>NC_139395.1:165022500-170022500 GCF_054392235.1 Sus scrofa
GACTATTGATTTAAAGAATATTATATTTTATTGAAGATGAACTAAAAGTCTATTTATACACATTTTTTTAGCTTCACATTCAGTACCAGACAAATCTACTCTGTGGGAAGTTTGCTCCATAACAGAAAAAAAAGAAATATTTTAACACTAGTGAAGGAAAAGATATACTATTCCTTGTAAGAGGGAGTCAAAAGGAAGGAATTCCAATTTTCCTTTCCAGTGATCTAAATGTAAGGATCTGGGAATTGATTGCTGGTGAGTATATTATGGATGTGGCATTTTAAAATTGCTTTCCAATAATTTGTATTTTTCCTTGTTTGGTATGTTTTTTAAATCAAACTTACAGAAATGTGTATTTTTAAAATTTCCAATAATCCTTTCTCCAAGAGATAACTACTATTAATTGTTTGGCATATATTCTTCCTGAAATTTCCAAACAAAGTATTATTTTCCTCCTTAAAATTCTGAATCTGTTGCCAATAGTATCTGACTTCTTCCTGCTCTGCCTGCTGCATTTTATCAAATTTGCCCACCCCATGAAGTTTCAATCACTTTTTTGGAATGACATATTATGTAACTATAGCCAAAATTCTCAATTTCTAGGCCTGAGAACCGATTTTGTGCCAATGCATCTGTGTCTAAGAGCAGATTTTAGATTGTGTGCCTGTGCCCAAGCAAGGACTGGGTGTCATCTTCTTCAAAGCTTAACCGACTATAGATCCTCACATGGAGTGAGGGTGCTTCTGGTTGCTCCATTTCTTCAACCCCACACATGGGTGTCCAGGGGAGCACAATGCTGAAGGGCAGTGTCTTTATCATCCTTCCTCACATTTTGTTCAGTGGATTAAGGAAGGTCTCATTTCAATTTCACCCTTGTCAAAATGATTACCAAGTTTATTCCATCTTGGGCTGTATGTTTCCTAGCTTCTAATGGATGATTTTTTTGTTTAGTATTTAACTTCTAATTCAGTAGACACTCGTGAGAAGCTTTAAAAATGTCTTAGAAGACAATTTTTGTTCAATATGATAGGTCATTTGGAATAAATATCCGCCATTTAAAGAGGGGTTGAAATTAGCAGTCTAAATGACATGCTGCATTTAGTATGTGATTGAATTTTAACTTATCAAATAGATTTACTAAAGCCTAATATAAAATTCTGTGGACGCTAGTATGTTAATTCTGAGAAACCCTGCATCAGAATGCATCAGAACCTGTCAAATGTCTTATTGAATTTTGTCAACTTGCCCACCATCCTTAATATGCCATCTTCAGAGTGGCAAAACAGAAAGCGTGCCTAGTTAGGAAGGCCAAATCCATGCTTTTTATTTTTTAAAGCTTTCTGTTTCTTCTTCAGCCAGAATTGGGCTAGATTTAAAACACCAGATTTTTTTTCCCCTTTTTAGGGTGGCACTGGCAGCATATGGAGGTTCCCAGGCTAGGGGTCCAATTGGAACACCACAGCCATAGAAATGTAGGATCCAAGCCACGTCTGCGACTTGGCAGCTCATAGCAACATGGGGTCCTAAACCCACTGAGCGAGGGCAGGGATCGAACCTGTATCCTCATGGATGCTAGTCAGATTCTTTAACCACTGAGCCACATCAGGAACTCCAATACCATATTTTCCTATTTTTATGTTGGAAACATCTCTTGTGTCTTAGGCCATGCAAATTTGGTGTATATATCAATATGTATAGAAAATTTATACATACTACCATTTATTGAAGACTTATTTTGCAATAGACACTTTAGGAAGTGTTCATGTGGATCATAGTATGAACTGTAAACACTTTGATCTCGTCAGTGTTTATAAAATAGTGGTGAATTTCTTATTGAGATGAAGCACCCCCATTTTCATATAGAATAGACAATGAGATATCGCTCAGTTTTCCAAACAGGATAAAGAGAAGAAGGTGACATTGTTGTACTGAATTCCTGATATCTCTGTACAGAACTTTAAGGACTAAACTTGCTAGGAAGCCTCCAGGAGCAGTATACAGACTTGTGGCTAAACTCCTTGTCTGTCATTTAAATATTTGCCTCACAAGACTTTCAGGGGTCTTGAAATTTAGAGGTTGAAGGAACTCAAATATTATGGTCCTCATTTTATTGATTAGGAAACAGAAGACCAGAGTCACTTTCTCATTCATTTATTCATCCATTGTCATTTACTAAAGACAGTCTGCAGTTTTGACTTTATTGGATCCTCTGATCAAACCAAATAATTCATAGCTCAATCAAGTGCCCAGAATTTCAGTTGTTTCTGTTAGTGGGAGAGAGCAGGAGAAGCATTGTATCTGTCATCATGGGATTGGGCTGAGCTTTCATGTTACTTATGGGTAGAATCCATATTTCACCATTAATTTTTTGATCCCCTACTATGTGTCAGATGTAGGAGAATCCAGAGGAAAGAAAACAGATAAGTTCTCTACTCTCATCCTACAGTCTAACTGAGATAGTCAAAAAGGAAGCAAACAAACAAGTAAAAATTACAATTTATAATAACAAATAGGGTGAAGTGATAGGAAACTAGAGAACAGGTTCTAATGACATGATTTCTCCAAGAGGATGTCACTGAAGAATGCCAAATGATGGAAAGGATCAAGCCAGGGCTGTAATGTGATCTGGTGTCCAGGTGTGGTTGTAAAAATGTAGTGACCAGAGGCAGAGCCCCCCAAAATGTAGCATGTAGTTGAAATTATGTTTGAAGAGCAAGGAGGAACCATTGAGGGAGTAACATTTTGTATTTTTAAAAGGAGATTCTGCTTAGTGAGTGGATAACATATTAGAAGGGAATAAGCATGGAGTGGAACATGTAGTAAAGGGGTCTTGCAATAGTCTGGGTAAGAGATTAAAGTGGATGACAGTGGTAGTGATAAAGAACAGAGTATGGTTGAGATATTTTGGGAGCCATGTGCCAGGACTTGCTCCTGGATTGAATATAGGAAATGAGGGAAGTTATCAAGCATGAAATCCAGGTTTCTTACTTTGAAACCAAATGAGGAGTAGGATTAAAATGGCAGAGTAGGACTTAAGCTCACCTTCTCTCATGAAAACACCAAAATTACAACCACCTATTGAACAACCATCAACAAAATAGACTGGAAACTACCAAAAAAGATATTCTACACACCCAGAGACAAAGAAGCAGCCACATTGAGTTGGTAGGAGTGGCACTTTTTTTTTTTTTTTTTTTTTTGTCTTTTTAGGGCCTCACCCTCGGCATGTGGAGGTTCCCAGGCTAGGGGTCTAATCAGAGCTGTAGCTGCTGGCCTGCACCACAGCCACAGCAACGAAGGATCCAAGCAGTGTCTGTGACCTACACCACAGCTTATGGCAATGCTGGTTCCTTAACCAACTGAGCAAGGCCAGGGATTGAACCCACAACCTCATGGTTCCTAGTCAGATTTGTTTCCACTGTGCTGCGATGGGAACTCCAAGAGGGGCACTTTCTTGATATAAGCAATCCCATACCCTCTGGGCAGTAAACCCACAGACTGGGAAATTATTGTATCAGAGTCTCTTCCACAGAAGTGAGAGTTCCAAGCCCCACATCAGTTTCCCACACTTGCTGATCTGGTATTGGGAGGAGGAGTTCCTAAAGCATTTGGCATTGAAGGCCAGTAAGGCTTGTGTATAGGAGCTCCACAGGATTGGAGGAAACAGAGATTCCACTCTTGGACAGTTCACACAGAATTCCATGTGCACTGGGTCCCAGGGCAAAGCAGAGACTCCATAAGACCCTGGGTCAGATTTACTTGTGGGTCTTTGAGGATCTCCTGGGAAAGCAGGGGGCTGCTGTGGCTCATTGTGGGGGAAGTATGTCGGAGGCAGAGGCCTCGGAAATAATCATTGGTGTGAACTCTCCTGGAGGTGGCCATTTTGGAAAAATCTGGCCCCACTCATCAGGGTTGAGAAGCCCCAGACCAAACAACAAACAGGTTGGGAACACAGCCCCACCCCTTAGCAGACAGGCTGCCTAAAGTCCTCCTAGACACACATCCCCCTCTAATCACAACCAGAGATGAAGTACACATCCACCAGAGGGACAAGAATCAGCTCCACCTGCCAGTGGGCAGGCACCAGCCCCTCCCGTCAGGAAGCCTGCAACAAGGCCCTGCACCAACTTCACCCACAAGGGGGCAGACACCAGAAGCAAGAGAGGCAACAACCCTATAGCTTGTAGAAAGGAGACCACACAAAAATCTATGCACAATGAAAAGGCAGAGAAATATGACCCAGATAAAGGAACAAGAAAAAAAACCAAAAAAAAAAAAAAAAAAAAAACCCAGAGAAACAGCTAAGTGAACTGGATATTAGCAACCTCCATGAAAAATGTTTTAGAATAATGATGGTAAATATAATCCAAGATCTTAGAAATCAAATGAATAACCATGCTGATGCTTTACCGATATGTGGGAAAATGATCAGGGATGAAGGCAGATGGGATCTTTAGAGGTCTTATACAATAAAACTATGGATTTTCCTCTTTAAACATAATACACAATAAAAACAACATTAAGTTATAACATAAATGAAAAGATGTCTAATCAAGCCCCAACCCTGGTGACTACTTGTATAGTTTTATTTTAAAGTATTAAATATTAATTTTGTTTCTTAGAAAAAAGTGGGGGTATTCCCCTGTTTTGTGGTGCTTTATCCACAAGCTTAGTCTTTCATTCAATTAAAAAGCCCTGGGAAAAATTGAGTTTTATTTTGATATATCGAGATGCATATAAAATTGCTGAAAGATGTTCAGTAGGTAGTTGTATATACAACTGTGGGGGTTCAGAGTGTGAAATAGATACATAAATTTGGGAGTTGTCAGCATAGGTGGTCTTAAAAGCTACAGAAATAAATGAGATCACCCAAAGAAAATGTGTAGGGAGAAAAGAGATGCAGGTGAATTTCCAATGTTTGGCTGAGGAGCAGACAACGGGGACTGAAATAGAGTGGCCAGATTAGAAAATGATGTCAGGGAAGCTAGAGGAGAGTAATTCAAGAATGAGGCAGTATCCAGCGGTATCAGCACTTCTGCGTGGTCAAGTAAGATGATGTCAGAGGAATGAATCTTATTGGTAATCTTGACATGAAGGATTTTAAGGTTTTTGTTGAGACTGAAGTAGATTGAGAAGGTAATGGAAGGTAGAAATGATGTGTGTAGAAAGTTTTTGTAATCTTTTACTGTAGGGAGAAAAAGGAATTGGTACAGTAACTGGAGGGGATTGTCAGATCAGGGGGTGTTTTATTTGTTTTTGCTTTTGTTACCAACCCTCTGGAGTTGGTCCCCAACCAGAGTCCTTTTGCCCAGTGTCTTTTGAGTCAATAGAATGAAACCAAGTTTGGTTCAGAAGCAAAGTAAAGCTTTGTTCTTTAATCAGAGAATGGAGAAGTGTGATCTAGCTAGCACTTTAGTGCTCTCCAGACAAGCTGTGGTGGGGCTGCTTGATAGGAATCTCCTGGCAGATGCAGCTGTACTGCTTGGGCTTCAGATCTCAGTGCAGGTGCAGTGTCTCTGGTCCGAAGCACAAGCTACAAGGCCTTTGCACACAGCCCCCTATGAGTGAGGGAAACTAGACTAAGACAAAGGAAAAAAAAGGTTAACTTTATTTAATTACCTAGATTTTATTTTTACTCCCCAGAAATTGCTAATGGGTTTTGCCAGTGACAAATCCCTCCTCTGTCTTTTGTCCTGCCCCCTTATTCTTGTGGGGTGTTGAGAGGAGAATTCCATATTCTGTAACTGCTTTCTTCTGATTTGGAGTGTTTTTCATCATAACCTAGGATAGAGGAGCAGAACTTCTCCCCAGCTGCCTTTAGATATGTTTGATTGTCTCCAGGCTTGAGCCCTGTTGGTATCCATGAGCGATTGCCATTTGTTTCATATTTTGGAGACAAGGAACACCAGACAATTT
This sequence comes from Sus scrofa, assembly GCF_054392235.1. NCBI lineage: Eukaryota > Metazoa > Chordata > Mammalia > Artiodactyla > Suidae > Sus > Sus scrofa. The sequence continues at coordinate 165,028,417 of NC_139395.1, forward strand.
AAGATACAAGGCCCAAATATTAGAAAGAGAATAATGGTCACATGACAAAATTTTCCTGTAAATGCAGGTATCTAGATTTTTTCCCTGTAGGCAAAATTGTGTTCTGATGTTGAGACTCACTGCTGTGGTCTCTGTGGCCTGAATATCCCTTTCACATTTTTGTTGTTTTTCAGAAGAGAAGCTTCAGGTCAGAGGGAGGTTCACATGAGTGGTCAAGGGGGTTCATTGCCCCAGGTTGTCTCTTGGAGGTTGGGGCTCGAGGGACACCCAGGTGTGATGTGCCAACAGAGTGATCCTTGCAACTTCAGAGCAGAATGGGTGGTTAGGATCACCAAATGGGGTTGTTCCACTTAAGAGTGAGTTAGTTTTGTGAACTGCCAGTTTTCCACGTTTTTTAGGTTTTCCCAGTCTCTTGGCTAAAAGGGTTGCAGGGCCAGATCAGTGGGTGCGCAGCCCCTGGTTAACATATTCCTTGAGGGCTTTCATGGTTTCTCCTACCTGGAGGGCATACTTGATTTGTTCCATTTCAAGGGGGCTAAAGTGTTCCTTCTTTTGGGTTTGGGAATGGGTCTCCCATACACAGATTCAAATGCACTTAACTTTAACTTACCCCTTGGAGCTAACCACACACAGAGCAGGGCAATAGGAAGCAACTTAATCCTGGCTGGATCTCCAGGCTGAGTGCAAAGTCTATTTTATGCCCAGGGCTCTCATTATCCCCTCCATCACTTGAAACAGTAATGCTGGACCATTATTGTTTTCAGGAATCCTGGGATCCCAAACCTGGGGATTATTTCTTTTAGTAATGACTTAGCCCCTCTAGCTAAGTGGGAAATGAGAGAAAGTGATTCACGGTTAGGTCAAAATTTGGGACTATCGGGGAATGCTTCTATCCAACCATAAAATGTTAGTCTACTAGCACCAATAGATACCTGAACATACTGGTATTCTTAGCATGAGAGTGAAATCAATCTGCCAGTCTTCTCCAGGATATATCCCTCTCGTCTGAATGGGCCTTATTTGGGGGTTCCTGGGGGAGATCTGGTGTTAACGGTTGTTCATTGCACAGATGGGGCATGTCTCAACTATTAGACTGGTTATACTTTTCATGCCAGGAGTTACCATGACCTAAACTGACCACTTATATAGGGCTTCCCTCCTGTAGTGAATTCCTTGATGAGCTCTCCTGATGGCTTGACAAACTGCAATTTGGGGAAAGAAGTATTGCCCATGTTCATCAACCAGCCATCCATGGCTTCCTAAATCTCTACTGAAGCCCTGTTTTTGGGCTTTGTCCAGTTCTTCCTTTGTGTAGACTAGGAAATAATTGGATGCATCAGGCCTTCAGGTATGAGGGGTATTTGCCAAGTTACTGGCTCTAAGGCTGCCCTTTTGGCAATTGTACCCCCCTTGCTGTTTCCCTTTATTATCTTTGCATTTCCCTCTGGTGACTTCAACAATGAATCAATGCCATCTTTTCTGAAAGCTCCACTGCTTCTAGGAGCTTCATTATGCTTAAGCCATGTTTCACCTGTTTATTCTCTATAGTAAGCATACCTCTTTCCTTTCAAATAGCTCTTGTGCATATAGGATGACATACACATACTGGGATCTTCCATGTCCTGAGCTCCAAGGCTCAGGTGAGGGCCATCATTTCCATCTTTTGAGCAGAAGTCCCTGGGGATAGGTTCTGTGCTTCTCTGACTTAGGTCTAGGAGACCGTTGTGTATCCTGCCAACATTTTTCCCTCTCTCATAAAACTGATCCTGTCTGTGAACAATTCCTCTTTGGCATTTTGAGAGTCTCACTTCTTAGGTTAGAGAAACTGGAATAGAACATGTCTATGGTTTCTATGCAATCATGCTGCAGGGACCCCACTTCTGTGGGTAGCAGTGTGGCAGGATTTAGCATGTGTCAGAGTTTTATGGTAAGGTAACCACTAGGTTGTCAAAAAGCATAGCTTGGACGTGAATCCACCTTCCAGGGGATAGCTATTCTGTTCCCTTGGAACTTACTAAAGCCTAAACCTAGTGGGGAGTCCATATAGTGACTGGCTGACCAAACATGAACTTTTCAGCCTCCTTTAGTAGGGCTGTAGTAGGTACTACTGCCCATAAGCATGGAGGCCATCCATTAGCAGTTCAATCTAATTGCTTAGAGAAATAAGCAACCACTGGAGTAAGGGGTTCTAGTTTTGAACTAATATCCCAAGGGCGGTTTGGTTTCCCTTCTCTCATGAATGTAAAGGTCAAAGGGTTTAGCTAAATCTGTCAGGGCCAGGGCAAGGGACTGAAGCAATTGCTTTTTCTTTCTTTTATTTTACTTTAAAAAATTTCATTAGAATATAGTTGATATACGAAGTTGTATTAATTTCAGTCATACAGCAAATTACGTCAGTTAGTAATTGCTTTTTCAAGTCTTAAAAGGCCTCTTTGTATTCTGAATTCTATTCAAAAGGATCATCATGCTTTCAACTTTTCATATAAAGATCTATCGATTAGACCTAGTTAGGGATCCAGATGCACAAACACAGCCAACCTCAGAAAATCCCTAAGGTGTTTTTTAGTTTCAGGAGGGGCGAGACTGCAAATGGTGTCTTTCTTTTCCTGGGCTAGACTTCTCCCACCTTCTGTGAGAATGAAACCTAGGTGGATCATAATAGCTTGTGATAGCTGAGCCTCTTTCTGGGACATCGTATATTCTTTATTAGCGAGGTGGTTCAGGGTGGTTACAATATTTCTGTCAGAGGCCTCCTTTGTAGGGCTATTGATCAGAATGTCATCTACACACTGGAAGAGATGTGAAAATTCCCCTAGATGTAGAAAATTTAGCTTAAGTTTCCCCAAAGATGAATTTTTGAACCCTTGGGGCAGGCTATCTAGCAGTGTCATTTTTGTTGCATGTTTGGGTCCTGCCACTCAAAAGCAAAAATTTCTTGTGATTCTGGGGTTAACGGAATACAGAAAAGAAGGCATCTTTTAAATGCAATACAGAATATTATGTCCTTATGGATGGTAGAGTGACCATCGGAGTGTAAGATTAGGTACTATTGGCGATATATCCTAGGTGGCTTTTCTGACTGTCCTGAGGTCCTGTACCACCCAGCATTCCCCATTAGGCTTCTTTACAGGCAGAAAGAGAGTATTACAGGTTGATTGGCATGGTCTAATCAGTCCCTAGTCAATTAGGCTCTGTATAGCAGGGGCAATGTTCAATAAGTCCTCCTGAAGGAGAGGGTACTATTTTCTATTGGGCCATGTATGTCTGGGTCTTAGATGGACTGTCACAGGCCTGGTTCCTACAGCTAATCTCATTGTCCCTGATTTACTGGGAATTTATTCCAAAGAGATCAACCTTGCTCTGTCTGGAGAAGTTTTTCCTCAGTCCTTAACATTATCATCTGTGCCCTTTGTCTCAGGGGAAGCCAGTCTCCAATTTGTCTCCCATTAGATGGATATTAGCCCCAAATTTATGTAAGCTAGCTCTTCCTTGCAGGGATATAAGGATGTTCAGGGACATATGGGAAGGAATGGGTGAGCATGTATTCATCAAACTTATATGCTAATGGCTCTATGAATGCCTTCCCTGACACCCCTGTAATTGTATACCTCTTGTGACTGAGTCTGCCTGATCTGGTGTTCAGAACTGAGTAAGTGGCACTGGTGTCAAGTAAGTATTAGCCAATCTTTCCTCCTATGTCCAACGTCAGCCAGGTCTCTTTGGGGATCATTGTTGTGCCAGCTTAGGAGCCCTCTGGCCCCATCATTCTTCATCTGCTTGGACCTGCCTTTGAGGTTAGTGGCCAGGATCTGCCATGTTCAATTCCCTTTTCAGGGCAGTGAGGGCATTCTCCCTTTCAGTGTCCCTGGCATTTACATATGGTGCAGTTATTGGGTCCTAGTTTCCTTGGTTTGCTATTCCTTGGTGGGGGTTGGCGGTCATACCAGAGTTGAGTCTCTATGGGCAGTTAAGTTTGGTTTTCATGTCAGCTGATTGATGTGGGAGGAAAAAAACCTTCTGGGCTTTTTTATCCTCTGACTTTCTCTTTATATCTCTTATTAAACACCCTAACCCTCAGTAAGCAACCTTGACCAGGCGACAGGGAGGGGCATCTGGTTCTATTTCCATTTTCTGAAGTTTACACCTAATGCCTGGGGCACTTTGGGAAACAAAATATCACCTCAGGATTCTCTTCCAAAGACTCAGGATCAGTGGTAGTAGATTGGGAGGCATTCCTTGAGATGTTCTAGGAATGCCAAAAGGTTTTCTCTTGGCTCTTGATTGATTTCCTTTACCTTGTTCCAATTGGCAGGTATCTGGCCTGCTGCCTAGATTCCCTTTAGGATCATATTTTTATAATGAGTCAGCCTCTCTCTTCCACCCTCTTCTCCATCGTTTCAGTGGTCCCAGTTGGGTCATTGTCTGGGACCATTTGATTCCTCAGTCTGAAAATGGAATGGCCTGCATTGTTTCTGTTCTCTTTGTCTGGTCTTTTCTCTACCCACTAGGAGTACTTTGAGGAGGCTCTGGGTGTCAGCCTTGGGGTGAGGGGCAGGGTGTCATGGGTCTCATTACCCTAATCAGATTCAGGAACCCCTCTGGATCTTCCCTCAACCCTTTATAATAACTTTTCTAGTTATATAGATCAGAAATGGTAAATGGGACCTGTACCTGGATGAACCTTTCTTCTCCATTGGGACCTGCTTCAAAGGTAATACTTTTTCTGGCGGGTCATTGGACCCTGGCTGGTCATTAGTCATGCAAATACCATAAGATTTGACCCAAATAAGATATCCGGTTCTGGAAATTTGGAACCAGCACCAAACTGATAACAGATTCTTCAAAAAACCAAAATAGAAGACATATAAATGGCATGGACCATGATATTACTGTGGGGCCCCTTTTGAATTTGTAGTTAGTCCCTCCTCATCAGAATGTCTCACAGGAGGTTAGATAGGACTGCTCCAGACCAGAGCAGCTTAGCTATTGTTAGTTCCTGACCAACTTAGAGTTGTCTGAAACAGGGATTTTCTCTTTCTTCCTTTCTGTGAAAAAGGAGGAGTTTTTGGACTTCCTGCTGGGTAAGAGCTTAAAGCATGTGGGATTCTCATGGGGTACTCACCACATCTCCGGGACAGCTAGAGTTTTGTACTGATATCAGAAGGAGAGGCCATGGATCCTCAGTCAGTAACAAATCACCCAAGATTCACCTTGTGAGCAGAGGAAAGAAGAGAGGTTTGATGGTGGGTGTTTCCTGTTTTTGCTTTCAGCTCACAGGGCTCCCCAGTAATGGGTTCCTGGTCTTGTGAGCAGCTCACAGGTCTCCTCAGCCTACTTCAGAGAAACTAGTGCTGACCAGAAGAGGTTAAGCCACCTTGGGACCCTTTTACACTTGGGCATCCTCAGTGCTTTTTTTTTTTTTTTTTTTTTTTTTTTTTTTTAGGGCTGCAACCTTGGCATATAGAAGTTCCCAGGCTAGGGGTTGAATTGGAGCTACAGCTGCTGGCCTATGCCACAGCCACAGCCACGTGGGATCTGAGCCACATCTGTGTTCTACACCACAGCTCACAGCAATGCTGGACCCCCAACCCACTGAGTGAGGCCAAGGATCAAACCCACATCCTTGTGGATACTAGTCAGATTCATTTCTGTTGTACCACAAGGGGAACTCTCTCAGCGCCTCTTCTTGAACTCAGACTGAGTATCCTTTTTTGCCAGGTAGTCATGGGCTAGAAACTGGGCCTTTTCCTGGTCTTATCTCTTGGCTCACAAGAATTGGCCACTTTCCTTGACCAAACAAAAGGTGACTGTGGAGAGGGCTACTGTTGACTCCTGGAGGTTAGTGAGCCTAAAGACTAGTGGATAGGTGTAGGAAAAAAGGCCATGGTCTCTCCAAAAATTTTTTATAGATCCTCCTGACTAGATGCACAACAAGGGTCCTTCTGCCTATTGTCATTCTAGCCAATAAAATAAGACTGAATTTAGCTCAGAAGTGAAGGAAATCTTCATTCTTTGATCAAAGAATGGAGTAGTGTGAGCTCATGCCCTAGAGCACATGCTTTTCTTGAAATACCATGAGCAGGGCTACTTTATAGAATTCTTGCCAGTGGGAAGAGGAGGGAGGTGGAGTTCTTGCAGGTGAGATGCATCTCATTGCACTCCAGATTGAAGTGACAGGTGCAGTGTCTCTGCACACACTCTGCTGAGCTGAGGTGTTGGGCATAACCATTTTGCACCAGGAACTCTGGTCTGAAATATGAGTACAAGGCCTCTGCATGTGGCACCCTATGAAGAAGTGAAACTAGGCTAAGACAAAAGGGAAAAAAAGGTTAGATTTTGTTTTATTACCTAGGTTCTATTTTAATTTCCCGGAAATTGTTAATGAGCATTTCAAGTGACACATTTAAGGATGAATGATAATAGCATTTCTTTGCATAAGAGAAATGATCTGAATGATCCAGCAGAGAGGAAATGTCGAGTTTGGAAGAGAGAAGGGATAGTTGAAGGAGCAAAGTTCTCCAGAGAAGACAAGGGATTTCCTGTTTGATGCTTAAGAATAGGGAGAAAACATCTTAAAATATTCATTTTTGTACTTCCTGGTCAACATCCTTGTGTGTAATCTTGCATATATAATTTTTATTCTTTCTCTTAAAGAGACACCTAAATTGTATAAGGTTAAAGGTCCTAAAAACCTGGACCCAACCCTAAGGGGGAATATTGATGACATCCCACAATGCAGAGGTAGATGGTTTTGAGCTTACATGTCTTAAGTTTGGAGAATTATTCTTATATTTTGCTTGTTTGTTTTTAATTTTAGACTAGAATTTCTCTCAGTGGCTCTGGGAACATTTAGCAGGTAGATAATCTAGCGTTATGTGCACCAGACTGGGAGGTCTGTGGAGTGTGTCATTACTTATGAGAATGAATTCCAATTTTCTGTAAGGGTGGGTCCAGGAGTGTCAGCAGAGACAGACCTTAATATTTAGATGTTTTTTTCTCTTCATGTTTATTTGCAGATACCTAAAAAAAGAGAATGAGCATATTAGCCAAAGAGAGATATGTGCTATAAAACCCTGGGTTTTCTAACTAGAGAAGTTAGAATGTTTGGATTTTGAAGATATTTCAAAATTCCCTAAAGAATGGAATGAGAGACTGGGAACATAAAGTTTAAGATGCCAGCATTTTTTGTTTATCTATGAGTGAGAAATATGTTCAGAGAGACAACAAAGAATAGAATAAAAATGATCCACACACTTTCCAGAAGTATTCTACATAGATTATAAAGTATAAAATATAACAACTATGAGCATACTAAAGAATTATTCATCAGCAGCATTATACCCAAGTCCCAGAGCCCTAGGTATGGTTCGACGTGGTGGTATGAAAGAAATTGACCAAGTATAATTCCAGGGACTATGGCATTCTGAGCAGTAGTACACTAAAATAAACAAGTATCCTACCCCTGGAGTTTGAGCCACCTGGTACTATCTGCCAGGGAGACACTGGAAGTCATACCCGGACTCAAAGAGTAAGAATGATCAAATACCCATGGCTAAGGAAGACCAAGAGAAAAATCTGTTTCGTTTGCTCTGTGTGTGAAATAGGGACGGAACATCAGTTTGAAAGGAGGCCCAAAAGTATTTCAAGAGCCTCTGCCAGTTTTCAGTGTTTAATGGAGAAAGTAATTGGGGGGGGATATAAATAACCTAGAGGCATTTATCTATTTAGATGACATAATCATTTTTGGCAGGATTCTGGAAAAGCCAGAGCAAAGACTTCTTAAGTTAGGAAGGGCATGGCTTTTGATATTCCCTGATAAGTATTAATGCTGACAAACCTTTATGAATTAAGATGGGCAAGTAAAGACACAGCATAAAGTACACTGTTACTGAAAAAAAAAAATACCTGCTAGCCCCAATAACGTCAAATTAAAAACTTTTTTTGAGGTTAGTGATGACCAGAGGACACTGTGAAGAGTATTCCCTAATTGCCAAGCCATTAACCATTTGATAGATTACCCCATCAAGAGAGGTTCAAGGCAAGGAAGGCCACAGGGCACACAGCATGTGGCCATATGGCTATGTGTCTTTTCCAATTTTTCAGGGATTACTGGCTGAAAGCCTGGGACCAGGTAGTCGTGGAAAGTCATTCCGGCTGCTTACCTGAAGACTGCTCAAGACAGGAAGCCACTGAAATCAGTGTGCATGGATTTTTCTGACCTTAGACTTTTGTACTTGTAATCTTATACAGTTTGTTTTATAGGATGCAGTTTGTTTTACAGGCTCTCTTACTTGGCAACAGATATAAAATGAGTGTTTAAAGTCCAGGAGGTTCCAGTTTCCCTTCTTAAAAACTAATTCATTTATTTTCCTTGTCCTCTAGACAAGGTGAGGTCTAGAACACTTGTTTGGAAAGAAAGAGGAAGGACAGAAGTTAAGTTTTGTTTGTTTGTTTATCTTTTTAAGGCCTCACCTGAGACATATGGAGGTTCCCAGGCTAGGGGTCAAATTGGAGCTGTAGCTGCCAGCCTACACCACAGCCACAGCAATGCAGGATCCAAATTGCATCTGAGATCTACATCACAGCTCATGTCAACACTGGATCCTTAACCCACTGAGCCTCCCACTGGAACCTGCTTCCTAATGAATGCTGGTGAGATTCGTTTACACTGAGCCATGATAAGAACTTTGAGGAAGGACAGTTTTTCTTTGGGTGTGAAAGAAGGAAGGAAGGAAGGGTAATGAGATACTATGTATATATAAAAATAAATTTAATATATTAATTTATATGTTAATTATTTAATTAATATAATTAATTTAATATATACATTAAAATTTCCAATTTTTCCTAAGTCAGTTTTTACAGTGTCGCTTTATTTTCTGATTTCAAGAACTGTGACTTCCCTGGAGTTCCTGTCGTGGTGCAGCAGAAACGAATCCTACTAGGAACCATGAGGTTGTGGGTTCCATCCCTAGCCTCATTCAGTGGGTTAAGGATCTGGCATTGCCGTGAGCTATGGTGTAGGTTGCAGATGCAGCTTGGATCCTGCATTGCTGTGGCTGTGGCATAGGGCAGCAGCTGTAGCTCCAATTGGACCCCTAGCCTGGGAACCTCCATATGTCGTGGGTTCGACCCTAAAAAGCAAAAAAAAAAAAAAACAGAACAAAAACAAAAAAACTGTGACTTCCCCAAAAGTCAGTTTCACAAACATAAATTATTAATAATTCTCAAGCCAGATGAAAATGACTTTTGCTTATCTATACTGTCATTCATCTCTAATAGAACCAATAATCAGAGGCTACAGAATGAAAGCAGGCTCAGATTCTCCAGCTACAGAAAATAAAGCTGAGAAAAATGCAGCATGTCAGTTAAGGTCTTGTAGTAAAATCAGTAATAAAGCTGGGAATAAAACATTCATGTTCTAACTTCCAGTGATAGGGTCATTAATTTACATACTCTGCTTCTAATGAGTACTGATTATTTTTAAGATATAAAAGTTTAGCTCTTTTACAGTGATGAGCATGCTGCTGGCTGCATTGTATTCATGGTATCACTGGAGGTAGAAATGGAAAAGTGTGATTAGGTCATCTTGTCTGCTTCTTGGAGACACAGCCATATCCACCATATCCATTCAACTGCAGTGGCTCAGCTAATGAAAATTTCGTTGTGTGTTAGGAACTGATTGCATGTAAATTGGTACAACCACTATGGAAAACAGTATGGAAATACCTCAGAAAACTAAATATAGAACTACCATATGACTCAGCAATCCCACTCCTGGGCGTATACCCAGGCAAAACTTTCCTTAAAAAAGATACATGCACCCGCATGTTCATTGCAGCAATATTCACAATAGCCAAGACATGGAAACAAACTAAATGTCCATCAACAGATGATTTAATTAAGAAGATGTAGTATACATACACAATGAAATACTACTCAGCCATAAAAAAGAACAAAATAATGCCATTTGCAGCAACATGGATGGCACTAGAGACGCTCATACTAAGTGAAGTAAGTCAGAAAGAGAAAGACAAATACCATATGATATCATTTATATCTGGAATCTAATATACGCCACAAATGAACCTTTCCACAGAAAATAAAATCATGGACATGGAAAACAGACTTGTGGTTGCCAAGGGGGAGGGGGAGGGGAAGGGAGTGGAATGGATTGGGAGTTTGAGGTTAATAGGTGCAAACAATTGCCTTTGGAATGGATAAGCAATGAGATCCTCCTGTATAGCGCAGGGAACTATATCTAGTCACTTATGATGGAGCATGATAATGTGAGAAAAAAGAATGTATACATGAATGTGTAACTGGGTCACTTTGCTGTATGGTAGAAAATTGATAGAACACTGTAAACCAGCTATAAAGGAAACAATAAAAATCGTTATAAAATAAAAAAAGAACTGATTGCAGAATTCAGCCAGCAGTGGGAATCAGGCTGAATGGGATGATGGGCTGGGCTTACTAAAACAAAACAAAACAAAACAAAACAAAACAAAACAAAGGCAGAAGCCAATTGAGGGAATACTAGAGGATGGATCTTGCAGGACCACACACTGTGAGTGACTGTTAGAGGTCATAATTCATCTGTGGTCAAGGTATTGAGTTTATTCTAAATAAAAATGAAAAATATTACGTCTTTCTTAGGAAGACTATTCAACAGAGCTGAATTCCTAACAGAACCTGAAGTCAGTTTTCTTTTGTTCTAGAAGCTATATTTCAAATCGGGGTAAAAATAAAAAGGTCTGGTAGTAAATGGATATTTCTTTAACACATAAGAAAATTTAGCTTCATAATGTTTGTGAAGCTTTTTATGATACCTCATCCTTTGCTTTTGGCAACCACAAGTCTATTCTGTGTGTCCGTGAGTCTCTTTTTGTTTTGTGGATAGGTTCATTTTTGCCATATTTTAGATTTCACATCTAAAGTGAAATGTAAGTGTAAGTGATATCATACGATATTTGGCTTTCTCTCTCTGACTTCCTATGAGAATCTCTAGTTGCATCCATGTTGTTGCAAATGTCATTTTTCATTCTTTTTTATGGCTGAGTAGTACTCCATTGTATATATGTACCACCTTTTTTTTTTTTTTTTGCTCTGTAGGGCCACTCCTGTGGCATATGGAGGTTGCCAAACTAGGGGTTGAATCAGAGCTACAGCTGCTGGCCTACACCACAGCCACAGCAACATGGGATCCAAGCCATGTCTGAGATCTACACCACAACTCACAGAAATGCCAGATTGCCTACCCATTGACTGAGACCAGGGATCGAACCTGCATCCTCATGGATACTAGTCAGATTTGTTTCTGTCGTGCCACCATGGGAACTCTCATGTACCGTATCTTCTTAATCCATTCATCTATCAATGGACATTTGGGTTGTTCCCATGTCTCGGCTATTGCAAATAGTGCTGCAGTGGATGTAGGGGTCCATGTATCTTTTTGAATTATAGTTTTGTCTTGATATATGCCCAGGAGTGGGATTGCTGGCTCATATGGTAGTTCTAGATTTAATTTTCTGAGGAACCTCTGTACTGTTTTCCATGGGAATGGCAACACCTTTAATTCTATCTCAGAACTGTCTTCTGAACTGGTCACATGTTTGCCATCTTAACTGGTCACATGTTTGCCATCTTTGTTGCTTTTACCTTCTCCTACTCTTTTTATCTATCACCTGTACTCTTGTAACAGTTTTGTGTTTTTTTTTTTTTTTTTTTTTTTTTTTTTGTCTTTTGTTGTTGTTGTTGCTATTTCTTGGGCCACTCCCGCGGCATATGGAGGTTCCCAGGCTAGGGGTTGAATCGGAGCTGTAGCCACCAGCCTACACCAGAGCCACAGCAACGCGGGATCCGAGCCTCGTCTGCAACCTACACCACAGCTCACGGCAACGCTGGATCATTAACCCACTGAGCAAGGGCAGGGACCGAACCCGCAACCTCATGGTTCCTAGTCGGATTCGTTAACCACTGAGCCACGACGGGAACTCCCATCTTGTAACAGTTTTGTAAGTGATTTCTTTGCCACAGATTTCTCTCCTCTCTAATCCACCTTTATTTTATATAATTTCCAAGGAAACAATTATGATTGTAAAGATGTCAAAATTCCTTAAAATGTTACCTCAAACCTATTCAAGCTGCTTCTAGAATACCTATCTTTTTCTTTCCCTTCCTTCTTCCTTCCTTCCTTCCTTTCTTTCTTTTTCTTTCTTTCTTTCCTTCCTTCTTTCCTTCTTTCTTTCTAAGATACTCCTTCTCCACTCCTGCTAACCATTATGAACATTATGTCATTTAGAAAAAACACAACATTCCATTCCCTTTTAACTCTCTGCATCATTAGGATGAAGTTTGGACTGATAGGACAGGAAGAAATGCTATAAGTGGCACATACTAGAAATAAATTTAAATCCTTTCACATAAAAAAGTGAAGCGATAGGCATTCCAAGGATGCTGTGGCAGCCCCACAGTTATCTCAGCACCAGACTTCTCTCTTTCTGTCTTACCATTGTCAGCACATGCTTCCATACTTCTTAAATACACTTATAACCCACCATAGCCTAAAGAGCTCTAACCATCACGTTTGAATTCTAAGCTGACATCGAGAAGAGGAAAAAAAATATTCATTCCTTTCTTGTAAAGGAAAATTTGGGAGAGTCTCATATCATATGCTTACATCTCATTGTGTAGAACTTTGTCACAGGGTCATGCAGAGTTGCTTGAAAAACTGAAAAATATAGATTTTGAACTGAGTTTGTTTCTAACAATCCATTAATATAAGATTTCTAATAGAAAGGCAAAGGCCAACACACAGCTATAAAACCAACTAAAATGCCTTTATTTTTCCCTAACTTCCACATGCAGAAGAATTTTTTTTCTGCCCATGCTTATTAAACATTATATATCTCAAATTTGTGAGATATGAATATATATGTATGATATATACAAGTATACATATATGTGTATATTTTAATTATATATATATAAAACACTTCTATTTCCCTTACCACATGGGTAGAGATCATGGAGATCATGGCTCACTCAGCATTTTTTTATTTTGGCATTTAGCATAGAGTAAGTCCTTGATAACTGTTTGTTGAGTAAGTGTATACATGTATGCATATGAGGTTAAACTATGGTTTTTGAGGTCCTTGAGTGAATGGCAGTTTATGCCAGTAATATAATTTGGTCCCCATTTTTGTCTTAGTGATGAAGACAGCCTGGCTAAACCTCACAAGCAAGGTCTCTGCATATAGTTGTGCTGGTTGTTCGTTGCGTTAACACAAAAGGATGACTGAGGTTTGAAATCCAGGTTTTGTCCCCTTTTCAGCCCCCCCCCCCCATTTCATGAGCCCTGGAGGGAGTACTTTTTCTTTTTTCTTTTTATAGCCACACATGTGACATATGGAAGTTCATGGGCCAGGGGTTGGTTTTGAAGCTACAGCTATGACCTCTGTCACAGCCACAGCAACACACTATCCTAATTGCATATGCATCCTACAGACTCTTAATGCACCAAGGGAGGCCTGGGATTGAACCCGCATTCTCACAGAGATAATATCCTGTCCTTAATCTGCTAGCCACAATGGGAACTCCAAGGGGGTACTCTTTCCATTTACCCAGAATCACTATATGGGCTTATACTGGACTGTCCTAGGTGGTGTCTAAGAAGCTCTGGTGGCCCTAAACCAGAGAGTGGTGTCTACTTGGGTGTCTGTGGGCTACAGAGCTACAGGAAAGCACAAGGATGGGACAGAACCCTCAGAAGCAGGAATCTGAATATCTCATTTACCTCTCTCTCTCTTTTCTCCTGGCCTTCACTTGAGCACCCCTTTACTTATATTTCAACTTCAAGAAACACAAATACTCCTACCACTAAAGAACTGGGGATTTTTTTTTTTTAAGCCATGCCCATGGCATGTGGAAGTTCCTGGGCCAGGGACTGAACCTGCGCCACAGTAGCGAGCACAGCCACTGCAGTGACAATGCTGGATCCTTAACCCACTGGGCCACAAGAGAACTCCAAGAGCTGGAGATCATACCCTCCATTTGGGGAGCCAGAAATATAAATCAAAGGGAAAACATCTGAAGACTCATGGAGTAACTGGACTGAGGCTGCAAATTGTTTCTTGCTGAACCTATTGTAACTTAGCAGCATGGAGGGCAGCTGGAGAACCTAGAGAATGAGAGGCAAATGCAGGGGAATGGAGGATCCCACTTGGTGTGCTCATTGTCCAGCCTGGAGTCCCAGCAGAAGAAAGAACTTTCTGCATTCTCTGCATCTGTGTCACTAGCATTCACAACACCACTGTGAACCACATATTAATGGGGTTGTGGAGCCTCCATGTGGGCTCCTGGCCCACAGAAAGTTGCCCCTTCCAGGAAAGTTGCCATATATATCCTATGATCTGTGATGCTTGGGATTGTTTTCCCACCAGCTCCTGAAATAGATATTCCTGGGTTCCTCCATGGTCACTGTACATTGTAAAATGTGAGGATCAGAGTTATTTATTACCAGCACTTTCCTCTCCAGGCGGCGGATCAATTTCCTTTTCTCCAGATGGCTCTCACAGGCCAGCCAAAGAAGAGACTGCTGGCCATCTGCTTCCTGTTGCCTTTTCAAGCTGGCTAGCTACTCAGTAAGGCTAGCAAAATCCAATGCACCAGCTGTCAGTCTAGGCTGCCCCTGCTGGCCTTGCACCTTGCCACACTAGGTGTGATAGGGCAGGGGCCATGCTGAAATCAATGTTTGACACTCATGAGGTAGGAAAGCATCCTTCCAAATCCAGGCCAGCCAGCTTCCCTGATGACAAATATATAAAGATTCCTGCCTTGGAACCTCCTCTGCTAGTGGTATTCCACTGACTTAATATGGGACTAGAGGGGATAACTGGGTAGAAGAAAGGCAGTGTTTATGGTCAAAAGACAGGACAAATTGGAACATAATTCCAAATCCCACATGCATAAAATAATTTCCAATTTACCATCCCATTTTTTTCCATTCTTTCTAATTAGATGTTTATTTATTTATATTGACAAAATAAGCATCTATCCATTGCAGAAAGTCTATAAAGTACAACTGAAGATTTTAAAAATCACCTATAATTCCAGGAACCATAGAGATAACTTACTCTTTATTTTTTTGTTTATCCATTGTCTTTTTTTTTTCTTTTTGGCATATTTGGGCTCACATTCTATATGCAAATTTTTCTGTTTTGGTTCCTGGGCCAGGAATTGAACGTGCACCACAGCAGCAACCTGAGCCACTGCAGTGACAATTCTAGCTCCTTAACCCACTGCACCATGAGGGAACTCCAAATATAAGCATTTTAAACAATAAAAGTAATAAATAGTTATAAAATATTTTTAGTGCTGAATCTTATAATGTATGGTAATATATTAATTCACTTAACCATTCCCCAATTGCTTGACATTAAGATTTTTCCAACTTTTTACTACTTTAAATAATTCTATAGTGGACATCTTTGTGCATAAAATTTGTTTTGTATTTTAGATTATTTCTTACGGATCATTTCCTTGAGATAGAATGACTGTGCCAATTTTAAGCAAAATTTACTATACTGCCAAATTGCTTATAGATATATCTATATATAGCTTGATATATATCTATCAAGAGTGCCAGTTTCCCAGTTTCTTCAGCAATAGATATTTTCTTCCTTTTTGAAATTTCAGCTGATTTGGTGTATTTTCCCATCTGAAAACCATAAGTCTTAATAGGTAGTTTGGATAAGGCACTAAACCTGAGCACAACACCAAACTTTCATTGTGCCAAGATCCATGTGGTAGATCTAGGATTTTAACCTGAGTACTGATTCAGAAGTGGGGATGTATTATGAATCACTGTGCCTGAAAAGGGTCTGCTGTGCTCAAAGCTCCAGTATGATGCTCCTCTTTGAACACTGCTTCCTCATAGGCTCACCTGTGCAGTCATTGATAGTCCTGGGTCATTAATGGCTCTGTCCCAAGGCCAGGTGGCCCCACCCACAGAGAACAGCAAGAGTGTTCTGCATAGCAGTGAGGCTGTTAGTGCCAGGTTGGACATGATGGTTGGCTCTCAGAACAGAGGTTCAGCAGGAGAGCTGGAATCCTGCTAGGAGTCCAGGCTGCTTCATATACCCTGGGGTGAGAGGCCAGCACACCTGGTCTTTTCTGGACTTAAGTCCATGGTCTGAAGGGCCCAGTGGGTGGTAATGTATAACTGTGTTATCCTACGTTATACCATCTGTCATAGCTCCAGTTGTTTCTTTAGTTCTATCTTTGCTGAGCCTTTTAAATATTTTACTAATTATACAGCTTTTTCACTGTTGGCCCTTTTGAAATTTGTGCCTTATTTCTTTCTCTCTGACAAACCAAACCTTGCCTGTCTTCCCAAGGTACCACTAATTCCATCCCTCAAGTAATATGTTCTGCTAATCTTGGACTGCATTCACCTCTCCCTTTTCTATATTTCCATAATTTAAAAAATTATTAGATACCAAGCATTTTGATCTCATCAACTGTAATTTTGTATTTTCTCTTAATTTGTCCACATTGTCTAATCTTGTGGCTTAAACATATCACAGTTTTTAGAAGAGTGATTTGAGTCCTTGTTTTATATCTCTAGTCTATACATTTCCTTTGAGCGCAAGACTCATGTGGCAAACCATCTGCTTGACATCACTCCATGGACATCATACAGTCTACCATACTCAAAGTTGGATTTATTCCAGTATTAACTGGACATCTTTACTACTTCCCAACTTCCCACCAATCACCAACCCCAAATTTATACATAAAAAATAAAATTTGTGTATCTCAAATCTGTCCTCTTCTGTCCACCCCCACTGCAAATCTAACTGGTTTCACATACATACTGGGCACTCATTCAATCCTGCTATACTGAAAACACAGTGATCTTTGCAAAAACCTAAATTTGGTCATGCCCCACACTCCTACACAGCCAATTTTAAACCTGTTTATGTCTTTTCTCTCACTTTTTTTTTTTTTGGAAATGTATTATGGTAAAAATATACATTAACAGAAAATTTGCTGTTTTAGCCATTTCTAAGTGTAAAGTTCTGGTGATGTATTATAAAATTAAGTACTTTCATACTGTGCAGCCATAACCACTATTTACTTCTAAAACTTTTTCATCATCCCAAACAGAAACTCTATAACCATTAAGCAATAACTTCTCTTTTCTCCTACTTCAGTGCCTACTAACATCTAATCTAATTTCTTTCTCTATGAACTTTGTTCTAGATGTTTCATATGAATGGAATCATATGATATTTTTCCTTTTGTGTCTGGCTCTTTTCAATTTCCAATGTTGATTCATGTTGTAGAATATATCATAATTTCATTTCTTTTTTTTTGATAAGCAAGACTTTATTTTTTATTACTCAATGAATTGTATTACATTTATAGTTGTACAATGATCATCACAATGAAATTATAGCATTTCCATTCCAAACCCCCAGTGCATCACCCCACCCCCCAACCTGTCTCATTTGGAAACCGTAAGTTTTTCAATGTCTGTGAGTCAGTATCTGTTCTGCAAAGAAGTTCAGTCTGTCCTTTTTTTAGCTTCTTCATGTAAGTGATAGCATATGATGTTGGTGTCTCACTGTATGACTGACTTCACTTAGCATGATAATTTCTAAGTCCATCTATGTTGCTAAAAATGCTGGTATTCCATTCCTTTTAATGTCTGAGTAATATTCTATTGTGTATGTGTACCATATTTTGTCCAGTCCTCTGTCAGTGGACATTTAGGTTGTTTCCATGTCTTGGCTATTGAAAATAGTGCTGCAATGAACATTGGAGTACAAGTATTTTTTCGAGTTATGGTTTTCTCTGGATAGATGCCCAGTAGTGGGATTGCTGGATCAAATGGTAGTTCCATGTTTGTTTTCTGAGGAATCTCCATACTGCTTTCCACAGTGGTTGCACCAATTTACATTCCCACCAACAGTGTAAGAGGGTTCCTCTTTTTCCACACTCTCCCCAGCATTTATTGTTTGTAGATTTTTTTTTTTTTTTGTCTTTTTGCCATTTCTTGGGCCGCTCTCGCGGCATATGGAGGTTCCCAGGCTAGGGGTCTAATCGGAGCTGTAGCCGCTGGCCTACGCCAGAGCCACAGCAACGCGGGATCCGAGCCGCGTCTGCGACCTACACCACAGCTCACGGCAACGCCAGATCTTTAACCCACTGAGCAAGGCCAGGGATCGAACCCGCAACCTCATGGTTCCTAGTCGGATTCGTTAACCACTGCGCCACCACGGGAACTCCTGTTTGTAGATTTTTTGATGATGTCCATTCTGGCTGGTGTAAGCTTGTACTGGTTTTGATTTGCCTTTCTCTAATAATTAGTGATGTTGAATATCTTTTCATGTGGATTTTGGCCATCTGTATGTCTTCTTGGGAGAATTTTCTGTTTAGATCTTCTGCCCATTTTTTGATGGGGTTTTTTGTTTTTTTTTTGGTATTGAGCTGTAGGGGGTGTTTATAAATTTTGGGGATTAATCCCTTGTCAGACGCTTCATTTACAAATATTTTCTCCCATTCTGTGGGTTGTCTTTTCATTTGTTTAGGGTTTCCTTTGCTGTGCAGAAAGTTTTAAGTTTAATTAAGTCCCAGTTTTTATTTTTGTTTTATTGTCATTACTCTAGAAGGTGGATCTGAGAAGATGTTGCTGTGGTTTATGTTGGAGAGTGTTTGGCCTTTGTTTTCCTCTAAGAGTTTTATAGTATCTGGTTATATATCTAGGTCTTTAATCCATTTTGAGTTTATTTTTGTGTATGGTGTTAGGGAGTGTTCTAATTTCCTTCTTTTCTATGTGGCTGTCCAGTTTTCCCAGCACCACTTATTGAACAAGCAGTCTTTTCTCCATTGTATATTCTTGCCTCCTTTGTCATAGATTAGTTGGCTGTAGGAGCATGGGTGTAATTCTGAGCTTTCTATCCTGTTCCACTGATCTATAGTTCTGTCTTTGTGCCAGTACCATATGGTTTTGATGGCTGTTGCTTTGTAGTATAGTCTGAAGTCCGGGAGCCTGATCCTCCAGCTCCATTTTTCTTTTTCAGGATGTCATTGGCTATTCTGTGTCTTTTGTGCTTCCAAACAAACTTTAAACTATTTTGTTCGAGTTCTGTGAAAAATGTCCTTGGTAATTTGATAGGGATTGCATTGAATCTGTAGACTGCCTTGGCTAATATAGTCATTTTGATAATGTTGACTCTTCCAGTCCAAGAGCATGGTATGTCTTTCCAGCTGTTTGCATCATCTTTGATTTCTTTCATCAGCATCTTATAGTTTTCAGAGTACAGGTCTTTTGTCTCTTTAGGTAGGTTTATTCCTAAGCATTTTATTCTTTTTGATGCAATGGTAAATGGAATAGTTTCCCCAATTTTTCTTTCTGATCTTTCTTTGTTAGTATATAGAAATGCAGTCGATTTCTGTGTATTAATTCTGCATCCTGCAACTTTACCAAATTCATGGATTTGGTTTTACTTCTTCCTTTACAATTTGGATTCTTTTTATTTCTTTTACTTCTCTGCTGTGGCTAGGACTTCCAAAACTATGTTGAAGAGTAGTGGCAAGAGCAGACATCCTTGTCTTGTTCCTGATCTCAGTGGGAATTCTTTCAGCTTTTCACCATTGAGAATGATGTTAGCTGTGAGTTTGTCATATATGGCCTTTATTATGTTGAGGTAAGTTCCCTCTATGCCCACTTTCTGAAGGGTCTTTTATCAGAAATGTGTGTTGGATTTTGTTAAAAGGCTTTTCCTGCATCTATTGAGAGGATCACATGGTTTTTATTCTTCAGTTTGTTAATGTGGTGTATCACACTGATGGATTTGTGGATATTGAAGAACCCTTGCATCCCTGGGATAAATCCCACTTGATCATGATGTACAATCCTTTGAATATATTGTTGGATGTGGTGTGCTAGTATTTTGTAGAGGATTTTTGTATCTATGTTCATCAGTGAAATTGGCCTGTAGTTTTCTTTTTGTGTAGTATCTTTGTCTGGTTTTGATATCAGGGTGATGGTGGCCTCATAGAAGGACTTTGGGAGTATCCCTTCCTCTGCAATTTTTTGGAATATTTTCAGAAGGATAGGTATTGGCTCTTCTCTAAATGTTTGATATAATTCACCTGTGAAGCCATGTGGTCCTGGACTTTTGTTTGCTAGAAGTTTTTTAATCACAGTTTCAATTTCAGTACTTGTGATTGGTCTGTTTTTCTTTTCTATTTCATCTTGGTTTAGTCTTGGAAGATAGTAGTTTTCTAAGAATTTGTCCATTTCTTCTAGGTTTTCCATTTTATTGGCATATAGTTGAATGCAGTAGTCTCTTATGATCCTTTGTATTTCTGTGATGTCTGTTGTTACTTCTCCTTTTTCATTTCTAATTTAATTGATTTGAGTCCTCTCTCTTTTTTCCTTGATAAGTCTGGCTAAGGGCTTATCAATTGTGTTGATCCTTTCAAAGAACCAGCTTTTGGTTTCATTGATATTTTCTATGTTTTTTTTATTTCTATTTCATTGATTTCTGCTATGATCTTTATGATTTCTCTCCTTCTACTAACTTTAGGTCTTGTTTGTTCTTCTCTCTAGCTGCTTTAGATGTAACGTTAGCTTGTTTATTTGAACTTTTTCTTGTTTCCTGAAGTAGGCTTGTATTGCTATAAACTTTCCTTTTAGAACAGCTTTTGCTGCATCCCATAGGTTTTGGAGTGTTGTATCTTTGTTGTCATTTGCTTCTAGGTATTTTTTAATTTCCTCTTTGATTTCTTCAGTGATCCATTTGTTGTTTCATAGCATGTTGTTTAGTCTCCATGTGTTTGTGTTTTTTGCAGTTTTTTTCTTGTTGTTGATTTCCTGTTGTATAGTGTTGTGGTCAGAAAAGATGCTTGATATGATTTCAATTTTCTTAAAGTTACTGAGGTTGGACTTGTACCCCAGGATATGATCAATCTCAGAGAATGTTCCATGTGCACTTGAGAAGAATGTGTATCCTATTGCTTTTGGATGGAACATTCTGTAACTATCTATTAAGTTCATCTGGTCTAATGCATCATTCAGGGCCTGTGTTTCCTTATTGATTTTATGTCTGGTTGATCTGTCCATTGCTATAAGTGGGGTGTTAAAGTCCTCCACTATGATTGTGTTATTGTGGATTTCTCCTTTTAAGGTTGTTAGCAGTAGCCTTATATATTGCGGTGAACCTAAGTTGGGTGCATAGATGTTTAAAATTGTTATATCATCTTCTTGGATTGATCCTTTGATCATTATGTAGTGACCTTCCTTGTCCCTGAAAATATTTTTTCATTTTAAGGTCTATTTTGTCTGATATGAGTATTGCTACCCCAGCTTTCTTTTGATCCCTGTTTGCATGAAGTATTTTCTTCCATCGTCTCACTTTCAATTTGTATGTGTCCTTAGATGTGAAGTGGGTCTCTTGAAGACAGCATATATATGGGTCTTGTTTTTGTATCCATTCGGCCAGTCTATGTCTTTTGGTTGGGGCGTTTAGTCCATTAACATTTAAGGTAATTATTGATTTGTATGTTCTTATTGCTGTTTTATTAATTGCTTTGGATTTGTTTTTGGTGCTCTTTTTTCTTCCCTTCTTATTCTCTCCTCTTGTGATTTGATGACTATCTTTAGTATTGTATTTGAGTTGATTTTTCTTATTTGTTTGTGTATTGATTGTAGATTTTTGGTTTGTGGTTATTCTGAAGCTTTGATATAAGAGTCTATATATATATGAGATTGTTTTAAGTTGTTGTTCTCTTAATTGCACATTCATTTCCAGTGTCCTACATTTGTACTCACCTCTTTTCATGATTTATGATTTTGGTGGTATAATTGTGCATGGATGATTTTGTATCTTTACTGTATATATCTTTACTGGTGAGCCTTGTCATTTGTGGTATTTTTGTTTCCTGCTGCAGCCTTTTCTTTTCTGCCTAGAGAAGTTCCTTTAGTATTTGTTGTAAAGCTGGTTAATGTTTCTGAATTCTCTTAGCTTTTGCTTATCTGTGAAGCTTTTATTTTCTCCTTCAAATCTAAATGAGAGCCTTGCTGGGTAAAGTAATCTTGGTTGGAGGTTTTTTCCTTTCATCATGTTAAGTATATCATGGCACTCCCTTCTGGCCTGCAGAGTTTCTGCTGAAAAATCTGCCAGCAACCTTATTGGGGTTCTGTTGCATGTTATTTGTTTCTTTTCCCTAACTTCTTTCAATATTTTCTCTTTGTCTTTAATTTTGGTCAGTTTGATTAATATGTGTTGTGGGTGTTCCTCCTTGGGTTTATTTTATATGGTACTCGTTGCACTTCCTGGATTTGAGTGAGTGGATCCTTTCCCATGTTAGGGAAGTTTTCAGCTATTATCTCTTGGAATATTTTTTCTGTCCCCTTCTCTCTCTCTTATCCTTCTGGCACCCCTATAATACAGATGTTGGTGCATTTAACATGGTCCCAGAGTTCTCTGAGATTCTCTTCATTTGTTTTCAATCTTTTTTCTCTTATCTGTTCTGCACCTGTGATTTCCGCTAATATGTCCTCCACCTTGCTCATTCGTTCTTCTGCCTCCTGTATTCTGCTGTTAACTGCTTCTAGTGAATTTTTTATTTTTTATCTTATTTTGCATCTCTTCTTAAGTTTTATATCTTGTATCTCTTTGCTCAGTGTTTCCTATAAGTTATCCATCTTTGCCTCCAGTTTATTTCCACTGTCTTACATCATCTTCAGCATCAACAGTCTAAAGTCTTTTTCCTGGAGACTGAGAATCTCCTGATCACTTAGCTGTTTTTCTGGGGTTTTTTTCTTTCGCCCTCATCTGAGTTATAGTTCTCTGTCTTTTCATTTTTATGGATTTTTTGTGTGGTGACCTTTTTATAGACAATAGAGTTGTAGCCTCTCTTACTTCTGGTGTCTACCCCTCTTGTGGCTGAAGTTGGTATGGGGGCTTGTTGTAGGCTTCCTGATGGGAGGGGCTGATGCCTGCCCACTGGTAGGTGTGCCTTTGTCTTTTGATGAGATTAGAGCCTGTTGTGTGCTTGGGGGTGTCTTTCTGCAACCTGTTTACTGATGGGTGGGGCTGTGATCCCACCTGGATTGTTGTCTGGCCTGGGGCTTCCCAGAACTGATGGGTGAGGCCAGATTTTCCCAAAATGGCCACCTCCAGAGAAAGGCACTGCTGCTGAGTATTCCGAGAGCTTTGCTTCCAATGTCCTTCCCCCATAATAAGTCACATTCGCTCCTGTTTTCCCAGGAGGTCCTCCAAGAATTGCAGTCAGGTTTGACCCAGATTCCCATGGAGACTTTGTTTTGCCCTGGGATTCAGTGCACGTGAAAGTCTGTGTGCGCCTTTTAAGAATGGTGTCTCCATTTCCCCCAGTCCTGTGGAGCTCCTGAACACAAGTCCCACTGGCCTTCAATACCAGATGCTACGGGGGCTCTTTCTCCCAGTGCCAGATCCCCACACATGGGAGTTTGATGTGAGGCGCAGAACTCTCCCTCCTGTATGTGAGCCTCTGTGAACCAGTTACTTTCCAGTCTGTGGGGCTTCCCACCTGGGAGGTATGGGGTGGCTTATATCATGTAATCGCCCCTCCTACCTCTTGATGTGGCCTCCTCTTTGTCTTCTGGAGTAGGATATCTTTTTGAAGGTTTCCAGTCCATTTGGTTGAAGATTGGTCAGCATTTAGTTGTAAATTTTGTTGTTTTTAGGAGAGAAGTTGAGCTCCAGTCCTTCTATTCTGCCATCTTAATCCTGTAAGTGGTGCTGGCTCTACAATGAAGAGGTTTCTCGTTGTTCATGCACCACTGTTCCCCAGCCATGTGATGCTTATAATACATTACACTGATGATCTTCTTTTATCCCCCCATGCCTTTAAAAATGTGATTCTCTTAGTCTGAAAATTGTCGTCATCATGATGTCTCACTCAACTCTATCTTGTCTACCAGGAAATTCCTTCTTTCTTTCCAGCAGCAATCCAAGCATCACCTTCCTCCTCTAGGAAGTCTTTTCAACTCTGCTTTAGTCTGTTTTTGCCCCAATTTTTGCACCTCTCCAGATTCATTAGGACTCATCTGCTTTGTCTGCTTTAATCACTTGCTTAGAGGAGAGCTCCTCCCCTATCATTGCCACAACTCCTAACATTCCATCTTTCTTAGCCTTTCCCAGATAAAGACTGGCTTTGGCTTGGATCCACCATATCCACTTTGATGGCACTGCAAAGACCCTGATTCCTGAGCCTGACCCACTGTGCCCCCTGAGTTTCAGCTATGCCAGCCACTTCAGAATCAGATGAAGCACCCTGCAGTGGGTCTGGGTTTGGATACACCCAGCCATAGGACCAAGTGATATAATTTAGAAATGCAAGGAAGGGGATTCCTTTCACAATATGAACTCTAGTAAGAGACAAGCATATTCCTGTCTCTTCCTTTCTGTGCTCTAACCCCATTCAGACTGTTCTAAAACACAGAGGAGTCCATATAGCTCTCTGGAGAAGTATAGTGTGACCAAGATTTCATCTGTGTTTATGAAAATCTTTGTTTTCTCTCCTTCTTGCTCCTCAATAAAATGCCAACCCAGGAGCTTTGGCCTAGGTTCTTATGTCTACCAAAGGATCTGTCCTCCAAAATCCTTTGGCAATGAGGGTGTACCTCTATCCTAACTTTAATAACCTGTGTTCAGGTATTTCCATTGTGGTACAGTGGAAACAAATCTGACTAGTAGCCATGAGGATGTGTGTTTGATCCCTGGCCTTGCTCAGTGGGTTGGAGATCTGGTGTTACTGTGAGCTGTGGTGTAGGTCATAGCATGGCTTGGATCTGGCATTGGTGTGCCTGTGGCATAGGCAGGCAGCTGTAGCTCCAATTCGACCCTTAGCCTAGGAACCTCCATATGCTTCAGGTGCAGCCCTAAAAAGCAAAATAAATAAATAAATGACCTGTGTTATTATTTTATTTTTAGAGAGATTCTTAAGGAAAGAGACTCTCCCTCAGTAGTCTCATTACTTAGCACCATGATTGGAACATGATAGGTAAATTGATAAACAACTGCTAATTAATGGATGGCTTAATATTAAGCTATTGTATAACATTTAAAAGGAGAAAATTCCTTAGGCTTTTTTTTTAATCTTAGTCCTTTACTATATGGAGGAACAAACCTGTTCCTCCATAAGGGACTTTTCCAAAGTTATGCAGGTATTGAGTAGCATGACTAGACCAGCACATTGGTTTCCTGATTACACAATACTATTTTCCTTCATGTGAAAATGATCACTTCCATTTATGTGAGAGGAAATAACAACTAGTATCAATCTCACAAACCTGTGTTTCTCCAGGTCAATTTAAATATAAAATTGGTTAACATAAAAACAGGCAAGAGTGTTTCTTTGGCTTTGACCCCATCCTCCTATAAAGTTCCTGCTATCTTTTTTTTCTGGATATTTTGCAGATGGTGTCTTACATGTGATTGCAAATACAGTTCTGCCAGCTCCCACATGGCACCCGTCATTGCATTCTTTCTATATTTTAATTTCTAGCATGAGGTCCATAGCCAGGGCTTCCCAGGTGTATCCATAGACTTGGCACTCTAGCAGAACCTCAGCTATTTCTTCCTTTCTTCTGTAGGATTCCTATGCACCAGTCAGCTCATTGTTAAGAGCTAATGTGTGGTGTCCAAGTTCCCATATTTACCTGAAATAGAGGGACCCTTCTGCACCTCCTCAACTCTAGCACCATGTTCTGGTCCTCGGAGGATAGGGCATTGCTTTCTAAGTCTCCAGTAAACAGAACCATCTATTTAGTCATAATCACAGCTCAGTGTTTCAGAGATGATTCTCTAGGATTGGTGAAAGGCACTTGGACAATTTGACCAAGAGTCATGACTGTGGAGACATGGGAGGAAGTAAAGTGGATAGGAGGCCCCCAGGCTATCATGACATGCTTCACAAGTACCCAGTGTCACAGCACAGAGGTCAGCCCATGACCTGTTTCTGTTTGATCAGTGAGATAAGAATGACGTCAACACTTTTAAAAGGTTTTAAACACAAAAAACAAAGGAGAATATGCTATACAGACCCATGTGACAGAAAGCCTAAAATATCTGCTGTCTGGTCCTGTACAGAAAGAGTTTGTGTACTCTTGTCCTAGAGGGAAAACAAAATGCAACAGTTAGAAATGGGAAATAAAGCAATGCATAATATGAACTGTGTAATTGTAAACTATAAATCAGTTCCATTTGTTCTGCAGCCTTATTAAAATCTTACATTTTTCATCATGATGGGAAACCAAAAGTATAGAGAAATGAGTTTCATCTGGTGATGATTTGTCACTGCCATAACAGATGATGGCGCTGCTTCCAGCTATCATGACCTTGTGCTACCTCTGGTCTTAGTGTCTGACTTGGCATTGGAGGGAGACACCATGCTCTCACATCCTGTCCTGTTATCCTTCCACAAAAAGGGAACACTCGGCGTGGGTCTT
This sequence comes from Sus scrofa, assembly GCF_054392235.1. Taxonomy (NCBI): domain Eukaryota; kingdom Metazoa; phylum Chordata; class Mammalia; order Artiodactyla; family Suidae; genus Sus; species Sus scrofa. The sequence continues at coordinate 165,054,929 of NC_139395.1, forward strand.
CCTTTAGGATAAGGAGCCCCCTCCTCCCCAGAATAGAGGTGCTCGGGCTTGTCTGTGGATAGACTCTTGGGAATCTTGGGCCATAGCTTTTTCAGTTCTTCCAAGAGAGCAGTGGATCTGAAGACAAACACAGTTTCGATTCAAACTGAGGCTCCTGCTACCCATGAAAATAGATTTGATTTCTGTTTAATTTTATCTGTTTGGTTTAGAATAGACCATAAGTATAAATGTTTGCTTCCTCTTTGCTGCAAATTTCCTTCAAGGCCTGACCTAAATGTAAAATTTAATAAAAATTTCTTCGAAATGTGAGGATGATTATTTTTCAGTTATATTTTCTTTGCCTTTGAAATTTAAATTCCAGTGCCCTTTCTGGCTGGTTGTCTGCTAGTTCATCATTGGTAGATAAAGCTCCCATATGCCAAGAAATATCCTAGCATACTAAAACAGAAGAACAACAAAAACCTGGCCATGTGCTACTGGTTTATTTATTCATTCATTTGAGCTTTTCACTCCTGCTGTTTTTTAAGTGTCAATTAAAAACAGCAACAAATTAATGTCTTCTTTGGCTTAGGGGGAAAAAAGTCTTCAACATTAATTCAATAAACATCTCTTAGATGAGTCACGTTGGATTAAACAATAAACCAGTGTTGCAAATGTGGTTAACTTAACACATGTACTTATTTCCCCTTTGCTCTTTATTAGTGGAATGAGAAGAGGAGTTTCCATAAAAAGTGGCACCCGGCTGTTGTCAGTCAACTCCTGTCACATTTGTGGTATGATCTTTAATTAGCCAATTTCCTCTCTGAGCCACAGTTTCTTTTCTTGTAAAACACAGTATCAATTTGTCATTTATCTATCCCTTTTGGAAGACATTTGAAGAGAAAATTAGGTAATGTCCACAGAATGTTTTATGTTTCTTGGAAGAGAGGTCCTTTGTAGCATTATAAGGACAGTTATTCTGAAGAACATGAGGATTCACCTGAGATGGTACTGGAACTGCCACTAAGAACACAGATTGGGAAAATAAACCTGCTTCGTGACTAATGGTTAGAAAAATCCCAAAGCCTTGTATTATTTGCTTATCAACTCAGACATCTCTTTAGTTATTTGTCAATTATGATCCCATTTTAAATCCTAGATGAAAGAGAAATTTTGATTTGATAGAACTTTGATACCACATGTTTGGAATAAATACATCTCACAACAGTACTGGTATCGTTTTTTGCATCTTTCCAAAAGCTTACTTTTTATTTTATTTTTTTCTTTTTACAGTAGTACCTCTGGCATATGGAAGTTCTCTGGCTAGGGATTGAATTGGAGCTGCAGTTGCCAGCCTATGCCACAGCCACAGTAGCACAGGATCCTTAACCCACTGAGTGAGGCCAGGGATCAAACCTGCATGCTCACAGACACTATGTCAGGTTCTTAACGTACTGAGCCACAACAGGAACTCCCCCAAATCTACTTTTTGTTTTTTTTTTTTTGTCTTTTGTCTTTTTGTTGTTGTTGTTGTTGCTATTTCTTGGGCCGCTCCCGCGGCATATGGAGGTTCCCAGGCTAGGGGTTGAATCGGAGCTGTAGCCACCGGCCTACGCCAGAGCCACAGCAACGCGGGATCCGAGCCGCGTCTGCAACCTACACCACAGCTCACGGCAACGCCGGATCATTAACCCACTGAGCAAGGGCAGGGACCGAACCCGCAACCTCATGGTTCCTAGTCGGATTCGTTAACCACTGCGCCACGATGGGAACTCCCCAAATCTACTTTTAAGTCTTTTCCATTTTGTCCTGTTATGGAGCTACTCTTATTTAAGCACAATAGCATCTAAATAAATCAAACATAAAGGAATCAAGTTGATAGAGTGTTTTCAAAAACAAGCAAACAAACAAAAACTATAGTTATGTGTTTTCTTAGCAGACTCTATTAACTAATGCTTGTGTTCATTGTGTAAAATATCCTGACTAATGTCCACAGCCTGCTGAATACTCACCTTTCTTTATTATGTTGACATGCTTCTCCCTCCAAATGAGTTACATATTTACCAAGATTCTGTTCTGTTTACACTCAAACTGTATTAGGCTAGTTGTATTTGTTATTGCAGTGCTCTAATTTGATCACATTTTTTCAGTACTTATTAAAACATGAATTTGAAAGAAAAAAAGTTTCCCAATAAAAACTAAGAATATTTAGGAAAGGAATATAAAAAGAATCTCAAAAATAATTACTGTTGGATTATGTGGGCAAGTGGGAAAATCTGGGATAATTTTGTACTCAAATTGTTTGAGAAACATCTTCAAGTTCTTGCTCTATTAAAAAAACAACTAAAGGTAGAAATTGTAAAGTGAAATATAGATATGTTTTAAGAAGTAAAAATAGTATGAAACTCCAATTAATAGAACCATGATTAAAGGAACTACCAATAAAGGAATAAGAAAAGATATAAATCATTAGATATAAAGAGAGTAATGTAGTTCACTCTTAGAAACATTATTCTGAATGAAAAGGCAAGAAATTGACTAATAACTAACACAATACTATATATACAATTTTAAATTTATATTCATGAAACAAAAATATACATTTCTAAGAAGTCAAATAGGGAGTTCCTGTTGTGGCTCAATGGGTTACAAACCCAACTAGTATACATGAGGATGCGGGTTCAATCCCTGACCTCGCTCAGTGGTTTAAGGATCCAGTGTTGCTGTGAGCTGTGGTGTAGATCACAGAGGTGGCTCAGATCCTGAGTTGCTATGTGCTGTGGCTCCGATTTGACTCCTAGCCTGGGAACTTCCAAATGCCATAGGTGTGGGCCTAAAAAGCAAAAAAAAAAAAAAAAAAAAAAAAAAAAGTCAAATAAAAACATATGCGTTAAACTTACAAATTATCAAGGAATCACTGCCTTTGAAGAAGGAGTGGGAAAAGCATAGAAGAGAATGAATATACATATAAAAATATAGAAGCCAAGACCCTTGTATTGGAAAATAATGCTGATGTGCTGTGAACTGAGGAGTATGATTAACTCATTCCTTTTTAACAGATGTTCCTCCCTCTCGTGCTCTCCAATATCACAAACCTAGAGAATATGAGAGGTATGACAGCATTCACAGGAAGACAAGAGAATTTTATAATTGGGACCGCAATGGAGCAGTGTGGTAATTCTTAGCAGCCCAGAGAAATGTGAAACATCAGTGCTTGTAGTGGGAGAAACTAATTAGTAGAAAGCAGGAGACATCAGGTATGTCCAGAGGCTGGAGTGCAAACACAATTGGAAATGGGATTGATTGAAATTCTACTCAAGGACCGATAAATACTTTGGTTCCCTTCCTCCAACCTTAGCGTTCAGGCAGTTTCCCCTCCCTCACTATCAAGGAAGCCGAGAAATTTACTTTATAGAGGGGAGGATGATTGCAATTGGTTGGAGCAGGAGGAAGCCCATCTGAAAACTGATGAATAGAGAAAACTTGTCTATGTTGGATGGAGCATTTCTTTTTTTTTTTTTTTTAGGGCCTCACCTGTGGTATATGGAAGTTCTTGGGCTAGGGGTCAAATGAGATGAAGCACGTGCAATCTGAACTGTGTCTGCAACTTACACCACAGCTCATGGCAGGGGCAATGGTGAATCCCCCACCCACTGAGTGAGGTGAGGGATACTAGTGGATACTAGTTGGATTCCTTTCCACTGCGCCACAATGGGAACTCCTGGGTGATGCGTTTCCTCAGCATCTCTTTCCCTCTTGTATTCCAGAACCCTAGCAACTAAGTTTAAACTACACCTACCTCTCCAGTTAAGACATTGGAGAATCTGACACGCAAATACAAAAGACCTCTGTATGTTGACAACTAAGGATCTCTCAATGAAACAATTCAAGATCCTTCCTGACTGCCTGCAGTGAGCAAGCTAGCTTGATTCAGAAACACAGAGCTTTCAATCAGCTTCTTGGCAACTTACTCTTGTAAGTGCACGGGCAGTGAAGGATCACCAGAAACCAGATATCAGTTTTGAATATCAGTTTTGCGTTATAAAAATGGATTCTATATTATTTGCTCTTTTAAATTATCCATGTCTTTGTCCTCTTCTTCCTGTTTAATATTTTGCCTATGATCCTTAAAGGAATAAGGACCTATGTAAAACTTCACCACATTCCCTGACCTCCTGTAACAATGTGAGGCTTCCAGTGAGCCTGAAAGGGTGGGAAATTGCTTTTGGTTCAGAGATATATTGACTGGGATCTAGGTCAGAGTATTCAGTCATCTGTTGTTTTGAGTATGCTTGCATGCATGCGTATGCACGCATATATGTACCTGTGTACCTGTTCATGCACTCATACTCATGCTCCACTGTAAGCCAGTGAGTGCTTGTCAAGCTTTTCAAAATGAAATGCACCTGATTGCTGGTGCACACTGGCTTTTCTACGTGAGATATTAGGAATTTGGCAAAGTAGTCAGAACTCCAGAGACGATGCCCTATCTGCTGCACTCAGAGCCACACACATGACTGTGTAACAAAAGCCTACCAATTTTGTCATCAGTGAACATCTTGGTTGATAAATTAAAGCCTGCACACAATCTGTAGAGAGCATCTCTAGTGTTACTATGGGAAGAGAGAGAGGGAGGTGAGAGGAAGAGAGAAATGCTTGGGGAAGGACTTTCTTATCAGTAGCGTTAGCTTTCCCATTAATCTTACTTGTGCCTATGATGCTCTTGTGCACTGTTATCTTTAAGAGTGTAAGCTGGAGGTGCTACTGCAGGGTGATTGAATAGTTCAAAATTTCCCTCTCTTAGCCTCCTACAGAAATTACAAAGACAAGGGTTCCTGCTGCAGACTAAGACAAAAACACTACTGAGTTTCTTAGGAAGTGTATTAATCATGTCTTATTGTCTGTGTTCTGATGCCTTGGCATTTGGAGTTTTGCTGACCCTGTAGGGACTGTCCCTTCCAGGGCTAGCTAATTCCTAGACATTGGACAACTCACCAATCAGGATATCTTTCAAATGTAAACCAATCAATCCAGAGCCCATACCCCTAGTCACCTTTATCAGGTTCTCATATTATCTGCCAGAGCCAGGTTTCCAGATGACTAGGGATGGCCTCTATGTCTCAGGGCCTATTGATATTATTTAACCTAGTCAATTTGCTTATTCTGTCTCCTACAATTGTCTTGAGCATCCGTACTTGTTTTCTGTCTATAGGAAAAGGAAAGTTACACGGGGTGCTAATTAAGAGTACCGTTTTGGACTCAGACAGACCTAGTTTTAAAACGAACTCTACTACTAACTATTTGTGTCTTTGGGCAAGTTTCTTGACCCTTTTTATCCTCAGTTTCTTCCCCCTTAAAATGGGCATAAAAATTCTTATCTTAGACGGATTTTATAAGGATTACATGTAAAGTTGTTAGCATAGTACTGGCTACAGTGGATGTGCAGTAAGTAGTATAATTGTATATCTTGCTTTGCCCAGGACACTGTTTACCCTGTTGTTCTAACACAATTATTAACAGCACCTCTTTTTTACCCAAAGTTCCAAGTTTGGACAATAAATTGTCCCATCAGTGAAATGTTTTTAAAATTTTATGCTGATAACTACTTAAATATATGTGAGATGAATATATATTTATGAATGAATATTTTATGTTGGAGCTGAGCTATAATCCTTTCCAATAGAGTCCACCTCATCCCTTTGTCTCCATTGTTGAGAAGGTACAGTGGCCAAGAGCACAGACCTGGAAGCTGTACAGCCTGGTCTGAAATCCCAGCCATGCACATTCTACCTGTAACCTTAGACAATCCATTTACTTAGTATGTCCCAGTTTTCTAATCAGTAAAATGGGAACAGTACAAGCAGTATTTTTATCATAGGGTATCATGAGGTCAAAAATCTATAAGTATATGTAAAGATGCTTACAACAGTATCTAGCACATAGTAAGCCCTCTGTGAGCGGGTATTGTTGTTGTTGCCTCTTTGTCAGTAGTAACTAAGCTGAAATCAGCTTGATTCTATTTCCTATGAATTGCTTCTGGTGTAGAAAGCAGCCCTGATACTGCCTTCAGTTCAGCTAATGAGTTTGCATGAATGTCTTAGATGATACAGTCCATAGATGACAAAGATTAAAGAACTTTGTACATTATCATGTGTGATTCTTTGGGATATAAATGTTTTGATAATGTTACATACTGAATTATTCCCCTCCCTCCCAAATTTATATGTTGAAGCCCTAACCCCTGCCAATGTGACCGTAGTAGGAGATAGCACCTTTAATAATAACTAAAGTAAATGAGGTCATAAAAGTGGGATCCTAATTTGATAGAACCAGTGTACTTATAGGAAGAGGAAGAGACACCAGATCTCTCTCTCTCTTCACACACACAGAGAAGAGGCCTGTGAGAACAAGGTGAGAAGGTGACTGCCTACAACCCAAGAAAAGAAGTCTTACCAGAAACCAACCCTTAGCACCTTGGTCTTGGGCTTCTAGCTTCCAGAAATGTGAGAAAATTAATATATGTTATTTAAGCCACCCAGTCAGTGGTATTTCATTATTGTAGCCAATGAAGACTAGTACAGATGAAAGAATGTGGTCAAAAGATGAAATGTGGAAAGAAGAATTATGTATAATTTGTGAATTGGACTAAGAGCATTGGAGGTGCCGTCTATTTAGGGGAGAATTACTAGGTCAAAGATGCTAGATTAAAACTGGTTTTGTAAATGCGTGAAACTCTTCAAGGATGATACTAAAGAAAATAACAAATTATTGCCTTTGGAATGGATTCGCAGTGAGATCCTGCTGTGTAGCAGTGAGATCCTGCTGTGTAGCACTGGGAACTATGTCTAGTCACTTATGATGGAGCATGATAATGTGTGAAAATAGAATGTGTACATGTTTGTGTAACTGGGCCACCATGTTGTACAGTAGGAAAAAAATTGTATTTGGGAAATAACTATTAAAAATAATTAATAAAAAATAATAATAATAAAAGAAAATAGTGAGGGCTATGGTCAGATAAGACCATGCATGTCCTGTCTAAAGGCACTGAAATTCTAATTTTCTAAAGACCCCACATGGATTAAATGGAATAATCAATAAGGCACTGGTCTTTTGGCCCTGCTCTAGTGAATGTCTTTGGAAGTACAGGTGAGTTGAATTGTCCTCTGGAGAGCACTGGTGTGGGGTTTCATGGGTGAATAGAATCTACATAAGCAGAGCCCAAGGAAAGTGAATTCCAGAGAGGAAGAATGATACAGAAGGGGATACCTACAGAACTGACTGCTAGGGTTGTTATGTGACACAGGCAAACCAGTTTTTTCCAGGGTCCATTTCAGGTAGTCAGTAGAAGCACCATATAAAGATTGAAAAACAAGAATGGAAATGTTCAGATTGTGTTTGGCTACAAATTCATGAATCTTTTTTTGTTTTTGTTTTTCTGTCTTTTCTAGGGCCACATGCAGCATGTGGAAGTTCCCAGGCTAGGGGTTTAACTGGAGCTGTAGCTGCCAGCCTACACCACAGCCACAGCAACACCAGATCCGAGCCATGTCTGTGATTTACACCACAGCTCACAGCAATGCCAGATCCTTAACCCACTGAGTGAGGCCAGGGATCGAACCTGCAACCTCATGGTTCCTGGTCAGATTCGTTAATCACTGAGCCATGACAGGTACTCCATTCATGAATTTTAAGTACCAATTAGAATGCTTTGGAGGAAGAAGGAATTGGAATGAGTTCTTGTGACTGCACACACTCAAGTATAGGCTGGTTTGCCACTTAATCAGAGGTGGTATATTTCAGGTAAGCAAATCATCTGGGGATCTTGTTAGAGTAGAATTTGATTCAGCAGATTTGAGATGAGGTCTCAGATTCTACATTTTGAACAAACTGATGATGCTGATGCTGCTGGCATCTGTACTGTAAGTTGCAATGAAACAGATGACCTTTAAATTCACTTACAACCTGTAGTTCCTTGATTTTACTACCTATCACGCTGAGAAACAGGTTTAAAATTTACATTCAATATCAGTTTGAACCATTCCGCTTGTCTCTAATCCTGAAGCTGTGCTTTCCAGAATGCCATGCAAAAAAAAGGACTAAACACAACTCCTTGCCTTGCAATTACCTCACCACACACTGTGAGTTAATAGGAGCAAGGAGAAAATAAGTACAAGATTCCAAAAAGATTGGAGCTAGGTTTGAGTTTAATGATGAAAGAAACTTCGCAATCTCCAGAAAAGAAGATATAAAGGAAGGAAATGTGGGATGTAACCATGGATTAATTTTGTTTTGTTTAAAAATGTGGTTTTGCTATGTGAACTCTAAAACAAAAGTCAAGTTTAAAAAGAGCAGAAAGTAGAAAGTGGTTGCCAGTGGCTGGAGGGTGGGGGACTTAGGAAAAGGTTGATAAACAGGTACAAACTTTTAGCTATAAATAAGTTCTGAGAACCCGATGTATAACATGATGGCTATAGTTGATAAAAGTGTGTTTCACAATTGAAATTTGCTAAGAAAGAATTTAAACGTTCACGTCAAAAAAAAAAAAAAAGATTAATATGTGACGTGATGGATGTGTTTTTTTTTTTTATTTTGTTTTGTTTTTTTTTTGTCTTTTTGTCTTTTCTTGAGCTCCTGTAGCATATGGAGGTTCTCAGGCTAGGGGTCTAATTGGAGTTGTAGCCACTGGCCTACGCCAGAGCCACAGCAATGCGGGATCTGGGGAGCCGCCTCTGCGAACCACACCACATCTCACGGCAACACCAGATCCTTAACCCACTGAGCAAGGCCAGGGATCGAACCCACAACCTCATGGTTCCTATTTCAGATTCATTAACCACTGCGCTACGACGGGAACTCCTAGAGTACTGGAATTTAAGGAAAGAAAAGTGTTCTTTGAAATCATGTATTCTGTTGCTTTCATTTTACAAATGAGAAAATAAGGGCTCAAAGCATCTAAGTGATTTGCCTGTGACCACTCAATATATATCAGCAGACAGAGAAATAGCAGTCCTGGGCTGACTCCACAACAACTTTTTTTTTTTTCTTTTTAGGGCCACATTCCCAGCATATGGAAGTTCCCAGGCTAGGGGCTGAATCTGAGCCACACCTGCCTGCCACCACCATAGCAACTGGGGATCCAAGCTGCATCTGGGACCTACAGCACAGCTTAAGGCAACCCTGGATCCCTGACCCAGTGATCGAGGCCAGGGATTGAATCCGCATTCTCATGGATACTAGTCAGATTAGTTTCTGCTGTGCTACAATGGGAACTCCTCACACCACCACATTGATATATTATGGATAACCAATATATCTCCATTTTTTAGCCTTAATATTATCCTTCAATATATCTTGTCATTTTAGAGGAGAGACATGAGTGATACCTATGTGTATTCAGAGAATATTAGTTTGTCTATAACAACTATATAGCAGGAGTTCCCTGGTGGCCTGGCAGGTTAAAGATCCAGCATTGTCACTGCAGTAGCTGGGGTCAGTTTTTCTCAGTTAACATTTTGGTAGTGTACTTCTGGAGTGATGTTATCTGAGAAATATTAAATGTGGAACTTTTATACCACATCATCTTAAACACATTGGGAAGGTATACTTGTGTACTTTTTAAAAAAGTTTTATTGAATTATAGTTGATTTACAATGTTGTAATAGTTTCTGCTGTGCAACAAAGTGATTCAGTTTTATATATATATATATATATATATATATGTATATATATATATACACACATATCCATTTTTTTTCAGATTCTTTTCCCATATAGGTAATTACAGAATATTGGATAGAGTTCTTTGTGCTATATAGCAGGTCCCTGTTGACCATTTATTCCACATATGGTAGTGTGCATATGCCAATCCCAATCAATCCCTTCCCGCCACCTGTCCCCTTTGGTAACCATATTTGTTTTTGAAGTCTGAGAGTCTGTTTCTGCTTTGTAAATAAGTTTATTTACATCATGTTTTTAGATTCTACATATAAATAGTATCATATGATATTTTTCTTTGACTTAGTATGATAATCTCTAGATTCATTCATATTGCTACAAATAGCACTATTTTAATCTTTTTATGGCTGAGTAATATTTCATATATATTCACCGCATCTTCTTTATCCATTCTTCTGTCAATGGACATTTAGGTTGCTTCCATGTGTTGGTTACTGTAAATAGTAAATAGCTACAATGAACATTGGGGTGCATGTATCTCTTCAAATTATGCTTTTCTCTGGATATATGCCCAGGAATAGGATTGCTGGATCATATGGCATTTCTATATTTAGTTTTCTGAGGAAACTCCATACTGCTTTCTTTTTCCCTTTTCTTTCTTTCATTATTTTTATTTATTTATTTATTTATTTTGTCTTTTTAAGAAAGGGCTGCACTCAGGGTATATGGAGGTTCCCAGGCTAGGGGTCAAATTGGAGCTACAGCTGCTGGCTTATGCCAGAGTCACAGCTACACCACATCTGAGCCACATCTGTAACCTACACCACAGCTCACGGCAGTGCAGGATCCTTAACCCACTGAACAAGGCCAGGGATCCAACGCTCAAACTCATGGTTCCTTATCGGATTCACTTCCACTGTGCCACAACAGGAACTCTCATACTGTTTCCTATAGTGGTTGTACCAATTTACATTCCTACCAACAGTGTAGGAGCATTCCCTTTTCTCTGCACCCTCTCCAGCATTTATTGTTTATAGTCTTTTTGATGATGGCAGTTTTGATTATTGTGAGGTGATATTTCATTATAGTTTTGATTTTCATTTCTCTAATAATTAGTGATGTTGAGCATCTGTTCATGTATTTTTCAGCCATCTGTATGTCTTCTCTGGAAAATGTCTATTTAGATCTTCTGCCCATTTTTCGATAGGGTTGTTTGGTTTTTTATTTTGAGCTGCATGAGTTTTTTGTATATTTTGGAGATTAATCCCTTGTCAGTTATATCATTTGCAAATATTTCCTCCTATTCTGTGGATTATCTTTGTTTGTTTGTTTATGGTTTCCTTTGCTGTGCAAAACCTTTTGAATTTAAGTTGGTTTATTTTTTTTTTCTTTTTGCTTTTTTAGGGCTGCACTGGCAGCATATTGGAAGTTCCCAGGCTAGGAGTCAAATTGGAACTGCAGCTGCTGGCCTATGCCACAGCCACAGCAACACCAGAGGCTGCAGCCTACACCACAGCTCATGACAACTCCAGGTCCTTAACCCTCTGTGCAGGGCCAGGGATCGAACCCACATCCTCATGAATACTAGTCAGGTTTGATACTGCTGAGCCACAGTGGGAACTCCCTGTTTATTTTTGTTTTTATTTTCATTACTGTAGGAGGTAGATCCAAAAAGATATTGCTGTGGTTTATGTTGAGGTGTTCTGCCTATGTTTTCCTCTAAAAATTTTATATTTTCTAGTCTTACATTCAAGTCTTTAATCCATTTTGAGTTTATTTTTGTGAACAGTGTTAGAAAGTGTTCTAATTTCATTCTTTTACATGTTGCTGTCAAGTTTTCCCAGTGGTACTTATTGAAGAGACTGTTTTTTTTTTTCCATTTTATACTCTTATATCCTTTGTCATAGATTAGTTGACTGTAGTTGCATGAGTTTATTTCTGAGCTTTCCATCCTGATCCATTGATCTGTATTTCTGTTTTTGTGCCAGTACCATACTGTTTTTAGGACTGTAGCTTTGTATTATAGTCTGAAATCAGGGAGCTCGATTCCTCCAGCTCTGTTTTTCTTTCTCAGGATTGTTTTGGCTATTCACGGACTTTTGTTTTTCCATGCAGATTTTAATTGTTTTTGTTCCAGTTCTGTGAAAAAATGCCATTGGTAATATGAGAGAGATTGTATTAAATCTATAGACTGCCTTGGGTAGTATAGTTATTTTAACAATATTGATTCTTCCAATCCAAGAATAGATTTGATCCTTGGCCTGGAAACTTCCACGTGCTGCTGATGTGGAAAAAAAAAATAGCAAATGAATAAGCAGAAGGATGAAGTAGGGATTTTAGGACCCAGAGGTACAATGTAGCACAGTGAAAAGTGCAAAAGCAGAAGTAGCAGGAGATAATCCTGAGACCTAAGAATAGTTAATAGGTGGAGCTAGTGGGGCAGCAAAATGGGGTGAGAAGATGGCGCCATTGATCAAAGATCTAGAGAAGCCAAGCAAGTAGTTGAACTTAGTGCCAGAACTAAAGTGAACATAATTTCATAGTGCAGGGCCAGCCACAGTGGTGTGCTGGGAACCAGCTCAATCCAGTGTTTAGAGTTAATTATGTTTCTTTTCCCCACTTGGAGTTTGGTAACATTACATCAGCAATCTAAAACTGTCACAGTGGGAGTATTTACACCATGGAAAGCAGCAAACACTTCTACCCAGAACGTTGTTCTTCCTGGAGAGCCAATGTAGCAGCATATCTAGAGAAAATGAAAATCTGTGTTCTAGCTGGACTAGACCATGCAGAAGGAAGGAGAAATTGGGTAAAGGATTAGGGGCATGGAAATCTTCATCACCCTGTCTGTTGAGGCACATTCTCTATCCAGTTTTCACAGTAAATGTTAAGTACATGGCCATGGCTCCTTAATTTGTGGGACACAGGGGTCCTGAGGACACAGAGGTATCATTCATTCTGGTACCATACATAACATTCTGAATTTTCCAGTCCTTGGTTCAAATCCAAAGTGTTTCTGGTCAGATGAGAATGATCAACCCCATTAGGAAAAGAATAAAATAGGAAAAAGAGAGTCTAAACACTTAAAATAGTTTTGTGTTACATTAAACTATAACATCTTCTATGCTTAAGGCAAGAAGATAAGAGGCAAAATAGCTTTTAATCCAGTAGCTGCTACTAGCATTCTGTCACAAATCAAAGTATTATCCCAAGGCAGGCCTTTCTTTTTTGGAATGATGTCAAGCAGCCAGGATGGCTAATGTACACCGAGAATTGGGAAGTAAAGGAGAAGAATGTGTATGGGAAACTGGCCAGGAAACTTTAGTCTTCAAACTGAGAGAAAAAGAAAAAGAAGAAAAGAAGGAAAGAAAGAAAGAGAGAAAGAAAAAAAGGAAGAAAGAGAAAGAAAGAAAGAAAGAAAGAAAGAAAGTAGGAAAGAAAATGAAAGAAAGAAAGAAAAAGAGAGGGAAGGAAGGAAGAAAAAGAAAGAAAGGAAGAAAGAAAGAAAGAAATGGGTTGGGAGTTCCCGTTGTGGCTCAGTGGTTAACGAATCCGACTAGGAACCATGAGGTTGCAGGTTCGGTCCCTGCCCTTGCTCAGTGGGTTAACGATCCAGTGTTGCCGTGAGCTGTGGTGTAGGTTGCAGACGCGGCTCGGATCCTGCGTTGCTGTGGCTCTGGTGTAGGCCGGTGGCTGCAGCTCCGATTCGACCCCTAGCCTGGGAACCTCCATATGCTACGGGAGTGGCCCAAGAAATGGCAAAAAGACAAAAAAAAAAAAAAAAAAAAAAAGAAAGAAAAAGAAAGAAATGGGTTGGTTTGTTATATCCCATCATAGAGTCAGAAGAATGAGCTGCCATGGCCCATAGGACCCCCTTCTTCCCCAGAGATGCCTTCCTGGCTGCAGAGATGTGATGGCACAAATTAATAGCTTTTCTCTGCAATACAATATATCTAAGAGCTACCTGTCACTGTACTTATGGAAAATAATGGACTACAGATGTCATTGTTGTCAGATGACCCAGGGATGGAACAGAAAAAAACTGTGATATCATCATAATTTATTGAAAAATATCCTCAGGAGTTTTATAAATAAAACTTTATATATAATCTCTACTTTCTAGTGCCATAGTACCATGCATGTGAGGTTTTTAGGTATAACTACCATAGAATTCTTTCAAGAATTACAAGGTCTAGGGAGTTCTCATCATGGCGCAGATAGAAACTAATCCTACTAGGAACCATGAGGTTGTGGGTTTGATCCCTGGCCTGGCTCATTGGGTTAAGGATCTGGCATTGCTGTGAACTGTCCTGTAGGTCACAGAGGTGGCTCGGATCAGGCATTGCTGTGCCTGTGGCCTGTAGCTGTAGCTCCTATGAGACACCTAGCCTGGGAACCTCCATATGCTGTGGGTGTGGCCCTTAAAAAAAAAAAAAGAATTACAAGGTCTAGAAAGAATATCCAAGATCACCTGGCTTTTAAATACTAGAGTAGAAAGAGCATGAGCTTTGGAGTCCTAGAGATGAAGGTTTAACTGCAGGATCTGCCAGCGATGAATTGTATAGTCTTAAGGAAATGAGCTTCTGAGCTTCAAGTTTTTCCATCTGCAAATTGGGGAGGACAAAATCGTCCTCGTAGGAACATTGTGAGGCTTAAGTGAGTCCCTAAGGAAAGGGCATAGTCCAATTCCTGTATTCCAAGACAGATGTTAGAAAGATGTTACTTCCCTTTTTCCTTCTAAGTGCAATGATCATGTAAATTATCCCAAATGGAACACTTCTGAGAACAAAGAGAGGCTCAGTTAATAATCACACCTGAATAACTGACATAAACCAGGAACATCTTGGACAAACCAGGTGTTTGATCATCCTTTCTTTAAGTAAAATATTCCAGAAGGCAGGTGTGGATGTTGGCACGTGCATAGTTTTATAATGTCAGAATAGTGCTTTTATTCTCTTTCATTTATTTATTTATTTTGCTTTTTAGGGCCGCACACGTGGCATGTGGAGGTTCCCAGGCTATGGGCTGAATTGGAGCTACAGCCACCAGCCTATGCCACAGCCACAGCAACACCAGATCCAAGCCGAGTCTACAACCTACACCACAGCTCACAGCAACACTGGATTCTTAACCCACTGAGCTAGGCCAGGGATCGAGCCCATAACCTCATGGTTCCTAATGGGATTCGTTAACCACTGCACCACAATGGGAACTTTTAAACTTTATTTTTTAGGGTAGTTTTAAATTTACTGAAAATTGAGGTGATCGTATATAGAGTTCCCATATGCCACAGCCCTACACACGCCATTTCCCCCATTAACATCTTGCATTAGTGTGGTACCTTTGTTACAAGTAGTGAACCCATATTTATACATTATTATTAACAAAAGTTTATTCTGTGTTGTAGTTCTATGAATTTTGACAGATAAATAATGTCATTATCTACTATGCAGAAAACCTCCTGTGCTTTTCTTATTTATCCCTCCCTATTTATCATCCCTAAACCTTTGGCAACCATGAATCTGTTTATTCTTTCTATAGTTTGGCATTTTCCAGAATGTCATATAGTTGGAACCATACAGTATGTAGTATTTTCACACTGGCTTCTATAACTTAGCAGTATCTACTTCAGTTTTCTCCATGTCTTTTCATGGCTTGATAGCTCATATCTGAATAATATTCCACCATATGCATGTACCATACTTTATTTATTCATCCATTGAGGGACTCAGTTTTTGGCAATTATGAGTAATGCTGTTATAAAATTTTATATGCAGGCTTTTGTGTGGATATGTTTTCAGCTTACTGGATAAATACCTAGGAGTGGGATCGTTGGATCCTACAATAAGACTATTTTAAGCTTTGTAAGAAATTGGCCAACTGTCTTCCAACATGGTTGTGCCATTTTATATTCCCATAAGTGATGAATGACTTTCTGTTGCTCTGCATTATTGCCAGCGTTAGATATGGGCAGCTTTAAAATTCATTTTTCTTCTCTCATATCATCAGTGATTTGTGTAGGTCTCCATATACAACCAGAATTTCCTTAATTATGTAAGTCAGTATGTTAAAGTGGTTGAATCATTTTCCCCAACTTAGTTCCTCTAAAATGCCTCAAACATGATTCATCTAAGGAGGCAGTCCTAACCATCAACGATAAGGAAGAAGGTCATGATTATTTTTGGTCACATAAAGAATTATAAAAAAATGTAGTATTTTCTATGAAACTATTAATTTGATTTTTTTAACTTTTAAACTGGAAAGTAATAAAATCTATAACTATTAATATTTAACTTGTCATGCATTTTATTAAATTTTTCAAAATTAATCACTGGAAAGGGGGAGACAAAAAGAGAAGTGAGGGAAGAATTTTGCAATTTATCAAATAATTTGTTGTTTATTTACTTATTTGATATCTTGTCTGTTTTGCTTTTGCCAGAATAGCACTAGCTAATTGTCTTTTTCATATAAAAATCTTAATTAGTAAGTCTGTAACTTTCTAAATCTAACACCTGTGTTTTTGCATAATATGATCTGAATATAAAGTAGATTGAAATGAAAATAGATCATGAAATTAGATATTTTCAAAACCATACATGGCATCTCCTAACCTTGTGAACCTATCAGATGTTCCTGCTGTCATCAGTCTTCTCTGGTTTCGAAGGCTTCATTATCCATTTGAAACTTTGAGGTGGTCTTTGACTCTTTCCTCTCTCACACCTAGTTGTAAGCCATAATCACATAGCAGTGTTTTGTTTATACCATTGTACAGTTGGAGCAATTGAGAAAAAGACACCTAGAATATCTTACCAAATGTAACTCTATATGACACTGCTAGAATGGAACATATAAAAGGAATCTTTAAGGGTTTTTAAAAATTATATATATTTTATAGCAGTGAGCTGTCCTCTTTAAGATTTCACAAAACTTTAAAAAGACAGCCCAATATGCTTCCAACATCTTTCACAGTTGCTAGGGAAAAGAAGGAAATTATCTCCAATGGTCAACTATTGTAATATGTATTACCTGGCAAAGATGGATTTTTCTACTAACAATTTTCTCGTAACACTTTGGTATTCTTTCACTTATCAGATTAATCAGCTAAAATCTTGGGAGATAGGACAAAACTCACTTCTAAGCCTCCCATTTGGCCTTACTCCAAATAATCTCCTTTGAAAGTGACATTGGTGACATTGCGTTTTCCCTAATGCAGAGATAATCAAGTTACTCCTCAATATAAAACCATTCTATGACTCCTATTACATGCAAGATGAAGTCAGAAAAGGTTTTGGTGATTTGCCTCTGACTCGCTTTTCCAGCCTCTCTCATCCCTTGTCACTTCTGCAAGAGAACTACTGTCATTCTACAGTGACTCTGCTCTCTGCACAGGCTGGAGAGTCCAATCCCTAATTTTGGCCCCCACAATCTCCTTATCTATCTTCAAGACTTAATTTAGGCAGCTTTTCTCTGGAGCATACATCATTTACTGAAGCTGATTTTATTTATTCACTTAACAAGAATTCATTGAGTTCCTATGTCATGCCAGATGCTGCTTTCGGAGTTGGGGTTACTACTGTCATCGAAGTAGATCAAATTCTTATTCTCAATATTACAGAATAGTATAGTGGAAATGAGTAAATGGAAGGATTTTTATATAATAAAGAAATGTATAATAAATAAACTATAAGTGACTAAATTAGGATAATTTCTTCAGGTGCTACCAAACATAATAAGAAAGAAAAAGGCAACATAATAGAGACTAGGGGAGAGTTAAGTGTGGTATGTAGAACCATGAGACTCCAAAGATATCTTCATCATAACCCTGGGAATCTGTGAGTGTGTTATTTTCCATGGCAAGAGGGATGTTGCAGTGATCAAGAACCTTGAGAGGGAAAGATTATGCTGGATTATTCAGGCAGGTCTAATCTAATCACAAATCCCTAAAAAATTAAAAAGAAAAAAATAAAAAAGAGTCATCAAAACCATAAGCTCAGCTCTGGTGTGTATGTATTTGAGTGTGGGGGCGGGTTGGGGGGGAAGATGTGACGATGATGGATAAAGTGGCAAAGTGTGCAACATTGCTGGTTATGTGGATGGAAGAAATGGACCATCCTTTCTTCCGAGGATTTCCTCCAATCTGGGAAAGACAAGGAAACAGATTCTCACCAAGATTGTCCTGAAAGAAACACAGCCATGCTGACATTTGACACCTGTGAGCTGGGTGTTGGACTTCTGACCCACTGAACTGTAAGATTATACATTCATTTTGTTGAAGCCCCTACATTCGTGGTAATTTACAAGGGCAAGAGTAGACTAATGCAGTAAGCTACTTAAGACTAGTTGGTCAAACAACGCCAGCCCTCAGGAAATATTCCACATCAGTGACAAGGCAAACACTGCCCGATCACGGAGAGTACAACTCCCTCAGGAGAAAGAAAACAACAAGCAAGATGAAGAAGCTGAGAAACCACCCCCAGTCAAACCAACAGGAGAACTCACCTAAAACAGTCAGCAATGAAACAGATCTCTGCAGTCAGACAGACCTGGAGTTCAAAAGAGAAATAGTGAAAATACTGAAGGAATTAAGAGAAGATATGAACAGTAATGCAGATACCCTCAGAAAGGAACTAGAAAATATAAGGAGGAGCCAAGAAAAACTAGAACATTCATTTGCAGAGATGCAAACTGAACTAGGGGCAGTAAAAACCAGAATGAATAATGCAGAAGAACGAATCAGTGATATGGAAGATAGAATAATGGAAATCACTCAATCCGGTCAACAGACAGAAAACCAAATCAAAAAGCTGGAAAGCAATATAAGAGACCTATGGGATAATATAAAGCGGGCCAATCTACGCATAATAGGAATTCCAGAAGGAGTAGAAAAAGATAAGGGGATGGAAAATATATCTGAAGAAATTATCGCTGGAAACTTCCCAAATCTAAAGGATACTGGGTTCAAGATACAAGAAGCACAGAGGGCCCCATACAAACTGAACCCAAACAGACCCACACCAAGACAGGTCATAATAAAAATGGCAAAAGTTAGTGATAAAGAGAGGATCCTAAAGGCAGCAAGAGAAAAAGAAAATGTTACCTACAAGGGAACCCCCATAAGAATATCAGCTGATTTCTCTACAGAAACACTACAGGCCAGGAGGGAATGGCAAGAGATATTTAAAGTGCTCAAAGGAAAAAATATGCAACCTAGAATACTCTATCCAGCAAGAATATCATTTAAAATAGAAGGGGAAATAAGAATTTTTCCCAACAAACAAAAACTTAAAGGATACAGCAACACAAAACCCAGGTTAAAGGAAATATTGAAAGGGCTTCTCTAAACCAAAAAGAAAGGAAGGAAAGGGAAGAAAAAAGAAAAGAAAAAAAAAAGAAGAAGAAGAAGAAGAGGAAGAACTAGGACTGAGGAAACTGCAATCAGAGAGCAGTCACTCAAATAAGCCAGCATACAGATTTAATCATGAACATGCTTCAAACAAAATAAAATTAAAAAGAAAAAAATAAAAAAGAGTCATCAAAACCATAAAATGTGGGCAAGGGATGTCAGGAGGTAAATAACCCTTTTTGTTTATATGTATGTCTCTCTTCTTAATTTTAATATAGTAATGAAGTGTTTGAACTTACAGGACCATCAGGCTAAAACACACAATTATGGGAAGGGGTTAGCATACTTAAAAAACAGGGCAACCACAAGCCAAAACCAAATATTGCATTTGCAAAAAATGAAAAAAAAATACACTCAAGCAGATAATAACAGGAGACCATCCAAAAAAAAGAAAAAGAAAAAGAAGAATGGAGAACCATAGAATCAACTGGAACACGAGGTTCAAATGGCAATAAATAATCATCTATCAATTATCACCTTAAATGTCAATGGACTGAATGCCCCAATCAAAAGACACAGAGTGGCTGAGTGGATAAATAGGCAAAAACCTTCAATATGCTGCCTACAAGAAACTCACCTTAGGACAAAAGATACATATAGATTGAAAGTGAAAGGGTGGGGAAAAATATTTCACGCCAATAGACATGACAGAAAAGCAGGAGTCGCAACGCTCATATCAGACAAAATAGACTTTAAAACAAAAGACATAAAGAAAGACAAAGAAGGACACTATTTAATGATTAAGGGATCCATCTAAGGAGAGGATGTTACTATCATCAACATATATGCCCCAAATACAGGAGCACCCAGATACATACAACAAATATTAACAGACATAAAGGGAGATATTGATGAGAATACAATCATAGTAGGAGACCTTAATACCCCCCTCACATCAATGGACAGATCCTCTAGACAGAAAACCAATAAAGCAACAGAGATCCTAAAGGAAACAATAGAAAAGTTAGACTTCTAGATGAAGTCTAGACATTCATCTTCAGGACACTACATCCAAAAAAAGCAGAATACACATTCTTCTCAAATGCTCATGGAACATTCTCAAGAATCGACCACATATTGGGACACAAAGCGAATCTCAATAAATTTAGGAGCGTAGAAATTATCTCAAGTATCTTCTCTGACCACAATGCCATGTAATTAGAAATCAACCATGGGAAAAGCAAAGAGAAAAAACCTACTCCATGGAGACTAAACAACATGCTACTAAAAAACCAATGGGTCAATGAGGAAATCAAGAAGGAAATTAAAAACTACCTTGAAACAAATGATAATGAAGACACAACCTCTCAAAATCTATGGGATGCTGCGAAAGCAGTGCTCAGAGGGAAATTTATAGCAATACAGGCCTTTCTCAAAAAAGAAGAAAGATCCCAAATTGACAACGTAACCCTTCACCTAAATGAATTAGAAAAAGAAGAACAAAAAAGTCCTAACGTCAGCAGAAGGAAGGAAATTATAAAGATCAAAGAAGAAATCAATAAAATAGAGACTCAAAAAACAATAGAGAAAATTAATAAAACCAAGAGCTGGTTCTTTGAAAAGGTGAACAAAATTGACAAACCCCTGGCCAGACTCACTAAAAAGAGCAGAGAAAGAACCCAAATCACCAAAAAGGAGAAATCACAACGGATACAGCAGAAATACAAAAAAACATAAGAGAATACTATGAACAACTGTATGGCAACAAGTTTGACAATCTGGAAGAAATGGACAATTTTCTAGAATCTTACAGCCTGCCAAAACTGAATCAAGTAGAAACAGACCAACTGAACAGACCGATCACTAGAAATGAAATTGAAGAGGTCATAAAATCACTCCCTACAAATAAAAGTCCAGGACCAGATGGCTTCACAGGTGAATTCTATCAAACATATAAAGAGGATCTGGTGCCCATCCTCCTTAAACTCTTTCAAAAGGTTGAAGAAGAAGGAATACTCCCAAAGACATTCTATGAGGCCACCATCACCCTCATTCCAAAACCAGGCAGAGATACCACCAAAAAAGAAAACTATCGCCCAATATCACTGATGAATATAGATGCAAAAATTCTCAACAAAATCTTAGCCAACCGAATCCAACAACATATCAAAAAAATTATACACCATGACCAGGTTGGGTTCATCCCAGGTTCACAAGGATGGTTCAACATATGCAAATCAATCAGCATCATACACCACATTAACAAAAAAAAAGTCAAAAATCATATGATCATCTCAATAGACGCAGAAAAAGCATTTGACAAAATTCAACATCCATTCATGATCAAGACCCTCGCCAAAGTGGGTATAGAGGGAACATTCCTGAATATAATCAAAGCCATTTATGATAAACCCACAGCAAATATAATCCTCAATGGGGAAAAACTGAAAGCCGTCGCACTCAAATCTGGAACAAGACAGGGATGCCCACTCTCACCACTGCTCTTCAACATAGTTTTGGAAGTCTTAGCCACAGCAATTAGACAAACAAAAGAAATCAAAGGCATCCATATAGGAAGAGAAGAGATCAAACTGTCACTGTATGCAGATGACATGACACTATACATAGAAAACCCTAAGGACTCAACCCCAAAACTCCTTGAACTGATTAATAAATTCAGCAAAGTGGCAGGATATAAGATTAACATTCAGAAGTCAGTTGCATTTCTGTATACCAGCAATAAAACATTAGAAAAGGAATACAAAAATACAATACCTTTTAAAATTGTACCTCACAAAATCAAATACCTCAGAATACACCTGACCAAGGAGGTAAAGGACCTATATGCCGAGAACTATAAAACCTTAATCAAAGAAATCAAAGAAGATGTAAAGAAATGGAAAGATAGTCCATGTTCCTGGATTGGAAAAATCAATATTGTGAAAATGGCCATACTACCCAAAGCAATCTACAGATTCAATGCAATCCCTATCAAATTACCCATGACATTTTTCACAGAACTAGAACAAACAATCCAAACATTTACATGGAACCACAAAAGACCCAGAATCGCCAAAGCAATCCTGAGAAACAAAAACCAAGCAGGAGGCATAACTCTCCCAGACTTCAAGAAATACTACAAAGCCACAGTCATCAAAACAGTGTGGTACTGGTACCAAAACAGACAGACAGACCAATGGAACAGAATAGAGAATCCGGAAATAAACCCTGACACCTATGGTCAATTAATCTTTGACAAGGGAGGCAAGAACATAAAATGGGAAAAGGAAAGTCTATTCAGCAAGCATTGCTGGGAAACCTGGACAGCTGCATGCAAAGCAATGAAACTAGAACACACCCTCACACCATGCACAAAAATAAACTCCAAATGGCTGAAAGACTTAAATATACAACAGGACACCATCAAACTCCTGGAAGAAAACATAGACAAAACACTCTCTGACATCAACATCATGAATATTTTCTCAGGTCAGTCTCCCAAAGCAATAGAAATTAGAGCAAAAATAAACCCATGGGACCTCATCAAACTGAAAAGCTTTTGCACAGCAAAGGAAACCCAAAAGAAAACAAAAAGACAACTTACAGAATGGGAGAAAATAGTTTCAAATGATGCAACTGACAAGGGCTTAATCTCTAGAATATATAAGCAACTTATACAACTCAACAACAAAAAAACCAATCAATCAATGGAAAAATGGGCAAAAGACCTGAATAGACATTTCTCCAAAGAAGATATACAGATGGCCAACAAACACATGAAAAAATGCTCAACATCGCTGATTATAAGAGAAATGCAAATCAAAACCACCATGAGATACCACCTCACACCAGTCAGAATGGCCATCATTAATAAATCCACAAATAACAAGTGCTGGAGGGGCTGTGGAGAAAAGGGAACCCTCCTGCACTGCTGGTGGGAATGTCAACTGGTACAGCCACTATGGAGAACAGTTTGGAGATACCTTAGAAATCTATACATAGAACTTCCATATGACCCTGCAATCCCACTCTTGGGCATCTATCCGGACAAAACTCTACTTAAAAGAGACACATGCACCCGCATGTTCATTGCAGCACTACTCACAATAGCCAGGACATGGAAACAATACAAATGTCCTTCGACAGATGATTGGATTCAGAAGAGGTGGTATATATACACAATGGAATACTCCTCAGCCATAAAAAAGAATGACCTCATGCCATTTGCAGCAACATGGATGGAACTAGAGAATCTCATCCTGAGTGAAATAAGCCAGAAAGACAAAGACAAATACCATATGATATCACTTATAACTGGAATCTAATATCCAGCACAAATGAACATCTCCTCAGAAAAGAAAATCATGGACTTGGAGAAGAGACTTGTGGTTGCCTGATGGGAGGGGGAGGGAGTGGGAGGGATTGGGAGCTTGGGCTTATCAGACACAACCTAGAATAGATTTACAAGGAGATCCTGCTGAATAGCATTGAGAACTATGTCTAGATACTCATGTCGCAACAGAAGAAAGAGTGGGGGAAAAAACTGTAACTGCAATGTATACATCTAAGGATAACCTGACCCCCCTGCTGTACAGTGGGAAAAAAAAAAAAAAAAGACTAGTTGGTCAGAGATGATTTCTCTGAGGAGAATCCCTTGTGAGCTGAGCTCTAAATGATGAGAAAAAGCCAACCTTATGAACCTCAGGCGAAGAAGAATCCAGGCAGAGGGAAACATAACTCCCTGAGGTTGGAGCAGACTTGGCATATTTTATAATGATGCTGAACGCCAGTGTTCCAGGAACAGGTTACAAAAGAGAGTCCAGGATGAGGTCAGAGCTACAGGCAGACATCAAGCCATCAAGACACTTTTGCTGCTGTAGCTTCCTTGTGGTGCTTTGATCATCATAGTGTACACACATGGGACCCCCTCATTAAATTTGAGTCCCTTGACCCTCAGCACAAAGTAATTGTGGTATCTCAGAGATAGAAAGCTCACAAATGTACCTCACTGACCTGTGGGGTCAGTGTTTGAGATTCTTTAGAAAAGCAGAGTAATAATAAAATTAAGCTCTGTTGTTTTGGAGATACCAACACTTGGCATTCCCTGAATTTTAATTTCTTCCTGTTGTCATCATTTGGGTAATTATTTTATGGTATATTAAGGGAAAATGATCAGTGTTGGTATGTGAACTAAAAAGCAGAAATTCAAATGATAAAATTGTTGGCCGGGTCCCTAGAAGACAATTTCTTCTACACTGTTATTATAATCGGGTATATTTCTAGCTTAAAAAAAAAAAAGGCACCTTGAGTGTTTATAAAATGAAGACTTTTCCTAATGTTTCAATCTATTTTGGAAACCAAAGTGGAGATTTGTGCATTCATTACTGCAAGAGAGTATCTATAGAGAGCCTATGATGTATCAGAAGTTTATCTAATGCAAGCCCCACTCTACCCACTGAGGTTGGTGCATTTTTCATTTCTGTTTCACAGATGGGAAATTCAGCCACAGAGGGGCTAAGGGACATGACCAAGGAGACGGTAATAGCCAGGGGACTATGATTCCAGGCCTCTGGCTCCAGAGACTACATTCCCCTTTTTTTTTTTTTTTTTTTTTTTTTTTTTGGTCTGTTGTCATTTTAGGGCCGCACTTGCAGCATATGAAGGTTCCCAGGCTAGGGGGCAAATTGGAGCTGTAGCTGCTGGCCTACACCACAGCCACAGCAATGGGAGATCCAAGCTGTGCCTGTGACCCACACCACAGCTCACAGCAACACTGGATCCTTAACCCACTGAGCGAGGCCAGGGATCTAACCCGCATCCTCATGGATACTAGGTCAGGTTCATTAACCACTGAGCCACGATGGGAACTCCCAGAGACTATATTCTTAAATAACAGACTACATCCTTCTCATCCCCCAAGAGGAGGGTACAACCAAGCTTAAACTTTAAGCCCATCAGGAAAAATGTTGGAGAGTCTATGTGTGGTAAATTTAATGGTTTTTAAAATTTTAACTATACTACAAGTCATTTTTTTCCTCCCGGTAGTTATTGCTTGGATTAAAGATCATCAAAGAACCCCTTTTAAAATGTACTTTTGGTGGGGCAAAAGAGGGTAGGGCTAAGAAGGCATACCTTTCCTGAAATTGTCTGTTAAAGACAATTAGCTTATTTTCTAATATTATGATCAGAAGGAGAAAATGCAGCTGCTCTTGTCACTGTGATGGATGGCATAAAATATTTTGAATTTAGATAATATATTTCATTTTTCCATTTGAACTGCCTTTCATGACAGTTCCAATTTGTGATGTAATCTCAGAACACTTATTTTTTGTCTCTGATTTGAAGGAGTCTGGCAATATCACTGCTTCAGATGGGCGGTAAATATATTTAACCATTCAATGCTAAATTACGTTCAATAAAATTCATTCAGGCTGTTGCTCTTATTGAAGATAACAGTGTGAGATATATATATATATATTCTCTGCTGGTTCAGTTGCCTAAGATGTTTTAGATCAATTTGAAGAAAATAAATGGAATAAGTAAAAGCAACACATGAAAATAAATAATCTCATTTTTAATTCCTTCTATATGTACAGTACTCCCATCCATTAGTTATTCTGTTTAAATTATAATGAATTGGCACAGGAGAATGGATGTCTTTTGAGACTGGGTCTGCTGTGTAGATGAAACTGAGCCAGAAATGAAAAAATATTATTGAGTTCTTACTCAGTTTTCTTATTGATTCACTGGACAGCATGTGGATAAATTATATCTTATTTGTTTGGCTGCTGATATGAGAAGGTGTCTTGGTACATTTGGACTACTGTAACAGAACACCATAGACTGGGTGGCTTATAAACAATAGAAATTTATTTCTCTTAATCCTGGAGGTTGGGAAGTTCAAAATCAAAGTGTCAATAGATTTAGTGTCTGGTGAGGGCCTGCTTCCTGGTTCCTAGATGGCCATCTTCTTGCTGTGTCCTCACATCGCAGAAAGGGCAGGTGAGTTCTCTGAGTTCTTTTTCTTAAGGGCACTCATCCCATTCATGAAAGTTCCACTCTCTGACCTAATCAGCTGCAAAGATCCCACCTCCAAACTCACTACATTGGGGGTTAAAATACAACATATGAATTTTGAGAGGGAAACATTCAGTCTACAGCAAAAGGTAACAGGAAAATCTTGTGAATACTGCCTACCTTCTTGTCAGGCATCCTCCTTATCAGTACCAATTTATCCAGAAGTTTCTTGCTGTGTACCAGGCATCATCCTAGGTATTGGTGGAGTTGCAAATATAAATCTCATGTAAATTTTGATCTTAAAAAGCTCATACTATAATAGCATAACAGTATAAATGCATACTATAATAAGAATTGTATAAGTATATACTATAATTATAAACCATAGTAAAATAGAAAAGTTTTTATTATAGTGATGGCATATACATATTATTCTTATGTGTCCTTTGAAACCTAAATGTAAAGCCATCTCCTCAGTGAAGCCTTCCCTAACTTCCACAAGGAAGTTGTCTGTCCTCTGTGCATAAATGATTTGTAATTTGCGTTTCTGTATTTCATCTCTATAAATAAATGGATGCTTATCTTTTACAAAAGGGACTGTGTCTCAGTCTTCTTTGTACCTCTACCTTGACTAGGCAAAAGAAAGATGACAATAGTGTTTGTTAAATAAGTGAATAAATAAATCAATAAATGATGCAAAGTAGCAAGAGCATTTGAGGGCAGTAGATGAAATAATAAGAGAGGGACCAGATCATAGGGAGCTTTGAGTTCTGGATGACAGAATTCGGGAGCAAAATTATGAAATAGTGAAAAGAGAATGGGCTTTCATGTAACCTTTGACAAGGTTAGAATAATAGCTAACTTTTCTTGAGTGTTTAGTTACATGCCAGATACTGTTCTAAGTGCTTTATTTGTATTATTGTATGTATTTCTCACATTAAGTAGGTCTAATTATTCTCATAATCAGAAGAGGAGACTGAGCCCCAGAGATATGTTACTTTACAAGATGACATAACTAGTAATGATGAAGCCAGTACTTTAGACTTTCTAATAGTTGTTTTAGAGCTACCTCCAGTTAGCTATATCTGAGGAATATATCTAATCCTTAATTTTTTTTCTTTAAGATGGGATCTGAAAGACCTACTTTATTAGAATGTTATCATAATTCAATATGATTAAGTATATAGGGCTATCTAGTATAGTACACAGCAAAGTCTGTGTCTCAATAAGGAACATCATTTCCACTCCTATTCATCAGTCAAAAGTTTTAAAGGAACAGCTTTTTGAGCTGGATATATAATAATATTAGAACAGTGCTTCTTATGCATCACATTGAAGGAAGACTTGAATTTTTTCCTTGGGCTAATTTAGCATTGGAAGGTCCACTGGGGAACTGTGTGAAACAGCATTGCAGGAATTCTAGAGGGTACAGGGTCCAAGAGACCATTAAAAGGGTCAGTGTGATCTTTGGCATATTAGTTGACTGGCTCTATAAAAAATGCAGGAGAACTTAGTAGAATACTATTTATTTAAGAGTGAGGTTGGTGAGCCTCAACTTTGCACCGAAGTTTCAGGGACTCTGAATTTAGTAGGAATGTCATTACCAGCCACTTCCACTTAAATACTGGGCCGATTTAATCAAGAAAAAGAGGGCAAGTCAACATGGTTTCCTTTGGACCTTAAAATGAAAACCATCTACTTTAGAAATTCAGAATCACCAGAGCATTTAAGTTCTTAATGCTGCTGTAGAACATGTAAACACTCCAGCCACAGAGGTTATATAGAGTCTCAGGAAGTAAGCGATGTAAAGTATAGCCTCTCATCCTCTCTATTTTTGCTAATATTGTCCAGATTGCTGTAGTTTGTTCTGGACTCATAAAAATGTAGAAAGAGTCTTCAGTTTTCAAATAGGCAGGCTGTTACATAAGATTATAGATTAGATACAGACTTAAAGCACCTTATACAGGGTTTATTTTTTAATTTTATTTATTTATTTTTTGTCTTTTTGCTATTTCTTTGGGCCGCTCCCACTGCCTATGGAGGTTCCCAGGCTAGGGGTTGAATCGGAGCTGTAGCCACTGGCCTACCCAGAGCCACAGCAACGCGGGATCCGAGCCTCGTCTGCAACCTACACCACAGCTCATGGCAACACCAGATCCTTAACCCACTGAGCGAGGGTAGGGACCGGACCCAAAACCTCATTGTTCCTAGTCAGATTTGTTAACCACTGTGCCACCACGGGAACTCCCAGGGTTTATAAATTAGATATAGACTTAAAAAACACCCCCCACCAAAAAAAAGCCACTTACATTAATTCACATGCTATTTGGAAAATAATCAGTTAAATTAGTCATATAATTGGTACCGTAATATAATCAAATTCTTTAAACACTGAGTTGGGTTGTAGTCTAAGCTAATTTTGTATGTGGATGCTAAATATGTAGTATCTGGGTTTTCTTAAGTCCTTATCTATACAACTGAATATTCACTGCTTCCTGTTCAGCTGTGTGGAAGTAGATTTCTAGATAAATTATTTTTGGTAGACCTAGATTGTTTGTGTTTTGTTTGTATTCTGATATATTAATTTCTAATAATTTCTCATAAAGTTATGTTTAGACAAGAAACCTCCTCTCCATGCTTGTTTGATCAGCTAACAATGTAATGGCAGAATCGTTTCTCAGTGTTACCTAAATAAAAATCAACTTGGAGAGTTCCCATCGTGGCTCAGTGGTTAATGAATCCAACTAGGAACCATGAGGTTGCAGGTTCAGTCCCTGGCCTCGCTCAGTGGGTTAAGGATCTGGCGTTGCCGTGAGCTGTGGTGTAGGTCGCAGACACAGCTCGGATCCTGTGTTGCTGTGGCTCTGGTGAAGACCTGCAGCTACAGCTCCGATTAGACCCCTAGCCTGGGAACCTCCATACGCCGGTGGGTGCAGCTCTAGAAAATACAAAACAAAAGAAGGACCAAGAAAAATTAATTAAAACAAAAAAAATCAACTTGGCAACTAACTTATAATTTTCCATTATTTGTGCCCCACAACCCACCAAGCTTCTTTCTTGTGTTATAATGAGTAAAATGAGCACATGAAAGTCCTTTTCTTTTTTTCCTATCATATGTTGCTCTAATCCCAGCTGTGTGAATGTGTGAATCTAAATAACTTAAAATAGATTGTAATGGCTAATTAATTTTATGTGCCAACTTAAGCTGGGCCACTCTGCCCAGATATGTGGTCAGATATTATTCTCTGTTTCTGTGATGGTGTTTTTGATGAGCTTAACCCTTAAATGGGTTAAGTTTTAATAAAGCAGATTGCCCTCTGTAATGTGGGTAGGCCTCATCCAATCAACTGAAGGCCTGAATACAACAAAAGGCTGACCTCTCCTGAGCAAGAAGCATTCCTGCCAGCAGATGGTCATAGGACTTGGACTGTAACACTTGTTCTCTGGTCTTCAGTTTGCTGGGCTAGTTTCAGACGGGTAGCTTTGGACTTGTCAGGATTTATAAACACATGAGCAAATTCCTGAAAATAAATCTCTTTCTATTTATATACACATTCTATTGATTCTAATTCTCTGGGGAACCCTGACCAATACATAGGCATTCTACATTTATATTAAACAAAGATTAGAACTTTGTGGTAGCAAAATATATTATTGTCAAATTTATTTCTTAGTGCAAAACCAGGTGATTCTTTTTCCCTTTCTTTCTTTTTCTTTCTCTTCCTTCCTTCCTTCCTTCCTTCCTTCCTTCCTTCCTTCCTTCCTTCCTTCCTTCCTTCCTTCCTTCCTTTCTTTCTTTCTTTCTTTCTTTCTTTCTTTCTTTCTTTCTTTCTTTCTTTCTTTCTTTCGTCTTTTTAGGGCTGCACCCACGGCATATGCTGTGGGTGCAGCCCTAAGCTAGGGGTCTAATTGGAGCTACAGCTGCCGGCCTACGCCAGAGCCACAGCAACGCCAGATCCAAGCCGCGTTTGAACCCGAAGCCTCATGGTTTCTAGTCAGATTAATTTCCACTGCGCCATGACGGGAACTCCTCGATTTCTTTCTTTTGTCCATTCAGTTGTGATTTGATTTAAAAATCTGTTTATGTGTATTAGAAATGGATAGCAGTTAACATAATAAATTATGCATTAGTCTCAATTCTCACTGAAAACACCTCTAAGGGATGGAATGAAAAAATGGAGAATACTGAGTAGCTACTGGTGTTCTTTTGGAGAAGAAAGTGCTGGACCAAAATCTTTATAGTGCAGCTTCGTGGCATCTGATTTTTTCCTGCTGAAAAAGTGCCTGAAGCTGTTTTAAGACCACATAAGGAGTTCCTGCTATGGCACAGCAGGTTAAGGATCCAGCATTGTCTTGGCAATGGCTTGGGTTTGATCACCTGGCGCAGTGGATTAAGGATCCAGCATTGCTGCAGCTGTGGCACAGGTTGCAGCTGCAACCCAGATTTGACCCCTGGCCCAAGAACTTCCATATGCTATAGGTGTGGCCAAAAAGAAAAAAAATAAATAAAAGATCACATAAGACCAACTATAGTCTTGAGGAGATGCTTCTATTTACCAAAAGAAATCTCTGCAGAGAACAGTTGACCTAGGTATACGGAGAAATTGACTTTTGAAGGCAAAAGTCCACTTATCTGTGATTTCAAGGGAGTCTTGGTGATTGGTTATATCATCTCCTCAGTACTTTTCAATCTTGAGTACTGAAGTGGTATTCCATGGACAAACATAGTGCAATTTTATGTAACATCAATTTTTCCATGTTATTGGAAATATTAATAAAAACATAGGGCCAGTAAATTCAAAAGGTTATTTCTTTTTTTTGTATAGCTACAGAAAGTTTATTAGTGGTTACTAGGGCTGGGGTTTAGGGGGATGGAAAGTGAGTAATAATGGATTTGAGATTTTTTAAAAATTATTATTTCATATCAAAACAAAAAAATATATTATGGGCTGGAACATAAAACTTGCGTAATTTTGACAAAATTTCTCAGGAAGACTTACAGGTGGGTGGCTTCCAGTGGGTTCCGAGTCATCATCTGTTCCCTAGTATGAGCTAAGATTTTATTCTCTATTGCCCAAAACAGTACAGCTTTGATGAAAAAAAATTCACAAGTATGATCTTGGAATAGACTGACTTTAGGAAGTGACAAGTATTGAAGAAAAGAGGAGAGGACCAGTTGCATATGAGAGATCCCATTTTCTTCCTTGAACAAAAAGTGAACTAATTCTCTCAAAGAAGAGGCAATAGAAAGCAAGAGCTATGAACGGTTTTTTTTGTTTTGTTTTGTTTTCCTTTCAGACAGGGAATTTTAATGACACTACTGTTTTGTTTTTTTATTTCCTTTTCCCATTTGGTAAATTTTATTACTACAGTCTTTATTTTAGTTCTCATTTTTAAAAGCAACAATTTATTGAGAGCTTCTAATTCTAGGTCTCTACAGGGATTTTCATATTTACTCCTTTCAATAGCTTCATGAGGCAGACATAATAAATAATTTAGTAGATGGGATGGATTTGCCCTGAGGTCTCCAAATCTAGTGGTTTGGAGGCATTGCCCCTTTTGGCTTCCACTATTTTTGCTATCCTGGCTACCAGCAAAGCACATTTACTGGGCAGTAGATGTGTCATGGGGCAAATTATTCACATTCAGGTAATACTGTGCTGTTGTTTTCAAAGCAGTCCATGTTTCATAAGCCTGCAAAAAAAGGAAACTCAAGTTATGATCTCTGAGTATTTAGAACACATTGTATCAATTTTTCTGATTATCATGCAGATATTCCCCAAAGACTGAGCGATATACAGTGGGAGAATAATATCAAGTAAGGTTTGGTTTTCATACTTTTAGTGATCTGTTTACTTCTATGCTCAAATGTTTTGCAGTATGTCTGGGGCCCCCGTATGAACCAGTGTAATAGAGTCTTGTTACATTATGGTATCTGTCAGCTGATTACAGCAATGGTCTACAATTATAGGCAAGAGTGCACTTGAAAATTTCAATATTCCATAAAGAAGACACAGTCTACCAGCTTATGTAATTATTTAATTTGCCAAATAAGCAAATGTCTTGTTTTAATACCTCTAAATGATGCCTGTTGGAGAAGAAAACAGGCATAAAACTCAATGCATTATTCAAGCTGGTTGTTTTCATCAATGAATGCTAAGCAGAAACAAACTGATCCTAACAGACCAGTTAAAATCCAGCCAAGCAGAGTAAGGATAGGACCCCGGCCCCAGAAAAATAAGGATATTCAATTCCTTTATTATTTTATACAACTGTCATGTCTGGTGATGGCAAGAGCCTGATACATGTGAAAAGAAAGAATAAATAAGCTAAGGAATTAATTAATTAATTAATTGTACTCCTTTGTTTTCTAAATTGCTAAATTGTAGAGGGAAATCATGAATAATTGAAATCCTCAGACAATTCAACAATTTCATTTGGCCTGGAGTTTCAATATTGTTTTGCATTGAAAAGGTAAGCATGAAATAAAGCTGGCTTATGAAAGCTACTTCATTTCTCTTGGAGTGAGAATACAGATAAATAGGAGGAAAATGTATAAAAAGTAAGCAAATGAAGGAATGACATTAAAGGCTTGGATAATTACCACAGAGGAATATTAGCTACTGAAAATCTAAGAGGGAACTAAATTGTGACCATGATCCATCCATCCAACTACCCAAATGTGCAATAATTAATTCACTGAAACTTGAAAATAATTACCTTGATGGATAAGACAAGCACCTTACCGTTGTGGTCTAGGTAAGGAGGTTGGGCGAATAAGAAAATAATTCCAGATTGACATTTGAGAACAATTCATGTGAACAGCTTGAATAAGGGAGAGAAAAAGGAAGGGCATATGCCTTCCTGGAAAGAAGGAAAAGGTTCAGAAAGGAGGGGATATTTGATCTTAGTCTTGAAGGAGGAGGTGGAATTTACCAGACAAAAGCCAGTTCATGGAGACGGAAGAGCAGGTACAGCCCAGGGCAGCTAAAGAGGAAAAATCATGGATTGGGCTGGTGGTGTATTAATGCCAGCTGATGCCACACCTATTTAAAAAGAGAGATGGTGAAGGACCATTTATTTCTAATGCAAATACCTGATTAGCCAGTGTGCTTCCCCATGTATTCGGACTGTAATCTGAATCCCAGTAATCCTGCAAATATATGTGTCTTTTGAGACGTAGGAATTGGTTTGCTGGGTCCTCCAATAAAAATGGTGCTCCCAAAGCTCCTGTAATTGAGTCCAAGAGCATGGAATCTTTTAGGGCAATAGTTTACATTTCAATGTTTTTCTTAAAGAAAGAAATTGTGTCAACTTTTTTTTTTTTTTTTTTTTTTTTTTTTTTTTTGCTTTTTAGGGCCGCACCTGCAGCCTATGGAGGTTCCCAGGCTAGGAGTCAAATCGGAGCTGCCAGATGTCAGCCTATGCCACAGCCACAGCAACGCTGGATCTATGCTGCGTCTGTGACCTACACCACAGCTCACGGCAATGCCAGATCCTTAACTCCCTGAGAAAGGCCAGGGATCGAACCTCTACCCTCATGGATCCTAGTTGGGTTCGTTAACTGCTGAGCCCCGAAGGGAACTCTGAAACTGTGTCATCCTAAAGCAACTATGGTCTTTGGGAGGATGGGCACCTGAGAAGGAAACTCTGGAAAAGCTTTGCCCTGGGAAGAGGGCTGCTCCTCAGTCCTTTGGCATCATTGTACTGTCACCACCCTATGTGACCTGCATGTCATACAGTATGAAAGCCAAGGCTCTGTTGTGGATGCAGGAAATTTTCAGAGTTTCTGTTCATGCATAGAAGCCTGCAGAGTTAAATTCAAATTTCAGCTGTATCACTTTTTTTAGGCAAGTTGCTTAATTTCTCTGAGCTCTAGTTATCTGTAAAGAGTATAAAAATAATAATAACAGGAGTTCCCGTCGTGGCGCAGTGGTTAACAAATCCGACTAGGAACCATGAGGTTGCAGGTTCAGTCCCTGCCCTTGCTCAGTGGGTTAATGATCCGGCGTTGCCGTGAGCTGTGGTGTAGGTTGCAGAGGCGGCTCGGATCCCGCATTGCTGTGGCTCTGGCGTAGGCCAGTGGCTACAGCTCCGATTCGATCCCTAGCCTGGGAACCTCCATATGCCAAGGGAGCAGCCCAAAGAAATAGCAAAAAGACAAAAAAAAATAATAATAATAACATTGTAAGACAATAGCAGGCTCACTGTAAGGACTGGATAAATTAGTAGATACAAACCACTTGGTTCAAATCTGGCAGTCTACAATCTTATTCTTGCTTTCCTAGCCTTCCAAAATAGATAAATCTTTCATTTTGAAGGAGACTGCTCCCAAATCTGACACTGTAGTTAGAGTAGTGAATGTGGATAGACCCATCAAACAGGCTTGCATTTTCTGCCTCCTTTCCACTCTAGAACTAAGAAAAAAAAAAGATAATTTTTAAAACCCAGACTTTTTTAGGTTCTTGAAATTTTAAGTCTATGTTACGTTTTCATTCCTAAATAAAACACAGTCACACTCAGAGCTGTAATTTGAGTCAATATAAAAGAAAAACACACTCCTGACTTATTTGTGATAACAATGTAATCTGTCCATTTCTTGTGATAAAGGAGCATTTATTACGAATCCAGTTGTAAGTCATGTTACATTAATCCTTCTACATCTTCATCATTAACAAGCCTTTGTTGATCACTAATCCTATAAATCAGGGTTACAGTGAACTATAAGCTATGAAACCTCACCCGTATAGGAGAAGGGGATGAAGGGTCCAACATACAAAATAAAACAGGCAGCACAGGATTTGGTTGTGCTAAAGGAGCTTAGGAGACAGTGTTACATGAAGCATTGGAACACTGGGGCACAAACAATTTTCATGGTCAGGGAAATTGCTTAACCTATTCCTTATATTTGAAAAGATTATATTTGGTGTAATGGGAGAAGGGGAAAGTTTTAATTTGAGGCTGAAGGAATGATGTGAATAAAGATGTTACATTAGGAATCTGCAGGACCAATTATCTGAAAACAGTGGTTAGAGGTGGCTGGATTAGAGTTCTAAACAAACAAACAAAGAAATAAAATTAGTTAACATTTATTGAGCAGAACGCTAAATAATTTGCTTGAGTTACCTTATTTAATACTTACAACAAATCTAAGTAGTACTATCAATCATTTTATTTTGTAGACAGGGAAACGAAGGCATAAAAAGTTAAATAACATGTCTAAGGCCACAGAACTATTGGAAAGGAGGACGGAATTCTCCATGCAGAGCCACTGTGCTATATTATGACTAAGAGGAAGGGATGCTTGAAGCCAGATAGAAGTAACAATAATTATAAAAGCATTTTTTTAAAAGAAATAATCATTACTTACACATTCATTATGATGTCATGTTTTCTTGGGCTTGGTCTTGAGCTCTAAGCAGAGATCTAGTTATCAGCTATGTTACTTCTAGTTTAATTTGTCAATCTAGTAAGCCCTAGTTCTAAATAACTATTGCAAATGACAGCCTCTCTGGATATCATAAATAAATCAAGAGGCTTCTGGGTGTAAAAAACTGTACTGCATATGGAGGATCCAAAAATGACTTAGACATAGTCTCCACTTATAAAAAGTTAATAATTTAGCTTATTCAATTATTTAAAAATAAATTACAAATATCAGTTTCAGAAGATAATAGTAACAGATTCTAGAAGTAATACTGACTTGCTGCTAAGGAGCAGTACAATCAAACCAGCATGTTTGTGAAAGCAATCCTTTAAGATTTTCCTCAAAGATCATAGTCTACTACTATTCCTATCCTGTGTGGTTCCCCTTTTCACTTAGTAGGGCTGACCTGAATAACCACAGGATTCTAAGGAAGTGTCAGTGTGTGATATCTGTGGGTAAGACATAAAAGACTTTATAGTTCCTGCTATGACCAGCTCTTGGGTCACTTGCTCTATGGGAGGTCAGCCGCTATATTGTGAAGGGCACTCAAGCAGCTCTAAGGGAGAGGCCCACATGTCAAGGGACTGAAGCCTCCTACCAACAGTCACGTAATTGAACTACCTGGGAGCCTGATGCTTTTGCTCCAGTCAAACCTTCAAAAGACAACAGCTCCCACTGAAGTTTTTTTAAAATTTTAATAATATATTTCACTTAATTCCGTATATGAACAATTATTCCTTTTTAACATGTCATCAATATAGAAATTATTAATAAGATATTTTACATCCTTTTGCAATGGCTTCTGCAACTTCATGAGAGATCTTAATTCAGAACAATTGACCTAAGGTATGCCCAAATTCCTGACTCTTAGAAACTGTGAAATAAAAAGTGTTTATTGTTTTATGCTGCTAAGGTTTGGTGGAAATTAGTCATGCCATAGTAGATAACTAATACAGTGCATCATAAGCACTAACTGATGTCAAGGTGAACAGATAATCACCAGAGTTAAGAGAAGGATGAGGTAAGTGAGGTCCATAGGGTATAAAATATAAGAAGGAATTCATTCTTGGGCTTTTAAAAATTGTTTGCCATAAGGCCTCCACTTGCCTCACTCTAGTTCCTACTCTGATATT
The DNA here is from genome assembly GCF_054392235.1 of Sus scrofa. NCBI lineage: Eukaryota > Metazoa > Chordata > Mammalia > Artiodactyla > Suidae > Sus > Sus scrofa. The sequence continues at coordinate 165,091,506 of NC_139395.1, forward strand.
TGTCATTGCATAAAGAGATAAATAATATATACCCTTTCCATTAAGGAATTCATATTATATTCTGAGTTCAAAAATAACTATAAGATGTATTGTGACTAGACTACCTGAAAGAGGAGTGATTAATTCCAATATTGGCAGGAAGGTCTCACAGAGAAGTTGGGTTCAAGTTAAGCTTCAAAGGATGTGAGGTTTCTGCAGCCAGGAGGAAGGGAGTGGAAGCAAAGCACATATATTCCAGGCTCAAAAAGATTGGAGAGCCAGGGAAAAGGGGAGCAGAGCAAGGCATGGGTTCAATGACCTTCACTTTGCCAACTGAAAGGTAGGGTTGTTTGTGGTATAGATGTGTCAGAGATAATGTTGGAAAGATAAGCTGGAGCTCCATTCAGAATTATTACCGTCACGCCAAGGAGTTCGGACTTTACTCTGTACATAATTATCATTTTTGAACAAGAAAAATGATAAGACCAGATACAGTTTTTAAACCGTTGCTTTATTGTGATAAAATATACATAATATAAAACTTACCATTTTAATCAGTTTTTATTGTACAATTCAGTGGCATCAAGTACATTCATAATGTTGTGCAACCATCACCACCATTTCCAGACTTTTTCACTATCTCCAATAGAAACTCTGTAACCTTTAGAAGTTCCTGCTGTGGCGTAGTGAGTTAAGAGTTCTACTGCTGTGGCTCGGGTCGATATGGAGGCACTGGTTTGAACCCCTGCCCAGTGCAATGGGTTAAAGGATCCAGAGTTGCCTATTCAGTCCCTGGCGTGGGAACTTCCGTATGCCATGGGTAGGGCCATAACGTTAAAAAGAGAGAAAGAAAGAAAGAAAGAAACTCTGTATCCTTTAAACAACTTCCATTACCCTCTTCCCTAGCCCCTGGTAACTACCTACCATTTACCTACCATCTCTGTGAATTTGCTTATTCTAGGTACCTCAAATAAGAGGAACTAGGTAACATTCGGCCTTTTGTGTCTGACTTACTTCACTTAGTATAGTATCTTCATGGTTTATCCTTGTCATAGCATATGCCAGCATTTCAATCCTTTTTAAGGGTGAATAATATTATGTGTGTGTGTGTGTGTGTGTGTGTGTGTGTGTATGCCAACACTTTGTTTATTCATTCACAGATTAACTTTTGAAAACTCTTTTGTCAATGAGGTGAAGGATAAGTGGTAAATGAGAGCGGAGGGAGGAACACAAAGTTGGAGGCTCTTCACATGGTCCAAATGAGAGATTAGTAGTGCCTGGGTGAGGTGAATGACAGCAGGAATGGGAAGACAGGATTGACCTGGAGAGTAGGAAACTCTCATTCATTTGGGCTGATTGCTGTGGGTTGACCAGCATTAAAATTTGGGTTTTAGCTTGGATGTGTTAATAGGTGACTTTTCAGATTTCTCTTCATTCTCTTTTAAGAAAAGGTGTTATTTACAGAGTTATATGTTTAATGCAGATTTTTTTTTCTGTTAAAAAAGAGAGAAACAAAGGTAGTGGCTAGGCAAGTAGATCCAATACCATAAATATCTAATAAACATTTCTAAATAAATTATGCTTAGAATATAGTTTACAGCTACATAAAAAGTACAGTAATTGCCTAAAATAATGTTACTTGGAATCATCTGAAATTAAAACCAATATTCTGTGCCATGATTATTTTGGTGCATTGTACAGTAACTATGAAAAAATGCTATTGCATAAATCTTGGCAGAGAAGCATGTTTTAAAATATAAGCCATAGCTATTTTAAGCACTAATAATTCTCTCTTTTGTAAATCTTCCACCTCTTTGCTCATGGAAAATGTTTCATCTTCTCTTCCCCCTACCTCCCAGAACAAAGCTTCTACCTCAGCATTATGGGCCCAACAAACATCCATTAAATATTAATTGGAGGGGATAATAACATCTCCATGAGAGAGACAGAAAGTAGTATTTATTATCCTACTTTACAAATGAGAAAATTGACACACGGAGATGAAATGACTCACTCAAGGTCACAGAGTAAGTCAGTGGCAGGACTGGAAATAAAATGCAAGTAATATAGAAGGGCATGCTATTATCCTCTCTGCTTGAGAAATTTCCCCTCCCTTTTCCATTCTGCCTGATCAACCTTGAAAGTTAGAGCAAGATCAGAGTTTGTGTTTGTAAGACTGCATAATACTGCTGGGGTTTGAAAACTGAACCATGAGTTTTATCACTCTGTTGGTTTTTAAATGTGTGTATGTGAGTGTGTGTGTTTTTTAATGTAGGCAATATCAGCCATATTAGTTTTAAACTTTATAATTGTAAGTTATTAAAAAAATCTTTCTTTCTTTCAACTTCCTACATACTCTCCTTGCTTTCATCCTGTATCATAGTTTTAATAGGATCTGTCAAGCTGAGTTCTACTATCTAAATATTTCTGGAATGTCCTCTGCAGAAAATTCTGTATGGTAAAAATAAGGCAGATGCTTCAGAGTATGGAGGTATTTGAGATTATAGCTCTATCCATGCAAACTAAGAGGGATCAGAGATCTGGAGTCTTATCCTGGCTGTGTGGTGACTAGTTAGGTCACAAGCCACTTCTTATTCCTGCACCTCCATTTTCTGCTCTGCAAAATATGTTTCTGAGACAACAGACCTGTTGGATTCTCTGACACCTTCTGACATATAATGTATAACTACACATAGCGCTTGCCTTCTTTGTCCTGGTTTTGATCAAGCTGAGAAATAAACCAGAGTTGATTATAAACAGCAACCTATTTCCTTTATTACTGAGAAAGGCAAACTTGGAAAATGTAGCCTGGTATAAGCATATAAAGGGCCTAGTGACTAGACCTAGAATTTGGAAAATTTCATATACAATGTCAGGTTGCAGAACCAGAACAGAAAGTGTGTTCTCTTGGGGCAGCTCACTCCTAAGAGGAAGAAAGAAGAATGAGCTGGACACGCCAAGTATGCTTCTTGGATTTACCAAGAGGGAGCTCAAAGTGAGCTGCATGAAAGAAAATAGGAATCTACCATCAGACTCTGCCCTTTTATTCTGTCTTAAATTTCACATCAGGCTTTCTCATTTTTTTTTAGTGTATAGATTCCTACCACAAGTATCATTTTCATGGCCATCAGCATAGTTACAGACTATTCAGTCATTTCTCCAGCCAGCAGGAGCTTGTCATCTCTGGATGGTTACAATGGCAACCTCCTTCTCTCACGTAACCTCCATTGTCTAAGAAATAAACATGATGGGATTCAATGGGGACGGAAGATGCTAAAAGTTTACCAGATTCACAGGAGAGGCGCTTCACTAGCTGTTTCCCTTAGGTACTGGGTGATAATGATATTTGTAGTATTGCTTGGCACCTGGTACTGGGGATGGAGATGAGCACTAGAGTCCTGTCACAAGCTCAGAAATACTTAGGAATGTGATTCTGTAGGTAAAGCACTTAGTATAAGCAATTAAGGAATAATATTTATTATTTACTATTTTGTTGCACTGAGTCTCAGTCCCTGTCCTTAAAATGTTTACATCTTTAAAAAAAAAGATGAAGTAAGTGTCCAGGTAATTATGTGTGCTTATAAATGAAGTCCTAAAATAAAGTATAAATGGCCATTAGGAATTAAGTACAAAGGAAAATAAGGAAAAAAGAATATATAGATGCCTTGGAAATATGGTAAAATTTTCAAAAATCTGTCTAACTGTAGGAGAAATTTTATAATTAAGTGAGAGATCAAAATATTCATGTTTAGGGTTCGTATTTTTTAGACTTGAATATTCTCTGTGTTAAGTAAGGAATTTGCTTTACAAATAATGAAATCCTTTTTTTTTTTTTTTCCTTGCCACTCTAAACTTTGGTCACTGACCCAACACTTTAAGTAGAAGATTAAAGGGTTGTATTTTAGTATAATGGATTCTCTCCCTTTGCTGTAATTCACATAAAATTTAGTGAGAGAGAGAAGAAGGAGAAGAAATTTGGATTATGAGAGAAAAACTGTGAAGAAAAAAAAAGAAGGAAGAAGGAGAAGAGAGAAATCAAGAAAAGAAACCTAAGGGAGGAGAGACAAAAGAAGGGAGGTTGCAAAGGTTACAAAAGGTGAAAAGCCATGGGGAAAGGGACAGGGACAAGTAGGAGAAGTAAAGGCAGAAAACAAAAAGGGTTGATGCAAGTGAACTGGAAAAAAGAAAGAGGTGCTGACCTGCAGGACTAGCTAACAAATCCCTATGATCTGACTAAACTGTTGATAAAAGGCTTTCGAAACTGAACTTTTAACTTAGGAACTTCAGCTTTATTGATGTTACCATTGCTGATGTGTTGAGTACTTTGAAAAACAAACAGAAATTGTAATTACCTGAGTTTAACTTCCATCTGTTTTAACCTGCTCTTGGCACAATCATATATGCCACATATGTGCTCACATTCATGACCACTTAATTCCCTGGGGTGTATTTTTGAGGCCGGCAAGTATTCTTCTTCTTTTTTTTTTCTGCTTTTTTAGTGCCACACCTGCCGCATATGGAGGTTCCCAGGCTAGGGGTCTAATCGGAGCTACAGCTGCCGGCCTACACCAGATCTGAGCCTCATCTTCAACCCACACCACTGCTCATAGCAATGCAAGATCCTTAACCCACTGAGTGAGGCCGGGGAACTAACCCGCAACCTCATGGTTCTTAGTTGGATTCGTTTCCACTGTGCCACAACGGACACTCCTGGCAAGTCTTTTATTAGTTTTTAATCTTGTGAACAGAGACTTTTGTGACTCACAAAAGGCAGTATTTTACATGATCCAATCAATAGTGACTCCTTCTGGATCACTGCCTATGTATGTTGGCAGGACACCCAATTCTAGAGCCATGACCAATGTTGGCACATGGTTAGGAAAACAGCTTTTCTACAACATCCAGAGTGCTCAATGAATCTAGTCATAGTCAGGGACATTTTTTTCCTCCAATCAAGTTATTTCCCAGTTTATCCTCATTACCCACTTTCTTGACAGCATCAATCAATCTTAAGCCAAAGTGAGTAGGTAAAGTTAAGAACAAAATCCTGTATAATAAACTAAAACTGTATCAGGAAATACAGACTCTAAAGAAGTACAAGGCTGAAGTGATGGCTGAGAAGATCCATTTCTTCTATTGTAACAGAGAAGAAGGCAAACGGAAGGAGTGGAGATATGATTAAGGTTGTGGGGAAAAAACGTAAGCTTAAAAGCTCTTGTCAAAAACAAACAAAAACACCTCAAGACAAAATAGGCCTTGGTTAATAACTCTGGGTTGAAAAACAAAAGCTGGACCTATGTTAGAGAAACAGGCCAAAGGCAGTTTATTTTTTCCTCTCTCTAAAACCAGGAAACATACTTGTACTTTATGGATAGATTTGACCACATATCAATAATATGGGTGTGAACCCCTAAATTGTTTCATGGATGGGTCATCCCCAAGGACTGGTTTACCTGCTCAGTGAAGCACTTTCTATATATGGGAATTTTCCATATTTCCTCTTTATATGAAATGGGGCTGTTTCATTTTTTAAAGAGCCCTATTACAATACTACAGAGCTACAGTAATCAAAACAGCACGATATTGGCACAAAAATAGACATATGGATCAATTGAACAGAATAGAGAGCCCAGAAATACCAATAGTCAATTAATTTTCAACAAAAGAAGCAAGAATATACAATGGAAAAAAGAAAATCTCTTCAGCAAGTGGTGTTGGGAAAGCTGGATAGCAGCATGTAAATCAATGAAGTTAGAACACTCCCTCATACCATATACAGAAATAAACTCAAAATGGCATAAAGACTTAAATATAAGACAGAAAACTATAAAACTCCTCGAAGAGAACATGGGTAAAACATTCTCTGATATAAATCACAGCAGTGTTTTCTTAGGTTAGTCTCCTGAGGCAAAAGGAAAAAAAAAAAAAAAAAAAGCAAAAACAGATGGGACCAAATCAATCAATGTGTAAGCTTTTACAGCAAAAGCTTTTAAACAAAATGAAAAGACAATCTATGGATTAGGAGGAAATATTTGTAAATGATGCAACCAACAAGGGCTTAATTTCTAAAATATACAAACAGCTCATACGACTCAGTATCAAAAAAACCAACCTGAGTTCCCGTCGTGGCTCAGTGGTTAACGCATCCAACTAGGAACCATGAGGTTTTGGTTCGATCCCTGGCCTGATCCCTGGCCTCACTCAGTGGGTTAAGGATCTGGCGTTGCCTTGACCTGTGGTGTAGGTTGCAGACGCGCCTCGGATCCCACGTTGCTGTGGCTCTGGCGTAGGCTGGTGGTTCCAGCTCTGATTCGACCCCTAGCCTGGGAACCTCCATATGCCATGAGAGCGGCCCTAGAAAAGGCAAAAAAAAAAAAAAAAAAAAAAAAAAAAACACACATGAAGAGATGCTGAACATCATTAATTATTATGGAAATGCTAATCAAAAACTACAATGAGGTATCACCTCACACTAGTCAGAATGGCCATCATCAAAAAGTTTACAACTAATAAATGCTGGAGAGGGTGTGGAGGAGAGGAAACCCTCCTACACTGTTGCTAGGAATGTAAATTGGTTGCAGCTACTATGGAGAACAGTGTGAAAGTTCTTTAAAAACTAAAAATAGAAATACCTTATGATCCAGCAACCCCACTCCTGGGCATCTATATGGAGAAAACCATAATTTGAAAAGATATATGCACCCTAATGTTCATTGCAGCACAATTCACCATAGCCAAGACATGGAAGCAACCTAAATGTCCATTGACCAAGGAATGAATAAAGAAGATATGGTAGTATATACAGTGCAATATTATTCAACCATAAAAGAGGGTGAAATAATGCTATTTGCAGCAACATGGATGGACCTAGAGATTATCATACTAAGTGAAGTAAGTCAGAAAAAGTCAAATATCAATCTGAATCTAAAAAAAATGATGCAAATGTACTTATTTACACAACAGAAACAGATTCACAGACATAGAAAATTTATGGTTACCAAAGAGGAAAGAGGAGGAGGGCTAAATTAGGAGTTTGGGATTAACAGATACACACTACTGTGTCTATATACATAATATATAAACAATAAGAACTGACTATAGCACAGTGAACTATATTCAGTATAATAAACTATAATAGTAAAAGTCTGAAAAAGAAAATATGTGTGTGTGTAGATAAATTACTTTTCTGTACATCTGAAGCTAACACAACACTGCAAATCTACTGTACTGCAAAAAAAAAAAAAAAAAAATTAAAAATCTGGAGTTCCGTCATGGCTCAGTGGTAACAAACCTGACTAGGATCCATGAGGATGCGGGTTCAATCCCTTCCTTGCTCAGTGGGTTAAGGATCTGGCGTTGCTGTGACCTGTGGTGTAGGTCACAGATGTGGCTCAGATCAGATGTTTATGTGGCTGTGGCATAGGCTGGCAATGGTAGCTCCCATTTGACCCCTAGCCTGGAAACTTCGATATGCCTTGAGTGTGGCCCTAAAAAGACTAAATAAGTAAGTAAATAAATAAATAAAATTTAAAAAGTGCCCTGTTGAAGTGGAACATGTTGGGTTTAGGACTTTTCTTTAAATCAATACCACTAGGAACTGTCCTTAGTTATGTCCTGGTTTGGCCCTATTTTCTTGGATAAACCCACCCAGCTCTCTAACTCCCTACCTTTTCTTGTGAAACCAATAGCTACAGTATTGGCTCCATTACGTCTTTAGTAGGAGATCTTGCATGCTCTGCTGCCTATTTCATGTCTGCATATTTCACACCTGGTATTGCAGAGGTGACAGAGGAAACAGTTTGTGTAGCAGGAAGAAGAGTTTTGTTCTTCGAAGAACTGGAGGTAGAATTTGTCTATGAATGGGTCATTCACCATTGACTGACCCTGTAGCTTGGTCATTTAACTTCTCTCAGCCTCAGTTTCCTCTTTGTACAATGAGTCTCATAATCCTGTTTTTAGCGTGATTATCAGAGCTGAACCAAGGTAACATATGGAAAACCCCTGACACATAATAAAGGCTTGAAATAGTAGTATTCAATTTACTGTCTTATTATAGGAAAAGGCAATTCTTGACTTAAATGCTAAAGAGAGTGTTTTTTTGTTTCATTTTGTTTTGTTTTTTAATCAAATCATGACACTTGGACCTCTAATTCTCTGACCAAGGAATCAGCCCCAGTGTGTATAAATTACTATTTTGAGAAAATCAATAAAATAATTTGGGGACTCTGCTTATAAATGTAATTACTTGAGTAGGCTCTTCATCATTTTTGGCTTGAGCATTCCCACTAGGGAAATAGATAATGAGATCTTTTCCCTACTTACTTCAAATTAAGTTCTGGACAAAAGTAATTTATTAGACAACTAATCTGTAACAGAGAAAACTTTTTTAATAATAAAAATAAACTTTTAAAAAGTGTTGCTTTCTTAAGGCAAGCAGAAGGGCTCCAGGGAAGTTCAGATGAATAGGCTACATTTTTAAATGAAAAAGGGGGGAGGGATGAGGAAGAAACAAATTTGATTCAAATTATTATTTCCTACTTTAGAAGTATGTGATTTAGAAAATATCAGTTAAATGAGTTTTTAGTGTAATAAATGAATCTGGTTCTAAGGACCACAGTCTCCTCAGCCTGCAAACAGTAAAGTCTTTCCTGATAACTGAAGGGTTAATCCAGCAGTGTCCACATTACTCTGTCCTGGATTCTCACCCTCAACATGTTATATCATGAACTTCTACTAAAAATTTTATTTATTTGTTTGGTTGCTTGTTTTTCAAGGGAAGTTTGTCAAACCAGTTTTCTTTATAGGTAGACATATTTTTATCTCAGTTGAAGTTAAAGTTAATTCCAATTTGTTTTTAAAGAAAGTCTGTAAAAGGCAGTTTATAGAACCATTTTCCCTTTGGCTGGTATTTCTGACTTGGTTTGTTCACAGGTGAATCTGGACTAACTGTAGTGCCTTTGGCCTTGCAGTCATCCATCATTGCCCACTCTGAAGTCAACTGCATGGTTCAGCAGTTAAGGCAAAGCATGATACTGGTGGATTATAACAAGCCCATGACTTCAATTACAGTTGCTTCTCATATGCTCTTTTAAACTGAGTCAGCCTCACTTTCTTCAATCGGAGATGTGGGCTATAACCTGGTATGACTTGATGATAATTGCTTAATAATAAATAACTCAGCTAAAATTTGCTAAATCATTTGTTTAAACATGTCCTAAATGCAAAGTACAATACAGAAGATTAACACTCTTTGTTAAAATTATTCATATGCTTAGGAATAAAAGGGTATGAATACACATATCTAGATTCATACTCTAGATATATATCTATACCAATGTATTTACCTGTGATTGTGTCTCAAGTGAAATATATATATATATATATACACACACACACACACACATCAGTTTGGGTCTCAAACTTATAAAAGTAGAAATTTATTCAGATTTAAGCGTCTTCATCAGAAGTATTTGTACATTTTAGAGACTTAACTATGAAGATAATTTACACTGTTGTATGTATTTTCAGTTTTGGTTACAAGAAAAACAAATGACCTCTCAGTTCAATTCAGATATAAACCTCTGAGTTTCTGGGTCAATTTGGCAGCAAATCATCTGGCCTTTGGTGCCTTCAGCACTTCTTTGAGCTATAGCCTAAAAGGTTAATGAATTCACACTCTCAAAGTACCTTGAGGTTTCCACACAACTGTATCATGTAAGTATTACAATTTCTAAAAGGCACTTAAAAATTGTCTTTGTTCAAGGACACTGGAGCACATCTTTGGAGGCATAAGTTAAAGAGACTTCTTAGCAACTGTAACATGTTAATATGTTAATACATAATTAGGAATAAAATTATCACACATACGATTAACACAAACATGTTCAAAACCACAGCATGACACAATAGTATTGTTTCCCTAACACTTTAGAATTGGTCTATGAATAAAACATGTTTGTTCATTTATTTAAAAAGTCAGAAGGGGTTATCTATCAACTTAACAATTGCAAAAGACATGATAAAAAAAAAGGAAATAGATTCTTACCTATAAGCAATGTTGAACACAGGGCTGCTTGAAGCATTTTATAGGCCATGATCCTGTTTAGGAAAGAAAAGATTTGTTTATTTCAATTTAGATCAGGTAGAGCTTTAGGGCATATTGGGTACTTTCTAAGAATTTGAAGCATTTCCTTCATACCTGAAGGCCCTATGAGCTGAGACAAGTCAGCGAGAGGCTGTTGCTTGAGATGGCTTTTTTATATAACTCCTGACTTTTTACCCTTTGGACTTTTGGGGAGGACTTTTTACAGGCTGTTCTTATATGGGCCGTGTATTTATTTACTAATTTTACCATTCACACAGACTAATGTAATGTAAAAAAAATACCAAAACAGAACAAAACAAGTGGAAAAGCTGGATCACTCATTTGTTGCTGTGGGGATATAAAATGGTGCAGTTACTTTGGGAAACAGTTTGGCAGTTTCTTATAAATCGGAGCATGCAATTACCATGTAACCCAACAACTGCACTACTGGGCATTTATCGTAGTGAAATGAAAACTTTTACGTTTCTACAAAAACCTGTATAGGAGTTGTTCATGGCGGTTTTATTAGTAATAGGCAAAAACTGGAAACAGCTGAATGTTAAACCCATTGAGGTACAAGTACAATATGGATTACTACTCAACAATAATATATTAGCATTTATTGATATATACAACAACTTGGATGTATCTCAAGGGAATTATAATATATAAAAATAGCCTATCTCATGCTTGTTACTCATCTGTATGATTCCATCTATATAACCTTCTTGATATGATGAAATTACAGATGAAGAAATGTTAGTAGTCGCTAGGGATTAGGGGTGGAGGGGGTAGGTGAGTGTGGTTATAAAAGGGTGACATGAGGGACCCTTGTAGGCATGGAAGTGGTCTGTATCTTGACTGTGGTGCTAGATGTGTCAACATAAACTTGTGATAAAATTGCATAGAACTAAATACACTTCTTTCTCTCTCTCTCTCACACACACACACACACACAAATACATATAAGATGGGAAATTAGCTATATCAACGTCACTATTGTGGTTGTGATATTGCACTGCATTATAGTTTTGCAAGGTGTTACCATTGGGGGCAGCTCAGTGAAGAGTCTCTCTGTATTACTTCTTACAAGTGCAAATGATTCTACAGATATAAAAATGCAAAGTTTAATTACAAACGAAGGATTGTTTTATTTTTATTTATTTTGTTTTATTTTATTTTTGTCTTTTTAGGGCCATACCCAAAGCATATGGAGGTTCCCAGGCTAGTAGTCTAATTGGAGCTACAGCTGTCAGCCTACGCCAGAGCCGCAGCAATGCCAGATCCAAGCCACGTCTGTGACCTACACCACAGCTTGTGGCAACGCTGAATCCTTAGCCCACCGAGCGAGGCCAGGGATCAAACCGGCAACCTCATGGTTCCTAGTCAGCCTTGTTTCCGCTGCACCACGATGGGAACTCCCAAAAACAAAGGATTGTTTAACTGCATGATAAGATTTGTCTGGAACAATTTTTTCATTTTGATTTTTCAAACAATTCCCCTTTTTTAGTGGCATGATTAACAGGTAAATGAATAAGTCATCACACAATTCATTCTTAATAGCAAACTGTTAGCCAGTCTCATCAGGATCATGCAATCTGTAACGAATGGGTGTAGGGAAATAAAAGTGGTAGGAGACAACTTTCTTGATGTTTATCTTCAAGTTGTAGAGTTTTTAGAAAACCTGGATCTACCTAGCTGAGAGCTGTGCTTCCATTTACTAAGGAAAAGCTTGGAAAGACAAATATCTGGAAATAAGCACAGCAAACTCTTGGAAGCCTATCCCATGTGACCATCTAGAAAAGTTTTTGTTGTTGCAACAGCTAATGCACATTTCTGTAAGTCTCCTTTTTTTTTCTTGGTGGAGCAGTATAAATATGCAGCTGAGTGGTAGACTAGAATAATCTCAAGAAAACCAAAGGAAAAATACTTTCTTGTTACTTAAAATTTATAGAACCAAAGGAGAAATTCATCATCCTCTTTTCTCCTCTTTCTTCCATCTTCTTCAGTTTTTGGACTTAAAATGAGCCTTGTTTGGAGGGGGGATGGGAACAGCATTGCATCCTTTTTTATTTACTTATTTCATGACATGGGTCATGAATAAGTTGTTTTTGCTGGGATGCTAATACAAGTTTAAAATTATAATAGTTCTTTCATGAATTTTATATACTCATTTAATCTTCATGATAATTTCATGGTGAAGGTGTTATTATTTTACAGATGGGTAAAGTGAGGCTCAGAGAGGTTTAATAATTTGTCAAAGGAGTGTTCAGAAATTACAGGGTGAAGCTTGTAAGTAGGAGTAGAGCAGCTGCTTGTACTTAGAGGCACAAGCCAATGAAATGAAACAAATCAGGTAAATGTGACCCCAATTCCGCCCACAGGTGAATGCAGCCTCAGTGGCCTCAGCAATTTAGTTTCAAAGAGGAAGTAAAAGTATTTGATCTTTCATGGGCCAGAAAATCTTGTTCTTTTTTATTGAATGAAGCTATCTCAGATCCCCCAAATCAGATTTGGCTGCTTGTTTTTATATCTGACTATTTTTAGTATTTAGATCATGCCTCCTTGTATAATGATTATGTGTGTACATTTCAGTGTTCCTAAGCAGATTACATGCTTCCTGAAGGCTGATACTATTTCTTTGTCCTATTTATATGCCTTCAGCACCTAGCACAGGGCCTTTCATAGAATAGCCTCATATAATAGCCCTCAATAAACATTATGGAACCTAACTGAATCAACTGATTCAAATTAAACTGAACTGCATTAAATTGACTCAGTATTTTCCTATACTAGTATATCAATATACAGTCTTATCTTAATGACACCCAAAAAACCAACTAAACTATAGCACTTTTGTTTTCATGTTAAGCTTTAGGTTTTAAAATAGTATTTCTGATAGCTTGTCTCTTCTTACGATCTATGAAAGAAATAAGCTGGATTCATAAAAATTGGCAATCTTAATTATAATGACATAGAAATGCTCTTTGAATTGAAATTGGAATATCTATTTGATATTCCATTTGAAAATTAGAAAGATCAAGTGGCTTAAAGTAGTGAAACTCATCAATGGAATCCGTTTACAACTTCGATGCTTTATACCTAGAAATATAACAATTTATATCATTATTAATATGATATAATAAACCCATGTAAGCGCCCATGTTCTTTTCCATGTCAGTGAAATATAAATGTTAGAAGAGAAATGTGTGAAATCAGATCTAAAACTATTTTTTTAATAAGAAAAAAGAAAAAAGAGAAAACCTCATTTTACCAAGGAGCAAGCTGAATTTAGTTTCTGCTGTGTCATGTCACCGATACAATCAGACCCAACAGGCTGCAAATCTTTGAAGAATGCAATGCTCATTTACAAAATTTTGATAAGAAGTGATGGAGGGCATGGTACTAGCATAATTCAGTGACATCATCAACATCAGGAAAAGCGGAGGGTAAGTCAACATGTTGAAGAAGGATAAGATACAATCCCTTTAAACTTTGTACTGAGCTCTCAACAGCATTCAATCTATTGAAAATAAGCTGGTGATAGCACTTATTTTTGTGAAGTTATTTGCAATTCTCAAAGAGTTACTATCTGAGAACAAAATCTTACCATAGCACCTGGTAAAGGAGTCAGTTTTAAACTGATTTGACTGCAGAAGGGTTTGATGTAGTTTATGTTCTAAGGTACAAGATAGTGTGTCATTATTATCAGGTCAGACCTCTTAGAAGTACTGTTTCCCTCCTAGGACTGAGGGAATATCCCATTACACCCACAGTTTTGATGTGCAGTTAAGCAGAGAATGACACAGTGCCTATATCCCAGGAGTGAATCAGTTTCTCTGCTATAGGCAGAAAGTCACTCTTTAGTGAGGCACAAGATAACAAATTCAGACTCAGTTGCTATAACGCGGAAACTTTTTGAATTACTATGTAGAATATTGTTTTGCCTTGGAAGCTAGAGCTTTTGTTTTTATTTTTTTCTTAATTTGTGAATTTTTTTTTTCTTTTTAGGCCACACCCGTGGCATATGAAAATTCCTGGACTGGAGACAATGCTGGATCCTTAACCCCCTCTGCTGCAACAGGAACTCCCTCAATTTGTAAATAAATTGAAGCACTGCTGAAGGGGAATAGGAGGCACAGTCTTTCTTTAACCTTTCCCCTTCACTAAAGTACACTACATTCCCATTTACCATCATAACTTTGATTCTTCAGTGCCGTTGTCAGGATTTGGGGGCACGCACTCCCCAACCCCCCGACCCCTGCTCCCATATATTAATAGCAGGAGCTGGATTCATTTGCACATATTAGTTAAAACATTAGAGAAATGTATTATGCTTTTGTATTCATTTTCAGTGTGACTGCTACAGATTTTAAACTTTGCTATAGCTTAAGATGCCTTGGGTTTGGTGTCGTTTGGTAAAGTTTAACCACTTGCCTAATAGACTTCTCTTTTACTAGATATAGGTGGTTTATGATCTTTGAAAGAGTGAACTGGTCCTTCTCGGTTTGGAGAGGAGGGGAGCTGTCCACTACCTGGGGTTCATTGTCTTGAGATCTAGGCTACCCCCTATTGTTTAGGGTTTCCTTCTCCTTTCTTTTTCCCATTTATTTGCTAATATGTACATCTACCACAGAGAAGTATAAAGCTAGAAAATGGGGAATTTATAGAAATACCCTTCAGGTGTTCCTTCATTCAGCTATTTTAGGCATTTCCTATGATCTAGGCACTTTTGGAATCCTCTGTTTGAACACACTTCATATGCATTGTTCCAAGTACTTGAGTTACAAAGATATATCAAACATTGTTTCTTGTGTGGGAGAAGATCATTTCAGAGAAGGTTTCCTAGTGAGGCTGTTGGATTTTTTTCATAAGGACAAATTCTGTTGAGGGAGGAAGAAAATTCCCGGCAAGAAAAGAGCATGGGTTTAGATCAAGGTGCTTAAATGGACATGATACATTAGTCAACCATCATTTGAGGCTATCACAATAACATTTAGGAATATTATACTGGCCCACTTAAAAAAATCCTCTGTTATTGATGTTAAATAATTTCAGTGATTTCTATGAGTTGTCACTATAAACAAATTGGAGTAATTTGAATATGTGTCATTAATGCAAATGTATACAGTCTAGCAATTTAAGTAAAAATGACAATCTGTTTTATGACATGGTGTCAGAAACATATAACTTCTTGATTAAGCTTTGATGTAATGCATGCCAAGGCATTTTCCTCATTATACACTGAATAACTGATACTTGATACTATGTGACATTTATTGAGCATCAGCAGTGTGCTAGCTAGTTTACAGAGCACAGAACTACCAAGGGACCTTGCCCAATTGGCTCACTATCAAAACACAGTCTGTCATTTTCTAAGTCTTCCCTGCTTCACTAAACTAAAAGCAGAGAAAGCATTTCTCAAGACTCACTGCGGTAGTGAATGGGCCAGATTTTTCTCTGCAGGTTGCTCTGTGGGTATTAGTATTAGTTCCATAGGGAAACAATCTGTTCCCATGGTTCTGGTAATCTCAGAAGATAAGCTTGATGATCTAGTGCAGACTTGAAGTAAGGGCTGTTTTGTCATTTTATGATGCTTTTTTCCCTTGATGTAACCTGTAATGGAGCCCTCACCAGTGTGACTCACTCAGGATCAAAATGTAAGTATACGTGTTTCAGTCTAATATAAAAAAAACAACAGCTGGATTCTCCAGGGAAAGGAGTAGCTTTAAAGGATTTAAATTACTGCTTGAAATGCCTGGTTCCTTGAGGAAAAGATGGGGGAGTTAGATATAGGAGAAGGTTATAGATGAAGGCATTTGAAAATGAAATGCCATGGTCAGTAGGGGAGTTGGGGAGCATAAACAGAGAATTTTGACTCCTGGGTTGGAAAGGGTACAAGTTTAAAAGGAGAACATTGGTTGGCACAGTTTCTGAATAAGAATGGCAGAAACTGCTTCCCATAAATTGTTGTTGGGTAGTGGGGTATTAATTTGTTAGGGCTGTCATAGCAAATACCACAGAATGGGTCACATAAGCATAGAAATTATTTCTCACTGTTCTGGAGGCTAGAAATCCAAGATCAAGGTGTTGACAGATTTGGTTGCCTCTGGTGTCCCTCCTTTTGGCTTTTCTTTGGCCTCCCTCTTGCTGTCTCTTCATAGGGTTTTTCCCTCTGCACGTACACATCCCTGGTGTCTCTGTCCTAATCTCCTTTTCATACAAGGACATCAATCAGACTGAATTAGGGCCCACTTAATCACCTCTTGAAAGGCCCTCTCTCCAAATACAGTCACATTCTTAGATACTCGGGTTAGGGATTCAACATAGGAACTTGTCGGCCGGGGGGGGGGGGGGAGGGTGGCGGTGAGAGTGGGAAATACACTTCACTCTGTAACAAGCAGCAAAGAGAAAACCCTTCAAACTTGGGTAGCTTTGCTTCTCCAAACTCTTGTTTATCCAAAAGGAAAGGAGTATTTGGAAGGCTGACAGAGAATGGTAGCAGGAGGAAGAGCCCCTTCGAGGCTCAGCTGAGATTTTCCATGGTGAGAATGCTTTTCTCTCTTCCATAGAAGAAGGGTTTGAGAAAGATAAGAAATGCTCTCCCACACTGTTTCCCCCCCCCATCCCCATCTTTCCTGATTCAGTCCCCATCCTCAGAATTTAAAAATTGTTGAATGGTTTATATCTCTGGGTCAAGGTTTGAGGCTAAAGTAAACTTTTAGTTCCCATTCCTGCTAAAGAAGACCAACAGGTTGATGGGTGCATTTCTTTTCCATGGAAGCAAGCTGTACCAGGGAAGGAGCAAATGGGCAAGAGTTAGGGAACTTGGCAAGAGGCTGGCATACCATGGCAGCACTGGTTTCATTTTTGGAAGGCTATTCAGATAGAATTTACAAATTTTTCATGAGTCCTAAAACCAGATTATTTGGTTTATTCTTAGTCATATAATAGGCATTAAATGCATTATTACAGTCCTTTTCTTTGTTATCCACTGTAATATATTTCTCAAGCAATCCTGGAAATATTATCCTTTAGAACTGGAAAATCAAGTTAAGTGAAGGTGAGTCCAAGGCTCTCGAAAATGTGATTATCCCTCCAACAGGCTTACTATGAGGAATAGAGATTTAACTTTTTTTTTTTTTTTTTTTGTCTTTTTGCCTTTTCTAGGGCTGTTCCCATGGCATATGGAGGTTCCCAGGCTAGGGGTCTAATTGGAGCTGTAGCCATCGGCCTACACCACAGCCACAGCAATGCCAGATCCGAGCCTCGTCTGTGACCTACACCACAGCTCAAAGCAATGCTGGATCCTTAACCCACTGAGCAAGGCCAGGGATCGAACCTGAAACCTCATGGTTCCTAGTCGGATTCGTTAACCACTGAGCCATGACAGGAATGCCGAGATTTAACTTTTAATAAAGGTGTAACGGCTATGGAGTTTCAGCCTTTTTCAATGGCCCTATCCCATTAGTTCTGAAGGGTGTCATAGTCTCCAATGTCACCAGCAAACTTTCTACTCTGGATTAGTAATCTTTGGCTACTTTAGATGAGATATGATGCTGTAAAGAAGGGATCTTTAGGTGTGGACAAGAAGGGAGCGGTAGTCCTAAAAAGGAGGATGAGCAAAAGGAAGAAACTACAAACCCAGAAAGAATAAGCATTAAGATTCAGTTTAAGAAAATTAAACAAAGACATTTTGTGGTATGATTGAGATACAGGTACAAAGACAAGGCCATGGCAGAGACTGAGGGTATGTTTGTGTTCTAGGGGAAAGTGAAAACCAGAAGAAGGGGTATATAAATGACCAACCATATACTAGTCCATCATGCACCTAGCCATCTTGAAGAAACTTTGAAGCCCCAAGTTATAAAATAGGGTGAGGTTAGAAGTTCCCACTGTGGTGCCATATGATCAGCAGCATCTCTGCAGCACCAGGATATAGGTTTAATCCCTGCACTGCACAGGGGTTAAAGGATCCAGTGTTCTTGTGGCCGCAGTGTAGGTCACAACCATGGCTGGGATCTGATCCTTGGCCCAGGAATTCCATATGCCAGGGGCAACCAAAAATGAAAACAAAATAAAATAACATGAGATGAAATTCAATAAATCCAGACAAATCTAAAGAGCCCAGTCCCTTGGACTACTTGGCATACGATGGCATGCCTCTTTCTAGAAGAAGATCTTGCCAGTGGAAAGTTGATAATGACAATTATTCATCACCTCTGGTATTATGGTAATTTTTATCTATAAGAACTAGCTATGAAGAAAGGAAAACCACTTTTGGAGTGATGATATCCACTGCAAATATGACTTTTCATTGGTGAGAGGCAACTTAGTGATGAGGGTCTCTTAAATGATAGGGTGTTTAGCTTCAGCAGAAAGTGATGTTCTGAATAGAAACAGCCAACCACACAATTTACCAATTCGGTGGAGAGTGCTTCTTCTAGGAATGCAGATGGACAAGTGAGAAAATTAAAGAGAAAGAAATGGGCTTTCAAAAAAAAAAAAAAAGAAAAGAAAGAAAGAAAGAAAGGAAGAAAAGGAAGAGAGACTGAGAGAAGCATGTTCCAGAGACTGATACAAAGTCAGGAAGCCACTGTGAAAAGGATTTAGGCTCTAAGCAAATGACCTCCTCCCCACCCTCCATCTCCCTGTGCCACACCCAAACTGAGTGATTTGGGGTGAAAAGGTGTGGAATTTGGAAACTTGTGAGTTGTTGTGGACTCTCAATCCCCAAGTACACACTTCATGTCAAAGCCTGTTGACGTTTTTGTTGTTGTTGATTAGATGTTTTCAATATCATTATATGTTGTTGGTCACCACACCCAGGAAGATGCCCCATCAATAGCCACATTACCAGGGAAAGGTCTCAGAGCAAGTTGCCCCTTCTGGACAGTGCTCCATTCCCCATCCATGGCAGGGATATCTAGCAAATACCTCTGAGCCAGAAAAGCAGTATAGCATCAATGTTTCAACTGGGAATCTTGAAACTCGCTACTTCTACATTCAGCCGGCATTCAGTAATTCCTCTCTGCCACACCCTGTTATTTCTCCCAGCAGTGTCTGTGAAATGAAAGGCTTTAAACCTTGTTGAAGAAATTTCAGGCTACAAATAACAAGATAGTGGCGGTGTAAGACTGATGATAGAAGACCCCTAGTATCACATCACAGGCTCATCTCTTTTACATGTTAAATTTTTTTGCATTGTTTTGACCTCATGTTATATTTATGGTAGAACAAAGATAATTCAAGTTCAACAATAAAATAAATAAAACCAAGAGCTATTCTAAAACTGTTGGCTAGCTTTGATTATAGACGAAAGTTGTCCCTGCCCTAAAAATTTTTTTTTATTACAACATTCTTTGAGCTTACCTCCAATAACAGAAGTCTGGCAATCTGATATGGGAGGGATATGATAATAGTAAAAATAGACAGCAAATTTTACGTTAGAAACAAACATTTATGTAAGTGTCTGAAATACACCAAGCACTTTCTGAATGTCATTGTGGTGTGATACGAGGGGAAGATAATACAATCATGGGTAAGAAAGGTCCCCAGACTGAAAATGGTCCATTGGAGAACATACAGGACAATTTGTTTCATTTCAAAGGTCTGCAGTTTTAGTTTGATAAGAAATTTTGAGAGGTGGTTCTTTTTGGCACAGCAGGAAAAATGTACTTACCTCTCCCTTTGAATTGCCAGTGATTCACTGCATGTCTGTGAGGGCTGTTCTCAAAGGTCAGGGTCCAAGTCCTCCTTACATGTGTGAGGTTTTTTTCCACCTTTGAACTTTTAAAAAGACTTTTATTACAGAGTGTCCCAAAGATCAATGTGCGTTGTTTCGTCACTTTGCATTCCAATAATGCATTCAATTTGGCTATTTGCAACGAAGTAGAAAAGGGTTTTGTTGAAAGAAGGTGGAACAAGTTTGAGAGGGATCTGGACACATTATTTCCCCTTCATTTTCTGTGGTCAAATCCCAGGAAACATGATTAAAGAACACACTGTCTTGTCTTTTTGAGGGTGGGGCTACTCTTGACTTCTTGGCAGGCTATTGAGTTGATGTACAGCTTTAATTCAGAAATTAAGCATTTGTATTTAAATGGGAGTCCAGTTTAAAAAAAAATTTGCAGACTTTTTTCATCAGTCTTGACAAATAGTAACTTATATCCCAAAATTTGCTTTTCCCTACACATTTACCTAAGTGTGTGTCTCTTTTCTTTCCAGTATCTTTATTTAATTTTTTTTTTTTTTTTCTTTTTAGAGCTGCATCCGTGGCATATGGAGGATCCCAGGCTAAGGGTCAAATCAGAGCAGTAGCTGCTGACCTACCTCACAGCCACAGCAACACAGGATCTGAGCCGTGTCTGCCACCTACACCACAGCTCACGGCAATGCCAGATCCTTAACGCCAGGGATCAAACCTGCGTCCTCATGGATGCTTGTCAGATTCGTTTCTGCTGATCCACAATGGGAACTCCTTCCCAGTATCTTTAACCAGCTTCTACCATTCCCATGAACTTCTCAGCCTCTGACTTCAGAGGCACACAAGCTCAATGACTTCACTAAGATTTTCCACAACATTGTATTTTATTGATTGAAAAATGACAACCCATTGTTAGCTAATTCTATGGAAGACAGGAAAGCTACATACTTATTTAAAGTGCATGGACAGTTCTCTGCTTGAATTTCCTGTTTCATGTCAAATCCTAGTGTGACAAAAAGAACTCATTCTCTTCTACCTTTCAAACTGGCAATTTTGGGTGACTTACCCTGGAACTGTCAACAACAATACAATCGCCCCAGGACTTCAAGCCTATAAGCATAGAGTAAATTTTGTTCTCTCTTTCTTTCTTCCCTCAGACCTTTCCCTAATTTAAGCCACTGAAACCGGTATTTTCCCCCTGCATTTACTAGCATCTTGTGATTCCATTTAGAGATGTCCACTCTCAAGTTTTCTAATCAAGACCTTTCCTGTTCATCTCATCACATTGGCACCACTCCCATCCTCATCTCCATTGCTTCTTCTCCACTTTATTGCAAGTCTTCTACAGGTGAACTTTATAGCTTCGTAAGCTATCAGGGTGTCCAGTTCATCTCTTTCCCCTGTAATGTCAAATTCTCACCAGCTCAAGAGGCTATTTCTCACTTAAAAAAAAACAAAAGAAAGCAAAAAAAAAAACCCACTCACTTTCTATTGTAACACTCTGCTAACTGTCTTTCCTGCTTCTAGGCCTGAAATCCTGCAACCTAGTAGTCACATGGATCCAGAGCCAACTATAAGCTTAAATTCACTTATAGCACTTTACAACTTGAGGCCTGAGTGTGATTTCCCACTCTCAACAGGATCCATTCCAAATTCTTCAGTACAGCCTTCAGGGTCCACTGTGATCTGACCCCCACTTCCCTCCCAGTCTTCTTGAGGCTTGCACCTCCTCCTCTCCTGCAGCACTTTGTGACCCACACTCCAGACACAATGAGCTACTTATTGAATGTCTGTGTAGTTTCATACTTTTCCTCTTTTCAACTGAGTGAGCATTCCACCTGGAATGCCAATCCTGATTCTATTCACCTAGCAAATCTCTCCAGGCACTGTTCAAGTGCCATCACTTTTTGGAAATCTTTCCTAACCCACCTCCCTCCTTGGAGCCCAGATTTCTCTCAGAGGATCTGTTACACCTTAATGCACTAATTGAGGCTTTAAAAATCCATCAGTGTGGTGGAAACTGTATTTCATCTCCCTTAGTCTCCGTGCATCTTGTCTCCAATCTCTCCAGGTAGAGAGATTAAAAACCTTGAAACTATACTTAGATTCTAGATGTGAAAAATACTTTTTTGTTTTGCTGCTACTATGCAGGACAAGGGGTATGAGCACGTGGAGGCAATGGCCAACCTCAGTATTCCTGTATGTGGAAACCATCTTCATGGGTAACTGGAGGCAGTTGTATCAGTGGCATCGGAAGACAGCTGCCCTCTATTATGGAGCTTCCTGGTGTGAGGCTGAATTCAAATGTCTGGTGGTGGCCTCCAATTTTAGTCCTTCCATCTGTTCCATGGGTTTTGCAAATCTCTATTTCCCTGCATTATGTCCCTTTGTGTCCGACGTACCTGGAACGACTTCTGTTTCCTACACTGAAAAGTGATACACTCTGCCTCTGTAAAACTGTCACCCCCTGAAGGCAGAAACAAGACATTTTTATTTTTATATTCTTAGAACCTACCATGGAGCTTGCTGTCACCAAATAAATAACCAATTTGCTTCATGAGCCAATAATGGCTCCAAATGATATATCACACTAAACATAAATTTCACCCTGACACTCCAATTCCTTTTTAATCCGCTTCTGCCTTATCCAGGCAACATTGTCTCTTCCTGTGCTTCAGTCTAATAATTCTTGTTATGATATTCTGTACACACATGCACACCTTGCCCCTTACTCTATCTCTTTGTTCTGATGGCTGCTGCAAGTGTCTTCCTCTAAATTCACATTTTTAATTTCTGGTGAGAAAAGACTTATAAATTGTAGTTCATAATAAATAATCTTATGCGAATACCAAATGATGGAAATCATGCTTCTTTGCTTCCTAGCAATATGCTTTGTCTCACTTTCTATTGATTAGGAATGGATTTGGTTATGACTAAAAGAAAACACAATAATAATTACTTAAACTAATAAACCAATAATTATAATTACTTAAACTGATAATTGTTGTAATCATGGAAACTAATAAAGATTAAGTTTTGCTCTATAATGAAAAATGAAAAATCTAGAGATGAGTGAATTTTGGCTTTCATTTAGTAATTTAAGAATGTTTGGGATTGCTTCATGCAGTTCTCTTGAACTTTCCCTTATGGATGCAAATGATACCCCAAAATCCAGGTATTGAGATCATATTTAAGGCAGAAACAAAAGAAAAGGGAGATGGAACACCCTACCTGTGCCCAATTTTAAATAGCAGTCTTTAGAAACCACAGAGTACACTTCTGCTTTTATCTTATTTATAAGGATGAAATCAGATGGCCACCCATTGCTATAGGGGAGTCCAGAAAAGCAAGTTTTCAGCTTCTGATGGTAGAAAGAGAAGGGTGAGAAAATGACTAGTGGATTAGCCAACCCAGAGTGAATATCATGTTTCCTAACTCTCTCTCTCTCTTTTTTTTTTTTTTTTTTTTTTTTTTTTTCTTTGGTCTTTTCTAGGGCCACTCCCTCAGCATACGGAGGTTCCCAGGCTAGGGGTCGAATCGGAACTGTAGCTGCCGGACTACGCCAGAGCCACAGCAATGTGGTATCTGAGCCATGTCTGCGACCTACACCACAGCTCAGGGCAACGCCAGATCCTTAACCCACTGAGCAAGGCCAGGGATTGAACCTGCAACCTCATGGTTCCTAGTCAGATTCATTAACCACTGCACCATGACGGGAACTCCATTTCCTAACTCATTTAATTGAATACCATCATTATTCTTTGGGCGAGCATTGGGCCTCATATTTTCTACGATCTCTAGGAGTGCTTATCAAAGTGCTATTTACCTGGAATATAGAGGGTCAGTTATATGGATGACAGAATTTCTGTAATGAAAACCCCATCATTGTCTAACATGAGAAGATTGGAAGAAATGAAAACACACTGACCAGGTTCACACAAAAGCAAGAAAATGAGCAAGAGAGATTCTCACTTCTTTAGTTCTTAGGAAATGGCATGCCATTATGCATGGCTTCTAGGTACAAGCACACATTTTTTTATGTGTATAAACTTTGTCTTACATTTAAACATGCTTGTGAAGAGCAATGAAAAGTTGGTCCGTACAAAGTTATTTAGGTGAAAGGGAGAAAGTAGAGTTTGAAAGATTTGAGCCATCGTTTGTAACTGGTACATGAATGTTGCAAAGCTGAAACGTTTAGTTAGGAATCACTGGAGTCTCTTATCCCAAATTGACTGTCCTTAACATTAGGATCATCCGTAAGATAGGCAGATGGTGTTCTCATTTTAAATTTCCCCTCCCTGCTATTTGCCCAGAATTTTTTTTTTTATCATGAAATAATGTTAAAATGAATTTTGAGGCAGGGCTGAGAAAGGGGGTCTAGAACAGCACATCCCAAAAGTATACCTTACAGAGGAACAAGAATTGCCTTTATGACAGCAGAGTGGCTCAGCAGAGCTGAAATAGGGAAAAGGCTTTTGGTGGATTGTGTACAATGATCTCAGGGCTCTTTTTTAGCACCATGTAGGAGTTCCCTCTGTATGTCTGTCATCCAAGCCAACCAGTACTAGCTAGTGCTTTGGGATTGCCCACTTACTGTGGGAGGGCTCTCCTCAGATTATTAGGAGTGCTTCGGTGATAGTCACATCCTTCCCTCTGGTAGAAATTAGGTATTACAGCTTTTACTAATTACAAGTTAGTGGCTCCTGTGCCGTCCCAATAGTAAATTGCTTTGAGATAGCAGCTGGAAATTGGGGTAGTAAAATAAATCCAGAAGAGGCTCATCAAGATTTTCTTACCCATAAAAGGGAAATAAAATATCATATTTTCATTGAGTTTTCTATGAAAGGAAAAATTGGAAAGATAGCTCACGTTGCTTATAGTAAAGAGACTTTTGCTATCAAAATACCATCATATCAGCCACTGTTAAAACAAAAATGCAATCAGGAAAATTACTTGAAATGTTTACATTTACTTCCAGTTTTCAAATTAGAAATGTCCTATGCCTTTGGGTTGCCATTCAAATCCTTTCTTCCTTTATTGAGTTGTATATAGTAGTAGCTGATAAACTTTCTTCTTTAGAAGTTGAATGAGCACCCCAAACTCACCTTTTTTTTTTCTTTTTTTGTAAGCATCATTGCTTTGTAATGCCTGGAAATCACAAACACATGTATTTCAACTTTTTTATTCTTTAGATGCTTATTTCTGATTTTAAAACTCTCCTATAGAACATCTACTGAGTCCTATTGAGCTACCTTATTTGCAAGTCATATTGCCCTATAATGAATGAGTCTGAACACTCTAGAGATCAATGACGTCTACTAATGTCTCATCCCAACCAGGAGCTTTCCAAAACACATCCTTGACAAATTCCATTTCAGTTTGAGTTTTGGTGACTCGGTGCTTTGTACCTCCCTTTGGACAACTGGCATACTGAGCCCTTCCTTATATTTCTCCTCAAGCCTCTCTTTCCCCCTTCCACTTTCTCAGTTCTGTCTTTTGGAATCATATAGAATGTCTGTTCTTTGAGCCCCATCAACACATCAAATAGTTGAATGTCAGCTGACAGGTGGAAAAGGTTTTCAAGGAACACATGTCTCCACATACAGCAAAGTCCAAATTCTCTTTTGATTGTCTTTAGTTCTTCTTTTCTCTCTCTGGATGATCTTTTCTTCTTTTCCTTCAACCAGAAAACAAAAACAAAAACAAAACATTATCAGCCCAAGGGGCTCGGGAAGGTGAGTGCTAGGGTAAAAACACAAAGCGCCTTTACTTGGGCTGAGTAACAACTGCGGAAGGGTAACTACCCCTTTTCCTTCCTGACCATCCCCTCCTCCCTTTCTGACCTTGCGATCTAGACTCTTCTTATTTTGTGTATGTGTGTGTATGCGTGTGATCATTTCTGATGAAATGCTAGCGCTAGCCTTGGGCTCCATTTTCCAGCCAGGGAATGATAGAAATAACTGTATAGGAAGGTTACCTAAACCTCAGCTCAGGAAGAGGAGCCTCATGACAGATGCTCTGTTCCTATCAGGTGGTTCCAAGACCAGCAGCAGACTTAACTCGCCTGACACCCTGGCTCACAAGGCAGAGCTTCGTGCTCTGGCCGCCAGGAGGAGTGCGTGCGCAGCAAGCCAGGTGCCCTCACGTGAGCGTGGGCGTGGACGTGAACGTGAACGTGGGCGTGGAGGTAGGCGAATAGCTTTTGGTTCTTGCGTCTCTGTCTCTCAGGGCCACGTGGGTTGCCCCTCGTTCCAGGCCATGGGCGACAAGTATGCTGCTCTGCGGCGGGCCCAGCTGCATCTGGATTTCATCCACGCAAACTCGTAAGTGCCCTGGTGTAGCCAGACGGGGAGGCTTTCCACACAATGGAGAAGACTTTTGTTCATCTTCTAGCGAAATAGCCCTTAAAAAAAAAAAAAAAAAGGAACTTGGTATCATTGCTTTATGAAGTTATATATTTATTTATTTTAAATGTATATGCTTTACTTTTAAAAAGCCATGAAAAAGTGATAAAGATATATATTCTGGACCAGACCAAACCCTTTTGATGCACTTCAGTGAACACCAAAATAGTAGGAAGGCCCCTTACTTATCATTTAACAAACTGTTTAATTGTAGGTCAGCAGAAGCCTCGTTCCACCAACCTTACCTATTTCTAGTGATTTCTTTACCCAACACATTGACATTTTCAAGATTAAAATTGCCCTCCAGAGAGTAATTTGTATTTATTGATTCCAGTTTCTGTTGCATGGTGAGTCTTTCTGAAAATGTAACCTCTATGAGGTAGTAATCTCACATTTTAGTTTTACGAGGGCAGTGTTTCCCCTCTGTCAGGGCAGGATCCGTTTCGTCTACTCCTTCAAATATTCAGATTACAAAGGTAGATGACAGAGGTGTTCTAGTTCGTCTGTCATTTCCAACACAGCAAAGTATATTAGTGAGTGCTATGTAATTCACACTGGTATGCTGATTTTTTTGGAACCTTTTAGTAATTTGGATTTACTAAAAGTACTGCTTGATAGAAAGCAGCAGATTTGAAACCACAGAAATGGAGGTGTGAAGGAACCTGGCCTTGCTGCTTGGGAAAAGTGTGGTATTATTCTTACAGAATAAAACAAACAGGCAATATTCTGCTGGTACTTAGTTTTTATCTTGTTATCACGGAGAATGATTTCAAGCTGAAACGGATGGTACAGATAGTTAAAAGTTAATTGAGGTGGAAGATAAATGAAAAAATAACAATTTTGAGTGAGTTGAAGAAAAATTATAAGCTGAGTGGTGGAAGGACTGTAAATTTTTCTTAGAAAATTTCCTCAGCCTCAGTTTTATATGGTTTCTGGAGCTATTGCTCCCTAGTCTGCTCCCCCATACTACCTCCCCCAAACCACCCTATTATCAGTTGGTGGTCTGGTAACTTAATAAGAAAAATGACAGCAGCATGAAGCAGCTGCAACAAAATCAGATACAAATTGGCATCATCTCAGCTCTTCCAGATAAGATTTTTTTTTGAGACCTGCCTCAGTAAAAACAGGAATGATTTTTTTATTCTTCCTTTGCTTCACCCCCATCCAATCCATCAAGTTCTCTTTATTGTATTTCAGTGACTGAAATTCATCCATTTCTCTCCATCTCTACTGCTATCTCCCTTTTGGACTCCACATAGCCACTAGACTGGATTTTCTGCTTCCCATTCTTCCTCCCCTATAATCTATTTTACTGAAAGCTGCCAGAGTGAGCTTTTAAAAACTTAAACCAGATACGTCATTCTTAAAACATGGCAGTGGTTTCCAGTTGCATGTAGACCAAGTATGAACTCCTAACCATGAAGCAGGAAGCACTTCGGGACCAGGTCATCCCACATCTCAATGTGATCTCCCTATTTTATGGTAGCCAAAGTGAACTGGAAAGTTCCTTGGCTCTTTTCTGCTTCAAGATCTTTGCATCTCCTGTGCTTGCTGGAGAGTTTCCCCTCTGGCTCTGCGAGGGACAGAATGCTCCTCATTCTTCAGGGTTCAGTTCATTTCTTCTAACTATCCCTCACTGACCTGAACCCCCAAAGGATAAATACCACAGCTTTCCACATTGGCACATGCCAGACAGTCAGTAAAAATCTCCAGTGAAATAGTACAGAAATTTACATGGCTTCTTTTGATCAGAATGATTGCAATGACCTTTCTGAGGGATTGTTTAGAAAGGCTTGTGGTTTGAAGTGCTGCTTTTGTAAAGCACATCATTGACACTTTTTTTTTGCTCTATTTTAGATTTTTAAGTACTAACTTTCTTTTGCGTGAAGGACACCTTTCTGCAACAACTGTATTTAGTAGGTTTATTTTAATTACAAATTCGAAAGCTGCCTTGACTCAAGAGACCCCTCATTAGCATGTGTTTATAGTTTAAAATTCCAAAAAAAGATATATGTATATATATTTTTAAATACATTTTTTGGCTAACATATTGTCCTTTAGCCTGAGGTATTTGGAGTCGCTGAGGTATAAGGAAGTCAGTGATCCTTCCTCCTGTACAAATAAACAACTCTTTTTTGATAAATGAGTCTGTCTTGCTTCTGCTACATGTTTACTAAATATAAAAAGAAAATTATGTACCTAATTTTCTTTCAATGCTGTGATAAGGTTGCTGATTGAAATACCCACATCAGGAAATGACAAGCAAGTATGGGCCCCTGAAGGCTGCTTGGTGTCACCGACAGTGGAACATTCAACCTTCAAAGTGTAAATAAAGACAGCTCTTTAGTGTGTTCTGCTCTCCAGGACCTGGCAGGAGAGGTACAGGGGAAGATCACCGATGATAATCTGTGAGGTTCTTTGAGGAACAGACCTTTCTGAGGTGGAAAGATTCCACAGAAAGGTATAGATTATTGGTGCAGACCTAGTGCCTATGTCTGCAGATGGTGTCTTAAGGTCTTTTAGAGAGCCAGGTTTCTTTTCTTTCTTTTCTTTTTTTTTGTCTTTTTGCTATTTCTTGGGCTGCTCCCTCGGTATATGGGGGTTCCCAGGCTAGGGGTCCAATCGGAGCTGTAGCCACTGGCCCAGGCCAGAGCCACAGCAATGCGGGATCCGAGCCACGTCTGCAACCTACACCACTGCTCACGGCAACGCCGGATCATTAACCCACTGAGCAAGGGGAGGGACCGAACCCGCAACCTCATGGTTCCTAGTCGGATTCGTTAACCACTGCGCCACGACGGGAACTTCGAGAGCTAGGTTTCTGATGAAGTTTTTTCAGAAATAATTTGGCCTTAAATAATACAATTTTAATGAAACATTCTCCTATAAAACTTGAATAAATGCTTATTAAGCAATTTTAAAATGTCAAAATTTGCTCTAAGTACAATAAAGTCCTTGAAGTCTTTGTTTTATTGGGAGTAGACGGCATATTTTGGCAATCGTGTTCTCAGCCCTGACTTTATGATGGAGCACATGTACTTCAGAATCTTGACCGTGCTGAGAAAGTTGTTTCTAGAATAACTCCTTAATTGATTATCTGTCTAGAACTCTGCATGTGTCTTGAACCTTTTACATTGATTACGGAGTTGGTTTAACTTTTGTTCTCCCTCTGTTTCTTCATCAGCACCACACACAGTTTCCTTTTTGGAGCACTGGCTGAATTGCTGGACAATGCAAGGTAAGGCTCATCTGTGAACAGAGTTATTCAAAGGGAAAAAGGGACTTTGTGACATTAATCAAGTCTAGTTATATGTTGAGAGGAAAAGACGATGTCATTTTCCTCACCTGGAGTGCCTTGTGACTTGATTTCCTATAAAATCAATGTGTTATAGGAAAAAGAATGGGTGAGAGGAGGAATTTTTCATCTTTATTCATTTGTATTTGAAGGTAAATTGGACATCTGTTTTTCTGTTAATAACCATGTAATAACAAATTTTCATCTGTATTTTTTTGAGTTATGTATCAGTACATATTCAGAATTTAGATTTGGGTTTGGGCATTTATTGAAGTCTGCATCAAAGTGATTTGCCTAGGAGTTCCCTTTGTGGTTCAGTGGTAACAAACCCAACTAGTATCCATGAGGACTTGGGTTCAGTTCCTAGCCCCCACTCAGTGGTTTAAGGATCTGGTGTTGCCGTGAGCTGCGGAACAGGTGCAGCCCAGATCCCGCATTACTGTGGCTGTGGTGTAGGCTGGCAGCTGCAGCTCCAATTCGACCCTTAGCCTGGGAACCTCTATATGCCATGGCTGCAGCCCTAAAAAGCCAAAAAATGGGGGGTGGGATTTGCATAGTTAAGAGCTAACTGTTGTTGACTTCCTACTGCATGTCAGACTTTGTTTTAAGCTCTTCATACACAGCATTAACTCATTCTTCTTTTCAGCAACTTTTTTTTTTTTTTTTTGTCTTTTTGCCATTTCTTGGGCCACTCCCATGGCATATGGAGGTTCCCAGGCTAGGGGTCTAATCGGAGCTGTAGCTGCCAGCCTGTGCCAGAGCCACAGCAACGCGGGATCCGAGCCGCGTCTTCGACCTACACCGCAGCTCACGGCAAGGGCAGGGATCGAACCAGCAACCTCATGGTTCCTAGTCGGATTCATTAACCACTGCGCCACAACGGGAACCCCTACAACAACATTTTGAGCTGAGAATCATTGTTTCACTTCTATAGACATGGAGATTGATGCACAGAAGAGGCTAGATGACCTGTTCAAAGACATATAGTTAGTATTTGGCAGAACTAGAATTTGAATTCAGGCTGTCTGGCTACAGAACTCCCTTACCCCATTTGAGCGTCTCTGACAAAAATACTGATGTTTAAGGAAAACACTTTAACAATTTAAGGCCTGATCAATATTATATTTGTGGGAGTTTGCAAAGAAGTCAGTTTTTCAACTCACTGAATATGACATTTGATTGTTTGTGTTTGTATTTCACTATAACAGAAGGTTTTACTCACCTTTTCTGCAGAAAGCAAAGTCCACCCAGAGAGTAGTATGTGGTTGTTAGATAAGGAGTGTCAGTGGAGGTATCTAAATATCCTTGCCATTGATATTTCAGTGTTTGGCATTTCCCCCTCATTTTTGGTCTTAGAAGAAAGGTGACTAGTGTGACCACAGGGTGTAGTCATTGCATCAAGAACTTCCTGCACAGCAATGCTCATCGCCACTAAGAATCACTAGCTTCTCCTTATGTGAAACTATGTAGAACCAGTGAACTCAGTGTCATCATAAAAAGTGAGGGAAGAGGAGAAAAAAATAAAGTTGGGTGGTCAGAGAAGAGCTGTGAACTCAGAGCTAACAGGGATGAGGCTGTGTGTATGAGTGTTCATGGTTAGTCTCTGCAGAAGTTCAGGGTTTCCACTGTTTGATTCTGTTCAAAGCTATGAAGCAAGTCTCCTCCTGTGTCCACTAGTCCTCCTAAATGTCTGTTTTCAGCACCTTGACATCTGTTGCTTTGAAAGAACACATTTGTCTATTTTACCAACTGTTTTTTTCTCCCATGAAGGTGTTTCACTCATTTATTCAACAAAAGAGGGCAAGTAAAATCAGAATGTAGAAGAAATAGAACAATGGTAACAGTTTATGAAGTAGAGGGTGATTGATTGGCAAAGAAAGACCAATTTCAGAGTCAGGGGAGTGAGAGAAATGTGATTAATAAAGCAGTTCTTAGAGTAGCATTTGTAAACTGGTCTGGCAACCCCTGGACCAGGTCCAGCTGGTCTCATGTTTGTTTGACTTATAGTGAAAATTTGCACAATATTTGTAAGGAATAAGAAGAAAATAAGGAATTGTTTGTAAAGTGTGAGAACAATGAGATGCTACTTAAAGGAATCAGGATCCCATGCTTTTGTTGTTTTGTTTTGTTTCATGATTAGAAATAGCAGCCTTGAAGCCACATTCCTCAATGGGATCAGGTGTGTAATAGGTGCTGTCCTGGGCCCAGCCTGTGTTTTATCATTCCCAATGTTCCCTATGGCCAGCCTGAACTTCCCAGATCTTCTCTCTTCAGGAAATGCTGGAATTTGTCATCACTGCTTAGAAGCTAGTAATTGACAACAAATGAAGCTGTTTAACAGACTTAAGATGCCCAATTGGTTTTGCAGAGGTCTTCATGAAGTTCCTCTGCTACTCTAAGATGTTATTTTATAATCATTGTATTCACGATTTTGATGATTTCCTGTAGTTGTCAAAATTAAAACGAATTTGTTTAAAAATGTTATAGAGAGAGGAGGAAAAAATGTGGCAGAATAGGAAGAAACAGTTGGGGAACTCTTCCTAATAATACAACAGGTGTTCAAAAAGATAGTACCTGGCTCATGTACAAAGCTTTTTAGGAAATGTACCAATATGCTGTAAAGATTAGTGACTGTTCTTTGCCTTATCCCATGGAATTTCTCTATGAAGAAACTGTTTCCATGAAAAAATTTTCAGTACAGTAGCATTTATTGAGCAGCAATTGTATACATGGTACTTTGTATGATGTATAGTTATATAATGGAGATCATTATACCTGTGTGTCACAGGATTGTGGTAGGGAATAGAAGGGAAGGATTAAGTATGCTTTATTCAGTGTTTCCTTGTTACATAGAAAATGCTCAAGAAAGGCAGTGTTGATTCCAGAATTTCTATATGGGAGGCAATTAGAAGCAGCCATTGGCTAGAGCAAGGAGCTAAGGGGCCAATGTTGAAACTAGACTTGTAGAACAAGTACAGTGTACTTAACTCCGATTTATCTTGGGTAGTTTTAGGTCGAGACTGATAGAAACTTGGGGAGACACTCAGATTTCCCCATTAGAGCCCCACTGGTTGTTATTATTCTGAGCTTCCTCTTAGACTTCTTCTCTGAATATACCCACTTCATCAGCTAAGACCTCATTCCTCATTGTCTTCCTCCTCTCTCTCATAGGCTTTATATGGAAACCAGGATCTTCTGACTCTTTCTCCTTTCCTTTCAAGTTTTCACTTTTAAAAACTAGTTTAAGAAAATACGCAAATAATATCTGTGAATTGTAGAAAACTAAGAAAAAAAAAAAGAAAAGGCACCTGTGACTTCATTATGTGGAGGGGGGTATCCAGCATACTTCAGGTCAGATATTAAAATATTTTCTCTGGAGTTCCTGTTGTGGCTCAGTGGTAAGGAATCCAACTAGTATCCATAGGGATTCAGCTTCAATCCCTGGCCGTGCTCAATGGGTTAAGGATTCCGAATTGCTGTGCCTGTGGCATAGGTTGGCAGCTGCAGCTCTGATTTGACCCCTGACCTGGGAATTTCCCTTATAAACAAATAAAATAAAATATTGTCTCCTTTGCAGGCCATGTGTTTTCTGTTGAAACTGCTCAACTCTACCACTTTAGAGTGAAAGGCAGACTATAGAAAATATAATGAATATGTAAATGAATGGTCATGATTGTGTTCCAATAAAATTTTATTTACAAAAACACTGGTGGGCAAGATTTGGCCCATAGTTTATCACAGTTTGTCAACTTCTGACCTACAGAAAAAGCACTTTAACCTTTGATTGCATTCCTTTTTTTGTTGTTTGTTTTTGATTTTTTATAATTCTATTACTATTGAAGTATAGTTGATTTACAATATTTTGTCAAATTCTGTTGTACAGCAAAGTGACCCAGTTACATACATTTCCCTGTGCTGTACAGTAGGATCCCATTGCCCATTGATTCCAAATAAAACAGTTTGCATCCCCCAAACCCCCAAAATGCCCATCCATCCCACTCCCTCCCCTCCGCCCCCTGGAACCCCAAGTCTGCTCTTCTCGGCCATCATCTATTTCTGATCTATTTTTTTGTTTGCTTGTTTGTTACTTTTAGATGGAACTTGTTTGTTCCGTGTTTTAGATTCCACAAATAAGTGATATTATATGGTATTTGTCTTTTTCTTTCTGACTTAACTTCACTTAGTGTGAGAGTCTCTAGATCCATCCATGTTGCTACAAATGGAATTAGTTTGCCTTTTTTATGGCTGAATAATATTCCATTGTATATATGTACCATATCTTCTTAACCCTTTCATCTCTCAGTAGACATTTATGTTGTTTCCATATCTTGGCTATTGTGAATAGTGCAGCTATGAATGTGGGGGGTGTATGTTTCTTTTTCAATGAAAGTTTTGTCTGGATATATGCCCAGCAGTGGAATTGCTAGATCATGTGGTAGCTCTATATTTAGTTTCCTGAGGTACCTTCATACTGTCTTCCATAGTGGTTGTACCAATTTACATTCCCATTGACAGTGGAGGAGGGTACCTTTTTCTCCATACCCTCTCCAGCATTTGCTATTTGTTGTCTTGTTAATGATGGCCACTCTGACTGGTGTGAGGTGGTACCTCAGTGTAGTTTTGATTTGCATTTCTCTAATAATTAGTGATATTGAGCAATTTTTATTTGCCTGTTGGCCATCCGTATGTCTTCTTTGGAGGAATGTCAATTTAGGCCTTCTGTCCATTTTTCAATTGGGTTTTTTTATTGTTGTTGTTGTCAAGTTGCATGAGTTGTTTGCGTATTTTGGAAATTAGGCCCCTGTTGCATCATTGGCAAAGATTTTCTCCCATTCTGTGTGTTGTCTTTTCATTTTTTTAATGGTTTCCGTTGCTATGCAAAAGCTTGTCAGTTTGATTAGGTCCCATTGGTTTGTATTTTTATTGTTGTTATTATAGGAGGTGGATCAATAAGATGTTGCTGTGATTTATGCCAAAGAGCATTCTGCCTCTGTTTTCCTTTAGGAGTTTTATAGTGTCTGGCCTTATATTTAGGTCTTTAATCCATTTTGAGTTTATTTTTGTATATGGAGTAGGATAGTGTTCTCCTTTCATTTTTTTTACATGTAGCTTTCCAATTTTCCCAGCACCATTTATTGAAGAGGATGTCTTTCTTCCACTGTATTGATTGCACTCGTTACAGATATGCACATGTATATCATATATGTTCTTTAAAAATGTGATCGTATGGTAAAAATATTACCTTAGTAATTTTTATTTTTCTTTTAGCACTAAAATATCATGAAAATCTTCCTGTGACTTCTGGATTATTCTCCAGTCATTGTTTTTGATATTCATATTCATTTTCTCAAGCTTTTTGTGTAACTACCTGTAAATTTCATCTCTTCTTTTAAATTTCTGAGTTTCAGGCTTTGTAACATTCTCAAATTATGGGCGATCATGTCTTAGTCTACAAATGCAGGGTGAAACATCTTAGTAACTGTCTTTGAAGCAACTTAAGTGGATTTCTCTATTGTTTGCTATCTGACAATAGACATATGTCACCTGAGCAATTCAGATTAATATAATTTTTAAAAGCATAATTTCATACTGAAGCAGTAATATTTTTATATTGTTTCCAGAGATGCAGGGGCTACAAGACTTGATGTATTTTCAGGTGAGCAGATTTGCTTTCTTCTTCTTTTTTGTCCTAATAAAAAGCCTGTAGTTATTTTGCTTTTATTTTATTTCATGAAAATCAAACCATATTCTATAGATTTTTAATGTAACCTAAGTGCTTTGTGAATACAATGACCCTGTGGGGAGCCAGGTTGAGAACAGTACACTCCTTACGTGAAATTGTTCACTTGTTAGAGGACTTATTTACAAAATTAGATCTTCCAGCATTTTGTGAAAGCATCAGAGTGATTTGGAGCAGTCAATTTGTCTGCCACGAGAAAACAGTTTTATTTTAAAATGCATATTAACTTAATGGTTATTCGTAATCAAGTATACATCATTTCCAACTTACCGCAGTTTTAAAATACATAAGTGAATGTGTAGTGTGAATGTTTGAAGCATACGAAATTCAAACCAAGTATGTTTTCTTTACTGACTTCATGTTCAGTCACCATTTATTGTGCTTATTAGTTCGTTTCATTAGAATATGGTGAAGAAGGAGTTCTTGTTGTGGCTCAGCAGGTTAGGAACCCAACTAGTATCCATGAGGATATGGGTTTGATCCCTGGCCTTGCTCAGTGGGTTAGGGATCTGGTGTTGCTGCAGGCTGTGATGTAGGTTGCATATGCAACTGGGATCTGGTGTTGCTGTGACGGTGGCATAGGCCAGCAGCTGCAGTTCCCATTCGACCCCTAGCCTGGGAACTTCCATATGCCTCAGATGCAGCCATTAAAAAAAAAAAGAATGTGGTGAAGAAGAAGTTAGATTTTGTTATCCAGTTCTTGCTTAACACCACCTTAGAGAAATGCCTGTGGTGTTAAAACTGATTCCAAGCCCAGATTCTATCTGTTCTCTTGTAAATATTGGCTGTTGATCACAAGTGGGAGAATGTGGTCCATGATACAAATCCCTATCAATATTTAAAAAGCAACTCAGTTCAACTCAGTTTTCCAAGTGTTTAAGATTTGGTGCTAAGGGGGTGCTTCTGGTTCATGAGGAAGAGAGACATGGGCATCTTGAGAGATCTGAGGAAACATAAGAAAAGAAATGACACTCTTCTTCCCTTTCTACTCCTCAGGTTTGAAAAGTTTGAGAAATAAAATAAGAGAGTCAGTCTTTGTTGCTGATAAATGCCAGTTGGGAGTGTGGAGCTCAGTGCCAGAGAGGTCATGCTGTCTCGCCCACCTGGTGGGTTGTGCTCTCTGCAGGCAGCACGCTCTCCAGGGAACAGGAGAGGTTTTAACTGAACCTTTTAGGTTAGTCTTCCCCAAATCACCTGAGTGAGCTCACTGCTTCAGGGGAAAACTGATCAAGGGACAGAGAATGGCCCCGTTACTACTGCTAACTGAACTCTATTCCATGTAGAAGGAAATGCCAGTAGTGGAGAAACAGTGGTGTTCCCATACATATCTGGTTACAGGAGAGTAAACCAGAGTAAGCATTTCTTGATGGGCAGAGACTCAAATCATGATGGGAACACAGAGAAAGAATGCCTTCTATAAAGAGCTAGAGCTTGAAACATGGATGTGATTTTTGTCAACTAGTATAAGAAGAAAAGAATATTCCTGTCAGAGGAATTGTGAGAAAAATAGTAAAGACAGACTAGTTCAGAGATTCATTCATTTATTCAATAACAATTTATTGAGTATCTATTATGAATGAGTCAAACAATTCTAGGTGCTGGGGATAGATCAGTGAGCAAAGTGTTTGATGAAGTCTGTGCTCTCATAGAACATGCAGTCTAATGAGAGGTAGACAATAAAAAAAAATGAGCAAATAAATAATATACCAGGCCATGATAAGTGCTGAAAAGGAAAAAAAAAAGTGAGATAAGAGGACAGAGAGTGATCAGAAGGTGATACTATTTTTCATGGTGTGAACAGAGAAAGTTTCTCTAAATAAGTGATACACTAGCAAAGACCTGAATGGCATGAGAATGAGCTGTGTACATATTTGGAGAAAGAAAAAGCATTGGTGAATAGATGACTAGGCCAAGTTGAATTGAGCTAAGTGTGAGATCCAAATGGATGAGCACTTTGCATACCATACTAAGTGGTGCCAGTGGACCATTGAAGAGTTTTGAGCAATGACATTTGGAAAATTAGAAATGTGCTCTTTTTCTCTTTAAAGAAATACACTCCTGCAAAACCATACAGGATGGTCTGTAGACCAAGACCATCTGCGGAAGTGAAAAGAAGGATAGCAGGGAAGTGGGGCTATGGAGTGATTTCATGAGAATTTGAATGAGGCCAGTGGTCCTGGCAGTGGAGGAGGGAGAAAAGATTCAAGCTGAATTTCATTCAGCACACACACATTATTGATGAAGAGCAGAAGGGTTGAGAAGTATTATCTGGAATCACAAAGTACAACAAATGTGATCAGAATTCACACGTTATGTTCTTCTGGATTTGTGCAGACACAGCAAGGCACGGTGGTATTTACTTCACCCTGCTTTCTCTAATACTTGCCTTTGTCGCAAAAAAATAAAAAAGAATCTCTGATATTTGAGTTGAAAGTGGCACTTCCTTATTTAGGTCATAGGGGTTTTGTGAAAAGCTGATCTTAACGGTTTTTGATTTTAAATTACCTGTTCATGTTCTAAAACATTTTATTGCGGCAAACTACAATATGGCTCTCAACCTAGCAAACTGATTTTTCTTTAAAAAATAAAAAATAAACAAACTGACCAGAGCTTATGTAGCAATAGATAGAACTGGCATGGAGCTGCATAATTAATCTAAGCACTGGATTAGTTTTGAAATTATTTCTTGAGTCTTCTGAATTACTTTCTAACCTTAAATTTTCTTCAGCTAACTTGCGGGCTAAAATTCAAACTGAATGTTTGGCCACGGATATTTTATCTGTCAGTGTGTATTAGTTCTAGTAAACATGGATGTATACTCATTACATTTTTTTAGTGCTTACCAAGTGGCAGGCACTGGGTTAAGTGCTGAATACACACAGCACCTGCTTTTAAGGAAGTGTAATCCTACTGAAGGGATCTGTGAAAAATATGTGTATCTTTATCATTTATGGGTAGAAGATCCTTAGCTTTCATCATATCTCTGAGGCAACTGAATTCCAAAAAGGGTAAGAACCACTAGTCTGAAAAAGAAATAGGTACATGAATAGGTATTTGAATATACTACAAAAAGTTAGAAACACAAATTACAAAGAAAACATTCATTATGAGCACCTGATAATGTGGAAGGATTTGGAAGGCTTCCTAGAAGAAGTCTTAAATGAACTAAAGACCTAAAGGGAAAATAGGCCTTACCCTAGAGAATCAAGGATGGAAAGGGCAGAGGAGTGGTATATATAGTTGCTTGAATCTGGAGAGAACATAGGACACTGGTGGAGTTACAGAAATGCTTGAGATGTTCAAGATTAGTCCAGGGGGATTATTTGTGTGGAAGTGGAAGAATGCAGAATGGGCAGGAGGAGGGGATGACAAGAGATGAGCTTGGGGTATGTGTTAGGATTCTTTAGAGGAAAAGAACCAATAGGAGATAGATTAGATAGGTAGATAATCTCTACCCCCCCCAAGATAGATATCTAACTTTATATATCTTAATCTTTCTCATTCTATTTGTGGATATACATATAGCTAGAGAAGGAGGGAGGGAGAGGAAAAGGGGCAGATTTTTTTAAGGAGTTGACTCACATGATGTGTAGGACAACTGTTGGGTTGGAAATCCAGGTAAGCATTGATGTTGCAGTTTTGAGTTCTGACTCTTCAGGCAGGCCAGCAACCTGGACTCTCAAGCAGAATTTCCGTGTTACAGTCGTGAAGTAGAAGACTGATGCTTCCTTGGGAAACCTCAGTCTTTGCCTCCAGCTGATTGGATGAGACTGAACCTCATTATGGAGAGTGTCTGCTTTACTTAGAGTCAGCTGATGGTAAATGTTAATTACAATACAGATAGTTTCATGGCAACATCAAGTTGACCAAACAACCAACCACCATAGCTTTGCCAAGTCAGCACACGTAAAGTTAAAGAGAGTTAGGAAGGTCAGGTCATGAAAGGCAAGCTAAATTTGTTAATTAGCTTGGGTTTCATCCTGTGGACAGTGCAAGGGTTGTAAGCAGGAGAGTAGTGAAACACACAGCTGGCTGCAGACTGTTGGTACACTCTGATTTGTGGGAGCAAGGAGTGGGGGAGCTGTTGCTGGAATCCAGAAGAGAGGATGGTTTCCTGAACTAGGACAGTGTTGTGGGGATGGAGTAAGTGGTCAAATCTGAGAGACAATGTGAGGTAGAATTGAGAAGACATGTCTGTACATTGGATAAGTAAGTGAGAGCTTGATTCCGAAGTTCTCACTTGGGCAGCTGAAGCTTGACAGCAGAGTGATGCCATTTGTTGAGCAGGAAACATAGAAGGAGAAGGCAGTCTGATGGAGGGAGAAGGTGCTGTGGTTTGTTTTGGACATGCATATTTAACAGATAATAGAAATCTACCTGAAACTCATTGTTTTTATTGAAGTGAAATAAATAAGTAAGGCCATGCCTTAGAGTTGGTACCAGGGGAGTATTACTTTTTTTTTTTTTTCTTTTTCTTTTTTAGGGCTGCACCCGCAGCATATGGGGAGGTTCCCAGGCTAGGGGTCTTATTGGAGCTACAGCTGCCAGCACATGCCACAGTCACAGCAACCTCAGATCCGAGCCGCATCTGCAACCTACACCACAGTTCATGGCAACGCCAAATCCTTAACCCACTGAGCGAGGCCAGGGATCAAACCTGTAACTTCATGGATCCTCGTTGGATTTGTTTCTGCTGCACCACGATGGGAACTCCAGGGTACTATTACATTTTGAGGCTGCAATTGTCTGCAGTCCTCACTGGAATTTATAGAAAAATTAAGCACTGTATATATCACTTGGGAATTTTATGTTTCTCCCACCTATTCACCAAAGAAATGCCTTGCTTCCTGCAAGTTCCTTACATGCCTACTATATACCAAGAGCTGCAAAATCAATTGTTTTAATTACCCAGGCTAAGACTCAGATTAGGTGGTTCCTAGCTCTGTTAAACCTTAGGAGAATCAGGAGGAGGTTTAGTTCCTGAATCCCATCTAAGACTAATTAATTTAGAGTATCTCCAGGAGTTCCCATCATGGAGCAGCGGAAATGAATCCAACTAGGAACCATGAGGTTGCAGGTTCCATCCCTGGCCTAACTCAGTGGGTTAAGGATCTGATGTTGCCGTGAGCTGTGGTGTAGGTCACAGACTCGGCTCGGATCTGACGTTGTTGTGACTGTGGCATGTGCTGGCAGCTGTAGCTCCGATTGGACCCCTAGCCTGGGAACTTCCATGTGCTGCGGGTGTGGCCCTAGAAAGGCAAAAAAAAAAAAAAAAAAAATCTCCTGATGATTCAAATGTGCAGTTAAGGTTGAGAACTACTGCACTGTGCAAAGAACTCAACAGGAGTTGGACAGTAGAGAAGTGTCAGCCTTGGTCAGAGAGAGGGCTGAATAGAAAAAATACCTAAAGAGGGGAGAGGAATAGTCTGACACAGAAGTCGAAGTAGGCAGACCAGAGGACCAGGTAGAGAGAGGAACTGGGGAAATGAGATGGTAGGAAAGAGCCAAAGGGTTTGTAGACAGGAAGTGAATTAGAGAGAGGAAGGGGGGGATTAGAAGTGGGCACATGACCATATATCATGAACTCAGAAAGTTTGGACATGATTTTTAGTTTTATTATTTTTCAGCTGTGCCCTTGAAAGTTCCAAGGCCAAGGATTGACTCCTCACCACAGCAGTGACAACACCAGATCCTTAACCCACTGCTCTACCAGGGAACTCCTAGATATGAGTTTTAGATATTTACCAATTATCTTAAACATTAATTTTTAAAATGTGGATTAGAGGTGATAATTGAACACAGAGTTGACTTAACCAATGTGCTAGAAGTGAACCTATAAGATAGGATTAGTAAATCAGTGGCTGCCTGGGGATGGAGTCTGGGTAACAGCCCATGGAAGGTGCAGAAGGAAGAGACTACAAGGGAAAGAAGGAAACACCTGGACTGATTATGTTCACTACCCTGATTGTGGTGATGGCTCCACAGGTATTTACATGTGTCAGAATGTATCCAGTTAGACACTTTATGCATGTGCAGCTTTTCTTGTGTAAGCTATTTCTCAATAAAGTTTTATCAAACAAAAAGAAAAGGAGAGGTATGCTGGAATTCATACATCGAAATATTGAATATATGGATATATTGAGAGCCAGATTACAAACTGTGCTCTGTGTGTGTTAAAATTAGTCTCATTAGTTTTTGTTACACCTTCAGAATTTTTTAAACAGGAGATTATATTATGTAACTAGATGATCCCTCTTAATCATCAAAATTGATTTCAAATAACTGTTTTCAAAAATCAAATGCACTTTCAAGAGGCAAATATTTGCTGCCACTAAGAAGCATGTACAAATGGCTCTTAGGGGAATTAGCTACTGGGAAGAGAGCCTGATGAATTTAATAAGAATGACCTGAATTGACTTTAGAATTACTGCTTTGGTGGAAGGGCCTAAGGATTGATGAGTTTGATAGAGGGATCCTGGGGTCACATCATTACCATCTACCTTTATTCCCTCCTCAGGGGAGAAATTCCCTGCCATTTAAAAGAACCAGTCAGATTCCAGCACAGGG
Source organism: Sus scrofa (assembly GCF_054392235.1). NCBI lineage: Eukaryota > Metazoa > Chordata > Mammalia > Artiodactyla > Suidae > Sus > Sus scrofa. The sequence continues at coordinate 165,133,281 of NC_139395.1, forward strand.
CATGTCATGCTGTATACATAATTCATTAATATGTACATGTTTTATGTTAATTTAAAGCCTTTTTGTTGCATGATGGTTTTCCCCCCTGCAGCTTCTTGTGAAGCTGTAGCCAAGATGCCTTTCTGAGCTTCATCCTTGTGCCATACCTCTGTCACTCAGCGGCTGCATTTAAGGAGGACAAATAATTATGTGAGCAGCATGACTTTCTGATGAGCAAATTAAGCCCAATATTTATTAGTAATGGCTGTTTTCTCTTGCAGTGGATAATGAAAAACTGCAGGGCGGATTCATGTTGTGCTTCCTGGATGATGGATGTGGTATGAGTCCTGGTAAGTTAATTATCTAGATACCTAACTGGTTGTTAGAGCAAACAGTCTGAAAACCCATAAAATAAATAAAAGTAAATTGAGCTATCTATATTAAAACAGGTATGGAGCTATTAGGGAAAATAAACCCATCTTAACATATTGTTGAAGTTTTTAGGTTTAAATATTACAGCTGACAGAGTAAATTCATTGTAGCCATCTAAAGCAAGACAAAAAGTGACTATAAATCAGTATTTGAAATGAAAAGGAAAGGTACAAGGTACAGATTTCTTGTAAGGAAAAGCATCTGGGAAGAAAGGGAAAACAAACATTAATTGGATGGACTCAGATTGTTTTTAGCACATCCTTCAGATACTGCTTGCAAGAGACCCGGGCAGTTTCCAGTGTCATTAGGCTATTAAAATTTTTCTGCTTAACCTTGAGGTACAGGTCACCTCTCCTTGTTTTTTGTGGTTTGTGTTTTTTTTCTCTGCATGTTCAAAGGTTTAGTTGCCTTCAATGGAATGTTCTCATCATAGTGGAAATATCTACAATGCCCTGCATGATTTATCTTTCTGTCTTCAAACAAAAGGCACTACCTAGGAGGTGCATAGTACTGTTTACCATGGAATTGAGATGTTTTTTCCTCAGATAAGGGATTTGCATTAATTGGGATAGCTTATTCCTAGATTCTGTAACACTTGTGTATGTCCCACAAGCCAGGGTTTTTGACCACCAGATTTAGCGAACAGTGAGGGAGTTCAAGTAATACAGAAGTGTTCTGGTCAGTTCCACACCAGACAAAAGAGTGATCATCTGTACTGACAGAAGCTGAGAATAAAATGTAATTATATTCTGAGTTCCTGTTGTGGCTCAGCAGGTTAAGAACTCGACTAGTATCCATGAGGTTGTGAGCTCCATCCCTGGTCTTGATCTGGTTGTTGCCACAAGCTGCTGTGAAGTTTATAAATGTGCCTTGGGATTTGGCACTGCTGTGGCTCTGGTGTTGACCCCCAGGCTGGGAAATTCCATATGCTGCAGGTGTGGCCCTTAAAAAAAAAAAGTAATTTTCTTCTTCCAAAGACACCCTTGATCTGAATAGTCAAAGAATATGTGCGATATAGTTTAAGGCAATTACTTTAAAAAAAAAGGAATAACTCCTTTATACAGGTCCACAAACAAAATGCTCAAAACACAGACAAGTGACAAATATTGAAATCTTTAGGAGGAACTCACGCTTCAGTTGACATATACAGTTGTGTTTTAAAATGGTCCACTAGTGTTGAGAGAGCAATTCTTTATTAACAGTGGAACTCAAGTAATAAGTTGGGGGAGTTTTTCTGATGACCAAATATAAAATCTATCTGTTGTTCAAGCTGAGCTAGATCAATCTTGATCCATAGAAGATGACTCTGGTGATTTCCAAGCTCTTTCACTTCCATTCTTGCCCCATTACAGTGCATTCTCCACTTAGCAATCCTGAGTGGATGTTTTCATTCAATGGCTCATTGATGCCCCTGCTTAAAACCCTTAGTGGTTTTCCATTACTTTAGAGTGACATTCACACTCTTCCAATTTCTTGCATTATTTGGCTTCTGTCCACCTCTTTGACCTTTTCTTGTACTGCTCACTTCTTTGCTTATAGCACTCCAGCCACTGCTGGCCTGGCCTTTAATCATTTGAATCTCATCTCAGATGACACCTTATGAAAGAGGCCTTCCCAGATTATTCCATCTGCAGGCTCCATTCCTGCTAATTCTCTGTCATGTTATGATGGTTTTAATTCCTTCCCTTAATACTCTCAGAAAAGATCTTGTTTATTTGTCGAAACTCTTTCAGTCTGTTTCTCCTCCCATGACATAAAGTTATTGAGGACAGGGGCCATGTCTGTCCTATTCAGTGTTCTGTTCCTGGCCACCATACATGGGAGTCTGTGTGGTGTGTGATAAAAACCATTGGATTTAGTCTTTTACAACCCTGGATTATAGTTCTGGGGCTAACATTGATCAGTGTGACCTTGGTAAAGTAACATAAATACCTAAAACTTAAATCTCCTCATCTGTAATGTGCAGATAATAATAAAATCTTCCTTGTATGCTTGTTATAAATTCTATATATTCAGTGCAAATGAAGTATATGATATAGTACCTGGCACATACTAATCAATAAGTGGTAGATAATATTATCATTATGGATACCCTCATCTAATACCCAACCCATAATAAGAACATGTGGTAAAATGATCAGTTAGCTTCAGACAAGCTGAATATCTTTATACACCCCATTCCAAGTTCCACTCAACTGGGTGCATGTTTGCACCCAGACAGACGCAGGGTCCTTAGGACAGTTTTGGAGGATGTATTCAGTAGCCAGTCGGAAGACCCGTTTCTATCTTTTCCTGTTTCCCTGGGAGCATTCCTGTTTCTTGGAAGTATATATATTCTGAAGTTCAGAGGATTCTTTTCTGTAACTCCGGAATGCCCAGGAGAGCTCAGGAGAATAATTTTCAAAGTCTGAAATAATTAGGCCTTCTTCCCCAGTTAGTAGCAGACCAGAGCCATTCTACCCTTTTAAGTCTCACATGGGGCTGGATAAGGGCCAAAACCATGGAAAACTACTCATGGTACAAATACTTATAACAACTTTCTTAGCATTTATGAAATGGCATGTATTGTCTTCAAGGTTCACACATCATCTCATTTAATTCATTTCATTTATCTTCATCAACAACTCTGTGATATAAGTGTTAGTAATTCCCTTTCAGGGGTGAAGAAATTAAGGCTCTGCTTACCCAGGGTCACATGGCAGATCCCTCTGACCTCCTTCAATCTATTACCATTAAGACCCTGGTCAGAGAAGATGGAGCCTGACAAGCATCCTTGTCTCTAGCTTGACCCAAGACATATAGTTGTGTCTTAATATATATGTGACATCCTGACAACTGGACCTCTGGCCATTGTGAATGACACATAAGTTCTAACCACTTGCATGTCCTTGTCAATTCTAGAGGAAGCTTCAGATATCATTTACTTTGGAACATCCAAGAAACGGTTATCAGCCTTGAAGTTTATTGGGCAATATGGCAATGGTCTTAAAAGGTGAGTTTTTTTTAAATTAAATACATTTATATAATTTATATATTTAATACATATATTATTTATATTGATTATTGGGAATAACATCTGGTTAAAGGAAATCTTACAGAGTATGATCCAAGTTTCTAAAGCTTAAAAAAGAATATAAACGTGAGAGTCCTACCTTCCTTGTTTTAGAATTTCCATACCCATAACTGACTTAAATCTTTACAGTGTTTTAAAAGACAATTCTCAAATAGATGATTAATCTTTTTTCAGAGATTGCTGAAATAGCATCCCTGTACCCTAGAACTTCACCACATGTCTATGCTCTATTATTTCTCAAAGCATATCTTAGTGTAGGAGTTATATGTGTCTGTGTTATTACTGTGTCTCAAAGAGAAAGAGGACATGAGGGAACAGTCAGCTGGGTGGTACCGTCCAGGGACGAATGCTTGTTCTTTGCTTGAGCCCTGGACAGCACCTTATCTTCAGCAGTCATATCTCAAGCAAGACTGTTGGGTTTAATTCAAAATCTGCTCTGCTTTGAGGAAAAAAAAAAAAAATCATACCCTCTTGGTGATAAATCAGCAAAGCAGTGGACCTATTTCTAGGAAAAGAACAACCTGTTAAGTACACAATATCATGCTCACCTGTTCCTTCTTTCTAGTCTTTGAGATGTGAACTATTATATTCTTGATTTTTAATATAGTGGATCCATGAGGATTGGAAAAGACTTTATTCTTTTTACAAAGAAGGAAGAAACGATGACCTGTGTGTTTTTTTCTCAGACATTTTGTGAGAGAGAAGGTCTGAGTGAGGTAAGGGTTGAGATTTTCCTTTGGTTCCCATGGTAACAAAACTGTTTTCATTTACCATCTCAGGAGATAAAATCTAACATGCTTTTTTTTTTTTTTCCTGATTATCTTTTAGAAATTTAGGAATATATTTGGGAAATGGAGAGAGGGTGGCTGGCCCTTCCGGGGTCATTGGAGGCATGTCCTATTGATCCCTTTTTTAAGTGTGTGTTTTTTTTTTTTTTTTTTTTTAATGGCTGCACCTTTGGCCTATAGAGGTTCTCAGGCTAGGGGTTGAATCTGAGCTGCAGCTGAGGCCTGAGCCACAGCCATCAGATCTGAGCTGCAGCTTGCAGCAACACCAGATCCTTAACCCACTGAGTGTAGCCAGGGATGGAACCCACATCCTCACAGAGACAACGTCAGGTCCTTAACCCACTGAACCACAATGGGAACTCCTCTTAAGTAGGTTTTTAACTCCTAGGCAGTTTTCAGAACTTCATTTTTATTACACATCTACACAGATCTCCCAGAATAAGAGGCTCCCTTGGGCACAATGAAGCCTGCAGAACATTTCCACCGCTTGTCCAGAAATAGATCACCATTCTTGCAATAAATAGAATATTGGATTCAAAAGACTGGGAAAACAACATTTAAAGAAACTGAATGCAAAACAGACTTAAAGCTATAACTATTGGCCATAATTTTAACTCCATTTGCTGACCCAGTGACATTTTATTAATTTGCAGTGTCACAGTTTTAATATTATGAACATCCATTGTAATTCAGTCCAGCAGATACATCTTGAGGAACTGCTATCTATTCAGCACTGGATGGACCCTGTGGAAGGTAGAAAACAAGGAAACCACCTGACCATTAAAGTGTTTTCAATTTTATCACAAAATAAGGCAGACATGTGTGAATTGGATAAACAACAAAATGAGGGTGTTTGGAAAACATGCTGTTTTGGAGTTCCCCTCGTGGCACAGTGGTTAACGAATCTGACTAGGAGCCATGAGTTTGCAGATTCGATCCCTGGCCTTGCTCAGTGAGTTAAGGATCTGGCGTTGCTGCTAGCTGTGGTGTAGGTTGCAGACGTGGCTGAGATCTGGCGCAGGCTGGTGGCTCCAGCTCCGATTAGACCCCTAGCCTGGGAACCTCCATATGCCTTGGGAGCAGCCCAAGAAATGGCAAAAAGACAAAATAAACAAATAAATAAAACATGCTGTTTAATGAGTGTGTGTTCCTGCTGTTACTTAGTTGTCAAAAGCAATGATGTAGATGGAAAGATTAGAGAGTCTTGAGTGGCCAATGAGGGTTTTATGGGGATAGTACAGCTTGCAACCAGAAAGGCTGGTATGTGGTGAAAAATGGCATGTGGCAAGTCTCAGACCTGGAGATGACTGGGGTTTGGAGGGACTGTGCAGAAACGTGGGATTGTCCAGCAAGAGCCTGGCATGCCCACCTGTGTAGTGGGGCTGATTAACAGGAATAGGTATATAGGTAATAGGGAGTAGCTGAGTGGGGTTCTGACATGAGGAAAAGCAATACTTTAAGCATTTGTGTTGTACTTTTTGTAAAGGGCAAGGGAAATTGAGCCAAAGTGAGGTTGTAGTTTTCCTAAAATGGGCCATTTCCTTTTTTTAAAAAAACTAAAACCAGGAACCTCTTCCCATTTCCACTTCTACAGACGCTATCTCTTTCAACAATATTAACTGATTTTTTTTTATATTTTCCTGCAGATTTCTGCATAACATGCTAGAATTGCTATTTCTTTTATTCTTTTTTTTTTTTTTTTTTGCTTTTTAGGGCCACACCCATGGCATATAAAAGTTCCCAGGCTCGGGGTCAAATTGGAGCTACAGCTGCCGGCCACAGCCACAACAGTGCAAGATCTGAGCCACTCTGTGACCTGCACCACAGTTCATGGCAATGTTGGATCCTTAACCCACTGAGTAAGGCCAGGGATCAAACCTGCAACCACATGGTTAATAGTCAGATTCGTTTCTGCTGCACTGGGAGTTCTGCTGGAACTCCCGGGAATTGCTCTTTCTTGATTTGATTTAGGCATTATCTGTTAACCTCCCTGTATAAAAGAGAAAGATTTTTATGTTTCTTTTTCTTTGCTCCTATCTCACACACATACATATGCCCACACCCCCTTCCACTTCTCCACCATCAACAAAGCTCGCTTATGATTTTCGTTATGTCATTATTTACATAATGAGACTATATAAGCAATAATATGCCAGTATTTACATCATGAGACTATATAAACAATATACACGTATACCATGTAATAAACCATTATTTTATTTTTTCTTTTTATGGCCACACCTGTGGCATATGAAATGCGTGGGCTAGGGGTCAAATCAAAGCTGCAGTTGGGGCCTACGCCACAGGCATAGCAACACTGGATCTGAGCCCCATCTCTGACCTGTGCCACAGCTTGCAGCAATGCCTAATCCACTGAGCTAGGTCAGGGATTGAACCCACATACTCATGTACTCTGTGTCCAGTTCTTAACCTACTGAGCTGCAACAGGAACTCCTGTTCCCAACTTTTAATTTTAATCAGTAGGTAATAATTTCTTAATGTCTGTGTACTCATCACTGTCACTGAAAATTCGCTTGGATTTATATGTCTTTATCATCATATTAATACCAGTGGGCATGCTGGACTCCTGCCAGACAATTTCATTTTGTCAGTTCCACCTTCCCGAAGAACTCTGCTCTGCAGTCTTCTTGTGTGCTGCCCCTCACAGTCCTGCTTTCCATGGCTGGTGGTCAGCTACCACCTTGGGGTTTACCCCTGCCATCATCCTGGCAGTTCTCTTCACCTCTCTTCTGTGTCAGGGCTTCTTTCCCAGCTTGCTCCCTCTCTGGCTGTGCTGTGTTCTCCATTAGTGTTCTCAGCAAGTGGATGTGAGGCAGGTAAAAGGTTTTTATCCTGCCCAAACACTTAATGATAGTTTGTTTTTATTTATCTTTCTTACCTTATATATTTATTTTATTTTTGCTTTCTAGGGCTGTACCCTAAGCACATGGAAGTTGCCAGGCTAGGGGTCAAATCCCAGGCTAGCTGTCAGCCTACACCACAGCCACAGCAAATCAGGATCTGAGCCACACCTACAACCTACACCACACCTCACAGCAATGCCGGATCTTTAACGCTCTGATCGAGGCCAGGGATGGAACCTGCATCCTCTGGGGTACTGGTTGGGTTTGTAACCTGCTGAGCCACAATGGGAAATCCTTAGTGATAGTTTGGCTTAATACTTTTTCTTGGAAGGTATTTTCTTTCAGGATTTTGAAGGCATTTCTTCATTATTTTGTAATTTCTAGTGTTATTGAAGACACTGAAGCCATTTTAATTTCTGAGTCTTCTATGTGACCCAGTTACCCTCCCTCTATTTTTGAAGGTCTTTTCCCCCAGTGCTTGGTGTTTTGCTTTTGGGCGGTCTGTTTGTATCTATTGTTGAACATTTTCAGTCTAATTCTGGGATATTTTCCTGTAGCATTTGATGATTTTCATCCATTCTTATTATCTTTTCTCTCCTTTACAACACCTCTTCTTAAGCTCTTGTGTGTCTGGAGCTGGTTCTTTAATTTACTTATCTTTTCTCTCCTATTTTCTGTCCTTTATGTATATATTTTTGTTTTGTTTTCTGGGGTTTTTTCTAAGATTTATCTTCTAACTCTTTCATAAAATTTTTTTTACTTCCAAGGACTCTTTTTAGTATCTCAACATTCCTTTTTAAAGATACTTAGTTCTTGTTTCATGGATACATTATTTCTTCTTAGAGTGCTGAAGATACTATGATTTTTTTTTTTCCCCTGAAATCTTCATCTTCCTCTTATTTTTGTTTGTTTTGTTTGTTTTACCACTGAGTTGCTTTGTCTGTGCTTGTTTATTTGGTCTCTGTCTGTCACATTAGAGGATTTTCTTAGCTGGCTGTTAATCCTGAATATTAGTCCAATAAACTGTCAGTTGAAAGCTCTGAGAATATGGGTGGGGCTTGGCAGCTCTGCAGTTTACAATAATGAGATCTACTGGGTGGTTTTATTGGAGAATCCTTAGTGTAATTTTCCTTATGTCTTTCTTTCTCAACTGGTCAGAGATCTCAAAGAAGGCTGCTATACCCTTCTGCCTGAGGGCCTGACTGGCAGCTTTCTGGCAGCCAAATGAGAGAAGAGATTTGGGATTCTCAGCATCCGATATGTATACTTTCATTTAATCCCTCTAATCTCAGTTAAGTCCCTTGCCAACTGTGCATGGTATATCCTCTAATCCAGACATGCTTTGTTCCTCTCTTTCCAGAGAATAAACATCCAGTCCCTGTGGAGGTGGGGAGGGGCTCTTGCCAGATGGGGATCCAGATGCTGCTTCTCCCCCTCTCTTCTCCTTTTTCCTACCTCCAGAGTGAATTCATGCCATCGATCTCTGAGCCTTTTAGAGGATTCTCAGTTGTAAATCAGGCTGGGTCTTCTCTTTTTTGACACGGGTTGATTTATGTGGTATACTGTCACCTACTTTTCAACTCCTAAAATACTGATACTGTTGTTTCCTCTGCCATTCTAGCCATGATTCAGTACATTCCACCTGTGCCCACTTTCTGCAGTGGAACATTTTAGAATAAAACCATCCCCACGTTCTACAGTGAAGTGCTTTATTTATTTATAAAAGCAAAGTGCAGTATGTATTTATTTATTTGTCTTTTTTTTTTTTTTTTAGGGCTGCACTCATGGCATATGGAGGTTCCTGAGCTAGGGGTCGAATCAGAGCTTAAGCTGCTGGCCTATGCCAAAGCCACAGCAACGCAGGATGTGAGCCACATCTGCGACCTACACCACAGGTCATGGCAACACTGGGTCCTTAACCCACTGAGCGAGGCCAGGGATCAAACCTGTGTCCTCATGGATACCAGTCAGATTTGTTTCCTTTGAGCCATGATGGGAGCTCCTGCAGTGGAGTATTTTTAGAATAAAACAAAGAGTGTACATGTTTGTTTTTACTTCTTCCTTATAAAACTAGAATACATGGGGAAAAAGACTTTTAACTTGGTGTCTTATCATTTGGCTGGATGGTAAATGAACTGAATTAGGATAAGGCAAAAGAATGATGGTTTTTACTTGTTTATTTCATAGTAAATTGATGTGTTTTTTTTTCCATAGGTTGTGGTTCCAATACCCTCATGGCTAACAAAAACCAGAGAATCTGTCACAGACAATCTTCAAAAATTCTCAACGGAATTGTCTATAATTTATAAGTATTCTCCATTTAAAACTGAAGCTGAATTGATGCAGCAATTTGATGTGATCTATGGGAAATGTGGTAAGATCATCAAAACCCTGAAATTTTGATGTGGAAGTATTTGTTTTCAGTGTCTTATGAAAGACTATAAATATGATTTCATGTTTTTTCTGTTTATACTATCACATGGAATCTCATATGTGGCAGTTATTCATTTTATTTATGCAAGTTTTGTCTTAGGAGAATCCAGGCAGGAATAACTCTTAGGTTCCTGACACTGGGAGAAAGGTTCGTATTTGTATGAGCTTTGTGAAACTGAAGAGGATGCTGCAGGCTCTGACAACAGGGAATCTTACAGCCCCTGCACTATGTAACCAAGTCAGGTGATGCTTGACTGCAGCATCCAAGATTAAATGATCTCAGGGTTTATAAGAGTTAGCAGTTTATAAAGGAACAAATCTAGGTTTCTGTGCCAGTCCTTCTCCAGATTTCTACCACTTTTCATTCCTAGAAACAAAAAGATTCCTACTCTAAAGAAGGCCATTTGCATTTTGCTTTTTGTAATGTTTATATGCAAAATTCTGCTATGTTCATATTAAAATCCTTTCAATATGAATACTCTTTTATGTTTGCAGCAAAATTCTGAGAATTTTTTTCTGGCTTGGCCCATGTTACCTTTAAAATTTCTTCTCTAACTGGTGGCATTTTGTTTAAAAGTGATTTCTTTTTGAGTGTTTATCCATTCATTTATTCCACAAATATGCTAAATGCCTACTACATGCTAGATACTGTTTTAGATGCTGGAAATGCAGCAATGAACAAGACACAAAAATCCCTACCTGCTTACATTCTAGTGATGGGTAAAAACAATAAATAAGAAAAATAAGTAGAATAGAGACCATGTTAGATGGTGGTAAAGAGAAAAATAAAGTCGGAAAGGGAAAAAAAATTATTAGGAATGGGAGGGATGATTTGCACTTTAAGACTTGGTGACTCAGAAGGCCTCACTGGAAAGTGACAATTTAGTGAAGACTAAAGACCAAAGTAACTGAGACAGGGAGTCATGAGATTATCTTGAGATAAAAACATTCTTCATGTGTTTTGTGGGTGAGTGTGGTACATATGTACAGAGGAATCACAAATGAAATAACATGTATCACTCATAGCAGGTAGTTAATACCTGTTTATTAGCTATGAAGGAACAAAAATGTTATGTGTCTATTGGCTCTGCAAGGGGAATTATGGTTTCAGAAAGAATGGCTTTGTACATAAAAATGCAAAGCAAATAGAATGAAAATGCCCTTTGCCTCAAACTTTTAACATTGAGACTGTTAAGAAATCTCAATGAAATGTCTGTCAGTCAGTTGCCAAGAGCCAGCCCTTCCCTCTCACATGCCTGAAGACTTGCTGGCTTAGATATTGCTCATTTGCAAGCTAGAGTTCACAATGGCCTTGGGTAAATTTTATGACATGTGGCTCCATTAGAGGTACTAAGAGGAGATAATAAAAGTGATGTTTTATGTCATCCTTTTCCTTTTCTCACAGAGCAAAACTAGTGGTAATTAAATAAATATTCCCTTCATTAACATATGCATAGCATACTTTAAGAACAGTTAATGTAATCTCTTAGTTGCCTTCTAATTGTGAAATACTTGTATAAATACTATGAAAGGTATAATATTTCCTGGATACTTTTCTAAATGCTTTATAACTCATTTAATCCTCCAGACAAAGGATTGTGTTTTAAGTACCTCATGAGCTCCATGGTATAAATTAGAAAATATAGGTTCATAGAGTTTAGGCAATTTACCTAAGGTCATTGTATAAATGTAACTGGTTGATACAAGGTTGTGTGGGAATTTTTTGTTTTTTGGTTTTTTTTGTCTTTTGAGGGCCACACTGTGGCATATGGAAGTTCCCAAACCAGGGGTCAAATTGGAGCTGGAGCTGCAGCTGCTGGCCATAGCCATAGCCACAGCAATGCCAGATCCAAGCCATGTCTGAGACCTACACCACAGCTCACAGCAATGCCCATCTTTAACCCACTGAGCAGGGCCAGGGATCGAACCCGCATCCTCATGGATACTAGTCAGATTTGTTACTGCTGAACCACAGTGGGAAGTCAGGTTGATCCAAGATTTATGTATTTATTTATTTATTTATTTATTTATTGATCCAAGATTTAGACACAGGTATTTAGGCTCCCACATCCAAATTCTTAGTCACTCTGCTGTTCTCCCTTCTGTTTTAGTACTACCAAGGAAAGTATAATTTGTTTTTCTTTTATTTTTTCTGACAGTGCTTGTCTTTATATTATAAAAAACTTCATAACGAATTTGCACTTTTTTGTTTACTGTGCTTTAGAGCAGGAGTCAGCAAACAAGGGCCTGAAGATCAAATGAGCCTGATACCTGTTATTGTAAATAAATTTTTATTGGAACATAGCCACGTCATTCATTTAGGTATTCAGTACAAGCAGCTTTCACACTGCAACTTGGAGTTGAACTGTGAGTAGTTGTGAGAGGGCTGCAACTGCAAAAGCTGAAATATTTATTATCTGGCCCTATACAGAAAAAGTTTACCAGCACAAATTTTATAGTCTAAAAATAATATTTCATATTTATACAAATTTCAAAAATTCATCTTTGTTCTTATGTGCATTCATTTCAGTTCTGCAAATGATAGCTTTACCTATAAAACAAATTTGGTTCAGACTTCTAGCAGTTTTTATAATGCAAATTATGGAAAGAGTGCCAAAGTCTGAGAATCCAATTTGAAAGACATAATGAATTAAGTAGTTAAAAGAAGCACTGAATTGTAAAAACTCAACCACCTTAGTAGAGTGGAATTTGCTATGAGACATATACCTTGAAACTTATCTAAGCATATTATTTCCTGAAGCACAGAAGGAATTTTAGTCTGTTGTAGGCCTAATTTCATAGATAAGATAATACAGCACCATAACTAATACTTAGTGTAGTTAGTATTGACAGGTCAAACATTTATTTTTCCACTAGGTACTTTGCTGGTTATTTATAACTTGAAACTTCTGCTCAGTGGAGAACCTGAGTTGGATGTTAAAACTGACAAGGAAGACATCCTGATGGCTGGAGCTCTTGAGGAGTGAGTAACACATGTATTTGACAGAATGTGTCTCAACAGTGGCAGTGAGCTGGAATTAGGAGTCCTGCACTGGTTCCAGGTTGGAGGCCACTGGGCCTTAGCACTAGAACAATTCATTCTACCCCAGTCACGGATGAAGTAAGTTAGGCTAGACTGCTGATTCCCAAATCTGACTGAGGCTCTGAGTGACCTAGGAAGCTTCTTGAGAAGTACAGGATCCTGTTTCATCCCAGATCCACTGAGCTGGAATCTCTAGGCATCAAACCTAGGAATCAGTATTTTTCTTATGTTCCCCAGGAGATTCAGAGGAATATAACCCAAGAGAAATTCAGAATGGCTCTGTGAACTACATACTTGCTGTTTATAAATGAATAAATAAATAAATAAATGGACACATTTGTTTTTCTTGGCCTGGGAATCCATAGCAAACAATGAGAAAGCAGTAGTGGGCATGGGTGAAAAAGTCTGGAGAAACAGGAAATAGTGATTAAACCTAGCTTTCTCTAAAGTAATTTTGTATGTGAAGCTTAATTAGCTTAAACCTGTAGCCTCTTTGTGTCACAATGCAGAGTTAGAAGGGACTTTAAAGAAATTTAATCCAATCTGATTGGTTTCATGAACCAGTGTTGTTCAGTAGAAATGTAATGAGAGCCACAAATCTGAACCATGTATGTCATCTTAAATTTTCTAGTAGCAACATTAAGAAAAGTAAAAATGGGTAAAATTAATTTTAGTAATGCTTTTATCTTATCTGATATATATGTATATATATTTTCAATTTCAATATGGAAAACATCAAGATGTTTTACATTTGTTTTTGTTTTTTTTCATTGTAATCTTTGAAATCCAGTGTATGTTTTACACATATAGCACCTACCAGTTTGGACTAGTGCCCAATTGGCCAGTAGCTATCACATTGGACAGAGGGCTTTAAACTAAGATATTGAGACCCAAGTAATCACATCAGAGTAGAGAACTTCCTTTTCTTTTTCCTTGGCGGTGAAATTTTGAAAGTCCTTTCCCCAGTTAGAAAGTTTAATGTTTGATAATACACTTATCTTTTTTATTTTTTTCGAATTTATATATTTTTTTCGTTTCATTCTAACATGTGGAATTATTAATTTACGTAGAAATGGAGGGTTTTTTCCTCTTGCAGAAAATGTCCAGCCTAATTAATGTTCTACAAATGTTGGGGACTTTTTTGCTAACATTAACAATGTCAATATCAGAAAGGAGGCCCAGAGAAGTTACTATCACCTCCAATACTATTTCCTCCTTTTTTTGCTGGCTGACCTTGCCTTTTTGCTCAACAGCTGGTTCCAAAACCAATGTTTAATACTGTTTAAAAGCTTTGAGTTCAAATTTTCAAATAGTTCTCTGTCAGTGTGCCTTGGCATTTCAACACTAGCATCAGGAAATAATACATTATTAGAGGAATAATTTGACAGCTAATTCTTTGGGAAACATTCTTACTGTTTCTAGATTGTTTAATGAAGCCAGAAGCTTCTTAAGCCACTTAGGCAGTTAATTACAAAATAAAGAAAATGGATCAGAACCAGGACATGTACAGTTTCACTCTGGAACGTTGACCATCTTGGAATTTTTTGTTTGATTTTTCAGCAAGTTTTTTCATACTTCAAAGACAAAAATTTTTTAAAGACAAGGATGGGATTTTATGAGGAAGGATTATTATAAAGAGGAGATGTACTTTCTATACCAAAGATACTTCTCATGGCTTCTGGTATGAGTATCACCCTAGTGCCAAGAAGGGACAACGGTAGTACCTCTTGGGGTGAAGTGATAAATGCCACTGTAGTTTTCTCCTTTGAAAAGTCAGTGGATTCTGACAGTAACACCTAACTCCTCTTCGCCAAGGGACTAGAAAAACACTCACTCTTGGGGCTGAAAGAATACATCTGGTCCAAGGTGGATCTTTATCTGACTCCTCTTCCATTAGGACTTATGATATTTGAACTTCTAATCAAGTATAGTTTATATAATCTTAGTTTCAAGAACAAACGGTTTTATAACAACTTTTTTTCCCCACTAATCATTTCTTTTTCTTCTGATTATTGTATCCCCTCAAAGCAACTAGGCATGATTTTACATCTGTCCAAAACAAGTTTCAAACCTTGGAACTGTGTAATTTTCACCTTTAGTCTTAGATAGTGTAGTCCTGCTGACTCTGAAAATAATTTGATTTTCTACATAGAAGTAGGAAAATCCAAGTTTTCAGGTTTTTGGCTGCAGAGAAGAGGTTTTCTGGTATTTTTTTATTTTCTTCCAATTTTGTTTATTGTAAAATCAAAAATGAAACAATATTTTTAAATTTTTTGAGGAAGATAATTTCTATATCATAATTCCTAATTTATATTATCCCATTCCAGTGTTTCTTAAGTACAATTTCTCATTTTTCTTCTTTCATTTATGATTCATTTCTACACTTTAAGTTATGCAGGTTTTTTTGTGGTTTTTTTTTCTTTTTGCTGTTGTTGTTGTTTTTGGGCTATGCCTGCAACATGTGGAAGTTCCCAGACCAGGGATTGAGCCTGCACCACAGGGGTGACAACACCGTATCCTTAACCACTAGATCTCCAGGGAACTCTTGTTATGTAGTCTTAGTAAGCCTCATTTCATAGTGGTTTCTTGATAAGTGGCCCTTGAGCTGATTCATCGTAATTTACATAATACTTCCTGTTTTTTTGGATAGAGTTGAAGTAAACATATTCATAGATATATATTTTTTAATTCTTTTGAATTGGTTTCTTGAGATGGATTCCCAGGAAGGGAACTATTGATTCAAAGGGTCTGAGCTTTCATATAGTTCTTGCGAATACTTGGCATCAGTTTTAAACTTAGCAGTCAAAACCCTTCATCTTTCTGCTTTGGGCTAAGGCTCTACTAGTAGTAATCCGACTACTGACAGGGCCTTGTTTGGAGATGACAATAACCTCATGAAAATATCATTAGGAGTGATGTTCAAGTACAGGGGCAGTGGCATGTGCTTTGGCAATGTCAGTCTAGAGACCACCTGTTTTCACTTAAAAAAAATATGTAGATCGGTAAGAGTCATCTCAGAATTTCAGACTGCAGATGAGGTGGAAGTTTGCATTTAACGTGTGAGGTATTAAACTGGAGTTTGAATCTGCGAATGTGGTAAGTGGAGAGTGCCAGGGAAGCATACAGAGATTCCAAGGTGATATGTAGAAAACGCGTTGTATATTCAGGTAAAGAATTGTTTTGATTTATATCATGTTAAATGCAGGCAAATTTCCTGGAAAGGGAAGGGGATGACATGAAAAATAGTTTTGTAAGAAATAAAAAAAAAAAATCAAGAGTTTGGAACAAAATATAGGGGTAGGGAAGGGCTGAGAATACTGAATATTAAAGAAAATGAGTAACAGAAAACAAGATGTTTCTTTAGGGCCTGCTTAGACAATTTTGTTTATTAATTTATGCTGTGGTAATTTTTGGAACTCTAGATCAAGTCACACACCTCAAACCTTTGTAACTTTTTTCCCCTCACCAAGTTGTATTTTTTTCCCTTTGAAGTAGTCCATTTGTGCAAAACAGAATCAAGCTCATCCGTTTTTTGTTTCTCACTGGTGGCTCTTAATAATGTTCTGTCCCAGTCACAGAGATGGTTAAAATTTAGAGTCATTTTTAAAGGTCCTGTATTGATGGAGTGCAGTGGGATTAAGCAAATGGAAGATGACAGGCTGGTGGAGGGTTTTAAAATGAGTCAGTGCCCATCATTACGTCAGATGTGGTTAGTCTAAATTGGCATCTGCAAAATCTACAGGATTGTAATTCTACTTCAGCATTCCTTACCCAGACAGTTTTATGTAGTTGTCAGGTGTGGGGTTAGAATTCTATAATTCAGTGTTTTAAATTTCATTCATAAGACATATAATGCCTTCTATAGATGTATGAAATGATTATTTCATAATTAAGATTTTAAAATTTCATGTAAGATAATGCCATAAAATCGTGGATCCACATGTTAGTTTTCTTTACTCTCTCCTACATCTCACTCTTCCTTGTTTACCTGGTGGTCCATGACCTGTTCCAGGGGCATTATTCTTTGGGGGCAGAGAGTGGGGTGGTACATAGTTTACTGAAAACTATTCAAATCTCTATAAACACACAGATCAGTGTAATAGTGCTTCCTCATTTTTAATCCCAGTGCCCTTAATCTCACTTCTTCTGTAGAAATTACTCTGAAACTTGAGGAGGAGTTCCCGTCATGGCTCAGTGGTTAACGAATCTGACTAGGAACCATGAGGTTGCAGGTTTGATCCCTGGCCTTGCTCAGTGGGTTAAGGATCTGGCATTGCCATGAGCTGTGGTACAGATTGCAGACGCAGCTCAGATCCCGCGTTGCAGTGGCTGTGGTGTAGGCTGGTGGCTCCAGCTCTGATTCGACCCCTAGCCTGGGAACCTCCATATGCCACAAGAGCGGCCCAAGAAATGGCAAAAAGACCAAAAAAAGAAAAAAGAAAAAAGAAATTACTCTGAAACTTGAGTTTTTAAATATTCCATCTCTTTTTTCCCCCCAGTATTTTTCAGTTTATATTAAACTCAAACTTTTTTAAACTTTTTCTTTTGGAATAATTTAGACTTTTGAAAAGGATTGCAAAAGTAATACAAAGAATTCACTCAGATTCCACAAATGTAAATATTTTACCACACTTGTTTTATCTTTCAACCTCTTATTCTTCCTCTATATGCTATAAGGATCCATGGAGTTTTTTTTATTCTTTTTATCCTAGACTCTAACCCATCACCATTAATATAAATTTTGTGGCAAAAGTTGTCCTAAATTTGGCGAGTGGGAGCCTATTTGAACTGAATCGTATGTTCTTTTCATCTGTCGTCATCATTTTTGGACATTTTTGTACTCGCTGGAACCACAGGGTGTTCCAGGCTCATATTACACTTCTTTTTTCTTTGCTGTAACACTGCAATCAGCCATTACTCCCAGAAACCCTTGTTGCTCTATAAGATAATGCTATATTTCATTTTAAAAGATGGCTCTTCTTAAAACGATATACCTAATTTTTGAAATGGCTGTATAATAATCAATTACTATATGTTGGTGTGTAACAATTTTGCATAATATTCAGTTATTATGCATTATGCTATATAATGTGATACTGTACATCAATACTTCTCTATTGATGGGACTTCACTTTTTTACTCATTTAACAATACTGACCTTTATACTTGCATTTTGGGTCATAAATACAGGTATTTCTTTAGTATTCTCAGAAATAATACTGTTATTATAGGTTATATTGTTAATAGATTAAGTGGTAGTAATTTTAAACTTAAGTAGATAGTGCTAAAGTACTGTGCCAAAAGCTAAAATTTTCTGTACATGCAACCAACAGTGTGAATTTTCTCAAGGCCCTTAGTCTCTTTTTCACCAAGCTTTGATATATTCAATCTTTAAAAATTTTGCTAGGTAGCAACATACCAGAACTTAGGCAAAAGTCATGGAACAGATTTTTCCTCACAGCCCTTAGAAATACCAACTATGCTAACTTTATCTAATACTTCTAGCCTCTAGAACTGTGAGATAATAAACTTTTGTTACTTTGAAAAAATTTACAAGGTAAATTAAGTATTTCTCTGCAGTAGTTCTCTCCTGATTATTGACAAAGCTGAGTATATTTTCATGTTTTTTGAACACTTACTTTGCTTCTATAATTTTTTTGTTTATTTTTCTTATATTTCTATCATATAGTTTTTCTTATTGATTTTTAGGAATATTAAGTTTAGTCTAGCTGTTAATACTTTGGATGTTAAATTTAAGTGAGGAAAATATTTTCTCCTATCTGAAACCTGACATATTTAAAATTAAAATGTTTATCGAGATAATTGTAGACTCACATGCAGTTATAAGTAATAACTGAAATTTTTGTACGTGGTATAAAGTGTGTGTGCATGGGGGAAGGAGAGATTAATTTCCTCTTTTCCTCATGGATATGGCCTCTTTTAAAACTTTTTAATTAAAAAATTATAATAGTTGATATACAATGTTCTGTCAGATTCTTCTGTACAGCAAAGTGACCCAGTTACATATATACATACATTCTTTTTCTCACATTATCCTCCATCATGTTCCATCACAAGTTATTGGATATAGTCCCTATATTATTCAGCAGGATCTCACTGCTTATCCATTCCAACTATAATAGTTTGCATGGATATAGCTTTTGTAAGATAGTTCAACCTTTTCTACTTATTTGAAATGCATTGTTACTAAAAACTAGGTTCCTACGGTACATGGATCTGTTTTTAAATATCTATTTCTTTTCACTAATGTATTTTTTTATTCCTGCCACATTAGAAAATTTTAATTTTTATAGCTCTTATAATGTATTTTTATATTTGGTAAGATAACTACCCCTAAACTTATAAAAATTTTTTTTGCTCTTCTTGTAGATGTTCTTTTCTATGTGAATTTTTTAAATCAGCTTTTCAATTTTTATTATAAAAATTCTTAGGCTTTTGATTGCCAGTCCACTGGAAGAGAACTAGCATATTTATGTTTTGGTTCTTATTAGTCGAGTGGAGTTTTATAACACCATAGTATAGCATAGTAATTAAGAACAGAGCTTTGGTAGTTAGACTGTTTGAATTTAGTTTATGTTCTACAAGCTGTGTTATCATGAGGAAGGTAGTAACCTCATAGAGCCTCAATTTATTCATTTGAAAATAATAGTAATAATAATAGTCTTATATCACACGGTTGTGAAGATCAAGCGATATATGTTGTAAAAAGCACTTAAAATACTTCTTGGCATATAGTATGTAATCAGTAATTGTTAGCTATTATTATTTCTTCATGTGGGTCTTGTGTATTTCTTGCTAGGTTTATTCATGGGTATTTTCTGACTCTTCTTGGCATTCAGTAAGACTTTTGTTTCCCTCCATTGCTTTTTCTGGTTATTTATTCATTAGTGTTAAGGTAATAAAGTTTTACTTATTCATTAGTGTTAAGGTAATAAAGTCATTGTTTTTTTTGCCTGTTAACTTTATATTTCACCATTTACTGAACTGTTTTATTCTAAGTTTTTAGTTACATTTTCTTTATGGTTTTTATTTGCAAATGGTGATAGGTTTGTGTATTTCTCTTATACTTGTTTCTTTTTTTTGTTCTCGTTTTAACTAATTAGCTAGTTAAATAGAAATGGTAATAGTAGACATACATTTTTGTCTTGTTTTTGTCTTAATGAAATTATTTTATGTTTAATGATTAGGAATGATATCTTTTCTAGTTATTATTTTTTTGAATCAAAGCCTTTTGTCAAACTGAGGAAGTCACTTATTTCTTGTTTGTTGAGTGCCTTTTATTTATTTTCCCCATCAGGAAACGGGTAATAATTTTTTTTTATGTATATAATGATTTTTTTTTTCCATTATAGCTGGTTTACACTGTTCTGTCAATTTTCTGCTATACAGCATGGTAACCCAGTTACACATACATGCATACATTCTTTTTTCTCACATTATCATACTACATCATAAGTGACGAGACATAGTTGCCAGTGCTACACACCAGGATCTCATTGCTAATTCATTCCAAAGGCAATAGTCTGCCATTCTCGTGGTAGTGTTGGTTTGCATTTCTCTAATAATCAGTGATGTTGAGCATTTTTTCATGTGCTTATTGGCCATCTGTACATCTTCCTTGGCGAAATGTCTATTCAGGTCTTTTGCCCATTTTCAATTGGGTTGTTGGCTTTTTTGCTGTTGAGTTGTATAAGTTGTTCGTATATTTTTGAGATTAAGCCCTTGTGAGTTACATCATTTGAAACTATTTTCTCCCACTCTGTAAGATGTCTTTTTGTTTTCTTTTTGGTTTCCTTTGCTGTGCAAAAGCTTATAAGTTTGATTAGGTCCCACTGGTTTATTTTTGGTTTTATTTCTGTTGCTTTGGGAAACTGACCTGAGAAAACATTTCTGAGGTTGATGTCAGAGAATGTTTTGCCTATGTTCTTTTCCAGGAGTTTGGTGATATCTTGTCTTACATTTAAGTCTTTCAGCCATTTTGAGTTTATTTTTGTGCATGGTGTGAGGGTGTGTTCCTGTTTCATTGATTTGCATGCAGCTGTCCAGGTTTTCCAGTAATACTTGCTGAAAAGATTGTCTTTTTCCCATTTTATATTCTTGCCTCCTTTGTCAAAGATTAATTGACCATAGGTGCCTGGGTTTATTTCTGGGTTCTCTATTCTGTTCCATTGGTCTATCTGTCAGTTTTGGTACCAGTACTACGCTGTCTTGATGACTGTGGCTTTGTAATATTGCCTGAAGTCTGGGAGAATTATGTTTCCTACTTGGTTTTTGTTCTTCAGAATGGCTTTGGCAATTCTGGGTCTTTTGTGGTTCCATATAAATTTTTGGATTGTTTGTTCTAGTTCTGTGAAAAATGTCATGGGTAATTATGATAGGGATTGCATGGAATCTGTAGATTGCTTTGGGTAGTATGGGCATTTTTACAATATTCTTTTTTCCAACCCAGGAGCATGGGATCTTTCCATTTGTTTATATCTTTAAATTCCTTGATTAATGTTTTGTAGTTCTCAGCATATAAATTTTTTAGCTCCTTGGTTAGGTGCATTCCTAGGTATTTGTTTTTTTATGGTGCAGTTTTAAAAGGCATTTTATTTTTGTATTCCTTTTCTAATATTTCATTGTTGGTATACAGAAATGTGACTGATTTCTGAATGTTAATCTTATATCCTGCTACTTTGCTGAATTTGTTGATCAGTTTGAGTAGTTTTTGGGTTGAGTCCTGAGGTTTTCTATACATGGTATCATGTCATCTGCATATAGTGACAGTTTTTCCTCTTCTCTTCCTATTTGGATGTCTTTTATTTCTTTTGTTTGTTTGATTGCTATGGCTAGGACTTCTAGTACTATGTTGAATAACAGTGGTGAGAGTGGACATCCTTGTCTTGTTCCTGATTTTAGTGGGAAGACTTTCAGCTTTTCTCCACTGAGTATTATATTTGCTGTGGGTTTGTTATAAATGGCTTTTATTATGTTAAGGTGTGTTTCCTCTATACCCACTTTGGTAAGAGTTTTGATCATGAATGGATGTTGTACTTTTTCAAATGCTTTTTCTGCATCTATTGAGATGATTATGTGGTTTTTGACTTTTCTTTTGTTAATGTGATGTATGACATTGATTGATTTGTGTACATTGAACCATCCTTGTGAACCTGGGATGAATCCCATTTCATCGTGGTGTATGATCTTTTTTTTATGTTGTTGGATTCAGTTGGCTAAAATTTTGTTGAGAATTTTTGTATCTATATTCATCAAAGATATTGGCCTCTAGTTTTCTTTTTTGGTGGTATCTTTGTCTGGTTTTGGAATTAGGGTGTTGGTGGTGTCGTTGAATGTCTTTGGGAGTGTTCCTTCTTCTTTAATCTTTTGAAAAAGTTTAAGGAGGATGGGTGTAAGTTCTTCTTTGTATGTTTGGTAGAATTCGCCTGTGAAACCATCTGGTCCTGGACTTTTATTTGTAGAGAGTGTTTTTTATGACATATTCCATTTCATTTCTAGTGATCAGTCTGTTCAGTTGATCTATTTCTTATTGATTCAGTTTTGGCAAGCTGTAAGTCTCTAGAAAGTTGTCCATTTCTTCTAGGTTGTCAAATTTGTTGGCATGTAATTGTTCATAGTATTCTCCATTTTTTTTTTTTTTTTTGTATTTCTCTAGTATCCATTGTGACTTCTCCTTTTTCATTTCTTATTTTGTTTATTTGGGTTTTTTTCTCTCTTCTTAGTGAGTCTAGCCAGAGGTTTGTCAATTTTGTTTACCTTTTCAAAGAACTAGCTCTTGGTTTTATTGGGTTTTTTTTCTATTCTTTTTTTGATCTCTATTTTATTGATTTCCTCTTTGTTCTTTATGATTTCCTTCTTTCTGCTGACTTTAGGATTTAGACTTTGTTCTTTTTCTAATTCATTTAGGTGGTGGGTTAAGTTGTCAATTTGAGATTTTTCTTCTTTTTTGAGGAAGGCCTGTATTGCTATGAATTTACCTCTGAGCACTTCTTTTGCAGCATCCCATAGATTTGGAGTGGTTATGTCTTCATTATTATTTGTCTCGAGGTATTTTTTAATTTCCTTCTTGATTTCCTCATTGACCCATTGGTTTTTTAGTAGCATGTTGTTTAGTCTCCATGTAGTAAGTTTTTCGTCATTTCTTTTCCTGTGGTTGATTTCTAGTTTCATGCCATTGTGGTCAGATAAGATACTTGAAATAATTTCTATATTCTTAAATTTGTCGAGGTTAGCTTTGTGCCCCAGTATGTGATCAATTCTTGAGAATGTTCCATGTGCACTTGAGAAGAATGTGTATGCTGATTTTTTTTTGGATGTAATGTCCTGAAAATGTCAATTAAGTCTAACTTTTCTATTGTGTCCTTTAGGATCTCTGTTGCCTTGTTGCTTTTCTGTCTAGACGATCTGTCCATTGATGTGAGTGGGGTGTTAAAGTCTCCTATTCTGTATTCTCATCAGTTTCTCCTTTTATGTCTGTTAGTATTTGTTGTAGGTATCTGGGTGTTCCTATATTAGGGGCATATATATTGATGGTTGTAATATCCTCTTCTTGAATGGATCCTTTAACCATTCAATAGTGTCCTTCTTTATCTTTTTGTATGGCCTTCGTTTTAAAGTCCATTTTGTCTGATGTGAGTATTGCAACTCCTGCTTTCCTGTCTTGTTCATTGCCATGAAATATCTTTTCCCATTCCCCTCACTTTCAATCTGTGTGTCCTTTGCTCTAAGGTGAGTTTTTTGTAGACAGCAAATTGAAGGTTTTTGCTTTTTTATCCAATCTGCTCCTCTGTGTCTTTTGATTGGAGCATTCAGTCCATTGATATTTAAGGTCATTGTTGAATGATATGTATTTATTGCCATTTTAAACCTTGTTTTAAGTTGATTCTATGTTTCTCTTCTTTTCTTTTTTTGGTTGGATGGTTTCTATTTATTTTATGCTTGAGTACTTTTCAGTTTTTGTAAATGTAATGTTCAGTTTTGATTTGTGATTGCCCTGTTTTTTAAGTATGTTAACCCCTTCCTATATCTGCTTGCTTTAGCCTGATAGTCATATAGGCTCAAACACATTATTATTATTATTATTATTATTATTTTGGTCTTTTTGCCTTTTCTAGAGCCACTTCCCATGGCATATGGAGGTTCCCAGGCTAGGGGTTGAATCGGAGCTGTAGCCACCAGCCTATGCCAGAGCCACAGCAACATGGGATCTGAGCCGCATCTGCACCCTACACCACAGCTCACAGCAATGCCAGATCCTTAACCCACTGAGCGAGGCCAGGGATTGAACTTGCAACCTCATGGTTCCTAGTTGGATTTATTAACCACTGAGCCACAATGGGAACTCCTCCTTAAAATAAAAAAAAATAATCTATATTTTCTTATTTTCCTTCCCCACATTGTATGATTTTGATGTCTTTTTTTTTTTTTTTTTTTTTTTTTTTTCAACATCTTCATGTTTGGCTCTGTATGCTGGCTTACTTAAGTGATTGCTTTCCAATTGTGGTTTCCACCATTCTAATTCTTCTTACTTTTTTTTTTTTTTTTTTAATTTAGAGAAGCCCTTTCAGTATTTCTTTTAGAGTGGGTTTAGTATTGCTGTACTCTTTTAGCTTTTTTTTGTTGGAGAAATTCTTTATTTCCCTTTTTATTTTAAATGATATTCTTGCAGGATAGAGTATTCTAGGTTGCAATTTTTTTCCTTTCAGAATTTTAAATATATCTTGCCACTCCTGTGGGTCCAGACCTTCTCCCTGGTTCCCTCTACTGTTGTGTTCCCCTCCCCAGCTCATGCTGTACTGCTCTCCTGCCTGTGGTACACTGCTCCTTAGCCCCTTAGACTATCTCCACACTGCCAATCACAGTCCTCTCCCCAGGACTGACCTCTGTAGCATAAGTCTTAGCACCCTGCCCCAACCCGAGCGTCTAAGGCTGTGGTGTCCGGACCAGTGGTTCAGATGATCTCTGTGGCTCTCACTTTGCTGATCTCAGTCCAGGTGCTGTGCTTTTCTTGGCAACTTTGAGGTCCCTCCAGCTCGGCTGATCTTTCTGTCAGTTTAGGTGGCTTCCCAGAAGGTGGGTTTCTTTTCTCCTTCACGGCTCCCTCTCAGGAATGCCAGTCCTGTCCTGATTCCTTTTCTCTCTCTCTTTTTCTTTTGTTCTACCCAGTTATGCCAAGAGTTTCTTGCCCTTTTTGGAGGTTTAAGTTCTTTTGCGCACATTCAGTTGATGTTCTGTATGAGTCGTTTTACATGTAAATGTGTTTTTTTTTGATGTGTTTGTGAGAGGTGTGCGTGATCTCTTACTCCTCCGCCATCTTGCTCCAGCTCCCAGGTAATAAATTTTAGTTAATTTTTTGATAACCATTGAGTGGTTTAGTTTAGTTTTTTCCTTTAATCTGTTAAAGCAATGTATTATTGTATTAGAGTTTATGGTGTTGAGCCATCCTTTCACTGCTCAAATAATCCCAACCAGTTTATGATTCATTGTGTCAATTTTGCTAGTACTGTATTTAATATTTCTTTTGCCTTTATGCTTACACATGAGACTGGCTATAGTTACACTTTTATTATCCCTGTCTTATTTAGTATTGGTATATAGAATATAGTAGAATGAGTAGGGGAGTTTTTCTTCTCTTTTGTTGACTTGAAAGAGTTTGTATAAAATGAATCTTTTATTTACCTATAGATTTGGTAGAACTTCCTTGAAAAATATGTGGTCTTATTACTTCATTTTTTACTTTCACTACTCTTTGTTTTATTAAAGTATAGTTGATTTACAATGTGGCCACCAGATCCTTGGGTCCTATTCTGCGAATTAAGTTGAAGGAACCAGAACCTCAGGCTTATAAGCAGGTAGGGGCACTGGAGGTGGGGCTGCCTGAGTCCATCATCTGACTCTCAGTGCTCCAAGTTACACTGCAATGCTGTACTTCAAACCAATCAACCTTAGAAGGACAGAGGTGGGGGGTATTATAAAAAGAGAGGACTTTGTAGTTGCTTAGAACTTGTCTCAAATTCTAGTTCTTCTACTATAGATAGATTCATTTTACATTCACTTGTTCAGTGGATATTTATTGAGTATGACTGTCAAGCCTTCTTTTAGGAGCTGGGGATATATCAGGGAACAAAACGGACAAATATTTCCACCCCCAAGTGGCTTGAATTCTGTGGAGAGAGCTTTCATGTTAGTGTTAAGTTATTTATAGTCTCTTAACTTCAGTGTTCTCATCTATAAAATGAAGCTATAGCATCATATACATAATATATATATTATAGAAATAGATTAGGCACAATTCTGAGTGCATGGAAATTCTAATGCATTTTAATTCCCTCAATTCTTCTTTTCCTACAATGCTTCTTTTTAGAACTTACTGTAATGCTCTGTAAACCAGATCAATGCCTGGTACATAGCAAGCAACAAATGAATTAAGGTAAACCAAATTGAATGTCAGTGTCTAGGTGGTAATTTTCTTTCTTTCTTTTTCTTCTTTTTTCTTTTTTTTTTTTTTTTCTTTTTTTTTAGGGCTGCAGTTGCAGCGTATGGAAGTTCCCAGGCTAGGGGTCGAATTGAAGCTGTAGCTGCCAGCCACAGCCACAGCAACATGATGTCCGAGCTGCATCTGCAACCTATACCACAGCTCACAGCAATGCCAGATCCTTAACCCACCGAGTGGAGCCAGGGATCAAATCTATGCCTTCATGGATACTAGTCAGGTTCATTACTACTGAGCCACAGTGGGAACTCCTATCTAGTTCCTGTCTCATTTTCTAAGGGTATTGCAGATACTTTCATTGGAAGGTGCTGACACTCTCAGAAGTGGCGTCTATGGTCCTCCATCCCTGATGATCATTGGGGCTCTCTATTGGGATGAGAGAGGAAGTTTTAGGAAAATTTTTAAAATGCTTCTGTTATCTTTGAAATCTTTT
Organism: Sus scrofa; assembly: GCF_054392235.1. Taxonomy (NCBI): domain Eukaryota; kingdom Metazoa; phylum Chordata; class Mammalia; order Artiodactyla; family Suidae; genus Sus; species Sus scrofa. The sequence goes on from NC_139395.1 coordinate 165,159,839, forward strand.
TTGACATCCAAACTCTGAAGACTTGTTAACTCCTACAGCATTTTTCCTGATTTCCTTTTTTGGGGGCCAGGGTCATATGACCATTTTACCTGGTCTGTTATGCATGTGGTTTCCTTGCGCCCATGTTGCTTTCAATTACTTATTATCTTTTTAACATTATGACTATTTTACATATTCAACTTCACAAGAAAATGAAAGAAAACATGGATTCTGTAGTCAAAAGGCATCATGGCAATGGCTGTCTTCAAGAGGGCCTGTTGTGGTCCTGGAATTCATTACAGTTTAGGATTTTAGGCAACTAGAGGAACCCAGCCAAAAAAACAGCTCTGAAAGTAATGATATAGTACAGAGTAACGGAGTTGAAATTTTGTGCTAAGTAATGGTTTGAAATTAGGTGCCACGTTGCCAGTGTGTTTCTAAATTGACAGTCATTGGGCAGAATTCCATAATGTCTCTAGTTTATGTCTTAACTGAGCTGGCTTGGGAACACATCAAAAGTTACAGCTTCAAATTGTTATAATGTGCTGCTTGCTATGCTGTGGTTAAACCAGAAGCACTTTGATTACTTTGCGTAACTTGTAACTTTTCTTTTAAATTACCTCTTTGAGTTGACATTTCTCTTAAATATAATCTACCGCAAGATTAAATTTGGTAGCCTGCTTTATAGTTCAGAACTTCACCTAGTTAAAAATCTTTGTGTACTTCTTTATATTCAAAATAATATAGGCCTTCTTAATTTCAACTTCAAGAAATCCCTTATTTTGCTTCAGCAATACATCTAGAAAACTAGTTTTGGTTATAATATCCAATATTTTCATGAATAGAAATATGGCACTTCTGAGATAAATTCCAAAAGGGATCTAATTTAGTTTAGTGCCTGCATTTTTTTTTTTTTGGTCTTTTTGCTATTTCTTGGGCTGCTCCTGTGGCATATGGAAGTTCCCAGGCTAGGGGTCGAATTGGAGCTGCAGCCCCTGACCTACGCCAGAGCCACAGCAACATGGGATCCAAGCCGTGTCTGCGACCTACACCACAGATCACGGCAACACCAGATCCTTAACCCACTGAGCGAGGCCAGGGATCAAGCCTGCAACCTCATGGCTCTAGTTGGATTCGTTAACCACAGAACCATGACGGGAATTCCTAGAGCCTACATTTTAGAGTTTTCTCAACTATGGAAGGTAGCTCAGTCGTTGGGCTGGATGGGAGTCTGTTGTCTGTGTACATAGTGTGAATAAATCTGGAGTCCAAATACCTTCCAGAGATTGTTCTACAACTCTTTCAGGAAAACTGCCTTATCTACCACCTATCCAGTCGACCTACCAGGCACTGGTTCTCAAAACTGGTAGAGTTAAAAAATCACTGGATCACTTTAAAAAATTCACGTTCTCAGACTCCAGCCACAGAGCATCTGAATGAGTAGATAAGGAAGATGTGGTCTTGGTCATGAGACCCCTCTTTCCAGCCCCTGTCCTGCCTTTAACACAGTTTGGTGGCCCCAACACATCAGTCCACCTATGGTATGCTGCCTATGGAGCAATACCTCCAGTAGCAGCAGGACAATGTGGATAGTTGGCAGAGAAAAGAGGCCACAGCTACTGCCGGAGGCTAAATTTGAGACTTTTTGAGAATAACCACTGCTGATTAAGGGAGAAGCACATAGAGTATTCCATCTCCTCCTGTTATTTTCCACAGGATATAAAACCAGTTTCTGACCTAGAATTCTCTCTTCTCAAGTCTGTCTTGTGATGCCGAGTGTGTGTGTGTGTGTGTGTGTGTGTGTGTGTGTGTGTGTGTATTAGGGAGTTTGCTTTCTCTCTTCCTTTCTCAGTTTATCATAGCCAATTAAATAGAAATTGAAAGAGAAAGATGATACAGACAAATATAGAAATATGGACCCTTCTGGAAAATTTTAAGATGAGAAAGACATTTAGGAGGAAACAAGAGAAGAACAGCTCTTGCAAAAGATACATGAAGCAGTTCCTAGATGATGACGAGTAACAGTGTTTTTTCCCTAAATCTCCTAAGACACCATGATGACTTAGTACATTTGTGTTTGATTTTCCAAAGTGAGTGGCTTTATTTGCAAAGAGATGATCAATCATTAAAAAGTCTTATATACGGAACCCTCTGTTGTTCATTCTAAATGAAGCCAAGGAAGTCCTGAATAATTTATCACTTATTCAACAAATATTTATTGATAAAGATGCTAGCCTCATGGAATATACACTTTTATGGAGGTACAAATAAGGAAACAGGCAATTAGGACACCACTAAGTGGTAAGTGCTGTGATGGGGAGGCACAGAAGAAGGAGGGGAGCATCGAAGGAGAGTGATTCATCCAATCTTGGGGAGTAAGGGAAGGCTTCGAGAGAAAGTGAGATCTCCTGAAGTGTGAAGAGGAGCTAACTGAAAATGGCCAAAGAATTAAATGTACCAAAGCTTAGGGGCAAGAAAGCATAACCCCATATTGGAGAACGGATGTGATCCTGAATGGCTAGACTGAAGCTGGCAGGAGAAGAGCCTGGAGAGTTAAGTGGAGTCCACATCATGAAGGACCTTATGCATTACATAAAGATGTTTGAAAGTGATGTTGAGTGGCCTATTTTACGTATTTACGTATTTCACATTTAGCCTTTTTTGTCTATCACTGATATCATAATAACGTAAGAGTTTTTGCCATTCTGTTTATCACAAGTAAATGGGAATTTTCAAAAGTAAGTGTGTGTAGAAGGGTTAACACTAGAAGGCTTGTTTGCAAGATTTCCATTTGGCTGGCTTTTGGGAAGCTGGCTGGTGAAGAGTTCTCACTAATATAAAACTTTCCCTAATAGATAAGGGTTTGCTCTCCCCCTCTTCCTTTCTGAGTTTGTCATAGCTAGTTAAATAGAAAGTGAGAGAGAACGATGACACTGACAAAAATAGAAATATGGACACTTGTGGAAAAGTTTAAGATGGAAAAGACATGTAGGAGGAACCAAGAGAAGAACACCTCTTGGAAAAGATATATGGATATATGAAGCAGTTCCTGGGTGGCGGAGAATAACAGTCTTTTTTTTTCCCTTAGATCTCTTGAAGATACCATGTGTTGACTGTGCAAACAGTATGGCTTATGCAGAAAGCCTACTTTTTTTCTGGGAGTCTGGAATTTTGATACATACTTGGCAGAGAGTGCTTATATGACCAGGCCTAGTATGAAAAACCAAAACAAATGTGTAAAATTCCTAGGAGGGTTAACAGGTCTGAGATCTCTATTCAGAAGTCTGCATAAATAGCAAATATGTGAAGAATTGTTAAAGTTCATTATAAAGGGGTGAAATGCAAATTAAAGCAACAATAAAATATCATTTTAAAAGTATTGAATGGTAGCAATTAGAAAGGTGGATAATACCAAGTATTGAAGAGGATATGGAATAGTGAAGATTTTTGCACTGCTGATGGGGATATAAATTGCATAACCCCATTCATGGATCTGTTTTTCCAGAAAGTTTAAGTGGGGACATGTTCATGGATGTTAGTGCATCACTAATGGAAGTAGAGAGTTAGGTACATCTGAGTTCAATAAGTAATTTTAATCAAAAAATGAAATATAGAGGGTGCATACTGTGAAATGATATGTGTAAGAACTAATTGATCATGGAAAAATTTGAAAAGCATAATCATGAAAGAAAAAATAGGAAACAATGAGAATTATAGCACCAGTAATATTTATTTAAATAGAAAACACATAATTCTTTATAAAACAACTCTATTTTATAACACTACACACTTTCAAAGGTATATACTAACCTTTTCAAGATAGATAATTACTCAGGAGGGAAATGAGAGTGAAAGTTGAAGAAAGAGTGAAATAAAGCAAAGGAGAGGGATCTTGAGTGGACCAGTGGTGACAACATGCTGAGGAATTACGGCTATGGTTAGATCAACCGATGCATCTGAAGTTCAAAATCGAACAAGAAACCAAACATTTAGGTGTTTTCAGTGTTTGCTACAATGGCTGTCTTTGTTGTACATCATTTTGTAACTAAAAAAAAAGTGAGACACTTTTCTTATGCTGTGCATTTCTGAGGTGTCTTCTGTTCTTCCCTGAGAGTGACATATGGCATTCTAGGCAGAAGTAAAATTATAATCATCTGCCTAACAAACATCCAGGGTATTCACATGGCCTCCTTGACTTTCAGTGAACTGAGAGAGAAACTCTCTTTCAGCAGCTTTCAAACATCTTGGTCTTAGAATCCCTTTATACTCTTAAATTATTGAGGATCCCAAAGAGCTTTTGTTATTTATCATCTTAGAAATGAAACTTTAAATATTTAATAATTTAAAAATAATCATAAAACCATAAACTGTTAACACAGTAACATTTAAAAATGAAAAATAATTATTTTTGCAACACAGTAAGAAGAGCGGCATCATTTTAAATGTGTACAAATCTTTTTAATGTCTGACTTAATAGAAGACAGCTGGGTTCTCATATTTGTTCTGCATTCATCTCTGATAAAATGTTTTGATTGAACTATATCTAGAAAATCTAGCTTCACAGACATGTAGTTGGAAAAGTGAGGGGTATTTTAAAAGGCTTTTCAGATAATTGTGGATATTTGTCTTTGATACTGCACCAAAGCTCGACGAGTGGTAGTTTCCTAAAGGTGATTTTCAGTGTGAAATCTGAAACTATTATCAATGAACTTTTTGTAGTTTGTTATATTAAAATTTATTGGCATGTCTTGTACTTTGCTAAATCTTTTATCTATGCATGATTTTGTAATTTCATGCATTGGTCGTTTAGAAAATATTGGTTCACTGAGATATGTTTATCATATATAATATTAGAAATCACATTTGTTAATTATAACACTGACCTTATCAGAGAAGTAAGTGCTTAAGTATTAGGAAGCTGTGAAGCTCACAATAGTGAATAAAAGTTTTCGAGCATTCTAATTTTAATTGACAGTTATCTTTAGCAACAATACTGCCATCCCTCCCCCCGCACACCCCGGGGTTATAGACTCTCTTACTTTTGAGAAAACACCAAATACCCAAATCTGAACAAACCGTAGTTTGTTTGCAGATTTTTCTTTCAGATAAAAATGCTGTTCCATGAGAAAACATGCTGTAGTTCAACTTGCAACTAAATTTCAACTCAAAGTATCATGAGAATCCACAGTCCTTTGGAATGCAGCAAAAGTGCTTTATGCATTCTTTCCATTTTATAACATAGAATATTAAAAAGGCTTGTTTGTACTCAAGGGTTGAGATGTAATAAAATTATTTCTATTGACTCATTAAGGACATTCTTTTTTTTCTTTTTTTGTCTTTTTGTCTTTTTAGGGCCGCACTTGGGGCATATGGAGTCCCAGACTAGGGGTCTAATTGGAGCTGTGGCTGCTGCCCTACACCACAGCCACAGCAATGCCAGATCTGAGCCACGGCTGCGACCTACATCATGGCTCATGGCAACATTGGATTCTTGCCCACTGAGCGAGGCCAGGAATCAAACCTGCAATCTCATGGTTCCTAGTCAGATTGTTTTCACTGCGCCAAGACGGGAAGTCCTTATTAAGGACATTCTTAAGTGAAACTAGCTTTCCTGCCTGCATGGTGGTGAATGACAGTGATAGAGTGGTTTTATGCCATTATATATATATATATATATTTTTAAATTTACCATTGTGATGTGGATTATGTCTTAAAATTTCATTTATTAAACTATAGTTGATTTACAATATTATGTTAGTCTCAGGTTTACAGCTTCAGATTCTTTTCCATTATAGATATATACATTCAATGTATTGAAAGTAGTACCATGTATTATACAGTAAATCCTTTTTATTTTTTTTTAAAAAAAGAAAAACCAGAAAAAAAACCAAACAAAAAAAGAAAACCTTTAGTGCCCAATCTCTAATGAGCTTCTCTAGACAGAAGCATCGCACATGTGTTGCTACATTTTCATAGCTGGGGGAAGAGTAGTCTCCGTGTGACCCTATATAAGAGGGAGAGAACCTAAGAAAGCTGTGCAAGGAATCCTCCAGACACCACCTATGTTTTCCCCATGAGCCCCTGTAAAACCTTACTATGTCTCCATGATAAATCTTAGCCATGAGTACACTTAGATGCCAAGTCCCATGAGACTTAGCACAATCTTCTAACACAGAGGAGCTCTTGAGGATCCCCGACACAATGCTATGAATTTTTATCTGTAAATATTTATTGAATGAGTTTAAAAAATGAGTTAATAGAGTTAGAAGTACTAGTGTCCTTAATTTATATTTGTGTAATATTTTTAACCAAAATTTGTCTAACCTAGTTTGATATTTCACCATAGTCCTCAAATTCTCAAACTTAGCTCTGAATTACTTCTGACTTTTACCTTCAAATGACAGAGGAGTGTTAGCTTTGAGGAGAGTCAGATGAAACAGCTTCTAGCTGTAAGGGCAATTTCAAATCAGGAGATCCAGAAAGGATTTGAATAATGGCACGAGTTCTCAGAATTTTTATAGTGTCCCAAGGTGACTTTTTTTTTTTCTTTTAACAGGTGAGGACTTTCCTGATTGTGCAGCGTCTGGTACACTAATAACTGACTACATTATTGTAGTGCTGCACCTTAATGCAGACAGCCTTTCTTGTCACATGAAAGCTGCACTTATACTGGGGGAGATAGCAATGGACTAGATACTTTTATGTAATTTATATTGAGGAATTCTACTCAAGGCTTACTTTAAAAGAATTTATTTTTAAACAAATAAAAGAAATTCCTGACTTTATAATCGGCTTCAGATTCTGCCTGGAGGAACTTATTACCTACCAGGAAATCCTTGGACTGCTTATGGGCTTTGTCTTCATTTGTGTAAATTCTTTGGAGCTCTTTCTTATGGAGTAACTACCCATTGAGCAGCCTCTTCCCCCCAACAGGTTTTATATTTCCTTTCCAACAACTTATCTCCCTCTAGACTGAGGTGGGATTGTGAAAATGATAGGTTTACTGTCCCCAGCTTTCTCTTTGGCCCTGTAGCCCTTCATAGAGGATGAAGAGTGCTACTTCTTAAGCATGGCTAAGCTCGATTTTGGTCTCTATTTCTCACCTAATTGGAGAAGATTTAGAGTTTATAAGTAGACTTTAATATAGAAGGTCCTTGGAGTTTTAAAGCAACATGACAACAAAGAATAGTTTTCTTCTTAGGCTCCCATTTTATTGCCTTTCCATCTGTTATTTTTTTCTTTTTTCACTTATATTGTCAGACTTCTCCCCTCAGCTGGCCATTAATACTTTAATACTTACTGCACTTATAGAATGAAGTTTTATGTTTCTTACTCATAATTTTCCAAGCACATGAAACATTTTTATTGTATTTCTCTGTTTGCAATAACTTTATGGAAATGTATTTGTGTATTTTGTTTATGGGGGCCTACATTCTTTTTGGTTGTTGTTGTTGGCCTTGCGAACAACACGTGCAAATGCCCAGATCGGGGATTGAACCTGAACCACAGCAGTGACCCCACCGGATCCCTAACCTGCTAGGCCACCAGAGAAATCCAGGCCTAGATTCTTTTTGTTATGTTTGAGGAGGGGGATTCTTTTGTTTATTTGACTTGGTTTTGTCCTTCTTGGATGGTTGATAGCTTTAATGAGAAGTATCTTTCCTACTGCTGATGTAAATCTACTTAGAATTAGATGAAAAGTTCAGTTCTAATCAAAGTGTAGGTTTATTCATGTAAGCCCTTGTATTTAGAGGGTGCATGATTGTTGGAAGATTTGCTGGTGTTTGATGTGTCATTGGATTTAGAAAAAAAATTTCCTAAAGCTGTTAGTAGTAACCATTATAATTTAGTAGTCTTATTTTTTCTTCTCAAATAATATCATTATTACATCCTCTATAGTGTGGCCTTTGATATTTTCTTTTCTAGTTTTCCAGAGAGATGGTCATTCAGAGCCTATACATCTGTTCTGTATTTTGACCCTTGGATGAGAATATTCATTCAGGCCAAAAAAGTTAAAACAAAATACCTATGTTATTGCCTCTACAGACCCAGGTAACTCACCTTTCTTCAATTTCTTCATAGAGTTTTTATTTGTAAAATACCTTCTACCCTAATTGTCAAAGTGACTTGATAGTAAGACTTTTACAATTTGATAGTAAGATTTTACATTTTAAGTAAAATTCAAACTGTTCTAGAAGGTTTGCTGCAGAGTAATGTGAAACATGTGTTTGGCCAAAATAGCGACATATTGCGGTGAAGATGGTCTCCCACCTAAGAATTTATTGTTTACTTCAGTGAATCCTAGGTGCTTCAATTATGATATATTCTATTAAAAATCAGTTCTCTTGTTTCTTTTTAATACAATATATTTGAACTATTAAATCATATACACATTTGTGACATTTGTGCATGTATATTACATATAGAATGAACATGTGTATAAGACACATATGGTTCATTTATATTTTATTTATCTTTTATATTTTATCATAGGCTTTTTTGAAGCTTACATTTACATATTATATAATTACACAACTATGGGTGTGATCCAAACACTAATTCGTGTGTGTGTTTATGAGTGGTCATTAATTTATTCACTGAACTTTTATCAGACCTTCTGTTAGTCTGAGATTGGGCTAGGTACACAAGCAAAGAAAGAAAAGGTTACTTTTAGTTTACAGAAGTTTACTATCTACTGAGAGGAACGTTTAATGCTTGTGCATTGTCTGTATATATGCCTTATTATGTTATTTGATTTTTGCAGTGACCCTGTGGGTTATGTTTTATTATCATTTTAGAAATAAATAAATGTCAGAATTGGAAAGAACTCACATCTCTGGCTCTGAATTCTTTATCAATTCAAATTCCATGCTCCTTCTCCTATACCACATTAATTCTTTTTAATAGACCCACATCTGTTATGTTGTCACATTTTCATGAAAAAGTAGTTGAGGTTCTGGGGCCTTGCAATCACTCATATCAATATTAATATTAAAAATTGTAGATTCTGAATTGAATGACCTGATCACATACCAATGGATTCCTCAAAAGCTTTACTTTGGATTTCTGATTAGATTGCAGATCATATTTTTAAAAATGAAAGGGTGAAGCCTGAGACTTACTCTATAAATCTCTTTGTTCCCTAATTCATATCAAAGTGACATTTCCTTTTCATCAGTCTTATTTTTTCTGGGAAGTACCAAGGGTCTCCTGGATCAATCAATAGAGCTGATCTTTCAAATTAAATTATTCTTCTCATAGTGAGTTTGGGTGAAAAATGGTTTAAGCCAATGGAAAATGTAAATTTGTCTCTACTTTCTGAGGGAATTTTATTAAATTGAATTTCATCTCCCTGAATTACTTGTTTCAAGGGATGGCTATTTACCATCCCGGTATATTTTTTATGTACCTTTCAATGTAATATTCTTATATATATCTTACCAGGAAATAAATATAAATATTTATTTTATTCCCTAAAAGATACTTAAAGGGGATTAAACCTTTGACAAGTTTTATGGTGCTCCAATAAACTCTGATATTTGGGATCTACAGTATGGACAGATTTGATTTTTCATGGATTTATCCCTTAGGCTTGAACTTTCTTTCATTTGCCTTATTGACTTGCGTATTATTTTCCTTGTAGGTTCTCTAGTGGCAAAAGTTTTATGTAAGAAATGTGTGGAGTTCTCTCCATGTTACCTCACTAATAGTAGGATAACCCTTACTTTATTTCTTTCCCCAAAGACACTAATAGCTGTATCAAAAAGAATTAAAAGCTGGGATGATCCTATTTGGCCAGAGTAGAAGCATTTAAAATGTATTAAAAATGATTGAATGTCTACCTGAACATCCAGGCTCCAATAAATGCCTAGAAATGAGCCCTGAAGTATTATTTATAAGAATACATGACTTTACGTCATGGTCAGTCATTTCTGTATATTTTCGTAGCAAACAAAAGAAGACTACATTTTAATTGTAGATGTACTTAGAGTTGCCATAGCTCCTTTACTCCAATCTTTAACAAGTTTAGAAGGGGCCAGAGGGGAATTTCTGGTGTCATGTCATTGGTTTCCTCCCTTAATCATATTCTGTTTAGTATTTTTATCGATAACGATAAAAAAGAATATGTTTGAATTCATAATTGACCCCGAACTAGGAGGAATATCTTCTGTTGGGTGTAATATGAACAAGATGTGAAAGATTTGATGTACAAAAGGTAAATGTAATTTAACATACAGTCCTGAATTTAGATTTTAGAAATCTGTTGTGTTAATATACTAGACTGGAAAGTGATTTACTTGGGGCAAAAAAAGATGCTTTAATTGACCACAAGTTTAATATAAGCTGATAGTGTGACAGGATTGTTGAAAATGTTTATGGAACTTAGTGAGCAGAAGAAGATGGTTACAGTCCTTATAAAGCATGTCCTTGTCTGCACTGTGTCTCGAGGATGATGTTCAGATGGGGATGCTTTAGGAGGGAAGCAGACTTCCTAGCTCACAGTAAATGAACTGTCTGGGAGTGGGGGGGGTCTTTGGAATTGAGCATCTTGCCATGGATGAGAGAAGACTTAGAGCCTGAGTGAAAACCTGAAAGGCTGCCATATGATGCTTGGAATTCCAGAGGGCAGAAATTGGATGGCTGGATAGAAGTAGAAGACATTTAGAGCAAGCTTAGCATGAGAATGTTATGCTGTTTTTGCAAGCCAGAGAGACACAGATCATCTTTTTCCATTGCTGTTTAATATAAGGATATTCAGAGGAGTCAAAGAGGAAGGCACCACCCAGCCTCTTTACTGTCACCTTTGACTCAGTGTCATCCCATAGCTGGGATATTCTAGAGAGCTGAAGCAACATCCCAGTATTGTCCAGGATATACCTGGGCTCTACTGAGCTGGCTTTACTGTGTATACTTAGTACCTGCTCCTCTAAGGATGGGTTTTCTACCATAAAACTCACAGCGTCCTTATTGAGTGAATTTGGGGATAAGACACACTAGAATGGTTTGATTTTTCACATAGCTTCCTGTGGTTGAACACCAGTCCCTGGTCCAGTTAGCAGGTTTAATGTCCAGAATACTAAACCCAGTGTGTCTAGGGCAGCAAATTTAGCTTCTTCAGACTCACATGACACGAGAGAAAGCCATGAGTGTTGCAGGACATTAATGAAGTTCATACTCTTCAGCAGTGAAAGGCACTCCCATCAAGATGAGGACAGATTTGTCTCTGGGAGAACCTATGTTGTAGAAAGAATTATTATTTGTGGAGGAATTTCAGCTAGGTGATTTCTAAGGTCTTTTTCAACTTAAATATTTTAGAAGCCTGTAATTCTTGGGATCTAAAATATTGTTTATTTATATAATGGAACAGGCTAATGTATGGCTGTGTTACTTGATCTTAGGCAACAGACATTACTGATTTTCTTTGGCTTTGAATTTTTTAGGTTTAATAGAGAAAAAAACCCTGAGATTTATGCAGGCATTAAATCTCTGCACATGAGGCCTAAGGAAGGACACAGACTAGTCACTTTTTTTTTTTTTTTTTTTTTTTTTGTCTTTTTGCCATTTCTTGGGCCGCTCCTGCGGCATATGGAGGATCCCGGGCTAGAGGTCGAATCGGAGCTGTAGCTGCCAGCCTACGCCAGAGCCACAGCAACGCAGGATCCGAGCCGTGTCTGTGACCTACACCACAGCTCACGGCAACGCCGGAACCTTGACCCACTGAGCAAGGGCAGGGATCGAACCTGCAACCTCATGGTTCCTAGTCAGATTCATTAACCACTGCGCCACGACGGGAACTCCACTAGTCACTTTTGAAAGCTCTTTAAGGTAGACAGAGCCCAAGTATCTATTCGAGGACCTCCATTCCTCATTAACACTGCTTTGCTTTGGCTTCCTAAGCACTGAAATCCTCCTGCTTTCACTGGAGCAGAGGGATCCTTTTGAAGTTTCTCAGGGCCACTAAGTTCATGGTCTTCTGTTGAATCCTCTGAAACACTCTGCTTCTGGGACTGTCGTCACTATTTATGGATGTTCCCCAGCCCCTCACATCCCACCCACCTAGATAGGCTAATCGTGTTTTAAAAGCATCTCTGTTGTAAACTATGCGTCTTATGTATTCCCTCATGTGTTTGTATTGTCTTAAATTTAGTTTTTCAATATATGAAAGTAGTCAAAAGCAAAATTTGGATCAGCCAAACTTGGATCTGAGTTTTGGTTTTGTCATTTACTAGTTGTGAATGGTCAGCAATTCCTTAAACCTGACACGTCTCCACTGAACACTGGGAATTCTTCTGCCCCTTAGGGTTGTTGTGAGGATGAAAATAAAAATATGTTGTATTTTAAACATAATGCTCATCATAATCCACACGTTTGTGAACAAACAGTGGTTGTTATTATACAAGTGGATAATAAGAAATGGATGGGATGACTGCCCTGTGCCAAGCGATCGTGTAGGCATTCAGCATTTGGCATAAGCAACCACAAAAAATTCCTGCCTTCTGAAGCTTAATTCTAGAGGGTGAAAAGGTAGTAAGTTAAAAAAAAAAGGGGGGGGAGAGAGGGGGAGTTCCCGCCATAGCTTGGTGGAAACGAATCTGACTAGTAACCATGAAGACGCAGGTTCAATCCTTGGCCTTGCTCAGTGGGTTAAGGATCCCGCGTTGCCGTGAGCTGTGGTGTGTAGGTTGCAGATGCAGTTCGGATCTGAATTGCTGTGGCTGCAGTTTAGGCCTGTGGCTACAGCTCCGATTCGATGCCTGGCCTGGGAACCTCCTTTATGGTCTCCATACAAAGACCAAAAAAAAAAAAAAAAAAAAAGGTGGCTAATTTGCCAGGAAAAAAGACAAAGAAATAGAGATTTATGGGGTGGGGGATGTTAGATGACTATTTTAGTTAGGAAATCAAGGAAGTCGCTTTTAAATAAATAGCTTTTGAGGAGAGAGCTGAATAAACTGAGAAAGTGAATATAGTATCTATCCCTGTATAACAAATCACCCCTAGATTTAGTGACTTCATAATAAAGAAACCATCTATTATCTCTCAGTGTCTGTGAGTCAGTAATTTGAGAATGGCTTTGTAAGGGTGGTTTTGTTTTGCGATTCCTATGACATTGCTAAGAGATTTTGGGGTTGCTGTGGCTTGATGGGAGCTGGAGGACACCCTTCCAAAGTGGCCAACTCACATGGCTGGCAGTTAGGTTCCTTTTCACAAAGGCCATTGCACAGGGTGACCTGAGTATTTCCCGTGGTGCAGGGACTGGTTTCCACCAGAGTTTGCAATTCAAGAGAATGAAGAAGAAACTTCAGTCTTTTAGAACCTAGCCTCAAGAATAATCTACCATCACTTCTTCCATATTCTTTTGGTCATGCTGGGAGACAAGAGCCATTACAGAACATATTGGAGGGTGGATACCACAGTGAGTCATATAAGAATTTTATAGGAAGATGTTTCCAGGAAGAGAAGACCAGGAAAAGGCTAATGTAGCTCAAACACAGCGATTGGGAAAAGACAAGGTAGATGGTGGCAGATATTATAGGGCCTTGAGAAACGTGGCAAGAAGAGGTGGTTGTGTTGAGAATGTAAAGACCTAAGAGTGACTTTTCTTGATTTACGTTTTAAGAAGATGACTGTGGCTGCTAAGTAAAGAACTGATTTTAAAGGGCAAGAAGGGAGGGAGGGAGATTAGGTAAGATACCTTTGCTGTATTTTAGGGGAGAGATGGTAGTGGCTTGAGTTGGGGGGAGTAGGGGTGGAAGCATGAATAGTGGTCAGATTACAGAGATATTGTCAAGATAGAGGCACTAATACCTGCTGATGCACTGGATGTGAAGTTGAGAGAAAATGAGGAGTTGTGGGTGCTTTCAAAGTTTTTTTTCCCTGAGCAAAAACTTAGGGATGATAGCAGAGGTGCAGGTGTAGGGGTTAGGAGTAGTGGTGGGATTCTTTCCACTTGTTCTGGACATACTAAGTTGGAGAGGTCTATCTGACATCCAGATCTAGCTGTCAACGTTATACTAGCCAGAAGATCCTTGATCATTCCTCTTCACATGTTTTGATGAATAATTAAGGATTATAACTATTTTACAGTATGACTAATCAGGACAACTCATAATTTAAAAAAGAAAATAATTATGATGGTGAATATTACAGTATAGTTATGATTCACAACTGTGGGCTATTTTTTGTGAATAAATAGAACTTTAGAATTTTCATTTTCTTGTGGCCTGTTTTTTCAAACTTAAAATTTAAAAAAATATGTATTTCATTTTTTATTAGCCAACATGTTTTGGACAAGTTTTATAAGTGTGAGTGTTAAATACCAATGAAAGTGTAATTTATGCAGGTGATTCTGATTAAAATAGTCATTCAAAATGCCATATTATGTTATACTCCAAACTTCTTCCACATAAAATCTTAAACAATACTCAATATTTTTCATAATTTATTTCTCTTTAGGGGTTTATTTCTCTTTGGGGTTGTAGTTCTGTTTTCCTCCTAAAATGGTAAAATTAATAAAAGTTCAAACAGTACAGAGTTAGATATTGGAAAAGATCAAATAACTAAAAGCCCTCTTTACCACTTGGCATTCTGTCTGTGTTCTGGCACTCTGTAATCTCCCTAAAGAAGAACCTCTGCCTGGAATTTAATAAATGCCCTTCTGGGAGTTCCCGTCATGGCGCAGTGGTTAATGAATCCGACTAGGAACCATGAGGTTGCGGGTTCGATCCCTGCCCTTGCTCAGTGGGTTAACGATCCGGCATTGCCGTGAGCTATGGTGTAGGTTGCAGACGCGGCTCGGATCCCGCGTTGCTGTGGCTCTGGTGTAGGCCGGTGGCTACAGCACCGATTAGACCCCTAGCCTGGGAACCTCCGTATGCCGCGAGAGCGGCCCAAAGAAATAGCAAAAAGACAAAAAAAAAAAAAAAAAAAAATGCCCTTCTAGATCATCATCTACACGTTTACACACACACAAAGCACATACAGAGAGTTTTTTAAAAATTTATTTTATTGAAGTATAGTCAGTTTAGAATCCTGTGTTAATTTCTGCTGTACAAAAAATGATTCGGTTATATATATTCTTTCTCATCTTATCCATTATGGTTTATAACAGGATATTGAGTATAGTTCCCTGTATGAACATAGGGAGTTTTGTTAAAAACATGTTATATGCAACTTGCTTATTTCACTTACAAGTTATCTCTTGGAAATCTTTCCCTATCATTATTATATGTATTGTGCAGCACTCTGTGGTTTATTTAGCTATTTATTGATGTATATTTAGGATTTTTTTGGGTTTTCATTGTTACAGTGCTAAGCTAGACATGCTTGGGCATCATTGACTGTATGTGTATTTATGCTCACATCTGATTATTTCTATAGAGCAGATTACAGAAGTAAATTTTAGGTCAGAAGATAGGTACACCATTAATTTTGATGGTTACTGTTAATTTACATTCCAGGAAGTAGACTCCAATTTATATTTACAGCAACAGTTGTGTAAGAGTGTGTTTTTGTGTTATTCTAAATCCATACTTGTTAACAGTATTTTCTTAATTCATTTTTGCCATTCTAAGAAGCAAAACTTTTTTTTTTCTTTTTATTGTTACGCCTGCAGCATATGGAAGTTCCCAGACCAGGGGCTGAATCAGAGCTACAGCTGTGGCCTCTGTTACAGCCAGGGCAACACTGGATCCAAGTGCCATCTGCAACCTACATTGCAGCTTGTGGCAATGCCAGATCCTTAACCCACTGGATGAGGCCAGAGATCAAACCTGCATCCTCACAGAGACAATATCAGGTCCCCAACCCGCTGAGCCACAATAGGAACTCCAGGAGCAAATCTTTTTATTGTTTTAATTGTCACTTCCCTCAATACTTTTCATTAAGTTCATGTTTTCAAGCTCTTCTAGAAAAAAAAGTATTCAATTAATTGGTTCATGTGGAAAATGGACAAAAGCAAAATATTTGAGTATGGTTTTATTGATGGAAGACAGTAGGGGGTAGAATGGGAAACTCATAAGGAAGGGTGAAGACTAGAATGTGGCAGAATGAGGCAGAGTTAGAGAGGAGGCCGAAGCAAGATGGAGACAGAGACCCCAGCCATTGGTTGTGGGCAGAGGTAAAGTAAATGCAAAGTTTGGAAGGTGGGTTTGAAAAAATTTTAACCACTGAGAAACCGAAAGGCCATTTCTAGAGGCCTTGCAAGGAATGTTGTAAGGACTGAGGAACAGACAGAACTGGATGGATCCACTTCCTTGCCCTCCAGTGGAAGTGTCACTCTGCTACTCAAAGTTACTTTTATCTGAAAGAATCCACTCATAGGAAAAAGTAACGTGTGAAGCTGATGGGGGCTTCTGATTGTGGATGGAGATTTGACTGAAAATTTTTTCTTTTGTGAGAATGGGGAGATTTATTACACTGGATTTACAAAGTTGCATATATTTCTTAGCTTCCATTAATTGTTGTGAGCAATTGTAAATTTTAAAATGTCATCTGGACCAATGACATTATATCAATGACACAAACCACAAAGAGAACACATTTGTTGGTCTTTGTTGTTTAAAATTAAGCACTAAGGCAGAGTTGGTACTTTTTATGCCACCTGTACTTTCTATGGCTATATACACATAGTCTATAAAAATGCTTGAGTAGTTTAATTCATATCATCTTTGAAGGGTTACTTCATTGTTCAAACAATTTCTCCTTGATTTCACTTTGATTTTTCTAAAGATTTGATTTAAATGATCAAGCAAGATAAATTATGTGATTAACACATGATTTAAAAAATGATAATTCTAGTTTATAGTGACCAGTGATTTCCTACTGTAAAACGTAGGTTTTGCTGTTCTCTAAATCTGTTAGAGACTGATTTCCAGTACACCTAGGTTATGACTTAAGTGAATTGGGTTTATTGTAAAAAAAAGTCAAGAGAACAAACTGAGAATCGTTTTACTTTAGATTTTTATGGGTATTCCTTTTTTGTATTTACTATGTAATCTTCTCTGAAAATGAATACTGAAGTTAGAGGTAAAGGTAAGAATTAGTTATTAAACTCAAATTGTTCATTAAACCATTGAAGTAGGTGAATATAAGATGACGTTCAATGAGGTTTTTTTTAGCATTAAGCCTTTTTATGAAGGTAATTGGGCAAGTTTCTGTGGATTTTTCAGATTCTTAAAAAGAAATCATTCAGCTCCTCACTTCATTTCCTCCTTACCAGTGTATTTCCCCTCTAAAAGACACACTTCCTGTAAATCACACATCTAATAAACAGACCTATAAGGTGTTTGTTAGATAAAACACATTTTAAGTACTTACTGTGAACTAGCATTGTTCTAAGTTCTTTAGCTCTATTGACACCTTTAATTCTCCCAACAATCTTGTGAGACAGATTCCAACTCTTTATGATTAATCATGAAGGCATTCTGTCTTGTGTATACCTGTGTAGCTTCTGTTGAGATGATAAGAGTCTTAAACAAAGTATAAACAGATTCCAGCTAAAAGCCATGTAAAGTATGTGTGACCTGTTTGTGTTATGAGGAATTTGCATTACTGCTTACACTGTTAAAAGTCAGAACATAGAAAAACAATTGTAGGTCAAGCTATTATTCAAAAGCCGTCGCTGTTTGCCTAGATTGCAGGGATTGGCCAACCTTTTCTGTAAAAGGCCTGAGAGTAAATATCTGGATACATTCAGTCTCTTTTACATATTCTTACTTTTTCCTTCTAAAATGGGAAAAAACAAAAAACAAAAAACAAAAACAAACCTTAGGTCTTAGGTATAACAGAAGGAGGCTGCTGGCCAAATTTGGCCCATGGGCAATATTTTGCCTATCCCTGGGATAGACTCATTGGTATAGATTTAGACGGTCCCCACTGCCTAAAAAAACACCTCTATTTATATGTTTTAAAACGTTTTGGCTTCACGAGATGCTCTACCATCTACCTTTCACCAAAAATTTGATACCTTTCTAAACAATGAAGGTAGCAGAAAATAGTAAGTCTTTGAGTCTACGTGAGTAGACTCAAGTATGAGGCCAAAGTTATAAAACCAAGTATACAGAGCTCTGCACATTCTCAATTAAAGAATGTTCTGGAATTTTTCTGTCCGTGATAATTTAAACCAACAATTAAAATCCTCATTCCAGGAATCCTTTATAATAGATATTCATGGTTTCAACTGCTTTCAGAGAACTACTGTTCTACAGGATTTGTCTCACTTGTTTATTGCTCATTTCGAGTTTATGGGAAAAAAATATATATACATAAATATATAAAAATTTCCTTCTCCCTGATTGTTCTAGAGTGTCTTTGCTCTCAATAAAACACTGGACCTTGAAAATGTGATTTTTGAGCAATAATGTAGAAAATGTGCTTTATTAGTTTAAAATGGTATGTTAATGTGTGTTTCTGAGCATTTCAGCTAGAGATAATTGTTTAGGGACTAGGAGAAGCAGTTTATCCAGTGTCAGTGAAGATCTGAATAAGAGGGCTATGTATATTAACCGGTAATTTTGATAATGGATCAGTTGCATAGAAAATTTTCTTTTTAAGAAATTTATCCCATTTTACATGTGTAAGTGAACATTTGTGTGGGGAGAGATTTTCTTATCTCTCTCCTAAAGTTCCCTTATAAAAGCAAAATTGCCAAGTATTAAAAGGCAGTAAATTTTCCTTAGGTATAAACTTTGCTGATTTACCAGCTAAATGCAGCTTACTTGATGAACTTTTCTTAATCATAGCAAATCTCTGGAGTATATAGTCTTCCTAAGGAGCATTTTTGTATCAGGTACAAAATGATAATCTGACATCTTTATGTTCTTTTTTTTTAATTTCAGAAAGTACCTGTATGTCACATCTTCTTTTAAAGAGACATTTAAAAACGAAGTTAAAAAGGCAGAAGAAGCAGTAAAGATAGGTATGTAATTATTAATGGCCTGCATCATTATTGTTAATTTATTCAGCAAGCATTAATTGAGCAATTATTGTGGGACATACCCTACTCTAGGCATTGTAGGAATAATCTCAATTAATCAAATTCAATTTCTACCTTTAACGAACTTCATAACACATTTTCTATCTTTGGTTTTATTTAATGATGATGTTATTTATTATTATAAAAATAATTCAAGTTCTAAGTATACACTTGGAACTATATTGATATATTTTCAAAACCCAGGTTGTCCTGATACAGAGTTAATCATTTTAGAGACTGGTGTTGTATCCACTTTAAGAAGGAATGTTCTACTCATTCACTCCTCCCACCAAAGGACAAAGCCATCCTTTCCTAGTGATCCAGGAGTGAGGAGAAGCTCTATAACTATATTTCATGAATTTTAGAGAGTTTTCAGTCAATCAAATATTAAGTCATGACGTATGTATGCCCTCTAAATTGTCTTGCCTTAGAGGAAACCCAGTATGGTTACCTAGTCTTGGAATGCGTGAAAACTATAGAATGAATATGGGATTTTCTGAGGTTATTATCTGTAAGCCATTCTTGCTGGTCATGGAGATATACGATATGCTTGTTTAAAAACGCTTGAAAGAATTTCATTTTATTAAATTATCTTGCTTCTGTTTTAGCTGAATTCATATTGAAAGAAGCACAAATCAAAGTAAACTACACTGATGGAACTTCTTTGTCTTCTCCTACCAAGGTATGACAGTGTCATTTACTTTTTCCTGTATACAGTTGTTTCTTATCACCTACTTCCTAAAATTTTAAAAAAGTTCAGTAAATTAAGTTAATTTTAACACAGGTAAATAGAATAGATGTGTGCAGGGAAAGGAGAGGAAACTCAGCAAGTGGGGAAAAGGCTGAGATTGAGAGCAAAGATGAACAAAACGTGGGGTGACTTGGGAACAGTGGGGAAGAGCATCATAACTCATTTCTTTAAAATGATAGGAAAAATAATAGCGGAAAGAAGAAAATAATGAAAAGCTAGCAGAAAGAACTAGCCTATAGAGTCTCCCTGAAAATATCTCTTCAAATTATAGCTCCCTATGGACCTAAATAAATGGGGAGAACAAGGAGAAGACCAATAAGCAATCCTTCTTTCTAGGGCTAGGAATTATGTACTATAATTATGAATATTAATAACAATACTTCCAGCTTACAAAGCTCTTTTCTTATGAGTTATTCCACACAGTATATAAACATTTGCTGTAATCCTTGCAATATGCCCATGAGTAAGATAGGTTATAAAGGACTATGATTATTAATTATAATGCAGAGAAACTAAGAGAAAAAGAATATTGCTGCAGGACATGTATTGTAAGGTTGCTAACTTTTACTAAAAATATGGCATCAAGGTTTCTAGCACAGTAAATAATTGCATAGCATGTTTATTTGCATGCATACAATGGGATGAGGACATATATAGAGAGAAAAATGCTTCATTTTACCCCTCCTTCATCCTCTTCTACAGAGGATGTATGATTTTTTTCTGTAATTTGCCCTTAAACTTTCAAGGACCAGAGCTGTATCTAGGAAAGAGCTCTCATATCTGGTGGTCATGAATTCAAGACGAAATGAAAAAGTAGCACGTGTTAACTCCCCAAAGCTATCCATGGCTTTGCCAAAATTCGCTTATCTTTTTCCTTTCACTTTTTTTTTTTAAGGTAAGCGTACACCTTTCTTATTGTTATTGATTTTTAAAGAAAAGTTTAAGCATTCTTTATTCTGTCTCTCAAAAAATCAATTTCCTTGGCTTTATATATTTGCGAGACAAGAGAAACAGTCTCTTTCTAATGGGTCAGGACCTTGCTTTCTTCTTGCCCGAGCCCATTACCTCTCATGGCCTCTCTGCTCTGTGCTCTAAGTGCCTTGACAGGAAGGGCAGAGACGGCTTTGAGCGGTTTGCTTTGTTGCTCTGATGCACACTGGTTTCTTTAACTCAGAGGAGAGAGCTAAGCAGAAGGACCTTGACATTTGACCTCTTAAATTCCTCTAGGCAGTTGAGTAGTTGAATTTGAAGTAAAATACTTACCAACCATTTACCTTTTTCTTTTACTTTAAAGTCAGTGACAATAAGGTTTAGTCAGAGGTATACCCATCAAATGAGATGCCCATCCTTCACTTCAGGTGGATGGAGCATATTAAAAGTCTATTCTTATTTGTGAAATAATCATGCATTATTTCTTTTCTGCATACCAGAGATAGGGTAGTGAATAAGCCAATATATCAAATTAAAAGAGAAGGAAAGAAAGACAGGTGGGCACTGGTATTAAGGCAGTCTGAAAGGGAGAAAGCCCAGGGATGGAGTATTATATAAAGGAAAAGTTTGGGAATTATTAGTTAGGGTTATATTGAACTTGATAGAAAGGAGACATTTTCTTGTTGCTTCTGATAATTTTTTTTTTTTTTTTTGTCTTTTTAGGGCTGCACCTGTGGCATCTGGAAATTCCCAGGCTAGGGGTCATATTGGAGCTGCAGCTGCCAACCTACACCACAGCAACTTGGGATCAGAGCCACGTCTGCAATCTACACTACAGTTCACAGCAACGCTGAATCCTTAACCACTGAACAAGACCAGCAATTGATCGAACCTGCGTCCTCATATTACTAGTTGGATTTGTTACTGTCAAGCCATGACAGGAATTACTGATTAAAATTTTTTAATTATATGTTTTTTTTTTTTTCCCTGAAAGAAGCTGTACTTTTGGATCATGTGATTCAGCATTTTCTAAATGCCATAGGCAAAAGCCAGCATCTAGGTACATTGAATGACTTCCCCAAGCTTTCATATAGTTTGTAGGAAAGCCACTGTGATGTTACGGGGAGCAGTTACTCTTTCTCTAAAGGCAGAGAACACATCAGAATATGTGCTTTTTGTACATATTCTCTTTTTGAGAACCATGGTTAGAATTTGGTTTGTCTTCTTAGCTATTGGAATTTAATCATTTATCAAGTATTTATTATCTGCTATGATAGAATTGCATTAGACAGTGTGACCTGTCATTGTTACCCTTGTGAAACCTTTAGATAACAGGGTAATAAATATCAGCTCGGCTGTTATTAATTTAATAGCATAATATTCTCTCCTTACCAAATGTACTTTTCCAGGATGTATTACAGAAAGCATTGGAAGATGTAAAAGCAAAGCATAAGATTCTTCAGGAGAAACGGAGGTAAGACATAAAATACTCTGTTTGCTAGAATCCTCTGCTCTATGTTAAAACAAAATCTGATTTCTGAGTAGGCATATTTGGGGATTATTGTGACAGTTTCTCTTCCCAGCCTGTGACATCTTATGATGTCACCATAATATGGTCAAAATCCCCCAACCAAATTAATCAATGGAAAGTATTTACAAAATATATATTTCATGTACACATATCACATATATTTACATAATGTTAAAACTCAATAAAGAGTGAAAAATTATTTCATTGTCTGATTAGATGAAGAACTGAAGTAGCCAGGGGTTCACCTGACAACTTCACTTTCCCTGTGTCCTTTGCCACTTAATCTCTAGAGGGTTCCTTCCCTCTTCTAGTACACTTACAATTTAAGATAGAATATGTTTCAAGTAAAAGTAACCACTTATATATGGTTAAAATGAAAACAGCAAACATGTATTACAAAACCATTGTTTATTTAGTAAGGTTGACTTGCTATCCAGCTCAGGTGTTAAACAAGTTAAACTGAAAGTAATTGCTGTTGTCCGAGTAAAGTCAGACTTTGAAAACTGCAATAACTTTGAGAAACAAATTTTTAGGGAAGTATTACTATTTTTTAGTATTTTGTGCATGTGTGTGAATTGTGAAGTGCTACGTAATGATAATTTCCCTCGAAACTTAAATTTGAAATGGTAATTATGCATTTATCAAAATAAATATTAAATAAATATAGAAATCTTCATTGAAAAGTAGAGGCTTCTTTAGAGTCTTCAGAAGGAAAAAAGCTTTTTTGTCATCATAACAATAGGCATGAAAGGTGACCAAACCATATTTTAATAATAATGCCAGTTGGTGTGAACTTACCTTTATAGCAAAATGCTTCTTTTAAATTTGAAGACAATTGGTATGCCACTTAATATTGCAGCGTGATTACATCATATCCTCCTGCACCCTGTTTTGGGGTCCCTTACAAAGTCAGTATTTTTTCAGTTGAACAGCAGGATCTAATTACTGAGTAGACATTTTTAAAAAAGGTTTAATTCATATGTATTTAACCCTACATGTATATGCATTTTAAAAATGCGTATAAACTCATGTCAAGAACTGCATCAGAAAGTCTGATGCACTCTGTATGTAATATCCATGTAGAAGGACAGATAGAACTTTATCATTGTCCTTTAATGATAGATGTATTTAATCAGTCTAGGAAAAATATGTCAGTTATAATAGCCTATGATCATGAATTTGAAAAGAAAAAGCTGTTTTTGTGAAAGGAAGGATGGGTAGAGGAGAATTCTATTTGATAGCATTCTTGGGTTGGAAAAGGAAAATAACATTTGCTAGGCACCTAATGTCCTTCAGGTTTATATTTAACATTATCTCTTTTAGTCCTCACAGCATCCCAGTTGGCTGGGCAGGTATTATTCCCATTTTTCAGAGATAGAAAGTTGAAGTGATTTATCCAACAATCACATGGTTATTACAAAGACAAGCTTGTATTCGAGGCCGGGTCCATCTTCCTGGTTCTTAGATCTAGGTGCTTTTCATAGCTCCAAACTGCCTCCTGTTACTATGAATATTTCTGTCATATTCTATGTGTCAATTTCTATTTTTACACTTTGAATACAGAAGTCACATAAAACATAGTATAGCATACAGAGTCAAAGAAAATAGGAGTTAATGTCTATTGCCCTTGTAATCGTGCTGTATTAACTTTGATTTACCTCTGGATTTAGAAAATGGAAACTGAAATTTTTTTTTTTTTTTTGGCCCATTCTGATCTGTGTAGGATATTTGGAGGTTTGAGAACATGCTGAAAGTTAGATGTCATATCCAGTGCTAGGAACACCTAAATTTTAAAGTAGTTGAATCACCGTTTTTCAGAAATGCTGCAGTGTACATATTAGACCCATTAACATTTCACAGCTCCTTTGCACTTTCTAGTTCTTATAAATTTAAATTTGCAAACTCATTTTTGAATCAAGGGATGTTTGTGTTTGACTGGTAGTTATTTCCTATCAGTTTATGTAAAATACTTGGCTATGCAGAGATACTGAGTGTACCTACTAGGTTTCTCAAAATACCTGGGAATTTTATAGAGAGTTCCTTTGATGTTTGCCTTCTAGTTTAATTATTAGCAGTTTGTAAACTATTTTTATTTAATAAAAACTTTTTTTTAACTTTCTAAATGTAATGCTAGAGAATTAAAGAAAGCAAGGACACTGTCCCTGTTCTTTGGTGTGAACATAGAAAACCGAAGCCAAGCTGGGATGTTCATTTACAGTAATAATCGCTTGATCAAAATGCATGAGAAAGTGGGCCCACAGTTGAAACTGAAGTCCTTGTAAGTATGTTTTTGTTTTCAGAGGCACAGGCAGGATGAGGGAGATTGCAGTAAGATTCAGTCTGTGGAGTTGGATGAGTGGTTAATCACAATGGGAGCAGGTGTCACATCCAGTCCCCATGCTTCCCATCAACGCCCAAGCATTAATCTGCCTAAGTCATAATATCAGTGGAGCTGCATGTCTGCTCTAAGAAAGAAGCACACTTTTGGAAATCTTACCATTTCTTGTGCCATCTACTCAGGTTAAGTTTTTAATATTTTGCCAACTTAAAGATAATACAAGCAGAGTAAAGAAATTGTAGAAAAGAAGAATCCATAGTTTTATAGCACAACCCTGTTAACCTTTTTGTGCAGTCCCTTCATGTAAGAGTTCCCACCAGTTACCTGCAAGAGCATATATTCTTAACACTCTCCAGCCTGTTTGGATTCCAGAGTAATACATTCTGGTGCTTTCCCAGTGGTCTGTCTGAAACTCCACAGGCTGCTCTCATGAATTATGTAGAGTCCTGAAGAGAGACTATAGAAAAACAGAGTCAGACAGGATAACCGTAATGAGTAGAATGGCTCAGGGGAACATTTTTTATCTTGCTCTCTCACTCTTAAGGAATTAGCAGTTCACTCATTTCTTTATTCAGCAAGGACTTGTACTGCAGTATCATGTGCCAGGCACTGTACTAATCTCTGCAGACAAAACAGTGAAGACCTACTACCTTTTGCTGAGGAGCATAGTCCAGTGAGATGGACAAGTATATAAATATATATTTATATTGTATGGGAACAGCAAGAATGATCTTTTAAAACATGTTGACTTACTCTCTTGCTTAAAGTCCCAGTGCATGTAGAATAGAACTGGTTTTCATAGTCTTCCAATGATCTGGCTTCTGCCTGGCTTTGGGACACACACCACCACTACCCCCCGCCCATAACCACCCCCTCACTGCATTCCCTTCACACCAGCAGGCTTCCTGCTCCACAGACAGCCTAAGCTTCTTCCTGCCTTGGGGCCTTGACATTTGCTATTCCCTCTGCCTTGAAACTTCTGTCTTCAGATCTTCTTACTGCTGGTCTTAGCATGTCACTCAGGTACCAACTCTGAGTCCCCTCCACAGGAAGGTATTCCTGGACTGTCTAATTAAAATTAGCCTCTGCCATCACCCCTCTCTGCCTTCTCTCTCTTCACATGATACAGCACCTGCTATATTTTCCTTATACTACTGATCATCATCTGAAATGATCTTGTCACCCTTAATGCCTGTTATTCTTCAGTAGAAGAGAAACTTCAAAAACAAGGACCTTGTGTTTCTTATTCACAATATATTTCTAGTTCCTGGAATAGGGCTTGGTGCTGAGCATACATGCATCAGTGAATGAATAAGTGAACCAACAAACAAATATATGTTAGAAGCAAGTATCAGGTATAAAGAGAGCATCTTAGGAGGGGCAGTAAACCAAACGGGGGGAAATTAAGTCAGGCTTCCTGGAATAAATGATGCTCCAATTTAGATTTAAAGAATGAATAGTGAAAGGAGGGCAGGGTGGAAGGGGAAAGTGGTGAAAAACATGGTAAGCAGCACCCCAAATTGGGAAGGCATGACTTGTGTGCCAGGCTGCGGGCAGTGGGGAGCCTCTGAAGAGTTAGGCTCCTGGATGCCCTTTCTCTGAACTGGCTGTGTCACTAAGCAGAATCCCAACTACTGCATCAGGAGTTGCTGAAAATGTGGGGAAAAAAAGTGAAGTTTATCCACCAGGCTATTACTTTCTCAGATAATCCAGCCTGTAGATTACCTTATTAGAATTCAGTGAGCACCCATGGACCTCTGCAGTGATAAGAAATCCAACCTGACAGGCAAAATGAGGATGAGGAAAGTGACTCTCTGGCCAGCATTGTTAGGGGGACCTTGTTGGTTTATCACTGCAAGGCATTCTTAGGGGTGTTTAATGAAAAAGGGCCTCCTCTTCTCACCCTCCCTGACTCCCCATGTGAGGTTGTAGGTTAGGAAAAGGAGTCATATTAATTCAGTAATGATATATTAAGAGATATTATATTATGGGACCAATACACCTGGGGTGACCATAGACTTACATAAACAATTGCAGCTATAAGATAGCTTGTTAAACGTTGACATGATCCAGACCAAATGATTGAGTTTGCTTTTTAAAAATGGCTTTCAACAGATGAGGGTGTATCTACTTTTTCCTTAGCTCAATTTCATGTGTTATATATGTATTTATTCTTTCAGACTTGGTGCGGGTGTTGTTGGAATTGTTAATATACCCTTGGAGATCATGGAACCATCCCATAATAAGCAGGAATTTCTCAATGTCAAAGAGTATAATCATCTTCTAAAAGTTATGGGACAGTACTTGGTCCAGTACTGTAAGGACACCGGGATCAGTGAGTACTTAATAGTCATAGTAAGAGATACGCAGTGGAGGATTAACTTGGTGATTTCTTTAAGGTGAAATGATTGTACTGTTTCAGGTAACTAGTAACCCAAAACCCTGAAAGAGACCCTGCATTAAAAAAAACAAACGTAGGAGTTCCCATTGTGGTGCAGTGGAAACGAATCTGACTAGTATCCATGAGGACATGGGCTTGATCCCTGGGCTCACTCAGTGGGTTAAGGATCCAGCATTGCCATGAGCTGTGGTGTAGGTCACAGACTCAGCTCAGATCCCATGTTTCTGTGGCTGTGATATAGGCCAGCAGCTATGGTTCTGATTAAACCCCTAGCCTGGGAACCTCCATATGCCGTGGGTATGGCCCTAAAAAGCCAAATAAATAAATAAATAGATAAATAAATAAATGAAATAAGAAAGAAGTTAGTTTCAAAATCTTTCCTGAATATTATGTGCAAAATAAAGCAACAGCATAAAAATTGTAAGAGGAGGGCAGTCAGCTGTATGAATTGGCAACTGATCATGTAGGAAAGAGGCAGAAATTTGCTGGGAATAAGCTGAGAAACCCTCAAAGGACACTATAGGACTCTACTGTGTAGGGGTACAGGGTCCCATGTGGACCTGAGAATCTCCTATAGTAGTGTTATTTGTTTATTTGAGGGTTTTTTTTTGGGGGGGAGGAAGTTGGCCTTGGGGTACAGTGGCTTGATGTGGGATCTCAGTTCCCAGACCAGGGATTGAACCCGTGCTGCAGGGGTGAAAACGCTGACTCCTAACTTCTACACTACCGGGGAACTCCCTTCTGCAGAATTATTATATCATGCTATAGCATAATCATTGTTGACCCTGGATAGTTGTAGATATGCTAAACCTTGTTTTGTATATCTAACAAGTCTTGCATATATTAAGTCCCTAAAGATTTAGATTAAAAATCACTAGACTAAATACGTTTGAAAAAGTAAAAAGATAAACTTCAGTTTTCTGGAAAATTTGACTTATTCTGGTCACCTCACTCTCCAGAGATACCTGACCAATGAGGTAGTGTGCTATGCATTAATTAAATAAACTTCCTTTAAATTATGCAGACATAGGGCTTAATTTGTAGAAAGAAATAGACAGGCTACTGTGTATTTGTTCAGTGATTTGCATGAAGTATGTATAATTCATGCATATCAAAAATTATGTCTCTACTCTTGAGACAACTTAAAATCTCATTATTCCTGCACTTGAAGTTGTAATTTTAGAATATTTTCTTTTCTTTTGTACCCACTCTGCTTGGTCCTAAAATTTTCTCTTACCAATGAAATAGGAAAGAGTGCTGGAATTCAGGAAAAAAAAAAATGTAACAGTGGGAATGAAGTTGAGGGCACACATTTCCTGCCAAAGCTGGATTTTTTATGTCATGATCTAAAACCTCCTCTGTGGACCAGTAGCATCAGCATCACCTGGGAGCTTATTATAAATACAGAATCTCAGAGTTACCTGGTGGCATAGTGATTAAGGATCCAGCATTGTCACTGCTGTGGCTTTGTTCACTGCTGTGGTGAAGATTCAGTCCTTGGCCCAGGAACTTTTGCATGCCAAGGGGGAGGCCAGAAAAAAAAAAAAATGCAGAATTGGAGGCCTCACCCAAGACCTATTGGATTAAAACCTGCATGTTAGCAAAATTTACAGGGGATGTGTATGCATATTAAAGTTTAAGAAGCACTTCTCTGAAGAGTACATCCGTGCAACTTTGGCTTAGCATAGGCGTACTTTTTGTATATGTATTTTTTTTTTCTTCTCAGAGACATGTTTGTAGTTATACTAAATGTAAGAATGACTACATTATTTGGCTGGGTGTCCTTAAAGCTATAGAAAATAGAAATATACAGAGTGAAGTATACTCTATACAGAGTCAGGGCCTACTCATAGGTTTTTAAATGCTAGCATGACATGGTACAAAGGGAAAATGTTAAGCATTTGAAAATTATGTAATTTTCTTCATTCTCATATCTTATCTGTAGCCCCTTCCTTGTCTTGCTTATCCTTAGAGTAAAGAATTAAGTCTTCAGAAAGAATTAGGCATTAAATTTAAAGGTGATAGGAATGGTCTCTATCCAGCCCACATTTACTCAGGACAGTCATACTCAGTCCTGACTCTAGGGGGAGCTCTCTAGAAGCTCCTTTGCCTGGAGTGTGGGTACCCTCCCAACATTGTACCTTCAACTCCAGGGTGTCACTTTCCAGCCTTACCCCTTCTGTGGAACTTCCTGTCCCTATCTTTTCTACCTCATTTTTTCAAAACCTTATCAATGGATGTAATGAGATTCAAAATGTGTAAGCTATATTTGTATTTTAATTGTTATTGGTTAATAACATGTTGATTTCTTCATTCCATAATTGTCTGGGAATCGACTTAGAGCTAGAGGTTATTCTCCCCAAAAGCTGTTCTTCTAGAAGGAAAGCAGAGTAAAGAAAGCATAGTGAGCACGTGTATTTGTTCACATGTCTCAACCCCATCCCCAAACTTCATTATCAAACTGAATCAAGTAAGCAGGGTCAGAATCGGTAGTCTCAGGAACTGTGCTGAGGAACCCACCTTCAAGGTCTTTGCTCATTAATTCCCACAGGAATAAGTGAAGTTACATCATGCTTGACTAATACTCTGAGCCAATATTACAGGACACACAATTTTAATGAAAAGTATTTAGGTAGTTTTTTTGCCTTATAAATAAAAGATGCAATCTTTGTAGTTGCTGTAAATCTGATGTGTTTCTATGGAAAACTGGGCCCTTGTAAAAATCGAATCAGCAAAAAAGGGAAATGGAGAGGTAATGACAGTGTCATTTGTTGAGTCTGCATTTACTTTTGGCACAGTTAATGCTGAGAATCTCAGCAGTGTTTTTCTCATCTCTGATTCTGTCCTCACTTTACTGTCTCCTGTTATGTTTTCTGCAACTTTATGCATCCTTACAGTAAAATGGAAATATTAATCATCAGATTTTTCAAGTAGGAAGAGAAGGAAAAGATAGAAATAGCAAACGAAATTTGAATTTGAACAGAAGTTCCCACTGTGGCTCAGCAGATTAAGGACTCAATGTTGTCTCTATGAAGATGCAGATTCAATCCCTAGCTTTGCTCAGTTGGTTAAAGATTGGAGTTGCCATAGTTGTGGCATAGGTTGCAGATGAGGCTCAAATCTGGTGTTGCTGTGGCTGTGGCATAGGCCTCAGCTGCAGCTCTGACTGACCCTTAGACCAGGAGCTTCCATATGCTACAAGTATGGCCCTAAAAAGAAAAAAATTAAAAATAAGAGCAAATCTGTGATGTAATAAGCACAGCTTTTCCCAGCAGAACTCATAGGGCCTCAGGATGGTAAGGTTAAAATCATTTAATCTTGTCAAACTCCCACCCCCATGCTTTAATCCCCTCTGCCTCACTTGCCCCAGGCAAGTGGACAGACTCCTGCCCTAGGCAAGTGGGCAGACATTTTAAGCATGAATGGGGTTTCCCATGAAAGAAAAATTGCTACTTCTTGAAGTAGCCCATGAATCTTTGCACAAGTGAGTTAGAAAATAGGAGTTCCCGTCGTGGCGCAGTGGTTAAAGAATCCAACTAGGAACCATGAGGTTGCGGGTTCGGTCCCTGCCCTTGCTCAGTGGGTTAACGATCCGGCGTTGCCGTGAGCTGTGGTGTAGGTTGCAGACGCGGCTCGGATCCTGTGTTGCTGTGGCTCTGGCGTAGGCTGGTGGCTACAGCTCCGATTCGACCCCTAGCCTGGGAACCTCCATATGCCGCGGGAGCGGCCCAAGAAATAGCAACAATAACAACAACAACAACAACAACAACAAAAAAGACAAAAAGACAAAAAAAAAAAAAAAAAAGAAAATACGTTTTCATAGTAATGTCAAATCTATTTCTCATGCGTTCTCTCATTCTTTCCTCTGAGCTTGGCACGGAGTGTTATAGGACTAACAAATCAGATATGGTCTACCCTCTCTGAGAATTTATCATCTAGCAGGGCTGACACAACTTGACAATTGGAAATAGGACTGTGCTCAACAGAGAAGAATGAATGTGTAGAAGCCAGCAGTCGGGAGCTCATGGTTTAGAGGCCAGAGAATGCCTCCCAAAGGAAGACATACTTCCTAAAGGATGAGGAGGACTTAGCAAGGCTGCCTTCATTCCCCACCCCTGTGCCTATGAGGCATGGGCCTGAAGGCTTTCAGATGACCACCCTCAAGATATTTGAAGTTTACTGTTTCTCTTCAGTCTTATTTTATCCTAACACCTCCAAGTTCTGTTGTTATTCTTTGACATGGTGTTTAATAGATTCACCATTTTAATGTTATTCTTTACAAAGTATATCACCCAGAAACAAAAATATCAGATGATACCTGAACAACCTTGAATAAAATGGGATAATCATCTCTTTAAGTTGTAATTTTGTTGCTATAGCCTAATACAGTAATTCTCAGTAAGTGCATTATTGATGCTCAGTGTCTTTATTACCAATTAAAATTCTTAATAAAAAAAGTTTAATGTGTTGGAGTTCCCGTCGTGGTGCAGTGGTTAACGAATCTGACTAGGAACCATGAAGTTGAGGGTTAGATCCCTGGCCTTGCTCAATGGGTTAAGGATCTGGTGTTGCTGTGAGCCGTGGTGTAGGTCGCAGACGTGGCTTGGATTCTGAGTTGCTGTGGCTCTGGCTTAGGCCGGTGGCTACAGCTCCAATTAGATCCCTAGCCTGGGAACCTCCTTGTGCTACGGGTGCAGCCCTAGAAAAAGACAAAAAGACTGAAAAAAAAAAAAACCAAAAAACCCTTTAATGTATATTCTTATTAAGCCATATCTTTCTTATAGTTTTCCTGTAATTGTTTTTGGACCCTAGTGTAGAATCATACATTAATTCCTATTAAATTTTATCACCTTATTAGGCCCATTTTTTTTTCATGTTGTCAGGACCTTTTTTGGAATCTAATGTTGGCTGTTAACTAATGTGCTGTTTTTCCTGTTATGTTATGTTTGGCCAGTGTTTTCTCTGATTTTATTTAAATCCTATTGCATAGGACAGGGCCGCCCACTGATGACCTCCAGTGAGGTAGAAATGGGACACTGGAAAAGGGCAAATAGCCCATTACAGATCTTCCTATTATGCTGTCACCTAACTCCTATCACTTTCTCAATTTGTATAATTTTGAAAGTAAGGGATAATAGTTATTAGATGAATGATTCTTTTAAAAATGGATAATATTCTATGTCTTAGCTTGGGCTGCTATAGCAAGATAACTATTAAACTGGCTGATTTATGAACAACACAAATTTATTTCTCATAGTTGAGGAGACTGAAAGTCTTAAGATCAGGGTATCTGCATGGTTGGGTTCTGGTGAGAACCCTCTTCTAGTTTGCACACTGCCAATATCTCGTTGTTACTGGGTGTAGCTTCACAGGTTGTTCCATTCTATTTATTTCTTGTAAATTGGTAAAATCCAGCAGCTTGAACAAATTCAGATGTGTGTTGTTGTTTGGTCAAAATGCTTCACAGGTGGCAGTATGTTCTATCAGGAGCCATGTATTTTTGATTGTCTCTCTTTTAGTGGTATTAACGGTTAATGATCATTAGATTCATTAGGAGTTCCAAAATCTTATATTCTAATTCTGTCATATTTTCATTGCTTATTAACTTTAAAACTTCTATAAAGAAAAACCTTCATCTACCATTTAGTTGGTAATTTACTACTTGACAGCAACAACAGTAGAACTCTCTACCACTAAACAAATTGCATTGGTTAAAATCTTGATTAGATGAATTAGAGATAAAATTAAAATATTAAAAAATAATACAGACATTTTGCCTGATTTATATGGCGTAAATATATGCTTTGTTTAAAATTGTTACTTTGTGCAAGCCCCCAGCAAATAGCAGGATGGTTCAGGAGTTCAGTGGATTGACTTTTTTTTTTTAATCGCATTCTTAGATTGTATCCATTTACGCTGCCTTCACCTGGTAATTGAAATTATCACCATTGACAGCACTTATGCTTCCTTTTCTTTCTGACTGCACTTGTATTATTATCATGATAATGACATTTTTTTTGTATCTACAGTATTTCTTGCTAAAATATCTCAGAGGATCTGCCTTATATTGCAAATAAAAAATGAAAAACCCAGCCATTCTTTTGTCTGGAATTAAATACACTTTGATTCCTACAGTTTGAATTTTCCCCATCATATCAGAATCAAGTCCTTAAAACTCTCTGCATTAGTATGCTTATGTGTACCTTAGTCTAAAGAGTAAGTTGTGTCTAATGACTCTGAAATTAAGACCATGAAATCAGAATTAAACATAAGTTGTATTAACAACATAAAAATGATCTTTAGATTTTTGAGGACATTAAGTCTGTTAGGGGTTTTGCATATATTTAAGTAAGGTGAGTCCTAGTAGAAAGATAAGTTATGTCAACCCAGATAGCAGACCATGCTATTGCCCATGATAACACAGAACTTTTTGTAAATATGCTGTAGATTATATTATTGTGTCTAATTTTGATTTCCACATTTTAGAAAAGATAGGGAAAAAATTAGTGTATATAAAGAAAAAATATGAAAATGACTAAATAAAAATATAAAAGTGGAAAGTAATTTCTTGATCAGGAAAGACCCAGTAGAAACTTAACTTTCCTCTGATTTGTTTTTGGAAGGCTTGTCATCACGAGGCCTCCAACCATCTTCCTTCTAGTCTCCAGTGCACAGAATGATGTGGTTCTGAACTGGAAGACGGGAAGCACTGGGGGACCTTAGAGTGTAGCTAGGGGTCTTGAATCCCTGTCTACTAGTGACTATCTAGAATGGCATGATGTCATATATATGCTACAGCTTTTCAAATATGTATAGATGTAGTTATGGGAAGTAAGGTGTAAAATCACACAAAAGTGTGATAGAAATTATGTTAATTTTCTCATCATCGTGTATTTCTTCAGGTGTGGGAGTAGGGGGTTCTGAAATAATTGTGAAGCTTAGTAAGAGCCTCATGGGAAAAAGCTGATTTGAAACAAGACAAAATGATGCTACATTATCAGGTGAGGTAACAGAGCTGACACTTAGCATAAGTTGGACCGATTCTGCAAATTCCTGAAGTTCTGCTGGGGAGCCTGCTGTGCTCACCACTGCTGATGACATCTCCTCTTGTTTTCCTTCAATTCAAATAGAGTCCTTTGTGAAGTCATTACATAGGCCTCTCTCATTTCATGTGCACCAAACACTCTCTAAGCCTTCATGGAAGTTCTTCCTGATAAGTGGCAATTGGCCTTGAGAGTATATAGGCATCTCTACCAACTAATTGAAGTCGGCGTATCAGTTGAAACCAGTTTGCCATCCCTAAGCCAGAGATGTCATCAAGAGGATAAAATGATAAACAATCACACTGTGGATCCACTTAGCAAGTGAGGGTCTAATGTTTAGCTTAGCTAAGAATGACAGAAGTAATGACAAACAGGACAATAGTCAACAGAGGAGGAGGTGTGATTTAGTCCCCCGAGAATGGATGTGTAATTTCTGTCTGAGGAGATCTTTGCAAATAGAATGTACTCACCTATCTTAATGTAAAACTACCTGAAGGCAGGAACCTGATTTAAATACCTTCTCCATCTTATGATTTTCCTGGTGCTTTGATTTTATAAACTGTTCTGGGCTTCCTTATTTTTATTGAAACCATCAAAGCCTTGCTGTGGTAGTTCATTACTGAATTTTATTACTTCTTCCTTTGGCTAATTGTACATTCTGCGAATAGATATGAAGCTGACATCTAGGAGAGTGTTACATTTTTCCTTTTTTTAAGAGGCAAAATCTATGTGAATTGTTCTTTTAGTTATTGGTTTTTGGCAAATTTTTAGTAAGTTATTGCTGTAGTTCTCATTATGTTTTCCTGGTTTTAAGAGGCTCATGAAAAATTAACTAGATTAATTTAAACATCAGGAATCTTCTCAATAAATTGCTCTGTGCATAGCTAGCAATAAATTAAATTTTAGGTTTTCTCAGATACTCATTCTGGAAATTAGGGCTTTGATTCTGTGCACATTAATCCCTCATTATTCCATTAATTTAACAAGCTTGTTGATTATTCAAACAAAAGTCTCAAGATATTCTTTTCTAATTCTGAGTATCATCTGTTTGCTTATAGCCATTTCCTATTTATAAGAGTAAACTGAATTTTAAAATCAATATCTTGAGGATGTTAAAATAGTATAATTTTGAAATTAATAAATTTGGGGTTATCTCCATAACACTCTCCATAGGTGAGTGGAAATATTTAAGATGTATTTTTTAAAAATCAAGTACTTTTTCTTGTTTTGAAATTTCACTCTTTTGCTCTTAATTTACTTCTGGATGAAAGGGTAATTTTACAACCTTTCATTTAGACATATTAACATAAGTGCCTTATTAAAACCATATATTAAAAGTATCCATAATTGTATGCCACTCTATTCGTTAAGACCAACCTAATGAATTTCATTATTTATTTTACTATTTCTTGCCAGACCATGATAGACAGGAATTTTTTTCTAACTTTATTGGGGTATAATTGACAAAAAAATGTATGCTTGAAGTGAACAATATGGTAATTTGCTGCACATACATGTTGCCAAATATTTACCAATATACAGTTAATTAACATGTCAGTCACCTCATATAGTTACCTTTCTGCATGTATCTGGGGGGTGAGAATGCTTAACATCTACCCTTTTAGCAAATGGCAAGTGTACAGTATAGTATTATTAGCTATAATCACCATGCTATACATTAGATCCTCAGAATTTATTCAACTTATAACTGAAAGTTTGTGTACTCTTTGGCCAACACCTCCTTATTTTCTCTGGCCCACAATTGCCGGCAACCACTATTCTATTTTACATTTTTATAAGTTCAACTTTATTTTTTTTGATTCCACATATAAGTCATCATATAGTATTTATTTTTCTATGACTTATTTCACTTAGCATAATGTCCTCCAATTTCATTCTTGTAGCAAATGGCAGGATCTCCAACTTTTTTATGGCTAAATAATATTCTATTCTCTGTTTCTGTCTTTGTCCCTGCCTCTCTCTTTCTTAAACACACATTTTCTTTTCTGTTTTTTTTTTTTCTTTTTATGGCCACACCCACAGCATGTGGAAGTTCTGGGCTAGGGCTCGGATCAGAGCTGCAGCTGCAATCCTTTGCTACAGCCATGGCAACACTGGATCCAAACTGCATCTGTGAACTATGCTGCAGCTATAGTGCAGTGCTAGGTATTTAACCCACTGAGCAAGGCCAGGAATGGAACTGACATCCTCATGGAGACTACATTAGGTCCCTAACTTGCTAAGCCATGGTGGGAACTCCACTCACATTTTCTTTAATCATTAATCCATCAATGGACACTTAGGTGGTTTCCATAGTTCCACATCTTGCCTACAGCGAATAATGTTGCAGTGAACATGGAGTACAGATATCTCCTCAAGATACTGATTTTATTTTCTTCAGATGTACATTCAGAAGTGGGATTTCTGGATCATGTAGCAGTTGTATTTTTAATTTTTGAGGAAACTTTATACTGTTTTCCATCATAGCTGTACCAATTTACATTCCCAACAGTGTAAAAGGATTCTCTTTTCTCCATATCCTCAACAGTATTTGGTATCTTTCCTCTTTTTGATAGTAGCCATCCTAACAAGTGTGAGGTGTTATTGTTTTGTGGTTATGATTTGCATTTCCCTGATTATTAGTGATGTTGAGCATCTTTTCATGTACCTATTGGATATTTGTTACATCTTTTTTGGAAAGCTGTCTATTCCAGGTATTTTGCCCATTTTTTAATAAGAGTATTTTTTTGCTATGCAATTATATGAGTTATTTGTGTATTTTAGTTATTAACCCCTTATCGTACAAATAATTTGGAAATATTTTCTCCACTTCTATATTTTGCCTTTTCATTTTTTTTATTTTTTTCCTTTGCTATATAGGAGCTTTTCAGTTTGATATAGTTTCACATGGTTTATTGTTTTGATTTTGTGGCTTGTGCTTTTGGTGTCATATCCAAAAAAGTCATTGCTCAGACCAATGTCAAACAGTTTTTTTCTGTATTTCCTTGTAGGAACTTTATGGTTCAGGTGTTTAAGTTTTTATCCATTTTGAGTTAATTTTTGTGAGTGGTGTAAGATTGGGTCCATTTTCATTCATTTGCATCTGTAACTAATTTCCCCACCATTTATTGAAAATACTATTTTTTCTTCATTGTGTGTTCTTGGCACCCTTGTCTAAGATTAGTTGACCATATATGTGTGAGTTTTTTTCTGAGCTTTCTATTCTGTTCCATTGGTCATTTTGTCTGTCTTTATTCCAATGTCTTGATTACTGTAGCTTGTAGTATAATTTGAAATTAGGAAATGTGATCTTCCAGTTTTGTTCTTCTTTCTCAAGAGCCCTGGCCATTCAGGGTCTTTGTGGTTTCATACAAATTTCATTATTGTTTTTTGTGATTCTGTGAAAAACAGAGTAATTTTCAAAGGGATTGCATTAAGTCTATAGATTGCTTTGAGTAATATGGACATTTAAAAAATATTTTTTCAATCAAAGAACATGTGATATCTTTCTATTTATTTGTGTCTTCTTCAATCAGTATCTTAATAGTTTTCAGTGTATAGGTCTTTGATCTCCTTGGTTTAATTTAAAGTTTTTTTAATTGGTTTGGATAATTTTATTTTTATTTTATTTTATTTTTGTCTTTTTAGGGCCTCACGCACAGCATATGGAAGTTCCTAGGCTAGGGGTCATATTGGAGCTGCAGCTGCTGGCCTGTACCACAGCCACAGCAATGCTGGATCTGAGCCATGTCTGAAACCTAACCCACAGCTTGTGGCAGTACCAGATCCGTAACCCACTGTGTGGGACCAGGGATTGAACCCTTGTCCTCGTGGATACTAGTTGCGTTCGTTACCCCGAGCCACAATGGGAACTCCAGTTTTGATGACTTTAAATGAGATTGCTTTCTTAATTTCTCTTTAAGATAGTTCATTGTTAGTGACAGAAATGCAACTGACTTCTGTATGTTGATTTTATATCCTGCACCTTTACTGAATTCTTAATTAATTCTAACAGTTTCGTGTGTGTGTGTGTGTGTGTGTGTGTGTGTGTGTGTGTGTGTGTGTGTGGAGTTTTTCATATATACTATCATGTCTTTTACGAACTGGAAAAAATTTAACTTCTTCCTTTCTGATTTGGTTGCCTTTTATTCTTTTTTCATATCTAATTGCTCTGGCTAGGACTTCGAGTACTCTATTGAGTAGAAGTGGTAAGATTGGACATCTTTGTCTTATTCCTGATCTTGAAGAAAAGTTTTTGACTTTTCATTGTTGAATATGATATTAGCTGTGGGCTTGTCATAATAGCATTTATTACATTGAGATACATTTCTTCTGTAACTGATTTGTTAGAGTTTTTATAATGAAAGAGTATTGAATTTTGTCAAATGCTGTTTCCATACCTATTAAGATTATTATATGATTTTTATTCATTCCATAAATGTGATGTATCATGTTTATTGACTTAGCTATGTTGAACCATTCCTACATCCAGGAATAAATGCTGCATGATTCCTTTATTGTTCTGTTGAATTTGGTTTGCTTTGTTTTGTTGAGGATTTTTGCATCTATATTCGGTAATAATATTAGCTTGTACTTTTTTATTGTGTCCTTATTTGGTTTTGGAATCAGGGTAATACAGGACTTATAAAGGAATTTGGAAGTATGACTTCCTCTTCCATTTCTTGGAAGAAATAGATAAGGATAGGCATTATTATTTTTTTTTTTTATGTTTGATAGAATTCACCAGTGAAGCCATCTGGTCCTTGGGCTTTATTTGTTGGGAGATTTTTGATAACTGGTTCAGTCCCTTTACTCTTTCTTGATCTATTCAGATTTTCTATTTCTTCATGCTTCAATCTTGGTAGGTTGTATGTTTCTCAGAATTTACCCATTTCTTCTAGGTTATATAATTTGTTGGATTATAATTGTTTATAGTAGTCTCTTTGATGATCCTTTGTATTTCTGTAGTATCAGTTGTAATATCGCCTCTTTCATTTTTGATTTTGAGTCTTCACTTTCTTTCTTAGCTAGTCTAATTAAAGGTTTGGCAGTTCTGCTTGTCTTTTCAAAAAGCAGCTCTTAGTTTCCTTGATCTTTTCCATTTTTTCCTATTCTCTATTTTATTAATTTGGTTATGACCTTTGCTATTTCCTTCCTTCTGCTAAATTTGGAGGTTTTTCTAGTTCCTTGAGGTATAATATTAGGTTATTTGAGATCTTTCTTGTTTCCTAATGTAGGTGTTTATTACTATAAGCTTCTCTCTTAGAACTGCTTTTGTTGCATCTAAGTTTTGGTATGCTGCATTTCCATTTTCATTACCTCAGTATATTTTAAAATTGCCCTTTTGATTTCCTCTTTGATCCATTAAATGTTTAGGATTCTGTTGTTTAATTTATACACACTTGTGCATTTTCCATCTTTCCTCTTCTTGTTCATTTCTATATTTTTTACCATTATGGTCAGAAAAGATACTTTATATGATTTAGTATTTGTAAACTTATTAGGACTTGTTTTGGATTCATGGATTAATAAGATGGCAGAATAGAAGGACTGGAGCTCAACTTCTCTCCTAAAAACAGCAAAATTCACAACTAAAGACTGAGCACTCGTGACCCAAATGGACTGGAAACCTTAAAAAAGATACCCTACTCCCAGAAGAAAAAGAGGAGGCCACATCAAGAGGTAGGAGGGGTGATTTCATGATATAAACAACCCCATACCTCCTGGGTGGGAAGCTCCACAGACTGGAAACTAACTGGTTCACAGAGACTCACCTACAGGAATGAGAGTTCTGAGCCACACATCAACCTCTCACGTGTGGGGATCTGGCATGGGGAGAAAGAGCCCAGGAGCAGCTGGCATTGAAGGCCAGTGGGGCTTGTACACAGGAGCTCCACGAGACTGGGGGAAATGGAGACCCCCATTCTTAAAAGGTGTACACAGACTTTAACATACACTGGGTCCCAGGGCAAAGCAAAGTCTCCATGGGAATCTGGGTCAAACCTGACCGCAGTTCTTGGATGACATCCTGGGAAAATGGGGGTTAACAAGGCTTGTTGTGAGGGAAAGACATTGAAAGCAAAGCTCTTGGGAATATTCAGCAGTGTGCCTTTCTCTGGAGGTGGCCATTTTGGGAAAATCTGGCCCCACCCATCAGTCAGCTGCTGAGAAGCCCTAGGGCAAACAACAACCTAGGTGGGATCACAGCCCTGCCCCTCAGTAAACAGGCTACCTAAAGACCCCTCAGGCACACAGCTGCCTCTAATCCCATCCAGAGACTAAGCCCTACCCACCAGAGGGATTAGAATCAGCTCCACCTACCAGGGGGCAGGCATCAGCCCCTCCCATCAGGAAGCCTACAGCAAGCCCCCCCATACCAACTTCAGCCACAGGGGGGCAGATGCCAGAAGTAAGAGAGGCTACAATTCTATTATCTGTAAAAAGGTCAACACACCAAAAACCTATAAAAATGAAAAGACAGAGAACTATAACTCAGATGAAGGAAAAAGGAAAAACCCCAGAAAATCAGCTAAGTGATGAGGAGATTCTCAGCCTCCAGGAAAAAGACTTTAGACTGTCGATGCTGAAGATGATGCAAGACATTGGAAATAAACTGGAGGCAAAGATGGATAACTTACAGGAAACACTAACCAAAGAGATACGAGATATCAAACTTAAGTGAGAAGAGATGCAAAATACAATAACTGAAATAAAAAATTCACTAGAAGCAGCTAACAGCAGAATACAGGAGGCAGAAGAACGAATAAGTGAGGTGGAGGACAGATTAGTGGAAATTACGGATGCAGAACAGAAAAGAGAAAAAAGATTGAAAACAAATGAAGAGAGTCTCAAAGAACTCTGGGACAACGTGAAACACACCAACATCCAGAAGGAGAAGAGAGAGAGAAGGAGAGAGAAAAAATATTCCAAGAGATAATAGCTGAAAACTTCCCTAACATGGGGGAGGGAATCACTTACTCAAATCCAGGAAGCACAATGAGTACCATATAAAATAAACCCAAGGAGGAACACCCTGAGGCACATATTAATCAAACTGACCAAAAATAAAGACAAAGAGAAAATCTTGAAAGCAGCTAGAGAAAAGAAACAAATAACACACAAGGGAACTCCAATAAGGTTATTGGCAGATTTTTCAATAGAAACTCTGCAGGCCAGAAGGTAATGGCATGATATACTTAATGCGATGAAAGGAAAAAACCTCCAACCAAGATTACTCTACCCAGCAAGGCTCTCATTCAGATTTGAAGGAGAAATCAAAACCTTCACAGATAAGCAAAAGCTGAGGGAATTCATCAACACTAAACCAGCCTTACAACAAATACTAAAGGAACTTCTCTAGCCAGAAAAGAACAAGAGAAGAAGGAAAGAAAATAAGAGCAGCAAAACAAATCCAAAGTGATTAATAAAATGGCAATAAGAACA
The DNA here is from genome assembly GCF_054392235.1 of Sus scrofa. Classification (NCBI taxonomy): domain Eukaryota; kingdom Metazoa; phylum Chordata; class Mammalia; order Artiodactyla; family Suidae; genus Sus; species Sus scrofa. The sequence continues at coordinate 165,201,228 of NC_139395.1, forward strand.
TACATATCAATAATTACCTTAAGTGTGAATGGACTAAACTCCCCAACCAAAAGACATAGACTGGCTGAATGGATACAAAAACAAGACCCATATATATGCTGTCTTCAAGAGACCCACTTCAATTCTAGGGACACATACAAATTGAAAGTGAGAGGATGGAAGAAAATATTTCATGCAAACGGGAATCAAAAGAAAGCTGGAGTGGCAATACTCATATCAGACAAATAGACTTTAAAATGAAGAATATTTTCAGGGACAAAGAAGGACATTACATAACGATCAAAGGATCAACCCAAGAAGATGATATAAAATTTTTAAATATCTATGCACCCAACACAGGTTCACCACCATATATAAGGCAACAGCTAACAACCTTAAAAGGAGAAATTAACAATAACACAATAATAGTGGAGGACATTAACACCCCACTTACAGCAATGGACAGATCAACCAGACAGAAAATCAATAAGGAAACACAGGCCCTGAATGATGCATTAAACCGGATGGACTTAATAGATATTTATAGGACATTTCATCCAAAAGCAACAGAATACACATTCTTCTCAAGTGCACATGGAACATTCTCTAAGATTGATCATATCCTGGTATACCAATCCAACCTCAGTAACTTTAAGAAAATTGAAATCATATCAAACATCTTTTCCAACCACAACGGTATGCGACTGGAAATTAATAAGAAAAAAACTGCAAGAAACACAAACACGTGGAGACTCAACAACATGCTACTAAACAACCAATGGATCACTGAAGAAATCAAAGAGGATATTAAAAAATACCTAGAAGCAAATGACAATGAAGATACGATACTCCAAAACCTATGGGATGCAGCAAAAGCCGTTCTAAGAGGAAAGTTTATAGCACTACAGGCCCACCTCAGGAAACAAGAAAAAGCTCAAATAAACAAGCTAACGTTACATCAAAAGCAGCTAGAGAGAAGAACAGACAAGACCTAAAGTTAGTAGAAGGAAAGAAATTATAAAGATCAGAGCAGAAATCAATGAAATAGAAACAAAGAAAACCATAGAAAAGATCAATGAAACTAAAAGCTGGTTCTTTGAAAAGATCAACAAAATTGATAAACCCCTAGCCAGACTTATCAAGAAAAAAAGAGAGAGGACTCAAATCAGTACAATTAGAAATGAAAAAGGAGAAGTAACAACAGACATCACAGAAATACAAAGGATCATAAGAGACTACTATATGTAACTATATGCCAATAAAATAGAAAACCTACAAGTAATGGACAAATTCTTTGAAAAATACAATCTTCCAAGACTAATCCAAGAAATAGAAAAGATGAATGGACCAATCATAAGTACTGAAATTGAAACCGTGATTAAAAAACTTCCAACAAACAAAAGTCCAGGACCAGATGGCTTCACAGGCGAATTCTATCAAACATTTAGAGAAGAGTTAAAACCTCTCCTTCTGAAACTATTTCAAAAAATTGCAGAGGAAGGGATACTCCCAAACTCATTCTATGAGGCCACCATCACCCTGGTACAAAAACCAGATAAAGATTCCACAAAAAAAGAAAACTATAGGCCAATTTCACTGATGAACATCGATGCAAAAATCCTCAACAAAATACTAGCAAACCGCATCTGACAATACATTAAAAGGATTGTACATCATGATCAAGTGGGATTTATCCCAGGGATGCAAGGGTTCTTCAATATCCACAAATCCATCAGTGTGATACACCACATTAACAAACTGAAGTAAAAAAAAAACATATGATCCTCGCAATATATGCAGAAAAAGCCTTTGACAAAATCCAACACCCATTTCTGATAAAAACCCTTCAGAAAGTGGGCATAACGGGAACCTACCTCAACATGATAAAGGCCGTATATGACAAACCCACAGCGAACATCATTCTCCATGGTGAAGAGCTGAAAGACTTCCCGCTGAGATCAGGAACAAGACAAGGCTGTCCGCTCTTGCCACTCCTCTTCAATATAGTTCTGGAAGTCCTAGCCACAGCAAACAGAGAAGTAAAAGAAACAAAGGAATCCAAATTGGAAAGGAAGAAGTAAAACTATCCCTATTTGCAGATGACATGATACTATACCTAGAGAATCCTAAAGACTCTACCAGAAAACTGTTAGAGCTCATCCACGAATTTGGCAAAGTCGCAAGATACAAAATCAATACACAGAAATCGATGGCATTTCTATACACTAACAATGAAATAGCAGAAAAAGAGATTAGGGAAGCAATCACACTTACCATCGCATCCAAAAGAATAAAATACCTAGGAGTAAACCTACCTAAAGAGACAAAAGACCTGTACTCTGAAAACTACAAGCCACTGATGAAAGAAATCAAAGATGACACAAATAGATGGAAAGATATACCATGCTCATGGATTGGAAGAGTTAATATTCTCAAAATGACTATACTACCTAAGGCAATCCAAAGATTCAATGCAATCTCTATCAAATTACCAAGGACATTTTTCACAGAACTCAAACAAAATAGTTTAAAGTTTGTTTGGAAGCACAAAAGTCCCAGAATAGCCAAAGACATCCTGAAAAAGAAATATAGAGCTAGAGGAATCAGGCTCCCAGACTTCAGACTATACTACAAAGCAACAATTGTCAAAACTGCATGGTACTGGCACAAAGACAGAAATATAGATCAGTGGAGCAGGATAGAAAGCCCAGAATTAAACCCATGCACCTACAGCCAAATAACCTATGACAAAGGAGGCAAGACTATACGATGGAGAAAGGACAGCTTGTTCAGTAAGTGGTGCTGGGAAAACTGGACAGCCAAATGGAAAAGAATGAAATTAGAACACTCCCTAACACCATACACAAAAATAAACTCCAAATGGATTCAAGACCTAGATATAAGACCAGACACTATCAAACTCCTAGAGGAAAACATAGGCCAAACACTCATAAATGACAGCAACATCTTCTCAGATCCACCTTTCATCATAGTATTGACAACAAAAACAAAAATAAACAAATGGGACCTAATCAAACTTCAAAGTTTCTGCACAGCAAAGGAAACCCTAAACAACACAAAAAGACAACCCACAGAATGGGAGAAAATATTTGCAAGTGAATCGACTGACAAGGGATCAATCTCCAAAATTTATAAACAACTTCTGCAGCTCCATACCAAAAAAAACAAGCCTATCCAAAAATGGGCAGAAGATCTAAACAGACAATTCTCCAAAGAAGACATGCAGATGGCTGAGAAACACATGAAAAGATGTTCAACATCACTCATCATTAGAGAAATGCAAATCACAACCACGATGAGGTACCACCTTACACCAGCTAGAATGGCCATCATCCAAAAGTCTACAAACAATAAGTGCTGGTGAGGGTGTGGAGAAAAAGGAACCCTAGTAGTTGTTGGTGGGATTGTAGATTGGTGCAACCACTGTGGAAAGCAGTATGGAGATGCCTCATAAAACTAAACATAGAACTACCATTTGATCCAGCAATCCCACTCCTGGGCATCTACCCAGAGAAAACCACGACTCGCAAAGACACATGTACTCCAATGTTCATTGCAGCCTATTTTCAATAGCCAAAACATGGAAACAACCTAAATGTCCATTGACAGAGGAGGTGATCGAGAAGAGGTGGTACATATACACAATGGAATATTAGTCAGCCATTAAAAGGAATGAAATACCAGCATTTTTAGCAACATGGATGGACCTAGAAACTATCATGCTAAGTGAAGTCAGCCATACAATGAGACATCAATATCAAATGCTTTCACTGACATGTGGAATCTGAAAAAAGGACAGACTAAACTTCTTTGCAGAACAGATGCTGACTCACAGACATTGAAAAACTTATGGCCTCCTGAGGAGACAGTTTGGGGGGTGGGGGGATGTGCTTGGGCTGTGGGATGGAAATCCTGTGAAATCAGATTGTTATGATCATTATACAACTACAGATGTGATAAACAAACAAAAAAAAGACTTTTTTTGCACCCTAACATATGATCTGATCTGGATCCATAGGCATTTGAGAAGAATATGTATTTTGTTGCTATTGAACGATGTCTGTTAGGTTCATTTCATATAATGTATGGTTCAAGTATATGAATTCCTTATCATTTTCTCTCTGAGAGTTCCTGTCATGGCTCAGTGGTTAACGAATCCGACTAGAAACCATGAGTTTGCTGGTTCGATCCCTTTCCTTGCTCAGTGGGTTAAGGATCCGATGTTGCCGTGAGCTGTGGTGTAGGTTGCAGACATGTCTCAGATCCCGCGTTGCTGTGGCTCTGGCATAGGCCGGCAGCTACAGCTCAGATTGGACCCCTAGCTTGGGAACCTCCATATGCCGTGTGTGCGGCCCTAGAAAAGAGCAAAAAAAAATAATAATAGTAATAATAATTTTCTCTCTGTATGATCTGTTCCTTGCTGAAAGAAGGGTAAATAATTCCCTACTATTATTGCATTGCTGTTTATTTTTCCATTTAGATCTGTTAATATTCACTTAATAGTTAAGTATGTTGATGTTAGGTATATATTTTACAATTGTTACAGCCTTTTGATGAATTGACTTCTTTATCATTAAACAGTAACCTTTTTTATCTTCCTACAGTTTTTGACTAAGTGTGTTTTGTCTAAGCATAGCTACCCATGCTCTCTTTTGGTTTCCATTTGCATGGTATATATATTTTTTCGAGCTCTTCACTTTGACTTAATGTGTGTGCTTAAAACTAAATTGAGTCTTTCTTATGCAGCGTATAGTTGGGTATTGGTTTTGATCTATCCAGCCATTTCACATCTTTTGGTTGGAGAACTTAATCCATTTGTACTTAAAGTAATTATTGATGTATGAGGATTTACTATTACCATCTTTTGTTTTCTGGCTGTTTTGTAGTTTCTTTGTGTCTTTCTTCCTTTCTTGGTCTCTTCCTTTGTGATATGCTTTGAATCCTTTCTTCTTATCTTTTGTACACCTGCTATAGGTTTTTACTTTGTGGTTATGAGACTTGCATAAAACATGTTATAGCTGTAACAGTCTATTTTAAGTTTATAACAACTTAACTTCCATCATATGTAAAAACTCAACCATTTTACTTCCTCCCTGCCACAAACATTTAGTATCCTTTATTTCACAATTTATGTGTTTTAATATTGTGTATCCATTAGTAAGTTAGTATAGCTATGGCTGTTTTTCATACTTTGTCTTTTAACCTTTATATTACAGTTAAGTGATTTATATACCATTATTACAGAATTAGAGTGTTCTGAATTTGACTATATACTTCCCTTTATCAGTGAGTTTTATATTTTCATGATTTTAAGTTACTAATTAGTTTCCTTTCATTTCGTCGTCAAGAAGTTCCTTTAGCATTTCTTGTAAGGCATATGTAATAATGAACTCCCTCAGCTTTTGTTTGGGAAATTCTTTATCTGTTCCTCACTTCTGAAGGACAGTTTTAATATGGGTAATATATTCTTGGTTGGCAGATTTGTTTGTTTGTTTTACTTTCAGCACTTTGGTTATATTATCTCCCTCTTGAGCTGCAAAGTTTCTACTGAAAAATCTGCTGATAGCCCTTTGCAGGCTCCCTCATGTAGGAGGAAATTTTTTCTCAGGATAGTTATATAAATCTCTACAGACTAACACATGAAAGAAAACAGAAACTGGTGTGGTATATTTCCTCCCACTGCTATTTCTTTACCCAATTTACTTATCCACTTGCTGAATCACCTACCTAGCCTTCAGGGTCAACTCCATAGAAATTTGTTTTAATAACACATTGTAAATTGTGCATATTGGATCAGTTTCCACGTGAAGGGAAAAAGTTGAAGTTCTATTGGCAATTAAGAAAAGCTGTTTTTGATCCTCAGATTGAACAACTTTGGTTGTTTCCTCTGTCCTGTTACCTACTTTGAATTGTATACTATCTTCTGTCAGGCCTGGTTATTAGATGTTGGGCTATTATGTGTTCTCATTTATGCCTTTGATAGCCAGTAATTATTTAGGTTTTTTTTTTTTTTTTTTTTTTTGTCCTTTTAGGCCACACCCACAGTATATGGAGGTTCCCAGGCTAGGGGTCTAATCAAAGCTGTTGCTGCCGGCCTATGCCACAGCCACAGCAATGCCAGATCTGAGCTGTGTCTGCAGCCTACAAGACAGCTCACAGCAACGCTGGATCCTTAACCCACTGAGCGAGACCAGGGGTCAAACCCACAACCTCATGGTTCCTAGTCAGATTCATTTCCTCTGCCCCAGGATGGGAACTCCAATTCTTCAATATTAATTAATTTTATAAGTAAACGTTAAGCTCTAAATATCAGGTGAAATAAGATACTAAACAGCTATTGTCTTCAAAGAGTTCACTCTCCAGAGGGGGAAGTAGGCATAAAGTGAACTGAAATGTAATGTGTAAGTGTCATAAGACAAGTGTGATCACAGAGCAAGTATTACCCCACCTTTGAGATATATGTGCCTGTGTTTACCACTTCTAAAATGTGTGTGTTGGGGCTCACAGTTGATACTCATTTTATAAGTTTGCTGGGTTGTTTTAACTGTGTTTAGTTAATGTTTTCAGGGAAAGACATTGTTTCACTTTCATTTTATCCCAAACAGCGCATTAATGAGCTATTTTGTTAAGAGTAGTAGCAGCATTTTTTGAGGACTTGTTAGATGCAGGATGCCAAACTCTAAGTTGAGTGCATGTAGAGTGATAAAGCACAGTCCTCCTTTGAAAAGGTGAAGTCTTCTTGGGGAAATAACATTTAGAGAGAAAGTAAGTACAACACTTGGCAACTTAAATTTCTTCTGGCAGTATAGTTTTTACTGCACTGTCATATTTATTCTTAGTGTTAACCCTATAAGGCAAGTTATTGTAAGCACTCACTTTATGGATAAGAAAATTTACTGGCTTCCCACAATCATACAATGAATGTGTGGCAGCCACAGCTCTCCAGGTCACCTGACTTTAATCTATAGCCCTTCCTGTCTTGACATAATAAGAACCGAGTAGTTCATGTAGAAATCAGAGAACAGGGCCTCGCAAAACCTGTCTGGACACCAAAGAGTATTTCTAGGATCTGGTGCACAGCGAAAAAGTGGAGTGTGGGCTAGGCCAAGACCAAAGGCTGAGCAAAGAGCAGAAAACTAAATGTCTGGGTTGAGAAAAGCCCAAGAAGCAGAATCTGAAGGGAAATCTGAGGTGAGAGCTGGCAGGGATTTTGTGAAGACAAGGCAGGAGGGCTGGGGATTTGTGAGGGCAGCTGTCAGCCCAGCCAATTACAACTACATCGCCCCTTTTGAAGACTGAGTCCCTCCCCTGCTGGTCTTAAAGGTGAATAGCATCCTGAACCTCAGTTTTAACAGAGATGGAAAGATGTCAAGATGTTTATTTTTATTTTGCATGGATCACACTGTCGTATGTTATGGTTGATGTAGGCTTGGCCATAATTTCATATGTTTTATTTCTAAGGTATATATTTTAGAACCTACCTTTTTGAACTCTATACTTTGATGAAATGCCACATTTCAAGTGGTCAGTAGCCACAGGTGACTAGTTGCTCCCTGTATTGTACAGAATGGTAAATGTGGGTTCTTTTTTCAAAGAGATATTTTGAAGTAGTAATGCACATGTAAAAATACTCAAAGTGTTCAGACAGTAAAAAATGAAAAGTGAAAGTTTGTTTCACTGCCTCCCTCTCAACCACTGTCCTTCCTCCAAAGGTATCTGCTATTAAACCTTTCTCTTGTACTCTTCTGGGGAAAGAAAAGCATGTCGTATCAATATTTTTCAGATATATACCTTTTTTTTTACATTACACAGTTGATTATACTAGGTATGCTGTTTTATTTTATATCTAAAATTTATTAAAAATCTCTCTTAGAGATCTTGATATAATAATATATTTAGCTCTAACTCCCAGTTTCGCCTTGTTTCCAGGGTTTTTTTTTCACCCATCCAAACAGTGCTATTGTTAACTTAAAAAAATTACACAGTCTGAAAGTTGAGAGTTAAATTGGGGTGAAATTAGGACCTAAGCCTGAGACTCAGCATCTCAGGTAGCCCTGAGAAACTGCTCCGAGGAGGTGAGGGGGGAAGCTAGGATATAAGAGTTTTTGGAACAAAGGGAAAGTAATAGGAACAAAAGATTTACAGAAAACCAGATTTATAGAAAAAGATTTACAGAAAACCAGTTTCTTTGGGAAGAAGTGAAGGTCTGGACTTACTGTAATCACTCCTTTGATATGCACCTCAGCTGTGGGCCAGTCTTCTTTGTTTCTTGCCTGAGTTCCCTCAGGGCTCACAGGCCCACCCTTGGTAGTGGCTGTTCTCACAGATGACCACCACAACTTTTTTGTCCACTTAACTACAGCCCAGGAGCTCTGAAGTACTGCCCCAAAGAGGGAAGGGGGAAATATCAAGGTATGTCATGGAAGTGAAGGGGGAAGTGCAGGCAGCCATGCACACATATTACACACATATTACAGAAGCTTGCTGCTGGTCTCATGAAGGTTACTACTCATCACAGACCTCAGTCATCATTGAAGGATTTTAGTGTTTTTGTAGATATGAGGAGATGCAAGAATTGGGTTCATAAAATCTTTTGCTAAAAATATGTAAGAAGAAGACCCAGTCTTCCAGTTTTCCAAGAGCACAAGGTGCCTCTCCTGGTCTCCACCCTGAGCTCTGCTCAGGGGGTGCTGTGGGTCTGCAGCTTCAGTGGCTCATGTTTTACTCCATGTAGAGGCTGATGACAAGTGCCAAACTTCAGTTCACACTATGATATATATGGTTTGTCGAAAAGATTCCTAGCAGTGCAATTGCTGGATTGAAGAATGAGAACACAGCCTCCTAAGGAGGCCTCCCTGGTGGTCCTCCTTACTGTTTCTAAGCAAGGATGGAATTTAGAATCTGGGGCAAGGGTAGGGCATAAACCACAGGGACTGGACAAAAAGGGAATCATGGATAAAGTAGAAACTCTGGCTGTGAGACAAGATGATAAATATTTGCATCAATAGTCTTAAGGGTGGCCTTTAAGTTTAATCTGTACAGTCCCTTCTGGGAGTTTTAAGAAAAAAAGCTTTAAATGTCAGTGTATTTTATTGTAATCATAAAAATATGTATATATATTTTTTATCACTGCAATTGTGTTCAGTTTTATTATAAAGATATTGCGTATTTATTATACATAGTTTGGAAAAACGCAAGAAAGAATAAAGCAAAAAACAAATTTTAGCCATATTCAGAGAAAGCCAGTGTTAAATATTTTAATTTCTTATTTCTGTATATGCATTAGTTTTTACATATTCAAGATCATATTGTAATATACATGTGTTTATATCCAGACTTCCCTTTATCATCTTGATCTTACTGATTTTATTTTCTTTCTTTCTCTCTCTCCCTCTTTTTCCCTCCCTCTTCTTCCTTTCTTCCTTCCTCTCTTTCTCTCTTTCTTCCTCCCTCCCTCTTCCTTCCTTCCTTCCTTTCAGGTAATAGAAATCTAACATTGTTTTGGAATGAATTTGGATACCAGAATAATAAGGATACTGAGAGATCTTTAGATTCTGTTCAGTATCAAAGAAGACAAGCCATGGCCATCCCATTCATTATTCAGTGTGGTGAGCATTGAATTCAGTTTCAATTAGCAGACATTTACTGAGTTCCTGACATGCAGGTCCTTGTGTTAAAAAATGGGGCATGAAGAAGACAAAGGTGGGTAAGACAGGGTTACTTTCAAGGAGGTTAGGATCTAGATGAAAGGTTAAGATGAGCATGACATTACTTGTGATAGAGGTTAAAATAATGTAAATGATGTAAAAGAATCATCAAGTTCTTTGATTAAGGGTCGAAAGAAAAAAAGAATGGGGAAGTTGAAGTTAGGTTTCATGACAGAGATAACCTTTGCCATGGTCTTTAAAGTAGGCTTTTGAAAGGCAGAGATATAACTGGAAATGTATGTTAATATCAGACGTATACTTCAGCTAATGTTTTTGTGGTAAATGATAGAAACAGTCATTTTTATATTTTAATACTTAAAACTCTAATTATGTTAAATAATAGTAGACAGTAATTGACTCCTGAGTGAGTAAGTGATGAATAAATAATAGAAGACAGAACTATTGGATTGAGTAAACATGTTAAACAACCTTGAATGTTAGGATAAGAAGTTTTTACTTTAATAAGCAATTGGGAGTTTTTAAAAAGGAGAACAATATATTGTGTCTCTACTGTCTGCAGAAAATCTGCTGTCCAGTAGGAAAGACAGTCAAGCAAACAGAAAAGTACACTGTAGTGTGTGTGAAATGTTGTAGTTATTTGCATAGGGCTAAGTGAACACCTCCCCAACCTTGAGCCTGCGGTGGTCCAGAGAGGACTTGACTAGTTAGATGTCACTGGTAGTAAGGTTGCTCTGAAAGTCAGTGCAGGATGATTTGGAGGAGGGTTAGAGCAAAGGTTAAGGTCGGGCCTCTGATAAAACTACTGGCATAATTCAGGATCCAGGTGAGAAATCATAAATGTCTAAATAAAAGCATGACGGTGAGATTTAAGACAAACACACAGGGCAAACACTTAGAAATTTATGACCATAAGAAACAAACTATTGGATGATAATATTAATGGCTAAAAATGACTATGTTTTAGATATATGCAAGGTACTGCCAGAATCCAATCTCCAGTATCTGAGAGCTGTGTGAAATTGGGCAAGTTCCTTAATTTCTTGAAGCTTTAGTGTTCTTATTTATAAAATGAGGTTAGTATTTATAGCTACATAATATAGTTTTGTGAAAATACAATTAATTAACACATGTAAAGTTTAAGTGCTTAGGAGGATAGTGCATTAGGGTTCTCCAGGGAAAGAGAACGAGTAGGATAGATGGATTTATTGGATGAATAGATGGATAGATATAGATAGATAGATACATAGATATTTATTAATTACAGGGTTTTGTCTCAAGTGATAAGGAGGCTAACAAGTCCCAAGATCTGTAGTTAGCAAAGTGGAGACCCAGGAGAGCCATTGGTTTGATTCCAGTTTGAGTCTGAAGTCCCAAGAATAAGGAAACTCACTGATGTAATTCCAGTCTAAATGTTGACAGGCTCCATGCCCAGGAAGAGCTGATGTTTTCGTTCTAGTCTGAAGGCAGGAAAAAAACTGATGTCCCAGTTTAAGACAGTCAAAAAGAAGTCACTTGCAAGAGGGTTAGCCTTTTCTGTTCTATTCAGGCCTTCAACTGACGTGTTGAAGCCCACTCATATTAGGGAAGATAATCTGCTTTACTCATCTACCAACTGAAATGTTAATCTCATCCAAAATACCCTCACAGATGGCACTCAGAATAATGGTTACCCAAATATCCAGGCACCCCCTGGCCCATTCAGATTGATCCATAAAACTAACCATCATGTTTAATGTCTAGCAATGTTAGTAACTTTTATCATGTTTATTATGTCACTTCTCCGGAATCCTTTTACATAAGTACTAATAAGGTACTCTTTTTACAGATGATGGTACTGAAACACAGAGAAGTAATTTTTCCAAGATCATAGAGGGGGTCATTGTGGAACTATTCAGATTCTTAAGCACTGTGCAAACTCTCTCCACCTTAGACAGAGAAGTATTTACCTAAGAACCATTCGCAGTGTGTCTGGAGGGAATTCAGGGTTAAAGTGAGGTGTAACCTGGAGAGAGTCAAGTGCCTTGGTCCTACAAGAGAGGAAGGGACAAAGAAGTCAGGAATTGTAGACAGGAGAGTGAGATAAGAGCTGTGTGTGAGGAGTAGAGGGAGGGGGAGAACAGAACAGGGAACTGTGTAAATGATAGAGATTGATTTTTCTTGTTAGGTTAGTCATATGGTTGGAGATGGACAGTGCTATTGTCAGTAGATACATCATAGGTCAGAAAAAAAAAGAGCCAGGTTACTAGAAGTCTTCATGTGGTTTAAGAAGAGGTGAAGAGGGACCTGTTAAGGTTCTTTTCTAGCAGAAACCAACAGAAAGAACTTAAGCAATAATAATGAACTTAAGCAATAAATCAACAATAATGATTTATTGATGGTGTCCTTGGGTAGCTCATAGAATCCTAAACTAGTTGTGCCATCAAATATAATGCTATATGACTACGGATTCACTTGTTTTTGGACCAGAAGATACCTCATCCTTTTGGTATATGCAACCTGACATCTTGCTATGATAGATTCACTTCTGACTATAGTCTTTCTTGTATATAATTTTGTTTTGGTGATTTTAGATCTTTGCCTTAAATGGAGAATCTTGCCTCCGTCTACTGATTATGAGGAAAAAGAATGTTTTGACATCTGGATTTGTGCTAATAACCCTAACCTCTTGGAAAACAGGTAGTTTTTGATAGTTATCTAAAATTCTTTATTCATTTTTAATTCCTAAAATATTTATGTTTGAAACTGGAAAGTGTCAGCTATAGATAAATTTTAGCTTAGTACCTTTATATTTTCTAACTCTTTCTAGCCCCTTGCCACCTTTGGAAAGATATTTTGTTACTGTTCTTTTACATCAAGTTAAAAGAGACCTGGGTGTAACTTTTTGTAAATGTTGGGTGTGCAGCTCTGTGTTTCCATGGCAGGAGACCTTGCCCCTGAGTTCTGCCTTCCCGTTCATTTTCACGCAATATGCAATCTTCTTGTGAAGGAGTCTTATCTAGAGGGTGTCTCCAGAGGCACTAAACTGTTGGATCATGTGATTTTTCAGTTTAACCCGTATATTGATTTTATTGCTTTGTGCTCTTAGAAGAAGTTCATACTAAAACAGGAAAAAGACTGATTAAATATTAATGAATGTCAATGTTATTACAAGCCCTTTTTGACTTATATTCTTTTCCTTGGCGGGGGGGACTTAATACTCCCATTTAGCAAAGGCACCCCTGAGTCATGCATTGCATTTCTGTGGAGTTTTTTCTAAGTACTTTAGCCTGGATAAGTGGATCAGTATTGCTAATACAGACATTAGTGTAATAACTCTTGTTTGATTTTTTTTTTTTTTTGGCATGTGGAAGTTTCTGGGCCAAGAATTGAACCTGTGTGACAGCAGTTACCAGAGCTACAGCAGTGACAATGCTGGATCCTTAACCCTCTGAGCCACCAGGGAACTTCTTGTTTGAATATTTTCATCTAGTCCTGAAAAAAAAAAAAATAGAGCAATTGAAAAAAATAAAATAGAAGTTCCCTTTGTGGCGCAGTGGAAACAAATCCACCTAGCATCGATGAGGATACAGGTTCAATCCCTGGCCCCACTCAGTGGGACAAGGATCTGGCATTACCATGAGCTATGGTGTAGGTTGCAGGTGTGGCTTGGATCGCATATTGCTGTGGCTGTGGCATATGCTGGTAGCTCTAGCTCCGATTTGACCCCTAGCCTGGGAACGTCCATATCCTTCTGCTGTGACCCTAAAAAGTAAAAAAATAAAAATAAGTAAAAAAGAAGAAAACATCCAGAAACTGCCACTAAAACCCTTTCCACCTGGGTTAATCATATTTAGAGATTAATGAAAAGTGTCACAGGTGACAGAGGCTCTTAGGTTTCAAAGACCCAGGGGGTTTCTCAGTCCCCTTTCTTGGTTTGCAGTAGAACTTGTTTTTTTCTTTCCCCCCAAATAACATTTATTTCTGACCCCAAGTACATAAAACAGATAAAAACAGAACTGTCCTAATTGAATTGGAGGCTGAGAATCTGGGGGCCAGATGTATCCACTTTTCATTTCTATCCCCTGCTCACTGCAGAAAGCCTAGTGTTTCAGGGAACATGAGTAGTTCTAGTCTTTTTAATTTTAGAGAAGTGGAAATTAAAGCCCAGAAGGGGGGATATGAAGCCTGTTCATGAAGCCACCGGACCAGGCCTCCTGATTCTGGTCCTAAGTTGGAACTTAAATATCTCCTAAGTAGGAAGAAAGTAGTGGCTCAGTTTCAATATTAAGAATAGTCTGATATATAGTGTCTTCGTTGTCATTATTTTCACCCAAGTGTTGATTAAGATAAGTATTTTTTTTAATTTGTATATGAAAAGACCTGTGTGCTTGAAAATGTAAATAAAATTAGTACAGCCCACAATTGTCAGAAAAAGGTTAATAATATTGATCACCTTTTTTTTTTTTTTTTTTTTTGGCCGCAAGCGCAGCATATGGAGGTTCTCAGGCTAGGGGTCTAATCGGAGCTACAGTTGCCACCCTACGCCACAGCCACAGCAATGCTAGATCTGAGAGATGCATCTGCAACCTACACCACAGCTCACAGCAACACTGGATCCTTAACCCACTGAGCGAGGACAGGGATGGAACCCGCAACCTCATGGTTCCTGGTTGGATTTGTTTCTCCTGTGCCATGATGGGAACTCCAATATTGATCACTTTCTGTGAATTCAGAACTTTCATACAGCAGAGGATAGTGTTTAGAGTTTGGATTCTGGGGCCAGACTGCCTGGGTTTGACTCCTGGCTCCATTAGCTGTAAAACTTTGGGTAAATGATACAATGATACAGCCTCTCTTTAACTCATCTTCCCATCACCTGGAATGGAGTGTAATCATAGTACCTTTTGCACCTTTTCTAGGTCTGGCTGATCCCTTTATAAGGACAATTTAAGGCCCTGGGCACTGGGGGCCCCTTGGTAACAAGCCATGAGAATTTAAGCCCCTCTCACAGTTGTAACCTATGACTTCGTACCCCATCTTGGGCCTCGTTCAACCCACAAAACTGAAAACCCATCCTCTGTAGCTTCCTTTATCTCCAACTTACCATTGTCCTTGAATTGGCACACTTTCTCCCTCTTGTCCTTGAAAGAGTGGTGATGCCATCACAGAGCACTGTAAAATTAGTTTCAAAGCTGTATTAATTCTCTTTTGCACATCAAAACACCACCACTTATGATGACAGGCAAATAAATTTGCTATGTTGACAGAAAACCAATGGACCTTAAAAGCCTGAAATGCCAGAAATCTTCTTATATTTATAATTTCTTAAATCCTTGATTCTTTAAATATACTGACATAATTTTGACCATCTGTATGTCATTTCTACTGAGAAGATTAGGACAAAAAAAAATGTGCTTAAAAAGTGATAGTGAGAGATTTAGAAATGGGAGCTGTAGAGAAAAACTCCTGATTACAAGGGTGGTTACTTGAGAGTTGACACTTCCTTTATGGGAGATTATTAACAGCAATATAGATGAAAATTCCCAGGGGAAGAAAAGGAACTGATCTGATGACCTTGCTCAGTCCTCTGATTCAGTACGTTTGAATGGGTCGTGCATACTTTGAGAATATGCCATTAAGTAGCAAAACCCTGATGTATATGTGCCGTTGGAATTAGGATCACTTACAGTAAGTGTGTTAGCATGATAAGAAGTATAGTTATTTATTAAGCAATATTTGATGAGTGGAAATACAGATAATGGGGTAAAAAGTGGCATTATCTGGATTTACAGAAATTGCAGTTTATTGTCAACAGTTAATTGCCAGTTACCAGCACAGTTAATGCCAGTGAACAACATTTGAATGAACAGTGTCTGTGTAACCAGAACTGGGGCAGGAAACATAATAATAGCTCTCTCTTGCATAGCAATTACACCTTATGACATTTCATCTTTATAATAACCATATGAGCTTTCTCCATTTCTCAGAGGAGAAAACAGTGAGGCTGAGGGAGGTCCATGACTTGTCCAGGATTCCTCTCTTTACCTGAAACTTGAAGCCAAGCACTTTGATGTAAAACCTGTACTCTTTCCACCTTACCACACTGCCCACTCTCTAAGGGAGCCTTATTTCAGGAAGCCTAATTCCAGACAAATAATTTATGGTAACAGAACACACCGTTTTATGAACAGTAGTATTCAGAATTAGTGAGCTGGGCACGGTAAAATGGAGCTATTCCTTTTCAGACCACATAAGCCTCTTTTTGTTTTCCACTTTAAGCACAGAGGGAGGCTGCACATTTTTGTCACAATATCCAAGAAATAGATGTCAGTATGCTTCCATTATATTCATCCTATGCATTATCTGAATTGAAAATGGGGATCACCAGCAGGGTAAAAATGATGCCTATCATTTGACTGAACCTAAAAGTCTGAATTTTGAAGAGGATGTTAAGCAAATATCTGTGGTTTACATTGTATATTAAAATTTAATTTGTTTCCAAAAATATTTGAAGACAATTGAATGGATTGCGGTTTAATAAAATACTGGAGGTTTCTTTTTTTCTAAATAAAAACTTAATGTTGCTACAAGGTTGTTTTCTCAAATGAAACAGAAACCTGCATAGGTACCACCGCCCAGATGTCTTCAGATGAACATTGCAGGTGGTGGCCCCTGATTTGTTTATCTACCACCTTTCTTTGAAAATAACAATCAAAGCAAATACCATATGTAGGTGGAATTAAGTGTTTTTTCACAGTAGTTCTTGAATTTGATTGTAGTCCTCACTCTTCTCTGTTGGTGGGGCAAGAAAAATATATGCTGCAGCTTTGAAAAACAGAGAAATACTGTGGGTGTGATATGCTTCACTTTCCCTGCACTGTTTCAGATGGTAGAAGACTCTCTAATAACCTCCTCCTCCCTCTTCTAGCTTCACACCCATTTATTTTATAGTGCACACCTCCCCCTCTTTTCAGTGCTACCAATAATAGGAAAACTCTTGTGTAAAGCAGGCTCTGAATATTGACCTCTGCATTTTGTTCTGCTTCTACCCAACCCCAGCCATGCCCTGAATTGAGGCCATGTCCAGTGGGACTGCAACTTCTTGTCTCTGTCAAGCCTCCATATTAAAGTGAATAATATGATATCTCAATGTTTCTTTCTTTTTTAATCAATGTATAGTTGGTTTACACTGTTTCTTCAGTTTCTGTTGTACAGCAAAGTGACCCAGTCATACAGTTTCCTGCTGCACAGTTGGACCCCGTTGCCCATCCATTCCAAATGTAACAGTTTGCATCCCCCAACCCCAAACTCCCTGTCCATCCTACTCGCTCCCTGCAACCACAAGTCTGCTCTCCACAGCCACAATTTGTCTCTGTTTTGTAGATAGGATCATCTTTTCTGTATTTTAGATTCCATATATAAATGATATCATATGGTATTTGTCTTTCTTTTTCTGATTTATTTCACTTAGTATGAGAGTCTCTAATTGTATCCATATTGCTACAAATGGCGTTATTTTGTCCTTTTATGGCTGAGTAGTATTCCATTGTATATGTGTACCACATCTTCTTAATCCATTCATCTATCAATGAACATTTAGGTTTTTTCCATGTCTTGGCTATTGTGTGAATTTTTAAACAATTTGGCTAACTCAGCTCCCCAGAACATAGCCATGAAACCAAAAGTAGGAAAAAAAAAAAAAAGCCTCAAACCTTCCCAACCATGTGTCTGAAAAATCATTAGTATTTTTGTGTAATCATAAAGAGAGAAGCCCCATGCGCATCCTGTTTATTGAAATTTACACACAGTTCTGCTTGATCGTGAGATTCATGTATTAACCCATTAGTGATTAGAAGGAGCCATCCTTTGACAAGGCTGGGAAGCAGTGTCCACCAGCAGCAGATGCCCTGAGAGCAGCAGGGAGAGAAGGATGTTGGGATACTGCAGTCAGTCATGGGGCTGCTAGATGAAGAGCTCCACTATGTGGCTCCCTAACCCCCAAGGATCTCTGGGTGCTGCATCCCATCACAGGAGTCACTGGTGGTCTACGTGATGTTGAGCCATCAAATGATCCCTGTGTTTCAGAAGCAGAATTATTTGGTGTTTTTTACAGAGATTTCTATCATTTTTTTCTTTTTTCTTTTTTTTTTGCCGGTGGGGGAAAGTGCTTAGTAGTCATGAGGTAAGCTTCAATTATTTAAGAAAGATTTTTGCAAAAGGCCGCATTTCATAATAATGCAGGATAAATGAAGCATTAGTAAATAATGAATATCCTCCCCTTCTCATAAATATATACTACCCTCCACATTTCCCATAAAGTTCTTTTCAAAGCAAAATGGAGAGTTAAGGTCATGTATTACTTCAGCTGTCAATATAATGCTCTATTTGGGCAGTGCTGCATTTGTGTTTTGGGTATAAGCCAGCAAGTTACTCCTTAATAATTCTTTACAGACAGTAAATAGTTTTATATTTCCTCCTGACGTTATCTTTTGTACTTGTTGATTGTGAAAAGTTGTCATCAGACAGAACATCTACCTTCCATTCCCCTGGGCACTATGAGCACAGTATCACCATCCAAAAATGAGAAAGAGAAGCAACTTCAAGAGTCAGTCCAAAGGTATCAGAATCGACTGGCAGAACAGCATCGACAGGTGAGCTGTTGGTTTCGTGTGTGCAAATTGACTAATGTTGGTTCACCCAGGTAAAATATGTAGCTTCTTTTTTCCATCTTTTTTTGTCGCCTTCTTTTAATTTTGGATCTAAGGACTGTTCTAGGAGTGATCACAAGTGTTCTAGGGGTCCAGAAAGGGAGGAGAATTCTTCAAATGATATATTTTATTTATTTATTTATTTTTTTTGTCTTTTTGCTATTTCTTGGGCCGCCCCTGCAGCATATGGAGGTTCCCAGGCTAGGGGTCGAATTGGAGCTGTAGCCACCAGCCTACGCCAGAGCCACAGCAACGCGGGATCCGAGCCGCGTCTGCAACCTACACCACAGCTCACGGCAACGCCGGATCGTTAACCCACTGAGCAAGGGCAGGGATCGAACCCGCAACCTCATGGTTCTTAGTCGGATTCGTTAACCACTGCGCCACAACGGGAACTCCAAATGATATATTTTATATGTAATGTCTAAGTCCATCTACACAGCAGTGTGTGTGAGAAGAGGGGAGTATATTTCCACTCTAGGATGTGCATTCAGCCTCATAGTGGTCAGCCAGCATGTTGAAGGTCACAGGTTAGAGATTGGGACACAGTTCTGAATTACTCTAAAGATTAAGCTCTTTTTATTTCATTAGGCTTCTTCTCTGAGGGTGGATTTTTGAGATAAATAATAGTTCTTTTAAAAAATCTTAGGCTATTAATATGTGAACTCAAAGTCACATTTAATTGTTAAGAAAATTCAATAAGTAAAACATTGCCATCCATAAATGTAGGTAACCATGACAATTGGAAGGGAAAGAAAAAGTGGCATGTAGAATTATTGTTTTAATCTCTTAACTAATAAAGTAACTACATCCCTTGTTTACTTTATAGATGTAGCACCCAGATTTATCACTTTTTAATTGTGTAGCCTGTCAAATTCCTCAATTGGAAATTGAAGAGGTCAGCGGTATATGTCCAAATGTGTTTATTCCTGTGTACGTGTCAGGAAATAAAATGCTCATTTGAATAAAAAATTCCCTTCCTGAGTTGGAGTTAAGATACTCAGGCCTACCACCTGATTATCAGATGTATTCCTGAGTTCTTAGAAGATAAATTTTCTTTTCTACACCAGCTTGAACTTTGTACCTCTCCCACCTTACCAGGGATCTTCCCTGCTAGTCAGCTAGCACCTGGGAACACAGCCGACAAAACCTGACCCTCCCTTTTAGCCTGGAGTCTCAGAGTTTCTTTGGGGAAGATACTGAGAGTCATTTGAAAAGATATTGTTCTAAGCATTCTGCAACCTGCAAAGTGGCTCACCTTTTTACAATTCTTGGAGCTTCTAGTTGTGGGTTTAATAACAGGTCAGAAGTAAAGATATCGCCACCTGAGGCTAGTTTCGTGAAGAATTAGGTGAAGTCAGATCTCTTCAATGTGGAATATCTTAATTTGTTGTGTTTCTTATTTTGTCTACCACTCCTTGTAGCTTTGTGAAGGTATTTAGCACATCCTGAATTGATTTTATCTTTATTGCAGTCTCTGGATTTTTTTTTTCCCCTATAGAGATCAGAATTGAACTTTGAGTAATAACAGTGCCAATCATGGAGTCTTAATTACTTTTTTTGTTTGTTTAGGATTAGATGTTTTATTAATCATTGAGATGGAGATTTTGATGGAGGCAGATGGAGTAACAAATTTGAGCCATCCATTCTACCTATTTCTTTCTTCCTGGGTAGTTGATTTGTGTGTGTGTGTGTGTGTGTGTGTGTATCTTTTTTGGGGCTGCACCCTCAGCATATGGAAGTTCCCAGGCTAGGGTGCAGTCGGAGCTGTATATGCTATCCTTCGCCACAGCCCCAGCAATGAAGGATCCGAGCTGCATCTGCGACCTACACCACAGCTCATGGGAAAACTGGATCCGTAACCCAGTGAGTGAGGCCTGGGATTGAACTTGCATCCTTATGGATACTAGTTGGGTTCATTACCACTGAGCCACAATGGGAACTCCAGTAGTTGATTTTTTTTTTGTAAAAATTTGAGCTGGGTTTATAGATGCAGTGTGTTTCAGATATAAACAAAGTAGTTTAGCATTATTTAAATAGAAACCTACTTCTACCAGGACATCAGACTCCTCCCCATTCCCTTTTGGGGAAATAGTTCTCGCTTCCTTCACACCCTTCCAGCACTGAGTGTTCTTAACTGATCCTTTGTTTGTGGTAGTGAAGGATAAGTTTGGTTAGGGTTCACCCAACCATGGACAACTGGTTAATTTTGAGGTGGCCATTGAGCACATGCTCATCCTTGGGTCTGACCCATACCAGGTATGATGGAGAATACAGAGAAACTCTAATACCAGAGCATAAGCCCCATGACTGCGAGGATTGTCTTGATTTTTTTCACTGTGACTCTCTATTATCAAAAACATTGCCTGGCATGTAGGACATACTCAATAGGTAGTTGTTGAGTCAATAAATAAAATATGCCCTCAGACAATATACAGTCTCTTTGTGGACCATGTCTAAGGGCTATTTAAAAATTAGCAACCATTGTAAGACAGTACTAGTTCAATACTTCTCTGATCATAGCTGAAACTAAATTGAAGTTATTGCAAGGAGGTAATGAGGGCAACTTCATTTAAAAAATTTTGGGAGTTCCCATCGTGGCTCAGTGGAAATGAATCTGACTAGTATCCTTGAGGACTCAGGTTCAATCCCTTGCTCAGTGGGTTAAGGAGCTGGCAGTGCTGTGAGCTGTGGTGTAGGTTGCAGACACTGCTTAGATCTGGCATTGCTGTGGCATGGGCTAGCAGCTATAGCTCCAATTCGACTCCTAACCTGGGAACCGCCATATGCAGTGGGTGCATCCTTAAAAAAGACAAAAAAAAAGTTTCATAGAAGAAGCATCACTTAGCTATCAAGAAGTCCATTTAGGGTAAATAGATGGAAAGAATAGCACATTCCAGGTGAGAAGAACATTATAAATGAAGACTTGGAGATGAGCACGGGCTTGTTTTTTCATGGAACCAATCTTTTAAATTGTATGCTAAACATATGATTTTAAAAATAAAATTCAGCATTTGTGTGACATATCTATCTTTTAAAAACTGTGTAACTCATAAAACATGGTAATTACTGATTAGAAGACTTCTGAAAGGTGATCTCAATTCCCTTTTCACAAAAATAATTCTCAAATATTCAAAAACTATTTTGATGATATCTGCCTGATGCCAGAAAAGACTCAAAATCATCCACTGTTCAGTGAGAATATAATTCTTGACTGCCTTTTGGAAGAGGTGCTGTTAGACTATGATGCAGGCAAGGGTGGGAAAGCCAAAACAACAGGGCATTGGTGCCATTCAGGTTCAGTGCAGACATGATTCTGGTGTAGGGTAGACACCACTAGAAAATCCAGCAATAGCTGGTGTATTACCATAGTTCCACTATGCCTATTGGTGGTGCCTATTCTCTCAGTATCAGGAAGTTATGACCTGCATGCCATGAAATTATGGTTTGCCCACCTCCTCTTCTTCCTGCCTGCCTCCCACTACCAGTGTTTACCTGTCTATTGATTACACCTGGGGAGCAAATATAAAAATGACTTAAATATGCACACCCCGTTTTCTTACTCTCTTGCATTTCAGCTTTAATGGCAGAAGGCATCCTGATCTGATAAATGAAGAGTTGACTTGGTAAATCAAAGACTTTTCTCCATCTTGGATTCTTTGATTCTGGGTTTTGTGTCACTTACGCCCAAAGAGATGGAATAATGGTAGCAAATGTAGGATTATGGTACTAGTATCAGAAAGCAGTGGCAGCCTCTTTGCCACATCTCATGCAGCCTATTAGTTTGTAGGGCAATGAGGTCTAAATTCTAGGTGTCCCGCCTATGGGATGACCCAGTCAGAGAACACTCACAGTGGGCAGAAAGCTGTTCTGGTAGAAGACGTACCCCAATGATTAGACCTTGTCCTCCAGGGGAAAATGAAATAGCTGAGAACAAAGCTATTCTTTCCACAGGTTAGTGTCATATTTTAATCCCACAGCATTACAACTAGTTTTATCGATTATAACAGTGGAAGGAAAGTGAATTTCAGAGGAGTTCAGTAATTTGAATCAAGTCACACATCTTTAAATGGTGAATTGGACTATGTTTCCTTTTTGCCTAATTCCAGCACCAGTCTATTCAGTCTCATACAATAAGTACTGACAAAAATATATGAGAACATTTACAAAGGCAACAGCTGATATAATGCAAATCGTATTTGTTAAGGGAAACGTGTAAGTTCACTAAACCCAAGAGGAGGGCTCAAATCCAAGATGTAATTAATAAGCCAGGTGAGCAAGCCAAGACCCTCTTTATAAATTGTGCATCTGAAACAGCCCATTCTGTTCTTTCTCCTTTCTGAATAGATGAATGAATATTCTTAACTCCACGTGTTCCCTCATTCCTCATTACCTGCTGTTTTCTATACCAAGTGACAAGTGCCACCTGCTGGCCAAGCAATGAAGCATTTTCATTTTCATTGTCATTCTTGATTGTTTAGCTGCTAATTGCCCTGTCATCTAGGTAATTGTTATTTTCTTTTTCAGTAAATCTAGACAATAGACAATAATTTTAAAACCATAAGGCAGAGTTACAAAATCAGTTCCTCTCTCTGAGGGCTTTCCAGCTCTCAATTTTGCCCCTTTCTCAGTTTTAACTCACAACTTAAAGAGTCTCTTCCAGGAGTTCCTGTTGTCATGGCGCAGTGGTTAACGAATCCGACTAGGAACCATGAGGTTGTGGGTTCGATCCCTGGCCTTGCTCACTGGGTTAAGGATCTGGCGTTGCCGTGAACTGTGGTGTAGGTCGCAGACGCGGCTCGGATCCCGCGTTGCTGTGGCTCTGGCGTAGGCTGGCAGCTACAGCTCCGATTGGACCCCTAGCCTGGGAACCTCCATATGCCATAGAAGCGGCCCCAGAAAAGGCAAAAAACAAACAAACAAAAAATTCTCATCCCATAGTCCAGGCTCTTTCTAATCTAACGCTGGTCCTTATTTGGCATTGGTTTCTTCCCTTTTGCAGGATTCTCCCACTGAACTGCCACATATTCCTTATCTGTGCTCTCCACGTCCATGCTTCTCCAAATGCCTCTGTGCCTGCCATTTTGTCTGAAGTCACTTCTGCCCCTTTCCTAGTCCTTTAAGATCCAAGACTAATGTCATTACTGTATGACGTCTTCTCTCATTTCCCTACCTGTAAAAATACCTCATTCCTTCCAGTTACCTTTGCCCTGGATGCATGTCTTTCTTAAGAGCATATTTCACTTTCTCCTTGGTATTATGGTTAGTTCTGCGTCTGATCTATCTCTTATATTTAAGATTTTTGAAAGAAGGGACCATTTTTATTCATCTTTGCATCCTTAGCAACATCTAGGTGTAGTACATGTTCATCAAACAGTGAGCGAAGGATTTTTTTTTATTAAAGTATAGTTAATTTACAGTGTTGTGCCAATTTTTGCTGTACAGCAAAGTGACCCAGTCAGACATATACATACATTCTTTCTCTCATACCATTTTCCATCATGATCTATCCCAAGAGACTGGATATAGTTCCCCGTGCTGTACAGTAGGACCTCATTGCTTATCCACTCTAAATATAACAGTTTGCATCTGCCAACCCCAAACGCCCCATCCATCCCACTCCCTCCTTTCTCCCCCTTGGCAAAAGTTTGTTTTCTATGTCTGTGAGTCTATTTCTGTTTTGTAGATAAGTTCATTTGTGTCATATTTTAAATTGAAAGAGCAATTTGATTTATGCAGAATTCTTCACAAATAGGTACAAAAATAGTAAATATTTTTCATTGGATAAGCTGACGTTATGTAGGTTAGATTTAAAACCTTCTGCATTTATTCTTGAAGACCGTAATATTCTTACACTTGGTCAAAATAAAGTGTTGCATTTGAATGGGACTAAAAGACTATATTTGGATTTCATTTGTCACTTTCATTGTCTTTGCAGCAAGTGAATAGCCTTTGTAAAATTCCATGCCCGTTGAAAAGGAACTCCAGCAATAGCATTTTTTTCTTTTGTGGTGCTTATGTGGACACAAAAAATGAAACCATAGAGTTGGACAATTCCCACATTGGTTGTTTTAGCAGTAAATGTAGAGCAAAGAAGGCTTGCTGGAGTTTTAGCTGTGTTTTCCAAATTGAAATGGCATATCTGAGCACAACTTTGTAATGAAGAATGTGAACGCATTTTCTCATTTAGAATTTAATCTTTTTAATGTGTCATTATTGTGTAGGATGTGAGATTTCGAATCTGTATAACTACAGGGATAGATGCCTTAGAAAATATATTTATTCATCAAGAGTACTTTTCAAGCCTATTTACATAAACTGCCATGATCTAAAATTTATGGCACCAAAGACCCTTGTCTAACAAGAGGCTGTTATACTTACTGTAATTGAAATGTTTTCCTTTATTAGTCTTGCTATGAAGATCTCATTTCTTTGTGGTGATGCATTGCCTTTCCAAAAGAAATAATGCATAATGTACTCATACGTGTAACCCCCATGTTCATAGCATAGCAAACAAGATGTTATTGCTCATGATGAACTGGTGTAGAGGTTCCTTGAGGGCAGGTCTTACGTGTTCATTCTCATGTACCTCCCACGACCACATCTGGCTCAGTGTTGGGCACAGTAGATATCTAACAATAGCTGTTCAACTCAGCTTGATTTGCTTGTCCAGGTTCTTTTTTAAATTGAATTATAATTGACATACAATATTATATTAGTTTCAGGTGTACAACATAGTGATTTAGTATTTTTATACATTACAAAATGATCACTGTGATAAGTATAGCTTCCCTCTGGCACTATACAGGGTTATGACAATATTATTGACTGTAATCCTTATGCCGTACATTATGTCCTCTTGATTTATTTATTGTAACTGCAAATTTGCACCTCTTAATTCCTCTCACAGATTTTGTCCATCTCCTCACCCCCTTCCCCTCTGGTAACCACCGTTTTTTTCTCTGTATTTATGAGTCTGTTTCTGTTTTGCTTTGTTTATTCATCCGTTTTGTTTTTTAGATTCCACACATAAGTGAGATCATGCGGTATTTGTTTTCGTCTGACTTATTTCACTTAGTATAATACCCTCTAGGTCCATCGGCATTGTCACAAATGGCAAAAATGTATTCCTTTTTATGGCAGAGTAGTATTCCATTGTATACATAAGCTACATCTTCTTAATCCACTCATCTGTAGACGGGCATTCAGGTTGCTTCCACATTGTGGCTGTTGAAAATAGTGCTGCAATGAACATAAGGGTGCATATCCTTTTCTGAATTAGTGTTTTGTTTTCTTCAGATAAATATCTAAAAATGGAATTTCTGGGATGTATGAGTATTCTGTTTTTATTTTTTTGAAAAATGTCCATAATGTTTTCCCTAGTGGCTGCACCAATTTGCATTCCTACCAGTGGTGCATGGGGGTTCCCTTTTCTCCATATCCTTGCACGCTTGTTTTTTGTCGTTTTGAGAATTGCCATTCTGACAGGTATGAAGTGGGATCTACTCTCACTGTGGGTTTTTATTTTTGTTTTTGTTTTGCTTTTTAGGGCCACATTTGTGGCATATGGAAAATTCCCAGGCTAGGGGTCAAATCAGAGCTGTAACCGCTGGTCTACACCACAGCCACAGCAACACAGGATCTGAGCCATGTCTGTGATATACACCTCAGCTCATGGCAATGCCAAATCTTTAACCCACTGAGCAAGGACAGGGATTGAACCCTCATCCTCATGGTACTAGTTGGGTTCGTTACCACTGAGCCATGATGGGAACTCACCATGGTTTTGATTTGATTTGCATTTCCCTATTGATTAGTGATGTTGAGCATCTTTTCATGTGTCACTTGGCCAGCTGTATATTTTCTTTGGGAAAATTCTGTTCAGGTCCTCTGTCCATTTCTACTTGTTTGTTACGATCCTGAGGTTGTATAAGTTCTTTATGTATCATGGATATCAGCCCCTCATTGGATATAGCATTTGCAGTATCTTCTCCAATTCAGTATGTTGCCTTTTCCTTATGTTGATGGTTTCCTTTGCTGTGCAAAAGCTTTTTAGTTTGATGTAGTCCCATTTGTTTATTTTTGCCCTTATTGTCCTTGTCTGAGGAGACATATACAAAAAATATTGTTAAGCTTGATGTCAAAAAACATGCTGCATATGTTCTAGGAGTTTTATGGTTTCAGGTCTTTAAATCTTTAATCCACTTTGAGTTTATTTTTGTATATGGTGTGAGAAAGTGGCCCTCCAATTTATTTTCTTATCCATGACGTCTTGAGGAGCTGATGTCACCCTATCTGACAGAACAGCATCGTAGTGTACTAAACAAACCAGGATTGTACCAGCAGTGATGGGGCATGAGAACAGCCTGGCTATAGGGCACAGTGTGGTATGGAAAGCCTACCAGAGTCCCTGCCCTGGAGTTTGGGACCAAGGAATACCATCCATTGTTGTCTGTTCCTGGGTTTCACAGAAATGACCAAAGGTTGCTGCTGAGAGCCAGTAGGAACTCCAGAGGAAACTCAGCCTTCCTTGTAGGTCAGAAATGGGGGTTGCCTTGCTACATTACATCCTTCTCTGCATGTCAATCTGTCATTCCTATTCATATTCATAGAGGTGGAGAGAGAAGTAGAGGTTCAGATCTGTTGCCTAAAATGATTTTCACTGGAGAGAACATGAATTTAGGTTTCACTGCAAATATACGTATTTGATCTCTGACTTACAAACATTCCTTAAGCAAAAGAACGGTGTGTACAGCCAGTGTTCGCTTAGTGTGCATGCAAATCAGGAGAAATCAGAGGGTGCCTCCAAAGCCAGATGTAGCTCAGGGGCTATTTCCTGATTCTGCTCACAGTAAGGTACAGGTACTTGGCTTCTTTCCAGAGCAGTCTACTCTCTGGTTCCCTCCGAAGGAACTCTGTGTCTCTGAGCATCAGCCCTCCTGAGTCCTCCCCTCTGAGCCTGAATCCTGTTTCTTATTTCATTAGACCTAATCTTGCTTCTTACTCAGAATCCAGCTATACATTTTGAATTCAGTTCAAGGAAATATACCTCATGATTTTTCTGATTTTGAACTCAAACTCCATAGCTTGTACCCCTTAATTTAACCTTGTTAAACCTTTGTCTCCTGATCCTGTTCTTGGTCTGAATCTGGTTCCTCCTTCTGTTCTAAACTCCAGTAGGCTTAAGCAGAATTTAAACTTAATCTCATCTGAGTTACCTTTTCTGCCTTGTCCTTTACCAGTATGGGCTTTAACCTGTCACTCCTTCAGTCAGCCTTCTAACTGCCTGTCCAGGCCCAGCCTTCTAACAAAAGGTGTGGGGTCTCTTGACATAAATGGTGGTTCTAACCCAGCCCTAGAGAAATAACTGATGTCCGTCCATGACTTTTGCTTTGCAGTGGTCTAGAGTCATCCTTTCTCTATCCCAAGAATCCTCAGGAAACTCTCCTAGCCAAGACTACTAGTAATAACATCTGGCATTTGAAAATAACTTAAGTATTATTTAAAATACTTCTGAACAAGGGCAGATCTATTTTTTTGGAATCTGACATTTATACATTTTTGGGAATCCCCTTCAAAAAAAGAAAGTGAAAAATTAAAAATATGAAGTTAGGGACAGGGCCGCGGAAGGGGCTGTGTAAGGGAGGGGTCATGAAGCTCACACTTCATTTGCTTCATGGTTTATCTGCTGCTTGGTTCTGGATATACTATACCACATTTAGTCACTACAGGGTGTTTTGTGGTGAAAGATGATTGTATATTTTTCATATGTCCAATTCCCTTCTCCTCTCCAATTTCTTCCTCAGGATTTCCATAATTATGTATATTTTGGTGTATTCTGAAACTAGCCTGAATAATTACTCTAACTGTACATATTACATACATGAGACTACTTCATTGAGAATGGTGAATGGAAGGATTAAATGAATGTGCCACCCTTAGAGGTGCTTTAAATGTACTGACTTAATTTAATCCTTATAACTATCCTACGATTGTTATAAATCCTATTTTATAGATGAGAAAACTGAGGCACAGAAAGTAGCTTGCCAACGGTGGAGTTAGGAAAATACAGAACTGTGATTTCAACTAACACAGTCAGGCTCCAGAGCCCTCAGTCTGTTACTAAACTATATTGCTTCTCTGACTGAGGTCACAGAAACAAGGTAGGAATAGAGCCAGATCAAAAGCATGAGATTAGGAGTTCCCATCGTGGCGCAGTGGTTAACGAATCCGACTAGGAACCATGAGGTAGGGTTTGGTCCCCGGCCTTGCTCAGTGGGTTAACAATCCAGCGTTGCCGTGAGCTGTGGTGTAGGTTGCAGACACGGCTCGGATCCCGCGTTGCTGTTACTCTGGCATAGGCCGGTGACTACAGCTCCAATTCGACCCCTAGCCTGGGAACCTCCATATGCCCTGGGAAGCAGCCCTCGAAAAGGCAAAAAGACAAAAAAAAAAAAAAAAAAAAAAAAAAAAAGCATGAGATTGCTTCTTAGCTCAAAGTTTTTGGAACTCCTCTGCTATCCTGCTTTCAGTGTGGATTAATAGCTCTTCAGTGTTGGAGAAATTGAGAAATTAACAGCTAACAGAAATCAGAGTTTCTTTTTGAGGAGCTCTGTCAATATTAGGCACATTTGGAGGGTGGTGATCCTTTTGGAAAACTGTAGAGGCAGTGATGCTTAGGTGGTCTTTAAAGAAGGAGGATGAGGCAACAGGATATGATGGACAGCACTGGCCTAGTATCCGGTTCTCTAAGTTCAGGTCCTGGCTCTGTTGTTTATAAGATGAGTGACCTCAGGCCTGTCTGGTATCATAGTCCTTGATCCTAGTAACACCCCCACCCCCAGCCCAGTTAAAAGGGGATTAAACTAGATATTTGCAAAAACATATCCAATTTTATAGCTATGAGTATTAGTTGCCCATCTTCATTTACAGGCTGTTAAGTTTTAAATACCTACATATATTAATTTTATTCCAAATGCAAACATGAGGTTTCTGGAGCAGAACAGATCATTATTTAATTATAGCAAATAATTGTGTTGATTCTCTTTTGCCCTAATTTGTGCCCCTGGGCAACAGATGAGATGAGGTAGATTATATGTTATATACCAGAGTTTGTATTACCAGCAAGGAACTCTGTAAAAAATGAATCTGGATGTTTATACAGGAAAGGGACAGCCACCTCCTTAACCCTATCCTACCCTCTAACACACACACACACACACACACACACACACACACACACACACCCCTTTGCTCTTTGGGAAGGATCATGGGTTCTTACTTTTTTTTTTTTTTTTTTGTCTTTTTGCCTTTTTTAGGGCTGCTGCGGCGGCATATGGAAGTTCCCAGGCTAGGGGTCTAATTGGAGCTGTAGCCACCGGCCTACGACAGAGCCACAGCAACGCGGGATCTGAGACAGGTCTGCAGCCTACACCACAGCTCACGGCAACACCAGATCCTTAACCCACTGAGCAAGGCCAGGGATCGAACCCGCAACCTCATGGTTCTTAGTTGGATTCGTTAACCACTGAGCCACAGCGGGAACTCCCTGGGTTCTTACTATTATCCTTTGGAATATAAATAAATCTCTTGGGGATAAGATAAGATGAGCCTCTTCAACTATATGTCTGTGGCCTCAGATCTCATTTCTTCCTTAAAACATATACGTATACCTCCAGGGAGGTTAATTTCTTCATATGTTCTCTCCCTAATAATTAGTCATAAATTCCAAGATTTGTTCTTCTCAGCTAGGTCTGAAGGTTTTGGAAAATTTGATCAGAAAGCCTTCATGGGGCAGAAACATAAAAATATTTTCTCCCCAGTCCCACATAGCATGAATATAAAATTAGAAGGGTTATGTGCCTTCCAGGGTTATAAGTCTGTGATGAATGGACCACGTATGTAAGAACTTAACATGTTTTTAAAAATACAGATTCCTGAGATCTACAAGAGACTGAACAAGAATCTCTGGGACAGAGGCCTTGGGATCTGTATTTCTGCCTAGTGCCCCGAATGATTTTTATGTACCACAGACATTCTCTCCTTTATTTCTGGGTTGAGGATCCTTCAGTTTTCCTGCTGCCAGAGATACTTTATCTCATGCAGCTTTAGCCAATTGAGTCTGTGATTTTTAGGACTTCCCAAACCTGTACAGAATTGTATCAGTCTTGCTGAGAGAGTGTATGCATGTCATATAAAAATAAATTCTAATATTCGCAAGCTTTCTAGGGTATGACAATTCTTTGAAATCTGCAAAGATGATTGTGATGATAAAAAAAGATGCTATCTTAGTAAAAAACGACTCATTAAGTAACTGAGGCAGAATTTGGGATGGATTAGTTATGTTACATGGATTTCTGTTTTACAAAAAAATGCAGTCAGAGATGTACTGTCATTATTGATATGTTTCTATTCAAAGTGTAGTTGAAACATTTTTGCTGTATTTCTTCTGGGATGTCTGAAATTCTTTTGCAGAAACACAGCTCTGAAATGAATATAAAAAGAGGAAAATGTATAGAATTTAAAATGTTTTTACTTACCTATTTACTCAAAAATTTAGTTATGTGATTAGTAGTTCAGATCAGAACTCATTACAGTAAAATGTTGTAGCGAAAAATATCTTTAAGCTAGCACCAAACATGATGCAAATCCAAATGATTTAAATGTATCATACATTTACTAGGCTAGGCTCAATCCATTTTACTATATCAAGAACAAGACACTGGCATTTAATATAAAGCATCTCAACCCTGAGATAACATCTGACAGGTGGTGGAAAAGTAGTCCTGTTATGAGTGCAGAATAGACTTGTGGCAGTGTTTCAACAGAGGAAGAGATGAGCAATAGGCTTTGGGAGCATCTCTTTTATCCTGTTAGTCACCAGTGTTTTATTGAGTACCTATAAAGTGGTAAACATTGTGATAAGTACTGCAGGTTAAAAAAAAATGACTTTGAGAGTTTATAATCTATTAAGAGAGAAACACATGTTAACATAACTATAAGACAGTTTGATACATACCATGGTAAACATAGGTAAAAGGGATATAAGAGATTTCTGCTATAAATATGGATATATAGATATAGCACCCTTCTGTTCTTTTTTTCTGGGAGTCTTCTAAGAGCAGCAAGGAAAGCAGAAAACAAGAATGCAAACTCCAATTTCAATATCAAGCTAGGAAATATATACCAAAATGCTGCAGGGCTGCCCAGAGCATTCAAGATAATGCAGAAACTCCACAGGAGGAAAGGAAGAGAAATGGAAAATAAAGCCCAGAAATAGCACCTTCAAAGAATCAACACAAATACACTGACTGAAGAAGGATTCATCTGGAGATGGAAAAGCTATAGCCTTTATTTGCAATAGCTAGAGGCAACAGGAAACTTACTGGACCTACTTTGGTTCACACAGTAGAAGATATGGGATGCACATGAACATACTCAAAAAAGCCATATCTATGTCTAGATACTCATGTTGCAACAGAAGAAAGGGTGGGGGAAAAACTGTAATTGTAATGTATACATGTAAGGATAACCTGACCCCCTTGCTGTACAGTGGGAAAAAAAAAAAAAAGTCATATTTGCAGAAACAGTATTTTGGGCGGTAAAGATGAAAAGAAAAGAAGTTTTTTTTTTGTGGGAAAAAAACAACTTGCCTAGTCTCTTATCCTCCACCTACCCTTCCTATAGAAAATTCCAGCAAAGAGCTAGTCCTGGAAAAACGAACTCTTATAATGATGTGTTTAAGAATCAAACTAATATAGCAGCTAAATAAGATATCATACAACAGAGAAAAATTCCAGTGAAATATGAATGACACAATATAAATTTATAACATATAAATAAGATACCATAAATTTAAAAATCCAGTAAGATAGAAATGACAAAAAAAGAAGCAACACATCCATTACTGATAAAAAGTCTTAGCAAATTAGGAACAGAAGAAAACTCCAACAGTGTGGTAAAGGGCATCTTTAAAAATCCTTCAGCTAAAATTGTACTTACTAGTGAAAAACTAAAATTTCTCCCCTAAGACCAGCAATTAGACAAGGAGGTTTTCTCTTACCACTCCAATTCAGCATTGCACAGGAGGTTCTCAACAAGAAAGACAGAAAATGAAATAAAACGCATTCTGACTGCAAAGGAAGAGATAAAACTGCTTTTCTTTTCAAATGTGATAGTCTATGGAGGCAATTGAATGGAATCTGATAAAAAGTTACTAGAATTAGTGAAATGAGTCTGGGAAGGTTGTAGGATATAAAATCACTCTATAAAAGTCAACTATTTAAACATAGTAGCAGCAAACAATGATAATTGAAATTTTAGAATATAATACCACTTCCAATAATATTAAAATATGTGAAACACTTTGGAATAAATTCCACAAAAGGTGGGTAAAATCTGTACTAAAAAGTATAAAACACTGCTGAAAAATTAACTAAAGCATATAAGTGGAGAAATAACCTATGTGTTCATGAGTTTGAGGACTCAGTATTGTGAAGATGTCAGTTCTCTCTAATAGGTCCATAGATTTAACCCAACCTTGATCAAAATTCAAGTAGCTCTTTTTGGTAGAAATTTCAAAGCTCATGTGGAATTCAAATGATTTAGAATGTTTAGAAAATAACTTTGAAAAAGAACAAAGTTGGTAGATTTACACCGTCTAATTTCGGGACTTTAGTAATCAAGACAGTCTGGTATTTGTGTAAAAAGAGACAAATAGAACCATGGAACAGAATAAAGAGTCCAGAAATAGACTCATATATTTGTGGTCAGTTATTTTTCAACAAAAGGAATAGTACATTTCAATGGGAGAAAGAAAAATCTTTTCAACAATAATACCAAAACACCTGTATAGCTATACATACTTCAAAAGAATGAACTTTGACTCTTACCTCAAGCCAAATAAAAATTATCCTGAAATTCACCATAGGCCTAAATGTGAAAGCTAAAAGTATAAAGCTTCAAGAAAAAAATGTAGGAAGAAAATTTTAGTGGCTTAGGGTTTGGCAAAGGTTTCTTAAATATGATGCAAAAAGGATGAGCCATAAAAGAAATTTTATTAAATTAGACTTCATCAAAATTTAAAAACTTTTGCTCTTCAAAGGGCATAAGAAGTGGAAAAATCAAGCCACAGACTGGGAGAAAACATTTGCGAAACTGTATTTGATACTGGACTGGTATCTAGAATATATAAAGAACTTTAAAAACTCAATAAAACAATTAAAAATAGTCAATTGTGAGACTTTTAAACAGAGGACCCAGCTGAGTCACACTGTACTTGGACTTCTGACCTACAGAACTGTGGCCTTTGGGTTCTGATGCCATCACTTCTTCCTTTGTCCCTCCAAAGGGACAAAGAGCTTCCTGATTTTGTTAACGTCTGGGATATCTTCCATTCCCTCATAGTCTTCTCAGCCTCTTCTATTTCCTCTGTTACCAATCACTGTAGTAAATTTCCTCTGCTTTTTTAAAAAAAATGGGCAAAACATTTGAATAGATGTTTCACCAAGGGAGATGTACAGACAATGAATAAAAACATTAATGTAAGCTTATGCCTACACAAAAATTTGTACTTGTGTGCTCTTAGTAGTTTTGTCTGTAATACCCAAACACTGGAAGCCACCCAAGTGACCATCAGTAGGTGAAAGGACAAACTGTAGTACATCCAGTCAGTGGAATACTGTTGAGCAATGAAAAGGAATAAGCTATTGATACACAAAGCAGTATGGATTAATTTCAAAATAATTTTTCCTAGTGAAATAAACTAAACAAAAAATATTTACGATTCCATTTAAGATAAAATTCTAGAAAAATGCAGATTATCTATACTGAGAGAAAGTGGTTGCCCATGGATGGGGTTGGGGTAGAAAGCGATTGGAGTTAGGGAGCTCAAGGAAACTTTTAACTTTAGGTAGCTATAGCTAATGCTGTATAATATATATATATATGAAAGTTACTAGGAGAATAGATCCTAAGAGTTCTCATTGCAAGGAAAATATTTTTTCTCTTTTCTTTCTTTTTTTATTGTATCTATATGAGAAGATGGGTGCTAACTAAATTTATTGTGATAATCATTTAGCAATATATTTAAGCCATTATGCTGTATACCTTAAACTTAGTGATGTATGCTGGTTATATCTCGATAAAACTGGAAGTGGGGAAAGAGTACAGTGCAGCCGTTAACGGGAAGGAAGAAGCTTTTTAAGTACTAATAGAACTCCAGGATATATCCTTAAGTGAAAAAGAAAGACACGGACTGTGTGAATAATATTCTATGATTTTTTCCCCTACCTCAAAGAAAGTGCAGAAAACTTATTTATATATGCCTGTATATGATGTATAAGCAAATCTCTAGAAAGATAAACAAGAAGGCAACAACAGTGGTTGTTAGTGGAATGTGAACTGGATAAACATAGAATGGAGACTTTTAAAAGATATGGTTTTATTTTTTTGGCTTTATTTCATTTATTAATACGTAATTTAAAATTATAAATGTTATAAATCTATACAAGCTATTCATTGAAATTCTGCCTCAAGGTATCCTAAAGGCTTTATGTAGGTACAAATCAAAGTTATCCTGTACATCAAAAAATATACTTTTTAAAGTGTATGTTGTTCCATGTGAATCTCTCTATCTATATCTACATATATGTGTATGTGTGTGTGTGTGTGTGTGTGTATATATATATATATATATATATGTGCACATCCAAGAAGAAATAATGCCAAGGGAATATAGAAGGTAAAGCAGTTAGTCTTCTTTTGGGGAGTTGGAGGAGGCATTGGGAGTGGGTAATATTTGAATTGATACTCATAGGATGAGTGAAGTTTGACAGCTGGAGAAGGTCAAAAAGATCATTCCAGGCAAAGAAATGGGTGATACGAAGGGATGGGGACGTGAAAGTGAACTGAGGAATAGTAAATGTGATTGGGCATCTAGTGTATGAAGGCAGCAAGGGGTGTCAGATAGATGGCTCAGAAGAATTTAGAAAGTTTAGGTGCAACCATTGAAAGCCAGTTGTCAGTGAGGTCCTACTGTATAGCAAGGGAACTATATCCAGTCTCTTGGGATAGACCATGATGGAAGATAATGTAAGAGTGTGTGTGTGTGTGTGTGTGTGTGTGTGTGTGTGTGTGTATGGATGACTGGGGTACTTTGCTGTACAGCAAAAATTGGCACAACATTGTAAATCAACTATGCTTTAATGAAAAAAAGAAGAGAAGAAAGCCGCTTGTCTGTCATACCAAGTGCTATTTGGCCATGTTTAATAAACCTGAACTCACTGTGGGCTGTGTGCTGCACCACGAGGCAGGTGTTGTCTTATAAACTAGTAGTTCTCCATCCTGATCGCATTATTTAGGATCACTTGGAGAGCTTTAAAAACTACTGACGGAGTTTCCTAGTGGCTCAACAGTAAGGATTCAGCCTTGTCACTGCTGTGGCTCGGCTTCAATCCCTCACCCTGGAACTTCCACATGCCACAGGCATGGCAAAAAAACAAAAACAAAAAGCAAAATAAACTACTGATGCCAGTGCCCATCTTCACATAATTAAATTAGAATTTCAGGGCATCAGTAGGTTTTTTTTTTTTTTTTTAAAGGCTTACCAGGTGATTCTAATCACTTGCATCCATTTTTTAAAATGCCTCCTCCCCTCTTCTCTTTCCCCCTCTTCTTCTCTCTTGTCTTCTTTATTTTGGCAAAAGTAATGATATTGTGTAGAAAGTGATTGTGGCATAGGTCTAGAGAAGTCTCTGAACTGAAGCAAGAAAGTGAGGAGGTGATAGAAAATAGTTCAAGCAAAAGATAATAAAGTCATTTAAACAGGGTAATGATGAAGCTAATGCAGACCTGTGGGAAAATCCACAAGGTTTGGTCATGATGAAGTGGAAGGGACTGACAGTGGTTGTTAGCCAAGGACACCTAGCTTGGGTGTCTGGGTGCTTGGTGATGTTAGTAGTCAAATGAGGGACTGATAGGGAAGTACTGGTTGGGGGTAGGTACAGGTACAGAGGTGAAATAATTCAGTTCTGGAAATGTTGCCTTCAAGGTACCTACAGTTTATAAGATGCTGCCAAGGGGCATTTGGCTCTCAGGACAGAGGAAAAGGTACTATTTCAACATCTATGCTGGCCATCCACACTGGAAAAATTTTCCACAGATCCAACCCTTAATCAGAGTTAGACTCCAGTTTGGGGGTTAGGATACTTATAAGAGCCAGATAAACTTTCTGTGCTGGAGAATCTGGACACTGAGCTGGATACCACAGTGGTGTCTGTGGCACAATAAAAGAAGGTGGGTGCACCAAAAAAGAGGTGCAAGTAGACCCCAACCAGAGTCTCATTCCAAGGAGAGGGTCCATGGGCCTGGGATACAGGGCCCAGATTACTCTTTATTTTCTCTTTGAATATTTCATTAACATGTCATCATGTTAGGGTAACAATTATCACATCAAAATACTAGCTTTGAAGGTGCTTCTCTTTTCAGGAAAAGCAAATGCTTTCTCTCCCTAGCTATCATCCTCTGAGTATAAGGCAGGAACTGGATGTTGGGGGTAAGACATTAGGGACAACAGTGATTAAAGACACAGTTAAGGCTAGTCTACCCGCAGAAGAACCTGAAGCTCTGACCCACATCTCTGAACTATACAGAGCCATTGCTAAAGGTCAAGATTTATTCCAGATGCTGGGACCTGCAAGTAGAGAAAAAGGCTCTCTAGAAAGGGAAGTCGAGGGCTGTGGAGACAGTGTTTGATAGAGTGGTGCCCTGATATTGCTTGTAAGACATTTAATCTGTAATACTTCATTGGATTCTCTTATACTGTCCAGTCACTACTAATCATGCATTGCTGCTGTATATCTGAACTGAAAGGGACTCCTTAATAATGATTGGTGAGGTATATTCCATACCTTGGCACTTCTTTAAGAAATAAAGAATACTGAATTGTTATCTTATGCCAATTAAAGTTATTTCTACTTACGTTTGTCTAATGATTTTTTTCTGTCAAAGCCTCAGTTTATACCAACAAGTAGGATCACTGAATTCACTACCACCTGCCAAACTTCAGCACCTAAGGTAAGTAATTAAAATGGAATTGAGCCATTTGTAACATTTCCCACATGAAGGATAAGACTTATCAAAGACCAAAAGTCATAGTTTAATAGATTCAGAAAGTAAACACTGGGAGGTATTTTTTCACTGTCATTATTTTGTCTTATTAGAGTAATACATGCTTTTTTAGGAAAAACTCAGAAAATGAAATATAAATAAGAAAATTTAAATTGCTGTTTTCTTACTGGAGATGATATTTTAAATATTTTAATGTATTTATTTTCAACATATTCTTTCCAATATATTTCAAGATCCATTTTTTAGAAAAATATATATTTGTGTTATATAAATTATATATATATATATATAAAATCAGAGAGTGTGTCTATAGTTGCCTAGAAATATGTCGTATATATAATGCCTACATTGTTTCTTGTGTTTGCTAAATGTCATATCACATTATATTCCTCAATTGTTTGTTATTATCTAAAAAGTTCAACATTTTTTGAAGCTTTAGTGTTATATAAACCATACATACAAAATTATGGAAAACTTTTACAGTTTTGGTTATTCACATTTCTTAACAGGAAAATGATGGGATTGATAACCCCAGCCCAATTCAGATGAATAAATTACTGATACGAATGCACCAGGGATCCAAAAGCAAGAAAATCTCTGCTGGGGAGGAAGTCAGGAAGCACATTGTATTCTCAATTTAGGGTCTTTTGCAACCTCAAAATCAGAGGATTTCTTGATTCAGCCCAGCTCTGCTGAATTAAATTTTTTTTTTTTTGTCTTTTTGCCTTTTCTAGGGCCGCTCCTGTGGCATATGGAGGTTCCCAGGCTAGGGGTCTAATTGGAGCTGTAGCCACTGGCCTACACCACAGCCACAGCAACGTGGGATCCGAGGCGCATCTGCGACCTACACCACAGCCACAGCAACGCGGGATCCGAGGCGCATCTGCAACCTACACCACAGCTCACGGCAACACCAGATCCTTAACCCACTGAGCAAGGCCAGGGATCGAACCTACAACCTCATGGTTCCTAGTCAGATGCGTTAACCACTGCGCCACGACGGGAACTCCTAAATTAAATTCTGAATGAGCCATTACAGCAGTATACATTTGCCAAAGTCTATTTTCTAAGCTTCTGATGTTTAAATTTTTCATCACAAATAAATATCACCTAAATGTCATAAGATTATAAGGGAAATAGTAATTAATTATAAGTAAGCCAACTACCAAAAATTAAAAGCATGTTCTTTGTTATTTAAGGAAAATACGAAAACTCAGAGAATTAGGCCTTCTGGTAATGATTTGAAGCATGAGTCTCTTTTATCCTTTGAGCTTTCTGACAACCCTAGAGGCGGGAAGAGAAGCACAGAAGGATCGGACTCTGATATAGAATATGTTTCGGAGACTAAAATTACGAAGAAGTCTATGCAGAAGAAAGTGAAACCTCAGCAGTGGAGACATCCAGCAGCCCTGCTGGAAAATGTCAAACTAGCTAAGAGACCCCAGGTGTGTGTGTGTTTGTGTGTGTGTGTGTGTGTTCTTCTTTTCTTTTCTTATTCATAGAATGTATAGTAATTCACTTTTCCAGAAATAGCATTCAGTAAAGGTTTTGCTTCATTTTCACATTTTTAAAGCACACTAATTATAGCATACATGTTGTAATCTGAGTTTCCTGGACAAGATCCCAATTTCTACTTTATTTTCCTGTATTCTCTCTTTTGGAGGAAAAGTCAGATTGCTAATATCAGCACTGAAAGCATCCTAAAGAAATCTGGATGGGAAAAAGCTTTTAATCTGTATTTAAGAGAGAAGTCTTTTCATAAGATAAACCCATAATCTTGAGGATTTTGCATTCAATGCTTTATAGCAAAATGCTTAACCAGATTTCACATAGGTAGTTAGCCCTGAAGTCAGAGTTCTAGAAAAATGAGATGCGATGTTGATAATATAACTATGTGCTGAGCTTGATTTAAATGAACATACCATCCTAGAATCTCCATGTATCCAAATGAGTTTATTTCTTTTAAAAAGAATCATTAACATTCATTCTTACAATGGTACCCTTATTTAATTCCTTCTTGAAAATCTGCCCTCAGAGGATTCAGCATATAACAATAACAATACTAACAATTGAGAGGGCCTTTACCCTGTGCTAGATTCGGTGTTAAATGATTGCATGTATTATCTCACTATCTTTAAAAAAATCTTTTATAAGCCAAAATGTATTGCCTAGTTTATCTGCCTTGTTCATCAGTTTAACTTCTAATGTCTTTTTTCTGTTTCCAAAATTTAATTTCACCCTTAAAGGGTGAATATGGGCCACCATGGAAAATATTCAAGTGAGTTGCTGTAGGCTCTGAAAGCAATAAACTAATTTGGTTAGCAAATATCCACTAAACTTCTGCCTTTTTTAATGTACTTGTTAAGGATGGCAAGACGCAAGATTTTAGGTGTGGTTCTTTCAGAAGGAATTATTCTGAATAATAGTTACATTACAGAAATATCTCTCATGTTCCTTTGTAATACTTTGGAAAACGGTATATAGATTCTAGAAAATCTTTAGTGAGGGAGACTTATTACATTTCAAGGCAGCCTTTTCTCATTTCGTTTTTGGGTAGCTC
Source organism: Sus scrofa (assembly GCF_054392235.1). NCBI lineage: Eukaryota > Metazoa > Chordata > Mammalia > Artiodactyla > Suidae > Sus > Sus scrofa. Next base: position 165,241,271 of record NC_139395.1, read on the forward strand.
ATTCTCTTAGAATATTTGAAATCCAATTCCCAATAATTTTGAAGTTTTTGTCCTTATTCTTTTCTTGAGACTATATAGACCAAGCTAAATCTGTCCACAGTCTTCAGAATTTTACTTTGAATTATATATCATATTTGAATGTACAGATTCATCTGTTCAGCAGATACTCAACTTTTGCTATGTCTAAAAAACTGCATGCTTATAATATAAAAAGTTATCACTTTATAGTTTATCTTCTTTTCCCTGATTTATATTTATTAACTGTGGAATTTCAAGATTTGGGATTTGTAGCCTTATTTTATGGGTAGATTTCATGTTCTTAAAATGACATACAAGTGATTGCAGAGTTGAAGTGAGCCCAGCTGTTAATATAACAAATTTTTGGATTTTAAATATGGAGTTTCACACATAACCTAACCCTAACTCTAACCCTACATGTATATATTATATATATGTATGAGTATATATGTGTATATATAAAATTATCCATTATGTGCCATTCATTATGCCAGGCAACTATAGAGGATTCAGCTGTGAGCAAAACCACATACGGTACCAAGCCCTCATTGAACTTAGATTCTAGTGATGGAGCAGACAGTCCTGTGATTATACACACAAATGTGAACTGCTGCTGTGGCAGTTTTTATGACATCATAGCATGAATGCTTACATAGGAGATTTGACTCTAGGGAGGACAGAGAAATCTTCCCTGAAAAAGTGGTGACAGAACTTTTATGATTGAACTCCAATTCAATGGGTAAAAAGAGAGGAAGAACATTTCCAAGCAGTGCAAGCATTATTTGCTAATGAGGAAACAAGGAATACGAAGTACCTCAAGAAGACAACTAAGTTGTGGTGGAGCAGGAAAGTGGAAAGGGGCTGTGGTGTGGGATGGGCAGGGAGTGACCAGAACCATGCAGGCCTATCAGCTTTGGTGTAAGGGGTTTTGTATTTATCGTGAAAGTGATGGAAAACCAAGGAAAGGTTTTAAGTAGAGAGGTGGTATGATCAGATTTTCCCGTAGGAAAGGTTGCTTTGGTTGACTATGAAAGGTGGATTAGTAGAGAGCAGAGTGCAATGCAGGCAGAGCAGTTAAAAGGCTATTGCTGTGGCCTTGTGCGAACCAAACGATGGTTTGGGTTAGGGTGATCATGTGGAGTGGAGAGGAGTGGCTACATTTGTTACTTGTATATTTGCCTTGAGGAGGAAACAGTGACCTCTTTGGTGATATATTGGGTGTAGAAGGTGAAGCAGAGAGAAATGACAAGAATGACTCCAGAATTTCTGGCTCTTGCCCCTGGGTAGATGTTCATTCCATTCATTGAAATAAGGTATCCTAGAAGGTAGCTGGACTTGTGGGGAGGAACATGAATACAGCTTAAGTTTGTGACTTCCAAGAGAACATGTCAACTAAGGAGAAAGAGTTAAGAAAGACTAGTCAGAAACTTGAGGGATTTCAACATTTGTGGCAAGCTGTCAAAGGATACGTGTGCTAGACAATTGCGAAGGAATGGCCAGAGCATAAAGGGGAGAGACCAGGAATCTGTCTTATCACTAAAGCCAAGAGGGAAAAAAGGCAGTTCAAGGTGAGATGGTCAGAGAGGGTGAATTCTGTTGAGAGGGCCCATTTTCTCTCCGTTCTGTTCCATTGATCTATATATCTGCTTTTGTGCCAGTACCAGCCTGTATAGCTTTATAGTACAGTCTAAAGTCCAAGAGCATGATTCTTTTAGCTTTGTTATTTCTTAAGATTGTTTTGGCTATTCAGGGCCTTTTGTATCTCCATACAAATTTAAAATTCTTTTGTTCTGTGAAAAATGCCGTTGATAATTTGGTAGGGATTACATTGAATCCGTGGATTGCCTTGGGTAATATGGTCATTTTAACAAGGTTAATTCTTCCAATCCAAGAACAGGGTATATCTTTCCATCTGTTTGTGTCATTCTCAGTTTCTTTCATCAGTGTCAGAGTTTTTGGAGTACAGGTTTTTGCCTCCTTAGGTAGACTTATTCCCAGGTATTTTATTCTTCTTGATGCGATGGCAAGTGGAATGTTTTCCTCAATTTTTTTTCCTGATAGTTTGTCATTGGTGTATAGAAATGTAACAGATTACTAATATTAATTTTGTATCCTACAATTTTACTGAATTCATTGATGAGCCTTAGTAGTTTTAGGATTTTCTGCACATAGTATCATATCATCTGCAAACAGTGATAGTTTTACTTCTTCCTTTCCAGATTGGATTCCTCTTATTTCTTTTTCTTCCTTTTATTTCTGATTGCTATAGCTAGGACTTCCAAAACTATGTTGAATAAAAGTGGTGAGAGTGGACATCCTTGTCTTTTTCCTGAGCTTACAAGAGATGTTTTCAGCTTTTCACTGTTGAGTATAATGTTAGCTGGGGGTTTGTCACATATAGCCTTCATTCCATTGATATATGTTCTCCCTGTGTTCACTTTCCGGAAAGTTTTTGAATCATAAATGAATATTGAATTTTTCAAAAGCTTTTTCTGCATCTACAGAATGGTGTTTGTTCTTCATTTTGTTAATGTGGTGTATCACATTGACTGATTTGCAGATATTGAAAAATTCTTGCATCTCTGGGATAAATCCCACATGATTGCAGTTTATGACCCTTTAAATAGGTTGTTGGTTTCAGTTTGCTAGTATTTTTTTGAGCATTTTTACATATATGTACATCAGTGATATTGGCCTGTAATTTTATTATTTTTTTTGTGGTATCTTCGTCTGGTTTTTGTATGAGGTGATGGCGGCCTTATACAATAAGTTTGGGAGTGTTCCTTCCTGTATAACTTTTTGGAGTAGTTTCAGAAGCTTAAATGTTAACTCTTCTCTAAATGTTTGGTAGAATTTGCCTGTTTTGGACTTTTGTTTGTTAGGACTTTTTAAATTACTGATTCAATTTCAGTACTGGTAATTGCTCTGTTAATATTTTCTATTTCTTACTGGTTCAGGATCTTGGGAGATTGTACCTTTCTACAGATTTGTCCATTTCTTCTTGGTTGTTCATTTTATTGGCATAGAGTTGTTTTTAGTAGTCTCTTACAATCCTTTATATTTCTGTGGTGTCAGTTGTAATTTTTTTCATTTCTGATTTTACTGATTTGAGCCTTTTCACTTTTTTCTTTTTATTATTTAAAAAAAATATTATAATTGATTTGCAATGTTCTGTCAATTTCTGCTGTACAGCAAAGGGACCCAGCAGTCATACATATATATAAATATAAATATAAATATAAATATAAATATAAATATAAATATACACACTCTTTTTCTCACATTATTCTCATGTTCCATCACAAGTGATTGGATATAGTTCCCTGTGCTATACAGTAGGATCTCATTCCTTATCCACTCCAAATGCAATAGTTTGCATCTACTAACCCCAAACTCCCAGTCCATCCCACTCCCTCCCCCTCCCCTTTGACAATCACAAGACTGTTCTCCATGTCCATGAGTTTGTTTCTTTACTGTAGCCCATGACATTTTTCACAGAACTAGAGCAAATATTCTTTTTTTTCTTGATTAGTCCAGCTAGAGGTTTATCAATTTTGTTGATCTTTTCACAGAACCAGCTTTTAGTTTCATTGATCTTTTCTGTTGTTTTCTTAGTCTCTGTTTCATTTATTTCTTCTCTGATCTTTAGGATTTCTTTCCATCTACAAACTTTGGATTTTGTTTGTTCCTCTTCCTCTAGTTCCTTTAGGTGTAAAGTTAGGTCATTTGAGATTTTTCTTGTTTCCTGAGGTAAGCTTATATTGCTATAAACTTCCCTCCTAGAACTGCTTTTGCTGCATCCTAGGTTTTGAATCATTGTGTTTTCATTTTCATTTGTCTTATGTATTTTTTGATTTCCTCTTTGATTTCTTCAGTGAGCCTTTGGTAAAGTGGTTGTTTAGCAATATATTGTTTAGCCTCCACATGTTTGTTTTTTTTGCAGTTTTCTTTACTGTAGTTGATAATTAACTCAAGATGGATTAAAGATCTAAATGTAGGACTGGATACTGTAAAACTCCTAAAGGAAAACATGGGCAGAACACTCTTGGACATAAATTGCAGCAGTTTTTTTTTTGGATTTGTCTCCTAAAGTAAAGGAAATGAAAGCAAGAATAAACAAATAGGACACAATTAAATGTAAAAGCTTTTGTACGGTAAAAAAAAAAATCTGCTGAATAGGAGAAAATATTTACAAATGATGTGACTGATAAGGGCTTTATATCCAATATAAACAGTTCAATCTCCACATCAAAAAAGCAAACAATCCAATTAAAAAATGGGCAGAGGAACTGGATAGACATCCTTCCAAACAGGAAATGCAGATGTCCAACAGACACATGAAAAGATGCTCAGAATCTCTAATAATCAGGAAAACTCAAATCAAGCCCACAATGAGATGTCACCTCCCACCTGTCAGAATGGCTATCATCAAAAAGAACACAAGTACCAAATGTTGGTGAAGATGTAGAGAAAAGGAAGCCCTTTTATTGTGTTGGTGGGAATGTTAATTGGGGCAGCTACTGTGGAAGACAGTACAGAAATTTCTCAAAAAACTAAAAATAGAACTACCACATGACTTAGCAGTTCCACTCCTGGGTATATTAAAAAAAAAAATCCAAAAGACACTAATTTGAAAAGATACATGTACCCAATATTCATAGCAGCATTGTTTACAATTATCAAGATATGGAAACCTAAGTGTCCATCAGCAGTTGAATGGCTAAAGAAGAGGTGGTGCATATATACACTGGAATACTACTCAGCCATAAAAAGAATGGAATTTTGCCATTTGCAGCAACGTGGATGTGGATTTGGAGAGCATTATGCTAAGTGAAGTAAGTCAGACAGAGAAAGACATACTGTATGCTCTCACTTCTTTGTGGAATCAAAAAATACAACAAACTAGTGAAGATAACAAAAAAGAAGCAGACTCACAGATATAAAGAGCAAGCTAGCAGTTATCAGTGGGGAAAGGGAAAGAGAGAGAGTAATATAGGAACAGTATATTAAGAGGTACAAACTTTTAGGTATAAACTAAGCTACAAGAATGTATTGTACAATACAGGGAATATAGCCAGTATTTTATAAAATGCACATTGAAACTATCAAAAAAATTTTAAATAGCTGCAGGTATCTCACATAATACTAAGTCTGTCCAGTAGCTATTAAGAATGACATAATAAGAGAAAGCCCTTACAGGCATTTTGAAATGAATATCTATCTTATCCCCCCAGCAGCATTTACATAAATTTTAAGAACACTGTGTATATCCACATGAGATATTATGTATTCAGTATGTAGACAGTAATTCATGCAGATCTTTTGCAAAATACTTATTCTAGCCCTTTGATTCACTGTTGCACACCATAATGTACATACTCATTTTATACTCATTAGCATGCGTGAGGATATTGTTTTGTCATTTTTGTCTATTGTTATTTAACCTTTGCAGGTGCATGTATAAGTCATATACTTCTTAAAGGCAAAGATTAGAAATTGAATATCCTCTCTTTATCCTACAGAGGTCAGTAGTTTATAGAGACTGAGGAAAGGGAAGAGTGGAGGTTTATTGTGTATCATTGATTGCTGCTAATTCTTACATTTTTGTTGTTGCTGTTAATACCTTGTTATAGGCTTCTTCTTGGGAAATGAAGAGGAAGAAGAGTCAAAACCTTATGCAGGAATGTAAAACTTTGACTGAAGTTAAAACTGTCAACAGTGATTTGAATATAATCCAGGTGAGATCAAACCCTACTGACTAAATAACATCCTGAAATTTATTCACAATACAATCAATGCCTATGGGCCCACTTCCCTGTTTTAATAGCTATCAACTCATGGCTGGTCTCATTTCATCTGTATCCCCCACCCCTGCCCCCATTACTCCCAGGCATCATATCATTTAACCCGTGATTATAATTGTTTTAAGAAGCTATCTGAAGGGATCTTGAAAAGCTCTAGGAGTAATGTGTGAATGGGAACAGAAAAAAAACCCTTAATATTGACAGTAAGGAACAATTAAGTCCAGGATGTGAAGAAAATAAACGCCAACATATTTTCAAAAGGAAAATGGTTGAAATTAATCAGAAGCCAGAAGAAAAGAGAAAACTATAACTAGTGTTATAAATAACACAACCTCTTTACCTCTTTCAAGCCAAATGTGATATAAGCTTTCCTGTGAATATCACTAGTCACCTCCTGCTTTGAAGAATCTTCAGATTCTTTTGGTGTTTTTTGTGCAACCATTGCTTCACCACTTCTCTAAGTTTTGAAAAAGCTTTTAGCAAGTGCCTTTTCACAAATTAGGTATGACATTTATATTAAAATTGTGTCTTTTTATGTAATATTTCTCAAGTCTTTATGTTACTTGTGTGAATGTGTGTGGTATGATTTATTTGCGTCCCTGTGATCCTAGCAGGAAGTTTGTTTTCAAGCTCATAGTGTCAATTAATCTGGATAAATACACATTTTCCGGAGATACACATTAGTTTTTCTGTTTGGCTATAGTTGCAGTAATTCCGGTAGAAAGTAGTTGCTTCCAAATGTTCATCTGTCTGTACTTTCTTAAACTCAGAAATTAAAAAAAAAGATTATTCTTAACCCCTGGGATCCTCCCCAGTTATCTGCTAACTGTAGTGCTTGTGGGTGTTTGGATGCATGTGCACATGCTTTAATTCTGACCCCATACTTGTCAGATTCAAAGAAGTGGGTACATGGGGCTGTAAGAGGTTATCATTCAAGGAAGAGCAATTGGCTCCCCCCCAACACACACACACCCCAACCTGCCGCAATTAGGTGGTTTTTATTATTTTGGTGGATTTACTGGAGCTTAGGGTCTTCTTTTCAGGTGTAATTGACTTCAAAATATATATGTTCAGCTCACCAAAGAAAGTCCATCTTGCAGTAGTGACTTCATATCACCCAGACTCACAAGACTGTTGTGTAATATTGAAACAGCAGTTTAGTCATTTAAAAGAGAAATCCAGCCTCTGTCTAATTGAAAGACACCTTCTGACTTTTGCTGTATGTTCTCTTATTTTGTGCCAGTCTGCATGGGCTGGCTGGTTACAGTCTGACAGAGCTGGTGAGCCATGTGCCTGAATATTTAAAGGGCTTCCAGGTAAGACAGCCAACTATGTCTGCCTGCCCAAACTGGATGGCAGGGGTGATGTTATCAGTTGCAGCTCTAAGGCTATAAGGACATTGGCCCAGCACCCTCCCCCTCTGCCTCCCTGTGCCCTTCTGAGTATATTTTTTCACATTATGTGGAGAGCAACTTTATTCTGATCAGCACATTCTTTCTTCTGTGTATTGTTAATAACTGTGAGTCTGCCCTTGAGAAGGCTCTTTTTTTCATATTAGGGCATTTCATTTCTCTCTCTTTCAAGTTTTGGACACATATGACTCCAGATCTTGTACTGATAGTTGTGAAATTTCAAGTGAAATTTTTAGGGTATTGATTACTTTTCAGATTTAAGTTGAATCTGACCATTGCAGATTATTTCAGCCATATTTTGTCATGTATTCTTTAAACTTACCATATCTGCTCTGGCTCAGGGTTGTATAATGGTTTGATTTGTTTTCCTAATTTCTTCCTCCTCCTACTCCCTTAATCCTTGATTGAATGCTTTTTATAATCCCTTTTCTCCAAGGCCTACAGTCTCTGGAGACTTTTTTTTTTTTTTTTTTTTTTTTTTCTGATTCCAGGAAATTCTTTTTTTTTTTTTTTTTTTTTTATTTTCCCACTGTACAGCAAGGGGGTCAGGTTATCCTTACATGTATACATTACAATTACATTTTTCCCCCACCCTTTCTTCTGTTGCAACATGAGTATCTAGACATAGTTCTCAATGCTATTCAGCAGGATCTCCTTGTAAATCTATTCTAAGTTGTGTCTGATAAGCCCAAGCTCCCGATCCCTCCCACTCCCTCCCCCTCCCATCAGGCAACCACAAGTCTCTTCTCCAAGTCCATGATTTTCTTTTCTGAGGAGATGTTCATTTGTGCTGTAACTTAGATTCCAGTTATAAGTGATATCATGTGGTATTTGTCTTTGTCTTTCTGGCTCATTTCACTCAGGATGAGATTCTCTAGTTCCATCCATGTTGCTGCAAATGGCATTATGTCATTCTTTTTTATGGCTGAGTAGTAGTCCATTGTGTATGTATACCACATCTTCCGAATCCAATCATCTGTCGATGGACATTTGGGTTGTTTCCATGTCCTGGCTATTGTGAATAGTGCTGCAATGAACATGCGGGTGCATGTGTCTCTTTTAAGTAGAGTTTTGTCCGGATAGATGCCCAAGAGTGGGATTGCAGGGTCATATGGAAGTTCTATGTATAGATTTCTAAGGTATCTCCAAACTGTTCTCCATAGTGGCTGTACCAGTTGACATTCCCACCAACAGTTCAGGAGGGTTCCCTTTTCTCCACAGCCCCTCCAGCACTTGTTATTTGTGGATTTATTAATGATGGCCATTCTGACTGGTGTGAGGTGGTATCTCATGGTAGTTTTGATTTGCATTTCTCTTATAATCAGCGATGTTGAGCATTTTTTCATGTGTTTGTTGGCCATCTGTATATCTTCTTTGGAGAAATGTCTATTCAGGTCTTTTGCCCATTTTTCCATTGATTGATTGGCTTTTTTGCTGTTGGGTTGTATAAGTTGTTTATATATTCTAGAGATTAAGCCCTTGTCAGTTGCATCATTTGAAACTATTTTCTCCCATTCTGTCAGTTGTCTTTTTGTTTTCTTTTGGGTTTCCTTTGCTGTGCAAAAGCTTTTCAGTTTGATGAGGTCCCATGGGTTTATTTTTGCTCTTATTTCTATTGCTTTGGGAAACTGACCTGAGAACATATTCATGATGTTGATGTCAGAGAGTGTTTTGCCTATGTTTTCTTCTAGGAGTTTGATGGTGTCCTGTCGTACATTTAAGTCTTTCAGCCATTTGGAGTTTATTTTTGTGCATGGTGTGAGGGTGTGTTCTAGTTTCATTGCTTTGCATGTTGCTGTCCAGGTTTCCCAGCAATGCTTGCTGAATAGACTTTCTCTTTCCCACTTTATGTTCTTGCCTCCCTTGTCAAAGATTAATTGACCATAGGTGTCCGGGTTTATTTCCGGGTTCTCTATTCTGTTCCATTGTTCTGTCTGTCTGTTTTGGTACCAGTACCACACTGTTTTGATGACTGTGGCTTTGTAGTATTTCTTGAAGTCTGGGAGAGTGATGCCTCCTGCTTGGTTTTTGTTTCCCAGGATTGTTTTGGCGACTCTGGGTCTTTTGTGGTTCCATATAAATGTTTGGATTGTTTGTTCTAGTTCTGTGAATAATGTCATGGGTAATTTGATAGGGATTGCATTGCATCTGTAGATTGCTTTGGGTAGTATGGCCATTTTTACAATATTGATTTTTCCAATCCATGAACATGGACTATCTTTCCATTTCTTTACATCTTCTTTGATTTCTTTGATTAAAGTTTTATAGTTCTCGGCATATAGGTCCTTTACCTCTTTGGTCAGGTGTATTCCGAGGTATTTGATCTTGTGAGGTGCAATTTTAAAAGGTATCGTATTTTTGTATTCCTTTTCTAATGTTTCATTGCTCTATACAGAAATGCAACTGACTTCTGAATGTTAATCTTATATCCTGCTACTTTGCTGAATTTATTAATCAGTTCAAGTAGTTTTTGGGTTGAGTCCTTAGGGTTTTCTATGTATAGTATCATGTCATCTGCATACAATGAGACTTTTTTAAAATATTCTTTTGTATTTTTCTTTCCCAGTTGGATAATCCTTATTTTCAAGTCATTTTTAATGTCTGTATCCTATGTGTGTCATATCTCACATGCTCCCTAATCCTTCATGTGGTACTGGGGTTCGTTTTCCTTGTCTCCATTTGCTTCTGATCACATAGTTTGTTGGTGTCACTTCTGTGGCATTTTTTTCCTTTTTGGTATTAATTTATGCTTGGCCTTTCAGGCAGCATGGACCATTCATTTTTAAAATTCATGCAATGAGTGTGTTGTTGGTAAGACCTCACTTGAATGTTGTTTGGAGTTGTGAAAATTGCCAGCTGGGATTCAGTTAAAACTCCAGGAATTTTTTAGAGATTAAAAAACTATCATGAAAATAATGAGGTGGTTTTTTTTGTTTTTTTTTGTTTTTTTTTTTTCTTTTTAGGGCCATATCCCTGGCACATGGAGATTCCCAGGCTAGGGGTCCAATTGGAGCTACAGCTGCCAGCCTACATCACAGCCACAGCCACAGCCACATCAGATCTGAGCTGTGTCTGCAGTCTACACCATAGCTCATGGCAATGCCAGATCCTTAACCTGTTGAGCAAGGCCAGGGATTGAACCCCCAACCTCATGGTTCCTAGTCAGATTTGTTTCTACTGCACCATGACTGGAACTCCTGTGTTTGTTTGTTTTTGTTTTTCTGGGTTTTTATTAAGGGTGTCTTAATCCTCTTCAAAATGCTCTAGATGGCCACCAGATTGGACTTTTGGAAACATTATATGTGCAGTCATCAGTCTGTGCTGCAGCAGACTTCTTTCATTATTTTACACAATCTTGTTAGCACAGCTGCAGTTTCCTCCAACATTTCAGAGCAACTAGTATGATGCTGAATTGTTATCTCAAATCCTGCAAAACTGTGGTTTTCTGAAATTCTACCGTGTGTGCACACATGTGTTTTAGTGGAGTTAGTCTTTCCTTTTCCTATGTGGCCATATGAAATTCAGCCACTGTACTTCATGTGCCTCATCTCATCTAATCCATATATTTATATATTTATTTATTTATGCTCTTTAGGGCTGCACCCACAGCATGTGGAGGTTCCCAGGCTAGGGGTCTAATCGGAGCTATAGCTGCCGGCCTACACCACAGCCATGGCAGTGTCAGATCTGAGCCATGTCTGCGACCTACAGCACAGCTCATGGCAACGCCAGATCCTTAACCTACTGAGTGAGGCCAGGGATTGAACCCTCAACCTCTTGGTTCCTAGTCGGACTTGTTTCTGCTGTGCCACGGGGAACTCCTCATCTAATCCTTTTAATAACCTGAAGGGTAAATTCTCTTTTCATCCCTGTTTTACAGGTGAGGGCAGTTAACTAGCTCAGAATCACACAGTCAGGAAGTGGTCACCTTAAGCCCTAGCTGTTCAACTTCAGTTCCCACTTTCTTTTTTCTTTTTTGGCCACAACTGCAGCATATGGAAGTTCTGGGCCAGGGATTGAATCCCAGCCCCAGCTATGACCTACACCACAGCTGCAGCAATTCTGAATACTGTAACCAGGCCAGGGATCAAGCCCACACCTCTGGAGTTCCTGTTGTGGTTCAGTGGTTAACGAACCCAGCTATTATCCATGAGAATGCGATTCTTGTTCAGTGAGTTAAGGATCCGGCATTGCCATGAGCTGTGGTGTAGGAAGCAGACGCGGCTCAGATCTGGCATGGCTGTGGCAGTGGCGTAGGCTGGCAGCTGTAGCTCCAATTTGACCCCTCACCTGAGAACTTCCATATCCCACAGATGTGGCCCTAAAAAGACAAAAGATGAAAAAAAAAAAAAAAGGAGCCCACACCTCTGCAGAGACCCAGCTGCTGCAGTTGGGTTCTTAACCCATTGCACCACAGCAGGAACTCCAGCTCCCACTTTCTTAGCCACCCTCATTATGATTTCTCCCTGTATTATCCATCTCCACATGCTGTCGCCCACTCCAATTCAGGCAGTGCATTCCACACCAGTTGGCTGGAGTGCACCTATATACACTTTACTCAGGGGTGAGGACTTGAAGATACAGGTAGATACTGCATTGAATAACATTTAGCATTTTGGCTGAGATAGGTTTCCAAAGTTTCACAGATGGGCATTCTCCAGCCAGTAGTCTTGAATTCATTTTAAAAAATTAAGCCATCATCCACTCCTTGCCCAGATTAAGGTGATTTCCCTTTAGTCTATTTCTTGCCTTACCTACCCTAAATCTGATCTATATAGTAACTTGCTTTTGTGCTCAAGATCTGACTTGTTTCTTTCCATTCAGGCCTGAGTCACATAGTAATCATCAGGATCGTCATCTCAGAGATGATTCCGGGAAAGGAGAGTCTTCTTGCCCAAGATTATAAATCTAGAAACATGGTTGTGGTCATAACTGTTCCGCCAACCCCTCCCATGAGCTGGTGTCTCCTGGTTGCTTGGCCTTGAGAAAATCCTATTATTTCCTATCTTCCATGCTCAAAACATATGCCCTGCCCTCTCTTTTAATGAATACTATGTATTCTGAACTGTTTCTGTCTCAAGCATTTATAAACCTGTGTGTAAAATTCACGTTTCCCATTTAATCCCAGATAGGGAAGAAGTAGAAATTCTTTATAGCACCTTTTACAGATGTCAAGGGAATCAATGTCTGAGTGAAGGTTGCTTCCGTTCTGCTTTACTGGAGCAATGCCCCGTGGTACTGTTGTAATTAAGGGTTTGTCTAAGTTCAATTAAAAACTTCTTGTGCATTGCTATGGGATAAATTGGCAGTTCAACTTTACTCCAGGCAAAAATTTGGCATATGAGTTCCAAAGCACCCCAGTGCCCCTCAAAATAATGCAATCTGATTAGCTGTCACTGCACCATGCTTAGTAGAAGCAATAAAAAGTAAAATGAAGTAATGGGACTAGATTACCAAGCATCTTATCAAAGAGGTAAGCAGTCTCATGTTATGTCACAAGTTGAGATATAAGAAGTGACTGTACAGAATAGGCAGCCTAGGGAATCTGTTCTGAAAGGTGACTGGGAAAATTAGGTTGCCAAACCACAGCAGATGGTCAGGCAAGCCAATGATCAATCTGAATAAAGCTTCAAAGTATGGGGACACCATGGGAGGAAACCTGCCAGTGCCAACAGTAAGTTAGAGAAGGAATCGTTTTCTGAGACTCAAGCCAGAGTGATAAAAGTACTAGCTTTTTTATTATACGTGTGCATGTTTTTATTCATCTTGGTGGAGCAAGTATCCCAAGTTGACATGATGCAAATTTTCTGACTCTCATATGAACCAACACTTACCGTTTTCCTAAACCCTAGCATTTGACACTTTTCTGTATTTCATAATAATCTTCATTCAGTTACTGTTCTGAATATCAGTGGTAAACCAAGATTGCTAAAGCGGTGAAAGAGCATGTGGTTATTTTATTTTATTTTTTTCTCTTTTTTTTGTCTTTTTAGGGCTGCACCCATGGCACATGGAGGTTCCCAGGCTAGGGGTCTAATCGGAGCTGTAGCCGCTGGCCTACGCCACAGCTACAGCAATGCGGGATCCAAGCCACATCTGCAGCCTACACCACAGCTCACGGCAATGCCAGATCCTTAACCCACTGAACGAGGCCAAGGATTGAACCTGAGTCCTCATGGATGCTAGTCTGGTTCGTTAACTGCTGAGCCACAATAGGAACTCTGGGTGTGGTTACTTTAGATCAGGTTAGACCTGCCTGTTTAATAACCAAGAACCATACTATCTTTTTGGTTGGATTGGCTTTAAACCTTTTATCCTCTGTGGTCATTTAGGTCTTTTTTCTTTGCACCTGGCCTCAGGAGCAGACTGGCAGATGGATTCACTTTATTTTCCCAACCTGCAGACATTTAAAAAACTTGATGGCCAGACCACCACTGACAGATGTATTTTAAGAGTTTGGCAGTGGAGTTCTCTAGGGTTTACCCTGAAAAATGTAATCTCCAATGTCCAGTCCAGAGTGTGGCAATTTCTGGGGTTGAAGGAAGGTTGATGAATAAAGGAATGAGTGGATGGAACTGTTTTCTTGACTCAGCATGAGCTAAGTCCTTTACCAGTTACATCTGGTTAGCTCTTTAGTACATCTTTTAGAGAGGCTAGTGCCAGCTCAGGAAAGGTATCAATCCACTCTCAATCCCTAGGGTCATTGACAGGGCCTCCGTGGTATATCACAAAAGCTGAGGCATGTCTGGAAGAGCTGGTGAGTTTCCAGTATCTAGGTTTATGCTCTGTGGTAGCCAAAAACCCCTCAAGACCCAAAAGCAAACATACAAAAAACAACTATATGCAATGAAAGTAAAAAATGACTCAGTAACCCAAAAGCAGGTGAAAAAGAAGAAAAGCAAATAACCTGTATAGCCAGCTTCTAAATCAGCTGCATTTACCCTAAATAGACAAATTTTTCTGACTCTTAACAGAATTTTTTTAAAATTTTTTTTGGTCTTTAGGGCTGTACCTACGGCATATGAAGGTTCCCAGGCTAGGGGTCTAATCAGAGCTGCAGCTGCCATCCTACTCCACAGCCATAGCAATGTGGGATCTGAGCCACGTCTGTGATCTATCACAGCTCACGGCAACACTGGATCCTTAATCCACCGAGTGAGGCCAGGGATCGAACCTGCAAACTCGTGGTTTCTAGTCGGATTTGTTTTTGTTGCGCCACGATGGGAACTCCCAGAATTTTTTTTTTTTAATGGGAAAGTGCATTGGAATTGCAATACCATGATTTCGGGTAATTGAAGTTGCCTTAATTTCAAAAGCAGGCCATTTCATAGTCCATTTTCTTGGCTGATGATATTACCTTTGCCTCTATATGAACCTGTATAATCCTGTGATTGTTGCTAACAGTATGAGACAGAACCAGACCCTTTATGAAATATAAACCAGAGCTGCTCCAAGGGCTTTGGAGGAAAAGCTGTCTATACTCACCCTTCAGAGCATCATCTATCAGCTCACCACCAACATACTAATGGACAGACACAAAGACAATATCTTATATACCCCTTGATTAAAGGAAAATCTCATGGGAAATTTCAAATGAATCGAAATATTCATGTGCTAATGTGTTAACCCTCAGAAATCATGCACTAATTCAAGGCACATTTTTTTTTTTTCCATTTCTTGGGCCGCTCCCACGGCATATGGAGGTTCCCAGGCTAGGGGTTGAATCGGAGCTGCAGCCACCGGCCTACACCAGAGCCACAGCAACATGGGATCCGAGCCGCGTCTGTGACTTATACCACAGGTCACGGCAATGCCAGATCCTTAACCCACTGAGCAAGGCCAGGGATCGAACCTACAACCTCATGGTTCCTGGTTGGATTTGTTAACCACTGAGCCATGAAGGGAACTCCCAAGACACATTTATTGAACAATATTATGTTAGAGATTTTGCAACACCAAAACAAAACAAAACAAAACACAACAACAAAACCATGATCTTTATCCTAAAGCGGAAGAACAATTGGAAGACAATTTTACAAAACTGTAAATTAGCATTATTTTACAGAAAGGAGACAGGCTCTGAACTCTGACAGATTGACCTCAGTTCAGATTCAGACCAATATGGCACGTGTCAGTTGTAGCAACTTATGCTCTTCTGTTTTTTTATCTATAAAAGAAGAATCATATTACCTACTCTCAAGGTTATTATGAGAATTAACGGGATGATTTGTGACAGAATGAAAATAATTCTTTGTGTTATGAAAAACATTTTTTAAAAACCACCTTCTATAAATCTAAACAGGGAAGATTCAGCCTTTAAGTGGGCCATGAAATGGGAGTAAAGAATGAAATTTGAGAGTGACATTGCTTTGTAGAAGAAAAGGGAACTCTAGAGAGTGACCCAGTGCTTGTGGAAAAGGGTGAGTCTGGGGGGTAGGGGTGAGGGAAGGAGATAATCCCACAAACAGAAAGACTGGTGCTGCAGAAAAGAGTCTGGAGGGGAAAGTATGTAGAGAGAGATGAGACAGCTAGCAGTTGGAAAAGTCAAGAAGAGCTGTTTTGGAAGTTTCCGGGTGGCTCAGTGGGGTAAGTATCCACCATGAACTTCCACATGCCATGGGTGTTGCTAAAAAAAAAAAAGCTGTTTCATGGTAATTTTAAGCTGATTTTTTTACCGTATGTAACATGTTCCTCCATTTCTCAACACAATTTTCAGTAAACTGTATTTACTAATGCTTCTGTACAATTGGATTTGTGTTGGGGAGATGGACCCAAGTTTAGAATTCTGTTTCGAAATGGCATGGCAAGAATCAAGCTTGCCTCAGGATTCCAGTCTTATCTGGGTCTCATAGATACAATGCTTGGCTATTAAAAATACTTAAGGGAGTTCCTCCCATCATGGCTCAGTGGAAACGAGTCTGACTAGCATCCATGAGGACGCAGGTTCGCTCCCTGGCCTTGCTCAGTGGGTTAAGGATTTGGTGTTGCTGTGAGCTGTGGTATGGGTCACAGACGCAGCTCAGATCCTGCATTGCTGTGGCTGTGGTGTACGCTGGCAGCTACAGTCTGATTCAACCCCTAGCCTGGGAACCTCCATATGCCTCAGATGTGGCCCTAAAAAAATATAAAAATAAAAAAAATAAAAATACTTAAAACTATTTGTAATTTACTGTTACTATGTTTTCAGAGAAAAGGAGAAATCAGTATGTGCTGGGGTAAATAAGAAGACATTTTAGAAAAAGTAGGACTTATCTTAAAAAGTGGGACAGACTTACAGGAAAAGGAGGAGAGAATGTACTCCAGGTAGAGAGAACTGTGTGGACAAAGGTGTGGAAGCAGAAGTCTATCTGGTGCCTTCAGAGAATTCTGAAGAGAACTTTTTAGTTTTTACAGAGGATATTTATTGAGAAATACTGAAAATACACCAAGATATCTTAGAATCACATGGAGAAGAGCTTTGAAAGCCAGAAAAGGGTTTGTACTTGAAGGAGTAAATAGTCAGGACCTGTAAGCAAGTTATTTTGTCTTTTTTGGGGGGGTGGTCAGGGGACACACACCTGTAGCATATGGAAGTTCCCAGGCTAGGGGTAGAATTGGAGCTGCAACTGCCGGCCTTTGCCACAGCTACAGCAGTGCAGGATCTGAGCCACATCTGCAACCTATACCACAGCTCTTGGCAATACCAGATCCTTAACCCACTGAGCAAGGCCAGGGATCGAATCCTCATCCTCATGGACACTAGTCAGGTTCGTTACTGCTGAGCCACGATGGGAACTCCTGTAAGCAAGTTTTGAGAAGGAACACTTAGTCATGGAAATTTGTCTAAAGAATGAATTCTTTTGTGTTATGAAAATGTTGTGATAGTGGAGCAGTACTGGAAAAAGGAGAAGTGAAAGACCAAAAAACCAAGTCAGATGCTGCTTCCTAGAGTTATAGTGTAAGAAGACAAGGAAAAGTGAAACATTTTGAAGGAAAAATTGCATAACCTGGGAAGGAGTATGGAAGACTAAACAGTGACAGCAGTTTTTGAGATGGCAGCCTGGAACAAAACGGTATTATAAATAGGAAGAGGCGTTAACCAGGGGAGTCTGAGTGGGTAAAGATGAGACGGGGGGTTTTAAGTTTTAGCAATATATTCAAAGGTAAATGTCCTGAAGTCAGATGGAAATAACTGGGGCAGAGATGAGAAGGTAGGGCTGATGATTTTCTGACACCATTATTTGCATAAAGGTGATCATTTAACACCACAAGGTTTTCCTTGAGGGATTGACAGTAGACAGAAAAATAATAATTACCAAGGAAGAGTTGAGACTCAGAAGGTTACCAAAATCAAGAGAGGAAAGAATTCCAAGGGACTTCTTCATGCTTTACATCTCAATAAATGGTACCATCTCTCATAGCTACTCAGGTCAAAACGTGAATTTTTCTCCTTCTTTCACACTGCACTTAACTCATCATGCTGCATTAACCTTCAGACATATACTCTATTCTAACACTTCCACAGCTACCCACCTGACCAGTTCACCAACATCTCTCACCAGGTCTGCAATAATAGCCTTTAAATGATTCCACTACTTCTTTTGGCCTCCACAGTGTAAAAATCTAAGTTCTCCACACAAAATATGTCAGGTTATGCTGTTCTCTACCTAGGAGAAAATTTAGTGCCATCCAAGGGCCTTCATGACCTGGCCTTACTCCTTTCTGTCCTCACTCCTTGCTGGTTGTTCCTTTTCTCACTCCACTCTAGTCACCCTGACCTTCCTTGGCCTCCAAAACCCCAAGCTTATTTTTGTCTCACAGCCTTTTTTCCTCTGCTGTTCACAATGCCCGGACTCCATTATTCCCCACTCCTAGCAACACACATGGATTTTCCTGACTTGTTTTTTAATTTTCTTTTATTCTGTGAGTATATGAATCACCAGTTACTGTCCTAGACATTGAGGGTACAGGAGAAAGAAAAATAGGCACTATCCCCTATCTTCATGGAGCTTCCATTCTGGTGGGGGAATCGGACAGTAGACAAGGTAAGTAAAATATGTTGCATGGTAGATAATGGTAAATGCTAAGGAGAGAAATAGAGCAGAGGATGGGGACAGGAGGTGTCGGTGTTGTGAGAGTGAATAGTTTTTATATAGAGGGGGCAAGCAAGGCCCAGCTGAGGAAAGTCTAGAAAAAAGTTGGGGGAACAAACAAATCAACAGCCAGTCAAAGACCTGGAGAAAGGAGGGCGTGGAAGCAACAGTGAGCCCAGATAGGCAGCTGGACTCAGGTTGTGCAGTAACGCAGGTCATTCTCCTTCTCTTACCTGTGTTATTTTTCTTAACAGAACTTATATGATCACATATTCACCTTTTTATGTATTGAACATCTTTCTCCCTCACTAGAAAATAAGCTCCATAAAGGCAGGACCTTGTAGTCTTCACCATGACAGTGTCTGACTCATGCTGGGAACTTAGTTTTATTGAATACATTAATAAATGAAAGGGGGACCCCCAGAACATAATGTTCGCTATGGAAGAGTGAAAACAGGAAGGGCCTTGGAACTTGGCAGGAGAGCAAGCACTGATCTGGTAGTCTTTACTGGTCCTTGATAAAATGTTTGGGGTGGGTGTGGAGGGGCAAAGAAACAGAAGGAAAGAAACCAGATAAAATGACATCAGCCAGTTCTTAAGCTTCCCTAACTACAGTTGAATGAGAAAAGTGTTACCCAGCTGACTGGGGTATGTATGCTCTTTTTCCTCTCTAGCTTATTTATGATTTATTTATCCTCTTAAATAGATACTTCACAAAATTGAGTATGTGGTATTACGCGCATCCCTTGCATTCCTTGGAGAACCGACAAATCCCACTCTAGTCATTGTTAACATAATTTTAATTATGGTATCTAAAACCTCATGTTAAGACTTAACTCTAATCTCATTTACTGTGTGGGAAGTGTTAGCTGTTTCATGACTGAAGTAAAATCTTAGGAAAGAGATATCCCCAAACTGCAGAGTATGAAACTCGGTTAAGCTTAAGTGACTGGAGAACATTTTTAAAATGAAATGAAGTAATGTATGTGAAAGAGCTTTGCAAGTATCGAATGATACAAATAGTGTCATAGAAAAGACAACTGCGTATTTCCTTGTTTCAGTGTGAAAAAAATCCAGAGCTTCAAAGCTGCAAGTGCATTGTGAAAATGGCAGCACCCTATGAACGTGGATATTTACACAGTGTTATTTAAAAGGAAATACTGTAGGCTGTGAGTTGTTTGTCTAAAATATTTTTAAAAACTCCTATGCCAAAGAGTAAAGAAAATATAGGAAAAGAAAGGAAAAGGACATCTCTCCTGCAATAGAGATGGTAAAGCTTTGTGTAAGTAACATTTTGGGGATGAGGGCACATAGCCGCTCCTCATGGAAACAGCCCCCACAAGGCAGAGCTCAAAGCAGAGAACTTAACAATAAAATGCAAAAATGATGTCAGGAGGCTGTATTAACAATACCACCACCAAGAGTCCCTGCTGAGAGTGCTGGGATTTTTGTCAACCTTGGATACTTATCTCCTGTCTGATTTCCATCATAAGGAGAGTTTCCATCATAAGGAGAGTTCAGGATGAACACATCCTGAGCAGGATCATCATAGATTATAACAAAGTGGTTATTATTAAAGACGTTAAATAGTTCCTGTCATGAACTTACCTTGTGGTTGCTGCTAACTATTATGGGAAATAGTCCAAGCTGCTTATAAACTGATCAAAAAATATTCAGTTCAAAGGAGGGACACTTAACAGATGTAGATTTTCCGTATATATCAGCACATCAGAAGAAAACTTTAAAGTTTATGTTATATCAGAAATAAGACACCCATTTTAAAGGCATTTTGCACAATGAACTTTAAAAAAAAATGCATTTTATTTACTTCCTGGGGCATGAATTTACTTAGAGTATAAGAACACAAATATTTTAAAATGGACCAAAGTAGCTTAGAATCTGTTTTATTTATTACCTGCAAAGCTTCCTTTCTCTGGATTTGAGTAAAATAGAAAACGACGATGAGGGATAGCCTCACAGTTCTTTTGTTGCTAGGTTACATGTGTGCCCATTTAACCTGCTTCCTGACAGAGCAGTTTCCAGAATGCCATGCAAAATAGATGCCTTTGTTTCCTGGGAGGGGAGAAAAGGGAGGTAGATAATCTCTCCATCCCACGTTTGTTTAGCAGTTTAGAGGGGGCAAGAAAGACAAAGGATACATGCACAGTAGGTAAATTCCAGAAAGGTGATGGCTCCAAGCTTTATACAGTGGAGTGGAGGAGCCTAGTGTGTCTCAGATTGTGTTCAGAGGTCTTCAGATCAAGAAGACGGAGCTTTGGCCTTACCCCTGCCTTATCCCTGCCTTCTCCATACCCACTCTTTTTTTTTTTTTTTTTTTTTTTGTCTTTTTGCCTTTTCTAGGGCTGCTTCCCTCAACGTATGGAGATTCCCAGGCTAGGGTTCTAATTGGAGCTGTAGCCACCGGCCTTTGCCAGAGCCACAGCAACGTGGGATCCAAGCCACATCTACGAC
The DNA here is from genome assembly GCF_054392235.1 of Sus scrofa. NCBI lineage: Eukaryota > Metazoa > Chordata > Mammalia > Artiodactyla > Suidae > Sus > Sus scrofa. Next base: position 165,262,049 of record NC_139395.1, read on the forward strand.
CTACACCACAGGTCACGGCAACTCCAGATCCTTAACCCACTGAGCAAGGCCAGGGATCGAACCTCCAACCTCATGGTTCCTAGTCATATTTGTTAACCACTGTGCTACAACAGGAACTCTTCCATACTCACTTTTTGCTATCTTTTCCCCACCTTCTCACAGACTTAAAAAATACATAAAGGGAGCTTCTAGGTCTGTTTTCTGAAGGGTGTATGCTAACCCTCTCTCTCTCATCTAATAAAGTGCATCCCCAAAATGTACATTTATTTTGTGTTAGCCTTGTAAAATGGGCTTACAGGATGCCCAAAGTGATAGGAGACCTGGCCTCTGGTTGCCCCCACCGCTTCCATCTCAGAAATCACACACACAGCTCCCCTCACACTCAGCTGCTGCCAACCCTCCTGGCTCTATATTCAGCACACAAAGGCTCTGCAGCCCCTTTTGGGCAAGTTTCCTGGCAGCCTGTCAAAAGACAAGGTGTCCCTTCCCTCAACTTCCCAGGTACGCCCCCAGCCCAGTCCCCATGTTCTTCCCCATCACGCTCTGGGCTTCAGGCCCCAGGCCCCGACCTCCCTGAAGTTCTCATTGCACTGATGTTGAGCTCATACCCTGGGTCTGCTCTATAGCAACCAGGGTGTGATCACCCTTCACAAAACAGCAGAGGGTCCCTGGTTGCTCCTGGTGATCAAATACTTGTCTCATTTGTTGGGGTCATTGTAAAATCCAGGAAAGATATGGATTTTTAAAAATATCTGTAAAAATATTGGTAGAAATGTAAAAACCCATTAAAGAAATGGTGGATGTAAAGAGGACAATTATATGGCAACCATCTTTGAGATGCATGCCAATATAATTATCAACAACATTTATGATTGTCTACGTTCAAAACATGTGCATAAACTACACACCCTGATAGTCTCTTTATGATATGGGCATTGATGTTCAAGATCATTTTTGCACTTTACAATATGTCCTGTGTTTTTGCACAGCTTTAAATAAAGAGCTTGTTTTTCAGGTTTTAGATAAAAGTGACACTGATGTTTCATTGAAACAAGAAAACAAGGAAGCTTCTCTTATGAAAAAAGGTAAAAAATACTCTGTTCACATATATTAGTTGTAATCTTTTGAGTTGTTTTCAATATGACTTATGTGACATCTCTTATGTGGCATATAGATCAGAAGTGTGGTGGCAGTGTGAATTTTAAAATATTAAACTTACTATTCCAGAAGTGGGAGGAGAGATGGGTAAAGAGTGAACTGCCAAACTCACACATTTTGAAGGGACGGGGGACGCTTCCTGCCTGAGACTAGTGACCCCAGCACTAACTCACTGCCTGAAATTCCCAGCAGTGCTCTTAGGTCACCCTCCTCACTGAATTCTGCTTAGAAATTTGCCAAGGATAGATATCAAGTCTGTAATTTTCAGGACCTATTTTAAAAATTATAATTCCTCTGTTTTCAGTGATTTAGTTCTTTTGCTATTTTGCACGATTCCTCTGAGATCATTAAGAGCAGTTCAACAAATACATCTAATGGTTCCTTCATGACCATGGGATGTAATTTGTCTCAGGTGAGAGATGAGCTTTTTTAAAAACATGCAGTTGCCATCTTATAATATTCAATCCAGAGACAGTTTCCTTGGATAGAGAAGCTGGAAACAAACTAGGGTCAGAAGATTTTGTTTTCTTAGTGTCCATTCATTATTATCACTAGAATTCTTGAACTATGTATTGTATGATTATTATACCATTGTCTCTCTTATTGTAAGATTATACCATTGGGCCTAAGCAGCAAGACCATTATCTTCATTGTCATCTTCTTGTTCTAAAATAAGTTTTAAAGCCTTTCTTAGTCTCCTAAATAGGTCTCAGCTCATTTTGACTGCATCATTCCCAGTCTTTTTTATATTGATCCATGCCATCATTTGGTGTTCACTCTTGGTTGTAAGCTTTCCCTTCCTTCACACTTTGTTGCTTAGGTAACGTAATCAGTCATTCATTCACATCTTTATATTTGAACCCATTAGCAAGGTCCCTTAGAAATCACACTTTTTCTTTTTCATCATAATTAGGATAATTTACCATTGCACAATCAAGATGTCTTTGTAAGCGGCTCTTAATTTTAAAGCCAATCTTTTACAGAAGTTTCAAATTATTAACATGTCCTCAAGTATGTGCCTATTGGATTTTTAAATTGTAATGGAAAAAATTGTTAAGACAGTTTTGATCCCAAAATTAATATTTAATCAAATACTCATCCTGGATTTGGAAAGAAAAAACTGTGAAATATTTTCAAATGACTGTAATTATGGATGCGTTGGCAATTGGGTAAGAAATTTCACTTTGCATGCAAATCATGAATAAAACCAGTGGTGCTTGCAGTGTGCTTGGAAAACCTCTCTGTTCTCTTTTATGTCTCCTTACGAGAGTCAGGCAGGTCCACAGCCATTTACTTACCATCTAAAACTTTCTTTGTTATTGTCCTGCTCCGCTTGGCCTTCTGTGGCCCTAAACTTATTGGTGAGGGTTTCCTTGGTGAACAAGATCACTGTCATCACAAAGAATTCTAGAGATAGCTGGAAGAAGGACATGTTCCTTTCTCCCTAGGCTCACCCCCAAGACACACTTGAAACCAACCCCAGGAGATCAAAGCATTTCTGATTTTTCTGTGGACAGTAGACACTAATCCCTCTGAGCCTACACTTCTGAGGTTTCTTGAGTGAGAAGACTAACAAGATGACCGTAGTTCTCTTCCTGCTTTAAAGCTCTGCCTCTCCTGGAGACACATTTCTGATTGAGACCTGTCAGGATATCTTTGAACCTGAACCCCAAATGGAATAGAGTGAATATTGGGGGAAAACAAGTGAGTTGTCTGAGCAGAGGCTGGTGAAAGAAAGCCAAACTTTTCCAATTAGTCACCCCCTACACAACAATAGCAGGTAATAAGCATCATCAAAAAGAAATTACAAAAATCAAGCTCTTGGATTTTTATATTTACTCCATAGTCTTTATTAAGAGGTTATTATAAGTTGCCTTAAGAACATATTGGTGCAGTTTTACGACAGGGTTTTGAATACAAGGCCAAATTATATGTAAGTAGTTAATGAATTGCTAATACTTCTTTCAGTTCGCTTTACTGTGTGATCACTAAAATGTGGTTGTCTTTATTTTGTCTGTGTTCTTTGAAGAAAAACAGGAGCTGTGCTGTGATATTCTGGAAATAAAGAGAAACTCTTCATCACCTAACTGGGAAAGGTGAGTGTACTGCAACTATACAAATTCCAAGGGAATGCAATTATACAGTTGAAAAGTAATTATCAATGTTTAAATACAAGAAGAAAGAAAATAATAGCAAAATGCAAAGGCAGTTAAGAGTGAAACCAAATTTTTTACAAAGGAAACAGGAAAGAATAGAATACACTAGATTTTCTACCCTCCTCCCATATCTTTTCATTTGCTTTTGTGGAGATTTGGGAATAATGAAATGGAACAGGCTTAACTTTCTAGTCACAGCAAGCAACTAATTCAAATTACTGTATTACAGGCAAAGAACTGAAAATGTCACATATATATAAGGTTTGACTATGAAATCATGAACATTTTTTTGGGTCTGGTTCATTATCTTTTTGTCATACATGTATATGTAACTGTAATAATCATTGCATGCTAGGATTTTCTTTTTTTTTTTTTTTTTCCTTTTTCTTTTTTGGTCTTTTTAGGGCCACACCTGAGGCATATGGAAGTTCCCAGGCCAGGCCAGGGGTCAAATCGGAGTTGTAGCTGCTGGCCTATGCCACAGCCACAGCCACATAGGATCTGATCTGTGTCTGAGACCTACACCACAGCTCACAGCAACGCCAGACCCTTAACCCAGTGAGCAAGGCCAGGGATCAAGCCTGTGTCCTGCTGGATGCTAGTCTGATTTGTTTCTGCTGAGCCATGACAGGAACTCCTAGGGTTTTCTTGACTTTTGTCACTTTTAAATAAAATCAGCTGAATATTTTGGATATTCAATAGCATTAAAAAAAAAAAATGTTTTCAAGGAAGCAAATTCTTATCCTCACTTTGCTCCAAATCTGTCTAAACTGCTTTCCAGGTAGTCAGACCCAGTGTCATTGAATCCAAGACCCATGCTTTTTTTGCAGAGGAGAAAATTTAATTAAATACCAGGGAAAAACCAAAAACAGGAAGTAGGAGTTGTTATTTTCCTGCACTTGCTGACTGAGTACTCATTCTTACCCTCAAACCCCATCACCTCATTCTTCTACCCAAAAGCCTTTCATAGCCCCACTGCTTTTAAGACAAGATACAAACTCCTTAGCGTGTCCCAAGCCCTCTTTGCTCCTGCCTCTCTACTTAGCCCTCACTTTGCTTTCCAGAGCTTTGAAATTACTTACAGTTCTGTTTTATCACATCTCTTTGTCCACATGGCTTCCTGGGCTTGCGTGCCCTCTTGTGCCCTTGTCTGTGACACTTTCATTCATGGCTGAGTTCAAGTGTTATCTCCTTTGGGGGCTTTGATTGATTCCCCTGGGCAAACTCAGGTGTTCACAGAGCTACTTGTTGCAGGGATCAAATTTAATCATGGTTTATTCAACTTCCATAGTTATTTGTTAAATATGACCCATGTTCCTTTGCACAATATGAGTAACTCCTCCCTGATGGTCAGGTGGGATTGTCTTCTGAGTATCTGTCTTCCCACTGCGTACACATAAGCTTCATGAAGGATGGTGTCTTTCCTTCTTCGTAACACTGAGCCTCTGACAGGCCATCCCTGAACACTTCATCTAAAATAGTTGGCCTTCTTCTGACAAGGCACATTAATTAGCAAATCATGTCATCGAGTTCTGTTTTTTTCAGAGTCCTTATTACTATTTTAAAGTACCTTATCAATCATCTATTTCTTTTAATATTTTACATTCTAGCATTCTTATTTTCTGTATTTTCACTGGAAGCTAACTCACTCCACAAGAGCAGGGGCTGTCTTGCTCACCTCTATGTCCTTGGTGTCCAGAACAGTACCTTTCTCAGAGTTGGCATTCTGTAATATTTGTCAGTTGAATAAATGATGTAATTTTCCCCAATGCTGTTGCTGGTTTGTTTTGTGGCCAGTGCTTCAACCTATTTATTGAAATTTGAGTTGAAATTTAAAATCCATCCAAAAACTAAAACATGTTTTGTGTGTGTGTGGGCACATGTGTGTGTGTATGTGTGTTTGAATATGAGTTCATACATCACTCTTAGATTTTTATGAACTTGTATTTTTTAAGCAATCTTTGAAATATAACTACAATATGAATGTTGGAACTATAATCCAGTTAAAGCAGTCTTAATGGAAGAATCTTATAAAATTCATTAGTAGTGATAGTAATGATAAAGATGATTATAATAACAATAATTAGGTACTCTCTACTGAGCACTTGCTAATAGTAGGCATTGAGCTAAGTTCTGTATATATCATGTTTAATAATTAGCACAGCTTTAGGAGGAAGGTACTGTTACTTGATAGAAGAAACAGAGTCTCAGAGAAGAATCTCTCTGCTCTGATACAGTGCATTTTATCCTCCACCCCCAATACCAGCATGAATTTCTAGCATTCCCAAAATGGTTAAAAAAAAATTTAAAAGACTTCTTTAATAAAATTTCAGCAGAAAAGAGGTTATAATGAATAGGCTTCAGACATTGTGTGAGTGTTCTTTAACAGACAATTAAGCATTAGTTATAATGTTCTTCATCTTAAATAAAGTATCAGCTGAAGTTAGACAGTATAATTAATACCAAAGAACTGTTGACAGTAGAAGCACATTCCATTTGATATAAACTATTATCCAGTTTTTAAAAAGGCTCATACACTACAAACATAGGAAATTCTAAAGCTGTGGTCTTAATTCATGGACATTAGCATGAAGGGATTACAAAAATCTCCTTTTTACTTGGCATACAAGACCCTGTGTGATCTGACCCCTACCTGTCTACCCAGCTATGTCTCTCACATTGACCATTTTTGTTCCCACGATACTGAAAGCTTGAGGTCTTAATAACATACTGTACACTATACTTCCTCTTTGCAAGTTATTCTCTATGTTGCAGTTATCCTTTTAAAATGTATGTCACATCATCTCACTTCCATGTAAGAAACCCTCCAATGGTAGCACCTGGTCTGCTTAAAATAAACTTCAGTCCCTGCCCCATGGCCAATGCCTCTCACCTCCTCTCTCTGTCTTCTTACTGTGCATTCCACTCCAACAGCCCTAACCTTCTCATCTTCTCTGAACAGCCCTACCTTGCTTCTACTCCAGGATTACACTTTGCCTAGAACACTCTTCTTCCACCAGATCTTGACTAAATATTTCTTTCAGCTGACTTTGCTTTATTTCTGTACCTTCCTTCCCCCAATCTGAAAATATAACTTGAATTTAAAAGCCTCTTTCAGCAAATAAGAGACTAATGATATGTGACTACTGTTGCTAAAAATAAATTACTGTTGGGATTCCTGCTGTGGCACAGTGGGATCAGTGGCATCTCTGGAGCTCTGGGACACAGGTTCCAATACTGGCCTAGGACAGTGGGCTAAGGATCTGGCATTGCCACAGCTGCAGAGGAACTTATATGCAGCTGGGTGGCCAAAAAAGAAAAAAAAAATTCTTCTTGATGGCTACCCAAAAACCTTGAAACAAGAATTATCAGGAATAAATAATAATTCTTATAACTGAGAATTAATTTTACACAGCTACATAAATGATAATTTCCAGCATTACATTTAAGTCCTTGCTTTCATTTGTTGTGTATTAACCTCTCATTTGTCACGTATTCATGTTTCTGAATTTATTAGTATCTAATGTGATTTTTACTTAGAAATTATAAAACTCAGCTTGTTTTCTCCCAGCATGCCAGTGGAGGATTTAAATCCAAGTTCTGGAAACAAAGCCAGAGTTTCTGTGAGTGGTGGTTGTAAAGTTGCTTCTTCACTGACAGAATCTTCTCAAAGAGCATCTGTCAAGGAAACAGTAAGAAAACTGACATCTAATTTAAGGTAAAGATATTGCCAACATATTTCCACATGTTTTGTTGACTTCTCTAAGCAGTGATAACTCCTGATATTATTTCCCCCTATTGAGTGGTAATATTATTGAGAAAATTCACTAGAATGACTTTATGACTTGTCTCCTAACTGCACTGATTTAGATATACCATGGGTTACTTGTCTTGTCTTTTGAAATAGAACTATTGTCAATAACTGCTCTGATGTTACATGGTCGGTAATATGGTAGATGTTAGTCCTCTCTCCAACATAATAAAAAAATCAGAATTTGTAAAGATAGAAGATAAGAGCACACAAAGGGTTTTTAAAAACAAATAGGAGGGGATTAAGGGAGGGGTGGAGTGGGATGTCAGGATTAGCAGATGTAAGCTCTTATACGTGGAAGGGTTAAATAACAAAGTCCTACTGTATAGCACAGAGGACTATGTTCAGTGTCCTATGATAAATCATAATGGAATAGAATGTGTAAAAATACACACACACACACACACATACCTGAATCATTTTGCTGTATAGCAGAAATTAATACAACATTGTAAATCAGTTATACTTCAATTTAAAAAAACACAAATGGATGAGGGTCATTATGATAAAGGGGGAAAAAAAGAATTCTTACAGGGAGTTCCCTTTGTGGCTCAGTGGTTAATGAACTCGACTAGGATCCATGAAGATGTGGTTTCGATCCCTGGCCTCGCTCAGTGGGTTAAGGATCTGGCGTTGCTGTGGCTGTAGTGTAGGCTGGCAGCTGTAGCTCTCATTTGATCCCTAGCCTGGGAACTTCCATATGCCACAGGTGCAGCCCAAAAAGTAAAAAAAAAAAAAAGAATTCTTAGAGAATTTCTCCCTTCCCTCCTTCCCCCCTTCCTTTTTTTTTTTTTTTTTATTTTTTATTTTTCTGCTTCATGACATTATGGCTTTCTAAAAGTCTCTTTTTGTAGCTTTAGATTCTGAATTTATTAGAGAGAAACTGAGTATTACTTTTTGGTTCAGTGTAGAGTCCTAACATTCGTGGGCATGGTTAATGAGGAATTGAAATATCTAGATCCCAGTCTGGAAATATCTAGATCTCAGTCTAGGGACAGGGAGGGGGTAAAGTCCAAGCTTCAGAATTTTTCTAAGTGGGGATCGATGAGATGATAGGAGAGAGCTTGTAGTCAAGTCAAAGAAGTTAATATATAGACGAGTGCTCTGAAATAGGTTCCATGGGTGTGTGTGGGTGTGTGTGTGTGCAGGAGCAGTAACACTTACCAAACTAGCACAGCCACTTGGCTTGGTTGGGCTTCACAGAGGAAGAGGGAAGAGGCTTTCACAGTGGAAGATATACAACATGTTCTAGCTGGAACAGTATTTTCCCTTAGGACAGTTATTTTGACTTTCTGACCAGAGATTGACAGAATCTTTCTGAAGAAGGGAGTAGTCAAAGAATAAAATCAGGAAGGAAGAGAGAGAAAGATAGAGGTGGGGAGCATATGTATAGGGAGATATGGCCCCTATTCAGGCACAGACTGGAGTCTAGGGACCTGCAAATTACTGTAAGACATGAATTCCATTCTGCAGTTGCCCTGGGAACTTTTATAGAAAGTTATGGAAGTTTCTGTGACAGCATCCAGGAATGTGGAGCTGTGCTTATCTGGGCATGGAGGCCCGACCTACTAACCTTTGGGAACACACTCCTAATACCTTCCCTGTCCCAGGAAAAAGGAGAAAGATCTTGTTACATATAGGTGGATCCACCTTGGACTTCACATCAGGACAAATTTTCATTAATGACACTGGGGATCCAGAGGCAAGTTGTCGACCAAGAAATGAAACCAGAGTGCTGCATTCCTGGACACTAATTTCTGACCACCGCATCTGCACAGTGCCTGGCTCGGCAAGCTTGCACTAGCCTGGGAATGGGACAGAAGCAAGCCAGACCTCAGGGTTGTACAGATATTACAAGGCTGAAAATGGCCATTCATCCAGTGGTCTGGATGGATGTCAGTCTCATACTGCCACAGCCTACGGTATAGTGCCTAAATGGGATTCTGTAACCATGTTCTTACCTTCTGTCAGCATTTGCCTAGAAATAATATGTAAGATTATCATGTTTGAAATTGGGTAGCTAGTTCTAAGATTCAGGCATGTCAGTTGGCCCCTAAGACACAGTGGCATGTAATAAATTACATATGAATATGCCTGTATATATCAGAATAAATATGTGCATATTATTAAAAAATGTATGGTATGATCACATGTTCAACAATTGGGACATTGCATCTAGTGAACCAGGCCTTCTTGATAATAATAGTTGTCATTTATGAGTCATTAGTACATTTTTGGCATTCATCCAAGTGATTTGTATACATTAGATCTTTACGTCCACAACTTTACAAGGCTGGTATTATTTTAAACTTTTTTAAAAAAATTGTTTTATTGTTATTTCCCCAATACATTTTTTTTCCTACTGTACAGCATGGTGACCCAGTTACACATACATGTATACATTTTTTTTCTCACATTATCATGCTCCATCATAAGTGACTAGACATAGTTCCCAGTGCTTTTAAATAGTAATAAACAAAAAAGTTTAGAGAAACTAAGTAACACTGAAAGTCATAAAAACAAGTACACAGCTACTAGGAACAGGTCTGGGTTTAAGCCCAGACTCCCTGATTTGGAGTCTCATGCTCTTAATTATGGTATTTGTATATACACATGCACACACATACTAGTGTACATACACATATTCACACACACATTTTGTAATATACACACACCCTTTGCTACTCCCTGCACTGTGAGACCTAGAGATATTTGCTCGGTTGTCTTGCAGCAGAGTTTGGATTTACTACTGTACAGTATCATTTTCTTTATTATTTTTTACTTGGCTAATTTTTGTTCTGCATCTAAGTGTATCATTACTATTAATTGTAATGTGTTACATGTGATCAAAAAGGAGATAATCTGATTGAGTATACTAAGACTTTAACGTGCATCCACTTCTATAATTAGGCAGCAGTAGAAAATTACAATTTCCCAGAAACTATCTCCCTAATGAACATGTAGAATCTTTAGTTGCAATCATCATACTATTATCACCGGAACACTCTGAAAGCTAAATGAATTAATAAATAAGCTCCTTTCTGTACCAGCTTGAATTTTTTTGGTGATTGTTTTATAAAAATATTCAGTGGAAAAAGAATTGTACACAAGACTTTAACTGGAACAAAACGAGCTCCTCATTCACCAGTTTTCTCTTTTGCCTTTAGCATTGTGTAGAAGGTTTTCTCATATTTCACCAGTGTAAAGAGATTTCTTGTCTTCTTTGTTATTTTTTTTTTTTCCTGTACCACACTATTCTGTTACCTGCTCCACGTATTTTTCCTCATGTTAACTAGGCTTTAAGTTCCTCCAGGCATAAAGATGTGGCTGGCTGTGTGCAGTATGGAAGGCACCATGTTCTTTCCACTCACGGTTGTTCACCAGATTTGACCTGCTTGTCACAACATAAGAGGGAACTTAAGGCCTTTGAAGTATGTGGAGTGTTCCTTCCACGTCATTCACTTTGGACGTGGCATCATCCTTATTCCTTCCTATGCTACTAAGTGGGCCTCCTCCATTAGGCTCATGTTAGTGGAATAAATTAATAAAAAATAGTACTTTCCTTTGTCCATTTTTATCCCCTGATTATGCTCAGGTTATCATTTTCCTATCTTGCAATTTTTTTGTTTCATGTGTATTAATTTTTTTAATCCTTAGATATAGTAACTTCTTTGAAAACAGATTGAATTTTCCTCACTGTGTCTATCATGTATTAGTAGATTTTCAAAGAATACTTTTGCTTAAATTGAAAGGGATTAATTTAAAAAGCAGTGAATAATATTGAAATGTTATTTTTGAATAATGGGTTGTAATTGAGTGATGTAGGTAAGTCAGAGGTAAATAAGCTAAACTGAGATCTGTCAGATGGTTAAATTTTATCAAATGGTCCTACATATTGAAGTGGTATCAAATCTCAAATCACTTTCAACCACAACAATAACAAAAATATTTATTGTGTATTTAATATGTGCTGGGCCTGTGCTACTTCATGTGTTAACTCACTTAAACCTTACAACAACCCTATAAATAGATACTTTTATTATCCCCATTTTACAGATGAGAAAATTGAGGTATGTAGAGGTTAAGTCATTTGCCCAGCATGATAAGTGGTAGAGCTGGGATTTGAATCTTGGTTATCTGGTCTCATAGTCCTTACTTATAAATGCTAACCTGTAATGCTTTGTTTTATTTTATTGTGTGTATGTAAACTTGATAGTAAGGCAGACTTCATTTATTTTTGACTCTACAAAAGCTCAAACATACTTTATATTATCTTAAATTTTAAAAATACCAAAAATAAGTTTTAAAAAGAAAGTCACTTTTTACAGGTTGCTGCCAGCTACAGAGCAACAGAAAAGACCACAAAATTTTAAAAATAATTAGCATTCGAGGTCTGTCGAAAACCAGACCTGATTCCTGGCTTTAGGAAGTGGAGCCATGACATTTCTGCCTTATCCTAGCCTTTCACTGGGTTGAGGAAATGAATGCCGATCTCCCTCAAATGGGAGGCTTGCTCTTATCCTTAGCCAAGATCAAGCTTATTAACTAGATTACTCTTTAAAAAGAATAGCAGAATTCCTTTTGTGTCTCTGTGGTAATAAACCCAACTAGTAACCATGAGGATACAGGTTCTATCCCTGGCCCTGCTTGGTGGGTTAAAGGATCTGGTGTTGCTGTGAACTGTGGTGTAGGTTGCAAATCTGACATTGCTGTGACTGTGGTGCAGGCCAGCAGCTGCAGCTCTGATTCGACCCTAGCTGAACTTGCATATGCTGTGGGTATGGCCCTAAAAAGACAAAAAAAAAATTAAAATTAAAATTAAAACATAAAATGAAATAAAATAAAATGAATAGCAGGATGGACAAGGTACCTCTGTGTATCTCTGCTTCTGTCTAGAAAGAGCAGAGTTGTGTTGATGCACAAAAATTTTTCTTAAGGAAAAATTTGTTGACAAAGGGTAGGACCATGGTCTGAAAAGGAAATGGCCTTTCAGTGGAACTGTTCAAAGCTTGGCTGTCATACATAGAGACAGAGTGAATTTAGGGTTATAGCTCAACTCATTGAACTCTACAAAAATTTCCGACTCAAACTTTCTATGTAGTTTCTATAGAAAGTCAACTGAAATGAGCGTCATAGCCAAAAACCTATTATAGTCCCTCATGAAGACAGTTGGTCTGGAAGATCTTTAGGATACTCAGTTTTTGAATTCACAAAAAGAGAGATAATGTTAATAAAGACAAATTCCTGATTGTATTCTCAAGTTTGGTGGTAGAACTGTGAGTCATTGCTCCAAGGGGAGAAGGGGTGTTCTTAGTGGGAAGAGACACTCCCCTTGAAATGGTAGCACTTGGCTCATGAGTCCTCCCAAAATGCACAGTGTCCACCTGGATACTAGTAAACCGACACTAGTTTATTCCTGCAGTTTTGCGTTGAGCACCTCCTAGCACATCTCCGTGCAGGACTTTCTGTGGATGAGAGGATCAATCAAAGTTTGAAGGCAGAGAGAAGTTTGATAAGATATACCCTTGGGAATGGAAGAAGATACCATTGAACCACATCGTCAAAGAAAGGGACTCAAGACAGTAGATGAAGGGGTTTTTAAAGTGTTTTTAAACATCTACATTCAAACCCTACATTTATAATTTGGGGTACCTTACAGTTATTTCAGTCGTATCTAACAGTTTTCCTATGTGCTTGTTCTTGGCAACTCTAGGAGCTGGATGATTTGTCTTCCTCTGTAGTCAGGCTTGTGGGACCAAACCCCAAGGGAAGAGCTGTTTAACAGAAGCAATTTGGAGAACAAAGCTCATATTGGGGTCCTTGAGGGACAGGGACAAAGAAAGAGTACAGATAGAGGTAGAGATAAGTGTCCTTAATAATTAGGAAACCACAGAGGCTCAAAATAGGAAAAACTCCTCAATCACTCCTTCAAAATGAAGTTGTGTATATAAAATCTATAGCAGCACTTAGCATATTTCAAGCACCTGACCAGGGGGCCCAATCCTGTCTGAAAACACCCAGCTGTCCAACATATAGTGCAGTTGGCCCAGAATGCTTTCTTTACAGGCTGCACCCCTCTGTCCGCCACAGCGAGCTAATTCCTGCTCTTCTTTTTGGGGCTTCCCAAATCTGAGTTAGAGCACCTCCTCTCTGTACTGCATCCTCATTCCAGTTTCTGTTGCACTGTATTAGAATGTTAACTTCCTTGTCGTCATTCCTGACTAGGCTGAATTCAGTGTAATAAGAATGTGTGGGTCCTTAGCATAGGGGCATGATGCCAGGCTCTGTAAGGTGCCACTAGATAAGGGCTATTTTAGTAGGTGTCCAGGGAATGTCTGTGGAATTAATGAGCTTGAGTATATTGAGAAAATACAAAAATGTAAACAGGACAAAAACTACTGTGATTCTAGTAAAACATTTACATAAAGTGTTTTACTTTAATCTCTCTCTCTCCCCCATCTCTATCTCCCTATCTTTCTCTCTATCTTTAGAAATAACAGTACATGCATGTGAGACATTATTTAGACTATTATGGTGTTTGGTGTAAATTTCAGTCTTTTTTTTTTTTTTTGTCTTTTAGAGCCGCACTTGAGGCATATGGAGGTTCCCAGGCTAGGAGTCCAATTGGAACTGTAGCCTCTGGCCTGTGCCAAAGCCTCAGCAACTTGGGATCCTAGCCATGTCTGCGAGCTACACCACAGCTCACAGCAATGCCTTATCTTTAACCCACTGAACGAGGACAGGGATCGAACCCGCATCCTCATGGATCCTAGTCAGGTTTGCTAACTGCTGAGCCATGATGGGAACTCCTGGTATAAATTTTGATGCAGAGATTTCACAGACTAAGGACAATTCAGAACTAACTCAGAACTAATTCAGGTTTCTCCCCAACCTGCCCCTTATCCTCTCCCACTCCCCCACCAAATGCCACTACCTCTGAATATTTGTCTTTTTAATAATGATTTTTATTTTTTCCATTATAGTTGGTTTACAGTTCTGTCAATTTTCTACTGTACAGCAAAGGGACCCAATCACACACACACACACACACACACACACACACACACACATTCTTTTTCTCACATTATCCTCCATCATGCTCCATCACAAGCGAGTAGATGTAGTTCCCAGTGCAGGATCTCATTGCTTATCTATTCCAAATGCCAGAAGTTTGCATCTGTTAACCCCAGATTCCCAGTCCATCCCACTCCCTCCCCTTCCCCCTTGGCAACCACAAGTCTGTTCTCCAAGTCCATGAGTTTCTTTTCTGTGGAAAGGTTCTTTTCTGTGGAAAGGTTCATTTGTGCCATATATTAGATTCTAGATATAAGTGACAGTGTTTGTTTTTCTAGAAGTACCACCTTGGAAGGTTGCTGATTAGCTCTAAATCTAACCCCCAAAGAATTTATACCCACCATGAAAAGGTTCACTATTCAGCTGAGGCTTCAATCCTGTACTAGAGGAAAGGAAGCTGGACTTAGGGAGAGAGAAGACTGGTTGGTGTGGAAAACCTCTCACCACTTCTGCCCCACCAAACCCGCTATAAACCTGACTCCAGGCCCCCTTTCCCAGGGACTCTGGTTGAAGCTATTTTCTGTGCCATCTGGTTTATGCTCATCTCAAATGCCCAGAAGCCCTTTCTCATTCTGCCCCCTCCCCACTAATCTTCTTACCAGCCAGGCAAATAATTCTGAGGCGTGTTAAATTTGATGTCGTGAAATGCTGAGGATTTTTAACTTTTCAGATTGAATCTCCTTAAAATTACAAATGAATATTTCCACAAATAATATATTTTAAATACTAGGAATGGAAATTATATAAGACAGCTGTTTTATCTTCTGTGTGCCTTGTTATTTTATAATTGAAAAATTTTGTAAATCCCTCAGGTAATAAACACAAAGTCCTTGGAACACTTCAACATAAAAACACTCTGTACACTTTTAAGATGTGGTAGCTGTAAATTTCTAAATTTCATATTCTCCAAGGAGTGAAATATGTGTCATCTGGGTGGTTAATACTAGAAAAGCCATCACACTAAAAGGGTGGAGTGCTACTGCCTTTTGATAAAATGAAGCACCTGTCAAAACAGTGACCATCACGGTTTGGAAAAACCAGGGTCCATGGATGATTTCTAAAAGTAGTCCCAGAGGCTCTGATAAAAGAATTACTCTGGAGAATTAAGTTCTTTGGTTTTCTTAGGAAAAAAGTCTGTAAGCCTGTAGTCAGCCTCTTTTTCTCCGGGAATTTTGCGATACCAAGTTCATTCTCTGCCAAGGAAAACATTCAAGTAGGCGCAGGATTATCTTGGACTGCTTGGATTCTGTACAGGCACTGTGAGCTCATGCTTGCTTGCTTGCTTGAAGAAACTTTTTTATTGTAAAGTAAGTGTAGATTCACGTGTTGTTATGAAATAATACAGATAGATATACCCTGTACCCTTTACCCAGTTTCTCTCAATGGTAGCATCTTGCAAGACTATAGAACAGTAAGACAGTTGGGATGTTGGCCTCGACACAGTTAAGAGACAGAAGAGTTCCATCACCACACATATGCCTTTTGTTGCCCTTTTATAGCCATAGCCACCTCCCTCTCCCCAGTCAGTTACTTTAGAAGAACACTTTGATGCTAGTGATAAAATTAAACTATTTGGGAGGAGAGAACTTTCATCTTTCCCAAGATATTCAGCAAAACCCAGTAGACAGAGCCAGTTCTGACAGGTGAGTGCTGCATCTCTTTTCCTTGTCTAGTCCCATCTCTGCTGTGCTTATTGTTCCTAGGGAGATTCTTCTGTATTTTTTTCCTGAGTATCAGGTACCATCAGAATTAGGCCACACATCTCTGGAGGAACTTATAGGGAATTCTGAGGTAAGCTGGCTTTTTTTTTTTTTTTTCCCTAAGAAAAAAGGTGGTGGCAGTGGGGGGCTGGGGGGATTGACAGAAGAGCCTGAATTTAATCTTCAGTGAACAGAAATGTAAAGTGGTGCCAAAGAGGCACCACCTCTAAAAGAGGACCTAGATTGGCTTAAGTGAATGAAAATGGGGCTCTTTCTGTCAGGTAGAGGACTCAGAATTAAAGCTGTACTGAGAACCAGCATTGCCAAGGTTTAAATAGACTCTGGGATGATTGTACAGATAGAGTAGTTGGTCCTCCTAGTGTATCCAGGGTGAGCCTTGGACTGGCTCAGAGTGGGCAGTCCCCAAGCTGAGTCACAGCAGGCTGAGTTAGTAAGTGAAATGAGACTCATGGGGCTGGGGAGGGCCAGAGGGGACAGGAGAGTGGTGGGCTCCTTCTCCTCCCAAGGCTCGGTGTTGTTTGCAGAAAGAATGGATACACATGAAAGGGTATCCATGAAAAGAGCACCAAGTGATTAATTTGACAGAGGTGCCATATGCCTTCATCTGATCCTGGATGAGGTCCTGCATCATTGTTTCTGTTTCTTTACCATCTACTCTCAGCTCATTCTCTCCTGTGGGGCTTCTGAGTCCACTGCTTCCTGAGACTGTCATGTCAGGCCACCAGGGACTGCTATGCTGATAAATGCAGTAATCACTCTTCTTAGCTGACTTCTTGGAGGCCTTCAGCCCAGTTGACCACTTTTTTCTCTTGAAGCACTTTCTTCATGTAGCTTCCATGACAACACACTTCTTATTTTCCTGCCTCCTTCCCTCTCATCCTCTGTGCTGGCAATTCCTTCTCTGTTGGTTTCTAAATGTTGGTGTGTCTAAGGGCTTGTTCCTGGACCACTTTCTTCTCTCTATTAAATGTTGTTTCTGGGCAACCCCAACTAGTCTCTGAGTTTGAATACCATTCCACATGCCAGAGACTCCCATCTATTTCTGTGGCATTCCCATCCAAGATATCCAGACTCCAACTGCTTTATTTGTTATCTATCATTTACTTTACCTTCACGTTGATTTTCCTTTTCATCTGCAAATTTTGTAAACCATGTTGTATTATGTAAGCCACCTTAATATTTTTTTTTGGAACAAAGTGAGGTATACTGCAGCAATTAATTTAATTAGATCCAGACTTAAAAGACCCACAGTACCAATGTTCGCCAATTATAGGCTTTGATCCTTTTCTATACTAGATACTTGTGTGTTATAACTCTGCTGTCAACAGTTCATTCCCTAAAAGTTAATATCCTGTTCTATTATCATTTACAAAAACAGCTGGAGCAATGCCCAGAGAAAACAAACAAAAAGCTGAAAATGTGTTTCAACCAGGTAAGCTTCCTTTCAATGTAGTCATTTATATTCTAAATGATCCTGTATTCCAAAAGAGAAATGATATACATTTCCAAATGTTAGGTCTGAAAGGAAATCAAATTTGCATTCACTTATCAAGACTTAGATTAATGTGTAGCATATCAGATGTCACAAAGCAATATCTTTTTGAATTTTAAAGATGCAAATGTTTCCAAACCAGAAAGCTTATGAAACATTTGGAGTAGGACTGTATTTTGAACAGGAAACATGATTTTCTGAGTCTTTAAGAAATAAATTCAGTGAATCTTTGAGATACTGTACTAAATTAGAAATCATTTGTAGATTAGTTATTTTGGACAATTTGATAATCCTTTTTTTAAAATTCAGTCAATAGTTTTTTAAGTTGTAATTTTTATATTTTATAAGTAGCTATAAAAATAAGTAATGCTAATAAAATGAAAGGAATTTTAAGAAATTAGAGTCTAAATCATTTCAGGATCACTGGTATTTCTTGGTGTATTTCATTACAACCTTTCTCTTTCTCTGAATAGAGTTATTTGTTTTTTGTTTTTTGGTCTTTTTGTCTTCTTGTCTTTTTAGAGCTGCACCAGAGGCATGTGGAGGTTCCCAGGCTAGGAGTCTAATCAGAGCTGTTACTGCCAGCCTATGCCAGAGCCACAGCAACATCAGATCCAAGCTGCGTCTACTACCTACACCACAGCTCACGGCAACGCCAGATCCTTAACTCACTGAGGAGGCTAGGGATCGAACCCACAATCTCATGGTTCCTAGTTGGATTTGCTTCCACTGTGCCACCACAGGAATGCCGAGATTTTTTTTTCTTTTTTTTTTTTTACAGTTTTCTTATAATACTGTATATCTAGTTCTTAGAGATTTCCAGGGGAGGGGGACGGTAAGAATCCATAGAGTCCTTCAATTCCACTAAGAAATATCTCAAAAAATCATATGCCCTCAACTTCCTTAATTCACACTCAAGGGACCTGAGACTCCAAGATGTGAACTTGGCCAAGCTAACACTGGGAATTGGCATTGGAGCCAGGACAGTCACTCAGGTTCCCAGATACTTTATAGAGGCCACAACAATCTGGAACTCTTCATGGCCCCAGGATCAATATTGGGGTGATAGATCTTCACTGACGCTTTACCTGTGTTTGCTCAAACAGGTGCACCAGCTCCATCACTAGCACATATATGAGCATCTTTTTCCAAGGTCTTATGCTTACAGCCATTTTCTGGGAAACCGTCATAATAATATGCAATTCTGTAAAGACTGGGAGGCAAATAATGCCCCCTGGAGTTGTACAAAGTGCAACTGTAAGGAGAGGCACTGCCTCATCTCTTTTGTAGGGAATGGAGTGAGTGTAGTTGAATATTCATGTTTTATAAATGAAATAGAATTGGAATTAAGTTTCCAAAAGCATATACCTAAGCAAATTTGAAATGAAAATTAGAACCTGAACTAGATTTCTTCTTAGAAAAGCCACAAGTATTTGAATATTATGTTGTGCCTAAATGTAACACCCTTGTTGATATGGTTGCTTCTGATGTTTCTGCCTGAGTGGCTACTGGCCTGTGATAAGCAACTGTAAATGAAGGAATATTTGAGTCCCCATTTTCTCATCATTGTTCAACTGCAAAGTGAATTTTATTTTGTGAGTACGTTTTAATGAAAAAGCAGTAATTGATCATTTTCAGCTTGAAGACTTACCAACATTTCCTAATTAGAATACAGCTTTTTCCCAAACATATTTTTGAATCTATTCTAGCACTAGTATTACTTCCATCAATGAATGTGAAATTGTGATTGGTCAAGGGCCACTAGAGCTAGGCACTAAACTAGGCCTTTTGTATATGTTACTTCATTTAACCCTCACAACAACTTTGGGAAGTGGGTGCCACTCTCTCCATGTTCGTAATGAGGAAATGGAGAATCAGAGAGATTCCAATATCATGGTGCATGTAAGTAGCAGGTCAGGATTAGAACCCAGATTTGGGAGTTCCCGTTGTGGCACAGTGGAAATGAATCCAACTAGTATTCATGAGGATGCAGGTTTGATCCTTGGCCTCACTCAGTGGGTTGGGGATCCAGCGTTGCCCAGAACTGTGGTTGTAGACTCAGCTCAGATCCTGTGTTGCTGTCGCTGTGGCATAGGTTGGCAACTGTAGCTCTGATTTGACTCCTAGCCTAGAACTTCCATATGCTGCAAGTGCAGCCCTTAAAAGCCAAAAAAAAAAAAAAAAAAAAAAAAAAAAAAGGAACCCAGATTTGTCCCATTCCAAAGCTCTTTTCACTACACTACTCCTTCCATCTCATTCTTATACAGACTATGATACTTCATCCTTGGGGTAGAGTTTGCAGCTATTACTCGTAGTAGATATATGCCAACTTTTCAGCCTATTGATATAAAAGAATTATTGTTTGCTTACTAGGGACCTCGACATTACATGATGAGATGTATATGGGCGGTTGCTGAGAGCAAAATATGTTGTGTGTGCTGGGGGTGGGTAGTGGCGGGAGGGCTGTGGTAGGCAAGTTGTTTAATGTCCCAGCAGGAATTGCTCCAACTCAAAGTCTGTGTAGCTAGCCACCTTGACAAATTATCAGTAAGATTCTTGGATATTTCAGCAGTTTTTATCTACTGGTTAGGGGGCTCTGATTTAAATATTTACGCTATAAAACTTAAAAGTTTGCTAAGAATTAGTTTGTCATCATATATCAGTATATCCAAGCTTATATGTTTCCTTTGTATCTGTTTCTAAATAATATTTTTTCAGGTCTGCACTCAATATTAGAGCCAAATTGTTGGGTCTTAGAGGCCAGACTAAATAAGTGTGAACTCAAGGTGTTAGCTTAGATGATGAGTAAAATCCTCTTAATGATCAGGGCAAGTGGGATTCCAAGAATCAAAACATGATAAATGGTCAGGAGACCATGAATTCCTGTTGAAACTGAGATGTTGCAAGCAAAATATAGAACACTTGGAATCATGATTTCCCTCACATGAAACTGGTCTTGAGGACATTATTAATGATGGGTAGCTTTAAGTGGATGGTTATAAAAACAAAATCATTTCCTAAAATCCATGTAGAGGACAACCCTAGGCATCTTGCTTTAAGGTGTGTACTTTTAATAAAGAGAACCACATCAAAGCACAGCAAGACCCTTGATAAGTCACAGACTTCTTTGGTCACCTCACCCTGATGACATCAGCAGTGTTTTGTTTTTTTTTTTTTTTAATTTATTATAGTTGACTTACAAAGTTGTGTTAATTTCAGGCACATAGTGAAGTAAATCAGTTATACATATACCTACATCCATTCCTTTTCAGATTCTTTTCCCATATAGGTTATTAAACAGTATTGAGTAAAGTTCCCTGTGCTATACAGTAGGTCCTTGTTACCCATCTATTTTATATATAGTAGTGTATATATATCAATCCCAGTTCCCTAATTTATCCCACTCTATCACACACATTTCCCCTTTGGTAAACATAAGTTTGGTTTCAAAATCATTGAATCTACTTCTGTTTTGTAAGTTCTGTCATTTTTATTTGATTCCACATGTAAGTGATCTCATATGAGCAGTTTTCATAACTAGTAGAGTAACAGATGATTCGTGACAGCACTGATGGTCCTGTGCAACCCAACCTGAACCACTATCTTCCCCCCTGCCCCTTGCTCCAACCAAAATGGAGTTGCTCTAACCCACTAGACGGCCTGTCTCTGAGCCTTTCCTCATGCTGTCCCCCCCAGAATACTTGTCTCCAGTCTACGGTTGGCCTCTTGTGATCCTGCCCACTCTTTCGAGAGTCTGGTCAGTGCTACCTTCTACATCATGCCTACCCCAGTCTCTCCATATGAAACTAATCTTGACCTCTGTGTTCTGGAGAGAACCTTAAAACTCTGTTTCAGCATTCATTAAATTCTATGCCTGGTATTATAGTAGTTTCTTGTATTTTATTTTCTCCCCAACTAGACTATAGATCCTTGAAATTAGCAATCCTCTCTTCTCCAACTCTGTATCCTAGTGGCATCAAAAAGTACCTTTGAATGCACCTTGACCTTACTATTGTGCATTGAGTCAAAGTTGATTGTTTCTGCTCTGGTATCTGTCCAGATAAACACACGCATATTTTTGTAAGTGGGGTTCAAAATTTATAGATCTTTTATGCCTGTCTTACCTTATGTAGACCTGTTAGGATTCTAGAGCTCCAGAGCTGCTAGAGCTCTGACTTTTAAAATTCAAAACAGAAAATTAAAATCTCAGTTGAATATCCTTTCTTTCAAATCCTAATTCCATTCTGAATTAATGGGATTTGGAAGAATTCCATTTTGATCTGCCACAAATACCTCTACAAGAGTAGGTTTAACCAGCAGAACTAAGCCTCTCATCATGTTAACAGTTCTCTACTCAACTTAATTAAAATGTTAAAGCAACCAGAAGTCCTTTTACATTGAGCTCTAAAAGTTGTCAAAATTGCTACCTTTTATAGAAACCTCCTGGAGATGTTAGCCTGAGAAAGGGAGGAGCGTAAATCAGGAAATTGGCTAAACTGGCTGGTAGCGTTTGAAGGAAATACAGTTTGCTGGTTCCAAAATAGTGAACTTTGAGAGAAATATGGTTTTGAATGTAGTGTGCTATATAGACATTCTTAATGTCATACTGTGTTAACAGTGCTGTCTTTTGAACTTGAAAATATCAATTGTAGATACACAGCAAATTACAGAATAGTAGAGTGGTCCCAAGTACCCTTCACCC
The DNA here is from genome assembly GCF_054392235.1 of Sus scrofa. Classification (NCBI taxonomy): domain Eukaryota; kingdom Metazoa; phylum Chordata; class Mammalia; order Artiodactyla; family Suidae; genus Sus; species Sus scrofa. The sequence goes on from NC_139395.1 coordinate 165,284,163, forward strand.
AGTTTTCCCCAATGCTTTTGTCTTACGTTATTTTATAATCGTGGTACAATATCAAACCCAGAAAATCGAAATTGATAAAGTATGTGTCTCATTTTACCATATGTGTGGATTTTTATAACCACCCCCACAATCAGGACATGAACTCCCATTATCACAAAGATCTCCCTGTGTTACCCTTTATCATCACACTCTACACACAAGCACCTCTGACCCCTGACAACCACTAATCTGTTCTCCATCTCTATAATTTTGTCATTTGAGGAATATTATGGAAATGGAATCATACAGTAGGTATCACTTTATGATTGGCTTTATTCACTCGATGTGATGCCCTTCAGAGCCATTAAGTATATCATTTGTGTGTTTCTTTTTACTGCTGATGAATAGTATGATTGTTTTTCCAAATAGTGTTGTTCTTCATATTTTATATTTATTTTTAAATTTTATTTGTTTTGGTTTATTTTATTATTGGTGTTGTTTTTTTATTGTTGTTCCCTGGCTATTGTTTAAGATGGCAAAAGCTATAAAATTCTAAAGTTCTGAAAACTAAGAACTATAATTGACTGGTAACATTGAACTGTCTTTGACTCTGTCCTCATTATTCCAGCTGGGTTGCATTATTTACCCTGCTCCACCTTCAGGCCCTGGGAAATCTCACCTCCTGGGTTTGACTGAAGCCTCCACAGGAAGCATCTGTGAAGCTTCCTGGAGGCAGTGGTTGTACAGCTGATAGGAAGCTGATGCCTTAGTTGTAAGCCGTCAGCTTCCCATAGGTTGAATTGAGGATGTTGAAAAATGGATTCCCCTCCAAGACCTCAGAAGGCAGCCTGCATTCAAGGCAGGATGGGCCCACATGTTTGAAATCCCCGTGCTGTGAATGCTGAACACCTGCTGTCCTAACTCTCCGCTCTTTAGTTCTATGAGACAGGCATTGGAAATACAGAGGTGAACAAAACCAGGATTTTTTTTTACATCAAAGTTACATTCCAGAGGGAAAGACTGATAAGAAACACTTAAATAAACCGTAATGTAGTATATTAAGCATGTAAATCAATAAATATATAATGTGATGTGCCATAAAATAATTGTACAGGGCCAGAGGATAGACAGTGATGGTGTGCTGGGCATGGGGGAGGCTATTTCAGAAACAGAGAGCAAGGAATATCTGAGCCACATTTTAACAGATTAAGGCCAAGAGTGAGCCTTGTCGTGTAGCCCTGGAGCTGAATTTACTGAACAGAGAAAGCAGCAAGGGTGAAGGGCCTGTGGCAGAAATGAACTTGGTGAATACCTGGAAGAATGAGGGAGGTCTAGAACACAGGAAATAAGGTAAGAGTCAAAGTTGGGTCAAGGATTTCAGAGTCTAATTCCAAGCATCCAGGCAGTGTAAGTCTCTAAAAAAATCTAAGATTTGTTTTTATGGCAATCTACAGATTCCACAATTAAGTCTCACCTTTAATAGATTTCATGATGTATGTGTGTGAATGTGTATATCTATGTAAATGCACACATATGTGGCCAGTGTTTGTCACTGTGGAGTGGTATTTGAGTCCCCACCCCCAAATATTCCTCTCATTTAATAGCACATAAAAAGTGTATAACTGGAGGTAATATATAATTACTGTGTAATTACTGATGTCAAGCCAACTCAGATACCTTAGGTCAGGACTTTATTGGAGACTCCACACCCTCTTCTCAACTCTGATAATACCTGTGCCTTACCTGAAGCACATACATTTCTCCTGTAAGATATATTATTATTATTACTATTATTATTTTTAGATATATTATTTATATACTTGTATTATCTCATTCTGTAGACTAGAAGCTTCTTGATGGCCAAGACTAAACCTTATATATCTTTGCATTACCCATAATAATTTTCAGTGCCTTAAATTTAGGAAGTAGTTAGTGAATGTCTATGAACAGAATTCAGTATAGATAGGGAATTTTGTCTGTTTGTTTAAAGAATTTTATAGAAAAAGGAGAAATTTATGAGATCAACAAGTGCTTAAAGGGGATGCTGTGGACAGTGTTGGGGAAGGGCCTGCATGTACTAGTGAGTGTGGAGGAGGATGAAGGGGCACAGAGTAGAATCAGAAGACAAGGGAGAATGCCTTACAATCTCCTGGCAACCGAGCATATTAAACACAGCAATCTTATCACAGAAACATTCAAATGTTTATCAGAATAGGGTTTTCCCTGTTTCTCTTTTCTCAGAATATCCTCTGGCCTTCTTGAAATGTTGATGCTGGCAATTAATGTCATTTCGAAATTGAAGCATTTGGCCTCTCTGTTACTTCTTTCTACTCTGTGAGTGCCTCAGGCACAACATGAGCTCTTGGAAAGTCACCAAGACTGTTGAATTAGCAAAGGTCATATATGTTAGTGTATAACCGTACTCTTTACCAGAGAGAATGACAGACCAGGAATTCCTCTTACTGTACTTCTGTGCTTTTCAGATGCTATGGACTTGTGTTATAAATAACACATCATCTGCCAAGGAGGCCCCAAGTGGCTGGCCACTCTGTCATTGCCTATGAGTTTCTGGTGCTTTGGAGTGTGGTCACCTCTCCCCTTTGTGCCTTGAATAATCTGGTGGGAGAAAAAATTCAACCATGACTAGGTTTCTTCTTCATTTCAAAGTAAGGGTCTCTGAGCTGACCTTGGTGTTCCTCCTTACATTATAATCACTGGACTATTGTACATTTTTTCTCCTCTCCCTTCCTTTTCCATCAGATTGTTAGTTCCTTAACAGATCAACCTATCTTAAATTTAGATCAGCATAGTGCATGCATTTAGAGTTAACACTTGGTATAGGTGTGCAGAATTGGAATATGAAATTGCCTTCTGATATTGGGGGGGTAATATTTTAAAAATACATTAAAACATTTTTTTAAAATTCTCAGATCCAGGATGTTTACATGGCCCAATATGAGAAAAAGCTAAAGAGAAAAATGCAGTCTATTATCTATGATGCAAACAGAAGAGGAGTAGTTAATGAAGTATCTCTGGTACAATGTGAAGAAAAGAGAAAAACTACTGAAGATAAACTGAATAATCTTCGTATAAAACTGGCAGTATTACTGAAGAAACTTCAGCTGGTAAGAGATGAAATTTTAATTGAGTGATAGGAATATATATATGTGGTGGAAAAGGCCAGCTTCCTCCCCTGACGTCATCATCCAGTTCCTGACTTCAGATGAGTCACTTAGCCTAGGCCCTACTCTCCCTAAAAGGATATTGAAATCACAAATAAATGAACTTTGAAAGTATAAATTAGAACATTTTTTTAAAGGCCTATTTCTTTCTCTTTAAAACAATCAGAATCTTTTCTGGTGCTGCTGGTGTATTTTGATCATGCTCTCTGCTCAATAACATATTTCCAGTAGGAATTTTTTTCTAATTTTTTCAGACAAAAAATATTTTAATTTTTACCCTAATACATATATTTAAAAAAATAGATTCTTTAATCTTATAGGAAAGGTTGGAGAGATCAGGAAATACCATATAAGTATGAATTACTGTTCATTTTGTTTGTATATTTGAATGCATAAAGAACTGGGCTTCCATGACAGATTGAGTCACAGAAGAGAGGCTCACCTTCTACTGTGGCATACAGAAATGCAAAATAAAATGCTTCAGAAATTAAAATACGTGTAGCGATTGTTGAAAAGTCTTTCTATAGATGTTAGAAATAAATCGAGCCCAGGACACATGGCATTTTGAACTTAGGCCCTGAGTCTGGGGCAGGAGATAGGGCTTTCCTGGGCCTTGCAGCATGAAAGGGCAGGTGCTGTGCCCCATAGGGAGCCCTGCTGGAAGAGGGAGGTTGGCCTTGCCCATGAAGGGGGTGGGGAAGAGACAGGAAGCTTTCACACATCAGCATCCTATGTGGTGAGCATGGACTTTGAAGCCGACTGCCTGGGTTTCAGTCAGTGTGATGGTCCATTCCTCCTTCAAAAAATATATGTCTTTTGGTTTCTCTGGGATTTGTGTTGTAATTACATAGAAAATAAATCACAGAAAGTATTTTTGATTAACTGTATATGTAGCCAAAAGAGAAAATCTCTCTCTTCTTGGGTGGTCTAGGCAAAAGTTAAAATGCTTCATCACTAAAAGAAAAAAAGATGATTAAAGCTAACTGTTTTCACATAGTGGTAGTTATATTTGTGCTTCTATCAACAGTACTACCTAGGGAGTTCCTGTTGTGGCTCAGCAGTAAGGAACCCAACTAGTATCCATTAGGATGCAGGTTTGATCCCTGGCCTCACTCAGCAGGTTAAGGATCTGGCATTGTTGGGGTGTAGGTCAAGACATGGCTTAGATCCTGCATCACTGTGGCTGTGGTGTAGGCCCACAGCTGCAGCTCCAATTCAACCCCTAACCTGGGAACTTCCATATGCCACAAGTGTGGCCCTAAGAAGCAAAACAACAACAAATTCTCTATGCCAATTTGTGAGAGTGGGATTTGGATGGAACTTTTTTGGGCTCTTGTGGCTGTGAAAGGTAGTGAATATTTTTATACGTAAAACATCTGGTACGGAGCCTTCCATGTGGTAAGAGTTTCAGTGATAACTGTTGTTTTACTAACAAGAAAAACTAGAAAGGTCAAAGATATTCTATATCCTGGTAATTGAATACTACTCTCTATCAAGAAAGTTCTTGAAAATTATTGGTTCTCATAATAGCAAATCTGTTCAGCTAGAGGAAAACAAATAAAAAAATAGTAGTTTATTCTTCCTTCTGTATTAAACCCCTGGGTTCCTTCACAGTAGCCAGAGTGATTATACTCATTTAATTTGCCTTATTCACAAAGTTTAGTAAAGAGGCAAAAGGCTTTAGCCCGAAGAGTATGAAATGCTTTAACTAGTATCATTGGGGAGGTACTCGAAGGGCTCCTACTCAGATATGTTTACTCTCATCCCCCACTTGAAATTTCCATTTTCACTGCCTCTGATTGCCAGAGCATCTGCGGGGAAGTAGAGCAGAGATGTGAGACAAGGTGGGCCCAAAGCAGACAGATGGGACGCACATGAAGAGGCTGGGGACAAAACCAACCTGGTGTCCTGGGAGGAAGTCTCGTCTGTTGGGCAGAGAGCAGGAGCCAGACTGAATAGACTGAGAGCAGTTGGTGTCAGAAGGGGTCACACAGGGCATTCCTCAGGGTCAGGAATTTGGAAATCTAGGTGAACATCAATATCATGGAAACCCAGCTGCGGAAACAAGGCCCTGGTCACAAAGCTGGGACTCAATACAGTTCAGCCTTGTTAGGGGACTGAGCAAATCTAGGGCAGAGGGAACAAAGCAGAAACACATTTAATGGAACCAGATAAAGGATGGAGAGACTAGGATCATGCCAGATGCTTATTAGGAACAATAATAAAATTGGCTTTTTTTTTTTCTGAAAGGTCCTTCATAAAATTTCTCCTGTCCATCAGCTCAGTTGGAGAGCGAATTTATCTTATGGTTGAGCCCAAGGGAGTGAGATTTAGATTAGTGAAGAGGGAGCATTTATCCAGCTGTTCATGGACCGAGAAGCCCAGGGAAGGAGAGCTTGAGATTACCCCAGGAGAGAACTAGGGGCACAAATCAGGGCAGCAAGCCAGAGGTCATAGGAAAAGATGCTTCGGAGGGAAGTGGAGAAACAGAGGAAACAAAATTCGCCCACTTATCTGTTTTGCCTCAAAGCTAAAGATTCATGAATTTTTAAGGTGCAAGATGAGAGCCTCTAACAGAGAAGGGTGAGACGAGGGCGCAGGGGCTTTAGGAATATGACAAGTAATTAAATAGAAGGAGAAAAACAGTTGAACTAACCTCTACTAAAGAAGAAGAAAAAAATCCAAATTCCTAAGCAGTCATGAACATAAAATGAGATTAAATGCAAAAACATTTCAAAAGGTGAAAAGCATCATTCAAATGCAAACTGGGTTTTGTTGCTACATGAATCTTAGGGAAGACTTGTCTAAGGTCATCGAGATTACAAGAATGTTTAAACCATGTAGCTTCTCCTGCTATGATTATTGCTTCTCTTTTCCAGGGTGGTCCAGCAGGAGACCTGGAGCAGATTGACAGTTATTTAGAAGTGTTGCTTAAAGAAGATAATCTTTTTCAGAAGACGTTTAAATAGGGAGACTACAGATATAGGACATAATCTCCCTTTACAAAAAAGGGAAAATATGCCTCAAAATTAAAAGTCAGAAAAGACCTTCCACTTTTTAAAATGCTAGTAAGAAAAAAAGGAAGATTCTTTAAAAAAAAAAAAACAACAACTCCTCTGCACTTGCTATTGTAAAATTCATCTCGTTTAACACTAAGGAATATTTTATATTTTAAAAATGGAGACTGATTTACAATTTATATGTTTTTCAGTTCTCTTCCCTAACTCCTCCTGTTCTTTCAGAAACCATTTCCAGTGTTCTCTAATTCTCTTGTGAGTTACTAAGAAAGATGGAAATGTCATTTAGGCTTAAATTTTGTTTTCACTGAAAATATTGTAAAACCGGAAAACAGTAGTTTTTAAAATGAATATACAAAAGACTACAAAATCACTTCCTTTTGAAACTTGAGTTGAAAAAGACCTTATACCCTTTCTCACCTACAGCTAATACTCAGTAAAGCAGATAATATAAATCCGCCCAAAACTTTGAGATATAATTTATGTGATAATTTTATTATTGAGTTATAGTAAAAGAGCATAATATGGATACAGATTATATATGTAAGAATTGTGTTTTACATTTTCCTTGATAACTGATTGTTTTATTTGTTTAGAAATATCTGTGACTTTGGACAAAAGCAATAAAACATTTAATATTTGTGGAATTGTATAATTTTAATTTTATGTACATGCACAGAATATAAAATTCAAAATATATGAAATGGAATATGGTGAAAAGTCTTCACCTCATTCATGTCTTAAGCTACTTAATTACTCTTCTCAAGAGGCATGCTTTTACCAATTTCTTGTGATTTCATCCAGAATCAGTGTGTATAAAACCATATAAATCATTATATGGAAATAAATATGGATATAATAGCATCCAAAAGATGCTGTTGCTTTTTCCATTTAAGATACCTTCAAGATTATTCCCTATCAGGATAAGTACATACTGAGTTGTCTCATTATCTTTAAGCTGCTCTTTTTTTTTTTTTTTTGTCTTTTGTCTTTTTAGGGACGCCCCTGTGGCATATGGAGGTTTCCAGGCTAGGGGTCTAATTGGAGCTGATGTTGCTGGCCTATGCCAGAGCCACAGCGATGCCAGATCCGAGCCAAGTCTGCGACCTACACCACAGCTCATGGCAACACCAGATCCTTAACCCACTGAGCGAGGCCAGGGATCGAACCCCCAAACTCATGGTTCCTAGTTGGATTCATTTCCGCTGTGCCACGACGGGAACTCCGTAAGCTGCTCTTTATTGTTCCATTCTATGGATATAACAAAATTTATTTATTCTCTTATGATGGATATTTACATTTTTCTCATTCATTTGGATTTACATGCATACAACACGAACATTCTTTAAATCTGTTCATTTCACATGTGTGCAGTTATACTTGTTAAATCTCAGGTGAATTGCTGGGTCAAAGGGTGTATGTATTTTATTAATAAAATATTGCCTAATAGCACTTCATAAAAATTATATTAATATGTTCTCCCCCAGAAATATATGTTCACACCCTCACCTGCCCCAGGAATTATCAAACTTTCTTATATTGCTGATCAAATAGATGAAAGTGGTATACACTTGTAGCTATAATGTACATTTCTTATGAGTAAGGCTGAGCATCTTTTAATGTTGAATTTTCAAATTTGGCCATTGTCCATTTTTCAGTTTGGTGGTATTTTCCTGTTGATTTATAGGAACTATTTTTCATCTTTGGGGAAATTAGTTTTTGAATATGATGTATATCACAAATATTTTTTCACAGTTCTTCATTTTTTAATTTTTTTATGGTATTTTGAGCCATGTAAGATTTTCAAAAATTTTTAGTTTAATTTCCTTTTGTTTATAGCTTCTGGGTTTTTTAGTCATATTTAGAAAGTACTTTCCAATGTTAAAATTATAAATAAATTTTACTTGTTTTCTATAAAGATTTTAATAATCATGTTATTGAATCTTTGATTCATCTAGAATATATTTTGATGTAAGGAGTAAGTTAGAAATACAACTTTGTTCCTTGTGTTTCCAGATAGTCATAATATTGTCCCAGAATTCTTAATTAAATAATCTTTTCCCTAATCATCTTCAGTGCTACCTTATTGAATGTTAAATTCCTATTTGTATTTGCACTAGGTTCTATAAAAAAAAAAAAATCTCTACTTTTTTTCCCATTGATTGTCTCATCTTTTCTCATGTTGGACCCATGTTGTTTTGATAGGGCTAGTTAATAATTTTATTTTTCAGAAGTTTCCTTTGGATCCTTGCATGTGTAATTCTCATCAAACTTAGAGTTAGGTTTTAAGTCACCAGCTACACCTCAAATTTTATTTGATTTTTCTTGGAGTTTGTAGTAATAAGTTAATCTAGGGAGACTTGCCTTAAAAAAAAATACACGCACACACACATACACACACACACATATAGTCTTTCTACTTATAACCAAAATATGCCTTTTTGTATGCTCAGGTCTTCATTAGTGACCTATATTAGTATTTAAATTTTTTCTTCATATATCTTACATGTTATAGTTGTATTTATTGTAATTAACTGGATTTATTCTTTGGCCTATGATAAATGAATTTTTTCCCATGATCTTATGACTGGTTAATGTTACATATAGCAAGACTTTGTTTTTTGATATAGATGTTGCTCTTCTATTTCAAATAACCATTATGCAGATTTTTTTAAAAAGCATAATTTATATGACCAAATACAATGTCTGGATCTCACATCCTTGCATTCTCAATCTATCCGAAGTTTCCTTCCACAGGGGATTTTCTTGACCTCTTAAAAACTTTCATTACCTTACTTTGCCATCATCAGTATCCATTCTTCCTTTAATCTAAAAATTGGTGATTAACAAATCTTAATGACAATAAAAAGTCAATGCCTCTGAGCATTTTTTGGCAGACATTTAGAAAGAAGGGAGACTTCTTTGGAGAATGGTTTTTGAAGATTTTAACAGGATATTCCTCATATTTCTTAACTGAATAATCCCCAGGGCTGAGTCCTCATTATCTCATCATCTTTCTTTTTACTCTGCATAAGAAATTTCATCTATTCTATGATTTCAAGTAATACTTCCAAATGGATAAGTTCTAAATTTCTGTAACCTTATTGAACACCTGTTATTTAACTCTCATTATGAAATAGAAATTTTCTATTGAAAGTCTACATTGGTATGTTTGAAAGAAAATTAATCATAACCTCCCCACTTCCTGTCAAGGCAGTTCATTTAGGCCCCAATGGCTCTAGTTCTTGGGGCATCTGGGTTTTATACAGGTAATCAGGACTGAGAAATGGGAATGGACATAGTAACTAGGCTTATGAACTGAGTCAACATGGGAATTGGGTGGGGGGGGGGATGGAATACATTTAGGAGAGGAGATCTGAACTTGGGACCAGATGACTCCAGGTAGAAATAATGTAATTCTGTTACTCCTAAGTATGGTTGGTAGTAAGAGGGCTTGGAAACAACCTGGGGCAATTCATGTCCATTACTAGACCATGGCTCAGCTCTGAGGTCCATTGGCAGTTGGGGCTTGGCTGGGACAAGATAAACTTAGGAACTGGAGGGAGATAAAAGTAGCAGGCAAAGGGCATGCGTAGATGCAGACTTGACAGACGAAAGACAAGAACAGAAAAGGGAGAGAGGCAGTGGCAAGTGCAGTGCTGGAACAGCCTAGTCTGTCGTTTTATCTGCAGACCACACTTGACAGTCTCCTATGTCTACAACTCTTTTTACTACTAATTATCTGATTATCTCTTTCCCTCTTTCATACATAGATTTCCTTTTAATTTAACAATACTCAGAATGCGTAATTTTTCAATGGCTTAAAAAAATGTTTTTTATCTAAATTTACCTTCATAATATTCATGTGTGAGAAAGCAAATACTCCTGATACTATTTTACAGACGAAGGAAACTGAGGTTTAAGTCCTGAAATAATGGCTCAATGTAGTTAATAAGTAGTGAACAAAGTCTAGCAACCAGGCTTCCTGATTGCAAGACTAACTTTCTTCCATTAGACCCCACCATACCACTGAATAATATAGGCATAATTTATGGCTAAAAATTTGGAAAGGATTGCCTTCAAAAATATTGTCTCTGTCCTTCACAGAAAACGGTATCTCTGAACAGCAGTAAGCACATCAGTTAGTAAGTGACTTAGGTCTTAAAATTGTACAAATGAGTAATCTCACTGGCTTTATATTCTTATTTAGCCTGTGGCTGTAAGAAATACAGAGTAGCTTTCTAAGAGAAGACTAAGGGACTAAATCCAGAAAACAGCTGTAGACTTGAATGAGGATGGAGACTAGCGAATCTATGGTGGTTAAGACAGTGATTCCTGCTAAAGGGACCTCAGACACTACATGCATTTAAGACATTCTTGGGTCTGCAAGATCTGAGTCAAAGAATGGGTATATTTATATGTATGACTGATTCACTTTGCTATACACTTGAAACTAATACAACACCATAAATCAACTATACTCCAATAAAATTAAAAAAAAAAAGCCAATCAACATGTTGATCAAGCCTGTGATACCTTTGACAAGAACAAGGTAAGAACTTTTACTTATCATTTGGCTATGGTTCTATATTTCCCCCCTTTTCAATAGAAAATATCCTGAGGTAAAATGTGTGTTCCACTGAATGGGGAGGTCTTCAGAGAACCCACAGCTTGTAGGTAAGTGAGTCATTAAACACATTTAGCACTGCTGGCGTGAAAATAATTGGGAACTAGCCTCTCCGCCCTTGGCACTGTTCTGCATGTAGGGAGTTATTTTAAAACTAAATTAAATCTCGGCATGGAATTCTAATGCTATCGTTTAAACAAATCTAATAAGTGCAGATTGATTTATAAAGACTGTTTTCAAAGTATTTAATGCATTGGTGACATTTTATAGAAAAGCAAATTATAGGAATCTGCTTTTAAAAGTGTGATTGCATCTAGATTGGCAAATAAAATCAATACAAATTAGCCAACACGTTGTTCACACTCAAATCAAAAGTTAGAATGCTATGTTCATAATCCTTTTCTTTTTGTCATATCTATCAGTTTAGTTTGGAAGAAAACAAAATAATTTATAGTTTTAAAATCAGAAAGTTTTCATTTCTAAGGATTGTTTGCTCAAATGTTGTCTTGAAGTTACTTATTCCTGAGGAGATACAGCACATTTAATGTCTTGAAAAAATATTAAAATGAGAAAAGAAAATATGGAATAGAAAAAATAAGACACAAAAAATAACAATCTGAGATACTAGGGTGAGGTCTTCCTGTCTGCTTTTCCTTGTCCATTTCAGTTGTTTTACCGGTGGGTCTGTAAATTTCAAAGTGTGCTGATGCCATCAAGAATAAAAGAGAAAGGGAAATAGAAAAATACATGACTTTGGAAGGCTGTGCATGCTAATAGAAGAGAAAGAAAGATTCTGCTTTCATTCTTAACTCTGAAAAAGGTTCCAGATAGGCTATAGATGGAATGTTTGTGTTCCTCCCTCAAAATATATGGCAAAATCCAAACCCCAGTGTGGTGATATTTGAGGCGACGGTGTCTTGGGGAGGCGATTAGGTCATGAGGGCAGAGCCTTCATGAATGGGATCGGTGACCTGATGAAGAGCCCTCTGAGTTCCCTCGCCCCTTCCTCATGTGAGGACACAGGCCCTGCATCTGCCTAGGCCTTAGAGCACGTGCTGAAAATTTTGTAATCTTCTGAAAAGGGGAGAAAATGGAGATCAATACAGAATCGAGCTTCTTAATACTTAACACTGAAAGCTAAAAGTGAAAAGAGAAAAGCTCCAAAATTCTTATGGGGAAAGTATCAAGCCAAATCAAATGTGGGAAAAGAAAAGATAACCAAGGACTGAAAAATTTTATTTCACACTTATTTTTTCTTAGGACACGGCTGGAGCAGGTGCTCCGGCAAAATGAGGGACTGTATCAACAAAGAGGGAGAGAATGAATCCCACAGAGGAAGACCGATGCGGGCTGTCCAGAGTCATGGAGAGGGGCAGTTGGGACCAACAGCTATGCGGAAAGCCCAGTGTCCTGCTGATCCTGGTTGAGAAGGAAGAAGGCAAACTCAGGGAAGATGGCCTGAAGAAAGGACATTGACAGATTATCTATTATGTTTGAGGATTTCAAAAACAATATTCATTAATAGATATTTAACCAAGGGCATAGTATGTTTGAAAAAAAAGGAACAATGCAAAGCACAAAGAAAACTATTGAGATTTCAAAGGAAGCAAGCAGAATTTTTTATTATGAAAATTTTACATGTATTCACAGTAGAATAATCTAGTGAACTCTCTTTGACCCATCATCCATCTTCAATAGTTACCAAAATTCTGTAAGTTTGTTTCATCTGTCCTCCTTCATTCGCCCCCCCACCCCCGCCCCGGGATTTTTTTAAAAGGAAAAAAACCTCAAACATTGTTATTATTTCACCTGAAAACACTTCATTATTCATCTGTTACCAATAAGGACACTTTTTAGAGTAGCTACTATGCCATTATCATACATATGACAAAGGTAACTGATTCCTAATGTCATCTAATACCTGATCTATAGGCAAATTTTCCTGATTGTCTCAAGCATATTTTTTTTTTTATTGTTTCTTGATTTGAGTTTGGCTCCAAACAAGGTCCATCCATGAAAATTGGGGGTTATGACTTTTTAAGTCTTTTTTTTCTATAATAGTAGCTTCCTAACACTCCTGCCTCCCATTTATGCCATTGATTTACTAGGAGAATTGAGTCATTGATCCTGTAGAAAATCTTGCATTCCAGATTTAATTGATTGCTTTCTTGTGTCATCTAACTTGCTTTTTATTTTTTTATATTACCCACAAACTGGATTTAGCTGTAGAAGCTTACATAGATTCAAATTCATTTGTTTGGCAAGAATACTTCATAAGCACACAATTACTCGTTGTTTCACTTTTTGTGGATTGTCCGTTAATTGCAGGAATACCAATAGGTTGTGCAGCGAACAATATTTACGAGAGTCATCAAAAGGAAACTTTTTTTTCTTTTTTTTTTTTTTTGCCAAGGATGAAGGTTGCTTCATTTTTTTTGGGGGGGGGGGGCCGCACCTGCAGCATATGGAAGTTCCCAGGCTAGGGGTTGAATCAGAGCTACAGGTGCTGGCCTATGCCACAGCCACAGCAAGATGGGATCCGAGGTGCGTTTGAGACCTATACCACAGCTCACGGCAATGCTGGATCCTTAACCGACTGAGTAATGCCAGGGATTGAACCCGCAACCTCGTGGATCCTGGTCGAGGTCGTTAACCACTGAGCCATGAAGGGAACTCCCAAAAGGAAACTCTTGACTTTCAGATTAATATACAATTGTGAGAGTATGCAGAAAGAACATTGGGATACTGGGAAATGTGTAACAACTATTTATCTGGGGGAAAAATAGGCTGATAACATTTGCTGGTTTCCATGGTGTACATACTCCCATTATGGTCAATTTCAAGCTGCCAATCATTTAATATTTGGCTTGCAAAATTTCTGAAAATTTAACAATCAGCTCTTACCAGCAGGTAGAATAAGCTCTAACACACCATTGGGATATGTATGGGTGTCATGGAGTTAAATACTTGTCCTTTGCTGTAACAGGAAATAAGTACTTATACTCTAAAATTGATAAATCAAGATATAAGCAGAATAAGCATCTTAATTGCAAACATGTAAAATAAAATTTAGAAAAATAATGAAAAAGTTCAAAAATTTAAATTATAAGCCTCTTAGTTTTCTATATCTGTGTGTATGATGTACATGATAAAAAATAAAAACTGACCTAAAATGTATAATAACACAAAAAATGAAAAAAGATAACACATAGATATTAGCAAATCTTTGTAGGTGAGGTCAGTGATGGAAACTACTCTCCTCAAAAATAAGGTCTGCCTCTATGCAAGGAACAACATGGATTCCTTCACTTCTACAACTAGGAGTTGTCCATTCTATTATGGAAATACTACAAACTTAAGGGTCTAGTTCAGCCCAAACTTGGTAGTGAGTAACCTCGTCAAAATGTGAAGTTGTCATTAAAAAGCATAGCACAATCAAAATGTTTGGCTCTCCTGATCAATGAGATGGTGGACTTGAAGTTAAGTGGGCTCTAAGGACTGACCAGGACAACTTTCTCCCCCTATATTATGCCATCAATTTGCTAGGGAAAAGGAGTCATTGCCTAAAGACTCACTGCCAAAGCAGAAACTGATGAAAGGGTGCTGAGCGCCAGAGCTGTGTCTGGGCCAGTGCTGATAGTCCAAAAACAAGAAACACTGTGAAAATGGCAATGTTGCTGGCTATTGACTCCTAAAAGGCAGTGAAAATGGACATGGGCTGCACTATTCTCACCTAAGCTTCTACATGCTTCAGCTGGAGATGGGTGCAAAATGCCCAGTTCCCCGGAAGCTACTTCTTGTACCAGGAGGGAACCTGCGCCCTGGGCTCTATGCATCCAGAGTGAGTTACTTCTGTTCCGCTGAATCCAGGCATAGCCTGGTGATTAAGGATCACCAAGCCTGCTATTTATCCTGTACTCTTTGCACCCTAGTTTCACTGCTCTTTTTACACTACCTCTTCAGTTTGCTCTTCCTTATGTCTCTTCTCGTTTTAAATGCAAGCAGTGCATGAATTCATCCTCATGAAACAACAGTGCAGAAATACAAAGAATCAATCATCCTTTCATATCCCACATGCTTCCCCAGACCAGGCACCTAGCACAGTGGCATCAAGTAGACATTTAACTAATATTTACTGAGTCAGTAAATTAAAAAAGAAAAATAATAAGGGAAGTGACTTCTTTAGTATCTTCTATTTTTTTTTCTTTCTCTTTAGGACCGCACCTATGGCATAGGGGTCGAATAGGTTCCCAGGCTAGGGGTGGAATTGGAGCTGTAGCTGGTGGCCTATGCCACAGCAACATGGGATCTGAGCCACATCTGCCTCGTCTGCGACCTACACCACAGCGTACGGCAACACCGGATCCTTAACCCACTGAGCGAGGCCAGGGATGGAACCCACGTCTTCAAGGATATTGGTCAGGTTCATTAACAGCTGAGCCATGATGGGAACTCCCATATCTTCTATGTATGCACTTCTTTCCTTTCCATTCACCTCTCTCCTTCACTCCTCCTTTTCCCCATGTTTATACCAAGGAGGGCCACTGTATCTTCCAAATTTTAACCTAGTGCCCAACTGGAATGATTATCTCAAGGGAAATTTTTAAACATATGCTTTATTTGTGTAGCTGGTAAGAATTTCAGCTCACACACTCATTTACAAAATGCATTTATGAAATGCAACTTCAGTTTTGCATAATAAAAATAGGATATATTTTGAGTCCCCATTTTACCAAGGAGATTTGGTGCATCGACAACTCAAGGTTTTAACAGAGGTCAGAGGAGTGTCTGTTCACATTGGTATTTGCTGAGACAGAATTGGTCCTCATTTCCTGTTTCTCTCAGAAGGCTGCTATCTCTGCACAGCTAGGCCTCCTGGGTCAGATCCTCTCTCAGCTAGTTTATACTCCCAGGCTCTGAAGCCTCTCAGTCTGGCTCAGGATTGTTGACTGCTCCCTTACGACCTTTCCTCAATCACAAGCTATGTTACCTTCACCCCCTTCCTGCGACTAGTCTTGACCTTCACAGAGCAGTGGCCTTCCCACCCCCTCCACTCCTCTCCCCTCCTTCACTCCCCCCCCCACCTCCCCCCACCTGTGTCTTGCAACTTTCTCTTCCTTCCCTAGTCCACACTTCCCTGGCCTCTGGAATTTTTATCTAGCTTGAGAGTAGCCAGGAGAAACTGGAGAAACTGGCTCTAATTATGTATTCTTCCAAATTTTCTGTTTATGGCATAAATTTTATGCTCTGAATCCCAAATGGCTTAAAATATTGAAACTCAAGAGCTAAGAACGAACTCTTGATTTCTGCTTTTCTGGTACAGTGACTTCTCTCTCAGGCAATGAATGTCTTTATTGAGTGGGGGAGGGCTAGATGATAGAAAGGATTACCAGGCACAAAGTCACATCCTTAATACACTGTATTATTATCCCACTGCATTTTCAAGTATTTATTGAGCACCTGGGAGACACGTGGAAGAAAGGTAGGCACAAAGATGAATAGGAATTGGTCCCTGTACTCAAAAGGAGTTTACAATCTGATGGGATGATAAGTGCATCCCCCTGAAATAAGAGGTAGTAAATAATCAAGGCCGAGAGAGGGCAAAGCATTGTACTCCCTAGTTGAGAGGTTCCAGGTGGGTGTTGGGTAATATAGGGCTGCTTTTCAAACCTGCCCAGTATTATGACTAGTAGTCCAGCCAGCCTATTCCTAGACAGGCCAGCAACCTCTTCAGTCCCATTCCCACAGGGCAGGTAACAGCAGAAAAACCACACAGCAAGGAGTATGGGGCTAGGGTTGAGTAAGTAGGTAGAAGACATGATTTTCTGTGCCCCCAAAGAGTTTATAATCTGGTGGATAAAAGTCATGATGAGATTAAATGCCTTAAGGAGAAAATAAAGCAGTATAATATAACAAACCATAGCAGAGCTCTAATATTCAAGGTACATTTATTGGCATCAGAAGATACAATTACAACTAAGTTGTAGAGTTAGGAAAGACTTTCTGGAGAACTCGATCATTTTGAGATCTTGAAAGAAGAGATGACTAATAAATACTAATGCTTATTGAACATTTCTGTACTGTCACTGTCTTAACCACTTTACATTTATTATCTTATAGAATCCTTAACAACAATGTGAGAGTAGGTACTATGTTTATCATTCCTATTTTACAGATGAGGACACTGAGGCACAGAGAGGTTAAGTAACTTACCTGAAACTCCACAGCAGAATTGGAGTACTGGCCATCTGACTCCAAGGGCTGAGCCCTAAATTGTTATGGTATTCAACCTGTAACAAAATAGTTGTGCATTTCAAGGAAGAGAACAACCTAAAGGAAGGTACAAGGTAGGAGAAAGAAGGGTCTATGGATACCTAAGGCAAGGATTTCTGCTGGATTATGAGCAGGGAGCACATACTCTAGGCGCCTTGCTTGTATCTTTTGCTCCATAGCGATAACCAGTCTTTTGCTGGGACTACATTTCATCATAGCTGAGAAATGATGCACTCAGAACACAAAAATGCCAGTGGAGTTGCCTGCAGAATCTCACAGCAGGAAGTCAGCCCTTAGTCCTTCTGCTCCACATTCTTGCTGCTATAACAGGTGTGAAGGCCGGTGCACAGCCCTCGGGCCACATCTAGGCATCTGGGTGTGAAATTGTGGGTCAAATCCATTTCACCTGCCTTCACTAATCAAGGCTGGTTTAAGACTTGTAGGTTCTCCAAGCAGCATGTAGCCTAAACAATAAGATGTTTGCCAGAGTTGTTTTCCAGGAACTTGGAATCAGCTGTGTCTAGTTACGCCTGCGCAGAACTAAAACCACTGCACCTTTCTCTAATCAACTTTCCTTACGTACCCCACGCCCCAGTCCACCCTGCGTCTTCATTCCTCATCCCATAAATACCCCTGCCCCTTGCCTTCCGGGAGGGGGATTTGTTCTTCTGTTTTCTTGCTTGGCTGGCTTGCTGTAGATAACTCTCTTTTCATCGAATCTAGGCATCTCAGAATCTTGGCTTGCAGTGTTTAGTTTAGGGCAAAACAGATCTGGTTCCATAATAGGTGCTCTCCAAACAGAGTGCTATTGTCAGCTCCTAAATGGAATCTAAAGTCCTCCAAGAGTAATCTGTCAGAGAGGTATCTGCAAGAGGGAAAGAATGGGGTAATAGAAGCCTGATTACTGGTACAAAGGAATGATGGAGAGGTAGACCTAAAAAGTTTGTCAGAAGCATTGCCTCAGAGGCTTACGAAAGAAGTAAAACAGTCTCTCTGAATTTTCTCTGCAAATTCTCTGAATTTCTCAGTAAATTCTTACTGAGCCTAAGCTTGTACAACTCACCTGCTGCATGACAGGCCAATAAGCTGGGAGAAAGGTGTTCAGCCAAGGAGTGGTGACTTTATTCAGAAAGCCAGCAAGCCAAGAAGATGATGGGCAAATATCCTAAAGAACTATCTCAACTGGGGTAGAATTCTTAATTTTATGCTAAGAAAAAAGGGGTAGGGAGGGGTAGTTGGAGGCTTTCAGATTAATGCGTGAAGGCAGATTGCAGACTCCTTGTAGTGATCTGGTCTTCAAGGGAAGCATCGCATTTCTTTCTCTGGCTTGCTCACATAGGCTGGGTCCCAAAGCTCCTGCAAAAATTCAAGTTGTTAGCAGTTCTTTTTACTCTAACACTTGTTTCCTGCTTATTATAAAGGATTTTAGGTTAAAAGTGAACTTCACTAAGGGCCATAACTAATCAAAGACCATAGAATGGAAGCTTTCTAAAGGGAACTAATATATATTCTGAAGGGAAACTACTTTAACTTTCTGAAGGGAGCCGAACTAACTTTCTGAAGGGAACTTTCTGAAGGGAGCCGAACTAACTTGCTGAAAGGAACTTTCTGAAGGGAGCCGAACTACATAGGGCTAACAGAGCACATGGCGGTTTTTTTTGTTTTTTTCACAACCATAAGTAGTGTTGGTTTGAGCTAGTATAACAGTTGTCAGCAGTTTATATCTGAACACTAGGATAAAACAGCCAAATGCAAGTTCTCAGATTATTTCAATTAGCAACCTCAGACAATCCTAGCAATAGTGAGGGAAATGGTAAGGAATCCTTAGAGAATGGGTAACCTGTTTAGAAAAGCGAGAAAGCTGTATGACTTAATAATTACTACAATGTGTGTTCAATAATTCTCCACAAATCAAAGCTTTATATCTGATGTCCTTGCTGTTTTTAATGAGTTCTTCTATGAATCTCTTTGTAATATGAATCACCAGCTACCATGGGAGTAGAGGCAGCACCTGAAGACAAGTAGGATTGCTGGGCTCCTGGCCCAGCTCTGACCCTCACTGCTGTGTGTAATCTTGGATAAGGCTCACCTCTCGGTATCAAAGTCTTCAGTTCCAAAACAGACAAAACCAATCCTATTTTACATTATCACCAAGCTCATGTGATATGATGTTGGAGAAAACTTTGAGGAGGAAAAAATGTGCAATACAGCCCACAGAGGGAGGGATGTTTATCTGTAAAATGCAGATAATGCTGACCTCAGTCCCCACAGAGATTAACTCTCTTTGTTATCAACCTCAAATTATATTTCCAAATGAAAAGACATGCCTACAGTTGCAGAGGTTGCTTTCCTGCAATTTCTTGTCGCTTATTGATCTGAGTGCTTCAGACATTCACTTGTGCTATTGGGGCAACACCGGCCTTGTGCACTGGTTGCCACAGAATGAAATTAATTAGATGGGAATCATCTTAGACTTTCTACTCTCTTCTTAATCTAACCCAGGACACCTGAATGGGAGCCCCAAATCTACTTGAAATTCAGAAGTGACCTTTGGTTATCTGGTTCCTTAGCTTCTCTCTGTGTGAGAGCCCTTAAAAATCAGAGCAGGCAATTTGACTTTTAACTTGTGTCGTAATTACTGCTGATCATTAACCCCCTTGGCTTCCCTGCAGCCTATAACACTATCTGGTTGTCTGGCCTACAAGGTGACCGCAATTACTGCTAGACTATTCATAAGACATACTTAACTGGAAACAAATGACCCCCTATTATATTGTAAACCATTAGGCTGAAATCTCTTAAAGGTAAAGATCAAGGTTACTAACTTCAGAACTACCAGAATAGACACAGACATTCTTAGGAAGCATTTGTTGATTACTAAAGACACCTAATTTTTTAGCACTTCAGAATTTACAAAGCATTTTCATATATACCACCAACTATCAACATTCTGACTGAGCCTCTTTTACTTGTTAAACACATTAAGTGTACTTGCTGATGTATGTTTAAACTTAAGCTGTTGTAACTTATTTTAACAAACTGTTAGAATCATGGTTCTCAATTCTAGCTACACTAGCAGTGTGACTGAGCAGGATCCTATGGGGCCTTCCCGGGAGAGACCACTGTGTCCTCTGCCTTTCTCTTGTTTACAAAAACTTTAGCTTCTTAGGCCTTCTCCAGGTTCCAAAGAGCAAATTTAATCAGAAAAGTGAGAAAATGCGGACACAAAGGAAAACAGCCAAGTAGGAAAAAATAATTTACTAGTTATAGTCATTAAAGTCAAGGACCTAAAAAGTCAAAAGACTTTAGCTCCTTCTCAGGGACTGTAGATAGTATTCTGAGCGATATCCTTCACAGAAACCCCCACCAAGAGAAAGAAGCTAACTGCATGCTATCCACAATCTCATGGGTCCCAGACCTAGGAACTAAAAGGTTAATGGCAACTCCCCATTACCTCACTACCAACCAGTTTAGAAGAAAGTCCACAAGCTGGTCATCCTGCAACTCTCTCCCTCACCCATCTTTAAAAACTTTTCCCTGAAATCTGGTGCCGAGACCAGCTCAGCAGGTTGGGGCTGAAGAACGGGTGCTGTGAAACTTGAGGAAAAAAGTTAACATAAAACAAGACAGACATTTATCTTAAGGTGGGAACGGGGGACTGAAGGTCTCACAGACCAAGAGCGCCGCCTCAAGAAACCACACTGCTTTTATTGTGCTCTTTAGGATTACGTCAAGTGAGGAGGGGGTTGTAGGTGCAGGATATAGATTTTTTTTTTTTCAGTTATTTTAAAAGTCATATAGCCAGTTGCTGATTAAGCTTTTATTCTGACCTTTAGGCATTTAGCAATCATTAGCATTGAGGAAGCTTGGTGTCAGCTATCTATGCATAGCATTCTGGAGAATCACCATTGTGCTTCTGCAGAAGGCCTATCTGCAGCAACCCAGCCTGCCTTTGCACTTCGTTTCTCCTTGCTAATGCATATCCTGCTAACGAACCCTCATAAACCCCTTGGGGCCATGAGGCTCATCTTCCTCTTATTCTTCAGAGGACATATCATGCTGTGCAAACGGTGCTAATCTGCACAGGACCAGCGCATTATGTCCTCATTCAGTTGACCCTATGGATAACTTAATGCCTTTAGGTCTTTGTTCTTAAGCTGAAGTCATTTATCAGCATTGTGACTGTTTTTCAAGCAGGAAGATGGGGTAAAGTAAAGCAGGACGAGGAGTTTTCAGCATAGAAAATAGAAGCAAAGAGGCTAAGAAAAGATTGTAGAAACATGCCTTGGCGACAATGTGGGAGCTTGGGTCTTTTGAGCCACTGGTGCCCTTTGCTTGGCCTTGCAATCAAATGCTGTACTTTCCTTCTCCACAACCTGTTTCAGTAGATTGGTTTTACTTCATGCTGGTGAGTGGATCCAATTTGGTTCCATAACAGAAGCACCTGGGAATATTAAATACCAGTGGCTGCGTCTCTACCTCGGTCTAACTGAATCAAAACAATGTTTTTAGGCTGTGAGGTGGTTCAAAGGTGCAGCCAGCACTGATATTAAACCAGAAAGATCACAAAGTGGCAGAAAACTGAGTTCTAGGCCCATTTCTGATACTGCCAAAGATCTGTGTACAATGGATACCTATAAAAAGGGGATTCTGGATCCCAAGCCATTAATTCAGAAGCAGTTCCTCTGACTCTTCTTTTAGTCATAGTTTAAAAAACAAAAACCCACACAGTGTTGAAGCCAGGAATATAGGTACACATTTTCCATCATTTGTCTGCCTTTGTGTGTAGCCCCTATTCATCTCTTCTAGTCATTAAAGAAGAGGATTCAGGCTATTCTTTGAGAAATAAAACAGTCTTAGGAGACAGACTGACTGAATTAGGGTGAGGCTGAATTTTATCTCTTGCAATATTAGTTAAGGAGACAGGTACTTGTAAGAAAAAATCCACCTTAGCTACTTGAACTTGCAAAAGACTTGCTGCAGTTCCAGCTGGGTCTTCTGTAGAAGTGATCAAGCTCAGACAATTGTTTTGCCTTTCACCAACTGCACATGAGACTGGCTTCTAATTCACAAGAGAGCTGGGCATGCTGTGCTGGCTGCATTCTGGGGGCAAATGATCAGGGCTCCCTGATATCCAGGAAACCTAGTAATAATCAAGAGCTTGTTTGGGTAAAAATCATAAAACACTTTGTCCCAGAATCCTTGAATATTTTTTAAAATTTTTATTATGGCTGCACCTGCGGCACATGGAAGTTCCTGGGCTAGGGGTCAAATTGAAACTGCAGCTGCCAGCCTACACGACAGCCATAGAAATGCCAGATCCTTTAACCCATTGAGCAAGGCCAGGAATCAAACCCGTATCCTCATGGATTCTAGTCAGGTTCTCAACACACTGAGCTACAATGGGAACTCCAGAATCCTCAGATTCTATGTAATCATGGCCAAGTCAAGAACAACAGTGTCTGATCTGTATAACAATCACATTATAGAACCAATTTACTAAGCCAGCAGCATATTTCCCATCTTACAGAGGTGAGCCTCTTAGGATGTTCCAGCAATTCCATGGCTGATAGAGACTATGTTTGCTGTTAATATAAATGTCAGTAGGTGAAAATGAGCTAGGTCACAGATGCCAAACATCATGTTTCCCTTACAGGCTTTAAAAATTCACAAGTATCTTAAAAGTATTCACGTGTATTTGATATGAAAGAGATGGCCCTTGTACTGCCTTTCTTTTGTTCCTAAATTGCCAATTGAATATCACTGACAATTGTTAATCAACCATATAATGTGCTTATTTGGGTTTAATGTGCTCATTTAAGAATTTGCTCTTTGGGTTTTCTTCTGACCATCTGAGTAAACATTTTCAAGTATGAATTTTAATTCATATGTTGTTACTCACCTGCCACAGCTGGCAAAATGTCTTTGAAAAGTGTCACATGTAAAAAGAAAAACATCTAAATGTCTTTCAGGTTGGGGGTTGTGATGATTCATGAATTTCTCAGAGTATTTCTGTGAGAAGTAACAAAATGGCTGTGGGAGGAAATAGTTTTAATCTGGGCTAAGGTTTGGACTTTGCTGGACTTATTTTCTTGAATATGAGGGTACACTAGAACAAATGGGGTTTTATCACTTGACTGTAATAAAATCAATTCTATTGCCATGATCTAGATTTACTAGAACTCAGATGGGGTGCTTCTTGGTTAAAACAATGTAAAGCCTTATTGTACTGATGCAGGAGTTCATTTAATCCTGATACCTGGCCCTGTATGTATAGCGAGTATTACATCAACACCAACAGTTGTCAATTGCTGTCATTACTAGTCTAGTCCATTTCTCATCTGCAAAATGAAGGACTGTTTCCAGAGCTGAAATTCTATGAGTTGAATCGATGAAAATGAAGCCAAGGTTTCCTAATGATATTACCCAGTTCATAAATTCGTGGTTCTATCATTTGGACAAAACCCTAAAGCAGACATTTCTGAAGGGTACTGAGAATTACCCAGTTCATAAATTCGTGGTTCTATCATTTGGACAAAACCCTAAAGCAGACATTTCTGAAGGGTACTGAGAGAACCTTTCACTTATCTATCTCAAGATCACTCTTGCAAACAGACCCATATTAAAAACATCAGATGATACCTACAGTGAGATTTTACCCAAGGACTTTATTTTCTATTTACCCAAAGATTTTATAAGGTGGGGAGAATGGGGAAATGAGGGCTGTAAAAGTGGAATGGAATTCAGGTGTAAGGCTATGAAGGGGGGAAATGCTGAGCGAAACCAAGGAGCAGCTGAAGAGTAAAGGAAGGCTCTAGACTCCTGGCCAAGAGCCTGGGTGATGACCAAGAACAGATCAGCTGAAGGAGAACCAGTATCTCATCAGCTGTCCTGGAAGAGAACTGGGAACATTTCTTGGGGAACCTGAGAGGCTGTTGTCTAAGGGGGTAACAGAGGCTAAATCATGGGCCAGGAGAGAGGGGCCAAGGATTCCAGAATGGGTAGAAGAAATGTTCATCAAACATGGGAGCTGGGAGGGGGGTGTGGACATGAGAAGGACAAACAAACCCCTTCAGTCCTGAGCCAGATGGCTATGGTGGCAGGGTGAGGGGGGGCCTGCATGTGGGGGCCTCTCAGGTCTCCCTGAGGCTAAGCAGCTTGGAGCCCAGGACCTGTTTACCTTGGGCAGCACCAGGCATGAAGGAAACAGGGGGCAGCATCTTCAGACATCCCCCCTTACCTCGTAGGATTGTGTTACCAAGTAGTTCACACATAGAAATCCACAACATGCTGCATTGAATGTGTCCCATCTCTTCAAGTCTATGGACACCTCTTTCAGAAAGAACTCAAGTGTAATGAATTTTGAGGGCAATATTGGGTGAAAGAAGGAAAAAAGGTCTTAGAGTAAGGCTGACTGGCTTTGCTATTTTATATAGTTCACTTAACCTACATCCTAGCTTTGCTATTTTATATAGTTCACTTAACCTCTCTGAAAAGCTGTTTTCTCTTCCATAAAATAATAAGAATGCTACCTGTAAGGCTGCTGTTAGAATGAGAGAGAATGCATGGGAGATCCGCAAGCACACGGGTTTCCCACCCCTTAAAAAAAATATATATATATATATAAAACAATTTTTATATGTATATAAGCTTTATAATGTTCTACCATACTCCTAAAAAACAACTATAATTTACGCCAGGTCATGACCATCACCTGAAGACCATATATTCCACCTGCGGATTTTCTGTTAGAAGCACTAAATGACTTTGTTTTATTTTATTATACTACACTTCTAAGTTTCATATCTTTAGTGGTAGGTGAAAAAACCTTATTTTTAAAAAATCTTATACTTTCTTTATAGATGTAAAAAGTATGCCTTTTGGTTTCTGTACATTTTAGAAACAATGAGAAAGCTTAACTTGAAGTTTCCATGTATTTTTTTCCCTCACTGAATCCCTCTCTACAAAATGATTTATCACCTATTAGTGGAGCCATACTCTCTTCGGAACCTGAAAAGCTGTCATGCTTCCATGTCTTGACCCCCGTTTAACTCTTCCCAATAATCTACTCCCTCCTAAGAACATGGTGTGTAAATCTACAAATATTTTTGTATATAGGCTCCCAAACTCTCTTGAGGCTCGCCAGAACTGCTTTGTCTGCACCCAATTTCCACCACTCCTTCAACTTCAAAGGAGGATCCTGCCCTTGCCAAATCATTTTTTTTTTTTTAGGATTTTGTAATACAGAATTATGAGAAATTGAAATAGAAGAATAAAGTATCCTGGAGGTGGGGCTGGCAGTAGGAGTGGAGCAGTGAGATCTGTGAACCCTGAGCAGCAGGGTGTACACGGAGGAGCAGATGGGAGAGGAAGGGGTGTGGTGAAGAAACCCATAAATGTCTTGCAAGTCGTGCTTGTTCCAGAAACGAAAGTAAAGACTTGCCGTTATTTTGAAATGGATTTTTGATGGCTGGACTGTGTAGGACTATGTCATCCTGAGACTGAACCATGTGGCTCATAATTTTTCTAATTAGTCTTAATAAGGTTATATAAATTCAAGTGAGAGTAAGCCACAATTGCAAGAGCCACATGGAGAGATGGTTAGATGTTAAGATTGCCTAAAAAGAGGCATGGATAAGAAAAACAGCCTAGGTCCATGCTTCCCAAATCTTAGATACATGAGACTCACCTGACGAACACTTTAAAATGCAGTCTCTTGGGTCTCATCCCAAGTAGTTTTGATGCTATTGTTGGGGGTCACAATCTAGGAATCTGCATATTTCATTGTCTCCCTGTGACTGATGCAGAGTGTTTATGAACCCCACTCTGTCTCAAGGTCAGTAAGTGTCAGACTTCTCCAGACAATTCTCTACACCAGGAGCTCCCATAGCTTCACTACAGGCATGCATACTTAGCAATGTTTCTTTGGATGGCCCCAAAGAAAAGTCTTTTTTATTCTCTATTGCATACTTCCTAGTCATGTTTGCAGAGACATCTCCCCTTCTCTTTATCCTCCTCTCCCATCTTTGAATTGTATCTTCTTCTGTTTTACAGAACAAGCATTTACCTAAAACCTTGTCCAACATGAACACAAGCTATTACATTACATTCAGTTACATTCACCAGAGTTGTCTCATCAAGGCAAATTTCCACAAAACCTTAACAGAACGGGAGTTGGAAAGAAGAGTTGGCTGTGGGTTGTAAGGATTAATTTGCCTGACTGCATCACAGGCTGCAATGAAAACAGGAAATGTTTTGCTTGCAGGAGCTTTTGAAAGAGGCTGCACTTGTCTAAGCAGAAATGTTTGCTCATCCATAATCAACTTCGGCTATAGATTAGCCAGGTTGTCCATTTTTAAACCCCACGATGAAAATATTCATGCTTGTCTCCAGGTAGGGTTTGCCCAGAGCTTCCAGAGCCTGATGTTGGGACCACCCACCCACTGCACTTCATAAAACACCAAATGTTCCAGGGACAACATTGTTCAATCTAGCCTGCTGCCATTTATCATGCAGGTGACACTGAAAATTGTGATCACTGAAGCGGGACTCATAATGTGAAACGAATCATGATGAAATATAAAGTTTTATGGAAATTCCGCAAGTGTCAACTTTGTAACAAGCCAGTTCAGGCTTCACAGGGTGTCACAGTGTGGATGCTTCTGTGACCCTTTGTAAACATGCACAGGAAATCGTTCCTACTCAGGAAACAGTTGTATTGATTGGTCAGCTCTAGAGAAGTGGATGTACCCCTGGTTAAATAGTGTTCTATTTAGCTCATGTCCTCTACACCTGCCAGTCCTTTTTCTGAAAATTAATGGTCATCCCACACCAAATCTGCAGATATATCTTGATGTCATCTTAAAATTTCAGCCCTATTAGAATGTATTTTGCTTGTCTCAGCCATACCTCTGCTAGTGATTAATAAGTGTAGTGGTAGCAAGCAGTAGGAAGGGCAGACAGAGAAAAGGTAAGAACTATTTAATATTGCAGATACTTAAATCAATTTCCTTTAGAAAAACATTCTACCAGACTCCTACCTGTTAGCAGAAGTCTTATCTCTTACAAGACATATTAATTATTGAAGGGATAAGGATGCCTGTTGTAAAAGATAACTGATACCCAAAAGTAGTGAAATGATTTTTTAAAGTATTTTAGACTATCCACAATATCGAAAAATTTAAAGCGTAACATATTTTGAAGACATGTTATAGTGGTTAATACACTGGCTTCTAATATCTGAGATGTTGTAGTTGTCTTTAAAACAAAACAAACAAGCAAACAAATAAAACCTTTAAAAAGCCATTAACTCAACCAAACAGGCTTTGCTTTACATCCAGAACTGCTGGTGGTTTCTCAGTTGCTTTTCTTATAGACTTGGTGGAACTTGACTTCAAAAACTTAAAACACAAACCCATATCACTTTACAGATGAATAAGGCTAAAGCCCTTTATTCCCAAGGGAAAGGGGTACTTATGTCACATCTTGTTTTATAAATAGGACTTGACATCCCAAATATCCCCCCCAAAACAAAATGCAGCAGATAGCACATTCTCTTTGGCTCAATATACTACCATCAGCAGCTGAGAGCACACGGGAAAACAGCAGAGTGAGTTGCACACCTCCCTCAAGCTGGCCACCTTTTTTAAAATTATTATAATTACCTTTATTATTTTTTAATAGTTATTTCCCAATACAATTTTTTTCTACTGCACAGGCCACCTTTCTTAATGGAGTTGAGTGTTTGGCTAAGCAAGGTTTGAAGTTTATGATTTAAGGCTAAGAGTGAAGGGTATGGATTTTTAAGAATGACACAGGCTGTTTCTGCTTCCACTGAGAATACTTTACCAATTTGAAACATGATGAGGGGAACTGCCTAAGCTGCCAACACTTAAACTATCTTTTCTAAGATTGAATATGACCAAATCTTTATGGAAAAAGAGGTTCATAAATTTCAATTCATACTGAAAATGATGCAATTAAAAGGAATCTTGGAGATTAGTAGTTCAAAAACTTCAACCAGTTTCTCTAAAACAGAGTATAGAATTTAGCTACTTTTGTTTCCCTCCAATTAAAAATTGGTACCTGGTCTTCTGCCTGAATGGAAGACAAAATCTTGGGAGAAGAAAACCATTATAATAGAGTGCTTGGTGGTGGGGATTCAGCCTTCTGTCATGGCATTTCAGAATTTTTTTTTTTTTTTTTTTTTTTTTTTTTGTCAAAAGAAGATATTTTCTCTAAAGGCACTCTTCTATTTAAAGTTACTTGTTTCTATACACTTATGTTTTTTTAATGATGTGCCAGGGAAAGTTTTATGCCAAAAATTTGTGGGTTATATTAAATTGTACTAAAGGTCCTGCTCATGAATGATGAGTTCACAAATAAAAGATAATTGGTGTTCTTAAATATTTATTTCCCTTTCCACCTTGCTTTCCATAGGATGTATTTATTGACTTTTTCAAATTTATTGCGGCTGTAAATCTAGTAGTGCATGGAAAAATGAAGAAAAAATTAAAATGGTATTTTAAGCTGTATGATGTAGACGGAAATGGTTCTACTGACACAGGGAACTACTGCACATCCATGATAAATGAAGTAGTAAAGTATCCTTTGCAGGACAGTGTGTAGTTAATTCAATTTTCCTCCTTTCAGAGTTGGTAACAGTGCTCTATGTGGCCTGCTATTCTTGAGATACGCATTTGGAATGGCTGAAGCAATGTAAGTTCCACTCTCCTGTTGGTTAATGAATGTGTAACCAACCAATGCATATCCGCCTTTTCTTCTACATACAGTCCATTCTGAGGTTTACAAATTTAGCAGAGTATTGAGGTGAGAAGATAAATATGATATTCTAAAACAACTTCTTTTCTCTGCCTGAGTCCAGAAATTCTTGTGGGGAACAGCTAAAATACAAGATGGTTTATATAGCAAGAGACATGAATGAAGAAAAAAGGCACCTGGGGAACCAATCTTTCTGGGAGCTTGACTGTATTTCTACTAAATAGCCCAGATACCTCAGATTATTTTCCAGCTCTGAAGTTCAAGAATATAAGTCTCTACCAATGGAGTGGGGATAACTATTAACTATGTTATGAAACAAAATGGATCCAGAGTAAAAGATGATTATATGTGATACTGTCCCTAAATATGAAGTAAAATAAGCATTATGTACATAGTACATAAATTTGTACTGTACATAGAATCACAGAATCAGATGTCTTAGAAATGATCTGGTCCCCAATTCTCTCATTTACAAATGAAGAGCTGAGTCACAAATATAATTCATAGTATAAATATTAGCAAAAGTGCAGGGAAAAAATCAATGGGTAGAACTACAATTCTAATATTTTAACAAATGGACAAATCTGTTAAACATTTTAACAAATGTGTAGTAACCAATATATGAACAACAAAGGTATGGTACTAGTATTGCTTCCCCTTTATTCTCACCAAAGGGTGCTAAGATGTATTTTGTAACTGAACTTTGTAAGCATTAAAATTTGAAAATTCTGCATATGTATTACATGTTGTGACAGAAAATCGGGAATCTAAAATATTCTATAGAGTGCTCAACCCCATGTGAATTTTTTAAATAGCCTCTTAAATATACCCAAACTAATTTTAAAAACATTAAATGCAATAGATAATACAAATATTAGGGGATGCCTCCAAATCAGTACCTGGAGCAGGAGTTCTTATCCTGGGATCTATTGGTCTATGGCCTTTAGGAATCCTTGTCCATCCCCTGTTGAATTTAAGGGCAAATTTCTGCCTGCATGTGATCTTTTTTTTTTTTTTTTTTTTTTTTTTTTTCCACAGGAGGAAGAGGGTTATCAGGTTCTCAGGTTCTCAAAAGAATTAGGAAGGAAAGGATAAAGTGGATTTGTCTAAATCTTATGGGAAAACTTACACAGATTTTCATTAAAGTGTATAACTTAGCAAGTCAAGGAAAGAGAAGTATTTAGTACCAAATTGAGTTTTTCTTTAAAGTGTTTGGGAAAAAAAAAAATGAAAGGGAAACAAATAATAAAAGCACAGAGCAGATATTAATAATTGGTTACTATTTTTTGCTGATTAAATAAAGATTTAAAAAAACAATATGACATAATCATGCACTATAAGAAGTGCACCCTTACACACTGGAGGGCTCATAAATGGCTATAACATTTCTGAAAATTGGGGGGTCTGCATTAACAGGCCAAAATGTATCTTCATTTTAGAGTCAACATTACTTTAGGTCAGGAAAAACAATGTTGTGAAAGATATAAAAAAGTGCTATGACTTGCATCACAGAATCATTTAGAGTCAAAACTTAAAAATTTTCCTCCTTTAGTTTTTTTTTTTTAATAATGCAATTGAATATGTACTTAAAAT
This sequence comes from Sus scrofa, assembly GCF_054392235.1. Classification (NCBI taxonomy): domain Eukaryota; kingdom Metazoa; phylum Chordata; class Mammalia; order Artiodactyla; family Suidae; genus Sus; species Sus scrofa. The sequence continues at coordinate 165,314,615 of NC_139395.1, forward strand.
CAGTAGTCTACAAACATACTTTCTATGTGATAGCAAGTGGGAAAAAAACCGGGTAAAAGAATAATACATATTGTATAATATGAGTTCTCTCAACACACGATAACAGGATGTTTAAAATGGAATTCAGTCCAGGTACCACGAGACTTGAAGAAAGCACTAAATTACAGGCAGAGTTTGCAAAGGAAGTAGTCGCATATTAATCACGCTTTAAGGATAAGGTCAAAATGAGGGCTTCTGAGAAGAACTGATGGGGAGTGTTTCTTGTTTAAGACCCCTCGTGTCTACAGCATGCAGATTTAAGGAGACCACTATGATGTCGGTGGGTGTGTGTTGCCGGAGGCCAGCTCCGGCGGCCAGGGAGTGTACACTTTTTCCCAAAGGAGAGGGATGGATGTCAGCTTTTGCAACGGAGACAGCCTCTTTGTTCCTTCTTTGAGGGCGCGGGACTGCTCAAATTTTGTTGGCATAAGTGGTTGATTATATAGACAGTTTTTTACCACAGATTACATCACAGTGTTAAAAGTACATTGGCTATCTTTTACATGGTACAGCAGCTATACATCAGGTTCTAACATCTTTGTCTTAACTGAATTTAGTGAGTACAATTTAAGGGCAATTAGGTACAATACATCATGTGGAAAGGAGGAGACTCAGTACAAATCATCCCATGGCCAGCAAGTCTCCACAAGTTGAAGAGGTCACGGACACAAGAATTTGGCATTCACAAATCTAGTTTTTAGACTGGTGCTTATCTTTAAAGTGTTATGGCAAGGAGACAGTGTAAGGAAATATAAACCAACTTAACTAGCTATCACTTAAAAGCTTCTATAACTCATAGCTAGGTGTCTTTTGATCAAGAATAATATATGTCTAACTTCTATGAACCTCATTAAAATCCTAGCTCTTAAAGTTTACTGTAACTAGTTAGTAGATAAACACTATATATTAAGTTGGATATGAATAGGGAAAAGTCCTTCAGGATGAAATTTTTATTATATTATTGTTGTAATTTTGTTAAATCACAAATCACCACAGGAAAACAAGAATGGAAAAGAATAATAAGCAAGTAATCAGGAAAGACTGAGGAAAACTGAATAACAAATAAAACAGCAGGAAAGACTAGGTCACCCGAGAAACAATCCATGTTCTCCAGTGCAAACATGGAAATTGCTTTCCCAGGAAAGCCCCAATTCTTCCCCATCAACATCAAAATGAGAGCTGTGTTACACGAGGCCTGCCCTCGCTTGTACCGTGCAGGCAGGCTTTCATCTTGACCAGAGGCCCACCTTTGGCATGCACCATTCAGGCAGGCTTTTTATCCTGATCAGAAGCCCACCTTTGGCTTCTACCGTTCAGGTGAGCTCCCTTCCTTGGTTCTTGGTTAGGAACTTGCCTTAAGGTTTTCTGCCATCAGGCAAAGTCTTTTTTTTGAGTCCTTGCATCTCCTCGGCTCCCTGCAGGTGTGCCCTGCACTATGGGGAACAAACCCTGTTCCAGTGCTTGAGTCCTACCTGAGAAATATGAAGAATCAGACCATGGCTGCAGAATAGTGAGATGAATTTAGGAGGTATCTGCATTCCTGGAATCTGCTAGGACAAAGGGTGCTTGGGTTCTTCCCTGGGTCAGATATGGGCCACTGTGAGAGGAAGCTGCCATAAAGCTGTCTTGGATCTTGTCCAGCTGAGCCACTTGGAGACGCAAGGAATCCTCAAGAAAAAAGCTGGGGTTAGATCCTCAGGAGAGTGGTTCTCAATCAGGAGCAGTTTGGCACGCCACCTCCCACAGGGGCCATTTGGCAAAGTCTGGCGACATTTTGGTGGCCAACTGGAGAGTGGGGGAGGGTGCGGTGCTACCAGTGACTGCTATTAAAAGACAGGCATGCTGCTACATTCTGCCAAGCATGGAACAAAGAATTATCGAGTACAAAACACCATTTGTGCAGATGTTTAGGAACCCAGACTTGGAGCCTGTAGAAGGAGGCTCAAGGGATCACCTGGAATCAAAGCTGGATTCTATTCATGTCTAGGGGGAGTGCCAGGAGTCTCAGTAAAGAAAAGGAGTGGGGGGGGGGGAAGGGCCTCAGAGAAAGTGCGGACTTTAAACACCTGAAGGTAGATGATCCTGATAGTATCAGACAAGTCGGGGCTCTGGTGCTCCCCTTTTCTCTCCACCCTCCCCCTGCTCACACTGGAGAGATTTCAGAGAAGAGCTTAGCAAAATGGGGGAGAAAAAGAAGTACTAAATGAGGAAGGAGGGGGGAAACCACGCCTCCTTGCCCATCCCCCTACCAGCCTTTACCTAGAAGAGAGCCTACAAGGACACTGACAACGCTCTCCTCCAAAAATATTATCCCTTTACACTGCTTCAATCCTCTAGTCAGTCCTCCACTCTCACTTATACTGCCTGGAGTCGGGTGATAGACAAGTTCTAGAAATTTCTTAATTTTTTATTATGACTAAGGCATGTAGTCTAAGGCATGTAGTCTAATATCACTTCAGGATGTAGGATTACTGGATGCCTAGCCACATTTTCAAGGTTTTTGGAGCCTCTGCCAACACACGGAGAAACCTCAAAAACCCTCATCTAATAGGGTACTACATGTATATAACCATTGGGCTGAGCATTATTTAACTGTGAGATCTCGGTTTGCTAAGGCCAAGAGTGGTGCTTTGCCACTGTTAATTATGATTTATCCTTGGATTCAGGCTTAGTAATGCTTGGGTAGCAGCAGGAGATAGTCATGTTTAAGACCATGCCTTTAATTGAAATGTGTTGCCAGCAGTTTTTCTAAAGATTCCTTCATGTTCAATCAAGATAGTTATGTTCAAAATTCCCAGATGACTAATCCATTCTCTCTCTCCATATCTTTCATTTTGTTATGAATTTCTACCTCGAATGTGGGTCATTTAATTTAATCACCTGGGGTATGAGTAGGGGGAGGAAGGAAGGGTGGTGGTTAAACTGTTCCTCTAGGAAAGTTGGAAATGTCAGGGGACATAGGGAAAATGACAGTTTTTAATGATGAAAAGATACTGGCAGAGTGCGAAAGTCAGTGTCCTTCCAAGGCATGCGTATCTGTCTTCCCAACTTGTAAAAGACTACAAAAACCAAAGGTGCCAGTGGCAGAAGCCTGAGAAAGCTTTAGAGGCTTACAGGACATCCCTTTTTGCTCATTAAAAGAGCAAAGACAATCAGTCTAAAATGAGAACACTGTTTTCTGAATCCAGAATTCTTATGCCAGTGACCACTATGATTTTTTTTTTTCTCTCCAGTGGGCTCTTAGTATCTTTTATTACTTAATATGTTGAATGGATCCCTTTTGTGCTGTGTAAAATAAAACCTCAGACTATATTCAATTCACTTAATTTCCAAGCCTCATTACCCAGAACTGACATGCAATCCTATTTGTTTTGAACAACTAGAACAGGCTGGATAGCAATACCGACATAAACATTTCCTTCCCCCAATTCTGTCACATTGGGGTAAGAAATGTCACAAAATGAATTCGCTTGCAGAAAAGTTGAAACTATTTCAAAAATTTAGTTTTGCTTTGCACACTGTATAGGCCCTCAAACTGTGTATTCTGAATAATTTACCAAATTGGTGTCACATAAGATTGATATACATACATAGTGACAGTAGAGTAGCTATGCACCTTGTGCTCACTTTTCTCACAGAGCAGGAGATAGTGGTGGGGTGAGGGATGCCAATTAGACCAAAACATGACCCTTTCAAGCAAACTTGTGATACCATTTGGGCTTCATAATTGGACTAGTACAATATTCTCCAGTTGATACAATTCAATGGAATAAATATTTATTGACCATATTTCTAGTCAATGCACAGTGATACTCTTGCATATATAAAGAAGAAAAGGAGATAAAACATGTGGGAGAATCTGAAATGAAGGACCCTCTCCTGTTTGCTCTGAGATATGCTCTAGTGATGAATTCACTGGAGGTTTCTTATCAACTTACAGATAAACTTTGTTTTCCATACTGGAGAAATCCTTCTTTCAATGATGTCATCTTTTTTCCTATCAGATTTTTCCTTCCCCTGGGCAATACATTTCTGGAAAGAATTGTCTACACTTGCCTCCATGTCTGGTCTCTATCTTTTTCTATATTTCTACCCTTCTCATTTCTCTTTAGATTTTCTACCCTCAAATCTGATTTTCCTCTATGTCTCAGAGAAGGTATACTTCCTCAGAGGCAGGAATGAGAAAGGAAGACACAAACACTCCAAGAGAAGGGCGGGTTCTTATGCTAAATGGCTTTAATCTTTAAACTAGCAGGTGGGCATACTGATTGGAAATTGAGGCATCGTATCTGTGAATAGTCCTTGAAAAACAAAATTTGGAATTGTGGAAAATCTGATATTAGTAAGAGATTAAAAAGGGGATGGGAGAGGGAATAGATGGTGAGGTATTGGGAGCCATGGGTCACTTCTTGAAGTGGACACTAGAGGGCAGGGGAGATTCATTTTGCATGTGGCAGTTTGCATTCCTCAAAAGCAGCCCTCTCAGTCTGGCAGGATGTTAATGAGGAGGAGGCTGGGAGGGAGTTCAAATGAAGTCACCACTATAAGCAAACCAAACATTTGGATAAGAGTATAATTCTCAGAAAGACAATCTGGAAATATATCAAGAGCATCACTCTTCAAGTACCAAGTTCTAGATCTGCCTGGCCTCAATCTCAAGTGAAGAGTGCTCACTTGTTTACTAAGATCAAAGTCCATTGGTGTTGTCACTTTGTTGACGAAACTCGGCCTCTGACTACCAATGCCAAAGAGGAATGCAGAGACAGATTTTTGGGTGAAGAAGGAAAAAAAAGCTTTTTTACTTGGCCAGGCAAAGGAGGCCACAGCAGGCTAATGTCCTAACGCCTGTGCCCTCCCTTGTGAGACAATAAGTGGTTTTATAATTTGGGAGTGGAAAATACGACTACAGGTAAGGATAAGGGTGAAAGCAACCTTTCATTTTTCTTCAAAATTGGTGGTGTATAATGACCCCAGACTAGCTCTCTCTAGCTTTCATTTGTTGGGGGAGGAGGGTAGTTCTGCAGAAGAACTCAAAGATATTTCTATATATATATTCCTTGAGAAAGCAGGACCCTGCCCCAAGGCTGCACCCTTGTTTGGCTGTTCCTCCTTTGTCTCTGTGTCCCCTCCCTTTCCTGATTAGTAGTTGTTTGAACCTACCTTTTGGAACTCAGGGATGGTCATGGAAGCTGAATGAGGCCTATTTCCTAAAAACAAGAACTGGGAAAGGCTTTTGTGCCCAGGAGCCCCACAGGGCCCTGCTTGGTTTCAACTCCTATTTGGGTCTATATGGATGGAGAATAAAATAAGTTGGGTCATATGAAAACTTGTGAAGGAACAGATTCAGACTACCCACAGTTGATATGGAGGCTAAGTAAAGCTAGAAAAGAACCAGAAAGATGGGAGGGGAGGGCCTGATGAGGTCAGTGAAAACCTTATTTGAAATAAGCACCTGAAAATGGTGATTGTCAAAAAGCAGAAATGCCGGAGGTTTTGTTTGTTTTAATTTTTAATCTTAGAATTGCTGCAGGACGGCAGGGATTGGAGTAGAGAGGATAAATCATTTAACTTAGGGGCAAATCATTGATCAAAGATGCGTATTCTGGAAGTAGATGGAACATCACGAATGTTTAGGATCTAGCATAATAAGTGAATTTCGAAAGGACAGGTCAAGAATGTTTGAAAATGTCCATGAATCCTGCTTGTAGTGCTGGTGGTCGAGAGTAGGAAAGCAAGTTCCCATGGAGAAGTAGGAGGATGGCACTATCCTTAAGAGGCTCAATTTCAAGGGACAACATGGTCATAAAAGCAAAATGTGGCAGGAATTTTTGTTTACTATCTATGGAGTTTCCTAAAGAACAAAGAATAAGGAACCAGTAAAATGGGAAATGTGGTTGGAAGTGGCCTAGAAATAGAGAAAAATGAGTGGAAAGATATTGTGAATCTGGAACAGAGAAGGTGTGGTTTACCTGCATTAGGGAACTGAGATCTTTAACCAGTAAGAACATCTCAGAAGAAAGGGGTTACATTATGGTTTCTGGAACAGTTTATAGAACTAATCACACAAATCAGTGCCTTTGATTAAAAATTTGTATTTCAAGAAAAAAAGACCATTGGCATTTACGAAATGAAGATTTCAAATAGACTAGCTGTACTTTGGAACAACAATGAACCACTCTTTCTTGACAAAGGCATATGGAGAATTAAAATGGATAGAATTTGCTTTTAAAGGGAAATTCCTGGAGGCTGATCTCATCAAGGGACACATGGTCATTTCCTGTATCAAGACAATAGATGCTAAAACTATACTGTTAGACAAAGTCAGCCCAGGGCACCAGAATACAAGGAAAAGAAAGTAATGAAGATGTAGGAGGTTGATATTTGCAGAAGTGTAAAAGGATTTTGCCAGTATTTGGCAAGAGGGGAATAAAATGCTTCACTTACACATAAGGGAGAAGTTAGTATCACAGAGGATACTATCTATTCACATTTGTACAAGCTTCAGTATATACACCCCAAATAAGATTTCACAGTTTATTATCATTGTTATCAAAACATCAGTGTTGGTAGAAATAGAGATGTTTGTTCAATCAGGTGTATCAGGATAATGCCGGCACATAGTCAACACATGTCATTTTTGATTTCTCAAAAGGAACAAGTATGCGATCGGTATCTGATGATCCAATGAATATTGAAATGAGAGGTAAGAAATATTGGAACCACAGTAAGAAAGACCCCGGTTACAACCAAAAAACTTCAGGAACATATGTGGACATCCCAATTTGACTGTAAATAGTTTGCAAAAGAATGACCAACATCAAATCTGTTGGAACAGAAAAATACACAACAGCTATAAATTCCATACATAATTATTGGGCAATTAGCAAATCAAAGAAGATTAATCAAAAGAGAGGTATAGATTTGATGCTAAGAAAATAAAAAGATGAAGAGCCATAAGTTGCATGAGGACAAAAGCTATTTCTGTTTTACATACTTTTGTATTTCCTGTGCTCTCACTCTTTCTGGCACATAATAGGTACTCTCTAAATAGTTGTAAAATGAGTATCTGATGAGATTCATGTGAAAAGCAAAGGAAGAAATAAAGAATAAGCACATTATGCAATGCTATCTGTAGGAAGAAAGGCAGCCAGGATACTAGTTTGAGAATTAACATGTATATGCACATGAATTGCAAACATCATGAAATATAAACAAATGGAAAGTAGAACTGAGGGGCCAGAAGGTTAAAAGTAGGGTTCTTTTCTTACTACACATTTCTGTAGTGTTTCCTTATTATTTACCATGAGCCTGTATCGTTGCTATGATTCAAGTTTTATTATTATATTACAAACAAGCATCCAGGAAGGAGATCTTGAAAAGAATCACAGACAGAAAATTGAAGCTCAACATTCAATTTTATTGAGGAATGAAAACAGAGAGGACTGCAAGACAAGTCAGGATAAATGATTGAGCATGGAATTCTGCAGTCTTCGGGAAGGTAGCAGTCGGCATGCTTCCATGCGCCACTTAGGAGTCGTTCTTGACATGATTTAGGAAGATTTATAGATGCTGTTCATCACAGCCTCAAGTGCAGAAAGTGTCCAGGCAACAAAGCACCAAATAGCCCAGGGACAAAGGAGACTTCAGTAGCTCATAATAATAAACCATGAAAGTGAAGAGAGACAGAAGGAGGCCAAAGAGGAAATCAAAGAAGGTGGTTATTGAGCACATATTTGAGGTAAAGAAAACAGGGATAAAACAAAGATATTTTATTGAGCAGTTAACCAGAAAGACCAGTGTTTTAGACTAGAACACTGTGGAATCAAACTGGGAAACTGGGAACTACCAGAAGATAATTGGGAATCAAATTCCCTTGTATAAGAGGAAAAAACTGTAGCTTTTAACACTCTGGTACAAAAAGCTGTTAAATGCCTCTAGTGCCACCTTGCTAACAAATACAGAACTTGTGTCACTAAAAATCCTGCATCCTCCCTTGAAAATTTGGTCATTCTCATGTCCTGAGACTCCCCATTCCCCTCTTTGCTATTTTCCTAGCTCCAGCACAAATTTTCATGAAGTTCTTATCTGAAAGAATTAGAAAGAACTGAAAAATAATTCCCTTTACACAGGTTGATTTCTAACCAGCCTGACTTCTTTAGAGCAAAAAAAAAATGCTAATGTGGGCATGCATAGTCACTTTTGACTTTTTTTGGAGGAAAGGGGAGATTTTTTGGTTATGTTATAAAGATATTTAAAATGCTAATGGAAGAAATACATGATCCAGAAATACATCAACAAAATACAGATTGCAGAAACAAGACTAAAGCTAATATTCATGGGGAGCTGTCCTATCACTGATAAAATGGCTGAACTTGGTAGTGAGTAATGGAAAAGCACTCATAACGCTGAACTGCAGAGTCCCCAGGAGTAGAAAACAATGTGTTCACCAAAACAACAAACTGCCTTCAATAATGTGGACATAAATCATGTGCATATGTATATTTCAACATATAAAAACTGCATTTTCTGAATTATGTCTTACAAAGATTAAAACGCATTTCTAAATAGAAAACAAAAATAAAAAGTGATTATTAATCCCTCTAGGGGATTGTAAGTAGAGAAAAGTATGGGAGACCCCTGTTAATGATCACTCGAGAAAGCAGGCTTGCTTGGCAATAAAGCCATGTAACAGAAGCATGAGCCATGCCCTCAAACAGTAAACCAATGGTGGAATGAGACCCACATCCAGTGAGGTAAGTTAATGATTCCAAGGACATGTGTCTCTGCACACACTAAAAGCAAAAATATAGGAAAAGATGACATTATCCTGAAATCTGAGATGATTTATCATATTTTGGTATGTCCACTGCCTTTTTATTCATTTCCAATGTTCCATGACAGTCCCAATTTGACCGTGTAGGGACAAGAAAACTCCCTTGCTGGACGTGCAGGAGGAGCTGATGATGGAAGCTTGATGTCTACTCAAGAATCGGGATGAAAGTGGTCTTCACTCCCTCCCCTTCTTCCTTAACTGTAGCCCATTAAGTTCTCAGGGCAGCACCCCCTTGCCTGCTTGCTTGTATTTCTCACAAGCATCCTATACTGATAAACCCTTTCCCTACCTATCTCTCTGCCTCTCTGAATTCTTCCTGCTTTGTGACAGTACTTTACTAAGTTTTGAGACCATGTTCTGACAGTTTCAACTTTACAATATATGTGTATCAAATTATGCTGCCTTCCTTAAACTACTATGTCATATGTTACTTACGCTGCAATTAAAAATTCCCAAAAAGGATTCCATCTTTTTGCTCTTTTCCACATCAGTAACTTGACATTGCTTTTCAACACAGGCCACTCTATCCCAGCACCTTCAGCTACAGCTTCTTTCTTCACTAGCAGTGACAACAGAGAAGTGTTATTATAACTGAGAGATTGAAACTGATTTTAGCTCTCCTATCTCCACCACCACTTCTCTTTCGGTCATGCTGAGTGCCTAGAAATTTGAAAAAATCCTTGGGCTCTGAATTTAGCAGTTGTGTTTTCCCTTTGCAAAGGATGGCTATTTTGTTACTTACAGTCCCCCTGCTTCCACCCCTACCGCTGCAACATGGCACCCTCCCCACCCACGCCCTCACCACTCCTTTTTATTTTCAGATTTCCTGTTTCACTTTGATTTATTCTACAGTTGCACTTTCCCTGGGATACATAGGGAATTCTAATCCTACCTGCTGTTACTGGGGTTTTACACAGACTTTTTTGGCATAAGGAAAATATAAAGAACAAAGATTTCTCTTACAAAAATTTTTTTTTTAGTATTTTGCCATGGAAACCAAAAGGAGAGTATCTTATGAGAATGATGGATTTACACTTTTTTACATTTGAATCATGATTGTGGTGGTTAGATTTGTCTTTATCCAGTAAAAAGTACAGGGACAGTTTAATACTTGTTTTCAGTTCCTGCTGACGTCCTGCCTAAGGTGCATACTTGCTAATTACTCAGTGTACTTCATTTGTCCTTGGCTGACCTCCCACTAAGCCACAAACCCTATTAAGTCCAATCTCCTTAACATCAAGAAATGCGTCTGTACCATTCAACTTGAATATATGCATAATTAGTCTAATTTGTCAACAAAATTCCTCTGCCCCTCACCCCAAATGTTGAAAAGTAGTTTATCTTTTGAGGATGTGAGTAGTAGTGGGAAACATGGCAGCCAGTACACAGGGATACAAGGTGATAGTTTTATAGCACTGGACTGGTCAGCATAGACCTAAGGCTCACGTCAAGGTGGAAAATTAGGAATCGAAAATGAGAAAAGAAGAGGAATGAACATTTTAACCTTTTGCATAGCTTTGGATAGTTTTTGGAATTACTCCTTTTGGGAGAAGAAATATTAAAAATAGCCTTGCAAACAGTCATTTCCTTCTGATTTTAGATATCTGCAATCTTCATTCTCCTATGACATGGTCATAGCTTCAAGATTAAAAGTCAAATGGTCAATACTGTGTAGAGATGTAAATATATATATATGAACACAGGTGCATTACCTGATGTTCTCAACTCAAAGTGAAAATAGGTTGTATTCTATTCATCACCTGTATTTTCATTAGCAACGCTACCATTGAATGCTTTTCTATATGAGGATATTCAAGGAATTAAGAATCTGGTTGCAATGAGAGATATAAAAAGACGATCAATAAAAATGCCAGTGATACATTGTATATGCTAGTGAGTCGTATAGACAAAGCCTCATGCTAATTGTCCTTTTATTATTTCCTGGGAGGATTGACTTTAGAAGAAGTTATCAGTGGCATGGAAAGACCAGGAGCTTCTGGAGATTGTTTCCAAGAGCTTTGACCTTTCCAGTGTATAGAAAGTAATCTGTGATGGGTAGCAGCCAGATATAGGAGAGAGGCTTCTTCCAAACCATCTGACAAGGCTGGTTTAGGGAAGTGGCTGTGGGAACGCCTCCCCAAGCTTTCTGTGAAATTTTCAGTTTCACACCTACTGAAGAAATGTGGTTTTCTGGATGTTCATGCTATTGATTTCAGACTTTTAATTATAACTGGTATCCACTTATGAATACTTCACTTAAGTCTTGCAGAGACTTTCATGAAGATCCTGGACTGAAGCACTGTTGCTTCTGTTTATACGTTAGTGCTCTCTGCGCAGGTGAGGATGTGATGGTTAAACTGAAATATTGCCTCCATATCTGTCAGTTCAAAACAGAACTTTCATATATGTTTTCTTGCCCACCTAAATTAGTTTGCATCTTGACCTAGAACTGGATTACCTGGGCACTGTCTCCACAGCATCCTTCTTAAACATGCATTTGCTAAATATGTTTGCTGCCTCTTGGCTCTTGTTAAATCTGTATAATATAAATTACTGAGTTCCAGTCTGTCGAGAAGCTTTTTTTCCCCTGTCCTTCTCTCTCATTCCTTACCCCAAATGCTGTCTTGATCAGCAATAATGTTCTGCTCCAAAGGAAAAAGTCTTAAACTATGTAGTAAAAGGAGAAAATTTCCGGCTGGGCAATGAGAATGTTTCCATCTGATCTGTTATAAATCTGGGTCCAGTTGTGCATGAAAATGCAATGCATCATCTGTAATTATTATGCCAGTTGGAGGTTTGATCAGAACAGCAGACAGCCAGGCTATGCAACAACAAGCACTTGACATTTTAAACGGTCCTGACATTATAGCTCTGACATTTCATTTTTTATATCCTTTCCAAAAAATGAAATGATGAATGGGATTTCTTGATGGGCTAGAACTTTTAAAGTTTTGGGTTCTATATCACAAGCCTGTTAGTATCTCTGTCAATGCAAGGTTTTCTCATGGAAACATAGCAAAGGTAGATGCGAACTCAGGTTAAGATCTTCTTAATTGTTTTCATATTCAAATCTGGGTTAAAAACACACAGCTGAAACTACAAAGACAAGAATGGACCATCTTGCTGTCTCCCCCACTGTTACAGATGTGGATAAAGCATATAGAGAGGTATATCTGAGGCATGCAAATGTACTGATGAAGATACAGATGAAGATCATACAGATGGAAGTAGGAATATCCTCGGATTTTCCAAAAGATTGAGATATGCAAAGTACATAATATAAAATACGTTGAAATAAAATGATCATAGAGAAAGTTGAAATGAAATGATCATAAAGTAAGATTAGAAAGATTATTGCAGCCCTAATGCCATGAAGTACTGTTCATTTGCCAAAGGTGGGCTACCCATTGGCCTCTGAACTTCCTAATAGTAGAAGTGAAAAGGAAAATATCCATACAGACTTACCCCAGCATCAGCTACATGCTGGCAGGGGCAGTTGATTTCATGCCCACACCCCTCCTCTGGCCACATAACTATGAGACACCTAATGTCCTTGCCACATAAACTAGGTCCTGGCTCCCCCATCTTTTTTTTTTTTTTTTTTTTTTTTTTTTTTTGGTCTTTAGTGTAGAAGTTCCTGGGCAAGGGGCTGAGTTGGAGCTGCAGCTGCTGGCCACAGCAAACACCACATCCCAGCGGTATCCAAGACCTATGCTGCAACTTTCGGCCATGCCAGATCTTTAGCCCACTGACCGAGGCCAGGGATCAAACCCACATCCTAATGGATACCAGCCAGGATCTTAACTCGTTGAGCTGCAACGGGAACTCCAGCTCCCCCTTCTAAGCTTCTATGTCCCAATAACCTCAGTCTCTTCCTTAGTTTCCCCAGCCTAGGATGGGAGCTGTTCCCTGCCATCTGTTACTGCATTATCTTCCCTTTGCTTTTCCAGTCCTCCAAAGTCTTTTTAACCAAGTCTTTGTATTAAATTCTCTCTTTTAAAATAACTAGTGTGGTTTCTGTTTCCCTGACTGATACTGGGCTCTGACTGACTGAAGGGTCAATCCTCCTTAAGGTGGGAAACCCACCCCCTCCTTTCCCTACACATACTGTGTCCTTAAACTGGAATTGTGGTGAGTGGGCTTGTTAAATACTAATAACCCTGTGATCTCACTGTTAGTCCCATTTTATACCTGGTAGTTGAAACACAAATGAGTGGGATCATTTTCCATTATTGCCTGGTAGTGTCACAAACTATGGGCTGAGCCTAACAGCTGGCAGCGGAGCAATGTGTAGTCAGTAGGACCCCAGCATCACAGAAAGAAGTATGGAAAGATAGGTTTGGAGCTGAGGGTTTATAGCTAAATTACCAACACAGATGGAATAGGTGGGGTGAGCCAAGGAGACAACTCAAGAACACTTCCCCACCCATAGGTACCTTAGTAAGAGCATCCAAGCTCTGCTTTAACCCAGACCCCATCTCCCACTTATGCTTTGAACCGTGTAGTTCTCAGGTGGCTTCCCCAGGCTGCAGTCACCCTATTGCCCCTTACCTGGATCCCCCTCTTCCACTCATCAGCACCTTTGGAATCACGATAGTTTGCTAGTTTACCAGGTCTGGTTTCAGTTTTTTCCTGAGTGCTGCACCTTGGATTTTTGAGCCCTGTTCCATCACTGGACCCAAAGCTCACTCCAGGTCTACCTCTTAAGTTGACAGAAAGCTGCAGAGGAGAGGGGAGAGCAGCACTCCCTTCCTTTTCCAAACAATAATATTGCTCATCTGAGAAGGGCAGGCAGGCCCACAAAGCACACACTTATCACCTTCCTTGGAAGATGAGTTTGTGGGTGTTAGTTGAAGGGTGTGAAGATGCTAGTTATTTGTAATAAGCATACAAATCAGGGGGTTTCTGTTTTGGGTCAGTGGGATGAGGATTCAATCCCTGGTCTCACACGGTATGTTAAAGATCTTGCTTCAAGCTGTGGTGTAGTTTGCAGATGTGGCTCAGATCCAGCATTGCCTTGGCTATAGTGTAGGCCAGCAGCAGCAGCTCTGATTTGACCCCTGGTCCGGGAACTTCCAGAAGCCGCACATGAGACTGTAAAAAGAAAAAACATTTTAAAGAAAACGAATCATAAAATAATGTCTATACCATAGTTTTGCTGAGAATGGTCCTAAGGAGATGAACAGAAATTCAGGTACAAAAAAAAATTAGATTAAATAATGGATCAGTTACATAGAAAAGAGGCTGGAAAAATGGAACAATATTCCTTCCTTCAAGTCCCCATATCTTAAAACCAATCTCCACAAAGTCCTATCCTTCTCCAGGGTTTCTTCTGAAACTTAGCATTGTGATGCTGAGTCTAAGGAAATAGTCCTAATTGAAATATGAAGTCATGTTACTTTAATGTACTGAATGTTTTCAAGTAAATTTGCATTCCTCCTTTAGATGATAAGCTTTAATCAGGGCCTTATGCCCAGAGATTTTTTTTTTTTTAATTCTGCAGTTTTATGAATTAATTGGAATTCCTTGTGTTTTCCCCCTAATGGCTTTACAGTGCAATCTCAGGTAAGGGATCCCATGACAAGTAGGCCCTGGTGTGTGAAGAACCTCATCAACTTCAATTTCTGAGCCTGTCACTCTCATTTATCAGGGGGCAGTAGCCCAACCAGAATTATAGCCATCTAACGAGATCCTCAATCTTCCAGTATATTTTCCTCTTTTTTAAAAAAATAATTAATGTTTTGAAGGGAAATGACACTATTTTAAGAAAAGAGAATGGTGAAAGGGAAGATAGAAAAGGGTCTAATTTATAAAGATGACCCCTCCTCGTGGAAAAGACAGCTAAAATCTAGTTACATCTACCTACACAGTTGAGGATGTGCCAGAAAGAAAATGGCCTGATTCTTTGGCTCAAAATATCAACAAAGAAAGGGCTTAAAAGGGGAAAAGAGGTGAGTGGCAGCTGGTCCAGGATGAAAACAAGTTCTAATGCAATTTTTCTTCTTTCTCCTCAGGTCAGTGGCTGGGGTCCAGCTGTTCCCTATAACTAAGCCTTGGTTCTTTTCTGGCACAAAGAGAGCACACTCACCCGAGAGAAAAGTCTGCTGACATAGAACTGCTGTTTAAAGCAGAATAGTAGGCTGTGAGGACAGAGGATGGTCCAGGAGGGGCAAATATTTCTTTCATTTTTATTTCCAAAATGTATTGGCATAAATGTAATGGGGACATAAATGAGAAAATATGGTTTATTTACCATTACATATGTCTGAGAGGCAAATGAAGGGGCCTGCAGGAAGGTTTACTGCATTAAAGACATAATATGAGTGCTAGAAAGAGCCTGCTGCCTCTGCCACCTCCCCCAGCCCAAATTTATATTAGAATAACCTTTAAAAATGAAAATGATATACAGAAAAATCCTGACATTTAAAACCAAGCTAGGGTCTTATGCTTACTGAAGGAACCTAAATCATTAAAACAGCATGGACAGGGAATAGCTTTTTCAATATTCAGAGTTTGTTTCTGGGGACAGCTGTAGGTAGGCAAAATTGGACATTCATGGAGTTCCCATTGCGGCGCAGCGGAAACGAATCTGACTAGGAACTATGAGGTTGTGGGCTTGATCCCTGGCTTCTCACAGTGGGTTAAGGATCTGGGGTTGCCATGAGCTGTGGTGTAAATTGCAGATGGGCTCGGATCCCACACTGTTGTGGTATAGGCCAGCAGCTACAGCTCCGATTCGACCACTAGCCTGGGAAACCTCCGTATGCCATGGGTATAGCCCTCAAAAAAAAAAATTGGACATTCAAATTAAACCCAGGGAATACCAAGTTTTATCAGCAGAATGACTGACAACATTAGGACAAATATTTAGGGAGACAATTGCTTGGTGGAAAGAGCATTGGATCAAGACCCAGACCTGGATTCTTATGAACTTTGACCAGCCATTTACCCCTTTGAGTCTTGGTCTCCTCAGCTCTCGAGGTAGGGGGGTGGGGTGCAAATCTCTGTGGTCCCACCCTCCCTAATTTTCCATGATTCCATGAAACTTTGATAATGAAGGGAATGACACCTCAGTACCTCAAAATGATTAGTTGCTTAGAAACAAAAGTTAAGAAAACTTGTTTGTATTTGACACATTTCATGAAGCCTAGATTTTTTAAAAACTCTCAGCCAGTGAATTTCAGGTTTCTACCTATGGGCTCTATGTTTCAGTTTGGCATGTTACTTTCTGTCCCTACCCCTCATTCAGAGTTGCTCCCTATCATGAATGGAAGGGAAGGCCAATGACAGGCTGCCTACATAGAAGTCATCTGAAGCTTTTTCAAAATAAATGATTTTTTATATCCCCAATATTCCTGGTGATTGTAATGCATGGCCAGGTGTGGAAGCCACAACTACTCACATCTCTCCAAGAGATCCACCCCCACAGTCATCCATCCACCCTATCTCCCAGCATTGACCTTTTAAGTTCTTTGGAGCCATGGAGTCCTACATACTTCATTTATAAGATAACAGCAAAAAAAAATCACTCTTGCATGCTCACATGCAGACTAATTTAAATCCTGCCTCTATCACTCACTAACTGTATTGTCCTTGATAAGTCATTTTCCCTCAGTAAGTCTGAGTTTCCACACCCATGAAGTGAGATTAAAAATACTTCACTGAGTTATGAAGATGACATGAGAGAACATACATAAGCACCTAGCACAGTGCCTGGCAGATTATACACTTAATATACTGCTTGTTCCTCTAACTTCTAGAGTATTTAAGCCCTGAGATACATAAAACTAAGATTATTTCTTAAGGAATAGTTTCCATTCTGGCCTAGAAGGAGACTAAGGATAGTCCCAGACACTTTAATCCCTTGGTGCTCAAGTCGTATCAGCCTTTCTAATGAAGTCTAAGAAAACAATCATCTATGAACTATTATCTCTGGGTAGCAAAACCTTTCACATGCCCACAGGGAATGAGTTATCTTTTAGTTGTACAGACCTTCAATATTTTGCCCATGCTCTTAAAATGACAACTCTCCTGCATTTATAGGCAAATCTTGTAATTAGACTATAACTTGGTTCCTGCTGCAGCACATATGTTCATTCCTTCTGATTATATACTTTACATTTCTACAACATTTTATATTTTTGTGAGCATTTTAGGGAATATAATATCAAAACTAATACCAATTCATTAAAATAACTTAGATATTATGATTATCATTTAATTCATATTTTTAGAACAATACCTATGAGAATGTTAAGTAAAAATAGATCCACAATTTGGTCCCTTTCTCTATCAAGATACCACCTCCCACACAACCAACCAGGGATCTAGGTTCTTATCGAGGTTATTAGCACAACCTCCTGACTGGACTCCCTGCTTCCCCCCTTGTCCTTCCATTGCCTGTTCTCAATAGAGCAGCCGGAGGGATCCAGCTAAAATGAAATGCAGATCATGTTAATCCAAATGTTCTTCTACTTTCTCTCAAAATGAAAACCAAAGTTCACAGAGTGCCCTTCAGGCCTTTATGCAACCTGCCCTCCCCTCTGCCCTAATCATTCTCACCTTACCCGCTGCTATTCTTCACCTCTTTCACCCCACCTCAGCCACACTAGCCACTTTCTTTCTTCAGGGACTTTCTTCTCTCTGCCTGGGATGTTTTCCCTAGACATCAAAGGGGCTTTTTCCTCTCACCTCCTTTAAGCTGTGGCTCAGCTGTCACCTGGCCACCTATTTAAAATTGCAAATCCTTTCCACCCCCACACCCTATGCTCTCCTCTACTGAAATTTATTCCATAGTACTAGTTATCTTCTAATATTTCATGGCTTATTTTGTGTACTCTTTATTTTTTCCCATGGGAACACACATTCTACAAGGCAAAGTTTCTGGCTGTTTGGTTTATTAACACATCTCCAGTACTTAAGACAGAACCTGGCACACAGTAAGCACTCAGCAAATACTTGTTGAATGAATAGAAGAATTATAAGGCTTGCCAATGATGATGCATCTTAATCGTGATGGTGCTAATGGAGCCTTTCTGAGTCTCTCAGCAGCGTCTTTTCTTCCACTCCATGTGTCCCTTCATTATGTCACAAAAGTCAGAATGAGGAAATAATTTTTTCCATTATCCTTCAAATTAGCTTCTGGAGGTGCTCATATAATCCAACTGAAGCCACTATTTTAAAAATGCTTTGGAAATTGGCTTTTAAGCAGCTTCTTAATCACATAAGAAAATCATAATAATATCATCCTATTATCATCATAGCTGGTTGATGGTTTTGTTTTTTGGTTTGCTCCTCTTGCAAAATGTGTGTCTATACTCTAGTTACCTGAATTAGCTATGAATAGTTTCTGCCTCTTTTCAAAATTCAAAATATATTCTCTAAGAGTAGAATGATATGTCACCATTCAAGAGCCAGATGGTTCTCAAAATATGAAAAGATTTTTAAATAGTTAAAAATCTAATACTTAAAAATGTCAACTATTGGATCAAAAATTAAAAGATAAATATGTTGAATTTGTACAAGTGTGACAACACATTTAAAATATAAAACTTCAGACAAATTTACAAGAAAATCAGATTCTAAAAATTGGGAATTTATCAGGAAAGAAAATTTTCAAAGAAAAAAATACAATTGATTATTGATTAACAAACAAAACTTTTCAAGGTCACAGATAATAGAAAAACACCACAAATTTAAACAACAAAAAATTCCATGTCAAATGTAAAGTGTACTTTTTAAACTTTCTTTAAAAAAAATTTTTTTTTTTGTTTTTGGCCACACCCATGGCATTTGGAAGTTCCCAGGCTAAGAATCAAACTCTGGCCATAACCGTGACTCAAGCCACTGCAATGACAACATTGGATCCTTAATCTGCTATGCCACAAGGGAAAAACCTTTTTTTTTTTTTTTTTGTTTGAGGGCTGCACCCTCGGCATATGGAGGTTCCAAGGTTGGGGTTGAGTCATAGCTATTGCCGCCAGCCTGTGCCAGAGCCACAGCAACGCCAGATCCGAGCAGCGTCTGTGACCTACACCACAGCTCAGGGCAACGCTGGATCCCTAACCCACTGAGCGAGGCCACGGATCGAACCCGCAACCTCATGGTTTCTAGTCGGATTCATTTCCGCTGTACCACGATGGGAACTCTGGGAAAAAAAACTCTTAAAGTTTATTTTAAATTCAATCACAAGACAGTGATGTTAAAGGAAGTAGAGTACTGATATAAGCTGATTCTTTGTACTATTTTTCAACTTTTCCGTAAGTCTAAAATTAATTTAAAAAGTTAAGGAAAAGAATAGTTCTGTTTTATCTCTATCCCTGCGGTGATTTGTACTCTTAGTTACTATGGTGTTACACTAAGTCTTGATATCTGGTATCTGCTTTGTTCTTCTTTGCAATGGTCTCAGCTATTCTTGACCCTTGTCATTCCCATATGAAGTGTAAAATCAGGTTGTCAATTTTCACAAAAATCACTGCAGGGATTTTCCACCAGAATTACACTGAATGTAGGTCAGTTTGGGGAGAATGAACTGAAAGATAGTGGCTGAAACAACAACATGCTGTGTATATCTTCCTCTGCTAATGCTCCCTGAGCACCTCTCCTGGGTCCTGCACATGGAGTAAAACTGGATCTGATCAGAGCTTAGATCTCTCCAGATTTACTGGCTGGTGAGATGGGTATATTTTCCCACTTGGATTATTCCCTTCAGATAAAGTTTTAATCTGGTGTAGAAAATAAAGCTCACTCTTCTGTCTTCTAAACTGAGTCCCATTTTAGCAGGTGTGTGTATCATGATTTAGAGTAAATTGATGACTCTAGGAGTTTAGGAGTAGAGCCTGCAGATTAATTCCAATGTCCTCAACAGCAGAAACCAAGCTCAAAATAGCTTCAGTAGAAAAGGGAATCTATTTACTCACATAAACATCCAGACAGCTGAACACGGGCCTCAAAGAATGTTATCAGCTCTCTGGATCTCATCTCTGTCTCTGCACACCGGCCTCATTCTTGTCAATGTCCTCCCTAGGTTGAGAGAGATCACTATGTATGAATTTAACCTAAATTATTTTCAATTCTCCATTCCAAGGAGATCCTCCCCTCCTCCTGTCTCTTTCCACTCCTATCTCTTTCTTTATCCCTATGGCTCCACTTTTATCAGTATCTATTTTCCCTCTTCCTTCCTAAGCACCCAGGTATCACATCTGAGGAAAGACTGTGACTGTCTTGGGTGTGGCCTGTACTAATCACTGGCCTGGACAATGGAGGGCTTGGATAACGCTGTTCACACGCCCAGTCTCTTTGAATTGGTGTATACTGAGGGGCTGGTAGCAGAAGCAAACATCCGCAGCCTCACCTAAATCTTAAGAATACAGAGAAGAGTTCTGTTTCTAGAAAAGCTATTCTCATCTATCCAGCTTTCTTTCTCCTTATATCTCTGAAGTTCCAAAAGTACCGCCTCATTTCACACCACCATGATAGTGTTTAACCACCTCGCCTTTAGAGAGCGAAGTGCATGACAAAGTAAGGCAAGGCAACTTTCATTAACTACTGTAGAAACAAAACTTTGTAGAGTCCATGCAAATTTGAATCATTGTCTGAAAAATAAGCAATTTAAACACAGTCTAAAAACTGTATAAATCCTTTTCTATTTAGGAATTTAATCTGTCAATGCTCAGAACTGTGTCCTTTGTGGATGTGTTTTTTCCGAGTGACTTCGCTTCCCACTGCTGTCTGAGCATACTGATAAGAACCGCCCTCTTTACTTCCCCTTTATCACTTTGGTGACCACAACTGGGCTGCACCGTTAGAATCTTCTTGGGACACTTAAAAATTCCCAAAAAAGGGAGGGAGGGGTTCCTGTTTTGACTCAGCAGGTTGAAACCCACCATAGTGTCTGTGAGGATGCAGGTTCCATCCCTGGCTTTGCTCAGTGGTTTAAGGGTCCAGCACTGCTGCAGTCTGCAGCCTAGGTCACAGAAGCATCTAGGTAGGATGTGGTGTTGTGGTGGCTGTAGTGTAGGCTGGCATTTGCAGCTCTGATTTGACCCCTAGCCTGGGAACTTCCATATGCCCCAAGAGTGGCCCTAAAAAGGAGAAAAAAAAATATCCCATGCCTGGGATGTAATCCAGGTCAAGTGAATGAAAATCTCTGGAATTGGGACCCAGGTGTCTGCACTTTTAAGAACTCTTCAGGTGATTTCAATGTGCAGCCAAGATTCTAGGACTGATCCAGTTGATGTCAGTGCTTGCTGACTCCCCACCCTGCCACTTGACAGATTTTGCTTCTAAAACACAAAGGACTAAGATGCAATAATCGTGATCTCAGAGGGACCAGACAAGGAAGTAGCTCTCCCTCTATGGATTGTAGGCCATGAAAACCAAGAGCTTCATGGGCCAGATCCAATCATTTTTGGTACCCAGAGTATATTTTGAAAATTGAAAGATAATTCATAAAAATCTAGATTTGTATCTTCTCTTGAAAAGTTGGAAGATTGGCGAAATACTGGGTGGCTGTTGAGTAGCAGCTATGGCCTCTAGACAAAAAAGTCCTTCCTAGTTTATCAGTTTTCACTACTTTCTATTAATAGTCCAGTCTGTGTCACTAATTAAAATGATCTGCTTTGCATCTCTGGGCATCCAGGTTTACAGCCATTTCTAGTTGCTAAGTCTCCCTGTAACCTGGGCAAAAGGAGTTCTCTACGTAATACAGCTTAACTCATTAAAATTGGGTTCTCCATCGGGATAAAGTCCTTACAGTAACAGGATGTGTTCATTATCTTGAACTTTTCCCCTGGACAGAAATCTCTTGAGTGTCTGTTTTAGAAGAATAGCTCACAGAGATGATAGATTCGAAACAGATAATTGATGCATATGTTCTTGTAGACATAGATCCATTACGCCTTTCAACAAAACCTCCCATGGATTCCCAAAGGGCCATAAAAGAAGTTGAAACAGATCTCAGTGCTTTTTCGCCAAGGCAAAATTAATATTACCTTCGAAGGAAATCAACTGAATTAAATTTAAATCAGCAATAACAAATAATAGCTTCTGTACGGGACTTTCCAATTACAAAGAGAATTTACTCTCATTCTCTATTTGATCCTTATAGAAACTATGTGAGGAAGACTTTATTATGATTCCTAATTTATAGATGAAGAAATTAAAGCTCAAATAACCTTAAGAGAGCTTAGGTCATTAAGTCTCCAAGTCAAGACTTGAATATGTGCTTTTTATCCTAAGCCTCATACTGTCACAACACACTGTATTCCCCCAAAGACAGTACTATTTCAAGAGGCATGTGGAGAAGTTGTGATTGGTAATAGAGCTAGAAAATTTGATCTTATGTGTGCTAAGTTTGCCTCAAACTGTTCCAGGAACTAGCTGAGACAGCTGCAACTCCTAGGCCTCCAAAAATTAGAGCCTCAAATGCAGGGTCAATTTGGCTGAGGGCCAAATGAGCAACCTAGGTATAAAGTAAGCATTAATTTGAACTCTACTTATCTAGTATTTATAAAACATTAAATGCTCAAATGAAGTTCACTTTCAAACTTAATGTGCTCCTAAATTATTTACTACGCATATAGTAAAGTGGAATTTGGGAATTCAGAGAGGAAATTGGGAAAATATTTTTGATTATTTGACTCGAATTTCATATTGAGGATTTTGAGATCAGCCATCTCAAGGATATATTCCTATCTTGATTGACAATCTCTAATTTACAACTACTTGCTTTAACTTACTTACAACTACTACTTCAGTAAGTTTCTTCTTACTGAAACCAAATAACTTGGCACTGTGCTTACATACGTATTGCAATTGCACAATAAAATTTAGCTCTTATAATTATTACCACCATCCTTCCAGTCTTTTTGTTTACTCACTTTAGTTTTGTGTCCTTGCCATGGTTCCTTTTTTCCCAGCTTTGAGATATAGTTGACATATAATATTGTGTTAAAGTATACAATGTAATGATGTGATAAACACATATTAAAGTGATTACCGTAAGATCAATTAACACCTCCTTCACCTCACATAATTATGTGTGTGTGGGGTTATCCACTCTAAAAACTTTGAAGTATATGAGACAGTGCTGTTAACTAAAGTCACCATTCTATATATTATCCCTAGAACTTATAATTGGGAAGTTTTTACACTTTGACCAATGTCTCCTCATTTTCCCTCAACCCCCAGGTTGGCAACCACCATTCTAAGCCTTTTTTAGATTCTACACATAAGTGCCATCATACAGTATTTGACTTTCTCTGCCTATTTCACCTAGAATAATGCTCTCAAGCGCCGTCTATGTTGTTGCAAATCTTGCCATGGTCTCTTGCACTAAGTATATATTCAATAAATGTTTGCTACATTAAATAATTTTTAAAATTTTCAAGTATAAACTCCCTAAAGATACCCTGTGGAAATTTTGAAAAATTCTGAAATACACAAAATACAAAATATTACTAAAACAAGGTAGCAGTATTTATAAGTTAAACAATTTTGCATATTAGTTTCAAATATCTTAATAGTAAAGGACTATACCAAACACTTGTTTATTAATACAATTTAATAACAACTGGTTTACATTCATTTATATTAAATTGAGCTTTCCTTCTAATTCAAATTAGTTTGTCTTAATTGGTCCAAGGCAGTAAAGTTTTATTGCAAATTACTTTCATAATTGTTATACTATAGAAACCAAATTCTAAAGCATTATCAACTAACATTAAAGTTTAGAAACATAAAATTCTGGAATTTTATATCATAATTTAAAATATGATATATATGTACAGTTAAATGTCAAATAATTCTAAAAATCAGTAAGAAAAACATTAGCAACCAAATGGAAAAATGTACAAAGTTTGGAAACTCAAATTATCCACCAAAACATGAGAAGATATTTGCCACTAGTAATCTGGAAAATGCAAAATAAAACAATATTGCTGTAATCATCAGATTTGGAAGAAGTACAAGGTAATAATATCAAGGTTGGTATTAAGGATGGATGAAAGCAAAGATGAATTGTCATTCACTACTGGTGGAGAAGATGCTAAAACCGTGGGTAATTATTAGTCAGATCCACTTCCCCTGCCTTCCCTAATCAAGACGGTTTTAAGACTTGCAAGTCCCCCAAGCTGCATGTAGCCTAAATGTTTTCCTGAGCTTTTTCCCAGGAACTTGGTGTCAGCTGCATCTAATTTGAGCTGAGCTGGTTAAGATGTGGTAGGACCAGTCCTCCAACTGGGCATGTGTGAGTGCGACCTTTTGGCATCAAAGGGCTGAAAACTACCCCCTCAGAACATGCAGAGCCCAATAGACTAGTTACACCTACACAAAATCTTAGTACGAGACCTACCCAGCGGTGTTGGATGAAACTGTTCAGCCTGCATCACAGCTGACTTCTCTCCGCCTATTTTCCTTCTCTTCCCTTCCACAGGTGTTGTTCAAGGCTCTTCCATAATGAACATTCTGCACACTGAATACTCTGAGTCTGCTTTCCAGAGAATCCAACCTGCAATAGTGGTCTTTTCCATTATAAAGTCACATGTTCTGCAAAATCGCGCATGAAAAATAACAAAGTTTATGGAAAAAATAGAGGGAAACTATCTAAAAACAATGAAGTTGTCTATGGAACACATAACAACACTAAAAATTGTAACAAAAATGTTAACCAGTTAAATCTCCAACCACAGTCAGTAGATCCCTATAACCTTAAACCCCAACTCAGGCTTCCTCCATCAGAATGTGACTCCTGACAGCATTTGCTTCTGGTAGAGACCAGCCTCATCAAAATTAAAATGGAAGGGTAGGCTTCTTCATCAATCACTTTTTTTTTTAACCAAGGGGAAATCATGTCCTTCATAGCTTCTTAATCTGCACGCACAGCCTCACCAGGTAGCTTAAAGGTGTGGAAATTGAGGCAGTTTAGCTACTACTTGTACTAAAGGAAAGATACTCCTGCAAGATTTACAACTTTCCTTTTTTCCAATTTTTCTTTTTTCTGCTAAGGTTTGCTATGTTGCTAAGGGTTTTCTCTTGAACTGTGAAAAAGCTTGCCCTTATCATTTTAAAATAATAATAAGATGGAAAATTTCATGTAGGAACCAAAGCAGCTTCTGCGTTACACTGATATCAATCCCTGACTCTCATTTGGATTCAAGATCCGAAAGAGATAAGACTGTGTCAGATTTTGAAAAAAGAGACTCTATTTACATACTATCTCTTAAAAAATTTTAAGTGTATCTCTATGAAAGAGGAATACTGGAGAAAGGGAAACAGTATAAGAATGATACTTTCGTACAAACTTAGAGTAATAGAAATACAGCATGATTTTTTCAAGTTCCTGTGCCTCTTTGGACATTAATCACTGTAATTAATATTGTTCTTCTCTGTCCATTTATTGTTCTTTGTAGTTTTACTGATTTGCCATCAGCTGACTTAGTATTACTCATTGTTCTTGTGTTTTCAGTTCATTTGATATAAAACTGTGCCAGGCAGAGTAAGAATTTCATTCTGTTGGGCTTCCCCAAATTTTTCGTGCATCCCACATTGCAGAACATGACTGAGGTGTTGGTGCAGCCGTTTAGCACAAAGAACGCTGGTATGAAGGGCCAGGTGCAAGGCTTCTACACATGGTACCCTATGAATAAGTGAAACTAGACCAAGACAAAGGAGAAAAAAAAAAAAGGTTAAGACTTTATTACCCTGATTCTATTTTTACTTCCCAGGAATTGTTTGGGCTTTGCTGATGACACTAATATATGGGAGGGTGGGGTCTGGTGTGCGCTGCCATATATCCAGTTTATTTCTGCCATGATCAAGGATAATCATCAGAATATATTTTTTAAAAGTCTAAAAATCAAAATGGCACAGGCACAATCAAAGTGGATGTATGTAGTAACTAATTAGTACAAATGAACAGAATATACGGACCTTGCTTTCTAGTCTTCAATTATTGGTTCACTCAAGCCACAGCTGCATCTTTTCATCCCCATAGAAGTTTTTGCACATATCCAGGTGCTTACAGGAGCATTAAATGCTTTATTCTACACCTATCACCTTATCTGGCCTTTTAAACTGCCTTCTTTACCCCTCTTCAGGACTTGGAAATTATGGTCTCACATCTTCTTGACTTCTACTCAAGAACTGTAGGAGGGCATGGTGTCAGAGGGCTACCCTGCTCTTGATTTCCCCTTCCTTAACAAGGTTTGGGTTGGATTTGGACCAGGTAAGAAGCAGGGATCAGGTAACTTTCAGAAATCTCAGCTTATCACTTTATTATTTCACATTAAACTCTCTCCTTCTAATGAGTCTTTATTGAACAGGGGGACTGTAGCTTGGCTCTTCAGATATATTTCCAAATATTCCCCAAATTTTGTTTAGGGTCATAATTTTATGTTCTGAGTCCTTCAAGGCTCTTTTCCTTGGCTTTTGACAAAGGGTCATTTTTCTGTTTTGTTTCACACCCACTGAGGCAAAAAATATTACCCATTAAACCAATTAAAATGTCCAGAGCACAGTAAAAAATCTATCAAGAATGGTAAACTGGTCAGCTATTGCATATTAATCTACTGTATCTGCTTCAGGCACCTGACCCATCTGTCAAGTCTATTCATGAGCATCTCAAGCATGAGAACAGCCTTCCTCCTTGAAAGTTCACCCCATCTTTGGGTCACTCTGTTAGGGAAGTCATTGGTTATAATGATCTGAAATCTGTCTCTGTATAACTTTCCTAAAAATACTAAAGAGAAAAAGAAAACAGTCTCTTTTGTACTGTGATTTCTCTCTGGGCCTCTCTTCAGGTATACTGCTCAGTTCACCATGTTAACAGCCCAGGGGCAGGACCCCACACCAGAATACCAACTGGAAAGTTGACTTTTTAGAAACATAGTGCTTTGTGTGGCTCTTCTGCCATCCAAATTCCTGCTCCAGCAGTGTGGACAAACAGCTCTTGATCAGTATGCCTGAAAGGATTTCAAGCCCAGTTGGCCTGTGGTTGAGGGAGGTAATTCATCCATTACTGGAATTTAAGCCCTCCTCAGGGCATTAATATGAGGCTCTATAAGGTTCCACCTTGTGCAGCTTAGTCAGTGTTTCCAGCCTCTGCTCACACTACGCTTCCTCTGTGCTTTCTCCACACTGGGTACTGTGTCTTTTTAAATTTCTCTTCACCATTCTTCCTCCTGACACAGGTCTTTGCTTTTCTGTAGTCTCTCTCAGCAAACATTTCTTTCCTGTTTATCCAGTACTACCCTCCTTCAGATTTTAGCTCAAATGATACGTCCTTGGTAAATGTCCCTGAATTCCCTAACAAGATCCTTTGTTTCTCTTTTTTCAGGGTCATTGATTTACACTTCTCGTATAAGTGTTTATTTCCTCCGTTCTATCTTTATGGTTATCATCCAGCTGGTAAATAATAGGTGCCGCAAAATAGTTTTCAAATAAATGAATGAAAATATCACACCTATATGTAAAGCTAGACTAAGCCCACTAACTCAGCATGTCTTTCTCCACTCTCTCCTACCTCTGTTTATCTCTACATGTTTCCTTTTCCTCTCTAATTGCAGTGCCTCTGTTCAGCAAGCTCTAGAATGAAATAAATGGATAAATGTGTGTATTTTTTATTTTTGTTTTTTTTTCCTTAAGGCTAATTATAGGCTGTAGTGGTGATTATCCTACAGAGTCACCCAGGCCTCATTTAATGAGCAACATGAATCTGCAGGGAAATGCTGTTTCTTAGGGTTTGAGTCAAAGATTGCAGAGAAAGGTTGCAAAAAGAAAAACAAATGATGAAAAAGTTTTTTCCAAATGTCATTCACACTGCTTTGTATTATTTACAGTATTTCTTGTCAGGGATTCCACCAGTTAAAGGAGAAAATAGCAGGATGCTCTCAAAGTTTATATAACAAATCTGCTCCTTTTATTCTCTATCCAAAAAGGTAGCATATCTTTCAATTAGGTGTCATCATAAATCCTTAGACATGCAACTTCCCTTCAGATATAGCCCATTAGATTACATAAAATATTACTGAAATACATCTTTTTTCACTGAAGTCAGATATGTTAATTTGAACATTCAAAGCAAAGTTAAATCCTTGGTTACATATTTATAACTAGTGATTTTTTTTCAGTATATTTTTTTCAACAACACATTTAGAAACCCACCAGGTGCTAATATTCAGGGAATATTTACTCTGACCTGTTGTCTCTTTTGACAGGTGGTATTAGACATTCTGTTTGTATACTTTTGAATGATAATCTTGTATGTTGGTCACAAAAAAACACACAAACTTTAAGCCTGAAAAATGATGGTAAATTTGAATATGAACAGTTTACTATTGAGCCAATCTAAACATTATTTCCCATTGCTATAATTGAACCTGGTAAAGCTCAGGAATAAGATGTACATTTACAGGAAGGTGATGCCAAGTTTAAAAAGATAGTTTATTTGAAACTGAACAAAAAATGAGGCAGATATTTTATGATGCAAATGCTTTGTCATGATAACATCTGTATCAAGAATCCACATATAAGTTTAGATATGGAAAACTATTCTGCAAATCAATAACACAAAAAAGAGATGAAGAGATAAAATCACCATCTGTAGCACTGGCTTCTTAAAAATTTTTTTCAGTGGTCATTTAAGAGACTTTTTTGCTTAGCAAAAAAAGGATGAAACGTCACATGAAGCTATCGCAATTTATTCAGTGATTTTTGTCCAGTGATAATTTAAGAAGACACTGTTGAAAGCAAAACAGATTTCAAAATATTATTTGTTACTTGGATTTTTCCCAGGGTAATCCATAAAGGTAGTTGGTGACATAGCCATGAATTTTGAAGGCCAAATGCACTGCATCCTTTTTCAATCTAACAAACTGTCAACTTAAATATGCACAAGATGAAAGTTGAGAGGTGAGCAAAATGAGGACCGTAGTCCAGGAGGTAGCATTTGAGATAGCTCAGGGAAACCACTCTGAAGAAGTAGTGGGGAATGTCAGTTATGTATGTGACTTTGGTGAAGGGAGAGGTACATGCAAACATGCACACATTTTACAGAAAGTTGCTACTAGTTTTGTGAAGGTTACTGATAGTCATGAGGAACAGATGTCCCCATGAAGGATTTTAGTGCTTTTCTAGGTAGGAGAAGATGCAAGAATTGGATTCATAAAAATCTTCTGAAAATATTTAACTATGAAGACCCGTTTTCCCAGTGTGCCCAGAGCACCTGGTGCCTAACTCCTCATCTCCACCCTGAGCTCTTTTCAGGGGGTGTTGAGGGTTGGCAGCTGCAGTGGCTCATGAATCAATCTGTGTTCACACACCAGTTTAATAGGAGGTGGGCTGAGACTGGTAAGCAAAGTTAAGACTAGTAGTAGGAAAGTGGTTTTTTTTTTTTTGGAAGTGGGGAACAATGAGGAGTTGAGGGGGAGACGGATAATCAAGATAGTTGCATAACAATTGTAATTCCTACATAAAAACTCTAAATTGCTGTTATTTCTCCCTGCTGCTGTCACCCAGATTCCCTGTTGCCAAAAGAAGGGGGGGGATTTGAACAATTTCATCAAATGCCCAACATAATTAACATATTACAGATAGTTCAATGGCCTCTCTGTGTAAAATAATTGGTGTCTATACAAATGAAAATAAATAGCTCTCTACACTGTCTTCTGTTCTGATTAAAGTTAGGAACTGTTTTTTTTTTTTTTTTTTTTTTTTCCTATGTAGGCTAAGATTGTTCATTAAAACACTCTCTGCTTGTTTTCTATTTTGAAAATTATTCAGTATTTTCAACTAGATTCTCTTAGGCATAAATACATTTCAACAAAGCTTAGTGTGGTCATAGTATGCTTTATATACTGACTGAATAACAATTTCAAATGCTAAGGTCATATCAAGTGAGAAAACAGAATGTGTGACTTTTTTGGATCATGAACATTAAAATGCAGTACTAACGTAGAAGATCAATTATTTTTCTCTGTGATTTGTTAGGATGACCTTTTGACTGAAGTCATGAGGAAAACAAGACTAATGATCTTGTAGCACAAAGCAAAGGAAGTCCCTAACCAAATCTAAATTACAGAACTAGGACACAAAGTGACTTTGCACAATTGCATTATTCTCAGCTAAGTGGATAATGAGTTGTTTTTTAATATATAGTTGTGCAACTGAAAAAAACCCATAGTATTACATAACACAGTAATTTGACACTTGCGTGTATTACAAAATGATCACCATAGTAAGTCTAGTAACCCTGCCCCACACAAAGTTATTACAATATTACTGACCATGATCATACTCCTTATGTTGTGTATTACATCCCATGGTTTCTCTATTTTATAACTAAAGGTTTGTGCCTCTTAATCCTCTTCACCTATTTCTCCCAACCCCCACCACCTTCCCTTCTGGCAACCACCTATTTGTTCTCTGTATCTTTGAGTCTGGTTCTATTTGTTTGTTTTGTTTTTTAGATTCCATATTATAAGGACAATCACATGGTACTTATCTTTGTCTGAATTTCACTTAGCATAAAACCCTCTAGACCTACCCATGTTGTCACAAATGGCAAGATTTAATTTTTTTTTCCCCCAGTGGCTGCATAATACTCCATTGTACAATGGACCTTTGAACAACATGGGTTTGAACTGCATGGATTCACTTATGCACAGATTTTTTTTTCACTAAATACATACAATAATACTTCATGATCCATGGTTGGTTGACGATGCAGAAACAGAACCATGAATACTGAGGGCCAACTGTGAAGTTAGAATCAGCATCCTTAGCCCCTATGTTGTTCCAAGGTCAACTGTATATATGTATATATGTACCACATCTTTATCTGTTTATCTATCAATGGACTCTTAGGTTGCTTCCATATCTTGGTTATTATAAGTAATGGAGCAATGACCATTGTGGTATACATGTATTTTCAAATTAGTTTTTCTATCTTCTTTAGGTAAATACCCAGAATCAAAATGCTGAATCACGGTAGTTTTATTTTTAAATTTTTGCTGTTTTCCATATTGGTTGGTTGTACTAATTTACAATCCCACCAATAGTGCAGGAGAGTTACCTTTTCTCCACATTCTCTTTGTTTCATTTTTTTCAACCACCCCTAACAGGAATAGGAACCATCACCCCAGACAGAGCTGAATATCCCTTAAACTTATGAACTGAAATGAAGAGAAGGTGCGTCCATATCTAAACACAGCCTACATTGAGCCTACTGCCCAGAGAATCTCTAGACAGAAAGATAAAACCATTAGTTTCTGTGCTGCTAGGAGAAATGAGCTAATGAAGTGGGCAGAGACAGAAGAGTCATTCATGAGTTTATTCTTTAATTCATAAAATGCCTATTGTAGACTTACTGTCTGCCAGACCCTGAGAGAGAGACTGCAGAGACAAAGGACAATAAAACTAGACATAGACGATGTCCTCTTGGAATTTACATTCCAGTAGGAGTTATTAACCAAATAGATTACATTAGGAGTATAAAGTTGCCACTTTTGAGAAGAACTATGAAAGAGAAAGGGCAGTTTGGCTCAGAATTTTGCATACAATGGTAATTAAACTATTAGCTCAGTGGTCATGAAGGACTTTCATGCTACTTTCAGAATACCTTTTGAGATCTTGGAAAGGATTTATTTCATTGCCTTTCTGTGTTGCTTTGAAAACTGTGTGGTTGAATTGCTACAAAAACAAAAACACACAAGGAGGCAGAATTATGTAGATTTGCTCTTATCTGGAGGAAAAATTCTTTGGAAAAAATATTTTAATTTTACTTTTAATTAATTACGGTCACTTATATTACTAATGTTGGGCACAGCACAACTTCCCAAAGCCTGGAATCAGATTGGATACCATCTTTTCTGTTTCCATGTTGATTTTCATGTAGTAACTTGCTTTTGGTTAATTAAACTTTTTCAAAGATTTTAGGTAATTGTAGATTTACATTCAGTTGTAAAGAAAGAATACAGTGAGATCCTCTGTATCCTTTACCCAGTTTCTCCAGTGGTAACTTCTTGCAAAACTCTAGTGCAATATCACACCAGGATTGCGATATTGGTGTGACAAGATTCAAACTACAGAATATTAACTTGATCACAGGATCTCTCATCTTGCCCTTGCCCAACCTCACTTTCCACCAGCCTATACACCTCCTAAAACCCTGGGAACAACTAACTTACTCTGTATTTGTTTTATTTATCATTTACAGAATATTATATAAATGCAATCATATACAATAGGTAACATTTTGGAACTGGCTTTTTATGCTCAGCATAATTCTCTGGAGTTTCATTCAGGCTGTTGCGTATATCAGTAATCAGTTCCTTTTTTATCACTGAGTAGTATTCCATAGTATAGGAATAAAGTTTTCTTGACCATCTGGATTATTCCCAGTCTTTGGTGATTATGAATTAAGCTGCTAATTGTGAATATTTATTTACAGGTCTGGGATAAATATCCAAGACCTCAGCTGGACAAATTGCTTTGGTTAGTTCTCTCAAAAGCAGCAAGTGATCAAGGCATAGGCCCAGAGAGGAACAGATCCTTTTCTCCTATGTTAGACTTCTCTGCAGATTTGCAAAAATTTGTATAGATTTAAAATAAAATCCTTAAATCCTTCCTTTGACAGTTAAGATGTCTGTATACAAGCTACTCAGCCCACATCTTACAAAAATGGAAACAAAATCATGACTCGGCATTTTATCAAAGAGATCTCTGACCTTTTTGATATTGTCTGGTACAGGAATTGGCTTCTTGAAGAATTTAAGAATTTATGTAGTAAATAGCAAGTAGTTTTATTTAACTCAATGTTTATTTTTGAAACAAAATTGAATTTCAACACAAAACAAAGGCTTTCCTCTTGAGTTTATGCATTGTCAGAAAAGTGACAAAACATTTTGCTTTGCAGTGTATCCTAGAGGGGCCCCCCAAACCCTTTGAGAATTACTGGGGGAGGGAGGTGGTGCTATGTCTCAGAACTTATGGCTCCACTACAGTGCTTTTCTGAGCTTTCTGAACCCTCTTGAAAGTATACAAAAACAAAGTAGAAATGTCAGAACCAAGTGCTGAGAAGCATGACAAGTAAGGTACAGCAGTTTGCAGTCAGTGTGGATTTTAGTCCTATTTGGGCAAAAACTGTTCCCAACACACAGGGGATAATTAGGCCCATTGTATAATCTCTCACTTTTCATGTAACGTGATAAATACATTATATACAAACTGCTCAGTGACAAGCAGCTTTCAAAACACAACAAAAAGATGAGAAAAATAATATTAAGCACATTTTCTTTCCTAGGAAATTTCTGACACATCCAGCAGCTGTTTGTTATTATGCTGTTTGATGGGTACCCCTCCATATCTAGTGATGAAAGGAAAAAGTATTATGAATAAACCATAATAAGATGACTAAAGCCCAAAAAACCAGTGGGATGATTTAATATGAGTATATTTAACTTTGGAAAAATAGAACCAAGTTCAAATTTTAGCAGAGCCTTTTATTTTTACTTTTCTTCAGAATCATTTCCTTTTCCTTATTGAACACAAGATATTGATTAAGCAGGCATTTATTTACTTTTCACTGAACACCAGTTGACTCCAAAAGTAGAGTCAGAGTTTTTGCCTTTTGTTGGTGACACATAAGCAGATGCTATTAAGCAAAATGCACATATGGATGCTTCGCTTTTTTGGTTCTCCTACCCTATGCAACATTCCTTTATAATTGAGTAAGATTTAATTCCCTTGATTAGAGAGCAACATTACCCAAACTGAAAGGAGGTAAATTAAATAGTAGCATATCTGAGCTAGATGAATTATCTGCTGATGAGATTAGAATGACAAGTGATTACCATGCTTTTTTTCCCATCTTCAATTGCCCAATTATCTTGTTTAATTATCCTGGATAGAAAGTGAGACCAATAAAATTTTTAAGGCAGAAATTTGTATCATTTTTGTACAGCTTTATACTCATAAGAGTAGCCAAATAATCAGGAATAACAAAAAATGACTTTCAAAACGTCAATAATTATATTGCTTTGTTAATATTGTGTGCAGTTACTGTCAGAGCCATCTGAGACAAAGTGAATCTGGGACTATCATTAAACTAAAGCCTGGAAAGAAGTTGTGCTCCATATTTTCACCCTTCTTCCTTTTCTCTGGTTGCAGTGGTATGATGTATTTCTGTAAGAGAAACCCTATTAATTTGAGATGGTGTTTTCTGAGTAGATCAGACTGGGGACAAAAAAAGTTACATTGCTTTTATTGTGTAAATCAAATTAATTATGGTTTCATTCCATCACTTGTTAAGACTGTGTGAAATTCAATCCTGAGTGTGTTTTTGGAGGCCCCTTCACTTCCCCTGTGGGAATCTTTCCTGTTGCCCAGAACCTGAGGTCCCTGTTACCATCTCTGCTCCAGCTGCATATGGCTGTTGACCTGTTTCTCACAAGAGTTCTGTGCCAGTTCCACCTCAGAAACCCTAACATTATTCCCATTGTGCCTGTGATTCAAAACCTGCTTCCATGGACTTTGCACAGCCAACACCAAATATGGGGCCCCAAGAATAAGTGGGGCACATATATCTGCCCTTTGCAGATATCTTATAAACACCCTACATATCCCCCATGTTTTTAAAACCTCCCCCCCACTTCTTTGTTTCTTTTCCTCCCCTCTCTCCCTCCCCCCTCTTTTTTGGTGTGCCCTCACTTCTCAGCACCATCTTCTCTCCCCAGCTTTATTCTCCTCCAAAAGTATTTTGGCTATTCTTGGCCCTCTATATTCCTATATAAATTTTAGAATCAGCCTTTAACTTACATGAAAAAGCCTTTTAGGATTTGGATGGAATTACATTGAATCTATACATATGTTTGGGAAGAAATGATATCTTTACAACATTGACTCTCATGATCAACTCACAGGGTATTTCTCTCCATTTATTTAAAACAAGCTTAATGTTTTCCATTTAAATCTGCATATCTCTGCTATATTTACATAAAGACATCATTTAATTATTTCTTTATAAGTGATAATTATGTTAGATTGTATTCTGTTACTGGCATGTAAATATGCAATTACCTTTTATTTATTGATTTTCTTTTTATGTCTGGAATTCTTATATACTCTCTAATTCTGATATTGCTGTCATTTCTTAGGAATTTTTTGTTTATAGTAATATAATCTGTTATTATAGTTTTATTTCTTCAATTTACTTTTTAATTTTTTCTTATCATGCCAAAAAGAATGGCACAGAATCATGTGGAACAGGAGCAATAATAATAGGTGTCTTTTTCTGGCTCCAGATTTTCTAGACTAAATTTCCTGAGAGGTTTTAGTTTGTTTTTTAATTAATGTTGAGGTTTTCTCTATATATTGGGATCTTTGTAGTATATTGATAAAATACTATCTCTTGACAAGATATTTTTAATAAATTGCAGAAATTTTTTTGCTAATTTTTTAGTTAGAATTTTTTGTATCTGCATTAGGTAGGATGGACTTATACCATTATTGTCATCTGTTTCTGTTATCAAGAAAATAATAATCTCATAAAAGAGATTAAGGATTATTTTTTCTTTTTCTGTTCTCTAGAAAAGAAGTTACACTCCCAACCTTCTCCATGTTCACCCCATTTTTTGATTTAGTGTGTGTGTGTGTATTGATTTTTCTTTATACAAATACAAGTCAATGCAAATATATGTATATTCTTATTCTTCCACTCTTAACTTTCTTACACAAAAGGCAACATACATTACACAGTGTTACAGACTGTGATTTTTAAAAAATTTTAACCTATATCCTTTACAGCTTTTCACATCAATGCACAGGGTGAGTCTTCATTCTTATTCATAGCTGCATAATATTCCACTTAGGGACTATACCAGAGTTCATTTAATAAGATCCCTATTGTTTTCAAAGTTTTGCTTTGCAGATAATGCTGCAATAAGTGCTGTGTAGAAATATTTCAGTTATATCCTAATGTATCTGCAGAATGAATTCTTAAAATGGGAGTTCCATGTCAAAGAGCAAATGAATTTGTATTTTTTATAAATATTGCCATGTTGACCTCCAATGTATACTATATTGTATTATTACTATTATTTTTTGGCAATGCCCATGGCATGTGGAATTTCCCAGGCCAGGGATCAAACATGCACCACCGCAATGATGCAAGGCCCTGCAGTGACAACATGGAATCCTTAACCCGCTGTGCCGCAGGAGAACCTCCTGCCCCCGTATTGTATTCTTTACCAGCAGATTAGAAGAGTACCTGTGTTCAGTTAGAAGATTTTAAACTATTGAGTCAATTTCTGTAACACCCATAGAACATTTTAGTTTCTTTGTTTTTTTTCGGATAATTTGTATTTTTCTAGGCAGTTATGCTTTTTACATAAATGTCTACCCATTTTTGCACACATTTGTTAATAATAATCTATCTTTTTAAATCTTTATCTATATTTGCAGACAGAAGCCCCTTTTCATTCCTAATGTGTACTAAAGGCTTCTTCCTGTTACTAATCCATCTAACTAGACAGGGTTTCTCAACTTTGATATTTTGGATATCAGATGAGTCCTTGTTACTGGGGGCTGTGCATTGCAAGATTTTTAGCATCATCTCTGAACTCTACCCACTACCTGCCAGTGGCACTCCCCACCCCAGTTTATCTTCAAGATATTGCCAGATATCCCCTGGAAAAAGTTCAGGGAGGAGGAAAGCAAAATTGCTTTCAGTTGTGGACTGCTGATCTAGAGGTTTGAAAGTTCTGACTTATCAAAGAATAAACTTTGACTTTTATTTTTTTCTTTTCCTAGTTTATTAATTTCTACTCTGACCTTTGTTTATTTCTCTATGTAGGCTTTTTTATTTCCAACTTTTTACTGTTGATATTTAACACTTCAGTTTTCATACTTTTCTTTTTCTGAAATAAGCATTTAAGACTATACATTTCCTTCTAACTTAAAAAAACCTACAAATAGCTTTATTCTTTTATCCATTAAAGATATGTTTTATAATTTCTGAATTTATAGATTTAAAACAATTTTTATCTTAATTTTTAAAGAATGTGTCAGTGTAATTTTGATTCTTTGACGTATATTGAGGCTTAGCTTATGGCCTAGAATGTGGTCAATAATTTTCATAAATGTTCTGTGTATTCTTGAAGAGAATATCCAGTTGCTGAATGTAGTTTTCTATGTAGGTCTATTATTTCAGTTCTTCTCAAATATTTTCATACAATGTATTCCTGGAATAAGTGAATGAGGTTACTTGAGGTCAGATGAGACTGATCTGTGAGGCTCAGGACACCCACTGTTGGTACCCCATAGGACAAAGGAATTAAGATCTATGGGGACTTGTAACCCTTTCATAGTATAACAGTTTGCCAGCTAAACTTGGTCAATTTTTTTTTTTTTTTTTTTTTATTTTTGACTTTTCTAGGGCCACTTGCGGGGCATATGGAGGTTCCCAGGCTAGGGGTCTAATCGGAGCTGTAGCTGCTGGCCTATGCCGGAACCACAGCAACGCAGGAGCTGAGCTGCGTCTGTGACCTACACCACAGCTCATGGCAATACCGGATTGTTAACCCACTGAGCAAGGGCAGGGATCGAAACTGCAACCTCATGGTTCCTAGTCAGATGCGTTAACCACTGTGCCACAATGGGAACTCCCAAAACTTGGTCAATTTTAACTATATTTTCTGCGTCTCCCAAATCCTTATTGATTTCTTTGTGTATTACTCCATAAATTACAGAGACAGTTGTTTTTAATTTGATGGGGCCCAGGACAGGCCTTGACAAAATATGCCGAAGTGGCACATTGATTATTTTAAATTAAAGTTATTTAAGAAACCACCAGCACCAGAAGGACACTCTGACCCCTTTTGTCACCCTGAATGCAGGAAATACATCTCTCACATGAAAGGCACCCTCCCTATACCAGGAGGTAGAGAGACAGACATCCTTATCATCAGAGAGACGGAATGAGGGCTGAGAGGGCTGTGGAAACAAACTCTGCTTAGATTCTTCACTAATTAGTACTCAGACCTAAGTTACTTTGCCTTGTCAGTTCGTCACAAATTTGTTTCTTTGCCTAAAAGGTATAGAAGCCTCCTGCTTTGGTCACTTCTCTGAGTCTCAGGTCTTTGGGGACCCCATACATACAAAGCTAAATTGTTTTTTCTTCTGTTAATCTTATTTCAGTTTAATTATTAGCCCAGCCAGAAGAACCCAGAAAGGTAGTGGAAAATTTTCCTTCTTACAAAGTCTCTTATTTTTATACTTTCTCCTTATAGTTCTATAAATTTTGACTTATATATGTGTTAGGTACAAATTAGAATAACTGTATATTCTTAGTAAATGTTGACTTTATGAATTGCCAGTGATCCTCTTTATCTGTTATTTCTGTTTTCATGTCTATTTTGCCTAACATTATTATAACCATGTCAACTTTCTTTTATGTCATTTACTTATATGTGTTTTCATCTTTTATTTTCCACTTTTTTATCCTTAAGCTTTAGATATATCACTTGTAGGCTGCATATAAGTGGGTTATTCCTCTACTTTCACAATATTTGTGAAATATTATTCCTAAGTTAGTAGACCCAATCTCCTCAAGAAAGACTCCAAAAAAATTGCAGTCATTGGTTTTAAGATTTTCAAATCATGATCGTCAAAAAATCGGAAAATGCTAGTGATTATTTTCTGATATGACTTACTAATACAAGTATTTATATTGTTTAAAAACACTGAGATAACACTGAGGTCAGGTAAGATAGCTAATCAGAACTGCAAGTTTCTTTTGGTTATTATTCCAGGGAATGGCAATAATCTATAAAGTCTTCCAAGTCTCAGAAGAATGATTTCTTCAAATGCTGCTCCCAAGGACAAATTTTTATTAATAGAATAGCACAAATTGGTAATGGTTATGAATATTCACGCAATATCCCTGTTGCACATGAAATAAGATTGATATTCTTGTGAATGTTCTCAATTTAACACCTTATCAAATCAGACCACTTGAATTTGTTTTATGATGCAGAAAGCTCTCTGTCTCTAACTTCAGTAGAGCGGAGACATCTCTTCATTTCTTTTAGATTCCTTCTGTTAATTGTGAAGACTTGTACTTTGTTTTTTTAAGGCAAGGCTTTGTAAACTTC
Source organism: Sus scrofa (assembly GCF_054392235.1). Taxonomy (NCBI): domain Eukaryota; kingdom Metazoa; phylum Chordata; class Mammalia; order Artiodactyla; family Suidae; genus Sus; species Sus scrofa. The sequence continues at coordinate 165,353,633 of NC_139395.1, forward strand.
ATTACTTAGCATAAAAAAGTAAAAAGCAGGCTGCAACCTCATTTTTATTTGCAGAAATGGAATAAAAGATGAATGGGATTTTACTTATTAGCAGTGAAAGGAGGTACATGGGGCATTAATCTTCCACATTCTGATTTTTGCAAATGAGGTATGTGCTATTTCTCATTGAATGGAAAGAATGTAAGAATGGCAAAATTGATTAAAAAAAAAATGCCAGCAGACTTGGGCAAAGGAATTCCTTTTTTAAGGTAATCAAAAATTTAAAAACTTATAGAGTAGGGGACACTGTAGCACTTCTGACTAGAGGAATAAGGAAATCTGCTCCTCTATATGCCCTATGACAAGAGATTGCAGACCTGCCTCCTGGTTAGAATCTGATTATCTCACTCTTCCTTTGCTTTCCTGTGACCTATCAGTGTCAAACTCTGCAGGCCAATTGATTTACCTCTTTGCTGGAACCTTGTCTTCCAGGGCCAACTGAGCTGAGTGAATTAAGTCAAACTGATATTAATTTGGTAATTAAAAATACAGCAAGTGTTATTGTCCCTAACAATTTGATAGTAAGATTTAGACTGGATGAATTATGATCAATCAAGAGATACTGGCTGGTCTTTTAAAACTGATTGTTCAATATGTCTTACCAAATATTTTCTTTTCAGCGAGGTATTTAAGACAGTTTTATTTTTTTGATTTTATTTCATCTGAACTTACAAAGATAATTAATCACCAATAACTATACAATTTTAGTTTTTAAAACCACATATAAAATAGTTAAATTTTAATGGAGAAGAAACAAATTTTTGCATTTGTGAGGAATTTCAATATATAGCTTCCTGAAAATTGGCTTTTCTTTTGTCTCTAAGATTATTCTGATTGGTAGGGAACAGATACAGTCTATGGGTATAAACCAATGGATGGCATTCTGCCAACTCCCCTGCCGGCACCCCAAATGACACTATTTCAGCACTTTTTATTTCCTCTTGGAAGAAATTAACTAGAAAATGAAATCAAGATATTCGTGGATACATTAGGCCTACCTGGAAGTAACAGAAAACTCAAAGAATAATAATGAAATAAATGAAACAGAAATTTCTCTCCCAAATTTAAAGAAGCTGGATATAGTTAATCCAATGTTGGAGTGATATTTTGTGTGTTAGGAACTTAGGCTCTCCCTGCTGTTTCTCTGTGATTAATATGGCTGCTGAAATTCAGCCATCACATCTTTTTTTTTTTTTTTAATTGAAGTGTAGTTGATTTACAACCTTATGTTACTTTCAGGTGCACAGCAAAGTGATTCAGTTATACATACATATATATATACTTTTTTATATTCTTTTCCATTATTTATTACAGGATATTGAATATGGTTCTCTGTGCTATACAGTAGCATCTTACTTATCTATTTTATATATATAATAGCTTATATCTGCTAATCTCAAACTCCTAATTTATCCCTCCCCCATGCTCTCTCCTCTTTGGTAACCATAAATTTGTTTTCTATGTCTGTGAGTCTGTTTCTGTTTTGTAAATAAGTTCATTTATGTCATATTTTAAATTCCACATATAAGTGACATATGGCATTTGTCTTTCTCTTTCTGACTTATTTCACTTAGCGTGATAATCTCCAGGTCCTGTTGCAAATAGCATTATTTCAGTATTTTTTATGGCAGAGTAATATTCATGTGTGTGTGTGCATATATATATATATACATATATATATAAAATATATATCTTTATCCACTAATTTTTGATGAACACTTAGGTTGCTTCTATATCTTGGCAATTGTAAATAATGCTGCTATGAGCAGTGGGTTGCATGTATATTTTTGAATTAAAATTTTCTCCAGATAATATGCCCAGGAGTGGGATTGATGGATCATGTGTCAACCATCACATCCTTATTCCAGCTAGAGAAAAGTCTACCAAAAGAGGCCACACCAAGCTTGAGGGGGAAAACCATCCCAGCAGCTATACCTCCAGGGTCATTTGCACTGGACAAGTTAAATAGGAAAAGAACTCTATATTCAAGACTGTTGGAGGGATGGAAAGGGACTGGAAAGTTTTTAGGAGCTAGGATGGGGGTAATCTTATGCCATCTGTGTTTGCTAATTGGCCTTATCCATTAGGAAAAGTAAATTTTCTCCTAACTCCATGACAGTAGGTAGTTTTAAAACTTGGAGCAAGGTACCCACTGGAAATAAGCTTGTACCCTCCTAAGGAGACCAAGAAGTAAGGGCGCTATCTTCCTTGATGTTTGCATTTCAAAGAGTTTGTTCTCAGGTCCTTGAGAAAGTTATCCCCTGGGTCATCAAACTGCCGTGAGGCTAATAAGGCAATTTATACACATTTCAAAAGGAACAGAAGTAATTTGCAATTACAAGTATTTTTAAAGTAAATACTCTAGGGAAAGAAAGATTGTGAATGTATAATCAAGAAGAAATCTGCCTAAAATTTGTCAGGCTGAGGAAATGTTAAAGCCTACTTGGTCACAAGGTAAAAATCATGATTCTGTACCAAGAAAGAATGAATGGGAAAATGAAAATTGGAGGAATACTGGCAGTTTCTTCCCACTGGCTCAATCATTTTCTCTCAGTTCTTTGAAGAAAGACTGCAAAAACGGAATAATGCTTAATTCAAAAATTAATCTTTCTATTGGTAGAATTACAAGAGCTGCTATTGCTCGTGTTTATCGGCTGGTAGATAACACTCCTATAGTCTGCTGAATTTCTTCCACCACAAGGGTTGTATACTTTCCAAGGGCCAGGGCTGTTTGTCCCTAAACTTGCTAGTTATACTTGCTATTGTAATTACATAAGAAAATTAATCGTGTCAATGAATTGTGGGGATAGATAGAACTTTCTGTATGATAATTAAGTTCACTTTGTTAATAAAAAAAAATGTGACTTGCTTAAAAATTGCTGCTAATTTAGATGAGGGTAAAATTCCCATTAAAGTCTTGGAAGAAAAGATGTAGAGAGATTCTACACTTAGATTTCATCACAAATGTTTTTAAGTTCTTAAGTTCTTATTTCACTTTAAAGAAACTAAAACTAGGGCTATATAGATAATGTTTTATGGGCAGTGAGATTTATACAAGAAAGATGGCATGAACTCTCAGGATAGGCTTTCGCAAGAAATGGCCTTGGTTGGCGTTCCTGTCATGCCTCAGTAGTTAATGAATCTGACTAGGAACCATGGGGTTGCGGGTTCGATCCCTGGCCTTACTCATTGGGTTGGGGATCCGGCGTTGCCATGAGTTGTGGTGTGGGTTGCAGACGTGGCTCGGATCCCATGTTGCTGTGTCTCTGGTGTGGGCCGGTGGCTACAACTCCAATAGACCCCTGGCCTGGGAACCTCCATGTGCCACGAGAGCGGCCCTAGAAAAAGAAAAAAAAAAGAAAAAAAAAAAAAAAAGAAATGGCCTTGGCCCTACATCAAAGTTTAATTAAAAATATTTACACATTTTAAGTTAAAAAAATATATATATATTTTATAATTTGACACTTGAACCAATTTCTTAAAATTATCAACTACTATCTAAATCAATTTAGGTAAAAACAAAACCAAGGCAAGCATCTACTAACTCTCAAGGATTATGACAAATACTGACATGTTAAGAGAGTGGTCTATTACATCAGAGATGGCCAAAGACAGTGCTAATTGAAACACTTATCCCGTTCTCTTTCCATTTTGGTTTAAATGAAATTGTCTCTGATTCTAGTAACTTTCATTCCCGAAGGACAAAATTAGACAAAATTGCACACAAAACAAGGTTTTAGCTTTAACATTGGAATTTTGTTTTGCAAATTTGTTTTGGGTTTTGTCATTTCTGGGGCAAACATGACTTATGCATCCAAAGTCATTGAGGTGAGGACCTCCCTCTTTTTCTTTCCCCTAAAATTGGGATAGACTGATAAAGAAAGGCTAAGGCATTTAAAAGCACATGGCATTAATAAAATACTTGTCCACAAAAACACTTTAATGTGAACATGTTTTGATGGAGTTCTTAGTGGTTAATGAAAGCCACAGACTGTCATTTAAGTGGAATTATATTTGTATTCATCCTAAAGTAGAGCAGTTCTTAGTATGTGAAAGCTATTATAAATTTCATTATTTTTCAACATTTTTTAAGAAATACTTTTTTCAGTTTGTTTTAGTTCGCTTCTTTTGCTTTTAAATAATAGAAACCCAGCCTTTTTAAAATAGAGATTACTATGATTAAATTGGTAGGGTGTAAGGACAATCTAAAAACAGGGATTGATTGAAGGAATTGGCTTCTCTACAGGTCTCGCTCTGGACTTAGATGGATTGTTCAAATCCTGAACCTGTAATTTATTTGTGTAGTGTTAGGCAAGTTAATCTTTATCAATATTTATGTTCTCATCTGTAAGATTACGATTATAATAGCACCCATCTTTTAGGGTTTTATGTGATTAAATTAGGTATGCGTATAAGTACTTAGCCCAGTATCTTGCACTTAGTAAGTTCTTAATAAATAATAATTGTCATGATGATTATCTGATTAGTTTGATCAGTTAGAGTTTTGAACTTCACTCAGTACCAACATTTTTGTGTTCACTCTTAATTTCTGCCGCCTTGCAACTTATGTCTTGTTTCCCAAGACCTCAGTTCTGTTTTATAGTATCCTTTTGGCTCTGCCCCCACTGATAACTGTCTAAACTATAGATTGGTTTAGAGGATGCACTGACTGCCCTGACTCAGGTAAACCCACTTCTGATCCAGTCAGCCATGACTTCTTGGGTGGTAGGAGTTGGGAGTGAGTAAGACAGCTTTCTTCAGAAAAGGTTAAAGGAACAGCAAGCAGCATTATTAGTGCATCTCTGTCAAATTTGTATTCTTTTGTTCTCTTATTTAAACTTTAATGTTTCCTGTTTTTAGTATCTTCATAAAAATTGTCTCTCCTCTTTATCAAGTGAAGGCAGAAGCTCAGAGATTTAAGTATTATATTTCATTATTAATCATCCTGTCTTTACTCTGCCACAAATAAGTCCTTTAAGGAAAAGGAGTTATTGCTCCTATTGCTGAGATTTGAGTTGAACTTTTTGGGACCTTGAGACATTTTCAGTGAAAAATCTTAAGACTTTGGAATTTATCTGTTTTCTAGTTAAAAATGTTCTCTATCTTCCCCTCCGTACATTTTTTTTTTTTTAGTTAAAATGTGAAAATTTGTGATGATGCTCCTCCTGGTACATAGTCCCTGAGACCTGTCACAGGTGAAGTATATATATTAGCTTAATAACTGCATGATCAGTACTTCATAACTTATTAAATAACATTTCAAAGAGTCCTGATTAGGTCATAGGATTACTCTAAATTCCACTAAAAATACATTGTAAAATTTCACTAAAATGAGACAAGTTGCTTGGAATTCTGCTTCTGGGTGAGATAGAAAAACATTTTTTTTTTTTTGCCATATCTTGGGCCGCTCCCATGGCATACGGAAGTTCCCAGGCCAGGGGTCTAATCGGAGCTGTAGCTGCCAGCCTACGCCAGAGCCACAGCAACATGGGATCCGAGCAGGGTCTGCAACCTACACCACAGCTCACAGCAATGCCGGATCCTTAAGCCACTGAGCAAGGCCAGGGATCAAACCCGCAACCTCATGGTTCCTAGTCAGATTCGTTAACCACAGTGCCAAGATGGGAACTCCCCGAAAAACATTTTGACTTACCTTGTCACTTGGACATATTCCCGTCCACTATGAACAAACTAACATCAGGTCAAAACATATCTGTGTTATGCAGCTAAAGCAAAACAGTATTTTTAAAAGGGGAAATTTATGAAACTAAATGCCTATTTTAGACAAGAAAAGTTTCATATGAATGACCTTAGCTTCCACTTTAAAATGCTTAAAAAGAACAAACAAAATACAAAGTAGGCAAAATAAAGGATATAATATAGATCAGAGGGCAAATGGGACAGAAATATCAAAACAATAAAATTATGTGAACAATAATTAGTTCTTCAGCAAATCAGTAAGTTGTTAAATCTCTATCCAGACAGATTGGGGAAAAAGAAGCAAATTATTAGTATTAAAGAGAGGTGAAATCACTACACATTCTACAGATATTCAAAGAATATGAGGGTATTTTGAACAACTTCATGCCAATAAATTCAACAACTGAGATGAAAGGGACATTTCAAATCACACAAACTTAAAAAGTTCACTCAATAAGAAATCGCTAACTTGAAGGGCCTTTATATCTATTAAAGAATTTAAATTTGTAACTAAAAACCTTCCTGACTAATGGGCATCAGATAAATTGGTGCATAAAACTTTGAAATATTTTGAAATTCAAATGATATAAACCAGAGGGAAAAAATTCAAACATCTCTAGGTACTAGGTAAGTGAATGATGTGGAAAAGTTACAGGAAAAAATAACTGCCAAAAATGCAAATCAAATTTTAACTGAGCCGTGGTATATATAGAAATGTAACAACGTAACACATATGATAGCAAAGATTTTATTTTAAATTAAGCAAAAACTTAAAGTCAACATGTAACTATTAATCATTTATTTATTGTGGGTTTTTCTTGGTTCTTCTGTGAAATAAGTAACCTGATTTTTTTTTTTTCTTCTTCCCTTACATGTTAATTTTTTTTGCATTTCCTATGGCATTGTGGACAAATTAAATTATTTTTCTTTGTTATTAGCATTTGATTTTCTACAGACTCATCATGGAAATTAATTATTGACTGAAGTAGACACTTCTGAATAATGATAGAATTCTACAAAAGGTGCTCTTCCTTCCTCTTTTTATGCGGGTGGCTCCTTCTCACTGTTCACTTCTCAGAATGAAAATTCCCTCTTCAGAGATGCCCTCTCTCCAGTAGTATCTCCCATTCTTCTGTTTTCTTAATCACATTTCTACACTTTTCTTTGTTAGCCTGATACTTGCCTTTTCTCCTGGACTGTAGTTCAGTGGGTGCAGAGTCTCTCTTTCCTCTTCATTGTATAATTTAGCACCTAAACTGCTGCAGCAGCTCCACAAACAACTGAAGACAGACTAAAATCTACTAAGCTCCAGTCAGAGAGCACTGATAGCTGTCATGTATAATTTTCTTAGCCAGTGATGATTTGAGACCCAATTAAATTCCTACTCCAAATGGAGATAGCTTTTTAAAATATTTTTTTGGAGAGCAATTTAAGCGCACTTATCAGAATTTACGCAGAACACACATTTTTGACCAAACGTTCCACTTTTCAGAAATATACTCTATAAAGACTCATGCTATGTACAGCTTTTAAAGCAATGATTCTTCTCCTAGATTTTATTAGCCTCAGAAGTCAGACAATACTCAAATATGTGCAGAAATGCAGTTGCATTACAAATGTTATTTGTAAAGGCAAAAAAATAGATTGGAAATGAGCTAAATGTACTTCAACTGCTAGGCAGGCACTAAAATTATAACTGTATTTATAGTTAAAAATAATAATGGAAATGTCCACAATATATTGAGTTAAAAATTTTAAATAATATGTATAAAATTAACATTCCCCTTTTTGTTTAAAAAAAACAAGTAATGAACATATATATGGTCATGCTCAGAAAAATATTTAGAAGGATTATAGAGAGTTGATCACAGTAATTATCTCTGGCTAGTGGAATATCTAAATGCTTTTTGATACTCGTTACAAGGCACATGCATGAATTTTATAATAGCTTTAAAACTAATAAAGATATTTCCATCTGGGATAACTATTTTCTTCAGAAGAAGATTATCCCTCTTCTCTTAGGAATGTTTTAATGTTTTAAATTTCAATCAGAAATTTCTTTCAATTATGTTTTTCACATTGGTGAAAAAGAACTGTTTAAAAAAAAGACTTTTATTTTTCTTCCAACACAATCCAAAACGTATTTATGCTTAAAACATTTTTGGGGGTTGATTTCATTGAGTATTAAGAATTGTTTTGAAATGACTTTGTTATCAGGATCGATTTGCAAATTTGATTTCATTTACATTTTCCTCCATAAGTATTTTTAAAGTGAATTCAAATATCTAATTTAAATAACTAATTTGTATGGTACAACATTTTCTATGTGTGAACGTACGCTCTGGGTAAGAGGCAAGCCACCATCCCACCAACAGACAATCAGATCATCGCCCTGACAAATCATGCTGTCATATGGGGATCTTGTTTTGTTTAGCAACCATGTCCAGTAAGAACTGGATCATTGAGCTAGATCACAGTCCAGCTAGTTTACATTTTTTTTCTGTGCACGGATCAATCCAAACAGCCTGATGGGGTCATCATGAATGTTTTCCTCTATTGTTTGGCTTTCTAGTGAGAAACCATCCACCAAAGTGGTCTTAGAAAGGCTGGGTGCCTGCCCATCTTCATTCCTGTCTGACAAATAAGATTTCTGCTTCTTGGGCTTTTTGCGCTTCCCCTCAGAGCTGCGATCTAGTGAGGCATAGCACAACTTTTCTTCAGTTTCCTGAAAAGAAAAGCACATTAATTTTTCACTGTTGGCCATTCTTTCATTTTGATGTCCTCTAGGAATGTCTAACGCCTGCAAAAAAACACACGGTCTGTTCTCTGGCTTTAGCTACCTTATTTGCCAAAGTTGTCAATTAGGATGATAATGAAAAACAATAGTCAACTCAAGACCTTGGAGTGGGGAAAAAAAGCTTAAATCAACTTTTCATGTGTATAGTTTTTTTCATTCTTTTAATATACATGAAGCTTTTAGACAGATTCTTACCTGCCTCTCGCCTGCCTTCACCTCAGGGAGTGCTGACAAGGAATGATACTCTGATTTGTTAAACCGGAAATAAGCATGATAGGAAGGAATTTAACTCACCAAAAATCTGCTTTATTAATAATTGGTCATTTGGTGGTTCCCACAAAAGTCCCCAATTTTTCTACATTTTTGAGACTCGGAAGTAACAGTTTAATAGTGTCCATTTATATGATTGGCATTTGGCAAGAAATACATTCCCATTTCCCCCTATGGTTTCCTTCTTGCCTGCCTGTCCTCAGATTCCCTTTGAGCTCATCATTGGCATCCAGGAGGGCCCAGTGGCCCTCTCTGGCCTAGAGCTGGGTCAATACTAGAATAAGAAGGGCAGGAGACTAGAGAAACTTGGGGAAAGGCGCAACCTTGAAGGCACAACCTTGAATTTGGTGTTGGAGAGTCTAAGATTGAATTTCAGCTCTGTAACATACTAGTCATGGGACTTAGAGCAGTTTCAAAAATAATTTGAGCCTCTTGCTTATAAAATTTGAATACCTATCTTACATTGTTATTAGCAAGTAGAGATAATATACCATTGACCCTTGAACAATGTTGGAGTTAGGGATGCCAATCCTCTGAGCAGGTAAAAATTCACATGTAATCTTACAGTCACCACCCCATATCCACTGTTCTACGTCCACAAATTCAACCCCTCATCATGTAGCACTGTGGTATGTGTTTAGTGAAAGAAATCAGTGTTTAAATATAATCACTCAGTTCAAATCTGGTTTTTCAAGGTCCAGAAGTAAGGTGGCATTATACTTATCAGAAGTTATAGGCTAAAACTTTAGGACAGCCACTGAATAAACAAATAATTTCTCTATTAAGATTTCCCTTTCAGAGGAAGCCAAAGGTATATCAATTTTGGGGTTTAGGGTAAGGAAGCAACATTTGGATTAACAAAACCCCTAATGCATGGATAAGCTTCTCCCTGTTGGCAGTCACTTCCTTGCTAAAACGTAAATTGTCTTATGTTCTCTGCCAGGCAGAGGGATGGCCCTATTTACAAGCTCTCTGGTAACTTTGACTTTTTATTCCTGAAATAATCATTTCTGAAAAACTGTACATAAGCTAACTGGTATCCTTGCTCTAGTCTCTACCCTCTGCCAATTAGCCACATACTATCTTCAAACTCTTTTCCTAAATTTCATATTTTACCATCTTGTCTCAAAAATTTTAGTGTATAGACTAAAATCTGAATATCGTAGCCTGACATTTGAGGTTTTCCATGCTTATGCTTCACCCCTTCCACTTTGATTTTCTACTACTCCCCTATATAACCTCTGTATTTCAAGAAAACTGGACCTTTTATTGCTTCCTGAACACATCTTGTGCATTTATCTGTTTTTGCCTTTGCCTAGATAGATAGAGAAGATGCCAATGAAGTTTAAAAGAAAACAAACAAACAAAACAGAGGGCACTCAGTAATACTAAGGGGTGGATATCTTTTTCAATTGTGCAGCACTTTGTTCTATTCTTTTCCTTCGATAAATTCTCCATTTTCCTTTAGGAAATTTCTCTCCTCTATCTGGTCCTGGGGAGGTGGTCAGTTACAATGCTGTTCTCCAAGCCTAGTACAGGACTAAGCATGCAACCCAGTTTAGAATAAATTTCACTACCCCTGCCAACAGAAGTTGGCCCCAAAGTGGGCATGTGTCTTCAGCAGAACCAATTAAATGGCATCTTTGGGATTGAGGTACAGATGCAGAAACAGAAAATATGTCTTTTTCTAGAGTTAGGAGGAAGAAAATCTGAATCTGCCAGTGGCTTTCCCAACCTAAATGGAAGAGTCTGTTGCTAATAGAACAGAATGAAGTCAGCAACAGAGAGAAGCAGGGAGGAGAAATGGAGAGAGCCTCATATTCAGTAATTTCAAAAACAAAATATCGGGAGTTCCCATTGTGGCACAGAGGAAATGAATCCCACTAGTATCCATGAGGATGAGGTTCAATCCTTGGCTTTGCCCTATGGCTCAGCCTTTTGGCGTTGCCATGAGCTGTGGTGTAGGTTGCAGATGCAGCTTGGATCCCATGTTGCTGTGTCTGTGGTGTATGCTGGCAGCTGAAGCTCAGATTTGACCCCTAGCAATACAGAACTTCCATATGCTGCGACTGTGGTCCTTAAAAAAAAAAAAAAAAAAAAAAAAAAAATCCTTACATCTCCTATTTCTATGAGCCAGTGATTTTCTTTTTATGCTAAAGAGGGCTGAACTGGTTTTGGCATTTATCACTGAAAGTATTCCAAATAGCGTATGTCTTGCCAACTTTCTCAAGTGCTGCTGAGTTCAAAGTATGAGTCCAGAGAAAGAACCACAAATCGTACATGTCATAGTCATTTGTGACTTCAGAGTGTTGTTTCTGTTGAGTAGATAGGTGGAAAATATATAAACAGGGATTAAAAAAATGAAAACTGGGGGAAAGTAAAAACAAGTTTAGGAATTAGAAAAACAGACTGAAGTAAGGTTCTTGTTTTTCAATATTGGGGAGATTTGTGCATATTGGTAGGTAAATAGTAATTCATGTAATGAGAAAATGGAGATTCAATATCTTGTATTTTCAATTATTTAAAAAAATAGGATAATTAGTTAAGAGCACGAATATTGGCTTTGGAATGGAGAGAGGATGCTTTTGATATAGGAGGGAAAGGAGGGGTAGGTAAGAAGTTTTGACCTGAGGATAAGAGAAGAGAAGCAAGTTCACATTGTGTCCCTCAAATTTTTTAGGCTATGTGAACTCTTGCGAACTCAATCTTAGGTTTCCTGATCAACACTTCCTAGTTAATAGCAGACTCAGATACTGAAATTACAACTTCTCAACTGTAGGCATTATTTTCAAAGGGCAGGGAGCTTATTTCTTTCTCCAAAAAACACGTATTCATCAAGCTTTATTGCATCGTATTGTGGATACTTTATGCTTTGGTAATTGACCGAAGTAACTAAGTATCATAGTAGCAAACTGGGTAGTATTTTTGATGATAATGATCATTCTAATAAAATGGAATTGAGGAAATAAAAAGAGATTACTTCTAATTTGTGAAATTAAATTTGTGAGAAGCGTGTAACAGAATAAAGACCAATCTCCTTAGAAGGGTCTTTAAATATTTAATTTATAAAATAGCAGACTTTTTAAAGAAATTTTAAGGCTTTGCACAATTTCTGTTTGAGTAAAAACCAGATGCAGCACAAATAAAGCTGGCCTATTCATATGTATTAAACAGGAACTTCTATTCAGAATTCTCAGTTCTTTTACAAATAAGGTGCTGTCAATCTCTGCATTTTAGGTGGTGTGGTTATATTTTAACCTTTTCTGAGAGGTTTTGTTTTTATTATCACGAATTTTGCAGATCATATTATAACATGCAGTTTTTCCTATCTTTTATCTAAGAAATACATTTACAATTAATTGAACATCACATGACAGATTTGCCCATAATAGGGCAACTTAACATTTTGCTTAAACCTTACCATATCTTTGGCTTCTTAGTAAAAATTGAAAGAATTCTAGTTTTTTAAGGGGATTCACATAAAGAAAGAGAAAAAGTCTATCTTAATGAGAAGTTACCAAGCTGTGATCGATATTCAGGATGAGAATGTTTTCTATTAAGCAAGACTAAGTTTGGATTTTGTTTCCCCACTTAATTTCTGAGTCTCTAGGGTAAGTTTTTCATCTTTTGCAAACACCTGTCAAATAGGAATTAATCATGCTATTTCTCTCATAGGAATCTAAGAAGGTAATGCTTAGAAAGCACATAATACAAGTCCAACACATAACAACTGCATAGGAAATGCTGGCCCTGTGACTATTTCTAGGAAATACAAGAGGGCACATAATAAAAGGGACAAGATTGGGGAGGAGAGGGAAGAACGATTTCAACTAAAATTCATAATACTTCAGCCATATGTAGGCTAAGAACTGTGAACAGCAGTGCTACATCTGGGGAGGTTGAACTGATTGTGGCAGAAGTATAAACTACTTGTTTCTTCTTGGGTTTTTCTGTTTCTGGTTAGGCAATAGTCTTGTCTATTCTCACACAAGCTGTGTACAAAAATCTCTTGCCATAAGACCATAGCCATAAGATTTGTATTAAATTTATACTCATTTTCCTTGTAAAACAGAGGCATGGTCTTTTACAGCTAGTTAATTAATCTTTTCACTAAAGATCTCTCTCTCTCCCCATCCACCATAAATTCCTGACCTCTAGGTCTTCTGAACACTTTACATGTGTCAATTTTATGTTTATTTCTGTGATACATGTAATTTTTTCACTCTGAAAGGAAAAACTTAATTATTTAGGGAGAGAAATCTTGAAATCTATCATCTTTGTAAGTGTACACAATTTTGACCCTTTGAATGTGGCTCTGCACATTGTTTGTCTTTGAGTTTTTCTTTAGAGCTCAAGCTCTAGAATTTGACACCAATTCTGAATGCAAAATTTCTAACAGGCTGCTTCCGATGTTTATCAGAATGTGCTGCTTTTATGCTCTTAAAACATACAGCTTTGCTGTGGCCTAGGCTGAACTTGACCGTTGAAACAGAAAAACAAACAAAAAACCCTCAAAACAAAACAAAAAAAACCTTACCTGTGCAGGTGGGGTGTCTTCTTTCGGTTCGTTTACAGATCTCTCTGGTCGAGCTTTCATTTGTTCATAGCAGTTCTCATCCACTGGTTCTTGGGAGTTGAAAAGATAGAGATTTGCAAGGGAAAAATAAAAAATGCTGGCACAAATAAAAATACATGACCCAAACAACATTTAGCTATCAATGTGAAACCCTTGGGGATTGTTTGACTAGTTTTTTTTTTTGTGGCGATGCAAAGAAGTCAGGAGGCACAAACCGTTGTCTGAAGATCAGACTGTGGAGAGTTTGCTGCCCACAACATTAAAAATTAGACAAAAGACAGTCACTTGGGATAAGGACTAGATCACATTAATTTTTTCATACCATTGCAGGACATGACAGTTTCAATTTAAACTGCCATTTCAACATTATAGAGATCCCACAAGTTACAGGGTCACTTGTGTTCTTTTCTACATAAGCATGACTAAAAATGGTGCAGGTGGCATAAAGTACAGAGCACATATGTTGATGATTATGATTTGGTAATTTTTCTAATAAGATTTATTTAGAGGCATTTAAAATCCTACATCCTATTTTTGTAAAAGAGGATTTAATTATGTTTGTTGTCCCATAAATCAGTGACAGGACAGTTCAGCCAGGCTGTTTTGAGCGTCTGGGGTGTATAATGCTGGTCCTAGGTACTTGGAGTTTTTGTGCCCTGCCCACCAGCCAGCAGACATGCACTCATTTCATCCTGTGGGGATGTTTACTGGATCATCCATACCTTTATTCCCCCAGATACTCCCATTCAAAAGGGAGAGGAAGGAGAGTTAGTGACTTGTAGGATGGTGAGTAACCTGGCAGAAATGTGGATTGTACCAATTTGACCTCATAGAAGAAAAGATATATTTACTATAATACAAGGTACTTCATAGTCAATTCAGTCTCCTCGGAAAAGCAATGCAGAGAAATGGTCCATAGAACAGTGTTCTTCAAAGCATAGACCATGGAAAACATGCATAAGAGTCACTTGGGAGGTTTATTAAATAGCAGGTTCCTGAGCCCTGTCGTGCAACTACTAAAACATAACCCGTAGGAGTGACACCTGTGTTCATTAGACAGAGTGATTAAAGATGTCGTGGGCTTTGAGCCACCAGAATACATAAGAAATGAGGTCTTCAAATATCATAGGTGGTACAACAATTCTGCAAGGGGAAACAGGAGGGCAAATTATTTTTAATAGTCTATTCCCAAAAAATGGTTTCTAATTCTTCAGTATACAGAGCTTAGAGAACACTTTACAATGGGGGGAGACAAAAATTAAAAAAATTTAAAAAATTCTCATACAAATTCCATACTGTTTAGATATATAGAGATTCAGATAAATTTAGTCCCTTACTGGCTATGTCTGTGTCTGCAACTCAGAGATCAACAGGAGTTGAGCCCAAAGCCTCCCATGATGAGTTAGGTGAAGATCCTGAAGGGCAAGGATGGGGTTAAATACTAGAGCTGCCTTCACAGCTTCTCTCACAGAGTGCTGGGATCAGATCATAGCTCTTCGTTTTGAAGCATTTAGAAGCATTTTGTTTTTTGGGTGGTTGGGATATTTCAAGTAATAAGGGATGCTGGGAACTGAAGACTACTTGTTACAAAAGAACAAAAAAATGTATGAACCACTCATTGATGGTTTGGTGTTTCTCTTTCCCTGCTTGTCATCTATGTAACCTTAGGTTCTCTACCTTAAAAGAACTAGTTAAAACAAAGGAAACTAGAGACTATGTTTTTTGTTCCAGATTATTCATTATAGACTTGCTTTTGCATAGAGAGGATAAAGGACTGTTTCCCTGGGCCATTTTCTGTTCTAGAAATAGCTTTATTTCATAGAATTCTGTGTGTGTCAAAATTCATGGTAATAGATACTTCCGGTATTCTCATTACTGCTAGATGAAATGAAGAGGATATAGAAAAACAGGATGTTAATTTACACTGAATGTTGCAATGAGATTTACAATATGCAACTTTGGAAATATATACTAAATGATATGCTAAATATACTTGTATTTATGATTATCATTGGAATACCTAAACATGTGATTGTGACAAAAAAATAAGCTACCTCCAATTCTTTGTGGAATTAAGTGGAGGTAATTGATTTATAGATAAACTTAGTTTCTGGAAAAAATAAAACTTACCTGAGATCACGTTACCTAAGTTACCATAAATTGGTGTGTCTTCAAAATCATACTCATCTTCCCTATAATAAGGACAAACAATTTGCCTTATTAGAATGTACTTTACACATAATTCATAACTAATTCTTCAGCTAAATTAATATTGGGTAAACTATTGCATGTTCTTGTTCAGCCTCGACTACCCAAGGCAGATATGCAAGTGAGTGCAAGTGTATGTATGAATTTGAGAAGTTATGTTTTGGGCCTTCTTTCAGGAAACAATAATAGCAAATACTTGTTTAGCACTTACAGTGTTTGTCAGATTCTATTTGAAGTGCATTATATATATATATATACATATAAATATGTATATACATATATATACACATATATTCATTCATTTAATTCTCACAACAATCTGACCAGATAGGAACTATAGCATATTTCCACTTAATGGATAAGGATCTTGAGGCACAGATTAGTTATATAATTTGCTGAAAGTCACAAGACCAGTAGCTGACAGAGCTGGAATTAGAAGGTAGATTATCTGTGCTCTAAACTGTACATTTGTGCTTCTGTTTGCTTGCCATGAGTATCACTCCGAACAGATCCCTAACACCCTGTTTACTAATATTAACTGACAATGATGATTAAAAAATGAGACCAGAGAAATAGACTCAGCTTGACAGATGTGATAAAATGATTGATCACCTGTTATATCCAAACACCATGCTGTTTTACATATATTAATCAAAAACCCAGGG
The DNA here is from genome assembly GCF_054392235.1 of Sus scrofa. Lineage (NCBI taxonomy): Eukaryota > Metazoa > Chordata > Mammalia > Artiodactyla > Suidae > Sus > Sus scrofa. Next base: position 165,369,888 of record NC_139395.1, read on the forward strand.
AAATTCTCATAAATATTAGTTCCCATTTTACAGATGAGAAGTCTGATATTCACAATGATTAACATATTTTCCCTAACCTTCTGTGTACTATCAACATGAATACCAATTGTAAAAGCTTTTCTTTATGCTAGTGTTCGTTCAACCCTCAGGACAACCCTATGAGAGGCTTTTTTTTTTTTTTTAAATCCCAATTGTGTACATAAGGAATTTACAATCTGTAGAGGTAAACTGCCAAAACAGAGAGACAGTAATTGGCAGTACTAAGATTGTAATGCAAATCTGATCCTAAAGCTCTGAATACTATTTGTTCTTGATGTTTGTTTAAATTTCCTTAAAGCCTCATCTGAATAATCCTATTAGGATTACAGTAGACAGATCTGTATTGTTATCAGACAGTGACAATGCCCCTGGTGACCAGCTTCCACAATAGCAGGCTGGGAACAGAAGAATGTTTCAGGCAGTGAGGATGGCATTTCGTATAACAGCAGCAACTGCTTTAACTTTGAGATTACACATCGTCTAGAGCTGAGAGGAAGTATACCAAAAGGAAAAAGAACGTGTATCTCAAGGCATAACACCTATATTACCCCCATGCTACTGAAAGAAGGCACAGTATATGTGAGTACTAAGCAGGTGTCCTAAAAAAAAAAAAAAAAAAAAAAAAAAAAAAATCAAATGATACTTGTATGAAATGATTTGAAAAGTCCAGCTGCTTATCTGATAGCAAAGAAATTAACCTGTAACTTTTCTTTCCCTTGGTAATTCACTACAACTTAATGTTGGGATGCAGAGTAGTCCCTGCTCATGGATTTTCCCTGGCTCTGCAGAGAATAGAATAGAAAAAGGTGAAGAATTTTTAATAAGAAAATCCATCCATTTTCCTAGCCCACATAGATAGAGATACAACCTGCAAATGATAAATCATGTACAAAAAATGAACATCATTTCATTCCCTATGAATGAAAATAAGATGTGATTTATAATGCAGTGCCCTGTGTCTACAGGCAGGTCTCAAATGATTAATCGTCTCAAATAAACTATTATAAAGAAGCAGTTGCCTAACCAACAAATTAGAAAGTATTATTTTTACTTGGCTAATACCAAATAACACCAGCCTATTGCAAATATTTAATAAACTTCAAGCACAAATGTTTGGCAGTGTTTTATGTTGAAGACTGATTACTATTAAAAATAAATGAATAAATAAGCCTAGAGGCCAGTGCACCTCGAAGTTTCAGGCCAGATCAGATTCTCCACTGTCTTCAACATGTCTAAAATGACCCTCTAACCAATTAACACATTTACTGACACTCTAAAATTTAAAATAATATTAATTGCATCTTTTCCTGGGTCCCAATTTTCTATTTTCACATATATTTCTCTAGTCTTTTTAAAAAAGTTTTTATTTATATTTTATTATGAAGTCCTTTAAAGAAAATTCCTCAAATGCTTTATTATCTAAGTAGATTAAATAATTCAATTTTTAAAAAATCATTACTTCTGCCTAGGTGATTTTGGACATAAATTCTCTGAGTTTTGATTTCCTTAACTTATAAATTAAGGATATTAAATTATATTTAATCCCCATTTTTTTTTCAGCTCTCAAATCCTGTGACATAAATGTAGGGTTCTAATATCCAAATAAAAACAAAAGACATTCTATAAAACTACTTTAAGGAGGTAGAAAGATTGAGGAAAGAGTAAGCACAGGGATCTATCAGAAGTTGGTTTTAGTGTTAACTTGATTTGCTTAATAGACATTTCTTTGAATAGGTATACTTAGGCTTCATCAGTGTATAAATGTTATTTAAAGCTATGAGAGAGGATGAAATTACTAATGGAATGAGAACAGACTTGTGGTTGCTGAGGGGGAGGGGGGAGGGAGTGGGATGGACTGGGAGTTTGGGGTTGGTAGATGCAAAATACTACATTTAGAATGGGTAAGCAATATAGTCCTATTGTATAGCACAGAGAACTATATCCAATCTCCTGGGATAGAACATGGGGGAAGATAATATGAGAAAAAGGAGATATATTGGCACAAAAATTGGTACCACAGCATAAATTGGTACAATATTGCAAATCAATTATACTTTTAAAAAAATGTTAAAGAACAATTAGAGAAGGGGTTCACTAGATGAGCCCTGGACACTCTATTGTCTTATCATTCAGGAACAAGCAAGAAGGAGCTGCTGGTAATTGAGGAGGAAAACCAAAAGAGGGTGTTCCAGAGCCTGGAGAAGTACAAAGTGATAGATATATAGACCCTTGGTCCAGGAAAGAAGTGTAAACCCCAGCAATTTTTGTGTGGCTAGGTTTAGTATGCTTAGGGTTAACCTAAGAACCAGTAGTGTTTCCTAAGGGGAAATGTTAACGGACTCTATCACTGGTATCTAACAATGGTGTCTAATATTAAATTATGATTCTCTTGATTAGTGTTCAAATGCCCTTCTAATAATGTCCACTTTTTTGTAAAGTCAATTAAACACAGGAGCTTATATTGGCAGTGCTTTGGAGCATTTAAAAAGAAGAGTCTTGGGAATTCCCTCATGGCCTGGTGATTAAGGATTTGGCATTGTCACTGCTGTGGCTTGGTTTCTCTGCCTGGACTGGGAACAACCATGTGCTATGGGCACAGCCAAAAAAAAAAAAAAAAAAAAATTTTTTTTTTTTTCAAAGTTTAGGGGAAAGGAGACAGAAACCGGAAAGATTTGCCAGCATGAAGAATTCTAAAAAGATGGGGAAAGAATCTTAGAGCAGTGACACAGAGCTGGCAGGTAGGGGAGGGAAAGGTCAATAAAGACTAGGATTTTTGGAATCTATAAGTACATTTGGGGGAATTGCCAAAAATACTTAGGAAGGGGACTAGATTTCTACATTCATACAGAGTTGGAGCTTGGATTGTGGTAACTTGTACATTAAAACAAACAGAAGGCTGGAAAATGTGGAGATACTTTGGTTCAAGTGAGGCAGTGGCCCCACTGAGGGCTTCATCTGCCTGTCTACTTGGAAGTCTGAGACGCCAGGGGAGGCTCCTCAGGAGTTCTATTGTCATCAGAACACTCAACCTGAAGAACAGGTGAAAGGGACAATTGAGAATAAAAGTCTTTTCCAGGGTACCAAGTTAGCACATTTAGCAAAGAGGAGGGGAGTGAAGGGTCTCCCCCAGCCTGCTGAGCTTTAGAAGTCCAAGAAATCATCTCGAGATGTTTGTGATAAAAGCACCTTCCAGTGCCACCCAGGAGAAGACCACGCAAAAGCTGCTGGGAATTTGTCCTAAGTTCCTGAGAGAGACTCTGAAAACTGAGGAGCTAAAAGAAGCTTAAGATAAATCTGAACTGCTTTCCTAAATTATCAGAACTGCTTTCCTAACTTTGGGGATGAATATCATTCAAATGAGTGGGAATTTTCTTAGACTATAATTTTTATGTAATAAAGCAGCCAGCTTTTTAAATCAACTCCCTCTGTAGGTACAGTATTATAATCCATATTTTTCAGATGACAAAATTCAACTTCAGGGATGTTCACTTTCCAAAGGTTACAAACTTAATAATTGCAAGAGTTTGAATAAAATCCAGAAGTGTCTGGATCTCAAGCCCATGATATTCTCACTGCCTTATCCTCTTAACACAGATCAAAAGACAAGACTTGTGTAGAATTACATTTAAAGGAAAGAATGAAGTGACGCAGGGGTAAATACCAGGAAGTGTATATTTAACTCTCTATTAGACATAGAAGCTATGCTGTCCTTAAAGTGATCATGTTACTGACTTACTAAAAGCAGGAAAGGCAGAAATCTGTGGAAGCAAGAAGATGAGAGAAGGAAATTTATTTCCCTTCCAGCACAGCTTCCCACCTAAACCAGCGTTGAGTAGGGGCGGGGAGACTGTGCAGCAGGTAACCCAGTGTGATGGAAGCTTGCCTCCCTCCTATCTGGCCTCAAACCATCTAAGAACCAAAGAAGCATCCATAATTCTACCCCACCTAAGAAAGACAGCCCTTGTTTACAATTGCTGTTTTAATGTTTATATCTTAATGGCTAGGGACAGTTCATTTGTTTCTTTCTTCCTGAAGCCTCCATGCTCTCCTATAAGGTTTTGGCTCCCAAACTACATAATCAGAGAAATAGATAAGCTGTGTAGTACATTCACAAACTTGTGAATTAATATGCCAACCACTTTTTATAGATACAATCTGCATTGTATATTCAAATTATGCCTAAATGGAGATTTATTATAATAGATAATAGATTATTAAATTCTTGAGGGAAGGATCTGTATCTTTTCATCTTATAACTCTATTGTCTAACAAATGCTTATTTGTTAAATGAATATTTATTGAATGACTGAATGTTATGAAAGAACCAGCCTCTTTTCTGAATTTTCCCCATAGCTAAGAGCTGGCTTGCTTTGAGATGAGTATTTTACCAATTTTCTTTTCTAATTCTTCTCCTCCTAACCCCAAAACCACCAACCCCGTCTTTGACAGAATGACCATCCCACAAGATTTTCTATCACATTGCATCTTAACTGTCTTTCAAGTGACAAGCATCCAAACAATCATCAAACTAAATTCTATATAGTTATTAAGATTCTTTTTGTTATATTTTTATTATAATCAAATCAGCAAATTGCTCTTGATATGACCTATGACTTAAAAATTATCTCACAATAACATCCCATGTTAAAAATAGTCATAAAAATAGAGATGTTCTTATTTGTGTGGGTCTGCCTGCAGCCCAGATCCTGAATCTTCCAGAGATATTGCCACATGGAGAAGACTTTTGTTAAAGGGATGATAAAAAGCTTACAGTCTTATCCTGTCCAGCGAGAAAGCTCTGTGTTTTTGAAAGACATTTTCAGCCTTTCTGACTACCATTTTGAAAAGGTCTTGAAGGGTCCCCTAGGAAATTCTCTATATTTAGATTTTTCTTTTGATCCTAAAAGAGAAATTTCTAAACCAATGACACATTTGGGTCAGAATATACTATCCAAGAAAATGAAGCTTCTTTACTATGATTTGTACCATAAACTTTCATTTTAAAAAGTATCACATTATACAAATTTATTTGCAGCTTGCCTAATATGTATAAGAGAATAAAGTATATCTATAACTGTATACCACTTTAGAGTTATTTGTCGCATTTCCCTATCAATTGCCAACACCTTTAAAAACAGCATAGCACAAAGCATCCTTGTCTGTCTCGATGCATACATATCTTAAATTTATGTTATTGTCCGATTTCTTTCCACTCTGAAATTCTTAAGAGGCACACAATTCTATATATAATTAGACCACATTCTTACAGTCTGAATTGAATCATAATCTAGGGTATCTCTTCCTAAAATTGGTGAGGATTCTGTAGATAATAATTTGGAATCTCATTTTATTCCTTATACAGCTCTCTCATTGACTCAGAATGAGTAACGAGGGCAGATAATAATGTTATAACTACTCATCTTCAGATGGAAGTAAAAGTAATTAAAATTCACTTTTAATTGTATTTTAACCCAAGTGAAACATTCTTGAGCCAAATCTATAAGCAATAGAACATTAATGTTTTCCTTATTACTTGGCAATCATAATCTCTGACTCATTTTCTACATACCTGGGAATGTAGTCATCGGAGTACAAGTATACTTTATCTGAAAGATATTCAAAGTAAACAGATTAAAAGAAATTTTGACATACATGTGTCCTGAGCATGTTCTGAGAGGAGCTGAGCCTCAATGTCAGTTAACATCTTTAGTAAAGCCACTTGGCCACCACTGTGTGACCTAGGGATAAAGATTTTCTCTGATTTGGGCCAATCATGTTCTCTTAGCAATCTGCAATGGAAAGAGTGCAGCGTGGAAGTGACATAGAGCCCAGATATGTGGCTATTTTATGCAGGGAAAACACCAAGCTGAGTACCCTGGAACCTCTGTCCCTGTGGTTTTTTTGGTGGTTCCAGTCCATTGTAGGCATGACTGTACTTTCTGCCTTTGGGTTCCACACAATACCTCTGCTTCCTTCTGACAAATTTAACCTTTTTGCCCTTGCTAGTTTGAGTAAGCTTTTCTTCCTTGCCCCCCAGAAAAGTTCCTAGAAGATGCTTCTATTTATTATCTATCTATCTGTCTAATTCTGAAGTGTCCATTAACATTTATTGGCATGTGACAATAATATAAAAGAAGTGTTCAGGAAGTTCCTCTGGTTGTGATTCCATTTCATTCACATGGTGCCAACAGAGAGGTAAGGAGAGCTAAAGAGTCTAGGGAGAAGAAATTCAGAAAAAATTGAGGACAATCTCCAAACATTAATCAAAACAGTAGAATGGCTTTTAATGAAACAGTGTGCTGGCTCACAAAAACAAGACTAACCAGAGATTTGATGTAAGATCATAAAATCATGAAAAATTACATACCAACTCTCAGAAAATATCCACTTGCAACCCTGGAGGTAGTAGTTCAAAGGCAAATGAAAGGATGTATTCTTCTTTCAAATTAAATACATGTATTCAAAATTTGGAAAGAAAGTTTCAAGAAGTTTTTTTAGAAAGGTAATAGACATAATGAATAACTGAGGGAAATTGTGAGTTCAGAGTTCAGTTTTAATAATTAACATCAAAGTTATGAAGTCTGGTAATCTGTTAATTTTCTTTGATATTGAACTGGATGGATGTATATAGTATGATATTTATTATATTTTGATTGCATGTTATTTAACCTGACATTAAATAAAAGCCAAAATCTTGCAAATGCTAGCATGTGAGAGTGAATTTCAGTATTACCTAGGTCTTTGAGTCATTATCAGCAACAATCAAATGGTTTTACAACAGCAATCAAATGGTGATCTTTCAGTTTAATATATGAAAAACAGTGTGTGTTGGTAAGAAACTAATAAAAACATTTTCAGATAATTGAGCAAGTCACCAAACTACAAGGATTATTTTTAGTTAGATTTATGTGCAACAAAGTTGAGTTATTCTCCATAGAGTTTAACTCACAGAGAAGCATTATTGAAACAAATTATTAAAATCATTACATTGGAGGACAAAGTGGACATGTCACATGTCAATGTATTTGGAAGAATTTTGTGCAAGACTAGATACAGGAAGTTTTGGCAGAGCACAAACAGCAAGCAGCTATGGCACCAAAAGCGATAAATGTAATCCATTTGGGATCTATCAAAAATACCCTTCCAATAGCCCAGAGGAAATGTCTTACCATGGCTGCATCTAAAAGATGCAGCTGTTTTCAAGTACCTTCAGATTAGTCTTGAGAAGTTGCACAGTAGGCACAAGTTAATGGAAGCCCCTCAAAGTTAGAAAGCTTGAGAAATGTAAATAATATCAATAAGCAGAGGGACAGAAATTAGAAACATTCAGAGACATAGAAAACAAATTTGTGGTTACCCAAGGGGAAAGGGGTGGAAGAGGTATAAATTAGGAGTTTAGGATTAGCAGATATAAACTACTGTATATAAAATATATAAACAAAAATGTCTTATTGTATAGCACAAGGAACTATACCCAATACCCTGTAATGAACCAAAATGGAAAAGAACATGAAAGAGAATATATATATATATATATATATACATACACATATATATGTATACACACACACACATACTGAATCATTTTGCTGTATACTGGAAACAGCATTATAAATTGGCTATATGTCAATTTTTAAAAAATAGTTAATATAGACTAGAAAATTATAAATTAGAAAATATAAAACTGTGTTGATTTCTTTTTACATGAAGGGTATGTTTACATTCGAGTCATTATTATCAGATTTGTCTAGAATTAAAGTGCATACACAATAATTTAGTCAACATGCAGCCTGATGTATAAAGGGCCAAATTCAGGTTTAAGAACTGGAAGGCACTGGATTTGGATACCAGCTCTTCAGTGCATTTCATTGCAAATGAACATGCAAATCACTGTAAAATTCTGATTCTTAGTTTTTAAAGTAGGGTTAATAATACCTATGTCATGGAGCAGATATGGAAGATAAGCGAAGTAATTTATGTAAAAATATTTTAGAAAATGAAAAAGTTGGTTATTAATATTATACATTCTAAATCTATATCCTATAACAAGCCACATTTAATTGTGCTGATTTGAATTGGGAAGTTTCTTCATTAAATGGATTAGCCAAAAACTAGCTAATATAATTAAGATGCTATTTTTAAAAATACAAGATTTATAACAAAGTTAGATTTGAAAAAAAAAAAAACCAAATATCATCTCTGGCAGGAGGATTGCCACCAGCTGGGTAGTAAATTAAAAGATTAAAAAATAAACAAAAGATAGTTACAGTCTTTATAAGAAAAAAATAGACATGGAGTAAAAATGTTTTTTCGAAATACACTGATATTTCTTAAAGATAATGTGGATTTTCCAACTGGAGATGCTTGGAGTGTGAATGATGGTGCCTGGAAAATATACTGCTGTAATATGTAAAAGGAGAGCTCTACAGCAAAATGAGGTATTAGCAGCAGAGAAAAGCAAAAAGAAAAAATAATTTAGATCAAAAAAACTTTGTGTGAAAAAGGAAAGCTAAACAGCTATATAAAGGATACAATATAATGTTATGCTTAGATGGAAAGAAAGGGAACTAAAACAATATGAAGAAGAAGAAGAAAATAAGTGATGGGTAAATACATTATACACTGAACTGACTATATTGAAGAAGCAGCCCGAAAGGGAACTTTAAAGTTCAAGGCCACTACATATTACTATTTTTAGAGTTTAATTGTATAATCTGGAGTTTGACGATCAGTATTTGTGTGGTTTTAGTTTTACAACAGTTACTATAACAAGTGTGATAGAATATGATCTCTTTAAATAGGGGCATAGCATTCAAAGTGTACAAGTTATAGGAAAGGAGAAAGCCCAGCCAGCTCAGGCTCTTGAAAAGAGTTTGCTCTGTCATGACAACTTATAAGTTAATTTAAAAGTAAATGGTATGATTTAAAAGGTATGTAAATATTTCACTTTATTTAATAAAACAAAACAGTTTTTATTTTACCATAAGGCAGTTATGTTTGCAAGACTCTGTGTGAGAAAAGCTGGATGAGTTTTCATAATCCTCTCCTGTGATTCAGATATAAACACTGTGGTCAGGCTCATGGTTGAGACGGTGGGAGCTAACATTTGCTTTTATGTTTTCCTCTTTATAGTGTTTACCCTTCCATGGGCAATACATAACAAGAAACAAGAGCACATGGCTTAAATTCTGTAATACAAATTTTATGATACATTTTTTAATGTGAAAATGTGAAATATGTGCCATAATTTTCTAGCAAATAGGAGATACACTGATAGGACTTTGATGTATGAGCAAACCATACAGTTGTTTATCCTTCTCAAAACAGAAGAAAAGTTGGATAAAGAATACTTTGGGGATTTATAGGAGGAAAAGGCAAATGCATTCCTATCAGAAAAAGAAATAAATGTAATCTTCCTAAAGAACAGATTTGGACAAAGAATCACATAAAATTGAAAGATTTATTTTGGGGGAAGGGAGAACTCCATTTCAAAGCTTCTACCCAGCTCTGCTACAGAAAACATCAAGGAGAGGCTTATCTTGTCTATCTGATTGAATGTGTAGATACTGCATTGTTGCTGGAATAGAGATTTTCTTTTTTAAGCTATTTAATACACCAGCAAAATTTATTTACTGACTGTTTGCCAGGGTGGAGTCATATCTTACAAGTTTCTTAGCCACAAAGAATAGCACAAAGATGTAGAAATAAAAAGTTATAGGCCAGATGTAGGGGCACTGTGTACACAGAGCAAGGGACAGAAAAGCTGGCTAATATGATGGAATCTCTTCTAGTCTGTCTGTTCCAAGGAAACAAAAAAGGGAGGAGACTTCTGGAGGAGTGAAAAGGAGTCAGTTTGCAGAACTAATCCCAAATCCACTTGGAATCTCTGGGTGAGAAAGAAAGACAGAGCTGTTTGTTCATATGGAATAGAAAGGAAGGCAGTCATAATATTTGAAGGGTTGGGAATGGACTGTAGCGAGAAAAGGGGGGGGGGGCAAAATAAGAACAAAGGGCATTCTTTTGGCATCAATGAACATTGATCCAAGACTAATGTTAGATTTGCATACCTATAAAACACAAGACCTAATGAATAAAGATTGGGTAAATTTTCAGTCCTTTTTTTTTGTTTGTTTTCCTGGACCTATGAGGACAGGGGTGAGCCTACCCATGATCCAACTCAAACCTTGGTGGTAGTAGGTGGTACCATAATTCCTAGCAGATTGCAGATGTTAGGGATTGTGGGGGGCAGCAGGGTAGGGAAAAGAGGGTGTTCTAAAAGAAGTGGAGGGTATGCATGAGGGTGTGAGGTAACACCCCTATCCTTATACTTGACCCAGTGCTGAAACTGGTGACTTCCTTGCTGGACAGTGTTATCCTGTCTGGAGTAGTCAGAGACTGCTGGACCTGGCTCAGAGCTGGGGGAGGATGTAGTGTCTTTGGCTGGTGGGAGAAATGGGGCTTCAGCATCAGGGATATGTGGAAGGAGCTGGGGCATGCCTCTGTTCCCCTCTCTCTAGGTGTCTGTCCCCAGGGTCTCTGTCTTTTTCACCATCCTTCGGAAGGGAGAGGCAGGACTCTGCTGCAGGGCAACACACAAGGTTCATATGCATCTGTAGGGCATAAGATAGATCACTATGAAGGAGCTGGTGTGGGTACAGAGGAGGGATGCTTCAAGAAGTCTTTAGCTATTTTCTGCTCAAATAAAATAAATTGAGATAGGCTAATGTTTAGAACTTATTCCATGGAAGCCTACAGAGAACTCTCTAAAACAAACCTGTGTGTGACTTGAACAAAACCATTACTGCTAAACTTCAGGTTATTATACAGATATGTTAAATAATAAAAAGATGGCACAGGAAGTGGAATGAGAGCTGGAGAGGACTTAGGGACAGTGGGAGGGATGAAGAAGCCAGAAAGACTAATGTCCACTGAAATAACAGACATTCAAATCAAATGAGATTGGAGCTATAGTCAACTTTTAACAAATCTCTGTGGAAGGAGGGAAGGAAGGAAGCACCAGGGTCACCGGGAATGGTGGTGTGGGCTACACCCTGTCCAGGACCCCCCTCCTAAATACTGGCACTGTGCTAAGTATTATACTTCTTACAAGGACTCTATAGTCTAGAAAGTATGTTCCACTATTTTTTAGGTAAGAAAACTGAAACTTAAGAGATTTTACTTGGACAAGATCTCCCAGGTAAATATTGAGATATTGTAGTTCAAGACAGCTTGGTTTCAAAAGCTGTGATTTTAAAAACAATTGAGGAAACTGAAATTGATTTTTTAAAAGTACAACGATAAATATATTTCACAAATTCCTGTTTTTTTTTTTTCAAATGTCCCGTCCCACTTTGCTGATTTTAGGTAATAGTGTCAGTATAGCATGCCTGAGGTGGTAAGGGAATGTACAATTAAAAACAAACAAAAAAAATCTGTCTTAAAAAGAAATCCTGCTTACTATTTTTTAACAGTGGTCAACTAACCATCACAGACAGCTCCTGTGAATTTGTATGGTAGCAAACTGGTATGAACAATTGCTCAAAGGAGTTTATATGGTAGCAAAATGGTATGAATATAGATAAATTCTAATATACAAACTACCCAAAATTGAGAATTGGAAAACCTGTTCACACTGTAGTGTAAGACTAGCACAGTCAAACACTTCTGGGGCAGAAGTGATAAACACATCAGTAAACTTAGACCAATCCTGATCCTGATCACACTGATAAAAAGTGACTCCGAATATTCATATTCACCACAATTCAGTGCAATCATAGGGCTGAAGAGAAAGCCTATTTAGGTTGAAAGTAAATAGGTCAAATTTGCTGAAGTTTAAGTTAGACACTTAGGTTCAGTTAACACATGAACCCACTTGTCCCCTACCCCCACCCAAATCTCCAGAGGATTTCAGCCAGAATCAATGAAGTACTCATTCAGATAATTATTCTTGCCCTGGTTCCTACCTTATTTCACTTTTAAAACCCTCAATTTGCCTTTTTCTAATTTAGGTGACAATATTATCTGCATTCATAAAATACTTTAATAAAGAAATTAAAAAGATAGCCCTCAAGCTGTGGTATAAAGAAATGTGGTACTCTTAGCTTTTTTCTTTCTATAAAATAAGGAAACTGTTTAGAAGATATCTGATGATGGCTCATTCGTGCACTGACATATATTATTAGTCTGAAAAAATATTTGACTTAAAAAACTATTGGGATGGACTGGGAGTCTGGGGTTAATAGATGCAAACTATTGCATTTGGAGTGGATAAGCAATGAGATCCTGCTGTATAGCACAGGGAACTATATCCAGTCACTTGTGATGGAACATGGTGGAGGATAATGGGAGAAAAAGAATATATCGGGTCACTTTGCTATATAGTAGAATTTGAAAGAATGCTAAATCAACTATAATGGAAAAAACAAAAATTATAAAAAATACTGAAAATATTGCCAATAAAAATGTGTTGCTTACCTAAGATTTCATCTTAGGCATAGAAATGATAATAATAGAGACCCTAAAAGTATGTTGGGTCTCTGGTTGAGAACATTTGGTCAACAATGTAAAAGTATCACATGCTGGTGGAAACTGTTTTAAACAGATAATTAGAAAAACTGAACACTTATCCTTGATTTTGGTATTGAATAAATGTGTGACCTCAGCCATGTCATTTCATTTTCTGGTGCCTCTCATCTTTTTTTTTTTTCAATCTGCATGACAATAATACCTTCATATTTTATATTGACATTATCAACACAAGGAGACACTTTTAAGAGGATCAAGGGCTCTCCCTGGAATCTGATCATTGTTCTAAATTGGCTTCATGCACTTTTTCTTGGATACATGTATCTAACTTAGTTTTGTTAACTTTGCTTTATTTATTTCCATCTGTTTAAAGAAAATGTATTTACCACTTAAATGTCCTGCCCCCAATTGCATTTTGATTCTAGGATATTAATATCACTTTGAGAAACAGCTGAACTTTCATTCTGCCATCCACACATCCATGTATTCAGCACACATACCTAAGTTGACTTGCCTACAGCGTGCAGTTATTGTGTCACTTGCTGGGTATCACACTATTTCAATCATGGCATGAGAGGGAGAAAGCCACATGGTTTTTTCACTCCTGAGCTATCTACCTTATTGAAGAAAAAAGCTGATGGTGGTAGGTCTCTTCTTCTGCCCTCCTAGACTCTGGAAATGTGGGATAACAAACTATAGCTCATTCTATTGCTTTTCCAGTTCCCTTCTGATCCCAACTGAACCTGCTGTACTGTAGAGGCCCTAACTGATGCTGAGATGTTTGAGTAGACTTGAGTGAAACCTGAAAGAGCTAGTCATCACTTTTCTCATTCTACCAGAAAGAACCTTCATGGATGCTCCAGAATAGGCTATAATTTCATGAGCTGTTCAACTGGAGGAGTAAGATGGAAAAATACATTTTACCAGGATAATACCTTCCTACCCTATACCCTCTAGTAGAGAGCTAAAATTGAGTCTGTTTACATTTCTAACATGATTGTATTCTTAAATTAAGAGAACCCTCAGGGTGAAAAAATGCATCAAATAGATTTTCTACAGATAAAAATATCCTATTGAAGAATATTGCATGAAATTGTATTTTTCTCTAGGTTTCCCAGTGACTCAATCTCTGTTTAAGCAGGTATCATATGGCTGATTCTCAAAATGTCTTACCTCGGCGCTGCTTTTCCACATAGTGCGAAATGTTGAAGATCAGCGATATAGTCAAAGCTAAACCCAAGAAGGCTAGAATTGCCCAGACATAAAACTGGCATCCATTTTCTGCAAACAAAAGCAACACACACACTTAATATAGTAGCTGTTTACTCATTTTAACTGAGTGTTCCCACAATTAAAACCACTGTCTTTATTCAGAATGAAGGACAAATCCTCTGTCAAGAAATTAATTAGCATTGACAGCCAAAGGCTTTTTATCAGACTTCAAAATGGGTATTAAAAATTCAGCCTGGATTAAAGGAAGCAAGTTACCCAGATGCTAACTGATGATGAAATTGAAGTCATTTTTACTCTAGCTACTAAAATTTGACAACTGGTGACTGCTTATAAAAAATTCCATTCAAAATCAAGAGCTTCCAAATTATGCAGAATCACAATTGGCTATACTCTCCCCCGTTTTTTAATCCTCAGTCCATAGTCATGCCTGCTTACATTATTTATGGAGAATCCTTTACTAACTTATATTAATCCCCGTACTACAGGACACTGTGTGTTGGAATAAAACGATTCTAGAATCATAGAAATCCAATTTTGTCAGGACTGCTCATAAGCAGTTCTCTCATACTATTTAGAGCCCCATGAACAAATAATAGAGAGTTGATTATGCTTCTACTTCCCCTCCATGAGGGACTCTTTTTTCATTCCTGAGCTGTAGAGGGGATTTTGTGGAATATTGCCTGTCAGTTGTCCTTGATTATTTATGGCTATCTTTACTCATACATACATGACTACTAACATAATTAGCCTAATTACAAATATATTTATAAATATATTATAAAACATAAATGAGATATATTTACATACATATGTAAAATTCAGCTAATTTTCTTAGTAGCTACATACCCATGTGAGTGCTGACCCCAGAGAAATAACTTGTGATTCTATAATAATATATATTTATGATTTCAATCAGTATCAATTAGATATCTTTTCTGTGCCAGGAACTGTGCCCTATAATAGCGAATTAAGACAAGAAAACAGAATCTTTGCCCTCAAGGAACTCTCTATTTGGTTGGGACCTGAATATGTAAACACATAATTAGAAATGCAATGTGATAACAGCTATAATAGAGATTGTCTCTTCACAGTCCCAATTCGCTCTCTCTCTCTGACTCTATGGAACATTTTAGGCCCTTTCAAAGAAATCCAAACACCACAACATTAAACAAAATAAACAGAACAGGCAAAACTTTAATAGGAGGGAAATAAGTTTAATTTCTGTAGCCTATCTTTCAACCATCAAATAAAGACTCCATAAAGTCAGATGTTCTTTGTATTTCTCTATTTCACTTATTTTCTGTATCTCGAATTTGACATTTGAGTTGTTAAATGTTTTCTTTGAATTATTGATAGTGCAATGGTTGTTTAGCTGCTTTCTGTGTATTTGGGGGGCTTTATTTATTTATTGGGACTCTTTATTCTTAAATGAGCATAGTTAGGCATAGAAGTGATTAAGTATATAAAATATATTTGGATTTATGATGTACATATATATCTATGCACATAATTTGCGTATCACTTATTTATCTATACATTGCTTTTTTTGACCTAGTCTGTTGCTCTTTTAACACCAGAAACTGTCTATTAATATCTGCTACCTCTTTAATTTTGTACCATGTAGTCAGATGTTCAAAACACTGTAAGCTTCACAGAGAATAGGACCATTTCTGCCTTCTACTCTGTGCCAGACTTATAGTCCAGTGTTTATAAAAATTTTTTAAGAAATAATAAATGGGAAAAATTAACTGATAATGACAGTGTATATGTGGTTCTATTTTCTTTAAGGGGATTTCTGTATTTCATAAAGTATAAGAAAACAGAGAAGGAGTTCCTGTCATGGCGCAGTGGTTAACGAATCCGACTAGGAACCATGAGGTTGCGGGTTCGGTCCCTGCCCTTGCTCAGTGGGTTAACGATCCGGCGTTGCCGTGAGCTGTGGTGTAGGTTGCAGACGCAGCTCGGATCCCGCGTTGCTGTGGCTCTGGCGTAGGCCTGTGGCTACAGCCCCAATTAGACCCCTAGCCTGGGAACCTCCATATGCCGTGGGAGCGGCCCAAGAAATAGCAAAAAGACAATAAAATAAAATAAAATGTGTGAAGAAAAAAAAAAACAACAGAAGACTTGAATAGTCTTTTATTTTCTTCAATAGAGCTACCAATTAATTTGGTTAAAAACACTAAGATTTTAAGATTTGGAGGAACCTAATTTACTCATCATCAACATAATCCCATAAATATGTATAGAATTCTATGAAGCAATAATTAGCTATTTTAAATATACTAGAAATTCTAGTTATTTTGATACTGCATGTATTTTTAGAATTATTTTATTCATATCTAATTTTTTATTAAAAAACAAATGCCTGCTGAGTATACATTTTAAAAATTCCAACAATATCAAAATATAGAAGAATATTTAAGGTCCTCTGTTGAAACATAAATGGGACACTAAGTTTACATTGTCTTCTTTTAAAAAAATTGCCAGTGTGTTTGGAGGAATTTTATCATATTAGCATGTTATTTTTAGTGTTTGCATAACAATTTCATAGTGTTGCTATAACATAATTTGTATACCCATTTCTCTAAGAGAGACATTCTGATTTTTTAAAAACATTTCTTTTATTTATTTATTTTTTTGTCTTTGTGCCTTTTCTAGGGCCCCTCCTGCAGCATATGGAGGTTCCCAGGCTAGGAGTCTAATCAGAGCTGCAGCTGCTGGCCTATGCCAGAGCCAGAGCAACATGGGATCCAAGCTGTGTCTGCGACCTACACCACAGCTCCCGGCAATGCCAGATCCTTAACCCACTGAGCAAGGTCAGGGATCGAACCCACAACCTCATGGTTCCTAGTTGGATTCGTTAACCACTGAGCTATGATGGGAACTCCTAAAAGCATTTCTTTTAGAACTAATAATGCAAGAAATTCCATTGGACTTTTTCTTTGATTGTAGATTTATCTGGAGAAAGGTTCCTAGGAGTAGAATTGCTGGATTAAAGGAAGTTTTTAAGGCAAACTTTCAGAGATCAATTGTTCTCCACTTCCTGTTAATAATAATCCCTGTCAGATGGTTGATTTAACTATAATGGTGAACAGTGGTGCTAGCAAGCTCTCTCACCTGCCAGATAGGTCTCAGTTTCCCTCTTTGCTATCATAATACAGGGTTATTAATTTCTTATTTCTATTATTAAATTAATGATTAAATTAATGATATATAACATTAAAGATTTTTCTTTTCTCTTCCTTGTATACGTCTCTTAAGGACCCACAGTCTAGGTACAGATCTAAGTTCATCGACGTTTTAAAGTAATTTGAGGGCACCCAGTATATTTTCTATTAAGGTTATGTCACAACTATCATTTTAGGTTATTCATTCAGCCAAATGTAGACTCTAAATCACTGACCCTCTACAGTGACTGTGTTTGATGATATTTACATAAGTGAATTTTAATTCCTACAAAGAGACCATACTTATATACCTCATCTGTGTGCAAAGTGAAAAACAGTAAATTCAGATAAGCAAAAACAAAGGGAATCAACTGCAATCAACACTTCAGTTAATATAAGTGCAAACTTATTTCTGTGTAGAAGTTGTTACAGTCAGAGGCATAGGATTTAGTTATACAGACTATACTGTTATTTACTTTCCCCCCAATAATTTTATAGTATGTTTATTTTCCTATAAACAAAATATCTTTCCATTTCTTTTAGCTGCCCTTTATTCCATTACCTGGATTTTCCATAATTTATTTAATCCCTTATTGTTAGTCACTTAAGTTGCTTTTAATTTTTTAGTTATATAAGCAATCTTGTGATGAATAACTAACTAAAACCATGCACCGAATCTTAATTTTTTTAAGTAAAAATTCCAAAGAGTGAATTGCTGGATCAAAAAATGGTGCACATCTCAAAGAATTTTGATGTCTTGATAGCCAACATTTTAAAGCACAGTACTAAGAAGACCCTTCTTAGGTCAATTTGGCCTCTGTTCCTATTAGTTCAACCTGCCCTGACTTTATGTTACAGGCTCTTTCCATTAATCCTTGCTACATAAATCACCACTTTTAAACTTGCTACTATCTTTACACAAACTGTAACCATACATTCTGAAGAAAGTGGTCTATTTGTTTTTTCCACTGCAGCCTGTGACACAAGTCCTTCAGGATAAGGTGCCTGCTCCTCTCTCTGTCTTAAACATGGAGGACGTCTCACTTTTCTTTTCCTTACCATGAATTATTTCCGCAAAATGTTACTTTGTCTCCTGCCTGTCTTTTAGGACTTATCTACTATACTCATCCAATAATATACCATGCTCCAATCATTCTGAAGCACTTGCATTTTTTCAATAGCATACTTATCATTTCATATCAGTGGGTTCATTACTGCTGAGCCGCAATGGGAACTCCTTAATTTCACACTTTAGTTTCTTCATTGTACTTATTGTTATGGGGATTCGGTGAGTTGAAATGTAATGAGATTTGTAGAATAGTGTTTCTCATTAATAAAATGTTCAATAAAGGTAGCTATTATTGTTATCTTATGGTTATTATCTTACAACTAATAAGACTTCTTCTATTATTTCTGCAACCTATTCAGCACAAAGTAAGTGTTCACTAAACATGTGTCAACTGCCTAAACAACTGAAGAGTGAAGAAGGGTAATGTAATAACCATGGCCAATAGAAAGGTTCTGATCAAGTATGAGACCTAGACGCATCCACAAGCCAGGAAAAGACAATTGAAGATTATGTTACATTTGTCTCTGTTGAGGAGAAAGAACCTACCTCCCAGGTGCTTGGGAAACAGATCCCTGCGAAGAGCAACTCACTCTAGTGTTGGTCAGAGTACACATGAATAATATCTTAATTCTTTCTGCCCTGAATCTGTATTTGCCAAAAAATCTACTGATTATTTGTTTCCTAGGAAATTTAGTACAAGGAAGTTGGTGATAACAGCCAGGTACCTGATTAGATTTATGGGGGTGGAAACAACTATAAATGCAAAATTTTATTTTCCTGTTTAAAAAACCATGGAGTTCCTGCTGTGGCACAATGGATTTGGTGGTATTTCTGGAGCGGTGGGAGACGGGCTCAATCCCTAGCCCTACACAGTAGTTTAAGGATCCGGTGTTACTGCAGCTGTGGTGTAAGTCACAACTGTGGCTTGGATCTGATGATCCCTGGCTTGGGAACTCCATATGCCATGGAAAAGCCAAAAAAGGAAAAAAAAAAAAATCAGTCTTTAAGGAATTTAACTGATGTCATTAAAATCTCCAGAAAAAGGAATTTAGAAAATAGCTCGCGAGTTGAGCTAAGTCGGGAACCCTATTGAAACCCTAGGAAATATATGAATTATTCATTTATTCAAACTGGGATGCTTGCATAAAGATAAGGGTCAGGGTGAATAGAAACAATCTCTTCATAGACCACATAATAATTTTGAGAAACATAAAATAGGGATGGACTTTCACACACTTCTCTCCAGCATTTACCTTAAAGACCTAGTATGTTTATTGTTACTGTGCACACCCTCTTACTGTGAGCACAGAAAAACTGATGTTTTTGTGTATGCTGACAGCATGGTTCTACCTTCATAATCCAACAATAGCCTCATGCAATAATTGTTTTGTCTAGTCATTGAAGAGAGAGAATGACTGAAGACTACATACTGTGCTTACAACTCAAATTATTGCTCTTGGCAGATATTCTTAATTATTTATTTTCATCTTGGAAATTATATACCCTAATACAATACAGTATAGTATAACTTAACCTAAGAACACACATTGACAAAAAAGATGCACTGCTTAAAATTAGGCATTTAATGGATGTTTTAATAATTTACCTTTGGCCAAATTACAGGGTTGCAAATCACCTTGCTTTAGAAATAGTCCTGTCTAAAACCGTTACATCAGATCCCCTTGACACTTATTTTAGAAACTTGATTATTTGTTACACACATGCTGAAAGCGTGTAAAACTGATTTTGAAAGGAGATTTTTGATCTCCCTGTAGTTCTCCTTGGATCTACCTCTGAGTGGAGGTTTCAGTGACTTTCCCTGTATTTCTTAATATCAAACCTGCTTCCATCTAAGCTGATGACTTGGCTAAAATGGCAACAGAGATCTGAAATTCAGGTTGTAGTCAGAAAATAAAAATTAACTCTCTGTTACTCTTTTTGTTCTTTCCATTTTCTATATTTTCTGCCTTTGTTATCAGGGCAAACTAAAACTTATTTTAAGAAAAAGAACCAACTGTATGAAACTTGCTGTTGAATTAATTAATTATAGAGATGCTATGGGCTAGAAGATATTGTTTAATACATCATTTGATATCAGGCATAGGAAGATGGGGATTCCCTCAAGAGCAGGCACATTTTCACTCTTATAATCCATGTGACTACTGTCTTTGGTCATTTGTCTGTTTTTGTGTATCATTTGATACCCAATCTATCTTAAATCTCTAAGATTGTATGATACTCGTTTTTGTAAACTAGTCATATCCCTTGCTCTTATTTTCTCTTGATTTGTTTTATTATCCTTTATACTGTTCTATGTACTTCAAATACCTCTCTGGGGAAGGGTAAGAAAGCAAATAAATACACAGAAAATTATAACAAATCTCTAGAATTGATCATCTTTGGGAGAACTAATAAAATCAATCTCCTTGGCACTCAGTTTTTTCCTTTCCATTTCTCACAGCATCTAGCATTTAGTTATACCCAATAAACTGTTGTGGTTTGGGTAGATAAAATATAGCAAAATATAAAAATGTGTACTTAAGGCTATAGACAGAAGGCCCTAATTTCAGTTTAAAAATTACATTAATTCTAGCTATAAATTATCCTATCATTCTCACAAAATTGTATTTCAATTAGAAATTTTCCTTTCTCTGTGTTAAAGGGAGCACTGAAAAGTTCTATTAGTCCACTAACTGCTTCAAGAAGATAATTTTGCTCTCAGCTACAAAGAAACAACAAATCGATAGCATGAGACTGTACTTACACTAAAGGCTTTAGGAAAGTCCTAACAATTTTAATGAACTATATCAGCAACTCTAAAGCAAGAGCTTAGGCCAAACTGCACATTCCTTTAGAGTGGGTTTTGTCATTTGCTTTTGCAGTAAATGTGTTTCACATAATCAGTTGGAGGCCTTTTTTTTTTTTTTTTGTCTTTTTGCCATTTCTTGTGCCGCTCCCGTGGCATATGGAGGTTCCCAGGCTAGGGCTTGAATCGGAGCTGCAGCTGCCAGCCTATGCCAGAGCCACAGCAACGCGGGATCTGAGCCGCGTCTGCAACCTACACCCAGCTCACAGCAACGCCCGATCGTTAACCCACTGAGCAAGGGCAGGGATCGAACCTGCAACCTCATGGTTCCTAGTCGGATTCATTAACCACTGCGCCATGACGGGAACTCCTAAAACAGGCTAAATTCTAATGTGTGGGTTTGGTTTAGCATGGTCTCCAGTTTTCCTCTGATTTTAGGAATGATGATTTTAGTCTGTGATTCCAATCTAACTCTTTTGTTTCCTAAGATATTTTTCTTTTGTAATTTGACCTGAGTTGCAAATAGGAAGGTTTTCATTTAGAAGCTGTGTACTTCATGACATTATTGATATCTATCATAATTTTTTTGATTGGCAACAATAAATGCCCCCTTTTTGAAAAACAGGGCAAAACACAGAGATGAGAAGATATTGAATAGGTCAGTGGTGGGGATTTTCAACTGGAATGGTAGACTCGCGTAAATATTCGCACACACACACACCCCTCCCCATACCCAGTTAATTTCCCTATACAGTGTGGAGAGTACTCCAGCACCCTGTGGGTGTCCATTCAGTACAGACAGTACTGCCTCCTATAGCAGTAAATGTGCCAAGAGCCTAAATATTCTTGCCCCCCAAAATGCAATCTTTAGTATCACTATGCATTAATTGTAATTATTTTTGTTTAGCTTTTATCAATTTAAAAAGAACTCCCACACAATTTTAATTTAGCTATTTAGAATCACAAAGCCAAAGACTTCAGGAAGTTATTAATGAGGCAATGACAGCTAGGAAAACCATGATTTAAGTTTCTAACTAGCTTTCAGCTATCAGGGGCTAATAGTAATAGGTTTAATTATAAGACTTCTGACTCCCTTAAAGCCAAGAGTACTTAGAAGGCACTGCGTTTGGCATTTACAATTACATATACTCTGGAAGGAAATCCAGTTAAGCAATGTAATGTTTTTCTGCTGGCAGATTTGAATTATGTAGAGGTCTTTACTTAAACAATTAACAATAGAAAAACGATAAATTCAATGCCTTAATTGTTTTTCCTTCAGGGGATCTGTAACTGAGACAAGCGTTAAGTATAGTATATAAGATAAGCCTTCTCTTGATGGTTTCTCTTCTTTGGTTTGTAAACTCTCTCAGAGCAGTGACCATCTCTTCTTTGCATTCCATGAATGTGCATATATTTTTTTAGGTACCCCAGAAATTTCCACATAAAAGTTCTGATATTATAATCCCCATGGACTCTATTCATAAAATGGATTTTTCTTACTATGGTGATTGTTGGGTGCCAAACGAGGCACATTCTTGATGACTCTGATGTGGCACATTGTCACTGTCCACACAGCCGCTGTTACCACTATCTATCCCCATTATCCTATCAATAAAGAGCACTAGAGTCACGGGCACCATCACTGGAAGAGGTTCTCAAATCTAGTCCCAGGCTTTTAAGTAAATAATTTATTTTTTTTTATTGCAAAATTTGAAAACCGCCAACCTTAAATGAGTGTCTATTACGAATAGAAGGTTATTTGAGAGTGAACCAAGTATGTCGGAGAAGGACCATGGTGGGGCAAGGGACAACAGCAATAGGAGGCTTTGGAACAGTGTCTACTTTGAACAGTGTGAAGAGAGAAGGAGGGTAGTCACTTACCAGCCATGGGACTTGGCCAATCATCTCACACTGAGCCAATTGTAAACCTAGAAGTTCCCACTTACCAGCACATCATGATCCCTCTTAATCTATACTTATTGGACTTGAGGAAAGCAGACATATAGGAGTGACATGAAGGGTAGATTTTAGGACAGTATGTTATGATTCCTCCAAGACTATGACCTTGGTCTCTTTTATCATTAAACTTGGAATTGCTAAGCTTTGGTAATTCTGTTGGGGTTGAAATACTGCCAAAATCCCTCCTGTAGATACACCTCTCTTTATTTTTATTTAGCTGTTCCACTTTGTATATGTACTTTATTGTTTCCTATTGGAGAAGCATCTTGGTTAGTAGCCTCTGAAGAAGGCATGGGTGTGTAGCAAATTTCATCCAACAAAATACCTACTCATATTAAATAATAACTACTAAATTTTTTTAATATTTCAAGAAGTCCTGTTAAAATTTTTTTCTCTCTACTTTTTAAATTGAGAAATGCTGAGAAAATTAAATGATAAAAATAACTGGAAAATAGCCCAATATTTATTTATTTACTAATAACTAGCAATTTGTAGATATTTAATTATTAGAGCTGTGACCTTTAAAAGACAGTCATTTCTGAGTTAACTTTTCTCAAATTCACTGTCAAATATTATCTAAATTTAAACGATGAAACATTGTTTTTGACCTCTCTTTAAAGAACGTCTGTGTTTGAAACAATTCATAAATTAGTCCTACCTGGTCTCTAAAAGAAAGGCTTTCATTGTTCTCAAGAGGTGACTGAGGTTCAAGGGAAGAGGACACTAAGTAAAAACAATGAAATTTTTTCCAAAAATAGTGATGTATGAGTAAATTGTGAATCATTGTTTAACCTAAATTAATGGGAGCCCAAAGGAGTTGTTTTTGCCATTTGATTCATCTAATATTGATTTTGTGTGAATGCAGAAACATAGTAGGAATTATGATGCTGACACATTTATTGATAGAGTGACTGCAAGTCATATAGATAGGAGAAAAGGAAAGATTTGGGTTTTTATTTTTTTTTTAATTACTCAAATGAATTGATCACATCTGTAGTTGTATAATGATCATCACAATCCAATTTCACAGGATTTCCATCAGATTTGGGTTTTTCTTTACATACCTTATTTTACTCAACTAGGAATAACCTCACTGTTTCATTGTGTTCCCCTTTATTTTCTTTTTAACTTTGTATATCTAAATGAAAAAGAAATATCATCTGAGTCTCTCACATACAGATTTTTGGTTTTAAGTTTTGTTTGTTGGCTTTTAAGATCTATGGGGCTTTAATGGCAAATACTGTATATATTTTATCTCTTCTGTGGAATTTTATGTATTAATTGACATTGGAGGACATCTGTGTTACACCTGAAGAGATCCAAATCTAAACCATGAAATACTATGGAGGAAATTTTATCACCCCTTCCAAATTTAGAATTAATTAATGGGAAATAGTGGAACATCATATTCGCTGCCTTCAGACCTCCTACCCATACCAAGTTCCCCAAGTTCCCCATGACCGTCAGCTCATGGCAATTGTTCATAGTATTGCTATGTCCATTTCTTGCAGGGCATTAGCAAAACTGGAACAATTGTTTTTGTTCTTTGATAGTATATGTACCTGGAAAATATAAAGAGAGTTGTGAAAATCATGTATCAGTTTATGTTCTCTGTGTGAAAACACTGGAAAGCAAATTCACAGAAACTGTAATATCTATTATCTTTATAAATGGCTCATACATATTGATATTAAAAATACTATTAGCACCATTATAAGCAAAAGATGTATTCAGAAATTCACAAATGATAGAATTATAAACAACTTAAAACTCATGTAAAAATGTTCACCATCATTATAATCAAAGTAATACATATTAAACAATGGGTTAGAATGTTTTGTTTATCAAATTAGTAAAGTTTTTTTTTTTTTCCTTTTAAATGAGACCAGCTTGTTAAGGAGAAACACTGCTAGAATGAGAGTGAATTGGCATCAGTGCTGGAAAAGCAACTTGGTAATAATGAGATAAAACGTTCATAACTTCTTATTCAATAATTTGCTGTCTAGAAATTTTTTCTAAGAAAATAACACATAATATAGAAAAACCTATAGAGTTGTTTGTATTTCTGTCATCCAAAATGTAAAAAGCCTGGATATAACATAAATGTCTAACAATAAACAAATAACTAAGTAAACTACAATTAACCCAACAGGTATCACTTTGTGCACTCATATAAAACAATTAAGCAGAAGTTATTATAAAGATGGAAGTATTTAAATTACAATATAAGTGAAAAAATATGATTATATGTATACTCTTTCAGCTATGAAGAGCAAACCACATAGATTGTACAGAAGTAAATTTGGAAGTAAATAGGAAATATTTCTTAAGGCGAAAAAAACTACGTAAAATTTGTTTCATGTATATTTCACACTTCTCTCACTTTATTGATATGTATGGCTTCAGTTATTACAAAAAGTATTTATTTAAGAAATTAAAAATACGTAAAGAACGAAGGGGAATGGTAATCATAGTGAAGCAGACATTTAGCTAATCAATGTGAATCCAACCCTCGCAGTCCATTCCACAAGTGATGGAATTCTCACTGACAACTGAAAAATTGTCATCTCTCTGAAAGATGATGATTGGATTGATTTCTAGGAGGATAATATAATGCCTAAAATCTATGGGATTAGAATATCATTCCTCCTAATCTGCTTTATAACTAAATTGAAGAGGAATATGCATGGTTAACAAAAGTTCCTTTTAAAATAATGGAGTTCTCATTGTGACTCAGGGGAAACTTCTGACTGATGTCCATGAAGACGCAGGTTTGACCCCTGGCCTCACTCAGTGGGTTAAGTATCCTGCATTGCCACGAGCTGTGGTGTAGGTCACAGATGAGGCTCGGATCCCGCATTGCTATGGCTGTGACATAGGCCAGAAGCTACAGCTCCGATTCAACCCCTAGCCCGGGAACCTCCATATGCCATGGGTGCGGCCCTAAAAATTCAAATAAATAAATAAATATTTTAAAAATAACAAGTACTTTAAACAAGTACTTTGTCTTTAAAAATAACACATACTGAATAGCTTCAACTAGCTTTATATTATAAAACCTTTTTTTAAAGACAAAGTAGTCAAATTATGCTCATTAATATATTTATCAAAATATGTTCTAATTATGGTAAAGGTTATTTCA
The DNA here is from genome assembly GCF_054392235.1 of Sus scrofa. Taxonomy (NCBI): domain Eukaryota; kingdom Metazoa; phylum Chordata; class Mammalia; order Artiodactyla; family Suidae; genus Sus; species Sus scrofa. The sequence goes on from NC_139395.1 coordinate 165,395,828, forward strand.
CACTTTTAAAATAATTGCATAAACGAATTTACTTTCCAAGCCTTAAGTGTCTTTTTGCTAGAGGCTTAGAAATTGTTATGTGAGTATTTAGGCATAGAAATTAAACAAAAGAATTTAAAATGCCACTTACCTGACATGCTTCTTTTCTCAGAAAAATCCTTATGTAGCCATAGGCAAATGTATGGATTAAAAATGTTTCCCCAAACCTTTTTTCCTAAGTAACGTTGCTCTTACGTGAGAAGCAGTGTGGCAGTAAACCTTGTCTTTATCTATGCCTCCGTTTTTTTCTCTCTTCTGTTTCTTAAAATCTTTTGTGTGTACTTTGTTCAGTTACAAACAGGAAATGTGGTGATGGAGGCTTCTAGAGTTTTGATCTGAAACCAGCATGCTGCTAAATCTTTGTGAAACGTGAGAAGAAAAATCCCACAAGCCTCTGTACTCTGACATTTGAATTTTATCAATACCTGGATCTAAATTTAAAATAAATAATAAAATCAAGGTATGAATTAGACTTGGAGGAATCTCCCATGTCTCTGGAAACAACCTAGAGATCTCCTCCCAAGTGAGGTCACATGAAAACAAAGTAAAATATACCAACCTGAGGAGGAAAGAACAAGAAGCCCCCAGGTGACCTCAGCTATTGCTTGTGTTTTCTTTGAGGCATGACAGAGGAAAAGGAATTAACACTTTTAGAGCTCTTATTATGCATTGGGTACCTTCCAGACATTATCCCATGGAGACATTGGGTGCTTGCCTTCTTTCCTGTCAAGTCTTCCCCCGCAGTCCTGCTGTCCAACCTAGGGCCACAGGGTGATAAGCTCCAGTTTAACACCCACCCTGGGGTCTCAATATCAGAAGTTCGTAAATGTTAGTGTGCATAAGTATGTTATGTGACATTACTTTAACATGCATATTCCTGATCCCTACTGAATTGGATTATTTGGAGTGGAGTGCTACATTTTCATAATTACCCTGGGTTATTTTAGTATAGGTGTTCTGGAAAATGTTCTGAGAAAGTCATATGTATATATCAATGGTAGTGTTTTATCTTTAACATCGTTTAGATAAAAATAATCTCATTTGTATCTATGTTTGTGTATACTTCTGAGTATGTATGCCTGCTGCATATTGTGTGCTTATTATGCCTATTTGCTTATGTGCTTCTCCAATTTTCTTTATAAAAGAATGACAGACCTGAATTCAGTTTACTGCAGAAAAAAAATGTATTTAAAATTTAAGAATTCAAACTGTAAAGGAAACTTAAGAATGAGATTTTGGATGCACATGCTCAGAGCAAAAATACTAGGTGGCTGGCTCTGGCTGATTCCTGAGGGCAGAGAGAGCACTGATCTTATCCATCATTAGCAATCTAGGGTCTAGAATAATGCTTGGTACATTGTTAGTCTTGATAAATATTCTTGCAATAATTGAATAAACAAAAGAATGTTTGATTTCTGCGTTCCTCCTGCTTTACTACAGAAAAAACTCCCTAGTAACCAAAATACAGTGCTTCTCTAGTCCTTGGACAGAGTTAAATAAACACTAACAGATTTTTCCACTTTGATCATGTCCCTCTAAAATATTTCTTTTGAATTACTGAATCAGAATTTATAAAACTGAAAGAGACCATGGAGACTCTCTAGTCTTATCTAAAAAAGCATTTTCAAAATGTGTTTCACAGAACACAGTTTGTTCTAGGTCTTGAGGAAATCTCTTAGAGAAAAAAAATATTCCCTCAACAAATATATTTGGAAAAAATGTGTATATTTTCACCTCTATGGATGCGTTTTAGTATATTAAAGGCTTAGATAAGTCCTACAAGAAAGGAAACCTAAATGACTTTTTTGATGTTTTAGGTTTTTAGGTTTCAGAGCTTTTTCTAAATCTACTTGTCAGGTGCCATCCATTAGCAGACAGCAGGTTGTATGAAGCAGACATGGATATCTACAGACCAAGAGTTCAAGGGAACAGAAGTCTCAGGTTCATGGAGGGACAAGGGGACAACATAGGATCAGAAGTGTCCATCCAAGAATTAGATAGAACCCAGGAATGGAGACTGATGAAGAGCTGACTCTCAGACTTCCAGGGAAGTTTGGAGCTCTGAGACATCAGTTTAAGACAAGAGATCCCAACTGTTAATGAACAGGAGGGGTAACCCTTTGATCCTAAAACAAGATGACTGGCAAGAAGGGTAGAAGTCCCAAGCTCAGAAGGGAAATATATTGATTACCCAAGAGGGACCCAAACACAGGGGCAAAGCAGATCCCTGTTTTTATCCACTGGGGCATGTAGAAGACATGGCAAAGAGAGTCTTAAGACTGGGAGTTTAGGTGCAGGCACCCCCTTGTTAGAATAAGACCAGTGCAGAGAGTGGGAAAAGAAGGTATGAGGATGCCCCATTCTGACTGATCCAGAAAGCACAATCCTAGAAAAAATAAGGGTGTTCAGTAGTTGCCTCTGGATGCAGAGAAGGTCAGACTCAGCAATGACTCGAGTAAAAATACGAGAACTCTGTCATTAACCCAAGAAGTGTACCTCTCAGAACAACCCAACAGAGAGATAAACCAAACCCACCAATGGGACAGCTCCTGAAGATGCCTCAGGCTTACCTGTCTCAAGTCTATGGACTCACACAAACAAGTCTGCAGAGATCAGGAGAAGACAAGACTGGAGCAGACAGGCAGGGACTGAAGAAAGGTCTACCTCCTTCTTCAGGTTGACAAGGCAGCCTGTGGTACATGTTTTGAGTATTACCTAATGGGTTAAAAGAGCTGATGTACATGATTGTACATAATGTGCATGATTGGCATCTCCAAAATATCAAATTTAGGCTGATAAATCCGAACTACTTCACGATTTCTAATTATTATCATGTTCTTGATAAGTGATCTGCATTATAATGTTCCCTATTCTGTAGATTTATATACTCAGGAGAGAGAACAAGATTGTCCAAGGTCACACGGAAAGTCCGTGTCTGTGCATTAGATAGCTCCACAGATGTTTGAAATCTGCCAGAGGGGGAAATGATAGCTTTCTGTTATATATAGATGGCTGAGCACATGAAGACATTATCAGAATATAAAAATACCTACAGATATATGTTTGCTAAGAAATATATTAGGGAGTGCATTCAGAGATTTGAATGATGGCTTCACGAGTCATGTTCAAATAATAAATAAACATGAGGCTTCTGTCGTACTTTTTAATGAGAAGGGTTATCAAAATGAAGTTTAGAAGATAGCTAGACTAAGCAGAAATGTCCTGACAAGCTTGAAACAGAAATGCTGAAGGAAATCTAGGGGGAAGGTATATGGTTTTGATGGGCACCTGTCAAGAAATGAAGATTTTAAAGCCAGTAAAAATGAGGTTTTGTTGCCAAAGGAAAAAAAAAAATATAATGACAGTTACTATTTAGAGCTTCCACATGCATAAAAAAAATGGGTCATATAAAAACAGGCCCAGTTTCCAACCTCTTTTTATGGTTATTTATCAGTTTTATAATTTTTATCACTATAGTGTATTTACATCTGTATACACACACACACACACACACACACACACACACACACTTTTTTTAAGTCCAAGGAGTTCCAAAGTGTTCAGAGCAGGGATTACCTGAGACTTTGACATCACATTTTATATATTTACCTATTTAAAATTATTTACAATAATTTGTACTACTTTTATAGTTGTAATAGAGCTTGTTTTATAGAAATAGAATTTATCTCTGTGTGATTTTTTTTTCTTTATTCTGGTAAATCATTCTTTGGTAAGACTGAAGCCTTACCATTTGGTAAGACAAAGCAGGCAAACAACTTTATAAAAGACAAAAGGGGAGGGGGCCCTGTGTTTCCAATTATGCTGTTTTAAACTGTGAAAATAATCAAAATTAATTATGGTGTTATAGTTGTATCTGATTAGACTATATTGATAATTCATATTTTCATTGAATTTACACTCTAAGATCCTCCAAAAAACAAAGTTATTCAGATGGAAAAGAAAAGACAGGTTAAAAGCAGTAGAACACTGCAGAGATTTGGCATAAGATTCTCAGATCTTTTTATTTATTTCAGACTTACAGAACCAGAATTCTTGGAAAATCAAACACTAAAATAAAAGAGTGGATAACAAAAATTCAGAAACAAAAAAGAAATGGCCGATAGGACGTACAGTCTATTTCCCTACATCTAATAAGCTTGTATCCAAAATTTCCGGAAGAAATCCATTACACATGTCTATGTGATGTCCTAGAGGGAGTGTTATTAGCAAAGTTAAAGTGTTATGAGAAATTTTGTTCTTATTTGAAAAATAACTAGCTCAAAAAAGTAAAACCAGTTTATTTATTGTAGGACCTCACATAGTTTCAGTGAGCTAATATGCAATTTCTCTCTCAAGATGAAGATTTATTATGCAGTATCACATAAGAAAATCATTCTCTTATTTTTTTTGAGGACTACTGTTCTGAGGTATGATAGAGAAATCTAGCAGATATAAACTTTATCAGAGTTAATATTATCAATAATGGAACAAACTAAAGTCATGTATCTCCTTGTGTAGTACACTGAGAAGTATTTTTCTAGTATTCTTGTGGTAAATTCAAAGCTTTACTCTGAATCATGAAGAAACTCAGACAACCCTAAACTGAGAGGAATACTACAAAAGAACATGTCCGCATACCTCAAAAAATATCAAGGTCAAGAAAGACAAAGAAATGCTAATTAACTCTTTCAGATTACAGCAGACTAAAGAGACATGACAAATAAAGGCAACATATGATTCTACATTTGACCCTAGGTTTCCTGGGGAAATAAGTATAATGGACATTATTGAAATAATTGTTAAAAGTTTAATACAGACAGTCAGTTAGATGACGGTATTGTATCAATGTTAAATGTACTAATTTTGACAATAATACAATGGAAAAGCTTTGATCTTAGGAAATACACGTTAGGTATTTAGAGATAAGCAGCATAATATTTGCAACTTATAGTGAAGTTACAATCCATGTGCAGAGGGAGAGAGAGATCAAGCAAACAATAAATGGAAAGCAAAAGCGGGAAAATGTTAACAATTACTGTGTTTGCATAAAGGGCATAGCTTTCTTTTTGCTATTAACTTATAGCTACTGTTTAACTAGAGCTCAGAAGAAAAATTCATAGCCTTAAGCCATTAATAAACAAGAAAAAAAAGAAGTGAATTGAACACCCAACTCAATAAGTTAGCTATGTAACTATAAAATAAATCCAAGGAAAATTAATATAGGAATTAGTTATGATAAAAGCAATAATTAATGAATTAGAAAACAAAAAAGTCAATATTAATAAATAGATGTAAGTACCATGAAAACTCAATATTGAAGTAGATAAATTATTGGATATTCAAATCTAGTTATAGTAAAGAAAGTACAAATATACAAAATAAGAAATAAGAATGGTAAAATAATTTATAGAGAAAACTGACAAGACTAAAAAGAGTACTTTAACTCCAGGAAAGTATATTTGAAAACCTAGTTGAAAGATGCAATTTTTAGAAAAACATTCCAAAACTGACCCCCAAAGAGACATTTAAATAGCAAATTCTCAAAATATTGAAAAAATAGTAAGGATCTGCCAGTTAAAAAATGCCAACTCTTTACTATTAGAAATATTTCTAGTGTTTTAACACTGAATATTATGGATGATGTCTTGAGATAGAGGCATAGGGATATATTTAGCTATATATTTAATTAGAGAGATAAAACAGGTTTATAAAAAAAGATAAGGTATATTATCAAGCTAAGGAAAGAGCCACTGAGTCTTCTGATTGTATTTTTATAAAAATCATACGTGCATATTTTTAAAAAATCAAATGGAGAGAGGTCTTTTGGTGACAATGACATGAAGAGATTGCAGAAGTACACTTTGTAAAGAAATAAGTATTAAGTAAGTATAAATGGGGGAAAATGCCTAAAAACGCTATATGAAAATTAAGAAATGCATATTCTCTTGGGGGTAGTGATACTTGGATGAAGGCAGTCAAAAGATAGAAAACATAAATACTAGTGATGTATTACATGATAAATATAAATAAGACTTTTCTGTTATATGAAAATGAAGAGTTCTCATCACAAGGAAAAATTTTCTTGTATTTCTTTAATTTTATATCTGTTTGAATTGATGTTCACTAAACTTATGGTAATCACTTCATGACATATCTAAGTCAAATCAATGTGCTTTACATTTTGAACTTATACAGTGTTGTATGTCAATTATATCTCAATTAAACTTGAAGAAAAATGCTCGTTCTTGAAAAACTGCTACAGCTTTGGGTAAAAATGGTGGCCGTCCATAGTCTTCCGGCCTCAGCTGCTTTCATTCTCCCTTTCCTCCTTCACCCTTTACTGCTTCGTAGCTTAACACCTTGAAATAGACAGTAAAACCCAATAGCTTTAAAGCCAGAGGTGGCAGACTTGATAGGGGTAGGGGGAAGAAGGCCTTGCAAGGACAGCAAGGGAGAAGGATGGGTGTAAAAACCCCTTACCTTGCTGGCTACAAGTAGCAGCCTCATTTCAAAATGAATGGGGAAAAACCATAACTTTGCTGGTCTAAGGTTGCAGGTCTGATTTAGGACAAATGATCTGCCAGACACAGATATAATGGTGAGAGTCATAACAGTAGAAATAAGCTCTGCACTCATCTCTGCCTGACAGCTAAACTGTGAATGGTGTCAGAAAGATTCAAGAGCAGCCAAGGCAAAATAAAAACCAAGGTAGACTTGAGAACTGGTAGCAATACACCTAACTTGATTAGCAATATCTGGGGAAGACTTAGGGAATTACAGTATCTGCCCAAATCATTGGCTGACCGCTAAACTATGCAGACAGAGGGGACCCCCAAAAAAGTAAATACCAAAAAAAGAAAAAAAAAATCAGACACATTGTCAGTTTCAGAAGAGATTCTGTGGTTTAAGTCCAGCTAAGTTACTAAACAAAGAAATAAACAACAGAAACCCACAATACAATGGACCTTAGGAAAATAAAACAGAACACATAAGTGCTACAATGTTGTCTAAAATTCACACAATCATTATAAGACATGCTAAGAAACAGAAGAGCATGACCCATATTCGGGGGGGTGGGGTGGGGTGGGAAATCAGTTAACAGAAATTGGCTCTTGAGAATCCCGGTGAAATAACTAAATGGAAATTCTAGACTTGAAAAGTACAATAACTGAAATTAAAAATTCACTGGCTGGACTCGATAGCAGATTTGAAATAGCAAAAGTCAGTAAATTGGAAGATGGCTCAATAGAAAGTATCTAATCCAAAGAACACAATTAAAATCCATTGGAAAAAAAGGAATAGTTTCAAAGATATGTAGAACAATTTCAAGAATATATTTATTGGGAGTCATGAAAGGACAGAAGGTAGGGAGGCAGAAAATTATTTTAAAATATAATGCTATAAACTCCCATTTTAATGAAAAACATTTATTTCCAGACTGAATGAACACCAAGAAGCTCAATGAACACTAGCTAGAGCCACAAATAAAACAAAACTAGACAAATCATATTCAAATTCCTGAAAGCCAAAGAAAAATATTAAATGCAGTGAGAGAAAAAAACCCTCATTGTACAAAGGGGACAACCATATGATTAATAGTTAACTTCTCATAAGAAACAATAAAGGCCACAAGAAAGAGAAATGACATATTCAGTCCTGAAAGAAAAAAAAAAATGCAACCAAGGATTTTATAGTCTAGCAAAATTAGCCTTTAAAAAAGCAAAATAGATATTGCTAGATAAACAGAAATTGATAGAATTCACTGCTAGAAAACCCGAAAAATAAACAAGGGATGTCCTTTAGGCTGAAGGAAATGGCATCAGATAGTAACTTAGAGCCACAGGAAAAACTAGAGGTCACCAAAAACATGGGAGTAAATAAAAACAATATGCATAGGTGTATAATCATTTTCTTTTCTGTCCTTAACTTCTTTAAAATTTGAAGATTGTTTAAAGTCATAATTCTAACAGTGTTATTAGGTTATTAGGTTTACAATATATATGAAGGTTACTACATATATATGTTATATATATATGAGTATATTATATATTATATATATGATCATAATAATAACACAAAAGAATAAGGAGAAATGACAGAGATTTACCTGTATGCTACTGAAATTGTGTCAGGGCTAACTTTAAATGAATTGTGAAAGTTAAAGATGAATATTTTGATACCTAGAGCAAATAATAGCAACAAAAAATCTCAAAGAATACAGCTAAAATAATCAACAGGGCAATTGCAATGGTATCAAAAAGTTTTTAACACAAAAGATAGTAAATGGAGCAATAGAGGAACAAAAAAGAAATGAGATAATATAGAAAACAAATAGCAAAATAAATAGCATATATATATCCAAATATATAAATAATCATATTAAATGTGAATGAGCTAAACACTCTACTCAAAGGCAGAGATAAAAAGATAAAAAAACCCAAGATGTTTCTGTCTACTAAAGAAATAGAGAAAATTCAAAGATACAAATAGGTGAGGATAAAAGATGGCAAAAAAATGCATGTATATGGTAACAACAACAGATTTAGAGTGGCTACATTAATATGAGGTGAAATAGATGTCAAGACAAAGAATATTACTAGAGATGATTTTGTTGGTAACTTTTCATAATGATAAAAGGGCAATACATCAGAAGAATATAACTATAAATGTATATGCTCACAATAACAGACTTACAAAACAAATGAAGAAAAAAAGACATAATTTAAGGAGAAATAGAAAATACAATAGCCAGAGCAGGGAACTTAGTTACTTCAGTAATTAACGGAAGTAGAGACAAAAGGAGTAAGAACACAGAAAACTTGAACATTATAAAAAGGATCTAATTGACATTTAAGGAGTAGTCTCCACATGGCAATGGCAAAATATTCATTATTTATAAACTCACCTAGAACAATCTTCAGAATAGACTATATGATAGTTCATAAAGCAAGTCTCAAAAATTAAAAGGACTGAAATAATACAAATTTTTATCATAAAATTAAATTAGAAATCAACGACAGAAAGATATTTGGGTGTGTGTGTATATATATATATATGTGTACAGCAGAAATCATTGTAAATCAACCAAACAGAAAAAATAAAGATCTTAAAAAAAAAGATATTTGGGAAATTCCCCAAATGTTTGGAGAATAAACAATAGATCTCTAAATAACTGATGATAAAAGAAAAACTCATAAAGGAAATTGCTAAATATTTTAAACTAAATGAAAATAAAGACAATATCAAAATGTATAGGCTGTAGCAAAAACAAAACTTAGAAGGAAATATGATCATAAAATGCTTACATAATTTGGAGTTCCCATTGTGGCTCAGCAGGTTAAGGACCTGGCATTGTCTCTCTGAGGATACAGGTTTGATCTCTAGCCTCATTCAGCAGGTTAAGGATCTGGCATTTGCAGCAAGCATAAGCTGAAGTCACAGATGTGGCTCAGATCCAGTGTTGCCATTGCTGTTCTGTGGCACAGCCCTCAGCTATAGTTCCAATTCCATCCCTAGCCCAGGAACTTCCACATGCCACAGGTGAGGTGTAAAAAAAAATAATAATAAATAAATAAATAAATAAAATGCTTACATAATTAAAGAAATCTCTAAATCAATCTTATCTGCTACTTTGACAAGCAAAAAGAAATCAAACAAATTAGAAAGGAGAATAATAAAGATCAGAGGAGAAATCAATGGACTGGAAACAGAAAAATAATAAAAATATCAATGGAAACAACAGCTTGTTCTCTGTAAATAAGAAAATAAAGTTGATAAACATAAGTATAGATCTTATAGGAACTAAAAGAACTGTAAAGAAACATGAACAACTTTATGTCTATAAACTTAACACTTAGATGAGATGGATAAATTCCTAGAAAGACACAAAGTACCATAAACTGACTTGAGAACTAATAGAAAATCTGAATAGACCTATGCAAAAATAAGTAAATAAAATTAGTAGTTAAAAATAAGGGTGGAGGAAAAATGCAAGGAAGGAGAGTTTATAAAATTCTATATTATTTGAATCTTTTACAATGAGAATGGAGTTCTGAATTATGTGTGATAATAGAAATGTGTTTCTGCCAGTCGTAGATATTTAGAGTTCAGCTTAACAATCAAACTCATAGGACACATTAGACTTCACCCAGTACTGGTGGTTATTTAGTTTTAAGAAAGCAAACAGGAAATAACCCAGCACATGCAACAACAAAGCTGTGGTCTTGGATGTCTTAGGCATAGCTTGCAATGTGCCTACCATGCTGTTTATAGAATACGCATTGTCATAGAAATGAAACTGAAAATATGCAGACTCTCATGGCTCAGGGAATCATCAGCTCTTGGGGCCTTTAAGCTTTCAGTCCTTGTCACATTGTTCTTTCAGGTGTATGCAACTAGCCCCAAGTCTCTGCAGCTGCATCTCATAAATATCAGTGTTTGTTACTCAGTCTCAGTGATGAGGTATGGTTTGGTCCTGCAGTCCTCTGCCAGATTCTCTTTCACTATAGATCTGCTCCAATTGTGTTCCTAAAAATTCTTTCAGTTAATATTGCAAGGAGGACTAAACATGTATCAAATCCTCAGACTTCCCTAAGACAAAAAAAAAAAAAAAAAAAAAAAGTCCAAGAAACAGCTGTTAACTCCTTTTAAAAGTCTAGACACATATCACTCAAAGATCAGTAAAAGATATGTGTTAAGATTATAGGTAATTTTTTCTTATTTAAACTTTCATCTGTTTTTATAATGTTACAACGAGCACTACTTAATTCATTCAGGAAAATAAAGCTAGTTTCAAAAAAATTATAAACAAAATCAAGTGTTCCCTCAACTGAGGAAGTGAATAGTTGATACAGGTGGCCAATATTTTCATACTTGCCAGTGTTGTAGTGACAAAGCATTTCAGTGCCATGTGGTAGTCTTAAAAATTACATTTTAACTTTAATAACTCTAATTTTTTCTTTTTTTCCCAGTTCTATTGAGAGGGAATGAACATATGTAGCACCATATAAGTTTAAGGTATACATAATAATAATTTGGTTTACATACATCATGAAGTGATTATCACAATAAGTTTAGTGAACATCCATCATCTTATACAGGTACAAAATTAAACAGAAAAAAATTTTTATTCTAATTTTTAAAAAATTACTGCAAGCTTCCAAGCAAATGTACTAAAATAGAGACAGGAATATGTTTTAAGTATACTAATTTCTATTTTTGTAACAGGTTGGGTTCTTGGGGAGGAAACTGAGATAGACATTAACTTGCAGGAGCTTTACCAGGAGGGCTGTTGGGATCAGGTGAATTTGCAGAAGACAAGAGTAGACAGGATAGGGCAGAGAGAAAAGTCAAACTGCAATGCAGCCTCAACAGAATCTTCATCAGCCACCAGCTCAAAGATAGGATGAACTTTCAGAGCTGTTCTGAGTGTGGGGAGGGAGGGAGGGGTAGATGAAGGGAACAAGGAAGGGTGGGGCCACTGCCAGCCTGTGTTGATGAAGGCAGCCTTGAAGAGGGCACATCCTTGATAGGTAACTCTCTTCAGGGGCAGAGATAACTGGAGGGAGCTGATAGCTTGAGGCTTGTTTTCCTTCCAGCAACCCTCTCAGCAGGTAGGCAATCTTTATTCCTGAAGGGGGATCTGGGCAGTATACTATAATGTTCATCACAACTTGCAAATCATAAATGAGTTATTCCAAGTTTTTTTCTGGTAACACAATCTGTGGAGCAGACACTATTAGTTCCTGGTCAAGATCCAGTGTCTCTTTGGATCTAATTTGTTAGAAGCATAAAGTGCCCAGGCCAGGCGAGATAACGTGAGTATCTAAACCAATTATGAGAATCCTGTTCTGTGCTTCCTATGGCCTCAACCCTCTGCAACATTTAGATATGGTCAAGGAGCCTGATGTTAGTAAGACAATGGGACTCGAGGAAATGTCTTCTATAGGAATTCTGAAAAATAGTTTGTTCTACTTGTTAAAAAGGAACAGACGAAGCTGATATCCTCTTGCCTCTTCCTAATTCCCTCTTCCTTTTCTTGTACACAGCTGTGGTTCTTGTAGTTGCAGAAGTTATTTTGCAACTGAGAGGAAGAGAAAGGTCAAGAGAATTTTTGAGAGCATTTTCTGACATTTGTGAACTACTGAATAAAGCCACAAATCTACATCTGGGTTTCTTGCTCTTTAAGGAATGTAACCATTAATTATTTAAGTAGCTAACATTGGATATTCTGTCACTGACAGCATAGCATAATCCAAACCGACCCAAGTTGTAAGATAGGATGATGACTCTATTGAAAATATAGGGTCAATATATGTTAACATGTGTATGTGCATGTGTTTATCAAATGGTGGTATGTTTTCAATAAATTTGAAAACACCAAATACTGTATCTTCCTTCTGAGAGTGAAAGACATTAATTATTTACATTAAGATGTTCTGCCATATTTAAGCCTACTTCAACAAAGTTTATGCTTCTTCAACATACCTGACCAAAAAATACCTTTTAAAACTTCACCTACTGATATGGACTGGATCCTAGCATGTGTTCTGACTGATGGTTTCTTATCTTGATCCCTAATTCTGACTGTTTTTTACAGGAGTATTCCTAGGAGCATCCAACTTAAGTTGAATTAAGCAAAAGCAGTAAAATAGGGTTGCATTTTTTCTTATGCTTATGACTTGATTACTCGAGCAAGCAAACTAGCTCTGAAAAATTGACATGCTGAACTGTGTTTTAGATGTCGACAAAGCCCAAGAGAGAAACAGGTGTAACAGATATTTGCAGGTCACAACAAACCTGCAAACTTTGTTTACTGGTCGCAATTAGCAACCTGTGTCTCTCTCCACTAGTTATTTTTATCTGCCTGCAATCAGACCCCTTTCACTGCTGAGCAGACTTGCTCATTGACAGTACACAAACAGAGACATGAAGTGGAGGCATGTGGCTTCCTATGCTGGAGAAGGAGGTCGCCCTCTATTTTGAGACAGGAAGTAATGATTGTGGCCAATTTAGCAAAAGTCTTGAGTTGAGTTTGCTCATGTAAGTTCACAGCCCAGCATCTATATATATCATAATCTACAGAGAGATTTTTGGTACACTCCCTCTAAAGTCATTAGAGTGAATGACTAGATACATGCCTTGCTTCTTTCATTGTCCTGTTTAGAAATGGTCCATTTATTTATCCAGGCATTCTTCTTCTGAAGGGTGACTCAGAGTGCCTCATAGACATGTCAAACTAAAACTTTCTGAAACTGAACTTTTGATTCCTTCTCCGTCTTCCATGTTTTGATAACAACACTGTCATCACAGAGAAATCTGATTCAATCTGGAAACCTAGAACTAATCTTACCTGCCTTGACATGTCTCATCCTCGCATTGAATCCATTTCCTTGTCCTGATTTGAGAGGACTATTAATTCATGCACACCACCTCTCTGCTGCCCCCAGTAGGCCACACATCATGATCTCTTGCCCAAACAACAGCAAAGTGCCTCATTACTTGTACACTGATGGCTTTTATGATCTATTCCCTATGCACAGTCTAGAATAATATTTTAAAAAATAAATTAGACAAAGTGACTCTCTTGCTTAGTGGGAAATTTCAATGGCTTCATTTCACACTAAGAATATAATTCCAAAGTATTACTACTATTTCCTCAGCCCTACATGGTCTGTACCCTACACATTTTTCCAGTTTCAACATGAAACATTTCCTTTTGCTCTATAGTCTAGAGCACAGCAAACTACAGCCATCAGCCAAACCCACCCCACCACCTGTTTTTGTAAATAAAGTTTTATTGGAAGACAGCCACATTCATTCATATGTATCTATGGTTGCTTTGTGCTGTCAAGCCAAGTTGAATTTTAACAAGGAACATGTGTCCTGAAAAACCGAAAATATTTACTGTCACACCCTTTAGAGAAAGTGTGCCAGCTCTTCTACTAGAGCCTCATTGGTCTCTTTTCCCCCCTTGATCAAGATAAACTTTTTATTACCTCCAGCCTTTGCACTCATCCTCCCCTCTGCTTGGGGAGGATAAGATGTTTCTTTACAAAGTTTCTTCCATCTTCTCCTCATTGACTCACCTCAAACTTAAATATGCAGAAAAGCCGTCCTTTATAACTCTAAAATAGGGCACCCATCTCCTTAGGTACACTCTACTCTATCATATCCTGTTTCCTGTATTACCCATTAAAAGAGAAATTATTCTGCTTATGCATTTATTTATGGTCTACTTTCCTCCACAAGCCTCTAAGCTTCAGGAAGTCAGGTCCTGTGTCTATCTTCCTCAGCACTGCTTTCCCACTACCTAGAAAGTGACTGAATAATAAGTGCTTAGCAAGCAATTGTTGATTTTTAAAAGAAGCTATGATAGCCAACTTTCTTCAATGGCATTCAGTCATTTAATTCCACATCTAACATAAATTTCCTACAGGGAAATACAGTACTTTTCCTCTCCCTTCAAAACAGCTTAGAATGCATAACATTGCAGCTCCAAGAAATAGTCTAGTTGCTCTCTGTCTGTATTTATGCATTTATTCATTCAGCAAATGTAGATTGATACCACCTGTAGGAAGAGTGGGGCAAGACATGATTCGATAGACTTGTCCATTGGGCAGAAGCATGACTATCGTCATCTTAATATGACTAAGAGAATCTGAAAGTCAAAAGGATACCTTCTGAGACTTACCCAATGCACCTAGAACTGCTGCCTCAAAGACTCAACAAGAATTTTGTTGTTAACCCAGGACAAGAACAGTCAGTCAGTGTTGATCTTTTTAAAAGCCCTAGTGGAAACTGCTCTGCAGAACTCAGTGCCTGAAGCATTCTATAACTAGAGATAAAGTAAGTTGTATTACTTCTAGGGGTTTTGAGTTGGGTGAGCTACAGGGAGAGAGGAGCAGGTTGGCATGGAAGACTTTTTAGGAGTTCAGTTATATTGGGCTTAGATCTGATTCTGCAGTGGAAGACTTTGGACAGTGCCGTCACTGGGTATTTGCGGAGTTAGACAACATGTCACCTGATGGTTGAGGATAGGGTGGAGAAAAGAGCAACAATATAATTTTCCTACTTTACCTATATGATAGTTGCTCCATTTACCACTGCAAATAATTTTGTTGCTTCTCCTTGGCCATGGCCACATCTTCTAGGGTCTTACCTTATTTATCTTTGCAGCTCTTAAAGGGCCCAACTCAAAGACTTTCACAGAGAATTCTTCTAAATATTTGCTAAATTGAATAGCAAGTGCACCTTGAGAGAAGGGATTTTCCCTATGTTTTCATCTGCAATTAATGCCCCCCCCCCAAAGAACCTGCTTGGTTTTTTCACTCCAGTAAGGTCGGTATTCCATGCTACTAAAACCACAGCTGGCTAATATAATCAGTTCCTGAAACTTTCTGTGAAATGTACATACAGATAAATTTGCAATGGCAGTACTAAAAGACAATAAGCGTTTCTGTATTATAAGGTAAAGTTGCCTGGCGATTGCCATCTTATTTGGAAATGGCACATGATGGGTTTCAGAATGATTAGCAAGCTGTGATCTCATTATCCTGCTCTTGAAGTCAGTTTTACTATGAGATGCAAGCTGGATTTCCTGTGGGAAACCACTGCTCTGCCCCTAGCCCTCCCCTTCCCACCACTAAATCTTAACTGGCATCATTTTATCATTTTCAAGGAATCTCTGCATAGTTATTAAATAATAATATAGTAAAATGATTGCTTTTAAACATCTACATTTCTAGACAAAAAGGGAGAAGAAGAAAGGAGCATATAAGCATTATGTATACAGTTGCTATTTGCTTAACCTTATTGAAGTACTTTTTATACATTGGTACAGACTCTTTCAATTTTAACCTGTTTTCACTATGTAGAGAATTAAGTTTTAAAAAGGCTCTTTTGCTTATTTTTGTTTTCACACTTGAGATCCTCCCCTTGCTGAATTATTCCAGTAAATATTCATTTATATTGTTATTATTGCTACTATCCTTCTTATATCAGTGAAACTTTGTATTAGAAACATAAAACCAAATTTCTAGCAATTGATTATATAGAAAGTTCAATATTGCCTTGTTATTAATAAAATTAAAATGGTTTGGGTGGAAGAGATCATAATAGCATAAAGATATCACTTTGCTTGGAAATCCAGGTTGTCATTTGATACCAAAAATCTGCCAAATTGAATCCCTTAAAACCATCCAGACAAAATGAAAGTCTAATAAGTTGTTTTGAGAATTGTGGCCAAGGATAAATATTGGAATTTCACAGCTCTTTCAGGAACGTCCATGTATTAAACAACACTAAATTAATTAGGACTAAAGGAAAAAATGCAAAAATAGCTTTAGTCAGGTGAGGAAATGCACATAATTTTTTTTTCATTAAAAAAAAAACCAGTACTGTTAGCTCAATGTCAACTGAACTGTGGTTGTGGCTGAGAATAAATCAACACTGTTTCCCCTTACAGGTGAAACACACAAACTCACTGTTTAGCAAAAGCCAAGGGGGCAAAAGTTCAATTTATTTACTGAGTCTACTGGTATTAAAAAGAATCCGGATTTATAGGAAAGGTAAATGTTATAGAAGCTGTATTTAAAGGACTTCAAGCTGTATTAAGCACACTGTTTAGGGCAGAGACTATTTCTCATGCATTTTTGTGATTCTCCATGATGCCTAAAACAGTTCCACATACATTGGAGGTGCTCAGTGTTAACATTTACTAACAGAATGGAATTGGTGGTGCATTAAACTGGTGAACCTGGACAGTCCTAAATTATACAGTGACCTACCCACAGTGTACTTCAATATTATGAAAAATTGCAGTTTGTCATGCATTTTAAATTTTTTTCTCTCTCCTGAAATTTAAATGCATATAAATGGATAAATTAATACCAGTTCTTAGTGAACAATAAGCAGATTTTATAGAAGACTAGTTTTTGAATTTTTATTCTATCAGCCTGATATATAGTTACCATTTATCATTTAGCATAAGCTAAAAAGATACTGTAATCTTTAAGATGCACATTTCAGAGCAGCTTTTCTTTCAAATTCAAATTTAATTCAAATATTTAATATTTGGTTAGATATTTTATATTTAACTGTTTTGTTTCTCACTCAGATAATTCATTATGCACCTTTTAAATAAGCTTTTAATTTTAGAATACTTTTAGATTTACAGATTTACAATGAGGATAGCACTGGTATACATCACAATTAATGGCGGTATGTCTTTCTCTATCCCTTTACTTTTAACCTATCAGTGTCTCAGTGGCTTTATATTTAAAATGACTTCTTTGTAAACTAGAAATAGTTGGGTATTTTTAATCCACCCTGACAATCTCTATCTTTTAATTAATGCATTGAAACCATTCACATTTGGAATGATCATTGATATATTTGGATTAATATAAACCAGTTTTGGAACTGTTTTCTATTCCATGCTGGAGGCTTCTATTTCTGTCTTCTCTACTTCAAATTGAGCATTTTATAAGATTCCAGTTTCTCTCCTCTGTTAACATATCAAGTATACTTTATAAAAACAATATTTTGTTTGTACTAGAGTTTGAAATATATATTCCTAACTAAGTCTACCTTCAATAAAACTACTCTACTTCCTGTGCAGTGCAGGAAACTTCTAACAGAATACTCTAAGTGCTTCCTCATCCTTTGTGACATCACTGTCATTCATTCATTTATGCGTAATGTTACAACTACTTAATACAATGTTACTACTCTAGTTCTA
Source organism: Sus scrofa (assembly GCF_054392235.1). Taxonomy (NCBI): domain Eukaryota; kingdom Metazoa; phylum Chordata; class Mammalia; order Artiodactyla; family Suidae; genus Sus; species Sus scrofa. The sequence continues at coordinate 165,413,607 of NC_139395.1, forward strand.
AATAGTTATTTTTTAAGATCAGTTAAGTTTTTAAAAATTTTATTTTACCTACTTTTATTCCTTTTCTAAAAAAATTCCTTTTCTTGTATTGATCCAACTTTCTGACCTGTATCATTTTCCTTCTACCCGAAAAATGTCTTTTAACATTTCTTGCACAGATGAATTCACCCCATTTGTATTTGTCTGAGAAGGTGTTTGTTTCTCCTTCACCTTTGAAGGATAATTTCACTACATATAGAATTCTAGGTTGATTCTAGATGATTTTTTCCTTTCAACACTTTAAATATTTTATCACACTTTCTTCTGTCTTGCTTCTTTTCCAACAAGTCTGCTGTAATCCTCACCCTTGTTCTTCTATAGGTAAGATTTTTTTAATCCCCCCATCCCGGCTTCTTTCAAAGTTTTCCTGTTATCTTTGGTTCTCTGTAGTTTGACAGATAATGAAATTTCTATGTGTAGTTTTTGATCTATATTATGCTCTATATTCTCTGGACTTCTTGGATTTGTGACTTGGTATCTGTCATACTTTTGGAAAGTTCTGTGATGTTAGTTTAAATATTTCTATTGTTCCTATCTCTCTTCTCCTTCAGATATTTCAATTACATACATGTTATGTACATGTTACACTGTATGAGTTCTTCAACATTCTGTTCCATTTTCTGTTCCATTCTCTTTGCATTTCAGTTTGGAGATTTTCTGTTGTCCCATCTTTAAGCACACTGATTCATTCTTTGGCCATGTTAAGTGTTTTTAGCATTTCTTATTGATTCTTAGAATTTCTATCTCTCATTATATTGTCCATCTGTTCTTACATGTTGTCTAGTTTTTCCATTAGAGACCTCAACATGTTCATCATTGTTATTTTATAGTTTTCTGTCTGATAATTCAAATGTCTGTGTTATATCTGAGTCGGGTCTAATAATTTATCTCTTCAGACTGTTTTTCCTTGCCTTTTGTCATGCCTTGTTGAAAGCCAGATGTGTTGTATTTGCAGACAGGAACTCAGCTAAATAGGCCTCCAGTATGAGGATTTATGTTAATATGGCTAGGAGCTGGGATTTTATTTATATTTGCTGTAGCTATAGGGACAGAGTCTTCAAATTTCTCTTATGTCCTCATTTTTTTTGCCTCCCATCTTGACTCTGAGTTTCTATAAGTATTCCTCTTCAGAAAGAATCAATCACATAGATCTTGTAGGTTTTTCAACTGTGATACATTGTGATTATACCAGAATCTTGTTGATGGGATGGAAAAGTATGTGTGTATGTTTGGGGTAGGGGATTGAGGCAATTTATAATCTTCACATTAAATACCTTTTTACAAAATACAACATACACCTTTTATGGGCCTATGTCTTTGGTCTATGACTTTCACAAGCATTTCTTTTTCCATAGCTCTCCCCCACCTGCCTTAGGTGAGGCAGGATGGCTAGATGGGGCTGGAGTGAGAGGAATGCCTTTCGGCCACAGCTCTGGAACAAGATTATGATAAAGTCTTTCCCCATAACAAATAGGTCTTTGTTATGAGGGAGGCTCCAGGCAGATGCATTTCACAACAATTTTTTCTCTTTCTCTCCCCTAGATAGAGCATGAGTGTCTTTCTCATATCTTCACCATAAGAACTTTTGAGTTTCCTGGATGTAAAGCTGATAAAAGTGTGGGGTAACACCCAAAACTTAGACTCCCCCCAGGAATTTTATACTAGTTCATCAGCACTTCATTGAAGTTACCATCTAATTTATGTCTATCAGTTTAAGCCTTCAGGGGCCTCTGCTCTAGGTAAGCAAACATCACTGTGATGTTGGATTCACCTGTCTCACCAGATTTCAGGACAGTGTTTTGCCCACAAACTCAGTTCTCTGAAGGGTCCAAGAAAAAGTGTTGATTTTTAGTTTGTACAATTTGTTTTTCATTTAAGTTTTTTAAATATTGGAGCTGAAACCTGCATTTAACTTTCACTGGCTGTCTTTTGCAGATGAAAGTTTCACACTTGAATCTTAAAAATGTTTGTGCTTTTCTTCTTGACAATGCATCAACTGCCATTGATTTAGATTTTTATCACCAGCAATAAAAAGGCCACAGACTATTTTATATCTCATGCTGCGTGTTTTGCATCTATGGTGCTTCTTTCATTTTGCTGAAAATGCCTGGCTCTATATCCTTCAGCCACAAATCTTAAATGTACAAATGAACATAAATTACATCAAATAGCCCATTTCAACATTATGTATAGATGTTTTCCTTATGTTACATTTTTACCTTTTTATTAAGAAATTTTTATTCAAAAGAATGTGCAAAACACACAAGCACAATTTGCAGAATGATTATAAAATCATATGCCCACATTGAGAAAAATAATATTACTAGTTAGAAGCTTCTAAAACAATGCAAAATTGTTGAGGAAATAGTGGGTATTCTTGCTTCTTAATTTATTGGGAAAGCTTCTAGAGTTTCTCCATTATTTAAAGTATCAAACTATATGCATTTTATCATGTTAAGGATGCACCTTAATTACTATTTTATTCAATTTCTCAGGAATGAACGTCTGTTTATTTTCAAAGATATTTCAATACATATGGGGATATTCAAATTATTTTTTCCTTAGATCTATTAATATGTGAATTAAATTAACAAATTCCATAATAATAAATAATCCTCATATTCTAGGGATAAATCATACTTGCAATGTATTTTTTTAATGTGCTGTAAATTCAATTTGCTAATATTTCCTCAATTTTTATATCAATATTCAAGATTTATTTTTGTGTATGCTGACTTTATCAGGTTTGCACTATATTTTTATCAAGTATATACTCTGGGTGTCAGAATTATACTTGCTTCATAAAAGGAATTTGGAAGTTTTTCTTTCTTCTTTTTTTTTTTTTTCCCTATACCTGGAGACAATTTCAAAGCACTGAAATATCTGGTCTTTGAAAGTTTTGAAACTCCCTCCTATAATACTGTCTGGTCCTGGTGTATTTGTGAAGAATCCTTTGATAAATTTCTCTATTTCTTCTATGAAAACTCCCCTATTTAAACTTTCGTTCTTCAGCAGTTTCAATTCTGGGAAATTGTATTATCCTGGAAATGTATCCATCTCATCTAGATTTTCAAATTTATTTACATAGAATTCTGCAAAGCAGTGTTGTTTACTTTTTAAAATCGACTCTGTTTTCAATGATAAATCTCCCTTGTTATTTCCCTATGTATTTGTACCTTCTCCTTTCTTTCCCCTTAATTAACTGAGCTGGTCTATTTCATTAGCTTTAAAAAGAGTCAATATTTTTAAATAACCAGTAAGTTTCAATCTATAAAAATTCTACTTCAATAACTTATGCTTTATTTATATATTATTTATTATATTCTGGATTGAATTCTGTTGCTTTTCTAGTCTTTTGAGTTTCTTTTATCTGTATATACAAATATATTTTTTATTCTATGTATTTTTTATATTTATAAGTTTGCCTAGAAATTCCCCTCTGATTGCTGCTTTAATTGTTTCCTACAGATTCTGACATGTAGTGCTTTCATTTTCAGTTTGAGAGATTCTACAATATTGGTTTGCATTTTCTCTTTCCCCTTAAAGTAGAGAGTTTCAAAATTTCTAAGTGGAAAAGACTGTTCATATTTGTATTTTGTTGTTATTTTCTACTCTAATTACTCTGTAAAAGATAATGCTGTTTGTTTTATTTCTAATTTGTAGAAATTGTTGAAGTTTTCTATGTGACTTGATATGTGATCAATTTCCATGGACATTAGTGTGTTCTTGAGAAGAAAACTTAATTTCTATAATTTGAATATAAATATGTGTCATACAGCTATGCATACATAGAAGTTCAAGTGTATTGACTGTGTTGTTTGTTTCCTACACTGTCACTTGTATTTTTGCCTACATGATCTATATTGGTTTTAGAATGGTGAGCTAAAGGCTACCATTAATAGCATTTTATCTAGGAATGTAAAATGGTGCAGCTGCTATGGAAAATAGTATGGAGGTTCTGCAAAAAAATTAAAATTAGAACTACCCATATGATCTAGCAGCTTCACTTCTGGGTACTTATCCAAAAGAATTTAAATTAATATCTCAAAGAGTTAGTCTCATGTTCATTGCAGCATCATGCACCTCTTAGAGAAGAGATTATAAAAAACAACAACATAAACGTCCATTTGTGGATGAATTGATAAAGAAAATGTAATACATTTACACAGTGGAATGTTATTCAGTCTTAAAAAAGGAAGGAAATACTCTCATATGCTACAACATGGATGAATCTTGAGGACGTTATTCTAAATGAAATAAGCCATTACAAAAAGACAAATACTGCATGATTTCACCTATATGAGTTATCTCTGTAGTCAAACTCTTAGAAGCAGAAAGTAGAATGATGTTTGCAAGGGACTGAGGGGGATGATAAATTGGGGAGTTTCTATTCAATGGGTACAGAATTTCAGTCATGCGAGAAGATAAAGCTCTAGAGATCTGCTGTACAAGGGGTGTATAATTAACAATACTATACTGTACACTTAAAATTTTGTTTAAGATAAGTTTTATATTTTATCCACACACACACACAAAAAATGTTTTGTCTATTCCTGGAATCTTTTGTTTCTGCTTCATGAAACTTGTTGCTATATTATTTGACACATAAATATATTTACTAAATCATGTCCTTCAGCATTATAAAAAACCTGTCTTTGTCATATTAAATTTGGGGGCTTAATTCTACTTTTACTACCACGGCATTTCAAACTGTGATATCTTAATGGATATATATGTAACTTGGTATAACTTTGCTTATTCCTTCATTTTTAGCATTTCTTAATCACTTTGTTTTAGATGTAACTCTTGTACATGGTTTTGCCAGTAAGCTAATCTAATAATCTTTTTCTTTTCATAGAGAATTGAAACTTTTTATTTATTGATGTCACCAATGCATTTGATGTTAACTCTTTCATTGGATTTTATGTTACTGTTTGCAGTATATTTATTATGTTTTCTATAAATGATTTGTTTTTATATTTTTTCCTAATGTATTTTGGGTCTTAGAAGTTTTTTTTTCTAGTGCTTGCTTTTATATGAATTTCATTTACAATATTTATTTATTAAAATGCCTTTTATTTGTACTATTTTTGTTTATCACTTTTAAATGATATACTTTAACTCTCATTTATTATCTTTGCAACAATTATTGAAATTACTCCACTTTCTCCCCCTCTATTCTTTTTTTTTTTCTTGTGTAATTTCGGCACAACATTGACTTTTCAAAGCCTTTTCCTTTGATTTTTACACTTTTCTTCTCATGTTTGTTTCATTTGGACCTATAGTTAAAAGTATCCTTTGCTCATCATCAGTCCCTTAGCCACCTTTTTCAATCATCTTGGCACAGAAAAAAGCTAATCCTCTGGATGATTCTTTAAGTATAGCACCTTTGTATGATAATCCTGGATTCTTTTATGTTTAAGTTTTTTATTTTCCACAGCCGTGATGGCTGAAGAAAAGTTTAGCTGAAAATCCTTAGCTCATATTTTTTTTGTGTGCGTTTCTTGAAAATATTGCTCCACTGCATCTTACATATATGTAGTGGTTGAGAATATTGATGACAGCATGGTTTTCTTTCCTCTTTCTTTTTAATTGACTTACCCTTCCTTTCTACATCTTATAGCCTAATATTTTTACTAATTTACAAATTAATCGGTAAAAATCATATTAATTAAATTTTTATTAATATTATATAAAATTAGTTAGTATTATGGGTAAATTTTCCTGGGTTCCCAGTATATCTTTTAGTATGTAGATGTAGACCTTATTTTATTTATGGAAAGTTGCCTTCTATTATAATTTTAAATATTCTGCTACATTGTTTCATTTTTCTTCAAGGCTTTGGTTATACATATGCTATATATTTTTTCCCTTTTACAATATCAAAGGGAAAATCGTTCCTTGGGCTTTTTTCACCTTTTCTTCAATTTTGTTCTCACAGTTGTTTTCATCCTTTTCTTCAATACCTCATTACATTTCAACTGAGCGCACTGCCCCTTGGGAATGCTCTAATTTAGTCTTTATTTGTAAGTAATAGTGCCATTTTCTTTAATTTTTTCCTGAGTTCAGTAGACTATTATTTCATACATTTTTGTTCTATTTTTTTCTATGTTTTTAATCCTCAGTGTTTTATTTTGTGTTTTTCACTTCTCCAAATGCTTGTTTAAATGTATTTAGTTTAGCTTGGGGTACAGGGTTTTATAATTTATTTTCTGTATCATATTTATTGAGAAATTTTGTCATAATAAAAGTTTTACTTCTTATGGGAATGGACTTGGCACTTGAAAAGACTTTCTTTCTGCTTCTTAGATACATAACATATTTTCTAACATATTGAAATTTGCTTTATAATACAAGAATAATGTTTAATAAGGGAGCCAGAAGAAAACAGATTTTGGTGCATGTCTTCTGGTCTAATGAGTAAAATGTTACACTCAACGATTCAACAGTTGAATGTTATAAATTGAGGAGAGAATGCTGTGTCAAATACAGTGTCTTGGAAATTAATTTTGTTTGACTGATGTCAACTTAAGAAACCAGATTCACATAGAAATGTGTATCAGCATCATATGGGCTGAATTGTATCCCCTCCCCTCAAATTCTCACATTGAAGTTCTAGCACCCAGTACCTCAGGACATGACTATGTATGGAGTCTTTAAAGGGGTAATTAAGGTAGGTCATATGGGTGGGCCCCAATCCAATATGACTAACATCATAAGAAGAGGAAATTAAGACAAGGACATACACAGAGGGAAGACAATATGGGTGTATAGGGAGAAGGCAGACATCTACAAGCTAAAGAGAGAAGCCTCAAAAGAAAACAACTGTGCCAACACCTTAACTTTGAGCTCCCAAACTGCAAGGAAATAAATATCTCTTTTTTAAGCCACCCAGTCTGCGATACTCTGATTTGGTAGCCCTAGCTAAATAGTATAATACATGACAGTGTTTATCTCACTGCTTATAAGCAAGGTCAGGAAAATTCTTATTCTATGATGTCCAAGATTCTAAAGAACAAAGTTATCAGACAACTGTTAACAGAAATTTGAATGTTTAAGTTTTTACTAGGTCAATTTTCCTGTGTCATATGATTGGCTAACAGATATATTCATTGTTAATATATTAATCATTCTCTTAATTTTTCCAAGAAGTATTTTTCAATAGATTTTTTTTAGGCAAGAAAAATGATTAATGGTAGTATCTATTTTTTTTTTTTTGCCCAGACTTGTAAATGAAATGAGTCCTAAATGATTCATGTCTCTATTATCACAACTCTTACCCAACTCTTCAGTGTTTCCTTGTTTGCATTTATTTTGTCTTGTGATATATAAATATTCATAGTGTACTCCCAAAATTGTGTTGAAGGTTCAGCCTTGAAAAATTATCTGCTAAATAAGCTAAATTTATGAATGCCAATTTATCTTTAAAATGAGAAATAAATTCATACACCTTTCTCCATTTTACCCTGTGCCATGGTGGCTTTTTCTTTTACTAATGAAGGAAAAAATAGCAATCCAATCTTCAGTTTGAAAACTCTGACAAGCAACTTACCCCAGCTAAGAAAATGTATACTTTGCAGCAAAATAGTTTTTTAAAAAGTCATATGTAACTCTTTTAAATTGACAATGTTTACCCCTCTCTTGATCATACAAAGACAGACTTTGAAACAGTGTCTTGCTGCTACATTCTGAAGGCTCACTGGTCATGTGGGCATCCACTTTGGGATTTTTAATATCAAATTCTTAAAGATTTGGCACCACTTTTCTCCACATATGTGCCTATGTTCCATTTGATAACATCCTCAATAAAACCCTTGCTAAAATTTTCATCAGTTATTTTACCATCAAAATACATTATACATTAATCTGACTTCAGATGTTACTGGTTTAAATGTAGTAAAAAGAAAAAGGTGAACATGGATGTCTATACTTTCATCCAGCTCCATGATAAAGAACCAAACTGAACTCTACCTCTCAGTTGCTCGTTCAAATCCAGCCTTATGTATGGCACAGTGCTCTAGCAGATTTTCTCCTTTCATACAAAGTTCACCTTCCAAAGTAATCCCAAAATTTAAGTTTAAAAACATCTGTCAACCTTATTCTCTTGCTTGACTGTATATTTCATGGTACAATTCCTCATTAAGATTTCTTACCCCCCTTTTTTTTAGTTTCAGAAAAATAAAATTTTTACTAGTGAGCAATTTATTAAATCATGAACATTCTCGATTTTCAAGAGTTCCAAATATTTTTGCATTTCAAGTCATCTTCTGGACACTCCTTGGTTCTAAAGAAATGAATAATGGGGAGAGAACACTGAGAAAGACAGGGAATTCACCATTGGTATGTTTAATATGGAACTAAAATGAACCTGGGGTTGTGTGCATTGGGGGGAAACTAAAAATTGAAAGAGGAGTTTAGGAGAGTTGAGCATGAGAAAGAGAATTAAAGGGAACAGACACTTTTGGGGTGAAGTATACAGAGTGGAGGATTATGGTAAAAGAAAAAATTTAAGGATGCTTGCTTTGCTTTAAAATGGACTTTCCTTTACATGGTCCATTGAGAGACTGATTAAATTATCAAATCTTTTAATTACCTTTCGGTTGTCAAAACCAGACAGAATTGAATTTATATACACTAAATGTCAACTCAGGGCTTTTTAACACAAGAATCACAACAAATAAGAATGGAAAATGACTAAGAACAAACTTTCCCCAAGGATATGATTTGGCTATGACCTGATTCTTCACCAGCTGGCTCACCTATGATTACACCAAACCACCAAACTCCTCACTGTTCCAATAAGTGGTTCCATTAGGCTTTTTCTGAAAAGCCTTCCCAGAGAAATTTGAGAAGAGGTCATCTCAAGTAGACCCTCCATAAATACTTCTGACATCAATCAATTTAATTTTTCAGTCTGCTTTTGCTATCACACTCCCCTGTTTATTTTCCTCTTGTTTTGTATCAGTTTCTTGATAAAATTCTTCAGGAAATTTCCCATCAGTCACCACCATGATAGAGTAGGGAGATCAGCAGATAAGAGAGGTGCCCCCACTTGGTAGCTGAATAAGACATGGCACAGCACAAGCAGGGACATGTCTTGCCTTCTGCTCAGAGTGACAAGTTTCTTCTCAGAAGCTTTTCCAGAATAGGAGGCTAGCTGTGACCAGCAAGGTACAGGAAACATCTCCCCAGTCCCATTGCATCTTCCCAGTGCTCTGTTGGAGTGCAGGATCTGAGCATAGCACAGGCATAGACAGGCAACTCTCTGCCTACTTCCTCAGGGGGAGGAGAGCTATTGGGCCAGTTCATTCTCATCTGCATAGAACAGCTCCTGGGAAGGAGTGTGGGTAGCACTCCTCAAACCGCACTGGCTCATGAAGCAGAGGCTGTCTGTGCCCTCACACCTGAGCAGCTTGTCTGGGTGCTGTGTTTAGTCAGGAGGGGGAGAACAATTTGCTTTGTGGTTGGATCTGTATTTACCCTCCCCTTGTCAACCCCAATCTTGAAATATCATCAACCTACTACATTCTCTACTCAGTTGCTTTTAACCTTGCTCTCTGATGCCGTTTCCCTCCCAGATGGGAAATGATAGAGCACTTCAGGTAAGTGTACTATTTTGAGAAAGAATTAAACCATCTCAGGGTAATGCACTGCTGCCACGGCCTCAAAGGGCTAGCCACTGAGCCGTCTGTGGCTTCCCCCAGCTATGCTTTACCTCTGTTAATAAGCGTTCACACATGGGAAAGCATATTCTTTATTTCTACCTCCACTTTACACTGATGAAGTAAGCTGCACCCACATTATGCTACTAACTTTTTTTCAACACAGCCACCTGTATTGTACTAAGTACTGCGGATACAGAGATGAGAAGATTACTACTGCCTATGTAATCTATCATAAACCAGACATGAAAATAACCAGTCATACTAGAAATCACAGTGAAATAAGTGTAGGACAAAGGCATTTGTAAAATACTGTGCTTAATCCTCATGACAAGAAGCCATCACTGAGAAATTGGCTTTTGAGAAAGGACTTAAAATGAGTAGATGGAGAAGGCAGGAAGAGGCTTTATAAACAAATGGAAAAATATGACTTAAAGCTGAGGCATGTAAAAGGGCATGGCATCTTTTTATATTTGTGGCTGTTAAATCAATTAACTATTGTCCAAATCCTTTATATCCTTATTATTATTGTTTTATCATTTGAAATGTCAACCTTTGATAGAAGTCTTTTAATCTTTTTTCCCAATTACTATTTTATTTCTATTAATTTTTAAATTTCCTGTATTTATGCTCTATTAATCAGTATCTAAACTTTCATCACTATTTTACCTTTTTGACCCATTTTTATAGATATAAATTAAATTAGTCATCTTTGTCTGGTTTAGTGTTTTGGCTTAAAATTCCAATTTTTTCTAAGAATTAAATTACCTTCATTAAATAAAGTATTTGAATCTCTAATAATTGGCCCTCAGTCTTCTGTCTAGACCTTGAGGAGTAAAGAAATGACAGATGATCATAATCTTTGATATTGTGTCCTTGAGGGTAGTGATCAGGAGGACATGGTTTTAAGGTGCAGGAACCGCGGGCATAGAAGAAGAAGAAAAATTTGTAAAAGTTCTGAGTCCTGGATACACATCAGAGCCAATACAGTTAATGTGACATTCATTTCTACCCAAATGCACCCCTCCAAGCCTTCAAAAGTTAGATATGAGGCCCTGTAGAATTGAGCTGTTATGGGGGATAAACAATTAACACTTCCTGGATGCCCAGTAAGTGACATGTTCTCCCAAGGGAAACAATGTTTCTTCAGTGAAACCATTTTACCACCTGACTAGAGGTGGAGAACCACAGGGAAGATAGTTGTTATACTTTATCATTGTTTATAAATAAATAAGCCAATTTATCATTTTGGTTTAATTATCTGAGCTGAGGAGAGGTATTATTTAATTCAACTAGGCCAGAAGCCACTCCTCATTTTAACTCCTGCCCAAGAGAACTGGCCAGAAGGGTAATAAGACACCAGCCAAGTGAGTCTGTGAGAAGCTGGGCCCTGTGTCCAGTCCAGACACAAGAGGTGCAGTCCGAGGGGCCCAGCAGGGGAAACTGAAGGCACCACTGAGTGCACACAGAGGAAGAGGCAGCATTAAACATCCACCAGGCCCAGAGAGGACATACTCGATGTGAACATTCTACCTCCTTTTATCTTCCCTGCCCCCTGAACTGCATCTCCAGAGGGTTTAGGTAAATAGCCAGTGGAAAGTAGAGGTGGTATGAAGGATAAGATGCAGAAGCTAAAGAAGAACAGTTCTCAAGGAATCGTACTGAAAGAACTCCACCCAGAACTGAGAGGACTTATCCTCTCCTGAACTTGATATCAATGACAAGATCTGGATTTGGCGGGTTGATGAGACTTTGAGAGTAATTATATGCGGCATGTGAGAGGAGTGTGAATTGTCATGTCTGGGTAGAAGACCATGACAAATCATATTTTTCAAAGATGGATGTAGTTAGATCTGCCTTCTTATTAGCCATCTGTTTCTTGCTCTGACCAGATGCATGCTCTTCTGTAATGTGACCTGGTCATTCCCTGTCAGTTTCCCTGTGCTTGAAACTGGTTTGACCTTAGCGACTTACTTGACTAATAGAACGTGGTAGAAGCGATATTATACATTTGCAAGGCTAGGTCATATGAAGACTTGCAGCTTCCTCCTGGGTCCCTTGAATACTTGCTTTTGGGAAACTCTTTTTATAAATCCAGCCACCATACCAAAGAATGCTCAAACTCATTAAGAAGAACATGAGGTATTGCAATTAACAGCCCTATTCAAGCTCCCAGTAAATAGCCAGCAATGTGAGTTAGCCCTCTTGACCACCCAGCCCAGTTGAGCCTTCAGATGCCACTATCTGGCCACACCTGCTTGAGCCGCCCCAAATGAGAACCATCTTGCTGAACATGAAAGATAATAATAAATGTAGCTAGTATTCTTAAATTGTCATAACACTAAGTTCATGGCTCCATAGATGATAAAACAAATCTATGTTGCCTTTCCTCTTCCTTTTCTGAACATTACAGGTGCCCAAAATAAAAATGTTTGTTCTTGTTCCATCCCTTTTACTACAAACTTCCTTTCTTAGAAATATGATTTGTGCCATTCAAAGTTTTCACTACCTGTGGTTTCTATTTACCTTTAGAGTCTTGCTTAATTTACTTCTGTTTCTAGGGACTCATTGAAGAAAGATATCTGTTTTAATAAATTCTTTCATCGTATAGCTTTGCAAACTCAATAATTGAACCCTACAAACTCACTTATTTCTCAGTAATGCAAGTATGAAGGGATAGCATTTAAGTGGAATTATTTAAGGTGACCTACTGCTTTCCAGCCAAAATCGTAATATCCATTATTTTTTTATTAACCACAAATAAAATTTAACCAACTACACTGGAGTTCCTGGTGCTATAGTGGTTAAGGATTTGGCATTGTCACTGCTGTGGCTTGGGCTTAATCCCTGGCCCAGAATTTATGCATGCCACAGATGAGACAAAAAATTTAATCAAGTATATGCATAGGCATATACCATTAACTGACTAATCATGGATGGATCTAGTTTAATATAAAATGCTGTAGTAATTGCCTTACTGTTCTTATCCTACTGGAAAACCTCTTCCTTATTTTTATAACAAGAAGAAATCGGGCAACTTTGAAAAGCTTCTTTGAAGAAATGTTGATTAGTATTTTTGGAAATCAGTAGAAAGCATATGAATTTTGCAATGAAATCTATCTAGTTGAGTAGAATTCTCATGGGCTTGGGTAAATCCAAGAGACCTTTGAGTTGGCTTCCTCTTTTAAATGGGTAGAGGCCAAGTCTACTGTGAATAATTCACTGAAGTATAAAGCATGCTCCACGTTGTGAGCCCTCCACCCCCCTCGCCTAGTGGGGTTAGTTGTCTTTCTGTGTCCTTCCTCGGCACCTTGTAACCAACTATTGTCTGGTTTTTCAACTGTCCAGTGAAAGATTAGCTCACATGTTCTTTAAAGGCAGGGCTGTATCTTATCTACCATGTAGCTCAGAGCCCAGCCACATTACCTGGTCCAAACTAGGCTCTCAGTCAGTTTTTGATGAATGAGTGAGTGAATGAATGAATGAATGAGACATTCAAGACTTGCTCATGTCTCTGAATTTGTGTAATTAGACAGTAAAATTACTATAACATATTACCATCACTACAGAAAAGTCCGTTGGACAGTGCCACAATGGATGCAATATTAAACAATAACCAGACATAGTTTTAAATGATGAAGAGATTTTATGAGAACAGTGTGAGAATTACATGTTCTATTTATTTAAATATATGGCAATTATATTCTGAGAATGCTGCAAACCCATCTAAATGTGACAAATTCAATTGCACAATATGCAAATCATACCTATTTAATGTAGGTAACAATAAACTATCATTAGAATGAGTGTTAAAGAGGCTTTTAAAATTTATAAAGGGCAACATGACCAGGCCCGGGCTTTCTAGAACAAGTTGAATTGTAGTACAAACACAACAGTAAGTGTGATTGATTACTGAGAGAGCTCCAGCTGCTCTTCTAAAATCTCTTATTTGTAAATGATTTTAAATCAAGTAGAGGGTTGGCCTGTATCTTTGACATACTTCCTTCCTTTCTTTAAGATTCTGTGATTGTATAAGTTAATTGTTTTATTGACAGTCCTCAGGTGGACTGTGTGATATTTGGCTGAGCGAGAGATGCAAAAATGGCCATATCCCGGTCAGGGAAGGAGAGAACAAAATACTTTTCTATGAAAGGAGACAGACATTGAGCTTGACATTCAGGTGTCTTTCTACTGTTTATTCCTTTTAAGCCATCAGAAAAGTCTGTCCTACAGATAAAAAGATGTGAGATCCTTTGAACTAATTTGGCATCTTTTTCAGCTGCTGAGGCTTTGGCTTGCAGGAGAGGGCTCCCTAACCCCCATCTCTTTGTCAGTATCTGTATCCCTATAAAAGTGATCCCTGCCCTGGGTTAAACTTTAGAGGACACTACTTATTCAGTAATAATAAATAGTTCATTATTTTTCTTCTAAGACTTTAAATAGCAGTGAAAGAATGTCTATGTCAGCAAACAAAACGTTCTAATTTATTTTTCCATCCTAGGCAATGTTGCACCTTTTGGACATCCAACTTGTCTGCTATTTTTGCTGTCCTGCTTTTCTACTGAAAACAGAACTTCATATATTTTTATTAAAGCATCTCATTAAACTTTTATCACAATGCATTATTAAAAATGATGCTTCATTCAAAATGTTACATACTGAGTTGCTTGCCTGGATGTCCCATCTGACCAATAATAACTATAAATTTTTAATAAAAACACATTTCCTCCTGCTTTCCCCCCAAGAGGTATTGTGGGCTGAATTGTGTCCTTCAAAACTCATATGTTGAAGGGAGTTCCCGTAGTGGCACAGCGGAAATGAATCCGACTAGGAACCATGAGGTTACGGGTTTGATCCCTGGCCTCGCTCAGTGGGTTGAGGATCCGGTGTTGCCATGAGCTGTGGTGTAGGTCGCAGACACGGCTTGGATCCCGCGTTGCTGTGGCTGTGGCGTAGGCCAGTGACTACAGCTCCGATTGGACCCCTAGCCTGGGAACCTCCATATGCTGCAGGTGCAGCCCTAGAAAAGACAAAACAAACAAAAAACTCATATGTTGAAGCCCTAATCCCCATTACCTGAGAAAGTGACTGGATTTGGAGACTGGGCCTTGAAAGAGGAAATTAAGGTAAAAGTAGATTATAGGAGTGGCCCCTAAGCCAGTATGAGAGGTGTCCTTATAAGAAGTGGTGATTAGGGCACAGTCACATCCAGAAGGAAGAGCATGAGAAGGCAGAAGGGGAACATGGCCATCTACAAGCCAAGAGAAACCTTGGAAGAAATGACCTTTCTGACCACTTCACTGCAGACATCTGGCCTCCAAAACTGTAGGAAAATAATTTTTGTTGTTTATGTACTTTGTCATGGCAGCCTGAACAAACAAATAAAAGTATCAATCAGCAGAAACACATTATTTCTGACTGCAGAGCCAAGACCTAGTGTGGAAATCAACATGGGAACCTGAATTTAAACCCCAAATCCAAACCCAGGAAGCAGACTGAGAAGGGGAGGGAACAACTTTATCAATATTTTCCCTTCCTCTCTTTGTATTTGCTCCTCTTTCCTCAGGACAATGAGGAATTTCTAAGTATAAGAAAAATGTGTTTAAGAAAACAGGGAAGAATAAGACCAAATGAAAGGAGTCTGGTTTTAATTAGGGTGTCTTATCCACAAGACAGAAAGTTAAATGTTAAGGTGACTGGAGCAGTAGCAGAAAAACTGAAGTAAGCATCAGCTTAATGGTTGTCATTTCTGACACTGAATAATGAAGTTTGTTTTTTAAAAACCAAAGTAAACAATATGTGAGCATAGAGAAAAGAGTTGAAAGTTAAATATGTGACTAGATTCTCCTACTGTTGACGCCACATCAATATAAAGACCCAGGAACATTTCATTTTAGCAACAATTTCTGGAAAGAAAGAATGTGTTTGTGTATGAAGTTATTATTTTGGAATGAGTTTGGACTTGATTTATTAGTTATCCCAGCCTTGGAGACATACCAGAATAAGATAACATTTTAAGGCTTCATCTTTGAAACCAAACTAACCACCTTGATAATGCTAAGAGTTTATTTATTTCTCTGTCTTCAAAACATACCCACTCAGGTCCAATAGCCTATTAACCAATGCTTGGCGTATTGAAATGTGATTCAGAATAGGATAATAACACAATAATGTAACTTATTAATAGATGTAATAACTAACAAACTGCCATGTTAATTTTGCACACCTAGCCCATTTAATCCTCTTCATAGCCCTTGAACAATTATTCCCCCATTACAATGATGAAGAAAATAAATCCTGAGAAGTTAAATACCCTTTGTCTTACAGCCAGGAGTGTAGGAAGTGATGTCATCTTCCAAGGTAGAATCCAAGGTTATTTTGAGATTTAAGGAGAATGCAGGGCATTTAAGGCAGTTTTGGGGGTATGCCATAACTAATCAACTAAAGCTCTCCTGGAAAGTCGACAGAAATTATTCAGCTTCGATATTTAGTAAAATGGATTAGCAAGATTTCTAAACTTTATCCAACAATTTCAGCAGCCAGAGAGAGAGAGACTGAGAGGTATTAGACTGGAAACTGGTAAGGCAAAGAGGAAGGGTTGGGGCTGGAGGAGAAGGATGAGAAAGTATGTTGAATGAAAAATCAGGGAAAAATTAATTTTCACAGAAAGAGGGAGTTTTGGTAAATTTATCATGCTGGAAGCGAGAGGGATTTGTACACCAAGAGGAGAATGTGTAGAGATGTTATATTGGCATATGTACACTGTGATATATGGAATGATTGGCCACAGGGACCTGCTGTGTAGCCCAGAAAACTCTACCCAATATTCTGCGATAATCTACATGGGAAAAGAATATGAAAGAGAATGGGTGTGTGCATGTGTGTGGCCGAGTCACTTTTTTGTAGAGCAGAAATGATCACAACCTTGTGAATCAACTCTTCTTCAATAAAACCTTAAAAAATGGAATAAAAAAGTGAATAGAAAGCCAGGAAAGACAAGTGTAAGAAACAATGAGATATACCTACTCTGCTTCTGTGTCCCCCCACCTCGGAGTCTCTGGGTTACCACAAGTTAGGAGAGATGTCAGAGTTACTGCAGACATCCTTGTTTCCCCAAGAACCTCAGGGTCTACCTGTAGCCTGAATGAATAAAACACTCCTATTTAAGTGTGTGGCAGCCATGAGGAGGCAGACCTCCTCCTCCACGGAGCAGAATAGAGGGAGAAACTTATTCCCTAATGTGGAAATTCACCAGTGCCTGGGGCTCCAGCTGAGCCTCCCATGGGCTCCTCCCTTAAGGCAGACCCAGTGCAGGGAGACATGACCTCCTTGGTGGGCCAACCTCGGTTCAAACACCCCTTGACACCTACCCTGCCTGTGAGGAGGCTGCCACCAACCCTCTTTCCCTCTCTCCTTCACTCTGGGTCAGAGCTGCATTGCAGGTCCCAGCCCCTGCCCCAGCTCCTGGCCCTCTCTCTATTTCCTTTCATCTAATAAACTCCTGGCGAGTTTAATTCCATATTGACAGCTACAGCTCAAAGGACTCAAAATACCACAAAGTGTTTTTTACTAGTTTTCAAGTCTATAAAGATAACAATGCAATGAACACAAACTCATAAAGGTATCACTAAATTCGTAATCAGTTTTTGTTATTATGTATTTATATTTACATCTTGCACATCTCTACTTTTTTCAACCCTCCTGCTGTCACCCTCCTCCAGACTTTATCATCTTTCCCCAAGTTTATTGGTCCTCCTAAGGGTCTCCTTGAAAGTACCCTTGGTCCCTTCTAAGCCATTCTCACGAGGTTCCCAGGGAAGGCTTCCTAAATGCAGATCTTTAACAAACAGAACATTTCTAATTCTTTCAGCGAATGAGCCAGACTTGATAGGCTAAGGTCATATTGCAAATCTATTTTTCCTCCCATGGACTTTCAAACCTGCATTCCTGTGCCTACCTTCTCTATGTTAGGATGAAATTTCAAGAAGATCCTATAGCTTTCCTGAGTACTCTAGGAAGACCCAAATAGGCCCTTTGCTTTGGCATAGAAAATCCAGTTCCATCTAATGGTTTCCTAACCAGTTGAGTTACATCTAAGTGAATTTTCCCTCCCACCCCAGCTTGGCCTGTACCAGTTTAGAAACCTCTTGGTGGGAGGGGCTGCCTCTTTGCTCTTACTTTCCCACTTCAGGCTGAGTTCTTCTCAATTTCAAATCACATAAATGTCACCTCCACAGGGGAGATTCCTCTCTACTTTTGTACCCTAAACCTTAACAAATGGTGAATATGAATCATTGTTTAATAGTTAATGTGTTTATCTCTCACTAGACTAAAATGTCCACAAAGGCAGAGACTATGCTTATTTTGTTGGTGGCCCAAATCCTGGACCCTTAATAGTTTCTCAATAAATATTTGTTTTGGTAGATGAATATGAAAATGTTTCCTGCTGGATATTGGAAAGTATGATAATGATCTTTTTTTAAAGACCCCTTTTTATTATTATTATTTTTAAAGGGGTCTTTAAAAAAATTTCTTGGAAAATCTACTTTGGTTCCCTACAATGGTGACGCTAAGGTCAAACATGGGCTTTTATATATTATTTCTCCAGTAAGAACAGGCTTAAGTGTATGATTTGGAGGAAGATTTGAGGAGCAAAAAATCATAGCATGAAATAGAGGAAGCATCAGAAACGTCAGACAGAATTCTGTTTCTCAAGTCCTAGTCCTTGATTTGAATAATGAACCATTCCTTTGGGAGAAAACTCAGAGGAAAGGATAACATGTGTCCTGTGTACCTCATCCAATGCTTTAGCACAAACGGTGCTTTCTTAGGAAAATGGAAAACAAGGACCAAGAAATGCAAACCCACGATCAACAGTTTCTTCTGGGAGGAGTTAAAGGGTTGGGGAGAAAGCTTCTGATGGGGTTGTATTCCCTTATTGGGCTGGGAACTCAAAAGGTGCTTCAAGAAGAGATGGAAAGCTGGATTTGAATGTGAAATAGGCTAGTGTTAAATGTGAACAACTAGTTTAATTTTTTTCCACATATTATGAAGGCCAAACCCTTCAGCCAAAATTTGCCTCCTTTGTTATTAGACCTTCTTCCTTTGCTTCCAGTCTTGCTTTTAGCACTCAGTTTGTTCCAGGGTCTGCTCAACTGCTCACTTCTTGGGTTGTAACTCCTGCTCTAAATGCCATGTGAATCCTTGACCTTAATAAAAAAAATCTCTCCAAAAGCAAGAGTTAGGTTTGGTGAGCAGGTTTTTCAGGTCTCGATTCACATGTTGCCCAGACCTCTAATCCTAGTCCCAGACCTCCAGGCCAGACCCCACAAAGGGCAAGTGGATGGGGCTTCATGCCAACAAAGAGTGACAGCTCCCCTAGTATCCTAGACCCTTGCCAGATTTATGCAAGCATGAGCTATGATCTTGCTGGCTGGCAAAAGAGTGAGATGTGTGAGAACTCAGAGGACCAACAAAATGGGAGGCTGTCAGGACTAAAGAAAGCTCAGTCATCATGGAATCTTGTGCCAAACTTGATGCCCATAGGGAATGCTGAGGTCACACCTCAGGTATTTCGGTTGGTGTCTCAAAGCTTCAGAATGAGCAGTGGTTTAAATTCTTCCCTTAATTCTAGGCCGGAAATTCTTAATACCAGAGAGGAAGTGCAGCAGGAAGAAGGAGGGGCCCTCAGAGCAGAACCAACTCCTAGATTCTGATCTATCAGCACAGCTGCCAGTTTTGGGCAAGCGACAATAGGTCATAGTCCTTATATTTGCTGACACCGCATAGAGGCCTCATCCCTAGCTCAGGGCTCTTGGGCAGGCTTGGCATGGAAGAGACAAAATGATAATAATGGAGGCTGACTGCAGAGGAGTATGTCAGTGAATGTGACATCCATGAGGATTATGTTTGGGAGAGATGAACTGCGAAAAATTGAATATTGAAACTAGTGGTTGTCAGAATTCTTTCCCCCAAGCTCCACATGCTCCTGTTTAGTTTTATAATAAATATCAATTACCCAGTAGGAAAGGAGAGAGTCAACATCCATCACCAGGCATCTGGCTTTGGAAACACATTGCTGAGAACACAACCTGTGAAACTGAAGCTGTGCAGCTTCATTCTCTGCTGGTTTCAGGCAGCACTGCATCCAGAGAAAGAAATCACTTTGCAATTTTATTTTATTGTTATATTTGTGGTATTGCATAAAACTTTTTGACTGTGCAACTTTCTGAACATCCCTCTTTTACATTCAATGATCCCACTGAAATGTGAAATGTACCCCAAATTAGCAAAGACCATGCCTTATCCCACCTCTCAGATTTCATTTGGGCTCAGAGAAGTGGAATAACATTCTATAACTTGGAGGAGCGGAGAGAGCTGGGTTCAGTCGCAGCTCTGTTCCTACAAGGTCATTCATTTGTGACTGGAGATAAGCTACAACAACTGTTTCGGTCATAGCCTGAGTTGTCTCTTGGATGATGGATTATAATTTGATCCTCCCCAAGGGGCCTGGTATTTCTAACCCTCTGAATTTGGGCTGACATCTGAGCACAGACTCATGAGCCTCATCCTCAAGTTTTCATTCCTATGGTGATATGTGGATCACTAGGGAGTGGAGTGTTGGGAAGATATCTTGGAAATTTCCCCAATGAGACTTCAGAGGAAAGAATTAACAGAGATCTTTGTACCATTTCTACTCAGTATTCCTGAAAATGCTCTCATTATACTAGACAAAAAGATAAAGGTTTTGAGAATATGTTTAAATGTAGTAGGGATCCCTCCAAAGTCCTCTACCCCTGGAGATCCCACTGGTAAGAAAGTGCTGGAGGAGACAAGGGAAGGCAGCCAAGCACTTGCTCCTGCAGTGCCTACAGGAAAGAGGATCCAAGGACACTGCTGACAGACAGCGGGGGTCCTTTCTGAGCCATCTGCAGATGTTTTGGAGGAATTGTGAGTTTTCAATGAGGAAAAGCTTCACACACACAAAAACCTACTCCTATTTGCTGACCCACTGTAGACAACAGCCATCTCTTCTCACCAGACAATCTTCCAAATTTGTAAACTCTCACCGCGGCCATAAAGCTTCCATTTAACCATCCGAGGGAACGTTTTTGAGCTCCTTGGAAACTAGATTGACAACCATAGCTAGCCTATGACTCTTTTTTAAATTAATGTTTATGTTGTGGGAGTTCCTGTTATGGCACAGTAGAAATGAATCTGACTAGTATCCATGAGGATGTGGGTTCGATCCCTGGCCTTGCTCAGTGGGTTAAGGATCAGCCTTGTGGTGAACTGTGATGTAGGTTGTGGATGCAGCTTGGATCCTGAGTTGCTGTGGCTGTGGTATAGGCTGGCAGCCGCAGCTCCAATTCAACTCCTAGTCTGGGAACTTCCATATGCCTTAGGTGTGGCCTTAAAAGCAAAAAAAAAAAAAAAAAAAAAAAAGCAAAAAAAAGTTTATGTTGCTGTTTTAATCATCTGTTTCTGAGTAACACCCAAAACTATTGCTTGAAACAATGATTTACTATTTCTCATATTCTGGGGGTTGATGGGAGGGTTCCTCTGCTGGCCTCATTTGGGACTGATTTTGCTGCATTTGGTTGGAGAGACGATTGTCCCAGAAGGTCCCTGAAACCTTCGCTGATGTCTGGTAGTTGGTCCTGGCTATTGGCTAGGGGACCTTGGTTCACTTCTGTGAGGCCTCTTATGCTCCAGTAGGCTAGACTGTCTTCCTTACCTGCTGGTTTTAGGGCAGCACTTCAGGGGAACAAAATAGAAGTTCCAAGGCTTCTAATGGCCTAACCCCCAAGGTTGTAAAACATTATTTTGGCTATATCCATTGGCCAAATCAGGTCACAAGTTTAGATCAGGTTAACAAGGTGCAGAAACAGACTTCATTTCTTGAAGGGAGGCACAGCAAAGCCTAAGAGACATATGCACAGGAATTGGAGGGCTGGTTGCAGCCCTCTTCACCTCTACCTATCATAGGCACTTTTTAAAATAGTAAGAAGCTAAAACATTTTAACTATAGAAAAAATAGAATGTATCAATAATTATAAGTAAGGAAATTTTAAAAACCATTCTTAATCCTGCCACCCGAAGAGAATGACTGTTAACATGACCAGTGTGGACCCTCCCAGAATTTTTCTACACACAATCATATTGGATCAAAAAGTGCATTCTGTTTTGTGCCCTGACTTATAATCTAAGAGTATGCCCTAAACTCTCATAATGTAACTAGTATCTCACGTATTTAATATGCTAAAATTTATTTAAATATTTTGGATAGTTTAACTGCTATAAATAATAATGTAAGGAATTTTAAGAATATAAGTCTTTGTGCATATCTCTTTTTTTTTTTAAAGCCTAAGCCCATAAAGTGGAATTTCTGGGTCAAAAGAAATACATATTTTAAAATGTTTAAACACTTTGCCAAATGACTTCTCATAAAAATGTATAAATATTTTATGTTCTCAGCAGAAGAATACTATGAGGAATTACTGTTTTTCCCTTTTTCCTTAATCCTGGAGAATCTGAGAGGTAAAAACTGACATTCAGGAGTTCCTGCTGTGGTGCAGTCTGTTTAGAATCTGACTGCAGAGGCTTGGGTCATTGCAGAGGCACTGGTTCTATCCCTGGCCTGGTGCAGTGAGTTAAATGATTTGGCATTTCTGCAGCTGTGGTGTAGGTCTCAGCTTCAGCTTAAGTTCAGTCCCTGGCCTGGGAACGTCCATATTCTGTGGGTGTGGACATAAAAAGAAAAGAAAAAAAAAAGCTGACATTCGTAGAAATTTCAGTTTTTATATCATTGTTAATTAATAACATTAAACATTTTCTGCATTTTTCATCAGCCATTGCATTCTCTCACCAATTCAGTCTACAGCTTGTCCCTCCCCCTGGAAATACCAAAGAGAGAAATTAAGACATCTTAATGGAAAGATCTGTTCATAATTGTTATTATATTAGTCTCTTTTCTATAGACAAGTAGTTAGCTGTAAATGCAAGTGCTTAAAAGTGATCAGAATTACGGCTCACTAATTGAAGAGACCAGAACTGATGGGGCAGAGAAGAAGAAAGAAAGAAAAAAAAAGGGAGAAAGAAAGGAAGGATGGAAAGGAAGGAAGGAAGAAAGAAAGGAAGAAAGAAAGAAAGAAAGAAAGAAAGAAAGAAAGAAAGAAAGAAAGAAAGAAAGAAAGAAAGAAAGAAAGAAAGAAATGAGGGAGAGGAGAGAGGGAGGGAAAGAGAAAGAAAAAGAGTTATTTGCTTAGGAAATAAGTCAAAGAGAGGTAGAAAAAGAAATCTATAAATAATCTTATGAGCTGAGGTAGATCAGGAAGATTTAAAAAATTAGTGTTGACTGGATGTCTATGTAATGTTAGACAAGAAGAACATGTACTATGAGAACCAGGGAGACTGGACAAACCATTACTGCATCTGGGGAAAGCTAGGGTTGACCCCTTTCAACCCAAACTCAGTGACTGTCCTTAAAAAAATGACAAAAGGCCCTGAAATCTCATGTATATATCAACAGCATGAGAGACTCTGGCTTGGCCCTCAAGTTGACTTAGGATAGAACCAGAGAGAAAGATAAATTCTTAGGTCAATATTCATCTGCTCACTTATTCAACTAACCCCCAACTGACACCTGTCTTGTGTCATATACTGTGGGTGCTGGAGATACAAAGAATTAAGAAATGATTCTTCCTTCCAAGCAACCTAAAATCTAATAAGGCATCAGACATTAGAGAAAAGAAACAACTGGGAAGGGAAGAGACACCTGCTGGTGTCTGATTACTTAGGCTATGGACCTACAATGTTTCCACGGTGAAACCTTTATACTTCAAGTATTTTGTGGCATTAAGCTTGTCTCACTACTAAGAATAAACAAGTCAGAAATAAAACTTTGTTCCAAAGCAAATCTTAAACCTAAGCACTCCCAGTCAGTAATCTTCCATTGTTTGTTATCAAATCATGACCAATACTAGAGGATTCTAGGCTCACTTGTGTGCCTGTAATCCCTGGTGCAGAGCCCAGGGCACCCGGTCCAGACTTCCTCCTTCTTCCTGATGGGCCCTCATGTGGGATCTCAGTGTCCTTTCGTGTTAGTGGAATTCAATCACACTTATCTTAAGCCTCAAACTTTGAGTCTAAAGAATCATCTAAATCCTAAAAGTATGATTCCAGACCTAAGATTCTAACAAGTTTGAGTGTGAGTTTCAAGGTGAGTGTGTTGGAAGCTCTTTTCCTTTTCTTCAGTAACTTCTTTGGCCCCTTTGTAAATCTGGCACCCTTCTCCCCGTGACCCAGTCCAGCATTCCAGGAATCTCAAGAGTAGAGTGAATCAAAAACTAGCCAGATATTTCCCAACCCATGTTCTATTCCTGGATACATGAAGATTACTTACCAGTTAGTTTTAAACCAAAGATTAAGATAGGAATTAAACAGAACCTGGTATTAGGAAATGCTATCACGATAGACATTTGACAGCCAGGTGGCCATATGTGTAGACAGCAAAACCAGAAGCCCAATTAGGCTCTAGAAATCCATATTTATAAATCATGTATGTTAGCTGCTTACCATATATGACCAGTTACCATGCAGCACAACAATACTTGTATAATTAAAGCACATGAAAATAAATTTTGTGTTAGATTTTGTCTAACAAAATAGAGAGGTAGAGATAGAGGTACAGGATATGATCAGGCCTCTCAGTTTGTCCTTGATCTGTTCTGCTCTACTCTTACAACTTTAAGGAATTAAAGAGCACATGGCTCCCAAACTGCCTGAACCTCCCCTCACCCTGCTCCCTATTTAAGTGATAGACAATCAGAGGCTCTTTCAAAAAAGCATCGATTGGAGAGTCAGATGGCTGGGCATCCACCCCAAGAAATATGGCAGGACTGATCCTACCAAAGACCTTGGACAACCCATTACCTTTTACTGCCTCCTCTTAGGCATGGGGCAATTTCTCCACATCTCTCTTCTTTCACAGCAGCTCTTGTGGATCTCCCCCTTCCTGAATCAGAGCCTTGGACTCCTCCATTTCTTCTCTTTAGCCAGCACATGCACAGACACGGACAGAATAAGATGTGGGAAAGAGATCACTGAGGGTGGATAGTGGCCATGGCACCCAGTCCCAGGGTGAATCTGACCATGCAGATCTGACCTATGTCATCTTTGAACTACTCCACAGAAATACTGTCCATTTTCAGGAGACTCCACATACTTGTGCTTCCACTAGCTTCTACCAGGCTCATCCGCTTTCTTTTAACTTCCTTGTCTCTATCCTCTCCTCCAGACTCTTTCCTTTCATTATTCCTTCCCCAGTGTCTCTCTCTGAAATCGTTCTCCACCCAGTACCTCTGTCTCTCACCTAGCTGAATCTGTTAGCCAAGCGTTACCACAACTAACTCGACGAGAGATAATGCCAAGAACATAACATTTGTCCTTATTTAACATTTCTGGCATTCAAAGGGACAACAGCTTTGGACAAATCATTTCTTTCAACCATTCTAGGATACTCTTTTTTGGCCACCA
The DNA here is from genome assembly GCF_054392235.1 of Sus scrofa. NCBI lineage: Eukaryota > Metazoa > Chordata > Mammalia > Artiodactyla > Suidae > Sus > Sus scrofa. The sequence goes on from NC_139395.1 coordinate 165,438,845, forward strand.
GAATGCAAATTCTTGTCTTAGAGCCAACTTGCCCCTGACTGGAAGCTTGATGAGCAGAGAGGCTTTATGGTTTCACAGCTAATTGAAAGCATCAACTCATCAAGTTTCACAGAACCAATTTTCCCCTCTGCTTAATGATGCAGAACTCTGCATTCTCAATCAGGTACCTATGCAAACTTTGAGCAGATTCCAAGATGATTCTTGAGAGACATTTTGCCCTACCTCCAAGCAATTCCATGACTACTCTCTATTCAGGATGAGTCAGCCTCTCAGTTTTTATCTGCATCTCAATTTTTACATCTAATATCAACTTGACTGATTTCTTATGTAGTAGCTAAAGTATATGAATTCACATGATGAAATAGCAGCACTTAATGCCTCATCAGAGAGCACTCCAACTCTAGACAAAAACAGTTTTTTCTATTATACTTGAGAGATCCGTAAACTTCCTGTAGCTCTTGATTTTCTTGGTCTCCTAATTTTTTTTTTTCAGATACACCATGAGCTTTTTAAAAAAATTAGGCATATATTATAATGCAATTTAAAAACTATAAACATGTAGTAATATATAATGTTTACTCTAAAATATATACAAAACAGAAAATGTTAAAGAATGAGAAAAATAAATAAAACTAGAAGCTCTGCTATCTACTTCTTAAAATCCAATGGAGTATTTTGTGCCATTTTAGGGCTCTACATTCCACCCTGAAAGCCCTTGCTCCCATGTATAAAGGAAGTCACAAGAAAACAGTGCTCTGCCTTAACCTGTGCAGATGACCCTGCTCCAGTCCCATCTTTCCTATTTTTACTTTTCCCAACTGTCCAGTTACTTTTACCCAGATTTATGTCTGCATTCTTTGTCCTATGCTATCAACTTTTCCAACTTTATCTAAAATTAAATGCAAAGCAATAAGTGGAGAATTGGATGAGGAGAGGAGATAAGAGATGAAAAATGTAACTCCACCTTTAGGTCATTGGGAAAGACGTGTACTCTTTGGAAGAGAGTAGTTCTAAGGAAGAAGAATGTTAAGAGATGCCACTTAGTTTATCATGGATTTTGAAAGAACTAAAACCCTTCTACCACGTTCTCTGTGTAGGGTTTTCTGAACACTTTCCAGTAAGGCTGAGGTGGAAACTGCCTTGCAGTGGCTGATTGCAGACAATTTTTTAATGCTGTAATCAGTGACTACCAAGAATAGGAGTTCAAGAAAGAAGCAGGGTGCATCATCTAGAGCGAATTTAAAAGCAATAACAAATCTGAGTAAAAGTCAATTCAATTTCTATTATCACAATGTACAGAAGCTTCTAAATAATATCAACACTAAAATACTCCTCCGAAACATTATTTGTTAGACTTAAAAACACTGATGTTATTGTTGAGTTTTAATAATATTTATCTAAGCTTCAAATTAGCACACTTTTATTACTTATCTTTCAACAAGCACTGAATTCTACATGGATGTTAATTCAGAGTACATCCAGTTATACGTTTGGGCCCCCTGTACTTGGCCTCAGCTATATGCCTTCATTTATAAGTCAGTTTGTAACAATTAAAACATTCAGGTTTGCTTGTGTGTGTACAATTTCTATCCTACTATGTATTCCTGCAGTTAAATAGTAGAAGCTAAATAAGCAATAGTAGCCTGGTGATCTTTAAGATGAATTAACAGAATTTGAATTACATCAATTTGGCAATTCTATATGTTATGCTGAATTTAATTGTGCTTAATATTTAAATTTGGGGTATGCAAACTGAGAGGTATAATATTTTTGTTTGATAAGTGCAAATTTTAATCCACGCAAAAATATAATGAATTTAAACAACATCTTTAAAATTGACATTTGCGCTTTTTTTTATGGCCACACTTGTAGCACATGGAAGTCCCCAGGTCAGAAATTGAATCCAAGCCACAGCAGCAACCCACTCCACAGCTGCAATTATACCATAGCTGCAGTAATACTAAATCCTTTAACCCACTGCCCCAGGCCAGAGTTTGAACCCATGCCTCCATAGCGACACAAGCTGCTGCAATCAGATTCTTAACCAATTGTGACATAGTGGGAACTCTGACATTTGCACTTTTTAATAGGTCTTTTTGTTTTACAACTAGAGAAATAATGATTATTTCTGAGTATTACATAATTATTACTGGAAATGCTTTTGTTATATAAGAGTTGGGAATGTTAAAGAATGATCCCTTCTGGGGGAAGGGTGGTGTGGGGAGGACAAAATACGAAAAGGGGTCAACTATATGGTCATGAATGAAAACTAGACTTTTGGTGGTGATCATGTCTGTCATATACATGAAACTTACATAATGTTATAGATCAATGTTGCCTTAAGAAAAGAAAAATCTTGAAAAAGTAATAAATTTCATCCAATTACTATTAGGTCTTAAATAAAATTCTGTAGAGGAAGGAAATGGAAATATAAATTTAGGAAACTAGTAATAGTGTAAATTTTTATTATTAAATAATTTTACTTTTTAAAACCTATTTTTAATTTTTTAAAAATTGTATCAAAATATACATAACGTAAAATGTACCACCTTAACCATTTTTTAAGTGTTACAGTACAGTTACGTTAAGTACATTCACACTACTGTGCAATCAATCTCCAGAACTCTTTATCTTACACAACTGAAACTCCATACTCATTAAATAATTCCTGATGTCCCCCTCCTGCAAGCCCTCACCACCACCGTTCTATTCCTGCCTCTATGAATCTGACCACTCTACACAGCCCACATAAGTGGAACCATATTCTATTAATACAAACTTTACTTTTGCATTTTTAAAAATGGGTGGTAGCTATCATATTGCTATGATACATAGATTTCATTGGGTAAATTTAATAAGTTTTATACTTTAAACTCTTACTCTGTCAGAAATGAAAGCTTTTGCCACTACCTAAACTTATAAAGTTCTGTATATCAATTCAAAAAATGTTAGACAATAAATAATTTTCCAAATTTCACTTAGTTGTATGTGAATAGAAAAGAAGCCCAGTGATCCTAATTCTATCTTCTGTTTTATACATGAGAGATGAAATTATTTGACTACAAAGACCTAGTTGACTGCAATGGATCAGAAAGGATCTAAAACACCTGACAACTAAGAGCTCCTTCCAAGCATAGGGTCTATTGTCCAAAAATTGTACACATTTTTTTTTCCCATTTTAAGTCGACTACTCACATATGATCTTATATGTGAATACCTTGACTAGCCAAGACCTTTTGTAATTAAAAAAAACCCTATGTCCCGGATATGTTATATTTTTATATTATATACTATTATACATGTAAATAAATGAACCTGTATTTGGTAATACAGTTAGTATTTTGTTTTAAGGACGATTAAGCATATCAGCCTCCCTATGATTAATATACTAATATGGACTTAGAGAGAGGAGAGTATCCAGAGGACCCATTCAGTCAAAAAATACAGAAAAATAAACCAAAGCACAGTGAAGTAAATGGCTCCAAATAGCCTTCAGGAAATCCTGCACCATACTTGAAATGTCAAAGACATAATTATGTGACTATCCATACATATTTTTTAATCTTTTAGATGGGATTCTTTAATGAACTTCAAAATAAATGAATGGGATAAAAATATTAATAATTGCCTTTGAATGTCAAATACGCCAGGCATGCCAGTGACCATATGTGTTACCCAGAGAAGGTGGTCACTCTCCCGTAGCCCAGGCTCATTTTAACCCAAGGGTACCCCCATGATTCTGCTTTCTTCTCTTTTCCTATCATTCTCAACAAACCCATTAGTCAATGCAATTTCATTCATATCTTTAAGCCAATCTTCTTCTGGTGATCCACTTCCCAATCTGTTGCTTTCTTTCCCTGATTCCCTTAAAAAAAAAATCTGATTTCTCTTCTATTAGAGTTTATCTATGCTATTACATCATGTGTGGACTGATTACTCTCAGATTTGTATCGCTGACTCTCACCTTTTCCCCGAAACCCAAACTTGTATTCCCAATTGCTAAGGCCAGAGCTCCATCTGGATGTCTAATAAGCACATTAAATTCATCATGATTAAACATGATTTGCTGCTTTTTGCCACACCTCCTCTTCCCCCAGGATCCATTTCAGTAAATGGCATTGATCTTCAACAAGCTGTTCAGAACATAACCTTAGTCCTTCATTGCTCTTCCTCCTATGCCCCGTGCCCAGTCCATGAGGAAACCCTAAAGAGGCTCAACTCTCTATAACAACCCCAAACCATCCAATCCTCATTCCTTCCTTGGCTACATCTGAGACTGAGAACTTTGCAAAAATCTGCTGCCTGCTTGCCTTGTTCACCTGTTTTCCCTTTAATCTCTTTTCCACTATAGTGGCCTTAGAAAGCTTTATAAAACATAAACCATCTCATGTCACTCCCCTGAGCAGAACACTCCAGTAATTTCCTGTCAAATTTACAACGAAACCCAGAGCCTTTTCGTCAGCTTACATGAGCTGTATAATCCAGCCTTCTTTTATGACATCTCTTTCCCTTTGGAACTTCATTCTCTCCAGCCACACTGCCTTTGTTGCTATTCCTTCACCACAACAGCCACTTCACTGCCTTGGGCTCTTGTTCGTTCCTCAGACTGGAACACTTGCCCCAGCTTTTCCTATGACTTACTCACACTTCTCCAGCTCATTGTTCACAAGTTACCTTTTCTGAGATGCTTTCCCTGGACACACTGCAATCTGTGCAACACTCGATTGCCTTGCCTTAATTTCTTTCTTTATAGCTTTTTTAGGTTTTTTTATTATAGAAAACATCAAGCGTATTCATAAATAGAATAATATCAATATCCAGCTTCAATATTAATCAATACATGACAATCTTATTCATCTAAATCCACAAGCTCTTCTAACAGTTTATTTTGAAGCAAATTCCTGACATCATGATTTTTTCCGTAAATATTGCAGTGTGCATCCATAAAAGATCAAAGTATTTAAAGTGATCACAATATCACCATGATTTCTAAAATAATAATTCATATCAGCAAATATTTAGTCAATATTCATATTTCCCTAATAGCATTCTAATTTTTATTTTTATTTTTTTCGAATCAAGGTCTATATAGGATCCCTATTTTGAGATTGGTTAAAATTGACTTCTTTTGGCGTTCCCACTGTGGCTCAGTGGATTAAGAACCCAGCTAGTATCCATGAGGATGAGAGTTTGATCCTTGGCTTTGCTCAGTGGGTTAAGGATCCAGCATTGCTGCAAGCTACGACTTAACTTGCAGATTGGCTTGGATCTGGCATTGCTGTGTCTGTGGTGCAGGTCAGCAGCTACAGTTCCAATTTGACCTATAGCCTGGGAACTTCCATATACTGTGGGTATGGCCCTAAAAAGAAAAAAAATTGATTTATTTTTCTTCAAGGCATTTTCCAGTATCCAACATATATTTATCTCCCATGTTATAATGTTGTCTCAAGAGATCAAGGACCTTGTCTCTGTTGCCCACTGCTGAAATGCCAGAGCTAGAGTTGGTAGACGAGAAGGTCCATAAATAGTCATTGAATTAACAAATGAATTAATCTACCAAACTTCTATGCCAAATCCAAGAGTATGCTATCTTGCTATAACTCCTTCCTTTCCTAAAACTCCTATCTGGTAATTAGGAATCATCTTTGAGAATGGGCCTTGGAGATGCCAACAAAAGGCAAAGTTGCCAGAGAGAGATGTGCAAAAGAATAAGCTGTCCACTGGAGGGCATTTCTAGGGAAGGGGGCAGTGAGGTGGTCCACAGGAGAAGGAGACCCAGCCTTCCCCACCTGACTTCCTCCAGTAATGGTCATCCAACAGACGTTTTCTGCTTCTTCATCTTGTCCTTGAACTATGGGATTCAGTCAGGGTAACCATGTGCCCCATCCCAGAGGATAAATCCTAGCACTCCTGCTCTTCTTGGCCGTATATGAGTCTTTACCTTTTCACTCACTATTCCAAAATCTAAAAGGTTCTAAAAACCTAAAAGTCTTTCCTTAAGTTTGAGACTAACCCATTTAGCAGCAAAACCTGGTATGCCCTTGTGTCAAACTATTCATGGTCTTTATTTCATGTTTTGTGACTATTCATACATATTGCTGCAGACATATTAATTTGTTTCATTATAGGATTTTACCCTAGATTCCTGGTAAGAAGTATAGCATAATCTATAGAATTTTCACTCTCTTACCTTCTAAAATATGAAAAAATTTGAGTTCTGAAATATATCTTGGCCCAGTGATCTTGAATAAGGGATTGTGGAGCCCTGATCAACTTCTTAGCCACACATAGTGGGAAAGAAAGTCATGTGACCGGAACTTAGTAATAAAGTGAAGGGGAAACCTTGATCTTCTAGAGGAAAGTCTTGCTTCTAAAATAAAAATGCAGGAGTTCCCATCATGGCTTAGTGGGTTATGAACCTTAGTAGCATCCATGAGGATGCAGGTTCAATCCCTGGCCTCACTCAGTGTGTTAAGGATCTGGTGTTGCCATGAGCTGTGATGTAGGTCACAGATGTAGCTTGGATTCTGAGTTGCTGTTGTTGTGGTGTAGTCCATCAACCGTAGCTCTGATTCAACCCCTAGCCTGGGAACTTCCATATGCTGCAGGTGTGGTCCTAAAAAGCAAAAAAATAAAACATAAATTTGATCAAAACCTATAAAAATAAATAAAATAAAAAATGCAAAACCTCAAAGTGAATGGGTAAAGACTCAAGGTGAGTTAGGGTAAAGCTTACCCTAATTCTTCCTTCCTGATCAGGGTCTCAGTCGAGGATATGATACCTGAACTTATGACCATGAGGACACAAGATCAAGGATGAAGAGCCACTGAACTGAGGATGGTAGAGAAAAAGAGGGAAAGATCAGGCTGGTAATGACTCTGTTGAGCTTCCAAAAGAAGTCTGGCATCAAGCATCATGCTTCTGGTTAAGTAAATAGAAAACTCCTTTGTTTGTAAACCAATGGAGGTCAGGCTGTTACTTTCCTACAGGTGGGATTAGGCAAGAACAATAAAACGATGTCTAAACAGGTGGTAAATATGGCCCTAACTCAACAGATTTTAAAGTCACCTCTTCCCTATGAAGGATTAAATAAGAGTCCTATAATATGTGGCACTCAACAGATGACACAGGTGCTGGCCTTATCAGAAGAATAGAGAGGAAAGTACAGAAAGGCAGGAGGCAGAGAACCAGCATAAAGGCAGTTGTTGCTTATCTTGGTCACACTGAAGTTTATCATGTTTGCATGCCACACTCCAAGGGGCAATTCTTTGAAAATTTACTGGGGAGTGTGTTTGTATGTGGGTGTATGCTTGTGCTTTAAGGGGTTCCCAGGTCAATACCAGGTGGTATAAAACATCCCTTCCTGACCAGTCTTTGCAGACCTTTTCTAACCCTTTTGGTAAGTGAACCTGCTCTGCAGCCACCCTCCCCGATTCTCAAAACTGCTTAGAGAGCTCCGGGCTCCTCCATTCTGACACTGATGTCCCTGCACCTCTCCTCTCTTGAGACGCCACATTCACTTCTTTCCTTCCCAGCAACACTGAACTCTGAGATCTCAGTTTCTTTCTGTCTTTCCTCCCAGGTTCAGGACGCTGCCTTTCTATAGGATGAAGCCAACTTCTTGCTTCCTTCTTATCCTCATCCTCCTTCTTCAGTTGATAATCGCAAGGGGTTCTCAGTGTTCCTTAGACTCCCTTGTGGACAAAAAGATAAAGGATGCTCTCAATCGTCTAGGTAACTGAATGGGGTCAGGTGGATGGGGAAGGGGATGGGGGAATAACCCTGATCATAAACCTTACAAGCTAGTGAGCAGTCTGATTATGGACACAGTAGCACCCCTAAGGTAGAAGGGGACTTGAAAGGGGATTATGGATGACAGAGATTATGAGCGATATCCCTTCTTCTGTCCTACTCAGAGCTCAATCCCTCTGCTCCAAGAAAGAGGATCTCATGTTTCAGTGTCAAAAACTCAGGCAAACTGTCTTCCTGCCCTGCAGGTGAGTAACACTTCAGGGAGGAATGGCAAGTATGATACCCTGTGCCCTCCCCTGTCCATCCCCAGCACCCCCCCCCCATGTTTGTATTATCCTGGGACTGACTCATAACTCTCTGTTCCCAGATCTCCCTTCCCATTCTCATTTCCTTTAAGGATTCTGCTGAGGGATCTTGGGTTTCTGCCTCTTCCTTTCCCACCCTCCTTTCGTGGTCACATATGCCAGCCCTTCCTTTTTTCAAAGCCCTGCTATGGTCATGTCACTACCACTCCCCCTGCCTTCATCTCCCTCGGTCTGTTCTCCTATTTTGGTGGTTAAGGGCCAAGATAGAGGTGAATTTATCATGAATCTAAGGTAACATAAATTCCCAGGGCCCTTACTTTCACAGGTCTCTTCTGTGACCCTATACTTAATTTTTTTTAGTAGTTTTATATTTTTTCCTTAAAAAAGGACCTTCAAAATTGAATTCATTTTAGACCCCACAAAAATAGATCTACCTCTGGGATGAATAGGGATGAAAGATGATTATGGGGTGATCAAAATCAAAGAGTTCTTCTAATGTCTACATCTTGTGTGCTCATGCAGGGACCGTTGTCACTGGCTGTGCTTGTGGCTATGCCTGTGGTTCCTGGGATGTCCAGCATGAAACCACATGCCACTGCCAGTGCAACACAGCAGACTGGACCGCTGCCCGCTGCTGCCGCCTGACATGAGAGGGAGGAGAATGAAAATCTAATTGTCTGACAGTTACTATATTGAAACCATGATCCCAACCAGAAAAACTGACTCAAACTATCCCTTTTATTTGTTACAACTCTGCTTCTTGGGTAATAAAATTTTTTTTGCATCTTTCTGCATTTGTATTTTTTATATTATCACCCACGGCTTGGGACTCCTCTAGCCGGAAAATGTTTCCTGCATCTCAATCACTCCATCTCAGCAAGAATTAGGAAAAAATATGGAGGGATTGACACTCCAGCCCCCTAGTTCCCTCATTATTTAATGAAAGGATATCAACTCTATGCCAGACACTTTGCTTGGCCTTAGAGATGCAGAGAAATGAAATGGCACACATGTCCTTACAAAGCTCACCAACAATAGAAGAGTGGGGAGACAGACTTTCCAGCATGTAGGCAGGCAAGCACAGCTTTAAAAGAAGCAATTTCCAGATTTCTGACTATTCTCTTTCCTAGACTTAGGTTCCAGAGAGCCTCTTTGATCAAGATGATGATTTGCCATTGTTTTCTCCCCCATAACAGAAGGAAACCCAGCCCTTCCTTGTCATTGAACTTTACCTTGATTCATTGCCCTGGGATATAAAAATCTGCAGAATGCCAAAGGAAGGATTCAAAATATTGACACCAAGGTTAAGTGAGCCAATGACCAAACAAGTCCTTTTACAAGTTGAGAGGCTTCCAGTTTATGACATAATGTTGAAGGAGGGCATAATACAGTTACCACCTGATAGATCATCAAAAATAATTTTAATAACAAGTTGCAGTGAGATTTTTAACAAATAACTCAAAAGGAATTCAAAAAAATTGAACAACGTTACTACAGTAAAAACTTTTCCCTTTCTACCTGCTTAATTATGAGGAGTAGGTATCTTAACTCATAACTATGAAAAGAAAACTAGGAATATAATCAGTTTTAAATTTATCTAGGATTCTTCATTCATGGGCATATAAACTACTTGGAAAAAAATCATCTCCATCTCATTTAAGAAACACATTTCCAAAATTACCCCATCTTTCTTGTTTAAGAAACACATTTGCAAAAGGTACCATTTGTGTTTATTATTATTTATCAAAATTTGTTATAAATGCCTTGTTCAGTTGGGTACTGTTAACCATTGTAACAACTTAATACTCCTATTTATGGTAAATAGAGTGAGTCTTTAAAAATATGAACTAAATAATATCACCTTCCTGTCCAAAGTATACATTCCAATGATTTCTCATTACACATAAAATAAAATCCTAAGTATCATGGCCAAGAAAACCCCGCATGTACTCAGTGGTTATATATTTGCTTGCTTTGTTTCTGATTCTTTGCTTGCTTTTTCCTGGATACACCTGCGTTCTAGGTGCTCCCATAAGTTGTGGCCACCCTCCCACCTCAGGGCCTTCCTACTCTGTGACCTCCAGATAGTTATATGGTTCCCCACACCCAAGATCAAACAATATTTTTCAGAGAAGAAGGCTCTGTCTCTTGTCTTTCTTCATAATGCTTCTCTGTGCTGAAATCATAGTATGTATTTATCTGTCAGTGTATTAATTATTTCCCCTAGTGGAACATGTGGTTCAGGAAAGATGAAACCTCATTGAATTTGCCTATCATTGAGTCTCCAGGGTTGCATGGGGACACATATCTTCCATGTTCAATTCTGCTCCAAATCCTACCCCATTCTCCAGCCATTCCCAGATAACAACATCTGTCTGGAAGATTCATCCCAAAGTCCCTGCCTTCTCTATGGCTTATGGGTTCTTGGAGCTTCTGGTGATGGAGGGATGAAGACTGTACCTAATACTGTTTTTTTTTTTTTGTTTGTTTGTTTGTTTGTCATTTTTGCTATTTCTTGGGCCGCTCCCTCAGCATATGGAGGTTCCCAGGCTAGGGGTTGAATCGGAGCTGTAGCCACCAGCCTACGCCAGAGCCACAGCAATGCGGGATCCAAGCTGCATCTGCGACCTACACCACAGCTCACGGCAACACCGGATTGTTAACCCACTGAGCAAGGGCAGGGACCGAACCCACAACCTCATGGTTCCTAGTCGGATTCGTTAACCACTGCGCCACGATGGGAACTCCTATACCTAATCCTGTTGAGCTAAGACATCATGTAGGAATTCCCAGGCTGGACACTGCAGTAGTACAAAAAGGAGTTACCTGTCAGGCTCCTTCCCTAAAGGGAATGGCAAGAAAACTGACCACATGTAAAAAAGTGTCTATTAACCATGGCTTTTGGCTTTCTGATGTTTTGACCTCTTGAGACTTTTATTGACTTTGGAGGGACAGTCACAAGCTCAGGGAGACATTTGTCACATTGTGAGCAATTTTTGTACTATAAGCAGTGGACAGCTGGGGAAAATATATGTAGCAACTGAATCTCAAATCCTCTGAGCAGAGTTCAGAGCTGAAGTCTCATCCACAGTCAGGGTCAGACTGTCTGGACGGCATTTGGTACAGCTCCCCATCCAATGTGTTAGAACAGTTGGCCCAAGAGTTAGTTATGGACCTGGAAATGGACCCTACGCTGATATGAAAAAGGAGTCCGTGAGTTGTATTTACCTATGGATCAGTGCTGTGAAACACCCAGGAAGGAACGGAGGAGTCTTTTGTCTTTGGAGAAGACAAAGAGAAATTGGCAAGTGCCGAAGGCAGCTGGTAGTTCTTCCTGTAGCTTTCTGGCATCTTCAGGGCCAGTCACCGATGTAGGATTTCTCTAGAGAATCATGAGGCAGGAGTGGGACATCCACTGACAATGTGTACAGCTTCCCCAGGGAGAAATCTTGACTCTACTGCCTTTGGGATCCAGCATCAAGGAACCTGCTTCTGACTGTAAACACACAATGACCACTCAGAGTCTACCTCTTAAAATCTGCAATGATTTGTACCAAGCTGACTGGCTCTCAATTCCTCTGGTAAAAAGATAAATCATTGACTGTTAGAGAATCATATAGCCCTGGCCATGATTTATAGGCAGTTCTCATCAATTCTACACTTGGCACTTAATATAAAATAAAAGACTCCTAGTTATTGGAAGTGTGGATAAAAGAAAAAAATGGAACCAATATCCAATGTTCCCATCCTTTTCCACACAGGTCCAGTATGGACCTCACAATTCTGGGTACGCTTTCCCTGCAAATGGGAGTGCCTTACATCATTGACTGTGTAATGATTTAGGTCATAGTTCCACTGAACAGGCACCATATTTTCTGTTCTCGGAAGAACTAGAGAAGTATGACTGGTGTTCAGATCTTCATTCTAATGGTAGGGTGGGAACAGCAATGGAGCAGACCTGGCATGGGATCCAAAGTCAGACCTTACAGTGCTGCTCCCCACTCTCCTCCTCACTTCTACCCCACTAAAACCATCACAGTAAAGCTCTCCTCCCCACACGTCTTGCCTTTGAAGTTTGTTACTCTTTTAAACAGAGTTGGCTTTATTTCTGTCGAAGACTCCATTGAAAAATATACATTTAATGACCAATATCTTTAATGGTCTATATTACTGATCTTATCGTGTAACCCAGCACAAAATTTTCTTTGTTCATGATGCTGGTAAAGCCAGAACATACTAAATATTTCCTGAACTTTCGCCTTTGGAAGAGAAAAATTGTAGCAATATCCTACAAGGAAAAGAAATCCCACAAACAAGGCTGCTTTATTTTTACTCCCCAAATTCCTAAAATACCATGATTATGAAGAGACTAGGAAGTTTTTCAGAAATCTATATATTATTCAGTGATTTTTGATAATTATTATTTATGAGATGAGATTGGGGAGGTAGAGTATCCAAGACAGGAAACAGTAAAAGGAAATTAAAGCCAAAAATATGTGTGCATGTGTGTGTGCATTTAGTTCTCTATAATATCTATTTAAATGCTGAATACACCCTACGTATACTTCACATGTTTCCCTTTGGGTACCTAGAATAGTATCATTCACAATTTTTTTAAATCAAAGAATTTTATTTTTTAGAACAGTTTTAGGTTCACAGTGAAATTAAGAGGATATTTCAGAGAGTTCCCATATGCCCACTGTTCCCACAGACAAATAATCCTCTTCTATAGACAATCCTTCACCACAGTGGTCATTTGCTATAATCAATGAACTTGCATTCAAAGTTCTTAGTCTACATTATTGGTGTTGTACAGTCAGTGTGTTTTGAAAAATGTTAAAATGACATATATCCAGCATTGTAGTATACAGAATAGTTTCACTGCTCTTAAAAATACTCTGTGGTCTACCTATTTATCATTCCTTCCCCCAACCCTTGGGAACCCATGATCTTTTCCTATCTCCCACAATTTTGTCTTTTCCAGAATGTCAGATAATTAGAATCATACAGTATTTTACCTTTCCACATTGGCTTCTTTCATTTAGTAATATGCATTTAATATGTCATCATGGCTTCATAGCTCATTTCTTTTTAGCACTGATTAATATTCCATTGTCTAGATGTACTACAGTTTATTTATTCAGCATCTTGGAACATCTTTGTTGCTTCCAAGTTTTGACAATTATAAATAAAGCTACTAAAAACACCCATGTGCAGGTTTGAGTGTGGACATACACTATCAACTCCTCTGGATAAGTACCAAGGAGCATAATTGCTAGGTCATATGGTAAGAGTATATTTAGTTTTGTAAGAAACCACCAAACTACCTTCCAAAGTAGCTGTACCATTTTGAATCCCTATCTGTGATGATTGAGAGTTCCTGTTACCCCACATCCTCACGAGCATTTGATGTTGTCAGTGTTCTGGCTATCGGCCTTTCTAAAAGATATATAGTGATTTTCCATTGTTGTTTTAACTGGAAATTCCTCAGTGACATATGACGTGAAATATCTTTTCATATACTCACTTGCCATCTGTATATCTTCTTTGGTGAAGTGATATTCATGTTGTTGGATCATTTTTCAATTGGTTGTTTACTTTCTTATTGTTGAGTTTTAAGAGTTTTTAAAAAATATATTTCAGATAACAATCCTTTATCAAATATGTATTTTGCAAGTATTTTCTCCCAGCCATGGCTTATCTTTTCATTCTCCTGATATCATTTTTCACAGAGCAGAAGTTTTTAATTTTAATATATCTAAAAAGTTACCACCATACCCAAGGTCATCCAGATGTTCTCCTATGTTATCTATGAGGAATTTTATAGTGTTGCAATTTACATTTAGATCTATGATCTATTTTGAGTTAATTTTTGTGAAAAGTATAAGGACTGTGTTTAGATTTATTATTTTGCATGTGGATGTCCAGTTGTTCTAGCATCGCTTGTTGTAAACACTATTTTTTTTCTCCGTTATATTGCCTTAACTTGTTTGTCAAAGATCAGTTGACTATATTTATGTAGGTCTGTTTTGCTCTCTCTATTCTGGTCTAACAATCTGTTGCCCTATTCTTTTGCAAATACCTCATTGTCTTGATTACTATAGCTGTATAGTAAGTCTTGAAGTTGAGTGGTGTCAGTCCTTTGGCTTTGTTCTCAATTAATATCTATTTGGGCATTCTGAGTCTTTTGCATCTCCATATAATTAAGTTTGTTTATATCTACAAAACTACTTGCTGGTATTTTATGGGATTGTGTTGAATCTATAGATAAAGCTGGAAGGAACACTCATCTTAACAATACTGAGTTTTCCTATTTATGGACATGAAATATGTCCCTGTTTATTTATTACTTCTTTAATATTTTTCATCAGAGTTTTATAGTTTTCCTTATATAAACCTTTGCTATGGACTGAATTCTTATATCACCCTCAAAATTTTTACTCCTCAATGTGATGGTATTAGGAGGTGGAGATTTGATGAGGTAATTAGATGAGATCAGAAGGGGGAAACTTTCATAATTGGGATTAATGCCCTTATAAAAAGCCATAAGAAAAAAAAAAACTTTCTTCCTATCTCTGCTTTCCTCCATGAGAGAATATAAAGAGAAGTTAGCAGTCTATATAACCTATAAGATGGCTCTCGTCACAACTCAACCATTCTAGCACCCCAGTGTTGGAATTCCAGCCTCTAAAACTCTTAAGTACTAAATACCTGTTGTTTGTAAGCTACCCAGTCTATGGTAGTTTGTTAAAACAGACAAAGACAATTGCTACTATTTTATTAGCTTTATACCTAAGAATTTAAATTCTTTGATGCTAACAAAAATGGTACTTTTTTAATCTTTTATTTATATGTATACTTTTTTCTACTGTACAGCATGGTGACCCAGTTACACTTACATGTATACATTCTTTTTTTTCACTTTACGTGTTCCATCATAAGTGACTAGACACAGTTCCCAGTGCTACACAGCAGGATCCCATTGCTAATCAATCCCGAGGGCAGCATTCTGCATCTCTTTACCCCAAGGTCCCAGTCCCTCCCACTTCCTCCCATTCAAGGAGGACTTTCAGCACAATGTTTAAAAAGCAGTGGTAAGAGAGGACATCCTTGCCTTTTTCCTGATTTTTGCAGAAAAGTTTTCATTTATTTGTATGCTCCCTGAATTTCAGAAGCCAGAGCTTCTGCATATTTATGCAGTAGAAAATATAACATGGACCATTTTGGAAGACATTGGTAATCTAGTAAGCCATCATTGGGTGCTTATCTTTAGCACCACATAAACTATTTTTTGAGGTATTAAGCATTATTTTAGTTAAATAAACCTTCTCTTATTTAAGTGAGAGGGATTGTTATATTTCTTTGGAAAATCCCAAATAGAAGAAAATTCAAATCACATAATCTATAAGGGAAAGCTTACATTAGTACTAAGATTTGGACATACTTCCTTAGTGAATGGAGTTAAGATAGAAGAGAAGGACCCTGATTTTGAATAGAAACTCCTTTAAGGCCCTAAATAGACTGAGAAGACAAGGAAACAGTTCTATAACTCCACAGTGACAGTACCTGTCTGAGCAATAATTGCTATTTGGATGTTTTGTGATGTAATTTGAGAGATGCTAAGAAAACTCCCTTTCTTCAAATGTCCTTATCCTTTCTGCTCCAAACACTATCAGGGGCTTAATTTGGAGAGTGTCCTAATTAAATACACACTCTCATAGCAGTGGTCCTACTCTGAGCCTTACCAAACAGTATCATTTGTATAATGGGAGAGACAGTAGAAACTAAGATAGAAAAATTACCAAGGCAGAGCTTTCACTATTTACTTTGGAGCTCGGCCTTGGAGGGGAAGGGGGCAAAGAGTTTTCTCTGTTAGTCAGATATAGCTGAGGAGTAAGTGGTGGAAATGATGAGCATGTGAGGGTGCATTTGTGGGGGTGTCAGGAGAGAAGGACTGAGAAGGATAAGAAGCTGAAGACTGCCTGAGATGGAGGTGCTTAGATGAAAAATGGTAGATTTCCTCCCACTCCAGTCTGAGAGTTGGTTTTCAAGAAAAATCATTAGAGTGATGCTTAGAGTTTTCATTCATTATGGAAAGCCCTGAGAGAGAAAAAAAAAAAAAAATTTGTGAAGCCCTCACTGGCATATTGCTGGCAGGATTAGGACAGACAAACAGGTTTCACAAGGGAGGGACTCAGTGTACCACCTAATTACATGCTTATCTTATGTAAGCAACTAGCACCAGAGATTTATGGTTAATAAGATAAGCACAGGTTGTGTGAGTCACTCACCACATCTAGTGGTGTGTAACACATTAATTGTTATCGATTGTGTAAAATTTCACATTTCCAGAGAAAAACACACCTTGGTAAACTACATTGGGTGTGGTCTTCCAATAGAATTGCTCTCCTTAAGAGTAAAGTATTTCCACAGAAAAGGAAATCATGGGCATGGAGAACAGGCTTGTTGTTGCCAAGAGGAAGGGGGTGGGACTGGGAGGGACTGGGAACTTGGGGTTAATAGAAGCAAACTATAGCCTTTGGAATGGATAAGCAATGGGATCCTGCTGTATAGCACTGGGAACCATGTCTGGTCTCATGATAATGTGAGAAAAAAGAATGTATACATGTATGTGCAACTAGGTCACCTTGCTGTTCAGGAGAAAATTGACAGAACACTGTAAATCAGCTATAATAGAAAAAAATAAAAATCATTATTAAAAAAAAAAGAAAGCAAAAAAAGTAGAGTCTTTAAGTCCTAATATCCATAATAATAAACTCTTAATTATATAAAACACACACACATGATTTATGAAGACATTAAAAGGATTTACTGATGTAACATTTTTTGAGTTATTTAATCAACACATTTTTGCTCTCACTAATGATAGCTAGTTCCCAGCTTTCCCAGTTTCCCCACCCATTGAATTAATGGAGTCATTTCTTAAATTTTCATCTGAAAGCTGACTTCTTTGAATGCCTAGGAAGAAAATAATGTTTCAGATCAGGGCTTTCTGGAAGCAAAAAAAAAAATTGAACTAAATTCAAATTTTTTTCATGTATAAAGAAAGCTGACGTCTGATCCTAGAGTCTTACCAAAAGCTGATATTCTATGTCTCTCTTCTGTCATGGAAAAACCAGATACTAGTCTGTGGTTTAGGACATTGTTCTTTGAAAAGTACAATTTAGGCATCATTGTTAGCAGCATCTAGACAAAGTTTCCACTGCTAAAGTACCTGTCTCTCTCATACTGAGAAGAAGTGGAGAATAGGTTTGGGTCTGAGGTCTTTGATCTACTCTCAGATCTTTTATAGTGCTTGTCCATCCTTCTCTCTCTCATCATGTGCATGCCTGAGCATCAGTCCAATGCTACCTCCTCACAGATCCTCCATTCCAGGTTATATTAAAAGTGGAGAGTTTAGCCATCATTGGCTTATTTCCTCCAAAGACCTAGACAGAAGAGTGGAGGTCTAGTTCCTATTGTTTAAATATCCATGTCACTTAATAAGTCTAAATCTTCTTCTGGCTTGGACATGATAACCAACACAAACTCACCTCGGATTCATCTGGGGTGGGGGGACACTCATCTTTGAAAACTTAAACATCTGCATCTTTTCTGTGGGGGAAAACTATTAGCCATCTCTTCAGGAAAAAAATCCTCAATAAATTAGGAATAGCTTTTGACTGGCTTTTTTTCCAAATCCCATTTATACATTTCAATAATTGTAAACATAGTTTTAAAAGAACAGTATCAGTCTGTTCATAATGTACAGATTTTGCTAGGCAGTCACGGGAAGAAGATAAAGGGTGAAGATTCAATTAGAAAAAATAAAAGTGAAAAAGAAAGGGCACCCAAAAAAGGAGGGAAAATATAGGTGGTACTTATGGTCCAGATAGTACAGTATAGACCCATTTCTCTCTGCTAAGTACAACTATTAAGCCTGGGAATAATGCAAGAGGCAACCAAAGAAGAGCTCTGAATGGTGGAAAGAGGAAGCCAAACTAGTTAGGGACCCCAGAGCTGGAGGAGCGATTCATGGTGGCAGAGTGTCTTATAACTTCCTCCTAACAGAAGATGATCATGGAAATGGAATTCTCTTGTGGCCCCAAAGGTTAAGGACTGGGTTTGTCACTACTGTGCTGTAGTTTGATCCCTAGCCCAGGAACTTCTACATTACATGGGCACAGCTAAAAACGCAACAACAACAAAACAGCAACAAAGAAAGTCATGGTGGTTCAGTATTTTCTAACCTGAACCCACTGATAGCAGATGACCTAGGTAGATCCTGAGTGAATGGGAGCTCCCCTGAAGCTCTGAGCAAGACCAGCATCATCAGCAAAAAGTATCATTTGGGAACCTCACTGACAGTGAGTGAACAAGGGGAAAACTTTTGTCTCCACAGGATTTGAGCAGCCCCTCCCACAGAGACAGCAGAAGGCCAAGCAACAGAGAGATTCTGCCACAAATAGTCCAACTCAAGCCTACTGTCCCACACTTTTACACATCAAATGGCTCAGCCTGGAGAAAATACCGTTCCCTCAGGCAAAACAGGCAGGAACCAGGGGGAACCCTTGTGGCACCATATGTGCCAAGCAGACCAAAGGTATCAGTGCAGAAGCTCTGAAAATCAAATTCTCATTGCAACCACAGCCCATAAATACACCAGCATCTGCTTGCTAAACCTAAACAGGGTAACTGACTATTATAATAACAGATTTAAAATTACTACTATAATAACATTTAAATGTTTCCTAACATAATGTCCAGGACACAATGAAATCACTCATTCTAAGAACAAGGAAAATCACAACTAGAATAAGTAAAGAGAATGAATTAACACCAGTATTAAAATGAATCAGATAATGGGTGCATTTAGTGCTCTGAGGACTGTGAGACTGAACATGCATAAAGTACCCAGATGAGAAAGGTAGATTTCTTCTATACACACACTAAGGAAAACTACCTATGGGAAATACTCCGGTGAGGGAGGCTTACATGAAAATATACAAAGCTTGAAGAATGATAAGAATGAGCAAAGGAGTCTGTGAAGTCTCTAAATACCACTGGGGCAAACTAGAAACAGGATTCCTAGAGAGGGGAGAGACCAATAAAGGCTAAGTCTATACTCATCTCAAGTAGATATCCACTGGTAAAGTTTAAAAAAGAAATATAATCTGAGAGACATGAGACAATACAACACTGCAGTGGTAAATAGATTTTTAAACTAATCTTATAAATAATGTTTGTACCTGATAATCTTCCAGCCCAGGTGTTGGGTACCTGCATCCGTGGAAAAAAGTGATCGCCTCTCAGCTTTGGGTTTCAAAACTAGCATCTTGGGTCCACGGTGAAGCAGTGTTCTTGAGGGCTAGAATTTATTGAGCAAGATAAGGATTTTTTTTTCCATTATAAAACACTGGTTTTACATAATAATGACGAAGTCTAGAGTCACTTTAAACCATTAGTCAGATAAGATGGAGGGTTTAACTATATAGGAGTTCTTCACCTTAGCAAAGAAAGAGCCTTTCAGTACTGGAGAACCTTAGGGAGATTAAGATGGGACAGAACTACATATAGAAACCACCTATATCCCCAAGAAAAGACCCAGGCATATAACCACCTCCCACCCCCAGTTTGAGTCCCTGAGCCCTGTTTTTTGAAGCTGGGGGAAAAAGGTGAAAGACATTGCAATGGAAGCCCTAGATCAGCTGAGGATATATCTACGAATGTCTAGACTGGTGTTTTCCTCCCAGCATTTCTTGGAATTGTTAAGTAGCCTCAGTAGAAGGAGTTGCCCTCTCAAATAATCCCAAGATGATGGAGGAGGGCCTTAACCTACTGAGCCACTAGGGAACTCCCTAAAAATTACCATTTTTACAAGATGCTAAGTTTACCTTGAATTGGCAAGACTGTTGAAAATCATGTAAAAATATGACTCATTTGTGTAATATCATATAATTTTTAAGTCCAATGTACACAGAGTAAGAATTCTCTAAAGAGAACTACGTACATGTAAGAATAGAGTAAGGCAAACCTGTATACAGATCAGTGACACGATTTGTGATCTCTGTCTGGACTTGAGTTATGTCTGATCTGCTCCTCTCCAATGTTATTCATCTCCTCAGTCCATGGACTTGCTTTCCAGCTCACTCACATTTAAGGGAAGGTCTCTGCAATTAGTTAATGAAGAAAGAAAAACCATCTTCATGTTGTACTGGTACTCCTGGACAGCTCCTGTAGTATGGTTCTATTTAGGATTGGCCCTGACAAATAGCAGAGAAGGAAAATCCTCCCAGAGGGCAGAACTTTGGTATGAACTTTGGGCTTTCCACTGCATTTGAAAGAAAAGGCAGGAGTTCCCATTGTGGCACAGTGGAAATGAATCTGACTCGGAACCATGAAGTTATGGGTTCAATCTCTGGCCTTGCTCAGTGGGTTAAGGATCCGGCATTGCCACGAGCTGTGGCGTAGGCCGCAAATGCGGCTCGGATCTGATGGTGCAATAGCTCTGATTGGACTCCTAGTCTGGTAACCTCCATATGCCATGGGCGTGGCCATAAAAACAAACAAACAAAAAATGTTTAAAGGCAACCTAAATGATGGCCATACACTTATTTACAAACAGTGGCTAATGGATTAGGCCAATGATTGAAAACTAGTGATAAGCGAGACAGCATGGGCGATGTCCCCTTTTGAAAAAGGCGCAGAATATGAAGATACTTGCCCCACACAAACGTCTAGCAGAGGTCATTCTCCGTGGAGGTAGTTTTTAATAATCAGGAGAATACAATGACCCATTTTGTAGATGTCAATCATCCTCTATCCCCAGGCATTCCACCACTTGCTCAGTGGTCCCACATATAAAGGGATGCCAGCAGATATGAACAGGGATCAGCAATATGTACTTCTCCTCGCCAAGGCTGTTTGCCTGATACCATTGTTGAATACTCATCTTCCCAAAATCAGAGGTCAACAGCTAAGCCTCCGACATGGCAGCATTCCCCATGGGGGACCAGCCAGCCACCTAATAGCAGGCTGATTATTTTAGACACTTTTCATCATGGAGAAGGCAGCTCTATGCCTGCAAAAGTACAGACATATTTACCAGTTTAGTTTTGAGTTCTTGGCCCATAAGCACCTCTTCCAGAATTACCATTTGTGGATTTACTTATGATCACCATGGTAATCCCATATAACCTCATTTCTGAGTAAGGATTACATTTTATTTATGGAAAGGATGACAATGGGATTATTCCATAGAATTCACTGGTCTCACTGTGTGTTCCTGAACATAGGACCTCCTGGCTTGATGAAACAATAATAGATTCTGCTACAAGTTCAGTATGGCGGCATCTGGGAGATAGGCTCCTGGGAAACTGGGATGAAGTCCTACAGGATGAAGTATATGCCAGTTCCAGAGCCAGACTGCACATGTCTGGAAATTAAGAAGTAGAGGTAAGTGTAGCCCCTCTCACTATTATATCAAATAACACATTTGAGGACTTTTTTGGTACCAACCCATTGCCTTGGGCAACAAAATTATGAAGTCCCTGATGCTCAGAGGAGATTTAGTAAGGAATACAAGGGATGGGGCCTTTGAATTGGAAACTAGGGCTGCCCCTGACCTTTTGGGGATTCTCATGTGAATGATCCGATAGGCAAAGAAGGGGGATTCTGTACTGGCTGGGTTATTGGTTCTGATTTTAAAGAAAGATAAGGTTGTTGCTCCAAACGAGAGTAAAGGAAGTCATTTAGGGGAGTCAGTGGAGCTCTTCTTAGTTCTTATTTGCCTGTAATCCTAAGTACTGAAAACCTCAGTAAATAAAGAAAGGCAGAGCCACCAAAAACTCAGATCCTATAGAAATGAATGAGTGAAACCTTCATTCTCCTAAAACCCCTGTCCAACTGAGGTGCTGGCAATGGGTAGGGACCATGAAGTGGGTGGTGAGAGAAAGATACTCCATCAACCAAGGCCTTGTGACTAGCTATGGAGGCAGAGATATTAGAAGCTAGACTTTATATTGATTAATTGTTTTTTATTTCCTTTCTTCTCTCCATTAACTTTTATGGAGAGCATTGGGTGGTGGCTAATGCTTTTGGTCTTAGTTTTTTTGGGGGGAGCATTCATAGCCAAACTCCCCCCCACACCAGGCCACTGTGTTCCACCAAATCCAGGTCTCCTATCAGGGGCTGATTTCTAGGTAGTTTCTCTTCCGGTTTTGGAATCTGCTTCTTCTCCTGACCCTTTATTAGACTGTCCTTACTTACCCAGCTGGAATGTGAGTTTGTCTCCTGCTATAGTTCCAACAGGTATAATCACCATTAACATGTCTATCCTTCCCACTCCCTTGTCCTTCAGGGAGTACAAAGTGTTAAAGAACTTCATAGAACTTACATATTCTAGATGTCATCTATTTTAGCCCTGACTGCTTTCTCTATTGATGAAAGCTCATATTAATATCATTTCCAGCCCACTGCCCCACACTAAGACCAGGCCTTAGTCCTTTGAGGAGAATTAACATGTACTGACCAGCCCCTATATGGCGCTGTGGCAGGTGTCTTCACACACAGTATCGCCGAAGTGTCACGGGAATGATGACTCGCTCTTCTCATTGCTCAGGCCAAGTATTTTGGAGTCATCCTATACCCCTCTCTTTTCCTAAACCAGCACATAGGGGGTACTTATTCAATGTTTTGAATAAGTCAATAAAATAATTCTACAGCAAAGGTGCTATCTACATTTTGCGGAAGCAATTAAGCCTGAGGACCACTGAGAATCTTTTCTGAAGAGTCAGACCTGGGGGACTCTCACCCAGTTTTGTGTAGTTCCAAAGCCGTCTTTCTGCTAGACCAGGCTGCACTGTGGGCCTCCCAGGAGCTCTCTTTTTCTGACCTGGCCCCACCTGTGGCACCTTACTCTGCCTATCTGTGTAAATTCTTTCCTGAAATCATGTCTGTTCAAATCACTCTCCTACTCAAGACTTTCACTCCCCCCCATTGCCTAATGAATCCAGCTCACCATCCTCAGCTTTGCCCTGGTGTCTTCCATGATCAGTTCCCACCCACCCTTCCAGCCTGATTTGATACTCTCCACTGGAGGTCTCTCATTCCAGAAGAAATGTGTTTGTCCCTCAGTAGCTTTAATCCAATCTCTGCACACTTTTTTTACCTTCTGTGCCTTTGCTCAATCCTTTTCCTCTATCCAAAATTCTGCCTGCACAGTCCATTCTCCCCAATCCCCAGTCCCCTACTCCTGCCTGCAGAAAGCATACCTGTCCTCTAAGATCAGGAGCAGAAGCCCTATCCCCACTGAAGTTCTCTCTGACCAGCCACAGCTCACAGTGACCATGACTTCCTCTTGCCTCCAGTATCTGTTTACATCTTCATTTCACACTTGCAGGTTACTTCCTGTATTGTTGAACATCTCTTTTTGTGTCACGTCTCATTTCTCCTACTAGACGCTTAAGTTTTCTGTGCAGCAGGGACTCTCTCATGTCCATCTTCCAGAGTGCTTAGGACAGAGTTTTACGTAGTGTAGGAGTTTAATTTCTGCTTCCTATAAATCATACCATGATCTGGAATCCAAATGATGTATAAACAAGATTCTGGATTGAATTACCCCATCTTAGAGTTTTGTTTCAGAGGTAGGAAGTCCACGCTTGTACAGAGCATTGGCTTTGAATTAGACAGATAGGCCATCATCTCTCCCCTCTTTCAAAATCTGCATTGCATGATTTTATCCTCCCTGTTCATGAGATTCATACCCAAATATCTCTAGAATAATCTCAGCCTGGACACGGTGGTTTCTGGCAGGAACTTGAATGGATGAGGGCCTCTGATCTTATCCTTCATGCTTTCCCATATAAGGCGTGTGACTCTAAAGTAGGTCTTTTCTGTCTTAACATCAAAAGTCTCAGCAGACAATTCTGCACTAAGAATTTATCACTTGAAAGCCTCCTTCCCCCAGCTTAGGCTCCAACCCCATCCCCATACACCCGTTTCACCAAGCACCAGGCCAGTGATGTGAGTCACTATCCTTAATTACCCTCCACTATCTTTGTTTCCTTGGAGGATGATGCTGATAGATGTTGGGTTTCTGTCCCTTTCCTCTCCTCCTGTTTATTCAGGTCTCTTTCACTCTTTCTGTCAAGGACATTTTGCCATTTGCTTGCCTGCAAGCCCATCCCTTCTGTCCTCTGCCTCCTCCTCACCCCTCTCTAACATGATATTTTCTGAGCTTCCAAAGGTATAGAAAGGATAGTCACAGGGTGAGGAAGAATGAGCAAGGGTGAGATAGGGTAGGCAGAGCTAAGAATTCCTCCCCTCACAAAATTTAAGTCCTCTGTCATCTCTGTCCACATGCCATGCAAGGTACCACATCACTGATTGTACTTGTGGCTCTGGCTGTGGTTCCTGAAAGGTGCTATGGAAAACCATCTGCCACTGCTGGTGTGCCATCATAGACTGGACCACTTCTTGCTGCTGCCACCTGAACTAAAAGAAGAGACCTAAGATGTTGCCCTGTTATCCCTAAGGAAACCTCACCCCTAAGCAGGAAACCTCTGTAACCCGAGGTATGGCTTCTCGAGACCAATCCCCTCTGCCTGTGACATCTGTCCCAAGGTAATAATGGTCTCCTCATTTCTCCACCTCTGTGCCTGTCATTCCCCTGGGGAATAGTGGTTAAAAATGAAATAGTTATAGCACCGGGAACTATATCTAGTCACTTATGATGGAGGATAATGTGAGAAAAAGAATGTATATATGTGTGTGTGACTGGGATACTTTGCTGTACTGTTGAAAATTGACAAAACACTGTAAACCAGCTATAATGGAAAAAAATAAAAATAATTTAAAAAATTGAAAAACCTAAGTAAATGAAATATGAGCATTTTAAAAAATGAAATTGTTACTTCTGTTTAAGTTCCCCATGTTTCCCCCTCTTTCTTCATTCCAAGCTGGTGGCCAAGGCCAAGTTTTACCAATCCTTGCTTCAAGGACTCGAGCTGGACAGAAGTAGTGCCAAGCACAGGGCTCTTCCTATGTGAACTGGAGTAGCAATGTGTCATTGAACGGGCAGGAGAGAAAGATATTTTCTGATACTTAGAAAGGACGAGAAGAAGACACTTCCCTGGGCTGGCAATTGGAGAGAGGCTTAAGGGCACACACTCTCTGCATCACTCCATCTGAAAAAGGCAAAAACACCTTAGAAAAGAACCTCATTTTTACCTTGAAAACTATATTCAAGCATCCAGAGAGCTCTGCACCCTGAACATAGTGAGGAAACAGTGGAACTGGTGTCCCCAAAGGTGCCATAGAGTTAGGAGAACACAGGTTTCAGGTAAATGGTTGATAATCAAAGGGGATTTCCCCACTCCTAGGCTTTGTACCAGGTATTTACTTCAAGGTGGATAGCCCTCCAAGGAAATGAAGTTGAATTTCCTAAAAGCCTGGAAGAATGAAGACTTTCAGTCAAAAATAAGTTGACTTAGAATATAAATATGCAACTTTTTGCATGGACCAGTTTGTGATCATGTAGGATGCCCCCAGCTGTATGTCCTAAATTCCAAATTTTCTCTTCTTATCTCAAGGGGATTGTGCTATAGGAGCCAAGATAGATACAGCATAGTTCCAGTCCCCTCATTATCCCAGAAGCCTTCATTGAACTATGTTCTGGGCACTTCACAGACACAAAGAGGAATGTCCATAAGGCCCATGAAACTGGTATAGGGGCTGCTTTTCTTTTTTCTTTATTTCTTTTTATGGTTGGACCTGCAGCATATGGAAGTTCCCAGGCTAGGGGTTGAATCAGAGCTGCAGCTGCCAGCCTACACCACAGCCACAGCAACATGGGATCCAAGGCATGTCTGCCACCTACACCACAGATCACAGCATGGCCACATCCTTAATCCACTGAGCAAGGCCAGGGAATGAACCCACATCCTCCTGGAGACCAGTCAGGTTTGTCACCTGCTGAGCCACAATGGGAATGCTGAGGGCTGCTTTTATCACATCTCACAGCCCCATGGTTTTGTTTGTTGCTGGTTATCTCTGCTGCCTGACCATCACCTGTATCTCTTTTCCAGACAGAGTCCTGGTCAGAGCCTGGCTCATGTCTGGCTCATATTCCTCAGGGTAAGTCATTAGTCTGTCAGTAGCTCGGGGAGCCCCTGGAAGGCCCATCTTTCTCGTATTAAGAGACTTTGAAAATATGAACAACTCACAGCAGAGACTCAGCTGGCCCAGCCTCAGGGATTGGAGCCCATTCCATATGCAGGAGGGATAAAAACAATGAGGGGACACCCAGAAGAGGACTGGTAGCACTTTATATGCTATAAAAAAAAAAAAAAAAGCTTGACCTGAAACAGAGATTATTTTCTCAATTTGACTTTTTCTTTTGTGGGAATAATCAAAAGTTCAACCTAGAGAGCTATCATGATTTTTTACATGTTGGTTGATTAAAATATTACTTAACAAATGTTTACCTAGAACTATGGTGTACCAGCCATTGTGGCAAGTTTGAGGTCTACGACAATGATGCAGAAATTGCTTTTGCTTTTGGTGCAGCAGTCAGGGAGACAGCAATCCAATATCAAAATAGTGGAGTAAGTGCTGGGTGGAAGGGGTTTCCCAGGTACAACAGTGGCATGATTAACAACATCCAAGTCAGCACTGATTTTTTTTTCCTTTCCAATCCTTTCTCTTCTCCAAAAATTTTTATTAATGTATAGTTGATTTACAGTGTTGTGCCAATTTTTGCTGTATATCATAGTGACCCAGTCATACATATATATATATAAATTCTTTTGCTCATACTATTCCATCATGTTCCATCTCAAGAGATTGGATATAGTTCCCTGTGTGCACAGTAGGAACTCATTGGTTATCCACTGTAAATGTAATAGTTTGCATCTACTAACCTCAAACGCCTTGTTCATCCCAATCCCTCCCCCTTGGCAACCACAACTCTGTTCTCTATGTCTGTGAGTCTGCTTCTGTTTTTTTGATGGGTTCATTTGTGCCATGTTTTAGGTTACCTATCTGCAAAACAAATAAAATCGGCAGTGACTTAACCACCTGAAAGATAAAGTGAGTCCAAAAACAATTTAAGTAAACTAATGTATAAAACCTCTCACACAATGGGTTCTCAATTAGCAGAAAGGCTTCTTTTTTCATCAGTTGGGTGGATTTCTGGGCACATGTGCCCGGGTCTCAGATGCTGATTGAAGACAGAACTTATGCTTCGACTTTCAGTGCCTTTATTACTCTTAAACACTGAAAGAATCCCTGGGACTTTTGTTTCAGAAGAAATGAGAGCCTCTGCACCTTTCTTGGACACTTTTGGGGGGTTTTGCAATGAAGTTATAGGCAGGCAAATGAGAAGAAATCACAATTTGCCTTAGTGACCTAGAACTGACCATGTTTCATTATGCTTTTTCTTAGGTTTCACTGCTCAGACTCACTACCCCAAACTGCTCTCTAGCCAGTGTGAGCACTGAAAAACAAACATCTAAATGTTAAGTAAAAGCATAAATATTAGATACTTGCATAATCTCTCTATGCCTATTTCCTCATTTATAAGATGGACATAATAATAACACACACTTCATAAGGATGTTCAATAAGTTAAATAGACTATATATATATATATATAACATTACATAAATATCAATTTTAATCATTTATATAAATAAATATATTTAAAAATTTAATTTTCCAAAGTACCAGTTCAGGAACTTTTCTACATTAAGTGTTCTAGAGCATTTTTTATCTTGCCAAAAGGCACCTCTTCTCCTCTGCTACTGACATTAATCTTTTCCTTCTTGTCTGTACCAAATCATCGTTTTCTTCTACTATAAACAGTAGTGAATCTGGCAAATAAGGCCTTTGTCAAAAGCAAGGAGATCAAGCAAGGATATGGGAACCTATGGTAGGGATCTGTCCATTTATCATTCCAGAAAAGGTAAGGAAGACATTTCTGAAGCATTAACTTATGAGCCTAGAATTCTAAATTACATCACCTATAAATCTAAGTTCCTCCTAAGTGAGCCTTATACCTGAGCTTGAGAGCTGAAGAATAATGGTGTTATTTATCGGCGAGGGCCTGGTAGATGGCAGAGATCCCAGAATTAACATTGATAATCAAGACTGCTGAAGAAGCACTGACCACTCTAAATCAGTTCCAGCTGTTTTATCTGGAGACCAGTCATACAATTCAGTCAGGAAGTGAGAGCTGCCCTTGATGGGAAATTCTCTGGTCATAGTTTGTTTTGCTGGCTTTGGGTGGTTTTAAGGGGGAGGCCATATTTCTTTTTCTCCCCTCAGAAAAAGCAGTTACGATTAGCAGGATTTTTTTAAACCTCTCATTAGTGGTTTTTAGCTGTCTCTTTTCTCCTTCAGAAATTTAACCCATGGTGGTTTAAGTGTAGGTTCTACAGTGTTAGAAGAAAACTGGAGTTGCTTGTAAGTGTTGGTGAGGGTAGAAAAAAAATTTTTTCATTTTAGATTAAACTGTCTAGTTAGTGACTGGAAAAGAATAAGCATTTTTCTTTTTTTTAAACCAGTTGCTCTCTAAGGGAAAATATCAACTTTAATGATGGTAAAAGCAAAAATCTTTTAAATTGCCAAATGAAGTCCAGACCATGTGAATGCAATCCAAACCACCTAGGGACTATGAAAAAAGTGCTTCAGCAGAAGGAAGGAGAAAAAACTCGTTTCCTTTAAAATTTAAGATAAACTATAGCATATAACGAATAATTTCCTAATGTTCTGATTTAGAAGGTTCTACACAATCCACAAAGGCACAGGAGTTCCCATTGTGGCTCAGTGGTAACAAAACTAGCTAGTATCCATGAAGATGCTGGTTATATCCCTGGCCTCGCTCAGCGGGTTAAGGATCCAGTGTTGCCATGAGCTGTGGTGTAGTTTGTAGACATGGCTCAGATCTTGCATTGCTGTGGCTGGAGTGTACACCAGCAGCTGCAGATCTGATTCAACCCCTAGCCAGGGAACTTTCATATGTTGAGGGCGTAGCCCTAAGAAGCAAAAACAAAACAAAACAAAACAAAAAAACAAACAAAAAGGCACAAAAATTCTGAAAGAAGATAGTTGGAAATGTGCCTGACTTTTTATATGTTAAAAAGCATCTAGCTAGGAGACTTGTCTTGGCTTTCCGTCTGCAGCAGAGCAGAGAACATAGACACATCCTCCCCCGACCCCAGTAAGCATTTATTGAAGGTTCTGGCCTGGAAACACCATGACAGGCAGAGTGGTGGAAGGATCAGCAGAAGTAGCATGATCCATTTTCTGGATGTTCTGAAAATCTACTTGTAGGGCTCTAATCAACCCTATGGTGGAATTACAGTGAAAAATCA
Organism: Sus scrofa; assembly: GCF_054392235.1. NCBI lineage: Eukaryota > Metazoa > Chordata > Mammalia > Artiodactyla > Suidae > Sus > Sus scrofa. The sequence goes on from NC_139395.1 coordinate 165,468,277, forward strand.
AGAGCAGTTCAGAAACAAAGGCCATCAGTTGGGTTCAAATCTGAGGTGATACACATTACAGGAGATGATGATAGAATGACAGGAAGAGAGAAGACCCATATTCTAATCCTGGCTCTGCCATGAATTGCTTTTTGGCTTTGAATCTGAACAAATTACTGAAACTCCCTGGGCTCCTGGTCCCAGGAGCAGAGGGGGAAATGAGGGGCCGAAGTACGAGCACACCTTAGGAAAACAAATGTAGTTGTCCTGCTGGGCACCAGGCAACTCTCCCTTCTCTTCTGATTTATTGCAAGCCAGCCATAAGTGGCTACACATGTCTTAGAATGTGAAAGAAAGAGAGACTTTCCGGAGGTGATGGACAAAGTAAAATCTCTCATCTAGGAGTTCACTGTCTTGCAGATAAGAACAACTTTAAGCAGTGACGCACATAGAAGGAGCATAACAAATGTTGAATTCAACATTATGTTGTGATTCGAGCTAGTTTATTCACTGTGATTTCTACCATCACTGATGTACATACAAGGATGCTGCAGTAGTGACTACAAAATGGAAAAAAATACCTGCTTTGACAAGAGGCTTTCAGCCTCACTAGTAATTTAAGTTCAAATTAAAATAACTATTTTGTTAAGGATCTGGCATTGCTGTGAATTGTGGTGTATGTCAAAGATGAGGATCGGATACCACGTTGCTGTGGCTGTGGGATAGGCCAGCATCTACAGCTCTGAATTGACCCCTAGCCTGGGAACCTCCATACACCAAGGATGCGGCCCTAAAAAGCCAAAACAACAACAACAACAGCAAAAAGAGTGGAACTGATTTTGTTTTATTCCGGAATGACAATTTGGAAATTTTTAAAAGTTCCTTTAAAAGAGCATATTCTTTAGACCATCAGTTTCTCCTGAGGAACCGTTGGACAAGAGTATCCCCAAATATGAGATTGTTCTGTAACATTACCTAAAATAGTGGGGGAAAAAAACCCTAAATATCCATTAATAAATTAGTTAAATGAATTAAAACTATACAAAACTGGAATACCACACAGACACTAAAAATAAAGAGCACCATTAAATTGTTTATAAACCAATGCGGGTGTCTCTGGGTGATAAAATTTGGGGTGATTATAGATTTTTTTCCTTATCAGTTTTTGAAGTGTTCTAGTGATTGACTATGATCAACCATTGATCAGCTGCGAAAGAGTTGCTGGGAGGATGAGAAACAGTTTAAGTAGGTGACTGGTATAGAGCTTCCCTCATAGGCTTAAAATTAGCAAACTTATCTTATCAATCAGGTGGATGTGTGAACACACAGGCCTACAGCTCAAGAGATGATTGAAGTTGGAATTTATGTCTCTACTTTCAGTGCCTCTATTAGTCTTTTAAAACATTTTTCAAAATATTTGTAGAAGATTTTCCATTTGTTGATGAAAACTGAAATGGCCTTAAGTGTCATTCTTGTTTCAAAGGAAATAAGAGCTTCTGCCTGTTCTTGAATTTTTTTTTTTTTTTTTTTTTTTTTTTTTTTTTTTTGTGACAGGTTTATAGGCAAGCAGATGAGAGAAAACCACCATTGTCGTATGACCTAGAACTAACCATTTTCCTTTGTGTTTTTTTCTCATGTTTCTCTGCTCAGTCACTATCAAAAAAAGTCCTCTATAGCCAATGGCGGGAGTACAAAGCAAACAGCTAAATATTAAGGAAAAGCATGCTATTTAAAACATTTCCCTTTGTCTTAGAATTTTTTTATTAAAAAAGCTAAGAAACCACAAGTTTCTGTGTGGTGTGTGAATCATGTTCTAGAAATGTGTAATCTTTTGATGAAAACAATTGATTCCAGTGATACCTAACAAGGGCAGTAATTCACAGGAGACAATCTTTCTGCCTTGAGCTGACCTTTTTCAATAATAGAAAGGCAAATTAAACCAGGAATATTATCTTTGTAGCCTTTAAGAATCATTCAGAATTGTTGACTCTGTTCCTTGATTAAGTTTTCAAAGAATTGGATCTCTCCCTACCTCACTGACTCTTTCTCTCTTTTGTTCTGGTACCTCTCTTCCTTTCTCCCAGCTCCTTCTAGCCTCCTGCCAACCCACCCTGCACTTGATCCTACATCTTTCTCTGAGATTCACATACAAAGGCGTCAGATAAGTACTGCATTGTGGCTTAACCATCATCATTCTCCTAATGGATGGACATCTGAAGCAGACTTAGTCCTTCTCTATAGAGACTAAAAGTAGTCTACTACTGGTATTTTCTTCCATATAAGAAAAACGTGTTAAATCATTAAAAAAGAGTTACACACGGTCAAGCAAAAAAAGTGAAATGAAAATAATCTACCCAGAAAACCAATGTTAACAATTCAGAACATCTTTCCAGTGTTTTGCTATACATAAAAGAATTTTTTTTTACAAAAATTGGATCATAGTCTTACAGTTTTCTAACCCCATTGCTTTTTCATTTAATCATTGTACAAATCTTTCCATGTCATCCAAAATTCGAGAACATTATTTCCCATTTCAATTTAGCAAATGTTTCTTTAGATAACAATCCTGATAGGGTCTATTTGTGAGTCAAAGAGAGCTCTGCTTGCAAACACAAAACCAGCACAAGCCAGGCGAGTATAGGTGGACGTGATATTACAGAAGTAAATACCAGGAGATTAAACCTTGACCAGAGGCTGGGGAAGGGCTCCCGAGGAAGTGCCTTTACCTCATAATAAGAATGCAGGTATTCCAGTGTATAAATGCACCTATAGATGTTGTGGGTCCCATATCTGAGGCCTCCCCACCTGGCTAGGTCCACCAGGTGTTCATGTCTATTTTAAAATTATGTTTCATAAGTCCTATTAGCCATCTGTGTGTAGATAGACCTGCTTCTTTGCCGCTGTCAATCAAGAGGGTATATGCTTATCTAACAGGTGTTTTCAAGGCCACAAGCCTATAATTTTAAAAGGTGGTTTACATAGGAAAAACAGTAACCAAGTATTTCTCCAGGCCTCAACCTCAGAACTGACTCTTGAATGCACTGCAGACACACTGCCTGGGTTCAAACTCCAGCTCTACCAGAGACACAGGGGAAAGCCTCTCTCCTTCTCTAAGCTTCTTTTCTCATCTGTAAATTAAGGGTGATTATACCACTTCATAAATATGCCACGGAGATCAAGCTATAAAATTCATGGGATGTCTGGCTTAAATTTATTGTTATTAGTAGTAGTAGTGTCATTATTAATTAATTTAGGTGAAAATGGCAGGAAGCGAGAGGAATGGAAGCCTGGTGTCTCATAAATTCTCCACATCGCTAGGTGACTGGTGGTTTCCACCTTCTGACAAGGAACATTCAGGATAAAAGCACCAAATATCCTTGACATAAAAGACACCCAGAATCCCTTTCCAAAAACAATTCTCTCAGCTCTGTATCCTGTTTGTTCTCTCTCTCTTCTGCAGGAAGGAACCCAGACCCATGATCTCCTTTTTCCATTTCTGCTATGTCATAAGGGGCATCCTGCTTACATTATATATTTTCCCTGACAAAATTTGGAAATCTAATGCCCCTGCTTTTTTCTGTCTACTCAATATCCACCTTTGATTTTATATGTAGAGAGAAAGGATGGAATGAGGAAAACAGTGATTTAAAATATTCAATTCAGGGCAACATTCTGGATGCTATTTTATATAAGAAGTCCCCAACCAAATATCTGAGTCAACAAATCACTTACCTCTCTAAAAGAGAAAGACAATATTTATAACTGTAATCATTGGAGGAAATATTTTCCTGTTTTGATATGGAGTCTTGGGAAAGCAAAAGAGTGGTCTTTAAAGAAAATATTTTCTTGAACAGTATTTTCTAGCACATGGGACTTAGAGTGTGGAGATCTGTCTCCTGATTACTGTCTGTGTGACCATTTCTGAGACTAAGATCCTAATTTCTGGGTCTCAAAGACTTGATTATCAAAAATGATCTAAAAATGCATCAAATAATACCTGCCAACATCACAGAAATATCATGCATGAGGGTCACATAATATTTATGAAAGTGATTCACAAATATTGAAAGCTTTGCAAAAGTTAATTACAATTATTATCATTATTATTACTATTATTTGCTCTTTTTGTTAGGGCTGCACCTGCAGTATATGGAAGTTCCCAGGCTAGGAGACACAGCAGCGTGGGATTCAAGCCGCATCTGCGACCTATACCACAGCTCACGGCAACGCTGGATCCCTGACCCACTGAGCAAGGCCAGGGATCCAACCTGCGCCCTCATGGTTACTAGTCAGGTTTATTACCACTGAGCCACAATGGAAACTCCCACTATTATTACTTTCTTAAATGAACTGCTTCTTTCCTAGGTATAATACTTTAAGAAGACCATGGAGGAAATGTTATAAGTGTTGGGAAAGGAAAATTTTTTCCTTTCTAGGTTCTTCTGACTGGTCTAAGAATTAAACTGACACAAGAGAGAAAATTTCAAATTTTATTATGTATGTATGAGGGCCTTATAAGAAAAATGAGACCCTAGGACAAGTTAGGCAATTGAGGCTTATATGCCATCTGAGAGAAGAAGGAAGTAGGGTATTGAAACTTCAGTGTGGAGGAAGGCAACGCACATGGAGATGGAAAAACAAATGTTTGGTAACCAATGTGTGCTGGACCCTAAGAGACAATGGGGCAGAGTGGACTTCAGTTTCAGGCCCTGCTAAGCTCCTCATCCTGCACCCAACCCTGATTCTTTGTAGGTGTCTCTGATGTTAGTGCTCTTCTTGGACCAGGCCCTTTATCTAAATTTTTTTAGGCAGTTAAGGGAGTGGTAACAAGAAAGAGTTCTTGGGTCTTTTGTTTTTTAAAAATAATCAGCCTAAAATAAACTTCACATAAAAGAGACATATTTTAGGGTGGCAAATATTGCTCCCCTGTGGAGATCTTCCCTCAGCAAATTTCACAAATATATAGGAAGTAAAATATATTCCTTTCAAATTCATTTCATATATTTCTCTTGCCAATTATTGCTAGGAAGTTTTAAATTGAGTTACAATTTTATTTTACACAAGTAGCTAAGAATATTGCATAGATCTTATTTCATCCATCAATTAAAGAGAGTTTTGTGTGTCTTTTTTTTTTTAACTTTTCACATTTCAGCATTAGCACTTCTGATGTCATTTCACTAGCGATTCAAGGCTAGGTACATGAAGCAGAGGCAGGTACCACTGCTGAGCACTGAAATCTGGTCTCAGCAAAGCTGGTATCACAGTGACACTCAACACAGTCACTTCCACTGAACTGCAGGTGCTGCACCAGCTTTGTGACACCACTGTAGTGGGGCAGGAGGGGCCTGTGCTTTTGAGTTAGAGGGACTTGACTTCAAGCTTTAGATGAGTCTTTTAACTTCAGTTTTCTTATCTTTAAGATGTAGATACTTTTTTTAAAGATGTAGATAATATTTGAGATGCAGATAATATTTGAGGACTAAATAAGGTGAAGAATACTAAGTTCTGTAACAATCCTGGAATTTAAGAGATTAAAAAACAGACAAACAAAAAAACAAAACAAAAAAAGCAGGCTTCCTTTCTTCTCCTCCACCTTGGGCTAATGCTCTAGCGTTTCCAAGTGAGTCCCCAGCCACCTTGATCCAGCACAATGAGGGTCAAATTGGCACCAAGCTCAGTGGCTGCATGTCCCGCATTTAGAAGGATCCCATATTATAAGACTGTTCCTAGGCATGGTGCTAATTGCTTGGTCGTATGGTTTATAGAAAAATGAATTCAAATCTGTGTCTTGATGAATGTCTGCTCATTGAATATGCACCTATTTATCACACGATGGCAATGACAATTTTTCCTAGAAAGGAATGTTTCTGATTTGCATATGTGTGGCTGATGCATGAAGTGTGTTTTATAAATCATTATGTCATCACCACCAAAAAATGCCCTCTAGCCGTATTAAAAAGAGCCCATGACAAGGAGCCTATCAAATTGAATGGAAAGGCCATAAAACCATCAGTTCATTTGACATAAAACTGATATATTATGTGATAATGCTTCAAGTAGAACCTGGGACCCCATTCATCACACAGACTGCTCCCCGGCTAGGTTCTGAGCTGTGTGTTAATGAAATCGTCACGTGACTCATGCTGCAAATTGCAGTTCCCAGTCAGCATTAGAAACCTACACACTGGAAAATGCTCCCATTGAAAATACGTTTCATTCGCTAATGAACTTTCCTGGCAGAAAGTGACATCAGGACAGAGGTCACACAGCTTCTTGGGGATACAGTTTTCTCAAGTGTAAAAAGGTCAACTAGATCCATGGTTCTCAGTAAAGGAAGCATGGAGAATTACCTGGCTGACCTATAAAAGTGCAGGGGCAGGGGTGGGTGTGGGGCTGCAAGGGCAGGACCTGAGATTCCTCAGCTTTCAAAGATCCCTAGGTGATTCTGATACTCAGCCCAGGGTATAGCCTTTTTTACTCAAAGTGTCATCCCAGGACTAACAGAGTCAGCATCTGCTGGGAGCTTATTAGAAATGCAGAATCTCAAGCCTACAGAATAAGAATCTGAATTTTAATAAGCTCCCCAGTGATACAATGCACATTAAAATTTGAACAGACCTCAAATAGGGTTTGACAGGCTTGGCCTCATATTAACATCTCTTGGGAAGCTTTTAAAGATCCAGCTGCACCTCAGACTTAAAATCAGAACCTCTAGGAGGAAAACCCATCACCAGGTATTTTGTTGCTGGTTTTATCTCCCCAGGTGATTCTAATATGTAACCACACTTGAGACCCAGTGGCACAGAAGAACCTCATTTACAGTTTACACCGGAGGGTTGGGCTGGAGTCCCGAAAGAAAGCATGTGATGATGGGAATGCGCAGAATCACCCACCTAAGGCGGTGGTTTCAAACAGCAGCAGAAAGGAGAGCAGCATTCCTTATTGACTTCTCCTTCTGGCAGGTATTGTTCCATCCTTTTACTTATGCCTTCAAGAAGACCCTTTCAGGTAGGAATTGTTAAATATTATTGAAATGAGAAAATTGCTGTTCAGAGAGTGAAAGTGATTTGCCCAAGGTATGTACTAGTGAATGGTGTTTGCCTCACTCCAAAGCTCTGCTGTGTTACATTACCTTCCACTCCTGGGTACCATTGCCTCTCTCCCACTGTGCCTCCCAGGATAGATTAGATTTTTTTTTAAGTGGGAGCAGTTTTAGGAGTAATAGGTCAAAATAGGGAGATTGCCAGTTCCAAGGTCATTCTTTGAGTATCATCAGAACAGAATGTGGAGGAAGATCCAAACTCAAAGGTTTTTGGGGCTCAAATCAACAGAAAACTAGAGGAGCCTATATTGGCCCAGAAGCGATTGTCGGGTAGGTGGTCCTGGATGGGACCTTGTATTATTGTCTTTGCTCCAGTTGACTAAATATCCTTAGGATGTAATGACCATAATACCATGTGATATTTAGTATTCATTTAAAAAAACAACTTGAGATATAATTGACCTGCAATAAACTGCAGTTTTAGAGCATACGCTTTGACAAGTATTGGTATATGTATGCATTCATGAAACCATCACCACAGTCAGATAATGATCCTATCTGCCACTGCCCCCCAAAGTTTTCTTTGTTTTATTTTGTAATCCTTCCTGTTCCTACCTGCTCCCAGGTAGCCACTGATTTGAACTCTGTTCATATAGATAAGTTTTCATTTTCTAGGATTTTACACAAATGCAATCATAGTATTACATTTTTGTATGGCTTCTTTCAATTAGCATAATTATTTTGAAATTATCCAAATTGCTGGATGTATCCAATGTTTGTTCTTTTTATTGCTTATCAGTTTACATGTTGAGGGGTTGTGATATCATGAAAAATATATATATTTGGCCCTTTTTCCCAGGTCCTGACACAGAACTTCTAAAAACCCTTGGAATTCTCTCAGTGATAAGTTCTTTGGTGTGCTAAGGAGATGACTCTTGTCTGAAGGGTCCCTAGATAGCTTCAGGATGGGCCTGGTCACAAGAAAGAAAAAGCATGTTGGAACTTTCAGTGCCCTGAATCCATTTCTTAAGGAATGGAAGAGAAACTGGTGATTGGAGTACTTACCAATAGCCAGTGATTTAATCAGTCATGCCTACTTAAAACCCCCTAAATGACCAGTTCAGAGGGCTTCCAAGTTAGGGCACACATCAGGTTGTGGGGAGAGTACCATTCCCAGAAAGGACATAGAAGCTCCATGCTCCCACTCCATATCTTTTCTTTTTTTTTTTTTTTTTAATGATTTTTATTTTTTCCATTATAACTGCTTTTCAGTGTTCTGTCAATTTTCTTTTTCTTTTTTTATATTACTCAATGAATTTATTACATTTATAGTTGTACAAAAATCATCACAACCTAATTTTACAACATTTCCATCCCAAACCCCAAGCACATCCCCCCACCCCCAGAACTGTCTCCTTTGGAAACCAAAAGTTTTTCAGAGTCTGTGAGTCAGTATCTGTTCTGCAAAGAAGTTCATTCTGTCCTTTTTTCATATTCCACATGTAAGTGATAGCATTTGATGTTGGTGTCTCACTGTCTGACTGAATTCACTTAGCATGATAATTTTTTTTTTTTTTTTTTTTTTTTTTTTTTTTTTTTTTTTGTCTTTTTGCTATTTTCTTTGGGCCGCTCCCGCGGCATGTGGAGGTTCCCAGGCTAGGGGTCGAATCGGAGCTGTAGCCACTGGCCTACGCCAGAGCCACAGCAACTCGGGATCCGAGCCGCGTCTGCAGGCTACACCACAGCTCACGGCAACGCCGGATCGTTAACCCAGTGAGCAAGGGCAGGGATCGAACCCGCAACCTCATGGTTCCTAGTCGGATTCGTTAACCACTGCACCACGATGGGAACTCCAGCATGATAATTTCTAGGTCCATCCATGTTGCTAAAAATGCCAGTATTTCATTCCTTTTAATGGCTGAGTAATATTCCATTGTGTATATGTACCACCTCTTCTTGACCCATTCCTCTGTCAATGGACATTTAGGTTGTTTCCATGTCTTGGCTATTGCAAATAATGCTGCAATGAACATTGAAGTACATGTATCTTTGAGAATCATGGTTTTCTCTGGATAGATGCCCAGGAGTGGGACTGCTGGATCAAATGGTAGTTCTATTTTTAGTTTTCTGAGGAATCTCCATACTGTTTTCCATAGTGGTTGCACCAATTTATAATCCTACCAAAAGTGTACTAGGGTTCCTTTTTCTCCACACCCTCTCCAGCACTTATTATTGTTTGTAGACTTCTGGATGATGGCCATTCTGACTGGTGTAGGGGGGTACCTCAGAGTGGTTTTTGATTTGCATTTCGCTAATGATAAGTGATGTTGAACATCTTTTCATGTTTTTTTTTAACCATCTGTATGTCTTCTTTGGAGAACTGTCTGTTTAGCTCTTCTCCCTATTTTTTGATGGAGTTTGTTTTTTTGGTATTGAGCTGTAGGAGGTGGCTATAAATTTTGGAGATGAATCCCTTGTCAGTCGATTCATTTGCAAAGATTTTCTCCCATTCTGTGGGTTGTCTTTTCATTTTTTTAGGGTTTCCTTTGCTGTTCAGAAACTTTGAAGTTTGATTAATTCCCATTTGTTTATTTTTGTTTTTACTGTCATTACTCTAAGAGGTGGATCTGAGAAGATGTTGCTGTCATTTATGTCAGAGAGTGTTTGGCCTATGTTTTCCTCTAAGAATTTTATAGTGTCTGGTCTTATATCTAGGTCTTTAATCCATTTTGAATTTACTTTTGTGTATGGTGTTAGGGAATGTTCTAATTTCATTCTTTTCCATGTGGCTGTCAAGTTTTCCCAGCACCACTTATTGAACAGGCTGTCTTTTCTCCATTGTATATTCTTGCCTTCTTTGTCGTAGATTGGTTGACTATAGGTGTGTGAGTTTAATTCTGGGCTTTCTATCCTGTTCCACTGATCTATATTTCTGTCTTTGTGCCAGTACTACACAGTTTTGATGCCTGTAGCTTTATAGTATAGTCTGAGGTCAGGGAGCCTGATTCCTCCAGCTCCATTTTTCTTTTTCATGATGTCTTTGGCTATTCTGTGCCTTCTGTGCTTCCAAACAAACTTTAAACTATTTTGTTCAAGTTTTGTGAAAAATATCCTTGGTAATTTGATAGGGATTGCATTGAATCTTTGGATTGCCTTAGGTAGTGTAGTCATTTTGCTAATATTGACTCTTCTAGTCCACGAGCATGGTATGTCTTTCCATCTATTTGTGTCATCTTTGATTTCTTTCATCAGTGTCTTATAGTTTTCAGAGTATAGGTTTTTTGTCTCTTTAGGTAGGTTTACTCCTAGGTATTTATTCTTTTGGATACGGTGGTAAACGGGATTGCTTTCCTAATTTCTCTTTCTGATCTTTCATTGTTAGTATATAAAAATGCTGTCAATTTCTGTGTATTAATTTTGTATCCTGTGACTTTGCCAAATTCATAGATGAGTTCTAACAGTTTTCTGGTAGAGTCTTTAGGATTCTCTAGGTATGGTATCGTGTCATCTGCAGATAGCGATAGTTTTACTTCTTCCTTTCCAATTTGGATTCCTTTTATTTCTTTTGCTTCTCTGATTGCTGTGGCCAGGACTTCCAAAACTATGTTGAATAGTAGTGGTGAGAGTAGACATCCTTGTCTTGTTCCTGATCTCAGCGGGAATTCAGCTGTTCACCATTGAGAATGATGTTAGGTGTGGGTTTGTCATATATGGCCTTTATCATGTTGAGGTAGGTTCCCTCTATGCCCACTTTCTGAAGGGTTTTTATCAGATGTGGGTGTTGGATTTTGTCAAAGGCTTTTTCTGAGTCTATTGAGAGGACCACATGGTTTTTATTCTTCAGTTTGTTAATGTATCACACTGATTGATTTGCAAATATTGAAGAATCCTTGCATCCCTGGGATAAACCCCACTTGATCATGATGTACAGTCCTATTAATATATTGTTGGATTTGGTTTGCTAGTATTTTGTTGAGGATTTTTGCATCCATGTTCATCTGTGAAACTGGCCTGTAGTATTCTTTTTTTGTGGTATCTTTGTCTGGTTTTGGTATCAGAAGATGGTGGCCTCATAGAATGAGTTTGGGAGTGTCCCTTTGTCTGCAGTTTTTGGAATAGTTTCAGAAGGAGAGGTTTTAACTCTTCTCTAAATGTTTGATAGAATTTGCCTGTGAAGCCATCTGGTCCTGGAGTTTTGTTTGTTGGAAGTTTTTTAATCACAGTTTCAATTTCAGTGCTTGCAATTGGTCTGTTCATCTTTTTTATTTCATCTTAGTTTAGTCTTAGAAGATTATACTTTTCTAAGAATTTGTGCATTTCTTCTAGGTTTTCCAATTTATTGGCATATAGTTGCATATAGTAGTCTCTTTTGATCCTTTGTATTTCTGTGATGTCCATTGTTACCTCTCCTTTTTTATTTCTTTTTCTTTTTGTCTTTTCTAGGGCCAAACCCATGGCATATGGAGGTTCCCAGGCCAACGGTCCAATCGGAGCTGTAGCCGCTGCCTATGCCACAGCCATGGCAATGTGGGATCTGAGCTGCATCTGTGACCTACACAACAGCCCATGGCAACACCGGATCTTAACCCACTGAGTGAGGCCAGGGATCAAACCCACAACCTTGTGGTTCCTAATTGGATTCGTTAACCACTGAGCCACAATGGGAACTCCATCCTTTCTTCATTTCTAATTTTATTGATTTGAGTTCTCTCTCTTTTTTTCTTGATAAGTCTGGCTAAGTGTTTATCAATTTTGTTGATCTTTTCAAAGAACCTGCTTTTCGTTTCATTGATCTTTTCTATGGTTTTCTTCATTTCTACTTCATTGATTTCTGCTATGATCTTTATGATTTCTTTCCTTCTACTAACTTTAGATCTTGTCTTTTTTTTCTCTCTCGAGCTGCTTTAGATGTAAAGTCAGGTTGTTTGAGCTTTTTCTTGTTTCCTGAGGTAGGCTTGTATTGCTATAAACTCTCCTCTTAGAATGGCTTTTGCTGCCTCCCATAGCTTTTGGAGTATTGTATCTTTGTTTTCATTTGATTCTAGGTAGTTTGTAATTTCCTCTTTGATTTCTTCCATGAGCCATTGGTTATTTAGTAGCATGTTGTTTAGTCTCCACATATTTGTATTTTTTGCAGTTTTTTTCTTGTTGATTTCCAGTCGGTATAGCGTTGTGGTCAGAAAAGATGCTTGATATGATTTCAATTTTCTTAAAGTTACTGGGGTTGGATTTATAGCCCAGCATGTGATCAATCTTAGAGTATATTCCATGTGCACTTGAGAAGAAAGTATATTCTGTTGCTTTTGGATGGAATGTCCTATAAATATCAAGTCCATCTGGTCTAATGCATCATTCAGGGCCTGGGTTTTCTTATTAATTTTCTGTCTGGATGATCTGTCCATTGCTGTAAGTGGGGTGTTAAAGTCCTCCACTATTATTGTGTTTTTGTTGATTTGTCCTTTTAAGGTTGTTAGAAGATGCCTTTTTTATTGTGTTGAATCTATGTTGGGTGTTTAGATATTTAAAATTGTACCTTCTTCTTGGATTGATCCTTTGATCATCATGTAGTGACCTTCCTTGTCCCTTAAAATATTCTTCATTTTAAGGTCTATTTTGTCTGATATGAGTATTGCTACTCCAGCTTTCTTTTGATTCCCGTTTGCATGAATATTTTCTTCCATCCTCTCGCTTTCAATTTGTATGTGTCCCTAGAAATGAAGTGGGTCTCTTGGAGACAGCATATATATGGGTCTTGTTTTTGTATCCATTCAGCCAGTCTATGTCTTTTGGTTGGGGTGTTTAGTCCATTAACATTTAAGGCAATTATCGATATGTAGATTCTTATTGCCGTATTATTAGTTGTTTCGGATTTGTTTTTGTTGCTCTTTTTTCTTCTTCTCCTGTTCTCTCCTCTTGTGGTTTGATGACTATCTGTAGTGTTGTATTTGAGTTGATTGTTCTTATTTTTTTGCGTATCAATTGTAGATTTTTGGTTTGCAGTTACTCTGAAGTTTTGATATTAGAATCTATATATATACACAGGATTGTTTTTAGTTGCTGGTCTCTTAATTGCAAGTGCATCTCCAGTGTCCTGCATTTGTACCCTCCTTTTCTCAGAATTTCTGATTTTGGTGGCATAATTGTGCATGGATGATTTTGTATCTTTACTGTATATATACCTTTACTGGTGAGCCTTGTCATTTGTGATATTTTTGTTTCTGATTGTGGCCTTTTCTTTTCTACCTAGAGAAGTTCCTTTAGTATTTGTTGCAAAGCTGGTTTAGTGTCACTGAATTCTCTTAGCTTTTGCTTATCTGTGAAGCTTCTGATTTCTCCTTCAAATCTGAATGAGAGCCTTGCTGGGTAAAGTAATCTTGGTTGGAGGTTTTTTCCTTTCATCACATTAAGTATACCATGCTACTCCCCTCTGGCCTGCAGAGTTTCTGCTGAAAAATCTGCCGTTAACCTTACTGGAGTTCCCTTGTATGTTATTTGTTTCTTTTCCCTAGCTGTCTTCAATTTTTTCTCTTTGTCTTTAACTTTGGTCAGTTTGATTAATATGCATCTTGGGGTGTTCCTCCTTGGGTTTATTTTATATGGTACTCGTTGTGCTTCCTGGATTTGAGTGAGTGGTTCCTTTCCCATGTTAGGGAAATTTTCAGCTATTATCTCTTCAAATATTTTTCCTGTCTCTTTCTCTCTCTCTTCTCCTTCTGGCACCCCTATAATATGGATGTTGGTGCATTTAACATTGTCTCAGAGTTCTCTGAAACTCTCTTCATTTGTTCTCAATCTTTTTTCTCTTTTCTGTTCTGCATTCGTGTTTTCTGCTATTCTGTCCTCCACTTTGCTTATTCATTCTTCTGCCTCCTGTATTCTGCTGTTGGTTGCTTCTAATGAATTTTTTATCTCAGTTTTTTTATTTGGCCTCTCTTCTTGTTTAAGTTTTATATCTTGAATTTCTTTGCTCAGTGTTTCCCGTAAATTATCCATCTTTGCCTCCAGTTTATTCCCAATGTCTTACATCACCTTCAGCATCAACAGTCTAAAGTCTTTTTCTTGGAGACTGAGAATCTCCTGATCACTTAGCTGTTTTTCTGGTTTTTTTCTTTCCCCCATCTGAGTTATAGTTCTCTGTCTTTTCACTTTTATAGGTTTTTGGTGTGGTGACTTTTTACAGATAATAGAGTTGTAGCCTCTCTTACTTCTAGTGTCTGCCACCCATGTGGCTGAAATTGGTACAGAGCTGACTGTAGGCTTCCTGATGGGAGTGACTGATGCCTGCCTACTGGTAGGTGGAACTGATTCCTATCCCTCTATTGGGTGGGGCTTTGTCTCCGGGTGAGATTAGAGGCAGCTGTGTGCCTGGGGGGTCTTTAGGCAGCCTGTTTACTGATGGGCAGGGCTTTGATCATACCTGGATTGTTGTTTGCCCTGGGGCTTCTCATCACTGATGGGTGGGGCCAGATTTTCCCAAAATGGCCACCTCCATAGAAATGCACACTGATGAATATTCCCAAGAGCTTTGCTTCCAATGCCCTTCCCCCTTAACAAGGCACATTCACCCCTGTTTTCCCAAGAGGTCCTGCAAGAACTGCAGTCATGTCTGATCCAGATTCCTGTGGTGACTTTGCTTTGCCCTGGGACCCAGTGCACATAAAAATCTGTTTGTACCTTTTAAGAATGGGGTCTCCATTTCCCCCAGTCCTGTGGAGCTCCTGCACACAAGCCTCACTGGCCTTCAATGCCAGATGCTCTGGGGATTTTTTCTCCCAATACCAGATCCCCAGGTGTGAGGACTTCTCATGGAACTCAGAACTCTCACTCCTATAGGTGAGTCTCTATGATTCAGCTACTTTCCAGTCTGTGTGGCTTCCCATCCAGGAGGTATGGAGTTGCTTATATTGCATAATCACCCTTCCTACCTCTTGATGTGGCCTCCTCTTTGTCTTCAGGAGTAGGATATGTTTTTGAGTTTCCAGTCCATTTGGTTGAAGATTGCTCAGCATTTGGTTTTAATTTTGTTGTTTTTAGGAGAGAAGTTGAGCTCCAGTCCTTCTATTCTGCTATCTTAATACTGTCTCCCCTGTCAACTTTCTACTGTACAGCAAAGTGACCCAGTCACACATATGTATGTGCATTCTTTTTCTCACATTATCCTCCATCACGCTCCATCACAAGTGACTAGATATAGTTCCTAGTGCTATATAGTAGGATCTTATTGCTTATCCATTCCAAATGCAATAGTTTGCCTCTATTAACCCCAGATTCCCAGTCCATCCCAATCCCTCCCTCTTCCCTTGGCAACCACAAGTCTGTTCTCTGAGTCCATGAGTTTCTTTTCTGTGGAATGGTTCATTTGTGTTGTGTATTAGATTCCAGATATAAGTGATATAATATGGTATTTGTCTTTCTCTTTCTGACTTACTTCACTTAGTATGAGAGTCTCTAGTTCCATCCATGTCATTGTAAATAACATTATTTTGTTCTTTTTATGGCTGAGTAGTATTCCATTTTATATATGTATATATATATATATCACATACATACCTTGTTCTTTTCATCTCCTGCATCCAGCTGTTCCTGAGTTGTGTTGCTTATACTAAACTGGTAGTAATAGTGAGGAAAGAACTTTCCTGAGTTCTTTGAACCCTTCTGGCAACCCTTCAATTGACCCTGAATTAGGGGTCATATTTACCCTAGATTTTTAGCCAGTCAGAAATATGGGTGTCCAGGGACTTGTGATCAGCATCTGAAGCTGGTGCAGTCTTATTGGTCTGAGCCCTTAATCTGTGAGTTCTGTGCCAACTCCAAGAAGTTAGTGTCAGAATTGAATTGAATGTTAGGACACCCAGTTGGTATCCAGAGAGTGGGAACTGGATTGTTGGTGTGGGAAAAAAAAACCCACACATGTGGTATCAGAAGTGTTGTAACAACAGCTCAGAGGGGTATTTGGGTTATTTTAAGTTTAGGGATAATATAAAGAGAGGTTCTATGAATATTCATGTACAAGCTTTTGTATGGGCATATGCTTTCGTTTCTACAAAGACAGTAATGTCAGCTATCTATGTAGAAAGAGAATTTTAGTTCTACCTTTCCAAGCTGAATGCCTTTCACTTTTTTTTTTCTTTATTTCACTGGCTGGGAATTTTTTTTTTTGTCTTTTTTATATTTTTAGTGCTGCACCCATGGCATATGGAGTTTCTCAGTCTAGGGGTCTAACCAGAGCTTCAGCTGCTGGCCTATGCCACAGCCACAGCAATGCCAGATCCAAGCTGCTTCTGCAACCTACACCATAGCTCATGGCAACACTAGATTCTTAACTCACCCCACTGAGTGAGGCCAGATACTGAACCTGTGTCTTCATGTATACTAGTCATATTCATTTATGCTGAACCACAATGGGAACTCCACTTGCTAGAAAATTTAATACAATGTTGAATAGAAATTGAAACAGCACACATTCTTGCCTCATTTTAGAACATAGTGGGAAAGCATTTAGTCTTTTACCACTTGGTGTTAACTCTTGGCTTTTTAAAATAAATGGTCTTTATCCGATTTAGCAAGTTTTCTTCTACTCCTAATTGTTGAGTGTTATCAAGAACAGATGTTGGCTTCTGTCAAATTCTTTTTCTGCATTAATATGATCGTGATTTTTCTTCTTGTGTATTAATATTATGAATTACACTGATTTGAGAATACTAACTCAACATTGCATTCCTAGAATAAACCCCATTTGATCATGATGCCTTATCATTCTTATATACTGTTGCATTAAATCTCTTAAAATGTTTTTAACTTTTCATCCATGTTCACAAGGGGCATTGGTGAATAATTTTCTTAAAGTGTCTGTATTGGATTTGGTATCAAAACAATTCTGGCCTCATAGGATAGACTCAGAAGGATTCACTCTTCAGGTTTCTGGAAGAGTTTGTGTATAAATCATTTTATTCTTCCTTAAATATTTTATAGAATTCCCAGGTGAAGTTACATGGGCCTGGAGGTCTCTTAGTGGAAGAATTTTTAACTATAAATTTAATTTTTAAAAATATATTTGGGCTATTGAGATTACATATATTTTTTCATGAGTAAGTTTTGGTTGTTTGTGTCTTTCAAGTAATGAGACCATTTCATCTGTTGCTGAATTTATTAAAATAAACTTGTTCATAGTATGCTGTTATTATTGGTTAATATCTATAGGAACTATGGTAATATTACCTCTTTCATTCCTGTTATTGATAATATATGTCTTCTCTCTTTATTTTTCTGATCACTCTGGCTATATGTTTACAAATTTTATTGACCTTCTTAAAGAAATATCTTCTAGGTTTATTAATTTTTCTCTATTGTTTGTAGTTTTCTTTTCCATTGTTTTCCATTTTAATCTTTTTTTGAAGTATAGTTGATTTCCAATATTGTGTTAGTTTAAGGTATACAGCATAGTGATTCAGTACATTATAAGATAGTAGGTGTAATTTCCTATGCTATACAGTATACCTTGTTGCTTATCTATTTTATATACAGTAGGTTGTTAACTCCACACTACTAATTTGTCCTTCCCACCTTCTCTTTCCCCTTTGGTAACAAGCTTGTCTTCTGTATCTGTGAGTCTGTTTCTGTTTTGCATATACATTCATTTGTATTATTTTTTAGATTCCACATATAAGTGATTACATATAGTATTTTTCTTTCTCTGACTTATTTCACTAAGAATATTTCCTAGATCCATCAACATTATTGGATTTCATTCTTTTTATGGCTGAGTAATATTTCATTTTGTGTATATACATACACATCATCATCATTATAATCTTAATCCAGTCATTTATTGATGGGTACTTGGCTTGTTTCCATGTCTTGGCTATTGTAAATAGGGCTGCAATGAACACAGGGGTACATATATATTTTCAAATTAGTGTTTTGTTTTATCCAGATATATACACAGGAATGGAACTACTGGATCATATGGTAATTCTAGTTTTGGTATTTAAGGAATCTCCATACTCTTTTCCATAGTAGCTACACTAATTGACATTCTCATCAAAGGTGTAAGAGGGTTCCCATTTCTCCATATCCTCTTCAATATTTGTTACTTATAGACTTTTTGATGACAGCCATTCTGAAAAATGTGAGATGATATCTCATTGTGGTTTTGATTTGCATTTCTCTAATATTTAGCAATGTTGAATGTCTTTTCATGTATTGATAGCCAACTGTAAGTCTTCTTTGGAAAATTTTCTGTTCAGGTCTTCTAATCATTTTTAATAGAGCTGACTGTTTTTTAAAAGTATGGAATTGCATGACCCGTTTGCATATTTTGGATATTAACCTCTCATCACTTGCATCATCTGAAAATATTTCCTCCCATACTTAGATTTTCTTTTTGTTTTGTTGATGATTTCCAATACTATGCAAAAGCTCTCAAGTTTAATTAGGTCCATGTGTTTATTTATTTATTTAATTTTTGCCTTTAATTCTTTTTTTTTAATAATTTTTTTAAATTTTCCCACTGTACAGCAAGGGGGTCAGGTTATCCTTACATGTATACATTACAATTACAGTTTTTCCCCCACCCTTTCTTCTGTTGCAACATGAGTATCTAGACAAAGTTCTCAATGCTATTCAGCAGGATCTCCTTGTAAATCTATTCTAAGTTGTGTCTGATAAGCCCAAGCTCCTGAGCCTTCCCACTCCCTCCCCCTCCCATCAGGCAGCCACAAGTCTCTTCTCCAAGTCCATGATTTTCTTTTCTGAGGAGATGTTCATTTGTGCTGGATATTAGATTCCAGTTATGAGTGATATCATATGGTATTTGTCTTTGTCTTTCTGGCTCATTTCACTCAGGATGAGATTCTCTAGTTCCATCCATGTTGCTGCAAATGGCATTATGTCATTCTTTTTTATGGCTGAGGAGTATTCCATTGTGTATGTATACCACATCTTCCGAATCCAATCATCTGTCGATGGACATTTGGGTTGTTTCCATGTCCTGGCTATTGTGAATAGGGCTGCAATGAACATGTGGGTGCACGTGCCTCTTTTAAGTAGAGTTTTGTCCGGATAGATGCCCAAGAGTGGGATTGCAGGGTCATATGGAAGTTCTATGTATAGATTTCTAAGGTATCTCCAAACTGTTCTCCATAGTGGCTGTACCAGTTTACATTCCCACGCCTTTAATTCTTTATTAATTTCCTCAATATATTATTTTTTTCTACTGTACAGCATGGCAACCCAGTTACACGTACATGTATACATTCTTCTTTCTCACATTATCATGCTCCATCATAAGTGACTAGAGACATAGTTCCCAGTGATGTACAGCAGGATCTCATTGCTAATCCATTCCAAAGGCAATAGTCTCCATCTATTAACCCCAAGTTCATAATCCATCCCCCTCCCTCCCCTTCCCCCTTGGCAACTACAAGTCTGTTCTCCAAGTCCATGATTTTCTTTTCTGTGGAAAGGTTCATTTGTGCCATATATTAGATTCCAGATATAAGCGATATCACATGGTATTTGTCTTTCTCTTTCTCTCACTTAGTATGAGGGTTTCTAGTTTCATCCATGTTGCTGCAAATGGCATTATTTTGTTCTTTTTTAATGGCTGAGTAGTATTCCGTTGTGTATATATACACATCTGTCGACAGACATTTGGGTTGTTTCCATGTCTTGGCTATTGTGAATAGTGCTGCAGTGAACATGCGGGTGCATGTATATTTTTTCAAGGAAGGTTTTGGCCAGATATATGCCCAAGAGTGGGATTGCTGGGTCATATGGTAGTTCTATGAATAGATTTCCAAGGTACCTCTCTACTGTTCTCCATAGTGATTGTACCAGCTTACATTCCCCAAAAACAGTGCAGGAGGGTTCCCTTTTCTCCACACCCCCTCCAGCATTTATTTGTGGACTTATTAGTGATGGTCATTCTGACTAGTGTGAGGTGGTATCTCATGGTAATTTTGATTTGTATTTCTCTAATAATCAGGGATGTTGAGCATTTTTTTCATGTGCTTGTTGGCCATCTGTATATCTTCCTTGGAAAAATGTCTATTCAGGTCCTTTGCCCATTTTTCCATTGGTTTGCTGGCTTTTTGCTATTGAGTTGTATAAGTTGTTTGTATATTTTGGAGATTAAGCCCTTGTCAGGTGCATCATTTGACACTATTTTCTCCCATTCTGTAAGTTGTCTTTTTGTTTTCTTTTTAGTTTCCTTTGCTGTGCAAAAACTTGTCAGTTTGATTAGGTCCCATTGGTTTATTTTTGCTCTTATTTCTGTTTCTTTGAGAGACTGACCTGAGAAAATATTCTTAATGTTGATGTCAGAGAATGTTTTGCCTATGTTCTCTTCCATGAGTTTGATAGTGTCTTGTCTTATACTTAAGTCTTTAAGCTATTTTGAGTTTATTTTCATGCATGGTGTGAGAGTATGTTCTAGTTTCATTGATTTTCATGAAGCTATCCAGATTTCCCAGCAAGACTTACTGAAAAGACTGTCTTTTTTTCCCATTTTATATTCTTTCCTCCTTTGTCAAAGATCAATTGACCATAGGTGCCTGGGTTTACTTCTGGGTTCTCTATTCTGTTCCATTGGTCTATTTTGGTACCAATACCACACTGTCTTGATGTCTGTGGCTTTGTAATATTGCCTGAAGTCTGGGAAAGTTATGCCTCCTACTTGGTTTTTGTTCCTCAGGATTGCTTTGGAAATTCTGGGTCTTTTGTGGTTCCATATAAATTTTTGGATTATTTGTTCTAGTTCTGTGAAAAATGTCATGGGTAATTTGAAAGGGATTGCATTGATTCTGTAGATTGCTTTGGGTAGTATGGCCATTTTTACAATATTGATTTTTCCAATCCAGGAGCATGGAATATCTTTCCATTTCTTTGAACCCTTTTTAATTTCCTTATTAATGTTTTATAGTTCTCACTATATAAGTCTTTCACCTCCTTGGTCAGGTTTATTCCTAGCTCTCTCATTTATTGGGGGTGCAATTTTAAAAGGTATTGTATTTTTGTTTTCCTTTTCTAATATTTCATTGTTAGTATATATAAATGAGATTGATTTTTGAATGTTAATCTTATATCCTGCTACTGTGCTGAATTTGTTGATCAGTTCCAGTAATTTTTGGGTTGAGTTCTTAGGGTTTTCTATACATAGTGTCATGTCATCTGCAGAGAGTGACAGTTTTACCTCTTCTCTTCCTATTTGGATGCCTTTTATTTCTTTTGTTTGTCTGATTGCTGTGGCTAGGACTTCCAGTACTATGTTGAATAACAGTGGTGAGAGTGGTCATCCTTGTCTTGTTCCGGATTTTGATGGGAAGGCATTCATCTTTTCTCCATTGAGTATTATATTTGCTGTGGGTTTGTCATAAATGGTTTTTATCATGTTAAGTTATATTCCCTCTATACCCAGTTTGGTAAGAGTTTTTATCACTAATGGATGTTGAGAATACTATGAACAATTGTATGCTAACAAGATTGACAACCTAGAAGAAACAGACAACTTTCTAGAGACTTACAGCCTGCCAAAACTGAATCAAAAAGAAATAGATCAACTGAACAGACCAATAACTAGAAATGAAATGGAATATGTCCTGAGAACACTCCCTACAAATACAAGTCCAGGACCAGATGTCTTCACATACAAAGAGGAACTTATACCCATCCTCCTTAAAGTTTTCCAAAAGGTGGAAGATGAAGGCACTCTCCCAGCAACAGTCTGTGAGGCCACCATTACCCTAATTCCAAAACCAGATAAAAATACCACCAAAAAAGAAAACTATAGGCCAATATCTTTGATGAATATAGACACAAAAATTCTCAACAAAATTTTAGCTAACCAAATCCAACAATGTATAAAACATATCATACACCATGATCAGGTGGGATTCATCCCAGGTTCACAAAGATGGTTCAACATATGCAAATCAATCAATGTCATATTGTTAATATTAAATGGCCATGTTACACAAAAGAAAAGTCAAAAACCACATGATCATCTCAATAGATGCAGAAAAAGCATATGCTTATTTTTGCTTTTGTTTCTTTTGCCTTGGCAAACAAAGAAAATATTTCTATGATTTATGTCTAAGAGTGTTTTGCCTGTGTTCTCTTCTGGGAGTTTTATAGTTTCAGATCTTACATTTAGGACTTTAGGTCATTTTGAGTTTTTTTCTAAATAATGTGAGGGAATGTCTAAATCATTGTCTTATATGTGCTGTCCAGTTTTACCAACACCACTTACTGAAGAGACTGTCTTTTCTCCATTGTATATTCTTGCTCCTTTGTCATAGTTGGGTTGACTATAGGTGCATGGGTTTATTTTTGGGTTCTCTATTATGTTTTATTTCTTTTCTTTTTAGGGCTATACCTACAGCATATGGAAGTTCCTAGGCTAAGAGTCCAATCAGAGCTGCAGCTGCCAGCCTATGCCATAGCCACAGCAACAAGCCATGTCTGCAACCTACATGGCAGTGCACAGCAATAGTGGATCCTTAATCCACTGAGCAGGGCTAGGGAAAAACCTGCATCCTCATGCATACTAGTTGGGTTCATTACCACTGAGCCACAATGGGAACTGCATTGACTCTATTCCGTTCCATCGATCTATGTGTCTGTTTTTGTGCCGGTATCCTGCTGGTTTTTTTGTTTGTTTGATTGCATCCATGGCATGTGGAAGTTTTTGGGCCAGAGATTGAACCCATGCCACAGTTGTGATCTGCAACAAAGCCACAGCAATGCCAGATCCTTAACCCACTGCACCACAGGGAATTTTTAGTACCATGATGCTTTGATCACTGCAGCTTTGCAGTATAGTGTGAAGTCTGGGAGGGTTATACCACAAGATTTGTTCTTTTTTCCTCAGAATTGTCTGGGAAAATTGGATCTTTTGTGGTTCCACTTAAGTTTTAGGATTATGTGTTCTAGTTCTGTTAAAAAAATTGTCCTGGGTATCTTGATGGGGATTGCATTAAATCTGTAAATTGCTTTGTATAACATGGCCATTTAATATTAATTCTTCCAATCCAAGAGCATAGGATATCTTTCTATTTCTTTTAATCCCTCTTTACTTTCCTTTATAAATGTCTCATAATTTTCAGAGTGTAGACCTTTTATCTTCTTTGTTAAGTTTATTCCTATGGGGGTTTTAAATATGATTTGAAATGGGATTTTTTTTTACCTTACCTTTCCGATATTTTGTTATTAGTGTATAGAAATATAACAACCTGTATCCTACAATATTGCTGAATTCATTTATTAGTTCCAATAGTTTTTGTGTGGAGACTTGTAGGGTTCTTTATATAGAGTACCATGTCATCTGGAAATAATTATAGTTTCACTTTTTCCCTTCTAATTTGGATAGCTTTTGTTTCTTTTTGTCTGATTGTAGTGGCTAGCACTGTGTTTAACAGAAGAAGTGAGAGTAGGCATCCTTATCTTATTCCTGAGTTTAGTGAAAAGGCTTTCATCTTTTCACCATTGAGTATTACATTGTCTGTGGGTATGTCATAAATGGCCTTTATTATGTTGAGATATGTTCCTTCTATATCCACTTGGTTGAGAGTTTCTATCATGAATGATGTTGAATTTTGTCAATTTTTTTTTTCTGCATCTGAGGTCACATGAATTTTGTCTTTCCATTTGTTATTGTGATGTATCATGATAAATTTGTGATATGTTGAACCATCCTTGTGACCCTGGAATAAATTCAACTTGATCATGATGTATTATTCTCTTTATATATTGTTTGATTTGGCTTGTTAATATTTCATTGATGATTTTTGCATCTATATTCATCAAATATATTGGCTTGCAATTCCTTCTTTGTAGTATCTTTTTTTGGTGTTTGGAATCAGGGTAAGGATGTCCTTGTAGAATGAATCTGGGAGTGCTTTGTCCTCTTCAGTCTTTTGAAATAGTTTAGAAGGATAGGTATGAGTTCTTCTTTATATGTTTGGTAGAAGTCCCCTATAAAACCATCCAGTCCTGGATTTGGTTTACAGGGAGTTGTTGTCATTGTTTTTAATCACAGATTCAATTCCACTTCTAGTGATCAGTCTGTTCAAGTTGTCTGTATCTTCTTGACTCAGTCTTGACAGGCTATATATTTCTAGAAACTTGGTTTCTTCTAAGTTGTCCAATTTGTTGGCATGTAACTGTTAATATTATTCTCTTATGATTTTTTGTGTGTCTCTATGGTATTGGTTGTCATTTCTTCTTTTTATTATTTTGTTTATTTGGATTCTCTCTCTTCTTGGTGAGCCTGGCCAGTCAATTGTGCTTATCAATTTTTTATCCATTTTGTTTATCTTTAAAAAAACAGCTCTTGGTTTCATTGTTTTTTCTATCATTTTTAAAATATCTATTTTATTTATTTCTTTTCTAATCCTTATTATATCCTTCCTTTTGCTGACCTTGGGCTTCGTTTTTTTTTTTTCTAATTCCTTTTGTTGGTATATTAGGTTGTTTGAGAGTTTTCTTTTTTCTTGAGGAATGCCTATAATCCTAAGAACTTCCCTCTTAGAATTACTTTTGCTGTATCCCATAGATTTTAGGAAGTTGCTTTTCCATTTTCATTTGTCTGGGGGTATTTTCTTTTTTTATTTTTTATTTTGTCATTTGCCTTTTTAGGGCCTCACCCACAGTATACAGAGGTTCCCAGGCTAGGGGTATAATCAGAGCTATAGCTGTCAGCCTATCGGCCTATGCCAGAGCCACAGCAATGCCAGATCTGAGCCATATCTGTGACCTACACCACAGCTCATGGCCACACCGGATCCTTAACCCACTGAGCAAGGACAGGGATCAAACCTGCAACCTCATGGTTCCTAGTTGGATTCGCTTCTGCTGCACCACGACAGGAACTCCTCTGGAGGTATCGTCTGACTCTCACTTTGATTTCATTATTGACCCATTGGGTTTTTAGTAGTATGTCATTTAGTCTCCATGTGTTCGTTCTTTTCCCATTTTTTATTTATGTGGTTGATTTCTAGTTTTATACTGTGGTGGTCAGAAAAGATGCTTGAAATAATTTCTATTCTCTTAAATTTATTGAGACTTTTTTTTTATGGCCTAGTATGTGGTCTATCCTAGAGGATGTTTCCTCCACACTTGAAAAGCATGTGTATTCTGCTTCTTTTGGATGGAGGGTCCTGTAGGTATTAATTAAGTCCAACTGTTCCATTGTGTCATGGAATGGAACCTCTGTTAGGTCCTCATGTGTTAGGACCTCTGTTACTGATTTTGTCTGAACGATCTGTCCATTGATGTAAGTGTGGTGTTAAAGTCTCCTATTATTATTGTATTATGTCATTTATGTCTGTTGGTATTTGCTTTATATATTTTGATGCTCCTGTATTGGGTGTGATTATGCTAACAAGTATAACAACTTCTTATATTAATTATTTTATCATTATATAATGCTTTCATTTTTCATTATAGATTTGCTTTAAGGATTACTTTTTCTGATATGATATTGCTGCCTCAGTTTCTTGTCATTTCTGTTTGCATGAAATATCATTTTCCATCCTCTGACTTACAGTCTGTGTGCCTTTTGCTCTGAAGTGCTACTTGTAGGCAGCATATGAAGGGTCATGTGTTTTTGTTTATGTTTTTTTCTTTATAATCCAATCAGCTATCCTGTGTCTTTTGATTGGAGCATTTAGTCCATTGATATTTAGAGTAATTATTGGTAGGTATGTACTTATTGCCATTTAATTCCTTGATATCCAGTTGTTTTCGTAGTTCCTCTTTGTTCATTTATTTTTGTTTTTCCCTCCATTTTGGTTTAATGGTTTTCTTTTGTAGTATGCTGGGTTCTTTTCTTTTTAGTTTTTGTGTATCTATCATAGGTTTTGGATTTGGGTTACTATGGGGTTCACATTTATTGACCCATAATAATTATATCTACTTGCTTTCAACCAATAGTCATTTAAGTTCAAAT
Source organism: Sus scrofa (assembly GCF_054392235.1). Classification (NCBI taxonomy): domain Eukaryota; kingdom Metazoa; phylum Chordata; class Mammalia; order Artiodactyla; family Suidae; genus Sus; species Sus scrofa. Next base: position 165,494,244 of record NC_139395.1, read on the forward strand.
GCATTCTAAAAGACTGACATTTTTACTCTCCCCACACACATTTTGTGTTTTTGATGTCATATATTACATTTTCATGCTTATCTCTTTATTGTTTATTCAATTTTTTTTAATTTACATGTTGGCTTGTTTCAGTCATCTTCAATCCTTACTATATATTTGCCTTTTTAAAATTGGGATTTTCCCTTTCCTATAGATTCTTACTGCTTTTACATTTAAAGTAGACCCTTCAACATTTAAGGTGGTTTTTGTATTGCTGATTTCTTTTAGTTTGAAAAATTCTTTATCTCTCCTGTTCTAAATGATAATTTTGGTAGAATATCCTAGGTTATAGTTTTTCCCTCTCTACACTTTGTATATATCATGCCACTCCATTCTAGGTCGGCAAAGTTTCTGATGAGAAACTTATAGATTTTTGAGGGTACCATTGTATATGACTATTTTTCTCTTGTTGCCTGTAGAATTCTCTCTTTATTGTTAAATTTATCATTTTAGTTACGATATGTCTTGCTCTATTTGGGTTCCTCTTGTTAGGACCCTCTGTCCTTGGGTATGTTTCTTTCTTTAGGCTTGGGGAGTTTTCAGCCATGATTTCTTCACATACATTTTGGATCCCCTTCTCTCTCTTCTCTTTCTGAAGCTCTTATAGCATTGACATTGGCTTGTTTTATGTTATCACATAGATTTTGTACATTGCTTTTTTTTTTTTTACTTGTCTTTCTGTCTGCTGTTATGATTGGGTGAGGTCCATTATTCTATCTTCTAGAACACTTGTGTGTTCTTCTGTGTCATTTAGTCTGCTTTAATTGCTTTTAGTGTGTTTTTTAAAGAGCATTTTTATATTTTATTGGATGTAGTGCTTTTTATCACAGAAATTGAATTATCTATTTTTGATTGGGTCTTCCTTATATTTTCTTCTTTTTTTTTTTTTTGTTTTTTTGCCTTTCCTAGGGCCGCTCCTGCGGCGTATGGAGGTTCCCAGGCTAGGGGTCTAATCGGAGCTGTAGCCACTGGCTATGCAAGAGCCACAGCAATGCGGGATCCGAGCCGCATCTGCACCTACACCACAGCTCACGACAATGCTGGATCCTTAACCCACTGAGCAAGGCCAGGGATGGAACCCACAACCCCATGGTTCCTAGTCGGATTTGTTAACCACTGAGCCATGACGGGAACTCCATTCCTTATATTTTCTAGTTCTTTGTTAAAATGATCTGTTCTTAGATAAAATTTCTTTCTTAATTCAGTTAGCATTTTTATTACCAACTTTTTAAAAATTACAGTTGATTTACAATGTTGTGCCAATTTCTGCTGCACAGCAAAGTGACCCAGAATACACACACACACTCCCTTTATTATATTATCTTCCATCATGGTCTATCCCAGGAGATAGGATATAGTTCCTTGTGCTATACAGTAGGACCTTATTGTTTATCCATTCTAAATGTAATAGTTTGCATCTACTAACCCCAAATTCCCAGTCCATCCCACTCCTCCCCCCTCCTCTTGGAAACAACAAGTCTGTTCTCTATGTCCATGAGTCTGTTTCTGTTTTGTAATAGGTTCATGTGTGCTATATTTTATGGTGATATCATATGGTATTTGTCTTTCTCTTTCTGACTTACTTCATTTAATATGACAATCTTTATTTGCATTCATGTTGCTGCAAATGGCATTATTTTGTTATTTTTTATGGTTGAGTAGTATTCCATTGTATATATGTACCACATCTTCTTAATCCATTTCTCTGTTGATAAGACATTTAGGTTGTTTCCATGTCTTGGCTTTTGTGAACAGTGCTGCTATGAACTTGGTGTCTGTTAAACTGCAGAGTTCTGTTTCATTGTTTGCTTCTTCAAGGGACTTCTCCTACTCTTAACTGGGAATGGTTCCAGTGATGCTTCATTTTGCTTATATATTTCTTACCCTGTGAGTTTAGAGAAAACAATTATCTACTGTACTCTTGGAGGACTATCTATACGCTGGAGCATCCTTGTGTAGCTTGTGTGGGTTTACTGTTTTTTGGTGTGAGGGCTGTTTTTGTTTTGGATGCTCACTGTCTCTTTCCTCAGTGTGTGTAGGCCATTATCCCCTTCATTGGTGGTGTGCAGGTGCACAGCCCATGCGTGCTTCCAGGCAGGTGGGGGCAATGAGTGGCACCTGTAGGCAGTGCCTAATCACTGGGCCCTTGGCAATGGCAGCAATCTATGAGGTGGTAGTGGCAGCAGGCTGCACCTGGTTGCAGGGCACTAGGCAGTGGCAGTGTTCCCCAGGAAGGTGGAAGCAACAGGCAGCACTCAGTTGCAGGGTCCTCCATGACAGTGATCTCTCAGGTTACTAGAGTGGTATGGGGTGCCTGGTCAGGGGATCCTCAGAGGTGGTGGGCTCTGCCCATCTCTGGAATCTGAGATGGCTTCTGCAGTTTTTACCTGTCCTCATAGCCTTAAAAAGAGGTGCCTTGCTATCTGGGAGTCTACACATGCACAGAGAAGTTCCTATGGTGGTCCCATCCCTCCTCCTCTTAAACTCCCCAACAATGGTGCCTTCTCTGGCAGGCCTAGGCCTCCTCCTTTGCTCCCTGTGGTGCTGCTCCCCAGCCCCCTCAGGCTGTCTCCACACAGCCAAACCTAGTCCTCTCCCCAGAACTGACCTCTGAAGTCCAAGTCTCTGTGCCAAGCTCCTGCCTGAGTATCTCAGGCTGAGGTACAAGGGGTGGTGGTACCAATCATCTGTGTGGCTCTCTCTCTGCTGTGCCCTCCTCAGACAGGCTGCTTCACTTTTCTCTGAGGTTTTGAGGCTCCCCTTCCATCCCATCTGATCTCCCCATCAGTTAGGTGGCTTACCAGGGTGCAGATTCCTTTCTTCTTTCACAGCTCAGGAGTGCTGGTCCCATCCTCATTTCTTTCTTTTTTTTTTCTCTTCTCTCTCTTTTTTCCTTTTGTTCTACCCAGTTATGTGGAGAGTTTCTTGCCCTTTTTAGGAAGTCTGAGGTCTTCTGCCAAGGTTTAATACATGTTCAGTGTGAATCATTCTACATGTGTATATTCTTTCCTTCCTTCCTTTCCTTTCCTTTCCTTTCCTTTTCTTTCTTTCTTTCTTTCTTTCTTTCTTTCTTTCTTTCTTTCTTTCTTTCTTTCTTTCTTTCTCTCTCTCTCTCTCTCTCTCTCTCTCTCTCTCTCTCTCTCTCTCTCTCTCTTTCTTTCTTTCTTTCTTTCTTTCTATATGTTTGTAGGAGAATTGCCACATCCTACTCCTCTGCCATCTTGGGCCTGCCTTTTTAAAATCATTGTCTGGTGGACAGATTATCTCAGTTTCTTTTTTTTTTTTCAGGGCTATTGCTCTTTCAATTGAGAGAAGTTCTGCTTTTTCATTTCATTACTTAACTTCTCTGTCTCTATAAATTTGGGTGATAACAGTTGTCTTGTGTGATCTTAAAGGAATGTTTTTATGTGTAAATGTCCCTTTTTAGACTGTGTGTACCCAGTGTCTTTGATGTAGATGCCAGCCACATCTTTCCTCAGGGTGTGACTACCCTATCCCCGTAGGGGATGTGACTGGTGTTGTAAGAACTAGAGCCTTCATGGGTTTAAGGTGATACTTCCTATCTGCTCAGTGGCAGTTGCCACCCTTTTGCAGGCAAGGTCTGCTCCTAAGTTGTAGTGGATGCCATAATTGGGCTTAAGCTTGTTCTTCTCCAAGTGTTTTTCCATATCCTGCACTGGGGCCTTTGCCCCAAAGGAAGGGAAAGCTGTAGCAAGTGGGTTTTACATGCTTACAGAGTACTGATTTACTGCCTGTGTAGGCATCTGTGGTTCTGCTCAGATGCAACCCATGGTGTTGGGTGGGAACCCTGTTGTGGTTGTCCCAGATCTAGTACAAGGTCATGTTGCAGAGTGGGCAGGGCTGGAGTGGTTGCAGAAATTGAAGTAGCTAAGCTGCTATCAGAAGTCTGGGATGCATCTGTCACATTGTTTGAGTAAGTGCCAATAGTGGCTGTCTCTGCCCAACCCTGCACCACACCTTAGGCCCCTGAGCCACCTCTGCATCCCTAGTTGAGTGTTTTCCCAGGACCAGGCTGCTTTACATCTAGTGCAAAGCTGTGGCATGGAAAGAGTGGGGCTATGTGCATTCAGCTCAGATTAGGGAATGTGGTTAAGATAGCAGCTTCTAGGGCAGGCCTCTCTCTGCCATGTCTAGAAGCAAGAGCCAACACCCATGCTCTGCTCATGAGAGAAGTCTAGGCTTCTCTAGCCTTTCCGTCTGTCCCAGCTAAGGGGGCTTGTCTCCTTCTTATAGGATCCCAGGACTGGGATACCCAGTCTGTGGCTTAAACTGCTACCTCTCCAGGGTGAGTATTTCCCATGTGATCTCTTAATCTCTCCTGGAGCTGTATTTCCAGACTTTATTTTCTTTCTATCCTAATCAATTAAGTGGGAATCTTTCTTAAAGCCTTGGATGTACAGTTCATTTGCCAGTTCCCAGTTAGTGTTTGTGTTTTTGGGAGGAAGGTGACCTCCATGTGCTTGTACTCCACCATCTTTATATTCCTCTCCACTGTAAGCATTATCATTTCCCTTTTCCCTTTTACTTTATATTTGTTTGCTCTTTCAAATTTTTTTAAGGTAGAGTCTGAGGTCATTGATTGGATACTTTTCTATTTTATAAGATAAACCTCTAAAGCTCTAAATTTCCCTAGAGCACTGAATTAGTACTTAGCATCAATATTTCCACATTTCAGTAATTGTTATATGTTATGTTTTTATTTTTAACTTAGTACAAAATAATATCTATTTTTTTTCTTTTGTTTCCATTTCTGGTTGATCTATAGTTAATTTAGAAGTTTGTTTATTTTCTAAATATCTGAAGTTTTCTTGCTAGCTTTCTGTTATGGATTTCTAATTTAATTCCACTGTGATCATAAAGCATACTTTGAATAACTTGAATTCTCTTTAAAGAAGACTTGTTTTATGACCAAGAATATTGTCTATCTTGGTAATTTAACGTACTCCTGAGATGCAACCATTTTGAGTACTTTATCCCATGCCTTCTGAATTGAGTATTCCTATACTCAAGATGGTGGGAAAAGACACTATTCCAAGCCATATATAAGCCTTGGAGATTATTTCATTTAATTTTTTAGATGTTTTCCCCCTACTTTTGGATTATTTCTTCAGAAGTATAAATTCTAATTCAACTGAATACTCAATGAGTACCCTCTTTAGACTTCTGGAATTCACTCCTTTTGTGTCTTTCACCTCTCCAGAAATCTAATCTCCAGAATTCAGCTGCGTATGCTGCAGTGGACTCTCACCTCTATCCTCTCCAGCAGAGAGTTTGGCATACCCTGTCTAGGCTTCCCTTCCCTAAATCATGGCCTTGAAATTCTTTCTAAGCAGTAAGTTAGGGAGACCATAGATTTTATTTTATTTGTTGGCCATATTTAAGCATTCACTGTCTTTCATTAGTTGACATCTAAGAACTGTTATTAAATATGTATTTAGCTTTATTTGACAAGAGGATAAATCCAGTCTTCTTACTCTTTGTCTGGAAGCAGGTGTTCGCTTTGGATGGATTTTTAAGAACTTTCCTACTATTAGTCAGTATTCTCCAGAGAAAAAGAATTAATAGGGTAAGTGAGTATATGAGTGAGTGAGTGTGTGTGTGGGTGGGTGGGGAGAGGCAGGGAGAGGGAGAGAGATTCTAAGGAATTGGCTCACATATCACATGATTGTTGTGGAGGCTGGCAGGTCCAAAATCTGCACAGTAGGCTGACAGGTTGGAGATCCATGGGAAAGCTGATGTTTCAGTACAAGTCCAAAGGCAGATTGCAAGCAGAAATCTCTCTTTTTCAAGAGTCAGACTTTTCTACTAAGGGATTCAACTGAGATGCTTCTCACTTCATGGAGGTTAATCTGCTTTACTCAAAATTTATTGACTTAAATATTAATCTCACCCTGATACCTTCACCCCAACATCTAGACTAGTGTTTGATCAAATATCTAGGTACTGTAACCTAGAGAAGTTGACACATAAAATTAACCATTACACCTACTAATTAGACACTTAATTCTATTATAAATTTCTTGTATAAATTTTTGATTATTTTCTCATGCTTAAATCCTAGCAGCATATTTACTGGGTGGAGTTAAAGCTCCTATAAGCCTGGATTGAGCTTCATAGTAAAGTTAATACCCCCAATCCTAGTCCTACCCAGTTCTATCTTTCTTCATCTTCTTGATTGGTCCATTTTGTCATAAATTCAGAAAGCTTTGAGAATTATCCCATCCCAATCATTGCATACTGTGTCCAAATATACAGAGTGTTTTATATGTGAATGATATAATGGTCTTAGGATATTACTTATCTATTCACTTATGGAACAGATAGTTTAATATACCTGATAGTTTAATATACCTCTTTGTGTGTGATTAGACAATTGATAGAGGCAATGGCTGAATTAAATACACTTAGGAGAAGGAAAACATGCCCTAGTAATTTGAGTATGTTTAAATAACCTAAGAAATCCAAAATAATAAGTATTCTAAAGGACTCAGTGGAAGAAGTTACTGGAATGATGAATAAGAGTGGATCTCTCTGATTTGATTATGAATGGGAATAGGTAAAAGGTAAGTGCTGAAGTATCACATTTTATGGGTTTATCGATCAACTGGAGAACCATGATAGTTAAAGAGACTTAAAATCATGTCATATATTGACAGTAGTAGAACTGGGGGATCTTGATTAAGTAGAGGAGAGGGTGTAGAAAAGAGTTCATAATAGCTATCTGACCACAGTTGATTACAAAAAACTCTCTTGCAGAAAGGGTTAAAATTCTCTATTACATATTGTCATAAATCAGAAATAGGTTAGTACTAACAACCTGTGAAAGTTACATGAGAGTCTTGGGGTCGAGATAAAACTTTTCAGCTATTAGGATTATACAACAATGGAGAGTGCTGTCTTTTCAGATAGAAAGTCCTCTATTACTAGAAATGTTCAAGCAGAGAGTAGAGATAACCTTTTTTCAGGAGTAGCAGAGTCTTTAATGTAAGAATTCTGTTGTATATTGAGAATCTTGAAATTGAAAAATTAAGGTGAGGGGGCTTATAAGCAAGTAGGTACATGAGATGGGATAGATAATATCCTGAAAGAGGCATATCTCATTCAAAGATGATGACAGATAAATCAGATTCCTTAGCTTAAAATAATTTTCAAGCATGAATGACTATAAAGAAAAATACAGCAGTAATTGGGTGGATTATGAATGGCTTTATTTTCTTCCTTTTTTTTGTATTTTATCTTTTTGCCATTCTCATTGTGCATTTTTTTGCTTTAGTTTTTATTAAAATATTCTATAAGTATTGCAAAGTACATACATCTTAAATGTATAGTTCAAGATATAGAGGTCATTACATAAAGTCTAGGCTCTTTCATATGCCCATCTCCATACATGCTCTTTCCATCAGATATTAGTTATCTCCTCTTTTGTACTTTGTATAAAGGTAGTTAAACAGTATGTATTCATTTTATTTGTATTTAATTTATTCAAAATTATGTCCACATGATTTATTCCTATTGTTGTAGGAAGAAGTAGTTCTTTTTCATTGCTTTATAGTACTCCAATGTAAGAATCTATGGTTTATCCATCCTTTTGTTAAAAAAGTTATTTCAAGTTTAGTGTTATTGCAAATAATTTTGTTATGAACATTCATGTACATGTGTTTTATGTGCATTTGTACATATTTATATTGTATCTATCATTATAGAATTGATGCATTGTAGAGTAGGTCAGTTCTTAGCTTTGGTAGATTTTGCAAATAAGTTTTCAAAGTGGATATATTGGAAGATCAAGATAGCAGAATAGGAGGATGCTGAGCTCACTTTCCTCTACAAACATCAAAAAATATATCTATGCATGGAACAAATCTCACTGAAAACAAACTGGAGACTAGCAGAAAGAGTCTTTTATAACCAAGTCTGTAAAGAAATATCCACATGGAGTCAGATAAGAATCTGTGCTCCTAGGGACACAGAAGATAAGGGGGATTACACAAACCATATATTGGATACCATAGCCCTGAGGTCTGACATCAGTTGGTTTAAAAACCAGTGAGACTAACAGGAGGACTGTGAGAACCCTAGATTCTGTTTTTGATGAGCAGGCACACACTTGCTTACTCCTGGGAGCAAGGCAGAAGAAGCAGACTGAAACTGCCTAGGACTCTGGTCATTTTCCACTCCAGAAAATGCCCTGACTCATGCCAAGCACCTACTCTGGCACCTCTAGCCCCCATGCAGCTCCACGCAAGGGCAAAGGCTGCTGTTACTGAGGAGGTGCATGGTTGGAGCAGAGCCAACTCAGACCCAGCACTGCATCTGAACAGGGAGAGGGCAGCCATTACTGGATTCCATAGAGGTGGCAGATTGGGAGCAGTCTGGAGCTCTGACTGGTGTACCAGGACTGCCCCAGTGTGCACCCTAACATGAGCTAAGTGCCTACTCTGGCTGTTCTGGCTCCAGCTAAGTTCCCCCCAACCCCACCAGCATGAAGTTTGCCATTGTTGAGGAGGGTGCACAGATGTGGTGGACAGAGCTAGTTAGGACCTGACATTGCAACTGAATGGAGCCATGGTGGACATTACTGGTGCCAGCACAGGAAGAAGATTGGGAGCTGTATTGAGCTCTGAATGGTTTTTCTGGGACCACCCCAGTGCACATCCCAGCCCTCACTAGACACCCACTCTGGCCTCTCTGGTTCTAGGACTGATTCCTTGTGGAGCAAACATATCATTGCTGGGAGTTGAGAGACAACACACTTGGATGGAGTGGGAAGAACCTGGAACCAATTCTCAAGGCTTTGATGTAGCCATCTTGGTACCCACCTAGGGCCCCAATAGGATGGTGATAGCCACTGAGCATAGGAGAAGCCCTAGCTCATAGCTGGCTCTGGCTCTTGTCCCTCCATGTCCAGCCCCACTTCCCACCAAGATTATAGCTACCATCACATCTTGGGAGAACAGGGGACTCATGCACACTTCAGATAACAGTTTCCCACTAAAGCCACTGGAACACAGGCTCCATAGGGAGGCTCCTGCACAATGACACACCTCCATGATTGGGATAGTTAACTATTTCACCCAGTTTTATAGAGGCAGAAAAAGTTAAGAAAAATGAAAAGACATAGGAATTTGCTCATTTGTCCAAATGAAAGAACAACAACAACAAAAGGCTCCTGAAAATAATGAATGAAACAGAGATAAGTAACTTAATAGATAGTTCAAAAAATTAGTAATAATAATGATGAATGAACTAGAGAAAAGAATAGATGAACAGAGTGAGGATTTTAATAGGAAACTAGAAAATATAATGGAAGTCAGAGCTGAAGAATACAATAACAAAAATAAAAAACACCGGAAGCATTAACAGCAGACTAGGTGATACAGAACAATGCATAAGTGACCTGAAAGATAGAGTAATAAATATTACCCATGCAGAACAGAAAAAAAATCAGCAAAAAAATGAGAATGGTTTAAGAGAACCCTGGGAAAATATCAAACATAAAATTCATATTAGACCAGTCCAGAAGGAGAAAAGAGAGAAAGGGGTCAAAAATGTATTTGGTGAAATTATAGCTGAAAATGTTTTGAACCTGAAGAAGGAAACAGATCTAGGTACAGGAATCACAGAGAGTCCAAAATAAGATAAGCCCAAAGAAACAACATCAAGACATATCATAATTAAAATGGTAACATTTGGAGTTCCTGCTGTGGCACAGTGGGTTACGAATCTGACTATGGTGGCTTGGATCACAGCTGTGCCTCGAAATCAATCCTGGGCCCAAGAAATTCCATGTATTATGTGTGTGGCCATAAATAATGGTAAATGTTAAAGAGAGAATTCTAAGACAACAGAAAAACAAAGAGTTACATACAAGGAACCCCCATGAGGCTATCAGCTGATTTTTCTGTGGAAACTTTGCAGGCCAGAAGGGAAAGAAGTCATATATCCTATAACCTTAGATACTCAACCCTGAATGATTATTATTCAGAATTAAAGGACAGATAAATAACTTCTCAGATAAGCAAAAACTAAAAGAATTCATAAATACTAAACCAACCCTAAAAGAAACGTTAAAGTGGAAAGAAAAGACTATCAAAATAAGAATTATTAGGAAAGGAAAAATTCCACCTAAATATATATAAAGTAAAGGTAAATATATAGTAAAGGCTGTGTACCAACCACTTAAATAAGCTAGTATGAATATTTAAAAGATAAAAATTATAAAATCAAGTATAACCACAATAAAGCAATAAACATTATGTTTATAAACATCAAAAACACAAAACAGGGAGAGAAGTAAAAATATGTTTTTAAGAATGTGTTTGAACGTAAATGACTTCCATTTTAAAACACATAGATTTAGGTCAACATATATGAACCCCATGGTAACCACAAATAAAAAAACTTACAATAGATACTCAAAAGATAGAAAAGAGTACAAGAATAGCACTAAATAAAATCATCAAACCACAAGGGAAGGAACTAAAAGCAAAAAAAAAAAAAAAAAAAAATCAGAAAGCAATTACAAAAACAACAAAAATAACAAAATGGCAGGAACTACATACCGATCAGTAATCAGTGGACTAAATGCTCAAATCAAAAAGTAAGGATGACTGGATAAAAAGTAAGACCTACCTATAAGTTGCTTAGAAGAAATAGTGCATAGTGCTAAAGAAAAAAAGACTGAAAGAGGATAAAAGAAGATATTTCATGCAAATGAAAATGACAAGAAAGCTGTGGCAGCAATATTCCTATCAGAAAAAGTAATCTTTAAAACAAAGTCTATAACAAAAGAAAAAAGAGCTTTACATAAAGGGAGCAATATAAGAAGAGGATGTAACACATTCATTAACGCATATGCAGCTAATATAGTATCGCTTGAGTATATAAAACAAGTTAACAGATAAAGAGAAAACTGACAACAGTACGATGGTAGTGGAAGACTTTAACACCCAATTTACATCAACAGACAAGATCATCCAGACAGAAAATCAATACGGAAACAGCAGTCTTATATGACACTTGAGACCAGTTGGACATAATATTTATAGGACATTCCATCCCAAAACAGCAGAGCACATATGCGTTTCAAGTGCGCATGGAACATTCTCCAGGACAGATCACATGTTAGACCCAAAAACAAGTTTCAACAAATTTAAGAGGATAGAAATTATATCAAGCAAGCAATTTTTCTGACCACGACAGTATGAAACTACAAATCAATTATGGAAGGAAAAATGAGGAAAAAAACAAACTGGTAAAGACTAAACAATATGCTATTAAAAAAGCAATATGTCATGAGTCAATGAAGAAATCAATGAGGAAATCAGAAAATACCTTGAGACAAATGAAAATAAAAATATAACTTTTCAAAATCTCTGGGGTACAGCAAAAACAGTTCTAAGAGGGAAGTTCAAAACAACACAGGCATACTTCAAGAAACAAGAAAGATCTCAAATAAATATAACCTAACCTAACATCTAAAATTATTAGAAAAAGAGAAACAAAGTCAAAATTCAGCAGAAGGAAAGAAATAATAAAAATCATAGAGGGAGTTCCAATCATGGCTCAGTGGAAATGAATCTGACTAGTATCCATGAGGATGCAGGTTTGATGCCTAGCCTCACTCATTGGGTTAAGGATCTTCATTGGTGCTATAGTGGTGTAGGTCATAGAGGTGGCTTGGATCTGGCATTGCTGTGGCTGTGGCATAGGCTGGCAGTTACAGCTCTGATTCAACCCCTCACCTGAGAACCTCCATATGCTATGGGTGCAGCCCTAAAAAGACAAAAAAAAAAAAAAAAAATCATGGAGGAGGGAGTTCCCATTGTGGCTCAGCAGTAACAAAACTGACTAATATCCATGAGGACACAGGTTCATTCCCTGGTGTTGCTCAGTGGGTTAAGGACCTGGCATTGCCAAAAGCTGTGGTGTAGGTTGCGTACATGGCTTAGATCCCATGTTGCTGCAGCTGTGATGTAGGCCAGCAGCTACAGCTCTGATTCAACTCCTAGCCTGGGAACTTCCATATGCTGTGGGTGCAGCCCTAAAAAAACAAACAAACAAAAACAGATCATAGAGGAAATAAATTAGACAGAAACATAAAAAAATAAATGAAAGCAAGAGCCAACTTTTCAAAAAGGTAAGTAAAATTCATAAGCATTTAGTCAGGCTCATCAAGAAAAAGAAAGAACCTAAATAAACAAAATAAATGAAAGAGGAGAAATTATAACTGATGCCACAGATACAAAAAAACACAAGAAAATACTACAGTTACATGCAAACAAATTGGAAAACCTAGATGAAATGGATAAATTTCTGGAAACATACAATCCTCCAAGACTAATCAGGAAGAGAGAGAAAATGTGAACAGACTGATCACTACGAACCCCAGCAAACAAAAGTCCAAGACTTGACAGCATCACAGGGAAATTTTGCCAAATATATGAAGAAGAGTTAATGTCTATCCTTCCCAAACTATTTCCAAAAATTGAAGAGGGAACACTCCCAAAATTATTCTACAAGGCCACTGCTATTCTGATACCAAACCAGAGAAAGATTCTACAAAGAAAATTATAGACCAATATCTGTGATGAATGTAGATGCAAAAATCCTCAACAAAATATTAGCAAACCAAATTCAACAACATATAAAAGGTATCATGCACTATGATTGAGTGAGATTGATTCCAGGGATATAAGGATGGTTCAATATGCACAAAACATTTAATGTGATACAGCACATTAACAAAAATAAAGGTAAAAATCATACATACAATCATCTTGATGTAGAAAATAACACTTGACAAAATTCAACATGCGTTCTTAATAAAAATTTTCATTAAAGTTGATACAGAGGAAACATATCTCAACATAAAAAAGGCTATATTTGACAAACCCAGAGCTAACATCATGCTCAATGGTGAAAAATTGAAAACTTTTACTTGAAAATTAGAAGCAAGGCAAGGATTCCCACTCTTGCCATTTTTATTTAACATAAATTTGGAAGTCCTAGAAACAGCAATCAGACAAGAGAAAGAAATAAAAGGCATTCAGATTGGAAGGAAAGACCTTAAAATCACTCTTTGCAGATAACCTGACACTCTATATATAAAATCTTAAAGTGTCCACCAAAAAACTATTAGGACTAATAAACTCAGCAAGTTGTAGGACACAATATTAATATACAGAAATCTGTTGCTATACATGAAAAATGAACCATAAGAAAAAGAAAACTATACAATCCTATTTAAAATTACATCAAAGAATAAAATACCTAGAAATAAACTTAACAAAGGAGGTGATAGACCTATACTCTGAAAACTATAAAACACTGATGAAGGAAATTAAAGATTATTAAATGGAAAAACATCCCATGTTCACAGGTTGCAAGCATTAATATTGTTAAAATAGCCATACTGCCAAAAGAAATCTACAGATTGAACACATTCCCTATCAAAATGCTCATGATATTTTTCACAGAACTAGAACAAAAATCCTAAAATTTATATGGAACCACAAAACACCCCTAATAGCTACAGCAATCCTGAGAAAGAAAAACAGAGCTGGAGGTATCATGTTCCCTGATTTCAGATTGTACTCCAAAGCTGCAGTAATCGAAACAGTATGGTTGGTACTGACATAAAACAGACACATGGATCAATGGAACAGAAGAGAGAGCTACCCAGGAATCAATCTATATACATATGGTCAATTAATCTATGACAAAGGAGGCAAGAGTATGCAATGGTGAAAAGACACTCTCTTCAATAAGTGGTGCTGGAAAAATTGAACAACTATGTGTAAAAGAATGAAATTAGAATTTTTTCACACTGTGTATGAAAATAAACTCAAAATGGAGTAAGGATCTAAATGCAGGACTGGAAACCATAAAAGTCCTAGAAGAAAACGTAGACAGAACATTCTTTGACATAAATTGTACCAATATACTTTTTGGATATATCTCCTAAGGAAATGAAAATAAAAGCAAAAAATAAACAAGTGGGACCAAATTAAATCTAAAATCTCTTGCATAGTAAAGGAAACCATTGGCAAAATAAAAAGATACCCTACTGAATGAGAGAAAACATTTGCAAATAATATGACTAATAAGGGGTTAATATCCAAAATAAACAGCTCATACAACTCAATATCAAAAAAACTCCCAAACACCCTGATTATATAATGAACAGAAGACCTGAATAGACATTTTTCCAGGGAAGACATATAGATGACCAAAAGGCACATAAAAAGATGTTCAGAGTTCCTGCTGTGGCTCAGTGGTAATGAACCCAAATAGTAACCATGAGGATGCAGGTTCAATCCCTGTCCCTGCTCAGTGGGTTAAGGATCCAGCATTGCCATGAGCTGTGGTTTAAGTTGCAGGCATGACTCTGATACTGCATGACTGTGGTTGTGGTATAGGCCAGCAGCTGAAGCTCTGATTCAACCCCTAGCCTGGGAACTTCCATATGCCACCATGCAGCCCTAAAAAGAAAATGAAAACAAACAAAAAAGATACTCAACATTACTAATAATCAGAGAAATGTAAATCAAACCCACAATGAGATATCACCTCACACCTATCAGAATGGCTAACATTAAAAAGTCCACAAATAGCAAATGTTGGTGAGACTGTGGAGAAAAGGAACACCATACGTCATCGGGGGGAATGTAAATTGGTGCAACCACTAGAGAAACAGTATGGTTATATGATCTAGCAATTCCACTCCTGGGTATATAGTCAAAGAAAATGAAAACATTAACTTGAAAAGATACATTAACCCCAATGTTTACAGTAGCATTATTTATAATAGCCAAGATATGGAAGCAATTTGAGCATCCATCAATAAATGAATGGATAAAGAAGGTGTGCGTTATATGTATAATGAAATACTACACAGCCATAAAATAATGAAATTTTGCCTTTTGCAACAACATAGATGGACCTGGAGGGTACTATGTTGAGTGAATTAGGTCAGACAGAGACAAATATTGTATATCACTTATATTTAGAATCTAAAAAATAAAACAAATAGATAAATATAACAAAACAGAAACAGACTCACAGGTAAACAAACTAGTGGTTACCAGAGGGGAGAAGGAAGCGGGGGGATTTAATGGTAGGATATTAAGAGGTAGACCACTATATATAGAATAAATAAGCTCCAAGAATATATTGTGTAGCCCAGGGAATATAGCCAGTATTTTATAACTTTAAAATTAATATAATCTATAAGAATATTGAATTACTATGTTATATACCTGTAACTAATATAATATTATAAATCAACTATAATAAAAAAGAAGTGATTACATCAATTTACATTCTTATAAGTTGCTCCACATTTTTGTCCAAATCAGGTAGGTAGTTTAGATTTTTACTTGTTTTCATTTTAGCCATTTTTCTGTGTGTGTTGTTGTATCTCATTGTGATTCTAATTTGCTGCTTTCTGATGACTGATGTTGATCATTTTTCATGTACTTTTGGCTCTTTGGATATCCTCATTTGTGAGGTGTCTATTCTTATCTTTTGATTATACATTAAGTCCAGTGTTTTTTCTTATTTATCTATATAAGTTCTTTATATATTCTAAATAGTTTTTGGCTTATACATGTATTTCAAATATCTTCTCCCAGACTGCAGCTTCTCTTTTGACTATCTTAATATGTCTCTTAAAATAAACAAAATGGGAGTTCCTTTCATGGCTCAGCAGTTAATGAACCTGGCTAGGATCCATGAGGATGTGGATTCAATCCCTGGCCGTGCTCAGTGAGTTAAGGATCTGGTGTTGCCAGGAGCTGTGGTGTAGGTTGCAGACGCGGCTCGGATCTGGTGTTGCTGTGGCTGTGGTGTAGGCTGGTAGCTGTAGCTCCAATTTGACCCCTAGCCTGGGAACTTCCATATGTGGCCCTAAAAAGAAAACTAACTAACTAAATAAATAATTGAAATGATTTTTTGAGGTCTAAGTTACATGCCATTAAATTCATCTATTTTAAGTGTTGGTTCGAAGATCTTTGGTAAATTTATCCAGTTAGGTAACACTACTACAATCTAGTTTTATATTTGTCTGATTTCCAGAGCCCAGCATTTTGAGGGACAACTTAGTCTATTCTGTTTGATTTTATAGAGAGCATTCATTCTACAAGGAGGACTCTTTAGAGCCAGAAGTCCCATAGGTCAGTGGTCATTATTAAACATAAAGCCTTAATTGCAATGAAATCTAGTTTATTAATCCATCCTTTTATGGTTAGACCATTTTGTGTCTTAAGAAGCACAAGGAGATTTTTCTCTCACCTTCACCCTGACAACCTGGTAGGGTCCTTGGAGGTAAAAACTCATAAAACTGGGGTGAGGCCCTCCCTTAGGCTGGGGTCCCAGGAGTTTTCAATTCTTAAGCTAGTCCAAACTCAGTCTCCAACTATTACACAACTGACCTTTAAGTGTTTTTACCAGTTGCTGGCTCCAGCAGTGTCTCCTGTTCCCAGTAAACTATGATTCTCTGTATCCTCTGGTTGCCCCATTTTCAGAGGAACTATTTGCCTTGTGACTTCAGTTCTCTGAGGGATTCAAGAAGAGTTATTATTTTCAGTTTGTTCAGTTTTTCTCTTATTGTCTGGTTGGGAGTGAGGGATTCCATCCCCTTAACATATTGGACTAGACACTAGAAGTCTTTATGTTTACTTTTGATATTGATTTCTAGTTCAATTCTATAGTCAGAGAATGTATTTTGTTATTCCAACTCTTTGAAAGTTGTTCATTGCTTTGGTGGAACAGCACGTGATCTGCTTTGGTCAGTCTTCCAAGTGTAGTTGAAGAGAACATGTATTCTGTAGTTGTTGAAAGCAGCGTTCTAGGAGTTCCCATCATGGCTCAGCAGAAACGAATCTGACCAGTATCCATGAGAACACAGGTTTGATCCCTGGCCTCACTTGGTCGGTTAAGGATCCAGCATTGCCGTGAGCTGTGGTGTAGGTCACAGACGCGGCTTGAATCTGGCATTGATGTGGTGTGGCGTAGGCCAGTGCTACAGCTCTGATTAGACCCCTAGCCTGGGAACCTCCAAGCAGCCCTAAAAAGACCAAAAAAAGAAGCAGGCAGTATTCTATAAATGTCAGTGTAGAATAAAGTTTCCTTGTTCTATCACTTACTGAGACAGTTGTATGAAATATCCCCCATTACGGATTTCTCTCTCCTTTTACTCCTATCAGTTTTACAAAGGCTTTGTTATCAAATATCCCCAAGTTGAGGATTGTTGTATTTCCCTTGAAATGAGCCTTTTATCAGTCTCTCTCTCTAACTGTAGTAATAATTTTTGCTTTTATGTTTGTTTTATCTGATATTAATGTAGTTATGCCAAGTTTATTTGGGTTAGTGTTTGCATATACTTCTTCTTTTTTTTTTTTTTTTTTGTCTTTTTTGCCTTTTTTGCCTTTCCTAGGGCCGCTTGCATGGCTTTTGGAGGTTCCCAGGCTAGGGGTCGAATCAGAGCTGTAGCCGCCAGCCTACGCCAGAGCCACAGCAACTCAGGATCCGAGCCGCGTCTGCAACCTACACCACAGCTCACGGCAACGCAGGATCCTTGACCCACTGAGCAAGGGCAGGGACCGAACCCGCAACCTCATGGTTCCTAGTCGGATTCGTTAACCACTGCGCCACGACGGGAACTGCTTTATATCCTTTTAATGTCTACACTTCTATGTTCTTATATTCAAGGTGTTTCCCCTCAAAACAAAAAATGGTGTTTTTACTTATTCCTTTTGTTTAATTTTTATAATCTGGGCTGGTGATCCTTGTCTTTCAGTTAGAAATTTCAGTCCCTGTTACTTAGTATAACTACCAATATATTTACCATTTAAATCTATCATATTTCTATGTGATTTATATTTGTCTTTTGTACTTTTTTCACTTTTTTTTTCCTTTATTGCCTTCTGGCTTAATCAAATATTTAAAAAATTATTCCCTTTCGCTTTCCATTGGCTTTATAGTAATATGGTTTCTTTTTATTATTTTAGGCAATTACTCCAGAAAGGATTTTTCTTACTATGACAAATAACAAAAACATTAAGAAACTGTATTTATGCTACATTGTACCTCAGTAGCCATTTGCATGTGGAATAGAGAGAATTGAAGTTCAGTAATAGCAGATTTATTAAAACAAGGATTGTGATCTTTACGATTTTTTATTGCTGTTATGCTTACACACTGAGTATTCTTGTCTCCCAAATGGAGAAGAAATATTCTCCACGTACCTTCAAAACTGTCATTCGCCTAGGTCATTGGCAGTTGTCCACCTTGCTCCGCAGTATTAAGGATTATAAAGTTCATGTGGTTCAAGGGGATCAATCAGATGTTAAGGAGATGTGGTGGTTTTTTTTTATGCAATAGGTTTACTGCTCAACATGATGGGCCATGTAAAACTGGAAGTAGGAGTAATGGATCTATCCTCTCTTCCCTTTATTTATTTTTTTTGTCTTTTTGCCTTTTCTAGGGCCGCTCCTGCAGCATATGGAGGCTAGGGGTCTAATCGGAGCTGTAGCTACTGGCCTACGCCAGAGCCACAGCAACGCGGGATCCGAGCCGCATCTGCAACCTACACCACAGCTCACGGCAACGCAGGATTCTTAACCCACTGAGCAAGGACAGGGACCGAACCCACAACCTCATGGTTCCTAGTCGGATTCGTTAACCACTGGGCCATGACAGGAACTCCATCTTCCCTTAATTTTAATAAGGGTAACTGAAGATCAAGAAGTAAATTCAAACAGGTTGAGTGACTAATGAAAGGCTTTCTACTGTGGGAACAAAGACTAATACATTCATTTTTCAACAGTAACTTTAACAGGTAAGTAGTCTTTTCACCATTTTACAGATGATTTGCTTGAAAAGATTTAAATGATTTGCATATGATCACACAATATGATAGATGCAATTCAAAAATTCAGATCTGATCTAGATCTTTCTAGAGAAAGCAACTTTCTTCTATACCAAAGGTTTTCAAAATTTAGTGTTCCTCAGAATACCAGGGTGATCATTCCAAACAGTCCCAAATTGCCTCTTAGAATATGCATATTTATAAATACACTATGTAAATGTGATGTGGCCCAGGATTCACATTTAACATTGAGACAATTAGCGCTGCCTAATCAAGAAAATCTAAAACCATATATCTTTATCAGTGAGTATTCATTGTTTTTATCTGATATAAACCAGACAGATGTTCCTCAATGACTGTATTCCTAGAATTCTTACTTACGAGGCTACATGATAAATTATTTCTGGGAGGGTTTTATTTTATTTTGTTCTTTTCCCAGCTGCAGCTGTGGCAAATGGAAGTTCCCAGGCCAGAGGTCCAATCAGAGGTGCAGCTATGGCCTATACCACCGCCATGGCAACAACAGATTCAAGTCACATCTATAGCCTATGCTGCAGCTTGAAGCAATGCTGGATCCTTAACCCACTGAGTGAGGCCAGGGATTGAACCTGCATCTTCACAGAGACAACACTGGGTCCTTAACCCACTGAGACACAACAGGAACTCCTGATTTTATATTATTTTATTTATTCTTTTTAATTTAAGTATAGTTGACTTACAACAGTGTGCCAATTTTTGCTGTACAGCAAAGTTACCCAGCTCCACATATATATACATTCTTTTTCTCATATTATTTTCCATCATGGTCTATCCCAAGGAGATAGGATATAGTTCCCTGTGCTATACAGTAGAACCTTATTGTTTATCCATTTTAAATGTAATAGTTTGTATCTACTAAACTAAAAATCCCAGTCCATCCCATTCTTCCTCCCTCCCCTTGGCAACCTATATGTCTGTTCTCTATGTCCATGAGTCTGTTTCTGTTTTGTAGATAGGCTCATGAGTGCCATATTTTAGATTCTATGTATAAATGATACTATATGGTATTTGTGTTTCTCTTTCTCACACACTTCACTTAGAATGAGACTCTCTAGTTGCATCCATATTGCTGAAAATGGCATTATTTCATTCTTTTTTATGGCTAAGTAGTATTCCACTGTTTAAAGCACCACATCTTCTTAACGCATGTATCTGTTGACGGACATTTAGGTTGCTTCCATGTCTTGGCTATTGCAAATAGTGCTGCAGTGAACATAGGGGTGCATGTATCCTTTTGAATTATAGCTTTGTCTGGATATATGCCCCAGAGTGGAATTGCTGGATCATATGGTAATTCTATATTTGTTTTTTTTGAGGAAACTGCGTACTGTTTTCATAGTGGTTGTACCCATTTACATTCTCATCAACAGTGTAGAAGGGCTCCCTTTTCTCCACATCCTCTCCAGAATTTGTTATTTGTAGACTTGTTGAGAGTCATTCTTTTTTTTTTTTTTTTTTTTTTTTTTGTCTTTTTGCTATTTCTTTGGGCTGCTCCCGCAGCATATGGAGGTTCCCAGGCTAGGGGTCCAATCGGAGCTGTAGCCACCGGCCTCCTCCAGAGCCACAGCAACGCGGGATCCGAGCCGCGTCTGCAACCTACACCACAGCTCATGGCAACGCCAGATCATTAACCCACTGAGCAAGGGCAGGGGCCGAACCCACAACCTCATGGTTCTTAGTCAGATTTGTTAACCACTGCACCAGACAGGAACTCTGAGAGTCATTCTTACCAGTGTGAGGCGATACCTCACTGCAGTTTTGATCTGCATTTCTCTAAAAATTAGTGATGTTGAGCATTTTTTCATATGCCTGTTAGCTGCCTGTTGTGTCTTCTTTGGGGAAATATCTATTTAGGTTTTCCATTTTTTTTTTTTTTGTCTTTTGTCTTTATAGGGCTGCACCCACAGCATATGGAGGTTCCCAGGCTAGAGGTCCAATCGGAGCTACAGCTGCTGGCCTACGCCACAGCCACAGCAACACCAGATCCGAGCTGTGTCTGCGACCTATACCACAGCTCATGGCAATGCTGGATCCTTAACCCACTGAGCAAGGCCAGGGATTGAACTTGCAACCTCATGGTTCCTAGTCAGATTTGCTTCCACTATACCAGAACGGGACTCCTAGGTTTTCCATTTTTAGACTGATTTGTTTTTTTGTTGTCGTTGATGTTTTGTTTGTATATTTTGTAGATGAAGCCCCTGTTGGTTACATTGTTTGCAGAGATTTTTCTCCCATTCTGTGGGTTGCCTTTTTGTTTTTTGGTTTTTGTTTTTATGGTTTCCTTTGCTGTACAAAAGCTTTTACGTCTCATTAGGTCCTATTGGTTTATTTTTGTTTTCATATTCATTATTAAAGAGGTGGGTCAAACAAGATATTGCTACAATGTATGTCAAAGAGTGTTCTGCCTATGTCTTCCCTAGGAGTTTTATAGTACCTGGCCCTACATTTAGGTCTTTAATCCATTTTGAGTTTATTTTTGTGTGGTGTTAGAGAATGTTCTAATTTCATTCTTTTATATGTAGCTGTCCAGTTTTCCGAGCTCCACTTATTGAAGAAAATGGTCTTTTCTCAACTGTTCGTTCTTGCCTCCTTTGTCATAGATTAGTTGAGCATAGGTGCTTGGGTTTATTTTTGGGCTTTCTATCCTGTTCCACTGATCTATATTTTTGTTTTTGTGTCAGTTCTATACAGTTTTGATGACTGATTGGCTTAGTAGTATAGTCTGAAGTCAGGAAGCCTGATTTCCTCCCGTACTGTTTTTCTTTTTCAGTATTGCTTTGGCTATTGCCAGTCTTTGGTGTTTCCATACAAGTTTTAAAATATTTTGTTGTAGTTCTGTGGAGAATGTCCTTGGTAATTTGATAGGGAATGCATTGAATCTGTAGATTGCCTTGGATGGCATAATCATTTTGACAATATTGATTCTTCCAATCCAAGAGCATGGTATGTATTTCTACCTGTTTGTGTCATCTCTGATTTCTTTCATCAGTGTCTTATAGTTTTTAGAGTACAGGTCTTTTGCCACTGTAGGTAGGTTTATTCCTAGGTATTTTATTCTTTTTGATGCAATGATAAATGGGATTGTTTGAATGAAAGTTTTGTCCAGATATATGCCCAAAGGTGGAATTGCTGGATCAAATGGTAGTTCTGTATTTCGTTTTATGAAGAACTTCCATACTGTTTGCCATAGTGGCTATACCCATTTATGTTTTCGTCCATGGTGCAGGAGGTTTCTCTTTTCTCCACACCCCCTCCAGCATTTGTTATTTGTAGAATTACTAAATGATGGCCATTCTGACTGGTGTGAAGTGGTACCTCATTGTAGTTTTGATTTGCATTTCTCTAATAATTAGTGATGTTGAGCATTTTTTTTATGTGCCTATTGGACATCTGTATGTCTTATTTGGAGAAATGTCTATTTAGGTCATCTACCCATTTTTTAATTGGGTTTTTTGTTTGTTTTGCTGTTGCATTGTATGAGTTTGTATATTTTGGAGGTTAAGCCCTTGTTGGCTGCATCACTTGAAACTATTTTCTCTCATTAGATAGGCTGTATTTTTTTTTTTTTTTATGGTTTCCTTTGCTGTGCAAAAGCTTGTAAGTTTAATTAGTTCTCATTGGTTGCTTTGGGAGACTGACCCAAGAAACTATTTGTACAGTTGATGTCAGAGAATCTTTTGCCTGTGTTCCCTTCTAGGAGTTGTATGGTGTCTTGTCTTATGTTTAAGTCTCTAAATTTATTTTTGTGTATGGCGTGAGGGTGTATCCCAGTTTCACTGATTTACATGCAGCTGTCCAGTTTTCCCAGCATCACTTGATGAAGAGACTTTTCCCCATTTTATATTCTTGCCTCCTTTGTTGAAGATTAACTGACCTCAGGTGTCTGGGTTTATTTCTGGGTTCTCTATTCTGTTCTATTGGTCTATATGTCTGTTTTTGTACCAGTACTGTACTGTCTTGATTACTGTAGCTTTGTAATATTGCCAGAGGTCTGGGAGACTTACGCCTCATGCTTGGAGGTCCCCCCCTCCATAAGGATTGCTTTGGCAATTCTGGGTCTTTTATGGTTCCATATAAGTTTTTGGATTGCTTGTTCTAGTTTTGTGGAAAATGTCATGGTTAATTTGATAGGGTTTGCACTGAACCTGTAGATTGCTTTGGGTAGTATGGCCATTTTAACGATATTAATTCTTCTAATCCAGGAGCATGGAATATCTTTCCATTTCTTTCAATCCTCTTTAATTTCCTTGATTACTGTTTTATAGTTCTCAGCATATAAGTCTTTCACCTCCTTGGTCAGGTTTATTTCTAGGTATTTAATTTTTTGGGATGTTATTTTTAAAAGGCATTGTATTTTTATATTCCTTTTCTAATATTTCATCGTTAGTATACAGAAATGCAACTGATTTCTGAATGTTATGGTTGCATCTTGCTATTTTGCTGAATTCATTGATCAGTTCAGGTTTTTGTGTGGAATCCTCAGGGTTTTCTATATACAGTACCATGTCATCTACATACAGTGACAATTTTATCTCTTCTCTTCCAGTATGGATACATTTTACTTCTTCTTGTGTTTGATTGCTGTGGACATCCTTATCTTATTCTAGATATTCTGTCTAGAAGATCTGTCCATTGATGTGAGTGGCTGGTAAAGTCTTCTAGTATTATTTGTATTCCTATCAATTTCTCCTTTAATATCTGTTAATATTTGTTTTATTTACTTGGTGCTCCTATATTAGGGGCATATATATTGACAAGTGTAATATCCTCTTCTTGAATTGATCCTTTTATCATTAAATAGTGTCCTTTATCTTTATGGCTCTTGTCTTAAAGTCTATTTTGTCTGATATGAGCATTGCAACTTCTGCTTTTCTGTCTTTTCCATTTGCGTGAAATATCTTTTTCCATCCCCTCACTTTCAATTTATATGGGTCCTTTGCCCTAAGGTGAATCTCTTGTAGGCAGCATGTTCTCTAGGCTCTTGTTTTTTTAATCCAATCTGCCACTCTATCTTTTGATTAGAGCATTTGGTCCATTGACATTTAAGGTAATTATTGATAAATATATATTTATTGCTGTTTTAAATCTTGTTTTCCAGTTGACTCTGTTTCTTCTTTGCTCCTTTCTCTTTTTGGTTGGATGTTATCCTTTTATTTTATGCTTGTGTCCTGTTCTTAGTTTTTGTGAATATATTGTTTCTTCAATGTACTCTTTGGTTTTGATTCGTGGTTGCCCTGTTTTTCAAGTATGTTAACCCCTTCCTATATCTGCTTGCTTTAGCCTGATAGTTATATAGGCTCAAACACATTCTAAAGAAATAGAGTCTAGATTTTCTTACTTTCCTTTCCCACATTTTACGCTTTTGATGTCCTTTCTTGCATATTCATGTTTATCCTTTTGCTATTTCTTGTGTTTAGCATCACTTTTACAAATAGTTTTTTTTTTTCTTTCTTTTAGATCTGTACACTGGCTTATTTAAGTGAATGCTTTCCAATTGTAATTTCCTCTATCTTATATCTTCTTAATTCTTTCCTATTTAGAGGAGAACTTTTAGTATTTCTTTTAGAATGGGTTTGGTATTGCTGTATTCTTTTAATTTTTGTTCATCAGAGAAATTCTTCATTTCTCCTTCTATGGAAATGATAATCTTTCTGGGTAGAGTGTTCTAGGTTCCAAAACTTTCCCTTTTAGAACTTTGAATATATCTTGCCACTCTCTATTGGCCTGTAATGTTTCTGTAGAGAAACCAGGTGATAAAATTCATGGGGGTTCCCATATAATTAAAGCTTTGTTTTTCTCTTGCTGCCTCTAAAATACTCTCGTTATATTTAACTTTTGTCATTTTTATTATAATGTATTTTGAGTAGATGTTTCTGGGTTCATCTTGTTTGGAACTCTCTGTTCTTGTATCTGGATGTCTGTTTCCTCCTTTAAATTTGGAAAATTTTCAGCATCATTTCTTCAAATGCATTTTTAGTCCCCTTTTCTCTTTCTTCTCCTTCCTATTATGCATAGATTGTCATGCTTTATAGTATACTATAGATCTCTTAGATTGCTTTTCTTTTTTTAAATTTGGCTCTGTCTGCTGTACTGATTCAGTGATTTCCATTATTCTATCTTTCAAGTCACTTATCATTTCTCTGCATTATTCACTCTGTTCTTCAATGCCTTTAACTCAGCTTGTGTCTCTGAAAATGAATTTTCTAATTTTTCATGGCTCCTCCTTATAGTTTCTAGTTCCTTTTGAAAGCAATCTGCATTACTGTTGATAGTATTCTTTTTTTTTTTTAATTTTCCCACTGTACAGCAAGGGGGTCAGGTTATCCTTACATGTATACATTACAATTACAGTTTTTCCCCCACCCTTTCTTCTGTTGCAACATGAGTATCTAGACAAAGTTCTCAATGCTATTCAGCAGGATCTCCTTGTAAATCTATTCTAAGTTGTGTCTGATAAACCCAAGCTCCCGATCCCTCCCACTCCCTCCCCCTCCCATCAGGCAGCCACAAGTCTCTTCTCCAAGTCCATGATTTTCTTTTCTGAGGAGATGTTCATTTGTGCTGGATATTAGATTCCAGTTATAAGTGATATCATATGGTATTTGTCTTTGTCTTTCTGGCTCATTTCACTCAGGATGAGATTCTCTAGCTCCATCCATGTTGCTGCAAATGGCATTATGTCATTCTTTTTTATGGCTGAGGAGTATTCCATTGTGTATATATACCACATCTTCCAAATCCAATCCTCTGTCGATGGACATTTGGGTTGTTTCCATGTCCTGGCTATTGTGAATAGGGCTGCAATGAACATGCGGGTGCATGTGTCTCTTTTAAGTAGAGTTTAGTCCGGATAGATGCCCAAGAGTGGGATTGCAGTGTCATATGGAAGTTCTATGTATAGATTTCTAAGGTATCTCCAAACTGTTCTCCATAGTGGCTGTACCAGTTGACATTCCCACCAACAGTGCAGGAGGGTTCCCTTTTCTCCACAGCCCCTCCAACACTTGTTATTTGTGGATTTATTAGTGATGGCCATTCTGACTGGTGTGAGGTGGTATCTCGTGGTAGTTTTGATTTGCATTTCTCTTATAATCAGCGATGTTGAGCATTTTATCATGTGTTTGTTGGCCATCTGTATATCTTCTTTGGAGAAATGTCTATTCAGTATTTCTTTTAACATGGGTTTTGTGTTGCTGTATTCTTTTAGTTTTTGTTTGATGGAAAAAATTTTTATTTCCCCTTCTATTTTAAATGATATTCTTGCTGGATAGAGTATTCTAGGTTGCATATTTTTTCCTTTTAGCACTTTAAATATCTCTTGCCATTCCCTCCTGGCCTGTAGTGTTTCTGTAGAGAAATCAGCTGATAACCTTATGCGGGTTCCCTTGTAGGTAACATTCTGCTTTTCTCTTGCTGCCTTTAGGATCCTCTCTTTATCACTAACTTTTGCCATTTTTATTATGATGTGTCTTGGTGTGGGTCTATTTGGGTTCAATTTGTTTGGGGCCCTCTGTGCTTCCTGTATCTTGAACCCAGTATCCTTTAGATTTGGGAAGTTTCCAGTGATAATTTCTTCAAATATATTTTCCATTCCCTTATCTTTTTCTACTCCTTCTGGAATTCCTATTATGTGTAGATTGGCCCGGTTTATATTATCCCATAGGTCTCTTATATTGCTTTCCAGTTTTTTGATTTGGTTTTCTGTCTGCTGACCTGATTGGGTGATTTCCATTATTCTATCTTCCATATCACTGATTCGTTCTTCTGCATTATTCATTCTGGTTTTTACTGCCCCTAGTTCAGTTTGCATCTCTGCAAATGAATGTTCTAGTTTTTCTTGGCTCCTCCTTATATTTTCTAGCTCCTTTCTGAGGGTATCTGCATTACTGTTCATATCTTCTCTTAATTCCTTCAGTATTTTCACTATTTCTTTTTTGAACTCCAGGTCTGTCAGACTGCAGAGATCTGTTTCATTGTTGACTGTTTTAGGTGAGTTCTCCTGTTGGTTTGACTGGGAGTGGTTTCTCAGCTTCTTCATCTTGCTTGTTGTTTTCTTTCTCCTGGGGGAGTTGTACTCTCCGTGATCGGGCAGTGTTTGCCTTGTCACTGCCGTGGAATGTTTTCTGAGAGCTGGCGTTGTTGGTCAGTCTTTTTTGAGGCAGTGTGGCTTTTCTGGAGTGTTGATGGGGCTAACAGGGTCTCTTTGAAGCAAAGGAGGACTTCCTGAGGGCATACAGGACTGGGAGGTCCACACCACGATGGTAGCAGATTTCACTCGGTCAGGCAGAGCTTGCTCTGGTGTTTTTAGGCTGTGGGGTTCTTGCAGGAGGTTGGCAGTGTTGGGCAGCTGTTCCTCAGGAGTGCAGCGCCCCATGGGGGCTGGAGAAGCTATCTGGGTCACTGAGAACCTAAGAGGCTCTTCCCTAAGGTAGCCCAACTCAGAAGGGCAACCTGAGAATGTAGACAAATCTTTTCACAGTCTGGCCAAGCTTGTTGTAGCTTTGCTGGGCTGCAGGGGGTCCTGCCTGGAGCTGGCAGTCCTATGCAGCTGATCCGCTATAGCTCAGCACCCCCTGGGGGCTTGTGTGGCTAGCAGGGCCGCTGAATACCCAAGAGGCTCCTCCCCAGGGCAGCCCAACTCAGAAAGACCATCTGAGATCTTTTCACGGCCCGGCCAGGCTTGTTGCAGCTTTTCTGGGCTGCAGGGGGTCCTGCCTGGAGCTGGCAGTCCTATGCAGCTGATCCGCTATAGCTCAGCACCCCCTGGGGGCTTGGGTGGCTAGCAGGGCCTCTGAAAGCCCAAGAGGCTCCTCCCCAGGGCAGCCCAACTCAGAAAGACCATCCGAGAATTAGGCTGATCTTTTCACAGCCTGGCTAGGCTTGTTCTAGCTTTTCTGGGCTGCAGGCCTTTTCTCGGGGGCTGGTGGTGTTTGGTGCTGCTCTGCAGAGGTGTAGCTCCTTCAAAGGGCAAGCAGGTCTATACAGGGACAGCCCCTGTGGTGGTAGGCTTCAGGCAATTGTTGGGGCCAGCCCTCCCGGATGGCAGGCAGCCCCAGCTACAGTGAGAGCGTAGGGGGTGGCGGGGATGGGGGGAGGGGATGCACTGGGAAGCACAGCTTTCTGCTAGCTAGAGGACCTGTAAGCTTGCTGTAGCATGGGGGGTATTCTCTGGGGACCCACCCCTTCTTCTCTCCCCTCCCCAGCATGGGCGCAGACCAGGCTCTTCTCCCAGGTTCCCTCTGATGTGGCTTTCCACTTCCCCGCCCCTAGAGTATTGCTCCCTTCCTCTGCGACAGCTTTGTTTTCTAGTCTCCCAGGCAGTCTCTGCCCCGTCAAACTTGACAGACCGGTTTCTAGACCTCCCAAGCAGTCTCCGCTCTGCCCCCCACCCCCAGCCCTTTCCCGGGGACTAACCTCTGGAGCGGAGGACTTGGTGCCCAGCCCCCACCCAGGCATCTTAATTTTTGGTGACTGTGCCCGTAGTTCAGATGGTCTGTTCAGTTCTTGATCGGCTTTTCAGTACTCCAACTTACTGCTACACTCTTCTCTGCATCTGGAGATTCCTCCAGTTCGTTTGATCTTTCCCCCGAGTAGGTGACTTTCCAGGGTGCGGGATCCCTTTCTCCTCCTCAGTTCCCCTTTTGGGAGCACCCATCCCGCTCGGATTCACCTTCTCTCACTCTCCTCTTTTCTCCCATTCTGCCCAGTAATGTCACGAACTTCTTGCCGTTATTGGAGTTTAGGTTCTTCTGCCAGTGATTGGTTGCTGTTCTGTGCGAGTTATTTGTTCTTTAGATGTGCTTTTTTTGTTGTATTTGTGGGAGAGGGTGAGCGTGTCCCCCTACTCTTCCGCCATCTTGTCCGCCTCCGATAGCCATTCTTAATTCCTTATTTTCATTACCTCCTTTTTGAACTTGCTGTCCCTTAGACTGCAGAGGTCTGTTTCATTGTTTTTTCATTCAGGGTAATTATCCTGTTGTTTTAATTGGGAATGGTTCCTGTGCATCCTCATTTTGCTTATATTTTCCTACTCTGTGAGTTTAGGGAAAACAATTATCTAATATGGTTTTGAAGGACTATTTATATGCAGGAGCATCCCTGCATAGTTTGTGTGGAATTATTATTTTTTTTGGTGTGAAGACCGCTTTTGGTTTGAATGCTTGCTATGTCTTTCCTCAGTGTGTACAGGGTGTTATCCCTTTCACAGGTGGTGGGAAGGTACATGGCCTGTGTGTGCTTCCAGGCAGGTGTGGGCAGTGGGTGATGCCTGCAGGCAGAACCTAGTCACTTGGCCCTTGGCAGTGGTGGCAATCCATGGGAAGGTGGTGGTGGCAGACTGCACCTGGTTGAAGGGCCCTAGGCAGTGATAGTGTCCACCAGGGAGGTGGAGGCGGTGCCCAGGGCCCTTGGCAGCAGCTGTGGTGGGGTATGTATGTTCCCACGGAGATGGAGGCAATGGGCAACATTTAGTTGCAGGGCCCTCCATTGCAGCAACCTCTAGAGTGACTGGGGTGGCAGGCAGTGCCTGGCCATGGGACCTTTAGTGATGGCGGGCTCCACCCACCTCTGGAGTCTTAGATGGTTGGCGGCAGTTTGCATCTGCCCCCATAGCTTGCACAGGAGGTGCCCTGCTGCCTGAGAGTCCACCTGTGCACAGAGAAAGAATTTTCTGTGGTGGTCCTGCCTCCCCTCCCCTGGAACAATGACACCTCATTTCTCTCTAGTAGTCCCACACCTCCTCCCACACTCCTTAAGCTATGGTGGTCCACTCTCTAGCCCTCTCAGGCTGTTTCCACACAACCAAACATAGACCTCTCCCCAGGACTGACTTCTGAAGCTTGAGCTTCAGCACCCAGTCACCATCCGTGTCTTTTAGGCTGTGGTGCGCTGGGCAGTGGTACTGATCACATATGCAGCTCACTCTCTGCTTTGCCCTCCTCAGGTCAGCTGTTGCACTTTTTTCTGAGGCTCTGAGACTCCCCTCTCAATCCTGGATGATCTCCCTGCCAGTTAGGTGGCCTCCTAGCATGTGGAGTCCTTTCCTTTCCTCTTTCACAGCTCCCTCTCAGGAGTGCTGATCCCATCCTGATTCCTTTTTTTTTTTTTTTTCCTCTTCTCTCTCTCTTTTTTACTTTTGTTCAACCCAGTTATTTGGAGGTTTTCCTGCCCTCTTTGGAAGTTTGAGGTCTTCTGCCAGCATTCAGTAGATGTTGTATGCAAATTGTTCTACATATAGTTTTAAAAAATTTTTTAATGTGTCTGTGGGAGAAGGTGAGTTCCACATCCTACTCCTTCACAATCTTGATCCTGGGTCTCCAGGAGCATTTTATATATGCCAAGGAGTTTTGCTAATTTTGAATGTAGTAAAAAATATTAACTGTAAGACATAATTCATCATCCATTCTGGGAAACTATTGAGAATAAAAGGGAACACTACTAATAATATATCAAGATGATAGGCATTAACCAGGACCATCCCAAGCAAACCAAGACATCTGAGGGGAAGATCAAACTTTTCTTAAAATGTTGTATCACTATTATATATATATAATATATATATTATATATATTATATAATATGTATATATTTTTTTTTCTTAAAATGTTGTATCACTATTATATATATATACATATATATATGTATATATATATACTTAATTCCATGTCCAAAACAATCAGTAGATTTACCATCTGTGAATTATTATTTTGAAGAATATCATTGAAAAGGAAGTAAAAACTATTTTCTTGTGTGTATAAAGTCAATCCAAAATGGGGATGCAGCTATGAAGTACTGAAAGAGAACACTAGCTAGGGGACAGAAAGATCTGCATTCAAATCTCATAATGCCATTTCATAGCTATGACCTCAGACAAAATTATTTTCCACTTATTTGAGCCTCAGTTTCATCATATGTAAAATAAAAAGGATAGCATCTACTTTAAAGTTATTAGTGGATCAAATGAGGTAATAAACACACTTGATGGTGTCCAGTGAAAGCTGAAAAATATTATACAGATGATCAGTGTATATAATACATGTAAACATGAAGGAAAACATTACAAGATACATTCTCTGACAGTAGCTGCAGTCAAATTATTGGATGCTTACAGACTATCTTTGAGGTAAATATTATTACTATCACTGGATTTCTGAGTAGGATGGTATACTGGGTCCTACAGCAGCCACAGGCATGACAGTGATCATTGTTTATAGAAGAATGATCACTACAGTTTTCTTTATTTCTAAATTGTACCTCAAAAAGAAATCCCATTACCTTCAGCATCTGCAGAATTGGATATGACTTTCAAGATCATGCTCACTATATATCAGCTATCCTATTAAGTCTTCTGGCCCCATCCTTGGAACCAAAAATGGCAGTTCAGCACCAATACAATCTTGCAGCCTGAGTTTGTGTTGGAAGCATGTGACTGAGTGTCAGGGTCCTCAAGCATTAAAACTGGCTCAGCTACTATTTAGCCACATGACCTCAGGACAAGATGTTCCTGTAAAATGAGGCAATATACCAGAGGATCATTAAGAACCCTATAAACTCTGACATTTTAGGATTCTAAGACATCTCCTTGGTGTTTTACAAGTCTAGAAGACTGCCTTCTTCTTGGTTAAATCCTGTCCTTTCTTATAATAGAAGAAAAAGTTTAAGCACAATTTTAAACATAGATGTTTAAAACAGAGATGTCAAGTAGCTTTAGGATACAGTTAAAGTGATATACACAGATAAAATAGGTATTCATTTAAGAAACATTTATTCTTTCCCACATGAAAATGAAATTGCGGTTGTAAATATACAATAAGAAACATTTATTTTACAAGATAATTTGCTATATGATCATGACCTTGAAGTGTTAGACAAGATAATTATTAAAAGGCCTGTAAGTTCTGAATTGTGCAATTCTAAGACATTCTTGACATTTTACATGTCTAAATGACTGCCTTTATTTTGGTGTATCTTCCTTCACATTTTCCAGTCTTTCTCAGAGAAGAAAACATTTAGCATACAGTTAAAGAAATAGTAATTTTAAGTAGAGATTTAAAATAACTTTAAGATACATTTACACTGCAATACAGGTAAAATAATTGTTCAGTCAGGAAACACTTATTCACAGTATGAATTTCATTAATTTATGGAAAATAATATGAACTAAGTAGCAATTCTCTTACAAGATAACTGAATGATTTTAATTTTGTAGGTAGAGACATGTACAACACTTACAGCATTTATACAATACTAATTTCAAAATAGGTTTTTGACTTCTAGAATGAAAGTTCTTGATTACAAGCTTTAGATATGCAACTTAGCTCAGTAGGTGTAAACTCTAAAGAAGCAACTACATACAAATCTACCCTCCAGCCTCCAGCCTGAGAAAGTGAAATTAGAAACTTTTAAGGCAGGAAAAAAATTCCTCCAAAGTATAAATGATTACGGTCCAAAGGGCATGTTTACAAATGAACGTGTTATTTATCTGAGCAAGTGACTTAATTTGCACCCTAACTTCTTTTCTTACTGCTTCCTGATTTATAATTCTGGGGAATATTTATGCTACACCTACTGTACAAGACATTGAGAACAGTAAGAATCATCAGACATGGTCCCAGAGGCGTGCTGGTAAATGTTTAGTAACCAGCTCTTGAGAGGAAGGAAAGCCCTTCCTTATAGCATTTGCCAATTCCTGTGGTATAAAATACTCCCACTGTGGCAGATTTCAAGCTACCAACAAGTTGAATAACTGGCTCAAAAAATTCCTGAAACTAAGAATCACCTCTCCCAAGCTCTTATACTCCAGCTCCAACACACTACTGCTTGGAACCCACCTTCATGTAGTTTATAATCTATTCATGGGTACATATTTTAGAGTACAGAAAAGGATTGGGAAGATAGAGATAAAACATGAGGTGTAGATAAATAAAATATAGTTTATAAGCAATTTTAAAAGTTAAAAAGAATACTAAAATATGTGGAGTTTTTCCACTTGTTTACATTTATTTTAGGAAATTAAAATGTAATATATTTGAGACAAAGAATGAGTGCAATCAGGAAAAGATAAGACATCCTAAGATACATGCCAACAATAATCATGTTTATGTTGAAAGAAAATACCTAATAAGGTAAAAGCAAATGTAATGTAACTTTTAAAACTCCATCTTCTTTGAACTCTTTCAGTTTGGTCCATAATCCTGAAGACCTGTCCTCTCCTCTTTGGCTGCAGCTTTGATGAGATTAGCTAGCTTATTTTGCACAATATGGAAGAGCATACTGCTTCACACCATTTACACTATCCACTTGAATAAAAAGCAAAACTAAATTTCAGAGTCTGAAAATTGAACACTCAAA
This sequence comes from Sus scrofa, assembly GCF_054392235.1. Taxonomy (NCBI): domain Eukaryota; kingdom Metazoa; phylum Chordata; class Mammalia; order Artiodactyla; family Suidae; genus Sus; species Sus scrofa. The sequence goes on from NC_139395.1 coordinate 165,527,563, forward strand.
TAAAAAGCAAAACTAAATTTCAGAGTCTGAAAATTGAACTTCCTTTGGATAGTCACCCCTTTGTATCATATCTTGGGCAAGTGCCGCCTGGGGTGACCAGGAAATTCTTCTGGTAGCAAAACATGAAGTCTGCAGGTTGGGCATGTCCCCTGTTGCATCAGCCAAGGTCTAATGCACTAAGAAGCAAAAAGATGCATGTGAGTCCCTCAGGTGTAGCCTAGCAGAGGCAGCTGTGACTCTATATAAAAGGGCTGCCAGCCAAAATGTTTCTGGTGTATCTTGGAGCTTTGCTTGGTGGATTATTACAGTAACTGCTGCAATCATGGCACTCTGTGGTTTGCTGAGCAATATGGTTGGTAACAGCAAAATACCTTTCAGCCAGTTTATTCTATCAAGAGTCTTTCCCCATCCCCAACTTTCAGGAAGACTAGCAGTTTTTCCTAATAAGGAGGTTGAGGAAACCTATTATACCTTTTCTCTGGTTTATTATATATTATTCTCATTTATAATCTAGAAAAAGTCATACCTAAACATACAAATGTCGCTAATACCTTGTTATCAAGTGATTATGGTATTTTGAAGTTAAAATCCCTAGATAATGGATGCACTTTTAAGATTGCTATTTCTTTTCAGATTGCTATTTCTTCAGTAGAACTCTTTGGTTATGAACTTATCTATTAAGTCATTTGCCTGAATACTGACTCTCCTAAAACAAATCATTTTTACTTGAATGAATAATGGAGTGCCAGGTCAGATGGGAGAGGATTAGGAATGGGCAGTATATATGAGGCCCTAACTCTAACCCTAAAGAGTAACCTGAATTACCTGCTTTCTATTCAATGAGCAATGGCAAAGAATAAAATAAGTTTTGTGAAACATTTATTTTCTAAATGGGTCTTTAGAACTTTTAAAATTTCAGATGGAAAAATCAGATGGCTAAGTATCTATCCTGGAGATCTTTTGGGATTAGACATTCTGTGTACATCTCTTCTTATCAGGGTAAATGCAAAATATAATTCCATACCAGGTATCACATGTCTGAAATTATGTTTTATAGATAACGCTTGAATAAGCTGGCTATTGTTCACTTCCTTGAGAAACCTTTCTTTTGTAAGATTAATTTTTCCTGTGTCAAATTACATCTCTGCAACAGAAGATCTGGCTCATAAGTTGTATATCAGTATCATTTGCACAGCAGCAACACCAGGAGTTAATCTATATAAATGTCAAGAATTAACAAAAGATATGCCAGCCTCACATTTTTCTAACATCAAAACTCAAGCTTCTGCATCCTCAAAAGCACATACAGGAGCCTGGGTAGACTGTTAAAGTTAAGTCTTACAGTGGCCATTGGCCATCATTAGGCATGGACAAAGGACACTATTTATAGCAACTCAGGGTGAAGTGGCACTGTTGCTAAACTGCCAACGGCCATGTCACTCACCATTCCTTCCAGTTCTGCTCAAAAGAACAGCTATACTCTGTCCCAATAAATCTCATTGTTGTCCCTTTCTCCTGCTAGGTGTACTGAGATCTGAGAAAGCACAGTGCAATCCATGGCCAAGTATGTGGAAACATACAAACACTTCTGTGTGGTACCCAAAAGCCCAGCTTTTATCCAGTAGAATTCATGATACAGCAGTGGATGATACATGAATATCACTTCAAGGACTGCAGTATGAATTTCACTTAGATGATTAATGGTAAAATATTAAAAAAGATAAGTTTACCTGAGAGTGGAATTTGTGTGCACAAGGCAAAACCGAGAGGTTGTCTGGAGAGAGATTCTCATGACAAATCACACAAGGCTCCTCTTCTTCTTCCTTATCATCATCCTAGAGAAAATACAGGGTAATAAATTCAGCTCATTTCTCTCTCTTAAATTTAAATGTATTTAGAATCAACAGTCTCAGTCTCACCAAATTATTGGCTCCTTCTAATTTGACAGGACCTTGTGAACTGAGGGGCTTCCGGGCTGGTTTTGAGGGCTGGACAGCATTAGCCTGGGGTGGAGTATGGTGGCTGGGTGAAACACTGTTTCCATTTGGCACTGATTTTCCTTGACTCTGAAAAGAAGAATACGTTTTTTTTTGTTTGTTTGTTTGTTTGTTTTTTTTAAGAATTGTACTAAAACAAAAAGAGCTAATAGAATACCATAGAACCAGGGTATAGTGAGAATTAGCAAAAGAGCAAAGGTCACTCAGGTTCTTAAGAAATTGTGAAATAAATGTTGGCAATATAACCCAAATACTAAGAGCCAAGTAAAAACAACTCCAGGTTCTCTTTTAATTAAAACAAGTCTTTGCATAAAATTAGAAAAAATGTACCCTTTTAGAATCATTCAAAATAACCTAGAGTAAATTTCAAGTTTTATTCTAGAACGATCAGGTGGTGTGTCCCATGCCATTTATTAAGTTGAACTGTTTATTATTAATAGATGATTGAATATGATTATAGATTGATTTCCTGATCATGTCATGGAGATAACTGACGGAGTTTACTACTAAAGATAAGGGCTAAAAGATATAGGGTTGGTTTGTTTGTTTTACCTGAGATCTCTTGGGGTCAATAAATTGGGAAATCTTGCAAACAATTTCATCAAATGTCAGTCCAGATAAGGACTTCCCATGAGTATTCTTCAATTTCCGTAAGAAATCTGTAAGCTCCTTTCTGGAAGAGAACAAGGAAAGAGCAGTGCTGATTTTCCTACTGCCTTTGAGGATGTGCTTTCCAAAGGAGATATAAAATCCTATCATAGGATTGCTGTATAGCATACAGATGTGACCCTTTAGATCTCTGGTCTAAAAAAGTGATCACAAGTCCATCTCCATTTATCTTAAACTAAAATGAAAACTCTTAATGTGCTCATTAATAATGATACTTAATGTGTTCATAAGTTCTAAATATTTCTATTTATTTTCTTTCCAAAAATATGTTTTAACTATTTCTAAAAGCTCACTGTAGGAAAATTAATTTTGTACTGAGCTCTTTATAACATACGTCTCAATGCTCTCTTACTAAGGATTAAAGTATTCCCTTCTCTTACTTAGGATTAAAGTATCCCCTTCTCTTACACAGGATTAAAGTATTTCTTTTTAACTATGTTACTATTGGCCCCTCTATTATTTTTAATGGTTTTATTTTATAAAACTCAGAAACAGAAAACAAAGATTTAACAGAACAGGAAAGCAAAGATTAAAAGACAAATTATGTGATAAAAAATCTAGGAATATCTTAATCTATATGTTTCTTTTCAATTCCCATGTCCTACTGACTCTACACATTTTTGGTAGGATAGGATAGGATGATAAAGAATTTTTCTTTCTCAAATGAAGTATCATGTCAGCAGCCTTATAAAACTACTTTTGATTTTTTACTGTTTATTTTATATATGTATATTTAGAACAACTATATTACAATTTTAGTTTTATTTTCTATTCACCATTATATTTATAAAACCATAATCTAATCCTGAAACATAACAGTATATATTAAATAAAAGCACTGGTCTTTAAATGAACATACTGGTAAAAACTAGAATTATTTCATTTGATACAAGAATAAAAAGAAAAGACACTTCATTCCTGGAGCAGTAGAATTAAACATCTTTCTGCTAAAGTCAGAACTGTGAAAAGAACAGTAAAATAATGATTTCTTGCATTTAACTATGTTCCCTAACAAAGAAACTATAAGGACCCTCAATAAAATTAAGGAAATAGGAAAGTAAAACCTGATGATGTTTGGGCTTCTATGGCATACAATTAACTTGAAATTCACTTTAGAAATAGTTTATTAAGATAATTATTGCAGCCGGTAGCATTAAAATTGAATAGGTTTACAGCTAGTTGTACTTTCAATAAATGAGCAAACCTAAATTTAAAAGTTTATTCTCTCATACCTTACAACTAATAACTTTAGTGAAGAGGTTTAGCATTTATATGGAACACTATCCTTTCTTAATAAATTTAATTTTCCTTACCAAGGCAATGGTAAGAAATTATAGGTACTTGTGTGTATGTGTGTGAGAGAGGTATAGGCATAAAAACGTTATGGAAACTATAGTGTATGATCTGTACTCAGCACTAAAAAAGACTAAGTTACCTGGTCTGTTGTGGAAAGGCAGTCTTCAGCCTGTCTGTAATCTTCTCCCAATTAATTATGGGAAGATCACTTCCCAGACCTGCACTGGGAGACATAGCTTCTCCCACTGATGCTGGCACCGTCCAGGCTATGCCAGCCATCTGTAAGGAGCACAAAATTACAACCCATCAATATCAGTTATTAGGATGTAAAGTTTCATGCCAACACGACATTTCCATACCTCAGAAAACGGGTAAAATAAAGAGGAATATTATATAAATGTTCCTTTTTTAGAATTTTAATCGGCACAAAAATATTTCTAATTGTTTATATTACCTTTATTTTAAAAATGGCACATTGCTAGTCTCAGTAACTGTAAACATATACAGAAATACATACAGGATGTGCATTTCTGAAAGCAACCTAGTTTTTTGGGGGGGTGGGAGGGGGTTATATCTACAGCATGAGAAAGTTTCCTGGCCACAGATCAAACCTGTACCACAGCAGTGACAATGGGGGATCCTTAACCCACTGAGCCACCAGGAAATCCTCCCTTTTTTCCTAAAGTTTGTTAATAGGGGAATAAATAATTATAGCATGTCTACTCAAGTCTTTAAAAACAAATCTGAGCATCAGAGATTCCACAAAATACATCTCATTAAAAACAAAAAAGAGTCTATGGCATAGCATTTATGGTAGAACTCATTTTATATTAAAACATTTTAAAAATGTGTATGCACAGAAAAGTCTGTAAGATATAAAATAATCTATAAACTGATTAGTTTCTAGGATTCAACAGCAGGGTAATTTTGCATTCTACCTGGTATATTATATATTGTATATATTTTGTGTATTTCTGTATTGCTTTATGATTAGCACACTACTTTTAAAATTAGAAAAATAATAAAGTTTAATTTTCAAACAACTAAATAAAGATGAGAATACTACTAGAATGTCTGCCCAGTGTCTCATGAATGTTACAAAGGTGGTATGGAAATTGTAGTGACACCTTTGAGCCATGAAACCATCAAAGTTTTCCCCACATTTTATGATAGTTCTTTCTTAGAACCATTAAGATTCTAATTAATATTTGCTTATCTGATTACTAGAATAATTATAAACATGGCATCTTGTACCTAAGACTAGGGATTATTTTCAAATATAAGATTATTACTTATAAAAAATTAACTACTAACAGCCATTGAAATTATTCATACAAAGCCTGGTAAGTTAGAGAAAAAGTAGAATATTCCCAGAAATCTAGGTTTGCCTCAGTGTCAAGCTTCTTCAGAGGAATTAGAAAGTAATCTTATAGAAAGTTAAGGTACTTTAATATTTTCAATAAAATTTTATAGTTCCTTATAGAATGGTTCAGGAACAAACCACATAAGCAGCCCTGTGATATCACGGTAATTAAAAGACATGGTACTAACTTGTTAAAGCCTAGATACTTTACATAAAGCCAGGCTCCATACAAATAAGTGAGTCCATTTGACTATATATATCAAAGGGAGCCTGTTAGCAATATACAGGTACAAAATAGATAAACATTGTTCTCTACTATACACACATATGTGTGTAGATAAAATTTTTCTTTAGCTTTGTGGTGTAATTTGGCTTGTTGTGACTTGGCTTCTTTGTTTTTCAACCTACCCATCAATCATGCTAAATTAAATTATCTGTTAAAATTATCAATCTAACCTGCTTTGTGGCCTGGTATAGAAGCAAAACTATAAGAGTTCTCTAAGATATTTATCTCTGTATCCAAAAACTAAGGTATTATCACTTAAGGAAAGAATTAAATATGTAATATGCTTAACTCAGTGCCTCACATGAAACCATTTGGTCATCACCCCCATCACCTTCATCATTATTTATCAAGTAAATGAACAAAGAGAAGACATTCATTTTGGAAGTCCATCATAGTGACAAAAAACTTGTTGATGTCTATTCCACCAAAAAGGGCTCTGTACCAGGGGATGTCTAGGTTGGCCAGTTGTGGAGATGACTCCAGAACAAATAGCAGGAATTTGAGGAACAGTGAGTAAAGGTCTAAATAAAGATTCTTTCACAATGGGTTTTCCTAGGAACTGCTGCATCTGAAATAGAAAAGAGAAAATAAAAACAACCCCCCCACATATTTGTATATTTATATAGTCAATGATCTAAACTCATAGAGCAATGTTTAGGGAGAAAATGATTTGAAACACAGGTACAAGGCACAATGTTGTCATAACATTAGTTAAATATATGAATATTTGAAAAAGCAAAGGGCAGAAAAATATACGAAAAAGCACAGAGAGAAGAGAGCTGGGTTCTGTCCTATTTTCTCTCCTACCTGGGTAAACTTGGATGCCAAATTATTAATCTATAAAATAAGAGGGTTGGGTTAGGTGATCTTTAAGGTTCTTTACCAACTGGAATAAAAGGACTATGCAAAGGAACTCCTCAATGAGTACTGTCCGTGCTGATAAACAATACTGACCTTCAGAAATTCCACTAAAGAACCATAGTTGTCTATAGGAAATATTTTGCTATTAGGTATTGAAGGGACCTTGTACCATGTGGTGGAGTTCTGCTCTTATGTTTAGTTCCAAGGACTACAGAAAGCTGAAGTGGGGTGGGCCTGGTAGATAAATCCTGCTAAAGTGATTTGTCGTACAGACATGTCTGTGGGTGTTACCGAACATCCTCAGGGGGTCATAGAAAGCTAGCCCTTAGAGTCTACCAATGGGATGGACACCTTATTGGATAGACTACAGAAGGGGACAGGTTTATTGAGTATCTACTGTATGCCATGTCTAGCACTGGCATAAAGCAGAAGTTCAACTATTTGTTGATTTTAAAAAATGAACATCAATATATCATTTAAGTAATGACCCTGAAACCAGCAGGCGAAACTTAATGAGGAACATTATAATGGAGAGATCAAGATGACATTAGATTCTTTTTTTTTTTTTAATTTTTATTTTTATTTTATTTTCCCACTGTACAGCAAGGGGGTCAGGTTATCCTTACATGTATACATTACAATTACAGTTTTTCCCCCACCCTTTCTTCTGTTGCAACATGAGTATCTAGACATAGTTCTCAATGCTATTCAGCAGGATCTCCTTGTAAATCTATTCTAGGTTGTGTCTGATAAACCCAAGCTCCCGATCCCTCCCACTCCCTCCCCCACCCATCAGGCAGCCACAAGTCTCTTCTCCAAGTCCATGATTTTCTTTTCTGAGGAGATGTTCATTTGTGCTGGATATTAGATTCCAGTTATAAGTGATATCATATGGTATTTGTCTTTGTCTTTCTGGCTCATTTCACTCAGGATGAGATTCTCTAGTTCCATCCATGTTGCTGCAAATGGCATTATGTCATTCTTTTTTATGGCTGAGTAGTATTCCATTGTGTATATATACCACCTCTTCCGAATCCAATCCTCTGTCGATGGACATTTGGGTTGTTTCCATGTCCTGGCTATTGTGAATAGGGCTGCAATGAACATGCGGGTGCATGTGTCTCTTTTAAGTAGAGCTTTGTCGGGATAGATGCCCAAGAGTGGGATGGCAGGGTCATATGGAAGTTCTATGTATAGATTTCTAAGGTATCTCCAAACTGTTCTCCATAGTGGCTGTACCAGTTGACATTCCCACCAGCAGTGCAGGAGGGTTCCCTTTTCTCCACAGCCCCTCCAGCACTTGTTATTTGTGGATTTATTAATGATGGCCATTCTGACTGGTGTGAGGTGGTATCTCATGGTAGTTTTGATTTGCATTTCTCTTATAATCAGCGATGTTGAGCATTTTATCATGTGTTTGTTGGCCATCTGTGTATCTTCTTTGGAGAAATGTCTATTCAGGTCTTTTGCCCATTTTTCCATTGATTGATTGGTTTTTTTGCTGTTGAGTTGTATAAGTTGCTTATATATTCTATAGATTAAGCCCTTGTCGGTTGCATCATTTGAAACTATTTTCTCCCATTCTGTAAGTTGTCTTTTTGTTTTCTTTTGGGTTTCCTTTGCTGTGCAAAAGCTTTTCAGTTTGATGAGGTCCCATGGGTTTATTTTTGCTCTAGTTTCTATTGCTTTGGGAGACTGACCTGAGAAAATTTTCATGATGTTGATGTCAGAGAGTGTTTTGCCTATGTTTTCTTCTAGGAGTTTGATGGTGTCCTGTCGTATATTTAAGTCTTTCAGCCATTTGGAGTTTATTTTTGTGCATGGTGTGAGGGTGTGTTCTAGTTTCATTGCTTTGCATGCAGCTGTCCAGGTTTCCCAGCAATGCTTGCTGAATAGACTTTCTTTTTCCCATTTTATGTTCTTGCCTCCCTTGTCAAAGATTAATTGACCATAGGTGTCAGGGTTAATTTCCGGGTTCTCTATTCTGTTCCATTGGTCTGTCTGTCTGTTTTGATACCAGTACCACACTGTTTTGATGACTCTGGCTTTGTAGTATTTCTTGAAGTCTGGGAGAGTGATGCCTCCTGCTTGGTTTTTGTTTCTCAGGATTGCTTTGGCGATTCTGGGTCTTTTGTGGTTCCATATAAATGTTTGGATTGTTTGTTCTAGTTCTGTGAAAAATGTCATGGGTAATTTGATAGGGATTGCATTGAATCTGTAGATTGCTTTGGGTAGGATGGCCATTTTCACAATATTGATTTTTCCAATCCAGGAACATGGAATATCTTTCCATTTCTTTACATCTTCTTTGATTTCTTTGATTAAGGTTTTATAGTTCTCGGCATATAGGTCCTTTACCTCTTTGGTCAGGTGTATTCCGAGGTATTTGATTTTGTGAGGTACAATTTTAAAAGGTATCGTATTTTTGTATTCCTTTTCTAATGTTTCATTGCTGGTATACAGAAATGCAACTGACTTCTAAATGTTAATCTTATATCCTGCCACTTTGCTGAATTTATTAATCAGTTCAAGGAGTTTTGGGGTTGAGTCCTTAGGGTTTTCTAGGTATAGAATCATGTCATCTGCATACAGTGACAGTTTGATCTCTTCTCTTCCTATATGGATGCCTTTGATTTCTTTTGTTTGTCTAATTGCTGTGGCTAAGACTTCCAAAACGATGTTGAAGAGCAGTGGTGAGAGTGGGCATCCCTGTCTTGTTCCAGATTTGAGTGCGACGGCTTTCAGTTTTTCCCCATTGAGGATTATATTTGCTGTGGGTTTATCATAAATGGCTTTGATTATATTCAGGAATGTTCCCTCTATACCCACTTTGGCGAGGGTCTTGATCATGAATGGATGTTGAACTTTGTCAAATGCTTTTTCTGCGTCTATTGAGATGATCATATGATTTTTGACTTTTTTTTTGTTAATGTGGTGTATGATGCTGATTGATTTGCATATGTTGAACCATCCTTGTGAACCTGGGATGAACCCAACCTGGTCATGGTGTATAATTTTTTTGATATGTTGTTGGATTCGGTTGGCTAAGATTTTGTTGAGAATTTTTGCATCTATATTCATCAGAGATATTGGGCGATAGTTTTCTTTTTTGGTGGTATCTCTGCCTGGTTTTGGAATGAGGGTGATGGTGGCCTCATAGAATGTCTTTGGGAGTATTCCTTCTTCTTCAACCTTTTGAAAGAGTTTAAGGAGGATGGGCACCAATTCCTCTTTATATGTTTGATAAAATTCACCTGTGAAGCCATCTGGTCCTGGACTTTTATTTGTAGGGAGTGATTTTATGACCTCTTCAATTTCATTTCTAGTGATCGGTCTGTTCAGTTGATCTGTTTCTGCTTGATTCAGTTTTGGCAGGCTGTAAGATTCTAGAAAATTGTCCATTTCTTCCAGATTGTCAAACTTATTGCCATATAGTTGTTCATAGTATTCTCTTATGGTTTTTTGTATTTCTGCTGTATCTGTTGTGATTTCTCCTTTTTCATTTATAATTTTGGTGATTTGGGTTCTTTCTCTCCTCTTTTTAGTGAGTCTGGCCAGGGGTTTATCAATTTTGTTCACCTTTTCAATGAACCAGCTCTTGGTTTTATTAATTTTCTCTATTGTTTTTTGAGTCTCTATTTTATTGATTTCTTCTTTGATCTTTATAATTTCCTTCCTTCTGCTGACTTTAGGACTTTTTTGTTCTTCTTTTTCTAATTCATTCAGGTGGAGGGTTAAGTTGTCAATTTGGGATCTTTCTTCTTTTTTGAGAAAGGCCTGTATTGCTATAAATTTCCCTCTGAGCACTGTTTTCGCAGCATCCCATAGATTTTGAGAGGTTGTGTCTTCATTATCATTTGTTTCAAGGTAGTTTTTAATTTCCTTCTTGATTTCCTCATTGACCCATTGGTTTTTTAGTAGCATGTTGTTCAGTCTCCATGGAGTAGGTTTTTTCTCTTTGCTTTTCCTGTGGTTGATTTCTAATTTCATGGCATTGTGGTCAGAGAAAATACTTGAGATAATTTCTATGCTCCTAAATTTATTGAGATTCACTTTATGTCCCAATATGTGGTCGATTCTTGAGAATGTTCCATGAGCATTTGAGAAGAATGTGTATTCTGATTTTTTTGGATGTAGTGTCCTGAAGATATCAATTAAGTCTAACTTTTCTATTGTTTCCTTTAGGATCTCCATTGCTTTATTGGTTTTCTGTCTAGAGGATCTGTCCATTGATGTGAGGGGGGTATTTAGGTCTCCTACTATGATTGTATTCTCATCAATATCTCCCTTTATGTCTGTTAATATTTGTTGTATGTATCTGGGTGCTCCTATGTTTGGGGCATATATGTTGATGATAGTAACATCCTCTCCTTGGATGGATCCCTTAATCATTAAATAGTGTCCTTCTTTGTCTTTCTTTATGTCTTTTGTTTTAAAGTCTATTTTGTCTGATATGAGCGTTGCGACTCCTGCTTTTCTGTCATGTCTATTGGCATGAAATACTTTTCCCCAGCCTTTCACTTTCAATCTATATGTATCTTTTGTCCTAAGGTGAGTTTCTTGTAGGCAGCATATTGAAGGTTTTTGCCTTTTTATCCACTCAGCCATTCTGTGTCTTTTGATTGGGGCATTCAGTCCATTGACATTTAAGGTGATAATTGATAGATGATTATTTATTGCCATTTGATCCTCGTGTTCCAGTTGATTCTATGGTTCTCCATTCTTCTTTTTTTTTTTTTTTTGGTTGGATGGTCTCCTGTTATTATCTGCTTGAGTGTATTTTTTTTTTCATTTTTTGCAAATGCAATATTTGGTTTTGGCTTGTGGTTGCCCTGTTTTTTAAGTATGCTAACCCCTTCCCATAATTGTGTGTTTTAGCCTGATGGTCCTGTAAGTTCAAACACTTCATTATTATATTAAAATTAAGAAGAGAGACACATACAAACAAAAAGGATTATTTACCTCCTAACATCCCTTGCCCACATTTTATGGTTTTGATGACTCTTTTATTTTTTTCTTTTTAATTTTATTTTGTTTGAAGCATGTTCATGATTAAATCTGTATGCTGGCTTATTTGAGTGACTGCTCTCTTATTGCAGTTTCCTCAGTCCTAGTTCTTCCTCTTCTTCTTCTTCTTCTTTTTTTTTTTTTTCTTTTCTTTTTTCTTCCCTTTCCTTCCTTTCTTTTTGGTTTAGAGAAGCCCTTTCAATATTTCCTTTAACCTGGGTTTTGTGTTGCTGTATTCTTTAAGTTTTTGTTTGTTGGGAAAAATTTTTATTTCCCCTTCTATTTTAAATGATATTCTTGCTGGATAAAGTATTCTAGGTTGCATATTTTTTCCTTTTAGCACTTTAAATATCTCTTGCCATTCCCTCCTGGCCTGTAGTGTTTCTGTAGAGAAATCAGCTGATATTCTTATGGGGGTTCCCTTGTAGGTAACATTCTGTTTTTCTCTTGCTGCCTTTAGGATCCTCTCTTTATCACTAACTTTCGCCATTTTTATTATGATGTGTCTTGGTGTGGGTCTGTTTGGGTTCAGTTTGTTTGGGGCCCTCTGTGCTTCTTGTATCTTGAATCCAGTATCCTTTAGATTTGGGAAGTTTCCAGCGATAATTTCTTCAAATATATTTTCCATTCCTTTATCTTTTTCTACTCCTTCTGGAATTCCTATTATGCGTAGATTGGCCCGTTTTATATTATCCCATAGGTCTCTTATATTGCTTTCCAGTTTTTTGATTTGGTTTTCTGTCTGTTGACCAGATTGAGTGATTTCCATTATTCTATCTTCCATATCACTGATTCGTTCTTCTGCATTATTCATTCTGGTTTTTACTGCCCCTAGTTCAGTTTGCATCTCTGCAAATGAATGTTCTAGTTTTTCTTGGCTCCTCCTTATATTTTCTAGCTCCTTTCTGAGGGTATCTGCATTACTGTTCATATCTTCTCTTAATTCCTTCAGTATTTTCACTATTTCTCTTTTGAACTCCAGGTCTGTCAGACTGCAGAGATCTGTTTCATTGTTGACTGTTTTAGGTGAGTTCTCCTGTTGGTTTGACTGGGAGTGGTTTCTCAGCTTCTTCATCTTGCTTGTTGTCTTCTTTCTCCTGAGGGAGTTGTACTCTCCGTTATCGGGTAGTGTTTGCCTTGTCACTGCCGTGGAATGTTTTCTGAGAGCTGGCGTTGTTGGTCAATCTTTTTTGAGGCAGTGTGGCTTTTCTGGAGTGTTGATGGGACTAACAGTGTTTCTTTGAAGCAAAGGAGGACTTCCTGAGGGCATACAGGACTGGGAGGTCCACCCCACGATGGTAGCAGATTTCACTTGGTTCTCAGCACCCCCTGGGGTCTTGGGCGGGTAGCAGGGCCCTTGGAGACTCAAGAGGCTCCTCCCCAGGGCAGCCCGATTCAGAAAGACCGTCTGAGATCTTTTCCCGATTCGGCCAGGCTTGTTGCAGCTTTTCTGGGCTGCAGGGGGTCCTGCCTGGAGCTGGCAGTCCTATGCAGCTGGTCCACTAGGTCTCAGCACCCCTTGGGGTCTTGGGCGGGTAGCAGGGCCCTTGGAGACTCAAGAGGCTCCTCCCCAGGGCAGCCCGACTCAGAAAAACCGTCTGAGATCTTTTCCCGATTCGGCCAGGCTTGTTGCAGCTTTTCTGGGCTGCAGGGGTTCCTGCCTGGAGCTGGCAGTCCTATGCAGCTGGTCCACTAGGTCTCAGCATTCCCTGGGGGCTTGGGCGGGTAGCAGGGCCCTTGGAGACTCAAGAGGCTCCTCCCCAGGGCAGCCCGATTCAGAAAGACCGTCTGAGATCTTTTCCCGTTTCGGCCAGGCTTGTTGCAGCTTTTCTGGGCTGCAGGGGGTCCTGCCTGGAGCTGGCAGTCCTATGCAGCTGGTCCACTAGGTCTCAGCACCCCTTGGGGTCTTGGGCGGGTAGCAGGGCCCTTGGAGACTCAAGAGGCTCCTCCCCAGGGCAGCCCGACTCAGAAAGACCATCTGAGATCTTTTCCCAGCTCGGCCAGGCTTGTTGCAGTTTTTCTGGGCTGCAGGGGTTCCTGCCTGGAGCTGGCAGTCCTATGCAGCTGGTCCACTAGGTCTTAGCACCCCCTGGGGTCTTGGGCGGGTAGCAAGGCCCTTGGAGACCCAAGAGGCTCCTCCCTGGGGGAGCCCGTCTCAGAAAAACCGTCGGAGAATTAGGCCGATCTATTCACGGCCTGGCTAGGCTTGTTCTAGCTTTTCTGGGCTGCAGGCCTTTTCTAGGGGGCTGGTGGTGTTTGGTGCTGCTCTGTGGAAGTGTAGCCCCTCCAAAGGGCAAGCAGGCCTGTGCAGGGACAGCCCCTGCGGTGGTAGGCTTCAGGCAATTGTTGAGGCCAGCCCTCCTGGATGGCAGGCAGCCCCAGGTTCCGCGAGAGCTTAGGGGGTGGCGGGGGTGGGGGGAGGGAATGCACTGGGAAGCACAGCTTTCTGCTAGCTAGCGGGCCTGTAAGCTTGCTGTGGCGTGGGGGGTATTCTATGGGAACCCACCCCTTCTTCTCTCCCCTCCCCAGCACGGGCGCAGACCAGGCTCTTCTCCCAGGTTCCCTCTGATGTGGCTTTCCACTTCCCCGCCCCTAGAGTATTGCTCCCTTCCTCTGCGACAGCTTTGTTTTCTAGTCTCCCAGGCAGTCTCTGCCCCGTCAAATGGTTTAGAGACCTCCCAAGCAGTTTCCGCTCTTCCCCGCCCCCCTAGCCCGGGGACTAATCTCTGGAGCCGAGGTCTTGGTGCCCAGCCCCCACCCAGGCGTCCCCCGGCCCCCTCTCGGGGACCAACCTTCAGAGGCGAGGTCTCGGTGCCCAGCCCCCACCCAGGCGTCCCCTGGCCCTTTCCCGGGGACTAACCTCTGGAGCCGAGGATTCGGTGCCCAGCCCCCACCCAGGCGTCTCAATTTTTGGTGACTGTGCCCGTAGTTCAGATGGTCCGTTGGGTTCTTGATCCATTTTTCCGTACTCCGACTTACTGCTACACTCTTCTCTGCATCTGGGGATTCCTCCGGTTCATTTGATCTTTCGCCCGGTAGGTGACTTTCCATGGTGCGGGATCCCTTTCTCCTCCGCAGTTCCCTTTTCGGGAGCGCCCGTCCCGCTGGGATTCACCTTCTCTCACTCTCCTCTTTTCTCCCGTTCTGCCCAATAATGTCACGAACTTCTTGCCGTTATTGGAGTTTAGGTTCCTCTGCCAGCGATTGGTTGCTGTTCTGTGCGAGTCATTTCTTCTGTAGATGTGCTTTTTTTGTTGTGTTTGTGGGAGAGGGTGAGCGTGTCCCCCTACTCCTCCGCCATCTTGTCCTCCCAAGACATTAGATTCTTAATGTCAGTAAATGGGAGACATTATGTGTCCTCTGATGTGTATATACACCAACACCTATAAAATACTCTTGCCAAAAATAAGGTACCCAATTCTAACCTTCCAGATCTAATGATCAGTTTATAGGAAATAGCATAACATGTATAATGACATCAGAAGGATGTCATCAATTACATCAATACTTTAGGAAATTAATTTTTTAACAAATAAATGACATAAATGGATAGCTCTTACAGATTTAAAGGAAAATAATCACCCAAATGCAAAGTATAAACCTTGTTTGGATTTGTTTTTAAAGTAATGGTAATTATAACCAAATTGGAAATACTGTCAACTACTTAAGAAAAAGACATTTTTAATACAATTAGGGAAATATAAATTTTAATATTAGATATTAAAAATTATAATTTTCAGGTAGTAAAATGGTACAGTGATTATATCTAATAAGACCAAAGGTCCTCATCTTTTAGGAATACATACTAAAGTACAAACAGATAAGATGATATGATATGTAGGGTTTACTTTAAAAATGTTCCAATGGGGAGGAAGAAGGAGACATCATGAAAGAACACTGACAAAATGTTGGTAACGATGTTGAAGCTGGCTCTTGGGATTCATAGAGGTTCATCCTACTATTCTATGTATGTTTCAAAATTTTCACAATATAAAATTTTAAACAATGAATGGCGGGTAAATGATGAATGGCTGAGTCAGTAGTCCTGTTCTTTCGAGTATTACCTAACACTACTTTGAGGACTGCATAGCCAGGATACAAAAATCTAAATATAGTGACACATAAAAATACTGGGTTAAACTGGGAAACATACCGATTATTCTGGACTTCTTAAGTTTGACTACTATAGACCCTGTATTTAGACCCTGGTGACAAATCCTTACAATACCAGAATCTCAGAGAAACAGACTTTAGTGATCAGATCATCAAGTACAATTTCCTGATTTGTAGATGGGAAAATCAAAGTCCTGGACAGCTGATTTTCCCCAAATCAACACAGTTCTTCAGAGTTAGGATCTGAACCTGGTCTTTAATGTATTTCCATAATATAATACCACCTCAATTTATAGCAAAAAGCATAGTCACATTTCTAGCATCTGTGCTCTCCAACAGTTCCACTAATGCTCAGGGGCCACTGATGCACTTTAACACAATTGTAAGCTCTCTTCAAGTACAGCCGTGATTTTGGTTAGGAAGCACAAAAGGTATATGTGTACCTCTCAGATGTTAGCACAGGGATACTTACGAATTCCAGTAAGCCTAACTGCTAGTGTTTTTTTGCCCTTGACTAAACTTGGATAGTCCTATAAGACAGAAGCAAGTCTCTGAAGGGATGAGGATGTAGAGGTCAAGGTTTGAATATGTTTGTCAGTTCTAGAGTGTAACTGGTATCACACAGCTTATGATGGTTTGGTTCCAGGAAATTCCAAAGGACGACTCTGTATCTAGCCTCTGCGTCTCTGGAGGCATATTATATTTAGAATCATGGGAGTGTTTAACTACAACCTATAGTCAGTAGTTTGAATACAGGCAAAAAGCAACAGGGTTTCTAGAAATCTTACCATGAATTTGTGTTACTTCCAACAGAATGACAGGGAATCTGGGATTTCTCCGTCATCTACGTAACACAGTCCTTATCAGGGTAACTGGGTTATGACAGTGTTCAAAGCCTAGAATAATTATGTCTATAATATAGTGCTCCTAAAAAAACCCTGAAGTAACCAAAAAATACTGTCATTCTAAACTAAAGCACATGGTGCTTATAATGCTTTCAGCTCTGGATTCTGCTTTTGAAATATAGTATAACTTCACACAATTCACATAATTTTTAAGTTATTTGATACACTCAACTAGTATTTGTGGAAATATTTTCAAAGTTCTACTATAAGCAGAGATGCTGATGTCAAAGTGATAAACCCCTAAGTATATCACACTTTTCTTCTTTTCTTTCCCTCAAATCTGTTATGGTAATAAAAATTATCAAATAGTGGTTCTGTCCTAAAAGGTCTATTGGAAAGCAATATGAGTTTACTGGGTTAAGGCTAAGTTTCCCAGAAAGCTAACATAAATAGTATAGTATAGAGATTAGTTTGTCTGATTAAGACTCATTTATCCCTAACAATGAGCAGGGAAGGGAGACAAATGGAAGCTGTCTTTATTATTAAAGGTAGAATAGAAAATAAAAGTTGAGGAAAAGAAAGTCTAAAGTGGAAGTCAAAGGGTGAAGTCTAGCCTGCTAGGGTATTATGATGAGATGTTTCAGCCATCTAGTGGCAACTAACTTAAGGCCATTCGGAATTCTAGGCATTCTTCAGTTTTTTCCCATGATGTAAATGTGATTGATGGGATAAATAAAAATATATTACCTCTTTAGATATCAAATGCATTACTAAAATAGAGCAATACAACAACTTATCTCCTGGCCTCAGCTGAGCCAGCCAACTAGTCATATTATCTAAAGATGGTGTAGCAGGAATGGACATAATTACAAATGATATGCACAACATGTGCCCATTCCACTTTGAACAAACATTAAACATACTGCATATTCAGTGTTTTACAACCCTTACCATTTTATCAAGATGAAGATGGTAACTTTTAAAAATGTTATATAGTTGACTCTTGGACTACACAGGTTTGACTTGCGTGGGTCCACTTGTGCACCTTTTTCTCCCCCAATAAATATAGTCCCTGTATTTTTATTTTATAGATCTTTAAAAGTAGAAAAATTTTGCATTGACTAGAATTCATGGTATGTGAACCAAAACTAGAGTTTGAGTTCAAGTTCTATCCAAACTGTTTCAACTTCCTTCCCTTGGGTAGTCATTTATCAAGTTCTTTGTTTTGGGGTTAGAGCAGTACATGGTACTGCATGGCTTGGGGGGTGGGGGGCGCTGCTGGTGCCCCCAAATCCTGCATTGTTCATGGGTCAACCGTTTTTCTTACCAGTATCTCAGGACTGGGCGGTGGTGGAGGAAGCTGGATTGGAGGCAAGGTACTCAAGGTAAACCCTTGTTTCACCTTGTTAATTTGTTCATTGTACTGTGTCTAATAGAAGAAGAGAAACAATATTTTACAGCAAAATCAACTTCAAAGAAATATATAAGAATACTTGATGTAGTTTTAAATAATACAGCCTAGAATAGTTATTCCCAATGCACTGTCAGAAATAGTATAAAAGCAATTTTTGACATGAAAACAATTCTATAGACTACTATCCACAGATATAAATAGTTGTATTTTTGGAAGTAACTATTGATTGACAAGATACAGAGACATATAATTCACAGATCTCTGTGATAACCCCTCAGTGTTTCCATAATTTTTAGCCCTCAAATGAGAACCAGTGTTATAAAGTAAACAGGGTCTAAAGATCAATAAGTTGTAAACAGTATATTAGCTGATCAGTAATGGGAAAAAAAGTATTTGTAACAAAGATCTGAACTACTTGAAAATGTTCATTTTAAAAACTGGAGGTAAAGTTTTAGTGAAATTTATTGAACATCCACATTTTTGTTAATCTCAAAAGCTATACCTCTAGCTTTCTCCAGTTCCATATATACCTTTGTTTTTTCCTCTTGGATTTGCCAAAGCCTTTTGATCCCTGAAGCTTAGAAACATACTTTCAACATTTTTTGCATTGTTCCCATTTTGCTCCACATGTTTTTTTTTAAATAACCCACAAGAGCTGTAAAAGAAGGTCTTAAGAATCAAAACACTTAGAAACTTCCAAACAGGGGACACATGCTTAGAAGAAAACAATGATAGAAAACAAGGCCTCTTTTGAGGCCAGAGCTTTGAATAAACTCAACAAAAATGCTAAGCATCACTAAAGACTGCGTATGAAAGAGTTCAGGGCAGAAATGGGCAAAACCCCCAAAGACAAAGCTAGAAAAGGAGGTAGTGCTTTGAGGCAGGCAGCTTTTAATAACTGAATGTCACTGTCTTGCTAGCAGTGTTGTGGCATCATAAAACAATCACCATTATATATCAACTTTAAGATATAAATATGAAAATATTCTAAAGCCAAATGAATAAATTAAGAAATATTCAGTGGGTTACCTCTTTAGATTACTTTTAGCACAGGCCTGATTCTATTACATGAATAAGAATTTATTATTTTGAATTATGGGATAATTACATAAAAAGTTAAGATTAAAAACTAATACTGGTCTGCTTGATCTTCCTTTTAATTCTATAAACACATAGTTACTCAAACACAGTTACTCAGATCAAGTTAAGATATTTCTGATTGGAGCACAGTTAGCTCTGGAATTCTAGGAAAATTAAGTATGAGGTACAGGAGTTCCTGTCATGGCTCAGTGGAAGTGAATCTGACTAGTATCCATGAGGATGCAGGTGCCATCTCTGGCCTCGCTCAGTGGGTTAAGGATCTGGCATTGCTGTGAGCTGTGGTGTAGGTCACAGACACAGCTCGGATCCCACGTAGCTGTAGCTGTGGTGCAGGCCGGCAGCTGCAGCTCCGACCCCTAGCCTGGGAATCTCTATATGCTGCAGGTGTGGCCCTTAAAAGACAAATAAATGTATATATAAAAAAGTATGAGGAACAATTTTTTTATGTATATTTTATGTTCTTGACATCAATTAATTATGGTCTAATAATATTTGTAATAGTTATGCAATTCTAAAGAAAACATTTTTTAATGCTTAGGACCTTATGGTCAGAAAATAAAATCAGTAAATTAAAAAAAACTCCATGAAATATGGAGAACATTCTCATGTGATAGTTTTTTTTTTATATAATTTTTTTTTTTTATATTCCCACTGTACAGCAAGGGGGTCAGGTTATCCTTACATGTATACATTACAATTACAGTTTTTCCCCCACCCTTTCTTCTGTTGCAACATGAGTATTTAGACAAAGTTCTCAATGCTATTCAGCAGGATCTCCTTGTAAATCTATTCTAAGTTGTGTCTGATAAGCCCAAGCTCCCAATCCCTCCCACTCCCTCCCCCTCCCATCAGGCAGCCACAAGTTTCTTCTCCAAGTCCATGATTTTCTTTTCTGAGGAGATGTTCATTTGTGCTGGATATTAGATTCCAGTTATAAGTGATATCATATGGTATTTTTGATTTTACCATTTACTGTACCAAGGACCTAAAAGATCATGTGTAAGATCTTTTAGGTCTAGGATGCTATCTACAACCAACTACATGGAAGTAATCAGTCTCAAACCTCAAAAAGGCATAAACTTGAATAACTGCAATGAAAAAACATGTTCTTCTTAAACACCTCTAGTAATTGTTAGATATTTTCTCTAATATATATACCACCTACACCATTCAGTCAATTTCCTCTAAATTCATTGTATGACTTACCCTGAGGAATGCGATCTTGTTTCTAACATCTGTCACAATGGCATTCCAACTGTCTACTGCAGCCTTTAATTGAAGTGATTCTAGGTTGCTGGTGTGGAAATTGAGACATAAGAGAAAGTTCTTTCTTTTTATATACCACTTAGTTTTCCAAAAACTTGCATTATGTTCTTTAGCATATATGTAAATAAAGTAAAACAACAACAAAATTACCTCCGTTACCAATTACTTCAAATGTGCACAAAGGTGTATGTAAGGGCTTATTATTAAAAAAAGACTAGGAAACAAAGACAAGATTTCCTTTATCAAGAGCAACTATAACTTCTGATTCCAGACACTAAGTTTTTTTCTACTTTGGCAATATGTTTTAGGACATATTATAAAATCTTGTACAGGAATCCCTCCATTGAAGAAGGGAAGCAGGAGTTCCCATCGTGGCTCAGTGGTTAACCAATCTGACTAGGAACCATGAGGTTATGGGTTCGATTCCTGGCCTTGCTCAGTGGGTTAAGGATCCAGCATTGCTGTGACCTGTGGTGTAGACCACAGACATGGCTAAGATCCTGAGTTTATGCGGCTGTGGCGTAGGCCAGCAGCTACAGCTCCGATTAGACCCCTAGCCTGGGAACCTCCATATGCCACAGGTGCGGCCCTAGAAAAGGCAAGACAAAAAATAAAATAAAAATAAAAATAAAAAAGAAGAAGGGAAGCATAGAAGGCCAAACAGGGAAACTGCCCTAGCCATCCAATCCAAGAGCATTCTTAAAGATGCTGACTCATCTTGGACGCGGGTTGTGGACTATCTTCACATTAACCCTGACATCACAATGCTATGGCTGATCTATATCAGGCTTTTCTGCAAACAGAAAAAGATATTCCCAATACTAGGGCAAATTAGAAAGAAGTACCTCTTCTATAAGGATGAAGTACATTTTTTTTTGTCTCTGTGCAATGAATTGCACAAACACAGCAGCTCTGCAAACCATGCCCACCAAATAACAAGTAAAATAACTCTGAGGTGTTTAGGGCCTCACATCTCTAGATGAATGATTTCATGTGGCCTTTCAAAAGGATAACTAAAAAATAATTATCATGATATCTCATGCAAAGAGGCTTGATAATATTCTAGCGTATCCTTTCTCCCTCTAGCAAGCAAAGATATATTGAACATTTAGGACAGTGCTTCCCCAACCTGAGAATCTTGCTAAACAACAGAGATTCTGATTTCTTAGACGGAAGAATAATGATATTAAAATGATAATCATTAAAAAATAATGATGCTGCGGTCCCAGAGATTTTAATTTAATTAATTCTTTAAGTTTGAAGGTATAACCCACAAAATTATAAATTGAAGAAGAATCCTATGTAACCTGCCTAAATATTTGAAAATCACTCTTGTAGCACAAGAGGAAATTGCCTTTACCATGATTTTCTGTGTTAATACTGATTTTTGCCTCAATGTATTCCAAAAGTATTTAAAATCAAGATTAAAAGAGAAGATAATTAGAAAAAAGTTTTCCAGTTAAAATCCACTCTGTTTTATAAATATCTGATCTTCATGCATGTTTCTGACTTAGACTTTTTATCTATTTCATTGTAGAGGAAAGGAAAAATTTACCAGCATCTAGTATTGCACTTAGTAGACTTCTCACTGCTACAGAAGAAGCAACAAAGTAAAAGCTCAAAATGATTTTATACAATGGATTCTTCGCTCCAAAGATTCATGTCGTATATGTAAATACATCACAGATAGGTTTAATCTTGAAGCAACTTGTGAATACCTCTGAGATCAAGACACAGTGGGGAGAGGTTACCTTGCCGCCATGTTAGTCACCCTGGCAAGCTGACTGAGGCACTCCTTTTCAGTCTGCTCTAGATGAAGCAAACCAAAATCTCTACGACACTGTAAGAAATACACCTACAGATTTTTGAGAGAAAGAGAAACAAGTTAAAAGTGTTCTTATAAATGAATACATTGCTTTCTCAATCACTTCAAGTAAATTTAAAGCTGATTCTTAAATCTCTTCCAACAGCACGAGCTTCTTTCCTGCCCATAATACATTTTAAAGCTCTTTGACCAATTCTGAAATTCTAATATTTTTATTCAAAAGTTACTGAGTTGATAAATATTTTAGAACATTAATTTTCAAACTTGCACATGTACTGGAATCATTTCAGAAACTTTAAAAAAATGATGTCTTAGTTACAGAGATTCTAATTTAATTGATACTAGGTGCAGCCTGAGAAACTGGGTTTTTAAAAGCTCTCAGATAAATGCAGCAAAGCTTAAGAACACTCGAAAGAAGTCCTGCTATTTGTTTTATCTGATGGAGTAAGAAAACAGTCGGGCCATATGGGGCCACGCCATCCAAAGGGGCCTTGGAGATCATCTGGTCTGATGTCTCTTCCACAGTGGGAATCCCCTCTACATTAGTACTGATGCAGAGTCATTCAGCCTCTGTTTTTTTCCTGTTGATCACTCAATATTCACTGAACATAGCTTATTATACTCTTGGACATCAATAGGTGTTTCTAAAATAAATAATGGAAGTAGAAAAGAACTTTCTGATTAAAAGCAGTGAAAAACAAAGTCTACGAACTTGAGGTCTTAAGGTTAATCTGGGATTTTTTTTTTTCCTCAGTTAAATTTAGTACTCCAAAACCCTAGGGATTTTTGCTACATCTAACACTCCTTGACTGTTAATCTCTCTTCCACAGTATTCTGCCAAAAAAAATACCTTACCCATGACAGAGGTGGGGAAGTTTGTAATGCTTTTCATGTCAGTGAGCTCCCTAAACATTTAAATTTTACTGTATATCAAGTTTTGTTATCTATAAATAAAAATTAAATACATACATACAATCACATTTCTTTTGAGAGCATAGCTGTGGTTTCTAAAATAACTTAGAAGAAACTAGATGACTTTCTGGGAATCTAGAGGTAGGCTGGTTCTTGACATTAGACTGTATGGTGTGTATGTGTTTGGGGAAAATCTATGTTAAGAAATAGCAAAGAAAGTTCATGTCGTGATGCAGCAGAAATGAATCTGACTAGGAACCATGAGGTTGCAGGTTTGATCCCTGGCCTCACTCAGTGGGTTAAGGATCCGGCACTGCTGTGAGCTGTGGTGTAGGTCCCAGACGTGGCTTGGATCTGACATTGCTGTGGCATAGGCTGGCAGCTGTAACTCCAATTATACCCCTAGCCTGGGAACCTCCATATGCTGTGGGTGCAGCCCTAAAAAGCAAAAAAAAAAAAAAAAACAAACAAAGAAAAAAACAAAGAAAGGAGATGTTATGGCAACAGAGAAATGTTCTTCTTAGTAGTTTGCCTTAGTGACCTGGTTTAATGAGAATTTTCCAAAATAGCTATATTTGCCATACATGCTTAAGAAAACCAATTTCTTGGAGTTATTTGGGGGAAAACAAGATCATCACCTTCAAGTAAACATATGCAAATGCCAATGAGTTTAAAAAAAAAAAGCACAAGCGTTTGAGCTGTGGTTTTTTGGCTGCTTCTAAGATGTCTTAATTCTGTGATTTCAAAAAACAATCTTTTTACAATTAGTGTACTAAAGAACAAGTAAAACTTCTCTTTCCAACCCCATCTCTCTCTCTCCCTCTTTTTTTTTTTTTTTTTTTTTACCTCTGCTGTTAAAGCTCTGCTAGTTTCTGCATTCAGTTTGTTTAAGTATGTTTTAATCGTGCTTTCCAGATTATGCTTCTCCATTTCCCACTGAGATCTGAAATATAGGATCATTAAAGAGTAAGTAACATTGCAGCAAGGACAGAGTTTTCCATCTTATTCCAGAGGAAGACTGCTACAAACTATTCAATGAGTAGGCAATTATCTTCCTGGAAAAGTATGCAGCATATAAAAGCAAGAGAAGGCATTACTCAACCCCTACTATTATCCTTTACTATCAAGAGTGGGTAAGGTTTAAAGTTGTCAATATAGGGGTTATGATTTAAAACTTGGCTCTGAAATCAAGTTGTCTGAGGATGAATCTCAACTCTGCAATGTATTCAATGTAAAACCATAGACAAGTTCCTTAACTTCTCTATATCTCAGTTTCCTCACATATGAAAATGGAGAAAATTATATTATCTATCTCAAAGCGTTGTTGCAAATAATACACATAAGGCACTTTGTAAGGACTAAATAAATGCTAGCTATGTCATTATTAATAAATTTTACATAAAATAGTTTCTACAAGCCTTTCTGTGTCCTAACAATGTCAACCACAAAAGTTTCTACTATCTCTCTCATGAAGCTAAGTCACTGCATTAAAATATTTTACTGGTTATCTCAGTGCTCACATTCAATACCTCGAAATGCAAATAATTCCTGTAGCTTGAGAATGAGAGAGGGATATGTGATAGGAATATTATCTATGAAGAACATTATGGAAAATGGCTACCTATGAGGTTTCTTTTTCCTGTCCCACTTCAGCTTCCTACACTTGAACCCCAGAAAGCTAGAGCATACAAACAAAATTATATCTCTAATGAAACAACTGGAACTATAGCATTGCAAGAGGGACTTTCACAAGGCTTTCCCTCAATGTTTTATTATTAGAAACATCTGGATACTTGGGTACCTGACAAACATTGATGAGAATCTTGATAAAATAATATATTGTTAATATCATTAAGGCCAGAGTGTTTTGATGGTTAAAAATCATAAAATATTCGAGGACTCCTATTAAGTAAACAAAGAGGAATTATGATACCATTGAATATTGTACAAAATTGCCTACAAAAGAGAACAGAGATAAGCTGGACTTCAACAAAATTAATTGTGCTTCAAAAGACATCATCGAGAAAGTGAAAAGACAACCCACTGAATGGAGGTGAATACTTGAAAATCATGTATCTGACAAGGAACTTGTATCCAGAATATATAAAGAACTCTTAAAACTCAATAGTTAATTCAATATGAAAAGCAGTCAAAGGAAGTAAATTGGACATTTCTCCAAGTAGATACCAAATAGCCAATAAGCATGTGAAAAAAGGCACAATGTAATTAGTCATTAGGAAAATGCAATCAAACCTCAGTGATAGACCACCTCACATATACTACAATTGGTGAAATAAAGACAGATAACCTAATAAGTACTGATGAGAATGTGGAGAAATTGGAACCATCATCCATTGTTGGTAGGATTATAAAAAGCAGTCACTTGGAAAAGAGTTGGCAATTCCTCCAAAAGTTAAACATAGTTTACTGCATGTCTCAGCAATTCTACTCTTAAATATATATGCAAGAGAATTGAGAACATGTCCACACAAAAAAGGTATACAAATGTTCATAACAGCATTATTCATAATAGCCCAAAAAATGGAAACAAACCAAATGTCCATAAACTGATGAAAAGGTAAAGTATAATGTGGTATATCCATACAATGGAATATTATTTGTCCATAAAAAGGAATGAGTACTGATGCATGCTACAACATGGATGAACCTTGAAAACATTAAGTGAAAGAAGTTAATCATAAAAGACCACGTATTATTATATAATTACATTTTATATGAAATGTCCAGAATAGGCAAATCCACAGAGACCAAAAAAAAAAAAAAAAAAAAAAAAAATAGAATAGTGGTTGCCAAAAGCTGGGGACAAGAGAGTGAGGAGTGACATCTAATGGATCCAGGGTTTCTTTTTTAAGATGATAGAAATGTTCTGGAATTAGGTAGTGGTGATAGCTCTACACCTCTGTTAATACACTAAAAAACTAAGGAATTGAATAATAGGATGAATTTTATTCTATATGAATTATATCTCAAAAAATCTGTTATAAAAAATAGGTGAATCAGAACAAAACTTAGCCAGTTTTATAACCTAGTAGTATTTTCACACCGACTAGTATTGATTAGGGTAAAGAGAAAAAAAACGCATAATCCCTGATAGTAATATGTTGTGGCACCATAAGTTTGCTGATTTAACTACTCTCGGCTGTTTTCCAGGGCCAGATGTAAGGTGAATATACCTCTTTATTTGCCTAGGGCACTTCCAGTTTATATCTGTTGTCCCAGTGTCATTATTAATACTGCTCAGTGCCATGCTCAAAAGTGACCTAGTTTGAATGATAAGTTATATGGCTACTGTAGCCAGAATAAGCTGAGTAGAGTCCAGTCTTTCAGAGAGGGTAGAATCAACAGCTATTTGTTACCTTTTCGTAGAAAGTTGCTCTTTAAGGTTCTTGATTTCATTATCTTTAGCATGGCTCTGACGCTGTAATCTAAAAAGAGAAGAAAGAATGCTATAAAATATTAGAAATTATTTGTCATTAATAGAACAACTCTAGTTATAGCTAAGGAGGGCTAAGTATGTCCATTTTGGGCTATGAATCTTGAACCTGAAAATAACTGGACTCCTCTACCAAATTCTTCTGAAATTTCTTTCGTTAAGTCTGCTATCCAATTTACTGACTTCACAAACAAAGTTCCAACCCTGTAAATTAGCCAAACAGAAGTTATATTGTATCCCCAGCTCAATAACTCAGAAAAATGACTCTAGCTCTTTGTTCTTAGTTTGCCCACTAGAAATGGAGATGGCATCTTGTGATGTTCTAGGCCTATGGTGGGATTGAGAATTTTAAATTCCTTAAAGAGATACTATATCAAGTCATTCAAACTATTAAAGATTTAAGGTTTGAAAGAAATCACATTTTAAATATAGAAGTAATGAGACTGTGTGCAAATAAAAATTTTAATTAAAATTATAATTTGTAACTCAGGAGTCACTCGACCTAATCAACAGAAAACTGGATAAAATTTTTATGTAAATCAGAAAATATAACCTGTGATTAGCTTAAAAACCAATATGTGGAGTTCCCTCGTCCTGGCGCAGTGGAAACGAATCTGACTAGGAACCATGAGATTGCGGGTTTGATCCCTGGCCTTGCTCAGTGGGTTAAGGATCTGGCATTGCCGTGAGCTGTGGTGTAGGTCACAGAGGCGTCTCGGATCTGGCATTGCTATGGCTGTGGTGTAGGCCGGCAGCAGCAGCTCCGATTATACTCCTAGGCTGGGAACCTCCATATGCCGTGGGTGCGGGCCTAAAAAGACAAAAGACAACAACAACAACAAAAAGCAATATGTAAAAAGCTATTAAGAGAAATGCAAAATAATAATTTTTGGTTGACATATATTCACAGACCATTTTTGATGTTCCTCCCTTGTGCTGCTTTTTTCCTTACAACCAAGCTTTTATATTAACCTGTTAATCGGCCTCAATATGAAGAAAGTTATAGCAAAAGCACATTTCTCTTTAAGTCTCTAATATGTTCAGACACTTGTGATACATATGAGTTTTGGTTTATATAAATTTGTGGAAAGATAAAGCTGTAAAACAGTAACTTTATATGTTGGCTGGATTGCTCACCGCTAGATATCAGAAACGACCTGTTTTCCTTTAAGCTTTTTAGAAGCTGTAGAGTCTTACAATCAATGTTGTACTGAACTGATAAATGCAATGCAAAGAAACCAGGTTACTTTCTATACAAAAGAGGTCATGTTCTCTAGTAAAGAATTAAGAAATACAAGCTCTGTTACTATAGTATACAGGAGTATGTAGATAGGATTGAAAAGTAGGTTTGTAAGATTTCTGGGACTGCTATCTTTCCTTTTCCTTGTGTACTTCCATTACTTCACTGTTTTACTCAGCTATACTTTAAAGTGGCCAATACAAACTGACAAAGTTGATGAGGAATTTAGAAGACCTGGATTCTTAAATAACAGAGAATAAGATAGGCATGGTTTCTATCATCCAGCTCATATATGAACCAGTTATATATGTTCAGGTAGTCATAACTTCTTAGTCTTATTTTTCTCAAGAAAACTATGATAGGGGTAGGGTTAGATTTTCTTTTCGAAAACATCTAAAGCTCTCATGCTTATTCCAGCTTTCAAGTTTATTATATAAATTTTATTGACAGCAGTTTCTTAACATTAATTTTATTGTAATTTGTGTAAAATATGTCATTTTATATAATCTTCTTTATTAACTCTGCATTATCATCGACAAATATTTACCAAACATTTGCTGTAGGACTTCTGTTAAATTAGGCCAAAGAAAAGAGATGCTTTTGCTTCCTCATAAACACGATGTTTTAAGATGAAAAAAGTCAACATTTTACAGTTAAGGAATATTTATATTTTTATCACATACTCTTGGGACATGACCAAGTGACTAAACAAAGAAAGGCTCAAAAGCTTAGATGAGAACACATGCAACATTTATGCTTTCCTCTCTGCCTGGATGCCGTCTGTCCTTGCTTAGGTTCAATACTAGGTCTTCAATGAAATTCTCCCTTATCACAGCAATCAAAAGTACTCTTTTTACCCCATAAAATCCCTATTAAATATAGCTCAATTTGAGATATTTATATGTACTTTTTAAAAACGTTAAGCTTTTTCAGATAAACATGGATTCACATGCAAGTGTAAAAGAAATGATACAGACAGATCCACATATCCTTTACTCACGTTCCCCCAGTAGTAACATCTTGTGAAACAATAGTATAATAACCAGGATGTTGACAGTGATACAGTTCAAGATACTGAACAACTTTATTAACAGAGGATCCTTTGTTTCATCCTTTTATAGCCACACTCACTTCTTTCCACTTCCTTCTCCCCCTTATAACCTTGGGACCACTGACCTAATCTGTTTTCCATTTTTGTCATTTTAAAACAGTTTGAAATTTTGTCATTTCAGCAAGTTACAGAAAAGGAATCATGGAGTTCCCATTGTGACTCAGTGGTTAACGAATCCGACTAGGAACCATGAGATTGCGGGTTCGATCCCTGCCCTTGCTCAGTGGGTTAAGGATCCTGCATTGCCATGAGCTGTGGTGTAGGTTGCAGACGCAGCTCGGATCCCGCGTTGCTGTGGTTCTGGCGTAGGCCAGCGGCTACAGCTCCAATTCGACCCCTAACTTGGGAACCTCCATATGCCACCGGAGTGGCCCGAGAAAAGGCAAAAAGACCCCCCCCCCAAAAAAAAAAAAAAAAGGAATCATGTGATATACAAGCTTTGGGAACTAGCTTTTTTCATTCAGCACAATCTCTGATATCTGAAAAGTCTCTAGTGATATCACTATTTCAATCCCGATGGTGGTAACTTGTGTCTACTCTTTTTTGACAGGTTTGCTAGAGGTTTGTCAATTTTACTGGTATTCTCAAAGAAATAGATCTTTGTTTTCTTTCACTGCTGTGTTTTCTCTTTCCAATTTCATTATTTCTAATCTTTATTATTTCCCTCGTCTTCTTGTTTGGGGTTGTTATGGTTTTCTTTTTCTGGGTTCCTGGGATGGGAGCTTGTATTACACATATGAGACTTTTCCTTTTTCTAATGTGTACATTTAGTGCTATAAATCTCAGAACTGTTTTAGCTGTTTCCCATTAACTTTGATATATTGTATTTTCATGTTAATTCAATTCAATGTATTTTTTTTCTCTTGAGATCTCTTCTTTGACCCATGGACTAATTAAGTGTGTTATGTAGTTCCTAAGTGTTTGAGGATTTTCCTCTTATCTTTCTGTTGCTGATTTCTAGTTTTATTCCATTGTGATCTGAGCACATGCTTTGCATGCTTTCAGTTCTTTTAAATTTGTTGAAGTTTGTTTTATGGCTGAGAATACAGTCTACCTTGGTATATTTCCTGTCTGCTGTTGTCTGGTGGAGTGTTTTATAAATATCAATTAGATCCTGTTGGTTGATGGTGCTGTAGGTTTTCTATATCCTTGCTGATTTTGTCTAGTAGTTTTGTACATTGTTGAGAACAGAGTATTGAAGACACCAGTGATAACTGCAGGTTTTTCTATTTCTCTTTTCAGTTCTATCTGGTTTTGCTGCTTACATTTTGAAGCTCTGTTGTTTGGTATGTACACTTTGAGGTTCTTCTGTCTTCCTGGTAGATTGATCCTTTTATCATTATGTGATGTCTCTGTCTCAAATAGTTTTCTTTGCTCTGAAGTCCACATTATCTGATATTAGTATAGCCACTCCTTTTTTTTGATTAATGTTTACATGGTGTATATTTTACCATCCTTTTATTTTCAACCTACGTCGTCTCGTCATTGGCACTGAAAGGTATTTCCTTTAAACAGCATACTGTTGGTCACATACTTTATATTGTTCTTAAAATCCACTCTGCCAGTCTCTGTCTTTTAGGTAATTGATATATTTAAACCATTTATACCTAAGGTAATTATTGATATGTTAGGGCTTAAGTCTACCACTTTTTTATCTGTTTTCTGTGGGGTTTTTTTTTGTTTGTTTTGTTTTGTTTTGCTTTTTAGGGTAGCACACACAGCATATGGAGGTCCCCAGGCTAGGGGTCGAGTTGGAGCTGTAGCCGCCGGCTTACACCAGAGCCACAGCAATGCCAGATCTGAGCCATGTCTGCAACCTACACTATAGCTCAGGGCAACGCCAGATCCTTAACCCACTGAGTGAAGCCAGGGATGGAACCCGTGTACTCATAGATACTAGTTGGGTTCGTTAACTGCTAAGCAATGATGGGAACTGCTTGTTTCTTTTCTGTTTGTTTCTTCTGTTTCTCTTTTCTTACCATCTTATGGGTTATCTGAATGTTTTTTAGGATTCCATCTTCATTTACTTATAGTGTTTTTAAGTATATCTCTTTATGTAGCTTTCTTAGTGGTTGCACTAGGTATTACTATATGCATACATAGTGTACTTGTATTAACCTTTTCTCACTTCAAGTGCAGTATAGAAGGGCTGACTCACACTGCTTTGCTGCTGTAGGAGAGGGGCAGGAGCTCCCTGTTGGGACCCCTCTGGCACCAGCTGGGGAAGTAGGGGCAGGGGAGAGGAGTACAATCAATCCCAGGGTAGAGACTCAGCTCCGCATCAGAATAGAATAAAACCTAGTATTGAGTAGCCCCACCTTGGATCACTTTAATGGCTCATTTATATTAGGTAGAGGTAGAGGTTTAGCTCACAGCTGGACTATATGATGCTGTTCTGCAAGAGAAACTGGAGTACTACTTGCTTCCATTGGGTGAGGAATGGGAGATTAGCTGCTTGCTTTGTGTTGCTACACCAACAGGGGAATCTGATTTCTGCCATCTTTTGTCAGGGTGTACTCCTGTGTCCAAGGGGTGATGTGGGACTACTGGTGTTTGGGTAGAGTAGGTGGGTAGTGCCAAAAAGGTTTTATGTTATTCTATCTTCCTTTCCCTGATCCTTCGGCTAAAGGGAACAGACTTTTCTTGGTGCTTTAGTCCCCCTTACCCTGTGCTTATTGGCAATTCCATTTTGGAGGTTGCTGCAGTGCTCTATCTAGGAAACATGCGAGGCAATAAAAAAAATCATTTACGTAAGTCCCAAGGTATCTGGACTGTCTGCTTTTTTCTACCTTTCAGAGTCTTCCTATGCTTGCTGTGTTCTATTCAGGGTATTTTAGTAGTAAGAGCGAGGACTTGCAAGTAATGGAGCTACTACATCTTGCTGGAACTGGAGATTATTACCCTGCTATATATAATTTTAATCCTCTCATATTAATCTATACTTTCCACTAGCTCACAGTTAACACCTGACATGTCTTAGTATCTCCTATATGTACCTTACATAATTCTTTGCACATTGTGGGAACTTGATGTTTGGTGAATGTTCGGCACTGAATGTTCATTTTGTGAAGACATAACACATTCCCTAAAGTGGTCTGGTTGTTTATAGTCTCAAGCAAAAAATGGAGCCTGGGTTGGATATCAGAGTTGAAGAGGAAATTCTCAGATAGTGAAGGATAAAGGCAGCTCATCTGAATGATGGCATTACTTTTCTGATCTCTGACACTAAATATCATATTTTTGGATTGGTCATTATCTTCTAGGCTAAAAGACAAAGTTTTGAATCCCGAAGTGTGGATTAAATGATTTCAGCCAACTTAGTTTGCCCAAGCTGACTAGGTCCTTACCTTCTTCTGGACCTGACTGATTTCTCTAACACCAGCAGAGGCAAACCTGAAAGTGTTTGTAAGTGCTATCTTGTTGCCAGAAAGCTATGGCATTCTCTTCCTAAAAATTCCTCAGGTTGGACGATATGCTATATGGGAGAAAATTTAAGACCGAAATATCTGCCAAATATTTTTCCAATTTTCCAATTGGCATCTTGGACTCCTTACACTAAGAAATTCCCTATAACTTGTCTATTCTCTCTATTAACAGTCTAGGAACTACAATGTGTTTCAAATTAAAATTCATGGATGAGTGGTATTTTGTGGTATTACTGTTTATTAAAGTAATGTGTTACAAATTATGTTACTATTTCACCTGGTAATGATTCGAGGCAGTGGTTAGTATAAAAAGAATGGAGCAAGATACTCATTTTTCCCTCTTAGATCAAATTTTTAGTCTTAGGCACTTAATAGTTAAGGTTATCAAAGAAATGACATTGATAGGAGTAAAAAGATTCACCAGGAATTTGACTTGTTTTCAATCTCTTGTATTTAGAACACAGATACTCCCAGAAACCAACATTAAAAATATGAAAGTGAGTCAATGATGTCTTTGAGGAATGTACTTATCATATGCTATAAAGGAAAAGACAATCAGTCACATTTTTACAAATTAGAGTCATGACCTGAAAGTTAATTATCATTCTCATGTAATTCTATTATCTTCACACTTATTCAGCCAACACATGAAAAGCTTGATATATAGAGTGAGCAACTGCTTATTTCTCAATCCAGCTGGCAAGGCAAAAGAAAAAAAAAAAAATTGGTTTTTAAGCAAGTGCAGCCCTGTGGTTGGCAGTTACTAATGTGCAGTCACATTGCCACCTAGTGGCTACATAGGGATTATCTTTTAAAGATGGTGTTCATTGTGAAGCAAACCCAGAATTTCCTTTTATCAAGATTTGCACTTACTTGGACACCTTATTGATTCCAAAAGCCACTTGTTGGTTAAGTGATGCGATGATTTTATCTTTCTTTTTAATCTGCATTTGGTTTTCTTGCCACCGAAAAGTCACTGTTTTCAATTGTCTTTTGAAATCCTGATCAACGAAAAATATTATTTCAATTAATTGTGTTCAAGTCACCAGAAATTTAAAGAAAAAAATTGGACTCTTAAAAATACGTACTATTAAATTTAACATTTGAACTACCTGTAAGTTGTCTCATATCTAATGGCAAAGGTACCTACTTCACACTGATAGTGCAATTTACAAAGCTGCTGTTGTCGAGCAAGCTTCTCCTTTTCAGTTTCTCCATATTCTGTAGTTACATTACTGGTTGAGCCCTATTGAGCAAATGGAATATGCATGTTTTATTTTCCTCTCTTAAAAAGGCACTAATATTAGAGTTATTTAACAGAGATTTAAGCTGCTAATTCATACTCATGCATTATAGGTCTCAATGCAAACATTACTTCTCTGATTATTATTGATAAACAACCTCTAATTACAGCATTCACTAAACAATACCACAGTTACTTGTCTACTGCTGCTACTACTGGATACCATTATCTGCATGCTTATTATTTTTAAAGCTTTTTTTGGTAATCCTTTCATTGTCATAAGAACCATGAAAGGTAGACATTCATTACTCCCATTCTAGAGATGATAAAACTAAGTAACATACCCAAGGTTACACTTGCCAAAGTTAGTGAAGGAGCCAGAATTCTAACGCAGGCAGTCTTAATTGCTCAAGTACTTAATTATTACCTTAGTAATTATCACCTTAGGTTAATGTTCACCTTCTCCACTGGATTATAAACACTATGATCACAGGGACTAGTTTTAGCATAGCTCTTGACACAAAGCAGGTGCTAAGTGTTTTTTGAATAAATGAATGAATAAATATTTTTCAAACTGTGTGACATTTTGATTCTATTTTTGAGTTCTCAGAACTATTGAATGAAAACAAAGGGCCCACATTTAATCTTTAATGTGATATCCAAAGCTTAGCATATGCCACTTCAGTTTTTAAAAGTGTGTGTGTGTATATATATATATGTATATATATATGTGTATATATATATATGTGTATATATATGTGTATATATATATATATATTTTTTTTGTCTTTTTGTCTTTTCTAGGGCCGCACCCACGGAATATGGAGGTTCCCAGGCTAGGGGTCGAATCAGAGCTGTAGCCACCGGCCTACGCCAGAGCCACAGTCACAGCAATAAAGGATCCCAGTCATGTCTGCGACCTACACCACAGCTCATGGCAACACTGGATCCTTTACCCACTGAGCGAGGCCAGGGATCGAACCCGCAACCTCATGGTTCCTAGTTGGATTTGTTAACCACTGAGCCATGACGGGAACTCCTAAAAGTATATATATTTTAATTGGAGAGGAGACAAAAAGGTATGACAATTTTACTAATGTTGTGCTATAAGCGAGGGAATCATTTGTACTGACTGTACCATTGGACAATCAATATTACTATATATTTTATTATACTTAAACCATGGAATAGGTTATCATAAAATTGGTATAGAATTCTCATGGGTAGGTAAATCAAATGGTTCTTCAGAAAGGAGTTTTCATATGTTTTATCTCATTAAGTGCCCTGTTAAAACTTAAGTCATGTTCATATATGCACTGACTACTATCAGGAAAGGAACAAAAAAACCCCCTATCATTCATTAATATTTTTTTGTACATATTTCATGGTAACAACAAGGTTTAATTTTTTTAATGAAGGTAGCTTTGTTTTATAAAATTATTTTTCTCATGAGATTTAATCCAATGGAATTATGTCAGGGTATTTATTTTCTTCCTTGTGGTATTTGGAAACTTTATAAGGAATGCATTTGTAATCATCTATGCCCAATACTTAAAACCACGAAATGGTCTGAGGACTAATATGTAGAGTATCCAGTTCCTAGGGCTCTTTTTTATGTCAGCCATCCCTCTGTGCCTTCTTTCCTGTTTTTTCTTTCTTCTCACAAATACAATATAAACCATTAGGTTAACATGCTGTTCAAAGCATCATGGGGAAAAAATAGTTAACAACTGTTCTGGGAAAAGGAAGGCAGGGCTGTACCCTCTCCAGTCAGGCTTACCTGCTCTATCATGTCCAGAATATGCAATTCATCCAGGCTATAGAACTTGTCTTCAGTGGCAGAATCTTCTTGAATATCACTTGCATCATCTTTCACAAATTTACCGACTGGGTATAGATTTGCTTGCTCTTTCTTCAACTGCTCCTCCTTTCCTATCATATTTGGGCTATAGTGGTGACATAATCAATGTGATGTTTTATAATAGTATAGTGCTTCTCATCTAAGCCAATATTTCCCAAATTAATATTGTACTGGTCTCATAAGATGCTCAGGTCAGAAGGGCTTGTAGTCAAATAAAGTCTGGATAGTGCTCATATTGTATACTTCTTTTGAAGATTCACAATGAATTCTACCATATTTGAGATAACACTCAATCAAGGTACCTATTCTGTTCATACCAGTTTTTTAAGAATTATGAGATCATAAGAGTTTATTTTTCAAATTGTAACTATTAACATCAGTTATTTTGAGAAACAATACTTTGGTAAATATTGACAAGCATTTCCATATCTGCTATATTATCATCACAACATTTTGGAGAGGTAGGTTGGTTTAATCAACTTTGTTGCTTAGGTCCAGTATATGTTTAAATAGAGAGCTATGAATGGCACATAAAGTAGATTTAAAATGGAAGTTTCTTTTGTAATAGGACTTTATAAAAAAAATCTTAGTGATAATGGATTTCAGTAACTAGGAACTATTGAGAAAAGAATGAAAATATTAAAAGTACAATGGCAATTAACTCATTTTTATACCTATGTCTAAAATTTAAATTCAGTTGGCCTATTATTTAGCAGCTATGAATTTCCTTCCTAATCTCATTAAGTAGTAACAAGAAATAGTATTTTTACTTATAGCATGATATAAATTACTAGTGAATAGAAAGAAAACTATAACTCTAGGATGCATTACTACAAATTTTAGGCCACAGATATCTAGAAAAAAATGACATCTAATGCTTGTAGAAATACTTGTAAAACACTATAAAACAGTCATTAGGTATCACTGAAGTATTCTAAACTGACTCAAACATTATGGAAAGTTCTAAGGAAATCAATTGCTTGTATGGCCCACTGGTTCCAAAACCCAGTTTTCCAAATTGCTTAAAGAGCTTTTAAAAATTTATGCTTTTTACAGATGCTCTCAACAACTATAAAAATATGAATTTGTACTTTTGAAAACTTCCAAAAGATTATTCCTAAAGTATGATAGCAGCATTTTGACAATATAGGAAAACATTCATATTAATAAGAGATGCAAATGAAGCATAGAGAGGTAAATTATATGATGTTTCGGACTGAAAACATTCAGAAGAGAACAAAATGTTAAGGGAAGAGTGAAACAAATGTGGGAAAACAGTGACAGTTGTTGAATCAGGATGATAGGTATATATACTAATGTAGATACGTTAATCTCTTTACATTTGTGTGTATTTGAAAATTCTCATTTAAAAACAAAGCTCCCTGGGTTGATCTGATGATCATCCAGGTTTAGATCTACACTGTAGTCAAAATGAGCACAATGACTAATAATATTATTTCATATCCACTAAGTTATTTTTATGGTATTCAGACATAACCTAAACACACACACACACACTATCCCTTTAATGGTTCAACTTGTTGACAGAAAAAATGTAAACCCATCTTGGATGTTGAGCTATTAACTTACCATGTGGATCATGTCCATTATCAATGAGAAAATATCAACTACAAGTGATGGCTTTAAAGTTAACAAGATATGTTCTTGTTACAATTTTAAAGATATCTTAAGTCATGTCCTCACAGAGAGTTTTCTAAAGTTACTAATTTTCAGTTAACAAACTTTGGTGGGTATAATGATCTCCTCATGGAATGTCTCTCTTACTTTCTTCCTCTATTACACTGTCATTAATCACATGTAGAATACAGCTCTCAATGATCTTTGGACATTAAAATGTTCTCAGTAAAGTTTCAAAATTCACTGTTAATAACTAGGATTTAAAAAAAATACCTCAGATTAATTAAGCAAACCAACCCAAATCAAACTCTTTTGTAAAAGGGGTCATTAAGACAAATAATAATCTGTTTTTGGGGTTAAATCTTATTTAGTCTATATTTGGCTAACCACAATCTATATTATATTTTAAAAGATTTTATCTGGACTCAAACTGATCCTTGAATAAAGCAGTTAGCATTGGATGACTCTTGAGCAGCCTAATGGAAAAATGGCAAGAGATTCTATTCTCCCAAAGTAAATGATGATTTAACTCTTTGTAACTTTTAATAAAAATTTGACAATTTATTAAGACAAAAAAAACTGTCTTTTCTACTCTTAGTGAGAACATGACCCCAGGCAAGGCTGTGTCATACTGGAAAAGCACACTTAGAAAGTACTATGAAAAACTTTAAGATTAAATAAACGAATACTTACACTTGCTCTTCTTTTGATTCCTTATTCTGAAAAAATAAAATCATGAATTAGTAATCTATATCAAATGTTGATATAGCATAGTGATATAAGTGCATTTAGGTCAGTGTTTCTCATGTTTTTGACCAGCATCAAAATAAGAAATATATTTTACATTATGACTTAAGTGCACTTACATATATATATTCCATACATAAGCATAAAACTGAAATATAAGTTCCATGAAATAAACCTGTATTACCTATATTATGTGCTATGGACTGCATGTCTCGTGCCTCCAAAATTCTTACATTGACACCTGAACCCCCAGTGTGCTGGTAATTGGAGGTA
Organism: Sus scrofa; assembly: GCF_054392235.1. Taxonomy (NCBI): domain Eukaryota; kingdom Metazoa; phylum Chordata; class Mammalia; order Artiodactyla; family Suidae; genus Sus; species Sus scrofa. The sequence continues at coordinate 165,565,510 of NC_139395.1, forward strand.
TGGCCGTTGGGAGGTAATTAGGTTTAGATGATGTTATAGGGTCCTCCTGTTGAATTGGTGCCCTTTTAAGACAGTAGAGAGCTAGCTTGCTTGCTTGCAGATGTGCTAAATTTCTTTCTCCAACATGTGGTAATATAGCAAAAAGGTGGCTATCTACAAACTCAGAGGGCTTTCACCAGACACTTAATCTTCTGGCACCTTTATCTTGAATTTTCCAGCTTCCAAAACTGAGAAAAATAATGTTAGTTGTAAGACACCCAGTCTATAGAAGTTTGCTATAGCAGCCTGAACTAAGACAATGTGATAAACCCCGGGAATTTTTTAGTCATATTAATTCTAGTTCCTTTTTTAAAATGACAGTTGTGACCCACCAAATTGATTTTGTAATCTACCACTCAGTCATGAAATACAACTTGAAAATCATTGATTCAGATAGTGGAAATGAGTACTGTGGCTGAGTTTGTAACCTATTGCTGTATCTTGGGATAGAATATATGTAATTCTCATTTATGGAATCCTATACTAATTATAAGAGTTATTGAAAATCTACATGTACAGAGAAAGCATACTGACATATTAAGAATCTCATAGGAGCTCCCGCTGTGGCACAATGGCATTGACAGTGTCTCTGCAGTGCCAGGATGCAGGTTCGATCCCCAACCTTGTGCAATGGCTTAAGGATCCAGTGTTGCTGCAGCTGTGGTGTAGGTTCCAAATGTGGCTCAGATCTGATACCTGGCCCAGGAACTCCATATGCCATGGGATGGCAGAAAAAGAGAAAAAAAAAATCTTACAGGAAAAAAAGTGTTAGGGAGATCACAATTGGGAGGAAATGTTAAAAAGCTCTAAATTTTATTTTCATTAAATAAAGGAAATATCAATGACACAACACATATTAAGAGTATTTAATTAGTTTTATGTATCACCTTTCTATTAAGGGTATCAGTTCCTCTCATAAATTATAGTATTAATTTCTACTACCATCTCTTGTTCACAAGAAACTTCAGGTCTCCTTCCCCACAGATTCCATGATATACTTTTATATTTGCTTAACTTTATTCTCTGTATATCAAGAAGATTTTTCCATGTCATTGTCCGATTAATGTCCAGTGTCAATTTGATTCTAGAATTTAGAATTATCAACTCCTGCCTTGATTCCAGTGTACTTACTTAACTGAGTTGAAAAGATCTTTGGTTGTTCATAATGAACATTATCTAGTATAGTTAAGTATAGGTTCCCCCACTATCCAAAAATAGAACATTCCTATGAAAACTTTCATAAGCTGAAATGGCATTAAAAAACAAAAAACAAAAAAACAACTACAGGCATACCTTAGAGGTACCGAAGGTTTGGTTCGAGACAACCTTAATACGGTGTGTATTACAGTAAAGTAAGTCACATGAATTTCCTGGTTTCCCAGTACATAAAAAAGTTATGTTTAGGAGTTCCCTCATGGCTTAGAATGTTGAGGATCTGGTGTTGTCACTGCTGTGGCTCTGGTCGCTGCTGTGGCACAGGTTCAATCCCTGGCCCAGGAACTTCCAAATGCTGCAGGTGTGGCCAAAAAATGCTATGTTTACATTATACTGTAGCCTACATATGTGCAATATAGCATTATATCTAAAAAACAATGTACATACCTTAATTTAAAAGTACTTTATTGCTAAAAAATGCTAACCATCATCTAAGTCTTTAGCAAATTGGAATCTTTTTTTGGTAAAAGGTCTTGCCTTGATGTTGATGGCTGCTGACTAATCAGGGTGGTGGGTGCTGAAAATTGCAATGCTTATGGCAATTTCATAAAAAAAGACAACAATGAAGTTTGTCACATGATTGTTCTGTAGCATGCAATGCCGTCTAATAGCATTTTACCCACAGTAGAACTTCTTTCAAAACTGGAGTCAATCCTCTCAAACCCTGCTTTATCAACAAAGTTTATGTCATATTCTAAATCCTTTGTTGTCATTTCAACAGTCTTTACAACACTGTCATCAGAAGTAAGTCCTACCTCACAAAACCACTTTCTCTGCTCATCTGTAAGAGGTAACTCCTCAAGCATTAAAGTTTTATCAAGATAGTGCAGCAATTCAATCACATATTCAGGCACCACTTCTATTTCTTGTTCTCTTGCTATTTTCACCACAATTACTTCCTCCACTTAAGTCTTAAACCCTTCAGTGTTATCCACAAGGGCTGAAATCAACTTCTTCTAAATCTCTATCAGTGTTGATATTTTGATCTCTTCCTATAAATTATGAATATTCTTAATGGAATCTAGAAAGGCAAATCCTTCCCAGAGGTTTTCAATTGACTTTTGCCCATATCCATTAGAAGAATCACTATCTATGGCAACTGTATCCTCAAAAAAAAGTATTTCTTAAATAATAAAACTTGAAAGTCAAAATGATGCCTTCATCCATGGACTACAAAATGAATATTATTTTAGTAGCCATTAAAGCAATATTAATCTCATTATACACCTCCATCAAAGCTCCTGGTGACAAGGTGCATTGCCAATGAGCAAGGGATATTTTGAAATATACCTTTTTTTCTGATAGGTCTCAACAATGGGCTTAAAATATTCAGCAAACTATGTTGTAAACATATGTGCTGTCATCCAGGCCTTGTTATTCCATTTCTATAGCACAAACAGAGTTGATTTAGCATAATTTTTATGGGCCCTAGGATTTTTCAGAATAGTAAATGAGAACTCACTTCAACTTAAAGTCACCAGCTGCATAGCCCCCAACAAGAAAGTAGGTCAGTGCTTTGGCATTTTAAGGCCAGGTATTACTTCTCCTCTCTAGCTGTGAAAGCCCTAGATGGCATCTTCTTCCAGTAGAAGGCAATTTTGTCTACATTGAAAATCTGTTGCTTAGTATAGTCACCTCCATCAATTATATTAACTAGATCTTATGGATAGCTTGCTACAGCTTCTACATCTGCTGCTTCACCTTGTACTCTGAAGTTACGGAGATGGCCTCTTTCCTTAAACCGCCTGAATGAACCTCTGCTAGCTTCAAATGTTTCTTCTGCAGCTTCCTTATCTCTCTCAGACTTCACAGAATTGAAGAGAGTTAGAGCCTTGCTCTAGATTAGGCTTGGCTTAAGGGAATGTTGTGGCTGGTTTAATCTTCTATCTTGAACACTTAAACCTTCTCCTTACCAGCAATAAAGCTGTTTCATCATCTCTATGTTCACTGGAGTACACTTATAAATAATTTCCTTCAAGAACTTGTCCTTTGCATTCACAATTTAGCTAACTGTTTGGCACAAGAGGCCTAGCTTTCAGCCTATCTCAGCTTTCACTATGCCTTCCTCACTAAGCTTAATCATTTCTAGCTTCTGATTTAAAGAGAGAGACCTCCAACCCTTCCTTTCACCTGAACATTCAGAGGCCACTGTAAGGTTATTATTTATTTTTATTGGTTTATTTCAATACTGTTGTATCTCAGGGGATATAGAAGCTTAAGGAGAGTGAGAGTGGTAAGGGAATAGTCAGTGGAGCAGTCAGAACACAAATATTTATTGTTTAAAGTTGCTGTATTGTATGCCCATGGTTTGTGGCAACCCAAAACAATTAAATAGTAACACCAAAGATCACTGATCACTTCAAGTGGGATGTATCCAAGGAATACAAGTATAGTTCAATATATACAAATCCATTAATGTGATATACCACACTAACAAATGGAAGAATAAAAATCACATGATCATCTCAACAGATGCAGAGAAAGCTTCTGACAAAATTTAATATCCATTTATGATAAAAATATCTCCACAAAGTGGGTATAAAGGAAACATACCTCAACACAATAAAGGCCATATATGATAAGCACAGATCTAACACCATACTCAATGGTGGAAAGCTAAAAGCATTTCCTCTAAGATCAGGAATAAGACAAGGATGGCCTCTCTTGCCACTTCTATTCAACACAGTATTGTGAGTGCTATCCACAGCCAAGGAAAAGAAATAAAAGGAATCTAAATTGAAAGGGAAGAAGTAAAAGTGTCACTCTTTGCATAACATGATACTATATATAGAAAACTCTAAAAATGCTACCAGAAATCTAATGAATTAGGTAAAGTCACAGGATAAAAAAATTAATATACAAAAATCTGTTGCATTTCTATATACTAACAAGGAAGTATCAGAGAAATTAAGCAAACAATCCTAATTACCATAATATTAAAAAAATGTAGGAATAAATACAAGGAGGGTAAAAGACCTGTACTTGGAAAACTATGACACAGTGATGAAAGAAAGTGAAGAAAGTACAAAGTGATGGGTAGCTATACCATGTTCATAGATTTGAATTAACATTATTAAAATGACCATATTACCCAAAGCAATCTAGAGAATCAATGCAATCCCTATCAAAATAACAATGACATTTTTCACAGAACTAGAACAAATAATTCTAAAATTCATATGGAAATTCAAAGATGCTGAATAGCCAAAGCAATCATGAGAAAGAAGAACAGAGCTGGAGGTATCATTCTCCCTGACTTCATATTGTTCTACAAAGCTACAGTAATCAAAACAGTATGGTTGGTACTGACATAAAACAGACACATGGATCAGTGGAACAGAAGAGAGAGCCACCTAGGAATCAATCCACACATGTATAGTCAATTAATCTGTGACAATGGAGGCAAGAATATGCAATGGGGAAAAAATACTCTTCAATAAGTGGCGCTGGAAGAGTCAACAGCTACATGTACAAGAATGAAATTAGAACATTTCCTCACATCATTTTCAAAAATAAACTCAAAATGGACTAAAGATCTAAATGTAGGAAAAGAAGCCATAAAACTCCTAGAAGGAAACAAAGAGAACACTCTTTGACACAAATTATACCAATATTTTTTTGGATTTGTCTCCTAAGGCAAAAAAAAAAAAAAAAAAAAAAAGCAAAAATAAACAAATGGGACATAACTAAATGTAAAAAGCTTTTGCACAGCCAGAGAAACCACTGATGAGATGAAAAAATAACTTAGTGAATTGGAGAAAACATTTGCAAATGATATGACCAATATGGGTGTATAATATCCAAAACAAACAGCTCATACAACTCAATATCAAAAAAACTCTCTAACACCCTGATTAAATAATGGAAATAAGACCTGAATAGACATTTTTCCAAAGAAGACATACAAATGGTCAACAGGCATATGAAAAGATGCTGAACACTACTAATCAAACAAAGAAATGCAACTCAAAGCCACAATTATGTACCACCTCACATGTGTCAGAATGGCTATCATCAGAAAGGTCACAAATAACAAATGTCAAATGTCAGCAAGGATGCAGAGAAAAAGGAACACTGTATACTGTTGGTGGGAATATAAATTGATGGAACCACTGTGGAAAACAGTATGGAGGGTCCTCAAGAAACCAAAAATACAACTACCATTTGATCCAGCAATTCCACTCCTGGATATACATCCAAAGAAAATGAAAACACTAATTTGAAATGATATATGACCCAACATTCCTAGCATTATTAACAATAGCCAAGATATGGAAGCAACCTAAGTGTTCATCACAGATGAATGGATAAAGAAGATATGCTATATATTCACAATGGAATACTACTCGGCTATTTAAAAGAATGAAAATTTGCCATTTGCAACAACATGGATGGACCTAGAGGGTATTATGCTTAGTGAAATAGGCCAGAAGACAAATACTGTATGTTATCACTATAGAATCTAAAAAATAAAACAAATGAATGAATATAATAAAACAGAAACAGACTCAAAGATGCAGAGAACAAACTTGTAATTACCAACAGGGACAGGGGAGGAGGGGTATTCTACAGGGAAAGTATTATGTACAAACTACTATGTATAAAATAAACTACAAGGGTATATTGTAAAGCACAGGAAACACAGCCAATATTTTATAATAACATTGAATGGGGTATATAATCCATAAAAATTTTGAATCACTATGGTGAATACCTGAAACTAATACTATAAATCAACTATACCCAAAAAAGAGTCATCTATCACAGATCATCATAGCATAATAATAATGATGATGAAAAAGTTTCATTATTGAAAATGAAATTACAAATAATAGCAAATAATCTGTTTAGTAACTTTCATGGTTAAACAACATTATTTCTAAAGTGAAACAAAATAAATTAAGTAGATGGCCAAAGAAAAAACTTAATTGTAACAAATAAAAGAACTATTACTATTTCATATTAAATATTTTCAATTAAATATTAACTCAACTGAAGTGCAATGATTGAATAAAATGTTTAATTAAAATGGATGGTTATTAATTTCACATTGAGTTCACTTCATAAAAATATTTGCCATGTTTTATAATGTTATAACATTACTTTTATTATGACATTATTCCAAATAATGTTGAAGATACAAGAAAAAAAATCAGATTGGCTCTTCCAAAGTCAGAGGACTAGTATTGTTCAAAATGTGTGGCACTGTTTCCTGCTCTCAAATTATAAACTGTAAAATAAAAGATTAAGATAACTGCAAGATAAAAGAATGTAACATAGAAACAAAGTGAGCAAATGCTATTGGGAAAATGGTACCAATAGACTTGCTTGATGCAAGGTTGCCATAAACCTTCAATTTGTAAAATATATAGTATCTGCAGAGTGCAGTAAAGCAAAGCACAATAAAATGAGGTAATCATGTACCTTTTTTGCATAAGCAAAAATCCTCTTCAGATTTCTTCTGGCTATTAGCACAAACAGCTACCAAGGTCTTTCATAAAAGGGAGGTGATGTGAAGTGAATTTAGAAAAGTGGGAGATATCTGCCTTTCTGAACTTTTCTTTTTAGTTCTTTCCAGGATAGGATTAGCCAATGCATGTATCAACCTGTCCTAATGCATCTCTGCAACTTCCCTTCTTTATAGAGGACATCTACTTTGAAGAGCTTGATTTATTTATATCTTTTTTCCCCCAAGGCTTCAATCACAAAGGCTTCTATTCTTTTGCCCTCTGCTTTTCTATCTTTAACCCTCAGTTCCCCTGAATAGGAAATGGAATTGGAAAGAAAGACCTAATTAACTCTCAAAAGAGTTATTTACAATTTATAACTCTATACATACTAATTAGAAGTCATCTTATTGTCCCCTCTATTTGCTACACAAATTTTACTTTTTTGTCATCTTCATCCAGAGAATCCCTGATACTTGTTTTTAGGACTTCAACTACTGTTAGGTAGAGAGGCTGCAATCAAATAATTAACAGAAGACATAATTGCAAGCATAAAGACTTTGTGTTCACTCCGTGTAACACAAGCAAACTTCTACATGATAGAATTTTTCATGAGGAAAACTCTTGATGACTCAGCTTTTCATAACTGGTTGCTTCTACTACACTAGACAAGTTTTTGCTCCTATAACAGTAATTGAGTATATGAATGAGGCTATTTTTACGAAAAGTCATATGAAAAATTTTCAGCATGTTTAATGTTTATACTTTAGATAAAAGACATAAGATACAAGATCTCTCTTCTAATGTCCAAATTTTACCTTGATAAATTTATTTTCAAAGTATTTCAATTTTTTAATAAAATAAACTGTAAATAAACTTATGATATTAAAAAACAAAAACAAAATATTCCTAGATGGTTGCTGACCTTAATAAGAAATTTTTAACATTACTACTATATAAATTTTTAAGTAGTGTTTATTTCTGCTTGTGTTTATTCCATGTTTAATTTCAATGTGACATAGAAGTGGGGCTTTCCATTTACGTAAAATTGAGAATATGAGTATTACCATATTTTAATCTTTCGGAACTAAGGAAGAGAGACACTATATAATCCTTGGAGCTTAGATTTGTGGTCTGATAGCTCTAGATTCATGTGGTCAGCCTTGTGCACTGTTAGACCTGGGACTTAACCAATGTTATGGCAAAAATAAAAAATATTAGCTACACTAATGAACCATGCTGTGTTTTATTAGATAAGATTAGATGAGAACTGCCTAAAAGTAAGAAGAAAAATATTCATACTTATGTCTTTTAAAATGTTAGTTAAAAAATTAATTTTCAAAATAACTTTTGATAAATATGAAAATATTAACATTTTATTGACCAGATTAGAGTACAAATAATCTTTGTTACTGATGACCTCAATAAGCATTTTGTAAATTTACTTTGTCTAAAATTTTATATAGGATTAAAGCTTGTGTATGCTTCCAAATAAATAATAATATGATTTATTATTTACTTATTATTAATTTACCAGATTACAGTCAGGCAAATAGTCTCACTCAGTTTATAATATAATCTACTGAGTATATCTAGACTTTAAATACACAATTTCAACCCATAAAATAACAATTTTTAACAAAGTTTGCATAGTATAGTGGTTGGCTATATGTTTAATAAAAAAACACTCAAGTCCAAAAAATCCAATTCATAGGAATGTACAACAAGAGTGAATCAACAGAAATCAACAGCATTTCTATATACTAACAATTAAAGAGCAGAAAAGGAAATGAGGGAAGCAATCCCGTTTACCATCACATCCAAAAGAATAAAATACCTAGGAGTAAACCTACCTAAAGAGACAAAAGACCTGTACTTTGAAAACTACAAGCCATTGATGAAAGAAATCAAAGACGACACAAAAAGATGGAAAGACATACCATGCTCGTGGATTGGAAGAGTTAATATTATCAAAATGACTATACTACCTAAGACAAACTACAGATTCAATGCAATGTCTATCAAATTACCAAGGACATTTTTCACAGAACTCAAACAAAATATTTAAAACTTTGGGAGCACAAAAGAACCAGAATAGCCAACGACATCCTGAAAAAGAAAACTGGAGCTGGAGGAATCAGGCTCCCGGACTTCAGACTATACTACAAAGCAACAGTCATCAAAACTGCATGGTACTGGCACAAAGACAGAAATACAAATCAGTGGAACAGGATAGAAAGCCCAGAATTAAACCCACAAATCTACAGCCAAATAATCTATGACAAAGGAGGCAAGAATATACAATGGAGAAAGGACAGCGTGTTCAATAAGTGGTGCTGGGAAAACTGGACAGCCACATGGAAAAGAATGAAATTAGAGCACTCCCTAACACCATACACAAAAATAAACTCCAAATGGATTAAAGACCTAGGTATAAGACCAGACACTATCAAACACCTAGAGGAAAACATAGGCCAAACACTCTCTGACATAAATGACAGCAACATCTTCTCAGATCCACCTATCAGAGTACTGACAACAAAAACAAAAATAAACAAATGGGACCTAATCAAACTTCAAAGTTTCTGCACAGCAAAGGAAACCCTAAACAACACAAAAAGACAACCCACAGATGGGAGAAAATCTTTGCAAGTGAATCGACTGACAAGGGATTAATCTCCAAAATTTATAAACACCTTCTGCAGCTCCATACCAAAAAAACAAACAAGCCTATCAAAAAATGGGCAGAAGATCTAAATGGACAATTCTCCAAAGAAGACATACAGATGGCCAAAAAACACATGAAAATTTGTTCAACATCGCTCATTATTAGAGAGATGCAAATCAAAACCACTATGAGGTACCACCTAACACCAGCTCGAATGGCCATCATCCAAAAGTCTATAAACAGTAAGTGCTGGAGAGGGTGTGGAGAAAAAGGAACCCTAGTACACTGTGGGTGGGATTGTAAATTGGTGCAACCACTGTGGAAAGCAGTATGGAGATTCCTCAGAAAACTAAACATAGAACTACCATTTGATCCAGCAATCCCACTCCTGGGCATCTACCCAGAGAAAACCAAGACTCGCAAAGACGCATGTACTCCAATGTTCATTACAGCACTCTTTCCAATAGCCAAAACATGGAAACAACTAAATGTCCATCAACAGAGAAGTGGATCAAGAAGATGTGGTACATATACACAATGGAATATTACTCAGCCATCAAAAAGAATGAAATACCAGAATTTTTAGCAACATGGATGGACCTAGAAAGTATCATACTAAGTGAAGTTAGCCATACAATGAGACACCAACATCCAATGCTTTTACTGACCTGAGGAATCTGAAAAAAGGACAGACTGAACTTCTTTGCAGAACAGATGCTGACTCACAGAAATTGAAAAAATTATGGTCTCTGGAGGAGACATTTTGGGGGGTTGGGGGATGTGCCTGGGCTGTGGGATGGAAATCCTGTGAAATCAGATTGTTACGATCATTATACAACTACAGATGTGATAAATTCATTTGAGTAATAAAAAATTTAAAAAAACTAAAAAAAAGAGTGAATCAAATGTAAAGTATGAACTTTGGGTAATTATGATAAATTAATGTAGGTCCATCAATTGTAACAAATGTAACACTCTTCTAGAGGATGTTGTATGGCGGTATGGTGGTAGGCAGTATATGAGAAATCTCTGTACTTTCCCCTCAATTTTGCTCTGAACCAAAAAAATTGCTCTAAAATAATAAAGTCTTAATTTTAAAAACTAGGCCAATAAAAAAATACTCTTGACATTCTCTTGTAATTTTCCAAGCTATTAAGAGACTTCTTGCTAAAACTGTGCTACAAATAGTGACTTCTTCATTATGCAACTCTCAAAACAACAGAAAGAGGCATAAAAGAAGCTTCTTGGATTTGTACCATTTTGTACATTATTGCATTGTTGTCAGAGTCTCAGACAAAAGGAGAAAATCAAGATATCTTAGGTTTTAAAAAAATGCTCCTGAACTTATATGCAGAAATTATGACAAGAAGCTGTTTTTGATACAGAGTAGGCATTTTTTTTAAATGAGAGTGGTACACAGAAATTAATGAAATTCCAGGTGACTAATTCAGTTCCTCATTTATATATTTAAATGTGTAAATTATGATTTAGGGAAGTAAAGTAAGGCATACTATAAGTTTAAATTACTCAGGATCTAACATACATAGACTTCTCTATAATCATATATTCAATAAGCTATAAACATTTTTAAGTTATTTGTGCTACATGTCTACTTGGACTAATTTTAAGTTCTAACAATAAAACCATGTATTAAATATGTGTTCATAATCTGACATTCCTCTAATGTAATGCTAATAAAAGCCTCTTACCTTTTTATTCTTAGTCTTTTTCTTTTTCTTTGGTTTACTCTTAACCTGATAGATAAGAAACAAATCATTTATTTAACATGAAATTCTGGACTTCCCACATGGCTCACAGCATAACTACTTGGTGTTGCTTCTATTTAATATTCAATTCAAACTACACAATAAGACTATTTTGCAAAATATATTTCCTCTAACCACTGGGACCTTTTATCTTCTAACGTAGATCATATTTTCGTTCTAGACTCTATGAAAAATTATTTTCACTTTTATTTTAATCTTAATCACTGACGTAAAAAGGAACAACATATAGCATCACTGACTAGGCTACTGAAAAGAGCTCTGAGGTCCTCACTTACACACATGCCTGTACACATAACAAAGGAGGAAAGCATTTGAAAAATCAACAGACTCAGGTACATAAGACAAAAAATTAAGCTTGAGAAGAATTTAGTGACTACATAAAAACTGTTACCAGTTATCTGTAAAGAAACAGATCCTGGATGATTTTAATTCTACCTCTGTGCAAATGGCACTAAAATATCCCTTGTTTTCTCTTCCTTTCGCTCTTCTCTATTCCCCACTATGCTTTATTCTACTTTCTATTAACCTTCCACATCCACTACCACCACTCAGGATGAAGAAATATGTTCAGAAACCTGGCACATAATAAATATTCAATAAATGGCTGGCACAATGTGTGGTTAAGGCAGAGAAGATTATGGAAAAAGTACTGCAAAAAGAACCATTCCAATACAAGCTTTGTGTAAACACAATGATAAATATAAACTAAAATTGTCTGGGATGATTTAAGAACAGCACATGCAACAAACTAAAAGCCTTGATTAAATTCTTCTAATTCAAATATTAATGAAAGCTTATACTTCTTGGAGATCTTTAATAGATTCTGTTGAAGATTCACTGGGTATCGATGCCCCATCTTTATTAATTTCCGCTAACTGTATTTCAGGGTTTGATTTCACATTTATATTGTACTCCATGAGAGGTGGACTTAGTTCTTCTTCCTCATTTTGTAACTCTTCTATTTCAATACCTAGATATTAAAAACAAAACACTTAGAATCTGGATGCACATAATTTTAGTTTCTTATCACTATATAAAAATATATTCACTCCCCCCAAAACATCATACCAGAAATAAAAGACATCTTACCCTGCTCAAAAACTAAACGAAAATGAAATGTTCATTTATCAATGATCAAATAATAGATATACGTACTCACCTGAAACCAATCAGTATAAACTCAAATTCTAAGATATTTTACTGTTATCTTAGACTGTACATATTAGACAATCTATAACTTAGGTCAACTCTAAATATGAAGGTTTTGAGTGTACTGACATTGACCCTATTAATATTGCAACTAGTATTATTTTAGGGAATTTTTATGAAACATAAAGAAAAAAAGGAAAAGACTGTCTATTTTTTTCTTTTTTCTTTTTTTTAAATAACCAAAGATTGTTAAAAGTTATCAGCCCCCTATTATGACTTCTTTTTGGACACCATGCTCCTTAATATTGCTCCAGAGATTCAATCTCTAAACCTGTGGACTTCATCTGACTGGGTTACACATGATCCAAATAAAACCTATGGTGTTCTTTTCTTAAGTATAATGTTAATTGCATAACTTGAATTACATTTAAAAAAACCCCCAAAGGATGGAAATTAAAAAATTAGCAACTCACAACCTGGCTAGCTAAAAAAGTACATAGCCTAACAATGGATAGTTAACCAGATAATAACCACATATGCTAAACAGTAGCATATATGAGCAGGTAGAGCAAGCAGGTAGAGCAAGCAGGTAAGCATTTTCACCTGTTGAAGTATCCTGTGTGTCAAAAGTTAAAAGACTCTGCTAGGGTAAACCCTGGGGCACATGCAGTCAGACAAAGGCAGAGTTAAAAGGCTTGTACTAGATTCAGCTGACTAGTAATACATTTGACTATATAATTTTATAAGTTTATAATAATTACAGTTCATCATACACTTTATCTAACCAAGTAAAAATCTATAGGTGCTCCTTAGCTATCTTGAGTTGAAACGTCACTCAGGCATTTGGTTTTTAAACACACTTACGTTGACTTCCTGTTATTGACTGTAGAGCAATTCCTATGATAGACGAAGAAAAAATTTAGATGTACAATTGCAAATGCAACCAATAAATATCAGAACAAGAACAACCAGATTTTTTACACTGCATCAGTAAATATTATAACTAAAAATAAGCAGCTTCACTCATGAATATAATTTAAACAAGGCATAATCTTTAAAGTATAAAATAAAGGTTATTAACCCATGATTAGAGAAAAAAAAGTAAAAGAATAGGAGTTCCTGTCGTGGCTCAGTAGTTAACCAATCTGATTAGGAACCATGAGGTTGCGGGTTCCATCCCTGCCCTGGCTCAGTGGGTTAAAGATCCGGCGTTGCTGTGAGCTCTGGTGTAGGTTGCAGAAACGGCTTGGATCTGGCGTTGCTGTGGCTCTGGCGTTGGCCGGCGGCTACAGCTCCGATTAGACCCCAGCCTGGGAACCTCCATATGCTGTGGGAGCGGACCTAGAAAAGGCAAAAAGACAAAAAAAATAAATAAAATTTTTAAAAAAAGAATAAAAAAGATAATTCATAATAGATAATGCCTTGAACAGAAGCACTTTAAACCAAGAAGCAAAATTTAATTTACAGTCTAAGGTCATGAAGTAATAATAGTCAATTATGAAGCAAACCTCCAATGAAAGTTTAAACCTTTTTAAGCAAAACCCTGATCAGCACTCCCTCTGCTTGCCCATTAATATTTATTAAGCACCTATGACGTATCAAGTGTGTCAGGCTCTAAAGTTTGAATGGTCAAGAAAAAAGACAACCTTCACAGGTTTAGCAGAGATTTGCCAATGGATATTAATCCAATAATCAGATATAATAATGAAAACTGAAACTTTACTAACTACTCAGAGAGAGATATAGGATACTAGGAAAGCCTCTATTAAAGGGACCTGACCAATAAGGTTCTCACACTCAGAGTGAGAACTACTTGAAATGCCTTGAATTTATTTATTGCTCACAGCGCTTTCCCAAATATTACCTTTATTCTCTTGAGTTTTTGTCATTCAAAATCTTATGAGAGTAAATGTAAAAAAGAAAAGTCTCTAATATATAAGTGAATTTACAAGTCAAGTGTTCTTGCCTGACTTTCTTATATCATCAAACGTAGCATTTTCTTAAGCTCAAAGAACCCTCTTAAAAGGTTAAGCAGAAAAACACAATGGTATCCCAGAGCCTTAGCAGAAGGACTGGGATTGGGGCCTAGCAGTTATGTCTGATGAAAATCTGGACCAGTTCAACAGTTATCAGAAACGTGGAGAGTTTTAATTTAATAACATCAGTGTGATGGTCAATTGCTCATCAGGTAGTACAACTAATGACTAATGACTTGGGGCCAGGAAAATTCACCTGGAATAACACAGTAAGGGTTTCAATGATGTTGACATGCCTTCAATTCCACTTTCCACAGTGACAGGCGAGAAGCTGTCCTGGGATGTGGAGAGGAGGTCTGAAGTCTTTCCCATAACACCAGACAATTTCTGGGAATGGACATTGCTGACCTTAGACACTTGCATAATTGTTATCTGATTTTTAAAATTACCTATGACCCGTGGTTCACTGCTAAACTTTTGAACTAAAAGTCAAGATTCTGATAGAAAGGAGGAGAAACACACAGTATCTAAAAGGGCATTCTTGAAATACACAGTACCTGTATTTCATGGTTTTAGGCATCCTTAATTTTGTGGAAGTGATAAAACTCCTCTATTTAAAATTCTTCAACAATTCCTTTCTGAAAACACAAACTCTTCAAAATGGCAAGAGAAATCCTCTTGAATGTATTCTAGGAACTTTCCCCTAATTTAATCTCAGTAATGTCAAACTTTTTAGTTCCTTGCATTACAATATATTTTTGTGTTTCTATACCTTTGTTCTTGTTTCCTTCTGAAACATCCTTTTCCATCTTCTTCACTTGGCTAATTCTTACATGACATTTAAGAACTCCTCAGATTTTATATTCTCCAGAAAGCTTTTTTTTGGATTCTTTTAGGCTAGGATATCCCATGGTATTCTGGAAACAGCTCTAGTACTGTAATTTCTATTAGCTTCTTGATGAGTGTATTCTCTCAAGAATGTGAACTCACTGATTCTCCTGCCCTTAGCACTGTGTCTGCAGCAGACACTCAGTGAAGCCTTACTGGCTTAAGTAAATAATTATTTTGTACCTTGTTGATAGCAGGATAACATCCTCTGGATGATTTCTGGTACTGGTATGCCTAGGTAGATGGACAGCTGATGGTAATCAAGAGAGAGATTCTCAATAGGATTCTCCTTCACTGTGTCAATATCCTCTTGCTTCATCCCAAGGCGCAGAAGAATATCTGAAACTTTTTTCCAAATTGAATTGAATTGTGACTCAGTGAGACCATTCATCAAAATCTCACTAAGGAGGATATCCCTGTATTTGCAGAGCCTCAGGATGTCTGCAGACTTAGAGAGATCAGAAGATGGTGGTTCCATATTCCAGCCTTTTTTGGGTGCAGGGAACACATTCAAATGTTTTATGAGAGCTAATAGGAGGTATAAGTCAAACTGTTTGGACTGTGGTAGTTCCTTGTTTGGGGGATAAAGCAGATGCCATGCTCCACCCAAAGGGTGATTGGTCCAAAGATGGTTGTAGTAGGGTTCCAGTACATTCTTGTGTATAAGAAGCTCTTTTTTCAAAAGAGGGGGTGGCATAGCCTCATCAAATATTTGCCGAACAATGTCAGTACCAGAAACAATAATTATATGAAGCAGATGATAGAAATAATTATAATCAAGTTTGAAGATAGGCATTTCATCTGAAAATGAATTTTGAGAAGTCAAAAGATTCCACATTAATGCTCTTTTTCTATGTGGTCTTTCACATTATATCCTAAGCTCCTGTAGGACAGGCACTATTCCAAAAGAATGAAGTACAGTACAGGGCTTTGCCATAGCCAGTGCTCAATAAGCATGCTGCTATCTGTCTAGCTGTTGAAAAATCAAAACAAAAAGCAATACGTTCCCAAGCAAAAGTAATTGCAAAGACTAATCACAATAAAAGCCTTTCAACCATCCAAGGTTTTGTTCAAATAAATGAGTTTGGCCATGATATGGCATAAAAGCATTAGGTCTTTGAAAATTCTGAAGATTGTCAGGAATGACAATTGCCCATATTTAATTATACTTTACGTAAGGAATTATATTTTATCTAAGTAAGGCTACAAAGCAAGTAAAACTTTCTGTGATGAAGATGTTTTAGACTTTCATGTCTACTAGCCATTGAACAGTGGAAATGCTGCTTGTTTGGTAAAGAAATTGAGTTTGAAACTTCATGTAATTTTAATTAGTTAAATTGAAATAGCCATGTACGGCTAGTGGCTACTGAATTAGATAATGCAGAACTATACGAAAAAAACAGGGATTTAATGCCTTGTTTCTCAAAGTAGAGCCAATTGACAAGCAGCAACAGCATCCACATGGGAGCCTGGTAGAAATGCAGAATATCAGGCCTTACCCTACAGACACTGAATTGGTACGTCCATTTTTAACAAAATCATGGATGATACAAATATAAAATTTTGAGATACACTGATCTAACGAAACTCTTGTTCTTAAGTAAATTAATGAGTAAGTAGGTATTTCATCAATGAAATAGACTAAGACACAAGACCAAACTATTTGGCATTTTTCTGGTTCAGTAGCACTTCCAAAGGAGGAAAGTAGACTGAGGTAAATCAGAAAGTAGTAAGCATTTGATATCTTGACCATATATTTTTAAATTAATAAAATATGTGTTTATCATAAAATTCAGCTTTATTTATTTACTTATTTATATTTGCTTTTTAGGGAAATGGAAGTTCCCAGGCTAGGGGCCAAATTGGAGCTGCAGCTGCTGGCCTACACCACAACCATAGCAACGCAGGATCTGAGCCATGTCTGTAACCTATGCCACAGCTCATAGCAACACTGAATCCTTGACCCACTGAGAGAGGCCAGGGATCAAACCCACATCATTATGGATAGTAGTTGGGTTTGTTACTGCTGAGCCACAACAGGAACTCCTTGCTTTATTATTTTATCCTTCATGATTCTGTTTCAAAAGATTTTTAAATTAATATCCTTGCTTGATACACTTGACATAAACTGTGGAGGCAAGCAAGGTTACAAAGCAGATGACTCAGGGAGCTTTCTCTGGGCTGCCAAATAAGAAGCTGGCTGGAATCAAGGACATCCATTCACCCTAGCAAGAAGGAATGCCACCAGACTATTCCTCCATGGGACCAGGCATCATTAAAGTCTCCAAGTGCTAAACAGTTGGCATTTCCTAGCACATTCCTGAAGAGCTTGCACCTAAGTTTAGACTACTTTGCTTTGAGCCCCAAATATTCATTCTTTCCATTTCACCCTTTTCACAGGGAATGCAACAAGAGAGGAGGGGTTGGTAGGAAACATCAGTTGGAGCATAATATGTGGTCACAGCTATGCACGAAACCCAGCAAACCTCTATAGACTCAAAGTAATGTAAGACCTATACACCTGCTGATCTTTCTGTCCATGAATTCCAGCCTACACCAAGTGCTGCTTATTAGTGTAAACCCAAGCCCAGTAAATGACAAACACAAATAAACACATGGTTGTTAATGGCATGATACTTTACAGAGCAAGTCAAAAATTTTAACACAGTTTTCAGGAGGAGACATATAAAAGTGAAATATACCTTTTGTACTAAATTTTAAACTGATCTTCGGTCTTATATCAGTATCAGTTATTTTCAGAGACATCAACTTTTTATAACTGCAATTGGAAAAAAATTAAGTTATAGTCAATACCAAAGTCAGTCAAGATTTCTGGTATCATCATGGGTAAGTCAATGAGCATTTTCTTCTTCTGGAAATAACTTAAAAGCAATAGAGAAAAATGAATGAACAAATAAAAACCACCAGCAATAACAACCCTACACTGCCATTTTCAGCAGAATCAAGAAGCAAGTGGAATTGCTATATTTCATACAAAAAGATCATATGAAGAAGACTATGTGGTAGCAGAAACAAAGAAATCTTTGCATTGTAAAAAGCCAGCACACCTGGAACTAATCCCAGACCTTCCTCCACCACAAAATCTTATCAAAAATTATTCCAAGACAACTCATTTAATGACTAGTGATCTAAAAAAGAAAAAACTGGCATACTATCAGTACAAATAACTAGAAAAAAATTGAGAAAAAGTAGCAAAATTTATTAAATAGACTAAACACTAAGTAAATGCTGCCATGAAACAGATGAAAAAATTTGTAGCTTCGCTTTGGATTGAACTCACCCACAAAACAATATAGGAAAAGGAAAATAACATTAGAATGCAAGCTTAATGAGGGCAGAGGTGTTGGTGGTTGTTGTTAACTGATTTTATCTTCAACACCACCATAACACTGCCAATTACCTACTACAATGAAAAGATTTTAAACTCTAAAAATATAAAGTACTGGTAAAGATACTGGGTAAAAGGAATTCTCCTATACTACCAGTGGGAGTGTAAACTGGTAAAAATACTGTGACAAACATTTCAGCAGAATCTAGAAAATTGAAGATATGCATAAATGACCTAGCAATTCTACTTCTAGGTACATATTCTGGAAAATTTTCTGCACATATATACCTGGAGACATTTAGAGAAATGTTCATCATAGAACTATTGTTATAGCATAAAATTTGAAATAAACCACATATCTATCAATGATAGAAAAAATGAAGTAGTATAACAAAATATAGCAATGAGAGGAAAAACTATAATTGTAAAAACAAATTGCACAATGTACAATTAAAAGCATAAAAACTGTTTAAATGTATATATATAAGTTCAAAACAGATGGAGTTCCCGTTGTGGCGCAGTGGTTAACGAATCCGACTAGGAACCATGAGGTTGCGGGTTCGATCCCTGCCCTTGCTCAGTGGGTTAACGATCCGGCGTTGCCGTGAGCTGTGGTGTAGGTTGCAGATGCGGCTCGGATCCCGTGTTGCTGTGGCTCTGGCGTAGGCCGGTGGCTACAGCTCCGATTCAACCCCTAGCCTGGGAACCTCCATATGCCGCGGGAGCGGCCCAAGAAATAGCAACAACAAAAGACAAAAGAAAAAGTCAAAAAGACAAAAATAAAAATAAAATAAAAATTAAAAATTCAACTTCATTGTTAAAAAAAAAAAAACAGAAAAAAATACTACATTTTTAAGTCACAATATATTATGGAATTTAGAAAGTATGTAGAAGTAAAACATATGCACAAAAGATGGGAAAAAATGGTAATATATTATTATAAAGGCCATACAACATATGTAATGTGTAATTTAAAAACAGATTTTGATAAGTTAAAAACATATAAGTTCTAGAGCAGCCACTTAAAAATATAAAAAGAGGTCAGAGACAAGATAGTGGAGTGGAAGTACTCAAACCCACCTCCTCTCATGAAAAAACCAAAGCTGCAACTAACTGCTGGGCAACCATCAACAAAACAGATTGGAAGCTACTTAAAAATATACTCTACACCCAAAGACAAAGGAGAAGCCACATCAGGATGGTAGGAGGGGCACTTTCTCACTACAATAAATTCCACGTCCACGAAGTAGTTGACTCTTGGACTGGAAAATAACTATACTGCAGAGACTCTCCAGAGGAGTTAAAGAGTTCCAGCCCCCACATCAGGTTTCCAGGCCTGGGGGTCTGGCATTGGGAGGAGGAGCCCTCAGAACATGTGGTGTTGAAGGCCAGAGGGACTTGAGTTCAGTAGCTTCATAGGACTAGGGGTAACATAGACTCCACTGCTGGAGGGCACACACAGGGTTTCATGTGCACTGGAACCCACAACAAAGCAGAGAGTCCATAAGCATCTGGGTCAGACCTACCTGTGGGTCTTGGAGGGTCTCCTGAGAACTCAGGGCTGCTGAGAGAGCAGGACACTGGAGGTGGAGCTTTCAGGGAATAATCATCATCATAATAATCATAATAATCAGCTCCCCTAGAGGATGCCATTTTGGAAAAATCTAGCCTCACCAATCAGGGCTGAGAATATTTAGGCTGAACAACAAAAAGGGTAGGAAAACAGTCCCATTTATCAGCAAACAGGATGCCTAAAGTCCACCCAAGCACAGAGTCACCTCTAATCAGGCCCAGAGACAAAGTCTCCCTCAGCAAGAGGGACAAGACTTAGCTGCATCCGCTAGGGGACAGGCACCAGTTCCTCCCATCAGGAAGCCTGCCACAAGTCTCTGTATCAACTTCATCCACAAAGGGGAAGACTCCAGAAGCAAGAGACACTACAACCCTATAGCCTGCAAAAAGGAGACCACACAAAAAATTATACAAAATGAAAAGGCAGAGAAATATGAGCCAGATGATGAATAAGACAAAAATCCAGAGAAACGTAGTGAACTGGAAATAAGCAACCTTCATGAAAAAGACTTTAGAGTAATGATAGAAAAGATGATCCAAGATCTTAGGAAAAAAAAAACTGCAGAGATAAACAACAAAATAACTAAAATGAAAAATTTGCTAGAAGGAACCAAGAGCAGAACAAAGGAGGGAGAAGAAGGAATAAGCAAGGTGGAAGACAAACTGGTAGAAATTACTAATATGGACAGAATAAAGAAAAAATGAAATGAAGACAGTCTAAGAGAAATCTGGGGCAATATTAACTGAACCAACATCTGCATTATAGGGAAACCTATAGGGAACCAGAAGAAGAGAGAGAGAAAGGGCTGTAGTAAATATTTGAAAAAATAATAGCCAAAAAATTCCCTAAGATGGGAAAGGAATCACTCACTCAAATCCAGGAAGCACAACGAATACCATATAAAATGAACCCATAGACCCAAGGAGGAACACCCTGAGAACATATTAATCACAATGGCCAAAGTTAAAGACAAAGAGAAAATACTGGAAGCAGCTAGGGAAAAGCAACAAATAACATACAGGGAACCCCAATAAAGTTACTGTCTGATTTTTCAGCAGAAACTCTTTAGGTCAGAAGGGAGTGGCATGATATACTTAAAGTGATAAAAGGAAAAAAACTCCACAAATAATCATCTACTCAGCAAGGCTCTCACTCAGATTTGAAAGAAAAATCAAAAGCTTTAAAAACAACAGCTAAGAGAATTCACCATTAAACCAGCTTTATAACAAATACTGAAGGAAATTTTCTAGGTATAAAAGAAAAGGCCACAACTAGAAATAAGAAATTTATAAATGAGAAGGCTCACCAGTAAAAGCAAACCTATAGTAAAGATAGGAAATCATCTACACAAAAACATGCCATCAAAACCAGAAATTGTTAGAAGAGAAGGGTACAAATGCAGGATACTGGAGATGCATTTGCAATTAAGAGACTAGCAACATAAAACAATATATATATGCATGCTGTGGGTATGGCCCTAAAAAGACAAAGGACCAAAAAAAAAAAAAAAAAGATAATGATCAAATCATAAGCGAAGAGAACAAGAGAAGGAAGGAAAAATCCGACAAAAACAAATCCAAAACAACAAAATGGCAATAAAAAATACATTATCAATAATTATGTTAAATGTAAATAGACTAAATGCTCCAACCAAAAAACACAGACTGGATGAATGGATATAAAAACAGGACCCATATATATGCTGTCCTCAAGAGACCCACTTCAATTCTTGGAACACACACAAGCTGAAAGTGAGAGGATGGAAGAAGATATTTCATATAAATGGAAATCAAAAGAAACCAGGAGCAGCAAATCTCATATCAAAACAAAATGACCTTAAAATAAAGAATGCTGGAGTTCCTGTCATGGCTCAGTGGTTAATGAATCTGACTAGAAACCTTGAGGTTGCGGGTTCAATCCCTGGCCTTGCTCAGTGGGTTGAGGATCGGTGTTGCCATGAGCTGTGGTTAGGTTGCAAACGCAGCTCAGATCCTGTGTTGCTGTGTCTGTGGCATAGGCTGGCGGCTACAGCTCTGATTAGACCCCTAGCCTGGGAACCTCTATATGCTGCGGGAGTGGCCCTAGAAACAGGTAACTCCCCCCCAAAAAAAAAGAATGCTAAGAGACAAGGACATTACATAATGATCAAAGACTCAATCCAAGAGGAAGATATAACAATTGTAAATATATATGCACTCAACATAGGATCACTTCAGTATACAAGATAACTGATAAGAGCCTTAAAAGGAGAAGTCAACAATAACACAATAAGTGGGCAGAGCAATGGACAGATCATCCAGACAGAAAATCAACAGGGAAACACAGGCCTTAAATAATGCATTAGACCAGATGGACATAATAGATATTTATAGAACATTTCATCCAAAAGCAGCAGCATACACATTCTTCTCAAGTGCACCTAGAATATTTTCTAGGACAGATCAAATTCTGGGCCACAAACCAAGCCTCAGTAAATTTAAGAAAACTGAAATCATATCAAGCACCTTTTCTAACCACAATGCTCTAAGTCTAGAAATCAACAACAAGAAAAATACTGCAAAAAACACAAACATGTGGAGACTAAACAACACAGTACTAAACAACCAATGGAACACAGAAGAAATCAAAGAGGAAATTAAAAAATACCTAGAAGTAAATGAAAATAAAGACACAATGATCCAAAAACCTATGGGATGCAGCAAAAGCAGTCCTAAGAGGGAAGGTTATAGCAATACAAGCCTACCTCAGGAAACAAGAAAATTCTCAAATAAACAACCTAATTTTGCACCTAAAGCAATAAGAGAAAGAACAAACAAAACCCAAAGTTAGCAGAAGGAAAGAAATCATAAAGATCAGAGCAGAAATAAATAAAATAGAAATAACAGAAAAGATCAATGAAACCAAAGCTGGTTCTTTGAAAAGATCAACAATTGATAAACCCTTAGCCAGACTCATCAAGAAAAAAAGACTCAAATCAATGAAATTAGAGAAAAAAAAAGATAAAACAGACATCACATAAAAGATCACAAAAGACTACCAGAAGCAACAATATACTAATAAAATGGAAAATCTGGAAGAAATGGAAATTCTTAGAAAGGTACAATCTTCTAAGACTAAACTAGGAAGAAATAGAAAAGATGAATGGATCAATCACAAGTACTGAAACTGAAACTGTGATTAAAAAACTTTCAATAAACAAAAGTCCAGGACCAGATGCCTCCATAGGCAAATGCTATAAAAAATTTAGATAAGAGTTAATGCCTTTCCTTCTGAAACTATTCCAAAATATCACAGAGGATGGGAAACTACCAAACTCATTCTATGAGGCTACCATCACCCTGATACCAACACCAGACAAAGATACCACTAAAAAAGGAAATTACAGGCCAATATCACTGAAAATTCTCAACAAAATACTAGCAATCCTAATCTAGCATTACATTAAAAGGATCATACACCATGATCAAGTGGGATTTATCCTAGGGATGTAAAGATTTTTCAATAACTGCAAAGCAATCAGTGTGATACACCATATCAACAAACTGAAAAACAAAAATGAAAACATATGATTATCTCAATAGACGCAGAAAAAACTTTTGACAAAATCCAACACCCATTTCTGAAACAAACCCTCCAAAGAGGGCCATAGAGGGAAACTACATCAACATAATAAAGGCCATGTACGACAAACCACAGCGAACATCATACTGAATGGTAAAAAGCTGGAAGAATTTCTGCTAAAATCAGGAATAAGACAAGGATGTCTTCTCTTGCACTGTTTTTCAATATAGTTTTAGAAGACCCAGCCACAGCAATGAAAGAAGAAAAAGAAATAAAAGAAATCTGAATTGGAAAAGAAGAAGTAAAACTATCACTTCTTACAGATGACATGACTCTATACCAATAAAATCCTAAAGACACTACAAGAAACCTCTTAGAACTCATCAATGAATTTGGTAAAGTCGCAGGATACAAAATTAATACACAGAAATCTATTGTATTTCTATATACTGACAATGAAAGATCAAAAAGAGAAGTTAGGGAAACAATTCCATTTACCACTGTATCCAAAAGAATAAAATACCTAGGAATAGACTTACATAAAGAGACAAAAGACCTGTACTCTGAAAACCATAAGTCACTGATGAAAGAAATCAAGGATGACACAAACAGATGGAAATAAGGCCATGCCTTTTGTCACAGAAGAGTTAATATTGTCAAAATGACTATACTATTAAAGGCAATTTACATATTCAAAGCAATACCTATCAAATTACCAATGGCATTTTTCACAGCACTAGAACAACAAAATTTGAGATTTGTATGGAAACACAAAAGACCTCAATTAGCCTTAGTGATCCTGAGAAAGAAAAATGGAGCTGGAGGAATCAGGTTTCTTGATTTCAGACCATACTACAAAGCTACAGTCATAAAAACAGCATGGTACTGGCACAGAAACAGAAATGAAGATAAATGGAACAGTATAGAAAGCCCATAAATAAACCCACACACCTATGGTCAACTAATTTATGACAAAGGAGGCAAGAACATACAATCGAAAAAAGAAAAGTCTCTTTGTAAATGGTGCTTGGAAACCTGGACAGCTACATATAAAAGAATGAAGTTAGAACACTCTTCAACAACATACACAAAAATAAACAAAATTAATTAAAGACATAAATATAAGACTCAATACTATAAAATTCCTATAGGAAAATGCAGACCAAACATGCTCTCAAATAAACCACAGCAATATCTTCTCAGATCTACCTCCTAGAGTAATGAAAATAAAAACAAACCAAAGCAACATGAATAAATTTAAGTTTTTACATGGCACAGGAAACCATAAAAGAAATGAAAAAACAACCCACAGAATGGGAGAAAATCTTTGCAAATGAAGTGACTGACAAGTGATTAATATCCAAAATATACAAAAACTCATACAACTCAATATCAAAAAAATGAATAATACAATCAACACAATGGGCAGAAGATCTAAACAGACATTTCTTCAAAAACATATAGATGGCACAAAAATAGGAAAAGATGCTCAACATCACTAATTATTAGAGAAATGAAAATCAAAACTACTCTGGGGTACCACCTTATACCAGCCAGAATGGCCATCATCAAAAAGTCTACAAATAATAAATGCTGAAGAGGGTACAGAAACAAGAGTACCTTCCTACACTGTTGGCGGGGATATAAATGGAGACAACCACTGTGGAAAACAGTATAGAAGTGCCTCAGAAAGATAAAAATAGAACTACCATATGACCCAGCAATCCCACTCCTGGGGATCTATATGGATAAAACCAATAATTCAAAGATACATGCACCTAATATCCAAGACATGAAAGAAACATGAATGTCCATTGACAGAGGACTGAATAAAGAAGATGTGGTACAGATATACAATGGAATATTACTCAATCACAAAAAAGAATGAAAATGCCATTTGTAGCAACAAGGATGGACCTAGAGCTTATCATACTAAGTAAAGTTAGACGGTGAAAGACAAATGTCATATGATATCACTTATCATGGAATCTAAAATAAAAAAAGAATAAAAATGAACTTATTTGCAGACTAGAAACAGATGCACAGATTTTATAAACAAACTTATGGTGACCAAAAGAGACGAGTAAAGGAGAAGGATGGACTAGAGGTTTGGGATTGGCATATGCACACTGTGGTATACGGAATGACTGGTCAATGGGAACATGCAGCTCTACCCAATATTCTCTGATAGTCTGAATGGGGAAAGAATCTGAAAAAGAATAGATATGTGTATATTTTTTTAAAAAAAAAATCAATCAATTAATTAAAAGGAAAAACCCTCAGGATAAAAAACAAGGGAAGATGGGAAAATAGAAAACAACAAAGAAGATGGTCAATTTAAATTCAACACATATCCTTGATTATAGCAAATTTATATGGAATAATCCACCCAGTTTAAAGACAGATATTGTCAAGCTGGATATATGAAAGCAAGAACTATGTCATCTCTAAGAAACCCTCTTTAAATGCAGAAACATGTACAGGTTGAAGTAAATGGCTGCAAAAAGATATGCTACACACATACTAACTAAAAGATAGCTGTAATAGTTATATAAATATCCGACGAGAAACTTAAAACAAATATTATCAGGGATAATGAGGGATGTTTCATAAGAATAAAGGGGTCAAATCATTAGGAAAAAAAATAGCAATCTTATATATATATATATAGTATCTAATAAAAGAGTTTCAAAAAACACTGGCAGAATTAGAGACAAAATACAGCTATAAAACACCAACATTTACTTCTCAGTAACATAGAAGATGTAAACAGATAATCAGTAATGAACATAAATACTGAAATAAAACTAATAAGTCGACTTGGTCTAAAGTATAGAATACTGCACTAAACAAAAGCAGAATACAGTTAAAATGCACATGAGACATTTATCAAAACATAAAATATTAGGTTCATCAAAGAAATGTCCACAGTTTTTAAGACTGTGATGTTAGAAAATATGTTCTATGACCGTAGACAATGAGACTGCGATTGCATATGTAGAAAGATAGTTGGACTATCCCCAAATATTTGGCAATTAAATATTTTCATAGTTACACACATACACACACAATTAGAAGATAATCTGAATTTTACATTTAAAAACAACCTATGTATCAAAGAGTATGGGGATGTTTCCTTGTGGTGGAGCAGGTTAAGGATCTAGTGCTGCCACAGCTGTGGCATGGGTTGCAACTGAAGCACAGGTTCAAACTCTGGCCTGGAAATTTCCACATGCTGTGGGTATGGAAAAAAAAAATTGCTCAAAGTGTATAAGACAGAGCAAAAGCAGTACTGCTTAAAGAGAAATCAGTCAGTAAAGAAGAGTCTCAAAACAATCATGAAAACTTTAACCTTAAAAAAGTAGAAAAATATGAATAAATTGAACTCAAAGCAAGCAAAAACAAGGACATAACAAAGGTAAGAACAGAAAATAATGAATTGAAAACAAATAATATTAGAGAAAAATCAATGAAATAAGCTGATTGTTTGAAAAGATCAACCAAATTGATAAACCACTAGTTAGAATGATCAAGAAAAAAAAGACAGGAGTTCCTGTCATGGTGCAGCAGAAATGAATCCAACTAGGAACCATGAGGTTGTGGGTTCGACCCCTGGCCTCGCTCAGTGGGTTAAGGATCCGGCATTGCTGAGAACTGTGGCGTAGGTCACAGACGTGGCTCAGATCTGGCATTGCTGTGGCTGTGGTGTAGGCCAGCAGCTACAGTTCTGATTAGACCCCTTGCCTAGGAACCTCCATATGCCGTGGGTGTGGCCCTAAAAAGACAAAAGCCAAAAAAAAAAAAAAAAAAAGATTTCCACAGCTTCAGAAATGAAAAAGGTGATATCACTATGTAATCTACAGACATTAAAAAGGAATCATATAGAAATACTATGAGCAACTTTATGCCAATAAATGTAAGTTGAGTGAAAATTCCTTGAAAAACACAAACTACCAAGCTCATTCAAGAAAAAATAATCTTAATAGCCATGTATCTCTTAAAGAAATGTAATTACTACTTTAAAAACATCGCACAAAGAAAATTCCAGTCTAGATAGCTTCTCTGATGACTGTTCAAAACACTTATAATATAGGCAATATCAATTTTCAGCAGCTCTGATAAAATAAGTGAGAAGATCTTCAAACTCATTTTAGGAAGCCAGCATTACTTTGTTATCAATTCCAGAAAAATATATTAAAAGAAGGAAACTTTAGATCCATTTCCTTAGGAACAGAGGGAAGAGATCCTTTAAGAACATTAAAAAATTGAATCCAATGACAAAAATTCTATCCAGGACCAAAATCTAGTCAGGGTCTTCTGAGCTCTTTTCCAATTAGGCCCCACTTTGTCCATGTCCTCAAGAACTCTAATCCCTGCTATGTCAATTTTAACCAGAACCTCCTACCCTGGATATTTGGTCGTTCTTAATATCTACCAAATTCTTCATCCTCCATTAACCTCAGGTAATATATATGATCATCCTGGCCTTCCTTTAACAGGAATCTTGTTAGGTCAATTTAGCAAAGAATTACCTTTGATGATTTTTAGTGATGTTCCATCCACTGACTCCCACCCTGCTGCTTGACTATAAATTCCCACTTTTATTCATTATATTTGGTCTTGAGCCCAATTTCACTCTCCTACTGTAAAACCCCTTTGCAGTAGTCTCTATATCTCTTATGATAGTGCTCAACAAAGTCCGCCTTACCATATTAAAAACCATCACGAATAACTTTTTTAAATACAACCAATGGAGTGCCATCAGCAGGATGGTAACATAGGTCATTCCAGACCTCAGCCCCTCTCACAAAAAGACCACCTAACAATTATCCGTAGACAAGACACCCTTATGAACATCCCAGAACCCAAGGGCATTCTTAGAAGGGTAAGAAAAGCAGTCTCTCTTTGACAACATCGCCCCTCCTCCAGGCCGGCACAGAGCTGAACCAAGAGGGTCGCACTGGGCCTACAGTTTCTACAGTGAGAAAAGGAGAACCCAAGAAATCCATTGCAGCATGCTCACCAGGAGGCTCATTTGGGTCTTGCCTCACAGGGATCAATGGGGAAACCTACAGAGCTTAACCACTGGGTATCAGATAAACAGAAGGATATAGGATTTACAGTAAGCAGGACTCATACCTTAGCAGACCACATTCCTTCTTACAGTGGCTCCTGAGCAGATGTCTCAGCCCCCAGCTCTACCAATCTACAGAGTGGAGTCATTTGGCCAGGAAGCTTGGCTGGCAGTTCTGCCCGATTTGAATCCCTATCCAGTGAGCCATGCCAGTCATGGAGCATATCCTACAGCCCTTGTGGGCAAGGTAGCAAATTTCGTTCTTCCACCAGATTGCTGAGTATAGTCTCCAATACCACTTATCTGGAAAATATGGCTACAGATGACCAGCTAGTATGAAGCTCATACTATTACCCTCCCAGATTAGGGAGCAAATTCAAACCTTCACCCAACTGCAGAGCATAGCCTCCAGACCCACCCCTGTGGGAAGCATGCCCCCAAATACCTAGCAGCCACAAAGCACATCTTACAGCCCACCTGGGTAGGAGTCAAGTCAGTAGTCTTGCCTAATTACTGAGTATCGCCCCTGGCCCTGGATAATCAGTAAGCCAGAACAGGATGCTGAGGAGCCTCAGAGTTCTGCCTAATGTACTGCCCAGCTGCAGAACCCAGCCTACTACCTCACCCAGCAGCAGAGCCCAGATTCAGCCTTGCTGAACTCTACCTATGTAGTCACACAAGCAGGGAGCCCAGTCAGTAACCTGTCCAATGTCAGAGCATAGTATATGGCCCCACCACACCAAGGATCCAGATAGCAACCCTGCTGTTTCCTGCCCCACACAAATGTGGGGTACAGCTGAAGGCCACACCTCACCCAATAGCAGAGCATTAACAACAGCCTACCTGAAAGCAAAGCCCAGTCTGTGGTGCCACTCAACATTAGAGCACAGCCTGTGGCCTCACCTGAGTGCAGAGTCTAGCCAGTGTTACTATCTGGTCAGGAAGCACAGCTTGAAGCCCCACATAACTAGGAACAACTACAGAGCATGGCCTGAAGCCCTGCCCAATCACAAAATCCAACTAGTGACAATACTCAGCCATGGATCAAAGCCTATGAACCTTCCCAACCAGAGGTCACTGCAGAGAATAGCTCCACCCAAACATGGAACATAGCCAACTTGACCAGGGAGCCCACCTAGCAGCCCTGACCATGGAACACAGCCATAAGCCCAACTTGACCAGGGAGCCCACCTAGCAGCCCTGACCATGGAACACAGCCATCAGCCCAACTTGACCAGGGAGCCGACCTGACCATGGAACATAGCTGCCAGCCAGACTTGATCAGGGAGCCCACCTAGCAGGCAGAGCATAGCTCCAACCTGCACACGGAACCCAGCCACCAGCCCTACCCAACAACACCTCACCCCCTACCTCAGAGAACAGACTGTGGCTTCACATAACTAGAAAACCTGATGGGAATTTCCACTATCTATAGATGCTATCAGCTGATTGGAGAAGGTCTTTCCCTGTGAAAACAAACCTGTGAAGTCTGCAAGTAGAGGCCATATACTGAAATGTGCAGACACTAATGCAAGGATACAAAGATCACAAAGAATCAAGCAACATGATGCTACTAAAAGAAAGTAATAAACCTCCAAAAAGTGACCCTAAAGAAATGGAGATCTATAGACAGTCTGGCAAAGAATTCAGAATAATCCTCCTAAAGAAGTTCAGTGAACTACAACAACACACAGATAAATAACTAATTGACATTAGGAAAATAATGCATGAATAAAATTAAAAGTTCTACAAAGAAATAGAAACCATAAAGAAAAAAACCCAGAGATCTTGGAGCTGAAGAGTACACTGACTGAAATGAAAAATTCAATAGAGAGGTTCAACAACAGATTTGATTAAGCAAAAGAAACAGTCAGTGATATCTAAGACATCATTATAAATTGTCCAGTCAGAGGAATAAAAAGAACAAAAAATGAAAATGAGTTAAAAAAGCTTATAGGAGTAACGGGGAAACATTAAGAGAAACAATATACTCAAACAAGAATCCTAGAAAGAGAAGAGAAAAAGGACAGAATGTCTATTTTAAAAAAAATGATGTCCCTTTCCCAACTTAATGGATATTCACATTCATAAGGCTCAAAGAACCACAAATAGGTTGAACCTGAAAAAGACTATGTCAAGACATATTATAATTAAAACGACAAAAGCAAAAGACAAAGAGAGACCTTTACAAGTAGAGAGAAAAGCAGCACTATCTTGCTATCAGACTTGGAAATGATTTTTTAAAAATTTCACACCAAAAGCATGTGCATAAAAGCAAAAATAAACAACTGAAACTATATAAAACCAAAAAAAAAAAAAAACTTCTCCACAGTGAAGCAAACAATAAATGAAAAGGCAACCTACACAATGGGAGAAAATATCTGCAAATCATACATCGTATTTAGGGGTTAATACCCAAAATATATAAGGAAGCCGTACAACATAACATCCAAACAACCAAATAACCCAATTAAAAAATGGGCAAAGGACATGAAGAGATATTTTTCTGAAAGAAGATAGAAAATGGCCAGCACAGGAAAAAGTGTTCAACATCACCAATCATCAAGAAAATGCAAATCAATACTATAATGAGATATTACCTCACACCTGTGATAGAGCCACTAGGGGAAAGATTATGGAAGTTCTTCAAAAGTGAAAAATAGAATTGATCCCACAATCCTACTTCTAAGGATATATCATATGTACAAAGGAAATAAAATCTCTATCTCAAAGAGGTATCTACATCCCCATGTTCACTGCAGCATTATTTACAATAGCTAAAACATGGAAAACAACTCAAGTGTCTGTTGATGGATGAATGGATTAAAAAAAAGGTGATTTAGGAGTTCCCACTGTGGCACAATGGGATTGGCAGCATCTTGGGAACACTGGGTTGCAGGTTTGTTCCCCCGCCAGGCACACTGGGTTAAGGATCTGGTGTTGCTGCAGCTATGGCTTAGGCTGCAACTGTGACTCAGATGTGAACCCTTGCCTGGGAACTCCATATGCTGCAGAGCAGCCAAAACTCAAAAAAAAAAAAAAAATGTAGCATACACATACACACACACAATGGAATACTATTCAGCAATAAATAGAAAGAAATCCTGACATTGGTGATAATTTGGATAAACTTTAAGGGCATTATGCTAAGTGAAATAAGCCAGACAGAGAAAGAAAAATACTGTCTGATCCTACTTATATGTGGGAGCTAAAAATCTCTGAACTTAGAGAGTAGACTGGTGGTTGCCAGGGGTGGGGGGTAGGAGTAAATGGGTAAAGGGTCAAAAGATACAAACCAGGGATCCAATGTACAGCCTGTGACTATGGTTAATAATGCTACATTGTATACTTGAAAATTGTTAAGAGAGTAGATTTTTTAAAAAATCTTTTTAGGGCCACACCTGCAGCATATGGAAGTTCCCAGGCAAGGGTTCACATCTGAGCCACAGCTGCAGTTGAATTGGAGCTGTATATGACTGCCACAGCAATGCCAGATTCGAGCCATGCTTGCAACCTACACCACAGCTCATGGGAACACCAGATCCTTAACCCACTGAGTGAGGCCAGGGATTGAACCCCCATCTTCATGGATACGAGTTGGGTTTATTACCACGGAGCCACAGTGGGAACTCCAAGAAAGGAGATCTTAAAAGTTCTCACCACACAGAAAGAAAGTTAATTATGTGAGGTGATGGATGAGTTGACTAACCTTATGGTGGTAATCATTTGTGTAAATATATATATGTAAAATCATCACATTGTACACCTTAAACCTACATAATGCTATATACCAGTTATACCTTAATAAAGCTAGAAAAAGAAAACCCAGCAGCAATATGAAAAATAGGTAATGACCAATTGCTATTTATTCCTGGAAGGCAAGGTTGATTAAATATTTGAAAATAAATTAATATAATTCAGCATATTAATAGCATAAAGTAGAAAATCATATGATCACCTCAATTCATGTAGAAAAAAGCATCAATTCATTATCCATTCACAATAAAAATTTTCAGTAGGATTAGAAAAGAATTTCTTCAACCTGGAAAGGAGCATTTATAAAAATCCTATAGCTAACAGCATACTAAATGGTGAAAAACTGAAGTCTTCTTCCTAAGATCTGGAAAAGGCAAAGATGTCTGTTCTCACTAGTATGTTCAACATTGTACTGGAGAACCGAGCTCGTGCACTAAGTAAAGAAAAATAAACAAAAAGCATATAGATTGCAAAAAGAAAGAAAGTTGTCTTCATGTACAGATGAAAGGATCATTTGTAGAAAACCTCAAAGAATCTACAAAATAATATTAGAATTATTAAGTATCAAGTCACAGGATACAAGTTCAATAGACACAAATCAGTTGTGTATAATACACATAATTAGAAATTGAAATTTTAAAAATAACTACAATAGCATAAGAAGTTAAACATATAGGGATAATCTAACATACAAAAAGACCCAATTAAATGAAATTAATTATACACCATCTTCATGAATAGGAAGCCTCAATATTGTTAAGATGTAAATCACCTCCAAATTGATCTACAAATTCAACACAATCAAAATCTCAGCAAGAAGTTTAGAGAAATTTATAAGCTATTTCTAAGACGTATATCATATAACAGCAAAGGATCTAAAATAGAAAAATTGTTTTGAAAACTTAGGCAAATGCAAATTAAAATCACAATAAGATACCCTTATATATCTTTTACATCGCTGAAATTTTTAAAGTTGATAATACCAAGTGCTAGAGAGAATGCAGAGCAACTAGAATTCTGATAATGCTGGTGAGAATGACAAAATGTATAATTACTTTGAAAACAGTTTGGCAGTTTCTTATAATATTAAACACATATCATATGACTCAGCAATCTTGCTCCTAGGAATTTACCCAAGAGAAATGAAAGCATATGTTTGTACAAAGAGTAATATATGAATATTTATAGAAGGTTTTTTATAATAGCCCAAACCAGAAACAACTCAAATGTCATCAACTGTTAAACAGATAAATAAGTTTTAGTACATCTATATAAAGGAAGATTATGCAGCAACAAACAAAAATGAAGTACTGATACATGCAATAACAAGTATGAAATCTCAAAAGCATTATCTAAGTTAAAAAAAATCCAAATGCAAAAGGCTTTCCTACTAAAAGACAGTTAGATAAAAGCAATATTAATCAGAACAGAAATCCTATCAGTGGTGGACAGGGTTTAGAGATTGGGTAAGAGGAATGACCACATAAGAGATTTTGGAAGAAACTTTTGGGATGATGGAAATACCTTGATCATGGTAGTCATCACCTGGCTGTATACAAAGAAACTCATTTAAAATATATTTTTGAAGGGGGAATTTTACTGCATATGACCTGTAGCTTAAAAAACATGACCTATAAAAAAAGAATCCAGTGTTCGGATATGCATTTATAATTGGTACTCTTATAAACAAAGCAAGGAGATGATTACTGTGAAGGTCAGGATATAACAGTTACCTAGGAAGAAGAGCTGGGAGAGGGGCACAGTGAGTGCTTTTGGAGTGCTGGCAAAATTCTATTTGTTGACTTGTGTCAGATTCTTTTTTAAACTCTGCATTTATATTTTGTGAGCTTTTCTTTATGCATATGTGTATATATATATATGTGTATATATATATATATATAGTTTGGTTGTTTTGTCTTGTTTTTTCCTCTTTAGGGCTGTACCCACAGTATATGGGAATTCCCAGGCTAGGGGTTGAATCAGTTGCAGCTTGCAGCAAGGCTGTATCCTTAACCCACTGAGCAAGGCCAGGGATTGAACTCACATTCTCATGGATAACTAGTCAGGTTCTTAACCCATTGAGCCACAATGGGAATTCCCTTTTATGCACATTTTAATAACAACAAAGCATTTTAGAGTTAAAAATAACAAAACATTTTGTCATTCATTCACAAAACCCCATGAGGTAGCTCTTCCACTTTTGGTAATAAGAGTCAGTAACCAGAGGGTTTTCTCACAGAAAATAACTATAAAACTTGGGCAAAGTATAAAAAGCAACTCTGAAGGCGCAAGAGAGTGGAAGAAACAGATTAACTCTGCCGTAGGGGGTACATGCTCAAAAAGAAGAGAAGAGGACTGTATGAAATTTAAGTTCACCAATTTTAGAGCTTTTAACCTAAGGCTAAGTATAACCTAGATGGAAAACAAAGAGCTCCTTGGCTGAAGGAACCAGAAAATTGAAGCCATAGAGCCATGGGTGCTGAAGAGTGTGGGGGAAATCCCTGAAAATAGAGACAGAGAAGAGATCCCGCAATTTTTTTCTGGTCACTTCTCTAAATGACTGCTGAACCACCCTGTGAAACAGACTCAAAGCAGCTCAGCTAAAGGCAAAATATCTGCATTGAGACAAGAAACACCATCCAAGGAAAAAAAGGTTAATAGTTCATCTTCAAATAAGTTAATTGCCTGTCAAAACAAAAGTAACATACTCATTAAAGAATAATGGAATTTAGACTCTCTACATCTTCAATGTATTTATTGGACACAAGCTATATGCCAGGCATTAGGCTATGTACTGAGAGTATGCCAGTAAGCAAGATACAGTTCTTGCCTTCCTGCAGCCTATAGTCAAATGGAGAAGAAAGCCAAGAAAGTATAACAGACCTTAGTAAATGTTTTGATAGAAGTAGAAGGAATATGTGATTAAAACCCCTAATTTAATGTGAGTAAGACTTCCTGGAAATTGTAACCAGGCAAAGCCAAAGGAGTAGAGTATTCCATACGAGTCCTAGAGTTAAAACAGTTGGCACACTCAAGAACTAAAAGAAGCTCAGTATAGTTGGTGCATATATACAGTTTAAAAAAAAAGAATGGCAAGAGATGACACTAGTGAGTACAGAAGGGATCAAGGTGACTAAAGAGCCAAGCTAAGGAGCCTGAACTTAACTAAGAGCAATGACAAGCCTCTGAAAGATTTTCAAGCAGAGAAGTGAAATATTTCATTTTCTTTTAGAACAGTGATTTTAATGGCTGAACAGACTGCTTAATAGACTGTTGAACAGTCAGACTGAAGAAAGGTAAGATTGGGGCAGAAAGATCAGTTTGGAAGCTGTTTCAGAATTTCAAGTGAAAAATAACTTTATTTAACTTAGTAGAAGCACAGGGGCAGAAATAAGGAGGCATATACAATATATTTAAGAAGTTGAACTGATCGAACTGAAAAAAAGTTTATACACCAGAATTGGAAAGAAATACTGCAAGTCTAGTTGTGGGTATGCTGAACGACAGATTTTTTTTTAAATATAAAAATGGAAATATTCCGCATGCAAGTAGATAAATCTAGATTTTAGGAGTGACATCTATGATAAAGATTTGAGTTTTATTCACTCATAGGGAAAACTAATGCCTTAGATATCAATGTAATGACCCTGATAGACTGAAAAATGAGAGACACTTTAAACAGAAGAATGACTGGATTGGGATAATTTTTATACTGAAATTTCTAATTTCAATAGCAACAGTCTTATAGTACATATTCCTCTGCAATTTAGCTTTCTTATCTAAGAAATAGATGATTCAAATTGTCAGGTAGCTTGGAGGGCTGGGTGAATTTTGAAACCTATGAGAAAGTTTTCATGTCATAACAACCTAATTTGAATATCTTTAATAAAAATATGTTTGGTTTGCAGGAAAGGACTCTTTTCATACTTAAGAGAAAAGTATCCACATAATTTCCCCTTTCCTGCTTTAGAACTATCTACAAAGTGGGGGGGAGAGGGATAGACAAATGTCAATTATATACAATTTTCTTACACAGCTGATACCACCTTTAAATTTAATGGCACTCTGATGGATAACAGAAACACAGAAAAATGAAGTAATTGAAAAATACACATATGGGAGTTCCCGTCGTGGCGCAGTGGTTAACGAATCCGACTAGGAACCATGAGGTTGCGGGTTCGGTCCCTGCCCTTGCTCAGTGGGTTAAAGATCTGGCGTTGCCGTGAGCTGTGGTGTAGGTTGCAGACGCGGCTCGGATCCCACATTGCTGTGGCTCTGGCGTAGGCCAGGGGCTATAGCTCCGATT
Organism: Sus scrofa; assembly: GCF_054392235.1. Taxonomy (NCBI): domain Eukaryota; kingdom Metazoa; phylum Chordata; class Mammalia; order Artiodactyla; family Suidae; genus Sus; species Sus scrofa. The sequence continues at coordinate 165,602,298 of NC_139395.1, forward strand.
TGACCCCTAGCCTGGGAACCTCCATATGCCATGGGAGTGGCCCAAAGAAATAGCAAAAAGACAAAAAAAAAAAAAAAAAGAAAAAAAGAAAAATACATATACGCACAGAAAAAAAGTAGAATATTTAATTTCAAGCTTACCTGGCTCCTAAATTTTCAATGGTTATATATTCATCTTTTCTCACAACTTCAAACTGCAAGTGATAGAAAAAAATTAGCCCTAAAGTAGTTCAATTTTCAAAATTCTTTAATGTTCTTACCCTTAATATTTGAAAGAAGATAATGAGAATTTAAAACAAAACAGAAATAACGAGCTATAAACAATATAAACAATATTAATCAAACAAACTGGAGTGGATCTTAAAAAAAAGTTCTTTATATCACTATAGGATTTAAATACCAAATCTAAATTATGAAAAGATATCTTAACATAAATATATATAATTCTATTTATAATTTTTGTCTATTTACTAATAAACTGAAAATTTATTCATTAACTAAAAATAAAATGGACACCATTTGAGTGTAATTTATATAACAGCTACTATATGAGATGTTTTATTGATATTTTCAAAGAAAGATGCCTACAGAGTAAAAAAGGTTCAGAAATTTAAAACTATTTTTAACCATAAATGGAAAAGAATTAATTATCCTCCTTGGTTCATGACAGATTTTCCTCATTGGTACAGCTGTGGCCTGCTTTATTTCTGGGCATATGTGTATCTATTTTTTAAATTATAAATGTTCTTATTCTTAAGTACCACTTAAACACTACTTTGAGGAAATCAATGCAATAAAAAGGATAGAGACCCTAGTCATCATCAAAGAGAATATGGGTAGAATACTATTACTATGATTCCCAAATCTGTTTGAAGTCAAAAACAGCATTACAGATCAGTATGGAGATACCTTAGAAATCTATACATAGAACTACCATATGACCCAGCAATCCCACTCTTGGGCATATATCCAGACAAAATTTTCCTTAAAAAAGACACATGCACCCGCATGTTCATTGCAGCTATATTCACAATAGCCAAAACATGGAAACAACCCAAATGTCCATTGACAGATGACTGGATTAGAAAGATGTGGTATATGTACACAATGGAATACTACTCAGCCATAAAAAAGTCATAATGCCATTTGTAGCAACATGGATGGAACTAGAGACTCTCATACTGAGTGAAGTAAGTCAGAATGAGAAAGACAAATACCACATGATATTACTTATATTTGGAATCTAATATAAGGCACAAATGAACCTTTCCATAGAAAAGAAAATCATAGACTTAGAAAATAGACTTGTGGTTGCCAAGGGAGAGGGGGAGGGAGTGGGGTGTTTGGGGAGCTTGGGGTTAATAGATACAAACTATTGCCTTTGGAATGGATTAGCCATGAGATCCTGCTGTGTAGCACTGGGAACTATGTCTAGTCACTTATGATGGAGTATGATATTGTGCAAAAATAGAATGTGTACATGTATGTGTAACTGGGTCACCATGCTGTACAGTAGAGAAAAAATTGTACTGGGGAAATAACAATTAAAAAATAATAATAAATTAAAAAAGAAAGGAAAAAGAAAAAAGATACTCACCAAAATTTTGACAATTCCAGGTACCTCACATTGCAGCATCCTTACCATGTCACCAGTACATCCTTCCTTCAAACATTTTTTCCCACTAAAACTCTAAAGTTATCAATTAAAAAAAACAAATTATCAATAGGAAAAACAATGCAAACAATAAAAAGAAAAAAACTTTGATGTGAAAATCTGATTATGTTTAAATAAAGTTAGAAGCAGATGTTGCTAGAGCGGTGAAACAAGATGTGAATAAACATTTCAGAGCTGGCTGTTCAAAGACTGTCCATTTCCTATATCAATGGATTTCCTATTTACAATGTAAGATCACAGCTTCCTCTCTCATCATTTCTACTTTATCTTCAAATAGTTAAATTACAATCTAAAATAAAATTTGCTGCCCCCAATGAAACAACCTAAGTAAAATACACTAATTAAGTGTAAAAAGGAATACTGAATTTTCATCAGATATATGAAGATGTCAGGGATAAAGAAAGAATAAAAACATTGAGTCCTTCTTCTGATTCTGACCTTGCTATTTCCTCTGGTTAAGTTACTTAGTTTTCTTTTACTTCTCTTTCTAAAGTTGAGCAATACTGAATGCCCTGACAGTCAAAGAAAGTGAAAAGTATTTTCACACTGCCTAAAAAATGCTTAATAATGTCTTATATAGTGATTTTTACGATGTACAATGCAAGCTCACCTGTTTTATCTGTTAATCCTCACAACCTTATGAAGTAGGTACTACTATTATCACTTAATGGCTTAGAAAAACGAGTTTCAGCCTAGTGTAAAAAAAAAGCAGTAATTGGCTCAATCTGGATTTGAACTCAGATCTCGCAACCATATACAATGTTCTTTCTACTTTACCACAAGTGTCTTCTATTGTTTGCACAATGTAAACACTCTAGAATCAAACATTATAGACACAACTAATGGCCACTGGCTCACTAATGAGTAATTAATATCGAATTGGGTTTTGGATTTCTACTTTTAGTATTAAAACAATTCATTTAGTTAATATGACTTTAGGCAAATATAAATAATACAAATATATTTTTAAGACTATAAAATTCACTACTGTTCTCTACCCTTCACATAGAAACTATCCTTAAAGTTGTATAGTTGTCCTGTCTTTTTATTAAGCAATTCTATGTCCCTCGTGTGAATATATACATCACTACTTCTATTCTTAAGAGTATAAACTTCTAAAAGGAAGAGAAAAAATTAACAGAACTCAATAAGCAAAGCAATTAGCAGAGTGTTTCCTACAAAAACCTGTTTAATAAATGGTGATGATAACAAAGTGAGGAGAAAAGCATCAAAGAGGACAGGGAAAGAAAAATGGAGTTCCCTTCATGGCTCAGTGGTTAACAAATCCGACTAGGAACCATGAGGTTGCGGGTTTGATCCCTGGCTTTGCTCAGTGGGTTAAGGATCCGGCGTTGCCGTGAGCTGTGGTGTAGGTCACAGATGTGGTTTGGATCCCGCATTACTGTGGCTCTGGCATAGGCCAGTGGCTGCAGCTCTGATTAGACCCCTAGCCTGGGAACCTCCATATGTCATGGGTGCAGCCCTAGAAAAGAAAAAGAAAAAAAGAAAAAAAAAGAAAAATGGAGGGAGAGAAAAGGGTAAGGATGTAAACATGAAGAATGAAGAGGAAGGAAGAAACAAGAGGAAAGGGTAATGCAGGAAATGCTGTAGTAAAGTTTTTAAGGAAAAATATAGTACCTGATCATTTTCACCTGGATATTTTAAATTCTTGAATTTTTTCCAACAAATTTTATGGAAGTAAACACAGCAGCTTTTACTGCACATTAACTGAAAAAATCCCTGAAAAGTAATAAAAGCTGTTGATATAGAAATAATAATCCATGTAGATATAGAAAATACCACTTTAAGTCGCTTTTTAAATTATTCTGTAACTAGATGAGTTTTACATGGCATTTAAAATTTATCAACAGGAGTTCCCATTGCAGCAAAGCAGAAACAAATCTGACTAGGAACCATGAGGTTGAGGGTTCGATCCCTGGCCTTGCTCAGTGGGTTAAGGATCCAGCCTTACCGTGAGCTGTGGTGTAGGTCGCAGATTCGGCTCGGATCTGACATTGCTGTGGTTCTGACATAGGCCGGCAGCAACAGCTCAGATTAGACTCCTAGCCTGGGAACCTCCATAAGCCACGGGTACAGTCCTCAAAAGACAAAAATGAATAAATAAAATAAAATAAAAATTATCAATGGATCACTGGTAATCAAAGGACTATATAAGTCATGTCATTTTTACATCATTAAAGACAGAAAAAAAACACAAAATTTGAATAACTTAGCTGTATACAACAAAATATCAGAAACCCAGTGAATGACCTTTGTAAGTAACATGCTGTTTCTTCCCTATATCACCTCCATTTTTACATTTCCCTTTTCCTTCAGCCCCAATTCCACACTATTATTCTCAAAAACTCCTTTGTCATCAATCACCAGATCTTTTGCTGTCTTGGTGCTAAAAATGCTCCAGAGCCACTGGCTCCAGAGCCACTGTATTATCCCCAAAGTATAGATTTCTTGTCTTTCCCAGTGTGCCCTCCCTGGGAATTATAATCCTGCTGCCTTCAAATAGGTATGCTGCTTAAATGACAAAAAAAGCATAAATTTTGTGGTCAGGACATCCTGCTGCTACATGCTATCCATTTGATTGCAACCATGATGCCCCCTGGGGAAAACAATAGGACCTTATCACCATGTGTCCTAAACCAGGATTCACCTTGCCTTGCCCTAAAGACTACCACTTCCCCAGCCCACACTTTCCCATGCCTGTCTTTTTTTTTTTCTTTTTATGGCCACACGTGCGACATATGGAAGTTCCCAGGCTAGGGTTGAAATCAGAGCCACAGCTGCTGCCTGTGCCACAGCCATGGCAACACCATATCTGAGCCACATCTTTGATCTATGCCACAGCTTGTGGTGATGCCAGATTCTTAACCCACTGAGTGAAGCCAGGAATTGAAGCCACATCCTCACGGACACTATGTCAAGTTCTTAACTCTCCGAGCCACAACGTGAACTCCCCCAATACCTGTTTTATCCTGATGAATAGATCTTGGCTTTCTCCTCCTCCCCATCTACCCTGTTTGCTGTATACAATATGCCTTTTAATTCAGATTACCATTATCTTATAGAAGTGGTGTCAGATTTGCACTGATTGTCACATCTCATCCTATCTTGTGATTTTTCATAGTCTTATTCTGATAGATCCAGAGAAAACTAGACTTGAAGTACTTTGTTGTATTTCTTCAAGTCAAATCTGGCTTTATGTATGTGTGCCCCACTCAAGGTCCATCGAAGAAATAATGATCCTTACTTAGTAATGTAATTCTGAGGAGTGATAAGCTTTCTCCTTAGTAAAATGTTAATATGCTCAACCTAAAGCATTTCTAACTGTAAAGAATATTTTAGAGAACTTCTACTATATGATTGTGGGAATACTTATTATAACTTCAGAGACCTGTGGATATTACAAAAACCTTAGCAAAAACAAGTCAGTCTTTTATTGACTCATAGGATATAAATTATTCCTGATCACTATGTATCTAAGCTCTTGGAGATCCTGAAACAACTCCTCTGCTACATTATTACTGTAATTAAAATAGGCACCATTTTTATGCAATATTCTATGGCATAATATAATAATTTTTATCTATGTTTAATTTTACAATTATGTTTTTAAAATACTTAGTTAATTGATAATTATAGTACCTTATAATTGCTGTTCTTCAAAATGTCAGCTTCGCAAGATCGCTCACAATCCAGATAACTGCAAATGGTCTGCTTCATTATATTACCCTCAGTTGTCTTGATGAAATTATTAAGAAGATCCTAAATTTTAAAAATAAAAATAAATCTCATGAATTAGTAATAAAAAGACTATAACACTTTCAATATCTTACTTTAAGTGATACATCCATTTCATATCTTTTTTTGAAGATGTTGTATATGTTTTTTTAAAAAATAGTTACAGAACCTATTTCTCTCACTGAAAGTCAGCAATATATAGAAAGGCCCCCCAAAAAAATACTGGATTTCTAATTGAATACAAACATGGAGAAAGGAAAAGTCTATATTCGGAGCTATATGTCTATTCACCATTCTAACACACAGCATAACACCTAACATGCCTCTATCAAGAATTACTTGCTCTGGGAGTTTCCGTCGTGGTGCAGTGGTTAATGAATCCGACCAGGAACCATGAGGTTGCGGGTTCGATCACTGGCCTTGCTCAGTAAAGGATCTGGCATTGCCGTGAGCTGTGGTGTAGGTCGCAGATGTGGCTCGGATCCTGATTGCTGTGGCTCTGGCATAGGCCGGCAGCTACAGCTCCGAACCTCCAACTAGACCCCCAACCTGGGAACCTCCATATGCCATGGGAAGCGGCCCTAGAAAAAGGCAAAAAAAAAAAAAAAAAAGAATTACTTGCTCTGATTAAAGACAGAGATACAACAAATCACTGAAAACCTAGGAGAGTCCTTGCTGGAAATGGCCCCCAGGACACCATGTTGGCAATGAGACTACTGTAGTGGTCCAACAGGCCACCCAGCCAGAATGGGGAGAAGTTAGGTACAGAAATATCTCCTCAGTGTTCTGAGTTACAACTTGGAATGCAATTTCTGTATTTTAAAATGCTTATCAAAGGTTTGTGAAATGCATCATCAAGTCTAAATTAAACAGGTCGTTAATATTATCCTTTACAGGGATATATCCCATAAATATCGGGGGGGTATGACATGATAAATATGCCACTATATATTATTTTTTGAATCATATCAGCATTCATAATATTTGTTCAATGGTATTTAGAATTTTATGAAGGATAAAAATGTTCTGACCAACTCAACAATAAAATTTAAAATATCAGGAGTTCCCGTCATGGCTCAGTGGTTAACAAATCCGACTAGGAACCATGAGGTTGCGGGTTCGATCCCTGGCCTCACTCAGTGGATTAAGGATCCAGCATTGCCATGAGCTGTGGTGTAGCTCCCAGATGTGGCTTGGATTCTGCATTGCTGTGGCTCTGGCATAGGCTGGCGGCTGCAGCTCTGATTAGACCCCTAGCCTGGGAACCTCCATATGCTGTGGGTGCGGTCCTAAAAAAGCAAAAAAAAAAAAAAAAAAAAAAAAAAAAAGACAAAGAAAATTTAATATATCAAAATAAGAGAGAAATAAAGGAGACAGATTCAAGGACCTATCAATATGAAAGTAGTATAGCTTGTCAGGGTAGCCAACAGTCAAGTGAAGATGCTATGCTAAAAAAAAAAAAAAAAAACAGAAAAAATATATATAATTGTGGTTTCACATATCTAACACTTAACAGTTCAATATTAACCTATTTATTCTTTTACCAAACCTCTTTACTCCTCATCTTCTGCCCCAGTAATTGTTATTTATACAGTCCACAAATATTTACTGAATGCCTATTATGTGCCAGGCTGTTAAGAATGTTAAGGATACAGCAGTGATTTTAGCAGGTTAATCCTAAATCCTCATGTGAGTTATATCAATCGCATCTACCACAATCTATTCAGCTTCAAGCCAGTAATCTTGCAAAATTATTCCATCATCACCCTTTTGATGCAGTATATTAGCAAGTGCCATTGAGTCTTCTTCCAAAATATATCACAAACTATTCTAATTCTTTTTTCACAGTTACCACTCTACGTCTTACCTAGATTACTATCTATAACAACTGTCTAACCAGTCTCCCTCTTCTCCTCCCACTGTGCTCCAAAGCACTCTCTAAAGAAGCCCAAGATCATGTCAGTTCCTTGATTAAAACCCTTCCCTGGCTTCCCATACCTAAAACAAAACCCGGAATCCGCACTGGAATGTTCTGCAGAACCTGCAGAATCTGAACCTAGTATATCTAGCCAACTCGTCTCCATCTCTTCAAATTCATCTAGAGCATCACTCACTCGAAAATTTAGACATTATTTTATATTTTCATTCCTCAAACTTGCCCTTCAAATCTACACTCAATTCCATTTACCTTGAATGCTCTTCCCCTACTCTTTACAGAGGTAGTTCCATTCTCAACCTTCTGCTACCAACTTAAATATCACCTCCCAGAGAGGCCTTTCCTAACCACTACAAGTAGACACAAAGGCATTTGTGCAAATATACACAGAGACAAATATGGTATTTGCAGGTATATGTATGTGCATCTGTGTGTTCTCCATCCCAGTCCCTTCTTTTTCCTTAGAACACTAACTACAATTTGTAACTACTTTATTAGCTTTTTTTACTTTCTTAATTCCTCCCTATTGTAAACACAGAAACTTATCAAAGTCCTAAATTCTATAACTCATATTTTAATATAATTCGATTATATAAACCCATCATTTAAAAGTTTTAGAGGGTTTCACATTACCCTCAAGATAGAGTCTGAGCACTTACGTTGCTTAAAATGATATGATCTGGCTAAAATTTACCTCTAACACTTATATATAATATATTATGAATGAAAAAAGGAAAAATGTTATTAAAAAAAGAAATAGGAACACTCATAACAAGAAAACTCTTAGTAGATGATAGCTGAAATAATCATTGAAATTAAAAATTCAATATTGATTCTTCCAATCCAAGAGTATGGAATATCTTTTCATCTGTTTGTGTCATCTTTGATTTCTTTCATCAGTATCTTATAGTTTTCAGAGTACAGGTCTTTGTCTCTTTAGGTAGGTTTATTCCTAGGTATTTTATTCTTTTGGATGTGATGGTAAATGGGATTGTTTCCCTAATTTCTCTTTCTGATCTTTCATTGTTAGTATATTGAAATGCAGTCGATTTCTGTGTATTAATTTTGTATCTTGCAACTTTACCAAATATATTGATGAGCTCTAACAGTTTTCTGGTTTCATCTTTAGGATTTTCTAGGTACAGTATCAGGTCATCTGCAAACAGTGATAGTTTTACTTCTTCCTTTCCAATTTGGATTCCTTTTCTTTTTTTTTTTTTTTATCTGATTGTGATGGCTAGGACTTCCAAAAGTATGTTGAATAGAAGTGGCGAGAATGGACATCCTTATCTTGCTCCTGATCTTATTGATCTCAGCTTTTCACCATTGAGTATGACATTAGCTATGGGTTTGTCATATATGGCCACTATTACGTTGAGATAGATTCCCTCTATAACCACTTTCTAGAGGGTTTTTATCAGAAATGGGTGTTGGATTTTGTCAAAAGCTTTCTCTGTATGTATTGAGAGAATCATATGGTTTTTATTCTTCAGTTTGTTAATGTGGTGTATCACACTGATTGATTTGCAGATATTAATAAATCCTTGCATCCTTGAGATAAATCCCACTTGCTCATGCTGTATGATCCTTTTAATGTATTGCTGATTAAGTTTGCTAGTATTTTGTTGACAATTTTTTGTATCTATGTTCATCGATGATACTGGCCTATGATTTTCTTTTTTTGTGGTATCTTTGTCTGGTGTTGGTATGAGGGTGATGGTGCCCTCATAGAATGAGTTTGGGAGTGTTCCTCTGCAATTTTTTGGAATAGTTTCAAAAGGGTAGGTATTAACTCTTCTCTAAATTTATGATAGAATTTGCCTGTGAAGCCATCTGGTCTTGGACTTAGGTTTGTTGGAAGTTTTTTAATCACAATTTCAATTTCAGTAATTGTGACTGGTCTGTGCATCTTTTCTATTTCATCCTAGTTTAATCTTGGAAGATTGTATCTTTCTAAGAATTTGTCCATTTCTTCAAGGTTTTATATTTTATTGTCATATAGTTGGTTATAGTAGTCACTTGTGATCCTTTGTATTTCTGTGATGTCAGTTGTAACTTCTTTTTCATTACTAATTTTGATTTGAGTCCTCTCTCTTTTTTTCTTGATGAGTCTGGCTAAGAGTTTATCAATTTTATTGATCTTTTCAAAGAACCAGCTTTTAGTTTCATTGATCTTTCCTACTGTTTTCTTTGTTCACATTTCATTTATTTCTGCTCTGATTTCTTTCCTTCTGCTAACTTTAGGTTTTGTTTGTTCTTCATTCTCTAGTTGCTTTAGATGCAAAGTTAGGTTATTTACTTGAGATTTTTCTTGTTTTCCAAGGTAGGCTTGTATTGCTATCAATTTCTCTCTTAGTACCCAAGGCAACCTATAGATTCAATTCAATCCCTATCAAATTACTGATGGCATTTTTCACAGAACTGGAACAAGATACTTTAAAATTTGTTCAGAAATACAAAAGACCCTGAATAGCCAAAGACATCCTGAGAAAGAAAAATGGAGCTGGAGGAATCAGGCTTCCTGAGTTCAGACTACACTACAAAAGCTACATTCATCAAAACAATATGGTACTGGCACAAAAACAGAAATATAGATCAGTGGAACAGGATAGAAAGCCCAGAATTAAACCCACACGCCTATGGTCAATTAATCTATGACAAAGGAGGCAAGAATATATAGTCTCTTCAATAAGTGGTGCTGGGAAAACTGGATGGCTACATGCAAAAGAATGATATTAGAACATTCTCTAACACCATACACAAAAATAACTTCAAAATGGATTAAAGACCTAAATGTAAGACTGGATACTATGAAACTCTTAGAGGAAAACATAAGCCAAACACTCTCTGACTTAAAATGCAACAATACTTTCTCAGATACACCTCCTAGAGTAATGAAAATAAAAACAAAAATAAACCATGGAACATGGTTAAACCTAAAAGGTTTTTGCACAGCAAAGGAAACCATAAACAAAAGATAACCATAGAATGGAAGAAAATATTTGCAAATGAAGTGACTAACAAGGGATTAATCTCCAAAATATTCAAACACCTCCTGCAGCTCAATACTAAAAAAAAACAAATAACTCAATCAAAAAATGGGAAGAAATCTAAATAGACATTTCTCCAAAGAAGACATAACAATGGCCAAAAAACACATGAAAAGATGCTCAACATCACTAATTATTAGAGAAATACAATCAAAAGTACTATGAGATTCCACCTTACACCAGCCAAAATGGTCATCATCAAAAAGTCTAGAAATAATAAATGCCAGAGAGAGTGTGGAGAAAAGGGAATCCTCTTACACTGTTGGTAGGAATGTACACAGGTGCAACCACTACAGAAAACAGTATGGAGGTTCCTCAAAAAACTAAAAATTGAACTACCATAAGATCCAGCAATCCTACTCCTGTGCCTCTATCCAGAGAAAGATGTAATTTGAAAAGATACATGCACTCCAATGTTCATGGCAGCACTGTTTACAATAGCCAAGAAATGGAAGCAACCTAAGTGTCCATCAACAGAGGAATGGATAAAGATGTGGTACATTTGTATAATGGAATATTACTCAGCCATAAAATAGAATGAAATAATGCCATTTGCAGCAACATAGATGGACACAGAAACTATCATACTATGTGAAGTTTGTCAGGCAGTGAAAGACAAATATCATATGCTATCACCTATACATAGAATCTTCAAAAAAATGATACAAATGAACTTATTTTCAGAACAGAAATAGACTCACAGACTTTGAAAAACATATGATTACCAAAGTGGACAGGAGTTGGGAGTTTGGGAGGGATGGACTGGGGGTTTGGGAATGGCATATGAACACTGAGGTATATGCAACAATTGGCCAAAAGGGACCTGTTATGTAGAGGCAGAGAACTCTACCCAATATTCTGTGACAATCTACATGGGAGAATAATCTGAGAGAGAATGGATATGTGCATATGTATGACTGGGTCACTTTGTTATATAGTGGAAATTATCACAGCCCTGTAAATTAACTATACTTCGAGAAAACTTGAGAAAAAAGAAAAAGGAAAGAAAAAAAATTCAATAGAAGGGTAAAGTTGAAAATAATAACCTACAATGGGAAATGGACCTGCTAGGGTGCCAGCATCTCCAGGAGGACTATCCTCCCCCAACAGGTTGGTTCATCTAAGGAGACACATGAGGATAAGAGAAATTAGGGCAGAGAAGGTCTCTGATGGTAGTCACCTGGAAGTCCTCAGTGCCAGATAAAGTGTACAGGCCAGTCCTCTACGTTTCCTTAAAAAATTAATCACAATGTCTGGGAGTAGGACTTTTGGCGGGCTGACAGGCATAGACACCAATTAGAAAGGTTAAGAGCATGCTGGCCTAGAGCCAGAGGAGGATGGAAGCACTCTATTCTATTTGACATTAAAACTTTTAGTTATTGGATTTTATAGTTGTATGGGGAGAGAAGGCTGGAGGGAAGTCCAGGGCAGTTGGAATGATGGCTTTTTACTGAACTATATTTGAAGCAGCAACTATTGTGCAAACAGTATGCAAATATTTTAACATTATAACACCTAATATAATAGCACTAGTATATACTGGCTGAATATTAGCTCTAGGCAGAAAGATCAAGTTAAAATCTCCTAGAAAGTAGAACAAAATGACAATAAATAAAAATTACCAAAGAAATAAGAAAATGAGAAACTCAGTCCAGGATGTCAAGTATCTTCCAATAAACATTTCAAATAAAAGAGAAAATGAAGAAGAAATCATCAAATAAGTAAAGAAAGAAAATGTCCCAGAACAAAAAACATATACTCAGAACACTAGAGATAGAAAGAATATCCTAAAAATTCCCAGAAAGAAAAAAATGAAATAAGTTATAAGCAAAAGATTTAGATTCATAACAATATCAAATTTCTCAAAAGTACTACTATTGGAAGCTAGAAGATAATAGAAACATAACTTCAAAAACTGAAGGAAGGAGCTCCCATTGTGGCTCAGTGGTTAACGAATCTGACTAGGGACCATGAGGTTGTGGGTTCGATCCCTGGCCTTGCTCAGTGGGTTAAGGATCTGGCATTGTCCTGAGTAGTGTTGTAGGTCGCAGATGCGGCTCGGATCCCACGTTGCTGTGGCTGTGGTGTAGGCTGGTGGCTACAGCTCCGATTAGACCCCTAGCCCAGGAACCTCCATATGCTGTGGGAGCGGCCCTAGAAAAGGCAAAAAATAAAAAAAAAAAAAAAAAACAATAAAAAGACAAACAAAAAACAAAAAAACGGAAGGAAAATGATTTTCAACCTACAGTTCTATCCTCAGGCAAAATATAAATAAAGTATACAAAGGATAAATTATTTTAACACTTGAATGATCTTAAAAAATTTATGTCCTAAGCAAGTACTCTTTTCCAGGAAGCTCCTGGTTGAGCTGCACCACCAAAACAAGGAAGTATACCTAGAAGGAGGAAAACTTGAGATCCAAGAAATAGAGGATCTACACAGGAGGAAGGTGAAGGGTTTCCCCAGGAGTAGAGTAAAAGGAAGACCTAAGGCCAATTTAGTAAAAAATTATAACTATTAGTAGGATAGGGAAAGGGAAGCGTGTGTGTGTGTGTGTGAGTGTGAAGGAGATGTATAAGAGAACTACTAAACCCTCATCTTCTAAAGTGGGAAGTCAAAAGCGAATATCTAACATGGAGAAATTTTTTAAATCGCAATACAGCTTTTTTAAAAATAGGAGTAAATATCAAATGAAAATGCCTAAAGGGTTGAAAGAAGTTACCTATAGTTAGGAACTACAATTAGAGTAGATGAACCACAGACCATTAATTTCTAAGTCTTTTAATATTTGACAAACTACATACATGTATTATTTTGCACAAAGTAAAAACTCACTATGGAAGTTTGAATAAGAAAGAAAATAACTTACAGGGAGAAGGAAAAAGAGAACAACCAAGACCAAGTAGAGGTCACTACAGGTAGACACAGAAGTTCAATATTTTTAAAAAAATTATAAAATTGTGACTTTATTAAATCAAACTTAAAAGTCATACAATTATGCTGGCAAATGCCAAATATATCTGCTTATTCTATTGATTACAAAGATAGATATTTTAAAACATTCCACTGTGACTAGGAAGTTTTCTGTTTCTCTTTTTAGTTCTACCAGTTTTTGTCCAAGTATTTTGAGGCTGTATTATTAGGTTTATACAAATTTTGAGTTGTAGCTTTCTAGAAAATTGAATTTTTTATTTTTATGAAACGTCTCTCTTTATTTTGAAGAATGCATTTGGCCTTAAAGTCAGCTAAAATATAAGGATCCAGAAAGGTTTAAAGAAAAAGTTGGAAAAAGATATATCATGTAAATGCTAACCAAGAGAAATCTGGTGTAGCTATTTTCATCTTAAACAAATAAAAAGTGACCAATATGGCTTATTAGAGGAGTAAAAATTAACCAAAAGATAAAAAAATACCCAGGCAGTGTTGAGAAATAGAAGCTCTTATACTCTTTCTTAAGAATACAAACTGGGGAGTTCCCATCGTGGCTCAGCAGTAAAGAACCCGACTAGTACCCATGAGAATGTGGGTTCAATCCCTGGCCTTGCTCATTAAGGATCCAGCATTGCCATGAGCTATGGTGTAGGTGTAGGCCAGCAGCTACAGCTCCAATTTGACCCTTAGCCTGGGAACCTCCATATGCTGCAGATGTGGCTCTAAAAAAAAAAAAAAAAAAAAAGAATACAAACTCATACAAAGTTTCTGGGAGTAAACGTGGGTATAAATATATGAATAACTTTACGAGTATATGAACACTTCACAATTCCACCTTTAGAACTTTATATAAGGGAATGATGTGAGAAATATAAAAAGACCACTTTCCGTAACAGTGAAAAGCTTGAATTTTAGGATAAACTAAATGCTCAATAGCAGGGAACTGGTTAAGCAAATTAAAACACTATTTTATGACGGTATTATGAAAAAATTATTCTGTATAATGATCTACGTGCTAGGAAAATCACAATAATATATATTTTCATACTACCAATCAACACATATAATAGCATGCCAATTTACTAAAAATAAAACGTATGAGTGTTTATATACATGTGTATGGAAAGACATAAGTGAAAATACTAACAATGGTTTCTCCATTTGAAGAAATATGTGGATGAATTTTAGTTTTATCTTTGGCATTTTTATATTTTTCAGGTTTAGTGAAGTGAGCATTTACTACTTTACAGTTTAAATCAACAACAAAATAATGGTTAATTTTTTAAAAAAGCAGTTAGCTATTACATTTAGCTCTAGCCATGTGAAGTACTGAACTAATACAACTTTTAATCTTCTTGTTATTTGCAAATGCTAACACATTCACCTCACTTCTTTCCATTTGTTGAATCATACATTCTCCACTAGATAATAGAATTATTGTTTCTTATACCAAAAGCTAATGTCCAATAAAAAAATGTTTGCTATTGAATGGCATAGTGAGCATAAACTGCATTTTATCAAAGGTGATTCTGTTAGTCACAGATTAAATGTTATTCTCAATTTCTTACTTTAAAAGTTGTAGGTAGATCTTCATCTTCTGTCGGATCTATGTCAAACCAATGATCATCTGTATCTCCTATCTCTTGTAAGCTTTTATGAAATTCTAGTAGTCCTCCATTATATCTGTAAGGCATTTTAAAATAAGATTAGTTTGAATGGGACTCTGTAACTAGGTAGTTTACTAATAAGATAACCAGCAACTCTTTTTTTTTTTTTTTTTTTTTTGTAGTAAGTAGGATGGTGATATAACCTCTGGCATGCTATAGAAATACAAATACTAGGACTCTCACCTGTGGTAGATTGGGATGAAATACAGGTGGAAGGGGAGGCAATAGATTATGTAGTAGCTCAAGCTTGAACAGTATGGGGGCCATGGTAACTAAAGGGATTGTAGAGTTGGTTGGCTTTTGTTTACTGTCTTGGAAGCCTTGAAGAAAGAGAATGACAGGGACAGGTCAGCCAAAGATTGACTCAGGATACAATGAAAGATAAAGCCCTCTATGGGTAGCATTTAAAGAGACTGTCATATCCTACAGCCATAAAGATAATCTGTGCTGAAAATCAGGCCCAGATTTAATCACAAAGTAGAACAAACTGCAAAAGAAACCAAATACAACAGGACCACTACTATCAACTGAGGATATTCTGTGAAAGCTAAAGCCTTTTATGGTAACATTTGAAGAACCCTAACCAATTCTAAACATAAAAGTGAACAATGCTGAAAATGAGGCCCACTATTCAACCACAAGGGTAGAACAATAGCAAAAACCAAAATCATAGCCTTAGCAGGACTACTATACCATCAGGGAACGAGTAGACCATTTAAAAATATCATCTGAGGTACATGTCTCAAAAGACGATGCTCTTCCTTCCCAAGATCCTCCCCTATTTCTACTCATTGCCTATAGACAAAACAATCTAAAGATCAGGTATAGGCAAGCCCAAGTGGAAAAACTAAGGAAGAAAGCTTATTTGCCATAAGCACTGCAGAACTTGACTAGTATGTACTGGCCAGGAGCATGTCTGGGAGTGGATCTTAAAGAGTGCTGAGCCAATAGGCAAATATATAGCTGGATAGGGAACTGTACATTGATATGGGGCAATTTTTCCATAATTCCTAGTAAGAATACCTGAAGGCTGTCCTAACATACTGCTGAGAAGATTACTTGAACCTTGGACACAATAAAGGCCTCTAGTAATTGAAGTGGAAATGTTGAAAATTTCCTGGCAGAGTATTAAAGAAAACTCAGGGTAGTAGAAGATGGACTACATAAGACCAGAGAATCTACTACTAGACAATGTTCCCTGGAAAGGCCCAGAGGATATTCTATCATTAATGCAGTAAGAAATATAGGGTGAGAAGGACATCTGCATCTTTGAGTGGTGGCTGTTCTCTACAGGCCACAGATGAAAGTAAACAATGCTGCCAAATGACTGAGATTTCTAGTGCCAATAATTTGAAAAATGGATTCTTTCCAATGCCTATCAATAAAGAAAATAAACAGTAGTTCATCTATCTGAAGGAAGGACAGAAGTACGGATTCTTTGTCTTGTCTCAAAGCTATGTTAATTCTCTCTGCAATATAGACTAAGGGGATTTTGATCATCCTGACATTCTGAAAAACAGGCCAACCATATTGATGACATCATGCTAACAAATAGGAAGCAGGAAGTCTTCTGGATAGTAAAGAATAAGCATGCCAGAGGATAGAAGATCAACCTTACGAAGAATCAACGAACTACCACATAAGTGATGCTTTTAGGGATCCAATGGTTGGGTCCAGCAGTAATCCTTCATAAGGATTTGCATAAGTAAATTTTGCCAAATTCATCCTTCAGATCTTAGACAAACATTATTTCCCCAAGGAGACTTCTGATTCCCAGAAATATATCAGGGTTCCAATAAAGGCTTTAATTGTTCATTACATTTTCTTGCATTGCATTTTATCACATTTCACAATTAATTATTTATATAACTCATTATTTGATTAAGGCCTATAACATTCACTATACTGTTAGCTAAATAAGGACAAGAACTGTCTATTTTGTAAGCAATTTCATCTCCAATACCTAGACTAGTCTCTAAAATATGATGAATGTTTAGCAAATAAAATGAATCAATGATGCTACAAATGGCTAAGGATCTCCATATGGGAAGGGGACAGATAATCCATATATATTCCCCTATATAATTTCACTAAATATGTAATACCCGATACTCCCAAACTCAGCATTTTGACCCTTTTAATGTGTTATAGGCTCATTTATACCTTAAAATACCTATTCCAAGTGGTGATAATATTAACAAATACAACAATTAATTATTTATTAAGAATAGCATTTTTGTGTCCTGGGCACTATGTTAATCATCTTATGAAGTGGGTACTATTATTAGTTCCAAAGATAAGGCTTAGCAACATTAAATTTCCTTTAAGACATATAGTAGGTAAGTGGCAGAAAATGTGTTTGAACCCAGGTCTGTCAGACTCCAAAGCCTATGTTACTAATACCTAATCTATACTGCTTTTTATTGTCATGGACTGTTAAGGTTGATATTTAATACTCTCAAGTACATTAAAGAAATTATCCATAGAATCAGTGATGAGGAAAAGAATCAGTAGAGCACAAATATCATGATCCCTGATATACTATGCACACTTTATTCCCATTTCATAATGCTGAAAATTGACAGGTAAGATCTGCCCATTAATTGAAATCCTTACCTCTTCTGAGCACATCGAAGCAAACCACGTCCAAAATAAACTAAAGACATAAAGTTTTCACAAATTTCATTTTCTTGGATCACCATCTTCATCACCAGAAATTTATTCTCAGCTTCTATATAATCCTGTAGTAACATAAAACTAAGTTTGGCTGATGCAAAAGGCTTTTTTTCTTTTCCAGTAAACAATTATTTTTCAAATGGAGAAATGAGGACAGCTTTAATATTGATCCAGTCATTTTGGTCATTTAGTCACATCTCTAATCCTAGCATCTCTGCATATGATCACATGGATAATGTATTCAGTGTTCAAAATAGTTATTTACAAAAGGACTTAAGATTTTTAACCAATGTTTCAAAGTGAACACTAAGAGAAATTAGGGAAGCAATCCTGTTTACCATCGCATCTAAAAGAATAAAATACCTAGGAGTAAACCTACCTAAAGAGACAAAAGACCTATACTCTGAAAACTATAAGACAATGATGAAAGAAATCAAAGATGACACAAATAGATGGAAAGATATACCATGCTCTTGGATTAGAAGAGTTAATATTGTCAAAATGACTATACTATCCAAGGCAATCTACAGATTCAATGCAATCCCTATCAAATTACCAAGGACATTTTTCACAGAACTTGAACAAAATAAAGTTTGTTTGGAAGCACAAAAGACACAGAATAGCCAACGACATCCTGAAAAAGAAAAATGGAGCTGGAGGAATCGGGCTCTCTAACTTCAGACTATACTACAAAGCAACAATCATCAAAGCCATATGGTACTGGCACAAAGACAGAAATATAGATCAGTGGAACAGGATAGAAAGTCCAGAATTAAACCCACGCACCTACAGCCAACTGATCTATGATAAGGGAGGCAAGAATAGACAATGGAGAAAGGACAGCTTGTTCAATAAGTGGTGCTGGGAAAACTGGACAGCCACATGGAAAAGAATGAAATTAGAACATTCCCTAACACCATACACAAAAATAAACTCCAAATGGATTAAAGACCTAAGTATAAGACCAGACACTATCAAACTCTTAGAGGAAAACATAGGCCAAACACTCTCTGACACAAAAGACAGCAACATCTTCTCAGATCCACCTATTAGAGTAATGACAGTAAAAGCAAAAATTAACAAATGGGACCTAATCAAACTTCAAAGTTTCTGCACAGCAAAGGAAACCCTAAACAACACAAAAAGACAACCCACAGAATGGGAGAAAATCTTTGCAAGTGAATCGACTGACAAGGGATTAATCTCTAAAATTTATAAATACCTCCTACTTCTCAATACCAAAAAAAGAACCCCATCAAAAAATGGCAGAAGATCTAAACAGACAATTCTCCAAAGAAGATATACAGATGGCCAAAAAACACATGAAAAGATGTTCAACATCACTCATTATTAGAGAAATGCCAATCAAAACCACTATGAGGTACCACCTTACACCAGCCAGAATGGCCATCATCAAATAGTCTACAAACAATAAGTGCTGGAGAGAATGTGGAGAAAAAGGAACCCTAATACCCTAATACACTGTTGGTGGGATTGTAAATTGGTGCAACCACTGTAGAAAACAGTATGGAGATTCCTCAGAAAACTAAAAATAGAACTACATTTGATCCAGCAATCCTACTCCTGGGCATCTATCCAGAGAAAACCATGACTCACAAAAAACACATGTACTCTGATGTTCACTGCAGCACTATTTTCAATAGCCAAGACATGGAAACAATCTAAATGTCCATCAACAGAAGAGTGGATCAAGAAGATGTGGTACATATACACAATGGAATATTACTTAGCCTTTAAAAGGAACGAAATACTGGCATTTTTAGCAACATGGATGGACCTAGAAATTATCATGCTAAGTGAAGTCAGCCATACAATGAGACATCAACATCAAATGCTTTCATTGACATGTGGAATCTGAAAAAAGGACAGAATGAATTTCTTTGCAGAACAGACACTGACTCACAGACATTGAAAAACTTATGGTCTCTGGAGGAGACAGTTTGGGGGGTGGGGGGATGCACTGGGGTTGTGGGAAGGAAATTCTATAAAATTGGATTGTGATGATCATTGTACAACTATAAATGTAATAAATTCCTTGAGTAATTAAAAAACAACAAAAACAATAACAAAAACAAAAAAACAAGGTGAACACTAAAATAATTTTTATATTTAAAACTGACAATTTTTACCAGCTAAAATAAGGGCTCTTTGGAAGACTATGGGAACACAGATCTTTACAATTCTTCCTAATTTTTAATTCTAATTGGAGCACAAATCTTTGTTATTTTTCAAATAGGAAATGACTTTTTGACCACACATGTAGTCTCTTTTGGGGAAGAATCACCTCGATCATAAACAATATAGATTTAGAAGTAAAAGTCAGAATCAGTTTGTTTGTTTATTTATTTATATTTTGCCTTTTCTAGGGCCACTCCCACGGCATATGGAGGTTCCCAGGCTAGGGGTCTAATCAGAGCTGCAGCCACTGGCCTTTGCCAGAGCCACAGCAACGCAGGATCTGAGCCGCATCTGTGACCTACACCACAGCTCACAGCAACACCGGATCCTTAACCCACTGAGCAAGGGCAGGGATCGAACCTGCAACCTCATGGTTCCTAGTCAGATTCGTTAACCACTGTACCACCATGGGAACTCCAGAATCAGTTATTTATTATAACTGATTTCAGTTATCATGATTAAAACAAGCATAAGAGTCCTGATCTCCCTGAGAAAAAAAATGCTACATGGCCTCATTTTAAAATATTCTCTAGCACATCACACTAAACAATAATTAGCATTGTGTGAAATTATTTAAAACAGAAACGTTTTCAGATTGGAGCTTATAAATTCTACTTCACCTAATTAACAAGTCAGATTTATGTATTTATGAAACAAAACAGCATAAATCTGGAGATACAAAAAGTAAAAGAGATCAAGACTGCAAACGAGAAATCATTAAAAATAAGAAAAAAATAATGTTAAATTTGTAAGTATCCTTAGAAATCACCTAGGTGATGTCCAGATTTTTACTTTTTGCACATTACTTTGACAAAGAATTTGAGGTAAAACTCATATTTTACAAAAAGGGTAAGATAAAGACCAGAGAGATTAAACTATAATATAAAATGGATTAAAATGTATAAGTGAAAGAAGCTAAGCAATTTTCTGTTTTATAAATGACAAATGGTTGCCAAGGGGGAGCGAGTTGGGTGGATTGGGAGCTTGGGGATAATAAATGCAAACTATTGCCTTTGGATTGGATTTGCAATGAGATCCTGCCGTGTAGCACTGAGAACTATGTCTAGTCATTTATGATGGAGCATGATAATGTAAGAAAATAGAATGCATACATATATGTATAACTGGTTCACCATGCTGTATAGTAGAAAAAAAATTGTATTGGGGAAATAACAATTAAAAAAATAAATTAAAAAATATTTCAAAGATATAAGCAAATGTTGTTTCCCCATCAATATTTTTAATTTCACAATAATTACATTTTAAGTATATGACAGAAATGTCACTGAAAGGTTTCAATTTATAGAGAATTTTAAAAAATCAACACTTTAATTTGTTAAAATGAAGTCAGTGTTTGTGAAGAGATTTATAATGGGCAAATAGCACATGCTACATACCTCTTTCTTTCCTCTTTCAGTGAGTGCTACTCCATACAAAAATAGTAATGTCAAATAATAACCAATATCAATCTGATGTGCCTAAAAAGATAAAATATATTTTAGTTGATTATTAGATTAAGCTATTTTTCAGTATAGAAAGTTTAATTAAATATCCTAAACCTATTTAGTAACTATTAAAAATAGTTAAAATTATCATTATATTATCTATTATCTCACAATCACTATAGAGAATGTATTCTAGATGTATTTAATAACTTGACCCAGAAGAAAGTCAATAATCTTGAAATAGAACCTTAGAATTTGATAAAAGAAAATGAAAGCAAATGTCATCAAGATTTGTTATACTAAAACTTTCCAAAAAATTCTAATTCTCTTTTGCTTTCTTTCATTATATAATATTTTAGGTATAGGGACACTTTAGATGATAATATAACAAGCACCCAAGTATCTACCAACCAGCTTAAACAATAAAAGTCTTTTATTGTCCATGTGTGGGGTTTAACAGTTTTAACAATGATAAGATGCTTCCTTATCACTTACTTAATGAAAATTAAAACACATGACTATTTCCTTCATTTAAAAATGGTCTATGCCAATTATAGATGGAGAATAGATTAGGGATTAGGGCAAGTGGGAAAGGTAAAGGGTTCATGTGACTATAAAGTAGTAGATTTTTGTGGTGATGAAATAGTTCTTTTATCCTGATTGCAGTAGTGGTTAAAACATATACACTTGTGATAAAATGGCACAGAACTATATACACTTTGTGTAAAAACTTACCATATCTGGTCTGAGAATACTATCCTTAAAAGGCACACTTGCAAGTCTGACCCTTGGCTGATATCTGTAAACCTGGATTTCAAGAGTGTTCCCACTGTTCTCTGACAGGGGATGCTTACTGTGCTAGACTGTGCCAAGGATACGATTTATGCTGCACACCTGGAAATATCTTCTGGGAGTCTAGAATTTTGATACATGTTAGGCAGAGGATCCCTACATATCTAACCCCACTAAAAATCTTGAGCACTGATTCTCGAATGGACAGAAACATAACATACACACAAGTTGCTGCATTTTTGTTGTGGAGGGAGGAACAAGGTATGTACTCTGTGTGACCCCCTCATGGAAGGGAGAAAACGTAGGGAAGCCTGAAGATGGATTCCTTTAGATGCTGCCTCTGTTTCAACCCTTATGGTCTGGGTTCTATCTTTACTATGTCATTGTAATAAATCTCAGCATGAGTATAACTTCATACTGAGTCCCATGAGTCCTCCTGGACATGGGGGTCTTGGAGAGCCCTGACACAATACCTACTGTACCAATGTCAACTTCCTGGTATTGATTAATTGTTACGTAGATGTAACTATCAGATGAAGCTAATTGAAGAGTACACCAGGGCCTCCTTATACTTTTGCATTGTACAGTTGTATTTTTGCAACTTCTGTGCTTCTTAAGATTATCTCAAAGTAAAATGTTAAATAGTTTATTCTGTTCATAAATTCAAGACTGACTAAAGAGTATAATCATATCTTTTGCCATGTTAGTTTTTTACACTGAGATTTTCCCATACTAAAATCAAGATTTTTTTTTCAGGTGCATAAGGATGCTAAGCACCTACAGAATATACACATTCTTTTTATACTAAACTAACTATTCTCTCACCTAGCATACTTTTTATGGCCAACGGTGTATATTTATTTGGCTAAGGTTAGGAGCTTGGGCTCAAATTGATACCAACAGAAACAAACATGTGTAGCTGTTCTCATATGTGAGTTTATAAGCACAAACTCCCTGTAATATCTAATTGGTTTCCATCTTAAAATTCCTATCTCTGCAGAGGTTCTTAAGCCAAGACTACATGGGTTTGTACACTACTTACTACTTAATGAATTAAGCAAATTATTTAACCCCCATGCCTCAGTTTCTAACCTGTAAAATGGGAATAATGAGATGGCTTGCTTGTGAAGAGGTAATTTAATCCTTCCAAAGTACTTAGAGTAGTGTCTATTATAGAGCCAACATATGAACTACTATTTTGTAACTTTTAAAAATTAGCTTCACAAATGATACAACAAAACCTTTGGCCAATACAATTCTAAACAAAAAGCATTTAAGAACCAGATACAGAATAGTGGTAATGCTATAATTAGAAGTAGAACATAAAGAATTTAAAGATGAAAATGGTACACTTCTAACCTAAATGCCCCGCCCTTTCTTCCCTACCTTCTCCCCATTAACGGAGATTATTCTAGGTAGTGGAACTAATGGATATAGAGATGTTACTGGTAGCTGTCCCCAACCCCTCACCCTACTGCCACTTCCTAAAAGGTTGTCTTGCCTCTCCTCACTGGCTCTGAGGAACAGGGAGAGCCCTTTGGATATAGCAGCAGGCTGCTCTGATTATGACAATTCTAATTCTGCTCACATTACCAACAGGAGAGGAAACTTTTCTATTCTTAGTACAAGACTGATCTTTGAAGTAATGCCTAAGTAGAGAAGGCTAAGCAGTAGGCATTTGTTAATGTTAATTTTATAATGATTTATTTCACTGCTTAACAACCTAGTCAGTGGGAGAAATAGCAGGTCTGCAGCATCCCAGAAGTCCCTGGGATTACATGTTGATCCAAACTCCCTTTTCTTTGTCCCTCTTTTGACTCCATCTAGAATTCCTTTAGGGTGATATACATCACCTCTTAGAACCTGTCTTGAGTCTTATAGGATGACTTTTCCATCTCTCTACACACTACCATAATATGGGAGGTGGTATCTTAGGCTACTTTGTTTAATGCCTGGGTAGTCCTTTCTTGAATGTAACACTAGTCCATCTTCTACATGTGTGCAAAACATAGTTTACTGATCAAAATTATTCAAAGAACTGATTTTTCCTTTTATGTCCTGTACTATTGGTCATTATTTTGTGTGTATGTGTGCTTTGTGGCATATGGAGGTTCCCAGGCTAGGGATATAATCAGAGCTATAGCTGCTGGCCTATACCACAGCCATGGCAACACAAGATCTGAGCCGCGTCTGAGACCTACGTCACAGTTCATGGCAGTGCCAGACCCTTAACTCACTGAGTGAGGCCAGGGATCAAACCTGTAACCTCATGGTTCCTAGTCGAACTCATTTCCGCTGCACTACTATGGGAACTCCTTGGTTATTATTTTTGATGCAATATTTACTTTTCAGATTTGTCTATTTATTTCTAAAGTATCATTTGGAGTTCCTGTCGTGGCTCAGTGGTTAATGAATCTGACTAGGAACCATGAGGTTGTGTGTTCGATCCCTGGCCTCATTCAGTGGGTTAAGGATCCAGCGTTGCCATGAGCTGTGGTGTGGGTCACAGACTCGGCTTGGATCCCGAGTTGCTGTGGCTCTGGCGTAGGCCCACTGCTGCAACTCTGATTGGACTCCTAGCCTAGGAACTTCCATGTGCCATGGGTGCGGCCCCAGAAAAGACCAAAAAAAAAAAAAAAAAAAAAAGAAGTATCATTTGATCTTGAAAATGTCTTGTCAATTTTACCTCACGTGATTACTTAATGACAGATGATAGACATTCCATTTTTTACAAATATAGAAATATCAGTAGAAAGAGGAGCTGACTAATAATTAGGAGGAAAAAAAGGAGAAATGACTCTGCATTTCTAATTGGGAAAGCCTATTTTTACTAGTTCAAGTTTCTATTTAAGATGAACAATTTCATTGTAGTAAAGAGAATTAGAATGGGCTCATTAAAGAGATGCAGTCATAATAAAGTATAAGATACAGGGGAGAAATCAATTTATGTGTATCTTTCTCTAAAGGTAAATGAGGAAAGTACGAATTGGTCTATACCTTAAAATAAGCATGCATGTTCTCTCATTGAAAAACGTTATACAAGTCCATTATTTCAGACTTTTAAAAAGAAAACACTTACAGTATAATTAGTAGCTTGAATATTCCTAAGTGCTGCTTCCAGTTGTGTTATTAAGAAACGTAAAGTCAAAGCAGGAACAATTTCCTCCCCATTCTGGGTGTTGGCTGCAACTTCTCTCTGTGGAAAATAATTTGGTTGAAAATTTCCTTAAGTTAAACAAATATGTTTATTTTTATTATAAAAATAATACATGCTCATTGTAGAAAACTGGAGAATAAATATGATTTTTAAAAAATTCATGTGACCTAGATAAAACTGTTCTCATATTTGTTTTTAAGTAGTTTGACAAATCTTCTTTGTAACTCTTTCCTCAAAACACTAAAAAGCATTCCTATATTTGCCAAAGGGTTGGCAATGTCTGCTCCTACTTCAGAGGAAAGTCATAGTTCTGCTTCATTCTCATACTTTCCATTCACTAACAGCTAAAATCTTGCTTCCAGCCCTGATCCTCTGGTAATAGGAATGCTGGCTTTAAAAGTACCAACACCAGGGCAAACCATCTTATGCTGTCATCTAATTGTAACCAAATTAATATATAATTGATTATGTACCACAGTTCATTATTTACATGGATGAAATGTAAGGAATAGCTATGCCTTATCTTTGTGTCCATTTCCCAATGTCTTATACCCACAAGTGCCTGCTTTAAATTACATTATTTGTTTAATGATGTATTATCTGTGTGGGAAGTTTACACTTTATTAACTTGATTTCCGGTATAATACGTTCCTGTTTTTCTCCTAACCTAAATACTTTACTTCAGTTTCTGAAACACTCAACTTAATGGATCTCTTCTCTATCAGCACACATTTCCTCATAAAAGTAATCCACTGTCATCTTTTTAAATAGCATCTACAACTGATAGTATCCAAATTTATGGTTTGGGCCCAGAGCTATCACCTAAATTCCAGACTCATATATCAACCATTTACTCAACAATATCTCTTACATTGAACAGGCAAAGAAATCTATCTACCTTTGCCAAACAATTTAGGTAGTTTGAGAGCAATCCCCTCAATAAGAACTAAAAAAAGCTGGATGAAGAAAAAAAAAACTTGTTTTGAAAGCAACAGAAAGCTACCAAGGCATTGAAAATCTCTGGAGCCAACATGCGAGAGGCAGAAGGCCCAGAGACATGAGACTGACTTTTGGAGCCACTTTTCTCCTTAAGACAATTGCTGTATTCAGTTGTAGCTTAGAGATTGCAGCAAATCTACAGAGCTCTGAAGAAAACTGGAGCATATGATGTATAAAGGAAAGGGGCCCTGGTAAATACCTTATTCTTTTAGTTGGGATCCTGAAGAAATTTACCCTTAGAGTAAAATGTGTATTTTTGTTTTGGGGGGATTTTTTTATTTGTTTGGTGCTTGTTTATTTATTTATTTATTTGACTCTCTAGGGCTGTACCCTGAGGCATATGCAAGTTCCCAGGCTAAGGGTCAAATCAAAGCTGCCAGCCTAAATCACAGCCACAGCAATGCCAGATCCAAGCAGCATCTGGGAACTACATCAGGTCTTGCAACAACACAGGATCCTTTCCCACTGAGCAAGGTCAGGGATTGAACTCATGTTCTCATGGATACTAGTTGGGTTCTTAACCCACTGAGCTACAGTAGGAACTCCTAAAATGTCTGTTTTGATTCCAATTGGAAGCAGACCCTAACACAAAGATTTGAATGCAAGTAGTTTATTTGAGAGATGCAGAGAACAATGGTAGGGGAGTGGAGAAGTGAATAAATTAAGAGAAAATAGGCTAGTTATCCACAGTGAGTGACTAGGCTTAATACAACAGGAAAATACTGAAAAATTGAAACCAGTATTATCTAACTCAAGGGGTGAGAGAACTGGGATATTTATATAATAATTCCTAATGTTTTTTTTTTTTTCTTATTATGGCTATACCTGTGGCATATGGAAGTTCCCATGTGAGGAGTCAAATTGGAGCTGCAGCTACAGGCCTATGCCACAGCAATGTAGGATCTGAGTTGCATCTGCGATCTATGCAAGGCCCACGGATCAAATCCACATCCTCACGGACACTATGTTGGGTTCTTAACCTGCTGAGCTACAACAGGAACTCCCCCAAGGGTTATTGATTGAGTGCTTCCTGAAGTGTGGGGGGGATATTAATTCCTTGGGACCTCTAAACTGCCATGAGCCTTCTGCAGTTCCAGACAAAAAGAAAAGGCATAGAAATGTAGATACTGAAAATTGGAAATTGTTCAGAGTATACTGAAATGAAAGAATTCAAGGGACCAACGGGTATGGGCAGGGCACTGCTGGTATTTGCAACAAAGAGTAAATCATTAATAGACTCCTCTTCACTGAACAAAAATAAAGTTTGTAATCATCTCAGTCCCTAGTGGAATTAAGTGATCTGCCAGGAAAGCACAAATAAGCATTACTAAGAAAGATCATCTCCTGTTTTTCTATTTCTTCTCAAAGGAAGGTTGCTCTAAACCAACTCAGGTAGCCACTGCAAGTAGCGGAACTCTGTATTATCCTTTAGATGTCTATGGAATTTAAAAAATTTTTATTTTATAATTAACATATAATATTTCAAGTGTACAACACACAGTGATGTGATATTTTTCTTATGACATCATTATGAAATAATCACTGCAATAAGACCAGTTACTGTCCATCACCATGCAAACTTGTTAAAATGTTATTGACTGTATTCCCTATGTGTACATGACATCCCCTTGACTTATTTATCTTTTAGCTCTAACTTGGTACCTCTTAATCCCCCTCAGACAAAATAGATGACTCTGCAATTTGTATGGATGTTTTCATGTTCACTCATGAATTCATGATTCTGGTTATTTTTTCTTCTTTTTTTCAAACAGACCCACACATCTAGTGTCAGAAGTGCTGTGACTGTGGTAGTAGTATGAGAGTAAAGAAACACGGTGTGTTTTCCCTAGACAGTCATACACAGGGCGCTGCACTTCTACCCCAAAGAACAAATTATGATCTTACCTGCATAGTTTGGAAGGAAAAATCTTCTTGTAAGAACTTCTTGATATGAGGAACCACACCTTTTGGTAGAGTATTAATTGCATTCAATAACTTCTTCACTTCTAGTAGTAGGTTAACAGGGACGAGATCAGTAGGTGTTTCCTTTTCCTGTTTGTCCTAGAAGATGTATTAAAAATTAACATAATTATACATGTTCTAGTTTAAGATTAAAATCAGCCAAAGTATTAAAAAAAAGAACAAAGTGCCTTTATACACTATATGTAGATCATTATGACAGACTATAGAAAATCCCAGTAAGAATAAAACATTTTCTCTGCTCTCAAGGAACCTAATATGTAGTCAGAAAAATAAGACCAAAACCCAAGAAACTTTAATATAGGGAAGGCCATCATAAATGCATTTTAAAGTTATAAACATAGTATAGACTTAACGATGGGAGTAATTATACCTTTTATTGGATGGTGTTGGGATGGGAAACATGAATGATTTTAGGCTATTATGGCTTAAATGTAAGTTAAGCCTTTAAAAATCGTTGCCCTCAAGAAATGCACAGCATGTATTGAGTTGGTCCATTAAAAGTATAAAAAAAATGCTAAGTTTAAAATATTAAACAGACTATTCTACAAAATAACACGAAAACTATATCCAACAGTGCTTTTTACATTATGCGACTAAGCTTCAGTTACGAAACAGCAATTTGAAGATAAATAGAACTCTAACACTTTAAATTATAAATAAATTAGTATAATATAATGACTCAAATATAATCTCAATTCCATCAGAGCTGAATAATTATTAATAATCTTGAGACTTCAGGAACTGACCCTTACAGACTTAAAAAGCCATAGTTAATGGTTAACTGATAGCTAAACAGTCAAGTCTCACTGGATTTTCTATTAACATTAATTGTGAGAAATGGGTGGGCAGCAGAAATGAATAATGGGCTTGGGAACAGATGGATGATGGCCTTTCTTCAAACCTTATCAAACACACCACAGTTCTTGTATCCTGCTAAAACTTTGGGAATATGAATATGTTGCTACTGACCCCTGAATATGAGAGCAGACAGATTCTTACTACAGAGGCCATACATAGTTACTGAAAATGCAGAATAGTCACTGGTGTGGGATGACTCTGACTGACAGGTTTCTAACAGACCTGAAAACTACCCAGAAAGTAACCAAGAATGAATAAAGTCCATTGCAGGACTATCTATATCTACCCTCCCCTTCTGGGTTTGAGTATTAAATTGAGATTCCTTCATCCCAAACAATACCCAATACATCTTATATTTCATAGTACTTCATATATTTACATCAAAAAATCTGGGAAATATTAACAGTTTGGTAAATCTCAGTGGAGTGTATAAGTGTTCATTGTACTATTCTTGTAACTTTTCTGTAGGATTGAAATTTTTCAAAATGTTAAAAAAAAACTTCTATAAAATAACCACACAGACTTTTATAAAGAATGGCCACTGTTAATAATGCATATTATTTAAAAATTAAAGGTTAATTCTGTAGTCAAAAGTCATCACAGAATCATCTAACATTAATTGCCAAACTGATACACAAGCAAGATTATGGCATGAATAAAATTTTTCAACAGGAAATAGTATAAGCTTCATGTTTGTTAAATCTATCTTGTTATAACGCAAATTTAATTTTTTAAGTTATTAAAATATTTGATACTCAATCCACTTTTGCAAAATAGATTTAGCGTCTAAGCCAAATTCAGGTCAAAGTTTCCACCTCCTTTGCCTCTATATCCCAAAAACTGTATCTAGAAATGCCTTTTTTGGTCCAACTGTACATCCTTATGTACATTTGCACATAATATATTTCCTCTGCAACATTTCTTACAGTGATAACCTCATGCAAGTGAATACTATGGTTACTTTATGTTTATATATATTCTCCTCCTAAATTACTGGATAACCTTTATAAACTTTATTAACAAGTGGACATCATTATATTTGTCACAATCATTATATAAAACTATGTGGAAGGTAAAAATTGCACTAACAAGAAACAAGCAAACACCTCTTTATCCATTGCTCACTAAATACAACCACATGATATGCTCAAATATGTGTATATTTTTTAATCTACCATAAAGTATAATGTCACTGGCAATAAAAGTTTTTTATTAGTGTATAATTCAGTTACCCAGATAGTAAAGATGATAAAAACAGGAAAAAGAATTAACTTCAGAAACAACTCAGTGAAATTTCTTACTAAATAAAATTCTCTGTGTATGTTTTCTTTGTATGTGTACAGTGTTTTGTTTTGCTTTTAAAAACAAATAAGCAATTTCTTAAAACTGATTGTTGGGATGTTTCTGAGCAAGTCAATTCAATTATCTACTAATTCTAACTTACAGTGAGGACTGGTTCTTAGAATGACAACTTTGAGACACAAATATCAATTATCAAAGAAAGATTTAGTTACGACCACTAAGGTGAGAAAATTTTCAGCAGATAATGAAATTGATTAGATTTAGTATTATATTCTCATATAACATTAGTCTTTATTAGTTAACTAATTAAATTTTCTCTTACCAGTTGATCAGTTGATTCTTCTACCTTAGTCCTGGTTTCTTCCTTAGCCTGCTCCTCCACAGGAAGATCCCTATTTTAAATGAAAAAGGTATATTTAAAGGATCTTCTTACAAAGAACACAAATTGTAATAGCAAAGAATTTAACATGTGAATTTTTGCCTGAAAGTTTCAAAAGTATAAAGAATATGTACCAAAAACTGGTAATGGTGGTGGGTGCCCTATCTCTTTAGAGATTCAAGTTAAAGAAAAGTAATTATGCCACTCCCTTACTAGATAGTGGCAGCAAGAACTGGAAGCTGATGTAAAATTTTTTTCGTCTTTATCAGACAATAGACAAAAATAATGGGAAAAATTAACTTTATAGCACTGTTTCAACATAAAGGAAAAAAGGTTGAAAAGGTTGTTTTGTGTTACGTGTGTGTTTCTAAAGACAATTAAGGTTTGGAACAGATCTATCTTACGTAGATTGTTTTTTTTTGTTTTTGTTTTTGTTTTTCAGGTTCCTGACATTACAACTGTCCAGTTTCCAAAAATGGCTTTTTCAACTGGGGCAGAATATCATCTTTAGAAATTTTAACTATTTCTATAAAAAGGAATAAACTGACAAATTTTGCTTTTAACATGGGCTTGAAATGTGAACATATGTAGTATTATTTACTGAACTGGAAAATTTATTTATAAAATTGCTTTTGCCTACATACAGAATCACAATGTAAGATTCAAAATATAAGAACCATAACATACAGAAGTTCCCATTGTGTCTCAGTGGTTAACGAATCCGACTAGGAACCATGAGGTTGAGGGTTTGATCCCTGGCCTTGCTCAGTGGGTTGAGGATCCGGCGTTGCCGTGAGCTGTGGTATAGGTTTCAGACGTGGCTCGGATCCCGCGTTGCTGTGGCTCTGGTGTAGGCCGCTGGCTATGGCTCCGATTTGACCCCTAGCCTGGGAACCTCCATATGCCGCGGTAGCGGCCCAAGAAATGGCAAAAAGACAAAAAAAAAAAAAAAAAAAACCCCAAAACATAGGTCAGATATGTTAATTCTATACACTAGCAGAGCCAAAACTGAGATGAGAAACTTATATCAACTGACTGATTTATTCAGAAATATACTTTGTATATTATTCTGTTTTACCTCACATTTATGTACACATTTTGACAGAAAATCATTTATCATCTACTATGTGCTAAATGATTTTGCTAAGGGAAACTGAGTACAGTATGGCCCACACAGTGAAAGTTGCAAGAAAAAATGATTTATACACAGAAACAATATTTCACAATATGAGTCTAAGTGCTCTTTGAAATGTCATGGTAAAGAAAAACCTATTATCTATCTTTTCTTCCACTTCTAAGCCACATTCCAAAAAGGAACACAAGGAACTTGTGATACCAAAGAATGAAAGATACTGCAGGAATATTCTAAAGCCTCTTTCAAGTTTGAGAAAGAATACAAAATGTTCTCAAAATGTATACTCTATTTCCTAACTCCATTTCATGATCATTCACTCCTTAACCCAATAGTTCTCAGTCCCAGATGCATATTAAGATCACCTGTGAAGCTTTGGAACCATCCAGATGTCCAAACCCTACTTCAGAGATTCTTAATCAAAAGTGTGGGACATGAACTTCTACATTTTCCATAGGTTCCTTAACACATTTTGATGTGAAAACCTAACTAATCTGCACTTTCTTCCCAACATTAAAATTGCTTTAGTAAAATTTGCTAATGAAATCCAATTTGCTATTCCAATAGCTTTGTCTTAGCTCTTCATTCTACCTGGCCTTTCTGCATTATTTAACATGATCCATCATACCCTTCAACCCTCCTTGAAAACCTCTATATCCTTTGCTACTTACTGCTGGTTCTTCTTCTAGCCTTTCCAGTTGTCGATTTGTTAGTCTATACCACTGACTGTCCCTCTTCCTTTCATTGCTCTTATTCATTTACCATTTTCGTAATGTTTAATATAGAACTGAACACATTAATACTGTCAAACTATGCTCCCCATGTATTAGGTCAGGAAGGTAATATTAGTGGTCATGTATGGCATCTACTTTATTCTATAGATGGGTAAATTGATAACCCAGAGAAGTTACACAACTCATTAAAGTTATACACTAGAAAGTAACAAAGTTAAAACTATGTGCTAGACTAGTATTTTTTCTTTTGCTATTCTGCTATTTTTACTATCTGTGTACTTTATTCTGCTGCTAGGAAGAAGTTGAAATTTTGCTATAACAGTATACCTGAGATATATACATATATATATTACATAGTAATGTTCTACTTTTAGCCCTCTTTTTTCTTACATTTTCTACTTAAATCAATCTCATTAACTCCCATGAATAAACAATCTTAGATAGTGATCAGGTCCTTCTCATTCACTACCTTACCTTCGAGTCTCTAGCCCAACATCTAACATAAAGTAGACACTCAAATAGTTATTGAATAAACAAATATAAAAGAATGAGTAAATTTCAATGAATTCAAATAGCACGCCATTGTAATGATTCCCAAATCTATCTCCAGCCTTAATTGTTCTTTGATGCTGCAAGCTACATATTTCCAACCACCTACTGGACAATTTCCATAGAATATATTAGCAGCACCTCAGTCTGCTCAAATCTAAAGCTGAACTCATTATCTGCCCTCTTCACTTTCTCAACACACATTAAACACACACTAAGTCTCTTGTGGTCCCCATATTACTAATGGTACACTTTCCTTACGGTTATTAGAAACCTTCAAGCCATTTCTACTTCTCTTTTGCCCCTTTTCTCATATTTAAGTAGTCAGAGAATTCTGTTGATTCTAGTTCTATAAATCCCACCTTTCTTACTATTTACTGTTCTGATCAGTACAAGCCTTCATCAGCTTCTTCCTGAGCTTTCCACGTATATCTTGTCATCCTTCCCACTATCAATAAAGGCAGTCTTTCCAAAATACAGTACAAAATTTCATTTCTCAAAATGCCAAGGCTCTGCACAAAATAAAGCTAAACTCCTTACCAGGAGTCAAAATTCTCCCCAAGAATTAATCTTAAGTACTTTTCTTGCTCTTTCCCCAAACAACCTCCTATCTGCTTTGCTTCTTCACCAGTCAAAAGCCTTCTTTAATCCTTTAAAGCTTAGTTCAGATGTCACCTGTGGAAACCCAGTGAACCCTAGTCAATAATTATTGTTCTTTTCTATATACAGCCACAGTATTTCTTATATAACACTATGCATGCATTTCGCCTAAAGTAACATATATATATATTTATATGTTATATTACTTCCTACTATAATTCTTTTTTTTTTTTTTTTTTGTCTTTTGTCTTTTTTTGTTGTTGTTGTTGTTGTTGTTGTTGTTGTTGCTATTTCTTGGGCTGCTCCCGCGGCATATGGAGGTTCCCAGGCTAGGGGTTGAATCGGAGCTGTAGCCACCGGCCTACGCCAGAGCCACAGCAACGCGGGATCCGAGCCGCGTCTGCAACCTACACCACAGCTCACGGCAACGCCGGATCGTTAACCCACTGAGCAAGGGCAGGGACCAAACCCGCAACCTCATGGTTCCTAGTCGGATTCGTTAACCACTGCACCACGACGGGAACTCCCCTACTATAATTCTAAGTACACAAGTTTTATCTTAGTCTTTTTCCAAGGAGCACCAAGGAGGTCAGTAAATTCTTATAAAATAGCACATTTTTTATTACATGAGATTGCTAAAGGTGGAAGGAAATCTCCAATACTGACCTCCTATTTATTATTACACTGGGGAGGTAAAGACAGGCTAAACTTTCCCTAACTGGAGGGGACAGATTGACATTTGGCCTAGGCCCAGCTGAACCATGTAGTAGAATCTTCTATGCTATGCGTAGGTTATTTTCTAAAAAATGGGAATAATAATAGCATCTACCTCATAGAGGTATTTTGAGGTTAAAGAAATTTAACATTTTTTAATTTAAATTTAACAATGCCTGTCAAAAAATAGGCCTATGTAAGTGCTTGTTAAATGATAAATAAAACATTCATCAAGTTACTTACCATAGCCTGCCATATTGTAAGTGTTTTTAGTCTAAATATCTCAATTCTTAGCTATTTACCCAGGGTGTAGTCCTTAGAAAAATTTTCTGAAATTAGATTTGACCCAGTTTACATGCCTCACTAATCAAAGTTGCTCATTGTCTTGAAACATAAAGGCATCTCATTCACACCACTTTCCCAAAGTCATGTGAAAAAGACAA
Source organism: Sus scrofa (assembly GCF_054392235.1). Lineage (NCBI taxonomy): Eukaryota > Metazoa > Chordata > Mammalia > Artiodactyla > Suidae > Sus > Sus scrofa. The sequence goes on from NC_139395.1 coordinate 165,637,274, forward strand.
AACGTCATGTCTTCAGAATGCAACAAATGTAGTTGGTTTTTGTTTACCCCATACCTTACCTGATAAAAAACTCTTCTGGTAGAGAATCCATGCTGCACAATGTTCTTTCACAAAAGCTTGCAGACTGACTTTTACTACTGCTGTTTAAAGCTGTAAGGGAAATAATAATTTTAGTGAGGAGATAGGAGGATTTCATTCTTTTTCCCCACTATTTAAATACATGATCTTTTTAAAAAAAATTTGAAACTGTTATAAAACAAATCAGTCTCATCAACCAAAATAAATCACTGCCTATATTTTAATTTACTTAATTATTTTCCCCCAAGCATAGGTATACTTTAGCAACTTGTAATCCTACTGAATAGGCAATACTCCACACTACATTTTTCACCACTGAAAACTATATCTAAAGCATCTTTCAATAATATAAAGTATTTTACTTTATACTCCCAGTAAAAATTCTCAATGGCTACATAACAACTGGTTGATTGGGGTTCCCTTGGCCATTTCCTTACACTTGGACATTTATGTTGTTTCCCTTTTTTAAATTATAAATTATTACTATTGTGATAAACTCCATTGCTCATAAAGCCTTTTCTACATGTATGTTTATCTCTTTACAATAAATTCTCAGAAAAAGAATTCCTAGGTTAAGACACAAATATTTTACGCCTGTTGGTATATATTGCTAAGTGGTTTCCAAACGGTTTGTAATAATTTACTTCCCATAGAGGGATAAGTTCTTCTTTAACACAATCTTGATAGCACAATTGCTTTATTTTATTTTAGTTTAAAAATTACATTTGGCTACTTTCCCCCAAAACTGTATGATTCTCTATCTCCATTATTAAAAGAGGCAGGATATAAAGAACTCTTGCATACTCTCTGTTTCAAATATTAATGGATGTTGTGGATGTTTCCTGAAAGGAAAAAAAAAATACTGAGAAAACACAAACAAAAAAAGGGGGGGGCAGAGTATCATTAGTATATGTATTTATTTTTACAGCTATTTAACTACCCCAAAACCACCTCTTCTAAAATGAGTCCCATTTAATTTCTTTTACTGAGTTCAAGCCTCCAAACTCCATTGCTCTTTGTTAGGCTAACTTCCCAGTCTGATCCCACTGTAAGGTAAGTCCAGGAAGTGTTAGAGCGAACATATATAAAACTACTGCGTGAAGCTTTGAGGCAAAGAAAGAAATGATGAGAAATAAGAAAAGAAAATAGCAGCAAAACATAAATAAAACAGACCTAGAATACCTGGCTGCCAGGCATAAAACTGGATAAAGCTTCTCATTTGTTGCCTCTGGACCGGTTATATATTTCAGTAACTGGGTAGCCAGTTTCTCTAACAGCATATTAATACACACCCATAAATTAGATCAGTCACTTCTGGAGGCCCATTACTAAAAAGCAATTCAGCAAAAGTAATCTCACATCAAGAAAACATGTTCCACAAGATCATCTGCAAGTCAACTATTCCAGCTGTGGCTCAGCAGGTTAAGGACCTGATGATACCCTCTGTGAGGATGTGAGTTCAATCCTTAGTCTGGCTCAGTGAGTTAAGGATCTGGCACTGCTGCAAGCTACAGTTTAAGTCACAGATGCTGCTCAGATCCAGTGTTGCCATGGCTATGGTGTAGGCCAGAGCTGCAGCTCTGATTTGACCCCTAACCTGGGAATTTCTATATGCCACAGTTGTGGCTGTCCCCTAACCTTTGAGATCTGAGTATCCTGTCATAATGAATGAGGTTAATGGGGGAACAGACAACTGAGTTCCTGGTGCAAAGGCTAAAAAAACTCCTGAGGGGGTCATCTGAAAAACAAGTATTCCTAATTATGATGCTATTTATATTATTTATTTGACTCACAAGAGCTCTAAGTTACATAGAAAGTCTTGAGAAACAACAATTTGATGCTGGTTAATACTTCTTAATCAAAACACAAAGGGAGAGATTCACAGATTTCCACCTAAATTCCCTTATTTAAAACATAACTTTCTAACACCTTTTAGTTTCTTGCCTATCCCTAATAAAACATTTCTTCTTGTCAATCTAGTTCTCCTAGGTACATTATTTTATTTCATACTTTTAGTCTTATTTTTTAAATTCAGTAAGCAAAGTCATATGCCTATTAAAACTGCACTCTGTTCAAATACTGTTGAAAGATACAACTTAAAGCCAATAATGAAGCAAAAAAGAGGCTGGATAAAACTTATTATTCTCTCTTACTAAATAAGATCTGCTTCATCTCTTTTATAAAGCTGTGTAGACAAGGACATGGCTCTGAGAATTTTAGGATTGTGTTACTAGGACTGTTTTACATTTATGGTTTCTATAACCCCCTTGATTATTTAAAAAAGTAGCAGGCATCATTTTATAACAAGAGCATACAATGTATGCCTTTTCCAGACAAAACAAATCTCACTTTCAGAATTTAAAAATTCAGATATGGGTACTTCCCCCTCTGATAAGTTCTCCTTCAGTTAGTAGCTGTTTGCATAGATCACAGTGAAACTGAAAAGAAAAGAGGAAAACCCTTTGGCAACATGATGAAGAGGATGGAAGGCCTCTGCTGAACCTATTCAGTGTTCAGCTTAAAAAAGCACAAGGTATAAAAATAACCAATAAATCAGGAGGTATCTGGATCATGAATTAAGAGTAAAGAAAGGCTAATGGCTTTCCTATTCAGCCTGCTTTAAAATATACCCTGATATGAATCTCTGTGATGAAAAGTTTCCAGGAGAGAAGATCATCAATCCTGTCATTTCCTAGGAGCTGAGCAGACCTGTGTGGCAAACCCTACCAGCAACAGAGGCAGCAGTAGCACTTTGCAGCCTCTGTTGGGAAGGAAGACATAAGTGCCTAGCAACAGAAAGGAAGTAGCCAACCTGAAACATTACCATTGTGTTTCCGAAATAATCCAGAATACTTACCATTCTAGAAGAGGCTGAAGGAAACCTTTAAAAACAGGGCTAACATGGGAGAAAGAGCAAATCTACTTTCCCCTGGTGTATTCATTTCAACAGAATTTCCCTGTCAGCAGGAAACTAAAAATTTACTTTGCCTTCCTGGAATTGAGAAACTGCTCTTCTGCAGAAATTGTTCAGTTTCTGGCTGGTTGGTCACAGGGCAAGCTGAACTTCAGTGTCAATTCACAGCACACTTTATCCACTAACCAAATAATTTTATCTGAAGGCTGTTTTACTGGTTGAAAAGGTATTGCCATCGGTATCTTGATGACAGTAAAATACCTTTCTTACTGCTCCCTCTGAGCTTCCAGCTTCCACTTTTCCTCTTATCTACTAAAATTATAACAAGCCTTTTTTTTTTCAATTATAAAGGGTTTTCTTTCCCTACTTTTAAAGTTGTGCATATTCACATCAGAGTAGGCACAGCTTGTGTTTATAATTTCTTAATTATCCATTTAAACATTCACTTTGTAGCACTCTTTTCACCTCCATAAACTGTATATAGGCACATTGTTTTAAAATCCACTCAAATGCTCATGTTAATTAAGTCACCTGACCAAGTCTGAGGCACTAATTAGCCAAAAAGTTTATATTTCAATATGTGGGTGGACATTGCATGAATTTGCTATCTTCATCGGCTCTGGCACTTACAGATCACACAATGCCAGATGGAAAAAGTAAACAATGTCTATAAAAAACAGCAAAAATAGTTTGATTCTCTCAATGTTATTAGCTTGGAAACAAAATAAGATACTTGATGTTTTTCAGGAGAGGAGTCCAATTATTGAGAACTTTTTAAATGTCCACTAAATCAAGTTTTCTTGGCACTACTGACATTTGGGTTGTATAAATCTTGGTTATGGGAAGTTGTCTGATGTATTTTTAGGATGTTTAGCAACATCCCTAGTTATCCAGCAGATTATAGTAGCAACTCCTTCTCACCTCTCAGCCCCACTGTGGCAAACAAAAACGTCCCCTCCAAACTGCCAAATGTCCCCAAGGGGACAGAATTGCCTTCAGTTGAGAACTACCTAATTAAATGAATGAGTTAGAATGATAAAGATAATTAAATGAACATAGATTGTTCCCAGCAATAAAAATAAGACCATCCTGTTATTAGGTATCATCATAAACACAAACAATAAATCATTTGTCTAAGAGAAAGAGAAATGACAAAGTATCTCATTTAGTTTCCATCAATGTCAAAAGTAGGTTGAGAATGCATAGGATTGGCAGTTCAGAGCACAGAGAAATTAGAGCCAGTCTGCAAGGGAATATAAATTTGCCTCAACACATAATAGTCATGCAACCTCATGTAAATTAATTAACATCTCTGTGCTTCAGTCTCATCTGAAAAATGAGCACAAAGATGGTCCATGCTTCAGTGTTGCTGTGAAGTGTTTAAAACACGTAATAGAACAGTACCTGGTGCACAGTAAGTACTATATAAATGTTACTGTCATCATCTTCATTTAATTTTGCTTAAATTCATGGGAAAATTAGTTCACTTTTCTTAGAGAAATGCTATTGTATGAAAAGGAATGGTAATAACAAGACTTTAGAATTGGGGAATTTTTTTTTTATTCAAATATATCCCACATGGCACAAATGGCACCTTAGTTTGTGCATGTTTACCACCTTGCATTTTTCACATCAGCACATACATCTGCCACAGTCTTTAAACTGCCTTATATGCCATTGTACAAATGTCACATTTTACCCAACTACTACTGATAAATAATTCAATTGTGTTCAGTTTGTGTCTATGGGGTTTTTGTGTTACTATAAACAACACTGCAATAAACAATCTTGAACACGCAACTTGGTAAAATTCTGAAAGCTATTTTCAAAAGCTGGACTTGCTATTTCAGCAGTGAATTAAATGTATTAATAGCCCCAGGAGTTCATGGGGTTATTAATAAAGCAAACTTTGACAATGCTAGTTATCACTTCTGCTAGATTATAAAAAAGAATTCCAAAAAACTCCTTTGAGTCAAGATGTGAGATGTTTTAGCCACATCTAACAAGTATAGCAATCACTTCAAGACTGGAAAAAAAAAAAAAATGGGAACAAGACACGTTCAATGAATAACTCAAGATATTTTAATGGGAGTTCCTTAGAACCAAAATTTTTACTATTATTGATATAAATTTGTCTGCTAGCCAAGCAGCAATGCCCATTCTTGGTGGCTTTGAATGGAGTAAAGCAGGTGTTCTGTGAATCTAGCTGTCTCAAAGTCTTTATTTCCTCACGTGTTAGCTCGAGGCAAACAAGGGCTGGAGCTATCAGGTTAAATTCAAAGAATAACAGGTTGTACCATTAGTTGGTTATTGGCTGTATGAAGAATGAACAATATATTCTGGTTATTTGATTTTCTAATTTTCCATTCATCTCTTCCATTTTGTATTTGTTTAGGTACTTGGCAAAATTATCCTTATTTTCCCCCAAGGAAAAAATATGTAGTTTGCTTAAGTAAACTCCAGGACTAATGAATAATGGTTAGAAATCTTTACAAAAGTTATCAGAAACTGGAGTTATTTTCTGCCCCAAAGATCAGAGTACTCCATGTCCTTCTCAGCATTTGCCATTTAGCAAAGATCACTGTTGGCACTATCAGGTAGCTTAAACCAGGAAGCAAGAAATATGCAATGCATACACAATGTTTCATCCTTATAAACCTGCTAATATAGGGACCATCCTTGCCAAAATTAGCATCTTGTCTGAAGCAGGTCTTTAATTCTCTTCAGATGTATTCATTCGGCTAGTCCTTGACTCACACAAGCAAACCTACAGAATATGTGTGTATATGTGTGTGTGTGTGTGTGTGTGTGTGTGTGTGTGTGTTTATATAAATTTGTGGTATTTGGAATGTACACGCAATAAATATATACAGGATAGAATTTACCTTTAAAAAAATCCAAATATTAAATTACCCATCCGTTTTAGGCTCTTTACAGGTGGCACTGCTAAAATCAGCTGTTTAAAAATGTAGCTAGGATTGCTGGAAGGAACATGTCACCCCAAAGCAAATTCTCCAAAAGTGCAATACTTTTAGCAGTTTAAAAATATTATGTCGCCATTGCAGTTGTTAGATAATTATGAAAAAGGAAAGGAAACAAGACAGAATATTAAGACATGACACATCAAGAGATGGTAGTCAAGCAGGGAGTGGAGAATACAATATGTACCTTTATAAGAAGGGTTTAAATGATAAGGCAGATCAAGCTTTTGGTTTCCTTAGTGTTTGCCACTTCATGTGAATTCTCCTGTTCCTTTAACTGAGAATGGTTTCAACCTTCCTCATCTTGCTTATGTTTTTCTTTTTCTTTGAGTTTAGGAAAGCCAAACTGTAGTCTTGGAGGGCTACTTCTATGCATAGAAGCTCAGAAAACATTCCCAGTTAAAGAAACAGGAGAATTCACATGAAGCAGCAAACAATGAAACAGACCTCTGCAGTCTGATAGACACTGAGTTCAAAAGGGAAGTAGTGATATTACTGAAGCAATTAAGGCTGAATATCAAGAAATTAAGAGTGGATATGAAGAGTAATGCAGATTTATTTAGAAAGGAACTAGAAAACATAAGGGGCAACATAGAAAAATTACAAAATTCATTTGCAGACACATAAACTGAGCTAAAGGCACTAAAGAGAAGAAAGAATAACACAGAGGAACAAATTAGCTACTTGGAAGATAGAATAATGGAAATCACCCAATCAGGACAGAAGACAGAAAACCAAATAAAAAAGAAGAAAGCAATATAAGAGCTCTATGGGATAACATAAAGCAGGCCAATCTACATATAATAGGAATTTCAGATGGAGAAGAAAAAGAAAAGGGGATTTAAAGTATATTTGAAGAAATTATGTCTGAAAACTTTCCAAATCTAAAGGAAACTAATATCAAAATAGAGGAAGCACAGAGGGCCCCAAACATATTGAACCCAAAAAGGCCCACACCAAGGCATATTATAATAAAGATGGCAAAAGTTAAAGAGAGGATTCTAAAGGCAGTTAATTATAAGGGAACCTCATAAGGCTATAAGCTGATTTCCCTATAGAAATGTTACAAGCCAGAAGGGAGCAGCAAGTTATATTTAAAATGCTGAAAGGAAAAAATCTGCAGCAAGAACACTCTATAGAGCAAGAATATCATTTAAAATAGAAAGGGAAATAAAGAATTTCTCAAACAAACAAAAGCTAAAAGAGTACAGCAATACCAAACCCATTCTAAAAGAAATACTGAAAGGGCTTCTCTAAATAAAAAAAGAAGTAAGAAGAAATAGGATGGAGGAAACCACAATTGGAAAGCAACCACTTAAATAAGGCAGCATAGAGATTTAAAAGAGGGGGGAAAAAAACCTACTGTAAAAGTGATGATAAACACAAGGAACAGCAAAAGGACAAACATGAAGATGTTAAAAAAGTTCATCAAAATCATAGAATGTGGGGAAGAACAATAAGTAAATCTAAACTATTTTTGTTTTTTAAAATAATGTGTTCGAACCTGTATGACTATCAGGCTAAAGCAAGCAGGCACAGGAAGGAGTTACCATACTTAAAAAACGGGGCAACCACAAATCAAAACCAAACATTACATTCACAAAAACTAAAAAGAAAAGCAGTCAAGCATAAAATAAATGGAAATCATCCAAACAAATAAATAAAAAGAAAGGAAGGAGAAACATAAAATCAATTGGAAAACAAGGTTAAAATGGCAATAAATACATATCGATCAATAATTAAATGTTAATGGTCTGAATGCTCCAATAAAAAGACACAGAATGGCAGACTGGATAAAAAAGCAAAAACCTACAATTTGCTGTCTATAAGAGACTCACCTTAGGGCAAAGGATACTTACAGATTGAAAGTGAGGGTATGGGAAAAGAAATTTCATGCCAATGGACAAGACAGGAAAGCAAGAGTTGCAATACTTGTATCAGACAAAATAGACTTTAAAATGAAGGCCATCAAGAAAGATAAAGAAGGACACTATTTAATGGTAAAAGGATCCCTTCAAGAATAGGATATTACAATCATCAATAGATATGCCCCTAACATAGGAGCACCCAGATACCCAAGACAAATACTAACAGACATGAAAGGAGAAATTGATGGGAAAACAATAATAGTAGGAGACTTTTAACACTCCACTCACATCAACAGAGAGATCCTCTAGACAGAAAATCAATACAGCAATAGAGATCCTAAATGACACAAAAGAAAATTTAGGCATTTTCAGGACATTACATGCAAAAAAATCAGAATATACATTTTTCTCAAGTGCACATGGAACATTCTCAAGGATCAGTCACATACTGGGGCACAAAGCTAACCTCAACAAATTTAAGAGCATAGAAATTATTTCAAGTATCTTCTCTGACCAAAATGGCATGAAAGTATGAAAAAAGAGAAATCACAACAGATACTTAAGAAATACAAAAAAACCTAAGAGAATACTATGAACAATTGTATAAAATGGACAACTTTCTAGAGACTTACAGCCTGCCAAAACCGAATCAAGAAGAAATAGATCAACTGAACAGATTGATCATTAGAAATTAAAATGGAATATGTCATAAAACCACTCCCTACAAATAAAAGCCCAAGACCAGATGGCTTCACAGGTGAATTCTACCAAACTTTCAAAAAGGAACTTATACCCATTCTCCTTAAACTTTTCCAAAAGATTGAAGAAGATGGAACACTCCCAAAGACATTCTTTGATGCCACCATCATCCTAATACCAAACCAGACAAAGATACCACCAAAAAAATAAAACTATAGGCCAGTATCTTTGATGAATATAGATGCAAAAATTCTCAACAAAAGTTTAGCCAACCGAATATAACAACATATAAAAAAGATCATACACCACAACCACCAAGTGTGATTCATCCCAGGTTCACAAGGATGGTTCAACATATGTAAATCAATCAACATCATACACCACATTATCAAAAGGAAAGTCAAAAACCACATGATCATCTCAATAGATGCAGAAAAAGCATTTGACAAAGTCCAACATCCATTCATGATAAAAATTCTTACCAAAGTGGGTAGAGGGAGCATATCCTAACATACTAAAGGCCATTTACAACAAACCCACAACAAATGTAATACTCAACGGAGAAAAGATGAATGCCTTCCCACTAAAATCTGGAACAAGACAAGGATGACCACTCTTACCACTGTTATTCAACATAGTACTGGAAGTCCTAGCCACAGCAATCAGACAAACAAAAGAAGTAAAAGGCATCCAAATAGGAAGAGAAGAGGCAAAATTGTCACTCTCTGCAGATGACATGACACTATATATAGAAAACCCTAAGAACACAACCCAGAAACTACTGGAACTGATCAACAAATTCAGCAAAGTAGCAGGATATAAGATTAACATTCAAAAATCAGTCTCATTTCTGTATACTAACAATGAAATATTAGAAAAAGAATACAAAAATAAAATACCTTTTAAAATTGCACCCCCCAAAAATGAGAGAGCTGGGAACAAACCTGACCAAGGAGGTGAAAGACTTATATACTGAGAACTATAAAACATTAATAAGGAAATTAAAGAGGATTCTTGGCCATACTACCCAAAGAAGTCTACAGATTCAGTGCAATCCCTATCAAATTACCCATTACATTTTTCACAGAACTAGAACAAACAATCCAAAAATTTATATGGAACCACAAAAGACCCAGAATTTCCAAAGCAATCCTGAGGAACAAAAACCAAGCAGGAGGCATATCTCTCTTAGACTTCAGGCAATATTACAAAGTCACTGTAATCAAGACAGAGTAGTACTGGTACTAAAACAGATATGCAGACCAATGGAACAAAATAGAAAACCCAGAAATAAACCCAAAACCTACAGACAATTAATCTTCGACAAAGGAGGAAAGAACACACAATGGGAAAAAGACAGTTTTTTCATTAAGTAGTGCTGGAAAACCTGGACAGCTGCATGTAAATCAATGAAGCTGGAACACATCCTCATACCATGCAAAAAAATAAAACTCAAAATGGCTTAAAGACTTAAATATAAGACAAGACACCATCAAACTCCTAGAAGAGAACATAGATATCAATCTTACAAAGGTTTTCTCAGGTCAGTCTCCCAAAGCAACAGAAATAAAGGCAAAAATAAACCAATGGCACCTAATCAAACTGAGAAGATTTTGCACAGCAAAGGAAACCATAAAAAAAAAAAAAAACCCAAAACCCCAAAATGACAACTTACAGAGTGGGAGAAAATAGTTTCAAATGATGCAACCAACAAGGGCTTAATCTTTAAAATATACAATCAACTTATACAACTCAACAACAAAAAAGTCAACAACCCAATGGAAAAATGGGCAAAAGATCTGAATAGACATTTCTCCAAAGAAGATATACAGATGGTCAACAAGCACATGAAAATATGCTCTACATCCCTGATTATTAGAGAAATGCAAATGAAAACTACTATGAAGTACCACCTGACACCAATCAGAATGGCCATCATTAATAAGTTCACAAATAGCAAATGCTGGAGAGGGTGTGGAGAAAAGGGAACCCTCCTGCACTGTTGGTGGGAATGTAAGCTGGTACAACCACTGTGGAAAACAGTACGGAGGTACATTAGAAAAATATACATAGAACTACCATATGACCCAGCAGTCCCACTCTTGGGCATATACCCAGACAAAACTTTCCTTGAAAAAGACACATACACCCACATGTTCATTATAGCACTATTCACAATAGCCAAGACATGGAAACAACCCAAATGTCCATTGACAGATGACTGGATTAGGAAGATGTGGTATATACACATGATGGAATACTACTCAGCCATAAAAAAGAACAAAGGAATGCCATTTGCATCAACATGGATGGAACTAGAGACTCTCATCCTAAGTGAAGTAAGCCAGAGAAAGACAAATACCGTATGATATCACTTATATCTGGAATCTAATATATGGCACAAATGAACCTTTCCACAGAAAATAAACTCATGGACATAGAGAACAGACTTCTGGTTGCCGAGTGGGAGGGAATGGGATGGACTGGGAATTTGGGATTAATAGATGCAAACTATTGCCTTTGGAATAGATAAGCAATGGGATCCTGCTGTATAGCACTGGGAACTATGTCTGGTCACTTGTGATGGAGCATGATAATGTGAGAAAAAGAATGTATACATGTATGTATGACTGGGTTACCTTGCTGTGCAGTAGAAAATTGACAGAACACTGTAAACCAGATATAATGGAAAAAATAAAAATCATTATAAAAAAAAAACCTACAGCAAAAAATAAAAAATAAAAAGTATGAGATCAAATTGAGTAAAAAGAAACATTCTAAAACTTGTTCCTACACCATAATAGTCAGTTTGATATATCTCAGGTGTGCATACTTTGGACACACTTGTCGTAGAAAATGACTTCACAGTTTAATTCAGGAAACAGATATATACTCATTTCCTGAACTTGATAATATCTTTTTCTTAAAAGACCAGAAATTTTAAAATTAGATATGGAAAGGACCCTACTCTGCAGAAAGGAAGGTTTCAAGAAATAATTATAACTAAAAATGATTATTGGGAGTTCCCATTGTGGCTCAGTGGACTAAGAACCTGACTAGTATCCATGAGGATGTGGGTTCGATCCTTGGCCTCACTCAGTGAGTTAAGGATCCGACACTGCTGTGAGCTCTGTTGTAGGTTGCAGATGTGGCTCAAATCCAGGGTTGCTATTGCTGTGGTATAGGCCAGCAGCTGCAGCTCCTTTTTGACACCTAGCCTGGGAACTTGCATATGCCACGGGTGTGCCCCCCCCAATAAAAGGATTACTGCACCTTAACTTAAAAGTAAGTCTTTTTCATCTTTAATTATCTACAAAATTAGATTCAGAAACAATGGAGGGGGTGGGATTAAGACAGCAGAGGAGTAAGATAAGGTGCTCACATTCTCCCATAAACACATCAAAATAAAAGCCATCGACATGTAGAACACGTGGCACAGAACATCTACTGAATGTTATCAAAAGAACTTAAACCTCCAAAAAGGCAAGAAACCACGTAACTGGGTAGAACAAAAGGAAAAAAAAAAAAAAAAGAGAGAGAGAGAGAGTGAGAACAAAGAGGGGTAAAAAATGGAATCAGGATGGGACCAGCACTCCTGAGAGGGAACTGTGAAAGAGGAAGGAACCAGCACCCAGGGAGGCCATGGCCCAGGAGGGGGAACCTCAAAGCCTTGAAGAAAAGCACAATACCAGTCTGAGGAGAGCCAAGCAGAAAGAGACCCCCACAGACCATAGGAACCACTGCCCTAGGATACCACAGCCTGAGACACTCAGGCGGAGAGTAGGCACTGACACTCAGGCTTCAGAGGTCACTTCTGGGCAGAGGACTAGGATTGGTTGTGTGGAGAGAGCCTGAGGGGCTAGGGAGTGGTGCCTGATGGGCTGGGGAACAAAGTGCCACAGCCAAGGGAGCAGGAGAGGAGGCTTGGGCCTGCAGGAGAAACAATGCAGCACTGCTGGTTAGGGCAAAAGGAGGAGGGTCAGGAACACTATAGGGACATCTTTCTCTGGTCAAACACAAGCTCTTAGGGGGCGTGGAGACTTGCACAGGCTGCTGGAGGTAGGAGCAAATCACCTCAGTCATCTCAGACTCCAGAAGTAGGTGTGGCATGCCACCACTAGGGGTCCATGAACAGGCACCACTTATGGCCCCAGTCACTTCTGGGGTCACTGCAGAGGAGGGCACTGCAACCAAGCACCACCTGTTGCCCTCACTCCCCTGGGAAGGCACATGCCCCACTGCTGCCACTTCCAAAGTTTCTGGGTGCTGCCTACACCTCCCTGAGGTCACTGCCACTTCCCAGAGCCCTCCAAACAGGAGAAGCCTGAAGCACCTCCCCTCAGATCCTTGTCACTGTCAAGGGCCCAGCAACCAGGCACTGGCTACTAGCCCTGCCCATTGCCTCCATCTTCCAAGAAGCAAGCGCAGACCTTACACCAGCACATGCTCTATCCAGGAGACAACAGCCTGCACACACTGAGTAAAGAGACAGCAATCATCCAAACCAAAAGCAGCCCTCATACAAAAAAAAAAAAAAAAAAAAGAAATTATGGCTCAAATTTCCAAATCTAAAAAAAAAAAAGGAAGTCCTCACAAACTACCCAGGGGCACTCTCACATGTAAATAGTCCTCCAAAATTACAGTAGTTGTCCCTAAACTCACAGAAAAAGAAAAATATAAGCAAAATGAAGAAACTCAGGAACAATGCCCAGTTAAAAGAACAAGAGAATTTCCTTGAACGAGCAAACAATGAAACAGACCCCTAGAGTCTAATAGAAACCAAGTTTAAAAAGGAGATAGTAAAAATTCTAAGAGAATTAAGAGCAAAAAAATTAGAAAATTCACTTGTAGAGACATGAGCTGAATAAAATGCATTTTAGAGCAGAATGAATAATGTAGAGGAACAAATAAGTGACTTGGAATATAGAATAATGGAAATCACCCAATCAGGACAGCAGACAGAAAACCAAATGAAAAAAACATGGATGCAATATAAGAGATCTATGGGATAATATAAAGTGGGCCCGTCTACATATAATAGGGATTCCAGAAGGTGAAGAAAAAGTAAAGGTGGTTGAAAATATATTTTAAGAAATTATGGCTCAAATTTCCAAATCTAAAGGAAATAGTAATCAAGATACAGGAAGCACAGAGGAACTCAAACAAGTTGAACCAAAGGAGACCCACACCAAGACATAATAAAAATGTCAATAGTTAAAGATTAATAGAGAGGATTCTAAAGGCAGCAAGAGAAGGGGAAAAAAAAGATTTAATTATAAGGGAACCCCCATTAGGCTATTACCTTATTTTTCTGCAGAAACATTACAGGCCAGAAGAGAGTGGTGAGATATACTCGAAGTTCTAAAAAGGAAAGATTTGGAACCTAGAATACTCTACCCAACAAGATTATCATTTACAACAGAAAGAAAAATAAAGAATTTCTGCAACAAACAAAAACTAAAAGAATGTAACAATACTAAACCCATTCTAAAAGAAATACTGAAATGTCTCCTCTAAATTGGAAAGAAGTAAGAAGGTATAATATGGAGGGAAAAACCTATTTGAGCCTTTATGACTATCAGGCTAAAACAAGCAGAAATAGGAAGAGGTTAACATACTTTAAAAACAGGGCAACCACAAATCAAAACAAAAACAACATTCACAAGAACTAAAAAGAAGACACAAGCATAAAATAAAAGCAAATCATCCAAACAAAAAAAGAAAGGAACAAAGGAGAAACATAGAATCAACTGGAAAACAAGGCTTAAGATGGCAATAAATACATATTTATCAAAAATTACCTTAAAAGTCAAAGGACTGAATGCTCCAATCAAAGACATAGAGTGGCAGACAGGATTGAAAAACAAGAGCCTAGAATATGCTGCCTAGTACAGACTCACCTTAGGGCAAAAGGCACAAATAAATGGAAAGTGAGGGGATGGAAAAACATATTTCATGCAAATGGAAGACAGGAAAGCAGGAGTTACATACAATACTCATATCAGACAAAATAGACTTTAAAATAAAAGCCATAAAGATAAAGAAGGACACTATTTAAAGGTAGAAGGATAAATTGAAGAAGAGGATATTACACTTGTCACTATATATGCCTATATTATAGGAGCACCCAAATACATACAACAAATACTAACATATAAAAGGAGAAACTGATAGGAAAACAATAATTGTAGGAGATTTTAACACCCCACTCACATCAATGGACAGATCCTCTAGACAGAAAATCAAAAAGGTAACAGAGGAGTTCCCTTCGTGGCGCAGTGGTTACTGAATCCGACTAGGAACCATGAGGTTGCGGGTTCGGTCCCTGCCCTTGCTCGGTGGGTTAACAATCCGGCGTTGCCGTGAGCTGTGGTGTAGGTTGCAGACGTGGCTCGGATCCCACGTTGCTGTGGCTCTGGCGTAGGCCGGTGGCTACAGCTCCGATTCAGCCCCTAGCCTGGGAACCTCCATATGCCGTGGGAGCGGCCCAAAGAAATGGCAAAAAGACAAAAAAAAAAAAAAAAAAAAAAAAGGTAACAGAGATCCTGAAAGACACAATAGAAAAGTTAGAAATAATAGACATTTTCAGGACATTACATCCCCCAAAAAACCTAGAATATACATTCTTTTCAGGTGCACATGGAACATTCTCTAGTATTGACAACATACTGAGACACAAAATTAACCTCAACAAATTTAAGAGTATAGAAATTAGTTTGAGTATCTTCTCTGCCCACAATGGCATGAAACTATAAATCAATCACAGGAAAAGAAATGGGAAAAAACTGAATACATGGAGGTTAAAACAACATGCTACTAAAAATCCAATGGGACAATGAGGAAGTCAAAAGGGAAATTAAAAAATATCTCAAGACAAATGACAATGAAAACACAACCATTTGAAATCTATGGGATGCCACAAAAGCAGTGCTTAGAGGGAAGTTCACAGTGATACAGGCCTTCCTCAAAAAAGAAATATCTCAAATCAATAACTTATCCTACCACCTAAAAGAATTAGAAAAAGAACAAACAAAACCTAAATTCAGCAGAAGGAATGAAATCATAAAGATTAGAGAGGAAATCAATAAAACAGAGATTCAAAAAAACAATAGAAAAAAAATCAATAAAACCAAGAGTTGGATCTTTTAAAGGATAAACAAAACTGATAAACCTCTGGCCAAAATTACCAAGAAGAAGAGAGAGAGAACCCAATAAACAAAATGAGAAGTGAAAAAGGAGAAATCTCAATGGATACTGCAGAAATATAAAAAACCATCAGAGAATACTACAAACAACTATATGCCAACAAATTTGACAAACTAGAAGAAATGGGCTTTCTAGAGACATATAGCCCACCAAAATTGAATCAAGAAGAAACAGATCATTTGAACAGACCCATTACTAGAAATTGAATATGTAATAAAAACACTCCCTCCAAACAAAAGTCCATGACCAGATGGCTTCACATGTGCATTCTGCAAAACATACAAAGAAGAATTTATACTCATCCTTCTTAAACTTTTCCAAAAGATTGAAGAGGAAGGAACACCCTTAAAGACATTCTAAGAAGCCACAATCACCATAATACCAAAACCAGACAGAGATACTACCAAAAAAGGAAATTATAGGCCAATATATTTGATGAACTTAGATGCCAAAATTCTCTACAAAATTTCAGCCAACCAAATATAAAAGATCATAGACCACAACCAAGTGGGTTTTACCCCAAGTGGGTTTCACAAGGACTATTTAACATATGCAAATCCATCAACATCATATACCACATTAACAAAAGTCAAAATCAATAAGATCATCCCAACAGATGCAGATAAAGCATTGGACAAAACCCAACATGCATTCATGATAAAAATTCTTACTGAGGTGGGTATAGAGGAAACATATCTTAACATAATAAAAGCCATTTATGACAAACCCACAGCCAATATAATACTCAGTGGAGAGAAGCTGAAAGCCTTTCTGCTAAAATCTGGAACAAGACAAGGATGCCACTCTCACCACTTTTATTTAACATAGTATCGGAAGTCCTAGCCACAGCAATCAGACAAACAAAATAAAAAATAAAGTATCCAAATTAGAAGAGAAGAGGCAAAATTGTCACTGTATGCAGATGACATGACACTATATATAGAAAACCCTAAGGACTCCACACAAAAACTGCTCGAACTGATTAACAAATTCAGCAAAGTGGCAGGATACAAGATTAACAATCAGAAATTGTTTGTATTTCTGTATACTAACAATGAAATATTAGAAAAAGTATACAAAATACAATACCTTTTAAAATTGCACCCCCCAAAATTTAATACCTATGCATAAACCTGACCAAGGAATTGAAAGACTTATATCCTGAGAACTATAAAACATTAATAAAGAAATTAAAGAGGATTCAAAGAAATGGAAAAGTATACCATACTCCTGGATTTGAATAATTAATACTGTTAAAAACGGCTATACTACCCAAAGCAATCTACAGATTTAATGCAATCCCTAACAAAATACTCATGACATTTTTCACAGAACTAGAAAAAACAATCCAAAAATTTATATGGAACCACAAAAGATCCAAAATTGCCAATGCAATACTGAAGGGGCAGGGGAGGGGGGACCGAAAAAACAAGCAAAAAAAGCAAGCACGAGGCATAACTCTCCCAGACTTCAGACTATATTACAAAGCTACAGTAATCAAGACATTGTGGTACTGCTACAAAAACAGACCTATGTAATAAAATAGAAAGCCCAGAAATAAACCCAGACAGTCACAGTCAATTAATCTTCAACAAAGGAGGCAAGAATATAAAATGCGAAAAGGACAGTCTCTTCATCTATTGGTGCTGGGAAAACTGGACAGATGCATGTAAATCAATGGAGCTGGAACATACCCTCACACCATGCACAAAAATAAACTCAAAATGGCTTAAAGACTTAAACATAAGACAAGACACCTTAAAACTCCTAAAAGAGAATATAGGCAAAACATTCTCTGACATCAACTATGCAAATGTTTTCCTAGGTTAGTCTCCCAAGGCAATAGCAATACAAACAAAAATAAATCAATGGGACCTAATTAAATTTACAGGCTTTTGCACAGCAAAGGAAACCATAAAAAAAAAACAACAACAGCAAAACAAAAAGACAACCTACAGAATGGGAGAAAATAGTTTCAATCAATGCCACCAAGGGCTTAATCTCAAAAATATACAAACAACTCATACAACTCAACAGCAAAAACACCAACAACCCAACTGAAAAATTGGCAAAATACCTGAATAGCATTTCTCTAAAGAAGACATACAGATGGGCAACAGGCATATGAAAAAAATGTTCAACATCACTAATGATTAGAGAAATGTGAATCAAACTAAAATGAGGTACCACCTCACACTGGTCAGAATGGCTGTCATTACTAAGACTACAAATCACAAATGCTGAAGAGGGTGTCCAGAAAGGGGAAACATCCTGCACTGTTGGTACGTATGTAAAATGGTACAATCACTCTGAAAAACAGTATGGAGTTTCCTTAGAAAACTAAATATTGAACTACCATATGATCCAGCAATCCCACTCCTGGGCATATATCTATACAAAACTTTCATTCGAAAAGATCAATGCATCCGTATGTTCACTGCAGCACTATTCACAATAGCCAAGACATGGAAACAACCTAAATGTCCACTGACAGATAAATGGATTAAGAAGATGTGGTACATATACACAATGGAATACTACTCAGCCATAAAAAAGAACATGATCATGCCATTTGCAGCAACATAAGATTCTCATACTCAATGAAGTCAGAAAGAAAAAGACAGATATCATATAATATCACTTATATGTGGAATCTAAAATATGGCACAGATGAATCTATCTATAGAACAGACATAGACTCACAAACACAGACAAAAAATTTGTGGCTGTCAAGGGGGAGGGGAAGAGAGTGGGGTGGACTGGGAGTTCAGGGTTAATACATGCAAACTGTTACATTTAGAATGGATAGACAATGAGGTCCTGCTGCAAAGCACAGGGAGCTCTATCTAATCACTTGTGATGGAACATGATGAAAGTTAATATAAGAGAGTGTATATAGATGTATGACTGGGTCAATTTGTTGTACAGCAGAAATTGACAGAACAGTGTAAGTCAACTATAATAAAAAAATTTTAGGAGGTCCCATAATGGTGCAGCGGAAACAAATCCAACTAGGAACCATGAGATTGCGGGTTTGATCCCTGGCCTCGCTCAATGGATTAAGGATCTGGTGTTGCCATGAGCTGTGGTGGTAGGTCGCAGATGAGGCTTGGATCTGGTGTTGCTGTGGCTGTAGTATAGGCCGGCAGCTGCAGCTCCAGTTCGACCCCTAGCCTAGGAACCTCCATATGCCGTGGGTGTGACCCTAAAAGGCAAAAAAAAAAAAAAAATTAAAAACAAGATAACATAGATGTTCAAATTATCTGACAAAAACTTTAATTCAACTACTATAAAAATGCTTCAATGAATAGGAATAAACACTTTGGCAACCAAAAGAATAATGGAACATGTTAGTGAATGTAGACAAAAGAAAAAAAATAGGAGTTTCTGACATGGTGCAGTGGGTTATAATCCAGCTTGCCTCTATTGCGGTGCCAGTTTTATCCCCAGCACAGTGGGTTAAGGATCCAGTGTTGCTGCAGATGTAGCATAGGTTGCAGCTGCAGCTCAGATTTGATCCCTGGCCCAGAAATTTCCACATGCTGTGGGTGCAGCTGAAAAAGGAAAAAAAGAAAAAATGGAAATTTTATCAGAAAAACAAAAAATAAATGGAAAAAAACCTCAGTGAATGAGACTGATAGCAGTATGAAGATGACAGAGAGGTGTCAATAAAAATTATAGAATCTGGACAAAAGAGGAAAAAATGAGAAATAAATGAACAAACCCTCACAGACTTGTGGGACAAAATCAAATGTTCTAATATTGCTGTCACCAGAGTACCAGAAGAAGAGGGGAAAAGCAATGAAGAAATAATGGCCAGGAACTTCCAAAATGTGGTAAAAAAAAAAAAAAAATTATAAACCCACAAAACAAACTCAGTGAACTCCCCTAAAAAGCCCAAAGAAATCTACAAATATGTAATAATCAAACTGCTAAAACAAACAAAAAAAAACCTGAAGACATAAATAAAAAAATCTTAAAAGCAATCAGAGAAAACAGCAAACTATAAAAGAAAAACTTCTAATGGCTACAGATTTCTTACTGAAAATAATAGAGGTCAGAAGGATGTGGAACAGAATATTAGTGTTCAAAGAAGCAATCATCCCAAAATTCTATATCTACTCAATGAAAACATCCTTACAGAACAAAGGTGATATTTTTTAATGTAGGAAAACTGATGAAATTAATTGTTAGAGGATTGGTAGTAGAAGTACTGCTAAAGGCAGTACTTCAAACAGAAGAGAATTAATTAAAAAAAAAAAAACTTGGATGATCGAGAATGAAGAAGGAAACTGGTGAATTAGAACCCTCCTACATTGATGGTGAGAATGCAGACTGGTACAGCACCTCTGGAAAACAGTTTAGCAGTTTCCTATAAAATTGAACACACTCATTTTTATGACACAGCAATCCTATTCCTAGGTATTTACCATACAGAAAAGAAAGAAAGCTTATGTTCTCACGAAAACTAGTACACAAATATTAAAGCAGATCTATTTATAATCATCAAAACTAAAAATAAAGCAAATGCTCCTGAAAGATGAATGGACAAGCAAATTATACTTCACCCACACAATGTACTACTGCTCAGCAGTAAAAAGGAATGAACTATTGACACCTGGAACAAAGTGGGTGAATCACAAAAGTATTACACTAACTCAGAAGTTTAAATGCTTTATGATTCTACTACATGACATTCTTGAAAAGACAAAAGAAAGGACAGAGAACAAATAGATCAGTGGTTGGCAAAACTTCTGAGTGGGCAAAAGGGCAATTCTAAAGGGGTACCACAAGGAAGTTTGGGGAGTTGCTGTAACTGTTCTGTATCCTGATTTTGGTGGTGATTATACAAATGTGTCTGTACTTGTGATGTTGAAAGCAACTCAGAATCAAAAGTGATTTTTTTTAATGTTGAAAAAAATATTAAACACTGAAAAAAAAAGATAGTACTTGGATTTTTGTGAGTTTTTTTAAAGGCAAACTTCATTTTGGGATATGAAATTAGATGTGAAAATGGAGGATAAAACATTTATCCAAATTATCCAAACCCACTGTTCTTAACTGAGAGTTGAAGTCTGAAATATACAGGTGAAAAAAAAATGTTTCAAGAGTTGTTTGCAAAGTGAGAAAGTTATTTTTATGGTTTGGCAAATCATTTAGAGATTTTCAGAATCATAACACTTGATAGTTAAGAAATGAAATGGGAAGAATAGTTGTAAATGGAGAATAATTTTGGTTTACTAAGGTTTTCTGGCTTTGTGATGGTTAACATTTCTGAAAAATGAGAGCTGACATTAATTGTACAGGCTTTGTTTTCTGGTTCTATGTAAAGGGTAAAATCAATTTAGTATTAGTATATATTTGAATTGTTTTAATCATAGTGGGGACATAGTATTAAAGTGACCTCATACCTAGACCTCTGCCAATTTTCTGTCACTGATTTCTCTGTTTGAATCTCTGGAACCTGGGCCAAAGGAATTTTTGTTCACCTGCTATTAAGGCCTACTGAATAATCTCTTACTTTTAACTTGGTTTCATGCCCCTACTAGCATGGAAGTCCCAGAGTCAGGAAATTTTTTTCTTTTGTTAAATCCCTTTGCCATATTCCCAGTGCCTACCATACTAGCTGACATACTTTAAGCACTCAATATTGATTTAAAGAATGAAGTCACCGATCTTTCTGCATCCCTCAAGGCCTCTGAAGGCAAAAGTAAAGAGTAAACTTGTACATAGATTAAGACTTCCTTCTTTGTTGACCTACAGCCCTCCTTCAGAAGTCAAAAGCAGCCCAGATGCTCTAAGTAATATGGATCCCTAGAGACAACCACAGATCAAGATAGGTCCTCTCTCCTCTGGCAACTACTTTTCAGTGTTCTTTGTTGGTGCCTCCACATCTCTCCAACTTCTAAATACTTATGTACTTTGGGACTCAGTCTTTTCTATCCTACTCACCCTATATTATTTAGTCTGGAGGCTTTAAATTTTTATCTTCACACTTGATCTCTCCCTTAACTACAAATAATATATTCAACAGCCCACTCAACATCTCCCAGATGTCTAGCAGACACCTCTCCATAACTGCAACTGAGCTCTAGAGATCTCCCCTTCCCCACAAACAGCTGAAGCAAAGCCTCCATGAAATAAATGTTCATGGTTTTAACCACTGAGTTTTGAGGTGATTTGCTATGCAGCAAATACTGATCAATACTCCATCTTGACTCTGATATTTACTATCCAAATTTCCTTTCTTTTGCTACATAGCACGTACTACTCACATTCATATATTTTACTTGTATATTTTTTTCTATATGTCCCTTTAAAATAAAAGCTCTACTTGGGTAGAAATTCTTTGTCTATTTGATTCACTGCTGTATCCCCAAAACCTAGAAATGTACCTGTCACTCAAGCATTCAGTAAATATATGGTGTGTAAATGAATTAACTAGCACTGTGTCACATCTCTGAAATAATTCCCATATTTAAATATTTAGTATTCTATAAACTCTGCTCTATCAAAAATATAGTTCATTACTTCATTATGATTCATTTAATATGACTTAAACCCTATGACACTGAAAATGTCAAAAATTTACTACTCGGCATTGAAGATATGTGCTTAAGTTCTTCCACAAGAAATAAAGGAGCTACACAATCCTTGGGTTGTTAGCTTGTAAGCAAGTTTTGTTTAAATCCCTTAAATGTGTTTCCTGAACTGTAAATATGGAAAAACAGCTCCATCAAATGTATAGACAGCAATAAAAATTTACAAAGAAGAGGGATTTCCTCTTAATCCCTAAGGAATCTGAAAATTAATATTTTGCCCTAAAAACATCATATGCTCTTATACCATTCTATTGCTCTTGAAAAGCACATATTCTGGTTTGCATATTTCCCCAACAAAATCTAAGCTCTTTGAAAAAAACTAGCATTCATTAAATATTTCACAAATGAATAGCATTTAAAAAATATTTACCTGTCTAAAATACTTAAAACATTTTAGTAAAATGCAGATGCTCACTTTCTTACTGTTGGTTGTTTTTGTTTTTTTTATCTTTCTGGCATGAATAATCTTTAATAAAAAATACATAACGGAAATATATTAAGCCTTCAACTTTTTAAAAAACTATAAAAAGAACAAATGAAGGAAAAATATACGTATATGGACGGAATTGTTAAAAATTAAATTAGTGATTCTGAAGAAGAAAAAAAAAAACAAAACCCAAGAATATAACTAAAGTTGGTTCTTGAAAAGCTGAATAAAATAACACAAATCCTTGGAAAGTCAAACTAAGAAAACAGATATTAGAATGAAAATGGTAATTTAAAATTACAAAGAGGAGATTAAGAGAGTTATTGGAATACTGACACAACTTTACATCAATTAACTTTCAAATTTAGAGAATACGTGAAAAAAAATTTATTGTCAAAGCTAACTCAAGAAAATTATCAGATCCATAACCATATTAAAAATTCAAATATGTCTAAAGATCTACCATGAAATAAGCTATCTAGTTTGATTTTTTAGGCCAGTTGTACACAATCTACAAGGATCAAATGATTCCTTCAAAAATCACCTTTAGGTGATCCTTATTATCCTAGAGCATAGTAAAGAGGATGAAAAACTTTCATTTTTCAAAAGTAGCATACAACCCAAATTCCAAAAGAGAGAATAAAGAAAAAAAATTTTTAAATTCTCACAAACATAAATATAAAATCCTGAATAAAATATTTGCAGCATAGCAAATATAAGGTTGGCTACTATTACTACTTGTGTGACCTGAGGCAAATTATTTCACCTATTAGTTTTTTCCATCTGTAAAGATCATAAATCTAAAACGACATAATATTAAATAGTTAAGTTCTTAGAACAGTGCTTGGCACATGGTAAATGCTCAATATATGTCAGTCGTTATTATCCCAAGAATAAAAGCAATGTACTCCATTGAATTCTCATTTTAAATGGAAAAATAAGATATATAAATATAAACCTTTGATAATTTTTAGCAGAAATTTTAGCAAATCTTTAAATAAAATATGTATAAAGGGCAATTGCCTAAACATTTTAAAGAATATCTTGTCAATAGCACAAATTATTCTAAGTTTTAAAATACTGGTCCTTCCCATTTAATTCAAGCAGTTTCTCTATCTTCCCTACCACTCAAACTAGAAACTTGGGATCCATTCTTGTTTCATCCCTCTCCTCACTCTTCACACTTGAAATCATTCACTAAGTCCTGCCTATTTCACTTCATACATATTTTTTAAATTTGTCACTTTTTTGTTATCTCCACTTCAATTATCCTGTGGAAAAACTCCAGCAAATTAAATAATTCTCACTATTTCTGGGCTTATCCTCCTCAAAATCATAGCCTGTCCAGCTACCAGAGTAATCAATCTAAAACACAAACCTAAGTAAGTCAGGTCCCAGTTTAGAATAGGACATCACCACTGAATTCAGGATGGAGTCCAAGCTAAATTCTGGACCCAGCTTCATTTGCTCTTCCTTTTCCCCTTCTGGGTCTTAATATAGGACTCCGTTTCCGATATTAGGATACATAAATATCTCTTACTGAAAACTTCAGATCTTCTCATAGCTACCACAGTGGTACATCCTACTAAATTTGCATCAATTTTTCTTGTAGATTTTTTGAGAAAGAAATTATTTTACATCAAAATAAATACAGAAGAGATGCAAAATTTGTGACTGCTCAAGTTAAAATGCAAGATATTAAAGAAAGATGGCATTTGGCAGCAAGCCAGCTTTGACCCCTTTCTCTTAGCTTAAAATGTGGATGGATAATCATGACACACTTGTCATTACCAGTGAAAAGTCTGACACTGCCAAACTGCTATCACCGTATTTGCCAACAAGTTAAGATGTAACTACCACTTGCTGAGAACATTATGTCAGACAACTGTTCTAAATTCTTAGTTGGTTAACTCATTTTATAATAGCCTGACATGACTTCATCTCTACTACTCTCATCCCTTCTACTCCAGCCATAGCGGTGTCCTTGCTCTCCCTTATACACACTGCTAGACTCCCATTTCAAGGCCTTTGCCCTTTCTATTCTACCTGGAAATTTTTCCCCTTAGAAAGCATGACTCTCTTCTTCAGCTTCTTGAAGTATTTCCTCAAACTGCTTTCTGCATTCTCCCATTTCCCTTTCTTTTAAACCATTACTTTAGAACGGTTTAAAAGAACCATTCTATGGGTTCTTTATTTTTTTCTCTATCTCTCTTTTCTTATTGTGTTTATTATTTATTGCTTTTCTTTCCCCTTTCAGAATGTAATGGAAGAAATTTTTTTTTATGACAGTAGGACTTTTATTCACTGAATCTAGTGCCTAAACCCGTGCCTCTAATTATTTACTGAATGAACAATTCCATGAAACAGGTATTACTGTTAGACTTAACTTTATGAAGAAACTGAAGCAATGAGAATTTGCCTACGGTCACACAGTAAAAGGCAGAGCTATAATTTGTAAGCAGACAGCCTGGCTCTATTCCTCACCATAACTGCATGGTCCTTTTAATTTTTGTGGTGAATTCTAGATGTTCTTAGCTATCTAGTATATTTCCTTTACTAGACAGTTCTCTCCCTGACTGGAAGATCTAGCCTACTTTATAAATCAGTACTTGTTTACAGAATGAATGAATGCATAAATACATTAATCACCCAATGATTTATATATATGTCTCAATTATTATTTTAAGGTTTCAGATTTAATTTTTAAATTGTCCACTATAAAAGTAATTCCTGTCTTTAAAAATGTAGTGACGTAAAATAGACTTTAATTGACAAAACATGATTTCTGACAAAGGGTTTAATTAAAAGAACATGTACCCTATCCTTACAATTTCCTCCAAATTAGTTTTTAAGGCTTTATTCAACATTAAGCAAAATGCTCCAGAACCAGCCTGACTCATTTCATCATACACACATGCATACTATTAGCTCTGATGAAAACCCGCAAACAGTGCCATTTTCACAGACACCGAGATTTATAAAACAATCAATCATGCTAGATAAAAAGACACTTTCACTTACAAAAACTGACGCTAATGAGAACACCCTCCGGAGCAATACCTGGCCCAGGAGTCACCTGGAGTAGCCTTCTCGAATAAGTTTGACAACGACTATCATAAGGGCCTGACTAGCTTGCCACAAAATCCGAAAGACCATAGGTTTACCCTGAAAAACAATCCTTAATAGAAGGGTGGACTTCGGAGCGATTTAAAAAAAAAAAAGCACCCTCCCAGGCCGCCTCAAAATCTAGAGCCCAAGATTCTCCTCCTCAGAGCTCCTCACCGTGTCTAGACTAGGGGGAAGCGACCATTTCTCAGGTAGAGGATGATGCACAAAGAAAAAACAGGCCAGCCAGCGCGAAGGCCAAGGAAACAAACGAAAAAAGAGCTCACAGATAAATAGGAAGCCCCTGCGCCCGCCCAACCGCCCCTTCACAGGTGGAGCCGCAATTTCATTTCTCGCGAGAAGTCCTGCCTTCGCGGAATTGCGAACTAAAGCCTCGCGGCTTTTCAGAACAAGGGTCTGAAAGGACAGCCCCCAGCTCGCCTCACCTACTCATAAAATGCCCCGACCCCAACTCTCCTTCCTCCCTCCACCACCGGGCCCCTCCCTCCCTTCTCTTCCTTGATTGCAGTCCTCAGGTTGTCTAGGGACTTCCGGAGCTCGACCGGAACCGGAAGCTTCTGTGACCGAGTGGGTGGGGCCGAAAGTCAAAAAAAAAGCGCGGTGAAGCCGGAGCTGGCAGGGTGGTGGTAATCCCCGAGCGGGACTGTGGAGGGTCCCGATGGACTCCACCGCCTGCTTCAAGTCTTTGCTCCTGACTATCAGTCAGTATAAAGCCGTTAAGTCCGAGGCGAACGCCACCCAGCTTTTGCGGCACTTGGAGGTGAGGGGCTCCGGGATGGAGGACCAGATGGGATTCCTCTAGCCTTAGTTCACTTTGTGGCTGCTATATAGCGGCCTAACCTAGAAAACAAAGGACAGCTACTTGCTCCCTCCACTATTTTTTTTGTGTTGGTAAAGAAGGCAAGTGATTATTAGCTTTGAATTCCCACGGTTATCTATCTACCCTGTCCCAAAGTTCCCCTTTCAGCTGATTGCAGGAAGGAAAGAGTAACTACGGAAAGCCCTAGGAAGAGGGAGGGTGAGACCCAAGGTTGGGGTTTAAGCTGTATTTGGAGGTGTTATCTTTTTCTTTGCCTCTTATTTTGGTTTTTCCATTGTAACAGAGGCTTCTCAGAATGTATCTCTATTCTCAGAGGTGGAGGTGGTGGGGAGTAATGATTAAAAATGTATGCCTTGTCACTTGGGCAGTTTACAGTCTGAACCTGTTGCGTGCTTACTGCTTTTATTTGAACTTATGTTGAACTCGAGTTTGAAAATTATTATTTCAGCTTTCTCTGGACTAAGAAGCAATCTCCCTCACTAGTAATTGCTAAAATCTGTTGCTCACAGTTTTTCAGTCCTAAAATGCTGAATTGTCACTTTTTCCTATATTTCCCAGTGATTTGCTTCTAGAGTGTACTTATTTTGTGTTAAAAGTTATACTCACAGTTTTTTGTGATCCTGTTTGTTTTTTAGGCTGTTAAACTCCTGCTATGCATTCATGGAATTCCAACTAATATTGACCTCAGTTTCATAAAAGACAATAATTAAGCTCAATCAAAGCTTACTTTAATTCTCTAACAGAATTATGTTAACATAGAATTGAACAAATAGAACATATTTTAAAATTAACGCTGTGATAAAAGGCTAAATAACCAAAGATTTAGGAAGATACTCTGGAGGAAGGCGATTGTAAATGGCACAGCAACATCAGCCTTGTGATAATTGGATGCACTGTTTTGTGGAGCTTCACTGGTATTCCTTTTCACTTCAGGTGCCTATCTCCTAAGAACATTCGTTTTCTTTTTTCATGTCTTATCTCCACAAATCCCTACAGTCTTAACAATGAAGGGGTTAGCTGTTAAATCCTAAGACTTTGCTTTTCAGTTAGGATAGGACAGTGTGCTAGTGGACCTCAGAAGCCTCAAAAATAAGCAGAGCTGATGGTTTTAGAATTAGGAATTGTTTTTAGATTCTAATCTGAAAAGTTAGCTCTCTTTGAGAATAAGCAAGTATGTTGTGAATCTGAAGGAAGAGTGTTATCATGAATTGAAAGAGACCTCAAATTTGAGACTTAGAGATTGGCTTCTTGGTACTGTGTTCTCAAAATTTTCAAGAGGTTTACTAAAAACTCTTCTACCATTTAATTTAGAGATAACATGCATACATTGCCTAAAGTTCATTAATCTTAAATGAGGAGCTTGATATTGTGAGTTTTTTTAAACTTGTGTACATGCAAGTAGCTATGACTTATGAAATCTATGAAATTTACTCATGTTGTCCTGGTGTCTGTACTTCATTCTTTTTTATTGCTGTTTAGAATTCCATTGTACAAATGTACCACAGTTTATATATATTCTCCTGTTGACGAACATTTGGCTTGTTTGCAGTTCCAAGTGGAATTATGAGTAAATCTATTATAAACATTTTTATACTTTTTATGGATGTATATATTCATTTCTCTTAGATACCTCATAGTAGAATTTGTTAGGTCTTAGAGTAAGTTTTAGTTGAAACTATCAAACAGCTTTCTACAAGTTTTACTTATGTACTCTCCCACCAGAAATATATGAAATTTAGTGTCACTTATCCACACACTCCTTGGTGTTCTCAGATTTTAAAATTTTAACTATTTTGTTCAACAGTATTCACAGTGAATATCTTTGTGCAGACCTCATGAGAGCAGTATCTGAGAATACAAAGATGGTTATCATGTGAACGATTATTCACCCTGCTATACTGCTGCACTTCTATATTTTTTTCTTTTTGCAGAGCCTGAACTTTGAAAATTTTTTTATGATAGGCAGAGCTGAGCTGGTTTCATACTTAGTTTCTTAGCACTAATCTTATGTAATGATTATAAGCATGGATTCAGGAATAGTGAGTCCCAGTTATACCGCAGTTCTGCATGCCTCAGTTGACTCATCTCTAAAACAATGGTTTATTTTGAAGATGAAAGGAATTAAGATGCATAATGTACCTAGAACAATGACTAGATGAGAGTAAGTGCCAAAGTATTAGTTATTACTGAAATAATCCCTATTTGCAAATGTTCAATGCCTATGAATAAAGGGGACAATGTGTAATTTTTTTTATTTTATCTTGTAATGAATAAATACTGTATCTTAGAATGCTTACATTGTTGAAATACAGGTCCAGACCTAAGGAGAATTGTATTTAAAGCAGAAGATGTCTTAATCTTTTAGAGGGCTAGCTGTGTAAGCAGGCAAAAAAATACAAGTTCAGAAGTTTCCTTACCCCAAAATATTTACTATCGGTATCTAATGTCATCTTTGGGCCTGTTTTTTCAGTCTGATAGACTTTTACTTTAACGTTAAAACATGTACTTTGTGGGAACAAGCATTCTAAAGATCTCTTATCAGTAAAGCATTAGAAGCAAAACTGACATCTGGGTGAGGGAATAAAAGAGGGATACAGAAAGGAAAAATAAAGGGATGCTAAAAACAGTCCAGTTACAGTCTTTTAAAAAGTCTTTCAAAAATAAAAGTGTCTAAGACGGATTTAATTTAATTCTAAAGTAACTTTTTTATCTTTATCAAAAAGGTGTGCTTAATAGTGACTAATACTCAACGTGTTTTGAAAATAAATAGTTGTCTGACAGCTATTCCCAGCCTTCAATCCCAGCATAACCTTTTCAGGAAGTGGTACAGATAGAGGGGTTATGCTTATAGGGTTATAAAAAGGAGTGAAAACGGAATAACAAATGATAAAATTTTTCAATGCCTGACCTGGCTAGTTAAATTTTTTTAACTTCCTTCTTTGTAATCTCTGACTTCTGGGCTCAGGTCCTACCTGGTAGAGAACAGAAGGAGTAATCATATAGTTAATCCTATAGCTAAGCCTTCGGATTTACCTGCTTTCCACTTTCTATTTGCCTCCCTCAGAGAAGGTAGGATGAATATATGGAATTCATTTATTCAATAAATATACTGGTAATAGAGTGTCTATTTGTAGTCTATGCCTTCATGAAGTGATTAGTGTAGTGGGGAGGATAAATATTGCTAGGTTGGCAAAAGCTTGCTCACTTATGAAATAAAAATATAATATAATAGATGATAGTATAGTGGGCAAACCTAACCTAGTTGGTAAAAGAGGATTAAAGAAAGCTTTCTGGAGGAAACAAAACAGACTGGAATGACTACAATAGTGAGTGAAGGAATAGGTACTCTTTCATGCAGAGGAAACAGCACACATGAGTTTTCTAAATCAGGGAAGTGTGGCAGTAGCACTCTGGAAGAACTGGGTTTTCATTTGGAGAAGAAATGAAAATTGCCAATTCTTAACACATTTTAATGATGGTTTTCTAGGTAATTTCCGGACAGAAACTCACCCGATTATTTACATCAAATCAGATACTACCAAGTGAGTGCTTGAGTTGCCTTGTAGAACTACTTGAAGACCCAAACATAAGTGTGCCTCTGATCTTAAGTATCGTCAGTTTACTGTCTCAACTAGGTAATGTATTTTGTTTCTTTTTCATAGAATTTCTTTGTTACAAGACCTTTCAGAAATATTTTTTTATCGTGGATCTCTTGAAGAGGGGGTATTATATACATCCTTTCTTAAAATTATTGGAGCAAAGACTCTAAAGCATATCAAAGGTTTAGTGGTCTATAGAAATGAAATGTACCTTGGGGAATGAGGGCCTACTTTTGAATTTTAAAAAAAGGTGCACATGATGCCAGTATGAACTACAGCACTCTGGAAAGTCATAGCTGGTGATCAAAACATCATTCTTTCTTGTTAGACTACACTGAACTTAGAGCTAAGGCTAAAAGTGCAAGTGTCACTATTTCTGTTTATCTCTACCTAATCATTAGTTTTTAAGTTTTCATTCAGTGATTACCTTTTTTCTTGAATTGTGTTTGGGGTAGAGGGAAGATATTTCTGTGTGTGTTAATTATAAAATTAACACGTACTTATTTTAAAAAGCTCCAGTAATCCAGAAGTAGGAACACAGAGCAGCATGTCCAGTAAGTGGTGAAAATGTTCTTTATCTTTGTTGTCCAGTATAGTAACCATTATGATTAAACTTCTAATTTGGAAGGTATTTGCAAATGAAATAGCCGTATCATATTTAGTATTTTTATATAATGGTAAATTTAATATGAAATAAATTTTAAATTACTTAACTTTCATCCATGAAGACCATATATAAAAATGATTTATTTCGTATCATTTTACTTTAACTTACAGCTGTAGACAATGAAACCAGAGACTGTCTTCAGAATACATACAACCTGAATAGTGTGCTGGCAGGAGTGGTTTGTCGGAGCAGTACTTGCCACAGTGATTCAGTATTTTTGCAGGTATACCCACCTACATGGTACTTTCCACTTAATACTTGTTCTCTCTTCCTGATTTTCAGATCAAAACTGATACTATTATATAGTCCTGACTTTTAGTGTGCCATATGCTGTAATAATAGCTGCATTATTAGGCATAGTTCTCACCATTCATAAATTTAAAAGCTGGCTGGTTACATATATACTACTATTTAAGAGTTTCTAAAGAAGGGAACTTTATCTACATCTAGCACTACTACTGAAGAAAAACCAATCTACATTATAACTGTCTTGACAGACTTATAAACACAGATGTCAGCATTTTAAGGTTTAAGCTCTTCATATTAAAATTGTAATTTGAGTTGACATCTAGTCTCAATCTGTTGGGGAAACATTATAAAAAAATTGAAGCTAGAAATTTGGTATTCTTTTGCATAGACTCAAAACTCTTTTACCCATAATGTTTCTTTGAACCTAAAATGCCATCAGTTGTAAGAAAGAAAAACATTGGAAATTAAACTCACGGGCAATTTTAAAGATGGTAAAATATAAAAAATATATAAAAATTGATGGAATGTCTGTTTAATTTGTGTATCAGTTTAACATGATTAAATAAGCCATGTTGATGACAAGATGCTCTGTTTGAGATAGAATGAGGAGTTCTCTTCATGGCTCAGCAGTTAATGAACCCAACCAGGATACATGTAGATGTGGGTTCCATCCCTGGCTTTGCTCAGTGGGTTGAAGATCCAGCGTTGCCATGGGCTGTGGTGTGGGCTGCAGACACAGGTCAGATCCCACGTCATTGTGGCTGTGGTGTAGGCCAGCAGCTGCAGCTCTGATTAGACCCCTAGCCTGGAAACTTCTATATGCCGTGGGTGTGTCCTTTAAAAAAAAAAAAATTAGAGATAGAGTGAATAGAAATGTGTGAATCAGGAGATGAAACTCTCAAGTCTTATTACTTGTATGCATTTTTTAAAAAAGAAGTAGCTAGAATCTTTTTAAGAACTGGAGAAGTTGTCTTTTTGAGAATTGCCATTCCAACAGGTCTGAGGTGGCATCTACTTTTCGCTGTGGGGTTTTGTGACCTGTTTTAGGGTCACACCCATGGCATTTGGAAGTACCCAGGCTAGGTGTAAAATCAGAGCTACAGCTGCCAGCCTGCACCACAGCCATAGCAATGCCGGATCCTTAGCCCACTGAGTGAGGCCACGGATCAAAACCGCTTCCTCATGGATCCTAGTTGGGTTCATTAACCACTGAGCCACAAAGGGAACTTCCAGGAAAAGTTCTTGCTTTAAACTCTTCCTCCTAAAATGGTCACTTGCTTGGAATATCCACAGAAGTTCATTCTTGTGAGCACACAAATGTTTTTATATGTTTATATTCATTGCTATTTTCTTATTCTCAGTGCCTTCAGCTTCTGCAGAGGCTAACATATAATGTCAAAATTTTCCATTCTGGTGCAAATATAGATGAATTAATTACATTCCTGATTGATCATATGTGAGTATGCAGCCAAAGATGTAAGCAAATAATCAACTGGTTTATTTTTCTAACTAAACCTGTATAATAGTTCAGTTTTTCTTAAATAATTATTTCCAACTTTTTAAACTGACTGAGACTTAATCTTCTTTCCAAAAGAATATACTGATGAGATAGCACATGGTTACTCTGACAGTTATTTCTGTATTTCAACACTGCAATTAAGTGGGATCATCTAGTTTCAAAATGTGAAATAAATGATCAATACTATTCAAATCTTGAGTCTTCACTTGTTAATCAGATGTTTCTTTTCGCATATAAAAAAGAAGGAATTTAAATGTGTAAATTCCTATATAATTTTGAGTAATTTAGAAGGAATTTAATGTTTTTATCTTTTATTATTTTCCTTAAAATGACAGTCAGTCTTCTGAAGATGAGTTGACAATGCCTTGTCTAGGATTATTGGCAAATCTTTGTCGCCACAATCTTTCTGTTCAAACGCACATAAAGACTTTGGTAAGAAGTTTGTAAAATGTTTCTTTCTTGTTTGTGGTTGGTTCTATGCTTAAACAATTTTTATTCACCTTTTTCCTTTTTAAAAAGTTTAACAGGAATTGTCATGTGTTATCCAGCTAACCAAAGTTAACAAAGAACCAGATTGACATATAAATAACTTGAAGTATTCCAGCCTTCATATATGTTTAATTGAGTTAATGCAATTACGGAATACTAAAAGTTTTTCTCCTTTGTAGCATCCCATTATTTGTCATATTGAATAATATAAGAAATACTAAATTATAGAAGGGAGATAGCACTGGCAGTCTCGTTTTTCTCAGTCTCATATTTCCACAAAATCAATTGCAGCTCTCCCAGAAAGAGTCATAAGTGCCTAGCATTACTACCAGTACTTATAAGTAAAGGCACCCAAATGAGGTTAACTGAACCACTGTGAGAAATATGTTAAATCTAGAAAGTTCACTGGTTCTTTAAAATGCTTTGTGAACAGTTCCCTTGCTGGGCAATATTCAGTACCACTTGTTTAGTTTCAAATTAATATCTCATTGTCCATGTGCTGGATTTCTCTGACCTGGTCTTATTTTGTGGGTAGAGGTTATTTTGAGCCATCGAACTGTTTGAGAAAGGTAAACATTTGCTCATAAACCCATGACTAACTGTTCTCCACTAATATTGTACTACTATTATACTATGTATTTATACTTTATGTACTATATACTACTATGAGCAATATATGAAAGTACCATCTCACTCATTTCTTGAATTTTCTCTTAAGTTGGTAGTAATGTTTATTAAGTTTACCTACTCTGTGTGAGATATACTTTCTAAAACAAACTGTAACACTCATAATTTTTTATTCTAATTTTTCTTTTAATTTTTTTCTTTCTCAGAATAATGTGAAATCTTTTTATCGAACTCTTATAAGCTTCTTGGCCCATAGTAGTTTAACTGTGGTTGTGTTTGCACTTTCAATATTATCCAGTTTGACATTAAATGAAGAGGTTGGGGAAAAGGTAAATATGATTTTTTGTAATTTATGAAAATAATCCTGAAGTTTATATGCTCTAATACTTTAAAAGTCATTGAGGCTCTTTGTTGAGTTTTAGGTTGATGTCAACTTAAATTTTTTTGTATAATATACTTTACCTGATTTGTTTTTAAGCTGTTTCATGCTCGAAACATTCATCAGACTTTTCAACTAATATTTAATATTCTCATAAATGGTGATGGCACGCTAACTAGAAAGTATTCAGTTGATCTACTGATGGATCTTCTTAAGAATCCTAAAATTGCTGATTATCTTACCAGGTATGGCTCTGAGACAGATTTTAGTAATTTTTTATAAACCAAGATTTATCTGTTAGTAAATAAAACTGCTTTTTTAGATTTTGTAAAGTGGAACTTTACTGATTCACAATAGACTAAAATTGAAATGTTTTGATGTGCTTTATTCCCATTCTTTTTGCTCTTCTGACTTGAAATATAAAAGCGTAACAAGGGTATGTGTGTATATTTCCTTCTTTGTCTTAGGTAAATGAGGCTGTGTCATTCTCCAAGGTACACATATGCTGATTAATCTATTTCAAAACCAGTTTTATATATAAATGGTATAATTTATCTTAAACGTAAATCCTTTTTAATGTATCAGTTTCATTTTGTTTTAAACCTAGGTATGAGCACTTTTCTTCGTGTCTTAATCAAGTATTAGGTCTTCTTAATGGAAAGGATGCTGATTCTTCTTCAAAGGTATGTAAAAACATGACTTTTTTTTTTTTAGAATTTGACATTGTTTGTTTCATTATCTCATTTTTCCCCTTAACAAAGTATTTGATTTGATTTATTTTATTTATTTATTTATTTATTTATTTTTTCTTTTCGGGGCTGCACCCGTGGCATATGGAGGTTCCCAGGCTAGGGGTCTAATTGGAGTTATAGCTGCCGGCCTACACCACAGCCACAGCAATGCCAGATCCAAGCCGCATCTGCAACCTACACCACAGCTCATGGCAATACTTGATCCTTAACCCACTGAGCGAGGCCAGGGATCGAACCCACAACCTCAAGGTTCCTCGTCGGATTCGTTTCTGCTGAGCCATGATGGGGACTCCGTGACTTTCTTTTAAAGTTTTAAAAAACTATAATGTGTAGAAAAATCTAAGTGCAAAGGTCTCTGAACCTTTACAAACTGAACACAGCCGTATAACCAGTATCTAGAGCAAGAGACAGAATGTTACCAGTATTTTGGAACCTTCCTCGAATCTTCTTAAACTGGCATAATCCCTTTGGAAAACTGTTTCACAGTGCCTGTTGAACACATGTATACCCTATGACAGAGCATGTCTATAAGCTCAACAAAGGACATATAGAAAATGTTAAACAAATACAACATGAAATTTTTAACTGGTACCACTTACTGATTTTTTAAAAATGTAAATGCTCAGGGGATAAATCCAATAAAACATTTACAAGGTCTCTACTCTGACATTATAAAACATTGAGAGAGAAAACTTAAAACAATAAAGATATATATACCAAGTTCATAGATTGGAAGAGTTTATCACATTGAGGTCAATCAAAATTATATTAGCCTTTAGTTTTTTTGTTTTTGTTTTGTTTTTGGTATATGTGGAAACGGGGAAGCTGATTATAAACTTCACATGGATAAGCAAGGGTCCAAAAATAACCATGATTATCCTGAAAAAAATGAACAAAGTTGAAGGATTTATAATACCAGACATCAAAACTTAATATATAAGCTCCAGTAAATAAAATAGTGTTATATTGTCATAGGATAGACAGCTAGCCAATGCAGCAGAGCACAGTCCAAAACAAACCCACAGAATATAAGTCTCCTGATTGACAATAGTACAGTCTTAAAAATACAGTCATTGAAATAAGTGACATGGATCAATTGAATATCCATATGGGAAAAAGCTGAATTTTGACCCCACCTCTTAACAAATGTGAATATCAGTTCCATAAAGATTGTACCTCCAAATGTGGAAATCATGAACGTTTAGAAGAAACACCTAGCAGAATATCTTCACAGCCTTGAGATAAACATTTTCTTAAACAAAAAAAAAAGCAATTATTTAGGGAAAAAAATTGGTAAGTTGGGCTCCATTAAAATTTCAAGCTTCTGCTTATGAGAAGACCACTAGTAAGAGAGTGAAGAGATAACTCACAGAGTGGTAAAAGATTTATACATATATTAAACAAAAGACTCTTATCTAAAACATATCATTTAAAAACGTGTACATACAGGACTTCCCACTGTGGCTCAGTGGTTAACGAACCCAGCTAGTATCCATGACTACCCAGGTTGGATCCCTAGCCTTGCTTATTGTATTAATGATCGGGCGTTGCTGTGAGCTGTGGTGTATGTCACAGACGCAGCTCTGATTCCACCCCTAGCCTGGGAACTTCCATATGCTGAGGGTGTGGCCCTAAAAAGACAATAAAAATAAATACATAATGTGTGCATATAAATCGGAAAAAAAAAACAACCCAACAGATAACCTAAGCAAAAGACAAAAAACTTGATCAATAAATATGAAATGGTTTCTCAACTTTATTAATCATCAGAGAAACGCAAATTTAAATAGTAATGCAATACCAATACATACCCAACAGATTCTTAAAAATATGGGTAATATTAATATAGATGAGAATGTAAAAAATGTAAGAGTGTTGCGGTACTCATAGGCTGAAAACGTACAACCACTTGTGAAAACTGGTATTATCTACTAACATAGACATGCATAAACTGTGACCCAGCACTTCTACTCTTAAATATTTGTCCCAAAGAGTTGATTACATGTTCATCAAAGCATAGCAGTACTGTTACTGATAGCCAAGAATTTTAAACAACCTAAATGCCATCAGTAATGAAGCAGGTTTAAAAACAAAACAGTGGAAGAGGTGAATAAACTGTGGTGTATTTATACATTGGAATACTACACAGCAGTGAGAATGTGTGAAGTGCAGCTTCCTGTGAAAAAATAAGTGCATCTTACTAATATAATGCTAAACTAAGTATACAGGTATATTCACTTTGGGAAAATCATCTAGCTTTGCAGTAGCGATGGATATGATACTTCCCTGTATTTTATACTTCAAAGAGAAAGTGTGAATTAAAAAGTGTTGGCTTGTATATGCAGAATATACCTCTGGTAAGATAAATAAGAAATAGGTTTGCTGCCTCCAGAGATTGTAACTAGAGGTCAGGCTAGTACCTTTGACTTTGGAACCAAGGGAATGTGTTATCTATTCAAAAACAAGTACTATAAGTTATGTTTTAAAGAGAGTAAGTCAAAGAGTTTGTCATCTGCTATATAGTAAATGCTAATGGGCTGAATTCTGTTGAAATCAGATACTCTCAGGTTGATTAAAACACAAATCCCAGTTGTATGTCATTTATAAGAAACAGATGAAGAAAGGTAGAAAATGAGTAGCCTAGAGAGATACCAGTAGCTGTTTTTAAGTGGTAAGTTGGTAGTGTATGAAATAAGGTAGATTTTAACTTAGTAGTTAATGAAGAACTTGATGCTATGTAATGGAGTAAGGCTCAGTTATGAAGTAAAGAAGAGATGGGGTAGAGTAGGGACGCAGTCTAAAGGACATAATGCCAACATTGTGCAAACATAATATAAAAACCATCCTTAAGTTTTTGAAGCTTTGAGATGCCATTTTTAAATATTATCCTAAAGTATGCTTTATAACAGTTTTTAAATCAGCATGATAGCAAGCATTCTTAATTACTAATTTTTTTAATATTTTTAAATCAAGTTTGTGCTGAAAAGAATTAAGTATTATGGAAGGTATATAACATTAGTTGAAGTTGCCCTTTCTTTGGCTTTCACATTTGTCATTAACAAATTTCTTTGTAACCTTC
Organism: Sus scrofa; assembly: GCF_054392235.1. NCBI lineage: Eukaryota > Metazoa > Chordata > Mammalia > Artiodactyla > Suidae > Sus > Sus scrofa. Next base: position 165,675,355 of record NC_139395.1, read on the forward strand.
TGGAAAAACACATTTTGAAAAATAATACTCAAAAATTAGAGGCAACTTTAAATATTTATTTTAGAGTATTTTATTTAAAAATGTATACCATTTCCAACTTTATTTTTTGGTTGCTTTGTACATTAAAGTCTGATGAAATCGACATTTAATAAAGACTTTATATTGCACAGGTTTTAGAATTACTTCTTGCCTTCTGTTCAGTGACTCAGCTGCGCCATGTGCTCACACAGATGATATTTGAACAGTCTCCATCTGGCAACACCATTTTGGGAAGTCGTTCTAAGTGCTTAGAACCTACTGTAGTTCTACTTCGTTGGTCAAGTCAACCTTTGGATGGATCAGAAGACTGTTCTATTTTAGCACTGGAGTTGTTCAAGGAAATATTTGAGGTACTGGAGTAATTAACAAAATTGACTTTTGCACTTTTATGATTCTCAGTGAACAGTTTGTTTTCCAGTATGTTCATAATATACTTCCAATTATTCATATAGTTTAGGAAAATTTCTGAATTATTAGACTCCCTACCATTAAGCTACTGAATTTCTTTCTTTTTTTTTCTTTTTTTTTTTGCAAAGTCACAAATATTAGCAAATGTTCTTTTTGTTTATTTTATTTTCTTTCACTAAATAGTTTATGTATACTCCTTTTAGTATAGTTAGTAAGGGTATTAACTAAGATTTATATGGTTTCTTGGTGTTTGTACTTCCTACAGTAGCACATTCTGTCTCTCCATCTCAGTAGCTACTATCTACTGTCTTCCATCCAATTGAAAATCTGAGTATAGTAGGCCCTGGCTCTCTGCGTCTAAAAAGCCCTTTGAGATTCTTGATAGGAATTGTGGTTGTAAAGAATTAAGACCAGTGTCTGTTTTTTAATTACTATAATTACATCTAGCAAATTTAGGATATTTGTTTTCAATATATACTTTTAATTGAGAATAATTTTTAAATCACAGATATAGTCCATTTTAAAAAGTCTTAGTTGCATTTAATTAACCCAAAACCTCACTGTTCCATTTGAGAAAAAAAAAACCATTATAGCCCTTTAGACTAGATAAAGGAGTTGATTTTAAATAGGAGACACAGGTCAATGAACTTTTGAAGTAATTACAGTTGACCCTCCAACAGCATGGGTTTGAATAGCTTGAGTCCACTTATACGTGGAATTTTTTCAATAGTAAATACTACAGTACGTCACAATCCACACAGTTGGTTGATTTCGTGGATGCACAGTTATAGACACAGAGAGCCAGGGCCTACTATACTCAGATTTTTCAATTGGATGGAAGGTCAGTGCCCCAACCCTCACATCATTCAAGGGTCACTTGTGTAAGAAATTTAAAAAGTGTTGCAGCTTAAGGGTGACTATGCCTTCTGTATTCCATCTCTTTTTATTTTTAATCACTGGTGGTGATTAACTCTGCAGGATATCATAGATACTGCTAACTGTTCCTCAGCCGACCGTTTTGTGACCCTTCTGCTGCCTACAATCCTCGATCAGCTTCAATTCACAGAACAGAATCTAGATGAGTCTTTAATAAGAAAAAAATGTGAAAGGATGGTCAAGGCCATTGAAGTTTTGTTAAATATCCTTCAGTTTTAAACATGGAAATTAAATAACTGCTTATTTTTTTCTAGCATTGTATTTACTGCATTTTGTCTGTATAATTTTGTTACTAATGTGTGACTCTATTCAGAATTATTGAACTGAAGTTTAAACTATTCTCTATCAAGTCTCCTAAAAACTTATCTAGGCTTTTTTCCTCCTTGTTTTTCTGTGTAAAACTTTCAACCTAAAGAACATTTTCAGAAATGCTTTTTAAACTTTATTGGTACATATTTATCATAATTTGAGATTAGGAGACAAAATCTAAAATACGTGTACTGTTACTCTTTTGATGTTAATTGCTACCCCTGGGTAACTTGTGCCATTCTTTGATGGAGTGTATCGGGGAAGAAAGAAATACTGATAGTTATTATTTTAGCTTAGTTTTTGTGTTTTAAAAATTAATATCTCTATAAATGTTTCAATGAAGATGACATCACACTTCATAGGTACCTTGTATCTCAGAGCAATAAGAATTTGCTCAGCTTTGTCCTGCCTTAGAGCAAACTCCATCTCTTTAATCTCCTCTCTCAGTTGCTGCTCCTTAATTTTCATCTTTCTTAATGACAGTGATTCTCAGTCCTGGCTATGTCTTAGGATCATCTGGAGAATATTTAAAAAATATTTACACCTGAACCTTACTTCCAAGATTCTAATTTAATTGAAGTAATGTGTAACACTGGGTGGAGGAGTGTTTGTGATTGATTGCTTAAATTATCCAGGTGATTCTAACATGCAGCCAGAGTGGAAAACCACTGCTATAGAGACACAGGATTACTTAACTTGACCTTAGAGATATCTATGAAATATTTGGGCCTTCTCTCATTGAATGGTACCAAACTTGACCTTTTTTTAATGCTAGATATTTAAAATAACTTACAATATAGGAAGAGAAATTGAGAAAAAACAAATGAGAAAATATCTTATTTCAACAAATATTAATGGAACCATCTTGATACCTGCTAACAAAAAAACTAACATTCACAAGTTCCTGCTGTGGCAGGAATCTGCAGCCTCTTAGCAGCTCTGGGTTGAAGGTTCAGTCCCTAGCCCAGCACAGTGGGTTAGGGAATCTGGTGTTGCCGAAGCTGTGGCTCAGATCTGATCCCTGGCCTGGGAACTCTGTATACTGTGAGGTGGCCAAAAAAAAAGAGAGAGAGAGAGAGAGAAAAGAAAAAACTAACATCCAGTAGAAAAACAAATCCTTTCTCTATTTTGCCTTTGAGTCCAAAACTTCTGGTGTCAGTCTTACCTCTTGCCACTTATCAGTTACTTAAATGCTGTGAGCTCTAGTTTCCTAATCTGTCATTGAGCCAGTGTAACAATAATTACACCAGATTGCAATGACAAGATAGTTTGTATGAAATTATCCTAAATACTGTCAAGTGCTATACAAATAGAAGGAGCTTTTTGAGAATTTTTTGTGTTCCTTAACAAAATTTACCTCTGTGTGGAGATGATACTCTAAAAATGCATATTGCAAAAATTCTGACTACTATCAAATGTACCACTCTGATAGAACAACAGTTTACATATGGCAAGATTGATCTGGGGTTTGGAACAAAGGTAGCAGATTCTGAGTTGTGGTGAGTATGTAAATTCCAAATGGCAAAATGGTGAGGTCAAACTTAATAAAAATTAAGATATAGTGATACTCATTCATTTTGGAGAATCATCCTCAGGTCTGTCCTATTGCCTCAAGGTGTAGCAGAAAATTAACAATGTTTTTATACTGAACTTTTTAAAAATTCGTTTAATTCATAGATTACATACTTCTGAACAGAGAGCTTAATATCTGTGGTTTGTTTTTCATTGTTTAGGTTTGTTCATCTTGTTTTAATTTATTGTGATTATCTAAGAATCTTGTATACTCAAACATTTTTTCTAGAGTTCCTTTTTTGACATTACCTCAGTAATTATGTTTATATTCATTTAATTTTATATTTTGAATTGAAAAAGCATGAAAAAACAGAGGGATCATTTTTATTTAAAAAAAAAAAAAAACCAGTCGCTGCTGAAGGTTTCTTAATGACAAAGACAAACTCTTGTTCTTTAGTATGTCAAAGCTTATGGTTAAATGTAGATTTTCGCTAATAGTAATGAGCCTCTTTTACTCCCTATGAATTAAGTTCGTCTAACAAATTTTTGTTGAGGACCTACTAAATGCTAAACACTGTGATTTATTCTGGTTTCCATAAATGTAATTGTCAATAATTTTACTCCTCAAGAAGAAAAAATTATTTCTTTTTACTTTTCTGTTCTCCTATTCAGTTACAAGCCTGAGAAAAACAGCTTCAGAAATATTAGACATTCTATATTGCCTAAAGTTCCCCTCTATTTTGATATTTTAGTAACAAAGCTAAGTGGGTCATGTTGCCAAAGCCGCTAATAATTTTAAGCAGAAAGTTGAAGTGTATTGGCATTTGAGATTCAAAAAAGAAACATTCTCTGAACTTACACTATTAGTGCCAGTTCTCTTTGGATCTTGGGTTTTAAGGATGTTGGTCTCTGATATTTTTACTTCTCAAAAGAAACAGTACTTTATCTTCTTGAGGCTTAAGAACAAAGATGTTGGGTTTTTGTTTTCTTTAGATTTATGGACAAAAATCTCTAAGCAATTTTTCAGTTATCTAAGTTAAATATAACTTATTTTTAAAGCAAACTTGCTGCTGATGTAATTTTGAAAACCCTTAATTTGATGAACAAACTTAAACACTTGGTTCCTGGTATGGAAGTAAGCTTCTACAAAATCCTTCAGGTGAGTTTAAACTCTTCAGATATTGAAGTTGATTCCTATATAAATGTTTCTGAAAATATTCCTATATAAATGCTTCTGTTTTAATATTTTTAACCTTTAGAAAGTTAATGTTTTTCTTAAACTGGCCATTGGAAGAAAGTTTAAAAATTGTTTGATTGTCTTAGATAACTATAATATTCTCACTACACAGTTATTTACATAGTTTCACAGGGATTGAACACAAGCGCTCCAGGATGTCCAAGATAGTCGTGCTTCGACAACCCCATCCTTTCTTGTGACGTATTTCTGGTTTCCTCATTTGTTTCTGTTGGCATTGTGGTACAGGGGAGTAGTATTTGTTGTGGGGTTTTTGTTTTTAATTGGGCCTGAAGAGTTAGGATGTTAAGATGGGAGGGGAACATCTGGAAGAAAAGGACTTGACTGCGAATGATAATAAAATTAGAGAGGTGTGCAGAAAATAGCTAACCTTACAGTGGCTATGGTAGTAGTAGCTGAGTAAGAGCTCTAGATAGATGTATAATATCTATTATAAGCCAAGTCACACAAAACTTGGCTTATAATAGATATTTAACAAACATGTGTGAATTAAGTTACTGTAATAGCACAGATGTCTCCAGTGTCTGTAGACAGGGTAGAAGCCAGAACTGGAAACTTGGCAGGGCTACTTGTATCCTTTGAGAGCACAGTGCTTAAGAGGTGGAGTTCTGATGTTGACTCCACCATTTCTTAATCAGTGCATAATTGAGCAAGTTATTTCACCTCTCTGAGCTCCAGTTTTCTTGACTACAAAGTAGATAATGATCTCCCTTCATGGGAGGCATTATGAAGGGTTACCATGAAGGTTTTGGAGATAAAAGCCATCTCTAATGGTTCTGTGGCATTAGATTATACTTGAGTATCTACAAGACACTTATCTTTGTAAAATGTTGATAATTTTAAAGGATTTATATTTTAATATTTTTCTGTTAACAACTTACTATAAAATTGAGTCAAACTGATATTATGTCAATAATTTTTTTTTCAGAATAGATGATTTGGGCCTAAGTACTAATGTAAAATACTTACTGACATGAAGGAGTTATACTTTAAGTATAGTTGTTTCATTCACTACATTAAAATTTTTTATTGAATTAATTTGAATTTTACCTTTTTTTAACTTTAATTTGGAAATGATTAGCCATTTTTATAGCCCAATTTTCTTTTAAATGGTAGCTAGAAAAATAAAACAATAATTCAGAACATCAGTCAGTTGTGAATGCTGTTTAATCAAGTATTAAATATTAATTTAATCAAAAATATTTGACATGCATTTAGTAGGCACCAAAAGCATTCAAAAATCTTTGCCAGATTTTTTAAGCTAACATTAATATTGATTTTATAGATAATTGTAATGAAGTAAAGGCTAGTAAATATGTTCAAACATCAGGTAGAAAGACTTTAGAACTTGCCTAGAATTATGTAATGATTTAGATCTGTTTACTCACCTTACTCTAAAAGACCTAACATTATCCTTTCTGCTTTTTATTTTTTGGTTTCTGATTTGCTTAGGATCCTCGCCTGATTACTCCTTTGGCTTTTGCTTTAACATCAGATAATAGAGAACAAGTACAGTCTGGATTGGGAATATTATTGGAAGCTGCTCCACTGCCAGATTTTCCGGCCTTAGTGTGAGTTATAGTCAGTGGCAATGTATCTCTTGTGGTGCTGGAGTGTTTGCTGTGTTTCCCTAATAGTCTTCAGCAGAGAGAGATTGGAAAATCAGTGAATTGAAGACTTCATTGTAATAATAATTTTTCAAGTGAAAAAAAATTTCAATTTAAAAAGTTTGATTCCAACAACTCAAAAGACCACATGTAAAGTCTTTTAGGGAATAGCTAGATCCATCCAAGTGATTAAATATGTTATCCAGATGTTACACCTCTCTGTCTGAACACCTCTCTTATTGTTGTAGCTTCCAGACTAATCGTAATCCTGCCAGTTTAGTTTCTCCATAGAAAGTGCTTTTCTTTCCCAATTGTTTAAGTGATAAGTCTAGTGATAAGTCTAGCATCATTCCCATTGACCAGATCTGGGTCATTTGCCAAGGAAGGGATTCCTAAAGAAAATGTTCTTATTATCTGAAGGTGGAATAAATAATAGTCAAGCAGAATTGTCTGCTATACTCATTTTCAAACATTAAGAAAATATTTGCAGTTAGGTTTGAAAAAAATTCAGATTTGGAGCTCTCTGTAAACTGAAAGGTTGACAAAATGTCTAGTAGTGTTCCGCTCTAATTTTAATAAGTTTAGGTGGTTTATATAAATGAAATTGCAAAGGTGGTTTGAATGAATTGAGACAGTTGGTAAGTCAGTAAGACATTTGTTCATGTCAGGTCAGCAAACTCTAGACAGCAGACAGGAGCTTGTTTTTGTAAATAAAATTTTATTGGAACAAAACCATACCCATTCATTTATTTTCTTTTTCTTTTTTTTGAAGGGAGTGTGAATGTGTTTTTTTAATGATTTTTATTTTCTCCATTATAGCTGGTTTACAGTGTTCTGGCAATTTCTACTGTACAGCAAAGTGACCCAGTCATACATATATATGTATTCTTTTTCTCACACTATCCCCATTTCATTTTGTCTGTATTGTGTATGTTTACATTCATGCTACAACATTAGGGCTGGGTAGTCGTAACAAAGACTATGGACCCTCAAGCCTAAAATACTTAACTGCCCTGTCCTTTAAGAAAAAGTTTGCCAATCTTTGCTACTTCTATTAACTGAGCAGACTCATTTAAGTAATCATAAATTAAGGGATGAAGAACTGTGGAAAACATGACCTAGAGACCATGAATTGCAATTCCCTTCATTTTATCATATTTTTTAACAAGCGAATGGACAAATAGTGTGTTTCTCAAAGCAAAATAGGAGTCTGTGAAGCTGTTTCATTTTGTGGTAGCTTGCTTGCATCTACTGTGGAAATCTGACATGAAGCAAAATCCCCAGGTGTCAGAGTGGAAAGCTTCAGCTTTGCTGAAGTGGGAGTCTTATCATGTGTCTCTCTGTCTTTGCCATCCCCTCCCCATCATAACTTGTGTTGTGTTATTTTCTCTTTGCACACTATCTCAGATATCCATTTATGTCTATTATGTCCATTTATGCCTCAGTTTATATTATCCTAGTTTAATAATGTGAATTTATATACTGGATGGGTGGGTAGGTAGGTGCATAGCTAGGTTTATTTTGGAGTTTGTTTTTTAAACATTTAACAAATGTTTAAATAACTGGTGAGTCCCAGCTATGTGCCAGGCTCTCTTCTAGGCATTTTGAATATTGCAGTAAATTAGACAGGCGGCCTTCTGTCGTGAGATTTGCATTCTAGTTGAGAGACAGGTTTTTTAAAAAATAAGGTTTATAATGCACTTGTTACTAGAGTTGGAAGGCCCTGAGGAAGTGAATCTAAACTGAGACTTGATGATAAGGATTATGCTATGCAGATTTAGAGGGAAGAGTGTTCTAGGCAAATGAACAACTTGTACAAAGGCCCTGAGGCAGAAACAAGATGGTAAAAATGAAGGTCAGGTTGGTGAGACCATCCTGAGTGAGAAAAGAAAAGGGTGAAAGAAAAGGTCAGACCAAGTGATGTTGCCCATGGTAAGAAAGACACCAATAACTTTGTATTTAATTTTTTTATAAATAATCTACCCTCATAAACTAGTTCTAGTGCCTCCAAACCAGAGGTGGAATTGTCATTGTAAAGGGTTGTTAGTACAAAAGAGTTTCCTCTGGCAAATTTAGGATATTTCCCCAAATCCTGCTTCATCATAGATTCCAAGATTATTTCAGAAATATTTGAAGACTTATATTCCCAAAAAAGACCCATTCTAAATTATGGGTCCCATCATTAGTTAGTCCCTGTACTAACTCTGCCTTTTGCTCTATTTTTATATAATTATTTCTCTCTCTCTTTTTTTTTTGATTTTAATTCCAATTCAGACTTGGAGAAAGTATAGCAGCAAACAATGCCTATAGGCAACAGGAAACAGAACATATGCCCAGAAGAGTGCCTTTGCAATCATTAAATCACAGTTTTCCAGCATCAGTAAAATGTTTAACTCCTCCAGTTTTGAAAGATAGAGTTCCTGGATTGAACATTGAGGAATTAATAGAGAAACTTCAGTCTGGAGTTGTGGTGAGTGATAGCCATTATAAATGAGATTCTGCCTGGTACATACCAACTAAATATCAGCCCTTATTATAACATTTATTTAAATAAATTTAGATGCAGATTTGATCACTGAAACTTGATCTTTTAATATCAAAAGTAACAATATTCTGTAAAGTTTGAAAAGAGCAAAAAAATCTATCATAAAATTCCAACATTTTAACATAGCAATCCATCTTCCAAGCCTATGCTCCCACCACCATCGCATGGCCCCCAGCTTAAAAAATATACTTTCAAATTCCCACAGACATGTTAGATCTTACCCAAATCTTCTTGTGCAATAGCCAGGTTAGTGAGTGACCTACCTAATATGACATTCATTTTTTTTCTTTGTTACAAATTAAGTTTTAATGATTTAGTTACACAGTAGGCATTTATTTTTTGTTGTTGTTGAGTGTTAACTATTTCTGATTTTTTCCTGTATTGTGTTAAAACCCAGGTAAAGGATCAGATTAATGATGTGAGAATATCTGACATAATGGATGTGTATGAGATGAAATTATCCACATTAGCCGTGAGTTCATGCTTATTTTAATTATGTGTAACTGATGAAGCTTTAAGAGATGTTTTCTGGTAAATTAAACAATTAATGCTGTGTTTTCTTACAGTCCAAAGAAAGCAGACTTCAAGATCTCTTGGAAGCAAAAGCTCTAGCCCTTGCACAAGCTGATAGACTGATTGCTCAATATCGCTGTCAGAGAACTCAAGCTGAGACAGAGGTATATGCAGTATAAAAACATATCTGATTAGTAGAAAAATAAGTAAATAAAACATTTAAAATACTAGTTATATCTTTGGTACTCTGATTGAATTAGATTGTCCTTAGCATTTGACTCCGCTATGCCCTCTGTCTCAAAACTGTCTCCCCTTTAATTTTGGTTACATAATTTTCTTCTGATTTTTTTTTTCATACCCTAATGGATATTCTTCTCCTATATCATTCTTCTTTTCCTACTAATCTCTTAAATGTTGAGTTTTCCAGGATTATGTTCTAAGCTCTTTGACCTTATTTGGGTGATTGATGGTTTCATTCATTACTAGAATGTTAATGCCCTCAATTTTACATGCTGAGCCCAGATCCTTTTTCTTAAGCACTAAGTGCCTCCTGTGTAGCTCCATATAAATAAACAGGTACTTCAAACTCAGCAGAACCAATACTGAACTCATCATTCTCCATTTTTTTAAGCTTATTCTGTCTTATATATTCCCTCTACCATTCTTAGAGTTTTCCAAACAAACCTGGAAATCACACAGCTTACCTTCTGCCGTTAGTTAGTCACCAAGTTCAGTTGATTCTACCTTCTAAATATTACTTTTTTCTGCCTTGTCTCTATTTTTACCACGATTTGCTACTGGTCAGATCTTTTTCATTTTTCATATGAATCATGGTAGAGCCTTTGATTAGTCCTCCTATCTTTAGTCTAGTGCCTTCCTCTCAGCCACCCTCTCCATATAAAGGCATCTTTCTTCTGTTTTGGGGTCTACCCTCCCTCCTCCTTTAGTGCTCTGATAGATAGTATTGCTCCTGTGCTAAATATCCTTCAGTGCCTCACCCATTAGCTTAGAAGAGAATTTAAATTCCTTAGAACTTAACTGCACAAGGATTCTAACTACTTCTCTATCTGCATCTCCTTGTACTTCTTGCATTCTCTACAGTCAGACATATTAGACTGCTTTGCAGTTTCTGAAACTTGACATACTCGACATTTTCCTGTCCTTGCACTTACTCTTTCATCTCTAGAGTACCTTTTCCTCCCTTTCTCTGCCTAACTTCTAACAATCCCTCAGATTTTAGTCTTAATACCTCCATTTTTGGTCTTATCTTTCCCACACTTTTGGCAATCCTGTGCAGCCTTCTTTATAAAACTTCTCATACTGTGTGAAAATTGTATAACCTCACTTCCATCCTTGATGTTGTTGGAGAGGAAGAATTTTCCTCTACCCTTCTAGGCATTTCTGACTGGTCTAATAATTAAATTGACAACGAGACAGATTAATGTGATAAAAACCAAATTTACATACACATAGGGACTCCTTAAGAATGTGAGGCCCAAAGGACAGTCAGGCGTTGGAGACTTGTATGCTATTCTGAGCTAAGGAGAAAGGAGTAGGGGTCTGGGACTTCAAAAGGAAGGAAGATAATTCACAGGGAGGTGGAAGAACAAATGTTTGGTAAACAAATTTGCTAGGCCATGTAGAAAGAATGGGGCACTAAATGGAATGTTAACAAATAGCCTTGCTAGGTTTCTCCCTACCTACCATCTAGTTCATATTATACTGTAGTTATCTCTGGTGTTAACTCCCTTCCTGAAACAGGTCCTCTATCTAAATTCTTGTGGGCAATTGGGGGAGGGTCAAAGGTTCTTCCTGCATCTTTTGGGCCTTGACTATTTTCAGTTCAAAATAATCTACATGCCAAAGTAGCACATTTTAGGGTAAAAAGTTTGGCTGCCTTCTAATGTCAGACTGTTTCCGTGTCATCAGGCCCTAGCACAGTACTTGACACATGGCAGCTGCTCAGAAAGTCTGCCATTGTGCTAAGTACGTATATGTACATTACATTATGAGTGAGTACTTACTGTGGTAATATGAAACTCCCAGAGATACAAATGGAATCTAGGCAACTTAGTATCATTTGTAATAAATTATAATATAGCCATTTGACTTGTTAATGAGACATTACAGTTAGTGACAAAGTACTTTTTAAATCTTTTCAGAGTAAATGTATTCTAAAAAATATAAATAAATATAATAATTTCTCTTTTTTATTTTTAACATAGATTCATTTGTGTTGACTGATGGTAGGTTGCATTTATCATGAATTCCAATAAAATTAGGGATAGTAAAATAATTTTTTTTTCCTCTCTTCTCAAAGCATTCTTATATTCTTTGTCTGTTCAACCTGTTTTTTATTTTATTGGAGAATTTAATCTTTATCCATTTTACTAGAAAGGCTTCTTCTAAAAATAACACCAAACAATTAGATATTACTGTTTTACAGACTCATAAAAACAGGGGCTTAGATTTTTATGACATTTCAAAATTAGTATTTTTCAGCTGAAGAGAGGGTCAGGTCCACTTCTTGTTCTGTTATTTATCTAATTCTTTAATGTTTCGTATCACAAATACTTTCATATTAAATCCAGGTTGTGTTCCCTGATTGTGTTAGATTAATTTTTTTAAGTGTTTGCTTAAGCATCTGTGATGTAGTTAAGATCTTATTCCTAATTCTTAATTAAAATGGGAAAACTGATGTGTGTGAACTTTATGGTTTAGTATTGATGTCTGGTCAATACTATACCCTTCTAATTGAGTACCATATCTTGAACTACCTTCATTTCCATCAATCTGGTCATCCTAAGATTGTTTTTGTTAGAACAGCCTACTAAATAAAAAATATAACAGCATCATATTTATTAGAAGTAATTCAGTAATAAGTATATATTATTGGTATAATAACTTTTTATAACCTGGTACATGCTGGCCTATTGGGTGTTTGGCAAATCTTTTTAAATTATTGAAATTTAGCATAATATGTAAATGATAGTGGGAAAGCCTCTTACTCCATTTTCTTTTAGGCACGGACACTTGCTGGTATGTTGAGAGAAGTTGAGAGAAAAAACGAAGAGCTTGGTGTGTTGCTGAAGTCACAGCAGGTTGAATCAGAAAGAGCCCAGAGTGATATTGAGCATCTGTTTCAACATAATAGGAAGTTAGAGTCTGTGGCTGAAGAACATGAAGTACTGACAAAATCCTACATGGAACTTCTTCAGAGGTAAATTAATAAAGTAAAAGTGTCTGTGTAAAGTTAGAACCTAGAATGAACATACAGAAGCATTACTTTTCTCTGTCCCTAAAATCCTTTTGTGAGCATGATTCATATATTCTGACAATACTCTGAGGTAGGTATTGAGCAAAAAACTTATATCTTAGGGAAAAGAAGTATTGCTTACTCAAACTCAGGATCACAATTGGAAACAAAATATGGGTCTCCAAATTTCTTTCTAGTTGACTCTACTTCTTTCATGTATTCATAAAGTCATCAGTCATCTGGGATGTTAGCACCACAAGGACAAGTTTCATCAATTTTGTTCACTGATAGATCCCTAGGACCTAGAATGGGGTGCTTGATATAGGCTTAGGCATTCCATAAAATAGTTGTTAAATGACCCTAGACCTTAGTTGTGATGATTCATGTTAGGTTGAACCATTGAATTGGCCATTTCTCTAGGTCAAAAGTGGTTGAATATTCACAATTTTCATATCATTCAGCCTAATAGCATAGAAATTTGGGCGTTAGTATTTAACACACCTCTTAATTTATAATAAGTATTTCTCTTAAATGTCCCTGAACATAGCTTACTTACATGTATGACTGTATCTGCAGAATAAATTCTTATAGGTTGAATTGCTGGTTTTCTTTTTTTTCTTTTTTTTTTTTTTTTTAATTGTTAAGGCCTCACCTGCAGCACATGGAAGTTCCCAGGCAAAGGGTTGAATCGGAGCTGCAGCTGCCAGCCTGTGCCACAGCCACAGCAACATATGATCTGAGCTGTATCTGTGACCTGCACCATAGCAGCATGGCAACACTGGATCCTTAACCCACTGAACTAGGCCAGGGATCGAACCTGCATCCCCATGGATACTAGTCGGGTTTGTTACCACTGAGCCACAACAGGAACTCCTGCTTTTACATTCTTGATAGATTGCCAGATTTCCCTCCAAAAAGGCTATGACAATTTAAATACTCACAGAGTATGAGATTGATCATTTTTCACTCCCCTGGTCAAACTTTTTTATCTTCTTAGGTCAAAATTTTAAAAACTCTGCATAGGATAAATAAAACACTTCTGCTGGCCAAATTTGGCAAGTGTCACCAGTTTATCTTTGTATTAGAGATGTGAAAAGGACATTTTATGCTTAGGATAGTTGAATGTCAAAATGTTACTTTGAAAGGATTTTTTAATATGTCTATCTTGCAGGTAAAATAAGCTGGACTATTAGATGCAGAGCTATAAAGAAGCAAGAGAAACTTAGAATCCTCAACTACTTAATCATTAATTTGACATTTTTAATTAAACATATTATGCCCAAGAGGCTAGTAATGACAGGCCTAAGTTTCATTTTTTTAAAGACCTCATCCTTTTATAAAAGTTGTTTCAGTTTCTGGACTTATGTAATAATAGAAGCGTGTACTTTAGAGCAAATTGTATAATGCAATATCATCTATAAATAAAGCTCTATATCCATAAATATGAAGTTAGTCCCCCACACATTTCCATTTCATAGTAATTTTTACCTCCTCGATCAGCCAAAGCATATCTTTATTGTCTTTTAATCTAATTGTTTATGTCCTGCCTGTTCTTAGTACATTCCTCCTCTTCCCTGCAGTGTATGTAGTTTGGTCAGAAGAAATAGTAAAGAAGACTTTCTGAGTTTCTTTTCTCAATCATGTTTTCCTCTGTAAAAATGTCAACTCATCTCCTTATCTTTTCAGAAATGAAACTGCTGAAAAGAAGAACAAAGATTTACAGGTCACATGTGATTCTCTGAATAAACAAATTGAGACAGTGAAAAAGTTGAATGAGTCACTCAAGCAACAAAATGAAAAGTAAAATCACTAGTTATTCTAATTTGGATTTTTGCAAAAAAATAATTCTCTTTATATAGAACATTGTTTTTTATAGATAAAATTAATAGAAGTATTACTTATTATAAAGTACATATTTTGCAGAATTTAAGACTGATTACTATTCTTATGAATTTCCTCTTAAAATACTTTTTGGGGAGAAAAATAAATGATATGGTTCACTGATGTTTTCTATATTTTTATATCACTTTAGAACGCTTGCCCAATTAATAGAGAAAGAAGAACAGAGAAAAGAAGTACAGAACCAACTAGTAGACAGAGAGTGTAAGCTAACAAGTAAGTACCTTATTTAATAAATTGTCTGCATTTTAACATATCTTGTGTTGGGAGAAAATCAAAGCATAAGTGGTTTTTAGTTTCCTTTTTCATTATTATCTACTTCTCTCATTTTTTTTAAATCATATCTTTAACAGCTCTCCTTTTCTTGCCATAACACAAGCAGTTTAGTTAGATTGATCAAAATGAAAAAGCAATACATTTTTTTTTTGAAATCCAGGAGTTATAGGAAATGATAGCCCTTTTCCAAGTCAAAAATTTTAAATGTAACAGCAGGTGGCAGTGCTAGATAACTTTTAGTTACTAGCTTCTTAATGGTAATAGCTCTGAAATGAACCACAAAAACGTTTCTGTACTAATGCACTTGCCTTAGAGCATAGACATCTACCTATGTAATTTTGTAGCTTTCTCTTGTTTCTTTTCTAACCCTTAACTTTAAGAATTGCCTTCACCTCTTTAATATTATATTTAGAACAGAGGAAGAGGAAGCAACATAGAGATTTGGTATTTTCTATAGAATACTGGCATAGGGGAAGGGTTTCATAGTTTTATATATGAAGTACTATAAAACTTTTATTTCCAACAAAATATTTCTTCTTTCTAATTGTCTATCTTTTACAACTTAGTAGCTTCTAAACCTTTTCCAGGTAATTTTGGTATAGAACTTTTGAGTATATAACTGACTATTTGTTTGTTTTAAGAATTGGAACAAAAGGTAAAAGTACAAGAAGAAAAGATTAAAGTCTTACAAAGAGAAAGGGAAGATAAAGAAGAAACCATTGGTGTCCTTAGAAAAGAATTAAATAGAACAGAACAAATAAGAAAAGAATTGAGCATTAAGGTAAGAATCTATTGCATTCTTATTTGCAGTGAAAAGAAAAATCCTTATTTTGTGAAAAAGTTAAATTTGGATAAATGATATTCTTTTTCTTTAGTAATTTTGTTTAGAAGATAGTAGAATCTCAAAGTGGTTTGACACTTATTATGAGGGCTCTCTCACAGTGTGAAAACTTTATTTCCTAAAATCATTACACATTAATTAAATGTATACCGTGTTCCAGTACTTGCTGCTTTCAGGGGGGCAAAGAATACAGAAAGGGGTTCCCAGTTCTTTTTTCTCTTCTTTGCTTTTTTAGGGCCGCACATGTGGCATATGGAAGTTCCCAAGCTAGGGGTCAAATCAGAGCAGGGCAGGCTCAGGCCACAGCCACAACACAGGATCCAAGCCAAGTCTCCAGCCTACATCACAGCTCACAGAAATGCCAGATACTTAACGCACTGAATGAGGCCAGGGATTAAAACTGCATCCTCATAGTTATTAGTCCTGGTTACCAGTTCATTACCTCTGGGCCACAACAGGAACTCCCAAGTTTCAAGTTTTTTTTTTTTTGGCTTTTGGCCTTTGAGGGCCACACCCAAGGGATATGAAGGGTTCCCAGACTAGGGGTCAAATCAGAGCTACAGATGCTGGCCTACACCACAGCCATAGCAATGCCAGATCCGAGCCACATCTGCGACCTACACAACAGCTCACGGCAATGCCAGATCCTTAACCCACTGAGCGAGGCCAGGGATCAAGCCCGCAACCTCACGGTTCCTTGTTGGAGTTGTTTCCCCCTGTGCCACGATGGGAACTCCCCCAGGTTCCAGCTACGTGCAGGTAGCTACCTATATATATGTATATGCATGTATATAGCTATATCTCTCTGCTTATAGGGATAGTAATGACAATAGTAGTTTATGTTTATTTAGAACTTCATAATTTGGAAAGTTCTCTTTGAAATAGTTTTCTTAATCTTCCTCACTTTAGTAAATATATTAATATATAGTTATAAGGAAATATTTTCATCCGATAAGTGAAACTAAATCTTTTTTTTTTTTTTTTTTTGAGTCTTTTGTCTTTTTAGGGCCGCCCTGGTGACATATGGAGGTTCCCAGGCTAGGGGTCTAATCAGAGCTACATCTGCCGGCCTACACCACATCCACAGCAACATGAGATCCAAGCCATGTCTGCAACCTACATCACAGCTCATCGTAACACCAGATCCCTAACCCACTGAGCAAGGCCAGGGATCGAACCCACATCCTCATGGATACTAGTTGGGTTCATTAACCACTGAGCCACGACGGGAGCTCCAAAACTAAGTCTTGAATTAAGGTTCTTGATCAATGTTAGTCACGTAGTTAAATGAAGCAGTAGATGTATATATTCTGAGTGTTAAGTTCATTGCTCTTTCTACATTATCATGATTGCTTGAGTGTGGTAGCTATGAATAGTGCTTGCTGGACCATCTATTACCAGGAAGATGAAAACAGACCAAGATTTAAAGACAAAGCGAATGTATCTCCCTGATTTGTATTATATTATTTAATGATTACTTATCTTAAATTTACCATGTAATTATTAACAAAAATACAATACATACATGTAATGTCTTTTGATATTATTGTCTTAAGTAAGGACATCTTAATGCATGTTTCTATGAAGAGAAAACATGCTAAGTTGTTTTCTTCAATCTTTCTCCCCCACTTCCTTTCTTAGGCTTCCTCCTTAGAGGTTCAAAAGGCCCAATTAGAAGGTCGTTTGGAAGAGAAGGAGTCCCTGGTGAAACTTCAGCAAGAGGAGTTGAATAAACACTCTCATATGATAGCCATGATCCACAGTTTAAGTGGTGGAAAAATAAGTCCAGAAACTGTGAATCTCAGTATATAAACATTATGTATTTATCTACTGGGAAAGTGGGGTAGGGAAGGTAATTTGTGACTCCAGAATAAGAAGAGATTATTGTCTAATTGTTTAGTAAAGAACCTGATCTGATACATGTTTTTACTTGGTCTTAAAGTTTTACTTTCTGTTTCTGGATTTTATTGCTTAAAGCTTTCTGTGGTCCCTACTTTAGAATATTCTTCTTAACCTCCATTATTGTTTTTACTAAGTTTTTTTTTTTCTTTTCCTTAGTTGCTTTCCACACTCTTTTCTGTTTGTTTAATTTATTTTCATTTGTGATTAGATATTTTAAATCAGACATCAGTAAACGTATTTATTTTTTTCTGGAGTTCCCGCTGTAGCGAGATGGGATCAGTGGATCTTTGCAGCACTAGGATGCAGGTTCAACCTCCATCCTGGCACAGTGGGTTAAAGGATCCAGCATTGCTGCATATACAGGATAGGTTGTAACTGAGGCTTGGATCTGATCCCTGGCCTGGGAACTACATATGCTGAAGAATGGCCAAAAAAAGAAAAAAGAAAAAAAATTGTTTTTCCTTCTACTTTTATTGATATGCAGTTGACATACAGCACTGTTTAAGTTTAAGGTATACAGCATAATGATTTGACTTACATGCATTGAAATGAGACCATAGTAAGTTTAGTGAACATACGTCATCTCACAGATACAACATTAAAGAAATAGAAAAAAAAAGGTTTTTTCCTTGCAATAAGCACTTTTAGGATTTACTCTTAACAACTTTCATATATAAGGTAAAGAAAGCAGTGTTAATTATTTTTATCATGTTGTACATTACAGTTCCAGTGCTTGTTTATCTCTAACTGGAAATGTGTTACCTTTTGGCCACCTTCATCTGATTCCCCTTAACCCCACTCAGTGAAATAAAATAACTTTATTACTGCATTTAAAATGTAGTAATATACATGGTATAAGTTTAATTTTTTTAGTGTAATGACTATTTACAGAAATAATGTATAAAAATTAGAAAATTGCTGATGTATTAGGTGACTTCATTTTCACATAAAATGTAGTAACTTATAGAATTATTTATAGATAGCTTTAGTTTCACTTTTTAAAATGTTGCATGTGGCCCACCCATGTCATTTTCAGTTATGAATTTCTTATGCTTTACATACAGGTAACATGGATTCCACCTTTGCTGCATATTCAGAAATTTAAAATAGTTTAATAATTAGGCCATTTAATTTTAAAGCCTGACTTAAAAATACCCTTATTCATGTATTTCTTTAATACAAGGAAATTTTGTAGTACTCAATTTGAATTGAATGTTCTAAGCAGTGTTTAGGAGGAATTTTTATATTAATGTTTTGGTTGATTTGATTGCTATGCTATTATAGCCACTGATTTTACTTGTTTCCTTCGCTGTATCTCTGTTTAACTTAGGTGAACTTAGATTTACTTCTACTTTTCAACAATAGCATATATGAACTTATATTTAGAAAATATATTTTCACAATTCACCAATTACATTAAATAACATCAAACTAATAGTTTTATATATTCACATACATTTTGTACAATTTTGCAAATTTTTAAGAAAGCATTGTGTCATGTAACACATTTTAAATTTCTACTTATCCTACAAGGGGTACATTCTGTTTCTCTTTGGAAACTGCATGCATTTTCAGTTTAATATGAAAAAAACCCAAAATGGGAAGATATAACTGAAGAACAAAAAGCTGTATAGGATAAAACCCAAAAGAGTCTGTAAAATAAATACATAAAATGGACCAGAAACTTCTAGGGAAAAATCAAACTAACTTGACAATTTAAACTTCTCAAGAAACTGAGCCTTGAGAACTTTTGGGAAAGTGCTACCCAATAGAAGTTTTTGTGGTGATGGAAATGTTCTGTATCTGCATGGTCCAGTACCATAGCCTTTAGCTACATGTGGCTGTTGAGTGCTTAAAGTGTGTCTAGTGCAATGAAATAATTGAATTTTTAATTTTACATAAAGGTAATTAATTTTAACTTTAATTGCCATCCTACTGAACAGTGCAGATGTAGTCCATTCTTAAAAGTATGCATTTATTTAAACCACTCCATTTGCCTATTCTTAGAGACCTATACGGGCGGAGACTCCATCTATTTTTCAGCTTTTTTTTTTTTTAAATACAACAGTTTTAACCTGTTAATCTCTTCTCTCTGAAGAGGAAAAGCCATTTTTCAGTTTCAAAGGTGAGTACTAATTGTTATCCTTCACTCCCCCCCCCCCCGCCCAGTCTTTCTGTCTCTTGTAGCATCTTTTATATTGTTCCTATTATTTTCCTTAACCTTAGTATATAGGGCACTTTTTCTTTATGCTTTTTGACTCTTTGCAAGTCAGATTAAAAAGAAAAAGTGTGCATGTGTATATGTGTGTATTTTTTCTTTTTAAAAAATTTTATTCTAAGCAAGCTTGAGCCACTATAGTAGTCATAATTTTCCTAATGATTTCTGTGTTTGTATGCCCATTTTCTAATGGAGAAAATGAAACTAAGTAAATGTATTGTTATATTAGAATTATTCATATTCTTTAAGAATTTTGTTATGAAGAGTTGGAGCTTAAGTGTGTATTAACATAGTTCCTTACACCATTTTCATTTGCTACTTGAACAAATAGACTTAAAATTTGGCTGATTGGAGTTTATACTAAACTGTCGTCTGTTTAATGTCAGGGCAAAAAAAATACTCATTAAAATTTAATGCTGTGTTTTGGAGAGAAATTGTCAGATTAGTACCTTTTAGTTTCATTTTTATATGTTGTGAAGACTATTTTTGTTAAGGATATAATGGCATTCTGTCTTGAGTTAGGACTGCTAGTTAAATGAAAATGTAACTGAGTTTCAACTTCTGCTTGAGGATTATTCATGTACAAGTACTTCTAATCAAGATGTATTCCCTAAAACATATAATCTTATTTTACTTTGCCTTTGTCCTTTCTTTAGTTCTGAATGATATTTACAACTTTGCCTTTGACTTACCTATTGTTGGATAAAACACTTGTCCTGTTTGTGACCTAATTCCTTTGCAGATATTTGCAGACATTTTCTGTAAAGGGCCAAGTCATCGTCGTAAATGTTTTAGGCCTTGTCTGTCTTAAAACGACTCAACTCTGCAGTTGTAGCAGCCTGAAAGCAGCCATCCACAGTACATAAATAGGCATGTGTCTGTTCCCATAAGAGTTTATTTATAAAAACAGTTAAAGCTTTGCTGTTGTTTGTAGTTATATCTTTCTAATTAATTTCATCATTAAGAAAAATTGTCATTGTCTTTAGTAATTTTGTCTGGATCTGTTTTATATTAATATAGCTACTCAAGCCTTTTTATATTTTCTGTTGGGCTAGTCTATCTTTTTTTTTTTGTAAATTTGCTTTTAACCTATGTATATATAAAATGCATCATGAACCGTATGTAGTTGGGTCTTGCTTTTTTACCCATTTTAACAATTATGTCCTCTCATTCTTCTTGAAATTAATATATACTACTTAACATAAAATATAGGAACCTCATAACTTATCCTCTTCTCATCCTTTATACTATAGTTGACACATATATCTATATATGTTATTGACCCCCAAATAATGTGCTTTTTGCTTTAAATAATTATATAAAAACACTCTGGCTTTTAGCATCATAATATATATACCTGTTTGCACATGATAATACACACAAAATAATGTCTTCAAGGAAACATTACTACTTTTCTCTTTGGAAATAATAATTTGTGGGAAGATAGTGAAAATACTGTTTCTTCCAACTTTTGTCCACTAGTTTTAGCGTTCATTAATAATTCTTGCTGAATCAGTTATTATTCTGGTGGGTCACACCCACAGCATATGCTGCATCTTTCCCAAATTCATTGCTCAGCTCTAATAGTTTTCTGATAGCATCTTTGTGGAAGTTCCTGGGCCAGGGATCAAATCTAAACTGCAGCTGTGACCTGTGGCAACGCTGGATCCTTAACCCACTGCTCTGGGCCAGGGATCAAACCTGTGCCACCTCACAGACAACAGAAGATCCTTATTAACACACTGTGCCACAGGAACTCCTTTTACTTTTTTGATAAGAGAATACTGAACATTTTGTTAATACTATGATACTGGGGCCAACAATCTAAATTGAAGTATTTATTAATAATTGACAAAATTGATATGTAGTGCTTATGGTTTTACAATAGAATATTACTTTTTTGTGAGTATATTCTGAAAAGGGAAGAATTTGAGATTTGCTTTTTGTCATTTAAGAAAATAAGTAATACGAAGTTCCCTCTGTGGCTCAGTGGGTTAAGAATCCGACTGCAGCAGTTTGGGTAGCTACAGAGGTGTTGGTTCAATCCCCAGCCAGTGAGTGGGTTAAAGGATCCTCCACTGCTGCAGCTGTGGCTTAGATTCAATCCCTAGCCCAGGGAATTTACATGTGCTGTGTGCATGCCATAAAAAAAAAAAGAAGTAATATATGTTAATCATATTGAATGTTTTTTCAAACCACAGAGACTTTTTGATAAAATTTTCCTTCCCAAACTCCCTAATTTGAGAATTATTCATTTTAATCATGAATTACGATTTTAATTCATAGGATCCAATTTTTTTCAGTCAGATTTGCCTTGGTTCTCTCAGTGATCTCCAATAAATATTAAATGCCTATAATGGTAAATAATGGTATGTCCATTATGTCCATAATGGTAAACAAATGTCCATAATGGTAAATAAACCTTGTGGGTTAAGAAACTGTGTATTTTCAGCATTCACTGAGTACACGCTCAAGTGAACACATTTTTAAAAAATAACATGAACGAGAAAATCTATACCTTTAAAAGTTAGGCTATTTGTTTAATTTTTATAATATGGATAATGAGCCTGATGAGTACTTGAAATTGTATGCTTCTGTAGTCAATAAATTAGGAAACATAAAAATCCAAAAATCATGGTTCTTTTGAATCAGCAAATTACATTGAAATCTTATACAATCTTGCTCTACTTAGCTTTTTTTTTTCTTTTTGCCTTTTCTAGGGCCACACCTGTAGCATATGGAAGTTCTCAGGCTAGGGGTCTAATCGGAGCTGCAGCCTCCGGCCTACGCCAGAGCCACAGCAACATGGGATCTGAGCTGCGTCTGCGACCTACACCACAGCTCATGGCAACACCACAGCTCATGGCAACTCCGGACCCTTAACCCACTGAGCAAGGCCAGGGATCGAACCCGCAACTCACGGTTCCCAGTCAGATTCATTAACCACTGTGCCACGATGGGAACTCCCTCTACTTAGCATTTTATAGCTAATTGACTTTCTTCCTGACATATGAAGAGGCCTATTTTGTTTATGTTTGTATTTATTGAAGCATTTCAAAAATACCCTAAAGTAAACTTATCGTCATGACTGAAGAGGTACCATAATTTACAGAACCCAGCTTTTTTGTGCAAGTAGCCCTTCATAAAGATATTAAACATGAGGAGAAGAAATGAATATCTCAGAGTTCTCTTTTGTCTCAGCAGGTTAAGGACCTGGCATTGTCACTGTAGAGGCTTGGGTCATTGCTGTGGTTCATGTTGGACCTCTGGCCCAGGAATTTCCACATACTGCAGATGCAGCCAAAAAATAATAATAACATTGTGGAACCAATGTTCATTTATAAATAGATAAGCTATAAAATGTGAAATATTAACTTTAAAGGGGGGGGGGAATGAATATCTTTCCTGTGAACTAAATGCACTTTTTTTGTTATCAAATCCCTTAAGGACCCAGCATCTGTGTGCTCTTGGTACCTCCAAAAAAGATGGATAATCCTGGGATATGTAGCAGGGGACTTTATTATTACTATTGTTATTAAAATATAATTGATTTACAATCTTGTGTTAGTTTCTAGTGTACAACAAAGTAATCAGTTATATATGCAAGTGCTATACAATAGGACCTTGTTCTTTATCTATTTTACATGTAGTAGATCATATCTACTAATTCTAGACTCCTAAATTATCTCCTCCTCCTTTCCCCTTTCTTAACCGTTAAGATTGTTTTCTATGTTTCTGTTCTGTAAATTCATATGTATCATATTTTAGATTCCACATGTAAGGGAAATTCATAGATCTGTCTTTGACTTATCTCAGTATGATAATCTCTAGGTTCATTCATGTTGCTTCAGATGGCATTTCATTTTTAATGGGTGAGTAGTATTCCTCTATATATTTATGCACCATATCTTTATCCATTCATCTGCCAATGGACATTTAGGTTGCTTCTGTATCTTGGCTATTGTAAATAGTGCTGCTGTGAACATTTGGGTGCATGTATCTTTTCAAATTAGAGTTTCTCTGTACATACCCAGGAATAGGATTAATGGATCATATGGTAAATTTATTTCTTTTTTTTTTTAAGGATCCTCCATACTGTTTTACATAGTAGCTGCACCAGTGTACATTCCCACCAACAGTGTGGGAGGGTTCCATTTTCTCTATTCCCTCTTCATCATTTATCGTTTGTGGGCTTTTTAATGATGGCCATTCTGACTGTGTGAGTTGATATTGTAGTTTTGATTTGCATTTCTCTGCTAATTAGCAGTGTTGAGCATCTTTTCATGTGCATGTTGTCCATCTCTATGTCTTTGGAGACATGTCTATTTACGCCTTCTGCCTATTTTTCAGTTGAGTTCTGTGCGTGTGTGTGTGTGTGTGTGTGTGTGTGTGTGTTTTGAGTTGTTTCAGCTCTTTGTATATTTTGGAGATTAATCCCTTGTCACTAGCGTCATTCGCAAATATTTTCTCCCATTTTGAAGACTGTCTTTTCATTTTGTTTATGGTTTCCCTTGCTATGCAACAGCTTGTAAGTTTGATTAAGTCTCATTTGTATATTTTTGCCTTTATATCTCTTGCCTTGGGAGACTGATGTAAGAAAATGTTACTGTGATGTATGTCAGAGAATATTTTGCCTGTGTTCTCTTTTAGGAGTTTTATGGTGTTCTGTCTTTCACAGTTTCCTGTCTTTAAGCCATTTTGAGCTTATTTTTGTGTTCAGTATGAGGATTTACTCTAACTTCACTGATTTGCATGTGGTTGTCCAGCTTTCCCAACACCACGTGCCAAAGAAACGGTCTTTTCTTTTTTATTTTTGTCTTTTGAATTTTGAGGGCCACACCACAGCATATGGAGGTTCCCAGGCTAGGGGTCTAATCCGAGCTGTTGCTGCAGGCCTATACTATAGCCACAGCCTAGCAACACCAGATCTGGGCCACGTCTGCAACCTATAGCACAGCTAACGGCAACACTGGATCTTTAACCCACTGAGCGAGGCCAGGGATCGAACCCACAAC
Source organism: Sus scrofa (assembly GCF_054392235.1). Taxonomy (NCBI): domain Eukaryota; kingdom Metazoa; phylum Chordata; class Mammalia; order Artiodactyla; family Suidae; genus Sus; species Sus scrofa. The sequence goes on from NC_139395.1 coordinate 165,699,886, forward strand.
CTCATTGTTCCTGGTTGGATTCATCTCTGCTGCACCACAATGGGAACTCTGAAACTTGTCTTTTCTCATTGTATATTCTTGCCTCCTTGGTAGAAGATTAATCAGCCATAGGTATGTGGGTTTATTTCTGGGCTCTCTAGTCTGTTCCATTGATCTGTGTGTCTGTTTTTGTACTAATACCATGCCATTTTGATAAATGTAGTTTTGTAGTACTATCTGAAGTCTAGGAGAGTTATGCCTCCAGCTTTGTTCTTTTTCCTTTGGATTGTTTTGGCAGTTCTGAGTCTTTCATGGTAACATATAAATTTTAGGATTATTTGTTCTAATTCTTTGAAAATTGTCATGGGTATTTTTTATTTATTTATTTATTTTGCTTTTTAGGCTGCAGCTACAGCATATGGAGGTTCCCAGACTAGGGGGTCCAATCCGAGCTACAGTTGCTAGCTTACACCACAGCCACAGCAACATCAGATCCAAGCCACATCTGTGACCTACACCACAGCTCATGGCAACGCCGGATCCTTAACCCACTGAGTGAAGCCAGGGATCAAACTCACAACCTGGTGGTTCCTAATCGGATTCATTTCTACTGTGCTACAATGGGAACTCCATCATGGGTATTTTGAAAAGGATCACATTAAATCTGTAGAATGCTTTGGGTAGGATGGCTATTTTAACAGTATTCTTCCAATCCAAAAGCATGGAATATCTTTTCATTTCTTTTAAATCATCTTCAGTTTCCTTTATCAATGTTTTATAGTTTTCAGCATATAGGACTTTCACCTCCTTGGTCAGATTTGTTCATGAGTATTTTATTTTTTTATTCAATTTTAAAAGGCTTTTTTTTTTTCCTTTTCTGATATTTCATAATCTTCTATCCTGCTACCTTGCTGAATTCATTTATCAGTTCTGATAGTTTTTGTATGGACTCTTTAAAAGGGTTTTCTATATATAGTATCATGTCATCTGCAAACAATGACAATTTTACCTCTTCCCTTCCAATATGGATACCGCAAAGGGCTTTTTATGTAAGGTCCATCCAGTGCTGCATAAGAGAATGACATTTTCAAAGTCAATAGAGTAGGTTGAGTTACAGTTTCATTATGTTATTAAAAACTAATTTTTCACTAAGTAGCTGAGTATTTGGCAGTGATTTAGTAGTGAATGTGATTCTGCCTCTCTGTTACATTATCCACACTCTTTTTCCAAGAGTTATATTTCATCTCACTTAGCTCAAAGAGCCAAAAGATAACAATGTATTAGAGGAGCCTTACGCTTTTCTCAAACTTCAAATAAAAAGGCTTATGATTAGCTCTTGGAAAAGACAACACTGTTGATGTCTAATTAGGCAGGGTTTTTCCTTACCCACAAATAAAGACTTGTATTAATTACCAAAAAGTAATTTGTATAAAGTTCACAGTTAATCAGCATGTTAGAACTCTGGATTCTTAACAGGCCCAGGCCCAGGCCCCATGTGTTTCACAAAGATATTTAAACTTTATATTGCATTTTCTTTATAAAAGGGGCCCCACAATTCAAATGCAAACTGGTATGTGATTTTAAAACATATATTATGGACAGTTTCATTTCTGGGGATTTCTCTTAAGGATGTGCATCAAGATTTAGATACAGTAATATTCATCACAGCACTGTTTATTGTGGCACAAAATTGGAAACAATCCCTGTATACAGTTAGAGGAGTAAAGTACAGTCATTCAGTTATCAATGTATAACCTTTTTAAAAAGGTATTGAAAAGTATAAATACATGGAAAGAGATTTAAGTGGAAAAAAGTAGGAAACCAAACTTTGTTTATCTGCATATCTTTTAATATATACAGATGTGTATAAATATGTATGTATGCATATATATATATTCTAAATGGTGAACAGTGGTTGCTTCTGAGTAATGAAATTATACTTTGTTGTTTATATTCTAAAATTTCTTAACATTACTTTAACTTTTTAAAACCATGTTTCAAAACATAAAGTTTTGTGACCACATCTACATTTAACTTTTGATTCTACCTAAGGAAAGTTTCATCTGTAAAATGAAGCTAATACATACATCATAGTATTTTTTAAAAATATGTATATATAAATAAAGATCATAGCTTTTGTTAGTTTCTCAGTAGGTATTTATCTAAACCCTTTAGGGAGAATGGAATAGAAACATTTATTTCCTTTGGCCACATGGTTTCTTATTTCTCAAACCTGTAGCCATTGTAGAAAGTAAATTAATGATAAAAACTCTGCATTTTCAAAAGTAGTGCAGGGTGATGAGGTTATACTAGGAGTTAAATCAAATTCAAACTATACTTGTCTATACCTAAGGTAACAATTTTATTGACTGAAGCTAGTCTAGGTTGCTGTCCTATTTATTTCTATTATGTAGCTGTTCTAAGCAGTGTTACATAAGCATTTTTCTTTTTGAAAGAAGCATCTTTCATACTTTAAAGCAGTCTTCTCTTGGACATCATAGCCTTTTCCAACTGATGAACGTATTTTAAAAATTCATTGTGAAGTTGTATATTGTTCTTTCTTTAATTTCCTGGAAAAGAGTAAGAGGGAAAGAAGTAGTTGAGAAAAGTTTGCCAAATTTCAGTAACAAAATAGTATGTCTAGGATTTGGATTCTGTTATATTCCTAGTTCTCTTGACAGATTTATGGGAACTAATAGCAAACAAACTTTAAAAATATACTTGGCCACTTAAGCCACATATTTGTAAAAACCTCATTAATATTCCACTTAATATAGAGTTTGCTTATTCCATGTTAATATTTCTGGTTAGAAATGTCTTTTTTTTTTTTTTTTTTTTTTACTTTTTATGGATGCATGTGTGGCATATGGAAGTTCCCAAGCTAAGGGTTGAATCGGCACTATAGCTGCCAGCCTATGCCACAGCCACAGCAATGCAGGATCTGAGCAGTGACTGCAACCTACACCACAGCTCACAGCAACACCAGATTCTTGACCTACTGAACAAAGCCAGGGATCGAACCCTCATCCTCATGGATACTAGTTGGGTTCATTTCTGCTGCGCCACAATGGGAACTCCTTAACTTCTTTTTAAAAGTCCAAAAATGTTTAGGGCTATGTATTCCAAAGTAAAGATTTATACATTTGTGTTTACAGAGATAATGAAATTATAAATCTTTTGTTGTAATACCAAAGAAGGGTTATAAGAATACCGGAAATTTGGATAGCATCAAGAGGAGCGATAACATGGTAACAGATGTTTGAAACTGGCTGTGTAAAAATAGTAAGAGAATAAGCAAGGTCACCTTGAACCATTTAGTCTGAGTGGCATTTCATGCAAATACCCTTGAGGTTAGACTTATTGAAGTCATGACTTGAATTGCTGCTATCTTTGAGCTACTAATCTGAATGAGAGACTTGAAATATTGAGGTTGTGAATTGATTCAAGTAGTAAAATGTCTCATTTGCTGTGATACCTGGGTGAGTATTTAACTTCTGATCATTCTGCTAATATTTCCAAGAGCTGTGTTAGTTCAATGATAATTACATACTAATCAAATGTATTTATGCTCCTTTTGGATCTGTCCCATTCTATGGACAATAGTATCACCTTATTATAACTGAGATTCTCCATTTAGGGTAGAAGAAAAATAGATTATATAAGCACATGGTGCAAAATTCAAAATTTAAGAAAAGCTGCATGGACTTTCAGTTTCCATTTCAACATGTAAATAGCTTGAAAGTTGTCTCTCCCACCATCAAAACAAGAAAAAAGATGGCCAACTGAAAAATCGATGAATTTTCTTAGATCCATCAGAGAATTGGGGTTACAGGACTAACCACCACCTCAAAAACAGGAGAGACAGAAGAACGAATCAACCTACTTTTAGCAAAAGCATGGTGAGAACACGTAATAACTTGAATAATTGCTAGAAGCTGTGTGAACTAGCTTGAGAGTTACAAACTCCTGGGAACCCCCATACTTGTACTCTTTCCTGAGATATAAAATCTTGGAAACCTCGTAGGTTATCATGGTGAAGATCAGAGGAAACTCCCTCCATGTCTGGCTAGGGGAAGAGGGAAAGTAACTCTCGAGATAAGCCCAGAACTTTTTCTAACAAAGCCCTATCCAACAGGGAAAAAAATGGAAGACTATCAAGCTTGGGGCAAGCATAGTTACCTAATTTCCTTTTAGCCTTCAAGTCTCACCTAAGGAAGAAAACTCCAGGAAGCTCTTGTAACAGTTGCAGCCCAGGAGTACAGGCCCACTAAATAGTGGTCATCACTACTGAGCCCATGAATATGAAAAGGGTAGAAAAGGAATATTATGAGCATCTCTATGCCCACAAATGTAATGACTTAGATGGACCAATTTCATGAAAGACAAAAGTACCAAAATTCACACAAGGAGAAATGGATACTCTGAATAGGACTGTATCTATTAAATAAGTTAATAATTACTAACCTTCCGAAACAGAAAATATCAGGCTAAGATGGTTTCACTGGTGAATTCTACCAAACTTAGGAGAAATGATACAAATTCTCTAGTCTCTTCCAGAAAATAGAAGTACATCATTCTCTGAGGCCATCATTACCCTAATACCACAACCAGACTAATATTACAAGAAAGGAAAGCTACAATAGCTCAAAATCAAAGATACAGGCATACCTTGGAGATACTGCAAGTAATCTTACAGACCAGTGATGATAAAATAGATATCTCAATAAAGTGAGTTATACTGCTTTTTTTACTTTTAAATGCATATAAAAGATGTTTATACTGTAGTCTATTTTGCATGCATATCATTATATCTGAAAAAATGTGTATCATTAAAAAATACAAAAAAAATTACAATAGTAATATCAAACAGATCACCAAAGCAAATATAATAATGGAAAATTTGAAATATTGTGAAAATTATCAAAATGTGACAGGGACATGAAGTGAGCAAACGCTGTTGGAAAAATAGTGCTGATAGACTTGCTCAACACAGGTTTACCCCAAACCTTTGATCTGTAAAAAAATGCAACTTCTTGGAAGCTTGATGTGAGGTATGCCTGTACAAAAATCCTCAACAAAAGACCCTACATAGTGTATCATTCTGTAAAAGGAAACAAGATCTCAGTTAAAATAGAGCGAAGAGGCCAGAAGGGGGAGCTCCCACACCCTGCTACACTAGCAGAGCTCAGCAGGGGGAAAAAAAAATCCACTTGGCAACAATTCAACCAATGAAAAGCCAGGGACTCTGTTTACTATAGCCCTCCCAAGTCTCTTCCCTTCTATAAAAGTTTTCATTCCCTTGCTGTGTGAGGACTTCCATGAGTTCCTAAGGTTGCAAAACCTAAATTACAATTCTTTGTTGTTACCTAACCAATTTTTGCCAGAGAAATAACTAGCAGTTTGTTTTAGGTGAACAATTCCAACCACATGACATTCTAGAAAAGCAAAAACTTTATCGAAAGTAAAGACTATAGTAACAGTAGAAACAGTGGTTGCCTGAGGTTGGGGTAGGAATAGCAGGAAGGATGGATATAGGTGGAACATAGGGTTTTTCAGTGTAGTGAAACTATTTTGTATGATGCTGTAATCATGGGCACGTGACATTCGTCAAAACCCATGGAAGTCTGCAACACAAAGAGTGAAGCTTACACTGTAAACTATGGTTAATATATCAGTAGTGGTGCATTAATTGTAGTAAATATATGACACTAATGCAAGATGTAAATAATAGGGGTCCCAAGAGGTGAGGAAGTGTAAATCTAAAACCATACTGAAGATATATTATTTTCTAATGTAAAAAAAGAAGATACATGGTGATAATTATTCCCTTTTACTCCTCTATCTTAGCCATCTGGTTCCTCTTCACAGAATTATTCACTTGTTACCAGCTTTTTTATGCAGTCTTAAAGGTACAATACATAAAAACATGTATATGCATATACATGTTTTTGGTGGGTTACAGAAATAAAAACATTCTATACATATTTTTCCATACCTTCCCTTTCTCACCATATAGTGTCTAGGAAAATGTTGCAGGATATCAGCATACTTAGAGCTTCTTGATCATTTTTGACAATTTCTTAGTATTCCACTAATGGATATGCCATCATTCAACTCATTTAACAAACAAATTATTTTTCATCTTTTGCTATAATGAACACTCTACAATTATTATATATATATATGTCATTTGAAGTGGAATTACTTGGTCCAAATGTATGTGCATTTAAAAATATGCCAGCAGCAATGTCTTTTTTCCCACATCCTCATTTTATTGTTATCAAACAGTATCATTTATTACAGTGTTAAACTTTTCATGGCTGTCATACCTGTAAAAACTACTTTCTTCTGTTTCCTCTGAGAACTGAATCCATTTCTAATTTTTCTCTTGGGTTATCCATAATTTTCTTATTGAATTGTATACAATTTATAAGTAAATTTTCCAAGTACCAGTGATAAAAGTTACAAAATATTTTCCCCAGTTAGTTGAATGCCTAGCTGGGGTATGATATTTTTTATGTTTATAGTATAATTTTTCTGTGATGATTTTTACATTTTTATCTTTTCTAATTTTTGCTATTGCAGCTTGATGATATTTAATAGAGCTTCTCATTTTTATTTAAGAATTTTCCTGTATAAACTTGTTCATTTATTTTTTCCATATTATTTTAGAAACATCTTGTCTAGTTAAAAAAAGATTGACATTTGAATGTTAGATTTATAGAAAATTTATAGAAAATCTTAGAGGAAATTGACATCTCTATAATGTTAAATCAACTTTTCTAAAATATAAAAACTTTCCATAAATTCAAGTCTTTTATGACCTTTGATATTTTATTTTTGTAGTTATTATATATAAGTATTGTTAAATTTTAATTTTTTGTCATCTTTTTATCTCTATTTTCTAATTTATATATATATGTGTGTGTGTGTTAATGTGTGAAAGAATATCAATTTCTATAAGCAGTTTCATACTTTGTACCAAATTTATTACTAAATTTACCTGAAAGAATCCAAGAGAACCACCCACAGTATGTTGTGAACATTTCACTGTTAAGTGTGGTTGATATATGTTTTTTTAAGAAATCCTTTATGAGACTTTAAAAGGTTTTATTTTTAAGTTTAAAAGAATTTAAAATTTTTATCAAATGTTTTCTCTGCAAGGGAAGTTAGTATTTTGCACTCCTCCATTCCCTCTGATGCAGCAGAATTTGAGCTTCCTGTTCCCACAATCTTCGTCTCTGCTGGATTTGTTTCTGATTTCAGAGTAAAATTCTTTCATCAAGAGTTACAACAAATGGTCTGATAAACTGGAGGTTGAGCTTGGCACCTGGCCCTTTGAGCTTCTACTGCCAGTGAACCACCAGGAAATGAAGGGGTTGCTATACTGGCTCAGAGGAATGATCACAACGGAGGCAGGGAGGACAATGACTGCAACACAGGAAAGTCTCTGAAGCGCCTTTTGGAACTCGTGTGTCTGTGATAAAATGAATGGAAAACTGCATCAACTGCTAATGAGTCCAGACTTTTAGGAATGACAGTTTCCATCACCTCAGTAGGGAACAATCTAAGACCAGCTAAAGTGCTTACTAAGAATAAAGAGGTATGGAATGGATAGTGCCAGAAGGAAGATAGAATTACCAGCAATGACTGTATGTTCAGTTGCAAACAGGGACTGTAGCAGTTACGAGTATTTCATCCCAGCTTTGAAATAAATGTGTATATTCTTTTCTTGATTTCAGTTATTTTTCTTTGCTCTCCTCCAACCTTCTATTCCCCTGTTATCTAACCAAGATGTATTAATAGTGGCTAACCTTATAGCCTGGCATTTAGATTATAGGATATCAAAGCAGTACTATGATTCAACCCAAAGAGGAATGGACAGCACATGTGATGGGTGACATGGAATTCTTTATCCTTTCAGGAGAGGGTGAGTTTTGATTTTTACAGACATCAATGAATCATTTTAAGTGGAAGCATAATTTTCTACTGTCTTTATTTGTAAGGGAAGTATGGCTGGATGTATATTTCCCAGAAACCCTTTTTAAAGTTTAGGATTAGAGTGAATCAATAGAGAAACTGCATAATATTTGGAGGGCAGAGACAAAGCAGCTGTCATTACCTTCTGAAGGTTTCCATAGTTAGGTTTGGTGAGAGAAAGATTCAGAGAAACCGGGGGATTCAGGTTATCTTTACTCTCTGCTCTGGGTGCAGCTCTTCCTCTCACCTGCCAGTCCTACTGAGCCACAGCAGCCTAGGCTCACCACCAGGCATGGAGGCAGCAGTCTTCTGTAAACATTGCTAGCTTTCCTTCACAATCTCTCTCTGGCAGCTGCCTAGATTCTCTCTCAAGCTCCCAACTTGTCTCAGTGCTATAGGAGTTTGGCTAGGAGCAAGAAGGTCTCTGGTCCACCAGCTTCCCCTCTGAGGAGGGCCATCTTCTTCCACAACTGTTCCTCTTATTCCTACAATAATCCCTTATTCCATGATACTCATAGAAGTTCTGCTTTCCTGATGGAACCCTATTACACTCATATCCATTTCCCACTTTTGGAAATTGTTATATGACCCTTCCAACATTTTCATTTTGTTGTATTAGAAATAAATATGTATTCCTCATAGGTTGTAGATTGCAGAGACAAGTCTCCCATAATTTTATTGTCTTTGTTAGAGGTTTGGAGGAGTTGTCACACACCCTCCCTTCTCTCTGGGTTATATTCAGTTAATAGCAAATAAAAGCAACAAGCAGGAGTCAAAATACACATCTAGCTTCATGATGGAAAAGCTGAATTTCAGAAATGGACAAGCCAGCCTCCCTCTTATTCCAATTTTAATTTTCCCATTCAGTCATCAGGGAGAAAGCAGGAAACCTTTCCCCACTCTGAGGTCTGTCCAGTGTGTGCACCACAAAGGAGAAGTAACTCATGGACAGAGAGGTTCAAGAGAAAGAGAGATTGACCAGCATTATCTATGTTTCTACGTAGTACCCTGCCTCCAGGCAGATAGAGTCATGGAATGGCAGGATCTCCCAAGTTTCACTAGGCAGATAAGTCACTCCTCCCAGGAAGGGCAAGTGATGACCTCTGAGACACTACAAGTGTACATTCTAATATGGTCCTGTCTTTAGGCATCAGGAAAGGCACCCCACTGGAAACTTGGGGACCTGAGATTTGGGGTTCCACTTTGACACATCTCACTTGCCCTGTGTCACAGATCCTTGTTATAAATAGTTACTTTAGTAACTTATGGTTACCAGGACTGACATCTATTTATAATTCTAGAGACTAACTGACCTATTATTCATGTCAATCCCTCCTTGCCTGTATGAGTTCTTTCCTAAAGAACTATAAACGCTATCAGAGAGAAAAACAAAATAACATACGTGCCTTCCCATCATCCCATGATGCTGGGGGTTGTTTTGAGCCATTGTTCTGTCCGGTAAGCCATAGAAATCTGCTAAGTGGAGTGTTGCTGTTGAAAAGCTTGTCTTTCTAATAAAAGGGGCAGACAATTCTATCCTGTCTTGCCCATGCAAGGGTCTTCTATTGCTATTTGTTGAGACAACAAAATCAACAAGGGGAATTTCATTTGTGTATAAATAACCCTTACCAACTATCCTGAATTGGGAGGAGAAGATACTTATGTCAGATGTTGATGCTTCCTGTCTGTCCGATTCATTGTAAGGCTATCTAATGTCTACTCATCAATATTTTTTTGTTAACTTCCTTACCTTAGTTACAAAAACCATTACCTTTTTAACTGGGCTCTCACATTGTTAGTACCTTAGTCAGCAGTGGTTCTCAAATGTGAATGTGCATCAAAATCATCTGGAGGGCTTGATGAATTACAGATTGCTGGGACCCATGAGGCCCATCCCCATATACTGACTCAAAAGATCTGGGATAGGTCTAAGAATTTCCATTTCTAGGGAGTTCCTGTCGCGGCTCAGTAGTAACAAACCCAACTATCCATGAGGACGTGGGTTTGATCCCTAGTCTCGCTCAGTGGATTAAGGATCCAGCGTTACTGTGAGCTGTGGTATAGGTCACAGACGTGGCTCAGATCCTACACTGCTTGGCTGTGGGGAAGGTTGCAGCTTCAATTCAACCCCTATCCTGGGAACTTCCATATGCCACGGGTGCAGCCCTGAAAAAAAAAAAAAAAAAAGAGGATCTCCAGTTCTAACATGTTCCTAGGTGATGCTAATTGTACTGACCTGGGGCCCACACTTTGAAATTTGCTGTTCCACCATATCAATGCTTTGTTGACTTCTTCCATACTTACTTTGAGATAATAGACCCCAGCTGATGTCATTTGCTGTGAGAAGCTACATTATGTTAAATTCTGATAAAGCATAAATGCTGAAGAAACTCAAATGCCTGAAGCACATTATCAAAAATTGCCATCTCGAGAAGAAAATAGTGGAATTTTCGTCTCACCTCTGTTTAATGATTTCTTGTACAAATCACTTTAAATTTTAGGAACAATTTGTAAAGAGAATAATTAATCACTATTTCTTACCACATGACTTTTTGATAAAAATTAAGAGAGAAAATTAAACCAGTTCCTAGTTTAATAATAATTGAATACTTTTTTTTGAACTAATGGAAGACCAAATGATTTTAATTTAGTTTTGGATGTCATTGGTTTAATAGCATTTTTATCAGGCATCCTTCTAAGTTTAAACCTATTGGAAGATAAGGTATTATCAAATAGACTGGTCTAATTTTCTATTTGCAAGTTAAATGAATTAATACACCTGACACTATTTTATCATCATATGTAACTGGAGTTTTCTGATGTGTGCTTTGATGATTACTATGTTTCAGCTTTCTTAAAGAACCTGGGCTCCTCATTAGTATTCTGTTACTGAGCAGTGTGATCATTTATTTGTGCAGCAGCTGGAGAAGGATCATACATTTCACTGGACTCCTTGGATTAATGACAAGAAATGCTCTGGTGGTGACCCATGAATAAAAAGCAGGAATCTTTCAAAAGGCTCTTCAAATTTACAAGCTTTTCTTTTTCAGAGTAAATGTTGTGGGTGTTTTGTTTTGTTTTGTTTTGTTTTTTTGGTCTTTCCAGGGCCACATCCATGGCACATGGAAGTTCCCAGGCTAGGGGTCGAAACAGAGCTGCATCTGCAGTCTATACCACAGCTCACAGCAATGCCAGTTCCCTGACCCACTGAGCGAGGCCAGGGATCAAACCCAAGTCCTTATGGATACTAGTCGGTTACATTACTGCTGAGCCCAACAGGAACTCCCTGTTTTTGTTTTTTAATGATTCAAGTTCTACCTGGCTCTCTACCTAATATCTCTATCACCAGACCTAGGAAAGCACGTTCTCTCTCCTTGCATAGTTTCAGACCCACCCAACAATTTGAGGTCATTCCTGGCTTTAATCAAGAGCCATTTTAAAGACCCTGCAGGATGGGCAGGGTGGTGGAACTTGCTGATGATCTAGCTCTAATCATTATGTCCAGATTCTGCTACTTAGACTTTGGTTTTTTAATTACACCCAACCTTAAAACCAAATTCTAATAAACGGATTCCTGACATGCCACTTGTATTCTGGTTTCCTGAATTTCCCTAATTCCTCCATGACTGAACCCTTGTCTACTCCCCAGGTCTTCCAAGAAATACAACCTGACTCTCTCCAGTAATCTGACTCCCTGCTCTATGTTGTGAGGATTCAAGTGTGTCTGCTACCTGAGACATCATCATAACAATACCTGTATAGGACATGACTTTTGACAAACTATTATCTTTTTATACATTCTCTTCTTTGATCATCAAAAATGTCCAGGTGAGCATGGTGATTGTACTTCAATTTAAGGTAACTACAAAGTCTAAGGTTCAGAAGGATTAAATAAGTTGCCCAGAGTCCCCAAGCTGGTAAATAATCAACAATGATATGTGACCAGGTTCTCTGCACAGAAACCCAGTACTGCCTTTCTTTTCTCTTTTTTTTTCATTCGTTTTTTTTTCAGTTTTATTGAGATAAAATTAACATATAAGATTACAATGGTTTAAGGTTTACAACATAATGACTTGATATGTATATGTACATATCAAATGTGAAAGGATTATCACAGTAAGTTTAGATAACATCTACCACTTCATACTGTTAGATTTTTTTGTGATGAGAACTTTTAACTATCCTCCAGTAAAATGTATAAAAATAATAATAATAAAGAAAATCTCGGAGTTCCCGTCCGTGGCTCAGTGGTTAATGAATCCGACTAGAAACCATGAGGTTGCAGGTTCGATCCCTGACCTCCCTCAGTGGGTTAAGGATCTGGCGTTGCCGTGAGCTGTGGTGTTGGTCGCAGATGTGGCTCTGATCCTGCGTTGCTGTGGCTGTGGGGTAGGCAGGTGGCTACAACTCCGATTACACCCTTAGCCTGGGAACCTCCATATGCTGTGGGTGTGGCCCTAGAAAAGACAAAATAATAATAATAATAAAAATCTTGGAGTTCCTGTTGTGGCGCAGCAGAAATGAATCTGTCTAGGAACTATGAGGTTGCGGGTTCAATCCCTGGCCTCACTCAGTGGGTTAAGGATCCAGAGATGCCGTGAGCTATGGCGTAGGTTGCAGATGCAGCTCAGATCTGGTGTTGCTGTGGCGTAGGCCGGCAGCTGTAGCTCCCATTAGACCCCTAGCCTGAGAACATCCAGATGCCACAGGTACGGCTTTAAAAAGACAAAAAAAAAAAAAAAAAGAAGAAGAAGAAAGAAAGAAAAGAAAGAAAATCTTTGTTGTTCAGTGACTAAATTTAAATCAGAACTGTTTTTTTAACCCTCCCTATGTACCAGACTTCCCTGAAATTCTGGCGCTTACTTCCACCTGAACTTCTTTCTGCTGCTCTCTGTTGGGACCTTCTCTAGGACATTCTGCTCTCCAGATCAAACTTAGTCTTTCTTATTTTGCCTCTTTGCCTCAAAACTCATGAGAAGGCAGACAAAAAAGCTCTTTAAAACAATGTTTTAATGTTTTGCTATATCTGAGTTGAATTAAAGTACAGTCATGAAAGAGATGCAATTTGAGACTAGGAAGAATAAATCACCCCAAATAAAAATTCATCTCTGCCTGCTCCCCTGAAATTGCTATTCTAAGGTGAAGAAGGTACTCCCCAATCAAAGCTGAGTTATTTATTTTTTGATTTCTCCGCCTCTATGGCATCTGGAATTCCTTCTCTGTGATACAGCCTTTTTTGTTTCTTCCGTGGCATCTCAAATCTTCGGGGAAGGAGTGTAGAATAGTGGGGGAAACAGGGGTGAGGACTGGGAAGCAGAATGTCTAAATACAAATCCTGGCATCAGCCTGTTAATTTAGATATATTTCAAAACTTGTTTGGGCAGGGCAGGAATGGCCAAGGACACCAGCACCTGGAAAGCAGACTAGCTATCACCATGGGGCAGCTCAGGTCCCATGGAGGGTCCCATCATACCTTCTTTTCAATAAGATGGAGATAATAGTTGCTTTCCTTACATTCCTTCCAACTGAGACTTAACTATTTTTGTAAATAAAATTCCTTATAATTGAGAAAATTAATATCACTACTTTTGTTTTTACCTCATTTTATATTATCCCCGTGTTTTTGCATGTTCCTCTTCACTTGCAAACTTGATGCTTAGAGAAGTTAACTAATTATTTCAGGGGTGCAAAATAAGAGTAGAAAGTGAAACCAAATTGCCTATATTCTTATCTGCATGTTCCTCCACACACATGTTTATTATTACCTTGGTCCTGGATTACAGTCCTTGGAGCCTTACTCCCCTCATCCCCTCCTTTATTTCTACAAGCCATGGCTAGAGAATACTTCCAGGAAAATATTTGTCATGGGTCTCTATTCTCCTATGCAATGTGTCTGACTGTGCAAGGTGCTTTGAGATACTGAAATTTACCTGGGTAGGGGAAGTTCTTGGACTTCATAGATGTTCAAAAGAATTAGAGAGCGAAAAAAAAAAAAAAAGAATTGGAAGAGAAAGAAAGACTTGCTGCCTGCTGCTTATTGGCTTCACTGCTGAATACAAGGCACATGTGGCTACTGAGCGCTTGAAAATGACTAGTCCAAATTGAGATGTGCCATGAGGATAAAATACACATCAGATTAATATGTGTATACCTCTGGACTAAAGCAATATACAATTTCTCATTCATCATTTTTAGATTGTCCACATATTTTGGATATATGTGTTTAAATAAAATATATTACCTACATAATGATATTAATTCCACCTGTTTACCATTTCACTGTGGCTGCTAGAAAATTTTAAATTACCTACGTGGCTTGCCTCCTATTGCTATTAGACAGCACTGCTCTTAGGCATTAATTCACCATTAATTCCATTTCTAAAGTTGCTTATTTCCTTCTCCATGTCTCTGTGCATAAAATTTCGTCTACTTAAATCCATGACTGTTGCTTCATAACTTGGTTTTTCATAAAGTTTGACCCCCATCAATTAATCAGCATATCCTTAAAACCAAGCACCATTACAATACTAACCTTCGCACACCATATGAATTATTGTTTCTTATCTCTAAAAAAACCCAGTCTTCATGAAATTTCAAAGATAATGCTTTTTTTTTTTAAATATTGTTCTAGGATACCTAGCATAGCTCTAAGAGTTCATTGAAATGGCCTTAAATGCTATCCTTCAGATTTATGAAGTCATCAGCCTAAGAAACAGACCTATTAGTCCTTCCCTCCAAATGGACAAACTGCCAGACACACTAGGTGCCCTTAGTAACAAAATGTAAATTAAAAAGAAAATTCCTTATGTCTATTTTCATTGCTATTCTTTAGGCCAAAATCTCATTTCCCTGTTATATTATTACAATTACTTCCTGTCTGAAATCTCTGCTTCTTTGCTCCTTGTCTTCCTGTCAGTTCCATCCTATATGCCACTATCAATTCAATCTTCCTAAAATACCACTATTTTCATGTCAAATTTTCTTCAATGGCTTCGATATCCCAGAGCGATAATTCTCAAACTGTGCTTCACTGAACCACATGGTTTAGCTCATTAACATCAACATTTTTTGAATGATAGCAGCTATGTCTTGCTCTATGTACCACATTCAATCTTTCTGCTGGTGTCTTGAACATATGGAATACAGTTATAAGAACTGTTGTAGGAGTTCCCATTGTGGCTTATCGATAACGAACCTCACTAGTAACCATGAGGATGCAGCTTTGATCCCTGGCCTTGCTCAGTGGGTTAAGGAGGCATTGCCACGAGCTGTGGTGTAGGTCACAGACGTGGCTTGGATACTGTATTACTGTGGCTGTGGTGTAGGCAGGCAGCTGCAGCTTCAGTTCAACCCCAAGCCTGGGAACTTCCATATGCTGCACATGCAGCCCTTGGAAAAAATAAAGAATAATTGTTGTAATGTTCTTATCTGCTAATTCTATTAGCCATGTCATTTCTTGGTCAGCTTTGATTGATTTTTCTTCTCATTTTAATCTGTATCTTTCCTACTTTGAATGCCTGGTAATTTTTAACTGGATCAGAATTTTAGCTTGTTGGGCACTGGGCATATTTGTATTCCTATAAATATTTTTGGGCTTTGTTCTGATATGCAATTCAGTTACTTGGAAACATATTCTTTACATTCAAATTTTGAAGCTTTGTAGGAAAAACTAGCACAGTGCTTAGTCTAGGGCTAATTTGCCTCATTATTAAGGCAAAAATTTTTTGAGGACTCTCCCTGATTTCCCAAGATGTATGAGATTTTCCACACTGACTTGGAGAAACAGGAACTACTTCTGGGGGCTCTAAGTATTTTCCTCTAATCTTTGTAGGTAGTTCTTTCTTCACGGGCATGTACTGATCGTTACTCAGCTGAGGATTTGTGGAGATCCTCTGTAGGTCCCCAAAGCTCTCTCTCCAAGCATTCTTTCCAGCATTCTGCTTTATTAACTTGAACCAGTTTGGCCGCCTAAACTCCTAGCTCCATTGCCTTAACTCAGGGAAGTTGCTAGGTTTGGTCTGAAAACTCTCTATGCCCTGGCCTGGCAGCTCTCCAAGCAGTCACCTGGGGCTGTTATGAGGCTCAGCTTGTTTGTTTTGTCTCTAAAGAATTATTACCTTTCATGGCTTATTGACTGATGACTAGAAAACCATTGTATCACATCTTCTGTGAATTTTTTTAGTTGGTTTAGGTGAGAGGGTAAATCTACTCCCGTTTCTCCATCTTACTGAAGGCAGAAGTTTCAGTCAAGAGGCTCTTATTGTAGTTTGTTTGAAAAGTGTATTTGGCCCTTACAAGAATATTTTTTAAAAAATCTAGCTTAAAATCCAAACTCCTTAGCCAGACAGCCAAAGCCTTCCACAATCTACCCTCAGTGTGAATTTCAAATGTATTGTCCTGTTGCAGCCAGAATGACTAAATACAGCTTGCATGTTTCCACCTCTTTACCCACAGGTTTCCCATGCTGTCAACATAACTTTGTCTTCTTGGCTACCTTCCTCTTATCTGATCCTCTATTTTGGTCTAATAATTTTAGTTGCATTTACCTCATCTGGCCAAAAAGATCATATGCTCTTTTAGGATGGGAACTGTGTCTGATATTTTTATGTTTTTCCCAAAAGCTTGGCACCAAGACTGGGCAGTGAGTGGACATTCAACATACGTTCGTAATTTGTCTAACAGAGTGCTGAATAGCTTGGCAGTAGGAGACTGGAGTTTTATTCTTGCTAGTCTTAATTTGCAGCGCACAAATTACTATATGACAGAATAAAAATAGTCTCTGATGTAATTTCTGAGTAATCATGATATGACATTATCAGTGTAGTCAGCTTACTTTTTAAAAAATCCAGACAGATGGTAAAACATTCCATGTGATTTTATTCTGTGTGTTCTGTGTCCAGTCCAACAACACACAATTTCTCACTTCCCTTTTCTCAGACATCAAGGGTCATGATGCTGAAAATTTCCACTAGCCCTGGTCTGTCCTCTGTACCTGGTAGGACAGATATGTAATGTCACCTTTTCCATTTTTACTGACACCAAAGCTGCATGAATCTGACTTACTAAAAGTAATTGTCTCTGGGACCAACTCAGAGACAAGGAGCCAGATGGGTTAAGAGTGTGGCTTCTGGTGTCAGCCTGCCTGAGTTTGAGCACTGGTGCTGCTGGATATTAGCATCGTGACCCTATGTGGTCATCTTCCTCCCTAAGGCTCCATTTCTCCCCTGTAAGCAGGAGATGGTAACAGCACTAGCACACAGAGTCTCATAGGAATTTAGATCTTCCCATCACACTCAGTGAGAGTTTAGTGTTTTTGAAATGAAGGGAGGCATATGCTCAGCCTCCTAAGCTGGGTCATTGCTCTCTAAGGACAAAATCCCTTACCATGTTGCTGGAGACCCATGGCAGTGACTGAATGCAGAAAGGCATAGTCATTATTCCTGATTTTAGTATATCTGTGAGCTCATCCTGTTTCACCATGAAGACTACTGCAAGAAGTTGAAGAACCAGAGAAATTCATTATATACCTGTCTATAGTCTCGCATATATGGCCATTTTTAATTAGTGAAAAACTGAATAAACTCTACTCATATGCCCCAACATAGTTACAGTTCTTTTATAATAATAATTATTATTGCCACTTATTGAATACCTTCTCTTTGCTATATACTATTCTGAGGGCTTTATAGATATAATTTTATTTTAAATAAAAACCTTATGGAGTTCCCATTGTGGCACAGTGGAAATAAATCCAACTAATATCCATGAGGATGCAGGTTCGATTCCTGGCCTAGTTCAGTGAGTTAAGGATCTGGCATTGCCGCGAACTATGGTGTAAGTCACAGACATGGCTCAGATTCTGTGTTGCCGTGGCTGTGTCGTAGGCCAGCAGCTATAGTTCTAATTTGACCCTTAGTCTAGAAACTTCCATATGCCATGGGTGCAGCCCTAAAAAGCAAAAAATACAATACAATAAAAACCTTATGATATAGGCATAATATGGATGAGAAAACTAAGGCACAGGGAGAATAAAGATCTTGAGTCACCTGCTTAGATAAGAGCAGACTCAGAATTCACATTCTGAGCCTGACTTCAGAGCCTACCACTTAACCTCTAGGCTCTACTGATTAACTGAGATAAGACTTTGTTTATGGTGATGTGTTTGTGAAAACCCAAACTGACCTGACTACTGTAGATATTGAGAAGTCCTGAGAAATGGTCAACACAAAATAGGAATCATGGAAATGCATTCTAGACATTACTTGGGGGCAGGATGGATGATGATTAGAAAAAAAAAAATCTAGAATAACATAAATTTTCTCATAAAACATAGACCCTACCCCTGAGAGGCCTTTGCAATGAGAGGTAGTGAAGGATGTTTCTAGGTAGATCTGTGCTGGGCAGGGCACCCTGGGGAGGAAGCCTTTCCTCTCCTGGATTATGGAGGAGTACTAGTGTGTGCCAGTGTCTAGGTCACCAGAGGAAGGTTACTGGAGCCTGGTCTTTAGGGCTGGTTGGGTGGGTAGGTCCCAGAAGGATGCAGTAGGCCCTAGAGGCTTAGCAAAATCTCCCCCACTTGGTTACTCTAGTAGGAAATTCCTTTAGTCTAGCACAGTAGTTCCCAGAGTGAAGACCCCAGACCAGCACATCAGTATCAACTGGAAGCATGTTAGGAATGCAGACTCTCAGGCTCCATCTCAGACCTAATAAATGAGAAATTCCGGGGGTGGCATGCTGCAATTGGGGTTCTAACAAACCCTCTAGATCACTTTGATAGACACTAAATTTTAAATGCCACTTCTAGCAGGCTACTTTTTGAACTCCCCAATTAGAAATAAAAGTACTAAGTCAAGAATATAGTTGAGAGCTCTTCCAGATGAATTAGTTACAGAAAAACGAAAATGAATTTTTAACTCACTGCATGTGATCTGTTTTCGAATCCTTTTTGACTGAGAAAAGTGCATTAGATAAGTCCAGTTCTCACCACTTTTCTCAGCCCCATACATGACTAATGTTTATAAAATCAAGGCCTAGGGCTTGTGGCATAGATCAGATGGGCTGCAGTTTATAACCAGGGGTCAGCTAGATGCTTCCACTGGAGAAAACATAGGTACATGCAAGCAATATATGTTAATGTGCACTATCTAAAAATCTGTACTAATTTATATTTTTAAATAAAAATCATTGGAAAACATAAACATGACAACAACTGTTGCTCTGTTTTAAATAATTTGTAGTGAGTCTCAACACAGGGCTACAAAGTTCTGCTCTAGAGCCTGAGCTCTTGGAGTGCAGGGACCTACCTTATTTACAGTTTCACTCCATGACTGGCACATGGCCCATACCCAGTTGCCCAATAAACAGATCGTGACCTGGACAGACGAGAAATGAGTAAAAAGATCAGAGAATATTAACCTCACACGTGAGAGAACAGAGATAGGTAAAGGAAGCTGATAGGGAAAATAAACTTCAGACTTGACAACTTTGCCATCTTCAGTTTACTGTGCAGACTAATAGAAGTATATGCCCCACAGCTGCAAAATCGGGTAGCTCTGATTTGCATGATTTATAATTTTAACATGTTTTTGGTGACATGAATTGATTAATAAAGGGCTGCGGCGAGAGTTTGTTTATTGAAGCATTACTACCTAAGAGTCTAACTTTATTGGCCCATTTCATGCAATTGAGTTCAGTTTCAATCATGAGGGGAAAAAGTCATCCTGCTGAATGACAGATCCAGGAGTTTTCAGAGATAACTGGAATGGTAAATGAGCAGCTCAGCACCGGATATTTATTCTTCTTTTTTTTTAAAATGACTCTTAGACATAATCAAAGAATAAAATAAAAGGACATATATCTGCCTGTCACGTGGCCCTGATTCTAATTCCTGACCATTTCTTTAGTAATACAGATATTTTATTTCAAAATTAGAGGCCTGATTTGCTCAAAAAGTCTGCATTATTTCAATACATGGCAAATGTCAGTATAATATATTTTGAAATTTATCTCTGGTTCAAAAGGCAGCTAGATAACATATCCACATTATAAACCATGGCATCTGCTTTGTCTCCATCTTTACTTCTTAAAGATAAAATTTATTACATTCTTTTGCAATGTGCAATCTTATTAAAAAATAAGCTAGACATGAGGGCACCTAAACAGAAGTTACTCTTTTGAATCTAGCCACTAGGCACTCATTAAAAAACACCCAGCAGCATTAACCTTTCTACCTGGAAAATGTTTCTCCCCCTAGTGGATTGTTTATTTTTACCACATTAACAAAGGAAGTTTCCAGATTCTTAAGAGCATTTTAATGAACCTGAGTGATGGATAGGAAAAAAAAAAAAAATCTTTTTTTGTGCAGTGGTGCCAGGTCACTTTTGTTGGTTGATAGCAATTTTCCAAATAAGTAGGCATCACCTGCTATAAAATGTCTGTCCCCATTTGGCTAGAGAAGAAAGTGATGATTGGGCAATGGCCATGATGAAAGATAGAGGTTAGGTAAAGTCAGCAAGCTTTGGAAAAATATTGGAAGTGAGTTCATTAATGTATTTATTCATCATTTGTTATCCATTTATTTAGATAAAGCTTTCATGAAAGGTGTATTTTCCCCAAAATCATTAGTCTCAAATTCTTTTGACAAATTAGTATTTTGGAACTCTCTTGTGGTAAGCCTTCCCCCATCTTCCGATGAAATTTCCAGTTTTTAGCTGAGCGTGAGGCTACCTGAAAGAAAGACTGCTTTGTGGTCTCTCTTTGCTAGTGGCCAGGGAAATGTAAGCACCTTTTGCAATCAAGTGTAATTAAGTCATTAATGTGATGTTAATATGACATAAATGGAAATTGTGGATGATTTCTGACAAAAATCTTTAAAGCGCTTGGCCCTTCTTTTTTTCCTTCTTCTTTCTTCTGGACTGGAAATAGACAAAATAGCTGGATCTCCAACAGAATTTGAGTCATGAGCTGATTTGGGGAATGGAAGCCATGCACAACAGATCATCAAGAAAAAAGAAACTAGATCCCTTACACTGGATTCACTCCTATTTAACTTCTTTTTATGACAGAAATAAACATCTATCTTATTTAAGTCATTGTTATTTTGGAGTTTTCTGTTCCCACCTTGTCCATTTGCAAAGGGCAATTTTGTTATTGTTGTTGTTCCCCTTGGTAACTAATACAGGGACTACCAAGAAATACTGGCTAAATATAACCATTTGTAATCCTCCAAAGCTAGACAAAAATATTGTTAGTTATAAAAAGATAGATATATCTGACTATATAAAAATATAATACAACTGTTACCATAAACAAATTCAGGAGACAAATGGTATGATAAATTAAGAATACAGATGACAGACACAGGGGTAGGATACAAAATGTACAAAGAACAACTGCACATTGAAAAGAAAAAGCAAATTCCCCCAGAGGAAAATAGGCAAAATAAACAGAATAAACAACTCAGACAAGAATCAATTTAAATGACTGATAAACTTTTGAAAAGATACTCAAATTCTTTAATAGGCAGGGAAATGAAATTGAAGTTAAAATGAGATATTACTTTATACTTATGGAATTGTCAAAAATTAAACAGGATGAGAATGCTGATTATTGTCAGTAATGCAGGGAAAAGAGTATTTTCATACACGGCTGGTGAAATTGTTAAGTGTTACTGTCTTTTTGGAAGGCAATCTGGCAGTATCTATTAACATTTTAGATGTATTTTCTCTGACTTAATATTCCTACTCTTTGGACACTTTCCCAAAGAAATAAAACTATCGGTAATGACATGTACAAAGGTGACAATTACAATATTTTTCATAATGATTTTTTTAAAACCTAGAAACTTCAGTGGAGGAATTTCTGAATAAATTATGCTACATCTCTACCGTGGAATATCATACAGCCATTAAAATGAGGAATTAGAGTTCCTGCAGTTGGTTTGACAGATTTTCAGTGACATTTTGAGTTAGGAAAGCAAGACCTAGAGAACTATATATAATTGATCCCATTTTACTAAACAACCAAGAGCAAAGTGTGATGTGTTTAAATATCTACATGGGAATATGAGCAAGGAGGAAAATGTCAGAGGATGAATTCTAGATTTGTTTAACCTGGGTCTTGTGTGGGGTGGATGAAAGCAAGAAAGAAGATGTGAGTGGAAGGGTTAGAAAATGCAGGAAATGATATAGATTATGGCAAGAGGCCAATGGCAAACCCCCCCCCAAAAAAAATAAAGGAAGGAAAAGAAAGAGAGAAAGAAAGATGTATGTGATTGATTTACTTTTATGTTAAATTAATTATATATGTATAGGTACATAGTATATATTATATTTGTGTATAAAGACATACACCGTTATAACCTAATTTACACCCAAAAATACTGAGCAGCATCGTATTTTAATGTTTTTCTTTTTTTGCTTTTTAGGGCCGCACCTGCAGCATATGGCGGTTCCCAGGCTAGGGGTCAAATTGGAGCTACAGCTGCCAGCCCACTACACAGCCACAGCAACACCAGATCTGAGCCACATTTGTGACCTACACCACAGCTCATGCCAATGACGGATCCTTAACCCACTGAGTGAGGCCAGGGATCAAACCCACAACCTCATGGTTCCTAGTCGGATTCGTTTCTGTTGCACCACAACGGGAACTCCTTATTTTAATTTTTTATTACACAAAAATGCATGTTTATTATAGAAGATAAGAAAATACAGAGATACGAAATACCTTTTTAAAGAATCCATAATCTGACCACCCAAAAATAGCCAATCTTTTTAAATGCATCGAGTAATCTTTAAATGTACTATGACACTTTTATAACTTTCTTATTTAAATACCACAAACTTTAATTATCTTCACAAATTTATAATCTTACTTTCCAACAAACATGAAACCATCTCTTTACACCCATGCATCAAGTTCTCTGACAAATGTGCTGATCTTCAAATCACACTGATAGAACTGGGAAGAAAAGAATAGGCACCCTGAAAGGGAGAGGATTTCAAAGGTCTGTTTTTCCCTTCTTTTAAATCTGCAGCAAACTCCTCCCTCCCTACACCCTCTCTCCACTAACATACTCTAAATCTTTTATGATCTTGACCCTTGCATCTAGGTTAAAAAGAGAAAGAATAACTAGTTATAATTGCAATTCAAAGCCACATCATGTGAATTACTTGCTTCTCAAATGGTCTAGTAACATCTGTGTAGTCCAATGTTGCAAAACATATTGTCTTCAACAATTTCTCCAGTAGGATTTGAGGTTTGACTTTGGGGTCTGTGTTTCAGAGTGCTTGGTCAACTACATTTTAAGTAGCATGACTTACAGTCATCAATATACAACAAATCTTCGAAGGGGTTTTTCTGTTGGGAATACATAGTGACTTTAATTTTATTGTCCAGTCATTATGTGTGGGATTGGACCTTTGAATGTAGCAGCTGTTGACAGAATTTAGCTCTCACCTGTTTTATTTTTTTAAGACCTGGCTTACTTTACATGAAGGCCCTTATTTTGATCCCCTTTCCCTACTCAAGCCAGGGAATGAGTAATCCTGCCTCCCATTCCTGGGGTTAGCATAGTGATAGCATAAGTCATATTTAAGTCTCCCAGACTGGCCCACCTAGCCACCTGTAGATTGGTCCACTACCAAATGCCAATTAAGCACATCAGCAGCTACCTGATCCTGCCCTTTCTTGAGATTTTTCTTTTCAAAAGAGGGAACCAAAACATTCCCCCTCCCCCAGCACACACACCTCCTCTTACTCCCCCCACCTGCCCTCAGAATCTATAGGAACAGGCCTCTCCTACTGATTATTCACAGTGGAAACAGGTTCATTACCTTTAACAGCTGCCTCTTATTTATTCCAAATTAGACCCCTGAAAATCCAATCTGGCTAGTTTCTTCTGCATTTGGACATTTTAAATCCTCGGGGCTCCTTGAAATACAAGTTAAACTGTTTTGTCTGCTTTATCTGGATTGATTCTTCTTTAAACATCCAAACGCAACAACACACCCTTTTTCCCTAGCCCTACACACACATGAAAAATGACTTCCAGTCCCCCAAAGGCCAAGTAGACAACTTCAATGTCCATTTCCACAGACTGAAAGCCAGCCAGGGTGATATTTCTCTTGCTCATCTCACATTGCCTGGGATTCTCTGAGGTTACTGCTGTCAGTTTACTCATTCTAATTAAATTGCATTCCTGTAAGAAGCAACAAGGATCATCTCAATTAGGCTGCCATATTGGCTCACTTTAGCAGAACTGATTAGTTATAATTAATGCAATACTTGCTTCAGCGTTTATTACTAGCCCATTTCTGCCCACAGTATTGCTGTAATAGGCTTCAGCATAAGTGTCTCTCTACTCTCTCCTTTTCCTCAGTGGGGGAAATGGTGAATAATTATTTTGGGGGAAGAGTGATGCAGAAGTAGCCCATCAGTGCTGAGAGCTGATTGCCTAAGCTATTTCCTATAACCCTAAAGAATCCCACTTTTTTACATCACTTCCCAAGTTATTTTAAACATATTTCAGAAAGTCCTTTGCTCTCGGGAGACATATTCAGGTTTTGCAAAAGGATTTCAAGTCCCAGAAAAGTGATTCAAAGCCAAGGGCTTTGTCTAGCTGTCCCCCCTTTATAGCAATCAGTTAGCTGTTTGCTTCACCTAGAGACTGCAGTGAAAGAAATTTCCTGGCAGTTGGAAGAAGCAGATAGCAATGTATTTCCTTGGATAGAAAGGACACTTTCTAGAATTACACTTCTAGAAGGAAGATATTAAAGAACATTATCAGAATTATGAGCTAATAATTGTATATCATAATGGTTACAAGAATAGATGTTTGAAGCCCAAAATTCTAGGCTCAAATCTTGTCTCCAAACATTACTAGCTTATCCCCCTTGCCTCTATTTCCTCATTTGCAAAATGGGAATAATAAAAGTCCTACAGTGTTATTATGAGGCTTATGTGAATTCATATATGTAAAACACTTAGTGCTTGGAAAACAGTAAGTCATCAATATGCGTTCTTTATTCATATTCTTATAACAGCCTAAATAAATAGTAAACAGCTATTGTTAACTATTAACTTGGCAATGTGGAAAACGTTGAGACTGTTAATTTGATTGCTCAAAATCATTGGGAGCGACAGCATTGGAATTCAAGACTCCAAAATTGATGTCACCAGAGGGGGTGTTACTACTTCTCTTATTAATACTGTCTAATCCTATTATGCAGCAAGCATTTAAAGAATGAGTTAAATTAGTCTGTGGATTTTGGTTGTAGAAATGGAAGGGTTTTCTGGCATCTTACACACTTGCCTCAGAGACATTTTGGGTGCCAAATCCAGATCCATGGGTTCAACTTCTTAAAAACCAGCAGACAAATTTAGAAACAATGGCAAAATTGTCTGACCTTGTCGCTGTTGACCTTTACAAAAGTGTATAAAGTCTTGATTCAGCATTGGTCTGCTCATTTCTTTTACTCTTTTCAAGGTAGGTTTTTCTCTCTCCCTTTTCCACCAGTATATTGAATGATGGGTACCAAAGACAATTTGCTATTTTTACTGATATTTTTACCTTGGGGGTTATTCATTATATGAAAGGAAATATTTTAAGGAAAAAAAACCCAATGCATTTATAGAATGGAATCCTTCTGAGGTAAGAATTTTAACAGTTTATTTTATTTTCATTAGAATCTCTTTAGCAAATATATATATACATTATTGCATTTATGCTGGAAACTATTTGTTGACAAGTTTTGTCTCCTGCTAGACTTAATCTTGAGCACAGAAGCCATGTATTAATTGTTGAGGTATTCCAAGTATTTTGCCAAATTTTGGCACTTATTGGATGTTCAAAAAGTATTTTTTTAATTTAACCAAACTAGAATACATAATGCTCCAGTTTTATTTTGAGTAACTGTATCTTTGAATATCATGGGAAGATGTTGATTATAATTGTACTTAGTTGAAACTCATATAATTATCCTGGGTTAAGGTCATATCATTTAGAAAAACACAAAAGCATTGAGAATAATACAAATAATACCTTTGATTTATATTATACATCACCTTTTAAAATCACTAAGTATATTTAATGCATATCATTTGTGCTGAATAATAGCACCAGCAATTCTCAACAAGGTGTTAAGTTATCATGCAGATCATGGGTCACTGATCCCAAGGAATACTTTACTAGATGGTGACAATGTTTCATTCTATATGATATTTATACTCTGGCTGTGGTGTTAACTAGTGTTATGGAATAATATATTTGCCTTCAACCCTAAAACACAAAGATACAACCCCTAATCTTAGTTTTCATTTCCTCTTCATAGATCTATCATGAGTATTTTTCTCTAAACTCTGTGCAAAACTATCCATACTTTCAGCCTGGCTCCACTGTCATTGGCTGATGAACTTGGGCCAGTGGTTTGTTTTGCTGGTCCCTTTTATGTTTTCCTGCAAATTATGGAACACTGAGATAGCTAATATTAATAACTTTTAGTTCTAAAATTCTATGGACTCAAAAACATTGGAATAGCTCAATTCAGATTTATTAACAAATACTTTTCTTTAAAAAAAATAAACCACTTATTCTTTCCCTGCAAGTTCAGTTTTCTTGATATAATCAACCAGCTGGTTTTATCCTCATTATACTCCTTGAAACCATAGACCTAGATTTTCATTGTTTATCCAAAGTAGAGAATGGGGTGGAGTGGTTTTTCCAGCCAAGGGCATGATCCCTCCTAAGCTGGAGCTCAGCCAGGGAGCTGTATAGCACTATGAGCACGAACTCAGGCAATAGACTGATGGAGCTACTTTGTTTGTAGATGCATTCCACAAGCATTTATTAAGCCCCTACTCCATGCACATGACTAGAGCCTGCTCTGAATGTAGCAGACCTAGTTCCTGCCCTAAGAACACTTATGTTTAGTTAGGAAGATAATACAGAAGGAAAATTACCATGATACACATAGTAAAATGATTTGAGAACAGATCTAAGAGATATACAGCTTAGAAATCACCTTCCTGTAGAAAAGTTGCTTAATGGAGACAAAAAGGGTAATGAAAAGCTAGCCAGAGAGGGAGGAATAAGGCTGCATTTTCTAGCCAGAGACCATCTCACATGTGAGTGCCTAGAGGTTAGCATGCTCTTGGCCCTTACTAGGTATGCACCAACCAGGTCGAGCCTAGAGATGAGAGTAAGGGAGACCGTCAGGGTGGGTCCATCAGGCAGGCCAGGGGGTAGAGAACACTGTAGGCTCTGTTAACATTTTGGACTTTAAAAAATGTGGCAAGTTTTTTCGTTTGTCTCTTTTTTGGGGTCACCAGGGAACACTGGAAAGGTTTTAAATAAGATAGTAATATGATTGTGGTATTTCTGTCTATCCAGCTTCACTCTGGATGGGCTGCTGTCAAGAGACCAATTCAGAGAGTAAAGCAATAAGCCAAGAGAGATACGATAATGGCCTTGATCAGGATACTGGCAGGGAAATGGAAAAATATGGATGGTTCTGATCAATATTTAGATAAAGAGTCAGCAGAGCTTGGCAAAGGACTGGATATGAAGGTGAAGGGAGAGATAGGAATTAAGGATGACTTTCATATATCTAGTTTCCAAACCAGAGACATCACTTGCCACCTCTCTAAGTCGGTGTCTTTATAAAATATGAGTTATTTATGCATCTACAGAGCTACTGTGAGATTAAAAAAGTAAGTATATGTAAAGCACATAACCCAGTGTGTGGTGGACAATAAATCCTCAGAAATGGTAACTATTACTTGCTTTTGCAAAATTGTTGCTGCTGACTCTACAGATACCACTTCAGGGACATTTGAGATTCTTTACTTTGAGTGCAAACTTTTCTTTTTAAAATACAATTATAGGTGAGAGGGTCATGCCCTCATGACCTATATCACCCTGTGTATAACTAATTCTATTGTAACAGTTCCTCACACAAGCTTGTAAGAGCTGATATACATGCCTGTAGCCCAGGCCCCAGTAGAATGGGATCTTCTTGAGGTCCTACTGCTCTTTTAACCCAAGGGGTCTAAGAGGGCATACTTGAAAGTGAATGCATGATAGAATTAAATCAGAATTCTTTCTTTGGGAAGTTCCCTTCATGGCTCAGTGGAAACAAATATGACTAGCATCCATGAGGTCGCTAGTCAGTGGGTTAAGGATCCAGCATCACCGTGAGCTGTGGTGTAGGTTGAAGATGCGGCTCAGATATGGCATTGCCGTGGCTGTGGCGTAGGCCAGAAGCTAAAGCTCCAAGTTGACCCCTAGCCTGGGAACCTCCTTATGCCATGGGTGTGGCCCTAAAAAGACAATAAATACATAAATAAATAAAAATAAGAAAAAGCTTTCTTTGGGTAAATGGCAGATAGCTGAGTACGGAAAATCAGAGTTTTGATCCATGTTTGGGAGACAGGAAGGCATAGGACAGGGTGGTCTTGGATAGGATAGAAGGGCCCCCCGAGGCCAGGAGAAGGGCACCCGTGGAAGGAGGGGGCTGAAAGGAAATGTCACTGATACCCCCTATGTAGGTTGGTATGGAACCTTCAATTAGCTAACAGACGCACGGGAAGAGAACAGGAAGAGGACGGTATCCCAGAGCTAGGCAGTAGGATTAGAGACTGAAAAGTACCATGAAGATTTGTCTTTAGAAGATCATCAGGAAGGGCAGTTTCTGTGGCAGGACAGGAGGTTGGGGGCTTGGGAGAGACCAGGAGGAGGAGGAGCAGGATGGCGAGTGCTACTGGATTGCCTGGAGCCGTGGAGCCGTAATCATAATCACCCTTGGAAGGGAGTACTCCAAATAATCAATAATTTGTGCAACACACTTGATTTGTCATTCAAGTCAACTCGATATTTTAACATTTCTCTCCTAAGAGGATAAATGTGCTTAAAGCCCCTGCTTTTACAGCAAGCTAATCTGCATATAAATAAATAAAATGCAGGTATCATAGCCGGTTAAGGGGTGGTGGATTTATGCATAAAGACGAAGCGATTAGCAATTTTCTACTGAGTGAACCTTGCTGCGTTGAGGCATGTAAAAGATTATCCCAGCAGCATGAATATTAGGAGATGTCGGCATCGCTTGTCTCCCCAGTTGTGCCCCTAATTAAGAGCATCTTGCAGCATCTCCCCAGATTGGTGGTGTTCACTGGGCCTTGGAAGTAAATGTATTTCTCTTATTGCCTTGACACACATGTTCCAGCTTGTTGGGAATCATTTAAGTGCCTGATAATTCTTTCCCCCACCCCCACTGTTGGCATCTGGATAAATCCATTCTCATTTTCAGGCACTTTGTCTCCAGTTTTAATAATGGAAGCAGGCCCTGTCAAGAGAGTCTTAGTGTTTGTTTACTCAGAGGACTATTAATATTTCTTCTTATTACTTGCCTCATGGTTTCCCAGCAGTGAAAGCCTTTGAAAGTAAACACGCATAATAACCTAACTTGATGAAGAACTCAAGTGAATCTAATCAATTATGATGAGACCAACTTGAAAACTGTTGGGGTTTCTAACACGAAAATACTTTAACTCTTTCAACAATTTACTTAATAGGCATTGATTGCATTTCTGCTTATAGTTAAAGTAGCAAAATGCCAAGGTGGTAAGGATTTCAGAGGATTCAGTCTCTGTGCCCCCTCCTTCCAGAAATTTATTATCTAACCCTGACTGAAAGAGGTAAGACTGGCTGCTGATGAATTCACTGTGGTCATCAGTGAGAGGACTTCAGTCAGTGTGACCTCCCAGGTGACCTTGCAATGTGCCCTCCCATTTATCACCCAATAAATGATCCCATTGTCTCATCTGCATCCATCCAACTACAGCAGCCACTTTGCAAGTTTCTCTCTCCCCTCTCTACTTCCCAAAGGTGTCCCCTATTATAGTTTTGCATATCTCAGATTCACTAATCAACTTAGCATTCATGGCCTGAACAAATGCATGCAAATAGTAATAAGTGTAGTTAACATTGATTGTAATTTTACAGTTGCACTAGACACTATGCTGACTTTTATTTATATACAATCTTTGCATCATCTTAGGAGATAAAATAGGAAACTGTCTTAGGACAAAGATTGGAACATAATATCTTCATTAGGGATACTTTGATGGCAAAACCAGAAATGCAAGATAATTAAACGTTGGGGTTAGGGGAACAGAATTGGAATTTACTGGAAGGTTATTGAAAGGTTTTATGAAAATCAAAGGCAGGAATTGACTCCACATCTCAAGAGGTTTGTAATTGGGAAAGCTATTTATTTGGAACACAAGCAAGTGATCCTTTGTCCCTTGTTGCTGCTTCCCCTCATTCTTGATTCCCTCTCTATGGATGCTTCCGCTGATCACCATGCATGTGGCATCACGTGACCACACCACAAAGCCAGCCTCAACTGTCAAGTATGCATCACTCAATTCAAGCAGAAAACTCAGAATGAGAGTGGCATCTAAGTCCCAAATCTGTCTTTTAGGAAAAGACACTGATTGTCCCTGACTGGATAAGGTACTCAGACTTGGTGTAATCAGTTGGGCCAGGGCACCTTACAGACATGACAGCTTGTGACTCCTTGCCTATAGATGATGGCAGCCACTTCTTAGAGAAGTGTGTGGGGGTGGTGGGCACGCCAGACCGTTGTCTGCTAAAAGTGGCTAAGAACCTGATAATTATAGAATCAATAGAACTTGGTGATCAGTTGAATATGGGCATGAGAGAGGAGGAGAAACTGGAAAGGACTCACAGGGTTCTACGTTAGGGGACCACAGGGGTCAAGGATGGGAGCCCTTCCACTCAAGTGGCAGGCAGAGAATAATGAGGGAGTGAAGGAGCCTGTGAAAGAACAGTGGAGGAAAAAGCCTCTCATATTGAGAAAAACATAACTCTGCTTAAGTTTTTAGCCCAGTGGTGAGCTGGGAGCCCTGGCTTCACAAGCTCACTCCTTCCCCTGATTTCTACCATCCCCTGGGCTCCCTCATTCTGACCTCTGCTGCATGACCAGCATCACTCCTCTCAGTGGTGCCAAGACTTTTCTCTACAACTTTGCCTAAAGTGTAGCCAAAATTTAAGACAGAAGGACCTCCCTCTCCCTACCCTGCTGAATCCAAGTCCCAAACTATTACTCTAAGAGAGCAAAGAGTATGTTTTTCCTGCCCACCATTATAGCTCCTAAATTTAGCATATGGGCAATTACAGATAGGCAATATGTATATTCAGAATGAGAGAATACATGAGCTTTTTTCAAAAGCTGTTTACAAAATACCTGGGAAAGAGAGAGAACCACAGAAAATACAATCAGCAAAAAAATAGATAATTTCCAGACCAGAGATTTTATTCTTCAAATAACGAAATGCTCTAGACTTAAAAGTAGGGTAACCAACTTGTTCCAGCTTGTATGAGACTTTCTTGGTTAGAGCACTGAAAGTCCCAAGTCCTGGGGAAAACTTCAGTCCCCAGCCACCTGAAATGACTGGTCACCCAAGCTGCTGTCACTTCTCACATGGACGTTAACTTATTTCCTATCAAGGACAGCCAGGTTTTGACCAACATGATCCTTTCTAGACAAGGGAAAAGCTCACATTTCAACTTTCCCTTTCACAGAAGGCCTTCCCACTCCTTGTCTTTTCTATGTAACCAAGACACATTTACCTCTGGAAATTGTATTATGTCAATGTAGATGGAAGAGTGGGGCTTTATACCTACCCACTCGGTCCCCAAAAAGTGAGTGCTGGAACAGAGCAGGAGTAGTCACTTGGCTCTACAACCAACAGAGTGACAACACACAAGAGCGCTCAAGGCCTCTCTCTGAGTCCACCTTTCTGAGAGTGAACTTGTCCAAGTACCCTGTGAATAGCAGGTAACAAGTCATCTGGACTTGATAGTTAATGAAAAGGTACTCAGGTGAGTCATCCCCTTGGCCTCAGATAACTACCTCCAAACAGTTGTACTCCTGGCATGTGCAGTTTCCTCCCATCCAGGGCTCTCTTCTACACATGCTGTGCCTTGTGTACCCTTAAATATGCTAAGTGGTCCAGAGTAGGAAAGAGAGTTACACAGCTGGGTGCTCTGTGTCTTGATGTGATCTCTTTATCCTTGGATGTTATAATAAGAACTACTAAAAAAAATCTGTTAAATATGAAAGTACATGCACATGCCACAAATTTGAAACAGACTAGAATGGTATGAAATGAAGGATAACTGTCTCCTTCTCCCACCCATATCCTGTTCCCAGTCCCCAGACAGATATCCGTTTCTTAGGTATCTTTCCAGGAAATGTGTACACACATACGCACACACGTATTTATGGATGTCTTCCATAGCAAAATACACTTCCTGAGCTCTGCTGTCTATTGAGCGCAAGCCACCAGGAAGTCACACACAGAGAGGAGGAGGATACGGTTCAATTCTCTCACAAATACAGACTCACAACTTGTCTCCCTGACTGCAGCTTCTCCCTCTTCCAATCCACCCAGAATGTGCTGCCAGAGCCATTTTCCTAAAATACAGCTTCCCCTCATGTTCTTGCCCAGAGTCTTTGATGTTTCCTATAGTCTATTCTGAAATTTCTCTGCCTAACTTTCAGAGCTTTCCTTTATCTATCTCCATTTTCTCTATTCAAATAATAATACAAGTATTATTACAAATCCTAAATCTGAACGCTCATCTGCAGAAAGGTCAATTTTGTCTTTTCTCCTGGGAAATGTCACCCCCTCAGCCCACTCCCACCTCTTGGCTTTGGCTCCTATGCATCTCCTGAGTGCTTTCTCTATCTCAGAAATGTTCCAATAGATTCTGACTAATCCTTGCATTGTGTAGGGAAGGAAACTAAACCTGGAGAGATTACTAGGTCATGTGCTTATTTTCTGGCAGAGATAAAACTAACTCTTGGACTGGACCAGTAGTTTTTGCTTTAAATCACATTCCTTAGATTCCACAGCTGCTGTCACTAGATGCACCCAAGTCATCATGAAGCAAAGAGTACATTAAATGCAGTAAAGTAAATGATTAGGTTTCTTAATTTTCTTAATTTTTCTGTGCGTCAAATACAAGTGGTTGCAGACCATGACAGGGAGTAGACCATAGCATGATTCTATCACAAGGTCCCAGAGCTAAACAACCTTAGAAAGTCCTTCTCTACCTTCTCATCCATAAAATGGGGCTAATAAGACTTGCTATTTGGGCTTGAGTGGAGAGGAAAAAGCCCAAGATGTTTTCTGTCCAATTAGAGCAAACAACCTCTCATTTGGATGATGAGACCCAGATTTCACTTCTTACCATTTTCAAATGTAAAATGTGAAGATTAGTGATAAAATAAGAAAAGTATTTGGTATAGAGTGAATACTCAATGAATTTAGCCCTGATAATTTGCCCAGCAATCCAGTCCCTCTGAGACTGGAACTTGGCTTTCTTGAGCTGATGAATTCCTTCCTCACATTCACTCTTTCCACCACATGATTCACTCTCCTCCTCTGGCCTTTGCTCCGCCACTGCTGCCCCAGGCCAGTTTCCAAAAGGCCTGTCTGCTGGGAGTTTCATGTACTGTCTGCTCCAGACACTTACCTCTGCTTCAATACTCACCTTTTTATTCCTTTACTCTCTAATGCTGAACATTTGTCTGAATAACTTCTCTTCTTTGTCGCCATGACCTGGCTAATCTGCTCCATCTACCTGGAGGCCCCTAGATAACTGCAAGCTCCTCTTCCACTCCTAAAAGGGGCCTAGTGTCCACAACTTGACATTTCTCAGTCTTCCCCGTTCCACTGGCACCAAGATCAGAACTCCGTGCTTTAGGTTTGCATTATGAGTTTCACAGGCTATAGGTACTTTTGCCTATTGGGGCCCTTCCTTCACAAAAAATATTAAATTTGGATTTTACAACCATGTTAGTGTAAAGATTAGTACAACCCAGGCTGATTTCATTATTAGAGGTCACTAATGTTATATTCATATTTTTTTCTGCTTCAAAAAGAAATTAAGATATTTTTGTGGGCCCCTAAAAGCATCGTGGACCCCAAGCACTGAGCTTTCTGTTCCTAGTGGATAAGTTGGCCCTGCTGGAGTACCACGTCCTTGGGTAAACTTTTGTCATATACTTGAGACATGGCAGAGAAAGAGGAGTGGTAAAAGTAGTTAAAAAGAAGATGTAACCCTTGTTTGTTTATCTATGGTGAATAGTTTCTCCTTTGAGTACCTGATGCCCCATTTCCCTCCATTCCTTTCTATACCTGTCTTCTGCAGAGTGGATCCTTTCAGCTCACTTTTAGGCCTCAGCCTATTCTGGCGGATCACTTTTAAGGAGGATGGACCTATCAGAGCTTGGCGAGGCTGCAGCCTTCCTCAGAAGAAGCGAGGCTGAGCTGCTTCTGCTCCAGGCCACAGACTTTGATGGTAAGTCTTGCAGTGGCTGCTGGCTTCACTTTATCTTATGGCTTCCAGGTGTCAACAGAGATAATTGGATCAGTTGAGAAGAGCCATCAGTTCTGGAGCCTAACTTATTTGTTTTGGGTGTCATCTACTCTATGAATTTCTGAGCAACTGAGAGCTCAGAGTGGCAAGGGTGAAGATGGAAGCATAGAAGGAAGAGGAGGAGGGCTGGGAGGCCACTCAGGCCCAGGCCCTGCTTACTAGGCCCTAAGACAGGTTTTCTCTTTAAGGAAGCACTGTTATATTACAGACACCCCCATGTGTGGCCCCAGATATAGCCTTTCTCAGAAACCTCTTTGTGTCAGTGAATACTGGAGAGAGGGGGCACTAGGCTGAGACTTAGGCACTAGGAGTTGGGGGTGGGGTGCGCTGTGAGGAAGAATAAAGGAAAAGACTTTAGGAAGGCAGGAGACACAGAAGTTGTCCCTGCCCCGCTTCAGGATTTCCTAATGTTGGAACTTTTCCATCTTCTAGGTCAGGAGGGTCACTCTCCCAACACTAAACAAAAGATAATTGGGAAACTCGCTCACCCTGATAAATCATTTCTTGGTAGTTACAGGCAAGGACAAGGGTTAATGAGGATTTACCCATAAGATAAAGTCTGAGTACTACATTAAAATCTCTAAATAAGTGTTACATCATTCCCTCTATATTTATCTGGGGTGCCTGGCTATCCTCTGAATTTCAGCTAATTGGAGATTTAGAGTCAGAATCATGGGGTGATCCAGCATCAAGTCTCCTATATATCTTAATTCCAGAATTATTAAACAGCACAACATAAACCCTGACAGAGAGTTGTTCTAGTATTCTGAATTAGTCAACATTAGACTTTCATACGACCAATTATCATTTAAGCCAGTTAGGTAGGACATTATATTTCCATCATAGACAAGTCCTGGATCAGTTCCCAGTTTCCAGTCATTGGCTTTCATTACTGCGATTGGATTTTGGAGTAGCTAATTATAATCCATCAAATCAAATACAATAACAGAACTATCCCTGAGGTCAGAACTGGTCATGCAGAAGCTTATCACAGGTAGTTAGATAATGAGGAACAAGATCCTAGTGGTACCAGGGAGAAAATCAAAATGCCAAAGCATTAGAGATAATTGGATGATACATTTAGTAGACTCAGAATGGTAAATAATTACTTAAAATATAACAATCCACGTAATTTCTTTTTTTTTTTTTCTTGGCCAAAACAATCCTTCCTTATAGAAATGCACAAGCAATACGAAGAAGAGAGTTAGCAGAAGTTTTTCATCCCCTTGGGCTAGTAGACAATGGAGTTTGCTTTTTTGAACTTAGGCCTGATGGAAGCAGCGTGATAAGAGTATTTGGCAAGTAGTCTTGGGTTCAAATTCCTGTCCTTGATCCTTTTCAGCTGTCTAATTATAGCAAATCACTTCAACTTACTGAGCCTCAGCTTTCTCATCTGCAAATGGGTCCATATACTTGCTCTGCCTACCTTCCTCCATCAGGATAGAAGAAGACAATAAATGTGAAAAACAAAGACAGTGTGTTATTATGAGACCTGGGAAAGGAAACTAGAATTGCTGGGTGTCAGGGAGGAAGTATGCTTTCAGAGATAGAAACAAAACACAATTTCAAGGAAAATGTAAATGATTATTACAGAACAAGTAAATCATCTATTTAAAATAACTACAAAATTGAATATACTATTACTTCAATTTCAATCAATATCATAGAAAAAGGACTTAAAAGAAATGCTTCAGGGGAATTCCTGTCGTGGCGCAGCAGAGACGAAGCTGACTAGGAACCATGAGGTTTTGGGTTCGATCCCTGGCCTTACTACTCAGTGGGTTAAGGATCTGGCATTGCGGTAAGCTGTGGTGTAGGTCGAAGATGAGGCTTGGATCCTGAGTTGCTGTGGCTCTGTTGTAGGCCGGCAGCTACAGCTCCAATTAGACCCCTAGCCTGGGAACCTCTATATACCATGGGTGCAGCCCTAGAAAAGACATAAAGACAAAAAAAAAAAAAAAAAAAAAAAAGAAAGAAAAAGAAATGCTTCAGATTAGATAGTGTGGTTATCTCTGAGCTATTCCATTATGGGCAATTATTTTAAATTTTTGTCTTCATACATTTCTATACTTTTTAAGTTTTTTGCAATAAATACATTACTTTTATATCAGGAAAAGATATTTAATCATCTAAAAATATGAAATCATAGAGCCAAAACTCCTGAGTTTACAGATGAGAAAACAAAGGCCCAAAGAGATGGGCCTTTGCCTTACATCTTGTTACCACCATCATCAGGACTAAAATCCAGGTGGCCTCACTCACATGCATTGCTATCTACATTCCACCCCTGCAATTATTCATGAATGCAAAGAATTAAAACTTGACTGAGTTCATTTACTTCATCTTCAAAACTATCCCTCTCCACGACTGAGTCTCAGGTGTTTCCAAAAATTCTCCTCTCCCACTGTTTCTAGGGGTGATAAAAAAGAAAGAACTAATCATATGCCAGGTGGTAAACTTAACTTCTGAGAGAAAATTTAGAGCGAATAAACCTCAGCATAAAAGATAGAGGAAGAATGCTCTCGTGGAAGAGCTCTGATTTAGGAGTAAATGAATAAATTTAATGACTGCTGCTAATTATCCCGGTGACTATGGACAGCTTTCTTAATCTCTTTTCCTAGGTTCTTTTTAAAAAATAAAAATAACAAAAGGGGAATCTGTGCCAGGTGATACACAGGTTTCTTTTAAGTAATAACACTTAATTTAAAATGTGGTACATTCACCTTAAACCCATAAAATGTATGAAAAATGGGTGCTTTTCAAAAACAAGCCTACTTCTGTAGATATAACACAAAGCAAAATTAGCTTTTGCAAAAAAGACCAAAATGATAAATACAATTAAAACCAGTATTTAAAATGCAAGCATCGAGCAGAAGCAAATGCACAATCAATCTGACAAGAATGCAAAAATCCTCTTGCCCAGCAGTTTTAGTGGTGAATGAATTGGTTGTAATCAGGGAAATGGAAAGAAAGCATGGTGTAAGTTGTGATGGCAAGAAGGTAGTGAGGAGTCAAATTCTTTTCAGAGACAAAAGTGATGGAAAGAATGAGTGTTGCCCAACTTCACCTCCTAACACATTCTGTCCTCACATCCTCTTGTCCCCTCTGGGGGAGCAGCTGGTGAGGCTGCCCACCCTGCAGCAATGAGGCCTCCCTAGCTTTGCGATTCACGTGTTGGGGAGGTGGTGATGGGGTTGGCACTACCTGCCAGGGCTGTGGTTGCAGTAGGGTCTCCCTGTGTGTCCCATAGCCACAAGCTCAGATTTGCCCTCTTCCAGCCAAATGCTCTCCTCACCTCCTTCCCCCTATTTACCTGAGGACCTGTGAATGAGGACTTGCGGGAGCTCTTGGTAAGTCTCACTTTCCTTTAATTGTATGTTTCTTATTCATCTTCCCAGCTATCTGCCTCAGGTGGCAGAGGACTGGAGAAGCATCTAGGTGAGGCCGAGAGAAGCTGCCTCAGTTGGTCATGACAATTCTGTCTCATTTCACTCCAAACCTCTTTTTGGTTAATCACTCTGTAGAGGGTTGTTTTGCTAAGACAGGATGTGTGGGGTTGAGGAGGCTAAGGAGAGAAAAATAATATATGGGGAAGACTAATATGAATCAGTTATGCTATATGACAGAAATAACGCCTCTTCACTCTCCTCAATCTTCCCCCATCCAGTTCTACTATATAATTCCCTTAGTAGGCTTTCCCTTAGGCCTTAGTAAAAATAAGGTCTAAAGAAACCTTGATGGACAGACATGGCCACTGACCTAAATTTTCACTTAAGTGTAACCAGACCTTTCTGAGTGAAGCTTTTTGGAAGGGAGCTGGGAAGAGCAGCAATCCAACCACCCAGCACCTGGGGCTGTGAGTGGGAGGTAAGTGCTGGGGTTGAGAGAGGTGGGTAAGGTGTTCGCAGGTAACTGTCTTGTAGCAAAATGGCCTATGACGACCCTAGTCTCCACTTGCTGGAATGTTTCTTGTTCCTTCAGAGTCTTTATGTGAGTTTATCTTCAGGCCGAGCATTCGTGACTTTATCTAATTTTGCCATTTCCTATATTGGTGACTCCCAAGTTAACAGACAGAGAACAGAAATGAGATCATGTCTGTCAGCATGAAAGTGTCCAGTGAACATTTCTTACAATTACTACAGTTAAAAATCTCCATTTTTTTCCTCTATAGGGAAGAAGAAATGCTGGATTTGTGATGGGAAGAGTGCTTACGTTGAAGCCGAGATTAAAGGGAGTGGAGATGATGGCAGAATAATTGTTGAGACAACAGATGGAAAGGTAAAGGAATCTTTATTTCGGCCCAGGGATGACCAAGTTCTCTATTTAATTTAATCATTAAATATATCCTTTTTCTAAGAGTTTAGTTAAAAACTTGGGGTAGGAAATGCCACTGACACACTTTGGAAAACTCGTTCATCTTTAAGAAGCTCCTCTACTTACTGTTGAAGACTTTATGATGAATGTTAAAGAACCAGAGTAAACCAATTGCCAGTGGTGAAGCTCAGACTCTATAATGCATGAATTTTTCCATTTCTTGCATCATGTTTCAAGTTCTTTTTTAAAGGTGCCCCGTGGAGTAAATAATGACCTTAGGAACTATGAATGAACTATGTATGAACTGTGGAGAATCAGGAAAGAGATGGATAATTTGAATAAGAATAGTGCACTGTCAGAGGAGCCAAGAAGTGGGAAGGTGGTCAGTAATGTCATATGCTAGAGAAAGAGATACGGGGCTTGGAGAAAGCCTTGGATTTCAGAATTAGGAGGTCAAGTATCGGGACATATGTTAGATTGTAAGGGGTCATAGAAGGAATGTGTAGTAAGGATGTAACAGTCCCCAGCCCCTACTCTCTGCCACCAAGGCATTCAGAGCAACAGGGCGGTATTGAGCAGACAGAACCTTTTTCTTAGAACCTTGGCGTACATAACTGACCTCAGGTGGCTGCCAGTTCCGTATCGGTTAACTGGGCCTTATTTCTGCCCTGACTCAGATAAACACTTCCTTGTAGATTTTACAGATGATTTCCTGCCTGTCTTCAATTCTCCAATTTCCTTGCAATTCTGCTCTCCTCAACTCCATAAAAAGCCACATCCTATAATAAACAGGTACAATCAATGTCAAGAAAGTTTGTCTTTTTCATGCTCTCATCTTTGTATTTGGACAAATTATGATCAAAGCATTGCCATTTAAAGTGTAAAATTCTGGAGCCCAGCCTCTCAAAAACTACCACTTAGGGTGTCTTAATATGCCTTCCTGACGGTGTGTGTACATTAACAAAATCACAAATTAGGTAAATTTTATATAACTGGTTAAAGGAATTAAAAGCAGAACTTAGTTTATCCGTAGAAACATACATATGTAGGCAAGGGAAAATTCAGAATGTTTTAAACAGGGAAAGAAAGGAATTCAATTATTTTCTTCCCGTCTCTGTGTGGTCTTTTCACTTTCTTGATTGTGTCCAATTCAACTTTATTAGGCCTCCAGAGGAGAAGTTTGTTCTAAGTGTATTTTTTGAAACTGCAATCTTTTCAACAGTATTCAAGGTGATTTATAAATATAATGTCATTACAATTATGATTTTCAAAAGAAATCATAAGAAGAAGAGCGTGAGAGCAATAAGTTAATGATGTAGAAAGAGGAGTCTAAAGGTGGGTGGTTTTGTTCTGCTTGATCTTTCAGCATCTAAGGAGGTCCCATGCCCCCAGCCCCAATCTGCATCCCCCTGGCTCCAGGCTTCCTCCTCCTGATGTTAGAAGTGACTACACCTTCAATCACCTTTGGTTTTTGTAATATTAACAAAGGCAATAAAGCCAGTAGATAGAAAGTAATACTTACAGTTGGTAATGAAAGAAGGGAGAAAAATAGAATCAGAGCTGAGGGGAGGTTTTTGATGTAAGAAACCTGATTATGTTCTATGGGAGATGAGTCTATGAAATATGGAAATTGAAGAACTCAAAAGAAAATGGATTACTGTTTGAGCAATGCCAAAGAAGACTGTGGGTAGGAATTAGATCATGAGTATGGAGAGTGTGGCAGCCTTGCAAGAAGCCTAATGGGAATTAAATGAAGCAATCAGCTGATACCAATATACATTAATCAAGGAAAGGGGTATAGGGAATGGTATTAGGAAACTTCTGAAAATAACTCTAAGCAAGAATTTGGTAGTAGAAATGCATGCATATTAATCAAAATATCAGTATTTATTAATACCTACCATGTCCTTAGCACTGTAATAAGGGCTTTAATAATTATAGGAGAAGACAATATCAAGACCCCTTCTCGAGATGTTTATAATCTAGCTGGGAAGTAGCTTAATATAGCCCATTATTAAAACATACACAAGAGTTAATAATATCAAGATGGTACTGGTTTTATATATTGTAAAAGATTTAAAAAAGGAGATAACACAACCATGCACTAGGGAAGTGGGAAAAGTTTGAGGAAGAGGATGAATTAAACTAAATCTGAAAGGATGAGTCTGCCTCCTGGATCCTTCACTCCAAATTCCTTCTTCTAAACCTCCAGGATATGTTGCAACATTTAGAGAGGGGCTAGATCATGGGCAGTATAATGTGTGTACTCTGAGGGTCAGAGTCAGTGAGGAGCCATAGGGATCACGGTACTTCAATTTAGAAAAACATTCTTTTTCTTTTTACAGCTCCACCTGCAGCATATGTAAGTTCCGAGGCTAGGGGTCGAATCAGAGCTGCAGCTGAGGACTACGCCATAGACACAGCAACCCCAGATCCTTATTCCACTGAGCAAGGCCAGGGATTGAACCTGCATCCTCACAGAGACTACATCATGTTCTTAACCTACTGAGCCACAATGGGAATTCCTTATTTAGAAAATTTTAATTCAACAAAAACCTCTTTAAAAACTTTATCTTTGGGGGGTTCCATGGTGGCTCACAGGTAACGAACCCGACTAGGATCCATGAGGATGCAAGATTGATCCCTGGCCTTGCTCAGTGGGTTAAGGGTCCCCTGTTACTGTGAGCTGTGGTGTAGGTCACAGATGAAGCTTGGATCTTGTGTCGCAGTGGCTGTGGTGTGGGCCAGCAGCTGTAGCTCCGATTCAACCCCTAGCCTGGGAACTATGGCCTCGTGTATGGCCCTAAAAAGCAACAAAATAAAACAAAACTGTATCTTTGGAGTTCCCATTGTAGCTCAGCAGGTTACGAACCCAACTAGTATCCATGAAGATGTGGGTTTGATCCCTGGCCTCACTCAGTGGGTTAAAGATCTGTTGTTGCTGTGAGCTGTGGTGTAGGTTGCAGATGTGGCTAGGATCCCGAATTGCTATGGCTGTGGTGTAGGGTGGCAGCTGCAGCTCTGATTCAACCCCTAGCCTGGGAACTGTACGCAAAGGTATGGCCTTAAAACAAACAAACAAAACCAAAAAGCTTTATTTTCAGGCAAGGAGAGAACATGATAAGAGAAACACTTGTTTCTCGAAAGAAACAGCTTGGTTTAACTTCCTTTGGCTTCTCTAATAAGGCATCTTGTTTCTTATCTCTTTGAAAAGTCTTTCGAGTGTATGGCAAAAATGAATGAGCATGGAAGACATTGGGCAGTATATCTTATATTTTTCTCCTTTGCAGAGTCTAAGTGTCAAGGAGGACGAAATCCAGCAGATGAATCCTCCAGAGTTTGAAATGGTTGAAGACATGGCAATGCTGACTCACCTCAATGAAGCATCTGTGCTGCACACCCTGAAGAGGCGCTACGAGCATGGGATGATCTATGTACATGTATATGCTTTATTGTAGACACAGTATGTTGGCAACATATTGGCCATGTCCCAGCTCTCTCTTGGGTGAAACAGATACTGAATTTAAGCATAGCCATCTGGGGACAATACTTAAGAGATGCCCACTGGGAGGAGATCTTAGCTTAGCATTCCCCAATTTTATTTAATCAGTATTCATAGCCCTCCCTGCAAGTTTTCATCCTAAAGTAAAGGCATGAGGCTTGGAGCATGATAGACCAGTGTCCAAATGCCAGCTCTGTCTCTTACTAGTTGCCAGGTTTGCTCTTGAAGTTACCTTATCTGTAGAGTGGGGTAATAATGTCAGTATTTCCGTGGTAGCTTGGAGGATAAATTTAAAAATATAGGTAAATCTTGTAGTTCAATGCCTGTTACCTAGTTAGTGCTCAATAAATGGAGTAATTTTTTAAATCATTGTTAAGTTGGTGATGATTGGTTGCTCAGATTCTTTGATTCACTTAATCCGTTCATCAGGAGTAGCGCTGAGTAGATTAGGCAAAGATGCTGGCATTTGGGACCCATTACTACAGAAGGCTTGCTGTGCAGCCAGCTTTCTCCTGGGCTCTGAGATTTTTACTGTGTGACTGTATTAGTTTCCCTGGGATGCTGTAAAAAAATTACTGCAAACTAGGTGGCTTATAACCACAGAAATTTATTCTGTCACTATTCTAGAGGCCACAGTCTGAAATAAAATAAACTCATCAGTCATCAGAGTCACTCATCAGGTTCTGGAGCCTCGAGGGGAGAATCAGTCCTTACCCTGTCCAGTTTCTGGAAGCCACATATAATTGGTATTGGTAGTGGCTATATTGCCCCCACCTCTGCCTCTGTTTCCACACTGCCTTCTCCTCTGTGTGTCCATGTCTTCTCCTCTGTGTGTCTCCTATAAGTGCACCAGCCATTGGATTTAAGGTCTGTCCAGATATCACCTTGAGATTATTTCCTTAATTATACCCCCACAGATCCATTTGCCAAATCCATTTGCCAAAGATCACATTCACATGTTCTGGCAATTAAGACGGAGGTATCTTTTAGGGAAGAACAATTCAACCACCCACATGAATGACCCACATGAGCTGTCCCCCCAGGGCCTTAAATATCAGGTTCCCAACCTTGCTAAGACAGATTCCCTTTGGGCCTCAAATGCTTGAGAGCTGGTTACAAAATCTGAAGGGCGCCACTTACGGTTCTTCCTGTCTTTGAAAGGTGTGTGTGTGTGTGTATGTGTGAGACAAGTTAGTAGCTACCAGATCTCCCTGGGGAGAGGTAATCCCGGGTCCTGTTGTTACTCTAACCTGGTTCTGTCTCTTTCAGTTAGAAGTCCCTTCTCTGCAAGAATGCAAAAAGGAAATCTCTTCCTTTTTCATTCCTTTCTAAGTAAATATTAGAGCAGATGTTACCTGACAGCGAAAGAGCTGACAAACCTGGAAGTATTTCTGACCTGTTTTTGGAAATATCTTCTGATCTTCCATTAGACATATTCAGGTCTCTCTTGTGTGAGCATAAATCCTCACAAGTGGCTTCCGGTGTATCACAAAGATGTCGTGGC
This sequence comes from Sus scrofa, assembly GCF_054392235.1. Lineage (NCBI taxonomy): Eukaryota > Metazoa > Chordata > Mammalia > Artiodactyla > Suidae > Sus > Sus scrofa. The sequence continues at coordinate 165,743,635 of NC_139395.1, forward strand.
CGCCTACAGAGGGAAGAGGCGATCAGAGGCTCCCCCTCACATCTTCGCTGTTGCTGATAATGCCTTTCAGGACATGCTTCACAGTAAGTGGCTGCTCTATGAAATGAAAGGTAAAAATATCTGATCTACTTTTTCTCCGAGTCACTAAGAGGCAGGTAGGCATTGTGAACAGAGCGTGGCCTTTACAGTTGCCAAATTACTTGAAGCCTCCATTTCCTTCTAGATAAAACGTGGGCATAATAATGCCTACCTCCTGGGGCAATGGGGACCATTAGATCACATGTCACATTAAGTGAAATCATGTGTTGAAAAGTGCTCAGTGGCTGGGCCAGAGTGGGCCCCCTGTAGATGTCAGCTTTTATTACATAAAGCACCTGCTAGAACCTTGGGCACAAAGAAGTTATTCTGTAGCTATTATTAAAGCATGCTTCTTAAAAGGCTTAAAATAGCAAAATGTCAACCATCAGTCATTTACCATTTGTATTTGGAGCAAGGAAATAGGGATAGAATTTGTACATTCTTATGACTGGCCTACATAGGGTCAAGAGAAAACCTATTTTACTTTGTATCATTTAAATGGTACTTTCGCTAACTGTTTACAGAGCAAATCCTTCTGCTTGCCTCTGACTTTAAGCTGCACCAAGGGAATTTTGAATAAGTTCATAGTAGTGCAGAGCAGCTCTGGCAGAAGAATGTCCTGACATTTTCCTTTCTTTTGCAGATCGAAGGAATCAGTCTATACTCTTCACGTGAGTGTTTGCCTTGCTTTTTCTTTTGGGCCTGCAGAGAGAACTTCAATGGAAATAGACACCTACATTTCATTGGATATGAAACATAAATTCACTGTCTTTGTATTGTTGTTCTTTAGACACTAAATACATTCTAGGCAAGAGTAAAATACTCAAGAAATTGTCATAACTCTTTAGTCAGTGATTATCCAAATACAGTGCTGGCTAGGCTGTCTCTCATTTTAGGATATCCTTTAGAATCTTCAGTGAACACACTGGTCTTGATTATCTTCTTAATGAAGAGAACACCCTCTCCAAATGATCATTTTCAAAGTTCTCTGGACTCGCCGATTAAAGAGAGACTGAAGTCCAGTAGGAATGACCATAGAACAGATAATGTGCTGTTGTGAGCAACCAGATTGGGGCAGGCCAAGGTACATTAAGTAATGGGAACTGAAAGATGGTGAGGATTGGAGGGACAAGGAACAGAAGTGCAGAGGAAGGAAGGAAAGGACATCACTTTATGAATATTGTATGTTAATTTTGATGGGAAGAACATTGGCTGGCCAGGTGGACTGTCAACATGGTGCTGAACGGAGAAGCTGAAACTCAAGAGGCAGTGAAATGCTCAAGTTCTTACTCTTCCTATGCAGTGATGATGCTGCCTTGTGCATTGGGCTATCCATTGGCTTTAACTATTGAAGAAAAATAATAGGTCTCAGAATTTAGAGCTAGAAGGGCAATTAGAGTGCAGTCCTTTGCAAAGAGGATAGACTGTTTTCTGGTGTGTCAGGCAGATAAGGCAGGCTTTGATCCTATGGCGCTTTGGGTGATGAGGCTATAAATTCACCACTGAGTTCTCCCCAGTAACAAAGTTAGCTAGTTATCAAAGGTAAGAGGGAATCTAAAGCCTAATTTCCTGGCAGGTTCTCTTCTGAGGGAGAGGGTTGGACCTGACCATGTGGTGGTAGCCTTGATACCTCTTGAGCAGTGAAAATCTCTTGAACAGTTCATAATGAGAAGACCTATCTCTAAATATACTCTTAAACTTTTCATTAATGGGCCATGAGGTATAGGCTTCTTATTTTTATAAAAGTCTTTGATCTGTCTCTACTCCAGATTTTTGCTCATGTTGCTTTTCCAGCCTGACATGTCCTCCTTCTCCCAACTAATTAAATGTCTGCATCTCCTTCAAGTTCCCTCTTAAGTTCCACTTTTCCATAAAACTTTTCCTCTTGTCCTGGCCTATAGGGTTAAAAACATCTGTCTTTCATTGCTTTAATAATCTGAGCCAGTTAACTGTGTCATTGAATTTCCAATCATAGAGGAGAATCTGGTGCTGGAAAGACTGTGAACACCAAACATGTTATCCAGTATTTTGCCAACATAGGAATCACGGGTGAATCCAGGGAAAGGCAGGTAAGTGTTTATCCATCTTGGTAGAAAAGTTGAGGTGGACCTATCCACTGATCATGGAGGCTTTACCCTGACCATTCTTGGTGAGAGAGGAGGAGACAAGCAGTATAGAACAATTTAAAAATTATGGAAAATTTTTTCCCATTTTTCCTTTGCCAGTTGGGAGGCTCATTAAAGGCTCTGAACTAGGAACCCCCAAACTGAAATTACATAATTTGTTTCAGATATGGTTCAAGGACCATTTATTGGCCTGACCTTTGTTGGTTGGACCCTTTAAGAATTAGGTACTAAAGATCCAAACCGTCTCCCCGCAAACCTAGGATCACCAGTGCCTTGAATGGCCACTTTTGATATTTCTTAATCCCTTTACCTGCTGTGAGATGTCAGGCTCCTGAAAATATGAACCAAAGAAATTCTGCTTCCCTTACCACTAACTCCTGGATCAAGTCCCAAACACCCAATGGATGTACCCTCAACTTCAATCACATTCTAGCTTCTGAAAAACGTTGCCTTCTCTATTTAATTATTTTTATCCTTGGTTAATATTGCTTTAGCTTACTTTGTTTAGCTTCATTAACAGGTTAATGGTAATAATCTGAGGGTAACTAAACCAAGATTCGGCATACAAAATAAGATTAGATAATGCTGAACAGAACTCAAAGTCAATGAGTTAGGTTGAACTATTGCAGCCTCTCATCTTTCTATGTCTGGCATTGTTTTTTTTTTTTTTTGTTCTTTTTCAATTTGATTCTGATACTTCCTGATGTTTTTGCAAAATAACAAGTATATCAAAATAGTAATTTGGTCCAAATTCCAAACCATAGGAAGTTTCTTTTCCAACTGTCACATTTCTGAATTTTTTAAAGTGTTTCTTAAGAATATAATGTTTTTAATCTTTTTTCCCCATTTTTAAAAGTTTTATTGAAGTATAGTTGATTTACAATGTGATAATTTCTGCTGTACATTTTTTTTTTTTTTTATGGTCTCATCCATGGCATACAGAAGTTTCTGGACAGGGGTTGAATCCAAGCCGCAGCTGTGGCAACCCCAGATCCTTTAATCCACCGTGCCGGACTGGGGATCAGACCTGGTGCCTCCATAGCAAGCTGAGCCACTGCAGCCAGGTTCTTAAACCTCTGAGCCACAGCGGGAACTCCACATTCCTGAATTTTATTGATTCTGTAGGTATCACTGAACTCTACTATTCACTAGATATTAATTAGTTTTTGCATACAGTTTAGATTGTTTGGTGTAAATTTATTTGTTTGGTCTAACCACCGAGCCCTATGATAATTCATAACACAATACATAATACATAAGACTTCTATGAAAATTTTTGCTCATATAGCCCTTTTATTTCAAGGACAGTAGACCCATAATATACAGCAGTAATAGAGTATTTGTAAATCTATAAATTCTTAAACATCTTGTACTATCAAATTCCCCCCTATAATGGGTCTTAGAGGCTGATTGGAAAAAAACAAAGTCCTGTTGCAGTTTGAGTGCTAATCGGTCATTGAGACTCACTCGGTATAAATGACCTGTTTTAGTTCATCATCCTGAGCAATATGATTCGAATTCCAGACTAATAAATACCATTTCAAGTCACTGCTTGGTATGAACCTCTAGATTACTTAAGAATAATAGCAAGCAAAAATATAATTTAAATAATGCTGGGAAATAAAAACAAAATAATGCCTGCTTTATTATCTTAGCGTAAATTTCCAGGTGTGAGGGTCCAATGGGAAGAGAGGTAGATCAGCAATGAGGGGGTATATATGGAATGAAGTTTGGAAATAAGCTATGGTATTTGTCGTTGTTTACTTTGGCAAAATATCAGTTTTCTTTCCCTGCCCAGGCCAGTGCCAATCAAAAGAGAAGCACTGCAAATAAATGAGCTCCCATATATAGTCTTGGGGATCATATATTGTCAAGCTTTCATCCACCCATTCTTCTGAGTTCCCACTCCAATATAGCATCTTATCACCATATTCAGAAGTGGGTTTGGCTGCTGGTTATCAAAACAAGAATAGGTTTGGCCTGGGCATGGAGGGCTTGCCACATTACAGAATTCTGCTAAGAACTTCACCGATTGTACTTCCCTTACCCTCAGGGGACTCTACACGATCAAATCAAGCGAGTGAATCCCATTTTGGAAGCATTCGGAAATGCCAAAACCCTAAGGAATGACAATTCCTCTCGTTTTGTAAGTAACATGATTGAGCAGTAAATCAGAGTCTTTAATTTTTAGAAATTGTAAAAGTCATGCCTGAGCATATAGGTCTGAAAAAAATTTTCTGGAACATCAAAAGTTTTTTGATTAATGTTCATATAATTTGAGTCCTCAAAAGAGTTTGCCAGCTTCATCATTAAGATAATTAAAAATACAAAAAAATATGTACCTAAGAAGCTTCTACTATTTGGTCAATTTAAGAAAGAAAATATTTCTCTTAATAGTTTCAAATTCCTTTCCACTGCCAGTAGAGATGCTCACTCAGCAAATTCTAATAATGTTTTATATTTTATTAAATTTTACACATTTGAAAGCATTTTCTCCTTTATAATTTCCTATTCTTCTTGTAACAAGTCATTTTAGTAAGCACCTCCATGTTCACTTATTATAATTATTGTTTCTATGCTCAAATATTGTTTTTACAGTCCCCCTGCATATTTTTCACTGGGGATTTTTTTTTTTTTATTGGAATAAAGTTTTGCGTTTTTTTTTTTTTTTTTTTTTTTTTGGTCTTTTTGTCTTTTCTATGGCCATACCCGCATTATTCCCACTAGGAGAATTCCCAGGCTAGGGGTCTAATCAGAGCTGTAGCTGCCGGCCTACACTGCTGCCACAGTAACGTGGGATCCAAGCCTTCTGCGACCTACACCACAGCTCCTGGCAACGCTGGATTCTTTTTTATTTTTATTTTTATTTTTTTTTTTTGGTCTTTTTGTCCTTTTTTTTTCCTAGGCCCGCACCCACAGCAGATGGAGGTTCCCGGGCTAGGGGTCTAACTGGAGCTACATTGCTGGCCTACACCACAGACACAGCAACTTGGGACCTGAGCTGTGTCTGCGACCTACACCACCGCTCATGAAAACGCCAGGTCCTCAACCCACTGAGCTTGGCCAGGGATTGAACCGGCAACCTCATGGTTCCCAGTCAGACTGGTTAACCTCTGAGCCACGACGGGACCTCCAACGCTGGATTCTTAATGCACTGAGCAAGGCAAGGGATTGAACCCGCAACCTCATGGTTCCTAGCCAGATTCGTTAACCACTGAGCCACGACGGGGACTCCAAAAAGCATTTTTTTTAAGTAGCTTTTGATAACTAGCCTTCCCATGATAGAAAGTGGATTTAGATTTCAAATTCTAGCTTCACTAATCCCTTTTATGCCAAGAATGAGTGGCAGGGAGCCACTAAGTAATTTACAAGGAAATTTTCATAGGGCTTCCTGTTTCGGTCTCTAGGCATAATTAAATAATAGCGTCCTGCTGATTTGGTTGGTTTCCCTCCAAAGCCCTAGAACTGTTCTGACTACACTTATATCTGCTTGTCATGTCTGGCTGCATAGCAGGTGCTGATACTGGTCCATAAAACAAAGGCTAGATTTGTTAGAATGTAGCATGGAAGAAGAAAGCTGAAAAAAGACTAAATGAGGGGAAAAGGAATAATGGAAGAGAGGGAGGGGGGAAGGAAGATGAAAGGAAAGAGAGCAAAAGAAAAGAACAGGAAGTAGAAAGAAAGATGAATAAGGAAAGAAAGCAATTGAAGGTTCCAAGGCTGGGAGTTACCACTGTGGCGCAGTGTAAATGAATCTGACTAGTACCCATGAGGATGTGGGTTTGATCCCTGGGTTGGGGATCCGGCATTGCTGTGAGCGGTGGTATAGGTCACAGACACGGCTCAGATCCTGCATTGCTGTGGCTGTGGTGTAGGCCAGCAGCTGTTGCTCCAACAGTTTGACCCTAGCCTGGGAACTTCCTTTCATATGCCACAAGTGCAACCCTAAAAAAAAGCAGGCAAGCAAACAAACAAAAAACCTGAAAGAGACCAAGACCAAGAAAAAAGTTGGAAAGATAAAAGGAAAGAAATAAGTAGAAAAGGAAATTAATCATAAATGAATGGATGGAAAGAAGAGAGTAGAAAAGGGAAAAGGGGGTTTTGAAAAAAATCAAGAAATCCCGGTTCAATTCTTTCGATTAATACTCTTTACGTGTATTTTGGAATAGAATGACACCTGCCATATTAGGAAACAAAGGATGTTGCAGCCATCAAGCCATCAGCTACTGTAGCCACCCCAGGGTACCCTGAGGGGATCCAGGTTGGGGAAAAGCAAGATTCTGGCCCTAGATAGCTGAGGTGCATATGCAAGCAATAATTTCAATAACCCAGACTCTTGTATCTTCCCATACATGGAAAAGTGCTAAACTCATTAACTTGAGATGTCTGGTTTTCCTTAATTAGCAGTAATCTTTTGATATTCTGTCTACTTGGTTTTTATTGCAAAAGCTCCTCTGTATCCTGGCTCCTCCCTTACCTCAGAGCAGTCCTTCACATCTCTCTGAGAGGCTGTCCCCTGGGCTTAAGTCCTCAATAAGTCCACAGAACAAAATGCAATTCTAGGTTGTGTATTTTTTTTTGGCCAAAAATACATATATGTGCATGTACATATATGTATACATGTATACATACATGTATATGTTTGTGTGTGTGGTTCTGATTAGCCTGCATTTTTAAATTTTTTGGCTCAGTTGCCCTCTACATGGCCTTCTACTCTCCTCCTCTTGTCAGGCTACTGTCCTGCTCTGATTACTTCCCTGCATGGTTTCACCTCCACCAGGCCACCTTCCACTCTACCAACATCCTTATCCAGCAGGCTTTAGCCACCACTGCACTACTTCCTTGGCTGTGTCTTGGCACCCCTGGGCTCTGTCACCTTCAGGCAGATTTTCTGCCTCACTAATGTCTTACAGCCATTCATTGATAAGGAAGGAAGGAAGCCCCATCTATTATTCATGCTAAAATGATGTTTTAAAACACAAGTCCAATCACATTAAAAAAAAAAAAAAACAACAAAAAACAAAAACCCTCACTGTCTTCTCACCTAAAATAAAACCCATTCCTTCCTGTGGCCACATGGCTTACCTGATGTGACACCTGGTGCCTGCCTATTCTCAGACTCTGTTTTCTGCCCCCTTTCCTCTTACTTGCTAAACTCCTGCACAACTAGCTTTTCTTCTGATTTCAAGACACACCAAATATTCCTGTGTTAGACTGGCTACATTAGCTGCTTACACCTAAAATCTAGAATAGGGACATGCCTACTTTTCTAATGTGGAATATCCAGTGCCTAGAAGGTTTTCTGGCTCATAGTAGATGCTCAATGAATATTTATTGAGTAAATGGAAGAATATGCTAAGAAGATGTTATTTTTCTCATTTTTTGATAAGCGCACTGAGGTTCACAGAGATTCTATAGCGCAGGCAAGAATACCCAGCCAGCAATCAGCAGGTCTAGGTCTAGAACCCAGGACCACTGCTCATCCTGATGATCAGTCAGCGGCCTCTTGACATTAACTGGTGCCATCACAGACCAATGCTATATATATTTTTTAACTTTTGGGGAAATATCACTCTGGGAGTAATGTGTATAATGAAGCCATTGCAACTGCTGGAAATGTTTCAATAGGAGACTCTGTTCTGTGTCTACCCAGGGCAAGTTCATCAGGATGCACTTCTGTGCCAGAGGCAAGCTGTCAGCTGCAGACATTGACACCTGTAAGTACCCATAGCACTGTCTAACTACTTTTCCTCTAAGTTTTGCAAGAACGCCCAAGTTTAAATTTTCACTCATGTCTCGTCATGCAGATTTGCTTGAAAAATCCCGGGTGATTTTCCAGCAGCCTGGAGAGAGGAATTTCCACATATTCTATCAAATTCTATCTGGACAAAAAGCACTTCTTGGTAAGTAGATTATTCTGGATCTGGGGATCATTCTAAAACAAGAGACAGGTGTCAGATTATCAGACTTGGAAAAGTGCTGTTTAATAAGTATCCTCACCTCTTTAGAACTCAGTTTCATCCTTAAATGTAAGAAATGGTAACACTTTTTTTTTTTTCAATTTGGTAGTGTTTAGAGGTGGGTAGAATGTCCAGCAGAGGTAAGTGAATGTGTGTGTGTATGCATGTGAGCACAAATGCTTGTGAGTGTGTGTGTGTGTGTGTGTGTAAAAATCATGAGATAAGTGAAAGTCTTAAATGATTAGAACCACTGTTTAAGAGTACAGACAAGAGACCACAGGTGGGAGATACCACCATGGTGTGTAGTGGTCAATGGGAGTTTTATAAAGAAGGGGGGATTGGGGTTGGGATGTGAAGAATGGGAAGGGAATTTAACCAGAATCATAGTGAAGGGTACTTCTGGTAGGAGGAAGAGGGTACACAATGTCAGGCAAGGGCAAGGCAAGGTCAGAGAACAGAGAGAATGAGTGAACTGGAGGGAAGGATTTTCATAGAGGAATGGTGGGGATTTTATTCTAATGGTTTCTAAACACAAAAAGTTGGGAGGGTGTTGTGAGCATGGTGTGTATGTATAGGAATGTGCACCTGTGTTTTGTGGGAGTGGGATGGGGTAATAGGAAGCCACGATTTGCTGAAGGCAGTGGCAGTAAAGCTGTCATGATGGGCAGTATGGATTGGAGGCAGAAATACTGAGAGAAGTGGTTGTAATTGTCCCAGTCTGAGATGACTGACAATTGTCTAAGGCACTGTCAGTGGGAATGAGGGGAAAGGCAAAGGTTGTGTGGAGGAATAGAAAAGTCTTGGCAATAATTGAATGTAGAAATGGAGGAGAGTGATGATTCAAAAATACTGCCAAGTTTGGTAATTTGATTAGGATAAAAGTAGTGCTGTGAACATGCACCCACATGTTCATTGCAGCACTAGTCACAACAGCCAAGACATGGAAACAATCCAAATGTCCATTGACAGATGATTGGATTAAGAAGATGTGGTATATATACACAATGAAACACTACTCAGCCATAAAAAGAACAAAATAATGCTACCTTCAGCAACATGGATGGAACTAGAGACTCTCATACTAAGTGAAAAAGTCAGAAAAAGAAAGACAAATACCATATGATATCACTTATATCTGGAGTCTAGTCTACAGCACAAATGAACCTTTCCACAGAAAAGAAAATCATGGACTTGGAGAGTAGACTTGTGGTTTCCAAGGGGGAGGGGGAGGGAGTGGAGTGGATTGAGAACTTGGGGTTAATAGATGCAGACTATTGCCTTTGGAATGGATTAGCAATGAGGTCCTGCTGTGTAGCACTGAGAACTATATCTAATCACTTAAGATAGAGCATGATAATGGGAGAAAAAAGAATGTATACATGTATGTGTAGGTGGGTCACCATGCTGTAAGCAGAAAATTGATGGAGCACTGTAAACAAGTTATAATGAGAAAAAAAATCATTACATAAAAAGAAAAAAAAAGAAAAGAAGAAAAAGGTAGTGCTGTGAACAGAAAAATAGGATAGCAACTTGTGGGGTAAGGGAATAAATTTCACGTACTCAACAAATATTCATTGTGGAGCTGCTGTGTGTATACCCCACACTGCTTTTTACGTGTGGGGGATGGAGAAGTAAATGGGGCAGACAAGTCCCTGCCCTCGTGAGCTTACATTCTAGTGTGGAAGACAGTGACAAACAAATAAACAAAAATATTTCTAATTTTAGAGAATGGAAGGTCTATAAAAAAATTAAGTGGGTAAGAAGATGAAGTGAAGGGCAATGGGTGATTACATTTTAAACAGAAGGGTCAAACAAGATCTCCCTGAGAAGGCAACATTTTTCCAGACACCTGAATGAGTAAGGGAACAAGAAGGCAAAGATTTCTAGGAAGAAAGTTCCAGGGGGGAAGAAACAGTGAGTGCAAAGGCCCTGAGACAGGAATGAATTTGGTTTATTCTTGGAAAGCACAGTGGCCACGGATGAGTAGAGGGGGCAATATAGGGAGGAAATAACCAGGGCCAGACCAAGTAGCACATTGCAGACTGTAGCAGAGAGTTTGCATTTTTTTTTTTTTTAATGGCTGCACCCTTGACATATGGAAGTTCCCAGGCTAGGGCTCAAATCAGAGCTGTAGCTACCAGCATATGCCACAGCCACAGCAATGCAGGGTCCGAGCTGCATCTGTGACCTACACCACAGCTCATGGTAACAATGGATCCTTAACCGACTGGGCGAGGTCAGAGATCAAACCTGCATCCTCATGGATACTAGTCAGATTCGTTAACCACTGAGCCACTACAGGAACTCCTAGAGTTTATATCTTTTTTTTTTTTTGCTTGTTTGTTTGTTGGTTTGTTTTTTAGGGCCACACCAGGAGCATGTGGAGGTTCCCAGGCAAGGGGTCCAACAGGAGCTGTAGCCGTTGGCCTACGCCACAGCCACAGCCACAGCAATACCAGATCCAAGCTGTGTCCGCGACCCACACCACAGCCCATGGCGACGCTGGAGCCTCAACCCACTGAGTGAGGCCAGGTATCGAACCTGCAACCCCATGGCTCCCAGTTGGATTTGCCTCCCCTGCGCCATGATGGGAACTCCCTAGTTCCCCTAGAACTCCCTAGAGTTTATATCTTGAGTGCAATGGAAAGTTGTTGGAAGGGGAATGTGCCAGACTAATTGGATTTCAGAAGTATTGCATCTGCCACTGAGGTCAACAACGCTCCTGCAGCAGTGGATGTGGGGTGAGACTGGAGATACCAGTGAGCAAATTGATGGGGAACAGCCAACCGTTATACTTAGATGAGGTATGGTATAAATCCAGCAGCATTTTGACTACAGGGTCTTCAATTCCAAAGTGCCCTCAGCAGATGGAGAAACTCTGCAAACTGGGCAGTTATTTTGACCATGGGTGCAGCTGGTTATATGAAAGCAGCAGCTGCTCTTGTTCCCATCTTCCCTCTACCTAACCTAGAACAGATTTTTTTTCTCTCTTCCTTTGCTTAGCTCTGCCAAATCTAACATTCTTGACACTCATTTCTATGCTGTGCAGGGCATCTGACACACACGGTCTAATGTGGGTGCTAGCAGGGACTGTGAGTTTTTAGAGCATCTCCATTTGCTCATAGAACCATCTGAGGACTCTGGGCTGCTGTAGAAAACTCTTGAGTGTCAGGAATTCCTGTACTTTGTTGAGTCTTTGGGCCGCTGAGATTGATTACTGTACAAAGGCTGACATCTGGTGGTGTAAGGTGGGTATTGTCAGCCCACTTTATGACACCGATTGTCATTCTTTGGGACATTTTAAAATGTTGAACTCTTTCTATTCGTGGTTGCCAAAGAAGAGCTTCAGAGTGTCCTGAAGAGTGACACAAGAGGGCACAGCTTAGAAATATGAGGGTGGTGTCAAAATTTCCTAACATAGGAGCATTTGTGTATGACAAACATATCAGGTATGGAAAGTGACAGCAGAGGCTGGCCATCCACTGAGGGACCCAAGGAAAAGGTCATCCCAGAGCAGCCTCCATTTAGCCTCTACATGACCGGGGCCATCCCTTCTCCCCTTTCCTTTCAGTTAAGGCTGATGCTTATTCCAGGCACAGCTAGAATGTACTTCCTTGGTCCCCTCAGATACGACGTTTTGAAATCCTTTAGTTCTCAATGGCATCTGTATAGGTTGGTCCAGCATATAGCTTCCTTTTTCTCCTTTTCTTTGACTTTTTTTTCTTTCCATGTTTTTATTGTACCCATTCTTACTATTCGACTGGTGTGTAAACTCCAGGAGGAGAAGTCAGGAAACAAATCCTTGCCTCTTGGACACTTGCCTAATGCCTTGAGAACTCACCCCATAAAGTGTTTGACAGTAATAAACAGTGGTGGTTGCCAAGGATGCACCTGAGTGTGTCTGCTGGTGGCCTGAATGCCTATGGCAAGGGAAATGGCCAGCATCTGGACCTCCTACTCTGGAGCTTATTCAGTCATATCCCTTTTACCCATCTTTCTTGAACTAGTCCTGTATCTTTATTCCCTTGCTCCCACTGGTTATTAGGTACAAGATGTGTGTACAGTTGTGCAGATTGTACACTACCTAACTCCAGAGATTGCTATTCAAGCTGTACAGTGTGTGAGTGATTCTCTCAAACTGGGCAATGGATGACCTCTTTAGCTGAACACAGCAGCCCTGAGGAACAGGTAATGATGGATGACATGGCATAGAGGTACTAGCTACAGAAATTTATTTGTGATCCTAAACTTTCTTTTAGTCCAATGTCAGCTTTGCTCCTTTTCATAGTGAACACTGTCTTGGAGAACATTCAGCAGTTCAGAAAGTAAAATTTAGTGTCACGATGACATGTAACACAAAGCCATGAATGATAAAATACCCTTGATGTTGGAGTTCCCATCGTGGCTCAGTGGAAACAAATCTGACTAGTATCCATGAGGATGCAGATTCAATCCCTGGCCTCACTCAGTGGATTAAGGATCTGGTGTTGCCCTGAGCTGTGGTGTAGGTCACAGATACAGCTAGGATCTGGCATTGCTATAGCTGTGGTGTGGGCCTGCGGCTGCAGCTCCAATTTGACCCTTAGCAAATTGAACCTGGGAACATTCATATGCCATGGGTGTGGCCCTAAAAAGAAAAAAATTTAAAAAATACTCTTGATGGTTTTTTTGCATCTCCTACTGAAGAGCAGGCTCTAGAAATGAACCTGTACAATGGCTGACAACTGCACTTTTTGAAATTGTGAGGCAATTGACACTTAGCTTTAGCATCCTCTCCTTCCCTCTCTCTCTGCTCTCCATCCACCCCTAGTGACAAGCTCTCCCTCTCCTCCATGTGCCCACAGCCTCAAGAATCTTCTGTGGGGACCCATACAGGCTTACAGTCTCTCTGGCCCTAACAGTGGCTCATAAAAATGCATACCCCTTGCTTTTTCATTCTCTCAAGGCCATTTTTTTTTGTCTTGGTAGAAATGAAATTAATTAAAGATTCCCTGTTTACATGATACTCCTCTGAGATAACCTCAAGCTTCGACCCAATTAAAATTCATTGCTCCTTGAAAATAAGTTTTGATAAGTCCCAGTGGGGAAGATGTTTGAGTTCAAGGCCTTTCCAAGTTCCTCAAACACTCATGCTTCTAGCCTCCACATTCTCTGGAGCTACTACTTCACACTGTGTGCAGTTGCTCCAGTGAATGCTTATGCTAGCATGGCAGCCATGTTTCTGGTTTTAAGGAGATAGAAGAAAAGTCCATTGGGTGTGCTTAATGACTTCTAGAAATGATGCATCTGGAAGTGGGAGGTGCTGAGGGAGAAATGCATCTATAGCACTTCACCCACCATTCTGCCTTATTACCAGCTCCCTCCTGAATCTTGGCTCTTTCCTCCACATGGTCCTCTAGTTCTCAGGCACGTGGTATGCTTGCCCTCTGCTCTGTTGCCCTCAGTGCTTGTCCAATGTTGAGCTTGCACAGAAACAAGACCCTCCTTCTGCCTATGACAAAGAGGAAGTAGGATCCCGCCATAGTTCCAAACACAGGTTTGAGCAGTGGGTGGCATAACCTAACAGAAACATAAGAGATTATGTTCTAAATTCAGTTAATCATTAATTTGATCCTGGGAAAGTAGTGAGCCTTGCTAGACTTTTATTTTCCTATATTTAACAGAGAGAAAATAAAGTCAAATATAGCACATTTAGTCATCATGACCAGGGTGAAGATTTAAAATGACATAAAACAACCTATAATGGAAAATAATCTGAAAAAGAAATATATATATATATATACTAGCACGACATTGTACATGAACTGTACTTCAATTTAAAAAAAGCTTATTAAAAAATAAAGTACAAATGTGCAATTGAAAAATGTGACATAATAAGCATGCGAGCAAAATGAAAATTTTCTAAAAGGTCAATTTAGAATGATCTAAAGGTAATTCTTGGCAAAGCAATCTTGGAATGTAGATTTTTGTTTGCTAATATATATTTTTTTAATTTTAATTACAGTTGACTTACAATGTCCTGTCAGTTTCTGCCGTACAGCAAAGTGACCCAGTTTTATATATGTATATATATATATTCTTTTTCTCATATTATCTTCTCTCATGTTCTATAACAAGTGATTGGATATAGTGCCCCTTGCTGTAAAGTAGGACCTCATTGCTTATCCATTCTAAATGTAATAGTTTGCATCTACCAACATCAAGCTCCCAGTCCACCCCGCTCCCACCTCCTCTCCCTTGGCAACCATAAGTCTGTTCTCCACGTCTATGAGTCTGTTTCTACTCTGTAGATAGGTTCATCTGTGCCATATTTTAGATTTCACAAATAAGTAACATCATATGGTATTTGTCTTTCTCTTTCTGGCTTATTTCACTTAGTATGAGAATCTCTAGTTGCATCCATGTTGCTGCAAATGGCATTACTCTATTCCTTTTTTATGGCTGAACAGTATTCCATTGTGTATATGTACCACATCTTCTTAATCCATTCATCTGTTGATGGACATTTAGGTTGTTTCCACGTCTTGGCTATTGTGAATAGGGTTGTAATGAACACAGGGGTGCATGTATCTTTTTGAATTGTAGTTTTGTCTGGATATATACCCAGGAGTGGGATTGCTGGATCATGTGGTAGTTCTATATTTAGTTTTCTGAGATATTTCCATACTGTTTTCCATAGTGGTTGTACCAATTTACATTACCACCAACAGTGTAGGAGGGTTCCCTTCTCTCCACACCCTTTCCAGCATTTTTTAATTTGTAGACCTATTAAAGATAGCTATTCTGACTAGTGTGAAGTAGTACCTCATTTTAGCTTTGATTTGATTTCTCTTACTAATGATGTGGAGCATTTTTTCATATTGGCCATCCATATGTCTTCTTTGGAGAACTGTTTATTTAGATCTTCTGCCGATTTTTCAATTGGGTTGTTCGTTTTCTGTTGTTGAGTTGTAGGAGTTGTTTGTGTATTTTGGAGATTAAGCCCTTGTCAGTTGCATCATTTGCAACTATTTTCTCCCATTCCGTAGATTATCTTTTTTTTTTTTTTTTTTTTTTATGGTTTCCTTTGCTGTAAAGACTCGTAAGCTTGATTAGGTCCCATTGGTTCATTTTTGTTTTTATTTCTATTGCCTTGGAAGACTGACCCAAGAAAATATTTGTATGGTTGATGTCAGAGAATGTTTTGCCTATGTTCTCTTCTAGGAGTTTTATAGTGTCTTGTCTTATGTTTAAGTCTTTAAGCCATTTTGAGTTTATTTTTGTGCATGGTGTGAGGGTGTGTTCTAGTTTCATAGATTTACATGTAGCTATTCAGTTTTCCCAGTACCACTTGCTGAAGAGATTTTCTTTTTCCCATTTTATATTCTTTTCTCCTTTGTCAAAGGTTAACTGACTATAGGCCTCTGAGTTTATTTCTGGGCTCTCTATTCTGTTCCATTGATCAGAATGTAGATTTTTTTAAATGAGTCAGCCAACTGAAACATGCCCCCACCCTAAAGACACACAACAGTATTTCCTGCACTGTTTAGTGTGTGATTGCTCTAGCATTCTTAAAGGAAAGGACCATTTTAGTTTTGTATCCTTACCTCCTTCCATAGCATATACCTACAGTAGAGAAACAAATGTTAAATACATGCTTTGATTTGGAAAACATGGAGTCAATGTCTGTATTTGAGCTGTGAAGGAGGTGAAGGGTTAGGATGATGTGGCACTGAGGTGTCTGGCTCAGGTGTGGTGGTGACATTCAATGGCATAAGCAACCACAGAAAAGGACTAACTGCAGGGCAGACAGGAAAAGCGTCATAGATTTAATTGCAGTACTGTTGTATTTGAGCTATTTGTGGCCATCTACATTAAAATGTCCAATGGGAAGTTGGAGATTGAGGTCTGGAGTTTAGAAAATAAATAGATTTGAGAGTCATCAGTAAAGTTATGAATGAATCTTGCAAAAGAATATATGGAGAGATTCTTGGAGTTCCCTGGTAGCTTAGCAGATTAAGGATCCAGCATTGTCACTTTTGTGGCTTGGGTTGCTGCTGCGGCATGGGTTTGATCCCTGGCCTGGGAACTTCTGAATGCTGCAAGTGTGGCGCAAAAAAAAAAAAAAAAAAAAGTAGAGAAAGTGAGGAACTCCTATTATGGCTCAAGGGAAAAAAACCTGACTAGTATCCATCAGGATGTGGGCTTTATCCCTGGCCTCACTCAATTACCCAGCACTGTTGAGAGCTGGGGGTGTAGTTTGCAGATAAGGCTTGGATCTAGATCTGGTGTCGCTATGGCTGTGGTGTAGGCCGGCAGCTGTAGCTCCACTTCGACCCCTAGCCTGGGAACTTCCATATGTGGCACCTGTGGGCCTAAAATACACACACACACACACACACACACACACATATGTATGTGTGTGTCTGTATGTATATATATGTATATATATGTGTGCATGTATAGAGAGAGAGAGAAGAGGAGGGGGGAGAGAGATGCTTGACAATGTATAGTCAGGACAGTATTTGATACCTCTGATTACTCCTTCTTCCTTGTCTTCCTTGAAAATCTCCCCTCGTGGCTTCCAGCATACTACCTCCCTCGTTTCTCTCCTAAATCTCTTGGCATTGCTTTGCAGGTTTTTTTCTTTCATTTAGCCCATGACTTGAGAGTACCCTGGGCTCAGTCCTTTGATCTCTCTTGTGGTGATAGAGCATCTAAATGACTGCTATAAAGATCATTTCTATCTGATGATTTTCCAGGTTTGATCATGAGTCTAGACTTTTCTTCTCTTCCAGATTCATAGCTAATTGACTCTTCGATGTTTTCACTTGGATGTGTAATAGGTGACTCAAAATTCATATGCTTACAACCTAGTTCCTGAACTCCACACAGCCAGTCTGGCTCCTACCACAGTGTTTCCCAGGTCACCTGAAGGCAGCTCCATCCTTCCACTTGCCCAGACACAAACCTTTGATGTTATCCTTGACCAGCCTGTTCTCCTACATTATTCTCATGTGTTCATATGCAAATCCTGTTAACTCTGTTTCAAAATCCAAGCTCTGGCTACTTCTCACCATGTCTATTGTTACTCCCCCAGTTAAGTACCATTATCTCTCTCTTGAATTAGTCATCCTTTTCCTAGGATCCACGTTCCAACCCCTGTCCCTCTGTCTTTAACTCAGCAGCAATGGCATATTAAAAAAAAATTAATAATCAGATGATGTCACTCTTCTGCTCAAAAATCTCCTGTGGCTTCCTATCTTACAGAGCAGAAATGCCCATATCCTTACCATGACCCATGATGCCTCTCTGACCTCATGACCTACCTACCTTAGCCACACAGAATCTCAGGCAAGCTCCCACCTCAGGCCTTTGCATTGGGTTTTTTCTTTCTGCAACGCTCTGTCCTTACTTATTCATAATTCTCTCCTATAACTTTTCACGTCTTTATTCAAACACCATCTTAATGGAGGCCTTCCCTAATCACCCTGTTAAAAACTGCAGCTCTTTGTCTTCAATACTTTTTGCTCCCTTTCCCTGCTTGCACTTTTATCTATAATCACTTACCATCTTACATGTCATATATTTTACTCATTTGTTTACTTCTGTCTCCTCCTGTTGGAATATAGGCTTTATGAGGGCAAGAGTAGGATTTATTTTTTTTCACTGATGTATCCCTAAAATTTACAATAATGCCTGGCATGTTATTTGATCTCCACAAATATTTATTGATATATGGTGAGATATGAGGAAGAATATGAAGAGATTCTCAAGCGGTATTAACATTTAAAAACATTTGAATCACTGCTGGAGTAAAGGCTTTAAAAAATTATTATGAATTATATTACTATTTAAAAATATATATTGTACTTGCATTCAGACTGATTTCTTTGGGGCTAGCCCAATTACTTTCATAAGATAGCTTTGTTGACGTATTATTGACTTAAGTATAAGTGTTGACTTATATAACTATTAGGTAACATCGTCACCACAGTCAAGGTAATGTAAGTTTCCATCCAAAAGTTGTCTCATGACCTCTTGTAATCCCTCCCTCCTGCCCCTTCTCACTCCCTCAAGCCCTCCTCTCCCATCCTAATCCCTAGGCAACCACTAATATGCTTTCTGTCACTATAGATTAGATTGCATTTATGGAATTGTGTGACATGGAATCATACAGTGTATACCCTTTTGTGTCTGGCTTATTTCACTTGGCATAATTATTTTGAAATACTTCCATGTTGTAGCAAATATTCATGGTTCATCCCTTTGTTAGCTGAGTAATAATAACTCATTGTATGAATAGACAACATTTTGTTGATTACTGATGGACATTTGGGATGTTTCCAAATAGAGCTTCTGTGAGCATTCACATAGCCCAGTTTCTTTGTTTCTGAGATTCAGAGCTCAGGAAAATAGAGCTTCACTTCATTGAGTGCTAAACAGAAACTCAGATCAGCTAAAAAAAAAACTTCATTGGGAGCAAGGGTCAGGCTTTAAGAGGTTAATGTGACTTGGCCAAGTTAGTTGCGGAAGTGCTGCTGACAGCCTGCCTTGGCTTCAGCACATTATGTTTCCTGACTAAGTGAATCATGTCAGGAATCTGAGACGTATCGAAGGTGCAGCATTGAACACAGTAGCTGATTTATGGATCCCTTGAAAGACAGACTGAGCCTACTAATAGGGAGGATGTGATGTGACAAGATTACACTGCTAATGTTCCCTGGGTGCTGACCTCAGAGTCTGTCTGCTTCCTAGCCTTTGAAGCTCAGACCTATTATACTTATAATTTTATAAACCTTTTTCTTTTTTCTTCCAGCTCTCAACCATGTATCTAGGCCAAATTTCTGTTTTCAAAGTTTTGCCAACATGCATTATCTGTCCTCCCCCCACCCCCCAATAATTCAAGCAGCTGCAATTGAATCTACTTTCAGATTTGGCCTGCCTGGTCTTCTCTTGGGAGGCATTAACACATGACTGACAAGTTAATAGAGGGCAAAAATTGATTGTAGAGGTTTGGGTGTAGAATATGGATTTTATTTTGGCTTGTTTACAAGTAGGCTGTAAGCTGTAAGAGTAAACTGTGAATATTGGTCAATTATTTTCTAAACCCTCATAGATTTCTTTAAGCTGTTTAACTGATGGTTTTCCCACTGCAGATATGCTCCTGGTGTCTGAAAATCCCTCTGACTTTCACTTTTGCTCTCATGGAGTAGTTGCTGTCGGGAGCTCTGATGATGCTGAAGAATTGCTGGTCACAAATGTAAGGCTTGTTAGTTATCAGAGAAAAGTCTGGTAATGACAATGAGAAATGAAAGCAAGCATCTTAAATCTCCTCTCTTCCAAAGTGTCCTGGAGAAATGACTTTCCTTCCCCTGGGGTGGAGGATGGAAAGGGTCCCCTGCCCAGGACTGCTTCTGTCTAGTTTACTTATTTATTGTCAAAGCACACATTGTCAATGTCATAGCTTCGGTACATGTAGAAAAGTCGGAACATGCTTCAACTCAGTGGCAGCCACTGTTTTATTTTATTTAAAGTTTTACAGTCTTTATTGTTTTCTATTTGGGGTTACAGTTATATAGTTGTTTTGGTGGTTTTTTTAATCAAAGGTTATAATTATACTGCATATGCTGTTTGATAGTTTGCTTTTTCAATTACTCTTAAGCATTTTCAGTGTTATTACAAACCCTTCATAAGCATTTAAACGAATGCTTAATATTTTATCAGACATTTGTTCTGTAGTTTATTTATTTATTTTCTTTTTTTAGGGCTGCACCCATGGCATATGGAAGTTCCCAGGCTGGGGGCCGAATTGGAGCTGTAGCCACCAGCCTACGCCACAGCCACAGGAATGCCAGATCCAAGCCACATCTGCAACCTACACCACAGCTCATGGTAATGCTGTATTGTTAAGCAACTGAGTGAGCGAAGCCAGGGATCAAAGCTGCATCCTCGTGGATACTAGTAAAGTCCGTTAACCGCTGAGCCACGATGGGAACTCCTGTAGTTTATTTAGCCATTCTCCTATTGTTAGATTCAAGGCTGTGGGATTTTTTTTCCTCCTATAGTGAATATCTTTGCAGATGAGTGCTTGTTCTATATATTAGATTCACCTTATGCTAGATTCCTAAAAGCGAAATTACTAGGTAGGATTATGAATTTTTTATAGTTTCTTGATACATATTCTAAATTAGCCACTAGAAAGACTGTACCAATTTCCACCCCCCTTAAGTATGTGAGAACACACTTCTTATCATGTGCAGGGGCTTCTTAGGATGCCGTTCTTTGGTGACATGGTTTTTCTTTTCTTAAACACTTCCTTTTGCCAGTCTTTGAAATGTATCTGTGCTGGAATGAAGTTGGGAGAACATATGGGATCCCAGAAATAAGCAACCCATCAGATATGGTGCTACTTTGTTCCATAACCATGAAAGGCAAAATCATTTACCTCAAATAACCAGTTAATGATAGATTATTGAAAGGGAGAGGAGGGGAGCAGGGCATGGAAGGAACGTTAAAATGACTGGGAATTAAACAAGTAAGTCATAGGCCTCCTAATTTTCTTTTAAAGGGATAAGCAGACTGCGCGGGTGACCAAGTGCCAACAGGGCCAATTTGCATTGCTTTGAACAGAGCTGTCACGCTTGGGGGCTGTAGAGATCCGTCTCCTCTCCTCCAGCAGCCACAGCCCACGAGTAGAGGGAGGTGTGACACACAGCGGGGGTGAGGTGCTTACTGCAGCCATTAGGCAAATGAAGACTCGGCCATCTGCTTCTCTTTTTACAGCAAGCCATGGACATCTTGGGCTTTCTTCCTGATGAGAAGTATGGATCCTATAAACTCACTGGAGCCATCCTGCACTTTGGAAACATGAAATTTAAACAGAAACCCAGAGAAGAGCAAGTTGAAGCAGATGGCATGGAAAGTAAGGATTACTTTGAAGACATAGCACGTACTCTCTTCAAGTCCCTGACACCAGGCCTGCCCACCTTTTCCTTGTAGTTGACCTCGCCTCTTGGTTTTTGGAAATGTCGAAATTAATCAGCAATCTCCTTCAATTGCTATTCCCCCAAGTTATTCCGTCAACTACCATTCTGATGTTGAACCCTATCTTAGAATAAGAAGCATTCCTTAATTATTGATGATGCCAGTACGACTGCTAAACTTGGGTAATACAGGATAGTCTAAGACATAGCCTTCCTTCAGCATATAGAATATTGAGAAAGTCAGAAAACTGAACAGACGAAATACCATAGGATGTATTAAGCAACATAGAATTCCAACGGAAGGGTTTCCATTGCTTTGAAAACACAATGGCTTCATTTTCCTTGTTTTTTACTCACATTTAGGAAGTCTATAGTCATGCCTGCTTACCAAAAAGATTTACAATGAATGATCTGTCTAGAATAATGATTACAATAGAAAAATCACAGTTATGAAAAGAAGGAATCGTAGTCATTGTAATTATTTCATTTAATACTAAAATTCCTGATAGCTGAAACAAAAAGAAAAAAAAAATTCACTTAAGAGTTCCTTGGTGGTCTAGTGGTTAAGGATCTGCTGTTGTCACTACTATGGCTCAGGTTCAATCCCTGGCCCAGGAATTTCCACATGCAGTGGGCACAGCCAAAAAACAAACAAACAAAAAAACCTCCATTCATTTCTTTCAACAAATAATTTTTAAAATTTTATAGTTTCAATTGTGGTAAAATTATACACAGCATAAAAATTTAACATTTTTAAGTTAACAATTCAGTGGCATTAAATATCTTCACATTGTTGTGCAACCATCACCACTATTTGTCTCCAAACCCTTTTCATCATCCCAAACTGAAACTCTGGACCTATAAAACAATAACTTCCTATTACCCCTCTCCCCTAGCCCATGGAAACCAATATTTTACTTCTGTCTCTATGAATTTAAGTACTCTGGGTATATCATATATGTAGAATCTTATAGTATTTGTCCTTTTGTATCTGGTTTGTTTCACTTAGCATAATGTTTTCAAGACAGGTTGTGGTATGTGTCATAACTTCCTTTTTAAGGCCAAATAATATTCCATTGTATGTGTATTCTGCTTTTTTGTTTATCCATTCATCCATTTACAGACACTTGCATTGCTTCCTCTTTTTACTACTCTGAATAACACTGCTGTGAACATTAATGTTCAAATATCTGTTTTAGTCTGTTTTCAGTTCTTTTGTGTGTATACCCAGAAGTAGCATCCTAGATTAAATGATAATTCTATGTTTAATTTTTTTTAGGAACCATGCTAATGTCTGTAGTGACTGCAACCTTTTACATTCCCACCAGCAATAGGCAAGGGTTCTATTTTTTTTTTTTCTTTTTAAGGCTGTACCCACAGCACATGGAAGTTCCTAGGCTAGGGGTTGACTTGGAACTGTAGCTTCCAGCCTACTCCACAGCCACAGCAAAGCAGGATCCAAGCCACATCTGCAACCTACACCACAGCTAATAGCAATGCCAGATCCTGAACCCACTGTGTAAAGCCAGGGATAGACCTGGCCTCATGGATAGTTGGATTGTTTACTGCTGAGCCACTATGGGAACTCCAAGGGTTCTAATTTTTTTACATTCTCACTAACACTTGTTTTCTGTTTTATTTTAATGAGTGTAAACTGGTATCTCATCATGGTTTTAATTTTCATTTCCCTAATGATTAGTGATTTTGAGTATCTTTCATATTTTTGTCTATCTTCATTAGAGCAACATCTATTCAATTCCCTTGCCCATTTTTGGATTTTTTTTTATGTTTAACATTTTTTTTTTTTTTGTCTTTTTTTTGTTATTTCTTTGGGCCGCTCCCACGGCATATGGAGGTTCCCAGGCTAGGGGTCGAATCCGAGCTGTAGCCACTGGCCTACGCCAGAGCCACAGCAACGCGGGATCCGAGCCGCGTCTGCAACCTACACCACAGCTCACGGCAACGCCGGATCGTCAACCCACTGAGCAAGGGCAGGGACCGAACCCGCAACCTCATGGTTCCTAGTCGGATTCGTTAACCACTGCGCCACGACGGGAACTCATGTTTAACATTTTTTGAGGCCAATCTCTGCAGGAGACTATTCTTGGTGCTGGGATATACCTGTGAACAAGACACCATCCCTATCCTGACTGTCTAGTGTGGGAGAGAGACATAAAGACAAATATACATGAAGTAATAATGAAAAAAATAAAGCAGAGTAAAGGAATGAAGAATAATAGGAGTTGGGGGTTATCATTGATAGGGCGGTCAGAGAATCCCCTTAGAGAAGATGTTACTCGAGCTCAGATGAGAACACAGTGAGGGTATGTGCCCTGAATATTGTGTTAACATCTTATACACTAATATATTAATATATGCTCTTGTGGCATCTTGTTGCCTTATTTTGTTGCTTTTGTCATTGTTTCTCTCTCTCTCTTTTTTTTCCTTTTTCCACCCTTTGATACAAAGTCTTTTGGATGGTTTTTATCAGGAAAGCAAGTCATAGTTATTAATCAGAAAATACAGATAAGGAAATGAAATATTTCATCTCATCTGATCTCACTGGTTGTTCCTTCTCAGGTTCTTTGCTAAAGTGTCCTCCTCTTCCTTGCTTCTAAAGCTATGGGGCAGCTGGGCTCAACTCTTGAAACTTTTCTCTACTTGTTTCTTTAGCTGATCATCTCGAACTTAAATGTATAGAACCTAACGCTTCATCTCTCCCCACGTCTGCTACTCACTCTTCATTTCTCGGTCTTCTTATTCAATGTCAACTGGGTTCTCCCCATTGCCATGACTCTTAGCATCATCCTGAACTCCTATCTTTCTTGTGATCTCTATCTTTACCATAAGCTGTGTTAAGTGACATCTTAATATATATAAAATTCACAACCACCCTTAATGACCATGTTCATTGCCACCACCTGGCCCAAGCCACCAGTTCTTACCAGATTATTGCAATAGCCTCCTTATTCATCTCCTGTTTCCACCCCTGTCCCATCACTGTAATTCCACACAGAGCAGCCAGCAGTGATCCTTTCACAGTATAAGCCAATGGCTCCCATTTTACTCAAAGTAAGCCCCCGATCCTCATCGCAGCTGCCTTTTCTCTAACACCTCTCTAATTCTCTCTCTAATCCCATCTCCATATTTTGATCAATAATATGAAATTTATATTTGGTCTTTGTCCCAGTGTCTGACACAGAGCTTTTAACTTGGAATTTCTTGAGTGAAGAGGGCAATAAAGTTGTCTTATATGTTAATAAGATGACTTTTGGACTGTACCTATGGATGAGGTCTAGTTACCACAAGAACTAAACATGCGGTTAGAAAGTTGGAATTTTCAGTGCCACTCCTGACAGGGCAGAGGAAAGGGCTAGAGTTTGAGTTCGATCACCAGTGACCAATGAGTTAATTAGCCATGCCTCTATAATAAAGCCGCCATAAAAACCCAAAAGGACAGTGTGCTGAGAGCTTCGCAGTTGGTGAAAACAGGTAGAAATTTGAGAATTTGAACAGGGTATGGGAACTACACCCTTTCTCCACACCTCACCCTGTGCATCTCTCACATCTGGCTATTCCTGAAATACATCCTTCTATAATAACCATTGATCTAGTAAATACAGTATTTCTCTGAGTTCTGTGAACCTCTAGCAAGTTGATTGAACCCTAAGAGTGTGTCTTTGGAACCTCCAGTCTACAGCCTAAGTGACAACCTGAACTCCCAGTTGGCATCTGAAGTGGGGGGAAAAGTCTTGTAGGACTGGACTCTTAATTAACCTCTGAGATCTGATGCTATATCCAGGTGGTTAGTATAAGAATTGCGGTGAATAATAGAACATCCAGCTGGTGTTGCAGAATTGCTTGGTGTGGAACCCCTCCCCCAATTGCAATCAGGTGCAGAGCCCTCACCTACCCTTTCCCCATTCTCTCACTCCCTTCACTCAGTCCTCTGGTCTCTTGGCTCCTTTCTGGAGCACTTAAGCACTTCTGTTGCATCAGGACTCTACTAACTCCTCCTAGCTGGAACCCTTCCTAGGGATCCTCACGGCTGACTCCCTCACTTTATGAAGGTGACTTCTTGGATGTTACCTTATCAGAAAACCTTCCCTGCCTTGACCGCCTCCACCTCCTTCTCATTCTCTATCTCCTTACCCTGAATATTTTTGTTTGTGTCTTTCATACAGCTATGTTTTATTGGCTGTTCTACCCTCTAATCTCCATCAGATGTAAGCATCATAAGAGCAGGGACCTAATTTGGTGTGCACTGCTGTATTTTTTAGTTTTTTTTTTCTTTTTTTTCCCCCTTTCCTAGGGCCGCTTCCTGTGGCAGATGGAGGTTCCTAGGCTAGGGGTCTAATCGGAGCTGTAGACGCCAGCCTATGCCAGAGCCCCAGCAGCACAGGATCTGAGCTGCATCTGTGACCTACACCATAGAGCTGCATCTGCGACCTACACCACAGTTCATGGTGACGCTGGATCCTTAACCCACTGAGCAAGGCCAAGGATCAAACCGGTATCCTCATGGATACTAGCCAGGTTCGTTAACCACTGAACCACAATGGGGACTCCCTCAGGGACAATCTGTTAGACTTTTCTATTCATATCCTTGGTACTGCTCTTCTCTCTGCTTCTCAGGCTAGAAACCTCTTGGTCACATTCCTCAGTCTTTCTTTTTTCCCTTTCTCTTTGCTAGTTTACTCTTTCAGCACTTTGTGCTCCAGCATTCTGTGGTGGGTTCACTTTCTCTGTAATCTCACTCTGGTCTGTTTTGCACACTTCCACAAATTTCACTATTTTGAAGCTGAACTCTAATGATGCCATTTCTCTGCTAAAAGTCCCTTTAACATATCCCTATTATTTAACTAATACCTTACAGTGAAACCGGATGTCTCCTGTGATGGTAAGTTACCCACTTTTCTGTTTATCTCACTTCCCAACCTCTTGGTCAATCCGCTGTATTTGACCCTCTCTGCACTCCCCACCTCTGGGCCTTCAAGTCACGCTGTTACCTGCCTCAGGAAGGCTTGTTCTCCCATATTTTCCCCTCAAACCCTTCTCATCCTTCAAGGCTCAGGTCAAATGATGTTTCTTCCTTAAAATCTTCCCTGGCCATGCATTCCAGAAGGGATCTCTCCCTCTTTCAAACTTTCATGATACTCATGATTTGTCACTTATAGGCACTTATTTTTTTTTCACCTGCTATTTTTGTATGTGTTTTATTTATTCTCATGGATTATAAACTCCTTGATGTCAAGGGTTTTTGTCTTGCTTATCTGTCTTCTTACTATAGCATCTAGAACTGGGCCTCGCACATAACAAGTGTTCAAAAACTCTCTTCAATAAATTAGGGAAATATGAACATCTCAGAAACCATGCAATAACTACATAAAAGACTAATTGTAGGTCACTTTAAAAACATCCTTTTCACATTAGATAGATTGTCTTCTGGCAAAACTAGATTTTGTGCCTTTCCTTATATCTGGTTATTGACAGCTGGAACTGAACTGGGATGGAATTGTCACATTAGAAAGGATTGCCTTTTGTTTTTCTCTACTTCCTTACCTGTTTCCAAATGAAGTCAGACTTTGTTCTCTCCATCTACTTCTAAATATATTTATAAACCTGGATTTCATTCTCCAGAGAGTAGCTTTCACACTTGGCTGCACGTCAGAATTACTGGGTGGGGGGCTTTTAAATTCCTGAGGCTCAGGTCTCACCCAGACCAAAGGAAACCAATCTCTGAGGATGGATGCTGGCATCTGTGTTCTTTTCACAACTGGCCAGGTGACCCAATGTGCAGCCAAGGTTGAGCACCCTCTCAGAAGAACTGTTCTCAAACTTTCCAGTGTATCAGAATTACCAGATGAACATGCTAAAAACAGGCGCAGACCCTAACCTCCTTCAGTGAGCTAGTCCTTTGTTTCTTTATAAGCTCTCCATGCTATTCTGATTTGTACTAATGTTTGAGGACACCCTCTAGCTAAATCTCTCCCAGGTAAGATCATATTACCTAGTTAAAATTCATGGTTTTATTCACAAGGTCCTAGGGAATGATGTTTATTGGTGGGAATATCATAAAGCCTCTTTTGGGAAGACATCAGGTCACATGACAAAAAGGCTTACTGACATTTTTGAATGTCAGAAGGAATTTTATTCATAGATTTAAACTATTTTCATCTTGGTTATGAGGTTATAAACCTTTAGTGAAAACAAAAATTTTTTTTGAATATGACAACTGTTATTTTCTTAAAAAAAAAAAAAAGGTGGAGATTGTGTGATGTATAATGTACACCTGAGAGATAAATCCAAGGCGTGCTACTCTTCTGTCTGCAGGTCTTTGAGTGTCTCTGGAGTGGATGAGAAATAATTCCATAATGCTGGATGCTATTTCTGCTAGAGCTTAAGGTGTATAATGTACAGAGAATTTAGGTTTCTTTTGTTCATGGATAAATACACTCAAAGGACTATCATTAATCCTGGAAAAAAGGTTATATGTAATCGAGACTGTTATTACTTGTGTTATTACCTGTACTGTCCGTCTAAATGCTTCCAAAGCTTAGAAAATCTGTTTTGTTTTGTTTTGTTTTGTTTTGTTTTTCCTGAACAGGTATTATGGAATTGTTCATTTTTCACATTGTTGGTTTCTATTCATCTCTACTCAGATTCATCAGGCACCCATTGCATTTATCCCTTTCTTTGAAATATTTTCATTTTTGGTTAGGTGTTCTTTAAAGTTTCTTTCAGTTCAAAAAGTCTATGAGTTTGACCCATTGGCTTCTCAGCTTGAAATAATCAAGCTTTTGTCCTCTAACATGGCTCTCTAAGCAGAAAAAACAGAATCAGATGGACATGTCTGCTCTACTTTTGACTTTTTCCATTTATTTTCCCAAACAGGCTTTGAATTTTGGAGGTTTTCATAGCAACTGAGTACCTAGGCCATTATCATTGCCATGGAGTACGTAGGTGTACAGCTTGTAGAAATGTATGTATAGTATGTATTGATTTCAGTTAAAAAGTAAATCAAACCTTTCAAATTCTTAAGCCTTTATGAAGAATTTAAAGACCCACAAAAAGGAAATGAATATTGTTGATATAATGACAACTAGCTTTTTAATTTTGTTTTTACTTTATTTTCTACTCATGGTTATTGTTCAGGAAAGTTTGTACTTCATAGTGAAGTAAGGAAAGACTACATTTCCTTCTATTCTAAGACATTATTTTCCAGAATGGCACCATCAGATATACTAGCATAGCTCAGGATTCATTTAAAATGAAAGACAGCAGAGAGGTTTCAGTTGAGCAAAATATTCCTTTTGTTTGATAACTGAAAAAAAATCTGCAATTCGAAATGTGTTTATAACTTTCTGCCTGTGGCATTCTTTTGTATTATTGTCATTTTTCAAACACCTGATGTGATACATGCCTATTTACTTTTCCTTTTGATAATACTCATTCCTCTTCATTTCTTAGAAAATAGAGGTACTGTTTTAGTACAACAGTGTGGGTTGTAAGTGTTCTTGTTAGGCAGCAGAGGGCACTATAGAGCAAAGACGTCATAGGAAAAATTTTTTGATGGGTACTGGGTAAGTGTCCAGTATTAGTGGTTGTCTTGCACATCTGATTTCATGGTCCAAGTTCCTGTTTCACTGAAAAGATCTACCAATATATATGTAAAAGAAGAAAATAGGCAAGTAATAAAAATGAGATTTGTAAAATGTCCTTCAGATAAATAGTTCTTTTCTAAAGAGGGCCAGTTTTAGATTATTTTTAAAAATTGAGCTATAATTCACACATCATAAAATTTACCCTTTAAAAATAGTTCAGGAGTTTTCACTGTGGCTCAGCATGTTAAGAACCCAACCAGACTAATATCCATGAGGATACAGGTTTGATCGCTGGCCTCGATCAGTGGGTTAAGGATCGGCATTGCTGCAAGTTGAGGCGAAGGTCACAGATGTGGGCTCTGATCTTGCATTGCTGTGACTATAGTATAGGATTCCACCCCTAGCCCTGGAACTTACATATGCCACAAATACGGTCCTAAAAAGGAAAAAAAAAAATTGAGTTTGAGCATATTCGCGAGGTTGTATGACCATCACCACTATCTAATTCCAGAACATTTCATTATTTCAAAAAGAAATTCTGGACCCAACAGTAGTTACTTCTCATTCCCTTCTCTCCTAGCCCCTGGCAACTACAAATCTACTTTCTGTCTCTGTGGATTTACCTATTCTGGAAAATTCAAATAAATAAGATCATACAATATATGGCCTCATCCATACTGTAGCACACATCAATACTTCACTCTTTTTTTTTTTTTTTTGTCTTTTTAGAGCTGCACCCATGGTATATGGAGGTTCCCAGGCTAGGGGTTGAATTGGAACTGTAGCCTCTGGCCTACACCACAGCTACAGCAGCACAAGATCAGAGCCTCATCTGTGACATACACCTCAGATCACGGCCATGCCAGATCCTTAATCCATTGAGTGAGGCCAGGGATGGAACCTGTGTCCTCATGGATGCTAGTCAGATTCATTTCTGCTGAGCCACAATGGGAACTCTAACACTTCATTCCTTTGTGGATAAAAAAGTTCCATTGTATTACTAGGCCACATTTTGTTTATCCATTCATCCGTTGAAAGACATTTGCATTTTTTTCCATTTTTTGACCATTATGAGTAATGCCACTAGGAACATTTGTATACAATTATTTTGTGTGAACATGTTTTTATTTCTCCTGTGTATATACATAAGAGTGCAATGTCTGGGTCCTATAATAAATATGGTTAACTTTTGAATAGCTGTCAAGTGATATTCTCTAGTGGCTGTACCATTTTACATTCTAGCAGTGTAAATTTCTCCGCTTCTTCACTAACACTTGTTATTATCTATCTTTTTGGTTGTAGCCATTCTAGTGGATGTGAAGTGCCATTTCATTGTGGTTTTGATTCACATTTCCAAGAAATAGAGTCTTTTAAACATTTAGGATTCATGCATTTATTTCAAAACTACAGTCTACCTTGTACATCATTCTAAACTGATGACCCTTCCATCTTTTGGATAGTCTATTGGGCTATAGTGGAATGAATTTTAACAGTGTTTTCCTTCCTTTATTCCCCCTCCCCCTTTCCTCCTTTTCTCTCTCCCTCCTTCTCGTCTTCTTTTCCTTCCTTTCTTCTGCCTAGATGCTGACAAAGCTGCTTTCCTCATGGGTGTTAACTCCTCTGAGTTGGTGAAGGGCTTGATCCATCCTAGAATCAAAGTTGGTAATGAATATGTTACTAGAGGGCAAAATGTAGAACAGGTAAGATATTTCTAGAGCATTATGACTCTGTGATCTTGTAATAATTGTACACATTGTATTGTGGTGTGTTTTTCAACTTCTAATGATGTCTATAACGAGCTTCTATAAGAAAGTGAAAAAGAGTTACTGTGATGAGAATTCCAAACGTTTCATCTGTGACACACACCACAATAAATGCTCTTGTGTTAAGAGCCTTTCTAGCCTGAAATATATCGTTTTGACAGTTTTCCCTTAGGTAACGAGTCTCTTTGCAGATTCAGGCAAGTCCTTTACCTGTTGTGATTAACATCTTTGTTCTCCAGCTAAGAAGCTTCTAAAGCTATTGGTTCCTGACATGAATAAAACTGGCAAATTGACATCCATCATCTATTTGGAATATTGACTTCTTAGGCTAACAGACACATTCATTAAGAAAAGGTTTCAGGAGTTTCTGCCATGGCTCAGTGGAAACAAATCTGACTAGCATCCATGAGGACACAGGTTTGATCCCTGGTCTTGCTCAGTGGGTTAAGGATCTGGTGTTGCCATGATTGTGGTGCAGGCCAATGGCTACAGCTCCAATTTGACCCCTAGCGTGGGAACCTCCACATGCCATAGGTGTGGCCTTTAAAAAAGAAAGAAAAAAAAAAAGAAAAACGAAATTAGGACAAAAAAAAAAAAGAAAAAAGAAAAGATTTCAGAAGCATCCTGAAGTTAGCAATTGAAGGGAATGGAAAAATGATAACAGAAGTGAGAGATGGAAGGTTATATAGTGTTTTTTTCAGTATCTAGGAGAATGTTTTAATGATAGAATAGCAGGTGTTCTAAGGACTGTTGATTCTGATGATTTGCAATAAATATTCCCAGGACTGTAGGTAATAAGATCATCTAAGTGTGCTAGTGCAATTTTTTTTTTAATTTATTTATTTATTTTGTCTTTTTAGGGCTGCACCCATGGCATATGGAGGTTCCCAGGCTGGGGGTCAAATCGGAGCTGTAGCTTCGATCTACACAGCTGATGGCAATGCTGGATACTTAACTCCCTGAGGGAGGCCAGGGATCAAACCTGTGTCCTCATGGTTGCTAATGAGATTCGTTAACAACTGAGCCACCGCAGGAACTCCTGCTAGTGCAATTTGAAATAAATCTGTAATGTGTTAGTCAGTATAAGTCATACTGCAGTAACACATACATGCTAAAATCTCAGTGACAATGAAATAGGCATTTATTTCTTACTCACACCAAGTTCAATACAGATTGGACCTCCTTCAGTTTTGTACCTGAACCATCTGGAATGCATGTTACTGCACAGGGAAAAGGTGATTTGTGAAGAAAGTACACCCACCTTAACTGCTTGGGGCTAGAAGTGATATCACTTTTTACTGATATTGTATAAGTGAGAATTAGTCAACTTATTTCCTTAGCTACAGAGAGGGTGAGAATTGTCATCTTTCTGGAAAGAGGAAATGGTTTGATGACATATAATATGTATAAAACTTTCACAGGTATTATCTCCTTCCATTCTTATAACAATTCAGAGGTAAGTAGGTCAGGGATACTTATGTTTTTTCCAGTTGTGGAAACTGAAGGTTAGGGAATATAAGAAACATTCCAAAGGACACATGCTAGTATTCAGGTGACACTAAGATTATCATACTGTCTATTCATCCTAAATCTAAAAATGAGATAAATGTGCAAATTTGTGATAGAAGATAGTTACTTTGACTAAAATCAACTCTATATCTTTTGTTATATTAAGGCATCTGGTGTGACTATATTATTTAAAACATTTCCATAATTAATCAAAATCAATTTCCTAGTTTAGTTTACTCTATAAATTAGTAATTCTACCTCTACCATAACACCAACTATATGGGAACAATTTGCTTATATTTTTGTCCTCGCTAGTAATCTGAGCTACTTGAGACCATGGACTGTGTCCAGTTCATCTTAGCACTTTGGCATCTAGCATAGGGCCTTGCAAGCAGTAGGTGCTCCATAAATGTTAAAATAAATTAAATATTGAGCTGACGCTGAGCCATGCTCAGCAGGACAAGCAGTTGAGCTATTTCTTGGTCGTGTGATTAGAGATGTTTGGCGGTTTCTTGCCTTTTAAGACATTCACCACCACATGCATGCATGACATGCTATGATTATAGAACAAGTACTTGCTCTGTGTAAAACTAATGAGCCTGTAGGACTGAAATAAAACCTTCATCTCTTTAATATTGTGTTCTCAGGGACCAAGTTACCACACCAGCCTCTGCTATAATGGAACCAGCGAAGCAAGCTAATATATTATTATTCAACAATAAAAGAAAAAAAAAAAAAAAAAACCCTTGCCCTCCATCCTCTCCCCCTCCCCCACCCTCTTTCTTGCTTGTGCACTCTCTCTTTTTTTCTCTCTCTTCCTCCATCTCCTGGAGACAGAGTAAGAAAGCACGCTATAAGGTTTTCTTTTCTTAGGAATTTTACTGACGTTATAGAGACATTGTCATGGCTAAGAATAGAGATGTATATGCTCTGTTGATGACAATTGCAAAAGATGGCAAAAATTTTTGCAGTGTTAACACTCCATGCAAAGTTTAGTTCTAGCTCTAATGCTAACCAACTCTGCAGCTTTGGTCAAATACTCCATCTCTCTGAGCACCCCAATGAAGAGGCTGAATTCTCCTGTGTGTCTCAGTGGAGAAGTGATTGGCATCTAAAAGGGATAATTCTTTGGGTATGAGAGTATCCCACACGTTGTAGGAGGTTTTGCCTTCATGCCCCCAGGTGCTAAATGACAGCAATACTCTCAGTCACTCTGATGATGGGAAAATGCCCATCCTCTTCCCAAATGCCCTTCTCCCTTAGTGGGGAGGAACCATCCTGAGTTGAGAGCTGCTATATGTGATTCTCTGGAACTAAGAGTCTTCAGGTCTAGTATTTTATGATTCCAGGAGAGTTCTAACCATGCCTATTAGCAATAAGTTGTCTTACTTAAAAAAGATTAATGAGGAGTACTCTTGTGGCACAGCGGTAGGTTAAGGATCCAGCATTGTCACTACAGTGGCTTGGGTCACTGCTATGGCATATGTTTGATCCCCTGGTTTGGGAATTTCCATCTGCCAAGGTTGAAGCCCCCCCAAAAGGATTAATAATAATAAAACAATAATAATAATCAGTAGCCATTGAATATGTGCAGTGGGTGCTGTGCTATGTGCTTTGTATGAATAGCTCATTTAATCTAATGCAAGCCTGAAAAGTTGATCTTATTTATATTTCTATTCTGTAGTTAAAGACAGCGAAGCTTAGAAAGATTAACTGCTCAAGGTAACATGGATAATAAATATTGGAGTAAGGATGAGGAAGTGATAAAAGTGGAAAGGGGAAGGGAGAGGGGGAACTAACATTTACTGGATTCTAAGTGCCAAATGTGCTACTTATATTTACACCTCTGTCTCATTGAATATCTCCCAACAGCCATGAGACAGCATATTTTAATATTGCTATGTTTCAGATGGGAAAGGCAGGGATCAAGGTGGCTAAAAATATGGCTATTGGACTCAATTTCTTTCATCTGTTTGTTTTTTAATTATATATTGTTGATCTCCACTAATCAAAGTCTTATGTGAGGTTATTTTTTTTTTAAAGCTCAGGCATGAATCCATTTAGTCCCTGAAAAGTGGAAGTGTCGATTTAGCTGCTTCATTCCTCCTTCATTGGACAGAAAGTGATGAAAATGATTAATTGATGAACAGTCTATTGGATTATAAGTTTTATTAATTCATTCAACAGACATCATATCATCCATTGCTTCCTCTGCTACAACTTCAGGCTTTCTTCCTATTTCTTCGTGGCTCCCCCATCCTGGCCAGTTTCTCTCCACTCCTGCTTCTCATACATCCAGGGAATTAAAGGGGGGTCAGCAAGTCAGTCATGTTCTTTTTTAAACTTTCAAAGTGACTGCTGTAGACAGTGCTCTGGGGGATGAAAATCATTCTTCGTGCTTTATTTGTGCGGGTGTGCTCTTGACGCTGATAATAAAAAACTGTGATGCCATCCGGCTCATGGATTACTGTGGAAATGACTCAAGATAACTGATCAGGGAGTGGGTGACTCATAGCTAAATCACAAGCAGACACCAACTGGCTCCTGCTGCATGCACTGTCCCGGGCAGCTGAAGGATGGATGTGATAGGCCTATTTTAAATGTTCAGTTGTTGGAATGCATCCTGCTTCCAGGCCTGGAGTCCGTCCAGCTGAAATTCACTCCTACTTGGAGTCTGTCAGGAACCTGCTACTACAGCAGCGCCTTTGCATCATGGCAGCAGGATCAGCATTTGTACCACAGTATCCAGGCACAGAGGTTGGAGGGAGTAGATTATGAGAGAGCCTTTGCCACACACCTCAAGAGAGGGGAAATGCAGCCTGAGTTTTACAGTAGGAGAATCTGAGTCTGAGTGATGAACTAAATTGCCATTCTCCCTACATGGAGTTGAGAGCCACCCTGAGAACTAATATAATAAAGAAGGTGGAAGCTGATGCTAGAGAAACTCTTCAAGAGAATAATTCAGGTGAAGAGTCTGCAGCCCAGACAGCTTATGTCACTTGCCAAAGATTATATGATTTTTTTCTTTTCTTGCTTTTTAGGGCATATGGCGGTTCCCAGGCTAGGGGTCCAATCGGAGCTGTAGCTGCCCGCCTACGCCAGAGCCACAGCAACACCAGATCCAAGCCACATCTGCAACCTACACCACAGCTCATGGCAACACCGGATCTTTAACCCACTGAGCAAGGCCATGGATTGAACCCACAACCTCATTGTTCCTAGTCGGATTTGTTTCCACCAAGCCAGAACAGGAACTCCAGGTTATACGATTTGTTAACAACAGCAGCAGCAGAGGATTCTAGATTCCTAACCTACTCTACCAGTATTTTTCAAACTTTATGGTATGTAGGAGTCAGAGAGGTTTGTGTTAGAATGCAAATGCTGATTCATAGGTCTGGGATGAGATGATGAGAGTCGGCATCTTTAACAAGCTCTCAGGTGATGCTGATGCTGCAGGTCTTAGGACCACGCTTTAGAACATGTTGCCACCCTACCCCAGGATGTTTGTCCTTTAGTAATTGGAACATGAGTTCTCTCACAGGACTGTTGGGTAGAGAGACATTAGGCTAGCTCACTTCCTTTCCCCTAACCCTCTTCCCCTCTCTTCCTCTCTCCCTCCCTTCTTGGTTTCTTCCCGTCCTTGCTTCTTCCTTTATTCTGGTGTTCATCATAAAGCTTGAACCACAGAAAGTGGTTAAATATATACTAGTTTTACTAGAAAGTGATTGCTGATAGAAAATGCCCAGGATCAAATTGAACACTGCTGTCAGACAAAAGAGTGCTGTCAATGTGACTTCCAGGTGACCTATGCTGTTGGTGCCTTGTCTAAGTCAATCTATGAGAGGATGTTTAAGTGGCTGGTAGCACGTATCAACCGGGCCCTGGATGCCAAGTTGTCAAGACAGTTCTTCATTGGCATTCTTGACATCACTGGTTTTGAAATGCTTGATGTAAGTATATCTGGTAAGAATGAAGTCGATGTGTGTTTACAAGGGGATTAGACTATGTGAATTGAATGCCAGAAAATGTAGTCAAAACATGATGAGATTTATTCTGAGCAAAAGTGCAGAGCTACTTTGATTGGAAAAAGCTCTTATTAATATTAACAAATAATAATAATTATACTTAATAGTTAAGAAATTAATTCAGCCTTAAGTAAAGAAATCTTTCATGATTTTGAATTTTGTAATATCACTAAGTGTTAGTTTACTGTCATAATCTTTAGCTTGCACAATACATGAAGGAGGTAAGAATTTAATTGAGCAACTTTTACTTATTGGGTCTATTTGCCAGCATATGATAGTGGTAATGGTTTTCTCTTTACATTTTTCCAAGTGGACCTCAATGTTATTTTATGTTTTATTGAGTTATATTTGATAATAGAAATGTATATTTTAAATAGTGCAACTTGACGATTGGGTACACATGTATGTTATGCATAATTACCACAATCCAGTTAATTAACATATCTATCACCTCCAACAATTACCATTTTCTCAATTTTATTTTTATCTCTTCTTCCTACATCATCAAAACTTTGAAGTATAACAGCCTTGAACAACTTTGCATTAATTTTACCAATGAAAAATTACAACAGTTCTTCAATCAGCACACATTGGTTTTGGAGCAAGAGGAATATAGGAAAGAAGGCATTGACTGGGTGCCCATTGACTTTGGCCTGGATTTGCAAGCCTGCATAGATCTCATTGAGAAGGTGATGTGTGTTTTTCTCCTCATCCATTATCCTTTAAGGAGAATTGTCCCTGCTTGCCACGTTGATTCGTATCAGGACCTAGGCTTTGTCAAAGGGATGGGAGATAAGGCAGGAGAGTTCTGCACATTTTCTCTTAGTGGTTTTCCTGCATCCTAACTAACTCCTCACATCAGCTACCTACTTTCTCATCTCTAACTCACACTGTCGCTATGCATTTGCTGCTTATGCACAGCCTCCACTGTGAATGCGTGAGGAAGCTTGTTGAGATTAAAAATGGTTATGCTCTTGACTGGAAAAACACAGAGCTGAAAATATGAACACTGTAGGGCCAGGCTGATTAACATTAGGTGAATGAGCAGAACCAGAGCAGCTTAACGAAATTTGGCATATTAGCATGCAAACAAACAACTGCCATAAATCCTCAAGGCCACTACCTTGCAGGATGTAGTTTGTTCATTTAATTGGACAAGTACCAGTTAGTTTAAGTAATTTATGGCAATACTTCATGGCTTATTAGTAAATTAGCTGCAGTGTATGGTTTCTGAATTCGATGATGTTCCCGTACTCTGAAATCCTTCCATGTGCTCTGGGAAAGATTAACCGGATTTGCTGGGGGAATTCTGGATGGTTTTTTTCTGATGTTTTTTTTGTCCAAGGGAATAGGCTGGGCAGGGCATGAGCAGTTCCATGTCCCTTGTGTCTTGCTTCAGCCATGGATTGCAGTGAATTCTGGATACAGGTCTGGGCAGCTATGCTACGCTGTCACATTTGATTCTCAACAACCTTGTCAGGAAGAGGCTGGGGTGACTGACCTCTCGCTGTCCTTTGTGGGGTGCAGATTTTATCAATCACTTTCCCGTCATTTTATCTGTTAGGCTTTAGATGAAACTAGATCTTCCTTGAAAATGGTCATTATTCCTAACAGGAATGGACATCACATTGATTTTATTTATTTTATAAATAGTGAATTTCCTTGGGGGGAGGACAGGCTGATTTTTAAAAAATGATTATAATGAGCTATTGTGTGAGCTGATTAAAAATGATGGTAATAATGAGCCGTCCACGATGTGGTGAATGTTTGATGGCACTGTTAAAGCTATAGTTTTCTAGTTGGAAATGAAACAAAAGTACTGGAACTCCTTGCGGGGGGCAGAATTAACTTTGGGCAATTGTCACCTGTAATATCTACTTACTCTGATGATCTGTTTTCAGGCAGAAAGGTGGGACTCAGACATTATTCAGATCCTGATACGTCTGTGATTTATAGTTAATCTGAAGCTTATTATCTTATTTATGGCAAAGTTATTCTAAATAAGACACTAGCAACAAAGATGCAACTTCCTTTTGTACTTTCTACTGATATGATAAAATGAGAAAAAAAATGAGCAGATGATAAAAGGAAAATATAAGTCTTTGGTTTCCTACAAATGATTTCAAAGGTGTTCAGGTCCAGCAAATGCAGAATACCAAAACTTTCTTGAAATGATTCTATATTTTGAAAAGATCACTGTGTATGAAGGAGATTTGTAGTAAATCTTAATTATCAAACTCAGTCCTTGAAACAGAATGCATCATTGGAAGTTTTCAAAATTCAAAGAAACTAAAATACATCGATGTATATAAAATATCTTATAGAATGCATCTGTGTATCTATAAGGAAAAGAATGATTTTTGTACATATAAGTTTTGGTTTTTATGTTTACAAAGAATTTTATATTAAGCTAAAGGTGTATTTTAACACCAACTTTGTTAATTTGGTCTTCAAGCATGTAGTGACCTCCTTCTATATATATGCAGTGAACACATCTGTTATAGGATTAGCTCACACTTATCTCATTACTTAAAATATTCTAGTTTGTTTAGAACTTGAGCATCAGTAATTTAAAGTAGTAACATGTGACTGCATATTTATGGTTTTACATAGGTATTTGTAAAAGTTTTTTTTTTTACTAGTTTTTTAAGCAAATATATCCAAAGTTATACATTTAAAAGTTTTGCCCCTTCAGTGGAGTCACCTCGAGAGGCTACATCCTTCTTACAATAATTCAGCCCTTTTGGAAAAAGTCCCTCACAGGATAGGTATTAGGATAAATTGTTACATTTTTTACTGTCTTTGAGATAAAATTAACTTCAATACCAATCATCTTAATTGTTTTCAAGTAAAAACTGTATTACCTTGCTTGATTACATTTTCACTTTGACTTGGACTGAGTAACTTGTGATTGTTTCTATATAGTTATACAAGAAGTTTCCATGTGCCAATATTCAAAGGTGTTAGATATCCTATAGAAGTTTCTAAAATATTTTAAATCCTGGCAGCATCTTGGCAATGAGTGTTGTCATCTCCCAAGTAGAGTTCTTTGGATGTGCTAATTCTGGTGTTTTTATTATAAAATGAATCACATCAGCATCTAGTTAGCTCTTATATACATAGGTATGATTTGTAACTCCATTTTTTTTTATTGTTGTTGCTCACAACTCTTATCACTTTTTGTTTAACTCTGGCCCACAGCAAAGTGGCCCAGGTCTCAGAGCTCAAGCCTATATATTTAGTGTGTATCTAGCAATTAATTTCTTAACAGAAATTTGCTGAGGACCTAGA
Organism: Sus scrofa; assembly: GCF_054392235.1. Lineage (NCBI taxonomy): Eukaryota > Metazoa > Chordata > Mammalia > Artiodactyla > Suidae > Sus > Sus scrofa. The sequence goes on from NC_139395.1 coordinate 165,782,956, forward strand.
TTTTAGTCACCTCAGGACCTACAACGCTAAGAGTTGCGAGAATACAGACCAGATGCCTCATCCTGGCACTCAAAGAACTTAGGATGTAACTGGAAACATGTCTTGAGACCACAACTTTTACTAGTTTGTTAAATTAAACAAGTAAATGCACTTAGGACTACTTGTTTGGATCACTTCCTCCTCCCCCCAGTGGTGAGGGTGGGTTTCTATCCTAGGGTTATGGAGATGGCTGAACATATGACACCTGACATTGGACAGATGAATTTGACAGCAGCTTATTAGTCACATATATTCATAGCCTGGAGTAAAGACCACTACATCCCATGTGGGGCCACATGGAAGTTATACCTGGGAGCAGAATGAATAAGCAAGAGCTATGGCAGGTGGACTTTGTAGTCATAATAGGGTGAGGTGGTCATTAATTCCCAGTGGAGGATGTGAATGGCTTGTCTGGATAACTCCATGTGGGCTGACAGGGAACTGAAACCCATTACTCAAGAATATGCAGGTTCTGTGCTTGTTCCCATGGTAAAGAGGGTTACTTGGCTAGAGGACCTAACCCACAGTAGCACACTGAAGAGAAGAACCTGTGATTAAGTCATTTGAGACCCTTCTGGTTTTCCCCTGATGTCAAAGCACACACAATGGTGGACTTTAGGTGTAATACTGCATCACTGTGTATAAAACTGTGAATTAAATGCTGTGAAAAACTTAATCATGTGTTCTAAATAGCACTTGCCCTTAGGAAGTATGCAGTCAGATGGGAGATTTGTAAGTCTAATAAATGTAAAAATATGTGTAAGGATAAATGCAGTAAAGGCTCAAAGGCCTACAGAGCTCCAAAGAGCAAAGGTCACCTCTGCCTGCAGGAATCTAGGAAAGCCTGGTGGGAAGGGGAGTAAAATTTCAGCTGGATCTGAAGAGATGGTGAAAAATGGAAGATAGTGAGCATGTGGAGGGATGGGCAAGAGCAAAGGTGTAGAGACAGGAAAACCATGGACACATTCCGAAGTCTAGTTTGAACTTAGTCTGTACAAATGGAAGTATCTAGAAGTGAAAAAGGAGGGTCGGGCTATGAAAGGAATTTAACGAATTTATAACTTATTTTTAGGGAAAGGAGAGCCAAGGAAGTGTCTCTTCTAGGCAATGGAGCAGTCAGAGATGCTTGTGTTTAATATGGTGGGTTTGTGGACAGTGCCCGGGATGGGAGGGAAGGCTAGAATTAGGGCAGTTAAGAAGCTGTTACAGCAGGTGTGAAACACCAAGCCCTGAGTCAGGACAGCAGAAATGGAAATAGTCATAAAGTGACAGATGTAAAAGACAGGAAGGCAGAATTGATACTACTTGAAGAGGGAGAGATTAGAGCACTCATGTTCAGTCAGGGCACTGACTCGAACCATTCACTGTGTGATATAGAACAATTGATGCTATGGGGCAGAACATAATTACTTTTTTCCTGACCTATTTGGAAATTAATTTGCTGGAAGTCATATTTATTAGACATTTTATGCTTCCTAAGCATTGGAGAAATGGAGAAGACCCTGAAGAAATAGTGTTTTTCCCTCCTTAATAGTTTAATTGCTTCATTTTGACCTATGACATCTACTTGCTTTGCATAAAATTTCCATGCATCTCTAAAAGGAAGGTGGCTTCATTGGAGTCTCAGAGAATGGTGGTCCTTGTGTGTGGGAGGTGGCTCTGATGGAGATGGGCTGCTGCTCCTTGTGAGGTTTTTCCATAACCTTCTTTTTAACAGGCACTATCCCAAAAGATGCTTACATTTTTTGGTGATTCATTCTAGTGTTCTGAGGGTTGACTATTTGTGGCAGGAAAAGGTGCAGGACAAGATAGAGCCCAGGGCTTCAAGAGCCTATACAGTGACTCAACTGGTTATCAGATCCTCCTTCCTCCTACTTCTCCACATTTCTCATTTTGCCAAGAACCTACAAGGTCATTAAGTAAAAAGGGTTTGTATACAAATGAACTTATGTACAAAACAGAAATAGATCCACACACATAGAAAACAAAGTTACGGCTACCAAAGGGGAAATGGAAGAGGGATAAATGAGGAATTTGGGATTAACATATACACTACTATACATAAAGTAGATAACCCACAAGGACCTACTGTATAGCACAGGAAACTATACTCAATATTTTGTAATAACCTATAAAAGAAAATAATCTAATATATATGTATGTGTGTGTGTGTATATATATATATATAACTGAATCATTTTGCTGTACACCTGAAACTAACACAACATTGAAAATGAACTGTACTTCAATAGAAAAAAAATAAAATAAACGAATTAGGAGTTCCCACTGTGACTCAGTGGGTTAAGAACCCTGCATAGTATGCATAGTATCCTTGAGGATAAGTGTTTGATTCCTGGTCTCACTCAGTGGGTTAAGGATCTGGCATTGTCACAAACTGCTGTATAGGTCACAGATGTGGCTCAAGTCTGGCACTGCCCTAGCTGTGCCATAGGCCTGCAACTACAGCTCTGATTTTACCCCTAGCCTCGGAACCTCAATATACCACAGGTGTGGCTTTAAAAAAAATTAACAGGGTTGGTGGAGAATCAAGAAATCCATGTTGGGCCCAAAGGAGTCATGGTTCTATCTTGGAACTCTCACAGCATTTTCTCTGTACCTCTGTTCTATTTGCTTTGTAGTCTATGTATTACTCACATGTCTTGTCTTCTCACTTGCTTTGCAACCAGAGCCCATGTCTGATTATTCCCAAAGCGTTTGGTACAGTGACTTATTCATAGAAGGCACCTCAAAATAGTTGTAGACTATAAAAAGGAATATACAAATACACAAATAGATTTGCATAATGGGAATCCTTGTTTTTTTTCCTCTCAAACCTGTTTTTACCCATGTGTATGTACCTATATTGGTAAATGGCAGCATCCACTAACCATTTACTTAAACCAAAAACCTGGTCATCCTTCTGCTTTCTACTATACCCTGCAGTCCATCCATCAGCAAATTGTGACCCAGCTCTACTATCCACTCACATCAGGTTTCCAAACTCTAAAACTATCACTCGTCTAAATCAGAGATCAGCAAACTATGACCCCATTGGCTAAAGCCAGCTGGTAGCCTAGTCTTGCAAATAAAGTTTGAATGCAACATTGCCAACCCCATTTTATTTACATATTGTCAATTGCTGCTTTCAGGGCAGAAATGGCTGAGGAGGGGAGGGGAGCTGCAGGGACTCAATGGCCCACAAAGTCTAAAAGCATTACTACATGACCCTTTAGAGGAAAGTCTGCTCGCAGGGCCCTCAGTTTGCTATCACACATCACTATTCCCTTTTTAAAACAACCTTTTAAAAATGTAAAAGCCATCATTAGCTCACTAGCTTTCCAATACAGACCACAGGCAGGATTGGCCCACAGGCTTTACTTTGCTAACAGATTTCTAAACAAATCATCCTTTCCAAGCATTAATCAAATCACATCGCTTTATGTTAAAAATCTCCAATGGCGTCCCATTATACTTAAAATCCAAATATCTTACCATGGCCTGCAAAGCCTTTTGGGATCCAGTACTCTGTACCTTTCCCTCCATGTGCTCTGTCTGACTAGCTCTGCTCTGTTCACACATGCCTCTGGCGGAACCTCAAACTTGCCAAGGGTTCTCCTGCCTCAGGGCCTTTGTACTCTTCATTTTTCTGCCTAGAATCCTTGTACGCAGATCTTATCAGGATTTTCTCATTCAGGTCAGAGGGTTTTACTGGACTACCTTACTAAAATAGCTCTCACATAGCCCCAGTCATTTTTTATCTCTTTACTTTGCATGACTTCTTCAGATCACTTATGGGAAATTAGTTATTTTGTGTTCACTTGTCTAGTATCTGTCTGCTCCACTAGAATGTAAGCACCCTGAGGACAGACACATTGTATATGTGGCTCACTACTGCATCCCCAGCTCCTGCTGGGGCCTGGTAGGTATTTAATGTTTGTTAAATGAATGATTGACTAGTTATATGTAGTGAATACTCTTTCCCATTGTCAACCAATTAGATTCCTAGGAGAGAATTTACACTGAACCCCTACTGAAAATACTGTTTACTGATGGTTTTTGTTTGTTTATTTGTTTTTCCCATCTGCTGTTCATCTGTATCTCCCAACAGCCAATGGGCATCTTTTCCATCCTTGAAGAGGAATGTATGTTTCATCAGGCTACAGATGTGACTTTCAAAACCAAACTTTTTGACAACCATTTTGGGAAGTCAGTCCATTTCCAGAAGCCCAAACCTGATAGCGAGAAGAAACATGAAGCTCACTTTGAAGTTGTCCATTATGCGGGGGTGGTAAGTTACCTCCAGACCCTCATCCCAGAATTTTCCTGACTCTGTTTCAAATGTTTTCAGCCCAATCCTTAGATAACATATAAATTAAGTTTAGATTAAATGAAGGGATGAAAAAAATTTTCAGTTCCAGAAATAGTGGGTGTAGCCTTTTAGCACTTAAGAAATGAAATACCCATACTCTATTAACAGAGGTCAGAAATCTCAAAATAGATTCTGTCACCTCAACTCAAAGTAAGACAGGTTCAGAAAGTCATGGAGACCATCAAAGGCCTGGGCTTTTCCTTATTTGTCGTTCCTTTCAACTTAACATTCTCTGATTGATCTTTTCATTGAAGATTTTTTATTCCCTCATAAAGAGCCACTGCGAAGTAATGGTCTCCGAACTATGAGCAACAAAGATTCCTAATGACCCTCACTCCCTCTCCTCATTTCCTCATGGTGTGTGTGTGTGCACACGCATGCTTGCGCACACCCCTTCTTTCTGCTTTTATGCTTCTGGTCATTGATTCCGGATGGGACAAAAAGAGAACTGATGAAGGATAAAGGATAACAAATTTGACCTAAAAATGAGCTGTCCACTGTACCTAGATATGACTATAACTCTCTTCTTGAAATCCTTGAATTAATTATAAAGATATTTACAGTAAAATCCCATTAAAACTGATAATTTCTTTGAATGCTCACTGGGGGTCAGAGACAATTGGATTATTTCATCCATTCTTGCCTATGAAGGAGGGCTGATGTAAATTGTTTCTACTGGAAATGCCATCCGTTTCTTCCTCCCCCCCCACTGCTTACTTAGTGTTCCTCTCCCTCCCTGGTTCTTTCTCCCTCCCTCTTTTCCCCTTTCTTTTCACAATGTAAATGGTAAAGTCCGATCATTTCTTTGGGTTTCACATAGATTTCTGGACTATTTATTCAGTACTGGTACATTAAACTTATTTAAAGTCAAGGGATCCACACAATGTATGATTTTTTTTTTAAGGAATACACGATTTGCTAAGTTAAGGTATGCATTCTCTTCTTTTGTTACCTGAACTGCATGCTTTCCCAAAGGTGCCTTATAACACCAGTGGCTGGCTTGAAAAGAACAAAGACTTTCTTAATGAAACAGTGGTGGCTATATTTCAGAAGTCATCTAACAGACTCCTGGCAAACCTTTTTGAAAATTCTATCAGTTCCAACACGGGTGAGTAGTACAATCTTCCTCAATTTTTCAGACTCAGAATGGAACCCACATCTGCCTCAGCGCTTATAAAAATCCTGGCTTCCTTCCTTGATGCATGTGTCTACTCCCTGTGGTCTGAGTCATCCCCTCTTATTAGCCTTTCCATCCTCTGGCTGGTGGTTCCTTGGGAAATGGTGCCCTAAAGTAGACAGATTTCAAGGAGTCTGCCCTAGCCTGCTTTTATCTTCTATTTAACCAGGCTGCTAAGAGAGAACAGAAAACCATGTTTTGAAAAAACTTAGGGGAAATAATTAGCCCCTTTAGTACATAGCCCCCAAATATCTTAGAATTCTCTTTCACAGGGCTTTTATATTATAGTAATCGGTTATTATAAGCTTCATGAGGGTAGCGATTATGTCTGACCTGTTCAATTGTAGCTTCAAGCATATGGTAGATACCTAGTTAGCAGGTACTCCAAAAACATGTGTTGACTAACTAATAACTAATCTTGTTTAGTAGTTTGTAATTTAGTAGTTTCCAAAGCACTTCTGGAGACACCGTTTTACTCAATCCTTGCCATGACCCATTCAGATACATATAGAGGGAAATCCCTCCCTATATTACAGGAACAAGTACAGGAGAATTAAGTAGCACAAGTTTCACAAGTGATCTGTTAAGAGATAAACTAGGCTTATTAAAAATTTTTAAGAGTTTGAGCAAAAATGGATTCAAATTGAGCAGCACCAAACCAGAAGTGGTTAAGAGCATTCCATCCACAGGAGCTCAGGGAAGGTCTTTTCTAGATAAAAGGTAGGAGCTAAGTAAAGAAATTCTTTTTTTTTTTTTTTTTTGTCTTTTTGCTATTTCTTGGGCCACTCCCACGGCATATGGAGGTTCCCAGGCTAGGGGTCAAATTGGAGCTGTAGCCACCAGCCTACGCCAGAGCCCAGCAACGCAGGATCCGAGCCACGTCTGCAACCTACACCACAGCTCACGGCAACGCTGGATCGTTAACCCACTGAGCAAGGGCAGGGACTGAACCCGCAACCTCATGGCTCCTAGTCGGATTCGTTAACCACTGTGCCACGACGGGAACTCCAGTAAAGAAATTCTTGATTGGCTATAGCTTAAACCCCCAGTTGGCTGTTTATGATGTGCTGTCCTTAGTGTTTTGATTTCATAATCTTGGGGCATTTACACGCTTTGATTTTGGCTTGCTTACATTGGCCACCACAGCATTTGAGCCACCTCAGTCTAATGGCCTCTTTGCTTAATTAATTTAAGACTACTAAATGGCAAAGCCATAGTAGGGAGAAGGACTTTCATTTCCTTGCCTCGTACCTATTTCATTCTCATTGTCTTCTGGAAACAAGCACAACAGAGAGATGGACAGGCCGCCGAGATTCAGGATACAATTTGCACCATGATACAAAGCCTTTGAGGACACTGAGCCCAAGTGGCTGATATCCCTTCATATCTGGACTGCTGCCAGCTACAAGGGAGGCTCTGCACAATTAATAGCAAAAAAAGTACAGATTGGCAGGCCCGGGCCAGAACCTGGTCTTCAAACATGCCTGGTCCACACAGCTTAAAAAAATCAGAAGGTTTCACATATACATTTGGATTTCCTTTTTCTTTTAGAAATTGGAAATTATGGGAAAATAGAAAACCCAGCCAGTCTGGTTTCAGATGCCCTGCAGCAATGGGGCAAAGAGTACTAGCTGTCCTTTAAGTGGGGTATGTCCTCTCACTTTCTCCCATTCTCACTCTCCTACTGTCTTGCATCCAACTTCAGTCAGCTCTTGTCCCTTGTAGCCTGATTTGGGACTCCTGGTTGATAGGATCAGAGGATGGAGAGAATTTAGCTCTTCCCGGCTTCATCAGCAGGTGATGACATAATTCAGGAGCATGCCTGAAATCCCATTGGCCTGCCTCAGGATGAGGTTGAGAAATAGAAGCTATTGGGTTTGGATCCTGAAAATCTTCAGGCAGTGCATTTGCCTGATTCTAATAGCTTCCAAAGTGCCCCTGAGAAGCCTGTCAGATAGTGGCCACATAAGTGTATGTCTCCCAGATGAGTAATTCTCTGATCATAAGAGACCAGAGAGTGGTTTGGGCAGAGAATGAGAGAGGAAATCATCTTCTGACTCTTCGGGATGTGCTGTGTTCTTTTGAACTAGTAGAGAAGAATTATTCAGAATGTCCTTTTTCGTAATTCTTTAAGCACCTTCTTGCAAAAAACACTTGCCTCCAAGTTTCTTACTCATCCAAACCTTAAATTACTCATAATAACTGTTCTTTCTTGTGGGGAATCCATGTACTATAAACCAGCTATAACTCTTGGAAGAATTAATGGATGGTGGTCATTTCCACTTTTCATGGGTAGAGAAAAGGAAGTACAAAGAAGTCCAGTGGTTCCCATGGAGGGCCTGGGGCATGTCAATAAGATGTCATGGATCAAACTTTGTGACATCTGCCTCAGCAAAGTTGCTACCCATACTAGAGAGTATTTTATTAGTTTTTCATACTGATAGCTGGCCCATGTTCTCCAGATTGCCTATGGGTTTTGCTGTTGTTGTTGTCTTTGTACATCTTTGTGAGTTAACAGTATACAAATATTTGTGAAACAATTTGGCTTAGATAGATTCCTTTGCTTCAAGAAAATGGGAATAGGAGTTCCCATTGTGGCTCAGGGGTTGGGAACCCAACATAGTGTCCATGAGGATGCAGGTTTGATCCCTGGCTTCACTCATTGGGTTAAGGATCTGGTATTGCCACCACTGGCGTCGGCTGCAGATGTGGCTCAGATCTGGCATCACTGTGAGCTATGGTGTATTCCAACAGCTGCCGCTCCAATTTGACCCCTAGCCTGGGAATTTCCATATGCTGCAGGTATGGCCCTAAAAAGAAAAAAAAAAAAGGAAATATATTGTGTTTTATAAATTATAAAAGTAATGCATGAATACTACCCCAAAGATGAAGTAGAACAACTAAAAAAGGAACATAAAAATCACCTATAATTTCCCATAGAGAGATGACAACTGCTAACATTTTAGTGTATACTCTACCGAATATTTTTTATTTATACAGTCACCTGTAATACAGCCACACTTAGATATATGTATACATACTCAGGATCATAATGTGCAAACTGTTTTGTGACCTAATTTTTCTCTCAACATAAATCGTAGAACTCTTCCCATGCCAGTTATGTGAATCTGCATTATCATTTTAAGAGATTGCAGTGCTTCATTATATGAATACTCTTTTATAATTTAACAAACCAATCTCCTATTGATAGACATTTGTTGCCATTTTAATTTTTTACTTAACTTTTTTGGTAACAGCTAAACAATGCTGCAGTATCTTTCCTCAAGGAAGAGCACCAGAAATAGACTTTTTGTGTTGAGACATAAATATTTTTAAAGCTTTTGGTAGACGTTGCCATATTGCTTCTAGAACTTTGACACATTTATGCTTTCATCAGAGGGTTTGGTAATGTGACAAAAAAGAGCTTTTTTAGTACTTTTTTCTTCTTTTTTTAGCTTTACAGTTTGGAGAGAAGAAACGCAAGAAAGGAGCATCATTCCGAGTGGTTGCATCTCTGCATAAAGTAATTTTTAATTGCAATTATTCATATATTAACTGTCTCATAATCTGCGTATGCTTTACATATTTGAAAATTTACATCTTCAATTAAGGATAAAGTATCTGAAGTTAACAAAGTTAAAAAAGTTGAAGTTTATCTTGGTATTAATGGGCTTTAATGCGCAGTGTTGGTGCCCTCCTTAGAGCCCCTTTATTGGCCACGCACCCAGTTGATAAGAATATTGGTTCATAACAACTCACAGTTGCTAAAAGTGCCCTTGGTCAAAGGGGATGCTCAGCCAGCTCCTTACTCTCCCCTCCAGATTCTGGCCCTTTCCTTGCCTCAGGAAAGTACCAACTGTACTACAATTGGTGCTTTTGTGTTTAGAGCTTCTGCAAGAATCAGACTAATCTGAGTTCATACCATAGCTTTTTTCACCCCTGGCCCTATTCTCTCCCAATAAATCTCTTGAATCAGAATCTCCATCTCAGGTTCTGCTTCGAGAGAATCTGACCTCAGATAAACATTTTCTAGACAGAAAACTTGAGAAACAATTTCTTTCTTTAAACCATTGTATTGTTCATCCATAAAGTATTGCTATCAAGTTTAAAACAGGTAGATCTGATTCATAGCAGAACTATGTCTGTCATAGGAAGGAAATAATGTCTGCTTGGTAAGCAGGGAAGAATGTGAACTCATTATTTTATTGTTGGTATGCAGCTGGCATTAAGGTGATCAACAGGAAGAAAGGTTTTGGGGAGGTGGATTGGTGTTTTTAGTGATTTTCGAGGTAATTTTGTGTTGGTTGTGGTTTCTATTTTAGGAAAACCTGAATAAATTGATGACTAATCTGAAATCAACAGCACCTCATTTTGTGAGATGCATAAATCCAAATGTGAACAAAACGCCTGGTAAGTAGATTTCTTTGTAATCCACACTAGGAAATACATTTGATTTAAGCAGCTTTGAATGCCTTTTAAAGAAACATTTACCAGTCTCTTTTATATAAAGTTAGATTTTCAGATAGAAAAACTGAAGTAAGTTAAAAGTGAGGTTTTCAAAACCTCCTCAAGATTACCTCTGAATTGAGATTCAAGTGTACATACAGAAGGGTTTCACAAAGCAGACTCAACTGGGTAACATTAGAATGCTTGATATTACCATTTAAATTCCTCCTTGAATTTTATGTTAAAATGTGGATGAGCTTCTGTGCCATTGTCTGCAAGGGTAATAAAATGGGATTGAATAATCAATTGGGGGATTAAGGTAGATATTTTAGCATAAAGGAAATCATTTGGTCTAAATTATCTAAATTGACCATAAAGGCAGTTTCAAAACTCGTTTCTAATTGTTAAGAATTCCCTCTACTCTTCCTCACAATAATAGTATTTTTTTTCTTTTCTTAATAATACCCACCTCTTTAGTTATATATTTCTGGGCAGTAGACACTTTTTAAAAAATATTTTATTTTTCCTCCAGTTTTATTGAGATATAATTGATACACAGCACTGTACAAGTTGAAGGTATACAGCATAATGGCTTTCCTTACAAGTGCAATGAAATGATGACCCCAAGTTTAGTTAACATCCGTCATCTCATTTAGATGCAAAAAGAAAAGGAAAAGAAAAAAATACTTTTCCTCATGGTGAGAACTCTCAGGATTTACCCTCTTGATAATGTTGAGTGTACCACACGGCAGTGTTAATTGTAGTTGTCATGTTGCACATTATATCCCTGGTACTTATACATCTCAAAAGTGGAAGTTTGTATGTTTTGACCACCTTCATCCAATTTCCCCTTTCCCCTCCTTCACCTCTGGTGACCACAAATCAAATCTCTTTTTCTATGAGTTTGTTTGTTAATTTTTTTTTTAAAGTCCACATATATGTGTATCTGGTATTTTTCACCATAAGTTTCTTTGCCATTAATATTTTTGCCTGAAGCAATTTTGCCATAAAAGTTTTTGCCACATAACTAGTTGGCCATAAGGCAATTTTGTCATTGAAGATAAAGTAACAAAAAATAAAAGAGGAGCATTAAAAAGGACATAAGGAAACATGAAAAAAGGAGTAATAAAATTAAAAAGATTTTATTATGAAAAACAAAACATTTGAGTACATTTAAAATGTGTGTAGATTCATGGCAATACTGTGCAAATAACTGATTTTACTTTGTGGATTATACCCAAGCATTTATCTTCCAGGTCTTTGTTCAGAGTTCATTATACATTTCTGGCTTGTTAATTTGTCTCCTTGTTCTGCACCACACTTTTCCTTTTTTGCTAAAATGCCTTCCCTTATTGAGAGAGCTATCATCTTCTAAATACTAGGATTCATGTTTGTAACTGGGATCAGTATTGTGTTATAAAAGCTTTCCACACTGTTGATTGTTCTTCGCATGTTGTCATAGGTTTGTTGGTAGACGTTACCAGTTCTATGGGAACTGGGGGTTCAACTCTGTACTTTTGTGGCCCTAGGCCTCTTTCAGATTCATGTAATATGAAAATGGGAGTACTGTATCAATGGAGAAATGAAACCAAACTATCATCCAGTTGAAACCAAACTGTCAACCAGTTATTTTATCGTGTATAGCATAATTGCTGCATGGCTAAAGTTTTGCAGTGAAAATGTTTGTGGCAAAAATAGTTTGGGCAAAGAAGTTTATAGCGAAAATATCTAGAACCATAAATGAGATCGTATGTTATCTGTCTTTGACTTACTTCACTTAACATAATGCCCTCAAAGTCCATCTATGTTGTCACATATGGCAAGACTTCCTCCTTTTATATGGTTGAATAATACTCCATTGTGTGTGTGTGTGTGTGTGTGTGTGCATGTGTGTGGGTCATGCATGTGTATGTGCTGTGACTTTTTTATTAGTTCATCTATCAACAGACATTTATGTTGTTTTTATGTCCTGGTTTTTGTAGTGAATACTTTTTGATAAGTGGATGGTGGCAGGGGGATAGTGAAATAGGTAGGTGGTGGTGAATTATGTTTTTAATTGACAAAACAGTTTTTACAGATAGTAACTAGATGGATTGCTTTACTTACCTCTTGGGTTTGAAGATTCCCAACCTTCTCTTTGGAATTACAGGCTTCTACAGAGCTTGGTTGGAGGCTGTCAGCCTCTGAGTTGTGTATATGACAAGCACTTATGTCTTCAGAGCACTAATCACCCTTGGAATATGTAGCCAGATGTTGCCGATTCTGATTTCTGAGGTTCTGTGGTACCTTGCATTTTTATTAACCTCCTGTAATTAAGACCCTCATCTTGACAGTCTATGACCTATTTTGGGAAATTGTGATGCTAAACAATGATGCTGCAGTTTGAGTTTTTGCAATACGAACACTTCAAGTTCATTCACGCTGTATGTTCCTGCCTCATTGTTTCTTATCAGCTGGGTTTCTGAACGCATCTAGGGACATTGCTTCCATCTAGCAAGGAATCTAATTAGCTGCCTCTATTTTGGAGCAATTCTGTTACCTATTAGAGTTGCCTCCCATCGAGTCAGCTCTGATTTCAGCAGGTTTTTTTTTTTTTTTTAAAGTCTTAAGACAAAGTCATAAGAAAAGCTTCATGATCTAATCAGAACAGTTCTTCATATGTCCCTAAAGGGAATGAGTGCTCTTGACCTCACAGTGTCATAGAACTCTGCTCTTCCACTTCCTACAGATGCTGGGAGGACAGGACGATGGACATATGGCTTAGAGTTTATTCTGTGACCCTGGGCATAAGCAGAGCATCATCTCATTCCCATTTTCCATATAACACTCTCACAGGCCTTTCTGTGAAGAGAGTGCTGCCTGGTTTCTTCCAGAAGCCATGCTGAGAGCCAGATACAGTGGCTCATTGGATGGCTTTTCAAAGGCTTCTACAGAGTCTGCAGCTGCAGCTCTTGTGGGGGCTTCATCTCATGAACAAAGGGGTACTAGGAGAATGCTTATACTACAGAATAAAATTTAGGTTTTCTCAAGATAATCAGGGGAGAATGTCAGCAGGATGTGGCCAGTTCTTTCCTAAGGCAAAACAGTAAATAGAATTTGGTGGTTACGCTCATCTTTCCTATTCGTTGTACTCCGCCTTTGTGTAAATCTCTTCCCCTTCTAGCTTGGGGACAGAAGTTCTCTTTTGTGTTTTCTCCCCTCTCTCACTGATTTGTGGCTGGCAAATGGATATAATGCCTGACATTTCCATTCTTGCAAAAATGTATCTTTTTCATCTTTTAGTAGTATTTGCTTATAAAATCTTGACAAGTGTAAACTAAAGGGTTCATTCCAGGTAAAACCTATTTTGAGACTCTAACATAACAGGAGGGGTGCTTGTGAGCATCATCAGGTTGGGAGTGGATGAGTCCTATTACGCTCATGTAAAGAACACCACGTTCAAACTCTTTTAACCCAAGATACAGCAATTAGGACAAAATCTAGGGTAGTAGTCATTTTTACGACATAGACTCAACGTGACCCTCTTTCTTCAGGTGTGATGGAGCCTTATTTGGTTCTACAGCAGCTGCGCTGTAATGGTGTCTTAGAAGGGAGCAGGATATGCCGTGAAGGTTTTCCAAACCAATTTCTGTATGCTGATTTTAAACAAAGGTAAACATACATCCTGGGATCCAAGAAGCCTGAGGCAGTTCATTTTGTTTTCCTCTCTTTCTGGGTGTTTAGGCATGTATTGTTTGTTTGGTTGATATCCTCCAGACTACAGATCGATGTGTTTTGGTGGTGGTGAAATATATGATGACAGAGTTCCATTATTATTTCCCCTTAAATCCAACATCCATGTAGCTGTAATATCCTTAAATCTCTATTAACGGATAATAGACCCACATACAGAGGAAATATAGAGAGAAGAAAGATATGGAGGCTGAATTGAATCTTGGAAATGTTGTATGTACTTAATCGTAGCTGCCATCCAAGCAGGCTGTTGCCTTACTAGCAAGCCTGTGAAAGGAAAGAAGCCAGCAGGGTGTGTGGCAGGAGGCAGGAAAGGCGTCATTGCTTTCTATTTCCCAAATTCTGAAAGTGTAAAATTATAGGACATCAAGCAAATTTGAGCAAAGTAGGACAGTATAGAAAGAGTACCTGTCTCAGAATGAAGAAGCATATTTCTAGCTCTCTGCCAATTCACCATTAGGGTGAGAGGATCTTGGAATAGACATTTAATGTCCCTGTTTTTCAGTTTCCTTATCTGTACAATAGAGAGATTAAGCCAACCTCTTTCTTTCTCTTTCCCATCCCAATCTCTCCCTCCCTCCCTCCCAACTGAGCAGAGAATCAAGTGAGGTTGTCTCTATGGCACTATGAAAAGTACGAACTATATAAAAGTAAGGGATTATTGTTCCTATCCTCATTATTATTGCCAAGAGTTTTGTAAAAATTGAACTTATTGGTAGGAGAGGTAGAAGTCTATACCTCCTTTTACCTCCTTTGTCCAGATTATTCTTTATTTGCATCATACCACCTCTGACGTCAGGATTTATTCTTTACTTACTTTAAATTAGGTACTATATTCTTAACCCAAGTGCCTTTCCAAAGAGCAAGTTTGTGAGCATCAGAAAAGCCACTGAAGAATTCCTTGACTCCTTGAAGGTAGACCACACCCAGTATCGCTTTGGAATCACTAAGGTAACCAGAAAACTATGCATTTGGAAAAGAGTGAGAGGAAAGTGTATGTATCTTAAAACATTCATGAAAGTGCAATTATGAAGCATTCTACAGCTCTTGTGACTACAAATAATACAAATAGAGCTCTGTTGAAAGTGGAAACTTTAGCACTATTTGAGAAAATTCAAAATTTGATGCTTCTTGAACCTCAGTCTTGACTGCATTTACATTTTTATAATTATTCATCTAAGCAAGTTTGTGCCAAGATGTAAAAGACAGAATCAACCTTACTCTTCTAGAAAATGTGTATATACATTAGAGCTATGCAAAATTGAAACAACTTACTGGAGATAACTTCTTATCTGCATGTGAAATGATTTATCCCCAAGTACGCTTTTAGGAAATTAATTCTAAAAGACTGTCTGAGTAATTTAAAACTTTAAGGTAATTCTACTTGCCAAAAAATTAATCCAAAGTTAACTTTCTTAAATGTGATTCACTAAATTCTGCTTCATCTTGATGCTCTTGGTATAATTCACATAGTTTAAGAAACTTCTGACCAACAGGTATGGTTTTATCTGACAGTCAATATCAGGTTGTTTCTAATGATATCCATATGAGAATCAAATTATTTGAAGGAGAGTTGAAGGGTCTGGAGTGAATAGCTTGCAGAAAAAGAACTCTGTTAAACATGATTATAAAATGTTACTCAACTTCCGCATTTTGAGTACCTGAGAGTCTGTTTCTGCTGTTTGTTGTTTCTGCCGATTTTTACTCCTGCTGCCTTGCTTCCTTGTATGTTTAGTTATTTTTGCTGTGTCCAACTCACCTAGGCCAGGACTAGCATGAGATGAGAGAGCCTCCCCAGGCATAAAATTTAAGAAGGTACTCTCTCTTAGGGTTGGGTGATCTGTACAACCCTGCAAGTGAGTGCTTCCTTAAAATTTGTGCTTTAAGTACCTCCTTCACTTCATCTTGGCCATTACTAATGATTCTTGAAAAACTACTTATGTGGATTTATTAAAATACCTAAGACAAGGGTGACTTTCTCTAGAGCAGAGGTCAGCTGATTGTGGCTATATACATGGCCTAGTGGCTATATACATGGCCTATTTTTTCATATGGTCCACTTACTAAAATGGTCTGACATTTTAAAAGGATTGTTTTTAAAGAAGAAGGAGAAGAAATATAAGAAAAGAAGGAGGTGAAAGAGGAGGAGGAAGAAGTAGCTGAGGAGGAACAGATGCAGTGGTGAGGTTACAGGGACTGTATGTGGCCTGAAAAGCCTAAAAAAATTTATTATCTGGCCCTTGACAGAGAAAGTGTGCAGACCCTGTCTGGGTCTATCTTAAAAATTAAACTAAGTTCCCTAGACAACTTAGTCTTTCTAATATATCAGGAAGTGGATAGTCTTAGTTCTTAAGGGACCAGTACAAACACAGGATTAAATAAAGGGTTTTATTTTTTTCAAACTTTAGGCTTATAAAACCAAACTTTCTAAACTTTACATTTTACACATTAAGAAAAATTAATGAGAAATAGAATTTATAAACAAGCATATTAGTTGCTCCTAGGGCCATTCAGTAGACATTTACAGAATGACCATTATGAGTGGAACTAACATCTGATATTTCCTGCAGGTGTTTTTAAAATCTGGCTTTCTGGGCCAACTGGAAGCAATGAGAGATGAGAGACTTTCTAAAGTCTTTACATTGCTCCAAGCCAGAGTACGGAGAAAACTGATGCAAATCAAGTTCCAGAAGATTCTGGAAGAGAGGTATGTTATCTCTGCCCTGCAGCCCCACTGCTAGAGTAATGGTGTGCCTCAGTCAATGTGACCTTGTCTCATTGCCTCATAATAGGTCAGGTAAAGAGCTCTGCCACCTCTGCTTAGACTTAACTTGAACTCCTTAAAATTATGGAGTATCAAACAGCACAAAGGGCTTTTATTACCATACCTAACTAATAAGCATAATGCAGATGTATCTTGCATTGCCTCCAGCCTTTGCTTTGGAGGGATTCTTTATAGTCGACCAAGTCCGATCTCTGAGTGGTGTGACTCATAATTCAAAACAGAAGCAGACCTAGAGGGGTTTGCGTGCATCTCACAGCCAATTCTGTGGAGAAGTTTGCAGCCAAGTGGGTAGTTGTTCTGACTCTTTTATGACATCACCTGGGTCAGAAGCTATGACTTTGGGTGACATGTAATTCTCTTCATTTCAGGCAGGTTCACTAGGGACATCTATCACCACCTCTGGATACTGAGGTGTAGGTTTTGTTTATTCTTTAGTAGATCATGGAAAGCAAGCTAGTCAAATCTCCAAACAAAGGGACTATGAGCAAGGGATTTATTTGGCGGTTGTTATATATTTACTTTTTATTGTAGCATAGTTTATCTTCTGGAGAGAGGTCCACATGTCTTGGTATAACTTGCTTACATGACAGTCGGTTAATTCCTTCTGTAATGAAAAATATCATTACATAGTGATGTCAAAAATATTAGAGAGACGTCTCCTAAGAGTCTTCTGTGACCCTCATATAGTGTTCGATGTAGTATGAGAGTTTATGAGGGTTTGGGGATCAGGGGATATGGCTTCCATGACTAGTATGTAAATTGGGTAGGCTCTTAATTTGCCCATAGTTCACTTCCTTTACCTCTAAAATGAGGTCTTTACTATGCATTCTCTCTAAATTATAGAATGACTTTAAAAGAATTATTATTACAAAATATTTCACAAAAAGAAAATATTATAACACAATCATGGAGTTATCAGAGAACATCAGTTTTTTTTTTTTTTTTCCTTTTTGCTATTTCTTTGGGCCGCTCCCGCGGCATATGGAGGTTCCCAGGCTAGGGGTCTAATTGGAGCTGTAGCCACTGGCCTACACCAGAGCCACAGCAACGCGGGATCCGAGCCATGTCTGCAACCTACACCACAGCTCACGGCAACGCCGGATCCTTAACCCACTGAGCAAGGCCAGGGACCGAACCCACAACCTCATGGTTCCTAGTCAGATTCGTTAACCACTGCGCCACGACGGGAACTCCAGTTTTTTTTTGTTTTTGTTTTTTTGCTGCTGTTGTTGCTTTTTAGGGCCACACCCATGGCATATGGAAAGTTCCCAGGCTAGGGGTCAAATTGGAGCTTTAGCTGCCAGCCTACACCACAGCCACAGCAACATGGGATTCGAGCCGCATCTGCAAACTATACCACAGCTCACTGCAATGCCAGATCATTAACCCACTGAGCGAGGCCAGGGATGGACCCTGAATCGTCATGAATATTAATCATGTTCATTACTACTGAGCCACAAAGGGAAATCCCTGAGTCACAATGAGAATTCTGGAGTGCTTCGTGGGCAAGCCCCCTTCAATTTCTTAACGTTGTCTCATTTATGTTGTAATGGCTCACAACTTAAAAATAAATTAATTAACAATGTCGAAGCCCTTTGTGCATTTCTCTCTTGATCCAGGTCCTATTCCTAGCTCCCCAGATCCTGAATTTGTATTTATCATTCTGTGTTTTATTCATGTTTCATACATAAAACATATAAAGGTTTAGCATTTTTCCTGTAGTTACAACATTAAAAAAAATAAATTAACAGACACAGTTGAAGCCCCTTGCATATTTCTCCCTTGATCCATGCAGATAATCCTAAAATGTTACATGATTTTGCATATTTTTAGCCCTTATGTAAATATTCTATATGTATTATCTTGAAATTTATTTTTTATATTAGTACTAGTTTTGAAACTTATTAATGTCAATAAATCTAAGGTTAGATTGTTGATCTTAACTGTTGTATAATAATCCACTGCATGATTATACCACAATTTATTTATCTATTTTCCAGCTCAACTAAATTTGAGTTATTTATAATATTTTGCTATTATAAACAGTTTTGCAGTGACATTTTTGTAAATGTCTTCCTCTGCACATATGCAAGAGTTTCTTGAGGGCATGTTACTCAAAATGCTGGTCCATGCTCTGATGGTATGTGGGTAGCAGCTGGCCAAGGCCCACACTTTGAGTGGTATTTCTCCAGGGTATTAATTATTAGATTTTAGGCTATACACAGCTTCAACTTGATGAGATATTGTCAAGAAGCTTTCTATTTTACTCTTTACTACAAGTATATCAAAGTCCCATGGTCTATATTCTCCTCAATTTGTGCTATTTCAGAATTCGAAAGCTTTTGCCAAACTTCATCATATTTCTAACTTTGAGGAAAGATATCATTTTCCATTTATTTATTTATTTATTTATTCATTCATTCATTCATTTATTTTTTAGGGCCACACATGTGGCATATGGAAGTTTCCAGGCTAGGGGTTAAATTGGAGCCGTAGTTGCCAGCCTACACCACAGCCACTGCAAACAGGATTAGAGCTACATCTGTGAGCTACACCACAGCTCACGGACATGCCAGATCCTTAAGCCATTGAGCAGGGCCAGGGATCCAACCTGAGTCCTCATGGATACTTGTCAGGTTTGTTATCACTGAGGCATAATGGGAACTCCTGATTTTCCTTTTAATTTTTGTAGCTGTATTATGTGGAGGACATGTGTTCCATCTTATTTTGTTAAGCACATTTACCAGGAAATGGTTAAATTCTTTTTTTGCATCTACTGAAATAATTACATGACTTTTCTTCATTAACCTGTATATGCGTTGAATTAAATTACTATATTTTTTGAATGTTAAATCCACCTTGTTTATGACATAGTATCCTTCTCATACATTGTGGGTTGGTTATATTATTATAGTGTTTTTGCATCAATATTCATGATTAAATTTAGTCTATAATTTTTTCCCTTGATGTTATCTGATTTTTGAATCAAGGTTACCTTAACCTTGTGAAAGAGCTGGGAAATGTTTCCTCTTCAAAACATGAAACTATTTATTTTGATAATCTGTTTTTGAGTGGTTGGTAAACTCACTATCTAGATCTGGTTTTTCTTTTGTGATAGATTTTACAACTTTGATTTAATTTATTGAATAATTATAGGCCAACTGAGATTTTTCTTATCTTGAATCAGCTTAGATGAGTTTCTTTAAAAAAAGAAAATCTACATTTATTTTAAATCTTCCAATTTGCTAGATTATAATTTTTAATCTCTACCATATCTATAATTATGTTTCTAGAGCATAATCCTAGACCATTCTTAGAGTATATCATTCCTAGTGTTTTTTGTGTTTATGTGCTTTTTATCTTTTTTTTTTTTTTTTTTGCTATTTCTTTGGGCCGCTTCTGCGGCATATGGAGGTTCCCAGGCTAGGGGTCTAATCGGAGCTGTAGCCACCGGCCTACGCCAGAGCCACAGCAACGCGGAATCCGAGCCGCGTCTGCAACCTACACCACAGCTCACCGCAACGCCGGATCTTTAACCCACTGAGCAAGGGCAGGGACGGAACCCGCAACTTCATGGTTCCTAGTCGAATTCGTTAACCACTGCGCCACGACGGGAACTCCATGTGCTTTTTATTAATTATTCATGTCAGATGTTTGTTTACTTAGACTACTTAACAACTCTTTAAGTTTTTTCTTTATTTTTTTCAGTTTTTTAGTTCATTAGTTTCTGATCTCAGATTTATTCTTTCCTTCCTTCCAATTACTTTGGGTTTATTTTTCTAAAATCATAATTTTTTTCAGTATGTCTAATCTGTTGCTTTATTATTCCACTGAGTATTTGATTTCAATGAATATACTTTTCAGTATTAGACATTTTATTTTGTCCTCTTTCAACTCTGTCATCTCTTTTATCATAGTGGCTCATTTCTTTTTGTTTTTTCAATTCTTTATGCCTTTAATAATTTTTAAAAAATATTTTATTTTCCACCACATTGTCCAATTATCTGAAATTTTCAGGGGTTTAATTAAACTTTTTATTGTGGGTGCTCACCCTCACTGATGGTTGACTTTTTTTTCTTTATGTATTTTGTGATTTTGAATTGTAAGCTCATCTTCAAAGAGACTTTGTTTAAGAGAACTCTGGTGCTTGATTTTAGGATATCACACTTTTGTATTTTCCCCCCAAGGGCCTAAAGGGTATTTATTACCAGTGTAAAAAATGATTATGGGAGTTCTCGCTGTGGTTCAGCAATAACAAACCTGACTAGTGTCCATGAGGACATAGGTTCGATCCCTGGCCTCGCTCAGTGGCTTAAGGATCCAGCACTGTTGTGCGCTATGGTGTAGGTCACAAACATGGCTCAGTTCTGATGTTGCTGTGGCTGTGGCATAGGCCAGAGGCTACAACTCTGATTGGACCCTTCACCTGGGAAACTCCGTATGCCAAGGGTCTAAAAAGACCAAAAAAAAAAAAAAGTTATGCTAATTTCTTGCATATTTCCACACTAATCAGTAAAATAATTTAAACCTTAAACACTCCAGTGGTATTGGTTCATAATTTTTTTTCTAAGTTAGGATATTTTTTTCACCATGAGCCCAGACAAAATCACATGTACTTCTCTTTGACTTCCGTGTCAGTGGAAGAATTTTAAATCCTCCTTTTCATTAAGGGTGAAATTCATTGAAAATCTCAGTCTGTTTCTTTACCCACAAAGATATAAAAATACAAACCCTACAATACTAAGACTGGCCTCCTTTCATAAAGTTGGTCAGGCTGTACAAGTATTCATTTTTTGCTCAGTTTTTTTTTTTCTCCCTCTATATTTCGTAGCCTCTTTAAGGCTCAGCTCTTATTCAGAGGATGTTTGTGGTGGGTGCATTTTCAGGACACTTAGTCCACAGCATTGCTAGCCCCAGAAGTCTCTCAAAGGGTTTTTGCCAGAATCAAATGAGAGCTTGGATGTAGAAGTGCTTTGAAGACCAGTGAGAATTTATAATGACTCCTAAAAAGATGCACTTAATAAGGATATTAATTTGGAAAATAACTCTCTTATAGTCTGGGTGAACTTTCTTTCTTTCTTTCTTTTTTTTCCCTCTTGATTTAGGGATGCACTTCTTTTGATCCAATGGAACATAAGAGCTTTCCTGGCTGTGAAGAGCTGGCCTTGGATGAGGCTCTTCTTCAAGATCAAGCCTCTTATTAGATCTGCTGGAATGGGAAAGGAGGTAGCTGGACTGAAGGAAGAGTATGTGCAGCTGCAAATAGCCTTGGAGAAATCAGAATCTCAGAGGGAGGAACTAAGAGCAAAGCAAGTCTCCCTTATCCAGGAAAAGAATGACCTGCTTCTTCAGCTGCAGGCTGTGAGTGGCCCCACCATTTCTTCTTCAAATCAAGTTTCTAATTAGATTCCCTTGTTTTTCAGGCAGTGTTGACTTGAAAAAAAAAATAATAGAGGAACATGCTTTTCAAATACTATAGAATTTTATCCAATACAGACAATGGAAACACTTGGAGAGAACCCTGTTCTTTCATGAAAAGATTTCATTGGCAGGATGTCTTTGAAAAAGGGACAAACTATTAGATGTGTTTTAATTATATAAGCACATGGAAAGCTATCATGGGAGCCAGGAAGCTCTGGATCTTACATTCTGTAACCCATTAGCAAATCAAAACACAGGATTTTAGTAGGTGCTAAGAAAAGCTTACTTGAGACCATCAGGATTATTGCAGTGTGCTCCTAACTGGTTTTCCTGATTCTGATCTCCCCACTTGACCTTCCTTCATCCAAATCAATACTATAATCAGTTGAATGTTAAAATAGCTGTTTTCAACCTTGGCTTTGCATCAAACTCATTTGTGAAGCCTTAAAAAGTAAGAAGAAAGATGCTTAGACTTCACTCTCATATATTTTACTTAAGCAGGTCCTGGGTGGGTCCATTTAATCCTTACAGGGGATTCTGATATCCAGTCAGGATTAAGAACCATTGTCCTAAACTAATATCAGGATGCTTCCCTGATGAACAAGCTTCAGATCGTGCAATATGTGTATTATGCCCTCCAAACCCTTGGCCGTGGCATGCAAGTCTCCACACCAATCTGAGGTCCATGTGCCGTTATTCAGTCCCTTTCATATTCCTCTTCTCTAAGGAAGAGAGAAGCTACTACTGTTTCCTGTCTAGCTACCATGAAACTAGCTACTACTGTCATCCCCAAACATCCCAAAGGCAAGATGAGACTGTATCCACCTTTATTGCATTCTCCACCTCACTTAGCACAGTGCTAAGTCAAAAAAGACTGGGTTTATCTCCTACGCTATTGGTGGGAATGTAAATTGGTACAGCCTCTATGGAAAACAGTATGAACGTTCCTCAGAAAACTAAATATAGAACTACCATATGACCCAGAAATCCTACTCCTAGGCATATATCCGACAGAACTTTTAGTCAAAAAGATACATGCACCCCTGTGTTCATTGCAGCACTATTCACAGTGGCCAAGACATAGAAACAACCTAAATGTCCATCAACAGATAAATGCATTAAGAAGATGTGGTATATATATACAATGGAATACTACTCAGCCATGTAAAATAACTCAATAATGCCATTTTCAGCAAAATGGATGCAACTAGAGATTCTCATACTAGGTGAAATAAGTCAGAAAGAGAAAGACAAATAGCGTATGATATCACTTATGTGTAGAATCTAAAATGTGGCACAAACAAACATATTTACAAAACAAAAACTGACTCACAGACATAGAGAATAGACTTGTGGTTGCCAAGGGGGAGGAAGGAGGAAGTGGGATGGATGGGGATTTGGGGTTTGGTAGGTGCAAACTATTATATTTAGAATTGAAGAACAATGAGGTCCTACTATATAGTACAGGGAACTATATCCAGTATCTAGGGATAGACCATGATGGAAAATAATATAAGAAAGGGAGTGTGTATATATATATATATGACTGGGTCACTTTGCTGTACAGCAGAAATTGATGCAATGTTGTAAATCAACTATACTTAAATAAAAAAATACTGTGTTCAAATACAATAATATAAATTAAAGTTTTTCCTGCTCTTTGCTTACTTAAAACGGAAAATTTAGCCATTTTAGACTGACCTGATTGATTCTTTTCTTTGAGGGCTATGCCAGTAGGTCATATATTACCTGACAATTTACACCCAGACCCGCATTTCTGATACGTATTTAATACAGAAATGGTTCTAGAACTTTACTGTATATCAGCCTCACCTGGGATGTTTCTTAAAAATACAAATTCCTGGCTCCACTCCAAACCTACATTAAGATCCACACTGTGAGAATAACAGTTTGAAATGTCATATTTTGTCTGGCTTAGGAGAGAGGCAGCTTTTGGATGAGACCTTGCCTCCCAGTTTTCATCATTCTTCCTCTCAACAAAGAGTGTGGCAATGCTACTTGGGCTGATGTGGGCAATAGAAATGCACCCAACTTGTGAGGGGAGTAGTGGGTAAAAGCCTGGGATACAGTGTTGGGGGCATAGCAAATACAAGGAAGCCAATTCCAGGACGACTCCAGGAAGGCTGAGATAAGTTCAAATTGTAACTGTTTCGAAAAGCTGCCCTGGCGGTGAAATATTTCATCATCATTGATTTTTAAGGGCCACAGCTCAATACAGTAGGAATCAAGGAAACAAGGATTCTTTCAAAATCATTCGCGTACTCAAAATACCAGCTTCAGTAAGGGAACCCATTTCAATTAGCACTCTGAGTACGTGAGAAGATAACTGCCACTGGGAGAAGGATGCTCCTGCTGTTAAAGTGTCACACCACTGCTTGGTTGGCCCCAAACCTGCCATCATGTTTAATGAGGGGATCGATGGCAGTCGATTGGATTGTCCTCTTCATTTGGTGATGGTGACAGGTCCTGTTCACATCCTGAATGGAAGACAGCAAACAGCTGTTCTGCACACCAACTCCAGGATGAACTAAGATCCAATGTCCCTGTTTGTTGCCAAATGTTGGAAGCTTCTCTGATGTGCATGGGATCCTTTTTGCCCTGACATTTTTGTTCATTTTCTATGTGGCCCTGCTCCTGGGTCTTCAGTGATGTTGGAGACTCACTATTCTATACCACCCCCATCTGTGCCTCTTTGAGCCCCATATTTTGGGCAGACAGGCATCCTTTTGCTGGGAGTTATCCAGAAACAATAGCCTGGATTTTTGAGATTTTCTGCTCTTGATCAAAGAAGATTAAACAACTTAAGCCAAGCAACTAGGTAGTTAACAGCTTGCCCAGATTGCAGAGGATGGATGAGGGCTAGAGATAGAAGGTGGAGATATGAGTGAAACTAGGCTGCAAGGAGACCTACAGTAATTAAGAACTTGCTCACAAAGAGGAGGTTTAATTTAGCCTCTAAATGGAGACAAATTAGAGGCGTTCAGAGTCACAAAAGGTGCTTTTGTGGCAAAAAAGCCACCGGCTCATAACACAGGAACAATGGGTCACTTAGTGAGAGTTGGAGACAGTACATTTGAGAAGATAAAAAGAAAGAGTATTTTACACTCTATATGTAAAACTTGTGGAATTTATTGCTGGCAGAACCATAGAGAAAATGATTTTAGTTGGAAATAATAGTGAAATCTAGTTGGTGATGGGCAAGGAACCTCATAAATTCTCAATTCAGCTTGTGAGTAAAAAATAGATGGCCCAGCTCTATTTATTAGAAAATGCTTATATATTAAACATGTGCATCAGGGCTGTTATAATAATGTTATAAATATTCTATTGTCTGAGGGGGACACCGCTTTTTTAAAAGACTGTATTCTGAGCAGGTACCACCCTCAAAGCAGATGCCCACAGGGATGCTTCCCATAGCTGTGATTGAATCAGTACACCACTGATTTTTGGAGGCAGTTTAGCTCCTTAGGCCACCAGGATTCTATTAAGTGCTTGAGAAGAGGTAATCTAATCTACTGAATGGCCTGAAAGATCGAAAGCACCTCCAAACACGAGCAACTCCTTCACTTCTCAACAATAGGATCAGGGAACTGGGAATATTATTTCAACTGCTTAGGAAAGGTAGGTGAAAGTGCCGGGCAGAGGCCAGGCAATTATCTCTCCACTATGTGTTAAATAGTATTTTCGCCTGGCTGATAAATTACTTCCAGCTGTTGGCAACAATTTTCTCCTCATCATGGCAGGAGCGAGAGACCCTGGCGAATGCTGAAGAGCAGCGCGAGGCGCTGATTAAATCCAAGATCCAGCTGGAGGCCAGCGTCAAGACGCTGTCTGAGCGGGTGGAGGAGGAAGAGGAGATAAATTCCGAGTTGACTGCCAGGGGGCGGAAACTCGAAGATGAATGTGCCGAGCTGAAGAAAGAAATCGATGACCTGGAAACACTATTGGCGAAGTCACAGAAGGAGAAGCGAGCTACAGAGCACAAGGTACTTTTTCTATAATGTCAGGAAGGCCTAGATGCTGGAATTCCACACCCCTGCTCAGGCTTCGGGACCAGGCTTGCTCTGTTTAAATTAATTAACACAGTGGCCTGCAACTTTACAGCACTGGGACTCAGACCTGGCATAAAATGAAGAGTCTGATGAACTGTGCTGTCCTGATTCAAATACCCAACTCGGATTTATGGAACTCCACTTAGTCTCCCCAATGAAACGGTTCCATTTGTTCCAATCTTATTGCATCTGAAAACCAATAGAGCAAAATGGTTTCACTGCACCTCTATCCTTTTTCAGAAGGAGAGGGAGTGGGATGAAGTTTATTGAAAGGTGATTTGGGATGAGTCTGAATCCCCACCCCAGTCATCAATTTGGAATTTGACCTTGAAGATGTCATTTTAATTCCAGCTAAGGACTTAAATGTTTTGTTCATTTTAGTTGAGGTTTTTCACTTGTGCATCTGTGTATAGATCGAAGTTAGCTGAGGAGTCTGTATCTGACCTCTGATTAAAAAAAAAAAAAAAAAAAACAGTCTCCAGAATAATACTGTCATTTTGGCAGATGATTAAATCGCAACTCTTGTACTGTTGGTTCCCTTTCAGAAGCAGCACATGGCCCTGATAGAAATGGCTTCCATTTTTGCCTTTTTTATTGGCTGGAACTCTTCTTTAACTGCCACTTTCTTAGGCTATTGAAGCACAATGAGATTAATACATGCTCTGAATACTCAAAAGAAAGCTAAATTACCTTTACTGGTGTTCTTGTTACACAATAATATGATGCTCTGAAAACTGGCCATCCACTCACCTATGTTGATAGCATTTGATTGCTCAGAGCCCCCATTCCCTGACTATGACAGATAACAGATCACTGTGTGTGTGTGTTTGTGTGTGTGGGTGAATAAAGGAAAAAGTGAGTTTAGAGTTTTAAAAAGCCCATCAGGAATTTGGCTATATTTGGTTCTTTAGGACGGTTGATACCTCATGAGATTTTTGGGCCTAGAAAAGAGAGAAGATGGCCCTTAGGGTTTATACTGCACCTTCCAGGGGTGGCTCTCTTGGAGCTGTTGTCATCTTGTCCCTGCAGGTCAAGAGCCTGACTGAGGAAGTGGAGTCTCTCAATGATGACATCAGCAAACTCCATCAAGCAGCTGACGCCATGAGGGAGGCTCACCAGCAGACCCTGGAGGACCTGCATGCAGAGGAGGAGAAACTGCGCACTCTGAGCAAAGCAAGAGTGGAGTCACTGGAGCAGCAAGTGAAGGAGGTTGGTGGTGATACGTCTTGCTAGTTAGCTGTCTACATCTACACAAACCTCCACATTTGACTTAGTTAATCTATCCTGACATCTTCGGAAAACCTTGTAGCACGGTTTGTTTCCCTCATTATTTAGAAACGGGGGTGTTTTTTTTTCCTTAACATATACAGAACCACCTCAGAGGCCCTAGAATGTAATCTGTCTATTTTTAAATGCAACTTTCATGCAACCCTGGGCAGTTGGGAGAACATGGCAGTGAGTTGCAATGGGTATTGCTCTAAGGGACTGAATGTTCCCCACAGAACCTGGTCTTTTGCCCCACAGATATGCTGGTACTTTATCTGACACTAGTATTGAAGGATTGTGTAAAGGTCCCTTTGTGGCTCCAGTGACGCATTGAGGCTTGTTATGAATAAGTCACAAGCTGTGTTCTACCTACACTATTGGTAATACTTGTAAGATTCTGGACATAGTGCCTCTGTTTTGCCTCCAAACACCCTGTGAAATAGAGATGTTGCAGACCAGTCTCAATGGATAGATTCATCGCTCTTCCAGTCTCTTCCCAGCCTGACAGAGTATATGCATTCACTGTTTTATTGGTCCCCAAAGTTTAGCCTTTATAAAATTGCTGACAGAGGTCGTTAGGTTTTTCGTATCCGCTTTTTCCTCGTGCCTCTCTATCAATTTCCTCTATTACCTATTAGTTGTCCCACTTCTCTTCCTGGTTCCACTGATAGGTATCTCACAAAAAGCCTCAATATGAGGATTTATTGGTGTGTGTGTTGTAAGCATACACACACAATCTCTCACACTTGTTCTCTCCTGGAGTTTGTTTATTTTCAGGTTTTCACATACACCTTCCAGAAAGCCTCCCCTTTCCCCCATTTGATTTTTATACCTTTTGCTGGTTACAGGAAATAGCTTCTATTGCAGCAAAGTACACATATCAATGAAAAAACAGCCATATTGTAACAGTTATCTAGCCCCCTGCTAAATGTACCTTGATGACATTGTTGGCAACACTGATCCAGACAGAACTGGGATGTTCTGAGTATCTTGGTAAGGGTCCCAGAATATGACAACATTGTGGACCAGACAAGGGTACCAAGGTGGTGAAGGAGGTATGGTGAAATCATGCCATATGAGATGCATTTGAAAGGCTCAGTGATGCTGACTTGGGAGACTCTGGACAGCCACCTAATATTCAGGAATGATCATGTGGAGAGAGATTGGCTTGGTGTTGCTCCAGGGAGCAGAGCTTAGACTTGTGGGATGAGTTCACAGAGAATTCTTTGGCTTCTTACAAAGAATCACTCCTGAGTAAATGGACTTATCCACCCATGAAATGAGCTGCCATGTAAAGAAGTGAGCTTCCCATCACTGGAAAGTGATCAAACAAGGGCTCCCTAGGCATTTATTATGGGTTTCTTTCATAGGCTAGAGCACCTATTCCTTAATCTCTGAAGTTTTCCTCCCTCACTGTGATTTCTAGATTCTTTTGTTATCCTATTGTTATGTGTGATATTTTAAAATATCTATCTAACTGGCACTATTTACAGACTCTGCTTGTATTTTTTGTTTTTCCCCCAGAGGGTAAGTGGTTAATGAACACATTTAGTAAAGTAGAAACTTTACTGTTTATTTGGCTAAATCCTATCTCCTTTTGTCAGCTGGAGGGTGCCCTTGAGCAGGAGAGCAAAGCGAGAATGAACTGTGAAAGGGAAAGGCGCAAACTGGAGGGTGATTTGAAGCTAAATCAGGAGAGCATGGAGATCCTGGAGAGTGGCCAGCTGCAGCTGGCAGAGAAGCTGAGGAGGTGAGCCACCTTTCTGTTGATGCGAGATTCTGGGAGAACTTATGTGGGAAGGAACAGCGTTCTCACCTCATTTATCCTCATGACCCTAGGGCCAGATGTCTCAAGACCTGAATGGGGAGATAAGAGAAATAACAAGCCTAAGAAATTAATTTTTTTCTTCCTAGGCTTGATGCATTTACTCTCTTTTTATAATTATGTAATAACCTACAAGAAAGTAACTGAGAAGACTGACTAGCAGATGCACGTGAAAGGTGTGAGGCATAGGAGAGGCAAAAAATTGGAATTTGAGGTTACAATCAAAAAAATAAAAATGGCTCACTCCTTTTACTCATGATGAGATCAGTGGCATAAAACATTTAAAAACTGAGGAGTTCTTCTGTGGCTCAGTGGGTTACAGGCCAGGTGTTGTCACTGTGGTAGCTCTGGTCACTGCTTGGCATGGGTTTGATTCCTGGCCCAGGAACTGCCACATGCCATAGGTGTGACCAAAAAAAAAAAAAAAAAAAAAAAAAAAAAAAAAAAAAAAAAAACAAACAACAAAAAAAACCGAACCAAACATACAAAAAAAAAAAAAAAAAACTGTGTAAAAGTAAAAAATTCATCCTAAGGTGAAGTCCATACACCATCTGATTATTTTAAAAAAACTTACTTGCCAGATAGATAGAACTTTATTAACACTTATATAACTTTTTGGGTCAAAAAATTTACTACATATGTATTAAACCTTAAAATTTAAGCAAAACATAACATGGTCAAAATTAGTGGCCTTTCAGCTCATGATGAGTCCCAAGGAGCTCAGGGCAAGACGGCCCTCTCAATTTATTTTTATTGCTGAGTGAAATGGATTTCCTCACCTTGTCCCTTTTGTCTGCTAGACTTTCTTCTAACCATTAGAGGTTTTCAGGTTATTTGGAATAGATTAAATACTAGGGGGAACTAGTGAGGTGTAAGAATGAGATAAGGACATGGAAGTCCTGTCTTGGCACAGCAGAAACAAATTTGACTAGGAACCATGAAGTTGAGGGTTCAATCCCTGGCCTCCCTAAGTGGGTAAGGGATCTGGCATTGCCATGAGCTGTGGTGTAGGTGATAGACACGGCTCGGATCCTGCATTGCTGTGGCTCTGGCGTAGGCCAGCAGCAACAGCTCTGATTCTACCCCTAGCCTGGGAATCTCCATATGACGTCAGTGCAGCCCAGCCCTAGAAAGACAAAAGAAAAAAAAGAAGGAATGAGATAAGGCCAGGTTAAAGCTGGGATAATACTCGTTGCTGGAGCCTTCGGAAAAACTTTAAGCAAGCAGCTGTGAGCTTCTGGTTTTCCTGTGTACATGGGTTTCCCTTTTACGTGCTTGTGGTCAGACTTGATTAATAGCCTACTAGTAAGTTACTGAACTTGATAGGTGGTTGAAAAAGATGAAATAAGTAACCCTATGAATGTAATGGAACAGTGAAAAGCAAAATGATGATCGAGTTCCCTTGGCCTTCAATTTTGAAGATTGTGTTCCAGCTCAGCAAAGTGAAAATGATACTCCATGTCCTTGTAGGCCACAGGTCAAAGATCTCTGAAAACTCATATGTTTTCAGGAAGTTATAGCTTTATTATACAATCTTTTCTCTAAATGGACCTATGTCTATAAGGAAACTCAATACATGAAAAGGGGGCATTTTAAAATAGTGATGACATGATAGACTATTTTAAATAAATAGTACTGAGATGATTAGCTATTCATTTCCTGAGGCAAAAGTTAAATTTCTTCCTGACACTATTCACACACACCCAAAGTCCAGTTGCACTAAAGAATTAAATGTAAAAGTAAAACTATAAAATCATTAGAAGATGCTGTTTATTCTCAATAGCCAACATATGAAAATAACCAAAATGCCCAGTAATGGATGAATGGATTTAAAAAATGTATGTACATATAATGGAATGTTAGCCTCTTTTTAAAGGAAATCCTGTCATATGTGACAACATGGATGAACCTGGAGGACATTATGCTAAATAAAATAAGTCAGTCACGGAAAGACAAATCCTGCATGATTCCAATTATATGAGGCATCTAAAACAGTCAAACTCATAGAAACAGAGTAGAATGGTGGTTACCAGGGGCTTGAAGGCAGGGGGGAGTGTGTAGTTGCTGTTCAATGGGTATAAAACTTCCATCATGCAAGATGATTAAGTTCTAGAGATCTGTACATCATTCCTATAGTTAGCAGTAGTGTACATTTAAATATTGGTTGAGAGGGTAGATCTCATGTTAAATGTTCTGTAGTAACAACAACAACAACATGGTAAGTCTTAGGCAATTGGATTCTTAGGAAACTCCTTGAATAAATCACAAAAAGCCAAAAACATAAGAAAATCTTGGTAAATTTGATGTTTATACGTTAACATTTTAAACAGTTCTGTGGCAAAAACCAATGTAAATAAAATTGAGGTAAAATTTAAAGCAGGATAAATATTTGCAACAGATATCAAAAATAAATATCCAGAATACTAAAGGAAAATCTATAATTCAATAACTAGATGAACAACCTAACAGAAAAATGGGCAAAGGACACAAGAGGGCAGTCCATTTGTTTTATTGCTCATTTGAAAATCCTCATAGTTGACAGCATGCTGCCCTTACTAGTAAACAAGGTCATTCATAATAAAACAATGACATGCTAATCTATTAATTAGGAAAAATTTTAAAGGATGCTAAGATTAAGTTTAAATGTAGAGAAATAATCTCACATTGCTATTGGAGGGCAAAAGGCAAGGTTATAAGTTTTTAAACACATACCTATACCCAGCACAGAAATTTCTTGCTCAACATCTGCTCTGTAGAATTACTCACATGTACACAAAGGCACATGTATATAAACAGTATTATTTGTAAAAGTAAAATTGGGGAGGAGAGAAGTTCTTATTAATAGGGAAATGGATAAACTGCATGATGTTTTATATGATATATAAATCATATACTAGTATGTCGCATTTAAGTTTTTTTTTTCTTTTATTTTTTTGTCTTAGGGCCACACCCTTGGCATATGGAGGTTCCCAGGCTAAGGGTCCAATCAGAGCTGTAGCCACTGGCCTACGCCACAGCCACAGCAATGCCAGATCTGAGCCATGTCTGTAACCTACACCACAGCTCATGGCAACGCTGGATCCTTGACCCACTGAGCAAGGCCAGGGATTAAACCTGAGTCCTCATGGACACTAGTCGGGTTCATTAATCGCTGAGCCACAATGCGAACTCCCTGTCACATTTAAGTTTTAAGAGATACAATCTATGTGTAGGCCAACATGGAAAAATCTCCATGTTTTATTGGGTTAAAAATGCTGTACTCTATAAATATAAATGTATAAAATATTATACCTTTCACAGTAAAGAAAATGAAACTCTTTCTACCTGTATATAAGCACAAACATGTCAATACTTAGAACTAAGTGTCTGGAAGGATTCACACCCAACTGATTATGGTGATTACCTCCAGAGAAGGAAGAGAGGCTGGGTATAACAGCCAAGAAGACTTCAGATATAGATGTAATAGCTGAATTTTTACAACAAGAATGAATCCATGTGTTATCACTATAATTTAAAGAATGTTTAAACAAAATGTTTTTACTCTGAGCAATTCTACTTGATACTTCTTTTCCTAACAGGAAAGAATTAGAAATGAATCAGATGAGTTCACAGGTAGAGAATGAGAAAGGCCGGGTGGCTCAGCTTCAGAAGATGCTTAAGGAGCAACAGGTAATTATTTATCAAATACCTGTGTGCACATGTAGTTAGATCCCAGAGGGGTGATTGGTGCTTCAGTGACAAATGCTCTCCTGAGGTATCTGTAACTTAGCCAACTACAGACAGAGGCAGAAAAGGTGGTGGTTGAGAAGATAACATGACATTCTACAGATATGGGACTCAGGGGAAAACTACTGTTTAAGCTTTGATTTCCTTATTATGAAGATAATAAAAACAAATAGCTAATTTGTTGAATGTTTGACATAAACTAGGTATTGTGCTAAAATTCTGAATGTGTGTATTTTTACCCATTAATCTACTTCTGACAATCTTTTAGCTAAAATTAAATGCAATAGTACATTAAAGTGGTAAGCTCAGTGGCTGACCTGTGGTAAGCGTTCAATGTTACCAATTTAATTTTTTATGGTGATTAGTCTTTGTGATTAGAAGGCAATTATGCTGAAAATTTGTTTCGTAGCTACTTGTAGCCTCCAAACATTATTTGATAATGAGCAGCTATTTATAAAATTTATACCATGCCGCTGTTTTATACTATATGACCACATTATAAAATAATTTAAAATATGGATACATATAACTCCTCACATATATGTGTGGATGGATTTTCTTCTTTGGAGCTAAATATTCAGCTCACTAATGTAAATGTTACTCAAAATCATTTTGGAACTTTTTTTCTGAGACATTTTGAGCCAGATAAGACCAGTGAGTCTCACTTCTTTAGG
This sequence comes from Sus scrofa, assembly GCF_054392235.1. Lineage (NCBI taxonomy): Eukaryota > Metazoa > Chordata > Mammalia > Artiodactyla > Suidae > Sus > Sus scrofa. The sequence continues at coordinate 165,816,489 of NC_139395.1, forward strand.
GAGATACTTTATAACATGGTATCAATCTCCAAGCAATTATCTGTCATATTCACCAGACTTGTCTTCAAATGATACTTTATCCAAAAACAATTTCAGTTTATCAAATACAAATTTTCTTACCTTAATGATTTTAAAATGCTCCGAAGATTATTTCTGAAGAAACGTTTCAGAAATGTTTGGGTCAATGACAGTATTGTTTGGAATAAAGGAATTGGATTCCAAGATAACTGATTGTAAGGGGATCATGATCACCTGGTGTAGAAATCATAAATTTTTAGTACCTGCTCTGTCATTAACTAATCTACAGATCTGATAGCCTTATCCATTTAGAAAACAGGAAAACAGCTTCCTCTAAGCCATCATACCAGTATTTAAGGAAAAATACCCTAAAATAGATTTTTTTTTTGTCTTTTTAGGGCCACACCCATGGCATATGGAGGTTCTCAGGCTAGGGATGGAATTGGAGCTGTAGCTACCCCCCTATGCCAGAGCCACTGCAATGCCAGATTTGAGCCTCTTCTGCGACCTACACCACAGCTCATGGCAAGGCCGGATCCTTAACCCACTGAGAGAGGCCAGGGATCGAACTCGCAACCTTATGGTTCCTAGTCAGATTCGTTAACCACTGAGCCATGATGGGAACTCCCTAAAATAGAATTTATCCTTTTTTCCTTCTACCTTAACCTATGCCTTGTTATTTAAGGTGATGTTAATGAACATCATTGGCTTTATTGGACTGTCCCACAATGATGCTATGGAGATTTGTACAGCTATTTGCGCTTACACTGAAAGACTTTTGGGCTCTGAGATTTCTTGTCACTACTTTTCTTTATCTAATAATTTTGCTTCTAATGATAACAGATTGCTATTCAGTTAGGACTCTTATTCCTCCATCAATTTTAATTTGTTACTTCAATTGTCCTACTACTTGAAATCACCTGAAAACTAAGGAACTTAAGTTGGCCAAGTAACCAAGTCTTGTCAGAATTGTGTATAAAATTAAATTGCTGCTCTTTCTTATGAGTTAGCACCTGAACTTGGAGATATTCAGTCTATCGATCAGATTTTTGCCCAAGTTTGTAATAGTTGAGGTTGTTGGGTAAACAAATGCTAGATAAATGAGGTATTGTATATAAAATTTATCATTTTTTAAAAATAAATTCTCTTTCAAGTGTTTTCTTGTTATATGAAAGATGTTCTCTATTCCTTTGGAAAGTGCTTTGTGTTTAAATGTCCCCTCCATGTATATAACATAATGAAGTTGCTCATCACTAAGGGCTGAAAAATTGGAAGGAATTGCCAATTCTAATTCTGGTCTTGGTACTGATTAGGAGCAAATAACTTAATTTCTGTGTATTCTATCTTCTTTAAACTATAAAAATGGGAACCAAAAGTGTTATGCTATTTTTCTTAGTTGTGAGAAATTTTTTAAAAATACAGTAAAGCTCTTGAACATAAAATATGCTCCAAGAGCTTAGTAAAAGTCAAAATTATTTACTGCTATAGACTCAGATACAGGATTTGAAAGAGGAGCTGGAAGCTGAAAGGACTACTCGAGCCAAGGTAGAGAGGGAGAGAGCTGACCTCACCCGGGAGCTGGAAGACTTGAATGAGAGGCTGGAGGAGGCAGGAGGGGCCAGTTTGGCTCAGCTGGAGATATCTAAGAAACAGGAAACAAAATTCCAGAAGCTTCGCCAAGACATGGAAGAGGCCACACTGCACTTTGAGGCAACTTCTGCCTCTTTGAAAAAGAGACACGCAGACAGCCTGGCTGAGCTGGAGAGCCAGGTAGAAAATCTACAACAGATCAAGCAGACCCTGGAAAAAGACAAGGGTGACTTGCAGTTAGAAGTGAATGACCTCCTGACTCAGGTTGAGCAGATGACCAGAGCTAAGGTAAGGACCATTGCCAAGCCCTCCTTGAGGTTTTAGAACATGGAAGTTGGTGGTAGCAGGGGGATTTGCTAGTGAAGGATATAGTCTTGAGATTGGCTAGATCAAGTCTAATCTCAACAGTTATTGTCACATGACCATCACCTGAATGTAGCCTGACAGTGGCATCCAGTTTTATTGGACTTCCAGTCCATGTTCCTTGTGGGTCTTTCTGGTGATGATGTCATAAGTAGGCTGGAAAAGTGAAGCCACTAGCTTTTGAGTGGTGTTTCTCTCCTGAAGAACTGCTTTGAGTTGGGAGCCATCCTTAGCGTGGGTGTGGCTCAGGTATTTCAAGTCCCTCTGAACAAATGGCTTTTCAGGGAAGAAAAAACGTTTTCTCCTTCATGTCTTCTGGCATCTCTTTAAGGAGCCAACACTAAGAGAAACTTTATCACATGTTCTCTCTTCCCTGAGCCCATTAATCTCTACACTGCAAGTTCTCATCTCAAATGACTAGTATCAGATCACAGGTAAGGGCCTCCTTACCTTCTGGCAGTTGAGAGGAGGCTGGCTTGAGGTCGTGCAGAGCAAATAGCTGGTGCCAAATTCTCCTCATGAGCAGAATCTGTAGCCATCTGGGAAAGGGATGAACCAACAATAAAGCTTGATCTCCATGGATGGTGGCCAGAAAACTGTAGACTTTCTTCTGAGATGCCGAGTGGCTCCTGAAATGTTTAGCCTTAACTTACTTTAAAGACCACATTGAGTAGAAAGAAATACGACTACCCTGCTTTCCCCTCTCTTTCTCTCCACCATCCCAGCCATCCCACTTCCGATTATTTTAAAATATAAGTTTAATGAGTACTTAGGATTTCTCTTCTTCATCTCTTCCATATTCTGCATTTACTGTGGATTCTGTCTTCAACTCAGCAATGAAAATATTTTCAATCCATGCCTTGTTGGCTTCATTTTCCTTCTTTAGCCAAAGCGAGCCCTGGAAGACTGCACTCCCTCTACACTCTGTGCCTCTTCTTTATCCTCAGGAACTCTTCTGTTTCTGTACATTTTAGTGGGAAGTCATAAAATCATAAAACTGTTGATAGGTTCACCATAAATCCATACTAATTAGGTGTGAATTTTATACTTTCTAACTTCCTCTAGAATTTCATTGCTGCTGAGAAGTTCTTTAATCATCTAACTTACTTTTATTTTAGAAGAGAAACAAAATCAGACTCTAACCCTGCCTTTCTGAATTCATCCTTTTAATAAATAAGACCTATCTGAAAAGATTAAGACCATTAATTATAATTTCTCTCTTCACCTTAATAGTTATTCACTCATCCATTTCTTCCCTTCTTGTTCCAAAAAACAAAATAATCTTCCACATAACTATTATTTACCCATTTTAATTTTTTTTTTTTTTTTGTCTTTTTGTCTTTTCTAGGGCCGTACCCGCGGCATATGGAGGTTCCCAGGCTAGGGGTTGAATTGGAGCTGTAGCCGCCGGCCTACAACAGAGTCACAGCAACACAGGATCTGAGCCACATCTGCAACCTACACCACAGGTCAGGCAACACCGGATCCTTAACCCATTGAGCAAGGCCAGGGATCGAACCCGCAACCTCATGGTTCCTAGTTGGATTTGTTAACCACTGAGCCACGATGGGAACTCCATATTTGCCCATTTTAAAAACCAAAAGACTTTCCCTCACATACCAGGGATTATATTTGGAGAGAAAACCAATCTGTCCATATCTCTCTTAATCTGACTCCTTAACTAAAGAGTAATATTCTATTTATCTATTGATATATAACAAATTACCCTAAAACCTTGGCGCTTAAAACAACTATTATTCTCTCTTGGTTCTAGGGATTGACAGGTTAGCTCAGATGGCAGTTAAGGCTGGAATTGTTTTATTCACTCACATGTCTGGCTCAGGGGCTGGGATAGCTGCACAGTTGGGGGCTGTTTGGAAATCTCTCTTTTCATGGGACCTCTCCATATGGCTAGCTTGGTTTCCTCACAGCATAGCACCTGGAATCTGGACTTCTTTCATGACAATTCAGGGCACCAAAAGGAGGTATTCCAAGAGACCAAAGTAGAAGCTGCTGAGATTCTTGTGAGGTAGGCTTACAGTACTGTCTGACTCCCATCAGTGATGAGGCACAGGGGTAGGGGGGTGGATACTCTGAAGTTTGGCTCATTGAGGGGCCATTCTTGGAGACTAGCTCCCACAAGTGGGTGTAAACCTCATACCTCCTCCCTCCTTTAAGCTCTACAGTGTCTTTTATTTCCTCTGATTATCTTAAAAGTATTTCCTTAACTGGTTCTTTCGAAGTTCAGTAATGTCTCCCTTCCTTCAAATTAGCATGTCTAAAACCAAGCTCATTACCTTCTCCTGAAGCTGACACATTTCCTGGGGACATGTTTGTCCCTGGCACCCCATTTCTTCCATCACCCAGGATCTAAGCCTATAATTGATTACTTATTTCCTCTCTTGTCTTTTGCTTTCCAATTAATTATTACAGCAGATCCATTTCACACCATCTTGCAACTTTTCATTCCATTCCCATTCACATGTAGGACTTTCATTATCTTTCTTTTTGTCATGTTAGGGCCATACCCGCAGCATAAGGAGGTTCCCAAGCTGGGGTTGAATCAGAGCTGGAGCTGCTGGCTTATGCCATAGCCACAGCAATGCCAGATCTGAGCCACGTCTGCAACCTACACCACAGCTCACAGCAACGCTGGATCCTTAACCCACTGAGTGAGGCCAGGGATTGAACCTGCGTCCTCATGGATGCTAGTCAGATTTGTTTCTGCTGAGCCATGACAGGAACTCCGGACTTTCATTATCTTTTAACTGGACTCTTGCAAGGGCTTTCTAAATTATCTTTTTTTGCTTTTAGTCTTTTTTCCTTTTAGTCCTTCTTTCTATTTTATATGGTATCCATATGAACATTTTGAGATGGCTTTATTGAATCATGTCCCTGCTTCAAAGTGAACTCCAAACTTCTGCCCTTCAAGATTCGCTAGAGCCTGTGATCTGACTCCATTTGCTCTGCCAGTTTCAGATTCCATTATTTTGCTTTCTGGATCCTCCATGCAAGGATGCTTGTCTTCCACCAAATATCCATTTTTCTACCAATATGCCTTTTCCAAACTGAAGTGTCTCCATGGAATGCTCAAATTTAACTTCCTTTATTAAAATTTTATCTGTATCTGAATTCTTGTCCCCCTAGTACTGCTGCATTATATAGTCTTTTCACTTTGCTTAAATAGAAAACATTTCTAAGGCAGAAACTAGGTCTTATTTTACTCGTGTGTACTACATGCTTTCTATAATCTGTATACTCAGTTACTAGCATTAGTTTTTACACAGGCCTCTTGGGGATTCTGTGACTCACAGGTCCAATGATTTGTCCAAGGTCACAAAAATTATATAGCAGAGATGGCCCTCAGCTCCAAATCTTGTGTATATCTGTGGCTGACCACATTCTGTCACTGCCTTACATATTTCTTGGTGGGATAAATTGATTCCCTTCACTCTCATAGGCATATACATTATGCTGAACTTTATCTAGAATTGTTTACTTCATCTTTTCCTGAATTATAGTGCCAAAAATGCCAATACTCAGTGGTACAGTGGAAACTGAAACATTTTCGAAAGCACATTATGCTGACAGAGAGGCCCCGGGCAATTTAGAAGTTATAGGCAATCTCACAATTATCTTGATTATTTTGAATTCCCATTGGTTTCTGGATTTCTAGGAGGCAGCATTTTTATGCATCATTTTAAGAACTGACTTCAGGATGCATGTGCATTATTCCCTTAACCTCTTCCTGCCTGGTATCAAAATTTTGTGTCTAATCTTCAAGCTTAAATTTGAACCTCCTATCTTCAAGCTTAAATTTTGATGGTACCACCCCTTTGAATGTTCTATCCCTGTGTAGGCCACCTCCAGATAAACAATTTAATTGTCTCCTGCATATCCTGCTTATGAAAATACTTTTTCAATGGAAAACACTATAGTAGTGTTAACAGGGCCCATGATTTCTACTATTGGAAGCTCTGCCTAGGGGCAAACGCCTTTTCTGTGTGCCTGGGTGGCTGTCCTCTCTGCAGATATGCACAGACCAACTGGGCTTTACCACACAGTCTCCTCTTGAAAACTGGGCAGTCTCTGGCTCCATCACTTACATTTTCCCCACCATTGACCAAGCTGTCTTTTAGAGATCTGTGTTCTTCCCCCACCCTCAGCAAATAGGTATGTAGCAGAGTATACTGGAGGGCATACGCAGAAGTGGCATTTCTCACATCTGGCTGTGTTCCTCCTGTCCCAGTTCATGGGTCATTTATCATTGGAGTTAACATAAAATGAAGATGGTTCACATTGTCATCACATTTTTATCCAGTTTCTTCTGGGACGTAGGATTTGCAACAATTTGAGCCAACTAGGACTTTAAGGCAATCAATCCTTAACCCTTCCTTTGTTATTATTTGTTACAACAGATACTTAGAGCTCTAGTATCTAGTGCTTGACTTTTTTTTTTTTTTTTTTTTTTTTTTTTACATCTTCTCAGGCAGTTTATCAGTTCAAATCCTAAATCTAACACATACTAGCTGTGTGAATTTAGGCAAGGTATTTAGCCCCTCTGTTTTTTCATTTATAAAATTAAGCCAATCTGAGCTCTGGAGGAATATTAAGGAAAGTGAGTGTGCTGACTTTGACTGTCAAATTACTTCCTTTTCTTTTTTTTTTTTTTTTTTTTTTTTTGTCTTTTTAGGGCCGCACTCGTAGCATATGGAGGTTCCCAGGCTAGGGGTCGAATCAGAGCTATAGCAGCCAGCCTACGTCACAGCCACAGCAACATGGGATCTGAGCTGCATCTGCAACCCACACCATAGCTCACAGCAACACCAGATCCTCAACCCACTGAGCAAGGCCAGGGATGGAACCTGCAACCTCATGGTTCCTAGTCGGATTCGTTAGCCACTGAGCCACGAAGGGAACTCCTTAAATTACTTTCTGAAGTAAGAGCAAACATATTATTCAACATTCAAAATATTAGACATTACAAAATAAGACCTCTTTTTTTTTATTGCTACTGTTGCTTCTAGTAGCAAGAGGAGAGTGTGGGTAATTGAGTGTGCCTGGCATTTAACATCAGTACTCCAACCTATATGATGCTGATGACATGGCACAAAAAGCTTGTTGTTGAATCTCTGTCAGGTTTGGTTTCATAACTGTCACAAGGACTGGGTATACTGCAGAACATCTGTGAACAGAACTACATGGCATTCCTTATCAGCCTCCAAATGGGCAGAAACCAGATTTGGCTCTTCACTTGTTTGTTAACAAGTGGATAATGCTGGCCAAGTTTAAAAAAATTGAGGGTTTGGAGTTCCCATTTTGGCTCAATGGGTTAAGGACCCAGTGTTGTTTCTGTGAAGATGTGGGGTGGATCCCTAGCTTTGTTCAGTGGGTTAAGGATCCAGTGTTGCCACAAGCTGTGGAGTAGGCTGCAGATTCATGGCTGTGGTGTAGGTTGTAGCTACAGCTACAATCAGCCCCTGGCCTGGGAACTTCCATATACTGCTCGTGTGGCAGTAAAAAGAAAAAAAAAAAATGAGGGTTTGGGATTTATAAGGAACCCTTGAAATGCGACCTCTAACTAAATGTTAGTGGGTATGTTGGTCAACATCTCAGTAACATCTGCAATAATTTGAGTGCCTTAGACATTTATTAAGTGCCCCCCCCTTTTTTTCTGTCAAGCACTTCATTTGGCCTTGGGGATATAAGATGTAATCTAGGAGTCTTTCATAAGGAGTTCATAATATTCATCAGTGTAAGCTTAAAGAGAACAATCTTCAACACAGCATAGGCTCCAGCTGGAGAGCTCCAAAATACTTGCTGATTCAGAAGTTTCCCAGAGGACCAAAACTGGCATCTTCTTTGAAATGTTTCTGGTCCATAGCCATTGCTCTATCATAGAAATTAGGTCAAAATTGAAACTAGTAGACTTAAATTAGATTTCATGGTTTTTACCATTTTTTTTTTTTGGAATGCTATTGATGTGATCCTTTCTTTGTCATCATCTTCTATTTCCATAGCACTCTTTCTTTATAGAGACAAAAGTCTCATGGGGTTATCATATAAAATGAGATTTAACACATATAAAACACAAAAACAGCTATGTAAAATTGATAGAACCATGGATCTATATAGTACCATCAAGTGTCATTTTATGACTTCTGATATATTAATAATAAGAATGCAGAGTTCCCACTGTGGCTCAGGGGTTAAGAAGCCAACATAGTGTCCATGAGGATGAGGGTTTGATCCCTGGCCTCACTCAGTGGGTTAAGGATCCTGCACTGCTGCAAGCTGCAGCATAGATTTTAGATGCATCTCAGATCCCTTGTTGCTATGACTGTGTTGTAAGCTGGCAACTGCAGCTGATTTGACCCCTAGCCTGGGAACTTCCATATGCCTCAGGTGTAGCCCTACCAAAAAAAAAAAAAAGGAATGAAGATTACAGCTAGGCAAAGAGGATAGCACCATCTTACACTTGGCAGCTCTTTGTCCTAAAGATATTGGGCTTCAAAGTCATTGGCATAGCTTCCAGAGTTTGGCAAGAATCTGATGATTAGTTACCTAAATCAAGTAGAAGCACAAAGGCCAAATGGCATGTCATTTTCTTCAAACATGAACAACTAATTCTGAGAAGTTGGGGTTTGGGATTGAAACACTAACTCATGAGCCTGCAGCCTTAGGGATTGGGAGGGTTCAGTTTTGACAGTTTAATTCTGCTATTATGCAGAATCAGCTCAGATCCACCTGCTTTCTCCTGTCCTTCTTGGTCAGCCCTTTGCATTTCCTTCCTTCCTCTCCTATCCTCTTGTATCTTTCCCTTCCCTCTGAAATGACTTCCTTGATACTGGAGCTCCTAGTATATGCTAGACACTATTCTAGGCACTGGGGGTATAATCTGTGATTAGATGGACTCTCTACTGTCATGAAACTTATATTCTAGCAGGAAATAAATATGGTTAAATATATAATATACTGTCACAAATTATGAATATGTATTTCATCAGTATTTGAGACATTTCCTTTTTTCAGAAAAGTAAAGAATTCTAGAAGGGGATCTAAATACCCAGAGAGCTGGGTTTCTCCTTTATCACATAAGATCTGAAAAATTTGGCCTCTTAGGGGGCCCAGTCTATTGTACTTACTTAAATTAGAAAATGTGGTTTCCCAGTGCTGGCTGTGGCTTTCAGGGCAGAGCAGAGAACAGTGGTCCCAGGAACCACCCCTATCCTCCTTCCTTATCCAGTTAATTCAGCACGGCTTCTATAAATCATGTCCAACCTCTTCTTCTCAACTCACAGGCTAATGCTGAGAAGCTCTGTGGTCTACATGAAGAACGCTTGAATGAAGCAAATGCAAAACTAGATGAGGTGACTCAGTTGGCAAATGACCTGACAGCACAGAAGGCAAAGCTACGGAATGAGAATGGTGAGGAAACGTTCCGTGCTGCTTTACTTCTCTGTCCCCATCCCAGCAGACTGCTGCACAGACTGCTGAGATGATGAACACTTCACTGAGCCAGAGGGGCAGTTAACGATTCCAGGGGAGGAATGAGGTCCTGGATGTACCCTCATCCACAGACTTGTCTTACCTTGGAAGTATCACCCCTGTGCCACTTTGGGAGGCCCTGCCCAGCTCTTTTTCATGAAGGAGAAAAGCAATGTGCAGTTGGCTGAAGCCACTCTCAAGATCAAAAAAGGGTAGGGCCTATCCACGCAGTCTACAAGACATGCCTCTTTATCACATCTACCTCACTGAAATAGGCATTGTTTCTAATTTTATATAGTGAACCCACACCTCTTTTTTTACACTCAGTAAAAGCCATAGTCAATACAATAGCTTGCAGGGGCCACATGATTGAGCCCCATTATCTCTCTGACCACTTCTGTTTTCCCTTTTCTTATTCTGCTTTGGTTACCTTACCCTCTTTGCTGTGTTTTGGACATACCAAGCACACTCCCACCCTAGAGTGCTTCCCTATTTCCTCTACCTAAAATGTCCAATTAATTCTGCAAAGATTTGAAAATGAGGGTTAGTCAAACAGATAACTAGGGGAAGTCAGGATAGCCCTTTTTGAGAAGGTGACATCTGAGTGTTCTCAACTGGTTTTCTCCATGTGCTTCTATTTTCATAGAATTTAATATCTTCAAGGAAGCTTCATGCTTGACATAATAAATAAGTTTGTCTTGTCTCCATGTGCCAGAATGCAATTTGCACGAGGGCAGGGGTCTTTGTTTTGCTCACTGATAATCTGTCAATCCTCTAGAACAATACCTGACACCTATTGGAGATGGGCAAACATTTGATAAATTACAATTGAACAATGTTTCATGGCTTATTCTCAATATCAACCACTATTATTAGGGGGTTTTCTTTTCTATCTTTCACATGGTGGCAATCTGTTTGGGTTTTTTCTTTTTCATTGTGTCAAGAACTTTTTCGTATCTTGCATACCAATTTATAACAGCATTTCTAATCCATCAAGTAGATAGACAGTGGTTTACTTCACCTGGCCCTGTAACTTGTTTCTCTGCTATGAACAGCATGTGGCTAGCTGTTTGTCTGTAATTAGAATTACTTTTAGTAATATACTCCCAGGTATAAAATTCATAGATCAATGAAAATAAACAGTGTGTTCTTGATGCCCAGAGGCACTCATTTTCAAAAGAGAGATGAAGGCCATTTGGACTGTAGAACCAGCCTCCAGCCATGGACACCTCTGTTTCTAGACACAATAGCTAAACTCAAAGCTAAATGAAAAGAAACTGGCAGAACTACAAATCTGGAAATCTAGAAGAGGAAAGTGTTTTGAGTTCTAGCAGGGGCACTAAGTAAGACTCCACTCTTCTTATGCTGGGGACAGGGTGTGTGACACTTGTCTTCATTATGGAACCCCCCCATCTGATGTTCTGTGCCATTTAGGACGGAGTCTGCTTGGGGACTGTGAAGTCCAGAGACAGGCTGGAGAATACCTGTGTGTCTGTCCCTGAAGGAAATTCTGTATACAATTTGCTTGATAGGCATTGCCTATCTCCCCTTACTTACTGGCATTAATTTTCTACTCAGTTTTTGATGAGGAAATTGGTGGCGAGTGAAATGAAAGTGGATCTGACATGATAATTCTGCTTAGGATGCAGGACCTTTTACTTCCTCTTTTAATTCTTCACTTTATCTTTTCGGCTTTTGTATGAATTGCATTTTAAGTATATACCTATCCAAACCTCCCCTCCTCTCACTAGGTCTATGTTCCAGGGTTTTTTTTTTTTTTTTTTTTTTTTTTTTTTGCTACTATCACCAAATATCCTTTCTCTAGCCCTGGCCTGTCCGCTGATTATACTCTGCTTTCAAAGAAGGCCAGTAGTAAATGCGTCAACTGAGCCATGTTAAGTGAGTCCTAGTTCTATAAAATATGTGATATGTTAGTTCCATCTCCCTAATGGATTGGCATTTCCTCGGAATACTTTAAAATATGATGTTGTCACCCAGAGCTTCTAGAGTTTCTCAAAGTTTAGTTTATGGAATCCCAGTGATCATCAAGAAGACTCTTTTAGGGGACCTAAGAGGTTAGATGCTAATACTAAGATGCTATTTTCTTTTTAAATTCTTTTGCCTCTGTTATTGATGGTGCAAAAGCAATCATGATTTAAAACTGGTGGAGCCTATCACAAAGCAAGGCAGTAGCACCACACTGTACTATTAATCATTGTATCCATTGACACATATTCACAGTTTTTTTTTTTGTCTCTTTTACCTAAGAAATGTCCTTAATGAAATAGTGAAAATTAATTACTATATCTCAACTCCAAGTACATATCTTTTTAATATTCTGTGTGACAAAACAAAAAGTATGCATAAAACACTTCTGTTTCATACTGAAGTAGGATGTGTGATTGTTTAAGTTCTGAGCTGAACTAGCAGGTTTTTTGGTTTTTTTTAGGGAGTATCATATTGACTTGAAAGAACATTTGACAAACTATGCTTATTCAGACTTAGATATTTGGCAGATATTTTCTCAAAAATGAACAAGGGAGCCTGTAACTATGAGGAAAACAACTGACAATATTTGTTGACAGTAATAAAGTGGCACTTTTAGGTAAAAATTAGATTTCAGAAAATATGTATATGCATATATGCCATCATGGCCTTGACAGCTCTCAATTCTTGAAGACCTTTTTTTTTCTTTTTTCTTTTTCATTGAAGTGTAGTTGACATACAACATAATAATTCAACATTTGATGCATATTACATATTGATCACCACAGTAAGTCTAGTAACCATCTGTCACCATACAAAGTTATTTTGATACCACTGAGTGTATTCCTTATACTGTACATCATATCCTCATGACTTATTTATTTTATAACTGCCAAGTTTTTAACCTTTAATCTTCTTCACCTGTTTCACCTAATCCCCCACCCACTTCCCTTCTGGCAACAATCAGTTTGTTCTCTGTATCTATGCTTCTGTTTCTGTATTGTTTTGTTTGTTCATTTGGTTTATTTTTTAGATTCCACATTAAGTGAAATTATTTGATATTTGTCTTTGACTTTATTTAGCATAATACCCTCTAGGTCCATCTATGTTTTTGCAGATTTCACAATTTCATTGTTTTTCATGGCCTGAGTAATATTCTATTGTGCATATATATATATTTTGTCTTTTGTCTTTTCAGGGCTGCACCCCGCAGCATATGGAGGTTCCCAGGCTAGGGGTTGAATTGGAGCTGTAACTGCCGGCCTATGCCAGAGCCACAGCAATGCCAGATCCAAGCTGCATCTGCGACCTACACCACAGCTCACAGCAATGCCAGATCCTTAACCCACTGAGCGAGGCCAAGGATCGAACCCACACCTCATGGTTCCTAGTCAGATTTGTTTCCACTGTACCAAGACCAGAACTCCCTATTGTGCCTATATATTGAAAGACATTTAGGTTCCTTCATATCATGGCTATTATAAATTACACAGCTATGAATGTAGGAGTGCACTTATCTTTTCAAATCAGTGTTTTCATTTTCTTTCAGTAAATATCCAGAGGTGGAACAGATGAGTTGTATAGATGTTTCAAGAACATTTTAGGGAACCACAATGTTTTCCATAGTGGTTGCACCAATTTCCAATCCCATCAACAGTGCACGAGGGCTCCCTTTTCTCCACTTCCTCACCAACACTTGCTATTTGTTGTCTTCTTGATAAAACTATTCTGGCAGGTATGAAGTGATAATCTCATTGTGCTTTTGATTTGCATTTCCCTGGTGATGACCAATGTTGAATATCTTCTCAAGTGTCTGTTGGCCATCTGTATGTCTTCCTTGGGAAAAAAAAATGTTTATTTAAGTCCTCTGCTCATTTTTATTTATTTTTCTATTTTATTTTATTTTATTTTGTCTTTTTGCCATTTCTTGTGCTCCTGTGGCATATGGAGGTTCCCAGGCTAGGAGTTGAATTGAGCTGTAGCCACCAGCCTACGCCAGAGCCATAGCAATGCAGGATCCGAGCCGCGTCTGCAACCTACACCACAGCTCACCGCAACACCAGATCCTTAACCCACTGAGCAAGGCCAAGGATCACACCCGCAACCTCATAGTTCCTAGTCAGATTCGTTAACCACTGAGCCACAACGGGAACTCCCCCTCTGCTCATTTTTAAATCAAATTGTTTGTTTTGTCACATTGTATGAATTCTTTGTCCTTTTGGATATTAAATCCTTGTCATATATATCATTTGCAAATATCTTCTCCCATTCAGTAGGTTGTCTTTTCATTTTGTTGATGGTTTCCTGTACTGTGCAAAGCTTCTTAGTTTGATTAGGTCCCATTAGTTTATTTTTGTCTTTGTTTCCCTTGCCTGAGAAAACAGATCCAAAAATACTACTGAGACCTATGTGAAAAATATAGTCATATTTTGTTCTAGGAATTACATAGTTTCAAATCTTACATTAAATATTTAATTCATCTTGAATTTATTTTTGTGTGTGGTGAGAAAATAGTCCACTTTGATTCTTGCGAATTTAATTTCCAGATTTCCCAACACCATTTATTGAAGACTGTATTTTCCCCACTGTATGTTCTTGGCTCCTTAGTTGTAAATTAATTGCCCATTTAAGTGTGGATTTGTTTCTGGGCTCTCTGTTCTATTCTATTGATCTGTGTCTGTCTTTGTGCCAGTCTCAAAGTTTTTATTACTGTAGCTTTGTAGTATAGTTTGAAATCAGGGAGTGTGATACCTCTAGCTTTATTCTTCTTTCTCATGATTTGTTTGGCTATTCTGGGTCATTTGTGATTTCATAAAAACTTTAGGGCTATTTGTTTAGTTTTATGAAAAATGCCAAAAATGTATTTTGATAGCAGTTGCACTGAATCTGTATATTGCTTTGGGTAATAACATTTTAATAATATTAATTGTTCCACTCTATGAACACAGAATATCTTTCCATTTTCTTGTATCTTCAATTTCTTTCATCAATGTCTTGGAGTTTTCCAAGTACAGGTCTTTTACCTCCTTGGTTAAATTTAATGCTAGGTCTTTTATTCTTTTGATGCAATTATAAACAGAATTGTTTCCTTCATTTCTCTTTCTCATAGTTTTAGTGTACAGAAATGCAGCTGATTCTGTGTATTGATTTTGTATCCTGCAATTTTACTGAAGTCATTCATTCTAATTTTTTTTAATGGAATCTTTAGGATCTTCTATGTATAGCATCATATCTGCAAACAGTGACAGTTTTATCTCTTCCTTTCTAATTTAAATGAGTTTTATCTCTCTTTCTTGTCTGATTGCTGTGGCTATGACTTCTAGTGCTGTGTAGAATAAAAGCAACAAGAATGGACATCCTTCTCTCGTTCCTATTTTTGAGGGTTTTCACCATTGAGTATTATGTTAGGCATGGTTTTATCAAGTATGGTCTTTTTTTTTTTTTTTTAGACTTTTGTTATAGTGGATTATACTGACTGACTTTTAAAAAATTTTTTATTATGATTGATTTACAATGTTCTGTCAATTACTGCTATACAGCAAAGTGACCCAGTCATACATATATATACATCCCTTTTCTCACATTATCCTCCATCATGTTCCATCACAAGTGATTAGATATATAGTTCCCTGTGCTGTACAGCAGGATCTCATTGCCCATCTACTCCAAATGTAAGAGTTTTCATCTACTAACCCCAGACTCCCAGTCTATCCCACTCCCTATCCCTTCCTCCAGACAAACACGAGTGTGTCCTACATATCCATGATCTTTTCTACTTTTTTTTTTTATACTTTTTTTTGAATTTTTTTTTGTCTTTTTGCCATTTTCTTGGGCCACTCTCACTGCATATGGAGGTTCCCAGGCTAGGGGTTCAATCAGAGCTGTAGCCGCTGGTCTACACCAGAGCCACAGCAACGTGGGATCTGAGCCGCGTCGGCAACCTACACCACAGCTCACGGCAACGCCGGATCCTTAACCCACTGAGCAAGCCCAGGGATCGAACCTGCAACCTCATGGTTCCTAGTCGGATTCGTTAACCACTGCCCCACAACGGGAACTCCTTTTCTGTTTTATAGATAGATCATTTGTGCCATATTTTAGAGACCACATATAAGTGATATCATATGGTGTCTTTCTTTTCTGACTTCCTCACTCAGTATGAGAGTCTCTAGTTCCATCCACATTGCTGCACATGGCATTATTTTGTTCTTTTTTATGGCTGAGTAGTATTCCATTATATATATGTACCACATCTTCCTAAACCGTTCATCCATCAATGGGCATTTAGGTTGTTTCCATGTCTTGGCTATTTTGAATGGTGCTGAGATGAACATATGGGTGCATGTATCTTTTTCAAGGAAAGTTTTGTCTGGATATATGCCCAGGAGTGGGAATGCTGGGTCATATGGTAATTCTATATTTAGTTTTCTGAGGTATTTCCATACTTTTTTCCATAGTGGTTGTAGCAATTTACATTCCTACCAACAATGTAGGAGGGTTCCCTTTTCTCCTCATCCTCTCCAGCATTTATTATTTGTTGATTTGTTAATGATGGCCATTCTAACTGGTGTGAGGTGGTACCTCATTGTAGTTTTGATTTGCATTTCTCTAATAATTAATGATGTTGAGCATTTTTTCATGTGCCTGCTGGCCATCTGTATGTTTTCTTTGGTGAAATGTCTATTTAGGTTTTCTGCCCATTTTTCAGTTGGACTGTTTGTTTTGCTGTATGAGTTGTATGTAAATTTTGGAGATTAAACCTTTGTTGGTTAAGTCATTTGCAAAAATTGTCTCATATTCTGTGTGTTGTCTTTTCACTTTTTTAATCGTTTCATTTGCTGTGCAGAAGCTTTTGAGTTTAATTAGATGTCATTAGTTTATTCACATCTTTATTGTCTTTATTCTAGGATGTGGATCAAATAAGATATTGATGTGATTTATGTCAAAGAGTGTTATACCTATGTTTTCCTCTAGGAGTTTTATAGTATCTGGCCTTACATTTAGGTCTTTAGTCCATTTTAAGTTTATTTTTGTATATGGTATTAGACAGTGTTCTAATTTCATTCTCTTATATGCAGTTGTCCAGTTTTCTCAGCACCATTTATTGAAGAGACTACCTTTCCTCCACTGTGTGCTCTTGCCTCCTTTTTCATAGATTAATTGACCATAGGTGCTTGGGTTTATTTCTGGGCTTTCTATCCTGTTCCATTGATCCATATTTCTGTTTTTGTGCTGGTACCATACCATTTTTATGACTGTAGTTTTGTAGTAGAGTCTGAAGTCAGGGAACCTGATTCCTCCAGTTCAATTTTTTCTTTTCAATATTGCTTTGGCTATTCTAGGTCTTTTGTGTTTCCATGCAAATTTTAAAAAATTTTGTTATTGTTCTGTAAAGAATGTCATTGGTGATTTGATAGGGATTTCATTGAATCTGTAGATTGCCTTAGGTAGTATTGTCTTATTATTTTGAGGTATGTTCCCTTTATATATTCTCTGTCTGTCTTTCTCTCTCTTCTCCTTCTGGGACCCCTAAGGCAAATTTTAGTATGCCTGATGTTGTCCCAGAGGTCCTGTAAACTAATCTCATTTTAAAAAATTCTTGTTTCTTTTTACTATTCTGATTGGGTGATTTCCAATGCCTCATCTGTCAGATCATTTATCTGTTTGTTCTTCTGCATCTTTTAATATGTAGTTGATTCATTTAGTGTGTTTTCATTTCAGTTATTGTAATCTTCAATTCTGATTGGTTCTTTTTAATATTTTCTATATTTTTGTTGAAGTTATCACTTCCTGTCCTGAGTTTGGTAAGCCTCTTTGTGAGTATTACTTTGAACTCTTTCCCGATAAATTGCTTATCTCCATTTTAATTCCTTTTCTGGAGTTTTGTCTTGTCCTTTCATTTGGAAAGTGTTCCTTTGTCTCCTCATTTAACCTTTGTGTTTGTTTCTATGTATTAGGTAGATCAGCTCCATTTCCCAGTCTTGAAAGAGTAGCCTTATGTGGAAGGTGTTCTATGGTACTCAGTAGCCCATGGTCATCAGAGCCAGTTTTTCCAAGGGTTTCCCCCCTTTGGGCTGCATATGCCCTCCTGTTGTGGCTGGGCCACAATTGCTGTGGTCACACTAGTGGTGGAGACTGGCCCCAGACCCAGCTGGTTGCATAGCTTGCTTGTGATTGTTGTGGGTGTGCTGTGGGCAGAGCTGAAGTGCAAATGGGTGCTCCTTTGATGGGGGTGTTGGTGCTGGCCAAGGTGGCGCACCAGCTTAAATGGGGTAAGAGCCATTTTGTAAGGGCACCAGTGCCAGCTTGCACCACCTGCCTTGTGGGGAGATCATGTAGTGGCTTTTGAGGGACCTAGGGGAATGTTGGGATAGGGTACACTGTTAGCTAGGTTGATTGAAAGTGACAGAAATGGTGCCCATCAGCCCTGAGCCAACTAGGTGGCAGAAAAGTTAAAAATAAATAAAAAGGTGTTCACAAGTGTTTCTATCACTGGAGACAATTCCACCAGATCCCTGCCCCTCCAGCATATATTCTGATACTAGCCAAAGAATCTCCTTCTTCTTCTTCTTTTTTTTTTTTTTTTTTTTTTTGGTCTTTTTAGGGCCGCACCTGCAAGGTATGGAGGTTTCTTCTAGGCTAGGGGTCAAATCAGAGCTGTAGCTGCTGGTCTATGCCACAGCCACAGCAAGGCCAGATCCTAGCCACATCTGCAACCTACACCACAGCTCATGGCCGATCCTTAACTCACTGAGTGATGCCAGGAATTGAACCCACATCCTCATGGATATTACTTGGGTTTGCTACTCCTGAATGTCCTTCTTATATGAGCCAGGTGCTTTTCAAGCTGTTGCCTCTACACTAGGACTTGGAGCAAGTGAGTTTGTGTATGAACCCTTCAAGAGCAGTGCCTCAGTTTTCCACAGACTTCTACCTCTCCTGGTCCTAAGCCCTTCTGATTTTCAAAACCAGACCTAGTGCAAGTACTCTGGGCTTGCCTGATATAGGGCTTGGAACCCTCGCTCCCCAATGGGGACCTTCTCAGTTGTGCTATCCCTCCTGCTCAGTAGTTGCATAGCAGGGATGGGGTTCTGACTAGACCATGTCTCTGCCCTTCTTAACCATCCACATATGGCCTTTTCTTTATATCCTTAGTTGTAGAAAATCTGTTCTGCTAGTCTTCACGTCATTCTCAAAGATAGTTTTTCTATATGTGGTTATAGTTTTAGTATGTGCGTGGAAGGAAGTGAGCTCAGGATCTTCCTACTTCCCCATCTTTATCTGAACCTCAAAAGCTTTTCTTATGAGATAAGTGGTGATGTCAACAGATCTGATTTTCTATATTGTGTAATGCAACATGTTAACATTTGCAAGATCTATATAATTCAGTAAACACATACTTTTCAAATCACTGCTTGATGTTACAAAATCATGTGTGGGTAAAAGATGCATTCAAAGTTTAAGATAGATCCATGAATTTTAATGTAACAAAATAAATTTCATTTATAGGGTTTATACTATTAACCCTCAAGTAACTTCTATTTATTGAATTTTGGTGTAATATCAAATAATAGTCACAATTATCTGAAAAGATGATGAAAATACATCTCCCTTTTCTTGCTTTTCCTTTTCTTTTTTTGCTTTTTAGGGCTGCACCCATGGCATATGAAGGTTCCCAGGCCAGGGGTCAAATCAGAGCTACAGCTGCCGGCCTACACCACAGCCATGGCAATGCAGGATCTGAGCCGTGTCTGTGACCTACACCACAGCTTATGGCAATGCTGGATCCTTAACCCACTGAGCGAGGCCAAGGATTGAACCCAAAACCTCATGATTCCTAGTCGGATTCATTCCCGCTGCACAACATCAGGAACTCCACATCTCCCTTTTCTAACTACTTATCTGGAGAGGCTGGATTTCTTCAGCCAGCTGACTTTTATTAAGACAGAGTTGGATTCTTCAACCAGCTGACTTTTATTAAGACAGAGTTTTTTTGGAGTACCAATTGTGGTTCAGTTAGAGTCTGACTAGTATCTATGAGGATTCAAGTTTTATCCCTGGCCTCAATCAATGGGTTAAGGATCTGTCATTGCCGTGAGCTGTGGTCTAGGTTGCAGGCATGACTCAGTTCCTGCATTGCTGTGGCTGTGGTGTAGGCTGGGAGCTTCAGCTCTGATGCAAGCCCTAGCCTGGGAACTTGCAAACACTGCATGTGCAGCCCTAAAAAAAAGCAAAGAAAAAAAAGACTGAGATTTTTAAAAAATGTAAAACAAACTGATTTTTCTCATTTTTTGTGGTTTTGGAAAATATAATTTCTCCCTCTAAAGAACTGTTGATTCTATTAACATGTCATTAAAATTTATTATTGGAGTTCCTGTCATGGCTCAGCAGTAATGAACCCAACTAGTATCCATGAGGCTGCAAGTTCAATCCCTGGCCTTGCTCATTGGGTTAAGGATCCAGCATTGCCATGAGCTGTGGTGTATGTCACAGACACAGCTCAGATCCTGAGTTGCTGTGGCTGTGGTGTAGTGTGGCAGCTACAGCTCTGATTCAACCGCTAGCCTGGGAACTTCCATTTGCCAAAGGTGCAGCCCTAAAAAGACAAAAAAAAAAACAAAAAAAAAAACCCAGAATTTTATTATTACTTTAAAGTGAGTAAATACATATCTTAAATTTCTCTTTGAATTTCTAATACACTATCTACTGATATAAAACTCATAGAAGCAAAATCTCTGTGGAGTCCTCAATAATTTTTATAAAGTGTTTCTGAGACCAAAAAGTTTGGGAATTGCTGTTTTAGCCCAAACATATATTTTCTTATAATGTTGTGTTTTAGAACTTGTTTGTAGCAAGAAGGGTTGGAATTATAAGTATTTGGGGCTTTTATTGTTGCACTAATTGCATAATAGAAGTAACTGCCTTTGCTAAGGGTTGGTTCTGCTTTAGTACCAATGGTATTTCTCATCTATTGATGAAAGAAGCAGGAAGGGTAGACTAGAGTGAAATAAAATTTACCCCTCTCTCAGTCACATTCTTTAGCATTTAATGACAATTTCTAATATTTATTTAGCAATTCAGTCTACAGAATACGTTAATACTCATTTAATTTTTTAACAACCCTTCATTGTTATCTTCAATTTACAAAGCAGGCAAAGAATTTGTAATTATCTAAAAATTATATGGAACAGGGGGGCCTGGCATTGAAGAAAGAATGCGTTCTTCAGGATTAAGAGCTTGACTTGAATTTATGTCCATCAGTTACTAGCTAGGGAGGTTTGTGTCTCAATCACATTTAAGTTACCATGTTTTCCCTTCTGAAAAATGGATACTATAATACCTCCATTATCAATAGTTATGAGACTTAAACTAGATAATATACATAAAGTCCTTATTTCATGGAAGATCCTCAGTGCACGTAGCTAATATTATCTCTTCTCTCCTTGTACTTAACTATTAAAAGTCAGTTCTTTTTTAGGGCTCTCTTGTGAGTTCTGGAAAAAATCATTGCCATCGTTTTGCTGAAAACTGGATTGTCAGACTCTTTATAAATCAAAAATACGTGGATCATTTCAGTTACTCTTACATTCAACAAGTGACATGGGGGAGGCAGTAGGTGAGGAAGAAAACCGAGATTAACTGATCTTATGAAATCTTTCTGTAGGTGAATTCCTTAAAAGGCTGGAAGAAAAAGAAGCTCTGATAAACCAACTTTCCAGGGAGAAGAGCACCTTCACTCTGCAGATTCAAGACCTGAGAGGGCAATTGGCAGAGGGGACCAAAGTAATGCATCTATTATTTCTTACCAGGAGCTTGACTGTATGTTAAAGAAAAATAATGCTTGCTGGTCAGCCCCACTGTCTTCTCATATGAAAGAAAAAAGGGAAAAAGTTCCCTAGAAGTTAGGGGAAAAAAAGATGTGTTGGGTCTTGTATGTGCCAGGAAGGACCCTGATCATTGAAGGATCATCCTCAACAATTCAAATTGCTTCTGTACTTTGTCAGATTTAGAGCAAGTGAAGTATGCATTGCCATTCTGCATTATTACTTGAACAGAAATTCAGCAAAGTTCTTTATGGATCTTTGATTCTGAGGTGCACAAAGAAGTGAAATTAAATAAAAGACCAGGATAAAATTAATGGGGCTGGATTAGCTCAACATTACTTTTAAATTGTCAGTAAATTATAGATATTAATCATTATTAGTCATTTCTTCCCAAGAGAATGCATAATACTGCTAGTAGGTGACCCCAGTGAAAGTGGTTCTTTAAGGTTAAAGCACAGTGACTCACATGAGAGGATGGATTCTTTGAGCCTTGGTAGTCAAGTCAATTCTTAGTTCATATCCAAGGCATCTTCTTATAGAGACCCCAAAGTACCTTCCTTCACCATAATCTCACTGCAAAGGCATTTACTCTTCGAGTGCAAGTCATTAAGTCTTCAGAGCTCTGTGTTTAAATATTTTATTTTATTCCCTCCACTCTCCTTACTTTCTAGATTATATGTACGTTTAAAAATTACCACCATAATTTGTGCATCAGACAGATGCTAGATGCTTCTCTCATGTTATCTCAACCATCATATATAAATCATATGAAAGAGGAAGAATTGTATCTTTTACATGAAGTCACCAAGGCTCTGAGAAAACCGATAACTCGTCTAAGGTCATCCAGCTAGTAGTAGATTGTAAAGGAATTTTAGCAGGTAGTGAAGTGATTAGATTTATAGTTTAGAAGATCTTTGGCTGACTTCCCAGTAGCTTCCAACTGGCACACAAGGCCCCCTTGCTCTGTGCAGCTTCCTTCTGTGACCCTACTTCTCCCAGCTGCTCCCCTCATTTCCTCTCCTCCAGTCACCCTGGCCTCCTCACTGACTCATAAACAAGCCGCCATCATTCCAGCCTTAGGACGTTTGTAGCTGCCGCTCCCACTGTTTAAAAACCCCTCCTCTGGGCCTTTGAGGGATGGTGAGAAGGAGCCAAATGTTCCTTATCATGTCAATCTGTTTTATGCTCACACTACTGTCAGCAATTTTATTTATTAATTTGTGTACATGTTTGTTTTGTGTATCCTCTCACTCCTTCTGGCTCCTTTGGACAAAGACTGTCTCCCTCTCATTTACTTCCATTAATACTAAGGCCTAGAGCAGGAGCACAATAAATGTATATTAAATAAGAGGAAGGGTCACGATTTAAAGCCTTTTCCCAGATTCCAAAGCCTGTGTCCTTCTCAGGGTTGCTATGTATTTTTGCTCTTTGTTCACTGCCTAGTGGTATCTGCCTGAGGCTGCCATTAACCAAGCCTTGTCCTTTCAGAGCTGCGTCTACCAGAGGAAATGCTGTCTCCTTATTTGCATTAAGAACCCATGAAGACTGGAAGAGACCCTGGTTCTTCCCACTAGACTAGGTTATCTCTTGGCAATAATGCT
The DNA here is from genome assembly GCF_054392235.1 of Sus scrofa. Taxonomy (NCBI): domain Eukaryota; kingdom Metazoa; phylum Chordata; class Mammalia; order Artiodactyla; family Suidae; genus Sus; species Sus scrofa. The sequence goes on from NC_139395.1 coordinate 165,839,359, forward strand.
GTTAGGTTAACCAGACCACCAGTTAAGTGACAGAAATAGTCATTAAACTGAACTCCACAATAGCCAACTATCTGAATTGAAATGGACATTAATTAAAACTAAATAAAATTGAAATTTAGTTTTGATCACACCTTGCTTGGGGCACCTTTTTTTTTCACACCTCCACATCAGCACCCCCTGGATTGAACAATGCACAGCTGGGGCACATTTTGAGTGTTCAGTAGCTGCATGGCTAGTAGCTACCGTATTGGACAGTGTACATATAAAATATTTTCATCCCTATGGGAAGTTTTATTGGAAAGACTCTTTTAAGGTGATTAAAGTTTTTAGAGAATTACAAAAAAAGTTTTTGTTTTCCTTATCAGTGGAATGAAAAGGCTAGACTAAACTCAGTGGTCCTTTCTAGTGAAAACAAGATCAGATTTGTATATATTGCTAAATATAAATCTTATTGCCTAAATGATAATATGTGTTCTTGCTACCTTTGCATTCTCTGCACTATTTCTAGAACTCCAGGCCTGTCTATTGTTGAAGCCCACATAGTCAGGCTGGCAGATCCCAAAATAGAACTCTCTTCCTTGTTTTAATGACAGCAATTAGATACCTCTCTCCTTTCTCTTCTTGGCCCCAGTTCTCTCCCTGGTATTATCTTCCTAGGTTCAGGTTCAGCTCGCATTTGTGGCAGGTGGTTATTAACCTTATCTAAAAAAGATGATGTCACCTCCCAGCCTCTCATCGTTAACATGGTGGTGCCTTCTTGTAATACGTGTTGTGCTCCCTACAGTCACAGAGCGCCCTGGCCCAGGCCGTGAAGTCAGCCAAGCGTGACTGTGACCTTCTACGAGAGCAGTATGAGGAAGAGCAAGAGGCCAAGGCTGAGCTGCTCTGGGCCCTATTCAAAGGCAATGCTGAGGTGGTGAAGTGGAGGACAAAGTACCAGGACGACGCCATCCGCAACACTGAGGACTTGGAGGATGCCAAGTGAGTGGGGCAAGGCCAACCCTGACCCTGGAGTCAGTTACACAGAGGACTCAGAGAATAGAGACTTGGTCTTCAAGGCCTCGTGTGTGCCCTTGGCAGATCCTTACCAAGTGTGAGAACAAGCCCAGGACCAAAGCTGAAACAGCTACCACTGGCAAGAAGCACTTGCTCTAGAGGGGTTCAAAAATAAAAATTATAATACAGAGTGATAAAGACTAGACAGAGGTCCTAGGGGAAAAACGGAGGCTCTTTCTAGGGGTACAAGGGAAGTTTTCATAAAAGACGTGGCTTTGAGCTATGGTTTGAAAATAAGATAGCACTTAAACTCCTGTGTTTCATTTGGAACAGCAAAATAATGGAGTCCATGTGTGTACACGTCTCCATACATTAAAGTCATTGTGTCTCTGGTCTACAACTTGTGGACTACAAAGTGGTCTGTGAAGATGGACAAGGACAGTTGAAAACATGTTAGGATCTGTCATCCTGCCTATGGGACAAAGGTTTCTTTGAAAAGAAAATGCCTTGGGGCCACCTCTAAGGTTAGGATATCAGTTTTATAGCCAACACTACATAAAGGTTTTAGAAGTTCTCAGGAACTACAGAAGTTTAGGGCCCACATGAATCAAAACTCAGTACCAGGGTGTAGTTCTAAAGCATTTTGCTCAGAGGTCGAAAGACTGCGTGTCTTTGAAAGAAAGTGTCAAACCATCCCCAACTAGTAATCATTAAAGGGTGACTGAAAAGAATGTGTCCTTGGCTTGGTAGCTTGGCAAAAATCCAGGGCAGATCAATACATTTCTCTTTAGCATCATCCAAAAATATTGTTTTTCAGTTCTTCACCTAAATCTTTGAAAGACATGGCTGTGCACGTGCTGAACAGCCGCTGTGTCCTGTCCCTGAAGGGGGACGAAGTGATCCATCTCTGTGCCACAGTAACTTAAAAAGGGTTTAGGGATGACAGATACTAAAAATATCTGCAGTAAATGCGTTAAGGCCACAGAATAGTGCAGCTTTGAACTGAAACGGTTCCTCATATCCAAAATATGGCACTTGAAGACTTCAAGTGAAAGTGTCTATCCGTCATTCTATTTTTACTGTTCTAATTTCCATTTTGTTGTTGTTATGGTGAAATAACAAAGGTTTCTTGGGGAGGGAATGACAAAAGGGATTGTATATAGGCTACTTATGACCATATGGATTTGCTAGAACTAACAAATTGTGGTCCTGCAGTACACAACAACTAAAGAAAAATGATGGGCAAACATGATACTATCTGAAGATTTGTTGTTGTTGCTTTAACTTAGCTGAACATCAAATATATAAATCATTGTCTGTATTGTGCTCGCCCTCTAAATCACCTCAGGAAGGTAGAACTTCAAAAAAATCTAGGATTCTATGTTTTTTTAAAATTGGAAAGTTGAAGATCTTTTCACTCAGATTTCCAGGCTTGGGTTGACATGATGAGTTAGTTTCATGGAAAGAAGCTCACCTGAGGCCCCATTTACCAGTTCTGAGTTCCTCCAAGGAGAGAGATCTGGTTTCTTCATCTCCCATCTCTTCTTGCATCTTCTAGGCAACAACACATAGGTGCTTATGGTTGGCAAGTTGAGGAGCAAGATGGTAGTTGGTAGTAAATGTAGAAAAATATTATCAGTCAAATGAAGGTGATCAGTTGTCCAGTTTGCCCTGGACTTGCCTGATTTGAGCACTGATAGCCCCCTGGCCTGGTAAAACCCCTCAGAACCTTAGCAGTTAGGCACCCAAAGTAAAATTCCTATTTTTCTGGTTACAGATGAGCATTTCTAAAGTAGTTAAAATAGGTGTAATAATTTTATGACTCCTTTAGGTAGGGTAAAGCACAGAATCTCCTTTTCATCTCCAGCTTTATTGAGATATAATTGACATATACCATTGTGCAGGATGAACAGTTAATGTATACAATGGGATAATTTGATATATGCATATATTTTGAAATCTTTACAAGATAGTTAACCCTTCCTTTACCCCACCTAAGTACCATTTTGTTGTTGTTATGGTGAAAAAACTAAAGCTCTACTCTTCTAGCAACTTCCATGTATACAGGGCAGTATTATTAATGATAGTCACCATGCAATAAATCAGCATCTCCTCTTAACAGTTAAGAAAAGTGAAACAAAGACATGAAGTGACTATGGTCGGAAAGCCAGTGAGCAAGGAGCAGTTGTTGGAGCCCAAGTCCTTGCTGTTGAGCACAGATAGGTTTTTGCAGGATTCCACCAAAGGGGGCTTTTTGTTGTTTTGTTGGATTAGTTGTGTGGCACATGTTAATTCCTGGGGACCTTTTCTGTTTAATAACAGTATATAGGAAAAAGCTTTGGTATACACAGTACCTTTCATCTAAGAGGTGTGTTGAATGGTAAGAATGGGATTGCTGGAGTTCCCTGTGGCTCAGTGGTTAACAAACCTGACTAGGATCCATGAGGATGCAGTTCAATACCTGGCCTCGCTCAGTGGTTTAAGGATCCGGCATTGCTGTGAGCTGTGGTGTAGGTTACAGATGGGGCTCAGATCCCAAGTTGCAGTGGTTCTGGTGTAGGCCAGTGGCTTCAGCTCTGATTCAGCCCCAGTCCTGGGAAACTCTATATGCTACAGGTGCAGCCTGAAAAAGCAAAAAAAAAAAAAAAAAAAGAGTGGGGATTGCCAGTGGCCAGTGTCCTTGCAGGAGATGTGAGCAAGAAAATACATCACACCCATTAAGATGCCTAAGCACTGCATTGTGGGGCCCATGGAGGAAGCATTTTAATCAGCCCCTCCATCTCAGAGGATGCTGAGGAGGATGACAGACAGCGGCTAAAGTGAACCCAAGAACAGTGGAACCTATAAAGTGAGCATGACACTGGGATGGATTTGAATATATAAATTTGGAAGAGGTGCTGAAATAGAAAAGAAATTCAGAGAAAAGAAGATTTGGGCATATTTAGGACTCAAATTGTGAGCAAGGGAGAGAGTGAGCGGGAGAGAGCCAAAGAATCTTTCCTGGAAGCAGTGTAGCCAAGGCGCTCTTTAGAGACTAGACAAGCTAAAGACTTTTAACAGTTGCTTACTATTGGATATTCACTACTATATTCTTCTTGCTCCCATTTCTTATGAAGTCCTCAATATAGTCAGGGGAAGCAGGGATTCAGAGATCCTGAGTTTCAAGTCCAGGTTGGCAAAGAGTAGGGGAAAATAAAGTACATGTGGACACAGGAGCCAGAGGGTGGTGGTCAGAGACATCTGGGTTCTGTAGGCACAAGGGGGTCATTTTCAGATTCAAGCTGCTTCTACTTCATTCTATGAAGCCATCCTCAGGAGCCCCTTAATTTTGTACACACAATGTCTTTAATAAGAACACGCTGGAAGAGCTCTCTGAGTGTTGCGGCTTCACTTGCTCTTTGGGCCTCCCCTTCTCAGGAAGAAGCTGGCCATCCGGTTGCAGGAGGCTGCTGAAGCCATGGGAGTGGCCAATGCCAAAAATGCCTCCCTGGAAAGGGCTAGGCTCCGACTGCAACTTGAGCTCGGGGACACCCTGTGGGACCTCCGGAAGGCACGCTCCACGGCCGATGCATTGGACCGGAAGCAGCAGCACTTTGACAAGTGCCTGGACGACTGGAGGCAGAAGCACGAGGAGTCCCAGGTGATGCTGGCCGCCTCTCAGAAGGAGGCTCGGGCCCTCAGCACTGAGCTCCTGGAGCTCAGGCATGCCTATGAGGAGAGCGCTGTGAGCCAGGAGGCCCTCCAGAGGATGAACAAGGACTTGCAAGGTATGCTGGGCCATAATGAATGTAGCCACAGCAGCATGGTCAGGGCCTCACCCAGGTCTTAACTTTTCCATTTTTAATACTTCCTTTCAAAAAATTGTTTTTTCTTACTACAGATACTATTTTCATTAAGCAAATTCCAAAGGTGACTACTCTCCTACCTTTAGTCCCAGTCCACTTGGTAAAGGAAGCCTGTTAATTTCTTTGTATCTATCACCCTACCAAGATATTCCATGTACATATATGTGAATACATTTTTTTACTTAAATTACACATTATTCTTCACATTTTATTATTTTATTTAGTGCATTTTATTTTTATTTTATTTTTTGTCTTTTTAGGACTGTGCCTGTGGTATATGGAGGTTCCCAGGCTTGGGGTCCATTTGGAGCTGTAGTGTCTGGCCTACCCCACAGCCACACCAACTCCAGATCTAAGCCACATCTGCAACCCACACCACAGCTCACGGCAACACCAGATCCTTAATCCACCGAGCAAGGCTAGGGATCAAACCTGCATCCTCATGGATGCTAGTCAGATTCATTTCCACTGAGCCAAGACAGAAACTCCTACATTTTCTCATTTAACAAATGTTTCTACAGCCCATACCATGTGCCAGGTGCTGTTCTACATATAACTATTCATTGTTTAAGTCTCAGGACAGTCTTATGTGTTAGTTTCTTTATCTGTAAAATGCAGATTATATTGAGTCACAGAAGGTTAAGAACTTGGCCAAATTCACATTTAATAGGTAGCAGATCTGAGATTTGAGCCCAGCCAGCTGGATTCTGGCATACATACTTCACTACTGGCTCTGCCCACCTCCCTTGTACCCATACCTGGAGCCCAACCACATGATTGTTAATAGCAATACAGTGTTTTAAAATAGGATGATTAACACATTTAACTAGACCTTATTCATTTTAGATACTATTATTCATGATTATAAATAATCCTTTGTTGTACATCCCTATGTATATATTTGTGGACACGTACAAGTATTTCAGTAGGGTAGATTCCTAGAAGTGAAATTACTGGGCTAAAGGAATTAATTTTTAAATTTTGAGATACTGCCCAGTGCTTCTGGTCTGGGGACTGCACTTGGTCTGGGGTGAGGTATGATTCTAAGATATGGTCAGTATAGAGACCCACTGCCTCAAGTTTTCTCTTGGGAGCCCCTCTTCTGGAGAAGCCGGATCAGAGAAGGAGTTATTATTCATATGAGAATTGCCATCTAATGGGTTTGTTTTTGTCACTTATAAAAATTCTTGTCATGTCCTATCACAGCCCTGGATCTCACAGCCCTGTTCAAACTCTTGAACTCCTTTCACTGCCTCTGGACTGTGGATAATTCCCAGAGCACTTGGCCCTGCTCCACAGCTCTTGGGTTCTAGAGGCTTCCTTCATGAACAGGCAGGTGGTGGAGGTTTTGTCACTTCTGGATGCCTTGCTCTGTCAAAGGCTGGTGTTCATGAGAGGCTAGGCACAAAACCTCAAGTGCTTGAGCTCCTTCCTAGCTCTATCTGGGCTCACACATTAGCTTCTGGCAGACAAAGACGCGACGTATGCTATAAGATCCCATCCTGGTGTTGAGTAGCAGCTGCCACAACAGCTGCCACCAGTGTTGATAGCTAAGCATTTCCACTGGAAGTGTAGGGATTCCAGGGCTGTGTCCTAGAGCCCCACCAGGCAGTATCTGGCATAGCTCTGACGGGAGCAGGACTACCATGTACAGTTACACAGGTTGTTTAATGCACAATCCTCTAAGAAACACCATCCTTACCCATTGTTGTAAGCAACTTTCTGACAGATGGCAAAAGAATATATTGAAGAGGTGATTCCTATTTCCAATTCAAGCAAAGGCTCCATACGTACCAGTAGTGAGCTTGTCATCCCATTACCAAGGATGGCATGACCATGGTCCCAGTGGGCCTCTGGGAACAGTCTGTTGTGCCTGATATCATGGGTCTGAGACTGGTTCCCTTCGCTAACTTTGTTTTTCTTCCATCTCCAGAAGAGATTTCTAATCTGACAAATCAACTAAGAGAAGGAAAGAAGAACTTAAGCGAAATGGAAAAGGTCAAGAAACAGATTGAACAAGAAAAGACTGAAGTCCAGATGACATTGGAAGAGGCGGAGGTATTACCTCTGGGGAGCAAAGAAGGCTTTTATCATTGTGACAAAGCAGAAGATCAGCATTCTAGTAATAACAACAACACAATGACATTTATTCAAGTGTTAACTACATGACAGGCATTATGCCAAATGCTTTGATGTATTTTTTTTTTTTACATAACCTCCATAGCAAACTATTGTCCTCATTTTAAAAATGAGGAAATTGAGGCTCAAAGGAGGGTAAGCAAAAGGGATGGAAATCTCCTTACTGTAATGAAAACAGGAACCACATCTATCTTGTTCCCCAATTTATCCTGGGGGCCTAAACCCTCACTGCTCTAACGGAGACCGTGGACCAGTTGCACAGTTATCATCCAGGAGCTTGTTAGAAATTCAGACTCTCAGCCCTCTCTTTGGCTCTGTTGAATCAGAATCTGCATTTTAACAAGGCGTTTTGGTGGTTCATATTCACACTAACATTTGAGAAGCACTGGACTAGAATATTGCCTGGCGTGTAGTAGAGGTTCAGTAAATATTTATTGAATGTTGAATGGATGAATATCCTCATACCTGCCCCTCTCTTTAAATATAATCAGTCAAAACCCCTCTCAAAAAAATCTAGGTAGTTTAAAAAACACGTTCAAAATGATACTCTCAAACATTTGTTTCTGAAAGCTCATCTTTATGCCAGTTGTTTGACAGGAATGTTTTCAGTGTTATGGATTAAAATTTTCAGGAAAAAAATTTTGATTTTATCCCAGGTGTGTGCTAGTGATTGAAAGGACCCCTGAGAAAACCTTTTGCCAAAGAGGGTGAACTCAGAAGGCAGTTAATCCTGTCGTGGTCATTAAGGGGTTAACAAGCCCTACCAAGCCTCTTTTCTTACAGGCTGAATTTCATTTTCTTGATCACCCTTTGAATAAGCATCCAGTCATATTAAAAATTCAACCCCTACCCACTCCCCCTCCAACAGAGACAATGATTTTTAAAAGACACAGCAGTCGATTTTAGGCACAGACTTTTGGGAAGGTGTAATAATGAAGAAATTAGACCCCAAAGGATTGCTCTATGTCAACCAATGTCTGCTCAATTGATTTTACCACCACATTTGTGTAAGAAAGCTGCCAGACAGACGATGTGTCAAGTGGGCGCTCTTGACACAGCTCTTGCCTTTTTATGCAAATTGTTTTCTGAGGCCCTCTGCCTTTTAAACAGAATCCTTTCACTAGGCAGCGCAGTGTTCCCTAGCAAGCTGGGACCTTGTCAAGTGGTTGAACTTTGTTTCATTGGCTTGTTCTCTTTGGTTCCCTAGCCACCCTGACTAGGGACTTTCTAAAGTCACCACCTTAACCCAAAGAAGTCACTTTTAGGGTAGAAATTTCAAGCAACATGAGAAGCCAATGAGAGTTGTGATTTGGCAGGGCCAACTTTAGTTCTGTATGACATGTAGGACTTTGTATATTAAATCGATGGCCACATTGAAGGTGAGACTATTAAGGCCGAGTGTTTGTACCGCTTAGTAGCACTAGATGGCATTATATTCTGTTTGCATTTTCTCAACTTTTGTCGTCAGCCGTATCCATAAATACTTCATCAACTTGGACATGTATTTGTAAAATTGGGTTATTTATTTTCCTGGGTAAGCCTTTGTGAGAAACTTTATCATATTACTTTTGAACTCACAAAACTCAAATTATGCCAGGTCACCTTCAAAGATTCACTTGTTCAGTGCATTTGCAAAGGTTAGAGGTAACAGCTCCCCCTGGAAGGAAGGGCAGGCACCCTGCCCTCGGAGGAAATGGCTATCCAAGCATCTGTTTTTATTTATTTTCTATTAGATTAAAGGTAGTATTGAGAGAACAGCAAAGCCTTAAGCCATTAAATTCCAAACATCTTTCTTATTTTTATTTTGAAATCGCTACCCAGTTTTGATCTTGATGGCATGCACTAAGCCCTCCTCAAAAGAGGCTATAAAAATTACTCCTGCCCTCAGGACTTGTCAGCCAATGATTAACTGACCAGTCGGTTGTCGTCACCCCTTGCACCCTTTATAAACATCCTCCAAATGTTCTGTTTGTTTGTTTCTTCTTCTATATAAATTTTTCCTTTGAAATAGGCTTTAAAGACTTAATCACACCTACACTTCTGAAACTGAATCACTTTTATTACATCCCTGGCAGTAATTGTCGCCTATATTTAAATTCACAAAGGGGTAGGAGATCTCCCTGCCTATCAAAGTAATCCATTTGAAGTAATAGGAATAATTATGGTGATAATGGCTCACACAGAGCAGTGTGTGTCAGGTACTTCCTAAATTCCGTTATTTAAGCACTGTCCTGTTTCTTGCTCTCTGAATGCTTTTGACTTTTTCTCTATCCTTCTGTGCTGTCCAGAATTAAATCAAAGTTTCGAGGTAGGAGTTATCACCTTCCTTGTTCTAGTTTTGATGCTTTTATTGATTCATCCCAAAGATGGAAACATTAGAAAAAGTAAAAAATAATACATTTAACATTTTAAATATAGTCACAAACAAGACTGAACTTTTCTATTTTAAAAAATGCTTTAGGTTCTAGTTCGTGAAGTACTGCTGAAAGCCCTAAGAATGTCAAAGCTATAAGTGACATGACAAAAGAAATCACTTGTCTCTCATCCTGTTCCAATCTTCAGGGACCGGATTTGAACTTAGATTATTCCTAGCAATTCTAAAGAGAGTTATAGTAATGATATATATTTAATACTTTTGTCCAAAAGTGGGCTTAACCTGGTGCTTCTTATTTATGTATTTCAGGGAGCCCTGGAACGTAATGAAAGCAAGATTCTTCGTTTGCAACTTGATCTCTCGGAAACTAAAGCGGAATTTGAAAGAAAGCTTTCAGAGAAAGACGAAGAAATAGAAACATTTAGGTATTTAAGATTATTTTGATGAGCAACAGTTGCATATTTCTGAATACTTAACAGAACAGAATTCACTGTGTTGGGCTGATTTCATGACCCCCGTTGGAACGTTATCAAAGAACCTTAGTTAGTCTAACCCTTCATTAGAATCTTTCTAATACACTCAGCACCGTTAATATGAAGAAATATTATCTACACAATTACTATTAGTTTATATGATTTTATTATAGTCAGGCAGTGTCTACTTGCATACAAGACTCAAGATAACATACCAAAAAGCATAAGCCTGTGGACAAGGACTGTGTATACTATCTGGGTCTCCCTGTAACAACCGTTTTTCTGGAATGTTCAAGAAACTGATAATGCTGAACAGTGGAGGAAAAGAACTAAAAAATTTGGTGCTGTGCATTAAAATTAATGTCAGATCTGAGTGAATTTTCCACATCCCCCCTGCCTGTACCTGTAGCCATTTGTTTGGAGAGGGGATATAGCCAAGAGCTAAGCTGCTTATTGAATCCCTGTTGAAGCAGCTGAGTCTTAATAGTCAGGAAACTGAATTAAACAGGAATCCTGGGTTGCAGGATCTTTTCTTAGCTCCATCATAACAAGCTGATGATGTTAGACATTTCACTTCTTAGCTTCTCAGGGAAGTGAGGGGATAAAAGCAGCCCCATCCATGTCATAGAAGGTGGTGAGGAAGATCAGTAAGCTGATGCTGGCAAAGCACTTCACACTCTGTAGATCAGAGGCACAATTACAAACTCATGGAATTAACCATGATTGTATTATCCATCTGATCAGTTCCCCTAAGTCAATGCCGTGTGTCAAGAAGGAAAATAATTTTTGAGCCTGAGGTTCAACCAGCAATTTGCTGTCAACATGTTAAAAAATAATTTAAAAAGTTAACATGTTCAGTTGAACTGGCCTCTTCCCCATAGCCCATCTTCAGACAAGACTCCCATGGGGGTCATTTTTTTAATGAGGATGTCAAGCCAAATTTGGCTCTCTGTGCACTTTGAGTTATCTTTGCTCTCACTCACCAGCGCTTTCCTCTATAGGACTGACTGGGGGGTAAGAGGCTCTGCGTCTGTGTCTAAAAGAGTTTTTTGATGAAGGGCCAAATCCCTGGGCCTTGATATTTGCCCTACTTCCTTCTACGAGGAACAAAAATGAACGTCTCCTTGTGCAGTAAAAAAAAAAAAAAAAAAAAAAAAAAGCTTATTTCAGGTAACAACGTCAAACCTGTGCCTATTAATAAACCTAGCTAAGAAAAAAATGAATCCTCAGAGAGTCTGCATCTTGTCAGGTACTTCTGAATGTTGTAGAGCTGTTCACCAATTATAATAATTTTAGTGCAAAGGAAGCTGGTGATCCAAACAGCTCAGGCAGGGAGAAGAAAGAAATGAAGACGGATGAGGCAGGAGCTGTGAAGAGGATGAAAAAAGAAGGGTGGGCCAGAGGGAGCAGTGAGCTATTCATGAGTTTTAGTTAATGATTCATAATAACTCTAATAGGTACATCCGGAAAGGAAAGGTGAGCATATCTTCACAAAATATCACAAATCCCAATACAGGCAGTCTCTGTGTGAGTGCCCTGTGCCAGTGCAGATTGCATCAGAATGCCTAGGAGTAATCTGAGGGTTTAATCTGACTTCAGGAATGGGAGAGGAAGGGATGTAAAAGGAAACTGAAGAGAACTCCAGAGGGAAATATTAGCAAAGCATATGATTTTGAGCAATCAAGTATATGCCAGGTGAATTCTAGAACCCAAGGGAAACACTGCCTGAGGGCAGATGAGGTTCAAAGTCCTGTTCTAAGTAATCCTTGGGAAGTGCCTGTAAGTGAAGGAGCCTTGTGAGACAGGACCTAGGAAGTCCAAGGGACCAGGAGAGCAGGAGAGGGACTCAGAGGCAAAGGCAAAACTTTGGCAGAGCTACAAACCAAATCATTCATTCTCTGCCTCTCTGCCTGCTGCTCTTCCGTTTGGTGAGAACTCATCCTGCATAAACTGGACTGGAAGCCTGTTGGTGGTGAAAGAATGCACAGCTGGTACACAAGTCATAGGTTTGACTTGTTCAACAGATATTTGAGTGCTTCATGTTGGTGAGACACTGTGTCTGCTATTCTGCATGAGGCTTTCCCAGCCTTTAAGGATTGATAGGGCTTTTTTGTTTCCCTACAAATGCTGTAACTAGCAGAGCTAGAGGTCAGGAGGTTACAATGCATTCACTGATGGAAGGAGGAGAGGAGTTTTGATGGCTGCTTTTGATCCTCGTCATCCTGGACACAGGAAAGGAAGAGTGACTTTCATGGCCAGCTTGAAGGCCACCTGGTGGCCATAACTGCCGTGTAAGTCAGGCCTGCTCAAGGCAGTAGACTGGGTTGAAAACAAGGTGATCAGGTGCCTTCTAAGTCTTCTGTGGTCACTGACTATTCCTTTCTTTTTTTCTATCTATCTATCTATCCATCCATCCATCCATCCATCCATCCATCCATCCATCCATCCCTCCCTCCCTCCCTCTCCCAACTCAGGGTATTCAAGGAAAGGCTGAAATGTTGGGGATCTTCTCACTGGCCCAGAGCCAGGGTGCCCCTGGCCTTCATTCTGTTCCCGTTGGACACACTTGGATTGGTGCTATGGAAGGAATTTTGGGGAATGAAACATTGAAATTCCTTACTCTATCAAAATTCACTTGTTTGTTTTGATCATCTACAGAAAGTTAGGCAAACTTTTTCTGTATGTGTCAGGTAGTAATTATTTTGGGGTTGTGGGCTACAGGGTCTCTGTTTCAGCTACTCAACTCTGCAACTATAGGTCAAAAGCAGCCATAGACAATAGAAAATCATATGGGCATGACTGGATTCAGCCCATAGCCCACAGGTTGCCCACTGTGGCTTCAGGTATGTAGTAACGTTTCTTCATGTCTTCCTTCCATATGGTTCACTCCTCTGAACTCAGTAATATCAAACTTTTCTATGTGGTCTCAATTTACATATACTATCCATCCAACTTGATTTCTTTTATTGTCTGAGTCTCTGCCAGAAGAATTTGCTTAAATCTTTTCTTATTTCTAAGTAAAATATTTTAATGCAGCTTCAGGAAGTAGGATCTCAAACCCAGACATGGCATTTAGTTGGCAAAATATCTTGTTAATCATTTTAAAGCTGAATGATATGTATTAGAATTAAGGAAAACTTTGCATTTATCTTATATAGATGAGAAACATTGCAAGAGAAAAAAAACCTATTAAATTGACAGTCAATTTAAAATCCTTAGCCTTTTCTTTTTTAAATCAAAGTATAGTTGATTTACAATGTGTTAATTTCTGCTAAGAAACAAGGTGATTCACTTATACATATATATATATATACTTTTTAATAATTCTTTCCATTATGGTTTATCATAGGACTTTCAATGTAGTTCTCTGTGCTATACAGTAGAGCTTGTTGTTTATACTGTCCATATATAATAGCTCACATCTGCTAACCCCAACCTCCACTCTATCCCTCCCCCAACCCCCTCCCCACTGGAAAACATAATTCTGTTCTCCTTGTTCATATGTCTATTTCTATTTCATAGATAAGTTCATTTGTGTCATATTTTAGATGCCACATGTAAGTGATATCATATGGTATTTGTCTTTCTGTTTCTGACTTACTTCACTTATGATAATCTCTAGTTGCATCCATGTTGCTGCAAATATAATTACCTAGTTCTTTTTCAAGGCTGAGTAATATTCCACTATATATATATGTATGTATGTGTATGTGTATGTGTGTGTGTGTATACATATACAGACCACATATTCTTTATCTATTCGTCTGTTTATGAACATTTAGGTTGTTTCCATGTCTTGGCTCTTGTGAATGGTGCTGTTGTGAACATAAGGGTGCATGTATCTTTTTGAATGAAAGTTTTGTCCAGATATATGCCCACGTAGTATTTGGATTTCTGGATCATATGGTATTTCTGTTTTTAGTTTTCTGAAGAACCTCCATACTGTTCTCCATAGTGGCTGCACCAATTTACATTCCCACCAATAGTGTAGGAGGGTTCCCTTTTTCTCCATATCCTCTCCAGCATTTGTTATTTTTAGACTTTAATGTTAATGATGGCCATTCTGACCTGTGTGAGGCAGTACCACATTGCAGTTTTGATTTGCATTTCTCTAATAATTAGTGATGTTGAGCATCTTTTCATATGCCTCCTGGCCATCCATATGTTTTCTTTGGAGAAATGTCTATTTAGGTCTAGGTCTTCTGCCCATTTTTTAATTGCATTATTTGTTATTTCATTGTTGAGTTGTATGTGTTGTTTGTATATTTTGGAGTTTAAGCCCTCATTGGTTGCATCATTTGCAACTACTTTCTCTCCCATTCCATAGGTTGTCTTTCTTTCTTCCTTTTTTTTTTTTTTTTTTTTTTTTTTTTGTCTTTTTGCTATTTCTTGGGCTGCTCCTGTGGCATATGGAGGTTCCCAGGCTAGGGGTACAATCAGAGCTGTAGCCGCTGGTGTACACCAGAGCCACAGCAACGTGGGATCTGAGCCATATCTGCAACCTACACCACAGCTCACGGCAACACCGGATCCTTAACCCACTGAGCAAGGCCAGGGATCAAACCCGCAACCTCATGGTTCCTAGTTGGATTCGTTAACTGCTGCGCCATGACGGGAACTCTCTCTCTCTCTTTCTTTCCTTCTTTCCTTCTTTCCTTCTTTCCTTCTTTCCTTCTTTCCTTCTTTCCTTCTTTCCTTCTTTCTTTCCTTCTTTCTTTCCTTCTTTCCTTCTTTCTTTCCTTCTTTCCTTCTTTCCTTCTTTCCTTCTTTCCTTCTTTCCTTCTTTCCTTCTTTCCTTCTTTCCTTCTTTCCTTCTTTCCTTCTTTCCTTCCTTCCTTCCTTCCTTCCTTCCTTCCTTCCTGCTTTCCTGCTTTCCTGCTTTTTTTGGTTTGTTTGTTTCCTTTGCTGTTCAAAAGCTTGTGAGTTTGATTAGGTCCCATTTGTTAATTTTTGGTTTTATTTCTATTGCCTTTGGAGACTAACCTAAGAAAACATTAGTATTATTTATGTCAGAGAATGTTTTACTTATGATCTCTTGTAGGAGTCTTATGGTGTTATGTCTTATGTTTAAGTCTTTAAGCCATTTTGAGTTTATTTTTGTGCAGGCTGTGAGGACATGTTCTAATTTCATTGATTTACATTTGGCTGTCCAACTTTTCCAAAACCACTTGCTGAAAATATTGTCTTTTTTCCCATTTGTATATTTTTGCCTCCTTTATCAAAGATTAATTGACCATCAGTGTCTGGGTTTATTTCTGGACTCTATTCTGTTTTATTGATTCCTATGACTGTTTTTGTGCCAGTAGCACAGTTTTTATTACTGTAGCTTTGTAGTATTCTCTGAAGTCTGAGAGGGTTATGCCTCCTGCTTTGTTCTTTTTCTTCAGGTTGGCTCTGGCAATTCCAGGTCTTTTACAATTCCATATAAATGTTTGGGTTATTTGTTCCAGTTCTGTGTAAACTGTTATAGGTAATTTGATAGGGATCACATTAAATCTGTAGATTGCTTTGGGTAGTATGGCCATTTTAACAATATTCTTCCAATCCAAGAGCATGGGTTATCTTTCCATTTCTTTAAATCATCTTCAGTTTCCTTTATTAATGTTTTATAGTCTCAGCATATAAATCTTTCACCTCCTTGGTCAGGATTATACCTAAGTATTTTATTTTGGGGGGTGCAATTTTAAAAGGTATTTTTTTTTTTACATTCCTTGCTGACATTTCATTGTTAGTGTAAAAAAAAAATGCAACTGATTTCTGTATGTTAATCTTGTATCCTACTACCTTGCTGACTTTGTTCATCCGTTCAAGTAGTTTTTGTGTGGAATCTGTAGAGTTTTCTATATATATAGTATCATGTTATCTGCATATAATGACAATTTTACCTCTTTCCTTCCAATTTGGATACATTTTATTTCTTTTTCTTGTCTGATTGTTGTATCTAGGACTTCACAAAACTATGTTGAATAGAAGAGGTGAGAGTGGTGTCTTTGTCTTATTTCAGATTTTAAGGGGAAGGTTTTCAGTTTTTCTCCATTGAGTATTATACTGTCTGTGGGTTTTTCATAAATGGCTTTTATTGTGTTGAGATATTTTCCCTCTATACCCACTTTGGTACAAGTTTTTATCATGAACGTATGATGAATTTTGTCAAATGCTTTTTCTGCATCTCTTGCAATGATTATGTAGTTTTTGATTTTGTTTATGTGGTGTATCACATTGATTGACTTGGGTATGTTGAACCATTCGTGTGAAATTGGGATGAATTCCACTTGGTCATGGTGTATAATCTCTTCATATGTTGTTGGACTCTGTTTCCTAATTTTATGAGAATTTCTGCATCTACAGTCATCAAAGATATTGGCCTATAATTTTTGTTTTTGGTGGTCTTTGTCTGGTTTTGGTATCAGAATGATGATGGTTCATAGAATGTCAGTGGAAGTGTTCTCGCCTCTTCAATTTTTTGGAAGAGTTTGACAAGGAATGTTTGGCAGAATTCATCTGTAAACCCATCTGGTCCTGGACTTTCATTTGTAGGGAGTTTTTTTGTTTTTGTTTCTGTTTTTTTTTAGGGCTGCGCTGGCAGCATATATTGGTTCCCACACCAGGGGTCCAATCAGAGCTACAGCTGCTGGTCTATGCCATAGCCACAGCAAAGACAGATCCAAGCCGTCTCTGTGACCTATACCACAGCTCATAGCAATGCCGGATCCTTAACCCCCTGAGCGAGGCCAGGGATCAAACCCACAACCTCATGGTTACTAGTCGAGTTTGTTAACCACTGAGCCACTACGGGAACTCCCATGTAGGGAGTTTTTAAATCACAGATACTTTTTGACTTCTAGTGATTGGTCTGTTCAAGTTGTCTATCTCCTCTTGATTCTATTTTGGTGGGCTGACTGTGTCTAGAAAGTTGTCCATTTCCTCTGTTGTCAAATTTATTTGCATATAATTGTTCATAGTATTCCTTTATGGTTTGTTTGTGTGTTTATTTTTTTTATATGTTTGTGGTGTTGGTTGTTAGGTCTCCTTTTTCATTTCTTATTTTGTTTATTTGGGTTCTCTCTCTTTTCTTCTTGGTGAGCCTGGGCAGAGATTTGTCAATCTTATTTACACTTTTGAAAAGTCAGCTCTTGGTTTTACTTGATTTTTCCTATTTTTAAAATTTCTATTGTATTTATTTCCTTTTTGGTCTTTATTATTTTCTTCCTTCTGATGACTTCAGGCTTTGTTTCTTCTTTTTATAGCTCTTTTAAGTGGTAGATGAGGTTGTTATTTGAGATTTTTCTTGTTTTTTGAGGACGGCCTCTATCACTATGAACTTCTTTCTGAGAACTACTTTTGCTACATCCCATAGGTTTTGTATGGTTGTGTTTTCATTGTCATTTGTCCCAAGGTATTTTTTAATTCTTTGATTTCATCATTAACCCATTGGCTTTTTATAGCATGTTGTTTAGTCTCCATGTAGTTATTTTTTTCTCCTTTTTCTGTATTTTATTTCTAGTTTCATGCTGTTATGGTCAGAAAAGATGCTTGAGATAATTTCTGTACTCTTAAATTTATTGAGGCTTGTTCTGTGCCCTAGTTTGTGATCAATCCTAGAGCATGTTCAACTTGAACTTGAAAAGAATGTGTACTCTGATTTTTTTGGATATAATATCCTGAAAATATCAATTAAGTCTAACTGTTCTATTGTATCATTTAGGTTCTCTATTGCCTTATTGATTTGCTGTCCAGAAGATCTGTCCATTGATGTGACTAGGGTGTTTCTCCTTTATGGCGGTTAATGTTTGTTTTGTGTATTAGAGTTCTCACATATTAGGTGCATATATGTTGATGAGTGTAATATCCCATTCTTATATTGATCCTTTTATCATTATATAGTGTCCTTCTTTATCTTTCTTTATCGCCTTTGTTTTGAAGTCCATTTTGCATGACATGAATATTGCAACTGCAGCTTTCTTGTCATTTCTGTTTGCATGAAATATCTTTTTCTACCCCCTCACTTTAATCTATATGTTTCCTTTGCCCTAAAATGGGTCTCTTATAAGCACCATATTGTAGGCTCTTGTTTTTCATCCATTCTGCCACTCAGTGTGTTTGGATTGGAGCATTTAGTCCATTGTCAGTTAAGGTAATTTTTTTTTTTTGTCTTTTTTTTGGTCTTTTCTAGGGCTGCACTGGCAGCATATGGAGGCTCCCAGGCTAGGGGTCTAATTGGAGCTGTAACTGGTGGCCCATGCCAGAGCCACAGCAACATGGGATCCGAACCACATCTGCGACCTACACCACAGCTCATGGCAATGCCAGATCCTTAACCCACTGAGCAGGGCCAAGGATCAAACCTGCAGCTTCATCATTCCTACTCAGATTCATTAACCACTGAGCCACAATGGGAACTCCAGTAATTATTGATATATATGTATTTATTGCCATTTTAAGTCTTGATTTCCCATTGATTTTGTATTTCTTTTTTTGTCTCATTCTTTTTATTTTTCCTTTGTTGTTTGATGGTTTTCTTTTGTTTTATACTTATATTCCCTTCTTGTTGGTTTTTTTGAATTTACTGTATGTTTTTGATTTGTGATTACCCAGTTTTTCATGTATGTTAAAACCTTCCTATATCTACCTGTCTTGGACTAATTTTCTGTATAGTCTTAAACACATTCTAGGGGGAAAAAAACCCTACATTTTCTTATTCTTCTCCCCCACATTTTATGATCTTGATGTCTTCTTTTACATCTTCATGTCCATCCTTTCGCCAATCATTGTATCATTTTCACAAAATTTTTTCGATTTCTTTTTTTAACCTATATACTTATTTTAGTGATTTGTTTTCCAATTGTGATTTTCTCTTTCCCCTTGATTCTTCTTTTCTATTCAGAGAAGACTTTTCAATATTTCCTTTATGACAGGTTTAGTATTGCTGTATTCTTTTAGTTTTTGCTTTTCTGAGAAATTCTTTTCCTTAGATTTTTCAAGTTTCAAATTTTTATTCTGATTTTCATTTGTTTGCTTCCTTGCATATTGTTTGTCTCCTCAAATTATATTTTACATTTCAGGGGGGAAAAAAGAGAAAGAAAAGGCACTTCTTACTATTTCCTGTGGTCCTGACTGCTTCATTTTTCTTAAAAATGTACTTAAGGAGTTTTCATTTTAAAGATTTCTTGACTCTATGCGGAATGTGCTGATTGTTTAGCAGCCATTCTCTAGGCCTGTATTATATAGAAGCCTCTTAAACCAGAACACTTTCTTCTTGTCTGTAGGCACTTGTGAAGTTTCATAAACAACTGTGGCAAAAGTACAATTTGAAACATTCATTTTGTCTGCTTTAGTAGAATATATCTTTGTACAGAGGATTTGATACCAGTCTAGGGATGCTTTAGCATTCCTGAATAAGGAGAGCCAGCTGTGGCAAAAATGAGTTTCCTCACTTCCTCACTCCTGAAAATGAGCAGTGTATCAAAGCTTTCAGTGATGTTGAGCGTTTGTCCCTGTAGTAGTTATTGGCTAGGGCTGCCATAACAAAATATACTGAGTGGCTTAAACAGAAATTTATTTTCTCACATTTCTGAAGGCTGAAGGTTCAAGATCAAGATGTTGACAAGTTTTGTCCCAGGACCTCTCTCCTTGGCTTGCAGGTGACCACCTTGCTGTGTCCTCCCATTTTCTTTTCTCTGTGCACATCCATCCCTGGTGTTTCTTTGGATGTCCGTATTTCCTCTTCTTATGAGGACATCAGTCAGATTGAATTAGGGCCCACTCTAAGGGCCTCATTTCAATTAATCACGTCTTCAAAGGCCCTATATTTAAATACACTCACATTCTGAGATACTAAGGGTTAGGAGCTTCAACAAATGAATTTGGTGCAGGAGGGAGGGTGGAGGCACACAATTCAGCTATAACAGTCTCTAGTAATTTTATATATTAGCATCCCTGTAAGATTCTGATCTGGGAGTAGAACAAAAGCTCAGAACCTAAGGATAGGCATGAGAGGCTAACTTCATCATGAGGGGGTCAGGACGTGGGGCTGGCAAAGGAGACATGATAACTCTGGGCTCTGGAACTAGAGTTATTTCTGGTACACTTCCATAACTACTGAGATCTCTCCTCATCCAACGTAGAGAACTACACTGGGGTCATGAAAAGTGGCCTGTCCACCCACCTGTCATCCAGTTGGAAGTTCTGACCAGATTCTTACCCCTCTGCAGGCTGTATGCCTTGTTGATTATCCTCAGAGCTTAGGATATTGGCCTCATGACAGCTCAGCGTGGAGCCTAATTCTGACCCAAGAGGAATACATGTCTATTGTTTGTGCTTGTAGGGCTCTATGAGGTTGAAGAATAAAAAGGCCCTTCCTTCCTCTGTCTTATCTGCCCAGCACTAGGCTTTCCTAGAGTGAGCCTAATAGGGCCTGTGTTAAGTTATAGCAGTTACACTGTCCTGAGTCACAACCAACAAATCTAGATGACTTAAAACCATCAAAGTGTATTCTTGCTTTGTGTCAGAGAGTTCAACATGGGGTAGAATGAAGATTGGGCCGCTATACTTCAAAGTCATTCAAGAACCCAGGTTCCTTCCATCTTAAAATGCTAGATCTTCCATGTGTGGCCACCAAATTTGCTGTGGATGAGAAAGAGCACAGGATCACACAAGTAAAAAGCTGTATGTTTGAGGCTTGGAAAGACTTCTGTTCATAGTCTACTGGTCAGGATTCAGTCACATGGTTCCAAACTCACTGCAAGATGGCTGGAGAATGATTGCCATGGGTTCCCCACATTTTTTTCATTGTGTTCCTGAATACACATCTATTGTGCAAGCTTCTATCACTTTGCAAAAATGGTTTTAGTATGGAGCTTTTGTTGTTATAAAGGCATATTGAAGTAGTTCAATATCACACAGCAGTTGGTTTTCTCAGCCCATCCTTTGTTGTACTCCCAAACTCCTGGAGAAAGAAAGCTGTGCTACTCTTGGGGAATTAGGTATCCCAGGCCATTAGAGCAGGAGCGCTGGCACTCAGGACTTATTCCAATCTGGGTGACTCTTTCTTGCCTTGTTCAGACATGTTTCACCATTGAAAGTGTTTAAATATTATGCCTGTCTTAAGAGCATCCTCCCTTCATCCTTAGCTATTCTAGGAAATCCAGATATTTACCCTAGACTGTCCTTGAGGGGGTCTTAGTCAAGGCAAAGGCTGCCCTACTGGAACCTGAAAAAAATTCTGGTGCTTTTCTTGATTCATCCAGGAAGTTGGCCTGGGAATCTTAGTCTGTTCTGATGGACAAATGCTCACTGACCTAACCCTTCAACCTCCATGTTTTCCAGATGAAAACCCTTTAGACTCATTAATTACACATAATTTTTTCCCAGAATTTTAATTATTTTCTGATTCTGATACTGTTGTGTGTACACAGCAGGTACACTTTCTTAATTTGGGTGCACGATTTTTTTCCCTGAATGTTGCTCTAAAATTAGGAGGAAGCAGCAGTGCACTATTGACTCTCTGCAGTCTAGTCTGGATTCTGAAGCGAGGAGCAGGATCGAGGTTACCCGGCTAAAGAAGAGCATGGAAGGGGACCTCACAGAGATGGAACTCCAGCTCGGGAGTGCCAACCGGCAGGTGTCAGAGGCAACTAAATCCCTGGGTCAGCTTCAGATCCAAATCAAGGTATTTTCTACTGTAAGGTGGGAGATGGGGAGGGATGCCACTGCTTATGGGAGCCGACCAAGCCACAGGTTGTGTGGAGCAGTAAAACTGAGGACAGCAAATCTGATCCTTCAGGAGAACAAGCACATGCTTGCATTCAATGGGCAGGCCATGTTCAGAGCTCGTGAGCACCCAGGCGCAGGTCCCACTGAATGCTGGCAGGTGTTTTCTCTTGCAGGACCTTCGGGTGCAGTTGGAAGACAGCACCCGCCTGAACAGTGAGCTGAAGGAGCAAGTAGCAGTGGCTGAGAGGCGGAACACTCTTCTCCAGTCTGAACTCGAGGAACTGAGGTCCTTTCAGGAGCAGACAGAACGAGGGCGCAGGCTGGCAGAGGAGGAGCTCCTGGAAGCCACAGAAAAAATCAATCTCTTCCATGCCCAGGTGGGGCCCATAAACTCCCCATTAGCCACATGAGCTGGCTGAAGGCAGTGGTTTCCACACCCTTAGGCTTTGTACTATACACAGTTGCCACTGGATCCTTGAGGGTGGCCCATGGGTGGGAAAGAGCCTTTAACATCAGAATGGCAGGCACACCCGTCGTTCATCCCCAAAGGCATTGGTTCCCTGGGGCTGCCACAAACTGTCCACAAACCGAGAGACTTAAAACAATAGAAATATATTCACTCACAGTTCCAGAAGCTAGATGTCTGAAATCAAGGTGTTGGCAGGGTCCTGCATGTCCTCCAAATCTTGGAGGGGCATCTTTCCTTGCTCTTCCTAGCTTCTTAGTCACTTCAGTTTTCTACCTTCACATGGCATTTTCTCTGTGACTTAACATCGCCTTCCCTCTGTGCCTGTAGCGGTCTAAATTTCCATTTTTTTATGAGGACATCAGTCATACTGCATTAGGATACACCCTAATGACCTCCTTTTAACTTGATTACCTCTGTAAATACCCTACTGCTAAGTAAGGTCACATTCTGAGGATTGAGGGTTAGGACAACAACTTTTTTTTTTTTTTTTTTTTGCCTGGAGGGGCACAATTTTACCCATAACACTAAGCCCTGCAGAGGAATGAACTGTCAAGCACTCATAGCTAGGATGCTGGAGAGATAGAGGGAGGGAGAGAGAGGGAGAGGGATGTTCCCTAGTGTTCCATGATCACTTGCCTGCATCTCCTGTCCCCTCTAAGCCATCTGCTCCTATAGCATCCCGGGATTCCAAAAAAAAAAAAAAAAAAAAAAGTGCTTTTGGCTCAGAGCCAGGAAATTTCAAACAGTACTGAGTGGTTGCTGACGTCTATGATGAGCATCAGGGCTCTGGCTTCTCATGGAAGATTATGTAAGTGACACAAAGCGAAAATTCTTAGAATCTTTGCCATTCTCATAGCATCAAGAGAAACCACAATGGCTGGGACAAATGCATATAGTAAATGAGTCATTCAACAAACATTTATAGGATACCTACCACAACCTGGACATGTATGCATGGCAGAGATAGATACAAAATGCCTACATCATCCTAAAAATGTTCAGATATAAGTAAATAAACTATGATGTACTGTTGGGAGTATAGTTAGTGATAAAGCAAGCATACCCCTATAGAAAACTCTTCCCTGACAATCCTAGACTTAGGAAAATGAACAGTATCCTTAATCTGAGTCATGAAGGACATGTAAGAAGTCAGCCAGGTAGAGAGAAAAGTCAAGGACAGAGACATAGGAAGAAGAGGGAATGTAGAATGTTAAGGAACATTGTTAAGGAAATTGATATACTTGCTAGAGCATGGGGCTGGGTTAGAAGAGATCAGAAGAATTATTGCGAAGGGAGAGGCAGGTAGAGTCTTCAGGGACCTTGAGTCTGAGACTGATGGAGTTTGAATTCTGTCGTGCAGCTAAATGGGGGTCTGCTGAAGAACTGTGAGTATCTGGGGGGTGAAGTTATTAGATTTGCCTTTTAGGAAGTCTACTCTGATGATATTTGTGAAGGATGGATTAAAACAACCAGGGGCAGATGTGCCATGCTCTGGGGTATTTAGAAATGTCTGTGGGATCATTTTGGTTGCCATAGTGACTGGAAAATGCTACTGACATTTAGTGGGCAGAGTCCGCAGACACTACTGCTCCTGCAAGATTCAGAATAATTCAACATCACAAAGAATTGCCCTTCCCAGAATGCCAACTGTGACCCCACTGAAAAACACTAGATAAAAGAAGTGTAAACCACAGATGTACCAGCTGGAAGGCATTGCATTTAGTCTGTGCTTACCATTTGACTTTTGTGTCCATGTGTATGACACAATCCTATTTGAATACCAGGTGGCATAAGACAAATAGGCTATAGATTATACACAATTCCCAGCAGGCTAACTCACTTCAGTATTTTCTTTCTTTCTCCAGAAAGCTTAACTAAATACAATAAGTGGGATTTCTAGTAAAGTAGAATATTGAATTTTTAAAAAGTAAATCATCCACTATCTGTAGTACTTAATAGCTATTGGTAACAAATCATTTGCCAGGCACATTGTAACTGATGATGTAGTGGCTTCCGGTAAGATGAAAAACCACTAGCCTAGAGAGATATAAGGGCATCAACCAGAGTAAAAGAAGACAGGAAGGGATATTTTGCCAAAAAAAAAAAGAAAGAAAGAAGGAAAGAAAATTAGGCAGTGGAGACTTGATCTCTAGAGCAGAATGGAAATTTTAGGTGTATCAGAGAAACTAACACAAAAATGCAAATTCTCAGGTCTTACCCCAGACCCACTGAATCAAAATCTCTGCAGTAGGACCCAGGAATCAAACAAGTTTTCAGATGATGCTGTAGGCCCAGAGATTACCCTTTGAGCAGCTCCAGTCTGGGTGATATACTGCTCACAAGGACTCTTCCCCTACCTTAGCTATGTGAGGACGCCTTGCAATTACTAGAACACTGTCAACCTTGTGACTGACGTATAAGAAGCACTTTATGGAACCTTCTTCTTTCCCAGACCTCGAGCCTAGCAAACATATGAGGCCAAACTTGTCCTTGTCTGATTGCAAGTGTCATTTTTCAAATCTGGGACTATCTAGATTGCCCCTCTGCACAATGCTCCCTTACCCTCTTCCTCCCAAAGAGAACCAATTAAAGAATCACTCAGCTTGAGAAGATTTTAACCATCATGTCCCTGGCAGATTTTAAATGATTCTATATATAAACAAATCAATATTTATACTTGCACCTTTCTTTACAAAGAAAGAGTTCCTCTGGAGTTTTGTGCAGTGAGCATCCCAATGCACTCCAGGAAATACCCTCAGCCCTAGATCACACTCATGGTGTGGGAGGCCTGGGGTGCACAGAGCCCTTGGGTTGCCAAGGATGGCAACCTTGACAGAGGTGCTTCCCGCCATCAAGGAAGCAGGGTAGGACCTGTGAGGCTGGAATATCTCCCTTCCTTCCTATTTCCAAGGCTTAATCTTATCACTGAGAGAGGCATTAGCTAGAGGAAACTGAAAGAACAGAGGAGAAATTTAAAATAGGAAGGCTATGCCTTTTAAATACATTCTCCGTGCTAAGATTTCACACCCTCAGAAAAGCTGTGCTGCAAACATAAACCAAATAGGAGCTTCAGCCTCTAATGTCACAACCCAGGAAGGAAAGAAGTAGGGCAGCACCAGCCAAAGAACACAGATAATCTTCCAGTGTAAGGGAGGTTTCTAAGGTGGGAGGGGCCAGCGGGACGGGAGAGGGGGGAGGCTCAGGTGAACTGCTTTCCCCACCCCCTCACTGCAGACTGAGATAGGAAGGGAGGTAGACAACAAAGAAGATTCTTTTTCACCCTGGAGCAGCATGCTGGAAGCTGATTTTTATTCCCCAAACCCTTGCTTTCCACATGTCTGCTACTGACCCTGACTTCTGCTCTGGGACACTTGCTTTTTCCCATCAAAACGCAAAAGGCAGAAAAATGCATTCCTCAGCAATCTGACAACCAAACACGTGTTTGGGGCTTATAGGTTGCCTGGATCCATTTCTCCTTTCTGATTCAGACTGCTGTTATCTTTAGTCCTGAACCTTTAATAGATGAAATCCCTTGCATTCAAGCCTGCCTTTGAAGGGGGCTTTTCTAATGTGGCCTCCTGGGCCTGGAAATATTGCTTCACTGAGTACAGCTAACTAGAGGAAAGTGCCCTCCCAGCCAGACACCCTCCCTCTGTGTGTTCAGAATGGACCAGCTTGCGTTTCCACCACTGATCTCAACTTGCCTAATTCAGATGCTGCTTTTCCTTAGAACACAAGTCTCCTCAGCCAGAAGAAGAAACTGGAGGTTGATGTTGCCAGGATGCAGAAGGAAGCTGAAGAGGCGGTGCAGGGGTGTCAAAATGCAGAAGAGAAGGCCGAGAAGGCAGCCGCTGAGGTGGGTCCATTGACTGCCTGCTCAGTCCTGTCTTCCAGATTCCACGGGAGCAGTGGCCAAGGGGCAGAGCAAAGCTGCAGCCAGAGGAGTCCATTGATTCTCCATAGAGCCAGGAGGAGGACAGCTGACCTCTCTGTCCCCATTTTGAAAAATTAGGCCAATTAGCTCCTCCCTTCCAACCTATTCAGGCAATGAAAAGGAGCAGCCGAATTGCCACAAGCAAAATCTTATGAAAGCAGGAGATTTTTTCAAAAGTTAATCCACTTTCCACTTGTGAATCGATAAATCTACTGTCTAGAAACAATTCTTCTGTTTCCTTTCTAATAGCTATTTTCCTAGGGTCTGTAATGGTTTTATGACGATGATCTGGAAAGAATGCTTATTTCACTTACTTTTTACAGCCTATACTACTGCTTCAGTAACAGACTCAGGCTGGTGAAGAAGGGCTTCGGGGCTGGCATACTTTCTTTATCGGCAAGTTTAAAATTGTTGATTGTGGTGCTTTTCTAAATGACACTAAGCTCAGGGTTGGCTGCCAGACCTGACTGTACCTTTGTGGGAACTGGAAAAGGACGCCCTCTGGACACCCACTGTGGGCAGATGAAGACTCCTCTCAAAAGGCATGGCAAGCAGAAGGCAGTACTCAGCAAAAAAAAAAAAAAAAAAATTGCAGAAGGAGGGAGGTGGGGAGAAGTCTGTGTGTTAAGGACAGCCTGGCTGGACCCAGTGCTTATTGAGCAGAGCTTGGGCTTGATTTCAGCCTCCACTCACCCCAACCCCATCACATGATTTTTTGCAGTCCATCAGACACACAACCAGATGCAGAAGCCCTGACTTTGCCATGTGAATGACAGCTGATCCTCTTGCTAAAAAGTGTATGGGAACCGAGGAGACACAGTGTTCAACTCGATTTTATATTAGCCATTGTAAAATTCACAAGAAGAGAAAAGCTCATTTCTGTATTTTCCTGAGTTATTTAGCACTCAGGGAGCTAAATGGAACTTTTGCTCCAAATCCTAGCTATCAGGCTACTATAGATCTACAAGAATGGGGAAGCAAGCCTAGCACTCAGCCATTTTGTATCAAGGCAGACACTCTGCTCTCTGATGGAAAAGAGGTGTGTGAAAGCTTAAAAGTGTCTGGCCAACGAAAAAATAATATACTTAACATTTATGAAAATCAACATAGATAACAAGGAATAAAAAGAGCGTCTCCTCCTGCTTGGTAAATTTATGCAGTCACACATTAGGAAGACTAACTGCATAACCTTCCCTTTATAAAATTTTCTGGACAGTGTTGAAAAACTGAACTCACTATTTCTTCCCCTGCCTGTAATTCTCCAAGAGTTCAGCCCTGAGTTCCAACCACACACAGCAGAACCCAGAGTTGCCTCCATAATTCATTCTTTGCCCTCGCCATCTGCCCAGACGTCTCACACTTAAATTGTACAGATGGTTGGTAACCTGATAGACAGAGAAACTTTGGCTGGGAGGGCAGTGTTCTTACATCAAAGGCACTGAGATATTCATGAAACAGTTCTTAATAATTGCACCAAGACACCAAGCCCTTGTATACATAGCCTAAGCCAAGAGCAGGCTTCACAAGCATTAACCTTCTTTGTGCCAGAGTATTGGCACCCAGAGCATCTATTGCTGCCAAGTTCCTGGAGCCTAAACTTGTTTGCAGTTTCAAAACACAAAATTGCAGAAGTGAGATGTGAAAAAGATTCTCATAGGCAGTCCACACTTTTCCAGGTGCTTGTTGCTATAGAACATGTTCCATGGTTCACCTTTCTTTCAGTGCAGGTATTGTGTAAAGATGTTGACATAGTATTTCATCTTTGATCTGTTTCCATCACCCCTCATCCCAATCTCTTCAGGAGCTGCCACTATCTAGATTGCCTTGGGGTTAACAAACTCGAGGGCCACAGAGGGTAGGGAGAGCATAGTGGGAAGAGATTAAATACACATGGGCAAGGCAGGATCCCGAGTCACATCAGGAACTGACTGTGGGTGAAATGTTAAGCTCAGTTGGCTGCCAGATTCTCAGTCCCTTTCCTCCTTTTCTAGGTAGCAAATATGTCAGAAGAACTGAAGAAGGAACAAGACACCAGTGCCCACCTGGAGAAGATGAGAAAGAACATGGAGCAGACAATTAAAGACTTACAAGAAAGGCTGGATGACGCTGAACAGACTGCCCTGATGGGGACAAGGAAGCAAATCCAGAAACTAGAATCCAGGGTAGGAGTTTGCTGGGTAGTCATGGGGTCTTGACAGCTCCCAGTTCGAACCCTGATTGTCCTAGAATATCACATCCGAGAGGCCCTACCTCGCTCATCACTTTTGCTTGTAGCACTTTCTGACCTCTGAGAGTGTCACATCTCAAAATATTTATTCATTCTTCTTGACTTTGGGCCACCAAATAGGGCTTCTCTTAGACTGGATGAAATCCACCTTCCTGCTAAGTGAGTATACATCTCCTCCCACTCACTCACCCCAGCTCTAGGCTCCCTGAAGCCTGGGAAACCCACTGTTGCCAAACAGACCCTCACAGTCTTGCTTCTGTGCCTTTGCTCCTGTTATTTCCTGTGGAGAATGTCCATTTCCTAACAGCCAGAAAAGGGGGAGGGAAATAACTACATCAAGGATCAAAAAAGACTAGTGAAGATATGGTAGGGACTGACAGAAATTATGTATACCTGCCTTCTTCAGAGAGTTTTAAAAAAATTAGGAAGACCTATCCTGACAATAGGATTTCTTAAATTATTGCATCAATTCCAGTGACAATGTGCAGGTCATGTGGCAAATGCTGTGAGGGATGGAAAGAATATTTGGGATTTCGTGGCTCAGAAGGGCCTCTGGAAAATAAAATATTGCCTTTGCACATTTATGGTGTATCCATTTAATGGAATAGCAGTGCACATTTATGGCACATTCATTTAATCACACTGATTAAAAAGGAATGAGGAAAAGCTCTATGATGTTCTAGAAATCATTCCTAGCAGTATAATGATAAAAGGCTCAGCACGGTGGAGAGTATACAACCTTCTCTGCAAGAAAGGAGGTAAATATGAAGGCATGTTCACATTTGCTTATATTTTCAAAAAGAATTTGCGACAGGATAAAACAAAGACTAATAAAAACAGCTACTCATGGAAAGAGAACACAGAGATGGAAGTTAGACCTTTTGAATGCACCTGTTTAGTTGTTTGATTGCAAAATCATATGAAACATTTACAAGCTTCATATTTAAAAACAATTGTAAATCAGGGAGAAAAATGAAATAATCCCTAAAATTTTAAGACAAAAGGAAGCAAATGGAGCTAACTCTATAGAAAGTTGGGAGAGGGGCATAAAACACAAAGAACAATTATTCCCAGGACTTTTAAACATAGTTTAGTCTGTACATCCTTTAGGGAATAAGTGTAAGGACAAAACAAAATAGCAAAGCAAGCTGTATATGTAGTTTTAAAATAACAATATCTTATTATTGCCGCTAGGAATAATACTCATGTAATTGTCCAACAGCATATATAATAACAACCAAGATTTTTAGTATATGATAAAAACCATATAGGTATAAAATCAAAGGACTTAGAATATGCTTTTTTCTCCTCAAAATTACATGAATGATACTGGCATTTACAACTCAGATTTAAGACTGCAGGATTTCATTTCATTTCCAATTGCTGTTTGTCCACTATTAAGGACAGTAATAGAACCAGTGATAATTGAGCAGCAGTGAGCTCCTGATGATCAGATGAAACTAAGGAAATATGATTGGTTTTCTTAAAAACATGATCATATTACCATTTTCCATTAGAATTACATAAAAAATATTTACATGTGAAATTATGTAATATCTAGGATTTCCTTTAATAAAGTGATTTTTCCCTGAGGTGTTTTAACCACTTAAAAAACAACAACAAACCATAAGAAGTACTTTAAAAAGTAGAGGCAGACCTCTGTTGGTGTCATGTCCCAACTGACAGAATAGTGCATTGGTATCCTGTCTGATAAGGTTCAGGAGAGTTTTTTATTCTTTGTCTTTTTAGGGCCGCACCCACGACATATGGAGGTTCCCAGCCTAGGGGTCTAATCAGAGCTATAGCCGCTGGCCTACACCACAGCCATGGCAACACCAGATCTGAGCCGCATCTATGACCTACACCACAGTTCACAGCAACGCCGGATCCTTAACCCACTGAGCAAGGCCAGGGATTGAACCCATGTCCTCATGGATGCTGGTCAGATTGGTTTCCACTGAGCTATGGCGGGAACTCCCAGAAGAATTTTTTAAATGGGCCTTATCCACAAGGAGTTTGCTCACCTGTCTACACTCCTGCCCCTTCCCCACCCCTCTCTGAGGAGGACTTCAGAGGGGAGGAAAGTGAGAGGTGGGCACAGACACACCAGCCATGCTCATGCCCCAGGGGGCTGTGCTTTGTAAGTTTAGAAGGTGATCAGGAAGGTGTCACTTAGAAGGTGACATCTGCATTAAGAAGAAGGCAGGAGAGGACCACAGCTATCTAGAGGAAAAAAAGGTGCAGCCAACTCCCTCCCCCATCAACTCCCTACCCCCATGTCCAGCTCTATTTCTCTCCGTACCACTTATCACCATCTAATGTATGCTATTTTTTTATTTTTATTTTTTTTCTCTTTAGGGCCACATCTGTGGCATATGGAGGTTCCCAAACTAGGGGTCTAATCAAAGCTACAGCTGCCAGCCTACGCCACAGCCACAGCAACGCCAGATCCAAGCCACATCTGCAGCCTACACCACAGCTCATGGCAACGCCGGATCGTTAACCTACTGAGCAAGGCCAGGAATCGAATCCACAACCTCATGGTTCCTCGTTGGATTCATTTCCACTGTGCCTTGACGGGAACTCCCATCTAATGTATTCTATATTCTACTTTGTTTTGTTTGTGTTTCCCTTCATTATAATGGATGCTTATAGAGAGGAGAGATTTTGATCTGTTTTGTTCCCTGTTGTATCCTTGGCCTTGATGGCTGGTGTGTAGTAGACATCAAATATTTATCGAATGAATGCTATGTTCTATGTTAACCTTTGTTCCTATAACTCTACAAGGCCACAGGCCAGCTGTTACTCTGTACTATAGCTCTCCCACAGAGCAGGGCTTGTGGGGTTGTGGGTTATATGTATGACATAGACTCAGGGTCTGATTTCTTTAGAGAGTCAGAGCTGAACATGGAGAAGGAAGATGAAGATGAGGTAGTATATTGGATAAGTCCTTAAAGAGTGGTACAGATAGCTTAGACCCTCTGTGTACTTACATCCATTCATACATACAGCTTGTGCATGTGATTTTGTAATCTAAGAGGGGATGTTTACCATCTCTGCATGGATTAGGCTTTCACATCCTTCAGAGCCTAAATAGTCCTTTTATGCGCTCACATGGTTCAGCCAGCTCACTTTTGGCAAAGCGCTTTTCCCAGAGAAGTTGTCCTGTTTCACCACGGCCAGGATGAGAGTGGACACATCTTCCCTGTATGATGTCACTCTCTTCCAAATGATCATGCTGTTTGGCAAATCCAATGCCAGCCTGGCTTGCTGGCTGCCTGCCTGTAGTCTGAGGCCATGGTTTGCTTGCAGGTTCATGAACTAGAAGGTGAACTGGAGAGCGAGGTCCGACGCAACGCAGAGGCCCAGAGAGGAGCCCGCAGGCTTGAGCGCTGCATCAAAGAGCTGACCTATCAGGTACTCTGGGAAGCCACTCCCTGTTCACTTGGCTGCTCTGCCCTGGACACTGTGCTCCTTCAAGCCCAAAACGGCCCCCAGGTCTCCTATAGCTCTCTTTCCATCTTTGCTGTCCCTCAGCAGGAGATACCAATTCACTCTTCCAGGGCTCCTGTGCTATTATGGGTTTGAGATGGTCCTTTTCGGAGCTCTCAGGAAGCAAAATGTGAGTGACAAGTTGCAATTACAAGTGAAAAGCTATTTATACTGTCCTTGTTTTTTCACACATAATGTCTGCAGCACTTTCAGAAAGATGTCTTCCTGTGAGAGGCTGAGCGAGAACAATGTGTAAATGAAGTGACGGGTGGTGACTCAGCCAGCAGGTTACATAGGACACTAGCTAAATTGGAGCAGGGGACATTTCCACTCTTGTTTTCTGGGCACACAAACACTCCAGGCCACCAAGGGCTTATCTGGGGCTGGTGCCAGGTGGAAACAGAGGAGATGCTGAGAGGCCCCCACAGCTTTCTGACTCTTTTCCTGTAGACTGGCATTGGCCTGAGCAAATAATTGAAAAGAGGTGGGCAGACTTCTTACCATCTAATGCATTTCCAGAGTAGCAATGTACTCCTTCACTTCTGCCTTCATTTTTTAGCCTTTCTTCCCTTTTCTTCAAAAAGAGAAGACCAGGAGTTCCCATCATGGCTCAGTGGTTAATGAACTCAACTAATATCCATGAGGACACAGGTTCGATCCCTGGCGTCATTCAGTGGGTTAAGGATCTGGTGTTGCTGTGAGCTGTGGGGTAGGTCGCAGACTTGGCTCAGATCCCACATTGCTGTGCCTGTGGTGTAGGCCGACAGCTACAGCTCCAATTTGACCCCTAGCCTAGGAACTTCCATATGCTGCAGGTTTGCCCCCAACCCCCATAAAGAGAAACAACAACAAAAAGAGAGAAGACCAAAGATTCTATGATAGCAAAGGCCCTGTCTTGCTCACCACTCTGGGCCCAGCACCTTCCTGGCACAGAGAAGGTGCACATATTCCAGTTGTTGAATACAGTTGCCAAAAGGGCACTTTCCAGCCTTCCTGCTACATGAGGTGGCTTGTTTCAGTGAAAAGCTGAACTCATCCTAGGCACCCATTTTACGGCAACCTGGATGGCACTCATGTGAGATCTGCCAGTGCTGTTGCTGGTCCCTGAGGCTGAGTGGGTATCAGAGACATCAAAGTCTTCCTCCCTTGCAGTAGGAAGGATAGTGTTAATAAGGGAGCTGAGCACTTCAGAAGCATCATCTTGAGCTAATTAAGATGAAATGAACTATTTGCACAATCCTTCTTTGCTGAATAAGAGGTTCTTTTCTAAGGAAGTTAGTCTGACACTTCTTTAGACCATGCTGAGTATTATTACCAAAGCCCCTGAGGAGTGTGCCCATGGTGTGTGTGTCTGAGGAAGTAAACACCTAGGGAACATGAGAGATATGCTAGGCTGTTCTTTTGAGTGAGAATAGGAAAACATGAGGAAGTGAAATGCTGCTCGTTAATTATGTCTGGGTTTTTCTTTTTCTTTTCCTATGGATTATTCCTACTGTGTTCTTCTGTAAACAGGTTTGTTATATAACAATACACCAAAGCTACACTTTCTTTGATTTTCATTGTCCCAAAGAATACAATCTCATTCTATTGTGTTATCTTTGTTTCTTCATAGCAATAATCTTAGTGTTCCCCTGGTACCAGTTTGGAGGTGTATTTCCTAATTTCTTCCGAGTATCTGCACAATGCTTGGAGTATACCTATTCAATTATGCAATGATTTTCTGCCATCAAATCTGATAATACCCACTGAGGACCTTTTTGTGCAAGATATCAGGCTAGGCCCTGTTGTTTAAAGAGGTATTAGAAAACCTTTCACATCGCTTGGTATTAATACCTGGTTTTTAAATATTCAAGGTAGATATTGAATCAATTCAATCTGCCTTCCTTTAACATCAAAATAACTACAAGGCGGGGTGTTTTGTGATAGTATATTGTAGGTGCCATTATAAAATGTCATTTAAAAGGGACATAAATATGGTTTTCCTTTCCTAGGAGAAATCCTTTGGGAAGATCACACCACATTGGAAAAGGGAATCAAGTGTGACCCCCCCATCCATAATAGTTCTATGGCCAGTCTCCCCGACCATTTCTCTTCCCCCCATACTCCTTTAGCATCTGGAAATTCATCCCATTTTTCTCTCTCCAGTGTCTAGAAAAATATACTGTAAAGCAGGACATAGAATTAGGAACCTATACTTGTTACAGAAGGTAAGACAGTTTTTCTGCCCCCCCCCAATCCACCTGCTCCATTTTACCTTTAACTGCTTCCTTATTCAGGGATCTGTGTGTAGGTGTTATTTAATCCTTACGAATCTAAATATGGATATAGTATTTTCATTTCTAGGGTTAAGAAGAGTTTGGTCTTGGGTGGCTTCTCCAGGAATCACATGCCAGGATGGAGTTAGGACAATAAGTTTATTGGAGGTAACACCTGGGAAAGATAAAGGGGAGAGCAAGCAGGCTGAGGCAGAGTACACTGGGAGTCTGACACCCGTGAAGAGAAAGGGTGAAGGAAGGAGGGTGGGGTAGACAGAGGCTCAGGTTGCAGTGCAGCTCTGGGAAGGTCCCCAGCTCAGAGTCTGCTGTAAAGACATCCCATGTTGGAGTTCCTTGGTGGCGTAGTGGGTTAAGGATCCAGCATTGTCACTGCTGTGGCTCAGGTTTGATCCCTGGCCCAGGAACTTCTACATGAGGAGAGTGCAGATTAAAAAAAAAAAAAAATATATATATATATATATATCCCATTATGGGCAGAAAAGGCCAGACTCTGTTAGCTCTGCTGTGCCCTGCTGTGGGCTGGGGGCTGCCTGGGAATGTGTGATCTCAGCGTAAATGCTTTGGCAGATCCCAAAGACACAGCAGTTGGAATGTTTCAGGTCCCCGTACTCCTCACAGATGAATGGCAAGTTCTTTTTTTGAAGGGAAATCTGGGCCCTGTACAGCTAAGGCGTCCATGGTTACTGAATGCCTCAGATGATGCTGAGATGTGAACCTAAAGTTAGCAAAGGCTTTGCTCCCCCCCCCCCGCCGCCCCAATGTGGGAGGAACATCATTAACATCAGCAGCCACTTCCAGGCTTTCTCAGTTTTCTTCTGTGTGGCCTCCTTTGCCAACAATAAATTTACTCACCTCAGTAAACTGTTTTTTAGCAATTAAACCTCCGTTGGTTTTAGAATTCCCTATAACCATATCATTCTATGAATCTTCAAATTCCTTAAACCTGAGAGGTAGAGGGGTAGGCAGATGAACATAATGAGGAACTTTATAAAATAGACCTATTTCCCCAGTCAGGTTGTTCCTTATATATTGGTCCCTGCCTTAGAAAGCTTAAAATTGGTAGTTGATTTTCATCTACTGTCTGGTTATACTGTAAGGTGGGAGTGGGGGAGGAGTATTCTAGGCAACAGAGTTTGGTTAAACCAGCCTCTCCTTCCTTCCTCTATCCCTCCCTTCTTATGTATAATAAATATATATATGTGTGTGTTTATATATATATTTATATATTTATTTATTTATTTATCTTTTTAGGGCCGCACCTGCACAACATATGGAAGTTCCCAGGGTATGGGTCAAATCAGAGCTATTGCTTGCCAGCCTACGCCAGAGCCACAGCAATGCCAGATCTGAGCCATGTCTGCAACCTACACCACAGCTCATGGCAACGCCGGATCCTTGACCCACTGAGCAAGGCCAGGGATCAAACCCTCAACTTCATGGTTCCTAGTCGGATTCATTTCCGCTGCACCACGACGGGAACTCTTGTATATACATTTAACGTATAACAGTGTATTAATTTTGGGTGTACAACATAATGATCTGATATGTTTCCATCACAAAGTGATTATCACAAGTTTTGTTAATAATGCCCATCACCATGCACAGTTACAACTTTTTTCTTGTGATGGGAACTCAAGATTTATTCCCTTCACAACTTTCAAATAACACGATACAGTACTTTTAATTAAAATCACCTGCTCTGCATTACATTCCCAGCACTTGTTCATCCTATAACTAGAATTTTGTACCTTTTGACCACAATCACCCATTTCTCCCACTCCTACCCAAACCCTCACTTCTGGCAACCACTAATCAGTTCTCTGTTTTTGTGACCTCGGTGCTTTTTTTTTTTTTTTTTTTTTTTTTTTTTTTTAGATTTCACATATAGATGAGATCTTATATTATTTGGCTTTCTATGACTGACTTGTTTCACCTATTGTAATGCCCCCAAGGTCCAGCTATGTTGTTGCTAATGGGAGGATTTCCTTCTTATTTATGGTTGAGTAATATTCCATTGTGTGTTGTGAGTGTGTGTGTGTGCACATGTGTGTACATCTTCTTTATCCTTTCATCTGTTGATGGACACTTAGATTGCTTCCATATTTTGGCTCTTATAAATAACGCTACCATGAACATGGGGGAGAAGAAATCAGGAAGCATGATGCTTTTGGCTCTGTTCTTTCTCAAGATTGCTTTGACTATTCAGGGCCTTTTGTGGTTCCATTCTCTTTTCTCTAAAATATACAAAGAACTTATACAAATGATGTGAAAATATTTTCTCCCATTATCCATGTTGCCTTTTCATTTTATTGATGATTTTCCTCTGCTACATAGAAGTTTTAAAGTTTGGTGTAGCCCCATTTATTAATTTTTGCTTCTATTGCCTTTGCTTTTGGTATCAAATAAAAAAAAAATCTCTGTCAGGACCAGTGTCATGGAGTTTACCCTTTATGTTGTCTTCTAAGAGCCTATGGGTTCCAGGTCTTAGATTTAAGTTGTTATCCATGTTGACTTAATTTTCAAGCATGGTGTAAGATAGTGGTCAAATTTCATTCTTTTACATGTGGATGTCCAGTTTTCCAAACACCATTTATTGAAGAAACTGTCTTTTTCCCATTGCATATTCTTGGCTCCTTTGTCACTTATTGGATATGAGTTTATTTCTGTGCTCTCTATTCTGTTCAATTGGTCTGTGTGTCTGTTTTTATTCCACTATCATACTGTTTTGATTACCATACCTTTGTAACATATTTGAAATCAAGAAGCATGATGCTTTTGGTTCTGTTTTTCTTTCTCAAGATTGCTTTGACTATTCAGTCTTTTGTGGTTCCATTCTGTTTCTGTGAAAAATGCCATTGGAACTACGATAATTGTACTAATTTTATAAATTACTTTTGGTAGTATGGGCATTTTAACATCAATTCTTTCAATCCATGAGCACAGAATATCTTTCCATTTATTTGTGTCTTATTCCATTTATCTCATCAGTGTCTTATAATTTTCTGTGTACAAGTCTCACTACCCTTGATTAACTTTATTCCTAACTATTTTATTCTTTTTAATGTAATTATAAATGGGATTGTTTTCATAATTTCTGATAGTTCATTTTTAAAAAAATACAATATGCTCTTTATTTTTGTTTTTTGTGGGGTTTTTTTGGCTGTACCCACAGCACGTGGAAGTTCCTAGGCCAGGGACTAAACTCATGCCACAGCAGTGCCAATGCTGAACCCTTAACTGTTAGGCCACCAGGGAACTCCTCTTTCTGATAGTTTCTAATGTTTGTACAGAAACACACTTTTGTATTATAATGACTTTTCATCCTGTAAACTGATTGAATCCATTTATTAGTTCTAACAGTATTTTTTTTTTTTTGTCTTTTTGCCTTTTCTAGGGCTGCTTCCCGTGGCATATGGAGGTTCCCAGGCTAGGGGTTGAATCGGAGCTGTAGCGGCTGGCCTACACCACAGCCACAGCAATGTGGGATCCAAGCAGCGTCTGCAACCTACACCACAGCTCATGGCAATGCTGAATCCTTAACCCACTGAGCAAGGCAAGGGATCAAACCCGCAACCTCATGGTTCCTAGTCCGATTCATTAACCACTGTACCATGACGGGAACTCCAGTCTAACAGTTTTTATTGAAATGTTTGGGGTTTTCTATATACAATATCATGTCATCTGTAAATAAGAGTTTTATATATTCCTTTCCAATGTGGGTGCTTTTTATCTCTTTTTCTTGTTGTTCTAGCTGGGACTTCTAGTACTACGTTGATTAAAAGCAGCGAGAATGGGCATCCCTGTCTTATTCCTTATCTTAGAGCTTTCAGCTTTTTTTCTACTGGGTTTTACATTAGCTTTGGCTTTGCCATATATGACTTTTATTATGCTGAGGAATGTTCCCTTTATATACTCTTGGTTTAGAGGTTTTATCATAAATAAGTATTAAATTTTATCAGTGTTTCTTCTGACAATTTTCAGATGATCATATGATTTTTAGCTTTCATTTTGTTAATGTGGTGTATCACATTGATTTGCAGATATTGAACCATCCTTGCATGCATAGAATAAATCCTACCTGATCATGATGTATGATTCTTTTAATGTATTGTTGAATTCAGTTTGCTAATATTTTTTGAGGATTTTATGAGGATCTATATTTATCAGAGATACTGGCCTATAGTTTTCTTTTTTGTGACATCCTCCTCTCCTCGTCCAGTTTTAGTATCAGGGTAATACTGGCCCTGGCCCTGTAAAGAGTTGCAAGTATTCATTGCTCTTCCTTTTTTTTTTTTTTGTAGAGTTTGGAAAGACTTGGTTATTTTTTGTTTGTTTTTGGTCTTTTTAGAGATATACCTGTGGCACATGGAAGTTTCCAGGGCCAGAGATCGAACCCACATCCTCATGGATACTAGTTGGGTTTATTGCTGCTAAGCCACAATGGGAACTCCAGACTTAGTATTTTTTAAGTTTTGGTAGAATTCACCAGTTAAGCTGTCTGGTCCTAGACTTTTTTATGTTGAGAGAGTTTTGTTTGTTTGTTTGTCTTTTTGCCATTTTCTTGGGCCGCTCCTGCGGCATATGGAGGTTCCCAGGCTAGGCGTTGAATGGGAGCTATAGCCGCCGGCCTACGCCAGAGCCACAGCAATGTGGGATCTGAGCCGCATCTGTGACCTACACCACAGCTCATAGCAATGCCAGATCCTTAACCCACTGAGAAAGGCCAGGGATCAAACCCACAACCTCATGGTTCCTAGTCCGATTCGTTAACCACTGAGCCACGACGGGAACTCTGTGTTGAGAGATTTTTGATTACTGATTTAATCTTCTAAATGGCAATTGGTCTGTTCAGATTTTCAGTTTCTTCATGATTCAGTCATGGTAGGTTGTATGTTTTAGGAGTTTATCCATTTCTTCTAGGTTGTCCAATTTGTTGATACATACTTGTTCCTGGTAATCTCTTATGATCCTTTGTAACTCTCTGGTATCATTTATAATGTCCCCTTTTTCATGTATGATTTTGAGTCCTCTCCCTTTTTTTCTTTGTGAGTAAAGTCTTGTAAATTTTTTTTTAAAAGCTCTTAAACAGGAACAAAAAATCTGTTCTTAGTTTCATTGATCTTTTCTATTGTCTTTTTTAGTCTCTAATATTTTTTCACCCCAATCTTAGTTATTTCCTTCTATTAACATTGGGCTTCATTTGCTCTTCTTTTTGTAGTTTCTTGAGTTGTAAAATTAGGTTATTTGAAGTTTCATTATTTATAAATGTAGGTATTTATCACTAAGAACTTCCCTCTTAGAACTGCTTTTGCTGCACCCTGTAAGTTTTCAAATGTTGTGTTTTCATTTTGATTCATCTCAATGTATTTTTTTATTTCTCTTTTGATTTCTTCTTTGATTCATTGGTTGTATAATATCCATATATTTGTGAACTACTCAAGAGGGTTTTTT
Source organism: Sus scrofa (assembly GCF_054392235.1). Taxonomy (NCBI): domain Eukaryota; kingdom Metazoa; phylum Chordata; class Mammalia; order Artiodactyla; family Suidae; genus Sus; species Sus scrofa. Next base: position 165,878,747 of record NC_139395.1, read on the forward strand.
GTTGTTGTTGTTGTTGTTTTAATTGATTTCCAGTTTCATGCTTTGTGGTCAGAAAAGATACTTGGTATGATTTCAATCCTCTTAAATTTATTAAGTGTTTTTTTGTGGCTTAACAAACATATCATGTATCCTGGAGAATGTTTCATGTATGCTTGAGAATAATGTTTATTCTCTTGCTTTTGAATTAAATATTCTGCATATGTCTGTTAAGTCCATCTGATCCAATGTGTCATTTAAGGTCAGTGTTACTTTTTTGATTTTTCTGTCTATATGATCTGTTGATGGAAATGGGGTATTGAAATCCCCTACTATTAATTGCTGTTTATTTCTTCCTTTAAGTCTATTAATTTTTGTTTTATAGATTTAGATGCTCGTATATTGGTGCATAAATATTTACAAATGTGGCATAATCATGTTATATTGACCCTTTATCATTAAATATTGAGCTTTTTTGTCTCTTATTAGCCTTTGTCTTAAAGTCTACTTTGTCTGATATAAGTATAGCTACCCTACCTTTATTTGGTTTAATTTTGAATGAAATATCTTTTTCCATCCCTTCACTTTCAGTCTGCACATGCCCTTCATCTGAAATGAGTCAATTGCAGGCAGCAAATAGATATGTCTTGTTTTTTATCCATTCAGCCACTCTATGTTGAATGAAGAATTTAGTTCATTTAAAGTAATTATTGATAGGTATGTATTTATTACCAATCTGTTCATTGTTTTCTGTTTTATAATTCCTTTGTTATTTTCTTCACTTGTTATCTTTATTTGTGCTTTGATGATTTTCTGTAGGTATACTAGATTCCTTTCTATTTATCTTTTGTATATCTACTATAGGACTTTGCTTTGTGGTCACCATGAGGCTTCCATAAAATATTCTATTTCAAATTGATAACAACTTTTGTTGCATTCTTTTTATTTTTTTTTAATTGTAATCCATTGTTATTTCCCCAATACATTTTTTTTTTTTTACTGTACAGCATGGTGACATAGTTACACATACATGTATACATTCTTTTTTCTCACATTATCATGCTCCATCATAAGTGACTAGACATACTTCCCAGTGCTAAACAGCAGGATCTAAATGCTAATCCATTCCAAAGACAATGGTCTGCATTTATTAACCCCAAGCACCCAATCCATCCCACTCCCTCCCACCCCACCCCCTTGGTAACCACAAGTCTATTCTTCAAGTGCCTGATTTTCTTTTCTGTGGAAAGGTTCATTTGTGCCATATATTAGATTCCAGATATAAATGATATCATATGGTATTTGTCTTTCTCTTTCTGACTTACTTCACTTAGGATGAGAGTCTCTAGTTCCATCCATGTTGATGCAAATGGCATTATTTTGTTCTTTTTTATGGCTGAGTAGTATTCCATTATGTATATATATACCACATTTTCCTAATCCAATCATCTATCAATGGACATTTGGGTTGTTTCCATGTCCTGGCTATTGTGAATAGTGCTGCAATGAACATGCGGGGGTGCACATGTCTTTTTTAAGGAAATTTTGTCTGGATATATGCCCAAGAGTGGGATTGCTGGGTCATATGGTAGTTCTATGGATAGTTTTCTAAGGTACATCCATACTGTTCTCCATAGTGGCTGTACCAGCTTACATTCCCACCAACAGTGCAGGAGGGTTCCCTTTTCTCCACACCCCCTCTAGCATTTGTTATTGTGGACTTATTAATGATGTCCATTCTGACTGGTGTAAGGTGGTGCCTCATGGTAGTTTTGACTTGCATTAAAGGTCTACATTTTAATCTCCTCCTCTGAGTCTGGTGAGCATATTCATGACCATTATTTTGGGTAATTACTTACCTTTACCCTTTTCTGGGGTTTTATCTTGTTCCATTATTTGGAACGTATTCCTTTGTTTCTTCTTCTTCTTTGTTTCTTCTTCTTCTTCTCTCTGTGTTGGTTTTTATGCATTATATACAACTACCTCTCCCAGTCTTGAATTAGTAGTCTCATAAGAGCTGATCCTTACTGTTCAACATTACTTTAGCTCTTGGCTTCCTTTGAAACATCTGTGATTGTCCAGGCAGCCTTCTTTGTTCTTAGTGGCCCCCAGTAGTTGAGGGTGTCCAATACCTGTCAGTGTCCCAAAGGAGAGGATCTCAGCCAGTACCTACATGCAGACTGATTGGAAGCCAGATCCTCAGGTAGGAGCTTATGAAATGTGCAAATATACCTCTGTCAGTGGAAGACTGGGAGATGGGCATTTCTGCCTGTTATCTCTGTTCTGACCCTTAGGGTATAGCCAGTTAAGAACTCTTTGTGTGCTACCATCCTGTTGAATCTGTGAACACAAGCTTTGCTGGCCACCACAGATAGGCTATTGTGGGATGTGTCCTCTGGCCATCATCTGCAAAATCCAGTGCACCAGACCTGTGAACAAGCTCCTTTCTCGAGAGATATTGGTGGCCTGGGGTGGGGCAGATGGGAAGCATGAAAATGGCATCCACTGGCTTTCCCAGGAATTTCAGTCTGATGCTGCTGCCCTTGGAGGAGGGGGTGGTAGCTGGGTAAAAACTGTTTCTGTTTGTTGTAGCCTCCCTGGTCTCTGGAGAGTAATGCATTCAGCCCCTTGATGTGTGTTAAACTAGAAGCCTGCCCCTCATACCATAGCTACTAAGATAAGTAAATGGATCCCTTTCCAAGGAAACATTGAGCATTTCTGTCTGCTACCTCTTTGCTGACACCTGAGGGATACTGGTAAAACCTAGCCAAGGAGTGAATAAGTAGGATAGCTATGGGGAAATAGGAAATGAGCCTGGTTGGAGTGAAGGTGGTTTGTGGAGGACAGTATGTGGAGAAACCATGAAAGCTACCAAAAAAAGTTGATCTTTAATGGAATAGGTAAGATGGATCCAGGCAAAAAATTAAGCCACAGGGTTATGTCTTGGTTAAATCATTATCTCAACCACCCTCCATTTAAGATACTTTCTTCTTCAGGCAAGTTCAACAACTCTAAAGTAGAGATATTCTAGTTAAAAGGGTATGGGAAAGGGGGTGTCATGCAGAGCCTTCTTACATGTCTGTCCCTCCCCTCCATTCTCCTCAGAATACCAAGGCCTTCACAGAGCATGGCTGAGAAACACTATCTCACTAGATTTACTTTCTCCAGCCAAAACCTGGAATGCAGTGGAAACAATGAGAACACATACAACATGGTCCCCATAGCTTATGGAATTTTCCTCACTCTCTCTACTGATCCCTGCACCAGAATTCCAGAAAATTTAATCTTTCCTATAGTGCCATTGGTTCTAAAGCCACGGTGGATCAGCTAAAAGTTCAAGAGAAGAATTGGTTTGATTGGTGTGGGGGGTGGAGGTAGCACTGAGAAACTACAGGCAGATATGACTTGCTTGAGATGGGAGGGGTAAAGACCAAATTGAAGCTAGTGGCTTTAATGTCCTTTTTGGCAAAATCTGGGAGTTCTGTGGTGGATCAGGAGAAATGATTGTCACTGCTCTGAACTATGTATATTAATTCCTTGGAACTCGGGATGAGTAGAGTTAAACCCATTTTTAAAGTTATAACTCTAAATATAGTGTTTAATAAAGTTTCCTTACTCTCATTTCCATGTGAGGCTACTGCCAGTGCAGACTGCTGGATCCTTCAAATAACCTTCACATACATACCTATGCATTGCAGGCAGAGGAAGACAAGAAAAGTATGGGCAGGATGCAGACTCTGATGGATAACCTGCAGCTAAAAGCACAAAGTTACAAGCAGCAAATCGAGGCAGCGGTAAGTACCTGAGGCAGTTGTAACCTCATGGATTTCCTGGTCATTTGTTTTTGATTAATGGAGATAAGTAGCCCTGAGCTAGGTGAGCAGCTTTACAGAGAGGACCAGCTCAGCTTAAAATCTGCTCATTCTCTGGTTTTTCTCAAGCAACAACTATCACCCATGGTTAAATTTTGTGCAGTGTTTCTCTCCAGGGAGCAGAGCTTTCTCCCTTGACCTTGTTTTTATACCCAAACATGTGCAGTACAAGAAGTGTCAAATAATGCATAGTACCATGTGGGGATGGTAGATTTGGGGTTGGGTAATCACTCTGAGGGCTTCCTCACTCTAAAGCCTTGGATGAGCATAAATGCAGGGGTCAGTCTTTTCTCCTAATGAACATGACTGGGGACAGACCACTACCACTTGAAAGGTACTTGCCAACTCTGGGTTAGTAGTCATAGCTACATAGAATGTAATTGAAACTGCCATATGTACTGGCTTATGCCTAATAATAATGTATCTTGAAGGGTTTTGAATTGATTATTTAAATGATTTGGGCTAAAATACTGCTATGTCTCATAATTACGTGTTGACCCTTCTAATTGTAAAGACAAGACCCTCTCTACCCAGAATGAGATATTAAACTGATTACAAAAACAAACAACTGTGGTTAATCATATACCAAATCTGTGAAAGCTGGACTGCATCCAGTTGGTGGAAAGTGCCAACCATGTTTTTAATTTTCAGAGAACAAGTTATAAAATGGATCTGGTGCCTGCTAGGAAGTCTGAATTCATATATGTCAGACCAAAATATTATATTCCATTCAATATTCAGAAGTTTAAATTCCTTTTACACATTCTCTGACTTTCTCATGTCGGAGTAGAAAAAAAAATATGACTGTATAGGTTTAGGGACTTCTGTATTTTTCATTTTTTATTTTTATAGGAAGCAGAAGCCAATCAATACCTTTCCAAGTATAAGAAGCTACAACATGAGTTGAATGAAGCTAAGGAAAGGGCAGAGATAGCTGAGTCTCAAGTTCACAAACTCAAGATTAAAGCAAAAGAGTTTGGGAGAAAGGTATGTCAGATATTCAACTCTGCTCTGATTCTTAAAGCATTTGTTTCAGGCTCATGTCATCATGTAGAAATTTCTTAATGCTTTCTTTAAAGGCTTTTTAAAAACTACATTAAAAAAAAAAACAGATTCTGGTAGGAGTTCCCATTGTGGCTCAGTGGGTTAAGGACCTGACGTGGTCTCTATGAGGATGCAGGTTTGATTCCTGGCCTCACTCTGTGTGTTGGATTGGGCACTGCTGTAAACTGTGACTCAGATCCCATGTTGCTGGGAACTTCCATATGCCACAGGTGTGGCTGTAAAAAGAAAAACAAAACAGGTTCTGATAAAATCTTCCTGTATTCTATTTGTCCAGGAAGTGTGAGCTGCTAAGAATGTGAGTGGGATGTACTTAACACTTCTCAAATGCTTAATTCTAGGTTAATTTGCAGGCTCTGAACTCCAGGGCCTAGATTCATGTGAGTAGAATTGTCAGGAGTCCAGGAGCAAAGATGATGAAAAAAAGCACAGAAGGATCTGCTTGAAATTACAATTCTTTCTATGGTAGACAAGTATATGCTTTTTGTATTGAATGCAGACCTGGGGAGGGAGGTTTAAAATTGATGCCCTGAAGGAGAACATGCAAGAGTCCTGCTTTTTGCCTTTCCACCCTAAAACAGAGAAAGGAACTGTTTACATCTCTGTGGTCCATGAAACTTTAGTTCTGATCCAATAGCAGGAGCCACAGCCTTAATTTTCCTGGTAAAGGGGCTGAGTGACAGAGAACACTAAATGCAGGCTTGGCAGGGTCAGTGTCTTAGTCTGTTCAGGCTGCATTACAGAGTACCAGAGACTGGGTGGCTTACAAACAAATATTTCTTAGTTCTGGAGGCTGGGAATTCCAAGGTCATGGTGTTGGCAGATTTGGTGTCTGCTGAGGGCTACTGCCTTAGAGACAGCCCTCTTCTCACTGTAAGCTCACATGATATAAAGGGAGGAAGAAGCTCTCTGGAGTCTTCTTTCATAAGGGCATTAATCCCAGATATGAGGACTCAACCCTCATGACCTAATCACTTCCCCAAAGCCCCACCCCCTAATACCATCACTGGGAGGGTTAGAATTTCACCATATGAATTTGGGGGTAGGGTACATTTCATACTACAGCAATTAGGGAGGCCTCAGTTTCCTCACTGAGATTTTTCCCAGTGTTTTTAAATGTGATCTGGCTTTAGGAGAAGTGAATTAAAGATTGGATATCCTCTATAGAATGCCTATAGAGCACTTAGCATAGGTACCATCACTTCATTTTTTAAAAAGTAGTACATGCTTGGGCTTCTTCCTTATTTGTTATAAATGAACTACCAATAACTTTGCAAGATAAGTAGACAGGATGGCCAGTAATAAATACTACCTTATCAGAGGTCAAAAAAGATCTCTTTCGGAGACTCAAAATTGGTTATATTGAATATATTAGGATCCAAATATGAGAATTATGCATCATTGACATACTCTAGAATTTCTTATTGATGAGCAAATAAGTTATCTCAGGGATAAGGCCTATGTGAAGAGGTCCAGTTACATGGTTTGAACTCTGGCGTCAATTTGAGAAGTGTTATGGCATCTGATTGGGGTCTTCTGTGCAGAAGCTGCCCAGCAACCCTGTGTAATGGATTTGTTTAGGGAAATGCTTTCCACATGCTACAATTGCACTCAGCTGCAGGAGGTCAAAGGGCCTCTGAAACAGATGTAATGCATTCGACTTTGTCACAGTTATTTCCAACAAAGAATAAAATGAGTGAGGCAGAAATTGCTTCTAAGAGGCCAGAGATGAATAGGAAAATCGTCCTTGGCAGTGCAATGACTAATTGTTTTCCATTCGCAAAAGGAAAGCCTGAAAATCTTCCAACTGTCATAAACCAAAGGAAAAGGTTTTCTGATAGAATTGTGTCAGGGCCTTGGAGCAAATTGGTGAGGAGGCTACCTACCATCTCTGCTTCATGGGGTCTTCTGTAGAGGGCGCTGCCTTCACTGGCAAAGCCAGGCGGGCAGGAAATTGAGCGATGAGCAGGAAGTTACTGGTGTCTGCTTTCTTTCAGGCAGATAATTGCCTCAGTTCCCTGCCTCCCTTTGAAGCTAAGGGAGAGTTGGTTAAGGCCTGCTTTTGTCTGGAAAGCACTGGGCCTGGTTCTGGGCGTATGTGTTCCACTGATGAAAGTCACAGGAACCTCACAGAACAGATATTCTGTTTTTCAGGTTCGTGAAGAATGAGCAGTCCTCACTTATGAAGGAGAGAGGCTGGCGAAGTACAAGGAGGGTACTGTTTCATAGTCAGAAACTTAACTTGCATTTGAAATATACATTTTATGTTCTTTATGGAAATACAGTTGATTTACAGTGTTATATTAGTTTCAGGGTTACAACGTGGTGATTCCATATTTGTAGATTATACTCCATTTAAAGTTACTATAAAAGATTGGTTATATTCCTTGTGCTGTTCATTACATCCTTGTGTCTTGTTTACTTTTTACCTAGTAGTCTGTACCTCTTAATCTTCTTCCCCTCTCTCTACCTGTAACCACTAGTGTGTTCTCTGTATCTATACATCTGTTTGTTTTGATATATCCATTCATTTTTGAAACATTTAAAAAAGATTAGAAAAATGTACTAATAAAAGGGAATAGTATTGCTTCCAAGTTTAATGGGGATATTTTTGATCCTCAGATGCAAGTAAACATTTCACATGAAAGATTAAATAGATGCAAACATCTTTTAAATTCTGATATTAAAAAATACTTTGTCCATATTGCCTCTTAATGAGTAATATTTATGGGAGACATGAGCTGTGTTACAGTCCATGGAGACTAGGACCCTACTGAAGTTAGTGAACTCTGCTTGACTCATTTCTATATCCATGAGTTAGCCACTAACAGGCTTAGCAATCCATACTCACAGTTAGGCACTTTTAACTGGTAGGTAAAACCCTCCTACCTGGCACACATGTAGGCTATTTGCGGGTGCAATACTGAAGCAACTTCCCACACCGGATGTTCAGTAGGCTGTCTCTGTATTGTACCAATTTGGCTAAACTGGAGGTACACTTCCCAGAATTCCCTTCTCTGTGTGGTTCTGGATTAATGTTGGTCACAAGAGAAATTTGCACCAGAGAGAGAGGCAGAAGCGAAGGAGCAGCTGTTTTTTTGTGCTCACAAGGTCAACGTATGATTCCAAGCACTGTGAAGTATTTACCCCAGGCTAGAAAGGTAAGCTAGCAGTGACAGGCCATAGCTACTCTCAGAGTCCTCCAGCCTCCCAGAGTCCTGGTTAGGCATATGTGTGGCCCCATGGCAATGGGGGCCAGCTACTTACAGGTCACTCATAGCACTGACTTTGGAGGTTCTCTGAGAGAGCAAGGGATTTGGTTTGTTCTTATAAATTCCATGTCCAGTTCTCTTTCCTGACCTACAGTGACTTCAGGCCCATCACCAGATCCAGAGTGGGGGTCAGCCTGGCATAGACTTCACCAATGCCAACAGTTGTATAACATTGAATCTGTGTAATAAATACTTATTCTACCATCCTTAGCAGTCTGCCTCTCTGATCCAATCTGACTCAGATTTTTTTTTTTTAAGGGCCGCACCCAAAGCATATGGAGGTTCCCAGGTTAGGGGTTGAATCGGAGGTGTAGCAGCTGACCTACGCCACAGCCACGCCAGATCTGAGCTGCATCTGGGACCTATACCATACCTCATGGCAATGCAGGATCCTTAATCCACTGAGCAAGGCCAGGGATAGAACCTGTGTCCTCATAGATGCTAGTCAGATTCATTTCCACTGAGACAGGTTGGGAACTCCTGACTCGAAGATTAATTCAGGGGCTGAAAGGACACAGGTTCCTTCTTGTCTATCATCCTTGATGTGTTGGCTTTGGTCTTCAAATGTGTCACCCTCTTACAGAAAGCTAGAGCAGTTCTGAGCACTTTCTCCTCACCAAATGTCCCTTGTTTGTGATAAACACTGGTCACAACATCATAGCCAATACTGAACTCAACAATACTGAACTCAACAAAACTATGTGCAAGGTAGAAGGTGAAATGAGCCCAGCTGATGGACATTAATGCACAATTAAGGGTTGGTCTTCTATAAATTATAGGGTCAAAAACTTGACTAAATCAGAAAAATCCTGGTTAGACTTTTTCTTATACAGTGATAAAATTAAGGGGAACAGATCATCTAGTCAGCTGAATTATCAATTCTCTTTGCATAAAAATTTACATGAAAATCTAAATTTGTTAGAAAGCTGATTAACTGTATGAAAATGGAGCCAGAAGAGTAAATCAAATTATCTACATAACTAGGGTCACTCGGCCATGGAAACCTGGTGTTGGAAGGTAACCCAAACCAGAGACATCTTTTTTTTTTTTTTTTTTTTTTTTTGCTTTTTAAGGCCACACCCATGGCATATGGAAGTTTCCAGGCTAGGAGTCAAATCAGAGCTATAACTGCTATAACTGCTGGCCTACAGCACAGCCATAGCGATGAGGAATCCAAGCTGCGTCTGCAACTTACACCATAGCTCATGACAATGTTAGGTTGCTGACCCACTGAGTGAAGCCAGGGATTGAACCTGCATCCTTATGGATGCTAGTCAGATTTGTTTCCACTGCACCATAATGGGAACTCCCAGAGATGTCAATTTTGAGGGCTCTTTGCCCAGGTGGTCTTAGCAATACTGATACCCTTACTCTTGGGGTCCCTAAGACTCACCATTCTAAATCTTGGTTAAACTGATATTAACCATTCATATAAAAATAGAGTACACCACTTTAGCAAATCAGTTGCCTTGTTTTCCAGGCCCTGGTTTTCACCTTTTCATGAAGGTGATTTCTGGCCCTACCTCTCACCCATCACTGATGAGTAGATTTCTGAATCATCTCTTAATGATATATTTCTTCTGAGTTCCTGGTGAAAACCTTGCTGTAGCCTCCTGGGCTGACTGCAGCAGGGATGTAAACAAATGAGATGGTTCTTTTAGCAGCTGAGTTGGAATCCTTGGGATCCAGGATCATAATCTCGATGTGTGTAGGGGGGTCAGTGAATAATTCTTAGGTCTTTGGAGAATATACTCTTCCCAGTATCACAAGCTAGGTCATGGCAAGCCATCGCTGGCATGGAAGGGAAGAAAGGGGAGATGAGGTCACTGGATATTAAGGATATCTGTGCTGTGTTGTCAACTCCTGCCTTCATTTCTTATACTGGCTGGATGATCTGAAAGAGCCTAGAACCAAGAAAAAGGGATTCTAAATGACTGTTGTTCATATCAGAATAACCATCTTTATCTTAAATATTTAATGCCGGAGATATTTTGTTTTGGTTTTGGGGAGAGGGGAGCTTTAAGCTACTATTTGCATCTGTAATCAGAGATCCATGAGATAGTTATAAATATTTATGAAGTCTGGGTCTTTAAAGTCAATTTTATTTTCCCCACTAGATGTTCCTGTGATTTTAACAAATAGAAAAACAAGTTTACCCCACTCTTTGCTGTTATTTATATTCTGATTCATGGAACTCATAAATAATAAAAGGTATACAGCAAAGAGGAAGTATAAAATCAAGCTATAATTAATAAGCAAATTATCAGTTCTCCCAAAATCTGGAAGTGGCTAGAAATGTACGGAAGGTCAGCAGTCTGAGTCTGGGCAGAAACTGTAGTCTGCTTTTCTCTCCTTTATTTATCTACATTTCCTTCCACTCCTGTATAATCCCACATTTCCATCAGAGAATAAGTATAGTGGTGCATAGTACCATTTGAGAGCTTCTCTACAAAGAACAGTATGCGATGACAAGAGCAACCACTTATTTAAGCATGTAGAGCCTGTTTAATTACAGGCAGTGGGAAAAGCTCAATTGTATTTTTCCCCCTGTTCTATTATCCTGCAATCCCTCTCACCTTTTTTTCCGCCATAAAAGTCCTGCATGATGATGTGTGAATCAGTCAAAACCTCAATTACCTTTTTATAGCAGCATTCTTATACTATAAATGATAAAGGAAATGCCTTACCCTGGTTTCTTCAGCAGTTCCAGCATTGCAAGATCTCTGGTTAGTAGAATGCTCTTCTAGAGGGGAAAAAAAAAAAGAGAGAACTTAAAAAACAAAATAAAACTCTTTGCAAACACCCAAATTCTCCCTTATTCCCACCTCAGTATATTAATGTTATTAGAATCACCTTAGTTACTCCCCTCCTGATATCCCTTTTTCCCCCAACAAACAGCATTAAAAATGCATTTAATGTAGAAATACTTCATCAGAAACAAATAGCAGTAAATTCTTATGGCTGATTCAGGTGCTCTAAGCAAAGATAAAGGCAGTTCAACTGGATCAGCAATTCCTGGCTCAAGATTGTTTGGCCTGATTCCTACCATTTATAAACAATGGAAAATAGCCAAGGTGGGGATGGATAAGGAAAAGGAGACATAATGTCATTTCTCAAGGAAGAGCTTCTTTCTGGGCCTTGCTAAAAATCCAGGATAATTTATACTAAGGGCATTTTAAAACAGAATAATGGAAAACAGAATTTAATAGTGTGTTGTCATTGCTGTGGCTTGGGTTGCTGCTGTGGCTCAGGTTCAATTCCTGGCCCAGGAACTTCAGCATGCCATGGGCATGGCCAAAAGAGAAAAAAGAAAGAGAATTTACAAAGAAAATATATGAGCCATACAAAATGACAACCAGGGACCTGGAGGTTTTATGGCTTTTAGCGTTACAGTTTGAAATATATTTTCAGCCCACCTAACTACAGAACTATGGAACATTCTTTTTAAGTGACTGATACCCTGACACTGTTTTTGCTAATATCTCCAGATGGCTCCTTCCAGAATCAGAATCCATCCTGCTCTCTGCCACGGGAAGCTGATCTGGATGGGTGGCACCTGCCAGGTGTCTCATCCCTTTGGTTTCCAGTTAGGGTGTAGATCAGAGGGAGAGAAGGGCAAAGTCAGGTATTTATTACTCCAGCTCCTTCCCTGTGAGGTCACCTTAGTCTGGCTGTGTCCTTTGAGTGAAGGTTGCCCTCCTTACGATGCAGCTGGTTTTCCAAGACTACCCTTTCAGGTTCCGTGCACTGCCCCTTCTCCTTGTCCCTTAAAGTTTAGGTTTGCTGGCAAAGCTCTGGGGGAAGGCACTATCTTCTGTGCTCCCCCTTGTGCAGTTTGGGTGTGCCAGGTGTTCTGTGTCGGAACCTCACTTATGCACATGTCCAATGTAGAAACTAAACTGTCGTTTTTTTGTTTTGTTTTAAATGGCTGCACCTGCTGCACATGGAAATTCCCAGGCCAGAGACTGAATCCGAGCTGCAGCTGTGACTTATGTCACAGATGTGGCAATGCCAGATCTTTTGACCCCTGCTCCAGGCCAGGGATGGAACCCGCACCTCTGCAGTGACCCTAGCCATTGCAATCAGGTTCTTAACCCACTGCACCACAGCGGGAACTCCTGACCTGTCATTCTTGAGTAATATGTACTTCCCCCTCCCTCTAATTTAAACCTAATCCAATCACAAGTATCATTGTATTAGGGTTTGCCTGTGAGGGACAAACTAGACTACCAATGACCTGCCAGCTTTTTCTAATTCTGGCAGCTAAGGGATGGGGGCAGCAACTAAGGGGTACAATCAATTGTTCAATCAATCACAAGGGCTCCTATTAGTACAATCAATCACAAGGGCTACAATTGGCAAAATCCTTGCTCACCCTTAAAATCCTACCTTCAATAATGGTGTCTGTTGTGATCAAATAACCTTAACTTCAGCAAGGGCAGTAGATAAATATCACTTGGAAGAAGGGACACTGGATCTATCTCAACCTCCCAGGACACTTGGAGCTTTATCAGAGAGATTATGAAATAAAAGAGAGATTCTAGGGGCCTAGAGCTACCTGTGCCACTAGTTAGCTGGGTCATCTTAGATGGTGTATATAAGTCTGTTTCACATGCCTACTTAGCCTTGAGTTACCTTTTCAGATTCTAGTTTCCCAATCTGGAAAACATGGAAGTAAATAAATCTAAGTTTTTCATAGATCTAATTCTGTTAATAAAAGCCAAGTCTTTTAAGAAATCCTATGACCATGGTGTATAAATGTATCATAAATTACTACAAGTAATTAAACTACTATAAGTTAACACAAATTTGTCACAGAAAATTTAGAAAAAAAGTTTTGTTTGTTTTTTTTTAACTTAACAAGGATTAAAATAAAATGACCCATAAAGGACAATACTGTTCTGAGCAGTAGCAACTATGGATAAAGCTCAAAGATAAACAAAGCAGCTCATGGAGAACAGACTGGTGATTGCCAAGGGGGATGAGGAGGGAGTGGGATGGACTGGGAATTTTGGGTTAATAGATGCAAACCATTGCCTTTGGAATGGATAAGCAATGAGATCCTGCTGCATAGCACTGGGAACTATATCTAGTCACTTGTGATGGAGCATGATAATGTGAGAAAAAAGAATGTGTGCATATATGTGTGACTGGGTCACTGTGCTATACAGTAGAAAATTGATGGAACACTGTAATCCAGCTATAATGGAAAAAATAATTATTAAAAAAAAAAGAAATCAGCCTAAGGACTTAAGGAAGTCCTGACATAAGCGAAGTACCTGGGCAGGTGTGTGGTGAGGAGGGGGCACCTAACTACAAAGGCAACCTTTTTTTTTTTTTTTTTTTTTTTAAACATTATGTCTTCTTTCTTTCCAGGTATATTTCACTGAAAGGCTATTCAGACCGTCCTGTGTATTATTTTACTGCCAGATTTAAATTTTATCTCTTTAGCAAAAAACAAATGAAACAAATTAAATAGCATGTGTCTTTCAATGCAGTTAATCAATCCCTTGTTATCTATTAAAATAGAAAAACTGGCAGTAATGGCAGTGTGATGTAATGGGTGTGCTTGGATATAGCTTGCTGTGTCTTTGACCATTTAACTCGGGATAATTTCCTAGAAGTAGATAGTATGAGAGCCTTTTAAAGAATTTTTGAAAAAGTTAAACAACTCTTCAGAAAATTCCTATCTGTTTACATGCTGAGCAGCACTGTAGGTGTGGCACTGCATGGTATCTTTGATATGTCTCTACCTGTACACCAGGAACAAACCCAAGTTCTCTGTGAGGTGTTACCTGGGCAGGAACAGATGCATCTTCTTAACTTTGAAGTTACCACTGAAAGCACCAAAGTTGCTGCCAAAACTGCCACCAAAATTGGAAGAATTATCCTGACAACTGTTCTTTGATCTACTTCTAAATAAAGAAACAAATAATAATCTATAAGCTGGAAGAAAATTTACCAGAAAATAAAGGAAAATATATAGATGGGTGGGTAGAGTATGTTTGCTGTTTTTAAAACTCTCCATGTTCTGGATGAGAGGCAGATTTCATATCAATGAAAAGGGTTTTCCTAATGAAAAGACCCATGAAAGATAAGGACCATCAACCCTGTCTTGACCAGAGTGTTTTTCATGAGTGTAAATAATACCTCCCAGTCGCAATGTCTCTACTGTGGAAAACCTGCAAAAGCTGTGATGTTACCCAATTTGGGGCAGAGTGGGGATGAGAGTCAGGAGAGAAAAAGTCTGAAAATTTGAGAGGCAATGAGTCTTCACTGCATTTTAAGCTTCTATTGTTTTATATTGTAACCAAGAGAATTAACACACTTTTCACAAAGGAATAATTATGACGGCAAACTACCCTCACCCTAGTGTTTTCTTAGGGGATAAAGGAAGGGTGCAGTGTATCCTGGGCTTCAAGAATACAGGATCCTAGAGGAGTAGAGGTAAAAAGTGCAGAGGAAATGAGAAGAGCTGAGTAGGAGCCACGTCTCCCATGAAGTCAAGTTGACCGCTCAAGAATAAGGGTAACCAACTGACTTAGAAAGTCCACTTTATGAGTACATATTCCACGACTCTGTGAATACTGGACTAGAAATAGTTTAAATAATGAGTTTTTGGCAGTTAGCTATCAATAGAAGTTAAAAATTAGCTGAGTCAGGCATACATTTAGCATTTCAAATATCCTTTGATGTTTCCAGAGAGCACACTTTCCCAGCATCTAGCAGGGCCCCAATTCTAACCTTCTACTGTGCCCATATAGCCTAAACTCCCCAAATCTAGACTCTGAGGCACATATTAGGCACAGTGGGAAGCAGAAGTTGAAGATGCTCAGCCCACAGAATCACAAAACATGTAGGCTCCCTCTTCATTTCTGAAGCCCTACAACCCTAAAAAGGAAATCTTCTGGGAGTAATTTTTTCCTTCTCCAATGTGGGACTTTTATGTGGTTTAAGGAAGGAGGTTGCCTACTATCTTGACCAGAAGTATCCCTGTAGATAGTATGTTCAGAAATTTTATTCAAAGATATTCTCAAAATGCCACTCTAATTTTTCTGTTTGATGTTGACAATCTCTATAGCTAAACCCCAAACCCACTATCCAACCCTACTTGGAACTTACCTACATGCAGTGTTTGGATGGTCAGTAAAGTATAGTTGCTGGAAGAAATATTGCACAAATATTCCCCACTGTCTGAAAGACTAAGATCCTTCAAAGTCAAAGAGAAGTTATGCCGGTTTATCAGTTCTTTGTTCCATGAAAGTCGGGGTTCGTTGACAACTGTTTTTTGTGAGGAGTTCAGAAAGTAAGCCAGGACAGAAGATGTCTCACTTCCCACTTTGGACCAAGTGACTACAAAGTCTTGTGTTGGAAGGAAAAAACTGTTTTCAGGTTCACATGAGAGTAAAACATTTTCACTTTGCATTTTACGAAAGCCATCTAACAGGACAGAAAAGTAAACATCAATGAGAACAAAATTTTCAAATGAATTATCCAAATTACACTTAGAAATCTTTGAAGATACCTTTTGGAAACAATGAGATATTTGTGCTGTGGGGTTTCTTAGAGCTTTAGTACCAGTATTTTAAAGCCCCACCAAGGTTAAGTTTAGGCTTCAAGGAGGCCTCAGCCTGGGCCAGCAAGGGGAGTGACACACGTGATTTTTAACTCCTACACCCTGACAGTGATCACTCAAAAATGTTGCTACCAGTTACCAGCCTTTTGAACTCAGTGTTCTTCTGTTGACCTCTTGAATGCCGGTGTTCCCCAGGGATGCCTTCTTGTCACTATCCACTCCCTAGTACTCTCTGCTGCTTTCATGCGCTCAATCACTGCTTAATCTTTCTTTCTGGACAAAGTCTCTTCTGCACAGAAGGAGTATATTTCCACCTGTGTGCAAGTAATACCCACTGGACTGAGCTCTTAAACCAGGGACTCTACTGGGTATTCTCAGCTTGCCTCTCCAAAACTAGCTCCATCTTGTCCTTCCTGTTCATGGTTCTGTCAGCTGACCTCTATAGAATGCCTTGAATTATTCTCCCTGGCTCCAGACTCACCTACTTTGTAGTCCAGCTGCGATTGAGTGATGCCAAAGAAAGCCATCTGAAATCCAACTCCCATTCTCTCTGATGCTTCATATCCTTATTTACCTCCATACTACCTCCAGGGTCTGCTTAAGCTCCTTTGCAGGATGAAGGTATTTTATCTGGTGTTTGCCTTCCTCTCCAGGCTTAGCTCTTGACACTTTAGTTTCACCCCTAATCACTTATACTTCCACAAATCCAGGCAACATTTACTCCTCTATGCTTTTGCATATTGTATGGTTTTTACCTGGAATGCCTATGTTCTACTGCAATTTCCTACTACTCTTTTAAAATTCTGCCCTTACTCAACTTTCTTAGGCACATGTTCTGTAACAACCTGATTCATACCCAACCACAGTGAACAGAACCAATCACTCCTTTTGTATGCTACCTTGCTGGTTTAGTTTTATTTTTGCATATTTGTACTAGATGCTGTGCATCCAGAAGTGACTAAGAGTCTACATTCTTAAATTCATGGTCCAGAAGTAACAAAGGTTGGCACATAGGAGATCCTCAACAAGACAAAATAGCATAGACCCTAAGAAACTATTGGAACTTCAGGATACTCAATTCTGAATAAACACAAGAAAATATGATTTTCCATAGAAAATATTCACAATTTGATGAGAACATTTTCAAACCCTTCCCATGTTGCCACTGCTACCTGGCTGATGAAAAATGAACACTGGCTGCCCATGCCACTGAAATCATGTAAAGGTGGTGAATCACTCATAATTTTAGTGTCTTCCTGGTGAGCATTTTGAGAACTTTAAACTCAGGGGTGGAGGCAGGACCAAGATGGCAGAGTAGGAAGCCCCCCCCCCCCCTCCAAGCTCACCTCCTCCCACAAACACACCTACGTACAGACCTACAACTACATATAGAATAACTCTGAGAATAACCTCAAAGCCACCAGAACGGCTCATCTATAACTAAGGATATAAAGAAAAAAAAAAACACGCCAAAGTGGAGAGGAGGGTAAGAGAAGTGATCTAGTCAGGGTCCAAACCCATGAGGGAGACCCTGGATAGCACAAACTCAGAAATTTTCCCTAAGGAGCAAGGGCTTTGAGCACCCCAGCCCTGTGGTCTGGTACCAAGAAGACAAGCCCCCTAAACTAGTTTTGAAAAACAATAGGGCTTAGAATTAGGAGAATCAGAAATCTGTAGGAAACCAAGACTCCACTCTTAAAGGGAATGTATACAAATTTGCTCACTCCCAGTTCCAGTGCAGAGGAAGCAGATTGAAAAATGCCTGATTCTCTAGCCAGCCTTCCAAGATCACCCCAGCATGCCTTCCAGCCTGTACTAGGCTCTGGCTCCAACCCTATGCCTACCAAGGCAGTAGCTTTCACATGTCCCAGGAAAAGCCCTGGCTTATGCCCCAGGCTCCAGCTCTAGTTCCCCCCTAGCACCAGCCTGGGCCTACCAATGCAATCCCCCCAACAAGCCCCAGAAAAAGCCCTGGCCTATGCTGGGTTTGGCTCTACACCCCACCCCTGCCAAGGCACCAGCCCCAGGAACACCCTGGGAGAAGCCCAAGGCCATGTCAGGCTCTGACTTTTGCTCATCCAACCCACACCCCAGCTCCAGTCAACCCCTGACAAGGCAATGGTCCTGCTATCCCCCATATAAGGTCCCTCCCTATGCTTGCTTCACCTAAGTTCTTCCACCAAAGCCACTAGTCACACAGAAACTGCATTGGGACACTCTCACACAAGGACACACCTTCAAGACTGGGATAGGTAACTGTTTTGCATAATTTAATAAACACAGAGAGCTAAACAAATTGAGAAGAAGAGTAATATGTTCCAAGTGAAAGAACAACCATAACAAAATGGAGATAAGTAATTTACTTGATAAAGGGGTCAAAGTGATGGTCATAAAAATGCACATCCAACTCAAGAAAAGAATAGAGGAACACAGTGAGAACTTCAACCAAAAAACTAGAAAATATAAAAAAGACCATTAAGACCTGAAGAATACAGTAACTTAAATGAAAATTACTCTAGAGGAAATCAACAGTAGATTAGGTAATACATAAGAATGCGTAAGTTATCTGGAAGACGTAATAGTGGAAATCAACCAATCGGAACAACAACAAAAAATATATTATAAAAATGAGTATAGTTTAAGAGGACTTTCATGACAACATCAAGCATACTAACATTCACATTATAAGGATTCCACAAAGAGAACAGAGAGAAAATGGGGAAGAAAACATATTTGATAAGATAATGGCTGAAAAATTCCCTAATCTGAAGAAGGAAACAGATACTAAGGTCTATTAATCTCAGATTCTCAGACAAGATGAACCCAAAGAGATCCATAGGTAAGATGGCTAAAGTTAAATTAAATAAATTTTTAAGGCAGCAAGAATAAAACAAAGTTATATACAAGAGAGCCCTTATAAGACCATCAGCCAATTTTTTTCAGCAGAAACTGAAATCTAGAAAAGAGTGGTATGATATATTTTAAATGTGGAAAGGAAAAAACCTACAATCTAGGATACTCTACCTAGTAAGATTATCATTTAGGACTGTAGAAGAAATAAAGACCTTCCTAGATAAGCAAATGGTCTTGAATGATACATTAGACCTATGGACTTAATAGATAACTGGAGAGCATGCTATACAAAAACAAAATCAGAATGTACATTGTTTTCAAGTACACGTGGAACATTCCGGGATAGATCACGTGCTAGGCTAAAAAAGAAGTGTCAACTAATTTAAGACTTAAATCATATCAAGCATCTTTTCTGACCACAATGGTATGAGCCTAGAAATCAATTACAGGAAGAAAACTGAAAATAATAAAAACATGTGGAGGCTAAGCAATATGCTACTAAAAATCCAAAGTTTCTGTGAAGAAATCAGAGGAAATTAAAAAAAAACTTAAGATGAATGAAAATAGAAACACAATGTTCCAAAATTTATGGTGCACAGCATAAACAATTCTAAGAAGGAAGTTCATCATGATACAGGCCTACCTCAAGAAACAAGAAAAATTTCAAATCACATGACTTTCCACCCATAGGATACAGAAAAAGAAGAATAAATAAAGCCCAAAGCTAGTAGAAGAAGGAAATAATAAAGATAAGAATGGAAATAAAGGAAATACAGACCAAAAAAAAAAGAAAAAGAAAGAAAAATCAATAAAGTTAAGAGCTGTTTCTTTGAAAAGATAAACAAAACTGAAAAATCTTTAGCCAGATTCATCAAGAAAAATAGGTCTTAAATAAAATTAGAAATGAAAGAGAAGTTACAAGCAATTTCACAGAAAAACAACCGTAAGAGAATGCTCTTAACAGTTACACACCAACAAATTGGACAACCTGGAATAAGTGTATAAATGCCTAGAAACTTAAAATCTTCCAGGACTATTTCAGAAAGAAAAAGAAAATCTGGATAGACTGATTTCCAGTAATGAAATTGAATCAGTAAAAAACAAACAAACAAACAAAAAACAAACCCAATAAACAAAAATCCAGTACCAGATGGCTTCACAGGAGAATTCCACCAAATATTTAAAGAATAGTTAATACGTATCCTTCTCAAACTATTTCAAAAAATTGAAAAGAACACATCCAAATACATTCTATAAGGCCAATATTACCTTGATACCAAACCAAATAAAGACACTTTAAGCAAAGAAAATTACTGGCCAACATCCCCAATGAACACAGATTCAAAAATACTCAACAAAATATTATAAACTGAATTAATTCAACAACACATAAAAGGATTGTATGTTATCAAGTGTGAATTATCCCCCAATCAATCTGATATACCACCTTAATAAAGCAAAGGCTAAAAATCACATCATCTTAAAAGATGCAGAAAATTGATTCAATATCAATTTATGATAAAAACTCTCAACAACGTTTGTTTGGAGAGAACATACATTAACATAAAAAGGGCCCTATATGACAAACCCACAAGTAATATCATACTCAAGGGTGAAAAGCTGAAAGCTTTTCCTCTGAGATCAGGAACAAGACAAGATGCTCACTTTTGCCAGTTCTACTTAACGTAGGATTGGAAGTCCTAGTTATAGCAATCAGACAAGAAAAATAAAAGGCAACCCAAATCAGAAGGGATGTCAAACTGTCACTATTTGCAGATGACATGATACAATATATAGGAAACTGTAAAATATCACCAAAAACTATTAGAACTAATAAATGAATTCAGTAAATTTGCAGGATACAAAGTTAATATACAAAAATTGGTTGTGTTTCCGTACATTAAGAAAAAACTATCAGGTAGAGAAATTAAGAATACAACTCCATCTATGATCAAATAAAAAAGTAAAATATGTAGGAATAAACCTAACAAGAAGATGAAAGATCTATAATCTGAAAACTATAAGACACTGAAGAAAGAAACTGAAAATAATACAAATAAATGGAAAGATATTCTATGTTCATGGATGGTAAAAATTAACATTGTTAAATGCCCATACTACTCAAAGCAATCCCTATCAAAATACACATAGCATTTTGCACAGAACTAGGACAAATAATTATGAAATTTCTTTGGAAACACAAATGATCCAAATAGCCAAAACAATCTTAAGAAAGACCAAAGCTGGAGTTACTGTGTTTCCTTCTAACTATACTGCAAAGCTATATTAACCAAAACGTATGGTATTGTTACAAATCAGACAGATCAACAGAACAGAATACAGCACCTAGAAATAAACGTATGTACATATGGCCAATTAATCTGTGACAAAGGAAACAAGAATATACAATGGAGAAAAGACAGTCTCTTTAAAATAATTAGTATTGAGAAAGCTAGACAGCAACATGTAAGAATAAAACAGGAATTTTTTTCATACCATATACAAAAATAAATTCAAAACAGATTAGACTTAACTGTAAGACATGAAACCATAAAATTCCTGGAAGAAAACATAGGTAGTAAGCTCTTCAGCATCAGTCTTAACCATATTTTTTTTTGATGTGTCTTTTTAGGCAAGGACAACAAAACAAAAATAAATAAATGAGACCTAATCATATTTAAAAACTTTTGCACAGGGAAGGAACCCATTAAAAAACCCTAAAAGGTAACCTAAAGAATGGGAGAAGATATTTACCAATGATATACCTGGTAAAAGTTTAATATTCAAAACATTTAAAGAACTCATATAACTCAATGTCAAAAAACAACCTGATGTAAAAATGGACAGAGGACCGAAACAGATTTTTCCAAAGGAAACAGACAGATGGGTAACAGGCACATGAAAAGATACTCAGCATCACTAATCATCATGGAAATGCAAATCAAAGCCACAATGAGATACCACCTCACACCTGTGAGAATCACTGTTATCAAAAAGACAAAAAATAACAAGTGTTGGTGAGGATGTGGAGAAAAGAGAACACTTGTGCACTGCTGGTGGGAATGTAAATTGGTGTAGGCACTATGGAGAACATGATGGATGTTCCTCAAAAAATTAAAAATAGAATTACCATAAAATTCCACCCTTGGGTATTTATCTGAAGAAAACAAACACACTAATTCAAAAAGATATAGACACCTCAGTGTTTATGGCACACAGCACCATCATTTACAACACCAAGATGGAGGCAACCACATGCCCACTAACAGAAGAATGAATAAAGAAGATACAAGTCACACACACATACATAATGGCATATTACTCAGCTATAAAAAAGAATGAAATATTGCTATTTATGACAAGATGGATGGCCTTGGATTGTACTATGATTAGAAAAATAAGTGGACAGAGGAAAAAGATACTTAATATTTTTATTATGTGGAATCTAAAAAATAACAACAAACAAATATAATGAAACCAACAGATCAACAGACATAGAGAACAAACTAGTGGTTACCAGAGGGAAGAGGGATGGGGGTGGGTGGGAGTGAAATAGGTAAAGGAGATTAAGAGATACAAACTATCAGATGTTCAACATCATTAATTATTAGAGAAATGCTACTCAAAACTACAATGAGTTATCACCTCACACCAGTCAGAATGGCCATCATTGAAAAGTCTACAAATAATAAATGCTGAAGAGGGTGTGGAGAAAAGGGAGCCCTCCTACATTGTTTGTGGGAATGTAAACTGGTATAGCTACTGTGGAAAACAGTATGGAGGTTCCTTAAAAAACTAAAAACAGAGTTACCATATATACAACAATCCCACTCCTGAGCATTTATCCGGACAAAACTATAATTCAAAGATAGCATGCATCCCAATGTTCATAACAGCACTATTTGCAATAGCCACGATATGGAAGGAACCTAAATATCCATGGACAGATGAATGGATAAAGAAGAATGGGGTGTGTGTGTGTGGGGGGGGGGGGTGTTTGTAAGTCTTAAGTTTTACCAGCACCTAATATCTTCATCTTAAGAAATTCTACCAATAGGATAGCTTAATGGTATACACACACACACACCCCACACACAGAAGGGAATATTACTAAGCCATAAAAAATAATGAAATAATGCCATTTGCAGCAGCATGGATGGACTGAATCACTTTGCTATATACCAGAAACTAATACATTGTAAATCAACTACACATCAACAATTTTAAAAAAGAGATACAATCATCAGTTACAAAATAAGTCCCAGAGATGTAATGTCCAGCACAAAAAATATAATCAATATTTATAATAACTTTGTACAGTTATAAAAATATCTACTATGCTGTGTGTCTATAAAACTATCTACTATGTTTTATACCTGAAACTAATATAGTAAGTCAACCATACTTCAATAAATTTAAATTAAAAAAAAAAAAAACTCAGGGGAAGAGAAGGCCAAAAAGGATAGCCAACCTCCCTTTTTCCCAATACCATGGAGATTTACAGAAAAAAAAAAATGTGCTTTGCTTCTAATGAAATATAAAATAATAATTTTCCTCAGAATTGGAAAAATGGTATCAAATTAATTTTCTTCCCCTCAAGCTTTTCTTAAATAATGGGTTATAGATGGATTGATCAGAGTTTGGGGTTTGTTCAAATAAATGAGAGGAACAAGTGTTAAAAACTGCTCATGCTATGATAGAGGTGTTGATAAAGATTTATGGAGGAAGTTCTCTTGTGTTGCATCAGGTTAAGAATCTAGTGTTGTCACAGTTGTGGCACAGGTTGCAATTGTGGTGGGTTCTATCCTTGGCTTGGAAACTTCCCCATGCTGAAGGTGTATCCCACACCCACCACCCGCAAAAAAAAAAAAAAAAAAAATTAATGAGCTAATACTACCTAATACACAAAGAGACTAAACAGAAGCAATGCTAATTTTCTTAGTTGAACAATTGGCAAGAATCAGAGGTTGTGGCTGCTAGTAGACATGCATTCTTTCCTTCCTCTATGATCTTCTACAGTGCAATGCAGTAGAAAATCCTGTGTAGAGGTTAAACTGTGAAGAAATACAGAAATATTCAGGATATATTTGCTACTTTCTATTTCAAAATTGTTTGTCTTCAACTCATAAACTCCTGGCAAGGTAAGAATTAATTCCATTTTATCAATGAGGAACCAATGCTCAGAAGTATAGTGATTGCTTGAGGTAACACAGCCAGTAATATTGGACCTGGGACTCCAGTCATGGTTGGTCTTCTAATGGCTACAAATGCATTTCCTTTCTTTTGTGTTCCTTTCTTTCACTGTAAATCAATGTCCATTCCCTCCCACCTAACAGCACATGTACATTTACAGAGAAAGCCATGTGGAGCCTACCTTTCATTGTCCATTTCCCTCTCCATGTTTGTTTCAGCAATGTATTTTCAATAGCACATTGATAAGATGAATTTGATCTTGTAATATTTACTCCACTGTTAATACAAAAGGCACCTAAAGATTCAACTTCTTCCACACTGTTTTCAGAGATAGGTGTATCATCCACTTTCCATGTGATAATTGGATAAGGATAAACACTTAACACATTGCATATTAAGAAGCTGTTTGTGTTTTTCTTTTCATACTTCATCACAGGTGTGACAAAAGCTATGGGGGAGAAAGAAGGGCATATGAGGAGCTGTCATTGGCTTCTTTTTAGGCCATCTGTGCAGAACTGATAGGGATGGAGTAGGCACAGGTAGTTTAAATCCCAATAAAGGACCAGAGGTAACAAGGGAAATCTAGGGGACTTTGGGAGATCACTGTAAGTTAATAAATTGCTCAAAAAAAGCCATCGGAACAAGGCAGGCATGCTAGTGGAAGTGTGAGAATTGCCTCAGGTCATTGGGTGGGGGATGAGGCCTACATTCAGATTCAGACCAAGGGCAGGAGTTTGAGAACCACCCTTCTGCCAATATGAATACACATCTTACTGGATACCAAGGATGACCTAGTTACTCCCAACCCCCACTCCCGGTGGATGATAAAACTGTAGCCCACCAGACCCTCGGGCAGAGCTTCCTTGCCTGCCCACTTGCATCTCTCATAAGTGTCCTATCCTAATAAATCTATTTCTTGCCTATCACTTTGTCTCTTGCTGAATTCCTTCTGCATAGAGACTTGAAGAACCTGAACCTCAGTGAGTCCAGACACAGGGTGAGTGATTTTAATTTAAAAATGTGGTTTCAAGTCCTAATCGGGGTTTAGGCTGTGTTGAAGTCCCGGCATGTGGGTTCAAGTCCCAGTCTGTGTTCTGGCTAGGTTCAGGCCATTAGTGCTGTCAGTTTCATTCCGTGAAGTGAAAAGCTAAGCTTTGTGAGCAAAACTTGGCAGTTTCTGAAAGGAAAAACATAACAAACCTCTGTAGAACCTGAAGATATAGTGTGGTTATATACAAGGGAAAAAAAGAGCACGACATAGCAACTAGTGAGCTCAATTCTCTGGAAAAAATTCAGGAAAAAAATCTCATGGCCTCACTGAGCAGCCAAAATGTGAGTGTCGAAGTTGATAAACTAGAGCTCATGCAGTACTTTGTACGCCTCAGAGCCCCTTTTGACTCTGTTTACACATAATTCTTAGATTTCTGAAGCAGCCAAATGGAATGGGGGAGAAGGAACAAGTCCCAAATGAAACAACTCATTAGAAAATGTCCCTTCCCCAATAAATAAATGAATAAAGTTAATATCGACAGGAGGAAGGCATGTAACATTTATTTCATTTAAAGAAATAGAAAAATGTAATTTAAATCTATAATTCAATATTTTAAGCTATCCTATTGGCAGAAAGTCTTAAGACTGATGATATTAGGTGCTGATAAGACTTAAGGGCAGAATGGATACTCTTATGCTGCTGGTAGAAGTGACATACTAAAATCTTTCTTCTGATACTTTTATTTCTAAAGTATTTCCCAGAATTAAATGTCCCAATATTAAATATAAGGATGTTCATCACAACATTTGTTTTTGTCAAGTACAGCACTGGAAATACCTGAATATCTGTCATTGGAGGAATGGATGTATCGATTATAGCATGTCTATACTATGATACTATGCACTAAAATAATGAGGTAGATTTGTACATATTGACTTGGAAGGCAAGCCAGAGAATATTAAATTAAGCAGAAGGCATTTCAGAAAACATGGAATGATACCACTATCATATTTTATATGAACTTATATGCACACTTACCTCCCACTTTTAGTACCACTTTGTTTATTTTTTTTCTAGATGATGTCCCCACATAGCATACATAAATTCCTTCATCCTGAAGGCTTAATCTTCTGAAAGATAGGGAGGCATTCCCATTGTGAATTTGACCATGGAAGAGAGATGTCCTGTTTATGAATTTGGGATCTTGCTTTTCCAACTGGTCACTCTCTTTGTAGTATGAGTACAGGTAGTAGTTATCTTGATTCTTCCAGTGAATTACAATATCAGGTCCACTCTCAAAGGAACAAGGGAGAATTACGTCTTCATCAAGTCTTCCAATGACTACTTGCTCACTCATAGTACTAAGAGGACTGAAGGAAGCTAAAAAGAATGTATCTGAAAGCAAGTGCAGTTATGCAAAGAATTAATGATGGGCACTTACCAAGGATTATATCGGGACCACCTAGAAGAACTATCCCTGGTCAGTAGCCTGATCATTAACAGACCACATCATTCATCAAAAACCCTTGCTAGTCTAATTATTAGAGACAAATCATGAAGTTCTGTGTTTGAGTCTCTGCATTTTTAACTGAGTATCTGTTTGATTCAATGTAACTATGAGAAATGACAACAGTATAAAGTATAGAAACACTAGTTTGCTCTGTACTTGATCAATAGTTTCAGTTCTCCTCTGATCCTGGCCTGCTACAGTTGCTGGAAATTATGTAAATTATACAAATTAAGGATTCCTGTTGATTTTTACACCATGAACACATTTGCTTTTAATTCTTACTACAACAATAGCAAATTACTGTACCCAGCCAGCTAGAGCCAGCAGGCCCCAAAAGAGTAAAACAAACTTAGCTTTGTTGGGTTAGGAAACATTTGGAGCATGTAGAAGACAATGTTGCATTCAGGAATCTGTTGGGAACATGCAGACATTAGTCTCAAGAAAGGGAGCAATGGGCAGGAGGAGTCCCAAAGGGAAATGAAATGACTTTTATTTTGGCTTTGAGACAACTCTCAGGATATCCTGAGTTAATCAAAATATTGTTAAAGAATATTATTCTGGATATAAATGTAGAAGTCTAATCCTCTTAATATAAATATAGCTATATATTTTACTGTGAACCCCAGAGGCGGTTTTAGAATTTTGTGAGATGATGGAGGATAAAGTAAGAAAAAGAATGTACATATATATGTATAACTGGGTCACTTTGCTACACAGCAGCAATTGACAGAACACTGCAAATCAACTATAATGAAAAATTTAAAAAGAAAAAAAGCAAATGGATTCGTCAAAATCAAGGTTTTTGCAGAGAAATTATACTTACCCATTTCATAATCATTAAAAGGCCGTATTCAGCTTTTTTGACCAATTCACAAAACATGCTAAGTAGATTCCACGCCCTATCTGTGAATTCTATGATATTCATGGGAGGAAGGACCTTATCTTATGGACAATGGAGTAAACTCCTTGACTTTGGCCAAGGAGAACCAAGTGCTCATGCATCCCTGCCACAAGGCCTTTTTCCCCTGCCTACTCCACTAGGGCTCTTTCCACTCTGCCATGTCCCACTCACTCCCTCAGAGAAATTTAGTCTATTTCTATACAATGGGCCAGAAGAATGTGGTATTAAGCTGAAAGACATGGAAAGGTGGGAAGGAAAAGGAGTGGTTTTCTTGACCTCACTAATTGCTCTCCTAAACACCTCTAATGTTTCACTGGATAATTAAAAGTCCCTGCTATAGGACCTAGCAAAGCTGATAAAGCATTTTGTCAAGCTTACATTTAAAAAACCAATCAATCAATCAAACTTGCTTTTCTACTAATTTTCTATCTGGTAGCAGATAGCAAGTTAGAAAGAGCCTGAATCAGAATAGCTGGCATAAAACATGATTTTTTTAAAAAATTACTTTATTGAAGTATAGCTGATTTACAATATTGTGCAAATTTCTGCTATATAGCAAAGTAATTCAGTTATACATATATATACATTCTTTTTCATATTCTTTTCCATTATAGTGTATCACAGGATATTGAATATAGTTCCCTGTGCTATACGGTAGGACCTTATCCATTCTATATGCAATAGTTTGCATCTGCTAATCCCAAACTCCCAATCCTTCCCTCCCCCATGCTCTCTCCACCTTGGCAACCACAAGTCTGTTCTCTGTGTCTGTGAGTCTATTTCTGTTTGGTAAATAAGTTTATTTGTGAAGACATGATTTTTATTCCTCACGCAAACTTCCAGTCTGTTTCCTGTGTCTAATTAATTATCTTTTAGAAAAGTTGACAATGCTATGGCTACAGAGGAAACAACCCCCTTGGATTATGTGCTCATGTTTGTATCTAATGATACAAATAACTAACACTTGGGTGTATTATAAAGGAACTTACCTTGAGATCCACATAGAGATGGTATAAGAGTGAAGAAGAAAGACAGTACTGCCTGTGCCTTCATGTTTTGTTGAGGTCATATTAGTTACACTATCAAAAGAAGTAAAATATGTACATTACAGATTTTAAGTGCAAACAGGAATTGGAAGACAAAGTATTTGCCCATAGGAGATTCATTAAATTAGCTATTGTACATCTACACAAATAATTCTTTTGCAACCATTAAAGACAATGCTATAAAAGATGGTTCAATGGGTTGGAAAGAAGTTCTTAATTATATAGGAGGAAAACCAGATTCTAATGAAACATTTAGTGGCACAGTCCCTTTTTAAAAGCACACACTTCTAAGTGTCCATCAACAGATGAGTGGATATATATATACACACACAATATACATACACACACACATACAATGGAATACTACCCAGCCATAAAAAAGAATGAAATTTTGCTAATTTGCAGAAATATGGTTGGACTTGGAGAGTATTATACTAGGTGAAATAAGAGAAAGACCAATACTATATGATATTACCTGTATGTGAATCTGAATAATAAAAGAAACTAGTGAATATAACAAGAAACAGACTCACAATATGGAGAACAAACTAGTGGTTACCAGTGGGGTATAGGAAGGAGAGGAAATATAGGGGAAGGGGATTAAGAGGTACAGACTGCTATGCATAAAATAAATGAACTAAGAGGATATATTGTACAACACAGGGAACATACCCAATATTTTACAATAACTATAAATGGTGCATATAATCTTTAAAAATTGTGAAACACTATGTTGCACATATGAAACTTATACAATATTGTACATCAACTATAACTCAATTAAAAATAATTTTAAAAAAATAGTAATTAACAAATGTTGGCAAAGATGTGGAGAAAAGGGAACCCTTTTTGCACTGTTGGTGGGAATATAAATTGGTGCAGCCACTATGAAAAACAATACGAAGATTCCTCAAAAAATTAAAAATATTACTATCATATGATCCAGCAATTATATCCCTGGCTATTTATGTGAAGAAAATGAAAATATTGATTTGAAAAGATACATGCATCTCAGTGTTCATAGCAGCATTATTTATAATAGCCAAGATGTGAAAGTAACCTGAGTGCCCATCAATAGACACATGGAAAAAATGTCCAACATTGCTAATTATTAGAGAAATGCAAACCAAAACTACAATGAGGTACCACCTCACACTGGTCACAATAGCCATCATTAAAAAGTCTACAAATAACAACTGCTGGAGAGGATGTGAAGAAAAGGGAATTTTCCCATGCTGTAATTGGGAATGTGGATTGGTGCAGCCACTGTGGAAAATAGTATGGTGATTTCTCAAAAAACTAAAAATACTACTACCCATATGATCCAGCAATTTCACCCCCCAGTATATATTTGGGAAAAAAAAATGAAAAAACTAATTTGAAAAAATACAAACACTTCAATGTCCATAGCAGCATTATTTAGTTGCCAAGATATGGGTGCAACCTAAGTGTCCATCAACAGCCTCTTATGTATAGAAATGTGCATCAATAGATTAATGGATAAAGAAGTTGTGGTATATGCACACAGTGGAATATTATTCAGCCATAGAATTTCTTGGTGACACTGACCAAGCGCAGTTTATGACACATCATGTAGACAGGGGCTTGGAACCAACTGAGGGGAAATTGTCAGGGGGAAACAGGGGCTATTTAGACAGTCACTTCAAGAAGTAAATAGAGCCAAGAAATAGGTATATAGTTAATCAAGGATCAGAGGAGAATATTGTTTTTTTTCAAGTTCTTAAAATGGGACAAATGGGAGAATTTTTGCTCTTGGGATCAATCTTCTAGAGAGAAAGAACCTGATGATACAGTAGAGAAGGGATGTAATTTCGCAGGGATGAGTTTCTTGAATGCAAAAAAGATGTGAGATGCAGAGCCAAAGTGGAGGATTTGTGACAACATGGATGGACCTAGAGGGTGTTATGCTAATTGAAATAAGTCTGAAAGGAAATATAATTACTGTATGATTTCCTTCATATGCAGAATCTAAAAAAAAAAAATGAACATAACAAAACAGAATGAGTTGTGGATACAGAGAAAAACAGGTGGTTGCCGCAGGTGAGGTGAGTTGGGGGCAGGAGGATTTGGGGAGAGGAAAATCAAAGGTGAGGAAAAGTAAAGGTACAGACTTCTAAATGCAAAATAAATGGGTCACGGCATGAAATGCACAGTGTGGGAGAAAAGAGTAAATAATTATGTAATATTGTAATTAGACTTGTGATCATTTTGAAATACTGAGAAATATTAAAACACTACTGTGTAACAAGAACTAATATAGTGTTAAAATAACAATATAAAATGGCAAAGTAAAAACTTATAAAATAGTAGTTATGAAAATAAGACCTTTATATTTTTTCCTAATGATGTATTTACATGTATAACATATGAAAAAAAAATATATATCACAATACTTATCTCTGAATAAGATTAAAAAGATATATATATATATATCACAATACTTATCTCTGAATAATAAGATTAAAAGTAATCATTAAATTTATCTTTTGGAGTTCCCATTGTGGCTCAGCAGGTTAGGAAACAGGCTAGTATCCATGAGGATGCGGGTTAGATCCCTGGCCTCACTCAGTGGGTTAAGGATCTGGCATTGCTGCAAGCTGCAGCATAGGTCAGAGATGTGGCTCAGATCTGGTGTTACTGTGGCTGTGACCTAGGCCAGCAGTTAACGGCTCCAATTTGACCCCTGGGAACTTCCATGTGCATCGGGTGTGCCCTTAAAAAAAAAAAAAAAAAAAAAAAAAGAATGAAAAATTCATTTTCTACTATGAATATATGTAAGTATATAGTAGTACACTTTACCTTTATAGGCTATAAAAAACAATGTAAGGTCTAATCAATCTCTTTCAAGCAAAAATTAATTCTGCCTTCTTTAATGCAACTTTGGGCCCTTCCATTTACGCTGGGGTACTACAGGTTCAACTTCTCATTCTCCATAATAATGCTAATATTTGCTACTGTTTCTTGAAACTTTCAACACCCACCGCCCTTCCCATCCTCCTTTCCGCTCATGTTCTTGATTCATTAATTAGTTAAAATCATCTATGGACCATCCTTCATCCCCATACCACCAATTTAACCAACCCATTGACAGCTGTCCATTCTTTTGGCCTCCCCTCCTCCTCTTATTCAAATCCAAATCCTCTACTTTGGCTCTGCATCTCACATCTTTTTTGCATTCAAGAAACTCATCCCTGCGAAATTACATCCCTTCTCTACTGTATCATCAGGTTCTTTCTCTCTAGAAGATTGATCCCAAGAGCAAAAATTCTCCCATTTGTCCCATTTTAAGAACTGGAGAAAAAGCAATATTCTCCTCTGATCCTTGATTAACTATATACCTATTTCTTGGCTCTATTTACTTCTTGAAGTGACTGTCTAAATAGCCCCTGTTTCCCCCTGACAATTTCCCCTCAGTTGGTTCCAAGCCCCTGTCTACATGATGTGTCATAAACTGCGCTTGGTCAGTGTCACCAAGAAATTCTATGTTGCTAAAAACATTGGATATAATGTGTCCTCATCTTATTCAGTCTCACAGCAGCATTCAACACCATTGGCTGTTGTCTTTTTTTTTTCTTAGAGCCATATCCCTGACATATGGAGGTTCCCAGGCTAGGGGTCTAATCAGAGCTACAGCTGTTGGCCTATGCCACAGCCACAGCCACGTCAGATCCATGCCACATCTGCATCCTACACCACAGGTTAGGCAACACCGGATCCTTAACCCACTGAGCAAGGCCAGGGATTGAACCCACAACCTCATGGTTCCTAGTCAGATTCATTTCCACTGCACCATGACAGGAACTCCGGCTGTTGTCTTTTTTATGGAGCATTCTTCTCCGCATGTCTGGGCCACCGCATTCTCCTAGTTTTCCTTCCTCACTGCTGCTCCTGCTCTTTCACTGAGTCTCCTCCTTTGTTTGACCTATTTGCTTGAAAATAAGAAAGGTCCTCAGGACTTATACTTTCTCTATGCTCTCTGCCTAGGTGAGCCTGTTACTGCACTCAGGTCTGGCTGCTCATTGAAAATCAATACCTGAGAGAAAGACAAGTGTTGGTAGAAAGTAAAGTTGATTTTAATTAGAAAGCCAGCAATGTGGGGAGAAGGCAGACTTATGTCCCCTGAAAAACAACTCTGAAGATTCTGCTCTTGGCCGCTAAAGTTTTTAAAGGGTAAAAGGGAAGTAATCTCAGTTGATCATTAAGATAGGGGATCAGAGTCATTGCCATCGCCCACTGCGTGCAGGCTGGTCGACTTATAATCTGTCTTTAGATGCTATCTTGTTCACAAAGTTTATCCATAAGATTACTGAAGGGAGTGCTAGGGAAGAGATCTGAACATCTATTACTTATTCTTCATTTCTACTTCTTTGATCTGTGGAAAGAACCAACAGGTTAGATAAGGTATTGCATGATCAAAAGACTTGATAGGCATGCTAAGGCTGGAGAGGAGTAGAGGATGGGGGTGCTTGTAAGGTTAGTTACAGTGTAGCTCTACTAAAGTGACAACACAAAGGAGTTTCTTGCTGGAGGTGGCTTCTGGCAAAGAGCTGCATATAAATCCCTCTATTTCATGTCTCTGTATGATGTCTGTACACCAGATATTCTTAAATTTATCTATGGTGTCAAGGTCATATATTCAATTGCACATCTGACCTGCTTATTTACATGTCTTATAGGCATCACAGAATAAACAAGAGTCCTTGATTTACACCTCATCTCCTTTACCATTGTTCTCTATTTCACCCCAAAGGAGGTGACAAAGATGACTCTGTTTCTCCTCCAGTCTTTATCTCAATCATTGATACCAAATACCCCATGTTGTTTAGTCCAGAAAGTTAGAAATTAACCTTGATTTTTCCTTTCCCTCCTGTCCCCTATCAAATTGGTTAACCAGTCTTTTGTTAATGGATTAAACAAAACTCTGTTATCTGCACACTTCTCTCCAATTCTGCCATTGCCATTCACTCTAAAGCCACGATCACCTCTTACCTGGATATTGGAAACTGGTATATAGATGGTTATCATGGTTCCACTCTTGCCTTCTTTTAATCCATTACCAAGACAGCATCAGAGAGTCATCTTTTTAAAATACAAGTAAGTCTACAACATACTCCTAATTAAATCCCTTCAGTGACTTCCCACCATGCTCAGATCAAATTCTTAACCCTAGCCTACCAAGCCCTGCACACTCTGGCTCCTCGTCCTGTCCACCCCTCCAGTTTCTCCCATGATAGCCCACAGCATACATTCCAAAGACTTGTGAACACAAGTGCTCCAATTCAAGGGTCAGCATGAGCTGAAAATTAGGCCCTTGAGAACTAGTTAATTCATGTCTTTTGGATAAAATGACAAATTACAGTAACCCATTTATCATCTAAGATAAAGTACTATGAATAAAAAAAAAACATACTCAACTTCTTCTACACAAATGCTTGATTTAGCGCTTTTGAAATAATTTCAGCATTCAGCTTAGTGAGGCAGTTAATGAGTATTTGGCCCTATTTTTGTGCCTAAGTTTTATTTTTAGACGTTTATTTTCTTCCCTAAAAGCAGCAGAAATCTTCCACCTTGGATTAAACTGAAGCTACCCAAGTTGCAATCAGCACCCTTACAAAAGGGCTCAAATGTTAGAAGCATCGTCTTCTGGTACATTTTGGCTAGATTCCAGCTTGGGGGAGAAAAGCAAAGAGAGGCAGCCTCTGTGATAAAATGTGGCAAAAAGAAATCCAGATGCTGAGACGATTGGAGAGAAGAAAAAAATGAGGCCACTCTACAAATATAAAATAAAGAGAATAGAACAGCAACCCCTGTTCTCATCTTAATGGCTATAGACCACACTGACTGGGGCCATCAGCACTAACTGTGACAATGACAATTTCACTTGTATTCAGGGCAGATTCTCTAGACCTCACGTCAGGAACATTCAAGACTAGTCCTGGCCTCATAACTGCTGGCCTAGATAGGACCAGATGCACACAGAAGGTCAATTTTCTTGTTCAATAAACAAAAAGGTTTCACGTCACTTGCATCATGCCAGTTTATGTCATGAATTCCTTCAGGAAAAGCAGCTTCCAGGGTGCTCTGTTCTCCACTGCATTGTTTTTAAATTCAGTGCCTCTCCACAGAGCTCAGGGCAATGAGCCAATTTGTAAAAGAAGTCACAACAAAAGGAGAACTCTCTGTAGTATCCTAGGGATTTCTCCTTAGCATCCACTTAGATTTTAATAGGATTGACTTTGTTTAGAGAAAAGAAAGAACAAAAGAACAATTTTAGGACTACCCTCTCTGTACTCAAAAAAAAATCTCCCTTGATGCTTCACAATGAAAAAAATCCTCCAGTTGAGGATTCATATATTGGTTGAAATTTTGAATCCCTAGAGGTACTGTCTTCACATTAAGTTTGTTTTTTGTTTTTTGTTTTTTGTTTTTTGTTTTTGTTTTTGAGAGGGTGGGGTGTAGGAGTGGCTCTAGGTTTCTTTAGAAACCAGGTTAAAAGTGTGTGCTAAGACATTTTTGAGGAGGTGAGAGGGTGTGGTGGCAGGGCAGCAAGAGTGAAGGAAGAGGGGAAGTGAAAAGAGAAAGGAGAAAAAGCATTCATTAGGTAGTGGCTGCCCTGTTGGCCACAGCTTTATAACAAAACATGAGCCACTTGCTCAGTTACAAGGGATGACCTCCAGACATCCTTGACAGAACCATCGCACCTCAGAACAACCCACTGGAGAAAGGGAGCAAAAGGAATGTATCTATAGGTTTTCTCCACTAGTCAAAGTTTTCCCCATGGGGTTTCCTGGTTGTGCCCTGGCCCCTTGGTTCAAACACTAAGGAAGCCAGATGTCACGGCTCCCAATATGACACTGAATCTGGAAATATTGGGCAAGGGAAACCACAGCTTCTGGGAGTTTCCTGGGATCATGTCTGGACCCTGCAGCATCGCAGCTCCCACTGTGGCGGGTACAACGGAAGACATACTGAAGTTGGCCTCCCCCTGCAAGGCGAGGTTGCCTGGTGATATCTGGAAATGAGACAATGGCATTGGGGAAGGGGCTTTCTTTGTTCAACCAGTCGAAGGCCCAGAAAACAGGTAAGGCCAAGAAAATTTAGGGAGGCTTATAGATTGATCCCATTTAAGTGGCTATTTCAAAAATGCCACACATTTGGAGTTGCCATTGTGGCTCAGCAGCAACCAGTCCAACTAGTATCCATGAAGATGAGGGTTCGATCCCTGGCCTTGCTCAGTGTTGCTATAAGCTGTTGTGTAGGTTGCAGACACACTCAGATCTTGCTTTGCTGTGGCTGTGGTGTGGGCTGATTCAACAGCTAGATGGGGAAACTTCATATGCCATAGGTGTGGCCCTAAATAGCAAAAAAAAAAAAAAAAAAAAAAAGGCACGCATTTAACAACTGATGTTTTGTATGTTAGCCAACCATTAGTTGCCTGCTCAGATCCCCTGTGATCACTTTAATCCACTCAGTTTTCATGCATACATTGCTCAGTTAGTGCCACCTGCTCACGTAATTACAACCTTCTTTGGAGGCTTGCCCTGAGGTGATGGAAGCTGTGGTTCTGGGAGCTACCCTCCTTCCATGGCTTGAAAGCAAGAGATATCCTGTGTTCCAGAGCCCCACCTTAGGAATGAGGCTGAGAATTCACCTAAAGCCACATCCTTGCTTAGTTTCTATCTCTGCCCCATCCTGCTTCCCACATTTCCTTATGGGTTTCTTTTGAAAACACTCCCTCATTATTTGTCCGTAAACCCCCATCTCCAAAGGGGTTGGTCCCCTACAAGCAGAGCCCAGGACAAAGCACATGTAAAGGAAACCACGTTAACATGGAAGGGGCTAGAGGGCTCTTATTAGCCTTCAAAAACCATTTTCCAGTTCACACTTCTATCATGAAATGTTTCTTCTTGCCAAAAGGGTGGATTTTAGGATCCTCCTTAATAGCTTTCTATACAAGAAAGAATATAGCTGGATAGAGTGAGTGGAGGTTTGCATTCTGTTTTTGCTTTTAGCAAGAAGCCTGCAAAGCCAAGACAAAAGACAAAAGAAAATGACAGGGTTAACAAGGCAGACGGCTGGTGTTATGTCAACCACATAAAGGTAGTAGGTAATTGAACAAGACTCCATTAAGTGAAGTGAGTATTGAACATATGCAGATGTAAGGCCAAGGATTTCTTGGAAATAGTCACCTCTCCCTCTTTAAGACACTGCTAGATGCCCGTGGCACATTAGATGCCTCTGGGTAGCCAGTTGGCTGTGCCTGTCTACTACTCCCACCAGTTCAGAATGAGTGTTATCATTATTAAATAATTTAACTAAATAGATGTTAATTGATTAAATGGGAGGACAAGACAAACTTGGTGTTTCTCCAATGACCAAGTTGAATAAGATGAATGCTTTGGAGAGGATAAATAGAAGCATGAAAAAGAAGGGATGATAATTCAGCTATTGGACTAGGTGTGGGAGAGACAACAGTAAAAGACAAAACAAGTTGTAAAGGTCTAGGAGTTGGACTCTTTTTAATAATCTGAATCCAAAATTCTCTGGCCACTTTCAAGAAACAAAAACTGGAAATACTGGATGGTAAGTTATTGATTTAGTCTGTGTAAGAGATCATATAGAAAATCAAATAGTGGCCCCATGTTCAGCACAAGACCTTGGAGCCTTCCATTCAAAAATCCAAAAATCTAGAAAATGGATGGACAGATGTGTATGTTAAGTTTAAAAACATTTAAAATATATAAATTGGA
This sequence comes from Sus scrofa, assembly GCF_054392235.1. Taxonomy (NCBI): domain Eukaryota; kingdom Metazoa; phylum Chordata; class Mammalia; order Artiodactyla; family Suidae; genus Sus; species Sus scrofa. The sequence goes on from NC_139395.1 coordinate 165,915,770, forward strand.
TATTTCACTTTTTTAAAAAGAGATCAGTTACGATTGTGTCTGGTATAAAGATTTCAACTAAAATAATGACAGTTGTAAAATGATACCAAAGGGGAAATGTGGGAGAAGGGATAAATTCGGAATTTGGGAGTAACATGTACACACTACTGTATATAAAATAGATAAACAACAAGGACCTACAGTATAGCACAAGGTACTATACTCAGTATATGGAATAACCTATATGGGAAAAGAATCTGAAAAAGAACATATGTATATTCTATATATTCTCAATATATATTTTTGGTTTTATACATACACACACACATAAAATGGAATCACTTTGCTGCACACCTGAAACTAACACAACATTGTAAATCAACTATACTTCAATAAATAAATAAGTAAAAATAATTCTGTGAGTGCTCACCAGAGATAATGTGAGACAATATTTCTGTATCACCAAGGAGCAACAACAGTACCTGGAGGTCAAAGAATCGGGGCTAGCATGCAACAGAAGGCTTCCTTCCAATGTTGGTTTAGGTTTATCACCTAATTCAGATACCAGAATCCCATCCTGTGATGGTCATAGTTGTTACATTTAAATATTCTATTGCATGGTATGTGATGTATTGAGTATTTCTCAGAATGTTATTAACCATGCTCACACAATCCCTGTGTCATCCTTCCAAACACAGAAGTAAAGAACTCCTCTATGTATCTGCCTATCAAGGTGTTAGAGTTAAGTGGCCTGTGATAAAATATCAGAATCCAGGATTTAGTTTTGACAAAGAGGTAAACCCCAATCTTGACAAGACTTATTCCTAGCTGCTATGTTTCCAAGGCTATTGCACCAGATCCATACTCCTGCCCCTCCTTCCAGGTGAACTCACAGAAAACCACACAGCTAGCCAAACTGTCTGGCTGGGTTTGCAGCAGAGAAACAAGAGATTCTAACTAGGGGAAAACTGGTGCTAGGTGGTTCAGCTTCAAGAGTGGGACAGAGGGCCCCTGCAGCTCATTACCATCTCACTGTAATAGTTCAGATCTCTGCCTGTCTGTGCCTACTTCCCACCCAGATGCTAAAGGACTATATAGGGGCAAAAAAGAGGTAGCACCCCAGTTCCAGGAAGAACTCTGCCAATTTCCAGAAAACCAGTGCCCATGCCTCCCCCTCATTAGCCTTGCCCTTAAAATCTTGCTCTAATTGACCCTGGGTAATAAGTCGGTTTGTGAACTAAGTTCCCACTTCTTCATTCTCTGGCCAATGAATACAGCTTATGTTGCTTCAATCTTAGATTTAGTTGTGTTTTTTAGGCTTCATGAACCTGAACAGAAAAAGAACCTTCCCCACCGAGGCAGGGGGCCTAGGCCAGGCTAGGGCCCAAGGAGGGGTCCATATGGCCTAATTTGGTAACACTTAGAGCATTTATTAAGTGATAATTTATAAAAGGCTGCTTTCTGGCAAGTACTTGTCCCTCTGCACAACCTGAATTAGTGGCTTTCAGTCCATAGAATTTAAAGCTATAGCTAAACTGACTGGCTGGTGCAGAAGAAAAGAGAGACTGCTGGCCTAGTTCTGTGTGCACAGCTCAGCAGGTCATTTCCAAAGAACAGTGGTTATCAGGTTTGCTTTGTATCAGTGAGCTTTCTGTACAGCTCTGAGTCAATCCTGCCAAATAACATTTGTTTGTGAAGCTCTATTGCTTCAGCCCTATCTTTTACTCACAATCCATTTCCAAATTAAAGTCAGAAAAATGTTAAAGTTCTGAGAAACAAGGGAAAATGAAATACCTCAAATTTATCCTGACCTTCTAGAAACAGGACTAGATCTTTCTTTGCATGGAACCCCAGTCATTCAGAAAGCTTACCATCTTTTCTGCCATTAAAAACATGCAATTTGAACATCTACAGATCACATGATTATAAGTCTGACGGTCCCTAATCTCAAAAAATTCAGTCTGGTACCCAAAGATAGATGGATTATATAAACAAATAAATCAGAATACAGAGGTACGGGCAGCAAGAAGGGCTACCACAGGTGCTAGGGAAGGACAGAGGAAAAATACTGAAGCTTAGGTCAGGGAAGGTTGTTAAGGAAAGCTTCTTAAAGCATGAATTTTGAAAGACAAAGAGAAACTGGCCTGTAAGGAAGAAAAGAAGGAAGCGACAGAGGGACGATACTCTAGGCAGATGACACAACAAAGATGCAGTTGCAAGAGAGAACTCAAAAACCAAGCACGCCATATGGAAGAGAAAATGCTGAAAATGTGTTCAAGGGCTTGATCATGACCAATCTTGTAACCCACACTAAGGAAATAGAAAGGTAATGATGAAGTCAGATTTGTGTTTTAGAAGATGAATAAAAGGAGCCATCTTATAGGCATCAAGTAACTAGTTATGACAGGAAACCTTTTAAACACAAACTTAGTGTGTGACACAGATAACGTGAAAAGGACACTGTGATGGTCACTGGCGCAATTTTCCTCCTTTCTTGCCAACCAAACTCCTTCTCTGCCCAGCCCTGTGCAGGATATGACCACCTCTGGCTAAAAGAAGAACTGAGACAAGGTCAAGAAAAGGTAATGGAGATGACCATGACTGACTCACCATGGGATAGGAGTCCTCTACATTGGGGAAAAGAGGAGCTGGGGTGGTGACCACTCTGAAAAGCTGGGGCTGGGTCAGAGGAAGCCAGTCAGAACTTTCCAATGTCCTTGTAAACTCAAAGTCCAGCAGCTAAACCATGCTTATCCCACTCTGGATTACTGAACCCCAGCTCTATGTCTGTAGGTCCACCCTTTCCTCCTCCTAACTCTGAGACTTTTGCCACTGCTTTGTATCCAAAATTAATTAATAAAATCAAACTGAACAAATATTTTGATACTGTTTTGGACAATGGGACATAAACAGAGGTCTGCTGGGAGGATTTCTTTGGAATCCTTAAAACAGGGTTAGGTACAAGAGCAGAACACGATGGCAAATCCTTTCCATCTACTTTCTCAGCATCGATCTTATGCCTGGAGCTGCCATCCTACAGGAACCAAATGTGGATGTGAGGAAACAAGTATGAGGATTAAAAAGTTAACAAAAAGAGAATGATAGAGCATAAAGAGGGAAAGATTCTGGGGTTGTAATCATATTTGAGTCCCTATACCTGTTTATTCTGGATTTTCTACCTTTCAACATCCCGTTAATCAAGTTTATACTGTTGTTAGTTGGGTCTTCAAATGTCTCCGAACATTCCACAGTGACACAAACTAAAAATAACTCTTTTACCTAATGGAGAACTGCTGACACAGGAAGTGGCTCCATTTTGGTCTACATAAATAAATCAATGGAAAAAAATAATCTCTCCTCCCACCACCACAAAATATTGAAAGAAGTTGCATCATTTTTAACAGAGGAAAGTTAGAGACATGCATTTGCTTGCTTTTGGTAACAAAAACACTTTTAATCTTGATGCTAAAACAAACATTAGTTATGAGCCACTGGAAGTTTGTTGTAAGTTTAATATGCCTTATGTTTTGTTCTCGGAAGAGATTTCTAACAACAGAACCACATTAACCTTAAAATTCCTGCTTCTTTTTAGTATCAACATTAAAAGAAAAATAATGATTCTCGGCAGAAGGTTTATCTTGCAAATAACAGAAGTTTTTCATTATATAATTAGAAAAGAGTTTGGCTAGCTATTTCACTCTCTAGGGTTCCTGTTTCTCCTTATTCCTTTTGAAGAAAAAGTAGTAAATACTTGTTTTCAAGAAGCCTTTAAAAATAAGGTCATGAAGCAATAAAATAACTTCATGGTATACAACCAAGACATGAATGCTTGTAGAAAGAATAAACTGGACATGTCATGCCATAATTATGTGTCATACATCCTAAGTTTAATATTGAATTTGTAAAGTTAAGGCTAAAGAAGGAACAAGATAAAAGCTTTAAGTTGGTCTTTTGATCTCAAATGCAGAGTGCATGCATTTGACTCATTTGTGCATTTGAATATATTGGTCCACTCACAGACCAAGCTGACCAGATAATGTGATAACTGAGGCAGATATGGGCACTGAATGATGCCCATGGCAATTCCTAATTGGAGAACTGCAATAAAAGTGCCTAGGTTTTGAAGAAAGGCTTTGCTCCCTTTATCAAGGGATATTTCTTTCAGAAATTGTGTCTAGGAGGATCAGATAAGTACAGAGTTTATGAAGAAGATGAGCTTCAGATTCTACGATCAGAGATCCAATATCAACAACAAAGTAAAAACAAAGTTGAGTGTGCCTTCCAGCATTCCATCAAGCTCCAAAAGAACAAATAAACTGCACAAGCAGATTGCTTACATGCCCACAGAGCCAACCACACTGCTGTTTCATCCTCAACCAGAGCTTATGGCTTCATAGTGGGTTCCTTTAACAAGCTATTGATTACCAAGGAAGGTTCTGCAGGATAGCGGCTGCCACCACCTATAAGTAGGCTCTGTAGGACAAGAGCCTCTGACAGGTAACCCTGAAGGACAGCGGAGTGGGGGAAACCTCCAGTTTAGTAGGATGTTGAATAGTGTATAATGTAGTTTCAACTAAATGAAGATGAGGTCTCATGCCAGGCTCTGTACCACTGTTTGGACTTGTTGGTCAAGGTGATGGAAGAAGGCTATGGAAGAAGGCTGATTGGAAAACTGAAGAAAGGGATGTGAGTATAGACATTCAGAAGGGGTCTGGAGCATGAGACTGTTCAGGAGTCCATTGAGCAAGAATGAAAAGGAGGTTGAGTTAATCTGACTCCATCACTGTCTATTCACGTGACTGAGAATCTCTTCTGTGGAGAGGCCTTCCTGGTGAGCATTCACATGGAACCTGAGTAGGGCAGCCATGGCAGCAGGGAGAGAGGTTCTTTCCCTCTCCCCTTTCCCACTCAAAGTAGACTGGGATATGCCACAGCGGAGTGCCCAATCTGTCAGCCTTAGGGATCAGCCCATGTCTCTGAGGTGGCATCATATCTAGCAAAACAAGTTGGCTTCTTGTTGGATTATACTGAATCACTTTCATTAGATAAGGGGACAATATTACCCTTTTCCACTTTCCCCTGGCCATGTCTCTCTTAGAACTACCAAGTATAGACTTACTGAACACTCCATACCCCATCTTATTATCCCACCCAAATTGGCTATGGATGGAGTTCCTTGGTTAAAAACAAAGAAAGAAGGCCAGGGACTAATTCCAAAGTAATTCACTATTTTATGTTCCCTATCAGTGAAGCAGCTAACTTATAACACAGTGGAGTGGCCTCTAAAACTTAGCCCTGCAATCTTACAGGGCATCTTCTTCCACCTGGTAGCATAGCTACTTGGCATAGTACTGGGAAGGCTCTGAACCCATGTTCTAAACGAGGCAATGCCTCCCCATAGTTATAAATTGTGGATCTAAGAACCATAGAGTGAAGAGGGACTGATATGTCTAATAATTTTAACTTATTAATCCACTCAAAATTTTTACTCATTGTTCCTTTAGTATCCATTCATCCTCTTTTTTAGTATTTAAGGGAAGAATGCTTTTATCAAGAGACACAGTGTGGTTCCTCTGAATTGGAAGCTAAAACTGGTCATCTGGGTTCTTCATGCCAGGGGACAAATGACAGAAAAGTGGGATACTGTCTTGGATGAGGCAATTGCCTCATAGGGGGACTTGCAATTACTGCTGTACAAGAAGGAAGAATATGGTAGGAACTTAATGGATCCCTTTCTTTCTTTTCTTTTCTTTTTTTTCTTTCTTTTTTTTTTTTTTTGATGTTCTGTGGGTGAGGTTAAAGGGAAACTATTGCCTTTCTACAGGTGAGAGCATCAAAAACTCAAAAATCAAGGTTTAGGTTACTCTGCTGGGGAAATAGCTAAGGGACTGGCCCAAGGTAAGGTCACAGGACAGGTAATAGAAAAAAAGAAGGCATAAGTATCAGCTCTTGCTTGGGGATAAGTGGCAGAAAGAATGACTATATCCTGTGTTACAACTGAGAATAAAACTTCTGGTCTTCTTTTCTGTCCATATTGTATGAAATGTGTGTTGGTGGTGATAAAAGTATTTCTTTTGGACTAAATACTGAAGCAGAATTTGAGGGGGGACATCATCTAAAGCAGAGATACCCACAGTGGGGAGTCTGCAGGCTGGTGCCAATCAGCTGTTTATTACTGGTTCATAGTACAAGAAGTCTAAAAATAGAGAATAGATATTTAAAATTATTCTGTCAAATTGGTATCAAAAATCTCTATGCCTATTGTATATAATAATAAAAAAATCAAGGCTTGCATTTTATGTTCTTTTGAATTTCATTTTTCTAGCAATTCGTTTTTATTATATCTTCCTGATGAATTTGTCCATGACAGATTAGAAACAAAAATTTACTGTTTCTTTAACTACAGATAGTTGAGAAGCACTGATTTTAATAAGCATTGGCTTTGTCAAGTCTATTATTACTCCTGGATGCGGCAGCTGTGTAGGGGGAAAAGGCTGGTTCACAGGACTTTGGTCAGTATGTAGTGAGAAGGAACAGCAATAGATATGGTACAACCTGGAAGGTAAAGGTAGCTGGGAATTATGGTCATAACCAGAGGGAAGTGTGTTTGTCGCATGGGGAAGAGGGAGAGAAGGTGTGGTGGTGGATCTGTAGAAGAGCTAGGGTCTAGAGAAACATTAGAGGGGACCGAATTGAGACTAGGAGGAATCAACCAGAAGACAAGTTTAATAATGAGGCAAGTAGATGCGAGAATTTATATTTCTCAAAGAAGGGAGAGAAAGACTGGAAGCCAGTGCAAGGAGAAGCAGAATCATCATTCCATAGTGAATCATGCTGGGCCTGGATCTCACTGCCTGAACAGATGGGGTCATGGGCATAGACATCCTCCTGTTAGCATTGGCTGGTATCTCGCTGTCTCTGCCTGAATTTGCCTGTGTCTTTACCAAACCCAGAAATCCCCCAGGAGAACAGCTATAGAAACAAAGAGAACAGAACAGAGGCTGACCTACCAGGGAATAACATATGGACAGCAGTTACAACAATTACCACCACCTGATTAAAGAATAATCTGCTGGGCAGCTTTTTTGGCACCAGCTCCATCTTTTCCATAGTTCACACTCCCAATAGGCAGACCTGTTAGGATTCCAGCTTCCACGAGGTGACCTCATCCTTGGGATCTCACAGGATCAATTCCTTCCACCGAAGAAGTAACTTCCTACTGTTTTCTGGGTCCCTTGCTATCTTCTATTTTATCTTCCTACTTCTCTATCACCTGGTTTCCTGTATTAAACTCTCTGTTGTAAGTACTTGAAGCGGATGCCACTTTTCCAGAAAGACTATCTGTGGTAATCTAGCTAAGTTTACTAACACTAGTCCTTGTGGGACTATATAATTAACACATTTTTCTCTGAGTATGTACTAGAAATGTTTATCCTTGACAAATTTTGGAATACCTGCATTAGCTCTTTGACCTCTTTTGTAAAGACTACCTAGAGCAGGAAATTCCAGTAACTAACCATGTACCTCTTACCTTCAAAACAGTAGATCAAAAGCAATCTCACATCCTAGGTTATTTTCAAAGGCTTGAAAGATGTACATGTGGATATTTATACCTTATTCCCATCTAGTTCCCTGGTTTAACCATTGCAAATATTGATGACAGTAAGTTTTTTTTTTTTTTTTTTAATATATCAGAAAGTTAAAAAAAAAAAAAAAAAGGCAAACAGACTAGAAAGGCTGGCTCATCAATTTAATTCCTAAAAATTCCATGTTTGATTTGGGCCAAATATTTCTGCTTGTCTATTTCCTAAGCCCTGATTACTGCTCCGCCTTTGACCACACCCACCTGGTCTGCAATCACTTGCCTTCATCGTGATTCTTAACTCTGCTGAGTTAGTTTACGGATCTCATTTTCATCGCATCTTCTCTGCAGTCCTGGCCTATGAAAACAGTCGGCAATGTGCATTTTTAAAGGACTCTGCAGTCTGGCTCAGCAATCTGTTTCTCATGGGAAAGATTTTTCTGAGCTCCAACAGCAGACAAGTGAGAGGTAGGTGGGCCAGATACACACATATCTATCTCCAAACTAATGTTTTTGTTTTTTAGTTTTTGCAGACTTCAAGAGCAAGGAAAACCCAAGGATAACAGAGGAGAAATCAATGTCACCTAGTATCGGATAGCACCCAGCAACAGTTTGCACTCACTAGGCCCTCAAACCTAAAATTAAAGCTTGCTGTCCATGCTAGCTCATTGAATACAGACTGCCTAGTGACTACTATTGCAGTGACTTCAGAACATCTGAATTTCTGAAATTTCCTCTGAATATGATTTCTTCACTGTAACCTTTAAGGCATGTATGTGCTGAATTTAATTTTTTTTTATTAGTGAACAATTAACAAAAAGAAAGATTAGGGGTTGGGCCCTGTAGAGTTGCCAGATAAAATATAGGATATCCAATGTGAATTCAGATAAACTAATAATATTTTAGTACAAGTATGTCCTAGGCAATATTTGGGACATACTCATAGTAAAACAAATCACTTGTTGGTTACCTGGAATTCAGAGTTAACTAGGAGGCTTGTGTTTTGTTTGCTAACTCTGGCCACTCTACAGGTGGGGGCAACTGGCATTAGATTCTTTTCATATAAAGACTTGGCTGCATCTGGCAGGGGGCTATAAAAAAGTGGTTAAGAACTAAGGCTATAGAGTGAGACTGCCTAAATTGGAATCACATTACCTCCACTTAAAGGCTCTGTGATCTCAGACTCAGAACCAGGTATATAATTTGTGGGGCCAGGCTGCCTCATAAGCTTCCATTCTCTTAATTTTTTCAGCAGCTCCCCAGACACACAGCTACACTCCCAAGGAGATGCCCAGTTGCCTGAGGGTGAGAGGTTGATTGGATATCTGGCAACCAATTATCAGGAGCTTTTTTTTTTTTGCTTTTTAGGGCTGCACCTTTGGCATATGGAGGTTCCCAGGCTAGGGGTCGAATTACAGCTATAGCTGCTGGCCTGTGTCGCAGCTCATGGCAACACTGGATCCTTATCCCACTGAGCAAGGACAGGGATTGAACCTGCATCCTCATGGATGCTAATCAGGTTCGTTAACTGCTGAGCCATGATGGGAACTCTCGAGCTTTTACATTTCTGTCCCAGAGCATAGAAGGGAGCCTCATACTTTTTGCCCCAGTAAGGTTGAATAGCTAAGTCTAAATATTATTTTTCTCTAGGTGTCTGTTGTATGCAACCCACCATCAGGATAAGTTAGGGATTTCTCTTTTAGTAGCAACAGAAAGGAGCCCAGAATAACAAGCAAAACATGGATTTTGGGGGGAAGGAGTCAAAGTTGCTCACATGATTCAAACAAGGGCTACACAAACCAGCTTCAGGAAAGAGAGGAGTAGGAACACTGCATTGTCAACTGGAGCAGCCTGAAGTCACCACACTGGGTCCCTACTGGAGATGACCCCACCTTTTCTACTTCTGTCAGGTTTCCAAATCTTTTGGGGGGACAGACTTCAATCCAGGTTGTCTATTTCTGGATAAGAATGATGAGGCACAACAATTCAGAACGATGACACAGCCAGGGCCTCTGAGGGAGTCGACATATGCTGGGCACAAACCCCAGTTGGAGTATATTTTAAGCTTTGTCCCAGCAACCCCATTAGGATTCTATTATAAGAAATAATCAGAGATGTAATAGGTATATGGACAAAGCTTTCTGTTACAGTGAAGAATTTGAAGCAATTTAAATGTCTAATAAAAGGAAGATTAAAATAATGATATGGAGAAATAAAATATGGTATATAAAGGTACATTAATTATGAGATGATTTTAAATGCTGGATTGATATTTAATGTTATGGGAAGTTCTATGAAATTTCTAATTCAAGCCAGGATTTTACAATGATTCCTTTTCTCAAAAAACTGGCAGGAAATACACAAAAAAATTAAAACCCACTAGTCACCTCACCCAGAGATCATTTTGCTGTTCACAGTCAAATTGTTTCCATTTTTATACTAAGTCTAGAAATTATTTTTTATTCATTTACTTTTTTATGATGACACCTGTGACAGATGGAAGTTCCCAGGCTGGGGTCAAATTGGGAGCTTCAGCTGAGGCCTATACCACAGCCACAGCAAAACCGGTTCCTAGCCACATCTGCAACCTATACCACAGCTTGCAGCAATGCCAGATCTTTAACCCACTGAGCAAAGCCAGGGATCAAACACACACCCTCACGGAGGTACCACTGGGTCCTTAACCTGCTGAGCCACAACAGGAACTCTTGGAAATTATTGTTTTTTAATTAAGATTTCTAATTGCTGGAGTTCCTGCTGTGGGTTAAAGCAGATGCAAGTTCGGTGCCTGACCTGGCACAGTGGGTTAAAGGATTCAGCATTAAGGCAGCAATGGCCTAAGTTGCAGCAATGGCTTGGATTCAGCCCCTGGCCCGGGAACTTACATATACGGTGGGTATGGCCATTAAAAAAAAAAAAAGATTTCCAATTGCGTATGAATCAAATTACAAAATACCTTTCAAAATGGATGTTCTTTGTTTAACAAAGCGAAAGAAGAGAACTTAGTTCCCCGAATGCATCCTGTTTAAGCCCAACAGTGCTCTCCTATAGTCAGCACCTGTGATTTCAAGATCCAGAGAAGTGTCGTATTTTTCATGAAACCTCAGTCAACTCCTAGTGATGTCACTTGCCACCACACTGCCCTATCTCTTGCTTGCATCACTCATTAAACTCTGACATGGTCTTCTGTGGTTAGTTTCAAGAGCATGGAAGAGTCTTTAAATTTCACATTGTTTTTGCCAGGGTAGGTGAATGGAAGAGAGGTAAGGAAAAAGGGAACAGAAAGAGAGAATAGAAGAAAATAGGAAAACCTGAGACTATTCCAGTTTAAAGATGCTAGAGGGTAAAGAAAACTATGATAATCAAAATACAATGTGATCCCTGATTAGATCTTTGATCAAAAAATGGCTACAGGGCTTCTCAAACTGACATGCATATGAATCACTGGATTCTTGTCAAAATACTGCAATGTGTAAGCTGTTTGTTTATGAATCAAATTTTAAGAAGCAATAATGTACAGGGCATTTGAGGACTACTGAAAAAAAATAATACATCACTGTTTCATTTCTTCAGTGTGATAAGGGTCAGTGATTATATTGGATTACTTGATTTGTAGGAGATCCATATTAAAGTGTTTAAGGGTAAGGTGTCATTATGCTTGTTACTTATTTTCAAACAATTCATCAATAATATACATATATATGCAGATGATAAATAAAGAAAATTGGGTAAAATATTCCCAAGGCAAATAAGTGTTCACTATATTTCAACTTTTTTCTGATTTCAAAAATCTTCCAAATAAAAAAACTCTGTGAAATGATAAATAAAAATAAAGCATGGCCCTAAGCTATACCCCATGGAGACTGAGTCACTATATCTGGGATGAGGTCTGTATTTTAACAAACAGTGCAGAGAGTTCCATTATAGGTTATACAGAGGTCACATTTTGAGAACAATGTTTTAGGCCTTAGTGTAAGATACTGTTTGCTTGTGATTCAAATCCTTGAAATGGCCAGGGTCTCCAGGTTTGAAATATCATCAATTTTGAGAGCTAAATTTGTTTTACTTGCAGCCTTTGCCATTTCCCTGTTTGTCTAACAGGATCTTTCCTTCCTTGGGGATCTTCTTCCCAATTCACAATATGAGGAGAGATCAATGGAGGTGAAACCTAGCTATCCCTTACCTTTCACAGGTGGGCACTTATGTTAGTTCCTATGCCACATAACAAATAGTGCAAATTTAATAGCTGAAAACAATACACATTTATTATCTCATAATTGGTGCGGGCCAGGCGTCAGGCACAGTTTAACTCCATTTTGTGCTCAGGTCTCACCAGGCTGCAATCAAGGTGTCTGCCAGGGCTGCTCTCTCACCTGAGGCCTGGAGTCCTCCTCCAAGGTCATCATTCATCAGTGGAGTCTGGTCTCTTGCAGCTGAGGTGCTGAGGACCTTAGCAACTAGAGGCTGCCATGCACTAGCCTCTCCACAACATTGTAGTTTGCTTCTTTAAGACCCACTGGAGATTCTCTTCACTGCTTCAAATTTCTGACCTTCTGTTAAGGGACTCACTGCTTAGGTCAGGCCCACTCAAAATCATGTCTCTTTTGGTTACCTCAAATCAACTGATCTGAGACCTTGATGACATTTGCAAAATCCCTTTATCTTTGTCATATAGTATATTCAAGTATGTCAAGGCTGTGACCACCCAGTCATATTCCCAGTCCTAGCCCACACTCACAGGGAATCACACAGAGTATATACACCAGGAAGCAAGACTTCTGGGGACATCGTAGAGTTCTGCCTGTTACAGCACCTGTGGTAGCCAGCCTCAAAGATGGCCCTCAGTGATCACCCCATTTCCTGGTATTCAGACCCTCATATCCTACCCTGTACCCAGGTGGGTCTGTCTAACAAATAGGATTCTGCAGACATGATGTGTTACTTTTGAAATTAGATTATAAAAGAATTGTGGCTCCCATCTTGGTTTCTCATGCTGATTGCTCACTCTGGTGGAAGCCAGCTGTCATGCTGTATGAGTGGTCTTCTTGGAGAGATCCATGTGGCAAGTAATTGAACCTCCCAACCAATGACCATAAAAATGAGCTTGGAAGCCTCTTTAGATGACTGAAGATCTAGCTAACACCTTAACTAGAATCCCATGGGATACCTGGAGCCAGAACCATCCGGCTAACATGCTTCCAGATTCCTGACCCTTAGCAACTGTGTGAGATTATAAATGTTTTCTGTCTTAAGTAGCTGAGTTTGGGGATGATTTGTTATCCATCAGTAGGTAACTAATAAACACCTGTCCCAGGCCTGGCTAATCTAGGAAGAGTGAAATATACCTGTGTTCCTCTTCTCTAATAGCATAGGAGAAGCACACACAGAGTAGGAATTAATAAGCCCACAAAGAGAGGAACAGAGAGCAAAAGTAGGCTGGATGGTGCAAAGGCAGCAGTGGTTTTTTTAAGCCTCTAGATCCAGTCAAGTGTAATTTAGTGCCATGCCTGTTATTCCCCATATTATGAGCAATATACTTTTTTTTTTCCTCCCCTTTAACTTCAGAGACTTCCAAAGTACATTTAATCCTACTGAAAATATTTTGGTCCTCAGTCCATCCAACAAACAAGCAGAAATTCATACTTATATGGAAGGTAGTCAGTCCAAAAAAAGTAATTTGTTCCTCTTCCCCATCTCTTGATGGCTGTGATTAGGCTGCAATCTGGTTTCTGTCACTTGCAACCAGGATTTCTGACTCAAAAGGCCCTCTGTAGGATTAGTTTCATGCTTCACTCTGGTCATTTTCTTTTCTTACTGCATCTTTCCCTCTAAGGTCATATTAGCTGGCCCTGAATCATACATTAGGTCATGCTTTTCAGGTTCCTCAAACATAAGTTCTGTTTACTTGTGTTTCTAAGAAGGTTCCTATGGCATTTTCTCCCAGGGAAGCCTCAGCATGCTGAGACTCTAGCAATTTGACTAAATGATCTACATTTATCCAGGATAAATTTTCTCTATCGTGTATGGCATCTTGCTTCCTAACTTAGCTAATCAAACACTCACTGGGTACGGAGCCAACTGTTCATACTGAAGCAGCCTGAGCAGTCATTGTGAAAAGAAACACAATAAACAAATCCCACACATGAATTGAGCAAAGATTCTAGTTCTAAGATGCAGTTTCTCCATACTTGCTACTCTCATGCAAAGGAGTGTAGAGACCACATATTTACTAACCCTCTAGTCATTCTTCTTCCTTCCAATTCTGAACCACAGCAGTGAGTTTGCATAACTCACTGTGAGTCCCCTCACCCACATACTATTGTGCTTTTCCTCTAAACATCCAGCACCACTGCCAAAATAACAGATAATGCATTTTAAAATTTATAATCATTAATCGAGTCCCACTCTTAACTGCTTTTCCCCACATAATTCCAAATTTTGCCATTTCCCAGAATAATATAGTACTCAGAATCTAAATTCACCCCAACACATGATTTCTTACCATATCAGTTTAAGTTAGCTTAGTGAACATTCACAAAGCCGGCCCCTAGAGAAAACTTAAGTTAAATAATTCTATTAATGATGTTTGCCCTTTGGTTCAATACATTCAGCATTCAGGAACTGAGCTAAAGGAACTCAGAGAAACAGCATAAATAATAACCTGCATTTTTTTCCCCTAAACAAAGTTCTCACCCTACCACATTGGTTAGGATCAGAGACTCTGGAAACAGATTACTTAGACTGAAAGCTCAGCTTTTCCGTTTAAAGCCATATACCATCAGCCAAGTTATACAGCTCCTCTCTGTTCAATTTTACATCTATAACATAGGGATTACAGTAATATCCAGTAATATCTTGGAATCATTGTTATGATACAGTAATATCTTGGAATAATTGTTATGATAACTATGATATTTGAAAGCACTTAAAATACTACCATACACAGTGTTAGACAAATAGTCAGCACAGGTTATAATGAAGTCTGATTGTTTATCTCCCAACTTACCATAGAAGATACTTTAAACATCATTCAAAAGAGGCACCACAATCACATCTCATGCAGCATTTTCACTCTTCTACATGCTGTGTGGATGAAATTAGATTAAGGTTATCTCAGAGAATTGGTACTCCATATGACTTTAAAAACCCCACAAATCCTCTTTGCAAGAAGTTGTTATCCCAAGTTGAAAATAATTCCTACAACCTTTTGCAAATACAGTGTCTGGCATACAATAAAAAATAACCAGGCACTCAGAGACAAGATAATAAACAGACAGAAATAACTGAAAATAAAACTCGCAAGTACTTCAGAGTTTGGAGTTGTTAGACATAGACTTTATTTTTCATTCAATTTTATTGAATTATAGTGATTTATAATGTGTTAATTTCTGTTGTATAGAAAAGTGATTCGGCCATACATATATACATATACATTCCATTCATATAAGTTATCAGAGAAAACTGAGTAGATTTCTCTGTGCTAAACAGAAGGTCCCCATTGATCATCCATTCCACATACAGAAGTGTGCATTTGGCAATCTCAACCCCCCTAATTCATCCCTCTGCCCTTCCCCTTTGGTAACCATAAGATTGTTTTCATAATCTGAGTCTGTTTCTGTTTTAGACATAGACTTTAAAATAACCACATTTATTTTGTTTAAGGAGACAGGACAACATAGAGAATTTTGGTAGAAGACTGAAAGCCATAATAAAGTACCAAACAGAAATTACAAGAAGTTGAAAATACTTAAATTAATAACAATTTAATAGCTTGATTTAACAGCTGTTTAGATAGTCAAATGGAAATAGTAGCTTGGATATTTATTGGTCAGAAAGAACTATCATGAATGAAGCAAGAGTTCCCGTCATGGCACAGTGGCTAATGAATCTGACTAGGAACCATGAAGTTATGGGTTCCGTCCCTGGCCTTGCTCAGTGGGTTAAGGATCTGGCATTGCCCTGAGCTGTGGTGTAGGTTGCAGATGCGGCTCGGATCCCACGTTACTGTGGCTCTGGCGTAGGCTGGTGGCTACAGCTCCGATTCGACCCCTAGCCTGGGAACCTCCATATGCCGCAGAAGCGGCCTAAGAAATCGCAAAAAGACAAAAAAAAAAAAAAAAGGCAAAAAGACATTAAAAAAAAAAAAAGAATGAAGCAAAGAGAAATGAAAGAATGGCAAGATTAGAAAGGAAAGTAAGAAACAGAAGATAGAGTTATAAGGTGCAATATAAGTGAAATTCTAGGGAGGAAAAAAGGAGAGAGTGGCAAGAATTATTTGAAAAAATAATGGATGAGAATTTTCCCAAAATGAAAGACATTAATTTATAGTTTTAAGAGACCAAAACAACTCTAAGCAGAATAAAGAGCAAACAACCATGTACCTAATAGTAAAATATTAAAAAACAAAGAAAAAGAAAATTGTAAAGCAGCTGGAAATAACAATAAGATGAATTACCTTCAAAAGAGCAGCAATCAGGCAGGTAGCTGTTAATAAAGTTAATAGAAAGCAGAAGACAAGGTAATACCAAAGTACTAAAGGAAAATAACTCCCAACCCAGAATGACAAGTTTCACAAAATAATATTTCAAAAATAGAGTGAAATAAACAACTTTAAGACACACAATTCAGAACTGGTAACCAACAGATCTACACTAAAAGAGATATTAAAGGCACGTTTTGCAAGCAGAAGGAAAATGATACCAGTAATCCCAGATTTAGGAAGGAATCAAAAGCAATGAAAAAGTGCATTTAAATAAGTAAACAGATGATAATAGTGTTCAGAATATAGACAGAACTAAAGGACATAACACTAATTGCTTAAAAGTTTAGAGGGGCTGAGTGGAGGGGATAAAAAAAACTGAGATCTCTAAAAGGAGTCTCGGGTTATTGCACTGCCAGTGAAGACGGTAAATACTAATTAGTATAAGGATTTGAGAACCAAAAATATATGTCAAAATCTCATGGATAATCATTAAAGAAACTACAAAAGAATGTATAATTGTCAAGGTGGCAAAGGAAAAAAATACAGTGATAAATTTGTGGCAAGTTCCAGAAAGAAGGAAGCCTTAGAGGGGTGAAAAAAACCCTTAAAATAAATGGGACACACAGAAAGTGCTAAGTAAGCCAGACACAAATATGTAATTTGTGTACTTCCCTGTATTTATTCTAGTTCCACAAAAATAATAAAATTATAAGAGAGATCTAAATGTGCTGATATGGTATAATCTTCAGAAACATATAGTTAAATAAAATAAGGCATAGAACAGCACATATTGTATGATTTTGTTGGTATAAAAAAGCTCACATACTTATATACATGCTCATTTTCACATAGATGACTTTTCAAGACATATATAGTGAATTTAAAATGGCCTACTGCCTCTAAGAGGGGGAACTAATACTCTGGTAAAATTTATGGAAGAAAGGGGCTAGTTTTTGTTTATATGCTTTTACTGTGAACATAACTTCTGAATTTTTTAATAAATTTTTTTACCAATCTATAAATCAAATTTGAGGTCAAAATAGGCTTACCATTTGATGAGATCATTATTTTCAAATAAACAACTGCATTTTGAATTCTTATTTTAAATCTTAATATATAACCAAGAATTTTAAATCATTGCTAAATTTGTTCAAAGATGGGTTAAAGTTTCACAACAAAGAAGGGAAGAAAAGTGGCTTTCATTTTAAACAGACACCCATGAATTGATTATCTTTCCATTTCTCTCACACAAATGGAGTAGAGATAGGTAAAATAATTCATTTTCATTTCAACTTGTTTCTAGAATGTTGATAGAAGCCTTCCATCTGCATTATGATGGAGTGCTACTAAAAATAGGAAGAAAACTTAGGGTAAACAGAATGGCTGAATTTAAGAATCTACCATAAATCATGAAATTGAAATTTAGGCTTTCAGTCATATGAACAGAGGACCAGATCAAAATCCTTTAATATGAATAATCTGAGTTGTCAGAGAAATTGGAACTAAATGTAGTGTTCATTTCAGGAACTTAGTAACAAATGAAAAGATAACATCTATTGCCCACAAACTCTGAAGAAATGAGCTTCAGGATTTCTGGGTTAAATCAGCATTGGACACATATTTATATTTTGTTTTTTACCTCAAGTCAGTAAAAAATTAGGGAAAGAATTTCTTTAAGAGAAAGATACAAATCAGAAAACCAGAAGAGGGAAAAAAAGTCAGCAAAATTTTGGAACCTAGAGGAAGGTAGGACATAGTAACTGACTTAATGGATGCAAGAAATCTAGTCTCTAGCTAGTACTGGGAAGGTGTGAGAGCAAGTCAATTTAAACCACTTGCTCAAAGGCATAAGAACTGTCTTTGGGACTGATGGCAAAAGAAAGATTAAGAAAACATTCTGTGGAAGATGTTTCTTATAGCCATCTAATACAGGTGGACTGGATTCTCTCTGTATGGACTGAAGTTTGTGTCCACCCCCCAAATTCATATGTTGAAATCCCATTACCCAATGAAATTGTATTAGAATATGGGGCTGCCAGATGGAATTAGTGTCCTTATAATAACGGAGCTTGCTTCTCTCTGCTCTCCACCATATGAGGATACAATGAGAAGATAGACATCTACAAACCAGGAAGTGGGCCCTCGCCAAACACTGGGTCTGCCAGCACCTTTGATCTTGGACTTCCTAGCCCCCAGAATCATAAGAAATAAATGTTTGCTATCAAAACCACCTAGTCTATGGTTATTTATTATAGAAGCCCAAGTACACTCAGATATACTCTCAATTAATAGGTGGGATATCTAGACTGATGACGCCATACACACATTAAGAAATAAGAAAAAAAATCATATTACTCGCATCATGTTACTTTCTGGGAAGAGCAGGACAGCACTCAAGTAGGTCTAGAACAGGCTTATTAGGTGTCTTGAGAGTAAGGGCAAGTGTCCCTAGTGTTTATCATGATTAAGAGATGGGACAATGGAGAATTCATTCCTGGAGTGGTTTCAAATTCCCTCTAGTGCCAAGGGAAGGAGAGCCCCTAAATTTCTTATCCACTACCCAAATAGGAGGAAGAAGAGGGAGGAGTAAACTAGAGCTTGAAAGCTCTCAGCAATTGAAGATAAAAAAAAAAAATGGAGAAAAGACACAAGATGGTAAAATATAAGGATTAAGCCCAACTTCTCTCATGAAAACATCAAAATTAAAAATAACTGCTGAACGACCATCAACAAAATAGATTGGAAACTACCAAAAAAGATATCCTATACCCCAAAACAAAGAAGCCATATTGAGATGGTAAGAGGGGTGCTTTCACTTATATAAGCAATTTCATACTCATTGGGTGAGTGACCCATAGGCTGGAAAATAACAATATCTCAGAGGCTCTCCCACAGGAGTGAGAGTTCCAAAACCCATGTCAGGTTTCCCAGCCTGAGAGTCTAGCATTGGGAGGAAGAGCCCCCAAAGCATTTGGCATTGATGGCCAGCACAGCTGAGTGCAGGAAGCTCCACAGGACTAAGGGAAACAGAGACTTCACTCTTAGAGGGTGCACACAGGAATTTCATGTGCACTGGGTCCCAGGGAAAAGCAGGTACTCCATAAAAACCTGAGTCAGACTTATCTGCAGGCCTTGGAGGGTCCCCTAGGAAAGTAGGGGGCAGTTGTGACTCACAGCTAGGGTAGGATATTGGAGGCACAGGTCTTAGAAATAAGCATAGGCATGTGCTCCCATGGAGGCTGCTGTTTTGGAAAATCTGGCCCCATCCATCAGGGCTGAGAAGCCCCAGGCCAAACAACAAACAGGATGGGAACACAGCACCACCCATCTGCAAACGGGCTGCCAAAAGTCCTCCTAGGCACATAGCCACCTCTAATCACACCCAGAGACAAAGCCCCAAATACCTGAGGGACAAGACTCATCTCCACCTGCCAGTGGGCAGGCCAGTCTCTCCCATCAGGAAGCCTGCCACAAGCCCCTGTATCTATTTCATCCACAAAAGGTAAGACTCCAGAAGAAAGAGAGGATGCAACCCTGTGGCCTGCAAAAAGGAGACCACTCAAAAAGCTAGACAAAATGAATATCAGACAAATATGAGCCAGATGAAGGAACAAGTCAAAACCTCAGAAAAACAGCTTAGCAAACTGGAGATAAGCAACCTCCATGAAAAAGACTATAGAATAATGATAGTAAAGATAATCCGAAATTTCAGGGAAAAAAAAAAAAAAACAGGGGTGAAGATCAATAAATTATAAAAAACATTGAACGAAGAAATAGATTTTAAGATTAAAAAGCAGAGATGCAAAATAAAATAACCAAAATAAAAAATTCACAACCAGGACCCAATAGCAGAATACAGGAGGCAGGAGAATGAATAAGTGACCTGGAAGATAGACTAGTGGAAATCACTGATGCAGAAGAAAATAAAGAAAAAAGAATGAAAAGAAATGAAAACAGTCTAATAGAACTCTAGGACAACATTAAATGCACCAACATTTGCACTATAGGGATGCCAGAAGGAGGAGAGAGAGAGACAAAGGACTGGAAAAAATATTTAAAGAGATAATAGCTGAAAACTTCCCTAATATGGGAAAGGAATCATTCACTCAAATCCAGGAAGCACAAGGAATACCATATAGAATAAACCCAAGGAGGAATACCTTGAGTCACGTGTTAATCAAACTGATCAAAATTAAAGATAAAGAGAAAATATTGAAAGCAGCCAGGGAAAAAGCAACAAATAACATACAAGGGAACCCCAATAAGGTTATCAGCTGATTTTTCAGTAGAAGCTCTGCAGTCCAGAAGGGAGTGGCATGATATACTTAATGAGGGAAAAAAAGAACCCTATGCTACCCAGCAAGGTTCTCATTCAAATTTAAAGGAGGATAAATCAAAAGATTTACAGAGAGCAAAAACTAAGAGAATTTAGCACCACTAAACCAGTTTTACAACAATGCTAAAGGAAATTTTCTAGGTGGAAAAGAATAGGCCACAACTAGAAATAAGAAAATTACAAATGAGAGAGCTCATCAATAAAGGAAATAATGTAGTAAAGTTGAGAAATCATCTACACACAAATATTATACCAAAACCAGAAATCTTGAGAAGAGGAGGCTACAAATGGCAGATTACTGGGGATGTATTTGAATTTAAGAGACCAGCAGCTTAAAACAATCTTGCATATATATATTTGGGGAAGGGGGGAGAGAGATTCCTTTATCAAAAGCCCATGGTAACTGCAAACAAAAAATCTGCAATAGATACATGAACAAATAAGAAAAAACAATCCAAACACAACACTAAAGATAGTCATCATACCACAAGAGAAGAGATCTAAAGAAAAGGAGAAAAAAGACCAACAGAAACAAATCCAAAACAATTTAAAAATGGCAATAAGAACACACATATCAGTAATTACCTTAAGTGTAAATGGATGAAATGCTCCAACCAAAAGCCATAGACTGGTTGAATGAATACAAAAATAAGACTCATATGCACGCTGTCTACAAGACACCTACTTTCAGTTTCACATACAAACTGAAAGTGAGAGGATGGAAGAAGATATTCCATGCAAATGGAAATCAAAAAGAAAGCTCTGGTAGCAATACTGATATCAGACAAAAAAACAGACTTTAAAATAAAGATAGTTAAAAGAGACAAAGAAAGACATTACATAATGATCAAAGGATGAATCCAAGAAAATATAAAATTGTAAATATATATGTACCCAACATAGGAGCACCTCAATATTTAAGGCAGCTGCTAAGATCCTTAAAAGGAGAAATTGACAATAACACAATAATTGTAGGGGACTTTAATACCCCACTTATAGCAATGGACAAATCATCTAGACAGAAAATCAACAAGGAAACAGTCCTTAAATGATACATTAGACTAGATGGACTTAATATATATTTATAAAATATTCCATCCCAAAGCAGCAGAATTCACATTCTTCTCAAGCACACACAGAACATTCTCCAGGATAGATCACATTCTGGGCCACAAATCAAGCCTTGGTAAATTTAAGAAAAATGAAATCATATCAAGCATCTTTTCCAACCACAATGCTATAAGCCTAGAAGTCAATGACAAGAAACAACTTCAAAAAAATACAAACATGTGGAGACTAAACAATATGCTACTAAAAAAAAAAATGGATCACTGAAGAAATCAAGGAGGAAATTAAAAAATGCCTACAGACAAATGACAATAAAGATAAAATAATCCAAAACTTAAGGGACACAGCAAAAGATGTTCTAAGAGGGAAGTTTATAGCAATACAAGACTCCTTCAGGAAACAAGAAAAACCTCAAACAATGTAACCTTATACCTAAAACAACTAGAGAAAGAAGAACAAACAAAACCCAAAGTCAGTAGGAAATAAATCATAAAGATTAGAGCAGAAATAAATGAAATAGAAATGAAGAAAACAGTAGAAAAGATCAATGAACCTAAAGGCTGGTTCTTTGAAAAGATCAACAAAATTGATAAATCCTTAGCCATCAAGAAAAAAAGAGAGGAGTTCCCGTCATGGCGCAGTGGTTAACGAATCCGATTAGGAACCATGAGGTTGTGGGTTTGACCCCTGCCCTTGCTCAGTGGGTTAAGGATCTGGTGTTTCTGTGAGCTGTGGTGTAGGTTGCAGACGCGGCTCGGATCCCGCGTTGCTGTGGCTCTGGCGTAGGCTGGTGGCTACAGCTCCGATTCGACCCCTAGCCTGGGAACCTCCATATGCTGTGGGAGCAGCCCAAGAAACGGCAAAAAGACCAAAAAAAAAAAAAAAAGACAAAAAAAAGAAAAAGGGAGAGGACTCAAATTAATAAAATTAGAAATGAAAAAGGAGGAGTTACAATGGACATCATAGAAATAAAAAGGTTCATAAGAGACTACTACAAACAACTATATGCCAGTAAAACTATATGCTTAGGAGAAACATACAAATTATTAGAAAGGTTTACTCTTCCAAGACTAAGCCAGAAAGAAATAGAAAAGAGGAACAGACCAATCACAAGTACTGAAATTGAAACTGTGATTTAAAAACTTCCAATAAACAAAAGTGCAGGACCATATGGCTTCACAGGATAATTCTATCAAACATTTAGAGAAGAGTTAACACCTATCCTTCTGAAACTCTTCCAAAAAATTTCAGAGGAAGGAACACTCCCAAACTCATTCTATGAAGCCACCATTACCCTGATACCAAAACCAGACAAAGATATTACAAATAAAAAATATCACAGATCAATATCACTGATGAACAGTGATGCAAAAATCCTCAATGAAATACTAGCAAACTAAATCTAGCAATACAACAAAAGGATCATACACCATGATCTACTTGGATTTAACCAGGGGTGCAGGATTTTTCAGTATCTGCAAATCAATCACATGATACGCTACATGAACAAATTGAAGAATAAAAACCATTAAGAATAAAAACCTCAATAGATGCAGAAAAATCTTTTGACAAAATCCAACAGTCATTTATTATATACAACCGTTCAGAAGGTGGGCATAGAGGGAACCTACCTCATCATAGTAAAGGCCATATATGACAACATCATTTTCAACAGTGAAAAGCTGAACAAACCCTGCTAAGATCAAGAATGATATGAGGATGTCCTCATATCATTGAACCTTTTTATTTCTATGATGTCCATTGTAACATCATTTTCAACAGTGAAAAGCTGAACAAACCCTGCTAAGATCAAGAATGATATGAGGATGTCCACTCTTGCCACTTTTATCCAACATAGTTTTGGAAGTCCTGACCATGACAATCAGAAGAAAAAGAAATAAAAGGAAACCAAATTGGAAATGAATAAGTAAAACTATCACTGTCTGTAGATGACGTGATATTATACCTGGAAAATCCTAAAGACACTACCAGAAAATTATTAGAGTTCATCAATGAATTTGGTAAAGTTGCAGGATACAAAAGTAATACACAGAGATCTATTGCATTTCTATACATTAACAATGAAAGATCAGAAAGACAAATTAGGGAAACCATTTACCATCACATCAAAAAGAAGAAAAATACTTAGGAATAAACCTACCTAACAAGATAAAAGGCCTGAACTCTGAAAACTATAAGATGCTGATGAAAGAAATCAAAGATGAATCAAACAGAAAGATATACCATGCTCTTGAATTGAAAGCATCAATATTATCAAAATGACTATGCTATCCAAGGCAATTTACAGATTCGATGAAATTCCTATCAAATTACAAATGGCATTTTTCAAAGAACTGTAACAAAAAGTTTTAATTTGTATAGAAAGACAAAAGACCCTTAATATCCAAGGAAATCCTGAGAAAGAAAAATGGAGCTAGAGGTATCAAGCTTCCTAACTTCAGATTATACTACAAAGCTACAGACTTCCAAACTGTATGGTACTGGCAAAAAACAGGCCAGAAAGCCCAGAAATGAACCCCACATACCTATGGGCAACTCATCTATGACAAAGGAAGCAAGAATATATGATAGATAAAAGACAGTTT
This sequence comes from Sus scrofa, assembly GCF_054392235.1. Taxonomy (NCBI): domain Eukaryota; kingdom Metazoa; phylum Chordata; class Mammalia; order Artiodactyla; family Suidae; genus Sus; species Sus scrofa. Next base: position 165,939,823 of record NC_139395.1, read on the forward strand.
CTTCAATAAGTGGTGCTGGGAAAACTGCACAGCTACATGTAAAAGAAAGAAATTAGAAAATACTCTAACACCATACACAAAAATAAACTCAAAACTTTAGGTCTAATAAACGGATTAGACCTAAATATAAGACTGGATACTATAAAACTCTTAGAGGAAAACATAGGCTGAATATTCTCTAGAGTAAGGACAATAAAAACAAAAATAAACAAAAGGACCTAATTAAACGGAAAGCTTTTGCTCAGCAAAGAACACCATAAACAAAATGAAAAGACAACCCACAGAATGGAAGAAAATATTTGCAAATAAAGCAACTGACAAGGGATTAATCTCCAAAATATACAAACATCTTCTGTAGCTCAATATTAAAAAAACAAACAACCCAATCAAAAAAATATGCAGATGATCTACTATGAGGTACCACCTTACACCAGCCAAAATGGCCATCTCAAAAAGTCTACAAGCAATAAATGTTGGAGAGGGTAAAGAAAAAAGAACGCTCCTACATTGTTGGTGGGAATGTAAATTGGTGCAACAACTATGGAAAATAGTATGGGATGTTCCCCCAAAAAACAAAAATAGAACTACCATATGATCCAGCAATCCCACTTCTGGGCATCTATCCAGAGAAAACCATAATTCAAGGAGATACATACACCTCAATTTTCATTGTGACACTATTTATAATAGCCAAGATATGGAATCAACCTAAATGTCCATCGACAGAAGAATGGATAAAGAAGATATGGTACATGTGTACAATGTAATATTACTCAGCCCTAAAAAAGAATGAATTAATGACATTCGCAGCGACACAGCTAGACCCTAGAGATTATCACCTAAGTGAAGTCAGACAGAGAAAGACAAATATCATATGATAACATTTATTTGTGAAAAAAGGGATACAAAGGAACTTATTTGCAGAACAGAAACATACTCGCAGACTTTAAAAAACTTATGGATATCAAAGTGGACAGTTTGGGAGGGGTAGGGAGGGACTGGGGGTATGGGGGTTTGGGATTGGCATATGCACACTGAGGAACATGGAATGACTGGCCAACGGGGACCTACTGTTTAGCACAGAGAATTCTACCCAGTATTTTGTGATCATCTCTGTGGGAAAATAATCTTAAATGTGTGTACCTGTATAACTGAATCACTTTGTTATACAGCAGAAATTATCACAACACTGTAAGTCAACTATACTAAATGTGACCTTAAAAAATGAAAAAAATGGAGGCACACTCTATTACACTATTTAAGAAGTTAAACCTTCCAGATTCCCTCCTCTATTTTACTTTGCTGTACAATTTCCTCTCCCAACTCTGAGAGAAACCTAGAAGCTTATTTTTTTGGCAACACTAAAAGTAAGTTATCTAGAGTGATGATCCTGGCACAGATTAGAATTAGGGTAAAAGTTAGGATTGAGTGGTCCAATGCATACCTAATACTGAATACAGCCCCCCCTCCCTAATCTAGATCAGTCTACAGTGAACTTAGTTTATTAGCATGTCCATTGTTTAAGCTCTCAGAGCCTCAGATGAACTTTAGATCCCTGTCCCCCATTCTTAATATTAAACAGACATTTAGATATTACCAGCTACCTGAGGAAAGTTCCTATCATGGAAGATGGAAGTTAAAAAAAAAATGATCTCCCTCATAAAAAAGACATCTTGAAGTAAATAAGTAATATAGGAGGGGGGAGGAATCAACAAAACCAAATGCAATAAAATTATTATCATCCTCAGAGAAATAAGAAAATGCTACATCTGTAAAAGAGGAACCAGATGCCCTAAAAATTTAGAACACAAAGAGCTTAGAACTGTGAACATAACCAATGAAGTCATTATAAGATTAGAAGGTAGAGGAAGTCTCCTGAAAGTACATCAAAAAGAGAAGAGGCAGAAAGTAGATCAAAAAGAGAAGAGGCAGAAAAAGGGAAGAAAACAAAGAAAATGTGATAATAACCCCTGAAAATTGATGGGGAGAAAAATAGGAAACAGAACTGAAAATAATTCAAAATTATTCTAGAAAATTTCCCTGGAGTTTGTTTCTTTTAATCCCCTAACTCTATCTTGCCCCCTCCCCTGCTTCCCTCTCTTCACTGGTAACCACTAGTTTATCCTCTATATCTGTGAGTCTCCTTGTTTTATTGTATTCATTCATTTGTTTTGTCTTTTAGATTCTACTTATAAGTGATAACATCTTGTAAATTAACTATACTTCAATAAAAAAGAAAATTTCCCAGAATAACAGAAAGTAAACTGCAGATACTTACTGAATAGAAATAGTAGATGAAAATACCTACAACAAACACATTTCAAATTTCAAAACACTAGAGGAAAAGAAGATTCCATCAGCTTCCAGGAAGAAAAAGAAGATCAGAAGGGATGAGGACTCACAATGGCCTTAGACTTTGCAACAGGATCGCTGGAAGCAAAATGAAAATGGAGTTCAATCCAGAATCCTAAAGAAAAATGACTTGTAACCTATAATTATAGTCAAACACTCAAACCTTGTGAGGGTAGAATGATGTTCTCAAAAAAAAAAAAAATTTACTGCCTATTCACTTTCTCAAGAAGCTACTGGAGGAGTTGCCTTGTGGCACACTGGTTAAGGATCAGATGTCCCTGCACTGGCTCAGGTTGCTGTTGTGGCAATGGAAACTTTCACATACTGCATGTGCAGCCAAAAAAAAAAAAAAAAGCTACTGGAAATGTGCTCCACCAAAATTAAAGCAGAAACCAAGAAAAAGGAATACATAACAAGGGAAAAAGTGAGTTCCAAATATAAGAGGTATGAAGAAATTCTTAGGAGGAGACATCCCAAAATGCTAACTGAAAACTCGACTAGCTTGGGGCAATGAGAGTGTAAGCAGACATGTTTCAGGATATATGACCATGATCCCCACTGCTTTGGTGCAGTCTTTTACAAAATAAACACCTGGATGAATGCCCTGGAGAGCCTGGTCCAATAAGAATATGGTGATCTTGATCATTTACTGAAGAGTTTTTGGCTCTTTTCTCCAAGTCTTGCTGCCTATATCAACTGTGGACATTTATTTCATCACACTGAAGTTTCCTGCTTCCATTTAGTTCTGAGAGCTGAAAGAAGGCCATGGTGAGCTTAGAAGCAAGAAACCCAGGGTGGTTCATTTCACTCCTGCAGATCAGATGTTTAGTACCTGTTTTACACTATAGACCCTCCAAATTCATAGACTATGGTTAGCTTCAGATTTCTGAGAACTCATGCATGGTCTTCTCCCACTGAATCCCCAAGAAGGTCCTCTTGTAAACTCCCAAGAAGCAGAAGACTAAGACCCAGAGACCATTCAATTTATTTTGCCTTGGAGTACCTCACACAACTCGCTTTGTATTTGCCACACTGTGGGGAGGGGAGGCATGGAGAGGAATGCTTTGAAGCAACAAACACTGGAGGATTTTAAATTCTATTTTGTAACCTGAGTGGAGAATTCAAAGGGGTTTGTTTGTTTTTTGAATTGAACATTTATATTTTACAAGTAATTTCACATGCAAAAAAATAAAGGATAAAGATATGCCTATTCATACAGTAATGTTGGACTGTCAACTGGAAAAAACTTCTTGGATGACTTTTTGGCATGAATATCAAAAACCTTAAAACTGTGCATGTTTTTTAACACAATAATTATACTTCTAAAAAATATCTTTGAAAAGTTGGACAATGCCCAAAGTATACACAAAGATTTTGCTAAATCAGCAACTCAGAGTTAAAAATTAGGAATCCAAAACACCAGTTCTTATAAGATTAATTAGAGTAAGTGGGATATTCATACAATTGACCACTAGGCAGTCATTAGATATGATCCATTTACTGACACACTAACATGGATAAAATTCACATTACACTGGAATTACTTTAAAATACTTAAGCATAGACCATACAACATGTGTATGCACTGGTTTTAATCTACTGCTCAGGGGTGGTTAGTTAATATTTGATGAATCGTTCAGTGTAGGCACTGCAGGCATCTGAGTTTTAGAAGCAGCTACTGCAAATACTTCAATGATAATGAACTCCATCAGCATCGGAGGACTTGCCAACTAGCATGATAGATGCTAAAAATATTTACTCATTGATGAAAGGTACAAGCATATCTGCTTTTGCATAAACAGGAGTGTAATAGAAGCCTATGCCTACAAGATCCACTTACACTGGACTATTTCATCATCTGCCCCTGATAAACCTGCTGGGCAGGGAACTTTGAATACCTATGGGGTACTTCACCAAACTTGCAGGAACAGGTTTTGTGACTCTTTATGGTCACTTGCTAAATGCCTGTAGTAGCTGGGTATTTCTGAGATGCAGATGCCAAGAGAGTATTATTATAGGAAATTCACTGGGGTGCTCACCCATGAATGAGGGAAGAGGAGAGAGCTGGAGAAGGGAGAGAAGACCTTTAGACTAAGAAGTTCTGACACTTGTGAAGAAGACAGGGAGGGAAGATTGAGTGGGAAGAGTTTTAGATTACAGTGGGGTTCTAGGAAAGCTTTAACCAGTCTGATGGGGAGTTCTTATGCCAGTCGTCCATCTGGGGAGTCACACATAAAGCAGCAAAAGGCCTGCATTAACACTTCCAACTGTGCTCAGTGATTGGGAGCAGCCACGGAGAGCATGACATCAGTGCAAATGAGGGGGTAGATTCAGAGACACAGCAGCTGCACTGCCAGCCAATTACACACCCCCAGCAGGAGACCTGAGTATTTTCCTAGCTGTCATGGTATATGTGGCAGAATTCAGATTGAGGCAAACCATCTAGAAGAATGATTGTTAGCGCCCTCACCAATAATCATTGGAAACAAGAAAGAAAAAAACAAAAAACCAGGAAAAAGCATCTGATGATTGCAAAGAAGCCAAATTTGCTGCAATTTGTTCTCGACAATATAGTTAGATGTATGTGGTGTGTGTGTGTGTGTGTGTGTGTGTGTGTGTGTGTGTGTGTATTCAATGTGAACATAGCATGGTCCCAGTCTTTATTTTAAAGTCAATTACATTATATGGTGGGTTTGTTTTGTTTTAAGTATTTTACTAGAATTCCTTTAGAGACTTTGCCTCTTTCCCATCCACATTCTCAGGTCCTAAACCCCCATGCAACCATCTTATCAAGGCCTTTTCCTAAGGCACTGTGAGTAAGAAATAACTGGAATTTGTGGTGTGGGAGATGTGAAGAAGAAAAGAGCAAAGAAACTGAGAAAGAGCAAAATAATAAGGCATTCAGGAGCCAAAGGTCTTTATACTGCCTTGTGAGTGACACTGCATGTGTTTTGGAAAATGAGGAAAGGAGAAATAGGAAAGCATCCATAAGATGAGGAAAGAAATGTAACCATGGTTGACAACATCCCTGTGCAATTCCAGAAATCTTAGGATGTGCACTAAGCTTCCCACATGACTTGGGGGTTACAGTGGGTAGTTAGTACAAGCTGATTGGAGGTAGACTGTAAAAGGCAGGATCACCACACCTGACATCTTAGTTAAAAAACATACATAGACACAAAATATATTTGAGTAGAAAATATTTGAAAGCATGAATAAAATGCTAATATTGTTTCTTTACAGGAGAGGGTTATGAATGACATTTTTCCTATCTATATTTTCTAATTTTTCCACAATGAACATGAATTGGTGTAATGTGAAGAAAAAGATGTTTGGGGAAAAAAGTAATTTGAGTAATTACTTACTGCCAGCAATTAGACCAAACATTAGCAAAGTCAAGTCATTGTTTTCAGCACCATCTCCAACATAATTGGTCAATTATAAAAGAACTCCATGAAACAGGTCAATTTACCCCATAACCTATGGATGGTTTTGCAGCTAATTCATCCTGTGAGGCATATTTAGTAGACCACGTTAATGAAAGCAGACCTTTAGTTAAGATTTTTCTTTTCCCATGGCTATTGTTGATAACTAGCTATACCCTCTCTGAAAAGCTTTGAAACAGAACCATCTCTATTTTGCTTTATAAAGAGGGCTTAAGAAAAATAATGCTCCAATAAGGATTAAATTCAAAGTGGACTATAGTTAAGGGGAATACTTTTCTCAAGAAACAATCTCATTGGATCATAGGCTAAATTATCCTCTCAAGGACAGGACTCAGCAGGATTCTTCTGGTAAACTTTTGTACTATATATGTAAAATAACAAGGCACCTATCTCAATGACTGGGACATGAAGATATCGCCTTCTTTCCTTACTGCTACTCATATTTCCACTTGCCAGCTTAATTTCTAAATTATCTAGATCCATCGTTAATCAGCAGAAGCTAGCACTTTAGACCCATATTAGAGGGTAGCGAATGGTTGTATACATTAAAAAATACCTGGCTTAAAGAATGTCACAGAGATTCTAGGTCCATGCCATATACACTCCTATAGCCTTGTTAAGTTCTATCTTCGGATCAAACCAGATCACTGGAAGACGATGTTGCTACCATTGGCCACAGTGTCTTCCTATTAAAAAAGGTTCCCTTTCTTCCGGGGAGACCCTGCCCTAAACCAGGGTATGTGATTTGAGGAGAGTAACAAGACCTAGATTTCAATCTCCCATGAGCCATGTGCTTTATATTGTTTAATTTGAGTAATTACCCAGGGCAGCCATGGCTTATGTGCTTAGAAGACATTACCTTGGTTCCTGAGGAAACCCTATCACTAAATCAGGCTTCAACTCTAAACCTTTGTTATTCTTCTAGATGGCTCTCCAGCCATATTTGTAGAGGATCCTATGTAGATCAATGTTTCCTGCTTTTTGGATTTCACAGATCAATTTTTTTTTTAATTTTTGGGGAATTAATGTACGGTTTCCAAGTTTTATTAAAGAAATAAGGAGACTTGAAGTATGTAATTTACTGTGTATAGTAATTTTAACATAAAAGGCCAGAGTTCCCATCATGGTGTCATGGAAATGAATCTGACTAGGAACCATGAGGTTGTGGGTTCAATTCCTGGCCTCGCTCAGTGGGTTAAAGATCTGGCATTGCCCTGAGCCGTGGTGTAGGTCACAGATGCGGCTTGGATCTGGTGTTGCTGTGGCTCTGGCGTAGTAGGCAGTAGCTACAGCTCTGATTGGACCCCTAGCCTGGGAACCCCATATGCTGCGGGTGCAGCACTAAAAAAAAAAAAAAACAACCCAAAAGACAAAAAAAAATTTTTAATTAAAAAAAAATAAAATAAAAGGCCAATATTTCTCAAGAAATAAAATCTGTCTACTTAGACCCACATCCTTGTTTTGATAAAGCAAAGCTGGATTGGGATGTTGGGGAATTGTGGACATGCCCGCCACCACCTGACTTTGCAGTGTCCTGGGTACCGCTCCCAGGTTCTACATTCCACCCAACCTTCTTCTCCTTTTCCTTAACCTAGCTGATGCTTACTCATCTTTCAGGTCTCAGATTGGAAAGTCAGGGAAGAATGCTAAGCCAGAGACACTGAAGCAAATTTAAGAATTATTATTATTTCACTAATTAAGACAAAAGAAAAATACAATTAGTTGTAGAGCAATAGGTTTAATGTTTGTCACACCTATAGACTGTGAGCATCACAAGAAGAGCACTCATATCTGCATAGTTTTGCCTCCAGTACCTGACAGAGATATGGCTACATAATAAGTGCTTAAATATTTGTTGAATAGATTAAACCAACATTGCCTATATAACGTGCTCTCTTAGAGATCTGAAGAACCAGAAGAACTTGTTCTCTTATTTTGAATATTAAAGATTATACAATTTGTTTCTCGCCTTGCCTGGTTTCCTGGAATCTTAGACAGAGGTTTATATTTCATCACAGCAACTATGTTGACTTTCATGGCTGGAATATTTATTCTGTTTCCTCTTCCATATTTTTTTCATATTATTTTACCCTTTATTATAAGCTGCTCTAAGCTGTTTCAAATTCCTTTTCAGAAAGGTGCAGGGTGTAAATAAATAAATAAAGGTCTTTTAGTGTAATAGCTCACCTGTTCCTGAAATAAAATGCTGACATTTCAAATGTTCCTTATTGTAAAGGTTAGATGATTAAATATATTCCTCTTCTGCTACCTTAGATTACCCAAATAAACATCAACCACATTCAAACCACACAAACAGATCAAGCTTTTGAATGAAGGTAGTTTTAAGGGACAGCTATTTGAAAAACAAGAGAAAAGAAAATGCAGTGTATAGCAGTCTAGTTTAAAAACAACCAATCTTAAGAAAACTACCACATATATTTCTATTTATGCTTATTATATGTCCTTTTAAAACATCAAGAAAATCCAGCTGCCAGCTGACATACTTTCCAAATAACTTGAATAAGCCTCAAGACTCTCTTCTCTCATGAAAACCAGCCTCTGTAGGTCTGCTTTTAACATTCAAAATGATCAGACTAGCCATCCCTAGTTTGATAAATAATACTTAAAACTGGGCCAAATACCAATTAATCTTCTAATTCTACATTGTTTTCTAATGAAAAGGATTTAGCCCAAACTATACATAGGCTAATAATCCCTGACTAGCTTAATTACTCATCTAAGGCAGACATCACCTGTACTGCTTGGCCTAGCTTCATTTTCTCAGAGGAAAGCCCTCTGAGTTTCCAGAGGGAGAGTTCCTACTATTTAAGATAAATCACCTCAGTTTATCTAATGGCTTGCCTACCCAAACAAATGAAAATCCATAGAGTAGAAAGCTTCTTGGAATGCCAGCCAGCCCTGACCTGTCACATGACAGATGAGCTGTAGTGGAGGTTAACAGACTTGCCCAAGACCACATTGAGAATGAGCAGCAGTGAGGACAAAGTGCCTCCTCTGCACCTATAGCCTCTGCAGGAGATACTGACTAACAGGAGGATGAGCTCGGAGTCAAGTGATAAAGGAGCAAGTTGCACAGCCCTGAGGCAACACACTGACATGGCCCCCAGGCACAAGCTGAAGCACCAACAGACTATTATTCCCATTCTGTGTAATGGGAGGCCATGTTCTCTCTGTCATACCTAAGTATTCTCCAATTGCCAACATTCTTATGTCCAGAGCCACATAATGTGCACTGCATATGTATGAAATACCCCAGGCTCAGTTCTGACCTTGAGGTCAGCCACCTTAAATTTCATCTAATTTCACAGGGTGAGGCTCTGAAGGAAGACTTAATGCAAGTATAAAAGCATCATTTTTAACCCATCTAGGAAAATAAGGGCATTTGTTCTTCTGAAGAGCTGAAAAGAAATTTTGGCACAGAGCCTGGCATCTTTCTTGGTTGGCACAGCAACTTTGTATTCAGATGAGTAGGGGGGGCAAGCCCCAAATCCAGAGTGGCAGGCCCCTTTCCTGGTGGGGATACCTGAGCTTTGTTGTCAGTAACAGTAGATGTTTTAGCAGGAGGAAGGTGAGACCATGAGTTCTGGAGTTAGGCCTGGTTTTTTACTTTCAGCTCCAAAACTTACTAGTTATAGAACTTTGATAATATGAGTTATATATACTAGTTATAATACTTTGATAGTCTTTAAGCTCTTCTCTCATCTGAAAAATGGATATTGGGGGTAGAACTGGATACAAATAGTCTCTTTAATCCCCACCACAACCTGATGAAGTAAAATGCCTAGCTCTATAGTAGGTACAGAATTTAAGAAAAAGAAAAAAACTTTTATTGAAGTATAGTTGTTTTATAATGTACTAATTTCTGCAAAGTGACTCAGATACTATTTTTTATATTCTTTTCTGCTATGGTTTACCAAAGGATATTGAATATAGTTCCTTGTGCTATACTATAGGACCTGTTGTTTATCATCGTATATATGATAGCTTCCATCTGCTAATCCCAACCTCCCAATTCTTTCCTCCCTCCCTCTTGGCAACTACAAGTCTGTTCTCTATATCTGTGAGTCTGCTTTTGGTACATATTTTTTTTCACATCCTACTACCCTCTCCTTATTTTCTATTGTCTTTCCAGCTTGTCTTGTGACAGAAGGAAGTTGCGGGAGTCATGGAAAAAAGAGCTGTGGGTACAGCCAGTCTGGTCCCTAAGAAATCTGGTGCCAAGTCAAGGCCCTCCCCTTCTCCTGTTGACCCCCTTCACTCCCAGTAATATCCTTGTCATATTTAAAAATTGAGAAGCCATGACCTTCATGAACAGATTCTACCAAATGGTAGAAGGAAGCCACAAAATGGAAAAGAGCAAGTCTAAGGAGGTGGGAGTGGAGAAAACTTTTTTCAAAGAAAACAGTGCAGGACCATAGATTTGCTTTGCTCATGGTGACAACGTAGGCGCTCACAAGGATATGGAGTGTAGTTTGATGGCTGCCCCCTTCCTCCTCCACCACTTTTCTCTCTTAATCTCCTTGTTAAGACCACAGTTAGTACGAACTGTACTCATAGTACTTGTTAGAACAACAGTTTGATTGCCAACTTGCCAGTGTTGTGGCAAACAGAGAAAATCAGTCTCTGTCCCATACAGTCCAGTCCAGGAGAAATACGGGGATATACAACTACATGGAACATGGTTAGTGCTAGACTTTCACTAGGAACAATGTGCACTCAGAAGAGAAAGTGGTACCATCTCCGTGAAGCTATCCGGAGTCCCTCAAAGATATTACATTTGCAAATTAGGGAGAATTTACTTGGGGGATGGGGAGAAATGTGAGGGCTCTCATGAAGTCATTTTAGCCCTGCAAGGGGGTATGATGGGAGGTCAGTTCCTAAACACTCTCGGTCCCAATTTTCACGTTAGTCATTTAAGACTAACTTGCCTAAGGTCACAGAGATTAGTTTCTATGGTAGAGCCAGGCCTTACTCTAGATCAAATCTTTGCATCCTACATTTAGTAGCCTGTATGACTTCAGTACCTTAGCAAACCTCTTGCTCTGTCCATGCTGCAGCAACCAACTCTGCAAAGGTTTAACCAGCTGACTGGAGATGCAGCCTGGACTACCTTGTCCAGAGACCATATAGTACCTAGAAGTTCTGAAGCAGGAAGTGAGAGAGCCACAGGAATCCTCTCCCTATGCTTTCCCATGCAGTCACAATCCAAAAAATATGAAGGAGGAGATGTCCACGGGAGGACTGGAAGGGATAAATGCTAATGGTTCTGAAGCACCTTTCCTAATGTTCCTCAAAAGGTCCCAAAGAATTGAGCATGGTCACCAAGGTGGTGAGCTAACCAATAAGGCACTGGCTGTGTTGACCTTTTTTCTCTTGTTCCTGGTCTTCTTAGTCCCCCTGGATTTCAGTTTTACCTTCCTTTTTTTTTTTTTTTTTTTTTTTTTAGTCTTGTCTTCTGTCTAAACCAATCTTTGCTGTAGCCCGAGTCTCCCTGAAAGCAGATCAGAGGGTCCCCCTCAAGATTTCATCCATCTACCCTCCCTTCAAATGGTCCAAAGATTAATTCCTCCTTATCTAAATGACAGTGAGGAACTTATTTAAATTTCTGTGATGAAATGACTTATATTCTCAGTCTCCTGGATGCTATGTTAAAATGCTGCTACAAAATTTCAGTGTTGATGTTGCCTTTGTTTTCTATCAAGCTGGAAAATTTTGTCCCATGTTAATAAGGGTGGAAGACATGTTTTCATTAACTGAAGACCAAAATGACATGCTGCATGGAAGGGTCACTAGTATATTAAAAAATAATAATTTTGTACTAAAAATCATTTGAGTCATAAGGGGGATACAAGAGAATTTTTCTGAAAGAGGAGAACTTTGTTCCTATTCAAATATAAGAAAAATGGCCTTCATTTAATTGCCTCACAGAGTTTATATATCTAGTCTTAGATCAGACTCACATTTTTTAATCACCCCCCAGGTATGTTTACTCTTCAAAACCCTTGGGGCTTCCCATTCACATAGTCAAAAGCACAGTATTAGCTTTTAACTATAACATCTAGCCTTTCTAAACCTTCTTATTTTTATAAGGAACTGTTTTTTTTTCTACATATTAAAACTCTGAGTTCTCCAGCAACTGCAAATTCCTCCAAGAATCCTCCAGCTGTTGCCTTTTTCATTCTCACCATCACTAACCTGTTATGAACTGTAGTTGAAGCTCTGTTCACAACTTCCACTTAACCAGCTCATAAGGTTAACTGATTTTCTCCATGAAATTATACCTTCTTAGGTCAGGTTCCCTCAAAGCACAGCTAGAGTTGGGGATTCTCATGCAATTGATTTTCTAAGTGTATACTCTCAAGAAAAAGCTGTGAAGAAGTGAGAGAAGCAGGACAGAGACAGGAAAGAAGCCAAGGAAAGATGGGCTTGGCTAAGTCTGGTCTCTAAAAAATGGCACAGGAAGCACTGGAACATGAATGACACACTGGTCTTGGTCATCCTTGAGCAAGGGGTCAATATTTTATATCCTACTTGAATCAGTGATTGGCCATGGGCCATCCCCGGTGGGATTACACAGCCTCCAGGCATCTCTGGGCAAGGGCAATTCTCCTGAAAAGAGTGAGTTCATGAGCCAATTAACAGCTGGGGATGGGATCTACCTTCCCAGAAAACAAAATTTGGGCAGTACATCAACAGAGGCTACTGCTCATACTGACACCTGCCCATTGACATAGCTAGTTGTCTATGCCAAGAAAGAGGAAGAACCATAGGTCTTCCACAAAGAAGAAATTAATTACAGGAAATTGGCCACATGAGTGATAGGAGAGGTGGGAAGCAATGGGGATGAGTGAGGCAACCCAGTAGCAGTAACAAAAGCTGCTACAACCCACAGAGCTGGAGGGACAATGGAAAATGGTGTTAGCATTGGTGTAGGGGGCTGGAACCTTTAGGAGATGAAAAAGAAATACCCCAGGAAGTAATTATGGGGTAGGGAATAGTCTGGTTTCCCCCCTTCAGCACTCCAATTTTCTGCCTGTGATTTCTAGTGGCTGAACCTACAAAAAGCCAAAGGGAAAGGGGGCCAGGGAAATGGAGTTCCCATTTGTGCATCATATGTGTACTTGTGATGCACAGTGGACTAGGGGAAGGACAGAAAGAGAACTGAAGTCAACAGAGAGGTGACTAATACAGCTGCTACAGCATCTGGACACTTTTGTTCATATCAAATGAGACATAAGCTTACCAAGACAGCTGTGTGTCATCCACTTTCTCTGCTATCATATAGAATAAACTAGTTTGGAGACAGAGACATCTCTTTAGATGGGCCCAGAAGTAATAAAATTCATTCCAGGTCTTAGTTAATGAAGTCAAATGTATACCATGTGCTGCAGTTCTAGTTCAGTCCCTATTTGGAAGAGACAAACTTTGAAAGCTACAACACCTCCCAATGTTCATTCCCAGCTCCAAATGAAAAGAGACAGGGAAAAAGTGGAGGATTTTAAAGGTAACATTAAGAACTGAGTTCCACTTTATTAATAATTTTGGCAGAGGCTGATTTGGCAGGACCTTCCCTTTGCTTGAATTTACATTTTCCCTTTCATACATCTGGATAAATCATACTTAATAGTTGATATTACTTGTTATTTTCAAAATGTTAGTCATCATCTGAAGTGTTTTGCCATGCGCTAAATAACATAATTAAGCATTAACCAAAGGTTCAAATTTAGCGGGCACATTTACATGTGTCTTAATTATCTGTCAATTTGTGTCAGTACTTGGGACCACTCAAGAGACAGTTTAGGCAAAGGTTGTCCCTAGAGGCTTAACAAAATTATTATACGCTTATTAGAAAACACTAAGACAAAACTCCCAGGTGTTGTTCTCAACCACTTGCAAATAGCTAGAAAAAAAAATACAGGTTTGCTATGAGCAGAACAATTTTCCAAGTATAAATACTATATGCAGATGCACATGCCTGTTTCCATGTAGTAAACTGAGGAAAATAAATAAGAGAATTTTCTAAGTGTTCTCAACTCTTTATCTTTTTAAAACAACCTGGAAGATATATAAACTATAACCATCTACTAAATCCACAGTGCATTTTGGTGATGGCAAAATCTTACACAAGAAATAGTATTTGTATCTGGGCATGTTAGTACACAGTTGCCAAAAATCCATTTGTTAAAAAAAAATTGACTGAATATGCCTGTTAAATATTGCATTTAAAAAGTTGTATAAGACTAATATACTGGGGCAAACAACATAAAGCCAAATATTTACTATGTAACACACCGAGTACTTACATATTCCCTAAGTCCAAACTTTAAATGGTTTCTCAAGTTTTCAAATCATTCTCGAGTTGCACCAGAAGGGCAAACAGTTCTATATTTGCTGAGATGAGAAATCAAATCTATAATTATAATACACAAGCAAATCCATTCTCATTGCCAATATGGATGTGGGGTGCAGTTAATTTACAGTGATTAACAACTTTTGAGAATCAGAATTCAGACCATTATACTATAAAATTTCTCTTGATAATCCAAATGAATTATCCTGACTTGCCAAGAAATTTCAAAAAAACTAACAAGTAAGCCAGCTGATTTTTTCCAACAAGGAAGAGGGGAGCAACATGCTATTAATGCCAATAGAATATGACTGATGAAAATAACATAAGTATATTAACTTTTGACAGATTTTGCATTCTTTAAATTTTTTTTTGCCTGAAAGCAATTTAAAACATATATACTGCTTTTTATCCATTTAAGGCTTGCTTTTTCTTATAAATATTGAAATGGAATAAAATAATACACTTTATTAATTTAATCTAGAATTTTTCCTAGAAAAATATTTATGCCCTATTCTAGGTCTAGGAATAAAATTTGGGAATGATGGAAAGGGGAAAGAAAGTGCTAATATTTAAGAAATGTGAGGTATATAAATAAGCAGAAATGTGTTGCATTCTTATACACTCAAGTGTCAAAAGGAAAAATTAAGGAAATAATACCATTTACCCTCATATCAAAAAGAATAAAATACCTAGGAATAAATCTACCTAAGGAAGCAAAGGACTGGTACCCTGAAAACTATAAAACACTAATGAAAGAAATTAAAGAACATGAAAAGATGGAAAGATATACCATGTTCTTAGACTAGAAGAATCAATATTGTTAAGATGACCATAAAGCAATCTTCAGATTCAGTGCAATCCCTAACAAAATACCAATGGCATTTTTCACAGAACTAGAACAAATAATTTTAAAATTTGTATGAAAGCACAAAAGACCCCAAATAGCCAAAGCAATTCAGAGAAAGAAGAACAGAGCTGGAGGAATCATGCTCCCTGACTTCAAACTATAATGAAAAACTACAGTCATCAAAAAAATATGGCACAGGCACAAAAGAGACACATAAAATGTTAGTATGCCAAATCTAACAATGTTTAAACAGGTAATAGACCATATCTGTGCTAATTGCATGTCCTCCAAGAAGAAGACACCCAGATGAGATAATATGTACAAGAGATTTGCCGTGGGAAATTACTGTAAAGGGTAAAGGTGAGAAAACACAAGTCAGCAGAACTTTCAGACTGTGGTGTGGAAGGAGGAAATAAAAGAGGAAATGGAGTAAAACAACCTTAGACTGCACTGCTGTTCTAAGGACGCTTTGACAAGACCATTGAGGAGTCCATAAGCCAGTCATCTATCTGAGAACTCCCACGTCCTTCAAGAATTTGCCTGTATTGATACTACCAATTGTGTTCAATCACTGGGTCAGTAAACTATGGCTGAGGATCCAGTGAGATCAAGCATGTCCACAAAGATGGGGATTCACCCAGAGGGCAGCAACGGGGGCTGTCAATCAATTATATGCCAGACGGTAGGAGATGTGAACCCTACGTTTTCATAGCTGCCACAGTGACCAAGTTGGATTTTCTCCAGGGATCCAAAGATTTAATATTAACAAAATCTATAAATATGACTCACCACATGTGTTAGACCCAAATCTTATGTCCTTCTGCAGATTCTGTTGGCTCTAATGCTTAACGAGACCCTACCATTGAAGTAGGAAGACAAGAGCACAGCCATTTTGGAAAAGGACCGGGGAATGGACTCAGGCAAAACAGGTCTTGCAAGCTGAAGAACAAAGGCCCTGGGAGAGGGGGTGCTAAGTCCCAGGGACAAAACCAGGCTTGCAGGAATAAAAGATTAACTTTACCTCTGTTATGCTAAGGAATATACCGAGTTGCTACAAGAGGCTCAACTTTAGGTTGTAAAGTTTGTTGCTGTGCTTTCTTGCAGAAAATTCTCATGCATTTCTTTCCCCTCACAGAAGCACTCTCTATTCCTGATAGCCACCATGGAGCCATCTGGGGCTGATCAAAGCATTTTGATGATTTCTGGAAATTATCAGTTATCATGAGTCAAACCTTCCTTTTTGTTATAAAAGCAACTCACCCTTCTACTTGGAGAGCTGGCACTTTCATTTCCACCTCCTCCCTTGTGCACAAACTAGCTCTTCTAATTAGAAAAAAATTGCTTGCCTAAGATTCTTATGGAATCGATATTCATTTCTATGGTATTATTGTCCAAGAATCTGGAGAGGGCTCAGTAACACCATCACTATTATTACCTGCTTAGTCATTTTCTCTGATAAGGACTAGGGCCTCCCTTCTGGTTATCACTGCAGAAGTGAGCAAGCCAGCCACAGACCTGGATTCTTGACCTGTGACTCTGGGCTTGAATGAAATGCCATAATGCCATACTTTCATTCAAGCCTTTTGAAGGCATCCTGAGCTGCCATCGAAGGGACAAAATGATGGAACTTGGATATGTGTTTCATCCTCCCATGTTCTGCTTGGAGACACACTTCTCTATGCAGGGCATTCAGGAAGTTCTTGATGCTGAGTGAATGCAATAACCAAAAAAACTGCCAGGTATCTTTTTTTCTTTTTTTTGGCTAATCATGAAATGGCCAACATGGTAATCCATCCCTTCACAAAACTTCCCATCTTTTTCTGCCTCATTTCCATTTACCTTCTCTCTCACTACCCTGAGTGTACACCTTCCAAATTAAGTATCAACATTTTAATCCTTATTTCAGGTCCTGTTTCTGACAGAACCCAGGTCAATACAATAAACAGATTGAAGTTGAAAATACAATCATTTGAATAAGAGGAAATAAATTTATAGCCTACAAAATAATCTAAAAACCTCATTAAATGAGTAAAAAAATATTTTTTTTCCAGTGGCTGCACCTGTAGCATATGGAAGGTCCCAGGCCAGGGACTGAATCTGAGCTACAGCTGACACCTACACCACAGCTCCAAAACACCAGATCCTTAATACACTGTGCCAGGCTGGGATCAAACCCACACCTCCACAGCCACCTGAGTAGCTGCAATCAGATTCTTAACCCACTGTGCCACAGCAGGAACTCCTAAAAGATTTTTTTTTCCTTTTCTTTTTAGGGCCATGCCCACAGCATATGGAAGCCCCTAGGCTAGGGGTCAAATCAGAGCTGCAGCTGCCAGCCTATGCCACAGCCACAGCAATGCCAGATCCTGGCTGTGTCTGTAATCTACACTGCTGCTCATGGCAATGCTGTATCCTTAACCCAGTGAGTGGGGCCAGGGATCAAACCTACCTCCTCATGGATACTAGTCAGATTTGTTACCACTGAGCCACAACGGAACTCCAAAGATTTTTTTTTAATATGACAAAGCATGTATCTGAAAAACCTTTAACAAATAGTCTTCAATGGGGAAATAGAAATATTACCTTTAAAATGAGTTATAAGGCAAGAAGGCAGAATCAAGCAGGGACTGAGCAGCAGATGTGACAATATATTGGGGTAGTCAAGAATAGTTTACTAATGTGCTTATTTACAAAGCTATTTCCCAGGGGTAAGGGAAACTAATGATTGTACAGTGCCCCCCAAGGCTAACAGCAGAGAACACTCTTATTTTGGGCTAAAGGAGCAATTTACCAGATCTAGAGAGACTGGAGTCTTCAGGACATGAGCTGTGGCCTTTTAATAGAGGGGATACAGCCAACCCTCAGTGACCCAGTAGATTTGTGGGTGTACTGACAAACTCTTCAAAGTTCTTCCTAATATACCTGTAATACCTGTATACCTGGAACCTCAGAAATGTGTCTTTATTTGGAACTAGGGTCTCTGCAGATGTAATTAAGGTAAAGATCATTACAAGAGCATCCTGAATTTGGCTATGCCCTAAATCCAGTGAGAGGCAAGAAAGGACATACACACACACAGGGAGGATGGTCATGAGATGATGGCAGCAGAGACTTGAGTGATGCTGCCACAAGCCAAGGAGTGTCAGCAGTCACCAGAAACTGGAAGAGGCAAGGAGGGATTCACCCCTAGAGACTTCTACTGGAATACAGTCTTGCTGACACCTTGATTTCAGACTTCTAACCTTTACAAC
This sequence comes from Sus scrofa, assembly GCF_054392235.1. NCBI lineage: Eukaryota > Metazoa > Chordata > Mammalia > Artiodactyla > Suidae > Sus > Sus scrofa. The sequence goes on from NC_139395.1 coordinate 165,958,090, forward strand.
AATGACAGAGTAAGTTTTGTTGTCCTACCATGTCTGTGGTCATTTGTCATAGGAGTTCTAGGAATCAAACATAATACCCAAATTTAGAGATGAACTGTTCTTCTCCTTTATTTTCTTGACAGGGGAGTAGTAGGAAAGAAATGAGAACATAAACAGTGGAGCTGACCACAATGAAAGTAGAGCTTACACAACTGTACCTTTAACTGGGAGAAATCATCCAAAGCGCCCCTGACATATTCCCCCTTAGAAAACTACAGACACACACACACACACACACACACACACACACACACACACACACACACACACACACACAATATAAACCCTGATATAAACCCTGGAATGGAACATTTAGTAGGTTAGAAAAAAAGACTTCTGCCCAGTTGTCTAATAAGAACTGCATAAAGCTTAACATCTACCCCTGGCCAGTAACTCAGATGAAGAAAATGAGGATAGAATACAAAATATTCAGCCTCAAAGAGTTCTTTGATGTGAGGGGGTGGCACTGATGGTTCTGATAGTGATCAGAGGCCCCAGATGCAACAGAAAAAAAAGTCAAGAATCCATCACACACATACTATGTCAGAGCACTCTGTTTAGCCACTGAGCAAAATTTTAAAATGCTACCATGCAATGCAATATATACCATAGTCTAGGTTTTCGGGGTGGGGGTTGGGATAGCACACAAATGGCAAAAAAATGAAGTCCAACCTAGAATAATAAGGCTTTCGTTTTTTTAAAAGAAAGCCTTCACTTACATTAGGTCCAAATTCTCTAGAAAGTAATATCCAGAATATTTATACAATAAGTAAATAAAAACTAGATAGATGAAAGAGTAAGATGAAAATGGGATTGCAGGTCTAAGAAAACAAAACATGCATTAAAAATTCTTAGTAAGAATAACAATATAGAACTAGCTAAATACAACAGAGTTACTACTGAAAGCCAATTATCATATTTAAAAAAAAAAACACCTAAAATTTTCCTCCTACATGTCCCCTTTTCTACTCACACAGAAGAGTTCAATTCTGACACTTCTGGTTGCCACATGTGTAGGGGGTTTTCCCACACCAAAGCAATTCTGTGACACCAGCTGTAATTTAACTACCTAGATTTAGTGTCAGGTCCCACATGTTAGGGACTCACTCAGTCCCAGGAGGCTGCCCCCTACTTCAAGAGGCTTATCAAAAGTAGCAGTTCCCTAGTGTCCTCACAACTTCTGGCCGACTTGGCTGCAAATTGGAGGTTCCCATAATCTCCTCCCCGTTAGATCTGATTATTTACTGGAGTGGCTCATAGAACTCAGGGAAGCCCTTTTTCTGAGAAGTTCATTAAACAATATGTTAATGGATACAGATGAACAGCCAGATGAAAAGATACCCAGGACAAGGTCTAGGAGGGTCTCAAGTGCAAGCACTTCTGTCCTTGTGGAGTTGGGAAGCATCACTCTCCATTTGGAAGCTCTCTGAACACAACATTACTGAGATTTTTATGGAGGCTTCCTCACATAGACATGATTAATAATTAACTCCATTTTCAACCTTTGTCCCCTCTTTCAGAGAAGTGGGGGGTAGGGCTGAAAATTCCAAGCTTCTAGTCATGACTTGATCTTTCTGGTGAACTGCCTCCAACCAGGAGCCATCTAAGAGCCCACCCAGAGCCTCCTTATTAGAACAAAAAATGTTCCCAGGATTCTTATCACTTAGGAATTTGTACAATCTCTTTTGAATTAGGTGCCCAGGATCAGAACTAGGAAAAGGCACTTTACTCAAAGAGGAGCCTCCTCCCACCTGAGGAAAGCCCTTGTGAAAAGGAAACACTAAGGAAGTCACAGCCACACTGGGGAAGAGAAAAAAACTGAAAAGCAATTCAAAAAAATATATATTACTTGCCTTGAACAGACCAGAATGTCTTAAATTGTCTGAATAAAAAAGTTCTCAGCTGTGGAGTTCCCCGGTGGCTTAGCAGGTTAAGGATTCAGAGTTGTCACTGCTGTGACTCTGGTTACTGCTGTGGCCCAGGTTCAATCCCTGGCCCAGGAACTTCTTTATGCTGTGGGCAAAGCAAAAAAATAAAATGAAATAAAACAAAATAAAATAAAATAAACCAAAACCCCACAAAGTCTTCAGGTGTAACCTGAACAAATTAAAGTAAATTAGAAGGGCAGAAAAGTTGGGGCAGATGTAAAGTTGTCAATAAAATAATGTTTGTCAATAAACTATGAGCAAAATAAAAGATAGGTGGACACCTGAGCAGTAAAATATTTGCAGGTTTTAGTTAATCTAGTGCTTACAATTTCAGACCAATTATATTGTGAAAAAGATATTAATGAACCCAACTGATATACCATAAACAGATCAGATTGTTAAATCTTCAGAGTGAAATACATTTCCCAACTGGACAAATCAGATCTAACTAGTTAGAATACATTCTCATATGAATTAGATGGTAAATAGTAACACAGAAAGCAAATTTTGGATCCTTACTAACCTTATTTCTTAAACCCCATCTCAGCTTTCTTCTGAAATGATAATACCATCCAAATACCTTGGCTCAGTTATGTGGATTAAATTTGTTTTACCTTCTATAATGTGCAAGCAACACCCAGACTATTTTGCACATAAAATAAAAAGCTAAATTCAATGAGGAAAATTAGTACCCAGAAAATGCGTCACTCAGATTAAACTGACTTGGAAGTACAAGAGAAAGGATAAGAGAAGGTTTAAGGTAGCAGGCAGAGAGAAGTGGGAAATCAAATATGCTGCTTGGTTCCATGAAGAGAGGAGGAAGCAAGACAACCTTAAGGCTGCTTGATTTAAGGAAGACAGAGGCAGACTTTTTACAAGGAAAGATCACAAGAATTTGTCAGACAGATGAAAACTTCTGTGGGCCACTCTTAAAATGTCCAAAGGGAAAAAGGAGCAATGTCGTTTCTCAAATTAGCCTAAGGAAGAAAATAAGAACACAAGAGACAAGGACACTTGAAGTAATTGGGGGCAGTGGAGAGAAATATAGCCAACCTCAGATGGAGGGAGAAAAACATGAGGAGTGCATTTTGAGTTCAGTAGGAGGATCTTAAGAGAAAGGACCAAAATAAGATAGCTGTAGAAGAAAGCAAATGACTCCAAAAAATAACATATGCCTTTGGAATCTTCAGAAAAGAAAATAAAAGCAGGAAAATAGAGCAAGGGTATCCTTGGGATTCAGTCATTTATTTCTGCTGTCACATCTACAGAATTCACAGGCCAGACAAACAGTAAAAAGCCCTTCCAAGAGAACTTACAGAACTGTGTCAGAGTAGGCAACATTAAAAGCACAGGAATGTACACAAACATTAGAAACATAATCTAGGGAGCGTATTTTGGATAGAAAGTTGTTTTGCACATAAAATAAAAAAGCTAAATTCAATGAGGAAAATTAGTTTGGAGGACCTAGGTCCCCTCACTCTCAAATTTTAAAAACACAAATCCGAAGACCAAAAGACATAAGTTAGAAGAGATATTTGTGGATGTATAACCATCGCTTTCCTTCTCAATGGGAAAGGGCAGTTTTTTTCATATAATGCTATGAAATATTTCAGCTGTTAGGAAACTATTTGATGTCATTAGTCATTTTGATTACCCCTAGTCTCAAGATTAAAGTATATTTAGATAAGTATAATAGGTTTCCTAAAATAAAATGTTTGAGAACTCAGAATTCTGTTGCAAGCAATAAAAACAACAACAAAATTCTGGGACAAACTGGCTTTTGAGAAACATAACTGAAAATTCTGGGGGCCTCAGACCAGTTTGATCCAGGAATCATATTACCAGGTCCCATGTCTCTGCTTTGCATTCTCTGCTTTTGCTCCATATGCATTCTGGCTCTCCTCATGGTGATGAGATAGCCGTGGAAGTCTCCGGGGCCTGACATCCACACACCTCCAAATCCCAGTGAAAAGAGCAGGATTTTCAGTTAGCACCATCTGATGAGAAATTCCCCAGAAGCTCAAGCCACCTCCTTTTTGCATGTCACTGGCTCACCTGGGATATATTCTCATCCCATCTATCCTGCTGGCCACCCAGATCCCTAACTGGTTTCTCCTGGGAGCACTATTTTAAGAAATCATTTGCACCTAAGTCTTTAGATAAGCAGCCACTTGTGGCAGAAACTTCCCTAAGATACAAATGAATTCAGTGAAAGCCCCTGTCAGGATATCCTATAAGGCCTGAGCTGATCTTTTCCTTCTTCACGTCTCTGCAAAAGCTGGCATTTCACTCTCTGAACAGGACACACATCTTCTCAAATACTCACCTTCCCAGGTTCTGCACAGCTTATCGCCTGACCCAGCCTCCTGCTTCTCTTATCCCTCTCCAGTCTCTCCCCTGCGCCCTCTGAAAACATCCTTCCACAACAAACTGCCCTTTTCCCATAACCTGCTTGGATTTCTGCTATGTTACAGCCTCAGCTGAAACCTGATTCATTCCCAAAGGTGCCATTTCCCTCTCTTCTCTTTTTCCTTCAGAAGAGGGGACTCATTTTTCACATTCTCTCACACTGGAATCCGCAGATAAAGCTGGCAATCTCCTTGTACGAGAAAGGTCTTTCCAAACCATCACTTCTGTCACTTTAGTACTTCTGGATTTCACCGTGACAATAGAAATTTCTTCTGAAGTGACCTTGCTTCTACACAGGAGGGCCCTTAGGGAGTGTCAACTGTATTAAGCTGGATGGGGTGTATATGACTGGGTATAGTATTTTCTCCATCTTTCATAGATATAAATTATTTTTAACAAATACCTTGTGACTTGGGTTATCTGTCTTGGCTTTCCTATGTCCCTCCCTCATTGGCTGTCTACTAAATTTTGATCAGCTCCCATAGACTTTGAAAAGTAGCACCAAAACTCAGTCTCCCTCTCCATCTTGAGTAACTTTGATGCCCATGTGATAACAGATCCAAAACTACATGAAGAAAATGTCTATAACTTCAAAACTAGTCACTTTTCCATTCAATCTATCATTTCCATAGATGAATTCCTGCCCTGTCACTCCAAACTGTTCCACCCATGAAATCTCAAACTTAGAGCACTCTACTCTGACATAAGCCCCTGTCATTCTAATACTCACCTCCTTTCTCTCCTCCCACTAAACTAACCATCCTAAGATTTCCAAGCCCTGACTGCATCTATTGCTCTTATTTTCACTTAGGCTATTCTATACTTCCTGGGTCTTTTTACAAAAACTATTTAACATTTTGAAGTTTTTTTTTTAAAAAAAAAAGTAAACAGATTTCTTCTCCTTGTTGCCAAGTTATTCCTGATAACTATAAAGCTGATAGTTTAATTTACATGTAATTAGATTAGTAACATAATTTGTCAATTTGTAAATTTTTAGGAATAATGTTTAGCAATTGATGTGGTTATTTAAGAAATTTAGATTCTCACACTGAGACTAGTCATGTGAACAGGAAAGAACACTAGATATCGCACTCCTTGATTTCAAAAAGGATTTGGGCTTTCTCCCTAAAAGATAAAAGCGTGGTAGAAAGACCCACTATTCCTAATTATCACTTAATACAACCAAAGATGAAATGAGTGGTAAACCAACATCCCTAAAAAAAAAAAATCTATCCTACAATTAACCTTAGTGTTTATTATTTTAAATTCTATGAGGAGATTAAAAAGAAGTCCTTTCAATTGAGAACATTAAGTGCATAGCTTCTTAAAACAGTGTAAGAAGGGAAGCTCTCCACACCCTCTCCCTGTAACCCACCTCCTCTCTACCAGGTGCAAACACCCTCTCCCTGTAACCCACCTCCTCTCTACCAGGTGCACCTAGAATTGAAGGCTAATCCAGTTAGCACTGCATTTAAACAACGCTTGAGCCACTGCAGCAGTTTGGTTTCTGTTGCTATCACCTGGACTTTTCTCCAAGAAGTGCTAGAATGTTTTTGTTTTAATGGGCTACAGTCCTGAAGTCAAAGAGAGAAGGTGGTCTCATTTCCAGAGTCAGCATTCGCAAACTATGCAACATGCCCATGGCTTAAAAAACAGTTTTGGAAACCACTATCAATTATTTGTTAAAGTAGAAATACCATTTCTGAGGCTGGAAAAGTGGTAAAAGGTCACAATGATTTTCCAGAGCCCCAAAGATTTGCATACCAAGTGTGGACCCACCATTTCTAGGGAAACTAAGGAAGACTGAAGGAAAGTATTGAGTGATCCCTGAGTGCCTTCTGGTTAATTTTGAAGCAATTCCTGGGAAAGATTTCTATGGTCATAAGAAAAGGAAAAAGAATTGTCAGAAATACCTGGAAGAGAGGAAGCTCTCAGCAATGCCTTTGAAGGGTTTCCGTAGACGCCATTGCTCTCTCTCCTCCCTTCAACAGCACAAGCCCTGGTCAAAGGTCCACAGAGAAGAGGCAATTCCCTGGTAGACTATGAACTGTGCACTTGCAGAGGCACAGATTTCAGAGTCATAATTCTTACCGACACCTTCAGCTGAGTTTTCACGTTCTTTTCCACCAGGCCCCCACTCTAGTAAAATGGATAACTTAACATGCTTTGCATGTACCATATACTGGGTCATAGCTGTCCTCCACTGACACTGCTTCTAAATTTGCTAGGGAGTAGGTTTCTGATAGTCATCCTTCTAATCTGAAGAGATCAGGTGTAAAAAGTTAGATTAAAACAAGTTTAAAGGAGCAAGAAGTTTTTTGGTTTTTATTTTTGGTTGTGCTGCGGCATGTGGAAATTCTCAGGCCAGGGACTGAACCCATGCCACGGCAGCGATCTGAGCCACCACGGTGATGACGCTGGAACTTTAACCTGCTAGGCCATCAGGGAACTCCAAAGAACAAGTAGTTTTGAATCTAAAATAATACTGCCAATTCAGTTTGGGAGGGAAGATGGAGGTTGAAGTATTTTATGATATTAAAGAGTAAAATAGTAAAAGGAGAAATCAGATTCTAAATAGAATTGGAGAATATGATTATAATAAACTGAACAATTACAAACAATTTTCTCTATTTAAGAAAATCTGTGGTAGATTAAGGGAGATTTTCCCTTCCTAAAAATCCCTCTATCCACTCTAGCTGGCAGAGTTAAAGGAGGATAAACTATAGAAAGAAAAAATTCAATTACTACATCTAGAGATAGAGTCTTTAAAAGATGAGGAGTTAGGGTAGCCTTCTCTATGGAGATAAATCTTTGAAAAGATGTTAAAAGGCTGGATAATTAGTTATGACTATAATAGTCCCCATTTAAGTCCCTATTTGCTCTCTATTTTTTTTTTTTTTTTTTTTTTTTTTTTTTTGTCTTTTTGCTATTTCTTGGGCCGCTCCCGCGGCATATGGAGTTTCCCAGGCTAGGGGTCAAATCGGAGCTGTAGCTGCCAGCCTACACCAGAGCCACAGCAACTCGGGATCCGAGCCGCGTCTGCAACCTACACCACAGCTCACGGCAACGCCGGATCGTTAACCCACTGAGCAAGGGCAGGGATCGAACCCGCAACCTCATGGTTCCTAGTCGGATTCATTAACCACTGCGCCACGACGTGAACTCCTGCTCTCTATTTAAAATGAGGAAGTGGAGGTTCAGGGAGGAAGTAAACTGCTCAAAGTCGCAAAGATGCTTAAGCATCTTGACACCCCTGAGTCCCATTCCAAAGCCCATCCTCCTTCCACTCTGTGCCATGTGCATTGTCAAGAGGCTGAGAAGCTGATTATCTTTTGGGTGGGTCCAGGTGTGACCATTTCAGCCACACCTCTTTGGGGAGATGTGGTTTCTGAATGTTCTTGCCTTCCAGGTGGGCATTCAGACTCAGATTCATAAAATAAACTCAACTACAAAAAAATTGATCTTATAAAGTTCTTTTCCTTTTGTGCTGCCCACAGAGATGGCTTAAGCAATAAGAAAGACATCCTTTACTCACGCACGCAAGCAGCTCTCCTGTGGTTCACTTTGTAATTAATAGAAGTCACTCAAAAAGTGTTGGTGATTGACAGGAAATCTGCTAAGTATGTTACAAATATTCTTTTACTCAATCCAGCAATAACTGAAAATATATACTAATATGACCATTTCATAGATGAGTACACTGTGGGGCAAGGAACTGAATGATTTATTACAGATTCATAGCAAATGGCAAGCCCTAAGGATAAAACACCTGCTATTAACGTCATACCCCATGTCATGAAGGACAGAAAATATGGTCCATATACATGTTCTAACCAGTATATTCTCCTCAAAAAGCCAAAAGATTCATGTTGCCCACAAAAAACAAACCTCTCAAAATAAAATGTAAGATACCAAAATCTAGTCCTTGGCTACCTTTCCCTCCTCCCTTTATCCCTGTCATCACACACTCTAAGATTCTGGTCACAGTCACTTACCAGTCTCTCGACTATGCCCTGTGCTCAGTCCATGTTGTCCCAACCTGGGGTGCCAGCACCCTCCTGTCAAGGCTCCTTCTATCCTTCAAAATCATACATAAACCCCATGTCTTCCATGAAGTTTCCTGGGATCCTCCTCCAAACAACTCTCCTTTACACTTCCATAGTGATGTCATCACTTCCACTGTGGCATTTATCATGCTTGGCCTCTTATTATAAGTCATTAGATCTAGTCTATGGCTGACTGAGACTCTTTTTGCTTTACACACACACACACACACACACACACACACACACACAAGCACACTCAAGTGCACACACACACAACACTCCTGGTAGGTATGATAGGCAACCTCTTAAGAGAGCTTCAGTGATCTACCTCCTAGAAATCACACCCTTATATAATTCCTTCTTCCTGAATCTAAGCTGGATCTAATGACTCACTTCTGAGCAGCTGAATACAGCAGAAGTGATGAAATGTCACATCCATGTTAAGTTACAAAAAGATTGATTTCCGTCTTGGCTCCTTGCTTGCTCTCTTGTTCTAAGTGAGTCAGCTTCCATGCTGTGAGCTGCCCCATGGAGAGGTCCACATGGCATAGAACTGATAGAGGCCTCTTACCCACAGCCAGCATGGAACTAAGACCTCCAAGTCCAAGAGCCCACAGGGAACAGATTTCTTCTAACAACCATGGGTGTGAACTTCAAAGTAGACCCTGCTCCTATCAGGCCTTCAGTTGAGACTGTAGCACTGGCTGTCACTGGCTGAAACCTCATGAGAGGCCTTGGGCCTGAGGCACTCAGATAAGTCATATATTGATTTCAGACCTACAGACACTGTGAACTAAGTAAGCACTTGTCATTTTAAAGTACTGCATTTTGGGTTAATTTGGTGTACAGTAGTAGATAACTAATATGGTAAGCATATAATGTCTCTGAATTATACTATAGAAAATGCAGATGTAATGAAAGAGATATTTATATCCAAAGAAGTACAAAACTTTATTCATGTCAAAGCTATAATGAAAAAGTTATGAATTCATCAGTTAATAGTTCAAAATGGTTGAGCTATCTTTTTGCCCAAGGGAATGTGTAACTAGAAGGGGGTTCTAGAAGACTCATTTCTGAACTTCCACTATCAAAAGGGAGCTATTCACTCCAGGTACCTAACACTGTTCATGAAAAGTGGGGTAGAAGATGTGGATACAAACAGTAAAAGCCTCTGTTGCACAAAAGTTCTACAAGCTCAGATACTAGAATTCTTGCTTGACAGGGTCTTAGACTAATGTTCAAACTACTTCCTCACACAGTACACATGTTGCCTGTATTTAAAATAAGCACAGTACAACTCCACTCTCCTGAGACAAAGAAGAACCAAACAGGCTGGTTTTGGAGAGACTAATAAGGTAATCACTACACACCCAAAATACATTGACCACAGACAGACATTTGCTATAGACTTTAGAAAATATTTCCAAGGATTTAGCTATGACTCTGTGATAAAAGTCCTTAAAATGAAAAATGACACAATGGACCAGTCTCTCAAATTTAATAAAAATAATAGTGTCACAAATAATCCTTCCTCCCTCCAGAAAAAAAGGATAGAAAAGCTAAATAAACCTTTGAAACTGAAAAGGTTTCTCTAAGCTCAGATTTTTTTTTTTTTTTTTTTTTTTTTGTTGTTGTTGTTGTTGTTGTTGTTGCTGTTTCTTGGGCCGCTCCCGCGGCATATGGAGGTTCCCAGGCTAGGGGTTGAATCAGAGCTGTAGCCACTGGCCTACACCAGAGCCACAGCAACGTGGGATCCGAGCCGCGTCTGCAACCTACACCACAGCTCACGGCAACGCCGGATCGTTAACCCACTGAGCAAGGGCAGGGACCGAACCCGCAACCTCATGGTTCCTAGTCGGATTCGTTAACCACTGCGCCACGACGGGAACTCCTAAGCTCAGATTTTAAAAATAACCATGGATGCAACTAGAGATATCATACTAAGTGAAGTCAGAAAGAGAAAAGACAAATGCCATATGATATCACTTACATGTGGAGTCTAAAATATGACAAATGAACCTATCTACAAAACAGAAACAGACTCAGTGATATAGAGAACAGACTTGTGGCTGACAAGGGGGAAGAGTGGGATGGACTGGGAGTTTGGGATTAGTAGATGCAAACTGTTGCATTTAGAATGGATATGCAATAAGGTCCTACTGTATAGCACAGGGAACTATATCCAGTCTCCTGGGATAGATCATGATGGAAAATAATATTAAAAAAGGAATGTATACATATGTATGACTGAGTCGCTTTGCTATACAGCAGAAATTGGCACAGTATTGTAAATCAAATATGCTTTAATAAAAAATGAAATTTTTAAAAAACTTAAAAAGAGAATAACCAAAGTTAGAAAGGTATTATCATGGTTGAATTCAAAATTAGGATAGTGACAGGCTCAAATTAAAATATCAGAAAAGACAAGTTCCAGTTTGATGTAAAGCTAATGAGAAGAGTTAAGAGTGAGAGAGGATAAGACTTTGTAAAGCCACATTTGGAGCTTGAACTGGAGGAAGATAAGTGTAAGTATAACATCATTGATCTTAGTTGAGAAAGACCAATAGAGAGTAAGACTGTTGGAACACAGATCCTGGCTCTTATACTTAGCTCTGTGGCATTGGACAGAGATGGAGAAAAACCTCTTAGGTGGTATGGAGGATTAAACAAATGAATGTGTATAAGAGTACTTAGAACAATGCCAACCATAGAGTACATAATAAGTTTTAACTATTATAAAAATCTTGGAACCCAGAAATGAGGTCCCCTTACCAACAATTAGCAGACAGAGTTTTAGAAGTTGCCTAAGGCTGTCTGCCTTATAATCAAAAGGGCTAAAAGAATAAAAAGCACTAATGTTTTTATTGCCTACATGTCCTACCGGCAAATAATGTATCTCAGAAGAAAAACTTTAATCATCAATAGGATCCTAGCCCTTAGGACTCTACTCCAATAAACCCACCAGGAGATGATTTTCTAGTAACTGACTAGGTATGGAAATAGGGTGCTTTTTACAACATCTTAGCATTTTATGAATTTGAAATTAATTCGAGGATTATATATGCTCTATAGTTACTAACATATTGCTTTCAGACAGGGTTTGGTAATATATGCTAGCTCTGTTTGGAAGTGCTTGTCACACACTAAGACCACCAGCATTAGGTATTTTAAATATTTTACTAAGAAAAAGGAGTATCTTGGTTTTGTGTTAATTTGCATTTATAATGTTTTAAATAAATGAGATATCTCTGCTAAATATTTTAGTTTAGTGCCCATGTTTCTTAGAAACATAGCTTGAGGGGATTTTTGCAATTATATCAAAAGCTATAGTAAAAACTGCTTACATACTTATAGGTAAATGATCATTAAATGTTTAGGGTTTTTAAAATATAGCACAGCTTTGAATAAGGTATAACAAATTCTTTAAAGATAAGATGATTGGAAGAAATGATTCAAAGAATATATAAATTGAGGGGATTTTTTTTTTTTTTTTTTTTTTTTTGGCTTCTTAAGGCCGCACATGCGGTATATGGAAGTTCCCAGGCTAGGGGTCAAAATGGAGCTAAAGCTGCCAGCCCACCCCACAGGCACAACAACACAGGATCCGAGTTCTATTTAAATATAGAAAAGTATTCTTTAAAAATTTTTAAAAGCAGGCTGAGGTAGGGATTGTGTGAGTTGGGACAGTGTGATTGGGAGGGCACAGTTTATACACAATAGGTTAAAAAGGAAATAATATGGCCCCCGTAGCCCCAAAACAATGAGCAAAATTTTAAATATGTTACTGGGAATAGACTGCTTAATGAAGTACTGAACTTCGTATAAGACAATGTTATCCTCTATGAGAAGAAATATTTACCTCCCTAATTTGAAATGATGTTAAATCAGACAAAGAGAAATGTCATATATCACTTATATGTGGAATCCAAAAAATGATACAAATGAACTTATTTACAAAACAAATACATTCACAGACATAGAAAACAGACTTATGGTTACCAAAGGGGAAAGGGTGGGATAAATTAAGAGTTTGGGATTAAAACATACACACTACTATATATAAAATAGATAAACAACAGGGACCTACTGGATAGCACAGGGAACTATATTCAAAACCTTGCATGAGTTCCTGTTGTGGTGCAGCGGAAACAAATCTGACTAGTATCCATGAGGATGCAGGTTCCATCCCTGGCCTTGCTCAGTGGGTTAAGGATCCAGCATTGCTGTGAGCTGTAGGTCGCAGAGGCGGATCGATTCCTGCACTGCTGTGGTGTAGGCCGGCAGCTTTAGCTCAGATTTGACTCCTAGCCTGAGAACTTCCACATGCTGTGGGTGCACCCCTACAAAAAAAGAGAAAAAAGAAAAATCTTGTAATAACCTATAATGGAAAAGAATCTTAGAAAAGAATTATGTGTGTGTATATAACTGAATCACTTTGTTGTACACCTGAAACTAACACAACACTGTAAATCAACTATATTCAATAAAATTTTTAAAAAATAATTACAAATAAAAAAGATGTTAAACTTTAATCATCCTATATATAGAAATATTACCAAAGTCTGTCTTAGTAATGTTGATCTTGTATAATGGACAGGACATTCTAAGTGGTTTCAGCTAAGGCAGATACAAGATGGGACGGAAGGAGAAGATAGGTTTTTCTCTCTAGAAAGTGTCTTCTGCATTGCCTCCAATCTTTATTAAATTAGCTAAAAGGGACCCCATTTTTCAAAGATGGTGTGTAGGACAGATCCCGGATGGCCATGGCAAAGACTCACCTGAAATAGAAATAATTAAAGTAATAAAGCTGTAAACATATATGTTCATATCTCTAGCTTGTATCTTAACATCTTGTTGGTTGGGGATTAGTAGTTTGAACTCTAAATGGCTGATAAGGAGTGATGTACAATTTGCAGACTACAAGATTCCAACATCAAGATCAAAGGAAGAGCAACCCCTCATTACTCAGCATTTAAAAGTAAGCCTCTGAAGGGACATTTAGCAGTTTTTATGAAGAAAAATTCTTAAACTGAAGAGAGAGAAGCTGCACCTGCTAGCCACATCTTATCCTTCACCAGGCAGGGATGCAACAGGAGGCGTATCGCAGAGACCAGCGGGAAAGGAAAGCCAAAGGAAAGCAGACCTCCAAGGACAGGGTAATGTCTATCACAAAGAAAGAGGGATTTTTAAATATGATGAAGTAAAAGAGGCCCTAAATTATTTACTGGGAACTTCACTTTGGGCTAAAATTGAGATTTTGAATAAACAACTGAATACCAAAGATGGGCACATGTGAGAAAGAGACTATACATTAGAAAGGAGAACCTGGAGTTCCCATTGTGTCCCAGCAGAAATGAATCCTACTAGTATCCAAGAGGATGAGGGTTCGATCCCTGGCCTTGGTCAGTGGGTCGGGGATCCGGCATTGCCATGAATTGTGGTGCAGTTTGCAGACGCAGGTCAGATCCTGCATTGCTGTGGCTGTGGCATAGACCAAAAAAAAAAAAAAAAAAAAAAAAAAAAAAAAAAAAAAACGCAAGACTAGTGGAATTTTTAGGATGACATATGTTTATAGCTCCCACTGAGAGGAATGAACTTGGACTCTCGTTTTCCTTTCCAGGGAAGGCAGGTCAGAGCCCTGGAGTGTATCCTCAAGGGCCAACCTCACCTGGAGGAGGTCTGAGAAAGACCGGAGTTTTCCCGAGTAGGCTATTTGGTCTTTCTGGGGCTTAAAATAAATCGGGAAGTAACTGGGCACTCTGGTAGCACCTGAGCTGCTGCTGGGGAAATCTTTACATGTCTAGAGTTGGAAGTCAGTTGCAAATATTCATTCAAAGCCTCAAAGAATAGGATGCTGTCATGTAACAGTTTAAAACAAAGTTTCCACTCCCCAGCAAGTGTCTGGGAATTTCTAAGTTGATTGGCCAGTCTCAGAAAGTAAGATACCTATAATGACTTACAGTACAATGTATACCTTGTTACTGACCACAGCAGTGAGGAGCCACCCAGGATCCCCCGTTATTGGTCAAAATATTCATACAGCTTTGGTCTCCTCTGATTGTCTGGAGGAAAAGTGAATTCAAGAATCAGTTCCTTCCCCAGCACAAACCAGCAGATAGCACTCTGGGCAGCCACAGACTGAAGCCAGGAAAAGCCCTTCTCCAAGGTCTCTAATTTACTTTAACAACTGCCAAACTTTTAGGACACCCAGTATTATATAATTATATATCACAATATCATGTTATAATGTAATTAGAAAATTGTCATTTATTTTTATATTCTGAAATAATAATAATTAATATTTATTGATCATGTTCTACACACCAGGCACGTCACTAAGCACTTTAATGCATTTCATTTACTCTTCATGGCAAGCTCTGGGCACCCTGCCTACCTCATTTTACACATTAGGAAATTCAGAGAAAAATACACAATTGTTTAATGAGGGAACTGGTATTCACACCAAAGATTATTTGACTTTGGACTTCATGATCCTGACCACTACACCTAGTTACATATTTTAATTAAAAATATGCTTATATGCTTTTAAATGTGGGGGATGACACCAGTTTACTTCGGACAGAAATGATTTCCTGCAAGTCTATGGGAAACGTGGAAATTCAAGATTTCTTTGTCAGGTACGAGTAACACAGAACTCCTGAATTGTCTTTTAGTACCTCTTTCTATTGTTCCAAGTCCCAAATAATAAAAACATAATGAAAATTAAATCTTAATTTGTTGAATCTTTTCTTAGGCATTAAAAGTGAGATTTACTTAATGACTATGCCTTGTAACAGTATAACTATCTAACTGACTTTAGCTTTTTTTTTTTTTTTTTTTTTTTGTCTTTTTGCCATTTCTTGGGCTGCTCCTGCAGCATATGGAGGTTCCCAGGCTAGGGGTCTAATCGGAGCTGTAGCCACCAGCCTATGCCAGAGCCACAGCAATGTGGGATCTGAGCCATGTCTGCAACCTACACCACACAGCTCACGGCAACGCTGGATCCTTAACCCACTGAGCAAGGCCAGGGATCGAACCCTCAACCTCATGGTTCTTAGTCGGATTCGTTAACCACTGCGCCACGATGGGAACTCCAAGCTTCTTATTTTTGAATTCAAAGATAATTTGACTCTGCTATCAAACCACAGTCCTTGTTTCTTTTCCCTGACACTGGAGGAAACATGTATCCTTGGGGGAGATAACAAGCCTCTGTAGTGTAACTACATGAACAATTAGAAGTAAAAATATACCCTCAGACATAAATTTCCCCAAATACTTTTCAAAGCAAACATTTCTCATCCCTCCTTCACCATCTTATCAAAACATTAGGACTTCTGTCCTTTGCATTTTCTCATTTTTGGTAAATTATTTAAACTATTTCAGCATGATTCCTCAAGACAACCTTATATTAAGCATGTGTTTTGCACAAATGTACTGTGGTTATTTGCACTAAATCAACTTATATAACCAGTCATGATATTTTTCTTAGTGGAAAAATAAGACCATTAAGTAAAACCATACATTGTTTGACACATTCACATCCTATTTTAAGTTTTAGGGATAAACAACTTAGAAAAAAAATTCTTATCTTAGAAATTTATGCCTTCCAGTTAAACACTAAGTAGTCCATACAAATGCAGGTTGAATTAAGGTGCGATGATAAATGCAGTATGAATCAGAGAGCAAAGTCCAAGGTATTTTGGTTACTTAGTACATAACCACTGATGTTAGGCAAGACTCCTTTCAAAGTAAACCCCACCCAGATCAGGGTCAATACAGATATTTAAAATCCAGAAATCAGAATGCCCAGTTATAGCAAATGTAGGGGAATAGCTAGTGCACTCGGGTTTCCATGCTCTGCGTGCCAGCCTTCACATCAGCCTCTGATTCAGGCAGCACCCTAGGGCAGTGGGTGGGGATGGTGCAGGGGTGGGGTGGGAGAACTGATCTTTGACTTCCAGGCCCAGGGTAAGCTTATCTAGCTGGCCACAGAGTCATAAAGAAAATTCTGCTACTGATTGCAGTGCGTGCTGACAGTTCCATGAAAAAGAGCCACAGCCCTACAAAGAGGCATAGCTTATCCACACCTACAATTCCCACTGCAGTTCTGGTTGTGAGAATGCCCAAGATTAATAAACTCGGCTTCAGAGGATAGCTTTCTTTGTAAAGACTTCCTCGAACTCCATGGGGGAAAGCTTCACAGTGCCTCTCCTTTATGCTTTCATATCACATATTGTTATTATAGCTACTGGGCATTTTTTTCTGACAAGAACATGTGTGATAGATACTAGGGACCATGCTTCCCTC
The DNA here is from genome assembly GCF_054392235.1 of Sus scrofa. NCBI lineage: Eukaryota > Metazoa > Chordata > Mammalia > Artiodactyla > Suidae > Sus > Sus scrofa. Next base: position 165,974,819 of record NC_139395.1, read on the forward strand.
ACCCCTGTAATCCCCAACAATCAGCATTGTGCCTACTACATTAAAGCACATAGTAGGTGGTCAGTATTTACTTGTTACCTCATGCAGACAATGGACTCTTCAACAGGACTTCAACAGGACCCCTCTATCTAGACCAAAGGGCATATGAAGCCCTTGATCCTATGGACCTGACTAGTTTTCTAGCCTTCATTCATTGCTGCCCACATCCACCTTAGCCTCCTGCCACACAAAGACACTTGGAGGAAAGGGCAGGGTACATTTGGGAAACTCCTTCCCTTTCTTTCTTGTCCTCTTTCTTCTACTCAGTAGACCTCAGTGGTGAGCCTTTTTCTACCCCCGGAAGGTGAACTGGAGGTCACGCCTCTCCTCCCAGGATCCCCACTGTCACCCAGGCCAAGTTTTTTCATTATTTAATAAGATCCATTATGAAATAAGATCAAATTGGGACTTCCTTTAAAGATGCGGGCAATTCCAGCTTTCACCTCTGAATACCCTGGGCCATGTAGTTCCTGGTACATCACAGCCACTCTAATATTAGTTTAAGGAAATAGCTCAGATCCTAAAGCCCACACATGGGGAGAACAGACTTTCACAGAATCCCAAAATAGAAGAACTAGATACTCTTTGAACATTTTTGAAGTTTTAAGATGAAATACCATAGACACACAAAGATCTTTATTATGCAGAGACTGCTCAAGCCGAGGTAAAAATAGAATTTAGGTATTTAAGAATATCAGTAGCTGAGAGATAACGGTTGCTCTGAGGTTTATGTCACAGAGAAAGCTACCTCAACATTCATACCACAAGTCAAGACTATATGTCAAGAGATTTAGGTTATGTACCTTTCCACTGTGACGTATTTGTCCCAATGTCTCCAGGGAGGGCTACCTGAAAGGAAGTAGGATGAGCTATTAGGAACCTAGATTAGAGAAGTCCATAGGGCCACTGCTTGCAGAGGTTCACTTGCTAGGCTTTGAGATTTGTTACCAATTCAAGTACATACCAGTTTGGGTTCTCCTCTGCCAAGTTCCTCTATAATGTCTTCAAGTTGCTGAGAGGAGAAATGGCAGATGGAATATTGCTAACATTGATTGTATCTATCATGCATATGCACCTACACTAAGGCTCAGAAGAGAATTTAAAGTAACACTGGTATTTAACACTTATTCAATTTGCAAAAGTTCTGAAGAAATATGAAGAAATAAAAGTATAACTGTCATGTAACTTGAGAATGGAAGAGTAGCTACTGGCTGAATCCTCAGAGATCAAAAATGGCTGAAATTAACAATCTGGCTGGAGTCTTTCAATTTCAAAACACTGAAGAAGAAAGTGAATTTGAGCTCTTAAGCTGAGGGGGTAGATAGACATGACTAAAATGAAGACGATCTTAAATTGGTCAGAGAGCAGACAAGGCATTATATATTAGGCATTTGCTAAATCAATATTTAATCAATACTTATTTCTAACAAGAAACGGTCTCCTAATATCAGCTAGTAGAAAATTTGATCTGTTATATTCACACAGTTATTTCCCTAGATATTAAATGTGATGTCTGTCATCATTTGTGCATGTCTTCCTGGCCTGGTCCCTGGTTGCTACAGAGCTGTAACATCATATTCAGAGGCTTCTTGTGTCGTCCTAGATTTTTTTCTGTGACCCCTTGTTCTGTTTTCCCTGTGTTTCTACATGTCTCAGGTCTAGAATAGACTCAACTATTTTCAACTTTGTGGTGGGTTATCATTTGAATTGCTTCCAGGTGCAATTTGTAAAAACAAATCCTTAACCCTGAGAAAGGATTTGTAACCCTAACTACAGGCAGAGTAGTTTACCCCCTCTTTGAGGATTAAGAAATGGGTACTAAGTGTGACAAGTCATGCATCTAGCAAATAAGTGTCAAAGATGGGCATCACTTTCCCCTCTCATGTTCCAACAGCGCCCCCACCACCACCACTTCTGACTCTGACCACTGCTGAATCAACTGTTAGCAGCACACAGGGGTCCTTGACAGCCCCTCATCTCAGATATTCTCTGAGTCTATCTTGCTTGACTCAACGATTCTCTGCTTCCTAGAGAGAACCCCAAAGGAGAGAAAATTAAAACCCTTCTGTGCTATTTTAGCCTGTAGGACTGAGTTACTCCTCTCTTTTGTGTTGGCAGGCAACAGTTCTGAAGGGTCTTCTACATGGTTCCTTAAAGCACCCCCACCAGGACTAAGCCTCCAGTTGCCACAGGGATAGTGACTCCAGAACACACCCTTGAGTTAGCTCACCTCTCTCCTTTTCTCACTCTTCTCAGGGCCCCTCCACCATTTGGGTTCCCTTCACCAAAATCAACCACTTAAAATGAAAGATTTCTCTCAAGCTCTGCTTTCTGGAGGAACCCAAGTTTCAACATGCTATAAACACATTATATTGATTTTCTGGTTCCTTCTTCTTATTACCTATTAATCACCAGACCTAAAATTCAATACTCATTTTTTCCACTTACAATCACAAACAACAGTTATAAGATTTAATATTTGAGTACCAAGTATAACTTCAACAAGTTCTATATAAAACCTTGCACACATTGGTGCTTAATAATGGGAAATTGTGGTTATTTTTAAGGTAGTGATTCTTTAAGAAGAATGATGTATATGTAAACATGAAGAGAAATACATAAATTGCTCTTTTGCAGATATCTTTACCCAATTACATTTCGAAGATCAGTTTATAGAGTTCCATGTCTATAAACCTTCCTGACTAGCTCCTTTTCATCCTATGTTTGTTAATAAAGAGTAAAATATTTATCCTTATGGCTTCTTAGATATATTAAATAGTCTCATGGAAGAAAATAGGGTGATGTCTTTATAGCTTTTATAATAGCAGTAATAGCGATATTTATCAGTTATAATTATATATACATATATGCATTAATGGGGGGTTGCTTTCACTAATTTTATAAAGAAGGAACATGGTTATTCATATTTGCTTGTTTCTGTGCAAAAATTGAATGAAATCTCTTGGGCAAAGTACCATATTGCTATCAGCATCACATATCAGCACAGGATTAAGAAAAACAAACTGCTGAATGTTAAACTATTTTTGATTTGGGAAGGACAAATCTAAGTATAAGTAGTAGTACAAAAGGAACAGTTCTATTTAGCTAGTGCGGACTATAAGATCAGCTAGCCACAACGCTTCTGATTTAAGAGCCAACAAAGATCATTTTATAATAATTGACAAATACCAGAAATCAAGCAGCCTGAATGTAAACATTGCCATGATTACTTGTCACTAAAGATTGAAATGCAAGGTGTGAAGTTATAAATATGAAGGAAAGAAATAAAGACCCAGCTTCCAGATCTTAGATATACTGGCTGAAACATTCATCACTGTGGAAAAACAGAGTTTTTCCCAAGGCTTTTCTAAGGAACACAAATAAAGTCTTATAGCGTGGCCACAGAGTCTATTTCTTTCAAAGTCTATGTTGAAAAGGTATCAGTTACTAACATATAAATGCCAGAATTAATGATTAAAAACATTAAAAATTTTAAAGAACATTTAAAGTGTAGTTTGTTTAAACATAAAAATAATGACAGTTCACTTCAGTTGAAAAATAATAATGTGAAATCTGTTTCCAAGATTGCTTTTTTTTTTTTTTTTTTGTCTTTTATCGTTTTAGGGCCTCACTCAGAGCATATGGAGGTTCCCAGCATAGGGGTCTAGTCAGAGCTATAGCTGCCAGCCTACGCCAGAGCCACAGCAATGCCAGGTCCAAGCTGCGTCTGAGACCTACACCACAGCTCACGGCAATGCCTGATCCTTAACCCTCTGAGCGAGGCCAGGGATCAAACCCACAACCTCATTATTCCTAGCCTGATTCGTTGCCTCTGTGCCACGATGGGAACTCCTGTTTCCAAGATTGCTTTTAATTCCTTAGAAAAAACCAACATGTACACTTGGTTTTAAAAAAAAAAAAATTCTTCTTGAAGCTCTGTGCAACTTATTCTTTAGTCAGAAAGTAAAATACCTTTCTTTCAATAAGCCCTTTGACTTCTTATTCTACTAGAGTGTAGGTTCTCATAGGTACATTATCATGGCTTTCCCTATTCTCCAATATTATCAAAATTAGAGTCCTATTCACATGACCATCTTGGTAAAAAGAAAGGAAAGTACTCTACTCAATTTTGCTTAAAATCCTATATGTTGACTTAACCATAATCATTAGCAGTATATATTCGGTAAAGAGTCAGAAGTTCATAAGAGAACAATGACTGAGGAAATATTACACATTACAAATACCACACATTACAAATACCAACTACTGGTGTCACCTTTTAACAGTACAGACGGCCAACAAGATTCAACAGAATCCACAGTAGAAACATCTCTTTGAAGTCCATGGTAAGACCAAAGCATCGACTACTGGCAGACAGGATGGACTTTATTGGATATGCATTATGAAATCTTCACTCTGTAGGAAATTATATACTTGCTCTGGAAATGGGGCAATTACGTGAAATGTTAATGAATACTTTCAGACAAAAGAAGTGTCAAAATAGCAAAGTGGGATTGGATTTTATGAGGAGGTTAATTTCTAAAGTCAGCATATAAAGCAAAATATTCACAAAGTTAAAATTACCTCTGAAAATCCTTACAAAAATGCCTTACCATATAAGAAACAGACAGAAGCATCCCAAATTCAACAGAGAGTTTTTGTCTTTTGGATTTTTATTTTTTTAGGCATGGAAACAGATTTCTATTTCTCTAGTTCAGATTATTATTTTTCAGTTGAGGACCCGATGTAACTGGCTTGCATTTTGCATCTGTGTGGTACCAAAAATATCTATAAAAGCGATATATTCCTAATCTTTATGAAGTAGTTACATTCAAAATTACAAGAGTATGACTTTTGGGAAGTCACAGAACACTGTGTGGTGTCAATTACCTTTAAGTTTTAGTGAGGTAGTTTTACTTACCTATGAAAGCAACAGAACTTGAGGTCACTCTCTAAGGTATGAGTCTGTGAGGTAGAGTCTTTTCTATAAGGAAGAAAGTAAACAGTAAGAATTGATCCACAATAAAGAAAATCAGAAAACCTCAGTGTAAAATCTACTTTTGACCTATCACCAATAAGACTCTAGGTCAGCACCCACGTTAATCATCTAAGCCTGAATTCATAATTTGGGTTTCTGACTCAGCCTCAGAATTGACAGTCCTCTGACACAGGACTGTGTCAAAAGTTTGTGTTAATATTTTAGTATAAGCTCTTTAACAACAGAAAAATCTGCATTTGAATCTCAGAACCACTTTGTATTTTTTTTCACTTTTTGAGATAAATTGTAGAGTAATGTGCAGCTGTAATAATACAAAGAGATCCCATGTAATGTACCCTTTACCCATTTTCTCTAAAAGGTAACATCTTGCAAAAGTGTAGTATAGTATCTAATTATTGTATTAGTTTGTTAGGGCTGTCATAACAAGTACTACATGTTAGATAGCTTAAACAACAGAAATTTATCCCCTCGCAGTTCTGGAGATTAGAAGTCTGAGATCAAGTTGTCAAGCAGGGTTGGATCCTTCTGAGACCTCTTGGCCTCAGAAGCTAAAGTTCAGGTGAGCTGAACACCTCAAGGTGTTCTCAGGTTGGTTTCTGTTGACATGGAGATGGCTATCCCCTCCCTGTGTCTTCACATCCTTCCTCTGTACATGTGTGTGTCCAAATTTCCTCTTCTTATAGAGAAATAATTTGTACTAGATTAGGGCCCACCCTAACGTCCTCATTGTAAATTAGGTACCACTGTAAAGACCCAGTCTCCAGATATGATTACATTCTGAGGTACTGTTAGTTAGGATGTCAACTTATGAATTTGGGGGGGATAAAATTCAGTCTGTAGCAATACAAGTATTGATATTCATCTAGTCAAGATACAGAACATTTCCATCACAAGGATCTTTCACATTGGCCTTTTTAGCCACATTTGCCTCCCTCCTCTCATCCCATGTAACCCCTGGCATTTGTTAATCTGTTTTCTATCTCAAGAATTTTGTCACTTTGAGAATGTATTATATCAGATAGTATATTACTTTTTGGTTGGCTTTTTATTTTTATTAAAGTGTAAAGTATAGTTGATGTACAATGTTATCTCATTTCCTGCTGTACACCAAAGTGACCCAGTCACATACATATCTGTATATATAGATATATATATATACACACATACACATACATATCCCCTTTCTTTTTTTTATTTTCCCACTGTACAGCAAGGGGATCAGGTTATCCTTACATGTATACATTGCAATTACATTTTGCCCCCACCCTTTCTTCTGTTGCGACATGAGTATCTAGACATGGTTCTCAATGCTATTCAGCAGGATCTCCTTGTAAATCTATTCTAAGTTGTGTCTGATAAGCCCAAGCTCCCGATCCCTCCCACTCCCTCCCCCTCCCATCAGGCAGCCACAAGTCTCTTCTCCAAGTCCATGATTTTCTTTTCTGAGGAGATGTTCATTTGTGCTGGATATTAGATTCCAGTTATAAGTGATATCATATGGTATTTGTCTTTGTCTTTCTGGCTCATTTCACTCAGTATGAGATTCTCTAGCTCCATCCATGTTGCTGCAAATGGCATTATGTCATTCTTTTTTATGGCTGAGTAGTATTCCATTGTGTATATATACCATCTCTTCCGAATCCAATCATCTGTCGATGGACATTTGGGTTGTTTCCATGTCTTGGCTGTTGTGAATAGTGCTGCAATGAACATGCGGGTGCACGTGTCTCTTTTAAGTAGAGCTTTGTCCGGATAGATGCCCAAGAGTGGGATTGCGGGGTTATATGGAAGTTCTATGTATAGATTTCTAAGGTATCTCCAAACTGTTCTCCATAGTGGCTGTACCAGTTGACATTCCCACCAACAGTGCAGGAGGGTTTCCTTTTCTCTACACTCCCTCCAGCACTTGTTATTTGTGGATTTATTAATGATGGCCATTCTGACTGGTGTGAGGTGATAGCTCATGGTAGTTTTGATTTGCATTTCTCTTATAATCAGCGATGTTGAGCATTTTTTCATGTGTTTGTTGGCCATCTGTATATCTTCTTTGGAGAAATGTCTAGTCAGGTCTTTTGCCCATTTTTTCATTGATTGATTGGCTTTTTTGCTGTTGGGTTGTATAAGTTGTTTATATATTCTAGAGATTAAGCCCTTGTCAGTTGCATCATTTGAAACTATTTTCTCCCATTCTGTAAGTTGTCTTTTTGTTTTCTTTTTGGTTTCCTTTGCTGTGCAAAAGCTTTTCAGTTTGATGAGGTCCCATGGGTTTATTTTTGCTCTAATTTCTATTGCTTTGGGAGACTGACCTGAGAATATATTCACGATGTTGATGTCAGAGAGTGTTTTGCCTATGTTTTCTTCTAGGAGTTTGATGGTGTCCTGTCATATATTTAAGTCTTTCCGCCATTTTGAGTTTATTTTTGTGCATGGTGTGAGGGTGTGTTCTAGTTTCATTGCTTTGTATGCAGCTGTCCAGGTTTCCCAGCAATGCTTGCTGAATAGACTTTCTTTTTCCCATTTTATGTTCTTGCCTCCCTTGTCAAAGATTAATTGACCATAGGTGTCAGGGTTTATTTCCGGGTTCTCTATTCCCCTTTCTTATATTACCTTCCATCATGGTCTATCCCAAGAGACTGGATAGAGTTCCCTTTGATACACAGTAGGATCTCATTGCTTATCCATTCTAAATGTAATAGTTTGCATCTACTAACCCCAGACTCCCAATCCATCCTGCTCCCTCTTGCCTCCCCCTTGGCAGCCATAAGTCTGTTCTCTAAGCCTGTGAATTTGTTTGTTTTGTAGATAGGTTCATGTGTGGTATATTTTAGATTCCACATATAAGTGATACCATATGGTATTTGTCTTTCTGACTTACTTCACTTAGTATGATAATCTCTAGTTGCATCAATGTTGCTGTAAATGGCATTATTTCATCATTTTTTATGGCTGAGTAGTATTCCATTATATACATGGACTGTATCTTTTTAATCCATTCATCTGTCAATGGACATTTAGGTTGTTTCCATGTCTTGGCTATTGTGAATAGTGCTGTTATAAACATATGGGTGTATGTACCTTTTTGAATTGTAGATTTGTCCAGATATATGCCCAGGGGTGAGATTGCTGGGTCATATGGTAGTTCTAAATTCAGTTTTCTGAGGAACCTCCATACAATTCTTCATAGTGGTTGTACCAATTTACATTCCCACCAACAGTGTAGGAGTGTTCCCTTTTCTCCACACCCTCTCCAGTATTTGTTATTTATAAACTTATTAATGATGGCCATTCTGACCAGTGTGAGATAGAACCTTACTGTAGTTTTGATTTGCATTTCTCTATTAGTGATGTTGAGCATTTTTTTCATGTGCCCATTGGCCATTCATATGTCTTCTATGGAGAAATGGCTATTTAGGTCTTCTGCCCATTTTTTGGTTGGGTTGTATTGTTGTTGTTGTTGATTTGTATGAGTTGTTTGTGTATTTTGGAAATTAAGCTCTTGTCAGTTGCCTCATTTGCAACTATTTTCTCCCATTCAGTAGGTCTTTTTGTTTTTTTTTTTTATGGTTGCCTTTGCTGTGCAAAAGCTTCTAAGTTTGATTAGGTCCCATTGGTTTCTTTTTGTTTTTATTTCTATTGCCTTGGGAGACTGACCTAAGAAAATATTTGTAGAGTTTATTTCAGAGAATGTTTTGCCTATGTTCTCTTATAGATGTTTGTCTTATGTTTAAGAATTTAAGCCACTTTGATTTTTTTTTTGTGTGCATGGTATGAGGGTGTATTCTAGTTGGATTTATATGTAGCTGTCCAATTTTGCCAGCACCACTTGCCGAAGAGACTGTCTTTTTCCCATTTTATGTTCTTGCATACTTTATCAAATATTAATTGACCATAGGTGTCTAGGTTTACTTCTGGGCTCTCTTACTCTGTTCCACTGGTCACTATGTCTGTTTTTGTACCAGTACCACATTATCTTGATTACTGTGGCTTTGTAATATTGTCTAAAGTCTGGGAGAGTTATGCCTCCTGCTTCATATTTTTTCCTCAGGATTTCTTTGGCAATTCTGGGTCTTTTATGGTTCCATATAAATTTTTGATCATTTGTTCCAATTCTGTGAAAAACGTCATGAGTAATTTGATAGGGAACACATTAAATCTGTAGATTGCTTTGGGTATTATGATAATTTTAACAATATTAATTCTTCCAATACAGGAGCATGGGATATCTTTCCACTTCTTTGAATTCTCAATCAATAAATATAGTTCAATATATGCAAATTAATCAATGTCATACACCACATTAACAAAAGAAAGTCAAAAACCACATGATAATCTCAATAGATGCAGAAAAAAAGCATTTGACAAAATCCAACATGTATTCATTAAAACCCTTACCAAAATGGGTATAGAGGGAACATATCTCCACATAATCAAAGTCATTTATGACAAACCCACAGCCAATGTAATACTCAATGGAGAAAAGCTAAAAGCCTTTCTGATAAAATCTGGAACAAGGCAAGAATGCCCACTCTCATCATTTTTATTCAACATAGTATTGGAAGCAATCAGACAAACAAAAGAAATAAAAGATATCCAAATAGGAAGAGAAGAGGTAAAGTTGTCACTATATTTGGATGACATGATACTATTTACAGAAAACCTAAGGACTCCACACAAAAACTACTTGAGCTGATCAACGAATTCAGCCAAGCAGCAGGACACAAGATTAATATTCAGTTGCATTTCTGTACACTAACAATGAAATATTAGAAAAAGAATATGAAAAGACAGTATCTTTTAATATCATACACAAAAGAATTAAATACCTAGGAATAAACCTGACCAAGGAGGTCAAAGATTTATATGCTTAGAACTATAAAACATAAATAAAGGGTTGTTTTTAAACTCAGCATAATCCCCTAGAGATTTATCCAGGTTGATGCATGTATTTATAATTCATTCCTTTTCATTGCTGAGTAGTATTCTATGGCATGGATACTATGGTTTAACCTTTCACTTGTTGAAGGCCATCAGGTCTGACTTCAATTTTGGACTGTTATAAGTAAATTTTCCATAAGTGTCTATGAACTGGTTTCTGACTGAACATAGGTGTTCACTTCTTTGGGAGAAATACCCAAGATTGCAGTTGCTTGGCTATTTAGTTTTTTAAGAAACTGTCTGTTTCCCAGAATAGCTGTACCATTTATATTCCATCCAGCAGTATGAGTGATTCATTGGCAAATGAGTGACCCAATTTCTCTAAATATTCACCAGTATTTGATGTCACTGTTTTTTTGTTTGTTTGTTTGTTACCAGCACTTGGTGCTGTCACTATTTAGCTATTGTGACAGGTATGTAGTGATACCTCACTGTGGTTTTAATTTGCATTTCCCTGATATCTAAATGTTGAATATCTTTCCACATGCTGATTCACCATCTGATATACTCTGATATACTCCATCTGATGAAATGTCTGTTCATACTTTTGCCCATTTTCTAACAGATTGACTTTTTACTGTTCAAGTTTTAAGCATGTTTTATATATCTTAGATACCAGTCCTTTGTTAAATATATGGTGTACAAATATTTTCTCTCCATCTGTAGCTTGTCTTTTCATCCTCTTAACAGGGACTTTTTGCAGAGCAACTGTTTTTAATTTATGAGACTCTATATCTTATTTTTATACTGTATTTTAGTTGGCTTTTCCTGACAACAGCTTTAGCAGGGAAAGGCAGGGATGCATTTCATCACTGTAGAGTCAGAGAGGCAGTCCAGGCAGTCCCTGGGGAGGACAAGGTTCTTCATACTCTAGGGAGGGACCCAAGTCCCAGGTTCCCTTCAGCCTTCTCTGCCAGCACCCCTGTGGGAGGGCATAGTACTTCCTAACAGCCTCCAAATGGCACAAGTCTAGGCTCTCTACCACCACTTTTCTGAGATATTTGATATTAATAAGGAAGTTATTATCTATAAGATTTCTGTCTCACTAGGTTTTCCCTTTCTGACCTTTTTAGTAGAGAGAGAAGTCTTTTGTTTGAGCCCTTTGGTCTCTGCCTCTTGGCATTTCTGGTTGCCAGTCTCTTCAGCTTCAAGTCTAGGCTAGATGAGGCTAAGAGAAAACCCACAGAATTCTCCACACTGTAGCTCCTTGGGCCCTGGGGTTCCTAACCTATTGTCTTTCCTCCTTCTATTTTTCAGAGCCTTATATTTGTTCTACATGCAATGTTTAGGGTTTTTATTGTACTCAGTGGGAAAAGAAACTATTACTTCCATTTGGTCATCCTTCCCTGCAGCTTTAGCTGCTTGCTCTTTTTACACCCCAGTTTCCTCATCTGTGAGACATGGGGAACATCTACCCCATGGGGTGGTACATAAGATTAAACAAGAGCATTTGAAATGTGCTCGCTTCATTGTAGACACTGAAATATTGGATTGTTTCTCTTGAAATGAAACTGCCACCAGTCTCCTGATCTTTCCAGTGTATTTTACAAGACTTCCTTTGAATCTTCTAGTTCCAGGGAGACTCAATATCCACCACTCATGTTCTCTCAATAACAATAAGACTGTTCCTGACTTCTCCCCTTGGGGTTGGCGATTTTGCTCTGTACAGAAATCTGATGTCCTTAATAAAGCCCCTAGTCTGTAGTAGACACTCAAATCTCTCCTCAAATGTAAGTTCCTCCTGTATTATTGTGATTTTTAAGAGGGCCTTTGGGCCAGTTCTCTTGCAATAGGGCCATTTCCTTAGTAACAGAATGGGTATGACAGCAGATATTTATCTCACAGGAACAGAGTGCTTACATATGCCAGCATTCTCTTCTGAATGATATCCTCACCTTTTACCCCCCAAAAAAGGCACACTGCTGCAATAATGCAATAATCCTGCCATTATCACTGGACTTTCCCTGTCTGTGTTCCCAGTTTCCCCACTGTTTCACAGCAGGGTGAAGTAAAATTATAGTGAGGCCAGCAAAACAGAAGAGAAGCTAGTTGCCAGCAGAGTCAAGCAGTATTGTATCAGGGAGTTACATATAGCCACCACAAGGGAAAACTCAGGCCTCTATTCCAGCAGTCACAAACCAGGCTTCCCTTTACTATAAAATAGCAATATAAGGACATAGCTAGTACAATGTACAAATAGAGAGTCTTATTTCCCCCTCATTAAATTCTTGGATGGGAACTATGCACAAATTTAAACTATAACATTCTCAAAGCATATAATTTATTGGGTGAAGAATGCTGTTTTTTAATTTATTTTAGACCTCTGTAACAATGGAGTACACAATGATAGTTTCTTTAAGTTATTAAATAGTTATTTAGAGCTGAAGACAATAACCCTGAGGTTAATTGGCTCAGCTTCCAGATTGTAACAAGTCAAAGTTATCTGAAGGTGAAGATTCTTTCATGTGCTTTGAGAAACCTCAGATATGTTGACTTTATTGCCACCCTAGTGGTCTATTTAAAATATATATATATATCCTTAAACACAGTAAATGAATCCATCTAACTCTGACATACCCCTTTTTTTTCCTAGAAATTGTAAATTTTCCAGAATCTCCTTCTCCACTTTGGAAGGGCATTGAAGGATGCAATTCCTTAAGAGCAGCTTATTTTATGTGATGAAGGTGTCTTCCTCCCTGAGAATGTATTTTGTCTCTGCATACTACATAAGGAACTCTCATCCCCAGAAAAACAGATTTACCATCTCCAGATGAGTCAGATGGACCCTCATATTCTTTTCTCCAATTCACCTGTAAGGCCCAAGTTTACTCAACTTGAATTCTATTTCTTCAATTACCAGCAGATGCAAAGAATGTCTCAACTCACATGGGAACTATTTACTTGTCTATATAATTTTTTGCAAGGCTTCCTTAAGGACAGGATCATACTAATTCACCTTATCACCCTGGTATCACATTACCTGGTTAACTAAGAAGCATTTATTGAACAAAAAGGGTGTGAAAAGAGAAACAAAAGGAGTTAAGTCAGGCATTTATTTTAAAAATTACAATGTGATGACTGCTCAAGTGGAAAGTTCTAGGGGGAAAAGATACTTAAAGATTTTACAGGCTACATTAAGGAAGGTCAAATTTCATTGTTCAAGTTCTTGAAAGGTATGAGAAAACTGAGGTTATGTTCATCACAGGACAAATTACAGGGACTTATCAAGGGACTGTGGTTTAGCAGCCATTGGTGGACAACTGGGTTTAGTAAGAGGTGAAGAAGGAAGAATCAGGGTTAAGGTCTTGCAGGGGTAAGTGAAAAACTTTCAGTCCTTCGGTGTCTTTCACAGGAAAAAACAATGTAAATGGGAACCTTATAAATGCATATTTCTATTTTCCAATAGATTGAATCCTACCTTAGGATAAGCGCATTAAAAATAACCTCGAGTTTTGACTCTGGGAGGATAGAAAGAAGATGAGAGAAGATCAACAGAAACACTAAACCTCTAAAAGCAGAAGAAATTATGCTATAAAAAGAGATAAAATTTTGTTAACATCAAGATTGTATTACATAACAAAGGAAAGCAGCAAGTTGGCTTTTAAAAAGAAAACATTTGGGGGACAAACAAGTTCTTCTTGGACCATGTTCGCTTTTTTCCTCCACAGGGAGTTCTTCCCCCCCCCAGGAGTATTTTTGGGCAAGTTAGATTTTTATTGAAAATTGGCTTTATTTCAAGTATCCAGTTACCAAAATATGTATTCTTACTTTCAAATAAGAAACATTTGAAAAAAAATGAGATTCCATAAAACACATAATAGATAAAGAGCTATCAGTATTTATAGTTCTTGAGGTATAGTAAACTAAAAATTCTAAACATCCTACCAAACTGAACCTAAAAGAATGAACATAAATATTTTAAAAATCTTCTATAAAGCAGCAACAGACTTATACAAAATAAAGGAATATGAAAAATCCCTCAAATTATTTAAAACCAGGGATGCTGGATAAATAGGCACCAAATCAGTTTCTTGATCTGTCAGTTTCTACGGAACGCTAGAGATTCTCAAGCTGCTTCTCTATGAGCTTGTATGGTGAAGAAGAACTAAATCTTACAGCCTGTCTAGTTAGGGAGTCTAATAGGAAATCACTGCAGAAAAGCTTGACTCCTTCACAGTATAAGGGGAGGGGGGAAGAACACTACCTAAAAAGATGACATCAAGAAAATATGCCTTTTTAAACTTGGTGCTAAGTGACGAGAAAAGAAAACAAATGTTTCCCAGAAAACACACAAACATAAAGTACTTCTTAAGTTTACTGCCTACATTCAAGTTACCTGTGTGGTACACAGAAACCCCAGGCACAGAATTTAATTTGCAATTGTCCTGGATTAGTTGTACCTCCAGAATACCAAGAAAAGAAAATACCAATGCTTTTTAGGAACTTAACAATAACCCAGAATTCTAAGAATTTGCACGGATGAAACTCCAAGAAAACTGAGCATCTCCATACATATACCAAAAGATGAAATCACAATAATGAAAACATATTATGAGTAAGAACTGGCAGAAAGAGACCTGCAAATATTTCAGATATCAGAATTATCAATTGGAATAGAAAGCAAATATGTTTAAATAAATGAGTTTTTTTGAGAATGAGCTAGGAACAAGAGATTTTAAAGGACAAAAACTAAGAGATTTAAAACACAACCAAACAGAATATACAGAAAAGAAGAATACAGTGTATAAAACATAAAATTCAGAATATGAATGAAAAAGCTGACTAATTTTATTTTTGCTCAGTCTACATTGGAAGTATAATTTGAAAAACATTTTCAAAATGCACCCCAGAAGGATGGATATATAAATGTAAGAGAGACAGCAAGAGACACAGAGAATAGAATGAAAAACAAAGCACATGTCTAGTTGGAGTTCCAAAAGGATTTGAAAGCCTGAGGAAGAGATAGATAGTAGCTGATAATTTATTACACTTGTTAAAAAGCCAAGATTTCCTAGAAATCCAAAGCAGTAAAAATAAAAAACAAAAACATAAACACTGACACATCAAAAATGTTGAAGAAAGATCATTAAAACAGAGAGAAGTGAAAGTCTATGAATTAAAGGCAATTAGAATGATGGTTGAACTCTTAAGAGAATATCGTGGAAGGTAGAAGACAGAGAAATGTTATACATATAACATCATTCTATGCCTAAAGACATTCTGAGCAAAATACGTCCTGAAAAAAACATTTTTACAACAAAAAGAAAAAAACTAAGTAAATTCCAATGAATGTTATTCAAAGAGAAGGGAAATGATCCCAGTTAAAGGGTCTGAAATAAAGGTCTAGCCCATATCTAATTTGGCACCATAAATGTACAAAAGTACATTGCTCAGATCTTCCTTTAAGGGAAAACCTAAAACAAGGAATGCAAGCCACTGACCACCTCTAGCTGTAGCATCTTCAGGACCTGTTGTTGTGTTTGAGCCAAAGATAACCCTCCCCAAATAGCTTCCAACCAATGACTTAAAAAGCAGTGATACTAAAATATGGTATTTCTGGCCAGTGCAAGCATGTGAGATGCAATCTTTGCGCTGAATATTTTAACAGGCTCATTGAGACGCTCAAAGCTGCACTTCATTCTCATGCTCTTCCAATCCAATCCGGCCTTCCTTCTCTGCCTTATCTCATAAACATCAGGCCTCCATCACTGTCAGAAGGCTTTCCCTATTCCTCCTTACTTTCCTCTTTCTGAGCCACAAACATTACCAATAAACCTCATGCATTTCTCTGTCTTGGTGACTGATTCCTAAAAGATCAGGCTAACACAACCAGTACCTTGATTGGTCTAAGAGGTTAGGTGGTAACATGGGGTTTGGGGATTGATTCAGTCACTAGCTACTGGCACGAAGGACTCCATCCTGAGTAGTATGTGAAGCATACTCCCTGGCACAAGGTGGAGGCCCAACTGCTAAAAGGGTCACTGATTAGGACAAGAAAAACATCCCAATGGAAGGATACCCTCATCGGTAGTGACTATTTAGGCATTTAAAAGATAAGAAGGGCAACAATACATATCAGGAAAGTAGAACTGATTGATTATTGCTAAGTTTTGTTAATGAACAAGAGGGAAAGTGAGACACTGTAGGGCAGTCAAAAAGTTCAAAACTAAATGTGAGCACCAGAGGGCCTGTTTAGTAGCTTACAAAGAGGCTCTTATAGTCTTCACAAGGAGAGCAGATACAGCTGAGGAGCAAACTCCAAATCTGATCATTAAGGTTGGAAAGATTCAAAGAGTAGTGAAAGCTCATGCAAGACAGAGTCTACTATGCCAAAGACAAGGCCATATGTTTGGGGAAACATGGCAGGAGAGTGTCTAGATAGGTGTCCCTGAGGACTATGACTCTGTGGACACCCTAGCCAGAGCCTAGAAAGGTGGTCCGGCCCTCCCTTTTAAAGACTAACATTGATCTCATATAGGAAGACACTTGCCCACATCAAGAAATGCCACCATTTTGTCTCCTGGCTTTAAGGCTGAAAACTAGACTTAAATCTTAGCATATACCAGCTGGGTTTATGCCAGACTTGTTAGATCCCAAAGTAAATGCAAAAATTAGCTAGCTTGGAGTTCCCGTCGTGGCGCAGTGGTTAACGAATCCGACTAGGAACCATGAGGTTGCAGGTTTGGTCCCTGCCCTTGCTCAGTGGGTTAACGATCCGGCGTTGCCGTGAGCTGTGGTGTAGGTTGCAGACGCGGCTCGGATCCCGCGTTGCTCTGGCTCTGGCGTAGGCCGGTGGCTACAGCTCCGTTTCAACCCCTAGCCTGGGAACCTCCATATGCTGCAGGAGCGGCCCAAGAAATAGCAACAACAACAACAACAAAAGACAAAAAAAAAAAAAAATCAGCTAGCTTGTACTAACAGAAACAAGGGGTGTATTCACTCTAAATGATTTTGGGATATTTGACCAAGGGCACAGACTGGATAAATGAGTTTATTGAATTGGGGGCATGTGATGATTTTTTGACCCTAGGGTTGGTATGGCATGCTGCTAGGATACTTCTTAGAAACCCAGGGAAATGCTGGCCCACACTGCAAAGTAAAATTGCCGGAGTTGCTGAGACAGAGAGTGAAGAAAGAGATCAAAAGGCTCAGGAGAGTGGGCTTGCTATAATGGATATACCATATGAGGCCAGAAAGAATACCTGCCACAGGATTATGTTACACAGGATTGACCAGAAAATAAGACCATTAGGAATGTGCTGGAGAGAAGGGTGCCAGCATCTCTAAAAAGTTCAGTTTTCTCCCCTCTTGAGGTCAGGGCTAAAAGTAGGAAAGGTGGTCTCAGGGTTTGGCTCATGAATAGCAACAGGGATAATGGAGAATAATAGGGAAGAGGTAGAGCTGTTTAGATACCCAAACCAGGGACCTAAATTACCTTAACAACCAGCAAGTTTAGAGGGCAGCTAAAGAGGCTTGGCCCACAGGGAGTTGTAGTATAGAAACAAAAGAAACAAGCAGTTAGTGAGGACACAATAATACATACAAGCAAAAGAAGGTGAGAATGGAAGAACAGGAAGCTGAATGTGGTCATCTCATCTAAAAGTCACATTATTTTGCTTAATTTTGGACTTGATCAGTTTTAAGACCTGGAACTCACTGACTAAACAGGTGGCTGAGTCCTCAGGACAAAGGACTTTGTGAAACCATAGTAGGTATGTACTGTAACGATTGCCCTAGTCGTCTTCTGATGAGAATTATGGCCATTTACTTCAACACAGGGGGATGGGAACTACCCAGGCATTTCAAGGACTATGGAGCATAGGGTCTTCATTGACATCGATACCCACAGAACAGAATCAAGGATCTCCTGTTAGATCACACTGACTTAACAGTACAATCTCTTGGTTTGTGGAACTACACATCATCAGTTTCTTAGGCTTCAAATGTATAATCAGGATTTACATATTTGTCAGCTGGCCAGCATAACCCTCATTTTGGGTCCCTGTCCTACTGGCAGGAGCTATCAGAGTGGGAAAGGCCAAGTGGAAGTCTCTGAAATACTCCTTCCCCGCCACCCAGATACAATAGTAAACATGAAATAATATCACATTCCAAAAAGGATACAAGGGTGGTGCTCCCTCATATATCTACATTTAATTAGCCGCTCTGACCCTAGAGAAATTGAATGTATCTTGGAGAATGTCTATCGACAACTACAAGCTCATTCAACCAGTAGCCCCTAGAGTCACTGTGCTGGGTGTGGTATCATTGTTAGAGCAGATTAAGAGGGTCTCAGGTACATGGTAATGCAGCTATGGATTTAACCTTTTTTTTATCCAATAAGGAATGAGAATCAGAACACCATTCATACAAAACAGGCAAAATTTCCTTTAAAAGTTTGCCTAAAGGACAGTTAACGACATCCTCAGTTGATATGGCTTTCTATAATAATATAGTCCAAGAAATCTGGGCTGTCAACTAGTATTCATCAATTACAGCCACAAGATCAACTGCAGTGGTAAAGTTACAGTTATACCCTCTCTTGAAGTCCCCATTTGAAAGAGAGGCCCACAGAAAACCTAGAGAAGCTGCTTCCTGAACTCATGATCAATGGATCTGCATAGTGCAAGTGTAGATTGTGACAGCAATGTAATGTTCCATTAGGATCTCCTGTAAAGAGGAAACCTGCCACAAGGAGTACAGTTAGCTGACAACTCCTAAGGGCTGTGCTTTTGAGATCTGCCATAGCATTTAAATTGAGAACACAATCTCTCCAGACAGGTTGTGCTCAGTCACTCTGGTATAAGGTCCTGGCCACTTTTCCCAACGTGGGACTTCTTTAAAGGGCGATCTATTCAGAGCTCCCTACTGGGTTGACCGGATGACTTATCTCTGAGATTTACCTAGTTTGAGGCACTTTGGTCTTAATTCTCTTTCTTTCTCTTCTTTCACTAGTATCAAACTTCATCACAGTCTAAAAATTATACCTCATCACTCCTTTGCCCATTTTTCTTTTATATTTCACAGGCTCATTTATTTCCAGTGATGCTCTTTCACTTGTAACTTCTTCCTGACATCTGTTTTCAGGATCTGTCTTGGTTTATGGCAATACTGGATCCTTAACCCACTGAGCAAGGCCAGGGATCGAATCTGTGTCTTCATGGATTCTAGTCAGATTCTTTTCTGCTGAGCCACGACGGGAACTCCTATTTTCAGGTTCTGAACACAGTCATGTATAAAGCTGATGATACCACATGCAACACAGTCCCTATTGCTAAAATGAAAACATCTAGTATTTTTTGCTGATGCTGAACTAATTATGAAATATTGGTATTTTCTGCCCCTTCATTTTCGTATCTTCTGATTTGACATTCTTAATCCAGCAACATGGTTAACCTTACATAATGAAAGAGAACCTCATCATTCTTTTTCTATACTTTAAGAAGTGTCTACTCTAGAACAGATATTTTGGACATGCCCATACCAGATTCTGACTTTAATTGATAGATTTTATCTTAAAAGTGAAGGGTAATGGATATGCATTAACTGCTCTAGACTTTCTTGTAAAACCCAACCCCAAACAGATGCCAAACCAGCTAAAGTGGTTGAACTTGTGCTCACAGAAGGAGCATGTTAAATTTAAATTGCCAATATATCTCACACACACACACACACACACACACACACACACACACACCACTGATATGCCTTTGGAATAGTTCATTAGTAGTTCAGTAGTTTACAAATTTGAAAAGCTATACAAAAGATTTTCTACCCAAGAAAGTTGCTGTCATCAAGACAGACACCTACAGTAAAAGAGATAGTCAAAGCAGATTACCATTCTTAATATATTGCTTTGACTAAAATTCTCATACAAATACCCTCTTCATAACATAAAGGGAAAAAAATCATGTAGAAGTTTAAGGAGTCCACAATAGAAGCATAAAATTAGACCCCAAAATCTGGGCAAAAATGGAAATCATCAAGTTTTAAAATTCATGAAAATAAGATCTGTGAAATCAAAGAAGGATGGCTGGTATCACCAGATAACTTCCAAAGGAACTTTCTAAAATCCTTCATGATACAATTAATTATAATTGGGACAAATTACCTCTGATATTAAATATTAATGGAAAATCTTTTCTAGGATAAGAGGAGAAATGCCTAGTTTATGCCTCAATCTATAATTAGCCTAATGCTGAAAAAAACTGTAAAGATAATACAGATTGAAACTACGAATGATAGGACTGGTTGAGCATCTCCAAATAAATCTTATAAAAACTGTTTACTCCTTAGGTGAATATGCAGTAGCAATAGAACATTTATTTCCTGGATGGTAGAAGCCATAGCAATTGCAGTGGGCATAATTTAAAAAGATTGTAAGACTTCATGATTTCTACCTAGGTCAACCTAACATTTGCCTTATACATTGATAGGGAAAGACATTTGGGCGGGGGGGGGGTAATTATTCATGGTTTATGAAAGGCTTGTCCCTAGTTCAGAAATTTCACTGTCCTTATTAATCCTCAGTTCTCTGTAAAAAATGGAAATATTCTTAACAGAAAGTTACAACCATTAGAGACCTTAAAATGACAGTCAACTGCAAGTCAATTGCTGATTCAGGATCCTCAGAGAAAGCAGACAACTGAATAAAGTATATATTTCTGCATCAGATCATCTGAACAAAATATCCAGAACCATTAATTGCCATACTCTCCACTGCCCAAAGACTGAGCAAACAGAGGATAACAGGACAAGCTAGAAACTTATCAGGGCAGAATTATTCCCATTAGCATCTACTACAAGACCGCCTAACAGAGTCCCTGCTTATCCCATGGAGGGAGACTATGCCAAGACAATTAACTCACCTCTGAGAAACAGTTGGATGTAATCTTTCTGAAAACTCCCAGGTCATTCCATGAATATAGTCCTGCTGAACACTGGACCAAGAGAAAAATAACATGCAATCCAATTTTAAGTCTTATGTCCAATATTAAAACACTAACCACAAAGGCAGGATAGAATTGGGCAAGACTTGGGCTGCCTTGGAATTAAAAACAGCAAAAACATCAAGAAATTGGTATAAACACACTCTCTCAACAGATATACACCAGCCTTGGGGTTCCTTTTGATCTTTGTCCTGTGGATTCCATGAGCCCTGACCTGGTCTATACCACCATGCATCATGACTCAAACCCTATACATAGTTCTGCTCTGGCACATGCCTTCCAGGTACCATGCAAAAACCTGAGTAATACCTTCAAAAGGAGAGATGTAAAGGCCAAAGAAATATGAACTAGGTCTCTTCCCAGGATTATTGTGCAAGAGCTATGGTAAAAATTTATCTGCCCCAAAGGTGGGCATGATTACTCCAACTCCTTAAGCTAAAATGTACAAAGCATTAAAAGAACCAAATAACCCTTTCTAAATATCAGCTCTAGATTTTAGGACTTTTTTGTTCTACAAATTTTTCCATTAGGAATCACAAAGAGCAAATGTAGGGGCCATTTTTAAATTTATTTTTATAGCTGAAATTTTGGTATGCTTTAAAAGTTTAAATGTTTCCAATACTCAGAATCTTCCCATTTTTTCTCATAGCCTAGATAGTGTTAATTTTTTCCTAATAAGTAAACTTTAATAGTATCTTTCAGTAAGGTTGGTGTTGTCAAAATTGGTTTGAAAAGTACCCAATTTTTAAAGTCTAGAAAATTTCTCAAATGCACTATTTAAAAATTACATCTTATGTCTCTTACACATTATACATTCAAGACCTCTTTTAGTCTGTGAATACAGATTTTTGTACTCCCTTCTCTCTATGTATAGCCAAACCTCTGATGACAGGTAGTTATTATCTTGGAATACCCAATTATTTTTAACCACTTTGTACAAATTCACTGGTGGTTGTTTAAACATCTTTGTAAATCAGGTATAGATTTAAAAGTCAAGTTGTTAAGAATATAATTGAAAACCATCTCTATAACCAATTTCATCTTAGCTCTGCAGCCCCACTTCTGATTAGCAGTAGAAAAAGTGGTCCAATTCAATAATTATTTCCAGCCCAGTTCAAAATCATTTAATTGAATTCCTATTTAAAGAGTTTTTTTCAGGCCTCCTCTTCATCCTTTTTCAGAAATTATGTTCCCTCAGCTGTGTGGTGAAAAGGCATATCTGCATCTTTCTATTCATAACTGCTAGTGCCTAGGGATTTGGTGTTTTAGCACAGATATTGACCAATAAGGAATACATCATAGGACATGAATTTTCCCTGCAAATGCCCCCCTCACCTTCCTTGTAGCTTCCCAGTATCCATGGTCCTACAGATATTTGGACAAATCCCTCTATACCAGAGACTGGCAAACTGATAGTGGCCCTTAGGCCAAATATAGTCTTTGTATGATCCAGGGACAAAGAATGGTTTTTATATGTTTAAAGAGTTGTAGAAGAGGAAGGAGGAAGAGGGGAAATCAGAGAAGTTAGAAGAGGAGGGGGAAAAGAACATATGATAGAGATCACATATAACCTAAAAAGTCTAAAGTATTTACTGTCTGGCCCTTTAGAGGAAAAGTTTGCAACCCCTGCTCCATGAGTTAGCCTACATTTCTCTTTTATGCGGTCACTTTCTTCCATCTTCCAATCTTCTAGAGCTGATACTCTGGTACCCAAGGACTAGGTGTTAACCACCTGGGTTCATGGGGAATTTGAGTCTTCTTGATGTTAACCTCAATACTGTGATTAGCTCAGGGTCATTTTGACTCTCTCCAGTTTTTCTAGACTCCTTTACCCTCTTCATCCACCTCTTATGCTCTGGCAGTGCTGAATGGGTCTGAGACCTATTGCTCAACAAATTCTAAACATGAATCTGGTGTCGCTCCCTCAAGCCTTACTCAAGAGTCTGTTGCCCACTCCAACCCCCAGGGTAGAGGAGCATCATTCATTTCTCTACCTTCCCCAAAATTGGTACTTCAATACATATGTGTCTAAAATTCCTCAAGGATGCTTTGAAAGGACAAACCCACAAAGCTAGAGCCTGAGTGGCCTCAACACAATTCCTTGAAAATTTCTAACTATGCAAGCATATTCTGACCAAGGACACGTAATACCAAGTTACCCCTTTATTCTTTATACCTGTGTGAAAGGATCAGGCAAGAAGGCAAATCATATGAGAAATATCCTCAAGCTTGCGACAACTATAGCAAGGGGGAAAAGAAATACTCAATATATTAATTTTAGAAACTGATGATTTAGATTTTTATACTTATTTAGTGCTACTTGAACACCATATTTGGTAATTGTCTTAGAAATATTGAACCTTAAGATGAAATGAACAAATTTATGGCCCTCTCCTTCTAATTCAGTAACAAGAGGAAAACAGTCCATAATCATCAGAACTTCACAGTTATCTGCTATAGTAGTCACCCATCTTAGAGAGAAGAGTGCCTGGGTTATTATACAAGAAAGTATTTAGAAAAAGAAGTGTCACCTAACAAAAACTTCAAATTATTTGGCATTGGCCTAGGAGTTATGTAGCAAGAAAATAAAATTTGGAGGCTGAAAGAATAACAATCCTTGTTATACAGTGGTGAAACATTTGGTTGAATTGACACTTGTGACACCTGGAAGGTATGTAATATATATGCTTAATAAACTTATCTCTCTGAGGGAAGAGGTTGGAAAAGAGAATTTTAATAACTGGATATATTTCTTAACAAACAAAATATAAATTAGGTCATTTAACTTGGGGAAAGAGTTGTCTGGTTTATAGGAAAGAATAAAAGGGAACAGAGAGGTCCAGAAAATATAGCACTTGCAGGGTTGGGAAAGGCAATGTTTCTCAGGCCCTACTGGTAAAAGATAAAAATGAGAAGCCTTTGACAACCCCCCACCAGAGGCTATTAAAATTTAGCCTTATAGCAAAAACCAAATCAAGGACATGGCTGAAGGTGAAAACTTCTGAATGGTTTCAGTTATCAGAGTGTAGATCTAATTAAGGTTACAGCATCCACTACATCATTTAAAAAGACAAAAATGACTCAGCAAAAAGAGAAAAGGCTATGATTCTCCCACCAATCCTTATAGGTTCAAGCTGTGTACTTAATTGAACTTAGTCCAGTCTTGAAAATTATTGTGGACATCAACTGGAACATGCTGCTGAATGGAATCAAACTGATGAGAACCCAATTAAATTTGTAGTTTTAATCTAAACAACTACAAGACTAGACAAAAATGTGATGATTATCTGAAATTTAAAATGATTCTTGGCCCTAAGAGCATAAACTGAGAAAACTTCTTAATCTCTAAGGAAGATATATTTTCCAATGTTCTCAACTGTAGCCACAGAAGATAGTGGAGAAAGGAGAAACTCTCCAAAACTGAAGCCAAGCACCCAGGAAAACAATGAATCTGGAAGTCCCTTCGACAAAATAGAATTGAGCTCTAATTAGAAACATCCCTCACCCACAGCATAAAGGATCCTCACAACACATTCCCAAGGTAATCTTAAAATTGCCATTGACTCCCAAATTTCCCATTCTTTCCCAATCTGAACAGGATTATTTGTTCCAGTTATCCTTCCTTTATTCCAGGAATGGATGTTGAGGGTGTGAGAAATTAATAACTTGTCATCTTAGTTCATAGGTTTCCAGATGATGAAGGATCACATCTGGACCTGATATAAAGAATCTTCTTCATTACTTAGAGATGCTGGGCTTTGAGTTTGATGCACTCACTGGAAGTGACTTTTAGATCATATCTCTCAAGAAAGGTGGAATGTGTTTTGGCTGCAGTAAAGGAAGTGGTTATCTATATATGTGATGGGCAGAAAGGCAGAGAATAGTGATGATTTCTGCTGACTAGTTGCATCTTGCTTATTTATCATAAAACAGCAGAATTATACTTCCTGGACCTCTCGGAAATGGGTAAGGCTCCATAATCTCACTTGGCCAAACATTTAATTGCTGGTGCTCAGTGCTCCAGAATTCTCTCTTTCCCTTTGTCTTAGCAACCAGCAATGCTGAGGTGGTAGCTGATCTGACAGTTCCCTGAGTTACTGTGACAAGTAGAACCCCTCTGCTGATCCTCAGTTGACATATTTATTTCTCACTAAGGAATGCTGCCTGTTTAAACCATAAAGATATAGAAGATTGTTCAGTACTGTAACATGATCTAATCTATCTTGACTAATAAAAGAACCAATGGAGAGGGAAGACAAGATAATTTGTTTTCTTCTTGTTACACTATCACCAAAATATATGAAATTATGGGCTCCTAATTTTAGTAAAATTACTAAACATACTAAATTTAGTAAATTTAGTAAAGGTAGTAAATTTCTTCCTCCAAAGAAGCTTGCAGTTTCTTAAACTGATAAGAAATTAATATGCATAATATATAACAAAGAGATAGAAAAAAGTTGTGCAAAGTATATATCCATAGGCTATTTATAGAAAAGAGAACCCAAAACACCAGGGAGTATATACAAGGTGCGCAAACTCATTAGTAAGCAAAGGAATGTAAATTAAGAAAGGATATTGGAGTTCCCATCATGGGTTAACAAATCTGACTATGAATCATAAGATTGCGGGTTCGATCTCTGGCCTTGCTCAGTGGGTTAAGGATCCAGCATTGCCGTGAACTGCGGTATAGGTTGCAGATACAGCTCAGATCTGGCATTTCTATGGCTCGGGCATAGGCTGGTGGCTACAGCTCTGACCCCTAGCCTGGGAACCTCCATATGCCATGAGTGTGGCCCTAGAAAAGACCCCCCCCCCAAAAAAAGGATACTATTTTACACCTACTAGCTTGGAAACAAAGTTGGATAATTGTCGAGTATTGACAAGAAGGTAAGAATATGGGGATCCTCACAAATAGTTGATGGGAAAGTGACTAGTAAAGTCTTTTCAGAGGACAATTAGTTACAACATAGTCATAGTAAGAATCCTTAAGACTATTTCTGGTGTAAAAGGTATGAAATGGAGTAAAACAGATTGAGATGAACCATTCTTGTAAATTAATATGTGTATTCAGACCACTACACGTTTTAGAACACATTCAATAGTATAGACAGTAAATTGATTAGAATATTTGCCAATGAGAGCTGAGAGCAATGAGAGTAAAGAATGAGGATGAAGGGAAACAATAAATGTTTTAATGATAATGAACCACAACCACCATCTGCACTAGAGAACTCTTCCCAAATAAGGAACTTTGTTACTTTCCTTATCCCAACCAAAAGTGGGTTATGCCAAAGGAGCAAATAATTTTTTCTGTAGTTCTCATGTCAGTGGTTGTAAGCCATAGGCAGACACCCTGGAGCACAATAACCTTTAAACAGTAGTATATTGATACAATGTTTAATAATTAGTTGTGGAAGCCAGGAGTAGGGGCTTGATTTGTAAGGTTTTCTGATTTTGTGATGTAAATATTATCATCACAGTTGATTTCAAACTATCAATGATTTAACAAACAGATGGCAAAACTCCTGAAAATTTAACATCTGACCCTCACAAGCTGGTAGGCGCATGTTCCAAACACTACCTTAAAGACTCCAGAATTAAAGCAAAAGACCCACTGATTTACATGTAGATTTATGCCAAAAGTGGCACCTTGGCAAATAAACACCTAGAGATTTTCTGTCCATAAACTCTCAGAAAGTAAAACATTTCATCGACATTGAATCTTTAATTTGAGCTAAGGGGAACTCCTTCCAATTTGAAATATTTATTTATTATTGCAAAACCATGGGTCACATTATTTAACGGGGGGTCATGTCTAGCCACTACTAGACCTGAATAAAAAGGACTAAACCAGAGCTCCCTTCATGGCTCAGGGGTTAGTGAACCCAAATAGGATCCATGAGGATGCAGGTTTGATCCCTGGCCACACTCATTGGGTAAAGAAACTGAACTTGCCATGAGCTGTGGTGTAGGCTGCAGTCGAGGCTCGGATCCCATGTTGCTGTGGCTGTGGCATAGGCCAGTGACTGTAGCTCCAGTTCCCTAGCCTGGGAACTTCCATATGCTGCAGGTTCGGCCCTAAAAAGAAAATAAAGAAAAAAAATTTACTACTTGGACGAAAGATCTTAGGTGAGGTTAGGAGTACAGAGTGCCTGGACCTATCAGCTCACAAAAGCTTTCTGTTTTCCCCAAAACATTGACTTCTCTCACCTAAGCCTGCTTGCCTATTCAATAGCATGAGTATGACATTCTGTTCCAACATCCAATTGTCCTTTTGTACTTCTTTTTGGTAGATTCTGTTTTTCTACTGAGGTAGGAAAAGTTACATAATTTCTCAGCATCCCAGTTTCCTCTACTAGTAAGTGAGAATTAATGGAGAACAGTGCAACCTGCTCAAAGAGCTTTGATGAAAATTATATTTGAAAGTGTCAACAGAGCTCTTGGCATATGGTACATGCTTGCACATTAGTTTCCTTTTCTTCTTGGTTTTCATGTCCTAACCCAGTTTTGTGGCCTAAAGAGCAACAACAAAACGAGCAAAATTAGTTTCTGACCTAGCTTTCTTCTTTGCTGATAGCCTGTTGACTCCTTGAGGACATTTTTTGCACCTTCCTTTGCAAAATCTGACAATTATCATTTGAACTCAGTTCTGAAACTTCCATTTCATCAAACACATGATGGCCTCTCCAGTCACCAGGAAATTGTTATAAAGTCTATTTTGTCCAGACTTCACTGTACAGACTCGAGATGCTGAAATTTTCAATGTTCCTCATGAAAAGTTAGGAACCACAGACTTAGTGAGGTTTTCAACAAGGTAAGTACTGCAGGCTAGGGTGTATCTTGGAAACGTGGAAGGACTTTTGCTTTATGATGACTAGGGTCAGAGACATAGAGGCTCAGGCATTGAGTGGTTAGGGACAAGGATTTTGGATATGCTACAATACACAGAACAATCCCACACAGGAAGTATCTTCCTGGAAACATGTTTAATATCCCAGGGTGACAAACGCACTACAAGTACAAACTATTGGTACTTTAGCAGATGAGATACTGAAAAGGTTTTTTCATATATTTATACAAAAAGTCAATATAATTTAAGAGAAGAATTATTGACAGAAAAGCTTAAATGAGATAAAGACTATTTTAAAACTATTGAATAGTTTACTTTCTACTAACTACTCAATGTTATATAGCATTTTTAAGTGCACATTATTTTAAAAGGGTTTCAGTGTAGAAAGGCAATTATTTCAAAAACAACAAGGCAGATTGCAAATATATTATAGCTTTGGGACTCCTTTTGTGACTTCATGCCAAATATTATTAAACTAGCATAACACTACATTTCCTTATAAAAATGTTTTCAAAATTTCACATTCTTATCTTTCATTATTTTTGGTAGTACAGGGACAAAAACTTATATTGCAAAAATAGCATTGCAATTGTTTTGGGGTTGCCTGTTTTCAGCTCTTACTACAATCCCTTATGGTTCATCACATAATTTTCCTATAGCCTCTTAATTATAGTTTATTTCCAATCTATTCTATAGTCCCTATTTCTTATTGACGAATATAGTCTCCCAGGCTGTTTCAGCTGAGACCGAACATATGTTCCAGCATGTAATGGGATTTCAGGATGGCAGGAGACATGACAAAGGAGACACTTTGTCACTAACATGCCCTATGCCACAATATAAGAAATTTTAACACCATTCCTTAATACTGAGCTAATTTGTAAGAATCATATATCCCCATTGTTTTCACTTCAACAGTCTGTACATTATCTTGGCATATTATTTCTACTTCAGCTGAGGTTGTTCCCTCTCATTACATATGAGTAAGTTCTCTTTCAATTATGCACAAGAGTAATAGCAGATTTTATTCTAGTGTCCACTCATACCACTGCTTCAATTTCCCTGTGTGTCTTCTATGGAATGACTTCTGATCTTCTCATTTCTATACTAGAATTGAGCAATTAAGTAAATAGATGGAAATAGGAGCCAGTTTTCTCACTGTTGGGAATTTACAGATAAGCAAGGGAAGGAAGATAGAATGATGCATATGGTAACAGATTAGAGTTGGAGATATCAATATAAACCCAGGTTTAGCTTAATTATAGAGATGGTTGCATATAAAAATATTTCTAGATATGTATATGCAAGTGTTAGTATATGGGTTAGTGTAATACATACTTCCTTTCTCTAAAATGGTTGATTCCAAGACTGAAGAAGGAAATTAGCCTAAACATAAGTATATAATTTAAAACTATAAAACTTTCAGAAAAAAACACAAGAAAATCTTTAGTAACTAGAGCTGGGCAAAAAGCTCTGAGATTTGACACTAAAAGTGTGATCCATAAAAGGAAAAAAATTGTAAACTTGACATGATCAAAAATTTAAGCTTTTACTTTGTGAAAGACCCTACTAAGAGAATAAAAACAGGAGAAAATATCTGTAAGCCACATAGCTGGCAAGGGACTAATATCTAAATTAAATTATATGAAGTGGTTTTTCAAAGCTCAATAGTAAAAAAAAAAAAAAAGAAGCAAAGAGTCCCCCCAAAATGGACAAAAGACATAAACAGACATTGTGTCTAAGATGATACATAAATAACAAATAAACACATGACATCAAATAGACATTAGGGGAATGCAAATTAAAACTGCAATGAGATCATCACTACCTATCACAATAAAAATTTTAATTAAAAAATTAAAATAACAAAATATTTTAAATGACAATTAAAATTTTTTTTAAATGGTGATGACTCCAAACACTGGTGAGGATGTGCAGAAAACGAATCACTCATACAATGATGAAAATACAAAATGGGACAGCCAGTCCAGAAAACAGTTTGACAATTTTTTAAAAAGTAAAACTACCATACAACTCAACATTTGCACCACTGATAATTTATCCCAGAGAAATGAAAACTTATATTCACACAAAAATCTGTAATGTTCATAGCAGCTTCATTTGTATTAGTCAAAAATTGGAAACAACATAGATATCCCTCAATGGCTGAATGATTAAATAAACTGTGGTATATCCGCACCACAGAAAACTATCCAGAAATAAAAGGCACCAATTACGGATACAGGCAACAATTGAGATGAATCTTCAGAGAATTAGGCTGAGTTTTAAAAAATCAGTTCCAAAATGTTATATACTATTTGATTCTATTTATATAACATTCTTTAAATGACAAATTATGTAAACAGAGAACAGTTTTGCAGAAGCCAGAGGTTAGGTGGGGTGGGGAGGAGGTGGATGTGGCTGCAAAGTTCCACATGAGAGATCCCTGTGGTGATGTATCTTGACTATCCCAATGTCAGTATCCTGATGATGATATTGTCTCATAGTTTTGCAAGACATTACCACTGGAGTATACTAGATAAAGTGTACAGAGGATCTCTCTCAATTATTCCTTACAATTGCATGTGAATCAATAATTATCTTAAAATTTAAAGTTTTAACCTAGGAGTTCCCGTCGTGGATCAGCAGAAACGATCTGACTAGCATCCATGCAGATACAGGTTTAATCCCTGGGCTTGCTCAGTGGGTTTAGGATCTGGCTTTGCTGTGAGCTGTGGTATAGGTCGCACCTGTGCCTGGGAGCTGGTGTTGCTGTGGCTGTAGCATAGGCAGGCAGCTACAGCTGATTTGACCCCCCTAGCCTGGGAACCTCTATGTGCTGTGTGTGTAGCCCTAAAAAGACAAAATTAAAAAAAAAAAAAAGTTTAATTAAAAAAAAACAACCTGAGAAGTAGGGCAATGGAGAAGCTTTATTGTACATCCGAATAATTCTTTTAGGGGCTGCTATATTATCCAAGTACAATGCAAGAAGCATGGTAATGTTCGCTTTGTAGTGGAAAGATTATGTACTTTGGATTATATATAGTTTACCACGTATCAGCTGTGTGACCCTGGACGGCCTGACTTTCAATGTCTTCATCTATAAAACACTAGATTCTCTTTGAGGCTTAAGCCAGGTTAGTGTCTAAATTAAATGCATAAAACACTGTGTACTTAAAACCCTGGTACTGTGCCTAACCACATGGTAAGTACACAAATGCTAGTTACCACTAAGGAGAAAGAAACAGAACAATTATGTAGCAAACAACTTTTTCCTCTGCCCTGCTTTTAAACTTGGTAAGTGATTATTAGATTTTTAAAACAAAGTATAAAAGAGACAGAGAACCCCAACTAAGCAGACATCAATTAGAGAAGTGTCTGTGATTTTTTTTTATGGTCTAATAACTTTTCCTTATTTTCAGAGTATATGATTATAGAGACTGGAAAATTTAAAAAGAAATAGATAATGCAATCATCATTACAGAATAACATGATTAATCTTATTTTATATGCATATATTTTTAGAACACTGATATTATGCTGTTTACATACAATTTTCAAATCTACTTTTTGATTGCATGAGTATTTTTTCATGTCATCAACTATCTTAAATCATCATTTTCAATGTTGCCTAAATTACAGCCCACATATGCAATGGAATATTAACTGTGCACCAATGGGCATGTTAGTGGATTCCAATTTTTTTTCTACTGTAAAAACTAATAGAAAACTGCTATTTATAGAAAACTTTGTATAAGCTGACTATTGATATAGAAATGCTTCCTATAGAGGGGATATTGAGAAAAGGAATATAAACAGCTATTTCCCCACTTTTCAAAAGTTTGCTTTGTGCCACTTCACTTTTACAGATTACCTACCTTTGTATATATTTTTGCTAATGGAAAGAAATCCAAAGAGGATTTTGGCTTTTACAAAAAATGGCGAAAAGCAAAAACAGCAATCACCGTTTGTTTTGCAGTGAGCTGTTACAGAGGCAGCATGTGCCCTAAGTGAGAGTGGCACCGCCAAGCTCCTTCCCCAGAAACTACACTCAGCATCTCAGCATGGAGCTGCCATAGCTTTGAGCTGTATCTGTGAGATTCTGTGCCTTATTGCAACTTATTTTATGCATCCATTAGCAAGATGTGTCCTAAGGTAATTGCTTTTTTGCTTTACACCATTTCGGCTTATGAAAAGTTTAATAGGAACGCTCTACTTTTAGATAGCGGGGGAAACTTGTACTCTAAAATTCTTGATTTGCGTGACAAATCCTTCAGAAAAGAATGAACAGGATTTTTAAGAAGATGCTCTTTTGGAAGTATTTGTTCCCCTTGAATTAATTTCACTCTGATCAACATAAATTAATGCTTTTTGAAGTAGAAGTAACAGAAACTTTGAGAGACAGTGAAAACACCTCAGAATCTATTACAATCAAAGAAAAGAATGTCAAGTACATTGTGAAAAGTATGTCAGACACTGGGAAGGTTTATTTCAAAGCAGTTTGAGCATTTAAATGCCAGATATTCTATTATTGTAAAAGACAATTCAGGCCTGATAGGAGGCTTAAACTAAACTCTGGCCCCTGAATCATTTGGGAGATAGCAGAGGAAAGAAAAAAGTGAAACATGTACATAAATTAAACAACTCAAATTACAGTTTCAGGGAATGGGTGAATAACCAAAAAACAACAAAGGACTGCATCAGGAAGTTGAAATGAAGTTTTCAAAAGAAAAATCAATAAAGATGGAGCTTGAAGAATAGGATTAAAAAAGCATTCAGGAGTTCCCATCATGGCGCAGTGGAAATGAATCTGACTAGGAACCATGAGATTGTGAGTTCTATCCCTGGCCTTGCTCAGTGGGTTAAGGATCCATTATTGCCATGAGCTGTGGTGTAGATCGAAGACGTGGCTCAGATCTGGCATTAATGTGGCTTTGGCATAGGCCAGCAGCAACAGCTCTGATTAGACCCCTAGCCTGGGAACCTCCATGTGCCACAGGTGCAGCCCTAAGAATACAAAAGACCAAAAAAAAAAAAAAAAGAAAAGAAAAAGAAAAATCATTTGGTGAAAAGAAGCAGAACTGATTAATTTTGGTTTTATTTCTTCTTCATAAAGGAGAAAAATCTTTATCGTATGGTGGAACAGTATTGAGAGAAAGTTGAAGCCCAAGATGGAGAGAGCAAAATGATAAGTAAGGGAGGAAAATTCGCATTGCAGAATGTCACAGGGTAGTATAGTTAATCCAACAAGAAGTATTTTGTGAAAAAGAAAGAAGGTAGTTCTGAATTTTTATCCATAGCAACATGATGCAAGAGAGAAGCAGTAACTTTCCTGGGAGGATGATATAACTACTTGCTGCATTTCAGATTCAACTGTGGAGATTTTAAATACATAGCCATACAGGCTCCATTCAAATGCAGTAAATCAAAACATCCTTGTTGGTTGGAGGATGGGCGTCTGCATAGCAGCAGTATAACTGCTGTTCAGTGAACTAGTTTTTAATAGACTAGGATCACCAACACATACATTGAAGAAGACTCTCATCAAATGTTAGTTTTAATACAAGGAACTATATCATCTCCTGGGATAGACCACAATGGAAAAGAATATTAAAAATGTTACATATATTAAAAAAGAATATATATGTGTGTGTATATATATATATATGTATATATATATATATCTGAGTCACTTTGCTATAGAGCAGAAATTGGCACATTGTAAATCAACTACACTTTAATACAAAATAAATAAATAGTAAATAAAAGGCTAATCCTTAATTACCTTGGCATTATACCCAGAAACTGCCAATGAAAAATAGCTATTATACATATCGTATTGATATATGTTGAATGACTAGTTTAAGACTCAGATCTAAGTTCAGCTAATTTTTCAAACTAAAAGAATCCCCTTTCTAGCTCTGTAGACTTAATTAACACCAAACATGTATATTCCACTTTCTCTCTCTCCATGACTTTTAGAACCAATCTGTAATCAGGATATAACTACCCAAACAGATCTTTCTGGATTCATGGTATTTTTTACCATTGTTTTAAGCTTTCAATGCAGTAGCTTATGCCAAAACAAAATTAAAGAACTACCCCCATCTCTACTTACATATTCTCTTTGATCAGATCTGTCAGAAATGAGATAGAGAGACCAAGGAGACAGCAGTCCATTTTGCTGTATTCTAGTCTGACAGCAAAAACAAGGGGAATATAAGAAAGATAAAGGTGATTTCCTACCAATCTTTGAGAAAGACAGGTCCAAGTCCAATAATTACATTTTGTACAACGCCAGGTAAATCTATTGCTTTATCAAACCCATAGTGAAAAGCAGGTGTTGGCAGGAAAACTGTGTTTCTAATTTCAGCGGATCTTTGTTTTCTCCTTAAAATTCTGTAAATTTCTCAAGTTACCAGGCTATGCAAATTGTCACAGGCAAAATCAAATTTATAAATAAATGATATCTATTGCTGCATAAGACTAAAATAAGTTTATATTTAGCGGTAGGTCAAATCTAAGTTCCAATAAAAATTTCATTTCTGATAGAGCTTTGTACTGAGTTTTGCTAGTCCCTAAGCCAATTTATTTTAAATGGTGGATTTTCTTATCTTCCCAACTCATTTTAGTTTAGAAAAACTGCCTTCACTCTGATACCTCTGAGTTCTCCAAACAATATCACAAATTAGCTAGCTCTTCATGTATAAATCACATGGAGATTAAACAAACTCAGGGGTAATTTGACACACAGCCATAGGATGTATTTTGGTTTGGTCTCATTTATTTCCCTCTTGCTTCTTCCATTACTTTGCATTTTAAGTATTATGCAGAAAGAGATTAAATACTTTAATCCATTTTATTATCTAATATTCTTCATTTACCTTTTGATAATATTTTTAAACGGAGATATAAGAAGGGGAAGGTTAAAGAACTGTTCTGAATGTCCTTCAGGACGAAGTCTTGTCATTCTCAATTCTTGGTTTTCTTATTGTGGTAAACATTGCACTTGAATGCACCGAGAATGTCCTTAGAAGTCATTAGTTACCTATTAAGGCCATTTAGTTACCTTTGGATAAAAACTCAAGTTCCCTAAACCCCAGTTTAGAAAGGCCATTTGGCAAGTTAGGATTTTATTATTTTGGAATTAAATGTCAGACTACAGTTGAAACCTTATCAACCACCTCAGAAAATGGAAGAAACTTGAAAGAGCTCCCTGCAGTTTTTTATGTGGATAATTCCTGGTTTTCCTCAACCTAGATTTAATTAAGGTGAGGAAGAAAAGAAAACTTAACTCTTATCGCATAACTTGAATCACATGAACTTGTAATTTTATTCTCCTACATTGTCCTACATGGTTTTGCTCCCAAAGTTTAAAGGAGGAACAGTTTATTGAATGCCTATTAAGAACCTGTGCGCCAGGTGCAGGGGAACAAGGAAAACTGAAACAGAAGTAAACAGGCAATTATAATTCAAGTTGAAGTGTGTTAAAATGAGTATAAATCTGGGAAGCTATCAATGGCAGCAAATTAAGCTGCAGGTTCTCTACAGGCTTTCTTGTAGGATCCTGTTGATCTGTTGAGGTGTTTTTTGTTTGTTTTTGGTCTTTTCAGGGCCGCACCCATGGCATATGGAGGTTCCCAGACCAGGGGTCGAATCTGGCCTACACCACATCCATAGCAATGCCAGATCCGAGCTACATCTGCGAACTACACCACAGCTCATGGCAATGCCAGATCCTTAACCCACTGAGCAAGGCCAGGGATCAAACCTACATCCTCATGGATGCTAGTCAGAGTTGTTTCCACTGAGCCACATGGGAACACCCTTTTTTTTTAATGATCATAAAATTATATAATTATGTCACTCTTTACATCAAAAAGCAGGGAGGGGCTGTCCCTTCCCCAAGAGACTGGGTGGGCTAGTGACTGTTCTGACCAACACAATACAGCAGTGACTGGGTCACAAAAGGTGATCACTACATTGTTCACTACAAAGCTTACACTTGGAGCCTCAAGTCAAACTGTAAGATGTCTGGCTACTCTGAGGACATCATGTTGTAAGGAAGCCAAGCCACGTGGAGAAATCATGTAGGCATTCTAGCTTTAGTAGTCCAAACTGTGATACCATCCTGGCCCAGGTGCTCGAAATGAGTAAATTAGCCTTTGGAGAAATCCAGGCCCCAACCACAGAGTTGCCCTGGTCCTTCTAGCTGAGGCCCAAAACATTACAGAGCAAAGACAAGCCACACTCATTACATTATGCTCTATGTGAGTTCCTGGCCCATAGATTCTACTATCAATATAAAACTCAGAGAGTTTTACTTGATATAAATATTTTAGCAAGCAAGAAACAAACTGTTTGTAGCAGGGAGACTTCGAAACCAAAAGTGGTATGAAACTCAGATCTCAGAAGTTACTGCTCAGTTTGAAAATCATGAATGAGGAGTTCCCACTGTGGCTCTGTGGTTAACAAACCCAACTAGTATCCACGAGCATGTGGGTTCGATCCCTGGCCTCGCTCAATGGGTTAAGGATCTGGTGTTGCCCTGAGCTGTGGTGTAGGTCAAAGAGGAGGCTCAGATCCAGCATTGATGTGGCTGTGGTGTAGGCCAGCAGCTATAGCTCTGATTATATCCCTAGCCTGGGAACCTCCATATGCCACAGGTATGGCCCTAAAAACAAAAACAAAAAAAAAAGAGGGAAAGTACAGTTAACCCTTGAACCACCCAAGGGTCAGGAGCACCAACCTCCAGCTTAGTGAGAGTCTGTGTATAACTTATAGTCAGCCCTCCCTACATGTCGTTTCTCCAAATTCACAGTTCCTCTTTCTGCAATTCCATATCCTTGGATTCACCAATCACAGATCATGTATTACTACAGGATTTACTACTGAAAAAAATAGGCATATAAGTGGACCTACACAGTTCAAACTCATGCTGTTCAAGGGTCATATGTACATTGTTTTCTATTGCGACAGGTTACTAGAAATTTACATTCCTTTTAAGGTAATAGCATTGTATAAGCTTACTAATTTGTAGCTGATTGGCTAGGAAGCTGTAAGGTCACACCAACATAAAAAAAGCTTAAGTTTTAAGGTCAGAATCAGCATTTCAGGGAAATCTGGACAGTTTAAGGTTTGGTTATGGGACTATGAGTATTTCATCTAGGGGTATATTCAAACTGTGGCCTCCATTTTAGTTTTTCTTTAATACTACAAATATAATAGAATGGCATCTTAAGCTGTGAAATTTTGGTATATGTCATTGTGCACAAATACTAACTAAACACTGATTAAGCTGTAGTGTCCATGAGAACGTGTGAACTGACCAGAATTGACAGTTGCAATCTATCCAAACCACTACCTGTTTAGATAGAGACAATGCACCCAAGGGCTGCTTCCAGGTAATGACTGAGTTCTATTAGAGACCTGGGAGTCTTGTGATGGGTGGTCTTGGTTGGACTTCCTTGACAACCTTGCTGTACCTTCCTCAAACTGTAATGACATGCTTCCACTCAACCTTCCTTCCATCTCTTCCTCACTTGCATTCAGACATGCCCATAGTCTGACAGCTCTTCCTGCCTTTTTCATATCCCTCATCATTTTTCTCATACAAGTATTTTCTCTAATAAAATCATTTTATGTTTAACCCAGATTTGGTGTCTGATTTCAGAGGACCTAGGCAAATATCAGTGGTATAAGAAGTGGTCCCCCAAAACATGCAATAAGATAATGGTTTGCTATTGGGATCACCCACCACCAGGCGACAGACAGAGGACACCATCTTGTTTGGTAGGTGGAACACA
Source organism: Sus scrofa (assembly GCF_054392235.1). NCBI lineage: Eukaryota > Metazoa > Chordata > Mammalia > Artiodactyla > Suidae > Sus > Sus scrofa. Next base: position 166,012,397 of record NC_139395.1, read on the forward strand.
AACAGTTTCAGGCAAAAGATCATGGCCAAATTGCTAGATTTCAGTGATCTGTCACCAGCAAATTCTTGATGGTCTTGGCAAATGCTGTTTGAAAGATGTTCCAGTGGAGATGAATGCTTTGACAGGTAGGGATGATACTGGCATATGAAAAATTGGGGTGGGAGAAACAATGCTTACGAAGATAGGTGGGTTGGATGGTTGTTGCTAAGTTGTATTAACACTCAGCAGGAGGATAATGGGAGATGCGGGCTGCGGCTGCAAAACATCAGTTAGCAACTAAACAGGAGAGCCAGGGGGCCTTGATGTTACCTTACAAAGAGGCCTGTCCCCTGCTAGAAGGGCAGGCATAGTTGAGCAGCAGGTTAAAGTCTTGATTATTAAAGTCCCAGAGCTCCAAAAACATCTTAATTCCCAGCCAAGGCAGGTCAGCTGTGTGAAGGTCAAGGCCCTGGTGGGCAAAACTTGGAACCATGAAGTAGGATAGGGATGTCTAAGTGGATGTCCTGAGGTTGTTGTCTTGGCAACTTTCTTGACCCTCTGAGACTGCAGAGGTAGCACACCACTCCCTAGAAAGGGCCAGCATTTCTGCAGCACCTCCCAGCACAGCAGAGGCTTCACCTGACAAGGCAATAGATGACACCCACACAGGCTACCCCTACTATCTCTCCTGATTGCCAGGCCAATAAGTAGGATTAGTCCCAACTCAACCCAGCTGGAGATAGGCTGGGTCTTCTAAGGGAGGAAGGAGACTATAAACCTAAAGAATTATGAGTGCTGGGATACACTAACAGGAGCCAGTAAATTACTCCTGGAAGCGGATTCTGAAAGTGCTTGATTGGGGAGGGATGGATTGGGATTTGAGGACTGGTTTATGTACACTTTTGTATATGGAATGATGGTCAACAGGGACCTGCCATACAGAGCAGGAAACTCTACTTAATATTCTATGATAACCTATATGAGGAAAAAAAAATCTGAAAAAGAATGGATATGCCTTTAACTGAATCACTTTGTTGTACAGCATTAACACAACATTGTAAATCAATTATACATCAATAAAATGTTTAAAAATAAAAAATAACATATACAACCAAAAAAAAATCAGAGTGTAATAAAAAGAAAATGCTTGATCAATGGGGACAGAATGTACAACAGAATAAGCCAGAACTCATTGACTTAGGGACACTTTATCAAGACCTGTGATTTAAAATCCTAGCAAGGACCATACAGGATAAACTAATAGCTGAGGTAGCTCCTAGAAGCAGGTTAACGCTCAATACAGTTTCCCTAACAGAAGACAGGTGAAGGAATTTAAGTAGCTGAGGAAAGTGGGCATGTGGTATGGATACATAAGGCCAAAAGGCCTTCCAAGAGATTGATTTCTACAGGAGGAGCACACCATTCACAAAGACCATCAGGAATGCTCTGTGAGAGGGGCACTAGCACCACTACAAAATTCTGTGATGGCTTCCCTACAGGCCCAGGATGTTGGTAATAAAGGGAGCTGCATACCAGGCAGGTTAATACCCATGGAGATGAAGGGGCTTTAAGTAGCAGAGGCCAGACAGCAGCACATCTCTATCAGGAGCCAGGAGGCAATAATTATCAAAATGACTGGCAAGGCCAGAGCACAGCCAAGTCTGTTTGACCCACAAGAAGTTGTAGTCAATAAAGCATGGTGTCTCTAGGAGCAAAACAGATGGCCACCCTACAAGGGTGCTGCTTAACATTAAACGAAAATAAAGAATAGAGGAGCAGGAGGCTGAAAGTGGTTGATCAAACCCACAACCATGTCCCAGTTCCCAGACCAGATTTGCACATCTGTAACCCTTTAACTAAAGAAGAGGCTGGGGCTCTAGGAGGAAGGATTCTGCCACACCATGGAAGGTATATACCATAAACACAGAGTGCCTATAAATGTGATTGAAGTTGATACACTTAGAAGTTGGAGAATTTTCCTCATTGTCTCTGGCCTCTGGAGCAAGAACTGTCATAATGAGGGCAGTCAAATGGAAACCTCTGAAACTGCCGCCCAAGATAGTAAAACAAAAACATGATCATATTCCATGGAGAGCTATGGCAAAGATGAGTACCATCATTAATTATCTGAAGGATGCAGAAATGGTAGAGTCTATCATCTCTCCAATTAATTTAACAATCTAGCCCTTTCAAAAGCCAGAAAGCTCCTGGAGAATGACTGCAGACTGTCACAACATCAACCAAGATGTATCTTCAATTATAGCCACTATGCCAGGCATGGTATGCTTGATAGAGCAAATTAAAATGACATCAGGTACACAATGAACAGTCATTAATCTAGTGAATGTATTCTATTCAATCCCAATCAGGAAGGAGAAAGTTGGTATTCACATGAATGGACAAAAATATTCATTTAAAATTTTCCTTCTGGACTATGTTAACTCTCCTGTCTTCTGTCCGGAGAGATCTAGACCCTCAGGACATCCCACAGAACATCATACCTATTCATTACTTCCATGGTATAATGCTGATTGAGCAGGAGCAAGAGGTGGTTAGTATTCTGGAGGATTTAGTAAGATGCATGCATTCCAGAGGGTGAGAGATCAAAGATTCAGGCACTATTCCCTTCAGTGAAGTTTTGAGAAACCATTGATCTGAAGCCTGCTGGGAAATGCTCCAAACTAAAAGATAAATTACATCTCTTGCATTCCCTACACGGAGAAGAAAGCAAAACACGTTAGAAGGTCTCTTTGGCTTCTGGTTGCAATATATTCCAAACATGGGAATACTCATCCCAGTCATATACAGCTTTGACTGGGGCCCATGGACTGTGCAGCCATGAAGAGCAAACACTTTCATACACTTTCTTCCCTCTATTTTTCACTTAGGGTGCATCTTGCACCAAGATTTGACTGCTTACCTAGCCTATTGCAGGTCCTTTCCCATGTTCCACCTCAGGCATATAGCCTAATAAATGAGATTTCATGTCTAATCACATTTTGGCCTCTGATTATTAGGGGACTCAAACTAACACAAGTGCTTTAGAAAAAAGTCACCTAAATAAGGAATCACTGCCATTTTTAAAAACAGGCTCTAGATGGAAAAAAAGGTAGGAACCAAATTTACAGAGTGAGGAGAGGATGGTCACAAAGGGCAAGAAACAATAAGAGTATGTGTAGCAATTCTCATATTCCAACCTCTCGGTCTCAGCTGAGAAGAAATCTGGACCATCATCTGGTGTGAGGAAGAGATAATCAGAGCAGGACTTTGGTAGTGTTGACCATAAAGCCAGATAAAGGCAGAAGAGATATAGAATCCCATCAACCATTATCAAAGCATCATTAAGATTGATGGCTCAGCCAGACAAGAAGACTGCTAAATAGGGAGTTCCCACTGTGGCTCAGTGGAGATGAACCTGACTAGTATCCATGAGGATGTGGGTTCAATCCCTGGCCCTGCTCAGTGGGTTAAGGGTCTGGCATTGCCATGAGCTTCAGTGTAGGTGGCAGACGTGGCTCGGATCCCACGTTGCTGTGGCTGTGACATAGGCCAGCAACTGCAGCTCCAATTCAGCCCCTAGCCTGGGAACTTCCATATGTCATACCTTCAGCCTTAAGAAAAGAAAAAAAAAAAAAGACTGTTAAATAGATATCTCAACCAGGTAGAAGAAAGCTAGTAGTAGGTAAAGAGTTGCAATCTCAAACAGAAGGAATTATTTTAACTTTAATTTAGTATTTTAAGGGTTGAACTTGAATCTATTTGAAATAAACCTAGTATGAAAACTATGAGCTTAATAGTCTCCTTAGTGTGATCACTATAAAAAAGGCTCGAAATATCTGTCTAACGTCAGGAAGGACCATCCTATCCTGGCCATGTGCAGCCTTTGGGTCTTAAGTTCAGTCAGATCTCTAGGCTACAGGGGATCAGAATATGGCACACCAAAATACGCCGCTTTATTATTCTGAGCTGAAGACAGTTGAGAAATAGCAAATGCCAAGCAAAAACAAAAACCTCTCTGCCCTACCCCACATACGTCTAAAACCAAACTCAGACTCAAATCACTGAAGACTCTCACCAGCCCAGAGATGGCACTGAGAAGAATCTACTCGACATGCCTTACTAAAACAACCTGATCTTCCACTGGTTTCCCTCTTCTATTTACCTTGGATGCTTAAAACCCTTTTAATTTTCCTTCTCTCTTCTCTACACATTTACTGTCCTTTGTTAAAATGCTACAGAAGACCAAGTTCTAGCCACCCCTTTGAGTCACTCATCACTGAGTTTCTCCTGCATACAAGCTCACTGTATACATTAATAAACTGTATATTTTTCTCCTGCTAATCTGTCTTTTGTCAGCTAATTTGCTAGGCCTCAGTCAAAAAATCTAGAGGGGTAGAAGAAAGAGCTTAGTTTTTGCAACTTAGAGTCTATGGTCATTATTTATTGACCTGGTAAACTCCACTTATTTGAGATGATGAAACAATTCCCTTAAGTAGAGGCGGATACATTAGGAAAGGAGTAAAACCTATGTTTCAAGGAGCATTGCCCTTTGTACTACCCCTTCTAAGACCCTGAGGCTCATAATTCAAAACTTTATATTTTTTTTATTAAGAAGGATCCCCACCCCCCAAACTGCATAAGCTTTAAGTCCCACAAAGCCTCAATCTGTCCCTAGAGGTTTGTATAGCAGGCTAAGAAATGCAGATATTGTCCCAAATGGAGGCTCATGTATGGATGTCAGGCAGAACAGTGATGTGTCCATATTTGCATTTTAGAAAGATTACTCTGGGAACAATGTAGACAAAAGTGTGAAAGAGGACCAGATCTGCAGGGAAAATATAAGGAAGCTGTCATTGTATTCCAAGCAAGAATAAAGACCTTTTTCTTTTTATTTTGTAAAAGGACTTCGTGTTTCTTTTGAAAGAGCAAGATCCTCTGGGGCATTTCTAATTTTACTTATAAAAGCTCTAGCCTCCCATTTCAGAAGTATTATTCTTCCTCTAAGAAGCTGAGGAGATTCAAATCTTTTGCAGTGTAACAATCTGTCCTTGCCTTCAGAAAATAAAATGTAGAATTTTCACACTCCATAGTGCTAACTTATCAGCACAAGGAAAACAGCAAGAATTTGGTTTAAAATTACCTGTCAGTTTAAAAATCAAAAATAGAACAGTTTTTCTGTTTAACCCAATAAGAGATTCAAAAAGAGTATATGTTATATCCCTGGATAATAAACTCAATATAAAAAATATAAATATTCCAAGAGTACATATTTTAACATTAAATAAATTTAGAATTCATCTGGAAGAAGACTATATCATAATCAAGAATACTGAGAGAATTAGAGAGGCGGGTTGCTCTACCTGAAAGTAAATCTTATTTTAAAGCCTCAAAACCAAAAGTTTTATTTTCACAGTCAGGAGAATAGGCAGAGAAATCTATTTAAAGTCTGGAGTCTGGAAATGGACCAAATAAGTATAAATATTTCACATTAATAGGGGAAGAACAGGCTAGCAGATGGCAGCCATTTTTTCACAGCTCTATGGTATGAAGGGGAGACCATCAATTCCTGCTCCAGGGGGGAGCTGTGGGGAAGAGTGCCCCTTCTTCCTGGGGGCTTAGACAACCACACAGTTTATGTACCATCACAACTGGTACTACTCTTCCTCAGAAAGTTACTGTGACAACTCCACACTCTGCCTTGGGGTACTGCGAAGAAGGAAGAAAAGTTTTATGCAGAGTTTATGAGTATTCCTCTGAACTCGGTAGCTACAATTTTTTTAAGATGTATATTGGGCATGCAGATTAAGCACAAAGACTTATTGAAAATTATCAGTTGTTATAAAGTCATAAAAAGAGTTTTTAGTTTATGTCCTTGATTCAGGGCTAGATTGGGGTGAGTTCTTTGGAATGCACTTAAACACATTCTGATTTGAATTCTTAGAGAATGGACTACAGTGCATGTTCCTCTCCAGATTCTGAAAATATCCGACTCTATCTGGCAGACCCCTTGCTAAAGTTTCTAGGCAAAGAGAGTCAGCTCATGCTCCACCACCAACACCCTTAAGCAAAAGACTAAAGGAAATGTCCCCCACTCTAGACACAAAGAAGAGGAGCTATCAATTTTGTTCTGAAGTTTGGCTCTCCAGGAAAGAGATTGACCCCAATCATATTAATTTTCCTACTAATTTCCCCACTAATTTCCCTTAATTCTTCCCAACCCTTCAGAGCCTAGGAGATAAAGTGGGACTCCAGGGAAAGTACTGCAGGCCATGGAGGTATAGAGGTGGCACAGGCAACTCTGACTTATGGAGGGATAGGATAAAAGAAGTCTGGAGAGCCCTCCTCCTCCTCCTTGTCTATATCATAGATTGCACTTGCCAATTTACACATGTACTCCACATTTTGGCGTATGAGCTATTTGAGCACATAGACCAGGCTCATGAGCCTTTTAATCACCATGCCCAAGGATAGTGCCTAACACATATGTACTCAAATACGTGCTATGCCAAAAAATTTAGAAAATACTCTCTGTGGCTCTCAGAAGCAAAACACTGATCTCTGGCTCTATTAGTTTAGGCTTTCACATTCACACCTTCAGAAAGAAAAAAAAAATTCTCTCATTGTCAAAATCTCACTAGATGCAAAGGCAGAATGGATTACTTGTTCTGTCCACGCAGGTATGGAGTAGGAAACATCTCCACTAAATAGCTAGAAATAAAAATCAGGTGTTTAGATTTAACGTTTTATTACCATGTAATGGTTTGAGCAACAGGTTCCAAAGCCTCAAGACAGGGTGCCAATAACCATTTGAAAAACTGACCATTTGAAAGCCTAGTGTACTGTGCACTTCGATGCAGAGCTATACTATGAAAGTGTGGCATTTAGCAGATTTTGCTTTTATTAGGCTCTAACAACCCCCATTAAGAAAGATTTTCTTATGACATTTATTATTTATCCTACGTCTTGAATTCAATTTTTTCCTTGGGGGAAAAATGCTGCCCTGACTGTAAAATAAATTGAATCTTCTCAATCTAGACCTTAAAGAATAAACCTATTTCTATTTAACCTTCAAAACTAACAAATAAGATCAATCCTTCTTGTTAGCACCCAATATGTATCAGATTAAATGTTACTAACATATATGATGGAATAGAACTCTTAGCAAGAAACTGGACAGAATATTTCAATATTTGCAGTTACTTATCTATTTTCCCCATCTGACAGTATATACTATAGCTGATCAATCTTTGGTGGACTTTAAAAAAAAGAATCTTAGCTTAAGACCATCTTCACGACTTCAGGACACATCCCACATAAGAAACTGAGAAGTGTTGCATTTTAACATCAACTATTACAGTAAAGCCTGCCAGTGCCTGTCCAGACCCCTTTCTCCAAGCTGATTATACACCTCTCAGTGTTATGAGTATTGGCTGCTCAGTGTTCACAGCTGTACTCTTTTCCAGAAAACTACCCTTGGCCAATAGAAGCCTCCTCACCCAGTAATGTCTGGGACAGCCTACAGCCAATGACCCAAGGTGACAGGGGTATAAAGGCCAGCTTTCCTGCCCCACAGTAAGGCATCTTGTGGTGCCATTCATGCCCCTAGAGAATATATCATGGTGCCCGTTCCTGCATTCTACTGAATCTCCTTCTGAATATCTATCATTTTTTCACCATTCTAGTTGCCCCTCATCCCAGTTCAGGACGGTCTCTCACCTGACTATCCAAAGTGCCTTCTGAATCAATTTTCAGCTTCCTGTGTCCCCTTCTTTACCACATGGCCAGAATACTCTAAAATGCAAATGTAATCATCGTCCATTTCCCCTCCCATAACACACTTCCCTCTACTTGAAACCCTTCAATAACTATCTTGATCACTTCACAGAGGCAGTCAACAGAACTCAGGTCACCCATCTACTTTGTTTCTCCCCCAAGAAAATGAGACCATGGAACAAGCAACCCTTGAAATGTGTACAATCTACCTTGAGTCAAAGTTAACTGAGGCAGTTAATTATAATCTTGGGGAAGTCAGAAGACTTCTATTAGTAGAGAAGAACTAGAAAACAAGGTAAATCCAGGGAAAAGGGGTTGCAAAACCACTCATTTCCCTAAGTTAGAGAGTCTGTTACAGCAAGTCAGGACACAGTGTGTCCTACTGGTGTTTTAGGCAAGTATCTCTTGGTACTTTGCATAGGAAATTTCACAGGCTCAGAGTGGGATGATTGGTTCCCTGGTAGGTGAGTATATTTTAATTCTGGAAAACTATAACACTAAATAATGATGAAAGTCAAACTTACAGTAGTAATAATTATGTTAAAGAATAATGTGTGCCTATCTGATATTTAAGTATCTAATGTTTGATAAATTAGCCTATGAGAGGAACAGAGTGACTTGTGATTCCAGCTTATAATAAGTAGTTGAGACTTATTTTAGACTTATACTTTCACACTGAAATCTACCTTTTTAAACAGTACTGGAATACTTGATAGAACTTAACTTCCCCACTCTCCCACTTTTTTTTTTTTTTTTTTTTATGCTGGTTTTTTTTTTTTTTTTTTTTTTTTTTTTTTTGTCTTTTGTCTTTTTGTTGTTGTTGTTGCTATTTCTTGGGCCGCTCCTGCGGCATATGGAGGTTCCCAAGGCCAGGGGTCGAATCGGAGCTGCAGCTGCCAGCCTACGCCAGAGCCACAGCAACGCGGGATCCGAGCCGTGTCTGCAACCTACACCACAGCTCACAGCAACCCCGGATCATCAACCCACTGAGCAAGGGCAGGGATCAAACCCACAACCTCATGGCTCCTAATCGGATTCGTTAACCACTGCGCCATGACGGGAACTCCTCTCCCACTTTTTTAAACTTCAAGAGTCAGGGAATTTTATAGTATCCAGGATCACTTGTCAGACAATATTAAAATAATATAGTAAGCTTAAAACTTCTATAGGAAGTTATAAATCTTCTAAAACTTGATGTAACAAACTTACTATACTTACAAGCTGAATAAGATTCGAATATCAAAAGAAAAGTTAAGAACAAGGATTCTCAATTTTAAACTCCAATGCATTAATAAATTAAATGTATTTAACAATTAAAATAGCCTCTGAAACAGTATTTTCTGTGTAGAAAGGTCACCGACAAGAGCACTGGAATCTCACTCTGACATACAAATTCAAGTCCAGATCCTTTCAAAATCATGATACGTGGCAAAACAAGCTGAATTTCTGCATGATGATAATGTCCCCTCCTTGAGATTTTGCATGATTTTTCTGGTTCACCATAGTCCCTCCCCCCACCACGCACACACACTCAGTCACTCATTTACCTTTACTAAACATTCCTGGTTATTATAAAGGCATTTGCTATTTCAAGCCATGCATCCAAAGCAGTGGTTCTAATCAGGATAATATTGCCACCAGGGGCCAGGTGGCAATGCCTAGAGACATTTTTGGTTGTTACAACTATAGGTGAGTGCTACTGGCATCTAGTAGGAAGAGACCAGGGATGCTGTTAAAATCCTACAATGCACAGAACAGCCCCCAACAACAACAAAATTATCCAGTCTAAAATGTCTATAGTGCTAAGGCTGAGAAATCCTAATTAAAAGAACACATCTGAAATCATCCAATGTGGCACAGAGGCCTTTCAATTATTTATTATCTTTGTGTATCCTGGAGACGAATCCATTTACATTAGATGAATCACAAATATCTTCTTCATTGTATTTTTGATAAATTTCTCTTTATTATTTGTTCTTTATTTCCTTCAAGAAATGCTTCCCTACATCGAGGTTAAAGATACTCTATTTTGCTTCCCTCAAACCATTCTACAAGTATTTCACATTTATGTCTTCAATCTATCTGGGATTTATGTAGTGGAATTCAGAGATATATTTTTGTTTCCATATGGATAATTCATAGCTTCAACAGCATATACTTCCCACGCTGGATGATAACACCAACTTTGTCATACATTGAATTTCCATATAAACTCACTTGTTTCCAGGCTATTTACTATTTATTTCTGTGATGTCATTATTTCAAGTTATACTTTTACTAGTGAACTTACTATATGATATGATTCCTTCCTCACACTTCTTCGAATTTACTCTTCTATATGAGTGTCAGTACCAACCCTCTTGGAATTTTAGTTGAAACTGTGCTGAGTTTATGGATTAGGTAAAGATAACTGATTTTTCTCATTAAAGAATGTTATATCCCTATTTGGATTTTCCATGACTTTCAGTAAAGTTTAACAATTTCTGCATAATCATGATACTTATTTCTGGGTGCTATAAATGGTTTGTTTTTGAGGCTTTATTTTCCAAGTAAATTTTCTTTAGTTTGGATCTTACATATGGCAAACTTGCTGATTTGTCTTAATAGCTTGTCTGGAGAGCCTCTTGGATTTTTTTACCTAATCATATACTTGCAACAGTTTTTTCTTCTGCAATACTCCTAATTTTCTGTCGTATTGTACTGGCTCTGATCTCTAGCACAATTTTGAAGAATGGATGCCTTCTCCTGTTCTTGACTTTAAAAGGCTTTGCCTCTGGTGCTTCACATTTAAACAGCTTTTTCTTTCGAGGTTTTTAGTAGATGCTTTCTATCAGGTTAAGAAAGTTTTATTCGGTTAGTGGTTCTCTAAGTTTTTAACAACCCAAATGAGTGGAACCCAAAGCAGCTTTGTTTTCCAGGTCTGTCTAGTGTTCTTGGAGGACTTATATTTGGAGATGCAGCTAGAGAGCCTTCCTTTATCTTTGAACCTGTCTCCTTTGTATCCCCAGCCTTGCTCAGCATCTTTCAGTGAAATCCCATTTAGCTTAAAAAAAAAACCTCCTTTGATTGGGTGCTCTTTGGTTTTCAGAGACATTCACAGAAATGTCTTATGGGCATTAAAAATTACCTCCTTTCATTTCACAGATGGTTTATGAGAGACAAAAGTTAAAAGTCAGAAGCCCGACTTTATCTATTTATTTTTTTTAGGGCTGCACCCATGGCAAATGGAAGTTTTCAAGCTAGGGGTCTAATCAGAGCTGCAGCTGCCGGCCTACATCGTAGCCACAGCAATGTGGGATCCAAGCCGCATCTGTGACCTACACCACAGCTCATGGCAGCCCCAGATCCTGGACCCACTGAGAGAGGCCAGGGATCAAACCAGCATCTTCATGGATACCAATCGGATTCATTTCCACTGCGCCACAACGGGAACTCCAGAAGCCTAGCTATTAATAGTGGTCAACACACAGGACCAGGGATAAATCTTTAAGATTTTTAAAAGGAAGTATAAACGTGCCTCAACACCCCATTCTCTTTATTTAACTTCTTTAGTCAACCCACGACACAGTCCTGCAAAAATACTAACAGAAATATATGCTAGAGCTTCTAGGTGGCTGAGATAGTTGGAAGAGGATTTGAGTGCATATTCTCATACAAGTAAAGGAAACTACTTCCAATAAGCAAAAGACTTCTTGAAGTGTTAAACAATTGTGGGTAAACAAAAATTCAGCAAAAATAATTCCTAGGCCTTATGAAAATGAAATGACATTTCGGTGTTCTTTCCCATCTTTTTTTCCTGTGAGAAAGCATGCAGTGTTGAACAGTTGGTTTTTCTTTTGTTTCTTTCACTCTTTCTGTGCTAGTTACCAGGGGACATTTTATATTTTAATCTCTTTTTTCTTCTTCACACAATTAAGGAGAAAAATAATTCTTCATACAATTTTCAAGTCAGGCTGCATCAGTATTGTACATGGAGAGGAAACGGCTAGGTTCTGGGGGAGGTGTTTTTTTTACCCCCCCACCCCAAGCACAATACATATGTTGCTAGAGGGGTTCTCATCAGCAAAAACAATGTTTATGACTATTTCATCCTGAGTGCTATATATAACTTTCTGAAAATGTCAAAATATATGGCAGCATGCCTTCAAGTGAACATCACCCTGGTTGAAATCAATTTACCTGTAAAGTGTGACATTGTTTTGAGAGTCTTCTAAAAAGCCACGGGTTGGGAGTTCCTGTAGTGGCGCAGTGGTTAACGAATCCGACTATGAACCATGAGGTTGCGGGTTCGATCCCTGGCCTTGCTCAGTGGGTTAAGGATCTGGCGTTGCCGTGAACTGTGGTGTAGGTCGCAGATGAGGCTCGGATCCCGCGTTGCTATGGCTCTGGCATAGGCTGGGGCCTACAGCTCCAATTAGACCCCTAGCCTGGGAACCTCCATATGCTGCCGGAAGCAGCCCTAGAAAAGGCAAAAATAAATAAATAAATAAATAAAAAGCCACAGGTTGCCTGTTGATTAATCAAGGTGCTCAAAGCATATTATCTGAGCCTTCATTCCCTCCCAATCCTAAAAAGCTGTACATCTATCCTGTACCCTGAAAGTTATACAGACATACCACAATATCTCTCCCCCACACACGTGGGGGTTGCATTTGGGATGTATGAGGGAGAAACACTGTTCCAAGGAGGCAAAGAAAAAACAATTCAGCAGTGGAGTAGCATCGAATCCAATTTTCCCACTCATTTTTATTAAAAGCAGCTGTTAATGACTTGCTGTAGGCAAAAAATGTTATTTTAAAAACAGTTCTCAGTGGTCTTCTTTGGGTTATTTTCTACATAAATCAGTTATTTTATGTATTTTCTTTGGTAAATAGAAAAAGGTATTTGCTTTTCTGATTCTTTGATCCTTTACTGGTATCAAAAGTTAGGTCTAGACTAATATTAAAATGATAAGTGCTCTTCCACCCATTTCTCTAACAAAAAGATATTACAGATAAATTTCAAAGTTCATTTACGTCAAAAAAAAAAAAAAAATGGACCTCTTCTACATCCTCTAGTAGCAGATACAGGAGATTACAGATCAAAAACCACATAAATACGACCTATGTTCAACTTCTTGCCATAAGTTTTCTTTTCCGGGAAACCGTCAGCATCTACCACTTACCTTATTTTCCCACAGGAAAACTGCTTGATAGACAAGGCTTTTCTGAGAACTGCAAAGCCATGGTCCTTTATGCCCCTCTCTTGCATTTTCCAGGTAAATGGCTGCGGAGTACAGTAGTAACGCTGTCTTTAGCCACACTTAGAGCTACAAGGCAGGGAAATTCCTTTCCAGATCAACTTTATTTTGTTGATTTTTAACCAGGAACCTCAAAACTTTATACTACACGCAATGGGCTTGAAAGAGATTAAGCAGCAGGATGTTTCTGAGGTAGAGCAAATCCTTCCTCATGCTTTCTTTCTGCTCATCCTCTGCCTTTCCTCTTCCCCACCGCCTCCCAACCAACAACTCCTTTCCCAGCCCTGGAGTAATAGGAGGGAATTACAATATCTCAAATCTTACAATATACTGTTAAGTCAAATACAGCATTCCTTAATGAGGGAAAAGTAAGAAAAATAAGAAAAACTCGTAGGAAAGTTCCTGAGCTAAAGGGAAACCTATGCTATCGACTATCTCTACAACTGTGAAAACCTTCAATTTTGAGAAGAAAAATAAAAAAGATACCAGTGGGTTAACCAAGTCTTCAATACTACGCGTCTTCTTCTCTCTTTAATCTTTTAAACTGCTACCAGCTGACTCGGACGCCGGCTCTGCGGCCCTAGGTAACCACCAGCACAAGACCCGCAACGCCTGCTAAAGACCACCGCGAGAAGACAGAGGTAAGGCCAACGCGCCCTACTCGGTTTTTAAACTGTAGCGGGAGGAGGCGTGCCCGACGTGGGGCGGAGAACGCCACGCCCCCATAGGGGCAGGGCTGTCTCCCGGCCACTGCTTTCTCAGAGGCGGGGGAAGGGGCGGGGGCGGCCACATCATCCTAGAAACCCACCCTGGTTGGAGGGAATTTAGAAGGAGGTGGAGTCTAGTACCCCCGGGGCTGGGTTTCCAGGCGGTCGCCTGGTAACCAGTTGCGTAGGTCTGGTTGCTGCAGCGCAGGCCACGGAGGTCTGTGGGTCCGAGCTCGCGCTGCGCTCTTTCGGACCGTTTTGCTATGGCGGCCGCCGCAGCAGTGGTCACACCGTCGGGTTTGGAGGATGGGGTGTCTCGGTCCCGTGGCGAAGGAGCAGGGGAGGTGGTCGTGGAGCGGGGGCCTGGCGCGGCCTACCACATGTTCGTAGTGATGGAGGACCTAGTGGAGAAGTTGAAGCTGCTCCGTTATGAGGAGGATCTCCTCCGGAAGAACAATCTGAAGCCCCCGTCCAGGTGGGTGCTTGCCTCCCCGAGCTCCTGGGTGCCGGCTAGGCCCTTGGGGAGATGCCTTCCTCCTGCCGTCAGGGGATCTAGGGTTAGCAGATGATCTTTCTATCCGGGAAAGAGCAGTTCGCCACAAACTTGGCTATGGAGGACCAGGCTGCTCACGAAGTTTTAGACTTCGTATTTTTCTAGGGAGAATAGTTTTGGAACTATAGAAAGGACTGGAAGACAACTTGCCTAGAGCACACATACAACTCCATAAAACACAAACTGTTTTCTTTTTTGATTATAAACGTAATAAAAGAACCTATTGTAGAGAACTCAGAAAACACAAGGAAATTTGTAAAAAAAAAAAAAAAATACTGCAGTTACTCATAATCTCAATCCCAAAGATTAGTGCCATTATCGCTTTAGATCTATCTCTGGTTTTTGTTTTCCTTTTAGAGAATCTATCCCTATAACTTATAACTGTCGGTACCTAGGACCTTCACTGAGCATTTTATATGCAGTTAATAAACTTGTTCACTAATTGCTATGGTTTAAAAGACTTCTGCCCTTGCAATAACAGTACTCTCAGAAACTAAGAAGTGGAAAAGATAAATAAAATGACAACTATTGGAATTGTCTCTTTATCATAGAACGTAAAGTTCTGCCCTGTTCTGGTGGAGAAAAAGTTCATCATATCCTGAAGCCACTGGCGTTATTTACTGAGAGTAATAGCCAATCAGTGTAGCTTAGTGATTGCCTCATAAATGAGGTTTTATAGCTTGTCTTCACATTAGTACTTAACATTTAATTTTTTGTGTTAATTTTTGGTGTTTATTTGTCTAAGAGGCAGTTTAGATTAGGAATTTAGATTAAGATTATTAAGTCTAGTTCTTTCTCCTGATGGCTGTAGCTAGGCTCAAATAATTTCCCTTGACAATTTGGATGTCATTCCTTGCTCTCTTACAATAACTTGCATTAGGAGTAAACTGTCCATATTGCTAAGCCAGTCCATAATAGGAGAAAAGTTAGAGAAAAAAGTAGTGTTGCATAATCCAAGCTATAAACTGTAGGATTGAAAGTTATGGCTTAAATGAATAGGATAATACAAATAACCAAATAAAAATGTGTTTTTCTTTTCCTCCGAGTACATTTTTCAAACTCGAAGAAAATGGTATCAAGGTTCTGTTGATTAATACAAACTCTGTCCTAGTTCCCTAGGAGTTCAGCAGGGTACTTTGAGTCATCAATTTGTGTGGATATGATAATCCTCACAGTGTGGTCAACAGACCAGCAGCATCAGCATCACCAGGAAAACTGCTAGAAATGCAATCCCACAGGCCCTTTCCTGGGTGTAGAGTATCAGAAATTCTAGGGGTGGGCCTAGAAATCTGTGTTTTAACAAGCCCTCCAGGTGGTTCTGATGCCTGCTAAAGTTTGAGAGGCACTGTCCTAGGTCTGCAGTATCTATCAGTATCTATTACTCTCTCCTGGAGTTGTTTTCAGCCAATAAGGAAAAGATGAGTGTTAGTGGTAGGTGGACATATACCTGGAAAGATTTTATGGCCTTATTTTCTTCCCAGCTTTCTGTTATCTTCCAGAACATTTACATTTACCCTGTAGGAAAAATTTGGGGAAACAGGAAGTAGACTTCTTATTCTTATGAAAAATAGTTATAATATCTATAAATCCAATTATAAACATAATAGTAATAACTACACATAAAGCAAAATAGGATCTTTGATCAAATGACTGGAATGCTATTACTAGCAAGTTTTATTCCTGATTCGTTTAGGTGCAAATCATGTTGATCCTCATAGGACTGTTTTGAGTAGGCCAGGGCACTTGGCAAAAGTCAACAAATGTTTGTTAGACTAGGGATGTAATACGCAATGGTTCTTAATCCTGGCTGCACCTTAGAACCATTGAAGAAGTTTTTG
The DNA here is from genome assembly GCF_054392235.1 of Sus scrofa. Classification (NCBI taxonomy): domain Eukaryota; kingdom Metazoa; phylum Chordata; class Mammalia; order Artiodactyla; family Suidae; genus Sus; species Sus scrofa. Next base: position 166,028,486 of record NC_139395.1, read on the forward strand.
AAATGTTCTCATACTGGGGCTTCACTCCCAAAAGTTCTGATGTAATCCATGAGGGAAGAAGCAGTGTTTAGCCAGTAGCAATAGTTTGATGAGCTCCTCAAGTGATTCAGTATGCAGCCAAGATGAGAACACTGTTTAGCACAGGGGATAGGCTAGATGCGGTAAGTAAAGATAACACATAAACAGTTTAAAACAGTGTAAAAATGAACAGTGAATAGTAATTAAAGCCTTTTTTTTTTTTTTAAACTCAGTGATTCCCTTAATTCTAAATCACCTTTTTTAGGTGATACTCTCTTATTAATTATTCCTGACACGTAAATGATTTTAGCCAAAGTTCTACTTGCCCAGTTTTTTAACATGCCCTGCATTTTCTGGGTATAAAGGTCTTTGATCTAATATTTTGTATACAGTGGTAATTGCCCTTATCCTGTTGATTAGAAAGTTTTATGTGAGTGTTATAGATTACTAGAAACATCAAAGAGTGAATTGTCAATGTCTTTTGATGTTAAAGCTATTTGGAAAAAAAAAAAGAAAATTCTTTTGGCAGTTTTGGATTTAGCCCCTTTAGCTACCGAGGGCTTATTTGCAATATTTCATATTTTACTCTTCCCCCTTGTTTTGAAACAGACACTATTTTGCACTGCCTACCAATCCTGGGGAACAGTTCTACATGTTTTGCACTCTTGCTGCTTGGTTAATTAACAAAGCGGGACACCCCTTTGAGCAGCCTCAAGAATACGATGACCCTAATGCAACGATTTCTAACATATTATCTGAGCTTCGATCATTCGTAAGTGTCAACAACTCTTCTTTCTGCAGGTTCTCAAGTTAGGAAATTTTTAATATTGATAATTCAGCAACCTTTTAGAAGAATTCTCTGTGAATAAGTACTTGTCTATGTATATACATGCATGTGTGTGTATATATATATATGTAAAATTATATCTGGATTTATTTTCAGATATGGTAGATATTATAACATTAATGCTACTTAAAAAAATGTTTAGTGTTCAATCCTTATAGCCCAAAGTAACAGTATTTTTCTTATTCTTGATGTCTCAGAGGTAAATTTATGAATACATATTTAAAAAAAAAACAACTAGGAAACCGAAACACTGTGTTTTGAAAGGGAACTTTGTTTTAATAGGCCATGAAAGCAGTTGTACTTTTCATTTCTGACTTTTCCTGGGGACAAGCTGTGAGAATTTTTGGCACACATGTTATTTTTGATAAGTGAATCACTTCGTCCTTCATATGATTGTTTAACAGTATGATACCCAGCCTAGTAGTTATACTGATATTTCACCCTAACAAGATCAATGATTTGTTCTCTTGTCATGAGGTTATTGCCTCTTAATTTGATACTTTTGACAATAAGACATCTTCATTTTCCTTTAGTATTTATTTATGCACCAATGGATTTAAAAAAAAGACTAAAGAGATGGATTTCTAAGAAGCAATGTCATTACAGTTAAGTCATATTTGAAGAATAGAGGTGATACATTTATTCATTAGTACTTTGCTTAAAATATTTTGACATTTGCTATATAAATAACAAATAATACCCAGTTTATCTTTTGTATTTCAGGGGAGAACTGCAGATTTTCCTCCTTCAAAATTAAAGTCAGGTTATGGAGAGCATGTATGCTATGTTCTTGACTGTTTAGCTGAAGAAGCATTAAAATATATTGGTTTCACCTGGAAAAGGTAAACATCACCCAACTTGGCAATAGTAGTTTTATATGTAAGTTTTTTCTTCTAAGGGTTCAGAGCTATTTAATCGAACTGATAGGAAGTATTTCCTCTTGACTGTTCTAAACTGGAAATGCCACAGGTGATTAGAAAAGTCACTACAGACAACATTGGAACATCTGGTATCTTCAAAACCAGTTGTGATATTGTGTCCCTTCCTTTTTTTTTTTTTTTTTTTTTTCAGTCTTTTTGCCATTTCTTGGGCTGCTCCCTCAGCATATGGAGGTTCCCAGGCTAAGAGTCAAATCAGAGCCGTAGCCACCAGCCTACACCAGAGCCACAGCAACACAGGATCCGAGCCGCATCTGCAGCCTTCATCACAGCTTACGGCAACGCTGGGTCCTTAACCCACTGAGCAAGGCCAGGGATTGAACCCGCAACCTCATGGTTCCTAGTCGGATTCGTTAACCACTGCGTCACAATGGGAACTCCTCCCTTCCCATTTCAAATACATAAGTACTAAAGGTTTTAACTATAACTGTTTATCCTGGTCAATTTAGGAAATTTTTAAAAAGTTTCTTTGCCTATATTTATTTATACACTCAAACATAGTATATACATGGGGTAATTGATATCTGCAGATTGATTTAAGGAAAAAAAATGGAAATTAATGTAGTATTTTAAATGGGATTTTTCTCCTTGGTTTATAGTGACTGAGCAAGAATAATACTGAAGAAGCTACCTGACACTGACAAATATTGTTCATTACTTGTTCTGACCTGACTGATTTGTTTACATTTCTATTATAGTATTTATCTCATGGTATTAAAGTTATTTGTTTATAGGTCAGGCCTTCTTGCTAGAAATTATGAAATCTTTACATGTACTCTATGGCAGTTAGTATAGCATTTCGGTTTGAGAGATGCTCAATAAATGTTGATCACATGGATGAGGGAATAAAATATTCAGAAACTGACAATTTGCATAGATTATAATTAGAAAATATATATAAACTGGGTCCTTTAGAGATTAGGATTATTGATAGGATAGAAATTGTGGATGGCATTATCCAGTGAGTAGCAGTGATTTTGGATTAGAATTAACTTCTTGGAAAAGTATGTATTTTATTTGTATATTTTAATGTATATTTAATTACATTCTCTCCAATAATCTCTCTATTAATGAATATTTTAAAAATTCACTTGACTTAGGTTATCATCAGATTGAACCATGTATTACTAATATTCATCTATTTATGAACAAAAAAAATGGCAGCTTCATATGCTTCTACCCCAACATTACCACTTACTGCAATATGAAAAATGACTATATAGAAGTTCCCTTCATGACTCAGCTTAACAAACCTGACCAGGATCCATGAGGATGCAGGTTTGATCCCAGGCCTTGTTCATTGGGTTAAGGATCTGGCATTGCCGTGAGCTGTGGTATAGGCCACAAATGCGGCTCAGATCCCGTGTTGCTGTGGCATAGGCCGGCAGCTGTAGCTCCAATCAGCCCCTAGCCTGGGAACCTCCATATGTCCCAGGTGCGGGCCTAAAATAGCAAAAAAAGAAAAGAAAAAAAGAAAAGAAAAATGAGTACATAATTAATATTACTTCTTTATTAGAGTCCACAAAAAGTTATGAGATACCCTGCTCCATTTGGCTTTTTTTTTTTTTTTTTTTTTCCTTTTTAGGCCACACCCATGGTACATGGAAGATCCTGGGCCAGGAATTGAATCCAGGCTGGAGCTGTGACCTACACCACAGCTGCAGCAAGGCTAGATCCTTAACTCACTGCACTGGACCAGGGATAGAACCAGTGCTGCCACAGAGACAAGCACTGCACCAAAGTGGGAACTCCCTCTGGCATTTTTAAAAATTATTAACTTTATTGCCCAATGCATTCTAACTTATCAGAAGCTATTACTATCTCACCAAGTCTTTTTTTTTTTTTTTTTTTTTGCTTTTTAGGGCCACACCCTCGACATATGGAGGTTCCTAGGCTAAGGGTGGAATCCGAGCTGCAGCTGCTAGCCTACGCCACAGCCACAGCAACACTGGATCCACTGAGCGAGACCAGGGATTGAACCTTCAACCTTATGGTTACTAGTCAGATTTGTTTCCATTGTGCCACAACAGGAACTAAGACCAGATACTATAAAACTCTTAGGGGAAAACATAAACCAAACACTCTCGGACGTAAACGACAGCAACATCTTCTCAGATCCACCTCCTAGAGTAATGACAATAAAAACAAAAATAAACAAATGGGACTTAATTAAACTTAAAAGTTTCTGCACAACAAAGGAAACCCTAAACAAAACGAAAAGACAACCCACAGAATGGGAGAAAACATTTGCAAATTAAGCGACTGACAAGGAATTAATCTCCAACATTTATAAACACCTTCTGCAGCTCAATACCAAAAAAACAAACAACCCCATCAAAAAATAGGCAGAAGATCTAAACAGACAATTCTCCAAAGAAGACATACAGATGGCCAAAAAACACATGAAAAGATGTTCGACATCACTCATTATTAGAGAAATGCAAATCAAAACCACTATGAGGTACCACCTTACACTGACCAGAATGGCCATCATCAAAATGTCTACAAACAATAAGTGCTGGTGAGGGTATGGAGAAAAAGGAACCCTAGTACACTGTTGGTGGGATTGTAAATTGGTGCGATCACTGTGTAAAACAGTATGGCGATTCCTCAGAAAACTAAAAATAGAATTACCATTTGATCCAGCAATTCCACTCTTGGGCATCTATCCAGAGAAAACCATGACTAGCAAAGACACATGTACTCCGATGTTCATTGCAGCACTATTTACAATAGCCAAGACATGGAAACAACCTGAATGTCCATCAACAGAGGAGTGGATCAAGAAGATGTGGTTCATATACACAATGGAATATCGCTCAGCCATTAAAAGGAAATAAATAATGGCATTTGCAGCAACATGGATGGACCTAGAAATTATCATGCTAAGTGAAGTCAGTCAGACAATGACACACGAACATCAAATGCTATCACTTGCATGTGGAATCTAAAAAAAAGGACACAATGAACTTCTTTGTAGAACAGATACTGACCCTCAGACTTTGAAAAATTTATGGTTTCCAAATGAGACAGTTTGAGGGATGAGGGGATGCACTGAGGGCTTGGGATGGAAATGCTATAAAATTTGGTTGTGATGATCTTTATACAACTATAAATGTAATAAAATTCATTGGGTAATTTTTTTTAAAAGCTATTAGTGTCTCAACCATTATTTAATCTGGTGCTTCCTTTGATTCTTTGACATGTCTTATTCTTGGCCAAGTATTTTGATTTGGATAATTTATAAGGACCATATATGGGTGAAAACATTAAAAATAGGGATTAGAGAATATATCAGCTATGTGATATGTAAGTTACATAGAAGTTACATGTTTATACATACTTATTTTATATATCTAAATATGCCCCCCAAAACCCTAGAAAAACATTGCCTTTAAGTTACTACCCAATTCTAATTAGTAAATATACATGTATATGTATATGTTATTCTTTAAGAAGAATGATTTGGTTTGTAGTACTTTCCTTCCTTAATGTTAGTGTCAATTTTTGTGTTTTGTTAACCTGTCTGCGTTATGGACTTTTAAAATAAGTTTATAGAGATAAATGCAAATACTTTCAAGTATTTTTATTATGGGAAATACATGTCATTAATCTTAAAGGAGAAGTGTATGTTCAGGACTTAGTGTTAGGACCAATGATTATATTTTGGAAAGAAGAACAAAGCTGGAGTTCTTATTACCTCTATCAAAATGAAGTTCAGATTGATCAAAGTTGTAAATGTGAGAAATTAAACTATAGGAGTACTACAAGATCAAAGGGGTGTGGGATGTGTTATGTGAGAGTAAAGCCTTTTATATATGATGTTGAAGCTAGGATCCAGGTAAGAAAATGTTGCTAAATCTATATAGTAAGAACTGTAACAGTCCTGAATAGCCAAGATTATAATAAACTAAGGAAAATATGTTTAAAATAGGTTAGACAAAACATTAATTTTCCTTAAATACACAAGGGCAAAGGGCATAATAGGCATTTCACTGAAAAAGAAACACACATAGCCAATTAAAACATGAAAAGGTATTCAACCACTCTTTGTATGAAATAAATGCAATTAAAACAAGAATGAGGTTTTTTTCACTTAGATGATTGGCAAAGAGTAAAGTTTATTTACCATATTGGTGAACATATGGAAATGACATCGCTGTTCTTGGTAGGGTAAATTAGAATAACATTTGGAAGTAGGTTTGAGCAATATTGATCAAAACAATAAAATGTACAAAGTTGTTAACTATTCTACTTGTACAAATTTATTTTAAATGATATATGTAAATGATAAATATAAAAGGATGATCTTTGCAGTATTGGCAGTAAATAAACTAGACACAACCTCAGTGTTAAGCCATAGATTGCTAGTTATATTAATTATATTACTACTATTCAGTAGTAGTAGCATACAGTTTAGGTGTGTTGAGAAAGAGAAAGATGTACAGTTGACCTTTGAACAATGTACAGTTAACACCCCCTTAAGGGCATCAGAAATCTAGATATAACTTAGAAGCGGCTTTCTTATAAGCAGTTCCTCCCTATCTACAGTTCCACATCCACAGATTCAACCTACCATGAATTGTGTGGTAACGTGGTATTTACAATTGAAAAAAAAATCTGTGTGTAAGTAGACCCATACTGATCAAACCCATCCTGTTCAAGGGTCAACTGAATATGTACTTAAAAATGTGATGCATTAATAAGTGAAGAAAGTAGGTTGGCTAACAGTATGTATGGTATCATCCCATTTATGTAAATTTAATTTTTCAAATTTGGAGATAAATATTTTTGCTTCTTTATATAGAAAGTTTAAGGATTATGAAGCACTTAGCAGTGATTATGGAAAGGTGGGAGGTGAAAAAGGGCCAGAACTGGCGAGAGGGATCCTTAATATTCACATTATGCCCTTTTGTCCTGTTTTTAACTCTCATCTGATACTAATTCTTGTTATTTTAGACCAACATACCCAGTGGAAGAATTAGAAGAAGAAACTGTTGCGGAAGATGATGCAGAATTAACATTAAATAAAGTGGATGAAGAATTTGTGGTATGTTTGTTTCTGAACTTTTTGTTCATTTTCTCCTTTGGATCTGTTCCCCTTCTCTCAATTCCCCTAGACTTCCATTTTCCAGCGTACATTTTATTTCACTGTTTCTAAAGAAGAAAAGCTTTTGAATGGAGGGCCAAGTATCAGTTAACTTTAACATAACTTTGGTTAAGCTAATGCTCATGTTCTCTAATGATTGCAGTCTGAATTTTAGCAAAAGTTCTTCGCTGTAGACAGGAAATAGTAGACCACTAGTTATATGAGGAGACATTTTATTAACAACCATTCGTGGTCTTAAATAGGCCATAAAGAACTTAGAAGAGACCAATAGAATTAGGATATACATTCTGCTTCATAAGAATATCTTTCATTTCTCAGGAGTTCCTTTATGCTTCTAAAATTAGGATGAATACTACCCTGAGAAACTTTAAAAAATACTTACGGGGGAGCTCCCATTGTGGCACAGCATAAACAAATCCTACTAGTATCCATGAGGATATAGGTTCAATCCCTGGCCTCACTCAGTGGATTAAGGATCCAGCATTGCCGTGAGCTGTGGTGTAGGTCACAGATGCGGCTTGGATCCTGTGTTGCTGTGGCCAGCAGCTCTAGCTCTGCTTCAACCCCTAGCCTGGGAGTTTTCATATGCCACACATGCAGCCTTAAAAAAAAAAAAAAAAAAAATACAGGAATTCCCTTGTGGCGCAGCAGGTTAAGAATGCAGCATTGTCACTGTAGCACCTCAGGTCACTGCTGTGGCATGTGTTCAATCCCTGGCCTGCCTGGGAACTTCCATGTGCGACAGGTGCAGCCAAAAAAAAAAAAAAAAAATACTTACAAATACCAACATTATTTAAATTATTTGCCAGCTTCTGGGCTTATTTCCATTCTTAACATTCTATCTACAGTGAAGCTAAGTGATCACCTCTCTACAACTGACTAGACTACGAAAATGGTAGAGACAAAGAGCTCTTTCTCAGAACCAGAGACAGATTTACCCTCGTGTTTTAGGAAATTAAAATGGCAGGAAGAAAAACTTTATAGTGTATTTTACTGTCATAAACCAATTAAATTTTTCAGATGGTTTTTTGAATCAATGAATACTAAATACATTCTATATTTCAGCTTAAAAGTAATTTTTTTAGCTACTGTATTCTGCAAAGCTATTAATCACTGTATTATTTTATAGTGAATGCTGAAAATAACCATTAAATAAATTAGACTACATCCAGACAATAGAATATTATACAACCTGTAAAAATTGTTTATAAGAAATGTTAGTGACATGGGGATGGTAACTTATCCTATATGCATAAACTCAACTATGTAAAATATGCAGAAAAGGAAAAATAATTATAAATATATTAGCATTAGCTACATATGGGTAGCAGGATTATGGATGATTATTTTCTTTTCTATGTTTCTTTGTACCTTCGAAGTTTTTAACATGTATTTTATCAGTAGTATAAATATTTTCAACCATGCATATAAAAAGATGACCCTGCTATCTATAGAAGGAAAAAAAAGTGTAAAACTAATCAATTTAAAAACAATCTTTTTTAATGTGATAAGTTTGTTTTAATAAAAGTATAGTTGATTTACAGTGTTGTACCAATTTCTGCTGTACAGCCAAGTGATCCAGTCATACATCTATATACATTCCCTTTCTTATATTCTCTACCATCGTGGTCTATCCCAAGAGACCCACAGGAATATAGTTTCCTGTGCTGTGCAGCAGGATCACATTGCTTATCCATTCTAAATGTAAGAGTTTGCATCTACTAACCCCAGACTCCCAGTCTATCCCACTCCTTTCCCCATCCCCCTCGCCAACCACTAATCCATTCTCTATGTCTTTGAGTCCGTTCCTGTTTTGTAGATAGGTTCGTGTGTGCCATATTTTAGATTCCACATGTAAGTGATTAATGTGATAAAATTTTAAAAGGTAAAGTTAAAATGTAGTCACTCGTGCTTATTGAGCATTTGCTATGTAGCAGGCCCACTGGGCAAGACCCTGGTGGTACTGCCTGTACAAAAACTTTGAAGCGGGAGGGAGCTTAGCGTGACCAAGGAACCAAGAGAAAACCATGTGGCCAGATCTTCTATGTGAGGGGGAGGGTGACTTGAGATTAACTGGGAAAACAAATCCAGGTCCAAATCATTTGAGGCATTTTAAGGAGTTCAGACTTTATTCTTTGTGTAGTAGATCTTTCCATTCAGGCTCAGAAAATTTCAAGTTCTCACATAGTCCCAATTGTTCATCTCATTTATTTTACTCAGGTATTTTCCTCATCTTCTTAGTTTATATTAGTTACTAGTTAATAGTTTATCTACAGATACCTGGTCCTAGTGCCTCAACATTTAGCTTCAAAGACCTGTAACTTACAACTGCCAGTCAGGGAAAAAAATGAAAAAAGAAAACTCTATGAGAGCAGAAACCAATTTTGTACTTTTTTTGTATGTCCAGTTTATTTTGAAGTATGTGGTGCATAATAGATGTTCATTAAATATTTGACCAAAAATCTTATCAACACATTGCTTTTAACTTTTAGAAATTATGGCTATTTTTCTGAGATCCATTTAAGGTTCAAAGCAGCATTATTGTTTGTATAAATTAGAGAAACAAATTTGAAAGGAGCCTCTTCATACATGTCATGCCAGCCGTGAGGTAAAGACCTTCTATGTCACAAGACCAAGCCGCAGGCTTTCCTCAAAGGGTTGCCTCTGAGGCTGTTCCCTTACATCATGTCTCTTGAATTTCTTCTTTTCTTTCTTCCTTATTGTCATATTACTCCAAGGAGCCCTCTTATCTCTCCCATTGCTCTTGCTAAGATGAGCTGAATCAGTGCCAAAAAGCCTTTGGATGAGAGTGGTGGGATATTATTTCATTTTGTTGCCAGGGTTTGTGGGGTAGCTCAAGGAAGGTAAAGGTCATTTTTGACAAAGTTCTTCTGTAATCACCTAGAAACTCAAAACCTTCAAATTCTAAAACTGAATTTTAGACTGGCCAGATCAAGATAGGACATGTTGATAACTGCAAAGAAAGAAAAAGGGGGAGAGAGAAAGGAAGGGAGGATTGGGGTCATGGCACAGAATATTCTCCCAGAATGTTGTCATAGCGTATAATCATACCCTTAACAACTGGCAGTAAGAGAATTAAGAAGATACATATTAGGCAAAGAAATGACAGGAAATGTTGAGTGCCTTCTAAATTACTGAGATTAAAATCCTCTTAATTTATTTTAAAACTGTTTTTTTAGCCTGTTTATATTCAAACTCTCTTTGAATACTTTCTTAATATTTAGTAACTTAAATCCTTTTTCTATTACCTACTATTAAAGCTTTTTGCCTGTTCGTGTTCAGTCCACCACAATTCAACAAGTCTTTATTGATCTGCTATGTAAACAGTACTGATTAGATTATTGTAAAAGCATTATAAACTTGTTTCTTCTCCCATGGGCAGAGTCATTAGCATTGCAGTCCTTTGCTCTGGTTAAGTAGCCCATCATTAGTGCAAACACAGGATAGACTGAGCTGTTTCTCAAAGGTGTACATCTGCCTATATGCTTAAGATTTGAGATGTAAACAGACCAGTTTTGTCTACACCTCTATGCCCCACTGCCCCCATCCCTAAAAAAGTAAACGTCACTTGAGTGTATGGAATCTGCCTTTGTATTGTTTCATATTTTACTAAAATCTTTCTGGTTCCCCAAAGATTAGCATGGTTCTCCCATCCTACCTTAGTGGCCCTTTACTCTCAGAGTTTCTGAGTAGATCTGTGATGGAGCCTTAGAGTTTGTATTCTCACTAGCTGGCAGGTGATGCTGCTGCTGATGCTAGTCTAAGAACTACATTTCTAGAACCACTGTCTTACATATTTCTGAGTGCTTAAAGATAAGGATTATCTTTGAAATCTACCACGGCAGCTTTTGTACAACTCTACATGTGAAAGTGGCCACCAAACAACACCTATCTGGTTCTTTGTTTTGTTTTGTTTTTCTTGAGGGCCAAGCTCCATTGGTTCTGTCACCATGTCCTACGTTTAGATATTCTTGTTAAATTTGTTTCACCTACTGTATCACTTGTTACCAAAAAGACAGTTGAAGAGAAAGTGGAGCTAACGTTTTGTCCTATGAGCTTATAGAACCTGCTCAGACTCCATATTTATTGTATATTGGGGAGAGGATTGCTTCTCAAAGGGTCACCTCTGACCCCATCCCCCATATCTTTGGGCTAGGAATCAGAACCAGCTTGGAATCTACCTGAACTATTCTTTTAGATAGTTAATATCTAAGATACAAAGTTAATACCTTACAAATATATTTTTTATGTTGTTAGATTTAATATTTAATATCTTTAGACTTGAGCATATAAGAGATGAGACAGCAAAAATATGTATTAATGTGATTGGTCTCTGGAGCAGGTGAGAATACTCTGTATCTGTTAACCTCTCATTTTTCTTCATTTTAGTTATGTTACTCAAAATATTCATTAACTCCTTCCAGTATTTCTGTTTCACATATGTCACTAGGGGCTGTTTCTTATTCTGTTCTTAGGTTTACATATCCCTAGTTTTACAGCAACGTCATCCTTCTTTCTCTTTTTTTCTTTTCTTTAGTGACTATAAGAAAAAGATGCTATTTTTAAAGGATATCATCAAAACCTCAAAAAACAGCTAAGCTGCTAGTAACATTATGCCCTACTTTATGAACACTACTAGACTCTTAAATACCCTTTCCTGCCTTAGTCTTTCTTTTAATCTTGGCATGTTAAGTATGTGAAATCTGGAAATACATTTTTTAAATTGCAACTTCTATAATTATTAACTTTTCAACTCTTTTATTTTCCTAAGGAAGAGGAAACAGACAATGAAGAAAACTTTATTGATCTCAATGTTTTGAAGGCTCAGACCTATCGCTTGGTAAGTTACATGGGATACACTGAGGACCAGCAAACGGTCAGTACATGTGTCCTGCTGGAAACTGAAACAAATAGAAACTACTATTGGCCATTTTTTTTGTGTGTCATTTGAAAAGTAGCTCCAAAACTGCTTTTCTATCTATAAAACATTGTAATTATAGCAAATATAAAATTCAGAGGAGCAAGTAGGGTAGCCTCTTTTACATATCATGGAAAATCAACACAGTGCTTCTCATATAAACTGGAAATCATTGATTTGCCTTATGTCATTTTTAATTATGGAAAGACATATATAATTCAACTTTAAGTTATTTTCCATTATAATGGCCAGTATTAAATAGTCTTGAGTATAGGAAAATACCTAAATGATAATTTTTGAAATAAAATGGATTATGTTAAGAATGGTATATTGGGTAGGAAGTCAGACATTGCTTTAAGTCAATTTTTGCTCTTTTTTAAAGATTTTTTTATTACAGTTGATTTACAATTTGCTCTGTCTTAATTAGGAAGTAAATCTAGTCTTTAAAAGAGAACCCACTCAATGAGATCTTTTAAAAGTATGTGAGACTAAGAAAGGGTGGGGGAAAAAATGTAATTGTAATGTATACATGTAAGGATAACCTGACCCCCTTGCTGTACAGTGGGAAAATAAATAAATAAATAAATATATATATATATATATATATATATATATATATAAAAAAGTATGTGAGACTTTTGTATTGTCTTATATATATGCTATATTTCAATATGGTAATACTTATCAAGTATCTATGGAACTTAATCTTGTTTGTCCTTTATTTAATTTTTCTTGTCTAAATTTTACAAACAAGTTTGGATCTAGTTTTGTGTTCATATGAAGGCTTCCTTGGCCACCCTACTTGAAACTGGTCTTTTTACTTACATTCACTGCCTAAGTATTAGTCAGAATTAATAACTATTATTGATGATATGTGTGTGTCTTCCGCCCAACTCGAGATGTACTATAACATTGTGGTTAACTTGCCTGAGTGTATGTATTGACTTAACACTTTTTAACACTTACTAGGCAGGTTTTCAAATTTCTTGTGCCTCATCTTCCTCATATATAAAATGAGGATAAAAATATTACCTTTAAAAAAACCTTTTTATAGGGTTTTTAAAGATTAAAAGAAGTTCTACATATAAAGCATTTATAATATCTGGCACATACAAAATGCTCAGTAAGTGTTGGCAAGAACCAAAATCATACCTTCCCTTCCCATTCCTTCTTTCAAATCTGACTTGTATAAGCTCCTTGCTAACAGAGATAACTACCTTTTTTTTTATATTCTCCATGGTATAACACAGAAGATAACCGAATTAATGCTTCTTGAATGAATGTATTTTTGTTGTTCAATTGAAAATTATTTCAGAATAATAGGTTAACATTTAAATCCAAATAAATTTTAATTGTAATACATTTGGAGATCACTTTGTGGTTTTCAAAATACATGAAAACACATCCTTTACTGACCTTATAAGGTATTCGAGTGGATGTTATCTCTATTTTATAGATACAAAAACTGAAATGTATAACGTTGGGACCGTTCAATCTTTTAAAAAGCTAATAAATTACAGTGGCTTAATTTGAACTCAGTTCCTCCAAACTCTCATCTATTGCTTTTACCCCTTTACCTTATAAAATGGGTTCAACGGGGTAGGTATGATTTGATTCCTACCTTTAACAAGAACACTGTGGTGCTTGGTATTCCTGTATGTGTTGACGATGTGATGACAAAGTTCTAAAATATGAAGAAAAAACAAAAATAGAGATGCATACACAGTTATTCTTAGAAAGAAGCTGTTGTTTTTTTAGATTACAGTAATAGTTTTTTTTTTTTGTTAAAGTATAGTTGATTTACAATGCTGCCTCAATTTCTGTTGTGCAGCAAAGAGACCAAATCACATACAATTCCCTGTGCTGTACAGTAGGACCCCATTGCCCTTCCATTCCAGATATAACAGTTTGTATCCCAAAACACCAAACTGCCCATCCAGCCCACTCCCTCCTTCCTCCCCTCCTGGGAACCACAAGTCTGCTTTCCTTAGCTGTGATCTGTTTCTATTTTGTAGATAGGGTCATCTGTGCCATAGTTTAGATTATACAAATAAGTGATATCATATGATATTTGTCTTTTTCTTTCTGGCTTACTTCACTTAGTACGAGATCTCTATCTTTTTATGGCTGAGTAATATTCCACTGTATACGTGTACCACATCATCTTAATCCATTTGTTGATGGACATTTAGGTTGTTTCCATGTCTTGGCTGTTGTGAATAGCACTGCAATGAACATAGGGGTGCATGTATCTTTTTCAATAAAAGTTTTGTCCAGATATATGCCCAGGAGTGGGATTGCTGGATCGTATGGTAGTTCTATATTTAATTTTCAGAGGTACCTCAATACTGTTTTCCATTGTGGTTGTACCAATTGATTCCCACCTACATGAAGGAGGGTACCCTTTTCTCCACACCCTCTCCAGCATTTGTTATTTGTTGATTTGTTAATGATGGCCATTCTGAATGTTGAGAGGTGGTACCTTATTGTAGTTTTGATTTGCATTTTTCCAATAATTAGTGATGTTGAGCATTTTTTCATGCCTGTTGGCCATCCATATGTCCTCTTTGGAGAACTGTCTGTTTAGGTCTCCTGCCCATTTTTCAACTGGATTGTTTTGTTGTTGTTGTTGTTGAGTTGTATGAGTTGTTTGTATATTTTTGAGATTAGGCCCTTGTCAGTTGCATTGTTTGAAAAGATTTTCTCCCATTCTGTGGGTTGTCTTTTCCTTTTTTTAATGGTTTCCTTTGCTGTGCAAAAGCTTTTGCGTTAAGTGGGTCCCATTGGTTTATTTGTGTCTTTATTGTCATTATTCTAGGAGGTGGATCAAATAAGATGTTGCTGTGGTTTATGTCAAAGAGCATTCTGCCTCTGTTTTCCTCTAGGAGTTTTATAGTATCTGGCCTTATATTTAGGGCTTTTATTATTTGTGTTATTAATTATTATATTGATGGTGTAAATAGAGGCCTGTAAAGGCCACCTGAGATCCCCACTGGACAGAGTAGCTTGAGTATTCAGAAGGAGCAAAGTAATTTGCCTCTGCTGCTACTCTAAGTCCCTATTGGTCATGATCTCAAATTTTCTTTTTAATTAAGCTGTATAAAGATGAGTTTTTTCCCCCTGCCTGTGGCTTTATACATTTCTAGATATTAGAGCCTTTAGAGAAAGATTATATAATATACACCTTTTTGAGCTAAGACTATATATGGTTGCATTTTCACAAGTGAAAGAAGTTTGAACACCAGGTGTTTGTAGATGGTCAACCATGAAGTACTAATGAGGCAGAAAGCCCTTTCATATTTTAAAAAATCTGGCAAGTTTATGATGTTGCCCACCAAAGCCATCTGCCTGAGACAGCTGTATCTGACTGTAGCTTGTGATGGCCCAGGCTGCTCTTTTCCTAAGACAGAATGGCTGTATAGGTTAGTAACACAGATTTAAGATTTTATGTTTCATGCAGCAGGTAGGCTCACAATGCAGAAGAAATAGTATTTTAGAAAAGTTGATGTTATGAATTCTTCTCCAGAACAAGAATGATGGATACTATCTAGGAAATTGATGTACGAAATGTGTATGTGACTGTGCCAGCCCAGCGATGTGTGCCTTACAGCCATCCCTCTCTACCTGTGGTTTTAAAACCATGGATGCTTCTCATTCTCTATCCCTTCCGCCTGCTCTATTGTTCTTCATAGAACCTGGCATTGTCTTCATCTCATTTGTTGATTTTCTATCTCAACCAGTAGAATGCAAATTCCTCTAGAGCAGAAGCTTTTTAAACAGCTTTTTCACCTGTGCCTGTTGTGTAGGAAGTGCTCAATATTGAATAATATTGAAAGAATACATGCATGAATGAATGCTATTTTATATTTATAATTTTATAAGAAAGTCTAGTTTAATCTTCATATAGAAAAGGACCTCTTAGCAAATAAATCATTGGGTCCTCTTCTATGTAGTATTTCTTTTCATTAAATAAAGCAAAGTCTAGACCCTGAAGAGTATGCTCGTAAGTATCATAATAATTCAAGAAGCTGGATCTACACAAGCATTTTTCTGAGATTTGTGGTAAATGGAGCAAAAGAAAAGGTAAATGAAAACGACCTATGTTGCGAGTTGTGTTCTCTAGAAGTGGACATTGAGACAGAGTTTGGGGTACAAGGTGTTTATGGTGAAAGGATGGGTTAAGGAGGCAGGACTGAGCTAAGGTAGAGGTCAAGCAGCATTTCAGGCCTTGACAAAGCCTTGGCCAACCTGATGAGGAGCTGTGGAGAAGTGTTGCCTCCTGGGCCCAGTCACTGGAGGCAGGCTGCCCTGGGAAGGGTGCACCCCAGGTGAGGTGGCTCTGCAGGTGGGACAAAGCCCAAGGGAGCTGACAGCAGGAAGCTGCCTGCTGGCCGCCTTCCCTGACACTGAGCGCAAGTCCTTCCTGGAAGGAAGACATAGAGGTCCAGTTCCCTGACTACCACAACATATTGAAGCCTGTAACTGCTAAGTTGAAGACTATTTAAAGAGATACTGTGTGCCTATTGACTAGACTTGGAAATGCCTGCCTGATCAAATCAGGACACAGCAGCAGTATTTCATCCTGTTCTAAGAAGAAAATGTTGGCTCCTATTGATGGTGAATGTTACAATGACGATATTGGGTTGTTTGGAAGCAGATGTTTTTCAAAATATTTATTTATTTAGAGGTTTAAAAAATTTATTTCAAAGCCATTTTTAGCATGACTTCCTCCTCTAATTCTCCTACCCCGCTATGATTTTACCAACAATACAGGCAGATGTCATTTTGTTGCACTTTGCTTTATTGCACTTTGCAGACATCGTGGGGGGTGGGGGGTTTGTTTGTTTGTTTTTTAAACAAATGGAAGGTTTATGGCAACCCTTTATCGAGCAAGTCTATTGGGGCCATTTTTCCAATAGTTTTTGCTCACTTCATCTGTGTCCTATTTTGGTAATTCTTGAAATGTTTCAAACTTTTTCATTATTATTATATTTCTTCTGACACTTTGTGACCAGTGATCTTTGCTATTACTACTATGACTTGCTGAAGGCTGAGATAGTGGTTAGCATTTTTTAGCAACAAAATATTTTTAACTAAATTATATACATTATTTTTTAGACCTAATGCTATTGCACACTTAACTGACTACAGTATATTGTAAATATATCTTTTATATGCACAGGGAAGCCAAAAAATTTGTTTGACTCACACTTTACTGTGGTAGTCACTTTATTGAGGTTATCTGGCACCAAAGCCACAATATCTCTGAGTTATGCCTGTACTTTGCAAGAAAATTGCTCCTGCAATTAGTGAGGGATGGCTTTATTTTCCAGAGTTTGATTTGCAGGTTAGTTATTTGAATTTTGAGTTTTTTCTTAGAAAGAAAAAAAAATGTGGATGGATATTAGTCTTCAAGGCTAGCCCACAAATTTCTACATTTTCTCAGTCCCTCTGATTTCTGAATGTTCTTGAAATCTAAAATTGAGGGAAAGCCACCCTGGTCACAGGGGAAGGCCCCACTGCTGTATTAAAGCTCTGACAGTTGGACAGAGCCTGTGATAGCTAGGGGTGCAGTAGAACATTGGGAGACTCGAGGAGTGGGAGCAGGGAAGGAAGGCTCTGATGGCAAGGTATTGGGCAAGTGTTCTGGTAATTTCTAGTTCAAACTTGAGTATGCCGATTGGAAACTGCCTGCATTTTCACGGTAACTATGCTGTAATTATGAGTGGTCTTTGTAGCTCCCCTCCATTCTGAAACTCAATAGAATCACAGCAGTAGTGTTCTGGCAGCATAATGCAGATGTGTCATTCTTCTCCCCCAGCGAAAAAAAGATGGGAGGGAAGCTGTGCGCTCTCTGAATTCTATTTTTAAATGCCCATCACTTCATTTCAAAACATTTTTTCAAACATGCCATAGATACCATTCTTCCTTGAGATGCTAAATTTGAGGGTTTAGAATCCAAATTCCGAGTTATACAGCATAAAACCAACTATCTCAAAAGGTTTAAACACAATTGGTTTTTAATTACTTAGCAAAAAATTCATTGTACCAAGAATGAGAGAATTTTTAGCTTAAAAAGCAAAAGCTGTAAGGAAGTAAAACTCTGGGCTTAGAATAAAAATCATTTCAGTTTTAGTTTAGGGTGTCATGGTGGCAGGTCTGCAGTATTGTAATCAAAAAAGGAAAGAAGATAGATCTACTTTGGTTAATATCTTAAATCTTCACATTTTCTCCATTTTACATATGATTTACACTTTACTTTTCAACAAAATGTCCTTTCAGAGTAATCCAGGAAAAAAATACTGGTCTACAACTTAACTTGCCCCATAGGTTACCACTGTTTCTGATTCCTGCTCGTTACCATTGTTTCTGATTCTTGCTCAAAGAAAATGTTTTTTCTTCCCCTTTCCTAAAACACTTTGGGTGTGAGTTCTCCTCTCTCTGCTGTGACTATCAAAAGTCTGTAGTCGGTATTTCACAGGAGAAACAATTAAAACGCACATGTTTGAGTGTGATGGAATGCATTATGGCTGAGTGAATGCTTTTATTTCTCTGGTAACTAACCTGTACCACCCCATCAGTTTTACATCTGGAGGTGAATAGGAAATGTAGGTTAGAGAAAAAAAGCTGTACTCCTCACTGCTCAGAGGAGGCTCAAACAGCCGTTCTTTCTGGGTGCAAAAGAGAGTTTTACTTGATCTGTAGTGTAGCTTTTGAATCCACACATGAAATAGGAAAGAAAGATCCTTATTTCCATCCTGGTTTTATTGTGAGCCTAGGAAGAAGTAGGAAGCAAGGACTTTTCAAGGTCCCCTCCAGACCTGAGTCCATACCTTCCAGGTCGAAGCTACAGTAGAACAGCAGGCTTAGTTAAAATCGTGACCACACGTCACTAGCCACCTGGTCATACTGATTTATCCTCTCTGTAATGCAGCTTTCTGGCCCATTAAATGGGGACGCAGTTCAACCCAGGATTGTTTTACGATTAATAGAACTTGAGGGCCACACCTAGCCAGGAGCTGGCATAGAATATACATTTGATATATTTCTCATTTGTACCATTATCCACCCTTGGAGATTGGAATTAGCTACAAACATTCTTAGGTACTGTAGGAGAATAGAAAACGCCCCAATCTCTCAATACAAATAAATTGCTAGACTGCCATGAGTAGTTTTGAGTAAGAAACTTACATAGCATGTAACTTATCAAGAAGGTTGCATTTTAATGTAAATTAGGAAGCTCTGATGATAGCATGGCTTTATTTTCATAATCTGTCACATGGATTATTATTGAAGGCCCACTGGACTCAGTGTGCTGTCACATAGGGTCTCCCCTACAAAAATAATTAAGGAAAATTTAACAAAAAGTAATACAGTGATTTTTTTTTCCAGGAATCATTTGAGAGCTATCATTTTATAAATGGATAGGTGGCGTTTCCTAAATCAACACAAATAGCAGGTATTTATTATGTAATTCAGTGTATTACATGAGTACCCAGAATGTGTGCTTTTTTCAGTCCTCTATAAACCTACATTCTTTAAATACACCCACCTCCACCCATCCACCCCTAGGAGTGTTAGTGCTTTGAATAGTTGACTAATGATTCATTTTCATACAGAACATCTAGTTAGTTACCAAGACCTGTGAATGCTGCCTTTGAAATTTCTCTCATATTCATCTCCCCTACTCCAGCCCTTTTCCAAAATATTTTTCATCTTACCAAAACATGGTTTTTGTCAAATCATTCTGAGTTCAGTAACTTTTGGTGGCTTTTCATTACCTACAGGTCCATTTAGACAGATTATAAACAATAAATTTTGGGTCCGGCTTTCAAAACCATTAACGATTTGACAGCTGTCCACATACCCAACTTTATTTTCTTCTGCTGGGATAACTTTTTTCCAGGTGAATGGGTCCTCTCATAGGTTTCAAACACATCATGAGTATATCTGCTCTCATCCCAGCCCATCTTCTTTTCCTTTGTCTGTTACCTAAAGTACCTTCCTATTGTCTCTCTACCTGACTCTTCAGTGTTCAAGGTTTAGCTCAAATTCTGCTTTTTTAGTGGTAACCTCCCTGTGTTACTCCAGCCCCATTTAATCCTACAACCCACAAATTTATAACCCATAAACCTTCATAAAACATAACTAGAATATTTTCTTATGAGGATTCTTAGCATTTTATTCATTGTCCCTGGAGTAGAACAATACCTGCTATATAGTAGGCACTAAATAAAGATTTGTTTTGTAAAGTCTCTTTACCTTGTTTATAACTTTTCTTTGCCTGTTCTCTGACTTAGAGGACAAAATTCACATTCCTCGGCATAGCTTCTAAGTCTTACACAGTATATTGAATTGTTTTTGCTTCCCAATGTTCTCTGTTTTAAGCCCCTGGTCTCTCTTCTCATGTGATCTTCACAAGCCATGTTCATTCCTATTTCAGTATTTTGGCTTATGATGCTTTCTTGGCTATATAAACACTTGGCTTGCCTCTTCTGCCTGTTTCCATCCCAGACATCCTTGTAAAGTTAAACTTAAATCTCACCATCACCATTAAAATGTACTTCTCTCTTATCCAAATGCCTAAAGCATTTACCACCTATATCAGCTAGTTTTGGAAGTTAATCAAACTTACATTTTTACTTGTTTTTATTAAAAAAAAAACTTTATTACTTTATTCTTTGTGTGTGTGTGTGTCTTTTTTGTCTTTTCCAGGGCCACACCCGCAGCATATGGAGGTTCCCAGGCTAGGGGTCTAATCAGAGCTGTAGCTGCCGGCCTACACCACAGCCACAGCAACACAGGATCCAAGCCGCATCTGTGACCTACACCACAGCTCATGGCAACACTGGATCCCTCATGGTTCCTAGTTGGATTTGTTAACCACTAAGCCACTACGGGAACTCCCCTTTATTCTTTTAAAAAGAATAAAGTGAATACCTTTGTGGGTTTTTCATTTGTTTTTGTTTTTGTTTTTTTGCTTTTTAGAGCCACATCCACGACATATGAAAGTTCCCAGGCTAGCAGTCGAATCGGAGCTGCAGCTGCATTCTACACCACAGTGACATGGGATCCAAGCCATGTCTGTGACCTACACCACAGCTCACAGCAACGCCAGATCCCCAAACCACTGAGTGAGGCAGGGGATCAAACCTGTGTCCTCATAGACACTAGTTGAATTCATTTCTGCTGTACTACAGCAGGAACTCCTCCTTTGTGGTTTTTTAGTTGAATCACAAAAAAGGACAATGAAAAAAATTGAAAGTGTCTTCAGATCTCAGCACTCAGATATAAACATTATATCCCTTTAGGCATAATTGCCCTGAGGTCATGTAAGATGCTAAAAACCGTTTAGGAATCTGGATGACAGGTATATATGTGAATTCTTTGTGCTAGTTGTGTAATTTTTTTAAGTCTGAAAAAAATTATGATACTAACAAAAATAAATTCATGAAGTAGTGCAGAGTTCATAAAAGAATCCAAATATATAGTTATATTAGTATATGAAGCAATGCAAATCAATCAGGAATCTGAACTATTCAACAAAATGGTGATGGGATAACAGGCTATCTACCCATTTGGAGAAAAAAAATGGACTCCTCCCTCATATCTTACACAGAAATAAATTCCACATGCATCAGCACATTTAAAAATGATGAGGCAGGAGTTCCCATCGTGGCTCAGCAGAAACGAATCCGACTAGGAACCATGAGGTAGCAGGTTTGATCCATTTGCTGTGAGCTATGGTGTAGGTCACAGATGTGGCTTGGATCTGGCGTTGCTGTGGCTGTGGTGTAGGCCAGCAGCAATAGCTCCGATTAGACCCCTAGCCTGGGAACTTCCATATGCCAGGAGTGCGGCCCTAAAAAGACAAAAAAAAAAAAAAATTTAATGATGAGGCATAAAAACAAAAATATGGGTGGCAAATGTTATATTCATGACTTGAATAGGCATGATAATACATGACAGGAAAACTAAAAACCGTTGAAGAATGCTGATAAAGCTGAATGCATAAAAATTAAAACTTTATATATGGAGGAATGGGGAATGCCATAAAGTTAAAAAGACAAGTAATAAACTTGGGGAATATACTTGTAGCCTGTATGGCAAAGAATTGATAGGCCTATGGTAAGGTGTTTCAGAGTTTGTGCTCTAGGGTAGCATTGCCCAAGTCCTGCCACACTTATTAATGATGTGACATTGGGAAAATTTCCTAACTGCTCTATACCTCATTTTTCTCATTTGAAAAAAATGGTAATAAGACTCCTTTGATTCATGGTGTTATTACCTGGGCACTTAATCCATATGTAAAAGCATCTAGTGGCATGCTTGGCATGTAATAATGATCATTGTAACTGCTAAAATGTATTGGGGGAGTTCCCATTGTGGCTCAGCAAAAACAAATCCTACTAGAATCCATGAGGACTGGGGTTGGATCCCTGGTCTCACTCACTGGGTTAAGGATCCGGCATTGCCATGAGCTGTGGTGTAGTTCTCAGACACAGCTCAGATCTGGTGTTGCTGTGGCTGTGGTATAGGCTGGTAGCTGTAGCTCTGATTCAGTCCCTAGCCTGGAAACTTCCATTGGCCGCAGGTACGGCCATAAAAACAACAACAACAACAACAACAAATATATTGGGGGCTTACTGTGTACCAGGCATTGTGCAAGCCTTTCAAATATCATCATCCAGTGAGGATGGTAGTATTATTGTTCCCATTTTACAAATGGATCCCTGATATTTAGAGACCAACAGCTAGTAAGTGATGAAGGTGGAATTTGACCAGAAATGGGATTCCTGACTCATCCACTTAACATTTACACCATATGGTGGTGATTCTCAAGACAACTTAGTTCCCCTTTCCTTTAGTCCTGGGGCTATTTAATCTTGACAGTTAATTGGAATTCCATGTTCCTCTCAGAAGGTATGTGAGTTGAGCTCTTCAAAATGTATTTGAGCACTGGTATATCCATGTAGTTATAATCTCAAAGAAAAGAAACCTTGTAGAAATTCATGCCGTAAAGGGACTTATGTTGCATACTCTACAGCACCAAGTATCATGTCCACAGTATGCCTCTATACATACTTCCTGGGGTATTTTTTTGGTTTTATTTTGAGCAAATAAAAATCACAAATGATTTTATCTTAGCACTTAGTGTAACAATGTAGCTAAAGTAGTTAAAGTAGAAGCAATGGTAGGTGTTGATGAATTAAGTAGAAATAACATTGGAAGTTAAATTCTCATTCAAAAATAACTTCAGATTTCTTATTAGAAAATTCAATTTATTTTGTGTTAATTTGGGGAGCTTTCTTTTTACCTTTTTTTGGTTTGTGGGAACATAATTCAAGTCTTAGTTTGTGTTATAACTCAGAATACAATTTCTTTTGATAGTCTTAAAAATGAACTTAAAAACTTTTATTAACTTTATATATTTAGAGACAGAGGCTACCATCTATCTATTTCTTTTAATAGATTTTTAATTTGGTTATTCAGAACAAATCTGAAAATGCTTTTTGTGTGGTCTTAAACCTTTTTCTTCATAGTAATATAGTGTTAAATCATGTAAAATCTAATTTGGAAAGAATATAATGAATCTGAATCACAATTTGTGCTTCTTTAATCATGAAGAAGAATTGACTTGTAGGGACATGAAAGGTTTAACTCTGCCTTAAATATAATTTTTTAAAATCGTTGCATTTTAAGGGAATACTATTCTTGATAGAAATAACTTATTTATCCCTCCATCTAGCTTTCTTGATAGATGGTGAAGAAAAGACACTATATACCCTTAGGAGAAACCCTGCTTAATTCAAGGAATACCATATATATTAGATCCTGTCCTGAACAAAATAGCAGATGAGGAAGAATGCCCAAAAAAAGGCATTCATATAAACACTGGCATTTTTTAAAATTTCTATGAAGAATCCTAACCTCATCACCCTCGCTCCCCAAGCACTCACTTTTTTCTCCTGAATTCTTACTTTGCCTAAATTCTAACAAGCTTGGTTATTGGGTTTCTAAACCCACATCTACTTAGGAGGAGGAAGAGGTGCTACAGGCAATCAGGGAGACAGCCACAGGTGATCACTGCATTGCGATAACAAGAAAAACTAGAGGAACAGTTTAGAAGCAGACATAAAAATGCAAGAAATTATAGTTATCTGAGTTCATTTAGTGTGGGGTCAGTCATATCTAGATTTCTCAGTCCTGAGGCCATCATTGTATTACAGAATATCTCATCATTGTATTACAATAAAAGACACCAAATGCTTAAATTAGAGTCGGTAAATGTCAGCATTTACCAGTATCCAGAATCTAGTCTGACAGTGGTATTTGATCCTCCTAAGAGGGAGGGGGTTTGGCTTGGTAATGGTAGACTTAGGCATTTCCATTTGCTCTTGTTTTATTACTAATTCAATGTTAGGTTCTTCCAACTCTACCTTCATCTTCCATTTTCACCTGGAAGTCTGTGAATCCAGTTCCTGCCCAGGCCCTCATGATCTAGGTCCTCCCGGCCGCATTCTCATGAACTTGTGATCTCTTTGTAATGTCTGACTTAGGTTTTCCATTCCCGAGGATATGTCTTCTCATAGATGCCTTATCCCAGAGCTTCACTCCTGGGCCTGCCCATGCAGCCATACATGTGTCCTTTACCAGGCGAGGTTTGTCAATCACTGATCAAGGAACATTCTATAGGGTATCTGTAATTAGTCAAGTTTAGAAACTGCTTTATGCTATTCATAACTCCTTCTTTAGTCCCAGAGGAGAAATGTCTTAACCAGAGCCAACTGCCCAACCTGGCTTGGACCCTTGGGATTGAAAAAAATCCTACAGTGGCCGGCTTTTGTTTTCATGGACATAGCAGAGTTGAAGTGAGTGGAGTTAATAACTCTTGGTGATATCAGGAAATCATACAGAGTCGACATTTGTCTGCCCAGTAAGCAGTTTAGTCCTCTTTCTCATACAGGGTTTTCCAGTAATGAGTGTGCAGTAAGTATTAGGAATAGTTTTGCCCCGAAAATATTGTTTTCAATTCTTTGCTTATGATGGCAGCTCAGTGGCTTCCATTGTGTACCACTGGTAAGTTTTCTGTATTAATACTTACTAATAGGTCCACCTCTCTTTGTTAGTACATTACTCCCCCTACTGGTAGCCATGGCCTACCTAGAATCTCCAAAGTTAAGAAGGGTTTTGTACTCACATTTAACTTAGTTGACTAGGGCAGCTTTGTAGCATGACACAGGCTGTCCAACAGCTCAGAGGTTGCAAAGGGCTTTATTAACCCTCACATGATCTCCCTTGCTGATATACAGGGCTTTGCCATATTATACCCATGTGATCATAAGACTAACCTTATCCAATTATATATATTTGTATAAATATACACACAGAGAGAACATAGTATTTCTTCAGATGCTTAACTATCCCATTAACATTACCTGGGAAAGGGGAGATTACATACTGGAACAGGATTCTGAGCAGAACATTGCATGTTTGATCTTTGAACTGACCTTGGGTGATATGCCCCAAGGTTACATTATGGGATGGCTTGGACTGCTATCTTCAGTTCTTCCTTTGGCAGTCTGAGGGTCAGTTCTCATCAGTTTCTTTTTTTTTAATGGAGGACCAATTATTATCCCCATTAACTAGCCTCAGACTCTTCCTAATAGGCTGTAAACTCTTTGCAGGCGGGGATTAAATCCTTTTATCTTTTCACACCAAGCACAGTTCCTACCTTGCATGTTGTAGGAGCTTAACAAATGGCTTATTGGTAAATTAATTAATTATAAATGAGACTTTGGGATAGCCTATGTCTTATTGAGCTTCTAATTGTTTCTTCAGCAACATTAACTGGAAACACAATTTCCCAGGAGCTATGCTTTATCTTAGTTAATGTTGTTTCAGAGAGAGACTTTGTCATGATGATATAAAATTTTGATTAAATGGAAACAGCAGTTTATTTCCCTTTTACTAATAGCTCCACATAAAATACCATTTATTATTAGAGAAATGATTGAGAAAAAAAAAAAGATTTTCTCAAAGTATTGTAACCAAGCCATGGTTAAAATAATTTATACTTTGTATGCAGAGCTTTTTCAGTTAATGTATCCACTTATTAGGCATTAGGAAATTTTGAGTGAGGAACAAGGTTATGAAATATATATGCACAAATGGAAGCAGAAAGAGACTTATAGTTTGAATAAGTTAATGCTGTTCTACCAAACCTAATATTCTCATTTTTGCCCTTTCTTCATTCAGAAACTAGGCTTTTTCCCCCAGTATATTAACTATGGCCTAGGAATGAGTGAAAACTTTTGAGCTGCTATATTAAATCATTTCAGGATGTTGGGAGTAGGAGTTAGCAAATTATTGCTTAAGGGAACCAAATAATAAGCTAAGAAGGATAAATGCAACTTACTAAAGGGTCCAGCATAAAAACAAATAGTAGCTTATGCACTGGGATATTTTAATGCGGTGTTTGAGCTTCATGCACTCTACTATCTCTTAGATTCTAAGTCTTATTCAAAGAGGGGCACTACTAACCCATTTGGCTTTGTGAAAATTAGAAAAATATGGCCTTCCTTGAGTAAAATTTTTAAGCATATTTTGCACAACTTGAACAATCCTATGTTCAGGTCTGAAGAAAGTGGGAATGTGAATGGGTACCCACTCTGGCTTTGTCTGGTGATTCTGGACTCTACCCTCCTATAAGGAAGGGAAGAAAGAGGAGTGAGAATGAAGGGTTGGGGTTGGGGGACAGTGGCTTGGGGACTTAATCAGGGGCATCGGTTTCAGTTCACCCAAACAGTGGTTCCATAAGTCAAACTTATTTTTAAATCAGTGACTAGAACATCTATGTTCTATTAAGAATTATACAAAACTGCTGCTTAAGAGGACATGCCCCTTTTTGGTTCAGCCTGGCTCTACAGGCGTGGGACATGGAGACTCATAACCCTGGCAGGAGCAAGCCTATGTATATACCATACACGCACCCCAGATGTCGGAGCTCACATCCCACTGGTGGTGCATACATCCTCCCACCCCCACCCTCATCCCTGTAAGTCTACCCATTTGGGACAGAAAATGAGCCAGTCAGAATTGGGCCTCCTAGAGCCAGGGATGGCTCCGGGGATGTGCCAGTGAGTGTGCAAGTGTATGATTGTTAATGAATGTCTGTATGCAGTTACATGACTGAGAACTTTCCCTATGGCATTAAGCTCCAACTGAGAGACCCATGATCTCTTCTCATGACATCACGTATATTCTTAACTTCACATGTCTGCTTTGGGAATACTGCCACCCCTCCTCAGCCATGGTGCTATTGTGCTACCTTGGATTCAGTCTATGTAGATACATAGCATTATATTAGGTACTCGAAATAATACAATGTTTCTATATTTAAATGGGTGAGCACTTTAATGTTTAAAAAAGAATTTTGAACACTTTTCACTTAGAGTTTCCATATTTTACTTAATGCTTATATTTTTATACTTTTTTTAAATAGAACATAACTGAATACATTTAGACCACATATTGTGAAATGTAAAAGCATGTATCAGTTACCCATCCTCTAATTGTGTAGCTAGAACTCTATAGCCCCCTGAATTTCTGAACAAAACGCAATGTATGTTCCTTTTAAGGTTCTGAGTCTGTTCAGGACCTGCTGTGAGTTTGGAGGTAGGAGAGAGAGGATTTCTCATGTCACCAGTGCCCTAGAAACTGAGTTGAGAGTGAGTTCAAAGCACCTGAAGACCTCAAACTCCCCCCAAAATCAATTCCCAATAAAAGTTATTTTTATACTTAGTGTTAGACTGGATAGGAAGTGTCCTTTAGTGATGGAAATTCACACTGAGGATGTAATTTCACTATGGGGTTGTTTATTTTTAAATGTTGTATTAGGAGAAATTTTAAACATATACAGAGTTAGAGTGAGATAATGAACCCTACACAACAGTATCTGGTTTAACAGTTAACATTTTGTCAATCGTGTTTCCTCTAAGGCCCTTCTCTCCTTTTTTCTTTGCCCCGTAGTATTTTAAAGTAAATTTGAGACACGGTGTCAATTCATCTGTAAATATTTCAGCATTTATCTCTAATTTTTAAGGCCCATGCCACTATCCTACCTATAAGATTAATAATTCCTTAATGTCATCTAATACTCTTCCTCATTCAAATTTCCCTGATTGTCTCAAAAACATCTTTTTACAGATTGTTTAAATTAGAGTCTATATAAGGTTCATACATTGTCTTTGACTGTGTCTCTCATGTCTCTTTTCTATATTAATAAATTTTTATATTTTCCTTGCATTTTCTTATAATTTTTCAAGGGGGCGTAAAAGGAAAAATACTACCAAAATCCATATATTATGCTTTATCTTTATATATTTAATTTGTACATTGTTTTCAGATCCATACATACTTAATGCTGAAATGGGAAGGTTGAGAAAATGGAAAAAAATTTTTCCTTTTCTGATTGAAAAATAGGCATGAACTGATCTTTTTACTCAACAGCAGAAATCAAATGCAGAAAGGTGCAAAAGATAGAAAGTTGCAAAAGATAGAAAGCTACTATCATATTTGAATTCAAGTAAGTCTGCATTAAATCACATCTTTAAGCTGCATTAAATCACATTTTAAGTTACAGTTTGACCAAACAAAATATCACTTTAGAAATACAAAATTTGTAAATAATGTACTCTTCGCTTCTGGGATTTTTTTTTTTTTTTTTTTTTTTTTTTTTTTTTTTTTTTGTCTCTCAGATTTGGGATTTGTATTTCAGTCCAGTGAATTCAAACTAAGACATTGTTTTCTTACCAAACACATGAGTGTTTATATCTCTTCTACTGCTACCAATTAATGTACCTAAATGGCTTGTCCGTTTGACAGTATTCCCATTGAGTTAACTGTCTCAAAACCATTGGTCTTTGTAAAAATAATTAAATCATATATTTGCTTCTTTTAAAAAATATACTTATTTTGCTATTCTACCAGGTTAATGCATTATTTTCTTTCACCGTGGATAGGAGGACAGAAAAGGATTTCTTCTGCCACTATAATTTTAACACTACATTGCTTGATATAAATTGTGCAGTGCTGCTAAAATGCCTCAAAATTTTACCATTTCTTTTTATAAACTCTGAATCCTGTGATATCTTTCCTTTCTTAGGATATGAACGAGTCTGCCAAACAAGAAGATATTTTAGAATCCACAACAGATGCTGCGGAATGGAGTCTAGAAGTGGAACGTGTGCTACCACAACTGAAAGTCACGATCAGGACTGACAACAAGGTATGGAAGAGAGAACACATTTTGTTCAAAGAGATATATATAAAGCATTTTCAAGGTCAAGGGTATTCCTAATTGTACAAACTACTTATTTAAGAAGGAATTCCATTTCTAGTGTCTTGTTTTAATAGAGATTTAATGAATTGTTGTTGAATAACTAAATAATGTAATATGGTCCACAAAGCAAGGGATAGATCTTTAAAATGATTTGGAATACATAATGTTTCCCTGAGATTAAGGCATATTTTCTCAATGCATTTTTATAAATTTCGCTGGCATCATATTTTGTTTAGGTGAATAGTGGATGAAACTGAGTATCTGTGACTGTATATTAACTGAGTTGAGTCAGGACATGGTTTAGAACTCTGCTAGATGGCAAAAGAGAAGACATCCTGGACGTTGCCTTACATAGTCTATTCAGTACACATGGTTATAAGTTAAATATTAAGAAAGTTATCAAAAAATCCTATGTAATAAAGATTTGGGGGTTAGGATGGGGGAACTGGCCCATTTAACCAAGTTCCCACTTCCTTTTCACCTGTAACTTATGAGTAAGAACTTCAGGACAAGCTAACGGGTGACTAGACAATGCTACTCTCATTAGTACTATGATACTCTCTACAAAGTGGGCTCGAGAGACATCGAAGTAAAAAAGCTAAAGGATTTTCATCCTCGGAGGCTGGAGACAAGCCCCAGAATTATGGAAAAGATTCTAGGGCAGCTTGTCACTCTGCAAATGTGGTTGTGCATCTGCCTCCAAAGTAGAAGAAGCCCTACAAAGATTGCTGTTTTCAATGCCTTGGAAGCTAATTCATAGATTATCTGGATTTGGGCCTGTAGAATTGTATCCTAGAGAAGGTATAAGGTCGCCAAGACTCGTAGGACAGTCCTAAAGTAGGATAAGGACAGCGGAGTTCTTATTAGACTGTGAACAGCTGTGGAACAGTGTCTAGAGTAAGTGGGCAGACCCTCAGCCTGCTTACCATGTACTTGGAATACAGATATTTTGACTACATTGGGAGTAAATTCTTTGCTTATATATCTCTTATATGTAAGTACCTATAAATAAGAATTTCTTTACTGATTTGATCTCTGCTGGAAGTCATAATTTGCAAAACTAATTTTTTGTGAAAATGTAATTTCTGATTCTTTAGTTTTGTTGGAACAAATTCTCTTCATAAAATTAAAATGCATTATTATTGTGACTCTAGTTAGAATGACATGTTAAAATAATTGTATAATTGGGAACTTTTAAGAACATCTTAGTCCCAAAAGGAAGTAAGTTTACCTTGTTTACTTTCAGGGTAAGTAAACTCTTGAAATTAAACATCTTATTTAAAACCGAATAGGATCACGAGAGTGTTTTTTTAAGAATGGTCATTGATTCCACATAATAGAAGTAACTGAATAAAGAAAGAATATAAATGTAACTGCTAATCTGTACAGTTTACAAACCAGTATTGCAGTAATCAAAATCTTAAATTCTTGGAGTTCCTGTTGTGGCTCAGTGGGTTAAGGACCTGACGGTGTCTCTGTGAGAATGCAGGTTCAATCCCTGGTCTAGCTCAATGAGTTAAGGGTCCAGCATTGCCACAAGCTACGGCTTAGGTTGCAGATGCAGCTGGGATCTGGTGTTGCTGTGGCTGTGGTGTAGACCTGCAACTGCAGCTCCAATTCAACCTCTAGCCTGGATTTTTCCATATGCCAAAACATGAAAGAAAAAAAATCCTCGATTCTTAAAGAATCAATGTTCTCCTGATTTGGAGAAGATTTAACTAGTTCACAGTTGGATTCTCAGAGTTCCTGCTGTGGTGCAACTGAATGGGGGCATCACTGCAGCTCAGGACACAGGTGCAATCCCCAGCCTAGCACAGTGGGTTAAAGGATCCAGCGTTGCTACAGTTGCATCATAAGTTGCAGCTGTAGCTCAGATCTGAACCCTGGCCTGGGAACTCCATATGCCATGGGGCGACCAAAAAAGAAAAAAAAAAAAAAAAAAAAAGGAAGTTGGACTCTTAGTCCCATGCTGTTCATTACCTTGATCTTATGGAGATATACTGTGTTAAATTAACTATACAATCTGTGTTACAAGCAACATTCCAAAATGTCAGAGTTTTGTGGGGGATTTTTTAGTATTTTTTTTAAGAATATGTGAATATCATTTTGATTTTAGATTTTTGCAGTAAAGCATGCTGACCTAAAGTCATATTTGATTACTTTTTCAGAATTCTTCTCCAGATCATTTGGTCTTTGTGTCCAGTATTCATAAACTCTTCTTTCTCCTAAGTATTTCAGCTCTCGCAAAAGGGAAATACAGCTTTAGGGTCAATTCTTTATTCAGCTTACTTAAGAGAAATAAAATTATTCATTGATTTGAGAAAATAAGGGACTAATGAATAGAGAAATGTTTTTCATGTCTCAGAAATAAAGTAATCTGGTTATATATGCAGTTTCTCACGGACTCATTATCCTCCTTAATCAGGAGTGGTTGGTTGACTGCAGCATCAGAATGTAGATCCTATCCTTCCTCAACTCCTAACTCCACCAAAACCAAATCCTCTCTTTTACTTTTGGAAAAAAACAATAACTTTTCACTTACCACAGGCTATTTAAGACCTTTTAGGATTTCAATTTTATATTTTGGGGGGAGGAATTATTTTCAGATCAATGTGTTCTACTAATCCTGTTACATTAATTTTTAGGTATATAGAGATGTGGGAGATGAGTAATACAGAGCTTCTATTATTTAAAATTTATTTAAAATGACCTTGTATTAGTCAAAAATTTATTTAAAATGACCTTGTATTAGAAATTAAAAAGCTCCCCCCCAAAAAAAAAAGAAATTAAAAAACCCCATATTTATTTGGCACTGTAGCAAATGTTTCTATGCTTTTTTCCCTCACAAATTCAGTGTATTCCTTGTATACTTCCTAGAAGGGTCTTACCAAAAAAAAGTAAAACTCCTTTTCTGTTCTTTTTGCATATTATTGTCTGTATGCTTGATGAGACCCTGTCATACACCAATATTTTATTTTGTATATTCTCTATAATGTAATCAGGTTTTTATTGGGAGGCTAGCTTATCCTTGTTTCTGGCACTACTTCTTACTGTTGCTGGTTCTCAAAGAATGCAAATAAATTTTAATATTAGCTTAAACAAATTACAATTGGGAAAATAAATATGTTGCCAAAACTACAAATAATACGTTCCACAACTGAAGATAAAGGATTTTTGTCATATGCCAGTTTCAATGGACTACATTAGCAGTTCCCTTTTTAGAACTGGGTATAAAGAATGCTCCTGGTGATTACTTCTAGAGTAGCAATCTACCCAGAGACCATCCTAGATCTGCATCAACTTGGAATAGTGTGTCTGAAGACACAGAAGTTTTGCCAAGAGAGTCAATAAATTCAGCCAAATTCTAGGTCATTCAACTCTAGTTAATGCCTCAATTAGGACCAAGTGAGTAAGGCTCACATGTTAAATCCTTAAAAGTGTAGTCTAGGACCCCTAGATTAGAGTTAATATCGGTGCCACCTACTTAAATTGTGTACAAGTATTAGTCTGCAACTCTACATCTTACACTTTTTGTTCTTTCCCTTATTTCTTTGTATTGCTCTCTTTCCTTTTCTGCTGTGTTTTTAACTTTTTAAAAATTGTTCTTTATTAAACCCAGTAGTGATGCCCACAAGTGTTACATAACTTTTCTGGAGGAATTTAAAACTAAGAGCAAACATCTGTGATTATACCTATACTGGACTTCGGTCTGTAGCTGGTCAAGAATTATCTTAATCTCTGAGTCTTTTTAAAATACAATTTTGTTTTTAATTCTAAAAATAATAGGGGAGTTCCCATTGTGGGTCAGTGGTTAACGAATCTGACTAGTGTCCATGAGGACGCAGATTCTATCCCTGGCCTCGCTCAGCACGTTAAGGATCCAGCATTGCCGTGAACTGCGGTGTAGGTCGCAGATGCAGCTCAGATCTGGCATTTCTGTGGCTGTGGCATAGGCCGCAGCTACTGCTCTGATTCGACCCCTAGCCTGGGAACCTCCATATGCCACGGGTGTGGCCCTAAAAAGACAAAAGACAAAAATAAATAAATAAAAATAACATGGAAGTTATATTTCAAGGGGATAGGAGGCAGGCAGCGTGCTATGAATTAGAAGTTAGAGATAACACATTTAGTCCCAATATCAAATCCTGATGTACTGAGTCAAAGTTTCAGATACTTGATAGAACTGTAAAGACCCAGAGAAGACAGAGCCTATCTCACACACCTTCCCTTGGCACCCAGAATTCATATTTCCACCACTTATTAGCTGTGTGATCCAGAGCAAGCTACTCTACCTCTCCATTCCTCTTTTCCTCATCTGTAAAGTAGGCTAATTATATTATTTACCTCATGGAATTGTGAAGCACCAAGAATAGCATCTGACACATAGTTACTGCCTAATAAATGTTAATTATTGTTATGTTACAATATTGTTATTGTAATATTATTGTGTTCTCTCATAGCCCTCTTATATTTCACCTTCTATATCAGTATTCAGGAAGAATTTGTTGAATTTCTGCACTAATGCTTCCATCATTTAAGGGAATATTTATAAATAGCAGCCTTATATTTTTACATGGAATGTAATTGGATTCATAAATATCACTTTGGTAAATCTTTCTAGTTTTTTCCCCTGGTAAAGGTATATATAATACAATGAAAACAATAATAAATACTAAGTTTTTGCTTTGTGCCAAGTGCTGTTCTTAGCACTTCACATATATTAACTAATTCAATCCTTTTGACTGCCCTATGAGATACAGGTACTTTTACTAAAGATGAGGAAACTGAAAAATGATGAAGTTACATGCCTAATAAGTGACAGATATGATATTTGAACCTCAAACCCAGGCTCTTACCTCTATGGTTAGCAACAATATAGCATAATAGTTAAAAACACACATTCTGAATCCAGAATGCTTGAGAACCATTCCTAAATCTAACACCTAGCTGTTAGACCCTGTGGATAGGTTCCTCAGCTACTCTGTGCCTTGGTTTCCTCAGCTGTAAAATGGAATTCATTGTAAAACCTACATCAACAAGTTACTAAAAGTATTAAATGAATGAACATATCTAAAGCACTTAGAATGGTGTCAGAAGAATCACTTAATATATGTTGACCACTGTTTCTTTGTGCTTTTATGGATAGTACTGAGATTATGCCTCTTTTTTTAAAACATAGCATTACATCATGAGCATTTCCACATGTCCTTAAAAATTATAAACCATAGCTTTAGATGCCCATCTGTAGTGCTGGAACATCATTCTCCAGCTGAGTGCCAGATAGTGAGATAGCTTGGCCAAGCTTAGCAGGTTGGGGTCAGACCAGGAGGTCTAGGATCTGGGTGGAGAAATGAAAAGGCAATGTCATGCAAGAGCTGTTGGTTAAGATATGGGCAAGCCTAGGGACCATAAGTTCTGAGAATATGGACCAATAGCAAGAAATGCATCTTCTAGTGAGTAATTTGGGAGAGAGAGAAGTGGTTGTAGATGGTGGAAGTTCAGTTGAAAGAGAAAACATGGAGAGCAGGAAGCAAAAGTACAGATTAAATAGAAAATGAAATTTAGGAATCTTGTATAATTACTGTAAGAATTAATTGCTGTAAGAATGTACAGTCCGACCACCCTATAAAGTTATAGCTGCTATTACTTTTTTTCTAAACTGTGTGAGGGACTCTTCTCCAGGATACTTTATGTTAATTAATTATTGAAAGATAATATTTCCTACTTGATTGAAATATTTTAAATTCTATAACAGCATTTTTTTTTTTAACTTTTAAGTGAATCCGTTGACAGTTGCTGAGTTGAATAATAAAATGGTTGAAACAGAACTGCTAAAGAATTCTACATGTCCTCTATTTCTGGAGGAATGGAAAATGTGAATGCATATTCATATAGATTTCCCTTTCTGTACTTTCGATTAATTTTTATTGCTAAATAAATACCTAATGCTGTATCTTGAGGAAGATTATTCTATCTCTTTGAGTTTTCTTTTGATTATAAAAAAGCAAAACTTTATTGGACTTTGTGGAAATACAGACCACCTGGATGAGAACAAGTAAAGGCTGTTTATTCAGAGCTTGCTATATCGCAAGACATTTAGCCATCAACACTTGCATTTGGCAGATTCTCGAAGGCATGCAGGAGAATTTGAAAGTTATAGTGGGAAAAAGGGAAATCTTTTGGATATGTTCAGATGTGACTGGAAATTTGGAGGTGGGCTGACTAGAAGCAGGGCTTCTGTATGTGATTGGTTAGGGGGAGGATATTGGGCTGTGTCTGATTGGTACTATATTGGAAGTGGGGCAGGATTGGGGTGGGCAAAAACTGGGGAAGCTGACAGTCTTTAACACCTGACCATTGGCTGGTTGCTGCAGAAATTGTGGTTTGGCTTTCTGGACTAGTTGCCACACATTGTGGGTTAGAATTTTATTCTGAGTAATGGTCTAGCTGTTATCTGTTATCCATTTGTATAGTCAGTCTCTCAACTTCATTTATTGAACCAAAAGAAACTGTCTTCTTTTTTCTTTTTCAGCCTCACCTGCAGCATGTGAAAGTTCCCAGGCCAGGGATTGAATCGCAGCCACATTTCTGACCTATGCCATAGCTGCAGCAACACTGGATCCCACATCCTTAACTCACTGCATCAGGCTGGAGATCAAACTGGTAATGCCACAGAGATAAGCCGGATTATTAACCTACTAAGCCACAGCGGGAACTCCTAAAGTGTCCTCCTAAAATGATCAAACTTATTAATCTTTATCAGGAAAATGATTTTTTTCAAGTCAAGGGTTTTTATATAAAAATCAAGTAATCATTAATAATATTTATTCCTGTTCCCCAGAAATAAGGAAGATCAGCAAGTGTGAAATCAGTTTTTGGCTAAACCTTACATAGGCCCTTTTTTTTCAATTTTGCAGGATTTATTCCTAAAAGGTTGTATATTATAATGATTTAATATTAGATATTTAATGCAGTGTACAAATATTCTATCATGCTTTAATGCCCTGTGGATATTGTAATTAAAATTTTGATTAATGACTTAAACAGATTTTTTCCAAATTATAATTAAATGTTTCCTGCTTTGTTGTTTTAAAAGATAGTTGGCTAGGTACCCCTTCATTCTACCAAAATATCTTTAGTCATTGTGTAATGTTCATGTTTAGTCATGTTCATTACAAGGAATTTAGATAAAGAGATTATTTTTTATTTAAGCTTTATAGCATGTGTTTCTAATTATTTCAAGCCTTTGATTCACTGAACTGCTTTTTTTACATCCTTACCTGATCTTCAGTGTCTGACTTTCCTAGGTTGCAGTTGTAAAAAGAACCTTAAACTTTAAATTCCAACTTCAAGCAATTGGATTTTGCTTTAATGTAAATAAACCATATTGGTGTTGCCTAGGGTAATTCACAGCAGGAAACCTTTTGAGAAGAGTCTTTGTGCTGAGGATAGAATCATTACAATAGTCTTGAGCCCTTGGCCTCTCTGGTGACCCTAAGAGCTAAAACCTAAGAGGGAATAGGGAGGCCTTCATTAATCAGCAGGTGAAATGCCATTTAAATGAACCTGGAGGGACCACAGAATTGCTATATTAGATCTAAGTCTCTTCAAATTGGAAGCCAAATCCTGCAGAAATGTGCAGTGGTAGGCTTTCTCCTTTTACTATTGTAGACAAACCTGTATCTGGAAGCAATAGAGAATTTTTTTTTTTTTTCATTCAAAAGCAGTGGTGAAAGTATCTTGCTTTGATCTTCTGCCATCACTGTGTTTGGATGCAGTGTAAGAAGAATGTTAATAAAATTTAGCTTTCTAAATATTTCTGACCTGTAGGGATTTATAAATTATTACAGTTTTAGAATAAAGAGCATTTCTTAAGACGTGTACTCTGGTTCTGGACAGGCTATATTGATAGGATTCTTGGAACCATGAGCAAAAAGGAATAATATATTCTGTGGTTTAACACACAGGAATACATTTTATGAATATATTAGTCATAAAATGGAATTCTGGCTGTTATTTGAATAATGAAGAAACTAAATTTATAATCCTTATAGATTTTCTGGTAAATGGACCTTTCGTTGAAAAATATTTACAAAATTTAAAAAAAAAAGGCACCAAATTTTAAAAATGAGCTTTTACAATTATCAGTAACAAATATAAATACAGGTGGCAATAAGTTGGTCTCCATGAGACTCCATGCAGGAGTAATAGCTCCAATTACTGTCACAAATGTTTATAATTGTATCTATTGCTGCCAGACAATAAATGCTTTTTAATATAGTAAGGCCATAAATGTACATGCCGCTGTTGTTTAAACAAAATACAATTTTCAGCAAATTTATCCTTGAAACACCTGCTATAATCAAAAGGAGGTGAATGCTATCAAAATAAACTGCCTAAATTAACTAGACACACATACATTTTTAGAGCAGCCTGCATGATTACTCAACTGCCATGTCGTCTCAGAGAATGAGCAGAAATATTCACTGATGGACTTTTACAGGCAAGCTTTCTTTAAGGGAGACTACACAAGACAGAATACTGTTTTTGATTTCTGTATTATTTTTTAAAAATAGTGTTATTTTGTGGACTTAAGATTGTATTCTCAAGGTCAATTTTTTTTTCCCTTTGTAGCCTGAGGCTCATAGACAGTTATTAGGTTTGTGGAAAAGAATACTATGCCTAAATTATACATTCAAAAATACTGTAAAAAGATGGAAAAAAAACCCAGCCATCCTTAAGCAACTGGAAATGACTTTTAGCTGCTTCTGTCACAGTCTTGTTGAACTTTCAGGATATTCTGTGTTTAAAGTTAGTGGATGATGCCTTCCTTCCTGTTTACCCTGAATGTGATAAATGTTTCAACTGGATCCCGAAAGGTTTCATTTATCACAAGTTGAAATAGGAGAACAAGTGTTTTTACTGTAGAGATTACCATCGGTTGTAACTAAAGAGCTTCAACAGTGGGAGGTTTTTAAGGAAATAACCAATAAAGACTGCCATGTTATGTAAATGCTGTAGAGGGAAGTTACTAATGCCTCACAGCAGATATACCTCAAATAGACATTTGTGATTGAGAGCATGGAGCTAATACACATTGGTTATAATTGAAATTTCTACACTGCTTAAATATTTCATTATTGCAAAGTATAATTTAATGTTTCCTTTTTAATTACTTAATATAAAATATGAGTTGAAGCAGAAACCATTTATCATATGGACCTCCCTACATAATGCACTTTTTAATTGCCTTGATTCATTTTTCTAATCAACAGTATTAGAGTAGTTCTCACTATCAGAGTGTTTTATTACAGATTTCTTAATATTTGGACAAGTTTTTGCCCCCATAGTCTTTGTCCCATCATATGTGATTGTTTCTTTATGCCGAGGTAGCAATTTATGTTTCTTAGTTCTTCAGATATGCAGACAACTCCATTTTTTTGGTTTTTGTTTGTTTTTTAAGTATCCATATGAGATCAGAGTTTCAATTACTAGACTCTTGAAGTTGAAAGAGACTGGCAAGGTCATCTTTTCCAGCTATCCACCACGGTTACTCAGCATCCTGTGAAATAATGACATTCTGAGTCAGCCTAAGATTGTTCCTGCATTCTCAGGAGGGCCTCTTTCACTGCCTTGCCAAATCTCTTCTCAAGGCTTATAACTCCTTCCTAAATCTGGGAACCCCCACTCAGAAGATTTGTGTGGCCATATAAAAGGGGTGTGAATAGAGTTAGCATGAAAAATAAGTCTGAGTCAACATATGAAAACACTTAGTAACAGATGGTAGTTAGTAAAGATCTAAATATGAGCACACATTAGAAATGTAATTATTTAACTAACGGGGTATTTTATGGAGAGATTATGGATCTCCAGTTTCAGTTCAACTAAAGGCAGGTGTGAGGATCCCAGTGATTGCTGTAATAGCCTTTGCTTGCCCTCTGTATGCACTGTCTTATTTTTCTCTACAAGAAGAATATCTAGAAAACAGGTACTTTCCTGAGGAAACACTTATTTCCAGTATGATTCATTTCCAGTATGATTCCCACACCCCCTGCAGCAAATACACACAGACAGCGTATACCACACATACGTACCAAATTCTTCGTAAGTCTGTGTTTATTCTTTGCACAATTATAAAGAAAAACCATGCGTTCACACCACAAAGGTGTACCACATAAGATTTAGGCTGCTGACAATCAAAGAAAAATGGCACATTTAAAAATTCAGGAAAGCTGCATTCTGCAATTATCCTGCAACCTGATGGGCATTTTTCATTAAGAAAGTAATTTAATCTCATGAAAAAGTTATTTAATTTAATGGACAGTCTGTCTTTCTCTCTCTCTCTCTCTCTCTCTCTCTCTCTCTCTCTCACACACACACACACACACACACACAAATACATACATAAATGTGAGCAGTGATGAAGCTGAAGATTAATCTAATAATTAATTAGGACAGAAGAAGAGAATTGCAAAACTGCTTATGCAAAGCAACAAAGAGAAAGAATACAAATAATGTTCTGTCATTAGAGAAGGGAGTGTTCTGCATGGAGAAAGCAAATACTCTGCTCATATCCTTGCAGAAAGCATGATAAATTATTGACCTGTCCCAGAAATATTTGCTAGAGTGAACTTAGACATATGCAACTCCTTCTAGCAAGCTGTGTTTTCTGCCTCTTTCACTTAATCTGATCTCTTGCCATCAGATTTCCAGAGAATTTTCTCATTGACTGTGGATAGAGTACTAAGTGTGTCACAGGAACATCAGTGTTTCACACTGAAATCTCGAGACTGATCACTTCGGAACTGCACACACTTGGCCCTACCTCTCTACCACTACAGCTACAATTATCATTTTAATAACTAAGTCTGGTTCCCTGTAGTTAAAACAGAGATCAATTGTCCAGATCCCCTTCCAAGCAAGGACTTGCTACCTAGCCACAGAACCTACAGCGGTCTGCTCCTTCATTGTAGAGCTGCCTAACCCAAGGCCCTACCCTTCCAGAGTAACCCACATCTGGCTTATGTGAGTTGTTTATAGTTTGTGACTAACATAAATAATGCTGATTTGAAAATCCCTGTA
Organism: Sus scrofa; assembly: GCF_054392235.1. Classification (NCBI taxonomy): domain Eukaryota; kingdom Metazoa; phylum Chordata; class Mammalia; order Artiodactyla; family Suidae; genus Sus; species Sus scrofa. The sequence continues at coordinate 166,068,764 of NC_139395.1, forward strand.
CATATCTTTTGGTAAACATAGGTATACATTTCTATTGCCATTTACCAAGAGTTGACTTACTGGGTCATAGCATATGCATGTGTTTAACTTTAGCAGACCCTGCCAATTAGTTTTTGAAAGTAGTTATATAAATTTGTACTCCTTCTAAGAGTGTATGAAAGTTCCTGTTGCTCCCCAGCCTCCTCAACATTCAGCCTTGTTTTAGCCTTTTTTTTTTTTTTTCAGGCCTGCACCCGCAGCATATGGAAGTTCCCAGGCTAGGGGTCTAATCAGAGCTGCAGCTGCTGACCTATGCCAGAGCCACAGAAATGTGGAATCCAAGCCATATCTTCAACCTACACCACAGCTCATGGCAAAGCCAGATCCTTAACCTTCTGAGCGGGGCCAGGGATTGAACCTGAGTCCTCATGGGTATTAGTTGGGTTTGTTACCGCTGAGCCACAAAGAGTTTTAGTCATGCAGGTTTGTTGTGATGTCTCATTGTCATTCTAATTTGCATTTTCCCTGATGAAGTTGTGCTCCTTTTCATGTGTTTATTTGGCATTTGGATCTTCTCTTTTGTCTTTTGCTATTGGGTTGTCGGCTTTTTTCTTTTGATTTATAGAAGTTCTTTATATACTTGATATGAGTCCTTTGTCACAGGTTTGTATTGCAAATATCTATTCTTTAGCTACCCTTTTCACTCTTATTGATGTATTATGATAAATGGTGGCTTAATTTTAATATGCTCAAAATGATCTATTTTGGGGAAAGAGAAATATGGCTAATATTTATGTTTTATTTAAGTATCTTTGCTTCTCCCAATGCTATGAAGATATTTTCCTGTTTTCCTCTTGACACTGTATTGTTTTACCTTTTGCATGGAGATCTGCATCCATCTAGCCTTATTTCTCATGTACAGTGTGAAGGTATGATCAAGATTTATTTGATTTTCATATGTCTATGCAGTTGACCCAGTTTATTGAAAAGGTAATCCTTTTACTAGTGCACTGTTTTGTCGTAAAAAGAGAACATGCATGTGTGGGTCCGTAGCTGGACACTCTGTATTATTATATTGGTCTTTGCTTCAGTGGTATCTTTTAGATTTTATTTCATGTTTATTTTTTGCTGTTATATAAAAATACATTTCTCTGTGTGTGTATTTGTACACATCTCCAGCACACTTGCTAAATTTGCTTTTTCATTCTAACCATAAGCCTGTATATTCTTTTGTGTTTTCTGTGTATACAATTATATCATCTTCAAATAATATCAGAATTATTTCTTTGTTTATAAGCCTTATCCCTTTTATATCCTTTATCTTGCTTGAAATACTGATTAAAAACCTTAGTCTGTGTTGGATATAAGTGACATTAACAGGAGGAAAGCTTTCAGTATTTCAGTTTTGCCATCAAGGATGATGTTCGCTTTTTGACTTTTACAAATATCATAAGGTAGATTAAAGACCTTCTCTTTTGTTCCTAGTTTGCTGAGTTATTGTTATGAATGGATGTTAAATTTTTTAATAATTTTTTCTTCATCTATTGAGATGACTGATTTATCTCCTCTTTTTTTTTTTCCTCTTATGCTGGATTATAGTGGTTGATTTTTGAGTATTAATCTTGCATTTTGGAATAAATGCAACTTAATCATGTTATATTACCTTTTTGTATATTACTGGATTAAATTTGCTGGTACTTTGTTGAGGATTTTTATGTTTATATGTATAAAAGATTGCTCTAGGAGTTCCCTGTGTCATGGTGAGTTAAGGATCCAGCATTATCACTGTAGTGGCTCAGGTCATGCTGTGGGGTGGGTTCAATTCCTGGCCAGGGAATTTCCATATGCCATGGACGTAGCCAAAAAAAAAAAAAAAAAAATTTTTTTTTCTTATTTTCCTAATTTTTCTTATTTTTTAAGGTGTCTTTGTCAGGTTTTAGTGTAATACTATGGAGTTCTCATAAAACAAGTTAGCAATTGTGCTCCCTCTTTTCTCCCCTCTCTAGTGGAATTTATATAAGTTCATTATTATTTCTTTCTTAAATATTTGAGAAAATGCACTGATAAAGTCATGTAGGGTGGATATTTCTTTGTGAGAAAGTTTTTAGTTATATATATTTTATCCTAAAATGTTTTAAATATATTGTTTCATTATACAGATGATATAGAAATACATTTTTACAAAAATTCAAATATTAAAGATAAAACTGAAGTCTTCTTTAGCCATCGTCCCATCAAAATTTTCAGTTACATTTTACTGCATTTCATCAGGGAATGGTACGTTATATAGAGATCTTTGCAGGTTTGGGCTCTACCACTGATTTGCCTGTGTGAGCTTGGGTAGTCTACTTTGAAGTAGCCATGTCTCAATATCCTTGTAAAGTTTTGAAGAGAATTAAATGTGATGATGTAAGGACAGTGCTTAGCATAGTGCCTGACACACACAAAGTATTCCTTGAATGTTAATATTAAAATTACTATTAGATTTAAAAAGATCTCAGAATTAATGTTCCCCCTATTGGGGGACTATTCTATACCCAAGGAAGGGAGATAGGAAGGGTTTCTGAGTAGCCAAAATAGGTATCACAAAATACTATGTGTTAACCTCATGCACTTTATGTGTAGAAGAGTCTTATAAATTCTTCCTTGGAACTTAGGTTTCAGAAATTTTCACAAAGTTGCTTATCTGGATTATTTGTCCACAGCAAGTTAGAAGCAGCAATTCTCCTGTAGCATATATGTTTTAGCAGGACAACCAAGCTAAGAAACATTTAATGTGCAAACTTGAATTGGGAGTTATCACAGTTTCTTGTGCTTCTTATTGAAATTGATGACAGAGTGAGGAAATGAAAGAGGTAGGTTTGTATAATGGAAAGTTTCTAAGTGAGAGGAAAACATTTGGTTTCCTAGTCATTTTGTGATTGACAGTGTAAAAATCACACAACCTGTTTGTTATCCAATCTATGAAATGGAGGTACTCAGGATTTCCTCCCCTGAGTGACCTTGAAAATCCCTGGAGAAAGTTGAAACAAAGGCCTCATAAGAAAAATAGGATTAGGCACCTTTAATAGAGGGAGCCCATAAAAGCCCTTGTAAATAATTTTATATTTGTTAAAATAAAATTGCAAAAAAGAACATTGAATTAAGATTTCATCAGTAATTATTCACAACAGAATTGAAGGAGAAACAGTAAGAATAGAGGAGAATGTTGGGGTACACGGCAGAAGAAGTATTTTGTGATGGAAAGCAGTTCAAGACACACATCAGAGTCTGGGGCCCTGCTCCTGCCCTGGAGAGCTGGAGCAAAAGGTGCCCACAGACTGTGAACTGCTCTGGTCAGCTGTGCTCTGGCCTGGACTTTTCCTGAGCCCAGGAAGAAACCATCCCTGTACACACAAAGGCCTTCCTCAGCTTTTCTATATCAAGAGTCCTTTGGCATTCTGCCTCTCCACACATAAAGAAGCTCAAACTTGGGTGAAGAAAAACTGAGAGTTTGACATTTTACAAGTTGTAAATTAGAGAAACTTATACACAGATAAAGTTCTACTTGCTATCCCTAGCACACGTTTCAGTCTCTCTTTCTCCTGCAGTTCCAGAGAGGAGCTTTAAGAATTGAGTTGGAGGAGTTCCCGTCGTGGCGCAGTGGTTAACGAATCCGACTAGGAACCATGAGGTTGCGAGTTCGGTCCCTGCCCTTGCTCAGTGGGTTGATGATCCGGCGTTGCCGTGAGCTGTGGTGTAGGTTGCAGACGCAGCTCAGATCCCGCGTTGCTGTGGCTCTGGCATAGGCCAGTGGCTACAGCTCCGATTCGACCCCTAGCCTGGGAACCTCCATATGCCGCGGGAGCGGCCCCAGAAAAGGCAAAAAGCCAAGAAAAAAAAAAAAGAATTGAGTTGGAGATCCAGGCAAAGAAACCAAGTGTATCTGCATATGTGAAGGAAATTGTTCAGGTGGTGTTCTGTTGAAATAAAATGCAGAGATCTATATAGTCTTCCAGTCACCTTAACAGCTGCAATTAGATCTCATACATTTTGATTTTATGGTATACTGTGAATCACCATCTGCCAAGATGTCAATTAATCCAGTTTCTGAAAAGGGAGATATATAATTTGGTGCTAAAGAATTTGGAGCAGGGAGAGGGTTATAATTATAACAATACCTTTGCCATTGACCTCACAAGTGACAGAGAGAATTACACATGAGAGTTTGTATGAGAGGATTTTTAAAAATAGGAAGTCTAAAGAAATGATATAGTCTTCTTATTTCCATAGAGAGAGGAAATGTGCTAGATTAGGTGGAAATTTCAACTTTAGTAGGAATGAGAAATGACCCTTAATGGACACACTTAGAGCACATTGGAATAGGTGAGCAGTAAACTCCTGTGGTCCTTGTGGTCTCACTTGATATATGATGTTGGGCTGCACCCCACAGGCCTACAGGCCTGCTCTTGCCCAGCTTTAAGACTGAAGAAACAGCCCGGAGTCAGCGATAGAAACTTCGGTGGTTTAGCAGAAGAGCTTACATACCTGAAGCAGTGTCCTGGAGTGACACCCTACCACGTATGCCTTGAGTGGTGGATGGTACAAAGCCACAGGCTTTTCTGGGCTGGGTGGGTGTGGGAATTGCCAGTTAGAGGCGGAAATAGGTTGTCAGGTTGGCCCATGCGTTACCAGGGAAAACAGCAGAGGGGCTGGCCCCTCACTGGCCCTTTCATCAGAACAATCTCAAGATGAGGCCCAGGGCAAGTACGTAGGAAGGCCGCTCCTGTAGGCCTTCCTCAAATAGGGTGTAGGTGAAGCAGGCACAGGTTGAGCAGGGGAAGTATGGAGAGCAAGAGGACAGCCATCTTGAATGGCCTGACCATACCTATAACAAAAAGAATCTGTGGTTTACCTTAGATACACTTTGGTAGTTCATTTTATCACAAAGAAGAGAAGCATATAGTATGTGGAAAAAGCACTGGTGGGAAAGTGCTTTCTACTTTCCAGACATGAAACCTTGGAAAGGTCATTTAACCTGTCTGATTCTTGGGTTTTTTTTTCCCTATAAGTTATGTATGCAGTCAGTTTTTCTGTATTACAAACAACCCCTAGATCACAGTGGTTTATAACAATACCATACATTTATCCTCACTCAAGATACACATCTACTGATGTGTAGCTCAGCTGTGGCTCTACTCCAGCTATGTTCCATGTTTCTTGCTCTCAGACTTAAAGGATAACCCCTTTGTGAGGCATGGCTGTGATTACGGCTAAAAGAAAAGACAGGGGAGCTGGTGGATGCCTCTCAGAGCTGCTGCACAGCCCTGGCACACACCATGTCCACCATCACGCCACGGCCACAGGGGATCACCCAGCCAAGGCTGGCTTCCGTGGAGCAGCAAAGCACAGCTTTCCCACAACCAGCCAGCAAATCACATAGCTCTCTTTCAGGGAAGGCTAGAGGTGAAGAAGGGACGAGGATATCTACTTAGCACTCCAAACCTTTGAGAGTCTTAAATAAGGAAAGGTGTTTAAAAGGGCATTGTAACTCAACGGATTCTCTCGTATGTTAAGAATTCCTGTTACATGTTTGGAGGATCAAATCCTTACATTAAAACCTGCCTTCTCCATTCTTACTACAAACCTTTGTAAAGTTTTTGACCATCTCATTTGTAGGGTTTTTTTTTAAACTATATATTTTGCCTTTTTATTTTCATGTTTTAAAAATGTTACAAGTACAATCATTCATATTCTCTACTATATATTAAATCCCTTTCAAGAACGTCTTAGGCATGCAGAAGGTTTTTGACATATTTTTCCCCCAAAGATTACAAGTGACAAAATTTTCTTATAGGAAATTTGGAAAATATTGTTAGTACGAGGAAGAAATTTAAAACACCGCTATTCAAATCCCTGTCTTAATACACATATACAAATATACACAAATACTAATTTTTACTAAATTGGACAGCTAATGAACATACTCTTTTGGCAATGTTTTGCCACATTGCTGTGTATATGTTGTTAAAATGCGTTTTTGCTGACTATGAAATATTTTTTGAAAACATGAATTTAATATTTCAGTATACAACATTAATGTATTTGATATACAATCATATGGAATTATAAAATCCAGTCATGAAACAAACACTTAAGAACCCACTACCCAACTTGGGAACTAGACCATTACAACATCGTGGAAGTGATGTGTGTGTTGCTCTGCCACTGCCCCTTCTCACCCGTGGGAACCACTGTCCTCTGGTTCATGCCCTCTCGTTAGCTGCTGCTTCTTCCTCTTCTTTCTTTATCTTTGTGTGTGTGTGTGTTTTCATGGGTGTGTGTATCTCCAAATAGTGCATCCTTGAGTTTTGCTTTGAGCTTTATAAAAATAGTATCATACTGCATTATTTTTAGGGACTAGGTGAATGTGACAAAATTAATTTAATCTGTCCTCTACTGTCAGGTATTTAAAGAGTCTTCTGCTGTTTTACACAGAACTTATACATTGATCTTTGTGTGTTTCCCAAATGATTTACTTGGGAATAATTTCTAGAAGTGAAATTGCTGGGGTTAAAGGGTAAGAACACTTTTAGGGCTTTTTAAAAAATAGCTGTACATCAGGAAATGTGTCCATCTAGACGATTTTAATGAGCATTCAAATTTGCCTGGCAGATAATTATAAATCATTACTTGCTTTCCACTTTAAAAGGCAGTGAAATTACACAAATGTCCCAGTGGCTTATCCGGTTAAAAAGTCCAAAACCAAATTCCTCGGTATTTCTGGCTCCCTAAGATCTATTCCATTCTTGTCACACTGTGATATTACTATCTTCTTAGTTCCCACGACCAGAAGCCTTACAGACACCTTCTCTCTACTTGCCCACTTCCACATCAGCCACCCTACACTTCCCCTTCGTCAATAATCAGTAATCAAGTCTGTTTTTTCAGTGTCCCTTGAATCCATCCATCCCTTCCCCTCCATTCCTACAAGCACTGCTCTGACTAACCCCTGCTAATGTGTCAGGGGGACCATGACACAGCCTCTTAACTAGTCTGCTACCTCTCTTCAGTCTCTTGCCTTTCTAATCAGTCCTTCACTCTGCTACTTTCTCAAAACACAGACTTGACTTTAAAACTGAAATCATTGATAGCCCTCTACTGTCTACATGATAAAACCCTCATTTCTTAATTAAAGCCCTGGATCTGATTTAACCTACCTCTCCAGCTTTGTTTCCTTGTGATTCATCCTTCCCACCCCAAGAACTTTGTGGATTATATTCTAGCCAGCCTGAGCTACTTTCCCTATATATTTTCCTGTTTTTCCTTGTTCTTGTTATTCCCTCAGCCTAAAATACCCTTCCTCTCCCCCTCCTTTCCATTTTGTTGAAATGCTATTCATGTTTCAAGTTTCCACTGAAATACCAGCTCCTCTGTGGAGTTTAACATCAATGAAGTTATCATAGTTACACATAGATGAATCAGGCATGTTTGCTTCTCTCAAAATACTTTGAATGTCAAAACATGAAAAAAAATACATTTTTTAACATTTGCTAGAAGAAAATAATGCTGGATAGAAAAAGCAAACTATTTTAAACACATCAATTACAATAAAATTTAAAACTATATTTAAAATGTATGGAGAAACATGTATGTTTATACATTTATATGTGAATATATACATATGTATATACATTTTATACATATGTGATAATAGAGACAGAAACAAAGACTGGTGGGAATACTTGAGCTTGGTGTTTATTAAGCTTTTAAATTCTTTTTGGAATCAGGCAGGGTGAGTACTTCCTTAAAAAATTAATATAATGATACTTGTTAGGTTCATCATCTTTCATAAGGATGCTTGCTTCGGCTTAAACAGGTTTCCATTTTGAGGCTTCCCCTAGTCAATCTAGTTGCAGGAGGCCAACCAGTTGCTTCTCCTCCCTGTTGCACTGTTGACTGGCTGAGTTGGGGGGACCTGTTTCCTGGCCACATCAGCCCAGCCATAGTCACAGGTGGTGAACAGTCCCCACAACTGTAAGATGAAGGTGCTGCTTAGGTGAGTGTTGGATGAGTAGGAGATCTTTAAATTCCTTTCTACACTCTTGTATTCTGAGATACTTTCAGCTCATGAGATATGAAGATGCTTAAGGACAAAGGAAAGTGCTTATTCACTCCCTGCTCCAGTATCTTCACTGGTGTCAGGCAGCCAATACCTCCTTTTATTAATTGTGAACTGCCAAGAGGTACTGTGTGGGAATTAGTATGTCTTCTGATCCAGGTGCTCCCTTTCTGTCGCTGGGCCTCTGTTTGCATGCCTATGAAATGATGAAGGTCAGGCCAGACAGTCTTTGAGGTTCTTTGCCATTTTAATATAATTTTGTAATTGGTATGTGTAAGGTTCCCAAGGATTTTTTTTATAATTATTTTTTTATTGTTATTTCCTCAATTTTTTTTCTACTGTACACCATGGTGACCTAGTTACACATACATGTATACATTTTTTCTCCCATTGTCATGCTCCATCATAAGTGACTAGACATAGTTCTCAGTGCTACACAGCAAGATCTCATTACTAATCCATTCCAAAAGCAATGGTTTGCATCTGTTAACCCCAAGCTCCCAATCCATCCCAATCCCTCCCCCTGCCCCTAGGCAACCACAAGTCTGTTCTCCAAGTCCATGTTTTTTTACCCTACAATCACTGGCCCAGGTTTTAAAGTTAAGAAATTAGGAGTTCCCGTCGTGGCGCAGTGGTTAACGAATCCGACTAGGAACCATGAGGTTGCGGGTTCGATCCCTGCCCTTGCTCAGTGGGTTAACGATCCGGCATTGCCGTGAGCTGTGGTGTAGGTTGCAGACGCGGCTCGGATCCAGCATTGCTGTGGCTCTGGCGTAGGCCGGTGGCTACAGCTCCGATTCAACCCCTAGCCTGGGAACCTCCATATGCCGCGGGAGCGGCCCAAGAAATAGCAACAACGACAACAAAAAAGACAAAAGACAAAAAAAAAGTTAAGAAATTAGTAAAATGGGGGAGTTCCCATCATGGCTCAGCAGAAACAAATCTGACTAGTATCCATGAAGACATAGGTTTGATCCCTGGCTTCACTTAGTGGTTTAAGATTCCAGCCTTAGCATGAGCTGTGGTGTAGGTTACAGACGTGGCTCAAATCTGGCATTGCTGTGGTTGTGGCATAGGCCAGCAGCTACAACTCCAATTCGACCCTTAGCCTGGGAACCTCCATATGCGGTGGGTGTGCCCCTTAAAAAAAAAAAAAAGAAAAGAAATTAATAGGATGGGACCATTCACAAAATAGTTTTTCCTTCACAAAACAGTAGATAGCACAGTAGAGCATCAGGGCATGTCAGCAGACACATGTGACTGAGGTATGTCCTTGTTCTGTCACTTATTTCAACTCACCTTAGTGTTTTTTCTCTTCTGATGAGTATTTCTTAAGTCCTAAAATTGTTACCGTTAGTGATGTAAACCAGAAAAATGTTGAAGATCTCCTGTAGGAAATTAAAATGATGGGGAGGATTTCAGACATGCACACACATTTGGATCAGTCCAGCAGTAGGACAATATATCTCAAATATATTAACTCTAATAATCATTATAGACTTTCTTTCTTAAGAAAGAGACTCCAAAGTCTGAAGAAGAGAGCTCCATTTTCATTTCAGGGGACAAACTAATATTTGATATATGATGCTTGATTCCAGAGTTGCTTCTGGCAAACATAATTGTTACTGTTTAAACAAGTATTTCTTGTCTAGTAATTAGAATTTTTTTCATTTTGATGGGTAGTCATAAATATTAACCACCAACAGTGCAGGGATAATTTATATTCAAATTGTCAGACATCACTCTGTGAACACATAAAATAATTTACATTTATTTAAGACCTTTTATCCTAAAGTGCTCTACACAGATTTCTTTATAATCTGATTGCAAGCTAAATATAGGACTCTCCCACCTGAAATAGGGCAGCAACCAAAGTAATTAAAATTAAGGATACAACTTCAAAAAAGTGGAGGAAAGAAGGAAATTGAGTATTTTTTACTTGCACCTATATGCTCTTATGCCCATAGGATTGGAGAATCCATGTTGACCAAATGCACCAGCACAAAAGTGGAATTGAATCTGCTCTAAAGGAGACCAAGGTATGTGAATTGCTTCTCTGTGTACTCACCTGTGGAATACCCATTAAGGGAAAACATGGAAGGAAAAAAGACTCAATCCTTGCCCTTGAGGAGCTTATTGATTGAATGTGCCGTATTATATTTCAACAGCCTTAATACTTAAACCAGTTTTAAAAAGGTAACTATATAAAAGCAATATAATGGATATCTAGTATATTACATATTTTAGATATATAGTTTATTTGCATATGTAGAAATACTAGAATTATTTCCTCATCCTTTCCTCTCTGATTCTCAGGGGGTAACAGATCACCTGGCCAGAATGCCTAGAACCTCTAACTCCCAGGCATGTTGCCCTGCCAGGAGTAGGGACTTTTGGAGGGTACCACAAAGAAGCAAAGTTGGAGTGAGATGTTATGGGTCTCAGGCTAGAGCTATAAGTTTAATGATCTACTTATAACTGGAATATTCCAGTCATCTGTGAATTGTGCTACAAGAAAATCATGTCATTCCCTTACCTGCCTTGTTTGTGAACTTTATGTAAAGCAGAATCCACTCACATACATTTTACATTTGCACTACCAGGTGCTTTTTTATTTTAACATTTTGCAAATTGCAGCTGAAATAATTCTCATTATAGACTTTTTTGTTACTGAAAATTTCAAACCATCTTCTTTTTCATTGGCAGTTGGGAATTTGTGGGCTGGATTGGGGGAGATTTAACCCATTTTAAACTGCTTTTGAAAAATGTGTTTGTGAATTCTTTTGTCTGCTAAAATTTCATGAAATTTCTAGGGGTTTTTGGACAAACTTCATAATGAGATTAGTAGGACTCTGGAAAAGATTGGCAGCCGAGAGAAGTACATCAACAATCAGCTTGAGCACTTGGTTCAGGAATTTCGAGCAGCTCAAGCCCAGCTGAGTGAGGTAACTGAAGAATGAGATCCAGGGTTCATTCCAATTAATGACCCTCAGCCCTAAACGCGACACAGCACTTTTCATTTGAGAATCTTGAAATGCTTTGCACAAACTGCAGCACATTGATTCTCTGCCCACTTTAGGAAACCAAGTGAGGCAATAGAACGTGTCACCTCCATTTTACAGGTGATAGAAATTACCTCCTAGAAGTCTGTAAACGCATCTCTTCATCTGACTTAAGGAGAGGAAGGCATATATTGCTGAGGAACATGGCTTAGAATGGGAACAGAGTGTCAGGACACCTGGTTTTGTTTCTAAGTCGGCTGTTAATTTACCGTCTGAGTAGGAGGAAGTAGAATAGTATGCATTTACATGTGTCAGGGAGAAAAGACATTCTTGCCATAATGGCTTACAGCCACATAATAAAGAATATGAAAGCAAGACACGTTCAGAGACAAGCAGTTTAATTAATTAAATGAGCAATTTTTTTAATCCTTTCAAAGTTTTAGAATTTTCACCAAAAATAAAAACCCTCAGCCTTTGGAAGCAGCCGAGCTTTGTTGCAGCCGAGCTTTGTTGCAGCAGTAGAGCTCTGAAGACTTTCCTTGGAATTTATGCCCCCTCTTTCGTAATGTTGAGGAAGACTAGCAAGAACACTTGCAAATGTCAGTTGAAGGCATATTTTTTTCTTTCAGCAGACAAGTTTAGAAGGAGAGAAAAATGGAAATAAACTTGAGATATACTTCTGTACTTTCAGAGGTTCTCAAAGGCCAAGCAGCAAGTAACCTTCACTGTTTTATTGTTTAATTTGTTTAATTAATTATTCACACATATACACATCTATTTGTTGGTACTTTTACTTTTAAAATGCTATAAAAAGTCTCTGATTAAAGCCACCCTCAAACATTGATATTAAGTAATTGATTGTTAAATTAGTTCCCAAGATAGATTCCGTATTGTCATACTGTTTGTTAATCCTTATTAATTGCTGATTCTGATGCTCCATTATGATTGATTTTTCAGAACTGGTTTTCTCTGCATAAGATGCAGATTAGATCGACCAAAGCCTCTGTCTAAACTGTTTAGGAATGACTGGGGATAGTTTTTATTGTGAACCATGCCCATGTGAGTTACACAGTCAGTATATGAAGGTTAAGGTAGTTCATCATTTCACAGTGCTTTAGTTAAATACAGGGTGCCTATTAGGGACATAAAATAGCTACTGTTAAATGTCACTCTTCACAAATATATTCACAAACGAGGAGGGGGGTCGTCATAAAATGATATGCAGAAATTGCAAACACAAAGAGGTCGTATTTAAGTAATCTGCTTCTGTTTTGAATTTGCCATTAAACAAAATGCTTTCTCCCTAGGCAAGGGAGCGATACCAGCAGGGAAACGGCGGAGTAACTGAAAGGACCAAACTCCTATCTGAGGTACACACTGTGTGCTCTTGCCAAATCCTCACCTGTCACCTGGGCCCGCTGTTCAGAGCCATGGATGGTTTAATAAGGCTATTGCCAGGGGTTGTTTATTTTAATAATTGCTGCCTATTGGCTCTAAATCCTTCCCTTTAGGAGGAAACCCCTAAATTCTCGTATCAGTCACTAATGTATTTACATACTACTTGTTTCCACAAAATGCCTTTAGTTGTTTTACTAAAATTTAACGTGAAACATGCCGATAATGTTAGCACATTTATAACCTTCTTTAATCTTTTAAAAAACATAATAATTGTAGGTAATACATAAGAGGGTAGGTAAAGCACTGACTTAATTTTAATGGTAGTCTGCAAGATGTAAGATTTGTTCTTAGTGATTGCTTTTGATAACTGTGTGATCCGGAGAATTTCTTGGCCCACAAATTGGGAGTAACCTTTCCCCATCTAAAAACTTACAGAATATTGACATATATTGTTGTATTTACTTTCATTATCTTGCAAGAGATGTAAGACCTAATATATAACAAATCATATTAATTATATTGATTAAAATATATATTATATTTAGGTCTTACCTATATACACATATAATACATATTCCCACTTTCGCTGAAGAGATGAGAGGAAAAAAAACCTTACAACAAGGTCAGTAGGTAATGTGGAACTAAAATTCTCTTTGTTACAATCAAGTATAACTGTCACATACTTTTCTGTGTAGCAGAATTAAGCTTCTTTTATTGAGATTATTTGAGGAGTAAATAGTTATTTTAAAATATTAAAAATATAACTTTAGAGATATTTAGTTTCCAACCCTGTGGTGCTTCTAGGCAGATAAAACATTATGCAGAAGTAAAGGGCTTACTTACATTAGGTAAATTAACACTTGAAAGGGAGTCCAGGGAACCATTTAGTTCTTTTGGAGTACGCAGTTATCCCCAGTTGTAACATTTCAGGTGCCTGAAAAAAATTAATTTGCTTTACTTGGATGAGCACTTTATTCCCAAGGAAGTTTTTACTCACCAGTATGATAAAAATAAAGCCTACTAAGTTACAATAATTATGGTTTAGTTCTACATCATATCAAAATTTTTCAGTTTTTTGAAGATGAAATTTTCTCCCTATCTTAATGCTGGTTTGGAATCTTGCTAATCATAGGGGCTGTAGCAGTATAATTTTGAGTATGATGTAGAGTACGGATAAGAGCCAATATAGCAGCACAGTATGCCTCTCGGAGTTCATGGTTTGGATAAAGCAGTTAGAATCTTTTTATGTAGAGCCATATGGTATAAACACTATTTTTAGTGTTCTATAAAGGAAAAGGTGGCATAGTCTCTTATAAAACGATAATATTAAGATACCTAGTAAACTTTAGAAATCTAAAATCTTTTTAGGTTATTTATGCTCTTTTATTTAATAATTGATGATTAGAAGCTGGCGTGGTAGATGGCATCAGATAACTGCAAGGCTTGAGTGACTGATGCCTAAAAAAAGTTTAGATCATTTTTATTCTATCATGTAATAACCTGAGAAAGTTAATGAGAAAGAAATTTGGTGAAGTTTAACAATAGGAGTACTCTCAGAAGATGAAAGGCTTTGCATATCCATATACTTTATCTTACTATTCAAGTTATGACTAGAATATCTTTATATCCCTTTACATATGTATTATATCTGAATTAATTTCAAGAATTCTGAAAGTTTATTAAAATCCAATGTTCATGAAAACTTTTTTTTCCAATGAAAGGTTACGGAAGAGCTAGAAAAGGTAAAGCAAGAAATGGAAGAAAAAGGGAGCAGTATGACTGATGGTGGTAAGTACATACTCATTTTAAGGAGAGAATAAGCAAAAGAATATCTCTTTAAAGTCTATTTTTAAAAATGGTGTTGATAAATAAGAAGTCTGCTTTTTAAATGGATTTAAATGAGGGAGAGGTACATGGTACAAAAATTATGTCTGATAATCTAGTATACTATTTTCCTTACAAATGAGCTGAGTCCTTTTTTTTTTTTTACTATCATTTAGGATTTTTTAAATTCAAACTGTATTAATTCAGAAATAGAATGGGAAGTATTTAAATATGTACTTTTTTATGTCAATTTTAAAAAATAATATTTGGTTCTGTTTATATCAAGTGAGCTCCATTATTCCATTTTATGTGCAAAAAGAGCACTAAATGTACGCCCAGATGGCACAAAGGCGGTGATGTGATGACCTTTTTTTTCCCCTCTTCCGCAGTAGACCTGACTGGGCAAGGGTCAAATAGGAAATAATTAATAATCCTGCGGTAATCATCTTCCCTCGTTCTCGCTACTTTGACATGGCGCAGTGGTGATTGCCTAAAGCCTTTCTATGCTCTAGAAGCATTTGCTAGAGTTTTACTGGCATATCTTTCAAAGGTGATGTATAGGGGGTTTGCAATATGTTTGAAAGAGCCCATTAGCTATGTCTCAGAGGTAAATTCTTCCTTCCCTTTTTCTCCCATTGTATCCCCTTTGCCTTCAGACAAATATACTAGCCCATAAAAAAATATTGAAGACATCTTTAAGCACCCCTTTAGCAACTCTTCCTCTAGAAAAGAAGTTCGGCCTCAGTACATCAAATGCTACATCATTTCCCAGCCTAAAAATCTCAGGTGTTTAAAATGCCACAGCCAAACTGTGTGAATGTCAGTAAATTGTTGGCTGTGTTTTTAACCCTATTTTTGGCTTAAGACAAAGTGAGGGAAATGTCATACAATTCTGTAACACACTGATACTCCAAATGAACATTTTTATTCCATGTTATTTTCGTTCTGCAGCTCCTTTGGTGAGGATTAAACAGAGTTTAACGAAGCTGAAGCAAGAAACGGTTCAGATGGACATTAGAATCGGTGTTGTGGAACACACATTACTCCAGTCGAAACTGAAGGAGAAATCCAACATGACTAGGGACATGCATGCAACCATCATTCCAGAATCTACCATAGGCTCTTATTAAAACGTATTTTTCATGCTTTCAACTGGTTGTTTGTTTTTTTAATATCAAATTCTATTTCATATTGCATAGATTTCAAAACACAATTATTCCTCTTAAAGCATGTTGAATGGGTATTGAGTACATGTGTACACACATATTGTATCATGGTGATTAGGCATGGTCACATCCTTTCAACTGAATATAATATTTAATAAAGTAATTACAAATTCTTACTTTCATAGAAGCTTTCACTACTCATTGCATACGTTAAAGCCCCCCACCAGTGGCTCACTCTTCTTATGGTTCCTTGCATTTGAGGAAGAGGTGCATGGTGTGGACTGTGGGTGGCCCGTACTCTCTGCAGTGCTGCCCCTACCGTCAGCACATGGACCTTGCACACAAGCCTGGCCCTTTCCATGTAGTTCACTCTGCAGTGATCACAAGGGCTTCGGCGCCCAGAGGCAGCCAATGATAGCTAGAGAGGCTTTCCAAGAACCCCAGTGACCCTTGCCTCAGCTTTATAGTTACCTAAAATTAAATTAAAAAAAAAAAAATGAGGAAAAATCAACTTCAGTGTGTTTAACATTTGAAGTTTATTATTTATCATGAGTATTTGATGACTGATTTTGTATCTTCTATGATATAAGGCCACCTAATAAAAAGAAGTATTTCCATCATGTTTGACTCTGCTCCTATAGTGATGCAAAGGTACATACATTTCTCAGTTCTACTTTTTTTCTGTGGTATCAACTCTACTAAAGAACCAATTTGTAGCAGATGAAAAGACAGCAAGTCATGTGAAGATCAGCCTCCTAGTACTGATGATCTTTACTTAAATGTCGTACTGATGAGCAACTTTCTAGTCTTGTATTTCTAAATCATTTAAATAAAAAAAAAAAGCACTATTAGAGGGACCAGACTTGGGACTAGGGGAGAATGGTGAGGGGACCTCAAACCAGAAGATAACCCACATTATTTTCTGAAAAGGAGGAGAAAAAAGCTCTAATGATAAATTTTGATAAGAATATTTATGTGTATATAGGACAATAAAAATAATAAAATCCTTTTTCATTTTTTATCCTAATATTTTATCCCTCTCCATTTCTTTAGCTTTTACTTTCTAGATATGTACCCTAGTACACATAAATATTTGTCTTTCCTTCATACTCTCTATAATCTGGGTTTAGATAAAAGAAAATCAATATGTATAAACTACCCTGTTACTCAAGAGGGTAGCCATCAATACAGTCAGTTTATTTAATTTAGGATAATAGGCGATTTGACAAAGTCCAAACGTTTCCCCTTCCTTTATGGTCATTGAGAGGGATGGAGTAGAAAGTGAAATCTAACCTTTCGTCCCACAAACTAACATTGATTCCCCTGGAACTTATTTGCATAGGTATTGCCATGGCTGAGCAGTTTTGTGATGAATTCAATCAATGCAGAGAACCCTTCTAGATAAATCAGAGCTCTCCATAAAATGTACTTTTGCTCAGAAGGAAAGTGCACTCTTCATTTCATGCAAATGCAATAATCTTAAGAACTCTTCCAATAAGTAGTGTAAGCAACCTCTTTTGACTTCCTTTGAAATCATCCAGTTTTTTCAGGTTGGGCTCAGTGGCCC
Organism: Sus scrofa; assembly: GCF_054392235.1. Classification (NCBI taxonomy): domain Eukaryota; kingdom Metazoa; phylum Chordata; class Mammalia; order Artiodactyla; family Suidae; genus Sus; species Sus scrofa. The sequence continues at coordinate 166,085,801 of NC_139395.1, forward strand.
TCCTCTCTGTTCCCATTCAGCAGTGTGAATAACTCTAACTCAGAACTTGCTATGCTGTGTTATACTTATTTTTCTTCAGCTGTTTCTAATAGATTGAGCTGCTTGAGGATAAGGAGAAAGGCTTTTTCATTTCCATTTTGTTAGCCACATCCTAGCACATAGGGTGTGAATTCATAAGTGAAGGGGTAGATGACTGGTATTATGCAGTTCCAGAATATCTCAGAGCTCCTATTCTACAGCAGGTGAATTTAATGATTTCAAGACTTAGTTGTGATAACAGTTTCAAGACAGTAACTATAAATGATGGGTACAGGGTTGGAACTGGCAGCATCAGTATGAACTTATGGATTTTTCATACTATAGATGAATAGAAGTATATAAATGTCTACAAGTATAGACATTTATATAGCTATTCCTTACAACAGAATGACAAAGTTCTCGTCGTGGCTCAGTGGTTAACGAATCCGACTAGGAACCATGAGGTTGCAGGTTCGATCCCTGGCCTTGATCAGTGGGTTAAAGATCCAGCGTTGCTGTGAGCTGTGGTAGAGGTCGCAGCCTTGGCTCGGATCCCACGTTGCTGTGGCTCTGGCGTAGGCTGGCAGCTACAGCTGCAATTGGACCCCTAGCCTGGGAACCTCCATATGCCGTAGAAGCGGCCCTAGGAAAGACAAAAAGACAAAAAAAAAAAAAAAAAAGGAATACTGCATTTTTTTGCCCATACCCTGTGGCATGTGGAAGTTCCAGGGTTAGGGTTCCAACCCACACCACAGCCATGATTCTTAACCCACTGCTCCACAAAGGAATGCCAGAATGCTGCATTTAGAAACTACCATCTGGCAGATACCATGCAGACATATCTCAGAGATAAAGCGAATATCCCAATAAAGCAAGTCACATGTAATTTTTGTTTCCTAGTACATATAAAAGTTATGTTACAATATACTGTGGTCTATAAAGTGTGCAATAACATTGTCTTTAAAACATTGTAGATGTTTGAATTAAAAATACTTTATTGCTAAATTTATATCTGAGGTTTAGTGAGTCATAGTAACATCAGAGATCATGGATCACAGATCACCATTACAAATTAATAATAATAATAAAGCTTGAAATATTGTAATAATTACCAAAACGTGACACAGAATGAAATTAGCAAATGCTGTTGGAAAAATAGCACTAATATATCTGATAATTTGAGCTTGCCTCAATTTACCTCTTTATTTAGGTTGACAGACGCTAAAATTAAAAATCTAATGAAAAACTGAATATATACATAATGTTGAAGTACATAAGATACTGCCTGAAGAGAAAAAAATTGTAACTTTGCAATAGAGCAACCTGGCAGTTAGCAGTTTAAGTGATCAAAAGATAACATTACTAGTAGTGGAACAAACAGACATGTGCCTCCTAAAACAGGCACACTCCTGAAAATGTGTAACTTGAGGGAGTTCCCAGGTGGCCTAGTGGTTAAAGATCTGATGGTGTCACTGCTGTGGTACAGGTTTGATCCCTGACCCGGGAGCTTCCACATGCCATGGGTACAGATAAAAAAAAAAAATAAGTGTATGACTTATGGCTTGAATCTAGGCATGGGGAGACAGACAAATTCAATGGAGGGACATTGTGCAAAATGGCTTTTATCCTTCAAAAATGGTAATGTCATGAAAAACAGGAAAGACCGAGGAACTGTTCCAAATTAAAGGAGATGAAAGAGGTATAATTAAATGCAACAGGTGATTCCAGATTGGATCTTGGGCAGGAAAAGAAATTTTTTGCTAGCAAAGGACATTGCTGAGACAGGTAAAATTAGAATAAGGTCTGTGGACTGGCTAATTACATCAATGTTAATTTTTTTATATTTGTACTGTGGTTGTACTAAAAAAAACTTTGTCTTTAGCAATATCCACAAGTATTTGGAAGCAAAGAAATATGTCAGCTACTTGCTCTCAAATGACTCAGAGGAAAAAGTATGTGTGTGTGTGTATTTGTATTTGTATCTTCACATATGTAGAGAAGAGGAGAATGATAAAAGAAAATGTGAATTATTAATATTTCAGGCATTTTATAGAAGAATATATAGAAATTAATTGTACTTGTTTACACTTTTATATAAATCTGAAATTATTTCAAAATATAAAACTAAAAAATGATGATTCCTGGAAATTAGATGCTTTATATAAAAGTTGGCCTCTGGGAATTCCTGTCATGGCTCAGCAGAAACAAATCCAACTAGTATCCATGAGGATGCGGGTTCTATTCCTGGCCTTGCTTAGTGGATCAGGGATCTGACATTGCAGTGAGCTGTGGTGTAGTTCACAGATGCAGCTCAGATCCCGCATGGCTGTGGCTGTGGTCTAGGCTGGCAGCTGTAGCTCCTATTTGACCCCCAATCTGGGAACTTTCATATGCCTTGGGTGTGGGCCTAAAAAGCAAAAAAAAAGAAGTTGGGGAGTTCCCTTCATGGCTTAGTGGAAACGAATCTGACTAGCATCCGTGAGGACACAGGTTCAATCCCTGGATTTGCTCAGTAGATTAAGGATCTGGCATTGCCATAAACTGTGTTGCAGGTCGCAGATGCGGCTCTGATCTGGTGTTGCTGTACTGTGGTATAAGCAGGTGACTACAGCTCTGATTTGACCCCTAGCCTGGGAGCCTCCATATGCCACAGATGAGGCCCTTCCTTCTGAATCAAATAGACCATCAACTTATTGAAACCATATAACCTCTCTGATAAAATTATATGGCCCATTGAACATGTCTTGAACTTATTTATTCACTGACCAAGTCGGAACAACTTTTCGACAACTCTAAGGAAGTTTTTCTCTACTGCCCTTTTAATTTATCAAGGTCAGCATTTTCCATGAGTTTAAAAAGAAGCAGAAGTTTCTATAACCAGTAAATCTGAGAAATGTTAAGCAAGTTCATTTTCTTCAGGACTCCTCATCTACATTGTAAATCTACCAGTAGCAAATGTAGTTTTTTGTTTGTTTGTTTGTTTGTTTTTTGCAGCTATGTAATCACAGAACTTTGTCACCTAGGAACATGCTTTAAGAATGCAGATGTAGGTAAATGGGTATGTGAAAATCAGTATACAAATCTGAGGCTATTTTCAAAACTTTTATTAGAAGCGGTGGACCTGTGTAGGAAGATGAGCAAACACGTGTCACTCTCTGATTCATAACTCTGCTGCATGAATGGTTAAGAAAGAAGCACAGGATGGATGCTCTCTGAATGTCAATAGATTTTAAGAGTTTGGGAAATTGTAGCAAATCTAGGATTAAATGGCCAAATGCTTTTCTTCTTAAAACTATGCTAGCCCAAAAGCCTTTTTGTTTTTTTCTTTAAAGTAGTCTTTATTATCATAATGCAACCATAGAAGTTAGAAAGGACTCCCCTCTCCTATTTTGTGTCAAATAGCAACCACTGTCCTAGCTTTACCTTTTTAAAAAACTGCATAAGATTCCAGACACCTTATTCCATCCTAAGTCTGCTTCCAATTTTCTGCGTGATTTTTAGAATGTCACTTATCCTCAGTGTCAATTTCCTTCTTCTGAAAAGTTAGGAGTAGGACTAGAATATTCCTAAGACTGAACGATTTTAAAACTTTAACAGGCTCTTCTCCACTGTTTGTAATAACCTGCAAAATGGTGTACCAGCTTCTAAGAGCTAATTGTCAGAAATTCAGAAACTTTGAGACAGTCATTAAACTGTTGGTTATTTAAAACCAGCCCATAATAGGAGTTTTTACACCATAGAAATAGGAAAACAATAAAAATCAGGGCATTGAAAAACAAAAAGAAAACAAAACAGAAAGCCAGTTTACCAGCACACCAGTAAGTATTATAGTATTCCACAGACCAGAACCAAATGCAGTAAATATACAACAGAATGTTCCACCATATTTTAAGGTAGATTATTATAGTACTAATTGAATTAGACCAGATTTGCAAATTGTTCTCAAAAATCATTAAGTCTCCATAAAGCTACTGAGTGTGTCAAATGTGTATCCCCTGCACCATTTTATTGATGTTATTTTACTGCCTTCCTAACTAAGCCTGGTTCCTTTCACTGCTTCTCAAATCAATAGGCTAAAGCGACCCAAGCATCTTCTTCCATGATAGATTCAAAGATCATGCTCGTACAACTAAAAATATGTAGAATGTGCGACTAGTTCAATTACTTGACTATAAAAAAAAAACACAACTAATTCAGTTCACTGAATCATTGATCCATTTAATTGTATAGAAGCTTCCTATTGATAACAGGAAATGTCCCTGACCCAACCACGCTGAAACTGAAACTGACCGGTTTTTCACAAGCATAAATTTTAATAAGGATTCTTCATAATACACAGGGAGTAAAAAAATCACAGCCAGAATTAGTTTTTTTCTTAATTTCACTGACCTATTGCCCTTTCATATGACCTGATTTCCTTTATGCTTCCTAGACTTCGTGGGTCATTCATGTCTGCCTATACTTATGTTCATGACTGGATATGTTATTTCAGACAGTGATCGTGATACATTTTAAGTCATCTAGTCCTCTGGTTCTTAGAAACCATTCAGCAACCCACAAGCTTTGCAGAAGGTACTGCTGATCCAGAAGTTCCACCTTCAGTGGTATATCTGACTTCTTTGTTCAGGCAGATGCTATTTCATACATTTATGTAGTACAAATACAACAGAAAATGTGACGAATTACTACGATGTTTTGAGCACAGTATTAGGTGCTGAGTGAAACGAATATGAATAAGATATTATCCTTCCCGCCAAAAGCTCACAGTCTAATGGAAAAGATAGGTGCGTGTAATTAAAATGTTACATTGCTAAGTTTCCTAAAAGAGAAATGAAGTGTTATTGAAGCTGAGTGAAAAAGTAATTGGAACTTGGAGGAACCATAGAGGAATTCATACAGTGGGTCCTTGATGGATAAGATTCCAGTATCAAAAAATGAGAAAAGCCATTCCAGGCAGCATGAGAGACATGCAGTCCTAAGGGATATATTATAGTATTAAGGTATCAAATGGTGGAGAAGAAGCATTAAAGGAACACTGGGAAAAATGAAAGATTAAAGCGAATGTTTTGAATAGCAGGATAAGGAGTCAAGCAGAAAGAGTGATAAACTGTGCAATAAACTGTAATAATAGAACTGGAGGCAATGGAACACAATCGAGGAAACATGAAGCCACTGGGAAGAAAGGATATTTCAACCAGGTGTTCTAGAATTTTTCAAATTGAAAAAGAGGAGAAGTAGCATTCTAAGAAGAAGAACTAACATGAGCAAAGGCACAAAGATGGTGATAATGCTGATTGTCAGTATGCATGACAGGCACGGTGCTAAGCATTTTCTCTATATCATCAGATTTCATTTCATAATATCTCTATCATCCCTCACCGAGTGAGGGAAATATTTTCCATTTTAAAGATATGAAACAGAGATTCCGAGAAGTTAGGTAACATGTTCCACAATCATGTACTTGAACCCATTATGCCATAATACATTCAATCTGAGAAATGAAAAGATAATAAGACATAGGAGGGCAATGCTAAGTCAAGTTGGTTATAGTGTAATACATTTTTAAAATTATAATAATCTTTGTAAATCAGCTATAGTAAAAAATAATAATGCAAAAATATAATAATCTTTTATTGAGCAGGTACTAGTGTGAAAGTAACTTAATGTATGTGCAGGCATAACTTAGAGATACCGTGTTTCATTTCCTGACCACTGAAATAAATCAAGTCAAACAAACTTTTTGATTTTCTAGTGGATATAGAAGTTATGTTCATACTATACTGTAGTATATTAAGTGTGTAATATAACATTATGTCTTTAAAATACAGTGCACATACTTAATTTAAAAAATATTTTCTTGCTGAAATGTGTTAACCATCATCTGAGCCTTCAAAGAGTTACAATCTTTTTGCTGGTGGAAGGTCTTGCCTCAATGTTGATGGGTGCTGACTGATCAATGTAGTGGCTGAAGGTTAGGGTGGATGTGGCCATTTCTTAAAATAAGAAAACAGTAATGTTTGCTTCATCAATTGAGTTTTCCTTTCACAAGCAATTTCTCTGAAGCATGCAATGTTGTTTGATAGCATTTTAACCACAGTACTACTTCTTTCAAAATTGGAGTCAATCCTCTCATACCCTGCCACTGCTTTATCACTAAGTTTATGTCATTCTAAATCCTTTGTTGTCATTTCAACCATCTTCACAGCATCTTTATCAGGAGCAGATTTCATCTCAAAAAACCACTTTCTCCGCTGATCTATAAGAAGCAACTCCTCATTCGTTCAAGTTTTGTCATGAGACTGCAGCAATTCAGTCACATCTTTAGGCTCCACTTCTAATCCTAGTTCTCTTGCTATTTCTACAACAGCTGCAGTTACTTCCTATATAGAAGTCTTGAACCCCTCAATGTCATCCATTAGGGTTGGAATCAACTTCTTCCAAACTTCTGTTAACTATTGATATTTTGATCTCTTCTCAAGATATTTGAATATTCTTAATGGCATCTAGAATGGTGAATGCTTTCCAGAAGGTTTTCAATTTTCTTTGCCCAGATCCATCAGAGAAATCACTAAGGCAGCTATAGCCTTATGAAATGTATTTCTTAAGTACTAAGACTTGAAACTCAAAATGACTCCTTGATCCATGGGCTACAGATTAGATGCTTTGCTAGCAAGCAAGTATGTATCTAATTGGGCATCTCCATTAGAGCTCTTGGGCAACCAGGTGCTTTGTCAATAAGCAGTAATATATTGAAAAGAATCTTTTTTCTGTGCAGTACATCTCAACCATGGACTCATATTCCTTAAGCCATGTGGTAAACAGATGTGCTATCATCCAGGCTTAGTTGTTCGTGGTTGTTCTTAGCATAGGCAGAGAAGATTTAGCATAATTCCTAAGGGCCCTAGGATTTTCAGAATCGAACATGAGCATTGGCTTCAATTTAAAGTCCCCAGTTGCATTTGCCCCTAACAAGAGAGTCAACCTGTCCTTTGAAACTTTGAAGCCAGGCATTGACTTCTCCTCTCTAACTATGAAAGTCCTGGATGGCATCTGCTTCCAATAGAAGGCAGTTTCATCTACACTGAAAAGTTGTTGTTAAGTGTAGCCACCTTTGTGAATTATCTTAGCTAGGTCTTCTGGATAACTTATTGCAGCCTCTACATCAGCACCTGCGGCTTCACCTTGCACTTTGAGGTTATGGAAATGGGTTCTTTCCTTATAGCTCATGAACCAGTCTCTGAAATCTTCAAGCTTTTCTTCTTCAACTTCCTCACCTCTCAGCCTTCATAGAATTAAAGAGAGTTAGGTCTTGCTCTGGACTAGGCTTTGGCTTAAGGGAATATTGTGGCTGGTTTTATCTTCTAGCCAGACCATGAAAACTGTCTCCATATCAGAGTCTTTCTTTCCTTTAAGCACTTAGAGGCCACTATACGGCTCATCATAATGGCCTAATTTCAGTATTGTTGTGTCTCAGGAAATAGGGAGGCCTGAGGGGGGAGAGATTGGGAACAGCCCGTTAGTAGAGCAGTGAGAACACAAGCCCACAATTTATCCATTAAGTTAGCTGTTTTATATGGGCACAGGTCAGGGTGCCCCCAAAGTATTCCAATTGTCCCACCAAAGATTACTGATCACAGTCATCAGAACAAATATAATAATAATGAAAAAGTTTTAAAATGTTGTGGGAATCCCCAGTATGTGACACAGACATGAAGCAAGAAAACACTTTTAGAAAAATGGTGCCTATAGACTTGCACAATGCAAGGTTGCCACAAACCTTCAATTTGTAAAAAAAACGAAAAAGCAAAACCACACACACATCTGCAGAGTTCCCCTTGCAGATCAGCCATAATGAACCCGACTAGTATACATGAGGATATGAGGATGCGAGTACGTACGATCTCTGGCCCTGCACAGTGGGTTAAGGATCTGGTGTTGCCGTGAGCTGTGTGTAGGTCGCAGAGGCAGCTCAGATCCCGAGTTGCTGTGGCTGTGTTTTAGGCTCGCAGCTGTAGCTCTAATTAGACCCCTAGCCTGGGAACTTCCATACGCCACAGGTGCAGCCCTAAAAAGCAAAAACAAAACAAACCACATCTGTGAAGTATATTAAAGTCAGGCACAATAAAACGAGGTGTGCCTCTATTAAATTTTCATTAAGCTTGAAGAAAAATTTGACCAAATTTAGGGGCAAAGCCAGAAATTCTTGCCACATGCAAAGGGTAGAGGGAGCTGAGTCGGGGAGGGAAAGAGGACACCAGTCATGTCTTATGGACACCAGCCATGTCACTATGGATGAGACCTACGCTATTCTATGCCTCTCGCCATTGACCTTACCTACATAATGCACATAAAGAAGGAACAAGATTCAGGGGTCAGGAGAGAGACCCTACTTTATTTAAGTCTCATTGAATTTGAAACACATTCAGAACATCCATGTGGCCACATTCAAATAGACAGCAGTGAATACTGTCAGTCAATAGTTGGTATAGGATCCCTTGTCATAGGAGATAGTGGAGGAACTTGAACTTGACACTAAAATGGAAAGTGAGAAAATGGAACAAGCTTCCATCCCTTGGAGGGGGAAGATAAGGCAAAGAACAAGTCTGTCCTAGAATATCACCATTTAGGGAGTTCCCGTCATGGTTAATGAATCCGACTAGGAACCATGAGGTTGCGGGTTCGATCCCTGGCCTTGCTCAGTGGGTTAAGAATCCCGTGTTGCCGTGAGCTGTAGTGTAGGCTGCAGTCGCGGCTCAGATCCCGAGTTGCTGTGGCTGTGGCTCTGGCATAGGCCGGTGGCTACAGCTCTGATTCAACCCCTAGCCTGGGAACCTCCATATGCTGCGAGAGCGGCCCAAGAAATAGCAAAAAGACAAAAAAAAAAAAAAAATAGAATATCACCATTTAGTCCAGTTTGGGATCAGGAAGTTGCAATCCTGGGGTTTCAAGCCAGGGGCAGTAGGCCAGGGGTCAGAGCAGAGTGAGTGTGATACCAACAGCTAAACTAGGTCAGGCCAGAATGTGGGCAATGAGCATAAGAGCTGGTCTTCCCATGCCCAAGCCTGGTAGGGAAATAGGATTCAGGTAGGGATGCTGGATGGGGTTCCCCCTGCAGTGAACATGCCTTGGAGGAGATCCAAAAAGTCCACCAGAGAACTGTAAGTCCCTTGAAAACCCCTCAGCAGCCCCACTATTTCCAGAGGATGCTGCTGGTCCAAAAGCAGTCAGTCAGTCTCTGATCTCTTGGTTTAGGCAGATGTTATTTTGTCCTACTCTCACTGGGATTCTGGAAGGGGCTGGAGTGACTCAGACCCCACACACATCCACTGGCCTGAGCAGTTCAGCCCTGGCTCCTTCATGTGCACAGTGATTCAACGGGAGCAAGTAAGGCTGACACAGTTCTGGGATTTAGGGCAAAATCGGGGCTAAAGATGGGAATTGTTTATCAGGAGGCTGTACCTCAAGCCTGGAGTGGGTGAAATGGTTCAGAAACAGAGTCTGGGGAAAGGACCAAGGGTTGAAAGGGCTCACCCTTAAGGCCTGGCCAGAGGAAGAAAAGAAAGATTAATCAGATCAGTGAAAGGAAAGTGAGGAGAACATATCTTCTCATGTTTCCCTTCTTTCTCTTCTTTCCCCATTTCCTATGTATCACTTTTATTGTTCAATGTGATTTGCAATTAGAACCAACCTTCAAAAAGAAAACTCTCTTCATTATAAAGTTATGGTCATGATTCCTCCCTCTGGGGAAGTCATGGGTATTAAAAGGGACTGTGTACATCCCTGTACTTTTGGGCGGTCAACATGTGTTGATTTTCACCACCTCTGGCAGCCCTGCCTACCCCCTCCCTTCCCTGGGGTTATATGCCCCAGTTGATAAATCCCTCGATCTCATCATCAAAATAGAAAGAGGTGTGATTAAATTAGGTGTGGTTGATTTCTAAGTACAGGCTTAATAGTGAGAGAAAAGAGAAGAATCAAGCCTTTGTTTCCAAATCAGCTTTCACAGTGTATTGAAAAGGTGTGCTTTGCTACAATCTTTAATAGGTGAGAAAATTGAAATAATCAGCTGAATAGAACTCCCCTCTCCAAATTTACAGTTCTAGCCTGTGCCCTGGCAGACACTTTCTTGCCTGTCGCTTAGCATTTGGAAAATTCCAGGGAGTGGAAAGAAGCAAGACACTGAATCATTTGCAAGTACTTATCCTTCCAATTCTGGAGCAAATCACCTTCTAGGACGTCTGATGCTTAGCTCCTGTATTTCAGCTCTGCTGTTTCACAAGTGCAAACATGGTAATCATGGGGTCTGTTTACCCTTTCCCCTCATTCAAAGTAGTGGTGTTTATAAGTCACCACGTTTTACTTCCTAGACTCACCTTTCCTGGGATATGATTCATAGAATTTCCTTTCAGAAACTCAGTTTTCAAAACACTGTTTCATTATCCACATGTTTGACTCTCTTAGAGGAACTCATGATCTTTGACAAACAAAAAAGGGAATCTAGAACCATTCCAAAGGAGGAGTTCCTGAGTGGCGCAGTGGAAATGAATCCGACTAGTATTGGATGTGAGTTCGATCCCTGGACTTGCTCAGAGTGTCGGGGATCCGGCATTGCCGTGAGCTGTGGTGTAGGTCACAGACACAGTTCGGATCCCGTGTTGCTGTGGCTGTGACGTAGGCCGGCAGCTGTGGCTCCAATTCAACTCCTAGGCTGGGAACCTCCATATGCTGAGAGTGAAGCCCTAAAAAGCAAAAAAATAAAATAAAATAAAATAAAATAAAATAAAATAAAATAAAATAAAATAAAATAAAATAAAATTCCAAAGTAGCTTCTTTAACTGCCAGTCCCTTAGAAGGCGATGGATGTTTCTGTCATTGCAATGCAGCCTCTCTACCCCCACCTTGGAGGCTGGGCTGTTTTCCAGAAGGAGAGACCGTGATGGTGTTGAGGTGATACCCATGTCCGCTCTTCCTTCCTGGTAGCAGCATCTCCTCTCCATCACCTGAGGGTCCAGGAATCCCCAAAGACACCAACACAGCTTGTCTCATAGAATGATGGTGCATATGTAGGAGTACCTAATATATACACGCCAACATGCAAAACTTAGAATAACTTCACATAAAATTCAGATTTAGACCTCAGGTGAAAATCAGAGGCTGCCACAACACGAAGCCTGTGCCCCCAGCTGGGACATCAGCTCAAGAGAAGTGGTGCCCTATGTCACACCTCAGTCCTCACCACTCCGGACTTCGTTCCTGAGACAAGCCTGTCAGGTGCAGTTCTGAATTCGAAAAAATGACACTGGACTATAAGGATTCTTATTTTGGCTGTTTCACTCTTCTGCATCACCTGCGTAGTCCAATGGACATTCGAGTAGCAACTAGTGAATTCTCACTGCCTGTCGGACTCCCCAACCCAGGTACCAGCAGTACCACTCCCCATCTAGCTGTCCACTTTTGCAGGGGAAAGAAGAAATCAATAGTTTTTTTGGGTTTTTGTTTTGTTTTGTTTTGTTTTCCCCCTCTCACCAAGTCCCTAGAGCTCTTGGAATGGACTCTGTACCAGGCTCCTAAGGGCCTCCTAAGGTTATGGGCCTGTTCTCAGGGCCGGAATGTGGGCTGGCAGGGCTCTGAATTTGGCCTTGGGCCCCCTTGATATTTCCTGTTTCTTCAAGGAGCAGAAAACCAGCTCCCCTCACAGGCTAGTTCAGTTTGAGCTAACTGAAAAGAAGATCATTTTTGTTGTTGTATACATCTCCCTATGCTTTATATCCATATATGCATATCTGACATATATCCTGTGTCCATATTTTACACATATATAGGTCTACATGATTTGTATATATCACAGTAAAAAACTTAGACATGTTATTGGTCCATAGCTCAGCTGAGGTTGGGCAGCCCTGACCTAGAGTGCATGGCCCTTGTTTCCTGATGTCTTCGTTTTCTTTCCAACATGAGGAGGTACCCTACATAGACATTAACAGACATATTAATCTTTAAGGACCTGATCCTACTAAACAAATTGTCCATTCACTCTCACTGAGCTTTCCTATTCATCCATAGAGATGCACAGAACAGTCATCATTACCCAGATTGAATGAAAAGGACCCTGAAGCTCAGGTGAAGTAGGCTGTTCACAGATATGCAGGTGGTTGGGAGGAGTCAGAGGAAAGCCAGTCTCCTGGAGGGCAGGAAGTCCAGAGCCCAGAGCTCTTTCTGAGACTGATGCCTCCACAGAATGAAGGGACCATTTAAAACATATCTGCCTATTGAATAAACTACCCACAGCCCTGGCAGTCAGTGCATAAGAAGATAAAGCTGAATATTAAAAGCACATGTGCACTGTACTGAAAGTTCCTAGGTATTGTGTTGGAGTTGGAGGCTTAAAGCGGTTGTCAAGATACCCTATGATGAAAAATGGTCATGGTTGGAATGTGCTTCTTTATCTCATTAATTCTATAACCCAATTTTTATCAAGAACCTCAGGGCTGAAGAGCTCAAACTGCATTTTGAAGCTTATTTTATTAACATTCACCACCATGTTATCAATGGGGGTGGGGCAGGTATCATTATTTTCACCATCCTGATGGAAACATGGCAGTGGGAGGAAGCATAGCCATGTGTGTCTGGGTTAATGATTCAGACACAGTTTTCTTTGAGCACCATTGCCCATGTCTGATTTGGCTCGGCCCTTCCCTTTAAGAAACAACACTGAGATAAACCAAGTGGAATGCTGTCACTTCAGCCTGACATCCGCAGTGTCACAGTCTGACCAAAATAATAAGACCAAAGCCCTAAAGCCCACAATGAAAATAAAAGGCCATGATGAAGTAAGATCAGCAAAGAAGCCTGGGTACTCAAACATCCTTAGAAAAGAAGTAAAAACACAGACATGTGTTTTTATACAATGGCAATTAAAACTTCTACCTCACAGTGAAAACAGCCAGCTTACACATCCAAGCAATGGCCACACAAGAGCTGAGTTTTAGATTTGTTTCTGCAGTGATCTTTGAGCCTGATCTTTGGTATCCATATGTCAATTTCATTGTTTCTGACACTTCTATTTCTCATTCTGCATCTCTCTGTGTTTTTTGTTTGTTTGTTTGTTTTTGTTTTTGTTTTTTTAACAGGCCAAAGACACCTGGCATTAGCAACCCCAATGACCATTGAAAAAAACATAAGGGATGTCATGCAGGGCAGGTCAACAGTCCATTTGATCAAGAATATTGTCACCATTCTTAGATAATTTTGGGAGGGGACACAACTTCTTAAAAACTGGTGTTGCATTTCTCAAAACTTATGCTACAAATATAAGAATCACACAATATAATTCATTGCAGTGATGTTTGTAAGAACAAAAACTTGGGAACAAATTAGGTGGTCATTAAGTGAAAAAATTATGGTCCATCCACACGACAGACTATATATAACTCAGCTCTTTAAAAAAGAATGAAAAAGGTCTTTATGAATCTATAAGGAAAGACCTCAAGGACATATTGTCAAATAAGTAAAGCAAGATACATACAAGCGAGTATGTAGACGATATTGCTGTTCACTTAATTGTGGGGGTAAATACATTTGATCATTTAATATATATTTATTGAATACATTTAAAGTCCCAGGAACTCTTCTAAGCTCTGAGGATATGGCAGCAAACAAAACAAACTTCCTGCCTTCAGAGAATGTATTCTTATTTGCCTATATATGCACTTGAAAATATTTTAAAAGATGTAGGAAATCCATAATAGCAATTACTTTTGGGGGGAGGAGAGGAATGGGCAGATGTGAAACAGGAGCAAGAGTGCAAGTTTTCACTGTATGACCTTTTATATTTCCTAAGTATTTAAATCAAGTAAAATGCAAATGAGATATAATCAAGAATATCTTAAAACCTTTCTTTATTAATCTGATACGGATTTGTACTCAGCAGTTTATCCAAACCCACATTGAACCTCTTCATTTATTAAGCCTCTGTATTACATCCTGTTGGCAGCCTCTTCTGTGTATTTACTTGTTGAATATAGGTAAAATAACATTCTTTTTATTCATCCTATGAGCATTTCTTTCTGGGTTGAATAAAAACTTTTTTCATCTAATATTCTGGGATTAAATGAACATATTTATGTTTAATGTTCTCAAACCATTCATTAATCTATAAGCCTTAATGAAAATCTCCCCATTATCTTTGCCTTTTCTCAATGAAGAGTCTTCATTCCTCCTAATAAACTCCTTATTTCCATCCTATTAATTACATAAATCAGCTGCTCTGCTTGTAATTGACATGACAAGGACTCTATTTCTTCCCCTATTGGAAACATCAGTCTCACCCCTCCTCTAATATTTTTCACCTTCACTTTCCATCTATGAACACTTTTCTCTCAGAAAACATCCAAAAATGATCATTCTGGAACACAGAAATTAAAAAAAAAAAACCCTAGCAGTAAATTTCTCTCTTCCTGGCCCCCCACTCTTCTGACTCCCAGTTTTCAAAACATCTCCTGTTCCCTTTACACCCTTGTCCATGGAAGAGACTAGGCTGAGACCCATTGTGGAACTTTACGTTGTACCAATGTGTTCCACCCCTCTTCTTTCGTGTGTGTGTGTGTGTGTGTGTGTGTGTGTGTGTGTGTCGGGGGGGGGATAACTTTTATTTATTTATTGTGATTTTTATTTTTTCCACTGTAGTTTATTTACAGTTCTGTCAATTTTCTACTGTACAGCAAAGTGACCCAATCACACATACATATGTATATATATATATATATATATATATATATACTTTTTCTCACATTATCCTCCATCATGCTCCATCACAAGTGACTAGATAGAGTTCCCAGTGCTATATAGCAGGATCTCATTGCTTATCCACTCCAAATGCAATAGTTTGCATCTATAAACCCCAAACTCCTAGTACATCCCACTCCCTCCCCCTCAGCAACCACAAGTCTGTTCTCCAAGTGCGTGAATTTCTTTTCTGTGGAAAAGTTCATTTGTGCTCACGCCATGCACAAAAATAAACTCAAAATGGCTTTAAGATTTAAACACAAGACACCATCAAACTCCTAGAAGAGAACATAGGCAAAACATTCTTTGATATAAACCATGCAAATGTTTTCTTAAGTCAGTCTCCCAAAGCAACAGAAACAAAAGCAAAAATAACTCAATGGATCCTAATCAAACTATGCTTTGCAAAGCAAACGAAACCATAAAAATAAAAAAAAAAGACAACCTATGGAATGCGAGAAAATAGTTTCAAGTGATGCAACTGACAAGGCTTAATCTCTAAAATGTACAATTTATACAACTCAACAGCAAAAAAACCAACAAACCAATTGAAAAATGGACAAAAGATCTGAATAGACATTTCTCCAAAGAAGATATACAGATGGACAACAAGCACATGAAAAAAATGCTCAACATCACTAATTATTAATCAATAAATAACAAGTGCTGGAGAGGGTATGGAGAAAAGCATTGCCCTCCTACACTGTTGGTGGGAATGTAAATTGGTACAACCACTATTGAGAATAGTATGGAGGTATCTCAGAGAACTAAATATAGAACTACCAAATGACCCAGCAATCCCATTCTTGGGCATATATTCAGACAAAACTTTCCTTGAAAAAGATACATGCATCCATATGTTCATTGCAGCACTATTTACAATAGCCCAGACATGGGAAAAAAACCTAAATATCCATTGACAGATGAATGTATTAAGAAAATGTGGCATATATACACAATGGAATACTACTCTGCCATAAAAAAGAACAAAATAATGGCACTTGCAGCAACATGGTTGGAGCTAGATACTCATACTAAGTGAAGTCAGAAAGAAAAAGACAAATACCATATGGTAACAATTCTATCTAGAATCTAATATACCCCCTCTTCTTTCACCCATGCCTTTAATTGCCAAACTAAAAGACATTTCCCTACTCTGATCACCCTCAGCCCTTCTACAGTGTTTGAAAGAGTTTGAAATTATTTGAATGATCCTAGGTCATAGGCTTTTATCATTGAAAGAGTCCTTGGCTGCTAGTTGACCTCCAGCATTCCTGTTCCCTTACAGAGGTGCCACTGGAGAGTCCTGTGACCCCTACTATCTCCATTTTAGAGATATTCATGCATCTCCTGTAGCAGATGCTGTTATGCTCAGCCCACATCCCCCAGGATCTCTTTCTAGGGTGACTGACTAACTGACTTGCCTAGAGGGAGTTCCCAGGATGCGGGACTTCCCATTTTAAATTCAGACAGCCCCAGCATCCCCACCCCCACCTACCCTTGGTGCAACAGGATCAGTGGGGTCTCTGGAGCACTGGTATGTAGGTATGATCCCCTGCCTGGCACAGTGGGTTAAAGTGGGTTGAGGATCCTGCTGCATAGGTTGCAACTGTGGCTTGGATACAATCCCTGACCTGGAACTCCATACGCCACAGAGTGGCCTAAAAATAATAAATAAATAAATAAATAAATACGTAATATGTACATACATACAAACATTCAGACAGTCCCTGGCAAACCAGATGAACTAAGTGGTCACCCTCCCTTTCCTAATTTATACACAATCTTCGTGTGCATTTTCACTCCCAAAGGCCAGCACCTTTGCCTTCTTTGCTGAAGGGCTACCCTCAGGCTGTTTACCTCCCCTATCTTCCTCCCCAAGACTTGACTGAGAGTATACCCATCTCTGGGGTTGCTCTTAACCATGACAAACTAACAGGTAAAGGGGTTTAGATATGCCATTGTCTTTGACCCTGAGAGGGACAATGCTGAGCTAGGACTTTCACTGCCTTCAGGGCTCCTCACAAGATTAGGTCAAACTTACCCTCCCTGGGACTTTGTTTGGTGCCACACCCTTGCTTGATTGTCTTCTCTTTGCTGTCCCACTTCCCCATTCACTAGCTTTCCTGGGCACTCCTGATGATAAGTCACTTCTCTATATCAGATTCTGCTTCTGGGGAACCCAACTATTGTGATTATCTATCACCACGCAGTAAACTATCCCAAAAAATGGTTAAAGAGTTTTCGCTGTGGTGCAATGGGTTAAGAATTCAACTGCAGGACTCAGGTCACTGTGGAGGTATGGGTTTGATCCCTGGCATAGTGGATTAAAGGATCCAGCATTGCCTCAGCTGTGGTCTAGATTGCAGCTGTGGCTCAGATTCATTCCCTGGCATGGGAACTTCCAAATGCCATGGGTGCAGCTATAACATTTTTTTTTAAGTTGTTAAAAACAACTATTCTATCAGGAGTTCCCATTGTGGCTCAATGGTTAACAAACCCAACTAGTATCCATGAGGAAAAGGGTTTGATTCCTGGCCTTGTTCAGTGTGTCAAGGATCTGATGTCACCATGAGTTGTGGTGTAGGTCACAGACATGGCTCAGATCTGGCATTGCTGTGGCTGTGGTATAGACTGGCAGATGTAGCTCCAGTTCGACCCCTAGCCTAGGAACTTCTGTATGCTGTGAGTGAGGCCCTAAACAAACAATCAAACAAAAACCCTTTTGTTATCTCTCACGATTCAGTGGTTGACTGACTTGGGTAGGTGGGTCTCTATTCCATGAGGTGACCACTGGGGCTGCAGTCATCTGGGGCTCTACTGGGCTGCAATGTCCAAGACACCCCATGCCATGGATCCTCTAGTCTGAGGCCCCTTGACAGTTGTGCTTGTCACACCTGGGGTGTCTCATTCGGTTGTGGTCAGATGGCAGCTGGGGCTAGAGTCACCTGAAGAACCAACCAGAATACTCAGTAGCTAGTCTTCATCCCTCTCCAGGTTGTTTCAAGCCTTCTCTTCTTGTACGAGTTTCTTAGTGCTGCTTTAACAAAGTGCCACAAATTGGTGGATTAAATCCACAGATATGTATCCACTCACAGTTCTGTTGAGTCCAAAATCAAGGAGTCAGCAGGGCCTTCCTCCTTCTGAAGGCTCTAGGGAAGAATCCTTCCCACCTCTTTCTAACTTCTTGTAGTTGCTGTCAATCCTTGAGTTTCCTTGGCTTGTAGCTTCATCACTACGATCTCTGGTTCTGTCACCACATGGCCTTTGCCCTGTGTGTGTCTGTTTTTGTACATAGTGCTCTTATGAGGATACCAGCCCTTGACTTTAAGTTCCATCTAAACTATATGACCCCATTTTAACTTGATTCCCTCTGCGAAGACCCTGTTTCCAAATAAGGTCTCACTCACAAGTTCCAATTGAGCACATGGTCTCTCTATCAGAGTAGCTGAACTTCCTCCTGGCAGCTCAAGGTTCCTAGAAACACTTACTCACCATTTGCCTAGCTCTGTCTGAAATGCTGAGATTACCATGAAGAACAAGACAGGCCAGTTCTTGTCTGAGGTGGTACAACTTCTGTTGTACTGGAGAGAACATCATTGACCATTTCTCTTGCCTAGAAGTCTTTGAGTTACTATGTTGTGATGATGTAGGAAGAAGAATAAACTACATCTGACACCTGGACTCTAGCTGTGCTTTGGGTTCAGACAGAATAAAAGGTAAACTGGTCTATCCCCTGGCTTAACCACATAATATCCCCAGGCCTCCATTTCCTCATCTACATAATAAAATATTTGAACCAGACCAACTAACAACCTTCCACCTGAGGTCTCAACCATTGACGCGACTGCTTTCCTTTGATCACACAGCTTCCTACTTTCATCTCCTTCAGAGGCTTCTGAACTAGCTGATGCTTTGGGGATGATTCAAGAGAGAATGAGAATTTATAAAGAGGAAGAAAGAAAATGAGGTTACTGGACAGTTAAAGACTACCTTTCCCATTTCACAAGATATCCCATATTCTTGACCTCTTTCTTTTAAATTGTGACACTTCCCTAAATTATTAACACACATCTGCTCAAATTGTGGTTTCCATCTCAACTGACCCATTTGGCAGGAGTGACAGGCTGCAAATTGTGATCTGGGCCAACATCATATGATTTTTTACCACTGCTATCTCAAGCATACACCTGTGAGACAGAGAACACCAGGTGTTAGGCAACAGATGTTCCTGGGATTCACAAAGAAAAACAGGTAACTGCTCCTCTATGTTTCTTAGCATAAAAACACAATGATACCCATTAATACATTTTAATGGAAAGGACCCAAGAGAGGCAGCCCACTGGTGGCATGTATGCATCATGTTCCAAGCAAGTCAGGAGAGCTGAACACATAGGGCTTTTTTGAGAATAAGTGTTAACAGTTCTCTAAATAAAAGGTGACGCTATGCCAGGGTTTTTTCAAAGTGCAGTACTGAGACCACATGCATCAAAATTACTTGGACTGCATATTAAAGCACAAATTTCTGGGCCCGTCACAAGGATTCAGGGTTGGTAGGTCTGACACTCCATCATGTCCCCAGTACACACTGAAAATGTTGAATCCTATTAGTATCTCATCCTTTCATGCAATTATCAACACTCCCTGTTCTTTCTTCTGGGCAGTTTGGATTCCAGGTCAGACCTTTACCTCCTGCCAGGGACCTGGAATGAACTCAGCCATCAGTATCACCACTGCCGCCCTCCCTCTCTCTCTCTCTCTCTCTCCCCCCACCCCCACCTCCAGCCCTACACTTCTTACTTTTGCTGAAGCTGTAGAAACACAAAATCCAAGGATGAAGGAAAATACAGAACCTAGAAATCTGCCCAACCAAAGTCCAGCAACAGGGTCTGACTTTCAGGCCGGGTAGCTGGGAAGCCTCTTAGAAATGCAGGCTGGAGATGCAGGGAAAGGTAGTGAGCATGGTAGAAAGGGGAACAGCCAGGTCAGTGTCCCAAAGCAGCACCTCTGGCTGCCACACACTGCAGGGAGGCCAAGTTTTGAGACACAGGGATGGAAAAGCCTAGATCATAACTTTTTGTCATGGGTTCTACAGTGAGACATTCAGAGCATGGTAAGAAGCTGACACTAGAATAAGAGAGTTTTGAATCGAAAAAGTTTAAGTACCTAAAAATGTAATATATTCTCTATTATTCAAGAGAGATTTGGGTCTTACCCTTTAATCTGTTGCATTTAAAATGAATTCTGTAGGAGTTCACCTGTGGCTCAGTGGGTTATAAACACGACTATTATCCAGGAGGATGTGGGTTCGATCCCTGGACTTGTTCAGTGGGTTAAGTATCCAGTGTTGCCATGAACTGTGGTGTAGGTTGTAGACGTGGCTTTGATTTGGCATTGCTGTGGCTATAGCATAGGTTGGCAGCTGCAGCTCCAATTTGACCTCTAGCCTGGGAATTTCCATATGACACAGGTGTAGCAATATATATATATAATGAATATATATATAATGATTCTGTTGTTTTTAGAGTCATCCATCTTATATCATTCAATGAATATTTATCAATGCCTATGGTACAATGTTCAGCAAAAACTGACTTTGTTCCTGCCCTTAGGGAATTTCTAGTCCTCTGGGTAAGACAGTCATTGAGTAAACAATCACACAAACAAAAGCATTTACAAACTAAGCTAAGTATTATGACAGTGAGGTTCAGGGTGTTATAAAGATATATCACAGGAGAACCTTCCTTAATCTAGGAAGGAGGGGGAGGAGGGAGGAGTTGTCCCTGAAGTGACATGTGGTCTAAGAACAGAAGAATTAGTGAAAGTTAACCAGACTTGGTGGGCAGGGTAGGCAGAGCCTTTCAGACAGAGGAACAGCATGTGCAGAGGACCTGCAGTGGGATGAAGATGCCCACATGAAAGCAGGCAAGTGGTCCTGCATGCAGAGAGCAGGCAGAAGGGGGACTGCAGGAGGCTGGAGCTTCAGACAGAGACCAGACTTTGCAGAGCCTTGCTGGTCCTGCTAAATAGATAGTTATTCATCTAAGAACAATGAGAACCATGAAAGCGGTGGATGATATGATGTGGTCAGTTTGCATTTTGAAAAGGCCTCTTACACTGCAGCGTCCAGAGCAGACAAAAAGAGCCAAGCCTGGGAGTCAGAGACCATCAGAGAGCTATGGAGCTAGATCAGGTGAAAGAAGATAGAGGCCTGGCGGAGGGGTGGCCATGAAGGTGGGGAGAAGAGCGCTGCTTTGAGACATACACCAGAGGTATCAGAAGTATCAGGACTTCTTGATGAACTGGATACAGGACAGAGGCAGAGGAGAGGGATGAGTCAGAAATGATGCCCAGGTATCTGGCTCATCTGCCAAATGGAGAGTGGTGTTCTTCACTGATGGAGGGAACATTTAAGCAGACAGTGTGGGGGGATAATTATGTTAACTTTTGGATATGTTTAGTTTGAAGTGTCTTTGAAACATCCAAATGAGGATCTGGAAGAGATATCCGAAGTTCAGGGTCATCAGTGGTTTGATGACAATTGCACCTGTAAATGTGGGTGAGATCACCTAGAGATTCCATGTAATCCATGGCAATATGGAGTGTGGCAGAGGGCAGGGGTCCTGGAGGAAAACTGCCTGAATTTGTAGCCCGGCTCAATTACCTCCTAGCTGTGCCACCATGAGGAAATTACTCAAATACTCTACACCAAATTTTACTGTCTAGAAAACAGAGACAGGTTTTCCTACCTTATAACACTGCTGGGAGTATGAAATGGCATGATGTACTTAAAACTCTTAGCACGGTTCTCAGAATCTGGTAACTATTTTATTAACCAGCCATTAAGTGTGGACTTTCCTTCTTCCAGAGTTAGTAAGTAGGACCCAGGGCCAAGCTTTGTAGAAATGCAACATTGGATAAAGAAGAATGAAGAACTTGGAGTTCTCGTCGTGGCTCAGTGGTTAACAAACCCAACTAGTATCCATGAAGATGTGGGTTCAATCCCTGGCCTCGCTCAGTGGGTTAAGGAGCGTGAGCTGTGGTGTGAGCTGTGGTGTAGGTCACAGGCGTGGCTCAGATCCCGAGTTGATATGGGTGTGGCGTAGGCCGGCAGCTACAGTTCCAATTTGACCCCTAGCCTGGGAACCTCCATGTGCCACAGGTGCGGCCCTAAAAAGACAAAAGACAAAAAAAAGTGGGGGGGGGGATGGAGAACAATCACGTCGCAGTCCAAATCTGTGCTATCCAATCCATCCACCAGAGAAACTAGGTCAGCAGCAGTATCTGGAGCCTGTGAGGGTGGGTTACCCCTTTTGAAGCAGATAGAGGGGGAGGCAAGAGTCATTGAAGGGAGCCCCAAATCAAAGGCCTGGTTCAAGGAATAAGGGAAATAGAGAGTAGGGGACAATAAAGCAGAGTCAGAAACAGCTGGAAATAGCCCAGGACACGAGCAGGTCAGAAACAAAGGCGCTAGGATCTGGGA
The DNA here is from genome assembly GCF_054392235.1 of Sus scrofa. Classification (NCBI taxonomy): domain Eukaryota; kingdom Metazoa; phylum Chordata; class Mammalia; order Artiodactyla; family Suidae; genus Sus; species Sus scrofa. Next base: position 166,108,086 of record NC_139395.1, read on the forward strand.
AAAGGCTGCTGACCATGAGATGCCCTGAGCGTCCTAGTAAATGTAGGGAACAAGCTGGGAGAAGCCACAGGACTTCGTACCTTTCTTAGATAGATAGATGCCTGCTGCTCAGAATCACTCACCTTAGAAATAATCAAAATTGTTCTATGAATAAACAATGATAACAGGATTTGGTAGCCCTTCTAGTTTAAGAATTAAAAGTGTCTAGGAGTTCCCATCGTGGCGCAGTGGTTAACGAATCCGACTAGGAACCATGAGGTTGCGGGTTCAATCCCTGGCCTTGCTCAGTGGGTTAAGGATCTGGTGTTGCCGCGAGCTGTGGTTGTGGTGTAGGTTGCAGACACGGCTCGGATTCCGCATTGCTATGGCTATGGCATAGGCCAGTGGCTACAGTTCTGATTCGACCCCTTGCCTGGGAACCTCCATATGTCGCGGGAGTGGCCCTAGAAAAGGCAAAAAGACAAAAAAAAAAAAAAAAAAAAAGAATTAAAAGTGTCTAATGTTATGTAAGTTTAGTCATGACACAGTATGAAACTTTGATACTTGTATATTATGTTAATAAGTTACTTTAAAAATGTATCTTTGGAGTTTCTGTTGTGGCTCAGCGGGTTAAGAGCCTGACAAGTATCTGTGAAGATGCAGGTTTGATCCCTGGCCACGCTCAGTGGGTTAAGGATCCAGTATTGCGACGAGCTGTTGTGTAGACATGGCTTGGATCCCAGTGTTGCTGTGGCTGTGGTGTAGACTGGAAGCTGCAACTCCAATTGAACCCCTAGCCTAGGAACTTCCACATGCCACAGATGCAGGCCTTAAATATTTTTTAAATAAATAATTAAAAATTAAAAATTGTGAGAAAAAGAATGTATATATGTGTGTGTGTTTATATATGTGTATGTATGGTTGGGTTTCTTTGTCGTACAGCAGAAATTGACAGAACATTGTACATCAACTATAATAAAAATATTTTTTTAATAAAAAATATTTTCTCTGCCATTCTCAACTAGTGTTATGGTTTGGGGTATAATATCTCAGACAGGAGTATTTATCCCAAACCCAGTTGACAGCCACATTCAAACTGTCCTTAAAATGTTTATTGAGATGAGGATATTGATGACGGTAGTAGTGATGTCATCCACGTCATTATCAATGTCGCCCCGTGACAACAGGATCTGGTTCCACGATGACACCTGTGCTATGAAAAAAAGCTATTTCATGTGTATGGAGAGAGAGAGAGGGAAGGAGAGAAGCATGCAATGGCAAGAAAACTTAATTAAAAGCAAATTTGGATTGAAGCCAAATACATAGCAATAGAACTTTCATTATTAAAGTATTGATATTGGCTCATGCGCCTAGAACTCTATTCTCATTATTACGATGGCTTCTATTTCTCCCATTAGATTGATGAATTGCTGAAGGAAGCAAAAAGTGAATTCGGCTTAGTAAGTGAAAATCATTTCATTGAGCATGAATTTCTTTTGGTCCAGCCCTGATACTAAAATAGTCACAGGGTGAATATCAAATGGTCTCTAGCCCAGGCTATTTTCAGTCAAAGGCAAACATGCAATGCAGTTCAAATGGAAGAGACATTATTACCTGAAATTTGACAGAGATCTTGGGAAATATTTAAATAGACTAAATCTACCTTTATTTCTTTTTTCCTGAGTAGAAATGTTGTTCTGAATGGTCTCCAGGCTGACATGGTCTGTTTATTATTGATTGCATGTTCTCCATTGTACCAACAGCATCATAGTCCCTGGGATCATTTTTGAACACAGCTTTTTCTTTTTCCCTTTGTGTGTGTGTGTGTGTGTGTGTGCTTTTTAGGGCCACACCTGCAGCATATGGAGTTTCCCAGGCTAGGGGTCAAATTGGAACTGTAGCTGCGGGCCTACACCGCAGCCACAGCAATGCAGGATCTGAGCCGCGTCTGTGACCTACACCACAGTTCACAGCAACACCAGATCCTGAACCCACTGAGCAAGGCCAAGGATCAAACCTGCACCCTCATGGATGCTAGTCAGATTCGTTAACGGCTGAGCCAGGAGGGGAACACCTAAACATAGCTTTTTCGTTTTTTAAATTAGGGCATTATAATGTATTCAAAGCCAGGCAGAAAATGAAAAGTAGCTAGTCTCCACACACACCCATAGGCATACACAGGCCTCAAAACTATTCGCCTCACCCCTATTCTCCTTCTTGCTGGCCCGCCTCTCTTCAGGAATCCTCCTGTTCTACTGGAGTTTGGGGGCAGGGTAAAAATCACTCATCCAATTCTTACCTTCCAATTCCACGCAGCTAAGAACTTGGCAAAACGAGTAAGTGGAGGATCAAAGCACAGCATCAACTTTACCAGCAGTAAAGCCGGAGAGGATAACACTGTGCTATCCAAGCACAGGATCTGCTTTCTGTTATGGGCCAGAGGACACAGGCAGTTCCTTAACTGGTGCAGGAAATACAGCCCAGACCTACTAAATCTCCTTTCCCTGCCTATACCTGAGGACTCACTGGACTGTGACTTATTACCCACCTGCAGGTGGAGAAGCAAGAACAAGTGACTTGGCTGGACTCACCAGTGACAAGCTAACAGCGTGGAGACTTGAGACAGAAATGTGCAGCTCCTAGAAGTACTCGGGTCTGAGAAACCAGACAAAAGAGCAGAGACCTTTCAACACTCAGCTCTCCCCATGTGGGAAATGTGGCCTAGTAGGTGGCACTCTTTCCCAAATCTCACCAACCAGAAAACCACCTTTCACCAAGAGTAGAACTGAGGAAGCCAGGAAGGTCAGGACTATAGCATCTTGCCCAAGAGAGCCACTGACCACTCCAGATGCATGTAGAGAAATTACTTTTCATTATTTCTCTAATGGAAATAATACACAAAAATGGTTTTCCCTTTCCTAACGAGCACTTGTTATTGATGATCCAGAAATCCCAGGATGGAAAAGAGTTTATTGAGGTCAAATTTAATGATTCATGTTCACCATCTTGGTGATTGTTAACCCTCATTTTCAACTGGCAGCAAAGGATTTCTGGAGATCAGCTAATTCAGTGTCTCTGAAGAAGCTGATACAGTTTGTTGTAAATGTGTTTTGCTTCACAGACAATAGGGCTGTGATGGAATGGTTTGTCCATGAGTCTGTGAATAAATGAATAAATCACACACCTGTTAAATTGTGTGCTGCACATAATGAAGGGGTTGGGATGTGGGTTTTTTTTTTTTTTTAAAGCAAAATGTTGCTTTTCTCCATTTGCTGCTCCTAAACAATTTCTAAATGTAGTGTCTTGTATATCCTCATTTTAGTGAAGCTCAAAGTACTTCATAGTGTTCGTATGTATGAATTCCAGTTTTATTTATTCTCCCCATCAATTCTGAGTTGCAAATATAAACACTGCCATTTGGCATATGAACAAATTAAAATATACCAATATTCTGATCCTGTACCAATTCATAAGTCGAATAGGAAGAAGTAGGAGTGGTAGACTCTGAACTGGTGCCAAGGCATGCCACTCACCTGTGCAAGTGCCCTGTGCAAAGGTGGAAGGTGTGCAGGATCCTAGAGGAACTCACCCGAGCCTTGGAGCCTCGGGCACCAATTCAGGGGCTCCTACTATGGATGTGATTTTCACACCAGGAGCATAACCATTGGGCCCACTGGCCCAGGCCAAAGGAAGAAGGAAACCCTGAAGCTGCTGGGTTTAAAACTTATGCTTAAATAGCTTCTGAGTCTTCATTTGTAACTTGTAGCTTTAAAACAATTTCTACTTCAAGAGTAAAGACATATACTCCCTCATGAATGAGGATATTACATCTTAATCTAAGCTAAACAATAATTGAGGCATTGATTTGGTCATGCTCCACATTCTAGTTGTCACTGGCCAAACTATTTAACCTACCAGATGTGTTTACTCATCTTAAAAGAGGCATTTTTTAGACTCCAAATGGAATGGCATCCAAAACATACAATAAACTAGTGAATAAAACAAAAAGAAGTGGACTCACAGATACAGAGAACAAACTAGTAGGGAGAGGGAGTGGGAGAAGGGCAAGATAGGAATAGGGGATTAAGAGATACAAACTATTAGGTATAAAATAAGCCACAAGAATATATTGCACCACACAAGGAATGTAGCCCATATTTTATAATAGCTATAAATGGACTATAACCTTTAAAATTATGAATCACTATATTGTATGCCTGTAACATGTAATATTATATACCAACTATATTTCAATAAAAAAAACCTTTTAAGTAGGCATAAAATTTTATAGAATAGAGCTTTGGGGAGAATTAAGTGGGAGATTGTGTATGTGTATATGTAAATAAAATGTGTAACAGATTGAAATAGACATGTAGAAATTAGATACTTTTATTGTGTTTTATTTACTTTGTGTATAAAGTTTTTCATTGGTACACCTGTCCCATATATACGTATCTACAATGGAATAAAAGAGGTGATTTAGTTTGATGTATCATAAAGACGAAGGGAGGTAAAAGAAAGAAAAAGAATTGAAAATGGCCATGTGCCATATTACTGAGAGTCACATGGACTTGATTTAGCCGTAGCTGTACAGATAAACTCTATGTCCCAATCTCATATGACGTGCAATTCCTCTGCACTAAGCACTGAAGAAGACCCCCACAGGAAAGACTAACAGAGTAGTCTCTGGTCTGGGGTAAACTTTCTTTTCCTCCTTGTATTAGTCCAGCGGTGCCTTCCCCACCCGTTCTGAGAGGTTGTCTTCTAGCTGGCCTCCGTTCTCAGGGTTCTCTCATTCACCAACTCCAAGTTGGCTTTATTTCAGGAGAGCTCTTCTTGCTAAGGAGGGTCTCTGACTCTCCAGGGATGGAGTCAAAATGCTAGCCACTGTTTACTTGGGATATGATTGAAATGCTCCTCTCTTCATTTTTGTTTCCCTAAAAGCTTCTTTCTCTTGTTTATCTGACCAGACACCCCCTTATCCTTGGGGGATACGTTCCAAGACCTCCCATCAGTTGCCTGAAACCACGGGTGTTACCAAACTCTACATACGCTGTGTTTTGTCGTATACATACATACATATGATAAAGTTTAATTTAGAAATTAGGCACAATAAGAGATTAATACCCATTAGTCATAATATTAGTCAGAACATTTATAAGGATATACTGCAATAAAAGTTATGCGAATGTGATCCCTCTCTCTCAAAAAATCTTATTGTACAAGTTTAATAGCTTTTCCATCTTAACTAAGCACTTATCATGTGCTGTGGCAAATTTGAATTTTTTTCCTTCTTCACAGTTTGACGAAGAGAAGATTCATTCTTAAGATAGATCTTAGCAACAACAGCATACGATATTTTTTTCTTTTCTTATTAAGTCAAAAACTTTCACCTTTTCACTTAAATTTATATAACATTTTATGGCTTCTCTTTGACACATCTGAATTGCCAGCATCACTACTCTGGTTCTTTGGGGCCATTATTAAGTAAAATAAGGATTACTTGAACACAAGCACTATAATACTACAATAATTGATCTGCTAATCTAGACAGCTACCCACTGATGGGCTTCGCATAAAACTTATGAAATGTTTGTTTCTAGAATTTTCTGTTTAATATTTTCTGACCAAGTTTGACTGTGAATAATTGAAGTCTCAGAAAGAGAAACAGAAGGTAAGGAGGTATGCTTCCTATGTCATACTGTGGAGATGGGGAGATCTAACTTTCATTTTTCTTCTTGTTCTCTGTTCCCGCTGGTGAAAGGAGTGATTTTCATGTTGGTTTCAACCTGAACCATAGATTCTCTCATTGAGTAGAACATGGATGCTGTGACACTTTCTGTATGATTTCTGTATAGGAACAGTACCAGTTGCTGTAGCAGATCAAGGCTGCACTCCTTAACCATTTACCTCCAGTGCCCAGTGGGCTTCCAAAGCACATAAAGTGACACTAAAATCTGTGTCTGTTATCTTCAAGTGCCATTCTCAGAGGTTTGTCAGCAGGGCCTTCTAGCCTTATAAACGAACTAAGTAGGAGGCAGAGGAAATCCATCTGGCCTCCAAAATGCTGTTTTCCTCTCCCCTCACACTTCTATCACCCCTGAAATTCTTAGCACTGTTCATTCATTTTTCAATTCATGAGTATTTATTGCGGTCCTCCAAGCATTTCATCACAGAGCTAGGTGGTGGAAATTCATATGTGTATGTATATGTTTATTTATATACATGAGCTGCATACATGGAACTCACAGTGGGTCCAGAAGGGGGAAAATTAAACAATGATCACAATAATGGGTACTCAGTCCCTTGGCAGGAAAAGTACACCTTGCCCAGGAGCCTTAAAAGGAACTTTTAGGAGTTCCCACCGTGGCACAGCAGAAATGAATCTGACTAGGAACCATGAGGATGTGGGTTCGATCCTTGGCCTCACTCGGTGGGCTAAGGATCTGGCATTGCCATGAGCTGGTAGGTGGCAGACGTGGCTTGGATCTGGCATTGCTGTGGCTGTGGTGTAGGCTAGCAGCTATAGCTCCAAGTTGACCCCTGGCCCAGGAACCTCCATGTGCCACAGGTGCAGCCCTAAAAAAAAGCAAGAAAAAAAAAAGAGGATCTTTTAACCTGGGGGGGTGGACAGAGGCAGATGTTTCCTGGAGGAGGTGGGATTTTAACAATTCTGTGATGCCGTTCTTCTGAAGGTATGTTTTTACCCTCGTTAAAATGCAACCACTGACTCAGAAGAAAAACACTTTAGATCATAAGAACTATGGGTATTAGTACACATGAATGTTAACAAAGTAAAGCCCAGAAGAAATAAATATTAGAATTATTAAATTTTACATGGTGCCAAAAGGGAAATTCACCCCAGGGCACCATAAAAAGAGCAGGGAGTCGCTTCTGGGGGTGGATTTTGTGTCTGCAGAGATTCGAGTTGTCTGGGGATGAGGATAGGGATTGGACTCAAGACACTGAAACAAGATGCAACTACGGCAATCATTTCCCCTACATTTAGTTTTGCCTAAAACCCACGGCACTCCTGAGGTAGTCCTTACAAGCTCCACTCATCAAGGAAAATGCCTCATCTTGGCTTCTAGATAGTGAAAGTGAAGTGTGAGAGGAAAAATATCTTCATAAAATCTGACAATATGTCTAAGGTAGTTGTGAGCCAAGACAAGTTTGGCTGGAAAAATCCATCTTGTTTTCCTAGAGGTTATCTCTATGACCCCTCCTTCTGTGTAAATTGCTTGTAACTGTGTGATTCTACAACTCAACATAAAAATTGGTTGTTCATTATTTGATTACATTACATGAACATGAGCTGGCATCTACACTTCCTTGTTCCTATAGCATTTCAGAAGTGCCAGTAAATGAGTCTCCTCTTTATTATTTAGAAAAGCTTTCGACAAAATATAACTGCAACATAATTTATATAGGTATTCCGGGATATAATAAAAATCCCTCACCTTAATCTCAACTTGGGTCTTTTTTAAATTCAATTTAAGATATTTGTCAAATGATTGGCTTCCTTCTTTTAAGTAAATAATAGGAATTGTTTCCTTGTGAAAATGAGGAGATTATTAACCACAAGCTATCAGCTGCTAGGAATTTTGTCTCTTCTCCCCTTCCTGAAACAAGAGATGTGAACTCTGTGAATCAGGATCCCTACCTCTCCTCCTCAGAGTGGTGTGTGTGTGTGTGTGTGTGTGTGTGTGTGTGTGTGTGTGTTAAACTACTTAACTCACTTAATTTGTTTATTCATCCAAAAAATTGGCATTAAATTATCATAGACTAATGCCGTTGGAGGAATTGAGTGCAATTGTATGTGTGTGCGTGTGTGTGTCCACAATTCAGATTGAAATAGACATGTAGCGGTTAGATGTTTGTACTGTGTTTTGGCCACTTTATGTACTGACTTTTTTATTGGCCCACCTGGTCTCTATGTTTTTATCTATAACAGCATCAATGAGGCTCCTTAACTGGAAGTATTACAAAAAAAAAAAAGGAAGGTAAAAGAGACCGAGAGGAAAGAGAAAGAAAAAAAAGAAAGAGAATTGAAGATGACTGAAAGCATGCTCATATGTTTGAAATAAAGTGGGATTGAGTTTAGAGTTCCCACTTTTGCTTTGTGTAAAAGATATGCCCCTGGGGTCCCCACATGGAAGTGCGGAAATGGGCAGCCTTCGTGGAAATGATAAAGATCTGATAACATTTTACAATTTCACTTTCACTTGATTCTAACAACAAACCTGTGAAGTTGATCAGTTAACAGTCAATTCTTCTGCTTGTTGACTTTCAACCTAAGGATGTTCACAGATGAAAACAACGCTCTCCTGTGAGAACACACTACATGGTACCAGCAGACAATGTTGGAATGTGAGCGGCTGCCTTTTGGACTCTGAAAGCACTGATTGCTTGCCATCAGTGCGAGTTGCTGGGTTTGTGTTTATTTTAAGACATTTCCACTGAGCATTATTAACCACGTCAGGTCCAGTAAGTCCAAGAGCACTGAGGGTGTTAAAAGTCTTTGTCAAGATATACAATCACCATGGAAACAGAGGAGATTTTTAAAATTTTAAAGTGGTGAGAAAGGGAGGAATGTTTCATGTGAATATAGAATGAATTATTCAAAAGTAGAAATGATTCTGAAGGACAAAGAGCAAATCATGTAACAACAACAACAAAAAATGCTGTGCCTGTGCCAAGGGACAACATTACAAGGGAAGGGAAGAAGGACACAGGGGGACAAGATTTGAGTGCATGGCTAGACAAAGGGTGAGTAGGAGCCTCAGGTTAATTCTAGGCACTGGAGGGGTTGAAGGATTAGCGGATGGGGCCCTATTCCCTAAACTTTTGTCTCCAGCCAAAGAGAAATCCTCTTCCAATCTGCCTGCCATCCATCCATACCAGGAAGGAGATGAAGAGTGTGGGGCTGGCTGCTCCGGGACAGCTGGGGACACTGGGAGATCCCCAGGGAGAGCAGTTACCTACCTGCACAGACATCCAGTAGACAAAAAACAGGATGTTTTGGAGATATTGTACGTATCATTCACTCATTCAAAAAGCATTTATTCAATGCTTTCTGTGTGCCAAACTCTATTGTCTCAGCTAGGCATTCACAGAATAGCACATGTGTGAACGAAGACACTAGCCTTAGTTAAACGTTCACAAAAATGATTCATGCCCCTATTCCTGGAAATGCACTTGGGTCTGCAAGCTTACTTCCAAGTCGCTTTGGTTTTTCTGACAAATGGATTCACTTACAACTTGATTGCTAAGTAGAGTTTCTATATTAGTATCCAGTCTACTGATGAGGAAAGTTATGAGAGGGTATGAGACTTGCCCCAAGTAGTCAGCAGTGGAATGAAAATTGAAATCCAGAAGTTGACTTCAAACAAGTTCTCTCATCTATTACATCATGATTCTTTAAATTAGGACCCAACATTATTATTCAAAACTGTTCCAAAAATGAATCCCCCAAATTTCCTTCCTCCAGTTCTTGAAAGCAAATGACATACGATGCCTTAGATTTTCTTTCTTTTTACATATGATGAGAGCTTCTTTCTAATAACCGACAGAGTATGTTACCAAAAATTACTAAATATGGTGTCATGATCTAAAATTAAGACAGTATTAGCATTTACCAAGAACTTAATTTTGTATTCTACTAAGAAGATTGAATAGCAACAAAGGATTTTCGCCTTGACATGTGACCTACTTAAAGAGATGGAGATAGTTTGGAATTTCTCTAATTTCGAGTAAATATGCTGTACATTTTTAGTGTTGGCATCATGAGTGGGCTGGAGATTTCAACTTCTGCCATCATTACCTTTAATTATAATTCATTGTTAATTTAATTTTAGAATTCTCATTTTAGTTCTCAGTGAGTTGTTGGGTTAATACTACGGTGAATAGTGATGTATCAATTATATTTAGACTAAACATTTTTAATGACTAGATTTTATGACATAGTTTTCTTGAAGCTCAAAATAAGCATTTTGTATGTATGTAGAATATCCTCTCATACAAAAAATGTACTTGTACATGGACACTTCATTTGGAAAGTAGGAATGAGTAGGAGAGTAAACAGAATGTTTTACCTGTGCTCAAAAATGTCTGAAAGTCACTTTAACCTGTAAAATTCAATTAGTACTATCCTCTAGGTGTAAGTGTCATTCACCACTGGTTGGATATTCAAGAGCTGTTCCTAATCCCTTCTCTCTTTCCACCTCCCACTATAGAGCCTGGAAAAAAAACATGTGTGTTCCCCTTTTTTCTTGAAGCTAGAAACAGTCAATGATCCTGTCTGGCCTATGAGATGTAAATGGAAGCCTTCTAGGAAAGTTCTCTTAAAGAGCCCATTCTTTCCTGATGAATCAGCACACCCCCACTCCCCTTCCAAATTCTTCTGGCATCGGAAGCAACACCTGGAACAGAAACAACCATTCTGTATCTATGAGGAAGTCGCAACAGAATCACAGGGCTGAATTGTTAAAACACTGAACCAATGCTGACTGTTGCCTATGTACAAATTTCTTATTATGGGAGAATAATAAATCCCTATCTGATGAGGTCAACAAATGTTGAGGTTTTTGTTAGGATCCAAAAGCATCTTTACTAACACTTATGATGGGAAAGTAGGAATTTAGGTGCTGACTTTGTTTATAAATCTTATTTATAAATTTGCTTCTGAGGGGATAAGGTGTTCTGGATTCAAACAGACTTTGAACACAGTTTTAAATTTTTTAAACTAACACAAATTGTAAATCAACTATACTTCAATTCATTTTTTTTAAGTTTTTGAAACTTGAGCCCCTAACAGATAAACAGGTTCAAGTGTTCATCTTCATCACACCTCCCTCAACTCGATGCTCTGGGCAGCACTCACACACATATTTGTGTGCACACACCTGCTCAAAGACCTATATTTGCCCCTATTACCTAGTGCCAGGATGATAAATTGGTTTCATCTCAGGTGCCAACATTGATAGATTGGTAGTGGCTGGCTGGATCACTATGCTGAGAATAATTTTGAAGCAGACAACACAACTCATGAGGAAGAGTGTTATGATCAATTGGCCAAGGCCGCCATGAATGTGAAAAATGGAGTGGGAGCACCTGTGTTTTTGTAACAGTTGACCTGATCCAGTGTATCAAACTTTAATTGCTCATCCTAGTGTAATCCCTTTTCTTCTCTTAACACTGTAGGTAGAAATTGAGTATTTTCAAACTGGAACATTTAATCCTTAGGGGAGCTATGCTTACTAACTAGAAAGTCAGGGTATCCTAAATAAAACACCAGCCAGGTAGCATACTTAAGTTGGAATTGTAGAGAAAAATGTCATTTTTTTATGAAACATTTAGTATTTGCTGAGCTACCCATGGGGGTCCACCACTTGCCTCTCCCCTCAAGAAATAGCTTGTCACTCAGCTATAAGAAGTGCAGTTAGCTGACAGCATCCAGCCTCAGTGCCTGCAGAATCCACCTCAACTTTCAAGTCAAGGACACATGCTTCCTGGGCAGACCCAGACACCTGTGAGCATAGGGAAAGATCAGAGCCTGGCCACTGCTCTCCAATGCAGAGCTCCATGGCAGGTCATCTGTGCTCTGGGACTTCCATCGTATTGGTTAAGACTTTCTTGGGTCTGTGTCATGGTCTGCGCCACTCCCAGCTTGATTCTGCTTTCCACCACCTCTTCTTTCACAAGTGCCAGTTGGCAGCCCTGCCCCATCCCTCTCCCACCATCTTTATCTCCCACAGGTGGTACTCTCTCCATCAGAGTCCCGTCAGAGTGTTGGCTTCCTAGGGGACCCACACTTATGCACATATCTAGTATGGATATAGCTACTTAAACTCACAAGGCATTTACAGCAAGTGTACAACATTCCAAAGGAGGCCACATGTTGTATTGACTTTGGCCTCAGAGAGTATGGATTAAAATCCCAGACACTTATCATCGGATGGCATTAAACTAGTGTCCTTATCTTTAAAACGAGGATGCTAGTGGTGATAACTGATAAACTGTGTGAGGATTGAATAAGATAACATCCATGAAATTGATTTCTAAAATATTAAGCATTGCATAAATTTTAGTTATCACTGTTATTGTTATTCCAAGTAATCTTAAATACCAGCTGATCAATTAGCTTTCCTTTACAGAAGGTTGTGTCTTGACCAGGACAACAGTGCTGATCTAGGAAATGAGATGCACAAAGTCCCTGCTCTGGTGAAATGTACATTTTATGCATTAACCAAGTAAATATGAGCTTTGTTTTTAAAAGAGTAATACCTAAGCAACAGGTCACTAACAGGGGAGGCCATATCTTTGTCTTGGTTCAAGGGTAATCCCAGTTTGGTCTTGTCCCAAAACTTGTCTCTGTTGATCTTTCCTGCTGAACTGCCTTTTCCTCCTTTTAGTTTCACCATCCTTGATGCTGTGAATCCTGCAGGGGGCTAACAGACTAGAGTGATGCTTCTCACTGCACTTCGGTCAGCTGGCCCAGCTACTTGCCTTACACACTTGCTATGTTTCTCTTTGCGTTTCTCTCCTTTATGACCCTCCCCCTCCCCCTTTCCCTGAACATTTGCCACATCTTGCCTCTCCGCCGCCTATTTCTCTGTCTTCACTTTTTCTTTTCCCCATTTGCTGCCACCCTCATTAGGAGTCGCTCTCTCTGTGTCTTCAGATGGCCATGGTCTTTTGGCAGGAAATAACAAACTTCCTGGCAGAAATAACAGGAAGACACACCGCTCAGGAAATAAGACCTCTGCTTCTAACGCTTCTTGGTGCCTTGGAGCCACAAGAATCAACATGTGCCTCTGAGAGCTTTCATCGCTTCAGATTAACTCTGGCCCCCACAAGGCACAGATAGATGTAGCCATGCATTTCAGACTGTGGTCAGGGTCAGCTGGTCACCAGACTCCAAGAGACTGGCTGGAATGTTAGTGCTGTGCGGGGGGTGCAATGTCAATTGTCTGCATAAAAGCAGAGACTTCTGGTCCAAAATATGAATATTTTACTGCATTCTACACCCATAAATTTTAAATTGGATTTCTAAATCATTACCCTGATGTCTAGGAACTAATAGATCATTGTCTACCACATTTCAAACCATGCTCTACTGTTAGAGACAAACATAAACATGTATAAATACTCACATATGTACATATGTGTATTTGCATACACACATTTATATATCTGAAACAAAAGTTTCACAAAACAGGAGTTCCTGCTGCGGTACAGTGGGTTAAGGATCCGGCATTGTCTCTGTGGTTGTGTAGGTTCGATCCCTAGCCCAGGGCAGTGGGTTAAAAGGACTTGGCATTGCCTCAGCTGTAGCTTAGGTCACAGCTGCAGCTCGGGTTTGATCCTCGGCTTGGGAACTTCCATACACTTCAGGTGCGGCCAAAGAAAATAAGTTTCACGAAACAATGCTTACCCTTATTACACGTGGAGCTGAAATTCTTTTTCTTTTAAATCTAGTCTATCGTAATAAATTTTTTTAAATGCTCATCATGACCCTGGGATCTTTAACCTTTTTGGGGATGTCATTTCTATTCAGTGTGGTGAAGCTCATGGATCCCTTCTTGGACTAGTTTTTTGTTTTTTGTTTTTCCTTGATACATCGCATTTTTATTTTTTTAATTTTTTTAAAAAATTTTTATTAAAGTATAGCTGATTTACAGTGTTCCTTCATTTTCTGCAGTACAGCAAAGTGACCAGCCACCCATACACACCCATTTGGGGGGAGGAGGGGCTCGTGTTTTTAAATGCATAAAACAAAACTCATAGGATTACAAAGGAAATCAATTATATTGAAACAAAACCTTATTCTTGGGCCCCCAGGGGGAGAGGGGGGCTGTGTCCATGGACCCAGGTTAGGAACCCCTACATGACTAAACTGATTTCACGACCGACTGCAAGCCACAACCTGCAGTATGGAAACTATGGCTGTAGACAAAGCCCCAGAACACTTTGTAGTAATTAAATATTTCAGATGCTTATTATCCTGTCATGGTTTTATCGCTCGCTCTCTTTTCCCCTCCCTTTCCCCATGCTTCTCCCTCCAGTGACAGCTCCCTTCCACAGACACACACACGCACACGCACACACACAGATATTAACTCACACATTTGAAGTGAGACAAGGCCTTAGACCACTGAGTCTGGCCCCTCTTATCTCCCCAGTCTGCCTCCTGACTGCTCCTCCATCCCAGCCCCTCTGTTCTCATCTCACAACTATTTCAGTGGCTCCTTATCTCTGTAGGCCAGTGCTCACAGTAGTGGTTTTCTTGGTTTCCTTCATGGCACTGGGATCCAACAGTTGCCTTCTAATCTAGAATAATGGTGGAGCCAGGAGCCCTGGCCCTTTAATTTCTCAGGCTTCGGTGAATCTTCTACTGCAGGTGTTTCCCTTTGATAGATGGCTCTGCCTCCCACTGCAAGGCAGCCTCCCTGCTGCCACTCCCAGGCCACTGCTGCAGCTCTGACTTGGCACAGGGCATCCCCAACACAGAGCTGCTCAGCCAGGGCCTCTGGGAGGAATTGGGGTCATGGCCACACTGAATTGCATAGGTGCTTTCTCGAATGGTCTGCTGCCATGGTTTCCCAAGAAAAATTGCACATGCCTCTGAATAAAGAAGGAAACAGAAAAAAAGAAGAGCCTGCATTCACTTCCTCTTTGGCACAAGAATAAGACTGACAGCAGAACTTCATAGGCCAAAATATGAATTTTTTCTCCATACCCAGCACTCAGAATTTTAAAAATAGACTTTTGGGTTTTTACCCCAGGGTATATTGGGGTAAAGCCATTGACTGCAAAATGTCTTTTTAGAAATACAAACACACAGAACAGAGCCCTGGAGGCCTTCAATTTGCACAACTTCATGCAGATGTGAGGACCCTGAAACCCTGAGAGAGGATGGTACTTGTCCAAGATCACACAGCAGGAAGGAGCAGATTAAGAACTCAAATTCTGCCCTCTTCTTCAGGGTCTCTCTACCAGGTTTCCATGGTACATCCTACTAAAGAGGATTTCACTATAAAATCTATACCATGTTGGAGTTCGCATTGTGGCTTAGCAGGTTAAGAACCTGACTAGGATCCATGAAGATTCAGACTCAATCCCTGGCATCGTTCAGTGGGTTAAGGATCCAGGGTTGCCAAAACTGTGGCACAGGCCAGCAGCTGCAGTTCCAATTCAACCCTTAGCCTGGGAACTTCCATATGCCACAGGTGAGGCCATAAAAAAAAAGAAGAAAGAAAAGAAAAATAAATAAAATCTACACCATGAAAATTAATTTTTAAATGCATGCCTTACTACCTTTCCCTCAAATAAGCACTTAGATGATACAGTATCACAAGGGCCTCATAAAATTGTCCAGAAGAATTCTGAAAAAGCAACCGATTAAAGAAGTCTTTATTTCAAAGTCTCTATTTTTCATGAAGACAGCTTTTTCTTCCTCACACCAAATTAATTTTTTTCTTTTTTTCCCCCCACGGTGTTCTTCTAATTGTGCTTAGGCCTTCCTTTTAAAAATTCTTTGAGGAGCTCTCTTATGGCCCAATGGGTTATGGATCTGGCATTGTATTGCAACAGCTCTGGTAGCAGCCATGGTGTGGGTTCAATCCCTGGCCTGGAAATTTCACATGCTACAGGCATGGCTAAAATAAAATAAAATAAGATTATTTGAAATAGTTCTTTCTTTCTGTACATTAGTCACCTTACAATGCTCCCCTTTTTAGCAAACAAAATTCCAAAATGTCTTTTTAATGCTTCATTCTTTTCCCTTTACATAATTCAATTTTCCTGCCCTGTTTAATCAATTATGCAATTAATTATTTTCTCAGCTTTGCTATTGTCATAGTTTTCTTCTGGATGAGAAAACTCTTATTTCACACAATAGTGCCATTGCTTTTGTTACTCTTCTTGTCACTGACAGGGGAAAAGATCAAGAATCAAACAATAAGACTCATTTATAGCCACTGGAAAGCTTTCTTGAAAGTTGTTGCAGGCCTCTGCCATTGTGTGCTTCCACCTCAGACATTCCATTGAGACACATAGAATGGCAGTGGTCTTCCAGACTGTGGAGTCTAATCCTTTCATTTCACAAAAGAAGAAACTGAGGCAAGCAGGTCATCCCAGGACCACAGAGCTAGCGAGAGGCACATTTTCTTTTCCACTGACAGATAATTTCCAGGAATTCTTCCTGAACCCCTCAAGTTCATCACCCCAAACTAGGATTGCAATCCATTTGTGTTTATCTCAGCAGTATGGAGGAAAGAGAGCCATAACTCCTGGCTTAACAATAAATTTAATAATTTGCATAATCTGGTTGATTAGTTTCAAACCGTTCCAACTCCAACCTTCAATCCGTCTTCAGAAGTTCTTCCGGAGTTGCCACCGTGGCTCAGTGGTTAACGAATCTGACTAGGAACCATGAGGTCTTGGGCTCGATCCCTGACCTCGCTCAGAGGGTTAAGGATCTGGCATTGCCGTGAGCTGTGGTGTAGGTCACAGACGCCGCTTGGATCTGGTGTTGCTGTGGCTCTGGCATAGGCCGGCAGCTGTAGCTCCGATTGGACCCCTAGCCTGGAAACTTCCATATGCCATGTGAGAGGCCCTAGAAAAGGCAGAAAGACCCCCCACACACACACAAAAAAAGGAGTTCTTGCATCTCTCAGAATCCAGAAGCTGTCAGTAGGATCCTGCACATGACCTTGTGTTGGCCAAAGGATGGGCTCTGTCATCAAACTCAAGCAAGTTATGAACTCTCTCCAGCCTCAGTTTCCCCATTTGTAAAGATGCTAATAGTGCCTGTTCATGCTTCTGGTTTTGAGGATTAAGTGAGACAATGCTGGAAAGGGCTTAATATTCATAACAACTCAATAGGAACAATTATTATTCTAGCTACCAATGAGGAGATACTACTTGATAGTGTTTTAATAAAAATGTATAAAGAAATGTAAAAGAAAAGTGAGTGCAACCACAACCACTGCTGTGGTGCAGAAGAGATCGTGGTGGGCTGTGTATGGGGAAATGTGAGCACCAGATCCAACTCTGCCTCTAATGAGCTGTGTGGCCAGAGACAAGCAAGTTCATCTCTCTCTGAAATTTTTAATCAGCAAATCTAATATCTAAATGGGAGAATAGGACTCCCTGGGAAGTATAACTTAATGGACTCAAAATCTGTCAAAGCAACCCTATCTCAAGCCAGAAGAAGGTGAACCTCTGCCAAGACTGACTCTCCTCTCCACAGTGAGGAAGCTGGTTCCCTGGTCCACCTCCATGACAGATGCAATTGCCGGGACATTGCTCTGAAACACCCTGTCCCCAAAGCAACCCAGAAATAATCCCGTCCTTGCCTTTGCGTGAGCCACCTGCCTGAGCTCATGCCAGGGAAGGGAGCAGATGAACAATGAATGTCACAGCAATTAGTTTTGGCAATTAGGCAGGCAATTAGTTCTGCCGCATGTAGAATGGGAAGAGAAAGTAAATCAGTGCTGAGAGGTGACAAGGAAATATGATTAGGACATCAGGTTCCAGTGACACCCAGGTGGAAAGGCATGCATCAGGGTCCCAACCTCCCCTTTCCCATTGCAGCCATGACAAGGATGGTGCTTTCCAGAGGCCTTGGAAAGAGCTCTCTAATGGGAGGGGCTTCCAGCCCATGGTTTTCTTCTATTTCTCAGGGTCACCTCATGCCTCCAGTATTCACTCCAAGCTAAAGCTCTTGCTGATTTTTCACCAAGAATTCTCCCCGCAAGGTCAAATAAATGCAGCAGTAAATTCTTGGGAATTGTCTTCTCTTAGTTACTGTTTAATTTTTTTGTTTCTTATTTTGTCATTGTGGTTGTTTGATGTTTGCTTGTTTGTTTTAATAGCTTTGGTAGTTCTTCTCTAGGTGCAAATGCATGCTGCATTTTGCTTGGAATGGGTCAGAGGGAGATATGATACACTTGTACCATATAGTGAAGGGAAAAAACCCTGAGCTTTCAAACCAAAGACCTGGGCTTGGACTCCAGCTCTGCTTTTTGCCATGCCCTGAACTTTAGTTCCCTCAGCTTCCAAAATGGGCATAATAATAGGGTTGCTGGGAGTTCACGTTGTGACTCAGTGGTAACGAACCTGACTAGTGTTCATGAGGATGTAGGTTTGATCCCTGGCCTTGCTCAGTGGGTTAAGGATCCTGGAGTTGCCATGAGCTGTGGTGTAGGTCGCAAATGCAGCTCAGATTCCACCTTGCCGTGGCTATGACATAAGCCAGCAGCTATAGTTCAGATTTGAACCCTAGCCTGGGAACTTCCATATGCCACAGATACAGCCCTAAAAAGACAAAATAATAATAATAATAATAGGGTTTCTAGGAAAATGCATGACACTTTGGAAGTGCTTCTCCAAGGACAAATTAATTTCACGTGGGAGGGCATATTTATACTAAAAATTATTTGCTTATATCTGAAATTTGAGTTTAACTGGGAATTCTCTAGTTTACTTACTAAATTTAATAACCCTAGATAATAATAATACCTACCTCAGAAAATTACTGTGATGATTAAGTCAACAGTGCATTGAAACCCTTCCTAGCAAGCCTAATAGGGAAATCAAGGAAGAATTCGAGTTACTTCCCTTTCCCTTCTTTCTGCCATTATCACCCGAAAGGCTGGACCTGTTCTACTAAGCCCATAAGCACAAAGCAATACTAACAACCACAGCCACACTCAAGGCAAGAAAAAACCTTCATAATGTGTTGCCTCTGACAATGCACTGGAGCCCAGTCCAGAGATGCCTTGACGAGGAGACTCAATCACCAGAGAAGTGGCTGAACTTGACCCTCGGGTAGGTTCCTTCCAACCATGAGATTCCTACCTGGTATTTTGAGCTGCTTTCATCATGAGTAAGAACTGAGAATAACTTAGGAGGAGACAAGTGAAATCAGGAGTGTGTTGACCCAAACACAGCAGTATTTTCTCAATAGTTCTTAGGAAAAGTCAGGGATGGAATCCAGGGGCAGACTTCACACTTGGCTGTTCTCAGTTGGTGTTCTGAGGGTCCAGCTAATCAAAGGCACCTTCAGGGTTTGTGAGACATGAAGCTTATACAATTACAAGAGCCCTCTTTAAGAAAAAAAAATGCAGATTTACAAATACAAAATTAGGCACGAAAGTGAATATTCACTTTGAAAGAGAAAATAGATCATGACAAATTTCAGGAGCACTGAAGAATCAGGTTCTTTTCTTCTGCGATCTCTTCAGGCGATTTACTAGTACTGCTGATGTAGACATTCTTCTGATTGTAACATGGTTCATCTCTCCACCTGGAACACTCTAAAAAGCTCAGCAACTCAGGTGCTCACTGGGTGCATGGGTAAGGGGACCAGCAGCCTACACTTTACTAGGTTGATGGTGTATCTTCTCCAGCACCCGACAAAATACTTTTACAACCATGCTTATTACACAATGATACTTTATGAGTGTCAATGGAGAACTGAAAAAAAAGGGTGGGAGGGAATTTCATAATCCCACCATCTTAACCAACCATCTTTTTCCTTTTCCCATATTCCTTTTTCAGTTCATGCTCATATATGCATAATGTATGTATTTGAAATCATGGTATGGATACAATTTCACATTCTTTCTCAGTTAACATGGCACCATTTCCCTGTGGGTTTCCATTGTCTTAATCATCATGATATTTTCAGGCTGCATAATCATCTAGTCTCCTGCCATTGTTAGAAATTCACACTCTACCAACAAAAAAGATGAAGATGGTAAAGTAATTTTAGCCTGACTATGGACAGTTCTAACCTCAAAAAAAAATTTTTTTAAAGAAAAACCCTAGCAACATTGTAATTCACAGAGGCATAAATAATCTGTCAATTTAAAGAGAAGAATCAGTCAAACCAATTATTAGGTGTGGGCAGATAAGGAAACTATCAGCAGGTTGGATTTCCACATTTCAACTAATTTCTTCAGTTAAGCAATTGACAATCCAGTGCGAATGACCCTTCTCATGGGGTTATTGAAGAGAAGAAACAGAGATTGCCAGGTGACTGGATACTAAAGTGGACATTTTTTTTTCCTGAGAAATATTTCCTAATGGAAGGTATTTCTACCAGAGTCACACCATGCCAGTTCCAGGGAAACAATTTAATTACACCATTTAGAATGGAAATTATTCATAAAACACTATGAGGACCTGTTCTCTGAGAAACTTCTGAACAAGACATTTCAATAAGGCTCGGTAGTTTTGCCTTCCTGAGTGAAAATTAGGAGCTGAGTACAATGATTCATAACTTCATGGAACGGCTGCTGTGGGTGGACTCATGTCACTCACATCCCCCTTTACGCCCATGGCTATACCTTCTAACCTTTTACTTTCTCAACTTCTCAGTGGGGTGCAGCAACCAAACCACCCTGTAGGGGTTTGACTTTTTAAAATTCCAGTATAAAACACTTGGGTAATAAAGACATGGCCAAAGAAGCAAAAGCTCCTATTTTAAATTCTCTGAGTGTCATATCAGGTGGCAAGATCAGGGTTTGGAACTGCTGTTTCTGGAGTTTGGAACTGTCTCTGTGGCCCATGCAATTCATAAGTGAAGTGATGAGAACTCATCACGTGTTTCAGCATTATACCAAGATGTGTATAAGCTACTAAAATGATGGCTAAGTCATTTTTAAAATGAACCTGCCACATGTTAATTGGCATGACTCACCTTATTTGGGGGTTCATAATATATCAAAGGTTGTTGCAAAGGTCCCTTATGAGAATTGAAATCTGCATCACCATGTTCTCATGAAAGGGCAGGATGGGGGCTCTGAGGGCATCGGAACAGAGGCCAGAGCTCCACTTCAACGATGGATGTCTCAGATGTAACAAGGTTGAAACTTAGACCCTCCCCAAGCCTCAACCTGTAATGTCCCCTCAGCCTTTATGGCTTTTGTGCCTTGTAATGAAAGGCAAGATGGGGGTGGGTAACTACAAAGAAGAGATTTCACAGAGTCTCCTAAAGTATTAATCTTGCTTCTGCATCAGTGACTCACCTGATGTCACAAGCATGGCGATGATCAAATGGGTTCTGCCTGGCAGAGACAAAAATGTGTACATTCATTATTTTTTTAATTTTATAAAAGCCAATGCCTATGTGAACCAAAAGCAGGGACTGACATCCCGACCAGCCAATTTTCTCACTGACGGCTTTTGTAAAATGAAATTTTCTTTGCTTCCTATTTTTATGCTGTCTTATAGTGTTGCTGGCACGGGTAACAATCACACTTGGCGCTTCTGTCATGCTTTTCATCCAAAGATTTCAAAGTGTTCCACCACAGGATTTCATCCTCACTGCAGGGCCGGGAGGAAGGTCAGCTCTATTTTGCCTAGTGAGCAGATGGGATGCTGAGAGGTGACATGACATATATGTATGCCCTGCAAAGCTGCAGGGGCAGAACCAAGTCAGAGCCCCAGCTTCCCAATGCCTAACCCCATCTGCTGTTCACTTGTCCGAACCAATGTGGCCTCTTCTTCCAAGGGCTGGACATTGGACACATTACCGACAGCTTGTTAAGTGTTTTACTGGAAAGCCACCATGCCAGGGGGACTGACCTCAAGGAGAAGCTGGAAGCCCCAATCGAAAGAGGTTAGATTTGTCTTGAGAACTACTTTTCAGTCTTTTAAGAATTTGGACAAATAAACCTAAAAAGTGAGCCCAAATCTTCTGATTTCAATACTTGAAAATATCAAAGGATTGGCAAGGAAGTCAAGCAACAGGAACCTTAAACTCTGCAGCTGGGAATGTAATTAGTACAACCACACAGAGAAACAATTCAGCAATAGCTCATGCAATTGAAAATGAACATACACTTCGACCCAGCAATTCTATCCCTATGTACACACATGTGTGTGTCGGTATGCATATAACAGATATAATGAACTATTACTCCGGGGTGAAGATGAATGAATCATATCTTCACATAAAATACGGATAAATCTTATACGTAGTGCTTAATGGGAAAAATAAAGCCAGACTGAGAAGACAAGTTAAAAGATGAATCTATTTTTATAAAGCTCAAAAATATGGAAACTAAACATATGCTTAGAAACACAAACGTATACAGGATACAACTGTTTGTTTGTTTTTTCAAAAAAACCTGGGGGATGATAAAGGCAAAAGCAGGTGATAGCTACATCTTGCAATACAGGAATCTGAGATGGGGGGTTATTATTCAGGGGTCTCCCAAGAAACAGAGCCCATCATATATGTAGAGGGAGAGATTTATAATAAGGAGCTGGCTCACTGGATATGGAGACTAGGAAATCCCACAATCTGCCACTGGCAAGCTGGCGACCCAGGAAAGCCAGTGATGTAATTCCAGCCCAAAGGCCTGAGAACCAGGGGAGCTGAAAGGTCAAGACCAGCCTGAGGGCTCGAAAAGACCAAAGTCCCAGCTCAACAGGTGGGCAGGAAGTGAAAGCAGCCAAGTTTTCCTTTCTCCAGCTTTTTGTTTTGTTCAGGCCTTAAACAGATGGGATGAGGTCCACCCACATGGAAGAGAGCAATCGACTTTACAGAACCCACCAATGCACATACTAATCTCGTCTAGAAACATCTTCAGAGACACACTCAGATATGATGTTTAATCCGGGGCACCCAAAGGCACAGTCAAGTTGACACACAAAACCAGCTATCACAGGGAGGAACACAGACCAGTTGGTGTGTTTTAGTTCTTAGGTTGAGTGGTTAATTGGTGTGATTTTTGTTTCACCATTTTTCTTCAAAATTGCATATATATTACACATATTCTTTTCAAATGTTACAAGATAACTTTAAGTCCGATGAGCTAAGAGTTAAAAAATACACTTAGAAGAAAGCATAGACCTCCCCGAAGGGTTCTATGTGTGTGCGTACGTATGGGGGGCCGAATTTGACATACTGCTTACAGGTCATAGACATCTAAGATTTTTAAGGGTTGGTGTTTTAAAGACAGCTAATCAACAATTAATCAAGAAAAGTATTTGAAATAAATATGACATCAAATGAGTTCTTATAGCTACTTCTTATAAACTGAGAAGAAATATAGTAAATATAAAATCTGAGAAAATAATTTATAGAAAAGCTCAAATGAGAGATATGAAAGAGGTTTAAAATTCATTAGCAAAGAAAGAAGTGCAGATCATTTGGGGAAACTTTTTTTGTTTAACTTATAACATTAATGAAGATTGAAAAAATCCTCAGTGCTGGCAGGAGATCAGTAGAGCAAGCGTAAATACTGCTGATGTACAACTTTTTCTGGAAGCAATTTGGAGATAGGATGCCGTCGCTTTAACTAAGCCCATAACTTTTCACCCAATACGGTCCTGGAAACCTTTCCAAAAGAAATCGTTAGAAACCTAAAGACGTTCACAGCAACGTTATCTTTAACAGCAAAAATTAGCCTAAATGCTGCACAACAGAAGGGTTAAATAAAGTATAGCACATCCTCAAAGGAAATTATACAACCATTAGCAATGGTGTTTTCAAAAGTATTTACTGATATGGAAGAATGCTCATGGTAAGTGAAAATCAGTATACAGAATTATTTGTACAGCACAATTTAGGTCTGTAAAATATACGTACACACACATACACACACACACAAAGAAAAAGACATGGAAGCTGCCAAAAGGTTTAAATAGTGATTTCTGCTTTGTGGACTCATGCGTGAGTTGGAGTTCCTCCTTTATTTCCTTCCATGGTTTCTAAATTTTCTAGTTTAATAATAAAATATAGTTTTTGAGCTAACAGAAAGTCTCTACAATAGAGAGGCAGGCATTTCCTATAACATAAAGGATCATGAAAGTGTCCATGTAGGATGATCAAATCTCCCTGTTTCAGCAAAGAAAGTATCACCTGGTGGGAACTCTCTCAGCCCAGGCAAAGCAGGGCAGTTGATCATCATACCTTTTGGCCTGGGGTGGGGGCAGGGGGGGGGGACGGTGTGGAAAAATTTCTCAAGTGTGAATTGCAAAGGTAGTCTTGATGACTCCTTGAGTCTAGATTGAAGAGGCTATTTTGACCTTGCAGATTTATGAAGATTTTTTTTGAATAGTCACATTGTAAAGAGCTTGTTGAAAGCAGAGCAGATTGCCTAAGTGTTAAACAGGCTGGTTCAGCTACATTCTATAACTTCTGAATATGTACCCAAATAGGTTAGGAAGCAAGGACTACTTCTTGTCTTGGGGAAGAGAAGCTTAGCTCTCTCTCTCTTTCTTTTTTTTTTTTTTTTTTTTTTTTGCGGGAGTTGGGGGTGATGTGCATATTCTTTCCTTTGGCAAGAATGGGAGTGGTGAGTATATCATGTCACCAGAGGAAAACTGAGCTCTGGGGAGTTGGCTTAGAGGGTGAAGGCTAGGTCTAAAGCCCTCTGAAAGAAGAATTCAGGTTAGACTGCTGTTACCTGCCTCTTTTACACAACCAAGACCAATCCCCTCCCATGATAAATCTAAGGGAAGTTTTTCTACATCTTTACTTAGGAAGCATCCTAAAAATATGATAAAATTAGGCAACTGAGTCTGCCAGCAGCACCCTCTGTCACAGAGGAGAGCCATTTGGGGCAGGTAGTGGGGGACAGGGATATCAGGGGCCTGTGTTTGAGTCAAGCCTTTGTAGCTTTGGGCAGTCACTTGGCCACTCTCAGTATCCTCACAGGAAAAGTAGGGATGCTAATAGCACCTTCCTCACAGCACTTCACGTGTTCATAGAAATTAAGAGAGTGGAGCAGTGCTAGGTGCACAGCAGCTTTGTTAGGGAGTGCTCCTAAAATGCCCACCAGGTGTAGCTAAAGGATGGAAGCAGGACTGAGCAGAGTGAGACATTGAGCTGTGATGAAATCTTGACAGAGCCTCATTGGGGACCCTCCAGATCTGTCCAAAGTTCAGGTGGGAAAGTACATGGCCTTGAGACCCTGCAATCCATTAGATGAGGACCACCTAAGAAAGGGGCATGACCTTCTGCAGAAGCCTGGTGTGCCCTCTTGGGGGTCTTCCTGCAGACCCAGGGCTGGGATCTGAGGTCCATCCTTATGTTTGGGCTGCTAGGGATACCAAAGCAGGTCCCTTCCTGATCTGATGGCTTATTTTGTCTGGACAAATCCCCAATGCCCTGCTGAAGCTACCTTTGAATTCCCAGGGTCTAGGATGCTTCCACCCAGCTTTCTATTCCTCCACCCTGTACTCAGGATCTGATTCCTTAAAATCTGTGGTGAATATTGTGATGTGCTCTTCCAGTCCCCCTTTATGAACAAATTTTTAAGTTAGCTTTAAAAACAATACTCATTTAATTTCATTTTTTGAAACTGTACAAGTATGTGATTCTAAAGTCAACTAAAAAAATACTAAACATGGAGTTCCCTTTGTGGCTCAGTGAGTTAAGAACCTGACATAGTGTCCATCACAGCGCAGATGTGATCCCTGGCCCTGCTCAGTGGGTTAAGGATCCGGCCTTGCCACAAGCTGCCGTGTATGTTTTGCATTTGGCAGTGCTGTGGCTGTAGCGTAGGCCAGCAACTGCTGCTCTGATTCAACCCCTAGACTGCAAACTTCCTTATGCCACAAGTGTGGACTTAAAAGGAAAAAAAATAATAAGCAAACAAACAAAACCAAGAAACACACTTGGGGAAATTCCCATTGTGGCTCAGCAGGCTAAGCACCCACTGTACTCTCCAGTATTGCTGTGGCCGTGGCATAGACAGCTTTGTTTCGACCCCTAGCCTGAGAACTTCCATATGCCGCAGGTGTGGACATAAAAAGAAAAGAAAAAAAATCCTTGGATAATTAGATGTCAACTCCCAAACTTAGGGTAGAGGAATTTTTCTAAACTAAGAGACTGAAGAAACATGATGACCTACTGGTTCGAGAAAAGCATCTATCTAGCCATAGCTAGATACAAAGAATCAATGTGCCCAAATGCTAGCAATTGGTGATCTGGGTAAAGAACACTGTATTAGTATTTGAGTCTTTCTGTGAATTTTGAAAGTTTTCAAAAATATAAATTCAGAGGAAAAGTAAGAAATCGTTCCTTACTGAAGTGTCTGGCACTTAGGTTCTTATCTACAAACATGTTAAAATGGAAAAGATGAACAACATGCATCAAAGCAAACAAATAAGTCAAACACTAAACTATCCCCTATTTTCTTGTATGTCAACAGGAATTAGTAGAGGTAGTTCCTTAGGTTTTAATAAAAACAACCCCTTAATTCTCAATGAAAGTTTAGAGGAATTAAATGCCTGACATATGAGCACCTAGAAAGGACAGCAACCGTCATTAGAGGACGACATAGGTTCATGAAGAAGAGGTCATTCAAAACACACCTTTTCGAGTGGGGAACATCAAAGATATAATTTAATTGCAGCAAGTATTTGAAAAAGCCAATCATATTAACTATGTGGTTAAAATGAAAAAATATAAACTTGGTTTTTAACTGAGATTTCCTTCCAGTTCTTCATTCCCTCATCCCTTCACTCATTTATTCAGTATTAACCATGTGTTCAGCGCTATGCCAGACAATCACCCTATTAGAAAGAATGAACACATTACTGTCAACTTAGGCTTAAAGGAAATTTCTAAATGTGTTTCTAAAGTGTGAACTAGGGCCCAAAACATCAGAGTCACATGTGGTGCTTGTTAGAAATGCACATTCCTGAAGTCCCATCCCACACTTACTGAATCAACATTTCTGGAAATAAGACTTGGAGATCTGCATGCTTAACAAATGTCCCAGATAATTCTTTGGTACACTAAAGTTTGAGAGCCACACTGAATTTGTCTGTTCTCTTACCAGAAATCGTAAACATATTAATCCGTAAGTGAATTCCAATATAAATTTTGTCTATCAAACTTATAGATGACTGAAAGTTGGAGGAAAGGCTGATAAACCATATTAAAGAATCAAACTTGAAAAAGACCTTGACAAAGGAGAAGGGTGAAATGAAATTAAATGATATAAAACTTAATAGGGTTAAATGTTAAGTTCTGCATCTAAGTTCAAAGAATCAACTACTTAAATACAAGGTAGGAAAGCCTGGACTGACAGCAGGTCACTTGAAAAAGATTTCAAGTTCAATGAGAGTCAAAAATGTGGTATTATTTCAAAAAACTAATACAAACTTTAGGATGCATTAATAGAAACTGAAATTAAGGAAGGGAGGGGCAAGGTTGCAACCATCATATTTTGCATTGGCAGAGCACATCAATTTCAAAATATTTAAATACCTACTTTTTAAAAAGTCATTGTTAAACTATGGTTTGTCCAAGGGAAGGTGACTAGGTAGTAAAATGTCTTCAACTCACATCATGTGAAGAATCAATTAAGGAATAGAATATATTTCACATAGACAAGTGAAGATTTACATCTTTGTGATAGCTGACTTTATAGGGTTGAAAGGCCACCGAGTTCAGGAAAGAATTGATTTTTTCTGTATGGTTACACAGGAAAAACCTGGGAACATTGGGCCAAAGTTGTAGGAAGGTTATTTTTGGTATAACATAAGAAAGAACTATCTAAACATCAGAGGGCTTTATACATGGTATAGGCTATTCTCTTTAGAGACAGTGAGTTCCAGAAGTAAGTTTATGCATCTGTCAGAGATGTGTTGGAGAAGGTTCCAATTAATCAATAAATCAACCAAGGAAGACCTTGCATGAATCAGCAGTGATGGTGGCCTGGGAACAAAGGAGTATGGTCAACTCAATCCTCTGTAACTGAAATACAAAAAAAAAAAAAAAAAGAAAGAAAGAAAAGAAAAGAAAAAAAGAAAGGATGCCTATATTACCTAGGTGGCCCCTTCAAACAAAGTTTCCATTCTTTAAATTTCTACATAAGTCAATCCAGAATGTTGTTGGCAATGAAAATTTCTCAGATTTTTATCTGGTCATATCAGTTGTTCATCCTTCCAAAGGAATCCATTTCTGACGTCTTTTAGAGGGGCTGTTTTGGAAAAGCGAGAGACAGAACCCCTGTGACACATTCCCACAGATTCCTGCAGAGGAAACCTGACCCTGCTGAATCCTTCAGTGGGATGAAATTTTAATCCTTAAACTGTGTTAATCTCCCGACACGACAATAGCCAGCCTCCCCAGAAATGGGAACTGGACTTGAGGGCAAACAACATGTAGGCTGGCTGGTGCTCTGTGAGGCAGCTTGGCCCAAAGTCTATGTCCAAATAGGGGAATGGTGATTAACTGAGGGAATTAGACCGCCTCTTTTGGAGAGTTTTACACATAATACACAAATTGGTTTGGACATTTGAAAGATGGAGCAGAAGAAAAGATAACCAGAAACAAAGTAGGCTGTAAAGGATTTGAAAGACCACTGGATATACTGAAATTATTAGAAGGCAAAAGCTATAAGAAAGAAGAAACCAAGAGATATATAAAGGAGTGGAGAGGGTGGTTGGCTGTTGGAGGTAAGAACTGTTGAAGCAGACACACAGACCCTGGCCAGACTTATCTTAAGGGCAGAGGATGAAGCATTCAACTGCTGAGGTGATGTCAAGACAATTTATTTGCTAGAGCCAGCCTGTTGTTTTTTTGGTTTTGGTTTCGTTTGGTTTGTTTTTTTGATAACTTGTCTTTGAGCAACATTTGAGTCTTTAACTGGACAGATCTTGCTATTGTTACTATTTATTTTTTAAACAATATTTTCCTTTTTTATTTTATTTTGTTTATTTTTTTGGCTGCATCCAATTTGCATATAGAAGTTTTCAGGCCAGGGATCCGACCCATGCCCCAGCAGCAACCTGAGCCATTGCAGTGACAAAGCCAGATCCTTAACCCCCTGCTCCACAAGTGAGCACCTATTGTCCCTATTTCTATGTGAATCCTATACTATACTTCTCTGACTTTTCCACTTAACCAAAGGAAAGAAAAGTCTGTGTACCACTAGCAGTCTGGGACAGAGCCCAAGCAGCTTATCACAAGTTCAACATTTCTTTGCAGTCTCTTGCTATTTTTATCTTTAAAATTTCATGAGAAATTTGCATTCTCCTCCCTAAGAGATCTCTACTGGCGGTTATATTAAAATAATGCTTAATCCATTAATTTAAATTAACAACTTAGGGAGATATGCCACACTTTTTTTTTTCCAGTTGCTTCCTATAACTGCAGGTCAGTAACTCATATAATTCCTCAGAGGTGTGGCTACCTCAGTTTGAGAAACATGGTCTTATGATAAACTTACTTTACTTGAGGTTATCTGAATGGCCATTGATTCTAATAAATGTTTTGGGGGAGATATTAATGTGGGCATGTGTACGTGTGAGTCTGTGTGTGTGTGTGTGTGTGTGTGTGCGCGCGCGCGCGAGCGCGCGTGCGCGCACGCCCATCTCAAAACCCCAGAACCTCTTCTAAATCACAAAATCCAGGACAGACAGCATTATAGACCTTTTAAATACCTGTTAATTTATAATAAAATTAACTACAAGCTACAGAAAACTAGAATTTAATGTTCAAACCCCACAATGCTTGTTTGTAGACATTTTTATGCCTTCCTGTGGATTAAAAATAACTATTTTTTTGTTTTTCTTACATCAGTGTTAATCTCCTCCACTTTATTAATAGGCCTGAAGAAAGTCCATCTTCTTTCACACAGATCTTACTGAAGAAACAATAGGAAAAGCGAGAGAGAGAAAGCTGTGAACTGTAAGCAATGCAAAAAGAATAAAGGATAGATTAGACCAAAAACTTGGTCAAAGTGTAGAGTTTCTTGGAGAGTAATTTTTCAATTACATTTTATTTCAAAATTAATTATGTTAAAAATCAAGTGTTTTTATATGTGAAAATATCATTGGTAGTTATTACATGTTATTATTTATTAAAACCCTAATAAGAATTACATTTTTAAATTAAATATTGACTCCCAATAAGCTAAACTTAAATATTTAAGCCTAATATTAATGGTAAGGGATTATAGGAGAAGAAGTCATTCATTACGAAATCCACTTTTTGTGGAAAGTTTTATACATAAATAATTAAGTCAAAGATTGTGATTTTCCAAACCACCTTTCCCCACCCCCACCCCCATTGCTAGTGTCTACATTCTTTAGACACTGGTTTGTTCTTCCCAGGCACTATTATGTCTAGTGACATTTACTGAGAACTCACTAATGTTTAGTTCAAAAGGCTTTCCTGGACAGGAATGTCTACCAAACACAGTGAAGGAGGTGTACTAAGTCTGGCTCTGCCTCAGGAGCCCACAGCCAGGAGAGAGCTAGGAGTGTGTAAACGCATCATTAATGTGCAGCCTGATACTTGCAAGAGGGGAACGTGTACAGGACATCAAGGCAGGCAGCTCAGAAGAGTCTCTGCAGATCCAGGACCCCTGGGTAGGCCTTTGACAGCAGATATCTGAGAGGAGGTTTCTCAGCACATGGACTCAGTTGGTGCAGAGGTGTGAAGCCGCATGGAGTGTTAGAGGGTGAGTGTCACACTTTTAGTGTGACAGCAAGAGGTTAAAGGAAATGAAACCTTGTAGCGTAAGTAAGAAAAGAAACAGGGTAGAGGCTAGATTTGTCATTTCTTCTCTCTGTGTGACCTTAGGCAAATTACCTGAGCTCTATAAGCTTCCGTTTCCTCAGTTATAAAGTTTCTTCCTGGAGTTATTGTGAAAATCAAATAAGATAAAGCAATTTAAGATTACAGGCAAGGACCAGCCCCTAGCAGTCAAAGAAGATTAGCTGCTCATGGTGTTTGTGGAGTTTGATACAGTTCAATGCAGGAAGTGGGGCGTCAGGCCCATGACCCCACAGAATCACCTCGAATTCACTGCCATGCCAATGTCTGTAAACCGGGGGCAGCACAAAGACAGAACTCTGTGTGTGTGTGTGTGTGTGTGTGTGTGTGTGTGTTGAGAGAGAAAGAGAGACAGAGAGAGATAAAAAGACAGAGATTGACCCTGGGAAGCAGGAAATTCACTCCACCTATGTCTTCTCTCTGACACCTACCAGATGACTGTAATACTTCATCCACTTTTCACCCTTTTTGTCTCACCCTAATACTTGGCCTGGACAACATGGAGTTTCTAGAACTGTTCACATTCCTCTGCCACATCCTCCAAAATTCAATAGAGTATGGTAGACGAACACAGCTGTGTGAGTCATGCCTAAGAGTGAGAGACACTTTTAGAAAAACCAATTTAGGAGCTCCCGTTGTGGCGCAGCGGAGACGAATCTGACTAGGAACCATGAAGTTGCAGGTTCGATCCCTGGCCTCGCTCAGTGGGTCGGAGATCCGGCATTGCCATGAGCTGTGGTGTAGGTCGCAGACGCGGCTCAGATCTGGCGTTGCTGTGGCTCTGGTGTTGCTGTGGCTCTGGTGTAGGCCGGCAGCAACAGCTCTGATTAGACCCCTGGCCTGGGAACCTCCATATGCCATGGATGTGGCCCTAAAAAAAAAAAAAAAAAAGACCAAAAAACCCCCACTTTGATGAGATACTGTTGACATACAAAGAACTGTACATAATTTGTGTATACCATTTTATGAGTTGGAGATATGTGTATCTCCATGAAACCATCACCACAATCTACGCCATTAATATATCCATCACCTCTAAAAGTTTCCTCCTGCCTTCTTAGTTATTATTTGTAAGTATTTTTTTGTGTGTGCTAACATGTAACAGCTACCAACTTAGCAAGTTTTTAAGTACACAATACAGTAGGGAGTTCCTATGTGGTACAGCAGGTTAAGGATCTGGTGTTGTCACAGTGGCTTGAGTCACTTCTGTGACATGGGGTTTGATCCCTGGCTGGGGAGCTTCCACATGCGATGGAAGCAACCAAAAAAAGGAAAAAAAAGAAAAAAAAAAAAAAAAAGAAAAGAAAACCAGCTCAGTGGCTGGCTCAGTGGTCACTGAGGAGATGCTGCTATAATCCCCAACAGTGCAGTGGGTTAAAGGATCCGGCATTGCATAGGTCACAACTGTGGCTCGGATGCAGTCCCTGGCCCAGGAACTTCCATATGCTGCTGGTGCAGCCATAAAAAAAAAAAAGTGCAGTAGCATGAGCTATATGCACTTTGCTGGGCAGTAGATCTCTAGGACTTATTTATCTTGTATAACTGAAACTTTGTACCCTTAGACTGAAAGCTCCCCATTTCTGCCTTCCTCCCCACCCCAGCAACCACCATTCCACTCTCTGCTTCTATGAGTTAGACTATTTTAGATGCTTCATATATATGGTATCATGTATTATTTGCCCTTCTGTGTCTGCCTTATTTCACTTAGCATAATATCCTCCTGGTTTATCCATATTGTCAAAAATGGCAGAATTCCCTTCTTTTTTAAAGCTGAAAATTTCCATTGTATGTATATGCCACATTTTCTTTATTCATCAGTCAATGGACATTTAGGTTGTACCCACGCCTTGGTGATTGTGAGTAATGCTGCAATGAACATGGGGTGCAGATATCCAAGAGCCTTATCTTAATTCCTTTTGAGGATATACCCAGAAGTGGGATTACTAGATTGCATAGTATGTTATTTTTAATTTTTAGCAACACTTCCAAATTAATTTCCATAGTGGCTGCAAAAATTCACATTCCTACCAATAGTGTAGCAGGGTTCTTTTTTCTCTACAATATACTCAAAAAACGTTCTCATGTCAAAGTCCACTGGATATGTTTCTTTTTCTTTTTTAGTAAATACTTGAAATTCATTTATCGGAAAGTCAATTTCCCTAAAAATTGCCCCCAAGCTTGTATGTCCTTCTCTGCTCCCGGTGTTGGTCAATAACGGCATCATAAACCCAGAGCTCATGCTGGGAACTTGCAAGTCATTCTTGATCCTTCCTTTACCACCCACACTCGCTCGCCGGGTTCCTGTAAATCTAACTCCAAAACATCAAGCCCACGTTCTTTTTACTTCTGCAGTGACTTCCTCAGTTCAATCATTATTTCTATGTTCTCACTGGACTTAATTGTCAAAGCCTTTTCACTGGATTTCCTACATCCAGCAGAGCCCTCCCACAGGGTGGCAGAGATCTAACACTACACATTTCTGCTTAAGATCCTTTTAGGGTGCTCTGTGGTCTACAAAATGAAGTCAAAATAACATGGCCAAGGATGTCCCTGCTATGACCTGTCCTCCCCCTTAACCTTATCTCCCACCACAGCACCCTTTGCATCTTGTGCTCTGATTACACCAAGTTACTGGTCATTTCCCAGGAGAACTCTTCCAAGACTACATACTTTCCCACCTGAAATTCCTTTGCTAGAACTTTGCTACTCGAAGTATGGTCGGTGGACCAGCATAACTGGCATCACCCAGGAGCTTATTACTGAATCCGAATTCACATTTTAACGAAATCCTCAGGTGATTCTTGTTCACACTAAAATGGTAGAGTACTGCCTAGAATGTTCTTTCCACCTACTTTGCCCATCTCACTGGTTCTCACCCAAAAGATCTAAGGCCCCCGTTTTTTATAAATTAAAAAAGTAAACTGCACCTTACTATCTTGCAGCAAGAGTCATGACTAACATATCCACACTCATAATTTTTAAAAATCCCATATAATACTTTAAGTGTAATATGAAAATAGGCAAGCAATACAGAATAAAATATGTGTTTCTGTATGTAAATGCTGGCACGACTATACTCAAAGACATAAGAAATGTTTGCCTAGAATTACTGGGGTTTGATAGATACAAATGAATCAGTTCAGGTGTATTGTATCCGTGACATAAATACCATGAGCAGCAATGAGATGTCAGTGATGCGACTTTTCAGGATGGCAAATGACTCTTGGCAAAATTCCAAATAGAGCAAAAACACAAGCTTTCCTTGACTCACAAGGGAGTCATATTCCTGGAAATGCAGTTTTTATTAAAACTTTGCAAAGCATACTTTGTGTTTAAGTGACATGATTTGGGTTTTAAGATCAGATCCTTTTAACTAGATTTTCATCCAGATGAATATCTGGTGTGTGTCACTTAGACATCATGTTGGATGCAGGGTCTTCAGTCACACAGGACTGCGCATAGCAGGACATCTAGCATCTCTGGGCTTCTTCCACTAAATATCAGCTCAAAAAAAAAAAAAAAAAAAGGAGTTCCCGTCGTGGCGCAGTGCTTAACGAATCCGACTAGGAACCATGAGGTCACGGGTTCGGTCCCTGCCCTTGCTCAGTGGGTTAACGATCCAGCGTTGCCGTGAGCTGTGATGTAGGTTGCAGACGCGGCTCGGATCCTGCGTTGCTGTGGCTCTGGCGTAGGCCAGTGGCTACAGCTCCGATTAGACCCCTAGCCTGGGAACCTCCATATGCCCTGGGAGCGGCCCAAGAAATAGCAAAAAGACAAAAAAAAAAAAGGAGTTCCCCTCATGGTGCAGTGGAAAAGAATCTGACTAGGAACCATGAGGTTGTGGGTTCGATCCTTGGCCTTGCTCAGTGGGTTAAGGTCGTGAGCTGTGGTGTAGATTGCAGACATGGCTTGGATCCCGTGTTTCTGTGGCTGTGGCTGTGGTGTAGGCCAGCAGCTGTAGCTCTGATTCAATGACTAGCCTGGGAACCTCCATCTGTGGGTGCAGCCCTAAAAAGCCAAATACATACATACATACATACATACATACGTACATACCAGAGCTGTCCTCCCATCAGTGATCAAGAGCAATGCTCCCTAAGATTTTCAAACTCCTGGAGAAGGCAATACCTGTCCTGCTGAGATTGTTGATTGGCCTAACCCACTCTAGAGCTTCCTCGAGGCCTCAGTCATTCTCCCCATGTCCCGCTCTCCATCTCTGGTGCGCCCAGGCTCTTTCCTTCTATGGCCCTGTAGCCCCCCTGAATATAATCTGGCCCAGCCCCTTGGAGTGTAGGAGAGCAGGTGTGTAGGGCAGGAACATGCCTCAGTCACCTTTGTATCTGCCCAGGAAATCACACAATCTGAAACCGAACAAATGTTCAACAGGAGTCGCTTAAAAAAAATGACTTAAAAAACACAAAATGAAATAAAAAGAACAACTCTGAGACTGTAGATTAGAGATATTGCCATCCATAACAATTGAGTGTTTTCTAATATATCTACTTTACCCTGACATGATAAAAACAACCCTCTTCTCAAATAGGCAATTTGAAATTAACATCATGGGGGCTTTTTTCCCACGAACGTATTGAGTACAATACTTAGGCCCTGAGGAAATTTACTGCTAAAATATATACCCCTTTAGTTCAGATAGTAAATAGAATAGGTCTTGAATATATTTGTACTTTTAGGGTGGGTTGTGGGGATAGTGATAAAAAATTAAAATGCAAATATTCCTGGCAGGTGTAATACTTAAGCATGACAACATATACATCTGCCTGGCTCCCTGTACCACAGTATGTCACAGCTCTTGGCACATCCAGGCAGGGAATAAGTGTTCATCGAATGAACTAATGCAGGCATATATAAATGAAATGGCCTATATTTCCATTTGTTCCAAGCTTCGGAATTTTTATTAAAATTATAAGCTTTAGGGAAGTGAAATGTGTTAAGAAAAGCAAACGAGAAGGGTTTTCCTTCCCTCCTGGAGTGAATGCGGTTTTTGAGACTCGGGAGACTTATGGTCAGGGAACGCTGTGACCTCCCAGACCTTAGCACAAAGGTAGCCTTTTTTGTTTTCCTCCTTCTCATCCCAGGTTTCACGAGCTGGTGCCAGCTGAGTCTAGATGGTGCACGCTTTACACTCGAATGAAACACTTCCTGCCCTCCGTTCTGGGAGCTCCACTCTGCTGCCTCCATCTGCTGCTCTGATAAATGCTCATATTTTAAATATATTACTATCAGCTCAATCCCAAAGTGGTTTGCCAGCTCTCCACACAGCAAACAACCCCACTGGCACCGAGCCACTTCTTGGGTAGAAAGAATTTGGGCAGACAGAAGACAAATCTCCCAGGGAGGAGAGATGAGAGAGAAGAGGGAGGAAATGGCCTGGAGGATCGAATGGCAAAGACCCCCGTCTGTGTCCTGTGGGTCCCCAGAGGTCATCTGGGGTATGTATGCAAAGGGTGAGCGGGTCCGAAGCATAGCTGTTCTGAGAGTAGAGCAGAGGTGAAGTCGAAGAAGATGCTTTGCTTTTTCTCTGAAAACAAATTGAACATTCTTAGCCTGGTCGGCTGACAACCCTCCATTATGAATAACCTCCAGGAAACTAAGATACACAGGAATTTGCCTCCAGCCCTCAAAGCCTCCTCAGGCACATACACCACTTATGCCACACTTCCAAGTCCCCCTGCTAGTTTCAGCTGGCAGTTGTCTCCCTTTCAATGTTTCTTCCTTCCTGCAACTGATCTCTAGCTAACATAATCACTAATTGCACTTGAGAAAGGCAGCGTAATGCGGCGTGGAAGGTCTCCCAGAAGAACACAATCTCTGCAGAAGCCACTAGGGTAGCTGCTCCTTCTCTCAGAGGTGTGGAATCATAGAATGAATATCAGGGCTAGAAGGAGACTTAGGGAACACCTGAGCCAATCCTTTTTGTAAAGGCCTCTTAAATTTTCATTTCCCAAACTGACTCCTGATACCCCTCCCCCCAATCCTACACCAAATCTCCCCACTGAGTTTTCTCTATTTATTTCAGTAGGAATTCCATTTCTCTTTGCTGAACCTCAAAACTTTGGCATCACCTTTGGTTTCTCTCCTTGGTTTTTCCCATACCCCACATCTAGTCTGACAGTAAGTCCTGTGGGCTTTTTGCTAACATCTCTGCTAAAACCCTGGTCCAAGCCATTTTCTTCTCTCTTGTGGATTGTTGCAACAACCCAAGGATCAGCGTGGGCCAAATCTGGCCTGACACCTGGTTTTGCAAATAAAGTTTCATTGAAACACAGCCACACTCATTAGTTCACTTTGTGCTAGAACAGCATCCACCATCAAGGATTCACAACAGAGATCTCATGATCTGCTAAGGACATCTACCATCTCTGGACAACCCCAGGACAGGCGAACCTAGATAGCCTCTTGAATTGAAGGTGGGATATATTACTGCCCTTCAAAACTCTCACTCAAAATAAAAGTTAAGTCTTATAAGGCCCTATGTGAACTGCCCCCACCCCGCCGTGATCTTCTGACCTTATGCCCTACTGTTGTCCCCTGTGCTCACTCTCATGTGACCACACCATCCATCCTCTCACCCCCAGACCCCTCTACCTTTCCCACTCCATGCTCTAACCAGGCAGGCTCCTGTTGCAGGACCTGCATTTACTGTTTCCTCCAGTGGAAATGAGCTTTGATGGACATCTGTGGGGCTTCCTTACTCCTTACTCACTTTTATTCAAATGTCACCTTCCAGTGATCCTTTTCTGACCACCTTATTTTAAAGGGCACTCCCTCCCCATCAGCCGCTCTCATTACTTTATTCTTCTCCAGAGCCTTTCTCACCAGTTAATGTACCACACTTGCCTTACGTATTGTATCTGTTGTCTCCTCCACCTCCTCACTAAAATACAAGCTCCTTAATGGCTGGGTCCTGTCTGGTCTGTCATCCAGATACACCCAAGTGCCTAGGCATGAACTTAGGTGTTCAATACATATTTTTAAATAACTAGATACTCCTTGGAAATAGTGATACTATGGCAAATGTGAAATGTACCAGTGTCCCAGCAAGGCTTTCTACAAACACCCCTACCCAGGAAAGAAAATCTAAGAGCTCCTGGCAGAAATGACCTGTGGACTCAGGCAGCCACCTTATTCCCCACTTCCTCACTTTTCTTTTTCTATCTCATTCCCTACCATGTAATTAGTGTCCTCCTGCTATTCCTTGAGTCTATGGCAATAGTTTCTACAGTATTTCACACCTCTCTTTTCCACATATTGTTATTAAAACCTATCTCTCTGGCTTCTATTACCAAAAGACTCTGGCTTGTTCTCTTCTAAGCTGATAAACTCATTAAAGCCCAAATATTAATGAATAATAATGTCTCTACCACCTAGAAAATAATTTGCATTTAAACAACTTTCAGTGCCTGAATCCAAAGATGCCTGTGATGTGGGAATTCCCAGCAGGCAAAAGGCCTGGGCCAGCTGGGGTGGTCATGAAGAGGGCCCTAGAGCAAAATCAAATCACAGCCCACAGGCAGCTGTCCACTTAGCCTCTACAAGGTGAGGCCATGCGTATCCCCATCAGAGCATGTGTGTGCACAGATACGCAGGCATCAATGAGAGGCACCAAGAATCTTTTAACTTGCATGGAAATGAGTCTGTCACTTGTGATACATGTACACACGTCCATATATTACTATTGATTCTTCCCTTGGTGCTTTGATAGCTTTTCATCTAGCTTCCAGTCCCACTGGCATAAATCCACTTCTCGGGGAGGAAAACAAGGCTGTATAGGCATAGGCTCAGCCCCCCAAAGAGAGGAGATGGGGAAAGGGGGGTGACTGTGGAGCACAAATCACCAGCACATTCCAGTGGCTTTCTGGGGCCACACTGACCATGCTCCAAAATGCAGTGAGGGTTCTGAGAGTGGAGAGGAGGAAGAGACTGAGAAATGCAACCTCTTCACCAAAATAAATAAATAAATAAATAAAAGGGGGCAAAGAGTAAACTTCCTGTTCACAAGAGCTTGTGCTATGCAAGGAAACCAGCGGACTTTCTCGGGCAATCTGGTACTGCCAGACAAAATTAAAGGAATCATCTGAACAACTGAAGAAGGGGAATGTATCCGTTAGTAAATCTGACTGACTGGTCCATCAAGAGCCCTTTCTCTGTCTCCAGAGAAAGGACCGCTCAGACAAACCCCTTGCACAACCTCTCAGGGACAGAGCAGGTTAAGACCAGCCCTTTGCCTTCGTTTGCCAGAAATGGTTCTGGGTGATCTAGCCCACATAGCTGTTGAACATGAACACATCATTTTCTTTTGAATTAGAGACTCCCCTACTTTACACACTGCCCCATAGGTGCCTCTGAATTTGTCATCTGGTGAAGTGGGTACTGCTCTGTCATTCCTCCTGGGATGCTACCCCAGTTTCCTTTACTTCATTCTCTAGAAAAGAAGCACAGTTCTCTAGCCATCTGGAAGATTTCTACATTTTATCAAAGTGGCATCCTGCAAGTGGAAACTCACAAGAGATTAGCACAGATTTCCAGTCCTAAGTACTATGATGGACACACAAGAAAGGCCTTGGTAAACAGTAAAATCCATCTCAAACTCCTTGTAAACTGACTAAATATAGAACTAAAGAGATTCTCAAGCCACTTGGAAGTACATGTCCATTTCGCTCAGAACAAGGTTAGATATGTTGTCCTTCACCATGAGACGTCAGAGAAACCCTGCATGTGGGAGGCTTCTCGTGTAGCTGCCATGATTCTGTTTCCTGGATGCTGCCACAGACAGGCTAGTACTTGTGACTTACAGTTAATACAAAATGCCCAGAGGGCCAGGAGATAACCAGGATCCCAAGGATTCTCCACTGCACTACAGGCAGGTCTTTCCCCACCAATTAAAAGGGGACAGAAGAGTTGATGATATTTTTACCAAGATGGATGAACTCCTAGGGAGGCCACCTGACTTCTGAGATCAAACCCTAAGCCGGTGGCTCCCAAAACTTTCCTGTGCACCAGAATCTCCTGGAAGACTCCCTGAAACACAGATTGCTAGGCACCACTCCAGAGGTTCTGGGGAAAGGTCCAAGAGTGCATTTCAGCAAGTTTCCAGGGGCTGAGGATGCTGCTGATCCAGGTACCACACTTGGAGAACCATCCCTTTAAGCACAGCATTTTGATTACTTTTCCTTTTCCTCCTACTATTGGGGTTCATGGGGCCTGTGGTTGGGGAGAGAGAGAGTAGAAGTTGCAGCTGCAGCAGCAGCAGGAGCAGTTGGTACATGGGAGCCTTCCAGTCCAGGCTGCAATTCAAGACAGACAGATAAGTGAGGTTAAAGGCACATAGAATCAAGCAACCTTTCTCATGATTCCAAATACGTACATCTGTCTCATCTGGCAGTTTGATCCTCGTTTATCCACCTCACTTTTAAAGCCCATCTGATGATAGTTTCAGTCCCTGGCCCACACCCATAGCAATTAGACCAGTATTAGAGAAAAGGAAATTGGCAGATGTGCCCAGAGAACTCATGTACCATCAACAAGCAAACTTCATGAGGCAGTGTCGTGAATAATTTTGCACTGTGGCCATGATAGGGCAGGGAGGAACACACCTGAAGAGTCCTGGTTTAGGTGGAGAACAAAGGTTCCTCAGCAGATATTCCTGGCTGCTG
Organism: Sus scrofa; assembly: GCF_054392235.1. Lineage (NCBI taxonomy): Eukaryota > Metazoa > Chordata > Mammalia > Artiodactyla > Suidae > Sus > Sus scrofa. The sequence continues at coordinate 166,148,277 of NC_139395.1, forward strand.
CAGGTGCAGAATTCTTCTGAAACTGGTGACAAGACTGTGAGCCTGAAATGAACACAGCTCCTCTGCAGCTCATTTCAAAGGATACCCATGTGCTCTAGCATTCATTCTTTTTCTTCTGGAAAACTTGTCCCTCTAAGGAAACAAAAGGCTGCCTTTAAAATCTATTTATTTCTACACCTTGGCCCCAAAGAGAAACAACAGGCAGTAAAATGTTGCCAGTGGAGTTGGGACTAAGAGGGACAGTGAGCCGGCAAAGTGGTTTTGGTTAACACCAGTCTTCAAGGGTGTTTTGTATGTGAGGCAAGAAATGGAGAGCTGCATAAGTTGCCGGAAATATCTCTGAAGGGCTGGACTGTGGTCATTAAATACTTCAGATGCTATCCCTTCAGGAGAAATGACACATTTATTTCTATTCTTGTTACATTCCCTTTGTAGATCAGCTGGGGCTCTGCTGGGCTCCATCTTCACTCCAGGACCCAGGCAGAGGGAGCAGCCACTGTCTGGAGCACAGCTGATTGTAACGGGGAAGGGACAGATAGAGTGGCAAATCCCATGCTAGGTCTTACACTTTTGCCCAGAATTAGCACACTTTACTGTCTCTAGTGGGTTGACTAGTATCTCTTCCAAATTCGTGTCCACTCCTGAAATCTAAGAATGTGAATTTATTTGGAAATGGGGTCTTGGCAGATGCATTTAGTTAAAGGATCTGGAGATGATACCATACCAAATACAGGATGGGCCCTAAGTCTAATGACTGGTGTCCTTATACAAAGAAAGAACAACAGAGGGAGCAGAAGGCTCTCTGGAGACAGAGGCAGAGAGTAGAGTGCTTCAGCTCACACCAAGAAACTCCAAGGATTGTTAGGATCTACCAAAAGCTTAGAGGAGATAAGAACAGATGCTTCTTCAGAGCCATCAGAGAGAGCATGGCTGTGCTGACACCATGACTTCAGACTTCTAGAATAAATTTCTCTTGTTTTAAGTCTCCTCATTTATGGTAATTTGTCAGGGGAGACCTAGACATGAATGCACCAGAAAAGTCAGCCATAGCCAATTTCAAGGGGATGGGAAGGGACAGTCCATCTGTGCTGAATATTCTCCCCTTGGAGCAACCCTCTACCCTTCCATTCTCTGCTGAGCTTGCAAAGCTGAACTTCAAGAATTGCCTAAGCAGACCCCTTCCCCTCTGGCTTCTGGCTGAGAATCGCTCTCAGCAGAGGAGTTCAGAGGGTGGAAGAGAGTGAAATCTGACTGCTCACTTTGGCACCTTCCTCCGAGCCAGGCTGCTAGTGGCTGTGTTCTTCTACCAAAGGTCAAAGCTCCTGCCCACCCCCCCCCCAAAAAAAGGGAGTTCCCGGTGTGGCGCAGTGGTTGGCGAATCCAACTAGGAACCAAGAGGTTGCGGGTTCGGTCCCCGCCCTTGCTCAGTGGGTTAACGATCCGGCGTTGCCGTGAGCTGTGGTGTAGGTTGCAGGCACAGCTTGGATCCAGCGTTGCTGTGGCTCTGGCGTAGGCTGGCAGCTACAGCTCCGATTGGACCCCTAGCCTGGGAACCTCCATATGCCGCGGGAGCGGCCCAAGAAATAGCAAAAAGACAAAAAGGACAAAAAAAAAAAAAAAAAAAAAAAGCTCCTGCCCAATAGCCCTTTTTCAATGCCTTCTTTCTTGTTCTGGGAAACACTTCTTTCTCTTGCACCTCCAGACAGACCAAGGGACGTGGAGGCAACAGTGATTGTTAGCTGATAAATTTCACCATTCCTTATTGGTTTCTCACCTCCACCCACATTCTTGTTAATAGCCCCCTTATTGATCTCTTCTAGATCACTTCATTGGAGTGTGCTACCTGCTTTTTCCTGATGTCCAGTGGAACCCATAGTGGGGAGGTAGGAGGAGAATCGGAAATTGGGTGGACACAGTGGTGATGACCTCAATAAGTTGAGAAGCAGCACTAGGGAAACAATAGTGGGAACTGCGGTGAATGACAGGTGATACAATTGCTTTGCTCCCACTAGTCCTTCTCTCTAGCAGAGGAAGGGGTGTGAGCTCTGAAGCAAGGTTCAAACTCCAGCTCTACCATCTATTACTTGTGATATAAACCTCTCTGAACCTCACTTTCTTCACATGCATAACACTTCCCTTACTGGGCTGTTATGAGGATTGAGGGACATAAATATGAAAGGAATAATGCCTCCCAAAGGTTTTCAAGCCCTAGTCCCTGGGAATATGCGAATATGTTACTTGACATAGCAAAAGAGACTTTTCGGGTGTGATTAAGGTTACAGATCTTAAAATAGGGAGATTATCCTGGATTACTGAGGGGCCCAGTCTAATCACTTGAGCACTTAAAAGTAGACGAGGAAGGCAGAAGAGTCAGTCATAGAAAAGTGGCAGAAGAAGGAGAGGCAGATGGAATACAACAAAAGGATTTTGTGTACTCTTGCTAGTACTGACATGTTTTGAGACTACATGCAACTGTGCACAGTGACCCAAAAGAGCCTCTAGATGCTAAGGAGACCCCTTATGTGTCAGCCAGCAAGGAAATGTGTATTTCTGTCCTATAGATACTGAATTCTGCCAACCACCTGAAAGATTCTGGAAATGGCTTCTCCCCTCCAGCCTCCAGAAGGCAAAGGAGCCCAGTCGACACCTCGATTTTGGCCTTGTGATACCAGAAGGAAAGAAACCAGCCGAACCTACTGGACTTCTGACCTGCAAAACTGTGAGATAATAAATGGGTGCTGTCTTAAGGCCCTAAGTTTGCAGTTATATGTTCTGGTAGCAGTAGGAAATAGCACACTAGTGTGGTGAGGTCTTGGTACATAGTGTGATACACTACATGTGTGTTATCTGACCTCAAAGAGACAAGTGAGGTAAGATACACGGGACTTTCCCAAGACCCCAAATATTACATGCTGTTAAAGAATAAGCCTGAGGCAATTTTCCACCCTCATGTAGAAGCTGCCTTTCTCTAGTGCTGAGTCTGGGCCCCCTGCAGGAGTCGCCTCCAGCAGCAGCAGCAGTGGCATCAAGCTGTGTTTCTCCCTGACCACGGCCAAACAAGTCTGTGCACATCTGACATCCACAAGGAAATTCACACCAGATCAGACTGTCATCTCTCTAACAGGACATTACTTACCGAAAACCTTCAGGCCTACCTACTACCTCCCACCTGGAGGTAGTTTCTCTCTCAGATCTTTGCCCCTGATTGAAGAACAGGAGAGGAAGAGGTTCATTTCCTGCTGCTGGAGGTCTCCTTCTGTTTCCCTAAGCCAAATAGCCAAAGCTATGTCCCTAACCCCACGTCAACATCTTCCAGCTACCTAAACAACCAAACCCCATCCTTGCCCAGAGAACACAAACCCTCACTGCTACATGGCTTTATTTAATGACTGGGGTTCCTATGCTTTAATAACTGGGTCAAGTTGAAATAACACCCCAGGACACTAGTTCCTGAGCCAGGTGACAGAGGTGTGAGTCCCTCAGCATTCAATCACCAATGCCATATGCAGAAGAGCAATAGCACTAAGGACTACCCACTGGGCACAGACCTGTGTCTCTAGCTTGAATCAAAATTGGAGATAGTTCGGAGTTCCCATCACGGTTCAGTGGAAACGAATTATGACTAGCATCTGTGAGGACGAAGGTTCGATCCCTGACTTTGCCCAGTGGGTTAAGGATCTGGCATTGCCATGAGCTGTGGTGTAGGCCAGCAGCTCCAGCTCCAATTTGACCACTAGCCTGGGAACCTCCATATGCCACAAGTGCAGCCCTAAAAAAGACAAAAAAAAAAAAAAAAAAATTGAAGATGGTTTGCAAACCCACAGTACTTTTTCAGACCAGCAATTGGTGATCCTTTTGAAATAATTTTTGAAATCATTTCTAGGAGACCCATCTCAGTATAAGAAGAGTGTAATGATAGGAACTAATAGTGATTGTGTGCTCACTGAGTACTTGCTCTACGTAACTGTGAAAGTGTTCACTTATTAAATTCTCTAGGAAATTCGAAGAGTTAATTGTTAGTATTTTTAATCATTTTATCATCTAACTTTAAAAAATGAGGAAACCAGGGCTAAGAAAAGTTAAGTAACTAGTCCAAGGTTAACTGGTAGCAACTAGTTAACCTGTTAAATAACTAGTCTAAGTCTGTAACCCAAACTTAGGCTAAAGTGTTTCCATATATTCCATAGCACACTGATCTCTCTTAACTGGTTGAATATACACAGAGAGCCCTTAGATATCATCCAGGCACTGTGCCAGACACTGGAGATACAAATACACCCAGAAACATTTCATTTTTTCCTAGCTAACATGATAGAAGACAGGTATGTAGAAAGACATATATATTGACACATTTTACTAGTAGCATGAACAAAGTGTAATGGAAGATGTCATTAGACTTGTAAGGTAGTGGAGAGTTATAGGAAAAAGGAAGAGTAGGGTTCAGAAAGGCTTCTTGGAGGAGGTAAAACTTGATCTTAGCCTTGAAGGATGAGTTAGAATTCTTTGGGTTGAAGAGGGAAGAAGAAAACATGGGGGAGGAGTTCTCATCCTGGCTCAGCAGAAACAAATATGACTAGCATGCATGAGGATGCAGGTTCAATCCCTGGCCTCATTCAGTGGGTAAAGGATCCAGTGTTGCAGTCAATGCACTGTGGAGTAGGTCACAGACGTGGCTCATATCCTGCATTGCTGTGGAGGTGGCGTGGGCCTGCGGCTACAGCTCCAATCTGACCCTTAGCCTGGAACCTCCATATGCCACGAATGCAGCCCTAAAAAAGACCAAAAAAAAAAAAAAAAAAAAAAAAAGAAAAGTAAACATGGGGAAAGACATATGAAGCAGAACAAACAGTGTGACTGAAGCACAGAAGCCTGAAAGTAGACTAGTCCCACCACGGAAAAGTCCATTATTTTAAGTGTAAGGTGACTGACTAGGGCATAGAAGTTAGCTAGGATCATGCTGGCCAGAAGCTTTAAAAATATAAGAATCTTCATTACAAAAATATTCAGAGACACTAGAAGAGAGATAATACTCTTTATGTACTACAACTAGCTTGATGCCTGATAGACCAAAAATTGGAACTTAGTGACAATAAAAACCTCTGGTATATCAGATAAGTGTCAGGGTTAGTTCAATAGTTCAGTTCACAGGTTTCCAGTTCATGGAAAACCTCTTTATGCAGGGTACTTTGCCAGATACTCAAAGAAAATACTCATTTGGAGTTCCCGTTGTGGTGCAGCAGAAATGAATCTGACTAGGAACCATGAGGTTGCAGGCTTGATCCCTGGCCTTGCTCAGTGGGTTAAGGATCTGGCATTGCCATGAGCTGTGGTGTAGATCTCAGATGAGGCTCAGATCTGGTGTCGCAGTGGTTGTGGTGTAGGCTGGTGGCTGCAGCTCTGATTAGACCCCTAGCCTGGGAACCTCCATATGCCGGTACGGCCCTAAAAAAACAAAAAAAAACAAAAAAAAAAAAAAAAAAAAAGAAAGAAAGAAAGAAAGGAAAAGAAAATACTTGTTCATTTATCTTTTTAACCACCATTTGTTGGTTACGTACTATGAGCCAGGCAGTGGGACTAGCAGTGAACAGGACTCATGTGGTCTCTCCCCTCATTGGGATTACAGTCTAGGAAGGAGTCACTATTGAATAGGAACACGGCCACATAAACAGGTATTTTCAATATAGTAAGGTAACTGATATGCCCCAGACATGACTAAAACAGAGAAGTGGCACTTAACCTATAAGGGTAATCCTGGGCTTTGGTCCACCATTGGATCCTTTGATGCAGGTCTGCTTCTATAGACAGGTGCATCTGGCCCTGCACAAAGCACAGACCTTGCACAGTTAGGCAGGTACAGTTCTGAGCTAACTCTCAGGAATATCAGGAACAATGTATGGCACAGCATGGAACACCAACATGGAACAAAAAAATAAAAAGTCTAGTTGAATGAAAAATTACCTAAGGACACAACTGTATCAATAAGGATACAGGATAAGGATACAACTGTATCAATATAAAATCCTAGGCAATATCACATCAATATGCACTATGTGGTAGGATGTAGATATAGTTTGAGGAAAGAATATAAAAGTAGTACTGTTACCATAGAAAGGAAAGGAATGGGGGAGCCGGCCATGAACTGAGAAGGTAAGCTTGTGAACATTTTCCTTGGCCTTGGAGTCAGACTAGTCACCATTCTCTCCCTGAGTTTGCCAGTAAGCTTCACTTCCCTCATCTGTAAAGGCAACAATGATAAAGAGTGAAGGGTCACAGTGGTTTTAGAGTTGTAAGTTTATTCATCTGTAAAGGGGAACTATAATATTATCTTTAATGTTATACAGTGACAAGAAAAAGGAGAAAAAGGGCAAAGGATTTAGACACAAAAGAAACAGACTGGAAGAGAAGTATCACATAGAACCATAGGCAATAAATTAATCATCTCTCTTTCCCTTTGTTTCCTCATCGCTAAAGTAAAGATCATAATACCCCTTCCAAGGCTGTTAGGAAGAATACTTTAGGTAATATACTTAATGTGTATTACCTCTCTTCAAAACGTTCTAAAATGCATTATTCCCTTAACTTCCATGCAAGAAAACCCCTCACATGAAGATAAGATTAGCTTAACAACAAAAAACAAACAAAACAAAACAAAAAAAACCTCACAAATGTTAAAAGGGAAACACAAACATGAGGTGGTTAGATACTAGAGAAAAGAGCCCAAGGTTATCTCAGAAAGAAGAGCATCAAACTGAAGCAGATTGCTTTGGATTGCCTCTTCTGGAATAGGCCTCCTCTTGCCTCACCATCAAAACACATCCCAACCAGATTCCCTAGGGTAGAGGTAGTCACCCAGGTGGCTTCCCCTTTACCCGATTTTTAAGCCTATTCCATTTTCTGCAGAAAGCTACATTAGGCACAAGACCTCAGCAGCTCCCAGTATAAAATAGAGCATCACTGATCTCTACCTCTGAAGGTTGGTGACAGTCCTTTCCAGTCACTCTTCAGCTTTAGGGGGGTTGGTTGATCTCAGGGACAGCTGACAGCCTTATTTAGCCAACCAGCTGCTCTGTGATACACAGTGTCCCGAATGCTCAAAGTCTGATGGATGATTCTTTTGTATCCATATAAGCAGCAGTTGGAGGAGAATCCATCAGTCCCTTTGGTAGCCTCAGGGTGTCAAGGCTGCCATTCAAATCATTACCACCATAATTATTAACCATTGTTTTAGTGAGATATCTGCCAGGCAATTGTTTTTTTTTTTTTTTTTTTTTAATCATTAAAAAACAATCAGATTTCACTGGAGCAACGCTTGCCTCAAGTCACATCAACACGTTTATTAAACCCCTTCTGTTTGCTCAGTTGAACAGGAAGTCTTAAAGAAGGGAATACTTAAAATACTCTGATTTTAAAGAATAATGCTGTAGGGAAGATGTTTACACACACACACAATTACAAGGAAGAGTTGTATAATACATACAGTATATACACACTCTTACAGAGGGTCAGAGTGGTAATTTTATTTCCTGCATTTTATCACTATAGGATGCAATGGAGGAGACGCCATGGATAGAGGATTTGGAGGAATAGAATATTGCTTTTTTTCCCCTAGCAGATAAGAGAAAAACAACCAAGGGAGCAGGGAGGATATGCACCCCATTAGAGCAGCCACCAGAGCATGACTTTTTGACAAGTTTTCATCATTTCGGATAAATGTTAAAGGGCTTTTGCTTCAGAATGCTGTGTCTGATTCGGTGAGATACTCAAAGGCCTTGTCCATATTGCGACTTGGAGCCACACTTTGAACCCATTTTTTCAAGCAAGCTAAACGCAAACAGTGCAGAGGAGTGCACATGGTGAGGTCACAAACCCGGCTCCATGACATTGCAGGAAAGAACGTCTTGGATACACCTGCTAACATTTTAGACCATGCTTGATTTCCCCTGGGGTTTCGGCATTAACTACATCTCAAAGTGTTTACCATCACTGGTGGAGCTTGAGTAATCCTGTTTAAAGGTTGAAAACACTACCAAACAAGGCCAAAAAGAGAGTAAAAAAGATAGTCAAAAACAGAACCAAAGATCCGCCAGGAAAACAAAAGCAGACGGGGGCAGAACCGAGGAGAGAGCTGGAGCCCAGGAGCAGCAACTGGAAGTTCCCGGCGGCCAGGCACCCACCGTCATCCTGCCCTCGGAGTGGCGCCCTCGCCCGCGTGGGAAGCATAGAGCCGTCCCCCGGCGGTGTGTGCTTTCTGTGGCAGGCCTTGGAGCTCAGGGGAAATGGGCAGAGGCGAGAGGCGTATAGGCGTCGAGGTCGAAGCGCGCGGGAGGACGTCGGACGCCCGGTAAAGAGAGATCAGGGGCTCCTACGGGGGCCGAGGCTCCTAAGTCTGGGTAAACAGCACCTGGGCGGGTTCCTGAAGTGTGAGAGTGGAAGTGAAAGCAGGACAGGACGAGGGGAAGGAGGGCGCCAGGGGGCGGGGGGCGGGCGCTACGAGAGGAAAAAAGGGAACAACGGACAGGGATGCGGGCGCAATGAGATCCCCGCGTGAGCCTGAGAATATACGCTCAGCCTCCAATAGGGGACCGGTACGGGGAAAACGGGGCGTGACCCGGCCGTCCTGCGCGCGCCACTGGCGAGGAGCAGGCGGGAGCCAGTACTTGAAGCGGATAGTCGGAAGGGCGCCGCGTCAACAGCCGCGGCAGCCGGGCGGGGGCGAAGCTGAGTGCGCGTGCGCCGCGCGCGAGCCGGGGAGCGGGCGTGGAGTGGCGGGAGCGCGCGTGCGCGCGCCCAGGCAGCCCGGGCACCGGGTCCTGCCTTTGACGGGAGGAGGCGGCGGGTCCTCTCTGTGACGGCGGCGGTGCCTGCTCCAGACACCTGAGGCGGCGGCGGCAGCCCCGCGGCGGACGCGGAGATGTGGCCCTTGGTGGTGGTGGTGCTGCTGGGCTCGGCGTACTGCGGTGAGTGGTCACTCGCTCTTGGTTCTGCGGCTCGTGTCTAACCGCCCCCGCGGCAGCCCCGCGGCGCCCGGGCGGGTGTGTGGGCTGCACCCTGTCTGGCCTGGCGGCGCCCTGGAGAAGGTGGCAAGGGAGCGGGATGCGCGGGCCCTGCCCGCCCCGGGTGTGGACGTGGGAGGGCCCCGCGGGTAATCGGCGCCCCCCTTCCTTTCTTCCTTTCCCTCCTCTTCTCTTCCCCCTGGGTGGTAGCAGGGCTCATCTTCCCCCGTTCTCCACCTCTGGATGCACACATGGAGAAAGACTTCAAACAGAGCACCTCGCGCAGAAATTAACTGTAGAGAGAAAGGGCGCAATCGGAGCCAACCGTTGGCAGCTGTTAGGGTCCCCCCTCTTTCTCACCCCTCTTCCTTCTCAGTGCTTTAAACGCATTTGAGGTTGAAGGAGGAAGAGTGGGAGGGCCCGAGCCTTTTGCGATGAAAGTGCGCATTTTGGCGAAGTCTTTGAGAAGGGGTTTCTCCGGTTTGCCCTCCCACAGGAATACAGGAGTTACGGGGACGTAAAGGACAAATTAAGTTTCCTTTCCAACCTAGCATTTAATCAGAATAATCTTTTGGCTGCCTTTTTTTTTTTTTTTTTTTACCCTAGAAATAAGCTTCTTCGATGGAAACTCTTTTCTCACTACCCCCAAGCCCCCTCAACCCTTTAATACAGTCCAAATTGCACGTTCAAGTTTTCTTACTGTATTTAGGGGAGCATTTTTAAAAGTAATCTAGATTTCGCTTGAAGTATGAAGACAGTAACCCCTAGTCAAAATTATATTTGCGGCAGGGTGGGATTCGTGTCTTTCGACTCCAAAGGCTTTTTGCCCCCCACCCCCAAGCTTTTAGAATCCGTTTCGCTTTTTGCCTTTTTAAAACGTGTGCTTCGTCTGTAAAATTGAGGAAGGAATACGAATTTTCGTGGCTCTATAGTGCCTGTCATACTTTACATCTATAGAGCCTCTTGAATTAGAGTTAACAGTAACAAGGTATCGTTACATTTGATTCTAGAATGCTGAATTAATTAGATTTTAAACGGCATATTAGCCTCATTGTGCCATTCAAAAAGGCTGTGACTTCAAGTTATTTCCTAAATGCCCTTAAGTCCAGGCTTACCACTTTTCCCACTCTCTGAAACCTCCTGGGATGTCGGAGCTGTTAATAATCAATCTCTATTATCTAAAGGGTTGATATTAGGTAAGGCAGTGTTTCCTGTTATCGTACTTAACAGTTTGTTGTCCATTACTATGATTATAGCTCACATAATACTGCTTTCAGAAACCTGTTGTACGATCAGAAAGCCTTATATCAAAACTCATTATAAATTTATAATAAAATATTTCAATTCAGACCATTGGTCTCAAAGCCAGTTTGGAGCATAAAAAGTGTAAATCATGTACAGTTTTAAAAACAGGGATCCTATTTTCAAGTGGATTAGAAAGAACTGCTAGAATGGCACTTTTGGGGATAGAGAGTGTTAGGCCTCCTCTAGTAACAGGTATGATCTGTATAATTAGCATTCATTACATACAATATTAATATACTCAAGTCCCTGTGGAGTCATAGAATTCAGAATTTATAGTATTTTATTGTACTTAGTTAATAATAACCTGAAAAAAAAATAGAGGCTTTATGCACTTGAGTTCTGTTAAGTGTTGAATGTAAAACTGGAAGAGATAGTGTTTGTCATAAGATATAATGGATTTTTGTGCATGTGTGTTTAATATGTAGTTAAAAGAACATGTATGAGGAGATGTTAACAGTCTCAGAACACAGGTAGTTATAAACCCAAAGTGTTTGAGAGACTGAAATTAGATTCTAGAATGAATATGGAAGTCATAGATTTGTATGTTTATTTCTACTCAAGTTTGATTTTACTTTCAGTTTCATTTATAAATGATTGGTAATCAAAGCTATTTCCTGGTAGCCACTACAGTTTCAGTTGACTTTTATAGTAAAGAAAGTTATCTAAAATGCCCATTCCTTCTAATTACTGGCAAAATACAGCATCCTGTATTGGTTTACAAGATGCAGAATGAATTACTATTCTCCTTTCCTCCCCCCCATATGTCCAATTATACATTGTTTGAAAGCACATCAGCAGTTTCAGTGGTATTCACTAACTGATAAATAAAACATTACTCAAATAATGACAGTGATATGAACTGTCTTTTCAGAAGTTGAATGATTTTTCTTTGTTCAAAGTAAGTTTTTAAAAGCAAGGGGACACATGATTAAAAACATTTTTCTTGTCTAAGTCTAGTAGTACTTTGGCTTGCTTGAACAAAAATGTTTTCTTTTCTCCTTAAGAATATATTACTTTTAACCACAGTTTGCCATTTTAGGGAAGTAAATGCCTATTTAATAGTACTTATTTCCGGGGGCTGCCCAGCAGTCTGGAGGCAGTGTGCTAAAGCATTACACTAAATGCCTACCATTAGGACACTTGCTCATGCTGTCATCTGTATTTTGGCAGATGTTTTATCTTTGCCATTGAGTTGTTAATGGAGATTTGAAAGGCCAGGTTCTAAAGATGAAAAATAGGTGGTTTTCCTCAAATTGATAAGCGTTCTAAACCCAAAATACTCACATTATTGAAACTGGGTTTGTATTCCTTAATGTTAATTCAAGTTTAGCTGGTATAGACATTATTGTTTAATACATAACATTCATGTTCTTTTAGTGACATAATTTACATAAAACTGTTTTAAGTATGTTTTAGGCTTTTGCTGTCATAGCTTTTTATACAAGATTAAAATTTCTGTATTTTTATATCTTGTGCCTCAGCCTAATATAATGCACTCTTGGGTTGTGATAAAGCAACTTTCACTTTGTGTAGTAGTGCTGATATTTCTTCTGTGATAAAATAACAGGAATGATAGTGTAGGATCAATTTTGCTAAACTCATCATGGTACTAAAGTGAAAAAATGTGGAGCATCCAGGAAATTTGTTTTTGACATACCTAGACTAAAACAGTAGAACCTGAATTTTCCCTCTTTGTGGTTACATGGAGTCGAAACAGGAATTAGAAGCTACACCCTCCTCTGAATATTTCGTTCCATGGCCATGGATCAGGTGTGAAAGACTCAGAATCTGGTCAACCTCAGGGTTTGAGATTTAGATGAGTCTACATGCGTATTTGAATACATGTTACACTTATGGGTTAAAAAGCAGGGCAAGGGATTTGGCAAGGGCAGAGTCTGGCAAAATTGCTTTTTCTGTTTTAAGCAAACATGAGCCCATGTCGTGTTCTAAGTACTTTGTAAGGCCCTCTTGGCCATACAGATAAAGTTCAGACTGTATGCCTTTTAATAAATTAAAATATTAGTTTATAAAGAGAAGAGATTTTTTGTTTTCATACCTCAGTGGTACTTAATGTTTTTTAAGTACTTGACAAGGCGGTAACGCTGGATGTTATTGACTTTAAACTGCTCTGGGCCTTATAATACTAGGTTGACCACATACATTCTTACAAGGCCATTTTAAAACCTATTTGGGGAATTATTTTGAGTCAGAACTAACATGTGTGGACACCTCCATTTTACCCCAGACTTAATTTGGTCTCTCTTGAGAAGGATCTGACTAAATCCTCCTCAGGACTCCCATCCAACTGGATTCAGTGTGAGACCCCAGTTCTTCATACTAGGGCCTAGTATGGCAAACATTAGTGGGTAGGATTCATTTCTAGCAGGTGTCTTACTCCTGAGCTTTGCTTCCTGTACCTTAGTGACTGCTGGGGCTTACCCCATTCTTGAACATCCATTCCAAGCAGATAATTAACTTCCTACTCTACTGCAAAAAATAGTGATGTGTGGTGTGGACTCACTCAACTTCCCACCTACTATTACTAAACTTGTCTATAATCTTAGGCAACCTTCATCTCATTATCCTCCTCTACCCAGTGTCAGAAGTATTGCCGTTCACCTTTCCAGGGAAAGGACCACCTGTCTACTGCTCTTTCACATCCGCCATCTTGGAGACCTGCTTAATCAGATGAATTCTTCACTCTTGTGTCTTAGATCTTTCCCTCTCCATTGATTCCTTCATCTTAGCATTCAGACATGCTCAGGTTTTACCCCATATTAGAAACAAACAAGAAGAACAACCGCAAAACCTTGCCCTTGTCCCTCCCACTATGCTCTTTCCATTATGGTCTTCTGGCTCTGCTTTCTGACACAGCCACATTTATTCCGAGAGAATCAGTGCCTCTTCTTTCTCCCCTCCTCTTCACTTCTCCAGGGCAGTCTGACTTCTAATCCCTGGTCTGTTGACATCGCTGCAGTTAAAGAAGCCAATGATGAAACTTTAATCTAGAGGCTGTTTTTACTTATCCTACTTAATATCTATTTTGTCCATATTAAGACCCTTCTTTGATGTCTGCAGTTGGTGGTCTTTGCTGCCTCACTTCTCTTGCTTATTTTTCCACATCCTTGGTTTGTTCCTCTTTAAATATTTTGCTCCCTAAATATTGATGTTCCCTAACATTTTATTCTCTGGTACCTACTGTATTTGCTGTGCAGGGACTCTCTGGGTGATCTTGTTTAGGCTCACAGTTTCAGTTACCAGCTGTATTCTTGCTGATTCCCAAGTCATTGTAGCTCTGACCTTTCTTCTTAAATCCAGATCTACTGGACATCTCCATTTCACTGTACCCACAGGTACTTTAATACTCAACCTATTACATATTGAAAGATTATTCACCCCTAAATCTCTTAAATCTGTTTTCTCTATAGTTAATCTATTTCTAACTAGTTGTACATTCTATTTTAGTTAATAACTGTAATTCTTCTCCCTTAACCTCCCACATCTGACTTATGTTGATTTTATTTCTTTGTTTTTTACTATAATTTTTGGCCTTCTCACCAGTTGTCATTTTCCTGGACTTTTGCAGTGATCTCTTAATGGATCTCCTTTCCCATCTCCCTTCCCACCCTCAATTTAACCTTCCTGCTGCTGTATTATTTTTTTAAATGCAAGAAAACCTGAGTGGTTTGCTATTGCTTGTGTTATCAACTTCATACTCCTCAGAATGACATTCAAGGAAGCCTTTACAATATTTCTTAACCATCTTTTGCAGCCCCCTTTCCTAGGACTCACTTGAATAATCTTCTGCTTCTGGTTATTCACTTTTTTTATTCTTCTATACCCATTATGTACTCTGCCTAGAAAGCCCTTCCTTTTCTGTAATATTCCTGCTCATCCTTCAAGACCCAGTTTAAACATTACCCTGTAGGAAGAGCATTCTTAGACACATCATGTAGTTTTTAAGCAACACTTCCATCCAATCTGCAACTGACTTGATTGAGATTTTTTTATTAAAATAAGTAGCTACAAGATACCATAATCAGGTCTATAGAAGTGAAACAGTGAAGACTCTCTTGAAATATGGAAGAAAAATGAATCTTTCCTGATATGATATTTACATTTTCCTCTCTTGGGAGTCACGCTTTAAATTTTTACATTCAGAACGAATGTATTAAGTCCTAGTTTCTGGATCCTGGGTTCCACAGGATATGAAATGAAGACATTGCCCTTGCATTTCTATCTTTTGAACCTAATGGAGAGCTCAGTAAAGTAAAACAGTAATTACAAGCTTTGGTAGTAAGTGCAATGACAGCACTTGAACAGGAGGCTATGGGAGCAATGAGGAGGGATGAATACAGTTGAGTAGTGGCAGCAGAGGGGGACGGGATTGAATATCTCAACTGTGCTTTAGCAGGAAGAGCCAAAGTTAGCAAACTCAAGCTGCCATTTATTGAACATTTGCTATATACGTGAAAGGCACTGCAGTAAGAACTCCATGTCATTATCTTATTAAATCTTAAAACTCTGAGGTGTACACTGTCACTATTCACATTTTATAGAGGAAGGCACTGAGATACAGAAATGAAGTAACTTTCGGGAGTTCCCATCGTGGCTCAGTGGTTAACAAACCTGACTAGTATCCAGGAGGGTGTGGGTTCAATCCCTGTCCTCGAGCAGTAGGTTAAGGATCCAGCATTGCCTTGAGCTGTGATGTAGGTCAAAGCCTCGGCTCGGATCCTGCATTGCTGTGGCTGTGGTATAGGCCGGTAGCTACAGCTCCTCTTTGACCCCTAGTCTGGGAATCTCCATATGCCGTGGGGGCAGCCCTGAAAAGACAAAAAGACAAAAAAAAGAGAGAGAGAGAGAGAAATTAAGTAACTTGCCCAGGGTTATACAACTACAAGATACCAAAGTCTAACTCCAGGGTACGTTTTCTCACCCATACATTCAGTGAAGGTAAGGTAGGCTGGGGAACAGTTTGTGCTTGGAGAAGGGCAAGGAGATGAGAAGGCACTTGCATATCCATGGAATTGCAAGGTCATTCTGACTGAAGCTTAGTTTGGAAATGAGGGAGTAGAGAAGGTGGGGCTGAACCGGATCTTGAAGGACCTAGTTTGTATTCCATGCTAATACACTTAGAATTTAGACTAAAGTGTGTTTGTATGGGGGTGGGGGTGTGCTATTAAAGTATATTAGGCAAAAGAGTGCACATTTGCATTTGGAACAGTTATTTTGGGAACTGTAGAAAATACATTGGGGCTGGGGTGGGGAAACATTGAGGCTGGAGGCAGGGAGCTAGTTAGGAGGGTATGGCAGTAGTTCAAGGGAGAAACGATGACTGTAATTAATTCATACAACAGACATTGGATTTAGGAACTATTAAATAGGTTGAGCCTACCGAAAACCCTCCATGGCTGAGGAGGGGACAGAATCCAACATGATTCTCAGGTTTTGTTGACCACTGGATAATAGAAAATATGAAAATGGGAGGGTAAGCAGAAGGTAAAAAGGTTTTTGGACATGTTGATGGTGAAGTGATTGTAATACATCTAAGCGGAAATGTGCAGCCCACGATTGGCTTTCCAAGGTCTGCAGTTAGGGAGAAAGCTGGGGCCTAGTTAAATAAAAATGGTGTGGATAGTTGAAACTGTAGAGTAAGGAAGAACACTTGGGCCAGGAAGGATGGGGGCAATGCTGAATAGGAAGTCTTTAGGAACCTTTTATTGTGAGTCAAGGAATAGATTTCAGTAAAGAAAGCAAGCTGCAATGAGGTAAACAGAGCAGTAGGAGGAAATTGAGACTCCAGAAATAACCATGGAGGCCAAGAAATAAGAGCAAGAAAGGAGCAGTCCACTGGCTCAAGAATCACAGAGAAGTCAAGGCAGAAAGTGAAGCATGCACATTTAGTTTTCACAGGGGATTCTTGATGCCTGGAAAGAACTGTTGTAGTGAAGAAGATAAGGTGGGGACCAGGTGGCAGAGATTTAAGAAGTAAGAGGTGAAGAAATGCATTTAGATTATCTTTTTAGGATGCAAGGAGAAAGAGACAGGTATATGTGGGATTTTTTTTTTAATTGGCTAATATTTAAGCATTAAAAAAATTTTTTAAACATATTATAAATGAACTTGGGGGATATAAGAGGCCGATAATCAACCACTTTCCCTAATGTCTTTGAGGAGATTGATGAGTGCGGAGGCAGAAATGGAAATGAGGTCTCAGGTGAAGGGATTCCTTGCTGAAAGGGAAGAAGTGCAGGGAAGAAAGGTGCGGGTAGTTGGGGCTGCAGGTAAATTTATACTTGGAAGTGTTGGAAGCTTCTGGTTTCTTGTCTGGAGAACTCAATTTGAAATAAGAAGTAGAAAGACAGGGCTCCTTTGGAGAGTGTAGGATAAGCTCTTGCAATATTAGAGTGATTTAAGAGCTGTTACAAAGGAGAGAAATTTTACATGGAGCAGGTGAAAAGATAAAAGATTGAAGGCGCAGATGGGTGGGGTCTGTGACAATCTTCTGTTGTTCCCCTAGTAGCAATGCACGTTTTCTTAAGCATCTGTAAAACTGATTACTCTCCTGCCCATCCATAGCTTGAAGGATAGCACCTAAGACCTTGTGTTACGGAAAATATGTGTCCGTCGCTCGAGTGAGAATTCCAAGCTTTCTTAAAGATAATTCCTGCATTCTTTTCATTATTGTATCCCCACATCCTGTGTCATCCTATGACATTATTGTATCCCCACATCCTATGACAGGGTTTCAGATCAGGTAATTCTCAATAAGTGTTTGTTGCATTTTAATATTTCTGAGCTAGACCAGTGTACTCTATGTTGAGGCTTCTCTGCAAGTGTGTAGTAGCTGTTCGGGACTGTAGTATACGAGTTGGTTTGAGTTGGTGGTATTCACAGAGGTTGTAAGGTCCAATATTTTTGACATTTGATATGAATTAGTTTTCCCATTTCATTTGTTAATTTATCTGTAACTCCAGTATCACGATGGTTATACTTATCAGTTCCTATCTGATTTAGACTGCTCTGGGCATTTCTTGATTGTTGAGAGTTTACTCATTCATGGTAATTATCTATGTTCCTTTATTTGCTCTGTATATTTTAGATCCTTTCTTCACTATGCTGTTTCATCAGAAGGCAGTAAGCAAAAGAGAATAGCCAAATCAGATAATTTTTACTACTTTTAATAGTTTTTTAATAAATGTTTATAGAGGATGAAGTTGTAGTTAGCAGCTGGTGGAGCAATATTTTTAGACTATCTTTATTTATTAATTATTAGTGCAAGGGTTATTCAAATTATAGTTTATCCAGGTCAATTTCACTTTGAATTTTATTGACAGCATTTATTCTACTTAAATTGCTTCAGCTATGAAATTGTTTGTATTACAACAAATAATGCAGTGTAATCAGTGCTTTCTGTATTCTTTAGAAAATTCATTTTCTAAACTTAAGTTAGCAAATCATGGAGTGTTTGCCGACCACTTCTTACTCACCTAGAGGCTTCTAAAAAGTTTGCTGGGATAATTGAGCTCTTGTATCTCTTTTATTAAAGAATAATTTTTAGAAGGTAAAATCTTGACTCAACTGTAAAATGAACATGTGTCAAAGAATTTATTTCTTGCATTAATTAACCAGCAAGCCAGCAAGATGCTACAGCCATCTTGGTTTTAAAAGAAAATTGGAAGAACAGACATGTACATATAGGCAAGCAGGGATGGTGAAATGAATTTGTGAATAGATGCAACATTGGTCAGTATCCTCAGGGCAATAAAATATAATTTTTTAAATTCCTGTTTTCCATCAGGCAGAAGTCAACTGCAGAACGTTTACTTGTATTTCTGTGTGTAGGAATCATTTGCATTATCATCAGTTTTCTACAACTTAACGAAATTTTAGGAACAACCCAGTTTTAGCGAAAAGCACAGGCTCCTGTGAAATCAGATATTCCAAAAGGATTTGTCAGACAATGCCCAGCACTCCATTGAAAGGACTCCCAGTAATCTTTTTGGCCATTTCAAAATTGTTGACCATATTTTCTGACACTTTCTTTCCTTTCTAATTCCAGAATCATAGCCTCTTTCTTCTGTCCTCATACATTGTAGTCTCCCCATCCATGCTTCTTTCTCAGGGGAAATCATTCACAACTCCAAGGTTTTGAAGAATGCAATTGGAAGTCCAGGTTTTGCCTGGGGCTTCCTGATAATTTGGATGGCTAGAAATGTAGAGAACTGGGGGAGAGGTGAGCTGTGGGTGCCCACAGGGTTGATTCAGACTTCAGATTCCCCAAAATGTAACAATTTAGACCTGCCAGTCATAGAAGTTCTGGAGTTTTACGTTAAAATGTGGTAGTGCCTTGTGTTTATAGTATCACCCTACATATTTATAGCACAGTATTCTTTAGAGAGCACTTGCCAATATATTTTCTCCTGATGCTGGCCATAGTTCTATAAAGTATCTCAATGTTCTTTTTTTTTTTTTTGGCTTTTTAGGGCCGCACCTGTGGCATATGGAAGTTTAAATCAGAGCTGCAGCTACTAACCACAGTCACAGCAACACAGGATCCAGGCGGCATCTTCAAGCCACACCGCAGCTCATGGCAACGCCTGATCCTTAACCCACTGGGCGAGGCCAGGAATCAAACACGCATCGTCATGGATACTGGTTGGGTTTGTTACTGCTGAGCCACAATGGGAACCCCTCGGTATTCATTTTTGATCCTCTTACTTACTTACAGAGAGTAAGCCAAGGCCTAGAAATGTTAAGGGAATTGCTTAAGGTCATATACTGAAAAATGATAGAAGTAAGATTTGTTCTCAGGCTTTCTAAACATTGTTCAGGTCATATTTCACCCCGCATTCTAGCATTTAATTCAGTGGGCATTTATTAGATAGCAATCATATTCCTAAGGTAGTAACAACCTATGTCCCTGATGAAGGAGCACATCTTAAACGATTAAGCTTGATGTTTTATTTATATTTGTTAGTGCTTTTTTGGAGGAAAGCACCAACTAACTACTTAGGTGAAAGTGTTGATAAATGGCTGAAGAAGATGGAAGACAACTACAGTGTCTCCACATTTTTGCACATTTTAGGTGAAAGATGAGTCATCACATAGACTTTCTTAATCCCTCTTCTATAAAGCAACAGCCAGTGGTTTAGCCTATGGGAGAGTTGATAGGATATATGTTACTTATTAGCCATATCTACTGTTGGTTTCAACTTGCGTCTTAGTTTTATTGTGGGTTGTTTGTGGTTTCTCAAAGGAAGGAACACTTGTCTGTGCATTTGGAAGTTTTTCCTTGGTTTCATTGAAATGTGGGAGTGGGAAAATGCCATTCAGTTGTGTATAATCCTTTAAGGTACTTGCATACAAAATGTCTGTTGTTATCTGTATTTTGCTGTGGGAAAGTAGCCATACAGAATGTTTTCTATCCTTAGCATTTTAAGACTTTCCATTCTAGTGGAAAGATGTGATGTGATTCATGTGATTTACTTTTTATATTAAAGTACAGTAGAGCCTGCCACCTTTTTTGGAAATGAAACATAGGGATAGAGATAAACTTCATATCAGTTTAGCAAGTTCTATTTTGAGGAAGTGCATTGCAGTTTCGACTGAATATAATATTTATTTTCAGTGTAAATTTTTCTCATGGTAAGGACAATATTTTTCTACATATATCAGTAGGCATTAATGGTTACTTCAAAGCTTCCAAAGCCAGATACTACACTATATGTTCTAACATGGTTGCTGAATTTTTTGCCCAAGATGCGTGAGAATTTGTATTTTGTTTTACTGGGAAAGCATAAAGAAAAATTAGTGTTGTTTATCAGCTGCGCACATTAATATTAAAATAATTTGTTTCTTCTTTTCACCCTGCCCATCTTCTCTTCTCTGTATCCACCTTACTTGCTTAAGTGAACAATCTTATCTTAAGGATTTGTAACATACCCAGAATCTTATAGTATAGAATTATGTAATGAAATGAAACAACTTTATTTCTCTCTTTCAGGTTCAGCTCAGTTGATATTTAATATAACCAAATCTGTAGAATTCACCGTTTGCAATACAACTGTTACCATCCCATGTTTTGTTAATAACATGGAGGCAAAGAACATTTCTGAATTGTATGTCAAGTGGAAATTTAAAGGAAAAGACATTTTCATCTTTGATGGCGCTCAGCACATATCCAAGCCCAGTGAAGCCTTCCCTAGTTCAAAAATCTCACCATCAGAATTACTACATGGCATTGCCTCTTTGAAGATGGATAAGCGTGATGCCGTCATAGGAAACTACACTTGTGAAGTAACAGAATTAAGCAGAGAAGGCGAAACCATCATAGAACTAAAACGTCGTTTTGGTAAGATGTCTATAAAGTTTCCCTTTTATTTCTCTAGCAGCAACATGATCTTGTTAGAAAGCAGGGCACATTGGGGTTAGGAACTCTGAATCAAAAAGCAGGCTCCTGGAGGTCCCTGTTGGCTCCGAGGGTTAAGGATGCAGTGTTGCCACTGCTGTGGCTCTGGTTACAGCTATGGCGTGGGTTCAGTCCCTGGCCTGGGAACTTCTGCATGATGTAGGCCCAGCAAAAAAAATAAAAGCAGGCTACTAATAATAAATTTTGGTGCAATGTTTAGCAGCTTTAGGGTCATGAGGTTTTATCTTATTTGCTCTTCTACTTTTCACAATAAATCTCCTTTGTTGCCTATTAATTTGTACATTGTGTGATTCTCAGACTTTTAGTTTGAGGACTGTTCTATTGCAGTGAGCAGTTCTGGGGTCGTTTACTCTGCATTTCTGTTTGCTACCATCGAAAGTACTTTCTTCCTGTGATTAATTTTCAAATCTTTTGCAAGTTATTTAGCCTTTTTTTTTTTTTTAACCTTACACTTTGATCAAGGATTGACAAATCCCAGCCATGCTTCTTCTAGAAGAATAGATTAGGAGGAGAATCCAAAGATTAAAAATTAGGTTATCATGGCTGATTCTTGTGCTTAGCCTTGCTTTGGTATTTTTTTTTTTCCCTTGGCCAAGATGTGAGAGAGCTAGGGATCCAATTTAATTTATTTAAATTCACCCTTGGTTATAATACTGTGATTCTGCCCTTTCTTTATAACTTGAGTTAGTGAGTTGCATAAAGTAGTAAAGCTAGCCAAAGTAAACAGGCTCCTTTCTTTTCTATTCCTTGTCAGCTTATTTCTTCAGCCACCCAGAAATACATCCCAGCTTCCTATTTTGAAAGCTCTGTTTAGAATCACTAGACATGTTACCGATCTCAGGATTAGGCCATTCTTTGGGAACCTGTGCTTTAAATGGGATCAGATCAGTTCAATTAGAGCTACTATTTGCCTCTATTCTCTCATTTATTGTTCCTAAATGTCCATTACCAGATGGGGGATGGGGTGTTTAGACTGATAGAATGTTTTGACATTGCTTAGGATTAGGAATCATCAGATCTGAGTTATATTCTGCAACAGAACTATTCACCTATATGATACTGAGAAGTTCCATCACCCAGTCACCTCATCTCTAAAATGGGATGAAAATAGATGCCTGCTTTTATGTATATACAGTCTAATGAGCAACAAATGAGATCCCTTGTGTACAGGTGCTTTGTGAACCACAGTGCTTGGCAGATGGAAATTGTGTTCTTGGGGTGTTTATTTTATGAAGGAGGGTATCAAGTTGCTGAACACCTGGAGGTTATGAGAGGGAGTTTCGCGCCACTTGGAGTGGGCAGGAGATGGCTCAGAGTAGGCTAGCAGAATCTGGAAGGCTGTTCTGTTCAGAAATCACTCTTATGTTGTAACTTTTATTCATCTGATAATTGAGTTGGGCTAAAGAGCTTTTTTCTCTTTAAAGTATACCTTTCAGCAGGGATCTAATCTGGAATTGGATCATCTAATATGTAGTTGAAATTTTTTCTGAAGGAATGTGCGGTTTCTTTGAAATGAAAAGACATGGGGAAGCAGTAATTTTGGAGTGTGGTGTGTAGGTCACTGAGAGCTAAATGGTAAACTCGTGACAGAGGCCTGAAAAACCAGAAGATGGAATGTAGATGGATGGGAAAGGAACACAACATCTGAGATAATGAGAAAGTTTATCATTTTGTATAATTGTTTCATCTTTTTTTCCCAAAGTACCCCAATACAAATATGAACTGTGCTTACTTTGGAGCCATTAAAATAAGAAGGTATCATTTTGTTGTAGAGAAGGTAGAAAACTACCGGAGGTCTTTGGCTTTGTACCCATTTTTATTTTTCGGAATAATTATAGATTCACAAGAAGACATTTGGCTTCGCACTTATTTTTATTTTTTGAAATAATTACAGATTCACAAGAATTTGCAAAGGTAGAACAGAGGGGTGCTGTGTACTTTATTCAGTTGTCTCTAATGGTTACATCTTATATAGCTTCTTGTATTCAAAACTAGGAAGTTGACAATGGTACATGTGTGTATGTTTCTTTGTCATCTTACGATGTGTCTGTTTATGTAACTACCACCCCCACTGGGTTATAGAACTACTCCATTAGCACAGAGGTCTCCCTCATTTTGACCTGGTGAGCACTAATTTGTTCTCCACATCTGTCCTCTTGTCATTTCAACATGGTTGTGTGAATGGAATCATACAGGATGGAGTCTTTTGAGACTGGCTTTTTTCACTCAACACAGTACCCTTGAGAGCGATCCAAGTTGTTGCCTGTATTAGTGATTTGTTCTCTTTCTCTCTTTTCTTGGCCGAGTGATACTCTATGCTGTGGGATGTCACAGCTTGTCTAACCCTTCCCCTATTGTAGGACATCAGAGGTGTTTCCAATTTGGGGCTCTTACAAATGAAGTTGCTCTGAACTATCACGTAGAGTTTTTTAGGTGGGCATATTCTTCATGTCTCTGACCAAATGCCCAGAAGTGTGATTACTGGGTTGTATGCAAATGTATGCTTTGTTTTTAAGAAAACTGCCTCACTGTCCTCCGGAGTTGTGGTTCCATTTTACATCCCCACGAGCAACATGTGAGCGATCTAGTTTCTTCACATCCTTTCCAGCATCTGCTGTTGTCATGAACTTTTTTGCACCTATTTTTGACTGAAACACAACATAACAAAACCCTCCTCTGCACAAAAAGCTAGTTGGAGCCTGACTCTTTATAGTGGAATAAAAATTTATTGTGATAAGGAGACTTACCCATCATGTGGACTTTGGGGATTTAGGCAATAGAAACCATTTTTACAATGTTGCACTTTTTCACAAATATAGACATAAATGAGAAATAGAAATTGTTTAGAATTCCGCTTAGTAGAATATGGAATAAAGGTGGCCATTCTTTGTGCCCTTTTTAAAATTTTTTTATTGTATTTTTTGTCTTTTTAGGGCCACACCCACGGCGTTTGGCGGTTCCCAGGCTAGGGCTCCAGTTGGAACTGTAGCTGCTGACCTACGTCACAGCCACAGCAATGCAGGATCCAAGCCGTATCTGCGACCTACACCACAGCTCACAGCAACACTGGATCCTTAACTCACTGAGCGAGGCCAGGGATCAAACCTGTGTCCTCATGGATGCTAAACCGGTTTGTTAACCGCTGAGGCACGATGGGAAGTCCTTGTGCCATTTTTTTGAACACGGTATTTCGGAAATACTGTCTATAAGATATAGATAGATAGACAAGATTTTATATACCTCTGTGCTTGTGTATAGTATAGTACCATGGAAGGAACACAGGACTTGAATTCAGAAAACTTTTTCTATACTTTACCAGTTTCTAGCTTAGGAAAATTAGGATAAGAAACTCAATCTATCTGACCCTCTGTTTTTTTATTGTAAAATAGGAGCACCATCTCCACAGGCTTGTTGGAAAACTAGTCTGGTCCTCAAGTTTTTTTTTTAATCTGCAAAATGGAAATACCATTTCCATCACAGGCTTGTTCAAAATATATTGCTTACTTAACAGTGATATATTGAGCACCTGCTATGTGCCAAGTATTGCACGAGGCTCTATGGATTCAGTGATGACTACGACACGATCCCTGCTTTCAAGGAAGCAATAGTACCAAAGTAGTGCAAAATAATCTTACATTTATTAGGAAACATACCAGATAGTTTATGTATGTGTGTCCTGTCATCTTCCTAAGAACTCTAGGAAACAGATAAAGGTCTTACTATTTAACAGATGAGAAAACAAGAGAGAGTTAGGGTACTTGTTCAAGGCTAGAGTCATAGCCAGGATTTTAACCTAGATCTGTTTGTCTTTAAAAGCAGTATTTTTACCACCACTGTATATGGTTCTGTGAAAACACCAAATATTAAATTTAAGTAATAATCATAAAATGTGTTATTAATATTTATATTTACAGTATTAATGATACAAAAACTTGGAGGCTTAAAATTTTACTGTTTTCTAAGTGAGCTATTAGGGTTTTTTTGTTTAAAAGTTCCGTTCAGGGGTTCTCGTTGCTGCTTTGTGGGTTAAGGATCCAGTGTTGACTCTATGAGGATGCAGGTTCTATCTTTGGCCTCACTTGATGGGTTAAGGATCCTGCATTGCCACAAGCTGAGGCATAGGTCGCAGATGCAGCTTGGATCCCTTGTTACCGTGGTTGTGGCATAGGCAACAGCTGCAGCTCTGATTTGACCCCTAGCCCAGGAACTTCTATGTACTGCAGGTACAGCCATAAATATAAAAGTAAAATAAAAGTTCTGTTCAAGTTTAGCAAAGTTGTCACTTCTGTTATTATCAACATGATATACGTTGTGTTCATAATGTTGACATGAAGGCATTTCAAGATTCTTGTGTTAGTTTTCTAGTTGTGTACTAATAACTACAAATGTTGCAGCTTTAAACAACACCTATTGATTAGCTCACCATTTTGTAGGTCATAGTTCTGGTCATGGGATGGCTGGGTTCTCCATTCACTCTTAAAGGGCTAAAATCAAGGTATTAGCCAAGCCGTCTTCTCACCTGGGGCTCAGGGTCTTGTTCCGAGTGCACATGATTGTGGCAGAATTCAGTCCCTGGTGATTGCATGGCTGAGGTCCCTGTTTCTTTGCTAGAGGTCTGATGAAGGGATCTCTTAGTTCCTATGGGTTGTTCCCATTCCTTGCCACACAGCATCGCTCACATTTAAAGCCAGCTAGGGAGAATCTTCCTTTTGTTGAATCCCTCTGACATGTTGAATTTCCTCCTAGAAAGATCCCAGACCTTTTTAAGGACATATTAGATCTTCCCCCTGTCCTTTAAGAATAATCACCCTTTCTCTAATCTACCTGGGAAGCAAAGATTTTATTTTACCAAAATAATTGACTGTGCTTCACTTCGTCCTTTTTAGGTTTCAATTATTTAAGAAAACCCAACCTTCTCAATATTAAAAGAGCTGTTTAGTTCACAATTCTGTAAACTTCTAAATTTGCCTTTAATATATTCTATTATCATACTGGTTAAATAGATAATTAAGTGTTATTTTTTAATAATCTGTGATCCTATTCAGTCAAATGTTCAAATCTTTTGACATTTTAACAACCTCCCCAAATAAAATTCCAAATGAACACTTTTTGACCTCAAAGAACTTTGAGATTTCCCATAGGATTCTTAGAAAATTTCAAAGGATTTGCCTCTGACCCTGTAAAAGAGAGATGTTAAACTAATTATGTTTATTAGGTATATTAAGTTACAAAGAAAGCATTGTCAAATAAGTGATGATAAACCTTCTTAGGTTGTATTTGTATCCATGCAGGTTATTAATTTAAGTGTTCCAGAAAGTGTACGAATTTTTAAAATCTCATGTTCTAATATAATGTCAACAGTCATAATTCCAGTTATTCTCTTAAGATATTGTTTTCACTGAAATTAAAAAAAAAAAAGAATGATCACCCTTTCTCAAAGTCAACTGATTTGGGACCTTAATTGCATTCAGCAAAATCCCTTTTGCCACATGACACAACGTAATCGTGGGAGTGAAATCTTTCCTCTTCATACCCCATCCCCCTTCAAGGGGAGGGAATTATAAAAAGCTGATTGCGGGGGTGGAGGGGGTGGGGTGGGGGTGGTGGTGGCAGGGTTTGAGGGGGCCATCTTAGAATTCTGGCTTTGATTAAATAATTGGGGACTATATCCTAGCCAAGTCAGTATATTTAAAAAACCCCATCACAATCCTGAAGCATCAAGAAAATTGCAGCTTGAATTTTAGTGTCAGAAATTTTATTGTGATCTTCTTTTATGGAAATATAGTCTCTGTGTAGAGGTTACCCATGTATGTATTTGAAAAAGAGGCACACTCAGTTGATTAGAGTGATTTACTGGCTCTTTCAGGCCATCCCATTTTGTACACAGAGATAAGAGAAATGAGATCCTGGGTTTCTATAATATTTAGACTTGGAAGCAAAATTTCAGCACTTACCCATAAACCACATCTTCTTTGCCTCTCACCTCAGGAGTTTATTTTCCTGGGAGCCGCTCTACCTGACCAGGAATTGGAGAGTAATGGACATGGTTGTCAGCGATAGCTTTGGTGGAGTAAGAGTAAGATGTCCTTGGATCATCTTTCTTAATCCTGAGGTGGAGAAATATCTGCTATTGTACTTAGTCCATTTTAAACTTTATTTTTGCAGTGCCATCGAAGCTTGGAACTAAAAGGAACCTTAGAGAAGTTCTTGTCTCCCTCTCCCCTAGGGAGACAAAAGTTAATCATCTGACAATACTACCATAACAAATCAGTAGCTTAAAACCATATACATAGTTTTGTATAAAACTTTGTGTTTTTCTCCAGTATCTCATCCAATACTTGAATATCCAATTCAGTTATCCTCAAACTTTTCCTACTGTAACAAATTGTTCATGTCAGTGAGAGAAGATAGATTATAGCAGGGAGCTGCAGCAGTGAATTTAAACTGAGAGAATCATGGATACTGCCCTCCCCTCCCCACCTACCCCCCACAAAATCACTGGGGTAGAAGCTGAGAGGGGAGAGTATGTGAAGTTTAATTCTGAAATTCTGATAAGCTCCAGTGAAGAATCACTTAGACAATAATTTTTGTTCTGTAATTTCACCCTCTGTCACTGAAATATCTCTCACTATTATTTCTACATAGAGGTGTAGAGTCAGCTATTAGTCATCTAGTCTGTATCCCCATCTAAACCATGAATTGGCTCTCTCACACTCCAGGTAGTTGGTCATTCAAACTTTTTACGTAAACGCTAGACTTAAACACTTGACGTGATGAGACTGTTACTTCCCAAAGGATTTTAGTCTATTATCGGGCAGTTCCCATTCTTCCTAGAGTCAAGCTAAAACTTGCAACCCTGTAATTTCTCACTCACTAGGAGGGCTGTGGTATTTCTCTTCCAAGTTTATTCTCCTCTAAGGTAAAAATCCCCAGTTCTTTCCACCGTTGCTCACGGTTTCAGGATCCCCATTCTAGTCACTTTCCTTTGAAACAATTTCCCTGTTATGTCTTTAAATGTGATAAGTAAAACTGAACTCAGGACTGCATTTGTGGGCCATGTCCTAACTTTCCTGCTACTGCCTGATTCTGCACTACCTTTTCTGATAGATCCTGCTTCTCTGTAATCCATTCCCTTCATAGCTGCCAAAGAAGAGTTTAAAGAAACTAGGTCATTTTTCTTCCCTATTTGAGGCCTTCTGATTACTTGTCATTGCTTGTAGAATAAAATATCCAAGCTTGCTTTCTTTTTTCTTTGCTTTTTTATTTTATTTTATTTTTTTAGAGCCACAGTGGTGGCATATGGAAGTTCCCAACCTAGGGGACGAATTGAAACTACAGCTGCCGGCCATAGCCACAGCAACACCAGATCCAAACCACATCTGCAACCTACACCACATCTTATGGCAATACCAGATCCCCAACCCTGTGAGCAAGGCCAAGGGTTGAACCCACATCCTCACAGATACTAGTTGGGTTCGTAACCCGCTGAGCTACAGCAGGAACTCCCCAGGCTTCCTTAACTCTTAAGACTCAACATGATCTTAACCCCAGCAAACTCTTTCCATCTCATCTGCTATCATTAAATTCTAGCCACACTCCCCTTGTGAATCGTTCAGTTCTCAAACTTGCAGTTCCTTCCTTGTATCTTCTTCCCTCTCTTCACATGACAAGCTCCTCCAATCTGAGGCTCAGAGCCAGTTCCTCTCCCCAGAGGCCTCTCTTTACTACCCACAAGAGGCTGTTCTTCAACCTCTCTCCCTCCTCAAGCTCATGGCCCCAACTGGCTTATTCAATTTTGAACCCCAGATACTTAGAAAAGCACCCTACCCTTAGTGGTCTTTCAATACATATTTGTGTAATAAGTGAGAAATGAGTGCTCAGACCCGGTCAAATACACTCTTATTTTCACTCATAGATTGCTATTAATATATCCTAAGACTGTTGAAGATGTCCCATTGTATATAGAGGGAGACCAGTGCAAGAACATTTCATTGTCAGCCTTTCTGGAACACAACATCAGATCCTGGCTGTATTTTGAAGGTAGCGACCACATGATTTACTTTCAGCCCAGAGTCGGGGAGTGAGAGAAACCAAGGGGTCAAGGATGAGTCCAGGGTTTTGGAGACATGGAGTCACCGCTACGGAAATGGGGAAGACTGTGGGGGGATTGGTGGAGGCATAGGGCATGGAGTGTCAAGAGTCAGTTTGGAACGTGGTAGTTTAAGGCACTGGCGACCTTTAATTCACTGTGCTTCGGTTTCCTCAAAGATGAGGGGTTAATTAATCCTCATAAAATAATTGGAATAATTTAAAGAGTTAATGTATACAACTCAAAATAATAAAACAAGCAGAGAAAAATAAGTTGCCTAAGAATAGTCATTAGATCATAGAGCTTTTACCAAATCCTTTAGGCATTAGATATGAAAACCTGAGAGTGATTCATGAAGGTCTTTCCTGGTAGGATTTTAGACTGAATTGAAATGAGTTATCTTTGGTATAGGAAGGTTCTCAGTAGTTCAGTTGGAAATGAAGGTATTAATTCAGAATATCTGAAGACATCTGTCTCTTGGTAGAAATCTGCAACCATGAGAGCATTCCTCTCCCCACCCTGCAAAAGACTGTCTTTCATTCTATGACCTTTGGAACTTTTAGCTATAAACCAATTGAATCTCCACTATGTGTAGGGCAGAATGGCAGATTATGGAAAGGGAATACCTAAAAGATGGAATTTATAATGTTATAGTCTAGGGATCATTGTGAACATTTACCAGAGTTTACCATTCTAATCTTAACACAAGAAATGCATGGTTGGCATTATTGTATGAAAGTCCACGAGGTTCCTTACATGCTGATATGGAGTCTGAGCAGTGGAAAATTTGAAAGGGTTAATTTTAGAGGGACACAAGTGCTTGGTTTGAGCAGCATTTAGAAGTGTTCTTCACATAGAGACTTCCTTCTATATAGGCAAACTTTGAAATGCTTTCAGTGCATTTATTTGGCTTTATTGTTAGAGAAGAAATTTCACAGGTAAAATTATGGTCTTGAGAGTTGATAAGAGGCAATTAAACTTAATTTTTAAAAAGTTCTCAACAGGAGTTCCCATCGTGGTGCAGTAGAAATGAATCCGACTAGGAACCATGAGGTTGCGGGTTCAATCCCTGGCCTCGCTCAGTGGGTTAAGGATCTGGAGTTGCCGTGAGCTGTAGTGTAGGTCACCAGCGCAGCTTGGATCTGGTGTTGCTGTGGCTGTGGTGTAGGCCGGCGGCCACAGCTCTGATTAGACCCCTAGCCTGGGAATCTCCATATGTGGAGGGTGCGGCCCTAAAAAGCAAAAAAAAAAAAAAAGTTTTCAACAAATCTTATTTGATATCTTAATGTCACAGTTTCCTTTATATAGACTGTATAGTTATAGTCTCATTCTCTCGGTAACTTGTGATCCACTTAATAGAAGCTTCCTTAATACCCAGAATCTCTGGTGTTACTTTACATGTAAACAGTCATTTGAAGCCTAGTTATTCATAAATATATTTTCTATTCCAGAGTAAGTTTGAGAAAAGCTAAGGCTCACATCTATCTTGGTTTCAGTCAGAATAAGGTAAAGGTACCCAGTTGTACAACTTCCTCACTTTGATACGCTGAGTCAGTTTTTGCAGAAAGACTTCATTGTTGGTTTAAAGTACATTCCTGGCACACTGCACATACAGATATTTACCATAGGAATGACAACTAATAATTGTAGTTAATGTTTACTGTGCACTTGGTAAGTGCCAAGTTTTGCTTTAGGCCCTCTGCATGTATTAACTCTTAATAATCACAGCAGTCAAGCTGTACCAGTGTAACAGCTGAGGACCCTGAAGAGCAGAGAGGTGTTAATACTTTGTCCAAGGTCACAGAGATTCTAAGTTAGGGTTGGGTTTCAAAGCCAAACACTGTGGCTGCAGAACCTTGTTTTCAGCTCCTGTACCACACTACCTTCTTCCACAAATCAGAAGTTAGGGAAAATGTGATACAAAACACTTAAACAACTAGTTTCTTTTTTCATAAGTAAAATGCGCTATATAAGTAAATTACATATGTAATTTGTTTTAAGGCTAAAGTTTTAATTAATTATTTTTATTTCTCCATTTTCACAATGAAGTGTATTGTTGACCCTTCACCGGCAGGAGTTAAAGTGATTATAATAAATGTTAATTGTGATTTTTGTCTTCTTTCTTCCCAGTTTCATGGTTTTCTCCAAATGAAAATATCCTCATTGTTATTTTCCCAATTTTGGCTATACTTCTGTTCTGGGGACAGTTTGGTATTTTGAGTAAGTATTTATTTCTATTTTTCATTTATGTTTTGGTGGTTAAATAATTATTTCTGGGAGGCAGTATTAGTGAAATATTGTATTTAACCAGATTGTATTAAAAAGTATGTTAATGGGATAAATGAGACTATATAGTCAGTATTAATATTCTCCTTGAAGTCTATATTTACCCTCATAATTTGCAGCAGTTTACTTTTAATAGTCCTAAGAAGGTTTTTTTTTTTTTAACTT
Source organism: Sus scrofa (assembly GCF_054392235.1). NCBI lineage: Eukaryota > Metazoa > Chordata > Mammalia > Artiodactyla > Suidae > Sus > Sus scrofa. The sequence goes on from NC_139395.1 coordinate 166,179,550, forward strand.
CTTCAGAATGAATATTGGGACTCCTAATAATAACAATACTTTTAACTCAGCTGGTTTTAATGTTTTTTTTTTAATTTTTTTTTGTCTTTTTTTTTTTTTTTTTTTTTTTGCTATTTCTTGGGCCACTCCCGCAGCATATGGAGGTTCCCAGGCTAGGGGTTGAATCAGAGCTGTAGCCACCGGCCTACACCAGAGCCACAGCAACGCTGGATCCAAGCCACGTCTGCAACCTACACCACCACTCACGGCAACGCCGGATCGTTAACCCACTGAGCAAGGGCAGGGATCGAACCCGCAACATCATGGTTCCTAGTCGAATTCGTTAACCACTGCGCCACGACGAGAACTCCGGTTTTAATGTTTACAGAGCATTTAACACACACACACTTCTCTTTAGTAGAGAAATGGTTACAGCCTACATTAATGTTAAGATAGGATGTTGTAGAAAGAGGATCGAGATGGCTCAGAAAGACCCTGAGCCCACCTCCTCCATGGAACACCAAAATTACAGCTACTTTTAGAGTAACTCTCTCAGAATGACCTAAAGACTAGTAGAGAAGACATTCTGAAACTAAAAATATAAAGAAGAAACCACAACCAGTTGAGTAGGAGGGGCAGATAGACATTCTAGTCAGGACCACACTTAAGGGTAAGTGGAAATAAAAATCACAACAGAGATCCTCCCCAAGGACTGAGGGGTCCAGTCTTATGTCAGGCTCCCCATTCTGAGGGTCCTAAACCAAGAATACAAGCACCCAGAATGTTTGACTTTGAAAAACAGCAGGACATCTCCTACATAAGGCTACTTCTATAACACTGAGAGATAAAATGGACCTACCTAATACATAAAAATAGACATAGTATTAGGAAGTATGAGGAGACAGAGGAGTATGTTTCAAATGAAAGACCAAGACTAAATCTCAAGGAGTTCCCGTCGTGGCGCAGTGGTTAACAAATCCGACTAGGAACCATGACATTGCGGGTTCGGTCCCTGCCCTTGCTCAGTGGGTTAACGATCCGGCATTGCCATGAGCTGTGGTGTAGGTTGCAGATGCAGCTCGGATCCCACGTTGCTGTGGCTCTGGCGTAAGCTGGTGGCTACAGCTCTGATTCGACCCCTAGCCTGGGAACCTCCATATGCTGCAGGAGCGGCCCAAGAAATAGCAAAAAAGACAAAAAAAAAAAAAAAAAAAAAAAAAAAAGATTAAATCTCAGAAGAAGAGCTAAATAAAACAGATAAGCAATCTACCTGCTAGTTGAAGGTAATGCTCATAAAGATGCTAACTGAACTCTGAAGAATGGATGAACACAGTGTGAACTTCAGCAAAGAGAGAATTAAAAAAAAGAAAAATCAGAGCTGAATAATACAACAATGGAAATGAAACATACATTAGAGAGCAGCAGTAGACTAGACAATACAGAAGGACAGATCAATGATCTGGAACACAGAGTACTGGAAGTCACTTAAATTGAATAGAAAGAAAGAACTTTTAAAATAAGGGTAGTTTGAGGGACATTTGGGACAACATCAGGCATACCGATATTCACATTATAGGGGTCCCAGAAGGAGAAGAGAGCAAGAAAGAGGCATAAAATGTATTTGAAGAAATAATGGCTAAAACTTTCCTAATCAGGGGAATGAAAGAGATATTCAGCTCTAGGAAACATAGAGAGTATCCAGAAACACTCAAAGAGATACACACCAATACATGTCATGATTAAATGGCAAAAGTTAAAGATAAGAGAGTTTTAGAAGATGGCAAAAGAAAAACAACTACTGGTTACAATCATGAAAACCCTCATAATGCTATAAGCCAGTTTTTTAAGCAGAAATTTTACAGGTCAGACAGGAATGGAATATTTTAAAAGTGCTGAAAGGAAAAATCTTACAGACAAAATTACTCTACCTGGCAAGGTTGTCATTAAGAATTGAAAGGAGAAAGAATTTCCCAGACAGGCAAAACCTAAGAGTTGATCACCATTAAACTTGCCTTACAAGAAATGTTAAAGGGTCTTATTTAAATGGAAAAGACGAGACCATCACTAGAGATAAGAAAATATATGAAAGGGGAGTTCCCGTCGTGGCGCAGTGGTTAACGAATCCGACTAAGAACCATGAGGTTGCGGGTTCGGTCCCTGCCCTTGCTCAGTGGGTTAACGATCCGGCGTTGCGTGAGCTGTGGTGTAGGTTGCAGACGCGGCTCGGATCCCGTGTTGCTGTGGCTCTGGCGTAGGCCGGTGGCTACAGCTCCAATTGGACCCCTAACCTGGGAACCTCCATATGCCGCAGGAGCGGCCCAAGAAATAGCAACAACAACAACAACAAAAAAAGACAAAAGACAAAAAAAAAAAAATATATGAAAGGAAAACTCACACAAAGACAAATAATATAGTAAAGGCAGTAGATTGTCAGTTTTAAAAAGAAGGTTAAATGACAAAAGTTGTAAAATAAAATATGAATACACTAAGTGCTATTTGTCTTTAAAATGTAGAAAGATGTAACTATAACAGCAAAAATGTAGATGGTTGGGGGAGTAAAAATGTAGTTTTCAGAATGTGTTTGAACTTAAGTGACTGTTGGGTTAAAACGATCTGCCGTGTACATAGGTCTATGTATATAAATCTCATGGTAACCAAAAACCTGTAATAGGTACCTAAAAAGTAAAGGGAAAGGAACCCAAACACTAAGGAAAATCATAAAACCACAAGGGAAAAAAAAGAAGAAAAGATCAGAGAAAAACTACAAAAGCAACCAGAAAACAACACAATAGCAGAGTTCTCTTGTGATGCAGCAGGTTAAGGATCTGGCACTGTCACTGCAGCAGCTTGGGTTGTTTTTGTGCCACAGTTTGATCCCTAGCCCAGAAACATCCACATGCTTCAGGTGCAGCCAGGAGAAAAAAGAAAAAAAGAAATTGACAGTAAGTGCATACCTATCAATAATTACTTTAAATGTAAATGGACTACATGCTCCAATCAAAAGACACAAGGTAGCCGAATGGATACAAAAATGAGACCATCTATATGCTGCCTGCAGGAGACTCTTTTCAAACCTAAAGACATTTATGGACTGAAAGTGAATGGGTGGAAAAATATGTTCCTTGCAAATGGGAACAAAAAGAAAGCCGGAGTAGCAATACTCCTATCAAGAAAAGCAGACTTTAAAACATCAATGAAGAGATCATTTGCACAGAAAATCAATAAGAAAACAGACAAAACATGATAGAAGATGATATGAGAAAAAGAGTATATGTATATATATAAATGGATCACTTTGCTGACAACAGAGATTGACAGAACATTGTAAATCAACTATCATTTTTTAAAAAAAGAAAGTATTGGCCTTAAATGACACATCAAATTTGGTGGAATTAATATAGAGAACATTCCATCCCCAAACTATGGAATACACACTCTTTTTAAGTGCACATGGAATATTCTCCAAAGTAGATCACATGCAAAGCCACAAAACCAGTCTCAGTAAATTTAAAAGGGTAGAAATCATATCAAGCATCTTTTCCTATGTAAAAACATGAAAACAGAAATCAAATACAAAAAGAAAAATGGAAAAAACACAAATATATGGAGGCTAAACAACATGCCACTAAACAACCATTGGGCCACTGAAGAAATCATAAGAGAAGTCAAAAAATACCTGGAGACAAATGAAAATGGAAACACAATGATCCAAAATCTATGGGATGCAGCAAAAGCAGTTCTAAGAGAGAAGTTTATAGTGGTACATGCTTTCCTTAAGAAAAAAAAAATTTCAAATAAACAACCTAACTTTATACCTAAAGGAACTAGAAAAGAGCAACCAACAGAACCCAAAGTTAGTAGAGGAAATAATAAAGATCAGAGCAAAAATTTTAAAAGAAGACTGAAAAAAAAAAAAAAAGGTGAAAAAGGTCGGTGAAGCTAAGGGCTAGTTATTTGAAAAGATAAAATTGATAAACCTTTAGCCAAATCAAGAAAAAAGAGAAAGGACCAAATAAATAAATTAAGAAATGACAGCACAGTTTATACCACCAAAAAAAAGGATCATAAGAGGTTTCTACAAACAATTATATACCAACAAATTAGACAACCTAGAAGGGATAGATAAATAATTTAAAATGCACAGTATGCCAAGACTGAATCAGGAGGAAATAAAAAATCTGAACAGACCAGTTTCTGAGAGTGAAATTGATTTCAGAATTTAAAAAAAAACTCCAAACAGACAAAAGGGAGCAGATAGCTTTACTGGTAAATCTAGTAAACATTTAAAGAAGAGTTATTACCTGTTCCTCTCAAGCTATTCCAAAAAAATGAAGAAGGAACACCCTCAGATTTGTTTGAGGCCAGATTTATCTTGATACCAAAACCAGGCAAAGACACTAAGAAAAAAGGAAAATTTACAGGCCAATATCCCTGATGATCATAGATGCAGAAATCCTTAACAAAGTACTAGCAAAATGAATTCAGCAATACATGAAAAGGAGCATATATCATAATCAAGTGGGATTTATCCCAGAGATGCAAGGATGGTTCAGTGTCTGCAAATTAATCTAACATGATACAACACATAAACAAGATAAAAGTCATTTGATCCTCTCAATACACGCAGAAAGAACATTTGACACGCTCCAACACCCATTGGTGATAACCACTCTCAACAAAGTGGGTTGAGAGTGGTTATACCCATCATAACCAAGACCATGTATAACAAACTCACAGCAAACATCACATTCAATGGAGAAATTCTTAAGGCTTCTAAGATTAGGAATAAGACAGGGATGCCCACTTTCACCACTTTAATTAACATTGTGTTGAAAGTTCTAGACACAGCAATTAAACAAGAAAGGGAGATAAAAGGCATCCAAATTGGAAAGGAAAAAGCAAAATTGTCACAGTTATAGATAACATGATAACTACATATAGAAAACCTTAGACTCCCACCAAAAAACTATTAGAACTAGTAAATGAATTCAGTAAGTTGTGGCATATAAGATAAATATATAGAAATCTCTTGCATAGAATGAACTATAAGAAAGAGAAGAAAACAATCCCATTTACAGTTGCATCAAAAAAAGAATATATTTAACCAAGGAAGCAAAAGACCTATACTCTGAAAACGTAGACATTGATGAAAGGAGTTCGTATTGTGGCTCAGTGGGTTAAGGACCCGGCATTGTCTCTCTGAGGATGTGAGTTCAATCCCTGGCCTTGCTCAGTGGGTTAAGGATCTGACATTGCCATAAGCTGCAGCATAGGTCAGAGATGCGGCTCAGACCCAGTGTTACTGTGGCATAGTCCACAGTCGCAGCTCCAATTCAAATCCTGGCCTGGGAACTTCCATATGCTACAGGTGGGGCTGAAAAAAAAGAAAAAAAAAGACTTTGATGAAAGAAATTGAAGAGATAAATGGAAAGATATTCTGTGCTTATAGATTGAAACAATTAATATTGTTAAAATGTCCATACTGCCCAAAGCAATTTGCAGATTTAATGAATCCCTGTCAAAATACCAATAGCATTCTTTACAGAACTGGAGCAAATAATGTTAAAATTTATGTAGAAATACAGAAGACCTTGAAGAAGCAATCTTAAGAAAGAATAACAGCAAAGCTGCAGGTTATCACTCTTCCTGAGTTCAAACTATACCACAAAGCTTTACTAAAATCAAAACTGCATGTTACTTGCAGAAAAAAGATATACACATCAGTGAGCAAAATAGGGAACCCAGAAATAAACCCCCATACTTACAGTCAATTAATTTACGATAAAGGACCCAAGACTATACAGTGGGGAAAAAACAGTCTCTCGTCTATAAATAGTATTGAGGAGTTTGTGTTGGTAGATGCAGATTATTTCATTTAGAATGGATAAGCAATGAGGTTCTACTATATAGCACAGGAAACTATCTCCAGTCTCTTGGGGTAGTCCAAAATGGAAGATAATATAAGAAAAAGTGTGTGTATATATATATATATATATATATGACTTAATGTGCTATACAGCAGAAATTGACAACACTGTAAATCAACTATACTCTAATAAAAATAAAATTTTTTAAAAATAGTACAGGGGACACTGGACATTTATGTGCAAAGGAATGAAATTCGATTACTTTCTCACACCATATGCAAAAGTAAACTCAAAATGGATTAAAGATTTAAATGTAAAATCTGAACCCATAAAAGTCCTGGAAGAAACCATAGGCAGTACACCCTTTGACATCAGTCTTAGCAGTGTTTTTTTAGATCTGTCTCCTCAGGCAATGGCCACGAAATCAAAAATAAATAAATGAGACTGCCTCAAACTAAAAAGCTTTTGCACAGCAAAGGAAACCACCAAAAAAATGAAAAGACAAAATACTGAATTGGAGTAGATATTTGCAAATGATATACTGATAAGGGGTTCATATCCAAGATGTATAAAGAACTCACATGTGTTAATATCCAAAAAAAAAGAACAGACAATCTGATTAAAAAATGAACAGAGGACCTGAATAGATACTTTTCCAAGGAAGTCATGCAGATGGCCAATAGACACATGAAGTGATGTTCAATCATCACTGATAATCAGGGAAATGCCAATCAAAACCACAATGAGATATCACCTTACTCCTGTCAGAATAGCTGACATCAAAGCGGCAATAAATAACAAGTATTGGCAAGGATGTGGAGAAAAGGAAACCTTTGTGCACTGTTGGCAGGAATGTAAATTGGTATAGCCACTGTGGAAAACAGTATGGAGGTTCCAAATAAGCTTGAAAATAGAACTATCATGCAATCAGGCAATTCTACTCCTGGATATTCACCTGAAGAAAATTAAAACACTAATTTGAAAAGGTATATGCACCCCTTTGTTCACTGCAGCATTATTTAAAATATCCAAGAAGTGGAAGCCACTTAAGTGACCATCATTAGATGAATGGATACAGAATATGTGATATATATAATGGAATATTACTCAGCCATAAAAAAGAATGCCGTCCTGCCATTTGCAACAATATGGATGGACCTAGGGGGTATTAGGTAAGAAAAATACCTCTGACAGAGAAAGACAAATACCATGTGATTTCCCTTATATGTGGAAACTAAAAAACAAAATAAGTGAACAAACAGAATAAGACAAAAATAGACTCATAAATACAGAAAGTAAACTAGTGCCTCATCAAAGGGGAGAGGTTTGGGGGGAATGGGAAAAAAGGGCAAAAAGGATTAAGGGGTACAAACTTTTAGTAATAAAATAAATAAGTCCTTGGGATGTAATATGCAGCTTGGAAAATATAGTCAATAACTTTGTATGGTGACAGATGGTTACTACACTTATGGTTATCAATTCATAATGTTTGTAAATGTCAATTCGCTTTGTTGTACACCCAAAATTAATATTGTATGTCAGCTGTGCTTCAGTAAAGAAAAGGATGTTGTTCTTTTGAGTATTAAGGCTTCCCTCTCTCTATTTTCCCAGTTTGAACTTCTTTGTAAACATGTATTCATCCTCAGAAGAACCCAGTTTGAACCATGTTTTGTCATCCTTACTGTGCAATTCTGCAGCCTCTAAGGAAGTAGCCACAGGAGAATTATGTTCTTTGATTTTTCACTGTAATCATCATGTGACCAAACTTCTCAGGGCAAACCTCAATGCTATATCAGATGTAGCATCAACAGGGTAGAATTATCTCAAGTAGGTAAATACGTATTATGCATTCTGGTTGATATTTACACTCAACTGTATTTCCATACCAGTTTGGCAGAGGAAATTTACCAAATTAGTGAAGTTCGGAGGTGAAAGTCTAAACTTTTAAACTTTTAAAATGTAAGATGTCTCTCTCATCTCTCTGTAGCACACTGAAATAGTCATTGAAGGTCAATAAACATTTATGTAAGGCAAGGAGTAATTACTGGCTGATTTCATTTATTTATTTTATTCTGAAACCTTTATAAAATGAGACCTAGTAAAATATTGTAGTTGATTGACCTTTTGTTTCATGAATTTTACTTTTACTCAGTTTAAGTTGTGTGTATCTAAAGTGATACATAAAAATGGAAGGCAGGTGACTGATGATATATTCTAAGGACTCTTCTCAATGTATGGCAGTCTGTAAGTGCTTTGTGATTTCAAAGTTGTTCTCAACTTTTGTCTAAAAGGGGAAAAGGAAAAGAAAAGCCAAAAAAGGAGAAGAAAGGGCTAAGGGAAACAACTGTCAAGACATTTCACAATTCTTACTTTCAAAACAGTGTCTAAAATTCTTGTGGAAATTTTCTTAGAACTTAATAAGCCTTTTATATCAAGAAAAAGACTGGTATAGCATCAAGACCTTATCCACTGATGTTAGGGAAAGCCTTTAACCCTGTTGTCCGACCCAGGCCTTAAGGCCTACATCATGTGATTTAGGTAGGAAATAGCCTTTTTCTGAGATTATAAAGTTATTTCACAGTAATGTGATTTGTTGCGTTTGGATTAATTGAACTGCACTGATCATGGCATTATCATTAGTAACACCTTATTTTTAGAGGACTGAACCAGGAATGTGTTCCACGTCAGCCATATTTTTAGAAAATAAGCTTTTCAGTTGTTTTTCTCATTAAAAAAAATGATACATGTCACTTAAGGATACTTTATACAACATAGGAAGTGTAGAGAAAAAAAGCAAAAATCGTCTGGAGTCTCACAGCCTGGAAGAAAACTATTGATGTATTCTAGTGAATTTCCTGCTTCCTATTCTATCTTTTTTCTTTAAGTCAGACCATAAATGGTCTCATATAGCTTATATATTTGTACATGCTGACTTTCCTCCCGTATTTTCAGAAATCTTTTTATAGCTGCCTCTGCTCTACTTTTACGGATGTACTATAATTTACTTAACTCTCATCTTGATGGATATTAAGGATGTTTCCAATTTTTTTGATACTATGAAAGTAACTGTGCTAAAGATATATAATACTAGAAATGGCAGAGAAGGTATTTTAAGGCTCTTAATACTGTTGCCAACATGTTTTCCAGCAACATTGTATCAGTTACTACTGCAGATGAGAATACCTGTCTTTTACCTCATCATTATAATTCTAACATCTTTGGTAATTCTGTGGTTGAAAAAACACCATCTTTGGAGTTCCCAAGGTGGCTCAGCAGTAATGAACCCTACTAGTATCCATGAGGACATGGGTTCAATCCCTGGCCCCACTCAATGTGTTAAGGATTTGGCATTGCCGTGAGCTGTGGTGTAGGTCACAGATGTGGTTCAGATCCCACATTGTAGGATTCAACCTGTAGCCTGGAATCTTGCATATGCTGTGGGTGTGGCCCTAAAAAGACCGAAAAAAAAAAAAAGGAAAAGAAAAAACACCATTTTAATTTTCATTTTTCTGTTAGTAAGGATAAGTGTTATTTTTATATTTATTGGCCATGTTTCAAGGAATGTGATCATAAAACTAAAATAAATTGGGGTGGCAGTTTTTTATTTAAGCTCATCTTAGAACAAGTAAATATGGGGGGGGGGGTGTAGGAGGTACCTGTATACTTGATTTGCCTAGCCTGCACTCACATATAAAGGTGTTTTGTGATAATAGAACCTAAATATTTGTAGAGCTCGTGCTTTGCAGATAAGCACTATGCAAAGTACTCTACATCTGAAATCACATTTACTTCTTTCAGGAGCTCAATGGGTGTAGGTACTATTTTTATCATTCCCATTATATAGACAAGAAACAGAGGCACAGATAGGTTAGGCAGTTTGTCCACAATCACCCAGCTGTTCTATGGTAGTACTGGGATTTGAACAAGTGCTGTTTATCACTACATTATACTGTCTCCCTGTCTTCAAATAATTTTGAGAGTGTTTTGTTTTTTTTCCAATGAGGAGTGAACCTATATCTGGGTATACACACTGAGTAAATGAAACTATTATTGAAAAGATAGAATGTGGACCTAATTTATGTATTCAGCAAATGTCTCAACAGGGTGCCTGCTAATGGCTAGGCACTGTGCTGTGTGCTAAAGATGTAGAAGTGAAATGTATGTTCCCCCTGGCTTTGTCGCACTCACATTTCTATTAAAGAGATGTGTAAGTGTACATGTTCTGTGCCTTATGTCACATCTTTGGAATAGACATTAACCTAGATCAGGTTTTCCCCTGATACTCTTCTGTTTATGTCCTGGGGATTCCACCAAGAAAGCCCCTCCTTGGTTATGGATTTCTTAGAATATGGAAGTTTACAGCTCCTAAAGTATTAATAGTAACTCAGACCCATGACTTTCACTTTCTAGATTTCCAGTTCCTTTTAACTTGTTCTAATTACCATTTATGGTCTGTACTTGACCACAGGGGCGGGGGGGGGTTCTGGTTGTTTTTAGCTCTGTATGTCATTCTTTCTGGTGGATCCAAGAGAAAACCTAGACTTTCTGTCAGCTTAGACATCCAGTAAAGACAGCAGATTATGCTTTCAGTTTGAGGAGAAGGAGTTTCTTTATACTAGAACATATCTTGAACTATATATCAGGATGCCATTGATCCTACTGAGAAAAAAAAAAAAAAAACTTCTTTTTTTTTTTTTTAAAAGGGCAGCAGGTGCTGCATATGGAAGTTCCCAGGCTAGGGATCAAATCGGAGCTACAGCTGCTGGCCTATGCCACAGCCACAGCAATGTGGGAACTGAACCACATCTGTGACCTATATCACAGCTCACGGCAATGCCAGATCCTTAACACACTGAGTGAGGCCAGAGTTTGAACCCACAACCTCATGGATACTAGCTAGGTTTGTTTCCACCGAGCCATAGTGGGAACTCTGGGGAAAAAATTCTAAACTCTGGAAACCAAGGGCTCCCAAATATGGTGAGCACTAGACTACATTTTAAAGGCAAAGTTCTCTAACAGGCAACTGTTCCTAAAGACCTTTGCCCACAGCTTTAGCTTACAAACTTCTAAGCGGAATCTTATGCTTAGGAAACAGCTCCGAGATTATTTAGACCTTCTGCCCTCTTTTTTTTTTTTTGATCAGGTTTTCTGGGTTTTTGTTATATATATAAAGTTTCATGAGATATTTGTATATTTTGGAGGTTAATCCCTTAGCAGGGATTTTAAATTTTTTATCAAAACATTAAAAGCTCTCTTACTATCAGCAATAACTATTAGGAAATGAAAAAAACAGTAAAACTAATATTTAATACTTGATCAATTAAAACATTAAAAAAACATTGAGAATTAAAGTATTTTTATCAAGAGTAGTTTGAAAAATGCTTGCCTTCTTGTCGTATGGTTTGAATACAGAGCAAACATCTTGTCTATGCCTTGGTGAATTGCCATACTCCTTTCTAAGATTGAATCAACTTCCAGCACTTTCAGTGTCATGAACTATCTTTTGCAGTTCTGTTGTCGTGAACTATCTCCAAGAGTTCCTTTCATGTGAAGTTCTTTGCCAGAGTCACTTCTTCTGGGACAGCTTCATTTTTTGTCACAACCTCCTCACTGTCCTCATGTATGCCAATAAGTTCACTTTTACTAAGTTATTCTGGCTGCACGTCTAGAGTCTGGAATGACAGTAGTGTTGATATTCCACAGTCAACTAGTCTATGTTCTATTTGAATTATACTTCTAGCATTATCACATCTCGTTTCTTTGCTCTTTCATCTTTATTGCCCAGTTTCTGGTTTTAATTATCCATTGTAAAATGTCACAGTGGTTTATTACTGGGAGCCAGGAAGTAACAGCATATGCTTTGCTGTCTGTGTGTGAATTGAGTACCAGATGTGCAGTGACCAGTCACCAGCAGTCTTCGAAAAGAGTGACATGATTGGTCAGAGATCATGATACACATCTGTTATTTATGTAGTGATTTGTGGACCGAGGAGATAGCAGTGAAGTTTACACTTTATGCAGTTACTATGTTCATATATTGTGGTAAATGAAACTTGAATTGTGTTTTGGGGGGACTTGTGTTATTTAACTAAATAATGTTAACTGAAATTCATACATAATTGGGACAAAGTGGGGACAGATGTAATTTATTTCAAATTTGTGCAGTCTAGACATATTTCCTTTCATTTTCTAACTTTCTAGTCCCTGCTCAAGATTATTTCACCAGGATTTTTGTCAGAGGTATTTGTTTAGGTATCTGTAGAAATTGTTGAAAAATTCAAGGAAAAAATTCATCACAACAGTATTGAGATCCTACCAAGACTTTTAGTCCAATCTTGAGGAGTAGCTTAATATTGAAAGTGATTAGGCATGAAAGAATGAAATTTCTTTGTGGATTAGAAAAATTATTCTGAAGAAGTAAAGACTTCTACATAAGGAAATTTCTATCTGGGAAGGTAAAACATCATCATAATAAGTATTATTACAAAGAATTCTAGGTGTTCCTACTGTGGCTCAGCAGCAATGACCCCAAATCCAAGAGGATGTAGGTTCGCTCCCTGGTCTCACTCACTGGGTTAAGGATCCACATTGCTGTGAGCAGTGGTGTAGGTTGCAGACACGGCTCAGATCCCACATTGCTGGGACTGTGGCGTAGGCTGGCCACTGCAGCTCTGATTCAACCCCTAGCCTGGAAACCTCCATGCACCATGGGCGCAGCCCTAACAAGCAAAAAAAAAAAAAAAAATTCTATTAAATAATCTTGAACTCCCATTGCTTTTCCTTGGTTTTGTCCACATAATATCAAATTCTGTTATTAAATCATGTTTTTTTTTTGTACACTGGTTTTATTGTGGAAGGAACTTAAAAAACCATAGCTCAGCAATAAACTCTTCTGTAGAAATACAGTTGCTATTCCTTTGACCCTTTCTGAATTCAAACATCCCAACTTCCTGCATATATTCTGAGGGTGTGGTACCATTCACAAGTCCAGGAATGTTTAGAACCAAGGAAAGGAAGTTAGTGTGTTAAGACATCCTTTTTCTCTTATCTTTTATATTCAAAGTACTTCAAAGCTCAGGCTTCACAAAGCTTAGACTCTTTTATTTCTGGGTCCTGTAAACTGGGGATATGATTTCTAGTCAGTCTTCATCTTGACAAAATTGTTTCATCAAAGCAAGTTGGATAGTATATGGAGTTCATTATAAAATTATTTTACCTTCTGGCAAGTAATCAGTTTATTATTGGCATTAATATTCATTTCTACCCCGCTCCAGTTTCACAACACCTTCATTGTTTTTTTAATAAGCGTGTTAAATATTTTTAAATAGTAATTTAAATTTAATTAAATAAAAAATTTGAAATTGTAGTTTTATTTTAAAACTTATCAGGTATGTTTTATCTGCAATGAGACAGTATTGATGTGCAGCTCAACAGATACCAAAACCACCCTTAAATTACTTCCTTAGAGTTACCAGAAAATAGCACTGTAATAATAAAATCAAAGGTATGTCTCCTTTTATGATTTACTTTTTATTTGATGTGCATTACACCTCACTGGTTAGCCTTCCTATCTCATTACTGACTCACTAACCCCTTAGTGCGTGGGTCATCTAAGTGCCATGTGTTTAGAACAGGCATTGAATTTATGGATTTTCAGGTTTTGTTAGATGGACTTCGGTCTGTGTGGATCTATATGGGCTTATTGAATCTCATCTTTGGAGCATCGTGAAAACTAAGATGATAGGTTTTATTTGATTTCCAAGTTGAGCCTGGTAATTTCACTAGAATTCATCAACCACAACCTGCATTCTGTCTTGTATATGCTTTATGTCAGTGACAAGGAGACGAGGAAACCTTAATGGAATATCTGTTCATCGTATTAGCCACCTTTCTTCAGATGGCTAGAGGGATGTGTCATTTCTCTGTTCACATGAATTTGAAAGATAAAATACATAATAGGGCTTTTTTAGGCTAGAGTAGACCCACACCAGACCCACACCTTTTATTTAACTAGAGAAGAAGATCTGGGAGTAATACTCCCTGTCACTCACTCCCCACAACCAAAACACATTCATTCGCATGTTAGAATGTAAGGAGCATTGAGCAGAAGTATATCTGTCTTTTTTCGTTGCTAGCACTAAGAGTAGTGATTGTCACATAGTAGGTGCTTGATCAATTATTACTGAATAAAGTAACCTCTAGTCATACATCAATTTGGTTGATATGACTTGGACTAATAACAGGGTCTGGTACATGGTTGGCACACAGTAAACATTCATAGAACAAATGAATGAACCACCTACGTCATCTCTGAGAAGTAGCTAACTAGATTTAATTATTTTATAGAAGGCATGAAAGGGAAACTTTTAGAATTCCTAATTTGTTGAAAAAAATTGATATTGTCTCCCCATATATTTGCTGTTACTGTGTCAGCACTAAGTTTACAAGTTCGTTTAAAATTTTAAGTATTGACCACACCCAATGCTGGTTGAATATGGAGTGACAGGAACTCTCAAACATCATGCATTGCTAGTGAGAATGCAAAATGGTACAGCCACTTTGGAAAACAGTTTGACAGTTTTATACAAAACTAAATATACTCTTTCCAGATGATCCAGTAATCATGCTCCTTGGTATTTGCCCAAATGAAGTTGAAAACTTAAGTCCACACAGAAACCGACACAAGGATGTTTGTAGAAACTTTGTTCATCATTGCCAAAACTTAGAAGCAAGTTTTAAGGTGTTCTTCAATAGAATGGATAAAGTGTATATCCAGACCATGGAATGTTATTCAGCACTAAAAAGAAATGAGCTATCAATCACAAAAAGACATGGAGGAACCTTAAATATGTATTCCTAAGTGAAAGAAGCCCATATGAAAAGGCTGTGTACACTGTGATTCCAACTATAAAACACTGTGGAAAAGGCAAAAGTATGGAGACAGGAGATGATTGGTTGCTAAGGGTGGACAACAGGGAGGAGAGATGCATTGGCAGAGCACAGATTTTTAGGCCGTGAAAATATTCTGTATGATATATAGTATTGGGCATATGGCATTATACATTTGTATAAACCCATAGAGTGTATAGCACCAAGAGCGAACTGTAATGTAAACTCTAGATTTGGGGTGATTATGATGGGCCAGTGCAGGTTGATCCTTGTTAAAAAATATGTATGTATCATTTTGGTGAGTGAAGTTGATAATGAAGAAGGCCATGCATGTGTGGGAGCAGGGAGTATATGGTAATTCCTTGTACCTTTCTCTCAATTTTTTGTAAACCTCAAACTGAGCTGAAATAATAAGTCTTTTAAAAGTGTAAATACTGTATATACATTCTTTTTTCTGTAGATGTTTGACTGGGTCACTTTGCTATACAGCAGACATTGAAACAACATTGTAAATCAACTATACTTTAATAAAAAAAATTGCATTGCAAAAAAAGTAAATACTGTATTTCCCCTATTTTGCATTGCACTGCATTGATTTCAGTACTTTTAGCTAAGGGGAATTGTCTAAAGCATGCAAATATTAAAAATTACATAGATTGTCTTGTTAAGTAGCCAGAAAATCATACCAGGAAGTTAAGAACACATTAAATCATCTTTATCTTAATGCTGAATATTCGGGGAATTATTTGAATTTATTTTCATTGTTGCATTTAAAGTTTTTTTAGGTTTGATAAATAAGAATAAATCCACTTTTTAAAGGACAAGAAAAAAGTCACCAAAAAAATCCTGGAGATTATTGGGTTCTATGGCATCTCTATCAGATTCCTGACAAAACATTCAGATATGCTGGAAAAATTAACAGATGGGCCTAGCAACAGGATACCTTCTCCAGACTTGCTATGGAACCTGCTAAAATGTGTCCATTGTGAGCAAAGGAAGTGAGTCAAAAGAAACCCTTTTTAAAGATTCACTAAAGAGAGCATGGACATAATCTTTCGTTGCCAGTGGTTACTTGTTAGGAATGGCTGCTTAATTTTAAAGAATTTAAATGCCTTGAAAATAAGTAGTAGTTGAACAAATCAACAGGAACTAAAGCCACCTCAAAAAGGTTTGAAAAAACCTTTCTGAAAAACACTGTCAATCAGTAGTGTTTTGTGGTATTTTATTTTTGTTTCTATGGTCAACATTATTTTTCTCCTATATCTCTTCTAAGCCTGAAGAGGTTGAATTTTATATGGGTTTAAACTCTTAGTTTTCTTAAGAATGGTATAAGTCAGGAGTTCCTTTGTGGCTCAGCGGTAATGAACGCAACTGGTATTCATGAGAATGTGGGTTCCATCCCTGGCCTCACTCAGTGGGTTAAGGATCTGGCATTGCTGTGAACTGTGGTGTAGGTCACAGATGCGGCTTGGATCCCGCATTGCTATGGCTGTGGGGTAGGCCAGCAGCTACAGCTCTGATTCAACCCCTAGCCTGGGAACTTCCATATGCTGCAGGTGTGGCCCTAAAAAGATTTTTAAAAAAAAAATGTACAAGTCAGCCTTTTTGCATGAACTTCTGCTATACTCTTAAGGTGAATTCTTGTTGCTTGATCTGTGTAGCTCTTTTAGGTATTGAATTAAATCTAGAAGAGTCTCTTATAAATGTTTGATTGATTGTGAGGTACATTTGAAACAGTTTCTATTTTATAATCCTTTTGCATAATGTTCAAGCTCTTTTTAAATAATGGGATTAAGATGGAAACCCTGACAAATGTCTAGAGAAAGTTTCTTTTTTCTATCTGTGCCTTTGTATTTTGTGACCTTTTTACTGTATTTTTCCTTAGAAAATAGGAAAGCTCAAAATCTGTACCCTTTAAGAAGGCAGGGATATGACTGAGTCATAGTCACATAAGTTCCAAGACTTGGTGGATCAGATGAAAGCCTGGAGAGCTTGCCGTGTTGTTTCTTACTTCTTTTTGATTCTTGTGGATTTCACTTGCTCACTTAAGGATTAATTACTGATTAGCCCTTCATCTCCCCCTAAAGAGGACAAAGTTGAGATTACAATCCACAGTGGGAGTAGAGGAATTCCTGTCATGGCTCAGTGGTAATGAACCTGACTTGTATCCAGGGGGATGCGGGTTCAATCCCTGGCCTCCCTCAGTGATTTAAGGATCTGGCATTGTGATGAGCTGTAGTGTAGGTCACAGACGCGGCTCAGATCCCATATTGCTGTGGCCATGGCATAGGTCGGCAGCTACAGCTCTGATTCAACCCCTAGCCTGGGAACTTCAATATGCCGCAGATGCAGCCCTAAAAATAATAAATAAATAAATAAATAAATAAATAAATAAGTAAATAGAGTATGAGTAGAGATTTTAAATTCAGGTGCCTGTATTAGACCTTAAATACCTTAACCATAGGTTGTAATCTAACCCAAGGTTATAACACCTTAAACATAAGTTTTTATCATGTCACTTAGGGGTTTATTTGTTGTTTTCACCGTAATTGATCTGTTTGTCATTTTCGTGGATGCTAAATATAAGATTATTTGAAATTTCCCCCTCACCCATTGATTAATGGAATGGTAAGTAGCATGTGTGGATGAAACAGCACAGTCACTCATGCAGTATGTTTGAGGTTACTTTTAACAACTTTGTTCATGAAAAATTAATTTTAATATTAACCAAACCCAAGAGATGAATATATGATAACAATACTATTTTCAGACTTGTTTTAGGCATTATATTATTCATTTAGGGAAACTGGACACTAGACAATAAAGGTAATAACATCAAAAGCAAATTTTGTTTGTTCATACCTGTTAAGTATTTGTAGTTTATTTTTATGAAATTAATTTTAGTTAAACAACTTAGGCATTTCCTCCCACCTCAGGATTTCAAGAGGGTGTGATTTGTCCCAATGTTTATTCTATGTCTTCAAAACAAACAAAAAAATATAGATTTCCAGATGCTTTACTGATTTTACATAAAGT
The DNA here is from genome assembly GCF_054392235.1 of Sus scrofa. Classification (NCBI taxonomy): domain Eukaryota; kingdom Metazoa; phylum Chordata; class Mammalia; order Artiodactyla; family Suidae; genus Sus; species Sus scrofa. Next base: position 166,197,321 of record NC_139395.1, read on the forward strand.
GCAACAAAATTCTCTTTTTCTCATTATTACCAACTAGCCAGTTTTTTCTCATCAGTATTGTGTATATCAGTTGTAAACCTGAAGCAGTTTTGCCCCTCAGGGGATATTTGACATTGTCTGGAGACATTTTTGATTGACATGGCATATAATGGGGGGGGGGGCTGTTACTGGCATATAATGTGTAGAGGTCAGGGATGGTACTAAACATTCTATAATGCGCGGAACAGCCCCCTAACAACAGCAACTTATCTGATCCAAAATATTAGTAATGCCATGATTAGGAAAGCCTGATGTATATAACTTCACCCTAAGGGAATAAAATGTCACCAATAAATTCAGCATTCATATTTATACTGCCATGACACCATTTAGTCATTGACATGTTAGAAAAAAATTTGAGATGGCTTGACATGATATGAAGGAGTTGCTCCTCGAAGGTTATTCAATTATAGTAAGTTATCAGTTTAATCTTTGCACCTTGTAAGTTACAGAAATCATTTCGCTTCTTGTGATTGAGCTCCTGTAATTCTTTGTGTTTTTTTTTTAAGCTCTTAAATATAAATCCAGTTATACGAAGGAGAAAACCATTTTTCTATTAGTTGCTGGACTAATGCTCACTATCATTGTCATTGTTGGAGCCATTCTTTTCATCCCAGGTAAGATAGACAGTTACTATGAGGGAAGGCGGGATTGCTAAGGCGGAGGGCATTTCTGAGAAGGTGCATGGTAGTTTCCTAGAGCTGCTATAACACATCACCACAAACGGGGAATCTTAAAACAAAAGAAATTCTCTCACAGTTCTGGAGGCCATAAGTCTGAAATAAAAAAGTCCCCAGGTCTGTCCACCCTCCCGAGATGCTAGGGGAGACTCCTTTCTTGCCTCTTCTGGCTTCTAGTGTTTGCTGCCAATCTGTGCAGATTCTTGACTTTTGGCAGCATAACTCCAATTTCCTCTGTGTCACATTGTCCTCTCCTCACCTCCCCTCGCCTCTGTGTCTTCACTAAACTTCCCTCTGCCTCTCTGTTACAAAGATACTTGTCATTGGAGTCAAGACCCACCTGGTTAATCTATAATCCTTAACTTAATCATAGATCTTACAGTAAAATATAATACTCACTCTTTTGCTATATAAGTTACTATTCACAGATTCAGGGGATTTGGAGGTGAATGTGTCTTTAGGCCACCATTCAACCACTGAGGCCAAGACATGGAAATGGGAATGAATATGGGAAGCAAATGTGTCTGGAACTGCAGTTGCCCTTGGAGATGGCAACATGAGTGGGAAGTAAGGGTACACAGCCCATGGAAAGAACAGCAGAGAAAGACAGGCCACAACTCAAGAGTTCAGACTGTGGAAAGCCTTTATTGGTTTTTGGTTTGAGTAGAATACAGTATCAGTGTAATATTTAGGAACATAAACTTGGCAGTTCTCTTTGCACCTAGAATTAGTAAAGACATGGGGAGGAAGGAGATGCATTCAGAAGACAACTTGAATGAACAGCTGCTTTGGGACAGATTAAATGTAGCAAATGAAGGGAAAGGTAAGAGATTCCAGAGTTTATCACTGGAATTATGTAAGGTAGTTAAGAAGGAGGCAGAGCCAGTTCAAGGTTTGATATGTTGAGACTTAGATGTTGACATAAAGATGTCTTAAGTTTGGGAGTTCCTATTGTGGCTCAGCAGGTTAAGAACCTGGCATAGTTTCTGTGAGGATGTGCATTCAGTCTCTGGCCTTGCTTAGTGGATAAAGAATCAGGCATTGCTGCAAGCTGTGGCGTAAGCCTCTCAGATTGTGTGTTGCTATGGCTGTGGCATAGGCCAGCAGCTGCAGCTCCAATTCATCCCCCAGCCCAGGAACTTCCATATGCTGCAGGTACAGCTGTAAAAGAAAAAAAGAAAAAAGGAAAAAAAAAATAGATGTCTTAAGCTTAGTCTTGAATAGTCAAAAAGTAGTCATTTATTTTGTGTTAAGTTCAGGGAAAAACATATTTTTAAACTTTATACTAGTAGTATTGAGATTAATGCATTTAATGCATTTAGTACTTTTAACATTCCATAAGAGGAAGTATGAAGGAAGATATTAATTATTATTTTTAATTATTAACAGGTGAATATTCAACAAAGAATGCTTGTGGACTTGGTTTAATTGTAATCCCTACAGCAATATTAATATTACTTCAATACTGTGTGTTTATGATGGGTGAGTATTTGTTATTATAGTATGATTTTGCCCTCTTTTTTCATTAAAAAGAAGCAATTTTGGTTAAAATATTTTATTTTTTTAAATAATGCAGTGGAAGTTGGTTTATTAAAAGATCCCCCCCCAAAAAAAGATTTCTCAAGCTACTTTTAGTGACATTTCCCCATATGGTTTTAGTTTTATGTAATTCTTAATTTTATGTAATTTTATAAATGTTTATAATTATATATAAATATATATAATTTTACATAATAAATTTTATGAAATTTTACATATTTTTATAAATTTAATATAATTTTAATTTCATATAATTTTAAAGTTAACTTAGGTTTTCAAGGCTTTCAGTTATCTTGTAAAAAATGGTTTTCATATATATTTGATGTCAGTGGTTTTTTTAAATTATTCTGTGTAGTTTTTAATGATTATCTTCATATTTTTATTTCAGTTTTTGGAAGCTAAAAAAAGTAGATATAAAACATGCCCTCTCTCTTCTTTTGCTGTGCCTCTCTGTTTAAAAAAACTAGTTCTACAAAATAGGATTATAAATGATAAATAGTGGCTTTATTATTTTTTTTAGTTACTGGCAGATCTGAACATAGTAGTTTTAAACAGTGATGCAGATAGCCAACCTATAACTGATGTCATTTTCACTGCATTTTGAGCATAAATCACTAACATTTTTATTGTTATTAAAGTCTGTTTTTTTCCATTTGTGTTTAACTCTCAGCCTTAGAGCCTATCTCTGGCTTACTGCACATTGGAAAGGTATCAGTTTGTTATAAAATCACAGATCTAGACACAGCAGATAGAGGTCAGGATGTTTACAGTGGTGTGTTGGCATAATGGTTCTCTCAGCTAGAGCAACTTTGTGCACATGTGGCAAAGCCAAGCATAAGAGCCATTCATGTGGTAAAATGCACAGGTGTGGTAAAAGGAGCATTGTTTTAAATGAACCCAACTAGTTTCCATGAAGACATGGGTTTGATCCCTGGCCTTACTCAGTGGGTCGGGGATCTGGCGTTGCCGTGAGCTGACGCAGCTCAGATCCTGCATTGCTGTGGTTATGGTGTAGACCAGCAGCTACAGGTCCAATTTGACTCCTAGCCTGGGAACCTCCATATGCTGCGGGTATGGCCCTAAAAAGACAAAAAAAAAAAAAAATTTTTTGGTTAAAACTATCAGTCCAGCTCAGCTGACTGTGAAAATAAAAGGTTGCTGAATGTGTAAATCTGGAGCTGACTACTTGTGTGGGAAGACAAGGTCTGGATCACTGGAAAAGAATCTACTGTCTGACAAAGAACTCTAGAGACCATCTTTGGTTATAGGATATTATTCTTGATTGCACAAAATACAAGCAGGAGTGATTTCTTCTTAAAGATTCTCAACCCACTGTTCCTCTCTCCAGCTCTTGGAATGTCTTCCTTCACCATTGCCATATTGATCCTTCAGGTATTGGGCCATGTGCTCTCTGTGGTTGGACTTAGCCTCTGCGTCTCAGGTAAGAGCCCCATCCTTCTCCACTCTCACTTTGTCTTACTAGAGATGTCTCTTGAACAGAGCTCTTCTTTCCCTCTTTTTCTTTCTTCTTCTTTTTAAATACATAGACTTTATTTTTTAGAGTGATTTTAAGTTCGCAGCAAAATTGTGTGGAAAGCACAGAGAGTTCCCATATACCCCACATAACAGCTTCCTCCTCTGTTAGCATCCCCCACCAGAATGGTAAATTTGTTATAGTTGTTGAATTAGCATTGACATAATATCACCCCAAATCCATAGTTTTACATTAGGGTTCATTCTTAGTGTTGTACATTCTATGATTTTTTTTTTTTTTTGTCTTTTTTCCTTTCTCTAGGGCTGCTCCCGCAGCATATGGAGATCCCCAGGCTAGGGGTCTAATCGGAGCTGTAGCTGCTGGCCTATGCCACAGCCACAGCAACAAGGGATCTGAGCTGCATCTGCGACCTACACCACAGCTCACAGCAACGCCAGATCCCTAACCCACTGAGCAAGGCCAGGGATTGAACCTGCAACCTCATGGTTCCTAGTCGGATTTGTTAACCACTGTGCCACAATGGGAACTCCCTGATTTTGATAAATGTATTATGACATGCATTGTAGTTATAGACATGATATCATATAGAAAAGTTTCACTGCCCTAAAAATCCTCTGCTCTGCCTACTCATCCTTCCTCCCCCTAAACCCCTGGCAAACCACTAATCTTTTCACTTTCTTCATAATTTTGCATCTTCCAGAGTCTTACAATTTGAATCATACAGTCTGTAGTACTGAATAACATTCCATTGTATGAGTGTACCACACTTTGTTTATCCCCTACTGAGAGACATCTTGGTTGCTCATTTTGGGGATATTAAGAGTAAAGTTGCTCTGAACACCCACATATCTGTTGTGTAGATATAAGTTTCAGCTCCATTCAGGTAGATACCAAGGAGTGCAATTGCTGGTTTGTGTATGAAGAGTATATTTAGTTTTCTAACACATTGCCAAACTGTCTTCCAAGGTAGCTGTACCATTTTGCATTGCCACCAGCAATGAATGGAAATTCCTGTTGCTCCACATCCTTGCCACCATTTGGTGTTGTGAGCTCTTCTTTAATAACTCTTCTCTTCACCCCACTGAGAGTGGTGCTTTCCACATTGCCGTGAGACTATTGGCTGTATATGGCTTGTAGGCTGATCATTCGAGTCGCTAAACTGCTATGCCTGTATTTGTGGGAAAGCTTTCAAAATAACCAGGTTCCATCTAGTTGGTTGGATCCTTATGCTTTACAGACTATTTTTCCATTAGTCTTGATTGATAAGGTACATGTTCTGCAGATAAGGCTTTTTTCTTTTAATAATTTGGAGTCACTTCACTAACTGACTTAATAGTGATGAATGTACGTAGATAATTTTTGTTTCTTGATAATTAGAAAAAGAAATACTCTCCTTAAAACTTGATATTATCACTTTTGTTGTCAGTTCTTTTCAGAAACTCAGTTATTTTATGTGAATTTCTAACATAAAATTGTATTTGTTTTTACAGAGTGTACCCCAGTGCATGGCCCTCTTCTGATTTCAGGTTTGGGTATTATAGCTCTAGCAGAATTACTTGGACTAGTTTATATGAAATGTGTTGGTAAGTCAGCCTTATTATTGTTAGCCAAGAATTTCACATATATAATCTGGGAAATGCTTTTGATTGATTCTTACAGTTTAGAAACAGAGAAATGAATTGGTAATTCCAGATGGAAAAAATGCAACGAATGCTGCTTTATTATTTTTTTTATTTTTATTTTTTGCTTTTTAGGGCCACACCCACAGCATATGAAAGTTGCCAGGCTAGGGGTTGAATCGGAGCTACAGCTGCCAGCCTACACCACAGCCACAGCAATATGGGATTCGAGCCATGTCTGTGACCTGCACCACAGCTCATGGCAACACTGGATCCCCAACCCCCTGAGGGAGGCCAGGGATCGAACCCGCATCCTCATGGATACTAGTCAGATTTGTTTCTGCTGTGCCACAATGGGAATGCCCAGCTGCTGTATTTTTGAAATAATAAAATTAGAATGATTCGGGGGTACTGAAAGAGGGTAGAAGTCATACGCATTCATGAAAAGTTTAAAGATTATTAGGTAGTTGCAGAGAAAGCAGCTTTATGTTTTCAAAAATACAGATTTTTTATACCAGTAAAAGGAGAGAGTGTTGAGGATTCATTTTCACTAATTAAAAAGGATTTTAATTGGCTCGTTGTCTCTGTAATAGAGCCCTTCCACAGAGGCCTGTTTGTCAGTTGCTGTTCTCCTTGCAGACTGTTTACAAACCTTGTCTCCCCGAAGTAGACAGAACTGAAATTCAAAATCTGTCACTTTTGTTAATTAAAGAGCAGTGCGCTGTGACACTTGACTTTAAAATATTTTTAGTTGAAACCAATATAATAAAGACATTGAGTTTTAAATTTTAGGCTTTTACTACTCTTAAAAATCAGTTGATAGTAAATGTGGACTTAGCTTACTATTTCTAAACTTTGTATTTAATCTTCAAATTTTCAAATAACAGGCTTCTGTATTAATTCTTATTTTTAATATGTTTATAGAAATAGGTGCTTTTAATAGTGCCTAAAAACTAGTGTTGTCTTACTCTAAAGCTGTTCCCCACAGTCTAGTTTATATTAGTCTTCCTTTAAAAGATGTGTTTTTTATTTACCAAGTAAAGCAAACTCTTAAACATTTGTCAAAAAATGCAAAGTTACAAACTAATGGAGTAAAAAAAAAAATCAGTCTTTTCTGCTTTGCCTTAGGTGAACTTTATATTTCTAGAAATTAACACAAACCTTGAATTGTTATAGTCGGATAATTCCCCCACATGACTTGCATAGTACTTTGAAAGAAATTTTACCTTTATTTCTGAACTTGAACTTTCACTGACTAATCACTGAGTTCAATTCTGTTACATATTTTTATCTCCCTTTAATGCTTCTTAGCTGAACAGTTAAAATACTTAACTAAAATTTACCATCTTTACATGTGCATAAGTCAGAGCTGTTTCCTCAGTGACGTTTTCTTAGTTCAGGCCATAAAGCCTAATGAATATTTCTGAAGCAGAGTGGCATTCATTTGGAAGCCATCGTGAGCATCACATTATGAAAGCTGATACATGTCCTATTTTTGTTGAGTCTTCTAATCACCATTTGTCTGGTTCCTGGAGATGGCACTGCTGATGATGTTGCCGCCTCTGAATGCTTGAGAACAGAATGTGACCTGCAGTTTCCATACATCATGATGTAGTAATAGGTGTCTTTGACTGATGGTCAGCTCTTTGTTCTTTTCTTCCCTCATTATCCGGATCTCCCTCCCTTTTATCCCCATCTCCTCCATGCCTCCCATGTCTAATGAAGACCAACAGGTCTGGAGATGCTGACTTAAACGGAACTAGGCATTGTCTGGCTGCTACCCCCTTGACTTTGCTCTCCATTCCCTTCTCCATCACTACATCCCTAAGAAGCCCATGAAACCAGTGTAATTATAAATGTACTATTCTCACATTAAAATCAAAGTGACACTCAAATCCTGGAAAGTTCCCCAAATTGTTTTTTCTTTAGCATAGTCTAATATATAAATATACCATATGTAACTTAAGAATTTAGTCCAACTTTATTGACATTCTGAGAATATTCTAAATTAACTTTTCAAATTGACTTGTCTGATGCCAGAGTTCAGAGAAGCACCTTCGGTCAGTTGAAGGGCAAGAAGAGAAAAGGTACAGGAAAGTAGCTGTTTAGATAATGTGATAGACTAGAAAAGTTGATGTGTTTTTCATATATAATCTGAATGTGTAAATCTGAGTATGTATAACATTAAGGTTGCAAATTTGAGCATTTGTATCAGGAAGTAAAAATTATGAATGCTTCCAGCATAACCTTTACTTGTTGCAGATATTCTTTTCTCTTTTGGAAAAGTCTAATGAATGTGTCTTGACTTAAATGTGATAAAATCCTTAGGTAGCTAAAAAAAAAAAAAAATCCCAGCTATCTTGGACTAAGTTTATATCCCTATGAGAGGTTTAACTTTTTTCTTTTTTCACTATTTCCAAGTTTAAATTTGTATCCTTAATTGTTACTATAAAGAGTAGGGTTTTAAGTTTCATTTTCTATGTTCTTTTCTAACTGTGTTGGGGTTTTTTTGTTTATTTAGTGAAACATTTAAATTCCATAAAATGAAATCAAAGGCTGAGAAGAATAACAAAATGAGAACATATAGAAAATTAAAAAGAACCAACTAAATTCACTGAAATTGGGTGTAGTGTCAATATAGGATGCTTATGTCCATTCTTTACAAGGATTAATACTTGTTAATTTTTTAAGCCATTACTATTTAGTTCAGTCGAAGGGAATATAATCATGTTTTGATACAAATCAACTGACTAGCAGTCATAAATGCTATTTACCACAACATGTCAGATATTTTAGAATGACAAGAAATAGGTATGTAAAATTCAGTAATAATTTCTTGCCTGTTGTTGGAGAGAGGTGGATCTGACATCAATATGTATAACACTATAAAAGTATTCCTGAAAATTCAAAACCTAGAAATATATTTATTGTATGTGTCAAATGTTTCTGGGAAAGAAGAACAAATTAGAAGAAGCATTGCAAGTGAGCTCATATGGAATCCTTAAGGCTTGTGATTTTAAAATATGTATATTTATTAGTGTCGATGCCTTAGGCGCGTGGTAACAGCAGATAAATCACAATCCCTCTTAAGTCACCGTAGGTCATATGCCTATTGGAGAGGATTAACTCAAGCAAAATTCACTTCTGCGCTGTTTGGTTTTATAATATTAGAGGGATCACAGCTGACTGGTGCCCTTTGAATAATTATTTTTGTATAGATCTCTGTTTCAGAACGAGCTAGCCAAATGTGACTTTCCTTGGATCTGAGAATCAGAACTCAGAAAGTATTCTTTATGTGTTGTTAGGGTTATTAGAGGAGTTGCTTGGCAGTTCCCAACACTAATTCTGATAAATAATTTATAAGCTCATAAATATAACACTAAGATCTTACCTCTGGCCCTTCACATTACCAATCAGAAATTTACATAGCTATTCAGTTCTCTTCTCCCTGATAGAACTTAGGTACAAGACATGGTTTAGTTGAAGTAAGTTGTACCTACATGTATGTATCATGGATCAAGTTGTATTTATCATGATTGTCCCTAGTGAAGTTCTATAATTCCGCTTGGTTCATTTGGGAGGATGCTAAATGTGATTTACCTATATCCCCAACACATCTTACTCCATAGTACTTTAAAAAGGAGGTTTTCTTCTTGTTTGGTTTAAAGGACCAAACCACTCCCCAAGTGCCTCCAGTAAAGGAGATTTACATTAAAGCACACACAGAGATGGGAGTCTCATGAGAGCAGATGCATAACTGGGCCTCAGAGAGAGTGGAATAGTGAGTGAGTGCTTAGGCATTAGAAGAATCCAGCACATCTCTGAAGACTGAGTAACCATATGTCTTCTCAGTAACCAGAGTTAGCCCATGACCTGCCAGTGACAGTTCCTTAGTTCCTCTCTCTTCGGGTCTTTACCTACTAGCCAACTAGCTCATCCTCTCATTAAAGTTCTTATTTTTTTATCCTATTTTCACCAATATATTTTCTTACCTTTGACTCTAAGCTTTGAGCATCTCCTTGGTTTCTTTCTATATCTCCTCTTTAGGTTCCAATGAGAGAAACTTTTCAGGCCAGTCTATTGCCATTTCACCTGTTGGAGCAATCCTTACCAGCTTCTGGCCAGTCTGTAGGTTGGCCACCATTGGGTCAGGTCTCACCCCCATTCCCCCTCCATTTTGGAAGCTTGATAAGTGGGCATGGAGGAGTGGTAGGAAATAATTAGCACAGAAGACCAGAGCAGTTCTGGGGGCCTGTCTCCATCTGCTCATAAGCAAATCCAGTGCCATCACCAAGTCCAGAGGAGAATGAAATTGACCACCCGGTAGCATCACCCTCCTGCAGGGTGATTCACATGATGTTGCCACTTGATGCCTTTGTATCTGTGGGTCTCTGATTCTTTATTTAAGACTGGTGTTAGTTGCTCCAGGACCTCCTCACTTGGTTGTCATAAGGAGGTTCTCTCTTCTTCCTTATGCAACTAGGGCAGTTCTTTTCCCTTTTGTCACTCTCCTCATGTCCCATATTCTTTCATCTTCATTAACCAACCCATTCAGAAGCCACAAAGGGTAACTCAGACAGCTAAGAAGGAATACAGAGAAAGGCTTGATTATAGCTTAATTGGCTGCCTGGAATAATTCTTTAAACTCAGAGGGACCTGAATATTTTCTTTAGTTTGTCTGCTCTCTGGAGCTCTGAAAATTGGAAAGATAGAAGAAGAACAAAAGAAGACTGAGCTACAGGGAACAAGAGCAATGAACTAAGGGTGGGCCATGGAGTAGAGGCAGAAAGTGGTCCTTGCCCCACTCATTCCACATTCCAAATGGGTTGAGTAGGGAGAGGTAGACAGCCTACAGTGGAGGTGAGTAGATGACAGCGTTTCTCCGCCATGAAGTGTTACAAGTGGCTGACTTGGGGACAGATATGGCATGCACAAAGGAGAGACTTTGTATGTTCAGTATTTGATTTGGGTGGGTTATTTGCATCATTTTATTCTGTCAATGCATATAATTAAGAGTGTTCTGTATTTGTTTAATAGACTATCAAGGCCAGAACTCTTTCAGTGGAGTTTCTGACACCCTTAGTTTTAGTCCTGAAAATCTATCTTAAAATATAATAATTGCCTTAATTTCTTTCATTTATTAAATTCACTTTCTTCTTTTTTAATTTTAATCAGCTTCTGATCACAAGACTATACAACCTCCTAGGGTAAGTTGAAATTTCTTAAATGAATTGGGTATGATTGTTTGATGGTTTAGACCAAAGAATGGTAATTGAAATATTGGATCTCTTTGCTTGCTGTTTAGTATAATATCAAAGTAAGAGAACTCTGAAGTCTTTTCGTGACCTTCGCATGAATAGCTCTAATCCATTTTAAAACCTATCTTTGGTCATTTACTAGCAATGGGAAAGAATAATGATTCCTTAAGATTGCGCTGACTTCTCACACCCAGAACTAAAAAGTTTGTATGTAAGATTAATGGTCCTTATCTGCTGAAGGAAGCTGATACCAAAATATTTCCTCACCTGTTGGATCCATTGGATGTGCATATGCAGAATGATAAGGAGGGCATCAAAATGAGGGACTGAAGTTTATGTTAAGTTGATTTCATTAAAAATGAGAATCTATGAAATAAATATAAATATGACCGAAAGTAGCTATTCTGAATTATGATTCATTTCTCTCCTTTGCCCATTTTACAAGCATTTTTCTTCCTCCAAACTATACTATCATTTTCACTGTATCTTAGATCCCTTAATACGCTGATAAAATTTCCAAGAAAAGCAAATTTAGGAGATAGATTGAGAGGGATAAATGGGGGGGGGGGCTTAGAAAGACTCATCATGGTGACAGGCATATGACCTACTTTATGGAAATAAGATCTGGAAAGAACTCTATTGTACTCATCTTCCCATAACAGATTGATAATAGTTCTGTCTGGAATGCCAAAAGTGAGACCCCTGTGTGTGGCAGGAAGTGAAGATTATGTGTACTCCTAAATCTGATAAGTCTCAACTGACGTGCCTGAGCAGCCAGGGAAGTGGGGGTGGGGGTGTGCATCTCACCCCACATGTGTTCATTCTAAAAAGATTGGTGCTAGCTACTTGGTCACAAACAGCCAGAAGTTTCTAGGGAAAGTGCCTCTGTTAGAGATATCCAGCCATTAGACCCTTAAATCCTAATACATTTCCTTTCCTTGTTACTGAGTTCAGTTTGCATGACTTGAAAATGATGCTCTTTTGCTCTCATCTCTAGTTTAACTATTATTTATCATATTGCTATTTGTGTTTGTACTTTTGAGAAGTTAGGATTTCTTGAACTAAGACAGGGTGAGGTGGTGAAATCTGTATGAAAAAAAGAATATTAAGAGAATAGTACAGTTATTATAAATTACTTGACTTGGCAAGCTTTGCTTTTCTCACTAACCTTTATTGCCTTACTCTCTTTTTTGACTGTAGGACTCACTGTTTATTATATAGTTTTAAATGTTAGTATATATAAATTTTAGTATAAAAGGACATAAAATAAATTTTTTTTGTTAATATATTTTAAATATTTTCCAGAAAGCTGTAGAGGAACCCCTTAATGGTATGTGGTGTTACACATTTGTATATTCTTCTTAATCCGTTACCAGGTCATAATAATTTGGCCCCCAAAGCAGTTAGAATGCTGTCTATGGGGAGTTCTCTGATGGCCTAGCGGGTTGAGGCTCCTGCGTTCTCACCGCTGTGGCTCTGGTTGCTGCTGTGTGGCATAGGTTCAATCCCTGGCCCAGGAATTCCCACATACTGCCTGTGTGGCAAAAAAGAAAAAAAAAAAAAAAAAAAAAAAAAGAAGAGAGAACCTGAAATAAACGTTGCAACTCTCATTAAAAAAAAAAAAAAAAAAAAAAGAATGCTGTCTGTGCCTTGGAAGGAATCTTATTTTTTTTTTCTTCCCTTGCCTTGACCTCTTTTCTTGATTATTCATCAAGAATTAAGAGTATTGCTTTTGTAATGTTACCACCCCTGAGAAAAATACATGTTTTCTGTCTCTCGAGTAGTTGCTTGTGCTAGCCACATGATATTTAGGGTGAGGGGACTATTACCTTTTTAATTGGCCTAGACGAAATGTAACACCCCCAGTAGAGAAAAATCTCAGTTAATTTCAACTTCTAATTATGAATTTTCAGAAGATGCAGGCTGTTATCATGGAGTGAGACCAAAATATCTCACCTTCTTTCTCTCTAAATCTAGATCTATATTCCCAACTGATTTTGTGTCCTTATGGAGCCTATGGGTATGATCCACAGAAAAGGCTTCTGTAATCAAATAATGGCCTTAAATTTAATTTGGCTTTAGATCTGTGGAATAGTTGGCATGATATTACTGCATATCTATTTAGAAATGATTTCTAACTGTGGAATCTTACTAACTGTCTGCTTGGCTTGTTACTAATTCTTAGCGTTTAAAGAATCAAAAGGAATGATGAATGATGGTAAGTATAAGATGCAACTGTAATTATAGGTGGGTTAAAATATGGCCATTAAAAAGAAATAAAATTGCTTCTTGAAAGTATAGCTTTTTTTTTTTAGTAAAAGGGACACTGTCAAATCATAGAGGCCTACATTTCTTGGTTTATACACCTTAAATCTACTCTGTTAAAACTTGCAAAAGTAGTAATATAAAAAGTGTAAGGTATCACTAATCAGATCTCCAGTCATATTGCTGATAACAAGAGAAATTATTGTTTTTTAAAAAATTTTTTTCAGATAAAGTATCTGGTGGCTATAATTTTAAAATGCTTTTTTAGGAGTTCCCATCATGGCTCAGTGGTAACAAACCCAACTAGTATTCATGAAGATGTGGCTTTGATCCCTGGTCCTACTCAGTGGGTTAAGGATCCGGCATTGCCATGAGCTGTGGTATAGGTCACAGACACAGCTCAGATCCTGCATTGCTGTGGCTGTGGCATAGGCTGGCAGCTACAGTCCCAGTTTGACCCTGGCTTGGGAACTTCCATATGCCGCAGGTGTGGCCTTAAAGAGACATAAAAAATAAATACATAAAATAAAATGCTTTTTAAAACACATAGATAATCTGGCACAAATCTTGATCATATTGACAGGGTTTCTTTTGTGCTTGTGTTGGTGATTTTGTTGCATTTAACCCATATCTCTGCTTTTCAAGCAGGAACAGGGTTCTAACTTTGTGAGAGAGGATTTAAAAAGAGAGAGAGAAATGTTTAGTCATGCCAGCTTTTGCTTCTTTGTTTTTTTGGAGCTCTGGGCTAATACCTTTTAATTTATATTGACTATCTCAAAGACCTATAAGTGAGATATTGAGTGCTATACAATTTCATTTTAATTTTACCTTAACATGTTATACTTTAGTTCTTTTAACATTTCAATAACTCTGTTTTTCTTTTATCAGAAATTTCTTCATACCTTTGATAATTACAATCATTCCTTGATCATGTTAATAGCTCGCTTTCTGTTCTACTGTTTTAAAGTCTGTGACCTACCTGCTCGCCTCTACAGCAAAGTGCACTCTTTAACTCAAGAGGCCATATTCCTCTGAGTACAATTAGTTTTTGCATAAGATTAAAAACACACCAACTGCGTGTTGGTGGGCTAAATTTAAAACAATGATTAGACTGTGTTCAATAAGCAGTCACAGAATGATCCCACTTTTGTAAGTCTGTGTCACAGCCTTTATTACCAAAAAATGCATGTTGGCTTATACTAACCACTGCCCTCCTTAAAAAACAAAACAAAACAAAAAAAACCCACCATGATTAATAGGAATAATATTAAATGACCTTTAAAAAAAATCTGGTACCTGAAAGTGTGGCATGGTTTGTCCATGTTTACATTCTGGAGTTCTATTTTTTGTTTGTTTGTTTTTCCTTCTCCTACTGTGGTATCTTTCTTCTATAGGTGTATGAAGAAGCTAAGCTTTTCTCTATTTTTTACAAAACCAGTAGAAGAACCTTAAGTGCCTTTTCCTTTGTTAATTTCCCTTAAGATGTGACTTTTTTGCACATGAAATTTCTGACAACCTTTGAAATTCCCTTAAATTTGCTAATTTTTAGCTGTTCAGAATTGATTGGGTATTTTTCCAAATGTCTGTCTGATGGGCCCTTCTCCCTGCCAGTGCACACTGCTCACAGTGTATCTGCCCTGTAGGTGAGTGAGGCTGTAAGTATCCTCTCAGGACCATGGTACCACTTCCTTTTTCACTAATTCCTAATCCCATGTTTAATTCCCTTTAAATGAATGGTGTCAGTCTAAAGTAAATGTGATAGAATATTATTCTAGGATCAGTGTCTTTTGTTTGGAAAATCAGCATCTCTTGGCTTCCCCTCAGCCAACCCAGCAAACGGAGATTATCAGACCTTATTGATTTTTTATTTCCATTTGGTATTGGTCTTTTACTTACTGTAACTAAAAAGGCTAATGATTTGCCTGGTTAATGTTTGTGGCCTTTGCAAATCCAAGATTAAATCATTTTTTTTAATTGCCAGATACTGTGTTTCTTAAACTTTTTAAAGTACATCAACTTTTTGAATGTATATAAAATAGACATGCATAGTGATTATATGTTCATTTTTCAATTTTCCAGAATAACTGAAGTGAAGTGATGGACTCTGATTTGGAGAGTACTAAGACGTGAAAGATACACACTTGTGTTTAAGCACCACGGCCTTGATTCACTGTTTGGGAGAAGAAAATAAGAAGAGTAACTGGTTTCCATCTATGGGAGAAAGTAAATCATTGACCTTTAAATTGTTACAGTTTAAGTTTTTATTCAAAGCATTTTTAATTTAGTTAATAAAATTACAATCTGTGTTGTGTGCCCAATTGAGATCCAGTTCTTTGTTGTTATTTTTATTCAATTATGGACAAAAGCAGAGTGGGCAACTTCCAAGAATGATACCTTTCAGATCCTGGGGTTTCTTGACCCTAGGTCACCAGGTTAAATTGATTCAAGGTGAGAATTCCTGGCACTAACCTGGTTACCCAGTGGTATCTCTGAAAACGGTGGCTTTCATTGAACCTTAGCAAACTGAGTTTGCAGCCACTTTGGCAGTTATGGCCTTAACCTGAGTAATGTGTCTGCTGCTCCTGGGTCAAGGGAATAACAAATTGAGTACACACAGAAATTTGGTTGGGAACTGCCTACATGGAATGTGCTACTGATGGGGATCGTGGTCTTCATTCTTGGGGGCTGCCACTCACACGTTATTCCTTCAACATGCAATGTACCAGGCCCTTTCCAGATTGAGGGTAACTTTACTGATGGATGTGTTCTTTTTTTCACACAACCCTTTACATCCTGTCTTGTCCTCCTGTTATTTGCTTCTGCTGTACAAGATGTAGCACTTTTTCTCCTCTTTGAACATGGTCCAGTGACACGGTAGCATCACTGCAGAAAGGAGCCAGACTTATTCTCAGAGAACTATGTTCACACTTTTCAGCAAAAATAGCGATGGTTGTAACATATGTATTCCCTTCCTCGGATTTGAAGGCACAATCTACAGTGTTTCTTTGCTTCTTTTCTGATCTGGGGCATGAAAAACTAAGATTGAGATTTGAACTGTGAGTCTCCTGCATGGCAACATAACGTGTGTCACTGTCAGGCCAGTAGGCCGGCCCTGCAAGGGTGGTTTTATTACTGTTGTATCTGTGTTGCATGATAAGCACCCATCATCTTCCTCCTGTAGTCCTGCCTTGTATTCACCTTACTCAAAGATTGAAAAGTGAAACAAAACCCCCATGTTTCCTAGCCCCCCCCGCCCCTGTTAGAAGAAAATTAACATTCTGACAGTTGTGATCGCCTGAAGAACTTTTAGATTATTAGCGCTCGTTTTCTTCCCTTGTGGGTGTGTGTTTCTATGTGCACCTGTGTAAGTTAGGCACATGCATCTTCTGTATGGATGACAGCGGGGTACCTACAGGAGAGCAAATGTTAATTTCATGCTTCTAGTAAAAACATTTAAAGACAGTTCTTTATTGGGTGGACTTATATTTGATGTGAATATTTGATCACTTAAAACTTTAAAAAATTCTAGGTAATTTGCCAAGCATTTTGACTGCTCACCGATACCCTCTAAAAATACTAGTTATTCTCCCTGTTTGTGTAATAAAATCTTCGTATGTGTAGTTGCATTATTAATAATTATTTCTTAGTCCACTGAATGTCCCCATGTGCCTCTTTTATGCCAAATTACTTGTTATATTTTATTCTGGGACCAAGTGGTTTGCTGCAGCAAACCAAAATTTTTGACCCGCTGATGCCTCTCAGAAAAGTAAACACACTATGAAGATAGCTCTTCTTGAAAAAAAGGAAAAAAATGTTCTTCTCTAATTGTGTTGCTGTCAGAATATTATGTGTAGAGGGAGCTATGTTCCTTATACAGATTTGTTGGCTCCTGCTGCTCTTTTTCATTCAGAAAATATTAGTAAAGTATATTTTACTAAGGTTGTTTATTACTTCAGAAATCAATTTTGATGAAAGGAGGAAAAAAGCAGATGGACTTGAAAAAGATCCAAATCCCTATTCTCTATTAAGAAAAAGTCAGTTATGAAAATCTTTATAGTCAACTTTTTATGAACCTTTTAATATCCAGTCAAGTCTCGCTTATTTGGGGCTCGATCTTGGGACTTACCTGTCCTTTGTGTTCTCTTTGATGCTCCCTGTCCTTGAAGGTATTCACTGCCCTAAAGGAGACACACAGAGGCAGCAGGAGAAAGGCCAGAAGAAATTAACCCTTGCTGCTCCTTGTCAGTGTCTCTGAAAAAGGGACCGTGGTGGCAGGAGCAGGACCCCACTTGGTTGGGCATCCTTGGGCTAGTTCCTTCTCCTTAAATTAGACTCACAGTGGCTTCCAATTTCTTGTCACACCAGATTAAAGTTGCTGACAATTTTCGAGCATCATTATATTTGCCCCCCTCCCCATAATCTGTTTTTTCACTCACTGATCCCAGTTTTTGCCATTGACTCTTCCACTCAGTTTTATTCATGGTATATTTCTCAGAGTGACACTGTTTGTCATTTTGGGAACAAACCTATCCAACCTTTTCCACAAAATCAAATTTCTCTCTCCTTCAAAAACATGACCCCCCCCCCCCAACGCCCTTCCTTGACCCCTGGCTCTCCTTGACTGTCTGTTCCTGTCTGTCCAGCTGCCACTTTCATCTCTTACTTACCTTTCCTAGTACTTCACGTATCTCTGCTTAGCTCTCTTGGGCTTTTGTCTTGCTTCTCTCATTCAATTTAAAAATTCCTCCATATATAGCAAGAGCTTTTTTTTTTTTTCTTCCTTTCTCTTCTTGCAGTGTTTCACATACATTTGATGATCACTGCATTAAGTTTGATGATTGACAATAGGCTGTATTTGTATTTCTCACTATTTTTAATAGGATGAGCTAGAGAGTTTTCTTTTTAGACAAATTTCACATGCTCTGAAAACCTTAAAAGGTGATTGATGACTTTTTCACCTAGAAACCCCAGTTTTGATCTATTAAAATTTCTGAGAATGTCAGAATCAAAATACTGGGGCTATCCCGTAGCTGGGAGTATTCCTCTTTTCAGGATGCTGTGGTCAGTGTAGTTAGTGACCAGCCAAATTGTGGTTTGAGTTATAATAAAGTTCAAAAAGTGGTAAATTTATTCCTCCTTTTCATTTATAAGAATTAAGCTCTATATCACCTAGGTTTCTCTTGTCCTAACGTGGGTATTCCAAATAGACATCTGTGGTGTTTGTATGTACCTCTTTATTTACCTGTTGTTGGAAACTAGAGAAATGACTTTTTGGCAACCCTTTATCTTTTTACTGTGTTTTCATTTGATGGAGTTTGTTTAGAAATGTTGTTTTTCACATGTGTCAGATTTTCAAAACCACTAACCGCCATCACCCACTCGTGTTCTTTGTTAAGTCATTTTCCATGGCTAAAATCCAGGTAACTTTTAAACGATGAGCAGTGAACAGGAAGTTTTCCTTCCTTTGGCTTTTGACAGCTCTTACTTAACATTTATGGCCAGCATGCCCATAAATTTAGCCTTTTGAAAAGAAAGAGAGCATTTGTAATAAGCTTCTCTGTAAGGCAACATCAGTGGAATCTTTAAAGTGTTGTTATCAGAGTTGGTGAAAGAGGGAAGCATTTTTGATTTTATTAAACAGAGCATTATTTACAAAAAGCCATTATTGAGAATTAGATCCCACACCATATAAATATCCACGAACCATTCTAAATAAGGAAAACTCCAGTGTTGCTATGTGCAAGATCCTCTCTTAGGGGCTTTTTTCCATAGCAATTAAAGGTGTGCTATTTGTCAGTAGCCATTTTTTGCAGTGATTTAAAGACCAAAGTTGTTTTACAGCTGTGTTACCGTTAGAGGTTTTTTTTATATGTATTAAATCAATTTATCACTGTTTGAAGCTTTGAATATCTGCAAACTTTGCCAAGATACTTTTTTATTTAAAAAACATAACTTTGTAAATATTACCCTGTAATATTATATATACTTAATAAAACATTTTAAGCTATTTTTGTTGGGCTTATTTCTGTTGCTGCTTCAGCAGACCACAAGTACATGACTGAGAAATTCACCTTATCAGTGTATCTTCAAGTCCATATCCTAGGTAAGGATGCAAAGTATGACTTAAAATATCAATTTATAAATTTTTTTTTAAAGTGTAATAACACCCAGTATGCAAATTTTTTATCAGAGCAACGTTTTAATTAAAAGTCAGTGCCTTGGAGTGCCCGTCGTGGCTCAGTGGAAGTGAATCTGACTAGTAGTATCCATGAGGACACAGGTTCGGTCCCTGGCTTGCTCAGTGAGTTAAGGATCTGGCATTGCCGTGAGCTGTGGTGTAGGTCTGGGGCTTGGCTCATATCTTTTGTTGCTGTGACTGTGACTCCTGTGGCTTCACCAGTGGCTACAACTCCAATTCGACCCCTAGCCTGGGAACTTCCATATGCCGTGGGTGAGGCCCTTAAGAAAAAAAAAAAGAAAAAAAAAAGTCAGTGCATTAATTTTCCCCATGGTATAGTGAAAACATCACCTTTCTGGTCCTAACAGAGGACTTCAGCAAGCTTCTTAGCTGCCTCTCAGTGTCCTTCCTTAACTACAGAATAAGATAAGTCTCTTCCAAGACTCAAATGTAAATTGAAATGGATCCCTATTTTAACTGGTTTTTGAACTATTTTGATTGTAAGGGAAAGTAGAGCTAAGAAAAGTGGGATATATTGGCTAATATAACTGAAAATTCAGATGTACAGCCAGATACTAGACCTCAAAGCAGTGTCTTAAGGATCCGGCATCTCTCCAGTGTTCAGCTGTATAGTCTTCCTGTTGCCTTCCTTCAGAGGTCGCATGTGCGGGCAGAATGGCTGACTGCAATCCCAGGCCACCTTCGGAGTTCAGAGACCACAGAAAGGAGAAAAAAAAAATGCTTGTCCCTTTCTCAGTAGTCCCACCCACCCCAGATTGCAGCTCGGTGCTCTGACTGGGCCATGTGCCTCTCTCCTCCCTGAGGCCAAGGCCCTCTGATGCCCTGAGTGGGCAGCCTGAGTTCCGTGTCTGTGCGGCCTGGGATGGAGTTCTGGGCTCCATCTGGGGTAGGGAGGTGGGACAGAGCGAGAGTTCCTTGAAGCAAAATCAGGGGATTGTAACCAGATTGAGATGGCATTAGATGATCGGCACATTTTTTGCAAGTATGGACTCTCTGATTCTGCATGGTACATGTGATTGTAAACCATTTTAATGGAAAATAACATTTGGCAGCAAAGTACTCTCTTATTCCCTACCTCATAGGCAATTTAATTTTTGTGCATTTATGAAGACTTTTTCACTCTCAGCAGGAATAACTAATGGAGTTCAGAAAGCATTTAATAATCTACCTCCTGCACAGAAAGCCATTCCATATAGCACAGAAAACTGCACTCCGCCTGATTCAAACTCCCACAGAGGTGTGGGCTTCCAGATGCAACTGGGTTTCATTCGTGTGCAGCACCTTTCTAACTCAAGGCTTCAAGTTTGACAGCTTTAGAAAATAATGGAGTATGGTAACACCATCCATGTAGGACGTGATTTCACCAGCAGCACTGAGATTTCAGCACAATTGACAGTGTTTGGTGTTAGAAGTGAGACTGGCGGAACTCTACCCTAGGTGTTTATTTTGAGTATATAAGCTTCATGCTCAAGTACTCATCCATCAAATCAGAGAGAAATGAAGTATTTAACCCTAAGTTACGGATAATTGGATTGATTATTTAATGCCGAAGACAGCACTACAGACTACATAGAAGTGATCGTGGATTTAATGATTAGAACTCTACTTATTTAGCAGTCATTTATTTATTTAGTCATTTGGCTGTAAGACAGCAGCTTTCCAGCTTTGTTAATAGTCACTTGTGGAGACCAGGTATCTCTTCCCAATTTAGATGATGAGAAATGCTTGATAAAGAGTCCAATATGGAGAGGAATGATTTATAGGTCTGAAAATGCTGTCTGATGTCAATCTCGGTGCCAGAGCATGCAAGTTTGGTAGATTTGCAAAGCCACAGCTCTCATTCTCTTAACAGAGGTTACGACACCGTGGCATGGTATGGGGCACTGGAATCCTCCTCCTGAAATAATCTTATTTAATCATAGACCTTTTGTCCAAAAGAGACAATTGTCATTTGCTTCCTAATTTCCTTTGGCCTGCAAAATTCCTCAAGGTTAAACTGACAACATAAAACCTGGTCAACCTCCACTTTAAACAAACAGGTTATTTGCAAAGTGTATTTGTTTAAAACATGGATTATATCTTCTGTGGAAGCTCTCTACTTACTAATTTTTAAAATAAATGGTAATTTAGCTCTTTAGGTCAGTCCATAATGGCTTTCTTAGTCATTTTTATTAAAAATGGTGCTTGTTTCGGGGATGCAGCCGTGAGTCTGCACTGTGGTTAAAGTAAACTTTTGAGCACATACCAATCATTGAGTAAATTCTGTGGGGACATTTTTCTCCTATGCTCTCATGCGGAAGGCAGTTGGAAAGTACCAGAACCTTTGCTCACCCCACTGCTCTACCACCCTAAACACCTCCAACTCCCACCTCTCACGGAGCTCATTTCAGGGATGCTCCTCACTCTCCAAGGAGTTTCCACCCCAAGCTCAACCAGCTTTTTTTTTTTTTTTTTTTTTTTTTTTTTTTTTTTTTTTTTTTTTGTCTCTTTAGGTCCACACCCAAGGCATATGGAAGTTCCCAGGCTAGGGGTTGAATCAAAGCTGCAGCTACCAGCCACAGCCACAGTTACATCAATGCAGGATCCAAGCTGCATCTGTGACCTACACCACAGCTCACAGCAACACTGGATCCATAACCCACTGAGCAAAGCCAGGGATCCAACCCACGTCTTAATGGATACTAGTCGGATTCATTACCACTGAGCCAGGATGGGAACCCCTCAACCAAATGTTTTCAGAATGTAATGTTCCTTAAGTCTCCTTGCATGTTAGAGGATGCATATATTTGGTTACCCCAAGAAACCTTTCTTTATTGCAATATTATCAGTTGTTCAATTTTCACAGTTAAATTGATAGGTGTGTATGTTGGAGTTTTTAAAATTACATTATTCTGGATTCAATAGAACCCCTGTCTCCTCATATCTTTAGCCATATGCCTCGCTATCAACAGGGATTGTTCTGGTAACAACTATTATTAAGTGGGACAGAAAATATTATCCTGTATTCTGTGCAGGAATATATTTGAAAGCATCAGCAAATATCAGTTGTTCTCACCCCCATTCAAAGAAGGTTGTTAGAAAATTATGGACTCTCTATGCTTTAAGCTGATTGGCAGATTGTGGGACATTTATTACTTGTCTAAAAAATTGGGCTTGAAATGATAAAAAGCATTTTTTTCAAAAGTATCATTTTAATAAAATTAAGTACTCTTGTATTAATTTCCTCTCTCTGAAATAGTATTAGATACAGTCTTCCGGAAAACATTTGGCTTAAAAAAGTGGCTGGAAAATCTCATCCTTGGGCCTTCTGGCTAGAATCATTTTCTTTACTAGATGAATAGACTAGTAGAGAGGCCAACCAGCTCTTTGCCTCCCTCCTCAAAAGCAACTGGGCTCCCAAGAAGTCATAATATAAAGTGATAGGAAAGTCTCAGGACAGATTTTGCCCAAGCGACTGGGTCCCCTGGGAGGCTACACAGTTGCTTTAACACACATTAATGAGGCCAGCGATCCCCACTGAAGCCAGTTATTTATGTGACTCGTCTTGCTCCTCAAAAGATTTAAAGTGCCCCATTTGGGTCAGATATTCTTACACAGAGAAAAGCTGCTGTCCATGATCACAGCCACTCAAGTGCTGTCACAAATCGGCATGGGTGTCAGAGGAGAGCTGAGCAGCGGTGGGTAAACAGCAAAACATTGCCTCTCAATGCCTTGCTCAAAGTGACCTGTCATGGAGGCCAAGAGATGAATTTATTCATCCAAAGAGCAGTTTTATATCTTTCCCTGAGAAGCAAAGCCACCACAGTCATTTTCGCTATATATTGAAAACAAATTTATATTAAAAACAAAAATTTCTGGGTCAACAACATTCCAAGAACCTGGATGCGGTCCAAGTGAACCTGGCAGTGACACAGGTCTGGATGAAACCAGTTGATGAGGCTACCTTCTCTGGTCCTCCTGGGTATCTTTAGTCTTCAAATTGAAGATAAAGTTTGATCTTCAAGGTGAGGAGACAGCAGCATGCTTTCTTTAAAAGACTCAAATAGATAATAGATTTAAAAAAAAAAAAAAAGCTGTTGCTGAGTGTAACTTATAGTTTCAAAGGGATTTTTTTTTTTTAATGAAATCTTTTCAAGCAATAGTAAAGAAATCTAGAACCCCCTGGGGTGTCGGTTAGAGCCCTGGTCAGAGATTTAGATCTAATTATTAGCCTGAAAGCAAAGAAGAGAAAGAACAGGCCAAGTGTCAGCCTGGAAAACAATAATAGCCGTGGGGGTTCAGCAGCCCCGTCATTAGTGCCTTAAAAGATAGTTCAATACATTTATTCTTACCCTGG
The DNA here is from genome assembly GCF_054392235.1 of Sus scrofa. Lineage (NCBI taxonomy): Eukaryota > Metazoa > Chordata > Mammalia > Artiodactyla > Suidae > Sus > Sus scrofa. The sequence goes on from NC_139395.1 coordinate 166,220,751, forward strand.
AAAGAAGGCCACAGAGGTTCAATGTTTTCTGACACTGGTTCCTTTTTCTATGGAGTTGAGATGCTGCCTATGCTTCTAGATTTCATCTCTTCTGAGCCCCTGGAAGACCCCGGAATGGCTCTCAGTGCAGGCACTTAAAGAAGGGGTACAGGGTCAGAGGCCCCACATCCTGCACTTCACCAGCTGTGTGACCCTGGGCAAGTAACCTAACTTCTCTGTGCCTCTGTGTCTTCATTTTACAAATGATGAATAAATGGTATAAAACATGTGGAGTTCCCATCATGGCTCAGCAGTTAACAAATCCAACTAGCATGGATGTGGGTTTGACCCCTGGCTCTACTCAGTACGTTGAGGATCCGGCATTGCCATGAGCTGTTGTATAGGTCACAGACATGGCTCAGATCCAGCATTGCTGTGGCTGTGACATAGGCCAGCAGCTGTAGCTCCAACTCAACCCCTAGCCTGGGAACTTCCATACACCTGGGGTGTGTCCCTAAAAAGGCTGAAAAAAAAAAAAAAAATGAAGTGTTTAGCAAGGACCTGGCCTGAGGTAAGCACTCAGGAACTGTAAGCTATTTCCTTTTTTTCTCTTCTTATTCAATTCTGGCCAAGGAGGAAAAAATTTAGCATGACTGTCTAGAGATGGGTATAGCATATACTGGAATGTGTACTTACCTGTGTTGGGTTAACCCCCCGAAAAAGCAAATGGAACGTAAACTGATGGAGACAAGCACTGCTACGCTGTAGACCTGACCCCGACAAACCTAGTGTTCTTGGTAGGACACCCTGTGGGTCCCTCAGTGAAACCAGAGGTCAGGAGGCGACATTAAAGAAAGACATTGAATAATCCGATTTGCCCTTTCCTGAGATGGAAGAGAAGCAGCACATCCTCGTAGCATAAGGAGGATCTTTAGAACCCACTTCTGCCAGCTGTACTCAGCTCACCCACTTACTTATTCACAACAAGGGTGGTGCTCCGGATTTCTAAAACTGTGTTAAGAGCAGGCCCTCTAGTCCCTCTAGATAGAACTCAGTTGAGAACTTAGAGCTCCCTTAGGTTAACAACTAGCAGAAACTAAATCCACGTATGTAGGAGTGAAGGTGGACGTTGAAAATATCGAGGCCTAGTAAATACAATTTCACAATCCGAAGCATTTCAGTCAAGGGTTTTGATAAGGCTTGGTTTATGTGTAATGGGCTCGCTCTCTTTAAAATGATTGGAGTCTGCTCCACCAGTCCTCCAGGGCATCTGCAGAAAGCAAAAAAGGCAACTGGAGACATGCTGTGAATTGGAAGTGGCTTCTATTTACTTCTTCTCCACCCACTCATATGGCCAAGGATGAGGCCCAGTTCAAGGGGGACTCAAAAGCCAAGTGGGGATCATCTGGCCCAAGTCCTTAGAGCAGAATTAGCTTTAGAAAGTGCTTAGTTAAAGGCCCCAGACTCATTTTAAAGTGTGGTTTTCCGTTAAGCCGTGGATGCTTAGATGATTATACACTTGCCGAGGAAAGGGAGTCTGAACCATCCTCATAGGTCGAGTTTTAGCACCTGACTCCTAACTTGGCAGAGATGTGTCGTGAATCAGTCCATTACAGTCCATTAAGGTGTTGGGTTGTTGATGTTTGTTGGGTATTTAGAGATGCAATAACTATACTGGAGTCTTTTCTTAGTCTGTCATCTGTCTCCGAGGGAACAGAAAGCAATGCCGGGAGCCAATCACACGCCGTAATTATATCAAAAACTGAGTGCTTAGGTCCTTCCTTAGGAGCATGCTAACCAGTGAACAATCTTTTCTACACACCTTCTGCTCGTTCCTTCCTCCAAACCAATTCCCCACTTTCTTCCACCCAAAATAAAACGGTACTGTGAATCAGGGCATTATTGATGAATTTTCAGCAGGAAGGATGTTCTGAAGCAGTGAAAAATATAAATAAATTGGGTCGATACTGGAATGAATGGTGAAACCAGAGAGATAAACACAGCACAGCTAATTGCGTCCAAGTAAGATTAACCAGAATGTTGTTCTGCGGAAAGAAGAAAAAAAAAATCAACGACGTTAATGAGAACTAAGCAATATTTTAGTGAAACTAATAAATAAATAAATATATATATATCTTTATGTTTAATTAAAAGCAAGACAAGTCTCTTTTCTTACTGAGCTGCTTAAATCAAGGAAGTGTAATGTTAAGGGAAAAAAATCAACTCAAGACACCTTTTCATATGCATTTAATTAAGACTTCTGTGTCTCAGACAAGCTTTTGAGACACGTAGTGGCAAGTGTGTACTTAGGAGTCTCGTGTGAACCTCCCACAGCTTCCAGTTTACATATAGGTCTGCAATTTTCCAGTTTGGGTACAGAAATCTAGAGTATTGTGACTGTAAAGCCACTGTCCTGATAGCTTTCACTTGGTGATTTTGATGAAAAGATACCATATCAGACTAATATAAGCAGAGCTTATAGCTATAGCAATAAACTTATTTGTATGATCTTTTTTCTAATAATAAAAGCAACAGTGAAATGCTCAGTAAAGGCTTTACTTGAGATTTTCCTTGTCTCAGCTCAATTTCCTGCAATGTTCTAGGTACTGAGGCAAGTATTAAAGGTCAGATTGGGAGAGAAGATAGATTTGGAGGGTTGTTATCATCTGCACTGTCTAAACTCTTCATCACAGTCAATCTTCTACGTTCTTTTCTTTTCTCTCCACCTACTAAGAGCACAAGGTGAATCTGAGTTACTCCTTCTGGCTGAGTTAATGACTGACCTCCTAGGTGCTGGGGATGGGGCAGGAGGCAGAAGGCACTCTCTCCAGAGGTGCCTGAAGAGGGTCTGCCCTGCAGATTCCAATGATGCCTGATGGACCGCATGTGGCTTGCACACAGAGCAGGAGGTAACTCTGACCGATGCTTGGGCTGTGTGTGTGGCCCTCACTAAATCATTATGTGCTTCATGCCCTGTTCCCCCCACCCCCTGCCCCCTGCCTGCCAGGAATATTGCCAGCACCAGTGAAAAGACAAGTAAGATAACTGTCAAACACCTCGAAATCCTTGGAAGAAAGATGTGGTATAAATCAAAGTCAGTTCTTATTTCACTATTAATTATGCAAACCTCTTTCTTTTCTTCTTCATCCTACAAGGTCTCTTTTCATCTTTCATGAAGGTCTCATCACTCACCAGCTATTCCACCTTGGGAAATAACATTATCAGCAACTGTCTATCAAGCACTTGATCTGTGCCAGGTCCTGGGCAGAGACCTAAGAATACAGCCAGGATCAGAGAAAGACAGTCTAAAAACAAAAAATAGACACCACACCTTCCAGAAATGTCTTAAGGACTGCCTGAGATGAGGTATATAGGAGTGTCTTGTGGAGGAGTTCTCATGTGGCTCAGCAGGTTGAGGATCTGGCATTGTCACTGCAGCAGCATGGGTTGCTACTATGAGACAGGTTTGATTCCCTAGCCCGGGAATTCCCATATGCCACAAGAGTGGGCAAAAAAAAAAAAAAGTTTCATGGATTATAACTAGGAGTTTAATGACATTATTTCCCCCACCCCCATCATAAGCCAGAAAAGAAAAAAAGAAAAAACTAAGTCCACACATTTTCCCATTTCTCTTTCTTTCTTTCTTTCCTTCTTTCTTTCTTTCTTTTTTCTTTTTAGGGTGGCACCCGCAGCACATGGAATCTCCCAGGCTAGGAATTGAATTGGAGCTACAGCTGCCAGCCTACACCACAGCCACAGCAATACCAGATCCCTGACCCACTGAGCAGGGCCAGGGATTGAACCTGCACCCTCATGGATACTAGTCAGATTCATTTCCACTGCACCACAACAGGAGCTCCCTCCCCATTTCTTAGCAATTTTTTTAATAGGTGGTTTTCATTGGATAGAAAGTTGAAGCTCTTGAATTAAGAGAACAAGCTACTTAGGATGGAACAGCAGGTCACAGATTAAAAATCACAGGATGAGCAGGCTTCCAACCATTCTTTCCCTCCAGGATACATTCCATCAGAGGAAATGAATACTTCAGTGAGAAGTGTGTGGTTGCAGAACCCCCTGAGCAGACGATGGATGGAGAGGCCATGGGAGCTGAGCAGGAAGGCAAGTGAGAGGGGAAGCTGGAGTCTGGGCAGTGCCGCCTTTGCCTCCCTGGCCAGCCTGACAAAGCAGCTCTGTGAAAACTGGTGAGACCAGTGGGTGAAACACCTCCACCATGGCTGCCCTTGTGACAGATCTGCCTGGCTCCACAGGCACAAGTGTCCCCAGGTGGCCCTGGACCCAAAATAAGCAAGAAAACTTTTCCAGGTTGATCTCAGGTGCATTCTGCTTACTTCCAGAGGGAAAGGAGAGAGTAGTCCAAATTTTCCCGGGCTCAGTTTCCCCCTCTGGCGGCCCCAGGTTTCTCAGTCTCAGCCCTGAGTTGCACAGCTTAGGCAGATCCAGTGACCAGTTAGACAAGGTCTAAAGGAGCTGAGCATACCCCGAGGAGGCAGGGGCAGCACGTGTAGTAAACAGGCCTGGTCAGTGAGGCAGGAGGCCTCAGGTCTCATCCTATGGCTGTCATCCATGAGCTGTGGGCGCCAGAGAGGTTGGGGAGGTGGACTTTCTGCATCTCTGCTTCCTTAAGTGTAAAGTGCGGGGTTTGGGCCCGACGCCTGAATGGCTCACCCTAGCCATTCAGCGCTATGGTCTGCTGTCTCACCCAGGAAGTCAGTGAGGACAGCAGAACAGTGTTTCTTCTTTACTATCCATCCCAGGAGAGGTCAAGAACTGGCCTGCCAGAAACTTCAAAACAGCAGAGTCTGCCTCACCAAAACTCAAGGAATGTGATGTACCAAGTTCATCATCCTCAGGAATGGGATTGTACCATATTTCTCCTTCATCATCTGCATCATTTTCCTCATTGAAGTCTAATGAACAGTTTCTTGATAATGATAAATGTGTAGCATTACACACCATATACATACAACATTCTGCAGCTGATATGAGGAAATGTCGTGATAGCTGATGTTTAGGTAGAGAAACAGGTGAGATGGATAAATGACTTATGTCTTGGTTTTTCTTATTTTCTTCTTCCAAGTTAAAAGATCTCAGAGTAAAGGAAGAAGAAGGAAAAGAAAGAGGAAGAAGGAGAAGAAGAAGCAGCAGAAGCAGAAGCAGAAGCAGCAGCAGCAGCAGCAGCAGTGGCCTGAAGAAGGGGCCAATGCCTAAGGGTGATAGAAAGACTCCAGGAAAGAAATTCTGCTGAGTAAAGGCAACTGAACCTCTGTCCAGGCTGCGCCAGCCCCTGACATCCCCTAAGGACACGAGGCCCAAGTCAAATTCAAAGACATACTTCCCCTGGCCACTGAGGATTCGAAAGGCTCCTAGCTTGCCAGCTGCAAGAGGAGGAACACCTGGAATGCTAAATTTGGAATAATTTAGCAAGAACCCTTCAACAGTCATAGCATTATGTAGAAGGTGGGATAGAAATGGGACACAGGCAGGTAGGTTTTATTTAGGGTACACAAAATTTTAAAACAACATTTGCATTATTGAAGAAAAACCAAAGAGCAAAAATAGAAAGTTCTACATTTTTTTAAAAACCTGGATTTCCAGCATTTGCTAATGAAACCAAATAGAAGATCTGGCTCCACTCGTCCCCATGCTTACCCCCCAATGAGGAGCTGGGGTTGCACAGCATCCAGGTCTCCATGGCGTCTTCCACAGGTGCTCCTTGAGCCTGTGTTTTAGTATTTTGCTTGTAGTAGAGAAATAATTTCTCTGTGCTTGTGAACGCACACACAAAAAAATGAGAAAACAAAATATATATACCCAGAGGATCACTTGTTTTACCAGCAAGTAAAGAAGGCATCCTCGTGGAAGTGAGGGATGTGGTTAATGTTTACTAAGCAAACCCCTTGAGTGCTCCATTCATTTGCATTACCTGCCTGGCTCACAAAGCCATTTGATTTCTCGTTCTCTCCCTGGAAAATTTGGAGGATGTTAATCTGCAAATGGTCTGCAACTTTTTTCCTACCCATCCTCCTCTGGAGGTATGCAAGGTCGTGGTGGGTTTGACTTGGCACCTAACCTTGGCAGGAGTCCTGTTATCTTTAGCCTTTGCATCATCATCTGCAGCAAAGTTAACAAGTCTTATCCATCAGTCTTTGGACAGGTATGAATTTGGGAAATTAACTTTTAGTTTGTTTGCTTGGGTACTAATAATGCGGCATTCTATTACAATTGCCTCCGTCTTTCATACAGATGAGGAAATTCAGGCTCAGACAGGTAAATAACATACCCCAAGGGTAGGATCCCAGTGTCAACTGGTCTAGAAAGGGGATTCAGAAGGGGTCCTTTCCTTGCTTTTCCCCGGGACAGTGAGGTGCCCTTTCAACGCAACCCTTCCCCATTCTCCAGCGCAAATGCAATGCACATGCACACATGTTGTAAGGTTGTAAGCTAGCCAGCTCTGCCCAGCCTTTCGTGGTGTCGCCCTCATCTAGCAGATGGGGCGGCTCAGGGAGAGGAGCCAGCTGGTGTCTGCACGCTGAGAACCTGCTGCCGGTGGGGTGGCTGCTGCCAGCCACTGCCGCCACCCGAGGCTGATCGCAGTGGAGAGCCAAGTGCTCAAGTCTTCAGCAGGCATGGACAAGGACAGGCCACAAGCTGTCCTAGTCATCAGCATAGGGGTGCTCAGTGCTGCCTGGATCCCAGCAGAGAGTGCATTGGGAAGGGGTTGAACACTCATCCCAACTCTGAAGTGGAACTGAGACTATTCTGCCAGGATGCAGAGAAGCAAGATTAGCACTGTCATGCTGCCTGGTTAGTATTTAAACATCCTAGCAAAAGAGCAACTCTATAGCACTACTATTGGTGGGACAAAATTACAGCCCCAGACATGGACTCCAGTGGCCTCACTTCAGTTACAGTCACCCACTGGGTCCCTATCTGGTGAGTGCCTGCTTGGGCTAGGTACCTAGATAATACAGTGTCCCCAGCATCCCTGGCTAGGGCCACATGAGCCCCAGAGCTTTTTTGCTGAGCAGAGGTCAGATCTCCAGAAAATCCTGAGACGTTTCCGAGGTTTCCATGTCTGAAATTCCAAGTCAGGGTGGAAGGAGCCGATTCACCTCCTATGGAGTCAAGTATCTCCCCAAAATTTGGATGTTGAAGTCCTAATCCCATTGTGATGGTATTTGGAGGTGGAGCCTTTGGAAGGTGACAGGGTTAGATTAAGTAATGACGGTGGGGCCCTCCTGATGGGAACAGTGGCTTTATAAAAAGAGGAAGGCAGCAACCTCTGCAAACCAGGAAGTGAGCTCTCACCAGACATCAGATCTGGTGATTCTGGCAGCACCATGATCTTGGACTTCCCACGTTCCAGAACTGTGAGCAATAGATGTTTAAACTACCTAGTCCATGTTATTTTGTCACGGCATCCCAAGCTGACTAAAATATTCCCCAAATTCAATTCTTTGGCAAAGAATCCATCAAATGATCACCTTGCAGAATGACAAGTTCACCGTGGTACTGGTCCGAAGACTGGGCTAAAATCCTCCATCCAGAGTATGTCAGAGTCTGACCTGTGTTCCAAGAGAATGGTAAGAATCTGAGTTTCTACATTCTAATACTGTGGAAGATGCTTAATGTATGTTGTTGTTCCGTTTAAATGTCCATTTCAGAACACTCAACAGTAGTTTGTTCAGACAGGTTTTATTCCTGAGGCATGTGAGGCTCAGAGAGGGTAAGAGACACATTCAAGGTCACCCAGTTGGGAAGTGACACAGCCAGGATTCAACCCAGTTCCTTTTGGCTCAAAGCCTCAGTTCTGTTCTCTGCAGCTGTGCCCTGGGAAAGCTGTGCAGCAGCAGCAATGTTCTGTGGTCTCAGACTATTGAATTCACCTTGAATCCTTGGACGTATTTTAAACCAGCTGCAAACACAGTTTGTAAAAAGGGTACCCACAGTTACTTCTTCTGTCAATATCTTCCTCCAGATGATTGAGACATGTCTGATAAGACCAGATTGACCTATTTCAACTTGATAGCTGGATTCTGACACATCGGGGGACAAAAAGTATATATAAGACAAAAACCACAGTTATACCGAACGCAATAATATTCTCTCTGAGGAAACCCTCAGGTTTTATGACCAAATATTTACTGTAGAACCAAAAGAAAATAAGAATCCCCATTCTTGCTTGATCCTAAGATATATAGTTTAGAATGTCTGAAATCAGGGCATCTTAAAATAGACATGTAACTTTGATAACTTTGATGTGGCTATCTTTTCTCCTCCCCCACCCCAAGTGACCTTTGACCTTAAGGCAGGAGACATTACAAGCTACACTGTGTCTTAAAATCGATGGCATCTTAGAAATAGGAAATATAAAGCCATGAAAAGTCCGGCCCAGAGAACACTAATTTGTTTCTATAACCCCAATATCTAGTGAGCAATATGATTTCAATATGTTTGTTACAAAGACAAATACCTCAATAAAATAGACACTGAGTCTTTATTAGGAAAAATTTCGAACACATACCAAAGTATGGAGTGTATGGTAGTGAAGTCCCATCACCCCGACGTCAGTATTTTCAACTCAGGCTGATCGTGTTTCCTCCTCCACTCCCTCCCAACCCCAGATCATTTTGAAACAAATCTCAGATGCCAGAGCATTTCACTGATAAATTGGTCTGTATATATTTATAAAAGACAAAGTCAACCCCCAAACCATAATGACAGCATCATCACGCTTCTTTAAAATGAGTACTAACAATTCCTGAATCTCAACAGATACCCCTTTAGTGTTTACATTTACCAGATTATCCTATAAACAGAGTCTCTCTCCCTTTTTTCTTTTGTGGAAGTTTATTTGCCTCAGGATCCCAACAGGGTCCACACTCTTTCTCTGCTTGTTGTGTTATCGATGTTGAAGGAACATCGGCTCTATGAACGGCATCCCTGTGATGTGGTTTAACATGACTCCTTTTCTCCTCTAGCTCCTCTAGAGGGTACTCAGAGCTGGGGGGTTGTGCAGACTTAGTTTAGGGGTTTGGGTGCTTCCATCAGGAAGCTCACCCTGCGTGGATGTCTCTGTCTTTGGATGTCGTGAGCAATGACAACGACTGCTTAGGTCAGAACAGGCACCTTTGAAATCAATGACCCATTTACTAAAATGACCCCCAAATACATACATAAAAATGAATCTGAAGTTGGCTTGTGGCCCAGCAGGTTAAGGATTCGGTGTTGTCACTGCTGTGACTCTGGTCACAGGTTCAATCCCTGGCCCGGGAATTTTTCATGCCTCTGGTGTAGCCAAAAATGAAAGAAAAAAAAAAAAAAAGAACAAAAAATGAATCTGATATGTCAGATGTCACATATGACACCTACCAGCTGCAGGTCCTGTTCATTCCAAGGCAGAGTGATTCCCTCAGCTTGTCCCAATATCAGGAGGCTCTAGAACACCGTCTTGAGCGATGTGAGAGTTGTGTATCCCAGCAACATGACCTTAACCAAAACAGCATCATACAAACTTGTATTTTCGTTTAAAATAGAGAGAGGAAATGGGGACTGTAGGAATTGCTATAAAATAATAACTATTATTATAGTTTCACATGGATTGCTAGAATATATAAATGTACACATGAAAATGCAGCACAAGGAGTTCCCACTGTGGCACAGCGGAAAGGAATCTAACTTGTATCCATGAGGATTTGGGTTTGATCCCTGACCTCGCTCAGTGGGTTAAGGATCCAGCATTGCCATGAGCTGTGGTGTAGGTCGCAGATGCGGCTCAGATCCCAAGTTGCTGTGGCTGGGGTGTAGGATGGCTGCTGTAGCTCCGATTCAGCCCCTAGCCTTGGAATTTCCATATGCTGCAGGTGAGGCCCTAAAAAGCAAAAATTAAATAAAATTTAAAAAAAAAAAAAGCGCATGAGAGTCCCTCCAGCTCTGGCTCAGGAATCAGGCGCTAGGCCCTCACTAGGGCAGCACTTCTTCCACTTGTCCATTACTCTGAGCAGCTCAAAGGTTTGAACACTCAAGAGCAGATCTATCTCCAGCCACCACAGACTACTTCTGTATGGGCAGTGAGAGTCTGCACATGTCTCTCAGTTAATCAATCATGCGCTGTCCCATGTGCCCTATGAAAACTCACTGTGTGTACACCCAGAGCCACAAGGGGGTCGGGGCTCTCACAGGCCCTCTGATGAGCAGAACTCCTGGAGACCTGGCCAGACTGAGGCAGCTGCAGGGACCAGAGTAGCCACTGTCAGCCTGCCTCTGTGCATTCAGTTCTTGGAGGTTCTGTCCACTTCTCTTCGCCTTGTAGACTAGCTTCCTTACACTTTCCCCCACATGTGGGTGAAACAGGCATCTGACTGCCCAATACATTCAGCCACAGTTTAATAAATCTTCATCATAAGTCGGTACACGCAAACATGCAGGCGTGTAAGTAAGTGGATGTGTTGTGATGGAAAGATGTCCGTACGCACATCATTCAGACCAAACGTTCATGCACTGTCATCCTGACTTTGTGTGATTTAATCAGATCTTTTCTATCCTATTCCTTTATTTAAAATTTTCTAGGAGTTCCCGTCGTGGCGCAGTGGTTAACGAATCCGACTAGGAACCATGACGTTGCGGGTTCGGTCCCTGCCCTTGCTCAGTGGGTTAACGATCCGGCGTTGCTGCGAGCTGTGGTGTAGGTTGCAGACGCAGCTCGGATCCCGCGTTGCTGTGGCTCTGGCATAGGCCGGTGGCTACAGCTCCGATTCAACCCCTAGCCTGGGAACCTCCATATGCCGCGGGAGCGGCCCAAGAAATAGCAACAACAACAACAACAACAACAAAAAGACAAAATAAAATAAAATAAAATAAAATAAAATTTTCTAGTGATAACCCACTGATGGGTCACAACTTTCATCTTGAAAACCATATCCTATGGCAAAGATCGAGATCAAAGGCATCAAAATAAAGATCTTGGAAGCTAGGCTGACTCCAAGTGCACCAGTGAAGACTCTTAAGAGACCGGAGTATCATGACACTGTGAATCAGGTCAGAAATTGGAGCCTGTTTATATTTGTCATGTAAAAGGACATCACTGGTTCCACCTTTGGTGACCAGACAGCACTTTGGTTGTAATTTGTGATCCGGTTAATCTGGGGAATAAATCTATCAGGGAGAGAGAAACCAGGCATCCCTGGGAGCCGCCTGCGAGCCCTGCCTCTCCTATTGTTGCCGTGACGGATCTGCACTTCCAAACAATAACCATCGATCACATGAACCCAATTCTATTTTTCTAGCTCAACAGGGCTCACTGTGCTCTCTGAAGCCACAAAGGGGAGAAAATATCCCTCCAATCTTCCTGTGTGATGAATTCCTCCACCTCTACATAAAGCCCTGCTTACGGGCCTTGTCTTTTTGGCTTTTGGAGTGTTCCAAGTATGACAAAAGAACTGGATTGAAGGACAATAATGCTCTTGCGGCAGCCAACTCATATTGCCTTACATTTTTCACCTCTTTCCTCCTAAGAGCTTCCAGCTCTAGGGGGAAAAAAGATAAGAGGAAAGGAAAACCCACACAGTATCAATAAATTTACCCTTGCGATTAAGTCACTTTCTCAGATGGTGTTTTCACAACATAAATGGTTTATGCATTCAGCTTAGATTTTAAGATATTTAGGCAGAACCCAAATTTCCCTCCAGGTTTTATTCATCACCACCTCCTAACACACAAACTCACACACACACAAACACACACACACAGAAAAAGTGATTTCTATGTCAGAGCTAATTTCCCATTTACTAGGAGCATGGAGCTCTTTGTCTAGAATGTGATCAACTTAAAGGTGTTAGGGTATGAGTTTAATATTTTTGGTAACTAGAAAGGAGGAGATAACTCATGAGTCATGAAAAACCTGAGAAGATTATTCTGATGTTTGTTTATCTTGAACTAAATTTACAAGGAAAGAAAACTACTCTGGCAGCTAAAACTGCACACTCACATTCTTTTGTATGAATTAATTATACTTAACTGCTCTGTAATGTCCTGATTAATTATTTCCTGTTCCAGTCGGTTGATTGTGCATTTTTGATACAAAACTTGAATCCTGATGAGAAACTTGGACCTATTTCTCATCTTGCTTGGGGCTCCTGTAGAGCTGATCTAAAAGACTAGCTTCAAAGGAAGTGGCATCTTCATCAGCGCCCTAGGAGGGCTGTGTCACAGCACGAGCAGTGACAGTGCAACTGTATTTTGGGCCCAGGGCAGGGAATCGCTTGTGCCTGGGCAGCAATGAGCTGGAGCTTTTAATGCTGCACTATTTGTGAGAAGCATAACCCTCACCCAGCACAGGCACTGAGCTCCTTGTCTCCCACCAGCAGGATCTCTGATGTGCCTGCAGTAACGGGGCTCTAGAGAGTGGAAGTGGCCAGGCAGGTCCTACAGACAGGAGAAGCTGAATGTATTCATTTATTATTGCTGCTATAACAAATTACTGCAGACTTAGTTGTGTAAAAAAAGCTTATTATCTTAGAGTTCCAAAGTTCTGAAATCCTAAAATCAAGATGTAGCAGGGGAGTTCCTGTTGTGGCACAGAGGAAACGAATCCAACTAGGAACCATGAGGTTGCAGGTTGGATCCCTGGCCTCGCTCAGTGGGTTAAGGATCTGTCATTGCCATGAGCTGTGGTGTAGATCATAGACGTGGCTTGGATCTGGCATTGCTGTGGCTGTGGGGTAGGACAGCAGCTGTAGCTCTGATTGGACCCCTGGCCTGGGAACCTCCATATGCTGCGGGTGCGACCCTAAAAAGCCAAAAAAAAAAAAAATGTCAGCAGGGCTATGTTTCTTCTAAGTGCTCTAGTCTAGGGCATCATCTATTGCCTTGCTTTCTCTCTAGAGGCTTCTAGAGGCTTCATGTTCCTTGGCTTGTGTCTCCTCCATCTTCAAAGCCAACAGAGTAGCCTTTTCAAATTCTCTTTCTGACCTCTTGCTTCTGTCATTGCCTCTCTCTCTCACTTTCCTGCTTCCCTGTTTTTCGTATCAGGACGTTTGTGACTATATTGGGTTCAGAAAATCCACAACAATCTCTTCATCTCAAGATTCTTAGCCATTTAAGTCCCTTAACCAAGTAAGGTGGTAAGTTGCATATTCATTGGTTCGAGGGATTAGGACATGGACATCTTTTTTTTGGGGGGGGGGCATTATACTGCCTTTCACACGAGTTATCCCGACTGAGAAAAAACCAGTGTAGGTCAGGTCCAAAACACCCCCGTGGCAGGGCAGGGTTTCACTACAGCCCATACTGGGTGCCAGCGGGAGGGTGGAGAACAAGTCCAACGGTGTGAGTTCTAATCTTGATGAGATGACTTATATTATTCCCCAAAGCCGTGCCGCTTTTCACCTGGTTAAAGGTTAATTTGCATTCAGCTTGCCCTAAAACCATACATGCAGCAATTACTCCAATGACCCCAGATACCAAATTAGCTTGTACACATGGACTAAGGACAGCAGAAAGGTGACCCTGAGAACCTGAATGCCGGGAGCGCCCCTAGAGTGAAATGACCAACAGCACGGTTGCCTGTATGAAGCTATGCAGTCATCGGGTTAATAATCCCAATCTACTTTTGGCTTTCACACTGTGAAAGGAAGCATGTGAGAATCCAGAAGAGTAATAAGCTTTGGAGCAGGAGGTATGAAGCAGTCAGGGTGAGCCGAGGCCTCACCTCACCTCTTTCCCCTGACAAGTCCACTGAGCCTGTCCCTTACAAGAGGAGGACACATCACACACAAAGCCTGAGGTCCTCAAGTCTTCCAGTTGGGAGTCACTAACTGCTCTTTCCTCTGATTCCAGGTTCACTACGAAGCCCTGGGATAATGGGCTTCCTGGGGAGCCCCCCATGCAGGGGAGGACGAGCTGTCAATCTCTAGTCCACTTGACAGATTGACTCTGAGCATCTCATAGAAAATTAACAAACTGGCATGCAGGCTTGCATATATTAATGCCTGGGGTGTTTAGTTAGCATGAGTCAGCACCTCAAGGCTGTCAATCTCTGCTCTGCTTGACAGATACGTACTCTAAATTCACATGAAAATTAGCAAACGGCTATGCTGGTTTAGATTTATTAATGCCTCATGAGCTTCTTCAGCACGAGTCAATATCTGAACACAGATCAGATCGGGGGTTCTGCTCCCGCACCCCCACCACATGGCCCAACCCTCATTCCGGGCCATGTCCTTGCACATTCCCATGGGGGCCATTTACACACAGTGCACTGTGAAAGGTGCCCTTGGCGCTGGGCAGCCTGGCAGCACTGCCCTGAGTCACCCCCAAACATCCTTCAGGGCTTCACTTAAACGCTGCTTCTTTGAAAGCCTTCTGTAAGCCCTCAGGGTCCTCCACACCTCCCCGTTCTATGTTCTAGGAATCCTGCACTTCCCTTTGCTGCGCTCTTCACCCACGTTGGGCATCTTCCCCACCACAAAGGGGACCAGGTGTGCTTTATTCACTCTTAGATACCCAGTGCCTAGCACAACGCCTGGCACAAATGGGTGTTCCATCAATATTTGCTGAACAAATAAATAAAAGGAGCCTGTGCTGATCACTTCCTCAGGCCTCTTTTTCAACCACTAGAGAGTGGAAAATGGTTGCTAACACACCAAAAGATTCAAGAGTAGATATTATAGATTAAGGGAAAGGTCACATTCAAGATAAGACAGAGAATGCCTTTGTGGCACTAACAGGAGGCTGTCTTCCCAGGAGTAGTAGAGAGACAGCCTGTTAGGACAGAATGTGACAGAACAATGCTGCTGCGGTGACAGGGCAGCAATGAGGCGTCTCTAACAAACAGCCAGACATGTCTATTTGAATGTTCTGCCATTACCACAGCTCAACAGGCCCCAGTGCAAGCTCAGTCTTTTTAATCTCCATGACTCCTAAGTGGTCTTCTTCCTAGGTGTTTCCTGGGATCTTAACTCTGGAGTTGAGTTTTCTCTCTCTTCAAAGTTTACACCAATCAATGCATCAACAACTTACATGGGTTTCTAAGGTTACTGCTGCCCGAAGGCCAAGGCCCATCGTGCCACCCACCTGGGCAACTGTGAAAATGCTTGAGCCCACCTTCCAGTTTCTCTCTCTCATGTTTTCTTACCTGGACTGTTTCTCGAGTACTTTTCTTCAAAAACACCATGTCTATAACCTCCACTTCTCCCTCTCCTGAAACTCCTCCAATGTCTCCATGCCTCTATACTGTCAGCAGACTGGCCTTGGAGGCCCCTCACCCCTGCCTGGTTTTTCTGTCTTTCTCTCCTGCTGCTTCGTACCTGGTCCCAGACCCTCTTCATTATTCCCAAACCACTGCCCCTCCTCCTCCACAGTGGGCACACCCTACCCTCTCCCTCTAGACGCCCATAGCCCTTCTGCCTCCAGTTCAGACTGTCTCCTCCTCTCTTTCTCCTGTATAACGCCATCCATCCTTTGCAGCCCAGCTTAAGTTCCAAGGGCTTCATTAAAAAAAAAAAAAAAAAAAATCCTTTAATTGTTTCAACCCACATCAGGAGACTCAGAGAGAAGACTGGGAGCCGGATCTCGGAGTGCAGCCCCTTTCTGCAGCTCAGGAAATTGAGGCTGACAGAGCCTGAGCCGGGCCCCTTCTGAAGCCGTTGCTTGTCCTTACCATACACCTTGGGACTTAGTCATCAGTCCGCCTGTGTCCTCGCTGCTTCTGTCCTCAAGATCAGGCAGGCTGGCTCCAGGAGGACAAGGGAATCTATTAGGCTGTTTCTGTCAAAGCCTCAACATCTCATACCATGATGGGTTTAAAAGGTTCTCAATAAATACTTATATTGAAAGAAACTCAGAGAAAGTGGGTCATGGAGTGTGTAAGGAAATGAAACTACAGGAGGAAGAATTTGACTGTAAAGAACTCCAGTCATTGCCTGGTGTCAAGATGGCCTAACTCTCAGTGACCCATCTCAGTTTTTATCTGTCAGGAAACCTGCTCCAACACAACTGTCCCACAGAGCTAACCCCTCAGCCCCTGGAGGAGCTGATGGCCAGAGGCTGTTGGCTGAGAAAACCTTCACAGTTGGACAGTGTAGTGGGCTGAATAATGGCCAGGCAGAAAAAGTATGTTCACTTCCTAAATCCATGGTTATGACCTTTTTTTTCTTGGAAAAAGGATCTTTACAGATGTAATTCAGGATTATGACATGAGATTGATCTCAGGTCGGTGTAGGGTGGCTGTGGTGTATGGCAGCTTGAAATGGAATGTTAGTTCCCTGACCAGGGGCTGAACACAGGCCATGGGTGAAAGTGCTGAATCCTAGCCACTAGACCAGGGGGAGTAGTGCCGGGTCTTCCTCCACTTTGAAGAAAGGAATTTCAGCAAAGAGACTGAAAATAGTAAAACAAGTAGAGTGTTTATTAGGAGAAAAATGTGTGGATAGACACACAGGAGGGCTCAGAGAAAGAGCTGCATGCTCTTGGGATGGTTTAAATTATTTAAATATGGTGGCAGTTTTTCCAGGTTAACCCTTGGCCAATCATCTTGCTTTGTCTGGCCTTGAGTCCAAATCTGTCCTGACTCAGGACCCTGCCTTGTGTGTGTGTGCATATTTTAGCCAAGATGGATTCCAGCGTGAGGGTCTCTGGGAAGTTGACAGGTCATATTATGATCTAGCACTCCCTCCCTTCTCTGACCCCTGAGGAGTCTTTCTGCGCATGTGTTGTTTGGGAGGTCTCCTTGACCCTAGGAATGAGAAATACTTGGCCTCCTTATCTTTTACTGAGGCCCTTATCTTTATCTTGAACTATCTGCCCACAGGGACAGATTTCAGCTGCTTAACCTGGAGCCCATCCATCCCCTGCCTCAGGATCATTCTAGATCACACAGGTAGGCCCTAAATCCATATAAGGGACAGAAGAGAAGAAGGGGCAGGGGGAGAGGGAAAAGGAGATGACAAGGCAATGAGAAGACAGATGCACAGATTGGAGTTATGAAGTCACAAGCCTGGAACCACCAGCAGATGGAAGAGTCATGGATGGATTCCCCCTACAGCCCTCAGAGGGAATGTGGTCCTGCCGACACCTCGATTTCAGACTTCTGGCCTCCAAAACTGTGAGAGAATATATTTCTGTTGTTTTAAGCCATCGCGTTCCTGGGAATTTGTTTCAGCAGCCTTAGGACACTAACATAGAGAGCAAGTGCTTCCTTGAAGAAGGACCTGGGAAGTGCACCTGTCTCTTCCACACTGTCCACAAAAATGTTCATGGAGCTGTCAAGCATTAACAGGTCCTGGTAACTTGATAGGATGGGTGCAGGGAGAGTATGGCCAGGGTACAGGGTGCACCCAGAGAAGCACTCGTCCAATTGGTGCCGGAACGGGGGTTGGGGCAAGAGGAAGGGGCAAAAAGCAACAAGGTAAAGGAAGTTTAACCTGAAACGAGCCTGGAAGAATGAGGACTTAGCTGGGTGAGGGGGTTGGGGGAGAGCCATCACACAGGTGGCTGAGCACAGCAGTCACTATTAACAGAGAACCAAGAGGGTGGTAAGAAGGTCAGATGTCCAAAAAGAGGTCAGGGGCTTTTCAGACCATATTAAGGAATATGGACTTTCTCCTAGAGGTGTTTGTCAGCTGGGGCTGTACCCACACATGTCTGAGAATGTGTGTGTACATTTCTTGGTTGTCACCAAAGGGAAGGAAAACTTTTCCTTTCTTCCTTCCTAGATTCTTAGGCTAGCCTAATAACTACACTGACAGAACATGGATTAATGGGGGGGGGGGGACAAATTTAATTTCATACGTATGTACAAGGGCTCATAAAAATATGAGACTCAAAGAACTGACCAAAGCTGGCAGTGTCTTTATACCTTTAAGACAAAGAAACAATAAATTTGTGAAGACGTGACAAGCCAAAAGGGGTTTAGGCTTGGGGTAGAAAATTAGTAAAGAAATAACAAACCTTCTTGGCCCAAAATTTCCTGTCTTTGGCAATAAAGATGTCTCTTCTTCCTGATACAGGGAGGGTACATTTCACATGGGAGATTTATTCCCTGCTTTGGAGGGGACAAAGGAGAGTCAGAGTGTCCTTCCTGCCCTGGCCATTTCTTAAGTAAATTTAATTAATCAATACGCCAAAAGGACATGTTTTGGAGTCATATATTCTGCTCCCCTTGAAACAGAGCAGGACCCTGTGGGGCCTTTATGGGTATAAAACCTTTCTTGCGGACCCCGTTTCTTGCTTGTAGGAAATAGCATTGATTTAGCCTCCTACACCTTCCCTTAGTTCCAAAGGGCAGTTTCAAACAGATGCTTATCAGGCAAAGGAGGGAGTGCAGACACAAAGGAGGAGCAGTCAAGAAATGGCAGTGCAGCCCTTGGGAAGAGTCCTGGTTCCTCCTCAAGGAATACACCTAACAATATCTTTGAGCTCTTCTGATGGAACTAAAGTCCCGCCACCACCACGCTCCCACCCAGGTGGAGGTTGGCAACTTCAGACTGGGCACAAAGTCCCAGAATACCGCTCTGTTACTTCTCCACCAACCAATCAGGAGACCATCAGCTCACAGTGGAAGATAATGAAGACTCTGAGCCCCTCCCCAGGTGATTCTCTTTAAAAGCTCTCTTGGTCTCACAGGATGCTTGGAGTTGGTTTTTGGACCTGCTTGGAGTTGGTTTTTGGACCTGAGTCTGCCATCTCCCCAGGTGGCTGGCCTACTGATTAAACAACCTTTCCATTCCTACCAGCACTCATCTTGTCTCTCACATATTGTCTTTGAGTGGCAAGCAATGGAACTTGAGTTTGAAAATACCCCCATCACAGTGAGGGTTTCTATTAGCATTTAGTAGCCTTCATCCAGGGGTGCTCAATGCCCTGCACTGTCATGGACAGTCCAGCACAATGAAGAACTGCTTATCCCTCCCAAAATTTCAAAAGAGCCCCAGCCTCTTGAGAAGATAATAGGAAACCACTGAAAGGGAAGTGACGCAATGAGAACACCAATCAGAGTGTTGTGGTGCAATGAGTGTGTAAGAGTCAGAAATAAGTGAAGTCTTGAGAAAATTAGGAGGCCACAGTTCAGATACGGTCAGGGTGTGAACAAGATACAAAGACCTGAGCCAGCAGGGGAGGAAAGGGTGGCAGGAGAAAGAGTGGGGAAGTGGATGGAGTGGCAAATTCAAGAGACATTTAGGTAAAAAAATGCAGGAATAACAGACTGTATCTCATATTTCTAATACAGAGGTGTCATGAACAGATATCAAGAATAAAAGGGGAGGAGTTCCCACTGTGAATCAGCAGGTTAAGAACCCAACATAGTATCTGTGAGGATGCAGGTTCCATCCCCGGCCTTGCTCAGTGAATTAAGGATCTGTCATTGCTGCAAGCTTTGGTGTAGGTTGAAGATGTGCCTCAGATCCAGTGTGGCTGTGGCCGTGCCTGCGGCACAGACCAGCAGCTGCAGTTCTGATTTGACTCCTAGCCCAGGAACTATCACAGGTGACGGTTGCGGCCATTAAAAAAAATAATAATAAAAAGGGAGTTCCCGGATCATAATTCAATTTGGAACTTGTTGATGTTGAGTTGTCTATGAGATAGCTGAGCAGAAATGCTCGTTCAGCAAGTGAAACCTACTAACATTCAAAGGATGTATGAACACTGCCATCTCTACGGGGAGTATTTTCAAACAGGCTAGCAGAAGGTGTTTTACATAAATGGACAATTTGAATCCTGGAAAATTACCCGTCTCACCCTAAATGGATTGGGTGCTTATAATTTTGTGCCATTTCACAAGAGCGTGGTTTCTTTAAATAAAGGGCCCAAGAAACTCTTGACCTTCAAATGAAGGGCTTTGTTTGCACTCAGATGAGTTTACAAAGGAAGATAACTGCTCAAGGGCTCAGGGTTCTGCCTCTTGGAGAACAAGGAGCTAGATCGTTCCTGTGAAACAAACAAAAACAAAACAAAGCATTGGAGTGTTTAGACAACTAAGGCTGGGGTAAATGTTGACTCTTGGCCTTTGAAAGAAGAATCTAGCCCAAAGAAGGTGGTATTTCACTTTCAAAACATTTTTCTTCATTAACTACCTAGAGTACTTGAGATAGTTCTATTATCTTATGTTTGGTTGTAAAAAATAACTTTGATGTTTTGCTTCAGTGTAGTGGGACTAAAATTGCTAGTACTCTTCATTTTCGTTAGCTATTTCCAGTCCATGAGAGCTCCCCAAAGTTCTCAGTTTTCAATTTGGTAGCTTTATGTAAAATCCAGGAAGGCAGGAATCAAATCTATCTGGTTCACCACTGAATCCCCACTAGCCAGCACACCACCATGCACACAGTGGGCACAAAACCAAGCAGGACCCTGTGGGACCACCAGGGAACAAAAGGCTTTCCATGTTCCCTGCTTCTTGCTTGTGGAAAAAAAGCTTCAGCCTCCTAGACCTTCCCTGAGTTAAACAGTTACTAATTAGGGAAGTGAGGGAATGCAGAAACAAAGGAAAAGCCTTCATGAAATAAAAGTGCAGCAATTAAAAAGTCCTAGTTCCCCTTCTCAAGATTAAACAAAATAATCTGATAGATATCTCTGAGATCTTCTATAGGAGCTAAGGCCCCCACCCAGGTGGAGGATGGTAACTTCAGGCTGAGCCAAGATTCCTGGAATACTATTCTCTGACCTCACCACCAAACAATCAGAAGAAAGTCACACACCCTTGCAGCCCAGGTTTTCCCTTTACTCTCTTCTTTTCTCTTTTATTCGTTTTACAGCTGCACCTGTGGCTTATGGAAGTTCCCAGGCTAGAGGCTGAATTGGAGCTGCAGCTGCGGGCCTACACCACTGCCACAGCAACACCAGATCCAAGCGCTATCTTCTATCTAAATGCAGCTTGTGGCAACACAGGATCCTTAACACACTGAGTGAGGCCAGGGATCAAACCCACATTCTCATAGAGACAATATTGGGTCCTTAACCCGCTGAGCCACAATAGAAACTCTCAAGTTTTGCCGTTAAAAACTCTTTCCTAAAGACAACTAAGGAGGTGGGGTCTTCTCGTGTACAAGCGGCCCCTTCTCCTTGTTTGGCCCTTCCGTAAACCTTTCTCTGCTCCAAACACCTACATTTCAGGGTTTTTAAGCCTCGCTGTGCATCAGGCCCAGGAACTGGGTTCGACAACAGGTGCCCAAATAAGTATTTGATTTTAAGAAAACTGCTTTCTTTGCAGTGAGTGAGAGAGATGGATGTTAAACAACTAAAAGTACAGCGGTGAATCCTGAATTGCTTTTTGATGAAGTCTTTCAAGGGGAAGAACAGGTAGCTAAGAGAAGGGACAGCTTGTAGGATTGATCTATTCTGGGGAGAAGAGTCATTTGAACTGAGATCTAAAGGCTAAAATGAGTAGCTGTTGAGACAGGAAGCAGGAGGAACAGAGGCAGTGGATGGTTAAGTCCTGTAATGGATGATACAGATGAGTGATGTAAATAGGAGATTAGGAAAGAGAAAAGAGAAAGGTTAGGCCCTGTCAGCCTCAATTTCCTGAGCTGTAGAGGGCCTGCCCTGTGAGGCCTAAGTCCTTTCCCTGTGTGGTTGAAATAATCAAGGAAAGTTGCACAAAAGCCTTGGACTGAATCTGGGTTGTGAAGCTAGATCAGGCTTAAAGGTGGGGGGCATGAGAAGGGAGGACACACTAGGGGGTGGAAATACTCTGCGCAAAATCGCAGGAGTCAGAAGGAGCGTGGGCCTTCTGGACAGGGAGGGATACGATTCATCTGTCCAAGAAGGGAGGAGAAATTTAGGGATAAAGGAAGAGAAAGACTATGGTAGAAAACATTAGGCCAAATCATTTACTGAGCCAGGAATAGATGACCTCATATGATCTCACAAAACTCTCTGAGATGGAGCCTAAACGCTTAGTGTCCTAATTTTGCAAATGAGAACACTGAGGCACAGAGAAGTAAGAGATCATGTCCAAAGACATATAGTAATCAAGAAGTGGGACCAGAAATGCCATGTGGGCGATGCCACTCCCCAGCGTCCCCTGGACGATCAGCAACAGGGGGCACAGATAACTAGTGAGGTGTGTTTCTTTTCACGGTCCCCAGAGGTGTCTCCAGCATGACTTAGGTTTGTTTTTAAACTTTATTGAAGCATAAGTGATTTGCAACGTTGTGTTAATTTCTGCTGTACAGCAAAGTGGTTCACTTTTACATATGTATTTTCTTTTTCATATTCTTTTCCATTGTGGGCTATCAAAAGATATTGAATATAGTTCCCTGTGCTATACAGTAGGACCCAATATTATCCATTCCATATATAATAGTTTGCATCTGCTCACACCAAATTCTCAATCTTTCCCTTCCCTCTCCCACTTTCCCCCTTGGCAACCACAAGTCTGTTCTCTATGTCTGTGAGTCTGTTTCTGTTTCATAGATATATTCACTTGTGTTGTATTTTATTTAATTTCATTTTATTATTATTTTATTTATTTTTTGGCTACACCCATGGCATGTGGAAGTTCTCAAGGTAGGGATCAAACCCATGCCACAGTAGTAACCAGAGTCACAGCAGTGACGACATTGGATTCTTAACCCACTGAGTCACGAGGGAACTCCCGTGTCATATTTTAGAGTCCACATGTAAGTGATATCATATGATATTTGTCTTTATATTTCTGATGTACTCTGCTTATGATAATCTCTAAGTCCATGTTGCTGTAAATAGCCTTATTTCATTCTTTTTTACGGCTGAGTAGTATTCCATTGTATACATATACTACATCTTAATCCATTCATCTGCCAATGGACATTTAGTTTGTTTCTATGTCTTGGCTATTGTGAATAGTGCTGCTGTTAACATAGGGGTGCATGTATCCTTTCGTACTATAGTTTTGTCTGCATATATGCCCAGGAGTAAGATTGCTGGGATCATATGGTGATTTTCTTTTTAGTTGTTTAAGAAACCTCCATGCTGTTCTCCACAGTGGCTGTACCAATTTCCATTTCCACTAATAGTGCAGGAGTCTTCCATTTTCTCCACTTTCTCCAGCATTTGTTATTTGTAGACTTTTTAATGATGGCCATTCTGACTGGTGTGAGGAGGTACCTAATTATAGCTTTAACTTGCTTTTCTCTATTAATTAATGATGAGCATTTTTTTCATGTGCCTATTGGTCATCTGTATGTCTTCTTTGGAGAAATATATATTTAGGTTTTCTGCCATTTTCCAATTGGGTTGTTTGTTTTTTTGTTATTGAGCTGTAAGGCCGTTTGTATATTTTAAAAATTAAGCCACTGTGGATGGCATCATTTGAAAATATTTTCTCCCATTTCATAAGTTTGTGGTTTCCTTTGCTGTGCAAAAGCAACGTAACTTCAGTTTATATTTCCTCTCTCTCCGATAAGTTTATAGGCCCTGTGAGCACAAGATGAGAGACTCTATCGAGTTTCTTAGAATTCATTATAGTTCCAGAGCCTGGGCAAGGACTCAACCTTACATTTTTGACTGGAGAGGAATCTATCATACACTGTGCCTTCCCTACAAAGGACCCATTTCTGTCCACTTGCCCCTGCCCACCTCACCAGGAGTGGACACCTAAGTCAAGTTCAACCCATGATCTTGGGATGAATTATTGATGGAGCTCTTCTCAACAAAAATGATCTCTGCTGGATAGTATCCATTTCAACCTATCACACCCTCTCTTAGGTAGGATCTGAAAATGAGATCCTCAGAGAAAATCATCAGAGAGCACCAGGACAGAGACCAAATTACATACAGAGAGAAGACAGTCGGCAGAAACTATAAACCAGAAAAAGTAAAGGGAGTTCCCATTGTGGTTCAGGGAATTATGAACCCAACTAGTATCCATGAAGGTACAGGTTCAATTCTTGGCCCCACTCAGTCAGTTAAGGATCTGGTGTTGCCGTGAGCTGTGGTGTAGGTCACAGATGTGGCTTGGATCTCTCGTTGCTGTAGCTGTGACATAAGCCAGCAGCTGCAGCTCCAATTTGACCCCTAGCCTGGGAACTTCCATATACCGTGGGTGCAGCCCTTAAAAAAAAAAAAAAAAAAAAGGAAAAGTAGAGAAGAGTCAATAAAAAGTCCAAGAAAGAGTTATTGCAACAGAGAGTAACTGGTAGAAAACACGAGGACAGGGAAGGTGTGACTTCTAGCAGGGCTGGCTTCATGGGTGTGTGGTCTTGCAGTCTCTCACCCCTTTGCTCAGAAAACTCCTAGTGGTTGTCATCACGTTAAACTTGATAACTTTTTAAAAGGGGGCTCCACAATTTTATTTTGTACTGGGCCCTGCAAATTACAATAATGAAGGTGGTTGCCAAGGCAACAATGATTACTATTTAAAAAAAGAGAAAGACGAGCTCCCTGGTGATATAGCCGGTTAAGGATCTAGGGTAGTCCCTGCTGTGGTGCGGGTTTGATGTCTGTCCTGGGAACTTCTACATGTCCTGGGCATGCTCCCCACCCCCCAAAAAAGGAAAAGAAACAGTGCTGGGGACTCAGGCAGACTCGAGATTGAGAGGTACCAATACTGCCACCCCTACCCACTCCATCCCCAGGTCTCCAGACCCATCAATCATGGCCTGTATTGGATTCTGTCCACTGCTTCCAGGCTAGTCTGCTTAGAACACAGCCACATCATTCCATTTAAAATCCTCCAATGGCTCTCAGCTTCCTTACGTCCATGCCCCATGCGATCATGTACTTGACTCTCTCCAATTCACCCATCCTTGTCTCAAGAAAAGGACAAGCTTGGAGCCATTCTATCAGAGCAACCTCTGTAAGAAACACCAAAATATAACCAGGCATCAAGTTACTACCAGAAAAGAATCTTTGCTCGGGGATTACTGATGTTTTTGGAAAGCTTAAGTTCCTTGGGATTTGGGGTAGGGGAATCATGACCCTCAAGAGTGATGGAGAGAGGAGAAGACCCCCAAGGGGTACGCTGGAGAGAAAAAGAGGTGATAGCTGGAACAAGATCTGAGGTTGGTGGAGACACAGTACAAAGTAGGAAGATCCTATTTACCATAGAACCTCTGCTTGGCTGAGTTGTATGTGATGCTTGAGGTCAGAGCTAAATTAGGATGGTGAAATAAATGAGCACAGCTTCCTCTTCTGCCCTTTTCCCAGGCAGCGCTCAGACACTCCTGTAAATAAATGTTGAGTAAATATTTAAAGAACAAAGCTATAAAGGGTGCTAAGTTATTGGACTGTGAGGCCGGGCGATGTGTTTCAGTCCAGGCTTGCACACCATTTCCTTTTCTTTGCGGGCTAGCTCTCTCGCACCTGCTCGAGATCTCTCTGTTTTCTCAGTTCCTGGAAAATATTACCCCAGGGAGTTCTCGGAGGCTCTTTTTTCTGCCTAGCAAGTTCTTTTCTCCTTCTACACTTGTGGTCCAATCCTCCTTCTGTGGGCACGATGGCAGGTTCAGATGTACAAGAAGGGTTGTAAGAACACACGTGCAAGGCAATACAAACCACTCTCCAATTCTGAGAGGAAGACTCCAGAACTCCAAGGTACAAGAAATAAGAATCTGGGTTCTTGCCCTGAGGCAAACCTCTCAGGGATGGCAATTCACCCCCTCGTTCTCTCTCTGCCTTCCCGTCCCCAGCAGCAGCTGAGAGCATAGCCTGAGGAGGTGGATGCCTGTGTTGGAGTCCTGGCCTCACCACTTAATGTTTATGTGTCCCTGGGCATGGGTTTTGGTTTTATTTCTTTTTCTTTTCTTTCTGAAAAATTCATCTCTGTTCCTGGTTCCACAACTGTAAAGTTAGGATAACAATAGTACCATATCAACTTTAGAACCAATAGAATTAAATGAGAGAATTTATCACCTGGCACCATAATTGCATAAAACAATACAATGCAGTGCCTAATGCCTTGTATTCTCTTGAAACACTCAGCTCAGTAAGTACTTCATAGATGATCTTTGCATTGAATTTTATTATTTTTTTCTTTTTAGGGCAGTGCCTTCGGCATGTGGCAGTTTCCAAGCTAGCCACAGCCACAGCAATGCAGGATCTGAGCCGATTCTGCAACCTATACCACAGCTCATGGCAATGCCAGGTCCTTAACCCACTGAGCAAGGCCAGCATGCATCCTCATGGATACTAGTTGGATTTGTTTCCGCTGAGCCATATTGGGAACTCCCTTGAATTTTTATTTCTTTATTTATTTTTATTTTATTTTATTTTTAGGGCTGTACTAGCGGCATATTGAAGTTCCCAGGCTAGGGATCGAATTAGATCTACAGCTGCTGGTCTACACCACAGCCACAGCAACGCTGGGATCTGAACCTCATCTGCAACCTACACCACAAGCCATGCAGCCACAGCTTGCAGCAACACTGAATCATTAACTCGCATAGGGAGGGTTTGAACCCTCATCCTCATGGATACAGGAGGGGTTCTTAATTCACTGAGCCACAACAAGAACCCTGATCCTTGCATTGAATTGAGTGATAAGTCCCAATGCTAGGCTCCTTCACTGTATCCTTACCTCTCTCTAAACTCACTCTCCCCCTTGCCAGGACTATCTAAAGTCAAGATAAAAGTGAAAGGAATACTCCAAAGTCTCCATTCTTAGATCCCATAAAATATTTTGAATTGCAAACAGAAGCAGAATGTTTTCTGATGAAATACTCTATCATATTTTCCTGAAAGACTCTAAAAAATATTCATCTACCATACTTAATGAACAAGGGCCGGTTTGCAAAGCAGGTGAAGGATATTATGAAGTTCTCTGTTGAGCAGAAGAGTGTCAGTTCGTGGGAATTTATTGTGTGCAGTTCATGAGGCCCCGGGGTCACAATGTTGGCATTTAACCGTTCTCAAGAATAGCGCTGAGAGCAAAGCTGACATTTGTAAGAATGAGTGGGCCCCGGTGCTGCCTTTCTGTTCTTCCAGAAAGATCATAGCATATTAATGAAAGCTACTCCTAATTCTTCCTCAGGGGCTGCCACATCAGGCTGAACATACTGTCAGCCTTCAGCCCTCTAAATGGTCTATTTGGTGATAATAGCGTGAGTTTTAACAGGGTCCGTCCTTCCTCCCTCCTTCCATTCCTTCCTTTCCTCCGCCTTTCTCCCCTCCCTTCTTTCCTTTTCCCTTTCCTTTATTAATTCATTCAAGAATATCTAAGCCAAAAAACAAGGTAAATGGTGGAATAATAGGTGGAATAAAAAATGCCATGTAGAATCCTGGATTGGATCTTGGAACAGAAAAATGACATTAATGGAAAAAACTAGTGACATCCAAATAAAGTCTGGATTTTATGTAATAGCAAAAAAAAAAAAAAAAAAGACTGTTTAAGCCCATTGACCGGCATTGACCAAGGGTCAGGCAGTTAACCATAGTGATCTGCTACTTGCCTTTACGAATCTTACAGCCTAGCAAGGAAGGTAGATTTTGCATGTTAGTAAACTAGAAGTCGTCATGACTGTAAGAAAATGTTGGACCCAGCCTGGTCTAGAAGGTGAGAGAGAGCCTCCTGGAATAATTGTCCTCTTAGATCTGAAAGATGGCCAGCCAGGAGAAACTGGCTAGGGTGAGGGGGTGGGGGTCAGTGAGGGTGGTGGGAGAGGGGTATGGGGCCCTTCTGACCTAGAAGTGTACAAGGTCCCCACGACCTAAACCTCTGCTGCTCCAGGGACTCATGGCCCTTCCCTCCCATGTGTCTGTACTAGGAATGACCTTGCTTTCAGGGGAAATCAGCTGCCGCCCCCGTGGTGATGTGAGGGGATGGTATGCCCTCCCTGGCTGGGTAAGGATCAGTGATCACCTCCACCCTACATACATGGAGGTCTCACCTCCAAGAAGCAGCAAAGCTTGCCGCAGACTCAAAGTTCCAAGTGGCCGAGCTGGAATTGAAACCCAGGATTCAGTGTCTAAAATATGAGTCTGGGGGGTTCCCGTCATGGCCCAGTGGTTAACGAATCTGACTAGGAACCATGAGGTCACGGGTTCGATCCCTGGCCTTGCTCGGTGGGTTAAGGATCTGGCGTTGCCGTGAGCTGTGGCGTAGGTTGCAGACGTGGCTCGGATCTGGAGTTGCTGTGGCTGTGGCTTAGGCCAGAGGCTATAGCTCCAATTAAACCCCTAGCCTGGGAACCTCCATATGCCAAGGGAGCGGCCCTAGAGAAGGCAAAAAGACAAAAAAAAAAAATATATATATATATATATATATATATATATATATATAAAATAAAATAAAATATGAGTCTGTCCCACCACAATAATGGGCCTCTCAGAGGCTGTCTAAGGTCAATCTTCCTGCCCCCAATTCTAGCTTCCCATCAATACCCTCAAGTCCTCCACCAGGGAAAGGTTAATACCTTAGAACCGAGTGTGTTCTTTCCTCAGGCTCCTCTTTCACAAACAAACACTGGGCAAGCTTTGGAAAGTTGAAAAATGCTCATGACAAAGAAAAGGGAACCAGAAAATTCTTAAAGCTGTCCTTATCATTTAAGTCATGAATGCATCCGTATCTGGAGTTCTTTTATACCTTAAACAAATGCATAACAAAATATGTTAAATTGTTTAAAAAAGAAAAATACTCTTTGGGAGAGGTAACCTATTAAGTCAGTAAAACTTAAGAGTGTGTATGTTGGCTTTTTTGTTTTGGTTGTTTTTGTTATTGTTGCTGTTGTTTTCTTTTTAGAAAAGGCATATGGAAATTCCCAGGCTAGAGGTCGAATCAAAGCTGCAGCTGCTGGCCTACACTACAGCCACAGCAACACCAGATCCGAGCCTTGTCTGTGACCTACACCACAGCTCAAGGCAACGCCAGATCCTTTAACCCACTGAATCAGGCCAGAGATCGAACCCGAATCCTCATGGATACCAGTCAGATTCTTAGCCTGCCGAGCCACAATGGGAACTCCCCAAGAGTATGTATGTTTACCAGTAAATTTTCATCTTCGCAAGAGAAAATGAGGGCAGCATGTAAATTATGAGTGTCCACCAAAATTTGAGATGGAGAGGCAGAGATTATGGCACTAAATATAGCTGTCATGTTCTTTAGCGTTTAACCTGGTACTAACTCTTCTGAATTCTGAGAGTTTTACCTTGTTCCAACTATTCTGCATTCCCCAAGCCTAGCTCACATTTCCACTGGACTTTAACTCAAAGCCATATCTCTGAGTAGAAGATCTTGTCACCCCTTGATACAGATTTCACCTCCTCCAAGAAACCTTTGCAGATTTTTAGTCAAAAATCATCCATGCCCCTTGTTTTTGCCATACTGCATTGGAAGATCTCTATTACTAAGCCCTTGTTGCATTAGTACTTGTCCAAAATTAATTCAGCAGTCACCTGTCTCCCCTTCTAAGTTGAGAATACTCAGGAATCATAGCCCATTCATCCACAGACCTCCCACAGGGTCCAGCTTAGTGCTGTGTACATACTAGGGGCTTAATACATGTTTAAAGACTTGAAATGAAAATACATTCTTTCTAGCTTGAGTAAATCTTTAATAGGAATTTCTCCATAAATATCCATAATGAAGAGTTTTTCAGCTTGAGCCATTTGCAAGATTGCTTTGGTCTTGATGAATTTTCTTTGATAGAAGAAAAAAAAGTAACCCAAATGCTCTTTCCTGTGAGAAGAGTCATAATTTCAAGAGACAGAGTTGTTCATAGCAAACATTTTGAATTCTGTACTATGTTCTGAGCCAATTAGAAGCAATTGGATTTATGAATTTTTTATTTTCTTGATTGATTTTCTATTTAGTTTCTCCTGAATAAGTACTTAAAAATCTTTCCATCACATTCACCCTTTTCGTTGATTTCTAGCCTTAGAGAACTCACCTTCCAGAAATTATGCAGGCCCTTCACACTTTTTTTTTTTTTTGCATTCCACTTCTTTTAAAGTAGTTTATTGAAATCCTCTCCAGATAAAAACCTTGAAGTCATTAAGCAGATCACTGTTCAGATCCACATTAATTCTTCTATTTTTCTCTTTAAAGAAGATGACTGGTGGACAGCTCAGAATAGCAATGAGGTATGGTATTTATCTATAATACCTCTTCCACGATGAATAACTAATTTATTCAAAACCCCATTACTCGGAACATTTCAATCACGGTAGAATGAGGTCTCTGATTTGGGTCCCAGTTAGTTTTGAAATGACCTCCTTTCCTGGGCACACTGAGAGCCTCTAAGGCCACCTGGCGATGGGATCTGACTGTGAACAGTGCAAGGCTGGGCATGTGAGCAAGAGCTTCTTAATTCCTGCCTGAAAATGGCCTTAGAGGTCTGGGGCCTTGCTCACCTCCATTTCCTCCAGGGATTTCAGGCCTTTTCCCAAGGGTCCACTCCCTGCCCTAAACACTCCCACAGCTGTCCTGACCAGGAATTGGGCCTGGTCGGCACTCAGAGCGGTTGAAATATGAAGCTCTCGGACTCCAGGAACCCCTTGCTTTTCTGAAGCCTTGACCTTGGCCCCAAAAAGCTGCGTTCTGAAACCTCGTCGCAGCATCCACCATTTCTTCCTAACTTGTAAAGGAAGAGGGCCCTTGGAGAGCACGCCACTCAGGGATTTTCACCTCGGAACACTTCCCTCAAATGAAATCATACATGGACGCCCCATAATAAAGAAGGAACAGCTATTCAGACTGAAGTGGGTGTGGAGATGCCAACCATCCATCATATCTTGTGCTGAGGTTTTATAGATCACAGAATGGATGTCTAAATACATAGGATTTTGAATAAATTAAGTGCGTAGCCTTGTGCTTTAATTCTCACCTGTGAATTAGAGCCTTAGCCCCCAGCAAAATCCCACCACCCCCTTCACAGGCACCTTTTCACCTAATATTCCTAGAAGGCTCCAGAGAATTTCTCATTTGCTCATGAAAGAAATCATTCAGCTCCCACATGGATCAGCTGCGCTGCCTCCCCTCTGTTCCCCCCTCTCCCTGCCCTTGCTCCCCTCTTGGGCTCCATGCAGGATGCTCCTGAAAGCCATAGGCACC
This sequence comes from Sus scrofa, assembly GCF_054392235.1. NCBI lineage: Eukaryota > Metazoa > Chordata > Mammalia > Artiodactyla > Suidae > Sus > Sus scrofa. The sequence goes on from NC_139395.1 coordinate 166,251,709, forward strand.
TCTGCTGCCTTTACTGGGCATGGCCGCACCCTCTGCAGGCACTGCTTAGCTAGTGCAGTGGACGTGGGGGTGGGGAGTGGCTGAAGTTGACCTCCCGCCCTTATGCATTCCTTCTGCTAAAGGGTACCAAAGGTAAGCTCATGTCCTTGAGAATCATTCATGAGAAAACTTTTTTGTACTTGCTCACAGCCTTCTTTCTCCCAGGACCTGAGTAACAAATAAGTCGAAGGCTGGGATGAAGACCCATCTGTGTTTCTGGGAACTAAAGCTTTGGTCTTGGGTCTGCTTAATCGACTGGGTTCTGCCCTCTATGACGAGTTCCCATCTGCAGGCCCTTCAATTTCTCAGGCAAATCGTTTCTTCCAGCATTTCTCTAAATCCACAGACTCACGGCGGTGGCTAAGGCTTAGACCCAAGCTGGGCCAGCTCCTCTGGCCCCATCTCTGAACTCCCTTTAATCACCCCTGCCTTTAAACAGTAGAAAAAGGTTGTAAGACAATTTAAGCTGATTGATTTTTACCAAAATGAGAGATCAGGGTATTTTGAGAGAAGACATTTCTAAAGGTGAACATTTGAATATTGTGTTTATCATGGATATGCATCAATGAGAACTGGTACTTGAGCAATTCATTTCAAATTTTTATCAAGCAAACCAATAATTATGCAAGATGTAAAGAGAACACAAGAATAAAGCTAGTTACTAGGAAATGCGGGACACACACATGTCCCTAAACCAAAGAGAAAAGGAGGGATATTTCCTCTTCCCATTTTCTCCCTTTAGGATTGGTTTAAGCCTTGGAAACTTTTGAAATAATAAGAAATATATGTATTGGTCTCTGCCCCACCCCTCCCAACACCATCCCCCACCCCAGTTCCTGACACAGAGCTCCTGAAACTCATAAATTCTTAGGTGATCAGACCACGTTTTGTTCCAATGAGGAGACAGAGTGGGATCTCAGTGGCTCCTAGCTGCACACTGGTCAGGATTAGAACCTTCAAATCTTCAGCCCCATCCTCCAGTTTCGAGAAGGGAGAGGGGCTGGAAATGGAGTTAATAATCGATTATGCCTACATGATGAAGCCTCCACAAAAAGCAAAAAAAAATGTGGGGTTCAGGGAGCTTCCAGTTGTGCGAACACACCCACATACATGAGGGGGTGATGCCCCCCAGCTCCACTGGATTAGAAGATTCCATGCTCAGGGCCCTCCCTCATATCTCACTCTAAATATTTCTTCTTCTGTATCTTTTATCATATCCTTTAATAAACTTGTAAGCGTAAGTGTTTCCCTGAGTTCTGTGAGCTGTTTGTGACAATATTGAATCCAAGGGGGAGGAAGTCATGAGAACCCTCAATTTGTAGCCAAGCTGGACGGAAGTTGTGGGTAACCCGGGGACATACTACTTGCGATTGGCCCCTGAAGTTGGGCTGGGTGGGCGGTCTTATGGAACCAGGCCTTTAATCTGTAGGATCTGATGCTATCTCCAGGTTGATATTATCAGAACTGAGTTAAGTTATAGGACCCCCAACTGGTGTCGTATAATTTCTTGATAATTCTGGTAATTGGGAAAACTCACACATCTGGTGTCAGAAGTGTTGCCAGTGTGGTAGTAGTGTGAGAGTAAAGGAGAAACACAGGAAGAAGACCAGAGGCTTTTCCAACACACTGTTCAAAATGCCATCCACAGACCAGCCACACTGGTGTCACCTGGGAGCTGATCAGAAAAGCAGGATTTCCGAGTTCCCGTCATGGCACAGTGGAAACAAATTTGACTAGAACCATGAGGTTGAGGGTTCAATCCCTGGCCTCGCTCAGTGGGTTAAGGATCCAGGGTTGCCATGAGCTGTGGTGTAGGTTGCAGACAGACCCGGCTCAGATATGGTATTGCTGTGGCTACAGCATAGGCTGACAGCTATAGCTCCGATTGGACCCCTAGCCTGGGATCCTCCATATGCCATTGGTTCAACCCTAAAAAGACAAAAAAGAAAAAAAGAAAGAAAAGCAGGATCTCAGCCCCTACTCTGGGGCTGCCAAACCAGGGTATGCACCTTAGCACTGTAGGAGACTCACACACTCTTTACTATTATTTAATTTTATTTTTATTTTATTTTATTTTATTTTTTGCTTTTTAGGCCTGCACCCGCAGCATATGGAGGTTCCCAGGCTAGGGATCCAATCGGAGCTGTAGCTGCCAGCCTATGCCAGCAACTTGGGATCCTAGCCGAGTCTGTGACCTACACCACAGCTCAAGGCAACACCAGGGACCTCTGACCAAGGCCGGGGATCAAACGCACATCCTCATGGATATGAATCGGGTTCATTTCTGCTGCTCCACAACAGGAACTCCTCGCACACACTTTAAAGTTGTGAAGCACTCTTCTAGATATTTTCAACCACTTACATATACAGAAAATATGTCTCATATCCTCCAGAGCTCACATGAGGATACAGTACAGGGAGAAAAAAAACTCTTGGGGAATGCAGAGAGAGATAAAGAGAAGAGTGTTTAAGAGGAATATTTGGAATGTTTGAGGGGAAAAAAAAAATTCATACTTCTCTGTTTTGCCAAAGATCAGCACTGGGCATCCATCTTTATAGTTGAAGCCAAGAGAAACATCCTCCAAGTGTATAATTTTGAATAGGAAATCCAGGGTTTTCTCCAATTCCAGTGCTAGGCTGAGATAGGAAGCAGAGCAGGACCCCAGCTTCCCCATTCCTGAGATTACGGTTCCAGAAGCATTGTTTAAGAAATAGATAACTGGTTTGGCAAAAATAAGACACATTCATTGTTGCTCTCCCCACAAACGGAATCAGTGAGTGTCTGGCCTCAAGATGCATTTCCAGCCTTGGACAGAAATGTTTAAGACATGTCGGTAGGGGAAGAAAATCGTACCTTTAGCAGGTAACCATGATACAACCCAAGTTTCTTTCTGTTTTAACTTCCTAGTGCTAAGGCTGCTGGCTGGCTGCAGAATAGAAGGAGGTTAAGTGCCTGGCTTTGCAAACAATGCTTTCTCATTTGCAGAAGATGGGTGAAGGTCAGCAACCAGAACGTCTGAAAGTGAGACACATCGCTCTTCCGGACACTTCCATTGCTAGGCGTGCTGTCCTGAAGATGAATTTCTCCCTGGGAAAGCACCAGATAATGGCACGGCAGAAAGGGGGGGCCATACCTGCAAAGGTGGGCCTTTACTGCACTTTGTCTGGCTGACACTGTGTCAGGGATGAAATAAGTTGGAGGGATAAGTGTGCTCACACCCTGCTCTGGTTAAGTAGCGTTGCCCTCTGTTATTTTCCTTTTCCATTCAGACACTCCATTTTTGTGACCCAGGAAATCCAGGGCTTGCAGCCAGACACTGTGCTGTGGACACGGGGACTCTGCTTGGCCAAACTGCTAGGTATGACAACCCAGAATTAGAAGTGGAGTCGGGGCGATGCGTCACTTGCCACTCTCAGAGCTCTAGAGACAGGCTGCGTTAATCATGCCAGCCACATCCATCAGGCCCTTCTTATTTGGCCATGGCTCAGAGGCACAGCCAGGGTCTCCTGATAAATTAAATCCAACAGTTCTATGATAAGGATGACACAGGTGAATGGGCGACAAAAGTGTACAGTCTTAGCCATGTGTCCACAGTAATAAAAAAGTGGAGGGAGAAAAGGTCTGCTGACTGCCAAGAGCCAGAGACTTTTCTTTTCTGCTTCTTTCCTTCCTTCCTGTCTTCTCTCTCTCTCTCTACACACACACACACACACACATAATCTTATTAAACTTCCACCGTAGCCCTGCGTAGAAGGAAGTTACTATTATCCCTGAGTTCACCTGAGGGTACAGAAGCGCAGAGAAGTTAATAAATGCGTCCAAGGTCACACAGTTTATAGCAGTAAAGCTGGTGTGGAAATCCAGGTCTAGGAGCTTGGCAGAAATAATTAGAATAGACAAGAAGATAAATAGTAAGGAACTGAGTCAGGGGCATAGAGAAGATGAAAAGAGAAAGAATAAAAAAGAGAGGAGATAAAGAATAAGAGATCAGGAGCAGAAAGCAAGCTGACTCCGTCACGGAGTTCCAGCACTGGGCTCTCAGCCTTGCCTGTCCAGGCTAGTGACTTGGGCCAAGTCTTATCACCCCAGCCTCTTAATCCATGCCATGAGTTTGGAGACAGCCAGCCAGCTGCGTCACTGGTTTGTTTTCAGAATCAAATAAGACTCGGTGTGGGAAGTTATGCAAAACTGGACATGCTGAACAAACAGAAGCTCTTCAGATGGCATTTAGATGATGGATGAAACTCGGGAGGCCAGGCTCCCAGGATAAAAGGGATGAGACCAAGTGGTGAACTGAGCTGCGAGGAACCTCTACCTCAGATCTGGAGCCAACTTGGAGGACAAACCTGTTAAGTTCACCTCTCGCGGGATCGACCCCCAGCCGCCTGAGGGTAGGGGTGAGTAAATCCAGGCATCTGCTCCAGGTGGAGACAGCGGAGTGCCCTGGTCACCTTCCCACTGAGGTTTCCGAGCTCGAAAACGCTTCTCCCCAATCCTGCATGGGAATCAAGACTAATCACCCCCTTTCTTCCTGGGCCAGAGGAATGTCATTGAGTTGTCATCACTAACATCAGCCTGGAAAGATAGTGAAGTGAAAATGCAGTAAATATAGGGGTGGGGGCTGCCAGGGGGAGAGAACTAGGAGGAAGGAAACCGGAAGTTTAAATCCAATCCCATGCAAGGCGATCCCATGACTCCATTCAGAAATTGAGGAGAAAGTACCGAAGGGGCTTTTTAGTGAAATAAGATCTGGAAAGAAGCCAGAAAGGGCAGTAAGTTAGTTGGAAAACTTTCTCTTGTGTGTGTGTGCGTGTGTGTGTGTGTGTGTGTGTGTGCATACACATTTGTGCATGTGTGCACACAGAGCATAAGGCCAGAAAGGAGAAAGTCTAATTTGAGCAGTTTTCCTTGAGATTAGAACTACAATGGGAAGTTTTACCTCCGGAGGCAGGGGAGTGCCTAGAGTGCTCTCTAGCCTGAGCTGGAAATAACACCTGTCTGAGTCCATTAAGTTTAGGCAGAACAAGTTTGGCTGGTGCCCAACTAAAGACCCCTGAGCTGCATTTGTGAGTATCCACCTGTTTAATGTGTGCCTCACAGTTTTCTGCTGTGGCACTACCAGAAAGGTAGTGGAGAAAGATGCTGCAGAACAAAGGGGAAAAGCCCAGATCCCAGGGCACTCTCCACAGAGGAGGAAGCTGAAAGCTTCCATGGCAAGGAGGTAAAGTGCTCTGAGCAATGCTCCCAAAGACATGACCACATCCCCATCCCTGAGACCTATGAATATTATCTTAAGTGGGAAACAGCTCTTCATGGAAAGGATTAAGAATCTTCTTCATTTAAAAAATAAATAAATAAATAGGAGTTCCCATTGTGGCTCAGCAGAAACACATCTGACTAGCATCCCTGAGAACGCAGTTTCAATCCCTGGCCTCACCCAGTGGGTTAAGGAGTCGCTGTTGCCAGGAGCTGTGGTGTAGTTTGCAGATGCAGCTCAGACCTGGCGTTGCTGTGGCTGTGGCCTAGAGCAGTGGCTACAGCTCCGATTAGACCCCTAGCCTGGGAACCCCCATGTGCCATAGGTGCAGCCCTAAAAAGAGAAAAAAAAGATATTAAAGTATAGCTGATTTTAAATGTTGTGTTAATTTCTTCTGTACAGTTTTACATATATATATTCTTTTTCATATTCTTATCCATTACGCTTTATCACAGGGTATTGAATACAGTTCCCTGTGCTATACAGTAGGACCTTTTTGTTTATCTTCCTATATATAGCATTTCACCTCTACTAGCCCCTAACTCCCAATCCTTTCCTCCCCCACCCCCTCCTTGGCAACCACAAGTTTGTTCTCTATATCTATGAGTCTGTTTTTGTTTCATAGACCTGTTACATCACCCAGTTTGTGGTAATTTATTGGAGCAGCCACTAGAAATGAATGCAGGTGAGATGTGAACAAGTTACCTAGCAGCTCAAACAACTAGTTTTCTGACTTCCTCTCTTCAGGAAAGGTCCAGGACTGGGTCCTTCCACCAAAGCAAAACAACAGTGGAAGCAACCAGCACCCACCCAGTGCCAACCACTGTGTGGAGTTTCAGAGACAGGGCGACTATGCAGGGCATGCTTGCCTTAGGGGTGCTCGCTAAAAACAGGGGCCAATGGCCAGAGGCGATTGCCACCCTCCTGGGGATGAGGGATGAAACATAAAACTGGAGGTGTATGGTCCTGCAGGTTCAGAGGCAAGTCAGATCCTACAGGGTTGGCGTGACTGACTGCAGTGCTGCATCTCTTGGTAGCACCACTTTTCCCACCCCCGTTTTTGCTTCTTCCCTTCCAACAACTTGGAAACTTCAGTCCCTGTGTTAAATCCCTCTCTGCTTGAAATACCTACAATGACTTTCCTTTTCCCAACTGAATCTTTAACCAGTACATCAGTCCTCTGCACAGGTACGGGGGGCAAGGTGTAGAGATTTTAGGGGCTCCAGAAGGCTATCTTCACCAGGAAATACAATCTTACATCTTCAATTAGACATAAGCCTTAGAATGAAAATATACAAAGCAAAGTGATACCATTGGCTCAAATACCTACTGGGGATCAGTGATTATATCAGAGTCTGTCTCCAGACGAAGTTTTGTAAATGGGCAAAAGTATAAAATGCAGTGGGGCAGAAAGGGGAAGCTGGGATGAAAATGAGGGGAAAAAGTATCCCTCAGAGTGAGGAAAAAGTACCAGTGGGGAAAACATAGGTTTTTCCAGGCAGCAATTTGTAACTTGATTTTTTTTTTTTCATTTTTAAAGTTGTGATAATATATACATTACATAGAATGTAACACTTCATTATGTTTAAGTGTAGCATTTAGTGGCTTTAAGTACCTTGACATTGTTATACAACCTTCACCACCAACTCTCTCTAGAATTTGTACCTCTTTCCAAATGGAAACTCTGTATCATTATACAATTACTCTCCATTCCCCCTCCCCCAGCCCCTAGCTACCATCATTTTACTTTCTATGTCTATGAATTTGACTATTCTAGATAACTTTGTTAAGGGGAATCACACAATATTTTTTCTCTTGTGTCTGGCTTATGCCACGCAGCGTAATGTCTTCAAGGTTCATCCATGTTGTAACACATGTGTCAAAATGCTATTCCTTTTTAAGGCTAAGAGTCCACTGTACGTACACGTGTACCACATTTTTGTTTATTCATCTATCTGAGGGCACTTGGGTTGCTTCTATATTTTGGCTATTGCAGATTATGCTGCTATGAACACTGGTGTATAAATATCTGTTCAATCCCTGCTTCCAGTTCTTTTGGATGGACAATTTCTACCTAGAAGTAAAATTGTTGGGTGACGTCGTGATTCTAGTTTTAATTTTCTTGAAGAGTCACCATCTTATTTTTCACAGTACCTGTATCATTTTACATTCCCACAAGCAATGCACAAAAGTTCCAATTTTGCTACATCCTTGCTAAAACTGGTTATTTTCTGTTTTCCTTTTTAATAATAGTCATTCTATTGGATGTGAAATGGTATCTCATTTTGATTTGCATTTCCCCAATGATTAGTGATGAACATCTGCTCATGTGTTTATTAGCCATTTGTATATCTTCTTTGAAGAATGTAGCTTGACTTTTTACAGGAATTTAAAAAAAGAATAAAGAGACTTAAGTCTGTAGGAAGAAAAAAGGTATGACTCGCCCCACTCCTTCTCATATGAGCTTCACAGACTATGAAAAAAAATATTTTTTATGTGCCAAACCACATTCTTTATATATATATTGAGTACAAATAAATGCAGAATGGCACTTTCTGCCTAGTTAAATAAACTTAATCAGAAAGCAGATTCCAATATAAATTCAAACAAGTTGTGAAATAACATGCATTAAAGCATATCAATTTCTATTGAAGGATGCATAAAAAATTAAAACTCCCCTTGTCACTCAAATTATGATTTAGGAGTTCCCATTGTGGCTCAGTGGAAACGAATCTGACTAGCATCCTTGAGGATGCGGGTTTGATCCCTGACCCTGCTCAGTGGGTTAAGGATCCGGCATTGCTGAGAGCTGTGGTGTAGGTCACAGATGTAGCTTTGATCTCACATTGCTGTGGACTATGATGTAGGCCAGTGGCTACAGCTCAGATTCAACTCATAGCCTGGAAACCTCACATGCTGTGGGTGCAGCCCTGAAGACTAAAAAAATAAATAAATAAATACGATTTATATGTGTTTGGGCTTCATGAGATGGGAAGCTGCATTTTAGTTTCATGGGGTAGGAAGGAGAGGAAAATGTGAAGGGAAGAACCACTCAGTGAAAAGAATAGAAAGAACTGCTCCCTGGCTTCTCTCTTTTACATCACACTTGATATCCATACAAGTGACACGCTAAAGTGTGCAGGAGAGAAGGTTCTCTGAGGACAGAGAGGAGGAGGATTTCCTGCTGATGTTTTCTGGGGACATTTGTCTGGAATCGGTGCGTGGGGCAGGGGTGGTCTGTCTACAAACCGAGAGACAAGAGAAATCTTATTTGCTTTCATAATTCCTTTTCTCCTCCCTCCTCATATTTTTACTCTGAAGCCTGTACAGATCTTTCAAGCATCTGGGACCTGATTCACTATTGTTCTCTCTATAGGCTTTGTACCATTCACAAAAGAATAGTAACTAAATTAATTAATGGCCAAGTTAATTGAAATCTGTATTGCATCAGATCTCTATCTCAATATTTTTGGCAAAAAAAATTTTTTTTAAAAAGATTGCACCATGGCTAACACCTAATGAAGTGGCCAGTACATAGCAGATGCTAGCATGCATGAATGTGGAATGAACGAATGCTCAAAAGCCTGAGCCCCCATCATTTCCTCCCTGAATTGTTATATTTGTTTCCTAATTGCTTTCTTTCCTTCCTACATTCCACCTAGCTGCCATCAACCAGATCATGTAGCTGGGAGTCACCTTTAACTCCCCCTCTCTCACTCTCCACTAGCCATCCACAATCAAGTGCTATTGTACTGCCCTCGAACAAAATCTGCACCATTGAGGCTCCTCCCCAAGGTCCCTGCCACAATTTAGTTGGTGTCCTGATTAACCAATACCTGAATATTTTAATAGACTGCTGACTGTACTCTTTTACAACAAACTCTCTACATTCTAATAGTTCCAGTAAAATTCCAACACAATGATCTTTCTTTCCAAATTGAATGGCATCAGAAATACCATTTCTAGAAGCTTACATAACAGAAACTGGAAGCCTATGTGACAAAAACAATACACATGTATGCATGAAGATTATACATGCAGTGATGTTCATTGCATCATAATTGGCAATCCAAAAATTGCAAACAAACCTAATATCAATCTATATAGGAATGGTTAAAGAAATTGTTTGCCCACAACAGGAAGACTGTGTAACTATGACAAAGAAGGAATTAGACCTACGTGAATTGGCATGGAAAGATGTTCTCAGTAGTGTTATCTTCAAAAGAAAAGATTCATACAAACAGACAACAGCAGAATATATAAAAACAGAGCAATTTGTACAAAGTGTACATGTGAATTTTGTAGGCAAGTTAACTTAGCAGGCTTGATTGTAATCCTTTGAAAGTCCCACTTACAAGGTTGACTCTTGGTGGGTACCTAGGAGCTTGGACTTCAGGAGAGTTTGTACCATTCCCAACTGATAAAAAGGGTTCACTGTGCCTAAATTCTTTGTATAAACAAAATGTTTTTTGCTAACACTTGCTTTCCTTCTGGAAGTCTGTAGTTCGGGGATGTGCCGGTTGGAGGCTATGTGACCAGCCCCAAATAAAAACCCTGGACACTGAGTCTCTAAAGAGCTCCCCTGCTGGACAGCATTTCACAACTCATTGCTGGGGAATTAAGCAGGTCTCATGTGAGTGCACCAGGAAAGGACCCTGGGAAGCATGTGCCTGGTTTTTCCAGACTTTGTACTGTGCACCTTCTCCCTGTATTCTTCTTGCTCTATATCTTTTCACTGTAATAAATCTTAGCCATGAGTATGACAACATGCTGAGTCCTGTGAGTCCCCCTAGAAAATCACAGAACTTGGGAGAGGTCTTGGGATGTCCCAACTCATGAATACATAGCTTTATTGACATGTACATAGGAAAAAGTGTGGAATCTTTGAGGATTTTTCATTCTTAGTTGTGAGTTGAAATTGTCATTTTACCCCTGATTGTAGAACACTTTTAAAGCTATGGGAATACAACCAAGTTTTAGTTTTGCACATCTTCAGTGACTTACTCTGTTGTAATGATTGTTTATCTCCACAGCCCCACATCATGGTGGACCCCTTGGGGGAGGGGTCCTATCTCATTTTTTTCGAACATCTACAGTGATTAGCATAGGCCTAAGACATGGTAGGTGATAGAAATGATGATGCTAATTGAATTTGAAAGAAAAGTAAGCAGGACAAAGAAATGACTTAGAAATAATCTAAAAGGTAATATTTACATGCAGGTTCTCCTTTTCTTTCAAGTTTCAGATTTTTTTCAGTACCTTTGATTTCCCAGCTTACTTCAAGCCTCCCCCATTTTCACCTCTATTTGGAAGAGATAGAGAAAACCTCAAAATATAGAACAAAACAAAGAAACAAACAAAAAGAGGTGAGACAGAGTTAGATGAGGTTAGAAAAAGAAACGGTGGTTTAAACTTCCTCTCTCCGCAGCTCAGCCAGAGGCAAGCAGCTGGCACTTTCATTTAACATAGATTATCCTAAAGAGGACAGTATGTGTTCTTTCTCAAAGAAATCTCTGTTGGCAGCATGACTGCTATATCAAAGGACATCGAATGTGTAGTGGGAAGGGTATAAAGCAAATGTGGACAACTTTTGCATTTTCTTCCTTTTTAATGTTCAGCTTTGTAAGACTGATTAAATACCTGAGTAACTATAGGGCACCTCTATGTGAAGATAAGGGAAACCAAGTGTTTATTCATTGCTTTAGGTTATACAAACATAGAAATGGCAGGGCTTTTTATTTCACCAGGTACGTAAAAGTGAACCATCATAGATTCAAATTCTGGCACCAAATTCTGAAGACGTTTCAGAGTACAGATTTTGAGGAGATGTAAGCAATCAAAGAAACATGGACAAACACTCAACTATTAAGTCAAAAGTAGGTTGGGTCCAAGATAATTTGTTCTGGATTTTAAACTCTTTCTTAAATTGGAGTCTATAATTCAAGCTGGCATTGAGTCAATATTTCCTAAGTTTTTCTTGCTTAATCATAGATATACCATGTATTATGTAGACAGTCACAAATTGAGACAGCCCAAAAATGCATACTTTATGCGCATATGAATTTTTACATCTCCATGTTGCAGCTGACCTGAAAAATATTCCCATTTGAAAATGAGTATATTCGATTGGTCAGGCTGGCCCTCCCCAGGTTCTGAAAATAATTTAGAAGCATCCAAAACCATAATTTAAAAGCCATTAAATTCCTCTCTGAGCTACTGCTACTATGGGCTTCCAGCCATAGCCTTGAATAGGTTTGCTTTTTTTTTTTTCCTGGTGAAAAATCAGAGCCTGTTTTACATGGTGAGGCTTTGTGAAAAGGTGAATCCATCTACTCTGGTTACAGAAAGTCAGAGTTCACTTGACATTTTCATTACTAACAGCCATTTTTCAAAGTAAATTCACACTTCAGTTGGTTCTTATTGGCCATAAATGGTTGTCAGAATTTGCGCAGGTTTCATCTAGAGAGCCCCTTGAGATAAAGGTATTAGCAAGTGGACAGATTTCTTCCATATGCCATAATATAAACCCACATGTGGCCAAATACAAAATAGCATCTGTGTGTGTGTGTGTGTGTAAAATTGTGTCATATCTCAATAAAGAGGTAGCTTCTTTTTCTTTTTTTAAAAAAAAAAATGGAGTTTGTAAATTGCCTGTGCAGATCTGGGCCAATTTCCCCCTATCTGTTACACATAGGTTTAACTGATTAATGAGAAACAAAGACTTAAAGTCAAATACCTGTATTTAGAATTCAAGGCAATGCAAAGCAATAGAACAATTAATTATCTGAGTAAAGCCCACTAGGCCGTGAGCCTCACCTGTATTTGGGAGAAGAGTGTTCTAGGCAAAGGAAGTAGCAAGCACACAGGCCCTGTGGCTGGAGAGGAATGAGTCACAGATGAGGAGCACGGGAGTCCTTCAGAGAAATCCCAGGTCACCAGATCTTGCAGGGCCTTGCCGCCAGTAGACTGGCTCTACTCCATGTAAAGTTGTGTGACCACAGAACCAGCCCTAAACTGGCCTTATCATGTTTCTAACAAGATACTGAATTGTTTTTCAGAGACAATAGATGAAAACCACAAGTCATGCAGCAAAAGCATATGCAGAGAAGAACATTTTTTTAACCTCAACACCCACAACCAAAGTTAATCCCTTCCCATTGAACCAAAGGACCAGACATGGTTGGAACCTGAACACGGCAACCCTTTCAGAAGCAAAGGGTCTTTTACTCAGGAAGCCCCTTTACCATCCTCACCATGAATGGCCAAGTTCAAAGCCTTCCAGCTGAAACCCTGCCTAGCAAGCACTTCTGCCTCCCAACCCTCCTCCCCTAATTCATAAAAGTTTGACCGAATCCCAGATCAGGGAGACAGCTTTCAACCCTGCCTCCTGTCTCCTTGCTGGTTGACCTCGCAATAAAGCCTTTTCTTTTCTCTACAGCTGGTGCCATATCATTGGCTTCTCCAAACATAGGGCTCAGTAACACTGGAAATGCATTGGAAGGAAAGTTCTAAGCAGAGTGACACAATCTGATTTAACTCTGGCAGCATTACTGCGCTGTGCGGATTAGACCACCAAGCAGCAAACGTGGAAGGGAAATGTCAGGAAAGAAACAATGCTGTCTTGGAGCAGGGTGGAAGCAGTAGAAAAAAGGTCAGACTCTGGATGTGTTGTGAAGGTAAGACTCTCAGGATTTCCAGGCCGGTGGAAATGAGGGGTAGAAGAGGAGAGGAGGCAAAGGCAATGCCAAGGTGTCAGTCATGAGCAGCTACAAGAACGAAGCTGGCATTACCAAATCTTCTCCATTTGATTTCTTCTCTCAGTAAAATTTTCAGCCATCCAATTTCCTGGAGTGATGAAGATACAGCCTCTGTGAACAAATGGACCAACAGGCTAACAGCCTTTCTCAGCCACCGGCAATTCCTAGGGTGTGTCTGGGGACTGGGCTGGGCACGCCCAAGCTGCAGGCACATCAAGCCAGTGCTGCACAGGGGAGGAGGAGGGGCCAGGAGTCTTTATTGGAGGAACTAAGGTGTTCCCTAGAAGAGAAACTTCCAGAGGGGAAAAGAAAGTAAGCATCAACAAATAAGTGACAAACAATCAGAAGGAGAAGGGAACTTCCAGATTTGGAGAGTATCTCTGAGAGCCAGGTTCTTCGCCAGCCCAGACCTCTGACTTTTGTCTAGGGGTGTGGGTGTGGGTGTGTGTGAGAGAGAAACAGAGACAGAGAGACACAGAGAGAGAGAGACACAGAGAGACCTAGAGAAATTATAATAACACCCAGTTAGGGCCTTCCAGTCAGGTTGTGACCTTCTCTGCCTCACCACCCCACAGGGCTAGCTCTTGGCCACCCAGAAGAAAAACAAGTCTGTCTGGGATCACTTGTAAGGGAATGCAGGCATCCCTAGGCCCTCCCAGAAACTCTTGGTGCCAGCACCTAGTGACTGCCTTGGGGTTAGGATTACATCAATGAAGCAAATCAACAAAGCTGGTGATTCCTGAGGCAAGGAAAGGCCAGCCTGCCCTACAGAGGCTGCTGGAGAGCCTGTCTCTCCTACTGAGACCTTGGAAGAGACTGGCAGCCCACCCCCTGCTGGGATAGCCCCAGGTATGGCAGGCAGGCTGTTACTAGGGGCAAAATTGGGGGACCACAGGGTTAGTGGAGATCAGAACCTTCGAAAGGCTAAAGCTCTGAGATGGAAAGGTTTTTACCATTTTTATAAAAATTGGAATTAAAATTTTTTTACCCTTCAGAATAGGATTAAGTTGGAAAGTGAGAACAGTTATGATATGGACATGAGATGAGGGTCTGGTAGGCTCGGGACATGTATTGCCATGGGCTAGGGCACACTTAATCTCTGCTTTGGTCCCAGCTGCCAGGACACCCAGCCCTTAGGATTCATGACCTTGGCCTTATGCATAAGTGCAGGAAGGAGATTTAGCAGGCAGGGCTCTTCTTCCTCTAACATCTGAAATGCCTTTGGGATCCTCAAATGCTTCTTGTGGAATATGCTGATTTTCTTTCTAAAAATAGGTAAAAGGAAGCTTCACCTGCTCCCAGAACTCATCCATCTGGAGGTGTCAGTAAGGAAAGTCTCCAACTGGGTGTTGGAGCGGTCAGAGAAAGGTCAGTGGAAAGAGGAAGTGTAACAACATGGGGGAGCAAATGGGGGTCAGCCATTCAAATCCCAAACTCACTCCTCGACTTCCGTGGATCTTGGGCAAAATATTCAACCCAGTGTCATGGATCCCAATCTTTTTTTTTTTTTTTTTTTTTTTTTTTTTTTGTCTTTTGTCTTTTTAGGGCTGTACTCAGGGCATATGGAGGTTTCCAGGCTAGGGGGTCTAATCAGAGCTGTTGCTGCCAGCCTATGCCAGAGCCATAGCAACACCAGATCTGAGCCACATCTGCAACCTACACCACAGCTCACAGCAATGCTGGATCCTTAACCCAATGAGCGAGGCCAGGGATTGAACCTCCAACCTCATTATTCCTAGTCGGATTAGTTTCCGCTGCACCACAACGGGAACTCCATGGATGGCAATCTTGATTGTACATTAAACTCACCTGGGGAAACTTAAAAATCCCAGTGCCCTCTGCATCATGCCAGACCAACCAAATCAGAAGCTGTAGAGGTGGGACCAAGAATCAGTAGATGTTTAAAACTCTCCAGGGGATTTCCTTGCACAGCCACTGTTAAGAGCCATTAGTTGTCAGGCTCCACTTCCAGGCAACTAAAGCAATCTCTGTAGGGCTCTGTTTTAAAAAAAGCAAAAAACAAAAAACAACTCCTGAGTACTTATCATATGTGGTTAGGGCTAACACCACAGACTCTCTCATTAGTAATGAGGTGATCAAGTTTAACTTATTGGGCCGTTGTCTGGATTAGACAAGATAATATATGTTGTGCATTAAACATAGTGCTTGCTTCTTAATAAGCATTTAATAAATGGTAGGTTTCTTTTAAAATTATGGTTGTAGCTATTATTATTAGATACACAAGGGGACAAAAAGATGCAAAGAGAGAGAGGCTGGGGTCATCAATACAAACTAGAGGCATTCTGGGGAGGCCAAGTCTGACTCCACACACTTCTGTGTTGGGCTTAGTGAGGCCCAGTGGGACACCAGAACTCTGACTTGGCACCTTGTTCAGAAACATCTTAATCTCCAGGGCCAAGCCCTGACTTTTTTTTTTTTTTTTTTTTTTTTTTGGTCTTTTTGCTGTTTCTTGGGCTGCTCCCAAGGCACATGGAGATTCCCAGGCTAGGGGTCCAGTCGGAGCTGTAGCCACCAGCCTACGCCAGAGCCACAGCAACGCAGGATCCAAGCCGCGTCTGCAACCTACACCACAGCTCACGGCAACGCCAGATCCTTAACCCACTGAGCAAGGGCAGGGACTGAACCTGAAACCTCATGGTTCCTAGTTGGATTCGTTAGCCACTGTGCCACAACGGGAACTCCCCAAGCCCTGATCTTTGACCACAGCCCCCACCTCCATTCTGCACCCTCTGTGGCCTGGTTCCAAAAGAGGAGGTCAGGGGAAGGAGCAGCATGCTGGGTCTGGTCCAGAACAGGAAAGGGATGTTTGAAAATGGGCACCAGCAAGACTGATCACTCTGGGTTTGCAAAGATACATCCTCCGGGTACTGTGTGGAACTGAATTAGAGGAGACAGCTCATTTGTAATAGTCTGAGATGGCTGTGACAGCAGACTCTGTCTGGTGCTGAAAGTGACCCCCGGAATGGGCTGCGTAAAAGTATGAGAACAGAGGTCGCTTAGGAGCTACTGGTCTGCAGGACCTCTTTTCTAGTGCCTGGGAAGGACCAAGAGACAGCTCTGGATTTTGCCTTCCTGTCCCCCTTGTCAGGGCGCTGGGTTGTTTGGTTTGGTTTGGTTTTGTATTTTTAGGGCCCACCACAGCATATGGAAGCTCCCAGGCTAAGAGTCTAATCAGAGATGTAGCTGCCGGCCACAGCCACAGCCACAGCAATGCAGGATCCGAGCCTCATCTGCGACCTACTCCACAGCTCACAGCAATGCCAGATCCTTAACCCACTGAGCAGGACCAGGTATCAAACCCACAACCTCATGGTTACTAGTCAGGTTCTTTACCCCTGAGCCACAATGGGAACTCCCTGCTATTTTTCTAAAAGCCTCCTTGAAACTGGACAGAGCTCCCAGCTCCCAGCTCTTGTTTGCTTGGAACAGACACAATCTCTCTGAGCCTCAGGTACTTCACCCAAAGAGTGGGCACAAAATATGTACTTCGAAGTTGGCTTTATGAATGAGCAACTCCTTCTATTGCAGGAAAGGGGAGCCCTTTCAGGGCCTAAGAATGGGCTCTTGTCTAACACTTGGAAATGAATTGTCCAAGGAGGCATACATGCTGACATAGCAAAAGGTGCCGGGCAGGGAGTAAGGGGGCCCAGGAGAACTGCTCTGCCACATGGCTTGCTGCCTCAGGTTTTAAGAGAATGGGGTTAGTTTAAGAGATGTCTCTGGCCAATCATCTTGCTTGGCCCATATTTGGTCTGGCTCAGGGTCTTTTTGGGAGGTGTGCATCTCACAGTCAAGATGGATTCCAGTGCCAAGGATTCTGGGAGGTTGGTCATCTCCTCCCTCTTTTTAGATCCTCCCAAACTCTCTCCATTTTTATTTATTTATTTATTTTTCCGGAGAAACACCGTGTTCCTTATCAGAGCCTCCTGTGGTATAATTCATGAAAGCAGTTATTATCATGCCTGGCCACGGCGGGTGGTTCCAGTGCACAGTTTCCTAACACTTTGATAATTGGATTGCATCCAATGAAATGAGGCAAGGCAGCACCCAGCACATGGCAGGAATTCCCAAAGCACCAACTTCCTCTGGAGCTGGAATTTCCTCAGCAGACCAGCCTCCGTGTTTGGATGCCAGAGCAGGTCTTCAGAGGAGAACAAAGGAAGTGCAGTTGGCTTTATTAAAAAGAAACTCTCTTTTGGGGGTGGGGTGTGGAAGTTCCTGTGCCAGGGATTAACCCAAACCACAGCAGTGACCCAAGAGCCACTGCAGAGACAATGCCGGATACTTAACCCACTATGCCACAGGGGAACTCCTAGAAGAAACTCTTAAGGAAGGAACTGATTTGTCCTGCTCTGTCTGGTGGCCCCTACAAATATAGCCTTTGTACAGTGAAGACATCAGCTTGGTCTCAAAGCCTTCATCTCCTGACTGCATGGGCTCAAACTGCACAAAGGGGAGTGAAAGCTACAGCTCTTTCAAAGGCCCATTCCATCCCAGTGACCCCAGCCCTGCACTTGTAGGAAAGGCTCCCTCTAACAAGTGTTCACTAGGCCATTATTAGGAATTAATCCAGTAGAGAAGATGGTCAATAGCGACCCACTGAGAGTGGTCCATTAAGGCAGAACTGCTCTTCTCTTCAGGTGTGATAAATAGTGCATTTAAAGTATTCAATACCATAATAAAAGTTGTAATTAAGTGAGGCAACTTGGCATCTTAATAACTGTGTTGCTAGAAAAGATTTAAACTTCAGACTGGGCCACAGAGCAACATTCATAATCCCTCGAATGGGTTTCCTTTCTAGAAGCAGAAAAAATTATGTCTGACTCTTCTCCTGAGAAGCTGACAGGGCAGATCTGTCCCCAGATCTTTACGGAGTTAAAAGTAAGAGGTGACTTTGAGCTCCTGTACTGCAGCCTTTGTCCTCCCTCTCCTTCTCCTTCTCCTTCCCTCCCTCCCTCTCTCTCTCTCTCTTTGGGTGTTTTCCTGCTAGTTTAATTATTACCATCCTCCTAGTGGGAAAGAGGCCTGAGGAGAGAGGCCTTGGGGAAGGCAGTGCAGGGACCTGGTAGACCCAGCAATATGCAAATCACTTAGCAATATACAAATGACTTCATAGAAGTACAGTGAGGCTTCCCAGACCAAATCATCTCCTTTTCTGTTGCTTATTATTAAAAGAGAGGCACTTCCTGTCATCATTTGTCCTTTTGCCCTCCCCTCCCCATCTTTCCAGAGTTTGCATGCAGGCGCACCTGCACGCGCGCACGCGCACACCCACACACACACGTGCATTTAACATCCAATTTGCCCTTTCCCTGTAGGTTCTGAGTAAAAATATTTTAGATGCAAATTTAAGGTTCATATTATAATTACAGCACTTTGCAAAACAGATGCATTTTGTTCATTTTCATACCATCCATGAGATATGTATCAAGTTATCAACTGCTGGACACTTGAAAATGGTTGCCGACATCATCCAATATCGCCCGGGGCTTAGGACTGTGAGTCTGAAAAGAGATTCAGTAAAGGAAAGAAAATGCTTTCACTCCTGCACTTTAAGCGCACACTGCCTTTGATCATAATCTACGGACACTGTTTATGGAAAAACCACCTATTAACAAGATAGTTTAATATCTGGGGAAAGATTTAAGCCCAATGGACTAAGAATGAGCCTGTCAAAGTACATCCAAGCTCGCTCTCTGCCATCCCTCCCCACTCAATCCCAGTGTGCTCCCCCCATTCTCACTATCATTGCAAATTCTGAATATTGCTTTTAGCAATATCTGGGAGACATCATAGATTTCAAGAGTGAAAGAAAATGCTTGTGAAGACCATCAGGGAAGACTTGAAGCTTAAAACTGTTATTAAAATGTAACTTGACGTTAGATGAAAATAACTTGCTTTATGTGCCAGTGAGGGGACATTTATATTTGTAGGGAACACAGCTCTCCTCTGTCCACTAGGCAAACAGTGCCATCCCAAGATGCAGTGGGGAGAGGCCAGCTTCTCAGGCCTTCTCTTGGCTTCTCCCCCTCCTCTGAGTTGAGTCTGGAAGAAGAAAGTTCAAGTGTGCCCACACGATGGCAGATGTAAAAGCAGAGCAAGCCCTGCACTTTACATAAAGCTCACATTCTGCACTTTTATATAACATGTAGTGATTGTAGTGACTGAACAGGGTATTTAGGACATTTAGCTCTTTAGAGCTAAAAGAAAACAAAAAGGATGCTTCTGTCAGGGCTGCCTTTGCGCAAAGTATGGGTCTAACCCTCACCCTTTCCTCCTGGTGGACAAAACTCCATGCCAGGCAGGGCTCACTGCTGATGAGAGGAACTTGAGCATGGTGCAGATCCCACAATTCCCCTGGGCCCTGTGCCCTGGTGGTAGCCCTGAACTGCCGAGCTGCAGTGGGGTTGAATTGAGAGTACCCAGTGCGAAGGAGATAAGGGTGAGCACTGTGAATGGAGTCAGATTTGGTCTGGCATGGTCTGGGCCAGGGTGGCCGGCTTCTCAATCCTGGGCCCACCAAGAGTCTCTACAGGTAGAGCCTAGGCAAGCATTCGGCTGCACAACTGATATATTGCTCTGTCCATCTCCGATTGTGAAGTTATACCTAAGAAGGTTTGGGGGATAGAATATCTCAAATCTTACAGGTTCAGCTGTCAGAAGAGGTCCTGGACAATGATCACAGTTGCCTTAAGTCTTCTTCTGCTTTTGAAGTACAAGCAGCTCTGGAAGCTGGCCCACCCTTATCAGGCTTCCTCATGGCCATTGTCTAGCAGTTAAGGACTCAAGCCTCTGTGTCCTCATTCATTTGTTCAGCAAATATTTACCGTCTAGAATGTGCCAGGCACTGTGCTAGGTGCTGAGGAGGTACCGCTGAGTGAAAAAGAAATTAACCTTGTCTTCTTGGAGTTTCGTGTCTAGCAAAGAAGATATACCCCAAATAAATAATTACAAAAGTAATAGTTCATTCCATCTTTATTTATATTTATTTATTTTTGTCTTTTTAGGGCCTCATCTGAGGCATATGGAAGTTCCCACAGCAGAGGTTGAATCAGAACTGCAGGTGCCAGCCTGCACCACAGCCACAGGAACACCAGATCTGAGCCACATCTTCAACCTACATCACAACTCCCAGCAACGCCAGATCCTTAACCCACTGAATGAGGCCAGTGATGGAACCCAAGTCCTCCTGGATACTAGTCAGGTTTATTACCACCTAACCACAACGGGAACTCCGGTAGTTCATTTTAACTAGGAAATTAGATTGAGTGCAATGTCATGTTCTCCACGAGTTTGGCCAGGCACCAGGCTCTCGACAAGCTTTATAAGGAACTCAGACTTTGGAGAATTGCAAGTGAACATGCAGAGTCAGAAGGCCTTGAAAGAGTATCTGGTCAACCCTGTCTCTCATGCACAGAGGAGTGATTCACATACAGAGACAAGAGGAAGTTTGCTCATGGTCACATGGCTTACTGGGCCCACATATTAGGTTTGAGAATGTCTACCAAACTATATCCAAGAGGATGCAAATGTGGACCTCAACATAGCCTTCTTAATTATATCAGTAGATAGCAGAAGCAGAGGGTGGAGAGTCTCACATCACAGAGACAGTGATTTTGATTCTAGAATGCATTCTGCATAACCTAAGCATATGAGTTTAGCTGAAGTCCTGGGAATTCCCTTCAAACGAAATGAGGAAATGCATGATAATGATCTGACTCATGAATTGCCCAAAAGCCATCCCATAGCTCCACCCAGGCTCTTGCTCAACTCCTCTGCAAACCTGGCATCTTCTGAAAAGGCAGATTTCTTAGTGTCAGAGTGGTAGAAGACCTTTTTTCTGCCCATCTTTTTCTGGGAGACACAGAACTCCCACTCAGGAAAGTAAACAGGAAAGAGTGTCCTGTTTCCATCAAGATAGAATCTAACTAATTCAGAGGAAACTGCTGCGAGTGAATATCCAGGATGTCTCCAAAACAAATGTTGGCTTTGGGAGGACTCTGCCCCTGTCCCAGAGGTCTGATATCAACAGGCATTTTGGAAAAGCCCCGTAAGTGCTTGTTTGCTGCTGCTGATGGGAAATTCTATAGTACTTCCCCCTTGGTGGTTTCAGAGACTACTCATTAGGCTGAGTAGTTCTGTGAACATAATATTTTCAAGAGATGATCTAAATTGAGCACTGGTAGGACTGTTTGAAGATACTTGTAATGTAGTGCTTAAAATTAGATGATGTTACAATCCCAATGAAGATTATGCTGGCAGGAATGATTTAAATATTTTAAGTACTTAAATTGTTTAGGCTGTAAAAATTGTGTATTGAAATGGTGTGAATTTGGTCCATTTTGCCCTGCAGTCACCCTCTGGCTCATCTCCTAGGTCACCCTGACATCACAGTTTCACTCCAGCAAAGGAGATCCTAACCCCGGGGCTGTTGAAAGAAGAGGATCTACAGGGACGAGTTTCACATTTCTGTCTCTTGGGTTCTCCGGGGCCCACTTGACTGCTCAGACATGGACGACCAGATAGGTACAGCCCTAAAAAGCAAAAAAAAAAAGTCTAGACGAATGGATGCAAAAAAAATGGAATACCTGCGGTGACTGACAGGTAGTTTTGATTGATTTTATTAATTTTTTATTAATTCATTTTTCTAAATGTCCTATAATAAACTTAAAGTACATTTATAACATGAGAAAAAAAATAAAGAGAGATATATTGAATTAGGTTCCAAAGTCTACTAGGCAGGCTCTTTAATTAGTACGAAAGAGACTTATATAAGTTACTGTCAGTGATGAGAGTTTTTTTTCTCCACAAAAAGAGGGACATTCCATCACGTTGTCTCATCAGTTGGACTGTTATTAATCTGAAGCCAGAGTTTTGAAGACTGGGAGGTTGTGCGTGCCTCTCTGAGAATGAGTCCAGTTAAAACGGTAAAATTCTCAGAGAGCTGCAGCCCAGGAAAATGATTGATGTTATGACTCAGAATTTATCACAGATCTATAATTTTTGAGCAGTAGGGGAATTCTTTTCAGGTTTTCAACCTGATCAGTTGCTCTCTGCTGGCCAATGAAGGAGGAAGTATCCGAATCTTTCATATGTGGCAAAATTTAGAGCGAGTAGAAGCTCGGAGACAGAAAGATTGAGAATTTTTTTGCAATTAATGTAGAAACTCCCAGAATTAAGGAAATAACCAATTTCAAATGAATTGCTATCTGAGTGAACATATAAGCTAACTGGCAGAAGATGGAGGATCAGGGTAAAAATCTCTAAGAAAAAACAGGTACAGAGATTGTAACATCAGAACCTCACTGTGTACTTTATGTTGAATGGTTCACAATGGGTCCCCCACAAGGGTTCATGTTCTATACAGGATGAAACTTCCAGGATGCCTAGTGGGCCTGTGGGCAAACCTCAAGCAGTCATTGACCTGGGGAACCACAGAGCCTCATGGCATGGAAAACTGCCTGGACATTTTGAGGATGACCTCTGAACTCTGGATGTTAAAATCCCTAAGCCTCAGAGGAAACCAAAGATTGCCTTCTTTTTTTTTTTTTTTTTTTTTTAATATCTTCCTCTCATCTGGCACCTGGATGGAGCAAATTTCCCTCCTGGCAAAAGCAAGAGAGGTGTGGTCAGAGCTCCTCAGGCTGATGTCAGGCCAACCCCAGCTAGACCGGTTCTGTAAGTTACAGGGCATAATGAGGGCTGGATAACAAAGAGCAAATGATAATAACTCTAATAAGAAGGAAACACACAGACAAAAAAAAAAACAACAACCTAACAGCCCAAGACAGCATAGTTGTGAAATCTGAAAGTAGTCTTTGAAGGGATATTTCTCCCCTTTTATTTCAAAAGAAATGTTCCGGGTGGAAAGGAGAAGACAATGATGACAAGTTGGAAATATAGAAAGAGTTTGTAAGGAAGCGGGAGGTAGAGGAAAAGGGGGCTCCACGGGCTGTGCAAGGGCTTCTGCGGCAGTGAGGTGAGGGACAGCGACCTCTGGCCAGTCGTACTGTGGGCAGTAGCAGAGACTATGTCACTTCTTTCACTGTCACTTGTGTGACGTGCTGCCGGTCTGGCCTGGAATGAAAGGGGGACTTAGAGAGGGGTGAAGATTCTGGAGCTGTATCTGGGAGCAAACCAGAGACATGCTCTTTTATTTTAGAAAGACTGGATTTCTTCCCCGCCTGCAGTCATTCACAGGTGAGCCTGGTCGGGATGTTTCCTGTGAGCTAAACAAAGGTATTTTAGCTTAATGCTCATTACCTCGGAAGTGGGGGTTCTCAGAGCTGGGCCCTTATGTATAACCTATGTTTAGAGGCAACATTTGATATTCTCAAATGATATATTCTGTTGACATTCATAAATTATATAATGAAATAAGTCCTTTGTGTATTGTTAGGCATCTTAGCTCGGTGTATCTAATTGAAAATTTCTGTGAGCTTTCTGGTGCCTGCTTTCAAATAAGGGTGTTGAGAAGATAAAGTAGTACCACCTTTAGGAAAGCAATTTAACAATAGCTAACTCAATAATTTTAAAGGCGCAGAGTCCCTGTCCTGGCTTAGTGGTTAACGAACCCAATTAGCATCCAGGAGGATGTGGGTTTGATCCCTGGCTTCACTCAGTGGGTTAAGGATCCGGCATTGCCATGAGCTGTGGTGTAGGTCGAAGACGGGGCTTGGATCCCACATTGCTGTGGCTCTGATTTAGGCCCTCATCTACAGCTCTGATTGGCCCCCTAGCCTGGAAACCTCCATATGCCACAGGTGCAGCCCTAAAAAGACCAAAAAAAAAAAAAAAAAAAGAATTTTAAAGGCCCTTTTACTCTTTATCTAGTTATTCCCTTTTTTTGAAACAGCCTAAACAAATAATAATTAATGCAAAGATCCATGAGTGAAGATGTTTATTATCATGTTACTTATAAAAGGTGAAAAATTCCTAACAGTTCAGATGCTCAAAAATTAGAGCTTGGTTAGGTAACTTATGAAAATCCATACTATGGATGTAATGGAACTATTAAAATGATAGTTATAAAGAGTATTTTATATCATTGGTATATGTCTATGACATAATTTTAAGAGGGGGAAAAACAAGCTAGTAAACTTTATATGCAATATAAACTCAGCTATATAAAATATGTATTATGCATAGAAAGAGAAAATAGATTAAAAACTAACTTTGAGTGATAAGATTATGTTCAAGTTTTAGTCCTTTCTTTTTTCCAATTTTATCTCCAAGTTTTCTACACAAGCAAGCAGTTAATTTTTAATATAAAAAAAGAGAAATGCCTATGCATGTATGAGCACATGTGCGTGAATATTCCTATATGCACCCATGTAGGCTCTCACACACTTGGTGTCTTGACAGGAAAGCAGCTTGCTCTTGCACAATGGCTGTCATTTGTGTTACAAGTTCAATATTCGTATTACTTTTTGTTTTCTAGCGTGAATAATAGTTGCAGAGCTATTTGCACACACACATACACAGCATGTACACACCATATACGAACACAAGTGCACCCACACACCACTAAAATCTTTGTGGACAGGATTTGAGACGAAATAGAATGGAATATATAAAACTCCCTCTCCAAGTGTTTCCTCTCTTTCTCTCTTCCTTCCTCTTTTTTCCTCCCCTTTTTTTTTCCCTTTCTTCCAATCACTCTTCCACTCCCTAATGCCTGAAGAGTGAATGTGAAAGACACGCATAGGGGAGGGGACAGCAAGGCTAGCAGATTGCCTTGGCAGGATTAGAGGGTAGTCGTGTCAGTTAGCATGGAGCCAAAACACTGCTGAGGTTGGGTCCAGCCTGTGCTGGAGAAGGGCTTCGGAGGCAGAGAGCTTGGATTCAATGAGACGGCCATTTGGAGCCCCAGTAGGCGCCCCAGCAGGAAGCACCCACATTCCAGAGAAGACCAATGGGAAAGAAGGCCGAGAGCCAAGGTACAGGCCTGGCGGCCAGTCTCTTCTCATCTCCGGAGCGCCAGGAAACTCGGGCTTGGCACAGAGTTGTTCTCTTTCAGTGGGTAGAGGGGGCTATTTCCTCTCCCCTTTCCCAATATTCCAGCTTCATGTAAAACAGAGGTCACGGATTCAAAGGCCTCAGGATTCGGCTGTTATGCAAGTGAGACAGGCCAAGTGTGATGAAACACAGAGTGACAGGGACTGCGGCCTAGTGGGACGGCTGATCTGAATGTTCTATGTACTTTCAGGCCAGCGCTTTTGCTCAGTGGGTATGAAGCCAAGAGTTGCAGGTCTTCCAATTTTTCAAAGGAAGCTGAATATCCAAAGGCGCTTGGAATTCTAGGGTGTGTGTGTGTGTGTGTGTGTGTGTGTGTGTGTGTGTGTGTATGAAAGATCTCAATTTTTCAAACGTTGGCTCAATTAAAAAAAAAAACAGCAGTGAGTAGACCAAATAAAACATGTCTGCTGGCTGGGTTTACTATGTGGTCCATTGGTTGGGGAATTTCTGAAGTAAAACTAAGTAAAACTGCCTCCCTTCTTCCCTTATGGCTAGTAGGAAACATGGTATCTCTTTAAAGAGGCAAATATTTCATTCCTGCTGTGTGCACGGCATACCCTACACACTATAAGGGATATGTGAGAAATACTCAGTTATTCTAGGCCTTCTGGGAAGTTAAGATACTGCTGAAGCAATAAGCTATTCAGGAAAGTCAGGTAATAGTGCTACACAGAATTCTGGTATTAAGGCCTAAATGGATCAGATTAAATATACCAAAGTCACCTTAAAAAGAAAGAAGGGTTTTTAGATTTTTATCGAAACTTGTTTGTGGTAAAGCCAGTGGTGTGGAAGTATCCAGGGTATTGTTCACTTTTACATTCCTAGAACTTGGCACATGGTAAATCATGTTCAACAAATATTTCTTGAATAAAAGGATAAAATTAATGAGTCACAGAAGGGAAAAACTAAGTCTTGTGAGCTTAGAAAAATGGGTAAAAAGAGAAGCAGGTATTTTCACTGTTGATGACAATATACAATAGAGAGACACTGAATTTAGGGGCCGGAGTATCTGGTCAGTAGGGTCTCCATTCCTGCTAGGGAGCAAGGGGGTGTAACTAGTTCTCACTGTAACCCATATTAAATAGTCCACAAGGCTATTTTCCTTCTGCTGAAAGTTTTAGTCAGCCTCCTAATGACCAATTAAGCTTTCCTGACATTTGATGGAGGGGGCGAAGGACCCAGGATAGGGGGCCCTCGTGTTCTGCTTATGTGCTTGGCCTCGTCTTTTTTATAATGAGTATCCTGACTTACACAGGGTGCTGAGAGAGTCTGGTTAGCAGTACTCCAACTCTCTGGGTCAGATGCCACTCTTCAGGATCTTGTCTTGGTAACTTGCAAGTGACCTTCCTTGCTGGTGCCTCTAATTCATCGTCCCTTTTCTCCTGGAACTGACATCACAGAATAATGGCCTCAGTGAGCAAAGCAGACAGAACACACAGTTGTAGATCAAAGAAGGCAGCAGTTTTGAGTAGTCAAGAGAAGGCTCATGGAGCTCCCATCCTGGCGTGGTGGAAACAAATCCGACTAGGAACCATGAGATTTTGGGTTCAATCCCTGGCTTCACTCAGTGGGTTAAGGATCCGGCGTTGCCGTGAGCTGTGGTGTAGGTCATAGACAGGGCTTGGATCTGGCGTGGCTGTGGTGTAGGCTGGCAGCTGTATCTCCAATTCGACTCCTAGCCTGGGAACCTCCATATGCCATGGGCGCGGCCCTAAAAAGCAAAAAAAAAAAAAAAAAAAAAAAAAAAGCAAAGGCTCAGCACCGAAGAGGGGCCAGGGATGGATCTTTAAAAAGAAATCCATTTTGTATCCTGCGTTGCTATGGTTGTGATGTAGGCCGGCAGCTGCAGCTCCTATTCAAACCCCATCCTGGGAACCTCCATGTGCCAGGGGTTCGGCCCTAAAAAGCAAAAAAAAAAAAAAAAAAAAAGAAATCCATTTTGGAAAGGCAGAGAGGATGAGGGTTATATCACATGGAGGATGCTGATCAAACTTACCTGCTCTATCACAGAGTTTGCTTTGGAGGAGTATGAGAAAGAAGGTGCATTAGGTCAGCCCAGAAGCCAGGCTGAAGAGTTTGAACTTTATCCAGCAGACTTACAGGGCAGAAACTAAAGTTCTGAGGCAATAAATGATGGCATGAAATTAGTGTTTTGCTTGGATCTTTTGGAATGAGTAGGAAGGTCTCCATTGCATTCTCATTAGTGTTCAGAATTAATGAATCAATTTGAAAGGGCTTTGTGGGAGTCAAACAGAGCTCGCCCCAAGAAGGTGAGCTGATTGCAAATGCCTGATGCTTGGCCTCCAGGAGACAGGTAGACAATCCGAGAGCACAGTGGGCCTCCGATTCCTAGAATGAACTCAACCATGGAGAAATAACACAGTGAACCCAGACCCCCCTCATTATTAACAGCCCATCTCTGCTTGTCCTCATGCAGGAAAAGCTCAAGATTCTGTTGCCATCACAGACAACATCACCAACACAGCCATTTACACGCCCTTGGAAATACCAAGGGCTTTGACACTACTGAGAATTTAAAGTCCCAGCCATGTGACTCCCGAAAAATTAAAAGAAAACTTCAGAACCCAGACTTTAAATGAGAACTCATCTAGGATTCTAGGATGTGAAATGGATGAAAGCGACAAGGTTCTGATGAAAAAATGTGGGGAATCCTTTCTGATGGGCCTTTGCCCCCTGCACTTTGCAGAGCTAGCTCACCTCCACCTCTGGGGAACCTGAGTCACCTCTGCTCAAGCTCAGTGTTCTCTAGAATTCAGTGTAAAAGCAAATGGACTCGACTACAGACCTGCAGAAAATTTGGTTTAGCTGTGTGGCCCACAGTGGTAATAGAAACTGCAATCATACATTTAAGTAACATTTATTTTGCACTTGTTATGGACCAAAGATTGTTCTAAGCACTTTTCATGTGTTAATTCATTGGATTCCCATCCCCAACAACCCCTTGAGGTTAGAAACGGTCATTACCCCATTTTACAGATGGGGAAACTGAGGTCTAAGGAAATTCAGCATCTTGCCCAAACTAGTATAATAAGTGGTAAATCCAAGATGTGATTCCAGGAAATCTGATTACAGAACCAGCCCTCTAAATACTTCAGTCTCATTGGTTCTGCCTCATTACCTTGGGAAAGTTGTTAGCTGTGGAGGGTTTGGGTACAAATGTTTAGTTTTAGGGGTTTTTTTTCCTCCCTTCCCTAAAAAAGAGAAGAACTGTCAGAGGACTGAATCAAGGTCCACAGGGGCCTGGAGTCAGGCTGGATTTATTCCACCCCTTTTTGCAATACTAGAAAATAAGTGACCCCGCCCTCCAACAGTGACAGAGAAATCTGACATCCCTGCTCTGTATTTCACAGGAGGAGGGACTGTAGCATCGAAGCCATAGCTATAAATATCAGAGTTAATGAGGGAGGACTCATGGAGACCTAAATTAATCCATTTTATGGGTTTGTCATACATCAGGTTAATATGATTCTGACAAATAATTATATTGAAAACTGGACAGGGACTGAGAATGTTGTTATTCCTTTGGAATGTTACAGCAGAGCCTTCTGGCCAATTAAAGGGTGATGACGCCAGCACTGAAGTGCAGAGCAAAACTATAACAATTTGTGGCATTTAGACAAAGGCGCTCATAGCTCTGCACCCACTCTGGCAACGGGAGTGTCATTTTCTGATTCCTTAATGAGCAGAGCAGCTCCTTTGTCTAGATTACTGTCCTGTTAGATCTGGTGTGGATACAGAGGTGGGGTAGAGGCAGAATAGAATACTAATACTGCTTCTCCTTTTTTTTTTTTTTTTTTTTTAAACATCGACGATAAGGATTTTCACATGGAAGGATGTATACACTGGGAAAACCCTGAAAACAGGATTTCCATTTGAATATGTCAACAGTGATGGCAGCTTCTGGTTAGACTAGAAGGATGGCTTATTCTCTCTTGGGTTAATTACAGTGGCCTCTGAGGGGAAAGGCCTTCTAGCAGAAGAAGGGGGATAAAAAACACTACGTGGCTGTGATATTTACCATTGTTTAATTGGGTCACCCTGAAGTCCTGCCTCTGTGTTCCAGGCTGGAGGGCTGAGATTCCAGATAGATGGACCTCAGGGAAGACATTCAAGTTCCTGGGCCTTTCCCCAGGCACAGAGGCATCTCTCCAGGGCTATGGGCTGTTCAGTGCACTATCCCAAGGTGGCAAAGAGAGGCAGAAGTTCAGCCCTTGCTCTGTTCACCCAGCCTCACACCGGGAGGAAGGGGCTGTCTAATTTGAACAAAGCGCTGCATGGGTCAGCAGTGGCCCTCAGCTCACCCAGTGTGGACAAGGACCCACCTCCTGGGCTATAATAGCAACATAAAGGGGCAACGTTGTCTTTTCAGTGCTCCCCAACAACTTCCACTTGCCCTCTTGTATCCTCCTGCTTTACCATGCTCAGCCTCCTCTCATGTGGCATAAAAAGAGTGAAGGAAAAAATGAGCATGTAGTTATAGAAAACAGATTGGTGGTTGCCAGAGGCAGGGTGTTGTGGGGTGGGCGAGGTTGGGGAATGTACGAAGGGGTCAAAGTATAAAATTCCAGTTAGAAGCTAAGTCTTGGGATATAATAATGTGCAGCATGGTTACTCGTGTTAAGTATTGAAAAGTTGCTGAGAGTAAATCTTCAAAGTTCTCATCACAAGAAAATAGAAGTAGTAACTGTGTGTGTGATGGATATTAACTAAACTTATTGTGATGAACATTTTGCAATATACAGTCCACACTCCTTACCCACGGATTCAACCACCTGCAGATCAAAAAAAATTTTTTTAATTATTTTTAAATTCCAGGAAGTTCCAAAAAGCAAAACCTGAATTTGCCCCAAAACTACATTGCATGTATATTGTACAATGCAACCGCATTGCATTTACAGAGCATTTGCATTGTATTGCAACTAGTTACAGAGTATTTGCATTGTTTTGCAACTAGTTACAGAGCATTTACATTGTATTAGGTTCTATAAGTAATCTAGAGATGATTTAAAGCATAAGGGAGGATATGAGTAGGTTATAAGCAAATACTACACCATTTTTTTTTTCTTTTTCTTTTTACAGCCACACCTGTGGCATATGGAAGTTCCCAGACTAGGGGGGCTGAATCGGAGCCACGGCTGCCAGCCTTCGCCACAACCTCAGCACTGCCAGATCTTCGACTCACTGAGTGAAGCCGGGGATTGAGCTTGCAATCTCATGGATACTTGTTGGGTTCATTATCACTGAGCCACAGCAGGCACTCCACCACACCGTTTTATACAAGAGACTTGAGAATCCATGGGTTTTGTATCCAAGAGGGGTCCTGGACTCACAGGTACTGAGGGACGACAATATACATATATGAAATCATGATGAAGCACACATAAAACCAACATGTTACATGTCAATTATATATCAATAAAAAATTTATGAATGAATGAATTTGTTAATTAGTTCACATGTGTGCGCTTTTTTAGGGCTGCACATGTAGCATATGAAGGTTCCCAGGCTAGGGGTCAAATTGGAGTGACAGCTACTGGTCTAC
This sequence comes from Sus scrofa, assembly GCF_054392235.1. Taxonomy (NCBI): domain Eukaryota; kingdom Metazoa; phylum Chordata; class Mammalia; order Artiodactyla; family Suidae; genus Sus; species Sus scrofa. Next base: position 166,282,365 of record NC_139395.1, read on the forward strand.
ACCACAGCCACAGCAATGCAGGATCCAAGCCATGTCTGTGATCTACACCACAGCTCACAGCAATGCCCGATCCTTAACTTGCTGAGCAAGGCCAGGGATTGAACCTGTGTCCTCATGGATGCCAGTCAGATTCATTATCCACTGAGCCAGGAACTCCAATTTGTTAATTAGTTTTTAAAAAGAGAGAATGAGAATTGAGACATATAGTTATGGCTGCACTAAGAACAAAATCCCATTTGGCTCTGACTGTGTTGGCCCTATTTCTTTTCACCACTAAAAAAATTTGCTCACTAATGTGGCTTCCCTTCTCATCTCTTTTCTCCCGAAATACACTTTCAGCCAGGAATTGCCAGTGAAATGCTTCTTCAGATTCCCACACTAAAACCCTCTTCCCAAACCTAAGTTAACCTGAACTTTGTATAAACAGAAATTTAGGGAAACTGCTTTAGCAAGAAAGCAACCCCGAAACTATCTCTCACCAATCAATCAAAACTAAAAAGTGGGAGTTTCCTGGTGACTCAGTGGGTTAAGGACCTGGAATTGTCACTGCTGTGGCTTGAGTTGCTGCTATGGTCTAGGTTGGACCCCGGGCTGGGGAACTTCTGCATGCCAAGGACGCAGCCAAAAGACAAAACAAAACACCAAAAAAAATAAAACTAAACTAAAAGTGGAGACTTCAATGTGGTGGTTTTTTTTCATAACATCCTCTAAAGCCATTCTGTGTTAAATTGTTTCACGAAATTCTCATTAAGATAACTATGGTGGCTTCCATGAAAATGAATGCCGGAATATTGTCACGAGGAAAAGTCTCAGTTTTTGAGGACAGTTGCTCCTTCTTGCCAACCAAAAAATTACTAGACATGTAGAATCCTCTCCAGGCCACTGAGCTCTGGCCCAGGGACCCTCTGTCAGGAGACTTCCAGGCCCGGTGTGGCTCACCCTCCCTTTTGCCACCACCCAGACTAAGCAGGCAGCCTTTGGCTTGAGTGGCGCATCCCCCCAAACAGAGAAACTAACTCTGTGAGCTGCTCAGACCTTGAACCCAACATTTGGAGAATGTGCCTTCCTTTCTTGCTTTCCCAATCTCAAGTCTCAAGTAAGAATATTGCCATATATTTTTCTGAAGACACACGACATAAGATCAAATCATTTTTTTCCAGCTAAGCCTCCCGCTGGGTTCCCCAGCCAACTTTCTGCAGCTCATAAAATAAACACAATTCCCATTCATCCTCCCAGCTCCAAATCCATCATTATTTGGCTGTGGACAAATGGGCAGGTGGTGCGGCACAACGGGGCTTGGATGAGCTCTTTTTTCCTTCCTGAGCGGAGATGGAGGATTAGCACAAAATCTTTTCTATTAGTGAATGACAGGGCAGACAACTGGGAGGTTCCTGTGAATTTCACCCCAGAGGACAGTGTGGAGGTGGTCATTAGAACAGTTTTACTGTCTCCACAAATGCAGTTGTGGAATCTGCCATACTGGCCACCATCTCAATGCCTGGTCCAGACCCACTTTGTCAGATGAAGATGAGCAACTAGATGGGGAAGTGGGCAAAGGAGGAATAATGTGAGTCCTTGAACGAAAACATGAAGCCCTGCTGCGAAGATTTCCCTACTTTTAGCTTGGTTTCCTTTAAATTTTTTTTTGGTCTTTTTTTAGGCATATGGAAGTTCCCAGGCTAGGGGTCTAATCGGAGCTATTGCCGCTGGCCTACACCACAGTCACAGCAATGCCAGATCCGAGCCGCATCTGCGACCTACACCACAGCTCACGGCAATGCCGGATCCTTAACCCACTGGGCGAGGCCAGGGATTGAACCCGCAACCTCATGGTTCCTAGTTGGGTTCCTTTCTGCTGTGCCACGACCGGAACTCTGGTTTCCTTTTAAATATTGAAAATCTGGGGAACTTCCATGAAGTAGCTTCAGGAAAGGGAAGACAGGTAAATAAATGTACATTTGTCTGTAAAGTTTATAGAGCTTAAGCTTCCTCACTTGCTCATCCCTCGGTGAGCACTGAGAGTGGCTAGGAGCGGTCGAATGCTTCAGGTGGGGACGGGGAGCCAGGTTGTAATTAGAAAGTACTTCTGGATGAGCACACACTGAAAGCTGCCAGGTCTTTGTGTCACTAAGAGGCGGCTATCAAGGGGTAGAGCCTGAGGAATAGTCCCTTCCTTGGACATCGGCAGGCTCTGAGGCGTGGTCTGGACGCTGGAAGAGGAACCAAGTGTTGTTTCTGAAGGCTACTGGAGGTAGATGTCAAGTGTTCAGGGTCCCAGGGAGTGTGAGCTGTGCAGGGTGAGTGTGGCCATCAGGAAACGGGGCCTCTCTTCAGGAAGATCCTGGACTTTCTCTCGCTGAGAGTAATGTTTGTCCTGAGGCCTTATTACCCGTGACAGTGCACTGTGCTTAATCCGATGATTGCCTATGGGGAGACCTTGAATAGTGAGGAGAAAATTCATACCTGTAGGTATGCACTAATTGCCCTGGACTTGGAGTGCCAAAATCTGTTCTGAACTGTCCTAAATATCTGATTCCCACTATTTTCTGGGGGATAGATGGGATGGATCCCAGGCCAGGATAAGCCTTCTAAATGGGGAGGGGGGATTTCCTTAGAGCAATTCATATATAAAACTGTTCAGTGAGAATTTATGAAGTGTCTGAGATGTCTATCTCACCTGCAAGCCAACAAGTGAACCTGCCACACTTGTATTTTTGTGTACTATACTCTATTTTTATTTAAATATATAAAATATATATACACAAATATATATAAATTTAATAGATACATATATACACACATACATATGTAAGTATGGGTCTAAATAAGTATAGACCCATGCTTATGTGTGTGTATATATACATACACGTATTCACATATTATGTGTGTGTATATATTCATGCATGTATATTTATATACACATACATATACATATATATACAGATATTCACAGGGGAAAAAAAGAGACTTCTGGGTCAGAGGCAAAGACTCTTTCTTGCTTTCACCAAAAGCAGCATGATGTTTAGACAGTGTTCCCCGTAGGGCTATGCCCTGAGGTCTAAATGAGGGCTACACACGCATTGGTGCATTACATTGGGGTGAGTTACTAGAAAGGATTCTCACATTAGGAAGCTCTGACTTTGCACAGGACTGCTGGTGGCCTGCATATCCTCTCCTCTGGAAAGAGGAAAATCTTACTTTTAATCTGGAATTTAAGCGATTTTGGGGACAGGAAGAAGAGGTCTTTATTTTTCCCACCTTTAAACATCTCTAGGTGGGGAGATGTTGCTAAGCTTAATATCCTGTATTATCTCCTTATAAAATTCCCTCTTTTTATTATTTAAAGTTTTTTATTGTGGTGTAATTGACATATAACATTATGTTAGTTTCAGGTGTACAACACAATAGTTCAATATTTGTATATATTGCAAAATGTTCACCAATATGTCTAGTTAATAGTTCTCACTATGCATAGTTACAAAAAAATTTTTTTCATGTCATGAGGACTTTTAAGATCTACTCTCTCAAGCAACTTTCAAATATATGATATAGTATTATTATTACTATTACGATCTTGGCCGCGCCTGTGGCATGCAGAAGTTCTTGGGCCAAGGATCAAACCTGAATCACAGCAGTGACAACACCAAGTCCTTAACCACTAGGCCACCAGGGAACTCCTGCAATACGGTATTATTAACTATAGTCACCATGCTGTGCATTATATGCCCAGGACTTATTTATTTTGTAACTGGAAGCTTGTACATTTTGACTCCCATACCAATTTCTGCCACCTTCTACCTCCCGCCTTGGGCAATCAATCTATTCCTCGTATCTAGGAGCTTGGTGTATGTTTGTTTTGTTTTGTTTTGCTGTTGTTTGAAAGTCTACATAAAAGTGAGATCATATAGTATTTGTCTTTTTCTGACTTACTTCACTTAGCATAATGTCTTCAAGGTCCAGCCGCATTGTTGCAAATGACAAGATTTCACTCTTATTTATGGCCAAACAGTATACCATTCTATATGTATGCCACATTTCATTATCCATCCAGCTGATGGACACTTAAGTTGCTTCCATATCCTGGCTATTGAAAATAAGGCTGCTGTGAACATTGAGGAACATGTGTCTTTCAAAATTAGTGTTTTTATTTTCTTCAGATTAGTATCCAGAAGGGGGATTGCTGGATCAAATATTCTTAATTCGGCTGTAAATGTCTTTGCTTAGAAGACTTGATAGTTCGGAAATGTGAAGTATTCATGGAGAATCGTCTCTCAACAAATACATGAAGGTAAAATAAAAACCCTACTTCCTCGGTAAAAATCCCTTTAGTTAAGCACAGCCCTTCAAGAACATTTTATATAATTATACTACCCCATATACATGATGGCATTTTGGAGAATAGAAGTAAGGGCAGTAAAGGAAAGTGTGGCTAACTGCCACGTTTATCCCTCTATTACTGACCACACATGGAAAGTAACAGTCTATTAAGGGACATTGGAGTCCAGGTGTTCTAGAGAATGGCAGAGTTCCCATTGTGGCTCAGTGGGTTAAGAACCTGACTAGTATCCATGAGGATAGGTTTGATCCCTGGCCTTGCTCAGTGGGTTAAGGATCCAGCATTGCCATGAGCTGTGGTATAGGTCACAGACATGGCTCCAATCTGGCATTGCTGTGGCTGTGACATAGGCTGGCACCTGCAGCTCCGATCAACCCCTAGCCTGGGAACTTCCATATGCCCCAGGTACAGACCTAAAAAGCAAAAAGAGAGAGAGAGAGAATGGGGGTCATAGGAATGGCATTAACATATAATGTGAGAGAGCATCCGCCAGTGCACTCCAGTTCTGTGGAAGACGTGAGATAAACTCCTTCCTTCTCAAAGCACACTAAAGAATGGGACTTATGAAGCTGGGGAGATTTACTTGGGGAGTACAAGGGTAGCCTTATTTACTCTGAGGTGTAGCTGGCTTGCTAAATGTTTCTCCTTGGCCTAGGGAGGGCCCGAACCACCCACAATCAGAGAAGCCCTGCCCTGAAAATCTTTTTTTCTTTTTTTTTTTTTTCTCAATCTTTTTGTCTTTTTAGGGCTGCACCTGTGGCATATGGAGGTTCCCAGGCTAGGAGTCCAATCTGAGCTGTAGCCACCAGCCTACACCACAGCTCACAGCAACACCGGATCCTTAACCCACTGAGCGAGGCTAGGGATTGAACCCAAGACCTCATGGATGCTAGTTGGGTTTGCTAACCACTGAGCCATGACGGGAACCCCGCAGCCCTGAAGATCTTTGCTCTTTACCCACCTTCTTCAAACCAAAATATTTTGACTTATCTATAGATGGCTCTTTTGCTAACAACTATCTCCCTGGGCTTCACTAACAGGAAGACAGGGGACTTGTTTCTCCTGAAGATGTGTAGGAACTCTGTCCCAAGAACAAATTCCTTCTTGGTAGAGCAGTCAAGTGATTCATCAGTACTCACCTGCCTGAGTGTGGGCTGACCTTCTCCTGCCTGACCTCAGAAAGACCCTCAGGTTGCCGTTTTAGTTTTCCAGTTTCTGCCCAACAGCACACTCACCTCTTCTTCCCTCTAGTCAAGCAAGAGATCAATGATTTAAATGTGTATTGCAGAAGTTTCTGGTGTGGCACAGTGGTAATGAACCCAAGTAGTATCCATAGAATACAGGTTTGATCCCTGGCTTCATGCAGTGGTTATGGATCCAGTGTTGTCATGAGATGTGGTATAGGTTGCAGACAGGGCTTGAATCCCAGATTGCTGTGCCTGTGGCGTAAGCTGGCAGCTGCAGCTCTGATTTGACCCCTAGCCTGGCAACCTCCATATGCCATGGATGCAGCCCTAAAAATAAATAAATAAATACGTATTGCAGGGGGTGAGTGCATTTTGGGTTTTGGACCCAATTTTCAATGTGTGTGTCTGTGTGTGTTGGGGGAGGTGTTTCCCCCACTCCACCAAGCAATACTCAGTGCCCTGCAAGTCAACTCAATCCTGACAGAATCCACCTGCAGAGAGCATCAGATCCCACATGACTGCCTTCTACTTCAGACACCAATCGCAAGCCCAGATTGTTACCTCTGCTTCTGACTGGCTATAAATCAAAAGTTCTCACAACCCCCTTGGGTTTAATTAATTTGCTGGAGCAGCTCACAGAACTCAGGAAACCCATTCACTCACTAGATTACCAGCTTATTACAAAGGATATTAAAGGATATGCATCAACAACCAGATGAAGAGATACCAAAGGGCGAGGCCCCGAAAAAAAGAGCTTCTGTCCTCATGGAGTTGGAGCCTTGTAAGGTGGCAGGTGGAAGCATTCTGGTTCCCCAGCCTGGAAGCTCTCTAAACTGTCTCATTTTGGGTTTTTATGGAGGCTTCATTACATAGGCATGACTGATTGAATCATTGACCTCTGGTGATTGAACTCAATCCTCAGCCCCTCTCCCCTCCTTGGACATCTGGGAGGGAATTAAAAGTTCCTCTACTCATGGTTGGTTCCCCTGGCAACAAGCCTCCATCCTTGGGTGCTTTCCTAAGTCACCTCATTAATATAAACCCAGTGGTAGTAGAAAGGAGATTATCATGAATAATAAGAAACCTATTTCATCTTTGTGGCAGTGAGCAATTTCTGGAACTGAGGACAAGAGACCAAATATTATGAAAAAAGATGTTCCCACTACTTATACTGCTCAGGAAATCCCAAGAGTTTGGGGATCTGTGAGTCAGGAATTGTGGGTGAAGACCAAATATATATGAGAAATATAGTTTTGTCATCTGAATGATCACAATATCACAGAGGGTGAAATTAATCTCAGATATGAAGACGGGGCTGCTTTTCATGTGAAACACATGAAATGCTTTTTTGATGGTTGAAAAAGAGTTGAATATTGGCAATTTTTTATGATTTACCTAGTGGTCCTTCTGCCTCAAGAGGCAATGTGGGGGACACATCAATCGCCTAAGTCAACTAGACTCATTCAATCCTCATGATTTCAACCACAGCACCAACAGATGACTCAAGCATATTATCAACAAATTCAACTTCTCTCCTGACTCACTGGACATCCCCATTTGGATGTGATAAATGCACCTCATGTCTTATGTCCAAATTGAAATCACTCTTCCTTCCTTTTCTCTGACTTATTCATCTTATATTCCTTATGGCGCATGGCTCCAATGTCTACACAAAAGTCACCAAATCTACCCTGGAGACATCTTGGCTGCTCTCTCTTAATCTTCACCTCCAGCTGGTACACATTTATATTAATAATATCTCCTTAGTGGTGGTCAATCTCTTTCCTACCTCCCCACCGGCCTCTTCCAAGCCCTCATCCTTTCTTACTTGTATTCTAGCAAAAATCTCCTAATTGTTTTCCCATCCTACTTATCCTTCTAGGACTCACCTCAGATGTTCTAATTCTGGGAGTCCTTATTCTGGAGCCCCCCTGTCCCCAGGCTCCGAAGCTTCTGTAACTCCCCTCTCTATTTTATTTATAGTGTCTCTTCGTTTGTAAGTACCTCCCATTCCCCTGTGAACCCTGAAAAGCAGGACAGGGTGGCCAATTTCTATATTCCTAACACAGAACTGATTTATGATAGTTTCTCAAAGAATTTTTAAAACTATTATCTTATACTTTTTAAATCTGAAAATTAATACATCTGCTTGGTAAAAATTCACATAGTATAAGAAGGGAGACCACATAGCATAATGGATGGGGTTACCTGAGTTTGAATCCAGGCTCCACTGCTTACCTTCTCCATCTCTGTCTCCACATCTGTAAAGTGGAGGTAATAATAGAGACACTATTGTGTAATGATGGAGTGCAAGTGCTAAAGAGGCTGACCTCAAGTTCCAGCTCTGCCACCTGCTAGATGCCTGACCTTGGGCAAGTTACTTGTCATCTCTGTGCCTCTATGCCTAGTTTATACAAAGGTAAACTAAAGATGTAATCTTTCCTACAGGTCTTTGGATAATTAAATTAGATGATACATAGCTAGTATTTAGAACACTTCCTAGCACAGAGCAGTCAAAACATGTTAATTAATACTATTATTGATAACAGTAAGAAGATTATAAAAGGGTATATAATGAAGATACTAGTTTTTCTTAATAATGACCATATTTATTAATATTTTATGTATTATTCCAGAAATACATATCTAGTAATATATTTATGGGTTTTCAAAAACAAACAGGGGTAAATTTTGCATTTACTTTTCCCCATTTACAGTGTACTTACAGACCATTGCCTAATAGCACAGATAGTTCTAACTCTTTATTTTAATGGCTTCATTGTATGGCGTTCCATGTTTTATTTACTAGTGTCATAAATTTCTTTACCAGCTCCCTCTACTATCGATAATTATTTCCAATTGTTTGCTATTGCAGTGGAGGCTTGTTGTTGAGTAACTGCATCCCAAATAGTTCTCGCCCTTAATAGAAGGCAGTCTCAATTCCTTTCCTAAATATCAGGGCCTTCGGTTTCCAGACTTCCTCAGTGATCTCCTACGTTACCCCATGCAAATGTTCTGGGGCCAGCTTGTCCCTAACTTGACTCTTTCTCAAGCCCTCCTACCAACACTCCCCCAGCCCCCACAGGCCTTATAGTCTTTGGGATCCAAACAGCCTAAATTTTCATCAGTTCATACTTACCAGTAACAGATTACTACTATTAAAAATGACCAAAGAAGATAATTTAGGTGGGAAAAACAAACATTATTTAACATTTCATGAGATGAACAGTCTCCTTTTGGAGAAGATCAAAATGAGGTATAAGGTAGGAAGATTTTGTAGGTTAAAGAAGGAACGAGGGAGTAAATACAGAGCCTGGAGTTGGCTTCAGGTTGGGGGAACCATCTTTCTGGTCAAGCGAAGCATTTCTGGGAACAAAAATTTGCTGATATGGCCCCCTGGGCAGAAGCAGCTCAATGTCAGGTCAAGAGGTTGATTTCAACACCACGCAGGAAGGACAGTATGGAAATATATGTTCACAGATGGCTGCAGCAGGGAAGAAGGGGGAAGGAAACAGATTCTTTCACCTTTCTGCAAGCGGAGATGATTTATAACTGCTAGAATCTGATAAGAAAATTTTAGGAGTTCCCATCGTGGTTCAGCGGAAACAAATCTGACTAGCATCCAAGAAGATGCAGGTTCGATCCCTGGTTTCGCTCAGTGGGTTAAGGATCCAGCATTGTGGTGAGCTGTGGTGTAAGTTGCAGATGCAGCTTGGACCCTTCATTGCTCTGGCTGTGGCTTAGACTGATGGCTACAGCTCCAATTAGACCCCTAGCCTGGGAACCTCCATATGTTGTGGGTGTGGCCCTAAAAAAGACGAAAATAAATAAATAAATAAATAAATAAATAAATAAATAAATAGAAATTTTAGAAGTACACAAAATCAAGTTGTATGAATTATTAAACATAAGTCATGATTCTGTTTCGTGACACCCTTACAAAATGACTAATTTTTCATCAATATAGAAAATATAAATTGCTACAATAACCAAGTAGTTGTTCCCCCTTTCTCCCTCCCCTGCAAATATTATACTCACCCCGCACCCATGGAAGTAATGCAGGATTGGAAGTGGAGGAGGTTGGTGGGGGGGACAGGAAGAAGGATCCAGATGGAAGAGGTGGGAAAACGTCAGAGAGAAATTTCCCCGTGTCCCAGTTTCACCCAGAGCTGCTTCTGCCTGAAGCCTTACAACAAAAATGGTTCAGAAAGGAAGCCAAAGAGGAAGAGAAAAAAAAAAAAAAACAGAGAGAGGAAAAAAAAAGAGAGAGAGAGAGGAAAAAAAAAAAAAATGCCAGCTCTTTGTGAAGCTTTCCAGGGGTGGACATATCTGAAAAGCCAATTGTGTTACTTCCCAATTGTCCAGGTCCAAAGCCACCCACATCCAATCAGCACAAAGACAGAGACGATAAACCTACCTCACAAAAGTTTCTAGAATCTGGGCTCCTTTGCAGAGACAAAAATCGCTTGAAATAGACAGTTCCTCTCTGAAGGATTTGCTCATCGCAGGCACATATTTTACTAACTGGCGGTGGGGGGTGGGGGGTGGGGCAAAGGCAGGAGTCAGGACTGTGTCCTGGGGATCTGTCTTCTAGGGCTCTCAGAAGACACCAAGGGCTGCAGTGATCTATGGAGCAACAGCCCGAATTTGCCCTGGAGGAGCAGTTCATCTTGCTATGTATTTCATATGAAATCAACCAGTTTTCAATCACATAGAGGTTTTCCTATTTTCATTTGCCCTGGTGGTCTGCTTCTGCACAAACAGTTAGATTGGCTGAACAGAAAGATGAGCCTGTACATTACAGTGTCTGGAAATGCCAGATGTACTTCTTTTAAATCCTGGACTGCTTTTCACTGAAAAGGCCAAGCCTCCATCCAGAATACTCTGCCTGGCAAATATGCCAAGGGTTGCACCTGGGCTCCCTGCAAGTTGGGCTGCTAGCGGTCAGGACCTTGTGTTGTGCTGTGCAGTGAGCCGGGGTGGGGCAGGGGAAAGAGCCTGGGGTTTAGAGAGTTTCTAGCAACATTCTTTACTAGTGTTGCAACAGTGCTCAATGCATGTTAGCAGTTATTATGGACAATTATTAGTGGCCAAATGTCACCAGCACTAAGGCACTTTGTCCTCTAGTCCCTGGCCACTCACAGTGCATCCATGGATTAGCCTCATCTTCCTCACCTGGGAGCTTACTATAAATTCAGTCTCTCAGACCCCAACCCCAGAACCAATGAATCAGAATCTGCATTTTCTCAGGATCCCAGGAGGTTCCCACATGCAGAGCCCCTAAAGTCTAGTAATCAATAGCTCCTGCCTCCCTGAAAGGGTCAACCCAGCCACTTTGCTTTATCCAGAAGGACATCCTCCTTGTAGTGACCAGTCTTCTACCACCCAAATCGAGACAGGTGGTCAAATCAAATACAAATTGACCTAATCGAAACAATGGGACAGAGTATTTGACGCTGAGGTTAACTATTGCCATGTTTAACTCCCATTTCATAGCCATTTTGCTTTCCTCTTTCTGAAAACGGTGGAGAATTATTTCAAAACAACCCACTTTCCCAGTTGACTCAAGGATGAGGCTTTCTGGTGGCTTTTTCAAAACTCCCCCTCCAAAATATTTCTTTTAAGGAGAAAAGTGTTCCTGCCAGACACACAATGGGAATATGCTCCCTTCTCACCTTTTTCTGGAGGTCAGTCACTATGCTGACAGAGCTGGTCCAAGTGGCAACTTGGCCTCGGCCTTCAGTGAATGTTAACAGGTCCTGCCTATTAAATGCCCCTTTCTTAAATCTGCACACAGGGGACACGAGGCTATTTGCAAGGGCTGATTTTGAACATGACCCACAATGCATTCTTGCAACAACTCTTCATCAGGACCCACTAAATTAGAAGCAGAGGCAACTATTGTTCCTGAAACCCAAGTTCCCAGATAGAGGTCTCTGCCCACCATCTGTGATGCCACGGAGAGCCTGTTTAGAAAGAGCAGCGCTGCCTTGACTGTGAGCTATATTCTGAAAGTGTGTGGAAAGAAAACTCTCACTCATGTTTGAGAATTTTCTTTTTCCAATTTTCTATCCTTGAAAAAAAATGTGTACGTCCACTGCATGAAAGATGTGGTCTTCATCAGAACCTTGGGTCAAGAGCTGTGCAGTCGTGGACTTCATGGGAATTCCTCTGAGACCACAGGAATAAGGGGAGGGGCTGGCTGTGGTTCCGGGAGTAGAAAGACACATCAGCCAGGGAGTTGGTATTTGCAGGTAATAGAAACCCAACTCAAACCAGCTCAGGTTGGCTTAACCACTGGGAGGAATGCTGGGTAGCTCACAGGCGAAAGGGAGAGTTGAAAACCAGGGTGTTGGGAAATCTAACAAGAGACCCAAAGCTTCTAGGAATCTCTCTACTGTTTTCGCATGTGTATGTGTGCGTGCACACTGGTGCACTCATGCTGGCTTCCTCTATGCCACAGAGAGGATGGCTGCAAGGAACTCTTTGCCTTGTTTTTCCTGTACTGTGACCCTAAGGGGTCAGCAAATTATTGGCCTGGTGGCCTGTTTTTGCACACCCCCAACTCCACACATGGCAAGCTAAGAATGGTTTTAAATTTTTTAAAAGTCGCAAGACAGCAAACAAAGAAGGCTATGAGACAGGACCCTGTGTAGGCTGCAAAGCCTAAAATATTTACTATCTGGCCCTTCACAGAAAAAATGATCTGACTCCTGAAAAAGAAGAGACAGTTTCTCATCCCTTCCACCAATACCACCAGAAATGGCCCCAAGAGACATTTGCATTCCTGATGCCCTCACTGTGGCAGAAGAGGTCAGGGTACTCTGATTGACCAGGCTGGAGTCATATGACTGCTGGGTACATGGAGGCAAGACAGAAGTTCTTCCAGGAAAAAGCAGGTGGCAGTTCCCAAAGGAAATGGGGAGAGCTGGGTAAGTCAATCCAACAGAAAACCTGTAGGAAACAGATGACACTCTTTAGAGAGGGCTATTTCCAAAAGTATGGGCAGCGACGAGGGATGGGGCGAACGCTGGGATGAGCACCAGGGGAAACTTAGGCCTGAAGGGGCAGGATGGAAATCGCTGGTTAAATCTAGTTAAATCTGTAGGAGCTGGAACCTCGAGATCCATCACGAGGCTGGAGAGAGGAGAGAACACAGCAAAGACCAAACTGCTGCCTGGCAGGAAGAAGTTCACACTGTCCCGCGCAGCCTCCAGCCTCCCGCCCATGCCTCTCATTGGCCATCCAACCAGAGACCAGGGGCACATCCTAGAGGCCAGCCCCCTGGGCACAGAGCAGCTGGAGAAGTGCCTGGAGCGGTCAGGAGAGCAAAGGGAGATGGTGCAGGCAAGACACAGAGAGAGTTAGTCTGTTCTCTGGCTCAATGCAGGCAGGGCTGGCCTCTCAGGTTTATGGACTATACAGCCAGGGGGCCTGAGCTGAGATCCAATGCTTGGTCGGTCCCATGCTCTGCTGTCACCATCTTGAAATTCTTAATCATTTTTGAACAAAGGGCCTTATGCTTCTTTCTTTCTTCTTTTTTTTTTTTTTTCCTAAGGCCACTCCTGCGGCATATGGAGGTTCCCAGGCTAGGGGTCTAATTGGAGCTGTAGCTGCCGGCCTACACCACAGCAACTTGGGATCCAAGCCGCGTCTACAACCTACACCACAGCTCACGGCAATGCCGGATCCTTAACCCACTGAGCAAGGCCAGGGATCAAACCTGCAACCTCATGGTTCCTAGTCGGATTCATTAACCACTGAGCCACGACGGGAACTCCAAGGGCCCCATGTTTCTGTTGTGGACTTGGCCCCACAAACTGCATAGCCAGGCCTCACTCTTATGACTGCGTGATGGCAATAAGTCCTTCTATCTCTTTTGCCATTCGGTTTCCTGATCTGTAAAGTGGACATATTTTTCTCTCAGGGTTGAAGAGCAAGTGAGGTTTGTATATGAAGTGTCCTCACGAGAGAGTGAGCCACCAGTGGGGACAGGTCCTCTCCCCCCCCATAAAGATTCTTCCTCCACTTTCCTCAGACACAGACCCTTAGAGCTCTGGGCAGCCAGCTCAGAGAAAGAGAGTGGGCCCTATATGGCAACTCATCTAGAAAGAATCCTGTCTTATCCCAGAGCTGATCAAGAGGGTAGAAGTGACAGAGGAAGGAAGGACTGACTGGTTGTCTGACTACTAGTCCTTCAGAGGCCGTTAGAAATGAACTTAACAAGGAGTTCCCATTGTGGATCAGTGGCAAGGAACCTGACTAGTATCCATGAGGATGTGGGTTTGATCCTCGGCCTTGCTCAGTCAGTTAAGGATCCAACGTTGCTCTGAGCTGTGATGTAGTTTGCAGATGTGGCTCAGATCTGGGGTTGCTGTGGCTGTGATGTGGGCTGGCAGCTACAGCTCTGACTTGAACCCTAGCCTGGGAACCTTCATATGCCATGAGTGCAGCCCTAAAAAAAATAAAATTCATTTTCTTCAAATTAGAACTGAGCTCTCAACAGGCAACGTTTTTTGAGTCTCATTAAGGTGAAATAATTCTGTTCTTACTGACTAGCCTGCATATATACCTAAAGGCTTTTTCCAATTCTCCTCCAAATATTTTTTTTTAATGCAAAACTGTCTTATACCCCACAGCAAGCTTTAATCTGGTGAGGACAGTCTGTCTCTCCTGGCAACACTGAGGATAGTAGATGAATGGGGGTCAGCTGGGTGGTTTGAAGAGAAGCCTTGGTAATCTGTTCAACAAAGCTGGGAATTTTCTGAAGAATGTTTAGCAAAGATACTACAGTTTGAAGTGAATAGGAAGGGTTTTGTTCGCAAGCTCTGCCTCGCTGTTGGATTCGAAGAGTGTTCAGTCCCAGAAAAGAACATCAATGTCTTACTTGAAAATTAAACACACACACACACAAAAGGCTTCTTTTCTGCCCACATTGAGCTTTGCTCAACTGTAGGAAAGTTTGTCATGCCTGAAAATATGTATCTTTGCCTTTGATCCAAAGCAAATGCTCTGAAAGAAATAAGATACCATACCTTTTGTCTTTGGGAAAATGAATTGTCAAGGATTTTCCTTCAGAAAGATCAATAGAAGACCCAAATGATTCTGCAGAGTGAGATCTCGGATTTTGGACTGCGGATTGGGGCTTGGGATCCTGTGTCCCCTTGGTTCTCACTGTATCTCTAGCTGATGGCCCTGACCTCAGGGAGGTGCTTAAGCTCTTGGTGCCTCTATTCCTCTGTTGGAAAATCAGGGATAATAGCTGCTGCCTACTTAACCTCAAAGGCATATGTGAGGATTAGCCAAATAAGTTTGCCAAATGCTTGGGAACCAATGGAGCGAAAAATCTGTGTGAACATAAAGTATTATTATCACTGCCCCACATCTTCCTTTTCTGTCTCTCTTTTCCAGCGCTGCTGTCCTAGGAGACTCAGTGAACTTTTACTCGTGATTTTTCTTCCGATTGCTATCGTGGAAAGAGGCTCTTTCCTGATACTGAATGCTTTGTTTGAAACTGGTCCTTTCTTTACCATCTAGGGGAATTTTCCAAACCAAAGCATTCATCCTAGACCGATGGCCAGTGGATCACATTTAGCAAGGTTTCTTACAGGTTTATCTTCAGAATCCTGTAGAGAGCCAAAAACAACCATTTTAAGGTAAAATAGTATATAATTTGGGAAAATATGCCCATTTGTGATGCAGAGCTAGTGAAGTATAAAAATAAAGCCAATTTAGAGCCCTTGTTACAATCCTTAAAGTAATTCCCCTTTTAAGCAAAACAATAATATTTTATATTTACAAACATTGCCCTTCTGGTTCTTACAATCACCTGGAAAATGAGTATAACACAATTTGGTCATATTGTACTCATTTTACAGTTGAAAAAAAATTGAAATGCAGAGAGGTTAAGAGGTTTTTCTCCAAATAATTTAGCTAATGAGTGACAAAGCCAGGACTAGATTCTAAATTTCTGTATTTTCTGGTTCCAAGTATGGTAGATTTTCTCTTGCTTCTGTCTTTTGACTGTGACCCAAATGATGTTAAATATCCAAACCTTTGCTTGGGTACTCTGATATGTTCCCTCTCCACACCCCACCCCACCCCCTCGCCATCAAACATCTCAGCTCTGACCCTCTCTACCTGGAGACAGCATCAGATCCCACAAAGCTGTCCTACAAGGCTGCCCCTCCCCCCACCTCAGAGGCCAATCAAAAGTCCAGGTTGTCATCTGTGCTATCGCTTGGAGGTTTCAATGACCCCCCTCCTCGGGTTCAACTAATTTGCTAGAGCAGCTCACAGAACTCAGAGAAATATTTCACTTACAAAATTGCTGATATATTATAAAAGGATGTACCTCTGGAATAGCCCAATGGGAGATAGGCATAGGGAAAAGTATCAGGAAGGAGGAAGGAGCTTCCAGCTTCTCCAAGGGTGTCAGTCTCCCCAAGTCTCCAAGTTTTCACCAACCTGGAAGCTCTCCAAATCCCATCCTTCTGGGAAGCATGGTTGATTAAATCATTGACCACTGGTGATCAAACTCAATCTCCAGCCCCCTCCCTTCCTAGGCTGGAGGATGGGACTAAAAGTTCCAACCCTCTAATCACTAGGTTGTTTCCCTTGGCAACCAACCCTCATCCTTTGGTTACCTAGGGGCTTTCCAAAAGTCACCTCACTAATGTGACAAAAGACAGCTTTATTGCTTTTATTACTTAGGAAATTCCAAGGGTTCTAGGAGCTCTGTGCCATGTATGGTGGATGAAAACCAAATATGTATTTCTTGTTATAAATTATAATCTCACAGGTAGTCTTTCCTTTACTTCACAGACTGTTTGAACTATGTGCAATACACCTAATCTGGTGTAAGAACTGAAATAGAATGTTGTTTCCAAGACCACTTTCTATGTACTAAGAGATCATCTAAGGCCAAATACACAGAATTACCTAAGGAAAGCTGGGAAGTCAGGACCCAGAATTCTTATTGGAACGGCATATGTCTCTCAGTATTTCACCCTAGTTCCACCAGTGTCATTGCTCTGCTATGTCTACAGTTGGGTAAGCAGTCAATCTGTCAGGGATATTTGGTAGGTCCTAATGCAGAGATGGAAAACCAGTATCATGATTAAAAAACAAAATTCAATAAACTAAATTTTCCAGAATTTTATTGACTTTATTCAATGATTCATAAATGGGGCAGCATCCATTCTAGCAGATAGAAAGAAGCTCCGAGGAGCTGTGCAAAATGAAAGACTTTCATAGGCTGAAGAGTGAAATACAAGGAAGTCATACTAGGCAAAAAAGCAGGTTGGTTATTGCAAAGTTACTTACCTTTAGGGGATGGCAGTGTTGGCCTGGTGATTCCTGATGGGCTGATTTAAGATTTCATTTCTGGGAGAGCTGCTATAATTAAATTATCTTGCTTTGGTGGCATGGAACTTAACACAAATGACTCCATTTTGGTCCTGTTGTCTTGGGGTTTTTTTGGGGAGGTTGTTTGTTTTGGGTTTTTGTTGTTGTTGCTGTTGTTTTTGTCTTTCTAGGGCCACACCCAAGGGATATGGAGGTTCCCAGGCTAGGGGTCCAATCTGAGCTGTAGCTGCCAGCCTACACCACAGCCACAGCAACACTGGATCCAAGCCACATCTGTGACCTACACCACAGCTCATGGCAATGCCGGATCCTTAACCCACTGAGCAAGGCCAGGGATCGAACCTGTGTTCTCATGGATGGTAGTTAGGCTCACTAACCCCTGAGCCACGATGGGAACTCATTTTGTTTTCAAATGGATGTCATAGCATACCAACCATATCCTTCTTTCAGGATCAACACTGTCATTCCCCCACATTCTGGGAGCTCTCAGCTGAGCTCCTCTCCAAGAACTGGCAACAGCTAAAGAGAGCTGCACCCACCAACGTCACCCTCCCTACCCTGTGGCAGAATATTTGACTTGGGGGAAGCAGGCGTGGTTTACGAGGGTCCAACACCCCTGCCTCAGGGCACAACAACTCTGAAGGACCATCTGATGGTCCAAACTTTTCCTAAGATTGGTTGAGGCCTTTGCTGTAATTACATGACAGTTCAATTTCTCCCTAGACAGTTCAATTTCCCCCATCATCTCTTACAGTTATTGTTCCTGAGAGAACTCTCTCAGCAAACCTCCTGCACACAAGTCTAAGAATTTCAGAATCTATTTCCCAGGGAACCTGACGTGCCATAAAGTACCAGAAGGGGCCCAAGAAAACAGACTTCAGCCAGCTGGCAATGCTGACTCCATCGTTGGTGGGAGATGAAGCGTTAATAGCCCTTGGCATGTACTTTCAGTACAGTTGTTAAAAATTTTACCAGTGGTGAACTAGGATGGCGTACTGGTGGGAGGAAATTGTACTAGCAAGTATCATATATCTGGCATGGGGGAGTTTTGTGGTAAATGGTCATCGCAAGGACTTTGGAATGAATGGCTATTGCTAGGAGCAATCTATGCGTTGGAGACTGTCAATAAAAGGCTGAAGGCAACTACCCATCATTATAAGCAAAGTATAAAAGCCAGACAGGGGCCTCCTTGGCAGTATTTAAATGACTCTCATCTCCTGCAGCAGGAAGGCAGAAAAAATCTGAGGATCCGGGCCAGGATTTAAATATAAAAGTAGCAGAGCTCCATGGAGATTGAAATTTCACCTGGATAGTTCTACACTAAGATCATGGTCCTGATTGGGAAGGAGTGGGACCCTAAGAGTTAAGATGAGGAATCTAAATCTTCATATTCTGCTAGACTCTTTGGACCAAGAAAAAAGACCCATGCCTTCTTGTTAAAGGCTAGCTCTTCCTCCTTACATGAAGATGAGGCAGAGCCTTTGACCTTGCAAGGCAATATGCTTCCTGCATAATCTACCACACATCCCCTTGTAAGAATCATCAGAAGAATAACTTAGGGTCCAGTCACAAAATAACCCAGCCAAGGGAAGTACAGGGATTGCAAAGCAAGAAAAACGATTATACACCTAAAGAGCTGAAAGATGTAGCCAACAATTACTGCCAAGAGCCAGCAAAATATAACGGGACTGGATTCTTGGAGGTGTTGGATTAAAGGGGATGGAATATAATCCTAGATAAAGGATAGTTTACAGATACTGGAACACTAACCCTTGATACAGGATTTAAGACCATGGCAAGGGCCTTGGGGAACACGTCAACACTGTGGGGCAAAGGATGGAGGAAGGGAGTGAAAGTCCCGGAAAGTGGGTATATTGAAGTGGACACATTATGCAATGTCAGAAGACCTGTCAGCTTATTATTTTCTGTGAGAAAGTTCAGAGGACATTGCATTTGCCAAAGAAAATGGGATGTGCAGAGGACACAAGCATTGTTAAGAATCTCAGTGGTGTTTAACCTCTATAGAGTAGGACTGATTTTGGAGGATACAGTTGAAAAATTGCACAATGCTGATAGACTCCTGAAAAAATAGAGGCCAGGTGATAGCACTTCACTATCCAAAGCAAAGTGAGCTCAATTACTATAAAGAGTGGCCAGGTTGGAGGGTGAGGAGTGGCATGCTTCACATAGTGTTGTGGAGATAGCTAATGGAATGAAGCATTTTCAGGGTCAAAACTGAACAGGCAACAAGGTTATTTCTCAATCTGTGTAACAAAAAGAAACGAAAGTTAAGGGCTACTGCTACAATAAAATGTCAGAATCCCTTGCCGAGTTTCTGGACCAGATTTCAGATTTCAACCCAGAGACCGCTGACTTAAAGCCAGGCTGGATTTCATGAGCAAAGGATATTGCAAGATCATAGCAAGTACAATCATAATGCTTTTCCCAGGCCTTCTCCAGAGGGATCTGCAATCACTATGCACTGAGGAGAGGAAAATAAGCAAGCATTCAAGAACCATTTGTTGACATTGGTACCTGGCTCACAGTAGGTCAACTAAATGTATGGACCCAACCAGTGATTATTTCTCCAGTCTCTGAGTGTATAATTGGAATTTGGGGTTGACAGAATCTTTATTTTGGTTCCTTAGCCTGTGAGGTAAGAATTCCTATAACGGGAAAGGCTAAGTAGAAGCCTCTGATACTGTCCCTCCCACCATGGACAAGATATTAGATCAAAACCAACATTGCATCCTTGGGGAATAGATTAGTATCAGGCTTCACAACCTAAAGGATATAGAGGTGGCAGTTACTGCTCTACTCACATTTAATTCACCATCCTGGCACCTACAGAAGCCAGATGGACCCTATAGTATGACAGTGGATGACCACACACTCAACAAAGTAGTAGCCCCAATTGTAGCGTGGTACCAAAACCAGTATCTTTGTAGAGTGGATAAGCCTGGTTATCTAATACACTATATACAATCATTGATCTGCATTTGGGATAAGCAACAATACAGACTGGCGATCTTGCCCAGGGTCATGTTAACTCTTTCCTTATCCTATTATCGTGACCTGGCTGGTTTTGGGCACTGCAAAGAACCACACATTTCTTTGGCTTTATTGGTGACATTGCTCAGATCAGATGAGCAAGAAGTGCCAAGTATTTGGGGGACCTTGGTAAGACACATGAACTCCAGAAAGTGGAAGATACCTCTAAAGAAGATTCAGGGACTTCCATATCAATGAAGTTTTCTGGAGTCCAGTGGTTTGGGGCATGGTGGGACATCTCCTTCAAGGTAAAGAACAAAGTACCATTAATTGCCCCTTCCACCACTACTGAGGAAGCACACCTGGTCGTCCTCTTTAGGTTCAAAAAGTAGCCTGTTACACAGTTGGTAATAATGCTCTACCCAAATGTTCATTGCTATGTTCAAAACTTAATTATTCATAAATTATTTATTTATAAAAATAATAATTATTTTATTCATGGTTTTGTGTGGCAGGAACCCAGAAATTTTTCAGCTAGTTGGATCTGACTCAGGTCTCATGTACTGCATTCTAACAGTGGTTGAAATTAGAATAACTGAGGGGGTGGGAGGGAGCAGAAAGAGGAAACCTGGAATAGCTGGGACCTAACAATACACTTCTATCTCTCTCTCTCCCCACTTGGGATCTTTCCAGAGTCTCTCCATGTGGACTAGGGGGAGTTAGGCTTCCTTGCAGCATGGTGGCTGGTTCCAAAAGCAGTCTCAGAAAACCAAATAAAAGTTGCATAATCTTTTCTAAACCAGTCTCAAAAATCATGCAGCATTACTTCTGCTACTCTTTTTGGTTGAAGCTGTCAGAAGTTCCCACTTGGATTCAAGGGCAAGGAACATAGACACCACCTCTTAATGTAAGGAGTATCAAAGGATTGGGGGGGCATGTTTTTATTTATTTTTTATTTATTTACTTTCGCCACCCCAAGACATGTGGAGTTCCTGAGTCAGAAATCAGATCTGTGCCACAGCTGTGTCCTATGCAGCAACACAGATCCTTAACCTACTGTGTAGCTGAGATTTGAACCTACCTCTCAGTGCTGCAAAGATGCTGCCGATCCCATTGTGCCACAGTGGGAACTTGGGTGGGTCAGGGGACGGACCATGTTGTAAAAATTCCATAGTGTGACAAACTAAAATCAGTACAAGTTTTAGAAAGGTCTGGGCATGTGTGTTGACTCCACCACTTTCTACTCGCATGCCAAGGAACTGTAATACAATTCATCCTCTCAGGATTTTGCTTTCTCTTTTGGCTTTAGTTTGCTCAATAGCAACATGGAAGATAATAATACTCTTTAGTCAAAATCCTTTGGATGCAAGGAACAAAGACTCACTCATGTTACTAAAGGTTGCCAGGAAAAACCAAACCAAGAGGAGGAACAGCAGCTGCTCCGGAACTGGGGGGTGGATCCTAGTAACCTCAATGGCAGGAGGTCATGGAGTCCCACACTAGTGCGCTTGTATTTATCTCACTTGGCTATTCTTTTTGGTTTCTCCCTTTTATTCCCTGCTCTCCTCTGCCATGGCTATGTTCTTTCCTCATCACTTCTACTGACCCATCGTTTTCACTCTCTTAGAACCTAAGCAGGGAGCTCCCATCGTGGTCAATGGAAATGAATCTGACTAGCATCCATGAGGACACAGGTTCAATCCCTGGCATCCCTGGTTAAGGATCCGGCATCACCGTGAACTGTGGTGTAGGTCACAGACGAGGTTCGGATCTGGCATTGCTTTTGCTGTGGCATAGGCCAGTGGCTACAGCTCCAATTCAACCCCTAGCCTGGGAAGCTCCATATGCCATGGGCATGGCCCTAAAAAAGACAAAAAAAAACCACGATGGCCTCTCCAGCTTTTCTCAGCTTTCACCACCGTCTTATTCTTTAGAAACTCCCTAGTTCAGACCTTCAGGAAAGGGATAATTTGCTTGTGTTAAAGTAGGCTATGTCTGTGTTTGGGTAACATCCTTTTCTTGTTTGCTGAGCCACCACTGTAGAAAGAAAACCTCAACTCAGAGCAATTCAAGCTAGAAGGAAAATGTGTCCATGATTTGCATGGCTATATATTTATCAGCAGAGCCAAACATGGATGTCGATATGCAAAGGACTGTTTTGTGACTCAATTAAAATAAGAAAAATAAATGGTATTATAAAATATAAAGTTACCTAGGAGTTCCCCTCGTGGCACAACGGAAATGAATCCGACTAGGAACCGTGAGGTGGCAGGTTCGATCCCTGGCCTCAATCAGTGGGTTACAGATTCCACGTTGCCGTTGAGCTGTGGTATAGATCATAGACGAAGATGGGATCTGCCGTTGCTATGGCTGTGGTGTAGGCCGGTGCTACAGCTCTGATTAGACCCCTAGCCTGGGAACATGCATATGCCGCAGGCGCAGCCCTAAAAAGACTCTCTCTCTCTCTCTCCATATATCACGTTTTCTTAGATAACTTTATAACTTTATATATCTATATATCTATATATATCTATATATATATAAAGTTATCTAAGAAAACGTGATATTGTTTTAAACATGCATTCAAATGTATCCACAGACTCATTTTTAGGAATCAATATGTCAAGTTACCATCCTTGCTAATTAATCTAGCAAACATATTTGCAGATTAATATTTTGTTTCCATGAACGATTATTGCAACTGTACTTCCCTAACATTTAGCCCTATGCAAGCTATGTCAGGACCTCCAAGAATTGAGACGGATTCAAGTTTCAAGCAATCAGGTATTCAAACGAATGGCATGCTAATATATTGATTTTAGCATTATATTTTCTTGCATTCTTTTATAAGAGGAGGAATCAGAAATTATTCTTTGTTCAGTAATAAAGGCTGGAAAATGCATCTGTTTCTAATTGCATGTGGGTATCTCCTTAAATCTGTATTGGAAAATTACACCATGAAATGTTTTGTAGGCTTTTTATTTCTCACTCATTTTTAATTTCTCACTTATTAATCAATTCCTCTTTTCTCAATACAGACTGTACTGCCATCGAGCTATCAACTAATAATTTTTTTTAGAATTCAAAATGAATAGAAAAACCTCAACAAACAAATAAACAAGGTTTAACCTTTGTACCTGTACCTTTATGTAATAGCATCCACCCCTCTGTACATGATGGGCTGAATTCAGATAGGCACAATGATAAAATATGATATGGTGATTGCAATTTTCCAGTTTAGGAATTTTTTTTAAATCTGAAATGAATTTCCTTTCCCCTGTCTTCAGGAAAGGCTACAAATACCAACTCCAATAACAGAGAGATTTAATTTCCCTTTTGGTCTATGACACAGCACAATTATCTGTGGATGCTTGAAGAAGATTCATAAAGTGGAATGCTCTTAGTTCACACCAGATAAAGTCCGCATGAAATGACGCCATGGTTGGCATCATCTGCTGACATTCATGCATGATTCAGCACCTCTAGACAATTTGGAGGAAATCTGCTTTTCCATTACAAGCCAGACTGTCTTTTTCTAGAAACCGAAAGGATCAAAATTCCCCGCTACATCCTCTGCTACCCAGTACCCAGAAGCAATCCAGAGAGTCTTTCCGGGTGTTTCTCTGCTCGCTGCTCAGTGCATCAGAGACAGGAGGCATCCAGGTGATTGACGGATTTCTCGCTTGTCCTCTGGCTGCTTTTGCATCTGTTGATACAGCCTCTGTGTTTATATGTGTGATGAGGCTGAGATTTTCTGGGTCAACCACCCACAGATTGTATCAAAAATAATCAATCTTATTTGACTGTCTTAACATTTTGGCTATTTCAGTTGTTAAGGCAACCAGATCTGATGAAGTGTTCACTCATCAATTTGATGTTCAGCAATTGTCTGTCATGGTTCTGAAGTTGGAGGGAGAAAAAAAAAAAAAACCAGCTGTCAAAACAGTCAATCCTAAACAGTCAATCCAGTCATGAATTTCTCCTTGACACCAGAGACCGTTGTGTCTCCTTTCCCTTTTTTCCCCTCCCTCTCCTCCTCCTCTCCTGAGATCCATTCCTCCCAGTTTCTTTCTTCCAGTAATGTTGATGAACAGGAGAGAAGAGAGATATTTTAGGTTTACAAAGGCTTACATTTTCCTAAAAGGTTTCCCTTTACTTTGTTCTGATTTTTTTTTTTCTAAATGATCCTAAAAGGATGGATATATTTAATGGATGGAGAATGTTCCTCCTAATGGAGAGTTTAGGCAAAAATGTCCTTTGCTTTCTCTTTCAAGACAAATCTCCCTTTTCAGGGAGCATGGCTCCAAAGCCAGCTACAGACTGCTGGCTTGCACAGTCCCTTCCTGTCCCCTGAGCCTGCTCCAACCTCCTTGGAACAGAAGAGCTCTGGGTCTGGCCCTGGTGCGGGATGTGGCTGGCTTTCCAAGTTGGAAAATGTGTTAGTAATTACTTTTTACTGCTGTCTCCATTTGAATTTCCAGACCTCTCCCTCCCTCTCCCAGCCTATGTTTCTCCGTCCAGCTTCCTACCTCATTCTGGCTGCTAATTTAACCCTGGCTCCTTTCCTCCAGAAACATTTGACCTTGTGCAAGAACTTGGCATCAATTTCTCTCCTCCTACTTCCCCAGAAGGGAAGCGCCAGGCGAGGGTAATTAGCATGAGCAGGCAGCCCTGCCAGACCGCCTGCCTCTTGTCCTCTGGGCTCTGCCTGGTACAACAGCAGCCCCCTTTCTCCAGGCAAAAGGGCAGTGGCCACTAGTTGCCAGTTGCCAGGAGACCTTTTCCAACATTTTGCTTCAAGATGGTGTTACCAGGGATGTAAACTAAGCCCAATCAGCTCATTTAGTGAGGTAACCTATAATAAAGGAGAAAAGGCAAAAGCACTGAAATTCCTTGGTTCACATATCCCTGCATTATTATTTTTAATTTCTTTATTGAAGTATAGTTGATTTACAATGTTCCTTCAATTTCTGCTGTACAGCAAAGTGACCAGCATACATATATATACACTTTCTTTTTTTTTCACACTATCTTCCATCACATTATAACCCAAGAGATTGGACAGAGTTACCTGTGCTGTACAGTAGGACCCCATTGCTTATCCATTCTAAATGTAATAGCTTGCATCTACCAACCCCAAACTCCTCATCCATCTCACTCCCTTCCCCTCCCCCCATACGCCCCACCAACAACAGGTCTGCTCTCCAGGTCCGTGATCTGTTTCTGCTTTGTAGACAGGATCATTTGTGCCATATTTTAGATTTCACATATAAGTGATATCATGTGGTATTTGTCTTTCTCTTTCTGACTTACTTCACTTAGTATGAGAATCTCTAGTTGCATCTATGTTGCTGCAAATAGCATTATTTTGTACTACCCAGACAAAAAAATGCACATATCCCTGCTTTAGATTTGAAATGACTCTATTGGTTTTTCTTATCAAGAAAGGTTATTCTATGTCAATTGATAATCTGGAAAGGATTATAAAGAAGAGTCATTTTACCTGTTTAAGAGAACAAATTTTGCAATCACTTAAATGCCCATTTCTTCTTGAAGTTGATAAGCTAATTACATACCACTTTTATCTCCCTATTAATTAAGTCCCCAAGGAAGATTATAGGGTATATTTTGTAACTAAAATGCTAGCATATATGTACTTGAAAATAATGCTACTTCAGTTTTTTAATAATCCACAATTCCACATTTTCATTAATTCAGTCCTACCTTTATTACACTGAATGAATGGGTTTCATGTTATGTTTGTGAATGTGTTTTTGAAGTTTACAGAAGAGAACTATCTTTGTAAAATAGATACAAAGTTTTATAAAACTATCTTTGTAAAATAGATCCTTTGGGTTATAAGGATTCAATAGCAAGCTAGAAATTGGTTGAATAGAGATGGAATAGAAATTACAGATACGAACATTGACTCTACTCATTACTAAATACATTCTGTACCACCCAGACCATGAAGTACAAAATACATTGTACAAATACACATGCACATAAACACCATGTATATATATAATATGTTTATGTACAAAATGCACAGTATGAAACTGTGGATAAGCCATCCTATCTCTATTTATTGGGCAGGAGGAAGTAGCAACTGTATGAGTCCAGTTGACGAGCCTCTATGTATTGGAGATGCACGTCCAGAGATGGGTTCCTCAATATAGTTTCCACCTCGCAGATAAGTGAAAACTGAGACTGTTCCCTAATAGTGTTATTTTCCCTGACCCCTGTCGAAGGGCTGGTTCCTTAATTAAGCACAGGTTTCCAGTAATGAAGTACACACGAACGTCCAAAAGAGAGTGGATGTGAGAACAAGAACACTTGCTCTGGAGCTGACGCCCTGGCTCTAGCTGTGGGGCTGTCAAAATGTAATTTTTAATAAGGAAAAAACTTGACTCTTATGCAAACATGCAAACAGCATGGATGTCAAAATTTATTTAACCCATATAATACTGGTTTAAGAATTTGAGAGGCTAAAGATAGATAGATAATGTCTCTCTGAAATTATATTTTCTACTGAATAAAAACCATTTGCATTTTTATCAGACAAAAATCTACAAGTTAACCTATAGTTTCATAGAGTTTAGTGCTAATAAATAGTAAATAGTAAGCCAAACAAAAGTACATTCTTTCAGAGAATTAACAATCTGTGGGCTCTGGTTAGATAAAGCTCCAGTATAATGTTAAGAGGACAAACTGACTTATTTTTGCCTTCTTTTCATGTTTGGGATAAGTTTTTTTAACAAGACTTAGGGTAAATTACCTTGAATCTCTCTTAACCCCACTGCCTTTGTTTGAAAAGTGGGCATAACAATATTTACATTATAGGATTGCTGTAGGATTTAAATGAAATTGCATATCGAAAGTACCTCTCACAACACCTCAATAAATGGTAATTCCCTTCTCTGTGTGTATTCCTTTTATTCCATATTATCTGACATTTTGCCAGTCAGATCTCTTGCAATTGGCACTTCCGCATATTACCAAAATAATGGTAACTGATGACTATGATGATGATCCTGTAACTCTAAACAGCCTCTGAATCATTACAGGTTAAAATCATGTGTTCATGATTTCCTAGTGTTACTGTGAAGCGTAACTTATGTTTTACTTTTAAAAGTAATTATCGGAGTTCCCGTTGTGGCGCAGTGGTTAACAAATCCAACTAGGAACCATGAGGTTGCAGGATCGATCATGGCCTTGCTCAGTGGGTTAAGGATCTGGCGTTGCCGTGAGCTGTGGTGTAGGTCACAGATGTCACTCGGATCCCACATTGCTGTGGCTGTGGTATAGGCTGGTAGCTGTAGATCTGATTAGACCCCTAGCCTGGGAACCTCCATATGCCGTGGAAGTGGCCCTAGAAAAGGCAAAAAGACAAAATAAATAAATAAATAAAAGTCATTATCCAAGGATCTTGACTCAGTTAAAACTTGACTCCAGTTAACCAAAACTATATTTTCCAGATTATTAAACATAAAAGAAAAATCTACCAAGTGTTTTTACCTGGAACAACAGTTTGTGTTCAAAGGTGCCTATGTTAAGTGGTAGATTTAAACAAATGCCCTCTAATTAAAAAAAATTTTTTCTCAAACTATAGTTGATTTACAATGTTCCTTCAATTTCTGCTGTACAGCAAAGGGGCTCAGCCGTACACACACACACACACACACACACATATATTCTTTTTTTTCATACTATCTCCCATCATGTTCTAACCCAAGAGATTGGACAGAGTTCCCTTCTGCTATACAGTAGGACCCCATTACTTATCTGTTCTTTTTTTTTAAAGATTTTTATTATTTTACTATAGTTGATTTACAATGTTCCTTCAATTTCTGCTGTACAGCAAATTGACCAAGTCGTACACACACACAAATACACACACACACACACACACACACACACACATTTTCTTTTTCTCACATAATCCTCCACCATGTTCCATCACAAGTAACTAGATATAGTTCCCTGTGCTATACATCAGGATCTCATTGCTTATCTACTCCAAATGCAATAGTTTGCATCTACTAACCCCATAGTCCCCATCCATCTCCTTCTCTCCCCTTTCCCCCTTGGCAAACATGTCTGCTCTCCATGTCCCCTCTAAATTTTCTTCCAACTTTTAAGATTTATAGTAAGTAGAAAAAGATACCTAAGATAAAATAATACACACAAAGGAGAAAGTTTATATATTTTAGTTCTCAGGGGAAAAAATACAATTGTATGCTAAAAATAATGACTGTGGAGATAGTATTTTTATTTCTTTAAAAATATGCAATTAAAAACATTTTCAAATATATAGGAAATAAAACTTTCAGGTGCCCAACTTAATAGTTAACATATCTTAATATTTATGCATGTCTTCTTGAGACTGAAAAAAAATGTAAGAGATAGCTAAATTTCTCTTCTCATCCTCCACTCTCTCCCTTTCCCCCTCTCCCATCCCCCAAAGGAAACCGTTATCCTGAAGTGGATCTATATCCTTAGGGCAATGTTGTGCCCCCAAAACAATATATAGCATTTTTTTTGCTAAGTGATTTATTGCTCTTGATTATAAAATATGCTCCCAAGACAGAAGCAAACTGCTACTCATCTTTCAGAAGACAGCTCAGGTTGTCATATGTTCACATCCTCCACCCTGCCCCCGGCATTGGAGACCACGGTCCTCCCTACATGCTTCCATGAAACTCTGCATACATTTCCTACAGCTCTTCTCACAGTATGTTCCAATAGTCTATTCAAATGAGTTACTCTACTATACTCTAAACTCCTGGCAAGCAAGGGCTCTATCTTTTTTGTTTTTGCAATTCTAATACAGTGCTAGCAACCGTTTCCTTTTATACTCTTTTTATTGCATGACTTAGGCTTGCCTTTCCATTATGGCTTGCTGTTCTATTCTTTATCCTCTTTTTTTAAATTTTATTTTATTGAAGTATGGTTGATTTACAGTGTTGTGTTAATTTGTGCTGTACTGCAAAGTGATTCCGTTATATGTCTATATACACGCTTTTTTAAAAATATTCTCTTCCATTATGGTTTATCAGGACATTGAATATAGTTCTCTGTCCTATACAGTAGGACCTTGTTGTTTATACCCTCTGTGTGTAATAGCTTACTATATGCTCTATCATCTTGGCCATATAGCATTATTTTCTGAGACTTTAGAGTTCACTCAAATGGTATTGAATGCTCTATGACATTGTTCAATATCATTTGTTTACTCAACATTAGGTTTTTTAACTTTATCTGTGTCGATATATCTAGACCTACTATACTTTGTATTCCAAAATGTAATTCTTCTACAATTTGTTGAGCTATTTCTTTATGGAGTTATTATCTCTGATATTTTGCTAGAACAACTTTGCAAAAGCTACCTTTGTGCATACAAAGAATTTTCTGGATTATAAGGAAGGTGCACCTTTTACTTTAATAGACATTGCCAAATTGCCCTCCAAAGTGATTATACTGATTTATAAGTTGACTAGCATGAAATTTTCATATGATTATGGCCATTTGACTTTCCTTTTCAATGAAATGCCTACTCATAATCTGTGCCTATTTTCTAATGGAGTGCTTCTTTTTCATGTTGATTTGTAAGTGCGCTGTGTGTGTGTGTGTGTGTGTGTGTGTGTGTGTACTTTTGATGGTTATATGCCTTAAAAATATTTTCTCTCAGGAATTCTTGCTGCGGCTCTGTGGGTTAAGGGCATTGCTGCAGCTGTAGCTCAGATTCTATCCCTGGCCTGGGAACTTCCATATGCTGGGGGCTGGCCCCAAAAATGTATTTCTCCTAGTATTTGTTTGTGTTTTTAATTAATTTACTTATCATATACTCTTTTTACTTGAATGTAATATTTTTCCCCTCTTGAGAGGTAGTGTACCGAGCAGTGCCTCTAGAGCCAGAATGTCTAGGATCAACTCATACCTCTGCCACTTACCATACAGGTTAGGGAAGTTAATAGTCTCTCCAGCCCACAGTCTTTTATGAAGGTCACAATAATAATGGCTTCCTAGGGTTTTCATGAGGACTACATGAGTTAGTATATATAATGTACTCAGAATATTGCAGGAATTCCCACTGTGGTGCACTGGGATCAGTATCATCTCTGCAGCAGCCAGGATGCAGGTTCAATCCCCAACCTGACACAGTAGTTTAAGGATCCCATGTTGCTACAGCTGTAGCATACATATCACCCACCCTTCAGATCTGATCCCGGGGCTGGGAACTCCGCATGGTGAGGGGCAGCCAAAAAAGAAAAAAAAAATATTGTGTAGATATAGAATATCTTAATAAATATTGGCTTGTTATTATTTTACTTTATGGTTTGTGTTTTTATCTCATTTAAGAAATACTTGTCTGCCCTTATATAAAAAATTTTATCTTAAATTTTCCATTAAAAGTTTTAAAATGTTGCTTCTACATTGATCCATCTGGAATTTATTTTCAAGTGTGGTATGCATAGAAAGTATATTTTTTCTTACATTGATAGCCATTTTGTAGCAGTATTTATTGATGATTTCTCTTGTAATGCTACCCCTGTCATAGATATTTCAAATATTTATAGTCTGACAATGGGTTCTTGATGTGTTCCAATGATGTCTGTCAATGCCATGCTACTTTCATTACTACAGTTTTTAAAAAAAAACCCTGCAGATACAGTCGTATGGGTCTTCCCTCCTCAATCTTCTTCAAAAGCACCTTGACTCTTCCCAGTCTTCTGACCTTCCACATGAATTTTAAGATCAGGTTGTCAAGTTCTATGCAAAATCCTACTCTGGTTATGAGGAAGGTTCAATTACAAGGATAGATTTCATCCTAAGAAAGTTCATTTGTACTACATGGTAGGTAGTATGTTATGTGGAAAAAGCCCTAGACTAAGATTTGAAGATTTGGGTTAGAATATCTAAATATATATATGCTCATTTGGACAAGTCCAGTCATAACTCCAGACTTCAGTTTTCTCATTCTATAGGAGTCTGGACCATGGTCATACAATAGCATACCTATGACAATACTACTCGAAAAGTAATCCCTAGAAGAGGTGTGTCAGCATTGCCTGGCAAAGGATAGCAAATTAAAATCAGAATCTGAGGGTGGAGCCCAGGAACCTATGTTTAACAAACTCCTCATGTGATTTTTATATATGGCGTGATGGTTCATCTCATGTGTCAACTTGTCAAGGCCATGGTATCCAGATATGTGTTCCAACAATATTCTAGATGTTTCTTTAGAGAACTCTGTTTAGATTAACATTTAAGTCAGTGAACTCTGAACAAAGCAGATGACTCACCGAAATGTAGGTGGGCCTCACCCAGTCAGTTGAAGGCCTTAATAGAAAAAATATTTACCCTCCCCCAGGAAGAGAGAATTCTTTGACCATCTTTGTCTTTTTTTTTTTTTTTTTTTTTTTTAGGGCTGCACCTGCAGCATATGGAAGTTCCCAGGATAGAGGTTGAATCAGAGCTGTAGCCACCAGCCTAAACCACAGCCACAGCAATGCCAGATCCAAGCCACGTCTGTAGCCCACACCACAGCTCATGGCAACGCCAGGTCCCTAACCCACTGAGTGAGGCCAGGGATGATTGAACCCGCATCCTCATGGATACTAGTTAAGTTCATTACTGCTGAGCCACAACAGGAACTTCCTCTATGACCATCTTGGACTCAAGTTGCAACTCTTTCCTGAGTCTCCAAGCTGCTGACCTGTTGAATATTTTGAACATGCCAAGCCTCCATATTCACACACACACACATATATATGGTATACATACATGTATTACATTTTTTACATATATGTGTGTGTGTGTATATTTATCTTCCTCTTACTTGTTCTGTTTCTCCAGAATGCGCAGACTAATACATATGGTCATTTGAGAAGTTCATCCTCCAATGCAACTGCACCTGGCATAACTCCATCTTTTATGTATGACTTGTCCAGATTCATCGTTTGTGGAAGAGCTCTGGCTAGAATCTAGGTCACAGGACACCCAGTTTGATGTATTTTCTGCTGTGCTGGGCTTGTTAGGGAAAATACCTTGTAAGGAAAATAAACTGTTTATGTTGAGTGGGTAGGCTAAAGAGAGCAGAAATTTTATTTCCACAATGAATTAATTTGAGTTGCATTTAAACAAGAAGCTCACCTGGTAATTCAATAATAAGTTTCTATATGCTTGACAGAAAAATCATCAGCAGGAGACTGAAATATTAGGGCTGAATCATAAATAAAAAGAAAATATCTCTGAAATGAAAATGTGAGACAGGTTGTGCAGTGGGCTAAGGATCTGGCATTGCCACTGATGTGGCTCAGGTTGCTGCTATGATGGATTTGAGCCCTGGGCTCAGGAACTTTCACATGCTGTGGGCATGGCCAAAAAAAAGGAAGGAAAGGAAGAAAGAAAGAGAGAGAGAGAGAGAGAGAGAGAAAGAAAATATAAGACAATATTGGCTTCTTTTAGCAAAATGTTTTATTTACCTATATGATGTAAGTGTGTGTGTTAAGTGGGTCCAGTGCAGTGTCGATGTAGGTGTAGACATAAGCCCTGCATGCTCATTCCCTTGGGCCCGGAAAGCATTTAGTGGGAGAAAGTAACCATGCAGTCCCCGGAGATGTAAGAAACCCCATACCCCAATAAAGGAGAGTGAGAAAATGCAGCTCTAGACTTCATCCATTTCCCAGTAACACACCCAGATGGGGAGCAGAGTTAGCACAAAAGGATCTAGGGTTAGCTCATTAATTAGGTCATAGGGAAAATATCCACAGTGTAAGCATTTTGACACAGTGGAATGTACCCTGCATGAGCTGGATCCCACCCAACAACCAATGACCCTGTGGCCCCCACCAGGTCTCACACCTTGTTTCTAAACCTAACATCATCAGAGAGATTTTCCTGACTTGCACTCCATGTGGATCAGGCCTCAGCGAGTAATCAGTGGATTTAGGAAAAAGGAAATAAAAAAGAGCATCTTCCAATTGTGCAGATCTCTTTTCTCAGTGCATGAAGCACAAAACACACAAAACCATGACTGCTTGTAACCACTAGGAGAGTTTGCAGAGAGGGGAAGCTAATCCTCTCATGTGGAATATAAGCTTGGACACACAGGCATTTATAACACTTTATCTTGACAGAAAAGTCTTCAGTGTTTTCAAATGCCTCTGGGTTGTCTGAGGCTGACCCGGGGCCTTGTTGGAAATTTAGCATCTCTTCCAGCACCACTCTCTTGCCAGGGGAAGGAGCCTGCACTGAGTCAGTCGTGGAGGCACCGGGAACACTGTATGAATATTTATAAGCGAAAATGTATTAATAGAGCTTAGAGAACCTCTATCCCCAAACCTCCAAGAGACAAAAGAAATGTCCAAGGGAGAATGCTGGCTAGAATTTTTTAAGCTACTGATATTTTTAAATCTATTATTTTTAAATGGCACCTCTCCTCCCAGCATCTGAATGGGGAATTTCAAATACACACTGCCCATTCCCTGCCTTTATCAGCTGTCCTCTTAGGGACCCTGTTGGGAAACTTTCTTTTGAGTTTATCAGACCTGACTCTCCAAAGAGGAACCCACAAAGCTGGTGCGTTTCACAAATGCATATGCTCTCGTTAAAATCGCTGTCCGTTCTCCCAGAGAGCCTCCCATAAAAGCATTTTAATTCTCTAACCAGAATGTAGTTCAGCCTTTATTCCGCAAAGCCAATTTGTTTATGTTTCCAAGTTCAATCACAATCTATTTGTAAAACCTATTTAGAATCAGAGTCACATAGCCAGAAATGATCATGCTCTAATTTCCTTATTAGAGAGCTTCTTGTTGCAGCTGGCAGCCTGATTTGCCTGCTCCCAGGGTCTGGAGACACATGCTCTGACCCTCGCTTCCTGATTCTATTCTTCCTTCCCTTTGTTTTTTTTTCCCCCATCAACATAAAAGTATCAAGCCAGAGAGGAACAATTCCCAACATTGTGGCTTAGATGGAGGTGAAATAAGAGACTGCCACCTTTTTACCTGTCAAGAGATGAACGAAATTGGGTTACTCACAATATCTGCAGGAGAGAAAGGAAGGAAATGTTCACAAAACACACCATGAAAAGAAGAATGCTTTAGGATTCAGGGAAAAGGTCGATTATTTCAAAGGACTTGGGGGAATGGATGTTTTCTGGATAATTGAATCAGAATTAAAGCAGAAAGCCAATGCAGCATTCCAGAAAACTTATTTCATCTACTTTTTCTTACAATTTTTTTTTTTTTTTTATAGAATAGGTGAGGCGATCTTTCTGACATAGAAAGATGTCTTTTCAAGGTAATTTAACAGCTCTCTCACAATGCAGGGTCTTGAAGTGTCTCTATGTCTATATCCGTTAGAGAAATCTTACTCACCATTTAAGGTCTGGTTCAAATGTTATTTTGTAAAGTTTTCACCAACCTGTCTCCATTTTCCTGATGTAACATTGTCATTTGTTTTATGTAGTATTACAGATTCCACTAGTCCAAGCAGAGGATGCTGTGAAAACTGCAAAACTGCCCCCATTTTGCTTGTAATAATGGTTAAAGTAATGTCATATCATAAGATTCACCCCATAACAGGTTATCAATTGCCCAGAGACTTTGCCTACTATGTCTTTCAAATTAAACCAGACTGAGAAGCAACATTGTCAACTAATAAGGAAGTGTCAAATAAATACGTAACACTTGTCACTCAGCACCAAGCTTCTTTTCCAAAAGGAAAAGGAATCAGAGAATCAGGCAAAATGGCATGTTCCAGATCTTAAAAATGGAGGTTTACTTTGAATTGGGTGAGTTGACCCTACTTGAGGTCATATATTAGTTTGCATGAACAGCCACCCTGATACAACCTCTTCGCCCATGCTTCCAAAACTTGGATTCCTCAATCATTCACCTATTCTTTCTCTTTTTCTTTCATCCACCACCTGCTCCATAAATTTTTTAAGACACACACTACTTATTGCCCACTTAGTATTCATTCATTCTTAGCTTCATTAACAAGTGAACTTTGAATTTATCCAAGGTGCATGTGTCTAATTTTCCAGACTCCCAGCAATCAGGAATCACCAGACAACCAAAGAGATAAGAAATGGAATTCCCTGAGTGCAATGCACAGGCACATTTCTTAGAGACAATTTCAGCTGGCATGCACTTCAGCCCTTTAATCTTGGTCTTGCCTTTTCCTTTCTTCGTGCCTGCCACCTAGACTTAGTGTCTGGAAGTACAGGTGCTATTCTACAATGTTAAGGGTGATGAAACAAGAAGCTGGACCCTTGATAACATTGCTGATTCATGCTGGTCTTGGAACTTCCTAATTCTGATCTTCTGTGGCACAAGACCAATAAACTCCTTTCCTGTCTAAGCTAACTTTCGTTGGGTTTCATGACTTGCAAGTGGAAACAGTCCTGACAGACCTACCCTTCTTAACCAATTGAGAGACCCAGAGTAAATTTGCCTGGGACCTTCCCTGTCCAAGCTTACAACTCCAACACCTCCTATTTCAGTCACCATCTCACACAAGCTCCCCATACAATCATTCTTGACAGGCATTTCAGAGAAGCGGGCTATCTGCATCAATGAAATTTCCAGAGATTACTGAGCCCTCGTATTTTTAGGATTTCCAGATAGGATATTTTTATTTACCAAGTCTAGTAACCCAACCATTTTGGCGCAGGGGGGGGGGGGGAAACTGTCTCAGATGTTTTACATGCTTTCCAAATATCTTCAATGTTTTGTGATTTTATTATTTTCTGAGCATTCTGCGATTACTACCTTCTGCTTTATATGTAATGTTCTTTATTGATGTTTACCCATGTGTTTCCACTATATTAAACTGTTCCAACCTGCAAAGTTTTATATATGTGTACATACACACACACACACACACTCTCTCTCTCTCACCAGTGTGGATTTTATGCCCTGAAAGTCTATCTATCTGCACATTATCTGTGCTAAAGTTTAAGCTCCTACATGACAAGAAATCATTTTATTGAATTCACTTGATACCCTAGCACCACTCATCATCTGGGCTTAACCACTGCTCCTGCTGGGGTTACTTCTCTTTATATTCTTGCTATTTAAGCCAAGTCCAGCAGCATAGGTGTAGCCGGAGAGTTTGTTAGAAATGCAGGCTCAAAACCCCTCCCAAATCCACTGAATCAAAACTTACATCTTTAAAAAACTTCCCAGGTGATTCCTATGCACAATGATGTTTGAAAAGCACTGATCTGGAGTAAGAGTTTTCAAACTTTAGTGTGTATTGGAATCATGTTGAGGGCTCATTAAAATACAGATTTCTGGGCCCCACTTCCAGAATTTCAGATTCTGTAGGTCTGGGGCAAAAGCTAAGGATTTGCATTTCTAATAAGTTCTCAGATGTTGCTGATGCTGTTGGCCCTTGGACCACACTTTT
Source organism: Sus scrofa (assembly GCF_054392235.1). Taxonomy (NCBI): domain Eukaryota; kingdom Metazoa; phylum Chordata; class Mammalia; order Artiodactyla; family Suidae; genus Sus; species Sus scrofa. The sequence goes on from NC_139395.1 coordinate 166,318,665, forward strand.
GAAAAACAATGCTCTAAAGGAAACCAAGTGGCAGAGTTAGCAAAAATACAGTGGCTTAATAACAGGAAGGCCTGGATGTTAGATTTATTCCTCAAGTAACTAGCTGTGTGACCTTGAGAATGTCTTTGCTACCCTCTGGGGCTCCTTCTCTCACTGGTAAATATGATGATCTGAGGATCAGCTCAAGCATAGCACTTATCTTCTTGGTTCTGTGTATGTCTCCCTCTGTACTGTCAGCTCTTGAAACCAGGAACCGTATTTTAATTATGTTTCATCCCCACTGAGACCATGGAAGTCTCTTGGTTGAATGAGGAAATAGATGAGCAAATAAATAAATGAATCCAAGACATAGGATCCTGGGAGTGAAAGCATTCTAAAAATGAAACGTATTTTTATTACTGTCATATGTGGTATCTAGTTCTTTTGAATTGTTCATTAAACTACAAGAGTTTCAAGGACACATGATTATAATAATAGTAACAGCAGCAGCAGCAACAGCTGATACTTGTACGGTGATAATATTGGACTAGATGCAAAAAAAATAATAGTAATTGGTGAAGAAGACATATCCAAGATATTGAATCTGGTAGGCATGGAAACCATAAGAAGCCAAGAGGTGTGATCTGATGTGTCGAGGGAGATGAGGATTGGAGCAATTCAGCCAGACTCAAGGCCAGCCGACAATTCCAGCCAACTGGCAGCCAGCTCCTCTTTAAGGGAGGTACTGATGTGTGTGTGAATGAGAGGATTTCTGGGAAAAGGACTGTGCAGTTTCAAGGTTAGCAATTCAGTGTCCTCTTTTGTGGGGTTTGGAGGGGTGAGCGGTAATGGGAGAAAAGGTTGAGCCCAGCACGTCTTTGTATGCGTTCCAGCCCCTCCCTGGGCCTGGCCCCTCTTAGTTGCCTGTATGACCTCCAGGTGCATTTCAAAGCTTCAAGTCAAGGCTGGGCTCTCACTCTCAGGGTCCTGCTACTTGCGAGGGACTCAACTTGGATCAGAATGCTTCTGCTCCCAGGGGACCCAGTGCACCCGGGTGATGCTAGGAAAGTGCTCAACTTCCTCGTCACTTTAGAAACTGCTCAAGTTTCCCTGTGGCCCACAGCCTTACCACGCCTGATAGCAATAAAGCCAAGAAGCAAATGTTTCTGCCTGTGCCAAGAGAATAATGCTTGTGGAAAGGAAGATTGGATCAACAGCTCTATGTGTAAGAAGATGAGCAGCCGAATGTGATCAGGGACTAGAACATCGTTTTATTAAGAGGAAGTAGATGCCCTTGGTACTTGAAAACTCAAATTTGTTTCCTTAAGAAGTTTTCATTTTCCTTTGCCATGTACATCTGTCACCTACTTGCTGGTACTGATTTTTTTTTTTTTAAGAAAAAATTCAGTGTGTAACTAGGCTACAATGTGTGGGGTTTAATTAATGTTTGGGAAGTATTTTGAGTTGCTTTGATGAAAGACGTTGGCTGCCACTCGGGGCCTTATAGCACAATTTTCCTGGTGATTGTTAAGGTTTTAAAGGAAAATAAAAATTCAACTGGATCTGAAACACCGCTGATGGGTGAGTTTTTATTCAATAAGTTAAAGAAAATAGCACATTAACATCACCTAAGCACGTGAGTTTCTCTATAACACTGCTAAGCTATAACCCAACATATCTGCAGAAGAAAAAAAAAAGATAACAAAGCCCAGAAAAGTAGGTATCAGCTTCCCACCAGGAGATAATTGTTGCCAACTGAATGCCAATACAGGTTCCTGAAGGAAACGCCAATAAAATTACCAGGAGTCAGTACCTGGTGTTTTAGGAAATTTACGTGGGAAAGTTGAATATAGCTACTATCTGAGTCATTTGAGATCAGCAAGGAACAGAACATTTAAGCAGAGCCAAATGTGGGTATAGCAGACATAAACATCTATGTGCTTATGTATGCAAATTAGTATAAACATTTGATAGGCTTTCAAATTATTTTGAGCCGCTTTTCCTTCTCTCTGATGACACTGAAATGTCACAATCTCCAAGCTCTAACCCTTCTTCGAGCACGCCTCAGGGACTTTTGCAGAGTATACTTAACTCTTATTTGAAGCACAGTTCTAACAAGTTTGGTTAGCTGGTTTCTGAATCCAGGACATATTAGAAGCAAGAAACTAGATAAGAGAGGAGGGCCCTGACAGCACCAAAGAGAGATGCAGACACACTTTTCAGATATTTCGTCACCATCAATTCAGTCTGTATGATGTGCACCTGTCTACAAGGTCCGCCAGGTTGGCTGGGGAGCCATCTACCCAGTCAGTCAGCAATTCCGTAACTCCCTGTCGTCCACTCATATCCTCTGTGGGCACTGTCCTGTTATTCCTGGGAAATTCCTTGCTTCCTGGATTGGTGCCCTGTCAGTAAAATTTGGGGCAGGATACAGCCCACCCATCAGAGCATAGGTAGTGCCCAGTCAGTCAAGGGCACTGAGAGTAACCACTGAGCAGCTGTTACACGAGGATCCACTGCACATGGCTCTGAGCCTCACAGTTCAGGGCACTGATTTAAACTGTAGGCTCTGGGTTCAAATCCTATTTCCTAGCTGACTGCTAGGTAAGTAACCCTGCCCAGTTATTCATTCTTCCTGAGCCTCAGTTTTCTCTTCTGTAAAATGTGAATTATAATAGGACCTAACTCAAAAGGTTGTTAGAGGATCACACGAGATAATATCAGGAAAGAAAGCACTCAGAACCTTTCCCAAGCTTGATATACGAGACACTCTGAACTGGAAGAGACCTTAGCAGTCAGCTTAGCCTCACGCTTCATTTTAAAAATAAGGAAAATGGGTTCCGAAGAGGCTAAGTTCAACAGCCAAAAAATATTGGCAGAAAAGCAATCACATACCTAGTCTATACCAGGAACATCATACCTACCATCACTTTCGATCCTCGAAAAACAGGATCAGGATCAGTCAGGTGTTTTTATCTCTGTTTCATGGAAGAAGAAAGCTCAGAGAGGTTCAGTAAGTGGCCAAAGGCCACACAGTATGCATTAGAACTGGGATGCAATCTGAGGTTTGCTTACCTCCAAAATTCATGTCTGTTTCTCTTTACTCTGTCTCAATGTAGCAGGCAGGATTCCTATCTTTTTAGTAACCTCTTTGACACCAGATATGAAATGCTTGAAACAGATCAGAACATGGAATTGTCTTGTGGCTCAGCAGGTTAAGGATCTGGGTTGTCACTTCAGTGGTTCTGGTTACAGCTGTAGTGCAGATTTGATCCTTTGATCCCTGACCCAGCAACTTCTACATTCTGTGGATGCAACCAAAACAACAACAACAAACAAAAAACAAACAACAACAAGAAGTCAGAACATTCCTGAATTTCTACATATGACTAGGAGAGATTGCATTGTATCCTAGGGGTGCTCAGTGGGGCAGTCAATTTTTAGCTGAAGTCCCAATATTAAAATGTTTCTTCCTGGCAAAGGCAGAGAAATATGGCTCTTTCCAAAGCCTTCATGCAGCAGAGAATGCTAATAGAGCAGAGGAACACAGACAGGGCATGGAGGCCATGGTCTGAGCAGACAGAGGCACAGTGCCACGTAAACAAACCCAGAAGAGGCATTTCTTGGCAATTAGAGGCAGTTATATGGAAGAAAGTATTGAGGGAGCCAATCTCCATAGAAATCAGCAGACAAAAGCTGTATCAAAGGGAAATATGAGAAATCACATTAGCGGAGATGGAGGAAAATCTCCAGGTAGTAGTAGCAGAGACAACCAGGGAGCCACCACCATTCTTGCACAGGCTGCCTGTGGCAAAAACAGTGAGGGAGCCAAAGCAAGGACCAGCAGAACCTGGGAGCAGGGGAGTCCTAATCCTATGTTAGCAGCCACTATTCCTCAGTCACAGGAGACCGGGAATGTTTACTGCTCCATAAGGTATCTTTTGCAGAGACAGATGTCATTGATTGCACAGGATCTGAAATTCAGACTGCTAGGTTTGAATCCCAGCTTCACCACTTGCCAGCTGGATGACCTTAGGCAAATTATCTAACCTCTCTGTGGACCTTAGCTTCCTCATTTACAAAATGGGGTCCAAAAACTGTACCCACATCATAGGACTATTAGGAGGATCAAATAAGTGAGTTAGTACATAGGTAGCACTTGGAATAATTCCTGCCGCATCATGAGAATGAAATAGGAAGGAAGGGGGCAAAGCACAGGCGTGAAAAGAATGACAGTCATTAAAAAGAACAGGACACCACGAAAACCAGTTAGAATGTGCTAGACTCAAGATGGTGGAAGATTTGACTCCCTGTAGAGCTTGAGCCTCATTATACACTCACTGTGATACATTGGCAGTTATATGACACACCCACAGGCACCATGACAGTTCTGAGGTCAACCGGACAAGGCCAAAAAGTGGGTGGTTCCCCAGTTCCTGGAAATTCTCAACTCTTCTCCAAGATAGACCTTCCCTCTCACTCATCAGCACATGAAATTATCCAGCCCACATAAACTAAGCACCCAGACAACCCAGGGTGCTCTCACTTTCTCAGAGGACCCCCTGCCCTGAGGCTGCCTCCCTCACCTTCTGAGATAGACCACCCACCGTCTATGGAGCGTATATCTCTCTAAATAAACATGCTTCCACTTGGCACCCATCCCAGGGCCTCACTCGAGACCTAGGACATGACCACGAGCCCAATTTTTCCTGCAACAAGAGTTAAGCAAACTTTTTTTTTTTTTTTTTCAGGGCCGCACCCACAGCATGGAAGTTCCCAGGCTAGGGATCGAATCAGATCTGCAGCTGCTGGCCTACACCACCACTACAGCAATGCAGGATCCTAGCCTTGTCTGTGACCTACACTGCAGCTCACAGCAATGCCGTATCCTTAACCCACTGAGCGAGGCCAGGGATCGGACCCATGTCTTCATGGATACTAGTCGGGATCATTATTGCTGAGCCGCCACAGGCACTCAGTAAATCTTACCTCAAAGGGTTGATTAGAGGATGAGGTAGGATTCGTGCCTGGCATAGAGTAAATAATCAAGGCTCACTTTTACTCTATATTTGTATGTATTTAGATCTCACAGGCTTGGGGCACATGTACTGTTGAATTCATAAAGTCCCAGGCTATGAGACTTGGTAGAGTTGTAGGTGGATATGTGGCCCGGGGAGACTCTACCATCAAGATTTGAGGACACAGAGAAGGCAGGCTCACTCCCCTCTGCCACCCACCCTGGTGAAGATTTCTGCCTGCTGCCTACAGTGTAACCCACCAATAGGAGATTACGCTGTGGTTTCTTTTTCTGATGCCACTGGTAATTAAAGGACAATAACCACAAAGCAGGCTTCAGCATTCTCTTCTGAAGAATCACATGGATTAAAGGCCACCACGGATCCTCTCTCATAAACCTCTTTGAAAATTCTCCCTAAGAGAGTAAGCGCTGACCTGCTGCGGAAGAAAGAGGGGGACCCTGCACAATACTAGCCAAAGGCACTTTATTTTAAAGATCATAATTGATCCTAATGGGCAAAAGCTGAAAAAAGTGAGATTCTTAAAAGTAGCCCGAAAACACACTGTCTTTGCTCCAGTCAATTGAGATTCGGAACGAGATTCATCCAAAGGCCACCCTCCGACTGGTGATTTACATGGTCTGAGTTAAATAATAAAAACAGCAACAGGGAAGCTCAATGGAAAAAAAAAAATTGCTTTCTCTGCTGCCTCAACGAGAGAGGGGAGAGCTAAGCAATATGATCCCCAGAGAAAGTAGGAGAATGTGGGTTGCCTGTTGAGGGGGTTGGGGAGGAGAAACAGGTGAATTTGGCTTCGACTTAACGCAAGAGGTATTGAAATTATCAAGAAGCAAAGGAAGCCGTGGCAGCCTGAGGAATAAAGTGATATGCCATCCATGAGGAATAAAGTGATATGCAACCCTGTAGAAAATAAGACGCCAGTATAAGGTGTGCTGTTTCTGATGAGCACTTTAAACCTACTGCACCACAGGTCCAAAGGCAAAGCACTTGTGATACTAAATAACCTACATTTAAAACATCCAGTGTGGAGTTTCTTTTACTTTAAAAGAAGCAGGTTCACGTTCCCGGGCTGTGTTTAGATGCCTATGTGATTGCTTTGGTCTTGGCGAGTGACACCACCAGACCGGTTGATGCTCCTGACCCAAATCAGATGAGATCAACTCCTTGGTGAAACCCCTCTTTGGGGTTGAGGCACACATGTTTCTCAGAACTTTCACACACGTTGAAACAGTGCATGGCCAGCCAGACAGTCAACCGATTCAGATAGGCAATCTACAAATCCCTCTAGAAGATTCCACAGGGTACAGTCTGGCTCTAGTGGAAACCTAATTTAAAGTGATTCCCAGATGACCAGCCTGGAGCCATTCTGTCCTGAATACAGAGAACCCCGGGGGTTGTGTGTCTTTCTTCTGACATGACTATCAGCCACTTTGATTCCTCCTGGCAAGAGAAGTAGAACTGAAATTTGTGCAAATCCTCCTTTCCACATAATGAAGCATTCCATAAACGGAACATCTCAGGACTCAATTATAAAGGCCAAATTGCTATTTTACTCACTAAGATAAATAGCTCTGGTCTCATCAATCTTGCCCTTTGTAATTTACTTTATCTCCTAGACAACTCACAGTAACTCCGCCAGGAAAGTATTTGTTCCAGTCAGGGATCTGTTGGTCACAGGTAACAGAAACTCAGTTCAGCCCAAGAAAACAGGGAGGAACAGGGGTAGGGTGGTTATTGTAAAGTTGTAGCACAGTCCCACGGGAATCTAGAAAAATTAGGTCTCAGGACTGACAAAAGTGAGGGGCCCAGAGACCTGTCACTCTCTACTTCCCTCCCTTGAGTCAAGTGCCCACTGGTCTGAGCATTTAGAGTCAGAATCATGAGGTTAGATGACGATGCCCAATTATCAGGGCTAAGAGGCAGCTTGCCAGAGGAGAGGGGTCAAGCAAAGCATGACCCCCAAATGATTCTGGCACAGCCTTATTCTCTCCATTTGTGGCAGAAGGAAACTGAGGCACAGAAAGGTTAGGAGGGCTTAGTCATAGAGTTAGCAAGTGGCTCCAGGCTTTAGGAGGGCTTGGGTGCTGTAATCAGATAGATCTGAGCTGAAATCCTATAGTTCGCTTGCTGTTGGACTCTAACAGTTTATTTAATCTTTTTTTTTTTTTTTTGCCTTTTCTTTTTAGGGCCACACCTGCAGCATATGAAGTTCCCAGGCTAGGGGTCGAAGAGGAGCTGCAGCTGCAGGCCTATGCCACAGCCACAGCAACGCAGGATCAGAGCTGCATCTGTGATCTATGCCACAGCTTGTGGCACCGCTGGATACTTAACTCACTGAGTGAGGCCAGAGATAGAACCTGCATCTTCATGGATACTAGTCAGGTTCTTAACCCGCTGAGCCACAATAGGAAATCCCTATTTAATGATTTTGTGCCTCAATTTCCTCACCATCAAAATAGGCTCATGTCAAAGGTTTATTTTTAGGATTAAACTAAATGAGATAATCAATTTAACCCATAGAATTTAGTGCCTGGAATAGAGCAACAGGCAAAAAAATGATACTAGCCTTTCTCTCACCACTGAAACCATGCCCTAAGCTGTACCAGGGTTACCACCAAATGTGATGGGTCTTTTGTGGTCCTTGCTCCAAGTCTACTTGCTGCCACTCCCAACTTCCAGCTCCACAGAGACCAAGTCTCATTCCTCTTGCATCAAACTCTCCCATCAAGCTCTTGCAGAATTAAACTGGCTAAATCAGTTCATATACTAGTCTCTGTCCCACAAATCCCCTAAGGACCAAGCACCAACTTTGAGTTTCATTGTGTGTTTCTCAGCCCATCTGCATATCTGGGGCGCCACCCTGTTTTTTTCTCTTTTCCCTTCTTTCTGTCTTTCATGCAGCTCCACCTGGAGGCCAATGGCTTGAGTTTGTCATGAAGACAAATTTATCACAGCAGAAAAATGCCCCCCATTCAGAGAGAGCTATTCAACTTCAGATGACTCCAGATGAAGAAAAGGAATCCTGAATTCTATTTCTTGGGTATGTTATCAGGGAATTTCTTCACTGGGGGGAGAAAGGGCTGGAAATCTTTATGCCAAATGGGGAAATTGAATAATAGTTAATGTGGAGGACTACTCCCAAAGTAAGTACAGTTTACCCTTGAACAGCACATGTTTGAACTATGCAGGTTCACTTGTACATACATTTTTTTCAGCAAATATGTTGTAAAAGTTTTTGGAGATTTTCAGTAATTTGAACAAACTCACAGACAATCCCATGTTTTAGAAATACCAAAAAAAAATAAGAAAAAGTTACGTATGACATGAATGCATAAAATACATATAGACACACATACATCATAGAAAATATGTGTTAAATATATTATCAGTAGGGTGTTTGGTCATCAGTAAGCTATCAGTAGTCAAGTTTGGGGGGAGTCAAAATTTATCCATGGATTTTCCATTGCATGGAGGTCAGTGCCCCTAATCCCTGCATTGTTCAGAAGTTAACTATATTAGAATTATGAGGACCAAAAAATAAGAAGTGAAGAATTTGCTTGTCTAAAGATGACCTCACATTAGGCATCTCACATTCCTCCCCCAGTTATTTGCAAAGTCGGTATCAATGATGTGCTCAAAAATCACCTAGACAAAATGCTAACTTTGAAGAGAGATTTCCACAAGGATGCACTGATGATGGGAACAGGAAGGAGAAGGGAACTCCTATTTGACAAATGCTGTCATGTATCTGCATTGACCTAGGCACTTTACTTACAGTATTTCATTCTCACCCCCCTAATCTTGCAGCATTGGTAATGTTCCAATTTTATAGACAAGGAATACCAAAGTTAATGCCTTCAGGTTATGCAATTAGTAAAGGGTGTGCCAGAGCCCAGCAAGGGGGCTGCTGCAGAAAAGACACCAGTGAGTCTTGCTTCCCAAAATAGCTATGCTCCCCTTTTCCATGCTTCAGGCATCTCAGCTTGACCACCATTATCTGAGAGAAGACTGGTCCCCAACACGACTGGCTGACAGCAGAAGGAAGGAATGGAGTTATGTAGGAGCCAACTACTGACTGACCATCATTCATAAGGAAAGATTTGTTCCGCTAGTTCGGAACCATTGAAAGATCCCTCTGATAAGTACAAAATTATCAGCACATGGGCTTTTGGATCAGGCTGAACTGCGCTCTCCTCCTTACTATTTGTCCTTGGGTAAGTTACTTAACTTTGCTAAGTCTCAGATTTTTTTAATTTAAAAGGAGAAAAATAGGAGTTCCCGTTGTGGAGCAGCGGAAACAAATCCAACTAGTAATCATGAGGTTGCGGGTTCCATCCCTGGCCTCACTCAATGGGTTAAGGATCTGGCATTGCTTTGAGCTGTGGCGTAGGTCACAGACGTGACTCAGATCTGGTGCTGCTGCAGCTGTGGCAGAGGCAGGCAGCTGTAGCTCCGATTTGACCCCTAGCCTGGGAACTTCTATATGCCGTGGGTACGGCCCTAAAAAGCAAAAACTAAAAATAAAATAAATTAAATAAAAGGAAAAAAATAGTGGTACCTACCTCATAGAATCTTTTCTTTGTAAAGATGAAATTCAAGAGCTTACAGAAAGGGTTCTTGCTTAAGAAAACGACTGGTGCATAGCAAGTACTCAAGAAATGTTAGGTATCATCGATAGCAGATAATTTTAAAGAAATGGAGATTTCTTCATCCCAGAGATTGCTACAAGAATGATAAATAAAAGGTCCTTCCTTGATGAAGAGATGTGAATCATTTACAAATAGCACACATTTGCATGTAGACAATAATGAGATAATATCCTTAAATATAGTGTGTTTCTCTAAGAAGTTTGAACATACTACTTCTCACTGAGCCTGAACCCCATCGTGTTACTTGTTTACATTGTTTGGTTGCTTAGCAATGGCTGTTCTAGGCTTGAGTAGAGATAGAAACTTTCAATCAAGAACAGGACAAAATACCCCAAATGTTATATAAATACAAAACCACCATTTAAAGATTAAACATAAAAATCACATTTTTAAAAAGTATCTTCTTATGCTTTTGACATTTTGTAAATTGAAATGATTCTTCCTACCCCATGAGTGAAGTGAGGGCCTACCACAGCAGCTTGGTGTGACAGCACAAATGCAAGGGGCAACTTGAGAAGGGATGGGTTTTACTTTTTTTTTTTTTTCCTAAGCAAGTTCGGGATTTAATTGTCTCATACGACAAGTTAAGTCTGGGAAGTCCAGTCCAGGGCTGGACTAGCAGCTAAATTTGTCTGTCAGCTCTGCCATTCTTATCGTGGAGCTTTTGTGTCCATGGTACCTGCAGGTACTGCTTCAGGATAAAGGAAGAAAGAAAGGCCAAAATGGCATACATTTCTGGAAGCTGTGCCCAAGAAGTCTTCCCGGAAGATTTTTTTTTTTTTTTTTTTTTTTTGTCTTTTTGTCTTTTTGCCATTTCTTGGGCCGCTCCCGCAGCATATGGGAGGTTCCCAGGCTAGGGGTCAAATCGGAGATGTAGTTGCCAGCCTACGCCAGAGCCACAGCAACTCAGGATCTGAGCTGCGTCTGCAACCTACACCACAGCTCACGGCAACGCTGGGTCCTTAACCCACTGAGCAAGGCCAGGGATCAAACTCGCAACCTCATGGTTCCTAGTTGGGTTCGTTAACCACTGCACCACGACGGGAACTCCAATCCTGTTTTCAAATAAGGTAGGAAAAAAAGAAATAAGCAAGTGGTAGATTTTATGATTGACTTAAAAGACCTTAACTAGGTTTTCTCGCATGAATTTTTTTAGCCACGCTCACAGCACATGGAAGTTTCCAGACCAGGGATCAAACCCACACCAGCAGTGACCCTAGTTGCAGCAGTGACAGACAACACTGGATCTTTAACCCACTGTACCACAAGGGCTCCCCCCAACACATTAATTTTTGAGGGCTGATCACATGGACTACTACAGCAAGTTCTCCATTTCAGGTGGAGGCCTTCTATGGTATATTCTTTTTATTCTGACTCTTTTTCTCCTTTGTGTCCTCTTGAATACTGGATTGGGGATCAGAAGGCCCACTTCAAGGCTTCCCTCAGTTCTAATTTCTAGCATTATTAGTTTGGGGTCTAGAAAAAATCACTTTACCATTCTGAGCATCTATTTTTCTATGTGTCCAATGAGGTAACTATATCAGGTAAATGCAAAAGTTCCTTCCTTTCCAGCTCTAAAATTTCAAATCCTTTATGCATCTGAGAGGGATTTTCACTTCTGAATAGAGTGTAGAAGGTCACAACAGGCTAACCTTCACACTATAGCAAAAAAAAAAAAAAAAGTACATTTCAAATATCACTAAAGACACTGAAGAGCTATGGATGCAAAGAGAATTAGATGAATTAAAATTCCTAAGTGCACTTACAATCACCAGCCATTTGCTTCCCAAGGAGCATTTGCCTATTGTGGGTACAAGCCAAAGACTAGATTTAGGCCAAGCAGGACTCTACTGGGAAAAGAGAATCCAGCAGAACTTTTGGTGAATGTGTGGAACTGAAATAATGGATTAGAGAACAGAGAAATACAAAATGTAAGACATGCTCCCTTATGTTGTGGGGTAGTAGGGAAGAATTATGTAGGCTGAACCAGAGAGAGAAAGTAAAATCTCTTATAGTCTGCAGTGCCTAAGAGACAAAGGCCCACTGGAAATACAGGCTAGCAATGAATGCACAACAGCTCTTCCCTTTAAACCATTTGCCAAATTTTGAACCTATGTGCAGTGGAAGTCTAAGCTGTAAGCTCAAGACTTCTGAAGAGCAGAACTTCTAGAGCTGAAGAGACAGGAAGCCCCAAAGAAACTCTCTGAAAAGAAGGGGAACAAAACAGAAGTTTACTGACACTTACTACAAACTGCAGTCCAACCTCACACCCAGCTCAATTTCTATCTATCTGCCTAACAAAGAGAAGCAGGAACTTTGCTGGTGGAAGATTTTCAGTGAACTTTCTCCGAAGTTTTTTGGTTTTTTGTGTTGTGTCTTGAGCTATTTTTAATACCCAATGTCTATACTACAATTCAAAATTACTAACATGAGAAGAGAATGGAAGATGTAATTGATACTCAAGAGGAAAAAAATAAAACAATAGAAGCATATCCATGGATAATTCAAATATGGTAATTAGCAGAGAAAGGGTTTTTAAATAATTAAGATTATTATATTAAATAAAATAGAGGAGTTGATTAAAAGATTAAAAATTCAACAGAGAATTGGCGTTGCTTAAAAAAATCAAATGGGCATTCTAGAATTGAAAAGTGCAATAGTATAATATCTAAAGTGTAGAATTTACTGGATGAGTTTAATACCATGTGGAACATGGTATATTTAATTCAAATACAGGATTAGTTTAAAGGAGGGAAGGAAGGAAGGAAGGGAGGGAGGGAGGGAGGAAGGAAGGAAGGGAGGGAGGGAAAGAAAACCCTAACTGAAACACAAAAGTGGGGAAAAGAGAGTGAGAAGAACAGAATAAAACATAAAAGTCACATGGTACACAGTTAAAAGATCTAATGCATGTATAATTGAAGTCCCAGAGGGAAACAAAGAAAGGGGCTGGCAAAGAGCAATCATTGTAGAGATAACAACTGAGAATTTCCCAAGATTGATCAAAGATATCAACCCACAGATCCAAGAATAGGGAATGCTAAAAAGAATAAAAACAATGAAAACCACATTTAAGGGCATTATATTAAAAGTGCTAAAAATTGAAGACACATTTTTAAAACAGCCAAAGAGAAAACAGAACAAAACACACTGCTTTCAAAAAACCAACATCAAGACTTAGAGCTGACTTTTCAACAGAAACTATGGAAGTCAGAAGATAATGCTTTAATATTTTTAAAGGGATAAAAGAAAAATATTATACCAAGTGAAAAGACACTTCAAAAGTTAAGCCAAAATAAAGATACTTTCCAACAACAACCACAAAAAAAAACCCTGACAGAATTTGTCTCCAGAAAATGGCATTATAAGATTTACTAAAGGAAAATTTTCAGGCCAAAGGAAAATAATCCCAGATGGAAATATTAAACTTTGGGAAGGAAGAGAGAGCACCACAGAGGGTGAATATATGTGTAAATATTTGAAAATACTGACTTTCTAAAAGAAAAATAAGGAAAGATTTCTGACAACATAACAATGTAGAAGTAAAATTGTAAATAATATCACAGAAAACTTGAGGGTCTAAATGAGGTTGTAAGTTTCTTGAATAACTTGAATAGTGGCAAAAATACTAACTTAGGATATATTTTGAGAAGCTAGGAAGCCATATTGATTCTCTAGGGTAAAAGCAAGAGAAAATAAAAAAATGTATAATAAAAAACTAATAAAGGAGAAAATGGAATATCAAAAGCAAGTAGGAAAGGAGGAATAAAAGAACAGAGGATGGATAGGATAAACAGAAAAAATGGCAAGTAGAAAAAATTAAACCAACTATTTCAGTAATTATACAAATAACTGGAATAAACAATCAAAAAAGAAAAAAAATGGATTCTTTTTAAAAACATGATTCAATTATAGACTCTTTCTAAGAAATATATTTTAAACTTTGACATGGTTATCTGGTGGTCAACAAGGCATGGGCTTTGGAGATGAAGTGCCCTGTGTTTGAATTCTAACTTCTAATTATAAACCTTTTTGAACATAGTTTAGTTACATAACTTCCCTGAATCTCAGTTTCCTCACATATAACTAAAAGGGCAACGGTCCTATCTGTTAAGATTTATGTGTAAATGAAATAAGACTAATGAGAAAATTCAGGGCAGAAGATCCTCAATCAATGATAGGTATTACTGTTATTCTCACCACCACCATTCACCATCCTAACTTCTAATATTGTGGTCAATGGCTTGGGTGCTGGAATCAAAGTATTCGCTTTTTAATTTCAGATCTACAAGTGATTAACCATGTGCTTTCAAGTAGGTACTTAAAACTCCCTACACCTTGGTTTTCTCACCTGTAAAATGGGTATTTCTCAGAACTGTGACGATAAAAGAGATCACTTGTTAAGACACCTAAAACATTGCCTAGAACATAAATGAGTGCTCTCTATGCAGCAGCCAGGATGACTATCAAAACATAAGCAGATAGCGTCAATCACTTGCTCAAAAGCTTCCAATGGGAAGCTTCCAGCGTCTTCCCAATGCGCTTAGAACACAAGCTACAGGTCCAAATCACCTATAAGGTCCCTTAAGATCCATTACCCCTCGGAACTCATCTACTAATTACCCTCTCACTTCTCTTAAGACACACTGGTCTCCTTGTACTTCCTCAGACAAGTCAGTTATGCTGCTGTCTCGTGGCCCTTGTCCCGTAGAGTCTTCCTCCTGGAGAGTTCTTCCTTTTGCAGTCACCTACCAACCCCCTCAGATCAGCATGGCTTGCTCCTTGACCACTGCTGGGTCTTAATCAAATGTATTAGGCAGTGAAGGCAGATGGGAATATACTATGTACAATTGTACCTTACTACCCTACATCCCTAATTAACTCCCTTGATTCATTTTTCTCCTTTGCAGAGATCACCATTTTATATCATTTTCTATTATGATTCTTTATCAGTGTATTATATGCCTTTCCCCCATTACAATGTAACCCCGTGAAAGCAGGGATTTTTGTGTCTTTGACCACTGCTGTAAGCCCCAGTACCTAGTAGACAACCACATGACAGGCACTCAAGAAATATATATTAAATAGAAAAATTTAAACATTAGTCACAGCGATTATTATTTACTTATATGATCATTACTTCCTCCTCTTCCCTCTTTAGTAACAATCAGAGGTATTGAGTCCTACCTGAACTCAAGACGTAGCCCATGTTACTCAGCAGTTCCACAAGGAATTCTCCCCTGAATTCCCTATGTCAGTTCCTCCTGTTTAGCCCTCTCACAACATTGATCTCTATTGTGTGATTCTTTGGTTTAAGTATATCTTTTCTACTAGATCCATATCACTAGAGACCTCATCAATTGTTGCTTGCCTCTGTATTCCCAGCACTAAATACAGAGCTTGGCATATAAAATACATCTGTCAATAATGAATGAATGAGGAGTTCTTGTTGTGGTTCAGAGGAAATGAATCTGACTAGCATTCACGAGGACGCAGGTTCAATACCTGGCCTCACTCAGTGGGTTAAGGATCCAGCGTTGCCATGAGCTGTGGTGTAGGCCACAGCCGTGGCTTGGATCTCGTGTTGCTGTAGCTGTGGTGTAGGCCGGCAGCTACAGCTCCAATTTACCCTCTGGCCTGGGAACATTTGTATGCTGTGAGTGTGGCCCTAAAAAGATTTAAAAAAAAAAAAAAAAAAAAAAAAGAATGAATGAATAATCAGAACAAGCTCTTGATTCATTTTGCCTACTGTAAAACTATTCTTGCATATTACTTGACCACTCTGGCTGTGTTATGTTTGTTCATGATTGATAAGCTTTGGCATTTTATATGACATTTCCTCATTGACACTGAATGGTATAACTCAAGCTAAGCTGTGTTCTGGTAGGTATTCACAAATGTTTCTCTTTGGCGTGTATTCAGAGTAGAAGATGAAAGAGCAATAGGCTGTCAGTTAGCAAAAATCCACTTGCTACTGCTCAGATCTATGAAAGTAACCAATTAAAATTATGCACTAATATTTCAGAGTAAGGAGGATCCTGGAAATCAGTCTAGTAGTAAAATGAACAAGTGAAGACAGGCACACTCTTCTTGATGGGGATGGAGAGGCGATGGCAACTGTAGCATAGGTAGCAGGAAGGAATGGTCATTTCTTGAGAGCCTGCATGTGCCAGACTCTACTTAAGATACTTTGCATTTACGATACCATTTGATGCTACTACAAATGTGGTTGAGGAGCGAAGACATTGGAAAATGTGGACATGCCTACATGTGCTTTTATGTGTACATATTTGTGGGTGTTTGAAATGAGCAAACTCCACCCCCATCTCTGCTTCATATTAGCTGTGCAAGCTTAAGCAAGGCAATTAAGGCCCCTGAGCTTCAGTTCCTACATTTGTAAAGTGTGGATCATAAGGCCCATCTCACAGAGCTGGTATTAAGATCAAATAAAATAATGAATATGAATGTTCTCTGAAAACAAGTTGGGAGGCAGACATAGGGTGTTATAAGGATCAAAGCAACAATCTATCCCTTTGGATATGATAATATTTTTGCATTCTTCCCTGGTGAAAGCTAGATCTGGGGTGAAGTCATATTATATCAGCTTATTGCCTATTCATTTATTGCAATTCAATCCAATAAATATATTAAATGACTGTTGTATGCGACACTCCATAAGGCCATGGAGAATCAAATGAACTAAATAAACATGTTCCTGCCTCAAGGAGTTCATACTTGAGAGGAGGAAGCATATGCATCCAAAAATAACTATAAAACTCAAGGCAGAATATGCATAATGCTACACATACTAGGAAATCACAGCAAATAATTTATACAACAACTATATATTGAATACCTACAATGGACCAGGCACTGTTCTAAAACCCAAAAAGACAGGAGCAAACAAGAAAGACAGGCAGCCAATTTTCATGGGACTTACACTCTGATACCTAAAAAGACATGAACAACCCAGTTTCAGTTATCTGTTGTGTTGAAAAGCAAACGGTGATGTGATCGAGAGTCCTGGAAGAGCAGGAAGGGGTCAGCCAAGGTCTCTGATACCTGAGCTGGGACTGGAGTGGTGAGAACAGGGCAGCTTTGAGAAGCTCTTCTGAAAGAGAGCTCCACACAGGGAGAGCAGCAAGTGCTAGGAGCCTGTGGGTCTGAGGCTATGACAGAAAATGAGAAAGTGGGGTGTGAGTAGAAGAGGCCAGCAGGGGTGAACCGGACCAACTCACACACCACCGGGTTCTGGCTCTGGTAAAGAATCTGGGGTATAATTGAGTTACAATGGGATGCCGGGAAGGTTTTAGAAAGAGCAGAGATATGATCTGATTTACATTTTAAAAGAGCATTCCAGTGGCTACCTGGAGCAGGTCAACTGCAGTGGGGAGAAAGGGAATGTAGGAAGCCCAGACAAGATGCTATTTTTGTAACCCAGGTGAAGGATAATGCATGGTGACTTGGTAGCTAAGCTGGAAGCCTCTAGATAGGGTTTCTCTAGATAGGGACAGATGCAGGATATATTTTGGAGGTGAGCCAATAAGAATTTGAGGAAGAGAGAAAAGGTTGTTTCTAAATGAAGAATGCTTCCGTTTCTATCTTCAAAACCCTTTCGTGTCAAACAGTAAATATGTCTAATGTATATTTAAGCTAATATTAAAACACTTTGGCTCTTTAACAATTTTTCTTGGGTAGATTTAGTTATTAAAGAAAGTAAAAAAAAGAGAAAAGTAAAAATTAAGAAAAACGTATATCATATAAAATGTGCTATATACATATCTAAGACTAGAATGCTGAATGTTTTCCTCTATGATTTATTTTGTGTTTCTGAGGAGGGGTTGCTGTATCAGATTTTACCTCTTTTTCTGCAGCATCTTCAAAAACTGAAAACAGTTGGACAACTTTAACACCAATGCTAGGGGTGGACATTTCTTTATATATTTTTGGAGGTGACTTCCACCCACTTCTTCCCATTGCAGAAAATGGGAATGTCCCGTGTCCTGGTAATGTTAGGGGCTGGATGGAGCCCGCAGACAGCTCACCAAGGTCTTCACCATAATGCAACCAGACAGACTGCTGTAAATCCATTCTCACTCGTTCTCTGACGCGGGAGGAGGGAGACTGTACCTATTTATAGCAACAACTGTCTGAGAAAGGCCTGAGTAACGCAATCACTTCGGTAAGCCAGGTTGGAAACCTTTGTCTGCAGGCAGTCAAGTCTTGGATGGTTAAAAGCAGCCAGCACGGACTCTCCATCTGCAGGAAGGCCCCTGACGATTATTATTTTGTCTTTTGGGTTCTTTCAGTTTAAAGACTAAGGATTCCATCGAGGTAAGGAATAGGCGTGAGTGAGTTCTTGAGGGGTCGGTTCGCGGAAAGAGTCCTATAGAGAGCAGTGGGGCCGCCGACTGCGGGAGTGTATCCTCCCACGCCCACCCCGCGCGGAAGGGAGGCGGGACGAAGACGGGACCAGCCAGCGAGGCTGTTCTGTGGCGCGCATCAGCCCCTTGCGGCATCGTCTCCCCTGCCGTGGCTGTAATGGATCTTTGCCTCCTAAAAGGGGAAGATAATGCCAGGTTTAGCTTATAAATAGATGGTTGTACACTCTCCCTGCGAAGCACTGATTGAGAGCCAAGCTGACTATTGATCTAATTTTAACTTACATTTTAGCACGCAGCCTCTCCGCCCCCTTGTCGCTGTTCGTCGGAGCGCAGGGCACAACTGTCTCACGCGACCGCCAGAGGGCGGGCAGCTCGTGTTCCTGCCACCCGACCCGTCTGGCCTCTGTTTACGCAGGCATACAATGCCGGCCTTTATTGGGTTTGAAAAATAGGAGTTTGATTTTCCTGGGCCAGGATGACCTCATCACTCATGAAAGTCAGAGCAAAGCGGGGAATTGGATGACAAGCAGTCGGGAAAAATAAAGCTTGCATTTCACCTCCTCCCACTGCACCACCTACACAGAGCAATTGGGATGTACTTCTCTTTTAAAAATTATGTTGCTGAAGCCGGGAAGTGGGGGAGGGTGGTAGGAGTGGAATGTTAAATTCTTCTCGGTACCGGCACTGGATGTTCTGTTCAGAAGGTTAGTATCACCTACTCTCTGCCTACAAGACCTCTCTATTGAGCTGTCGCCAAATGCCAGTGGAGCAACACTCTCTAGGAAAGAGTGATTTGACTTTAACATATTATTTGTTATTCCTAAATATGATTCATCTTGCCACAATTTAAATAATGGTCATCAGCAGTTTTATACTGATAGCGTGTAAACTTCAGATCTACTTATGCCTTCAAATGAACGGGGTGGGTATTAAGGACTATCACATTTTTGTTGCTACCTTTTGGGACCCCAGGGGATAAGGTAGAGTGTAATGTGATGGGAAAGAAGACAGAAGACAAAGAAAGAAGCCTGCTCAGAAATTCGCCATCCCTAGACCTCAGTATTTAGACTTTCCTTCTGGGGTTGAATGAAACATATGAATAGAAGCCAATGTTTATAAGGCACTTGCAGGCCACTGTAACAATCATTTTTACATTTGTTAATTTCTATCATTATCCCCATCTTAGGGTTGATGAAACTGAAGCTAAGTTGTTTTCCCAAGATCCGGTTAGCTAGAAAGGGGTAGAGCCAAGATTCAAGGCTCAGCAACGGCTGAGCCCAGAGCTGGTGCTGTTGATCATCATATTATGAAATATGCCAACCCTTGGTGAACTCGTAAACTACCTGCATCCCTAAGCAAAGGAGGGTGCATGTGAAGAGAGGATAGCAACTTCTACAGAAGACCTGCCAAGGCCAAAACCAAAAGGTTCTGCACAGGGAGAGCTCTTGAAAAAGTGAAAAATGTACAAAGATTATCGTTGGCAACATTGCTCCTGACAATAGCTTATAAGATGGAAATTAAGTGACCAGAAGAAAGAGACATTCACTAAAGGGTCCTCACTTGGCCATTCATTCAACAAATATTTGCTCATGGTGGACTGGCCAAAGTGGTGAGCACTGAGTTACTATGATGAAGGCAACAGACATGGCCCATCCTTTTCTGGAAATTCAAGAGGGAGGGGATTCTAAAGAGATGAACCATGAAACATATAGTTAGTATTGGCGATGACTGTAAAAAGGACATGAGTGATTTGGGGAGAGGGGGACCAAGACGGTCTGGGGGAATTAGCCAAGTGAATGATGGGAGTGAGCATATCATGGTCATGAACAGACATGGGAAGGCTTTGAAGAGGAAATGGTGTTGGGAACATAGTGACCTAGCAGGGGAGGGGTATGAGAGGAGACTGGACAGCTCACATATGGTCTTGTAAACCAGAGTGAGGATTTTGAACATCATCCTAAGTGCAGTAGGAAGATCCCATGAAGAGTTGTGAGCATGAGAGTGAAGTGATTTAATTTACATTTTTGTGATGGGAAGAAGGGGAGACGTGGGACTAGGGAGCGGGCATGGGGAGACCATTAGGAGGTCAGTGCAGAGCTCAGGTGAGAGAAGCTGGGTGGACAAGGCCTGGCATATGGGAGGAGGAGAGAAGTAGATGAATTAGTTGAGGCCTTGGTGATGGATTGGATGGGACAGTGAGGGATAGAGTGGTCATGGCTCTCTCCTGGTTTCTGGCTGGAGGCACAGGATTGAATGCAACATCATTTTTTATTTATTTATTTATTTTTTGTCTTTTTGCTATTTCTTTGGGCCGCTCCCACGGCATATGGAGGTTTCCAGGCTAGGGGTCAAATCGGAGCTATAGCCACCAGCCTACACCAGAGCCACAGCAACGCGGGATCTGAGCCATGTCTGCGACCTACACCACAGCTCACAGCAACGCCGGATCGTTAACCCACTGAGCAAGGGCAGGGACCGAACCCGCAACCTCATGGTTCCTAGTCAGATTCGTTAACCACTGAGCCACGATGGGAACTCCTTTTATTTTATTTTATTTTTTTTTTGCAGCATCATTTATAAATCCATTGAATAGGAGTCTCGTGGGTAAGACTTGGTGGTTTCACCGCTGTGGCCCAGATTCAATTCCTGGTCTGGGAGCTGAGATCCCACACCAAGCTGCTGCACACCACATCCAAATATATATGTATAAATAAATAAACCCAGTGGACATGAAAGGTGAAGCAAGCTGGGGCAACACTTGATTTGGGTGTCTCTTATTTTGAAGAGCAAATGCTGCTGGCTACCCAGACAGAAAGGAGACTTCAAAAGGAAGCCGTGAGTGACTTGCATTTTTTTATAAGAATGTTCTTATTGCTGTTGTTGTCAAAAACGTAAGCGATAACATTGAGTAAAATGGTACAAGGAAGCTTTGAGGTGAGGTGATACATATTTGCTTTTGTCATAAAATTTGGAGTCTGTGAGCTCCAAAGGAACCTGAAGAAACCAACTAGCAGCAACTCTTGACTTGTATAGGATAAGACCAGACAGCCCCCTGTGTGAGGAGAATCCCCAGTGTCACAGTTGGAAGGGATCACATTATAACCTTTAGGAAGCTAAAGACCCGGAGAGATGAAGTGATTTTGTCTGAGATCAGGCAAATCTACCATTTCTTTCCTGGGCCACTCTGCCTCTCAGGGATTAAGCCTTTCTCTGGATCACAGAAGTCTTCTTCATCAGAGGAGCTTGCTGGACCACTGTGATACTGGGAATACGCTTTCATCCAAACTCCATGGGAAAAGCAAGTCTCTGAAGTCTCCCCACCATTCTGCAATTCTTCAGGACAAGAAGCCCAACTTCCCGTGACATAGCTGGGCATTTGGCCCTGCGGTGCTGCCCAAGGTACCCAGCTCCTGGCAACAGATCACTCTTTCCTGACTCAGAGGGGTGGATGGATTATTTCCTTCCCTCTGGGCCAGAGAGATGCAGCTCCCAGATAAAGGAAGAGTTGATCATCTGCTGTGCACCACACCTTTTACCTTAGGGGGCTCTTCTAAGTCAATGAAGTAAACCTACCTTTTACCTACTAGCTGCTCCTCCCCCTCCCCCATTCTCTTTCCCTGCCCCCTTCTTATGTATTTATTTTTTTGAAATTTTAGAATTGGACTGGAACTAAAATCATTATCATATGCTTTCCTATCCTATTCTGCTTTAGAGTCATGGAAAAACATGAGCTACAATCAATTGTCCAACCAGTTTGACTTGTAAAGAGTAGAAATATGATTAAAATTTGCTTCTCTCAAGGAGGAGTTCCCATCGTGGCGCAGTGGTTAACGAATCCGACTAGGAACCATGAGGTTGCGGGTTCGGTCCCTGCCCTTGCTCAGTGGGTTAACGATCCGGCGTTGCTGTGAGCTGTGGTGTAGGTCGCAGACATGGCTCAGATCCCGCGTTGCTGTGGCTCTGGCGTAGGCCGGTGGCTACAGCTCCGATTCAACCCCTAGCCTGGGAACCTTCATATGCCGCGGGAGCGGCCCAAGAAATAGCAACAACAACAAAAGACAAAAAAAAAAAAAAAATTTGCTTCTCTCAAGATAAAGCAACAAAGATGAAAATGGAAGAGTTTTCACACTATATAACAAAGTATAGTTACATTTTTATAGTGGTATTTAATAATTAAGACTCTTAGGTGTTAGATACAAAGTCCTATCTGCTCAAATGTATTAATCTCTTTTAATCTCTTCAAGTGGTAAATATTTGGGTGTGTGCAAATCTTTTTTTTTTCCAGTTTTATTGAGATATAATTGACATATAGCACAGTATAAGTTCAAGGTGTTTGGCATGACAATTTCAAGTGGTAAATATTATTGTCTTTATTTACACAGGTTTCTACTGAAATAATTAATGTCCAGAATTATCATAGCCTTTTCTGTTTCAAGAACAGTAATATTTAATGGCAGTAGTCTAAAGAAGGATATATTTTAAAGTATGATTTATAGGAAAGTAACTGATGGCATTTTTCAGTAGGGATGGACATATAATGATGTTTTAAATAAACTACCAGGTAAAAACAATGGCCTGAGGAGATAGTTATGAATCATTCCTATAGCATAGCATTTAATCAGAGGACTGTTCATAGTTTAATGAAATCACTTAAATGCTAAAATTTGCTTTATCATTTGGTCTTAGTTTCTTTTTTTGAAAAAATCTTCCCACATTAACTAAAAGTATAAATTTTTTAATTTATACTTTTCTACATTTCATTTCTACAATGCACATATGTGACTTTTACTAATAGAAAAAAACAAAAACATTAAAGAAAATTTATCCCATGTAAAAAAAAAGAACTTCAAAATCAGAGGATTGTTGCATAATGGAAGGATCCCCTTTGATATTAATCTCCAGCAAAAGTCATTTGGGGCAAGATGCCTGTCAAAGCAGAGAGGCCATATAAGCAATAAGAAGAGCTTAGAAGTTGAGAATTCTGTTGGCAGGCTACCCTTAAATAGGAAAATGTTTATTCTTTGATACCAGGCAATAATTACATTGATTTGTGATTCATACAAGATACGTACACGCTGCTTTGAACTGTTTCTGCAGTGGAGAGGCTGGGATTGTGCTGGTCTTGAAAGTAGGCGTTAAATAGAAGGATGTCTCCTGGGATTAGCACCCAGTTTGTAGCTGTGCAGCACAGCAAGTTAACTGTCCCAGTTAGGTGTAGAGTCCATGCCCTTGACCTCATTAGCAGACAGCAAAAGTGTTGATAACCTAAACCTCACAGATTCACAAAGGAAAAGGACCGCTTAGCACTGTGGGTGCAGACCTTTCCCAATCAGGCCATGGATGCGGGATGGCAGTCCCCTGGAAACTACAAGCAAATGAATTATTAAGAACAACTCTCTGAATAAACAAATAGAAGCATTTTGTTTGTTTGTTTGTTTGTTTTTCCTGCTCTTATCTCGACTTTGGCAAGCTGTTCATTGATGAGAAAACACTTCTCTAACAGCAGTTTTGGGAAGTCCCATTCTTTTCATGGCCATCTTGACAGCCTTTGACATGCTCAAGCACAAACATGGTGGTTTAACCATCGCTCCCTGCTGGGCACACGTATCTTATCTTTTTTTTTTCTTTTTTTCTTTTTTTTTTTAGGTAGGGAGTTGAATTCGACTTCTCGCTACTACTTAAGGAAAGAAGACTGGGAATGAAAATGTTTTCAAATTCTTTGCTGTGTTGTTCAGGTAAAAACACCTTTTCCTACCCTTCAGTCATTTTCACTGTCCCCTCTCCATCTTTCGTTCCTTCAGTTTGGAGCAGTGGTGCCCAATGCTTTTCCTGCAGAAGCTGACATAGGCATGTGCTACCCCTTCCCTGGGGGCAGAGATAAGTGGGCTGCAGGTTGTTTGCCTTCCTCCTCCTCCCCTGCTCTGTCCTCCCTCTGAAAGCACATGGGATTATGTGAGAGTGGGAGCGACCTCAGCACAAGGATAGTCTCACATCCTCTGCAATTTATATGAAAAGTACCCCATCTGCAAACTTCAGAACTTTATTACGTATAACAAATTGCCTGTGGAAAACTCCACAACTGACTGGACAGTATGTCATAATACTGTGCTTGGGAATTAGAGCTGCAATATATTCCGATTTTCAAGATGAAGTGAGGGACAGAGTCTGCAGGATTTTTGCTACAGAGGCCCTGAGACCCACCAAGCACGGTATTTCCCATTCAGAGCAAAAGTTTCTCCATGACTTAGTGTTTAATCTGTTAGAGCGAAAATTATCTCTGATCGGATCTGGTGCAAATGAAAAAAATACCATGTACAGAAATACTGAAGAAACTACATGGATCTAGGCTCTTATCCTTTTTATGACCTGGTTTGCTCTTCTTTACGATGGAGATGATAATAGTGCTTACCTCATAGGCCCATTAATGCCAGTAAAGTAGTGTAAATGCTGTCTGTCATCAAATATTCTCTCAGGAAAGTTTAACTCCATCACTGACTGTTATTATCATGACACGGACACAGCCATTTTTGAAGTTAAACTGAGGATAAATTCCAACAGTGCTGGTATTGCCATTTTTACTAGCACTAAATTCACCCTAACTATGACATAATACTGAAAGGGAGATGGGCTTATGGCTATCCTTTTAGCCGGTTCTAATAACCATTTAGCCAAAATAGAGGTTTGGCTAAACAGAAAATTAGCCTTTAAAAATTGTCAATTTCTAGTGGAAGTATAAATTGGTACAAACCTTTTAAAGAGTGTTAAAAACTTTAAAAGTTAAATACCCTATGTGGTACATATATACAATGGAATGTTACTTAGCCATAAATACAAATTAAAAATGAATTTTATAAAAATGAAATAATGCCATTTGCGGCAACATGAATGGACCTAGAGATTATCATACTAAGTGAAGTCAGACAGAAAAAGACAAATATCATGATATCACTTACATGTGGAATCTAAAAAATCAGTACAAATGAACCTAATTACAAAACAGAAACAGACTCACAGACATAGAACACAAACTTACAGTTACCAAAGGAGAAAGATGGGGGGAGGGATAAATTTTGGGGGATTAACATATACATACTACTATATATAAACTGGATAATCAACAAGCACCTGCTGTATAGCACAGGGAACTCTGCCCAATATTCTGTAATAACCTATATGGGAAAAGGATCTGAAAAAGAATGTGCATATATATATGTATATATATATATATATGTGTGTGTGTGTGTATATGTGTGTGTGTGTGTGTGTATAATGGATTCACTTTGCTCTACACCTGAAACTAATACAACATTGTAAATCCAATATAAAATAAAAATTAAATTTTAAAAAATTGTTGATTTCTAGTGGGAGTGTAAATTTTTACAAACCTTTTAAAAAGTGTTAAAAAAAATAACTTAAAACTCAAGTACCCTATGTCTGAGCCATCCCTTAACTGTGATTTTTATTTATGGAAATAATCAGAGGTGTGTGAAAAGATACACATCTAAGATTCTTTATCAATTTTACTTATAACACTAAAAAAAAAAAACTGGAAAAGCTTTAATGTCCAACGTAGCTTTCTAGTTAAATAAAACATTTACATTTAAATGATGGAAATCTACACAGACATTAAAAATTATGTCATAGAAGACTGTATATTGGCATGGATAAATGTTCCTTGTATGTAG
The DNA here is from genome assembly GCF_054392235.1 of Sus scrofa. Taxonomy (NCBI): domain Eukaryota; kingdom Metazoa; phylum Chordata; class Mammalia; order Artiodactyla; family Suidae; genus Sus; species Sus scrofa. The sequence continues at coordinate 166,344,395 of NC_139395.1, forward strand.
CCCAGTGAAAATAGCAAGTTATGAAACAGTTTAAGAATTGTATTCATATATAAATGTAACAGACAGAGGTATGCCAATGCAAAAAAAAAAAAATTATTTAATGAAGCTCTCTGTGTGCTCAGAACTTTGATTTTCCAGTCTACCCAGAGGATACATATTTTTTGGCCCATTCTTGTTTAAATCTTAGTCTAGGCCCCTGATGTTTACAATACAATCTGGTTGTTAAAATTTTGGGCTCTCTCTCTTGACTGTTCTGTCAAAATCCATTGCTATTAGCTGTTGCTATTCATAGTTCCAAACTTTCTCTCTCTGAAAGAACACTCTCTACCCCACTTTCACTAACTCCAAGCATAGCAGGGAAGAGAGAGAAATCCTCTTTTTGTGCCCACCTGAGAGCATCAGTAGTGGGAAGAAGACCTGGTCCTGATCTGGGGCCACTTTATTTGCACGGCATCTGCTGCTGTGTGAGCCACAAGCAGACTTTCCTGAGACCCTATTTTGTTCCACACCAGCATCCCCACAGAGCACTCCCTCACAGTGTAGGGATAGCTGTGTGTCTTTTGGCCCCCACCCCAGAGGCTCTACCTCCTACCTGTCTGCTCATCTTTGTGCTCCCTTTGGACCCTGGGGTCTTCTCCTGTGCCCTCTGAGAGTCGTGGGGAACTGAGAAAGGTGTATCCCCTTCCTTCTCTCTCTTCCAGGCACACTCCAAGATCTCTTTGGGTTCTACTAGCCTGGATTATTCCATCTGTGTTTCTGCCTTCTGAAATCACCCAATGTCCTTAGCAGGACCCCTCCATCTTTAAGGGTCACATGTCATACAGCTCCCTTGCTCCCTGGGCATGGGATGGGATGGTGGAAGGGCCATGGAACCAGGGAAGACAATTTGTCATCCCTGAAGGATCTCAGAGAACCACCCTCAGAATCCAAGCCACAATTTTCAAAATCTAAAAAAAATTAAGTATATTTACATAAGATAGTGCTCCATTGTAAATGTACAGTTTGATGAGTATTAACAAATGTAAACACCCATATAATCACACAATCAAGATACAGAACATCTCATCTGTCAAAAAAGTATCCTCGTGCTTCTTCTTCTTCTTTTTTTTTTTTTTTTTTTTTTTTTTGTCTTTTTGTCTCTTTAGGGGCCACACCTGCAGCACATGGATGTTCCTAGGCCAGGGGTCGAATTGGAGCTGTAGCCGCCAGCCTACACCACAGCCAGAGCCACAGCAACGCCAGATCCGAGTCACATCTATGACCTACACCACAGCTCACGGCAATGCCAGATCCTCAACCCACTGAGCGAAGCCAGGGATCGAACCTGCAACCATGGTTCCTGGTCAGATTTGTTTCCATTGTGCCACGACAGGAACTCCCCCTCTTGCTTCTTTAAAGTCTGTTCCTGCTCTCTGGTCTTGGGCAACTCCTGGTCTTCTTTCTATCCCTTGAGATTTGCTAGAATTTCATGTAAGTGCCATAATACAGCCTACACTTTCTCCTGTCTCGCTAAGCACAATGTTTCTGGGACTCATCACTGATGTTGCTGTAGTTTGTTTCTTTTCATTGGTAACATTCCATTACGTGGATATATCACAATTTGCTCATCCATTCATGTGTTGATGGATATTTGGGATGTTTCCATCTTGGGATTATGTCAATAAAGCTGCTATAAACATCCATGTACAACTCTTTATGTGGATATCTGTTGTAATTTCTCTTGAGTAAATACCTAGGAATGGAATGACTGAGTCGTATGATAGCGTTCACATAACTTTATAAAACTGGCAAACTGTTTCCAAAGTACTTCTTTCATGTCCATTGGAAGTATACAAAAATTCTAATCCCTCCACATCCTTGCCAACACTTCTTTTTGTCAGTCTTTATAATTTTAGCCTTTCTAGCAAATGGAATGTGGTATTCCACTGTGGTTTTAATTTGCACTTCTGATGACTAATGATGTTGAGCATCTTTTCATGTGCTTATTAGCCATTTGTATGTCTTCTTTGGTGAAGTATCTGTTCAAATCTGTTGTCTACTTTTTTTTAAATAAGCTTTTTATTTTATAATAGTTTTTTTTGGTGTTCCAATCAAATTTTATTTACAAAAATAGGCAGTGGGCCAGATTTAACCTGAAAACCATCCTGGGCCAATTCCTTGTCTGGATAAATCTATACAACACTGTCAAATATTTAACACAGGATACATAAATGGCAACTATCAATTGAATTATATATAAAATAGCCAAATAATAAAACCTGTTTTTATTTCGATACTTTAAATGGTTGATTTTTTAATATAACAGTTTTTTTGGCTTATAGAAAGGTTGCAAAGATCGACCGAAAGAGTTCCTATATACCACACACCCAGTTTCCTCTACCGCTAACATCATACATTAGTATGATTCATTTGTTACAACCAATGAGCCAATATTGATACATTAGTATTAACTAAAATTCACACTGTATTTCTGATTTCTTTGTCCTAATGTCCTTTATCCCCTCAGGATCCCATCTAGTCATGTTTCCTTAGGCTCCTCTAGGCTGTTAATTTCTCTCAGCCATTCCTTGCTTTTGGTGCTCTTGACAGTTTGGGGGACTATTAGCTATTTTATAGAATATCCCTTAGTTGGACTTCATCTGGTATCAATCACATAATTAGACTGGGGCTGTAAGTTTGGGGGGAAAAAATACAGAGGGAAAGTATCATTCTCATCATGTCGTATCAAGGGTACATGCTGTCGACATGACTGGCCACTGCTGGTGTTTTAACCTTGATCATATGGCCAAGGTTACGACTGTCAGGCTTCTCTACTATACAGTTACTCTTTGTTTCTGCCTCCCACAATGTGCTTTTTGGAAGGAAGTCACTAAGCATAGCCCACACTTAAAGGGTGGGGAGTAACACTCCTCTTCCCTGGAGGAGGATATCTCAATAAGTTATTTGAAATACTGCTGTATGGGAGATTTGCCTATTAGCCCCACTTATTTATTTATCTATTCAATCCTTTACTTATATTAGTATAAACTCATTAGTATTTATTTTATACTTTAGATTATAATCCAATACTATATTGTTCATTATTCATTTCACCACTCAAATTGTTTTATTGGAAGTTCTTTTAGTTAGTGCCTTGTCCATCTGCAGTAGCCCATCATCATGTTTTCCTTTTTTGTTTTGTTTTGTTTTTCTTTTGGGGGGCACACCCACAGCATGTGGAAGTTTCCAGTGACAATGCTGGATGCTCAACCCACTGCTCCACAAGGGAAGTCCCATTGTGTTTTTTCAAGTACTTTTTCTCTGAAACTACAAGATGTATCTGGGAGAAAAGATTTGATGAGTAAATCTGCATTATCTCCTACCTAAGTGCTTGCAAGGCTCGGATCTTCCCACACAGTGTGGCTGCTGTATCCCTCACTCCCCACAGATGCTGTCTTTTGTTGAGAGGGCAACACAGGGCAAGATGCGTAGAGAACCATTTGAATGGTGCTTGAACGGTGCTCATAGAGAAAGAGGTTACCCTGTGACAACACGGAGAGTAAGATTCTGCACATCCAGGCACCAGCCTGTCCTGTAGGAATCACACAGTATGTGTGGGAGGCAGCACTCTCTAAAGTCGAACAGTGGTACCAAGTGGAGGAATTGTAGTAGATAGGTCAACGCAAGGGACTGCTCCTTCTCTTTCTAAAAACCTGCTATGGAGCACCTCAGTCAATCGTTCCAGTGTTTAGATAACATTTTCCTCTGGTTGCTCCGCATCAGAGGTCAGAGTACCGTAGCCCACAGGCCAAAACCGGGCCACTGACTGTTTTTATAAATAAAGTTTTATTGGAACACAACCCCTCGTTCATTCACACATTGTTTATGCCTAGTCTCACACTCAAATGGCAGAGTTAAGTAGTGACAAAAGAAATATTTCTCTAGCCCTTTACAGAAAGTTTCCTGACCACTGCTCTATTTCATGACTAGCCGAAGTCTTACAAAGTAATTGAGGGCCGCTTTCATGAGTTATAGCCTCCAGGGGGACAGAGAACCACCCCTCAGTGCCATCTCTCCAAGGAAACTTCACAGGAGGTGTCTTAAGTACCCACTTGTAAAATTAAATAACCCTGTTTATCTAATCCCCTTGCTTTGACCTTCTCTCTCTTATCTAAAACTAAAATTTACAATTATGCTTAATTGCTGAATAGGCTCACGGGTTAGGAATACATATGCAGAAGACTAATATGTTGATCAAATACCTTTAAGAAATTTAGGAGTCAGGGAAACTTTCTCCTTAATCAGAGGCCATCAAGCATTTAAAGACATGAAGAGCACCTAGATACCGGTGAGACTTGGATCATTTCCACTTTACTGCTTTTCAAATTCAGGACGTTTTATTGATCTTCAAAAGGCTTTGGGCGATTGGTGTGGAGATGTGGCACACAGGATAACACAGGTGTAACAAGGGCTTTCCAAATAAAATGCAAATTGGGTTTAACCAAGTGCAACTATCACAGAACCATGAAGTGATCAGGGAACTTTTTGTTCTACCTGCATGACCTGGGAGAGTTTTATTTTATTTACTTTATTTTCTCCTATGTACACATTTCTTTTTCAAAAATGCTGACACTACTGAGAACAGTTTTGAGAGCTGTAAAGAAGGGGCCAAGCCACCGGGTAGCCTTCCAAACTCAAGGACAAAATGATTGCCAGAGACCTCTGTTGCTCGAGGCTGGCCAAAGTGTGTTTGTCATTGTGGACAGGTGGTTCCGTCTAGTGGGAACAGTCTTGCCTGGCCTCTGTTGCTGGTTCAGCCACTTCAGCTCTGTGACTTTGAACAAACTCTGTATGAGCCCAACTTGTAAAACGAGGCTTGCCTGTGCCTTGCAGAGTCACTGTGAGGATATGAAATAATAGACGTAAGTCTAGGACACATGATAAATGACAGTTTTCTTGACTGGTATTATTGTCAGGATACTGCACAGCTACATACACCAAGAGTCAGGGGGTCAGAAAGTGAAGTGTGATGACCCAGACCACGAGCATTCTGGAATAATCACTGGGATCACCTACTTGGACCTGGAGAAGTCTAAGGAGAGCCCTGCTCTAATCTCTGTCCTACCCCTTGTCACTTCTTCCTCTGCCTGCAGAGAGTCAGGGACCCCCCATGACAAATTGCAGGCATGCTTGGAGGAAGCGCAGACACCAGTGTAACGAAGACTCAGACCATAGGGAATCTTCAGGCCTGTGACTCCCTGGCTGGGCCCTACCTCTGGTCTGAAGGTCCTTTTTTTTTTTTTTTTTTTTGTCTTTTTGCCTTTTCTAGGGCCACTCCCACGGCATAGGGAAGTTCCCAGGTTAGGGGTCCAATTGGAGCTGTAGCCACTGGCCTACGCCAGAGCCACAGCAACGTGGGATCCAAGCTGTGTCTGCAACCTACACCACAACTCACGGCAACACCAGATCCTTAACCCACTGAGCAAGGCCAGGGATCGAACCCGCGACCTCATATTTCCTTAGTTGGATTCGTTAACCACTGAGCCACGACAGGAACTCCTGAAGGTCTATTTTCTCTAGCTCCAGAGCAACAACTTAGGATCCAGATCAGAGCTTTATTTGGTTTCTCTACTGATTCCCTTCACTGCTGATAGGCCCTTGGTTTAATCCCGAAGGTGCCCAGATAGGTCCACATTCTGTTGATCTTACTCTAAAAGATCAGGAGGCAACCCGAGGTCATGGGCTCCATGCTCTGCAAGAGGCCAGACCAGGGAACGATTATTATGATAATAACCTATTATCTTTATAACCTTCGGTGCTGAGTCAGCAGCAAGGCTGCCCCGGTCAGGAGTGGCAGAGGTGACTGCCTGCATTTCGTGATTAGGGGGGCAGGCGGAGGTGGGTGTTGGTTGGAGAGAGTATATTCATTTTCTAGGGCTGCCATAACAAAGTACCACAAATTGGGTGGCTTAAAGCAACAGATATGTATTGCCTCACAGTTCTGGAGACTAGAAATCCCAATCACGGTGTAGGCAGGGTCCTGCTCCCTCTTGCAACCTGTAGAGGAGAATCCCGTCTCACCTCTTCTAGCTTCTGGCATTTGTCAGCAACCCTTGGCATTCCTTGCATTACAGATGTGACATTCCATTGTCTCCTCCAAGACCACACGGTACTCTCCCTGTGCGTCTTCATTGTCTTCCTTCTGTGCCTGTCTCCGCATCTCATCTCCTTTTTTTTTGTAAAGACAAGTCCTATTGGACCAGAGCTTACTCTCCTCCACCATGACCTTAACTTTATTATACCTGCAAAGACCCAATTCCCAACTAAAGTCACATTCGCAAGTTCAGGGAGTTAGAACTTCAACTTATATTTTGGGGGAACCCCGTTTAACCTATAACAGAGGGAGGGGGGAAGAAGCAGACCGGGTTCTTCTAACCACTCACTCCTGCAGGCGGGAAGACCCTTAGCGCCTCATAACTTTGACCTTAGCCAGTTATTTCCAGTTGTGACAAATAGCCCTGCAGTCCCCTGTGGGCTCTTGTTCACAGTGTATCTGCTCCTGGGGGTAGCAATGTGTGGTCAGAAAAGCTGAACTGGAATGGTTTTAGCCAGCCTGAGAATCACAGCCTCTAGTAAAAAGAAAAAGAAAAAAAGAAGATCTGCATTTGCTCTATTACCAGCCACTTTCACTCTATGGTGAATAGATCCCAGATTCCTTTGGAGTTAAGATATGGATAAAGTAAAGAAAAAAAGAGAAGGCTTGAGGAATTCTGTGTGAGATAAAGAGAAAAGGAGAATGCTGGTATCTTAGGGAAAAAAAAAAAACAAACAAACCTCAATTTACTCTGTTTTGCCAACAGTTGGCTCTGGACATCAGCCTTTACGTGTGAAAGCCAAGAGGAAAATCATTCGGCTGTGTGATTCCAGTCAGTCTGCTGCATTGCCTCCATCCCCAGGCCAGTTGGCAAATTGGGGTGGTTGGTTTCTTACACCAGGTCCCAAGTTCCCCATTCTCCTTCCCAGACTCACAGGGCACAAACTGGTCCCCAGTCAGAACACCATCACACGAGTAGACCCTGCCTATTTCTTGCTGATGTGGAAATGTGAACATGGTTCAGAGTGAGTAGCAGGGCCAGTCCTGCCCTACCTCTTAACAGGCAGAATAAGCAGCAGATGCTCAGGCATCTAACTAGGAGTAAGCCTTATTTAGGCACCACTCCATGGAAGGGTGCCGCAGCTTCTGCTTCCTGCACTCTCTGGGCACCAGGATTTTTATTGCAAACCACAGCTGGTGGGGGCAGCAGCAGGGGAAAGAGTGGTCAACCCAGCTCAGTACCTCTCCTCTGTAATATCTGAAGATGCTATTTTCCCTGGAACTTGATGAAAACAATAAAAAGGAAAGCTGAGGGTTATTGAACCAGAACAATGAAATGAATTATTAACCATTCACTAAATGCACAACAAGCTATAAATAACACAGAGTTATATCCTTGGTGTACCTCAGATTCTTCCTGTTAGAAAGGTCCTGGCCTCCCACATATTTGAAGGAGACCCTGCATGCCTCTTCTTCAGCCTCTTTTCAATATCGCTTAAGAACTTAGCTTCCTGGAAGGCTAGTGGTTCTTTCATAGAGGAGAAATATATAGGAATGTATTCAAGAAATGTGTCATTGGTCTTGAGCGGAGAAGAGAAGGGAAGATGGTTCAGGAGGAGGTAATAAAAGGACCGAATAGACTCTGCATTCCCAGGAGGACCAGGGTTGATAATGTCCCATGTAGATGAGCAACAGAAACAGGAAAGAGAGGGAAATTCCATGACCATTCCTAGGAGGGTCTGGGTTGGGGCTAAAGATGTCCATATCCAGAGTTATGAAACTGTAGATGGCCTTTGCCTCCATGCTGGCCCAGGGTGGTAGGATTTCTCCTGTTGGAGGCGGGTAATATTGCTTGCAAGTGTGACACCAACTCTGGATCTAAGACTTCCTGGGTTTGAATTTTAGCTCTGCCACTGACTAGCTATGTGACTCTGGTCAGATTTAATTATCTTATCTGTTCTTAGTCACAAAGGACTTAACTATCAGATGGGGATAAAAATAGTACCCACCTCAAAGTGTTGGTGTAAAATTGAAGTTATCTGTATAAAACAGAGTAGTTCCTGGAACATAGTAAAGACTCAGTAAGCCTTAGCTATGAGAATAAAAGTGATTACCCAAAATTGCATCGCCTTCCGGGTCTGACTTGACTATGGTTTTGTCTTGAGGTCAGATGCTACATTGTTTTCTGATCCTTTTCTCAATGTTTCATTTGTCCACATTTTCCAATGTCCCACTGCGATTCATGCTGATTGAGTCAGGTTCTTATAAAAGGGATGAGTCAAATTTCAGAGAACCTATCTGCCTTTATTCACAGCTCAGAAATTTCAAGTCTTTTTGTTGTTTGTTTGTTCGTTCATTTGTTTTTTACCCCAAGAATGAAACATAGGGGCTACTGCATAGATTTGAGCAAATTTCCTGTCCTCTGGAGGAGGAGGATCTTTTCTCAAGTTCTTCAGAATGTCCGCTTCTAGCTTCCTGAGAATGCCTGTACCCGCTTTCCTTGCTTTGGTGGAATGGGTTTGTGGACCCCCCTAGCTTTCGATGGGAAGAGAAAAACTTCCAGGATGAATTCGGCCTTAAACTCCCCCCACCCAGCTCCACTAGTTAGAAGTCATTATTCTGTGTCTACTTCCATATTGACTATTTTTGTCCATATCCTCCTCCTCTCTCCCTTTCCCCACTTTACCTCCTGCCCTTCCCATCCCCTAGCTCTTTCAAAGTAATTAAAATGTACACATAGAGCAGAGCCCTAACCTGTTACTGTTTAAAGAGTTCACATCCATCTGTGCTCCATACACAGTGTGATTTGATGGGGGCATGAGGCTCTTTTTACCCCCTAAACATCACCTGTTTGGGCTTCTCCCAAAGTCTGAAATCTTCCTGACTAAGCCCCTTCCTCTGGTTTAAAGCACTTTCTCCCCAAGTTTCCTGTAAAAATGCGAATACCTTTCTAGGAACGGTAACTCACTGGTAAAGTCTCCATTGTTCATCAGATTACAACTTGATAACAGTTCCGAAGAGCTTGATACAGAGTGCAAGGGCACGAGATTAGTCTAAAGGAGGGAGAGGTGTGCTCTGATAAAGGGGAACATCCTTCCGCCCGCCAGGCTCAGTCCGGCCCAGGCTGTGAGCTGCAGAGGGGCTGGCCCTGGCGGTAACTACCATGGGGTGCAGGGACCTGGGCAAGATTTGGGCATCAGAGGCAGGTCAAGGGGCACATGATCCCAAAGGGTGACTTGGGAAGCACCAAAGATAGATTTGATTTGTTGGCAGAAGGCCCTCCATGAGAAATACTGTTTAATTTTAGTTTTAATTTCTAAGGCATGCCTTATGTTTGAGGAACTTTCCTGTTTTTTTCATAATGTGAAAAAGCATGTTTTCATTAAGCAACGCTATACCAAAGATGACATTGCTGTTGATGTTACTGTTGATGTGCAGACATTTCCTTGAAAAACAGATGTACTTTAGTTCCTTTGCTTACTTCCAGAAGCCCAGGGAGGGACAGCCACAGGGCGCCCAGGTTTCCTTTCTTGCTGGGGCGTCATTCTTTTCTTTCTGATTCTTTCCTCCCTGTCCCCCTGGCCCTGCGGCTCTTCTCCCTTCTGTACAGGGCTCCCCTTAGACAGTTGTTTCTCTGTATCCTGCCTAGATAAGGCTGCTTCCCTGAAATTTTATTATTGTGATTATTATTGTGCATTTTGAAATGAAACCAATATGAAATGCACATACAATACAGAATAATTAAACAAATACAATAAAAATCCCTTTAAATCCTCTATGAAGTTTTGTGAATCTCTATTTTAGGGCAATTTTAGAAATTCCTTTCCTTCTTATCTTTTCTTTTTTTCTTTTTCTTTTTTCTTTTTGCTTTTTAGGGATATGGAAGTTCTCAGGCTAAGGGTCAAATCAGAGCTGCAGCTGCTAGCCTACACTACAGCCAAACCAATGCACCCTCAACCTATACGACAGTCCATGGCAACACCAGATCCTTTAACCCTGAGCAAGGCCCGGGATCAAATCCACATCCTCATGGATACTAGCCAGATTCTTAACCCACTGAGCCACAACAGGAACTCCGTTTTATTTTATTTTATTTTATTTCATTTCATTTTGGGGGCTGTACCCACGACATATGAAAGTTTCCAGGCTAGAGGGCAAATCAAAATTGCAGCTGCCGATCTACACCACAGCTCACAGGAACACCAGATCTCCCACCTACTGAGCGAGGCCAGGGATCAAACTCACATCCTCATGGATACTAGTTGAATTTGTTTCTGCTATGCCACAATGGGAACTCCCTTTCTTTCTTCTTAAAAGAAGGCAACAGGAAAGAGTGGGAAGGCTATGAACTTTGGACCCAGAGAGACATGAATTTGTGGCTAGACAAGTTTTGTAAGCTGTCTCTGAGCTGTGCCCATTCAACTTGGACAGAAATCTCTATGTTGCAGAGTTGTAAGGATTAGAAGGAATTCTTAAATCCTAAGGTTGTTTTGAGGACTAAATAAGTTAATGTATGTCAAGTAACTAGCAAAATGCCCAGCACTTAGCATAAGCTCTATAAATGCCATGTAGTCTTATTAAATTATTAGTAAAATTATAAGACATACATAAGAAAGCTAGAGATGAAAAAGAAATTAAGCCAGACAATGGAATATTATTCAATGCTAAAAAGAAATGTATTTATCAAGCCATGAAATGATATGAAGGAAACTTAAATGCAAATTACTAAGTGAAAGGAAGTGAAAAGGCTATATTCTGCCTGCTTCCAACCACATGACATTCCGGAAAAGGCAAAACTATGGAGACAGTAAACAAATCAGTGGTTGCTAGGGGTTTGGGATGGGGGTGGGAGGAAGAATAGGAAAAGCACAAAGGATTTTTCAGGCAGTGAAAATAGTCTGTATGATTCTATAATGATGGATACATGTCTTGTTTAACTTTAACCAAGCCCATAGAATGTACAACACCAACAACGAAATTTAAGATAAACCATGGACTTTGGATGATTATAATGTGTCAGTATAGGTTCATCAATTGTAACAAAAGCATTATTTTGGTTAGGGGATGTTGATGATAGGGAGGCAGGAAGGATATTGGAAATCGCTATACCTCCCTCTTGATTCTACTGTGAATTGCTCTAAAATTTTTCTAAAAGAATAGTCTTTTTTAAAAAATTTAGGGAGTTCCCATTGTGGTGCAGCAGAAAAGAATCCGACTCGTATCCATGAGGATACTGGTTCAATCCCTGGCCTCACTCAGTAAGTCAGGGATCCAGCATTGCCCTGAGCTGTGGTGTAGGTCACAGACGCATCTTCGATCCTGCATTGCTGTGGCTGTGGTGAGGGCCAGCAGTGGTAGCTCTGATTCGACCCCTAGCCTGGGAACTTCCTATGCTGTGAATGCTGCGCTAAAAAAAAAAAAAGAAAGAAAAAAGAAAGAAAAAGAAAAAGAATTTAGCCAGATAAGGAACAGAGAAAAATCACTAAGCAGGGAGAAGTAAAGTTGCATTCTTTCCCACTTTGCACTAAGGTCCTGGCTTTTATGGCTCTGGACATCCAACAGTGGAACAAAGAAGGGAAGATGAAGCTTGGAAGAAGATGACAGGAGGAGAGGAGAGGGCACAGGCTTTCAGGCAGCTACAATCTCACAGCATTTGGTAATGGCTTGAAAATGGGTGATGCCATTATCATAAAAGCATACAAACAAGGCAGTGAAGTAGCCATTGTTTTAAAGTCACTTAGTGAAGAGCATTTATCTTGCTGTCTGATTATGAAAACAGTATATGTCTTCACTGGAAAATTAGAATATACAGAAAAACACAAAGACTAAAATGGAAATAATCTATAACAAGGAGGGGACCATCCATTACATCACTTAGGGTCAGCCCTTGTAGTCTTCAATATATATATATGCATATAGTTTTTTTTTCCTTCTACAAATTCAGGGTTTTTTTATAAAAGCATACCAACCTTTTCACTCAATTATATAATGTAAACGTTGTCCCAGGTCATAAATATTCTTCTAGTGCATCTTTTTAAAAATGTATTATTAAAATTTTAAAAAATATTTTATTTATTTTTTTACCAAAAAAAATCACAAGCACAAATTTATTTATGTTAGATATTTGAAATCTAAACCAACAAACAGCAACAACAAAAAAATCTAAAATATTAACTGTCACCCGCCATAGCATGGATACCCATTTACCAAACAAAAAAAATTTTTTAATTATGAAAATATAGAGTCCAAAATAATAAGCCTCCATGTACCCATCACCCTGATAACAACAATTACCAGCTCATGACCAGTTTTCTTTCATTCATATATGGTCCACTTCTCCCACCCAACTCTTAGATTCTCCTGAAGCAAATCCAATGTAAAATGACATTTCATCTATAAATACTTCAGGATGTATATCTCTCTAGAGGACATGGAGATTCTTTCAAAAATATAATTATATAATATTATCATGCTTAAAAATAGTAATACTTTCTTGATATCAAAATATTACATTCAGTGTTTACTTTTTCCTGGTTCTCATATTATATTTTAACCATTTGTGTCAGGATTAGATGTGGGTATGTGAGCCAATAAGCAAAAACCCTGAGTTTTAATTGGAAGTATTGATATGAACTCACAATGTATTTTTATCTAAAAGCAAAACACCTTTTTAAAAAGTCTGTACACTAGAAACAATGACTAACCCAATAGCAAAGAACACTTTTAGTGCCAAGATTATAAGCTCTAAATACCATTTTTCTTCTAAGAAAAACAAGTTTCTTGGAGAAATGTCAGATTCCAAGTGTGGGGCAAAAAATGTATAAGACAAGCCTGAAACATCTTATACCAGAAAGCAAGGAAAGTGTGCCCCAACCCCAGAGTCATGTCCAAAGGAACTTGAATAGGCTCCCATGGTTCAATGACATTACCATTTAATAACATCAGCTTCAATAGAATGAAATACATCAAATATGTGTCAGTCCATAAGGTTACAGTGAGACCCCTCCAACTTCAAAGTACTCGTGGTCACTTTGAAAGACAGTAGGAAAAAAACTGTATTTTGGTAATAAGCAAATTAAAGAGAAAGTGTCAAATATTCACTTTGCCTTTCCTTGACACATAATACCTTAAAATACATAGTTAATCAGAAGTTTCTTTTTATATTAAATTACAACTCCAGATAGTAAAAACATAGGATTGAAAGTCATAAAGGCTACTCTTTTGAGCCTTTGTGACTTGATTGTCACATCACCAATAAACTAACAAACTGTATAACATCTATTTCTTTATAATCATTCATCTCCCCTCCAGGCTAGTCCAGATCTCCTGGCATGTCCCAGTGACTTTGGACTTGGTCATGAGATGCCTTTGAATAATGGAATGTGAGCAAACCTGACATACAGCACCTCAAACCAGAAGCAAAATCATGTGCATGGTTTGGCTCTTCTTCCCTTGAGTTTCTGTCCACAGCCATGGAAATAGCAAGGGCCAGGTGGTGGTTACTTCCTCACCCAGAGTGTCAGAATGAGAAGACATGTAGAGAAGACCTAACACAACCCATAGCCTGGGAGAAAGAAGAGTTGACTGGCAAACCCTGTGAGCAAGAAATAGTTTTAGCCCTAGTACGACACTAAGATGTGGGGAGTTTGCTGCTTTTGCCAAAAACATCAAATTTGACTCTGAGCACATTTCTACCCTCAGCAATTACAGAACATACAAGGGACAGAGCCACATGTTAAATGATGTCATGGAGATTCACTCAGTTAGGTCCAGACTGAGAAATCCCGAGAAACAGAAACTCTAGTTATCCTTACAAAAAATAATTGCAAGGGAGTTCCCTGATGGTCTAGTGGTTAGGATTCAGCAATTTCACTGCTGTGGCCAAGATTCAATCCCTGGTCTGGGAACTGAGATATCATATCAAGGCACTGCACACAGCAGTGGAAGGAAGGAAGAAAAAAGAAAGGAAGAAAGAAAAGAGGAGGAATGGAGGGAGGGAGGAATTGCAAGGAATAAAAAGGGGGAGATAGAGGAAGAAATTATAGATGACTTGAAAGACATTCAACCAATCAATCACAAGCATTCTGTAATTTATTTTAATCAAGATCCTTCAATGGACAATCCTCGATGCAAGAGTGCCAAGGGGTGACCATTTTCAGGTGGAGGCTCCGGAGTTATGGACAGAATTTGGTTTTTAGGCCGGGTGTTTATACACACCTCCTTGGCCCCTTGTGGTGGTGGTGGTGGGGGGGGATAAATTGAGAAGAGAAGGCTTCCAATTGTACAAATATTAGGGGTTTGCTGAATTGGTCTAAAGAGTATTCACACAGTCTTCCATAAGCAGTGGGAGCCAAGGGAGGGTTCTTGAGCATGGCCGTGACGTGATGAGAACGAGGTTTAAGAAGACTAACAGCTAAAGAGGATGGCTTGTTGGGGGTGGGAAGGGAGGCAGGTAGCTCAGCTCAGAGGCTCCTGAAATAATAGAAACAAAAAAAAACAGAATGAGGATGGAAACAGAAATATGTGAAAATTCAAACACCATTAATTAAATAGTATACGGATGGAATCTCCACTTCAGAAAAATTAAGAGTATTATTCAAAGAGTCCCGGGTCATGAGATGATGCTAGTAACTATAGTCACGAATCAGATTTAAAAATTTGAGTTCCCGTCGTGGCGCAGTGGTTAACGAATCCGACTAGGAACCATGAGGTTGCGGGTTCGGTCCCTGCCCTTGCTCAGTGGGTTAATGATCCGGCGTTGCCATGAGCTGTGGTGTAGGTTGCAGACGCGGCTTGGATCCAGCGTTGATGTGGCTCTGGCGTAGGCCGGTGGCTGCAGCTCTGATTCGACCCCTAGCCTGGGAACCTCCATATGCCGCAGGAGCGGCCCAAGAAATAGCAAAAAAAGACAAAAAAAAAAAAAATTGAATTTCATACCTGCAAAGGGCTTCAAAGGAGGAAAGGTGGGCAGAAGAGAAAGCGTTGTATAAGGAGAGAGGACCCGGTGTGACGGCTGCGGTAAGGAAGCCTTAACGGCTGGATATACACGATGGTACAAGAAAGCTCACCATGAAATTATGGTGTTGGAGAAAAGGAAACTTTCAACAAGGGAGATGGATGACGGGTGGGAATGTTGTGAAATTAAAGAAGAAGGCAGCATAGTTATTCATAGCTATTCTCCTGTTCTCCCTCCAAAATATGTGTGCTTAAAGAATGAATAGAAAGTAATTGATCTGAAATAGTGAAGCATTAAAGCTTGGAAATATGAAAACATAAGAAATGACCCTGAATTAAAAGTGTTTAAAATGGTTTTTAGGACTTTCTTAGGTCGATAGAAGTCACCTTATCAAAACACTTCAATTAAACTCTTTGGAAAAACAGTCACTGGACTTTCTGCAAGAAAATGTCCCTACTAATTCAAGGCAAACTGTATGGCTAAAAATTATGAAAATTGTCACAGAGCTCCAAAAGGCAACTCCTGCCTCAGTGTGGGTGCTGGTTATTTTTTTCCACGGAGGGTGTTTGAATTGTCAACACTGGCACATTTTCCCTGTCTGGACTCAGACTTCCTAGGTGCAGGTCCTAAGGTGAGAGATGTGACCCAGGCCTTTCTCTAGAGAAGTGAACAGTTAGCTGTGGTCACCTGCCAGCACTGCAGCACCTGGGGGACAGGTGTGCCACCTGGGAGGGTGGACCTGGGTGGGCCTTGAGAACACTCATGATCCCACTTAATTGCCTTCCACCCGGAGACACACCAGACCACAGCACATAGTATGCTTTTACCAAATCAAAACAGAAAGTCAGTGAAGCAACTTAGCACGAGAAAAGAATCCCTTTGATGGAGGAGGCATACCTGGCCAAAGGTTCACCTTCCACCAAAGTTGTGAGATTTGGGGCAAGTTACTCAGCCCCTCCAAGCTTATTTCTTTGTTCATAAGATTTTGGGGGGAAGTGCTTATTTTGAGCACTACTGGGAAATAAATATGTTATACCTAGAAACTATATTTATATATGATATAGTAGGGAATCACATATTCTTTTTTTATATTAATAGAAAAAGGTCTGGAATGTTGTCCACTAAGCTTAATTATAAGTGGTCTGAGAGTGAGGGGCATTGTGGGTATTTGCAGACAGAAGCACAACAGGTGGCCAAGAGCATAGACTCTGGAGCCAGGCTGTCTGGAGACTCGGGGAAAGTTGTCTGTGACTCAGTTTCCTCATCTCTAGAATGGGATAAAGTACAAACCTACCTCAGAAAGTTACTTTGAGAATTAATTGACCTAACATGTGAAATCATTTAGAATAATGCCTCACATGTTGTAAGGGCAATAAAACTGTTAAATATTTATATTGTTTTATTTGGCTTACTCCTGCCTTCTGATTTTTCTACAGCGATCAAATGCTGGTTTTACAATATGAAAAATGTATAAAGCCTAAAAGAAAATTTCTTTTTTTTTTTTTTTTGTCTTTTTGCTATTTCTTTGGGCCGCTCCCGCGGCATATGGAGGTTCCCAGGCTAGGGGTCGAATCGGAGCTGTAGCCACCGGCCTATGCCAGAGCCATAGCAACGCGGGATCCGAGCCGCGTCTGCAACCTACACCACAGCTCACGGCAACACCGGATCGTTAACACACTGAGCAAGGGCAGGGACTGGACCCGCAACCTCATGGTTCCTAGTCGGATTCGTTAGCCACGACGGGAACTCCCTAAAAGAAAATTTCTTTGTAACATACGAACTGTTACTTAAGTGGCAGGCATTTTAATTAATCTCTACTCTAAATAGAACTAAAATAATGAAAACTGTTAAAGTGATATATCAAACACAACCATGGCCGAACCCTCTCTACTGCTCCATTCAAAAAAGGAAAGTCTCTTAGGAGTGAGGTTTATCTATTTGCGGGAATTTTTGCTGCTGTTATCTTTACCTTGCCCTTTGCACAGCAGTGGACATCGAAAGGCCTGTGTTGTGCACCACTTTATTCACAGCTAACTCTGTGTAGATGCACTGGCAGTACCGCAGCTGTCAGTGGTGGGGGTAACCTTGCTTAGCTGTCCAAGCTGTGCAGGGCTTTTTCTTTTTGAAGAGTATAAAGAGGTACCAGCTGCTGCCTCACTCATCCTAGACAAATGAATACAAAATGGTTGACTCATCAGCAACTCCTGACAGACTCTAAACCCTGTGGAGGACAAAGTTCCCCTGAGACCAGACACCTCCGTCCCAGCCCCCTGTTGTCATGGCCACCTGCAAACTCAGCACGGTCTCCGCATACCTTACTGGGTGTCTCTTGCCTGAGGGGTGGCTTCAGGACAGCCAATTGCTATTTTATTGAGGGTATTCAGCTGGCTGAGCAAAGCCAATATTGAAGAAATTTATTATTTGAATTGTTCAAATTCCCCGGGAATTTTCCTCTTACTGTTCAAGAGAAATGAAGAAATGGCAGTGCACCAGACAGACAGATACACACACACACACACACACACACACACACACACACCCCCATATGCTTTAGGTCAAATTATTATCAAGAAGCCAGTAGGATACCTCTTAAAATGTGCTGCTGCAATCATGCTTTCAATCCAGCCACTACACTTTGCAGGTAATTGCCAGCCAGGGGCGAGCCACAAATACCATTAAATACAGACATTATCGTTCCTGACGCCCACGAGCACCATCACAATAATAAACTACCTATGTACTCAGATTCCAGATCACATGGACTATACATTTCACAAGAACTTTGAAAGTCTAGACTCACGGAGGATTTCTCCAGGCTATAAAATTTCTTGGGCGACTACATGAATTCAGAAGAATAAAGTTAATTGAGGAAATACAGAAATAGTGGTGGGTTTATTCTAAATTTAAAGAGCAGAAAGATTTGCCCTTTTGGGTTCAGCTCTTTTCTTTCAAGGTTTCCTTCTATCTTTCTCCAATGAGGCTATGAGCATGACTCTCTAGACCTAACTGGCAAACAGAAATCAATAATCCAAGGCACCCACCCAAGCATTTTGAGGGAATTTATAGCTGGAATGTGTACATATTGATCAAAATGGGCACCCTGCCATTGTTGATAAGGACCTTGGCAGACAGACCTCGGAAAACTGAGCAAAATTATAATATCATAAATGGTAGAATCACTAAACATTTCAGCACATATCACAAATAAAGCAATACAGTTTTTATCAGAAGAAATTATTCCTTACAGAGCCACCAGACTGTTGTAAGGTTTTGGGCATGAAAATATGAGATGTTAGGAAACTCATGTTATTTCCATATTTTAAAAACCTTCAACAGGGTTTTATTGCAAAGATATTTTCAAACAACACACCCGCATTGGTGTAGGGACCCACTAAGGGGAATGTTCTGTTAAGAAATACAGACTGTGATAGAAATCAAAGTTTAGAGGCAAACCAGTGCTTCTATGGATAAGGAAGCCTAAGTCGCAGTCTCCAGGGGGAAAAAAAAAGTGCCATTTAACCTATTTTATAAATGCTCAGGAAAAGGGAATACAAAGGAGAATACTTTCAGAGGCATAATGATAGTTAACATCTTTAGGTTGTTTAACCACAGAGTTCTGGAAATGTTTGACTCTGTATGGGATATCATGTGCCATTTGAGCTTCAGGATGGGTAAATCAAGAGGAAATATCTTTCAGGAAAAAGAAGGAACAAAAATTATGAACGCTGACGGGATCTATTCAAATAATGAATATTCAGTGCCCTTTATATGCAAAGTTCATGTATGCAAATTCTGGAAAGGAAGGAAGTTGCGTTATAAAGTAGCCCAGATATGTGGGACCAATGTATTGCTAGAAAATAAGCTCTAGTTATCATTAGAATAAGAATTAGAAACAAAATGAAAAATATTCTTCCACCTTTGCACAAGTCCTGTTGTGCACACATCTGGAAAATTGCTTCAATATTGGACATCAAGAAATTGCAGTGAAGCAACTGAGTAGGAAGAATCTGCTGGGAGGACAGAAGGCCTGATTCACACATAAAGAAAGACACATATCTTGAACATTAAGCTAAGAGGAACTGGATACTCATTCAACGAAATTCTGAGATGTACTGAAAGGGTCCATATGGACTTAATCCCTCCCCTTCCTTTCTTGTGCAAACTTCTTAATAATATATGTGTGTGTGTATTACAGTTCCAATTTTGATTTTCTCATCTCCATTTCACTCTTCATTTACTCATGCATCTGTAACTCATTGCTCCAGATAAACAGCTCTTGCGAAAGGAAGTAACAATTTCCTAATTCCAAATCTAATAGAGAACTCCTCATTTCCTTGATCTTCCTCTCTTGGCCATCTCTTTATTGAAAATTCTCTCCTTCCACAGCTCCCATGATAATCTCCCTGGCTTTCTTTCTGCCTCTCTGATTCTTTCTTGTCACTCCACTGACTTCTCTTTCTCTACTTGTGCCTTCAATTATATTACCCTTGCTGCTTCTCAAGCTACATGCCAACCCATGACCTTAACTATGCCCAGGCTTCAGTTACTACCTAATCCCTATTATTCCCAAAATCCTCCTCTCTCCTCATAACCTCTCCCCTGAACTCTAGGTGCATATTTTCAGTTGTCCACTGGACATCTCAGTTGAATGTCCCTCACCAATACAAAGACAACATGCCTAAAGTCAAACTCAGGGTTCTCCCTGAGCACCCCCCAACCCTCTCTTCCTCAACCTCTGTCCCACTTCCATAGTGCTTACTGACACACATTGGGTCTTGGGTGAATTACAAAAGTCATCCTTCCTTAAGCTAGTTCAGCCCTAGACCAGATTGGACTGTGGCACTCAGGGATGATGTTAGCCCTTATGCCCCCTCTGCTGAATGTCTTTGTGGGAAGTACAGACTGCACAACCATCTGTAGTAAGGACTCCTGTGTCAGAGAGGGGGAAATTTCCCCCTACCCCTCTTGATTCTGTTGGCTGGTCTAATAACTAGCTTGACACAAAGCAGAAGGTGTGGGGGGTGAATTTTGATTTTGTATGTATAGGGATCTGATAGATATAGGACTCAAAGAAGTGACCAGAGCAGGCAGCTTTTACACTTTCTGGACCAAAAAGTAATAAATTTGTGAAAAACTGACAAGACAAAGTAACTTAGGGCTGAGTACTAATTAGTGAAGAATCTAAGCAGAGTTTGTTTCCACAGCCCTCTCAGCCCTCAGCCCTCTCTCTGGTGATAAGGATGTCTGTCTCTCTATCTCCTGGTACAGGGAGGGTGCCTTTCATGTCAGAGATGTATTTCCTGCTTTCAGGATGACAGAGGAGGGTCAGAGTGTCCTTCTTGAACTGTTTCTTAAGTACCTTTAATTCAAAATAATCAATATGCCAAAGCGGTATATTTGGGGACAGCCTGCCCTGAACCCCATAACTTGCCATTTTCTTATGTCTCAAAGTTAGAATTTCAGAGTCATCATCTCTGTAACTACCCAGGCATCAGATTCTGTTCACTTAATCTTAGAAATAGCTGTTCTGTACGAGAAATGTTTTTGCCTAATATACCATCTCTCAATTTATACAGAATATATGAGCAAAGCTTAATCTCTTTCTTATTTCTTAAGATGAATAAGCATCAATAGAGTTTCTAACATTTTTTGTCTTAGTCTGTCCAGGCGGTTCCAACAGAATACACCAGCTGGATTAAATACCAAACATTTATTTCTTACGACACTGGGGGCTGGAGGTCTGAGATTGGGGTGTCAGCACAGTTAGGTTCTGGGTGAGGGCCCTTTCCATGTTGCATATATCCTTGCATGGCAGAAAGAGCACAGAAGCAATCTTTCTCACGACTCTTAGCGGGCACTAATCCCATTTACGAAAGCTCCACCCTCATGAGCTCTTCTAATGCTAATCACCTCCCAAGACTCCCACCTCCTAATGCAATTATACTGGGGGTAAGTTTTCAACGTATGAATCTGGGAGGAACACATTCAGTCCATAGCATTTTCCTTTCCTTAGTGCAGTCGATCACCCATTAGAATAGACTTATCCCACTTGGAGGCTACTGATAATAAGCATTAAATGTCATAGCAGAATGTATAAGAGATTTTAACAACTGGCCACAAAATGCCTTTCCAGCTCCATGTTTCATTCTTCCATGCTTGCTCCACCCAGAACACAGTACTTGGTGTTTCTTGAATGAATCCACATGGCCTTGGCCTCTGTGCATTTGTACGTGCACTGGTTCTTCCTGAAGTTTCCTTACCTCTCCTTTCCCTACTGAAGTCTTCCTCATCTTTCAAGGCTTATCTCAAAGGTTACTTTTTCCATTAAACTCTCCCACTCTCCCCCAGCTCCCTGCCCCCAGTAGGCTACCACCCCTGGGAAGAGGTACTAGTCTCTGCCCTGAACCCACAGCTCCTTCTACATGAAATACATTTGGAGTTCTGTGGCACAGCAGGTTAAGGATCTGTCACTGTCACATTGTCTGGCATTGCTGCTGCGGTGAGGGTTTTGATCCCTGGCCCAGGAAATTGCATCTGTCTTGTGTATGGTCAAAAGAAATATATATGTTCTACAACCTTCTCATGCTACCGGTTATATTTTTCACCTGACTTTCTCCCCTGTTAGATTTTACTCTCTCTGAAGTACAAATTGTCTTATTTATTTTGTATATCAAAAGCTTAGGATTGTTTGACATATCACAGGTGCTTTGTGAAGGTTGAATGACTGAATAAACAAAACGGATGAATATTTTTAATTAAAGCTCCCTTTCCCTATGTCCAAGGAGAGGCTATAAGAAGGAATTTAAATATTGACTAGGTGTGTAGCACAGATATGCTTTAACACACATAAACAACATGTGAGTGCCAGCAAGCCCCTTCCAACTTCAAAATGTTATGTCACCCCCCACCCCAACACACATACAACCAAGTAGGATACCTTTAGTGTCTGCACAAAGAACTAAGTCTGCTATTTAACTATACCAGCTACTAAATGTGCTAAGAATACTTCTATTTCCTAACTATAGTTTTCATTGCAGTAGTTTTAAAATAAGTACACGTAGAGTCCCTGCTGTGGCATAACAGGATCAGCATCCTCTTGGGAACACTGGGACGAGGGTTCAATCCCCAACCTGGCATAATGGGTTCTGGATCAGGAGTTGCCACAGCTGCAGCTTAGGTGGCAACTACAGCTCGGATCTGATCCCTGGCCCAGGAAAATCCATATGCTGCAGAGCAGCCAAAAATTAAAAATAAAAAAAAAAAAAATTATTTTTTTTTTTTTTTTTTTTTTTTGCTACTCTTTTCTTTAAGAGGTGAAACCTAATTCCCCTCTCCTTGAGCCTGGACTGGACTAACATCAAGTGGAAGTGGTGGTGTAAGACTTGGGAGTCTAGAACTGCATATCACGAAAAGCACTGCAGCACTGCAGCTTTCTCCTCACTTGCTAGCCCTCTCTCAGACTGCTTGCTCTGGGGAAGGCCAGCAGCCCTGGGAGGACATTCAGATCCTGCACAGAGAAGCCTCTGTGGTGTGGAATTCCAGAATCCTGTCAACAGCCATGTGATGAGCCCTCTTGGAAGAAGACCCTCTTGCCCCAGTCAAGCCTTCAGATGACTGCAACCCTAAAACGTCTTTACTGCAACTTGAGAGACCTTGAGCCAAAACCACACCTCAGAAACCTTGTGCAATAATGAATGTCTGTGTTTTAAACTGCTAAACCATGAGGTGATTTATTAGACAAGATCAACTAAATATACACATTGATCAGCTTTGTTGTGAACAACTCCCAGAATATTAGAAAGAGGCTCTCCTCCCTCTCTGCAATCCTCTGGAAAAGATAACTTTAAGGCACAAAAAAAAAAAAAAAAGAGAGAGAGAGAGAGAAGAAAAAGAAATAATATTTGCAATAGCTTGGATGTATTCCTAGGTTCAGGAAGGGCTTAGCTGCCCTTACAAACACTATTCATTTCCTCATTCATTCATAAGTCACTTAAAAGCAACTATTCTGTGTCAGTCACTGTGCCTGATATGGTAGGAGCCCACTTGGTTATTAAGGAAAATGACTTGTGCTCAGAGGAGGCACCTGTAGCCCCTCTGAGTCTGAAATGACCTCAACCATCCCCACCCTCCTTCAAACCCTCAGGGAGTAGCCCTTAGAGGAAGTGAGTGGGGCAGTGCAGACTTAGGAGAGGATTAATTATGCCCCCCTCATAGTTAGGGTTTTCAGGTTTATCACTCACCACCTTCTACATGATAAACCTGTGGTTTTTAATCTCTGCAGCATCGAGCGCGGTTCTTTTCATTTTCAGAGACTGAGGGCGCCCTCTCCGTGCAGGGCTGCAGACATGAAAAGGAAAGCCTGCACATCAGAGAACTTCCTAAACCTAAAGTCTCATCAGGCTTTTCCCAGCCAGAAATTTTTAGACATTTTAACAGGAAACGTGTGTCACAGATGGAACATGAATTTCATCTAAGTTAAGCAGAGTAAATGAGAGAAGGAAAAAAAAAGCCTCAAAGATCAAAAAGCTGTGTAAGAGATACTCCAAGGACCCAGATTATATAAATGTGTGTAAGCTATGAGTGTTTCCATACAGTGCCATTAAGAAACCTGCAATTAAGGTGTTGGAGGTTTTTCTTAAACACACACAGGCACACATACACCCGCAGGGAAATCAATGCCCTCTCATAAAAAAACAGCAGTAGGTGTGCGGAGTGGTTTCTGTGCCCCAGGGAAACACAGCGCTTCTAATGGGCACACAGCCCCCCTCAAGTCGCGTCACTCTACCCTGTGGAAAGATATAATTTGCTGTACCGCTGAGAACTCGAAGACAGCAACACCTCCCTAGGAGCCTTCCACTTCTACAAACCCCAAACAAAGATGTATGAGACTCCCTGCCACTGAGCGGGGTGGTGGTGGGGAGTTTGTCTTCTCCAGATCCAGTTAGGGCATTTATGAGACAGTCCTGTCATCTCCTAGCAGGTACACGCATGTGTATCACACCTGCAGTTCTCTGGAGTCACTCCATCGTGCCTCTGCTTAGTCTGATCCGCAAAGGGCACAGAGGGAACCCTTGTATTTTAGCATGGCCAATGCCATGGCCAGTGCTCTTTCCACAGGCCTGACTCACAGTCAAAGTGTTTTTCAATAACTGAGACCCACTCTCATCTGAAAAAGCAGTCTGGACTGTGCTAAACTTTAGCAAAAGAGACTCAACCAAAAAAAGGGTGATATGGATGGGACCAGAATGTCATAGCCTTTCTTTAGGAAACGGTTCTCAAAGTGTGGTCCCTAGGCCAGCAGCATGGGCATCACCTGGAACGTGCCAGAAATGAAGATTCTCAGACTTCCTGAATGGGGCCCAGAAATCTGTATGTCCAGCAATCTCCAGTACATCTAAGTTTAAGCACCACTGCCTCAGAGGGATGAGTCAGGATCCCATTCTGTGGCTATTTATAGAACCCTGCACATGGTAGAGGAGGATCTATTAGAGTAGTTCTGTTTCTATACTTTGGGATACGAATTTCTGGCTTCTTGTCTTCCTCAACTTGTCTCAGGAGCCACAGTGAAAATCTGGCGATACCTCCCCCGACTTGCTAAGCTGATGGCTGCTATGGTGTTAGTGGGCCTGCCTCAGCTAATCTTATTCTTTCTCAAGATGCCTTATACTTGAGTGGAATTTATCATGTTTCATACCGGAGTAATGCTTTCCTACTGGTGAGGGGCAAGCAGGCTGTGTTGTGTGGGTGTTGATATTAGGTAACTGAGTTTGGGCTGTGAAAGTACACAAAGGCCCACGTTGAGGAAAAGTTTGTTCCGCAGCTAGCCGCCACAGCCGGGCATCACAGACTCGTACTAGATTCGGGGCAGAGTCAGGCAGAGGATGGAGATATTATGGCATCATTCTTTCCTGTCATTCAAACTTCACTGAGAAAAGGTGAGCTTCCTTCAGAATTAAAAAAGAGGAGGACCCATGTCCTCCACTAAATAGAATAGCTTCTCCATTCAAGGATCTCTTATTTAGCTAATGGCTGGCATGGCACTTCTGGACCAATGCAAAAACCTAAATAACTGCATATGTTATTTAGCTTTTATTTTACTGTATTATCAGCAACAGAAAGCAGCAGTGTCAGACTACACAAGAACCGCAAATCAACCGTCTCATTGTTCTCCTTGACCTGCTTCTCTGCTCCACAGGTATAAAAAGACCCAGGATGCTGACCTGTAATTTCTTTCATCTTAACCATCCAGTATCATAGCTCCAAGAGAAGATTTTTTCTTCTCCTAATGTTTAGTGAGATTTCTACAATCGTGTTTCTTATGTGTTGGTGTCAGAAAATGAATAAAAATGCTTTTCTGAGATGTTAGAGATGCCATATAATTTAATACATAATTGTCATCGTGTTTTGCCCTGGGTTATTTTTCCAAGAGAAGATTCCAGAATTTCTTGCAGTGAGTCATCATGAACATATAGAGATGTATCTGTTGAGCAGCTCTGCAAAGGTGACAAAGTGGGAGAGGATTCCAGACCGATCCTCTCAGAAAGGTGATGCTGAGTTCCCAGGGCCATGTTCCAGCCCTGGTTCTCAACCTCATCAAAGACATCATCATCCCACTCTCCCTAAAAGAGGCCTGGAAGGCAAAACAGTATTTAAAACTCTGGTCCAGGAGTTCCTGTCATGGCTCAGTGGAAACAAATCTGACTGGCATCCATGAGGACGCAGGTTTCATCCCTGACCTTGCTCAGTGGGTTAAAGATCCGGTGTTGCCATGAACTGTGGCGTAGGTTGCAGACATGGCTCAGATCTGGTGTTGCTGTGGCTGTGGCGTAGGCCGGCAGGTGTAGCTCCCATTTGACCCCTGGCCTGGGAATCTCCACATGCCGAGGGTGAGGCCCTAAAATAAATAAATAAACAAATAAAGAGATAAATAAATAAAAATGGTCCAGCTCTCCCAGCAACATTATGTTTCTGTAAATGCTGCTACCATAATGCCCAAACCTTAGGCATCAGTAAATCCTCTACATTAGCCTGCATGTCTATAGTGGTAGATCAGATGTCCAATAGTTTCCAAACACATTTCAATTTCTGCCCCGTTCTCACAGAGTGGGTGTGAGATAATAGAATATATGTATGTTGCTCTCTGACCCCGGTTCCTGCACAGAGTTCCTGAAACCTTTGTAATTACATGAGTGATAAGACTGGGTTTTACTCTAATGAGGAAACTCTGGGTGGCTCCTGGGCGTAGCCTGGCCACTGGAAAGACCACGCCAGGATTGGAAGCTTGGAATCTTCAATCTCACCCCTCTTTATTTTTTTGAGATATAAGGAGTTTGAAATTGATCATGCCTATGTGATAATGCCTCCATAAAACTGCAAAAGGAAGGGCCTTCAGAGAGCCTCCAGAATGGTAAACAAGCAGAGCTTCTGGAACAGTGGTGGGCCTGAGAGGGGCTGGAAGGTCTGTGCCCCTCTCCACGGACCTTGCCTTGGGGATCTTCTTATCTGGCTGTTCAACTATCTTTCATCACATTCTTTAATAAACTAGTAAGCATAAGTAAGTGCTTCCCTGAGTTCTGCGAGCTGCACCAGCAAATTAATCAAGCCCAGGGAGAGGGTGGTGGGAACATCCTTTGTAGCCAAAGTCGCAGAAGTCCTGACTGAGGACCTACTACTTGCAATTGGCTCTGGAGTGGGGGTGGGGACAGGTTTGTAGGACTGAGCCCTTAACCTGTGGGATCTGATGCTATCTCCAGGTAAATAGTGCCAGAATTGAGGTGAGTTGTAGGACACCCAGCTGGTGCCACAGAGAATTGCCTGGCGTGGGAGAAAACCTCCACACTTTCAGTGACCAGGCCCTTTTAGTAGATAAAATTATTTGCTTAATGCAACAGTTGTTCTCACCCCCCGTTTTCCCTCATCCATCTTCCAAGATACAGGCTACAAATGTGAGCCAAAAAGGTGTTTCTGGAAAAGCTTTTCTTCCCAGTGGCATAAAAGGTTTCTACTTTTGCCCATTCCTCCTTTTTGCTCAAAATGCTGCTGTTGGAACATTATGCCCAGAAGGTGGTGGCAGCCAGGTGACCTTGAGGGAACAACATGAGGATAAAAGCATTTCTGCTGAGGATGGTGAAGTGAAAGGACTGAAAGAACCTGAGTGTCTGGTCGTGTCACCAAGTCACCAGATCAAACCTGGAACTGCCTGCCTGAAAATCTCTGATGTGGAAAATAATCAAAGGTCTTCATTGATTAAAATGCCATCAAATGGGCTATCTCTTGTTTGTAGCCTAACTCGTTCCGTAATTGAAATATATGAGGCTTTTTTAAGTGTTATTGAGGTAGAGTTGATCTACAGGTTGTGATCATTTCTGCTGTACAACAAAGTGACTCAGCTGTACACACATCCGTGCTCTTTCACATTCTTTTCCCGCATAGATTATCACTGGATATTGGGTAGAGTTCTCTGTGCTATACAGCAGGACCCTGTTGCCAAGCATTCCATATACCTCAGTGTGCATATGCCATCCCAAACCCCCAGTCCATTCCCCCATCACAATCTGTCTCATTTGAAAACCGTAAGTTTTTCAAAGTCCATGAGTCTGTATCTGTTCTTCAAATAAGTTCATTCATATTATTTTTTAAGATTCCACATATAAGTGGAAAGATGTTTTAATTCTTAGAATATAAGATATCGATGCACAATGGCTAATCGGTAAGTCCTATCAAAGTTTCCTTTAGGACAACCTCCTCGTGTGTTCCTTTCTCTACAGTCATGTTGTCACCTTACTTGACGTGTGGATCAAAACCTATTGTTAGGGACTGAATGTTTGTGTTTCTCACACCCCCAAATTTATATGCCTAAGCCCTAACCCCCAATAT
This sequence comes from Sus scrofa, assembly GCF_054392235.1. Classification (NCBI taxonomy): domain Eukaryota; kingdom Metazoa; phylum Chordata; class Mammalia; order Artiodactyla; family Suidae; genus Sus; species Sus scrofa. The sequence continues at coordinate 166,372,300 of NC_139395.1, forward strand.
GATGGTATTTGAAGATGGGGTTTTGGGGGTGTAATCAGGGTTAGATGAAATCACGAGGATAATGTTACCTACTGAAGGATCAGTGCCCTTATAAAAAGACACCAGGGAACTTGCTTTCTCTCTCTCCAACATGTAAGGACACAGTGGAAAGGCAGCCTTTTATAAGCCAGGAAGAGAGCCTTCCCCAGAAACCAACCACACTGGCACCCTGAGCTCCACCCTCCAGAACTTTGAGAAATAAATTCTTTTGTTTAAGCCACTCAGTCCATGATAGTTTGTTCTGGCAGCCCTAGCAGAGCAATAGCTATGTTTTGGCCTAAGAATCTTTTTATAAGAAAGTTTAATATTAATTTTTAGTTTGGAGACATTACAGATAACAAATTAAGAAAAATAAAGTACTTTTTATCAATTTGTATAAATCAGGAGCTTTAATTCTTAACTTCCCCATGAGTAATCATAATAATTTTGTTATTGTCATTGTTATTATTATTACAGATGAGGAAACCAAAGTCTAGAAATATTAAGTAATATGCCCGAGGTAACTTTAGTAAAGATCAGAGTCAGGATAAGCCCCATGATCTGCCTTATGGCAATAACTATGCTCTTTCCTCCTCAAACAAATCCTCTTTCTCCTACATTCTAAGAGAACTTGGCTTGTTCCATTCATGAAACTATATACTGACTTTCAATGCAGGCCTTTGTAAGAAAACTGAATGCATAATCATTGACAACATAATGAATACAAGGTCAAAATATTATTTTTTACATACCTTTCACCTTTTCACAAGTTGAGTCCTTGAGGCCAGGAACTATGGACCTGTGAAATTATGTCTCTACACTCTGAATACCCAGTGCTTAATGAGGGACTTAATTCCTGTTATGAAAAGTATATGTTTATAATCATTATTCTGTCAGGCTTTTTATAACAAAAACTATGTTAAAATAAAAAAATAAAATAAAAATGTTAGGAGTTCTCATCGTGGCTCAGCAGTTAACGAATCGGACTAGGAACCATGAGGTTGTGGGTTTGATCCATGGCCTCAATCAGTGGATTAAGGATCCGGCATTGCCATGAGCTGTGGTGTAGGTTGCAGATGTGGCTTGGATCCCACGTTGCTGTGGCTGTGGCATCGGCCGGTGTCTACAGCTCCAATTAGACCTCTAGCCTAGGAATTTCCATATGCCGTGGGTACAGCCCTAGAAAAGACAAAAATTTTTTAAATAAATAAATAAATAAATAGAAAATGTTAAAAAGAGTGAAATGAAACTTTAGTGGATAACTAAGGTAAAAAAATGGGAATAAAATGTTTTGAAAAATTGATTTATTTTCTCACCACTAAAATGATAAGGTAGAGAATAATATGTTCTTGAATAAGACTGTGAGTCAACAAGTGCCATGTTACAGATTCTCTAAAACTCTTGGTGCACTAAGGACATCTCACAGATGTTAACTGTTATTATCACTTATAAAAATACAGTAATGAGATCATCAGGCATACTGTCCAATCTAAATCCTTGTAAAAAAGAAATTAGTTAATGCAAACAGATACAAGGAAAGTACCTCAAAATAATATTATCTGCTCAGGAGTTCCCGTCGTGGTGCAGTGGTTAACGAATCCGACTAGGAACCATGAGGTTGCGGGTTCGGTCCCTGCCCTTGCTCAGTGGGTTAACGATCCGGTGTTGCCATGAGCTGTGGTGTAGGTTGCAGACGCGGCTTGGATCCAGTGTTGTTGTGGCTCTGGCATAGGCTGGTGGCTACAGCTCGGATTCGACCCCTAGCCTGGGAACCTCCATATGCCATGGGAGCGGCCCAAGAAATAGCAAAAAAAGACAAAAAAATAAAATAAAATGAATAAATAAATAAAACATATTATCTGCTCAGCTAATCTAGAAGACAAAGTGTATTTAAATATTTAAATATTTATTTATTTAAATGTGTTTTTATACATATAATAATTAGGCTTAAATAAGATAAAAACTCAAAACCCCTTTTATCTCAGTTCTTTAAAAACTGCTAGTCTTATTTTAGGTGCAGGAACAACAGAAAAGAGTAAAAAATAATCCCATCAGCTTGAACACTCTGATACTTTTTTAAAAACCACCTATCCCTTGTTCCGACTGTCTAAAAATAAAAATGATTTAGGAGCAAGATGGTTTGAAACAATCTTTAAGTCAAGTAGCATATAAACGCAATTAGGGGGGTAACATGCTCTATGCTATGTGGGGAAGTATATAAAAATGTCAAAATAGTAGCAATAAAAAGACTATAAACTTCATCCTCATGTCCAGTCAGGAAGTGAAAGATCTTTGTACAGACTGTGCTTTGAAAATGTTAAAGTGCTCTAGGAGTTAAAGACACTGTAGGACCATGTCATTATTAGTTCCCAGAAAGAATAAGGAGGAGAAAGCACACACGACATAAAAGTGGTTGTTTCAGAATTTTCTTTCCCTTTCTTTGTACATGGGGGAAATAAAAGGCAGACAGTGTTTGCTGTCATGTTTCTTCAGGCCCAGAGAAGCTCTTGACAAAACACCAGCCCAGTCATACGTGCTGGACCCCCTCCATGGCATTCCTGCACCCCGATCCTTGCCTCAGCGGGGTGCGCCTCCATCTGCATGGTTCACGGCTCCTCTCTGTGGCCCCCACCTGGACCAGCCATTATCAACCTGGACCAGGGCCTTGCTAGGTTTTGCCAACTGGAAATAACAACATAAGCCAAATTATTTCTCACTAATAAATGGCAGAGTATGCTAACCCAGTCTAGAAGACATTTCATTTTAATGCCTTATGCCAAAAAGAAAATGGCATAGATGTTTCTGGCAAGGCCAATAAAGGAAAACTGTGGGTCTTTGAAATTTCTCCGGATAAGTCATTTACCCACATTTCTAAACCCTCCCTATGTCAACCAAGATGGAGCCTTCTAGTCTCACTGCCTGGTTCCACCAGAATAAAAAAAAAAAAAACAAAAACAAAAACAAAAAAAAACTACTAGATCTTATATCCTAAGACCTCCCTACATTAAAGATGCCTCTCTCTCTCTCTCTCTCTCTCTCTTATATATATATATATATGTATATATATATATATATATATATATATATATGTGCGTGCGTGTGTGTGTGTGTGTGTGTGTGTGTATTTTAATAAACTGAGTCCTTGGGCTTGAGTAGAGATTTTACCTACATGAGTGCATTAGTTTTCAATGGCTGAATAATAAATTACCAGGAAAAGAGCAACTTAAAGCATTGTCTACTTATTAGCTCCCAGTTCTGAGGGTCAGAAGTCTGGACAGACTCAACTGGGTTCTCTGCTTAGGGTCTCACAGGACTGAAATCCAGGTGTTGGTCCAATTGGGCTTTTAATTGGATCTTCCCTCCAAACATTCAGATTGTTGGCAGAATTCAGTTCCTTGTGATTAGAGGGCTGACGTCCCCACTCCCTTGGTGGCTGTCCCTTAGGGACCACGCTCAGCAACTAAAGGCCACTCTCAGGTCCTTGCTCTAAGGCTCCCTCCATCCTGACAACAGCTTCCTTCACATCCACTCCTTCTCAGCCTTCCAATCTCCCCAACTCCCCTTCTGCCACCAGCCAGAAAAGACTCCCTGCTTTTAAAGGGCTCCTGTAGCAGAGTCGTGCAGCGGGAGCTTGCTGGGCTCATGAAGGGCTCCTATGATGAGATTGGCCCGTCTGGATAACCTCCCAATCTTACGGTCAAATGATTGGTAACCTTAGTTATACCTGGAAAGTCCTCTTTTGTCAGCTAAGGTAACATAATAACAGGAGTAACAATGAGGGCAACATTCATAGGGGCTGTTTTAGAATTCTCTCAGCCACAGAGACCTCATGGAAATTTGCTTATAACGCTTTTAGAGCAGCCTTTATTTTTGCCCTTTTTACAGGTGATTTATGTAGATGTCTTAGCTGTCTCTAATAGAAAGATAACTCTTTAGAACAGAGATGTCCTCTATTTCAATATATTACTTTGGAAGAGAGATAGCTGAGACAAAGAACATATATATATAATGAGGGTGCTGAATTTGTATGGCTAATCAGATAACAGAGCAGCAAGTTGCAATTTAGGTAAAGGATTCAGAATTCTGTCTGTGTAAATCAAATAATAAAAATTTGAAAATTGGGGTCAGGATGAAACTCAAAGGGCACACAAAAGACATTCATAACACTTTGAACTATGAAACTAAATTTTATCCCAGATGAAAATTGCAGGCTTGGAGTCTGTCAGAGATAAAGCCTCTAAAACCAGAGGACAATAAGGGACTCAGAGAATGTGCTCAGGTAGTGCCATCCTTGAAGTAGTACCTGGGTGCTAGTCTCAGGCCACATTCCTTACCCAGACTTGGACCAGGACCCTTTTCATGGTCCTAAGTTTTAACCAACAAGAAGTACAGCAGACTCTCTCTCTCTCTTTTTTCCCCAGCTTTAGAATCGACAAGTAAAATTATATATATTTAAAATGTACAATGTGATGATTTGATATGCATATACTTTGTGGAATGATTACCACAATTAGATTAACTAACACATCTATAACCTCATACAGTTATGTGTGTATATATGTGTGTGTGAGAGAGAGAGAGTGAGGGAAACACTAAGATCTATTCTCTTGGTGAACTTCAAGTATACAACACAGAGCTATTAACCATACTCACTATCCTGTACATTAGATCCCAGAACTTATAACTGAAGGCATCTACCCATTAACCGGCATCTCTCCCCATTTCTCCCATCCTCCAGCCCCTGACACCCTTCTACTCTGTGTTTCTACAAATAGTACTTTTTTTTTTTTAAGATTCCACATGTATATAAGATCCTGCAGTAGTATTTGTCTTTCTCTGTCACACACAGCAGACTTTTGATGGTAATCGGCTCCCTTTAGTTGGATAACTGAGTATCCAACTCCAGAAAAGTATATACTCAAGTAGAGTTCATCTTTCAGTGTAAGCTGTTTTATAGTCATTGTGCTGCTTTGTATATGCTTTAGCTGTTTTAGGATGTTTGAAATATCTCACTCTAGAAAAGACCAAAACTTAATCTATAGCCAGAATTATTAAATTGGAATAACAATAGATATTCCATTTAATGTGCTCATAAGCAATTTTGTTTTTCTTATTTGTGTTCTTCTGATATTCTGCACCAAACATTTACTAGTTTTGTGATGAGAAATAAAGCTAAAAAATAAATGCTTTGGGGGGAAAAAAGATGTTAATGGATAAGAGGATCTGCTCTACTAAACATAAATCAGATTTACTAAATTTACAAGAACTTTATGATGATTACAAATATCTTGCATGGTGGATTTATAAGTTTGCCTTATCAGGAGTTTGAAATATTTGAGAGAATCAGTTTATCAAATTGGCAATGATAGAGTGAAATGTCTAAGAAAATCTAGTTAATGAAATTTCTAAATAGCGATAACATTTAAGAGATTAAATCCATCAAATTTATAAGCTAATTGTTAGTTAAATAACAAAGTGTTTAAAATTGTAACACAATATCCTTTGTAAATATAGTAACAAGATTTGTGAGGTTAAAAGTAATAGCTTAAAAAAACTGGACTGTAAAATTTATATCTTTTATAAACTGAATATTAGCACAAACATAAGGAACTATAAATATGATCTTCTATGCCAAAAAAAAAGCAGATTTGGGCACTAAAAACTCAATTACCACTATTAAATACTGACAAGCAATGCAACGGTAATGGATATCAATCATAGTAACTTTTTAATATCTACAAACTACATATCAGTTCTGTGATATATGCTGAGTTTATTCATTTTTTTGTTGGTTTTTAAAGATAAGAGATAACATAAATAAAATACATTGTTTCCTAAGTGTGTAAGTGAGCTGACAATATTTTAAATCTAAAAATATTACTTCCTATACTAGTTGGAAGTTCTTTGGTCACAAGTAACAGAAAACTGAAGTCAGATTGTTTCAGTAATAATAATAATAACAACAACAAAGAGATTTGGTGGTTCGAGTGGCTTACGATGTCCAGGACAGAGGAAATACACTGTGTGGATCTTCCTTCCACAAACAGTGAACTGTCAACTGTGAAGAATATAACCAAGTGACAGGACAAGCTACTGGGCATTCAGGGTCCCCCAGAGTCCCGAGCTGGGACCACACTCTTTCTGGGAGGCCCTGGTCCATGAGCACAGCAGCAATACGAGGGTCTGGGCATTTCTGCTCCAACTAGCAAATTTTGCTCTATATTTCCCTTTTGGTTTGGCCAATACTATATAAAATCTGCACCACAGTCTAGGCTTCCCCTGCCCAATCCTGAGTCCTCCCCCTCTGCTTTCACAAGTGGCACAGGCCAGTATGCTTCCTCCGCCTTTGCCTTTCACTGGCATCACCCCCAGTAAATTTTGGTCACTGGTGCTCCATCTCCATGCTGCTGACCCAAGGGCCCGAATAGGCAAAGTGTGGCCTAGTAGTTTAACGATGCCACTTTATTTCTGTATTTTGAGGGGGCCAGATATGAGGCCTGTGGAAGTTCCAGGTTAGGGGTCAGAACTATAGCCACTGGCCTACACCACAGCTTCAGCAACACCAGATCCAAGCCACGTAGCTCACAGTAACACAGGATCCTTAACCCACTGAGGGAGGCCAGGGATTGAACCTGCGTCCTCATAGATACTAGTCATATTCGTTTCCACCGAGCCATAACGGGAACTCCATGATGCCACTTAATTTCTGTTTCTCTACTCTGCCTTCCCCAGGTGGCAGAATCAACCTAAAGCTGTCACTCTTCATAACAGCACCATGCCACAAGCACCAGCTAGAACTAACTGCTTCCCATCCACACCCAGTGGGAGAAGAGAGCATCTTTTGGTGGCATTCTCGAGAGAGGGAGTAATATTCTTCTCCAGACGCTCCTCATCAAACATCTCCTTCCTGTCCCTTTGACACAGTTTGAATCATCATCCTATCCCACCGCCATGACTATGGCCCATCCCCAGAGCTCCTGTGAAATCAGTTCCAACCAACCTACAAAGTTGGGATGCTCTGGATCCCATTAGAAAGGAGATAATGAATGCTGGGGAGGCCACAACTACATTTTCCTATGACGCTTATTTTAATGTGATTTCTCTGAAGAAGATGAAGCAATTCATATTACCCAGAACAGTAAAACTTTGAAATTGACTCCACAGGTCCATTGCAATTGACTTAATGTGAGACCACAGTCAAGGCTGGCTGCGCAGAATACTTCTATGAGCACCTATGCGGGAGTTATGCAGGACCTGTGCAGAACCCTTATTATTAGAGGAAACGACGCTCTAGCACTATTAACAAGCTCTGTTTTTGTTTTACAGACTTTGAGTCCCAGATCATCATAGCTTTCCTGTTTCCCTCTGAAGTAAACAGTCTGCCCCAATTTAACCTTATTCTTCAAGAATTCTTTATGTGTGGTAGCTATTTGCAGCTGGTTTTTTATTTTATTTTTTATTTTTTGTATTTCTTTGCCTTTCCTAGGGCCGCTTCTGCGGCATATGGAGGTTCCCAGGCTAGGGGTCGAATTGGAGCTGTAGCCACCGGTCTATGCCAGAGCCACAGCAATGCAGGATCTGAGCCGAGTCTTCGACCCACACCACAGCTCACGGCAATGCTGGATCCTTAACCCACTGATCAGGGACCAAACCCACAACCTCATGGTTCCTAGTCTGATTCATTAACCACTGGGAACTCCCAGCAGCTTGTTTTTTAAAATGGTGACAAATCAGTTAAAAATTTTTTTTCATCCCAAATGAAAAGTATAAGCATCCTTGAACAGTACCAGACATCACACCACATAATTAGTCCCCCTAAGGACACTACTACCACCAACAATGGTCATAAAGTTTGGAGCATAAACTGCTAAAAATGCAGGCACACAGGTCAAAAGCTGCTCTTGGAACTCTGGCCACTGAAGCTTCTGGAGGCTGGATGTCCTGTCACCTGTTCCAACAGACTAGCCCAAGTGGATTCTGAAGAGTTCCTCCTTCTCCAAGCCATTGGGTTCCCCTTCAAACGGGGAAGAGTGCAGCTGGTTAGCAGAGCCCAGATCCTGCACCCTGGCTATAAAGGAAGCCGTGGGTGGAGAGTTTCTATCAACTTCAGCTTCTAGAATGGGAGGTGAGCTCTGCCTCACAAGGAGGAAGATTCCATATGCTGGAATCTGTGCATTTACTTTTATTCTGCTAGAGCCTCCTGCGTATAATCCTCAGAAGAACTTTATAAGAATTTTCCTTAGTCCCTAAATCTTGTGAGAAAAGAATACACTCAAATGGGCACACTGAGTGCCCAGGCGAGCTGAGTGTCAGTCATCGTTGTCAACAATCCATTCAGTTTGGATTTCTTTGGGGAAGCTAGTTACCATATTAATAATGCATTTATATTCCATTTTTGTTTTTGTGGGTAAAACAATAAAGTATTGCCTTTATTATTGCTAAACCCATTGGCTATACAGAGTACCTGTCACTATTATCTCACCATTCCTATAAACAGTCATCTTAGAAAGACTAAATTCAACTCAGCATATGTTTATTCAGCTCATAATAAATGTAAGATTTTGTGCTTGGGAGTGGGGGATGACAAATTCGCCTTAAATTGTCACTGTGGTGACTACTTAGTTGTTATTTTAATTCCTTCATCATAGAAAAATTGGCTATTAACTATTCATGATCTACTTTTATATTTCACTGTCAATTTTCTTTTATTTCCAATTCTACAGGAGAGCTCCAAAACCCCCACAATACATTTTTAGAGGTTATCTTCACTGCAGTCTCTCTCTTGTTCATATTGTGAATATCACTTTGAAATCCAAGCAATATATATTTGAATATAAAATGCAGTTGATAAGGATATTAATTATTCATCCACTAAAGTTATTACTTTGTTACTGTGCAAAAAGAACATTAGAAATTCACGAAGGTAAGTATGTGTTTGAGAGGATATACTGTTTGTGCTTGCTTTGGTGCTAACATGATATTTAGTAGGCGTTAACCACAGAAGAGCCTTATGAGGAAACATTGATCTGTGCTCTGCTTCAATGCTGGAGGTTGGCACCGTTCTATATTATTTGAACTGGATAAAAAGGTAATGGTCATGACTCAAGTTTCTGACTTGAGTTTTGAATTGGCTCTCCTTGTCATCTTCATGTATGATCTTCTTCTTCTTCTTCTTCTTCTTCTTCTCTATGATCCACCGGTATTTTCCCCAAACCAAAGGCCTTTACCATTACACACTCATTTCTCCACCTGAAATCCAGTCTTTATCACATTTGATCACAGGGGTGATAAGGTCACACTTTGTACTTTAATTTCCAAACTGATTGGCATTAGCTGAGAATAAGTTAGTCCTCACCACAGAAGAAGTACCAGTTGAGATTTCTCCGCAAACAAGCCTGGGTTTCTCCCTACTGACCACGTAATTTTAGGCAATTATGTAATCTCTGTGAGTCTTAGCTTTCATCTCTAAAGGAAACTGACAATAATACTTTCCACAAACGACTGCTGGTGAGAATTAAATGACATACTCTAGTTAAAACTCTATGTATGTCATATACCCAGTAATCCCAATCCTAGACATTTATGCCAAAGAAATAGACATATGCCACCCAAAAACCTATACACAATGACCATCACAGATAGCAATGGAGTTAATCAGATACGTGTTGGATATTGGAAGTGTTCTGTGTAAGGCCAAGACTGAGGGAGGTCAGGGTGACAGAGCCTTTGGGGAGCTCTTAGGGTTGCATTAGGGTTGCATATTTAGGAACTCAATTTTTGTCAGTTCACTATGAGATGATAAGGTTATAGGAGACTGGTTTACATTAACTAGTCTCATAAGCCATTGAAGTGTAAAAGTGACAGCATATCCCAATAGAATTAAAATGGCCACATGGGTGAGCACAGGCCTGTACTCTGGTCTGGGCATCACAGTTTCTCTCTATGGCACATCTAAAGGATGCAAATCAACTTTCTGGGTGGGTGGGCAGGGGGGTCAGTACAAGAGAGAGAAATTAGCCCTGAAGGACATGTAACCTAGGTCAGAGGAAAAGCCCTGTCAATCATTCTTGCTCATAATTCACCAGAATCAATGCTTTTGTTCGTTGAACAGTGGGGAACAAACACCCATAAAATTTTGTTGACAACTCCCTTTTCTGTAGACTGCATGCTCCCCACTCTTCAGTCTTTCTTCAACTCTGGCGTATCACCCTGGACAGAAGTCATACCTGTTCCTTCCCCCTGAAATGTAGTCTTTACTGAATTTGGTGTTCCCAAGTCCCCTCCAACCCGCAAGGAGAACTAGTATCTAATATCTCTTCCACAGGTGGTTAATCTCATCCTTTTATGGACATGCTTTTGCTAATTTAACAATTAAAGAACAGCTAAACCTATTGCCCATAAAAAACCATCCCAAAGATTAGAGGTGTTGGAGCTCTGACTAGGAACCATGAGGTTGCAGGTTTGATCACTGGCCTTGCTCAGTGGGTTAAGGAACCAGCGTTGCCAAGAGCCGTGGTGTAGGTCACAGAAGTGGCTCGGATCCTGAGTTGCTGTGGCTGTGGCGAAGGCCAGCGGCAACAGCTCTGATTGGACCCCTAGCCCGGGAACCTCCATACGCCACGGGAGCGGCCCAAGAAATGGCAAAAAAAAAAAGATTAGTGGTGCAGTGGTGTAAAGTAGTGGCAGTCATTTGATTGTTAACCCTCCTGGTTTGTGGTGTTGACTGGACTCGGGTTGTTTCCCTCAGGATGTCTCCTGCAGTTACAGTCAGAGGATGGCTGGTGCTGAAAGGTTCTGGGTGCTTGCTCCTCACATGTCTGTCATGTAGGCTGGGAAAACTCAGACAGCTGGAGTTTAGAACCTCTAGAGGCCCCCAGGCACATTCTTCATCTCTGTGTGTCTCTCCACATGGTGGACCCAGCAGAGCTGCACGAGGGTAGCTGCACACATGCCTGACAGGGTGGCTCAAGGTCCAGAAGCTCAATGTCCCAGGTGAGACAGAGACAGTCAGAAGCTGTATTGCCATTTATTACCCAGTCTCGGCGGTCACACAGCATCACTCCACCACACTCTCTTAGGCAGGAACCCCCCACACACCCCAGGTTCAAGGGGAGGAGACATAGACTCTGGCTTTTAATGAAGACGTGGCAAGGGTCTGGAGGTGCACTTGGTACTGGAAATATTATGCATACACTTGTACAAAAGGGAACCTTATTTTTAGTTATTAGAGGACAGAGGGTGTTTTATTACATATTAGTTGGAATTCATTGGGCTTTTCTAAGAACCGTAGGAGAGGAAAAATTCTTTTTTACCTTCTTTGGGTCTAAGAATTAACTGGAGATAAGATATTCATAGGAGAAAAGCATCCATATTTTATTGAATTTTTGCATGTATGTTGGAGCTTTCACAAGAGAATAAAGACCTGAAGACATGGCCAAAGCAGGAAGCTTTTATATCTTATAGAAAAAGAAATAATAAGAAGTTTCCGTCGTGGCTCAGTGGAAATGAATTCGACTAGGAACCATGAGGTTGTGGGTTCGCTCCCTGGCCTTGCTCAGTGGGTTAAGGATCTGGTATTGCTGTGAGCTGTGGGTATGTGTCACAGACACAGCTCAGATTTGGCATTGCTGTGGCTGTGGCATAGGCCAGCAGCTGTAGCTCCGATTAGCCCCCTAGCCTGGGAACCACCATATGCTATGAGTGTGGCCCTAAAAAGCAAAAAGAGAAAGAAATAATCAAAGTAAGCAAAAACAAAGAATTGACAAGTCAGTGGGGTTTGAGCTGGGGTAGTAAGTGGTGAAGAAGTGACTAGGAAGATAAGGATTAGTTTAACAAGATTTATTTGAACAGATTTATTGGCCCCAATTGTCCTGTTTCCGGTGATAGGAAGACTTCCTTCCTCTCAGTTCAGGGAGGGTAACTTTCACATGGGAGCAAATTACACAAACTTGCTGGCGGGGAAGGCTGTTGAGTGGTAATTCTCAGGGAACAGTGCTAGTTTCTGAATAAATCACCTCACCTCTTAGCAATACTTCATTTTTCCCTCTTAACTCACTTCCTCTCACCTGCTGTGAACTGGGGATGCTCAGACCAGATAATGTAATGTGGCCACTTAGATCAAAAACGAAAAGTCTCATCACAGAGGGCGGACCGCACCGGTGAACTCATAACAAACAGTAACTGCGATTTAATTGGTCTCCATTGTCTTGCTTCACAATTACTCTTGATTAGGATACGTTTTCAGCAAGAAGAGTCTAAGCAATCCCACCAAGGAAGATCTATACTATTCATACTATTCACACGTGTCTGAAAAATTAAATATACCCTCAGAATTATTCACAACCTGATATTCCAACAAAGCTAATTGCTCCCAGAATGGTAATCAGCAGTTATAATATAAAGGCAGGAAAGGAAACATCCACATTATAGCTTTGTTTCAATGACTTAGGAATTTTCTCATAGGTATCATTTATATACGTTCTCATTTAGCCCTAATTTAAACCTCATTAAATATTTAAGAAGAAAATTAAAAAGGCAGGAACAGAAGGTTTCGGGGCTTTTGTTCGTTTGTTTTTGTTTTTCAGGGCAGGTGGAGACTGTGTCCCTTCTAGGAGCCAAACTTAGGGAGAAATGCTCTTTGTTCCTTTATTCCTTTATTAATTTACTCAAAACACACTTGTTCAACTCTTACACACTGCTATGGGGAGTGAAAGTTGGTGCAACCACTTTGGAAAACTGGTGACTTCTTCTGTAAGAAATTAATAAACAGAAACCTCAATGAAATTGTTGGAGAGACCAGTAGGGGGAGCTTTCATGCCCTGTGATGACAGCAGAGGAGAAGACTCTTCTTTTCTGGCAAGGACCCAGCCAATGAGATGCCATAAACTCAGTTTACTAGGCCCTCTCATCTTCCTTTTCTTTCTGTAAAATTGTTCTCCTGCCCTTGAGTGGGGGTACTTGCACGTGACTCGCCAGGTTTATACACCCCTGATTGCAATTCACTGTGGATCCTGAATAAACCCATCTTTGCTGAAGAAATATCCGGCAGGCTATTTGTTTTAGGTCAACACCAAGAAAGGTGAAAATATGCAAAACCTATGATCCATCTATTTTCCTCTTACAAATGCAAATACACGTGCACCATAACATATGGGTGAGAATGTTGATGGTAGCACTGTGCACTATTCATAATAGTCCCGAATGGGAGACGTAAATAAATTATGGTATATCTACACAATGGAATACTATCAAGCTAGGAAAATAAAGTAATTGAAATGATACACACAAAAATACTTGGAAGAGGAGTTCCCGTCGTGGTGCAGTGGTTAACGAATCCGACTAGGAACCATGAGGTTGAGGGTTCGGTCCCTGCCCTTGCTCAGTGGGTTAATGATCCGGCGTTGCCGTGAGCTGTGGTGTAGGTTGCAGACGCGGCTCGGATCCCACGTTGCTGTGGCTCTGGCGTAGGCCAGTAGCTACAGCTCCTATTAGACCCCTAGCCTGGGAACGTCCATATGCCGCGGGAGCGGCCCAAAGAAATAGCAAAAAGACAAAAAAAAAAAAAAAAAAAAAAAAAATACTTGGAAGAATCTTGTGTAGTGGAGTAAAAATATTTTCCCTCTGCCTTTCTAAGTTCTTGGGTCCACCCCTTGTAATAAAAGACAAGTTCATAAGAGGAAAAAAAAGTTTATGAACATGTATACCTCAAGTATACATGAGAGATACCCAGGGAAAAAATAATTTACTTTCTGAGATGGATCAAGCCACCACCTCAAATACCGTCTTTGGCTAAAGACAAAAGAAAGCATTGGGTAGTTGGGGGGAGGACAGTTATGGGGAATTACCAGGAAAAGCATCATAAACAGGATATGGTTTGTTATGTGGATTTAAGTCTGTGCCTTCTGATTGATAACAGTTTCTTGTGATGTACAGCCCTCCTTCTTTTCCTGGTACAGAGAGCGAGATACACTTACAAATGGAATTTCCTTAATAAATATAAATTTCCTTTACAAAAGGGTAACGTCTCTATTTACAGAACCTCTCTGTGTCTGCTGTTTCTCAAAATAATCTTTATGCCCAAGAGGCATATTTGGGGGTAGCATATTCTGCAACCCTTCAGGTCTTTATGGGATATGACATCTCATTTAAAAGTTCTCCTTTCTCCACTGCTAAAGGAACCAGATTAGGCCTAAGATGGAGTCACTCATGCTTAAGCCTCCCCATCAGCAAACCAGAACTGAACTGTCTGTGCTTGGCTCTCCCAGAAAAGCAGGGCTAAGGTCAACCAGTCAGCACTTGCCTCTCAGCTCAAGTCACCTGACCCACCTCCACGACTCCCTGTTCAGTTTTCAGTGGGCCTGCAAATTATACACAGAGACTGAGATTTCTTTGCCAATAATTTATTTAACAGAGGTTCACTGTGAGAATTATAATAATGTCACAAGACAAAAGCACACAGGATAATGTCTCTTAGCCATTAAAGAAATAACATACTCCAAACCGATAATAGATTAATCACACTCTTGTTCCAGGCAGAGGGGAGATGAAAGGAATCAAATCCTAATTTAGTCGAGATGTACCTTTCCACCAGTTGATTCTGGGGAAAGTCTGCTTAGCCAACCAAGAACTGAGGTCCAGCTACCAGCCCCCCCCCCAAAAAAAATCCCTTTTTGCTAGAGCTCAGGGCTAGGAAATGAAAAATGCCGGTGTTAAATGTCAAGATCTCTCCTGAGGCCACTGCACAGTTTTCCCCATTGCCAACAAAGAGATGCTTTGCCCAAGCAGGAACATATATGCCAAGGTCTTGAGAGAGCCATTTACATCAGCAAAGGGTAGCCCAGCCCAGACCCAACACTCCCGAGTTGCAGGTCAAACTTCTTGGTATTTAAAGCTTAAATATCCCCTGGCCATGTTCTGATGGATAAGCCCCCAGTGGTGCTCATCAATTGCAGAGCTCCTGAGTTCTGATCGACAGCCACAGAATTCGTTGATGACATCCTGCTGCAGCTTCCTCAATGTAAACAACTTCATCCTTAGAACAAAAGAACTTTATTCTTAGATTCCCGCCCCCCCTCAAAAAAAAACCCTGGATTTGAAATCATATCAAACCAATATGCAACACATTTGTTTGCTCTGTATAAGGAAAGGAATCCTGTTTAACCAATCAGCAAATGCCCAGTATTCCTTCCTTGGGCCTGATCACTTTGGTCTACAAAAATCTCTACCTGTGTTTAGATCGTCCGAGCTGAACTCCCCTCTATTGGCTTTAGCTTAGATGCTGCCCATTTGTGAGTCACTGAATAAAAGCCTAGTAGGTCAGTAAATTGTCTGTGGAAAATGTTCTTTTAGCACAACTGAAAAACTGCCTTTCTTCTTACCACTAACCTTTCCATCATGTTTACACGGAAATATGTACCTAAGGACTGGAGGTTTGTAGGATTTCTTTAAAACCCACCAGCATCAGCCCTTCTAAAGGAAAAGGCATTCTTCACTACGGGCATCTCAGGCACTTGCTGCAAATGTCTCTCTTTGCTGTTTGATTTATACTTAACCAGCCTCTCATCTGGTGACCCTAGCTGGTTCTCTGGAGCCTCTACCTTCTGGTTCAGTTCCGGAAGACTGTTTGATGAGCAGCTCCTTGTGAAGGACCAGGAACCACCCCCATATACTGTGTGTGTTAAGGGAGTTTAAGCAGAAGCCCAGAAATTAAGGTTTTAACAGTCTTGCCTCAAAAAGGGGAAATACTATAAAACACTTAAAAATAAAATGCTTTTTTAAAAATACTCAGATAGTAGGCTTCTGTACTCCCACATAGTGTTTCCCTTTTGCAAGTTGCAGAGTCATGGCCCTCATTTCCTTTCAGTGGCTAAACTCAAGAAACTAGAATATTTGACCAAATCCTTTCATTCTTTTTCGCCTGTATCTCCCCCAACCATAAAACCTTGAGACACCTAGACATAGTTAGTCCCAGGGACTGATCACTTTGATCACTTGGGTATCCCATAGTTCTCCAAAGTAGTTTTATAGATTTAATAGCATTGTGTTCCCAGGTTGTAGCTATATATGAAAAGGATCAAATTATATCGTCAAGGAGGAAACAGGGTGTGCAAAGTCCTTTCTCTAAAGGAAAGGTCATAAACTGGAATATTTGGGTAAGGCAGAGGGAAGAGTGAGAGATGGAAAAAGAAAATCTGAGTCAAAAGCCAAAATCTAGTCCATTAGCGTTTCTCATGGGGCTGGCCATAGGACAGGTGCAATTCAGATGAGCTTAGAAGAAATCCAGAACTGAAGACACATGGTGCTCAAGAACAAAAGCATATCAGATGCCGCTGTGGCAACAGGATCGGCAGCATCTTGGTAGTGCTAGAACGATGTTTTCATCCCCAGCCCAACGCAGTGGGTTAAGGATCCACAGCTGTGGCTTTGGTCACAACTGCGGCTCAGATCCAATTCTTGGCCCAGGAACTCCACATGCCTCAGGGCAGCCACAAAAAAAATAAAAATAAAAAATCAGTCATATCAGATCCAAACAGGAGAGAAGCAGGGGTAGACAGTACCCATGGAACTCAGGCAAATTCATTGGAAATAACATAACATCATTGTCTTCCCCATGGGGCCCATGCCTTGACTGGTGCCGAGGCGCCTCTCACGTTCACCTTTAAGGGCAGGAAGCAGCAATCAGTGTCTAGAAGTCCTTACTCCCTGCCTAGGGCCTTGCCTGGCATTGCCCATGAAGCCTTGGGAGTCATAGGGTTCCACCAGCCCCCCAAATGTTTGAATAGAAAAGCTGGTTAGGTACTACTTTTAGCAATGTCATAGGCTGAATTACCTGAAAATCACCTAGAGATACCAGATAAATATAAATGACTGTCCTTATAAATTTAAATCCATAAGTACTAGAAAATAAAGAAAATTCCCTATAGCCAAAAAAAAAAAAAAAAAAAAAAAGAAGGAAACTAAAAAAACAGAGTAGTAAGTATATGAGTTGTGGAGACAGAATAGTACTTGTTCCCATTGCCCGGGGAATTGGGTACAGTATGCAGGAGAAGAAAAATATTTTTTCTTCTACTCTTCTGAGTTGTCAGCTGAGGGTCCTACTATAAAAGACAGGTTAACAAGAGAAAAACAAACAAAAGTTTATTAGCAGTATACATCATGTATACATGAGAGATAGCTTAGAGAATGAGTAACTCGAAGTGGCTTTGAGCTCAGGCTTAAATACTTTTTTTTTTTTTTTTTTTTGGCTGCCCCCGCATATTTCATCACAAGGCATATGGAGTTCCCGGGCCAGGTATCAGATCCCAGCTGCAGTTTTGACCTACGTCACCTGCAGCAACTCCAGATCCTTAACACATTGTGCCAGGCTGGGGATCAAACCTGTGTCCCAGTGCTCCAGAGATGCCACCCATCCTTGTACCACAGCAGGAACTTCTTAATTACCATCTTAATAAGGAAAGAGGAGGAAGAATGTAGGCCTCTTAGAGGAGAGTAAATGATTTTGGGGAAAGATGAAAGGGCCCTTAGAAGAGCAGATGGGAGGTATGATAGTTTGTAACAACGTTTGTCTAGGAGTGGTGTGGACTTCCAGTCTCCTCTTCTGGGGTCAGAGTCAATCTTCCTGGTTAATTGAATTCCTGAGAAGGGGATCTATGACAACTTTGTTCCTTTTGGACTATCAGCCTTTAAGCAGATGCATTCAAAGAAGCCTCTCCCTGCATCTGCAGTTTTTTCAAGAACCTGCAGGTCAAAATAATCAATATGCCAAAGTGGCAACTTTTCAGGTGGCACAGTCTGTTCCCCTTCAGGTATTAACCCCGGATAGGAACAGGAATGAGATCTGGGGTCTACATAATAGATGGAGGTGGCTAGAGCTGTGCCTACAACATGAATCCAGGATCCTTGACGATCTTACTTGAAAAGGAATTCTAAAATGTTCAGAGTCAAGACTCTGAGCTTCTTCTCAGGCAGGAAACGAGCTCGAAAGTTATCACTCCTGTTTTTATAATAAGATACAGTTGGATACACTGAAAATCAATAACTGTTCTTGGACCTCCTCACAGACCTGATTTGCAAGGTAAACTACCACCCTGAAATCTGGAAAGGGAGGTGTGTCTATAGAGTCATAGCTGAGATCTGATGGAGCAGAAGCTGCTGGAGCCACAACATGCAAAGAACACTTAAATAGTAATTGTGATGAAATTCTAGAGGCCAAGTGTGAAATAACTTGAGGATAAGAAACTCCTGGAAGACATAGTCTTGGGAGACTTGAGCATAGTTTTCTTCTTCTTTTTTTTTTTTTTTTAGGGCCATAGCTGTGGCAAACGGAGGTTCCCAAGCTAGGGGTCAAATTGGAGCTGCAGCAGCTGCCAGCCTATGCCACAGCCACAGCAATGCAGAATCTGAGAAGTATCTGTGACCTACACCACAGCTCACAACAATGCCAGATCCCTGCCCCACTGAGTGAGACCAGGGATGGAAACTGCGTCCCCATGGATGCTAGTCAGATTCGTTTCCACATCATCTTTACTTACAGGAACTCTACCAGATTCTAATGGTGAAGATCCAGAGACTGCCCGTTATAATCCTGGCAGGGGAGAGAAATAAATCCAGAGACCTCCCCTCCAGGGGGAAAAACTGCCAGCTAAGGAAAATCCATTTTCCTTTTCCTGCTTCACATAGTTGGGAGGACATCCACAGAGGTCAGGGCTTTCATAAAATAGATTGGGAATGCTGTGGCCAGGGAAAAGATCACTGGTGGGGGAAAAAGCTCTACACTGGGAGAAATGTTTCCAAAGGTGGAAGACTCAAGACGTAGGCTCACTAATGGACTGAGATTTAATGGGAAGACTGTAGAATGCTTTCTCTCCCACGCACCTTAGTGCCACACTATGGGGGCTCTGGGATAACAGCAGATACTGCTGAAAGATCTGCAAAACACATACCCTCTCTATGGAGAAATTCTAAGAAGGCAAAAGAGGAGGCAAAAACAAGAACTTTGGAAGTTCCTTGGTGGCTCAGTGGGTTAAGGACCTGGCATTGTGGCTGTTGTAGTGCAGTTTGATCCCTGACCCAGGAATTTCTATGTGCCGTGGGTGCAGCCAAAACCAAACCAAACCAAACAAAATCAAGAACACTAGAAGGATTTAGAGCCTCTGGCACCTGTAGCTACAAAAGAGATTAAACACAACATAACTTCTAGCCAGATTAACATAAATTCTCATACAGGTTTATTTACCTTAATTTCTTTCATCTAACATAACATTTCCAGCTCTCGACAAAAGACTGTAAGGGATGTCAAAAGGCAGAAAAAACATGACTGGAAGAGACAAAATAATCATCAAAACCAGACTTAAATATGACAATGACGTTGGAATTATAAAAGAGGGAATTTAGAATAGCTCTGACTATTAATTAAGGGCTCTAAAGGAAAGAGTATACAATATGCAATAACTAACTTAATGCTAAGAATCATATAATAATAAACTTCATACAATATTTAAAATAAAGTATACTCATACAACTTATGCTCTTTGCAAATTAAAAGAGAAAACTGTATGATCTGTCAGTCCATGCAAATAAAAGCACATGATAAAAGTTCAGTCATTTTCATGACAAAAATTTAGCAAAATAAGAAGAAAGCTTTCTAAACCTGACAAGATATCTATGACAGGAACTCACAAAAGATCTATAGTTGGCATAATTCTTAAAACATTAAAAGCATTCCCCTATCGTCAGAAAGAAGCCAAGGATTTCCATTATCCTAGCTTTTATTAAACATTTATACTGGAAATCCTAAACAATGCAGTGAGATAAAAGAAAGTTACAAAATTTATAAAGATCAGAAAGAAAAAAAATATCATCTGACAAGTAATATCAAAGTTAAATCTGAAAGAAGCTACACAAAAATTTCCGAAAGTTAATAAGAAAATTTAGCAAAGCTGTTGGGTACAAAATCAACCCACTAAAATTTATTTTGTTCTTATGGACCAGCACAAACAAAATGTGATTTGAGGATACCACTTACAATAATACAAAGACTCAAGATACCTTGGAATAAAGCTAACATAAGAAAAACACAATCTTTATCAAGACATAAAAATATCTAAATAAACAGAGAAATGAATGAAGCTCATCAATAGAAAGTCATATATTATAAATATCCATTAATGAGGCAATGGATAAATAACTTGGGCCTCGTTTAAAAGCTGAATACTATACAGCCATTTAAAGGAAGAAACTCTAGCAACATGCATCAATGTGGATAACCTCAAAAAAATCATGTTGAATATAAAAGGCAAGTCATAGAAAACACACCATTTCACAATAGGTATACTTTTAAACATGCAAACCTGTATATTGTTTATGAAAATATATCCATAGTAAAAACATAAGCAAATGTAGGATAATAGTTATTTTTGCAGTAGTGGGTAAGGCAGTATTTCCCAAGTTTTCCACACTGTGATAATTTCCTGAAAATCTTAAAAAAAATTTAGACATTCCAATTTAACTGGTATGAAATAAGACCTGGGCAATGGGAGCTGTAAATTTCTCCAGGTGATTGGCATTCCCACTGTAGTAAAACTGAATTGGCAGTGTCTCTGGAGCACAAAGATACAGGTTCAACCCCCAGCCTGGGATCTAATCCCTGGTCCTGGGAACTCCACAGGCTGCAGGCAGGTCAGCCTAGATAAATAAATAAATTTCTCCAGGTGATGCTCATGTGTAGTAGCAAGGTTTGGGAACCACTAAGGTAAATATGAGTTAATGCCAGGGTCATTATACAGGTAACTTCAACTCTACTTGTGAAGTTCTGTTCCTTAAACTAAGTTCTGTATCCAATATGCCAAAATGTTATGATTTGACAAGACTAGGTAGTAGATATATAAACGTTTATGATGTTATTTTCTATACTTTCATACTTCCTTAAATAATATTTCCAAAAGGGAAAGGATGGAAGGAAGGAAGGGAGGGAGGGAGGAAGTTTCTATTTCTCTGACGGAGTCACCTGCACCGATGCTATCTCTGGCTGTTTGGAAGAGTAGATTGTACCAAATTGGAGCAGGAAGTGATAGGAAAAGCTCTTGGAATACTGACTTTGTTCACTCGATCTTGGTCCTACCATGATGGCAGACACCCAGCTCAGAACACATGGTAGAGAGAAGCAGCTCAATGTATTAACCGGTGATAAAGCCTTGGTTCCTGTAGTGAAATTAATCATTCAGTGTGAACCTACTGAGTGCAAGGCACAATAATTGGTTCAGGGTTGGCATTAAAAAAATATGTAAGGCAAAATACCCTCTAACCCTGTTTTAGTGATGTCAACACTAACATGTATACCTGAGCACTTACAGATTTCATCAAAAACAGACCATCTTAATTGAATGAAACAAAGCTCTTCTTGACAACAGATACAAATCAGTAGAGTTAAACAGTGAGTGAAATGAAATGGTTTGAGAGTCAGCAGTTATTCTTGGTGGATGTCAAGGTGGGAATGTTGACTTATGGAGGAGAATGGGAAGAGAGAATAAAGTAATCTCCCTGAACATTCATTCTCCTGGGCAAAACTCTATCTCTGGCAGAAAAAAAAAAAAAGAGAGAGAGAGAGAGACAGACATAGCCTCTACTCATTTCTACTAAAAAAAAAAAAAAAAAAATCAATGTGGTTGGACTAAAATTAGTTCTCAGCCCTGGCTGCAATTTACAGTCCTCTGGGGAAATTTTTTTAAATGTTGGTGGCACATTCATTGAATCAGAATACGTGGGTAGGGGTGGCGGATCTGGCCTCAAGGATGGAGAACTACAGGAATTATGCAAACAGAAAATTTAGAATTATCCAATTTGGCAATTTTCAAAATAATTGTTTTTAAATTATTAGAGCCTTTTTTCAAATTCAGTTAAACAAAGCATATAAAATGTGGGCTGTGCTGACCTAACCCAGGTTGGGAGGGCAATGTTGGGACTGGGAAGCGGGTTCCAGATCCACAGCTGCTCAAACATCCCATCCTTCTCTCTGCCCTCCCAGACCCCGACTGGTTCTGGACTCCCTAGAGCCAAGTTTAAAACTTCTCTTCTGAAAGTTTCAAATGTTTTGTTTGGCAGATTTGGAAATAAAGACCCAGATGTTGCTCATTAGTGCCTAGGAAGAGATTAATGGTCTTTTTAGATGTCTAGAAAGAAAAAAAAAAATCACAACCTTGAGTGCAAGCCTGAAAAAAGATTACAGGATGACTTGTAAAGAGCTTTATAATAAAGGGTCATCTGTCCACAATGGTTTAAATACAAAGACAGTGGAATGGACGAGATGAACTTAGGGGATTTCATTTTCACATCCATTGATCTACCAATCAGCTCCTCGTTTAACCAACTTTTTCTAATAGAGAAGCACTAAGGCTACTGTTGAAAAAAAATTTTTTCTTAATATATTAGCTTTAGCTGTTAATTACTGTTACTGTTTAATGATTCATTTATGATAATTAATGTATTAATTCTTTGCACTTGTACCCTCAAGCAATTCTGTGGAGGCAAGTTTAAAAATTCAACAAATATAAATAACAAGCAATAACTGTCCAAGTGGTATCATTTTAGTGCTATTTCATGAATTATAATATTTCAATTCCATTACCTTAAAAGGATTAGCTTCCAAGGTATTATTGTCTTCTGATCCTATTTCATGTTAATTACTCTGGCAATACCAATAACATCAGAGTTAACACAGCATCTTTCTTTCACAGGATCTTTATTCATAGTGAAAGCAAGTGTGTGAGAAAAAAAGATAGGGACTACTCCAGTTCAATTAAACTCAACAGCTCTTTATGGAATTCCTACTATGTGCTGGACTTGGAGACAGACACGAGATGTATAAGATTCTGTCTGTGGTCCAAGGCAGGCTAATGAGCTTTATGAAATAACAGCTTCAATTTATGAGTACCTACCATGTTACAGATTCATGTATGTTATTTTTAATCTTCAGGACAATGGTGCAGGGTAGAAATTATAATCTCTTACAGATGATGAAAAATTAAGAAGTTAAGTGACTAACCCACAGCCAGCCAGCTAATATTGGTAGAGCCAGAATTTGAATCCAGAGATGATTTACTGGAAAATTTTGCCTTTCCCTGTTAGAATGCACAACCAGGAGACTTGGGGCAAAATTGTGAGGTAGGCAATGCTTGCCTTTGGTCTACCTGCCACCCCATTTTGTGTGATCTCATTTCTCATTTCTCTAATGGAGCTCTTGCCCTCCCCCACCTCTTTTCCAGTACTTTCTTTGCTATTCTTTGGATTTCAAGCACCACATAGAAACCATGCATTTAGGTAATGCTCTCTCCATCAAGTTCCCTCTACCTGGAGCAGAGCTGTCCAGTGAAACTTTCAGCAATAATAGAAATATTCCATATCTGTACCACCCAATATGGTAGCCGCTTCATTGGGTTACTGAGCACTTGAAATGTAGCTAGTGTGACTAAACGACTGAATTATTTGTTTCATTTTAATTAATTTAAATTTGAACTTAGGTTTAAGAAGCCACATATGGCTAGTGTCCATTCATTGGACAACACAGCTCTAAAACAATCTCAACTCATTTTCAATTTGTGTTTCAAATACCCTCTTCCCATGTTTGATTTTCAAAGCCTATTCAACAAAGACACAGTATTACTGCATCTAATACACAGATGGTAATTAATTTGTATGTGTATCTCCCAGAAAAAAAAAATGTGAATTTTCAGAGACAATGACAAGACACTGGGGGAGATTTTTTTCATCAAAGGGAATTTTGAATCTCATTAATTCCATAATGTGAACAGCCAGATGTTGGTACTGCACAATATTTTTTGTCACATTCACCCTTTACTATAATCAAGCAATTTGTACCATGTACCTCGACACAGAACTTGGATGTTTTCAAATATTTTTCAAAGTACACTTTATTCTGTTTTCTGATTTCTTTCTATTTTGGAACCCGGAAAGTTAACATGAGCTGGAGTACTCAGTTTCAGGAAAAATACTGCTGACAGGAGCCCAAAGGCAACAGCCCCAACTTGTCCCACACCCGTAGCAGGTGTCCGAAGGTGCTCAAGAGGCTACAAGAGGCTTCCCACCCCCAGGGAGATCGCGTCTTTTCCCCAGAGTTACAAAGTTGAAGGCTTTCAGAGTGCACAGTTTAGGAGGAGCAAAGTGTAGCTGAGACACAAAAGCAGACAGCAGGAGCTGACCTCATGCAGTCAAGGGACTTTGGGAAGAGAAAAAGATGCAGAGGGCTGGAGAAAGTGGATCAGGGATCAAAGCACAAGCTAAGGAGTTCCCTGTTGTGGCTCAGCAGGTGAAGGAACTGACGTTGTCTCTGTGAGGATTGGGTTCCATCCCTGGCTTCTTTCAGTGGGTTACATATCCAGCGTTGCTGCATGCTGTCTCATAGGTCACAGATGTGGCTCAGATCCAGTTTGCTGAAGCTGTGGCACAGGCCAGCAGCTGCAGCCCCAATTCAACCCCTGGCTCCGGAAAGTCCATATGTTGCAGGTGTGATGGTAAAAAGAAAAAAATCAGAAGCTAAAATCCAAGGACTAAATAATGCTACCCCAAATTATGTCTCAGGTAAGAGGGGACAAGTGCAAAGGAGCCTACAAAACAATGCAAAGTCTGGAAGCTGATTCTGAGGGCTATTGGTCTGAGCATACCTTTGCTTTCTGGAAGGTTCTCCAAGTGACACCCAGAGGATCACCTGGCCTTACATAATCTTAAAGCAGAAGAATGTGTGAGCATTGGCCTTACCGTAATACAGCCTTTCTTAAGGGCACACACATTTAGTGCAGATCCTTAAATGGGCTTTATCCTGTTGGCTTTAGCATCAGGAAACTGACAAGGTTGATGTGAAATAAGAAATACTACACTGGTCTCTGCTCCCAGTTCCTGATAATAGTTGATCTTTAACCCCTGTTCCTGACACACAACTCCCAAATCTCTTGGAATTTCCTGAGTAATGGGAGTACCTTCTGTTCGAATGTGGTAACTCTGGGTGGGCTCCTGGATGGGGGCTTGGTCACAGAAAAAAATCAAGCCTTGATTAGAAGCTTGGAACTTTCAGTCCCATCCCTCGCCCTCCAGAAAGGAGAGAGGGGCTGGAGATTGAGTTAATGATCGAGCATGCCTATGAGACGCAATCTCCATAAAAATGCTTAAAGTACAGGATATGCTGCTGAGCACAGCCATGTGCTGATGGAGAGGTGCACCTGTCCTCCACAGAGACAGAAGCTCCTGCACTTGGGACCGTTCCAGACCTGGACTGCCATAGCTCTTTATCTGGCTATTCATCTGTATCCTTTATGATGTCTTTTATAATGAAAGTAAGTGTTTCCCTGAGTTCTATAAACCCCTTTAGCAAATTATCAAATCCAAGAATGGGGTCCTGAGAACCCTAATTCCGAGGCAGTTAGTCAGAAGGACAAGTGACAATCTGGGACTTGCCATCGTTGAAGTGGGGACACTCTTGTAAGTCAGAGCCCTTACCCTGTGCAATTCATCCTAACTCCAGGAAGGCAATGTCAGAAATGGATTGAATTGGAGGACCTCCTGCTGGTGTCAGAGTATTGGGTCTGAGTGGGGGGATAAAAAAGAAAAAAACCCTCACATCCAAAGTGCCAGAGTAAAGGAAAACATAGGAGGTTTTCCCAGCCTGCAGGGAGAGAAAGGCCGGAACTCACAGAAAATGACCGAACAGAATTTTTAAAACAAATACCTCCAAATTTTCACTCCAAAACAACTCAGAAAAAACCACCCTTGTCAGTGTTTGTTCTCAGAAATGTTTGAATTCTTTCCTTACAATCAGTAAACCTTCGCTCTGGGTTATTTACATCAAAGCACCATGAGGCTCAGTTCTCGTTGAAATCAGAGGTTGCCTTCTGAGAAATGCACTCCAGTTTACACACACACACACACACACACACACACACACACACGTAATTTATTTATTTGTCTTTTTAGGGCTGCACTTGTGGCATATGGAGGTTCCCAGGCTAGGGGTCGAATTGGAGCTACAGCAGCTGGCCTACACCACAGTCACAGCAACGCCAGACCCAAGCCAAATCTGTGACCTACACCACAGCTCACAGCAATGCCAAAACCCACTGAGCAAGGCCAGGGATCAAACCTGGGTCCTCATGGATTCTAGTCAGATTCGTTTCCACTAAGCCACAATGGGAATTCCATATATATATTATATGTGTGTGTGTGTGTGTGTGTATTATATGTGTGTGTGTGTGTATTATATGTGTATGTGTGTGTGTTTATTTTTTAGCATGCATCATGTGAAAGTTCCCAGGCTAGGGGTTGAATCACAGCTGCAGCTGCCAGCTTACCGCACAACCACAGCAATGCCAGAGCCAAGCCACGTCTGCAACCTACACCACTGCTCACAGCAACACCAGATCCTTAACCCACCGAGTGAGTCCAGGGATCAAATCCATGTCCTCATGGATCCTAGTCGGGTTCATAACTCACTGAGCCACCAAGGGAACTTGCGGCATACGGAAGTTCCCAGGCTAGGGGTCTAATCGGAGCTACAGCCACCGGCCTACGCCAGAGCCACAGCAACCGGGATCCGAGCCGCGTCTGCAACCTGCACCACAGCTCACGGCAATGCTGGATCCTTAACCCACTGAACAAGGCCAGGGTTCAAACCTGCAACCTCATGGCTCCTGGTCGGATTCATTAACCACTGAGCCACGACGGGAACTCCCCGGTTTGTATTTCTATCCATAAGATAGGGCACTGGACCCTCTCCCTTCAGGTACACAAGCTTCCCAGCGTTAGGTCGGCAGATGTAAAATACCATGATTTCCCAATGAAAATAACGGTAATTTGGCTAAGTAAAATAAAACATCTTTTTAGAGGGTGTACAACCATTAGTTTTCTGTCTCTTGAAGATGACTTTCCTCGGTGTTTTAGGTGGATGGCACCTGCTTTGGATTCAAGACCAAGCATGAGAGGACTGGGCAACCTCTATTCTGAGGTTGTTTCTTATAAGGCTCCCTCACCAAACCTTTGGAAAAGGTGACTCTGTTGTGTTCACCACACTAACTTCAGGTTTCTTTCTGCATACATATTAAAAGGAGCTTATTCTCCCTGACAGTGCCTTTCTGATTTAACAGAACAGGGTAAGATATAGCCACTCAAGTGAGAAAAAAGGAAATTGAGGTCTGTTTGTATTTCCTTTAGGCCATAAGCTTCCTAAGCAGAGAATGTCACGTTTTCACTCCTTTGTGGACTGTAATGATAGCATGATATTTTGCATCTAATTAGTCATTTAATTAATTTTATTAGAGCCACAATGGTGACCATTGGCCTAATTTGAAGGACTCGCCCTTGGCTTCTAGGCTTAAAGATAAGCCCTTGTAGTGTAGAGGGAGGAGATGCCCTTGACAAAAACCACAGCCATCCGTCACTAGACACTGCCATCTCTGCTTTGCATTTCTCATTTCCTTCACTCTCAGGTCTGTGGAGGCCCTGGGAACTCTTAGCGGTGGGGGAGCTGGGTGCCCTCAACCTCAGAAGAGAGGGAGGTGACAGAGGTTTTGCCACCTGTGATGTGTGGCATCTGGGTATCGAGTGACAGCTTCATCATGAATTATTGTTTTTAAACTATGGAATAATTTGAATATATGTGTATATGTATGTGTGTGTGTATTTTAATTAAAAGCCATTACTCTGAGAAAAGATCTCAGTTGCTTAAGAAATTTTACCTAATTTATAATGGACATAATAGTGAATATTCAAACTGTTCACTCCCCAAACACTTTTAAACTAATTTCTCTAGTTCTTGCAAGGGTGCTCATGATTAGCTTCTGCCAACACCAGGTTAGGGGGCCACCCCTGTCGTGTCTGGGTCCACCACAATTCCAGGGCTACAGAGAGGAGATTTCATTTTCACACCTCAGAGAGTTTATTTCTCCTGCCAGAGTTTATTTTCAGAAGCCAGCTCCTGCCCCCAGTTTTCGCACAACAATTCATTATAAAAAGCTGACTTAAGGAACAAATGGTTAAGCAGGAAGATTTAGTTGTCCTCATGTTTGCTTGGTTTTATATTCACTGTTTAAATATTCTGCTGTAAAGCACAATTAACATTTGAGTCTGTCTAGCCATGAAGAAATTGCGATTACTGTTTTTACTGAAAATAATTCATTCTGTGTCTTCTCACATCCTGGTTGCCTAATTCTTCTAAGGCCCCTCTCCATGACAATCCATCCAACATGGCTTTCTTCCTGCCCTGGTGTTTTATTACATATAAGTGAAGATTCCTTTACCTGCTCCTTGGTATACTTTTCCCCAAAGGGGAAAAAAAATGTTGAGGACAGGAGCCAAATTATATGCAGTATTTCTTGAGAAGCTCAGTCAGCATCTAAAACAGTATTAGGTACATAGAGGGCCCTCCATAAATACTTGCTAAAATGAAACTAGAAACAAATGTTAAGTCAAGCTCAAACACATGAGTCACTGTGACTGTTAATCATCTTTCAAGAAGAACTTGAATAATTTCTGTACTATTGCCTTAAGTCACTGAGACACCATTTTTTCAGGCTTTTGCCCTTGCCATTCAACCTCATATTTCTCAAAGAGATTTTCTTACTCAAACCCCAAAAGTCTGGGCTTAGAAGGAAATCATGGAGTATACTTCTAAGTCCAGATCAGCAGCAGATTTTTTTCAATGAAAATGTCCAAATTTCTCCCACTTGGAAACAATGAGGTACTCTCCAGCTCTTAGATCCATTTATGACTTGTGACTGTGCCAAGTGAAAAGAGTGGCTGCTGACTGATTGCTCTGGAAAAGAAAACTGCCATTTTTCGTGTTATATTTAGTGGCAGTCTCCTGGCCAAATAAATCAATAAACTTCTCCTGGTACCAATTTGTGTCTTCTGTACTGTGACCAAGAGGAAGTACCTTCCCAGGTTTACTATCGTCATTAAACCCTAAACACATCATATGACATGACCTTTCTCAAGGGCAACGGCAAGGGCAATATCTCTTTCACCCTGTTGTTTCAGGGTCCTGTTATTTCAGGTGCTTCATCTCAGTTCTCAGCACAGTCTAACCTGGAGTCATGTTTACATTCCTTTTAGAGATGAGATACCTTTTGAATGGGAATTTAGTGTCTCGATTTAAAGATTTCTAAATATGTACACATAATGAAAACATTTTTCTTCTCTCCTCTCCCACCCACTCAGTTCTCATTCTCCCAGCCCCCACACCACTTGTTGGTTTCTCTGTAACCTTCCAGAATTCATTGATGCATAACAAGTAAACAGCGAATGTATAGTCTTATCTCCCTTGTATACTTTTTTTAAAAAAAGTCAACATGCTACCATATAGGCTGTGCCTTGATAGGAGAAATTTTAAACCAGTTTTAGCAGACTTCAAAGCTCAAGTTTTCACCACACTGGCAAACTGCTTTCACAACTACAGAGAAACCAAAAAAAACATCTTGGATCTTGGTCTATTTTCCTACCCAGCCAGTCTCTCTGACCGAGCTATGCTAAGTCTTCAAGGCTCTAGGATTGAGCTGAGTGCTAAGAGGATGATATGAAATTAGTTAAACTTTCACCCTGTGGTTTCAAGGTCTGCATAAGGTAGCGTGAAGGCAGGAGAAGAAAAAGAAAAGATGGAGGATAGAGGAATTCCCGTCGTGGCTCAGTGGTTAACGAATCCAACTAGGAACGATGGGGTTGCGGGTTCAATCCCTGGCTTCCATCAGAGGGTTAAGGATCCAGCATTGCTGTGAGCTGTGGTATAGGTCGCAGACACGGCCTGGATCCCACATTGTTGTGGCTGTGGCATAGGTCGGCCGGCGGCTGCAGCTCCAATTCAACCCCTAGCCTGGGAACTTCCATATGCCACAGGTGTGGCCCTAGAAAAAGACCAAAAAAAAAAAAAAAGAAAAGAAAAGAAATGATGGATGATCCAAAATATTTTCTGACCCTGATAACTTCCAGCTAGCTTGCATTCCAATTCAAGATCTGTCTCTTTATATCAAAACTAGCATGTTTTATTGGTGGTAAGGTAGGGTTTTTATAAACGACCTGGCCCTGGTTGCTCCTGGGAGCTGAGCATGGGGAGTAGAAGGGAAAGGGAGTCAATTCTGACTAATTCCAGGGGACAGGAGCCCAAAAGGAATCATTTAAAATGCAAATGGTATTTTATCATTCTCTTCCTTAAAATCAGTCAATGGCAGAGTTCCCACTGTGGCTTAACAGGTTAAGAACCCAACATAGTGTCCCTGAGGATGTGAGTTCGATCGCTAGCCTCACTCAGTGGGTTAAGAATCCAGCACTTCCACAAGCTGTGGTGTAGGTTGCAGTGTGACTTGGATCAGGCTTTGCTGTGGCTGTGGCATAGGCTGGCAGCTGAAGCTCCAATTCGACCCCCAGTTTGGGCACGTCTATAAGCCACACATGTGGCCCTAAAAAGAATAAACAAATAGAGTCAATGGCTGCCATTACCTTTAGATGAAGAGTCCAGACTGGTCCAAGGGTCCCAAGGCCCTTGATTGCTTTCGGGCTTCCGGTCTCATGGCCCTCCCACACCCCTCCGGCCCAAGCATAAAGTTCAAGGTGCCCTCCTGGCTTGCAGTGCTCTTCCATGCCCTTTCCTAGTTAACTCCCATGTATTCTTCAAGACCCAGATCAGGCCTCAACTTCTCTATAAAACTTTTCCAGACACCTCTATTCTCCATGCGTTGCCTTTCCCATGTGCACCTACTGAGACTTTGCTTATCTGAGAATGCTGCCTGTCATACCACATCCTCATTTCCCCACCAGCTGGGAGATCAGCCCTGCATTTAACAGGTGGTTTTCACGATGTCTGAGAGTGTAAGGAGCCCTGGAATAGGATTTCCGGAGTCTGTATTTCATCTCTGCCACTCGTGGGCTTTGAGAGGTGGAGTACCATGATTTACCCTTTCTGTCCTTCATTTTACTTAATTTGTAACGTTAAATGAATAGTAGCACCCACACGGCTTGTTCTGATAATTAAATGATATGGTGTAATTAAGTGCTTAGCACAGTGTAGAAAGAGAATTGTTAGCTTGCTCATTTATTTGCCTACTTTTTATTGTTTTCTGTTTCTCCTCTAGAATGTAAGCTAAGGAGCTTATCTGGTTTGTTCACTACTATATTCCCAGCACCTAGAACAAAACCCAGAGGCCCAGTGCATAATTATGGACTGTTTGTTGAATGGATGTATCAGTGAATGATGTGGGTTATTGTGTGTTCAAGCCATTGAAGACAAGCCTGTTTCCTACTGAAGTAGAGGTACCACATCCTCTTAGCATGGTCCCTGGACATAAGAGCTGCTCAACAAGTATTGGTGCCTTGTGCTTCATGTTGCAAGCCACAATGTCTTGCATGAGAATGAGACCCTTTGGCAATATCCGCCTGGAGTTTGCTGACAGTGACAAATATGAGTACAAATATCAGCAGTCACAATCTCTCTTTCAGACGTGCACATGTACAGCCTTCCAAGTAACAATGATAGCCACAACAACTATTTTTCAACAACTCAGGCAAAGCAGCTTCCTAATTATCACTCATACCTCTCCAGATATTGTAATCCAAGTCTTTGTAGAGTTTATATCCTTAGCCAGAAATTCATATTTTGTAGTCACTGACATCATCACTTAAATAGGAACTTGACATTTTTGATATGAGAAATATGTTGTGTTGTGACTTCCTTTTCTATGTAGAAGAAAAAATTTTAAGCATCTCAAGTAAGGGAAGCATTAAGTAATAGAAAAAAAAATGGGGAGTGAGGGCTATTTTTTGATAAATGGAATTTGGGGGATATTGTTAAATTCGTCAAAGATTCTACTTATTTTTGTTCAGGCTAGCTGGCGATGCAGTAGAGAAGAAGGAGACCAGGCTTCTTTATTCTAGACCAGGTTACTCCATCTGGCTGTGTAAACTTGAGCAATCAGTACATTTCTCACTGCACATGCAGGGCAGTTGAACAGGCAGCATCCAGCATCTTTCAGCCCCATCCTTCCGGGTGTTTCCAGCTAATGTTGTCCTAACCATTCTATAATGAGGAAGCAATCATGGGAGGACCCCCTGATGTGACTCCTCCTTGCTGTATACCTGAAACTAATACAACATTGTAAGTCAACTATACTTCAATAAAATTAATTTTTTTAAAAAAGAGATTAAATCTAAAGTGTCATTGGTTTGTAAAATTATGTATGTTTAATGGGCAAAAAAGTCTGAATGAATATAATATATGTGAGATGAACATACAATATTTTTGCCATAAAAATAAATATTGAAGCAAGAAAAAAAAAAAGCAGTAGGTGTTGGGGGAAGATGGTGGTGGGATGGGTTGAAAGAAAGGGCTGACAAGCCCTGGGCTAGTGAAATGGGACACAGGTATCGGCTGTGAGATGTCAGACACAGTCCTTGTCTCCCTCACCTGTTTGTCACATCCTCGTCTATGACGTGAACCTGATACCCTCCCTGCCCACCTCACATGCTTTGGGGAAAGATCTCATTTTTAACAAGTTCGAGGAAATGCTTTGAAATGGTAAAATCTACAATGAGGAGTTTAATGAAAATTGTTCATAATTCAGATGGGCAAAACCAGTTTATTTCCTACCACTAAATTTAATATCTATTTCAAGCCTAGAAATACCATCTCATCACTATTATACCTCTTTCCTTCAGAGCTGAGTGTAAGTTCTGGGGGTTCCCAGAGTACCAGGCGTGCAGTGTGGCAGGGGTAGGGGTGCCTGGTTTTGACGCCTGCTGGGGTGCACCAGCATCCTTGGCTGTTGACCCTCAGGTGACCAGTGACATATATTTTCTTTCTGTCCACCTGGGACCTTAGACCCCATGCCTCTCCCTGCTGTGTCTGCATGTCCTTGGAGATACGGGCATGTTTCTGGGAAGCTGTGTAAGGATGTTCTTCCTCCATTCCTCAGAAGCTCCTCTCTGGAGTCCTCCTGCCCTTGCATGCCATCAGCTCTCATCTGTCACCTGCTTCTAAGATTGTCTCTCAGAGTTGCCTCCTTAGCTCAGTAGGCATCGCGTCAGTCTCATAAGATTGTCTCTCAGGCTCCTAGTTACTAACTGGAGGGAAACATTTATACTTTCTGATCTCTTTACTGGTCCTGGGGAAGTGCTTCCCAGGCCCCGGAGGAGGCTTCTTCCCTTATAATCCCTTCTGATGTTCTCCTTCTCGGAGATCTGGCTTTCCCCCAAAGCCTCCATCAATCCCCAAGGCCTTGGATGTATCTTGTCCATTCTCTCTTCCCTGCCATCCACCAAGTCACATCCTCCCCTGAGATAAGGAGCACAGAATTGCCTAGCGATCTGAAGGGACAGAGACAGGAGTGGAAAATACTGACACATAAATGGAAGCTTCAGTTAACATCTTACAAAACTTAAAATATTTTATTTATTTATTTATTTAATGGCCACGCCTGCGGTATATGGAAGTTCCAGGGTTAAGGGTTGAATCCAAGCAGCATCTGAGACCTACACCACAGCTTGCAGCAATGCCAGATCCTTAACCCACTGAGCGAGGCCAGGGATTGAACCAATATCCTCACAGAGACAACATCGAGTTCTTCACCGACTGAGCCACAGCAGGAACTCGCTTAAAATATTCTATAAAAGTGAATACCCTACTACTGTAACCAAAAGTAATAGTGGACATGCATAAATAGAACAGGGTTAGTTGAGTTTGAGACAGTCCACCAAAGCAAAAACAAAAAAAGATTTCAGATATGAGGAACCGTCTCTGTTTCTCCGTTGCTTTTGTACTTGTTTGATTCTCGACAAGCAGTATCATTTTGTCACGTGACCGCCCTGCCTCTCTCCCGGTCTGAGGCCTTCTCTGGGGCCAGTCAGTATCAGGAAGGAAGTACCTGTCTTGTCCTTCAGTGTTCAGGGAGTCTGTGTCCTGTACCCCGCCAGAGCGGGATGGGGGCGCTGATGAGCAAGCCTAACCCTCCTCGGCTCCACCCCTGACCCCCAACCCCACCCCTTCCAGCCCCGCTCCATCGGGGATAACCACGCCCCCCCCGACCCCCACCCTCACCCTACGCTGACTAACCTGTCAGGCTGCATTTTCAATGATTGTCTTTGAAAATTGTCCAGGTGACCTATTAAATCAACGAATGCGATTAGCTAGCTGATCACAAGGCGATGGCAATTCCGTGGCCCCCCTTGGGATAATTGGTGATATCATGGGGTGTTAAAAACCTAAGCCTGAAAAATCATTGCTTGTAAGGAAGGGAGGACAACTGAACCATTTCTTCCATTAAAATGCATGAAATTTAAATAATGTCCCTGTACTTCTCGGTGCCCATCAGCCATCCTTGTTATGCACTGAAAAATCTAAATATTTATTAACTTCAATTTACAGAATTTATTATAGCTGCATTCAGCCAGGGCAACATGTTTTTAAAATATATGGCACTTTAAAAATAGCATCATTTAAAAATAATTAGGAAAACAGAAACAGACTCACAGACATAGAGAATAGACTTGTGGTTGCCAAGGGGGAGGGGAGTGAATGTGGGATGGACTGGGAGTTTGGGGTTGATAGATGCAAACTATTACATTTGGAATTGATGAGCAATGAGGTCCTGCTGTATAGCACAGGGAACTACACCCAATCTCTTGGGATAGACAATGATGGAAGATAATATAAGAAGAAGAATGTATATATGTATAACTGGGCCACTTTGCAGTGCAGTAGAAATTGACAACACTGTAAATCAACTGCACTTTGATTAAAAAATAAATAAATAAATAAATAAGAAAGAGAGAAAGTCTGCTTCTAGCCACTTTCCACGCCATCTGGTTTTGCTCTTCTGTGAAGTCAGAAAGCGGGCTTTGTGGTCTCATGGGAATAGGTGAGCTTCCAGGCCAGACTCTCACTAAGAGGGTCATCTTTTAAGGTAGCCAGAGGAGACGGCAAGGATTGGGAGAGGTGGGGGAGGGGAAACTTTGGCCATAATCTCCCCAGTCACTCGCCTCGTTTTTGACTCATAGGTGGTTGGAATTGATATGGTCTCTATCTCATCTGGAGTGCTCTGACCCACAGCTTCAGCCTGCTCCTCCCAACAGATGCCTGTAAAAATGTCCTGGAACTGCTTCTCTGTGTGTTTCTTAATGGCCATTTCCCACAAAAACTGCAAGTGATTAAGAAGATGCTCTGTCATTCTTCCCTGCCCCCTTCATCATCATCATGCTTTGTTATCAACTAACACAGTTTTTGGAGATACTATTGGGGAAAAAAAAAAAAAGCCAACAAAGGAATATAATTTGAAATTCCACCATGCAGAGAAAACCACTTTTCCTAAGGAATATAGACCTCTTTCCAATTTATGCCATCACCTAGTTTTCAAAGGTCTTCAGTAAGTCACATTTCATATACATGGAAATGCTTTAGATTTGCTTTCACTGCTTTTGTATCTGCACTTGCAGTGTTACCTTTCCCTTTTAAAATGATTTTTTGAAAGAGAAAAAGACAAGATCTTTAAAATTATTGAATCTCCCCCCTATGACTAGCCACAAACTTTGTACTAAGGACGCTGTATTCTTCCTTTCATGCCTTCAAATAGACTGCTAGCCTCCACCTTATCAACTCTTGGCAGTTGCAATTAAAATGCAGTACAGAAGAATGCCACAAACAACAGAGGGTGAGTGGCTGACCCCCAGGATCCCACAGGCAGAAGGTGGGTCTGGGGACCAGGTGGGGAGGCTGCTGTGGGTGGGCTCACACTCCCCACCAACCTATGCTTGGGCTACAGGCTACTTTGTGTCTGTCATACACTGGGTGTGAGAATGTTCAGCCTCTAAAATTAAATTATGCACCTCATGGAGTAATTTGCATGGAGAAACTCTGTGTCCCGTAACCTGGGGAATATCTGTACACTTAGGGTTTCTTAAATAAAGATATAAAGGAACTCATAGTATCTTTGCCATTTTGTGACTCATTTTTTCCTTGGTGAATACCTCTTTATGTCCAAAAATAAGCACAGGCCTCATAAAAAATATATATATATATATATTCCGTGGTATGAACCTATAACAATTTATTTAGAGAGTCTCCAGTGAATGGATATTTTGGGTGTTTGCCCTTGAGGCTGTCGTGATGCCTCCGGTCCCCAGGGTCATTTTGCTTGGCTACTCACTTCTGGTTGCAGCCAAAACTACAAGGTCAAGTGTCACAAGAGCTGACACTCACCTTGGATTCCCAGTGCTGAAGGAGCCTGGAAGCAAAGGATAGTTGTCCCCCTCTTCCCAGGCAAGCTTCGGCCAGTGGGGCACAGAGCTGGGGAGTAAATGTTCCAGCCACCTGTCCCTCCAGAGAAAAACTCCGGAGGCCTTTTGAGTGACATCCATGAGGGTGCAGTGGA
Organism: Sus scrofa; assembly: GCF_054392235.1. Taxonomy (NCBI): domain Eukaryota; kingdom Metazoa; phylum Chordata; class Mammalia; order Artiodactyla; family Suidae; genus Sus; species Sus scrofa. Next base: position 166,408,722 of record NC_139395.1, read on the forward strand.
GTCGAGCCCCAGGAGCCCAAAGCACCCACCTCATTACATGTCTTTTCCCTCCCTTCCTACTGTCTCCCTCCTGCTTTTCAGGATCATCTTGAAAATAAGCTACCTATATCCAGGCAATCCCCGCTCTCAGGCTCTGAACCAAAGTAGGGACTATGATAAACAGTGATGCCCAGGATGTCCTTAAATGTACATCTTGGCCCCTTAACTGATGATCCCTTAGGGTAAATTCCTAAAAATATATATTCTGAATCAAATGGCCAAGACTTTAAAAGCCAAGCTCAAACTTAGTGCTCTGTTTAACAGAGTTCCTAACTATAAGGGGATTGATTTTATTTTATTTGCCTGTGTCTATTCAATCCCAGAGCTCTCAAGAAGCCCAGTCGTCTATCAAGAAGTGAAGTGTTGGAGTTCCTGTCATGGCGCAGTGGTTAACGAATCCGACTAGGAACCATGAGGTTGTGGGTTCGATCCCTGGCCTTGCTCAGTGGGTTAATGATCCGGCGTTGCCATGAGCTGTGGTGTAGGTCGCAGACATGGCTCGGATCCCGCATTGCTGTGGCTCTGGCGTAGGCTGGCAGCTACAGCTCCGATTAGACTCCTAGCCTGGGAACCTCCATATGCCGCGGGAGCGGCCCAAGAAGTGGCAAAAAGACAAAAAAAAAAAAAAAAGCTAAAGTGAGGTGTTGACACTAACTTCCTGTCGTCTTTTAAGCCACACTCCCCAGAGGCTCTGGAAATCCTGCTTTTTGCTACCCTAAAATCATGATGAATGGAATAATTGGAATACACACCCACTGTCTCCCAAATAGACATCTCACTTTATTGCTTGGTAGTTATTAAGAATGAGTAGTCATTTTGCTACTGAAAAGACTACTTATGGGGAAAGTAAGAAATAAGAAAAACATTCACTCATAACTTGAGCCTCAAAGAAATAAAACCAACCACAAGATAAAATATCTGTTTCTCAAACAACTCAATCTTTATCTCACAGTAGCAGTGGAACTCTTAATTATAGGTAGTAAAGTCTCTGGATTTTATTTTTCACCCAGCATCAGTGGTAAGAAACGTGTAAGTAAATGTTTGGTGTATAGAAGCAGCGCTATATGCAGGCTCTTTGTGGGGACAGAAGAATCTTCTCGCTGGAGATGGGAACCGTGGAAAGACAGTGTCAGCGTCAAATCGGATAAGCCACAGTCTTTCCACGAGGGGAGCTCGTGCGCATATGTTTGTATGTATAATTTATATAAACACATATGTGATTATTTTTAAAAATAAGTGAACTATTCATAAATCATTTAAAGGGTACCTTTCCAACATCTTTCAGGAAGTCTATTTTATCTATTTTTTATTTTTTTGGACAGGGAAAATTTCATTTGACTTTTGAAGACAAATAGTCCACAAATTTGCACAAAAATTAGCACACCAGATTCTAATGTATAGCACCCCTCATCTGCAATTTCAAAATCTCAGCTTCTCACGAAGTCTATTTTAAAATGGTATATAAAATCTTTCTCTTGGCAAACACTTGCAGGTTCTGCCCTTTTGAATGGATTCCCTAAAAAGGGGGGAAACAAGCCTTCCTTGGCTGTGTTTGCCATCAACATCAATAACTGCAGCAAGGCATTCTGACTGCTATTTATTCTGTCATAATTACTATCACCAAACTTACATGATTACAACGCTAGTAATTCTCTTGATTATAAATAGCACTAATGCTGTAATACATCCGCAAAGACTGGCAGCGTTATGGAGATAGGGTCCATATGCACATGGGTGGTTGGACCTCTGAGGATTCTAATTAATCATTTCCTGGGAAGTGTTATCCACATGGCCTCTTTTTCCCATCGCTCCAATAAAGGCTTTGTTTAGCCATTACCACCATTCTCCCTGCTCTGTCCCTGTGGCCTTCTCCAATGTCCTTCATGCAGTCTAGGCTATGTTTTGTATTCAAAAGATAATCCCTTGATAGTATATGGACCTGCTAATGCCCTGGTTTCTTGAATTTGCTAAAAGCAAGGGCACTGGACTGTGAGAACCCACAAGAGCCAATTCCATTTCTGTTTTAACAGTGATATATCTTCCTTTTGGCAAGAGGTCTATTGAGTGAATTCTTGTAGCATTGGATCCTTCTCTGTTGAGAGGTTTTTTTTTTAATTTAATTTAATGTAATTTTTTTAGAGAGAAGGGCCAAGGGTACCACTACGTCTTTATTCAAAACACCCATATATCACAGAGGGAATCTGCATTTACTGTGCAATTTTAGTTTTCAGCATTTTTGCCAAGGTTCACCTGGGTAAAGAGAATCCCTCTGCAGAACAATGTGTTTCTAACTTCCCTGGAGCATCCTCCCCTCTGAGGAATGATGCTTTCATTTAAAATGGTGTGTGCTGAATAAAGCTGATATATTTCCTGTTTTCAGCTGTCTACCTGATTCTTGGGGGTACTTTTTTAAAAATATAAGTCTTTCTTTATCGATCGAGAACTAGAAAAATGTTTAATGCAGTGGTAACATTTATTAACAAAGGGAATATGTTTTTTGGCAATTCTCTGGTTCGTGGCATGAATGTATTATGAGTCTGTCTATCCGTATAAAAATTCCTTTGATTCACCTGAAGGTGGATTAAAAAGAAACCGGAAATATATAAATTCGTATCTTAATAATCGAGACGACAGTTTGATATTTTACAATGTCATTTTCTGCTCACATTCAGATATGGTGGCCTTACATCTGCAAGTTTTCAAAGATAATCAAAATTCCAAATATTCTGTTCTGTTGTTAGATCATTTGTCCTGATTTGAAGGTACAGAAAAGATGCCACCTTAGGTAAGAACTGAAGAGAAAATAATTGTAAAACATGATAAAAATACACAGGCTGTAAGAAAGCCTTGCCCCAACCTTCATTTCAAAATATGTGTTTGTTCTACTTGGAAGAGTTTCAAAGCAAATAAATCTTTTTTTTTTTTCTTTTTAGGGCCACACGTATGGCAAATGGAAATTCCCAGGCTAGGGGGTTGAATCAGAGCTACAGCTGCCGACCCACACCACAGCCACAGCAACACAGGATCCAAGCCACGACTGTGACCTACACCACAGTTCATGGCAACACCAGATCCCCGACCCACTGAGAGAGGCCAGGGATAGAACCCACATCCTCACGGATACTGGTCGTATTCGTTTCCACTGTATCACCACAGGAACTCCCAAATAAATCTTTTGATTGTCTCCTAAATTTATTTCAAATTAAATTTGTGTTCTGCTTAAACTTCTAACCATTCTTCAGTTATGCGTAGACCCCAAATAGAGGCAAATAATGACTCAAATTGGCAACAAGCAGTCATGTGTAGATCCAATTTAAAAGAAATTAAAAGTGGTAGCTTTTCAGCATTGCAATTTTATTTTGAAAGGAGAAAAAAAAGCCAGCCCATTGCAGAGCTTATTTGTAGCATAAATGAGTCTCTTCTTAACAAATAAAGTCAGTGGTTCTACCTTACTGGACACTGCCCTAGACGGAATAGAGACCACCACCACCACCACCCCCGCAAAGACTACTGAACATTTTCTGAATAGAAACAGACTTCAGATTTTGATGAGGCCCAGAGATTTGGATGAAAAGTGGGACATATCCAGGGACTCCAATGGCTGCTCGGGTTATGAGGCCAAAGCAGGGAGTTGCCTTTCATTTCATATTTGCTCTGATTGATGATCTCATGACTTAAACAAGGGGTGTATTATATTAATTCCAGTATTTCCAGAATAGTGATATGTCCCTAGAGAGAAGAGGAAGGGAAAAAAAGATTTCAGTGAGAGTCACAGGGTACCACCTATTTTTTTTTTTTTTTAAACTTCAGGAGTGCTTGCCCTGTCTAGGGCTCAGCTTGGCTTCAAATCTAAATGACCATGAGGAGATGTGATTACAAATTTAAACACCCCAGAAGGCACAGCCCACCCAGAAGGCGCACAGGTCAGGCTGGGTTTTTTTTTGTTTTTTGTTTTTTTTTTCCCACTGGTTTGATTCAATTCTCTGGCAGCTCAGCTATAACTTAAGCATGATTAAATTTTAGAACGAGATGCCAGGAGGACTGTGAAATCTTTATCCCTAAAATTAGGAGCGATAATCACTTGGCTTAGATGGTTTATGAAGGCAAAGGTTTGGGCTGGATTAGTGACTTCTGAATGTTGGTCAATGTCCCTGTGCCAGAAGACCATGAAAATACCATTCCTCAGTAAAATAAGAAAAAAAAAATGAGTGATAGAGCATGTTTTCCCATAAGTTAAATTTATTCCATTTTAATTATAGATTATATCTGTACTGTAACTCCCTTCGTTTATAACATCATATTGTTGCTAGTAGCTGGAAATTAATTTTCTCATGACTTAGCTTAGAAAAATAAAAAGTAAGCAGCCCCATATCAATCCCAATTTCCTTTTTAAAGTTTTAATGGGCCTTGAAATCCAAAATTCTGCTAACCACTGGTCTAGATAATCTTTATTCAACAAATGTTCATTCATCTGCCTGTTCTTATGTCATACAAAGGAAAAATAATAACTTTCTTCCACAAGAGAATGAAAATAATAAAATCAACTAACACTCGTTGTACATGACTCCATGCTAAGTGCTTTATACACATTATTTTATTTAATTCTTGCCATACCCTGCAGACAAAGATACTCAAATAAAAGTAGTGGAGGTAGCATTAGAACCAGGTCACCTTTGGCATAGGAGCCCATAACTGATCTGTTTGGGTTTTTTTTTTAACCTTCCTAAGAAAACAAACTATTTAGTGGTGTTTCCAGGAAGGTGGCATAGTACCAGAGAAACACTTCAAACTTTTAAATGCATTACTTTGTTTTTTTTGTATTTTATTTTAGGGTGCGGCATATGGAGGTTCCCAGGCTAGAGGTCGAATCAGATCTGTAGCCGCTGGCCTACATCACAGCCACACCAGATCTGGGCTATATCTGCAACCCATACCACAGCTCAAGGCAACACCGGATCCTTAACCCACTGAGTGAGGCCAGGGATTGAACCTGCGTCCTCATGGTTGCTAGTCAGATTCGTTTTCACTGAGCCACAATGGGAACTCCTAAGTGCATTACTTTCTATGAAAGCACAGCTTCAGCAGTGGGGTGGGTAAGGCATTCTAACGAAAAGAAACAAAAAACAGGTGGAGGTGATAAGAATTCATGAAAACTTTTGATGTATGGAACAGTTCCAATCAGTTTTCAATAATCAGAAACCATGTATTCAGAAGACCCGATCTTCCTCACTCAGCAGTGCAGGTCTCGGCCTCACACAGTACCTGCTTTCAGCTCCTTGATTTGTGTGAGCACTTCTGCCTATACTGAAGCACTGAAAGAAGATGTGCACAGAAGTTGGCACCTAACGCATGGTGATAGCCAATTATAGAATGGAAAAAAACTAAAGATTTGCTTTTGATCCAGCCACTTGAACATTCATTCTAAATTCAAAATCAGGAGTAGGAATGAGGGTGTATGCCAAAGTTGCTTAGAACTGCAACACAATCCTGAAGTCACTGAGCCTTAAGTGAGGTAAGTCATCATTTTGAGGCTATTTTTCACATGTAAAGTGAGATGCCCTAGGTGGGGTCTAGGATCCATAGAAAATGATCAGTTGGCTGATGCTATGGACTGAATTGTGTCCCTCTCATCCCAAAATAATGCATTGGAGCCCTAATCCCCAGTGTGATAGTATTTGGAGGTATAAACTTTGGGAAATAATTAAGTTTAAAGAGGTCATGAGGGTGGGGCCCAGGTGGTGGGATTAGTGCCCTTATGAGAAGAAGAAGAGCCACAAGAGTTCTCTCTCCACTATGTGAGGACACAGCAAGAAAGTGGCTTTCTGCAAGGCAGGAGGAGAGCTCTCACCACAACCCAACCATCCAGACCTCAGACCTCCAGAACTATGAGAACACAAGCCTCTGCTGTTTAAGACATGCAGCCTGGTATTTTGCTTTGGCAGCAGAGCTGACTAAGATGGTTGTCCTTAGGACTGTGAGTTGGTATCTCAATTGCAGTGGAAAGAAGTACCTTTTTTTTTTAATGTTTTTCAAAAATTTTTGGAGTATAGTTGACTTACAATGTTGCCTTAGTTTCATGTGTACAGCAAAATGAAATAGTTTTATATATATATATCCATTCTTTTTTCCCATATGGGTTATTACAGAATATTGAGTAGTTCCCCCTGTGCCATATAGTAGGTCCTTGTTAGTTATCTATTTTATATCCAGTAGTGGGTATATGTTAATCCCAACCTCCCAATTTGTCCTTGCCCCCATGGTTTCCACTTTGGTGACCATAAGTTTGATTTCAAAATCTGTGAGTTTGTTTCTATTTTATTTTGTATCATTTTATTATATTCCACATATAAGTGATATCATATGATATTTATCTGTCTGGCTTACTTCACTTAGTATGATTATCTCTAGGTCCATTCCTGTTGCTGCAAATGCAATTATTTTGTTCTTTTTTATGGCTGAGTAATATTCCATTGTATGTATGTGTATATACACATATTTTTTTTTTTTGGCTTTTTGCCATTTCTTGGGCCACTCCTGTGGCATATGGGAGGTTCCCAGGCTAGGGGTCTAATTGGAGCTGTAGCCGCCAGCCTACGCCAGAGCCACAGCAACACAGGATCTGAGCCGGGTCTGTGACCTACACCACAGCTCACGGCAACGCCAGATCATTAACCCACTGAACAAGGCCAGGGATGGAACCCTCACCTCATGGTTCCTAGTCGGATTCGTTAACCACTGTGCCACAATGGGAACTCCCCATATACACATGTTCTTAATCCATTCATCTGTCAATGGACATTTAATTTGCTTCCATGTCTTAGTTATTGTAAATAGTGCTGCAGTGAACATTGGGGTGCATATATCTTTTCCAATAATGGTTTTCTCCAGATATATGCCCAGCAGTGGAATTACTGAATCATATGACAGCCCTATATTTAGTTCTTTAAGGAACTTTCAGACTATTCTCCATAATGGTTGCACCAATTTATATTCCCACCACCAGTGTAGGAGGGTTCCCTTTCTCTACACCCTCTCCAGCACTATTGTTTGTAGGTTTTTTGATCATGGCCATTCTGACTAGTATGTGGTGATACCTCTATCATTAGTGTCAAAGAGGCAGCACTTTTTGATCGAGGTTTGAAAAAGGTAAAGCAAACTGACCCCAAGATACATCTGAGGAGGGGAGGGAAGATAGATCTGATCCACTGGGGCAGATGCCTGGCACAATTCTGACATAATTCTGACACAATTCTGGCATGATTCTGACAAACTTCTGTCATGGAGAGCTGCAATTCCAGCAGGCATGCCAGGAGTATCATCTCTGAGCATCTCTGGCATGGTGAGAGGGTCTGGGCTTTCTCAGCAGAGGCCAGGCCAGTGCTGGCTCAGCCTGCTGTGATGGGTCAGCCTGCGGGACCGGTTTTCAGGAAAGCCAATGGACAGTGGCAGAAAACAGAAGCGGGAATGGTGGCAGAGGACTTCCAGAGAGCTCTGCAGTGAAAGGGAGCTGATCCTGATGCATCCTGTGTAGCCTGCAGCCTGTGAGTTCTGTGGAAGAGGAACACTCAAAGGGGAGATAACAGGTTAGCTGACCATCTGGCATAGGGAGTCCTAAGCTGGTTTGTATTTTTAATTTGAGAAATAAAGATAACTGCAGTTCCTGTCGTGGTGCAGCGGAAACAAATCCGACTAGGAACCATGAGGTTGCCAGTTCGATCCCTGGCTTTCGCTTAGTGGGCTAAAGATCCAGCGTTGCCATGAGCTGTGGTGTAGGTTGCGGACCCGGCTTGGATATGGCATTGCTGTGGCTCTGGCGTAGGCCGGTAGCTATAGCTCCAATTCAACGTCTAGCCTGGGAACCTCCGTATGCAAAAAAAAAAAAAAAAAAAAAAAAAAAAAAAAAAAAAAAAAAAAAGAAAGAGAGAAAGAAATAAAGACAATATATATCTGTATTTGTATCCTAATTTATTGAGTTATTATAGTAGTCAGATAGAAATAAAGGGGAAAAAATGGCTTTTTTTGGTAGGAAAATCATCCACTCTGGACCTGGAAGCTCTTAAAAGGCAGTACCACGTGGGGCTTAAGAGCATGGGCCTGGCACCATGTCTCCTGGGTTGGAATTCCAGCCCGGCTGATGTACTAGCTGTGTAACCTTAAGCAAATTCCTTTCTCTCCATCTGTTACATGGATAGACTGTTAATGCCTCCCTTCAGGAGTTAAGGTATGAAGCATGTAGTATTCAGAACTACGCCTTGGACACAACCAATTCTTATTATTGCCAAACCTAATATTTTCTTGAACAGTTTACCAGGATGCCCCTGAGATCACAAAGCAACTTAGTATCATCATTAAAATCAGTAGCATGTTAAAGTAACCGCCTGCCCAAGCTTTCCCAGGACTATCTCAGTTTGGGCATTAAAAGCCTTGCATTCTGGGCAAACCAGGATGTTTGGTCACTCTCCAGTGATGAAGATAAAGTCACATGGAGTGGGATCTGCTGAACAAGGGCCTAACCATCGGACGGATTTTCTTCTGGAAGGAAGCAATGTTACCCCTGAAGCTGTAACTCTAAAAGTGCCTGGTGTAAGACTCTGATAACAGTTAAGAAAGCATCTGTTGAATTGTGCATGACCACACAAAGCAAAGTTTCTCTAATAATGTGTTGGTTTGGTGGTCAGCAATTTTCCAGGCAGGCTTTCTATCCTCTGGGGGAATTGCAGCTGCGCAGATGTGGTCTGGTCTCATAAGCTGAGGGTCTGTCCTGATATTTACAGAATAGAGTTCTGAATAATAATCTAAGATTGCATTTGTAGAACGTTTATCTCCAAGGAGCTTGGTGTTCTTGGCAGTCATTATTTAATTAATCCTTGCTCTGTCTCTGCGACACAGAGCAGGCAGGTGTAATTATCTCTGTTTTGCAGATTACATGACTTGGAGTTATGCCTGGTTACAAGGTGCCTTAGAAAGAGATGTTCCACTCTGATAACGGGTTTGATCTGGTTCTCATTCTTTTTAGGGAGCGGGAGACTTGATGTGACTCTAGGGAACCCTAAATGAACGCCATAAATGCACTCCCTACTGACAGTCTGTCTCTCTTTGCTTGTCACATGGTGTATTTGGTCACCACATTGCACAGCTTTGCCCAACAGGCAGGACACAGCCTTCAGAGGTCAGTCAACCCAGTCCATTCCCTGCATGAAAAACATTCACGCTATGCCTTTGTGGAAACTGTGAGATCTTTACAGATTGATTAAATAATAGATTTATAATTGAGAAATGCCACACAACTCAGCCCACACCCTCGCCTCGGGAGCAGTAAGTCCAAACAGGAAGGCAATAAGAGAGGATAGGAATTGATTTCCCCCTTCAGAAGAAATGGGCTGACAAAAGTGGTGCTAAGAATAACAAAATGGAACAAGTCAACAAGCACTGCATTAAGGCACAACAAGCATTGTATATGTATCAATGCTGTGGACTCAATGTTTATGTCCTCCCCTACCCCCGAAATTCATATGTTGAAATCTAATCCTCAGTGTTACCACATTAGGATTAGAAAGTGGGGCCCTTGGAGGTGACTGGGATGAGCACTCTGATAAAAGAGGCCCCAGAGGGCTCCCTCACCCCATCCACCACGTGAAGGTACAGAAGGTGGATGTCTATGAAGCAGGAAGCAGGTCCTCAACCACACATCTGCCAGCACCTTGATCTTGAACTTCCCAGTCTGCAGAGTTGTGAGAAGTAATCGTTGTTGTTAAAGCTACTCAGTCCAGGGAGTTCCCACTGTGACACACTGGGTGAATGCTCCCGGCTTGTCTCTGCGGAGGTGCAGTTTCGATCCCCAGTCTGGAGTAGTGGGTTAATGATCTGGTGTTGCTGCAGCTGTGGCGTAGGTTGCAGCTCTAGCTCAGATTCATTCCCTGGCCTGGGAATATCCACATGCTTTGGGTGTAACCAAAAAAGGAAAGAAAAAAAAAAAAAAAAGCCACCCAGCCTACAGTATTTTATTACAGCAGCCCAAACTGACTCAGATAACCATTTAATCCTCACCAATAAGGCAGGAGGTAATTTTTCAGGTAAGGAAACTGAGGCACAGAGGAATTAAATAACTTGTAAAAGGTTATAGAGCTAACAAGGGTCAGAGCTGGAATTTAAATCCAGGCATGCTGCCTTCAGAGACCTTGGACATAAATGACCACCCTATATTGAAGGTAGCGATCAAGCCCTTAAAAACCACTTTCCTTCTTATTAAGTGAAACTCACATCCTGCCTAAATGATAAGCCCACCGGCCATGTGTCCTCTGAGGGATTTTACCTCCTCGGACTGGGGGTGTGACTGGCAAAAAGAAAGTTTTCTCTATCTAACCTGAGCCCAGGAGGGGTGACAGTCCTAGGCACAGCAGCAGGTTTGCCAGTATTGAAGGCCTTTCTTAGTTTAACTAGTTTCCCAAACATGTCATTCAGGCTAATCGGAAATCAACATAATTATTTTATGCCCAGTGCCTCCACATTTATCATGGTTTGCTCACAGGAACAGAAGCTCGTCATTTATTATGATTTCAGCTATGGCACCTTCATTTGTCCTTGTGCAAGTCAGGGGAAGCTGGGATGGAGGAAAATCCAGACAGGAAGGGGAGGGCTGTTTCATTTCAGAACACTTGACACTAGTTCCAACAATCCAGAGCTGCCCCCATGGGTCCAAGGCACACTATGGGCATTTGCAGCATGGGTGCAGGGCCCCATGAGCACAGGGCATTTACAGATAATGAGAAGCATGTCGACAAAAGCTAGTTTTACAACAATTCTAAAACTTTTACAAGATGACACTAGTCAGGTCTTAAATCAGACCCTATTTAACTTCCAACCAGTAGATGCTTTTTTGGGAAATTTTGGAAGCTGCCACCCATCTGCTGGGGTGAGAACAATTGGGCACAACTGGTTTCCATTTCCATTTAACCTTTAGAACACAAGCCAATATAAATTGGCACATCACTTGCCAGTGTGAACGCTGCTCTTTGGCAGTCAAAAAATATTTGAGAGTGGGCAACTTCCAACCTTCCAGAAGCTGCCCTCGCCTACCACCGGTTCACTAGTGATTCTCCCACCGATGTGTTCTGTCCAGTCTCCGGTTCCCAGGAAGCTGGGGGCAGGTAAGAGATGAAGATGGGTGGTGTAAACACTGATCTTGCCTCACCGCAGATCTCCCCCTGCACACCAGCTTCTTCCGTCCCTGACATAGCTCTGAGCTTCCCCTGGGCCAGATCCCCGAGCCTCACACACCTGGCTTTCCTTTCCAGCTCCACAGGATCCCTGTGGAGTCCAGCAGATCCTCTGGGGCTGGGAACCTCATGGTTCCCACTGCCTGGGCTTCACTGCTCAGGCATCAGGAGTGATGCGTTGCAGGAACTGGGGGTAGCGCAAGGAGCTAGGCTAAGTCCGTCCTCGCCTCCTCGTGGGCAAAGGGAGATGGGCAACAAACAATAAATGCTTGCATTTCCGGAAGTGAAGACTGCGTGGAAGAAACTTCATGCGGGTAAGGAGATAAGAGTGATGGGGCTTGTGGAGTGGAATGGGGTTTTGCCCCAAGCCCTACATTACTGTCTGGGGCCCTGTCACCCAAGAAGAAGAAACATCGCCCTCCCCTCGATTGCCCAGGCCCCATACCACAGCTCAGGATTAGCCCCTTGTTTAAAAAAAAAAAAAAAAAGTATTAAGAGTTTTAGGACCATGAGGGCAAAGAATTAAATCAAGCTCAGGGCCCTGTGCACCTGCTCAGGCCGCTGGCTGCCATACCTCCACACCTCGGAGGGACCCGCGACGGCGACACTGTTTGTGGGCTCAGCTTAGCCATCAGGTTGCCTGACTGCTTCTACTGCAAGCAAGGCACTGCCTGTTTGCCTTTATATGGCTGGGGCTTGCCAGGCGCTTTGATCCCAAACCCTGCACTCTCTCACCACCCCCCAGCCTCTGGAGAACCCCACCTGGCCTCCAGGCTGCCCTCCAGCACGCGCTCTGGTAGGGGCTGGTCCAGTTCCAGATTATTTCAGGTTATCCTTCCATGCCCACTGGCTCCCCTCGCTTCCCCCTCTTCCACTCCCCACTCCACTCTCACCCGCTGCTGTTCAGTCTTGCTACCAGCAACAGGGTTAGATCAACAGACCCCATAGATGTTAGTGTCAGGCCTGGCTTTCAGAACCTCTGGCCATATTCCTCAAAAGCAGCTCTTACGGCGAGAACTCAGAGGATCACCCACAGTGGGAATATGGCTGAAAGGAACCAGCCAGCCTGTCCACTAGAGAAGCCGCGTGGGGAAGATTCCGGCGCGGGAATACTCACTGGGCTCTTTAAACCGCCTGCAGAGGCATTTCAGCACCCAGGTTTCAATGCAGCGTTCACCCTGCTCCTGCTCCTGCTCCTGCTCCTGCTCCTGCTACTGTGTGAGATGAAGGGGAAGGTATAACTGAATGTGTTTGTTGAATCGGCCTCTGTGACACCAGAGATAACAAATGTGAGTCAGAAAGCAAAAGGAATAGGTCTCACAAATAGGAAGCAGCAGCCTTCTTTTTCCCAGGCTTGGAACTTGGAGCTGAGTCACGTGGAGAGGTTTCGGCTGGGTAAGCTTCTTTAGTGCAGGGGAGGGAGGATGATAAGGGCTCCTGCCTGGGACTCACTATTGTACGTGTGGGAAGAAGGGAAATGATAGCCTTTCTAGTTTCATAATGATGAGGATTAAAAATGTGCTTCAGAACCATGTGGGCTCTTTTTATATTCTATGGCAATAGGAATGAACATAGAAGTAACCTGGTTCCATCTTCCCACTACATAAAAACTATGAAAAAAAAAAAGATGTCTTAATTTTATGAATCGATATGGTAAGCATATTCAGATAACCTGAATTGATGGCCTATTATTTTGGTAACAAATATTAAAGCATGCAATTGATTCCAGTTGGAAAGGAACTTATCCAAGGCATGCTTTTACTCCTCAAGTTGAGACAAAGGCCTGTGGAAGAGTGCAAGCTTGACATTGTGACCTGAATTCCCGAAAGCTAAGGAGGACTCTGAGCAGGATGGCAGGAATGCTGCAAGAAGGGGGAGTGGCAGCAGAAACCGGTGCACCAGTGCCTGAGGACTGTCTGGGCCCATGTGCCCTCCATGCCCTTTCCGTCTGTTCTCTCCTTCTGTGAATCCTCCTCCATTATTATTGCTTCGTTTTGGTTTTGTTTTCTTGATCTTGATCCATTTCTGGCTCTACTGTCCTTGATCTGGAAAATCTCTCGTGTCCACTTCCATCTGTTTGGCTTTAGACTCCTTTCTGGTGGATGACACTTGGGCCGGTTATCTGCAGCCTCCAGATCCACCAGCTCTGGAGCTGAGCACGCTTGGACAGCCCCACCCAGGGCAAGAGCCTCCCACCGGTACCTGGCCTCCAAATAGCTCTGTCTCTTACCCTGCACCATCCCTCCCTGCCATGAGTTCCCGCCAAGCTTGGGGCTTCCTCCTCCACAACCAGTTCAGCTGGTACCAAATATACATATTTCATAGATAAACCTCAGTGAACAAGAGCAGGCAGATTCTTTTCTGCTTCTCTTTCTTGGGATTGTTTTTCCAAAAATAATTTTTTTTTTTTTTATTAAGCCCAGACCCTCTAAGTAATGTATGCCAAAGTGCTTTGAAAACTGTAAAGTGCGGTGCAAACATGAGCTATTATGGTTCATCTGCAGGGACCCTTCTGTAATGGCAAATAGAAATAAAGCCTTCACAAGAGACATATTTACTCACTTTAGGCTTTTGTTTTAGTTTTCTAAAAACATTCTTCAAATTTCAAACACCATTTAGTATTTGAATTATCCACACTTTTAATCCATACTTTTAATTCTTTCCATTCAGCATACATGCCTATTGTATGAAATTACAAATTAGTCAACCTGGAGTCCTACTGATCCCAGACAGGCACAGCTGTAGGCCAAATAGAACATTTCAGCCTTCTAGTCAAAAATCTCCCTAGGATAATTTCCATCAGAATCTTTGTTATACCCAAAGCAAGCTCTGATGTAGGGATCCCAGGACATGCATGTAAAGAAACACACTCGAGGGCCTTTTAAGATATCTACCTAATACTCTGTTTCAATGATTTACCAATAAAAAATAAAATTTTTTTCCCAAATCACTTTCGCGTATTCTGTCTTTATTGATCCAGTGTGATACATGATAACAACATAAGATTTCATTCTAAATCAAGGTTTTAGAAGCTTTTGGTGATGGCATTAATTTGAAATGAGCCTATTACATCTAAAATGTTCTCTATTGCTCCCACGTCATAGTCAATAATACATTTGTTTGTTCAGACACTCCTTGTTCGTTCAACATTTTGTTAGCTCCTTACAGGGCCTTAGTGAGGTTTGAATACTACAAATTGAGAAACGTTTGGGAGTGCAATTTAGTAAGCCTGTTTTTCAACTAGGCAGTAAGAATTATTTTAAGAAGATATTCATAGCCTCTCAGGTACTATATGTGCTAACAGCTAGAGCTATTGTTGGTGTGATAGTTAAGTCAAGAAGGGCATTTAAAATTAGGTCACACCCAAGTTTCAACAGTTGGTGTTATGCTACCTTTGCATTTAGCCTAACTTTTTTCCACATCACACTTAACTTGATCTAAAAATTTAAAATGCATGTTTCTAAGAAAGAAGACCACCAGATTTAATAAGGAATGCTCAACTCTAATTGCACATGAGAATCACCTGGAGAGCTTTTGCACCAATAAATGCCCAAGCCCCATTGAAGACCAATTCCAAATTTCTGGGTCTTGGTTCTCAAACTGTAGTCCCCACACAGGGCCTTCAGTACCATCTGGGAACTTGTTAGGGATGCAAATTTTCAGGCCCAACTCAGACCTCCTGAATCATTCCTCTTGGGCAGAGGGCAGGCCTGGGCCCCATCATCTGTGCTTAACAAGCTCTCCAGGTGACTCTGTGCTAAAGTTCAGAATCACTGCTTTAGGGACCAAGGTTGGAATTTAAAAAAAAAAAAAAAAAAATCCAGGGATTAAAATACACATCCAGGGCTGAGAATGGCCAGGATGGTAATGCTATATTTCAAAGGCATTAAAAAAGGAAGAAATTGCTGGAACAGAAAAACATGCAAAACTATTTATGAGGGAGCAGCCTCCTCCACCCCAAATGCACCTCAGCACTGCATCTTGCTGCGGTCACACTTAGTGACTGGAATAGACTGGCCATCTCCCTGGATGGGACATGACCCATGGCCCTGCCTCCCAGACCAGCTTCTCCCAGTCAGGATGCAGAGATGGCTGGTAAGAATGACTGGCCAGAGAACTCAGGAGAGTTCTGCCCCGAGAACTGCAGGGGTCAAGTATACTACAGTGCTGCCCAGAGAGAGTATATTAGACCAGATGATTGAATTCGGGATCTCAGGTACATGATATTTTGTTTCATTGAAGTAAATATTCCAAGTGATTGTCTCAAAGAACATTCAGGTAAATACATAATCACGACAAACCAGTGAATGCTTCCACTCGATCAGGCATTCAGATTGAATACAATAAACCATTTTCATCAATTCTTTTGGGAGTTCCCATCATGGCGCAGCAGAAATAAATCCAACTAGGAACCATGAGGTTGCGGGTTCGATCCCTGGCCTTGCCCAGTGAGTTAAGGATCCCGCATTGCCGTGAGCTGTGGTGCAGGTAGCAGATGGCAGCTCAGATCACGTGTTGCTATGGCTGTGGTGTAGGCTGGCAGCTACAGATCCAATTAGATCCCTAGCCTGGGAACTTCCCTATGCCGTGTGTGCGGCCCTAAAAAGAAAAAAAAAAATTTCTTTAAAAAGTTTCCTTAGGGGTGGCTCTTTAAGAGGCTGATAACAGGTGTGTAGAAAACTACTGATCTGAATCAATTTATAGCCTAAGTTGTCTACAATTAATTCCCTTTACTAAATTCTGGTCATGAAATGCAATTTTATTTTTCATTTTAAAAAAATTAAAGATCTATTTCATTTTCCCTCAAGTGTATATGTATTTCCTAGGTGTCAACATAAATTTTGTTTTAAATCAGTTAGGATTTTTAAGCTTACCTCTGACAGGCACTTTAAGGTTAAGTAACTTTTCATTGAAATCACTTCCTTCAGAAAGAAAAGAAGCCTTATATTTACACCCAGTAAAATATATTTTAAGAATTATTTAAAATAGAATTATCTTAGGAAAGAGTAAGACCAAAAAAAAGGTATGCGATTCAAAGTCAGCTCACTGCAGTAAAAGCCTCCTAAATTGAAACCTTCTCATTAGTCTTCAACCAGAAGGCCGCCTCCTACCTCATACTTTCATTGCATGTTGATGAGATTTTATTTAGTGCTGTTTTAAATTCTACTTTGAGTCTGGAAAAAGATATTATCTGAGGCCTGAATCATCTCTAGTATGTCCCTCTCTAAACATCTCTAGTGACATGAAACCCACCCCCTTCTGATACAGAGCACGCATCCTATTTTTGTTTCGAAGCTCCAGTATGACTTTTCCATGCTGGCCCTTTATCTGTCTTTCTATGGCCTATATCTGTCTGCCTCTGGCCCCTGGCTGCAGACACCCCGCCCAGTCCCTCCACAAATATACTAACCCTTCATAAATTCGACAACTGCTACCAAGAAAAATGTTCCTGAGATAAAAGTAAAGGGCCTACGGGGACCTAAGGAAGAAGCTATACAAATACAAGATTGGAACAGCATGAGTCAACAGCTCACAAATTTGAGCTCCAATTTACGGAAGTGGAAGGTGAGGCTGAAAACTGAACGAGATTACAGCTCCCAAAGCTGATCACTGGTGAGACCAAAGCTCAAGTCTAGACTGTCCTACATGAACTCCCATTCTCTTCCCACCTCTCTGCGATGCCACATTCTAGTCTTTTATACTCTTTTTGAATTTGCAATTTAACACCCAGTTTCTTGTCTTCCCACACCAGTACTCTCTATGAAGCGAACGGTTTACTTGGCTTCCTTTGCCTCCTCAGAATATGATTTTGGGGAGGGAGGAGTTCCCATGTGGCTCAGCAGATTAAGGATCCAGCATTGTCACTGCAGTGGCTCAAGTCACTGCTGTGGCGTGGATTTGATCCCTGATCCGGGAACTTCCAAAAGCCACAGGAAGTCAAATATACATACATATATATATTTGTGTGTGTATATGTGTTTATATGTGTATATATATATGATTTACTTAATGGCAGCGATCATATCTTCAGTCTCAAATTCCTTGTAGTATCACTCAGACTGAGATGTGCCAAAAATTACTTATTGATGTGCAATGAAAAGTCAAATCTTTATTTTGACAGATTATTCTCTGTAGAAGCAACATAAGAGAAAAGAAAATTATCTCAATCTAGAAATGTAAATCCTCTCATTTATTTATTTTTTCGTGTGGTCTTATACTGCATAGCATTACTGGTGCCATAGATATGACTTAGTTAAAAACTTGGTATTTCTTTCTCCCTAAAGATATGAATGCTTCCAGAACACTACTAACAAAGGCCTAAATATTCTGCACTTTTTCACTTCTTTGATTAAACATGTTGCTGATCTTAAATATATTTCTCTGCTTCTGCTCTTTCTTTCCCCCAGATCTGTCTATAAATTCTTTCCATATAAATCTTCCTCCATAATAAAGTAAGTCTCCTGGCCTCCAGTCAATTGCACACCCCTTGGCAGGGTTCAGAGCCATGAGATCCCACTCATTCATCTCTGCTCCCTTCGTAGGCACCATGAGTACCCAGCCGGATGCCTAGAGAGCACCCAGGAGGACTGCGTGCCCTCCTTTAGGGCCACCCCATGTCCTCCTGCCCTGGGCTGGCCGGGTTCTCTCCGTGGTCCTGTAAAATTGTGTAATACTAGCAGTTTGTTTATTTTTAGTTCTCTTTCTAACCATTAAAAAGTTTCCAGGAGTTCCCATCATGGCTCAGTGGAAATGAATCTGACTAGCATCCATGAGGAAGCAGGTTCTATCCCAGGACTTGCTCAGTGGGCTGAGGTGTTGGTCACAGATGTGATTCAGACCCCACATTGCTGTGGCTGTGGTGTAGGCCGGTGGCTACAGCTCCAATTCAACCCCTATCCTGGGAACCTCCCTATGCTATGGTTATGGCCCTTAAAAAAAAAAAAAAAAAAAAG
The DNA here is from genome assembly GCF_054392235.1 of Sus scrofa. Taxonomy (NCBI): domain Eukaryota; kingdom Metazoa; phylum Chordata; class Mammalia; order Artiodactyla; family Suidae; genus Sus; species Sus scrofa. Next base: position 166,426,930 of record NC_139395.1, read on the forward strand.
GACAACAACAAAAAGTTTCCAAAAGATAGTCTTGAAACAATAGATTAATCTGGTCCTTAACATGACTACAAATCCTGAAAAGAACATCTCCATTCCTGGTTATTCCTTCCAAAGGGAGAGCACTGGCTGGCAAAGGAACTGTCATCTATTTGTTTCAAGCGGAGCCTTGCTGGCTACGTGCAATGGTGGACTTTATGTGTCATCTCGACTGGGCTAAGGGATGTCCAGAGAGCTGGTAAAACATCGTTTCTAGATGTGTCTGTGAGGGGGCTTCTGGAAGAGATTAGCATCTGACTTAAGTAGATCTGCCTCATGAAAACTTTGAGGGCCTGGACAGAGCAAAAAGGCGGAGGAAGAACAGACTTGCCCTCTTTGCTTGAGCTGGGACATCCAGCTTCTTCCCTTGGCATCCATCGATGCTCCCTGTTCACAGGCCTTCAGACTCAGCCTGAATTACACCTACCACTCTCCTGGTTCTCCAGCTTGCAGACAGCACATCATGGGACTTCCTGGCCTCCATAATCACATAAGCCACATATGTATTATATGTATATTATATATACATATATAATATATCCTATTGGTTCTGGTTTTCTGAAGATTTCTGAAAATATCCTAGGAAAAGTCTACTGACCTGGTTTCTTATGATCATCCTGTTCTATCGTGGAGGAGAATCTTGAAGGAAATAACGATTTCTCTTACTGAGAGCTAACTCTGGCCACGGTATGGCACTGACCCAAGCTCTTGACTTGTATAACCTTTTCTTCATTCCTCTGCAGTCCTATGAAGTTGGTAGAGTCTTTCCAAGAAGACTGAAGCTCGGTGAGTTTAGGTCACAGAGTTACATAAATCCACGTAGTGTGACGCAAAGCTCTGGCTTTTAACCACCACAAAACACTGGCTTCCCCACTTCAAGGTTTTGTGAACAACCACTCTGGGTCGATGGGATCCTACTTTATTTTGCATTAGTATCGTATCTGTCCTCAGGTCCAAAGGACTCCGGGGCTGACTCCCTCCATATAAGTGCACAGACTTCACTATTGTTCTCACCTGCTGTCCACTGGGACCACCTGGTGGGCCCTTTCTGACTACAGACGCCCCCATCCCAGAGATTTTAAGCTGATCTGGGATGAGGCACCAATGTCTGCAGTTTTTAAAAATCCCAATGAGAACCAGCAAAGTCCAGGTTGCCACAAATAAGTAGATTGACTAAGAGTTTCATTTCATTGAAGAGGAGGCCACAGATTCGCCCCTCACAGTGCAGACAATGTTCCAGAGGAAGAGAGGCCACCAACACCCTTGCTCTCAAGCTCCAGGCACATTTCACAACCAGGAGTTAACTCCACTGCAGAGCTGGATTTGCTGGCCCCAGAGAGCACAGAAGCAGGCAGCAAGCATGGCTTTCAGCCGGGGTCCGAGTCCCTGCTGCACCCAAGGCCCTGGCGAAGGCCCAACAGGCAGGTGTAATCAGAATTTCCCAGGGGATATTCAGAGCCGATCCCCCAGCAAGCACAGCTTCTAAATTTGTCCTCGAGGATGATTAATCTGTTTAAGCAAATTCCTAGAGCATAATTAAGACGCTCTAATCAAGGAAGGAGATTGTTAGGCAGCAGCCTCGGGCACTGATTTGGTGGTAGGAGCTCGTGACCAAAAGGCCTGAGTAACCTAGAGGAACAAGCAAAGGTGACAAGAGGGCCCAGCCAGGCAGGTAGGAGACTGGCTGGCTGGAGGTCACAAATGTCCAAGGAGAGAAGGTACTGAAGGCAGAAGGGTCCACTGATAGAATGTGACTGAGGGCCAAGGCCCATGAGCCATGAGGTCCCACCTCCAGATTTGGGGGTTCAGGTTATTAACAGATTTGGGAAGAGCAGCAGAGTTTGCCAGATGGATGTTCTTCGCAAGGGAGGTGAGGATGGCTCCTTGGTCCCTGGGGGCTTCCAAGCCTGGGAAAAGGGGGCTGGAGTCCCTTGGGGAGTGTTGAGAAAAGGGGGTGGAGGGCGGCGGGGGGGAGAGGATGTTTCTCCAACAGAGGTCTCCCTCTTTGGGGAGAAGAGTTAGACAAAGATGGCACAGATCATGTCTCTGGGCCCTGGTTAAGTGATGGTGGTTTATCATTTCCTGACTAACCCCCGCCCCCAAGTCCTAGCATCACTATGGCATTTGCCCTCCCCATTTGGGCTGGTCACTAGGGCTACTGCCACCACCCACGCATACTTAAGAGGACACACTGCCCTCCCCACTGGTCCCAGGTCTCAAGTGCAATGAGAGGTCAAGTCTCCCCTCTCCTCTCCTCTCCCTCACACAGAATAGTGCCAACAAGAGAACAGGGTCCCCTACCACCAGGTACTGGAAGAGAAGAGGCTGGGGGTGGGGCAGGCAAAGGGGAGGAGAGATTAGTGGGGAGAGAGAGCAGGAAAAGGCAGAGGGGGCTGTTTAATATTTCTAATCTCATCCCAGCTCTGGTGCCATCTGCCCGTCCGCACCGCAGACCCCTCACTACCTTCCTTCGTGTCGTGCTGTGTCACTCCAAGCCTCTAGACAACACACATTGCATCTTCCTAGTGCCCTCCTACAAGCCAGCTACCCCAGGCTGGGCCCGCATCACGGATGAAAACCTACAGTGCTAATTTCCTCTTTAACCTGCATGAGGCCCATTAGATTAAGCACTCTTGACACCCAGGCTCTCAAAACAGAAGCAACTCAGAGCGTGGCGGGGTCAGCATAGGAAAGCTGGTGGTGTGTTCTTCCAGCCCTTCCCTTGGTTCAGAGGGCTAAGGCCCTCTCGCCCTCGCACCTCAGCTGGCATGTAGGCTCCCTGTAGTTTAAACAGGGGAAAGGAAATGGGAACACTGCAGATTCAAAGGATAGGATGGACTCGGGTTCCCACTGGTGAATTACCTTCCTCTTCTAGGCATTAGGACATAGATTCTGCATTTGGAGGGAAGTGGAGTCAAGGGTGTGAGGCCCTTGTCAACAGGTTAGAGATGCATTTTCTAGGAATTCAAGGCAGATGCTGGACTGGAAGGGGAAGAGAAGGCTTCACTCTGGAGGCAGAGCCACGGCCCAGGGACAGTGTTAGCAGGAGCGGGAACCGCAGCCAGCAGGTCTCTGAGACCTGTGCCTTCCGTGCCATCCCCACCACCTGAGTTTATGTTCCCCGTCCTCCAATTCTCCCCCTGTGAGGAGCTTCTACAGTCCTGATTCCTATTCAAATGTTTTCTAAGGTTTGTTGACTAATACTGCAGACAGATTCCAAATCCCTAAAGAGTGCAGCTATGGAACAATGTCAACAGCATTAATGCTCTACAAACACAAGATATGTTTAACTCAAATATTTAAATACAAATGCTGTGTTTTGGTCCCGAGTATCAGTGAAAACGCTCTGCTGTGTTTCACTGCTGAGATCCAGTGAGAGACAGCAACTTTATTAAATAACAGCATTTCCCCTGGAAAAATCCACTGGGGTGCCATGTCCTAACCCTGACTTTTTGTGTGTGTGTCTAAATTGGCTGTGTGTTGATCCTGTTTTGTTTTCCCCTCCAGGAGGACGGCTTGCTTCCTGAATTATATGTGTCTCCACTGCTGGGCCTGAACTACGCCGTCATCACCAGACAGACACAGAGGGCTGGTAGCAGAAGGACATGAGCAGGTAATGGCTCTCACCTGCCCTTCAGGCTGACAGCTCCTCTCAAGGTCAGATCCCAGAGTACTCAGCTGAGCAAAACATATGGTTCCTGCTCAGGACTCTTAGGTATTCTGGACTGGAGCTCAGTGAAAAGTACCAAGATATAACATCTCTACTCTTCAGGTCAGACACTCCAAACAAGGAGGCCCAACTGAGACTTTTAGAGGCCTAGAGCTTGAAAAAAGAGAAAGTATAGTTTCTTTTTTTTCCCTTTCCATATATTTCAAAATAATATACTAAGATATAAAAGAAGTCAAGACAGGAGATCCCAATGTGGCTCAGCAGTAAGGATCCAGACTAGTATCCTTGAGGATGCAGGTTCAATTCCTGGTCTAACTCAGTGGGTTAAGGATCTGGTGTTGCTGTGAGCTATGGAGTAGGTCGAAGATGCAGTTTGGATCCTGCGTTGCTATCGCTGTGTTGTAGGCTGGCAGCTGTAGCTCCCATTTAATCCCTAGCCTGGGAACCTCCATATGCCATGGGTGCAGCCCTAAAAAAAAATAAATAAATAAAAAGAAGTCAAGACATTTTGGTGCCATTGACGGCACATAAATATCCTCTGCCAGCTATCTTTCCTTTGTTTTCTTGTTCACTCTCCACCTCTCTCTGTCCTGCTCTGTGTCCTGGGAGGCTAAATGAACTGATTGTTCCAACAGGTTCTTGCTCTTGGCTTCCAGTTGGGTTTGGCCAATCAAAATCAGAGCAGGAGATGAGAAGGTGGGAGGAGAGTGGAGTGTGGCTGTGGGCTGATTGTGGCTTTACTGCCTGCCCTTTCCACCTGTCTCTGTGGGTCTCCAGCTGCAGGTCACCCTCCCAGGACTTACACCCTTCAGGCCTGGGAAAGACAGGGGTTCCAGGGCCCACTGTTACCAGCCTGAGGGCCCAATGCCATCTTTTACGGTTTCCCTACTTCTTGGTAAATAATTCTCTTATCAAACTCAAATTTATCCAGTTAATTTGTGCCATTTATTTCCTTCTGGAACTTAACTGATATAATATCCAATGTCAAATTATTTCAAAAATGTTTCCTTTGGTGCCCCAGATTTCTTAATGCCTTAAAAATATCTTGAGTCTTATTTTTATTTATTTATTATTTTTTTGGACTGAGTTTTATTCTTAGGTAATCCAGTGCCTCAAGTGGGGACCAGTTTGTAATGCAAACAGGTTACCCCTATATTGCATCTGCCCCTAAACCATTACACCAGGGCAGATGCACTAAAGTGCAAATGGCCATGGGCAGCCAGTACTGAAGAACAGGAGGGGAATATTCAAAAGCAAAAGAATCAATTTTCTTACAAAATTCGGAGTGATTGCAATTTCTACTTTAGTATTGCTGAAGATCATGAATGATTTTATTACAAAAATCCACATAAATAAAAGTGCTTTGGATGTCCTCATGGTCAGCTAAAACACTGGGCCCAAAACATTGCAAAGAAAGGAGGAGTAAATTATTAAATTTTGTAACATTTGTGCTCCATCCATGCTTTCTCTCTCCTTATGCCACGGTCTGCTTCCTGCAGAAATGAAACAGAAGGCAGTCGCTGTTCTGCAGTGAGAGATGAGCCAGTCTGCAATATACCTTCCGATTTCCTGGGTCAAGGAGAGAGGTCAGATGACTCATCCTGATTCCAGGCTCAATTTAGCCCTTTCCTCTGGGAAGCCTTCCTGGCTCCCTCCACTGTGCTGCTCAGGCACTAAGGATTAGTATTTTATATTGTCATTCTCGGATTTCTGCCTTCCCATCTTCCTCACAGATTGTGACTTTGCTGAGGGCACATATGAGGCCTTTCCTCTTGTTATGGTCCTCATGCAACTCAATCCCCCATTCTCAGTTATTTGCTGAGTAGAAGGATGAATGAATTGATGAGAGAGTGAAAATCTATTACCTCTCAAGATAGATTCATTCTCAGATTTTTTTTTTCCGGGCCCTAAAAAATGTCATATAACCAAACCTTATACAAAATAGAGGTAAAGACTGGAGGTCATTTTCTCCAAATCTAAAATACTGAAGAGTTTTTGTCAAACAGAACAAAACACAACCAATAACCACCTCTCCTTTGAGGGGCATCAGGGCTTTCTGATGACTGTATTTTTAAAACATTCTTTTTTTTTTTTTCTTTTTCTTTTTAAAAGGGCCGAACCCATGGCATATGGGGGTTCCCAGGCTAGGGGTTTAATCAGAGCTGTAGCCACTGGCCTACTCCACAACCACAGCAACACAGGATCAGAGCTGCGTCTGCGACCTACACCACAGCTCACGGCAAAGTCAGATCCTGAACCCACTGATCAAGGCCAGGGATCGAACCCGAAACCTCATGGTTCCTAGTCAGATTAGTTTCTGCTGCGCCACGACAGGAACTCCTAAAACACTCTTTTACTTTTGGAACCAAGCAAGAGCCCTGTGTAAAAGGAGGTAGGTATGCCCCTCAGAGAAGAACTTTCTTTTTATTTCTATTTACATGCAATGTTTCCTACTTTTTTGTATCTGCACTCACTCAGAAAAAGGGATAGTTTACCAATGGGTTATTTTTTTCCATTCAAAATAGAAAAATAAAAAAATTAGTCTTGTTGAGTCCCAAAGGAGGAAAAATTTTTTTTCATTTAATTCACTTTATCAAACAGAAGAATATCAATGAGAAAATTAACACAGCTTTTTAGCTGCTAAACTATTCCTTTTTGGTGATATTTGTGACGTAGACATATGGAGGAAACTTTCTAATTTTTGTTTCACTGATAAATTTTATTATTTACACTGGTTTTAAGTTTACAGAAAGATTGCACAGAAAGGACAGAGAATATACCCTCACTCTCCCAGCCCCTCTGCACCCCTGTTGGTCCCCAGTCTCTTCTATCATTAACATCTTGCATTAGTGTGGTGACTTTGGGGAACCAATATTGACACATTCACTAAAATTCATCATTTACATGAGTTCACTTTTTGTAGTGTACATTCCATTTTCTGTGTTGTTGTTGTTGTTGTTGTTTTTGCTTTTTAGGGCCGTACCCATGGCACATGGAATTTCCCAGGCTAGGGATCAAATCAGAGCTATAGCTTCCAGCCTACGCCACAGCTGAGGCTGTGGGATCTGAGCCATATCTTTGACCTACACCACAGCAATGCCGGAGGATCCCAGACCCACTGAGTGATCAAATCCACATCCTCATGAATACTAGTCGGATTCGTTTCTGCTGCGCCACAAAGGGAACTCCCATTCCATGGGTTTCAGCAAATTCATAACACCATGTGTCCATCATTACAGTATCATGTAGAAGAGTTTCACTACCTAAATATTCCCCATGCTTCACCTCTTCTGTGGGGAGCCGAGAAAATGCAGGGCCTCAAAAAAAGGACCTTGCCTGCTGGCAGAAAAACCTGAAGGCAGGTTCTTAACCAAGAAAGGGAGCTCACCTGAACGGTACAAGCCAAAGGTGGGCTTTTGGTCAGGATGAAAACCTGCCTGTACCGTACAAGCCAAGGGCAGGCCTCAGGTTACACAGCTCTCACTTTGATGTTGATGGGGAAGAATTGGGGCTTTCCTGGGAAAGCAATTTCCATGTTTGCACTGGAGAACATGGATTGTTTCTCGGGTGACCTAGTCTTTCCTGCTGTTTTATTTGTTATTCAGTTTTCCTCAGTCTTTCCTGATTATTTACTTATTATTCTTATTTTCCATTCTTATTTTCCTATGGTGATTTGTGATTTAACAAAATTACAATAATGGTATAATAAGAATTTCATCCTGAAGGACTTTCCCCTATGTAAATCCAAACTTAGTTAAAACATAGTGTTTATCTATTAACTAGTTATATAGTAAACTTTAGAGTTAGGATTTTAATGAGGTCCATAGGAGTTAGCCATATCTTATCCAAAAAACCTAGCTGTGAGTTTTGTCTTTGATTTTAAAAGCTTTTTAGTGATAGCTAGTTTAATTAAGTTGGTTTATATTTACTTACACTGTCTCCCTGCCATAACGCTTTGAAGATAAGCACCAGTTTACAAAGTTTGTAAATGCCAAATTCTTGTGTTTTATGGCCTCTTCAAAGTACTCACTAAGTTTAGTTAAGATAGAGATCTTAAAACAGGATGCATAGCTGCTATACCATGTAATAGTTAACCAATGTACTTTTAAGACTAATGTAATCTGTAGTGAAAAACTGTCTATATAATCAACTACTGCTGCCAATAAAGTTGGAGCAGTCCAGCACCCTGCAAGAAGGGACAAAGAGGCTGTCTCCATGCTGTACATTCTCCATTCGCCGATGCCGCATCCCTCTCCGATCCGGAAGTGCACCCTCCCTGGCCGCCGGAGCTGGCCTCCAGCACTCTTCACCCCTTCTCAACCACAGATCTTGCTGTCTCCATAATTTTGCCTTTTCTATAATGTCACGTGGTTGGAATCACATAGCAGGCAGCCTTTTCAGATTGGCTTCTTTCACTTAGCACTATGCAATATGCAATTTAAGTTCTTCTATATCATTTTTCTCCTTGATAACTCATTTCTTAATCTTGAATAACATTCCATTGTATGGATGTAGCATAGTTTGTTTATCCTTTTACCAACTGAAGAACAACTTCTTTGCTTCCAGTTTTCGACAATAATTTCTTTAGTTTTTATAAACATTCATGTGTTTTTGCATGAATGTAAGTTTTCAACTCATTTGGGTAAATACCTAGGGGAACAGGTGTCGGATTATGTGGTAAGCCTATGTTTAGCTTTGTAAGCAACTACCAAACTGTTCCAAAGTGGCTGTACCATTTTGTATTTACGCCAGCAATGAATGAGAGTTCTAGTTGCTTCATACCCTTTTCAGCATTTAGTGTTGTCCATATTTCAGATTTTGGTTCTCCTAATAGAAATATAGTGGTATCTCGCTTGTTAACTTACAAGTCCCTAATAGCATAAGACATTGAGCATCTTTCATATGTTTATTTACTAATCTGCATATCCTCTGTCACCCCTTATTTGGTGTCTGTTCAGCTCTTTTGCCCACTTTTTAAATGGATTGTTTTATCTCTCTCTCTCTCTTTTTTTTTTTTTTTTTTTTTTTTTTTTGCTTTTGTCCTTTTTAGGGCCACACCCACAGGATATGGAGGTTGTCTAATCCGAGCTACAGCTGCCAGCCTATGGCAGAACCACAGCAAAGCCACGTCTGGACCTACACCACAGCTCACAGCAATGCCAGATCCTTAACCCACTGAGCAAGGCCAGGGATCGAACCCCCAACCTCTTGGTTCCTAGTCGGATTTGTATCCACCGTTCCACGATGGGAACTTCTAAGTGGGTTGTTTTCTTATTGCTGAGTTTAAGAGTTCTTTGGATAATTTGGATACAAGTCTTTCATCACATATGTGTTTGCAAATATTTCCTCACATTCTTTATTCTGTCACAGCTTTCTAATCTTTTAAGCATTATAGCATTTTAGAATGTAAAAAACTTGTTCAAATGTAGTGTTTCATTGTATCCACAAAATGACCCCTGGAAATAAATGCTATAATGCCCACATTAGAGATACGGAAACAAAGAGGTAAGGCGATTGGATTCTGGCCACACAGGATTTCAGGGTAGAGTCGGGTGTGGGGGGATTTGTCCCCATCAGTGGGACTTTTTGGCTGCCTGTGTTGGCACTGTGCTTGCTAGGGGGTAGGGGCAGTACAAAATGACTCCCAAGTTGGCTATCTGACTTCTGGGGGTGTCTGTTTTCTGCTTGTGCTGAGATGAAGATTTATCCTAAAGAGGTTCTTGGTTTTCTGAGATCCCACTTCTAGCATCCCCATCCCATATCATTTAGGGGGCGATGCAGTTCAGGGCAGGCCACCCCAAAATGTGCTACTGTGGCGTATTGATTGTTTTGAATTAAAGTTAAAACAGCCAATACAAGGACACTCTGACCCTCTTTTGTTCCCCTAAAGAGGAAATACATCTCCCACATGAAAAGTACCCTCCCTGTGTCAGGAGGTAGAATTACACTGATATCACCAGAGAGAGCTGTGGAAACAAACCCTGTTACTTCTTCATTAATTTACCACCCCAAGCCCAAACTTCTTTTACTTCTTTTCTTGCTAATTATTTTTCACAAATACATTTTGTCTTTGTCTGAAAGGTATAAAAGCTGCCTGCTTTGGTCTTTTTTTTTTTTTTTTTTTTTTTTTTTTTAGCCATAGCATGCAGTGGCCTGATGTGGGATCCTAGTTCCCAGACCGGGGATTGAACCCAGGCCACAGTGGTGAAAACTAACCACTAATCACTAGACCAGCAGGGAACTCTCCAGGCACTTCTTTTAGTTTCATATTTTTAATGAGCTCCCGTATGTATTGAATTAAAATTAGTTTTCTTCTGTTAATCTGTCTTATGTCAATTTAATTATTAGGTCAGCTAAAGAACCCAGTTGGAGGGAAGGAGGGATTTTCCTCCCCTTCAGGGGGTAACTCTCTCCACCAGCTCTCAGCCTCCATCTTGGGGTGGCTCTGGTCCAGATCCCACTGGGGTGCTACTTTGAGACAAGATATTTCTTTTTTTTCCCCCTGAGTCCAAAGTGATTGTCTTGGAAACTCCCCCTCCTCCTTTGGCAAAACAAGCGACAACAAACAATACCAAAATGAAAAAGTGGGCCCTGTCTCTCTTTGTGAACTGACATACTGCATTCTGGATCACTTGTGAGGAAGCACATTACCAGCCATTCCTGATCTCCAGCTTATCTAGCGTCAGCCTCTCCTGAGGAGGGAACCACACTTTGAGATCCGTGGCCCGATAGAAAGCTGCATAAACTCCATCAGTTTATCACTAGTGTAGTAAAGGGAACCCTACTGGTAACTCTGCACTGTAGAAAATCCCTATGGCATCACGCATGCACGGGGAACCTCTTGCCAGCTCCTACCCACCTGGATGCACAAGTCCAGCCTAAGGAGGTGTTGGGGGTCTCCAAGCTTTGCATCTTCCCTGAGCCTAGAGGTTTAAAGTTTCCTTTCTTCTTGTTCTTGCTGAATCAGATTAAATAAAGAAGCATTAGCAATACAAAGAATTTAATGGAGTGGTTAATGGTGCGGGTGATGTCAATAGGAATTTGGCAGCATCTGTGAGGATAATCGGAGAGAAATAATCAAGAGTTGACAACCCTTCTTTCAGAAAGCAAAATTGCCTGGTTCTGGTTAGACCAGTTGTTATTGGCTTCCCTGCCTGCAAAAATGTCACAGTAATTCCAATGGAGCTGTTTACACAAGTGGAAATATCTGACTCCTTGATAACATGTTTCAGTTGCAAACCCTTTAATGACATTCAGAGGCCTTCCAGTAAGAGAGAAATTTCCTCCCAACTAAGGGAGCAGTTATCTGGAAACAGTGCCCTTCCTCAGTACGGTTATTTATGTTCATTGGGCTAATGGTTTTTGTCCAGTAATACATTTAAATTGCTTTTCATTTTATAGTTATGCTTTGCTATCACATTTCAGAAAGTGGCTTCTCTTCCTCTGTACAGCCGGCAATTTCCTCAAGTATGCGATGACAGCATTGTCCTTTCGAAGTCATTTGAAATAGACTCGGTCTCAGCCACCTCTCAGGAGAATATTCTCTGGCTGATAATCATAGCCAAGCGGAAAGTACAAATGATCTCAGGCCGCCTGAAGTTCCTTTTTCTCTCTGGTTCCCTGGAGGCCCAGGAGGGTGAGGGTTCGCCTGTAGATCTGGGAAGGAGCCCTGTATTCAGCCTCTCATGTTACCCAAAAAACCAGCCCCCAACTTGGATATTAGAAGTGTAAAGATGGGGAGTTCCCATCGTGGCTCAGAGAAAACGAATCTGACTAGTATCCATGAGGACACAGGTTCGATCCCTGACTTCGCTCAGTGGGTTAAGGATCCGGTGTTGCCATGAACTGTGGTGTAGGTTGCAGACACACCTCGGATCCTGTGTTGCTGTGACTATGATGTAGGCTGGCAGCTGTAGCTCCAATTCGACCCCTAGCCTGGGAATCTCCATATACCACTGGTGAGGCCCTAAAAAGCAAAAAAAAAAAAAAAAAAAAAAAAAAAAAAAAGAAGTGTGTGGATGGAATTTGCTTATTTGCTTATAGTGGATTAAGGAACAAGCATTGTCACTGCAGTGGCTTGGGTCCTGCTGTGGCACAGGGTCAATCCCCGGCCCAGGAACTTCCATATGCTGCAGGCATGGCAAGAAGGAAAAACAATGAAAAATAAAAAAAAAAAAAAAGAAGTGTAAGGATTGAGAGGAGACACTCTGCAAATGATTTATAAACTGAGTCATATTTATCAGGTGTGGATGACAAAGAAAGGGGGCTCTGTAGAAACAAATAAAATTAGATTTATACAGCTTTGTAGCAAATATTTCTCAATAAAACTTGACAGCTCACGGGCAGTTTAGAAAAAAGAGTATTCTTTTAAAACTGGAGGAAAAAAGGTAGATGTAGCTGTGGAATGAATTTGAAGCACAGAATTCTATTTAAACATATTGGGTAATAACTGTAACATAAGTGCTATCAAATACTAACTTTTGAAAAACAGAGGTAAAAAACTTACATGAAAATGGATCATGTGTCTGCCTGATTTTCAAGCTGAGAATTGTGTGTGTGTGTCTGTGTGTGTATTGTAAGTTTTGAAGTCACTTCATTTTACTGCATTTCACAGATAATGCATTATTTACAAACTGAAGGTTTGTGGCAACCCTGGGTTGAACAAGTCTATTGGCACCTCTTTTTGCCAATAGCATCTGCTCACTTCAGGTCTCTGTGTCACATTCAGGTAATTCTTGCAACATTTAAAACTTTCATTATTATTTTATTTGTTATGGTGATGTGTGATCAGTGATCTTTGATGTGGCTACACTGACTCTACACTGAAGACTCAGATGAGTAGCATTTTTAGCAATAAAGTATTTTTAATATATGATTTTTTTTTTAGACATACTGCCACACACATTTAATAGACGACAGCATGGTGTAAACATAACTCACATGCCCTGAGAAACTAGTAAACTCATGTGGACTTACTTTACAGCAGTGGTCTGGAACCGAACCCACAATACCTCCAAGGTATGCCCGAAAATGATTTAAGCTAATATGAGGTTAACGTTCAAGTTAAAAATTTTTAACCTGAATATAGAATTGACTAGGAGGAAAAGGGACCGAGAAGTGGAAATTGCGTTGCTCATCTGTAGCAGTTTAATCTTAGAAAGCTTGACTCTGTTCCAAGAATTGGAGGATTGTGAGGCAGTCAGTGCGCCTCAGCAGGGAAAGGTGAACCGCTGGGGGAAAAACGGTTCCCTGCTCCGTGACTGGGGCCTCTTCCAGAGCCCTGCCTACTGTGCCATCTTGCCACTTGCTTGGCTCTGCCTTATCTTTGACTGCGGGCGAAGGCCTGCTCTTCCCCAGGAAATATTATTCATCGGCTAATTTGTGACTCAGTTCATTTTGCCACCACCAATTACTGACGCTGCTCTCTGCAGTAGGCTCAAAAGCTTGGACAGATTCTAACTAAAATAGATCTTTGGCTGTGGAGCAGGTGGTGGTGGCGGCAGGCAAGAATGTCACACAAAGGCAGCTTGGGAGAGAAAAGTGCACATCCGGACCAGAAAAACCATTTGTTTTTTAAAAGAAGGCATATGGAATATTGGATGTGTGGGTAGGAGTGAAAGAGGAACCCCAAAATAGTCATTCACATGGATAAATGCCCATACACAGGCGAGAAAGATCTTGGTCTGATTCCAATTTGAATAGTGTCCCTAGGGAGGCCTGGGATGGGCTGGAGAGAAAGCCCTCTGCATTGCTCTCCTAAGTTCAGGTTCCACTTAAGGTGGGCTGGTGGAGGTGTTTAGACCAGTGCCTTCACTGTTGCTTCAGCCACTGTCCTCGGCACACACTAGGTACTCAGGAAATGTTCTGTGTGTGACCCACTTTTATTTATTTATTGCTTTTATTATTTATGCTTTTTACGGCCACACCCATGGCATATGGAAGTTCCCAAGCTAGTGGTCGAATCAGAGCTGCAGCTGCCAGCCTATGCCACAGCCACAGCAAAGCGGGATCTGAGTCATGTCGGAGACCTACACTACAGCTCAGGGCAACACCTGATCCTCAATCCACTGAGCAAGGCCAGGGATCAAACCTGCATTGTCATGGATACTAGTTCGATTTGTTTCCACTGGGCCACAATGGGAACTCCCGACCCATTCATTTAAAGTCTGATCTTTGGGGAGTCCCCACTGGGTTAATGACTGGGCTTGTCTCTCTGGAGACACTGGTTCCATCCCTGTCCAGGTGCAGTGGGTAAGGATCCAGTGTTGCTGTAGCTGTGGTGTGGGTTGCAGCCCCAGCTGGAATTTAGTCACTGGCCAGGCAAAGTCCACATTCTGCAGGTGTAGCTGAAAAAAAAAATCAAGTCTGATCTTTGGGATGTGGAGTGAGGAAGACTGATCAAGACTTTTGGCAACATATATCCCACTGACTGACTCCTTGGGGGTCAGAGATACCTGATGAATTTCAAATTAAACTCTTTAAATTTCTAAAACCTCTCTGAATTCATACATAAATTACAGGGCAGTTTCCACACCTAAGAGATAATCTTGATTCGTAAAGTTGATAATTTTGGAGTTAAAAGAATTCCTTTAACTATAAATCCCCCAAATTTTGATTTGGCCTTGCTGAAGTGAATGCTTGTTTTAAAAAGTAGAGACATGGCTTTCAATATACGGGAAATAGTATCAAAGTGTCCTAGATAAGAATAGGTTCTTCCTGTAGTAAAGTCCTTTTTAAAGGCTGAGGATTAGCAAAGACTCACATGCCCAGTTGAGGCCCAAATTGAAATGGTGGCAGCCCACCTTAAAAATGAGAATCTTAAGAGTTCCCATTGTGGCTCAGTGGTTTAGGAACCTGACATAGTGTCTGTGGGGATGTAGGCTTGATCCCTGACCTTGCTCAGTGGGTTAAGGATCCAGCATTGCCACAAGCTGCAGCATAGATCACAGATACAGCTCAGATCTGGTGTTTCTGTGGCTGCAGCATAGGCTGGCAGCTGCAGACCTGACTTGACCTATAGCCTGAAAACTTCCACATGCCACAAGTGTGGCCCTAAAAAGAGAAAAAAAAAAAAAAAGAGAGAGAGAGAGAGAGAATCTTCCTCAACTGTTCCCTGAAGCAAAGCATTTGAGTCATTCACCCAGCCATTAAAACCTTTCAGAAATTCTCAGTGGAGAAGAAAGTAAAAAGAGAGAACACAGAAATCAGCTTTTGTGTATGGAGGGTGCGGAAGTGGGAAGGTACATTGTTGCAGCAAGATGCAAGAGCTGGGGCTAAGGTGAGGATACAGTCAGGGAGATGGAAACACAGTCGGGGCATCATACTATCTGGCTCCAGGATTACCTCTCTAGCCCTAAGGCCAAGTGCTTCAAGTGTGCAGCTTGGCCTGAGGATGAAGATTTCGTATTTTGGATATCCTTAGGCCATCTCCGAGGCTGGGGCTGATGTGCTTTCTAACTGCCCTTCAGTCCTGGCATCAGCATAGCTGGGATGCTCCATACCCTGGGGCACACATAAAAGAAACATCACTGCATCATGGATCTTCCCCAAAGGCTTTTTATCACATTTTTGTCATTCTCAGGGATCTGAGAAATGAATTTTATTTTTAAAGTAGAACAGTAACACGCACACACTCTTAGTCTTCAAAATGCAGATTATCAAGTTTCACACGATTTTATATGTAACTTTTTCCTGACAGTCTTTGATTTCCATGCCCAACCTCATCTGTCTTGCATCTCAATGGACTGGTTTTAACCTCCACTAGACTGCATACCCTCAGAAGGCTGTCTTGTTGGTACTCAGCAGGCCCAATAGCAGGCATCACTACAGGCCTAGAGAACCACTGGACTGCTCTCAGAGCATGACAGCAATTTAAGGGATGTGCGGTGTGGGTAAAGAATCCGGAGTTCCCGTCGTGGCGCAGTGGTTAACGAATCTGACTAGGAACCATGAGGTTGCGGGTTCGGTCCCTGCCCTTGCTCAGTGGGTTAAGGATCCGGCGTTGCCGTGAGCTGTGGTGTAGGTTGCAGACGCGGCTCGGATCCTGCGTTGCTGTGGCTCTGGCGTAGGCCGGTGGCTACAGCTCCGATTCAACCCCTAGCCTGGGAACCTCCATATGCTGCGGGAGCGGCCCAAGAAATAGCAACAACAACAACAACAAAAGACAAAAGACAAAAAAAAAAAAAAAAAAAAAAAAAAGAATCCTTCCGGAGCCAAAGCAAGTGAGGTCAACTCATGTTCATGGGCTTTGGAACAGAGAAGTGGATGAAGCATCGTTTTTTTAGGCCATTTTATTCTAACAGTACAGTTTGACTTTGATTGATACACAATACAGGCTTAATGAAGGTGAGTGTTAAATCCTTCCCATTCTATTTACAAGAAAGGTTTAGATTTGTGAGGACCTGTCAGAATATCACTTTTTTATTTTTAATGTACTGCCATAAATACCTACACCAGGATATGGTATGGGAGAAGTGAAAATTTAAAGTTATTTTATAAAATGTCACTTAAGTTTCTCTAGTATTTATCTCAAAGATTATATAATACCTTGGGGAAAATTTCTGAAAGACTGTTATCAAAGTTGCTCTCCTATTGAACACATTCAGATAAATGCTTCAAATTGGATGGCAAACTATTACTCCTTTTTGTCTCTGCTGAGTATATTTTAATTGTTCTTCCACTTTTCAGTGCTTTCTTATGTTTATTTCTGGAAGATATGAACTGTTATCTGTTTAACGTCTTTCATAAGCACCCAAGATATGATGCCCGATGGTAGAAATGATCAAGAGAAAATCAGTATACTAGAGTATATTTCTTGGAAATATTTTCATGCTAGCTTGAAAACCATTTTGACATTCAGACATTTTACTTTAAAGACCTGTTTGTGTGAGCCTTCCCTTTCCCCTTTTCATCCCCCAACACTATTGAGAAACTTTCAGTCCCCACATTTCCTCTTTGGACTCTGCAATACACAATCCTGAAACAAAATGACCTTTTGTGAAATTCCCTAGGGTAAGGGATCTCTAAGTAGGTGAGTCTTAAAGTAGGAATTATCATTTTCTCTCTTCCAGCAAGGGATTTCACTTTATGCTTTAATTTCTGGCCTGCTGACCCAGGATTCAGATTTTTAAAAGTCTTTGGCAACCTGCCTTCCAGAGCTCATCTAAAATTTTGTCTCTACCTCTCCCCTGTTAATATATGTTACAACTTTTAAGTCTGAGAGAGAAAACGAAGGGGGAACAGGGTTGGAGGGAAGTATAAAGGACACAGCAAGTTTATAAAAGTTTTACATGAAGTTATAAAACTTTTAGCCCTTGGGCCTTTTTCAGACATTAACTAGGAAAAAAAAAAATCATAGAAGGCAAGACCTAAACATATTAAATAGCATGTAAGAAAAGGCTGTTAAAATGTTTAGAAATTGTAATTTTAGAAGGGCAAACATAGATAACCGGTTTTTTTTTTGCTTTTTGCTTTTTAGGGCCACACCCACAGCATATGGAGGTTCCCAGGCTAGGGGTTGAATCAGAGCTACAGCTGCTAGCCTACACCACAGCCACAGCCACGCCAGATCCAAGCCGCATGTGCGACCTACACCACAGCTCACGGCAATGCCAGATCCTTAAACCACTGAGGGAGGCCAGGGATCGAATCTGCAACCTCACGGTTTCTAGTCGGATTCCTTTCCACTGAGCCATGATGGGAACTCCCAGAGATATTCAATTTGAACAGCACTTCCTAATTTCAAATGATCCTCACTCCAGCACTACCGTGGCTCATGGATTCCTTTTGGACAAGGAACAAACCCAATTTTAGAATCATAAGTATTTGTGCCTATCAAAATATTTGTTTTTAGAGACAGTGTATGAAGTATTTATAAACAAAACCACACTTCTGGGATATGCACATCTGGGGTTGGGGGATAAAATGGAAGGAAATGGGTGAAACACAGATGAAATAGGAATTGAGAAATGTAGGTACTTGTTAAAGCTGAGTGACGGGTACATGGAATTAATATACTGGCCTCTCTGTGTGTAATGTAAAATCTCCATATCTCAAGGTGAAAATGTTTCTCTACACGGTTAAAATTTTACGTTTCTTCAGTGTGCATGAATGAAGTCAGTAATAGTATTCTTAGCTCACTTCTTAGTTAGAACTACTTTATTTTTTCTTGCATGGGATTTCATGTTCTACCCAAAAGGACAGATGTAATTGCATATGCAGTATCACATTACACATATATGCATATCCTGTCACTTTTTCCTACCGGAATTTATATTCTTTGGCATAGAGTTCCCCAACCTCTCAAAAAAACAAACCCCCCTCCAAAAAAACCCAGACTTTATTCTCAGTAATTCAAAGGAAATGTGCTGATCTATTAGAAAATATAATTCAGTAGGCAGACTGACTTTATAGAAAAATGTTATAGTGCTACATATACAGGCATGAGTTAGGTATGTGAACTTAACCTACCATGAGTTTTCCACACCAGATTCTCCTGACACAACTCACCCCCCAAGGCATCAGGCCTCTACAAGTTTATCTCGAAGAGGAGGTTATACTTAGCATGTCCTTTGAATATACTAACATACCAACTTTCAAGTTGGAATAAAAACAATGAAGTTAACAATTACTCTTTAATGCACATTTCTGTTACAGGCCCCTTACCAACACTTTCACATACCCTCTTCTTTTCATCCCAGCAGAGGAGGCACTAAGGAGGCATTATCACCATCATCATTGGGGTAAGTGAAGTGTGATTCAGGGAGGTTAAGAAACCCAGCGGTAAATGGGTGGTGCCACATTTTGAAGCTAAGTCTGTCTGAATGTAAAGGTTGTGGTGTAATTATACTATATATGTATGTATACAGTGTGTGTGTATGTTGTGTGTGCACACCCACGTACCATTCCAAAGAAGAAAACACCCAACATATCCAAGGTTCTAAGGTTCAGGAACATCATATTCAGCAAACTTAGATCGAGATTTTTTTTTTTGGCTGCACCTGAAGCATGCACAAGTTCCTGGGCCAGGGACTGAACCTGCACCTTGGTTATGATATCAGATCCTTAACCCACTAAGCCACCAGGGAACTCCTATACCAATAGTCTTAAAGATACTATTTCCATACTTTTGATATAGTTCGGGGAAAGACAGTATGCTCAGGTCACACTTTCCCAAGGAGGCTGCCTTCCTGAACAGCAGATGGAAGCACGTCTTCCTCTTTCCTCTGGTGGCTGATTTCTGCCCCACATGTTAGGGTAAAGCAACTGAGGCTATTCACACAATACTGACTTCCTAATTTAAAATTCTAAAATAGCTGAAAGGCCTTACTTCTACTAAAGTATTTTCCCTATTGTTCTTAGCAGATATGTGTACTGAAGGCACACACATTATGGCCAGTAGTGTGAACCAAAAAGAAATATATTTGAATGATATCTTTAAAATATTTCAAATTTTTATTAAATATTTTATTCAGTTTTAAGATCACAGTTAAAGTACTTTAGCATGTTATACACATGACTTACATGTGCAATTTTTAGAAATATCAAATTAAGTATAAGATTTTGAAGAAAAATTATATAAATGTGTATATTGACTTTTACTACACATACATCTAAGAAAGCAATAATTTTGTTGTACCATTAAGTGGAAATCATTTATTACATGGCATGTTTACACCAACTCTAAAGAGAACCAAGCCAATTTCTGAAAGCAAAAAAAAAAAAAAAATGAGCGATTCGGTCATGCTGAAAACTGTCAACAGACTGAAGACCTGGTGGTCAAATGAAGCTGTGGTTAATTTATGACAGGTAAGGAAGCAATTCAAACCTATGAGAAAAGTTCATAATCTGGTATGCGGAATCTCAGGTGGTTTTTACTCTTTTTTGACAAATTCCTGAGAATAAGAGACTTTAGTGCTAATGAAATGAGAAAAATGTTGCCAAGCATGTGCTGAGCTCCAGATCACAAACTTCCCCAACCCAGTTCTGCCACTAAGAGTCGAGGCACTAATGTGAGGTGTCGGGGGTGTGACCGGCCCCCTGGAGGGGCCGCAAGGGAGGTCACTGTTAGTCCTCTGTGATTTAGGTTAGAGCTTGTGAGGTAAGATCTGTGGTGCGGTGGGAGGGAGTGGCGGCATTGAATTAGGTCCTTGTTACTCAGTGACCAGTTCTGGCCCGAGTGATTAGAAAATCTTTGGAAGGAGTAGTCATGTTCACAAGAACGAGTTCTGTGCATAAAAATCAGTTTAAGGGCAGGATCAACTTTGACCACTGATGACGACAAGAAAACAATGGCCATTGAACTTCCAGGAACAAGGTTTCCTCTTTCAATTATTAGTATAAGTCATACCACCACAAGTAAAATTTGGCCAGGAGAGGAAACTTTTTTGTCGGTGTGAATAAAATGGATGTTTAAGTTTTTTTAAGGAAAGTGTAGCACAAAGAGATGGAGGTGTGTGGGAGGATCAAATACATCTGTCTTGTTGTTCAGTCTTTTGCTGCTTCTTGTTCTAAAATGTAAGGAAGATAATGTCCCTAGTGAAAAGGACAAGGTCATTTCCATATGGGATATAATAAACTTAGCTATCACTTCCAAACTAAAAGCAAAGCAGTCCATCGAACCCTGCATACTTCACCCTATCTGGTAAGATGAACCGAACAACTGCTGCTGCTTTTTTTTTTTTTTTTTTTTTTATTATAAGTATGATGTTAGTCAATCTAAATAAGAGCCTTTTAAAAAAATTCCTAAAACTCAAATAAAAACAAAATTCAAATCTAATTCTTTGGGAATGCTTATATAAATAAAAGCAACACCTAATTAACAATTAGTACACTCCTTATAAGGTGCAAAACAAGGTCCTATGTGGGGAAAGCTAAATTTTAATTCCCATCTAACAGTCACTCTGAATACTTTGTAGGTCAAATGTAATAACAGCATTTGCTTCTACTGCCCATTTTCAGCAATACATTGTTCTCTGTGCAGAAGGCGGTTTGTGAAGTCAAAACACTGCAGTGGAAAATAGTGGCACTGAAGGTATAAGCAAAAAAAAGACAAACCTCTGAAACAAGACTTACTGAAATTAACTGTTAAAGCCGAGGTAGCCCATTAGGATTGGCCATATCTGAGGGCTCTGTGGAGCAGTGCAATCAAAGGTGAACCTCCTCACAGCATCACATACACCCCGACTTTCCCTTTGCAAGTGATGACTCCAGGCCTTGCACGACGTCCTTCCTTTTCCCCAGTGAATCGGTGGTGCTTCCCCTCTGTTGTATAGATGCCGGCCTCCAGCCTCCAGCTGCTGGTCTCCAGAACACTTAGGATTCATACAGTAGTTTAGCAGGCAGCATGGTCCCACTGCTTCACATTAATGCCAAACGTCAAACTTGGAACAGAGTTACTTGATATTCCCCATCCCTCCCCCCACCGCACTGTATAAACAAAAAACATGTCATTCAGTTTCCAGCTTACTCCTAGTTCTCTATCGCTTTATAATTTGCTTAAGATTTTACATAGGTGCAAACATTTCCATACGATTAGCCAAAGACTACAGAGTGCAAACAAAAATTTCCATGACTCAGGCAGAGTAGCATCTGGCTTGATAAGAGAATGACGGGGATTAAACAAATTGGATCCTAAACAACCAGACCAGTTCAGGTGCTCCTTTTTGTTCATAGTGTTCCATCACTTTTTTCCTCTGCAGCAGTTTTAACGGCAGGAACTAGAGTAACAATGATAACAAGGGAATGACTTCAGCATGGCTTTGAGGGGGCACTGGGAGAAAGCTCATCTGACGGAATTAAATAAATACATTCCCGACATTTGTGGGGAAAAGACTGTCAGAATTACAACACTATGATATATCCTTTTTAAAAAGGCTTTAACGAATTAACCATTTTAATCTAAGATCTGGGAACTAACCTAATTTGGGGATGAGAACCTGTATCTTCAATGTGGCTGTGGGACATTTTTCCTTTTCCTGATCTCATTACAGTTATCCAAGCAAATAAAAACTTAAAAAGGATGTCTTACAGTATTTTTTTTCTTTCACTCAGCTTCTTACAGCTGCAGCTTTAGTTACTATAATATACTCTACACACTTCAAAATTACATAGGAAAATACCCAGAATAACTAAATAAATAAAAGGCTAAAGAAAACTGGAACAGTACTGCGTCTCCATCTGAGACTAAATCATCCACTTCCAGCATCACAGAGAAGGGCTAGGACAATTTTTTTTCAAAAGATTTATATACAGGTTTGAATCCAGAAATTAAGGTTAAAAGCATAAATATCGATAATTTCAACTAGATTCAGAATGGTTTCAGAAAGATATGATACAACAATTTAGAATAAAACAAAGCAGAAGAGCATCAATATTTTGGTTTGCTTGAGATATACATAAGGTGCAACAACTTTTTCTCTTGAGGATGCTTGTGGGACAAATGTTAGTGTAGATGGTGTTTGCTGGCAGATTAAGGTACACACCATAGCAATATGATTTTCCAAAATAAAAAAGAATGAGATAAATGAAATGGAAATGATAAATGCGGGGGGGGGGGCGCACACTACATGTTGGTCTGAAATATTTGTGCTAACAAATGTTGTTACCTGAAAATACCAACACCCCTCTCCAGCGGATTCAGGGCATGAGAAAAGCACTATCATTGAAATCAAGACTTCACTCAGAGAAACGACAAGGCAAGTGTCTAAAGGACTATAAAGCTTTGCAGGATTTCTGCTACTCTCAGTGCCTAACTGCTTAAAAATTAAGCATTTCTACAAAAGGTTTTTTTTTGTTGTTTTTTTTTTTAAAAGTATCTGAAAACAGTCTTATCCAGTAGGTTGCCCCCCTCCCCCACCCCTGCCTAAGGGAAAAGCCACTGAGGTTTAGGAAAAGCAGATCAAGTAAGATATATTAATCACATAGAAAAAAGTAATCTTTTGTTTTGCTTCTTTTTAAAAAAGGTCCCATGAATATACAGCAATCTCTTAAGGAACTCTAGTGAAATGTAATCGGAGGACTGAAGGAGGGTGCCTGGCAAAAATAGATCTATTCTAACGTGTTCTAGAGAATAACAAGTTAGTACCATTGTCAAGGTGCATGTTCTGCACCAAACAATTTCTGTTGTTGATTTTTCTTTCTTTCTTTTTTTTTTTTGGATTTTAGCTAATTACCATTTTTAAATCACTGCTAGCAAGTGGTCCAGAAACTCCAACAGCCACCAACACTGGGACCCAGCAATGTTCAAACATTCACTTTGTGTATTGAAATTTAGAAAATGTTAATAAAACAGCATCATAGTAAAAATATTCTGCTAAAATCTGGGGCTGCTCACCTGGTTTATTTCTATGTCAAGGGGGCTAAGCTTTGAACCTCTGATTAAACTCCCTTACTAATTCCTTCTTCCCCCATGTCCACAGTGGATATGCATTTTTGAGGACACCATTCCAACGCCCTGAGGCCCTCTTTACCTGCTTTGGAAAAAAACCCCAAGTCTCTATATTTTCTTTCAATTCTGTTAGTATGTTGTACATATTTTCCAGCACCGAAACTGAAGTAATATCTACAACCATGAAAATCTACGCCTAGTCAGTACTAAGGGTCACTTTTTGTATGGCTATTAGGTCAGATTACGATTAGAAAAAAAAAATCATCATTACAATTCAGTCAAGTATAAATAAGAAAGCTAGATAAAACCTTGTAAACTGTCACCATTTAGAGATCTAACTCAAAAGCGTCAAACTCGAACTAACACTATCAAAATTCCGCCGGTTTGAAAACCAATACAAATTATTGCTGGAATCCAATAATTAAAATTTGGTAGTTTGTGCTGTGATGCAAGAGTGGGGAAATACTTTGTGCTATGGAACAAATACCCTGTAAAATCTGTAGCCTCTGACTAATTCTGATTTATCACTTCGTATCTGTTGCTAAGAAACAAGACACTGTGAACGTCAGGTGGTGGAGTCAATATGTTGAATGTTCTAAGCCAGTTAATCCACTTGGTACTGGCATATGTATGGTTGGTTTTATGTTCAAAAGCAACAAAACACAAAAAGGAAACAGGAAACTTGCAGGTGGATCTATGACTGAGAGTCCCACTCTGGTCAGGCATACCTCCTTCATCATTTACTCAATACCTCCTTAACAACACAAACTCGAAATGGCTCTAAAAACCTGCAGTGCCCATTAGGCTGTGCATAGCAATTGCTACCCGTCCAGTCTGTCTGGGATGAATGTAAAAGGTCTGTAGCTCAAAGTCCACATGAAGTGAGTGTCTTCAGTGTGTTCAGAATAGTGAAGTAATACTAAGGTCACTTCTGAATAAGATTTTTCTTTTTTTGTTTGTTTGTTTGTATGAACGATCCATTGGTCACCTAGACCCCGTGTAAAAAGAATCCTCAAGGCGTGAAAACATGAGTAATCTGTAATCTGCAGGACTCTTCCCCTGTCTGGGAAAATATTTGCCACAATTTGCCCCAAGCAAATTCTTCTTGGTCACTCAAGGCTAAGAAAAGAACTCAGCTTGTAAGAATTGTAATTTTTTTTTCCCCCCTCTCTCTCTTTTTGCCAGCAAACTACCACTCTGGTGGCAAATATAAAAGTGCAGAATATATGGACCACGAGGCCGAGCATACACCGCTAACAATGGTACATCTGCCTGCCCGTGCTGCTTGGGAGTCGCTGGAACAGGCTTTTTAATATTATTCTACAATATAAATGTAGGTATAACCTATTATATAAACCATCTTAGAACTTAAATCTCCATGTACAAAAAAGACTAAGAATATCTAATAATAACTAGTGCAGTGCGTCAGTTTTTGTTTTTTGTTTTTTGTTTGTTTTGAAAGAATAACTAGGTAATATACGAAACTAGTTTCACACTCTCTGGTTGGTAAAAGAGATGCTGGATGAGCTACAGTAAAGGCAGCCTTTTACCAAGTTACCACCTATTACCATCAAAAGCCTTCAATAGAAAGCAAAGCTCTAGGATTATCCCGTTTCTGCTCATTATCAGACAAAGAACATCACCCTCAAAGACTCAGGGCTCTGAAAGAACAAACTGGCCCAGGATGCCAACTTCTGCGTCAAGTGAATCTGGGCCGTGTGGGGCAACAAGCACTTGTTTGCAGTCTGTATTTTCCACCACATGGACTCACTAGCATCCCTCTGTAAAGACAAGGCTAGGGTAGTAGGTAAAGCACAATGTTTTACAATTAAAGGGCGCTTCACTGGTCAGCACAGGAAATAAGTACAGGAGCCTGTGGCATCTCTTTTGGCTGTCCATCATGGGTGAGCGGAGTTGACCTCTGACCTCTGTAAAACAAACGGAAAAAAACAAAAGAAAGAAAGCACTTATTCAGAGTATGTTGTCGGTAACAGGATAGGATGATGCATGGCCAACAAAAGCTTTCCACTCTATCTTGTTTAATAGCCACTGCTGACTTATTACTTACATCATTTCATTAAAATTATTCTTAGAACTTCTTTATTTTTTTTTTTCTTTAGGATTTCTTATCTCAGTTCCTTTCACCAAGCTCAACAATATACTCTGCCCCCCAATCACCTCCATTTTGTAGAGATAAAACCTGAAGCACCAACAGATTCAGGGAAATTCATGGGAAACCTGCAGTCCATGGCTATGGTTCTAGGACAAAAATCTTGCTCTGGATCTACTGATATTAGAAAATGAGGAGTTCCCATCATGGCTCAGCAGTAATGAACCTGACTAGGATCCTTGAGGACGTGGGTTTGATCCCTGGCCCTGCTCAGTGGGTTAAGGATCTGGTGTTGCCACGAGCTGTGGTGTAGACTGCAGATGCGGCTGAGATCTACCTTTGTCATGGCTATGGCATTGCAGTGGCTGTAGTGTAAAGGCCGGCAGCTGCAGCTCTGATTCAACCCCCCTAGCCTGGGAATTTCCATATGCAGCAGGTACAGCCCTAAAAAGCAAAGCAAAAAAAAAAAAAAAGAAAGAAAGAAGGAAAGAAAATGAAATGTTCCTTTCCTTCATTTGCCCAAGGGGAAGATTCTCCTATAACTAATTGATAACCTTTAGGCTGATTTCTTGAGCGGGATGATGATAAGCCCAATTTCAAAACTTAAGCCTAATGAAAACAATGGCCTTTACATAGAGAGGTGACTGTGACTCTGGAAAACAAATGAAAACAGTGAAACCCTCCTAATGAAAGAAAAGCCTCACAGGCCCATGGATGGAGAATGACCAGGGAGAAGGCAGTACCCACTGGATTTTAGTGAGAAAATACAGTAAATATGGGCCCAAATCAACATACATAGAGAGAAAACAATAGATTAAAAAAATTCATGGAAATTCTCATTCATTTGGATTGGACCAACACCAAACAGGCTTATTTTTCATTCAGCTCTTTATTTAATAAGCAGGTAAAAAAACCATACAATTTACTTCATGGTTATAAGAAAACTTAGTAGTTTCTATAGAACTTCTCATCCTAAAAAGATAGGATAGAACTTCCTAATAGGCCTAATTACCAAGCCTCAACAATGCACACTCACTGCTCTGGTCTACACTAGTCTGCAGTGCATGAAATATGGGTACAGCAGCACTGTCCTCACTGGTTTGACCATTTCAATATAGTATCTTCTTCAGACTATGTGATTCAAACTGTATCTGTCCCCTAACTATATCCAAGTTTCTTTCACTTGATGCACGAAGAAGGAAATTAATATAGATAAATTACAACATTTGGGGACTTTAAAATCCAATGATCACTTAGCTTAAGATATTAGGAATTTAGAAAAACAGAACATGTGCTATAATCAAACCTCTGGATTAATCTGTTTATTCATGTGGGGATATGCTGTTAGAGCCAACTGTTCAGTATGTTCAACTCTTTGTTTAAGGAAGATGAAATTAAAATGCTGGGTTTTTTTTTACTTTGAAGAGTATGTAGCAATATCACAAAAGCAAAAAAATTGTAGGAAGTACTGGAAAAGAAACATAAAAAGGAAAAAAAAAAAAAGAGCAAATGCAAAGTACAGTGCAAAAAAAAAAAAAAGAGCAAAAGGGAGAAAGAAATCGGGGTCAAATCCCAGCTTACTCAATGAGAAAAGGAGGTAGGAGCATGATGTGGCTGCAACCTGATGGTTCCGGCTCTCAGGGAAAGGTC
Source organism: Sus scrofa (assembly GCF_054392235.1). NCBI lineage: Eukaryota > Metazoa > Chordata > Mammalia > Artiodactyla > Suidae > Sus > Sus scrofa. Next base: position 166,453,783 of record NC_139395.1, read on the forward strand.
ACATGAGATTCCTCCTGACCCTCTATGACACACAGAGGCTCACCTAAGCAGTAAGCTAGAGTAAAGGCAAAGACATTGGAGTTCGAAGACTTGGCATCACATCTTAGCAGTAGTTAATTAACTGCCTGCACCATCATTAAAATGAAACTAAATGACACATCTGGCAGGACTGTTTTTTTTTTTTTTTTTTGGTCATGCCCACTGCATGTGGAAGTCCCCAGGCTAGGAACTGAACCCATGCCACAGCAGTGACCTGAACCACATTCATGACAACACCAGATCCTTAATCAGCTAGGCCACTAGGAAACTCCACAGCAGGGCTGATTTTAACAGTAAGTTGGAGTTCCCGTTGTGGCTCAGTGGTAATGAACCCGACTAGGATCCATGAAGATGCGGGTTCAATCCCTGGCCCCACTCAGTGGGATAAGGATCCAGCATTGCCGTGAGCTGTGGTGTAGGTCGCAGATGTGGCTGGATCCCAAGTTGCTGTGGCTGTGGTGTAGGCCGGCAGTTTCAGCTCCGATTTGACCCCTTGCCTGGGAACTTACATATACTTTGGGTGCGGCCCTAAAAAGAAAGAAAAAAAAAAAGAGTAAGTTTAATGACCTTTCCTCTTCATAAATCTCCTAATAAATAAACAGGCTCTCAACAAAGGTTTATTCCAATTTCCTACTTCCTGCATTTTATAGAACTGCCTTTCTTTGTTGCGTTTCTGAACCTAAGGTTAAGATTTCTTGTGGCTAGAATGAAGGTTATATATGTTTGCCCCAACTCTGTTGACCACCCTCTAAATTATGAACGGGGTGATGCCTAAAAGCAATAATTAATTGATGTGCAACCCAGGTACAGTTACATGAAACCTACAGGTGGAGGGAGGGCTGGTAGCCTGGCTATAACAGGTAAGGGCTAAAGTTACAACTAATATTCTCCAAAGGGAACTGTCTTCTAGATGTTAAGAACACTAACTATATGTTAGGTTGATAGTAAAATTCTAATAAACAATATTACTCTTTCTAATAGAAGGTGCAAAATGTAACAGGAACTCAGGAAGCTGGGTACATGAAGAATAAAACCAGTACTTTGCTTTCAAAATGTAACAGAAGGAGTCCGATGCATTAACAAATTGCAGCCTAAGGTGGCAGCTGGTCTAAGAGAGGTGGGTACAGAGAGTGTGCAGGACTTCAGGAGGAAGACTGAGAGGAGAGGACAAAGGAGAGATCTGAAGGAGGATGAACAAAGGCAACAAGAGGGCTATTCTGGACAGGAGGAAGTGATTCCCCATGACCACAGGGCAGGGAGGACGGAGGCTTGATGAAACTTTCTGCTGCTGCAGCTGGAAGTCAACGGGCAGGGGTGAGGGCAGCTAACAGAGCAGAGGTGTGACCAGTCAAGCTTGGAAAAGGAAGCTAGGTCATTGTGTGGTAGCCCTTTCTGAACCCTGAATTACGACCCCCCTCTGAATTCTTACACGACCTCTTATTTTCACAATTTATGGGGGCACTTAATAACACTCAGGCATATACTTAATCCTTTTTGCATGCGTTATGAGTTTGTCCTCTGTACTCGACTGTAAAACTCCACGACTAGAGGAGTGTCTGTGCAATGTCTCCCTCAGAGACCTGAGCAGATTTTAACAGTGTCTGTCAGTGTTCACTTGCTATTAGGCACTTGCAGTGTACACGTGAAAAGGAATTTGACTTCTTGGAAATATCTAGAGGCTATTTATGAGGAAGCACTAGAACTGTAATATGACAGGTAAAGAACAAGAGGCAAACAAAGCTTCCGTCAGTGCCTCCTAAACCTGGGTGTATAGAAGCAGAAAGGCGCCTGACAGGCGGGTAGAAGAACTGGGCTCGATTTCAAGCTCTTTTGGATGAAAGATTGAAAATCCAAGAAAGGAGCTCATCTGTGGGTAATCCACTTTGAATAAAAATATGAAATACCAGAATTTACAAGAAGCTTTTTTACCTTCCCAAAGGATCCATTAAGGAGCAGAACACCCAATTATCTACTTAGAACTTAATATCCTTTCTGCGGGGCTTTACAGAGTGCAAAAGGCTTTCCTATCTGTGATACTGTCTGATCCGTACAACTTTGTGATTCTTTGGGGATATCATTATGCTCAACAGGAGAGGAGAAAACTGAGGCCTAGAAAAATAAATTAATTTGTAGCAGACACAGAGAGCTGAAGCAAAATCCAAGCCTTCTGCCTGCCGTGAGTCAGATGCAGAGATGCTCTTTTCCCCAAACCACACTGTTTTCTTCCGTGAGTACCACCAATGCCATCCTCAGTGGGGGTGTTACCATGTGCCAGCACTAGGACGTTAGATTTATTCTATACAACATCTCTATGAAATGAGAACCACTTACAGCCATGCTATAGAAGAAAAAACAGGGTAGAGAAGTGAACAATTTTGTTCAAAGCCTTTCAGCTTGCAGGTGACAGAGGTAGGACTCAAACTCAGGTCTGAGACCTGGCTCTAAGCCTCATGCATAATGATTAGATGATGCTTCTCTGCTCTCTCAGGCTTTCTATAATAGACATGAAGCTTAGCCACAGAATGCTATCTTCAAAGTAAAATACATGGTGGGCTAAATTCACTGCTATTTCCCCACACAGCGAAATAGTATATATGTTTTTGTAACACCTCATAAACAAAAGTGCTCTTGAACCAAGTCTCATGAACCCCAATGCACTGTGTAAAGTATCACAAAGCACACCAGAAAGGACAATTTGGGTTTCCATGTCGCTGTCTCCATCCACATTCTGGGAAAAGGGTGAAGTCAAATGGGATCCCCAGAACCCCAGGGCAGCGAGGTTTTCCACTGCTAACCTGTGCACATTTTCCATGGCAGCCACCTCAGCCAGTGCCGCGAGGCTGAAGAAGGCAGACACAGCTGGCATCTCCGGGGTGCTGCTGCGCGTCTCCGCGGCCTCCCGGTTGTGCGAGCATTCATCATTGCAGCCTGCCTCGGTCACTTTAGGGAGACTCCTCTGCAGTTGTTCCTTTGGTTTGTCATCTGGAACGCAAGGGAAATTTATCACGAGAGGATCACTTTGTTCTCTCCAGAGGAGGGACACGGAGAAAGCCCAGTGCCAGAAAATGTGAAAATGAGCTAACAGGCTTTACTATTCACTTCTGACATCCACTGAATATTAAGGATTTTATAAAATCTCTCCTTCCACGGGAATAAAACCCTTTTATTAAGCTCAAGTGCAACCATGGGCAGCACTGTGCCCTGAAACTGAGCACAGAGGAGCTGTGCTTTCCCAAGGTCGAAGAACAGGTCAGTCTTGGAGTGAAAAGGAAAAATGGGCCTTGGCCAAAGGAAAACCTGAGGGACTTCAGCAAGGGGGTCTGGGGATGCTGTAGAATGGCCCTTAAAATCTCAACTGACCAAACACTTCCAATGAAACCGAGGCTTCCCCAATGATGGCACCTTGGACAGTCAGTATGCAGTCTTACCAACACTTAGGATGGTCTACTAATCCCAGTGAGACTAACCAATCCCAGTGAGATCCTAAACTCTTATTTTTGTCCTGAGGGCTTACTGAAAGGAAGACAAAGAGCCCTCTGGTATTCTGAGGAGGTCGCTGAAATGCTAACCCAATGTGTTTATTGGAAATGAGGACATTTTCTTTATTATGGAGGAAGAGGAGGAGAGGAGAAAAAGGAGGAGGAGGAGGAAGAATCTTCATCATGTTAAAATGTTTTAAAAAAAACGTTAGAAAGTAATTGATAAAGGCTGTAATTGTCATATACTAGAACATGAAAGTGTTGTGTGTTTTTCTACATAAAAGGGAGTATTTTCTAAAATCTTTCACTCTTCTTACAAGCAAAAATGAGGCTATAAAAATTTATACGAAAATCACAGAACAGAATCCAGAGTGGAAAGGGAAGGAGAGAGGAGGCTGCTGAATCCTCAGGAAAACTAGATTCTAGTCCTCATCCTACTTAGCAGTAAGTAGTTCAATGTGTTAGGAAACGAACTTCCACCTCTTTAAGCTTCACTTCCTGTATGACAGTAAAACTGGCGGTCTTTAATGTGCTTTAAGGTGTAACAATCTACATATGCAAAACCAAGTGCACAAAATTCACGAACTGACTTCCAATTCTATCTCAGCATACAATGAGTCTCTATGAATAACTAGATTAACCTAAAACAAATATTTATAAATATTACTCTCAAAAACCATTCTTTTTTTTTTTTTCCTATTTATAGAAGTCTTTATGGACTTTGACCTTTTTCTGGACTAGATTAGGGTGAGGGGAGGGCACGCCTCCTTTAGGGCTGACAGAATGAGCTGCTGGAGGTGCTGAAAGGCAGAAAGGCAACAGCTAAGCCTACTAATGCTTAGTAGGTGTAGCACCCCAAGATGTGAGGTGGGTGCTCAGTGTCAACTCTCTGACAGTATCCCTTAACCGGGGCCCCTCCAGCAATTCCACAGAGGCTAGCATGGACAGCAAACAGACCACAGGCCACGACTGAAAATGGAAAAATTCCTTTAAATTTCTACTTGGTTAAGGATCAGCCAGAGAACCAAGAAATCCAGATGCACTCTTGACTCCCTTAGTGTCTAGGAAGTGCTGGCCGCTTTCTCAGGTTAAGTCATTGGTTTAAACACCTGATGGTCTGCTTTGCAAAGACTGCGTGATCCAGAAAGAAAGACAGACTCTTCCAGTATTTTTAAGAGTCTCAGATCTGTAGGAATTTATTTAATCAAGACTATTTTTGTGCATGCTGAGATAGAGAAGGTAGCAGATAGTCCTAAAAACTACCTTTCTTTACTAGGAATTCCAGATACACTCTTGGGAAAAGAGCTATGATTTTAAAACACAGACTAAAACATGTATGTTTAGGAGTCTGCAGAAAACCACTTTCCAAGGAGATTCAGAGACAGAAAATGTTACTATGGACCAAACCCAGAGAACAAAGCCATTTTTCAGTAAGGACCCACAGCTGGCTTCTGGTCATCTGCTGGCCAATGTGGCCGCGAGGGTCACCTGTTTGCTCTGGTTATCTCCGTCTAAAGCTTCCTTGTCTTACCCAAAGTACCTCCTGCTGGTGATACCCGGCCATCTGCCGTCCTGACAAGGTGTGTGATCTTGGTTTTCCTTGCTTTTCTCTTTTGGCTGCCCACCAAAGGTTCTTGCATTGTTGTTGGCTCTGGAGTGTTGGGAATGGATGGGGCATTTTTAACCTTATAAGCAGGCTCTGTGGTGTTTTTGTCTTCTGAAAATATGGCTGAAATAGGACAAACCATACATACAGAGTTACATACAAAAACACAAGGCACCAACACTGCTCTTGGAAGGAAACATTTCTAAATATCTGACCTATATGAATGGAGAGCTAGAGTTTTCAAAGTATGGACGGAAAAAAGAAATAAACACTGACTGTAACTGTAACAAATCTTTCTTTAAATATTTGTTTTGATAAGCTAAGTACAGAGGACTAGGATGCCCTACCTTTTAAAAGAAGACTAAACTAAGAGTCTACCGGAGTTTCTACATGTTTGGATCTTGCAGGTTGGTGGGGAAGACAACATATGCAAATCTGAATAAATTGTGTCCCAACAGACCACAATCTCTACATGTGGTCAGGGTCCCTCGCTGAGAGCCTTCTGACCAGCTAGTCTGGAGAGGATAATAGAAGAAGTTTCTCTTCTGCGGACACCGAGATTAAGTATGTGGTTCTTAAATTTATAGTTATCATCGAGACACCTGCTTCTTTTTTTTTTTTTTGGTCTTTTTGTCTTTTTAGGGCCGCACCCATGGCATATGGAGGTTCCCAGGCTAGGGGCTGAATCGGAGCTGTAGCTGCCGGCCTACTCCACAGCCACAGCAATGCAAGATCCAAGTCTCAACTGTGATCTACACCATAGCTCACAGCAATGTCGGATCCTTAACCTACCGAGCAAAGCCAGGAATCTAACCTGCATCCTCATGGATGCTAGTCAGATTTGTTTCCCCTGAGCCATGATGGGAACTCCTAGGGAGATAATTTAATGACGACTCACGTGCAGCAGAGCTCCCAGAAAAGTTAGTTTTAGGTACCCTGATTCTAACTGTAATACCAGCTAATTATTTAATAACACACGCTTGTATCCTATTAGTCACTGTATGAAGGGTCCAAGTAAGGTAAAATCTTGTCATCAAAGGTTTTGTTCCTAGTTCAAACAGGCCAGGAATGCAGTATCTCTTCTTACACATTCATTTCCTTAGGAGTTCATCCATCCCCTATCCCCTTAATTTAAATTAAGACAAGAATACACAGATAACAGTACAGGAAGTGTTTAGGAGTATATACTTTAGTCAAGTTTCCTGCTTGGGGCTGTTTTTATTCCAGTGACCTAAGGGCTTTGGGGCATGGAAAAGAGGCATCTTTCCTTTTTTAACTATCCAGTCTCTTAAGATGGGCAAAGAAATCGTCTTTGACAAGGAAAAGGGGAGTGTGGTTCAGGAAATCAAGGTGTGACATGACAAACTTTGTGCAAACTAAACCTGGAGGCTACCTGGATGGCGGTGCTCCTCAGAAGGCAGATGTGAAGGGAGACATTGGAAGTGTGTTCCTATAGATGACAATATATTAACGTAGGAAGACAAAAACGCTAAAATAAGAGGAAAAGAACAGAACTAGGATAACTCAGGGTGTGAAAAAAGCACTTATTGACTTAAACACTTACATAGGGTTTCATTAAAAAATTTTTAGGAGTTCCCGTCGTGGCGCAGTGGTTAACGAATCCGACTAGGAACCATGAGGTTGCGGGTTTGATACCTGCCCTTGCTCAGTGGGTTAACGATCCGGTGTTGCCGTGAGCTGTGGTGTAGGTTGCAGACGTGGCTCGGATCCTGCGTTACTGTGGCTCTGGCATAGGCTGGTGGCTACAGCTCCAATTAGATCCCTAGCCTGGGAACCTCCATATGCCGCAGGAGCAGCCCAAGAAATGCCAAAAAGACAAAAAAAAAAATTTTTTTTAATCTAGCTCCCTAATGGGTTCAGGCACAGCCTTGAGAAGGGAGGCCATAAATTAATAAGATCTTTGTCCCTAGCACTTGATTTCGGGCTTCCCATTCCAAAGTAAGTGGGAAATAATTGCAATTACATCAAGACAAAGGATATAAAGCAGAAATCATAGCATGATTTGTGGCCTGGCCTCACAACAGATGCATGTGTGTGGAGAAGCTTAAGGTAATAGTTACAAACAAACAATTTGGCAATGCTTCTAAATACCCTTTCAAGCAAGTAATTAAAAATTGGGAAAAAGGCTGCTTTTAAATTGTAAATCTATATCTAGGTAAAACAGTGTTAGTGTATTTATGCTTTGACAGTTAGCTTAACAGGCCAGTGGTAGTACACGTGTATTTTAAACTTCAATAAAAGCTACAATAAAAATAAAAGATAACTTGGTTAGAGACACTCCAAAGGAGTTTCATGACTGTTGTTAGCCCTGAAATTCAAAGCCTCCCATATAAAGAAGCCAAAAATCTGAGTTTACAATGAACATTAAACAACCTCTACTAGATATTAACAAGCTTCAAAATTCCCAGTTTCTTATCCAAACCCATCAGTTGTCCCTTCTAATTACAGGGGAAAACTTGTGATTTTTCCAGTATAATCACTGCATTATAGATGGACCTTCCAGAAAAAACATTAACCTCTTCCCAGAAAAACCCAGAACTTTTGGAGGTAAGGCGAAGTCAAAGAAGTTCAGCTGACCCTTGAAAAACACAAGTTTGAACTGTGTAAGTGGATATTTTCTGTGGATGCAGAAAGTACTGATATGAAGGGCCTGGAGGGGCAGCTGTAAAGTTACATGTGAATTTTTGACTGAGGGGGTAGAGGGGGAGGGACCACCCTTAACCTTCACTTTGTTCAAGGGTGAACTATAATTGTCTGGGACAGACAGTATATCTGAGTCCAACAACGTCAGCAAAGAGAAACTTTTTATCATCCTTTCCAGACTAGCTGGTCAAAAGGATCTCAGATAGAGACCCTGACCACATGTAGAAACTGGTCTATGGGACACAGTTTATTCAGATTTGTATATGCCATCCTACCCACCAACCTGCAAGATCCAAAACAAAGGCTTAGTGGTGCAAAAATTTAATAAACAGAAATCTCAATTAAATAGAGTCAGGAGACCAGCAGGGGGAGCTCTCATGTCCTGTGACTACAGCAGAGCCCAATAGGAAGAAGAAAGACTCCTCTTCTTTCCCCGCAAGGACTCAGCCAATGAAAAGCCATGGACTTGATTTACTAGGGCCCTCCCAACTTCCTTTCCCTGCCATAAACATGTTCTCCTTCTCTTGCTGTGTGGGGATTTGCAGGTGGCTATTCATGGTTGTAGACTCTGAATTTAAATTCTCTGCTGATCCAGAAAAAACCCACCTTTGCTGGAGAAATAATTGGCAGTCTATTAGTTTCAGGTCAACTGTAGTGAGGGACAGGAGATGAAAAGAGCCAAGAGAGGGAAATAGCCTGAACTCATGTACCAAGACAGCAAGGCAGCTCCTTCCCCACCCCCCACCCCCACCCCCCCTTCCCTGTCAAACTAATGGAAATGGGAGAAAAGAAAGGTTTTGTCCTCTAAAAACAAATTAGTCTTTTCTCTTTGGGCTTGTAATTGAACACACAAACTTACCCAAGCACCACAAAACAAGTCCACAGGGCTGGTTTTTATACTCCACAATAATCATAACACACTTGGAGCATATCATGTGAGAGTGATAATGTGAGCTCACTCCTGGAGTAACATTAGGAATGTGGCAATAAGAGACTGTCTTGTTTTCCAAACTCTGCTCCCAAAATGTAGAGTAAGTTTTTTGGGAAAGCAACACTGCACTTAAATTATACCCCAGGAGGCCGCTAAAGTGCTCCAGAGTCATGAATTCTCATGCCAACTACAGGAGTCAAACTTGCACTGAAATTATTATAGCCAAGTCTGGAATCTCACTGCCATGGGTTGGTCCCCCATGAGCTGAAAATGAAGTCAAATGCCAAATGGAACACAGGAATCAAATGAATGAGCCTTATCTGAGATCCTGGGGGACCTTGCTAAAGTTATAAAGCAACTATTTTAAACTTGGGAAAAGGGATCAAGTTAGCCTGTATGTGTGGATGATATTTCAAACTCTACTTAGAACCCTGTAATTAGATATATGTATTAGAAAAAAACTAATCTTATTGATAGCTGAGGTTCAGCTTTTTTTTTTTTTCTTGTAAGACAGCATTTATAATTTCAGCAAATGAGAGCTATCCAGATATACCTGTAGAGTCAAAACTGTAGTGGTCAGTGCACTTTAGTGCTGGTTTCTTCCTTTCCCACTTATGTTGGTCAGGCTTCAATTCCTCATCCATGTATCTGGGGCTGATAAGGTCTCCTAAAATTCACTGGGGCTGTTGTCAAGATTAGTTTTGACAAAAAGTATATGACACCATAACTTGGTGGAAAGATAAAACAGTGGCTGTGGTAGGATATCTTGGTTTATCTGCAAATTTCACCTCTAATTCTCCCCTATAGGTAATCTTTTCCTAATGACCTGCAAAAGTTTCAGCAATGATTACTAAATCATTTTGAATTTTAAAAGCATGGGGAAAATGCTTAAAATAGATTATAAGCTTAGCATTTAAACCACAGATGTGATTACTAAACACCTGAAGATTTTGGATATTTGGTGGGGGAAAAAAAGAATGGAAAGCCAATTATACTCAGGGTGGTATAAAGAAAGGATAATGAATTTTCAGATCATCCACTTGAACAGAACTCAGGAGCACTCAACAGTGCTCATTTAGACATCAGCTACAAACTACTCCTGTTCACCCTTTGCCCAGGACAGCCTACACATACTGACTGTCCTGATCATGGTTTCATTTTTCTGTCCTTATGTATTTATAGTCTCCAAGGTGAAGTTTTAATTACCAGTGATATGGCCATAGGTGAGAGAGAGGATGAAGTAAAGACCTAGATAATTCACAAGGCACATAGTCACCACCTGAACAAGATGTAGGAGACAGAATAAAAATAAATAACAAAAAAGGTCACTTTAAATTACTGGTTAATTTCCAATGTTCAAGTTGATTCCTTTTTTCCTGGTGACATAAAATGTATTTGCCCTCTATGCTAAAGGATGTGCAATTTTCAGTGCATATTCTCCAAAGTTTTGTTCCATATACATTAATAATAAATATAATTAAGTATCAACAATAATAAATATTTCTAACTAAACCCCTGGGACTGCATATAAGACTCAAAATTGATTTGCATTTATGCCCCCAAAGGGCAGAAAATTAGGGCTTCAAAATATGGTATGGCCAGCATTATATTATGCACTCAAGATATCACAGTAATAAATCAAGTGTTGGAGGGCAAAATGAAATGTATAGTTCATCTATCACTATGCCTTCTCATTCACCACACCCCTAAACACACATATCTTACCATGGAGCACAAATGTAGAGAGTGAATCCTAATGAGGTTCAACAGTTTGTCCTGCTGAAAACTGCTAATAGGTGGCAGGTCTGAGAGTAGCACCCAGGTCTCCTAATTCCTACCCACTTCGCTCTTTCTAGCCCCCTGCACATGCTATGAGACTTCCTTTTATATGAGGTAGGGTTTTCATTGTTTAAAAAACAAAATATTTAGAACAGTTTCACTTCAAGGAAAAAGCAATATGGTCTTAAATGCCCCTTTTAGATTCCTCTGATAGTTCATTGATCAAATCTGCGCAGAATGTATTTTTAAAATCTACAAGTGTGAATGTATGTCAATTTGGGGATGTTAATGCTGACAGCAGCACAACAGTTTTCTATTTTGTTTTGCCAGCAAAGTGCAGAAATGATACTCCACAGAGGTTGTGAATGTGAAATAACGAGTCAGAAAAGAGATGTACTGCTGGCAAAGCTTTCTGTAAAAGCAAAAAGACATAAAAGCAGACGTGCAGATCATGTGAACTATGCCCACTGAACAACAAAGTTCAGGTTTATAATGAACTCAAACTTGAATATTTTTGGCAAATATCTTTAAAACATGAGTATTTTTGATAAATGACTTAAGCCACGCATGCATTCTAGTTTTTTCTCCTTTAAGGAAAAATAGTACTTTTGGGAATCAAGAGACACAGACTTGTTCATTAAGTTACCCTTTCTGGCCATAAGCAAATCAAAGGGATTAAGTTAAAAGATGACCTCTAGGAGTTCCCGTCATGGCGCAGTGGTTAACGAATCCGACTGGGAACCATGGGGTTGCGGGTTCGATCCCTGGCCTTGCTCAGTGGGTTAAGGATCCAGCGTTGCCGTGAGCTGTGGTGTAGGTTGCAGACGTGGCTCGGATCCTGCGTTGCTGTGGCTCTGGCATAAGCTGGTTCTATGGCTCCGATTCGACCCCTAGCCTGGGAATCTCCATATGCCGCGGGAGTGGCCCAAGAAATGGCAAAAAAGAAAAAAAAAAAAAAAAAAAAGATGACGTCTAAGATCCTTTCTGGTTTTCAAATGAAGCAACTCCTCATTTAGCACTATAAAAATGTTCAGCTCTTTTAAAATACCTAAATGGAAGAGTTCTCTGGTGGCCTAATGGTTATGGACTTTGTGTTGTCACTGCCATGGCTTGAGTGACTGCTGTGGCTCAGGTTCAATCCCTTGCCCAGGAACTTCCGCACGCTGGGGCACAGCCAAAAAATAAAAAAATAAATCTATAGAAAAATGGGCAACAATGGGAAGAATGGAAGGATGGCCCTTTACCCACCATGAAATTAGCATTTACTTGAGGGTTAAATATTTAACAGGAATTAGATAAAGTCACAAGTAAATATGATTGTGGGAAATTTTGTAATAAAATCTGTACTTGGGACATTATACTCGTCAGTATGGGGCTTTTCTTTGGCTATCCACAGGTCTCAGGGACATTCCATTGGATCAATGTTCAAGGTACAAGGAGGAAGCTAAGGTCAAGAGCCACTTGTGCAGGGTGCCCACCCACATCCAGCCAAACAGAAGAGCCCTGTGCTACCCCGAGACTCCCCATAAGCCTCTGCCTGCAACATGAGCTGCAAAAGGGAGTATTTTTAGTTATAAGAACCTCTAATTTCTTGTTATTGTGGTTCAAAAGTTACAGATCCCCTTTTCGCAAATTAAACCCCACATGATCTTTAATAGGATCAAAAATCTGTCAGTTTTGATTTGAAAATTAAAAATAACCCAATTATGTAAAGTAGATAATTCACTGGGTTTTAGTTAGAGTCACGAAGTTGTGCAACCAATCTACGATCTAATTTTAGAGTGTGTTCATCGTCCCAAAGAAATCCTCTTCTTATTACCACTCTCCATTCCTCCCTCTCCTCCAAGGCCCTGGCAACTAATAATCTACTTTCTGTCCCTAGGACTTTGCTTATTTTAAGTCTTTCATTAAAATGGAACCATACAATATGTGGTCTTGGAGTTCCCATTGTGGCTCAGTGGGTTAGGAACCCAAACACGATGTCCATGAGAATGTGGGTTCGATCCCCAGCCCCCAGCCTCGATCAGTGAGTTAAGATCCTGTGTTGCGTGGATATGATATAGGCCAGCAGCTGCATCTCCCATTCAACCCCTAGCTAGGGAACTTCTATATGCCACGGTGTGGCTGGAAAAAGAAAAATAAAAACAAAAACTCAGCAATGTGTGGTTTTCTACATTTAGCATAAGGCTTTCAAGTTTCATCCTGTTACAGAATGAAGAGTTAACTTGATTATACTATGCTGTTGTAGTATGTTTTGAATTTTGATTTGATCAAATGTACCAGTCTTTTCTTTAGATTTCTGATTTTTGTCTTATTTAAGCAATCTTCCCCCTTCCTTGAGTTATAAATATATTCTCTAATAATTTGAAGTTTTGCTTATCATATTTAAATCATCTGCAGTTTATTTTGTATATGTCACGTAAAGATTTATTTCTTTTGCACTCTGGTCATCAATTGTTTAGCATTACTTATTGAATAGTGCACCAATTCTCCCTATTGTTTTGTAATGCCTCGTTTATCACACAATAAAGTCTCATGTATGTTAAAAAAAAAAAAAAAAACAATTATGACACTCAAGATGAATGCTGTTGGCTGGGCCTACGTAAATTATGCTTTTTTGTTTGGGGTTTTTTTGGCTATGCCCACGGGAACTTTTGGAATTTCCCTGGCCAGGGACTGAACCTGCACCACTGCAGTGACAATACAGGATCCTTAACCTGTTGCACCACAACGGGAACTCCAAGTTATGCCTTTTAAAACCTACAAAATTATGCTACTTCCAGCAGAGACTACCTGAAGCGATGCAATGAATTATTTTACCTTCTGTTGGGTGAATGGCATCCAAGAAGAATTGCTTGTTTGACCATTTATCCCCACTTCCTAAAAACAACGACAAAAAAGAAAAGTGAAATTATACCCCTAGCATAGACATATATACTATAAAAATAAGACAATATACAAAATGATTTAAATGAAAAGCATTCTCACACAAATGAAGCAGAATTTTACACAACCATTTAATTTCCAAAATTGCATTTTCCAACTAAAATAATTGGGCTATATAGGAAATGAGTAAACAAATTTGCCTTTTTAAAATATGTTGTATAATTACATGACTTTAATCAAGATAACATGAAGATTGGTTAAAAGCTAACGATAAAAGCTGATATTTTACCTAAAGAGTGACATTTCTCCCCTGGAAGCAGGGAAAAAAATAATAACATACAAAACAAAAACTAAGAGGCTGAAGTGGAGGTGAAAAAAAAAAAAAACGCAAATTAAGTAAAAGGTTACACACAGGAACACGCAGGCATGTATGTCTACACACAGAAGACAGCTGCATTTAAAGCCTCATTCCAGAAACACGGAAGGCTCCACATCTGGCCATGCACGTAGATGCAAACAGGCATCAGATGAGCAGGTTCATGGCAGTCACGACACCAACATGCAGGGGGATGCTAGAGAAAGCCTGACTTTCCAGACACGTGACTGTACTGAACCAGATGGGGAGATACATCTTCTGTGTGAAAGATGACTAGCAGCCTGAACTGTGTGAGAAGAGAGGAAACTTCAGATGAGCCCTGAGCCCTGAGCCCTGAAGAGGTTCAAGAGCCCATTGAGATCATAACAACTAGACAGATGCTCAGAGTAAAGGGAGGGCAGAGTGCGTAGGTCTCTAGTGCCCTCTGGAAATAACTGTTACATGACTGAAGGAGGTGGGAAGATTTTGACAAAGTATATAGATAGGAAAAAAAAAAAAGAGAGAGATAGGTTACAATGTAGGAGTGGAATCCTGCTTGACGAGAGAATCCTCAAGTATCGGAGGAAGTATAGAAACTGTGGGACTTTCAGATGAACACAAAACTGGTTAAGATTTTAGGAGGTAGGAAAGTGAGGTCCTGCTTTTAAGGCTGCCCAACATGAGAAAAACCAGAATAGACAAAAAATAAAGTGAAGAGCTTCAGAAGACTAAATTGCAAAGTGCACAACATAAAAAGGGGAAAAAAGGCAACTGTAGGATTCATATGGAACTCTGAAAATAGAGACGAACATGGGATTTGAGTAGGAATCCCAGTGAAGGAGATCTCTCTTGGCCATGAGCTGCAGAGTCTAGGAATGAGGAATGTGCCTGTGTCAGGAGCCGATGACACTGAAGCAAGCAAAGGGGAGGTGGAGGCAAAGGTGCTGCAGTGAAGCATCACTCAAAGACGAGCTCACGATGAAGGTGGCTGAGAAACCTTAATGGAGGACGGAAGGCACCAATACCTTTTTCCGGAACATTAGGCTTCTCCTTTTTGTGCTTATATTTGCTGACAATTTTGTGGAATAAGTTCTTTTTCTGAGACTGGAAAGGACCTACAGACAATATTAATATAAATATATTTAAAATTCACAAGTTTCATAAAAATACTGTGTGTTTCTAAACAATTAAACCCTCCCCCAACCTGAGAATGGAGTCAAAAGAAATGTCATCTTCCACTTTTCTCATCTGACTCGTGTTTAGTGCCCTTCCCTAGATTTACTGAAAAAACAGTGAGATTTCCTTAGAAATATATTGGGCAAAGCCTCCATTAGGGTGACACCCCCAGCAGAAACTGCAGAGTGTATGAGCAGAGACAGACTACAACCAATAACAGCAAAAGATATGTAGTCTGTAATAAAGAAAATATTTTACTTAAAGCTCCTAAATATCCCAAAGGAAATTCATCTCCCCTAAGAAACTGAGTTTCACAAGGACAGCCCTTAGAGGACAACTTTTAAGTCAGCCTGACAGCATCGGATAGCTTTCTAGCTTATTCTAAGAATATTCTAGGAAGAAAAAAGTGATTTAAAGGTAGAAAAATATGGAGTTCCCACTGTGCCACAGTGGGTTAAGGATCTGGCTTATCTCTGTGGTGGCGCCAGGTTTAACCCCAGGCCCAGAGCAGTGGGTTAAGGATCTGGCAGCTGGGGTGTAGGTCACAGCTGTGACTCAGATTCAATCCCTGGCCCAGAAACTTCCATATGATATGGGTGTGGCTGACAAAGAAAGAAAAAAAAAATTTGAAAAGTATTTGCCAAAACTTTTTTCCTAGGGGTGGTGGTGGTGTGGGGAGTGGTGAGACTGTATATGAGTTTCCTCAGATAAAAAAAAAGAGAATTGGGATTTTTCAGTCACCCACCAGAAACGCCAACAACAGCAATGACCTCCCAAGAGCAGGCTGCTTCCTATGCTTTGCTGATATTCTCATGTTAGACTGATAACTGTTATGTAATTTTGTTTCCTCACCTGTAAATGGCGATAATATCAGTGCCTAACTCACAGGGTTGGTGTGAGGATTTAAAAAGTTAGCAGCTCTCTAAGGTGGCCCTGCTGCATTTACTCACCTACCAGCATCTGCACCCACATGTCTGCTTTCCTCCCAGAGGCAAACTATCTCCTGTCTAAAGGATACAATTAAATGGCTTTTATATTCACAAATATTTGTAGCCACCATCAATTTTAGAACATATCTACCACCTCCAAAACAAAGCCCATATCCTTTAGCTCTCAGCTCTCCCCATATTTGTATTCTTACTCCCCCAGATGGCCCGGCTAAACCTCCATTACAACGTTGAATAGAAATGATGAGAGTGGATGTCCTTGTCTTACTCCCTATCTTGGCAAGAAAGCTCCCAATTTTTCACCATTAAGCATAATCGTAGTTGTGAGGTTTTTTTAGATGTACTTTATCAGGTCAAGGAAGTTCCCTTCTATTCTGATTTTGTTATCATGAAAGGGTGGTTCATTTTGTTAAATGCTTTTTCTACATCTATTGAGATGATCCTGTGGATTTTTCTTTGTTGTTGTTCTACTGATATGGTATATTATATCAACCAACCCACCCTTGCATTCTTGGAGTAAAATTCCAACTGGTCACAGTATATAATTCTTCTTATATGGATTCCGTTTGTTAGTATTTTTGTTGATGATTAGTTTTTCTTTCTTGTGATGTGTGTGTTTGTCTACTTTTGACCTTGGGGTAACGCTGGCCTCATAGAGTGAGTTGAGAAGTGTTCCCTCCTCTTCTATGAAAAACTGGTATTAATTCTTCTTTAAATGTCTGGAAAAAGTCAGCGGTGAAGCCATATGTTCCTGGGCTTCTTAGGAAAGGAGGCACTTTTTTATTGCTAAATTTAATCTTTAGACTAGTTATACATCTATTCTGACTATCTATTTTTCAGTCAGGTTTGGATAGTGTCTTTCTACTAACTGTCCATTTCATGTAGGTTATCTAACTTAATGGCATACAATTGTTCATTTATAATCCTTTCCATTTTTGTAAGATTGGTAATAATGGCCCCTATTTCATTTCTGATTCTAATAATTTGAGTCCTCTTTTTTTCTTGGTAAGTCTAGCTAAACGTTGCTTAAATTTGTTACTCTTTTCAAATAGTTTTTGCTTTAGGTTTTAATTATTTTCTCTACTGTTTTCCCATTTTTATTTAATTAATTTCATTAATTAATTCTCTAATCTTAATTACTTCCTTTTTTCTACTTCCTTTAGGTTCAGTTTGTTCTTCTAATAGTGTCTCAAGACAGGTTAGGTTATCGATTTGAGATCTTTCTTATTATATGTATTTATATAAACTTTCCTGTAAGCAATGCTCTAGCTGTATGCCATAAATTTTGGTATGCTGCATTTTCATTTTAACTCCAAGTATTTTCATATTTCCCTACTGATTTTTTCCTTGACTTGCTGGTTATTTATAGTACGTTGTTTAATTCCCATATATTTTTGAGTTTTCTAAATTCTTTTTCCTGCTGTTGATTTTTAATTTCATTCCACTATGGTCAAAAAAACGTAATTTGAATTATTTCAATCCTTTTAAATGTATTGGTTTGTTAAATGCAAACATTTAACAAACGCAGCATATAGTATGTTCTGGAGACTGTTCCATGTGCACTTGAGAAAGATGTATATTATGTTATTATTGAGTGGAGTGTTCCATATATGTCTGTTAGTTCTAGCTGATTTAAAGTATTCAGGCTTTTACCTCTCCTATTGATCTTTGGGCCTAGTTGTTCTATCAAATCTATTCTTTTTTCCATAGTACTGCCCACCTTCTTACAAATTATATATTTTTCCTATTGTTTAGGCTTATTTATTGTCTGGCACTCCCACTACAATAAAACCTCCATGGCAGCAGGGTTCTTTGTTTTCAAAGAATATATTCACAGATATATTCTACATGCCTAGAATGGTGCTTAACACATGACTGATTTTCAACAATACTGTTGCATGAACAAATAAATAAAGGTCTTAAAACACAGGAAGGCACAAATAAAGAGCTCGAGAAATGACAGTTATTGCTGTTATTACTGATAACATAAAGATGTGCAAGATTTTGATGACTATACAAGACATCCATCGTTCTAAATAACCAAAAGGAAATACTTCTGAATTGGGTGGTGGTGGTTTGAAATCAAGGAAAGAAAACACTTCTTGTTTTGTTCTGGGGGAGTTGCAGGGGGAAGTGAGCAGTAAAGGAAAGAAAATAAATTTAACAAATACAAAGAAAATCTATCATGTATACAAACTACATTAGTATCACAGGTATTCTCTACAGTCCATCTGCAGTCACTCATAGGTATTTCAGACAACCCAGGAAACTGCAGGCTTATGCACATGAATGACAGGCACATGGGTAATCACAGAAAACAGAAATAGAAGACAGCAGAAAAACAATTTTGAGACTTTTCAGAGCCATAAGGATCTCAGTGATTTACCCACAGGAAAACAATTTCATTAGAATAAGGTATTGGCTCATAGGGAGAATGGTTTCTGTATTCATCACTGTGTATGAGGACAATAGGATAAGGAAGTGGTTGACAGAAGCAAAATGATTTGATGTAAGGAAAGGGTTAAGAAAGAAGAAAAGAATATATATTTTCAGACCCAACCACACTCAGAGAAATTTAAAAAGTACAATTTAAGGACAAAGCTAAATACAGAGCTTGTCAATTTAAACATTAAAAAAAGAACATCCAGAGTGGTTTAGTACATAGAAGAGCTCCTGGAAAATTATATTTTTAAGCCTCCTTGCTGATAGCCATCCCCAAACTATAACTATAAAACATATCTAAGCCAATGACAACTTCAGGTAAAAGAGGAATTGAAAAACATGAAGGAGTAATGGATAAGGTATGATGGTATTTACTGAGAAGCAGTAATTTTAGAGTCAAGAAGTGAACAATTTGATTCCTGCCCACTACTAAGGAACATATGTTAGATATTTTGTCCAAGGAAAATAACGTAATAAAAATTAGTAATAAATAGCACATATAAGAAAATTTGCTACTACTTTCCTTAATTATTCTATTAACATAGAAATGTCCATGGAGGTAAAGAAAAGAAGGCAGGAAGTCTAAAGTGGAAGAATTTTAGAAGAAATCATTCAGAAAGCAAAGAACTGGCAGCTTTCACTAAACCATCATCTCAAGTTTCCATTCCCTCATCTTCCTTCCAAATCTCTTGAAAGACTGTTGCACCAGCTTCCTCTTCCTTATGTCAAAATCACCAGCTGTTGGCATGTAAACTAGCTTAGGAGTCGACTCCACTTATGACTCGGGGCACAATGGCCTGTGTTTGAAGGTATCAATCTCTTTTGCACCCCAACTTCACAGTGGGTAGAAAACAGCAGAGAGAAACCCCAATCTGGGAGGGTTAGAGGAGTTGCCACAGAGACATGAATAACGACTTTCCCAAAACACTAATGTTGTCCAAGGTTTGCTGAAAAATGCGCACATTTTGGCTGAGAAGTGTAGTCTCACTCGATTCATGTCAGTATTAGTATAACACGAGGAATTTTCAAGGTCAGCAGGTAAGGTGAATTAAGTGAACTGTGTTCTATAGAACAGTTGTAAGAAACAAGAGGTTGGTTGTGACGGCTGAATGTAGTTTTGTGGTTTTAAGCTATAAAAAGAGCAGAACTTTTATTCGAAGACTAGGTTGTCCTTTCTGTAATGGACACATAAGTAATGAATGAACAATGAAACAAAAAATTCCTTTGTAATAATATAGAGTAAAGTACTCCTGACTGCTGGGCATGTGGATCTGTGGACTGGAATAAATAAATTCAAGTAAACCAGGCACAAACAAGTTCACTGAAGGGGAAGAGTGATCTTACTGGGCTAGACATGCATGCCTTGTTAAAAACCTCAGGATTATATCAGGTATACCTTTAACGTCTGCAAATGTGCTGTCACCATACTCAAAAAAACGTTTGGGGGAGTTCCTGCTGTGGCTCAGCAGTAAGGAACCCGACTAGCATCGGATGTGGATTTGATCCCTGGACTCACCTAGTGGGTTAAGTATCTGGTGTTGCCCAGGGCCGTCATGCAGGTCACAAACACAGCTTGGATCCTGCTGTTGCTGTGGCCAGAGACTGCAGCTCCAATTCAACCTTTTGCCTGGGAACTTCCATATGGTGCACATGCGGAGAAAGAAAGAGAGAGAGAAAGGGAGAGAGAGGGAGAGAGAGAAAGGAAAGGAAGGAAGGAAGGAAGGAAAGAAGGAAGGAAGGAGGGAGGGAGGGAGGGAGGGAGAAAGAAAGAAAGAAAGAAAGAAAGAAAGAAAGAAAGAAAGAAAGAAAGAAAGAAAGAAAGAAAGAAAGAAAGAAAAAAGAAAAAGAAAGAGTTTGGTAGCAACGAAAACTCTTAAATAATTACAGGACAAAAGACAAGAGTTCTGCCCAATATGGAAGCTATCACTTCCTGAGAGTAAAGGATAGCCTAGCTATCATTACATCTTTGCTCTTGAACACCAAAAAGTATCCTCAGGTTGGTTCAATCCCAAACAGGGAATTCTGTGCTCAATCTTTAATTTTTGTAAAACCTGCTTCTTTTATTGCCACTGTGATTTTTAAAAATCTCAAATCCTTAACTATTTGAAATTTCAATCTTGCAATAAAAGTGTGAATAAGAAAAAAATGAGAAAGAGTATAGTGTGTTTGTTAATGGGCTAAAAAACGTGAAAAGATAAAGGCACGAGGGAGGAGAAACTAAGTCAAGGGTCAAGCTTGGGCATAATTTAAACACTCTAAATTGAACTCAATTAACTTTTCCCCCATGACCCTACTTTGCGTGAAAATAACTATTTTGCAGAGCACTCTGACTTCGGATACTTTTGTAAAAAGTGCTTCATACATTAACTATATATTTAATGTGTCAAAACAAATCTCTCAAGATGTTACAATTAAATTTAGTTATAATTTAAAGCTTCCATTTGAATATATACAAGTAACTGTGGCAGACAGACCAGAAAACACTATGGGGAATGGGCTGCTTCAGCTGACCTGCATTGTGAGTTAGATGGACTATAATTTCCTGGATCATTTGGTCCTGGAAGCAAAGAGAAATTCTATTCCTAAGTCATCTGTATCCTAAGCCTACTCAAACGTAGCCTGAGCTTCGTTGGAGGAATTATTTTTATCCCTTTTTACTATAGAGTTTCTGACAAGATCTACCTCATAGACATAAGGGACAGGGCAGAGATAGTGGCGGGGACAATGGGAAAGGGGAAGAGACCACTTGGAAATACAGATATAAATAAGACCACTGGAAAAATAAGCCCAGGCAGGTACTATGGTTCTGAGATATATAACTATATCAATGCATACATAATGATTTCTTCTAGATATTACATTTCAGAAAAATTCTACACATTTTATACCACCTGGAATAGCTAAATAAATAAATAAATAAACATACCTAGTATAAGGACAGGGGAAAAATGTAAAGAATGCTGAATAACAACTTAGAAGAAAATAAAATAGAGACAAGTGGTAAATTGTTGGAAGAGGAAAATGAGATTTCTTATGAACACATGCTCCTTTACTAATGAACTAATGATCTCACACCCAGTGTTTGCTTTGAACGATTCATTATGCAAAGATGCAAAGGGTCTAGAGTCTAAGAAAACAATCTCCTCTATCCTCTAAAGATCAGGCAATTACAGCACAGCTGGTATGATAATTTCATTAATAACTTGTAGGAGAGTACACTGGTGCTGCTAATGCCAAATTACAGTCAGTCACAAATACTATTTCTTTAGTTTGTTAAATAGAGAATATATTATTTTAATTTCTGCTTTATTTTCATTGCATTTTGCTCCATGAGTCAGGATGCAGAGCAAAATCTAAGGTCTTGACAGACTTCCTACCTATGTAATTACTGATATACTGTACAAGAACCATGAACTTTGTGTGGCTTGAGAGGTATAACAGAAGAGTTAAGATGATGTTGTATGAAGTATAATCTAAAGTTCCAAAAAGCTGTTTCACGTCGAAAGAAATACTGTTAATCTCAGCTGGGAGAAGAAAACATAGAACAGACAACCAAGACCCAAGAGAAGGTATCATGAAAACAGATCCTAACTTCAGGATTTTACAGCTTCACAAAAATAAAATCTATTGTTACAGTCCCTGATAGATAATTTGACCAGCTTCAGAGCTCTAAAACGAGTGTCTCCAACTGCAAGGAGTGGAGGAAGAGAGTACATCCTGTAATCAATCAAGTTCCATGTTATTGGCTTGTCAGGTATTTATCAGAAACTTTAAATCCTAGAATTATGAGGGCTGAAGCTACCTGGCATCTCCAGCTCTATGGTCTGCTCTGCCTATTCCTAAGCATCTCTAGGGCACAAGGACTGTCATTTCATTTGATAATCTATTACGGTACTCAGCTACCCACCTGTCAACAAGCCGCTTTCTTTCCTACCTATCTTGGAAGATCTCAGCACAACCTTACTTTATTTTCCCAGGTGAGCAAATGTGGTAATGCAACATTTCTTTTTTAGTTCTGTATTCGCTAGACTTGTTTTTATTAACCACAGCAGAAAACCGAGCTAATTCTAAAATCATCTTTACATTCCTCTGTGCCTTTTATCATGAAGGGGGCATTTTCTTCAGCCTTTCAGACCCATCCTGAGATAAAGATCTCAGAGCAACTTTCTTCAGTGTACAAAGACAAAGGGTTGGTCTTGAAGGAGAAAGGTTTAGGTTTCTTCAGACGTAATTTTCCCTAGACATAAAACTTATCTTTTCCCCCCAATCCATCAAATTATATATCCTCATTATTTATCTTTAGTCAGTATCCTTGATTGCTAGATATGTAAAGATATATAATTATCTACCTATCTATCTATGCAATAGACAGGTAGGTAGGTAGGTAGATAGATGTTTAGAACCTTAGCTCCTGCCCATAAATGTAATGGTGGTCCCAGGTGCTGAGACCACTGGGGATGTCCTCACACTCTTTAAAACCCCTCTAATGTTGCCCCTATTAAGTGCTGAGATTCATCAAAGTCATGGAGATAATTTTAAATGCTTCCTTGATACACACAGAGAAGATGATATTCTTGATAATGAATATGCTAAACACAGCATTTTTCCAAATTAAAAAAAACCTGGGAGCTCCTGTTGTGGCTCAGTGGTAATGAACCCGACTGGTATCCATGAGGTTGCAGGTTGGATCCTTGGCCTCCCT
This sequence comes from Sus scrofa, assembly GCF_054392235.1. Lineage (NCBI taxonomy): Eukaryota > Metazoa > Chordata > Mammalia > Artiodactyla > Suidae > Sus > Sus scrofa. The sequence continues at coordinate 166,476,789 of NC_139395.1, forward strand.
CAGTGGGTTGAGGATCTGGCATCACAACAAGCTGTGGTGTAGGTCGTAGACGCGGCTCAGATCTGGCATTGCTGTGGCTGTGGCGCAGGCTGTTAGCTGAAGCTTCAATCTGACCCCTAGCCTGGGAACTTCTATATGCCACAGATACAGCCTTAAATTAAAACAAACGAACAAACAAACAAAAAAACTGATAAAAATTATACCGCCAGAGTACTAGGGGGAGTTGGTCACACTGCCAGTAAAGAATAGAGTCGACTTATTAGGTAAATGGAAGGATTTCTGTTGCAGACACACAGGAACAGAAGAATTGGACTCAGCCAGCAGCTTCTTCTCAAGAAAAGCTCAACATTCCCAACCTGATTTCTGGAAAGCAGAAGGTTGAATAGGTATAATACTTTGAAAAAAGCTACACATTTAAGGGCAAATGTACAGGTTGAGGTGCCAAAGGATGGAGGCTTCAGAGACTTAGGAAGGAAAGATGGGAGAGAGAGGTTAAGGCAGGAACCAAGATAACCCTGGAAAGCAACCTCAAATTCCAACTTGCTACTGCTTCAAGTCTAAATCCAATTACACATCTAAAAGGTGCTGCCACAGCTTAGAAGAGGGTTCTGTTAGATTCTGACCACGTGCAGAAAGGTGCAGCACCCTTCTCACCTTTGCTGGTTTTAGTTGGTTCTGAGGACATGCTGCCTGTCTTTTTCTTTTTTCTTGGGACAGGTACACATTTCCGGTCAAATGTAACAGGACTATATTGAGGGAGGCTGTTGAATTTCTTTTCAAATTCTTCATCCAGCTTTGTTGAGCTAATAAAAGAGGGGAGGTGATAGAATCAATCAGCACATGATGTAAATATTTGACGTAAATATTTAAACAGAAAATGATAAATGATAAAAGATAGAGTTTAAGATATTCCATTTGAAAACAGGGTCCGTTAGAATTAGGGATAAATTCTGTGCAATGACAAAAAACATCTTTTTAGAAATACTTGAGAAGATTTACTAATAGTTTTCTTCATACACTCACAAGACAGGTTACATCATTGCCTTAGAAAAGCAGAAACACTATATAAAATAGTAAAATAGTAAAATATTTTTGAAGTGGAGAATCTGCAGTTCTCTCCATTGGTATGGGAATGTTTCACCAAGTTCAAAACAAAGCATATTCATTCCATCCAGGTAAGTATCTCATTCTAAAGATTCTCATATATGTGTGTGTTGTATGTGTTGTGTGCATGTGTGTCTCTCTCTCTCCATATATAGCAAGTCTTATTGATAGTATGGTATATTGGTAACTTTGTAAATTTAATTTCAAAAAATTTATTGACTGGTACTTGATTAAAACATATACCCACAAAGAAAATGCAAACGAATATTCTGAATATTAGAAAAAAATTCTGGACAGTTGACTAGGATGACGACAAAACACTCAATGAGAAAAGTAAAGCCAGTTTTCAAAGAACACACTGGCAGAGTGGCAACATCACTTTAATCCAAGCCACAAATGATTTCAGGAATGCCACCAGCAAAGTTGGGAAATCCTTGGGCTGCTTTTGACTGTCTCCTAGTCGTCCCATGCCACCACCCACCCCCGCCCTGACAGCAATGGCAGTCTGCCTGCTGGATGCTAGGCAGACTGCTGGCTTTCACTTATAGTGAGACCTATTAACTAAGATGCAATCCACACAGATGGGAGAAGCTGCAGGAGAACTTCTGTGCTTGACAGATGGAAAATGGAAGGCATGCTGGGAAGAGAGCCCCTTTAAGTAACGACCTTCCAGAAGCTAACATGTCAAGCTGCTACCTGAGGGATGTACATGAGCTGTGTGTCCACCTAAGACTGTTCCAGTGTTGGAGAAAGAAATGGGATCAGAGATAAGACAGGCAGATGACTGTAAGAATGGCCAACAGAAAAAAGGCCCACTATTGGAGTTCCCATCATGGCACAGCGGAAACGAATCCGACTAGGAACCATAAGCTTGTGGGTTCGACCCCTGGCCTGGCTCAGTGGGTTGAAGATCTGACGTTGCTGTGAGCTGTGGTGTAGGTCACAGATGCAGCTCAGATCTGGTGTTGCTGTGACTGTGGTGTAGGCTGGCAGCTGTAGCTCTGATTGGATCCCTAGCCTGGGAACCTCCATATGCTGCGGGTGCAGCCCTAAAAGGACAAAAGCCAAAAAAAAAAAAAAAAAAGAAAAAAGAAAGAAAGAAAGAAAAAGGCCCACTATCAAGTTCTAACAAAGCAGTGAAGGGTAGTGGGTGGCGATGATATTCTTCCTTTAACAACGTTTTCTCGTTAACAGTTAACAAATATTTATCCTGTTGGAAAATCAGATACTACTGACACTAATCAGTTGCTATCAGAAAGCTATCTATAATAAAGTCATAAATTTTTCAGTGCTGTGGAAAAGCCAAAGAAAAATACAAAAATGAGAGATGTAATTCCTAAGGTCCCTTGGGACTTTTCCCCCCTTTTTTCAACTAGAATAATCCACCTGTGTTTTTCTTGGAGGAGCCTAAAAAAGTAGAACTGCCAATACGGAGTGAATTTTTCTTGGCTACAGTTAACAGGTAGCACATTTTCTGCGATAAAAGGGTTTAAAATGTTCATTTAGAAATCTCAGAGAAGATTGACAGGTACTGGCACTTTTCACTGCTCATGTACTGTGTTGTCATGTTCCAGACAAAGCACTCCCAGACAATCTGATTCCAACAGGCCAGTGTATAAAGGAAGGAGGAGAGGAAAGAGTGTTACTGTTGATTTGGCTTGTAGAAAACCACACCCCCAGGGAAATACACATGGCTTCCTTAAAAATGACTAAAACAAATAGAAACACCCCACAACCCAATCTCTTTTTAGGAACAGATTTTCAAAACATTGTTTCACTTTTCTTGTTTGTCAAAAAAGACTGGTGAAAACATCTTTCTCACAGCTTCAGCAATTTCTAATGGGAGCCTCAGAGAATCTTCTGCTAGGGAGCCTTCCTTTCTGCTTTATTCCCCTGGGACTTCATACTGTCTGCAAGAAGGGCTCCTCCCCTCTCAGCTTGTGCCCCACAGCGCACAGGAAGTTCCAGAAGATTGAGAGCACTGGTTCTGATGCTTAACGGTCACTTTTCAAAGGAGATTCTGCAAACACTTTTATGTTGGACAATGACAAATATAAGGATTTTCATGTCATTGTTTAAGCATAATGTAAGCACAACTAAGTTGAACTACTATGGACTTTAAAAATATTAGAAACAATATACGTACAATTATAAATACATCATCTCAATATAAATAGTATTGAGAAATCATCATGAGAAATAATTTCCACCCTTACATGTGTGACGAGGGCCTTAAGATTAACCAGACTTTTTTGTTTGTTTTGCTTTTTAGGGCTGCACCCTTGGCATATAGAAATTCCCAGGATAGGGGTCGAATCAGAGCTACAGGTGCTGGCATATAGCACAGCCACAGCAACATAGGATCTGAGCCTCATCTGTGACCTACACTGCCGAATGGCAATGCCGGATCCTTAACCCACTGAGTGAGGCCACGGATCGAACCTGCATCCTCATGGATACTAGTCAGGTTCATTACTGCTGAGCCACAATGGGAACTCCAAGATGAACTAGACTTTAAAGCACTGTAATGTCCAGTAAGAGAAATGAAAATATTTATGAATAAACCAAGTGTATAATACAATGCATAAAACTTGCATACCTTTAAACACTTATAAAAAATGGAAAATATATTAAAATGTATTTATTTCTACTCAATGTATATATTTCAAATTAGACTAATGAGAAACCTCAAAGGGATTTCAAAACAGTACAATTAAATAAATAGATGCTTCCTTCACTAATAGAAAGCACTGGATCTCCTAACAAAATGGTTTATGTTAAGATTGGTATTAAACAGTCTATTTTATATAATAAAACTGAAATAATCTTTAATGATTTTATCTTGATGTATGCTATTTCTTGATACTCCCTTTCAATAGATAATTCATTGCTAAATATTCTCTGAACCAAGAGAATACTCAGTCTAATATTTTTTATTTTGGATCAATAGAATATAGCTTAAACAACAACAAAAAAAAGCAGAAATGTAATTTTACCTTGTTTTCAATTGTCATTATTTTATAAACATGTACATAATCTTTAGAATTATTAAATGAAGCATATACCATATATAAAATTAGCAAAATTTTAACATACTTACATCCATCGTAAACTTCAGATGGGAAATGCATCCTGGCACTATTAAGGATAGACAATGTCACACCACTAATATGAGATGAACCTCACAAATTCAGGCCCAAGTCTCAAATCTATACATTTTGTACTATCCTTAAAACATGAATGACACTATCACTCACACCGTGTTGACAGCAGGAACCATGTGACACACCTGACTTGTATTCCTTCATGTGCTTACTGAGACTGCAGCAAGCGCTGACTGGATACTCAAGAGAATAAGTAGCTAGCGATCTGTTTACCTTGAAAATACCACCACATTTGGGGTCTGTGCAGGGTGGCCGACTGCTCACTGGCACTTACCCAAGGAGAGAGTCTTCCTTTGGCTTTGTCTTCTTGAACTTCTTACTTCCACTGGTCCCAATCTGGTTGAACGTCCAACTTTCCTCATTCCAACACCCTTCGTGATCAGAAGAGTTTCCTTTTCCTGAGCTTCGTTTCCCTAAGGAAATTCAAAAGAAAGGGTAGGCTTGGGATATCGGAACGGAAGAGAAATCATCACATGCATGACGCTCTTGGTAACAACGTCAGAGTCCTCAGAGGGATTTGTGATAGACCACTTTTAATAACAGCACATGCAAAAATATAACTTGCAGATTTCAGATCCACAGTCCCATCATAACTCAACAGGTGCTACGTGACTCATGAGAGACTAACTACTACTAGCTTTTCCATTAGACAATCAGCCTAAGGTGTGGAAGCCCTTTGCTGGTGGGCACCATTAATTCTAATTTCTCTAAGACTTACTGGAATGCCATCACTGAGAACTATGTACTCCCAAGAATCTTCATACAGGACTTTTTAGTCCTATTTTCATACATCTCTATGGCTGGAATTTAGCTTGGCAAGGGGTAGCTGGACACCGTATTTCAAAACAGATAAATTTGTATGAAATAGTCAGGGAATAAAAGCATATACCTTAACTGATTTCTAGATACCATTAAGTTTTAAAGAGCTCTTCACTTCAATTACAGGTTTGATGGGCTAGATAAGTTATTTGCTTCTAGAGCCCACAGGTCAAAATTCTGCTAAACATATCTGCTTGATTCAGAATACTACTTCTGTCAATTTAAAAAACCAGCATAAGAGCTCTAAACATGCAGTATCGATCTTTCAAAATAAAAAGCCAGCCCCACGCCAGTTTAAAAAAAAAAAAAAAGATCTGAATATCTTTGAATGCTTACATGCTGAGAACCTATGTACAGAATGAATACAAACTCTCCTCAATGGTGCTAAAAGCATAGAGGTAAAATGACAAATGTATATAACCTATAAACCATAAAGAACTACACAAATGAGAACTATTATCCTGATATTATTTTGTTCTTGATTTCGGTTCTTTTCAATAGGTCTAAAGGAGAAATTCTGCTAGGCTTCCATGTTCTTTTCGGATGGGGAGACGTCACTCACCTCTGTCAACATTAGCTCGCAGAGAGGTGAGCATGCCCTCAGACACCAGGGTTTTATAAAGAGCACCTTTGCAAGACCTCTCGGATTTCCGGAAGCCACAAGTCTCTATTTTTCTGTGACAGTCACTGTCCTCAGGCTTGGCCTGTCCAGGTAGGCTGGGTGGTAGCGCATCCTCCGTGGGGGTCAACGGTTCTGCTTTTATACCCTCTGGCACCTCCCCAGGAATGTTCTTGCTGGCAGAAATACTGAGAAAATCTGGAGGTCTCGACTCTTTGGTGGTGTCCGAGGATTTCTCCTTTGACATTTTCTTCTCTCTGGATTTCACTTTTTTCTTTGGTGGCTTGGCATCCAAAATGCTTCCCTTGCCACTGGAGGATGTGCGGACCTTCTTGCGAGGGGTTTCTCCAAGCTTCTCGATGCCCCAGTCTCCCTTTGCAACAGCTTCAATGGTGTATATGACACTCTCAATGTCAGACTCTGAGGACTGCCTCTTTTTACAAGTCTTCTTGGGTGTGGATTTATCATTTCCATGTCGATCCATTTTGCTTTTTTTCTTCTTCTTTTTCAGCTTTTCTGGCTTGTTAAGTGTGGTGGGATCCTCAATGATCATAATTCCATGAGGATGGCACAAGTGATCTTTTCTACTGGGAACATCACTTATTATTATCTTGCTACTGGCAGAGTAAGAAAAGTCAGGGAAGTGACTACATTTTTGATCTTCCTCTAATTCTTCCTTTTTAATATCTTTGGGATCTTCCATTTTTATTCCCATTATATCATCCATTCGCAGCTCCTCAAAATTTCTTAATTCTTTAGAATCTCTTCCATTTTCCTTGGCTGATTTTTCAACATCTGCTTCTTTCTGTAACCTGGCCTCATCTGGTTTCTCCATCTTTATTTCTCTTTCTTCTTTTCCCTTCTCCAATTCTTTAATTCTTCCACCATCTGCTTCTTTTGCTTTTATTAGTTTTGATTCCTCCATTTTCACCCCCTCTGATGCCAGGCACATCTAAACAGTTAAAACAAATATGAGAGAACAATCAAAAATACCATTATTCCCTACTAAAAATCAGATTAAATTTTTAAAGTACAACCTCTAAAAAAAATAACCAAACCAAACTTCAAACTTTACAATGACAAGTCCACTTATGCCAAACTAACTTAAGTCATTCAAATTAATAAAAGGCTTCAGAAATACATTCATTCAACTCTGTACTTAAATTCTCATTTTCCAGCTTCTAAGGAAGCTTTGCCTACGAAAACAAGATTTGGTAAAATAAGCATGGGATCTAGATAGAGTCCAAAGACCTGAGTCTGAGTCTTAATTTTGCTACTTGCTACCTTAGCACCTAGGAGTCATTTTGTTCCTTACTTCTGTCGCCTTTGTAAAATAAAAATGATGATTAACAGTTGTCTCAGAGGATTCTGTGAGGTCTAAGTGAGATGATGTACTTATGGCAGGACTTAGAAAATCATCCCAAAACTCTATTCAGATTTTTAGCTTTACTTTTTTCCTGGGAAAATGAGGGAAATAGCAACAACTTCTATCTACCCACTTAAAATTAATTGGTAACATTAAACAACTACAGAGGGTTTTGGTTAGCGAATAAAACATCATAGGTCCACAAATGCTGTTAGATAACTTGAAGATCACAAAAGCTCTGAAAAATAATTGATGGTTTGTTGCTATTATTCTTATTAATTCATTTGAGGGCAAACTCGATCTGATTAGAACTTACTTGGCTGCAAGTTCTGACCAGAATTATTATGAAACTGCTTAATGTGTTACTTTATTTCATTTAATGTGACTACTCATATTTTGCTATCAAATCTTCATGAATTTGAATATGCACTGGGGAGGTTAATGGCATACTCTAAGATACATGTATTTTCTCATTTTCCCTAACACCTGAAAAATTTTGAATGCCAAAACTCCTTTGGCAGCAATTTGGTTAAGTTTTTAAATTTCTAAAATTTCACATATAGGGTATTAAAGGAGAAATTTGCCATCTTCTTCTCCAGCGTCCAGGTATTTTGAAACTGCAATCTAAAGCTATTGTCTAGAAGAGGAAATTACAGCTCACTGTAAAATTCATTTTCAGTACCTGTGTTTTCATTAATAAACACTCCCTGTAAAGCCCCCAAGTGCCAGGACCACTGCAGGAGACTAAAGATACATAAAATAAATAAAGTCTGTCCCATGTTGTCCCGACAGTTCCACACCCCGCCCCCTCCCCATTCCCTTTGAGGAATTCATCAGGAGTGACAAGGCTGATTAGGCCAAGGGCAGCACAGGAATTCTAGGACGTTACTCATTTTATCTACTTTGCATTGTCAATTTAGAGGAAAAACACTATTAGGGCTTCCTGAGCCCTCAAATCAAGCACATGAGTAAGCAACTGCTCTGCTTTAAAAGAAAAATCACCATTTTTAGAATGGCAAGTTGTCAGAGATAATTAACAAGCGTAAAATTCATTTTTTCACCCTTTTCAGGGCTGCGCCTGTGGTATATGGAAGTTCCCAGGGTAGGGGTTGAATCAGAGCTGCAGCTGCCAGCCTACGTCAAAGCCACAGCAACAGGGGATCCGAGCGGCACCTGCGACCTATGTCTTAGTTTGCAGCAACACCAGATCCTTAACCCTCTGAGCCAGGCCAGGGATTGAACCCATATCCTCACAGACACTAGTCAGGTTCTTAACCTGCTGAGCCACAATGGCAACTCCCGAAAATTCATTTTTAAGTGGATAATACGTTGAATTAAACATCAGATGCTATTTTACCTCATTTTCCCCCCTAGTACTTTCAAATCTTTCCATGAGAATTACATTATGATTAGTAAGTCTGGGAAGAACTGGAAAAGGGGTGGGGGGAGAGGGAGACAGTGAAAGAGTTTGTGTTTTGTTGTTGTTGTTTTTTAAAGGAACATGACAAGAGTATCCAGCCCTTCAGATCATGAATTGGGAAGATCTGAACTATCACAAATTCACAACAGAGCTGTCCCTTTCAGGAAATCATATAAGTTAACTTATAGACCTCAGCAAGCAGTTATAAGGACTGAGAACTTCCCTTTATAAAACCTAACCAGACAAGAGATCAAAGCCAAATATTATCTTAATTCCAAAACACTGATATATTTCATCTTCTCTTCATGCTTTACTCTCAGGGGAATTTGGTGTTTTTATACCAATTTTGAAATAATTTTTATTTTCATTTCTTAATTATTCTGGTCCTTCATAAACATAACTCTCCCATGTGGAGAGAGTGACTATGCTAGTTCTGGAAGGAAGGCTAGAAAAGCATCTTGAAGGTAAATTTTATAGTTTTCAACTACTATCACTCTGGTGGCCTTTAATAAGTCACTTCAGGGACCTTTGGCCACCCAGGCACTGGTTTTTACAGTGGGATGCCAACAGTTTGCATTTGCACAGGTTCATCTTAGCAAAGCCAATAACACTTTGCAAACTCTATTCTCAGCTTCAATATATTTCAAAACAATTCTCCTCATCACCCCTGATAGGATTCTACAGCTAGGAACGAAATGGAACAAATGCAGACACTCACTCTGGGGACATATTTGGGGAAATGGCATAATATTTCTTGGGAAGGTAATTACACTGAACACTAGTCATGCTTTACTTCCTTGATTCAGGCTCTTAAAGGTTTTTTTCACAAATAGAGCATGTTAATTCTAAATTATAAGAAAAACAATTACATTGCTGGAAGAGAAACTATAAAAATAAAACAAATAACTACAAATCACAAATCTATCTAACCAAAACCCAAAAACACACAAATCAGACTCTCAGAGTTGAATGTCATTCTAGAGGTGATCTAATAATTTAGCATTCTTCCCAAAGTAGAAATTCATTTTTCTCCAAAATCCCTGAGAGTGAGTTACCCAACTTTTTGCACAAAGACAGTGACCATATTAAAAGGAAGTTCGGTTTGAAATTTTTAAAATACTGAATAAAAATCTGCAACCCTTTCAGTTTTGGTTATTCTCTGAAGCCACTTAGATTAATCCATTTTTCTCTTGACAGACTCAAATCCTAGAAGATAGACTTTATGTTTCTTTGAGTGTCTTCTCTTGGTGTAACTCATCATCGCATGTAAAGGCTTCTTGACCTTTCAAAAGTTGGGTCCCCCTCATCTACATGTGGTATGGGGTCCTAAAGTGAGAAACTGGACTTTACTGAAATAAGCTGGGCTCATGTGCAAGCACCATACTTGCTCACCTAAGGCTACACAGTGAGCCATGCAGTTTATACTTGAACCCACATGAGGATATAAAGGCTGAGAAATGGTTAATAGTACATCCTCTGCTGAGCTGCTGTGAGGCCAAAGTGAACAAATGTGTGCAAATAAAGCTTGTAAATGACATAAGCGTAATAAATTCTGGAAAACACCGATGCTTCAATTTAGTAATATCTTTCTTAGATTAAGTTCCTAGTCTTCTCGTAATACTCTAGATAAAAAGTGGAACTATTTGCCAGTTGATAGGGCCACTAATCTTCTAATGGAACCAAAGATGAACTTCCCCGCCCTCGACTGTTTTTAAAAAACAGGCCAAACTTCTGGCTTGTATTTGGCTTATGGTCAATTAAAATCCTAGATTTCATTATCCACCTACTATGCTGTGAAGCTTGGTTTTTCCCATTCTTTATTGTTCTGTTTTTTGTACCTGGACACAAAATTTTTCATTTTTCCTTGCAATGTGTATCCTTTCAACAAGTGAATTAAATTACCTTCTAGCTTTGTGTTATAGACACATTTGATAAATTTGCTTTTTATGTCTCTGTCCAAATCTTTGGTAATAATGTTGAATGGGACATGGCCAAGGACAGAGCCTTCTGGCAAACCTCTAGAGCCCTTTCATCGGGTTGATTTGAACATTAATAAACTTAAGCAATCTAAGAGTGTTTAATAATTGTCTATATTCCCCCCTCCATTTTGTTTACAGGACATCATAAGATTATCAGTCAAAAGTCTGGCTGAAATCTGGATACAGAATACAAACAGCATTCTCTTAGTCTATTTTATAAGCATTCAAAATAGAAAATGAGAATGGCTTGTACACCAGTCACAGTTTAATTAGGCAAAGAGAAACAACTTATAGCGTATCTAGCCAAGGGAATTTAATGCAGGGAATAAGTTGATTACACAGGTCATGAAGAATGAGGATAGCCAAACAGGAGATGGTTAGGTAGCCCAAGGATTGGCAACAGCAGGAAGCCAAAGTGAGAGGAATAGTGTTACAAAGCCCAGGGGCCAGGTCCCCAGTGGAAGACAGGCCCATGGTGGTCAGTGTGGGGGGAGCTGGATACATGGAAGAGATGCTGCCTTTGCTTTACCCCCACCAGGGCTTACCCCTTCTCTGTTCACCCCAGACTCTCTCTTTCTCCCATCCCCTAATCTCCCACCAGTGTCTCTCACTGGCTGGACTCAGCCGGAAATCAGGGGACCCAGGAACCCAGGAAAGGCAGTCTGCAGCCACTTGGGGTATTAGCCAACACACAGGGCAAACTGATTCTGGGGAAGGAAGCATAAAGATATGACTTCTGTGGGGGAGACTTCAATAATTTCCAGCTTTCATCTTCTTTTCTATGATTTTAAACATTATTAGAAATAACTTTTAAATGTTTCCAGGAATTAACAGTCTAGGATATTGTACATGACATAAACAGAGCCTGGGAGCACCTACAGATATAGTAACTCTTAGAAAATGCCATCACTCTTAGATGTGAGCAAATTTTATATTGAGATGCAGTTTCAACAGGCAGGGATTCTACAGCCAGACTGTACAGGACAATAGACTGGCTCTGCCACCAATTAGCTCATTTTCTCTAAACCTTTCTATGCCTCAGTTTCCCAGTCCATAAAATGTGGATGTTAACATAGTATTTGCCTCAGGAATACTGAGGTTCAATGAACTGCACATGCATCATCCTTAAAACAGCATCTAGCACAGAGCAAGAATAATGTATTGTGACAACTAGTCCTTTGGGGTATTATGTGATGTAGGATAAATGCTGGCTGCTATTAGTAGTAATATTCATTCTGGTATCATTAATAGCACATCATGGCCCTGGTAGACTAACTGCTTTGCTCCAATTTTTCATTCTAGGGTTGAATGATTCTATAGCGAGAGGGGAAACCATACACAACAAAATTAGATTCAGAAAGTTCTTAAATCAATTATCTTTCAGGAAGCAACTGTTATTAAAGATAAAATCAAGCTCAGTTCTACTTTTGGGTACAAGCATATCTATTCACATCTACTTTGGGTACATATAGCAACACTTTAGTGGAACTTAGGAATACAAACTACATTATGTTCCTGTGCATGGACGTGCACACAGATAAGCACACAGTGGACACAAAAGAACATAAATCAATGTGAACTCAAGTGAGTAAAACTGCATTGTGGGAAGCACAGAATTAATGGCTGTTATTAATTAGCCAACTTGCCCTTAATAGAGGGTTGGTTGTTAATCAGGCCTTGAAACAGAACATGCCTTAGTAAATGACAATTTATTCTTCCATTATTATTTGAAATTGAACGATAACCTTCTTTAAACGTGGGAATATAAAATCATCTGCAGGACACCTTCTGGATGGAATTCCCATGGCTGTATTCAAGGAAGTTAAAATGTTAATGTTTTAAATCAAATGCTGGGCATAAATATTTGATATCTATTGTCTATTCCCTCGGGTACTACTCAATGTTTAATAACTATAACTCAGGGGGCACACAATGTGTCCTGGTCACCTCTGTGTTCTCCTTCAAGAATATCCTAGTACCTTTCAAAACAAAGGCATTCAACAGATAATTGTGTTGAACTGAATGGTTCATTAGTTCCGAGGTAAATGATGAATCTAAAATTCATTCTGATTCTCACCAGAAAAGAATCACAAGTCTATAAAAAACAATGCTAATCACGACCACGCTACTGTTTGGGATCACACTGTCCTTAGTTATGGTTCCCAGGAGCATGAGTGAAAATTAAACACCAATATTTTAATTTTACCTCTGGCAACTGAACGCACACCGAGCCTTCTTATTGTTTTGTGTAGTCAGAGTAGCTTGAGAGTGATGTGCTAGAAGAAATGTCTCTTACTCCCAAAAGAAAAGCAAAAATTATGTTGAAACCAAGATCCTTTGGATGCACATGTTGGACAGATATATAAAAAACTATCCTCTTCAAAATGATTGCAAAGAAAAAAATCAATAAAGATATCAAAGGGATGACATAAAATGGAGGGATTATTTTTCATGTTTCTGAGTTCAAGGAGGCTGTCATTTCAGTTCAGGTAAGACCACACCTTAGGTTCAGGGTTTGTTACTGGGGACTAGCTATGAAGACATAATAAATCTGTGCTGCATCAAGCTTTTATCTCTTTGAATCAAAGGCATTTTAGAATGTATTCCTTTCTACAAATGTTAAGATATTTATTTCTTTCATGTTTCCTGCTTTAAACGACTAAGTGAAATGACCAGTGAAAAATAATTAATCATATGCACTAGATAAGAAATAGGACCACAGAAGCAGATGCCCTTTAACTGATACAAAGAAATGGGTAAGTAGTTCTAAAATGTACCATATTATTTCACTCTTAATTATATTTTGTCTTTCATTGTCTGATATAAAGGATCCAGCTAGATTAAAAACAAGAGAGTGTGAAAACAGACCCATTGACACTAATCAAGAAGTTTCCATTTCAAAAATCTCTGCTTTTTAGTACAAAACAAATGTTTTGCAGCCAAGGTATGTTTACAATCACTTTGCACTGGTTTATTATCTGCCAAAACAGTGTAGACATAATCTTAGAATGGCATGCATTTAGCAGTGTTTTCCAAAATGTGCACTTCTCCCATAATTAAACAGAACCAGAATGTTTCTGCCATAAAAATATACTGGCTGATGGTTTCAGAGGATAAAAAAATAGCATCACTGCTAAGAAAATTCAATTTTCTTTATTATAAAAAGATAACTGGTCACAGAACAGTGGTCTAAGTGTGTCTCAACACTAAAATCTGTGCATATTAAATAGTTTACTATTTGGTTTGCTGAAACAATTGGGCCAGGTAAAATAGTGGTTTAAATGTTTATTCCCTATTTCTTCAGAAATTATACTATTTCTGAAGACTCTGGGTGGGGTAGAGGTAGCCTTTGTTCCAAAAGACCATCTACTGAACTCTCCCCCAAAGGTCTTATAGGAAGTCACTAAGGGCCTTCCTACATTTCAGTTCCTACAAAAGTAAGTTGGTGCAAGTGGAAATAAAACGAAGCTTCAGGAGTTTTAAAAATGACTCATAACTCTGCACAAAAAGGCGAGAAACACACCACTTTGAAATGAAAGGCCCCCTCAAATATATCGTTGGTGTTAGAATTTGGTTATATGTGAGAGTGCAGGTGAAGCTGAGGTGGGAACTACACACTGAGAATGTGGGCTTCGGAGGGTTACAATGGGATGGAAGGGATAATGCGCATCAAAAATTTGAGGACATGATGGAAAACTTAAACAGAGACATGCTGCAATTAAATACCACCTATATTTCATTGCAGATGCTGCAATCAAATACCACCTATATTTCATTGCAGATGCTGCAATCAAATACCACCTATCATTGGTAGTGATTGGTGCTAACAAAAGGGATGGGTTTTCCTACTTTTGTCAATATAGTATATAATTTCTGTAATTTTATCATTATTCAGCTTTTCTTAAAGTGGGCCATAATTTCCCTAAGATTTAACTTTTATAGATACTAGAATAAATTCATCTTTACTTAACCATTTGATTTTAAATTATAAGGGTTTTTTTTGTTAAGTTAGAATGCAAAAAAGCATTGCATTGAGATTTCTGAAAAACATCTTCATCCTTTGTTAATACATGGGGTTAACGACAACTTTTTCAATTTCTCTGAATCCACATCTACAATCTTCCTCTATCTTCAACTTCACCTTTATAGATCAATAGTTTTACCAACTGAGACAACGAAGAAAAGTACAACACAGACAAAGGGTATGACAGACCAAATCCAGGTGACTGTTCTTTACCTTTTTTTCTCTGTGCTCAGAGGAACATGGGTTTCTGCTTTCCAGATTATTTACCTAGCTGGCAAGACTCTCAGTATTGGATTTCCTCAGTTATCCCTCCCCTCTCAGCATCTTTCATCTCTGCTTTTGAGGGGCTTCCTCTTGGTTCAAACATGCAGGCTTCCCTGAAGTCGGGCTCCAATGTCAGCATCAAACTTCTGGAAACTGTTCTTCTCCCACACACTGAAGTTCGGGGCTGGAGTCACCTCTGGCTCCCTCCCGCCCTGGACCTTTTCTTTTTTTTAACAGCCACACTCTCAGCATACGGAAGTCCCAGGCTAGGGGTTCAACTGGAGCTGCAGCTGCTGGCCTAGGCCACAGCCACACCAGATCCGAGCTGCATTTGTAACCTACGCTGCAACTTTCGGCAACACTGGATCCTAAACCCACTGAACGAGCAAGGGATAGAACCTGCATCCTCAAGGACACCTCGTCAGGTTCTTAACCCACTGAGCCACAAAGGGAACTCCTGACTCCCCTTTTGTTCCACCTCTTATGCTCACTCAATCATTAACTCCAACTGAACCCCCTGCAGCCTCCCACCCCACTGTCATCCCCCCTAGTCCTGGTTTCTGCCTTCTGATACCTGGACGTCCACAGAGACTTTCCACTCTGTTCTACACAGCTGCCAAGTGAGTCTCCCCAAGTGCTGCCCACCTCTGCATACCCCTGCTCCAAATCTTTAACCACTCCTCATTATTTTCAAGAACAAATTTCTTTGCTTTGCAATAAACACCTCACAGTTCTGACTTGCAGCTAC
This sequence comes from Sus scrofa, assembly GCF_054392235.1. Taxonomy (NCBI): domain Eukaryota; kingdom Metazoa; phylum Chordata; class Mammalia; order Artiodactyla; family Suidae; genus Sus; species Sus scrofa. The sequence continues at coordinate 166,492,296 of NC_139395.1, forward strand.
ACTCCACCGTCACCTTCCATAAATCTCCTAGCACAGCCCTGGGCTCCTACCCAGCTCATCTAGTTCTTGTCATCTATTTCCGGTTTGCCTGCCTTTATCTCTCTGCTGTATCCTCCTCATATCTCCATTTAATGATGTATAAATCACCATCTCCACTGTGTATGGGTGGGTAGGTATAAAAGAGAGGAGGTGGACAAGTGTAAATGCGTGCTGGCAATGACTGCTGGACTCAGAGTCAGGGCTCAGTAGAGAAAGGAGAGGAAAGTCACATTTATACAACAAACACTTCTCTAAGGGGACAGCCTCTTAACAGCTCTGACCAACTGCCCTTATGCAGAAAGGCTAGTCTAGCATCTCTAGACCTTTTACATTTTTTTTTTTTTTTTTTTTTTTGTCTCTTTTGCCATTTCTTGAGCCGTTCCCGCAGCATATGGAGATTCCCAGGTTAGGGTGGAATCAGAGCTGTAGCCACTGGCCTACGCCACAGCCACAAAAACGCTGGATCCAAGCCGCGTCTGCAACCTACACCACAGCTCACGGCAACACTGGATCCTTAACCCACGAGCAAGGTCAGGGATCAAACCCGCAACCTCACGGTTCCTAGTCAGATTCGCTAACCACTGAGCCACGATGGGAACTCTAGACCCTCTACATTTTCAAGAGAGGTCAGAAGTATGTACTTATTTGAAATCTACAATTTAATTTTCTTTTTTTAATTTATTTTTTTGTTTTTTGGGCCATGCCCACGGCATGCAGAACTTCCTAGGCCAGGGATTAAACTCAAGCCACAGCAGTGACAATGCCAGAGTCCTAAACTGCTAGGCCACCAGGGAACTCCTGATAAAATATTAGCCACTAATTCAAATGTAAAATATAATACAGGTCAACAAATTGTGAGCCATCAAAGTATCTTTGAAAGCTAGATGTGGCCCAAAGGCTGCCAGTTTTCACCTCTGTTCCTCAACAGCCCCTTTATCATGAAGCATCTTTCCTCACACTCTCTCCCCTGCACTGGGTCCCCAGAACACTCCTGCTAATGTTAATCACACCCCTTCGGGTTTTAGACATTCACATTAGGTATCACTTTAGACATTCAGTTTAGCTTCCTCATTTCTCTGCATGCTTTCCTGTGAAACCACTTGCACTATTAATGTATTTCTTATCCCTCAAAACTTTTTACATTTTATTTCTTTGCAACTGGAGAATAAGTTCCTGAAGGACAGGAGGCGTACACCGTCACTTCCTCTAGTCCTCACACTACCTTCCAAAGTGTATGCACAAACAGGCACTTATTTAAGGGTGTAAGATCTATCTTTGCAGTTTCAAAAGTAGAACCACTTTTTAAAAGGAAATATCAGCTCTGTTTCTTTGACAGCAGTCTCGAACAATCTGTCATCTTATTCAGCCATATATATATGTGTAGGAGTGAGCTGTCTTCCATAGAGCCTTCTATAACATGCAAACTCCTATAACAAGCAACTTGCAGTCTTATATTCATGTAAAACAGGGTGACAGAATAGCCTAGTGTTGAAGAGCCCAGGCTATAGAGAGACTCTAACACTTTCTGTCCATGTGACCTTGGGCGAGTCATAAAACCTCCCTGACTTTTTGTTTCTCAATGTTTAAAAGGGGAATAATAATAGTACCTACTCCAGAGGACAGCTGTGTAAATTCAATGAGTACATACAAAGTACTTAGAAAAGTGCCTAATGCACAGTAAATAGATGTCAGTCATTATTACCCAAGGTTAGATAATAAAACTTACTTGCAACAAAAAAATAAAATCTTCTATTAAATTGCATAATGTTTTAAAAAACACAGAAGATTATTTAAGAAAAACTAGAAGTAGGAGCTCCTGTCATGGCGAAGCGGAAATGAATCTGACTAGGAACCATGAGGTTGTGGGTTCGATCCCTGGCCTTGCTCAGTGGGTTAAGGATCTGGCGTTGCCGTGAGCTGAGGTGTAGGTTGCAGATGTGGCTGAGATCTGACGTTGCTGTGGCTGTGGCGTAGGCCAGCAGATGTAGTTCCAATTGGACCCCTAGCCTCAGAACCTCCATGGGCTGTGGGTATGGCCCTAAAAAGCAAAAAAAGAAAGAAAGAAAGCAAAAAAAAAAAAAAAAAAAGAAAGAAAGAAAAATTAGAAGTAAAACAAATAGTAATATTTTTGGGCTTATACTCCAGCCCCTAGTGGCACTCCAAACACCAAAACTGAATCCAGAGATAAGATGTTTCTATACCACTGATCTTAGAATGAGTTTACCTCATTGTAATAAAAATATCTGTACATCCACATGCAGGTAGCTTCAGAACCTCACTGTTAATGGCACAGAATAGACCCTCAGAAATAACTGTTAGAATAAATTGCCCCATTTATTATAGCAGGCAATTTTAGTAACAAAGATCTTTATAAGTGTAGAACTGTCTTTGCTAAATTGTACAGATAAAGATGTCTCTGTGTGTCCTCCAACTTGAGCCACTGTAATATACAGTGATTTTCCAGGAAGTTACTGTGCTGCTTTGCTGTTCTTTATATGACATGACCTAATTCATTTCAAAATGGAAGGAAACAGTATATTATGGTACCTGCACCAATTAACTGATTAGCTGAACAGGATGAACCTCATGAAGGTTCAGACATAAAGAATTGTATTTTTCTCATGCCCTGACCTCAACTGCACAATGCCAAATCTCCCTTCCTAGCTGGAGCAGAGTCCTGAAAAATATCTGGAATAGATCCCAGAATTTTCAAGTCATTTTCAGCTATTACAAATCCACCCAGTTTGAACTGCCAATCAAATACCCAAAGCAGGGCCTTCCCCAGGGCATCTCCTGGCTCCAGGTGCTGAGATTTGGGGAGGGGTCCTCACAATGCCTGATCTGGGAGTGCCAGCCCATCTAAGTCTCTTTCTGTCTGCTGCCAGCCTCCTCAAATTTTCTTTTTGCTTGCTCAAGTGGGTGTAGGGCACAGCAATAAGTACATGCCTACATTATCTCTTACTTCTTGCCAAGACAAGACATTTTTTGCAAGCAACAGCCCCTATCTTTGGGAGGGCTCCTCATTCATTCCTTCTCTCAAGCCCACACACAGGAACAGTGCTGGGAATCGTGAGTGGTAAGTTCTTGGGCTGGTTCTTGGCCCTTCCTTCACAAGACATAAAGCCTCCAGCTGAAGCGACAGAAAAAGGAATGATGGAGGTAAAACTAACTGCCCATGGTTATATCTTTCTTTGTTCCTGTTAACTTCACACAAGACTGAACGACCTTGACAGGGAATGCCAAGGACAGAGATGATATATAAAACATTTAAGAGGCAGGGGTACCAAGTGATCAGAAGTGGTGTGGTCTCAGGGCTAGAACAGGGTGCCATAGGCCCTTGCTGGGCCCTCCAGTTGCTGGAAGGATCACCGGAGCTCAGAGATGCTGGCAGAGTTGCTCAGGTGGTAGGGTCCCAGTCTTTTTACTAACAACAGGAAGTATTTTAGTATTTTCGTATATCAGTATTTGCAGCTGTCTTGGTGCAAATTAGCTGAACATCATTTTTGCTTGTGGGAGCTCCTCAGAGTGTCCTAAAGTGAGACATGGGATGTTCCAAGGTCTGCCCTCTGCCAGCCACTCCCCATGACCATCCCATAGCCTCCTGCTTGAACTACTTTCTGCTTGTTCTCATGGCCCTGGAAAACTCATGCACCTTTGCAAGGCCACAACAGAGAGTGCAGCAGGCTATTCCAAGTCTCTCCCTGGTGCCAATGTCCTCCAACTCTCTTTTTTCCTGGTCAGAGAGGTGAAGGGCACAGCAACATCAGAAGACATGTCTCGCAGTACCAGTCCCAATCTTTCACAGGGGTTCTCGCAGAGCTCTCTTCATTCTCGTGACAGAGGCCAGGGATGAAGAAGGGGAAGCACTTCCAGGACAGGGAGAAAAGCCACCCTATTCCAGATGACTGCAGAGCTGAAGATGCCCCCACCATGGGGTTACTGTGGGGACGAGAGGGGTAACCCCTGGAGTGGAAGATGGGATGGGAGCTGAATTGGTTGTCTCTTTATAAACCCTGAGAGAAGGATCCAGCCCACACTAAAGCTGCCTTGTTGGTGGCTTTCCTTTTGCAAGATGTGAATTTAAAAGCTGCTCCTGAGGATTTCAGGCAACAGCACCAATTCGGGGCCACAGAAAAAAATCCTCTTCAATACCCTGTTATAGATATTTAAGGAGGTACCCAAAATAATTAAATATTATATTTTGTTCAAGGAAAATGAACATCGGATACACAATAAAAAATAACTGAGGAAGAATATTTCTACTGGTGATTATTTGGAGATGCTGATTAATCCATTGTGCACATATTTATGCTTAATTAGAAACTGGGAAGGCTTTAGGATGTTATTCTAAAACACACTCTATTAGCATTACAGCATCATATTCATGTGGTACAAACAGTGTGAGAAGATCTTCTTGGTAAGTTATTTTTTAGCTACCCTGTTTCATCCAAAGCATATATTTTTACTCAGATGTTATAAGAAACTGAGTCTGAGTCTAAGTTGATTTGCTATAATTGGAATAGGCTTATTGCAGTCATTTTACCCCTTTAAATTATGATACCAAGCATTCAAACATCTGTTAAACCATAGCATCTGTTTCATATTTGGGATGCATCCCTACAAATTAAAAGACTGTTCTTTTTAATGAGCTCTGATTTAATGGGGAATCCTTTTTTTTTTAATGACTGTTATGCCAAAGAAAGAAAATGAGAAGAAAAATTCATCTCTCTAGCACCCTCCACAGCAAAGCACCTCTAAAGCGTATATATTTCTAATACAAAACTATTTAATAAATATATATTCATAGTGATATTCATAGTGAAGTTAGTTTTATAATTTAGTGTTATTTAATATTTAAAAGACCCTATGTATATGGCTGTATATGTACACACGCACACACACAATACATGAGGAAACACAGACAGGGCCATATATTCACATTATTTAAGAAAATAATCACTTATTTCAAATAGATTGTCTTGCCAATCTATACTGTCCTAAAGATACTAGATAAGTTCATGACCTCATGGTCTCTCTGTTTACTTGGACATGTTTACAGCTCTACTCTAAAGGCACACTCATTGCCAGGTCTTTACCATTTTAGTTCTGTCTGGAAGAGCACCCTGCCACTGACTCACCCAGGTCTTTTTAAAACTATTCCCTGTGGTATTCAAAAGTTTTCTAGTCATTCAGAGCCCTCTATTTGAGTCTGAATTTGTCTTATACAAGAAGCATGTCAACTTCACAGCAAACAAAAATGGGTTAGTTTGTTCCACTATTTGCATGCTTTTTTACTGTTTCAGGCCTTTGTATTTTTGTATTTCTCACTTGGATCCAGCTGGACTTCAAAAGCTTAATTTAAAGATATTTACAACTTTTAAATTTTATGATACAAGCTACCATAAAATTTAGAAAATTACAAGTTGCCCCATTAAGTTCAATAATTCAAAGAATTGGGAGTTCCCATTGTGGCTCAGCAGTTAATGAACCCAACTAGCATCCAAGAGGATGCAGGTTAGATCCCTGGCCTCACTCAGTGGGTTAAGGATCTGGCATTGCCATGAACTGTGTGTAGGGTTGCTGTGGCCGTGGCGTAGGCTGGAGGGTACAGCTCCAACTGGACTCCTAGCCTGGCAATCTCCATATGCTGCAGGTGCAACCCTAAAAAGACAAATAATAATAATAATAATAATTCAAAGCATTTATAAAAGAACCATATTGCTCCCCCCACCAAAAAGAAAAAAAAAAAACCCAGAAGGAAATGCATTGGAAGGAAGCCAGAAAAAAGGCAAAGACAGTTTCATATAGAGATTTTTTTGTTCCCATTTTGTACCTCTTGATTTGTCTCACCAAAAGAGAAAACTGCTACTCTAGAGTTCTGGTGCTAAGAGACATTTTCTCCCACATACTCCCTTAGGGCAGAGAGGTCCCAGCTTGGCAGAGAAGGCCCTGCTCCCGCCCACCCCAGCAACAACCACTCCCAGCATCTTCCTCCCCACCCATCCCCCAGGGGAGGGCTCTGCCCTCCACAGGCTTTACAAAAGCCTATTTTTATTTTGCCACAGGAACAGTAGCATTTTATACCCATGTCACCTCAAATGTACAACTGATAGATGCTACAAAACCACTCTATTATAGAAACACTTCATTTGAGTTCCTCACTGAAAAAAACAAGAACAAAAACCCAAAGTTAAAACATCAACCACCTGGTTTAAGAGTAGTGCTTTCCAGGGATTTTTATAGATGATAGAAAAGAATCAGATAAGAGGAAAATGTCCTAGGCCATTCATTCTCCTGGGTTTAGGATCCACTTACCTAACCAACCTGAGAGAGACAAAAACTGCCCTTATTTTAAAATACCATCTCTGAAAGACTTCACAGTTTCCCTGGGTAACCTTTTCCAATGCTTAATGACTTTTGCAAAATGCCACTTTCCTTAAATTACAGGTTAACCCTCTCACTGTTGAAAATAAGATACAACACACTTTATGGTCACAGGTCAGATGGTACAGTTATGGGAACACTGTTATGAGTAACTTTTTTGTAGCTTCCAGATCTTCCAGTCAGTGTATTCGTAAGACACTTGCCTCTGCCAGCTGAAAGAGTGCAGACTTTCCACAGCGTTTTACAGGTTCAGCACCACCCAACTGTGAAGTGTTTGAAGAAATCTGTATTGAAAACAATTCGCATAAAGAATATTAATCGTGATAATCAGAATTTTTGCTCCCCATCCACATTCAGAAACTTTATTTATGAGGACATCACTGCTCCCACTACCAAATAACCTTAAATCGTCATGCACGGGATTACATTTTCAAAATCAATTTTAGTAAATAACATAAAAAATAACAACAAAAACTAAGCGTGGCTTGGGCGGCTGTTTGATGACAAGAGTATTATTATCTTGAGTATGCTAGGCTTTAAATTTAACTCTATAACGTTAGATCAAGTTTGCATTTCCATATAACTACCAACTTATCCACTGGCCAAATATAAGAGATTTTGTGTTATTTTGTATTTACCAAAAAGCAATTAATTATATAGTTTTTAAACATATATTTGGGATCACTGTGAAAAAGACAGTGAGTATCAAGTCAGTCAACAAATATGTTTTTGAGAATCCAATATAAATGTGCTAGGCAATATGACAGGAGCTATGAGTTTTATATAAAACACTGGCACTGGCTCTGAGAGTATATTCTAAAGTACACACAAAGACTGACAGTCAGGAACACAAATCTCAGTAAGTTGTATGGTTAAGACCTTTGTGATAGCACATCAACATGGCTATAACACGACTGCATGACTTCATGCTATCCTGCAAGTTTGGTTAAACAGCAGCCAGACCCTGGTAACAATGTCCTTTCTCATTTTTTATACGAAAACTTCATTTTCAATTTCTAGCTTAACTCAGTAAAGAGCTGAGAGGGACACACATTCTGAAGGATCTTTACAAAGTATTCTTCTCCTGGAGAAATTCTGTCATCATTAGAGCTATGGTCTGAGCTTTCTATATTCTTCATGAGTCTGAATTCTTCCTCAGTTAAAACAGGGGTATTTCTCAGCTCAGTTTAGGAAGCAATGTTGCCTTGTGACTACATCCTTACAGGTGACCCCAAGTCCCACAGGGAATTCTACGGAGCTGTCAGCACCAGGAGACACTGGGTACTCATTGCTAAAGAAAATTCTCTCTAGAACACCTGCTGAATAAGAGGCTTTTGTAGACACAAATATTTAATAAGCTACCTGGGCCACTTAAAAGGGATTAGTTTAAGAATTAAGGAATTTTCTTCCTAGGTACTATCATTTTTAAGCATCCTTTCTTATTCATCCCAATCACTTACTTTTTTTTTTTTTTTTTTAGAAGATCAACATAGGGGCTAAATCTCTTGGAAGATTTTCTATAGCTGAATTTTCTGATATATGCCTCTTCTACTTTTTCTAGACAAGGTGAATTCAACTACTAACCTTATCACTGGACTAAGAGAAGCAAACATACTTAATATAATTAGTGACTCTGAGTGACTTGAGGGAAAGAAGTAATGAAGATAAATGCCACTCCCATAAACCAAGGTTGTATAATAGAAGGACATGGCTTTTGTGTCAGACAAACACACTTTCATTACTTTCTGCTGTGCGGACCTAAGGAAATAATTAAGACCTCATCTTCACTTTCAAAACAGAAACAATAGTACCTGCCCTCATCCTATTGTTGTGAAGATTAGATGTTACATTAGTAAGGAGTCTGGCACAGTGCTCAGCCCACATTATGCTCTCAATAAATAGTACAAATATTAGTAATGAGGGTTTATCATTATTAATACTAATAAACGTAAACTCCTTTAGTACAATTCCAAACATTAGCTACACACTGAAATTGGAACAGAATTAAAAATGGCAATGTCAGAGGATAATTATTAAATTTAATAATCTGTAGACTATTAAATGTGTCACATAATCATATGATACCCTCAAAAGAACAACAAGCAGGGTGGTGCTGCACTACAGAGCTTGACACTGTGTTCTAGCTCTTCCACTGGCTCCCTCTGCTGTCGCTTTTGTTGCTGTAGGTTTACGCTCCCTGATGCTGTGTGTGTGTTCACTACCTTGCAGCCTATGCTGAATGGCACACCAGAGCCTCAGTGAAGAACTCCTGACCGCCTGGATGCACCTGCCAGCTGAGTTAACTGTGCAGCTGTCTGAGTGGAGGTTTGAGCATGGTTTCTTGCCTTGCAAAAGAAACCACTACCAAATGTTTAGCAAGAACTATTTCCCTTATCACTCATGGGAGGATTTTTACCTATCTATAGGTACAAGGCAGTATTTTAAATGCTCAAGGTTGCTGGAAGACTGTTTTCCAAAGAAGTCTGTTGGGGGGAGGGTCAAGGTATTTTAGCAGTCCAACATTTCCAGAACCAGCTAACAATAAAATTTTCATGGAATGACTTAGCGGTAAGATACACTTTCTGAAAATGTCTTTTGCCTTTGATTTGGGAGGAGGGGACACTGAACATACATTACCATCTACGGCTCAAGCCTTCTCTTGACCTCTCTGCAGCAGTAGGTATGGCTGCCCTTGCTTTTTGAGAGGTTCTCTGGATTTTCAACACTGCAGAGTCCTTGTTTTCCTCCTACCTTTCAGGCCACTCCTTATGATCTTTGTTGGCTCTGCTTTTTACAGTGAGCCCTTAAATGTTTTTCCTCAGACCACTGTCTTAGGGACCTCTTTCATTTTTACACTTTACCTCTCAGTAATCTCATTTATTCTGATGGCTCCTATTATAAGCATAGCTTGTATAATGTGGATTTGTTATACCATTGTTCATTTCCCCGGTTTTTCTTCTTTTCTATTTAAGTGACAAACACATCCTTTTAAGTAAGAACAATATAGCTAATCAACGCTTTTTCAATGATTGGTCAGCTACTGGAGGAAGGTGCGTGTTAGGTTACACTCCTGGGTAGGGGCACCAGTGGCCATACCACATAGTATGTTCCTGACTCTGCTTTTTATTTCCCTCAAATTGGATGGTGCCTGCCAATCTGGTGGCCCCGCTGTAGCCTCTCCTTTAGCTATTATGTAATGTCCTGACAAACAGGATGGGTGTTAAAAGGACATGACACATAGCAAAAGTGCCAAGAAAAATGATCACCCTGGATGCTAAACTGCTAATTTAATAGCTGCCTGAGGTAGGGAAGTACACCAAGGAAAGAGGTAGTAAGGAACAAAAGCAAATTAGCTAGAAGCCTTCTGTAATTATGAGGAGTATCATAAACACTGTAGTCTGGGAGGAAATGACCAATAATTGTAGAATGAATAAATGAATCAAAGAACAAATGAACAATATGAGATGACTGGTCTTTTTTACCTTAAAAGAAATATTAACACTTCCAATAAAACATGTAAGACTTTCATACCGATGAGCTATATAGTGTGAGTATATGGAGCCGGTGTCAAGTGTAATATTCCATAACATACTGAGCATTCCATCATGAAAATGAATGCTTTAAATCTGTACCTATTGCTTATATCCAGTTGTGACAATACCTTGGTGGGATTATGGCTGTATTTATACCGGCAACGTAAATACTTTCTAAGCAAAGTTTTAACGTTCAAATCTATTTGTCTACATTGTCCAGATTAGCTCCCTGTCTTCAAAATAAGTATGTAATTTTTCAATGCAAAGATATCCCCTCAGTGTAAGAGTTGGCCACATAACAGAGAAGAGGGTATGTGGACCAGTCAGAGCTTGTTAAATAATGGAAGACAACAGCTCCCTTCTGGCATTACGTTAGGTCATTAGTCTTCAGTAAACCAGATCTAAACAGTGACGGATGTGTCACTCTACCTGTAAACAACGAAAAATGCAGATAGGAAACTCATTTTGACCAACTTAATGGATCAGAGCCTGGAAACAGAGTGATGACTCTTCAGATGGGCCAAGCTGAATCTAGATGAATTATGAGCATCAATATGGAAGGGGAGATAGGCTGAAATGCAGGGAAAACAGGCTCTGCACTCTGTATTTCCTTCTAGATCTTATAAAGCAGATACATCTTTCTCCCTTTCAATGTAAACATCTATGAGGAACCTATAAACAAAGTGTTCTTTATTTCATGTGGTTTACTTCAATGGGTTTTAAAATTATCAGATTTCATTAATAAGGAAAGATATTCTTCTCAGCTTGCAAGACAGAGACCCGGGACTAGATGTTGGGAAAAAAAACAACAAAAAAATCAACTTAAATGCCCAGGGCTTACTGCTTTTTAAAGTGTGTTTCTGGGATAATTGTATTACATGATAAATGACCAATAGCTAATCTCTTACTAGAGTTATGAACATCTGCAAATGAAATTAACACGAATGGCCTCTAAGAATTTTGCAAGCCTGATCTTAAAATATTACAAAGCTAGACATGTTTAAAGAGTAAATTGTTTCCTAAATTATATAAACACCTACTTTTCTCTAAGTGTACTGTAATAGGACTAAGAATTTCTCTGAAAAGTGAAATGGCCCACTTGGTAAATTTCTATTATCTGCCCATCCCTTCCTTACCTCTTTCCCTGTGAGGTCCCAAAGATACTAGGAAACACCTTAACAATGCTGATTTAATAACTTGTAAAAATTACAAACCGTTGAGCAGTGATCTCAAACTGTAGTTCCCTAATAGGAAATTTGTTGGAAGTACAAATTCTCAGGCCCCACTCCAGACTTGGTCATAAATAAGAAACTCTGGGGGTGGGGTTCAGCAATTGTGTTTGAATCAGCCTCTAAGGTGACTGATGTATTTTAAAGTTTGAGAACCTCTGCTTTAGACTAGTTAGAACAAGAATTTCAAAAGCCTGTGTTTTCTCAAAGGTGATGGATATTTTATAAAATAATTATAAGAGCTTTAGGGATATGAGCACAGTAATTATAAACTATTCTATTTCTACTGCAATATATATGCTCATAGCAGATTTCAGTAGATAATTTTATTAGCTCATCTAGTTAGCTATTGTTTTGCTTTGAATAAACCAGCCCAGTACTGAGCTGACAATACAGTTAGATCGTTAATATGAGAGAGATTGGACCTTAGGGATCTCTTGGGTCAGCGGAGCAAAGTGATTAGAGGTCATATACCCTTGGAGAACCGAGTACTATACTTCTCTTGTATAATCACATTTAACATTGAAAATTAAACAACCAAGTATATAATAATTTAATTTGCTTAGGAACTGAAATCAACCTATGCAAACATAACTAGGAAAAATAGTATATGGCATTGAGAGAGGGAATTGCTTTTGACTGTAGAGTAAAACATTTTGTTTTGGCTTTTCCATCATTAACATCATTCCATCTGTTTGTTAATGAATGATGCCTTGAAACAGCTCTGAACAAGTTTTCAAATTGATTTTTCCAAAGCTTCCTCAAATCTTATATTTGTTCCACGGTCAAAAACCAAAAACCCTCAGGAGATAAGTGCCACTGAGTAGTGGAGAGATATCTGGAAACGTCTCCCCATACAACTCCCAAAGAAGAAGAGGTTCTTCTCAAGGAAAAAAAAAACTTTCTCGTGCTTAGAGGAGTGAGTGTGCCGAGCAGCAAGGACAAATTAAAGAGAGGCACAGGACTGAACTCTACAGAATCACAGGACAGTGGCTATTACAACACCAAAGTGATTCTTCAGAGCTGCCTGGGGCTTCGGGGGTTCTTAATAAATCTGATGATGATGGTGCTTAAGTAACAACCACACTCTGAATGGCAATAGCTATTTAGAAAGGCATCCGCTGAGATATCCCATACAAACACTTTTAATTAAGTTGAGATCCCTTGGTAAATAATGCATAAGTAAATATCAGGTGTGTCAAAGACAAGCCACCACCTTTCTAACATTCATGCTACAGAGTGTAGAACTTAACCAAACAGAATAGATGGCAAATAAATTCTGAGTTGAAGGAAGTATTTCTTAAAAGTTGGATGGGTTTGGCTCAGGTACTGACATTAAAAATAAATTTATAGCCATCATGCCAAAATTCTTTTTTAACCTTTGAAAAAATTATTAGTATCAAGTAAATGGATGTCAATGACTGGAGCAAAGCAAGGAAATATTAAACAAAACTATTCCCCAGACAGTGAAAATAACAGCCTGTTTATCATAATGAAAAATTATGATAAAATCTTAATTTATTCAGATTCATCAAGCAAATTGTTCTTCATGAAATGATACCATTATATGGTATTTTTGTTATCAGTCTTAGAGAACAGCCCTCAACAACTAAAGCAAATAGTGTGGCAGAGAAACCTAACAGATAAGTAGGCCAACTGGTGGGATCAAGTCACAGTGGTTGACACAACTGTCCTAAGAAGCAGCAGCATTTTTTTCTTTTTTTACTGTAAGATCTAAAAGTAATTTTTTCTCATTTTTAAAGAAAGATGCTGGATTTTCTCCTGCCAGAAGGATATCATTTTACATTTCATTTATGCATCACTCTTTATGCAAATGAATCAAAGTCATTCAATACATCAATATTAAAGAGAATGGTTCTGCTTGTCATCTTCTCTCAACTCTATAAAAAATTGCTTAGTTTATGATATGCATTTTTGGTTGAAATTAATAAAAAGGAAAATGGGGAAAGACCTAAAGCAGATGACATTCTATTTTTGCAAATGGGATATATTTTATTATTTGTCATATATATTGCTTGTAAGAAATAAGCATACAGTTGAGGCCACCAGGGCTTTTGTGGCAAAATCAACATATCAGATTTACCTCCTCATCATACCAATAAAATGCTCTCTAGTTGTGTGCTCTCTCTCTGGGTGACAAACCAAAGAAATCTGAGATCCTGCAAGAGCTGTCCTGTCCTAAGCCTGGGATTAAATGTTAATAAAAATCCTAGCTGCAGCTACATCACATCCAAAGCTAAGCACTGATGATCTGACAGGTCATATTCACCCCTGCATTCACAGTAAGAGTTACTTACCTACTATAGCATCTAATTTCACTACTGGAAAAAATGTAATAAATTGGAATCCTATGGCCTTCAAGTTGACAATTTTTCCAAGCTTCTAAAATAAGTTAAAAACAAGACAAGGCGTTCCCTTGAGGCATAGTTGGTTAAGGATCTGGCATTGTCACTGCAGTGGCTCAGGTTACTACTGTGGTGTAAATCTGATCCCTGGCCTGGGAACTTCTACATGTTGCGGGTGTGGCCAAAAAAATAAAAAAAAACAAGGCAAAATGAAAAAAAATGAATTATTAGAAAGTCTCTATCACGAATGAACTCTTTAATGAATGCTTATGAAATGGGTACAAAATCTGTAGCTGATCTGTGATTATAGCAAAGGTAGCAAAAAGCAATTAAGAAGTCCGCCGTGTGTATTAAGTCAGCAATGGCAAGATGCAGGCCTTAAAGTTCACTATGTGAACTTATAAAATTCCACTCCAATATTTCCTGAGCTCAGTAAGTTTTCTGAACCCAATGTGCACTTTAGAAAAAAAAAAAAATGGCAGCCATACCTCTGCAAACTGAAACAAGGCTGATGCTTGACACTGTTTTGAAGGAGCATCAGGATGGGATGTACTTGAAGATATCTGAAAGGATACAAGTAACTTTTAATGCACAAGGACATTTTACCATAACAAACTAATAGATTCTACCATATATTTCCACCATAGACACTGATAAAGATTAAGACATGAGTCATCACCCTCAATCCCTTTTAGAAAAACAGTATCAATGATAAATGAAGACAAAGGCCAAGTTTCTAAAAACAGATGTGAGAAGAACAAAAAAGACTGAGTTTGGCTCATTTGCTCTATCAGGAAACCAGAAATATACCAAATAGCAGCTGAGAAGACCTGTTGAGATAAATTTCCTTACTTCAGTGCATTTTTAGAAATATTACTAAAAGCTAGAAGTTGCAAATAAAGCCAATCTTCTCTTCTCTACATCACTCCTCCCAAGCTGTTGTTCTCTGCTTAGACGCAGTTGTGAAACAGTGCTGGAGAAGCAAACAATGTGGGTCAGGATACCTGGGATTGAATCTGAGCTCTGCTACTCACCAGCTACATATCCTTGGGCAGCTGAGCTAATCTCACTGAGACTTATTTTTCCCAACTGTAAATTGATGATGATGAAGATGATAATCCCCATTTTACAGGATTATGGTGAGAAGAAAATAAGCCATAGAATACACTGCCTGGCATGGCAGCAACCTCAATAAACTGTTTACTGAATATGATTAGCATTTCTTTCTTTTATAACACCATGCTTCTTCCCATCTAACACACACACACACATACATGCCCCTCAGGTTTGTGACACTGGAAAGAGGATTCTGTTACCCCATTCTTGGTTCAACTAGGAGATTTTGTTCCTATTTGGTGATTATGGTAGGCTCATTAAAAGTTTGCTCTGAGGGCCACGGGGAAATACTTCTTCAAAAATGTTCTGAGAACAAGGTCAGTTATTAATTCTGGTTTCAGAGTGAACAAAGCTTCTATCCAGCTACAAAATAAGGTGGAAATGAGTCATAAGAGCAGAAAGCATGGGCATTATTAATTCAGCCTATTCCCGGTCCCACAGAAGTCTGTTTCTTCTACTGTGCTCACCAACTCCATCAAAGGATACCCACTAAGCAACACATGAAGCTTGATCATAACTATTCAATTACAGAAATCACCTTTTCATCTTAAATTGGTTAGAAAAACAATGGATCCAGTAGGTAATACAGTATCAAAGTCATTTTTAGGAATAAGAAAGAATCAACAAGAGAGACTAATGGAATTACTGATTGTAGTTACTGCTGAAGGCATTGGGAAATTTACAATTCCTTGTATCTTTTGATTTAGACAAATAACCTTTTTTTTTTTTGTCTTTTGTCTTTTTAGGGCCACACCCGCAGCATATGGAGGTTCCCAGGCCAGGGGTCTAAACGGAGCTGTTGCTGTCAGCCTACGCCAGAGCCATAGCAATGCCAGATCCGAGCTACGTCTGTGACCTACACCACTGCTCACAGCAACATCAGATCCTTAACCCACTGAGCAAGGCCAGGGATCAAACCTACGACCTCATGGTTCCTAGTCAAATTCGTTTCTGCTGCACCATGATGGGAACTCCAAAATCAGCATTTTTAAAATAAGTATCATAAAAAGACAAAAGTCTCCCAGATCCTATTTGACAAACTAGATACATACAAAGTGTCACAAATGGCTAAGATCAAACCGAGTATTTTGAAGACATTTGAGGGTAAAATTGTAGAACTTTTCTTGGTCAAACCATAAAACCTATCCTTTCAAAAGACCACCATGTGCAAGTTGTGCCAGACTGCAGATATGAATCCACAAGGATGTTCCCAAAATTCTGAGAATTCTAAGTGGTAGGTCTTAACTTCAGACATCACTTTTTATTCCTACCAACTCTCCATAAAAGTTAAAGAAAACAGTTTACGAAAGGAAGAAATGTCTAACTTTTGTAATATATTTCTTCAAGGATTAAATCAGACACATAACAAAACACCATATAAATTTTTGAAAAGCATCTCACAACTTTCTAAACAGGAGGATGTTTCTACAAATTAAGTGGGATAAAGGAGATACTGACAAGAATAGGGAGCTCTTGAAGAAATATTAGGTTAGGGTCAGGTATCTTCTGGGGATCGTTGATTTGCTAAAGTTCCCCAAAATGCACATATGTCAATACACCCAAAATTTAATTTGAAACTTGAGAGATTTCACTAGATCTTTAGGGGATTGGGGACCACTGGTGAAGTACCTCCACTTTCAAAGTTGCGAACAGTATTATTTAATATGTCTATGCTGTTGAAAAGGGAATGTACATTGAATCCTCTAATAAATTCTTGATGAGACAATATACAAAACAATTGGAATTCATGGCACATCTCACAGAGAACAGAAAGTGACAGATAAGGGGTATTATGTGAACAAATATATTATTACATTCTGGTGATATCAGCAAGGAATTTAGGTACATTATAAACAGTGTCATACAAGCAATGACCTAACATGCCAGTATGAAAAGTAACCCTGCCAAAGGAATGTTGAGAACAACCAGGAAAGGACACTAGAGGGGAAAAAAGCCTGAAACTAAAAACATGCTCTCCTTGTACAAAACTATAATGTAATGGGCAAACATTAGGAAGAATGACAGTGTGGAAGAAGGTCTATTGAAAGGCAATTCAAATGATCAGGGGAAGACCAAGTGCTTTCAAGTTTAGTAAAAATGAATCAATGATGGCTCCATATTGAGTTCTAGGGTAAATGTAGATACTATGGGAAGCAGTTTTAACCTTTAAACTTGATGTCAAAGATAATGTGCTTTCTACGTCATCTCTGACTACGTTAGAAACACACGGAGCTAAACAGGTTTGACAAAAGACTTAAGACTAAAAACTGCATGCTAATGTTTAGATTAAAAGTTGTACTTAAATAAAAAGGAACACCCAGACAATAATCATGAGTTGATTCTGTCTTCTGATTTCATACCTGGTAAATTAACACCTGGAAAATGATGAAGTTCTAACAAGAATTCAATTATATTCTTAACCTTACTATTTCATGAATAAAAACTTGTGATTAGGTTTAGGTGCAATAATATTTAGTATGAATTAATAACAGGCTTCTATAAACATAAATATATTAAGAACTCTAGAGAGTTCCAAAACTACCTTTTCCAAAATTTGGTTCTATTTTCTCATTTATGGTTACTTGAGCTAAGAACACAGAGTTCTTTGTTGCTTTAAGTTACTGTCATCAGCCCAAATTTAAGCTCATGTTACAATTTCCTCATTTAGTATAAACTGTAATATATTACCTCAGCAAACTGAAATAATGGTGACTTCTGACGCAATTCAGATGATTCTGAAACATCAGGCCTACAAGTGCCAGAAGATATCTGAAATAAAAAAAGACGGTATGAGGCATTCCAGAAATAACTTCTGGAAAATAACAGAAGACAAGCCACCTGAAACATTCTTATTTGAGGAAGGAATGGTTTTGACTCCCCCAAATTTGAGGCAAGATTGTGACAGAAAGGTAGTTATATTCTGCAAAGTTTTATACAATGTTTTTATTTCATTCAACTGCTAAATAATGCCATAAATAGCAGGAAATAGGACAATGCATTTCAGAAAAATTACTATTAAAGAGAAATTTCTACAATGATGCCCATTTGATCTCTTGGCCTTCTGAAACCAAATCCAAAGAGTATCTACTTCTTCCACGTTCTGTTTCCACAATATTTCCTATCACCTGACAATATGTGAAAACACAAGTGAGTTGTGATCATTAGAAACCTTTTGGGAAAACAAAACTAAGACCACATTTTTTGTGGTCTTTTTAGGGTTTCCATGTATTTATCCAGAAGCCCAAATCTAAAAGTTAGTATAATTTTGCTAAGAAAAGAGAAATGAATTTTATAATATATTCCTATATGTTATTTACTCTGTTGAATAAACACTTAACAATCTACCATCTTCATTTGTCATTTTCATTATTAACAGTAGTCCCAGAAACACCACTGATTTTTTAAAAAAATTCTTGCAGTTAATGAAGTACTGTTCTCAGGATATACATTTCCTTTTTATCTCACTGTTAAAATTGGCCCATTCTTGTATTTGGGTGAAATAATCACTGCGGCAGTAGCCTGTTAGTCAAAAGTCATAGGAGTCACAGAATGTTAGAGAGGGAAAGGATTCCAGTATCCCTCTGACCTAAACCTTTTTACAGATAAATGACACCTGCCCTCCTCAACATTCAATAATCCCCTCATTCTTTACCATTATGGCCCTTAGCATTGACCACCACAAGACATAAATACGCGTTTACGGTCCATCTGCTCCCAGGGATTTTGTTTAATGAAGAATTTCATTAAATTTAATGTTAAATTGCTTGGGCACAATGTACGTACTCCAGTATTTGTGGAATTAACTAAATTAAAGTTGACAACACGTCTTCTAAATACCAAATCAGTGTGTTCCCTTCCTGCTTTCCTGAATATCAAGGTTAGAGAGTCTTAGGAATATCTTTCACTTCAGGGGAAAAATAAAAATTAAAAATACTTTTTCAAAAAATAACATGTTTCTGACAATAAAATAATCCCAGACCACTGTTGAAAATATGAAAAAAATATACAGAAGGAAAATCATTTACAATCTTATCTCCCAAAGATAAGCACTGTTAACATTCCATGTATATTCTTTCAGTTGTGTATATAGGCAATTTTTTCCACAGAAATGGGATGTTGTATTACAGTTACAAAAATGTTCTTTTTTAATAATACATTGACTTTCCTGTGTTGCTAAGTCTTTTCCAATGTAATTTTAATAGCTGCATGTGATTACATTAGATGGTTGAATCTATGGGAAGAGCTGACAGTCACCCAGGTTATATTCTTAAAAGATGTTTCTCACTGAACCTCTTCATTAGACATTGAAGATGTGTTTCTCTAACAGTGTCACAGGCCATTGGGCAGGAGCAAGCATTTAAAATTTTAATTGTCACCTTTGGATTTGAAAGAGTAATGGCTACCTTTGTTCGATGATAAGCTCCATAGAAAAGGTGTAGAAGCTTTAATTAATTTGCCACCTGTGGTTTAGCTGCCAAAGCCTAACTCCTTTACTGTTACTTGACTATTTGACAAGCTGAATGCAAAAAAAAAAAAAAACCAGTAGTTTTTATTTGCTTTCTAAGAATTTGAAGCCAAGGAGGCACAAAATGCACTAAAAAAAGGCCAGCAAATCCTAAAATTACTAGACACAAAATACTCCTTAACTGGAAGGAATTCTTGAACAAACTACATTTTTGTAATTTCTGAACAATAAAATAAAGTCAATTCTGTCCTGGCTTATAAAGAAATACTGTGTGTTTAGCGCTGCTAGGTATTCTGGTAAATGATTAAAATTAATTTTTTTTTTTTTTTTTTTTTTTTGCTTTTTAGGGCTGCACCCGCAGCATATGGAAGTTCCCAGGCTAGGGCTCTAATCAAAGCTGTAGCTGCTGGCCTACACCACAGTCACAGCAACGTGGGATCTGAGCCACATCTGCAACCTACACCATAGCTCAAGGCAACCCCAGATCCCCAGCCCACTGAGCGAGGCCAGGGATTGAACCTGCATCCTCACAGATACTAGTTGGATTTGTTTCTGCTGCACCACAATGGAAATTCCCGAAATTTAATTTTAAATTAACCTAGAACTAAATGAAAATTATGAAATGACTTTATAAAACTTTAATAATGTAGGCCACATACATAACTTCTATCTAAGGAGATATTTAGCATTAAGGATATTATCATTTAGGGTAAATGATATTATACATTATATAGGGTAAATTTATATGTTATATAAAGCCTATATAACATATAATACATTTTGGGGGGGGAACATGCCTGAGGTATGTGGAAGTTCCTGGACTTGACCCACGCCACAGTGGTGACAACACCGGATCCATAATGGCTAGGCCACCAGGGAACTCCTATAATACATATTTTTATTTCTGACCCCATGATGCATGAGAGTTACCATTTATAAGATCTCTTTGGCTTAATTTGAGTTCAAATTAGCCAGAAGAAGAAAAGTCAACTTTCTTTTAAGTGCCATTATAGATAATTTGGCCATAATTACACATCCAGTCATAAAGGTTTAAAGTTAAACGGGACCTCTGCAAATCATGAGGGATGGTCTTAAATAAACGTTTCTATTTATATGGAGAATTCAGATATAAGTAATTATCAAGACATCTATAACCCTACATGCTACGTCAGCTGTGCTATGCAATATAGGAAGTCTGTGCATGCGTGTTTGTGTTCCCCATGCATCTGAGGCATCGTAGATGCACAATGAATATCTGTGGACTGACCTGACACTCTGTGTCTATGAATTCTTCATAGAATCTCAATGACCTGGTCAGGAATCACACAGTAAAGGGTGTCCAATGGTTAAAACAGCAATAACATAAACATTGAGGCAATGCATTTTACTGTAGTAGTCAATGTCTTCTTTCAAAAATCTAGTTACTCTTACTCTAAAGCACTGTGGATTTAGCCTCTATCTTCAGTGAAGTATGAAGGAAACCACCCAAAATTAGAAGTCAGATAAAGTGGCTTACTACTAAGCTATACGGTTACCTGACTCTCTAGTCCACCGAAGAAGAGAAGCAGCAAATCAGAAGGGGTCAAGGATGTGGGAAAGAAAAAGGAAGAGAGCTACAGAAGAAACAGTGCCAACAGCCAAAAGACAAGAGGAAGAGGACAGAGAAACTGTTGATACAAATGTCATATAAAGCACTGTAGTCTGTTTAAAACAATAACCAAAGTACTGGGTGTAAGGGTTAATGATGTATTGTACAACATGGGGAATATAGCCAATATTTTGTAATAACTGTAAATGGAAAGTAACCTTTCAAAATAGTATAAACAATTTTGAGGGGTTCCCTCATAGCTCAGTGAATTAAGGATCCAGTATTGGCACTGCTGTGGCTTAGGTTACTGCTATGGCACAGGTTTGATCCCTGGACCCTGGAACTTTTGCATACCATGGCTCCGACCAAAAAAAGAGAGAGAGAATAAAAAATGCACAAAAAATTTTTTAAATCTCAGTTATTTAGTAAGGTGGATAATCTCAAAAGACAAAAAATTTTTTAAAAAGTAGAGCAAAGAGTCCTAAAGTTTCTCCTGAATATAGTAATTAATATTTATAACTATGATTCTAAGTTTTCAAGATAAGGATAATTATAAAATATACCCTTTACTAAAAGGCAGAAATATGTGTCATACATGCTAGAAATATTTCCATCTAAAATTTTAAAATGGTAGTTCCTGTTTGTGGCTCAGCGGTAAGGAACCCAACTAGTATCCATGAGGATATGGGTTCAATCCCTGGCCTCGCTCAGTGGATTAAGGATCCTGCATTGCTGTGAGTAGTGGTGTAGGTTGCAGATGTGACTCAGATCTGGCACTGTTGTGGGTGTAGCTTAGGCTGGCAGCTGCAGCTCCAATTTGACCCTGAGCCTGGGAACTTTCATATGCTGTGATGTAGCCCTAAAAAGCAAAAAAGAAAAAGAAAAAACCTCAAAGACATGAAAAATGTACTGAGGTAGAATTCATTCTGGAGTGTTTGATAAAGAAGGCATCCAATGCAAGTGTGTATATTCGTGCATACATTGACACTTGTACATGTTTGGTAAAGAAATCTGGGATTATATCCACGTGGAAGGAAGAAGCTATTTCAAACAAAAGCCTCCTACTTAAACTATGTTATTAGAAGTTCCTAGACCTTGTCGCCTTGCGACACCACCCTGCTGTTTGTATTTACAGTATTCCAAATTATTTATTAGGTGGCGTGTGCTTTCTATGCAGAAACCTCAATTCTTCAATATCCATTCATCTGCTAGAGCAGCTATTTTCTAAATGTAACAAAATACAGAGAATCAAAGATATCTGTTCATTAATTAAGAGGAAAGAAAAAATAATACACAGAGATTCAATAAAGAGAAGGAAAACCCCAAGAAACTGTTTCTAGAAATAGTTCCTGAAATAATCCATAAAGCCACTAGGTGTTGCTATATGCCCAATAAAGAAAACTGCTAAAAGGATTTAAAAAGCAGTTTTGTTAACCACATACAGTATTCAACTTCCCTTAAATCCAATCTTCCCTTTGATTTAGCTGTAATTTTCAATAACCAAGGAAGAGGAATGATTAGTATAATTGAGAATTATGACAAAGCAGTATTTTTTTTTCCATAGGCAAAATTCACATCATGAAAACTAGAGACACAGAAACATGCTCCAGACTGCTGATGTAACACAAGATCAAGCCATTTAGATGCACTGTACATGGCTGGGAAAGCTAGGTTTTATTAAGAGAGTGTTCCTACTTTGCAAGGCACAAGATCACATCCGTAGAGCTGGATTGTGATATAACACAAAGTCAACAAAAAGAATGAAGTGCACTGGTTCTATCTGAACTACACATCCCTGCCCATACTACTTCAAACATTTATTGATTACTTACTCCTTCAACAAATATTCAATAAACACCTATTACGTTCCAGCCACAAATACTGCTCTCTCTCTCAAGAAACTTGGATTCCCCCTTGTGTGCATTGTATGCTGGGGAATAAAATGAAGCTAAGGGGATGTGTCTGGCCCTTAAGTTGCTTGCAATTCAAGTGCAGGGGACAGCTACACATTAGGAACGTATGTTTACCTGATTTCAGAGATCAAGTTAAAGATCCTGTGCAGCTCCAAGGCTCAGTGGATTTGATTCTCACTTCTGTTCACCCTGGCCCAGGCTCTCCTACAATGGACAGCTTTTGCCAAGTATCTTTCTATAAACAGAGAACCTGAGTGATCATTTACTATGCATTTAATATTAGATGGTAAGCGAAGGAAGTCTGAAATGCATTCGAGCTTCAACACAGGTGAATTCAATGTAAGTATATTATATTCAAGTTGGACCTTTAAAACGTATTTTTAAGGATGAAATTGAAGGCAGTCTTTAATTAAACCTAAATGAGGTTAAGGAGCACGTGAGGACTAAAGCCATGCACTTGGTTGGTGGACACCAGAACTGGGCTACAGCTGAGAAAGAACGAGGAGAGCTAGCCTGGGGAGCACAACCAAATAGCACCGCCCAGAGCTGCAAATGCCTCAAAATTAAAATGTGAGCCAAGTCATTTGGCTGAAAGGAGGACTAAGTTCCTGGTTTTTCTCAGGGCACCAGGGAGCCAGAGCCATGATTTCTCTCGGTGAGTGGTCTTCTATCATACTAGCCGTGTGGCAGAGCACTAGTATGGGGGTCCACGACAGACTCCAGGCCACCTCTGAAAACTGCCATTAGCAGCTGAGACAAACCCTAGCATCATCCTGACTCAGTTTCTTATTTGATAAACAGGTAAGAATGGCCCTCACTTCTTCACAGGACATTGTGAGAACAGAATGCAGTCATGTACATAAACACGCTCTTAACAACAACACAGCAGCAACAACATCACCCTCTCATTTATCCTCTTGTTCTCCCTCCTTCTCCTTCTATCCCTGCTCACTTGCTACCCACCTTCCCCACTCCCCTTTCCCACGAACTCCAGGAAACAGAGGAGCTCACAGTCCATCAAGGTCTTGGGCAACGTGAGCTGGGAACTCATCAGGGACAAAACACTTGTCCATCAGGTTGGGGAGAAGAAATTGATTCTCTGGGCTCTGAGCCCCACTGCTGAGAGATGGAAGAGGCTGGGCTGGATGGGCAGTTCTAGCCAAAATGACAGTGACATAAAGAGGAGCGAGAAGAGAGAAGAGAGAAAACTCAAAGAGCCCATTTAACATAAAATTTAAATATAGTGTTTCCTCACAAAATACATTTAGAAGCTATAAAACTGTGAGATAGGAATTAAAAGCTTTGATGAGAAGGGGTGAAGAGTGGGAGGTGGGGAATGGAATTCAGTGGATTTAAGCATCCTGTAGTAGGCAAACATAACAGCCTAAGAAAGGCACATAACAAACTAATTCAAAATGTACCAACCAGGAGTTCCCGTCGTGGCACAGTGGTTAATGAATCCAACTAGGAACAATGAGGTTTTGGGTTTGATCCCTGCCCTTGCTCAGTGGGTTAACGATCCGGTGTTGCCATGAGCTGTGGTGTAGGTCGCAGACTCGGGGCTCGGATCCCGCGTTGCTGTGGCTCTGGCGTAGGCTGGCAGCTACAGCTCCGATTCGACCCCTAGCCTGGGAACCTCCATATGCCGTGGGAGCGGCCCAAGAAATAACAAAAAGACAAAAAAAAAAAGAAAAAAAAGTACCAACCAGCAGGAAAATAATTTTCTTCACTTCACTGATATCAGAAACTGTAAGAAAGGTGGAAACTTTTAATTTTATATAAACCCGTTATTTGTTTTAAATTTAAAATGCACAGTGTTCAAAATATGAACATATTCATTGGTTTTAACAACTGCTGGTATTACCACTTCTCTATCTCAGATTTCATCTCTCATTACTTAATGGAAAATATGTGGGTATGGGTTTAAATCCTTCTAGAATGGCTTTCTTGCTCTATGGCCTTAGAGAGGCTATTTAACCTCTCAAGCCTAATTTCCTCATTTATGAATTGGGGATAATGATAATAAACCAACCTCATAAGACTCATGGAAGGATGAAATGAGATCATCAGTGTAAGTGCTTAGCATAGTGCCTGGTCCCCAGAAAGCACTCATGAAATGCCTGTGTAAAGGACGCCACTGGAGAAGAGGCCCGGATCACTGAGGCCACTGCAGACTATACGAAGACCGAAGCTAGCCCCCCTGGGTTCATATCCCAGCTCCATCACTTCACAGACACAAGCTAGAGCAGGTTATTTAACTCTTCTCTGTCTCCATTTCCTCATCTAATGGTATCATATTTACTTATGAGGGAAGTAAGACTTAACTTATAAAGTTATTAGGAGGATCGAGAGTTATGTATGTGCATTTTAGAACAGATCCCAGAATGGAGGAAGTGCTAAAGCAAGCCAAGTGGGGAGCCCTGTAATTTAAATCCTGTCATTGCTCCTGATCGAAAGTTGCTTAAAGTCTCCAAGAAGCAAGACTTACACATAGAATACAATGAGAAAAATTTTAAAAGAGAACTCTTACTATGGAGTTTATAATAAAGAACCCAACTAAATATAATCAAGCGCTATAATGTATAATACTGACAATACAACCAATGACAGATTAGGAATAGGAGGAATCAAAGTTGGCTCAAGAAATCAGGGAGGGCCTCTTGGAGGAGGTGAGATATTGGTATGACAAACATAAAATAGATGTATTATTTTCATTTTTTGTGTATTATTTTAAATTTTTAGCCTTTTAGAATTTTTTAATTTAATGACTTTTATTTTTTCCATTATAGCTGGTTTACAATGTCCTGTCAATTTTCTACTGTACAGCAAGGTGACCCAGTGACACATACACATATACATTCCTTTTTCTCACATTATCACGCTCCATCATAAGTGACTAGATATATTTCCCAGTGCTATAAAGCAGGATCTCACGGCTTATCCATTCCAATAATCTTTTAGAAATTTGAATACATGAATTTCATTTTTAAATGAACAGGTGATAATGAACAGATGAAAATTAATACGAATCCCTTTGAAGCCAGATGTATCATGTGAAGGGTTGCTCTCTGTAAAAACTTGAATCTTAAAACCCTTCCAGGGAGTTCCCTTCGTGGCTCAGCAGTTAACAAACCCAACTAGGATCCATAGGATGTAGGTTCGATCCCTGGCCTCGCTCAGTGGGTTAAGGATCTAGCATTTTGGTGAGCTGTGGTGTAGGTCACAGACAAGGCTCAGATCCTGCATTGCTGTGGCTGTGGTGTAGGCCAGCAGCTGTAACTCCAATTTGACCCCTAGCCTGGGAACTTCCACATGCCACAGGTGCAGCCCTAAAAAGCAAAACAAACAAACAAACAAAAAAAAACACCCACACTTTCAGCTCCACGAGGTTGGAAACTTGTGATTTGTTCCCTGATGTATCTGGCATATGACTGAATGTGTGAAAAGAGGACATAGTTCCCACACTGTTCAACTCTTTTTTTTTTTTTGGTCTTTTTTCTAGGGCCACTTCCCACAGCATATGGGGGTTCTCAGGCCAGGGGTGGAATCAGAGCTGTAGCGGCCGGCCTACGCCAAAGCCACAGCAACACAGGATCTGAGCCACATCTGCGATCTACACCACAGCTGGATCAATGACGGATCCTTAACCCACTGAGAAAGGCCAGGGATTGAATCTGCAACCTCATGGTTCCTAGTCGGATTCGTTAACCACTGAGCCACGACGGGAACTCCCCTACACCGTTCAATTCTTATATAGGCCCTTTATAGTCCCTTAACAGAGGGACTCTCTTAGCATTATCTCTTAGCATCTTCTCCACTAACTCTGATTCTGACGATAACTCAGCTACTCTGCTCAGGTCACAGTTTCTATATTGGTTTCTCCCAAGTGTTATAAAAGTTGTCTCCTTTTTGAGCATCTGTTGATAAAGTGTATTACAAATGTAATTTTCTACAAATTTTTAATGGAGAGGAACTGTGTGTATGTGGCTGGTAAAACATACCATAGCCTGATATAGTTTAGGCTTTCAAGTTAAGTATGAAAATGCTTAGAATAAATTATGGTAATAATAGTAGATACCTAGAAGAATGCCTTTCAGAAGAGTTAAAAATGTCTTGCAGGTTTTATTCAATTAATCTTCAGAGATGTCTTGGGAGTTAGAGGCAAATGGGTATTATTGTTAGCTCCATTTTACAGGATGGGCGGCAAAGAAAAAATGTGGCTTGATCGTAACTTTTCTGTCATACCTCTTCATTCCAACAAAAGAACAAGGCATTTTAAAGTCACAGACCCAGGTCTAACACACTTTCCATATATTTCAAAGTTTGCCTTCAGTTCATTCATTCTACGAAATAGATACCAATACCGTCAAACTTTTTCATCAGCTATGATCACTCTGCCTTCTCTAATTTTCTGTTATTCCCCAAATGCTCTCTCTGTTGTAGCCAAGATGACTCTCTTCTACTCCCTTAGGTCCAATACTGAAATGATGACCTTTCCACCATTACCTCAAGCTGCTCTACATGTTATGTGTTGACTAATCTCCCCTTTCATCTCTGAATTGTATCACTCCATGCCTTTCTTTTTATTATTTTCATGTTATCTGGCCACACCCAAGGCATATAAAAAGTTCCCGAGCCAGGGATTGAATCTGAGCCATAGCTGTGACCTAGGCCACATTTGCGGCAACGCTGGTTCCTTACCCCCACTGCACTACAGCAGGAACTCCCCTACCTTTATTTTTAAATTTTAATTTAGTTCTACCTTTTTTACTAAATTAAGGTAAAAATTTAATACTATAGAAGATTTTCAGTCCTGGAGATTACTTCTAGAAATTCTAAATCAAATACTTGTACTTTATTTATTGCCTTTTCCTCTTTAGACAACTCACTGATATGAACCATAAAGGCTTTACTCAATGTAACTCCCTTAGTATAGTCACCTTCATTAATACCTTAGCTAGACCATGTGAATAACTTGCTGCAGCTTCTATATCAGCACT
The DNA here is from genome assembly GCF_054392235.1 of Sus scrofa. Classification (NCBI taxonomy): domain Eukaryota; kingdom Metazoa; phylum Chordata; class Mammalia; order Artiodactyla; family Suidae; genus Sus; species Sus scrofa. The sequence continues at coordinate 166,519,929 of NC_139395.1, forward strand.
TGCTGCTTCACCTTGCACTTAGATATTATGAAGATGGTTTCTTAAAGCTCATGAACCAACTTCTGCTAGCTTCAAATTTTCTTCTGCAGCTTCTTCACCTGTCTCAACCTTCATAAAAATTGAAGGGAGTTGGCTCTTTGCTCTGGATTAGGTTTGGCTTAAGTGAATGTTGTGTCTGGTTGGATCTTCTATGCAGACCACTACAACTTTCTCCATATTAACATTAAGACTGCTTTGCTTTCTTATCATTCTTGTGTTCAGTGGAGTAGCACTTTTAATTTCCTTCAAGAACTTTTCCTTTGCATTCACAACCTGGCCAACTGTCAGCACAAAAGGCTTAGCTTTCAGGCTATCTCGGCTTTCAACATGCCCTTCTCACTTAGCTTAATCATTTCTAGCTTTTGATTTAAAGTTAAGAGACATGTGACTTTCCCTTCCACTTAAACACTTAAGAGACCAGTTCAGGGTGATTAACTGACCTAATTTCAATACTGTCGTGTCTCAGGAAATAGAGAGGCCTGAGGACAGGGAGAGTGATGGGGGAACTGCTGGTCAGTGGGGCAGTTAGGACATGCAATTTTCATGCCTTTTATTCATTAGAGACACAAGGTTTCCATGACTGAAATTACAAACCCAGCTTGGCTTATAAGAGTAGCATAAAAAAATGCTGACTGAGGGAGTTCCTGTTGTGGCTCAGCAGTAACAAACTTATGATCCATGAGGTTGCAGGTTCCATCCTTGGCCCTGCTCAGTTAAGGATTTGGGTTAAGGATTTGGTCTTGCTGTGAGCTGTGCCATAGGTCCCAGACATGGCTCGGATCCCGCGTTGCTGTGGCTGTGGCTGTGGCTGTGGCTGTGGCTGTGGCTGGCAGCTGTAGCTCTGATTTGACCCTAGCCTGGGAACTCCCATATGCCACAGGCGCAGCCCTAAAAAGCAAAAAAAAAAAAAGCTGACCTAACAACACTAAACTGTGGCAGATTTAGAGTTAGGCAGAAGACTAACATTTTGCTTGTTATTACTTATTCACTGCTATCTCAAGAACCTATCATTTCTCTCTAAAAATTCTAAGATCGCATCAAGTACATCCAGGAATTGCATAAGGCAAAGAAGCTTTTAATCTGAAATTTATTATTCCAGTAACATCCAGTATCTTTACCTTCTAGAATTGTTTTTATAAATGCAACTATTACCTACACAACTTTCCATATTAAAAAAATAGGCTTTTGAGGACTTCTTTTATGTGATTAGGTTTTAGGAAGAAAGGAAAATCTCCCTTTAAATATAATATTTCAAAATAAGAACTGTCTCATGGCATTTTAAAAAGTCATTATGATTAGACCTTCTCTGTGGTAGAATTTTTGTAAAATGTCACTCTATGTGACTGATCCTACCTAATAGTATAAACAGACCTTACAGTAATTGTTCCAAATGTCGGAAGTATGAAATTTCTGTATTTCTCTCCTTATCCCACTATCCTTATATATTTCTTTAAAAAATCTGAGTATGTATTCACTGTATTTGTCATCTGCCAATGTACATAAATCCCCTAAAGTTCTATGACCATGTCTACATATTTGGAATAAGACTTTGCATAGAAATTAGGTGCTAGATGAAATCTACTGATACTTGTGATTAAAAACTCTCAAACCATTACGTTTAGAGAAAGCATTATTTTATACAAATTTATACAAATTTCATTGCTTTACTGTTTCAGTATCTTAAGATTATTTTTTAAAATGACCTAAATATATCTGGAGTTCCTGTTCTGGCTCAGCAGTTAAGAACCCAACTACTATCGGTGAGGATAGACTCCCTCAGTGGGTTAAGGATCTGGCGTTGCTGCGAACTGTTGGGTAGGTTGACAGCTTTGGCTCCAATTTGACCCCTGCCCTAGGAACCTCCATATGCCTCAGGTGCAGCCCTTAAAAAAGAGACAAAAGTAACCTAAAGATAAGATAAAAAGCAGGAGTTAGTTATATGAAGAGAAAGTTTAGAAGTGGTTCTTATAGACTAAGTGCTGGCAACTTCTTCCTTAGCATAAATTCCCTTCTCCTATGCAGTTCATTTCTTTCTTTGTTTTTTTTTTTTTTTTTGCCTTTTCTAGGGCCGCTCTTGCGGCATATGGAGGTTACCAGGCTAGGGGTCGAATCGGAGCTGTAGCCAACGGTCTACACCAGAGCCACAGCAACGCGGGATCTGAGCTGCGTCTGCGATCTACACCACAGCTCATGGCAATGCCGGATCCTTAACCCACTGAGCAAGGCCAGGGGTCAAACCCACAACCTCATGGTTCCTAGTCGGATTCATTAACCACTGTGCCACCACGGGAACTCCCTGCAGTTCATTTCTTTAAGCCATTTAACTTTGTTTCCTGAGCCTGAAATTGTCCAAAGGATTCCCCTTCCTCAGAAATAAAGGCTAAGGCATGATTTAAACTGCTTGTGTCAAACACTTCTCCCTCTTAAAAGTGGGGAGAAGAGCTAGCTAGTCACTGAAAAAAGCCCAGAAGACAAACTTTTTTTTTTTAAGGGCTACACCCATGGCATATGGAAGTTTCCAAGTTAGAGGCTGAATCAGAGCTGCAGCTGCCAGCTATGCCACAGCCACGCCAGAATTGAGCTGCATCTTTGACCTGCTCCACAACTCACAGCAATGCCAGATCCTTAACTCACTGAGTAAGGCCTAGGATCGAACCCATGTCGTCACGGATACTAGTCAGGCTTGTTCCCACTGAGCCACAACGGGAACTCCCCAAGAGACAAACTTGAAGATTCTTTTCTTTGACTAGCATTTTCATCTATCTATAAGTTCTATAGATATTCACTTGTTTACATTTGTCTCTGAAAGTTAAAAGGAGTGCTTAATAGGTGCTGGGAAGCAAACATCATTATTATTAAATCTGTCAGAAAAAAATCATGCTTTCACAATACAGTGCATTCTTGGAAAGCATGAGTCAGACTGCACTGAAAGGTCAAATACACATTATTACTCTAACATTCACCTTTGGGAACCTACTTGGGATTCTCCACACTAAAGTGAGGAGAGTTAGTTTGACTGCTATTGGGTAGCATCCATGTGTTAGAAAGTAAAATGATACCTGGAGAAGGCTATTGTGTGAGGAAGTACAAACATGTTGAATAATGAGTATGCAAAGATACAAAGTGACATGTTTACTTTGTTTACTAATACAGTGTTTACTTTGTTTACTAATACAATGTAAGTAACTATCAATCCACCAAATTTACACATTTATTGCTACATTAAATTGAACAGATAAAAACATTAAATCAAACATTTGGTCAACTACTTGGATCCCAATTATATAAACTATAGATAATGAAAGCCTTTTGTAAGTAAATATCTTATATGGTATCTTCTAAAACCACTATTTAAATAGACTTCAACTGTAACCCATATGGCACACTCACAACTTTAAAAAAAAGAAAAAATACATCTGTAATAGAACTGCTATTTCGTTTTAAATAGCAACTCTGGTTGGGGACTGAAAAATTTCTATCACAAGGGCCTGAGTGTGGTAAAATAATGTGACCTGCAGGTTAATTCATCTGGCCTCTGTTAAGTGGGTCGAGAAAATAGAGGAATTCCACAAACGCAAACTGCATGGTTAACCGCTTCTACCTGCCAATCAAATCCATACCTACGAATATTTAGCAAAAACACCCCAGTAACTACACAAGAGAATAAAAAACGGAACCAAGGTTATAAGGGCTTGGGTCCTTATTCATTTTCCATTTTAAAGAATAAACAATCTTGGGATACAATGTTTCCCAATTTTCAAGAACAGGAGTTTGGATTTATTCAGGTATCAAGAAGAGCAACAGTTTCATACTTAAAAAACAAACAAATAAACTAACCCTCTCATCCTTTTGCCAGCAAACCTAAATGAGAACATCTCAAAAGTGGGAAATGTTATGAATAGAATAAATGAATCACAGGAGCCACCCTACGGATCCCGTGACACAGTCATGGCAAATGCTAATTATCTGTACACTGCAAGTCCTACTCCTATACTCATGGAACCTCAAAACCCGTACCTGACTTGTGTTTGTGTCCTCTTGGGTTTATGTACCACATTCTGTTACCCTCGAGGTACAAAATAAGGCCCATACAGGTCTAATGAAAACAATTAGATGCAGAGTTTGTTTTGAGCTATAAACAGTGAAACTGCAGAACTAACAGTGTGAACAGAACACAAATGTCTGTGTTCTCACCCAAAGTGAGCAGAGTGGAGAAGGATGAGGACCCGCTTACCTCTGGTGTGCCAAGAGCATGTTCTCCAGCTAAAAGCAGCATGCTCAGGCCTCCCATCTGAGTAGGATCTAAATAAGCCAAAAACAAGTAAATCAGCAATTTATAACCATGAAGTATGTATAATCCAGAGTCCAAAAAGAATACTGACAAAGACTAGAAGTCAGAAATCCAGCAGAACCACACATAACTTGGTATAGAAAACTTTTGACTCTCTATGAAGCAATAACCTAGTGTATATGAGTAGTACTCATACTTTTGTCAGCCTTTAAAATACTACTGTCGTCCACCATTCCAACAAAATACTTTCCTTAGCAATGAGATCCTGCTGTATAGCTCAGGGAACAATATCCAATCACTTGTGATAGAACTTGATGGAGGATAACATGAAAAAAAGAACATATGTATATGTGTAACTGGGTCACTTTGCTGTACAGCAGAAATTGACAGACCATTGTAAATCAATAATAAAAATTTTAAAAAGAAATACTTTCTTTCACACCACAGCTGTTTACAACATGAATTACCCCCTAATGTGATGCTTCTTACTGCATGAGGAGTTTGGAGGGATTTAAAAAAAAAAAAGAGTGCTTATGCTTATCTTCTGAGAAATTTGAAGTTATTATTTTCAAATTGTTATTTCTGCCACATGAAATCAGGGCTGATAAAAATAACCAGGCCAAAGGAACTAGAGAACAGACAGACATTTTACAAAGAGACCACTAACAATCTAATGGGTTTTGTTCAAATAATCTTTCTTTAAAACTTTCAAAAACAAATTTAACTTAAGCAATTATGTATTTCTGACATCCTAAATCTTAGGGGTATACTCAGACCCTTCCTGGAAATACCATTAACATTCAGAACCCTTCTTATACTACTGAAGGTCTTTGTTTTCACTCCTTTGATAGTGAATAGAAATAGAAAGACAAAATGAGAACAGCAAACTGGTAGCTCTATGACCTAGGCTTCTATGTAAACAAAGAAAGCATAAATAAAAAGCCACCTATATTCTTTAAGCTTATCTTAAATTAATTAAATTTCAAAACTTCAATGAAATAACATGGGGAAATGCCTAAGTCTGTGTTATCCCAGTGCATGTTGGTCCCCAATAAACGAATGCATTTTTTATTTTATTAATCTCTCTACAATTAAAAATGAGGATCACGCGTAGTGTTGCCTGAAGACATTCAGGTGTTTCTTTCCTCTTTCATTTTTTGGTTTAAAGATATGCTCCCAAGTGCATCTTTGTATACAATCTGTCTCGAGGACTTATGAAATAACTCTGACCACAGCTTATATACAGTCGAATTTTTTAAAAATTGAAAGAAATAAAGAAAAATCCTGGTATAGGGGAAAATATGTCACCAAACAATCGGGTGGTCATAAAACAGTTTCACATGGGAAGGTGGCCACATAGGAAGGCACAAAGGAACATGGCCTGATTTGTTAAACAAGACTATCTGTTGTTGTTTTAAGACTCTATCTTTAATTAAATGTTAAGTTTATGAACTATTGTGGCTGTTAAAATAGACACTTCAGTCTATCAGCAAATAAAAATCAGGAGCGGGAAATGAACTTAGTGGAAAGTAAAAGTTCTATGGGCAGCTAAATACTTTTGCAGCCATCATTCTGGAGATCAGGAGGATTGGACGACTGCTTGCTAATAAAGATAAAAATGTGTTAGTTCAAATTATACAGTAAAATAGGAACACACTTTCATAATAATTTATTTAAGTTATATACAAACATGATTTTGCAAGAAGTTTGCTATACAGATACTAAAACATACATGAGGAATTATCATCTTTTATATTGATTTATACTTCAAATATAATGTTATTTGGATATATAAAAAACATATTTATATAAATAGCATGCTTTCCCTTCACAGAGAGGGCTTGTGCTAAATTAAATTCTACATAGCTTTCCCTTCTTGGGAAATCATACACTTGACTGCTTTGGGGTTATTCAAAAATGCAAAATGTCATGTGACAAAGACTACTGGGAAAACAAAACAAAATGAGATTCCATGTTGAGAAAAAGCTTAAAATGGCCTCTCAAAGCTCTATAGTATTCCCTAGATTTAAACAGCTAAGCACCATGTTTTAATTAAAAGCAAATTAATTTGCTTTCCTTGTGCTAAAGAAGAACATAACTAGAAATATCAGACCAATGTTATCAACTCTACACCAGCCTAATAAGGGCTCTGATCATGGATTTCCAACACCTGTCATCGGCCCTTGTATAAGGAGATAAATGTGAGAAAGTTGTTTTCCTTCTTTCTTTATTTTGCTTAAAGAATGTTGTTTTTGAAAGCTGACCTGTACATATTTTGGTTGAAGTCTAGGTCCCACTTTGAATTTGTTCCTGTATAAAAGGTAAATTATTATTATCCTGTAAGAAATGTTTACACTGTCAGAAATGGTGCTACAGACAACCATCTTTCATAGTTTTCAGTAGTTTATCTACAATTATTTGTGGTTTGTAGAGAGCTGTTATACACACACACACACAAAAAAAATAGACCAATCTAGATTTAGAACTTGGAGAAAAAGCAATGCAAAATAAATGATAATCGAAGGAATTCATTTAGAAGTCAGATGGGCAGATACTCTTATTTGGTCCTGATGATAAAATGTTTTATAAAAGACCCTTACTGATACAATCTGGGGAGTCTAGAGAGCTCACCAATACTACTAGCAAGTGAGTTGAAGCTAAAATTGTACAAACAAATAGCTAAAACAAGGATAGATCTCTGTTCCTGAAGACTTTGTTCCCCCAAATGCTGCCCTTGCATTTCTTAGATGCGACACCACCACATTTTTTGGTATATCATGAATCAATTACATACTGAACTATTAAATCTCATTAGGCCCACAGGCTATTCAAAAAGTGAAGGGTCATCACAATACTGCTCAATCTCCATTCCTAAGCTCTACATTTTGCAAGTTGTTCAGAACTCTCATTTTGAAGAAAATCTGCTTGTAATTATTAAATGGGAACCCTAAACACCAACTTCAATGTTTCCATCCTGCCCAACCTCCCTAATTCATCCCAGAAAACTCCCCTCTTGATTATGATATTCTAATAACCAGGGAAGATAGAGCCATTTGCAGGGTGAATATAAATACTTTATTTCATGGTAATAAATGCTTCAGGATTCCTTACCATCCAAAGATTAAGGTCCCATAACAAATGAGACCATCTGCAATGTTAAATGTGCCCAGCCTATAACAGGAATGGGGGTGGGGGAGAGGGTAGGATGGGAACACATCCTCTAAGAAGCAGCTGTCAGATCCTCAAATTCGTGATGACAAGTTGTTCATACCCTTGCCCTCAATGTTTCACATCCTCAGATGATCTACGTAATTGTGGTTTTTTAGGTATCCTAGTTAACCAAGGTGCTTACTGGAATAGCTTAGTAGTGTGCATGCCTCTGTAAGCTATTCTGTTCCATTATAAAATTCCCTGAGCTCCTGACAATCTCCACAGTGCTGTCTGCTCTTCCATAATATCAAATGTCAGGAATCCACATATATTTATAATGACTCTATCACTTGGTCCATACCTCCTTTCTTTAATTATATATACACATTCCATGTATGTCATACTTCGAAGCTTTAAGCTATGCTACATATTTGCCATTGCTTTCTATTGGTCATAAATTGGGCTTCTTTCTATCTCTTTCCCTGTATTATCTGTCAAAAACACTGCCTAAATGAACCGCCCTGTTCTTAAAGAACAGTAAAAACTGTCTAAACTCACCGGCCATTCCAAAGTTAAGCTGAGGCATTTCTTCAGTCTTTGTTTTCTTGGGGCTTGGCAAGTCTCTTGAAGAGTCGGATGGGAAGGCCCACAGTTTCTTTCGTGGATTGACAGTGGGTGTTGGGGATTTGACAGGCTTGTTTGTGGTAGGACACCATTTGTAGCCAGGATTTGCTTTCATAAATGCATCTTTATACTATAAATAAAGAACAGGTAACACAGTTTAGTTAACATATAGTTTGAAAAAGTTCTAATAGCTTTTACCTTACCCACCCCCATGTGGATGATGAATGGAGGGAAAAAAAAAAAAAAAAAAACTTCTTTCAGTAACTTCTGTGTCTTTCCTTATAGACGAATGACAATCTCAGCACAGGGCTTTGTAGGATGAGGGTATAGAGGCAACACATTTTGTATCTTTTAACCCTCTTTTTTTTTTTTTTTTTTTTTTTAAAGTATCCAAAAAGTTACCTGACCTTAATGGAGAAAAGGAGTTATTTGTAATGGAAAGACCCAAGGGCTTGAGACAAACAAAACCAAACAACAACAACAACAACAACAACAACAAAACAACAACAAAAAACCCTCAGATTTCAAATCCTAGCATTTCCATTTAGGGCTACAGTTGTTACCAAGGATGGACAAGAAAACCTCCCCTCTCTGGGCTTTAGTCTTAGTTTCCATAAACTGAGAACAATGACACCAATGCCTCGGGTTACTGCAAACTGTGGTGCATAAAGCAGCACCTATTTCAAAGTAGGTATCAGGGACACATTACAAAATGTGAGTCAACACCAGGGCCAATGAGATTCTGCTCACTGCTTAATTTGTAAGTATGTTAAAAATTCATTCTGTACTTTAATGTACAGGCAAATGCAGGCAAACCTAACAGAGCAAAGCAATCAGCAGTGGGATAAAGGAACCGAGATCAAAAATGGGAGAAGGGGAACAGTGTAGGACAAATGATGCATAACTTTTTAGTTATTTAAAGATGCAGGGCCAAGTAGAAGAAAGAGTACTAGATGCAGAATTTATGACCTGGGTTCAAAACCCACCTCTGCTAGTAGCCAGCTGCATCAGCCTCAATTCCGTCTACAGAGCGTAACTGCACCTGACAACATTCCAGGGGTTTGTAATGAGCACATGCGATCTCAAAAGTGAATGTGCAGAGAGATGTGATGTGTGATGCTACAATGAATCCATCACAAATTGTATGTCTTAACTTGGAGGTTTCAGCCTTCACTGTTAGTATCTTCTTTTTGCTTTTTTTTCCCCTGTGGATTTTCTCCCTTTCTCCCAGCTCTGCCACTTCTTTTCCCTTTCCTGACAATAAAATAAAATATATTTATGGCTATTCATTATATACTGGCAAAAGTTATGTCATCTGATAAAATGTATTTTTCATGTATTCTTCAATGATTCTATATTATTACTGCTGGGTACTTTATTATTAATACAATTCTTTCAATCCCATAAACCTGCCTTTTAAAATGGTCAATCTGTGTGTAAAATTTAGTATGAACTCCAAGTAACTTTTTTTATCTAACCCATTTTTTTTTAAAAAAAAGTTCCTTTATCCTTAGTGTAAGAAAAGTATATGTAATACAACTAGCAAACTTTTTGTACCACTTCACTTTAAATTATACACATGAAAATTGTACTACAAATAACATAATGCAATGTTAGCAATCAGTGGTTTAGTATTATCCCTAAAGAATTATCCTTAATTCAGACTTTCTGAATAAGCTCCTCTCTCTCTCTCTCTCTCTCTCTTTTTTTTTTTTTTTTTTACTAATAGCTGTGCATCTTCATATTGACATATAGGTACATGTAGAAGGAAGGTAACTATAAAAAAACAGTTAAGATACAGTCCTACTTCTTACAAAAATCATTAAAATGAGATACAAGGTCAGCTCCAAACTAGAATTTGCCATCACATAACAGGATAAATTTGGACCTATCAATGTAATGTAAGAGATACTCTATCCCAGTGCACTCATGGGGGATTTACACATTAAGCTGAGACAAATGGCCTTGCCTGCTGTCTAGAGGTGGAAAGTGACAAATGATAGGGTGAGATGGAAATGAAAGTAGCAGTCACATGCATCATTATTTTGTCCCACCAAAAAGCACATGAACTGGGTCTGTCAGACGAGCAGTCATTTGAACAAAGGACACCACTCTATAAAGTAACAGAAGACTATCAAACAAATTAATGCATTTGTCACAAGAAATTCACAAGAAAATTTGGGGGGGGGGTATTTTTGGTGTTTTTTAAGAAAAAAGTCCCAACTGTGAAAGATGCTAGACAGATGTCACTAGCATTCACATTTCTTCTGTGCTTAGGTGTCACCCCTTCCCCTTCAATGTTGTTGATCTGCTACATAAATTCTCTTCCAGTAAGGTATTATGTCCTTTTCTAAGAATCACTTAGCAATATGCTGATGCAAATCAGCATGTGTAATGAAGATGACAATACTGTCATCCTTATGAATGAATTATTACCAGTATCAACTGTTTTTTAAAGCACCGATGGTATCAACAAAGGCTTGCTTTAACTTTTGAGGTGGAGCTGTGCTGAAGACAACATAAAACAGTGACAATCACCGACCATAAGCATCTTCTTCTACCCACCCACCCACCTCCATCTCATACTTTGTGAGGACTGACTAGATGACAGACACTGGTTAGACATTGGGGATGGAAACAGCATAAATTAGAGTTTCTGACTTCAAATTGTTTACAACCCACGACCAGGCACTCAAACATATTACATCTTTTTTATACACAGTCCATAAACTGCCCCCTGGGCTCAGGTACGCAAAATGATTTTGCAAGGGGTCTGTAAAAGGGGAAGATATCTATGGGTTCAAGAATAAAGGGCAAAAAAAGGCCTGGAGTATGTGGGTTTTAAAGAAAATGGGGAGTTCCCATCATGGCACAGTGGTTAACGAATCCGACTAAGAACCATGAGGTTGCGGGTTCGATCCCTGGCCTTGTTCAGTGGGTTGACGATCCGGCGTTGCCGTGAGCTGTGGTGTAGGTTGCAGAGGCAGCTCGGATCCCGTGTTGCTGTGGCTCTGGTGTAGACTGGAGGCTACAGCTCCATTAGACCCCTAGCCTGGGAACCTCCATATGCTGTGGGAGTGGCCCTAGAAAAGGCAAAAAGACAAAAAAATAAAAATAAAAATAAAAAAAAAATAAAGAAAATGGTAACTGAGAATTCACTACAAGGGTCAATGCTCTGTGAACGTATCACAATATTTATCTTGCAGATTTTTAAGCTCAGTGTTAAGTGTTCAATCCTGAGACAATATTCATTAGCATAATAAAGTACATATTGAGCAAAAGGGTAGAGTGTAAGAAATAAAGAGTTAACACATGGACATGCCATAAATTCATGAAAAGGCATACAGGTCAACACAAGCAGTGTATGAGCACCGAGTGAGGGTGGAGGCAGGGACAGCCTGAGGGTATAAGGATGTCCGTCCTTGGAACTGGGCACATCATCAATCACTTACTCTGATTCAGCTATAAGAGACAACAGAAAGGCTTAATCATTTGTTGTGATGAGGTTATTAGGAAAGGGATTATAGAGAAAGCTGAATAAGGGAGAAATGATAAAAGACTATATATAGTCTGAAGCAAATAGCTGAGTGAAACTATCAGCATGCTGGTCAACCATGTGGGCAAAAATCCATCATCACAGGATTGAAAGAACCAAAGAGAGAGGTCCACCCAGCCAGATCCCAAATGCGAGGCTTTCGTGCTGGAAGTGGGAAGGGAAGCTCAGTAATTCTCCAAGAACATCAATCACAGGCTCCTGGTCCTATCTCATAGGTAACTAGCCTCTTGCTAAAATAGTGATTTTCAAAAATCTCCCAATAAAAATTCCTCTCCTAAGTTCCTAGCTTTTTCGCAAATTTCCAAATGATTAGATAACCTACTTGAGTCTACTTTACAGGCACAGTTTCTGACTTATATAAGGTGCTCAGTAAATGCTGGCTCCCTTCTCTCCAACCCCAACCACCACCACCACATTTCATTAATAATAACACAAAACTTACTCAGTAATAGTATTAAATATATACCCTTTGTCACAGTATTTTGCCAACTTCATATATAACAATGGAATATATATATAACAAAAGATAATACTCTATCATGTTAAACTTTGAAAAACTTAGTCTCGATATTAGATACTTCTGTAGATCATTTTTAAGAATGGAAATCTGATCTTAAAAAGCATCTTAATGAGAGACATACCCATTAACTGTTCTCTAATTATTTGTTTTTAATAAGGGAGGGTGGAGTTCCCACTGTGGTGCAGCGGAAATGAATCCAACTAGGAACCATGAGGTTGCAGGTTTGATCCCGGGCCTCACTCAGGGGGTTAAGGATCTGGCATTGCCATGAGCTTTGGTATAGGTCACAGATGTAGCTGGGATCCCCCGTTGCTGTGGCTGTGGTATAGGCCGGCAGCTGTAGCTCCAATTTTACCCTAGCCTGGGAACCTCCATATGCTGCAGGGGTGGCCCTAAAAAAAGTAAAAAATAAAAAATAAGGGAAGGTATTGAAAAGGCCAGCAGTATTACCTGCAATTATTAGACTAGATTAGAGAATGGTGAGGTCTGGTAATAAGGGGCCCTGGGAACATCTATACAAATAAAGACAGCTGATTCTGGTGCAATATGTGAAATGTCACTGTGATGGAAGAAAGAAAAAAAAAAAAAAAAAACTACCAGAATTCTGAAGGAAAGATCACACAGGAATTATCTGATTTTTAAAAGAGATATAACGCACTTTTAAATTCTATAACACTATAAGGGGCTAAGTGAACCCCTAGCATAATAATTTTCGAGACAGCTGTACCTCTTCACATTGGCAGGCAGCAGTCACCTTATACAGGGTGGGAGAAGAGAGGAAGGTATTTAAGAAGTGGCACTAATCTATGCTTCCTTAGTTTTAGGAACTTTCCCTCACAAAACTTTAAAACTTGTCATTTAGATCTGAACTATTCTTACTAGATATTTTAACAGAAAGAAAATTAGACTCTTATATAGCAGAATGTTGAATTAAGTTTATGGTTTTGACAAAAGTATTTTAATATTTTAAATTATACATTAACCTGCAAGACTTTCATGATAAAGTCACTCCAATGAAAACTCCACACTTCAAAAAGTGATGTGAATAATTGATCAGGGAAGGCTCTCTTGTGAAAAAGTCATAAAGGAAAAAATGAGTTGGCTGTATATATGGCTGCCTAAATTGGCTACAAGGATTACTGTGGCAACAGGAGTTCATTTTCACATACAAAAATTATTAAAGAACAATTTTACTACCAAATTTGGGTAATTAGGGGAAAGTCAGTTAATCAAAATTTCAGAATTTCTTTTAAAAAGGTATGAAAGGTATGAAAGCAGCTCTTTTGCCCCTTTCCTGTTTACCCATTTCTGTACCCTTCTAACCTTAAAAACCTAACTATAGGAATGAAATCACTAAGAAATTGAAACTAACTCCTGACTTATGCTCTCCTGAATGCACACCACAAGAACCTGTTGATTCTTTTCCTAGATAAAAAGAATGAAGAATGAAACAGTTCAAAAAATGACTGGCTCTCTACCCGCCCCCCAAAGCCCTCTTAGCAACCCTGCCGGCAGCAGAAGAACCCAACCCCTAACCCCAACCCCAACCCAGGAGGACTCTTCTCATAAGACTAATGACAATTTACTGTTAGCAGTAGTGCCAAACTTACTTAAATCTCTTATCTCTCAGCCATCTAAAGTGAGCAGCATATATTAAAAGGGTGTTAGAGTCAACTAGCAGAGATTCCTAAAAAACTATAATAAGGGACCTCCCACCAGTCTGAATGGCCATCATTAAAAAGTCTGCAAATAACAAAAGCTGGAGAGGGTATGAAGAAAATGGAACCCTCCTACACTGCTAGTGGGAATGTAAACTGGTGCAGCTACTGAGGAGAACAGTATGGAGGCTCCTCAAAGAACTAAAAACAGAACTACCATATGATTCAGCAATCCCACTCCTGGATATATATCAGGAGAAAAGTATAACTCAAAAAGATACATGCACCCCAATGTTTATAGCAGCATTATTTACAACAGCCAAGACATGGAAACAACCTGAATGCCCATCAAGAGATGAATGGATAAAGAAGATGTGGCCTACACACACACACAGGAATATTACTCATCTATAAAAAAGAATGAAATAATGCCATTTGCAGTTACATGGATGGAACTGGAGATCATCATCATACATACTAAGCAAGTAAGTCAGCAAGAGAATAACAAATACCATATGAGATCACCTACATGTGGAATCTAAAATGTGATACAGTGGAGTCCCCTGGTGGCCAAGCAGTTAAGGATCCAGCACTGTCATTGCTGTGGCATGGGTTTGATCCCTGGAGTGGGAACATCCACATGCCTCAAGTGTGGCCAAAAAATAAATTAAGAAAATAAAATATGACATCAATGAACCTCTCTATGAAACAGAAACAGACTCACTGACATAGGGAACAGACTTGTGGTAGCCAAGGAGGGAACGGGCAGGGGAGGGATGGACTGGGAGTTTGGGACTAGCAGATGCAAACTACTATACATAGAATGGATAAATAACAAGGCCCTATTGTATTGCTCAGGAAACCATATTCAATATCCTGTAATAAACCATAATAGAAAAGAATATAAAGAAGAATATATAGGGAGTTCCTACTGGAGCACAGTGGGTTAAGAAACTGACTGCAATGGTGCAGGTTGCAACTGTGGCTTGGATTCAATGCCTGACCCGAGAATTTCCACATGCCATGAATGCAGCCAATAATAATAATAATAAATTCTATATATAACTGAATAACTTTGCTGTATATTAGAATTTAATACAATACTGTAAATCAACTACACTTTAATGAAAAAAAAATGACAAGAGTTCTGGGAAAAAAAAAAAAAAAAAACTAGTCAAGAACATACCAAGAGCCTTAGATCCCTGTTCTGAAGAATGGGGACAATCATAACTGACTTTACATGTTTGTGCTTATGTAAAACATCAAGCCTGGAATTAATCAATCAATAAATGCATGCATTCTGCTGCCTGCCTCGGACCCTACAAAAACAAAGAGGGGTATGATAAAGGTCATTCAGAATTGCCTTGGAGTTCCCATCGTGGCACAGTGGTTAACGAATCCAACTGAAGAGCATGAGGTTGTGTGTTTGATCCCTGGCCTTGCTCAGTGGGTTAAGGATCTGGCATTGCTGTGAGCTGTGGAGTAGGTCACAGATGTGGCTTGGATCCCATGTTGCTGTGGCTCTGGCAAAGGGAATCTCCATATGCCGTGGGATCGGCCCTAGAAAAGGCAGAAAGTCAAAAACAAAACAAAATTGCCTTAACTTTCCAGATCCTCCCCTCTTCTTTGTACTGACTCTGCTATTCCTGAAAGACAACATATGTGATCTTCGATACTGTCAATTAATTATGATTTTAAGTAACACGTCGAAGTTTCCTCATCAAAAAAGCAGACCTGTTTCGTATAACTGTACGATACATACATAAAGATGCTAAAAGGAAAAATGACATTGTTTAAGTCTCCTAAGAAAGAGGCAGTCAGAGGTTGGAGCCCATGAACGTCAACAATGCTGCACCATCATGCAGACTGCTGACTTTAAGAAAGGAACCAGGAGTTTCCGTTGTGGCTCAGTGGTTAACGAATCTGTCTAGGAGGTTGCGGGTTCAATCCCTGGCCTTGCTCAGTGGGTTAAGGATCCGGTGTTGCCATGAGCTGTGGTGTAAGTTGCAGACAGGGCTTGGATCACGCGTTGCTGTGGCTCTGGTGTAGGCCAGTGGCTACAGCTCTGATTAGACCCCTAGCCTGGGAACCTCCATATGCTGTAGGTGCGGCCCTAGAAAAGGCAAAAAGACAAAAAAAAAAAACAAAAACAAAAACAAACAAACAAACAAAAAAAGAAAGGAACCCAGGTCATAATCTTAGGACAGTATTTTTTAAATTACCTATAACCAATTATCACTCTAAGGGGATTCATCAGAGAACATGAAACCCTCATTCAGCCATTTTTTCCAACAATGCAAATTAGTCCTGGGCAATAATCCAAGAAACCGAAAACAAATCCCAGAATGGGTGATTCCTCTCACCAGATGCACTAATAGAAGATAACCAGAGGTAAGGAAAGAGTCAGAGAAAGTTTTTAACAGGTTAAAAAAAAAAAAAAAAAAAAAAAAAAAAAAACTCTTCAAAGCTGCATTAATTATTACTTTTAAAATATGTTTACTTTAAAAACAAAAGGAAAAAATTAAGCATTTCTCAGTTGGAAATAACAGAATAGATTATTTATAAATATCATGTAATAAGTATTTACACTCATACCTAAACTATGTGAAAGGCTATGTCTTATTCCTAACAGAGAACACGTCTTAAACTTGAGGTTTAAAATTAAAAGGTTACACATATAAAAACAGTTTTAAAAAGACGGTCTGTGGGGAGGGGACCTTGAGGATCGAAGACTACACTTATTACTAACAATTACAAGATCTAGTACATTGAAGTCACCCAATAAATTTTTGTTGACTAAAGTGACGCTTCAATTAAGGCTGCAATATTAACACAAAAAGCACTGGCACACTGCACATTAATGTAACTTCAAAACCATTTGGTAAATAAGTTGAAACAAGTATCACCCATGACTAGAAACCAACTGTGTAAGGATTTTGAAAGTAGCTGAACCTTCCACACTTAGAACTAGACCTGAGACAACATTTCATAAGAGCAAATATAAACAAGGCAAGTTGTGAGTGGGAAGATCCAATTATGGTCTCGACTTGCAGTAAAATGTGTGGAGGTGGCAGCGGGGTGGGGCGGGGCGGGGGTATACCTTAACAGGTTTAGATTCCATTACTCACCACAATGGCAAATACTGTGAAGCTAATTAAATGATTAGTAAAGGAATTCCTGTATGAAAATAATGTTTCTTCATCTAGAAGTGGCCACCTATTGGGTTTGTAAATTAGCAGTATTTAAGAAAAGGCAAACAATAACTTGGGACAGGCTGCATGTTATCCAAAAACAGTAATCCAAAACAAACTCAAGAGTTTAATTACAGGAAGCTTATGCAGTTCCCTATGAGGTTTCAGATAATTGTTTGTTTTATCATATGAGCATGACATGAAAGGATCTACAGCTATTTAATGGGGAATTTTACTGTTAATTACTGTTATGCTACTGAAAATCTCCTGCAACATTTAAAATCACATAGGTTACTGAAAGTGATTTTAAATTTTCTAGATGCCTTACATAGTTAAAATCCTGTCCTTAACAATATAGTTAATTCCTGAAACCTTATGTGATCATTAATTACATAACAACTAGATTAATCATTTACTGTGGATTCAAATTTCCCTAAACATTGCATAAGAAATTTTTGCATTTCATGTTAGCTTGCTAAACAACTCAGTAACACCCCAGCAATTGAAAGAATTACTTTTCTACATACTGAGATGTCTTATAAAGTATCTCACTTAAAACTCTTTGTCCCATGTCAGTCCATCTTTCCACAGAACTGAACCAAATGTTCGTGTGGCTGAGGCTTTCATAAATCAAGATTATTTGCAAGCTGCAGCACTAAAGAAATAGTTACAATTATTCCTTTCAAGTTTAACTGCAATGATACTGCCTTGCTTTTCCCTTACTTGCTGAATCCATTACACAATGTATTTTAAATGTGCAATGAACTCACATTAATTTAAGATTATCTTAGGAACAGACCAGTACACAATTTTTGAATACGTCTAGTCTTTTCTTTTTTGGCTGTACCCTTAGCATGTGGAAGTTTCAGGGCCAGAGATTAAACTCGAGCCCCACAACAGTGACCCCAGTCAATCGTTGGATCCTTAACCTGCTAAGCCACAGGGGAACTTCATTAGTCACGTTTTGGAATGAATGCCCCACCTCTTGAATAGCCTTACTGCACAGAAGTACGTCTCACCAGCTACTGCCTACAGAGTGTTTACATGAATGCACACATCATAGTACATCCTGTTCCCCTGCCATTCCTTCATCTACTGGTTTTAAATATTCATGCTGCAATACCTGCAGAAACAAGTCAAAGCATATCTCTTGGTAACTGCACTTATTACAAAATAAAAAAAATATTAGTACTGCAAGGGATACGAATTTGGTCTAACATCCTTATTTAAATAACACATTAAAAAAAAAAAAAAAAAAAAAGCTGAGACCCAGAGATTGACTTAGATATGGCTACAAAGTTATTTAGCATCAGAACTAGATCAAGGAGTTCCCGTTGTGCCTCAGCAGTAAGGAGGCTGACTGCTATCCACAAAGATGCAGGTTCAATCCCTGGTCCCGCTCAGTGGGTTAAGTATCCGGCATTGCTGTGGTTGTGGCATAGGCCAGCAGCTACAGCTCCCATTCAACCCCTAGCCTGGGAACTTCCATGTGCTCTGGGTGCGGCCCTTAAAAAAAAAAAAAGAACTAGATCAAGATTGCCATCTTTACCATGGGCATTCTCTGACAGCAGAAGAAACTGTTCTAAAAAAATTACAAATAAAAACCATTCACAGTATATAAATGATCATTCAAAAAATCAATCGCTTATGTCAATCCATGAAATATATACAATTAGAAAAAATTACTTGGTAATAGATTGCTTTTGGCACCTCACCAATATTTGCAAGATGGACTTTAAACTCAGGAATAGAAACAAGGCTCTTATGTTATCACTTAACACTAGATTCAGGATTCACCTTCACACTGCTAGACCCTTAGCATGAATTCCATATTGACTGGGGGTTAGAGGATTGGTTACTCCCAGACACCATAAAACCTCATCACTGTAACCTACCTCCTTGGCCATGTCTGTGTATTTCTGCTTTTCCTTTGGATCGAGAACAGCCCACCAATCAGCTAGTATCTTGGTAGCACCTCTGTTATCAAGTCTGGGGTGTTCTTGACGTACAAGGGAGCGATGACGTTTGCAAAATAAGAGAAATGCATTCATTGGTCTCCGGGCTCGCTGTTCTGGTGATTCATCATCTTCAGTCTCAGCAACATCTTGCTCTAGGCCATCAGCCCCAAGAAGCTGAACCTATTACCAACAAAAAAGCCAAATGTTTAACGCATCTTGGATAACTTTGCTTTAACAATTAGTCCTGGTTTTCAAATTGTATTGTTCCTTAGCTCCATTTAAACAACTTAAAAATTGAAAAAGATTTTTAAAATCATCAACCACTGTTTGCGGTTGGTGAACAACTTATGATGTATTCTTTTGCTTAGTTTCTATAGCAACCTGTGCACGTCTCTATTACAGCATATATTACATTATTATAACAGCTTACATTTTTTTTCTCTCACTAAACAGTGAGCTCCTGGAGGACCAAAGCCCTCTTATCTTATACACAGTGCCTAGCTCAATGTCTGGTATAATATCCATACTTAACTGTTGAATAGAGGAGTAAACCCATTCAGTGGTAGATGGATCTCAAGATTTAACAAAAATATCCACATAAGATACATAAACATTAGTACTATCTCTCCCTTCTTTGGAAAGTGTTTTTGTACAACTAATAACATGAAAATGTTTAACATGCACGTAGATAATAAAAATTTAATACAGACTACTTAATGTTTTATGCATATCACAAATTGAGTCTCCTACTGTAAAAAATCAAAAGAGACATTTAACATTATTTGAAGTAAGAACCATGGGTAAAATTTCAAATTTGTAAATATCACACTTTCTTGTCCACTGAAATGCTATAGTGATAGACTCTCAAAATCGGTTTTGAACCCTCTCTTTTACTAAGCATTTCATTCGATTCAAGGTCTTCAAGGATTTCTGCAGAGCTCTGATCCGGTCCATCTGTGTAATTCTCACTGCCACTGATCGAGTACTACTCTGGCCTATGGCCTCGTCTTCCCACTTTTAATCTCTTACAAAACTTTGTACACATGGCTGCAGGTTATAGTTCTTAAAGCACATCTCTGATCACAGAATCTCAGCATATAAGAGAATTGTTAAGTATCTTCTAAGATTAAAATGATTCCATGATATTTCTTGGAAACAATGCAACCAAGAACAGAAGTCCAGAATACTCAATGAAATTCTTTCTTTAAAATCACTCTTCCATAAGTTAAAATCAAGAAGGATCGAGGTAGTTGTTAGTCTGTATTATACAGTAGAGAAGCAGTTCTTAAACATGAGTGGGCATTGGAATCCCTGGAGGTCTTGTTAAAACACAGACTGTTAAGGCCCATTCCCAGAGTTTCTGATTCTGTAGGTGTGGAGTGGGCCTTAAGAAATGTATTTCTAACAATTTGCCAGATTATGCCACTGGTCTGAGGATCACACACTGAGAACCACTACTATAGGGCAACCAGGTTCTATTACATTATATTTGTTAGGCAACTGTTACAGACACTCCAGGACAAATCATCAGCTTAATCACTTAGCTTTTTTTTTTTTTAGGGCTGCATCCACAGTACATGGAGGTTCCCAGGCTAGGGGTCAAATTGGAGTTGCAGTTGCCAGCCTACATCACAGCCACAGCAACGACAGATCCAAGCCGTTTCTGCAACGTATACCACAGCTCCAGGGCAATGCCAGATCCTTAAACCACTGAGAGAGGCCAGGGATAGAACCTGCATCCTCATGCATGCTAGTCAGATTCGTTTCCACTGAGCCATGACAGGAACTCCTTAGGTATTTTTAAAATGTCTTTTAATTTAAATTAAGTATTGCACAAGCATTTAATTAACCACCAATTATCTTCAGACGCAAGTAGTAGAGAACAACTTTTTTTTTTTTTGCTTTTTAGGGCCACACCTGTGTCATGTGGAGGTTCCCACGCTAGGGGTCCAATCAGAGCTACAGCTGCCGGCCTACGCCACAGCCATAGCAATGCAGGATCTGAGCAGCGTCTTTAACCTATGCCACAGCTCACGGTAACGCCAGATCCTTAACCCACTGATCGAGGCCAGGGATCGAACCCACAACCTCATGGTTCCTAATCAGATTTGTTTCCACTGTGCCACAACAGGAACTCCAAGCAGTATAGAACAATCTTCAAGTCATAGCTACTAGATTTGGAAATACATTAAGCATTATTAATGGGGTGAAGGACCTTATTATGTATACAATCATTAACAATGATTTGTGGGAGTTCCCACTGTGGCACAGTGGGTTAAGGATCCAGCATTTCCACAAATGTAAATAATTTATTTAACATTCTGAAACTTATTTGAGAAGCTATGGAAAAATCAGGCATAAAAAATGTATTACGTAGGTTAAGGAAGTAATTATACTTTCCCTTCAGAAAAAGAGTAACTTTTGATTCAGATAAAAATTATAAAACTCAAGCCAGTGAGACAAGATCATGGCCCAAGGAGCTCACTGTTTCGAGAGAGGAGAATCGATAAGCAAATAAATTAAAAAGCAGGATGATGGAGTTCCCATCGTGGCTCAGAGGAAATGAATCTGACTAGTATCCAAGAGGACGCAGCTTTGATCCCTGGCCTTGCTCAGTGGGTTAAGGATGTGGCGTTGCCGTGAGCTGCAGTGTAGGTCAAAGATGCGGCTCAGATCCTGAGTTGCTGTGGCTGTGACTGTGGCTGTGGCGTGGGCCGGCAGCTACAGCTCCGATTTGATCCCTAGCCTGGGAACTTCCATATGTCGAGGGTTCAGCCCTAAAAAGACACACACACACACACACAATCAGGCTAACAACTGTAACAAGGAACCAGTGCTACAATGAAGCTAGTGGGTGGGTAGGAGCACAGGGAAGTCCCTAGCAAAGATGTTGTCTGGGCTAAATTCTGAAATATGAATCAGTGTGTGTAGGGTAGTCAATGTGGAGTCATGGAGAACTAACAGAGATTAAGGCTTAATGGTTTATTGAGACACTGATATGCAGTTCAACAGCACTGGCACATAAAAGATGAGAACAGGATCTAAGGTAGCAGAAAAAGGTATGGGCCAATTCATGAAGAATGTGCTCTGTCATGTTAAATTAAAAAAAAAAGGCATTTAACCCTATAAATGAATGATTTCAGACCATATGCACCAATAAAAATCTTTGGGGGAACTAACACAGTTTGTCAACTTTTTATTTTGCCAAGTATGAGCATGAAAATAAAATTTTACCTATTATCGAATATTATAATCCAAATTAACCAAAAAGTAAACAATAAATAAATATGTATATATGATAAATAAATTAAATGAAAATGAAAACCTATCAGGACTAATTTTCCTTTCACTTGAGGACAAATAACACTCTACAACAAATTAACCGTAGCCCCAGACCAGGACATGGGAATGACATCTGGGGGCAATGGAGAGCCATGGTGGTTCCAGGTAAGGGAAAGACTGTGTTAGCTCTGTATTAAGATAATTCCTATCATCAGGTAGAGCATGAATTACAGTAGCAAAACTGGAGGCACACAAAACAAGAAGAAACCAGTTAAAAGTTTATTCGGGCCTGAATGAAAGCAGTAATAATGAGAATGGAGACCTGAGAACAGAGACAATATTCACTAATGAGGTAGAATCAAGAGTGACTGGTGTCTAACTGCATATAAAGGTTGAAAAAGGAAGAGTGTTTCCTGCTTTGTGGCAAGATTCCTTCATATACAACAGGGAACACTTGTTTTCTCAAGTGAGAGAAATGGGAGCAGAGGGTTCAGTCCTGAATAGGCTGAATATGAAGTGGTTATCCTGCAGGGAAGTCTCAGCAAGGAAAATGAACTGATGTACCAATATAAAGAAGTAGGACCAAGGGTGGGGGTGAGATCTCTGGATGTGGGCCAAGAAGAGGATTCAAAGACTTCATTCTTTCCGTTAATTACTGTTTACTGGACACCCGATATGGATCAGCCACTGTTCTAGGTGATGGAGATAGAGTGGTGAGCATACGAATTCCCCATCCTAAGTGAAGCTGAAGAGTAGCACAACTGGTCTTCCATTCTGGAAGGATCTCTCTGGCGGTTTTGTTGAGAAGAGACTAGAAAGGCAAGTGCAGAGGCAGGGAGAGGCAGAATGCAATAATCTGTACTAGTCTTGGCAGAGGCTTGGATCAAGGTAGTAGTAGTGATGTTGGCAAGAGGGGTCAAACTGAGAACATACTTTGAAGGTACAACTGAGAATCTGCTGATGGATGGATAGATACGTAATTTGGGCAAAAGAAAATAGACAAGGCTTCAGGTCTGACCAATTTGAAAGCTGGAGCTGCCACTGACAGAGAAAAGAAAGACGCAGGAGGAGAAAAATGAAAGCTTAATTTTGAGCACATTCAAATTGAGACTGATTTGATATCTAAGTGTATATGTCAAGTAAACAGTCAGATATACAAGTCCAGAGTTTAGGAGAAAGATCCAGGATGGAGATACAAATTAAGAGGCTCAGAGAAATCAACATTTGAGGGTAGAATACTGGAGGGGAATCAACCAGAAAAAACTAGCAAGGTTAGCTGGGAAAGCAGGCATAGAAATAAGAGTAAGCGTTGTCATGGAAACAGGAGGCAGCTTCCAGAACTAAGTCATCAATAAGTGCAAATGCATCAGAAAGATCAAATTATGCATCAACTTGGCAATTTCCTCAAATAGGAAGAATAACACAATGCCTCTGAAAAAGGAAAGGAAAAAGAAAAAGGAAGAAGGAGTAAGATGAGTAAGGTGAATAGAGAAAGCTGAAGGAGTTATTTCTGGTGGCCTCTATTTTCTCGGAGAAGAAAAGGTCAACAGTGAGAAGACCATAAACAGTATCCAGAGAAGATGTTTGAGAAACAGGAAAAACATTTATAATTCCTGCTGAGATGAGTGGAAGAGGGAGCTGACTCAACCCTACAACAAAAGACTGAATGGATGTCAAAGGCCTGAAGAATTCAAAATCTACTCTGTGTCAGGCATCACTTTAGGTTTTAAGGAAGGAGAAAAGAACAGGAGGGGCAAGACCTCTGCTCTTACTGAGGTTATATTCTAGTCTGGGAAGACAGCTGTAAACAGCTAAACACAAGGCACATAGGAAGAAGTGCTAGGAAGGAAATCCTCCAACTGGAATGAGTTGGTTGGGAGAGACACCTGAGATGATAGAGTTAGTCCTTATGCTGAGACCTGAGTAATGAAGAAGAGGAACCAGCCATGCCAAGCTCTGAAGGGACATGCGTCTTTCTGAAGTCACCTGCATGGTTCTGTGACTTCCTAAACAAGAGCTGGTTGCTCAAGCGTGAGACCAGAGGAGGGGGTTGGAGGACTGACCACAGAGGGATGGAGGGATAACAGCAGCCAAGCACTCTCAAGGTCTCAGACAGGAGGATCTGAACAGCTCTGGAACTGCCTGTGGCGGCAAGGTTGGGCTGAGAGGGAAGAAAAGAAAGGCCAGAGAAGCAAGGAATGGGAGCCAGGTGAACACATCAAATTTTGTGAACTCACTGCATTTGAATATTGCCTACAAATGGTTAGTTAATTAACAGAAATACTCTTTAAGAAGGATCTGTTTCAAAGTCAACAAATAACAAATGCTGGAGAGGATGTGAAGAAAAAGGTACCCTCCTATACTGTTGGTGGAAATTTAAATTGGTATAACCGCTATGGAAAACAGTATGTAGGTACATCAGAAAACTAAATATAGAACTACCATATGATCCAGCAAACCCACTCTTAGGCATATATCCAGATAAACCTTTTCCTTAAAAAAGATACATGCACCCATTTGTTCACTGCAGCACTATTCACAATAGCCAAGACACGGAAACAACCTAAATATCCATCCAGAGATGAATGAATTAAGAAGATGTGGTGTGTGTATATATATATATGTGTGTGTACATACATAACATACATACACAATGGAATACTACTCAGCCATAAAAAAGAATAATGCCATTTGCAGCAACATGGATGGAACTAGAAATTCTCATACTAAGTGAAGTACGTCAGAAAGACAAATACCATACGATATCACTTATATCTGGAATCTAATATATGGCACAAATGAACCTTTCCACAGAAAAGAAACTCATGGGCTTGGAGAACAGACTTGTGGTTGCCAAGGAGGAGGGGGAGGGAGTGGGATGGACTGGGAGTCTGGAGTTAATAGATGCAAACTATTGCATTTGGAGCAGATAAGCAACGATATCCTACTGTACAGCACTGGGAACTATATCTAGTCACTTATGATGAAACATGATGGAAGATAATGTGAGAAAAACAATGTAAATATATATGTGTGACTGGGTCATTTTTCTGTACAGTAGAAACTGACAGAACACTGTAAATCAACCATAATGGAAAAAATAAAAATCATTAAAAAGAAAAAAAAAAAGAAGGATCTGTTTCAGCCTAAATTATTACAATGTGCAGAATATGAATGTAGATTAAGTATTTAAATAGGATTCAAGTAACAGAGACTCCTTGAAATGCCTCCTTCACACCACACATGTTCACTGCAGTTTCTAGAAATGGATACTCAAATTTAAAACTTCCATAATAAACAGAAGAATTACCTTATCAATATCCTCTTCTTCGTCTTCCTCTTCTTCTTCTTCTGAAAAATCAAGAAGTTTTTTTGCGAGCAATGGATGCCACTGAAGACACTTTCGTTTTGGTCGTTTTCCAGCCCCTTCTCCTTCTGCTGAATGATCTTTATTTCTATTACTGCCTTTCATTACTGTGACCTGTGGTAAGGGAAAAAAAGGAGAGAAGCAGAGAAATCAACGTAAATTTGATTAAAATTAGCTTAGTTAGCTTCCTTAGCTTTAACTAGATAATAGTTTTAACACTTAAAATATCTACCAGCTCCAGTATTTCCTGGATTCAGTAAGAATTCTAAGTATATAATCAAACATTAATTTTCGTGGGGGTAAAGCAAGCTAACAAAATTTGCCTTTTATGAAATCTACTTACAAATTTAGAGCTCAAAACCCAAATAGTGTTAGAATGATTGTAAGTTACTATGACCTGTGCCTATTTACTCAAAACAGCATTTCTCAAAGTTTCCCACCAGAGGAATGGGAAAGAGACAGTCTCCCAAGGGAGCAGAGGTGCACACAGAGCACCTCCATACATTCTCTAGTGGCTCCTATTTTATCATAATAATTTACATGAACTTCACATTCTACACTATGATAAATTTGAGCTTGGAGTATTATTAAGTAAAATAAATGTTTCGCAAGAATCGAATGTTTCATATTTAAAATAAAACTATTTCATAAGATGACACTATTTTTCAAAAACTATGTGCTGCCTCCAAGGACCCCATCCATTTGTGAAGTTATTTAGTGGGATGAGCGCCTGTGACACAGGAGATCACAAATACCTTTACATCTCCTTATTACATATGTGCTACAACCCAGTAACAAAGTTTTGTTCTCTACCTCTTTTTAGGCTTTCTTCCCCTAAAAGACAACTGGCTGAAACAGCTAGGCTATAGTCAGGCTATGAATCTGACAATATTTTTCAAAATCTCCACAAATTCTGAATTACTTTTTCAATTGCTTTAACAAAAGCTTTTCTTGGAGGTCCCGTCGTGAGACAGTGGTTAACGAATCCGACTAGGAACCATGAAGTTGCGGCTTCAATCCCTGGCCTTGCTCAGTGGGTTAAAGATTCAGCGTTGCTGTGAGCTGTGGTGTAGGTCACAGACGTGGCTCAGATCTGGCATTGCTGTGGTTGTGGCATAGGCTGGCAGCTATAGCTCTGATTGAACCCCTAGCCTGGGAACCTCCATATGCTGTTGGTGCGGCCCTAAAAAGACAAAAAAAAAAAGTTTTTCTCAATCAAAGAAACTACATAGTCACATCATTAAAGTGAAAACAGCAAAAAAAATGAGGTTTACCTTCTCCATCTTGTCCGGCCCCCCAGCCCAAAGGTAAACCAGTCACAACCAGTTTCTTACATGCTTTCTCACAATTAATATTTCTCATTCACTCATTTGAAGGAAGGTTAATAATCAAATTACTGTTTATACATACTCACATGAAAATTCAAATAATACAGCTAAATGCTATCAATTTAAAGGGTTCATGCTGACAATTACAAACATAAACTCAGTTGCCAAAAATCACTGGGTGGTGGCCTTTTTGGTCAGTTTAAATTTGCACTGGCCCAAATGCTTGCCAAGTGACATCAACAGATTTTTAATGCCATGTTGCTGACAACTAGGGTCCGTGAACATTTAGTTTCAAGATTCATCTAGTTCTTAAGCTTTCAAAACAATATAGCATAGGAAATTTTTTTTCTTCCTTCTTTGATTTTTTTCTGGATTTGGAGTCAAACACATCTTCACTTCAAAATAAAAAAATATTCACTAATGTTTCCTTCTAGAACTTAACATGAGTTAATTATATTTTTTAAAAAAACACGTAATTATCTGATCAATCTCGAATCCATGCTGACAAAGGAGTGAGGTAGGGATCTAGCGTATTCTTTTTTTTGCTTCCAAAGAGCTAATCAACTGTCCCAAACCATTTATTAAATCATCTGATTTTTCCCCATTCCTTTGAAATTCTACTTTAATCTTTTACTACATACCACATGTGTCTATTTCTGGATTCTTTTCTGTTAATAATCATCCCCCTGTTTGCCTGTCCTTTCATCAATTTTAATATCCTTAGAGACAATATAATCCTATACATTTTCCTGTACATAAATAATTCAGTAAACATAGCTATTTATAACTTTCCAGTTGAAAATATCATGTTCTTGTAAGTTAATATACCTTGATCATCCTCATTTTGTAATAACTATATAATATTCCAAAATGAGAATGTATCACAATTTCCTCAATTATTCCATAATTCAGACATTCAGATTATTTCTTGTACTACAATAAAAACTTCACCTTAATAATTATTAATCTTCATTTTGATAAAAATCCTCATTAATTTATTAAAACTGTGTTTAGACAAGAAAAACGGGTGGAAAGAAAATCATATTCCTGTGGTTTTCTTAGCAAGAAAAAATTTCTGCTGAATATCTGAAGCGATTACATGATTCATGTAGCTGCCTAAAGAGTAGCAGTTATTGAAAACTCTAATTGGAATTAGTTATCTGGTATGCTTTTAATAAAGGGACAAAGATTTCCTTGAATTGATAGGCCATTTAAAAATTCCCAGTCTATCTACAAATAAACTTGGCATAGACAACCCAATTTCCAAAAATACCAATGCTATATAGAGAGAAAAGGAAACAGTTATTTTTATGGCTTATTAATCACTTCAGGATGAGATGCTTGAGTGGTAATTAAACCCATACTGGGTTTAATACCCAATATTTTATGATGCAAAACATTTTTTAAATAGTAAAAGAAATCAGTGGGAAACCATAAGTCAGGCAAGCTGTTAGCAACTGGAGAGGTCAAAATGACTGCCAGAGCTTACAGAAAAATATTATCATTTAGCCTCAAGGATTTTGATTACGCTATTTAGTTATGTGTGCATGTGTTTAAGTGTATGTGCCTTTGTATATAGTTATATGTAATTTCAATATTCAAAATAGAATATCAAGAATCAAACGGATGGCATATTGTGGCTTTGGGGTGCAAGACAATCACATTCACCTCCTACCCCCGCCCCAAAATGCTCTGTGCGCCACCATGATACTGTATTGTCTTCTTTGATATTCACAAAAGTCATCGCCCCTTCCAGAGAAATAAAACAGAAAGGTTTTTATTGCTAATAACACCACATTTCCCTTTAATTACAATTACGTGGGTGTATCCTATCTCCATCACTAGGTCTTTTCCTTGATGATCCAAGACCAGTTATCTTTATATGCTCAAAAGCATCTGGCTTATCAGAACATCAAGATTAGTTAATTGTGAGGGTTATTATAAGCTCCAGCCTAAATTATGATGACAATTCAGTATTTTTATACACTAGGATGGCTTCAAAATTAACCCCCATCTCTCTCATTCCCATGAATTCAGATATTTTTTCCTGAGTGGGAAAAAAGGAGGTCTGAAAACTATGTTTAACTCTGAATGCAGGCCAAGGTGTCACATGCTGTGTGAGAACCACTGGCCACCTGGGCTGTGGGAAAAGACTGATCACCCTAGAACAGAGTCTAAAACAAAGTGGGAGAGGAGACAACCTAAATGTCCATCAACAGAGGAGTGGATCAAGAAGATGTGGTACATATACACAATGGAATATTACTCAGCCATTAAAAGGAATGAAGTACCAGCATTTTTTGCAACATGGATGGACATAGAAATTATCATGCTAAGTGAAGTGAGCCATACAACGAGACACCAACATCAAATGCTTTCACTGACATGTGGAATCTGAAAAAAGGACAGACTGAACTTCTTTGCAGAACAGATGCTGACTCACAGACACTGAAAAACTTACGGTCTCTGGAGGAGACAGTTTGGGGAGTGGGGGGATGTGCTTGGGTTGTGGGATGGAAACCCTGTGAAACTGGATTGCGATGATCATTATACAACTACAGACAAGATAAATTCATTGAGAAATAAAAAAAAATTTTTTAATTAAAAAAAAATATCTTAAGGAGTTCCTGCTATGGCTCTAGGAGATCATCTGCATCTCTGCAGGTCCAGGACATAGGTTTGATTCCCCAGTCCTGAAGAGTGAGTTAAAGTATCTGGTGTTGCCGCAGTAGGTGGCAACTGTGGCCCAGATCTAATGCCTGTCCATAAAATCCATAAAAAGAAAAAACAAAAATACCGCAGAGTAGATCGTATGTTAAGTGCTTTTATAAAATTAAAAAAAAATGTTAAAAAAATAAAGTGGGGGAAAACTAAGTATTTTTCACGTGAGTGAAAGTTAAATAAAAGAATAAGTGAGTTGGAGATAGTATATGTGGGATAAAATAGTCAAGAAAAGTGTAACTGCACTACTCTCTATAAAAGAGACAACTAGCAAGGACCTATTCAATATTCTCTATTAACCTACATGGGAAAAAAGAATGAATATATGTATGTGTATAACTGAATCACTTTGCTGTGCACCTGAAACTAACACAACATTGTAAAGCAATCAACTACATGCCAATAAGAAAAAAAAATAAAATAAAAAAGGGAGGTTCCCGTCGTGGCACAGCAGAAATGAATCTGTCTAGGAACCATGAGGCTGTGGATTCAATCCCTGGCCTTGCTCAGTAGGTTAAGGATCCAGCATTGCCGTGAGCTGTAGTATAGGTCGCAGACGCGGCTTAGATCTGGTGTTGCTGTGGCTGTGGTATAAGCTGGCAGCTGTAGCTCCAATTGGACCCCTAGCCTGGGAACCTCCACGCGGCGCAGGTGTGGCCCTAAAAAGCAACAACAACCAAAAAAAAAAAAGAACATTTCTTTCTTTAAAAACGGGGGTGGGGGTGGGATGAATTGGGAGTTTGGGGTTAACAGATGCAGACTATTGCCTTTGGAATGGATTAGCAATGAGATCCTGCTGTGTAGCACTGGGAACTGTGTCTAGTCACTTATGATGGAGCATGATAATGTGAGAAAAAAGAATGTATACATGCATGTGTAACTGGTTCACCATGCTGTACAGTAGAAAAAAAAATAATGTACTGGGTAAATTAAAAAATAATAACAAAAATAGATAAATAAATACCACTGATCTAGCGACCATGAAACACCCCAAACTATAAGCTAGATAAGTTACCTGATTACCTTTTTAATTCACCATGGATCTATTTCCAAACTACTGAAAAGAAGGCAAAAGAATGGAGTGAAGGATGCTTCTGATTATCATTCAGAGGTAATGAGAAAGCAAGAGAGAAGAATGAAAGAAAAGGTGGAGAAAAATATCTTCTGGGAAAGAAAAGGGCAAAGGCAGAATTTTGAGACTTAAGCACATCACTTATTTCAACAATGAGCAAGAGGAAAAACTATTAATTTTGATAGTAAGAGGCCTACATCTGTAATTATTTTGCCACTAAAAATCCCACACGATATAAAATTTGTCTTCTTGTTTCAGCAACAAGAGCAAATTAAGCTAGCAATCTATATGTAATGAATGAAGCAACTGGTATACTTTATTCAAAAGAAGTCCTTCTTCCTTTCCACAATGCAACTCTAGAATAACTAAAATCAGGTTATTTAACTCTCAGGGGACTCTGTGCTTGAAAGACTCAATATCATAAAATTATGTTGCTGAGACTGTCAGATGATGGAGGCTGAAGGTTCCTATCCAAAATCAGCTGACCCTTGAACAACAAGGGTTTGAACTGCAAGTGTACACTTATACATGAAATTTTTTTTCAGTAAAAACATACTATAGTACTAAATGATCCACAGTGGGTTGAATCTGCAGAGAGGAGAACAGATGTGGATTCAGAGAGGTGACTTTAAAGTTATATAACCCTGTGTTCAAGGGTCAACTACTGAATATTTATCTTTTAAAAACAAATCAACCCATGTGTTTCCTTTTCTTTGCCAAGGATGAGTTGCCCTAATTAGATACTCATAATACTGGACTAAATGTAAATTAGCCTGTGACAAATGAGGAAAAACTGCATTTAACTATATATTCTTTAAACGCAGCAAGCCCATTCATGGAAGACCTTTATTGAGGTCGAACTTCATGAAACCTTTAAAGAAATGTCATAGAAGAAAAAGTATAAAGCACATACTACATTTAACAAAAGAAAAAAGAAAAAAAGGACACTGAAGCCTAATAGGCCTTATTTAGAATTCTGCCTCTACCTCTAATAACTTGTAGAGTTATTCATCTTGCTGATCTTTCCTCACATTAAAACTAAGTAATAGCTGGAGCTCACTGGTGGCTCCAGGGGTTAAGGATTCAGCGTAGTCACTGCCAGGGCCCAAGTCACCGCAGTGGCTCAGGTCTGATCCCTGGCCTGGGAACTTCCACATGCTGCACGCACAGCAGGAAAAAAAAGAAAAAAGAAAAAAAGAAAAAAAAAAAAAAAAAAAGAATAGCTCTAAGTAACAGCTCTACTGTGAGAACATCTTTTTATATAATGGCACACAATCTAGAAGCTTCTCACTCCATGTTAGTAAATCTTCCCTTTACCCACATGCTTTTTAGAGGGAGTAGGCGTTTGACAGGCAGCATGTGCTGCCTGAACTCATCCTACAACGCTGTTCAGGAGAGCACAGAGGACTCCTGTTTAACAGTGGTCCACATGCTTCTCAGACGAAACAACCTCTAGCCTCAGAAAGTGAAACAGAAAGATGGAAAGTTTCCTTTCTTTTATTTGAGTGCTATATGGTTAGAAACAGAGCCCTGGCACAGTCATAAATTCTGTAAGATCCCCTAGTCTTTCTATCCTCTGGCCTCACAACTTAGGCAATCAGTATACTCAAGCTTTTAAAACAATGTAAATTTAACTGCATCACAGGGGTATTTTAGAATTTAAACTGTTTCCTAAATGTCCAATAAATCCCATTCAAATCATAATAATGGAAATCCAGAGCAAATGAGACAGGGGAAGGTAAGGAAGGCCCATGAGACCCCAGTTAGACAATATACATTCTAACCACAAGTAAGGCCTCTCCTGGGCCCAACTAAGACTGCAAAGCTTCAGTGCTTTCTCGGGTCTACAGAGAAGAAGAAAAACCAGCCCAAAAAACAGTGATAGAGCAGTAGCTCTAGAGCTTCCCCACAAGTTAGATCGACCTGCTTAGAATTTTCTGAGAGTGCAACTGCTTTTAAGACACTCCTTGCTGCCAATCTTTCAGGGGATCCTACCAAAACAGACGCTGAGAGCCACCTCAACTGTGAAGCCTTGCTCACTAACCCCCCCAATAATCCCATTTTCTGTCAAATGGACATCATCCTCCAAGGCCCAGGTCACATATCACTTCTCTTCAAAAGCTTTCTTTGAAAACCTTACTTCAAAATCCATCGCTCTTTGCTCTTGAGCTTTGATTGTACTTAACCTTGTTGGTCAAACATTTATCATGTGTTTCAGTTAATTTTATCTATGCCCTGCACACCCCCCACCAAAAAAATAGGTTGTGAACTTCTATAGGGAAGGTGTCATGGTTTCTCCCTTTCTGTCCCAGAGGCTCAAACTGAGCCTGGTACATAGCAGTCCTTGAAAAACCTATTTATGGCTTATAATTTCCTTACCTAATACTTAAATCCCATGTAACACTTCCCAGAATGAACTGCTGTTCCTAAGGATAGTTTTTTTTTTTAGGGCCGCATCAGCAGCATATGAAATTCCTGGGCTATAGCTGCCAGCCTGTACCATAGCAACGTGGGATCTGAGCCATATCTGCAACCTACACCACAGCTCATGGAAATGCCAGATCCCCAACCCACTGAGGAAGGCCAGGGATAGAACCCGCATCCCTCATGGATACTAGTCAGATCCGTTTCCACTGCACCACTATGGGAACTCCCCCTAAGGACAATTTTTTTAAAAATACTAATACTTTAAATACTATTTGCTTCATACTTAATACTCATTATCTCATTTAATTCGTATAAGAACCTTCATAAGAACCCTTGAGATAGGTACTACTTGGCATCCTAGTTGAAGAAGCTGAAGGTTAAGTCACTTGCCTAGGGGCACACGGTTAGCAGTGGATAAGCGGGCACTAGAACCCGGAAGCCTAACTCAAGAGCCTACATGCTCACCCAGGACAAGAAGCTCTAATATAAAGCTGTCAACTCTTTAAACATATCCCATAGAACAAATAGCTTATGAGCCATGCAACTACCTAAAGAGAGCACTGAGGGGATGGAAAGTGAACCCTTTCAAGGGTTCATGGCAGAAGAGCAAGTGTACATCTCTGATAACTATAAGCAACAATTAAATTAGATTAACTTTAAAACTCTTTGAAGATAAAAGCCCTGCAAGTGCTAATCATTATTATTTATTGTAATTCTAATGATAATTCTAAACTGTAGACAGATTAAATGAAAAATATCTCATTCAATAAAGTAATACTCTCATTTTAGAAGCAATTCAGTCACTCTATTCATGCAAGGAGTGCCTTTAAATGCACTCCTTATTGAAAAGCAGCAGCACTTCAAGTTGAAACTTTAACTCTGTCAAGATGTAATCTGCATGCTCTTCATGAATACTAATAAGACACCCGCTATTCAAAGAATGTCTTAGATATACCTGCAGTTCTGGTCCCTGTGCCCTTCCCTCATAACCAGTTCTAAGATCTCTAATACGTACACTCCATGACATTTAGCCTTAGGAGAGCTTAACATGGTTCTCAAAATGCATGCTGCTCTAGGCTACAGAGAGTGACAAGAGCTACCTTGAAAGCAATAAGGCACCAAAAGAAGTAGCTGAGGGAAGAAAAACTATTTGGAGAATTCAGTAGCAGGCTAGACTATGTTCCCCATCAAACCACCTTCCCCCCAAAGCCCAACAGTGTTTTGCTATAATTTTATGGTGGCGTTTACATTCTTCATCAGAAAGTCACCAGATTCCTATTCTTCGACAGGCCTAGCCTAACATGTTTGCCTTTCTGAATTTCTGAAGGCGCTTTTTAAAAAATCCATGTATTACGTGGTTAGGATATAATTACCACATTGACAAGAACCTGACATACAAGAAGACAAGCTCACACAGTCTCTTCCCCATTTACTCTCAAAGCAGCTAAACACGTATTTATTGATCACGTGTTGAGCTACGCACTGGAGAGTTAAGTGTCCAGCCTTACCTCTCATTCAATGCCTCTGCTCTCCAGCCATGCTGGGGTTGTTCTGTTTGCCACACCTGCCCTGTGCTTCCTCAGCTGTCCCAGGTCTGCACACCGTTCCCCACACACCCAGTCTCACTCTCCATGCAGGCCCCTCTGAACTCCCATTACTGAGGAGCTGTCTTTATTTTCCCCAGCTGCTGTCTCTTTCCTTCCTGAGCACCTTATTTGACCACCCACATTTAATGGCTGGGCCATATTTTTTGACACTTGATTGTGTAACTATCATCATCTTTCCATACAATATATGTATAACGATTCCGTGTGAATTCCTCCCACAGAGACCCTTGAAGGTAAAGAACAGGCCAGGTGCTTTTTTTCTGGATCTGTCAAAGCAAACATCTTTGTGCCAGACAAACTACATGAGACAGTGAACACAGAAACAATACTACTATGCTTTCTTATTATGCTTTTCTTTATATTGTTTTGCTAGAAGGCAGAAGAGATAAAAGGCTTGAAAAGAAAACACACAGGAAAGGAAAATAAGAACCCAGAAGGGCTGCTCAGGAGAGGAGGGGAGAGACAGAAGAGGCAAATTGACAAGACAGTGTAATAAAAATAATGAAATCTAAGTCACTTGCAAACAGCTGTCAGTACTGGTCTAAAAATTTATTCACTTAGTTTTATTCCCTTCTCTGGTTATTGGTCAATGACTCTCATTATTCTTTCAGAACAGAGTATCATAGTACCTTCACCTCACTAGCTCTCTTTTCTTTTCATCTCTGGTCTGCTAATTAACCCCAACTCTGAATTCATGCAACCATTTTTCCTCCCTAGTCTACCCACAGGCTACCGCCTGCTCCTATGGCCTGACACTACTACCAAAAGTTTCCAACCTCAGTTTGTTGTGCTTGTCCATAATCTTCTTTTCTCATCTTAGTCCCATCCAATCTCACAGTGCCCATTATAAATTAGTGGTTTCTCTTTAACCCTTATTGATGATGGTAAGTGAGGATAATAACAATAATATGTATATGTAAAAGAGTTCTATACAAAATAAAAAATAAAATGCTTCTATATATATATATATGTATATAAAATGCTTATGTATATATAACTTCCTATGTGCCAGAAGCAAAGAGCTTACACTTACTTTCTCTTAACTCACAATCAGCCTAAGAGGCGGGTACTAGTATAATTTCCTTTTTACAGATGAGGAAAACAGAGGCACAGATAGCATATAGTTTACCTTGTTCGTAGGTTAACAAAGATTTTTATTATATGTATTGTCACATTGGTGGACATAATTATCACACTGACAAGAAGCTGAAGCCCAAAAAGACAAGCTTACGGAGTCTTCTCATTTACTGTCAATGAAGCTGAATACATTATTTGCCAATCACCTGATTAACTATGCATTACGTGTATACATTATAGACTGTCCAAAGTCACAATGCTTGTACTAATTGGTTCCTGGCCATTATATTGCCTCCTAATAACTTACTTTTATTAAACCTTTGCTACCTGCTAAACACTTCATATGAATTAATTTCTTTAATCCTCCATACATCTCTCTGGAGAAAAGGAACTGTAATGGTCACATTTTATACAGGAAGCAATAGAGAATGACAAAGCTTAAGCAACCTGCCTAAGGCCTTTCTGTATGTGGCAGAGCCAGGATTCAAATCGAGGTCTTCTATCCTGAGAGCCCAAAGCTCTTCAAACTGTCCTTCCCACCATAATCCTAATCATTCTAAGAAAACGCCTTTGCCTTCTGGTTAACGGAAAGGTCTTCATTTGTGGACCCTCCCAAAGCCCCAACTTGCCTACCAATTTCAAAACTTGTTTCTTTTCTTCATCTACCTTTTCTCAAAGGCAGAGTTTCAAGGCCAGCTCCTCTTCTCACCCTCAGTCTGTGCTTTTAATCAATCTTTCCTGCTACCCTGGGCTATCAGTCTTTCAGTTTCTTTGATGAACTATCAACAGCTCCTTCTAGTTAATACCTTCTCTTTCAGTCTGTGCACAATCTCACGTTTAAAGCCCTCTCTGAACCCTCCTTCGTCTTTAGCTACTCCTCTTTTCTGGTACAAACCGGTCTCCAGCCATCAGACCAGGAGCTACCTAATCCCAAGCCCCGAGACTAGCAGCCTGCAAGAACTGGCCGCCTGGTACTAACTGTTTACAGGCTCCACCCTGCACTTCACTTACTGACTTGGTTCTAAACCCCAGGATTAATTTCCTAGAAAGCACTCACATCTCATTCCAACTGCGCCACAGGCTCTGGCTTTTCTACCTCACTATGATTCATTCTTACATCTTTGATTTCCAGCCTTTCAGAGAAACTACCTTGCCTGGGCCAGGCCTCAGCCTCTACCACATACGCCTGTGGAGTATGCCAGCGCCTGCCTGGTACACAGGGGCTGGACAGTCCTCCCTTCACAGGAACATCTGGAAAACATACATTTATGTCTTCTACTTTCTCAACATAAATTCAAATCTTTGCAATTGGCTTCATGCTCTGATATCTAATCTCTCACCAAGTTCTGTCCCATCTGCCTCTTACACACATGTTCATTCCTCTCCATCCTCCACATTGGCTCAGCAGTCTGGTTGTCTTACCTACAGCTGCACCTACCACACTGCAAATACCTGCTCTTGACCTCTGCATCGTACACTGATGGCCCCTTAATGCCCTCAGGGAGACGTCCAAACCTCTTCCTTCATACAGCACACATGACTCTTCCTGACTTTGTCCCTTATAGCTCACGTCTCTTTGCTCCATTCTCACTCTTAAAGCTCTACCTGCACTGAGCCATGTGCCATCACCTGGAACTCATCATAGGCTCTCACCTCCTTAGCATCTGCACTACTGTCTCCTCTTACCTCTGCTTTGGGGCAGAGCTTACATCTCACATCAGCTTCTGTTGGCCCCTTCTAATGAGAGAGGTGCATCCTAGGTGTCCCCATAGCACCCTATACTCAATAGCCCACAATGAAATAGTGGGTTTCTCTCTTTATATCGCCCTTGGCTTTGACAGAGAACGAGGTCTGTCTAAAGTTTACCACAGTATCTGCAGGGCCTAACACAGAGCCAGGCCCCCTGTGGGGAGACACTTGTTCTGAGAAGAGCTCTGAGGTCTGCTCCCTGAAGTCTCTTCCAGTCACCTTTCTTCCTTCTCCTCATTTGCCACTACTTCTTTTCTGCTCCATCTTCACCATGCCTTGCTCTCTTCCTGCTCTGTGACCCTCATCTCAGAAATTCCTTGTACCAACTTCAAGCAGCATCTCAAACAACCAAACCAGAACACCTAGCAATTTTACTTGTTTGGAAATACCAGTTTTTATGCAGCAAATGTCAAAATTTTGACCTCCCAAGATAAATAACTATCTATCCCTTTTTCTCCCTTACCCATCATTGAACACTATTTAATCCTCTGTGCACCAGTTTACATACAACCCTTCAAACTGTAAGAGTGATCACACATTTTTTATACACATATTAAACTCCATCTGAAATGATCCAAGTTTTTAAAAAATATTTTTCATTTATGTTAACTTTTCAAAAATTTAAAAACCAATAAGTAGGTCTGAATGTCTTTTACTATCCCGATCTCTAATTATAACTGAAAAAACAAAACTAGAAACAATGGTTCCAGTTAAGAATCAACAATTTATGATACTTCTAGTTGGAAATCTCCTTTTCTGAAGCTACTGTTCTTTATTCTTAAAAGACGGCAAAATATGGAGTTCCCGTCGTGGCACAGTGGTTAACGAGTCTGACTAGGAACCATGAGGTTGCGGGTTCGGTCCCTGCCCTTGCTCAGTGGGTTAACGATCCGGGATCCGGCGTTGCCGTGAGCTGTGGTGTAGGTTGCAGACGCGGCTCGGATCCCGTGTTGCTGTGGCTCTGGCGTAGGCCGGTGGCTACAGCTCCTATTCAACCCCTAACCTGGGAACCTCCATATGCCGCAGGCACGGCCCAAGAAATAGCAACAACAACAACAACAAAAGACAAAAAAAAAAAAAAAAGACGGCAAAATATACATCAGCAACGTTGCTGTTTTAGGGCCACACCTGTGGCATGCTGAAGTTCCTAGCTAGTGGTAGAATCGGAGCTACAGCTGCCAGCCTAAGCCACAGCCACAGCCACAGCCACACAGGATCTGAGCCATGTCTGCGACCTACACCACAGCTCATGACAATGCCAGATCCTTGACCCACTGAGCAAAGCCAGGGATCAAACCTGCATCCTCATGGATACTAGTCGGGTTCATTTCTGCTGTGCTACAACAGGAACTTCCAAGACAGAAATAATTTAAGTTACAGTTAAATTCACTAAATAAAGCAAAACTTTTTAATCTTAATGGTTACAAAACAAAAATCTCCATTTTTTCATAATGTAAAAAAGAACTGCCAGTTCTTATTTTAGTATTCATAGTGTTTACTGAAGCAGCTTACCCCAGCTTCTGCAATGCCCACCTGCTTTATACTCGGGCACAGGAGAACTTAGTTCACTTGTCATTTACTACATTATACATTTTTAAAAGGCAGGATGTTGCTTATCTTTATATTCCCAAATGCCTGGAATACTGCCTTGAATATATTATGTATTTAATAAAAAGTGCTTGAAAATGCATTAACTTAATGATTTTATATCAGACTGCACATTTGCCAAGGAAATTAATTAGAATACATAAGGAGCTATGATACATTTATAGTTTCTGTTTCACTAGAGTTAAGCAGAAAACCATTTGTTTTATACTTGTTTTACACATGAAGTTTTTTTCTTAAATATATTCCAATTTCCTGACTTAATACACATGATGTAAAAGTGCTTATGTGTTGATTCCGCTTGTGCGGAATGCTGTGCCCTGTTCAGAGCATTAACCATCCCATTTATATTCCTTTCAGATGTTATATTCCTTTAAAGTGTTTGCTTGGAACGTGCCCTAACCTCAGTGTCAAGCACTGAAAACTATTTTTTAATTTACTAATATATTAAATTCAGTTTTTAAAAGTCCTTGACTTCATATAACTAATAAAACAAGTTCCTATTTATATACCATTTGCTTGGGTTTTTTTTCCTTTTTAAAAACCATCAAAGTGAATACAAATAGCTAGATGGTTTAGGATGACCCTATATTCATCCTCGTTCCTTCCATTTTCCACTTAAAGCACACTATGAGAGTGGGCATTATCCACAAAATACATGTTTACCAAGGCATCCTAGATTATTTTCCTTACAGCCTAATTTACAGAATTCTGCTCCCTCTGCTGGCCACATTTTTATTTTCTAGCATCCTATTTAAAAACAAAGGCAATGTTTTATGTATAATATAAAGAAAACAAAGCTCTTCTATAAAGAATTATAAACCAAATAAACTTGGAAAGTTTTTCTATATCATTAAGGTATGGCTTTAGCTGATTTTAGGGAGAAGCGGTCTTCCAAGTATTGAGTTAAACCCAGGAATTTTCAATTTAGTATCATTTCCCCCTAAGCAAGATTCTCAACACTACTAAGACCATTTCTCTTTCATTCAGTTCATTTTAACCTGGAATCTCCATGGTACTTTGCATCGAGGATCTACCCAAGTTTTTCCATATTTACACAACTGTGTTACATGCAGAGAGCAAGGAGGGAGTGCTCTTACTCACACATACAGTGACCTGTCATAGCAAAGTTAATGGCACAATACATAATCAACAATAGGGGGTACAGGTGCCCATTGCTATTTTTTTCTTTTATCTTCTTTTTCAAAGATGGATGTTATTTTGCTGACATCTCTAAGAAACTGTTTTGATTTTTATAATAAAGCTTTTTATAACATGAAATATGGCTATATTTCAAAATATATTTTCTTTTTTTTTTTTTTTTTTTTTTGGACTTTTGTCTTTTTTTAGGGCAGCACCCACCACATGTGGAGTCTCCCAGGCTAGGGGTTGAATCGGAGCTGTAGCTGCTGGCCTACACCACAGCCACAGCAACGCAGGATCTTAGCTCTGTCTTTGGCCTAGACCACAGCTCATGGTAATGCCGGATCCTTAACCTACCAGGGAGTAAGGCCAGAG
The DNA here is from genome assembly GCF_054392235.1 of Sus scrofa. Taxonomy (NCBI): domain Eukaryota; kingdom Metazoa; phylum Chordata; class Mammalia; order Artiodactyla; family Suidae; genus Sus; species Sus scrofa. The sequence continues at coordinate 166,560,669 of NC_139395.1, forward strand.
ACTGAACTCATGTCCTCATGGATACTAGTCAGGTTTGTTAACCACTGAGCCACAATGGGAACCACCTAAATATATTTTCTAATAAAAAGAATCAGTACTGCTATAATGCCTCCTGGGCTACTTTAATTGCTACTTTCCAATTATGTACCACATTGTAACTTACAAAGCATTTATTTCATACATTAATTTATTTACTATTATATGATCCTGTGACATGGGTATAATTAAGCCCATTTTACAACTGAGTAAGAGAAGCCTCAGAGAGATTTACATAATCTTTCCTTTTTTTTTTTTTTTTTTTGGCTTTTGAAGGCAGCACTTGTGGCATATGGACATTCCCAGGCTAGGGGTCAAATCAGAGCTGTAGCTGCTAGCCTACACCACAGCCATGGCAACACCGGATCCTTAACCCACTGAGTGGGGCCAGAGATCAAACCCGCATCCTCATGGATACTCGTTGGGTTCATTACTACTGGGCCATGACAGGAACTCCTACAAAATATTTCCAGTGTCACTGAGGGGCAAACCAGGGACAAGGCCTAAAAGCTCTGGACTTTAATCCCAAAGCATCGGGACTTTCTTCTACCTACCTGTATTACTGATTTTAGTTTTTAAACAATACATTTATTTTGTAAGGAAGAGTAATTCCATTTTACAAGCCTTTTAAAGCAATTTTTTAGCCCCTTAACATCTACTTTAGCTAGAGAGTTCCCAAATTTCCATTCATTTTCAAAAGAGTCCTTCCTATGGATTTAGATATATTGCACACAGTGGGGGAGGGGCAGGATCAGGGAACAAGAAAGCATATGCTCTGTGACTCAGTGTACTTTACTTTGCATTTTGTAAATATTGATGTAGCAGCTCCTAAAGTGCTCTCAAAAGTCGTTGTGACTGACAGCCCATTTCAAAACAAATATGCTTTATTGATGGAGAGCACGTGCATCTCCATCTAATTATTCTGAAAGGCAGAGTGGAACAAACAACATGATCTCTCAACTCAGTTCAGCATTCCATGCTGAACACAACAGGCACGTTACAGTTTAACACATATCATGAAAGCCTGACATTTCCATGAGCAACACAACATGCACGGCAACAATACTACAAAGCTGCCATAGAGCAACACACCACTTCCTATGTTTGTTGCAAATAGTTTTAAGTATAAATAGAAATTTAGAACATATTTAATACAAAAAAAGCTCCTTACATATGTTCAAATATTTGCCGGACTTTAAAATATGTAATAAGATACAATTTGAGAATAAAAGTAAGTTTGGGTGAGAACTTGAAAAGAAACGAACTAGAGTAAATAAAATATGCTTCATCATTCTGGTTTTAGGGAAAAAAATAAAACCTGTCAAGGTGTGATGTGTACCAAGAATCACAATCTAACAGCAAATGTCACATTATTTATATCTACTATAGCATTTCTCCAACTGGAAGTTAAGGCTCAATAAAGAGTCAAAGAATCCTGCTTGCAAAGCTGTCTGGATTCAGTGACTACCAAATCTATTCCTTTTTTTTTGGTCTTTTTAGGGCCGCTCCTGCAGCATATGGAGGTTCCCAGGCTAGGGGTCTAATTGGAGCTGTAGCTGCTGGCCTACGCCAGAGCCACAGCAATACAGGATCCAAGCCGAGACTGCAACCTACACCACAGCTCACGGCAACGCCAGATCCTTAACCCACTAAGTGGGGCCAGGGATCGAACCCACAACCTCATCGTTCCTAGTCGGATTCGTTAACCACTGAGCCACCATGGGAACTCCCCAAATCTATTCTTGAGAGGAGGGCAAATTCCTCCTACAGCTCTTCTACAGCTCCTCTAGGAAGATCTCCTGAGCCCAAATCAACCTTCGAAAAGGACCAATTAAGGGGCTATCATTAAGGGAGATAACACTGACTATAAGAGATGGGTTGGACCAATGAGTTGTTGGTGAGATAAGATCTATATAACAATAAAACAATTTGGGAACTAGATAGCATGCAACAGAATGCAATAAACACAGTGCAAACAATTTGGGAATAGCTAGTATGCAGTAACAAGACATTCACAGTACTCAGATACTTGGCAATTATAAAAGACATTAGAGAATTCAAATAATTCTCTTTATTCACTTTGATGACTCCAATTCATCCCACTGTTAACACTTTAACTAATGGCTAAACTTACTGACATCGCTAAGGACGCTACAAGAGTGAATCTCAGGCTCTGGGATCTTTCCTGTCACTGAAAACTTGGCCAACTCTGATTTGGCTTCTCTCACTCTGGGCATCAGCAAAAATGGGCCTTTGAAAAGATCCTGCAAAGAACTATTCAGATCCTTGTTGTGTTGGAGACTGGAGTAGGTGAGTTCCCGTTCATGGCTCAGTGGTTGACGGATCTGACTGGGAACCATGGGGTTGCGGGTTTGATCCCTGGCCTTGCTCGGTGGGTTGAGGATCTGGCATTGCCGTGAGCTTTGGTATAGGTTGCAGACGCGGCTGGATCCCAAGTTGTTGTGGCTCTGGTGTAGGCCGGCGGCTGCGGCTCCAATTGGACCCCTGGCCTGGGAACCTCCATATGCCGTGGGAGCAGTCCAAGAAAATGGCAAAAAGACAGAAGAAGAAGAAAAAAAAAAAAGACTGGGGTAGGGTCTGCACCTTTCCACCTTTAACTGGAAGGAAGTCAGGTGGCTGGCCATTCCTGAAACCTCAGGCTTGACTTAAGAAGATATGGCTAGGGAGTTGCTGTCGTGGCGCAGTGGTTAACGATTCCGACTAGGAACCATGAGGTTGCGGGTTTGATCCCTGCCCTTGCTCGGTGGGTTAAGGATCCGGCGTTGCCGTGAGCTGTGGTGTAGGTTGCAGACAAGGCTCAGATCTGGCATTGCTGTGGTTCTGGCATAGGCTGGCAGCTACAGCTCCGATTGGACCCCTAGCCTGGGAACCTCCATATGCCACAGGGGTGGCCCAAGAAATGGCAAAAAGACAAAAAAAAAAAAGAAGACATGGCTAGGACTTTATGGGGAAATAATGCTTAGGGGAGAACAGAACTGGAATTTTTTTGGCATTCACACAGAAACTGAAGACCTGAGACATGAGCAAAGTGTAATAACACTCTCATGCTTCTCCCACTCATTTTTCTCTTGCTTGTAGAATTTCTGCAGAGAGAGAAGATGGGAACTGTGAGACCAATAATAGTACTGGGTTAAGAGTAAGGATGCTCAGAACTTAGTATTGGCTCTCACTTCAAAAAAGGAGAAAGATTTAATACCAGACCTGTTCCAAGGACAAAATTAACAACTGATGAAGTAGAAAAATTGTGGAAGTTCTTCAAGCATCAAAAGATTGGTGCAGATGACTTTGAAGACTCATTATTACCACTCTCTCTTATGATTTTTACCTCTAGGTCTCTAGCTGAGACCAGCTGTACTGCAGAATCCCCCTTCTCCTGTACAAAGGCCTCCATTCCCCTTCTCTCATCTCCTACCAGGAAGATAAAGACACAATAAATCAGTTTTCGCAGCCTTTCATACAGCCTTTACACTGGTGACAATTTACCTGTATAGCTGGGTTGTAAAAAAACGGCAGCAGCTGTTTTGTATAATTTTTCCCACAATGCTTTTCTCATAGCCTCTGCCAACTACTTCTACCATTAATTAACACTGAATTCTATAATTTGAAAATTGAGTATCATTTTGAATTTTGTATGTCTTCACTAAGTAGTTTTTTGTTTGTTTTTTTTTTTAACCTGTGGCATATGGAATTTTCTGGGCAAGGGACTGAATCCGAGCCACAGCTGTGACCTGTGCTATAGCTGAGGAAATGCCGCATCCTTTAATCCACTGTACCAGGCTGAGGATCGAACCCATGCTTCCGCAGTGACCCAAGTATTACTTTTCCTTAAAACAAAAGGTCAATTTCTATTAGCTTTAAATCAAGGCCATGGAGGCCTCAACTAATTTTTTACTTAATAAATAACTGAGTGTATGCTTTATTATGGAGATGTGCAACTCTTAGAGATTAGAAGATTCAGATGGCTAACAGGTTGGTTAGGATTAAGCCACTTTTGCCCTACATTTGCACTTACTTAGAATCACAGGAGCAGAGTTCCAGTTGTGGCTCAGTGATAATGAACCTGACTAGCATCCATGAGGACATGGGTTCAATCCCTGGCCTCTCTTAGTGGGTTAAGAACTGAGATGTAGGACAAAGACACGGCTCAGATCTGGCACTGCCATGGCTATGGTGTAGGCCAGTGGCTACAGCTCTGATGTGACCCCTAGCCTGGGAACCTCCACATGCCTCAGGTGTGCCCTAAAAAGACAAAAAAGACTCACACAAGCCACAACTGGAGCAAAACTCTGCCTCTAACACTAGAAAATTTGAACATCACAATACGCAGCTAAGACAGGTAACAAATGTAGCCAAATCTGAGACTTTAAATCCTGGGTCTCTTCACATCAATCCAAGCCATTTATGTGCCAAAAGAGGAACTAGCTGGAACACTGAGGAGCTCCCTGGTGATGGAAAGATGAATGGGGAATTATAAGTACATGATACATGAACAGCAGACAAAGGGGGCTGTCCTTGACAACTGAAAGTGCTAAATTATTAACTGTGCCAAGTCCAGGCAGCTACTACTGTCACTACTCTTTCAACACCTATCTTCCAGACCAGACAGTTAAAATGTTTACTTTTCTACCCCCAAATTACCCCAGGATTAACAGAAATCTAGTCATCATCTACCCATTTAAATATGTGATACCTAAAATTTAGGATTTACAAAGTCAAAAAGAATATTGTGTAATAAAAACAATAATAAACACTTCCTTTTCAGAAATTTACTTCTTGGAGTTCCCACTGTGGCTCAGCTGTTAACAAACTCAACTGGTATCCATGAGGATGTGTGTTCCATTCCTGGCCTCACTCAGTGGGTTAAGGATCTGGCGTTGCTGTGAGCTGTGGTGTAGGTCACAGGTGAGGCTCGGATCCTGTGTTGCTGTGGCTGTGGCAGAGGCCGGCAGCTGCAGCTCTGATTCAAGCCATAGCCTGGGAACCGCCATATGCCACAGGTTCTGCCCTAAAAACTACATTTTTATTGTAAATAAGGGAAGACTTCCAGTTTAAAACCCAAACAGAATTTTCATGTATACAAAGTATGCCTTTTATCTTTTTCTTTCTGGACTTAATCATACATCAGGGCACCATCCTATCATCATTAGTTCATTTAATCCTCTAAACAACTCTATGAAGTAGAAAACATAATTAGTCACATTTTCAGATGAAGCAACTGAAGCTCAGAGGAAAATTTGCCCTGGGTAAGAGCTAGGAAACTAGCACATTGGACCCTAAGATTCAGACTCAAGTGGTCCAGCTCCCACACTACAGTGCTGTTCAATTCTTCTTGTCCATACACAGCTGGCTCTAGGAGCATTTGAAGAAATGAAAAAGTCTGCAGTTGTTGTAATGTATTTTTTAAAATGGGGTTATAGTTTAAAAGGTTCCTATTGGGTCCTGTGAAGATCAAGGAGCTCAGAAGTAAAATAAATGATTACTTTTGTCAACTTTAGACTGTGATTTTTTTCCCCCCAAGTGACATGCACCATGTACTTCTAAAAGTGACTCAGTACAATTTAACTTCACTGTAATTAACATTATGAGCCTGCACTACAATTAAGTCACTGCCTGACCTGGGTAACTTATAAGGGTTGTATTATTAAATACCCTTGAGTTCATTTAATGATTTTTTGTATAAGGAGGTCATATTAACATTCAGAATCCAAATAAATACTTTGTTGGGTGATTTTTCCCCACACTCTTTGGCTGATTAATTATTTCGCAATTAAAACTTGTTGTACTTAGTATTTGCCAAATCTCCTCGGTCCATATATTACAACAACTTTCAAAAACTCTGATATTCATCTAAGAGATATCACTGCTACATGGAACCCTAAATCCTAACTTCTCTTCTACTAATGCAAATCTTGCATCCTGGGTAGGATAAAGCAAAGTATGGGGGGTGTGTGTGACAGGTACAGGAGGTCTAACTACTTCATTCATGAACATAAACATAAACATGACCACTATCTGGCTTTTGGAATTCTGTAACTATAGTTCCCAAAAACTGTCTGGAATGCCCCCTAAACATACTAAAGTCAGTAATTACTGGCCAGGTACCTATCACCCAAAAAAAAAAAAAAAAAATGGAATTCTTATACTAAAAGGAGAGAGGAAATGAACAGTCATTCTTATGTAAAAACCGGACTCTACTACTGAGATGGAGAGAGGTAATCAGAAGATTTCTCATGATTGTTTCCAGATACTGGATTCTATTACATATTAAATTTAGGTTTGCTAATAAAACTGTACAATGTTAGAATTGAAAGAGATCTTAGAAATCTGAGTCCAACCCATCAATTAATGATCTGTAAAAGTAAGTTCACAAGAGGTTAGATTTAAATTAAATCTTCTTATTCTCTGAGTTGGCATAAAGTATAGGTCTCTTTTGAGGAAATTTTATCATTATTATTAGGGAGTCTTTTTGCGTGTGTTTCACTGAATTACAAACCTGAGATTGCTAATTAGTTGTATTATTAGTAAGACAAATGAGCAAACTGCCATTTTTAAAATTCAAAGTTGCCAGGTTTATCTACAATGATATAACAAAAGAACTCTTGGTTTCTTTCTCTTTCTCCACTTTCAGCCCATGAAATGAACTGGATCAATATAGGAAAAGCTTCTAAAGGGCAATTTTATTCTGTTATTCTAATGAAAGAAGTCACTGCAAAATGGAGCAAGTCAAGAAACAATCTATTCTGTGGGCAACTTATAATTCTCCAGATTCCTTGCTAACAAAAAATAAAATATCTCAAATAAAAAGTACGCACCAATGAAAAACCTAGTGGCCACAAAATGCAGGTGAGCAAAAACAAGACTGAGAGTTTTAACTTAAAATCAATCAATAAAGACAAAAATCAGGAAAGTAGAGTGAAGGATTCAGTGGTTTTGGGGACTTTTGTCCAAAACACAACATTAGTCAAAATGCTCTAGGACACATGGGGTATGTCTGCAAGGCATTACTTACAGCAGATAGCAAGCAATCAGAAAAGTGGAAATCAGGGTCCATTACTCATGGCAGGATAACCTGTATTATCCTCTTACAGATGCATCACTGGTGGGAGCTGATGAAGAAAAATGAAGGCTGAGAAAGAGAGGGAATGGCATTTCTTTTACATGTAATTTTCAGCCGACTCTGATGAGTTTCAATCCTGAATGAGTTTTCCTTCCTCTCCTTCCTTCAATTTCACTTAGAAAAATCATCTTGGTTAGGTTGTTCAAGTGTGATTTTGCAACTAGCCTAATGTGGTCCAAATTACCACCTTCAACATTCCTTGTAGCAAGCACCTGATTAAATACCCTCTGGTTAAGCGGATCAAGGTAGCTTTATGCTGATTCCAAGAACAAGAACCTGTCGAGCTGACAAATCAGCATTTTTTACCCTGTTGGATACTGTCTCCTGTCAGGAGGGTTTCCTATTTCTTAAAACTTGCTTCTCTACTTTGGCAGCCTCCTATCAATCTACATAAGGGCCTGCCTCCTAAAGCTGGTAAATTCTTATTTTCCATTCTATTTCTGTACAGATTATACCAATGACCTCGGCTACTGATCTGGCAGGAAGTTATCTGGAAGCCATTTTTAGTGACCCTATCACCGAATTAGAACTGCATCTCTACAAGAGTCAACTTTGATTTCTAAAATATCCATATCAGTTGCCCATGTTCTTTTTTTAAAAAAATTTTTTTTGTATTTTTTTTTTTTTTTTTTTTAGAGCCACACCTGTGCCATAGGACGTTCCCAGGCTAGGGGTCTAATCAGAGCTATTATAGAGGCCAGCCTATGCCACAGCCCTAGCAACACCAGATCCGAGCTGCGTCTGTGACCTACACCACAGCTCACAGTAACAACAGACCCCTAACCTACTGATTGAGGCCAGGGATCAAACCCGAGTCCTCATGGACACCAGCCGGGCTTGTCACTGCTGAGCTACAATGGAACTCCAGTTCTAAAACAACTCCTAAAAAAGGATGGCTACAGGGAATTCCCTTGTGGCTCAAAGGGTTAGGATGTGGTGTTGTCACAGCTGTGGCTCTGATCACAGGTATGGCTCAGGTTCAATCCATGGCCCAGGAATTTCCATGTGCCAAGAGTGAAGCCAAAAAACAAACAAACAAACAAAAAAAGGATGGGCTTCTGTTTGTTGGTTCTGCTTCCTTTGTTGGCTCCATTTCGTCAGGCTCTTTCTCTCCACTTAATGGTAAGACGAGGCAGGAGTTCTAGGTCTATACTTTGAGAAACACTATCAGAAAAAAAAAAATAGTTTGACTATTCTCATTTGAGAACCTGACTTTTCTAAATAGAGAAGTAAAAAAAACAAAAAACACACAAAAGATCACCACTGTGATGGTGCTGCTCCACCCCCCAGATTTGTCCATAGTCAGAAAAAAAAAGATGAAAGGCAGGAAGTTGCCTAACTATCAACAAGCAGTTCGCCTTTGAACGCAGATGATAAAATTCGGCAGTTAAAAGTGTATTTGTAATTGCAAAGTTACTTTTCTTGAACAAATTCCAATTGTACTATCTGCCTTTGATCTTGGAAAAACACTTTTCTCACTGTTCATAGCTGCCATTAATAGTTCAGTTAGGTACCCCACTCCCAACTACAAGAAAAATGTTCCCTGAAATGCAATCATGTGATATTAGCTTTCAGTTGTCTGCCTAGAAGGAGCTGCTTATGGTCTGCCACTGCCGCTGCCTGAGACAGTTCCGCCTGCTATGATGATGTGAGAACTTGTCACAGTAACAGTGGCAGATTTCTCAACTCCTTCTGTGTGATGTTGAGCTCTCCTGGAGAGTCATCCAGCATCTCCTTGGACAGGGACTATTATCTCAGTAAAACACATACTGCAACTACGAGAAAAAGTTTTTAAATATGAAACCTAAAACTGTTTATTCTGAAATGAAATCTCTTCTTGATCTTCTACCTTTTCTATTACAGCGAAAGTCTAAGGGCAATATGCGGCTTCAGTAATCAAACAAGTCTATTGTAAAAACAAAACAAAAATACTCCTGGTGTCTCTGTGTCCCTTTTAAACTAGGGAAGATGAATACCACAGCACTGTATTCCTTATTAAAAAATATTTTCTTAACTTCAATAGCTATTGGTTGCAGGTTTTTAATTGTTTGTTTGGTTTTTTGCTTGTTTTGGCTTTGCTTTTTAAGGTCGTACCTGCAGCATATGGAATTTCCCAGGCTAGGGGTCTAAATCAAAGCTGCAGCTGTCAGCCTATGCCACAGCCACAGGAACCCCAGATCCGAGCAAGCCACATCTGTGACTTACACCACAGCTCATAGCAACACCAGATCCTTAACTCACTGAGCAAGGCCAGGGATCAAACCTGCATCCTCATGGATACTAGTTGGGTTAGTAACCAGCTGATCCACCACAGGAACTCCCTAGTTGTGGATCTTCTAACATAAGGAGGAAACAGAAATTAACATGGTAAAATTACGGGGTTAGGTTCTTATTTTTGGTAATGAATAGTCCTTAAAGCTCAGTAGCTATAACTGGGCCCTAAGGAAGATTTGTAATCCTAGGTTAAAAGCCCCCATTACAACAGAATTTTCCACGCAACAAGAAAAAGAACACCTTCCATGGAAAAGAACCATGCTTTTAAGTTCACACACACTCTCTTTCTTTCTCTCTCTCTCTCTCTCTCAAAGTGGAACTGATATACTAATAGATACTAGAGAATTGCTATCTGAACTTGGATAGTAAAGAATTCCATGTTGTCATAAAATACAACTTTGTTTGAACATGAACCTAAAAGCCAAATCTCACTGTTGAAACTCATCCATAAAGTCAGCACTCAGTATATTCTTGACTGCTAGCCTTATAGCAGCATTAACCACCGAAGCATGTGAATACACAGTGACTCGGTGTCTGCAGTAACGTCCTAGGAAGCAGGATTAGAGAATGATAATCAAGTGTCACTCTGTCAGCATCAGGCAAATACTGTCATTAATAAATTCTTACACTACTCTAGCAAAATAGCTATTTCCTTTTCTTTGAAAAAGAAAACTTTGCCTCCCAACCTTATCAAATGGCAGTCATTTTACAGATATATAGGGAGCATTTAAAGAAGTATATACATTTTTAAACTGTATAGCTCTAAAGCACATCAAACCTTGAATCCCACCATCTTTGTGAAATACAAATAAAACACTAAATAGGAAGAAAACTCTTAACAAGAAAGAACATAGGAACTAGATAATGAAGTCAAGAAATTAAAAAAAAAAATTTCCTTAAATGCATTTACAGTAACATTTATACTCCATGCTTCTAATTTAGAGGAAAACAAACTGTAGAAGTATATCTATGCCTAGAAAAAACACTGGAAGGATAAACATCAAAATGTTTTGTTCAAAGTTGATACGAATAACATGCACGGAGGACGACTTCCTCTTTTGTCTTCATGCTTTTCAGTGTTTCTGACATGTATTACATTATAAGCAAAAAGAAGGCCAATAGGTATTTTAAAATCAAATATTTTAAATGTAATTTAATAGAGAACAAAGTAGTAGGCTTCTGAGGTACCAAATCAATATGCTGCAGTGGAAAGTCATTTTCTCTTTCTGATCCTGCCTGTGACCATGTGACATCTTTTCACACTTGCTCAAAATTAACTGCTTCACTACATAATGACTGCAACTACAGCAAATGGGCCTTTTTGTCTGTAAATCAATTACTGGAGAAGGTTTTATCGTTTGAATATTAAGAAGTGAGGCATATATTTGACAATACACAGGGAAATAAAGCAGATCCTCAACATATCATATGCTAATTAAGAATGAATTTAAAAACTCTATTGTCTATGTATCCCAGAGGCATCCTAGCTTATTAGGCAATGCTGGGTTTAGTGGGAGAGTAGACACACTGTCTGTCTCATTTCCAAGTAACTTAAGTGATTTCCATATCATGACCAAAGGCCAGAGTTGGCTGCTAGAAGCGTTCCCTGAGCCCCGCAATATTTTACTCACACAGCTACTGTGACATTATCACCTTGGATGGAAATTTTCATGTTTTCAGATTTGTCTTCCACACTTGACTGAAGCATATTTACTACAAGAACTCATCAAATAAGTGATAAAGGCATGAACGAACTGTCCTAGAAATAACTAAATTTAGAGACAAATGGCAGAGATGGTTCAACAAATCCCAGTGAATTATCTGTAATCTCAATAACATAAAACACTGAAAGAAAGCTAATAAAGCATTCCTTCCTTATGAACGGTCTCTAGCTACCAAAGACTTCTCTCTTTCCTTCAACCCCTGCTCCCCTCATCAATGTTCCTAACATCTTCATGTTATTCAACATCTGCTTTCAAAAAAAAAAGGAACAAAATTAGTTTTACCTGTAGTACACTTAACAAAACCTGATTTTTTCCTCACTAACTAGGAATTATCTTTTGGATTTCATTACACTGTACTGCTATGAAAAATGGTGAAAGCTTGTCATTTTATTTTTCATTTGATTACATTTTCAGTTGCTGCTGAGAACAAGCTTTGGGTGCAGCCATAGATGCAGCCTCCTCCATGAACATCTAGATTGACTTTTACAACCAGCAGGTATTGGATTGAGGGAATTTACATCTACAGCCCCCTGCTGCTAGTTTTACTCTCAGATTGGGAAATAAAATGTACTGTCACCCAGTTAAGCAACTGAGTAAAACTATGCACAAGATAATTTAATAAAATAGTAAACGTACAACCCTCCACAATTTCTACAGGATTAATAATGCCATCTACCTTTTTCCTTATGTATATGGCATGCATCTTCAAAGTTCTTAGAGCAGAAACTTCCAATTACTTACCTGGTTCTGCTCAACTGACAGGAATATCCTTTACTCTAAATCAGCATTTCTTAGTGAGGATATTTTTGGCATTTGGGGTGGGACATTCCTTTACTTTGCAAGACTGTTTTAATTCCATGCATTTTAGCTCCCTCCTCACCCTTTAGTTCCCACCCTCAATCTCAGGTTGTCATTAGCAATTCCCAATCACCGAGATAAACTGTGTCCCACAAATTTTCAAACTGTCCTGGAGGAGGGGGAGTATGACCCCCAACCCCACTGAGAATTATTGCTCTAAATAAACTAAATACATAAAAATTCGCATTTTAAAGATAATTTAATTAATCCCCCCCCAAAAAAAACCCAAAAAGTGAAAAAACAAAAAATAAGCATTATAGGGCTTTCCCTTCAATGACTACAGGCACTAATACCTCTACCACCCCATCCCCCCTCTTGCATTTTCAGGAATATGCAAGGCTCACCTACAATATATTCTTAAGGCAACCTTGGTCGGTTTGAATATTTTCTATTTGACCTCTGATCATTTACCCTTATGTCATAAAACTTCTATGTCAGTTCATATTTCTATGTCTATTTGTGTTGATTACATCTGAGCCATCCAAATTGATTTACCCTTGTCAAGACAGATTTCTAAAGCATTGTTTATTCACAGTATAATCATGCTTCCACTAGTCAGCTATTTGAAAAGCAACAAAGTCCCAACTTGTTCAATTAATGAGAGGTTATCTGCAATTGTAAATCTGTACTTTCTTTAATTGTAAGATCTAAATAATCACTGAGTTGGAAGTTGAGATATGAGTGCCTCCTTAATCTACATGTGCAGCAGGTTCTATAGGACCTGTCAATAGCTGAAGAGGCTTTTTAAAAAATGGGTACAGTAAGACCTGGTAATTCATACATGTACTCAAACATACATTTCCTACAAATATTACCTCAATAGCGGTTTTAGTGGTTTCTGACTGAAAACCCAGCCTCCTCCTGTCAGGCACAGCAAGTCCTAATGCTTTTGTAATTTGGCTCTGTTGCCACAGTCAAGCCAATCAACATTCTCACTTTACTTGGAAACCACTTCACCCTTCCTTGCTTTGTTCATATCAACTGCCACTTGTACTCCTTGGCTTCTTTTCAGCAATCTAGGCTTCTAAAATGCAATTTAGATTTCAGGGTATTTTGCTGTGGGAAGAGATACTCCTTGAGATGGTAAATGAGTCTGCTCAGAGGTGGCTCTAGTTAAAACAGGGAAGCCAGATGTTCACTTATGCCACCCTTCAACTCTGCTCTGCACACAACTTTTCCAGACTTTCCTAAGAACCAAACAGTCCCATGTGGCCCAGGAGCAAGTCTGGCCTCTTTGGCCCTCCATCATCCAAAAATAGGCCCCACTCATCAGTGCCTGACAGCCTTCTGGGAACAGTAATATTCAGGGGCTCAGCAGGAAGTATCTGAAATCCTACATTACATTCTGCTTTACACTTGTTCCTCCTAGCCTTCCTTGACCCCTGGGACTTTCTTACTGGTGCTGTTCATTGCTGTTAGACTTTCTGCTTTAAAAGGCCTGCTCTGATTCCTCTCAGATTGTCACAGACTGGGCTGTTCCAAAGAGAATTAGGGTATCAAATAACATAATACTTTAATGCTCATTTTTTTAAATGTTTTTTAAAAGAATATTTTTTTGTCTTTTTTATATATTTATTTTTTTAAGGCCTTACTCTCGGCATACGGAAGTTCCCAGGCTAGGGGTCAAATCACAGCTGCAGCTGCCACCTGCTGAGCGAGGCCAGTGAACCCGCATCTCCATGGATACTAGTCAGGTTCATTACTGCTGAGCGACGATGGAAACTCCTAAAAGATTTTTACTTTATGTAGTTATTTATTTATTGTCTTTTTAGGGCCACACCTGCCGCATATGTTAGTTCCCAGGCTAGGGATTGAATAGGATCTGTAACCACTGGTCCATGCCACAGCCACAGCAATGCAGGATCCAAGCTGCATCTGCAACCTACACCACGGCTCATGGCAACACCGGATCCTTAACCCACTGAGCACGGCCAGGATCCTCATGGATGCTGGTCAGATTCATTTCTGCTGAGCTACAACAGGAACTCTCATAAAGGTTTAATTTTTAATGACCAACTCTTCATGGGGGAATTTTAGGGACATATCATCAAGGTAAGAGGTGATTTTACAAATTCCCCTTAGGACAAGTTCAAATGGAAGAGAAATGTTGGATTGTACTTATCTTATTTTTGTTAATTCATTTATTAATTTGTTTTATATTTTCCATTTTATAAAGACACAATCCCAAAGCAAGTAACCAAGCACTATCACAGAAGTCTGTTGCTTTTAGGATCCTTTCAATGCCGCTGGCCACACATCAAGCATTTCTTCAAGAGGCCACATTTTATTTATCTGGAAGGCACAGTGTAATTTTTGTGCCCAGCATATACTAGTTACTCAATAAATATTCATTAAATAAATGCATTTGCAGCCAGGGAGCCATCAGGTTCAATGTTCAGAGCAGCCTGTCCTAAACAAAGCCTGCTCTAATCAAGACCCAGAAAATTCCTTAAGCCTAAATTTGGGTAGTGTACATTAAATTACTACCATGGTTTATAAATTCCAAACAAGTTAAAAACTATGTATCTTTGTGTCATCTTCACAAAATAACACATTTGCTATGTAGCACAACTCTAACCTATATTGAGAACTTTACAGAGTCCAGTATCACATTCAATAAGAAAATCTGATGATATCGGTACCATTTTTAACAGAAGAACATACATTTCTGGTTTTCTTCTTTTTCTTGCTACCTGTAGCATACAGAGTTCCCCAGCCAAGGGTTGAATCTGGAGTCGCAGGGGGGGCCTACACCACAGCCATAGTAACACCAGATCTGAGCTGCATCTTCAACCTACATCACAGCTTACAGCAACCTTAGATCCTTAACCCACTGAGTGAGGCCAGGGATCGAGCCCGGATACTCACAGAGACATCAGGTCCTTAACCTGCTGAGCCACAATAAGAACCCCTCTGGTCTTTTTCTTTTTTTTTTTATGATGGCCTTAATTATAGCTTTGAAAGAAATCTCAGACCATCTTGCCTAACTCCACTTTGTCTATATGTTGTGCTTCATGTGCTTTGTTAGGAAGGTTAACAAACTTACCTTAACAAACAAGAGTGTTCTGGACTCATGAACAAATAATTAACTGTGAGACTTAGGGAAAGCAACCTAACCTCTCTGCGCCTTGGCATCCTCATCTATTAAAAGGGGAATAACGGTACTACTACACTGTAAAGATTAAACCAATGTGTTTATATATACATAAACTGTTTGGAGTACTGCCTTCTTGACAGGAAGTACAGACATATGTACTATGCATAGAGTAAGTATATATGAGTTTGCTATTATTATCATTATATATATGTTTATATATAACCCTAACCCTATATGTTTATATATAACCCTAACCCTAATCAAATCATCCTGAAATAAACTATAATTAATAATAATCATTAACCTCATATAGTCAAAAAGTAATAAATTCATTCAACACTGAGAACTTCCTTATAAACAGATGCTGCGCTAAACTGACCCATGCCACTTAATCCAGTGCTCTTACTATTAAGCACTACAAATAAAGGAATACGTCCCCATTTCAAAATTCTATGGCTAGAAAATCTGAGGGGGAAATGAAAATATAAACAGTGGAAGATTAGTTTAAAAGATTAGTGGACTTCCCCTGCGGCTTATATCATGACTATGTGGCACTGTCACTACTATAGTTGTGGTTCAATTCCTGGCCCTGGAACTTCCACATACAGCAGGTGCAGCCGGAAGAACACAAATAAATAAATAAAAGATTAGTTAAGGAGTTCTCTTGCGGTGCAGTGGGTTAAGGATCCAGAACTGTCAATGCGATGGTCTGGGTCACTGCTGTGGCACAGGTTTAATCCTTGGCCTGGGAACTTCCACATGCTGAGAGTGTGGCCAATAAAAAAGATTAGATAAAAAGGAAAAATATGAAAAAATTTTTACTGACTATGAAAAGATGTTTGAGATAAACTGTTAAATGAAAAAAAAAAAAAAAAAAGAACAGGCCCATGAGATGTGAGAAGATTATCATTTCTTTTTTATAAAAATATAACATACTGAATATGTATTTATATATTCATAGACCAAAAAACTCTGGAAGAGTAAACACTAAAGTGTTCACAATATTATCTCTATGTAACAGAATTATGATTTTTTTTTCTTCTTTTTGAAAAGTTCTTTGGTAAATAAAAACAACTCAAAAACTAAAAGTAAGAAAACACTGTGTATACTATAAGCTTTCATAACAAATACACTTTTAAAAATACTAATTGGCTAAACAGAGATTAACCAAATAATTCATAAATTTGTTATTTACTATGCAGGATGAGATTATTAATTGTTAACTGCTTGAAATATGAACTCAAGCAGCAAAAATATTCCAGAGTCAGGCCAGTGCTTCTTAGAACTTTATCTTAAAAAGAACTTTTGGAGGAGTTCCCGTCGTGGCGCAGTGGTTAACGAATCCGACTAGGAATCATGAGGTTGCGGGTTCGGTCCCTGCCCTTGCTCAGTGGGTTAACGATCCGGCGTTGCCGTGAGCTGTGGTGTAGGTTGCAGATGCGGCTCGGATCCCGCGTTGCTGTGGCTCTGGCGTAGGCCGGTGGCTACAGCTCCAGTTCAACCCCTAGCCTGGGAACCTCCATATGCCGCGGGAGTGGCCCAAGAAATAGCAACAACAACAAAAAGACAAAAAAAAAAAAAAAAAAACTTTGGAACCACACCAAATATATAATCTACATCTGTTACAAACTTAATGTCCTATACCTGGCAGAAAACATTTATTATTTTCTAAATGATGGCTGTTCTAATATGCTCATCATATTTTTTTTTATAAAATTGAGAATTTAAGGAGTTCCCATAGTGGTGCAGCAGAAACGAACCCGACTAGGAACCATGAGGTTGTGGGTTCAACCCCTGGCCTCGTTCAGTGGGTTAAGGATCTGGTATTGCTGTGAGCTGTAGTGTAGGTCGCAGATGCAACTCTGATCTGGCTTTGCTGTGGCTGTGGTGTAAGCCAGTGGCTACAGCTCCGATTCAACCCCGAGGCTGGGAACCTCCATATGCCACAGGAATGACCCTAAAAAGACAAAAGACAAAAATTTTTTTAATTAAATTAAGGATCTAAAATGGTTAGGAAAGGAGTTCCCGTTGTGGCTCAGCAGTAATGAATCTTACTAGTATCCATGAGGAGGCAGGTTCTATCTCTGGCCTCGCTCAGTGGGTTAAGGATCCAGCGTTGCCATGAGCTGTGGCTACAGCTCCAATTTGACCCCTAGTCTGGGAACTTCCATATGCCTCAGGTGTGGCCCTAAAAAAAGACAAAAATTAAAAAAAAATAAAATAAAATGGTTAGGGAAGCAGGCTTCTCCATGTTAATAATACCGGTTACCAACATCATGTTGTTTTGTATTTGGGAACATGTTAGAGATGTTGCATAATCTTTCCTTACAATAAGTGGGCAATACAACACAATCACTGATAAAAACTTTTCACTTTAGGATTATTTTTAAAGTTCATATGAGTCCATATATTCTTGAACACCTAACCTTCAGAGAAAGACATTTTCTGTTTCAATTATTCCCTATAGTCAAGAATGCTGCAGGGCTGATTCTAAACACAATTATAAAGCGCCATCTAGTGGGTGTTTTATTAAGTTTCTCTGCTTACACTTAAATGTGAGAAAATAATCTTTAGAAAAGCTAGTCTGAGTGGTCAAAAGGTACAAACTTCCAGTTACAAATTAAGTCAGTCCTAGGAATGTAATGTATAGCCTGGTAATTGCAGTCAATACTACTGGATTATACATCTGAAAGTTGTTAAGAAAGAAGGTCTTAAAAGTTCTCATCACAAGAAAAAAAGTCTGTGGTGGTGTTAACTACACTTATTTAGTAAGCATTTATACACACACACACACACATATATATATACACACAAACATATATATATATATACACACACACACACATATATTGAATCATCATGCTATACACCTGAAATACAATGTTGCACCGCAAAAATAGCTATTCTGTATGAGGAAACAGCTATCCCTCACAGCATTTCCACACCAATTACTGATCTGAGCTAGTGGATTACAAATCATTTTTTTTTAAACACACTTCTGACTGATAACATTGATTTTATATCTCAAATTGAACCTCTGCCAACACTACAGAGAATAAAAAAGAGCCCAATTATCTCCTAAGTGGTCTAGGACTTATAACGACACCAAACACAAGCTAGAGAGGAGATTATATTTAACAAACATGCTTTTATCATTCATTTCAGTTGATAACAATAAAATACTAGCATCATTATATCAGGACAGTAATTACTATTACTTCTGGTCTACACTATATGAAAACAAATTCACTAGTTCTAAATAAGTCATACCTGGTATTTAATCAGTAGGCTTCTAGCAAAGCCTTTAAAGTAGTATCCTGTCCTGGCACATACAAGCTGTAAAGGCCCTCATTTACCATTAGGGGTGGCAACAACACAAGTTATGACCAATTAAAATAAAGGTAATGAATTAAAGCAGAAGAAATACACAATCAAGGTAAAGTAAAAGGCTGAGATATCCACATGTTTATAGATTTAATCTGTGATAATTCAGATAAAAATTTAGGGCTAGAGTTAAACAAATGAAATTCTTATCTAAATTTTCCTAGTTATAGACTCAATATTGTACCTTCAGAAGCAATCTCTGTAAATATATATATATATATATATACAATTTTTTTTTTTTTTGTGGTCTTTTTGCTATTTCTTGGGCCGCTCCTGAGGCATATAGAGGTTCCCGGGCTAGGGGTCGAATCGGAGCTGTAGCCACCGGCCTACACCAGAGCCATAACAACACAGGATCCAAGCCACGTCTGCAACCTACACCACAGCTTACGGCAATGCCGGATCCTTAACCCACTGAGCAAGGGGAGGGATAGAACCCACAACTTCATGGTTCCTAGTCCGATTCGTTAACCACTGAGCCACGATGGGAACTCCATCTATAAATATTTTTAAAAGCTTCTAATTATCTAGATATTTTCAGATTCCCACACTGTAAAATAGAAATGATCAATTTATTTGGAAAGCATCACATTCAGTGATGAAATGAAAAGTTCAGACTCAGAATTGTCCACAATGAGTTGTAACTGACAGCTTTAGGAAAATTTTGCATGCTTTACTACTGTTTCTGGGTATTTAATTTTAGGGAAATTTCTGTTTAAGGGGCTACTCTTCTCAAAATGAGATGCCTGATTTTATAGAATTGATACGGTTTGCAAATCCAAAACCCAGTCCTTGGAAATCACTCTGTCCTCCCATTTTCAGATGAGGAAAAACAAGATCCACAGGAGTCAAAGGTTAGGTCAGGTCCACTAAATGAACTAGAGGCAGAGTTAAGATCCAGGTCTCAATAACAAAATTAGAACTCTTTCCACTATACCACACTGCGTTTTTATTCTTTTCCAAATGGAAATGGAATGTTTACAATAAGTTCTTCTTAGGGTACTACAGTTTCATTTTTAACCTAAAAGGTTCACGTGGTAGCTGCTGCCCAGATGCGCATGAAAGGCAAACAGGGGTGTTAAAACTGTGAGTTTCTTCGTGATCATCAAAGAAAATAAAGCGGCTTCTGTGGAGCAATTTACATCAGTGATTTCGAAAAGGGGACCAGAGAACAGGGGATAGACACAGCAGTTAACTCAAGTGGGAAGTGTTATTGTTTACTGAGAGGGTAGAAGGAGTTGCTTTGGCTTCCTACCAGTATGGTCCTTAAGCTTTTGATAGCTGGGTAGACACCATTTCCTCAACACTCAAAAAGTGACAGCTAAGAAACAGAAGTTCACAGAATAAACAGAAGAGCACAAGCTAACTTCTATTACTTAATAAGCAAAGCTCTGATTTCCCTCAAAACCGCTAACTTTACCTCTCACTATCTCACATAGTATATACACACCATACATTCTTTCAGCTCTGATTCAGTTCTAATCTCCAGGGTCTAAAACTTTTTATGCTGTTTTCCTGTCAGATTTGGGGCAACTGATACTTCTATTTAACTTTTAATCTACACTTAAAAATGTCCTTTTTGCTACTACTTTCCTATTTATTTCTTACTACTCATAGGGCCATATTTCTGCACAGCAAATACACACATAAGCAAAAAATATCAAAGTATGGGTTCAAATATGGACCCTTGGCTAAATCTCCTAACCTCTGAATCTCTGGTTGCTTCCATCTGGCTCCGGAGAGGCCCATCTGGCTCTAAATTATTCTAAGGCTCTCTTTCTTGAGAACACTCTACAACAGGCTTCAACATAACAAAACCTATCCGGCCTGTCCCCAACATTACGTCTTCTGCAAATGCTTTAAACAGCAGTCCAAGGAGTCTGCAGTGATAGGACCAAATCTAAAAGAGGTTCTTTGTAGCTTACATGTGAATTGCTTTTGAGAAAGTCTCTGTCGACATCTTACTTTGGCTCCTCCTCTATACAAACTGCTGTGGAAGCCTAAGAAAAGCAGCTTTCAAATGTGCAAGTGCACAGATCTGGTGCTGCTGCCACCAGACTGCAACGGCTGCCAGGGGACCGGGCTGAGTCAAAGCAATTCTACACATCACAGCCCTCAACGTCTTCCCTTTACTTGGCAGCTATACACTGGGATCAGTCATCCAGCTAAATGTCAAGAGTCCCAAAGTCATTATCGGTGCAAAAGGTT
Organism: Sus scrofa; assembly: GCF_054392235.1. Classification (NCBI taxonomy): domain Eukaryota; kingdom Metazoa; phylum Chordata; class Mammalia; order Artiodactyla; family Suidae; genus Sus; species Sus scrofa. Next base: position 166,581,388 of record NC_139395.1, read on the forward strand.
CCAGTCTGCAACTTTCAAAATGATATAACTTCTAAAGCGTTACAGAGGAGATCTTTTTACATTATTATTATAAACTTGGACTAATTGGTAAATATTAAAAGGGTAGTGAGACCATGACTCGGCAATTACACGTTGTTATGTGTTTTAAAGAACAGTCACATACACCTTCAGAATCTAAGGCATCACTGGCACTTATTAAAGAATCAAACAGAATCAACAGGAACCATTTTTAATGCTACTTACGTCCTCTGAGAATTCTCAAAGATATTTACATGTGAATGCCTCATTTTCAGGCTCCTCTAACACTTGTTTCCCACTTTTAAGGCAATCACACAAATGATTAATTTACAGGCTCTTTTTCCTTGAAAAATTTATCTTCGTGAGTATTACTAATGGTTCTGGCCAAAATATATCATACATAAGCTCGAGTGCATTTTATTTTTTGAAAGCGAGAAAAATTAGCTTTACTTTTTGTGGTCACACCCCTCTGTAAAAAGCAGTTAATTTCTGCCTCCAACAAAATGAAATACTTGAAGACTGTCACTGAAGACAGCTCCTCTTGTACAGACACTGCTCTGTGAGTCTCTTATATGAAAAGAAGCTACCAAATGAAAAAAAAAAAAAAAAAAGTACGTATTTAAATAGTAGGAAATGTATTTCTATCAAACAGGTTAATTTTTTTTTCTGCTTTTAAGGGCCACACCTTCGGTATATGGAAGTTCCCAAGCTAGGGGGTTGAATCGGAGCTGCAGGTACCAGCCACAGCAACGCCAGATCAGAGTCAAAGTCTACAATCTACTCTGCAGATCACAACACCAGATCCTTAACCCACTGAATGAGGCCAGGGATTGAACCTGCATCCTCATGGATGCTACTCAGGTTTGTTACTACTGAGCCACAATGGGAAATCCCTAAATAGGTTAATTTTGAAAATAATCCTGCATGCAATATGTTATGCTAACTTTTGAAAGAATTTATAGTAGACAAACATTCTGAGTAAGAGATATTTCTAAGAAAAAAATTTTTAATGGGTCTTACTGATAATCTGTTCTCTTATCAGGAGCAATTTATAAAAACGATAATCTTATTATAAAGGAGACACGCTTTGATCTTAATCAGTATTATTTTCATTCTCTAATAACCTGACAATTTTTTTTAACTTTCGGCTATGCTCTTGATTTTGGAAGGCAACTATACAACTCAATCAAAGAGGAAATTAATAATATGATTTTTAAGGTTTGGAGGGATGGGGTGGAGAGTGAGTAGGTAATAAAGGAAAATGCTGGGTTGGGGGTAAGAGAAATGTAGAATAAAAGTTCATTATAAACATGTAAAATGGCCATTTTATTATAAATTGAGCTTTTAGACACAGGATATGAAAACTCACTATCGTATCCCTAGAAAAACTCTTTGCTCAAATCAGACAAATCTTACTGCATCCCACATAAGGTTGTTATCATACAACTCCTCTTATCACCTCCATAAGTTTTTTCTCTACCGACTTGCTCTCCTTTCTTCCCCATCAAAATTCTGCTAATAACTTAATGAATGTGGAACTCCTCTTTTTAATCAGAATAACTTGATTTAGGAAAAAACTCTTATTTATTTTTTACTCCTACTTTGATTTTCAATCACTTTAAAGATACCCAATTTAAGTGTCTCATTGAAAGAAGAGAAAATTCAGGTCCAAATGAAGAAATCTGCTCAAGATCCCAGAACTTGTTCAGGGTGAAAGAGCTGGGACTAGTACAAAGTTATCCCTGTGGTTTAATTTTTCATTTTCACCCACACTGAGAAAGTCTAAAAGGTAACATTTAATAATAGCTAAAGATTATTTTGCAATATTTTTAAAACAATAAGCAACTGGTACTTTTTCACAAAGTATAATAGTTTCATTACATAAAAATTCACATCATTAAATTTGTTTCATTAAAATAACCAACATCATTCAACATTCAAAACAAATGTATTAAGCATCCATCCACTGCCTTGCCAAGCACCTTGGAAAAAAAAGGCAAAACAACAGATGAGGGCTAAGAAGGAATTCAGACCTATGAGAAAATTCATCATAAGATCATATTATCCTGGGAAGGTTTGATTAACTTACCGTATCGTATTCCAACAGACTACAGAACTTAGAAAGAAAAAAAAAATTAAAAAAAACCAACCTAACAACATATTCTTCCCCTGATGCAGCTGCTTTTTTATATCATCTTCAACTTCAACTTCTAAATAATTCACATCTTACACTGATTGTGTATCCTATCTCAAGGAACTAGTGATAGCACAACACATCACAGATTCAAAAACACTGTAAACATTCCATTTCTACCTGGACTACGAAACATTTTTAACCTAGGTTCTTTCCATGAAATGCCACATTCAACTATGCTTAAAAACTGCAATCATGTTATTCTAGATCCTCTTTAACTTAAAATACCAGTTTGCATCAAGTAGCTAGGACCTTTCTACTAATAAGTCAAATCCTCCCATCAGTTATTTTTCAAACTGTTAATCAGAATAAAAACAATCTTTCTCAAATAATCTGAGCACTTAACAATTATGTAGGAATACGTAAAATAATTAATGCACTTATTTTATACTCAGGGAGCTGTGAAGAGATTCTTAGCGTTTCACATAAGTGACTATAAGACATCTGCTCTACTTCTCAGTTCAAGATTCCAGACACAAGATTACATTTCACCTCAAAGTCATCAAGCAGGAGGCAGCATTTTCAATGTGCCAAGTCTTAATGATGAGTTTTATCAATGGTCATAATTTGGTGGTTAGGACTTTTCCCAACCTTATTAATTTTTCTGTACCTATCAGGGATGAAGAGTCCCAAGTAAGAACTTTGAAGATATCCAATTTTCAAGAAAAGGTCCTCAGAAAACAAAAATCGTAAAAGTAACTTGGATTTCTAGCTGAAATACAATTTATTATTTTAATACACTCTTCCATTATGAAGTTTTAGTTATGCCAGAGACTTATCAACACTCTCTTCCTCCCTAAATATTAATAGCAATGGTCTCTCAAGGAGACGATCAGTTTGCAGTCCGACATGGCTCTAATAAAATGTGTGAATAGTTTTAGATCATTGTACTCAATTTTACAGTTACTAAAAGTCTTTTGGGACGTCATTCTCAATATGCTTCTGGCTCTGTCCATTTCATCCTCTGGATTGATTTTCTTCAGTGAACTAAGGCATTCATCGTTTTTTATCAAATAGCACACATAAAACTACAATTTTTTTTCATCTTGTGAACAATATCAAGATATATCCTTTGCCATGTCAATCTTGAGATGAAGATTCCATGTTTTCCTTTGAGGATCACAAAGTAATCCAGGAGAAAAAAACAGTAAGCATATTACCACTTCAGCTTTCTTATTAACAGTCTCACTGGTGTTGAGGCCAAATCTGCCCAAATTTCAACATAAGATTACACTACATGTGAATTTCAAGACCTCAAGCTACAGAGAGAAGTTCATATTACAGCAGCCAAAATCTAATCCAAATGCTTATTTTTATTTCTTTACACTACCCAAATCAAATAACCTTTGTCGAGCAACTGCAGACACTCAGCTGAGTCAATGAACATATTACAGACAGCTGCTTTTTATTTATGGACCTAAAACTATTTTTACTGAAGGAAATGCAGGTTATACAAAGAGAAATAAAAATCAGGATTTCCCCCCCCCCGCCCATCCCCCAAGAAGTTTCCATTAGAAAGGCCTCCACTTTGGCAGAGTTTGAGGAAGAACCAGCAATCTGATATATATATATGTAAATCTCATTTAACCAGAAAACAACTAACCAATATTCCTCAATTAACCACGGGGGCAGGGGCACTTTTAGAAAAACCCACAAATTATAAAAACAAGCTCATATCAACTTAGAAAAAAAAATCCCAAAGCTTCCAGAATGTCTCAGGCAGGCGGCGGAGGGGTTGTGGGTGTTGGTGGTGGGCAATCGTTGTTTCAGTACCTACCTTTTTCAAATCTCCACCTTTTCTACATACTATATACTTCTAAAACTGTAAAATAAGTATGTTTCTCATTAGAATGAGGACGCCAAGATCATTTCTCCATTAAAAAACAAACTTCATTTACTATTAATGAAGAAATTCAGTTTTGAATTAACATTTCTACAATGGTTTACAAATATTAAAACTTTTCAAGCCAACATTCAATGAGTAAGAAAAAGGAACCTAAACTACTCTTTCCTAAACATTCCACTTTATCCTATAATTTTTATTCTAGGAAATTGGGACACTGATTTCATTTGTGATACACCAAAATCACTATTTGGTAGGAAATATACCCTCATCCTATTATTCTAAATAGACATAAAATACATTAACAATCCAAATTTAGTCAATTGACATTTTTCTCTAAATTATCAGAAAACATTTTTTCAAATGCTGTGATTGAGAAATGGTTAAGTCTTAGATATAATATCTTTATCAAACTCAAACCCAGGTGTACTAACATAGCTACAGTTATGTATAGAAAATGCAAGAATAGAGTCCTAATTTGGATCTATTTGATAATTGCTAAAAAAAGGCATCTATGACAAATCAAATAAGGAATAAAAAGTTCATCTGTTCTCGATTTCATGCTTCATGAGTCAGAGCAAGGGAGTAGGAAAGGCTTGGACTTGGCCATCAGACTGGCCTGGCTACGAATTTTTACCACCACTAGTTGTCTGTTCACTCATCTGTAACAGCAGGCTAGTACCTAATTCATTGCCTGGTAAGAATGGAAACATAATATGGAAAATCCCTTTTAGAATGTTTCACATATGCTGCTTTAAATATTTATTTAAAAAAAAAAAGCATGAATGAAGGTATTTTATTTTTTCTTCAGGCCCTTTGGTACCACCTCACCCCAAGAGATGATTACAGTAACTCCTAAGTGATAATCTCCATTTCCAAACTAATCTATCAGTAGTTTTATTCAGAGACATGCTTTAAGCCTTTTGTCCTCTGAATCCAAACTTTTCAATGGTAGACTTGAGAGTCTACTCCCAAAATTTAATTCCTCAGAGAGGCATTCCATATCTTTTTTGTGCCCTTGCTTCCTCACCTCCATTCTTCTCCCTCAAAACACAAAAATCTGGCCCCAAACTTCCGCTGTCCTTCTCTATATCCCTGAAGATGCATTCAAGACTCAACCTCCTGCATTTGGGTACTTTCTTGCCTCCTATTCTTGGCCCAGTGACCCTTTCCTTTTAAAAGGCCTTTTTTCTTCCTCTCCATGCAGGTGAAAATAACATCCTCTTTCTCCAAATTTCTTAATTCCTACAGCATGAGCCATAAACTTCCCTGTGACCTTCTTCTGCTATTGTCTTGAACAATTATTTTAAATCTGTGACTCTTAGCCTCTTCTTGTTTTTACCTGCACTAGAGACACATCCACAGCAGCAGCAGCAGCAGCAGCAGTAGCCTCCTAACTATAGACAGTCTTACACAGAAAATAGCCCCTCATTGAAAAGCAGAGATTTAAATCCTCTAAGCTAAACTTGTCCAGGTTCATCTTCCCCATACCCGTCACCTCTAAATGAAGGAGAGGACTTAGAAGTCGCCAGAAAAATGTAAAGGAAGAAATAAGAGGACACAATCCCACCACAATTTTACCATCATGAAAGAACCAGAACCTCTAATGAAAACCATCTTTGAAATTATTTAAATGCAAACAATTTTTAAAAATCGAAAACAACAACAACAAAACGTCTGGCACATTTTTTACAGTTTGAAAGAAAAAGAAATGTACGCAATCCCTGAGTAAGCTCCAGTAAGAGCAGAAGAAAGGCTGTCTTGATGAGCTTTAATCCCAAGAGAACAGCTGACTGGACGATTCCATTCAGTGAAAATCAGACTCACTCACTCTTGCCCTGGTACTGGATCTAGAAGTTCTCTGACTCAGGAGTTCCAGAGCACCAACTTCCCTAGATTCAGAGTGATTATTCTTCACAGTTGACAGGGTACTAATTAACGAACACACAAATCCTGTGTTTACAGGGCAGCTTAAAATTCACAGAAAGTAACACTGCCATCTACCCAGTGTGAGGGTTAAGAAGCATAACTATAAATGAATAAAAACAGCAGCCAAGATTCCCCTAAGCTCAAAACAGACCTTAAACTTAAGGGCGCAGATGCCATCATTCAAAGGAGACATGGTGTGTAGCTGGCTCAGGGAAAGGGAGTGACGTGTCTACCAGTGAAACACAAAAGAAAAGAAACGTACAGGTTCTGAAGATTTGGTGGCAGAAACAGCTTGGCACAGACAGACACAGAGGAAAACCATATTTAGTGATCTTTACCAACATTATGACGCCTAGGTCATCCTCCTAGAGTCTCAATCCCTCAAAACAATATCAAGATTAAAGTGCAGCTGCTCTACTTTCTGTTCTATTGTTTTTATGGGGAAAAAAAAAAGTCAGTGATTTCTTTTTCAGATTTAAAAAAACCTAGTCAGCCATTTAGAAATGTGGACTCTGCGACGAAGATAATGAATAGAAATTAACTTCAGGAAAAACAGATTTGTTGCGTACTTCTTTTTCCTCAAAATTACAGACTCATCTGAACATTTCACTGTTTTCTTATCCAGATACAAACTCCCAGACAAAATAAATATTGCTATTCTAGCAACACCTACATTTGAAAATCAAAATGATTTTTACAAGATGCTTTTTAGTAATACAGACAAATCTATGTTTTGTATAATTACATGAGTAATTACATAAAGCTCAACTTTGAGCTTACTTTTATATGTACTACTAACTTTGCTGTATAACAGATACAAAACAAGAGTAAAAATTAAATATGCAGTTCAAAATGTATTAATTTGGCATGTTAAAATTTCTCTTTTGGAGTTTCTATTGTGGCTCAGCGGTAAGGAACCCGACTATTACTCATGAGGATGTGGGTTTGATCCCTGGCCCCGCTCAGTGGGTTAAGGTTGTGGCATTGCCATGAGCTGCAGTGTAGGTCACAGACCTGCCTTGGATCTGGCGTGGCTATGGCTGTGGCATAGGCTGTAGCTCTAATCTGACCCCTAGCCTGGGAACTTCCATATGCCGCAGGTGCAGCCCTTAAAAGACAAAAATACAATGTGATAAAATAAAAAAATTCCCTTTTCAAGTTAAGACCATTCAGTGCAAAATCTATAATAAATGCATTTCCTAGTATCTACTAAATAAAAATTTGTCACGTTTATATACATTCATAAATTTTCTCTGTATTTAAATGTGATCCAACTTATTAACACATGGTGTGTTTTCACTTTTTGCTGCAACTTAAATCATTAGAGAATATATGGTTCTTTTTCAAAAGACATTAAACTAAAATACTGAGTGCTGTAGGTTTTCAGAAGCACTTTCAAGCCTGTCTAAATTAATAAAATACTAAATGAATTAGTACTACAAAAGAAACTTATCACTGATAACCTAAAATATTAATGTGAATACTTAATAGGTCAAGCCTTTTACATTAATCAAAGACACATGAAAAGAGTGGTGAGAGTTAGCATTCCCCTATCAGTCAAGTTTTCATGTCAGGTAATTTCTCCCACTTTAATCCATATAAGCAATAAAAAGGTGTTTCTCTCCTTGTAGTCCTCAAGAACAAAAATTTGTGATCTGTTCTTCTACAGATAGGATAGCATTAACTGCTTCTTTCAAGAAGAGAACATTTGGCATAATATCTTTCCAAGGAGTTTTGTCAAATAAGCAGTTAGAAGGGGTGAACTAACACAGGTAGCCTGGCTTTTGATTCCTCGTGACAGGACAGTCCAGTAAATCTTGGGTGTTTTATATGTACTGAGGCTGGAGGTGAGGTGGGGGGGGTTAATGACTGGTCTTTCAATAAGTATTTTTTTAAAAACTACAAAGATTTTAAAACTTCCATTTAGAATGAAGTTAATGTTATTAAAAATAAACTCTCATTTTAAAATTTTTCAGCCTTTTTCATTTTTTTAGTTATAAAATTTTCTCTTGCCTTACTCTCTTCTTAGCTGAAAAATTGCCTGACTTAAACGGGATTTTTCACAAAGCAGATCCATAATATCATGAGAAGATTCAACTATTTTGTGTCCCTTAATGAAAGAAAGAGCCTCTTTAATTTTGGTTAATGGTCAAATAGACAGCTGTCTGACCAGGACCCTCAGGAGTGACTGGGCAGTGTTTATTACAATTTACAAAAAGTTAAGATAGTTTGTGTCCCTTGCTCCATGTATTCTGCTCTCTGGTTTCTTTTACCTTTGATCCAGAGTTCGGTGGTACCAACAAAATAAATTCTGGTCAAGTAATAGGTTCAGGAAATATCAGTCATATTAGAATCTAGAGAGTCAGATAATTCCTTGAAAGGAGTTACACAGCACAAATCCATTGGAGAGTGGGCATCCCTGCCATGGTGAGGGGAAGACAGGGCCAAGGTAGCAAGGGGAGGAGTTCAGGTCTCACTCACCATTTACCTGGGCTTGAGGAGTCCCTAGCAGAGAAGCCACGGAAGAAGGGCACGGCAACTTGCCTCCAGCACCAGATGAAGACAGACCCATCGACTTCAAGGATCAACAACAGGTAAAACCAACACTGACTTAAAGGTGGTAGCTGGTGTGTGAGAAAAGACATGGGGTTAAGCTGTATAGCAAGTAACAACGGAAAGGCGGACTGCCCCGGTCATAGCTATGGGGCTGGAGAAGAGAAGGAGAAACAAGAAGCCAGAGCTCAGTGTTCTGCACTGAACAACGCCTGGGCTGCCTGGGGAAAGAAATTGGGAAGCCAAAGACATTCATTACACTTTCTCAAAGAAAGATAAATGTATTCTTTCTCAGAACACATCAGACCTAAATAATGACAGAAGAAGGGAAGCTGGATGTATGCCCCACTTGCTGGAGTTATAAGAGACAACTGGCAGGTTGCTGTAACACAGCTATGGGCCTAACGCCGGGGAAGGTAAGATGGATTCAGGCTTTGGTAGTGGTGCCCAGACATCCGTGAGAAACTATATTTCATTTCGATTGAAAACAGAATACAAAAGGCTAGAGTCAAGAGGATTCTTACACATCACTGGTCTACCACTCTCATTTTGTAAAAAACCAGAGGCAAGCACAAGAAGAAATGACTACTTACCGTTTACAAAGCTACCCACAGGCAGAACTATTTACAGGATGCATGATTTTTGCCCATTGCTTTTAGCATAATTATTATTGCCAAGCAGGGAAAAGGCATTTCACAGTCTTTACTATATTTACATCTTTACTTTCTTCATTCAATAAACATCTACTGAATAATAAGTACTAGGCACTAGACTAAAAGTTGGTACACTCCCCTGGAAAAGCTCAGAAAATGAATGTGGGAGATAGTGGTACTAAGTTTGACAAGAGACAAAACACTGAAGTCAATCAACTAAAATTATGGACCTCCAAGTACAAAGTATAAAGATAGGAAGAATTGTGATATGAAAATTGGAATGGATTTTGCAAGTATAATCAGATACCAAAAGAACCAATGGCTGAGGGAAAACAAAACAAAAGTAGGTGAAAGACAGAAAAGGGGAAAGAGTGGCAAACACATGTCATTTATTCAAGATTTAAGGACTTTTGCAACACAGAACAAAACATAGGCCAAGTCACCACAGCTTGTAAACAGTCCTCTGTGGGTCACTCTCTCAAATCTCAAATTAAGGAAAAAAATAAATCAGTAAAAGATGTGTCCATTTCTCTGCCCAAACTGTCTTTAGAAGTCAGAAATAGCTGACAATTTTCATTTACATAAGAGAACATTACATTATTATGATGTTGTTTTCCTGGGAGAAAAAAATTAGCTCACAAATATACCCAGCTATACAGGATGTCTAGACTTGAGAGGGTTTGAGAAAACGTTTGAGTGACAACTGGAAAACTAAGAGAAATAAAAGCAGCTGCTGCAAAGGATAAAGCTAATTAATAAAGGTCAGAATTATTGTTAAAATGGTGTTACAGGCAACTAAAAAAATTCTTTAAACAAAAAATTAGTGATTTTGAAGAACTATATAGGACATATAGAACGAGAACACAACTACCAAGAAGATAAATGTAACAAATTCTATGGAAATCCACTTGCCATGATCCTATAGAGTTTGAGGTTGGTTTGACCCAGAAGTTCTACCCATGAACACATACCCTAGAGAAATAATATGTACCTAAAGAGCAGGACTATCAAGACTTTTTCCTCCACAGCTTTCTCTCTCATGATAAAAATTGTAAACAATCTAAGTAGCCATCAAAAGAAAGTGGGTAATTTGTGGTATTTTCATACAACGAAATACAACTGTGATCATAAATGAATTACAGGTATAAGCAAGGATGACTCAAACATGTTGAGTGGCACAAGAGATTGCAAAAGAAAACAGTATTTTTATAGAAAATTCAAAAACAAGCAAAACAATGTAGGAGATACATAAAATAAGTGAGAAAACTATAAAGAAAAACAAGGAAGTCATAAAGTCAACATTCAGGATTGTGGTGGTGGTTGGAGAGGTAATAGAACCTGAGCCAGGCATAGCTCTATTTCCTAAGTTAGTGGTAGGTATTCAGTTATTCTTGTTAGTGTTATTCTTGTATCTTACATATTATAAATATTCCCCATATATATAGCATTTTTGAAATACAATAGGGTTATTTCTATTTTTAAAAAGTTCTCAGAAATAACACTATACCTAACACACTATTTTCAAGGTACCTTTTTTTTTTTTTTTTTTTTTTGTCTTTTGTCTTTTTTGTTGTTGTTGTTGTTGCTATTTCTTGGGCCGCTCCCGCGGCATATCAAGGTACCTTTTAATCATCTGCAAGTAACAAGTACCTAGCACACATTCAGGACTTTATAAAATTAACTTTTTGAACTCACACGACAACTCTGAGGTAAATATTTTCATCCTTAGTTTATATAGAAGGAAAATGAGGCTCAGTTCTGTTTCACAGATGACCCAACATTACACAGCTAGCAGCTGCGGGATTCAAACCATCTCCAACTCTGAAAGCCACGGCGTATCTGTAGGTAGGACTATCTCAGATACAACAACACAAATGAATTTCCAACACAAACACAAAACTGACTTGCTAGAGTTCAGTTTACTATTTAAATTCATCTTAGCATTTACAATGTGTTCTCCCTACAGCACATTCTAATAATGTGCATTAACTGTATGTCACAGTACCTCATTATTATTTCATAATCATGAGTCACTCTTAAACTCTATAAATTCCACAACTGGCAACAGATACCAAGTATGTTTATGGAAAACCTCAATTTGGCTGTACTTTTCATTACCTGAATTTCTCTTAAGAAGTTTAAGGAATGTTAGGTGTTGTCAGGCTGAAACTTAGCACTCATTTCTCTGCCCTCCCGTCAGGGACTCACTCACAGGCAAGCAAACAGGCTTGCCAAGCCCCACAGAAATTAATCACTTCCACCCTCTGTTTTTTTTTTTTTTTTTTTTTTCATCTTTCCGCCAACAATACTCCAAAACCTATTTTTAAACTCATGCTGGAAACTCAATCAATGCCCCCTGGTTTCCTGTACTCTATTAACTGTAGGCCTCTACACATATACAACATATTTATATAATTACTTGTCAACTTTTTACTTTGTTGTTGCTTTCATCTGCATGTGTGTCCAGCTTGCCAGAACCACTGAGAAGTGTTTACAAGTTTACTTCTTCTGAGTTCTGCCCTAACTCATTCTTCTTCACCCAAAGCACCAACAGTGCTCTGTAAACAGTAGTCACTTAAGAAATGCTGATTGACTTACTACAGCGGAACAATTCGCCTCTGGTATTTCTCAATATCCCAGTGAAGCCTCCACATCTACATACATGCTGGAGATGATACCGGGTACCGCTAGAGGCTTGGGGTCTTCCTGGGGGTGCCTGGGACAAGAAAAACACAGAGAGAGACCAAAGACAGTCAGGAGAAACACAGAGAGAGGGAACATGGAAATAAACAGAGGACAGAACAGACTGAGAGGAGCCAAAGAGCCAGGAGTTATACAGAGATTAAGCAGCCAGAGACACTTAGAGACAGGGAGGAGAGTTAGTAATCAGAACTTGAGTTTGGGGTTGGAAACCACATTTTTATTACTATTTACTCCTATAATAGGTGCCTTCATGTTCCTAAATTTATGGTATAACTGACCATTTCAAAGTTATTTTTATGGTTTTTCTGAGCTTGTTTCTTTATCTACTAAAATTCATTCTTACACAGTAGCATCTTTGGAAATCCATACACACAGAAACAGACACAATTCTCAAAATAACCCAGCAGTAAATAAGGAAATAATTTTCCAATTCGTCAATTTAGAAAATAATTACCTCAGAGAAGTAATATGACTTGCCCAAGGTCACAAGCAAGGACATGATAATTGGAGCCCCAATCCAATTATCCAGTGCTTTTTCTGATCTCCTATGTTCTCTACTAGAACTGAATCATATATAAATCCAAACTTTTTATAAAATAAAATTCAAACTATTCCACATAAAACTTTTTATCTGTTCAGACAATGAACTGTTCAGGTTACTAAGATACTTGACTTCAGAGCTTCATTTATTTAAAATCTATCAGAAAAAAATTAATTAGAATGAAAATAAATCAGAACGATGGAAAATTTCAAACAAATGAAATTACGTGAACCACCACTTGATGAAATTTTAACATTAAACAAAAGAGGTAGAGTTGGTTCACTGCTTTTACAACTGTAATTTCAAAGTCTTAATGATTCAACACATTTCAGCTGGAAGATCAAAAGCTCCACATTTCAATGAATTCTTAGTTGGAAATACTAGTAAACCAGCTTCAAACTTGTTCTATCAAAATGTTGCATCCTATATATACTGCAATTCTACTTCAGGAGACAACCTACAGTAGAAATGATTTAAAGCACCACTCTTTCTAAGCATTAGTATTTTCTCTTGAGAAACACTAATACTCTCCTAAATAATCATGCCTTTTTGGACGCAATCAATTGTAATCAATTTTCTATAATTTCCAGAAAAGTTCCTTTGATACAAGTGTAATAATAAGCATGTTATTGGATTTCACAGCAAGATAAGAATACAAAGAAATTTCTATTCAATTGTACATCAATATATTTTTCCCATGTTCAGTAATTTTTTAAATTGTCAAATCAGGCCTGAAGTATAGTACTGCTCTGCCCTCTAGTGACTGGCTAGGTTTTGCTAACTACATGTTTTTATTTATTTTTTTAATTGCTTTTAGAGCAATACTTAGGTGTTTTTTTTTTTTTTAATACATATATATGACAGTGCTTTGTCATAACTGATTAGTGAACAAAGGGAACTTTGGTCAATTTTAAGATATGGCTTGTGGTATGAACACAATGCAGGGAAAATATAATTCCTTTTCATAAGGATGGTATGCCGAAATAATTCAAACAAAATTTAAATATCATCCATTCTCATTTATTCTAATTTTTATTTATATTTTTATGTAACTTATTGGTAAAGGCCAAAGAATTCCATTCACTTCCTTTGTTAAAAATTTTACAAATTTCACAACTATGAATCCCAAATTAGTTAACTCTATTTTTTTGGACTGAGTGAATAATCAAGGCAAGTGTTAGTACACTAATAGTAATCTATTATTATTATTATATAATAATAATAGAGCAAAAATATACTTAATGGAAAACTATACTGAATACTATTTACCTTTATTTTATTTTATTTTTGCTTTTTAGGGCCGCATCTGCAACATATGGAGGTTCCCAGGCTAGGGGTCGAATCAGAGCTACAGCTGCCAGCCTATACCACAGCCACAGTAACGCCAGATCCGAGCCACATCTGTAACCTACACCACGGCTCACAGCTATACCAGATCCTTAACCCACTGAGCGAGGCCAGGGATAAAACCCACAACCTCATGGTTCCTAGGGGGATTCTTTTCCACTGAGCCACTACGGGAACTCCTTATTTACCTTTACATTGTTCGAGTGGCACCTGAAGATTTTCCTGAACCTCAGTGTCATCATTAAGAAAGGATCACTTTATATGTAAAAACATTAATCAAGGGTGCCAGTTAAGACACAGTTGTTACACAGAGATTCACTGTAATACTTTGACAAAGGGAACTTCTTTCCTTCTTAGTTTCTCTTGCCACAAATCTCTTGCGAGGAACTAATGAATGTCTAGAACAGCATTTCTATACTCACTAATCCCAAACATATTACCTCTGTGTCTACACACTTGTGTTAAAAATAAACATTGCATTTGTACACGTGAACGTAAGAGGACACCTGAATACATGAGGATAATCCACAGGCAGTACAGAAGTGTGCTTAGGAGCACACGCCCTGCAGCCAAACTGTTAGAACCTGATTTCCAAACTGATTAGAACCTGATTTCCTCTATTAGAGGTAAGACTAGATTATTTAATTTCCTTCAGTTTCAATTTTCTCAGGTACAAAATGGGAATAAAAAGAGACACCTACCAATAGTAATGCTTTATATCTCCATAGGTATTTGGGTTGCATGACTACATATATGCATTTATCTAAATTCATAAAATGTATATTCAAGAGTTGTGAATTTCACTAATGAAAATTTATAACCGAAAAAAACTTGCACATAAATACCGAACTAGAGTCAATAATATACATGCTGAAGTATTTAGGGGATTTGCAGCTATGTCTTTACTTTTAAATGCAGCAAAAATGATTTGATGATGGATGCACAGATTATAGATAGGTAGTAAAATAAGTAAATATGTAAATACAGTAAGTATTAGTAAATACATAAAACAGTAACAGGTTAATGGCCGAATCTATGTGGTGAGTATATGGGTGTGTCATGCTCTATGTTTAAAATTTCAAAATAAAATGTTGGGGGAGAAATACACCTATCTTTCGCATAGTCAATGTGAAGATTAAATAAATAACAGAATTAGACATACAGAGGAGTGCCTGACAGCCAACAGTGGAAAACGGCAGTAGGTTTAAGCAAATAAAAGTCTTCCTTAGTTGGAGGAAAAAGGTAAGAATAACGCATCAGGCTCCTGAGTAGTTGCCTTCAAGGGTGTTAAAAGCTAATGTTTCAAATACATCATTAAACTGCATAGGCCATCTAGAGAAAGTGATCTATGAAAGTCAGAAGAGCTGATGTGCGTCCTGGATCTGTTTTCAGTTAGTCAAAAAGCTCAGACTATTTAAATGTTCTGAACCTCGGTGCTCTCACACATGAAATGAGAATCATGACACCTACATCTAAGGATCAATGTGAAAATTAGAAAAAAAATAAACACACATATACACATATACGTGCAGAGAGAAATTAGCAATAAAGTGCAAATAACAACTACATTTTTTTTATCATTATAATCATTATTACTACATAGGTAAGTAACTATTGCAACTTGCAACTATTCTCTACACATGGAAACAAAAAGTGGCCATGCATCTGATTCTAACCTAGAAATTTCATATGCAGGCGGCCCTGCTACTCCAAAGAGCTTCCTACAGAATATTTTTTTGTAGGGGAGGGAGGAATCTTTTTAGGGCCACACCTGCAGCATTTGGAGGTTCCCAGGCTAGAAGTCAAATCGGAGCTGCAGCCTCTAGCCTACACCACAGTCACAGCAAAGCAGGATCCAAGCTGTGTCTTGTGACCTACATCGAAGCTCATGGCAACGTCAGATCCTTAACCCGCTGAGCGAGGCCAGGGATGGAACCCGTGTCCTCATGGATACTAGTCAGATTTGTTTCCGCTGAGCCAAGACGGGAACTCCCCAGAATCATTATTAAAACGGTAGGCCTTTTTAAAAGTATTGCTGTACTTACTGTAAAAGAAGAACTGGCAATAACAGGGAATTCATTTATCATCCCTCTGTAATGCTAATGTTCTACGGGGTGAGGCATTTAGGAAGTATATTTGCTGATGATATTAAAGAAAGTTACATTTTGATTCATTTGAAAAAATGATATTAGCATCTGGATAAGATCTGATTTGAAATAGTTTTAGGTGACATATTTAAAGAAAAGAATATTAAAACTACATTTAAGAAGATGAGTTCTATCCTCCCAGCGAGTGGCTTTGCTAAATCATTATCAATTACTCCATGAAGACAGTGGCTAAAAACAGAATCAAGAAAGTAGAAATGAAAAAGGAAATACTGGAAACATTTAACTTGGCTTCTGCCTTGACTACAAAAACTGCTTCTCCAAATGCAAATCAAAACCACAATAAGGAGTTCCCATTTTGCGGCTCAGTGGGTTAAGAACCCAACTAGTATCCATGAGGATGCGGGTTCAATCCCTGACCTCGCTCAGCTCAGCGGGTTAAGGATCTGGCGTTGCCGTGAGCTGTGGTGTAGGTCACAGATGAGGCCCGGATCCCGCATGACTGTGGTGCAGGCTGGCAGTGACAGCTCCAATGCGACCCCTAGCCTGGGAACTTCCACATGTCCTAGGTACGGCCCTAAAAAAAAAAAAAGAAAGGAAGGAAGGAAGGAAGGAAGGAAGGAAGGAAGGAAAGAAAGGAAAGAAAGGAAAGAAAGGAAAGAAAGGAAAGAAAGGAAAGAAAGGAAGAAAGGAAGAAAGGAAGAAAGAAAGAAAGAAAAAAAGAAAGAAAGAAAGAAAGAAAGAAAGAAAGAAAAGAAAAGAAAAACCCAATATGAGATATGAGATATCCCCCCCCATTTGTCAGAATGGCTATCAACAAAAAATCATTTACAAGAAATAAACGTTGGTAAGGAAAGAAAAGGGAACCCTGGTAGCTGTTAGTGTGAGTATAAATGGGTGCAGTCACTATAGAAAGCTGTATAAAGGTTCCTCAAAAAACTAAAAACAGAACTACCACATGACCCAGAAATTCTACTCCTGGGTATATGTCTGAAGAAAACAAAAACACTAATTTGAAAAGTTCATAGCAGTAGTATTTAAAATAGCCTAAATAAGAAAGCAACTAAGTATCCACCGCCAGATACCTAGATAAATAAGATCTAATGTGTGTGTGCACACGGGTGTGTGCCCCCCCACCCACACACACTGAAATACTATTCAGCCATAAAAAAAAATGAAATTCTGCCATTTGCAGCAACATGGGCAAACCTAGAGGGTACTGTGTTTAGGGAAATAAATCAGAGAAAGACAAATATTACATGTTATCACTTATATGTGGAATCTAAAAATTAAATGGATATAGAAAACTGAAGCATAGCTACAGATAGAAAAAGCTGGTGATTACTAGTGGGGAGAGGGTGGGAGCCAGCAAGATAAGGGTGGGAGATTAAGAGATACAAACTATTATGTATAAAATAAAAAAGCTGAAAAGATATATTTTGCCATACAGGGGATAAAAACAGTATTTTATATGGTAAATATAAATGAAGTATAGTCTATAAAAGTAATGAATCACTATGTTGTACACCTGAAACTAATACTGTAAATCAACCATACTTCAATAAAACTATTTTTAAACCTGCTTTCTCCAAAGGACCCATGGATCACCTAACCCAAACACCTGTTTTAAGCATTTAAATGTCTCTATTTTTCAGCATTTTTGTTGACAACTCTTTTCCATCTTCCTTACTAGCACTATACTCTATTGCTTTTCCCACCACAGATCTGATTGTTTTCCTTTCTTTTAGACTCCTCTTAACAAGTCAGTCGGTGTTTTCAAAGGTTCTGTCTTAGCCATATTTTCTACTTTCACCAATTTTCAAGGTTTCAGCTCTCTCACTTAAGCAATACCTGTCTTTAACCACAATCTCTTTCAAACTCATATACTCATCCTATACATAATCACATGGATATTCTCTCTGCCTTTCAAATCCAATCTATCCTAAACTTTCCCTTCCACATATAGTTTCTCCTATTATCTCTCTACTTCTGGTAGTAGTATTATCTAACCATCTACACTTAAATTAAAAACCTATCTCTGATTTCCTTTTCAACACCCCCTACTGCTTCCTCCTCTCTTAGGATTCCCTCTTCACCCCCAACACAAGTTCAATCTATTGCTAAATTCTACGCATTAGTAGTTTGGTTCAAATGACAAGACAGGATTTTTCATTCTTTGAGAAACACAGTGAAAGCTAAGTTTAAAATCACTAAAAGCACAGACGCACAGACACTCAGACTAAATAGTAACAGACACCAAGCATTTGAGAAAATCTTCACTGAAGGAATTCCTAAAAATGAATATCTCTCAATTTTTGCCTCATAAGTTGGGAAATGATTTATTTGATTTGATGAGATGGATACCTTTATCCAAAATACATCCAAACAGGCTATAACCTTCATAAATGTCTCCCACAATGTCCTACTTACAACCCTCGACCTCTATTAGAACAAATTTCTTCTTACCTAGGATATGCTAAAGTCCTCCAAAACAAACTTGCCAAGACCTACCTCTTTTCCCTTCCAATCCATCCTATTTATATTGCCTGCTCAAAAAATTTCAGTGGTTTATATGCCTTTAAGGAAAAAAAAAAGATAAACTCACCCTGACATTCAAGACACTCTTACATCTGGCTTTCTACCAAAATTTCCCATTTTACCCATACAAACATCTCATCCCAAAGGCAATGGGGGTCTACAGGTTTTGTGGATTTGGATCCAGTCCACCTGAATATAGTGAATATCATCACAATAAAGCAAGTCACACAAATTTTTTTGGTTTCTCAGTGCATATAAAAGTATGTTTACAGTTACTGTACTACACTAGGGATACAATAAATAGCATTATGCCTAAAAATGTACATGCCCTAATAAAAAAATACTTTATCGCTGGAGTTCCTGCTGTGGCTCGGTGGAAATGAACCTGACTAGCACCCATGAGGACGCAGGTTCAATCCCTGGCCTTGCTCAGTGGTTAAGGATCTGGTGTTGCCATGAGCTGTGGTGCAAGTCACAGACATGGCTTAGATCTGGCACTGCTGTGGCTGTGGCGCAGGCCAGAAGCTACAGCTCCAATTCGACCTCCAGCCTGGGAACCTCCATATGCCATGGGTGTGGCCCTAAAAAAGACAACAACAACAACAAAAAAAGATACTAACCATCATCTGAGCTGTCAGCAAGTTGTCATCTTTTTGTAATTGTAACACATCCAAGATCACTGATCACAGATCACTGTGCTAAACACAAATTAATGGGAAAGTTTGAAATATTGTGAGAATTACCAAAATGTGACAAAAAACATGAAATAAGCAAACACTGCTGGGAAAAAAAACGATGCTGACAGACTTGCTAAACAGGGTTGTCACAAACCTACTTGTAAAAAATAGGGTATGTGCATAACACAATAAAATGAAGTATGCCTTTATTTACCTTCTCTAGACTTCTGTATTTACCTCTCTGTGTAGTTTTCCCTGATGTTCCTACCTGGGACTTTAGATTCGCCTCAGAGCTCTTTTTTCCCCCCTATTTTTTAGGGCCACACCAGCAGCATATGTAAATTCTCTGGCCAGGGGTCGAATCAGAGCTGCAACTGGGGCCTACGCAACAGTGGATCTGAGCCACCTCTGCAATCTATGCAACAGCCTTCAGCAATGCTAGATCCTTAAGTCATTGAGCTAAGCCAGGGTTCAAACCCACATCCTCACAGAGCCAACACTGGGTCCCTGATCCAATAAGCCACAACGGGAAGTCCCTTCCTCAGAACTCTTAATGAGGTTTATTTATCCATCTTCTTTCTCCCTAAGTTTGCCTATCATCCTATCTTGACTTTGACAGTCTCTAACACATTGCACATAGTAGTTCAAGTAAATGTTTATCAGATCAATAAGGATCAGAAAGTATACTACTCTATCTTTACATAAAACATTTTCCCAGTAAGATTAAGTTCAGGTTCTAAAAAGGAATACAAGAGCTAGAGAATTTTTCACTCTCACAGATGACCAGAAAGGTATATAATTTCAATATATGCTAATAATTGAAAAAGTATATAAAGCCTATAAAAATTCATAGTTGTTATGGTCAGAAAGTTCACGTATTTGACTAAGAAAGGGCAAAACTGCTATAAAAAGACCACAAATATCTAATACATACATGCTAATGTACAGAGCAGCTTTTAGACGGAATCAATGTATCTTCACATGGTGCTAAATTATCTTCAAAACTAGTTTAGATATACTAATCACAAAGATATTCAAAATTAACAAATAAAAGTAGGGACAAAAGACAAAGCTGTACTGGTTTGTGCTGATAGGCATGAAAATTATTACAAATAAAAATACTTTCTTCTGTTGGGTCAATTAATTGCGAAATGCTAAGCCACTGACTAAAATAAAGGAAAATTTTGCTTTTCTAGTTTATGCATAAACTAACAGAGTAAGGTCATGAATTCACAGCTGTTTAAAATTTTTTTAGTTTTTTATAGTTATCAGGTTGTGATAATCAATTTATAAAAACAGCTCTCATACTTTAAAATTCATTAAGAATTCTTAAGAGCACTCCTTGTTTAAAATACCACAGCCTTTGAAGAAAATTGTGTAGATTATAAAAATTTACTGTTATGCTTACATAATTTACTTATTGTTTAAGTTGATAATTTTGTTAATACCAACAGTATGAGGTGATAAAATCCTAAAATAACTATAATCCAATAAATGATAGATGACTTATCTCCTAAATCATACATTTGAATTTTGATTATACTTTGATAAAATGGCAAGATTTAATTAGGTAAAGTATAATTAAACTCAAACTTTTATTATTTATGGTTGCTTAGAAAAATATTTTAAGATATCTAACAATATAAAGAGTAAATGTTACTCTTTCCTAATGATTTAAAGCAAGTTGATCCTGCATTCACTAAAGACTTCCAGTATAATACAGACATTTCCCTTGTTATGAATAGAGACAATAACATGCTTGAAATTCCATTTCAAGGAACAGTTAAAGCAGTAAAGTAGTTAAATGCCAGTTTTGATCTACTGTCCATTTTGAGAACAAACACATTTTCTTAGCAACCTTGCATTTGCAGGGTTGGTAGCATACCCTCCAGCACTTTAAAGCTTCATAAGAACCTTACATGGTCAGGTAAGACAAGTAACTCTGCCACAGCCCAAACAGTAAGCTACTGAGTTAAATTTAGCTTTGTGTTAGGTTCATCAGACTCCACAACCTATGCTACTGAGATCGAGGTTATAGCTGAAAAAAGTGATCCACCTAAATTTGCCTTTTTTTTTTTTTTCTTCTGCTTTTTAGGGCCACACTTGTGGCATACGTAGGTTCCCAGGCTAGGAGTCAAATCAGAGCTACAGCCGTCGGCCTACACCAAAGCCACAGCAATGTGGGATCCAAGCCATGTCTGCGACGTTCACCATAGCTCATGGCAACATCAGATCCTTAGCCCGCCAAGCGAGGCCAGGGATCAAACCTGAAACCTCATGGTTCCTAGTCGGATTCATTTCTGCAGCACCACGACAGGAACCCCCTGAATTTGTCTTCTATAAGAAAATCTTTAAGTTTCTGCCTATCCATCTTAATCTCCAGGAGTACTAGTGAGCATTTTGCAGTTGACAATTTAGAGGCAAGAACAAGAATGTTTACAAGCATTAGGAAGTAAAAGTTCTAAGCTATTTTTTTCACAGGCACATTATATATACACTCTAATGTATGGAATACTTTATTATAATAGAAATAATCAGTAAAAAAATTTTATGATTTTGATGATTAAGTAAAAACTCACAGAAAGAGACATAACTGGGACATCTTTATCATCACTGAGATAGTCTTACTAGTAAGATTTATCTTATGTTCTCTAAAAAATGAAACTCAATGAATAATAAAGGCAACACCCATCATGTAAATCAGAAAAACTAAAACTTTCAAACCTGAAAACTTTACCTTTCCTTTAAGTATTCACTTCACCAAATGAACTGAAAGATGAGCTGTATGAGTCATCAAATGGCAGGACAACATGACTGCCATAACAAGAGGTTTGTTATTTGAAGGGGAATTGACAGTGGCTGCTGATTTCAAACTTTTCTCTATTGTCTCTTTGTATAATACACCCAATTTGATGACTAGCAACTCTAACAATGCTGAAAACATAGTAGGTATCCAAAAACTACATTAAGGGCATAGTTCAGAGTTTCAATTTGTGTCCGTCTGGGTGGTGCCTGAAGGGATAGATGGGCATATATTACTCTGCACATGGGAACATCTCACATTTTGTAGGTTTCACTCTCTCCAATGTTGTAATCAGCATGGCCTAAGGATGCTTAGGACAGTGGTCACCACAGTATCTTTTTATTCTTTAGGTCTTCTTCAGAATCCAGTTCCTCCCCATCTTGTACCCTTTAGTGCCTATGGTAACTCAACACCTTAAAACATTACTCAAAGTGGAATACCTCTGCCATGAAGAGATGCTTGATAATAAATGGCCTTCCAGGAGTTCCCGTCACAGCACAGTGGAAATGAATCTGACTAGGAAAAATGAGGTCACAGGTTCGATCCCTGGCCTCACTCAGTGGGTTGGGATCCGGCATTGCTGTGAGCTGTGGTATAGGTTGCAGACGCGGCTCGGATCTGGCATTGCTGAGACTCTGGCATAGACCAGCAGTAACAGCTCCAATTAGACCACTAGCCTGGGAACCTCCATATGCTGCGGGTGCGGCCCTAGAAAAACAAAAAGACGAAAAATAAATAAATAAATAAATAAATGGCCTTTCAGTAAATCTGAAGGAAACAGTGAAATAATTAAATAGCTCATCTGCTTTTGAAGAACTGTAATAAAACCATGGCAGAGGGAGAAGAACTGAAAAGTCAGCAGGTTATAAAAATCAAAACATGGTGTTCTCTATCATCTTCATAGGTCAATTTGAATACAGAAATATCCTAAAAATATCATCCCCTAAGAATAAATCATCTAAAAGTAGATTTTATTCAAGTTTTCTGTTACGTAATAACTGAATCCAGGTACTGTACAGCATCTCTTTAGGCCCAAACTGAACCAATTTGCCTGCCCTAAAGCTCAGAAACCTTCAGATGCACTCTTCTCACAGGGCCACTGATAAAGTATTAGAAAAGTACTTGGCAGGAGGCTTACAATTCTTAAAAAATCCTCACTTACTTTACATTATAAATGAACCAGCAGGTATCCAGAAACTTTTTGCTGTAGGCTCACTAGCATTTATTGATTATAGAATCAACCACAAACTTAAAGGCACAGAAAGTTTTTTTTTTTTTGCTTTCTTATAGGGCCTTAGGGCCATATGTAAGTTCCCAGACCGGGGGTCTAATTGGAGCTGTAGCTGCTGGGCTATGCCACAGCCACAGCAACGCAGAATCTGAGCCACATCTGTGACCCACACCGCAGCTCACGGAAACACCGGATCCTTAATCCATTGAGCAAGGCCAGGGATCGAACTCACAACCTTATAGTTCCTAGTCAGATTCAGTTCCACTGTACCATGACAGGAACTCCCCAGAAAGATGTATTTTTGAGCAACACTCCTCTCCCTGAACTCAGACTGGGAAAAATAATTATCTCCAGGTAGACCAGGGGATGCTTATTAACATCAACTTCAATGGAATACATGACTAATGAAATGTTAGGAGTTCCCGTGGCTCAGCAGAAATGAATCTCACTAGTATCCATGAGGACGCAGGTTTGATCCCTGGCTTGGCTCAGTGGGTTAAGGATCTGGCGCTGCTGTGAGCTGTGGTGTAGGTTGCAGACAAGGCTCAGATCTGGCTTTCGCTGCTGTGGCTGCGGCCAGTAGGTACAACTCCGATTCAACCCCTAGCCCGGGAACCGTCATATGCCGCAGGTGCGGCCCTATTAAAAAGAAAAAGAAAAGAAAAAAGAAATGTGAGCTCTTATATTATTAATTCACCAAATGTTTACAAAGCAAGTTTTACATGCCAGACACTGTTTCTAGGTTTGGGGGATACAGCCATCAACAAAATAGACTCATATCTTCTTGATGAGGTTATATGAAAAAAATCACATGTATACACTCATATATATTTACACTTATGAGTGTATGTACAGAATATTCAGTAAACGCAGTACATATTTTACATTAAAACACATGGGAATTCTGAGAGAAATGTTACAAGAAATTTAACTCCATTAGATCCATTTAGCTCCCTGGAGAAACACACTTCTCTGTAAGACATCAGACGGAATATGGACTTCATTATAAAAATAATTTATCTGTCACCTTTCAGAGTAGTATTTAGGAATAAAGTGGTTGTGTCTGAATTTATTTACATTGTCCTTAACTAGTAATCCAATAATCAGTAGACTGATCCTACAGTTCAGAAGAAATACATCACTAAAATTTATATATAAGGCTAGAGATTGAGTTATTCTTTAAGTTTTACAGAGAAAACTGAAAGCAAAAGTCGATAAGAGAGTTAAGATGCCTTTCAACCAATTAAACTGCCATCCACAAAATTAGATCACTGCTCAACACGCAATAACTTATCCTTTAGTCTGTAACACACAAGGTGAGAAAATAAATATTACAAGTTAATTTAAAATTGTTTTCATACACTGAGTTGCTGCCATAGCACAGTGAATTAAGAATCTGACTGCAGTGGCTCCAGTCACTGCAGACGCATGGTTTCGATCCCTAGCCCCAGTGCAGTGGGTTAAAGGATCCAGTATTGCCACAGTCATGGCATACCACAGCTGCAGCTCAGATTTAATCCCTAGCACAGGAACTTCCATATGCGGCAAGTGCAGCCACAAAAATAAATATGGGGTTAAGATGGCGTAATAGAAGGACTGGAGCTCAACTTCTCTCCTAAAAACAACAAAATTTACAACTAAATGCTGAGCAATCTTCAACCAAATGGACCAGAAACCTTAAAAAAGATACCCTACTCCAGAAGACAAAGAAGAGGCCACATCAAGAGGTAAGAGGGGCAATTTCACGATATAAGCAACCCCATACCTCCCGGGTGGGAAGCCCCATAGACTGGAATATGACTGGTTTACAGAGACTCACCTACAGGAATAAGAGTTCTGAGCCCCACATCAAACTCCCACGTGTGGGGATCTGGCACTGGGAGAAAGACCCCTTGGAGCATCTGGCATTGAAGGCCAGTGGGGCTTGTGCACAGGAGCTCCATGGGACTGAAGGAAACGGAATTCTTAAAAGGCGCACAAGGACTTTCACGTGCACTGAGTCCCAGGGCAAAGCAAAGTATCCACAGGAATCTGGGTTGGACCTGACTGCAGTTCTTGGAGGACCTCCTGGGAAAACAGGGGTGAATGTGGCTTATGGTTGGGGAAGGACATTGGAAGGAAAGCTCTCGGGAATATCCATCAGCATGCCATTCTCTGGAGGTGGCCATTTTGGGAAAATCTGGCCCCACTCAACAATGCTGAGAAGCCCCAGGACAAACAACAATCTAGGTGGGATCACAGCCCCACTCATCAGTAAACAGGCTGCCTAAATTCCCTCCAGGCACACAGCCACCTCTAATCTCACCCAGAGACAAAGAGCCACCCACGAGAGGGATAGGAATCAGCTCCACCTACTAGTGGGCAGGCATCAGCCCCTCCCATCAGAGAGCCTACAGCAAGCCCCCATACTGACTTCAGCCACAAGGGGGGTAGATACCAGAAGTAAGAGAGGCTAGAACTCTAGTATCTGTAAAAAAGGCATCACACCAAAAACCTTTCAAAACGAAAAAACAGAGAACTATAACTCAGATGAGGGAGAAAGGTAAAACCCCAGAAAATCAGCTAAGTGATGAGGAGATTCTCAGCCTCCAGGAAAAAGACTTTAGACTGTTGATGCTGAAGATGATGCAAGACATTGGAAATAAACAGGAGGCCAAGATGGTTAACTTACAGGAAACACTGAGCAAAGAGATACAAGATATAAAACTTAAACAAGAAGAGATGCAAAGTACAACAACTGAAATAAAAAATTCACTAGAAGTAGCTAACAGCAGAATATAGGAGGCAGAAGAACAAATAAGCAAGGTGGAGGACAGATTAGTGGAAATTACGGATGCGGAACAGAAAAGAGAAAATAAGATTGAAAAAAATGAAGAGAGTCTCAGAGAACTCTGGGACAATGTTAAAGGCACCAACATCTGTATTATAGGGGTTCCAGAAGGAGAAGAGAGAGAGAAGCGGACAGAAAAAATATTCCAAGAGACAATAGCCAAGAACTTCCCCAACATGGGAAAGGAACCACTCACTCAAATCCAGGAAGCACAATGAGTACCATATAAAATAAACCCAAGGAACACCCCGAGACACATATTAAGGAAACTGACCAAAATTAAAGACAAAGAGAAAATATTGAACACAGCTAGGGAAAAAAAACAAATAACATACAAGGGAACTCCAATAAGGTTATTGGCAGGTCTTTCAGCAGAAACTCTGCAGGCCATAAGGAAGTAGCATGATATACTTAATGTGATGAAAGAAAAAAACCTCCAACTAAGATTACTTTACCCAGCAAGGCTCTCATTCAGATTTGAAGGAGAAATCAGAAGCTTCACAGATAAGCAAAAGCTAAGAGAATTCAGCAACACTAAACCAGCCTTCCAACAAATACTAAAGGAACTTCTCTAGGCAGAAAAGGAAAGGCTGCAACAGGAAACAAAAATACCACAAATGACAAGGCTCACCAGTAAAGGTATATATACAGTAAAGGTATGAAATTATCCACACACAATTATGCCACCAAAATCAGAAATCATGAGCAAAGGAGGGTACAAATGCAGGACACTTGAGATGCACCTGCAATTAAGAGAACAACTTAAAACAATCTCTTTCATACACAGACTCATATCAAAACTTCAGAATAGCTGCAAACCAAAAATCTACAATTCAAACACAAACAAGTAAGAAAAATCAACACAAATACAACACTAAAGATAGTCATCAAACCACAAGAGGAGAGAACAAGAGAAGAAGGAAAAAAAAAAAAAAAGCAACAAAAATCCAAAGCAATTAATAAAATGGCAATAAGAATATACATATCAATAATTACCTTAAATGTTAATGGACTAAATGCTCCAATCAAAAGACAGAGACTAGCTAAATGGATACAAAAACAAGATCCATGTATATGCTATCTTCAACAGACCCACTTCACTTCTAGGGACATAATACAATTGAAAGTGAGAGGATGGAAAAAAATATTCCACGCAAATGGGAATCAAAAGAAAGCTGGAGTAGCAGCAATACTCATATCAGACAAAACAGACTTTAGAAATTAATAAACAAATAAATAATAAATAAATAACTTTATGCAAAGGTATATTAAGTCTCAAAGGTTTGTTCCCTTCTGAGCGTTTTTTTCTGCTTTAGATAGGCATCAAATCACCAGATCTTTCTAGTTCTATTCTAGAATACACATTTTTAAAAGTTCAAAGGTAAAACTAAAAGTTCAATCTATATCAGTACTATTTACCTATCATACATCCTGAACACTCATCAAATGGCTTATTTAATATTCTATCATTTTAGTAGAAAGAAGTACTATACAGATGTTCAAAGAATTGCATTTAGACCATTACTTGAGAATTCCAAACAATGACTTCCTAACTTAAGAGCTGATATCAGCAGAAAGAGAAAAGGAAAATGGAGATAAAAAAGAAAGGGATCCAAGAAAATAAACAGATAGATATACCAGATTTAGGACTCTGTGGCTTCTGCTGGTTTTATTTCAGAGACATTCTTTCTGTTTTCTAAAATTTTAAGAGTATACCATTTACCCTGCTGAATTCACAACTGAATCACAAAGTAAAAGACTACTTACTGCCTTGAAAAATGTGAACTGGCTTGATTATAGTAAGCAGAAGCAGATATAACTCAAAGGGAGTAATTGTCTTATTCCTCAACCTAATTTTCAAATGCATTCCATTCCTAGATAACAGCTAATACACATGGAAATCAATGTTTACAATGATGTAATTCTTCCATCACACAAAACACTCTGATTTTCAAGCTCTTAGATTTGATTCCTTCACTCCAAAGACGCTCTTTTTCGTACAGTGACTTCAAATTGGAAGAAATTCAGTGATTTCAAATGTTTCCCACCTCAAAGGTCCAAAGATATTTTTAGACTCTTGGATGACTATAATAAACAGTTTTTCTTATTTACAGGTTAAGAACATAGAAAACATTTATTTTTTTAACTTTCACTTCACTCTTCAGCACAGAAAAACAGTTAGCTCTGTTATGAACTGTACTGGTTACCCTCAATTTCATAGGATGACGTCTCCAAGCCCAATGTGACTATTTGGAAAATCGACCCTAGAAGTAGGTAAGTGTCGGTAAGGTTATTAGGGTGGGGACATTATCTGATAGCACTAATGTTCTTATAAGAAGAGGAAGAGACCACAGAATGCTTTCTTCACAGGCACAGGGAAAAGGTCATGTAAGGACACAGCAAGAAGGCGACTGTCCACAAGCCAGGAAGAGAAACCTCCCCAGAAACAGAATTTGTCAGCACCTTGACCATGGGCTTTTAGCCCCCAGAACTGTGAAAAAATATCTGTTGCTTAAGTCACCCAGTCTGTGATATTTTGTTATGGCAGCCCAAGCAGACTCTTTAATCTCTAAAAATGAAAAGCTTCAATTTCTGAGACAGTTTGACTCTACCAGCAATCCAGTTGAATAAGTAATGGATAGCTGCTACAAAAATGACTCATTTATAAAAAGAAGTGCTTGGAACACATTGAATAATTCACCTAAAAATTATTTATATGTGTGTGTGTTATTCTAAATTAAACTGTCATTTGGGAAGAGCATAAAGCTTTGAATCCTAAGAGATATCATTCTGTTATGCCGGATTCTGAGTGAGAGGGGACAATGTCAATAGAGAAGTCCTCAGAGGAATCTACATAATCTCACCCTCACGAGAAAATAGGAGCATAAGAATCTTGAAATAGAAATGTTGATTCTTTTGAAACCAAGTAGTACTTGCTCTATATGGGGAAGAAAATTTTGGCAACACTATCTCTTGTTCTTGTACCTTGAGATTTTTTATTTTCTTGTTGCTGACTTCATTAATATTCAAGAGTCAAGGCCATATGTCCACATTTGGCAATCACTTTGTCCCTAGGACTTCTACATTCTCGGTGGTAAGAAGTGAGCTATTAGATCATAGGTGGTTAATATTTATTTCTACAGGATTCATCCTTTAGGTGACAAGGATATAAAGTCATTTTTAATTTTCAATAGAACTGTAGAAGAATACATAGGTTCTTATATATCTGGGACAATTTTTTAAAATTCTCAGAGAGGTGTGTGTGTGTTTAAATACAAATATGTAAATACATTTTAGACATGTACATATTGTCAGATGTCTATCACAGGTATTTTATAATGCATTCAACATTCTGGAACCCTGATCACATTTTTCTTAACTACCATTTCCTGAGTGCTTCCAATGTGTGAGGCACTGTATCAGGCACCTGACATAATTCCCTCATTTAATTATCCACAAGGTAGAGATCATTATTCAATATTAAGAAGAGAAAACAAAATTTCAGAGAGATTAAATAATCACCCAAATTTTCTCAATTAAAAAGTGCCAGAACTAGGATTTATGCCTAAATTTCTCCGAATCCATAGACATCTACGAATGTTCCTTTTCCTCAGTCTTAAGAAACTATAAATTATCAAGGCTTTATTTATATACTTATAGATATTTAAATCATCTTAATTCACACAGGTCTGGTAGCAGTGTTTAATAAAACCTGTGGGATTAATCAAATCAACACTGGTTGAGTTCACTGTGCCCAGCAATTTTCTAGAAAGCTTAGGAGAGAAAAATACAATCACTCTACAATGAATATGACCCCAGGTGAAGTACACTAGAAAACTCATGGGATGAGATTGTTAACCTCTCAACAGTGTCTGCATTCTTTCTTTCTCTCTAGAACGATTCTTGAAATTGATCTTAAGTAGAAGCATTTGGTTACCATTATATGGTAAAATTATGATATTACTATTGAAAAAAGCAAAGAACCCATTTTTCTCATGCTCTTCTTCTATATCAAATTAAATAATACCTGTCAAAGTTCTACAACCAATTAAATATACAAAAGAAGTTATTATGAGTATCATTATTTCTCCCAACTCTTTATTCAAACCACAGTCCAGTCTGCAATAATTTTCATTCACTATTAAATAACTTATAAAACAATAATGTAAGCCTAATATATACTATATTTCCATTTATCACATAGTGGGAAACGTGATAAAACTTTTAAAACTTTAAAAAACTCTTGAATTTTATCAATTCCTCATTTGTTAAAAATTGTCACAGGGTATCAAACTCACTGTGTTCCATGTAATAAGAGGATTCACAGTCAATAATTTTACATGTTAAACAGATTCATTTACTGTAAGACTTCTTGGAAGTTTTATTATATTAGGTGCATTCTGTCTAGAAGAGCCCTAGTTAGGATTATGCAGATATTACACTTAAAATATGCACTGTGCCTCCCTATCAGCCTCCTCACCTTCTTAAAAGGCCATTTCTATCCTATGACATGAGCTGGCCATGTAACATGATTTAGCCAATGAAATACGAGACATAATGACATGTGCCACCTCCAAGCAGCAGTTTTGAGAGCCCAGATTCTACCATCATTCCTTTTTCTTTCTGCCACAAAATTGGTACATCCCAAAGGGGTCATCCTTCAGCTTTGGCCCAGAAATGAAGAGGACATGGAGTAGAGTGATAGCAAATTCATCAGACACATGAACATGAGAGAAAAAGAAATTTTACCGCTATAAACCACTGAAATCTGGGAACTCTCTGGGTAATGAGACATAACTTTGCCAAAGCTGACATATATTATTATAGCATGTTTTCTAGATCTACTGAACCCTGGCATCATTTTGCTAGGTAACATCTTCCATGATTTGTTTTCTTACTCCTGATTTTGTACAGCATATTTTCCATTAGTTAATATTATATTTAAGATGAACATATACGTATGCTAGAAATATACTTAGATTTTAATAGGATTTTGTCAATTTCTGCTTATAGTCAATAAAACATTTTATTGAAATAACCTGATTAACATTCAGAAATCACAGTTCAGAAGGCTACTTAGGTCAAGACTGCCAGGAAACTGTCGATTAATGATTTAGTTTTCTGAAAAGGTAATATAAAATGTCCTCCTGTTTTACTTTTTATATATGTATTCATATTCAGAAAATCCAGAATATTGCCACAAATTTAATTTTCTTTAAATCTCACTATACTCTTTAGGATTAGTAATTAAAAATATATTTGAAATTTTGATATCAATATTCAAACATTCTATAGTCTCTTCCACTGACCTGATAAAACTATAATCAACTGTACCCTAATTGGCATTTTTAAAACCAGAATCTGTATTTCTAACTTAATTAAGCCTTAAAGAACAGCACAGAAAGTAGGGAAAATAACTAAATCCCAATCTTGTCAATGGCAATAAGATTTTGTTGGTGTAGTAACACACTTTCAAGCTAAATGGCAGTTATTTTTATAAAGTGTATAACCCTAGACTGTAACATTCAGAAGAATGGTTCAGAGACTGATATGAATGCTTGTTTCATAAAGGCAACATTCAGTCATATATTTACTAAAACAAAAAGGTAGACACAACTATTCTAGACAGACCTAAAAACCTATCAAAAATACTTAAGAACAGAAAAGATTTAAGATTTTCAATGAATAGAGAAACTGAAGAATAAGTTCATGTTCTGAAAATTATTACCAAATAATATTTACTATTTCTGTTAATTTTAATTTATATCAAATTCCTTGGTTTTATAAATCATCGGTTCACCATAAAGTATTCAAATGTTGATAAAGCAATCACAATTGTATTCCAGGACTGAGAAAACTCTATGCATTTAAGTAATCATTATTAAAATTAATCTTACAATATTGCCAAAGGAGAAGTTTTGAATATAACTTCTGTACAAGAGAAAAGAATAGTATGTTTCTTAGTCACATGAAATTATAATTTGCCATATAGATATTTTAAAATCAACTTTTTTTTCACTATGAGGTTTTCATATTCAAAATAGTTTCATGATGCTACTATACACACTTCTATTATTTTTAATAGTTTAAAAAACCCTCCATAATGCTTTGATACTAATTCATTTTTCAATTAAAGCCAAAGGCAGTACAAAGAAAAAGGCTTTGGGCAAAGAGTCCTACGTAATATTTATTTAGGCATGTATCCTCCAGATATTCAGGACCTAATAAACTGTCTTTTTAACAGTAGCCCATTATTGCAGAGGAATGAACCAGAGATTATGAAATAGTTAATTTTTTTAAATTCATGATTTAAAAGGAAAATTTAACTTACTTGATAATGGAGATTAAAATATCACTTTAAAAATACTAATGAAATTGACAAGAAAAAAATACAAAATTATCACACTTCCCTGATCAATATGGAAGGTGAATCCATCAGATGGGAAAAAGTTGAGACCAGCTCTGATAACACACAGCTCTTGACTGCTTCACTGCTTCCAGGTAAGTAAGAAAGATGCACCTGCAGTGCTGTTCTTACCAGTCAAGTCAAGACTTTCCATTGTGATTTCAATGGAACATCAGAACTTCCAGCTTCTGTGATGCAGCAGGATTCTGTGAAGGACCCATAGCAAAGTGGTTAAAATGGTGAGCCAGGAAGCCCTTTCAAACAAAGTTGACACTTATTCTCCTTTAACCAATCTCCTTTGGCAAAACAGTCGTAATCATTAAGACAAATTCACAGCCAATCAAAATCAGACAAATTATTAAACATCCCTCTACTAACTTAGAGAGACCTAAAGAGTTTATAGCCAAATTTAACAAAAAGATAGTCACTAATATTACTCCATGGGAATTCTGAAATTAAAGTTACAGAGACAAAGAATTACACGCAATCATTTCTCGGCATTTTGACTACAATTAGGTATAGAGTTACAGGTGAATCCTCTGGAAAAACATGGCATTAAATTCATATTCTGACTAAATCCAAATTATTTGAAATGACTTGGCCCAACCCAACCAGTAAGCTATAGTTCAGATGTTAATATTTTATATTTTATCTTTTATATGGTTTAAAGACAATGAATGAAGCCAAGATAGTTTTCCTTGGGGGTGGGGGGTGGGGGGTGGGAAAATACACACAAATAGAGAAAAGCTGTTACCAAAAAATTACTTTCTATGTGACGAAATAAATGTAAGAGGATGAAAATCAGCAAGAGTGTAAAAATTAAATGAATACTTTACATTAATATTGCAAATATAAACATATACCTCAATTGCATAATTTCTAAGAATCATGTTATTTCAGTTTCTATGTGAGACACTCATTTAGTTTTCCAGATGCTTCATGGTGATACTAAATCCACATTCAGCTAATAAAGACAATTTCCTGCCCCCCCCGAATATTATGACAATATATTTCTTTACCATCAGTAGACTACACACACTCCAGAAACTGGGTACCACTCCCTGGCTTTAGCCATACTGTTAGTCATTTTATGGCTTGGCTAAAGTTTTTTGCCCTAATCAGCCACTATAATATGGAAGAATTGGTGCTTACACAGTAAATATCAAAAACACGTAATGATTCATCTGAGTAATCCTAACTAGGCTTAGATGATTCAGTTGTCACCCAGTCCTACTGAAGAAAATAATAGCTGGGAAGAATAAAGAAAACGGTCTCCCGTGGCTTCACACAGGATACTACTCATTCATCCACATTTTTAAAATAAGGGTATGGATGAAAGAATAAATCCAGATTTTTTAAGCAAACTACAAAGGACACATATGAAT
This sequence comes from Sus scrofa, assembly GCF_054392235.1. Lineage (NCBI taxonomy): Eukaryota > Metazoa > Chordata > Mammalia > Artiodactyla > Suidae > Sus > Sus scrofa. The sequence goes on from NC_139395.1 coordinate 166,615,144, forward strand.
ACTTTCAAATTAAATGCCTATGCTTTTACCAAGGATGTGTACAATTCCAAAAACTGATTAAATAAATGATATAAAAATCTGTCGATTGTCATAAACTAGGCAACTTAACAATATTAAAATGCTGTTTTAAGAAAACCACATACACAATCTCTTATGTTTATTTCCATACTTTTTTTTCATATAAATCCAAAAAGGCCAGTATAGAAGAAAACCACTAAAATAAAAGTTGTATGATAAATATCCGTAAATAACTGTCAAGTAAATAAATTGGTATAAACTAAAAACAAAATAAATATAATTAGTACTGCCAACACCAGGAGAGGGTCCACCTTTAATTTTGACAGTTACGCGATCTGCTTACTTTGTTTTTTATTTTTATTTTTTGTCTTTTTGTCTTTTTAGGGCCACACCTGCAGCATATGGAGGTTCCCAGGCTTGGGGTCTAATTGGAGCTGTAGCTGGCTTCCTACGCCACAGCCATAGCCACGCAAGATCTAAGCTGTGTCTGCAACCTACACCACAGTTCACAGCGACGCTGGATTCTTAACCCACTGAGGGATACCAAGGATCGAACCCACAACCTCATGGTTCCTAGTCGGATTTGTTTCTGCTATGCCACGTTGAGAACTCCTGCTTACTTTTTAGTTTAGGAAGTGAGTGTATGCTATCTGGGAAATAAAATATGCTAATATATCCTATATGCAGAAGTTCTTTTAGGAGCTCAAAAATAAACTCTCATTAATTTTAAAGTACGCTTATAGATTTGTTTGTTTCTATAATCAGATATATACTAAACAATGGACCATATCTATACCTTATTTTGATTATTGTTCAATACTTTATCACCTATGATGCAACTATCTACAGATAAAGTGGGGAGAGAGAGGAAAGAGGTTGACCTTGTTGTGGCCAATACAGGTTTTAAAACTCAGGATAACTAAAAAACCATGTTGCACATAACTGACTAGGAGGGGGAAGCCAGGGAGTCAGCCACAGAGCAGAGGTCAACTGCAGGACTGAAGACCCTGCCTGAGACAGACTCCCTTTGAGTTCTCTGGCAGCCAAACTTGGAAACTCCAAATTTTATATGGCTATTACGAATGCCCACATGGGTAGCCTGAGAAAAGGAGTTCCAGCAAAAGATGTTCTGCATTTAAGTTACAAGTACTTCACAAAACATTTTGATTTGATAGAAATGGGTGGCTGTGTGAGATGCCAGAAGGATGGGTGGGCAAGAAAAGGAAATGTCTAAAGGGTGAATACAACCCTGCAGAATACCTGAACATGCCCTTAGACCAAAGCCAGGATTTTCAACTAAGCCATCGTATGCCTGCCTATGTTCTCTAAGGCTTCCTCTTAACCATCCCTCTCATCCCCACAGGCTCTTGGATTCCTGACCCTGCCCCCTCCATGACACTGCCTCTCACAGGATGCTCAACTAGCCAGGCCTGATCTGGCCCGGCTCAGGATTCCCTCCAAGAAACTTGATCATGGCAGGTGAGAGAGCTAACTTTTAATTACCTATTATTTACCTCTTACCACAAACAGGGCATCTGACTTGACATTTGAAAAACTCATCTTCAAGAGCTGGCCTAAACAGCCACTGCAATACCCGAAAGCAACTGGCTTGGTGGCAGCTTACACATTACCCCTTGAGACAGTATGTTTTGAAAGCTTGTTATACTAAAAAAGGTGAGGTGCCACTTTTTACAATGAGGCAGGCTCCCTCATTAGTGTTAATGCCCAGTATAACATTCAAAGGCACATCATGGCAAAATCCCCTTCCATGCCAACACTTTATGTTTTGCACCCTGATGTCACTACAACCTAGTCACTACAGAAGGGACTCCAGGCAACCATGTTGCCCATTTACATGGAAGAATATTTAATTCCCATGAATGACTGCTTTTCTGATGTTTTCATCAATTCTCTGGGTAATAGATTAAGCTTTAACTAACTCATTTTCATACATAACCCTAATTCAATCAAGCTCAATAAAAAGTCATTCTGGACTGCAATTATTTGCTAAGGAACAATTACATTCAAATGGAAAAAAAAAAAAAAAACTTGCTGAGCATAATACAATGAACAGTACAGATGCCTCTCCATTTATGGAGCCAGAAACAACAAGAAAAACAGCCAAACTGCTAGAAAAAGAAATAGATTCTTTCCTTATCTTCCTGAAAATAGAATACTCATGCTTTTTTACACCTGAAGAAAACAAAATGGAGAGCCCAAGAAAGCAAACTTGTAAATTATTATTTTCAATTATGTTTACGCTGTGAAAGAGGCTGTATTTCTAATCTAAGAGTCAGCACGACCTCTGAGAGTCAAAACAAACCCAGGTCACAAATAAGTCTTAACATCCACTCTTTCACTAAATCTTCCACTGCCTTCGTCCATTTTCCCAACAATATGTATTCTAGTCTTACAAAGTAGACGGTCTTAATTTTTTCCTGTCTTAAAGCTACTTTTTAAAATAAATACAATTATTTTGTTTTCCTCAATTCACTCTTTTTATACACTACATATTTATAAATAAAACCTAAATGTTTAAAAACTTAAACACTAAGCACTTACTTCTATGTAAATACATATTTACAGTAAAAAACAAACAAATAAACAGAAAACCAATTGACTCACTGATTTAACTAAAGCTTTCCCTTGTCTTGTGTATGCATAAGATCCCCCACCCAACCCACTGCACTCAATATTCTTTTCATCTCCTCGACAGGACTACCAGTACATTACAAAATAGTACTGAAAAGGCATGCCAGCTATTATGCAATTTTGGCCCATAAATTCCACACCTCAGGTCACTGTGGTACACCAGGGGTGAAGGATGTTTTTTCTAGAAATGATAAGCTCCAGTTAAATCATTTGCTGGAATAAGTTATCTTCAAGTAGACAAAGATAAATGCAGGAAGATATATAACATATAAGCTTTTTAACAAAAGAGTTGTCTTTATTCATACTTCATACTGTGACAGTGACAATACGAAGTATGAATAAAGACAACACCTGTTAAAATCAAAGACCCTGCCTGTCTTTATAGTTGAAGCTTAAACCACAGGCATTTCTGGCCAGGCACCAATCTTTAACAGAAATTACAAGTGTCAGCTATACTGAAAATGAAAATTTCTTAAAATGCAAATCTGAAGTATCTCTTTATCACCTTCCCACCCCCACCTTGCATTTCCTCATGACCCAGAGCCTTTCAGTTAAGAAACCTTAAACAAGTAATAAAGGCAAACAAGTCTTAAAAGTTCACTAGATGATACTAACAGCAAAATAAAATAACTATTAAGTCATTACAGATCTGTCCATCTGTTTGGAATTTCCAGAAAGATGTTAGAAAATACCAGCAGAAAGAGAGAGAAAACTCTTGGCATTCATTGTTAGACATGGACCTCTTAAAACAGCAAGATGAAAGATTTGGAAATCCTCTCCTCTTCAGTACTAAAAATTGACCAGTTATAAAAGTATGCTTTAAAAACTACCTACCATCTATCTACACGCATCTCTACAGCACAGATTTGAGAAATTATTGATGACCTACTATGTAATAACACTACAAAAGGTATTATAAGAGTTGCTATTTTCTGGAAGCCAACAATCTAGTTGGGTAATTGCACACACACACACAGGCAAACACACATGCACAAGGTTACACAATGACAGAAATATATAATGTCAAACCAGTAAGAATTCCCAAAAAGTTCGATAACACGAGGGAAATCTTTATGTGAAAGACAAATATAGCTGGAACCTGAAGCACCAGCTGCAAATTGGGATGTGAAGAGAATGGAGAAGGGTGTCACAAGCACAGCAGAGGCCGAGCCTAAGTTCCGTACCGGCAAGAAGAAAGATGGGAGGGATCCAGAGGCAGATCTGGTCAAGAATGCAGGCTTCAGACTAGAAAGTGGAATATGAAATGTGGGCAAATGAGAAAGTAATGCAACTTGCCCTTTTTTTTTTCAGTCCATAGTCTCAAACAACAGGGCACGGTTAGCAGCACAGTGTTCTGCAAAGCATACCAATCTCAGGGGCCCTGTTTACTTACTAGCCTGCCATTATGGGCCACTTTCTGAGACACTTGGAACCTCCATTCCTCATGTGCACTAATCCCTACACCTCTAAAAGTTGCCTTAAATTACAAGAATATAAATACAAAGTGTTTGGCATATAGAAAGTGCTTAATAAATGTTAGTAATCTCACTAGCGTTAAAACTATGCGGTAGAAAAGCATTTAATAAAAAATTACATTGTAAACATGCTAAAGTTTGCCTTGAATAGTCTCAGCATTTCCACACTAAGTGAATTGCTAGTTTTTCAAAAGGTAGATTTTGTTTTAATTTAGGTAGTTTTAACTTATATTTAATTCTGACAGTCTAAACAACCACTTTTTATTCCTACCAATTTCAAGCTCCATTAGCTGATTTGATAATATGGATATTTTATTATAATGCTCATTTGCCGTTAAGACTGTTGTTTCAGGGGCCATGGTGGAACTATGAATTTCTACGGTTTCCATAAGTAGAGGTGGAAAATGAGTAGGCATTAGTCCAGTCAGATGGCTTGGCAGGGAGGCCCTGAATGCCTCTTTTATACTCTTGTGAACTATATAAATATGCCTTTGACCTTCTCAGGCAGGGGAAATTGCACATTTAAGGCAGAAGGAGTTTCACTTCCAGGAAGAGTATAAAAACATGCTTGCCAGCAGCTATATGAGGAACACCAACAGGGAACCACCAGGTACTTTGGGAAGATTCATTAGCTCTATCAAGCCACTGAGCTGGAAATTATAAGGTTAAGATAATCCCAGCTCTGTGGGATTTCCCACCTATGCATTACTGTGGGTTAGCCCCAGTAAACCTTGGCCTACGCACTTGAAGAATTAGCCTGTGTCTTTAGTGAAAAGTTCTGTGAATGAAACCCACTGGAGGAACTTCAGGACCACCTTGTCCTTTGAGGTAAAAAAGGACTCCTTTAATCAGTAATAATTAACAATGTACAGAAAATCACACCCTTACTTAAACAATTTAGTCCGTAGTCATTTGATTAAAAAAAAAAAGGAAGTCACTCGTTAGCAATTTACATAATTTTTTTTTTTTTTTTTTTTTTTGTCTTTTTGCTATTTCTTGGGCCGCTCCCGCGGCATATGGAGGTTGCCAGGCTAGAGGTCTAATCGGAGACATAGCCACCGGCCTACACCAGAGCCACAGCAACGCGGGATCCGAGCTGCGTCTGCAACCTACACCACAGCTCACGGCAACGCCGGACCCTTAACCCACTGAGCAAGGGCAGGGACCGAACCCGCAACCTCATGGTTCCCAGTCGGATTCGTTAACCACTGCGCCACGACAGGAACTCCTACATAATTTTAAGTGGAAAATATTCTATTCTGAGAAGTCAAGGACACTAGGCTTCCCCATTTTTCCTTATTAATTAAACCCCACAAAGACAATTTAAAGAAATATAAACATAAACATAATAAAAAATTCTGTGATATTAAAAAGCACATCTCCATTAAAATTTATATTGTGTTATTTAAAAACAAACCAAAAAACCTGTACTGTCCAGAAAGAGTCCCTGTCCCTTTCAGGCATGTCTAATGTATATCCAGTGAGAACCTCCCCCAGGTATGTTAACCGCAAGAACTTTCCTGATATGAAGACACTAAGGAGTCTGCTCAAAAATGATCCACAATAATGTGTCAACACATTCCCAGTTGAAGTTATTTATTCACAAAGCAGTTATTCCTAGGACAAACAATACAATATGGTAATTAGCTATTTTAAAGCAGAAAGATCCAAGAAACTTTCTTTAGAGAGAAAGAGAAGTCCAATCACATTTCCACAGCTGAAACCAAGACAGACCCCAAAGGGTTAAATGACTAGACAAAAGGCATTCAACTGGTTTGTTGGCTGGGCTAGGTAACACCCCATGAGTGCACACTGCTGCCCATGTAGGATCTGATGTTAGACCCCACTACATGTGCTAATCAGTTGTGGAATCACTGAATGCTGGAAGCAGAGCCCACTCAATTCACCCCCTTGGACTACACAACAAGCTGGAGACAGAGCTAAGCCAGAACCCAGGGCTCCTGCTATGGGGTGTTCATTGCCCTTACAGCACACTGCTCTTCAGGACCAGCATCAATCTGTTTGATCTGCAGTTTGCCATCCCTGGAACAGCAGGAGGCTCCAAACCAGCTTACATCAGATTTCTACTCTTCCTCTGGTCTTCCATAGTAGCAACCCAGCTGGAAAGGGATCATAAAAAAGAACCTAACTTTTCACTCTCAGGGTTAAGTCAAAGAATGCTTCTTGGCTCTAGAACACTTTCCCCTTTCTCTTCTGAATGCAGAAAAAGACAGCCTTTTCATTGTAGATATTTCTTTGTGTTTTTAAATACTCTCAAATACCTTGGAGTAAGAAGTTAATGTTTGTTTACTTGGGGGGAAGGAGGTGGAAGGAAGTAAAAGGGAACTCCGTACTTTCCACCCAGTTTTGCTGTGAACCTAAAACTGCTCTAAAAAGTAAAGTTTATTAATTTTTAATTTTTTTACTTCAGTCTAAGAATATTAAAATTAAATACTGACTAGTGGACAACAGGCCAATGCCAGTTGAGAATTTAAAAACAGTAATTCTCCCTTAAATGCTCACTCCCACCAGAAACACCTAGTAACAATTAAATTTACATCCTCCATTAAACCTAAAGCACAGGCCCTACAACGACAACCTCTGTACATATATGTGCTCCACCGTTCACTAATCCTCAATAAATGCCTCTGCTCCTATGGCAGTTAATATTTGAAGTAATAGACAGTATTTGGCTCAAATTAAGCCAATTCAAATAAATTAAAGGAAATATTCTCCAAGTATTCCCATTGGTAGACACAGGGTTTATCCTTTGCCACTTATTCCCACAGAGTGACCCTCAGAGATCAGTTATACAACCACAGAGGCCACCAAGGACACAGGACTCAAGGTGAATGGTGAAAGGTATATGCCCTGCAAACATCTGTTAAGAGCCGTGGTTCTCGATATTGCTAATAAGTACTTTGAAATTTTAACCTTTTTTATAATTAAGAAAATCAGATCTTCTCACTTTTTAAAAAGGAAACTTACTGTAGATGCTTTATTTACATGGGAGATTAATCAGGCACAAAAGTACCATTTTCTATACTGGACTTTCCTGTCCAGTATAGGTGTATCTTCCATTTTCCAGTAAACACACTCTGATTTGGGGGAAAATACTCATTCTTGCTCACAGGTCATGAGTCTAGAGTGGGACTCACCTAAATCTACCCAAGCTACAAGGACAGAAATATAACCCAGGCTCAGCCAATCAGCTTATTCCATCTTCTAGACACAATGGTTGGGTAAGAAATAGTTGTGAAACATGAATCGGGGCAAAGCACACAAAACAAACAACAGGTATGAGAAGCTATATTATTACTAGTACCTGAAGAGAGAGGAGAAAAGAAAGTAGAATGGTTTGCAGTTTTGTTGTAATGAAAGAAAAAGGACATAAAAATAGTGGACCACACACATAAAACCTCCTGAAAAGAAATGAAAGGGAGAACTGATTTATTTTACTTTATTTCAAATCCTAATTTCAATGAATTTATTCAAAATTTTTGGCACATCATAACATTCAGTAAGTCAAGATGTTTAAATTTTCAATCTGTATCCTACAACACCGATTCCTCTTTCAATTTACATTTCCTATAAAGAGGAGTTTCAGGTTTCAGCAAAAACACTGAAAAACTGGATGATGTTAATATGATTTCTAAAACCAATTCTAAGAGCAATTCCAGTGTCTTGAAATTTGTTATGTATGCCATTATATTTAAGAGGACAGCGACACACAATTCATTCTCCATGCCTGAAATTACTTTTTTTCCTTATACTTAGGAGGAAGAAAAAAATCATGGAATAGCTGGGAATACAGTGTTTTTGCTTTAGTGCGAGTTACCATACATATTTCTGGAAAAACAATAAAATTTTGAAGAACTAAAGTAAAATATAATAACATGAAGGCTACTCTGAATATAATTTTTTATTGCAGGAAAACTGGTATATAACATCATGCAAACCTCAGGTGTGCAAAATTATAAAGCAATATTTGTATATACTACAAAGTGGTCACCACAGTAAGTATAGTTACCATCCATCCTGTGCAGTTAATCTCCTCCACCAATTTCACCATAACCCCCAACCTCTAACCACATTCCACTCTGGTATCCACCAATCTGTTCTCTGTAGTTATTATTTTGTTTCTGTTTTATTATTTGTTTACTTTTTTAGGTTCCACATATAAGTGAAATCACACAGTATTTCCTTCTCTGACATTTCACTTAGCATAATACCCTTTAGATAACCATGTTACAAAGAATAGCAAGATTTCACTTTCTTTTTAGCTGCATAGTATTTGTGTGTGTGTGTGTGTGTGTGAGAGAGAGAGAGAGAGAGAGATCTTCTTTACCCGTTCATCCACAGATGACCACTTAAGTTGTTTCCATACCTTGGCTATTCTAAATAATGTTACAATAAACACATGGTGCTTATATCTCTTTGAATTAGTGTTTTCTTTGGATAAATATCTGGATCATATGGTAGTTCTGCATTAAATTTTTGAGGACTCTCCATATTATTTGCCATAATGGTTTCATCAATTTATATTCATACCAAGAGCATACATGGGTTTCCTTTAATCCACATTCTCTCCAACACTTATTCCTTGTCTTTCTGATAACAGCCTGAATGTAATTTTTTTTTTTTTTTGTTTGTTTGTTTGTTTGTCTTCTCTTAGGGCCGCACCTGAGGCATATGGAGGTTCCCAGGCTAAGGGTCGAATCAGAGCTATAGTCGCCGGCCTACATCACAGCCACAGCAACATCAGATATGAGCCGTGACTGCGACCTACACCACAGCTCACGGCAATGCCAGATCCTTAACCCACTGAGTGAGGCCATGGCTCGAACCCACGGCCTCATGGTTCCTAGTCGGATTCGTTTCCGCTGCGCCACGATGGGAACTCCCTGAATATAATTTTTAAAGAGCATCTTCTTTACATACTGAGTTACTGTTACAGATAGTAATAGCCGTATTTTACTAACATGATTTACTTATTGTAATACCTTCAAGGTCCATCCACGTTGTTGCAAATGTCAAGATTTCGATCTTTTTTTATGGCTAATGTTCCATTCAGCCACTTTACGTCTATAGAATGAAACACACAGTCCATCTATACTTAAGGTAATTATTAATAGGTATGTACTTACTGCCATTTTGTTGATTTTAGGGGGTTTTTTGTAGTTACTTTTTTTGCCCTTTCTTCTTCTTTTGCCCTCTTCCCTTGTGATCTGACTAACTTTAGTGCTATGTTTGGATTCTCTTCTTTTTTTTGTATGAGTATCTAGTATACATACTTGATTTGTGGTTACCATAAGATTTATATATAGCAATCTATATATATATATATATATATATGATTATTTTAAGCTGCTGATTTCTTAAGTTCATACACTGTTACTCTCACGCAATATTTACTGTCATTTTTTTTTTTTCCTTTATGGTCACAACAGCAGCATATGGAAGTTCCCAGGCTAGGGGTCAATAAGAGCTCCAACTGCAGGCTTACACCACAGCCAGAGCAACACTGGATCTGAGCCACATCTGCAACTTACGCTGCACCTTTTCGGCAATGTTGGATCCTTAACCCACTGAGTAAGATCAGGGATCAAACCCACATCGTCATGGACACTATGTCAGGTTCTTAACCCTCTGAGCCACAAAGGAAACTCCTACTGTTTTGATATATTTTACATTTTTTGGTTTTGTATATCTTAATTATTATAGGTTATTTTACTCCTTTTGTCATTTAACCTTCTTACCAACTTTGTATGTGGTTGACTTACTGTCTTTACTCTCTATTTGCCTTAACCCATGAGCTTTTTCCTTTTGTAATTTTCTTGTTTCTAGTCGTGACCTTTTCTTTTTGGAGGTCTAACATTTCTTATTAAGCTAGTTTGGTGGTGATGAACTCTGTTGGCTTTTGCTTGTCTGTAAAACTTTTGAACTCTCCATCAAATCTGAATAAAAGCCTTGCCAGGTAGAGTATTCTTGTGTGTTTGTTTCTTCATCACTATAAATATATTGTGCCACTCCCTTATAGCCTGCAGAGTTTCTGCTAAAAAGTTAGCAGACAGTCTTATGGAAGTTCCCTTATATGTAACTTGTTGCTTTTAATATTCTCTCTTCAATTTTTACCATTTTAATTACATTGTGTCTTAGTGTGGTCAACTTTGGGTTGATCCTATTTGGGGTTCTGTGTTTTCTGAACCTGAATGTCTGTTTTTTTTTCCCCAGGTTAGGGAAGTTTTCAGCTATTATGTCTTCAATATACTCTCTGCCCCTTTCTCTCTGTCTTCTCCTCCTGAAGCCCCCTATAATATGGATGTTAGTAAGCTCATTGTCCCAGAAGTCTTTTAAACTGCCCTCATTTCTCTTCATTCTTTTTTCTATTCAGTTTCAGTAAACACAACTGTCTTCCAGCTTACTGATCATTCCAGTGTATCTTTTAGTCTACCATTGCTTCCTTCTAGTGTCTTTTTCAGTTCAGTTATTGCATTCTTCATCTCTATTTGGTTACTCTTTATATAATCTCTTCATTAAAAACTTCTCACGTCTTGCTCTCCATTCTTCTCCCAAGTCCTTTGATAGTCTTTACAATAACCACCCTGAATTCTCTGTCAAGTAGACTGCCTTTCTCTACTTCACTTACTTCTTCTTCTGGGGTTTTAGTTTGTTCTTTTGTTTTTTGTTTTGCTTTTCAGGACCACACCTGCAGCATACAGAAGTTCCCAGGCTGAGGGTGAACTGGAGTCACAGGTGCCAGCCTATGCCACAGCTATATCAACTCCAGATCCTTAACCCACTGAGCTAGGCCAGGGATCAACCTGCAGCCTCATGGATACTAGTCCATTTGTAATACACTGAGCCGCAATGGGAACTCGCTGTTTCTTTGCTTTGAACACATTTCACTGCACCTCTTTGCCTAATATTCTACGTTTATCTCTATGTATTTGGAAATTACAGTATTTGGTAAAGCTAGTTTAGCTTTCCCAACCTTGGAGAAGTGGCCTCTTGTAGGAGATGTCCTATGTGTCCCAGCAGCACACCTCCCCCTGGTCACCAGAGCTCTGGGGTGCCCCCTATGTGGGCTGCATAGGTCCTTCTGCTGTGGCTGGCTGACGACTGTGGGTGGTCTGGTAGGTGCGCCTGGCCCTTAGTTTGGGTGGCTGCCAGTTTGGTTTGGTTGTTATTTGGAGGATGTCAGCTACTGGTGGGTAGGGTCAGGTCACAAGGTGGCTGGCTGAGGAGCCTCAGGAGGTCCCAGTTGGGTTCCAGGGTAGGCGGCTGTGGGGTCAGGAGACCCAGGTCTGGCGCTGGCTTGCTGGTGGGCAGGGCTGGTTCTTGACACTGTTGGCTATGGGGCCCAGGTTATCTCAAAGTTGATATGAGCTGCTGCTGAGTTAGGCTGGATCCCAGGGTAGCTGACTGAAGGTCCAGGATATCTCAGCGCTGGTATGCATGTCCAGGGCGGGGGTGGGAGGAGGTACAGGGCTGGGACTGTCCTACTGGTAGGTGGGCCTGGTCCTGATAAGGCAGGCTATGGGGTTGCAGTGGTCCTGGAGCTAGTGCCCACCCACTGGTGTGAGGCTGGGTCTTTGTCTAATGCTGACCCACTAGTGGGCAGAGCTAGGTCTGAGGGTCTCTGGTTACAGTGTCCTGGCAGTAGATGGGACTGAGGCCCAGGGGGTCCTGGGGCTATTGCCAGCTCACTGGTGGACAGAACTTGGTCCTAGGACAGCTTGTGGGCTCAGATACTCTTAAAATAGCTGTGCTGCTGGTGGGTGGTAGCCTGAAGCATCCCAGTACTGGAGCAGCAGACCTACTAGTGGGCGGGGCTAGGTCTCAGTACTAATAGGCCAGAGGGAGAATCCAAAATGGCACCTCCCAGCATTCGTGTCCTTGTAGTACAGCAAGCTCCCAAGAATGGCTGCTGCCAGGGTCTATGTCCCCGGGGAAAGTCCCAGTCTCTTCCTGCCTCTGTGGGAGGCTCTCCAAAATCAGCAAGTGGGTCTGACTCAGACTACTTTCAAATTACCACTTCTGCCATGGGTCTCAGAGTGTGTGAGATTTTCTAAGTGCCCTTTAAGAAAAGAGTCTCTATTTCTCACAGCAATCTAGGTTCCTGGAATGCAAGTCCTGCTGGCTTTAAAAGCCAGTGTTCTGGTGGCTCATCTCCCTGGGGGAGGATCCCCAGGCTGAGGAGCCTGAAGTGGGGCTTGGACTCCCAGCTCCTTGGGGATAACTTCTGCAACTATAATTATCCTCCCATTTGCAGGTCACCACCCCTTCTCTGGGGATATAGGTCTTGACTCTATCATATCTCAGTCCCTCCTACCTGTCTCATTGTGGTTCCTTTTTTGTATTTTTAGTTGTAGAAGATCTTTTATGCTAGTCTTCCAATCTTTCTGAGCAATAGTTCTCTGTAGATAGCTGTAATTTTAGTGTGCCCATGGGAGAAGGGGAGCTCATGGTCCTCCTGCTCTGTCATCTTGGCCACTTCTCCAAAGCAACCCTTTTTTTTTTTTTTTTTTTTTGTCTTTTTAGGGCCACACTCACAACATAAGGAGGTTAGAAGTCAAATCAGAGCTATAACCACTGGCAACCACAGCTCACTGCCAACACCAGATCCTTAGCCCACTGAGCAAGGCCAGGGATCGAACCTGAGTCCTCATGGACGCTAATCAGATTCTTTTTCTGCTGAGCCACAACAGCAACTCCCAGAACAACCATTTTACTGTGCTTACTGAGTATTTTAAATATGTGCTAATTTGACACAGAACTGAGAACAATACATCAGATAAAGAGAGGTAGAGGAGAGAACAGATAGTATTAGGGGGAGAATTTCTTTTGCATTTCCAATATGAGATCTCAAATAATACTTTTATTCTATTTATTTTAAAGGGTTTTTTTTTCCCCCCCTCAGAGCAAAACAGAGTTGAAGATTCAACTCTGTCCACCTCTGGCTCATCACCACCTTAAACTTGGGTCATCTAACTCTTGCTAAAGATGATGGGAATTGGGACAGGAAGAGAGACAGAGTTGATAAGGCTAATGTAAACCTAACAATATCCAACATATATGTGATATTATCATTCAGAGACGACAAAGCAGCTTCAAGCTATCTAAATTTCAGTATGCAGAGTTCCAAAAGAACCATACGGTGTGTCCCATGAACACGCAACTACTCAGCAAAGAGTCTCAACAAACACACAGAACTGTTTGACTGCCGATATAATGATTTAAAACTAGAAGAAAAATATTACAAAACTGGTTCTGAGCAAAACTAAAGCTGAGGTTTGGTGTCCTCAAACTTTCTTCACAAATCTTTTCCCCTCCCCCAAAGATTCCTGCCCCCACCACAGGTACTAGCGGGTTTCACTTCATCATCTACCACATCAAAACTTGCTTTTACATCAATGACTGAGAATGTTTACCAAGTAGTAAAATTTACATGGTAAGAAGTATTATGTCCAAGTAAAAAATATCCATCTGTGTAGTAATAAATGTAGGTAAACCCATAGATCTTTATCTGCTTTTATATCACTTAAATGTAATACCTATAGTCTAAATTGAGTAGCATCAATGGAACAAATAAAAGTCTGAAGGTGGTGAATAGGGGATGCCTACCTTAATTGAAAAGCATATAAAATTACATATTACAACAAGAGTTGGCAGCGCGAAGTACTCAAAAGGAAATCGCATTTAGTAAACCTATGCTGTCTGGCAAGAGCAAATGAGAGCCCACTCTGCCTGTGGTACCTGTTTCTGTCAAATGAGGACAGAAAGAACTGATGTGCTTCTGGATCACATCACTGAGAGATTATGGACAGGGGCTAAGCAACCCTGTTAGGGGCAACATGGTTGAAGGAAATGAAAACACTACTCTGGAAAAGAAGTGCTGTTTTCATATTCTTTTGGTGATTTATTAAAAAAAAAAAAAAAAAGAGGCATCACAGGCATTTTAAACAGTGGTTTAAGAGGTTAAAACTGGAATCAATTAACAGATGTTTCTTGGAGGCAGTTTGGGGTATTCATTATGAGGGAACACTTTCTAACCAAACAGATCTGTCCAAAAGTGAAGTGAGTGTCTCTGATTATTTGTCCATCAATGGAGATTTTCAATCAGAAACTGTATGAGCACTGGGGGCTATCTGCACTTTAAATCACAACAAACGTTAGTTATCAGTCAAACTGTTTAAGGAACTAGAAATTGATCAGATGCTAGTTTCTAATTAAAAGTCTATACTGATTTTTTCATATAATCAAAAGATTTAATATTAATATAATTCAATTATCACCTACTTATGCTCATATTGTTACAATGAATTCAAACTGGTTTATATAAGAAATTCAAAATAAATACAAATTACTATTATTTTCAAAAACAGTTTTTGGAATCCAACACTGTTTTTGAACATTCAAATCTATATAAAATTGTTACAGTAATTGATGTAACAAGGTGTTTTTTCATTTTATATATTAAGAAGAAATATCCATCAACAGTACAGTTATACTAATCAACTTCCCAAATATGGGGAAAATTTCCAGAGTAAAGATTACCAGATGGGTAAATCATTTAACCGCATGCTTTCTCTATGTGTATTTTTTAAATCATTATTTTATGAACATCCCAAAAGACTAGGCTACTAATTTGGCAGATACTCACACTGCCACAGATGTAGCCATTAAAAGAAAAAAGAGGAGTTCTTGTCATGGCTCAGCAGAAACGAATCCAACGAGGAACCATGAGGTTGTGGGTTTGATCCCTGCCCTGGCTCAGTGGGTTAAAGGATCCGGTGTTGCTGTGAGCTGTGGTGTAGGCTAGCATCTCCAGTTCCGACTGGACCCCTAGCCTGGGAACCGCCATATGCCTCCAGTGTGCCCCTAAAAAGACTTAAAAAAAAAAAAAAGAAAAAAGGATCAACAAAATTTTCAAGGAGTTGTACAATAAAGTAGAGAATATGTTACAGGAAGGGGATCAAAGGATTTGTCAGATACTCACATTTGGCTAGAAATTTTATTTTCTAATTTATATCTTACAGATTTAGATTCACATTTTTATTTCATTATCTTATGAAATTTTCCTTTCAGCACATTTTCAGCTGAAACTGCAGGGGGGAGAATGCAATTCAGAACTGAAGATCATGAGGTTAATATCTTGGTAGGATTAAACATACCTTATAATTGACTTCCTAAGCCACTGTGCCATTGTTCCCCAACCAGAGGACATTCCCTTTCGGTTAAAATTCCACTCTTGAGATAACTACTCTGATACTTGCCCGGTGAGGTCTCTTTGTAATTATACATTTTTATGGTGTGAACCCTTCTCTGAAGGTTATCCCAAACATCTGACATGAAAGCAAAGAACAAACTCCCACAACCCTAACTTTAGAAATCATACTTCCTCAATAAAAATGAATTTTAAATAAATTACAAGTAGATACACAGAAACACTTCCAAAAACCAAAAAGCACTAATAAACAAATAGAAGCAAACATTTCTAAGATGCCACAGACGGTTCCCACCAGGATCTGTAATTGGGACATGTCAGCCAGCCCTTGATTGCCAGTGTTTACAGAAGGCAACTAGATTAAGTATTCTGAAAAGTACTTCAATTCACTTCAATACGCTTTCCAGAAATGAATCTTCTTGAAGTGATAAAATATATGGAAAAATAATTTGAAAAGTTTTTAACTATATAAAACTTTAAATTACTATTGCTATTTCTTGTAGTTAAATGTAAAAACTGACTTACATTTAAGTTCAGGTCAGAAAGGTAGCAACTAGAGAGAAGTTAAAAGAGTCTTTGATAGCTAAGGAAAACTGATCTGACTGAAATGTCACCAGGTTGCTATGGATAATCCACAAATAGCAAGAAGAATGAAGGCACTAGTAATATTTATATGCAAGAGACCTCCTACTAAAAAAAAAAAAAAAAAAAAAACAGAACCCCCAAACGTCTTAAATTATCAACTTTTTCCTTTTTAAGCTAATTCCAAATAAAAAGAATGGTTCTAGCCCAAACAGGAAAGAATAAAACTTATACTATGTATCAAACACAATGCTTAATTAAAATCTTATAGAGGAGTTCCCGTCGTGGCGCAGTGGTTAACGAATCAGACTAGGAACCATGAGGTTGCGGGTTCCATCCCTGGCCTTGCTCAGTGGGTTAACGATCCGTCATTGCCGTGAGCTGTGGTGTAGGTTGCAGACGCGGCTCGGATCCTGCGTTGCTGTGGCTCTGGCATAGGCTGGCAGCTACGGCTCCGATTAGACCCCTAGCCTGGGAAACTCCATATGCCGCCGGAGCGGCCCAAGAAATAGCAAAAAAAGACCAAAAAAAATAAAAAAATAAAATAATAAAATAAAATCTTATAGAAATGCTAAACCAAGAGACTTATTTGAAATTTTGGTCTTTTTCCTAACACTTCACTTTCTCCCACCACACAGATATTCTGTGGTGATTTTCCTCTTTTTCCTTTTAACCTAAATATCTTCACTATTTCAATATTTTCATCTAAGTAGTTTACTATCACCACTGCCTGCCTGGGGCACTTTAGGAGGTAAATGTGATTAGGCAACAGTTAGATGTGCTGGATGAAATGGGGGTCAGCCCAAAGTGAGCCAAGAGCTTAGAGGCCCAGGCAGAGCAGAGTGGCCTGGTGGTTAGAGCTAAGGAGGTAGCAAAACAATTTGCTCAAGCTGACAGAGATCCAGCTTGTGATCTCTTGTACATGAAGTGTATGTGGAAGGAATCAGAAAAAAGCTGAGCAGAAAGGAGGATTTGTGAGTCATCCCAACACACACAGGTTAAACCTATGGTTGAGAGATGTCATCCAAGTTGCTCAGGTAAAAAGAATGGGGAGAACAGGGGCCCCAGGCCTGACATCTCAGGAAACCTCCACAGCCTGCCTTTTCACACTTCATCATTGTGAGGAGTTAGGAGAGAAGCATGAGGGATCATCACCCAAGCCCATGACTGACATTAGTAAGTTATTTTCAAAAGTTGGTGTAACCTATTGTGGGGGGCCTGCTGCCTCTGAAGTTCCCTCTCCTAGAGCACCTTACAGCCTACCTGTAGCATAGAGGCCTCCTTATGTTTACATAGACTTAGGTTGCAGATGCGGCTCAGTCCCCACATTGCTGTGGCTATGGCGCGTAGGCAAGAGGATACAGCTCTGATCCAACCCCTAACCTGGGAACCTCTATATGCTGCGGGTGCGGCCTTAAAAAGACAAAAGTAATAATGATAATAATAATAATGTAAACAGTGTAAACAAAAAAATAACAAGTTTGGTTTTTTCTTTGGTGGTAAATTGGGGGTAAAATATAAATAGTAGCTGTATTTACTCTGAGACATTTAACTAATGAGAAGTTGTAGGGCCTCAAAAAGTTTCCACAATGCAGCTTCCTTTTGAATCACTCTCAACCTAGACTACAAAACAAAATCACATCAGACACTTTTAAAAATGCAGATGCCCAGGCACTTCCGATCCTGAAACCACTTAAAAGAGAATAAAACCACTTTAATGAAAATAATCTGTGGGAATGCCTCCAGTGGCTTAAAAAAAAAAAAATCATTCTATACAGTACTTCAAGATCATATGCATAATTAGTACTAATTTACAGACTACTAACTTTCATGGTTTTTTGGTATCTCTGTCCCTATATTAATAGTTGGTCCTTACATGTTGAAGTAAGTAGGGATTTATATGGTCATAGATCCTGGATAGTTTTCAAATAAATTTAGAAGTTGTTTGTTTTTTACTTTGTTTCATTTTAGTTTGGGTTTCGTTCTTCCTCATTAGCTGTTAATTTGCATTACAGCTTCCTTTATGAAGAGGAGGTGCTAAGGGACAAAGTTACTTGAACAACTGGGAAACTTAACTAATCAGATCACCCAAAACACACAGCCCTCAGCTCTGCAAGCTCAGTACAGACAGACCCACATCTTATCAGGGGAAAAAAAATGCTTGACTACCCTAGAAACTGCAGGCTTCCCCAAGTTCAGATCAAACATTTAAAAAGTAAACACTTCACAATCATCAAGAAATCAAAACATTTCTTTCAAGTGGGAGAGATCAAGGAAGCAAGAAGGCTGTTTTTGAGGAACATGATAGTTTCCTATCTAGACTTTTTTTAGACAAAAAGATTCTTCCTTCAGGTACTGATATCTATTATAAGAGTTTCTAAATTCTCAGTTTTTTAAAGTTCCCATTATCTTTAATACTGGAAAATAAACCCTGAAGATTAGATTTCTGTGCATAACAATGTAAACTACACTCTCGATCAAAGAAATGCGAATATTAAATATAAGTAGACTCTAAAAATCAATGATTGCCAATTATTTAATGCCACATCTACTTCAGTTTTTGGCTCAATTTCAAAACATCTCCTAATGTTTTGTGAATTTTATTATAACTGCACTAAGATAATTGCAAGTTTGTTAAATAAAATGGAAATAATCTCAATGAAGCATAAAATATGAAGTTTCTTCATATATAAATAGTACACATAGGAGATGAGAAAAAATTATTTAATCTGCCCCAACCTCTTTGTTTACTGAGGGACTTTCAAGTGAATGTTTTACATTTTGACATCAGAATTGGGAAATAATTTATTTATGAAGAAATTGTGTATTATGATTTATTTTCACTCCAATATAAGAAAAAGGAGAATGCAAACACCTGTTAAACACACTATTTGCACACACACAATTTCCATTTACAACCAGTATGTTTGTTTGTTTGTTTTTGTCTTTTTGTCTTTTTAGGACCCGCACCCACGGCATATGGAGGTTCCCAGGCTAGGGATCTAATCGGAGCTGTAGGGCCGGCCTACGCAACAGCCACAGCAATACCATATCTGAGCCGTGTCTGCGATCTACACCACAGTTCACGGCAACACCAGATCCTCAACCCACTGAGCAAGGCCAGGGATCAAACCCACAACCTCATGGATTCGTTAACCACTGAACCACGACGGGAACACCTATAACCTGTAAGTATTTAATTCATTGTCTTAACTTTAAAAATATGGAGCCCTTTAAATCTTTCTATACTGTTTAAAATTTGTTTCAGTGAGCATTTTTATCTTTAATAAAATTTTGTAAAATATGGAGCCCTCCAGTGGCCAAATATGTTACTATTTTTAAAAAAACATTAAATAAGAGAATTCTTGTCATACTTTTTTCACTACAAAACAAGCAATATATTGTACATTCTTGTTATGTCTCATTTTCTAAACAATTTAATAAGTGTCCTCCTCAAAATAAGCCCTACTTATATCAGTATTAACAGTAAGATATAGTATACTTAGAAAAGAAAAACATTTTGAACTGTTTAACTTTAGAGAGAGTAGAAGTTAAATGATGTTCAATCACATACAAAAATGCATCAGATTTACACTACATTATGATCATGTGCTAGGTGGTAATAAAATTAAATGAGTTCACTGTGACTCAAAATTTTTGCTTACAGCATTTATCGATATTCTTAGCTTAAACTCGCTACCGTAACTTGATACCTAAGTAAAAACCCAACCTAGCTTCTAAACAAATAAACAATTACAAGAACAATTCCAAGGCTTTTCCTCATCAGTATTCACCTCTTTTCCATAAAGACACATAAAGTATTCTCTGTATTTGGGAAACAACTAGAAACTGACTTCTAGTGATCAAGATCATTGATTAAAGAAACACATTAACCAAACAGGTATTGCATGGGGTACCTACTAGCTACCAGAAGCTTCACTGGAATAATCTTGTTTAATTGTTAAAATAACCCTACAAGGTGTTAACCAATCTCCGAGATGCCCCCCCAACCCCTATCCACATCCCCCCACCCCAGACAGTAATCCCCTTCCACATTGAATAGGTATGAACTCTGTAACCAACAGACTACCAAAATCAAAGAGAATTTTGAGGCTGGGTAACACACAAGACCTTGTGACTTCTGCCTTGCTTGCTCTTCAATTCCTTGCTCTGGGGGATACAAAATCATGAGGACACTCAGAAAGTACTATAGAAATGTCCATGTGGCTGAGAAATTCATGCACCCTCCTGCACCAGCCGGGCACAATCCGGTATGAGTGAACCACCTTAGAGCGATCCTCTAGCCCCATTCAAGGCTCACAAGAATACAGCTCACAGTCCCTCAGCTAAGCCACTCCCAAATTCCAGACCCACAAAAAATGTGAGATAATAAAATATTTATTATTTTGTTTCATATCAATTTGTTACACTTCAATAACTAATACAGACTGATATAGATTGATGCTTCTATTGTCTCCATTTTACAGAAGAGTCTGGAGGTATTTAAAACTTTAAACATATACAGCAAGAGAAATATTTTTCTTTTTGTTGAATTCTTCTACCTCTGTGTTACTATTTGGCCATTTCCACAAAACACTTAACCTGTAATAGTCTGGATTTTCAAATCGTCCATATAGAACATTTCTTCTAGTTTTGTTTGTTAAATAGATTAACATACCTAAACTTAAAAAAATTTTTTTCTATATTTACTAATAATTATGCCTCGGTTTATATTCTAAATCGGGAGTATGGTTTATGTTTACATAAAAATCCTCTTTTCTTATAATTTGCCTTTGAAGCTTAAGAACTAAGGCTGCTGACACAGCACATACAATTTAACTTAATCTAAATACACAGTTTACATATGGTGGATAAAAAACAGTGATTAAATGCCAGAAGCTATTCTAAATGTGATTTAATCCTCACATCAACCTATCAGGTAGGTACTATTATCCCCATTTTACAGATGTATAGAGGTAAGGGAAGGTTAAGGAACTTTCTCAGAATCACACATAATCAATGGCAGATCCACGAATGAACCCGTGGCAGCAATCTGGCTTCTGATCCTACGCTCAGCCTTGAGCCTATACTGACTCTCCTAATCACTATTTTACAAAGTACTGTGAGTAGGAGAAAGACCATGTGCTTTGTAATCAGAATATTTGAAATTGAGCCCCTTATATCTATAAGATTCAATCATTCTAAATCTGTTTTCTCATCTTACAGTGGGGGGAAATAGGCTGCATTTTTATTTTTATGAATATTAAATTTAAAAATGAATGAAAAACACCCTGTATAATGCCTGACACCTAGTCAATATTTATTCATGTTCTATTTTTTTTCCATAAACAGTTGTTTTTTTTTTTTTTAATTAAAGCCAATGAACCTTAAGTTTCAGGGTCCTTCACCTTCACAATCCCATCTAAGAACAATATGCCTAATTTCATATTCATAACCTATATTCCTTTTCTTAAAGAGCATCTCCAGATTGTATGACCTTCAGACTCCACAAAAAACCTGGATCTTCTTCTGTTCTTTCCATTAATTATTTCAACACTAAAGCAAGCCCAATGGGTTCCAGTTTGGATTAGAGGAAGTAAATACACTCCACCTTGTCTGTCCCACTAAATGCAGCTATAACCTACACAGACTATGTCACAGCTATTTAAGTAGCAGGAAAATAAAGGAGGAACAATACATACTGAAGTACCATTTTCTCCATTCTCTCAAGAGCTTGACTTCAAGCATTTCTGTACTAGCAGAGGGTGACAACAAAAATAGGAGCCCATAGGAACAAAAAAAAATGAGCAAGGGGAACATTCATCTCTGACTGGAGAACACTGGTTCCTGGAGGGCGGGGCAAACCCTTGCTGCTTTCTCTCTTGAACCTTCCCCCATTTATTCCCAGACATGGGTACAATTGTGAGACATGCACAGTAGAGCATGGTAACTAAAGCACCAGATTTCCAACCACAAGACCAAATTGAAAGTAGGAGATGATAAAGGGGAGTTCTTCATGAAGTCTTGGTCTCGCCCCAAGCTATATATGCATGGGTCTGATCCTAAACCAGTATAAGTGGACACTGAGAACTGAACTACTGGAGAGAGCATCGCTCAATTCTCAGACTGGCCACAAGGTGGCAAATAAGTGGACAGATCCAAATAACACTGAAAAGACTGAAAACAAAATTGCTTAGGAAACAATTCATAGATGGCTGGTTATAACTTGAATCTTTAACTAAATCAATTTCCTACTAAAACTAAAATATTACTATTTTCTTCAGACTCTGTAGAAGACCCAGTCTCATAACAATCAAAATGTCCAAGATAAAACCTGAAATTAGTCAGTATATGAAGGAATAAGAAAAATCCCAACTTGCATATAGGAAGGGACAATCAGTAGACCCCCCCCCCAACTCTGAAACAATGCAGATGTCAAAATTATCTGAGAAAGATTTTAAAAATGCCTCACAAGTAAAGGCAAACACTCTTGAAGATGACGAAAAGATTGAAAGGTCATAGAGCTGCTATGAAAAAGTCTGGACATTCCTTATATAAATATACACTTACGATATAAACATGCAATCCCACTCCTAGCTAGGTATTAAACCTGGGAGAAATCAATGCTTTTTTTGTATTTAGCGATTTTTATTTTCTCCATTATAGTTGGTTTACAGTGTTCTGTCAATTTTCTACTATACAGCAAAGTGACCCAGTCACACCCACACACATACATATACATTCTTTTTCTCATATTATCCTCCATCATGTTCCATCACAAGTGACTAGATACAGTTCCCTGTGCTATACAGCAGGATCTCATTGCTTATTCATTCCAAAGGCAATAGTTTGCATCTATCAATACCAGATTCCCAGTCTATCCCACTCCCTCCCCCTCCCTCTTGGCAACCACAAGTCTGTTCTCCAAGTCCATGAGTTTCTTTTCTGTGGAAAGGTTCATTTGTGCCATATATTAGATTCCAGATATAAGTGATATTATATGGTATTTGTCTTTCTCTTTCTGACATACTTCACTTAGAATGAGAGTCTTTAGTTTCATCCATGTTGCTGCAAACAGCATTATTTTGTTCTTTTCTACGGCTGAGTAGTATTTCACTGTGTATATATACCACATCATCTTAATCCATTCATCTGTCAATGTACATTTAGGGTATTTCCATGTCTTAACTATTGTGAATAGTGCTGCAATGAACACACAGGTGCATGTGTCTTTTTCAAGGAAAGCTTTTCTCCTTTGTTCCTTTCTTTTTCTTGGTTGGATGATTTCCATTTATTTTATGCTTGTGTACTTTTCTTTTTACTTTTTGTGAATGTAATGTTTGGTTTTGATTTGGGTTGCCCTATTTGAAATCAATGCTTATGTTCACAGGAAATCTGTAAATGAATGTTTATAGTGGCCTTACCCATAATTGCCATAAACTGGAAACAACTGGATAGGTATACAGATAAACTCTAATATACATATAAGGGAATACCACTGATCAGGAAAAATAAAGAATAGAATACTGATGCCAACAACTTGGATACATCGGGCATTTACAGCAAGTTAAAAAAATGGCAGTCTCAAAAGATCACACACTATATGATTCCACTTAGATAACATGCTCTAAAAGACAAAACGATTGTATTGAAGAAAAGTGTTGCCAGGGGTTGGAGTTGGGAAAAGGGTACGACTACAAACAACATAAGGAAATTTGGGGGCGGGGGTGGAGGAACTTTATAAACTTTAACACTGAACTGTACATAAAATCTATTCAGGTTTTAAAACAAACAGAACTATACATACCAAAAGCCAATTTTATTGTCAGTTAATCTAAAAAGTTAAAAAGAAAAGGAAGAATTTTAAGCCCAAAGTTTAAGAAAAAAAAAAAAAAGCAGAAAAATAATGTGCTGGAGTATTTATGAATAAAAGCATTTGTAAGAGATGAAGAGTATCAATTTACCGATTGAAAGGACATTTGGCCCATTGCACTAAAGCCCAGTGGAATCAATTAAACAGCATCAGAACTGAAAAGGACTTACAAAGGGTAAGCTTACTCAATATGCTTCCTATTCTATTATACATACAAACTAAGATCAAAATAGCACATAGAAAGAAAATCAAAAAACACTGTGTCACTGTCACCAGGGAGCAACTCAGGTCTTCAAGCTGAAGGATATTTAAATTCCCTAAGATAAGAATCTCTGTCTCGGAGTTCCCACTGTGATTCAATGGGTTAAGGACCTGATGTCTCTGTGAGGATGTGGGTCCAGTCCCTGGCCTTGCTCAGTAGATTAAGGATCTGTTGTTGCCACAAGCTGAGGTGTAGATCACAGACGTGGCTTGGCTCTGGTATTGCTGTGACTGTGGCATAGGCTGCAGCTGCAGTTCCAATTCAACCCCTTCCATGTAACTGCATAACAGTGCAGCCATTAAGAAGAAAAAAAATAAAAAGAATCTGTCTTTGGAAGATCTGTTCCAACGTTAATAATTTTTCTTGAAAATTCTAAGCTATGTTCTCCAAAATACCATCTATGTAGCGTTTTCAATTTTTTTTGCCATGTTAAAAAACATGGAATTTTACTTCCAGAAAGGTGATACAGACTTAATGTATCCCTAATGCTCTCACTAAATACAACTAAAAATACCAGATATTATACATAAAATGATCCTAAGAAGACTCTGAAAGGAAGAAAAAAAAAAAAAAAAGGCAAGCTAGCTAGGAACTTGGAGACCTAAGGAGCAACACAGTGTTGAGTTCCCTGGATCTTCTTTCTCACCTATACATCCTAGACTTGGAACTGAAGAAGCCAGCAACCCAGAAATTCCAATGAGGCATAGACAAAAAAAGTCACAACAAAGCCCAGCTCTCTCTAGCCAAAGGACTGGAAAACCTACCAAGACAGAAACTTTTAGACAATAATTATGCTACATGAGTCAAACACGACAGAAAAACAATGGCCCCAGATGCCCACAGTGGAGTGGTGTCAGAGAAGGACAAGTCAGGAAGCTGGGATTTTCATCCCATCAGATGGTAACAAGTCTAAGTCCTCCCTCTCCCCCTATATAGAGAGAGTCAATGGAGATCAGGTGCAGACAATGAACTTCCATCCCCCACCCAGTGGTAATAATGTTTCCCTCTCTCACCCAACTTTTGCTGGTATTGAAAGAGGCCTAGAGAAGACACATCAGGACTTTGACTACTGCCCAACTCTAAAGGAGCCACCACTGACCCTGACCCTCAGTGTCAATGGAGGCCATGTTTAAAGCAGTAATAAGATACTCCTAACCCTTCCAGCTACAATGGTATCCCCAGAGGTCTGGTAAGGGATGGAATCTCCTACCTCTCTCCAGAAGTACCAAGGAGTCCCTTTCTACCTTGGATGTCAAAAAAAAGTACCAAGTGAGGAAAACTAGACTTCCTTTACAATCTGGCAGTAAAAAGATGGTGCCATCTCTTCCCCCTGCTAGAGCAGTTCAGGGAAAATCAGCTAAAACAGGAGGTTTATTTAAGTTCCAAAGATTCACAACATATAATGCCCAAAATATCCAGGTTTCAACTGAAAGTCACTTCACATCTCAAAACTAAGACTGTCTCAATTTGAAAGAAAAAAAAAATCAATTAACATATGATAAATTAAAGATGAGATGTTAAAATTATGACAAAGATTATTAAAGAAGCTATTATAAAAAGTTTCAATGAACAGCTGCAAACATATCTGGAACAAATAAAAACATAAAATATGTCAGCAAATAAAGAGAAGATATAAAAAAGAACCAAATGGAAATTTTGGAACTGAGAAACACAATAATGAAAATTTAAAACTTAATGAGTGGACTCAAAGGCAGAGTGGAGGGGATAGAGGAAAGAATCAGCAAATTAGAAAAGAAAACAATAGGTATTATGCAACTGAAAGAAAAAAAGAAAAAAATTCTAAAAATACTAAACAGAGCCTCAAAGATCTATGAAACAATAACAAAAGATTTAAAATCCATGTCATTGCAATCCAGGAAGAAAGGAGAAAAAAGGGCAAGGCTAAAAAACTACTCAAACAAATAATAGCTGAAAATGTTCCAAGTCTGGCAAATAACACATACCAAGACACATCAAACTAGAAACCACGAAGATGAAAAGGCAGTGGCAATTTTTCACCTAAAAGAACAGAATTGTCAACTTAGAATCCTATACCCAATGAAAATATCCTTCAGGAAGGAAATGGAAGTAAAGACACTATAAGCTGAAGGAAACTCAGAGAATTTTCACCAGCAGACCTAAACCAATGAGTGGCTAAAAAGAAAAACATAGAAGAAGGGACCTCAGAATATAAAGAAGAAAAAAAGAGCATGATAAACAAAAATATGGCTAAATATAAAATGCTTTCCTTCTCTTGATTTCTGAATTATTTTTGTTGGTTTTAGCAAATTATAATAGTGTCTAATACACTTCTAAATGTACGTAAATAAAGTATTTAGGACAAATGTATTATAAGTGGAGGAGGTGAAGGGGCATAAAGAAAGTGTAAGTAAATTAAATGCTCTAATTTAAAAGGCTGGAAGTGGTTAAAAAATATGATCTAACTACATGCTACAAAAAACTCACTGCAAATATAATGACATGGAGTTCCCATTGTGGCACAATGGAAACAAATCCAACTAGTATCCATGAGGATGCAGGTTTGATCCCTGGCCTTCCTCAACGGGTTAAATATCCCAGCATTGCTGTGAGCTGTGGTGTAGGTCACAAATGCGGCTCAGATTCAGCTTTGCTGTGGCTGTGGCATAGGCCTGCAGCTGCAGCTCCAATTCAACCCCTAGCCTGGGAACTTCCATATGTCATGGAAAAAAAATACACACAAAAAAATATACATAATACCACAGGTAGGCCAAAAGTAAAAGAATAGAAATGGTATATTGTGCAAACATCACTCAAAATAAAGTTAGGAATGCTATATTAGGGAGTTCCCATCATGGCGCAGTGGTTAACGAATCCGACTAGGAACCATGAGGTTGCGGGTTCAGTCCCTGCCCTTGCTCAGTGGGTTAACGATCTGGCGTTGCTGTGAGCTGTGGTGTAGGTCACAGACGCGGCTCGGATCCTGCATTGCTGTGGCTCTGGCTTAGGCTGGGGGCTACAGCTCCAATTTGACCTCTAGCCTGGCAACCTCCATATGCCATGGGAGTGGCCCAAAGAAATAGCAAAAAGACAAAAAAAAAAAAAAAAAAGAATGCTATATTAATAAGAAAAGTAGACTTCAGAGCAATGAAAATCACCAGACAAGGGAGGGACATTAAGGGCTTCATGATAAAAGGACCATACCACCAAGAAGATACATTCAGTCCTAAATATGTATGTACTAATAGCATATCTATAAAATACATAAAATAAAAACCTACAGAACTGAATGATACACAGATAAATTCACAATTAGAGTAGGAGATGCCAACAAACCTCTCTCAGCAGTTGACTGACTACAGTTACAACCAGAAAGAATATACAAGAACTCAATATCGTCAGCAACAGAATCTAATCAACATTTATAGAACACTTAAACCAACAAGAGCAGAATACCTATTCTTTTTCAAGTACCCAAGGGATATATACCAAGAGAGACTACATGCTAAGCTATAAAACAAGTTCACCAACAAATTTAAAGAAACTGAAATTTTACAGAGTGTGTTCTCTGATCACAATGGAACCAAATTAGAAATCACCAACAGAAAGGTAAGAGAAAAGTGCCTTGTGAAAACTAACAATATACTTACAAGTAATCCATGAATCAAAAATCTCAAGGGAAATTTTTTAAAAACACATTGAACTGAATATGAAAATACAGCCTATCAAAATTTGTGGGAGTCAGCAAAAGCAGTGCTTAGAGTGGAATTTGTAGCACTAGATGCTTTCTTTTAGGAAAGAAAATCTTGCAAATCAGTAACTTAAATTCCCCTCAAGAACCTTGAAAATGATTCAAATAAGCCAAATAAGCAGAAATTAAGGAAATAAAGAAATAATCAAAATTAAAATCAGAAAAATGACTTTGCCATTATCTAGATACCAAAACCAAATAAAAATTGTACCAAAAAGGAAAGCTAAATATCAATATCCCTATTAGTACCAATGCAAGAAGAATCCTTAATTTTTAGCAAAACAGAATTTAGCAATATATAAAGAGAATTATATAACATAATCAGAGACTGATTTCAGGAATGCAAGAATAGTTCATTATTTAAAAATCAATTAATAAAATCCACCATACTAAAAGAGAAAAATTATGTAATCATATCAATTGATACAGAAAAACTGTTCAACAAAACTCAACATCCATTCATGATGAAAACTTTCAGTCAGAGGAATCAAGAATTTCTTCAACTTGATGAAGAGCATCTAAAAATAACCTACAGCTAACATTATAACAGTAAAATATTGAATGCCTTTTTCCTAAGATCAGAAAGGTAAAAATATCCACTCTCCTTACTCTTATATAGTGCTGGAAGTTCTATAGCCAGCACAGCAAATCAAGGAAAGGATACAAAAGGAAATGGTTCTGAAAGGAAGATAAAACTATCCCTATTTGAGATGATATGATTGTCTGTGGAAAATTCCAAGGAATCTACAAAGCAATTCCTAAAATGAATACATGAATTACTAAGGTCAAAAGACACAAGTTAAACATACAAAAATCAACTGTATTTTTATTTATGACCAATGAACACATGGACATCAAATTTAACATATTTTATATACTAGAAATGAACATGCAGATACCAAAATTAAAAATACAATACTATTTACAGTATTGTAAATCCAAATCTAATAAAAAGTCTAATACATGTGTGCTGAATATTACAAAATCTAATGAAAAATCAAAGATCTAAATAAAAAAAACAAAATCTAATAAAAAAATCAAATCTAAATAAATATAGTATGTTCAAGAAATGGAAGACTAAACATAATAAAGATGTAAATTCTCCCAAAACTGATATACAGATTTAACACAATTCCATAAAAAAAGAAAAAAAAATCTTAGATTTTTTAAAATGCAGTAGATTAAGAGTAGTCTAGACTTTATATAGAAAGGCAAAGGAACTAGAATAGCTATAACAATTTTGAAAAAGACTAAAGTATAAGAAATCACTCTACCTGATTTCAAGACTTAATACATAGCTATAATAATAATCAAGAATGTATGATATCCATGGAAGAGCAGACACATAGATCAATGAAACAGAATAGAGAAACCAGAAATAGATCCATATAAATATGCCTATCTGATTTTTTTACCAAGGCACAAAAGCAACTCAATGGAGGAAGGATAGCCTTTTCAAACCAATGGTGCTGAAGCCAACTGGAGGCAAAGAAAGGACCTCAACCTGAGAATCACATGTTATACAAAAATTAACTCACACTGAATTATAAACCTAAATGTGAAACACAAAACTATAAAGCTTTTGGGGGAAAAAAATGAGAAAATCTTCAGAATGTAGGGCTAGGTGAAGAGTTCTTAGACTTGAAACCAAAAGCACAATTCATAAAAGGAAAAACTGATAAACTGAACTTCAACAAAATTTTTCAAAACTTTTGACCTACCAAAAACCCTACTGAAGATGAAAAGATAAGCTATAGACTGCAAGAAAATATATGCCAAACACATGTCTGGCAACTATAATCTAGACTATACAAAGACTCTCAAAACACAAAATAAAAAACCAATCCACTTAGAAAATGGACAAAGTACATGAAAAGACATTTTATCAAAAAGTATACAGTTGACCCTAAAACAATGCACAGGGGTTAGAGGTGCCAACCCCCCCCGCCAGCCCCCACCTACAAAGTCAAAAATTATGTGTAACTTTACAGTCAACCCTAAGTGGTCCCAACCAACAGTGCACTGTGTAGTACTGTGTTACATATTTACTGAAAAAATCCAAGTTTCAGTGGACCTATGCAGTTCAAACTCTTATTGTTAAGAGTCAACTACACTGATAACACGTAACTCCACAGAAATATGCTGAGTGGAAAAAAAAAAAAAAAAAAACAATCTCAAAAGACTATGTACTGTATGCCCTTATTTCTATAATATTCTTAAAATGACAAAATTATAGAAATGTAGAACAGATCAGCAGCTGCAAGAAATTACAAAGAGGGTGGCGACAAAAGGGAAGTGGATATAACTATAACAAGGCAACATGAGAGATTCTTGAGGTGATGGAAATGTTCTACATAACAACCATATGTATGTTGAAACTCTAGCTGTGATATTTTACCATAGTTTTGTAAGAAGCTATCACTAGGGGAACATGAATAAAAGATACATGAGAGCTCTATAATTTCTGGTAACTGCACAAGAATTCACAATTATCGGAGTTCCCATCGTGGCGCAGTGGTTAACAAATCTGACTAGGAACCATGAGGTTTCGGGTTTGATCCCTGGCCTCGCTTGGCAGGCTAAGGATCTGATGTTGCCATGAGCCTTGGTGAACGTCGCAGACATGGCTAGGATCCCACATTGCTGTGAGCTGTGGTGTAGGCCAGTGGCTATGGCTCCGATTCGACCCCTAGCCTGGGAACCTCCATATGCCGTGGGAGCGGCCCAAGAAATGCCAAAAAAAAAAAAAAAAGAATTCACAATTATCTTGAAATAAAAAGTTTGGTTAAAAATTATAAAGCAAAACTGGCAAAACAATAAACAAAAAGCAGATGAGTATTATCTCCTTGCTCACGTTCTTATTCCTTGGGTGAAGCGTCTCCTTTGCAGGGTCTTGGACTAGGCTTACCAAGCCAACTTTTACTCTCACTCTATACTCCTTAGCTAACATCATTCTGGAGGCTTCAGTTACCTCATGCCAATGATCGCCAAATTTGTATTTCAAGCCAATTTCTCTCGTCTGAAGTCCAGCCAACAGATGTGCTTCTCTTGGAGCTGTCCCTGTTTCGATAGTTGTCACTATATTGTCCAATGCACCGGATGCTAATGGTAATGCGTAGTTTCCTCTGTTTCACTCTCACACATCTAGTCAATCATAAAACACCATTATTCAAGTTCCTAAATACATCATAAATCAGCCCAGTTCTCATCTTCACTGCCACCACCTGGCCTAAACTACCACCACAACAATCTCTTGACTTTTGCATCTCCATTTGACCTCCTGCAAAAGCATCCCTGCTGTAACAAACAAAGTGATCTTTACAAAATGTAAACATAAGCATCTCACTCTCCAGCCAAAAACCTTCAATGTTACCCACTGTGCTTGCAATAATTTCATTCCACATACTCTTGATTTCCACCTGAATGATTCTACCCTTTTTGCTCTTTTCTAAACTCTAGCCATAATATTCTTCTCCTAGGCATCCTGCTCTTTTCCACCTCAGGGCCCCTGCATTTCCTCCTACCATTCACAGTCTAATCTACCTAATATCTACTCATGAGATCTTCTCTTACCCATTACTTTCTCTGAGATAGATTTTCTGGAATCCTCAGATGAAGATAAGTCCCTCAATGAATAATGAAAGTGATACCTATACAACTTCAAATAAATCAAATTAAAAGTTTTAATAAAAAAAATCAAATAATTCTAAGATTCACACAAAGATACTACCTAGGGTAAAAATAAATATATTTCAATACATAAGTCATTCATATTTGGTTTGGTGCTTTATTTAGGATAATTTAGAACTAGTTGATAAAGACAACTGACATCCATTTTCTTTGGAACTTGATTCCAGCCTCCAGAACTGTAAGAAATAAATGTTTGTTGTTTAGAAGCCAACCCATCTGTGATACTCTGTCACCTCACCTTGACTGACCAAGACAGAAAACTGGTACTGAAAAGGTGATGCTGCTATAACAAATACCTAAAAATGTGAAGTGGTTTCTGAACAGACAGTAATGGGGTCGAGGCTGGAAGAGTTTTGAAGTACATGCTAGAAAAAAATCTGCATTACGTGAACAGACCATTAAAAGAGATTCTAGTGAGGCCGCAGAAGGAAAAGATAAGATCTTCAGAAAAAAATCTGTCTTCCTAGAGAACCTCTAAGTGGTCCTGAACAGAAGAATGTTCATGGAAATATGGACAGTAAGCCTATTCTGATGAGGTCTCAGATGGAAATGAAGGACATGTTGAAAACTGGAGGAAAGGAGTTCCCATTGTGGCAAAGTGGAAATGAATCTGACTAGTATCCATGAGGATGCAGGTTTGATCCCTGGCCTCACTCAGTGGGTCAGGGATCCGTTGTTGCCAGAAGCTGTGGTGTAGGTTGCAGACACAGCTCGGATCCCGCGTTGCTGTGGCATAGGCCAGCAGCTGTAACTCTGGTTTGATTCCTAGCCTGGGAACTTTCACATGCCACAAGTGTGGTCCTAAAAAGCAAAAAAAGAAAAGAAAACTGGAGGAAAGGCAATCCTTGTTCAAAAGTAGAAAAGAACAAGGCTGAACTGTGCTCATGGCCTAGTATTTTGTGGACGATAGAATTTTTATTTTTATTTTTTTATCTATTTATTTTTTATTTATTTATTTATTTATTTGTCTTTTTACCATTTCTTTGGCCGCTCCCTCGGCATATGGAGGTTCCCAGGCTAGGGGTCCAATCGGAGCTGTAGCCGCCAGCCTACACAAGAGCCACAGCAACGCAGGATCCGAGCCGCGTCTGCAACCTACACCACAGCTCACGGCAACGCCGGATTGTTAACCCGCTGAGCAAGGGCAGAGACCGAACCCGCAACCTCATGATTCCTAGTTGGATTCGTTAACCACTGCGCCATGACGGGAACTCCTGGAAGATAGAACTTATGGTTCTATCTTGTGGAGACAGAAGCATCCAACAATCTTAAACTAAAAATAAGACTACAGTATGATCCAGCAATCCCACTCCTGGGCATATATCCAGAGAAAATCATAATTCGAAAAGATACACGCACCCCAATGTTCACAGGAGCACTATTTACAATAGCTAAGACAGAAGCAACCTAAATGTTCATCAACAGAGGAATAGATAATGTGGTATCTATACAGTGGAGTATTACTCAGCCATAAAAAGAATGAAATAATGCCATTTGCAGCAATATGGATGGACCTAGAGATGATCACACTACATGACGTAAGCCAGAGAAAGATAAACATATGATACTACTTGCATGTAGAATCTAAAAAAAAAAAAAAAATGGTGCAAATGAACTTATTTACACAACAGAAACAGACTCACAGACTTCAAAAACAAACTTATGGTTACCAAAGTGGACAGGTGGGAGGAGGGATGGATCGGGGGTTTGGGATTGGCATATGCACAGTACTGTATGTGAAACAGACTGTCAATGGGGACCTGCTATATAGAGAACATGGAACTCTACTCAATACTCTGTGATAACCTATACGGGAAAAGAATCTGAAAAAGAATGGATATATGTATATGTACAACTGAATCACTTTGTTGTACTTAGCACAACATTGCAAATCAACTACACATCAGTAAAATTTGAAAAAAATGGAAAAAAAAATCCAACAAAACTGGATATTTGGCTAAACATTGTTTTAAGCAAAGGGTTGAAAGTGCTGCTTGGCTTCCCTCAAATGTTACGGTAAAATGTGAGAAGAAATAACTTGAATACGAATTTGTAAGAGCTCCCGCTGCAGCGCAATAGGATTGGCAGTGTCTTGGGAGTGCTGGGACGCAGGTTCGACTCCAGGCCTGGCACAGTGGGTTAAGGATCCCGCATTGCCACAGCTGCAGCTTAGTTCACAGCTGTGATTTGAATGTGATCCCTGGCCCTGGAACTCCATATGCTGCAGGGCAGCCAAAAAAAAAAAAAAAATGTAATCAAATTTTTTTACATTTAAAATTTGGAAACCTCTCAGCTTGTCCATATTACAAAAAACGAGCAAGCACGTTTGGAAGAGACCACTAAGGGTGTGGACAAGAGACTTAAGACGAGAAGACTAGTATATATATACGAACCAAGAAGAAAACAGCAATTTGAACCTAAGGGGAAGGAGACAGGAACAAATGTAGGTTGGTTGTCAGTCTTCCTGAAATTCATAGAACGGAACCACAGAGCTATTCTGCTTCAAACGTGAGATAGTCCAGACAAAGTGATGCAGAGATCATCAGGGCTTCCACTCAGTTTCAAAAGTGTGGAGGGCATCACCTGGGTTTCAAAGGCCCGAAGACTCTTACCCAAAGCCATGTGAGTCAGACCCCTCCCTAGCAAAGCTATTGGGAAGTGGTTATCTCCATTTAGATTTCAAAAAATGGCACCACTTGGACCTGTGTATAGGCACAGGACCCTCGCAGAGGGCGCAGCAAAGTCAAGGATACCACAGAGACCCCCCACAAGGGCAATGCCCCACAGAGCTGTGTGAGTGGGGCTGCAGGTACCCTACAACCCCAAATCAACAGAGCCAGAGATGCACCATTCTCGCCTAGGACAGACACTGTTGGGTTATGCCCAGCAAAGGCATGGGGGTAGGGACAATCTAGTGTGCCCACAAAGTGGGGCTCCTGCCCCAGTGGGCCTGGTGGCAGAGGATCAAGATAAAAAATAATTTTAAGGAGTTCCCATCAGGCTCAGTGGTTAATGAATCCGACTAGGAACCATGAGGTTGCGGGTTCGATCCCTGACCTTGCTCAGCGGGTTAAGAATCCAGCGTTGCCGTGAGCTGTGGTGTAGGTCGCAGACGTGGCTTGGATCTGGCGTTGCTGTGGCTGTGGTGTAGGCTGGTTGCTACAACTCCGATTAGACCCCTAGCCCAGGAACCTCCATATGCCACAGGAGCGGCCCTAGAAAAGACCAAAAAAAAAAAAAAAAAAAAAAAAAAATTATTCTTAAGTCTTAAGGTTTGAAGCTGTTTGACTTGTAGGGTTCTGACTTGCTTAGGAACTATCACCCCTTTCTTTCCAAGTTCTCCCTTTTTGAATGAGAGTGTTTATGCCCTGTCCCATCATTACAACTGGAAGCATATAATTTGTTTGATTTCACAGGTTCAAAGCTGAAGGAGAATTTGCCTCAGGATGAATCATACATTGAGTCTCACCCATACCTGATGTAGATTTTTTTTTGGGGGGGGGTGTTCTTGACATGAGAGAATTCCCAGGCCAGGAATCAAACCCATGCCACAGCAGTGACAGCATTGGATCCTTAACCTGCTAGGCCACCAGGGAACTCCTTGATGTAGATGATATACAGATAAGACTTTGGACTTGAGACTTTTGAGGCTGGAACGAGTTAAGATTTAGGGGCTATTGGGATGGTATAAATTCATTTTGCATGCAAAACCTTCATGGGGGGGCAGGTGCAGAACATTAGTCTAAATGTTTGGGTCCATCCCCACCAAATACATGTGTTGAAATCCTAATGCCTAATGTAATATTATTAGAAGGTGGGACCTTTGGAAGGTGCTTAAGTCATGAGAGTAGGGTGCTCATGAATGGGGTTGGTGCCCTTTAATTGGCCATTCTGCCATGTGAGGATACAAAAAGTCTTTGATTCAGAAGAGGGCCTTCACCTGGCCATACTGGTACTCTGATCTCGGACTTCTAACCTCCAGAACTATGAGAAATAAATGCTTTTTGTTTATAAGCCACCTGGTCTGTGATATTATGTTACAGCAGCCTGAAACAGATTAGGACTTATTTATTATAGCAACCAGTGACTATTTTCTTGCAATTCTTCTTTGCCATTTTATAGGCTTTAAGGGCAACTCCACACACATACATGCATACACACACACACTAATAGAGGTTACTAAATTTGCTTTGTGAAAAACAACACATGTTGGAGTCCCTGCTGTGGTTCAGTGGGTTAAGAATCCAAATGTAGCAGGTGGGGTCTCTTCAGAGGCATGGGTTCAATCCCTGGCCCAGGAATTTCCATATGCCGTGGGTGCAGACATAGAAAAAAACAATAAAATAAAATAGTTAATTTTTTAAAATTACACATATTTTGTAAAGAAATGCTAAAAACTGAACTTAAAATTCAGTTATATAGCATTCTTTCTAAAGTTTGATGGGCCTGACTCATAATAATGACAGAAACAATAAAAAAGAAAAAAACATATAGGAAAATGACTGCTCGGATGTGCCAGCAATCTGTTTGAAGTTTTAGATCTATAAGCACTCTCTGAATAGTAATTTGGAGATCTTTTTATTTTTAAATTCTTTAACAAGAAATATTTGTAATGAATCTGTATTTCCCCTTTTCATGTTTTCTTCTAATATCCCATGTTGATTTCAAATTAATTATGGATGCTTTGTACTGAGTGCTACTCAAGAATTAACTAATTCCACTAGTATCCATATTTTCATCTGTCACATTACAGTTTTCAACTGTGCTTTTGTATAGTTCATGTGTTATACCTTCATTTCCTGTTAAATAAACACCCAGTTAAAAGCATCATTATGAAGCATATAGATAATGAAGGAGTCATGAGAATGGATTTCAGGATGTGAAATAAGAATAGCCACAAAACAAAACAAAAAAAAAAACCAAAAAACAAAAAACAAAAAAAAAAAAAAGAAAGAAAAAAAAGGAGTTCCCGTCGTGGCGCAGTGGTTAACGAATCCGACTAGGAACCATGAGGTTGCGGGTTCCATCCCTGCCCTTGCTCAGTGGGTTAACGATCCAGTGTTGTCGTGAGCTGTGGTGTAGGTTGCAGACGCGGATCGGATCCCGCGTTGCTGTGGCTCTGGCGTAGGCTGGTGGCCACGGCTCCGATTCGACCCCCAGCCTGGGAACCTCCATATGCCTCGGGAGCGGCCCAAAGAAATAGCAAAAAGACAAAAAAAAAAAAAAAAAAAAAAAAGAATAGCCATGTAAGGAGTTCCCGTTGTGGCGCAGTGGTTAACGAATCCAACTAGGAACCATGAGGTTGCGGGTTCGATCCCTGCCCTTGCTCAGTGGGTTAAGGATCCGGCTTTGCCATGGGCTGTGGTGTAGGTCGCAGACGCGGCTTGGATCCCGTGTTGCTGTGGCTCTTGCGTAGGTCGGCGGCTACAGCTCCAATTCGACCCCTAGCCTGGGAACGTCCATATGTCGCGGGAGCGGCCCAAAAACGGCAAAAAGACAAAAAAAAAAAAAAAAAAAAAAAAAGCCATGTAAAAATATAACCACTATTAATTGATATAAAATATGCTTACAAATAAGAAATACACACTTGAAACTACTGGGTTTTGCAAAAGCAGCAAGGGATACTCTAAAAGCACAGCTTCACAGTGTATTATTGTTCATATTTTGCCAGCCACAGGTTAAATAAAATCAGGTCCTTTCATACTGTGAAGAAAGACATACAATCAAACATGTATTAACCAAAAGGCTGGGGCAGTAACTTAGTCCAATTAAATTTACTTATAAGCCCTTTTTGTTTCAACTACTGCTACTGAAAACCTAGAAAGGTTTTAAGGAATACTTTTTCTTGGAGTTACTGTTGTGGGTCAGTGGAAATGAATCTGACTAGTACTCATGAGGATTCAGGTTCAATCCCTGGACTCATTCAGTGGGTTAGGGATCAGCATTGACTGTGAGCTGTGGTGTGGACTGCAGATGTGGCTTGGACCTGGCGTTGCTGTGGCTGTGGCGTAGGCTCCGATTCAACCCCTAGCCTGGGAAGCTCCATATGCCACAGGTGATGCCCTAAAAAGACCAAAAAAAAAAAGGAATACTTTCTTGCTTTAGTTAAGTACAGTATAGTGAACATAATCACTAGTGACCTCAGGTCTTATCATACAGGCCTTGTTGTGAGTATCAGTTTTCACTGGACCCTAATGAAGATGTGCACACTTGGGCCAAATGTATACAGACTAGCCCCAGGCTATTCATTCTTCAGAAGTTCCTCTTTTTTTTTTTTTTTTTTTTTGTCTTTTTGCCATTTCTTAGGCCGCTCCTGCGGCATAAGGAGGATCCCAGGCTAGGGGTCAAGATCTGAGCCATGTCTGCAACCTACACCACAGCTCATGGCAATGCCAGATCCTTAACCCACTGAGCAAGGCCAGGGATCCAACCCTCAACTTCATGGTTCCTAGTCGGATTCGTTAACCATTGAGCCACGATGGGAACTCCAGAAGCGCCTCTTTTCTAACTAAATTGTTTAAAATAATTTTTCAAAGGTGAGGAAAGGAGCTTATTTTCCTATAAGTCAAAAAGAAGGAAAAATAAACCTCATTATCTGAGCTTTTACTATGTCACTAGAGCTTTTCTAAAGTAATAGGTATTCTTGAAAAATCTGTCCCATTTTAACACTTTTAAGGAAATGAATGCCCAAGGGCAAAGCTGGGGGAAAAGAAAGGTAAATCCAATTCCTATGTGGAGAGGAAAACAATACTGAAGAAAGCTATGCAATATTCAGGTGTTTACTAGGTATGTACTGTGTACCAACAAGCAGACTGCCAAGCACTGTGGCCACAGTAAGCCCTTCGTGCCTGGGCCCCAGTTTCTTCATCTGCAAAATTACAAGTCAAGCTATATATGTCTCTCATTTAATATACAAAAGCTTCCCATGCTGTGATTCATTACAAACAAAGTGATATTACGCTATCATCATCCTGTGTGAGTAGATGGGGGGCAGGGGGTGGTAAAATAACTTTCCAAGGGTAGCTAAGATGCCCAAGCTCCTAAGAATATTATTCTCTGCAGTTAATTTCAGGATGGTGGCTAGTGATCTTATCCCTCTTTTATTGCTTTGGGCAGAGCACTAAATGAATAACAAATCAAAGTTGACTGGGCTATATGTTAACAGATTAAATATTAAACATCTCAAAAAAGACAGTGAAGCATCCATGGAGGCTTTATTTCTTTTCAGTTTTCTTTGAAGTCTTATCCTACAAGACAAATGGCATCAGCACTTGTGGTCTGATCCACAGAGCATTGGAGTAAACACTGGTGTTCTGCTGGTGTTCTAGCCTTGACATTACCGAACTGTGTGGTCTTAGACAAGTCACCTGCTCATCTGCAAAAATCTTCTTCTCTTTCTGTCATTAAATAAGAAAGCCATGACAAAGTCAACACATTTCTCTTTAAAATAAAGATATTAGGTAGAGGTTTCCTGGCTGCCTGCTTGCATCTCTCACAAGTGTCCTATCTTAATAAATCTATTTCTTGCCTCTCAAAAAAATAAATAAAGATATTACACAAATCATTCAGGAAAATGCCATAGATGTATTTTGATTTTGGAATGGCATCTGACCAACTACTGAATACAAATGTTAACACAAGCTGCACAGTCAAATGGGTTCTTAACTTTGAACAGCAAGCACTGAGTAACCAATCAGAAGAAACCCTAGGAAAGATGGACTCACTAGATTAAATTAAGGATTCAAATGAATGGTCTAGATCACTCTAAAATCACTGCTATATGCATGTAATAAATGTCTGGCATGCAGTTTGGCTGTATCAGTCTCCCTGTGTGGAATAACTGATTTGTTGGGTTTTTCTCTTATGTTTTACAAGTATACAAATGTAAATGAACATTGGTACTATAATGAAAATAAAATCCATCAAGCATGGAGTAGAAAAGCCCTGACTTAAGTACAGCTCATGTGAAAAAGAACAAAGAGCTTGCACTTACTTGGAGCTCAACATGAGTCAACAGTGTGATGTGACTGCCAAAAAAGCTCATGTAATCTTAGCCACCAACAAGAGAAGTGTAGTGTCCAGAGCAAGGGAGTTATAGCTTCACTGTATTCTCTGCATCCTGTGCTGGGCACCACACTTCTAGAATGATGGGCTGTATCCCCTGGGCACCCCATTTAACAGTGATACGGCAAAGCGAGCACGATTCCATTGGCAGGGAGTAACCAAAGAGGGAAAGGACCTAGAAAACAAGGCCTCAAGACTGAAGAAACTAAGACTATTCCTCCTGGGAAAGTGAAGACTTGGAGGGGAGATATTAAATATCTGATGAGCTGCTAGTGACAAAGCTCAGACCTAATAGGACATATATAAAAGCAGACTTGGTGTCACACTAACAGCACCCAATCCCGAATGGGCTGCTTCAGCACCGGGGGCATTCAGGTAATACAACTGGTTGTCAACACTGGCTACACATTAGAAACACCAGGGAAAAGTTTTAAATCTATCGGTGCCCAGGCCCCACCCCCAACTAATTAAATTAGAATCCCTGGGGTTGGGCCTGGGCAATGGGAGGTATTAAAAGCTCTCCTGGGGTTTCTAATGTGCAGATACAGTTGAGAATGACCAGGGTAAGGACAATCTGGGTGGCCACCTGTCTGTGTGTGGTGCCCCGTAGAGGGGATTCCTTCTCAGAAGCCTGCATTAGGTTTAACTTATTAACATTATCCTCTATGACCATGAAGATGAGCTCCCTTTGCAAATATGTGAGAAGAAATCAAACTTAAATGGTGCGATCTCTGAAAAGGAAGGCTGAGTTATAATAGCTAGCCTATTCTATTCATGAATTACTGCTTTCAATGATTTATGCATTACCATCTTTGCAGGAAAGGACAACAGTACTGGCATGTTAATATGTTGATAAATTTAAAGAATTTAATTCCAAAGTTTTGTAAAATAAATTTAAAACATGATGATATTCAAGAGTCCCTAAGTTTCTTCCATGATAAAGTAATTCTTAAAATCAAGCAGAAGGTACTCTGTAGTTTGATTGGTCTCTGTCATTCTGTAGCTTATCCAATTAAAATGTTGTATTTTTCTACTTTAAATATTTTCCACAACGTTTTACGACATAAGAGCTTGTATTTTTCATAACCAATATACAGTCCTCCACATTTCCTTCAGTGTTGGTTACATCCTTATTCTTAATCCTGTTCTTCTGACCACTGAATAGAGGCATTTATACACATTTCCTAATCTCCTTTGAAAAAGATACATCCAGAGCCTCCTGGTCTTAATATAGGTCAGGCAACCACTGTAATGGGTGGCGTTAAGTGTCTAAATTTTAGTGACCCCTCCAGATTTTTCCACTTAGATCTAACACACCCTGTAAACTTTAAAACTTTCACTTTAGGTTACGGTAAACCATCAACCATTTCCTTTTACTTTTGCCATCTGTCAATGCAAAAAGCTCCAAATGAATCTGAAGCTTTTTCAAGGCTACTCGTCTCTCTCATTAATCTTTGTCATATGGATCTAAATAAGGAGAGAGGTATTAAAGATCATCATCCTGTTTACAGACAACCAACACCAAAAGAGCCTGTGGAATAACGCCGTGGATTTGACTAGATGGATTCAGGCTGAACAAGCATTTCAGGAGTCCTGATGTGGGGACCAAGCACACAGTTAACATTTTACCAATAGCTGGCTAATTATACCACGTTTCAAGTAACGATTGCCCTTTCCATATCAAAACACTAGAAAGAACCACGACCTTACAGCCATCTGAGCAGCTGCTGGGTGGACAGCCTGCTCCACAGCCAACAGTTACCTTTCCATTTTTCAAGCACATACCTCTCACAGAAATGTTTTCAGTGCGGCAGTCTACAGAGCTGCTTATAACACCGGCACGATGTGACAACAAAATTCATGATGATTTTGCTTTTTCAGCCTGCCCCTTTCTTTTTAAAAAATTCTTCCCTCCCCCTCCGTCCCCCAAAGAAAACCAACAATACTTCCACAAAACCTGACTCAGACTTATGAATATAATGCTTTCAGTGAAAGCAGACCAGCTTTATAGGAGAACAAGCTTTCATGAGAAGCAGGAAGCTGATCTGAGCAGCAGAGAGAGCAGGGATGGGGCGGAGCAGAAAGGAACTGAGCTGGGGGAGAGCGAAGCACAGACAGTCCTGGCTGCTTCTAGTTACTTATTGACAGTTTCATCTTATAGCACAGATTTATAAACAGGGTGAGCGTTGGTCCTGCCGTACCTTTTCTTTCTTTTACGGATGTCTGTCAATCTGGTAAACTATTACACAGGGGAAAGTGAGGCCTTACAGCCTCGCCAGAGCCCAGTTGCAGGGAAATGATGTAAGCTTCCCACCTCCCACCAGCCCCCGCTCTGCCAATCCACCTCTGCTCTGACCTGTTAACATCCCCTCCCTCCCCCAGGGCCACTGCCCTGGGGCGGCCCGGGGCCCAGACTCGTCTAGTTGTGTCCTACTGTGCAGCAGAAAGTATTTGCCAAAGGATAAGGAGCATTTTTGTTTTGAGAAAAGTCTCCAATGAAAAAGCAAATGCCTCTCTATTTAAAAAATAATGCTGAGTCAACAAAAGCTAGTCAGTCCCCAGGAGAAATAATACTAAATAGGGTGGAGGTTAAGAAATGTAATTTAGCAAAAGGCAGCAGGTGTTACGTAGCAAAGGGCAAAAGGTGTAATAATGGGAGTTAGGACATACCAGTTCTCCTATTCTAATACCATGACCTTGAACAACTGGCTTAATCTCTCTGGTTTCATTTTCTGTAAATGGAAAGGGTTAATATAAATTTTATCTGAGGTCTCTTGCAGTAATTTTATGAACTGATACCCCAAAGAAATAAATCAGGAGTAAAAAAGTAATTTGATTGTGGCCAATTATTTGTTGTTTATGCAAAATTACACATAATTCTTTATATTGAGCTATTTAAGATATGCTTTGCCAAAGTACTAATAACTATGAGTAGGACTAGCAAAAGATGTATAGGGTAAAAAAGTTACAGGCAATTCGAATGTTAATCCTGATCTGGAGAATTTATAGAGAATTAGTATGTGAAGATTCACACTCAGGAAAGGACAATTTATAAACAGGTGCTTAGAAGCAATTAGGACCTCTGACATTATCCTAGACAAAATATTTACCTGGGTTAGCAGTGTTTCAAGTTTAAAGGAGATACACACATACACATATCAAGGGGAAAAACTTTTTTTTTTTTAATTAAGAGCCCATAATCTACAGGTTACTAGGACAACAATCTTCAAATTAGGGTAGGCAAACTCCTAGAAGTGTATAAGACTTTCCAAAGGGTATGAAGCATATGTGAGCACATAGGTGGTAAATTAATATCCAGACCAACCATTCTAAGCACACTTTCCTAAAACTGATCTGCCTGAGAAAGCTCCTGGAGAGCAGGTTTACCTGTCCAACCTTTTCTTTTCCTATCTTCCTCTCTAGAAAATCAAGGCAGATAGTCAGTCACCCATCACTCTGGGGGGATTGCTTAGGGCTGGGAAAAAACCTCTAAGCAGGACACAAGGGGACAATTAGAAATACAGATAGTGAGGAGTTCCTGTCGCGGCTCAGCAGTAATAAACCCATTTAGTATCCATGAGGATGTGGGTTCAATTCCTCGCCTCACTCAGGGAGTTAAGTATCTGGCGCTGCCAAGAGCTGTCCTGTAGGTTGAAGACTCGGCTGGGATCCTGCATTGCTGTGGCTGTGGTGGAGGCATCTGGAACACTGATTCAACCTCTAGCCTGGGAACTTCCATATGCTGTGGATGCCGCCAACTTAAAAAAAAATACGGATAGTGAAAAAGTGTTGGGGCCCTAATCACTGTTCTCTTGCAAATTTTTTGCTTGGAATAAAACTGGAGGACCTAATTTGGTTGGCAGCTGATAAATCATTAAAGATAATTTTTAATGATCTGTAGTTTTGAATATAACTGAGGTGCAGTTCAAAGAACTGACACTGCTATATTAATACTCATCCTCTTCAACTTATTTATGTAAACAAAATTTCAGTGTATATATTAAAAAGAATGAAAAATATGCTGAACTCCTTCTGCAATGGATAATATCCATGGGCTGATATGTGAACTAATCAGAAGAAAAGCACCAATAATG
Organism: Sus scrofa; assembly: GCF_054392235.1. Taxonomy (NCBI): domain Eukaryota; kingdom Metazoa; phylum Chordata; class Mammalia; order Artiodactyla; family Suidae; genus Sus; species Sus scrofa. The sequence continues at coordinate 166,658,814 of NC_139395.1, forward strand.
AGATAAGTTTTCAGTAAAATTATATCTTTTCTCTAACATTTATCAAAATGTGTAACTGACATGTTATTTTGATCAGTTGTGTACTAATAATCATGGTAATAACTTTTTAAAAAATCACTTAAAGTCTTATGGTCACAGTAAATTAAATTTTGTCACCAGAAGCATGATGTGATAATCAAAAACAGATTAACAGATTTTTCCCCCCCTGAGGGCCACATCCACAGCATATGGAAGTTCCAAGACTAGGGATCAAACCAGAGCTGCCACTGCTAGCCTATGCCACAGCCACAGCAGTGCCAGATCTGAGCTGTGTCTACAACCTACACCACAACTTATGGCAACACTGGATCCTTAACCCATCGAGCGGGACCAGGGATTGGAGCCACATCCTCATGGATACTAGTCAGGTTCATTACCGCTGAGCCACAATAAGAACTCCCCAAAATAGATTTTTAAACATAGTAATACATAAGTATAAAATTTAGTGAGAAAAGTATAATAATAAAGATTTCAAAGACAAAAATTAAATACTCTAAAATTTCAAGCTGTTACAGTGCAGTTTACAAATGGACAGCTTTAGGTATTAAACAGCTATGGTATTTGATTTACATGAATATATTTAAGAAGGCTATAACAATTTTATTAAGAAATGTCAGTATTTACAATCAATAACTATATCATTAGCAAATAATTAAATCTTCAACAAAGATTTTAAATGTCACTGAAGAAATATATGAGGAAATCCAATAGTTTTCAAAATTCTTTAGATATAGCAAAAATGTTTAAAGATCGGTTCACCCTTCTTCCCCTCCAGAGCAGTTTTCAACTGTTACCACAGAGCTCAAAGTAAGTAAGTTAGTAAGTAAGTAAGTAAATAAATAAATAAATAAACAAAACAAAAAGAAGAGCAATCTAGAACCTCAGGAAATGAGCCACCTGGAGCAAATAAGATTTCCGGTTATCTATTATATTCTTTAAGAACCACAACAGTTTTGCCTTCTAATTTTAAGCTGTTATAAAAAATATATATATTCTCAAACTAGGGAACTTCTTCTTAAACCACACCACCATGATTTAACATTTATTAATGGAGTTCCCGTCGTGGCGCAGTGGTTAACGAATCCGACTAGGAACCATGAGGTTGCGGGTTCGGTCCCTGCCCTTGCTCAGTGGGTTAACGATCCGGCGTTGCCGTGAGCTGTGGTGTAGGTTGCAGACGCGGCTCGGATCCTGCGTTGCTGTGGCTCTGGCGTAGGCCAGTGGCTACAGCTCTGATTAGACCCCTAGCCTGGGAACTTCCATATGCCACGGGAGCGGCCCAAAGAAATAGCAAAAAGACAAAAAAAAAAAAAAAAAAAAATTTATTAATGTTTCTCAGGCAATTATTGCCAACACCAGTCCTACACAGCATTCATATAATACCCCCAAGGCTTTTGCTGTTCCTCCTGTTCCTCATTTCTGCCAAGTGGGAGAGAACGTGGGTTCAATTCCTGGCCACCAATCACGAGCCGCCTGCCTCTAAGCCAGAGTACTGAAACACCCTAACTAAGCTCCAACTTTCTTCCCTATAAAAAAAAAAAAAACTCACAAAACTGAGATGAGTTCACAGAAGTGGAACATGCTTTACTTAAAAATTCCATAGCAAGAACACTTACATTCTCACTACTGAGTGCCTGCACGAAGCTTCTCTCTCCATTCTGTGGAAATCAGCCAAAACATGAACTAGATTTGTTTAATTCTAATGTAAGCGATGGATGCCTTCTATAAAATACTTATATCAAGTTAGTGACATTTATTTCCAGAGGTCATATGGGTTCTCGGTCACTGATACTGCTGAAAGGCTAATATATAGAAAGATGTAACTTTATATATGTTTCATCCAAAACCTCAATCTGCTCTAATAAAAGATTCATGCAAAGGAGAAGCCTAACATATTTTTAAGATGTTAACCTTATCCACTTTAGTATCAAATCCATTATCTTCCCAACCACCAATATACAAATAAATGTTGCTTTTACCAATTATCTAGGTGTTTTTTATTATTATGGTGTTTGGTCGTCCATAATTTTAGTTAGCCAACATTATCTGTACTATTTAAAATGTCCATATGGTAAGCTTATTCCATTTCATGAATTATCACGTGGCTTTTTTTTTTTTGGCCAAACCTGTGGCATGTGTAAGTTCCTGAACCAGGGATCAAACCTGAGCCACAGCCAGCTGCAGTGACAATGCCAGATCCTTAACCTGCTGCATGTACCACAAGAGAACTCCCATGGTTACTATTATTATAGTCTCACTTGATCCTTTAAGCAATCCTACTATTATTTCCAGGCTACCGATTATGAATCTGAGCCTCAAAAATACTCAAAAGCATTTAAGAAATTTGCTCAAGATAACAAATGAAAGCCAGAACTAGAACTCAATTCTGCAGATGGATGGCCCAGCAAAGTTCCCTGGTACCTGTACTTGCCTCCACTGAAACTGCTGGTATAATTAACAAAAACTGCAGTGAGAAGCTGTGGCAGCATTCTTGCTCTCTTCTGTGCTTCCCACAGGGCATCATGGTTTTAGCCCAAAGAGCAGGCATTCTGGAATAGCACAGATTGGAATCTGAATCCAGACCATGTGACCTTGGGCAAGTTTATAACTTTTCTAAGACTCAATTTCCTCATCTGTAAAAAGTAATTATAGCACCTCTAAGGTTGTTGTGGGGATTAAAAGAGATAGTGTCCTTAGTACCATGCTGGTCACAAACTTAAGTTTACTAAGTAATAATAACTGACACTTCATTACAGGATATGACTTTTTTTTTTTCCCCCTTTTTAGGGCCGCACCTGCAGCATATGGAAGTTCCCAGGCCAGGTGTCGAATTGCAGCTGCAGCCACGCTGGATCCTTAACCCACTGAGAGAGGCCAGGTAGTATCGAACCCACATCCTCACAGATGCTAGTCAGGTTCATTACCGCTGAACCACAATGGGAACTCCAAGGGATGTGTCTTAATTCAGCTATTTTTCCCAATAACTCTAAGGCATGGTAGATGCTATTATTATCATTCTTGTATTATGGAGGAGGAAAGACTCGGTCCAAGAGAGGTAAGGCAATCTGCCCAGGGTCACAGAGCTAAGAAGTCAAAAAGCCTGGCACTGAGGCTCCTAACTGACTTCAGGGTTCACCCTCAACTACTGTATACTGCTTCTTTAGAAATGAGTATAATGACAGCACTACCTTTAGTCTCACTATAATCACCATCATCTACCTTCTCTATAGTTAGCCTGGAGGACCTCAGGTCTATGAAGCACCCCAGGGATGAGACCTAAAGAGCTGAGAATTAGACTGAGACTGACAGGAGGAAGAGCTTCAGGGAAGAAGCCAAGAAGAAAGCCAGTCCCTGGAAGAGAATAATGTGCAACAAAATGGAGAGACTAAATGGAGGCCTGAAATTGGGAACATGAAAAAAAAGTATCAGCTACTAGATGGAGTTCTGGGATGGGCGTGTACTTAGCCTAAGAAAAACAAACTTATGTTTATAATATTTAATCAGGTGCCTAAAGGAATACTAAAAAGAAAAACTGCAAAAACCTGGCCTGTGATATACTTTGGGGCCTGCTCCCTATCTATTGAATAACTGTTATCTGACCCTAGGAAGGGAGTGTGATCATTTTAATCAACTCTCATTGATGACCTGATACAGGCACAATGAAAAGCATTTACCTCTGAAAGTATCCGAGCCCAGCAAAACGTCCTTTCAACTATCAAGCCGCAATTCTGTTTCTTTGGCAAATCTTCAATCTCATATTCCCGGGCACTGTTACTTCTGAGTTCTTTTGGGTAATCCTGTTTGGGGGCTTTTAATCTACATTTTTTCTCTATGCCTTCTGTCTAAATCTAAAACGTGGGTTTTTTTCACTTTAAGAGATTGCTAGATTATCTCAGTTTACCTCTTTCCCTCAGGCAGTTATCCCTTGTGTTCCCAAAAGCTCCATATGTGCCAGTCTAATGAGCACTGATGACTTACCATTACCCTGTAAGATCCTATAGAGAAGAGAATCCATGTTTTATTCGTCTTTACAACCACAGCATCTAGTACACTATGTAGCATTCAACAAATATTGAAAGATTAGCTGAAGGGTTTTCAAGCCTGTTTTTTTGACACCTTCAAGGTTTCTTTTGCCACTGAGCTTACTCTAGAAACCTATCTCTTTAGATAGTGATAAACTTGGATCACCAAAACTAATTAGGATTTAGTGGATTAGCGATTACTTCTCTGGCAATTGGTTGGGGAAATAAAAAAGGAAACACCCTTGGGTTAATATTTCAGCATCCACTTTGCTGAATATGCCCATAGTCAGTTTTTAGACAAAAGATATACCTTAGGGTCATGATCACTTAAAATTTACGGACTAGCTCAAGGGGCTTTGTTTTTCCCATAATATCCAACAAAGTGCCTAGGACAAGGTCAGTGTCAGATAAGCACTTTTATATGGGCTGATTAATTGACCGCTGCTGTGAGAACAGGCACAGGCCAAATGTCAAAGATCTCTGAACTAGCAACAACGGTGTTAAAAGATTTTGCAAAACACCACTTAGTCTCTAATTTCAAATAATCAGCTTTTTTTGAAATGCAAAAATCTGTTTAAATATAGTCAAATATAAATATTCTCCAAAATATTATACTTCTATTTTTTCCATATGGCAGTCTTTGAAAGGGTAGTGCTAAGAGAACTTTTTAACCTTAACCCAGAAAAAAAAAACTCTCTCATAAACAGTATGATACAAATTAACAAAAATTGTTAGTCCTTTAAGGTATGTATACGGGAAAGAGACTCAGGATCAATGATCAAATAATACTCCTGAAATTTCCCAAATCTGATTACTATTCTGATAAATCTGAACATACCTATTTGAAAAAATTATGGGGGGGCGGTCCTAGCACGTACCCCCTTTGTTATAAAACCCTAACCTGTGTGTAACAGTAAACACAGCAAAAAAACCCCAACAAACTTTAAAGTAAAACTTTACGTTGTATGCAAAGATCTATCTCTAAATATTTCAAATTCCCCTAAGATTGCCTTGCATTATTAGACTCCAAAAGACATTAAGATTGAGCATTCTTTTAAATGTTAATGCTGCTATTATACTAAAAATCATTTTAAGATATTTTTGAAAATTATCAATCTCAGGGAACACCTGGTAATATTAACAAAACTTTTTTAACCCAAAACACTAAAAAAAAAAAAAAAAAAAGTAAGTCAATTATATTTTGCAGGCCCACGGCCTTATAAGTGTTCCCAAAAATCAAAGGCACACAAAACTGGGAGATTAACTTTCCAGTTAACGGCAAGTGATGGAGTCATCTCTTTAATATAAAGCCACAGTCACAGATACCCACATAATCAAAATTAAGTTATATACACAATGCCAACAAAATCCAAAGCAACATTTTTTTGTGCCATAATCATTATAAAAGCTAAATGTTATACCTTCGCCAGCAAGTTATACATTCTCACCACATACATTCAAATATTTTCCTTTTACTTTTATGAAATCTTAATAGGAACATTTCAATTACCTGTAGTAAAGTACTGTATCTCAAGGAAAAATTCCTATTATTATTAAGACCCTTTAAAACAAATAGAACGTTAATAGGTTTGGGATTTGTGTCCTCCTTTTAACTGTGTACCCCTAACAGGTGTACCATTCACTGATTTTTATAGCCCCATACAAAATAAGTAAATCATGGAGATCCCATTGTGGCTCAGCAGAAACGAATCCAACTAGGAACCCATGAGGTTGCGGGTTCAACCCATGGCCTCATTCAGTGGGTTAAGGATCTGGTATTGCCGTGAGTTGTGGTATAGGTCGCAGACGAGGCTCAGATCTGATGTTGCTGTGGCTATGGCGTAGGCCAGTGGCCACAGCTCCAACTGGACCCCTAGCCTAAGAACCTCCACATGCCGAGGGTGCAGCCCTAAAAAGCAAAATAAATAAATAAATCATTATTTGGTAGAAATACATTCCCTCAAATCAGACTACATATATCATTTATTTGCATGTGCTTTTTAAATCTGATAACTTTCCTAGAGAAAAGGTTTTTCTATTATGCTCTAACATCTCGCAAGCTTTAAGAGGTTTCAGATTTGGAAGTCAAGAGTTTGTCAATGTTTTAGCCAGCCCCTTCTAGTTATACAGATATCTAAGATGGATCTAAAATACACAAATTTTTACTGATAGAAATTTAGCAGGCATATTTTACAACAGATTTTCACTTAAGAGAAAACGACTGAGGTAAATATTATTCCATTTTACAGAAAAAGACACTGAGCTCCAGAGAGTATCTCACCTACTAAAATAAGCTTTAAAAGGAAAGATTAAACTAGGTTTTCTTACTTGAAATCCAGTGCTTTTGGCATAGACTGGAAAGTTCATCAATACAGAATAAAATTTGAGGGAGCGGGGAGTTCCACATGCTTCTCAAATGCCTCGTGCTTTCCCATCTACCCCACTTTTAAAGCAACTGTTCTCCATCATAAACCAAGTTTTCTAAGCCTCTTTTACTGGACTTGCACTGCCCTCCTGAATTCTCTAGCTAGGTTTTGAGCTCTTTCATTATTTTTAAAACTTTCTTCACTCTCCTATGAAAAATGAAGAATGTTACCTAAGCTTGCTCTTTTTTCAAAGATAGATATTATAGTTTCAAAAAGAAAAAAGCTTCTGTTAGAACTGACAAGCCCCAAGGAGAAGGGAAATATACCTTGAAAGCTAATGATGTGATTCTATACTTAATCTATGATTCTGTCCTTAAGACTATGGGGGGGAAAAAAAAAATCTATCCAGAATGGCATTAACCTTTAGGAAATTGGCCGATTCCCGAGAGTGGATAATGCTTGGAAGCTGAAGGTATTACTGTTTGCGTAAAGGAGTCAAGGTCACAAAAGGTCAGTAAGTAAGTTTCCGGCAATACTGGGGCATTCAAAACTATGACTTCTGTTGGGATCACACGTAACTTGTGCTGTTACTGATGAGTGGGACCCCTGACCTCACACTCTCAAACAGCTTAATTTTTACTATCTGTCCCAAACTCCAAGTGCTAGTCGTAGGCCCACTGGCATGGCTTTTGATGATAGAGTAAAAAGTAAATAAGCTCTCAGACGTGAAAGAGAGATGAAAGTAGCTCACCATAGTCACAAAAGAGGGATTCATTTATGTAGGTAGGAAGTACTCTGGATGAAGGTTAAACTCTAAAATGAAAATTTAAAGAAATAAGAGAGGGACTGGTAAACAAGAGAGGTGAAGATTCAGAAAACTGATATAAAATAGATACATGTATATAAAGATAAATAATTTTCTGTTGAACCGTAAAAAAAAGCATATAACTAATTACCTGATTTATAATATCTTTATGCTTAAAGCTGATATAACCTTATTGGTTCCATGGAATGCTTATTTATGAAAATATTTTCAGAGGTGTTTACAAATTCACTTTAAAGAAATACTTCCCATTTGAAACTGTAAAACTCATTTTGTACACATAAAATCATATATTCCTGGGAAAAAATGAAAGGATTAAGATCTGTAGAAAGGATGAAGGGACCAAATAACACCCCAAAATGCTGGAAAGCACTAAAACAAAGGCATAAAGGAACTAATCAAAATTCATGGAGCATGATGCAAAATTTCTAGCCAACTGTGAAAATCACACTTTTGAAACAAATTTTGATTTGCTAGATCTTGCCCTTTCTCTAAATACGTCTCTATGCCTTTATTGTGATTAGAAAAGCTAAATTTCTCAAAACAGGCATAGAGAAATTCTGAGATATTTCTGTACTTGAACAAGTCAGGTTAACTGCCCTCTTTGATATCTTCCCAGAGAAAACGAAGAGCCCAATTCCACTTCCGAAACTTTGAAAAAGAACGGCTCTGTAGCACTGTTCAAAAACCAAGCCAACACTTAGGCTTTCATGCTTCCTCTGGTGGAACTTCTTGAAACAGTGCCAAGAATCATTTGATCACTTAAACCAGTGCTGATGAGTTAGAAGCAGCTGAAGTATATGAATCAGTGGTCATTTCTCTGTTACATTTTTGTTTTCAAATAATTATAGTAAGGACAACTAACTTGATCAAAAAGGCATTCTGGAAGTAAAATTAGGAAGCAGAAAATCTGGGGAATAGTTCTAAGTTAGGATTAATCTGCTTTGACTTGAACTGTTCTCTATTTCCTTCTAGTCTTGTAAGAGAGTAAGGAACAAGCACACTTCTTTACCCATCTTCCTAAGAACACAACAAATAATGGTCGAATAGCAGACGTTCAAAAGATAGTTACTCATTGAGTGTAATTAGTAAGTTCAAATAATAAAATATTTCCTTATTCTCTCCACTAAAATTAAGTTTGCACTAAAAATAGAAAAAAAATTAAAAGAGGAGAAATAGCATAAAATGATTTCTCAGAGTTACAATGTGAAGTATCAAGAAGGTTAGAGGAGTTTCCCCTGTGATGCAGCAGGTTAAGGTTCTGGCATTGCTGCAGCTATAGCATAGATTGCGACTGTGGCTCAGATTTGATCTCTTGCCCAGGGAACATCCATATACCATGGGTGCAGCCAAAAAAAAAGGCTAAAGGATCATTTCATGGGGGAAATTAAATGACAGAAATGGAAATAAGTGTGTGTAACACATCATCACTAATTCTGACATCATGGATATTCTTTGCAAACGTCATTTATGTTATTTTTTATCTAATTTATGAGATTTAATTTCTCATATTCATTAATGTTCACTAGTAGACTACATAGATGACTTTACATTGAAATAAATATTGCCTATAATCACATCACTCAATAATAGCGTTTTTGACTCTCAGTCTTTTTTCTTTGTAACACCAAAGCCTGCCACATAAACAGGTGTTCTGCCTTTATATCATACTAAATGTTCAATTTTTACCTCATTCTTAAACATTTCAATTAGAACAGGACAAGAGAAAGGCAAGAGTTAAAATGAAAAGGTAAGTGGGTATTGAGAAATAAGAACAAAAAGGAAACAGCCAAACCATTCAGGAATTTCTTAGCCATGGTAAGGAGTGTGTATTTATTCTAAGAATAATGAGAATTCAGTATAGAAGTGGTAAGATCAGATTTGCATTTTGGGAAGACCCCTCTGGCAGCAATGGGGGAAATGGACAGAAAAAGGGCAAAACGAGAGGAAGAAACACATGTTAAGAACTTGCTTAAGGAATTCCCTTTTGATGCAGCAGGTTAAGGATCCCACATTGTCAGTGCCATGGCTTGGGTTTCTGCTATGGTGTGCTTTTGATCCTTGGCCCAGGAACTTCCACATGCCACAAGTGAGGGCCCCCCTCGCCCCCCAAAAAATGAAGTTGCTTAAATTACATGAACAAGTAATGTGGTTGTCTATATTAGGACAGGGCCAGTAAAGAGGAGGAGCTATGGATGGATCCCAGAGATGCATAGGAAGTGGAATCAACTAGACTTCCATTAAATCTATCAGGGTAGCATATAAGAAGACAGGGAGAGGAAGGGAAGCATATTATGCATGCTTCCTGAGGAATATTTTTAAGATGAAGAGCTGTAATAATCACAAAGCTTTTTTTCCCCCCATGTCCATGCCCATAGCATGTAGAAATTTCTAGACCAGGGATGGAACCTACACCACAGCAGTGACACGAGTCACAGCAGTGACAACACCTTAACCTACTGCGGGAACTCCACAGTTTACAGTGGAGTTTTCTGTACAGTGGTTGCCTCTATGTATGTATTCCTAAACAACACACTGTTTAAAATTTTATGGCTTCTGAATTTTTTATTTTTTGTGGGTGTGTGTTTTTACAGCTGCACCCACAGCATATGCAGGTTCCCAGGCTAGGGGCCAAATTGGAGCTGTAGCTGCCAGCCTACACAACAGCCACAGCCATGCGGGATCCGAGCCGCGACTGTGACCCTGAGGCTGGAATCTAACCCTCCCTCGTTCTCAGGGATACTAATTGGGTTCGTTAACCACTGAGCCACAACAATAACTCCTAAACTTTATATAAGTGGGATATTCTTCTGTGCCTTGCTCCCTTCTCTCAGGATTGTATATTTTGATATTCATCTGGGTGGTTGTGTTTATAAACTCTTTCAATTATAAGACTATACAGTGTTGAATGAGTATATCAAAATCTATTATCTATTAAATGAATGACAAGCAAAAAATATTTTTTACTCCATTCTTTTTTACTCATTTGTGTTAGTTTTAGGAAAAAATAATGTAAGTATTACCTCATATTATTAAAAATATAAATGAGCTTAATCTAAATGGCTGAATTTTTTTTTTTACCAGGATTGGGAAACCCTGAAATAGAAAAGTTTAATCATCTTAAACAAAGTTACCCAGTTTACAAGTAGCAAACTGGGATTTGAACCTACCAGTGTGATTCCAGAGCCCATGCTAGCAATCAAATTGCTTCTTCTGTTTAAGTGATGTATGCCACATGCCTCCTCTCCTCCCACTTACATCTCATTCAGCTGCATTAGCTCCTGGCTTCTCTCCAGCCCCAAAGGGCTAGTCACCCAGGCTGGCTTCTCTACTGATCCTCCTACTCTCCACCCTTCTGTGCCCCATCTCCACGCTCTAGGCCCCTTTTTTTTAAACTCTGTGACCATGGTTTTCAAACATCTCCCTCTGGCTGTCAGTCACTTTCTCCTTTTCCACCTCCTTAAAGCCTATTCACCTTTTAATATCTGGCTCATGTGCCCTTCACAGTAAGGTCTTACTGGACAATTAGAAACTTCATTCATTAATTCAAATCATTCAATAATTTCTTAGCTAACACCTACTGCCTATAAAGTACTGCTCTGAGAACTGGGATAGAGAGAGGAATGAAACAGACAAGGCTTCTACTCTCACAGGAACAATGGAATATAAATTTAAAAAACAAAAATAATTTGTCAGTGACATATATTATGAAAACAAAGTGACCTCTATACTATTTCTGCTTGGCTTTCCGCCAACTTACTCTAAAACTGTTATTTACCAAAGGCAAGGATTCCACCTTTTGTTTCAAGCCTGGCACATAACAGGTAATTCAGTGATCACTGGATTGATGCATGTGCAAATGAAGAGAATACATGACTAGATGGACTGATGGATGGACGGGTGGAAAGAAGGATGAATGAATGAATGAGCAAAACTAAACTATTCCATCTCTAAGTTTTGTTTATCCCAACTAGACTGAGGGTCAAGAGCCTAGAGTCTGCAAATCTGTATTTGTCTGGCCTGCCCAATGAAGGTGAAAATGAAATCTACGAAGAGCAGGTACCTTCTGTGAGGGCATTATCCTATTTCCTATCCTCTTACCCAAGATGCCTTTTCCAAAGTCATGCCCCCTGCCTGGCTCCTATAAGCATCTGTCTCCATGCAGATTTTCCTTTAGAATAAGGTCCCAAATTTTAATAACACTAGATAGCAAATGAAAAATTCCATGACATAATCTTAACTAACTCTTTAGGAATTGTGAGAATAGCAACTTTTAGCTCAGATTACCTAAAATTACAAGAAGTTCTGAATCATTCTAATATATGATTAAATTCACAAAAGCTTACCAAAACTAATTTCATTTCTCTTTTAAAATGCTAATTTAAGTTTTCAAAACATTCAGAAGAAGTGGTGGAATGTATTTTTAAATGAAAGAAAGATAAAATGGCAAAGTCCTCAATAGTGTAGAATCACTAGCTTACATCACTGGACATAACGATCAGAGACCATAATCAAGGACACTGTTTCTCAAACTTAGCCTTGACAACAAAAATAAATTCACAGATAACTCTGTGGACCCCAGTCTAAGGAACATGGTCTTAATAGTTCAACATTCACTTTAAGTGCACATTTGTCAGCAGTATCATAAACACGAAAGCAAACTTTGCAATAAAAATCCAAGAGTAATGTTCAGTTAAATAAGTGTACTAACGAGGGCACCCAGAAAATACATTATTTCTTTTGTATTTATCTTCTAAATGAAACATTAAAAATTTTTTTTCTCTGATTAAGAACAAACCAACCCCTGAGAATGTGTCCATTACTTGACTCAAGTTTAAGAAACTCAGATCTAAAAAAACACAATCAAAGATACCTCTCAAGAAATGAATTCATGTTTATTTGTGGTATGGACAATATGCATAATAAACTGAATAACTAATCAAAGTTCATTCCTGATTAATATTCAAATATTAGTAATTCTTAAAACATTAAAATTTTATATTTCTCTGCCCATCAGCCACAATTCTCTGATGAACAAACAGTTAATATACATAAATAAATAAAGTCTTTAAAACAATGGCACAACTATGTGGCTGAATTATCTTGGCCTAATAATTATCCTCTATTTATTTGATATTAACTTCTGATTTTACATTGAGTTTTCTTAAAACGAGAACATTTGTTTAACATCAGAGTTCTGTAAAAGACCATCATATATATATCTGAAAGTTGATCTTATTGTTCACTAACAAAAATGTCCAAAAGTTATCAATAAAGTGTAACAAGGAGTTCCCGTCGTGCCGCAGTGGTTAACGAATCCGACTAGGAACCATGAGGTGCAGATTCGATCCCTGGCCTTACTCAGTGGATTAAAGATCTGGCCTTGCTGTGGCTGTGGTGTAGGCCAGCGGCTACAGCTCCGATTAGACCCCTAGCCTGGGAACCTCCATATGCCACAGGAGTGGCTCTAAAAAAGGCAAAAAAAAAAAAAAAAAAAAAAAACAAAAAGAAAGAAAAAGTTTAACAAGAGTTAATAAAGATTGAAATCTGAAAATTCTGGAACTCTTAGTTTAGGGGTTACTGACCTCTGGAACTCTTGGTTTATGGGTTACTGACTTTCTCTGCGAAATAAACATAATATAAACATAATATAACCAAATACCTTGTTTCCATGCCTCTCCCTATTGTGTTTTAATAACAATTAAAATAAGCTCACTTTTTAGTTATCCAAAGAGTCTTAAATATATAAAACACAGGTCTCCTACTCAAGAAATATTTTTCTTACCATTTCAAGTTCCTCATGCCAATTTACCATCGCTAAAACTATAGATTTTGATAAAATATTTTCCAAAGAAAATAGAGAACCACAGAAAAATTCACAGGATTGTATTTTTTGTGGTCCTGAGTTAGCTAAAAGCCACATGATTGGAAAGAAAGGCTTTCTTATAAACATCATAATTATAAAAAACTAAATTACTTAAGAGTCTCTTACATCGTACTTGCCTTCATATATATGTTCGGGCCTTTCGACTGAAAAGCTATTTATTCCCACTTGGAATGAAGATATTTTCTTTTTTTCTTAGCATAAATAACCATTCAGTTCCCAGTTCCATCTCCAGGTACTATTCTATCTCATTTTCTCTATTCCAATTAACACTTATCAAAACATTTACCAACAGCAGAATTTCCTTCACGGTTCAGTGGTTAACGAATCCAACTAGGATCCATGAGGATGCAGGTTCGATCCCTGCTTGCTCAGTGGGTTAAGGATCCCGCGATGCCGTGAACTGCGGTGTAGGTTGCAGATTCGGCTCAGATCTGGCGTTGCTGTGGCTGTGGCACAGGCCAGCGGCTGCAGTTCTGATTGAACCCCTAGCCTGGGAACCTCCATATGCTGCAGATGCAGCCCTAAAAAGCAAAAAAGAAAAAAAATTTCCAACAGCAACTATCACCTTTTTTTCCCTTCCCTTTTACTCCTTAACCCACTGCCACATATATTATCTCATCCCTTCCAATTCTCAAAAACAACTCTCCATAGATCACCAATGGCCTGAACATCACTAAATGCAGGGGTGGATTTACATCCTCACCTTACTGTTTCCCCTGCTTGAGTTACTGACTTGACATTCTCTTGGTTCCCTTCCTGCCTCTCTGACCATAATGGTTCATGCCATCCATCTGCCCTCTTTCAGGCCTTGTTCCTGTTACTTTCCCCTGAATTTCTGTCTCCCAAAGGCCTAACAATTCTTAAGATTTCAACTGAAACATCATTTCCTCAAAGAAGTCTGCCCTGCTTCTGCAGCTTTGGCAAGTTCCCCAACTATAACTCTCTTGCACTACCCCATTCTTCTGCTTTTAAGCATTTATGACTATTTGAACTAAAATAACTGTAATAAGTAATTATTTGATGTCAACTGCCCTCACTGGAATGTAAGGTTAAGAGTTATGATCCCTGTTCTGTACATGAACATTTAAATGGAGGAAGGGACAGAAGGAGTTTCACAAACTAAATTGATAACTATTAACTTTGATTCTAAATAATATGTAAACTAAAGAAAAAACAGAATCATTTCAGGAGTTCCTGTTATGGCTCAGTGGTTAACGAATCCGACTAGGAACCATGAAGTTGCGGGTTCGGTCCCTGGCCTTGCTCAGTGGGTGAAGGATCCGGTGTTGCTGTGAGCTGTGGTGTAGATCGCAGACCCGGCTCAGATCCTGCATTGCTGTGGCTGTGGTGTAGGCCGGCGGCTATGTCTCCGATTAGACCCCTAGCCTGGGAACCTCCATATGCCAAGGGAGCGGCGCTAGAAAAAGCAGAAAGACAAAACAACAAAAAACAAACAAACAAAAGAAAGAAAAAATAGAATCATTTCAATAATTTGATTCAGAGGTTAAAAACAAACAAACAAACAAAAGAAAGAAAAAATAGAATCATTTCAATAATTTGATTCAGAGGTTAAAAACAAACCAACTGGGAAATGAGTTGAAGTTCAGCCAAATAATATCAGAGACACTATGTATAATTTAATGTACAGTTTATCCTGAAGATTGAAATGACTGACACTTAAAACGACAACCACCACCCTATTAAAAATTGTTCCAGAAATCAAACTGAAGACTGTTTTGCAAGATCATTAATCCTCTCTGGCTCAGCAGAAATCAAGCTATAATGAAGAAAACCATAAACATACTGGGATAGTTCTTAAACCTGAATTAACATTTTAAAACTACTCTCCATGACTCAATTTGTTCTTAAAATGATAAAGGAAACATTAATTACTACAAAAATCTAGTATCTTGTGCTACTGGTAATAAGGTGTAAATCATTCATGCTCCGTTTCCTCATTCATAAAATAAGCAGCTGAGTAGCTGATCTGCAAGTTCCTTTTCAACCCTTTTGAAAGTTTAAGATTTATACCAAGAAATCTAACACAGCAACATCCAAGTTAATCTGAAAGTCTGCTTCTGAATCTCTTTTAACTATTCAAAATATAAAAGATTATAAGCCTAAAAAAGACATTAAAAGCCCTCTGACTCCTCATGATTTGTTTTTATTAATACCCAACAAGTCACAAATATTTAAGGCACATCTTTAAACTTCACAATACCTCGATTTTTATTTTGATCATCATTGCAATATGCTTCATTATCCAGCAGCGAATCATTTAAACAGGCTACTAAAAGCCTTGAAAAGAGTGAAAAAGGGAATGGGATAAGAAGAAAGAAACAGGAAAAAATGTTAAAGTACAGATCGTTCTCTAAAGATCAGCAATGGATAATGTTATGGGGTTTTTCGGTTGTGCCTGCAGCATGGGGAAGTTCCTGGGCCAGGGATCGAACTGTGCCACAGCAGTGATTTTCGCCACTGCAGTGACAACTCAGGATCCTTAACTCCCTGAGCCACAAGAGAACTCCCCGAGAGTGTTTTCAATGAAACAAAGAGCACAACAAACCACCGTAACTCATATCTCTACCCTTCTATTAATACTAATAGCAATAACGACGTTTTATCAAAAAAGGTAAAACTATGGTGTTACAGTCTATTTAGCAAGGTAGGAAAATATATCACTATTGAAATGTTTAAAATTTAAACTTACATTTTTAAAAAGTTAAAAACTGTTAAAAACAACAAGTCCTAGAACTTAAACTATCAAGCTCTACACTTTAACTGGTACATTATAGTCCCAGAGACAAAACATTAACATAGGAAGTATTAATAGGCAAACAGCTTTAAGGTAGGAAAATACTAGTTAGAACAGTAATATCTGAATTAAGTAAGAAGAGTAAGATATTAACTAGTAAGTAAAGAACTGTTTTTCACCCACAATTTAAAACAAACAAGGAAACAAATAAAAAACAAGGAGAAGACTCTCTCCTTTGTTGAAATTTATGTCTGGAAGAGGTCCTAAAATTCGTACTAACTGTTTGGCATTTGGTTGTCTCTGGGTTTTCAAAGATGTCTCTGGGTTTTCAAAGATGGCTACCTAACTGGCAAACTGAGACAATCTCTCAACCACAAAGACATAATGTCAATACTTGTATAAAAATAAATAAATATCTTTTTTGGGGGGGGTCTTTTTCTAGGGCCGCTCCTGTGGCATATGGAGGTTCCCAGGCTAGGGGTCTAATCGGAGCCGTAGCCACCGGCCTACGCCGGAGCCACAGCAATGCGGGATCCGAGCCTCGTTTGTGACCCACACCACAGCTCATGGCAACACCAGATCCTTAACCCACTGAGCGAGGCCAGGCATCAAACCTACCACCTCATGGTTCCTAGTCAGATTCGTTAACCACTGCACCACGACGGGAACTCCAATAAATATCTTTTTAAAAAAAAAATCTTAGTTTTATAAACATTGTCTGGATGCTGGGATAAAACTTAAATCCATTGTGACCTGAAAACAGACAGCTAAAGGTTATCAAAAGGTACAAACTTAAAGAAAAAAAGAAAAACAGAAAAATGTTGTAACAGAAAAACGCTGTGTAAAAAAAGTTTCCACGTTTCTTGTGTGTGCTGAAAGTTTTTAAGGTAAATATTGAATAAATTTTTGCCAAATGTTTTCAAACATATTGAATTTTGCTAAATATTTACTACCTATAAGTACTTTTAAAAAAATACTTCTACCAAGTTAATGTGAATATTTTATTAAACAGAGAAAGCTTGCCAAAATGTCCAATGCTCTAACAAGCTAAGAAGAAATTACTGCTTCTGCCGAAATCTCTGAAATAAAGAATTTTTAAGTTAGAGATGCTTTCTTTTCAAATAAATATTCTGGCTCATATATATATATATACATATATATATATATATATATATATACACACACATATATATACGTGTTATGCAAAACATTATAAAATAAACATGTTTTATAAATATGTCACTACAGATGTAGTAATACTGTATATAAACAGAATATAAATTCTATTTTTAAAACATTTTTCATAATAATTATACAGTATGACTCTTTTCTAAAAATATCAGACTACTCCTTTGAGATACAGTATATGATTAAGAATTAGATTTAATAAATTCTATAAATTCTGCCCTGTTGCTGATAAATTATATTCTTTATTTAAAACCTGAGCTCAGGTTTTCTTACCTTAAATTCCTGTTTGCAAAGTAAAAGAAACAGCCAACTCAAGGATATGAAGTACAGAGGATATATGCAATGTATAAAAACTAAACAAATCAGCTCATGCCCATAGCAAAGGAGACTAATTAGCAAACCTTTAATTATAAATTGGCAAATCATTCCATTCTCAAAGATACTTTTTAACAATCTCTAGACAAAAAAAGACAAAAAAAAAAAAAAAAAAAAAAAGGAGTTCCCGTCGTGGCGCAGTGGTTAACGAATCCGACTAGGAACCATGAGGTTGTGGGTTCGATCCCTGCCCTTGCTCAGTGGGTTAACGATCCGGCGTTGTCGGGAGCTGTGGTGTAGGTTGCAGACGCGGCTCGGATCCCGAGTTGCTGTGGCTGTGGCGTAGGCCGGTGGCTACAGCTCCGATTCAACCCCTAGCCTGGGAACCTCCCTATGCCGCGGGAGCGGCCCAGGAAATAGCAACAAAGAGACAAAAAGACAAAAAGACAAAAAAAAAACCAATCTCTGCTTAATTCCACGATTATTACCTATCTACTATTTCTAAAGCACTGTTAGGCCATGCAAGATAGGAGAATGAAAGAAATATGGTCCCTTCACTTCAAACTTGGAAGGAGCAGGGTACAAATAGAGGATCAGAGAAGGGGAATACCCAAGTTTAGGAATCCTACAAGAGACTGGCCTGTGTCACCAAAAAAGATTCAGCATAAACAGGGAAATGACTATTCTTTTCCTAAGATGTGGGGAAAAGGTCTGAAGTTTTTCTTTCATCCGTCCAACACTTCAGAACTTAAGTGTGATTTCTCTCTAAAAGCTCAATAAGTGAAAGTATGATTAAAGGTATTTTAAGGCAAAACCAGCAGCTTCTATGAAAAATTAGAAGCTTGGTTTAAATTCGTTCCTTGTTAAATATAGATTGTTCTTTAAGCAAAACTCATTCAAGAATTCATTTATGAATAACAATTTAAAAGGCTGGCAACAGACCAGATATCAGTTAGACTTTAGGTCTTCATATTTAAACATTTATTTGCATAATTACAGAAGACTAAAATCATGAAATTTTAGTATATCTCATTTAAGATATTGACTATTTAATATTTTTAAGCCATAGGATATTTTTCTTCCTGATAGCATGTCTATATATGTCATATTCTTAACTACTAAGAATTCAACCAAAGTTTAGAGTGACTGACATCAAAAGGCAGTGTTCCTTTACTAATTGAATCCCACATGGAAATCTTACTTTGACTCTTCAGTAAAATAAAACAAATTGCTAAAATATATTATAATATGAACAGTTCAATGAATAGCAAGGATGTTGAAAGAGAATAGTGAGAATAATAATAAGGAAAAAACAAAAAAAAACCCTTTGGATTCAAGACTTCTCTTCTGTCCAAAATGCTAGCACGACAGAAGCAATGTCTTTAAAAATCAGATAAACAGCCAACATAAACTCCTGGTAAACTAAACTCTTTTATCTTTTCATTTTTAAAAACATAATGGATAGAGTCTATTTTTATTACATTAATTTTTTCCTAATTTCCTCTATCTGAAATTAAACTCTATAACTAATGTCAAGTGGTTAAAATGAACTAGACCAAACTAACTGCCTATATAATTCCATAACTCAGATTTTAAATAAAAGATTACTGAGTTTTTAAAATATGTGGCACTGATTTAAAATGAGCTTCTTGAGTACAATCCAAAGTTACTTGGGGTTAAAAAAAAAAATCCACTGTCATAAATACATAATTATATTGCATAATTAACAAAAATACCCCAGAACTTGCCAAATCATGTTCTTAAAACCAGATTTAATGAATTCTATAGAAAATTATAGTAAAACTAAAAGACACTCAATCTACCATAGGCCCTTTTTGAATGTCCCCACAGGATACTGAGAACTCAAGTATACAAAAGAAGGTTATGATACAACTTGACATCTGACTAAAAGCCGCTGTGAAAACTGGGGAAAAACAAACTATAAACCATGAGGATTAAACTCCTTTAATTTCTTCTCTCTGGTCATAAAAGAGGCACCCTCAACATGGGTTAAGTGTCTATGTAAAAAGCAGCATAAAGCAATCTGTTGGAATGGGAGGGACTGCAAGGCATACATCAACATTTGTTTGAAAAGACCTGCCAGGCTCTCAGGAGTTACACTTAAATAATGTGACCCTTCCACACAGGACAATAAGGAGACAGATTAGACCCTTCAAGGGGTGATTCATCCTCGGACACATGGTGAGGGGATCCGATAGAAAGCCTGGATCCTTCATGTTTGCTTAAGCGTCTGGGCAGCTCTATTCTGGGGCCCTGAAACTAGTGAGTGTAAGGCACCTACAGTCCCTGGAAGAAAGCAAGGAGGATCCAGACTGAGCAGTAAAACGCAAGGCTCTTCCAGGCTGATGCACAACCAGCAGCAGCTGCTTTTCTCCTCTTGTCTAGGTGGAGGGCAGTTCCCAGAGCAAGATCTGGAGGGTGCTTACTCCCTCACCTCTTCACAAACCTATCATTTGCCTGAGATTGTGAAGAAAACTCTTAAACATAAGCAGTCGGATGAAACAATGAAAAGCAGGTTTCGAGAGAAAAGTAGCTCGTTTCAACAAATCTAGAGGGAACCCAGTGTGAAAGTAAGAAAAGAATGCATTTTACACAGACAACTCTTTTCTGAATGGGTTTATCTTTGGTCTCTAAACTTGACGGACCCCCCACCCCCACCAACCCCCCATGCACTCCAGGGTCTGAGAATAAAAGAGAAGGTCCTTCAAGGCCTAGAGACTGATCAGCTACAAGATGTTTGGGGAACCAATATTATAACAATCACCTTTCTTATAACCTCGAAAACCTCAAGATTAACACACCCCATCAGGTAGCTGCTTCCTGCAGACGCCTTCTTCCTCTTTTCCAAATCCACCACTCTCCCACATTTCACAGCATGGGGAAAATGCCACAAGCGGGTGACCAGCCGCGCTCCCCACGGCCCAGGGAGCAGGAGGGATTCTCCGGGTTGCTCACAGTGATCCTCGGAGCTGGCTCCTCCCAACGAGGGTGAGCGAGGGTGCTGTGCTTCTCCCTCCTTCCTGCAGATGGAGGCAGGCAGGGAGGAGCCGGCTCTAAGGCCAAGAGCCCCTCCGCTCTCACAGCAGACAGCCAGGGAAATGAAGCCACGGAATGCCTTGTGCTTCTGGAATAGGAGAAAGGCGGCGAACACGCAGGTGCTACTGTTTTCAAAATACTCTAAAATTCTAACCTGGCCACAAGTACGTGATATTTTTTGTACATACAAAACCTGAAGAGAAATGGGTTTCCAGTAACTTTACCCACTGACAAATGAAGTTTAAACTCCACCCTCTCTTCCAGAATCAAGTCTGTCTCCCCGTCAGCTAGAAGGAAATGTGGTAAAAAATGTCCTCTCTTGAATGAATTTATATTCAAGTTGCTTTCCCTCTGTAGCTCCTTGCTGTTGCCTAGAAACAGGAAACCCTTCCCACCTACAAGCTTCCTGACTACTCTCCCCACTACCCCTTACAGTGCAGTGAATGTACCTGGCCATGCTTCTAGATGCTGGTTATCTTAAAGAAGAACTGAGTCTTTCAAATAGAACAGTGATAGAAATTTTGCCATTCACTAGCCTAACAAATTAGTACCCAAAACCTGCATTACTTATAAGGAAAAAAAGGATTTGAAAATGGTGAATGTTAAATACAAATTTATTAAAACAAGTGTGTCAAACAAAAACAAAAGTTATCCTGAGTTTTTTTACCTACTATTTTGCCTCAATATTTCTCTGAAATCCTGTATTCCTAGGGTGAGGGAAAACACCATCTCTTTAATAGCCGCCTATAAGATCCATGCCCCCTTAACTTCAACAGCAAAGTCACACCAGTTGCTGAGCCCTTGTGGAGTCTAGTTTTCTATTCTTCACTCGTTTGATCTTTCTCTTCCACTACTTTTGCTTCCACTGAACTTTAGCTATGAATTTATTTTCATTTAAGAACACTGCAGAAACAAGAGCTATTATTATCAATTACTTAAAGAATATAGGATGGCAGTAGGTAAAGAAGTTATTGACATGTTTTACCTCACTATTTCTCTCAAATGTCAATGAGGCAGGTGCTATTGTTACCTCACTTAACTTAAAAGATGAGGAAACTGAGGTTTAGAGAGTTTAAGTAACTTGCCCAAAGTCATACACACTTAAAGTTAGCCTCAAATTCTTCTCTTAGGAAGACAGAAGCAGAACATCTTTATCTCCTAATCTTTCCTCCTGTTCCTAATTTTTGTTGGGAAACGCTGTTTTGATAAATTTAAAACCAAAAAAAAATGTTCATTTATTTCCTTGCTAGGTGAATCACAGTATGCTTCACACTCACACCAACAGTAACATACAGTAGTCCACCCCCTTCCCTTAAAGAGGAACAGGTGTGTTAGGGATCTTTTTCATTATTTTAATGAATGGGATTTATGGCAACAAATTTTATGTGCCTTTCTGAGATGCAGTAAAAAAATAAATTTCTGGAGTTCCTGTCGTGGCTCAGTGGTTAACAAATCCGACTAAGAACCATGAGGTTGCGGGTTTGATCCCTGGCCTCGCTCAGTGGGTTAAGGATCTGGCATTGCCGTGAGCTGTGGTGTAGGTTGCAGATGCAGCTCAGATCCCGCATTGCTGTGGCTCTGGCAAAGGCCAGTGGCTACAGCTCCAATTCGGCCCCTAGCCTGGGAACCTCCATATGCCATGGGAGCAGCCCTAGAAAAGGCAGAAAGACAAAATAAATAAATAAATAAATTTCTTCTTGTGATTCAATATTCATAAAGAGCTTTGGGGGAATAAAAAAGTCATAAAGGTTTTGGTCAGTTCCATGTGGCCATAAGACATAATCCTAATAACGCAACAAAATTCACAGGGTAAAGTAACCAGATGGAAGACAGATAGATAGATAGACTGAACAAACCTCAGAATGTTGACTTGTATCTAAAGCAAAACTGAAAACCAGAAACTGCCCCAAAGTTAGTGAACTGGTGAAAACACTAAATTGAAATTATAAACTGTTACTGAGAATTTCCAGATAAACATATTCTTTGGTTTTATAAAAGTCAGACATTTATTTAACAAAATATAGGTAGCATTTCAATTCTTAAAATGTATTGAAGAAATCACATATGCACGTGCCAAAACAAAATCATAAAACAGCCTTTTAATTCTAAGCCAACACCACAGGCAGGACTGGGGTTCTAGATGCAGTGTCATGATTTACCAGCCACCTCAACTTTCACACATCCCTCGTGCTGCCTGAGCCTCAGTTTCCTCACATCTATGAAGGTAACAATGGCAACCCTTACTCTACCACAGGTTGTTCTGCAAATCAAATGAGAATATGGATGGAATCTAAATATATAACATTAGTGTTTATGAACTACATATTCCTTGATTCTCATCACATTTTAAATTGTCAAACATACAATAGAAAGAATTGAAGTCAGCACTCTAGTTTCTGGCATATGTGCTTCATTTAGAAAACTTGCTCTTTTTCTAAATCTACATTTAGAAAACTTGCTTTTTCATTTTTATTAAAACTTTGGAGACACTATATTACTCAAGGACTACCTGACTATTAAAAGTACGTAAATTACACATAGTTACCCAGTGAAATTAGTACAATGACCAGTGCTTCATCTGCAATTATTAAAAATATGATTGCTACTTATGGAATTTTCACTCATAGAAATATTTATCTAAAACCAAAAGCAAAAAAACTAAGAGAAATTGGCAGATGATAAGAGTATTTCAATAAAAATTAGTATCATAACTAACATAATCTTGTATGTCACTTCTTCAGACTTTAGATATTTATCCCCATCAGATGGTCAACGTAGGAAACTATGGTGGAAATTTTGACAAAAACTGAAATATTTGTGAGCTGACAGGTTTGGTTTTTTTTTTTTCTAAATGAAAACCTATGCCACTCACTGCAAAATATAGTCCAAAAACATCTTATTTATCAGGAAAGTGATAAAAATCAAGCAAACTTTGGATACTCAAACTGTCCATGAATACTGGCAACAGAATGGTAGAATGTCAAATAACCTGAGTTGACAATATTAGTTTTTAAATTGAGTATGCTTCATAATTTAACACACAACTAAATAGTCTATGTCTTTATAAAGCGGTTGGGGGGGAGAAGAAGGGAGAGGATAAATGGGGGTGTTGCTATTTTTAACTCAAGTTGTTTAGTTAGACAACTAAAGAGGAGAGAAAATTCTTTATAAGACACTTTATCATCAAGTTCACTGAGACAAAAATGATTTTAGGCCTCGATTTCCCAGGTAATGTCCCTGGCTTTGCCACTAGAGTTTACAAGGCTAGAAACAGTGAATGTTTAACTGCCAGCTTCTTTGTGGGTTTGTGTAATTCTTTGGTTCTAATACACCATTCAGTTATCCTTCTCTATTTTTAAGTGAGATAATTCTAATCATCAGTGGTCAGACACCTGGGGTGTTAAAACTTAACTGGATCTTTGGACCACAGCAACTATCATAGCACCTCTCTAACCCAGGAAGTCCACTTGAGTTGGTTTACACTGCCCTCTACAGCCTTAAGCCATTTCTTCTGGAAAATAAATCCGTATTTTCATAATGTGAAAGGACAACAAAGAACAAAGAATCAAGAGATATTCTTCAGCATTCAGTTTTCATCTCTAAATCCCATTAAGAGTGGAGACTTGAAAGCTGAATTTTTAAATACTGTCACAAAGTACTTTACTTATTTTTATTTATTAAGCACCCAATGAGGAATTTTCCTTATTTCATTTTAACAAATTACTGAGTGCATATTATTATGTATGACACTGCGCTGTGTCATATACCAAAATATATGAGGTGATCCCTTATTCTCCACAATTTCCAAAATGCAGCCTGAGCTTTAACAGATAATAAAGATATACTTGTATTTGAAATGACATTTCTTTAAAGATTAGTATCAAGCTGCTATATTACAAAGAAGAGTGAAATAACCTATACCCAAATATAACTTCATGTGATCATATCTTGAAGTAAGAGAATGCTCGGTTTGAATCTGGAGTCCTCTATTTGCTGCGTGGTCATGGATAAGTAACTTAACTTTCTGGATCTCAATTTTCTCATTTATAAAATGAGAATGTTTGTACTTCTTACCACCGGTTTTTGGCAAGAATAAGTGATATAATCCTTGAAATTACATTGCCTTATCATAATAAGTGTTCAATAAATGATAGCTATTAAATTCTTTTTATTGCCTGCATATATTTTCCACACCAAAAATGGAGACACATGAGCTGAAAAAAATGTTGGTGGAATTTATGGAGACAATGAGAGAAGAGATTTTAAATTAGGACTGTCCCAGAAAACCAAAACTGTGTATTTCATCTTAAATCTACTGAAAATAGTTAATAAAGCTGTAGCTATGTTTAATCCATAGTTTCTTTTTTTTGCTTTTTGCTTTTTAGGGCCGCACCCAAGGATTATGGAGATTCCCAGGCTAGGGGTCAAAACGGAGCTGTAGCCACTGGCCTACACCACAGCCACAGCAATACCAAATCTGAGCCTCGTCTGCGACTTACAGCACAGCTCACAGCAAGGCTGGATCCTTAACCCACTGAGCAAGGCCAGGGATCAAACCTGCATTCTCATGGATCCTAGTCGGGTTCATTACCACTGAGCCATGAAAGGAACTCCCTAAAGTTTCATTTTTAAATCCTAAGTAATATTTTCACAAATATATTTATTATTTGTATGTCAAGAAATTGTGAGTTTATACAAGGATACAAAATGATTTGACTAATAAATCTTTAAGGAGAATACTTCATAAACTTGGTAAGAAATAACTTATTTGATACTTTCTGTTGCTGTTCAGATTTAATCTATGTACATTATTAAAGGATCGTAACTGCGAAACACTGGAAAACAATTGCAATAATGTAGGTTAATTATTGTGAATATGATCTTATTCCTATAGTAGTGGTGTAGGGTTGAATAGCATCTTCTTATTGTTTTTACTTGGCTAATCTTTTAATTACTAAATTGTGATAATGTTTTAAAAAATTAGTATATGAGTGGCAAATTTATGCAGTTTTTTCATATTTTAAAGTTTTATTGAAGTATAGTTAATTTACAATGTTGTGTTGATTTGTACTGTGCAACAAAGTGATTCAGTTCCACAGGTCCATATCATTCTTTTTCAGATTCTTTTCCCCTATAGGTTATCACAGAATACTGAGTAGAGTTCCCTGCACTATATAGATCCCTAATGACCATTCATTTCATACACGATAGCAACATTTTTAAATAAGCCGAAAAACATATGTATTGATATACTGGTAGTAAATTAAAGGCACTGACTTCTTTTGAAGACAGAATTAAGAAACAGTGTGACATTTAATAACATCACTTCAGGAATTTTTATTTTATAGTCTTTAAAATGGACCTCTTACAGAGGTCAATCATTAAATTTTTCAAAAAAGATTAGCTTTCCTAGTCATACTTCAATAAATATAATCACATATTTCAATGGTTGATAATTTAAATGTTACTTTAAAAATATCAGCCTGGGGAGTTCCCGTCGTGGCGCAGTGGTTAACGAATCCGACTAGGAACCATGAGGTTGTGGGTTTGGTCCCTGGCCTTGCTCAGTGGGTTAAGGATCCGGCGTTGCCGTGAGCTGTGGTGTAGGTTGCAGACGCGGCTCGGATCCCGAGTTGCTGTGGCTCTGGCGTAGGCCGGTGGCTATGGCTCCGATTCGACCCCTAGCCTGGGAACCTCCGTATGCCGCGGGAGCGGCCCAAAGAAATGACAAAAAAAAAAAATCAGCCTGTTCACACATTTGTATATTAAACACTGAAATGATCATACCATACTGATGGTAATTTTAACCTTTTTTTTTTTAAAAAGAATCTGTAAACATTCTAACAGTGAGAAGACTACAAAGAAAGGAGGTAACATGTTGAGAGTTTTCTCATAATTATAAAACGTACAATTACTTTTTTTTTTTTTGGTCTTTTGTTGTTGTTGTTGTTGTTGTTGTTGTTGTTGCTATTTCTTGGGCCGCTCCCGCGGCATACGGAGGTTCCCAGGCTAGGGGTCGAATCCGAGCTGTAGCCACCGGCCTACGCCAGAGCCACAGCATCGCGGGATCCGAGCCGCGTCTGCAACCTACACCACAGCTCACGGCAACGCCGGATCCTTAACCCACTGAGCAAGGGCAGGGATCGAACCCGCAACCTCATGGTTCCTAGTCGGATTCGTTAACCACTGCGCCAGGACGGGAACTCCACAATTACTTTTAATAATGAAAATCTCCAATCTATTCCAGGCATTTCGGCTTCTATGAAGAGTAACAATCTCAGTGAAATAGCCCTTTGATGTGCACCAACTGTCTCAAGACAATGTATTAAATGAGTTTTAATTAATTTTATTTTTTAAAATATTAAAAAAAATAAATGATTGTGACAAAGCCTTTCACTAGGAATTGTTGAGAAGTAAATAAAGGACCAGCTGAATACTGCAATTCTATAAAGTTCAGGCAACACAGAATTTCAGAAGTAGTCACCAGCATGCAGTGGTTCTGAATGTTCAGGAATAACTGTACCATCCTAAGTACCTTAAAGAAGACAGTGTACTTTCTGGGTAATATTTTCAATTCCTTAGTCTAGCATTATATAATTTCCCATAACTATTTATTTACTCTTTCATACTATGTTGCTAAATGATTTCTTCCCAAAATAAGTACATTATCCTTTCAGAGAGAACAAATGCCCCACACAGTCAATGGCAACCAGAAAGAAACTGCACCAATGGTACGTAGCTCAACTAACAAATCTCAGCAGTGCAAAATGATGTGCACACACACAGGAACCAAACACTGAGCAAGGGAAAAAGAAGATGAAAAAGAAATTACTCTAAACAAGAAACACAAAGGTAGGCCAAACACTCTCCTACAAATACTGTTTACTTAGTGAGTTTGAGAAGCCAGTAGAACTAGTGATCAAAGATTTGCTTAAGGCAATGAATTTCAACAACTAGAACAACATGATCAGCTGCTTTCAGGGGAATAAGATACAAGAAACTATGATGTCTGGGATATTTTCTTAGGATTACTGAAAGGAATTGCTGAATTAAATGAGATAACAGTTGTGAGGAAAATAACAGTTCCTGGCATGTATTATATGATAGGTTAGCTAATATTATTACAATTACAGAATTTCATCCCCACACCAATATAGGATAGCTGTATTTTATCAATTTTTCCAGAAAACTGAATCTTAAGCAGAGGCACTAAGTAACCAGCCATTAATACAATTAAATGGTTGTGAAACAAAATCTGAACACAGGCATATGTGATTGTTGGAAACTATATGCTTGTACTGGATATATACTTATCATGTACTTCAAAATCATCTGGATATATATAAAAAGAATCTTGAATCTGGAAATGAAACTTTGTACAGCTTGAAAATGAGAAATGTATTTTCTGAACTAAAAGACTAAATATGAGTAGTAGGACACAACTAAAGAATACCAACTGGGAGTTCCCGCTATAGCGCAGGGGATTTAGGATCTGTCATTATCTTTGCCCAGCCCAGCACAGTGGATTAAGGATCTGGAGTTGCCACAGCTGTTGCATAGGTCACAGCTATGGCTTTGATTCAATTCCTGGACCAGGAATCTCCCCATATGCAATGGGTGTGCCCCTCTCCCCCCAAAAAAAGAATACCAACTGAAGGATGAGTCGGTGAGCCAGAACCTGGGACAAAGATTTCTGCGAAAGGCAAAAGAAAACGATATAGAAATAAAAGGGGAAAAAAAAGAAAAGTTTTGAGACACAGAGACCCAGAAGACAAATCTATTTTCCATTATCTATTAGCAATTCTGAGAAGTGAGAATAGAGAGAGTAAAGGAAAGGCAGTATCCAAAAAAAGAATATTTGAGAATTTGACATAATGGAAGAACGTGATTCCAAAGGCATAAAGCTTCACAGTGAAAGGAGTCACTGAGTGCCATTAGGATGTTAAAAACAAAAACACCTCGATTTATCAAAGAGAATTTTTTTTAATGGCTGCACTCATGGCATATGTAAGTTCTCAGGCCAGGGATGAATCTGAGCTTCAGCTGTGACCTACGCCACAGCTGCCACAACATCAGATCCTTTAACCCACTGTGCCAGGCTAGATATCAACCCACGCCTCCACAGCAACTCAAGCCACCACAGTCAGATTTCAAGAAGAAATTTTTCTTTTTTGTCTTTTTAGGGCCGCACCAATGGCATATGAACGTTCCCAGGCTAGGGGGTCTAATCGGAGCTGTAGCCGCAGGCCTACACAACAGCCACAGCAACACAGGATCCAAGCTGTGTCTGCGACCTACACCACAGCTTACGGCAACACCAGATCCTTAACCATTCATCAAGGCCAGGGATCAAACCCACAACCTCATGGTTCCTAGTTGGATTCGTTTCTGCTGTATCATGACAGAAACTCCGAAAGGGAAATTTTGAGTAACAAGGATAAAGCAAAAATCTTTAAAACATTAAGAAAAAGGAAAAGATTTATCCACAAAAGAGACACCAAAATCCCACTTTTTTTTTTTTTTTTGATCTTTTTAGGGTCACACCTGTGGCACATGGAAGTTCCCTGGCTAGGGGTTGAATCAGAGTCACAGCTGCAGGATCCTAGCCTCACCTGCAACCTACACCACAGCTCACAGCAACACTGGATCCTTAACCCACTGAGCAAGGCCAAGGATGGAACCTGCATCCTCATGGATACTAGTGGGGTTCTCGACCCACTGAACCACAATGGGAACTCCAACACTTTTTATTTTAAATTAAAGTAAGTTCAGAAATTAGTAAATAGCAGGAAAAATAAAGCAGGATTATATTTATTCTAAAACGTATTGGTCTTTGGCAAAGAAAAATGTATTCATGCACTACCTCTGAAATAGAAACATTAACTTTTGAAACTTGATGAAAACTTTATTTTCTATATAATCATTTACATTGAAGGAATTTATGCACACAAAAATATTTAACACACTGAAATACCTGGAAAAAAAATCCTAAAAGGCTAAATACAGCAACGACTGACCAGAAAATAGAGGTTTAATGAAAAAATAAATAAATAAATACAGGCTTTGCAGCAAAATATTTGTCTATCCATTGTGGTACCAAGTAGAGGATGGCAACATGTGTTTGGTCCTGAGAGAGGGAGCTAAACACTACACTGAGCTTCACAGAGGTGGTGAGCAAGTTCCGTGGGTCTTGAGTAGAAGACAGGGAAGGGCTCCCAGGGTCACAAACACACAGGCCCTAACTGGACAAAGGGAGACTGCCCAAAGATGTCCAGACACTCCAGTCACAACATGCCACTTTCTCCTCCTGCCTCTCCCTCTCCCTCTCCCCTCCCCCCCGCCCCATATACACTCCCCACACATCATCCACACTCTTGCTCTGAGTTCCTCCCATTCCCCAGGGAAAAGCTGTACAGCCAAAGGCTGGGGTCGGGACGACAAACATATAATCCGAAGAACTTACATGGACAGTAAATAACTTATAGACTTTCAGGTCAAAAACAGATGTCAATCTGTCCACTTTTTAAATATCTGCACAATAGCACACATAAAAATCCCCCCTCAACATTTGTAGGGGTGAAAAAGACCTCTAGAAGCTATAATCTTAAGGTTCATTTGTTAAGGAAAAACCCTCAAATATCGGTACTTTGTAAGCTATCTTCTATTTCACTAAAATATTTTGCAGAAGGCTGCAGGTTGCCTACAATCGTTTCAGCAAAAATATAACGTGACTGAGTACCCTTCCTAGTTTGGAACTTTCCTCTATCTTCCTAAAATTCAAAATGTAAAAACACAGATTTACAAGTCTGATTAAAGAAGCGGCAGTCTTCTAAATAAAAAGAGCTCTGGAGTTCCCATCCTGGCTCGGTGGTTAACAAATCCGACTAGGAACCATGAGGTTGTGGTTCGATCCCTGGCCACGTTCAGTGGGCTAAGGATCCAGCGTTGCCATGAGCTGTGGTGTAGGTTGCAAACACGGCTCGGATCCCACGTTGCTGTGGCTCTGGCTTAGGCCGGCGGCTATGGTTCTGATTCGACCCCTAGCCTGGGAACTCCACATGCTGCAGGTGCAGCCCTAGAAAAGACAAAAAAGACAAAAATGACAAAAATAAATAAATAAAAAGAGCTCCTTCGCTTTTATCATTAATATTTCTTTCAAATATAGTCACAAGTACATTTTACGTATTAGATAATTTTATTAAAATTCCATTGCATTCAGTTTATCTGTGAAGAATAAATAAATTACATAAGATGTGATATTCAAAAAAAGGTTTTTTTCCCTTTTTTGGCCACCCTGTGGCATACGGAATTCCCAGACCAGGAATCAGATCCAAACCACAGTTGCAACCTACGCCACAGCTGCAGATCCTTACCCCACTGCGCCAGGCCGGGGATCAAACCTGCGTCTCCGAACTCCAGAGATGCTGCTGATCCCACTGCACCGGAGTGGAAACTCCTCAAAGATTATTTTAATTAATTAGTTACACAGGACAACTACCAACATATTTTAAAAAATAGCACATTAAATAAACCCTCCATTGGTCTAAAGCAATGACAGATTCTAAAGAACTATTATTCTCTTAAGATACTTACGTCCACATCTGCTTACTATAAAACACATGTTCAAAGTATGAACATTTGGGTAAAGCAAAACTTCCCTTAAAACAAGTGTGTTTATTTGAACACACTATTTCAGAACCAAATCAGCAAGTGTTTTACAGGTTCACGCTCATAAGGGATCACATGTGTGTTTATTTGAATGTAATCGCATTGAAATAAACACAGCTGCATTTATTTCAACGTGTGAGAATCGAGATCTACACATTTGTGCAAGAATTAATCATGAAACCATCACTTAGTGCATGGAAATGTGAGTAGGGAATAGCACACAGCACAATCACTTTCTTCAAACATGTCACTGAAAATTAAATCCACAGTTAAAAGATATTTCAGGAAAAGGTAGAATTCACTGCATCCCATAATGAACTCAAGAACATCAACTTACACTGTCAAGTATTAAAGTGTCTCTTTTGTGTTTCATTTGAAAAAAATCAATACAGAAAACTGCAAATGATAAATAATAAATATACATGAAAACTACCTGCTGAAATTTCACATTTTGTAGTATATACTTCAGAAGACCTTTTCAAAAAATAAAAACAATGTAAATAAAATTGATATCCCCCATTTTTCTATTCCTGGTCCCACTCATTTTCATCCTTTCCTCCTCAGAAGTGGAAACTGTCATGAATTTGAGCTAAACAATGTGCATAGCATTGTTTGGGGTGTTTTCTAAAGCATATACAGAAGATAAAAAGTAAACATCTTTTTTTTTTTTTGGTCTACCAACTTTGTTTTTGAAATTGATCCAGTGATGCTATTTCTAGCTTTCTTTATTACAAAACAATTCTGCCATGACTATCCTTGTATACATCCTTGTGCAGATGTTTGAGACTTTGTCTAGGGTGTAACTAGATTTGCTATATAGAGAATACACAGGTTTGCTATATAGAGAATTGCTGTATTTCTCAAATTTTCCTAGGTAATGACAAATTGTTCTCCTACGTAGTTGTATCAAAGCGTACAATGATCTGGAACGGAGTATAAATTATCAGCAATCTGTCCCAAGCATAGTGTTCAAGGAATCGGTACATGGCAGAAATTTCATTTATTCCATACCTTACAAAACCTAAGATACAGATGTGCAGACTTCCATGTTCTTGCTTGTTCTGCTTAGGTTAGTATGGTGGTTCTCAACTGGAGGTGAATGTGGCCCTAGGAGACATTTCGATGGTCATGACTAGGGGAATGACATTAACACCTAGTGGCTGGAGATCAGGTATGTCTCACTTTCCCCCATATCACTTTTTGAAAAAGCGAATGTCCAACTGGCCTGTTCTGGTATAAATTCAATTTCACTCCTTGGTCAAGTATAAATTCCAAAAACTTTTGGCCTATGAAATCATCCTTTAGATAATATGCAGTGACCTTAAGTGGGAAGTGTTTTCTGACATCACAAACAGTTGGACTCAGAATAAGGAGAACAAACTACAGCACATAATGCTACTCTATAGCCCCATTAATCAGAGTATTTCCATTATTTTCTGAAGTAACTGACTATCCATATCTAAACTGAAACAACTGGAAATACAACTGATTCTGAGTCTCATGGTTTATCAAATGAAATATTACTCTCACTTCCTAGTTGACTTTATTTAGTATCCTGGCTGATATTTTTGCCTTTTCTCTTATTTACATCTAAGTCACAGCAGAAGCAAAAAAGAAAGATTTTTAGACAAATTATTTAATTACCTCTTTTGCAAAATAAGAAGGCAGGCGATAAAAGGTTAAGATACTACCCAGGAAGAGCTGAAAAGACACATTTGCTTTTACCTGTCTGAGAGAAATTTTTCCCCTCTTTTCCTATTATATTCCCTACTCCGAGTTAGAAAGTAGTAACGGGTTTAACTTTCAATTTAATATGCAAAATGTAACTTCATTATTCACTTGGAGGCCATGTGAGTTATGGATTAAAAAAAACTGAACAAGACATTAAGACACCAAGAATTTCATCCTGACACTGACCCTCTCTGATTATTGCCATCCTTGGCAATTTTATTATCAGACCTTGCGGCTCTCAATAATTGCCTCTACAGTGAAATCTTCTAAATCCACATATCCATCCCTGAGTTTTAGTTCAGCGTTTCCAGCTATTTGCTTGACATCTCCATAGTGGCTGCCCCTTGCCAAATTCCATGCTCCTGTCCCTGAACAGCAATTTCTCAGACTCAGGTATTGAAGGGTATTTCTCTTAAATACCCTCTCTCCATCACTATAAAAAATGGAAGAAAAAAAAAAAAAAGGCCAGCTTCTTCAATGGCTTCTCCTTTATTCTACTAACTCCTGTACTGCTTCTTCTGTAGCAGCTTTACTATCCATTTCTTCTTTTCCAGTTTAACTGCCACAGCCAAGAACAGGTCCTAATTTACCCTGTACACTCACTACTTCCAGACTTTTCTCCCTTCTGCTTATTCCCAGTTTCTCCTCTTGAAATTCATCCTACATATGTAGCCATATTAATCTTTCTTTCCTTTTGAGTTTGTTCCTTTTTTATTGTGGTGTGACTGACACATAAGCAACTGCACATATCTGAAATATACAATTTGATAAGTGTGATACTCCTGTGAAGTTATCCCCACATTCAGGATAATGAACATATCCATCATCTCCCCAATTTCTTCTTGTGCCCTTGTGATACCTCTACCCATCTCTCCACTATGAAGCAATCACTTACCTGCTTTTTATGACTAGATTTATTTTGTATTTTTTAGACTTTAACGTAAATGAAGTCACACAGTATGTGCTCTTTTTGTCTGGGCTTTTCAATCAGCATCATTATTTTGAGGTTCACCAATACTGATGGGTGGGTTAATAGTTCATTCCTTTTTATTGCTGAATAGTAATTCTTGTTATGCATAGACCATGATTTGTTTAACCACTCCTTTGTTGATGGATATTTCGGACATTATAATAAATCTACTATGAACATTTATGTACACATCTTTATATGGACATAAGCTTTCTTTAACTTGGAGATGAGGAAAAAGACTAGATCAGAGCTAAGTGTAGGTTTAAATTTTTACAAAACTGTCAAACTATTTTCTCAAGTGGTTATACCACATTACATTTCCTCCAATCATCTATGAGAGTTCTAGCTTCTCTACACTGGGTATGATCAGTCTTTTTAATTTTAACCATTTTAACAGATTTGTAATGGTATCTCATGGTGGTTTTAATGGGCATTTCCGTAACAACTCATGATGCTGAGTATTTTTCACGGGTTTAGTAACCATTACCTATCTTCTTCGGTGAAATGTCTATTCAATCTTTTCACCTATCTTTTATTAGGTTGTTAATCTTTCTAAAATATAGTTCCAACCATGTCATTTCCCAGATTAAAAATCTTCACTTGCCTGGCATCTAAGGATATCCATCACCTGGCCTCAAACCAATACAGAACAATTTTTCTCCCAGAACTCCTTATTAAGCCAAATCACAGCCCAACAGAATAACTAGCTTTCTGAACACAAATGCACACTTGCACACCACTATGCCTTTTCTCAGGCTATTCCTTCTATCTAGAAAGCCTCTTACAGAAACTTATATATACATACATGTCCAGATTTTTCCTACTTCAAGGCAAAATCAAATCATGCCCCTTTCAAAAGGGCTTCTGTCTTCCTGTCAGAAGTAGCTCCCTCCTCTAAATCATCTCTTGTTCATTTATGTCCATATTATTTCTGTTATTGTTCTGACCACAGGAGACAGTACAGCGAATGGTTAGGAAAAAGGACTCTGGATCCAGACTGCCTGAGCTCAAATCCCATACTACCTGTACAACTTTGAGCTAGTTACTTAATTTAGCTGTACCTCAGGGCAGTGGACAGTGGGGTGCCCCACCCAGAGTTACTATAGGCCGGCACACCCACTGCCCAGCTACTGGGAAAGTAGAATGCTAAGGTCTCACAGCTGCACAAGAGTTACCTTCTCCAGAAATTCTGGGAAATTACACTTCTCCCTCACTGTCTGTTTCCCAGGGCAGCCCCCCAATGCCAATGCCTGACTGATACTGAGTATTGGTGGCCCTCTTCTCGATGACAACTCTTCTGTGCCATTCCCACTCCAAAACTCCTCAAAGGATCCCACTAGGCTACAATTTTAGCAAAATTCTCATCTTTACCTGGCTCCTTCCTCTATCCAAGTGATTCACAAATTTTCACATCAGTCAGAATCACCTAAAAGATTAATTAAATCACAGGTTGCTGCCCAACTCCCCTGAGTTCCTGCCTCCAGGCTCCTAAGCGAGACCTGAGAATACGTATTTTCAGGTATCAGAGACCACTGCCCTCCCCAACATGCTTCCCTCTCTCGCTCAGGTTCCTCCTGAGCCCTCCCTCAATAAATCACCTGCGCAAGACTGTATCCCAGGCCCTGCTTCTAAGAAACCTAAGATACACAACTCCTTATTGTATGAAATTGGTACGTTATTAATTAGCTTAAATGATTATCATGGTGATAAAATCAGGTTATATATGTGCTAGACTTAGAACAGTACCTAGCACATAAAAAGCTCTTAATAATTATTAGTTACCATTATCAGCTCCCCTGATGTTACTAGACATTACTTGAGTATAGGGTCTATTCCTCATCCAATTTTGTGTCTCCTCTATCACTAATACCTATAACTGAAACCAAAAGTCTTAATGTACCGTGCATTGCATTAGGTACAATAATTAAAACTTGGTCTCTCCTGAAAGGGAGCTTTAATATCTGCTCTGAAAGAATCTGAAGGAAAACAGAGTATAAACACTCAGTTATAGTTGTAGGCAATGTTCAAGAAAGAATTCAAAAAATGAGAAGAAAAGGCTGGGAGTGGGTCATCAGTGGGATTCCTAGAAGGTGACTACTGCAAAGTAAGTGTTTCAAATGTTATCTGGCAAGAACAAGAAAGGAACTCAATGGTAGATCACATATATGTGAATAAGACCTCACTGTAAAATAGATTACCAGCAAAAACAATGAAGGTAAACAAATCTTTAATTTCCTGATCATAGATCCACTGCTTGACTTGCTAAGCTATCTGAAATTAGATCAGTAGAAATAGCACGGTGTTTAGGTAAACAATAGGCATCAACCAACTCTAGCCAGTTTTTTTTTTTTTTTTTTTTTAATTCATTTTTTGGTTGCCCTACAGCATATGGGAATTCCCAGGCTAAGGATCAGATCTGAGCTGCAGTTGCAACCTACACCACAATTTTGGCAACACCAGATCCGTTAACCCACTGTGTACTCTGGGGATCGAACCCACATCCTGGCACTGCAGAGATGCCACCAATCCTGATGCACCACAGCAGCAACTCCTCCAACTAGACTTTAAAGAAAATCCATTAAGACGTCAAGCCGTTTTGCAGAGCTATCTTGATAAAGTCCACACTTCTCAAAAAACAGAATAATCATGTCATGGCCACTGCCACCATCCCTGGGGAATACAGAGTGGTATAACAAGTAGAAGACACAAAATTTAAAAAACAGATAAGCTTGGGGCATGAATTTCCTTTTTTTTTTTTTTTTTTTTTTGTGCAGGCGTGCATGCGTGAGTACGTTGTTTGGGGGCATGAACTTTCTTGGTGGAAAATAACTGCAAACATTACTTCTATGTTAAAACATGTAGTTATATTCATGATAGGTATGTAGATTATACCAGTATATGCTTGTGTCAATACCAAACTTAAGATCTATACATTTCACTGTATGTCATTTTTAACTCATTTTTTTCAAAAAAGATATATATATTATGGAATAGAATGTATATTCAAATAGATTTTTAAGAAAGCATTCTGGAAATTTCAACAAATCTGAGCTTTCTGGAAGCACAATTTGGCCTATGACCTGTGACTACACAAGAACATGAGTTTACTTTCTCCTGCTATTCAGGTACTTTAGGAGGAAATTTAAGAAACAGAACACTAAGAAAACCCAGTATTGGTTTTTCATTGGTTGTTTTATATAAATTGAGCCTTTTCTGGAAATTTAAATGGGTGACCTGGTAGGATTACCATGTAAGATTGGTCTATGCCTTAAAGTACATTTCCTAAAGCAAACTCTTTAAAAATACCAGAAAAATCACCACAACCACAGTAGCCCCAGTACAGCAGCCCCACTGGTTCTGTTCATTAAAGGAATAACTGCAGAAATTTACCAGATACCTGTAAAGCTTTTCAGTTCCCAGAACTAGATGTAATACTCCCCTACAGGGAGAAGGGCTCTGAAAGTTTGTTTAGCAAAATGATCTGGCTCATTTTAGCATCTAAAACAGCATCTAATCCAAAAAATAAATAAATAAAATATACATAACACTCTTAAAAATCATGCATCTAATATGAACTGTTATATATAAAATAAAAAACATATATACCGGAGTTCCTGTCGGGGTTCAGCGGTTAACGAATCCGACTAGGAACCATGAGGTTGCAGGTTCGATCTCTGGACTTGCTCAGTGGGTTAAGGATCTGGCGTTGCCGTGAGCTACGGTGTAGGTCACAGACGCAACTCAGATCCCGCAGTGTTGTGGCTCTGGCATAGGCCGGCGGCTATAGCTCTGACTAGACCCCTAGCCTGGGAACCTCCATATGCCACAGGTGTGGCCCTAGAAAAGACACAAAAAACCCAAAAACATATAAACCTGTTCAATAAATGTCTGTTGAATGACAGAGTTCAATAGTGGATTTTATTAACTGACAATTTTCTAAAAGGGAAAGCAAAATCTTCGGTCTTGGAGGAACTTGGCAGGACAGCAAAAAAGAGTGCTGTAATATCGGAACACTGAAAAACAGAGCTGAGTAGGCCCTGAGTCACCTGGGCCCTACTCGATGTGACACAAATGCAAGGGTTTGTTGTGGAAGGATATGGCTTTCTTCCCTGACATCAACCTCACAAGATTATGGGTAAACTCCAAAACCTCCTACTTGCCATAATGCCCCATTACTTTTGCATCACAAATTTATTTAAACTATATTTTTGCAGAAATGTGTAGTTTCTATTTTTATCTCTGCTGAGGACAACAGTGTATATAACATTTCTGCCCTAATGTTTAAGACAGCAATGTATTAAGGGGCATGGGGTGGGGGTCCAGAAATAGGACTATAAGGCATTACCATTAATTGACATTCACAAGAATGTGAATGAATGATCCTTTGCTGACTTCATCCATGACCCCTCAGGTTTAAATTAAAGATCCTTCAGCATTCAAAAAAGAGAGCCTCCTTCAGTGCAGTGCTCCATCCTGGCAGTGTTTCAAATTGGGGCTTCTTGAACTCACATTTTTCTAACCTAGACATGCATGTTGCACTCGGGGAAGATGAGCATCACGTTCTTAAACATGAGTAAGGAACTATTTTTAGTTCTGTTTCTTCTTGTGGACAAATAACTTTTTCTTGTTGGACTTCCTTCGTCACAGTGGTGATGTGATAATCGTCAACCTCTTCTTGGAAAAGTTCAGAAGCACTCAAGTTTTTTCCAGGGTCTTTAATGAAGAACCCAACTTGTGTGAATTATTTTGACCTTTGAATATCACTTTCCTTTCTGAAGCACCCACTACAAATTCCTTTGTAAACTGGGTATTTCTAAAACCTGAAACCAAGAGGCAAGCACAAGAAAAGTATCCCAACTGTGCTCTTTTGTTTGGTCAAATCATCCTGTCCTCACCCCCTCCTACTCAAAATGGTTAGACTACATGCAAATAGAGCAAGCAAGATAGGGTGGGAAGAAATTGAGCAACTATTAAATAGAAGACTCTGGCAAAGCAGAAACAAATACTCTGGGAAAAAAGCAGAAATAAAGATTAAAAAAAAAAGATGGACTGCCATGTTAAGATAAAGCCATTCTCAGTCATTTGCATGGATTTATTTCCTGCCAAAAATATTTTTATATTTAGAGAGATTAGGCAATACGGAAAATGTAGAAAATGATATTATAGGAAGTTCCCATTATGGCTCAGCAGTAACAAACCCAACTGGTATTCATGAGGACTTAGGTTCAATCCCTGGCCTCGTTCAGTGGGTTAAGGCTCTGGCATGGCCGTGAGCTGTGGTGTAGGTCACACATGCAGCTCGGATACCATGTTGCTGTGGCTGTGGCATAAGCCGGCAGCTGTGGCTCCGATTCGACTCCTAACCTTCCATATGCCGTTTTTGCAGCCCTAAAAAGACCAAAAAAAAAAAAGATATTATAATAATTGTTATAGATAAAAAGACCTCAGGAGAGCCCCATCACCAGACTCAGTATTACTTCTAGATTGTCTTCCCACAGATTCACTTCCATATTATACTCTTTTCATATTACTCAAGGTTTAGGGAGAAAAAAATTACTATTAGCAAGTTTAAAGCATTTACAAACCATGAGCTATAACCATACCTCCAGAGTCACTCATGGTAACTGCGTATCTAGAGCATTAAAAAAATGTATATCACAAAGCAAACCTAAAATACTACCATCTTCCTGAAATAACATATTTCACCATTGTTAAAAATCTAGAAAATAAGTGTTGTGGAATTAAAGATTTAATGAAACTAGACAGAATAAATAATTAAAAGAATGAGTAAGATATATAAAAGTTAGGCTGAGAAACCATGTCCTTGGCTTGAAATTAATATTGTGCTCAAAATATAAATGAAATGACATGAATCTGCTTACCACAAAACCTCCTTGAGTACCAGGTCGTTTAAACTAGATTAACTTTATACACAGCAAATATGAGAGAAAAAGATCAATTCGTTTTCCACAAATAGCCAGAAAAGGGTTTAAGAGTTAAGAATGAATAACACTCCAAATCTGTAATCAATAGTTCCTCACCATCACCTGTTTTGTTCACTGATGCTCAGCTCTGCTCTTCAGAAAAGGTATAGCCCCCTAAACACTCAGCACTCCTGGGTTCAGATTCCAAATCCTGTTTCAGCCACTTTACTCTCTTCACGTACCATCAGTATCCCATTAACCTTTAGGCATATCAGAACCATCTGCAGGACTCATGAAAGACACAAATTTTAGATCCTACTCTGAAGATTCTGATTGTTCAGGAGGAGGTCAGAGAGGCAGTAGTTGGGCAATAGTAGCAGCTACATGGCAAGGCCACATTTATTTACCTTCATCTGCCCTTTCACTTTACAGTATATGATGCAGTATATTCCAATAACTATCTTGCATTCCCCAATGGCTACTGTTTTCCTTGTCCTCACCTCAACTTTTTTGTTTTTTTGTTTTTTTGGCACTGTCCACAGCATGTGGAGGTTCCCAGGCCAGGGACAGAACCCATGCCACAGCAGAGACCTGAGCCACTGTAGTGACAACAAGGAATCCTTCACCTGCTGGCACCACAAGTGCACCCCTCACCCCCACACTTCTATCATGCATCTCTCTCCTGTTTAAGCTCCAAAGTCTCTCCTCCCTTGTGTGCCCTCACAGGCACAACCCTCATTTACCCAATTTGTCCTGTAGCCCATGCATTAAGAAGCACAGGCCTAGAAGTTAGTTCTAAGTATGGGAGAGCAGTGGGGAAAGAGGTGAACTGGACCTAGACTCCAGACTCAGAATGACTGGAATTCAAATCCTGAAGCACAGAAAGCATACATGGATAAGATATTTAACCTCCTTTGGTCTGAGGTTCTTTATAGATAAAAGGGGAAATAATGATCTCTCTCTCTCTCTCATCGAATTACTATAAAGATCAAATAAGATGATTTAAAAATCCTTATTGCATTGTCTCATATATAACACTTAATAAGCAGCAGCAATTATTACTATAGAGAAAAATTTATAACAATGGTTAAATCCATCAGTAGAATGCAGTGAGAATTATTATCATTCATTTTAATGGGATGTCTAAAGACCAAATAAATCAAACTTTTCACTACTAACCAGTCCATTCAAACTCTGGTTTGAGGAGATCCTTACCAACCTGAAGTCACTCTGTTACTCCAAAATAAAATTTCTGAAATGGAGTTTTCTCCTTAGGAAACCAAATGAAGTACAACATTCAAAGGGTGGGTAAGATGAGGTCTTTGCTACCTCAACCATAGCGACAAAAAAATGGCTTATAAATCCCTAAATCATTGGAGCTGCACTGTCCTTGCCTCCTGTCATGGTCATTGAGACTAGCTGAAATGTTCCTGTTCTTCAGACCTGAACAAGGGAAATGTGAAGAAACCAGAAGAGAATTCGTCCTCTTACTGCAAAAGAAAGAACCTTAAGTTGGGGGAAGGGAAGCTGGGGTATGTACTATTATCTTTCCATTTTTTTTAGGTACTCTTATTAATTTGGACACTTTTTAAAAACACACTTTTACTTTTAACAACACTCTTAACACATTTTTCCATCCATAATATTGGAGTAAAATCAATAGTGTACTAAACTGTACTAAGTCGTAATGCCCATTTTCTCTACTGCTATGGAAGCTGGTATTGGGGGATACCTATTTTTACTTTTATTCCCAGGACTTAACAACATGGCTGCCAAGCAAATGTCAGAACCTCAATAAATGGTCCCTGAGTGAATATAAGAGTTTCTGTGATCATCCATTCAAGAGTTTACTTGTGATAGAGCGAGAGTTGTTTCAACTGCTTCTCTGACATCAGCAGAGGATCAGACCAGGTCCAAGAGTAATCCCTTAACACACTAATGTCTCTCACAGCTGAAACAAACCCAGCAATTATTTATCGAGGGCATCTTCCATTTGCCTTGCGCTCTGCTCAGAAAAGGGCAATGTTCGGCAACAAAAGTAAACACAAGCTTCCTACATGAAAAAAGATATGTCAGGAACTTAGGAAGAATACTAAAGAATCTCAATTCTGAAATATCACAATTTGTCAATGCTTATGGGAGATTCTTCCTCTTGTGGTTCTAATGGGTCAGAGTCACAAGGAGTTACCTTGGGAAGGACCTTCCTGATCATTCCAGGCCAGGCTATTTCGTGAATGCAAATTCTGAGGCCTGTTAAAATAAAGTGCCTGCTACAGGTTACACATTTCAGTGCCACAAAAGCCAGGGCAGGATCTGGGTTTCTCAGTTTTCAGGACTCACACTCTAAAGCATGAGTATACAGATGAGGTCTGTGACACTGGAAGGAAAGGATCACATGTATTACATTTTCATACTGTCTCTCCTTATATATACTCTTACAGACTTATGCTGGCTGTGAAAGCCAAAACTGTTATGATTTTTCTGAAAATGCTTTTCCTAACAAAAATGTATTGTACTAAATAAAACCTAAATAGCATTACTATTTAAAAGTTACTATTCAGGAAAAAAAAAAAAATTCTAAATGGAAAATAAAACAAAACAACACAAAAGCTCCTGAAATGCTTTCTTGGAAACCACTTTATAAAACTGATGATCATAAAGAATTTTTACACAGAAAAATCAACAGTGTTATCATTGTGCTACATTACCGATTCAAGATGTAACATCAAATACATAAATGATATGTGGTTATTCCTGTATTTCTGTTCTTCCTTCCCTATATGTGTATGTATGTGAGACAAAGAGCTCAACAGAGCTATAAAACTATATTTATAGTACATAAAATTTGAACTCTGCTGTAAATTACCTAAATGTTGATATAATAATTTTACTTAACCTTTTTTTTTTGCTTTCATAGTGTTTACAAGGGTTCCTGAGAGCATGACTTTAGTGTTAAACTCTCAGAAAAGTTGTTCCAGTAAATTTGATTTGATGCTTTCATTTTCTCGAAGAGTTCCTATAGCAAAAGAAGGCGTTCAAAATCACTCCACTGAGCTACAGTTGCAGTACTTTAGTGTGCTGTCAATTCAGCCTTTAAAATATAACTTGGCTCCATTCGTGCCTCTTCAATCCCTGTGGCTACCCTAGATGAGTTCCCAATTACTTCAAGCCTCTGATGCTATAATCATTTCCTCACCTGATGCTCCTGCTCCCCATCCCCCTTCTCCAATGTTATCGGCACAGGACACATGCTTTGGAGCCTGCTTTATGATCCTCCATGGACTGGCCTGGCAACTGTTTGCTTTTTTTGTTTTTAATTTTTTAAATTCAAGTATAGTTGATTTACAATGTTCTGTGAATTTCTGCTGTACAGCAAAGTGACCCAGTCAAACATATATAAATATATATTCTTTTTCTCATATTATCTTCCATCATGTTCTATCACGAGTGATTGGATATAGTTCCCCATGCTGTACAGCAGGACCTCATTGCATATCCATTCTAAATGCAATAGTTTGCTGGCCTGGCAAGTGTGAGCTCCCGGGATCTGACCATTATTACCTTGAAGC
The DNA here is from genome assembly GCF_054392235.1 of Sus scrofa. Lineage (NCBI taxonomy): Eukaryota > Metazoa > Chordata > Mammalia > Artiodactyla > Suidae > Sus > Sus scrofa. The sequence continues at coordinate 166,702,128 of NC_139395.1, forward strand.
ATATTTCCCTTTCCTAAAAGCCCCTGGGCTTCCCAATCTCTACTATGCTCTGACTGTAGGTTTTTCCTTCATGAGGACTGTCCTTTCCCTTTATTTACTCATCCAACAAATATTTATTGACAACCTGTTCTCTACCACCCACTAAAAATACAAAACCAAATAAATTAATCTTCCCACACTCTGGGGGTATGCCCAAATCCCAGTCAGTCTCCAAGGCCCATTTCCAGTTCCCATGAAGACGTCTCTAATAATGGAGTCAGACGTTAATGTTCCTTCATCTGACCTCCTTTTAGCCCACTACTGTCTTTACCTCTTGAGTTACTCATCACTTTCTCCAAGTGTCAACAGACAGGTGTTACGCATCCAGGATACCCAACTCCCCTTGTGGTATCTCATTAATATCCCATAAGAAGCCTACTTCTGTACTTCCTCTCCCTTCCTTGTCAGCAAGAATATCATCCTTATCTTCTTCGTAGCATTCACAGAACAAAGCAGTTGCTCAATAAATACATGCTGAAATGAAGAGATCTATAAATCAATGTGGTGAGGGGAGAAGACAGTATTTTTAAAGTATTAGCTCAACACTATTCCTCTCTTCCCTGTCTTGCTTCTTCATAGATTACTTTAAAATTTAAATGTAGTCCTCCTCTCATTCAGTACTTTAAAAAAAAAAAAAAGGCAATTAAGAATAGCACACTTACTTAAGACACTCTTCTCAGTCTGAAAGATCGCCTTAGTAGCTCACTTGACTGCTATCAGGGAATTTCAAAGAAGAGTCTTGAGAAGTATGAGCAAGCACTTTAGCTGCAAGGAATGCACAGTTTGCCCCTAATTCTGCCAACTACAGAGAAAGCCATCCAGAGTACCAGGCATCCTCTTCCAAGCATAACAGTAGATTCCCCAAAGCCTGCCACCAGGTACAAACTTCTGTACCATCTTTCATGCTGAGCAGGAATGTCTCCAACAGTGCCAGAGGCACTCTAAAAACGGTGCAGAAAAAGAAGACAGGGCATTCCTGTAGTCAGCACCAAGCTCTGGTCTCCAACTCTGTACAAACCCCTCCCTCCAGGACTTGCACAGTATGACCCCCTCTAATCACAAACCACCCTGTTTAAAACTGCCACCCCATACTCTTTCTCCTTCCTGTGCTTTATTTTTCCTGTGACAGTCACATAACATACAGCGTTCCTGTCTTATTTTATTGTTTACCCTCATAAGAAAGTACCTTCCAACCAGGCAGCATTTTTTAACCATCTTATTATTATTACCATAGTCTCAGAGACTAGAACAGAGTCTAGTCCATAGCAGCAGCCCAATAATGTTTGCTGAATGAATGCTATAATTATTTTATTACTTATCTTTAAATGTATCATACCACCCATTATAGGATTTCCCCCTACCCCCAAGAAAGCCACTGTCTTTTGGTTTTTGTTTCCATACAGAAATGATTATAGGAGTTTCCTATAATCATTGTCATGGCTCAGTGGAAGCGAATCTGACTAGGATCCATGAGGATGCAGGTTCGAACCCTGGCCTCACTCAGTGGGTTAAGGATCTGGCATTGCTGTGAGCTGTGGTGTAGGTCGCAGATGTGGCTCAGATCTGGCATTGCTGTGGCTGTGGCATAAGCCCCGGCGGCTACAGGTCTGATTTGACCCCTAGCCTGGGAATCTCCATATGCTGCGGGTGCGGCCCTAAAAAGACAAAAAAAATGATTATAAATATAAGATCACACGTTATGCATATGAATAGACAAATGAACACACACATAAAAACAGATGTCGTGAATACATCTAAAAAGACAGGAAAGTCTTCTTTTACAAAGGAGTATAAATTTATAGCTCTAAGAGTCTATACGCAAAGTACTTGAATGCTTTACAAACGTTCTATCTTTTAATTTTCTAAGTAACTTTAAATACTATTATTTTTCTTTTTTATAGATGAGAAAATCAAGTACCAAAGGGTTAAGTGCCTAGCCCAAACTCACACAAATAAGAGGTGGCAGAAATGACAGGGCTTGTCTGACACACAATGATACTTTTAAACCATGCTGCCTTCCAGGTAGATATTAAAAGACCAACTTAATTAGGTTTCTGAGAGTGTGGCTGGGCCCAGAATACCATTTTTTATCATGAAAAAGAAGCCAAGCACTTCTTTGTGTGTGGGGGGGGACAACAATTCCAAGAATCAGAAAATTCAGGAGTCCAAGCTTAAGATTCCCTGAATAAGTAAGGACACTGCAAAAGGAACTGGCCCTCCTGTGTGATCCTAGCAAGTTATTTATCATCTTGGAGTCTCAGTTTCAAAATCTGTGAGAGAAGGTGAGGGGATGGGAGGGGAGAGGTGGGAAAGGGAGAAGAGAGGAGGGGGTGGCTGGATAAATTCTACCTACCAGAAAAACCTGTTATGATTTTTAAAGTGAGATAATTGAAAGTGCTTAGAAGAGTGCCTGGTATACAATACGTAGTAAATATATATTTAATGTCACATTTTATTCATTTCTTGAAGGATAAGAGAAATATAAAAAACAAAAAGAAAAACCAACTGGGATCAGTTTCATGAGGATCCAGGAAAGATCTGATTAGATCTTATAATGATATGTCAGAAGAGCCTACAAAAACTCTGAAATCAGCTTTACCTTTCATCCATCCACTAAGTAACTTCCAAATGCCTCTTTATTTGATAGGTACTGAAGTAGGTACTGTTGGGTTATGTAAGGCACAACTGTCAGCTACAAATAAAACAAAGTTCAATTATTTCATTCACTGAACAGGTCTTTAGTGAATGGCCACCGATACCATTAATTCACTAAAGTTGAGTTTTGGAACGATTGTAAATTCTTTCAAACTTTTCTTAAGTTTCTGAGGAAAACTGTAATTCATGCCATCATCCTAAATTTAGCCAAGATTTATGTATTACTTATTTATAGCATAAATATAGCATAATAAATAATATAGCATAAATATAGCAAATAAATAATATAGAATAAATATGCTATAAATAACCTTTTAAAAATTTGAGGATGTCTTAGTTTTATTTCATGTTGTCAGAGCAAATATTTTTCTAGCACTATCTCATTATAATATAAAACAGCTTGTTTAGGCAACTGTTACTTGCCAATTTACACTTGCACATTTTAAAGCACGGAAATAAGTATTGATTAATCTTTCAAACTATCTTGAACATTATGAAGTTTACCTAAAATACTCATTACTCACAAGTCAGAATAAATAAACTAGCAGAGCAGTTATGTTAATAGACCACAACAAACTGGCTGGATAAAAAGTTACCTACCAAATCAATATAATTACTTTTCCTTCTGAAAGTACTGCAGGAGATGGGGGGATTAAGGAACCATACATTATTTTCAGGTCAATAACTATATCACATTTGTAATGAAATAAGATAGTTTTATAGGTATGCTGAATGGAAGGTCAGCACGACAACCAGTTTTTCCAGATACAATCAATAATCTAATTCATATATTTTAAATTAATAAGACAAATTCAACAAAAGTTTTTCTTGATTATGATTACTATGATTTTTACGAAGGTAAATTTTGTTATTCAACTCAAAGTCCAAATCTTTTTCATAATCATAACCTAAAAAGACAGTAAATGAAATCCAAAAGAGGATAAAAGTTTCTCGCAAAAATTATTTGTATTATGTGTTATGAAATGATTTTGTCACATTTCCTAAAATGATTTATCACTAAACCCACTTGATAATTTTTTTTTTTTTTGGTCTTTTTAGGGCCACACCCACAGCACATGGAGGTTCCCAGGCTAGGGGTGGAATCAGAGATGTAGCTGCTGGCCTACACCATAGCCAGAGTAATGTGGGATCCTTAACCCAATGAGCAAGGCCAGGGATGGAACCTGCGTCCTCATGGATGCTAGTCAGATTTGTTTCCGCTAGGCCACGACAGGAACTCCCAAAAATGATTTATTTAATCATGTGGCCCTAGGTATCACGAACTCATAAAAAAAAAATCTGAGTTTTATTTAGCCAATCAAGTAAGGAAATAACCAGTGTTCTGACAGAGGGCTTTAAAAAACTACAGACTTTTGTAAAGCAGAAACTGACACAACATTATAAATCAACTATACTTAAATTTAAAAACTTTTTAAAAAACAAACCACGGTCCTTAAGCTACACTAACATTACCTAAAATTATGGCGACAATAAAGATAAAATTTAAAAACTAGTCATTTATGGCCAGGAATGACTAGAGAACAAATGTCATCTCGGGAAAATTTAAAGAGTTGAGGAATCAAAATCTGGATGCTGAGTGGCTCCCAGGCCTTAGAGCTGATCTTCAGAGGGCAGACAAAAAGGGGCTAATTCAAACAAATTTAACATTATCAAATCAATCTACTGTAAACCCGGAAACTGGCAGGAAAGCTCTGGTCAGGTTAGGTATTAGAGTGAGAAAACTGGTCACTGGGGGACCAGTCAGTGGGACCTAAATAGAAGTTAAGGATTACCTTGAGGTTTCAAGTGTAATATTCCTACTAGAAACAATTAGCGTCTTCAAGCTACTGTAAACAAGTACTCTCCTTTTTACAAACCGGGAACACTTTACGCCCATCCCCCCAAACTGTGAGGAGGACTGGTATGAGAGCACATTTCAAAATCTTTGCTTGGAGCCTAGCAATTTACAATCATGTCACCAAACTGAATGAAGGACCCAGCACAACTGTGATTTTAGGTACTTAATGCATCATCACTACCTACTGGGCTCAAACTCAACCAGGGAAGCACCACAGACTACAAACATAGGAATGGGTTTCCTGCTGAATATCCCACCAATTGCTACTCCTTATATAAGAATGAAAAAGGCAATTACTGCTCCCATTAAGAAAATAATTCCATGGACCAGCACAAAGATAGCAACTGTAAACATCTACAGTCTGGAGTCACCCAAATGACCTCCCTCATCGCAAATAAGTTGCTTTCTGAAAACTTCTGCTTTCAACTAAACATAAGGTACTGATCTGCAATCACCAAAGTCCCACAAAAATTAAAAGCTTTTATTTCCATTTAGCTGCCACTTAAGATTTATAAAAGTCCCTTTTTCCTTTCATTCTCTTCTCAACTCCTCACAGAACATACTTTCCTCGTCACAGGTTGCCAATTTTTGGTACGTTAAAAATCCCATCAAGTTGGGCACTTATATGATGTGACAATTAACTTTTAATGATGGATAAAAGAGGTGGATGCTTAAAGTCATTCTGCATGCTATTACTGCACCTATCTAATAAAGGAAAGCTCCTTCATAAAGGTCAAAAATTTTCTTCTTTAATCAGAACTTTTAAAGACAGACCAACTTTGAAAATATATTAAATTGGGTGGGCCAAGAGATGTGTAATAGAATATAGTAGAGCCTTGTCAGTACACTGCAGAAGTTAAGAAACGTCTCCACTCTATTCCAAAAGAAACAACTTCTATTATGTTTATAACTAAAACAAATAACGATTTCATAAATAACTAGCATTTTATATTTAAGGACTACATTTATAGTTTTATGACGTGATGTTTTAATATCTGATGTCTAAAGACATAATCTTCTCGGATACAACTGCCTGCAGGGTCTCCACGTACAGCTGCGCAAGCTGTGCTGTGTACAACCCTAGGGGGCGCCATTCACGTCAGAGAGCATAGCTCTATATATTAATTATGACAATTTCCTGCCAAAAGGAAAGTGTCTTGTTCTAACAAAATCTATCTATTATGACAATTTTCCAACAACTGAAACTATAGAGTATTTCAAGAAAAGAATGTCCTTTAAGTTACACAAAGAAGTAGCAGAGGCCAGCAGCTGCTGGCAACTACCTGGCTCTTATTCTTTGGAAATTCCACATTGGAGGAAAGCAGGTGAACTCCCAGAAGCAATGCCCTGATCCAGCATACAAAGCTTCCTCCCTGACCTGCAGAGCAGGGGTTAATTTCTCCCAAATGAAGCATTAAAAACAAACCTCAAAAATATTATCTAGGGTCTAAACTCACCTATATTTACTGCACATACATTGGAAGGGATTCAGTCAGTTACAAGGTATGTGAGGTATGCGGTCTTTGTTTCACTATGGCAGTTTCTTAATAAGGCCACCATGAGGCGTCACAGTACACAAATCAGTTAAATCACTCTTTCACAATTAAATCACTCTTTCACAACTAAATTACGGTTTAGGGTTTTAAAACTTCTTTCCTCTGATCAACATCTATGAGAGGTTTAACATTTTCATGGATAGAACAAAATATAACAGCCTGAGAATAACTTTAAAGGCTCTTTAGTTTAAGATTAGGATGAGCTGCTATGAGGCTGGGATGGTTTTTCCCAAGACCAGACTGTAATTAACTTATGGCATTTGATAAACTGGCATGCCATTTAACAATGTGTTATTGTTTTGCAAATTCTGTCTTCGAAGGACACAAGAAGCTAGACCAAAGCCATGTAAGTATCTGCTGGTTACCAAAAGTGTGTTATACTACTAAACAATTAAGAAGTAACTAGGACAATGATAAAATGCTTTCAAAGTTAATATGAGCTCTACTATAAAAATATAACATTTTAGTTCCTTAATCCTTTTTAGCCATTAATAAACAATACACACAAAAAAAGTCACATATTCCTGCTGTGAAAATGGTGCCATCAACTGACTAAAATATGTTCTACATCATTTGGAGCTAAGTAGATTTCTTTAGCAAAACTCCAAACCAGAAATCTTAACGTCTTAGTTCCAGCTTTACCACTCACACGGCCTGGGTCCCAGTTCCTCAATCTGGCCCTTGCTTTCTCCAAGATCATCTGCAATATCCCTTCTAGAGCTTAAATTCTATTATTCTCTTTGAATATAAATTTTCTGAATTCCAAAACTATTTCCTTTTTTATGTTGTGGCATGACAACGTTCTTTAAAAAGTAAAATCACCAGGTATTTCACCTCTGATAATACTATAGAATACTAACTTTTTCAACTTTAGAGGTTTACCATCTGCTTAGAATAATTTAAAAAATAGTTAAGAAGCAAATGTAAATATGGCAATCTACTCGACAAAGAAAGAAGAGGTACTTTTATCCTGGGCCATAACTTCACCGTTACAATTCAATAGAAATCAAACTGGGTACAGGGCAGGACGCAGTGGTACAAAGGCCAGGCCAGAAGCACCAGAGGCAGCGTAAGGGGGTGAGCAAGCAGGAGCCAGGCCTCCTTAGAATGAGCTGGAATGGAATGCCAACTCCAACACTTATCAGAAGAATGACCTTGGGCAAGTTGCCGAGCTTCTGAGACTCAATTCCCTCATCTAAAATGGAGATGATAATTCCTCCCTCACAGGCTGTGTCAAGGTAGAAAGAGAGGGACCACTGGATTCAACTGCTTTAAGAGAGGGTAGGAAGGAGTTCTACCTACTTATCCTCATGACTTTTTTTTCATACCCCATTTTAAATGAAAAACCAAAGTAAAGAGAAGCAAGTTCAGTTTGTAACCCCATCCATTTTATATGCCTTCTTCAAGAAATACAGGCTCTGGCTTCTCCTCAAATTGCAATTTTTCAACAAACTTTTTCTTTAGCCATTAAATACTACACCTGTCTCAAAGTTGGTATAACTATTCGAAATCAAACTATAAAAATTAAATTGAAACAAATGGTATCTATTGAAACAAATATTCTACATAAATTTACTTTATGTCAGACCTTAAATCTGTTAAATAAAGGTTTCCAGAGCTCTAATGCAATCAATCTTTTATCATTCTCCCAAAATACTGTAATTAGCAGGTCTCTTTACTCTTGGGGAGCTTTGAGATAAGATCCTAACAAAACTTTTCTTGTATGTAAAATATTAATAGAATAATGGATATTTGGATAGAAATAGCTTCTCTTGTAGAGTTGGCAGCAGTGCTGTATCGAACTCTCTAACTGGCCTGTGAAACGCTCCTATTCCACAGAGTGCCAAGTTAAAATGTCTCAAATTTAAAAAGAAAAAAACTTTAGCACTTGCCCTCACTTCTTTGAAAACACTAGTTGATATCACCTTATAATATGAATGTCTTCCAAAAATGGGTGTAGCTGAGAAAGCTAGATACCAATTCATATTCTCCAATTAAATTTCATCATAATTTCAGAAATATGTCTCACAGGAAAAAAAAAAAAATGGCCCCAATACATAATCCAAATTTCACTTAAGAATCCTAATATACACTTCAAAGCACATTCTCTGTCAGTGTGAGGTCCCTATGCATTTAATTTTCCATCACAAGCTGTAAAAAAGTTAAGTCAAATGGACAGTCGTTCCACAAGATCTGAGAACACTTATTTAAATACACAAATAGATTTAAATGCACCAAGAATTTAAGGCCCATTCTATTGATATTTTATAGCCCACAGGGCATTAACAATTAAACAACCATACTGACTATGCCACTGTAGTTCCAGGTATTTACAATAACTTATCCAGTTGAAAGTAAGAAAAAGAAAAAAAATAACCTTAGTTTAAATAAGATAGATTCTGTTCTTCACAGTGGGCAGACCTCTAGAGGAAAACAGGGGTTTTGTCACAGGGCGGGGGAAAGCCACTGCAAACTCAGACAACAATGAACCTATTTCCTCATCTGCAAAACTGGGACTAATGATACCCTGATATCTACTTCACAGCATATTTATAAAGAGCCAATAAGATGTTGGTGAAATCAGTATAAACTCTAGACTGCACAACAAGGGTAAGACACAGATTACTATTGTGCCTGCAATGACTTAATGACCAAAAGGATGAGAGCAAAGAAGTTTTAACAGTTTAAGCCTTTATATGAAGAGTATGCTAAAGATGCAGGAGGGCTCTTGGGAAATTTTTATTCAGCTCTAGGAAGCTTGGGCAGACTGAACTGTTTTTTTGTAAGGGCAAAGGGGAACTTGCTGTGCTTACTACAAGACATCAGAAATGCAAATTAGAGCATAGTAATTTATTAATTGTGCAGATGTGAAACTGCTTTAAATAAATTTGCCCTAAATGAGACTGAACTGTGGTGGGAGGAAAGGGGTACCTGTCTCGACCAGAGTGTCAGAGCCAAAGAAGGATGCCTTCATCTGGCCAGCTTCTAAAGGAGAGAGCTAATGCCATAGCTGCTTCTCATGGGAAATGTCTGTTTTCCCCACCTCTGACCACTCCCACCAAAATGCATGACAGGTTTATTTTATTATGACCACAAAACAAGAACTTTTAACATCTTTTTAAAGAGGAAGTCTGAATAAGAAAATTGTAAAAATGAGAGGGAAAATACAAACCACTTTATCTGTTTATAAATAAATTCAGTCCTAATTATGATAGTATATATGAGGGTCATCCATGGTATATGCTGGCTTTGGTGATGAAGGAAGAAAACAAAAGATGACAGCATGTAAGAAATAATTCCAGGAGCTCCCGTCGTGGCTCAACAGTAACAAACGCGACTAGTGTCCATGAGAATGCAGGTTTAATCCCTGGTCTCGCTCAGTGGGTTGAAGATGTGGCATTGCCATGAGCTGCGGTGTAGGCTGGCAGCTTCAGCTCTGATTCAACCCCTGGCCTGGGAACTTCCATATGCCACAGGTGCTGCCCTAAAAAAGAAAAGAAAAGATAAGATTCTGGAATTCCCACTGTGGTGCAACAGGATCAGTGCGTCTTGCAGCACCAGGATACAGGTTCTATCCCCAGCCTGGTACTGTGGGTTAGAGGATCTGGTGCCACAACTGTGGCACAGGTCACAAATGCAGCTCCCCTGGCCTGGGAGCTCAGTATGCCACGAGGCGGTAGAGAAGGAAAGGAAGGAGGGAGGGAGGAAGGAAGGCAGGAAGGCAGAAAGAATGAATTCTATCACAAACTCCACTTTCTTCATTGACAAAGTGTTGATAAAAGCATGTTAAGGAGTTCCCACCATGGTGCAGATTAAGAATCCAACGCAGCAGCTCAGCTTTCTGCTGAGGCGCAGATTTGACCCCTGGCCAGGCTCAGTGCTCAGTTGGGTTAATGGATCCAGTGTTGCCGTAGCTGTGGCACAGGTCACAGCTGCAGCTCAAATTCAATTCCAGGCCCAGGAACTTCCATATGCCATTCGGGGGGGGGCCATTTAAAAAAAAAAGAAAAAAAAAAGTATGTTAATAATGACATTTAAATAAACAGCTCAATATGATTTGGCAGTTGTGGTCACCAGAGCACCTCTGTGCAGGCAACACTGCCAAGGCTTAAAACCATGTCTGTGTTATGAGGTAATCCCAGTAACACTGGCTTTGCTTCAATCAGAGCAGGATTCATTTACAGGCCTCTGATCTTTACACCGATCCATTCCTGGTCATGCAGAGCCTCCTAAATCTACTATGTAGCATAAAACAGAGCAATTCAACAAAAATGAATCAGACACCTACTATACTATGTTCTATGCACTGTGGGTACAAAGACGAGTCAAATACAGATCTTATTTCTTTTCTGTAAGGCCGTACCCGAAGCAAGAGGTTCCCAGGCTAGGGGTCGAATCGGAGCTGTAGCCACTGACCTATGCCACAGCCACAGTAGTGTGAGATCTGAGCCACGTCTGCAACCTACATCACAGCTCATGGCAACGTCAGATCCTTAACCCACTGAGTGAGGCCAGAGATCGAACCTACATCCTCATGGTCGCAGACTCCCAGATCTTATTTAAGAAGGTCACAGTTTTTAAGATACGAGGATACCAAAGCTATTCCTCTGAGATGTTCTTGCTAACACTGTGACCGCCGCCCCTCCCCACACTGGCTGTATTTTTCTGCCCGCTTATAGCTAGTCTATCTCCATTTACCGTCCTGCTTTAGGAAACTTCCTGGAATTTACCTTTTCATGCCTATCTCTGGCCTCCTGTTCTGCTTGAGGGAACCTCCTGGAATTTACCTTTTCATGCTTATCTCTGGTGTCTGCCAGATCCCTCCTGCTGAGTTGCACACTCTCTACACCACTAACTCAGTCAACTAATATTTACTGAGTCTCTACTATGTGGCAGGCACTTTTATAGGCAAGGGAGCTAACAGCAACAGACAAAAATTGTTTCTATTCTTATCAGATCCCTCTGTGCTAAGCTAGACTCTGTCCTCATCCCTACCAACCAGCCTAATTCTGCCTATTCATTCAACAGCATCCACCACGCTCCCATGTTTTAGATGCTGAAGATATAGCAGCGAGCAAGAAAAGTCCTTGATCTCATGGAATTCACCTAAGCTTGGTCTAATAATGGCCCAATTTTGCCCTATGGTTTCCAAAATGGGGTTCTTGAACCCCAAAACATGAACAAAACACAGTCCAATGGAGTAGGTAATAAGGAAATATAACTTTTCGTTATATTCAATTTATCTCTCGGCATTTATATTCTATTACATAAATAATAGCCCAGTATATGTAATTTATAAATAAACGTACCAAGAATTCATGCTCAGGAGTTCCCATCGTGGTTCAGCGGAAACAAATCTGACGAGCATCCATGAGGACACAGGTTTTGATCCCTGGCCTTACAGAGTGGGTTAAGGATCCAGTGTTGCCATGAGCTGTGGTGTAGGTTGGAGACATGGCTCAGATCCCGCGTTGCTGTGGGTGTGGCATAGGCCAGCGGCTGCAGCTCCGATTCAACCCCTAGCCTGGGAACTTCCATCTGCCACGGGTACAGCCCTAAAAAGACAAAATAAATAAATAAATAAATGCTCAAGGAGTTCCCGTCGTGGCGCAGTGGTTAACGAATCCGACTAGGAACCATGAGGTTGCGGGTTCGATCCCTGCCCTTGCTCAGTGGTTTAAGGATCCGGCGTTGCCGTGAGCTGTGGTGTAGGTCACAGACGCGGCTCGGATCCCGCATTGCTGTGGCTCTGGCGTAGGCCGGTGGCTACAGCTCCAATTCAACCCCTAGCCTGGGAACCTCCCATATGCCGCAGGAGCGGCCCAAGAAATGGCAAAAAGACAAAAAAAAAAAAAATGCTCAAATTCCTTTCTTGAAGGGGGCAGCACTTAAAAAGTCCGGAGGCCATGGGCTTGGATGATGACACAACTGGAGGGAACTGTTTGGCCAAGTTAGGGTCAGCCTGGGCTTTGCACTAGGTTCATTTTCTCTCTGATAGACTCCAAGTAAGCACTTTGACAACCATTAAGCTAAACAACCAAAGTTCATGTCCATCCTAATTTCCCTCCCTAACAACCATATATATATATATATATATATATATATATATATATATATATATTCACCAACCCTGTGCACCGTGGATATTACAGCATCTTTACTTTCTATTCCACATTTGGTATATGTGTCACTGCTACACTAGAAACATCCTGAAAGCTAGAGCCATTACTGTTTTATTCTGCAAGCCCCAGAATTCCTAATATGGCTTTACACGTAATGGGTACTCAATAAATACATGTTGCATAAAATAAAGACAGTTCAATATATGGAATCCAGAACTACCAAACAGATATGCGAGAGCCCAGGCTGCTCTTCTTCGTAATGGTTAGTACTGTATTCCTTTATGTAGCTCCCCTCTGTGTACTTTACAGATCACTGACTACTGTTAGGACCTGGGAACAATAAAACTTCAAGTACCCACTGCTAACTGAAGATCAATTTGAAATACATATAAAGCATTCTGAAATTATAATTTGTCAATAAGAATATATGGTCAATTTTGAATTCTTAATGAAGAAAAGTACCAATCATTCTAATTCTTAAGACCTATATATGAGACTTTATGATCATCTGGCTTTATTTAAAATACATGTCAGGAATGGTACATAGAGTTAAATTAAAAATATATATATTAAAGAGCTCTTTCATGGTGCAGCAGGTTAAGGATCTGGTGTTGTTATGGAGGCAGCTTGGGTGGCTGCTGTGGTACAGGTTTGATCCTTAGCCTGGGAACTTTCACATGGCTTGGGGGCAGTCAAAAAAAAAAAAAAAAAACCACAATTGAAAAGAAATCCACCTCTGATTCATGATCACAATTCTTTACACAGTAAACTCACCACTATGTATGTGAGAGCAGAACCTCACGTGTGTAACTCTGCATATATTCCTCAAGACCTGTACCCAAAACATTTCAAGCTACAGAAAACTTTTGTATGGACTTAAATAATTCATGCAGAAGCTATATGTAGAAAAGCATCAAAAATGTTTTAAAAATCTGTGCCTGGGAGTTCTCTTGTGGGACAGCAGGCAAAGGATCTGGCATTGTCACTGCCATGGCTTGGGTCACTACTGTGGCACAAGTTCCAACCCTGACCGGGGAAATTCCTCATGCTGAGGGCCGCAGCCAAACAAACAAACAAAAACCTGGTCCCTACAACAAATCTAAATACGCTGTCTAGGATAACTAAGAATGTAGAGTACCAAATGATATGAGAACATACAAACCATATACAAAACTTACACAGAAGTTCAATACCATCATAAGGATTGGTAAATGAAATCCAAATACCTACTTCCATGACGCCAAACAGCCCTACAATAAAGAATCAAAGACTCGCAAATTATTTCTCTGTGTGTCTCTGTTACTCTTTGCCTCTTTAATGTAAACATTAAGGTCGTTACCAATGTAGTGAGCTTATGAAGAAATATTTTCCCAGATCAGTTTCTTCCTTAAGATTTCTTTTATGAATATTATTTGTTTGTTATTAAAGCACCCGGGGTTGGTATCTGGAACACTGAGCACAGTACTTTAGAAACAAAATTTTTTAATCTAAACTGTGATGATGTCCAGAAATGACCCATCAAAAGAGGGCCACAAATAAAACTGTTGGGTGAAAACGCATACATTCTGAGGTGTGATAAAAACAAAAGTCATGATTTTAAAAAGTGATACTGAAGGTTTGATCAAGTCAAAGGGAAATCCAAAGATCAGAACCCAGATCGCCAAGCATAAAAGAGAACCAAACTCACAGGTGGCCTTCGGTTTACTAAGCCATGAGAGAAACCAAGGTTGTACATACAAGTTGAAAACATCCTGGAAAACCTGAAAACTGCTTGATAGAAGTATTGGGCATAATTTTTAATCCATAATCTCCTGTGGATAGCAAGTACATTTTCACATTTTTAGAATCTCATGTTGTGTTTAATAACAGGGCCTGAGAGCTTAATATACTTCTAACTAGTATAATTTACCTAAGAAGTATTAGCTATAGTAGTTTATAATATTTTTACTGGAATGTGTCTGAACATTAACAGTTCAAACTTATTGTAGTCAGTATACCTTTTCTTTGCTTCTGGCTGCACATGCATCACATGCAAGTTCCTGGGCCAAGGGTCAAATACAAGCAGCTGCTGAGGCAATGCTGGGTCCTCAACCCACTGCGCCACAGCAGGAACTCCTATTCAGTATACTTTTAACATGCTTTGGTAAACGTGAAATCCTCAAACACTTACCTTTACTTCAAAATATTGTCCTTCAGATAGTGACATTAACAGTAATAAAAAAAGGAAAAATAAAAATTTTAGGGAGTTCCCGTAGTGGCTCAGTGGTTAACAAACCCTACTAGTATCCATGAGGACGCAGGTTCAATCCCTGGCCCCGCTCAGTGGGTTAAGGATCCAGCCTTAAGCAGTGGTGTAGGTCACAGACGCAGCTCAGATCCTGAGTTGCTGTGGCTGTGTTGTAGGCTGGGGGCTACAGCTCCAATTCAACCCCTAGCCTAGGACCTCCATATGCCATAGGTGTGGCCCTAAAAAGACCAAAGGAAAAAAAAAATTTGAAAAGTCCAAAACACTTGACTGAAGCTTAACTTTTTAATATAAATTGAAAACTTCATCAAAAAAAATCACTGGCCTTTTAGATAGACTAAAAGCCAAAAAGAATTCACTAATATTTAAATAAAAGCCACATTAGGGTTAAAAGTCTAATTTTTAAAAACCACTCCAGTGCTTTGGCCAAATTAGGTTAAAACCTTAATAACAATTAGGACAGATATAATGCCACAGGAAGAAACCCCTCCCATACTTCAATGTCCACCTCCTATGTTCGAATTAGCCAATTCTTCAGTGGTTTTTACTCAATATTATTTATACCATATCTGTTAGGAAATTAGCACAGAATAACTTATAAAATATCTATTTACATCTACTGGACTTTTCCAGCCAGTAAGAAGACATTTGCTTTGAGGGTAAAGGCTGTTCCATACTTATCTTTATATCCTCAAAGTTTAAATTGGTATCTAAATGAGTTTTAACAACTGTAGGCACTCAATCCATGACCTATAGTAAATTAAATTGGTAATAGTTTTTTCCACTTCAATCTCACCTACACTTGACCAAATTATTTAATATTCAAAATGTTCTTTGAACATTACCCAAGAAAAAAACAGGAAGGTTTTGGATACCATAAAACTTAGTTTACCAGCCTTCTTGAATGAGAATGGTATGGAAGTGGCTTATGTGATAAAAGGCAAGAAACGGAAACCTCACACACCTGGGTAAAATACCATAGGCTAGAACCAAGCAAGAGCACACTCTCATAAGATTATCATCCACAAAAGTTATTTTGCCCAAACAGAAAAATACTATTATTTCCATGTTTCATAGATCAGGGAAAAAGAAAAGCCATTTTAAAAGAAGAACGAACTTTGTATCGTCTATATCTGAATTAGGCTCTGATTTTGCTGAATCTGCAAAGATAAAAGAATTTAATTTCAGATGAATAGGGCTCTTAGTACCAAAAAAAAAAAAGCAACACAGTACTTTGTATTTTCTAAATAAGTTGCTACTTGTATATAAATAGATAATTTATAAAATCTCTTTTCACAGAAGAAATAAGCTTCTTGGGTAAAATAAAAGTACCCATAAGCCACTTCATCACCAGTAACTTTTGACTGACCTTCTATCTAATTCATGTTCCATCATTAGGCATTCTGAAATGAAGTCTGTGAATCTGCTTATTAATTTTTCCAGGAATACTGATTTCCTTTCCAAAGCTGATGTCAGAAAGCTATTTTATAATACTATTCATGTTATAATGTTAAATTCCTTTTGTAAAATATATTCACTGACTAAGTGTTAAAAAGTGATGAGAAAAAGAATATATACATATACATATATGTGTGTGTGTGTGTATATACACTGAGCCAATTCACTCTACAGCAGAAATTGAAAAAACATTGTAAATCAACTACATACTCTGATAAAAAAAAATTTAAAAAGAGGTACATGGATGAACAACAACAGCAAAAGCACAGGGAGTTACCGTCATGGCTCAGCAGGAACAAACCAAACTAGTATCCATGAGGATTCGGGTTCGATCCCTGGCCTCACTCAGTGGGTTAAGGATCCAGTTTTGCTGTGAGCTGTGGTATAGGTTGCAGCACCACACGTTGCTGTGGTGTGGGCTTAGGTGGCAGCTACAGCTCCAATTCGACCCCTAGTCTGGGCACTTGCATATGCTGCAGATGCAGCCCTAAAAAGGCAAAAAAGTAGAGAATTAAAACATCACAGAATAATCAGTTAGAAAAGCTCCTCATGAAGAATGAATGAATGACTGCTACTCACGTACCAGCAGAATTAATAAAGAGTAAAACCAGTAACATGTAACTAGATATTTGTATACGAGATATACCAAATAGAAAGTTCACCAAATATCAATTTGTAAACTAAGTTTGAAGACTGTTTTGTCTTTGTGACCTCACAGATGAAAACTGCTAACAGGCCCTAACTCAGAGAATTTCTCATCTACCTCTTGTAAGGCTGAAAGAGAAAAGCGTTCCAAGCCCTATTCCTTCAAAATAAAGATGATTTCTCTTTTGGGACAAAGAACAACTGGAGGAAAATCTTGGCCAGCAGTTGCTTCAAACCTTTCATTTCTAACCTTTTTTAAGGTGGTCCTAAGAGCAGGATGAACCCAGGAGACTGTGGCACCACAGACAGGCATTGTAAGCCTGGCACTGTCACTTGCTAGCTGTGTAACCTCATACAAATCACTCAGCCTGGGACTTAGTTTTCTTGTCCTTAAGACAGGGTTCCCTCTTATCATAAAGTTGTTGTAAAAAATATAGTAATAAAAACAAACCCTATGCTTCGTAAGAAGGCCCTCAGTCCAAATTATTTTTCTCCTGCGGGGTATAGCTCAGTGTAGAGCAAATCATCTTTCTCCCTTCCTCCTAAAGTGAAATACTATTTGGGCAACTCTCCTCAAAACTGCCTTCAATTTCCCCTTTAAATGTAAATGAAACTGCGTAATCACTCTACCTCCCTAAAAAACAAAAAAGTTTGGATAAGGAATTTATTTCATAAAAACAACAGGTGCCTTTATTTCCCATAGTCCTATGAAAGGCTCCTCTCAATCCCTTCCTGTCACTCATACGGAGGGGACCGTGTAAGTCTCAGATTCACATATCAACAACTTTATTATGCGAGTAGTACTAAAAGGACGTAAAACTACAAACAAATCTTTAAAATCAAACAATGGTAAATTTTTTTTAAAAAAGTTCAACCCCACATAGCCATTCTCAGATATTTCTGGGCAGTATTACAGGTGCAGAGTAATGAATACAATAATTGGCTGAGAGAAACAGAACAAATGAAGAGGGAGGAGAGGGAGAATGGAAGGAAAGAACTGAAGAAAAAAGATAACTTCGGTAACTCAAAATATAATCAAAGTTTGACAGCTGGATGTAGAGAATTATTTTCTCATTTTGTTCCATGCTCCACCACATTCCCTCTGCAGTCAATGAGAACTCTACACTTGGGTGAGTTTTGAGAGGTGCACCAAACTGAAAAACAACTCAGCAATTTTTAATATTAAAAGAATCAGCATTGCTAATAAGACTCCCTCTGAATTACTCAATCTGTAGCTTTCCTACCAATGGATGTAGTTGAATCAGTAAATAATAAAAGACAAAAAGTTTCTTTAGCCGTTGACGGTTTTAATCGACCAAAAAAGTTTGTCTTAACCGTAATTATAGATCTGATGTAGCTATTACTTTATTCCTAGAGTGCCATATAGACTCTTCCTCATATCATACTTTTCATTTTTTCTTTTTAGAGTATTTTTGTTTGTTTGTTTTTTGGCTGCGCTAGTGGCATGTGAAAGTTCCTGGGCAAGGGACCCAAATTACACCACAACAGCAATCCAAGCCAGTGTGCTGATAATGCTGGATCCTTAACCCGCTGCTCCACAAAAGTAGAGTAGCCTTTATAAGAAATTAGAAGTACAGTGAAAGATCTTGACTCAGCATTTCACAGTTAATTATTGAAAATAAAGGCACCTAGAACCTCTATAAAATACAACCCAGAAACATTTTCACCCGAAGAGTAGACCCAAATTTATAGAAAACACTTTCTATTTTTTCTTTTTTTTTTTTTCTTTTTCTTTTGTCTTTTTAGGGCCACACCCAAGGCATGTGGAGGTTCCCAGGCTAGGGGTCTAATCAGAGCTGTAGCTGCTGGCCTATGCCGCAGCCACAGGAACACCAGATCTGAGAAGCGTCTGAGATCTATAACCACAGCTCATGACAATGCCAGATCCTTAACCCACTGAGTGAGGCCAGGGATGGAACCCACAACCTCGTGGCTCTTAGTGGGATTCGTCTCCACTGCACCACGACGGGAACTCCTATTTTTTCTTTTTTGATAGAAGAAACAAGTAGCAAAACAATAAAAGAACTATAACCCCTTCATGAAACCTCTCCTAAGAGTAAATCATAATGAAAATAGCCTCAATTTTGTTCACTGTTACATGAAAAACATTCAACATGGTAGAAGTTTCAAACATTATAGGTATCAGTATATGTTTGTTTAATAAAACTAACAGGTACAACAAAAAAGGAATCACAATGTCAAAATGCATAGATGAGGTTCAACGTGTGTGTGCGTGTTTGTGTGTAGGTGTTTAAGTTTTCCTTACCTGGAAGCCTTTCATTCTGCTCAACTTAGGAGGCACAAACGATACTAAGTACTACCATTATTTCGCTTACCTGACTTTATAACCTCTGATGCCTTTCACTCTCATATTTGAAGCCACAGGGTTTCAACAGTTTGAATTATTACATTATGTTAAGATATCTTCCATGATCTAACTCCTTGCAATGAACTCAACATGTTCAGATGATCAGTGACCAAAATTAACAAAAGGATTTGCATTGAATTAAATGCACAGGAATAGCACGTAACTGCATTCTTCGGCCTAAGGAAGTTAATACAATAGGATCGCAATCCCTTATTTGAAACCCTTAGCTCCAAATCTGTTTCAGATTTTTGTGGGCTTTAAAAAGGTCCAAGGAGCATACGGCATATTCTATGTAACATTCCTAGCTAGATCTAGGATAACACCTCATAATCAAACATATCACTACTTGTACAGCAAAACATGTGAACGTTCTAGGTGGGCTTTATAAACTATTTTAAACAGGCCCATGACAGTCTGGGTCAAGTTTTGCCACCAAATGAGTTCTGATGTGAAACTTTTGGAGGAACAGAAACTTTTTTAGTTTTTCAGAGTTTTTTTTTTTTTTTTTTTAGATATAGGATTGTAAAATTTATATCCAATACCACTACACATCAAGGTACAAAGACATTTTCAATATATAGTGTATTAATTTATTAGAGATGAAAAAATATGGCAAATTAAAATTTAGCAAAGGAGAAAGATGTTCCTGGCACACACAACTTTAAAAATTAGGAAATACAAAGTATTTAATTTTAATTTATTCAAGTAAATTCAATTAATTTAGTTAAGAATACTTAAAAATAAATGTGTTAGGAGTTCCTGTCATGGCATCCGTGAGGACCAGGTTCGATCCCTGGCCTCGTTAAGTGGGTTAAGGATTGGGCATTGCCATGAGCTGTAGTATTGGTAGTAGATGTGGCTTGGAACCTGCTTGCTGTGGCTGTGGCATAGGCCAGCAGCTATAGCTCTGAGTGAACCCCTAGCCTGAGAACCTCCATTTGCTGCGGGTGCAGCCCTAAAAAGCAAAAAAAAAAAAAAAAAAAAAAAAAAATTCTGTGTTAGAGATAATGAGCACTCAAGGAAGATAGTACTGTTTCAGAACCCAGGTGCCTGCAGTCAACTTGTACCTCCTTTGCATTTAACCACGTTGCATTTTCCCTAGCTTCTGATTTTCACGCTGTTCAAGATTTCAGGGACTTGGGCTCTTTCCCATTCATCTTCTCCTTAGTTTGCCCCTCTTTTTTATTTAAGTGCCATTTTGTGTGATATAATTTGTTACGCCCTTCAGATATAATGCTTCTCAATACAATGTCTTACCAGAGAAGTAAGTTTTAATTGGTTGTGAGGAGTGCCCCACGTAATTAGTTATAAAAACTTTACTACAGTTTATAAAGGATTTTACATGTTTATGTATGGGTGTATTCAAGGTTTTCAGTATAATATCATTCTTGCTTGTATTCTGATATACCTTCTTGATAGAGAAAGATGTAGCTTTATCACATTGTGAACTACCTATAAAACTCACAGCATAACTTCTCTGTCTATAACCAGGAAAATCACCGTGTTCCATGTGTAAAACATCAGTTACATGTGTCTTGGTAGAAAAGTTCAACAACTGATGCTCTAAGACACTCCAAGATATATCCGTTACCAGAGAGTACTGTCAACTAACCACTTAGACATATGTATCCTGCTGTGTGCTATGTCTTTTTAAAGAGGTAGAGAATCACTGTCCAAACGTGAAAAGGCACCATACTTAAATGTGGCATGCCTCAGTTCCTTTTTTTCCTTCTGATTATTCTTATTCCCTTCAATAAATACTTGCTTGTCAAGCACCTCATATCCACTTAAAAACATACCAGTTCTTCATGATACCAGGGTTGAAAATTAGTTTTGAGGAAACAGCTTTGAGAAATTTCAAACTTAGTTGGAGTTGGCGTGAGGTGAGATGTAACTATAAAAACATATACTATTGGGTGCTAACTGTGGATAAGTGTCATTACAGACATTGTCTTGTGAAAATCTCATTCTGCTGCATAGTAAATATTAAGATGCCCTTTTGCACATATGATAGTTTAATAAATTAATAAACTTAATGATAAGTTTATTCTGAATGACATGCCCAAAGTCCCTCAGCTTATCAGCGAGAGGAGGCAGGAGTGAAAGAAACCCAGGGCCCTTTGGCTGCAAAGCCTCTGCTCCTTGTACTACACCTGCTACTATGGGACATCTATAGAGAGCGATGAGGACCCTCTGAGCATGCAAACATGCTGGCTGAAATACAGACAGAGTCTTGAAGCTCTGAAAGAGATCTCAGCAGTCAAGAACCCTAATCCCACATTCATTGAGTGACATCAACTCAATCTTTAGCCATCAGCCCCTTATCTCAAAGTTCCTGCAAGTGTGGCAGGGGACCGACCCCATACCTGCCTCAGAATCACCCGCAATACAAGTTAAAATGCTGACTCCTGGGCCCTACCCCAAATACACTGCCAGAATACAAGGATGGAGGTCTGAGGACTTGGATTTTTTTTTTTTTTTTTTTTGGGGTCTTTTTAGGGCCACGCCTGCAGCACATGGAAGTTTCCAGGCTGGGGGTTGAATCAGAGCTGCCAGCCTATACAACAGCCACACAAGATCCAAGCTGCATCTGCAACCTACACCGAAGCTCACAGCAACGGAGGGAGCCTTTAACCCACTGAGCAAGGCCAGTGATTGATTCGCATCCTCATGAATACTAGTCAGCTTCGTTACCGCTAAGCCACGACAGGAACTCCAGGACTTGGATTTTTTTTGCAAGCACTCTAAATTGGTGTTTTTTAAACTGTACGTCAAAATGAATTTAGCAAATGATACCCTGTATTTTTTTTAATAAAATACTTTAGAACAGATTCGATTTATAAAGATTAAAGAGGAATAGAATATATCAGAGGGCACTACTCTTAGTACTGTTTTGTTCCAGGCTTTCTATATTGGAATTCTAAATTGGAATTTAAAAAAAGTATTTCTTACCATACATCTCAAAAACATTTGAGAAATACAGCTGCTTTAAACAACTTTTATCCTCATTCTTACTTGTCCTCTGAAATAAGTTACTATCTTTTATTTAATTATTCCCTTTATAAAATATCCAAACTTCTATGTCCTTTTCAGGATCTGTTATTCCAATCAATGAGTTTCTGATTTATTCCCTGATCTTTTCACCCAAGGGCTATATTTAACTATTGGTTTAATTATTCAATCAATATTTTACAATATTTTCATTTTTCTAAGATTTCATAAAATCCAACTCATTCTTATTTTCGCTTTGTATTTTATACAACCTCCTCACTATCAGAAGTTATTTCACTAGCTAGCTAGATCCTTGAACTGACTCACATATTTTAATTTATTAAGTTTAGATTTTAGAAGTTGTGTCAATGCTTCATGGTCTATATTTAATACTTTTAAGTCTTTCATTCCCTTAGTCTTTCATTTTCTATTTATATATACTTTTAGGTAGATTCTTTACTGGCTTGCCTTCTTTTGCATTCCCATTGTGTAACTGGTACTTGTTTCAATTCCCATGTTATTTCTTTCTTTGAAAGAAAAAAAAATGAAAAGTTCCCATTCATACATGAGCATTTTCTGGGTATATCCTTACAAGGAAGTGCAATTGCCTTCTAAGGGATAATATGAACACACGAATGTTGAGTGAAGATGTACTCAAAAAGTGCTTTCCTCAGATATTACTTAAAATGTAGAAATCTCTACAGTTTGACATGGTATGTGATGACTGCCCTTGAGGTAGTACAAACCCACTGATTGAATTAGAGTCACAGAATCTTCAAGCTGGAAGAGCATCCATTCAGTCTTTAGCCTTAGACCTTACTACCTTCAGAGTAATGCTTCTCCAAATGTGGCCCAAGAACCACCTGCATTCGATTTACTTGGGGCATTTGAGAAAAATGAAGCAGTGAAATCACAAAGTTTTGTTTTCATTTCACAGCGAGAAGGAAGCTGACTGAAAATACAGAAGAGATACCTGTATTTTGTACTCAGACCTATTTTAAAAGGTGCCCTTGGTGTTGAAATGTTAAAAAACAAGGTGGACTTCAAACTACAAGTTCAAGAAAAGTGTCTTAAGCTAAGCACCTGCTTAAGTTTAAATCTTAAAATATGGGCATGCCACACTGGCGGTGATGTAATATGCCAAAATTAATTGCTTATATTTAATACTTTACAACATTTAAATATCACAATTTTAAACATTTCTGCACTCTTCTAATAAACTAATAATTTCAAGGCCCTCCTTTAACACAGCAAAAACATGCACATCTATAATAAGGCTATTTTCAAAAAGTTTTAATAAGGTTGAGCTGTGAAGTCTTTATTACTTCTATTAAAGATTTCTAATATGAAAGTAATTGATATTCATGGTAAGATCCCATTAAAAATACAGCCCCTGCTTTACCCATGCTCTTTATGAAATATATGAAAACATAAATGTGAAATATGTTGGCTGATGATTAATAATTAGAAATTATGTTTGTAATTTCATGAAAAATATGGCTTTATAAATACTTTAGCTGCTAAGTTAGATTTTCATGTGTTGCGCCACATTATTT
Organism: Sus scrofa; assembly: GCF_054392235.1. Lineage (NCBI taxonomy): Eukaryota > Metazoa > Chordata > Mammalia > Artiodactyla > Suidae > Sus > Sus scrofa. Next base: position 166,725,642 of record NC_139395.1, read on the forward strand.
TAAGGCTGTTGTTCCTTCCTTTTAAACTATATACAAAAAATCTTATCAATTACATAGTTACAGCACAAGCAAACCATAATTATATGTTCATCCTAGCTTTCACTCAAAGCTATGTTCTAAATTCAATGTCTAAACAAATCTCCATTTCATGGATTAAATATAAAGATCAGGTCTATAAGGTCAAAGGTGACATATACTTTTCAAGATGTATAGCAGAGCCAGATATTTATTAAAAGCAGAGCTATCTCACAAACTTTTTTCTTTTTTAATGGCTGCACCCACAGCATATGAGAGTTCCCTGGCCAGGGGCTGAATCTGAACCACAGCTGTGGCAACACTGGAACCTTTAATCCACTGTGCAGGGCTGGGGATTGAACCCACACCTCCGTAGCAACCCAAGCCACTGCAGTCAGATTCTTAACTCACTGTGCCACAGTGGGAACTCCACAAGCTCTTTAACTTGGAACTTTTATTTTAAATTTGGAAAAGAAAATCAAGATGGATTTAAAAATAAGAAAGGTGTCAAAATTGCAATTTTTTGTTAGTATTTAAGTCTCTAGTAAAAGATTCTTCCTAAAACGGCCACAGCACCTCCAAAGATATACACGAAGAAATATAGATGAAACCCTTTTTCAATAGCTGGTATTAAATGTGAAATGCTAATTAAGACTTCAATTTCAGAACTTAATAGAGAAAGGCAGAATAATAAAAGGGGAAGTTTTGAGAACTCTTGGCAATGTAGAAGCAAAACCTTTATCTCTAAAATCTTATTTTGATAATTAAGCCTCAAATCTAGGAGTTCCCTGGTGGCTCAATGGGTTAAGGATCCAGTGTTGTCACTGCTGTGGCTCTGGTCACCTCTGTGGCTCAGGTTCAATCCCTTACCTGGGAACTTCCACATGCCACAGGCGTGCAGCTAAAAAAAAAAACCCTCAGATCTAATTATTTGCATTTTAGACACAAATAATTCATTGTGGGGATGACTTTTTAAAATCACTACTTCAAGTTTTACACTATAAAAACTACTCTGACTTCAAAGACCAAGACTTTTCTTAAAATAGCGTTTTAATGAAGCAATTATGTGATATCTCAAAGAAATACAAGAGTTCTTCAGATCACTTTTATTCTGGAAATAAATGATCCCTATTTTAAATTTGAATTGGTCAAATATATTTCCATGGGGAAAGAACTAACATTAAAAGTTTGCTCCAGTGAGCAAAATAATGTGCCTCACATGTATAAATGTGGTGTTCTTTAGTAATCAGGAATGCATCTTGAATACTCTTGCCATATGTTCAAAAATGAAAAACTTCTCTTGTAAACAAGCTTTAAAAAAAAAAAAAAAATCAGACACTGAAATCCTCATATTTGGTGTGCACTGATTTCATCTTACAGACCCATCTCATTCTCATCACTCCGATTGGCCTATTTTGCATGTGACGTATTAAGAGGTTCTCCTATCTGAAATAACACGGTATTTTACATCCCATTAAAATGTTAGAGAGCTTTTACTATATATCTTCTAATGTTATCAGCAATGTGAAAGTGTATTTTGCTGTCATACAGAAACTACCAGAAAGGCCTTGTTTTCCAACTCAATTCCTCTCAATAAGAACACAATCTTTTAGTAATGTACACAATATCCTGGAAAGCCAGGAAACAAACCAAACAAGGTCCCTTTTCTATATCTGTTATGGAAAATTCAAGTCCATTTTCATTCACAAAATACAGTCTCTATCTTCACTATGGTAATATTACAAAACACCAAAGCTGATTTACACAATTTAGTACAACCAGTTTCCTTAACATATCAGAGTACCTGAGGGAGATGTTTCTTACAATTGAGGGCAAAATTACATGCTGGCTTTCTGCAGATTGGGCTCACCATGCTGTTAAACCCTCAGTTTTCAACCTGACAGTTACTTCTCACAAACAAACTTTTCAGGCACTTACTGTTCCATATTTTACTTCACCAATTTTTCTATTTGGGGGGCATATATCTGAAAAAGGCACTAGCAGATTTCAAAGTCGCTATTTATTATATATACAGATTGTTAAAATGTACTCAATTTCTCCAAAGACATAAATTTTGATGAAAATTATAATCAATTAGGACACAGTTATTTGCCTTTTGAGTCATGCTGGTACACTAAATGCTAGATATACTACACTGCCCAGTCCACCCTTCCCCACTACAAGTAACTGTCACAAACACCACTAGTTACCCAAGAAAAGAGCAACCAGGAAAGAGAAAGCAAATGTCAGCCACTGCAATTTAGAGATCTTCTGTGCAATGTTTCCTTGGGTTTTTAATAGTTCTCTCCACTCATAACCTGCAATCTTTCTACAATATTACTTAGCATTAATTTTCCTAAGTCTTCAACTCTGTAAAATTTCACTATCAATTAAAATAATAAGTTTTCATATGACACTTGCAGAAAAATACAAAATGTATATCTAAACTATCTTAATAATAATTGCAGGTGAATTCTAAATACTAAAAATTATAAATTGACTTCTGCTATGGGAAACTCAGTGAGACAAGCTTTCTGGGCTGCTGCAACCCCAATAAGGCATCTTATGTGAACAGTAAGGACCCTTATGTCATTACTAATAACCATCAAGCTTCCTTGTATGAAGAGTTTGCATACTTACCCAAGAAGGCAAATGGAAAGTACACAGAGAGGAAGATGAACTGCGGCAAAGCCTTTGTCATATGATAGTGACCTATAAAGTATCAAATAAAGGTACATCATCAGTAAGGTAGAGCTTTACAATCGAGTCCCAACTCTGCAACATCTATATGAAGGAAGGATCCTGAAACCCAGGAGTCCATCTCCCCACCAAACCCTCCCTCTCTCTACCCTCAACCCTAGAAACGAACTGTGGGGCAACGAAGGCAAAGAAGCCCCTGGTATTCAAAGGGTAGAGGCTGAGGGTAGCCCAGGTGGCATTCTAGGGTGTCTCCAGCACCCGTGCTCCCTATTCCCGGTACATATGAGGCAGAAAGTTGATCCATTCTACAAACCCAAAACCCACACCGCGATTATTCATCAACTTGCACAAGTGATCACCGCCCCCAGGACAACTGCACCAGTAACCAAATCATGGCAATTGATAGGCACGTCCGAGACTCCCCGGTGCCCAGGACCCGGCTAGAGGTAGCAGGGCGAGGGCAGAGGGTCCAGGTAGCGCTGCCCTCAGCCCTGCAGACCTGGGCGGCCACAGCCGTCGCCCAAACGCTCGGCCCCGGTCATAATCCCGAGATTGGAGATCGGAACCAAACGGGGAAACACATTCGCCAGAGCCCCTGGCGTCAAGTGCAGGGCCACCAGGTCTTCGAGGTCGAGGTGGGGGGAGCTAGGAAACGGAGAGGGAGAAAGGGAGGGAGGGATCCCACCCTGGCTTTGTTGCTGGTCACCATCAAGTTTGCATCTTAGTACAAAATGTCGATCTTAAAGGCTGACAAGACAGAGGCAGAGGGAGAAAGAGAAAGGGAATAGAGTCCATCTTGCTTTGGGGAAGAAGGGGGAGAAAAAAAATGAAGTGCAAATCCCACACTCTGGGCGTAAAAGTCTGCTAAACACCTTTCCATAACGGAGGAGCAACGAGTAGGGTGTCCCCGTCCCCGTGCCCGCTCGAACTGGCGGTAGTCTGGGCAGAAAACGCCTCCATCTCCTCCTCTTCCTCCTCCTTCCCCTCCTCCTCCCCGTCCTCCTCCTCCCGCGGGCCCCGGCGAAGATCCCGCCGCCACCGCCGCTGCCTCCGCTGCCCCCCGGGGAGGCACCGCCGCCCGGCCCGGCGCTGCCATTCCGGGGTTGGACCGCGCGGCGCGCGTGGGGCCGGGAGCGGGGTGGCCACGCGGGGACGTCCGTGCCGGAGAGCCCCCTGCGCCCCCTCACCGCGGGCTGGCTACAAAAGTCGCGCGAGCAGAGGTGACGGCGGCGCGCAGGAGAGGGGGCGCGCGTGGGGCCCCACGCCGCGAGTGGGCAACCCCAGGGGATGGCGAAGAACGCCCCTCCCCGCGCGGGGAAAGTACCCCAGTCCCCGGCAGCCCGGCGTCCGCGGCGGGGAGACAAGAACTGGACGTGTCATTAGCAGGACAGGCAATGGTTTCAAAGCCCCAGGCCAATGACCATTAGCAGAGGCTGAGCTCGCTCCGTCCCCATCCCCCACCACCTCCACCCACCTTCCCCTTCGCAACCCCCCCCTTCCACCCCACCTCGCGAAACTTTTCAACGAGATCCACCTGGACTAATTTGTCCTCAGTTAAAATATTGACTAGACCCTACACACCAGGAGGGAAGGGGAATGCACGCTTTATTTTCCTTTCTACAGAAAGGAAAGCAAAAAATAGCTTCTCTCTCCGTCTCTCCCTCTCCCCCCCCCCCCCGCCCCTGTCGTACATGTTGTGTCTTAGCTTTTTGCATCGTTTCGTTTTACCTTCCTCATTTAGCTGAAATGATCGCGGATATTTCACATATAAACGTGTTCCAGATTCTTGGATTCAGGCTCCTTGTAAATTACAGGGTTTGGTCTCAGTTACGTTAAGTTTCATACAATACCAAAAAATTGAAAAAAATAATAATAAATTTCTGCGGGTGACCGAGCGAGACGAGGTGGAGGAGGAAAAGAAACCTCGAGTCTGATTTCTGTAATTTACTAGCGACCCGGATCGCAGCAAATAACAGTGTAACACGAGTGTGGCTTAAGAGGGCTGGGGAGCTCTTTCTAGAGGCATCGACCCCATCCCCGGATAAAGGATCTGCAAGTTTTCTGTCATCGCGACCATGCAATGCCATAACTTACCTTCAGAATTAAGACTTTAAACAGCCAAGGCCTTCCTCCTCCCCTCCACCACCACCACCCCCAGCTTCGCCCTCTCCACCTTAAACTTATTGACACAACATAATCCCACATTCAAGCAAAATCCTGACACAGCCTCCCTCCTCCTCTTCCCCCTCCTCTCTTCCCTCCCGTTCTCTCGTTCTCTCTCCCCCGTTCTCTCTGGTTCTCTCTCTCTCTCTCTCTCTCTCTCCCTCTCGTCCCCCCCCCCCCCCCGCGCCGGCTTTCCCTCCCTCTTCTCTCTCCCCTTCTCCCTCGCCCTCTTCCCCCTCTCTCCCTATTCTTCCTCCTAGCCACTCTGGCACTAAAACAGCACTTTCTCTACTCGCCGCGCATTTGGTTAAGGGTGGGGGGGTGAGAGGGCACCGATCTCCGGGGCCGGAACACCCAAATCCCAACTCTCCAGATGAACGAGCAACTGGGCTGCTGTTCCCGGTCACCGACGCACACGAAACGTTCAATAAATACACTGAGGGTTGGCTCCTCGTACCTTCCTCCCCTGCCCCGACTCCCCAGGCCCCACCTCCCCGGCAGCCGAGCCCAGGCTGGGCTCCACGTACTTTCGCCGAGATGAAGTTTGGGGCTCCCCGGGCGGCCACGAGCCGCCCGCCGGCATGAGGGCTCTGTTGTTGTTTTCCTCGGGCTGCTCCTGCCTGCGCCCCGGCTCCCGTGCCCCTCTCGGGCGGCGCTGCCTGTGTGCCGAGAGGTGCTGGTTGCAAACGCAGCCTGGCACCGGCTGGCCTACTACTCCCCAGCCCGGCCCCCAGCCTCCCGCCCGCAGGGCACTGCCTCTGCGCCCCCCGCCCCCCGCCGGCGCGGCCGCCGCGACCCTCGCCCCCGACCTCTCCCGACCCAAAGTTTTGGCGGAGGGGGAAAGTGCCCGGGGAGCGGGCCGGCTGGCGGCGGCTCCGGACGCGCGGGGTTCCCTCCGTCTTCCTCAAGTCCAGCCTACCGGCTGCCGCCGCCGCCGCCGCCGCTGCTCCTGCCGCGGAGTCCTTGGGGCTGCAGCCCGGCGGCTCGCAAGTGAGTAGGAAAACAGAAAGTGAGGGGAGAGCGCCCGGGAAGGGCTGGGAATGGGGGGCTCTTACCTCGCGGGCTCGCGGGGCGTGAGGGCGTGTGTGTGGCTCGCCCTCAGCGGCCAGTCAGGGGTTCTCTATGGGAAAGTGGAGAGGAGCTCGCTGAGCCGCTCTGCCTCCGCTTCACTGTACACTGCTCCACATACAGTACATGCAACCCGGAGAGACTGAAAACACTCATTTTATATAAGGCAGCCTGCCATTGGCTCGTGCCGTGACGGACAGGCCGCGCGGCCAAACAGAAGACCCGTTACACCCAAACACACGCACACATACACACATTTTACAGAGACACACAAAGATCATCACATTTTCTATTTTCTAATGTTCGGGACCTGTAGACAGTAGGAGAGGACAGGTAGAGAGGCCCAGCAGAGTGGGTTGAGGGGCAAAAACCCTGTCTGCACCAAGTTGCAAGGCTTGAAACTGGTGTCCTTTTGACTTGGGAGGGTTATAGTAATAAACTACAACTCCACTGGATATGGAAGTGAGGGTTTTTTTTTTTTTTTTTTTTTAATCGTTGCCTTGTGGTGCCCCATGGAAGAGGCGTGCATTGTGTTATGATTCTACAGCCTGACTTGGCTAACAAGTGGCCAGGAAAGGCTTTTAATCAGCTTGGATTCTTTTATCAATGGGTTAGCTATCACACAGGCCAAAATAGTGCAAGATAAGTTTATTAGGACTGTAATACATTGAGGTTGTTGATGCTTCATTCGTAGGTAAATTGAGAAAAATCAACACAACGGTACCCAGAAACAAAGATAAACATTTTGCTGAAATAGCGACTCTACTTGTAGCTGATCAGAGGACTGCAAATCACCTGTGTGGGCATACAAACAGTACCGAAAAGTAGACTAAGTCGTGGAAGATTGGTTGTTGACCCTTTTCCTTCAAAATAGGCCTTTTGAATCAATATATGCAAGATCTATATTTTTGATATTTTATATATGATATTTACTTTACTTCAAGTCATATGTGAACATCTCATGTTGGATGACTTTGGGAGATGGTGACCCCAAGGACACTTATTTCTAATTTTTCTTTCTATGATGCATCTTTAACAGTTTATATTTGACAGTCCTACATAAACAAGTCAACAGGTTGCTGAGGAAAAGCCTTAGCTGGAAACTAAGAGAAATAAATTCTAGACCCAACTCTCAAACTTGCTAAACAATCTTGAGCAACTAATTTAGCCTCTTTAACTCTCAGATTTGGTTTGGGGTTTTGTTTTCATTTTTTCTTATAAGGTTAAAATAAGAAGCTTCCCCCAGTTTCCCTTCATTAAATGTTTATTCAGCATCTACTGTGTACCAGGCATTATCATAGGTCCTAGATGTTTTCTTATGGTTCTTTCTGATTTAAGAGTCTGTGAATTATTCTTAAACACAAACATTTTGATGAGTAAATAAACATTAGGATTTTATGGACTAGATGTGTAGCTTTAAAACTTAAAGGAACACTGGATAAGAGAACTTATTTCAAATCCCTCTTTATTTCCTTGATGTTATCTTGAGATTTTTCTCTCACATCCATAAAGTTAGCAAATGAGTGTGTATGTGCTTGTGTGTGAAAGACTGGGAACCAGGAACAGATATGGAGAAAATTTAAGTTTATGAAGTATAGAAAACAAATGGTGTTATTTAGAAATGTGATGTTTATTTTTTAGAAGGAAATAATTTTTAACAGAGATAAGTATATAAAATCACATTTTAAACCTATAATAGTAAAGGTTATATTAATGATGCTCTGCATTTAGTTGCCAGAAGGAACAAATGTTCTTTATCCACTCTACACACTGCCTTGAGGTTAGTGCTAAGTATTATCTCTATTTTATCCATAAGAGAAATGGGATTGCTTAAGGTTACTCAGAATACCATTGAAGAAGGAACTTAAACCCAGGACTCTTAATACCCAACATAGGTTTTGAATAACTCAACAGCCCTTTCTTCCAAATTACAAACTTCAGGGGCAAAAGGCAGATGGAGGAAAAGTCAGAAAAAACTTTCTCAGGGATTTCACTGTCCTCTTTTTTGAAGAGGAAAAAAAAATCAACACGAGTTGCTATATTTAATTGCTGAGTGAAATGTGAATTATTTGCTAGAATATTCACGTTATGAAAAATATGAAAGACAGGCCCGCTCCCCACCCCTACTCCTAGACCCAACTATAGGAAAACATTCTCTACTTCTTTATGGCCACAAAATTTTTTTTTGGTTGAAATACACTTAGCAGAATTATTTAAAACTGCATTTTCAAACTTCTAAATCACATATTGCTATCAGTAAAATGTTTGAGTGTATATCCTCAATATGTATATCTATGTACATGTTTTAAAAATGCACCACTGCATAGATATATTAGTTATTATTACAAAGCATACACTCACAAAAACTAAATGAAAAAGAATCAGATAAAAATAAAAATTAAATGTGATATGATATTTTCTTCCCATAATCCTATGTTATAGTCTTAGCACATATCCCAGGGTTTTTGCAGTCAAGTTTGGAGACCTCTGACAGTACATGGTGCTAACTGACCAGGACTGATGCAAGGAAGCAAAAAGAAGTGCATAGAAATGACTAGTTGCAAGTCATTACTGCTATTGGAAAACTGGTGGGTCCACAGAGCCTTTAGATTTGGATAATGGCACATTTTTTAACACATATTGTATATTGGTGGTTTATTGGGCATTATGTAGCAGTATAAGCCACCATTCAGTATTCTTTTGCAAATTATTTATTGAGAAGGATTGATGTGCTAGGCACTGCGCATACCAGAATTTTGGAAGAGGAAAATTGCCTGCTCTTCTGTAAATTTTAAAAGTGATGGAATAGAATTCCAGCTCTTCTATGATAGATAGATCCTTGCCACAAAGTAAGGAGAAGAGGCTTAGAACTAAATGTAATATAGTACTTTACCATCTAGGAAATACTTTTTAGAATTTTAAATATCTTTTTTTTTAATGGCCACACCTGAGGCATATGGACATTCCCAGGCCAGGGATTGAATCCAAGCCGAAGCTGTGGCAACCCCAGATCCTTTAACCTACTGTGTTGGACCTGGGGTGGAACTTGTGCCTCTGGAGTGACCTGAGCCACTGTAGTCAAATTCTTAACCCACTGCTCCACAGCAGGAACTCTGAATTTTAATTATCTTACTTAAAAATAAATATCAAGAAATTTCAAATGCTGGGAGTTCCCCAAAATTTAAAATATGAAAAATCATAGCTTTCAAAGACTTTTTATTCAATTTTTATAACATAGGGTTAGGAAAATAAAAACAACTGTTAGTTTCCTGAAGGAAATGGCTTTAAAAGGGGTCTATAAGAAAGAGTTTTCCTTTCTTATTTTCACATTTGATGATCAATCACAAATTACAGTCATGGTTAGCATATTCTTCCTTCTCATGGCCTTGATTGTCTACTTTCTTCACTTTATATGAGTCCTTTGTTGTAAGCCACATGAAATAATTTGGGGAGAGTAAATTTTAATATGTATGTAGACATGTTTGTACAAGTGTTTATGTGTACATGTGTGTATATCTATAAATAATATTTTATTTCCTTATTTTACATTACTTCTTTATACACTCCTATTTCAAATACTGATTTCACCGCTTCTAGCTGTGTAACCTTGGAAAAATTCCTTGATCACTCCAAGACTCTGTTTCCTTGTTTGTAAAAAAAGGGTAATAAGAGTAACCATAAAAAAAGTAATCCATATAAAATGCTTAAACCTGGAACATACTAAACATTCAATAAGTATTTTTAGTTATCTTTCACACATACAGGCCAATTACACCTGTTTTACAGAAAGCTTTCTAAGACTTAACCCTCATATCAAATGGAGTTTATGGAACCTGTTGCAACTTACTTGCCCAGGGCTTGCAGATTCCCTTTAGCTTGCATTCTACCAACTCCAGCATCTCTTCACATAAAAGGGATATCAGCCTGATCCCAGGAAAAAGCAAGCATCCTATTGGATGGCCATTATTAAGGACCTAAAAAGGCAAACTTGTAATAAATCACTCTTGAAACAAGCCTTGTTGTGTGCACCGAAACTCTAGATAGTTGCAGAAGTGAAGATCTGCCTTACATAACAATTTTTGACTTGTACTTGACCTTGCTGAGCTTCACTTTTTTCTCTCTATATGAGAGAAAAATAGAAAAAATCATGCCTCTTTCCCCAAGGCCAATGCAAAGGGACTAAAAGTTAGAACTTGGACAGTTGGACCACTTCTCAGCACCAATGCAAAATTTCATAATCATGAAGTGAACCAGCTTCTAGTGGATCCCAGCAGAGCCGGAGATAGAAAGAAAGAGGAAAACACCCAGCTTTCCTAGAGCAGTGCTAGCCAAAGTATCTTGGAATTCCTGCTCTCCTGTAATTCTGTAGAATTTCATCTATGTTATTCTTAAGGCATTCAAATAACTTGCTTTGCAGAGTTCCCATTGTGGCTCAGTGGTTAAAGAATCTGACTAGGAACTGTGAGGTTGTGGGTTTGATCCCTGGCCTTGCTCAGTGGGTTAAGGACCCAGCGCTATGGTGAGCTGTTGTGTAGGTTGCAGAGTCAGCTCAGATCCTGCATTGCTGAGGCTCTGGCATAGGCTGGCAGCTACAGCTCCAATTAGACTCTTAGCCTAGGAACCTCCATATGCTGAGGGTGTGGCCCTAGAAAAGACCCCCCAAAAGAAAAAAAAAAAGGCAAATAACTTGCTTTGTATAACATTAGTTGTATATTGACAGAGACTTCTATTTGATGGCAAACATCTCAAAGAAAATAATGATATCTTGTTCATCTTTTTGTTTTCCAGCAGTGGCTAGCACAGTAGCTTATACATTGCCTAACATGTAGTAGTAACTCAACAAAGACTTGTAAAACAAATGAACAAAGAAAGCAAAAACAAACAAACAAAAAGACTCGGGGTTCCCTGGTGGCACAGCTGGTTAAGGATAAGGCATTGTTGCTGTTGTGGTATGGGTTCAGGCCCTGGCCCAGCAACTTCTGCATGCTACCAGCCCTGCCAAACAAACAACCAAAAAAAAAAAAAAAAAAAAAAAACCACCCAAACAAAAAGACAATAAATTTCAAGAAGGACCTGAGAGAATTTAGGAATGAGACAGGTGCCAGAGAAGGTTGGATGTCCCAGGTATATGGTGAACAGAACTTGCATTATAGTCGTCATAGTTTATACTTGCATATTGTTTAAATTTTCTAAAGTACCTTAACATTTAAGATAACTTCCATACTCACTGAAATCCATGTGAGGTAGCTGAGACAGATAAAAATTCTTTTTGAAGATGAAAGCATTGAAGCAGGGAAAGGTTAAATGATTCTCTCAATAATATACAGCTAGTAGCAGAGCTGGTTTAGCACTAAGGTTCTAGACACTTGGTTCTGCAAACTTTCTGCCTTAGAGGGGAGGGGGAAGGGAGTCACCAAGGAGTCACTTAAGGATCATACCATAAAAATAGGTCTCTAAGTGGATGATGATTTTACACTAATGGATTTGATAATAAAGTCAGTAAGCACTAGCCTGAGCATTAGACAGCCCTCTGGCCAGCATCTCATTGTAGGCTTCAACAACATCCCAGACAGGGATAGTATACAATGACATATCCAGTTCTTGGGAACTCCCTTCTTCCCCAGACAATCTATTTTGCCTTCTGATGGTTTTGACCTACAGAGTTCTTCCCAATCTTTAACATAACCTCTCTCCTCTTAAGTGTTATCCATTGTTCCTTTTGCTATTCCCTTTTTACCACACAGAACAATCTGATCCCTTTTCCCTGTGCCACTTGAATTACGTGAAGACGGCCCTGGTGACCACCTCCTGCCTTGAATTGTGACTTTTCCTGGCAAACAATTTCAGTTCCTTAAATCATTCTTCCCATTCTTCATCCTTGGTCTCCTCAAGCCCTCCCTATTGTCTTTGTTAGTGTACTCCTTGGAGCAGGATATCCAGCGCAGGTGGGGGCTGAGGCAGTGTGCAGTACAGCAAGACCATGGCTCCCTTCTCCTTGATACAAAATTTCTACTACTGCAGTCTAAGATGGAACTTGCAGTCACATCGCTCTGCTGACCTTACTGTGCTTATTCGCCAAAAAAACATTTTCTGTGAAATGTGGGCTGTTAAACCAGGTCTCTTCCATCTGTATTACATAGTTTATTTTTGGGGAAACTGAGGCATAAGCATTTATAGCCTTGTCCTTGTATAGTGTTTAAGGTTGAGGCTTCAGAGTTAAAACAATGTAAGATCAGAGCTTGGCTCCAGCACTTTACTAATTTGTGTGGACAAATTTCATAACCTGTCTTTGCTTCAGTTCTTCATGCCTAAAGGTAAGGGTAATATGTAACTCATAAGGTTAAGGATTGGAGAAAATAATATAAAATACTTAAACAGTGCTTTTGTATATTCAATAAGTATTTAATAAATGGTACACTTTCTTTCTTTTTTAGCTGATGAATTTCAGCCCAGAATTCCATTTACCAACATCTTTTTGTATGCTGATTATTTCATTCAACATATTTGCTATTGATCTCACAATCCTTGGTTCATTCACAAATTTAATGGTTTCTTTACATTTTTGCCAGATCATTTTAGAAGTATCATCTAAAGCAGATCCCAAAGCACCTACCCCCAAGAGGTAAACATTGATCATTAATCAGCTCTCCTATGGCTGTAGTTGTTGTACTTGTGGTAGAGCCACCTAATTTCACCTGAATTTTTAAAAAAATTAAACCTAAAAAAAATGTGTAAGAATATGGAGTTCCCATCGTGGCACAGCAGAAATGAATCTGTCTAGGAATCATGAGGTTGCAGGTTCGATCCCTGGCCTCGCTCAGTGTGTTGAGGATCCGGCGTTGCTGTGAGCTGTGGTGTAGGTTGCAGATCCAGCTCGGATCTGATGTTGCTGCACCTGTGGGGAGGGCTGGCAGCTCTAGCTCCGATTGGACCAACCCCTAGCCTGGGAACCTCCATATGCAGTGTGTGAGGCCCTAAAAGAAAAGCAAAAAAAAAAAAAGGAAATGTATAAGAATAATATAAAATAGTAATCACGTATAAGCTTTATTACAACTCCACATATTATTATATTGCCTCAGATTTCTTTATAGGAAATAAAACATGGACAGTATTTGAAGCCCCCTTCCCTGGTCCAATTCCTCACCAGTTCCTGCTAGAGGTGACCATTATTTTGTAATTTCACTCTCATCCTATCCATATTTTTTTCAGCCCACTCATGAAAATATCTGACATGACTTAATCAAAAAGCTTTATGAAATTTTCATTTATTAATGTTGTCAGAGAGGAGTGCTGATTAGTTAAAACAAAAAGAGGAACTTATGGAATGATATGAGAAGGCCTTTAGAAATAAAAGAAAAGCTGCAAAACCAGATCTCAGCCCAGGGGCACTGTCAACTCCAGGTATTGAGATCACCTTTGGGGAGATCTTATGATAACTTACTTCATAACTTCGTTATGATAAATTTGCTCAAAATCTTTTCCTTCTTCATGCCACTAAACAGAGTGGAATAGAAGAGCCCACTTGCTTTTATCTAACTTGTATGCTTACCCTTTGGCCAGAGGAAAAAAACACAATTTGCTTGACCCTCCCACCAAGATTGCATGGTTGTCTAGTGTAGGAAGGAGGGGGCTGGTGGTGGAGCTGTCAGGGAGCAGAGTTAGGACAGAATTATTTGGATAGATGAAATGTTTCTGTTTCTCCGTGAATTCACAGGTGCTCATTTTATAACTTACATATATGTTACATTATGCTTTTATATGTATCAAATATATTTTGAAAATATATTTAAGAAAACAACTGAAAAAATATTGCATACAAAGAAGGCTAATAGATTCCCAAGTAAAATTGAAGTACTGCTAAGAGAAAAAGGCAAATAGATACTGGGTAGTTGAAAACAAGAGATCTATAACATCTCCAACGGCCACAGTGCAACTAAGCTATCAGTTTATTAACCTTGTTACAAAAGAAAAATATGTTTAGGCTGGTCTTAGGACTCCATGCTGACTTCTAGCAATTACATGGTCCTTTTTCTAGGTACACCCAGATCTTTCCTTCTCTTGCCTATCTTAGTCAGATTTCATTTTGTTCTGAAGACCATAAAGCCACTCAGATAAGCTAAAGAAAAAAGGAACCTAGTTGTATGTATATTGGAGTCTCACAGAACTTAAGAGCAGTGAGGACAATCAGGTGTGGAAACAAAAGCACATGGCCTCCATTGCTGTCATTGTCACCAGGTGAGGGGCTAGGATTCACCTACAATGAGTGCTGCTTTTCGGTGTTTGTAGGCAGCAACAGTCCTTTAAAGTGAGAACAGGGATGGGAAATATAATGGGTGTTCTACTACATAGCACTTTCTAGAATATTATGTAGGCTCAATGTCTCTCTCATTTATTACCCTATAATTCCCCTTAATCCCAAGAAATTTAACTAGAGTGTTTATGGCCTGATTTTATATCCACATATATTTAGAAATAAATTATTTCTTTATAATGTTTGTTATTTGTTGCATTCCTTGGCTCACTCCAGAAAGGATTTCCAATGGTCTTCAGTAGTACAAACTTAACTGCATATTTCCTCAAGACTCTCAGGTATTATTCAATAGAGCTAGGAGATCTGAACACATTTAGAGTGCCTAGGTGTTCTCTTAATGTTTTTTTAAACTTAATTTTTTACTTCATATTACATTCAACAGCATTCTACTCAAACTAGCCAAAGAAAAAGAATCACCACACAGGTAAGGTTATGGCAAGGAACAACCAACAAAAAGCTATAATTTAAACCCCAAATGAAGTGATTCTATCAGGGCTCAGAGATAGGCAATAGGCCAGGGACATTTTCTGAAGGTGCATTTGCAAGGTGGGAAGTATAACTCGTGAGAAAGTTTGCTTTTGCCTTAAGTGGGATGGGATAAACAGGAAAGGCATACAATTAAGAAGTTAGCTATGGAGTTCCTATTGGTGGCTCAGCGGTTAACAAATCTGACTAGCATCCATGAGGATTTAGGTTCAATTCCTGGCATTGCTCAGTAGGTTAAGGATCTGGTGTTGCCGTGAGCTGTGGTGTAGGTCACAGATGAGACTTGGATCCTGCTTTGCTGTGACTGTGGTGTACACCGGTAGCTACAGCTCTGATTTGACCCCTAGCCTGGGAATCTCCATGTGCCGTGAGTGAAAAAAAAAATTAGCTAAAACTATTTTAGCTAGCTTAAAATATTTTAGTTAGTTAAAAATATTTTGAGGTAATGAAGATAAAATTAAGGGAGAGAAGATTGTGTTAAATGTTGGTTTTTTGTGTGAGTGTACTTCTAGTCTCACCTTTACCACATGGAGTTACTGACAAAAAACAAATTTATTGAGATTGGCCAACCAGAAAGGACAGCTTTAAAAGAACACTGGAGTTCCTTCCTGGTCCAGCAGGTTGAGGACCTGGCATTGTCACTGCTGTGGCTCAGGTCACTGCTGTGTTTTGGTTCAATCCTTGGCTCTGGAAACTTCTGCATCCTGCAGGCAGAGCCAAAAAAAAAAAAAAAAAAAGAACAGTAGACAGTGCTCAAAAAGGAGACATTAAATATTAAATACGTTACCTGAAATTAGGCTGGTCTCTTTACAATGGGAGAATCGACTCCAGGTATTAGAAGGATTTGGCTATTTGCAAAGGGATGTTTTCTCTTTCTATTATTTGACACTTTTTCTTCCAATACTATCTTCTTCATTCAAAAACAAAACTTTTTGATTGGTTGGATTGCTAAAACGATCTTTTTAAATCTCAGGTTGACTGTTTCAAGTCTGTTAAAGTGCTGACCTTTGGCCAGTGCTGTTTGAGAGAAAGAAAATTGAAATGAGTAACTTTACTCGTCACAATATAGTAGGAGGGAGGGAAGGAAGAAAGGAGAGAAGGAAAGATATAGGAAGGGAAGGAAGAAAGACACAGTCTCAGAGAAGATATGCTGGGATGACTTCAGAAGTCAGCCACCCTTGGCTCTGACTTTGCATTTAGATGTGACCTGAGCAGGGCTTGGAGAAGGGGAAGAAATGAGTATAAAAGAAACTCTTCCCTAAGCAGCAGAAGAAAGCCTTTTCAGCTGCCTCTGGGTCTTCAACATCAGACTGAGGGATAAGGGTCCCTTGCCCTCTAAGTCTCCAACTACTCCAGACATAACCATGTCAATGGCTGCAGCAAGAGGAGGCCTCCTTTGACCAGCCTGCCTTAGATAATTTGTATCTTCTTACTACACCTTATTTGTTCAGTAGACTCCCATTGTTTCTCTCCAGCCTTACTTGTTCTCTTCACAAGAGAAAAGGAGGCAGCAGAAAGTTCTCAATTTTTCATCCCCTGCCACTCTATCCTGTGGTCCCTTCCCAATTTGGAGGCTGTAGCTACCTTTGCAGACTGAAGTTATCTCTAGCACTTCGAAAGAAGGAGAGTTAGTGATTCAAAAGGTATCGCAAAGTGGTGAGTGGAGAAGAGGTGGTCCTGGAGTTCCCCTTGTGGCTTAGTGGTTAGCGAATCCGGCTAGGAACCATGAGGTTGTGGGTTCAATCCCTCCTGGCCTTGCTCAGTGAGTTAAGAATCCAGCGTTGCCGTGAGCTGTGGTGTAGGTTGCAGACGCAGCTTGGACCCGGAGTCGCTGTGGCTCTGGCATAGGCCAGTGGCTACAGCTCCCATTCGACCCCTAGCCTGGGAACCTCCATGTCCTGCAGGAGCGGCCCTAGAAATGGCAAAAAGGAAAAAAAAAAAAAAAAAGAAGAGCTGGTCCAAATCCTTGGTAGTTATCTGCAAAACTAGTGGCTTTTCAATCCTAAAGGAAGTGAAGAAAAAGAGGTAGCTAAAAAGTACAAACTATTCTCCTGGTGAGGCTGGAAGAAAGAACCAAGCTCTGGGAGCAACTAAGTTTCATGGGTCACACACATCCATTAATTCATTCAACAGCATTTATTAAGTGCCTTCTCTGGGCCAGGTATTGCGCTTATTGCAAGTGATACCAAATAGATGTGGTCCCGTGCTAATGGAGCTTATGGTCTATAAGCAGAGATGAATGCAGTATACAAGGTAATACAAAATGTTCCTTGGAACCAGGGATGGAGGCAGAACAAACCAGTTTATGATGCAAGAGGAATCTAAAAGTAGAGGAGAAAATGTAGGATCTGAGGGTTTAGCTGTTTTAAAGAGTAAAGGTTTAACTGTTTTAAATGGTAAAGAGGTATTCCTTAGGCAGTTAAGGAAAATATTATGTGACTTTGGATAAACTTTTTTTTTCTTTTTTGAGACAATACTAGTTTATAACATTATATAAATTTCATGTGGACCTTACATTTATACTTCTATATACACTACTGCATGCTCACCACAAGAAATTTGGTTTCTAATTCTCTTTAGATTCTTAGATTGGAGTTGTATTCTATGTAAAAGAAAATGCCACTTTGGAACATATCTTTTTTTATGATTTTTTTGTGGTCAGCATTATTCTTTCTAAACTCTAGTGTTTATGTATGGTAATGAGTAGTTGAGAGATTATTTGTTTGCCTCAGAAATTTGAGTAGGAGGCTTAATATTTTAGGAATATTCAGGGGGAAAAAAAACAAAATTTTAAGTATTAGGGGTGATAAGAAGATATGTCAGGAAATATGATGACACATTAGAGGTTTCAGGTGGCATCTATGCTAAACAAAAAAAACCTCACATGCTAACATCAAGAACAACCGTTTTCATAATTAAAGCATGTACATGTCTGGTAAGAATGGCTAGCACTGGATATTGATGTAGGTTTTAGTTTTTATTTATATTTTGGAGAGCCATAATTACATTTTGATTTTGTGTCATTTCTTATAAAATAGACCCGTTACTCTACTGGGATTGTGTATCTTTGGTAAGCTGTGCAATTTGTATTAATATTTGCTTTATCTGTGCATGTTCATAGGGTGTGTATGAACGAAGATTCCCAGTGGAGACAAAATTGCTTAGAGCTTAAGAGCTGATGTTTCTGGAGTCAGAAAGATCTGAATTCAAACACTGGCTCTGCCGGTTACTATTATGTGACTTTGGATAAACTTTTTTTTTCTTTTTTGAGACAATACTAGTTTATAACATTATATAAATTTCATGTGGACATTGCATTTATACTTCTATATACACTACTGCATGCTCACCACAAGAAATTTGGTTTCCAACTACTGGACAAAGTTCTTAAACCTGCTAAGCCTTAGTTCTCAGTTTCATAAACTGTGAGATGAGGATTATAATGATTCCTAACTGTCAGACTTATTGTGAGAATTAAACAAGATGCTGCATATAAAAATAGTCTCTGACACTCAATAAATAGTAGCTTTTATTTTAAGTGTGCCTTGTCATATAGAGTAATGTTTTCTGTCCAGTGATATGAAGCCCTGGAAGATAAATAGAAATTTTACCTTCTGAGGATGGTAGTTAAAATGTTTAAGAGAATTGGGAGGGTCATTCTTGGAAGATTGCTAAAATTTAATATGGTGGCATAGTAATTACATGGATGGAATGAACTAAATATTTCCTTTTTTTTTAAACAAAAGTTAGTGGTGTTCACAGCTACTTAGGTAACACTGGAGAATTTCAAGTTTTTTATGCACTTCTGACTTGACTTGTTTAGCTTTCTTAATACGTCTATAGTCAAAGAAGAACTCATTTTTAGCTTCAAGTCACCATTGCATCCTTAGTGCTCTGCAGTCTTGTGATAGCATCTTTCAAAATGTGATTCATCAGAATCATCCAGGTGTCTTGTTACAAATTCAGATTCCCGGCCCTGACATGTGACAAAGTCTCTGAATTTTAAATAAATATCCCAACCCAGCTGCTTTGTATCAACACCTAAGCTGAAGAATGACGAGACCACATAAATAATTGTGCTTCACAAATCAGTCCTACTCCCCAAGCTCCATCAGTTTGGGCCTTTTTTTCTTGCTTTTTAGGGCCACACCCGCAGCATATGGAGGTTCCTAGGCTAGGGGTCCAAGTGGAGCTGTAGCTGCTGGCCTACGCCACAGCCACAGCAACTCGGGATCTGAGCCACATCGTTGACCTACACCACAGCTCATGGCAAGGTCAGATCCTTAACCCACTGAGGGATTGGGGGCCAGGGATTGAACCTGCAACCTCATCATTGGATTTGTTTCCGCTGCGCTACAATGGGAACTCCAGGTTGGGCCTATTTTTTAAATGGTAGCTTGTATGAAACATTGATGGGACACACCCTAAAACTCTCACATGACATAAAACTATTTATTCTTTATGCCTTAGCAACCATTCCAAATCACTTGATTAAAAATGATTTACTTTCTCGTCTAGTCTTCAGAAAACAATTGTCTTTCCCTGCTTGTTGTGGTTACAGCTAAACTGTTACCTTATTCCTGTTACTTAAAAGAAGGGCCAGGAGTGGAGCAAAAGTGAGTAAGTGTGTGATTAGGATCCACGGAGCCCCCCTGGTTTATGCACACCTCTCCAAGTTTGAACTGGTTAAAGCTAGCCTTTCTCTCCCCAGTTCCCTCTTTCCTTAAACTCTCAAATGTCCCTGGCATATATCCCCAGGGCATCCCCAACCTATATATTCCAGACCCCCTCCATCTTTTTTTTTTGCTTTCTTTGCTTTCTAGGGCCGCACTGGCAGCATATGCAGGTTCCCAGACTGGGGTCGAATCGGAGCTACCGCTGCTGGCCTATGTCACAGCCACAGCAACACCAGATCAGAGCCGCAACTGTGACCTACACCACAGCTCACGGCAATGCTGGATCCTTAGCCCACTGAGTGAGGCCAGGGATGGAACCTGCGTCCTCATAGATGCTAGTCAGACTCATTTCCACAGAGCCACGATGGGAACTCCCAGACCCCTCTATCTTGATCAGTATTCCAGATCCCTTTGCTGTCTGATTCTGCTTCTAGAAATTCATTAGCCACAAAGGCAGCAAAATTCATATTTCCTCGTTCCCACTTTGTAAACAGAAAAAATAGATGTGAGTGAAAGTGTCAACTCAAGTCGTGGAGTGAAGAGTAGAAAAGGAAAGTTGCCAATGAAGTCAGGGCAGAAGTCTCTACCTTTATGTTGCCTGACCTCAGTGATTGCAGGCAAAGAGGCAGGTAAGCCACAGAGGCAGATCTAATGCTGGCCACCTCAATATGTTGAATCTGTGAGTACTTAACTCACTAAGCCATTCTCTACTGCCCAGACAACATGATACGTTTTAATGTTTGAGATCAGTGGTTTGAGGGATTGATTCAATAGGTGAAACAATGCCAATTTGCTTTTGATTAAAACTTTTTTAGAAGATACTTCTGGCTTTACTGGAAATAGGCATTCTTTATGTGGTCAATCTGGAAAGCAAAACCTCTTCAGCATGCATCTGCTAGTGTCCCACAGAAAAACCTGTCCATTTAGCCACTTTAATAAAGTCAGGCTTCTATGCTGAGATGGCTCGCCCAGCACATTCGTTCCTGATGTGGCATCACATAGTCTGTTACAAAGCAGTGGTGACACATGTGGGCTTTGAAGTCAGGTGTGGACTTGAGTCCCGGCTCCACCCCTCACCAGTTGCATGGACCTGAACAAGTTCTCTAGCCTCAGTTTCATCCACTGTAGGATGAGGATAATAGGAGCTATAATCATAAGGTACATGGGCATAAACCTCTTTGGGGTGTCCCTGGCATGTTGCAGCACTCATTAAGTGTTCTTTTCTTTGTTTTCTTATCATTCTATTGTCTCCATCTTTTCTTTGCATCTTGTTCAAGCCTTTTTCAAATATAACGAGGTCATATGTCAAGATGTACCTTAATTTCCTATTTTTCTTCTTCTTTTTTTTTTTGGCTTTTTTTACGGCCACACCCAGGGAAGGGCCCAGGCTAGGGGTCAAATTGGAGCTGCAGCAGCTGCCAGCCACAGCCACAGCACCTCAGCGACTATGCCAAAGCTCATGGCAACAACAGATCCTCAACCCACTGAATGAGGCCAGAGATCGAACCCTTGTGCTCATGGATAGCAGTCAGGTTCCTTATCACTGAGCCACAACAGGAACTCCTATTTTTCATTTTCTTACTTCTGTTTATTAATTCAACAAATATTTCCTGAGTGTAGGGCACTATTTGTAGTATTCAATCAGAGAAACAGAAACAGAACAGAAATCTGTGCCATCATGGAGGCTACATTCTAGTTGAGGAGTGAAATCTAATAGACAATAAACCTAGTCAATGAGTTAATTACGTTGTATGCTAAGTGGTATGAGTGTTACAGAAAGAGGGAGAACAGGAGAATGCAGACTCAGTGTATAGGTAGAGGTGTTGCTGTGTTAAATAAGATGATCAAGATTAGTCTCCCTGAGTTGTTTAATCACAAAGGGGGTGGGAACTATTTGTGTGTGTGTGAGTGTATGTGAGAGAGAGAGAGAGAGAAGTTGTGCAGAACTCACTGTACTTGGGTAGTTTTAAGTGAAAGTGAGAGGCTGGCATGCCTAAAAGTAGGATGTCTTTCCTTAATTGCTCAAATGCAATAGGAACGCAGTAGAAGGCAGCTTGGTGATGCTTGGGCATTAGGTGGAAAGAACTGTTTTTCTGCTTGTTTTCTCTCATTTGACCTCACTCACCTCTAATCTCTAAAGCCATAGAATCTTCATCCCTCCCTCTCCTTGGTTTCATGTCTCAGGACCCTGATGGTTAGTGTCATCAATAAAAAATAAGAAATGGGGGCTTCTTGTACTATATGTCTGTGTTTTATGTAACAGAATCCTTTGCAACTCAGGGAAACATGTGATTTAATTATAAGCCTATGAGTGGATTTACCCTTAAACAATTTTTATTAAAACAAAACAGCATCATTTTTTAAAAATCTCAATAAGGTAGAAGAGGACTGCAGTGGGATTCAGGGGCCAGGGTCTGCCCCAGCCCTGCTACTGTATACTGCTTAACTGTCTACATCCAAACATTCTTACCTGTGAACTGGGGGTAGGGAGAGGTGTCTCTTCTAATTCCATGAGTCTTTGAAAAACTCCAAGAAAAATTTTCTCCTAGAAACTAAAGCAAGTATAATGTGTGGGCTTATAATCTCTCGACATATGCTTTATTGAAAGCTGCAATTAAGGCGATTTGCCCGTTTTGGGATGGAAACAAAAGTGGAGTGGTGATCTTCCACGTATTATTTGTGCCTTTTTATCTTTCATGCCATAAATCAAGGGGAGAATATTCTCACCACACATTGCTCACCAGCAGTTTTGGTTTTTTTTAAAGGTCGCACCTACGGTATATGGAAGTTCCCAGGTTAGGGGTTGAATTGGAGCTACAGTTGCTGGCCTGCGCCACAGCCACAGCAACGCAGGATCCAGGCATGTCTGCGAACTACATCACAGCTCACAGCAACACCAGATCCTTAATGCCACTGAGTGAGGCCTGAGATCGAACCCCCGTCCTCATGAATACTACTTGAGTTCGTTTGTTACCACTGAGCCACAACAGGAACTCCTAAATTTTCCATTTTATAGATGTGTGTGTTGCAGGAGGGCATGGAGAGGGCGTGACCTCCAGTTGACCTGCCAGCAGTCCACAACAGCAAAGGCACCTCACCTGCACTCCTGTCTTGGAAAGTATGTTCTGTCCCCCGTTCCCTCAGTGGGGGCTGTTTACAAGGACACAGTCTCGAGAGAGCAAGGTAGAGTTGAGAACATCTGGACTGAATGCGTGACTGAACCCAGGTAAGGCTTTTGTGTAAACGTTGAAGATTCTGGTGGGCGGGTTTAGAGATTTACTTGGCTTGTCACGGCCGCCGCTGACGGGTCTCATATATATAAGTTCCTTTGCTTATTAAACCGACTACCTACTAGTCTGGAGTGGCCTGCTTCCTTCTTCAGTCTCTCCATGCCCTCTGTGTCTGGGGTCAGTTTTTGAACCAACAATGACAGAGTTGAGTGGTTGTGACAAAGATCATACCGCCCACAAATATTTACCATCTGACCCTTTATAGAGAAAAATTGCCAATCCCTGGTCTAGTCCACATGGGAGTCTTTGGTAGAAATAAGGACATAGATGTATAACATTTCAGGCCTGCCTTATTTTACACATACTTGCACCTGATACCATTTTGCAGGAAACACTACACATAATCTTCTCTCATGCTCCTGCATTTCCTCCTTTATGGGTTGTTAATTGTTATTCATGGAAATCCCCATTTGTTCATTCATTCATTCGTTTCAGGAGCCCTTATGGTTCACATACCTGGGAACAAGCAACTAATAAAAAGTAGCTTTGTTAGGAGTTCCCCTTGTGGCTCAGCAATAATGAACCCAACAAGTATCCATGAGGATGTGGGTTTGATCCCTGGCCTCACTCAGTCGGTTAAATATCCAGCATTGCCATGAGCTGTGATGTAGATCACAGACATGACTCAGATCTGGCATTGCTGTGGTGTGGCATAAGCCAACAGCTACAGCTCCAATTTCAACCCATAGCCTGGGAACTTCCATATGCTGCACATGCAGCCCTAAAAAGCAAAAAATGAAAAAGTAAAAATAAAAATAATTTAAGAAAGTAGGTTTGTTAGTTGACTTTTACTGACAAATAATAGAAAAATATAGACCATTATTATACAATGATGAGAAGTTCCATCTTAGGTTATGACTGGGACAGAAAGAAAGGTACTTGACTCAGCTGTGGAGTTAGTGAATCCATCCCAGAAAAGAAGACACTTGAGAACAAGAGAATAAGGGGTTGAGAGGAGACATGCATTCCATGTTAGAGCAATATTTTCCAAGACCCATCTTGGTCAGGGTTCAATGCAGAAACCAATATAGTCATTTTGAGAAGGGAAGGATTCAGGTAAAAATCCATGGATGGGCTAGAAAAACGGGCTGCAGGCTGGCCTACCAGGAATGATTCCCGAAAGACTACAGTACAGTCTCACTGTGGCCACGCTGGAATTATTCAGTCCAAGAACATGTTACCATCCTCTGATGAGGAATTAGGAAGGCAGCCCTGAGGCTGCTCCTACTGGGTTTTCTAGAGAAAAGAATCTCTACAAAATTTCTTGCCAGGAGAAAAACAGCCTGGAGAGCAGGAAGATGGCCTCAGCTCCATTTTAAATTTCTAAATCTCATGGGAGTGCATCTATTTTGTACATTCAGAACTCTTGCTGCAAAAGAAGCTGAGAAAGATAACCTTTAGCTTTCCAGTCTCTGCAGCACAGGGAGGTACCCCAAAAGTAAGATGGAGCGGAGGTTGAGTAAGTCCAGCCACAGAATTCAGCACAGGTGTAGAATCAATGTCACTGTCCCTTCAAGGAATTGAAAATAGTTTGGAATGGCTACATCATTAGTTCACAAATAGTCAAGAATGGATCCCTTTTTAACATCAAAACTTTGAGCCTCCCAACATGACAGCATTTATATTTAATATCCTATGACTGAGAAATACACTACAAATAGTTACATTCAAAAGGAACTTTATTCATTGCAATAGCAAATAAATACATATATGTCAACTCATTTAGTAGTAACACATATATATTCAAGGTGTATCACTTGTTTAGTCAGCAAGTAATGCCTGGACCACATCTGAATTCCAGAACTCTTTTCAGTAATGCCTGGTAAACCAGATATTTTAGACTCACACTTGGGAAGCACTGAGCTTTAATAGTTTAGGGCATGTGCTAATGAAGTCTTAAGCAACGAGCCTCTAAAAGAAGGTTTCTTTAGATATTAATTGGAAAGTGATGAGGAGTGGCTGAATTTTGAACAAAGGAATGACAAAATCAGATTTTCATGTCAGAAGGACCACTCTGGCAAAGCCTGGCTGATGAATTGAAGGAATGAAAGACTAAAGGCAAGAAGAAAATATAAGAGGCTATTTTCGGTGATACAGGTAGGAAAATCAGGGATCTAATAAACAAGGTATAGATAGTGGGGATGACGAGAATTGGATATTTACAGGCAGAATTGATTGCTGACTGATTTGGTGTGATGTGGGTGACTAGAGAACAGAATAAAGCTATGCTTTAGTAACAATGTAAATGTGAAATATGGGAAAAAATTAATTATCTCAAGTTCTCAAGATATATATATATATATGTAGGTATTTAAAATAAAAGTTAGTAGAGTGACATGATTACTGTTCTAATTTAGTCAGAACAAGCTAACTACTATGAAAATAACCCCAGTCTCAATGACTTGATAAAATAAAGATATATTCTCATTCACATCACAATCCAGTGAGGGTTGATATATGTGCAAGTGACGGTGAGAAGAGAGGCCGACTCTGGCCCATGTGATTATTTAGGGACCCATGATTTTTCTTCCATTGATTCAGCCATCTCCTAGGGCCACCGAATTGTCTGTATTAATCTGAATGAAGAAAGATAGAAAGCTGGATTTCTAATAAGTTTTTATGGGCCAGGAAAGAAAGAACTGTACATACTTGTGCACACATTTCTACAGTTAGTGCTGATCATGTAGCCACATCTGAGTTAGTTGATCATGAGAAATGTAATCTAGCTGTGTGCCCAGGAAAAAGAAGACAAGAGTTTCAGGGGCATTTAGCCAGTCTCTACCATAAGCACTTGTTAGGCTATAATACAGAACTCATAAAATTTTGAAATATGATTGCAGTGAATGACAAAGTGATGTGAGTTTAATTAGACAATGTCTAAATGTGATTGATGTAACAGAGAAATCTGTGAATCGCTTGATTATATTACTGAAGAAATTCTGTGGTCATATAATGTGGGGATTGGGGAGAAATGGGAGAGAGCAATACCTCTATTAATTCTAGAAATAGGTGAACCAAAAATAAAGCAGTCATCACTATCTCCTGTACTGTCTATCGGTTAGGACACTCTACCTGTTTATTCATTAACTATTCACTAAGTGCCATTTGCTAGGCACTGTTCTAGGTGCTGGAATAGAAACGGCTTATCCTCTCTGCCAGACAGTCGAACCCTAGAGTCAGGATGGATCTAGCAGATCCTCATGCCTTGAAGGTCCAAGCATTTATAATATTCTAATTAATATGCTTTGCAGTGATTCTCTACTAATCAAATGTCTTCTGATTCTCTCTTAACTGTCCCTGATAGAACAGCACAAGTCTTCTAATCCCTGTGGTTCCTGCAGCCTCAGGCTCTTCCTCCCCCTCCTCTCCTTCCTCCCTCTTCCTCCTTCTCCTTTGTTGTCATCACCACTGTCATGCTCAGCATAATAACTGTCATTCCCTGGGCATTGTGCTAGGGACTTCATACATTTCTTCAAATCCTCATAACAGCTGCATTTTACAGATGCAAATACTGAGTCTCAGAGAAATTCAGTAACTTGTCCTCACAGATAGTGGTGGTGAGCCTGGATCAGAACCCAGTTCTGCTTATTTCATAGCCCAAGTTCTTCCTACTTGTTTTGTTTTGTTTGGCTGTGCCAGAAGCTTGCAGAAGTACCCAGGTGGGGGATCAAACCTGCACCACAGCATCTACTCAAGTCACAGCAATGACACCATCAGATCCTTAACCTGCTGAGCCACCAGGGAACTCCTCTTCCTACTATAATAAAGGAGTAAATATGCAACTGGGACAGATCAGTCCCTTGAGAATTTATTAAATGTGAATTACCTGAATTGGTTGAGTCTGGGTACATTGACAAAATCAAGTTTCTGGTCCCACAGCACTTAGGACCTAATAATACTGAACCTGGAAAACCTCTCAAAGGTCATTAACCCTTGAGGTCTTGCCAGGACTGCTGGTTGGCCACCTGCCTCTGACATCCCTATTTCTTTTTTTTTAATGTTAAAAAGTCGGGTTTGGGGGGTTTGTCTCTATAGGGCCACATATTCAACATATGCAGGTTCCCAGGCTAGGGGTCCAATTGGAGCTACAGTTGCTAGCCTACTCCAGAGCCACAGCAACACAGGATCTGAGCCCCGTCTGTGACCTGCGCACAGCTCATAGCAATGCCTGATCCTTAACCCATTGAGCGAGGCCAGGAATCAAACCCATGTCCTCATGGATGCTAGTCGGGTTCATTAACCACTGAGCCATGACAGAAACTCCCATTGATTTTATTTATTTATTTATTTATTTTTGTCTTTTGTCTTTTTTTGCTGTTGTTGTTGTTGCTATTTCTTGGGCCGCTCCCGCGGCATATGGAGGTTCCCAGGCTAGGGGTTGAATCGGAGCTGTAGCCACCGGCCTACGCCAGAGCCACAGCAACACAGAATCCGAGCCGCGTCTGCAACCTACACCACAGCTCACGGCAACGCCGGATCGTTAACCCACTGAGCAAGGGCAGGGACCGAACCCGCAACCTCATGGTTCCTAGTCGGATTCGTTAACCACTGCGCCACGACGGGAACTCCCTGATTTTATTTTTTATTGAAGTATAGTTGATTTACAATATTGTGTTAGTTTTAGGTGTCGACATAGTGATTCAATATTTTTGCAGGTTATATTCCATGATAGGCTACTATAAAACAATAGGTATAATCCCTTGTGCTATACAGTAAATCATTGTTGCTTATCTACCTTATACATAATATTTTTAATATGTTAATCCCATATCCCTAATTTTTCCCTGACATCCCTATTTGTGAACTTTAACCTCAGCATTTGTGACCTGGTAATATGACAAAGTAATCTGTTTGTCAGAGGGAACTGTTATCATATGTTCACTTTTATAATGAGAAAAACTACTCGAAAATAAAACCCAAACAGATACAAAATTTGGTGAGGTTACCAGATAAACATTACATTTGATTCCTTCAACAAAAATCACAGTGTGTAGCTGCAATTATTGAACAAATGTGTAATCAGAAAAATATATTTTGAATTAAAATGTATTGATAGAAATAAATCAAAGTAAATATGTTTTCTTCTAATGGCAGTTTTATTTTCCCAGAGTAGGAATTTAAAATTGCTTAAATTGCTTCTAAGTTAGTGAGTAGGAAAAGTGCTTAAATGGTGATAAAATGCATAACACATGTTTAACCAGCATGCAAAGGATGACAATGAAGAGAAGAGCAGTTCTGCACATGTCAAGATAAACCATGCACACTTATGTCATTCCATACTGATTTTTCTAACCCATGTACCACTAGTGAAAACATCTACTTCATTATAATCTTTTGCATTGTTACATATCCTTATGTACCCTTGCACAACTTATCATTTCTTTTATTTCACAATATTTACTTGCATCTTTTGCTGTCCTTTCTTCTAGTTCTTCACTTCTGAATTACATCATTGTTATGTTGTAGAACTAGGAGAAATGTAGGCCAAAGTGTATCTTTTGAAAATCACTGTAGGAACCCTAAAAGAAACTACTGAGGGAAGAATGTGCTTTTTCTTGTACAATATCCAAATATGATGACAGTTGCTCATGACTGTTCTTGGGAAAAGGGTCACAATAAATGTGTGACTTGGGTTGCAATGATGTTTTTGGTGATCTCTACAAACTTGAAAGCCCACTATTGTCAAGGTAGTCACACTAAAGCCAAGCTTTATCACAAGTAAACGTGTGATGATTATCCAGCTCAACATCTCAACCTGTAGAGTAGACTTGATAACTCATCAATTTCCTAGCACTTTAATGTGGTGACTGCAAATCCTACTCTAAGAAAGTGTAGGAGCACTGCCTGAGGGTGAGGATATTTGATTCTAGCTCAGGTTCAACCCTGTGACTCTGAGGGATTCACCTAACCTTCTTCAGGCAAGCTTTTAATCTGTAAAATGATGGGGCTGGACTAGACCTACAAGATCCCTTCTAGGTTTAAAATAGATCAGTACTAATCCACTGTGGGAGGAAAAAAAATAGGGCTACCTTTAAAAAATTGATTAGTAACATCATATATGAGGTGATACTTAGAAAATAATTGCAGTGTATATGGTTGCAGTACTAGTCTAGTGAATGTGAAAGCTCTTAGTAAAAATGATTGCATTTCTTTTTTTTCATCATCAAAGCAAGGTTTATCACAGAAAAAAATTAGAGGCAACTCTGTGCACAAAACAGATCAGTTAAAAAAATTATGATATAAATTCTATGCAATGAAATGCTATTCAGACATTTCAAATTATGCTATAAAGAATTTAAATGGGAATATATGTATGTAAGTAGATAGCAGGACTCCATTTTTATAATATATATATTCATACATATTATACATATTTTATAATATATATTCATGTATATTATACATATTTTTATAATATGTGTATATTCATAAAGGAAGGGCTAGAAGTGTTTATACCCAAATGTTAATAGTGATATAGCTGGGTGGAATCACAAGTAATGCTTCTTTTTTTTTCTTTTTGTCTTTTGTCCTTTTAGGGCTGCACCCACAGCATATGGAGGTTCCCAGGCTAGGGGTGGAATCGGAGCTGTAGCCACCAGCCTATGCCAGAGCCTCAGCAAAGTGGGATTCAAACCATGTCTGTGGCCTACACCACAGCTCATGGCAACACCGGATCCTTAACCCACCTTATCCTTCCTCCAAAGGCTCCCATAGGCTGTTGGTGACACATTTTGTTCAGTGATCAAGGTACTGCACTGGTATTTAGGTGTTAGTTTTACTCTGTGGATATGATTGCATGTCTTTTTGTCTTACAAACCATTTTAAACTTGAGCCTGCATCTTTGGCCTCAAGGCTGGTGATAGCGTTAGTCAGTACTTAGTGGGACTCCCCAGGCCTGCAAGGGTTCATGCAAAATTGCTGGGTTTTCTTGAAATCACAAAGTTCCTGGGAAGCTGTCCTGTTGACCTTATAGTCAGCCCTAGTTTCCATAGGAACCTGTGCCAGCTCCTGAGGACCTTTTGTCCCAAGGGTTCAGCTAGATAATTCAGTGACACTGCTGAGCCAAGACAACATTGGATGAGACAGGTTATGTCTGTGCTTGGGACTGGGCCCGGCTGGGTAGCCCAAACCAGCTTCACCTGTCCCAGAATTCTGCTCCCCCTCTACCTTGATTTATCCCAGGGTTGAGAACAGCCCTCCTTTTCCCCTCTTGTTACTTTCAGAGGGTTCTCCCTCTCTCCTGCCCAGCTCTAAGAAATCTTGCATAAGCTCTTCAGTGAGTACAGATTTTTATCCAAGTTGGAAGGAGAATTTTGTACCTGCAGCTTCTACTTGGTCATGCATATACCTCTGAAGAAAGGAAATATAAAATTCTAAGACTAGTATCTGGGATTGAGGGCAGAGAAAAATGCACAGGCCAAAACATAGATTAATATTTCAATAAATTATTCTGTCACACTATCAAGCAATTAAACTGTAATCACATTTAGGGGGAAATGGATTTGTATTTGTTTGTATTGTAAATTTTTTAGTAACGGCTTTATTGAGGTATAATTATATACCACAATTAACCTATTTAATGTGCATATATTTATTTTTAATAGTTAGTTAAAGGCAAGTTTAATTAGAAGAGATAGCTGGAAAACTTCATGGATGTTTTAAAGGGAACTTTTGAATACCTTAAAAGGTTTAAGAGGTTAATTGTGCTGGCATTTTTGTTTTGTAAAATTTTAATAAATTATTATTTTATAGGATATTATGGGGTATATAACAGCATTAAAAGTTTTTATACCATGATGTTAACTGAAAGGGCAGGCTACAAAATTATAGATATAATATGACAACACCTATAGGAAAATATGCATAGATAAAAAGGAACAAAAAAATGGCTGATTTTGGATGGTAAGATTTAAGACACATATTATATTTTCCAGGTTTTTTTTTTTTTTTTAGGACCGCACCCTTGGCATATGGAGGTTTCCAGGCTAGGGGTCGAATGAGAGCTTTAGCTGCCGGCCTACCCCACAGCCACATCAAGGCCAGATCCAAGCTGCATCTGTGACCAACAGCACAGCTCATGACGATGCCAGATCCTTAACCCACTGAGCGAGGCCAGGGATCAAACCTGCATCCTCATGGATGCTAGTCAGATTCGTTTCCACTGAGCCACAATGGGAACTCCTATATTTTCCACTTTTATGGAATATTATATTCCTCAATTAGCATATATTCTTTTGGAATAAGAAAGGAAGTTTTATGAAATTTGGAATTTTCTCCTTTTTTTTTTGGAAACATACAATGGGCACTACTTATCAGTCCTGACTAGGGTTATTGGGGAGATCATAACTGATAACAACAAACTGCCTTATATATTGCTCTATAATTTACAAATTACATTCAAGGACATTATCTCATGTCATCAAGCAAAGAGGTAGGCATTTTCCTGAGGAAATTGTCAAAACTTTGGAGAGGCAAGGAAAGAATAAGGACATTAAAAAAAAAGAAGGACATTTTAAAAGAACTTGAGGGAGTTCCCTGGTGGCCCAGCGGTTAAGGATTTGGTATTGTCACTGCTGTGACTCAAGTTCAACCCATGGCCCAGGAACTTTTGCATGCCATGGGTGCAGCCAAAAAAAACCAACCAACCAAACAAACAAAAACAAGAAAAGCACTTCTCAGTGTAAGCAGTTGTGTTTGGTGGAAACGGCTGTCTTCTGAGATGATGGGAGGGGAAGGCGGGTAGGAGTAAGGAGCACACAGAGCTGACCCTGGGAAAAGGGGAATGAATGGCATTGGGGGGCATGAGATTTTTATACATATTTCTATGCCTTTCTATAGTATTGTCAGGTTAGCAGTTGTCTGCAAAGAAATTGTTCACGGAAGGAGAAAGAGGAGAGAGGAGTAAGAAATACCACTTGAGTTCAAGTGAGTGTGAGACAAGGAAGGGGATGACCAAAGAGCCTTACGCAGGGGCATTTGTAAATCAGTTATTTGTAAGTCTGAAAACACATTGGGGAGTATGCAAGATAGGTTTAGAAAAATGTATTTACCAAATAATTTGAAGAGAATTGGAGTTTTACTTCTTCCATTGTGAGTAGACTGTATTGCTAGCAATAAAGAGATAAAGTGAATGAAAACATCCTTCCTGAAAGACTCTCATTTTACATTAAGATTATAAACGCTTTTAAAAAATATACATACTTTGACATAAAGACTGGCTCCTATATATAAATTTCTTTATTTTGGAGTTCCTATAGTGGCAGAGCGAAAACAATCTGACTAGGAACCATGAGGTTGAGGGTTCAATTCCTGGCCTTGTTCACTGGGTTAAGGATCCGGCGTTGCCATGAGCTGTGGTGTAGGTCACAGGTGCAGCTTCCATCCTGTGTTGCTGTGGCTGTGGTGTAGGCCAGCAGCAACAGCTCTGATTCAGTCCCTAGCCTGGGAACCTCCATATGCCAAAGGCGCAGCCCTTAAAAAAAAAAATTTCTTTATTTTGAAGTTCCCGCTGTGGTGCAGCAGGTTAAGGATCCAGAGTTGCTACAACTGTGGTGTAGGTCGCAGCTGTGGCTCAAATTCAATCCCTGGCCCAGGAATTTCCATACGCTGTGAGTACAGCCAAAGGGGGGGAGGGGTGTTAAATAAATAAATAAATAAATTTCTTTTTTTAATTTTAGATTCCTTTTAAGCAAGGCTATGAAAATTCAGAGGGAAAATGTGTCACCTGTTTTACTCAGTGGCAATATCAGAATTATCATTAAGTTATTATAGGCTGTGTTTTTTGTTCATAAGGACTTTAAAATAACCGCTATTAACTTTATCAGAATTTCTAGTACTCTAAATCACTTGAATGAAATGAATATTTTTTTGATGGCAAAGCTTGGGCAAGTATTTGAAAGATGCCTAAATGCCATCATCTCAATGTAATGTTGTTGCAAGAAATAGTGTATAGGCTGAATTACAGAGGTGCAATGCCCTGGAATATGTAACTTCTGCCTTTAGCACAGCCAGACTTTGGAAAACTCCAATCCTGAAGTGTTGCAAAATTTCTAGCATGGAAAATTCCATCAGTTCTTTCCAGGCTCAGCAGGAGTCCAGCCTCCTTAAGGAAGCCTCCTGAAACATTCAGGCCTGCAGTGACCTTGTGCTCATTTGAATGCACCACACCTATTAAATGTTTCTGTAGGTTGACAGTTTTAACAGTCACCCTTAGTGCCCCTGTCACCTCCCTCTGATTTCAGCTAAAGCTGTGGTTGAAGAGCCCATGCCAGCTCAAACCCACCTCACTTGGTGGGCATCCCAACTCATCCACCTCAAGTTCCCTTGCTCATGGGTCTTTCACAAATACAAGAGAACTCATGCTGTGGACAAGCCCAGACTGGAAGGATGGGAGAGTTATCATTTTGGGAAAAACCTTCATCAACAGGTTGTGGGAACCAGTGGATAAATTCTTTCACCTGCTCTGGACACTTCTATTCCATATGCTTCTTAGAGGTTCTGGCAGAAATGAGCCCCCATTGCCTACAACAATGACTGCTAAACAGCACTATTTTATTGACTTTTCCTCTCTTTCTCATTCATTTTTTTCGACTGCCCCTCACTTTTGCTTCCTGGGACCACCTCCAAAAACAAACTGCCTGACCCAAGTCCTCCCTTGAGGTTCTGCAAAGAGTTATGCACTAGTTTGCATTGCTCTTGTGTTTTAATTAAGTCAACACTTTATCTTATTGATAGGTCTTGCTTCCACAACTAGCTTGTAATCTCCTGAGGAGAGAAAGAATTTTTCATACATTACATTGTGCCTTGTACAGAGTAGGTTTCTGTTAGTAAATATTTGTTAAATAAGAGGTTCAAGATGGCATATGGAGATACTATTCAATCCCTTTGAGAACTTCTAGTCACCCAGTGTCCAGATTCCTATAAAAACACGTGGGGTTAATCCGCATCAGTCTAGGAAGTGGACATTTGACATTCTTCATATCTACTGAACATCTGTACCCCTTCCTCATAAGATGGGCAACTCTCATCTTAGGCACTGAAAATACTAGTGAATCACTTTCCAGGCCTCCCTTGCAGCTATGTCATAAATTCCACCAGTCAGATTCATGCACTCTGGACTCTGAGTCAAAGTCAGGATGTGAAGGTGCAGGGACTACTCAAGAGTCCATCCTGGCAACAGGATACTAGCTGTTGCAGTGGAAGCCACGTCACAAAGCCAGTTCTTAAGCATGTTTGGCGCACTCTGCCTGGCAGAATAGCCTGTAGTCCTGGTTCTCCAGGCCTCCTAAGGAGTCCATGAGGTATTGCTTCTTCTTTCTTTCTTTCCTTTTTTTTTTTTTTTTTTTTTTTTTTTTTTTTTTTTAGTTTTTTAGTGCTGCACCTGCAGTACATGGAACTTCCTGGGCTAGGGAGGCTAGGGGTCAAATTGCAGCTGCAGCTGCTGGCATACAACACAGCCACAGCAATGCAGGATCTCAGCCATATCTGTGACCCACACCACAGCTCACAGCAATGCCAGATCCTTAACCCACTGAGCAAGGCCAGGGATTTAACCCTTGTCCTTGTGAATACTAGTTAGATTCATTACCGCTGAGCCGCAATGGGAGCTCCGTGCTATTTTCTTTTTTATTTTTCTTTTTATGGCCGCATCTACAGCATATGGAAGTTCCCTGGCCAGGGGTCAAGTCGGAGCTGCAGCTGTAGGCCTAGGCCACAGCCATGGTACAATTGGATTGGAGCTGATCTGTGATGTTATGTTCAATAAGACCTTTGATCCATTCTGTATTTCCAGGAGAGGATAATTATTTTGGTTGCTGGTGGGAAATGGATAGCAAACTCCAATGTGTGTGTGTGTTGAGGTGGGGGGAGAATACAAAATCTCCTGGGGAATTTTAATACATTCCACAAAAGGAGATGTCATACCTAAGGAGAATATCCCAGAAACATCCTTAGTCTTCATACAACCCAACCGAACTTGCAGCAAGCAAGAAAAGTAGAATGTATTGGAAGCCAGAAGAATGGGATAGGGAAAAACACGTTGTAAAGCTACCACTTATTTCTTGGAATTGCTGCCAGATATTTCACAAACATAACACACACACACGCACACACACCTTCAGCAAAGACAGTACAGCTGGCTCTTGAACAGTATATGTTCGAAGTGCACATGTCCACTTATGTGCTGTTTTTTTTCATAGTAAATAAATACTGCAGTACTGCATAATTGCCTTTTGGTTAAATCTGTGGATGTAGAACCCCACACACAGAAGGACCACAGATAAAGAGGGCCAACTATGAGTTATATGCAGATTTTTGGCTGCATTGGTGCCCTTAAACCTTGCTTTGGTCGAGGGCCAAATGTATTGCAAAATTCAAAAAACAACGAGCTATTAACATGCCTACCATCCATAAGCTAGGAGCATACAACTTAGCAGTTGGGATTCACTCATATGTTGAGAAATTTATGTCATTAATGAAAATAATAAATAGTAAAAGACCTGTAAATAATAAAAGGCTAGGCCATTGTGGACACTGTACCCTTTATCAGACAATCATGAAACAAATAAAGCAAATTCATGTTTATTTATTAACACTGTTTTTAAAGCACATAGCTCTGTTTCTTTAAATCCTTACTTCCCCAAATGCCTGGTAGTGTCTACGGATTTTGCAAATATAATAGGGTTAACTTTCAGATTATCAAGTAATGAGTATATTATGTTTTTAGAAAAAAAGTGTCATACTCTACCTCATGTGATACTGAAAACATGGAAATAATGAAATAGCTAGGACTGGATAGAAAAGGGTAGAATAGAGGTCACTCTCTGATGTCAGGATGGGCAGGAACCCTCTTAAGATAAATAAATGCAAGAAACACTAAGAAAAAGATTGATTACATTTGATTATATAATCAAGATACTGACTATAAAAATTTTGAATTTCACAAACCTATCATAACTAAAATGAAAATAAAAAACTTCAAAATATATGAAAAATTGGTTAATACCTATAGTATATGAAGAACTTTTAGAAATTAAAAGTAAAAATATATTGATCTCCATTTTGTGAAAAACAGGGTGCATATAAATAAATAACATAAAAAAGAATAAGCATGAAAACATCACATCACTAAAAATAAAAGAAATATGAGTGCAAGTAAATAGTATTTTCAACAACTAAATTGGCAATTATAAAAAAACATTTTGTTGGCTGAATATGTGTTGAAATGCTGTTCTCATGCTGGAATGCAAATTAGTGCATAGTTTTTAGAAGGAAGTTTGACATTATTTTCAAAAAACCATAGAAATATTTGTAAGCTTTGATCCAATGTTCTCCCACTAATACCTTTTCTTTTTTTTGAGACAAATAGGAAACTTATTCTATACTTTATCCCATTTTGTATGGCTTTCATCCTTATTATTTAGTATTATCTATTACATTTCAATTTTTCTTTAAAAATTAGCATTATATTAAAATTGTTATATTATGCAACTAGAATTTATAAAGAAGAAAGCCTTATATACCATTAAGTATTTTATATAGCATAATAAAAAGAATAACTTAACTGGTAAGAATAGCAAAAATAATATACCCTCTGAAAATAAGTAAAATATAAAATGCATAAATTGGTTAAAAAACTGTAACTATATAAATATGTCCTCACAATTTGTTACAGCTTATTGATTCTTCAATATAGGCATTACACCATTCTAGGTGATGTGATAAACAAGACATTGTACCATGGAGAGAAATGGTTATTAATAATACAATTGTAGAACTGTATTATTTAATTGTACAGCTGCATTATTTAATTATAATTATCTTAAATTCTTTGATGGAGAGGAAATCAGAATCAGATCTAAGAAGACTTCAGCATTCCAAGAATGATGTCAAATGACCCCCTTCATGGTGAATTATGCATTTATTTACTATGAGATATAATTCTTCTTCAGAGATTCCTTGTTTGTGTATCAATTGTAGATTTTTGGTTTGCAGTTATTCTGAAGTTTTGATATGAGTCTATATGTATATGAGATGTTTTAAGTTGTTGTTCTCTTAATGGCAAGTTCATCTCCAGTGTCCTGCATTTGTACTCACCTCTTCTCATGATTTCTGATTTTGGTGGTATAATTGTGTGTGGATGATTTCATATCTTTACTGTATATATACCTTCACTGGTGAGCCTTGTCATTTGTGGTATTTTTGTTTCCTGTTGCTGTCTATTCCTTTCTGCCTAGAGAAGTTCCTTTAGTATTTGTTGGAAGGCTGGTTTAGTGTTGCTGAATTCTCTCAACTTTTGCTTATCTGTGAAGCTTTTGATTTCTCCTTCAAATCTGAATGAGAGCCTTGCTGGGTAGAGTAATCTTGGTTGGAGGTTTTTTCCTTTCATCATATTAAGTATATCATGCCACTGCCTTCTGGAGTTTCTGCTGGAAAATCTGTCGATAACCTTATTGGATTTCCCTTGTATGTTATTTGTTTCTTTTCCCTAGCTGCTTTTAAGATTTTCTCTTTGTCTTTAATTTTGGTTAGTTTGATTAATATGTGTCTCAGGGTATTCCTCCTTGGGTTTATTTTATATGGTACTCATTGTGCTTCCTGGATTTGAGTGAGTGGTTCCTTTCCCATGTTGGGGAAGTTCTTGGCTATTGTCTCTTGGAATATTTTTTCTGTCCGCTTCTCTCTCTCTTCTCCTTCTGGCACCTCTATAATACGGATGTTGGTGTGTTTAACATTGTCCCAGAGTTCTCTGAGACGTTCTTCATTTGTTTTCAATCTTTTTTCTCTTTTCTGTTCCACATCCATAATTTCCACTAATCTGTCCTCCACCTCGCTTATTTGTTCTTCTGCCTCCTGTATTCTGCTGTTAGCTGAATTATTTCTAGTACATTTTCCATGACTATTTTAAAAACCAAAATTGAGAAAAAAAAACACACATAGTTTTACCCTGCTACTTCTAGTGAATTTTTATTTCTGTTATTGTATTTTGCATCTCTTCTTGTTTAAGTTTTATATCTTGTATCTCTTTGCTCAGTGTTTCCTGTAAGTTTCCTGTAAGTTTTCCATCCATCTTTGCCTCCAGTTTATTCCCAATGTCTTGCATCATCTTCAGCATCAACAATCTAAAGTCTTTTTCCTGGAGGCTAAGAATCTCCTCCTCACTTAGCCGATTTTCTGGGGTTTTTCCTTTCTCCCTCATCTGAGTTATAGTTCTCTGTCTTTTCATTTTCATAGGTTTTTGGTGTGAACATTTTACAGATACTAGAGTTGTAGCCTCTCTTATTTCTGGTGTCTGCCCCCCTTGTGGCTGAAGTCAGTATGGGGGCTTGCTGTAGGCTTCCTGATGGGAGGGGCTGATGCCTGCCCACTGGTAGGTGGAGCTGATTCTAATCCCTCTGGTGGGTGGGGCTTAGTCTCTGGATGGGATTAGAGGCATCTGTGTGCCTGAGGGGTCTTTAGGCAGCCTGTTTACTGAGGGGTGGGGCTGTGATCCCACCTGGATTGTTGTTTGCCCTGGGGCTTCCCTGACCCCAAAGTGGGGGGGCAGATTTTCCCAAAATGGCCACCTCTAGAAAAAGGCACACTGCTGAATAGTCCCGAGAGCTTTGTCTTCAATGTCCTTCCCTCACAACAAGCCACATTCACCCCTGTTTTCCCAGGATATCCTCCAAGAACTGCAGTCAGGTTTGACCCAGATTCCTATGAAGACCTCGCTCTGCCCTGGGACCTGGTGCACTTGAAAGTCCATGTGCACCTTCTAAGAATGGGGTCTCCGTTTCCCCCAGTCCTGTGGAGCTCCTGTGCACAAGCCCCACTGGCCTTCAATGCCAGATGCTCCAGGGGCTCTTTCTCCCAGTGCCAGATCCCCGCACGTGAAGGTTTGATGTGGGGCTCAGAACTCTCACTTCTGTGGGTGAGTCTCTGTGAACCAGTTTTCAGTCTGTGGAGCTTCCCACCCGGGGGGGGGGGGGTATGCCGTTGCTTATATCTCGAAATCGCCCCTCCTACCTCTTGATGTTGCCTCCTCTTTTTCTTTCTGGAGTAAGGTATCTTTTTTAAGGTTTCCGGTCCATTTGGGTGGAGATTGCTCAGTCTTTAGTTGTGAATTTTGTTGTTTTTAGGAGAGAAGTTGAGCTCCAGTCCTTCTATTCCGCCATCTTAATCCTGTCCTCTCCTCCCACTAATACCTTTTAAGGGAACAATGAGAGATGTACATGTATATCTGTAAGAATGTTTATCTTTATCTTAATACTATTTTAACTGCAAAAAAATTAAAACATCATAAATATCCAGATAACTTGATAAATATTTGATAGTTTATTCATGTGATGGAATAATAACCAATAAAAACTTGTTTTTAAAAGAGTATTTAATGATATAGCAATATTCTCACATCCATTGAATGGAAAAAGCAGGGTAAAACTATGTGTGTTTTTTTTTCTCAATTTTGGTTTTTAAAATAGTCATGGAAAATGTACTAGAAATAACTTCATAAAAATTTTAACAGTTTTATCTCTAGTTAGTAAGATTTTGAATAATTTTTATTTTCTTTATGTTTTTGTGTTCTTTAAATAATTCTATAATTAATTATAATATTTGAAAAATAATATCTTATTAAAAGAGCAAATTCTTCATTTTTTTCCCTACATGAAATAACACATTTAGTGGCATGATATACTTTTAGTTGTACTAAGGAAGTAGAAACAAATATTCATTTAGTATGTTTTAAGACATTTTTTTTTTTTTTGTCTTTTGTCTTTTTTTTCTGTTGTTGTTGTTGTTGCTATTTTTTGGGCCGCTCCCGCGGCATATGGAGGTTTCCAGGCTAGGGGTTGAATCGGAGCCGTAGCCACCGGCCTACGCCAGAGCCACAGCAACACAGGATCCGAGCCGCGTCTGCAACCTACACCACAGCTCACGGCAACGCCGGATCGTTAACCCACTGAGCAAGGGCAGGGACCGAACCCGCAACCTCATGGTTCCTAGTCGGATTCGTTAACCACTGCGCCACGACGGGAACTCCTAGACTTTTTGAATTAAGTAGAGCAGGTATTAATGATACCAGTTAGGAGAGGAAGAAA
Organism: Sus scrofa; assembly: GCF_054392235.1. NCBI lineage: Eukaryota > Metazoa > Chordata > Mammalia > Artiodactyla > Suidae > Sus > Sus scrofa. The sequence continues at coordinate 166,765,429 of NC_139395.1, forward strand.
TTGAAGATTAAATTATTTGCAAGTATTCAGTTACTTGAACAGCAATTTTTTTTTAGCATATAGTAATTACTGTGAATTGGATTAGGCATTTAGGCATTAGGAATAAAAGATTAAAAATTGTTTCTGAGAGTTTGTTTTCTTATAGCAGGTGACATTATATTAAAATATGATGTTTTCAATTAGTAGGAAATGTGCTGGCAGAGGTATGCAGTGGGAACCAAGAGAAAATACTAGTTTCAACCACTGAAATTGCCAGCATTCAACTATTTTTGTTTTTGTTTTTTTGGCCATGCCTGCAGCATGTGGAAGTTCCTGGGCCAGGGACTGAACCTGTGCCACAGCAGCAACTTGAGCCACTATAGTAGCAACACCAGATCCTTACCCCATTGTGCTACAAGGGAACTCCTCGACTACTTTTAACCTTCAAAAATAGCAATTCGTATGATTCATTCTAATATATATAAACCAGAATGATGATGATGGTTAAGCTGAATCTTGAGGAAGAGAGAGGAAATTACTAGATGACGATGTTTTCATCATACAGGATCGAATCTGGAGAAAAAAAATCATACGGTGAACTGAACAGGGAAAGTTTTGCATAAAGAAACAGGGAATCTGATTAAGGAGAAATTGGCTAGTGAGAAATAAAGAAAACTCTAAAGAATATAGCTGATATGAGAATAATCACTACCTAATCCTATCAATATACCCAGGGAAGAGGTCCTTCTCCCCTCTTCCCCAGATCTGGGATCCAGAAATGACAGAGAGGTTGCTGTGATGGTCTCTGAGTTGCAGGAGGAAGTTGTTCCCAAGGAGATATCTTGTGGAAGACACTCAGCTGTGAAACAGCCCAAGTGAATGCTCAGGAAAGCTGCTAGCTGCTCCTTGCTGCTGACTGCCCTGCATTGAAGAGGCTGCCTGAGCTCCAGGAGCCTGGTGTTGGCAAAGCTAAAGTCATCTACACGGCAAGAGGTGGGTGCCTGGTAAGCCATGCGCAATATAGGAGCCAGACACTGGAGAAATTGTGAGTGCTGCAGGAGCCTGGTACTGGACAAACTGCACGTGCTTGCCAAAGGAGCAGACTGGGAACTGGAAGGAAAATCTCTTCATCCTGCAATGTCTCTCCACCACCTTCTATTGACAAAGTTTAGCATTATGTCAATTGGTAGATAAAAACTACTTAAAAGGCCCAGCTGCATTTTTCTACAGTAAGCAATGAAGAGTGAGTTTGAAATTTGTAACTGGCATGGTATGGAAAGAGAGTCTTCCAGTTAACGAAATAGCATGAGAGAAGACATGTAAAGAGGACTTCCATATCTGACAGCATGATAGACTAGATACCCAGATTGATAGTCCTGCTATAAAACAAACCAAACCCCCCCCCCCTTAATATTCTGGATTTTAAAAAATAAGAAACTGGAAGTTCCTACTGTGGTACAGAGTGTTAAGGATCCAGTGTTGTCTCTGAGGCATGGATTTGATCCCTGGTCTGGCACAATGGGTTAAAGATCTGGTGTTGCTAAAGCTATGGCATAGGTTGCAGCTGTGGCTTGGATTTGATCCCTGGCCTGGGAACTTCCATATGCCACAGGTGCAGCCAAAAAAGATTAATAAATAAATAAATACATGATAAGAAACTTGTGTCTAAATACATCAGTGAGATGGCAAGAAAATATGGAATAGATGTCAAAACTAAGTGAAAGCATGAAATAGAACATTGAAATGTCTTTCACTCTGGGAGCAATTGTCAGATCTTTTGATATTGAACTTTTCAGGTCTTGAGGGGTACAAGAGGCAAGATTAATTCCAAGGTCCTCTTAAACTGGGGAGTCTAATTTTGGAGTTCTTACATTTCACTAGGATGCAAAATACTCAGTGCGAAAGTTAACAAAACATTGGTGGGGAGTTCCTGCTGTGACGCAATAGGATCAGTCTTAGGAGTGCTGGGGCGAAAGTTCAATCCCCAGCCCTCAGTAGTGGGTTAAGAATCCTGCATTGCCACAGCTGTGGCTTAGGTTGAACTCCATATGCCACAGGGTAGCCAAAAAAGAAAAACAAACCAATAAAGCCAAAAAAAAAAAAAAAAATTGGTGAATCTGTACACTTTATCAGTGTGGTAGTGAAATAAACCGACCCTACCCCGCATTTGTAAGGGAAGTGAAAGAAAAACTGTAGTGTTTAAATTTTGATACTGTTTGAAGGAGGAAAATACTTTCCTCAGAATTCGTAACCACAGTCAACTCCTAGGGATTACACCCTGAATTTACACTCCCCACATGGTCTGAAAAACTTCAAGGTAAATATTAAGTTTAAAGTGATGCAATGAGTTCCTGTCATGGCTCAGCGGCTAACGAACCTGACTAGCAACCATGAGGACTCGGGTTCAATCCCTCAGTGGGTTAAGGATCTGGTGTTGCTATGAGCTGCGGTGTAGGTTGCAGATATGGCTCGGATCCCATGTTGCTGTGGCTGTGGCATAGGCTGAAGGCTATAGCTCCTATTCAACTCCTAGCCTGAGAACCTCCATACTCCGCACCTCAGGTGTGGCCCTAAAAAGACCAAATAAATAAATAAATAAATAAAATGATGCCAAATTAGTACTGTCCTAGGGTTTGGAAAAAGTAAACACAAATTCTCTCAGGAGGAAGGTGCCTTCAATCAAGGCCTACAGATCAATTCCAAGAATTACTGAATCACCATCAAAAATTGCAAAATACCCAGGGAAGCATAGCCATGATGAGCAAGTACCAGCAGAATCAATAATGCACAAAAGCTTTACTATTGGAATTATTAACACAATTACTATTTTTAGTATGCTTAAAGACATAAAAGGTTAAAAATGACCAAGCTAGTTTGAAAATGAATCACACCGAACCTCTGGAAATGAAAAATGTGATACTTGGAAAATAATTCAATAGGTTGATGTAAAAGCAGATTAGACACTGCTGAAGTCAGAATTAGTGAACTGGAAGATAGTACTGAAAATTCAGCAGAATATAGTACAGAGATATAAGGAGGCAGAAAACATGAGGAGACATTAAGACACAAATGATAGAGTGAGAAGATTTCACGTACATTGAATTGGAATTCCAGAAAGAGATGAGAGATAGAATGGGGCAGGGGGAATATTAGAAGATTAGTGGTAAAGACTTTCCAAAACTAATGAAAACCATGTATCTAAATATTCAAAACGCGCATCAATTCCCAAAGAGGATAAATTAAGGGGAAAAAAATCACCTAGACACCTTGTAGATAAATGTAGGACCCCAATAGCAAGGAAACTTAAAAAAGTAGATTACCAAGAAAAGATAATTAGACTGAGAATAACCATAAAAGGGAAAAGAAAGTAGAATAATATTAATGTGATAAGAGAAAATTACTCTCGCCCTGGAATTGCATGCCTATCAAAAATGTATTTTCAAAACCAAGGCAAAATGAAGACATTTTAGACAACCAAAAACTGAGAGTTTGCAATTAACAATCCCTAACCTAAGAAATTGCTTAAATAGGTGCTTCAGATGTAAGAATGTGATTCCAAATTGATGGATCTGTGATTCCAGACGAGGTAATAAAACAAAATGTAAATATATGGATAAATCTAAGTAAACATTGTGAAAAAATAATTTTGAGGGGCTTAAAAAAAGATATAGCTAAAATATGCAGCTATAGATTATAAGGGATTATCAGAGTTAAGGGATTATCAGAGTTAAAGTATTCTAGAGACCTGTTTTGTTCATGGAGGATGATACAGATATTGATTAATTTTAGATTTTTCTTTCTTTCTTTCTTTTTTTTTTTTTTTTTTTGGTCTTTCTGCCTTTTCTTGAGCCGCTCCTGCAGCATATGGAGGTTCCCAGGCTAGGGGTCTAATTGGAGCTATAGCTGCCGGCCTACACCAGAGCCACAGCAACGTGGGATCCAAGCCTTGTCTGCGACCTACACCACAGGTCACGGCAACACTGGATCCTTAACCTACTGAGCAAGGCCAGGGATCGAACCCGCAACCTCTTGGTTCATAGTCGGATTCGTTAACCACTGCTCCACAATGACGGGAACTCCTAGATTTTCCTAATTTAAATATTATGGCCAAATTTCTATGGTAAATATAAAAGTAATGGAAATAGAGTGGGATTGTCTGTGTTTTCAGATTTTTCTTCTATGGTTATTTGTTACTTAGTTATTAAAAAATAATCTATCCAGGATTGGAATTGATTGACTTCTATGAAAAAGTTCAGCTGTAAAAGGGCTTTGTGACAGTTTGAGATGGGCTTCATCTCTATATTTTCTCCCTATGATTCTCTTACTGGCCTTTTTAGTATGTCAGCTTCACTCAAAACAGTTGCAGCAATTCTAGAGATAACATATGTATGACTCAGACTCCAGAGCAAGAGAAGAATTCTCTTTGCTCAACTAACAAACTGAATTCAGACTTTATTATGACAGGACCCATACATAAACCAATCATTGGAGGGGGGTGGTGTTATGTACAGATTCTTAGGCTTCAGTTACGCAATCCTCACCAGGCATCTGACTGGGCCCCAGTCCATTAAGTTAAAAGAAAATAAGACATCGGTTTTGAGGATTAGCATCCCTCTATTGATTATTTACCTCATGTATGTTTATGGAGGCTTTGTTAGTTCTAAATCTCAAGTTTTAAACTTTTAAAATAATTTGAGGCGTCCCCCGTCATAGCTCAGTGGTTAACATCCATGAGGATGCCGGTTCGATCTCTGGCCATGCTCAGTGGGTTAAGGACCTGGTGTTGCTGTGAGCTGTGGTGCAGGTTGCAGAGGTGGCTTGGATCCCACATTGCTGTGGCTGTGGCGTAGGCTGGCGGCTACAGCTCTTATTGGACCCCTAGCCTCAGAACCTCCATGTGCTGTGGTGCAGCCCTAAAAAGACAAAAAGACAAACTAATAATAATAAAATAAAACAATTTGATATGAAGCCAAACTCACATTTCTGTGATAAATCCTGCTTCATCATGATGTAATATCCTTTTTGTTCATGGCTGGATTTAACTTGCTAATATTTTGTTGAGAACTTTTGAATCTGAGGGATATTGGTTTATACTTTTCTTGTAATGTTTCTCTCTGATTTTGGTATCAGAATGAGCTGGTAAGTATCCCCTCATCTTCCTTTATTTTCTTAAAGAGTTTGTGTAAATTTGCTATTATTTTTAAAATATTCAGTAGAATTCACCAGTGAAGCCATCTGGACCTGGAGTTTTCTTTGAGAATACATCTAAATAACAGGATTCTAGTTATATGGACATAGGATGACTCAGATTTTATATTTCTTCTTTTGTTAGTTTTGGTCATTTGTACCTCTCAAGGAATTTGTTCATTTATATAAGTTGGAATTGTTGGCATAAAGTTGTTAACTTTTCTGTATATCTTCTTAATATCTGTAAGATCTATTTTGGTATTTCCTCTTTCATTTTTGATATTTGTAATTTGTGTTGTTTTCTCTTTTTGAAAGTTTTAAAATAATTTGAATAATGAAACACACCCCCTCATCACATAATTAATAATGACAAGAAGCAAACAATGTAATGAGGCTTAACTTACTACTGAAAGTCATGCTTTTAGATTTAGTACCAAGGAAATCTAAGAATTTTGGGGCTTCTTGAAGTTGAAAGGAATTAAACATTAGCTAATCAATGGTAGTAACATACACTTGGTCATGGTAATTCAAAATGGGATTCTTGCCCCAGGGTAGTTATCAAATTAATAAATGGATTAATAGCTATTGCAGAGTGAGGAAAACTAGATTGATACTAGATGAATATTCATAAAATTCACTGTAATTTGATCAGTCTTCCATGGTGCCACATGTATTATTTTTCTAAACACAATTTTTTTTTAATTCCTAAATTAAAAATTTTCAGTGGTTTTCCATTGTCTTTATGATCCATTTGAATGCCATGCAGTGGCATGAAAGGTTTTTTTATACCATGGTCACATCTTATTTATTCAGCCTTACTTCTTACCTCCTTCTCCAATGTATTGCACACTTCCTAGATGCATTCCTTTTACTAATTTAATTATTTTGCCTCAGGTCACCATATTCATGTTGTTTTCTTTTGACTGAATTTTTCTTTCTTCATTCAAGGCCGTACTCAAAGATCACATTATGTGCATTTTTTCTTGACTCACTTCCAGAATAATTTAGAGGGTCTTTTTCAGTCCTCCCATGGCATTTGTCTATCCCTTTAGTCTGTTATGACATGTGTCGCAGATATTCAAGTTTAGATGTGTTAGTGGCTGCTCCCTAACAAATAGAAGCTCATTGAGGACAGTGACTGTTTATTTATGTCTGTATTCCATATTTCTAGCACAATGCTTCCAGTATTGTAGGCACTCAGAAAATGTTACATGATGCAAAGACACATGATAATTCCCTAGTCCAAAATCACAATCTTACTTAGAGAATAAATTAGAATTTTACAGAGGAAGACATTGTACTTTGGCCTGGAAAAACACCACCAGTCTGGATTAACTTACAAATGTGAGTCTTTTTTCCATAAGGGAGAAAAACCCAAGTGTAATTTCACTTGGGAAAGGATTATCACTTTCATGTACAAAAGAAGCTACACTCATCAAAACAATTATAAAATAATTGGAGGTTATACTTAGCTACTGAATGAACAGCACGAGTATACTGTTAATTTTGCAGGTCAACGTTATGACCTCAGATGTGAGTTTGCAAATGGATTAATGCTGCATCACAAGTGTAATCCTTAGAATGTGTTGGAAAATTGCTACAAGGTGTACTGGGACAGAGACATGGTAATATCATTAAAGCCTACCAATAGACTAGACATTCTGCTGTTTGATAGGCCTATAAAATTGTAGCGCTTATTGGTATTCCCATTTTCTTAAGCATAAATATTATAAGAAATACACAGAAGGGAAGCAAATATGTAGTTTAGATTAAGAAGCCAAAGGAAAAGTGACATTTACAGTACATCAAAATAACGAAATCACCATCTCAATGACTCCTTTTAATTATCAGTTGTTCAAGAACATACACTGAGTTAAATATTTTAAGGAACTGCATTTATTATATGTTTGCATTTATCGTATGTTTGCATTAGTTTCAAATATAACATTTCTGCAAATAACAAAGCCTTTTCTCCTTAACATACTACATTATTATAAATCACACTAGAGCATGGTGTTCTACCTTTTACCCAGACAAGCAAAACTAAAGGACATGATATACTCCTATGAGTAATAGTGGTTCATTACAGTGTTACAGTGCAGTCTGAGGGATAGACACCTACTCCCATCACACTCAGAATCATTTTAATAGGACATGTTAGTGATGACAGTCATTTATTCTCCTTCATACAGGCTTCTTGGAGATTTGACCCTCCATAACATGAGACGAGATAGACCTTTATATCACGTAGTGCCCTGGCAAAGATGCCTGAGCAAGGAAATTGACCCAGAGACCCTTAATGGCCACAGGATCTAGATGTATAAGGTCATATGGCCACTGATGCCACCATTTAGGGGCATTCATTATATTCTGTGTATGTTTGATAAGCAGGCAGGGAGCACTGAAAGAGAGATCATGTGGCTTTGGAACGAGGGAGAGCTGGAGAAATAAGCAGCCATGGGCTCTGAGAGTTTTCTAGTTCTTAGTCCATTCCAGCTGTGAGACTCAGTGATTTTTCCTGCCCTGGGATTCTACAGTTTCCTTGGATTTGCTCTTCACTTAAGCTTTCTCCAGCATGTCTGTTTCTTATAATCAAATAGTCCTTGAACATCAGGACAGAGAGTTAAAAAATAAATTGGTAAATATCCATATATTTTAATGTCTTAAGATCTGATTAATCTGACAAATATAAATGTAATTATCTATTAAAATGCTTTTAACATAACAAGATTGCCAAATATTTTCAGCATATTTATTCTTTACCGAGGTTTAGGATATAAGGATTTAGAGTTTGTAATATTCCTTCAGATCATCTTTCAGAGTTGTAAATCAGTGAGTTGTGTTTTAATAAAGCAGGCAGTGGGCTAGATTTGGCCTCTGGCCATGATTTGCTGACCCCTGGACCAAACAATTATAAATCCCTGGGCCTAACCAACTTCCAGGTTTAGTGCTAGTTTTCCAGTTCTTTGAAATCTTGTAAATTCACTCAGTATTTTTCAGACTCATGTTTTTTTAGTTTATAAAATGAGGTTTTGGTAATAATTCTAATTGGCTTCATGAAGTTTAATGAAGAATATTTAATTAATCAGATCAAATGAGATTAACTGTAATAAAGTAGCAAATACAGTGCCTGGTTTGGGATTTATTCAGCAAATACTGTCTGTGTCAGACTTTGTTGTAAGCACTGGAGATATATGGGGGGGAAATAGTAATAAGTAGTATCATTATTTATGGGAGGTGGATGGAACACTGGAGAGAGGGTCATAAACTCTACATTTCACTGACCAATCACCTATTACATAAGAAGCTTTTAAAAATTTGGAGTTCCCGTCGTGGCTCAGTAGTTAACGAATCCGACTAGGAACCATGAAGTTGAGGGTTCGATCCCTGGCCTGGCTCAGTGGGTTAAGGATCTGGCATTGCTGTGAGCTGTGGTGTGGGTCACAGACGTGACTCGGATCCCGAATTGCTGTGGCTCTGGCGTAGGCCGGTGGCTACATCTCCGATTCGACCCCTAGCCTGGGAACCTCCATATGCCATGGGAGCGGCTCAAGCAAAGGCAAAAAGACCAAAAAAAAAAAAAAAAAATTTAAATACTGATACATTTAATTAACTGCCAGAAGCTTTAAGTAGCCCTGTAATAAGAAAAGAAAAAAAAAAATCACACTCTAATTGCTGATAAATACAATATAGCATCATGTTCTTTATAAAAGATGCTTAATATGTTAGGAAAATATGGTTTTTTGCTTCTTTGTTAACATTAAAAAACTGCCATTCCAACCTGTCAATTTATATTCATTCTGTCCTGAATAAAGAATCTTACCACTGTGTGCTAGATAGAGTTTAGATGGCTTTAGTTAAGTTTCTAATAAAGTCTTGACTGGGGAGACTAAGGATATAAAAGGATCAGGAAGCCACAAGCCTCCCTCCTGTGTTTCTTGAAGATAAAGGTCAAGGGTCGAAAGACAGAGAAAGGCTTATATCATTGTTCTCTTAACACAGACTGAAGTTAGCTTCCAGATTACAGATAGAGTTATAGCAGATAAGATAAAGGAGTTATCCTAGGCACTGTGCAACAACAAGCCTCTGAAACCAAGAAATCTTTACCCTGTGTACTCCAAAGTTATGGGGTTCTTGAAACATCAGTGTGTTTTTTGGCACCTTTGTTAAGAGTTCAAGTTTCTCTGTGAATCCTGGTATTCCTTTTAGGAATACAAGGTTCTCTGCAGAATCCTGAGGGGAAAGCTGGGGAGATGAAAGAGAAAAAAGAGGGAGAATACTTCTGTTTTGCAAAAGAGTAAAATTTAGTCACAGATTTCATTTCTGATGGGAACCATAAACTGCTCTGCCCTGATGATGAACCTTCAGTTAGGCTGCTATCTGCCCTAAACCAGTCACCTGAGGCGCTGGCCAGGCAGCTCTTGGGAAATGCTCTGAAAGGCCTTGATGCTTGCATCTTTCTCTTCTATTTAGAAACACAAATTACTCTCAAAAGAGGTCTCTGGTTAGCTAGACACTAGGCTAATGTATTTGGTCGGCCAGCAGCTTAATTACCTGGTGGGATCATTTCAAATGCAGATTCCTGGGCCCCACCCTGGTCCCACTGAATTAGAAGCTCCGAGGGTGTGTGTGTGTGTGTGGTGTGTGTGTGTGTGTGTGTGTGTGTGTATGTGTAGAGAAAGTTGTGCTGGGGGGATAGAGGGCTTATGGGAGTGTCCAAGATTCTGCATTTTTTTCTAGGTTCCCCAGTTGATTGTTAAGCAAAGTAAAAATAAAGGCTACTTTCCAGAAATGCTTTTCCTTTTTCTTTTTTCTTTTTTTTTTTTTTTTAGAGCTGCACCCACGGCATATGGAAGTTCCCAGCCTAGGGGTTGAATCGGAGCTACAGCTGCTGGCCTACACCACAGCCACAGCGACGCCAGATCTGAGCTGAGTCTGTGACCTACACCACAGCTCATGGCAACACCAGATCCTTAACCCACCTAACGGGGCCAGGGATCAGACCCGAATCCTCATGGATGCTAGTTCCTAACCCACTGAGCCATAATGGGAACTCCATATTTTGAGGTATTTTGTTGGCTTAACCCTGTGTTAACCACTGTAATATACTGGTTGTTTCCCAAGTCCTACCTACACTTCTCAGACTAAGAACAAACTCTTAGCCAATGGAGTCTAACCCCTTTGTGATCTTGACTGATGATCTTGATACAAGGTGCCGGCCACATAGTCCTACTGTTGTCTGACTGGCAGTTCTTTGGTTCTTTATTTGTACCATGGTCATTAATTCAGCAAGTGTTTTTTAACCTCTTCTATGTGTGAAGCATTCTGCTCCTGTGGAAAGGATAGAAGAGACTTATCAGGCATATTTCCTACCCTCCAGCACAAGTTCTGGTACGTGAGGCTATATAATTAGGGGTTAAGTATGTGAACACAAATACCTCTCCTCAGATCAAATCTTTTCCGTCTTTTACTGGCTGAGTGACTCAGGGCAAATTGTTCTGTGTGCCTCTGTTTCTTCATCTGTAAAGTGAAGATAATGAGTGGGTGCATTCAGGAGAATACTCTGTACATAGTAAGCATGAAAATGTTAGTTGTTATTCCATATGTAGAATTCTGGGCCACAACCCAAACTCCTGAAGCAGAATCTCTGGGGGCTTGGCCACATGCAGTTTACCGAGCTCCACAGGTGATTTTGCTATACTTTAGAACAAGTGTTTCTCAACACATTTTTCATTATTGCCCCTCTTAGGAAACCATTTTAGACCTTTTTTTTCCCCCAAATTGCTCTCTCCCCATGAAATGTTAGTGCCATGGATATGTGTATTATATATCTGCTTATATACTTGGGCCTTTTGAAGGATGACAAACCATTGTAATATCTAAGATTTTTGTACCCTAACACCACCCAAACACCAATTTGCCCTCTCTGTTGAGAACACATGCTTTAAAATGGTGGGTTCTCAATCTTGGCTGCACATTAGAAGGAAGTAAGGAAGCATCTAAAAAATACCTATGCCTGGGACACACTGGTTAAAATAAAACCTCTGGGGGTGAGACACAAATAAGAGTGTCTTTTTAAAGATCCCCAGATAATCCCAATATGCAACAGAAGCTTGAAACCCACTGCTTTACAGTTTGAGATCTCCTGACAAGAGATTAAAAATCAGGTTGGTATATAGGACCTATAAACTCGAACATAAATAATGCAGAAATGAAGGGACCAGTGAGTGCTATAGTGCTCAGAAAAAGGGGAAACTAATACATGGGAGTTCTAATTAGAAGAAGCTTTTTGACCTAGGCCTGGAATCTGAACAAGATCTGGAAAAGAGGATGGAAGAAAAAATTCAGTTGTGGAAATAAATAGCATGGCCAAATGTATAAAAAGGGCATGGGATATTGGGTGATGTAGTGGATTTAATGTCCCCAAAGATATGTCCACCTGGAATCTTATTTGAATAAAGGATCTCTGCAGATATAGTTGAGCTTAGGATCTCAAGATGAGATCATTCTGGATTAGGGTGGCCTTAATAGATAAGAATTTTTAGAAGGGAAGGAGAGAACACCCAGAGAAGGCCATGTAAATACAGAGGCAGAGATTGGAAAGGGATGTGTATTGAAGCCAAGGAACATGAGGGAATGCCAGTAACATCTGAAGCTGGAAGAGGCAATGAAGGCTTCTCCAGTAAAGTCTTAGTAGGGAACATGGCCCCACTGAAACCTTGATTTGAGACAGCTGCTTCTAGAACTGTAAGAGAACAAATTTCTGTTGTTTTCAACCACCTAGTTTGTAGCCATTTGTTACAGCAGCCCTAGGAAACTAATACAGGAGACAATGAGGAAACCAATCTGATAGAGTAAAGGGATTGTAGTAAGAGTGGAAAATAAAATGGGAAATATAGGATGGGTACAAACAGGAAAGCTATTGTTTGCACAGTATACTGCCTGCAATGAGGACAATTAGAGATCTGAGGATAGAAATTGCAATCTGATAAAACCAATGTTACTGGAGAATTGATCTAGTGATTAATGTAGTTTAACCTGCAGGGAGTAAATAGTTAGGGAAAACACTTAACAATTATGATAAAATTAGTAAGGAAGTAAATAAGAAAGGTCTGGATTACTAAGATGGCTTCAGAAAGAAAAATAATGATTGATGCAGTAAAGTTCATAGGAAGAACAAAGAAGGCCGTAAATACCTGATCTATATGACCATGAAGAAGAGGAATGTTTTAATGATTTTAAGACTGAGTAAATTTATGTATATTCTCTCTAGAATCAAATGATACATTGGCTTTTACTTTTTTTTAATTTACTTTTCTATTTAATAACTTCATTGAGGTATATTTTACATATAAAATTTACCTGTTTCAAGTATACCAGTCAGTAATTTTTAGTACCTTTATCAAGTGGTACAACTATCACCATAAATCAGTTTTAAAACATTTTCATCCACCTAATAAGATTCCTCATACCCATTTACAGTTCATCCTAGCTAGTACAGCCAGCCACAGGCACCCACTGTTCTACTTTCTTTCTCTATAAATTTACCCTTTTTTGGAAATTTTATAAAAATGGAATCTCAAAATATGTAGTCTTTTTGTCTGGATTATTTCACTTCACATAATGTTTTTGGTTTTTTGTTTGTTTGTTTTTTGTCTCCTTGCCATTTCTTGGGCCACTCCTGTGGCATATGGAGGTTCCCAGGCTAGGGGTCGAATTGGAGCTGTAGCTGCTGGCCTATGCCAGAGCCACAGCAACACAGGATCTGAGCTGCATCTGCAACCTACACCACAGCTCACAGCAACACCGGATCCTCAACCCACTGAGCAAGGCCAGGGATCAAACCTGAAACCTCATGGTTCCTAGTCGGATTCGCCAACCACTGAGCCACGATGGGAACTCCTTCACATAATGTTTTTGAAATTCATCAATTACATGGTTCCTTTTTATTGCTGAATAGCATTTCGTTATATGGTTAGACCACTTTTTATGTATCCATTCACCAGTTGATGGACATTTGGGTTGTCTTTGTGTGGACATATGTTCATTTCTCTTGAGTAGATAGTTAGGAGTAGAATTGTTGGATTGCATAGAAATTTTCTGTTTAACTTTTTAAGAAACTGCTGTTGTTTTCTAAAGTGGTTGTATTATTTACGTTCTTCTTCTTCTTTTTTTTTTTTTTTTTAATGGCCACATCTGTGGCATTTGAAAGTTCCCAGGGTAGAGGTCAAATTGGAGCTGTAGCTGAGGCCTATGCCACAGCTACTGCAGCACCTGTTCTGAGCTACATCTGTGACCGATGCTGCAACTTGTGGCAACACTGGATCCTTAACCCACTGAGCAATGCCAGGGGTCAAACTGGAGTCCTCATAGACATTATGTTGAGACCTTAACCCACTGAGCCACAACCCATTGAGTCTTTCTATGAACGTGGACTATCTATTTCCATTTTCTTTAGCAAAGTTTAAAATTTTTTGGTGGACAGGTTTTACATTTCTTTTGTTAAATTTATCCCTAAGAACTTTTTCTCTTCTTAAGCTATTTTGAAAAGTATTGTATTCTTAAAATCATTACTAGGTTGGTAATTTCCCACATATGCAAATGTATTATCCCATTACCTAATAAATACTTTTTCAGTTAATGGATTGACATATGAATGAGCAAGAGGAAATTTTTTAGCAAAAGGAGAGAGAAGGATCTAAGCTTAAAGGTAGATTTATACAGCATAAACTTGATATTTCAGCTTAAGATTTGTGAAAGTCCATGGCATGTGTGGTTTGTGACAAAGTTTATAATATCTACCTCGTGGAATGGTAGTAAAGGCTGGAATAGAATAACATACATAAAGTTCCTGGCATACTTCTAAACTTCATGTGCTCTAGGGCTAATATTCAGAAGGGAAGCATTTTGCTCAGGAGTGAAGTTGGCTAGTACTTACTGTTTTCTTGTCAATCTGGGGAATCACTGGGGTTGTCAGGACTGTCCCTCATAAATACTGAGGCTCTCCTACTTTTTTCTCAGTTGGACCTTTCTCCTAGTGTTTCTTTACTCTCAATTTTCCTTTCCATTCCCTCCACATAAGTCAGCTTGAACAATTGTTAATAAATATTAATATTTCACACTTGAACTTTTAGAAAGTAAATCGATGCATTTCTCTAGTGAGTTTTTAATTGTCTTAACTGGAACTGCATAATTTTTTTATCTTGCACTATTTTTTGAATGAGAGGGAAACTTTTTATTCATTTGTTCATTCATTCATTCATCATTTCCCATGTATTGAGTTCTTACTATCTGCTGTGCTCTGTGCTAGTTGAGAAGTGATTCCAATGAAGTAAATGGACAGAATCAACCTTTTGCAATTTCCTGTGTAGAAAAGACTGAGTCTTTCCAGAGCAGAAGAAAAAATACAGCCAGTGGCCTCAGAAAATATTGCTCAAATCTGGATAAATAAGGACCATTCAAAAGTCTGCTTTGTTAAGTTCCTTCTCTGAGTTAGAGATTCTTCAAAAAGTTATCACCATCTGGCTGATGTTTCTGCTCAAAGACACCTTTGAGTGGTACACAAAATTGTGGAATCAAATAATAGCTTTTTTTTTTTTTTTTTTTTTTTTAAGATCTCTTCTCTAAACTTAAGGGATGCTGGCCTAAGATCTTCCACAGATGAGCTGTGTGACTTTGGGTAAGTCACTTCAATTCCCTGTACTTACAAATCAGGCTAAGTGATTTCAGAAAATTTTTCTAACTCTAGATTCTTTTTTTTTTTTTTTTTTTTGCTATTTCTTTGGGCCGCTCCCGCGGCATATGGAGGTTCCCCGGCTAGGGGTCTAATCAGAGCTGTAGCCATTGGTCTACGCCAGAGCCACAGCAACGCGGGATCCGAGCCACGTCTGCAACCTACACCACAGCTCATGGCAACGCCGGATCCTTAACCCACTGAGCAAGGGCAGGGACCGAACCCGAAACCTCATGGTTCCTAGGCGGATTCCCTGCGCCACGACAGGAACTCCTCTAACTCTAAATTCTGTTTACTAACTCTTCTTAAGTCCTCAGACTATGAGTTTGTGAGTGACAGTGAAGGGGGAGAGGAAACAAAGAAGAGGGATGTCTTCTTCATATGACTTCATGTTTTTAGGATGTGAGAATCCAAGTAAATAAGTGATTGAAAAATAAATGACTTGTTGGTGATATGGGGGAAGGAACTGGGCATGCATGGCTCTATTCCTTCCCTCTTTTACTTTTGATGCTGGGAGCATTATTTCTGGTTGGCTTGTCCATGTCCGAAGTTTGTTTTACAGGGTAGGTTCCCACATAGGAGGCCTGTGGTTCTCCACTTTTGTATGTGACTTGGTAGATAAATCTGTCCAGCTCAGGGGTTTAGCATTAGGATGTCCTTACTTATTCCTCATCTAAGTCACATCTTCTAACCTAGTCGTTTTCAGTGATGATGATTATGATGGTGGTGGTTGTGGCAGTGGTTGTGGCGGTGGTGATGATGCTGATGATAAAGGCGATGTGTTGTTCTCCATTGATCTGATGTCTTTTAATTCAAAACCGAAATGAGGAAAAGAATATGCTATTTATTTATTTAGTCTTTTTGTCTTTTTAGGGCTGCACCCGAGGCATATGGAGGTTCCCAGGCTAGGGGTTGAACTGGAGCTGGAGCTGCTGGCCTACGCCACAGCCATAGCAATGCCAGATCCGAGCCACGTCTGCAAACTACACCACAGCTCACAGCAACGCCAGATCCTTAACCCTCTGAGCAAGGCCAGGAATCGAACCTGCGTTCTTATGGATGCCAGTCAGATTCGTTTCTGCTGAGCCACAACGGGAACTCCTCTTTTGGATGAATCTTAAATGTATACCTCTAGCTCCAACTCTCTCTTGAGGCTCTGGACACATCTTTCTAACTGCTTGCTGGACCTCTCCAAAATAATAGCCTATCTTGAATTCAGCAGATCAAAATTCTAACCACAAAATCTCCTCGTTCTGCTATGATTTTTTACCTAGTTAAAGATGTCAGTCCCATCAGTTATCAGACTCCTTTGTGGGATGTCCATCTGCTCCTCCATCATCCTCTCTGGTACCCTACCCTGACAGCTGCTCTCAAAGTGCCTTCTGCCTAAACTCTTTTTCTGTTCTTCCTGTCAATCTCCTGGTACCGCCACGATTATGCTTCACCCTAGGTATAGTGATAGCCTCCCATCCACCTCCTCCACGCCAACCTGAACATTATAACCAAGTTTTCGGAGTAGCCTTGCTAAAGTAAAAATTTAATCATGTCACTCCAGTAATCAAATATATTTTAGTGTCCACACAATCTATAGGAGAGAGTTTAAAGTTGCTAGATGGAACATTTAAAGAAGGCTTCTCACTCTGATTACCATTTGTCTTTTAATCTATCCTTTCTTCCTTGTGAACCCTAAACTCTGTTTATCTAGGACTGCTTGTCTTCAGGGACTACTACAAGTCTCTCTTCATCTCTGTGTGTGTAGTCTTGTAGTTACTGCTGCGGGTGTGCCCTTTGCTCCATCACCAACTTCCTCTTGTGTGGCCTTACTAAAATAGCACTATTTCCAACAGCCTTCTTCCAGAATCATATCTGGAGTCCCCTTTTCCCCTTGTGGAGCAGCTGCTATGAGACCCTGCCCTTTCCCCCCAAGAATATCATTCCCATGCTCTCCAACCAAATGAGCTTTCAACTGTAAGCAGATGCCTGAGGACTTCCCTCTCGCACCTAGAACCAGGGCAGGCCACAGGAGCCAGGAGTTTTCATTTCCTAGGAGTAGCTCTCAGCCAATGCATGAATCAAGCTGAAGGATAAAAACCCAGTGTTCTCACCCCTCTGTTGGGATAACTGAGGCATCTTCCATACTGTCTCCCAGAATTCCCCACCAGGATTGAGTCCCAGTTGCTCACAGCAGAAATCTGCTTAGTAATACACATTTTATTACTGGCTACCTTGCTTCTTTGCCTAACTTCCCTGCTGGTGCTTTCTGTGACCTCCCAGATAAACCATTTGCATGCACATTCTTGTCTCAGGGTCAGCTTTTGGTGGAACCCAACATAATACTCCGTGTCTGTGCTCTCATAGCAGGCTGTGAAGTGACTCTTTTTATAACTTCACTGGCCTTATGAAGTAGTCATTCGGAAATCTATCCCAGTCTTCGAGGTCAGGAACAGCACCTTCCTTCCTGGGTTCCTTTTAACACCTAGCACCATTTCTTACTTGAAGTCAGTGTTTAATAACTAAAGGTGGGGTTAAGTCTGCAATACAGAACCGAAAAGAGAAAAGGTTAAAGTTCGAAGTACTTAACAAAAACTCCGTAACAGAGCAATGACCGCTTCATGACTTAGGAGCTTTGCCCTAATGAACAGAACAAATTATTTATAGCCTTGATTCCTTACTTTTCAAGTTACCTGTACTGAGAGTCATTTTTCCTTATACCTGTCATGTTTCACCCCCTGGCCTCTAAGCTCACTGAAGACAGGCATTTGGTTTATGCTCCCTTATAGCACCAGCCCCACCTAGCTTGATGTCCTGCACACAGTATGTACTCAACTCCAAAAATAGTTTAAATGAGGCTATGTGGGAGTTCCCATGGTGGCTCAGTGGGTTAAGAACCCAACTAGTATCCATGAGGATGAGGTTTCATCCGTGGCCTCGATCAGTGGGTTAAGGATTCAGTGTTGCCGTGAGCTGTGGTGTAGTTCACAGATACAGCTCAGATATGGCGTTGTTGTGGCTGTGGCATAGGCCAGCAGCTGCAGCTCTGATTCGACCCTAGCCTGGAAATATCCCTATGCCACAGGTGAGGCCCTAAAAAGAAAAAGACAAACAAACAAAAATCCCCAAAGAACTCAAGGCTATATGTTATAAAGCACCTAAAAGTTGCATTAAAATTTTTTGTTGTTGTCGTTTTTGTCTTTTTAGGGCTGCACCTGTGGCACATGAAGTTCCACGCCAGGGGTCGAATCAGAGCTATAGCTCCTGGCCTACGCCACAGCCCCAGCAACGTGGGATCCAAGCCATGTCTCCAGCCTACACCACATCTCACAGCAATGCTACATCCTTAACCCACTGAGCAATGCCAGGGATCAAACCCGCATCCTCATGGGTACAAGTTGGGTTCCTTAACTGCTGAGCCAGGATGGGAACGCCCTAAAATGATTTATTTTTTAACGTAGTTTATTTATTTGTCTTTTTTGCCATTTCTTGGGCCTAAAATGGTTTATTTTTAAACATAATTTCTTTTTTTTTCCTTTTCTTTCTTTCTTTCTTTCTTTCTTTCTTTTTTTTTTTTTTTTTTTTTTTTTTTTTTTTGTCTCTTTTGCCATTTCTTGGGCTGCTCTCACTGCATATGGAGTTTCCCAGGCTAGGGGTCTAATCGGAGCTGTAGCCACCAGCCTACACCAGAGCCACAGCAATGCCAGATCTGAGCCACGTCTGCAACCTACACCACAGCTCACGGCAACGCCGGATCCTTAACCCACAGAGCGAGGCCAGGGATCGAATCCGCAACCTCATGGTTCCTAGTTGGATTCTTTTCCACTGCGCCACAACAGAAACTCCTATACTAGTTATTTTTATGCCTACTATATAAAAGGGCAAAACAGCAGAGTTCTGTCATGTTACTTATGCAAGTTGAAAGCATCCACATTAGTGGAGTTTTACTGTACTTATGAAATTACTTGAACAATTGTTGAAATCAGAATCTTATCAGAAGGGTGTGTGATACAAACAAATAGTCTGAATGTCCTAATTCTGTGGGCTTCACCCATCAGTTTCTCTTTCTGCCATCACCTCTAATGCAGCATTTATTCACATCTCTCTCTCTCTTCACTCCAAAGAGGCAGTATGCAGATCTTGTAACTTTTCCTCCAGCCAGAAAATCTAATTTGCCATAACGGATACAACTGTGTGTGTTCCCTAGGCTGCTGTAGACATTACCCTTTAAGAGTTAACTTAAAGGAAATAGGGGGAAAAAATCAGTGTTGTATGGCCTGGACCCAGACATATCTTTCTTACAATGTGACTCTTTTCTGTGTTTGGTATTTCGACTTTACTTTCATCATCAGCAAGTCCTAATAGGTCATACTTTCACTTGGGTCTTGTCCCTTAGGATATAGTGTTAGACATTTCTCTGCTGGTGGTTTTGCAGCCAAGGAGGGACAAATTAGGGATCAGTCAGTACTCACTTCACTTCCTTGGATGATCCACAAATCTGCATGATTTTACACATGGAAAAGTCAAATGCTTTTGAATAGATTGTTCCTGTGGATAGGGACCAAAGGCCTGTGGATGTAGTTGTGGTTCAGAAGCAGTTACTCTGTGAAAAGCAGTTGCAGATACAATGCAGATGTATATAAAGGAAAAACATTCCGCATGAAACTGTACTCCTAAGATTACAGTTCTGGCATTCTTTTTTAATGTAAAATAAATTTTGGATTAAACAAATTTGCTCTCTGCAAGATTTAAAAATTCTCGTCAAGGAACAATAGAACACATAGTTTGTCAGGGAGTAGCAGTTGCTTTGAATGACCATCTCATTCGACAAATACTGCCAGCAGGAGTAGGGTGGCCAGGAAGAAGAGATTTGCCAACAAGAGAGGGCGGGGGAGCCTGTGGTTCACATACTACATTGTTGCACTCAAGGCTGCCTACAAAATCCAATGTCTGAAGCAAACTGAAAATGCTGTCCTTTATTAAAAATTTCAAGACAGCGACTTTAAACCAAGTTGGGGAAGAGGGCCTATGCGACTGCACAAGTGCCATGCCCCAGAGTCTGGTCCTGGTTACCCTCCGTTATTGAGATTCTACTAGGCCTCATTCTTAATGGTTCCTGACCAAATTAAGTGTCCCTGGACACAGAAATCTAATATGGACTTCTCATGTGGCGCAGCATAACTACTCAGCGTTGCTTCTACAGTGGCTGTGGCTTGACCCTGGCTCAGGAACTTCCACATGGGGCAGGTGCAGCCACTTGTTCACAGAGTTCCCATCATGGTGCAGCAGAAATGAATCCAACTAGGAACCTTGAGGTTGTCGGTTCGATTCCTGGCTCGCTCAGTGGGTTAAGGATCTGGAGTTGCCCTGAGCTGCAGTGTAGGTCGCAGACGCTGCTTGGATCCATTGTTGCTGCGGCTGTGGCGTAGGCCAGCAGCTACAGCTTCAATTGGACCCCTAGCCTGGGAATGTCCATATGCTGCTGGTGTAGCCCTAAAAAGACAAAAGACAAAAAAAAAAAAAAAAAATTCTAAGGCACAATTGATTCTACAGAGGCTATGTCTATATGGTTCTGTAATTTTTCTTTTGGCCTCCACCAAAGCATGTGGAAGTTCCAGGCCAGGGATCAAACTGCGCCACAGCAGCAACCTAAGCCACTGTAGTGACAATGCCAGATCCTTAACCTTCTTTACCAGGGGAGAACTCTTGTATTTTCTTTTTTTTATTTTATTTTTAACATTTTCACACCTGTCGCATGTGGAAGTTCCCAGGCTAGAGGTCAAATTGGAGCTACAGCTGTGGGCTACACCACAGCCACAGCAACATCACATCTGAGCCACATCTGTGACCTGAGCTGCAGCTTGCGGCAATGCCAGATCCTTAACCCACTGAGCAAGGCCAGAGATCCAACCTACATCTTCACAGGTTCTTAACCTACTGAGCCACAATGGTAACTCCTGTAATTTCTTAATATGCTAGAATACCTATGCACACAACAGTGGGAATCATCAGAAATTTGTTGGGTAGTCTTAATAGAGCTTTAATAATTAATCCTAGGATATTCTTTCATCCCTTCCCCTTTGATTGTCAGTTGTTAAAAGCCAAGATCCCAATTTTGGGATCCTGAGATTTTATGCAACGATCTACTGGCACAGTGCTTGACAGTAAGGGAGATGTGGCGAATGCACCCGTTATTATTTTACCATGGCCTTTCCAACAAATCCTGCCCAGGTATCCCTTGCTGGAACTGAATCCTTGCACCCCTTTATATCAGGACCACCCACCAGGTAGGTCTGAGCATTCTCCTCTAAGCCTTTCCTCCCTTCCCTGTCTCTCTCCCTAGGCAGTGTTTTGGGGAACTTGGTCTTCTTCACCCCTGCTGCCCCAAACTCCACTCCTCTTCTTATCCTGGAGGCCCACTTGTATCCTTGAATTTATCCATGACTTGTATTACTTTCTTCTCCCTGGCAATTGAGTGATGGGATAGAACAACTAATGTTTTCTCTTGAAATTAGAATAACGATGTAGTAGGTGCATAACCCACCTCTACCTTATATTCAGTTTTGCATTCCTAAACCGATGGGTTTCATGAATCTACTAAGCCACAGATAATTTCAGAACAACATGTATTAGCAATCCTGGACAATTTCAAGAATAGTTCTATAAGAGTGTCTCCAAATTTGATTAGAATTCTTTGCTCACTGACACTATCTTTCTTCCAAGTCCTAAAAAACGCATGTGCTCTATGAATTAATTTTATTATAATTGTTCTAATTAATGTCTTTAAAAAGCATTGGCTATTATGCTTAATGGTGACCTTTTATGACAAATAAGGACATTCAATTGAATTTTAAGCCAAGTTTTGATACCAAAAAAAGCAAACTTCCAAACATATTGTGATCCTTGTTATCGAAAGTAGTTAAGAGAAGGGAGTTCCCTCGTGGCACAAGTGGCAAAGATCTGGCATCAGTACCAGTCACTGCTGTGGCTCAGGTTCAATCCCTGGCCCAGGAACTTCCACATGCTGTGGGCATAGCACCCCCAAAAAAAGAATCAATTAAGGGAAAAGTTATGAAAATGGCATTTAGGGTCAATGTAAATTTTAGTATCATTAAATGGGAATAGTCCTATCTATCCTTTTATTCATTTTAAAAGGAAAATGAGATTGGGGGGTTAATGGAGAATTTGATAAGGAAATGGTATTACTTCAACTAATACTGTTATTACTATTATAATTCTATTAAGTAAAATTTTAGATTTTAGAATTCATGATCTCTTAAGGCCCCATTTTTTGTTGTTGTTGTTGTTGTTGTTGCTATTTCTTGGGCCGCTCCCACGGCATATGGAGGTTCCCAGGCTAGGGGTCTAATCAGAGCTGCAGCCACCGGCCTACACCAGAGCCACAGCAATGAGGGATCCGAGCCGTGTCTGCAACCTACACCACAGCTCACGGCAACGCCGGATCGTCAACCCACTGAGCAAGGGCAGGGATCGAACCCGCAACCTCATGGTTCCTAGTCGGATTTGTTAACCACTGCGCCACGACGGGAACTTCAGGCCCCATTTTTTTAATGAACTATAATTTTCCATTGAGTTAGATTTTCATAGAACCTAAGTTATTGTTTAATTACTGTTTCTACTGGGAAATTGATAAGGCATATTAAGCATAGATTAGATATGCTAAAAGTGTTGGTTAATTTTATAGGTCTGAATCTGTATGAAACACAATTTTCTTTTTTGTTTCTTTTTTTTCTTTTATGGCCACACCTGTGGCATGTGGAAGTTCCCCAACTAGAGGTCAAATTGAAGCCACAGCTGAGGACTGCTGCACAGCCACAGCAACGCAAGGCCCTTAATCCACTAAGCGAGGCCAGGGATCGAACTTGTGTCCTCATGGAGATGATGTTGGGTTCTTAACCTCCTCAGCCACACAGGAACTCCCCAAACACAATTTTTCAATCATTTGCTAGTAGGCTAATGATACTGGCTACTTCACCTGATTTGTGGATTTTATTCAATATATTTAAACAAAAAAATTTTTAATAGCTTTATTGCACTATAATCGACATAAAAAACCTGGGCAAATTTAGTGTTTGATAAATTTTAACGTATTTAGATACCCCTGATAGATTCACTGCTATCAAGGTGGTGAATAAATCACTCACCTCCGGAAGTTCCCTCCTGCCCATTTGTTAGTCCTTCCCTCTCAAGGCTTCTCAAGGCAGCATCCCTAGGGAACCACTGGTCTGCTTTCTGTTACTATAGGTTAGTTAGCATTTTCTATTCTTTTTTTTTTTTTTTTTTTTAGATTATTTCTTTGGCTTCTTTTACTCACCATAATTATCCTTGAAATTCGCTCCTGTCCTTGCCTGTTTTTTTCCAACAGTTCAGATCATTTTTATTGCTGAAAAGTATTCCATTGTATGGATACGCTATATTCTATTTATTCTCTCACCATTAAGTATTTTATTTTTCTCTCTTTATTCTTTTCTTTAGGCTAAACTTTGCTTCAGTTGTGCCTCTGGGGAAGTCTCATAGTGTCACAGGAGTTTTGTTGTCAGCATATCTAAATCTAGTGAGCTGGGTGAACTTGACCTTCATGGGTTTCTCTTCAGGGTTGCAGTTTCCATGTCTGAAAAATGAGAATACTAATACGTAGGACTGATGTAAGGGTACGTATTGTAAAGCACCTAGAAGAAAACTCGGCACATAGTAAGTGCTATTTGGGAGTTGGTTATTATTAGTAGCAGTATTATTAATTTTATATGACATGTTTGGTGGAACTTCTATCCTACAATAAACTCTCAAAACATGTTCGCTATGATTAGTAATCTTATTAAAATTACTACATCACCGAACAGCTATGTACTCCCTTTCCCTCCTTGTCCCTCTTGGGTTTTCAATCTCTCCACTATCCTAGTTATAGTGCTCCCAGTGTTACCTGACCAGGTAGAATAGAGGAAGGCAATGGTTCCCAAAGTAAAAAGCAACTTTAATACCAACTGGGGAATTCATTAGAAATGCAAATTCCCAAGCCCCACCCTAGACCAACTGAATCAGAAACATTGGGGGTGGGTGTTTTAAGGAAACTTCCCAGTGACTCTACGAAAGCTAAAGACTAGAGCCACAGGGTAATCACCAGGCTTGTCCAGGGGTTAATGCAGGCGCAGTTCACATGGACTTTCTTGTTAGCAAAAGCACGCTGTTGACTAATTGAGCTTAATATCAAGTAAAACCCCTAAGTCTTTTTCACACATGTTGCTGCTAATCCCCGTATTCCCCATCTAGTACTTGTACAGGATTCTTTTTGGACTGAAGTATAAGTCTTTACATTTATCCCTATTAAACTTAATCTTGTTAGATTCAGCCCATCGCTCCAGTCATGTTTGGGGAAATTTTAGTTCAGCTGGAATGAACCATGACAAAAAAGCAGGGCCTAGAGATGGGGGAGGGGTTCTGTAAAGACAACTTCCTTTTATATAATTGGCTGGATACTGGCCGCTGAGTGACTTTGGTGAGCTTCTCATTAAACTCTTGAGACCCAGGAAGAGTGGTAATTTCTCTGAACTTTTTTTTTTTTTTTTTTTTTAGGGCCATGCCTGTGGCTTATGGAGATTCTTGGGCTAGGGGTTGAATTGGAGCTGGAACCTCAGGCCTATTCCACAGCAACAGCAATTCCAGATCAAAGCCAAATTCGAGACCTACACTGCAGCTCATGACAACTCTGGATCCTTAACCCACTGAGCGAGGCCAGGGATTGAACACACATCCTCACGGACACTATGTCAGATCCTTAACCTGCTGAGCCAACACAGGAAGTCCAAGAGTGGTAATTTGATTTCAGTTTAATTCTCCTTACATTTATTGGATACCTACCAAGTTCCTGACTGTGAACAAGGTACAGGAGAGATTACTAAATAGCGAGCTCCCTTTAAGGTTAGATATATGAAGAGATAAAGAGGTTTTCAGATTTTTTTTTTCACATGTGAACCCCAAAACACCAATACTTGCAAGCCTCTCAAGGAGGAAACTAATATTTTTTGAGTACTAGTACTATGCTTTGTTTATATTTTCATATTTAATTGTCAAGCCAATTCAATGTTACAGGGATGATTATGCTATTTACAATTGAAGAAACTTAAAATCAGAGGTTAGTGCATTTTCTCAAGATCACATAGACAGTTAACAACAGAACTAGAGGAAATCCCAGATTTGTATGGGTTTAAAGGACATGCTGTATGTGGGCTTTCTCCTTGGATAAAAAAAAAAATTAAGTTCTTTAACTATCATAGCAACCAGCAGCTTAAGCATAACTATTGATGTTCTGGGTTGATTTATGAGTAAGTTTGATCCCCCAAACCTTAAAATATCAATAGATGACCCAGTCCTATATACACTAAGAAATGCATCTAACTGAAGTTTAAAAAAATCTTACATTTGGGTTAATTTTATTTGCCTCTTTTAAAGTGTTAGCCACATAATTCAGTATCTTTAATATTGTGATTGCAAACAAATCTTTGGAAAGAATATGATTTCTTCCTCTAGGGGGCAAAACTAGCCAATTCTACTCTATTTAACAGGTTAACACCTACTATACTTTACATGAAATTAAATGTATATTTTAATAAAGTTGATTGTATAATGGAAAGTGTGCTAGGCTTGCAGTCTGAAGATTAAAATTTGGTTTCACTTGCTAGTTATATCACCCTGGACAAAAAGTTTAACTTTTATAAACCTCAGTTTTGAGATCTCTAAAATGGGGTGGTGAGAATTAACTGATATAATATCTATGAAGGAAGGTACACTTTAGTCTGTTCAATGTTTTACAAAGATAAGGTGTTACTATTATTATATTTTTGAAACCTATTTTACAAGTTGCCATCAAGAAGAGAAAATGTGAAATATTTTGGACATTTCTACATAACTGATAGAGCAGAATTCAGAGTTTTTGCACTTCTCTGAAAAAGAGAAGCTAGTATTCTTTCATAGTTTCTTTTTAACTGTAGAACTTCCAGTAGAATGATGTAAGAACAGTGTGGTAGAACTGATATTAAAATACTAGATTTGGCTTGTTCACTTGCATTTCAAAGATAAATTCTCTTTTTAAACAGCACTAACGTTGTCAGTAGTACTAGCATTACCATTATAAAAGGACACTCGCTAGGTGTCTGTCTGCCTGAAGGCATGTGCTATGGTTATACAAAGTGAGTTAAGTGGATAACAATTCCAGTTTTTCAGGGCTTTATAATGTAATACAGACAGACTTTATTTGAATAGGGAAAAATAAAGATATACAAGTAAATGCCTTCATTTGAATCCCTGCTATATCCCTTATTAGCTGTGTGACTTTAAGCAGAAGACTATGTTTTTTTTTCTTCAGATTTCCAACTTTTATTCACCACTTACTGTGTACAATCTAGTACAATAGATGTTACAGTCATAAAGTTAAATAAGACAAAAGTTCTCTCCTCAATGAATTTATGGTGGAATTGGAGAGGAAAACAAGTAAAACAACGATTATAAACCAGTGAGGCCTGTTTTCCTGAGACCTGTTGTAATAGTACAGATGAAGGGTATCTAAAAGCAGGGAATACTTCCAGGAAAGGGCGACAGAAGGTCCACCAGGAAATCCTGCTGTGGATTAGTGGGTTAAAAACCTAACATGTTGTCCCTGAGGATGCTGGTTTGATCCCTGGCCTTGCTCAGTGGGTTAAGGATCTCAAGTTGCCACAAAATGTGGTGTAGGTTGGGATCCAGTGTTGCTGTGGCTGAGGTGTGGCTTTTGACCCCTAGCCTGGGAACTTCCATTTATGCTGCAGATGTCGCAGGGGCGGGGGGGTGGTGGTGTTCCACGGAATCCCGCACTACCAGTGGACTGCACAACCTTTTGACCCACAATTTAAGACCCCCTGAACCATGACATGGAGTACAAGCCAGAAGGCATTCCATGAAGGCAAGAACCAGGCACAGGAGGGCCTCCTTCTGTGGAGACCTCCCATGCTAAGGAACAGAGTTACATGAAGACAGAAATGAGCAAGAAACATTATAAACCTATCCATCCCCAATCCCTCACTCCCCCCCCCCCCCCGATCCCCACCCATGGAGCCCCTGCAGTGGACCACAAAAGGAAAAATGAACACCCCCACGCATCCAACACAGTTAGTTGTAACTCTGGGAAGTTGGGAGGTAATAAAGCAAGACACAGCAGGTGTGATTAAGATGTTACTGGGGACCAGACAGGGCTGGACAGGAACCACGCTGGGAAGCAAGGCCAGCACACCAGGCCAGGACTGATTTTCAGGGCAATTCTGTGAGCTCAGAGCAGAGCTCATGGACCAGGGGTCTGGTTGGGCTCCTCATAGCAGAAGCTACCATGGAAGGGCAGGATCCTAGTGTTGGCTTTGGTACAGGAGGGATAATGTGGGGTGAGGGAGGAACTGAAGAAAAGTGGGGAGCTGAAGCTTTAAAGGATACTTGGAAAGGAGTGGGGTGGGGGGGCAATAAGGCATCTAGAGTGGACAGAAGGATAAAGAAAAAGACAGATGGTTCTGGGTGCAGGGTGGTCCAGCTCTTCTCCAGGGCCCTGACTCCTCACTCCAGCTCCTGGTTACAGGCCACTACTTGTTACCCCACATGGCAATCTTTAGAAACAAAGGGCGTGGGAGGAAGCGACTAGACTTCATGTAAGCAGAGATCTTCTTAAGCCCCTCAAAGCGGGTGATGAAGTCTTTCAGGTTTGGGAATTCATCCAGGCACTTGGGCTCAAATATGCGATGTAGATCAAGGATGTCGTAAGCCAGGAAATCTACATAGGTGAGCGTGTGTCCTGCAAACCAAGGCCCCTTCCCCAAAAACTCTGAGAAGAGCCTCATCTTCTCAGGGATCTCGTCCACATAACCAGGCTTCAGTTTCTCAAAGTCAGAGCTGTAGCAGACCCTGGCCATGTGTAAGCGTACATCCATAACCTGGCTCTCCAGAATGTCCACTTGAATCTTCTCCTTCTCTGTCTCCCCACACATGTTGTGCTTGCGAGCAATGTAGCGAAGGATGGCATTGCTCTGGGTGAGCTTGTGAGGCCCATCAATTAAGTAGGGCAAATTGGGGAAGTCCAGGCCCAGCTTGGATCTTTCATTCAACCACTGGCTTCTGTCATAGTCAGGAGGATCTCCCATCATGTATTTCCTCTCCTCATAATTTGAACCTGTGTATTCCAGGAGCAGGCGGATGGCGTGAGCCAGCCCGCGGATGTCCCAGTAACCCAGGGTAATGGCCGTGGTGCTAGGTTCTGTGCTCTGAATGGAGAGAGAAAAAGAGTATCTCAAACTTCAGATTTCTCATCTTTAAAAAGAGGATAACAACTGTACCTGCCTGACAAAGATGTGAGAATGAAATGCTGTATTATGGGTAAAGTCCATAGTACAGTCTCAGTGCTTGATGCACTGACAATATTAGATTTTGTTAAAAGAGAAACTGAGGCAGAGTAAATATTTTAAGAATTTGAGCAAAAATTCATTCTAACTGGCAGCACCAAAAACAGAAGTGGTCAGGAGCTCTCCATCAACAAGAGCTCAGGGAGAAACTTTTATAGAGAAAAGGCATGAGCAAAGTAAGGAATTATTGATTGACTATTAGTTTAAAGCCTAGTTGGCTGTGACTGTTTGCCCTTGGGTTTCAATTTCATGACCCTGAGGCATTTACAGGCCAGGAGTTTGATTTGCTCATGTGGACACCATTACATTAGAGGCACCTCAGTCTAATGGCCTCCTTGGTTTTGTTTTGTATTTTGGAGTTTTTTGTTGTTTTTTTCTTTTGGCCACACGAGCAGCATGTGGAAGTTCCTGGGCCAGAGCTGGATCTTTTGCCACAGCAGCAACTCAAGCTGCTGCAGTAACAACACCAAACCCCCTGCTCCACAAGAGGATGCCCCTCTTTGTTTAATTTAGCAGGTATTATCCGAGCTAAGTACTCCAATATCAAACCTTTGACCTCCCCCTTCTGGTCTCCATACCCTGCAAGTAATGAGCTGTCTCTGGTTGTAATGAATAGTATGTATAGCCTAGAAATTGTCAGTCATCCATGATGCTTTATAGTCTCCTTGGACCCAGAGTCTTAGAGCAGGAATTCCAGTGTCCCATGAGAACCTTATTTTGCAAATAAAGGAACTGAGGCCCAGAGGTTAAGTGTTCTGCCCAAGCTATAGGGCCTGTTAGTGACAAAGGTGGAAAAATCTGGACTCCACGCTCAAAGTATGTCACTCTCCCTTCTTCACATGGTCTCTCTAGAATCCCCAGTCTCCTTAATCTCCTCTTTTACTTGCCCTGCCAATAGGACTGTGTTTATCTGGCCTGCTGCCAATTCAGGTATCTGGCTTCAGCTAGGTCTTCATGGTTAATCTTGTTATTTGTTTTCTCTTTTTTCTACAATTTATTTAGTAGAGGGAAAGAAAAAAAAACTGCCTTTATTTATTTTTCCAAGTAAAGTCTTCCCTGTGACAATAGATGAAACCAATCAAAGCTTCCTTGGTTGGAGTAGGAATGGGGTTATGGGTCCATAGGCCCATGGGCTCACTCAGCCCTTCTCTCCCATCCCCTCTAAAGTGGTCCCTGAGGGAGTTCCACCAAACTTTTAGGGCATCTCTTAGCAAATTTAAAAGCTACTACCTAACACCTACACTTAACAATGGTTATTCCTGGGAACTCTCAAATGTCAAGAGAGGCTTAGGATACTTCCATACCAAAAAAAAAAAAAAAAAAAAGAAAGAAAAACCAGAAATGCTAAACAAGATTGCACAAATTTTGATATTTTTAAAGGTTTACACTTAACAGGTTAACACTTTTAACTCAGATACAAAACGGAGGGCACACATGTGGCCTCATTTTGACATTACATCAGGAGTTAACTCTGAGGACACTTCATTGCCACCCCCAACTTTCCACTGAATCTGATTTTTCTTAACCTGGCCTATTTATCTTCCAGCTCCACTTCTGCTCTTTCATTCAACCATCATTTAATGAAGGTCCACTAAGTGTTAAATTCCATGCTGGGTCCCAGGATCACAGAGATGAAAAAGAGAATCTTTGCCCCTCAGGCAAATGGCAGATTCAAGAGGAAGATAGCCTAAAAGATAGTCCCCAGGGAAGCATGCCTTCTGGTGTTCATGCCTTTGAGTAGTCTCTAGCCCTGAGATAGTGTAAATAGCAGAGGGAGTGACACAGTGTGGGAGTAGCATTTAAGAGGGCTTACAGCTTTAGATTCCTTCCTTTGGGTATACTCTCCTTTGGAAAATCTGAACTGACATGTAAGAAGCTGAGCTACCTTGGTAGAAAGACCAAGGTGTGTGGAGAGAACTGAGAGAGTAAGAAGCCCAGTTTTCCGAGCATCCCAGCTTGAGCCCAGTCTTCCAGCTATCTCATCCAAGGCACTAGACATAGGAGTAAACCATCTTGGAAGTTCCAGCTTAATTGAGCTCTGCGGTTGACTGTGGCCCCAGCTGACATCACATGGGGGTGGAAGAACTGCACAGCTGATACTAGTCAATCCGTAGAGTGTATATAGCAATTGTTTAAACAGCTATGTTTTGGAATGGATGATTGCATAGCAATAGATGACTCAAACAAATGGGTAAAAAAAAAAAATGTGATGCATGTGGGAAGTGCTGTCATTGAGGTGTGTACAAACTGAAATTGTGTCATTGAGGAAGCACTGACTGTGCAATATTTGCCTAGGAACCAGGTACACAAGGATTCACAGAAGAACTGACATTAGGAACTGGTCTTGAGGAATGAAGAGAATTTTGTCAGGCAAAGAAAATAAGTAGCATGTCTAAACATAAAGAAGCTTCAAAGAATATATTTTCATGGAGAATAAGAGGTAGTTCACTTTGGGTTGGGTTGTATATTAGAGCCAATTTATAAAGGCCTTTTCTTAGGCTAATATTATTCTATAGACAATGGAAGGCTAGTGATGGCTGTTAGGCTCTACTGTGAAATAAGCATGTGTCATATCTGTTATCCCAGGCCTCCTCCTTGGTCATTTAACTCTAGTGATCGCTTCTTCATTCCCCTTTCTCTTTCAAGGCCCTGTTCAGGCTCTCCTCCTGCCTGTCGAATAGATGCTTCCCTTGGGCTATACTATCTCCACAATGGTATTTTCCAAGTTTCTGTCTTTGGTTTTCATCTCATCTTTTCCAGTATTCTCTTTTTGGCTGCAACTGAGATTTCTTGGCAGAAGATTCCAAATCTGTCTCTAGACTGGCCTTACTTTCTAAATGTCATATTACCTCAGACAAGTCTAAAACCCAATTCAATCCTCTTGCCTTCTCCACTTTCCCCCCAAGAAAATTTAGTCTTTCTCCTCATTTCCCCATTTCTGTAATTTCTTTCTGTTACCCAGGCTTACAACTTCAGAATTACATCAATTCCTAACTTTCTCACATACTTAATCTATCAGTCAAGTTCAATTGTTCCTCCTTTACACTGTCTTTCATATTTTTCTGTTTCATTGCTCTCTTCTTTATAATTTCCTTAAAATCTAGTATTGATCTTGTCACTCTCCTGCTGAAATTTTTTTTTTTTCAAAGCCATTGGCTTTGTAGCTGAAAAAATGATCGCTCTTATTTTTCTTTCTTTCTTTCTTTTTTTTTTTTTGTCTTTTTTGCTATTTCTTGGGCTGCTCCCGTGGCATATGGAGGTTCCCAGGCTAGGGGTCAAATCTGAGCTGTAGCCGCCAGCCTACACCAGAGCCACAGCAACGCGGGATCCGAGCCACGTCTGCAACCTACACCACAGCTCACGGCAACACCGGATCGTTAACCCACTGAGCAAGGGCAGGGACCGAACCTGCAATCTCATGGTTCCTAGTTGGATTCGTTAACCACTGCACCACGATGGGAACTCCCCTCTTATTTTTCAATACTCTTTTCTTAAACTCACTGCTTCATAATATGGCTACTGAAAGGCCTTAATGTTAAGTCAAATATGGAACCCCATCCCTGTGTTGCATGTTCTATGTGCAACACCCCTTTTTTATCTTAAAAATTAAGAAGTGAGGAATTTTTATTTTTTTAATTAAATAAATTTTTTTTTGTCTTTTGTCTTTTTAGAGCCACACCCGCAGCATATGGAGGTCCCCAGGCTAGGGGTCAAATTGGAGCTGTAGCAGCTGGCCTACTTATTCCATAGCCACAGCAACGCCAGATCTGAGCCACGTCTGCAACCTACACCACAGCTCATAGCAATGCCAGATCCTGAACCCACTGAGTGAGGTCAGGGATCAAACCCGTAACCTCATGGTTCCTAGTTGGATTCATTTCTGCTGTGCCATGACAGGAACTCCAGAAGTAAGGAATTCTTATTGTGGCTCAGAGGGTTAAGGACCCACTGTTGTCTCTGTGAGAGTGTGAGTGTGATCTTTGGCCTTGCTCAGTGGGTTAAGGATCTGGCGTTGCCACAGGCTGCAGTGTAGGTCTCAGATGTGGCTCAGGTCTGGTGTTGCTGTGACTGTGACATAGGCTGCAGCTGCAGCTCCTATTTGATCCCTAGCCTTGGAACTTCCATATGCTACAGGTACAACCATTTAAAAAAAAATGGGAAGTAAGTTTAGCTAAATATGGATGAGATTCTTGGTAAAAAAAAAAAGAGAGAGAGAGAGAAAAGAGATGACATGTTTGTTTTTTTCTTAGAGGATTAGAGAAAGCTGTCTGAGGAACAGAAGATTCTGAAGAGCAAATCTTTTTCATGGATTGGCTAGGAAGAATCACTTGGATCACCTACTGAAAGCACAGATGCTCAGTCTGTACTGCCTATAGCAGTGGGTCTCCAACTTGGGTACACATTAGAATCAGTTGGGGAGCTTAAAAAAGTACTGATGATTGGCTCCCATCACCAGCATTCTGATGTAATTGCTCTGGAGTATAGCATTGGCATTAGAATGTTTTAAGAGCTCTCCAGGTGATTATAATATGCAGCCAAGATTGAGGTTCTGCCCTAGAGGTTCCGTTTGACTATGTCTATGATGGGGACAATGAATCAAGTGCCCCCATGTGATTTTGGGAATCACTGCCAAATATAGAAGCATCTGTTTCTCTGGGCATTTCTGGAAAAGGATTCAGTAAATGCATACGGCAGCCACAGGATGGAGCATTAGGTCACCAACAGGTTGTTCTTGTAGACAGGGTAATAGACTGGCTTCTGAGTTATGCTGTGGAAATGCTGAGCTCATCCTCACATCCTCCCCTCACCATGAGATTATTCCTCATTCTTTTTCAGTACTCTCTTCTCAGAAGCCAAATCAACTTAGTTTCCTCACTTCTTATGCTCTAGCCAAACTAGCCTATCTGGTGTTCTTTATGATTTTTCACTTTCACAGCCTCTTCCTTAGTCTGTTCCTTAGCTACTTACATCAAAACCCTATCCATTCTTAATACTCAGCATAAATCACACCACTTTAGTGAAAACTTCTCTTACATCTCCTCTAGAATTGATCTTGTGAAACTCTGAATTCCTATCCAGTCTATAGCATTATCACTGTGGTGTCACTTTAACTTGCATATGATTATGATTGCCTGATGAACAGTGCCTATGTTCGAACATAATAAACATGGACACATGATTAACATGTGTACTTGTCTTTTTTTTTTTTAAATCGAGGGCAATGGATTTCATACCTATATATTACATTAACAGTTATGTTAAGAACCTGTGAAGCAGTTAAGTCTTAGCTATTGTATTAGCTTGCAAGGGCCATAACAAAATACCATAGACTGGGTGACTTAACAACAGGAATTTATTTTCTCATAGTTCTGGAGGCTGGAAGTCTGAGATCAAGATGTCCTCAGGTTTGCTTTCTTCCAAGGCTTCTCCCTTTGGCTAGTAGGTGGCTGTCTTCTTTCTGTCTTTAGATGATCTTCCTTCTGGAGGTGTCAGTGTCTACATTTTCTCATCTCATAAGGATACCAGTCATATTAGATTATGGCTCACTCTAATGACCTTATTTAAATTAATTATTTCTTTAAAGGTCCTATCTCCAAATAGTCACATTCCAAGGTACTGAGGAGTTAGGACTTTAACCTATTAAATTTGGTGGGACATAATTCAACCCCAAACAGCTTTTTTTGGCTGTGCCTTGTGGCATGCGGAAGGTCTCTGGGCCAGGGATCCAGCCTGAGCCATGGCAGCAACTCAAGCCACTGCAGTGACAACACTGAATCCTTAACCCACTGCATCACGAGGGAATTCCCACAACAACTTTCTTGCTGCATTTTTTGGCGCACATTGTATATTGGGACTATATGTAAATTTTAGCATGCTGAAAACCAACAAGCAAAGAGAAACCTACTCAGAGCTACATCTGTGTTTTATGATCATACTAATAATTTTGTATTGAATGACATTTCTATGTGTTAGACTCTGAAGGTAAGAAAAGATAAACAATTATGAATTTAATTTTAATTTTATGACATTACTATAAAGTCTTGACCCATGATTTTCCACATAAGAGTTTACTTTTCAAGCAGTAGAAATACCTGAAGTTAAAGTGAAAGAACAGGAGTTCCCGTCGTGGCGCAGTGGTTAACAAATCCGACTAGGAACCATGAGGTTGCGGGTTCGGTCCCTGCCCTTGCTCAGTGGGTTAAGGATCCGGCGTTGCCGTGAGCTGTGGTGTAGGTCGCAGACGCGGCTCGGATCCCGAGTTGCTGTGGCTCTGGCGTAGGCTGGTGGCTACAGCTCCGATTCGACCCCTAGCCTGGGAACCTCCATATGCCACGGGAGCGGCCCAAGAAATAGCAACAACAACAACAAAAAGACAAAAAAAAAAAAGTGAAAGAACAATAAAAAGGCTTTAGGATATAATCGAAAGAGGCTGGGATTTGTAGGGTGAGCTTGAGTAAATCATTACTCTTCTGAGCCTTTGTCTTGTCACCTGTACAACAATCATAGCTGCTTTATCTCTACTTTATTTCTGAACGTTAAAATCCTTTGCTCATTGTGACATACCATTCAAATATTACTCAATATGTTTTGATGGGCCAGGAAG
This sequence comes from Sus scrofa, assembly GCF_054392235.1. Lineage (NCBI taxonomy): Eukaryota > Metazoa > Chordata > Mammalia > Artiodactyla > Suidae > Sus > Sus scrofa. The sequence continues at coordinate 166,800,353 of NC_139395.1, forward strand.
AATTTTAGAGAGAGGCCCCTAAAACAGTATCATTCCCCACAAAATAAGTAGTTAACAGAGGCTCGGAGAAACTGTGAGTACATTGCTCCAAATAAAATCTAGCTGTCTCTTGTTGCTCAACTTTACTAAAATCTCCCCAGTAGAATCCACCTATCATGTGTGACAACACGAACGAACCCAGACATTATGCTAAGTGAAATAAGCCAGTTAGAGAAGGGCAAACACTGTGATTCCACTTAGATGAGGCATCTCAAATAGTCAGACTCAAGAAACAGAGAGTAAAATCGTGGTTACCAGGAGCTGAGAGGAGGGGAAAATGCAGATATAAAGTTTCAGTCTTATAAGATGCCTAAGTTCTGGAGACCTGCAGTACAACACTGTGATTATAGTTAGCAATACTTTATTGTACACTTAAATTAGTTAAGAAGGTAGATCTCATGTTATCTGTTGTTATTACCAAAAAAAAAATTAGTAAGAAGGTAGATCTCATGTTATCTGTTGTTATTACCAAAAAAAAAAAAAAAAAAAAATCAAATCCCAAATCTCAGAGAGTGAGATAACAAGGCCTTTCCCCGAGTCCCTGACATTGAAAGGGCCCCTACATTTTTAGATAATGCTTTTTAAAGATTGTGCAAATTTTTAAGCTACTCTCTACTTGGCCTCCCCTGAATCTCTGGTCAAGGTGGCAATTAGCCTTGAGCCCTGGCCAGTCCCCTTGACATCAGCTGGACTGATGGAGTAGGAGGCCAGAGATCAAGACTAGGAAGCCTGTTAGTGCCTTCAGGGTCTCTCCCCTTTATCTCCTTTCTTCCTCTCACTACTGATTTAAGGGCACTATGGTACTTTTTGCACTCATGTCAGAATTGCTACTTATAGCTTTTAAAGGTATATAAAAGGGTCAACAGCTTTGAAATCAATGCCTGCCTGATCACAGCTCCTCATTTTTTAAAGACAATCAATGTAGTGAGAAGTTTGAACATTCACTGGGTCTATAACATAGTAAATAGATTTACTCCTTTCCTCTGGTCCTACCCACCAGTCAACAACAATTCACCATCATCTTTACCTTTCTGTCTTGTTCATACCCATAGCTGAGTACTTACTGTAATACCTGTCACTTCACAAGTAACAATCTCAATGGAAAAGAGAGTAAGCAGGATTGATAGAGCCCATATGGCTCAAGTAAATCATGTTAAAAAAAAGCAGGATAGGAGTTCCCGTTGCGGCGCAGTGGTTAACGAATCCGACTAGGAACCATGAGGTTGCGGGTTCGGTCCCTGCCCTTGCTCAGTGGTTAACGATCCGGCGTTGCCGTGAGCTGTGGTGTAGGTTGCAGACGCGGCTCGGATCCCGCGATGCTGTGGCTCTGGCGTAGGCCGGTGGCTACAGCTCCGATTGAACCCCTAGCCTGGGAACCTCCATATGCCGTGGGAGCGGCCCAAGAAATAGCAACAACAACAACAACAAAAGACAAAAGACAAAAAAAAAAAAAAAAAAAAAAAAAAAAGCAGGATACACTGAAAGTGTGCTTAGGGCTCATCCTAAGTTTACTGCTCTACTTTGTACAGTCACCAAACTTGTCAATGATCCCCAGAGCCCTAGAAAAATGGATAAAGTAGTTAAGCAGCACTGGAAAGGTGGGAGGTAATGCTATATAGCCTATTTTTATGTAATTAATCATCTTTTAAGGGTTGAAAGGCAAAGAGCCAGAAATTCAACCTAGGAGACTAGACCAGAACATAGCCCCTCTGTGTCACAGGCTCACTAGCTGGGAGGTGAGGCAAAGTGACACAAAGCTTGAGAGAATGACTTCTTTAATCAATGTCAGGGCTCATTAAGTTGCAACTAACCTAGAAAATAGCCCAGATCTTCTTCAGGATTAAGGACCATTGTTGCTGCCCTTGCTTTTTCAGGAGAGTATGGAAATGAAGAGTCCTTCTGACAGAGATGAGGTTGTTGGAGTGGTGATGGCAGCCAGGGAAGCAATCTGCATGACCTCTGCTGAGCCGGGAAAACAGCTGGCCAGCTGATATTTTCATCAGCTATGTCTTTGCCCAGCTGCACAGATGGGCACTTAAATTATATAATAAATCACCAGCATTCCAATGTACCCACCAAGCCTCTTCAGTCACATTGCTTAAAACCTTCAGCATCACCAGATCCTTGAGTATTTTAATCACAAATGGACCAGTTTGCTTTTAAATACATTATATTGCCTATTGTTATGAGGGAAAGGAATCTATTGGACAAGGAGAGGTAACACTTGTATTAAACTCCACGTTATACTTTTGATTTTTGTACTTTGCTGAAGATCCTGTTTCTTAGGGAATATGTGGCCTCATCTATGAATGGCAGTTGTTGCCATCTAGCCCCAGTGTATCTTCTAGGGTAAAACTGAAACTGACCTTGGTGAAATAAAAAAAAGGAATAGTATTTTTATTTCTTACAGATTGGAAAGAGTTTAACTTCATCAGTATTCAAGTGGTCTTGTATCATTCATGATGACTCAATAGCAGTGTGTCTACAAATTATTCAAGCCCTTTTTCTGACTCATGCATGCCATGTATTATGGTAAAGTAAATTTTTCCCTCTTTCCTGGAAAAAAAGTCCTGTTTTTCTTATGAAAAAGGTTAGACATTTGGGAACTTTTAAGAAAGGTTTTTCTAATAATACAAATGGTTATTAACATTTTAAAAGTGAATTAAAAGCTTGTCACTAAGATACAACGAAGATCCTAGAAACCAAAGACCTCTATTTGGTGGAACACAAGAGCACTGATATTATAATGATTTCCAATGATTCTTCTAGAAATGCTGGCTCAGAGTCACATACCCAAGTGAAAAGAGGCTGGTCCATGGTCTATGTAGGGTTGGAACCAGTTTGACATGACTATACCTAAACAACCTATTGTCATTGAGAGTGAATCTAACCCATTTGAAGCCTTCTCCACCTACCTTGCCAGCATCCCTTGCCTTTCTTCTGGCCAGTTTCCCAAGAAATCTGGAGATAAAGGTATTCAGTGCGGAAGATGGTTTGATTGGCAAGGCCATTCCTACTCCCAGAGTTGGGTACAAAGGATCTGGAATGACTGCTTAATTCAGGATTGTCATTGCTTTTGGCTGATGTCTACTGCCACTGTGAGGTCTTTGCCCAAAGTCAGTAGATGCCTGCCTACACTTTGTGATGCCCTTGCTGGTCTGAATTCCTGCCAGCCTCACAATGGGCCTTTGAACTTGGGCTTTGAACCTATTGCTCTCTTAGTGTGTACTCAGATATTCTGCCATTGTTCACCATAACAAAACCTTTTGTGTGTCATTATGTCATCATGGGTAGCCTCCACATGCCATGGAGACCATGCCACAAGTGTAGACTGGGATACAACCCCAGACTTGCCCTTCCATCAAGGTTATATCAGGGGCATCTTTAATAGTTCCAGCTCTTAAGCTTGGGCCGAACCACACTGTCCATCCTTCTATGCCTATTTAACTTTGAGTCTCGTGGGTAAGAGTTCAGTGATTTGCCCTTGGCCTTCAAAGGCCTGGGCTCCTTTTGCAATACAATCTATCACCTTTTAAGGACAAGTTCTCTTTATGAAGTAATGAGATGGATTACTTAAAAAAAAAAAAGACAATATTTTTATGCCCTCCTTTAAAAACCATGGATACTTATTTATGTGACTAAGAATTTCCTTTTGAATAACTTCCTGAGGTTTTTTTTGCAGGTAATTTGTAGTCTATACATCTAAACATAAGAGTGAGTGATGGAACTTTACAACTTTGTCTTCACCAAGGGCCACCCTATATATGCTCAATCATAATAGATATCCTGGATATACAGATATCATCCCAGTAAATGGCACAGCTTTCACCAGATGGCTTAAGCTAAAGACATGCTTGATTTTCTTATTTCAACAGCCAAATCCAAGTCCTACTGACCTAATATATATACCACCAAAAATATATCTAAAGACAGCATCAAATATTTTAATATATCATCAAACTATACCACCCAAATATATCACAAATTTCTCCATCTCATTAGTCATCTCCTAGTACAAACTACATCCTCTTGGATGACATGAATGACTTCCTTATGTTCGCCTATTGCCATTCTTGCCATACTCCAGTAGATTTCCTTGCCACAGCAGGAGTTGAAAACATAAATCAGGGAGTTCCCATTGTAGCTCAGGAGAAACGAATCTGACTAGCAACCATGAGGATGCAGGTTTGATCCCTGGCCTCACTCAGTGGGTTAAGGATCCGGCGTTTCCGTGAACTGTGGTGTAGGTCACAGATGTGGCTCGGATTCCGCGTTGCTGTGGCTATGGCATAGGTAGGCGGCTACAGCTCCAGTTTGACCCGAGCCTGGGAACCTCCATATACTGCGAATGCGGCCCTAAAAAGCAAACAAAAAACAAAAAAACAAAAAAAAACCCCAAAACACATAAATCAGATCATGTCACTCTCCAACTTAAAATCCATCAAAGGCTTCCCCTGGTTTATATGTCTCAAAAACAAAAAGCCTTTCCCCAATCCTGGATCTTTGCACTTGTTCCCTAGTCCCAACATGCTTCCCTCTGGTTCTTCACACAGACAGCTCATTCTCACCCTTTTGATAACAGATCTTACGTTGCTGTCCTGGAGAGGACTTCCCTGATCTCATCTCTTAAGTTGTCACCTGCAGTTACTCTCTTTTATATTCTTTATTTCCTTCATGGAATTGTCATTTTAGTGTGGTTTCAAGGAGGAGTAAGGGTAAATGTTGTTCAGTCTGCAATATTTACCTGGCTATTGTGGTCATACTTTGGGGGAGAACAAAAGTTATCACTGTGTTCCAGGGTTTTAAAAATCTGCTTTTTATAAGATTAAATCACAAACCCTTCTTAGATTATGAACTATTCATCTAGAACATGGTTTTTAATGCATCATATTGATGTGTCATAACTTAGGTGGCCAGAGTCTACTGTTAGAAGTTTAAGTTGTTGTTAGTCTTTTACAAAAAGAGTTGAGGAAGACCCACGTGCTTATTAAAGCCCTCAAAAAAAAAAAAAAAATGGAGGTGGGCTTTGGAAATTAAGATTATTGTCTGAATGGAGAATTTATGAGTCAATGAAAGGGTAAATAAAAATGTTTTCACAGAATCATAGAGAACTAGCATTTGGTTTGTCCTTTCAGCTCAGAAGAACTAAAGTTAGGACAAATAAAGGAAGTACAATGCTAAACATTACTGAGCTCATTACACTGAGGTTTCTCACTTAAGCAATGTGGTGGATAGTGATTGAAGAGCAGATTTGGTGGTGAAAGCAATTGATTGTGTTTTGATGTTTAATTTGAGATATTTGTGGAATATCCAAGGGGAGCGGTATAGTAAGCTGTTGAATTTAATGGTGTGTGGTTTAGGAAGAAGTTCTGGTTTAGAGTTAAAGATTGGGGAGACATCAGTTTACACTGTATGGTAATTGAGACCAATGGAACCAGAAGCAAAAATCCAGGGAGAGTATTTAAAATGATAAAATAGGAGAGCCCAGGACAAAATGATGAAGAATATAAACATTTGCAGAATGGACAGAGAAAGATGGACATTTAAAGAAGGTGGAAAACAAGAGGCCAGTGAGTTCTGACCAGGAGCAAAGCTGGGAGAGAATGTGTTGTGAGATTCTCCAGCATTGATTAATCTGACCCTGCTTGACTGGTTATATGGCTGCCAACTTTTCCTCCTTTTTACTCTTTGTTTATATCTCCCCAAACAGGACTCAGAGAGAAAAGCTTTTCCAGAGAGAGCACGTTCTTCTTCAATAGAAGATATACATGTTGTTGTTCTCTAGGTGGAATATCTGGGAAGTTCTTTGAGCTCACGGAATGAGTAGGTGGAGGTCTCTAGGGTGTGATCTGGAGTTTTCAGGGAAAGCTGCTCCTCTCTCCTACAATGGTTCTCTGGCTGATCCTAGCAATGCCTGACATCCTGTGCGCTCAGTCAACCCTCATGAGTAAATGGACCCATGAATATTGAATGACTAAGTATCCTATTAAAATGCAAATACTCTGAGAGGGATGACAAATCAATTGTCAACCCCTATTTAACAAGTTGGTGGGCTGGAGATTTGTTATCAAAACTCTTTCATCTGTGGTCAGTCTCTGCATTCCACTCACAGGGCCAGTTACTGTGGTCGGTTTATAGGCCTAGAGTGAAGGCTTACATGGGAAGGGTATATCTGATCACAGTAGTTCACTTTTACAACTATCTACACAAACCATCTGTTTTCGTGTCCTAGGCTGCCATAACAAATTATGTTATACAAACCAGGTGGCTTAGAACAACTGAAATTTATTGTGTCACAGTTCTGGAGGCTGGAAGTCTGAAATCAAGGTGTCAGCAGAGCTGTGCTGCCACCTGGGAAGGATCTTTCCTTGCCTCTCCTTATCTTCTTAGCTGCTGGTGGTTGTCAGGAATCCATGGCATTCCTTGTCTTGTAGATGTAGCTCTCTGGTCTCTACCCTCATTTTCACATGGCCCTCTTGTCTTCCCTCTATGTCTATGGGTCTCTTTGCCTCTGTTTTTTTTCTCTCTCTCTCTTTTTAAATTATTTAATTTTTGTTTGTTTGTTTGTTTGTTTGTTTTTGCTTTTTTAGGGCTGCACCAACAGCCTGTGGAGGTTCCCAGGCTAGGGGTCGAATTGGAGCTGTAGCTGCCGGCCTACACCACAGCCACAGCAATGCCGGATCCTTAACCCACTGAGCAAGGACAGGGATTGAACCTGTGTCCTCATGGATCCTAGTCAGATTCGTTTCTACTGTGCCATGACAGGAACTCCCTGTTTTCTCTCCTTACAAGGAAACCAGTCATTGGATTAGTGCACACCTTAATCTAGTAGGACCTCATTTTAACTAATTATATCTGCAAATACCTACTTTTCAAATAAGGTTGCATTCTGAGGTCTGGGTGGATGTGAATTTCTGGGGGATACTATTCAATCAGCACACTATCTATTAAAGCTAACTTGTAGGGCAAATCTGGTTGTAGAGATAAGTAATCATGATATGAAATGGGGCACTGACACTAGGTGTGTGTGTGATGTGTGTGTGTGTTTCCATTGTGTAGTATAAAGGCACTTGGCACTTATTGAATGTGAGAGGCAGGAGTTCCCATCATGGTACAGCGGAAATGAATCCAACTAGGAACCATGAGGTTGGGGGTTCGATCCCTGGCCTTGCTCAGTGGGTTAAGGATCCGGCGTTACTGTGAGCTGTGGTGTAGGTCGCTGAGGTGGCTTGGATCTGGCGTTGCTGTGGCTGTGGCATAGGCTGGCAGCTGTAGCTCCGATTAGATCCCTAGCCTGGGAACCTCCATATGCCATGGGTGTGGCCCTAAAAAGACAAAAGACAAAAAAAAAAAAGGAATGTGAGAAGTAACCTGGGATTACCATGCAGTAGGAAAAGAAAGGGTGAAAAGGATGTTAAGTTATCTAAAAAGTATTGTAAGTATATATTATGGGCCAGGTTTTGGGTAAGGCCATGGAAGGAGAGTGGTAAATGGAAGGACATTATTCGAGAAGACAAGATGTGCAATACAGACGTATAGAATAAACATATTTTAAATTTAAAAGCAAAGAAGCATTTTGAGATTTACTGAGTGCTTTGTGAGAGAGAAGAACCAAGAGGAACCTTTTCAGATAGTATGGTCAGGAAGAAACATGTATGTTGTAACTAGAAAGTTGAGGAGGATACAGTAATGGGATGAGCCAAGAGCAGGTGTTTCACTTCCTTCATCAGTTTTTTAGGGCTGGCAGCCTAGCCTCTGAGCAGAGACCTCAAAACTCGGCAGTCAAGATGAAGGCCTTCAGAACCTATCCCACAGCTTAATGTTTAGTTGTACTTCCAGATAGAGGCCTTGATACTTTTCTTCTCTCTTTGCCCTATACTCCTCCTCACTCTACACACACACACACACACACACACACACACACACACACACACACCCCAAACACCACTTTATTCTAACTTATATAAACTTTTTTAACACTTCATGAGGTAGTCTCCTAGAACTGCCAAACCACTTTCTTTTTTTTTAATTTACTGAATTTTATTACATTTATAGTTGTATAACAATCATCACAACCCAATTTTATAGCATTTCCGTCCCAAACCCCCAGCCCATCCCCCATCACCCAACCTGTCTCCTTTGAAAACTGTAAGTTTTTCAAAGTCTGTGAGTCAGTATCTGTTTTGCAAAAAAGTTCATTGTGTGTGTCTGTGTTTTTTTTTAGAGTCCACACATAAATGATAGCATATGATGTTGGTGTCTCACTATCTGACTGACTTCACTTAGCATGATAATTTCTAGGTCCACCTGTATTTGCTGCAAATGCCATTATTTCTTTCCTTTTTTTTTCCTTTTTCTTTTTAGGGCTGCACCCACTGCATATGGAGATTCCCATCTAGGGGTGGATTCAGAGCTACAGGAGCTGGCCTACTCCACAGCCACAGCAACACAGGATCTAAGCCACGTCTGCAACCTACACCACAGCTCACAGCAATGCTGGATCCTTAACCAACTGCGCAGGCAAGGGATCGAACCTGCAACCTCATGGTTCCTTGTCAGATTCATTTCAACTCCTCCACAGTGGGAGCTTCCATTATTTCTTTACTTTAAATGGCTGAGTAATATTCCATTGTGTATATGTACCAAACCTTCTTTATCCACTCTGTTGAAGGACATTTAGGTTGCATCCATGTCTTGGCTATCATATCGTGCTGCAGTGAACATTAGAGTATATGCATCTTTTCAAGTCTTGGTTTTCCCTGGAAAGACGCCCAGGAGTGGGATTGCTGATCAAATGGTAATTCTATATTTAGTTTTCTGAGAAGTCTCCATACTGTCTTCCACAGTGGTTACACCAATTTACATTCCTACCAACAGTATAAGAGGGTTCCCTTTTCTCCACACTCTCTCCAGCATTTATTGTTTGTAGACTTTTTGATGGTGGCTATTCTGGCTGGTATAAGGTGATACCACTTTATTTCCGAATCGTTTGGGAGTTACAGACATCTTGACACTTTAGCCCTACAAATTTCAGCCCGCAACACCTAAGAAAAAGGATATTTTCCTACATAATCACAATATAATTCCTATAATTGGATAATTTAACATTAATTTAATACTATTATCTAATATATACTCCATAACTTAAATTCTTCAAATTGTCTCAGTAATGTCTTTTATAACTGTTTTCTTTTTCTGATCCAAAATCTAATGAAGAATCAAGGATCACACTTAGTTGACATGTCTTTTTAGTCTCCTTTAATCTAGTATAGGTCCCCAAACTATTTTGCCTTTTATACTTGGCCTTTTTTAAAAAATGGCCACACCCAGAGCATATAGATGTTCCCAGGCCAAGGACTGAATGTGAGCCACATCGGTGACCTCAGCTGTGGCAATGTCAGATCGTTTAACCCACTGCACCGACTGAGGATAGAACCTGCACTTCTGCAGTGACCCAAGCCACTGCAGTCAGGTTCTTAACCCATCATGCCACAGTGGGAACTCCCACCTTGATATTTTTAAAGAATCCAAGCCAATGCCTTGTAGAATGTCCAATAGAGGCCCAAACATATACTAGATTTGCAGCAGTTTTTAGTATTTGCATTAAATGCTCATTTGGAAATGTAAAACTAACCGTAATGGCTAGCAACCTATGCTGTTGCAGTTCAAAGTATTCAAAATCAGTTCTGTGGGGTGTGGAAAGATATTTTGATAAAGGGGACTTGCAAACTGCGTTATATAATAAAAAGGAAAAACAGGTTTCTTTGCTGTAGGACTTTTCTAGAAACTCTACATACTGGTAGACATTATGAATCTTTGAAAGAGTTTGAGCTTCTCAAACTTTCAAAGAAGACTTTGTTTGAGGACTATATTAGTTATCCATTGCAGAATAACAAATTACCTCAAACTTACAGACCTAAAGCAACAAGCATTTATTATCATAAACAGTTTCTGAGAATCAGGAATCAGGAAGTGGTTTTGCTATATGGTTCTGGATCAGAGTCTCTCCTCAGGTTGTAGTAAATATGTTGACTGGGGCTGCAGTTATTTGAACGCTTGACTAGGCCTGGGAGGGCTGCTTTCAAGGTGGCTCATTCACGTGGCTATTGGCAGGATGCCTCAGTTCCTCACCATGTGGACCTCTTCATAAGGTTGCATGAATACCCATGCCAAGCAGGCAGCTTCCCCCAGAGTGAACAGTGTACAAGAACAAGGAGAAAGCTGTAATGTCTTTTATGACCTACTCTCAGAAGTTACACACCGTCAAATCTACTAGTGAGTCACTAAATTTAATCCACATGCAAGAGAAGGTGCATTAAATTTTACCCATTTTTTGGCTTCAATTTTTTTTTTTTTTTTTTTGGCTACTCAGGTGGCATGTGGAAGTATGGAACCTGACCACAGCATTGCCCTGAGCATCTAGAGTGACAATGCTGGATCCTTAACGCACTGTGCCACAAGGGAACTTCCTTAGCTTCAATTTTTGCAGGAGGCAATGTCAAAGAATTTGTGGGAATATTTTAAAATCACTCTAAGGACTATTTTGGGGATTTAGAATTCTTCATGACACACTTTAGAAAATATTATTTAGAATGTTGAAAGAACTCAGGGTTAGAAGTTAACACAAGAGGTGTGTCTTAGTTTTACCTACCTGGCTAGTTGTGACTTATTAACAAGTAACTTGGTTATTGAGATTTCAGGCTTATCTCTGAACTTGTTGAGATTGAATTTCTGTTGTTGTTGTTGTTCATGCCCACAGCTTGTGGAAGTTTCCAGGCCCGGTATCAAACCTGTGCCCCAGCAGTGACCCAAGCCACTGCAGTGACAAAACCAGATCATTAACCCACTGTGCCACTGGAGTATCCGCTTGAATTTTTACATAAGTAAAATCAAGATGCTCATACTATCAATCTTTGCAATATCTTGGGTTTATTATGAAGATAAAATAAACTAATGTACATAAAAATGCTTAAGTAATTAAAACATACTACTCAGAATCACTCTTAACTAAAATCACTGGCCAGCATATGGCCTATCAAATCACTGAATGCTAGATTCTATTTTTTCTTTTTTCCTTTTTTTTGGTCTTTTTAGGGCCACACCTGCAGCATAAGGAGGTTCCCAGGCTAGGGGTCCAATCGGAGCTGTAGCCGCCCGTCTACACCACAGCCACAGCAACACGAAATCCGAGACATGGCTGCGACCTTACACCATAGCTCACTGAAACGCCAGATCTTCAACCGAGTGTGGCCAGGGATCGAACCTACATCCTCATGGACACTAGTCAGATTCGTTTCTGCTGAGCCACGACAGGAACTTTTAGATTCTGATTTTTCATATTAAAAAACTCCTCTTCCAGAAGTTCCTTTGTTGTGCAGCAGGTCAAGGATCTGGCATTGCCACAGCTATGGCACAGACTGCAACTGCAGTACATGTTTGATCCGGGCCCATGCCTCAGGTTTGGCAAAAAACAAAAGCAAAAGCCAAAAAAAACCTTTTATTTCATCTTCTAGGAGAATGTCATATGCATAGATGTACTTAAAAATACTTTTAGTAAGTCTTATAGCAACTCTATAGGAATTTTAACCAGACATTTGTCTTCTTAGGCAATTGCTTCTTTGCTAGACATATAGAACTTTTCCTAGGCAAGGTCACTGTGAAATGAGTTGTTGTTGTTGTTGTTGTTTTTAAAGACCTTTCTGTCTTCCCACCCTAAATCATAAGAAGGCTGCTTTTCTCCTACGTCTCATCAGCTGGCTCCAAAACAGTTCCTGAAGAGCAGTTCGGAAAGTGTTTAAAGCAACAGCAGCCTCAACAAAATAAGTTCTGAGTCTCCTATGGTGACCACATGGCAGGATAAAGCAGGGTTGGATGCCCGAGTCTTGATGGGACGTGCTTGTCCAAGATTAGTCTCCTTACTTTAAAGTCATATCCCATTACCAAATGAACCACACAGACCAGACATAAAGAAAAATATTGCTGCCAGCCAACTGCAGTTTTTAAATCCAAAGAGCTTAGAATACTTATAGGCATAATCTTGTTAATCTTCATAATACTGTAAGGTAAGTCAAAGTATCATCGCTCTTAAAGGCAAGTGTGGCTAAACTTGGGTTTATTTTAAATCTCTGTATTTTTCTAATACCCTGCTCTATGCAACTATTATTTGAATATCGAACATGGTTTAGTCCTAGTACATAAAAAAAAAAAAAGAACAGAACATAGATATTAGGGTTGAATTAGGACCAGAGCTCTTAACTTAGAAAGAGCTATTGGTCAATACATTAATTAAGACATCAAGTTTACACCCTGTTGTCAACAGTAATTGTTTATTGCCTAACTAAACCCTCCTTAATTTATTATAGTCATTAGTGTCTGTTAGCAAGGAAGAATGTGCTTGGATTTTACAAGGGTATGTGGTTAGCAGTTTTCTGTCTCTGAACTGGGACCTGACTCACTTGATCTTCTCACCTCACACTTAACACAGAACCCAGCTTGACTTAAGAAATGATTAGCCTTCGTTGTAGAATTATAAACAGTCATAGGTCCTTCTGTTCTGTGCCTCAGCTCTCAAAGTTATCAAATGAGAGAATAGGATTACATGATCTCTAAATTATCTCATACATCCAAAATTCTCAGTTAATGATTATCTTCTTTTTTTTTTTTTGCCCTAGGTGTGGCATGTGAAAGTTCCCCAGGCCAGGGATCGAACCTGTGCCATAGCAGCCTCGTGAGCTGTTGCAATGACCACAATGGATATTTAACCTGCTGGGCCACAAGAGAACCCCCAATGATTATGTGCTTTGATACAGAGATTAAAGCAACAATGATAGAAAGAAATACCCCAAATTAGAGCATTTGAGACAATTTGAGTTATTTGCATATTTTCATATTTTCCTAAAATTCAGTTTGAAGGACAATAACTTGATCCAGGAAAGTGAAAGTCCTCTGGCCACCTCAGTATGGGCTTTCAGAGAAGGAGAGGGAAAAGGAGAAGGAGAGGGAAGAGGGGAGAACTTTTGCTTTGTGGTTCAGCAATGCGTATTTGGGGCAGCAGGCAGTCTCCAGGAATCTAGACCTCACTGAGGAAGTAGGCTGTTAAGGGAAAATTGCTAAATCTATAGAGGTAAATCCAAGGTTTGTAGGGTCTACAGCTTCTTCAACTTTAAAGACACTCTTTTTTTTTTTTTTTTTTTGCCTTTTCTAGGGCCGCACCAGTGGCATATGGAGGTTCCCAGGCTAGGGGTCTAATCGGAGCTACAGCTGCCGGCCTACGCCAGAGCCATAGCAAAGCAGGATCCAAGTCGCATCTGCAACCTACACCACAGCTCACGGCAACACCCTATCCTTAACCCATTGAGCAAGGCCAGGGATCGAACCCTCAACCTCATGGTTCCTAGTCGGAATTGTTCCCGCTGCACCAAGACGGGAACTCCTTTTTTTCTTTTCTTTCTTTTTTTTTTTTATTACTCAGTGAATTTATTACATTTGTGGTTGTACAATGATCATCACAATCCAATTTTATAGGATTTCCAACCGACAACCCCAGTGCATCCCCCCACCCCCAAACTGTCTCCTTTGGAGAGCCTAACCACTGGAACTCTAAATGCACTCCTAAAAAAAAAAAAAAAAAAAAAGAGGAGTTCCCGTCGTGGCGCAGTGGTTAACGAATCCGACTAGGAACCACGAGGTTGCGGGTTCGGTCCCTGCCCCTGCTCAGTGGGTTAACGATCCGGCCTTGCCGTGAGCTGTGGTGTAGGTTGCAGACGCGGCTCGGATCCCGCGTAGCTGTGGCTCTGGCGTAGGCCGGTGGCTACAGCTCCGACTGAACCCCTAGCCTGGGAACCTCCATATGCCGCGGGAGCGGCCCAAGGAAATAGCAAAAAGACAAAAAATAAATAAATAAATAAAAAGAAAAAGAAAAAAAAAGAATTCAGAATTAAGTATGAAAATGCATATTTATTCAGAATCGAATTCATTTCGAAGTGAATATTTATTTGAATGTTCATAGCCTCTCCAGTACCATCCAAAACAGAGAAGGTGCCTTGGAGGAAATTTGGATAGAGACTGAAGTCTTAACTAATCATGTTTGAAATATCTTACTCTTCAAATTTTATAAAAACCTATGGCCATTGCTAACCCCTGCTCAGGTTCTGGAAGGGGTCTGTGAAAGTGAGGAACCCAGAAGCTTTGGTTTTATTTTATTGGTTTCACATTCCCTCCGCTATTGTAAACATGAGACATATCTGTCTAGTCTAATAGATACTTCAATTGGAAGTTTATTTAAATGAAAAAGAAAAAAATGGCATATGTATAACTGAATCACTTTGCTGTACACCTGAAACTAATATAACATGTAAATCAACTATACTCTAATATAAAATAAACATTTTAAAAAAGAAAAAAATGAAGCCACTACAAAAAAGAGAAAGACCTGTGTAAACAATCACAACGATTCCAGGCTATATATATATATATATATATATACACACATATATACACACACACACACACATATATACACATATACATATATACACACACACACATATATATATATATATATATATATATTTTTTTTTGTCTTTTTGCTTTTTTCTGGGGCCGCTCCCATGGCATATGGAGTTTCCCAGGCTAAGGGTCTAATCAGGGCTGTAGCTGCCTGCCTATGCCAGAGCCACAGCAACACGGGGTCCAAGCCATGTCTGCAACCTACACCACAGCTCACAGCAACACCAGATCCACAGAGCAAGGTCAGGGATCGAACCCCCAACTTCATGGTTCCTAGTCGGATTCGTTAACCACTGAGCTACGATGGGAACTCCATCCAGGCGATATTGTTAAGTGGAAAAATTAGGAATGGGATAATATAGCATGACCCCATTTATATATTAAAAAAACCCCAATACTGAAGCAATGTATGTGTGTGTATATATGCGTATGTGCTATATATTTGCTACATATCCGATCCTTGAGAGTGGTTACTTTTGAAGAGTATATAGGGGTGTGGGGCATTAATCCAATTTTGCATAACAGATATTTATGTATTACATGTAGGCCTTCTCATAGTAATAACTGCACATCCCTCCATAATCTCTATTTCAACCATCCCATTCTCACACTATCTTTGGCTACTGTTCCAATTCACTTCCTCTAGAGCCTCTGTCTACTTTTGACCTACCAGGATCTATAATTAAGTCTCCTATCATTCAATGTCCTCAGTCCCTTCTTTGCCTCAATTCCATCCTAACTCAGCTTAAATTCCATGGTCCATTATTATAATCACTCTCTTGCATACACCTTAACTGCCCTGCTACCTCTCTTTGTCATACTTACTTGGTAAACTCCATCCCTGATTGAATCCAACTCTCCTACTCTGCCCCGGCAGCTTGACTGTTGAATGTGGCTGGAGAAAAATCACACAACTCATGCTGCCTGGTCTCGTTTTAAATTCCTCACCTAACGTCAGAGGAGCTTTTAGCACGGACCTGGAATCCTCCTACATTTTCCATGGTCTATTCACACTCCCACACTCTTTGGTGGCTGTTTCATACTTTTTCCTCTCTTTTCGAACCTCCGTAACTCCTCCACCATCCTCACTCTTAGCTTATGACTATGTTACTAATTCTTTGAGAAAAAAAAAATAATAATCAGGGGGAAAAATGCCAAAATACCTACCTTGCACCAACTCTCAGCACTGTATCCAGCCCCTGTTGTCTGCCTTCTTTCCTGTTCCTGTGGATGAAACACCAGCGCTTTCATTTTAGGCCAACTCTATTGTGCACTAACCCCATCCCGTTCTCACCTGCTTAACGTCCAGGGCCAAAGACCTATGGGTACAGTAGGCACAGTGCCCAGGGCCCACTTTACTTTTAGGGGCTCATGAACATGTTTAATTCCCTTTAAAATCAGAAGAAAAATAGGAACTTTCAGGTAAAAAATGTTTTAATGTATGATGCTCATGTATTCATTCTTATACAATGCAGCTTTTGCTTTCCCAGGTCTCTTTACAAGGGCACTAATCCTACTCATGAGGCCTCTACCTTCATGACCTAATCACCTCCCAAAGGTCTCACCTCCTAATACCATCACCCTGGGGATCAGGCTTTCACATATGAATCTGGGAGGGACACAAATGTTCAGTCCATAGCGTTACCTAAACCCTGTTGTGAGTCACCTTCCCTTCCAACCACTCACTCCCCATCAACTTTCTGCCTCTTTTTTAAAAGCAAAACTTAAGAGACTTGTCTGCATTTACTGTCATAGGTCACTTTCCTCCCATCTCCTTTGACTTCTGGTTTTCACACCCGCTTGGAAACTGCTTTCTTGACAAGGTCCCAATGGTCTCCATGAGACTAAATCCAGCAGCCAGTTCTCAGTCCTCTTCTCACTTCACTTAGCAGCAGCATCTTAAATAGTTGATCATACCTTCCACCTAAACTACTTTCTTCACTTGGCTTCTTTGTAGGGAGTCCACATAGTTTTTCATTCTGAATAATGACATTTTTGAAGGTGGAAGTTGGGCCTTGCTACTGATTACACTGACACAGATGCCAACTGGGATCATCTCAGACAAACTGGACCATAGAGTCACTGATCTTCTAGGAAACCACACCTTCCTGGATCTTCCTCCTCAGTTTCCTTTGCTATCCTTTTCTTCTCTCCAACCTCTAAATATTGGACTTACTAAGGCATCCTTAGACCTCTTCTTGTTCATTTCCTTTTCTTCCATCTCTGTACTTCTTTAGGGCTATTTTCCAACTGCTACACACTGGTATGCTCTACTGCTTGATAAAATGTTGAAATATTTCCATTAAAATTGGTAGAGAGTTGCTCTCAAACTCTCTAATGCCCTCCTCAACTGACCACTCCAGCCTCACTCTGGGACCCTCACATCTACCATGATCTGGTTTCTAATGTATTAATAACACCTGGCCCTTTAGAACTGTACTCAAGCACCTTCTAATTGGTTAGTATGATTACCATACGGGTTATTAAATATTTTGAGTATCATCCTTACATTCATTTATAGGACTTTAAATGAACTTCTAAATTTATACCTCCAGGAATTCCCATCATGGCACAGCAGGAACAAATCTGACTAGGAACCATGAGGTTGCAGGTTTGATCCCTGGCCTCGTGTTGTGTAGGTCACAGACGTGGCTCGAAACTGATGTGGCTATGGCTGTGGTGTAGGCCAGCAGCTGTAGCTCTGATTGGACCCCTAGCCTGGGAATCTCCATATGCCACCGGTGTTGGCCCTGGAGAGCAAAATAAATTAATTAATTAATTTATACCTCCAGCTCAGAACCCCAAGACTTGTATATCCAGTTGCCTAGCCAATATGTCAACTTGTATTCCTAAGGGGTATTTTGAATTTAAAATGCCCTGAATTTTCCCTCCAAACCTGCTCATACGATCTCCCTCAATTTAGGAAATGACAACTTTATTCTTTCATTTGCTCTGGCCCCAAGTCCTGGTTTGTTTGTTTAACTCCTCTCTTTCATACCCCACATCCAAGCTATTGGGATAGGCTGTTATTGCTACCTTCAGATATATATCCATTTTTCACTACTTCCACAGCTGTTACTTTCCACCATTGTCTCTCACCTTGACCACTGAAGTAGCTCCTGTTTCCATCTTTGCCCTTTCTAGTTCTTTTCAACTCAGCAGACAAAGTGGTTATGAAACAAGACAGCCCATGTCAGAATCCTCCTATCTCACTTATATAAAACCCAAACCCTTACAATGGCCTCAAGGTCCTATGTGTCTGCTCCACACCACCCACTTCTTACCTCTGACTCCATCTCCTTCTCTTCTCCCCATCCTCCATCCACTCCAGCCACACTCGCCTCCCTGCTCCTCCCTACCAGACACGTTCTGGCAT
The DNA here is from genome assembly GCF_054392235.1 of Sus scrofa. Lineage (NCBI taxonomy): Eukaryota > Metazoa > Chordata > Mammalia > Artiodactyla > Suidae > Sus > Sus scrofa. The sequence continues at coordinate 166,818,276 of NC_139395.1, forward strand.
CAGAGCCTTGGCACTTGCTGTCTCCCCCTGTGTGTGGCCTGTTCTTTCCCCATGCTGCACACAGCTGGCTTTTTGCCTCCTTTAGGTTATTTATTAAAGGTCACTCTTTCAGTGGAGTCTTCCTCTAACAAATTATAACCCCCACCCATTGCCCTTTCCTGATTCATTTTTGTTCACACTGTTTATAACTACCTGACTCACTGTAGATTTTACTTCTGTTATTTGTTAGTTTTGTTCCTTATTGTCTTAGTCTGCTTGGACTTCCAATAATAAGATACTATAGACAGAATGACTTAAACAACCTAAATTTATTTCTCACAGTTCTAGAGGCCGAAAATCTGAGATCAGGGTGCTGGTAAATAAGTTTCATTCTGAGGCCTCTTCTCTTGGCTTGCACAAACCTTTCTCATGCTTATGTGACTTCTTTGTGCAGGTGCCTGAAGGGGGGTGGGAGAGAGACAGAGAATGGAGAGAAGGAACATGCTTTCTGATGTCTCCTTTTTGGCTACTAATCCCATCAGAGGGTCCCCCCTTCATGACCCTAGTTCTTTTCCAAAGTCTCCATCTCCAAATACCATCACATTGGGGTTTAGGGCTTCAACATATGAACTTTGAGGGGGCACAATTCTGTCATTAACACTCCATGTAACCTCAGAGCCTTGCATAGTGTCTGGTATGTAGTAGGTACTTGGGAATTAATTGCTGCATGAATTTGTAATTAGGAATAATGGTGAATATTGCTTATTAATTTTATAATTTTTCAAAATGTTTTACCGCTATTAAATTTTACTCACTATTAATATGCTATAGGGAAAATCTCCCAGAACAGAGTAGCTATTTTTTCACAGCCCTGTTCTAGAACTTTTATATAAAGTAGTAAAATACAAATTTTATGTATTCTTTGGAAGTGTTTGTACAAAAGGATATATTGTGCAGACTTACACACCTAGGGTCAGAGAGATTAGGGGCACAGTGTTCTAAGCCAGTCATGCAGTCAAGTCCATCTACCCCAGTCTTTGGCCACACTGCTGAATTCAATATCATATAGTGGCTAGAGAACTTTTGCTGGCAAACCCATCTCTCTCCAATAATACTGAAAACTGAGCTAGGGAAAAGCAAGAAATCAGGCCCTCTATTCTTCCAGGAAGATTGGAAACAGAAGAAAGTTAAAAATGAACTGGACCTATGGAGATGCTGTAAGGGTTTTCCAACTCAGCCTTTCCTTTTCTTGTGATACTTAGACTAATTCTCCTTGTAAAAATTCATTAATAGGCAGAATATATGGTGAAACTTCTTTTGTCATCTATGATACTCTTCTGTGGACATGGACCTATCTTTTATTCTGTCCACTTAAGATCAGTTTCATTTACCAAGTTAATCAGGAAACTATAATCATAAAACTGAAGAGTCATTAATAATTCTAGTGGATGTTTTCTAGTATTTTTGAACATTAGCCTCTGAGGAATCTCTTTAACATGACAACACATAGAGATAGTCATATAATAACCCCCTGGACACCTTTGCAACCCTGAATCTGAACATTACTCACTTCTCAGACTTTCCAGGAAATCTCCAGGGAACATCACTCCTTATTGCAAAGAGATGGGAGTTGTCAATCACTCCCCCCCCCCACCACAGAGATATTCAGAATCATCTCAAACCTGGTTTCTTTAGGTGTTAGAAAGGAGCTCAATTCAATAAGTCATGGAAGATGGCTATAACCTTATAGGATTTAAGAGATACAAGGAACTTAATTTTATATCCAGTTTTTACGTAATTTCTGAAAGGGAGTGATGCCCAAACTGTCCCTTTCTTTTTCCCCCACCCCCCCAAAAATGTTTTGGGTAAAGCAGATATATCTTATTTAAGGAAACCTGACTGGGAGTTCCCACTGTGACATAGTGGGTTAAGGATCCAGCACTGCCACAGTTGTGGCGTAGGTTGCAGCTGCAGCTTGGATTTGATCCCTGAGCCAGGAACTTCCAAATGGCATGGATGGAGCCAAAACAAACACACAAACAAACAAACACTTGACTGGAAGAAATGGGTGTTGCTTTCAGTTATGATGCCCTCTGTTACCTGATTCTTATACAGCAATTTTTAGTAATACATTTTCCTCTCACTTCCAGTTTGAACAGCACTAGTTTAGAATTATGAATTCAGAGCATATTTTTGCTTAGGGAAAAAATGGCTTCATAACAGAAACAGACTCATGAACACAGAGCACAGACTTGTGGGTTGCCAAGGGGGAGGGAGAGGAAGTGGGATAGACTGGGAGTTTGGGGCTAATAGATGCAAACTATTACATTTAGAATGGATAAGCAAGGAGGTCTTGCTGTATAGCAAAGGGAACTATATCCAATTACTTGTGATAGAACATGATAGAAAATAATAATGAGAAAAAAATGTTTATGTATGTATAACAGAGTCACTTTGCCGTATAGCAGAAATGACAGAACATTGTAAATCAACTTTAATAAAAATGTTTTAAAAAGTGGCTTTATAATCAAATATGAGGACCTACAATAGAAAATAACTTTTTTTTGTCCTTCAGTTTTCTCAACTGCCTTACATATCAACTCAAAATTTGTCTGGATAAATGGCTATGGAATTTATAAATGTTTTGTTTAAGGCTATTGGTATAGACGCTAATAATGAATCTAATGAACTCATGGTAAAAGAAACATTAAATGAAAAGAGGAGTCAGTGATACCTTTTGTCACTGTATTTTTTTTTTTTTTTTTTTTTTTGCTATTTCTTGGGCCGCCCCTGCGGCATATGGAGGTTCCCACGCTAGGGGTCGAATCGGAGCCATAGCCACTGGCCTATGCCAGAGCCACAGCAACGCGGTATCCGAGCCGCGTCTGCAACCTACACCACAGCTCATGGCAACGCCGGATCGTTAACCCACTGAGCAAGTGCAGGGACCGAACCCGCGACCTCATGGTTCCTAGTCGGATTCGCCAACCACTGCGCCACGACGGGAACTCCTTTTGTCACTGTATTGGTGCTTTCTTCACTGATGCAGAGTAGAAATTGGTTGGTAGCTTCAGTAGTTTCAGGACTCATTTTACTGATCAAATACAAAACAAAACAAAATGTACAAATATTTGAGAAGGTGGGTTCTTTATATCTGATTTAGAAAATTCTATTCTGCGAGTAATTCCAAGAATCAATTTGGATATTTCCTTAATTAATTTCAAGGAATGTTTCTCTTAATTGAAAATTGTATGACCTACATCAGAAACATGTATTTGAATTGTTCTGTAGCTCAAAGTGCAGTTTTCACATCCAATACCTTATTTGCTTCTCACATTACCTCCCTAATGGTAGACAGGGCAGGTCAGATATACCTGTTTCGCAAAAGAGTTAACCAGAGGAGGAAAGAAGCTAAGCAAGGCCAAGGTCACAGAGCTGATGAATGGGGGAATCAAGATTTGAATACAAATCATTGGGCTCCAAATATCTCCAATACATTGTATTGCATCTCCTACTTTAAGCTAATATGATTGCAGTTGGGATACTGCTCAGGTAATTCAAACAAAGACAGTTTATCTGGGGGCCTAAATTACTCAGAATACTGACTGGATATTTTTGATTGCTTTGCAAATTGAGACATGACCTGAGTGTGACTGAGGAAAAAAACATAAGGACTACATTTCTAAAAATGCCCTTATTGGGGTTACCGGTACTTGCCCCTATTTCTCAAATCTGTAGTCAGTCTAAGAATTGTTTCTAGAGCCAAGAGCTCCCAAATGATTTTTGTTAGCACATATAACCACTCCTCAGCTATAGAGACTTCATTAATTATTCATATCTTGCTATATGTCACATTATTTTCCTCAGGACTAAAGAACCTAAAGTTCTAGATTCTCTTCCCTAGTGATGTAAAAAGTGTACTTCAATGATACTAAAAAGTATATTTAACTGTACCTCCTACAGCACAGGTTTTCTTCCTAATTAGTTATTTGAGATAAATATAAATAAACATTACTAATATACTTAAGTAGACAAACATATAAGATAATCATGGTATTATTAGATGGTTATGTGAACCTTCTATTTTTATTTATTTATTTATTTATTTATTTATTTATTAGGGCTGAACCCACAGCATATGGAAGTTCCCAGGATAGGGGTCAAATGGGAGCTGCAGCAGCTGACAGCTTACACCACAGTCAAGGCAACTTGGGACCTGAGTCAAGTCTGTGGCCAGTGCCACTGCTCAGGGCAACACCAGATCCTTAACCCACTGAATGAGGCCAGGGATGAAACCTACATCCTCACGGATATTGGTCAGGTTTGAAACCTGCTGAGCCACAATGGGAACTCCCTATGTGAACTTTCTAGAGGTGCAGATCTCTTGTCATATGAGATGAGTTTGTTAATGTGAGACCATTTTTCAGAAATGTGGACTAAAGTTACTATTTATTTGTGTTCCAGAGGTGCTATTAAATATCTATCAGTTATTTCTTAAATTTTGCATAAATATACACAGAATACAAAATTCTTTAGTCACTAAACAGTTACCTGGACATGGAAAATTCATCTATGCAAAGCCCTTACTTTAAGTGCCTGGTTTTGCCAGGCCCTCATGGTCTTGGAAGGTATGTAAAATTTTTGCCCACATGTAAGCCTCCAGCAATAGGAAATTCTACAAGTAAAACTGGTGATGTTGGCTAGAACAGGCCCTCTACAGGTCTGGGAGGCCACTGCCTGGCTTATAGCCTAGCAGATAGCTCATGCTGGAAAATTATTTGTGGAATAAGTGAATGAAAGATCCACTAGCTGATTTGGAGGCCTTGTCTGCCCTACCGTTCCATCAACTGTCTCCACCCCTCAATAACTTGAACTGTTATCAGTGGGGAAGAGTTTGGAGACTCCTTTCCATTAAAAATGTCAAAAGGAAGTAAGTTATCCTGTGGCAGGTTAAGGATCTGGTGTTTTCACTGCAGCACTTAGGTTGCTGCTGTGGTTTGGGTTTGATCCCTGGCTGGGAAACTTCCATATGCCACAGGTGTGGCCAAAAAGAAAATGTAAATAATTACAGTTTAACCCAAAACGTTAATTCTAATTGCAGTTCAGCCCAAAGATTAGTGCTAGCTGAAAGAGAGAACAAATAGAAGAACAAATGTGACTGACAAACTGACTGAAGCTGGTAAGAGCTCACCAAAGGGACAGATGAGCTGGAGCTGATATGAGCTGGAACCAGAAGCCTCTGGACTAATGGATACATCAGCTGGTTGCTCTGTTTAGTTTAGAACAATTCAACAACGCATATTGTGTATCAGGTGCAGGTCATAGTGTTAGGTGCTAGCACTACCAAGGGTCCGAAATTAGGAAACAGGGTATATTTATATTTAAACAGTATTTTAGTTACAGTTTCAAATAATATGCTTGGTATTTTTCCTCAACTTCCAGAAATCTTTTTAGGTTAAGTATCTCTAAATTTTAAATGATGGGGTAATCTGAAAAAAGTGTAATACATACGCTATGTTTTCCTCTATTTATTTTGTATATTTCGTACTAGACAACAAATGGACCTATTGCTTTAAACATACTGAGCATATTATTTTACAATGTAATAATATTCCACTTAAAAATAAATTAATCCAATGTTCCTTAATTTTTCTGATATACTAAAAGAAGCTTATGCAGATAGATTCCCAAGGAACTCTAGTCTAATAGAAGAGAAGGACATGGGGAACAAATCATTACACAGACTAAGAGCCGTCACAGAGAAATATAAAAGGAACAGAAGTGACTTCCCACTTGAGCAAGAGATTACTGCTTTGGGGAGAGGTAGCAGAGAGTCAGGAAAGAACTGTGGCACTGTCTGAGCAGGGTTTCGAGCAGTAAGTAGGCATTTACCTAGAGGACAAGGCGGGAAAGGAATTCTGGGGAGAGGACAGGCATAGTGCAAGAACATAAAGGTGGGAGAGAAAGTTGTGTGTTCAGAGAACCACAGCTAGTTTAGTATTGCTCAAAGTTTCAATGAGAGGCGGTGGTGAGAAGTAGTCAGGGGCTAATATGTAACATATAGTCAAATTTGTTAATGAGTCAAATTTTATTTTATAGAGTTCATGGGGAATCAGCAAATGATTTTAAGTAGGGAAATAATTTGGTCAGACTTGTTGAGAAAAGGCAGCAGTCCCTATGGTCATTGTACAGCCTCTCAACATTCCTATGACCTGAGAGTAGGTTGAAAAGAAAGAGATAAAAAGCGAAATAAATAGAAGTCAGGATGTTATAAGCTTGCTAAATCTATTTGTTTTAGTGACAATGTATGATTCTCTGTGTTCAGTGCTTGAGACTGAAGGTGGAGGAACAGTGGCCTACTTATTTCTTTTTTGAGCTATAACTTTTCCACTCTACAAAACAAAAGTAGCAATTGTTTTAGGATAATTTGTCACGCTCCCTTTATTATTTCCTTTTCTTTTTTCCTACTTCTAAAATATCAACATTGGGTAGGCATGAGGTCACAGGAAGAGGAATGGTTGCATTAGATGGGGTATCCGTGTGGCTTCTTTCTCACTTCATGTATTTCCTTACAGCAATGGGAGTTGGTAGCATGGAAGCATGGAAAACCAAAATCCAGGGATCATCTGCAAGTCTTATTTTAGGAACCTGTTTTAGCCTTTTCTGCCGTCAAACCTCTCTGGCTTTTCTTTTCCCTTTTTTTCTTTTTAATATTAGAGTTCTTACCAGTTAACATTGTCAGAAAGGGAATAACTGTGTTTCACCCAGTTTCTCACTCCCTCTGGGAGAGAAACTACAACAGTCAAATATCCAGAAGGGAAGCAATTATAAGAGGAAGCTAAGGACAATCAAGATTTGACTGTATGCTTGTTGTAATTGTTGAATTATTTACATTCTTTGATTCCTCTTGGACCGAGCTGATGTGGTCGGGATGGTAGAAAGAACATTGGGCAAGGAACCAGGAGGTGGGTCTCTGGATTTCATTCTGCAATTAATTAACTGTGTGTCTTCAGATAAATCACTTCTTCGAGTCTATTTTCTGATCAGGAAAAAGAGGGAGTGCGATTATATCAATGCTTCTTCAGTTCTATTTTGCATTAGATTCACCTGAGGTGGTTCCAAAATACACAGATTTCCAGATCCGACTGGAGGATATAGTGTCATGGTGAGCCTGTGGACTCTGCATGGGACTGGACTCTACCCCCTGCCAGGCCACTTACTAACTAGGTGATCTTGTACAAGTTATTTCCAGTCATTTTTCTAATCTATAAAGCGGGGATAACAATAACAGTATCTACTCAATATTGTCCCTGGCAGGGTAAAGTGGTAATAATGCTTTTAAAACATACATTATATTGTCTGCCTCATTCTAAGCATTCAATAGATATTATCATTTGCATAGCCCATAGGATGTATGTATGGGGTGTGAATGTGTGTGTTTGGTGCAGGGTAGGTGCTCTATAAGCACCTGTTGAATAAATAAGGGAAGTATAACTGAAGGGTTTTTTTTAAGCAACATTTATTTGACCTCACATCTGAGATTCTTTATTAGCCCCAGGCATTACTTCCCCAAGAGAGGTAAGGATAGTTTGAGGGAAGTCTAAACGTTGTGCTCAATCTTTGTCCTCTTCTTATTCTTAGATTCATGAGAGCCTCAGGATAATTTAAAAAAAATAATTAAACGATAAAGTCCCATTAAAAGGCAGGGAATGAGTCTCAAGGACTTTGCTGGCTGGATCCAGCCGGCCACTACATAATACCATGACTCCCACCCGGGTGTGCGTCTCCCATTTTACCTCACAAGACGTCGTGAAATTCTCAAAGTCACTGTCATTGCAATTGACTTTGGATCATTTTTAAAAAGCAGTAATCCATTTCTCATTTTGTTGACCGAGCAGAAAACAGGGCAATGTAACTTTAAAAAAGCTTGAAAATCAGCGATATCATAAATAGCGAACTTCTGTCCCCCATTAAGCTACTGATCAAAACTCTCCGCGTACATTGAACTGTGTGTTTTTTTCCGGTGGTGGTAGCTCCTCGCCTAATTTCCAGCTTGCGATTCTCCCTGGTGTTTTTAGTGAGAGGAGTTACCAGTTGAGTACCAGCGGAGAGGAAATCGCCTCTGAATCTCTGGAGGTGGCCTCCTAGAAAGATCGCTGGGAGGGGAGGAGCCCTGATTGTCCTGGAAGAAAAGCAAGGCCCCATCCGGGAAGTCACGGCTTGCCGGGAGGCTGGGGTCGGCAGCTTTGGCTCCTGGAGGTGCAAAAGCAGAGTGCCAACCTGGAAGCTGGGGCCTGCGCGGCTGGAGGGGTCAGTGGTGCAAGTGAAAGATGCATAGCCGCACCGACATGCGTGGGCTCCGGCCCCGCCCCACCACGCGTGGGTAACGGGTTGAAACGGATCAGGGGCCATCCTTGCCAGGCAGGCGCAACCGCAGCCTGGTATCTACTCCTGCATCGACCGGCGCAGCAGGGGGCAGAGAGCCCTGGGCCTCGCGGGGCGCGGTAGCCCCTCCCTTCCGAAGCCCGCGCTTCCGCCCGAGACCCGGCGGTTGCCGTGACCGTGGCTATGCCTCGCCTTCCGCCTGCGCCTGGGAGCTGCTGCGGCCGCCTGCTCGCGTCCCTGCGCGCCGCGCCCACAGGCCGCGGGAAGGGAGAGCGCCCGGGTGCGGGCACCTCCGCCACGCGCCGGAGACCTTCTCGGAACTGGACGTTGGGAGGGCTCTGTCAGCCCCGAGTATCGCCCCCACCCGGGATGATCCACTCGACACCTGCGGCCGCTCGAGAGCCGGAGCTTGGCGTGACTGTGGCTGCTGGCTGCCGCCACGGCGAGATAAGAAGGAAAACGGAGCTAGCGGAGCTTTCCTCCTTTCTCAAGACTCGCACAGACACTGGCGAGCCCGACCCCAGACGGGGAAGGGTGGGGACCTCGGTGGGGGCCAATTGGATCCCTGATCTCTTGCTGCAACCAGCAGATGGGGGCGCCAGTACTAGAGCTGTGAGCCTGTACTGGGACCTTCCTGTTGTGGTCCCTAGACCCTCCGCCGGGAGTGTCTTCTCGCTTACAAAGTCTGGTGTGGAAGACAATTCTCCTCCCTCTTCCCCTCCCTCCCTTCCCCCACTCACCTTCGTTCGTCTATCTCTAGTCTTCTTTACAAAACGGGCCAAGGCAAATATGGACACGAGTGAACAAGTTAGAATACAACAAAACGTGTGTGTGTGTATGTGAAGGGAAGGAGTAGTGGGGTGGGAGAAAATAATGAAAATAAAATTAGAAATATCTGAGTATGTAACAATAACACCCAAGTTCCCTGCCTGCTGTCAGTCTCAGCTGCGGAGGCAATTTTTACACGTCAAGTCCTAGGAGAAAATTAGTCCAGAGTATCTGGAAGCTTTCTTCTCACTATTTATTTTACTTTTATGAAGCTTAAACACATTCCCACCAAATAAGTAGCCTCAACGCTAAAGAAGTAGCATGCTGTTGGGAGCCCATTCCTAAACACAATTGAAGCGGCTTCTCAGGGAGGGTGGCCTTTGTCACCTCTGCAGCAGAGGTCGTCACTGGGCTGCTTAATGTGTCGCACGAGGGGACAGGTGCTTGGGAAAACATGACACTGTGATGTAAGGAATGACCCCCCAACCCGACTGAGGGCAACTGCTTTTCATAAGGTTGAGGTAGGTTGGTGGAAAACATGAACTGAACCTTGGGTGTCTCCTGCCCGTTTCCCCACCCCCCACCCCACCCCCCCCGCGCTCCTCCCCAGCCTTCATGAAGCAGGGACAGATTCCTCCTCTCACCTCAGCATCCTCTACCTCCTTTGCTAACACTTGCATTAAAACGCCGAAGTCTGGGTGGGAGGAGTGTTTGCTTAAAGGAAAAGCAGGGTCGCTCAGAGTCCTCTCCATACTGCGTAGTCATAGAATATTCTTTTATTCAAGAGGCCCTTCTAGTTGATTCTAACCGGGCTCAGGTTATTTTCCCCTTCGCCACCGATAGGGGGCGGCAGATGTCCTGCGATGCCCTGGCGACCTGCAGGAAGAGAGTCCTGTTGTCTCTGGGTATCCGGCTTAATTGATCGTGTTGGAGGGCAGGACATACTGACTCCTCGTCCATTTCAACAGCTGCTGGCCCTCCGGTCTCCGACCTTGGGGGCCTTTTGGGGACCTTCGGGGCTTCCCTGTGCCGGAACTGGGCGTCATCTGTGCACCAAGCAGTACCTGTAAACTTAGCTTACGGTGTAAGTCAATACATTCAGAAGTATGCAAATGTTAGAATTAGTAAGATATATGCTTTTAAAAGTGTCACAAAATCGACGGAAGCTTTTGATCGCTAAATTCTCTCATTAAACAGAATTGAAAGTACGGTTACCACAGTCTGAATGGTGGTGGTGGTAAGGTCTCCTCAATTATTCTGAATTTTAAAAGGGTTTCTCTTAGAAATTGGAAAGTACTATTGAGCCATAGAGTGGTCAGATTAGTGTGGAAAAGGTTCCGAGGCATCCAGGAAGGCAAACTAGGCGGGCTCGGCGGGCTCGGCGGGGCGGAAGGTCTGAGCGCGGCCGGGCGTCGGCAGGCAAGCCCCTTTGCAGAGAGCGGAGCTGTGGCGGCGCCGTTTGGTCCAGAGCCAGAGATTCGCGACCGGCCGGATTTTCTCGAAAACCTGCTTCACTTGGTAACCCCGCCTTTGAGTTTTCAGATTTGTCAGAGGCTATATAAATCTTCTTCAAAGGCATAATTCCTCAGAAGTGAGCACTTTTTTTTTTTTTCTAAACCGAGAAATACATTTGTGGAGCAGCAATTTCAAAGAAAAGGGAAATAATCCAAAAAATGTAAATTAAAAATGAGATTGGCTATTAAAATGTGAAACATTTTAGACACTGGCTATCACAGTCATCTCTAAATAGCTTTTGACAAGTGATAGCGTCTAGGTTTGCCAAAAAATATGTAGTAGTAACAGTGTTGTGCCCTTACTCTATTTAAATTTCGTGCACAATTAAGATCTCTAATCCCTAAAATTCCTTTGGAAGGTAGAGAAGAGTTAGAGTTTTTAATTGTAGAATTTATCACAACACAGCGCTAAGATGTTTTTATTTTTATTATGAACAGAACGTATTGATGATACCTACTTTAATGTTTTTGTAATGCTCTGAGTCTAGAAATGCAGCTATTAACTATTAAAGAGATTTCAACATACTTAGTTGTCAGAAATTTCGTTAATGTGGAAAGTCCCTATTATGTAAGAATATAGAATCTTCTCAAAATAATGATGAATACTAATTAACGTACTAGAAAATTTGTAGGAAATGTTAAATTTGTATTTGAGAAGTATGAGGAGGAATTAAGACAACTTGTCCAGGTGGGGAAAGCAAGGTAAATTCTATAGGGAATTTCCTAATTTGGTGCAAAATCCTAAAATAAACCTGTGGCTAAGTCAGCCCTACCGCTGCTGAACCAGGGGATCTGGCTCACCATGGGTTCTGAGACTGCAGATATCTCTTTGTGTCTGAAGATAAGCCTGAATAGTTTTATTTTTATTTTTATTTTTATTTTTTTGTCTTTTTAGCTATTTCTTGGGCCGCTCCCACGGCATATGGAGGTTCCCAGGCTAGGGGTCGAATCGGAGCTGCAGCCACCGGCCTACGCCAGAGCCACAGCAACGCGGGATCCGAGCCGCGTCTGCAACCTACACCACAGCTCAGGGCAATGCCGGATCGTTAACCACTGAGCAAGGGCAGGGACCGAACCCGCCACCTCATAGTTCCTAGTCGGATTCGTTAACCACTCCCTGAATAGTTTTAAATTTGCCAAGGACCAACACTATTTACTTCAAAGGTGTATATTAGACAATGGCACTCTGAGCATGAAAACATGTTTTATTCTGTTTTTTAATTTTTATTTGTTATGTATTTATCTAGTTTTGGTTGCACCTGCGGCATAGGAAGGAAGTTTCCAGGCCAAGGACAGAACCCCACACCTAAGTTAAGGCCCTCACCGCAGCTGCTCCAGTGCGGGATCATTGACCTGCTGTGTCACATGTGCATTTCCTATTCTGTGTTTTCAAGGTGGCAAAATTGCACCAAGGACCAACCATAAAAGGTACCTTAAAAAAATTTTTTTTGGCCACAAATTGGCAATACTATGAAATATGGATAAAATCAACTTTTTTTTTTTTTTTTTTTTTTGCCATTTCTTGGGCCGATCCCACAGCATATGGAGGTTCCCAGGCTAGGGGTTGAATCAGAGCTGTAGCTGCTGGCCTATGTCAGAGCCATAGCAACGCAGGATCTGAGCCGCGACTGCAACCTACACCACAGCTCATGGCAATGCCAGATCCTTAACCCACTGAGCAAGGGCAGGGATGGAACCCGCAACCTCATGGTTCCTAGTCGGATTCGTTAACCACTAAGCCATGATGGGAACTCCAAAATCAACTTTTAAAACAGTGTATTGATCTGTAATACAACTTGGCTTATTTGCTTTGTAATGATGGCTGTCATTTTGTGTGCCACACAGCAGCTGAACAAGGCAGGGGTCATTAGTTCCATTTCAAATGTAAGGAAACTGAAGTTCAAAGAACTTAAGCTATTTGCCTAAATTCTCAAAGCTATTAACTATAAAGCCACTCTTTCTTTCTTTCTTTTTTTTTTTGCCACTTTCTGATTCTAGATTTTAATACCATCTTGCTGCAAAACCTAAGACAGGGGTATATCCCTATAAGGGACACAAACTCAGGACTGTCATGTCTGGTAACAGGAGCAAAAATGGGAAAACTCATTATGTTACAATTTGACCAAAACCCCAAAACTGAATTAAAAGCAAAAACACCTTACATGCCACAGAATATCTCAAACTCCGAATCATTTATGGAGGTAATAATGTTAGGAAGGAATCCATAACCTATTTTAAAATATAAAAAAATCTAAACAGGAGTTCCCGTCGTGGCGCAGTGGTTAACGAATCCGACTAGGAACTATGAGGTTGCGGGTTCCATCCCTGCCCTTGCTCAGTGGGTTAACGATCTGGCGTTGCCGTGAGCTGTGGTGTAGGTTGCAGACGCGGCTCGGATCCCGCGTTGCTGTGGCTCTGGCATAGGCCGGTGGCTACAGCTCCGATTCAACCCCTAGCCTGGGAACCTCCATATGCCGTGGGAGCGGCCCAAGAAATAGCAACAACAACAACAACAGCAAAAAGACAAAAAAAAAAAAAAAAAAGACAAAAGACAAAAAAAAAAAAAAAAAAAAAATCTAAACAGAATTTCATGATTGCTGTAAAATTCTATTATTTTTGTTTTGCTTGACATTACATAGATTCAGAGCTGTATTCGTGTAAATTTCCGTGGCTGTATCCAAATAAATTTTCTTTTTCTTTTTCAATCTAAAAGAGGAAAATGAATTAACTGTTACTTAGTGAAAGTAGTTTGTTTGCTAGACAATGTCTTTAATTACATAAGGTTCATGGAGGGTTATAAATGATAATAATTATTAAAAAGAAGACTTTGGACATGAAAAATAACACCTGATGCATGGTGAAATCTCATATAATATAGTTAATTATTCTGTAAGTGTTAGTTACTAGTTCTGCCACTTAATAGTAGGTCTCTGACTGTGAGGTTTTGCTGTGTTTGGGATTTTGTACCACATTTCCGCAAGTACTGTTGCATTGGTGTGTGAAGAACAATGATATATATTGGTCATATTTAAATAATCAACACCGTTCATTTGGGAACTTAAAAGATTTCTGGGAAGGAGTATGTTTGGATATGGTGGTATGTTTGGATAGCTGGTCATACAGAGCAGTTTTCCTAGCTCCCCCTGATTGCTCCCTTTTCTCTAGTCCAACAATTCTCAATTATTTTGGTCTCAAGACCCCCTAAAACTTTTGTTTATGTGGGTTGCATCTATTGCTACTCACTGATTTAGAAATTAAAATTGGAAAAATGTTAAAATATTTATTAACATGATAATGATCAGCCCATTATGTATTAACATGACATTTTTAAAGCGGTTTCCAATTTAATTTCAATTGTATTAAGTATTAAAATATTTGAAAATCAGTTTTAACTTTTTATCTCAGTAGTCAAGTACAAGTGGTATAATTTACAAGTCAACTAATAATTTAAGATTTTTAACCAAAATAGTGGTCCCGGCACCATGCTAATGGCAACAGCGTTGAACTCTTTTATCCATTTCTTCTAATGTTTAACTCCATGTGTAAATAACATATATATATATATATATATATATATTGTCTTTTGTCTTTTTAGGGCCACACCTGCGGCCTACGCCACAGCCACAGCAAAGAAGGATCCGAGCTGTGTCTGCAACCCACACCACAGCTCACTGCAACGCCAGAGCCTTAACCCAGTGAGTGAGGCCAGGTTTCGAACTCACATCCTCATGGATCCTAGTCGGGTTCGTTAACCACTTAGCCACAACAGGAACTCCATAAATGACATTTTTCATGAAAAATAGCAAAATTTTTCAAAAAAATTGAGATAAATGTTGCTTTACATTTTGTAAAGCTCTTTAATATCTACCCGGATTTAATATTTTTAGCTGAATCTAGGCAGCTATATTTCCACATTTGCTTTTGCAGCCTATCTATTGTGATACAGAGTATAGTTTGAAGTATATGGAGAAAATCTGGCTTCAAAGAGATAGATAAGCTGGAAAAGGGAGAAGTATTTTAGTAGCTTTTTCAGATAATTATGGATATTCTTTAATACTACCCCAAAGTTATTCAAGTGATAATTTTTAAAAAGTTAGTTGCAATCTGGAATAAAAATCCATATCAATAAACTTTTCATATTCTGCGGCATTAAGACCTTTTGGTCTATTGAATGAACCTTTTACTCATACATGATTTGTAATATAGTACACTGGCCATTTGGAGACTATTGGCTAAATAGATTATGCAGATCTTCCAAATGTTGACATTTCATTATATAATATCAAAAATATCATATTCCTTAGCTTTATCACTGTTTTCATCAGGAAATATTTACGTATTAGGATACATGTTTTCCAAAATTCGAATTTTTTTGAAAGTTCAAATTTTACAATTGGCAAGAAATATTGTTGGTTGTTTGTTTTCCTTGAAGGACAGGCTCCCTTTGTTTATTTCTGAGAAAATATCTGCCAAATACTCAAGTCTGAATAACCATAGCTCATCTATCAGTCATTCTTTCAAATAAAAATGCTACTCCATGAAAAAAGTGGCCAGTTCAACTTGAAACTCAATTGCCCCAGTGCTTTTCCTCAAGACAATCATTGTACTTCTGTATGTAGCAGAAGCACTTTATGCATCCCTCCAGTTTTGTTCCACAGATTAAAAAGACATGCCCCGAAGGGTCAGGATTTAATAAAATTAATAATTTTGGGGTTCCCACTGTGACTCAGCAGTTAACGAACCCGACTAGCATCCATGAGGATGTAGATTTGATTCTTGGCCTTGCTCAGTGTGTTAAGGATCTGGCGTGGCTGTGGCATAGGCCTGCAGCTACAGCTCTGATTCAGCCCCTAGCCTGGGAACCGCTATATGCTGCAAGTGCAGCCCTAAAAGACCAAAAAAGAAAAAAAAATTTTTTTTTTTACTGCTTTCTCAAAGACATTCATAAGTGAAAATGATGTTCTCTTCTTCCTTCCCCTCTCTCTCCCTTCCCCTCCCCTCCTTTTCTTTACTGCAAGTGTGTGGTGGTCAAGAATACAGTGATTATTGTCACGGCTTGATGCCACTGCCTTGCTTTGTGCTGAGGCAGTGAGTTTTACCCACCAGCACTGAAAACATCAACCCTGTGAAAAAGGTAAAAATGTCTTAATATTGTTATGAAATTAGTTTTAACCTCATAGAACTCTTGAAAGAATCTTAGGACCCCACTTTGGGAACCCCTGCTGCAATCCTAGGTCAGTTTTATTTAGATAACTCTCAGTTTTACTGTATGCTACCTTATGTTATTAGTGACCTTCTGTTGTTTACAAAGAACTCTATCGTTTATATAGTTGTTATTCCTATAACAGTTGAAATCCCTAGCACTCAGTACAATTAAAGTTTGTTAATGTTTGATTGACTGACACATTGGAATTAGTAGTTCATGTACTCTTATCACATACTACATTCTAGTTGGTTTTGCTTTGTGCTTATGTTACTAAGTAAAGATGATCGTTTAGGGGAATATATTCGGAGAAAGAAAGAAACATCTTTCATAATATGTTATCATTTTTCAGAACTATTAACATTGAGGCAGCCATGTTCATGTACGTGTTGTATTTTAACTATTCCATTGCT
Source organism: Sus scrofa (assembly GCF_054392235.1). Lineage (NCBI taxonomy): Eukaryota > Metazoa > Chordata > Mammalia > Artiodactyla > Suidae > Sus > Sus scrofa. The sequence goes on from NC_139395.1 coordinate 166,834,538, forward strand.
ATTTCTTAGGATAAGACTTCACGTAACCCATGCGTAAGAATTCCAGTCTAGTCTGTGATGCATTTAAAATATTGTAATCACTAGCACCACCAGAGGAATGGCTTCCAACAGTAAAGGGCTTGTCCAATTTGTATGAACAAGCTGAAAAGCACAGCTGAGCTTTGGAGAGTTCATTAGTTCCATTCCTTTGGGTCACACAGACTTCTTAAATATGTGAGGAAGTTCTATTACCCGGGCAGTCACAAATCTATCTACTGTAAATAGCAAAATGCCTGTATTTTCCACTTTTCACACCCTTAGTCTTTACTACTAGATTGTACAGTGGCACAATCATCCCTAAATCCAGCAAGGGGAAGTGAAATTGTGCAGTGAATTTATTGCTGGAACCAATACCTCATTTTCAGTATGGGATATTACTTCTCTTTTTGTAGATGTATTTGCTGAGAATAACATGTGTGATTCACTGATATTAATGAGAGGCCAAGAAAGTAGGTAAGCATCCACAATTTATATATTTTTTAACATGATTAAGATTTAGATTTGGGAGCTCCCTCTGTGGCGCCACAGGATTGATGGGGTCTTGGGAGTGCTGGGACTCAGGTTCAATCCCCAGCCCAGCACAGTGGGTTAAGGATCTGGTGTTGCTGTGGCTTCAGCTTAGATGGAGACTGCTGTTTGGATCTGATTCCAGGCCTTGGAGCTCCATATGCTGTGGCATGGCCAAAAATGAGAAAAAAAAAAAAAAAAAGATTTAGATTTGAACTTGCGGAATAGTAGGCATATTCACACAAAATTCCCCATAAAGTAACCTATCTAATGTCAACATTGCACTAGTAATACCTTCTAGGAAGAATGTCCAAAAAAGGTAGTCTGTAGCCACACGTGATATGTGGCTAGTGCAACCAAGGAACTTGATTTTTAATTTTATTAATTTTAATTCCCTTAAAATAAATAAATTTAATTTAAATACATTTAATTTGAAAACAGATTCTTAATTCAGTTATAGGAAAACTTAGTTATTTTTGGAAAAATTGAGGTATGTTAACTTACTCTTTCAACAGTTAATTTATGAAACCAATCAAATATTTCAACTAAATTGAGATATGCGCAAATGTAAAATTCACACCAGATTTTGGTGACTGAATGATTAAAAAGGACAAAATATCTCAGTTATGTTTTATACTGAGTACATGTTGAAATGATAATATTTGGATATACTGGATTAAATAAAGTATACTTTAAAAATTTATTTTATACATTTTCTTTTACTACATATATATATATATATATATATATTTATTTATTTATTTATTTATTTATCTTTTTAGGGACGCACCCATGGCATATGGAGTTTCCCAGGCGTGGGGTTCACTCGGAGCTTCAGCTGCCAGCCTATACCAGAGCCACAGCAATGCCAGATCAGAGCTATGTCTGTGACCTACATCACGGCTCACAGCAATGCAAGATCCTTAACCCACAGAGGGAGGGCAGGAAATCGAACCTGCGTCCTCATGGATGCTAGTCAGATTTGTTTCTGCTGAGCCAGGATGGGAATTCCTATATATATTTTAATGAGGCTCCCAGATAATTTAAAATTACGTATGTCCTCTTAAACTTCAATTGAGCATGCTGTTATAGGTCACTTTCTTCCATTTACAGGAATGAGAAGGCAAATGAAAAAATATTGTGCTTTAATTTCATCCTTATTATGTGAGATACAGTTTTGCTCGAAGCAATCAATAGCTAAACATTCATTGTGCACCTGATCAGCATACTTCAAAGGCTTTTACACTAAATCAGTATTGTTTTAAAATTCTGTGTTATGCAGTGCCAGATCTACTTTGTGTCCAATTTGCATTCTGGGAATTTTTTTAAAATTTAATTTTTAGAGCAGTTTGAGGTTCACAGAGAAATTGAGCAGAAAGAAAGTACAGAGAGTTTCCAAATATATCTCAGACTCCCTACTGCCTGCTCCCCACACACATAGCATCCCCCATCATCAACATCCTACACCAGAATGGTACATTTGTTACAATCATTGAACTTATTTCCATACACCTTTTTATCCAAAGTCCATAGTTTATGGTAGAGTTTATTCTTGGGTTATGTGTTCTTTAGGACTTGACAAGAAATCCATTTTTTGAAATGTGTGTTACATATGAAATTTCTGCTTTCCCATCAGTATACGTGATTTTAAAATGGAATTGCAAGGTCTTTTTTTTCATTTTTTAAAGTTTTATTGAAGTATAGTTGATTTACAATATTGTGATAATTTCTACTGTACAACAAAGTGATTCAGTTATATGTGACACATATCCATTCTCTTTCAGATTGAAATAAAGGTTTTTAATGATTTAAGAAAACTCTTTCTAATTAAAATGTCTGTTATTACGGAAACTTTGAAAATACAAGTGGGTATTTTAAAAAAGAAAAAAAAAACCATGGTCTTACCACTTAGAAAAAAAATTAACAATAATGTTATCAGTCTCTTCTCTCTGTATGTAAGTATGCATTATGATTATTCTGTAATATAGCTTAATAATTCTCTTTGATCACTTTATTAAATGAGCATATTTTAATAATTATTTTTGAATCTTAAATAACTGAATGCTGTTAATTATATGTAGGTACCATTATTTATTTTACCAGTCCCTATCTTGATTACTCTTATATATAAATTTATTTTATATTTTGATTATTTTTCTTGGACATACAAGACTGTAGCCTAAGGAACTGCTGGGTTAAATGGTAAGACCATTAAGGGAGTTCCTCTGCAGCTTGATCGGTTGGGGACCTGGCATTGTCACTGTAGTAGCTTGGGTAGCTGCTGTGGTGCAGATTTAATCTCTGGCTCTAGAAGTTCTACATACCATGGTGTGGCCAAAAAAAAATGTTTTTAAATGGGCAAGACCATTAAGACTTTGGATATATCTTAAACTATCATCCAGAAAAGTTTATATATCAGAGTGCCGTTTTTGCCACACCCCTTTAAAACCAGGTATTACAGTTTTTAAAATATTCATTGATTTTTGAGGCAAAAACTTACTGTTTTGATCTGCATTTTTGATTACTAATGAGATTAAGATTTCAAATTATATATTGAACAAGAATGTTTCTTTTGATTTTTTTTTTTTTTTTGGCTTTTAGGGCCTCTCCTTGGCATATGGAGGTTCCTGGGCTAGTGGTCCAAACAGAGCTACAGCTACGCCACAGCCACAGCAAAGCCAGATCTGAGCTGCATCTGCAACTTATACCACAGCTCACGGCAATGCCAGATCCTTAACCCACTGAGCATGGCCAGGGATCAAACCTGCAGCCTCATGGTTCCTAGTCGGATTTGTTTCCCCTGCACCACGACGGAACTCCAAGAATATTTCTTTTGAATTGCCTGTTCATGACCTTTGCTCATTTTTTTTTTTTTTTCTGTATGGCTATTTATTTGTAAGATATCTTTAGATATAAAGATATTAAACCTTTACCTGCCATTAATGTTGAAAATTATTTTTTCCAGGATTCCCGTTGTGATGCAGTAGAAACAAATCCGACTAGTATCCATGAGGATGTTGGTTCAATCCCTGGCCTCACTCAGTGGGTTAAGGGTCCGGAGTTGCTGTGAGCTGTGATGTTGTTGCAGATGTGACTCAGATTCCATATTGGGATCCCAGACTAGGGGTCGAATCAGAGCTACAGCTGCTGGCCTACACCACAGCCACAGCCCTGTGGGATCTGAGCCACGTCTGTGACCTATACCACAGCTCACTGCAATGCCGGATCCTTAACCAGCTGAGCTAGGCCAGAGATTGAACCACATCCTCATGGATCCTAGTCGGGTTCATTAACCACTCAACCATAAAGGGAACTCCCCCACCTGTATTTTTAAACAGACTTTATTTAAAAAAAGAGTTCACTCTGCTTTATTTGGTTTTATTTATTTTAAATTTATTTTTGGGTGTATTATGTGGTAGAAGATCTAATTTTATCTTTTCAAAGAGTTAACCAATTGTTCTATCGTCATTTATTAAGTAAGCAATTTTTCCTACTTAAAAAATAACTAACATATTCTAAATTCTTACCTATACTATCGTCCATTTCTGTTCCATTCATCTCTTCTTTTCACATTGAGATTTTAGTATATACAATTTTAAATTAATCTTGCAGAACTGACATCTTTGTAATTGTCAAATTACTTTAGAAGGTAAAAATAAGAGGAGGTTTTTATGTATGTTTCCTTTCTAGTTGGTCTGTGAAATTTGCGTTTGGTTCAATGTGACATTTCACAGTAATTGTACTTAAAAAACTATGTTTTGGAAAAGTACTTGATGGCATTGACTGATAATAGAGAATGGATTTGAATAAAGGGAAAGCAGAAAGAGGCCGCTGTATACATTGCTAACAGGACATAAAAGAAATTGGCAACTTAACAATGGATTTTCTAAGTAAAGGAAAAGTAAATCAATGAAGAGAGGAGGAGAATAGGGAAAAAGATAAGGAAAAGAATAAGCAAAAGGAAAAGTAATTTTAATAATATTAGTAACAAAAATTAGATCAAGAACAGATTGTGAAAAAAGAGAGCTAAATTTGTAAAAGAAAAAAAAGCAGAGATAGGGAGGAGTGAGAGAGAGAGGCAAAAAGTTGGCACAGAACTGCTTGTAATTTTTATTTTAACCAATAAATGAAGGAGAAACAAGAATGTAAGGGGGGGGAAGCTTCTATTTTAGAAGCTTCTCTCTCTCTATATATATATATATTTATAAAGAATTTTTTTTTTTTTTTTTGTCTTTTTGTCTTTTCTGGGGCCACATCCGCGGCATACCGAGGTTCCCAGGCTAGGGGTCGAATCAGAGCTACAGCTGCCAGCCTACACCACAGCCACAGCAACACGGGATCCTTAACCCACTGAGCATGGCCAGGGATAGAACCCGAAACCTCATGGTTCCTAGTTGAACACGTTAAACCACTGAGCCACGACGTTAACTCCAAAGAAATTTTTTTTTGTAAGATACACAAATTGTTTTGGAATTATGTTTTAAAACCATGTACCTAGATGTTTTCATGTATATGTACATATACATATTATTTGAACAGGGGAAATATTTTAGAGCCTGTTCTTCATGCTTTGTAATTTAATACCTGAAAATCCCTGATTTTAGTAGAGTAGTTTTTATTTGATTGATAATTGTGAATTCTCTTATTATTTCTGGCAGCCGTTATTTATTTATTCATTTATTTATTTATTTATTTATTTAGTCTTTTTAGGGCTGCAACCGCAGCATGTGGAGTTTCCCAGGCTAGGGGCTGAATCTGAGCTGTAGCTGCCAGCCTACACCACAGCCACAGAAATGCCAGATCTGAGTTGTGTCTGCGACCTACACCACAGCTCACGGTAACACCAGGTCGTTAAGCCGCTGAACGAGGGCAGGGATGGAACCCAAGACTTCATGAATACTAGTTGGGTTCATTAACCGCTGAGCCACAAGGAGAACTCCTCATTTCTGGCAGCCTTTAACTGTAGTACCTAGTTGTATGGGAAGAAAAACTAATAAAGTGAAAAGGTATTCGGAAATAAAGCACTAACATTGAGATATATGGGGAAAATAACAGCATAATTGTATATTTAAACTGTGTTTAAAGAAAGTGCAGAGTTTGGATTTAAGGGAACCTAATGAGAATGCAATTGCAGATTCCCACATGTCTTCCTGAAGGTGGCAGTATTTCAGTGACTAAAACTGACAACAAGCCGAATAACTACTAAGAGCTCTCAGAGATCTATGAAGGTGTCATTTTGTGACTAGAAAGGCCCTTCAGCAAGAATTTTTATTTCTTGGTTGGAATCATATGCCTGTAGGGACACATGCTGCCTGTCTGCTAACCAGTGACTCTTTAGGATGAGGACTCTGGAGGGCAAGAAAGCATTTTAGTTGCTCAGATATTGGTAGAAATTTTTGTTTGGCATTTGAGAGGATGAGAGAGAGAGAGAGACAGAGACAGAGAGAGACAGACAGAGAGAGAGAATAGAAATGTATTATTAAATTTAGAATTTAGTGCCAAGTAGAAAATGTAGAGAGACAAGAAGCAGAATGATGTGTTTTATGATTGTCAGCTACCATCTTTAATAGGTACATGACCATTTAATGCATACTGTTATTTTTCTTAAGAGACAAGCAACATTCTCCAAGTATTTGGTAGATATAATGACTGTATAGACACAAGTTTATTTTCGTCAATAATGAACACCTTGCCAAAAGAATTAAGAGCATTTACACATTTGGGGACAAATATACCGGCAATCAAAAGAAAATGAATTTTATACATTTTAGGCAGAAAATTCTGAGGAAAATGTGTACATATATGTGTTATATGTATTAACTAACTAATGGAGAGATGAATACACATAAGCAACGAAAGTAAATACAGATGAGCAAAACTGATCTAAAAAGTATGTCAAACTGATAGTACTATTTGACTTTATTATGATATTTTAAATAACCAATAAACTTCAACAGTATTGATTGATGTTTAGGGATTAATTCATTTATTGATTGATCAAGGCCATGTTAAACTGAAAACGGAATGGCTGATTTGAAGTATTGTCTCATACTTAAACTATCTGGATTATAGTTCTTACAAAGGAATTTGAAATGAGAAAACCCCAAGGGATGCTGAGAATTGTCATCCTCTGAAAGTTGTCATCAGGAATTAAAACTGTAGAGTAGCAGCAGAATTATATTTTGTTCAGTTTATGATATTTAAAAAATTTCTTTTGATGATAAAATATTTTTCTTTTATATTCTTCATCAATTTGGTGCCAAAATATACCTCAATAGAATTGTAAATATGTTTTTGTATAATTATACCAACTTTAACTTTCCTCTTCTTTCTGTCCCAACTGTGTAAACTGTGCCACTTTATGTTGACATTCCATTTATAAGTGTAGTCCCACAAAGTTTTTGCTAGTTTGTCAACTCAATTTCTACATTTATAGGCACCTCAGGCATATTTTCTATGAAACTCAAAAAATTTGCCCCCTCAACCTCCAGCCATGTTTGTCAAGACTGGATTTTTCTGGAGTTTTAAACTTTCAGACTTGTCCACACTGAGACTCCAGCAATTCACCAATTACAGTTTTGATTTTTATTCCCTGGCACTGGTTCCCAGGGAGGTTTCTGTTCTGGGGTTTCTGTTCTGTTACTTGTGATTCTCTGTATTACCTGTGGGTCTTTCCAATTATGGGGGCAGCATTTCGCTCTGTGACCCCCTTTCTCTTTCGGATCTAGGGAGAGTTGTTGATTTTTTAGTTTGTTCAGCTTTTTTTTTTTTTTTTGATTAAAAATCACTCAAAATGAAACAAATGACTCAATTATGACATTTCTGTACACAGACACATATATTCATGCAAATATAATTATAAATACAATTTTGCATAAAACTTGTTAGGATGGAGTGACCACTTCTAAACTCCTTTCATGATGGACTGGAAATCTCGACTTCTTTACTCTTTAATCACAGATGTGAGTCTACTGTGCAGGAAATTGAAGCAATATTCACTTAATGTTTGCACCTAATGCTTTGGAAAGCTTTTGGAGAAAAACATTAATGTAGTGTAATCTTTACATTCTCCTGAGATGTAGCAGAATAAGAGCAAAAGAAGCACCGAGACATTCTGTATTCATGTTGGTAGGTAAAACCTGAGGTATGCAAAATTTCACTTTTTAAATCACTCACAATTTAGGCATTAGGAGATGTTAGTGTAGATACAACCTCAAATATAAACAAAGTGCTCTCTTGTCCCGTCTCTGCCCTGACGCCTCCCTATCACCCTCACTGTAGTGATGGTGGAGCTTGCTTGGAAGGGATGTGATAAGCACAAGCTGACTACATTTCTTCTTTATGTTCTTTCTTTGAAGTGTTACAAAGAATTTTTTTTTTTACACTCTCAAAATACAAAATGTTCCTGAGCTATTAAATATTTCACCAGTGTGGTTAATTTTTCCACATGGATTATCATTCCAGAAAGCTCAGAAAATAAGTTCTTTGGAGATTCTTGTTCTCTGTGACAACTATTATTCTTGGCATTCAATAAACAATCCATGCTATTTTCCCAACTTTGGCTCTCCAGAAAAATGGTCCCCTAATACTTTGTAGGTATTGCTTCCATACTTTTATGCATAGAATAATGTAGCCTGATGAATGTAAGGCTCAAAAATGATATTAAAAAATTGTAGGTGGGTAAAATTACCTTTAGTTGAGGGATCAAAACAGAGATCACAAGCTTATGGCATCAGAGATACATCCTTTCATTATTTCAGGCCATCAGTGTGTACCAAAAGCCTTAAAGCTGCTTGTGCCATTTTCTCTAGTTATTCCACTGTAAAGTGATTCTGATTACAAAGTTATTTATCATGACATCATTTATAATAGCAAAACAACTAACATTAGAAGAATAAAAACCAAAAAAAAAAATTTTATTCTTTTGGTAGAAATCCAAGCAGCCGTTGGCATAACCTTGAAAATGTTTGTCATCCATGCCATTATCTCCATTATGTCATTTTTGGTCCCTTGACCAAGGATAATTTCTCTCATCTATGAACTTTTACATCATTTTGAACATTATGTTCAACGGATTACTTAAAGTATGTAATTATCCTATTGATGTCCATTAAACTGTAAACTTGTTGAGGTGAAGGACTTTGCCTTTCTCATCTGTGCTTTTCTTGAATGTGGTACACATTACTAATTTCTTTAAGAAATAGATAAGAAAAGACTAAGTCCCTTGAAGGAATTTCATTTACCATGGTTTAGTTAACTACCTGTCCCCCCAAAACATGATTCAAATTTCAGTTAACATGGTATGGTAATAGTGAATAATTACATAAGGTACAGCCTTTGTGGCTCACTCTTCAGTCTGTAAATCACTTCCTAAATAGGAGGGGCACATGGTGATCATTGACCAGTCACGTCACTGCTTTCAAAGACAGGTGGTGTTTGGCCACTGGACATCCTTATTCTGTTTATACCCGAACAGCAAAGCAAGTAGTTATGTTGCCCCTTTGCCTCCCAATGATAAACTCACATGACATTTTTACAAAAATGGATAATCAAAAGAGGAAATTGGCCAGCAAAAGCAAAACAAACAAAAGTGGTAACACTGGAAGTGACCTTAGAATCACATGTAAATAGAGTTATAGAAGAAAGAGCTGGCCACGGGAATGTTGACCCTACGTTATTCAAGAATCTTAGATGTATAGCCGAAGAAAAATAATGAATGTGAGCATGTGGACATCTATGAGGCACTGGGGTGTGTTGAAAAAAGAATGAAGATGTCCCAGGAAGTGACGCTGGCAAAAACCTTCACATTAATGCTTTTAGATATATTTTATGACGTTAAAAGTACTGAAGGTGATCTAAACCTAGGAGCACCATAGTTTACCAAAGTGTACAGAGTGTTTGCTTCTTATCATAAGTTAATGTGATGAGAAGACAAGCACCATTCACAGTGATCTTGATAAGTTTTTTTTACAAAGAAGACATTTTACTTTTCAAATTATTATAATGTTCCTAATTTTTGTGCATTAAGAAAATGCTAGTTTTACTATTTTTTTTTTGTTTCTCTAAATGATTATAACTGACAGTATGAATTTTTAAAATGTTTTGATAAAAGTAGGAAAATTTCTCACTAGGCTTTTTATCTTTAGCAGTGTTTATGCTAATTTTGATTCACCAAATTTAAGTTAAATAACTTGCATTATTCTGCATATAATGTTAAGAGTATAAAGCAGAATATATAATAATGTGCTCAATAAGATTATACTGCATTTAAAATATAACAACATAAACATGCTAATATTCTCATAATAATTACTTAATTTAGAAAGTTACACCCCATCTCTTTGATTATGAAACTATAATACTTTTATAATTAAACATTAATAAAATAGAAAAGACAAGAAGCTAAGCTAGAGAACATTCAAGGTAAAAATTATCGATTTGCTTTGGAATACAGAAGTCTTTCAGTGGGTACCTAGCATTCGTTCTCCTACTCAGATGAAAAACCCATGCAGTTGCTTCTCCTTCCTCCTCTAATCTAATGTTTTTGTGGTCTATGCTTGATGTACCTGAACTTCTCAGCCTTTTTCCATCTCTTAGAAGAAGAAAGAAATTGTAATTGTACCGTGGGGGCTACTCTTTGCTGCTTCTTGATTTTTCCACTCAATATGACTCCTCTGTGGGCACTTCATCAAGAAATAGATCCCTTGCTTTCATTTGACTCCTTTTACAGTCCAATTTCTCATCCACTGATATTAGAATTAGATAATAGCATACTATTGCTTTATCTAGTCATGTTCATCCTTTTTTTTAAGTTAGCAAAATATATATATATATATTTAAATACTTAAATGGAAGCTGAGTGTAAGAGATGGAAAACTTATGAAGTACACCTAGAGACTCATCTGATTTGGTTTCAAGAGGGACCTCTGGAGCCTCTGCCTGCAAATCGCAGCTCTCGTCTAAGTTGCAACATCTCTGACTCAGCTCACCAAGTATTCTTCACCTACATATGCAGGGTTTCCTACCGTTTTAAGATTCCTTGTGAAGGCCTATGTCTTTTCTTCTTTGAACCTTACCTTAATAAAGCACATTCAAAAGTGTTTTTTAAACATAGGTTTTACCGCATGGAGGCAGGGAGTTCAATGTCTCTAATTTGTTCTTGCAGATACAGTCAAGATCAGTGACAAGACAGGCAACGCTGGTGATATTATAAGGCTAGTCAGAAACCAGTGTTTCAACTAGTTACAAGATTGAATGTGAGGCAGTATACCTGGGGATGAGTGCAAAGTGATGTTTTTTTTTTTTTAAATAGCCACATCTGGTTTTCCATGAGTCATGAGACTTCAAGTACACACTCACTGTAGTTACTTTCCTGTGAGTTGCACTGTGGATAGTGTTAACTAAACTGCCATTTTATTTTGTTCTGTTTTGTATGATTCTTCTATTCACAGCGAAGTTATCTAATAGAAGAATTTTTGAAAAACCTGTTACACTACAATGTGGTATAAATGTATCTTTTAGACTTTGTCTTTAGGAAACTATATACCACAAGGACAAAGAAAGAGAATTCAGTAATAGTTTGCAAAGCAGAGTCTTTGGGGAGAGCAGTTTTGGAACCCCAGGAATAGGGTGAATATTTTTTTTTGAATTTTACCTATGATTAAAACAATAAAATGCCTTTCAAATGCTATTGAGTTACTTGAGTATTCTCTTAGACTTTTGAAATTCCCCTTTTAAAATCCTTGCTATTGTTTTTTTTTGTTATCTTACTAGCTTTGCTGTTTTAGACCAGTTAACTCTATTGATACCCTACTCAGATTTATCTCAAGCACCAGCTTTGAATTTTATTATATAACAAAACAAATAGCCCCTTTTCCTGCTTCTAACACACTTGGAGTCTTAATCAATATAAATAATATTTGACCATATTTGCTGGGAATAAATAGCTAATGTGAAAGTATAATGGTTTGGAATACTAAACTTTTGGGGAGCAGGAAGTGCTATGTTTTCTAAAGGTTTTTGACCATATACTCCCCAATACCAACATTTTGAATGCAGCTTTAATATACATTTATTTATATATTCATAAATTACATAGATAAGTGTACTTTGTGTTATAAAGAACTTTCAAAAAGACTTGAAATATATTAAATAATATTTATATATAATGTTTTTTCTTTTACTTTTGATGGTATACAATATGTTTAATAAGAGCACTTACTAAATATGCTTTATTTTGAAAAAAATTTTTGAGCATTTTCTTATATAGCAATTCAAAATTCTGGTTCTATATTTAATTTTAATCTTGTCTTCCTAGGATATGAAATCTCACAAAGATATGTAATTTAAAATGAAAGAAGTGAGTCATTGGCTATAAAAATTTTAATTGTGACCATAATTTTTCAATTCTATCCACTAGTTATGCAAAGTTTCAGTTGAAATTGGTACAGTAAATTGCCATCTTCCTTCATTACAACCAATACTTCTTACAAATTAACCTGAAGCTTTTATATTTTTAATATTGGGCCCCAAATTGAATAAAACTTTTTAAATAGGATAGAAAACTTTGTTTTCAAGTTTATGATTGTACAGCTATGATGACATCACTTTTTCAGCAATAAAATGGTGGAAACATCACCAAAGACACATTTTCAAATCCTTTCTCTATAGCAGTTTTCTTTCGAAAAGCAATGATTATTCCACTCATTATCAAAGTGTTATTTTTCCTCAAGAGGGAAGATCAAGTTTATACATTAAAAAAAAAATCTACTGGGTAGCACAGTAGTCATAGCAGTTTTTCATTAGAAAAGGTCAATAAATTAGGAACACTTTTTAGTTTTAAAAGAACAGTGTGCAACATGTCCTTAAATTTAAAAACTCTTAAGTGCTTTATCATGAGATAACTACTGAATCTCTCTTTTCAGTGCTTCTCAACAATTAGCTACCTATTAAAATCATTTGGAACACTAAAAAACAAAACGAAACAAAAACCCAATGAACCAAAAAAACAAAACAAAACAAAACAAAAAAACAAACAAACAAAAAAACCAGTCCTCAGGCTTCACCCCTGGAGATGCTGATTTAATTTTTATGAGTTGGGACTCAGATGGTGGTCATTTTCAAAAACATCCCAGGTCATTCTCACATGCAGCCAAGATTAAGAACCATTGTTGTTTAGGACAAAAATTTCCTTGGACATTCTATACTGTACTACATAGAGTACAATATACAATGTATACCTAATATATACAGTATATTACAAAGTTCTGTATATACTTTATTTAAGCTAATATAACCCATGCATTTACTTAATTCATATAAGTCAAGAGCAATATGTCCCCAGTATCCAGGAAAAGAAAGATTATGATTGCCATGTTGAATCCTCTGTTTGATAAAACACTCACCCTTCCCTCTAGTTGTTTTTTTTTTCTTTTCATTTAAAAACAATTTTTTATTGAAGTACAGTTGATTTACACTACTGTATTAATTTCTGCTGTACAGCAAGTTGATTCAGTTATACACATATCCATTCCCATATAGGCTATTACAGAATATTGAGTAGAGTTCCCTGTGTTATACAGCAGGTCCCTATTGACCATGCATGTACCATAGTACGCATATACCAATCCCAAACTCCCAGTCCATCCCTCCCTGCTTCCTCACACCTTTCCCTTTTGGTAACCATAAGTTTTGTTTTCTAAGTCTGTGAGTCTGTTTCCATTTGGTAAATAAGTTCATTTGTATCATGTTTTTATTTTAATTTTATTTTTCTTTTTAGGGCTGCACTCACAGTGTATGGAATTTCCCAGGCTAGGGGTTCAATTGGAGCTGAAACCGCCGGCCTACACCACAGCCACAGCAACACCAGAGCCAAGCCACATCTGCAACCTATGCCACAAGTTGCAGCAATGCCAGATCCTTAACCCACTGAGTGAGGCCAGGGATCAAACCCATATCCTCATAGATACTAGTTGAGTTCTTAACCCACTGAGTCACAATGGGAACTCCTGTATCATGTTTTTAGATTCCACATGTAAGTGATATCATATATTTGTCTTTCTCTGACTTACCTCACTTGTTTTTTTGTTTTTTAATTGAAGTTTAAAATTTAATAAATTTTTTCAAGACTTTTTTTTGTCTTTTTTCTTTTTAGGGTTGCACCCTTGGCATAAGGAGGTTCCCAGGCTAGGGGTCTAATTGGAGCTGTTGCTGCTGGCCTACCCACCAGAGCCTACACCACAGCTCACGACAATGCCAGATTCTTAACCCACTGAGCAAGGCCAGGGATAGAACCCGCAACCTCATGGTTCCTAGTTGGATTCGTTTCTGCTGCGCCATGATGGGAACTCCTAAATTTAAAAATTTAATTAAACATTTTAAATTAAAATTTTGGGAATTCCCTTGTAGCGCAGTGGGTTAAGGATTTGGCATTGTTACTGCTGCATCTCTGGTTGCTGCTGTGGCATCGGTTTGATCCCTTCCCTGGGAACTTCTATATGCTGTGGGCATAAACAAAAATTTTTTTTAAAGCACATAAGAGAAAATTTACTGTCTTAATCATTTTTAAGTATACAGTGCAGTGGTGTTGACTAGATTTACACTGTTGTTCTTGTTGTGTAAAAACGCAGCTCTAGAACTTTTTCATCTTGCAAAACTGAAACTCTATGCACATTTCCTCCTTCCCCAGCCTCTGGCACCCACCATTCTACTTTCTGTTTCCATGATTTTGACTACTTTGGATATCTTATATACATGGAATTACACAGTATTTGCCCTTTTGTGGCCTCTAGTTACCTTATAGTCACCCCCTCGTGCATCCTATTTGTCCTGTGGCCATCTCACAGAGGGAGGGATGAAAGAAGAGAGCCATGTTTCCAGGCTATGTTAAATATTGGTTCGGGTTATTTTTCTTAGTATGAATGAAAGTTCCTGTGTTTTCTTACTCTAGCCTCTTGTGTAACTCACTGTCAATGCCTTCCAGTCAAAGACCACCAGGAACCTACCTGTGGTTGAACAAGTTGGGTATGTTCCTTGTTGCAACAAGGGAGAACACCCACCATGGGAACAGTCATACATTTCAGTAAGAGGATGTTTAAAAAGACTTATTGTGGGATTTGGGTGATTTTGACGAAGGGCTAAGGAAACAGAATCACTCTAGGTGGTGGCTGTTAGGAAGTGAGGGTAATTCTATGATTGGTATCTTTTTTTTTTTTTTTTTTTTTTTTGCTTTTTAGGGCTGCACTGGTAACATATAGGGGTTCCCAGGCAAGGGGGCTAATCGGAGCTGTAGCTGCTGGCCACAGCCACAGCCACAGCAACGCCAGATCAGAGCTGAGTCTGCGACCCACACCATAGCTCATGGCAACACCAGATCCTTAATGCACTGAGCGAGGCCAGGGATTGAACCTGAAACCTCATGGTTCCTAGTCGGATTCGTTTCTGCTGTGCCATAAGGAGAACTCCTGATTGGTATCTTAATACGTCTTATCTATAGAGAGGCAAGAATAAGCTACACTAGGTAAAAAAAAAAAAAAAAAAATGGCAGAAACTCATATTGGTTAGGAGAGAGGGATGTTTGATATTTTGTGAGTTTTTCACAGTGACCATATTTTGGTCTGTGCTTTGACAAATTATTCAGTGGCTTGTTTTGTCTCACTTTGTCATGGTCTCAGAGTGGCCTTATCTGATGCTGATATTCTGTGAGATGGTTTTTGTGCAACCAGAGGAAATCATGGTATAGGTGTTGAGGTCAGTCTCCAGTTTGTGATAACACCGAGACCTGGCTGAAAGTGTCAGGCCACTTCCTGGATTTGGGGAGCCACTATTTTCTTCTTCACCACTTTTGGAGCTAAGTAGGTTTGGAATTAGGAAACCTGTGATTCAGCCTCAGTTTCACCTCTTACCAGCATTGTGATCATGGGCAAATGACTTCCTCTCTGTCATTTCAGTTTCCTACCTGGTATTTACCTCAAAGGAACATAGTGGGCATGAAATGAGATAAAGCATCTGGAATGCTGAGCAGATTAGTTCGTACAGAGTGGGAACTCATGTTAGTATTAATAGCCTCTCTTTAGCTCTCTCCCATGGGAGATTCTTTTATTCATTTAAGAAACACTTATTGGGCAATTGCCATGTATGAGTCTCTGTGCTAGGAAACTGTACTCAGTGAACAAGACATATGAGGCCTCTGCCCTCATACAGCCAACAGTCTAACATGGGTTTCAGACAGTTAAATAGGAAATTTCATAGAGGGTAAGAGAGGCTATGAAAGGGAACTGCAGGAGTTCCTAACTTAGCTTTGTAGGGCTGTGGAACCGTCTCTAGGAGAAGGTGATGTTTAAGCTGAAATCTATCCAGTTAGATGCACGGGAGTTGTCTGAGGAGCACTCCTGGTAGAACTAGGAAGAGCATAAGCTAAAACAGAATAGTGAGAGAGAACATGGCATAGCCTCTTTGGTGGGAAACAAATAAACAAACTGAAAAACAACAAGAACAGAAAAGAAAAAATAATCTCACTTTTTCAGTGCATGCCATATAAGAGAATTTCTTTCCAAATCTTGCACACAATTTCGTATGTCCCTGCAATAGTAATTATCACTCGTTAATTAATTAATGATGATACAATGCTTTGAAAATACAAAGTGCAGCACATTTGCTAACAAACTGATGATTAGCATGATTGCTGTTCCGATATAGCCTCTGTTTACTCATTACACTTGGACTTCCAACTGTCTGCTTGCCTTCAGGAAGACAGCTGTTTCACAATAGGCTTGGCTTGGTGGCTATTTTTGGCTTTTTCTTTCCCTGGGTTGTGAATGAACCCAGGAATGACTAATAGTGGAAAGGAAAAAGGCACTGAATGACTTCCAAAGTCCTTTCCTAATAACTCATTCTGCAATGTTTATTATCCTCTTAGTTTCTGATACACTAAAATCTGGCTAAAAGTGTTGGGAGTCTGTGCTATCGGGGCATCTGGTGAAGCAAATATAACAAAGGGCTATTTTTGGTTCTGTTAGTATTTAAGTTTCCTTGACTGGGGTCCACCAAATAAATAGAAGTTCTTGTGGCTTCCACTTATACCTCTACTATTTCTCCTAGTGTCCATAGAAATAATGACTAGGAGTTCCCGTCATGGCGCAGTGGTTAACGAATCCAACTAGGAACCATGAGGTTGCAGGTTCGATCCCTGCCCTTGCTCAGTGGGTTAATGATCCAGCGTTGCCGTGAGCTGTGGTGGAGGTCGCAGACTCAGCTTGGATCCTGCGTTGCTGTGGCTCTGGCGTAGGCTGGTGGCTGCAGCTCTGATTCGACCCCTAGCCTGGGAACCTCCATGTGCCGTGGGAGTGGCCCAGGAAATGGCAAAAAGACCAAAAAAAAAATAATGACTAAATCTATCTTTAACCTTGATAAAAAAGATTTCAGTGTTAGCATCTTATGCTATTTAAAACACCAAAAAAAGCAAAACCCAGTTCTAATGAGTTTTGATTGTCAGTGAAGAGCTGAAGGCACTAAGCTTATAATTAAACACTATCAAAGTGTATTTTTGTGTCCGCAGCAAATAACCGGGATCAGCAGGTATGGGTGGCAGCATCCTCTTGATCAAAGTCACAGTGTTTGTAGACACAGTTGCATCCAAACATGGCTTTAACCCAATCTGAAGGAAGTTTCTGGTGAAATGTGTGTCTTCATGTGTAGAAAGCACTCCTCAGTTGTCCCAGGTGTCAAGTGACTCATATACTTAGTTGGTGGCCTAGACAAGTTGGTGGGACTCTGGCTTGGAGAGGCTGAACTAGTAGACCTTGGCCTGGAAGTAGTTGAGGGCTTGTTCTCATTATGTGTCTTGAGTGCTTATGGCTATGTTTTGGCCTAAAGTGTGGTCCCTACTATCAAGAACATGCTCCTGGTAAGGAAGAAAAGACATGTTTACTAATATGTTTATGTTAAAATCAGGTAGATGGTGGCAAGCACAATAGGAGATGACAAATCCATGCTGGAAATGGAGCAGGGAAAGGAGGGATTACTTTGAGCTGGGTAGTTTTCATGATGGAGGAGGTTTTCCTTGAACAATAGGGATTATTTTGAGCAGCAGAGACAGAGTTGTGGGTAGGAAAAAGGAGGGCATACCAGGACTTGGCAATGCCAATCATAAGAACACAGAGAGAAGATGGCCCTACATGTTCAGTCCTGTCTTATAAATTAGGAAAGGGTGACTGAATGTCCCAGATTTGTTGAGATAGTCCCAGTTTATGCCTTCTACCTATGGCAACTGTGGTAAGTTGGATAATGTCCCCCAAAGATGCCTATGTCCTGATCGCATGGGTTTATTACCTTACATGGTAAAAGGGACTTTAAAATGTGATTACATGAAGTCGTTTGAGATGCATAAGCTGGATGGGTCCAGTGTAATCACAGAGTCACTTTTGGAAGGAAGGGAGGAGGATCAGAGTTGATAGTGTAGGAGATGTGATAATGAAGCTTGAGGTCTGTGATATGAGAAGGGGTCATGAGCCAAGGGATGGAGGCAGCTTCTGGAAGCTGAAAAAGGCAAGGAAACAGATCCTACCCTCAGAGCATCTGCAGAAACAAGCCTTGCCAACATCTTGAATTTAACCCAGTGAGACTAATTTTAAATTTCTGACCTCAAAATGAAAGATAATAAATTTATGTTGTTTTAAGTCATTAAATTTGTAGTCATTTGTTACAGCATCAATAGGAAACATAATACAGTAACTCTATTGAGCTCCTTGACTCCTTCACAGAAAACCTGGTTTGGTGATAAATTATATCCTTATTCTTAATGCCTAAACCACAGCTGTTTATAAATCCATGGTTCTGTCAAAAGTAACTTTAGGAAGTAGGTTCATCTACTCTGATTATGGGGGATTAGACCTTGGAGGTCTGAAAGAGGATCATGTCCCAGAGAGAGTTGGGTGGGAGGGTCACATGCATACATACAGGATTAAATGGGGTGAAGATCCAGGGGGAGCGAATGGGGAGATGGGATGCTACACTGGATCCTTTTCTTCAACAGCCTTGTGTATTCAGGTTTCCTTGGAATCTTTTTTTTGTTTGTTTTTTGTTTTTGCTTTTTTAAGGCCACACCCATGGCATATGGAGGTTCCCAGGCTAGGGGTTGAATCGGGGCTATAGCTGCTGGCCTATGCCACAGCCACGGCAACACCAGATCCTTAACCCACTGAGCAAGGCCAGAATCAAACCTGCATCCTCATGGATGCTAGTCAGATTCGTTAACTACTGAGCCACAACGGGAACTCCAGGATTCGTTGGAATCTTAATCAAAGGCTTAGCTTGGCCTCAATCATGTGTTCTTATTCTGTTTGCTAGACTCTGACATAGACAGGAAATAGAAATTATGGTACAGTGTTTTCAGAACCATATTTCCAGAACAGTTGGGAGTACTTATTTGCCTTTTAGATTCATGTAAACTCTTAAGAAATTCATTTGGCCGGCAGCATCTCTTAGTTTACTTCCCAGGCAGAATTATATGGAAAGGCTATTTTCTTCTAGGTAAATATCTCAGTTGTATCTGTTATCTATTTTAAAATAAATGCAGTAACTTCTCATACCATGAGTTCTTCAGTCAAAAAGTCCTGAAATATTTTAGTGGGAGAAAACCCTTCCTGAAGCCAATTTCTGTAATATCTATATTGCTTTAGGGGTTAAATCTTTAGTCAATTGTTTTTTATTTATAAAATGTTTTTATTCTTCAAGGATTTCCCACAAATTTCTGAGGCATTCTTTGTAGGAGAATTAATTTAAGATGGCAACTCATTCATATATGTACCATAATGGTGTCTTGGCCCAGTTTATGATATAATAGAGAAATTCATTTCAGTAGTAACTAAGTAAAGCAGTAAAATAATTCTATCTTTGTGACATTATAAAAGCCATCTATTTCTGTCTCATTGTTTCTTGAGCTTTTTGAGCTTTGTTCAAATAAGTGATTTGTGATTAAATTATATACTAATTTTAGTTTTCCAAAAGATATTAAAAGATTTACTTTTATATTTTAAGACCTTATAAAATGAGTCTTAGGAAGATTATCTCTTAGACTTATAAGTTGACTATTTTTATCCTTTGTATTGACAGAGTATTACTTTATATAATAATTATTCTAAAGAAGGCTATGTGGTTATTTAACTTTTTACAGAAGAGTACATATATATATATATATATATATATGGTTCTGATCTTGTTTTTACTTAGTTTTAATCTGTTCTAAATTTTAGCTGTTATTTATTAATTAAACAGTAGGAAAAAATCGGCAGAACAAAGACAGCTATATATCAGCACAATAAAAATTTGCTTATGAAACAACAGTTAACACAAAGTAAAAATCTAGTTAACACTCCAGTAATTTGTGAGCAAATCATGAGATAAAGTAAACAATTAAAGAAGTATAAAAGAAAAAGTTCTAACATGGATTAATGTATTATTCTTAGAAAAATCTTTCTTTGTAAATATCCAAGACTTTAGAAATAAGATGTTGGTTCTAAGAATCTATGAAAATAATAAGATAAAATAATGTTAATGATAGTTGGGAAAGAGCAAGTCAGAAGAAGGAAAAACATGATGGTGAAAACAAATATATGTTCATTGAGACCAATAAAGCATATGAAAATGCAATGACATATAAAATCAGTTTGAGTAGTACACCCTCACACCCAGTAATTAGAAGGCTGAAAAAGTCAATCCTGATTCCTGGGCCAGCTGGAACACAGTCCCACAGGACCATGTCCTTATGTTCTATAGTTTCATCCTTGGCTGTATTGAGTTGTTAAGATTAACAAACAGTTCACCACTAGCAACAAATAGCAACAATTTAACCAAGACAATTTAGAATGTTCTAATCCATGTTTTTAGCAATATTCTGAAATCTCCTCCAAAGCTAGGGTTTCATAACTGTTACACAGGATACTCTTATTGCAGATATGGAGATCCAGTCAGATGCTTCTCAGTGTACACCTGCTTCTTAATGAAAACAAATGTTCTAGTCTGTATATAGAGCTGAATTATTTTGGAATTTTAGATACTTCACATTACTGAGGTTACTTATTAGTCTCCATTTATAGCTCTTGTAAAACATCAAGCTGAGTCTTTTGGGTAGTAGGCATATTTCTAAAATTTGTGGGCTGTATTTGTAACATACCAGAGGAAAGAGTTTAGGACTGTCAGAGTCACTCAATAGCCTAGGCAAAGAAATAAGTGGGGATGACTCAAAGGTCACATAAATATTACACAAAAGCTCTGTGGGTGTATGCGAAGAAAGCTGTAAATGGTAAAGCCACATCCAAGTGTTTTATACTTTTTGTTTATACACACACATATTTATAAATATATAATTATAATTATGAAGAGTAATTACATGTATGCCACAGTTGACTTATAACTACTAATCTAGGTATAATTTATATGAGTTTCTCACAATTTTTAAGTATTAGTGAATGATTGATTACTAATGGAATCATGTAATCAATTAAACTTCAATTAACTAGGACTAGAAAGCCAATTAACTATGACCAGAAAAACTAAGTAGTTACCCCTAAATATACACGAGAAGATTCAAAGGAAAGGAAGAACCCTACACATGTAAGATGTACAGGCAAGTTTGGAACTACTAAATATCCCTTAATGAACATCAGTTGAAATCCTCTGGTTACAGTCAACATGGAAAATCTTTTGTGCCAACACAGATACGCACATGTACACATGCACACAAAAATATACACATATCTGCCAACAGGTTACTAGATAGTAAAGACTTGTGCATCATTAACTAGAGAAGAAACTTGTTAGATTTTATACCTAGAAGGAATCTTTAAAAATACCTTTTTGAGACACTTTATTTTATAATTGGAACCTGAGCTCCTCAAAGGTAATTTTATATGCCAGTTAGGGCTAGAAAACCAGTAGATGGCAGAAAATGTCATGTCACAGGTAAAAAATGCTAAGCACAGAATGTTCCATTAGTTAACATTTATCAAGTATTCACAAAGTATCTGATTCTAAGTATCATAGGTTTAGAGAGAGGTTCTATGAAATAACGTGATGAGAATTGAGCTAGGGGTCCAGATACCTCAGTTTCTCTCCTGCCTCTGGTACCTCCTGGTAAGAGATCACTTAAAGATTCAATTTTCACGTCTATAAAATAATGATTATAGTATGTAATATAATATAACATTCTTCAAGAAAGATTATGTGTGATCAAGTTTTATCCAGAATAAAACATATATGAGGTACCATCATCATTAGAAGATCTGAGTTAATCTCTTTAGATAGACCAATGTTTACTAGGTTCAGTAGAATTTTTGCTTTTATCAGACCACCAGAGGGAAAAAAAAAAAAACAACAAAATTTACCAGCTTAATTCTGCTCAGCCTGGAGAATAAGTGTATCTAGCCTATCTTAACCTCTTAGGGAAAGCCTTCAGAGATTCACAGGAGAAAAGATGTGCCTACTTTGTATGCTTGTGGGCAAAGTTATTTTTCACAAGCAGTAAGTGGAATGTACACATTATTATTTCTTCCTGTTCCTACATTTCTTTCTTCCCAAAAGGTTTTTTGCAATAGTGATTTTCTTCAAATAGCCACTTTCCCCTTAATATTTGATAATTGGTTGACTATCCCAGGTCTTGCCCTTGTCCTATTGCAGTAATTTTTCTGGCTTACTCTCCTCTTGCTTCCTCTGTCCATAGCTGGGATTTCCTGATGCTTCCTGTAGGTTCAGCCCCACCCAAGGGGCTCTGAAATCAACCAGTCAATTCTTGCTATTTATATTTGTGCCTGAGTTTTGGCAAGCAGGCTCTGCCTTGTTGGAGTGCCCAACTGCCAGCCTATGCCCAACTTCTAACTTTTGAGAAGCTGTATCTGCAGTAGGGGCAGCAGGGTTCTCTCATTGAGAATATTCTCCAAAAATTAAAAAGTGCTGGATATTTTTTGGAAAAGATGATTATTCCCATGATGAAAATATGTTGAGGAAGTAGTGGGAAACCAACTACTGAGGAATATGGAGAGTCAAATGGTGGCTCATTTTTACATGTGTATTCTACCACCAAATATGAGCCTGGGCCTTTTTCACATGTACCATTGGAACTTAGCTCTGAACTTCAGTTTCAGGACTGTGTTGCTTCTAAAACTCTTTGATGCAACTACCTACCTGCTTTGATCTCTAAATTGCAGCTTCTCTCACCTGATGCTCAGTGATCAACATACCCTGATTACATCTTGCTAACTTACCCACTGCTTAGCTGAAGTGCCACATATTGGCCATTGCTGTCTTGGAAAGATAGACTAATTCATTATCTCCACTGTCCTTCCTTGCAATATTATCTGCCTGGTCTTGATTTAAACCCTTCTAATGTTAAAGGACCCAACATCAACACTACTGTCTTTGAAAGGCAGTGGTGGGAGTAGCGAAGGTGCTTGGAGGAGTACTGGCAGATCTGGACTGAAAGCCTCTCCCCACCCCCTTTTAAAAAATGATTTGGGCAACTGTCTGGGAACCTGCATGAGCGAAAACACACAAGGTATCCAGGCTAGCAAAATAATAAACTACTATCTTCATTCTTTACTGGTTCTGTATCAACAGATAGCCTGGCTAAATTCAGGAATTCATCCTACTTTCATCTCCCTGCAACATTTATACATCAGTAAACTAACCTTTTGCTAAAAGTGATACTAAATAATAAATGCTTAGCATCTTAGTTTGGGTTGTCTGGGAAACACACTCTGGGATGGAGATTTGTGTCCAGGAAGCTTATTAGGGCATGTGCTGCAGCACAACCCCTGCAAGGGAGATAGGGAAGCAATGTAGATGGAACAAAGGCTTCAGCCAGTATAATATCATAGGAAGTTTTGGAGCTGGGATAGTCCTTTATAGTTATTCTGAATTGAGACAAAGAGGCCTCGTTTGTACACCCACATTGATTAGTCACTGTGTGGACTCTTCCTGGGATGTGAGGAGGTGAACTTGACTGAGTCATCTCTTTCCCTGAGAGACCTGAGCTGTGAGCAATCTGCCATGACCCCCCTCGCAGCTGACAAAATGTGTGCCTGATTTGTGAAGGGTGGATCTGGACAGCTCCTCACAACACGTACATACATGTACACATACATTTATACAAGTATACACATATACAATACACATGGACACATGTATACACATACATAGACACATATACACACAGAGACATATATACACACATACATAACACACATATGCAGTTATGCATGTATGCACACGAAACACATATACATGCATACACACATATATATATACATCTATACACATGCATACATATATACACACATACACATACGCATACACGTATAGCTCTAGTACTGCTTATCATAGTTCCTTGGCCTCACCAACCAACTATCCTGACCTTTTAACTTAAATACAGAATACCTCAAGGGAGAATTTAGTCCTGTTTCACCAAGAAATTCCAAGTTCAAACCAGGTTAGTTTATATTCAGTATAAAAAAGTCATTTTAGAGTCTAAAAATAGCATTCTCCCTACCTCCACAGTCTCAACACTGCCCCACAGCTTCACCAGAAAGCTTTTGTAATAAACTATTTGAAATGTTCCTAAAGGTATTTCCTTCCTAGAGAGCACAATATCCTCATGTACGAAAATCTATATCTCAGCTAATGACTAAGGATTACCCTGACTAAGGCATAATGAGGTCATCATGTCAGGTTAATATTAAGGCTTTTTCTATTTAGCCTTCTGGGCCTAAGTGCCAGAGTGGTTATTTTCGTGTTTAAAATTCTATATTCTTTTTAATTTATAATAAGAAATTCCATTACAGTAGCACCCAAGCCATAATCCCTAACCTTGAACTCAATTGTTTGGTCCATATTTACTCCCAGCTGATATTGTCAAAAAACCTTTTTTAAAAAAAGATTTTTGATGATACTGGAATCATACTAATTCCTTCTTTTGTTATTGTAATGAATTTATTACTGAATTAATTGTATTCATTGGTTAAATATCCTATCTTGGTATGAAAATATACTAACATAATACACCCTATATTATGACAAATTATATCTTCCAGGTGGCAGACATTTCCTTGTATCCTCACACAGGGCCAAGGAGCTCTGTGGGGTCTCTTTTATAAAAGCGCTCGTCCTATTTGTAAGAGTTTACTGTGTGACCTAAGGTCCTCATCTTCTAACACTACTCTATTGGGTGTTAGGATTTCAACATATGAATTGGGGGTGGGGGCACAAACATTCAGACCATAGAACTTTTTTTTGGTATCAGTATAATATTTTATGTACTAGTAAACGTGTTTATCACTGATAGAATATGTTCCTTCTCTTCCTTCTCCTTTGACATTCCCTCCTACTCCCAGTTCAAGCAGCTAGTGTCTTTGAATTCATTGCCTCTTTGGAAGACTGTCACAAGGTGGGAAAGAGACACCAAAAGTGTCATCCTGTTTTTGGTCTGAAAGACCTCGTGGTACCTTGGGAAAACATCACAAGTGAAAGCAAGACTTTCTTCCCATTGAGTCCCCGGGAAAAATGTCTCCTTCCCCTCTCCCCCAAAAACCCTGTACCTAAGCTGAAGAGAGACTGAGGAAATGAGCAGAGATGAAAAGAAAATGGGGAGTCTTTAATCCAGCCAGGAATGAAGGCTGTCTCAGAGCCCCATGAGAGGTGCTGTCAAATGTCCAAGGGCTTACTGAGAGTGGAGTTTGTGTCCTCGTCAAACAGAGGCTCTCCTAGTTGCCTTTCCTGCTGGAACCTAATAAGGATTGTCCTGGTCCAGGCGAGGATTTTGCCTGGTGATGTCCAGCAGGAGTGTTATTGTGCATCCTGGTGCAAGTCTTTGTTCAAAGCCAACCTCTGTCCAACTATGTGGTGTAAATAATTCTCTGTCTGAGTTTTCACCCATAGAAGAAGAGTGGGTCCTTGAAGATTTAGATCAGGTTGGGGAATGGAAACCCTGAATGGCACTAGCTCAAGGTCCTCCACATCCCTTAAGCAGGGACAGTGTACTCTTATTTGCTTTTTAAAATTGAGGTAGATTTTTTTTTTTTGTCTTTTTGTCTTTTTGTTGTTGTTGTTGTTGTTGCTATTTTTTGGGCCGCTCCCGCGGCATATGGAGGTTCCCAGACTAGGGGTTGAATCGGAGCTGTAGCCACCGGCCTACGCCAGAGCCACAGCAACGCGTGATCCGAGCCGCGTCTGCAACCTACACCATAGCTCACTGCAACGCCGGATCGTTAACCCACTGAGCAAGGGCAGGGACCGAACTCGCAACCTCATGGTTCCTAGTCGGATTCGTTAACCACTGCGCCACGACGGGAACTCCGTGAGGTAGATATTTTACTTAATAATTCTATGCCATTTGATTCTCCTTTTCCTCACATCGATTCCCTTATATCTCTGGATCCTCTTTTTAGTCATTGTCTCTTCCCTTTTCTCTGCACATTTCAAAATGGTGTTTTAGGTTCCCTTTCACTCCTCCCCTATTTTCATTTTATAGAACTTTTAGAGGCTGAGCTTATTTACTCACATGACATTAGCTACCATTAACATTGCAAAGGTTCTCAAATCTACTGCACCAGCTTAGACTCCTTTCTGGTCTCCAGATTTACATATCAAGATGCCCAGTGAACATCTCCTGTTTGACGTATCACAGACATTTTAAACTCAGAATATCTACATTTGAACTCATATTTCCCCACTCACAGCTTTCTCCTCCTGTGTCTTAAAGAATATCACCACCATTCTTCTCTCTTACAGACTGGAAATCTGGCAATCATCCGCATGGTCTTCTCCTCCATCCTCACATCCAACCGACCTTCTAATTCAGATCCTTCTGAATTTATAGAACTCTGACCCTCATTTTCTTATATGGATCATGTCATAAAGTCTTTATGGGACTCCCTGCCTTTCTTCTCCTAAATTCTCAGAAATGCAAATCTGTTTATGCTACTTCTCCATATACCCTTTGGGATAAAAATTTAAGTCCTGCAAGGACCACTCTGAGGTCAGAGGTTGGGTGGTCTAGCTGAGACAAGGAGGGTAGGCTTGTTTAGCAGTGAGCTGGCCTAGGAGCTCAGAATTTCAATCCCTGTTTGAACCTCAGTACAGTATATGAGAGCAGATCGCTGGCCTCCGTTAGACATAAGTTCAATTCTGCAGCCTCCTTGGGTATCTTTGGAAATATCAGAAACAGCATTCAGTGCTATAATAATTTCATGTAAAAGAAATGATTTTCAAAGCATTAATATGCTTTAATCTTTTGTAATTTGGTGTACTTGGAAATATCCATTTGCTTCAAGGGATGCTTATTGTGTATGATTACATGCATTACATCAAAAGTGCAAAGAAAAATTGGTTACTATCAGCTTCTAAAATTCAAAATAAGACTGTAAGCAAGAGAGAGTATTAGAAGATCGGGCTTTATAAAAAATGATTATAAAAATTCCTTTAGAATATAAACAACTGAACCTAGAGAACTCAGAATTTAGTGTTTCTTGCATAGTGTAAAAAATTTCCCTTTGCCTGTGGCTTATACCATGAAATTTACTCCCTCAGAGTTTACTTTTCCTCCTACACACACATTACATTCCTACTACATTCCTCCTACATTCCTGTTCTCAGCCTCCTTGGCATGTAGGCATAGCTGTGTTTCTGAATTCTGGTCAATGGGACACCAGTGGAAGTGATTTGTGTTATTGCCACAACCATATGTGTTTCCTAGCAATCTCATAGGTAGGATTCCTCAAGGACCACGAGAAAATCAGAACTACATGATGGAGGAAACTTTGTCTCTGTATGATCACATAGAACAAGAACACATGCATTGAACTGTGAAAATATAAGTGAGTTATGGACTTTACCTTATGCTAAGATATAAGCATTACCAGGCATATTTGTTACAGCAGCTAGTGTTCTCCTGACTACTGCAAGGTATGATTCAGAGGACGTGATAAGCTCTTACTGAGTTCAAGAGATTGTGAAAAGGAGGGAGGGAGGAAGGACGAAGAAGTGGAGAGTGAGACCGGCAGGGGGTGAGTTCCCATTTCTCTCTAGGCTTTGGCTTAGACATGGAGGTGTCGTGTCCTAGAAAAGTTGAGTAAACACCAACTACTTAAAGGCTTTTGCTTTTTTTCACATGTGGAACTCAGGAGAGAGATGCCTCACAGACTGTCCCACACCAAACCAGGAGTAACTGCATCAAAATACACTCAAATGCTTGACAAAGTTGGGTGGGTTGAAGAAACTCCAGAATTACACTTTCCTAAGTTACTTTGAATTCCTAAATTGTGGCTGGGAACCAGATGTTTTGTCATTCCCTTGAAGAGGAGCCCAGAATTCCTCTGATTGAAAAGCAGGCCAGTGTGTCAGAGGAGTGGCACTGTGGAACAGGGGGATGAAGTGGCTTGAGAGGAGGGCTGCAGGATGTACACACCGTGCGTGCATGTGTGTGGGCGGGGCGGGGGGGGGCATCTGTAGTGCTGGAGAGGCCAGAGATGGAACTGAATCAGCCAGGGAGGGATGTTGTATCTTTCCCCCCATACAGACCAGCCCATGAATTACAACAGCGTCATCCTTAAATTTTGGGAGGGTACTTGATCAAGTGGTGGATAAAGGATCTTGCTGTGGAGGCAGAAGCAAGGATCAGACCTTTATACCCCTGCTATCTGGAGATTACATGAGTCGCACATCTCCCCGTATTCTATTCTAGATGTCACTTTAGGGATGAGAAGAGGGAAGAGAAAACATCTGGAAGATATAAAATTGAGTTATCCAAAGGAGATTTTAATTTTTTTTTTTTTTTTGGCTGCATCCACAGCGTGTGGACATTCCTAGGCCAGGGATTGGACTCAGTGACTCAGGCTACTGTAGTGACAGTGCCATATCATTAACCCACTGAGCTGCAAGAGAGCTCCCAAAGGAGATTTTTTTTAAAAAAGCAGTTGGATAGGGAAATAATGTTCTGGTAGACTGAACATTTAAAATGAATGGAGGTAGTGTAAAACAGAAAAGTCAAAATATTATAAATCAACAATTAAAAAAAAACTTCTTTTATTTATTTTTGGCTATGCCCATGGCATGCGGAAGTTCCCAAGCCAGGGATGGAACTCTCACCACAGGAGTGACAATGTTGAGTAGTTAATTGCTAGGCCACCAGGGAACTCCCTAAAATTTCTTTTTTAAAAAGAAAAATTTATTGAAGTATGGCTGATTTACAATATTGTGTTAATTCCTGTACAGCAGAGTGACTCAGTTAAACATAAGCATACATCCATTTTTTTTTCAGATTCTTTTCCTGTGTAGACCACCACAGACTACTGGGTAGAATTCCTTGGGCTATACAGAAGGTCCCCATTGGCCAATCATTCCATATACTACGGTGTGTATATGCCAATCCCAGACCCCCAGTCCATCCATCCCAACCCCCCACCTGTCCCCTTTGGTAAGGTAAGTTTTTCAAAGTCTGTGTGTTTGTTTCTGTTCTGCAAATAAATTCATTTGTATCCGTTTTTAAGATTCCACATATAAATGTGGTATCATATGTTTGTTTTTCTCTTACTTCACTTTGTATGATAATCTCTAGGTCCATTCATGTTGCTGCAAATGGCATTATTTCATCCTTTTTATGGCTAAGTAGTATAAATCAACAATTTTAAACTGCTGCCACTACTTCATAGGATGGTAGTGCAAAAGGGAGAGCAGGCATGTTCTAGAGATTAAAGGAACCAAGTATTATTTGCATGGTGTGAGTGCCCCTCAGGTATGACAGTAAGTCATCTGCCTTCCTTTTTCTTCTTTTTAAAATAAAATCATCTTTTATCCCAAAGCAAAATTCTTCTTTCTATTTACCCATCCTCTTGTTCCACTTTCATTTCTCATCCAAAATTATCTTTTTTGCTTGGCGTTACCCATGCCCTGTATGTCCTGGTCTGAAGGAGACTTTTTCTGCTATATTCAGGGGCTTACACTGGGCTTTGTTTCAGGCACAGTTTGCCTGATATAACGTTTTTTCCCCTTACCTTTCAGGATTTCTGAAGACAGGAAACTCTTTTAAGTTTCCAGGCAGAAGAGAAGGTTGCAGCGTTTGAACAGTAGTCATTTCTGTGAACCAAATGATGCATCATAATATCTCTTCATTTTATTTATTTATTTATTTATTTATTTATTTTTATTTATTTATTTTTGGTCTTTTCTAGGGCCGCACCTTTGGCCTATGGAGGTTCCCAGGCCAGGGGTCTAATAGGAGCTATAGCTGCCGACCTACGCCAGAGCTACAGCAACGTGGGATCTGGGCCGCATCTGCAACCTACACCACAGCTCACAGCAATGCCAGATCCTTAACCCACTGAGTGAGGCCAGGGATTGAACCCGCAACCTCATGTTTCCTAGTAGGATTCGCTAACCACTGAGCCACGACAGGAACTCCTATCTCTTCATTTTATTGTCTCTCCAGTTGAGCTTCTTTGCGTTGATAAAAAGTAGTTGAATTTAACCTAAATTTGGATCCCTAATTCTTTGTTTAGAATGTCTGCAAAAAAGATATCATTACGATGCAGCTCTGAAATGAAAATAAATTCTCTACATAGAAGATTGCCTGTCATGTACTTCAGGCGATGGAATTAAAGGGTGCTGAACTTGCCAAATCTCTTGCAACAGATCACGGGCTTTCCAAAACAGGGAGAAGTTTGTGTGGCTAAGTTGTTTTCACATGGGGCCACTATTCAGTATTGGAATATGGATCTGTGAAACATTTCTGGCTAACTTTAAGAGAAGCTGTTTGACCTCTAGTAAAATATAAGGTTAATAGTGGAAAAAACAAAACTTGGAGTTTATAGGAAATACAGAGGAGAAAGTACTAATATAACTTGACATGGCTTGCAATGTAATGACAATCTTTACAAAGTCAAGACCACAGCCACTGATGAATACCAACCTCCAAATGACTGAGAATGATCTTGAAGGAACTCTGGTTCCTCTAGATTTCATAGGCAAATATTGTCAAGAAGGTTTAGGTCTAATTCTGGTATAGGTATTTAAAAAAGAGAATTTGGATTGGTAAATTAATGGTATTTTTAGTTTTAAAAGAAATGAGTATATTTAGTATAGTGTTTACATTTTTAAATTGAAACTACCTGTAAACAGTGTGTGTTATAATCAGTGGCCTCTTAGCCTCAAGTAAATGTGAAAGTTCCGTTGCTCCCCCTTTCATCATTTTGTCTCTGCTGGTCAGCTGACCTCTTAACACTCCCTACCTCTCATTATACAATTCAGCTACCCTGAACAACTTCTGGCTCTGTAAACATACCATGTTTTCTCAACTCTTTATACCTATGGCATATCCTCCGCTTGGCCTGCTCTGTCCTTTTTCCCACCCTCAACTGCAATTTTCCTGGCACGTTACTAGTCAAACTTTAAGACTCAGCTGCAGCATCACTTTTCTAAAAAATTTTCCCTGACTATGTACCGCCTCCATATTGCACCCTATGCTTATCTCTGGCATTGCACTTACAGTGCAATCTTATATTTTTACTTGTATCAATTCAACAACATGCAAACAAAAGCAAACATATTTTTCATGCAGCATGGCCCCTAAATGGAAGCCAAATTCTTCATCTGGTGCTTAACTGAAGAATCTCTGATCTGTTTTCGTACTAGGGGGTGTGTGATCACACTGTGTGATGGGTTTGCTGAGTTATTACAGTTTGTTGTATAGAGTTGCTGGGCTCAATTTGCAAAAAGCAGAACTCATTCTAGATATTTTAAGCAGGATAAACTATAATTCAAGGAATCAGGCCCATACATATTCATCAGAGTACTAGAGATTATGGTTGAATCTTTCAGAATACATTCCACAATAATATTGCTCCCTGGCCTGCCAGCAGTGCTGCTGCCTCTCAGAGCAGGCAGGTGGGATTAGCAGTGTACTACTGACCTGTTGAGTCCAAGAACACAGTGCTTAGCTGCTAGTCAGGCATCAGGAAGCCACCACTATCCCCACTGCATCTACCTTCAGACCCCTGCAGAGCTTGATATGGATGCTGGAGCACAGCAGGGAAAACCCAAATACCCAGAGGACTACGCCTCTGAGCAGCAAGCAGTAGAAAGATGGGCCCATCCTCACTTGTAGATTCAGTCTCAGGCAAAAGATTGAAGGACTGAGCCAGTTTGCACTGGGAAACCTGGCGGCAAGGGATTCTGAACAAAGTAATTTTGTCTTTCCAACTGGGGCAGGTGAGGCAGGTACTCTAGGAAGTTTAGTTGAAGGCTGAATGCTAATCCCCTGCACCCACCATAACCAGGTGTGCTGTGCTTCTAGAGCAAGATTGGGGCCTGTCTTGGCTGATTTTGTTTAAGCATTAAAGCCAACATATCAACATTTATGATATATTCTAAGACAATGGCCTCTTTGTCTTAGAAGCAGGCTTTCAGCTCTGAAAGAGACTGTGCTCGACTCATCTTTGGAACACAATGTCTAGTACTATGTCTTGTCAAATAATGAACGAATATATGAATAAATAAACTGGTGAATGATAAAAAACAACAACAACAACAACAAAAAACTTGTGTCCCTTTGTCCTTTTTTGAACCAGCTAATCCCGTTAACTTTTTCTAATTCAGTGGTTTTCAATCAGGAGCAGTTTTACCGCTCCAGGGGACATTTGGAGATGTCTAGAGACATCTTTGAGTGTTACTATTTTCAAGCAGGAGTGCTGTTGGCACCCACTGCGTAGAGACCAGGCTTGCTGCTAAATATCCTACAATGTATAGGAGAACCCCTGGAAACAAAGGATTATTCAGCACAAAATGTCAATAGAGCCAAGGTTGAAAAATCTGCTTTAATTACTTCTTCTCACTCTGTCTGCCACAATATCCTTATGTCAATAGATCAGAACCCTTGAGAATTTGGACTTTCTCAGAATTCAAATCCTCATTAGTCTTTTTCCTCTTTGGCAGGGGTTTCCCCTGATATCTCTCATTCCATGTTAATCATTCTGTCCCCACATGTATTACTCCTAGACCTCAGGGACACAGACTGGCCTTTACGCTCTTGTATTAGAATGTAACCAGAGGAAATTTTTATAATGTCACTCTCCAACTTCTTTCTTAATCTCACAGCTCTAGATTTGCAATTGAAATTTCATTTATCTTAGAAAATATCTTTAAAAAGTGAGATGCTATCCTAACATACTTTTAACCTTGATGGACGATATGCCAATTTTACTGATTTAGCTGATTTTTTACTTTTTTCTTTCCTCTTTTTTAAATATATGACAATTATCTGTCTGGTAGTCTACAAGAACAATGAAATTTTGCTCCTAAAATGAAATTCCTAGAAAAATTCAGTATTTCTTTCAGTTTGTAGAAATACATCTCTTTTCATAATTAAGTACTTTTGGAAGTATAAATATACCACAATTAGATAATGAACATAATTAAATACGTATCTTAATTAAAACATAGGTGTTTAGTCATAATTAAAGTCATATGTCTATAATCAGAACAAGAAGTCAATATATGTCTTAAAGCCAAAACTATGTGGAACTCAGTTATGCATCTGACAAATCTTATTGAGCACCTACTGTTCCCCTCTGCTTCCACTGAGAATATATTAGTGAGCATTTTATATCCTGTCCCTACCCTCATGGAGCTAACATTATTAGGTTAGGGTCTCCCTGATAGATAATCACACAAGTAGGATTTATTTTTTTGTATGATTTCTATTTTTTTCCATTATAGTTGATTTACAGTGTTCTGTCAATTTCTATCCTCCAGCAAAGAGACCCAATCATATACATATATATATATATATATATATATATATATATAATATGTATATATATATATATATATTCTTTTTCTCACATTATCCTCCACCTTGCTCTATCACAAGTGCACACAAGTAGGATTTAATTACTGTGATGACAGTAATCCTATAATTAAAAATCACAAGGTGGTATGAAAGTAAATAGGGAATCTGACACTATTTCTAATTTACTCAAGAGAGAGTTCCTCAAGAAAATAGTGATTAAGCTCATACCTGAAAGATGAGTAGGAGTTAGCTATGCACAGTCTGGAGGACACAGAATTCCTGGCAGAGGTATATATGATGTCCTGAGGCAAAAATAAGTTTGTTTGTTCAGGAAACATGAAGAAAGATTTTGGATTGAATACTAGAACTGGGAAGCTATGAAATGGTTTTAGTAGAGGAGTGATTTAATCAGATTTAAATGATTGCTCTTACTGCTCTGTGAAAAAGGGGGTTGGGGCAAGGAAAAGTGGGTGAGAGGAAACTAGTGAGGGGGTAATTTGGGTAGTCTAGGTGAGAGATGATGGTGACTTAAATTGGAAAGCAGATAGATTTAGGAGGCATAGTCAACTGAATTCCTGATTGACTTTTTTGAGGGGCAGAGTGCTAACTGGAGAGGAGGGGGGAGAATCATTGAAGGAGAGGGAAGTGTTAAGAATGGCTCACAGACTTCTGATTGGAGAGACTGGGAGGATGTTGGTACCATTTATCAGGAGCGGTAACGCTAGAGAAGAAGCAGTTTGGGGGCAAGGTGGTTAGAGATAGTATATTTATCTGGGAACATGTTGTGTTTGAGAATCTTATAACACTTTTCAGTGTCTCAACTGGAGATATACCTTAAACATTTGGACCTATGAATCTGTAAGTCAGAAGAGTAGTCTGGGCTGGAAATATTATTTTATTTTATTTTATTTTTTGTCTTTTTGCTATTTCCTGCGGCATGTGGAGGTTCCCAGGCTAGGGGTTGAATCGGAGCTGCAGCCGCTGGCCTATGCCACACCCACAGCAACGCAGGATCCGAGCCGCGTCTGCAACCTACACCGCAGCTCACGGCAACGCCGGATCGTTAACCCACTGAGCAAGGGCAGGGACTGAACCCGCAACCTCATAGTTCCTAGTCGGATTCGTTGACCACTGCGCCATGACGGGAACTCCATGGAAATATGATTTTAAAACCATTACCTGTAGATGGTATTTGAAGATATAGGAGTAGATGAGATTGCTCTGGGAGAGAAGGGAAGAGGGCCCCAAACTGAGCCCTAAAGAAGTTCTACACAGGCGTTTCTGTCATGGCTCATCGGTAAAGAGCCCAGCAAGTATCCATGAGGGTACAGGTTTAATCCCTGGCCTTGCTCGGTGGGTTAAGGATCCAGCCTTGCTGTGAGCTGCCATGCATGTAGGTCACAGGCGTGGCAGATCCTGCATTGCTGTGGCTGTGACGTAGGCCAGCAGTTGCAGCTCCAGGAACTTACATATGCTGTGGTTGCAGCCCTAAAAAGAAAAAAAAAAAAATTAAAGAAGTTCTACACAATAAGGTGGTTAGAGAAGTCAGCAATGCCAGGCTGATAATAAATCAGAAGAAAAACAAATGAAGTGTGGGGACATGGAAGGATACAAGGCAAGGAAAGAGACTGTTATTCAAGGGAGGACTGGAAACCTGTGTTGTACAGAGGAAGCTGGGAGTTCCGATAGATATGAACATTTTCATTGATGTGGCAACGTGCAGGTCATGGGTGCCTTAGTGCTAGAATTTAGAAGGTAAGAATAGAAGCCAGACTAGAATGGATTGAGGAGTCAATAGTAAGAGGAAGTAGAAATTGAAGCTATAGCTATATATTTTGTAACTGGAGGAATAGATAAGATTTTATTTGGGGGAGTTCCGGTTGTGGCTCAGTGGTAACGGACCTGGCTAGTATCCATGAGGATGCTAGTTTGATCCCTGGCCCCCCTCATTGGGTTAAGGATCTGAAGTTGCCATGAGCTGTGGTGTAGGTCACAGATGCAGCTCAGATCTGGAGTTGCTGCGGCTGTGGCTGGCTGCTGCAACTCCCATTCGACGCCTAGCCTGGGAACTATATGCCCCACGTGACAAGCAAAAAACCCCAAAATTTTTAGTTGGAAATTCATAGTCTAGTAAATTGTGTTTTTGTTTTTTAAGCTAGGAGAGATAATAGTATGTTTAAATGATAATGAAGAAAGTCCAGCAAAGAAGGAGAGTTTGAAGTTATGTAAGAGACGAGGGATATAATCCAGAGAGGGCAGTTTTGAGCAAGTAGAAGGTGATGAGATTCAGGGTACAGATCAAGAGATTTTCCTATGATTCAAATCAATTTCTATTTAGTAACAGGAGGAAATGATGAATATGAAGTTTAGAATAAATGTGACTCTCCTTTAGAATGAAGTAGGACTTAAATTCTCTAGAATGAACAATCTTAGTGATCTGAGGTTATTTCTGTATATACCTTCAGAACTTGACATTAGTGTCCATATCATTAGGAGATTAAGAAGTAGGAGTGCATTTATGGATGCCTTCCTACCTGGGGAGTATTTAAGTGGTGAGGTGCCATAATCTTAATTGATATCCATGTCACCC
This sequence comes from Sus scrofa, assembly GCF_054392235.1. NCBI lineage: Eukaryota > Metazoa > Chordata > Mammalia > Artiodactyla > Suidae > Sus > Sus scrofa. The sequence goes on from NC_139395.1 coordinate 166,870,501, forward strand.
CACTGGCATGGAGATTGGGTACATACACATACTGCCGGTCTGACTTCTCACACCCAGAACCACAAGGTGATTTGATAAGTACTCCCAGGCAACCAACCAAAATCAAAGTTGATGGGCACCAAACAACCGTGAGAATCCTAATGTGCTTGTAGACTTCATAAGAATTGAATAACACTTTAGGGTTAGTTTTTCACACTTGTTCTGGGCAGCATAGGAATAGAAAGATTTGCTAAACTCCTAAGATGCAGAAATGTCTTTGGCTGTGATAGTGGTGATGGCAATATGTCAGTAAGAATTGCATTTCACTGCAAGCAACAAAAAATAAACCGACTTTGGCTTAAACAACGTGGGTTTATTTCTCATATAGTAATCATTCCTTCAGTACAGATTGCTGGCGTTTCAGTGGCTCATTATAAATGCTGACATTTCAGCCATTATTTCTACTTTTAAGGCAGGAAGAAGTAGGAACTTGGAAGTGATTCCCAGTTGCATGTGTCCCTCTTTATCAAGGATGAAAAGTTCCCCAGAATTCCTTCCAGCAGATTTCTGTCGGGGGCCAGAGGATAAAGAAAGCTGGAAAAGTATATACTGGAGTTCCCTGGTGGCTCACTGGGTTAAGGATCCGGTGTTGTCACTGTTGTGGTGTGAGTTCGATCCTTGGCCCAGGATTCATGTTGCAGATGTGGCAAAAACAAACAAATAAACAAACACCACATATACTTGACTATGCCTCTGTGGTTGGAGGCATCATGGCAGAAAAGGGTGGGAAATGGTTTTTTTGGGTAGTTACGTCTGGCCCCCGACGTAAGCAGTGTCTGTTATTTAACGATACGGAGCCAAGGAAGCTCCCCAGGAGGAAATAGAAGTAGCAAATTATGGCCAGGGCCAAAGCAGAGAAAGTGAGTTATCACATAGCAGTGGTTCTGAAGAGACTGAAAACAGATTGGCATTTGGGATGAGGAATCTTTAAGAAGACTGTGGGTCTCTAAACCATTCCCTGGGAGCTTCAGGATAGTACCTTATCTGTCTTACCAACACATTTCCAAGTACTTAGTGTGGTGTCTGGTATAGAGTAATCTTTCAATGATTGTTAAACTAATTACCGCATAAGTGAATCATCTATGACCATGGTGAGATAAACCCAAGATGATAGTAGGAGGTAGCTCGTGCTGCCTCCCTCGATTTGGGAATTATTTCAATGAAGTTGGGGCTGATTTGGCAGGTTAAAATTGTTAAATTTTCACAGACAGGGAGGAGGACATATATTCTTCATTTTCTTTTCCAATGTATGTCTTGGAAAGGGGCCTATTTAAAAAAAAAATCACACAGAATTGAGGAGTTAGGGCTTGAGATAAATTCCAGGGATTTACCAATCTGGGATTCTTACACACTGTAGGAACCGCAAAAGAATGCACTAGGGAAGAGGGATCTGGTGTAGCCCAGCCCCATCATGTCCACACATGTCTTTCTTGTCCTTAAAGAATGTTCTGCATGTTCAATTAACAGGAGACCAGAAGAGTTGGCTGGGGAAATTTCACTCCTGATTAAAAATTCCATTTATCTGTGAGCTGAGCTTGTTTTAATAAAGTGACAGAGAAATGAATCCGAGGCCACTAGTTCTTTGGCCCATTTAATAAGTCATAGTGAATTGAATCTTTCCAGTTTTTTTTTCAGTCTTCTTTTGGCTGCTCAGTTATACAGTATTCCCAAAGTTATAAATACATTGAAATTGATTTTACAATTGTGAAAGTTCAAAACCTATGAAAAAAAAATTTTTTTTTTTTTTTTTTTGTCTTTTGTCTTTTTGTCTGTTGTTGTTGTTGTTGTTGCTATCTCTTGGGCCGCTCCCGCGGCATATGGAGGTTCCCAGGCTAGGGGTTGAATCGGAGCTGTAGCCACCGGCCTACGCCAGAGCCACAGCAACGCGGGATCCGAGCCGCGTCTGCGACCTACACCACAGCTCACGGCAACGCCGGATCGTTAACCCACTGAGCAAGGGCAGGGACCGAACCCGCAACCTCATGGTTCCTAGTCGGATTCGTTAACCACTGCGCCACGACGGGAACTCCAAAACTCTGAAAATTTTATGTAATTATTTTTTTGACCTTCTCCTTGCTGTAGATGACATTTATGATCAGAGTTATGCAAAATCTACTTATTCTAAAAGCCATTTTCAGTGACCTGGGGGGGAAAAACAACCAAAATACCTCCTACACCTCCTTAAAAATTAAAAAAAAATTAATTTGTTGGAGGCCATAAAAGCACCAGAATATTAGAACAAATAAAAAAAAGAAAATTGCATTAAGACCCTTTTCCATATATTTTTTTAGAGTAGAGAGTTCTTTTCTCATTTGAGAGACTGTAGGAAAATAATAAGCAAAAACAACTACCATTAATGTTATTTCCTTAGTTAAATTGTAACTTGCTCCACTCACCTATGTTTGAAATTCAGACTAAAGTAAAATTTTATTCTGTATTATGATTAGCTTTGTGGGGGAAAAAAGGAGGGTTGGAGTGAAAAAAGAAAGACATGTGAGGAGAATAGCAAAGGGAGATTGACTAAAAATGGAGGCAGTAGTAAGTTTGGGGGAAATTGTCTTAGGGGGCTATCTTAAAGCATGAATCAGAGTGGAGTTACAGTCCAGGGTCAGCTATGTAAACTGCAGCAGTCATCAAAAGGGGACAATCAGAGGGTGGAATGTGGTTGCTGGCATGGGTTGGTTCTAGAAATCAGGACCTGGGGACGGAAGTTTGGGAAATAGATGTGTAGGTCTGTAAGCCCAAATAACTGTCACTGTTTTTCCTGGGCTTGTTTGTGATGATGTTTCTGGAAGAGATTCGCATTTGAGTGGGCGAGGTGAGCGAAGCAGATGGCCTCCTCCAGTGGACATGAGCATCGTCTAATCCGAGGGCCTGAATAGAGCAAAACGTGGAGGAAGATTGAATTCACTCTCTTCCTGACTGAGTGAGCTGGGACACTGATATTTTGCCCTTGGTGCCCCTGGTTCTCAAGCCTTCAGACATAGACTAGAAGCTATATCATCATCGACCTTCTGGCTCTCAGGCTTTTGAACTATGCCATTGGCTTTCCTGGGCCTCCAGCTTGCAGGTGGCAGATTATGAGACTTCTCAGCCTCTGCTGTCATATGAGCCAAGACCTCATAATAAATCTCTGTATATATATTTATATATTTTAAAATTTATTTGTTTATTCATTCATTCATTCATTCATTGGTTCTGTTTCTGGAGAATCCTGACTCATATACCAGGGATGCCTGGAAGCAGAATCAGGAAGGAGAGGAAAAGGTCAACACTAAGGTTTGTGGGCTGAGGCCAAGCAGGGGAAAAGAGGGAAGACAAGTAAGTAAGTGCATATGACCTTGGCTGGAAAGTGAATATATGTCTGAGAAAAACTGAGAGGGAGGGAGGATGGAGGGAAGGACACAGAGACATGGAGAGAGAGAGAGAGGCAAGGAGAAGGGGGAGATGCCTGGGTGGAAATAGTAACACATTATTAAAAACCCAGGAAAAGAGGGAAAGAGAAATACTCTATGTGAGAAGGAAGACAGGCTAAGAGTGGTTCACTGAAGTGGTTATGTTAAGTGTATTCAAAGATGTTTCCTGTCAAACTCTGTTGTTCCCTTGGGTAACAGTCTTTGCAGTAAGTTATCATTGTCCTTTAATACTCAAGTAAGCTACTTTTTTTTTTTTTTTTTTTTTTTTTTTTTTGTCTTTTTGCCATTTCTTGGGCCGCTCCCACGGCATATGGAGGTTCCCAGGCTAGGGGTCTAATCGGAGCTGTAGCTGCCAGCCTACGCCAGAGCCACAGCAACGCAGGATCCGAGCCGCGTCTGCAACCTACACCACAGCTCACGGCAACGCCGGATCGTTAACCCACTGAGCAAGGGCAGGGATCGAACCCGCAACCTCATGGTTCCTAGTCAGATTCGTTAACCACTGCGCCATGACGGGAACTCCTAATACTCAAGTAAGCTACTTAAACACTATTCACAGCTCTTCAATTTTTAAAAAATACTTTAACATTTAGATGTACAATCTGAGGCTTCTACCAGAAATATGTGTGTGTTTATTATTACATTTTAAAAAACTGTTACTTTAATAGCCGGAACAATATCACCCATGATGGGCAAAGAAATTAATCAAAAAGTTTATCTGTACATGAATACATATTTATTTGATATCAAAAATATATATGTATATATATGTGTGTATGTGTGTTTGTATGGATACACACATATCATCGTATAATATTAGTGCCTAATCCCTGATGAAATACTCAGATAACAGAAGACCAATGAGGCAAATTCTAGTGTGAGAAAGGTCAAAGTTTCAAAGATATTGGAACAAGGCCTGTATGATCTGGGGAAAGAGGCTCTGGTTGGGTGGGAGTAATGATAGATTTCTTATCCTTGATCAGTACACTGCCCTACTTATAGCACGTTAGGAAACCCGCACAGATGGTGAGAGACATATTAAATGTCTTTGACCGCTAGGCTAATGCATTTCCCCCTACATCTTGCTATTCTTTTAGTTAGAATGCAAGAATTCACTGTGGCCTAAAGAACACCAGATCCACCCTCTGGAGCTTTTGGAGCCTGGTCCAGACTCTTATAAGCTGGGTAATTTTAGGCAAGTCACTTCTGCCTCTCCATCTCAGGTTTCTCCTGAGTGAGTTGGATTAACGTTTTGGTGCTCAGTCTTTTCTGCCCCACCATTCTGGACCGTTGCTGCCCAGCAGATTCAATAGAAGTGGTAGTAGAGTTATGCATGAGGGTTCTGCAGAGGAACAAAATGAATAGGATAGATACATAGGAAGACTTACTCTGAGGAATTGGCTCATGCAGTTATGGAGGCTGAGAAGTTCCAGGATGTGCCACCTTCAGGATGGAGACCCAGGAAAGATGGTGGTGTAGTTCCTTTCAAACCTGAAAGCTTACAAACCCAGGGGAGCCAGTGGTCTAAGTCCCAGTCTGAGTCCTTAGGCCTGAGAACTAGAAGGCTGATGGTATACGTTTGGTGCAAGGCCAAACGCCCCCCAAAACAGGAGTGCCGATATCTAAGAGCAGGAGAAGATGAATGCCTTAACTCCAGCGGAGAGCAAATTCACCCTGCCTCCACCTTTTTGTTCTGGCCCTTGGTGGATTGGATGACACCCACTCCATTGGGGGAGGGCAATCTCTTTTACTTAGTCTGCAGATTCAAATGCTAATCTCTTCTGGAAACATCTTCATAGATGTTTTGCCAGTTATCCGGACACCCATTAGCCTCGTCAAGTTGACACATAAAATTAACCATCACAAGTTGTATTTGTCGAGTATTTGCTGTGTGTCAGATGCTGAGCTAAGCACTTTTCCTTATTTCATCCACAGCATGTGATTTTGCATTATATTTTATTATCATTCCCAGTTTAGAGACAAGAAAATTGGCTTAGTCCCTTATTACTTCTGGTCAGTCTATTATCTAGATGTTTGTTCTTAGTCCCTACATTATACTACTGCTTATGGTCATGATTCTGAAATGGAGCAGCGGTAAGTTTATGCCCCCTGACCCAGGAATATATGATGGTATTGATCTGCCAGGAGATTTTAAAAAGCCTCTTATCCCACTTGAACATCACTGAACTATGTAATCTTTAGGTTTCTTTTCATAGATAACTTTTTATGACTCTGGGATCCTGCTGCTAAGAAGGAAGGAAACTTTTATTGTTATCTCTTGCAATAAGATTGAATCTAATAAATTCCATTCCTTTTTGTTGTCCTCAAATAGCCTGCATAAATCTGCCACTCATCAGTTCCTCTTTGTCTCTTTCAATAACTCACTGTCTTAAGAACAGCCTCTGATCAGAAACTTCATTAAGTCAGCTCTGACTTGTCTTCTGATCATACCTCTTAGATAACATATTGAAACTGCCAGTTGGGTCACCTATGGTGCTCTTCTAATTAGACTGCCTTAGGCATAATTTTGTTAATATTGCTATAACAACAAATAACCATGTCACTGATGGCTGTGATCCAATTACAACCTGTACATCAAGCAATTATTTTCTTTATAGCTGGCAAATATAAATTGACTGAGGGTCATTGTAAATGAGAGTGGTACCCCTATTTCAATTTTCTGATATCTGAAAGATGTGTCACAGTTTCTATCAGGATATTGTCTCATGAGAACATCCCTTCTCAAAAGACTGGTGGGAAGAATACATCATCAGAATCAGACTCTCCACCTGGGCACATTTTCATGCATTTCTTTTCCTATCCTCAATCAGAGTGGGGGAAAGAAGAAGTGTCTAAAAATTGGTGAGTTCCTTGACTAAAGGAAAAGATTGAAAGATTGGAAGAGTCCTGTGGTGATCTGTTCCTGCAAGCTTTTGCACATTTTTTAGAGCCAAAATGTAACCCGAAGTAGAAAAAGGATGACCATTGCATTTGATTCAACTGCCTGTGGAGACACTGCCCTTTTTTTTTTTTTTTTTTTTTTTTTTTTTTTAGTATTTCAGAGCCCATGGTGTTGCACCTCACCTCTGCCTGGCAGGAGTATCCTTACTGTCCGAAGGGCTGCACCAGAACCTCAGCTGTTTCTCATTCCTATTGGGAGATTTCTTTCTTCTTTTCCTTGGCCTTCCCTTCCTCCTTGACTCTGCCTCTGGCTGGGTTGCATCTCCCCCATGCCCCGTACCCTTCCACTTCAAGTGTTAGGTGAAAAGAATGGGCTGGGGAAGGGGAAAGATGAGGGGCTATACGAACCTATCCTATCTTTGTCACAAGAGCCTCAGAAGAGCAACATGCCTACGTCCATATTCCATCGGTCCAGCCATTGCCCTGCTCCCCTAACTCCATCGGCCACTAAAATTTCATAGTTCAGAAAGGCTTGGAGTTTCATGTGCCTCACAAATACACAGTTGTTTTCTGGGTAGATTGTATTCCAAAAGACAAATGGAATACAAGTTTTGCCTCTACCTCACCATCTCCAATATCTCCATCAGCATGTAACGAACACCACTATGTACCAAGACTTATCCTAAGTGGTTTACATGTATAAACCTCTCCCTTCTATCTCAGCTTTCAATTCCTGCATCACTGCTAAAATGACCCTGGCCCCTCTTCAGCTTTTATCCTCTGGACTAGATTTGCAAGAGCCACGTGGAGCCCTTGTCTCCCCTGCCCAAGAACTCCTCATCTCAGCTTTTCATCCCCAGAGTTCCTGCCTTGGTTCCCATTTGGATCCTGACCTTTGTCTCTCTGTTCCCCAAAGTATCCTCTGAGTACCGTCAATCTGTGAAATTTTTGCTCCATTGTCAGAAGTGAGGACCCTGATCTAGCTGTCAGGATACTGCTCTTACTGTTATTTCCTGAATAGACTTTGGCATGAGAATACACAAAAGCTTGGCTCTATAGTTTAATGAGTACCAATATCTCAAGTATAATGTAATTGAATCAGCTTTTACAGGTTGGCCCAAAATCCAACTCCAATACTGTTTCTTTGTAATAAGTGATCTGAACTGGATTCGGTGGATTTATGAATGAAATTTTGAAGCATAATCCACTGATATATTAGGGATTGTCTACATTTTGGATGTGACTTGAAGATTAACCTTAAAACACTACTTTTAGGAATAGCAATATTGGAGTTCTCTGGTGGCCTAATTGATTAAGGATCAGGTGCTGTTATTGCTGTGGTTCAGGTTCGATCGCTGGCCCAGGAGCTTCTGCATGTGGGGGGAAAAATGGGAAACAGTATCTTTTTCTAAATGAGACTTGAGTTATGTCCCATAACAAAACTAAATTAAGTTTTAAATGAAGTGTGTGCTTTTCTACTCCAAATCTAAGCAACAGGCCAAAATAATTGGCAACTGGAGAGAACACTATTGGAAAGTAAGTTCCTTTTTCATGAAAGGAAAAGAAAGTGATGTGTCATTTTCATCTCTTTTTCTTCACATCTAGCTCAGCTAGTTCCTGGCATAGAATCAGATTTCAGTAAATGTTGGTGAATGTTGTTTTTGGATAAATAGGACTCTCTAGTGTCTGTGTCTATGGAAATATTCCAAACTGAACTAAATTGTTTATCATAAACTGAGTGTCTTCCCTTCCCCCTCCCAATACTTTTCTCTGATACTTATTTTTATAGTGTGCAATTAAAGGTTGGTGAATGGCTATTACAAGTGATGGCGTATTGGTTAAATGCCCAGACCAGGAGGAGAGCGTCACACCCCATCTTATTCTCATCATGCTATCTTTGGATGAGGGAGGCAAGAGTTGGTTTGGAGCTTTTGTATTCAGCCTGTCACTTGGCTCATTATCTGTCTGGATTTCTTTATGGCTGATGAAAGGAGGCAGAGTTCTGAGTGGGAGCTCCTGGGAGCAGGGTCCTTGTCCTATTCACCTTCATGCCCTCTTTTAACCTCTGGCCTAGACAAGGAAGGAAACAACTGCCATTAGTTATGTATCTGCTAAGTCAGGCACTGTTCTGGTTAGGTTAAACACATGGTCTCTAATTAACACAACAATCTTATGATACGAATTTAGAGTTGAGAAAGCTGAAGAATACAAGGCTTAAGGAATTTGCCAAAATCACATAGTTATGAAGTTCACCACTGTGTACTCAGCTTCTAGCACAGTACCTGATACATAATAAATGTTAAGTAAAGTCAGTTCTGATTTGAATGTCCTTGCTTTTTTCACTATCGAGCCTAGCCAATAAATGTACTTAATAGCCGCAAAATAGTTTGAGACATTTTGGTGAAAGTGCAATGGTTTTCATGTTTGAAATTTATATTATAGCCATTAACCTAGTTATACTTACACCTACCTTTTTTGTAGAGAAGACTGGTACTTTCTTTTTTGTCTCTTTTCAATTCAAAAAATATTTACTGAGAACCCATCAGTAAACCTGATTATGATATTCAAGATAAATAGCTAAGTTTCTATCTCTGACATAAAATCTCAAAGTTTTTTGAGTTCACAGACATGTGAACACAAGATGACAATGTTATTATGGACATATAATCAAGGGCAACACATACAGTGGTGTTGTAAGAATCCCAAATTTCTGCTACAGAAAGAGTGTGATAGAGGCTAAGAGTCAGGGAAGGCATCTTAGAAAAACAAATATTTGAGTTGAGACTCAAATGATGAATTATTATTTATCAGATAGAAAAAAAAGGCATCCAAGGCACAAGGGACAGCAAGTACAAAGATGCAAGACTTGAAAAAATCTGCAAGACGTTTCATGTGACTGGATGGTGGTTTGTGTGTAAAGTTTTATCATGGGAAGATGCAGATGAAGACATAATCTTAATAAATATGTATTTCATACTTCTGATATGTCCATCAGATTGCTAATTTGTAATAATCATTATTCCTGGCAACAACCTATGATTATTGTTCTTATTTTAGGAATATGGACAGTAAGGCCTTGGGACTTTAAGCTTTGGCTTAATTCCAAAGTCACACAGCTAATGAGTGACAGAGCCAGCTCTTGAACCAGGTGAGTCTGACACTAAAGCCATTTTGCTTTACCATTATGGAACGCTACTTTCCAAAGGTAAAAATTCAGGATGGAAATAGTTGTGTAGGCTTTGCTGAGAAATTGGATTGTATTCTCACTATGAGAATAAAAAGATTTTACAATTAAAAAAAAAAAACAAAACAAACCCCACCCTCTCTTTGACATTGGTGTTGGCAGTATCTTTCTGGATATGTGTCCTCAGGTGATGGAAAAGCCAGCATAAACAAATGGGACTACATCAAACTAAACATCTTCTGCATAGCAAAGGAAACCATCAATAAAATGAAAAGAAAACCTACCAAGTGGGAGAAGATATTTGTAAATCATATTTGATATGGAGTTAGTATCTAAAATATGTACAGAACTCATACAATTCAATAACAAAAAATAATTAAAAAATGGGAAGAGAACCTGAATAGGCATTTTTCCAAGAAGACACTCATATGGCCAGTCTTATGATGGCCAACATCACTAATTATTAGGGAAATGCAAATCAAAACTACAATGAGGAGTTCCTATTGTGGCTCAGCAGGTTACGAACCCATCTAGTATCTATGAAGATGTGGGAACGATCCCTGGCCTCCTTCTGTGGGTTAAGGATCTAGCGTTGCTGTGAACTGAGATGTAGGTCGCAGACACGTCTTGGATCTGGAGTTCTGTGGCTGTGGCATAGGCCGGCAGATGTAGCTCTGATTCGACCCCTAGCTTGGGAACTTCCATATGCCGCACCTGCAGCCCCAAAATGTAAAAAAACCAAAAAACCCCCCAAAAACTACAATGATATATTGCTTTCTACTTTTAGAGTGGCTATTATCAAAAAGGCAAAAATAGTAAGTATTGTCAAACATGTGGAGAAATGGGAACCCTCTGTCTCTGGGGATGTAAATAGGTACAGATGCTATGGAAAACAGTATGAAGATTCCTCAAAAAACTAGGAATAGAAGTACTGTATGATCCAGCTATCCCACTTCTGGGTATTCATCCAAAGACTATGAAAACATTGATTTGAAAAGATATATGTATCCTCATGTTCATTGCAGCATTATTTGCAATAGCCAGTATGTGGAGACAATCCAAGTGCCCATCAGTGGATCAATGGATAAAGGAGATTTGGTATAAATACACAATGGAATACTGCTCAGCCACAAAAAAAAATGAAGTATTGCTATTTGCAATAATATGGATGGACCTAGAAGGTCCATTATGCTCAGTCCAATAAGTTAGAGAAATTAACTTATATGTGGAATCTAAAGAGCAAAACAAATGAACAAACATAACTACAGATACAGAGTCATAGAATCATAGAACAAAACAGGAGGCTGCCAGAGGGGAGGGGCATGGGGGGGCAGTGAAATAGGTGAGGAAAGTTAAGAGGTACAAATTTCCAGTTACAAAAGAAATGAGTCATGGGGATGAAATGTATAGCATGGGTATATAGTCAATACCAATGTCATAGCTTTGCATGGTGAACAGGTGGCAACTAGACTTAACATTGTGATCATTTTGTAATGCATAGAAATATGGAGTCACTATGTTGTATACCAGGAACTAACACAGTGTTGCAGGTCAATTATACTTCAAAAAGCAAACTTATAGAAAAGGATTTGTGGTTACCAGAGGCAGGGGTGGGAGGAGGGGGAATTAGATGAAGGTGGTCAAAACATACAAAGTTCCAGTTATATAAGAAAAATAAGTACTAGGGATGTAATGTACATGATTAATATGGGTAACCCTGGTGTTTTATATATGAAAGTTGTTAAGAGAGTAAGTCCTAAGAGTTCCCATCACAAGGAAATAATTTTTTTTTCTCTAATTTTGCATCTGTTTGAGATGATGGATGTTCACTAAAGTTACCATGGTCATCATTTCATGATGTATGTAGGTCAAATCATTATGCCGTACACATTAAACTTACACAATGCTAGGTGTTGATTATACTTCAGTAAAACTGGGAGGGAAAAAAAGCTTTTTGGTTGGCTTTTTCCAGCTTGTAGAATCACCAACAAAATGGATGAACAAACCAAACCAAACAAAAACAGACACACAGAGAGAACAGAGTAGTGGTTATGAGAGGGGAAGGCATAGGGGTTTGGACAAAAAAGGTAAAAGATATCAACTATATGGCGATGGATGGAAATTAAATTTTTGGTGGTGATCACACCATAGTGTATACAGAAGTAGAAATACAATGTTGTACACACACAACATATATAATGTTATAAACCAAGGTTACCTCAACAAAAAATAAATTTAAAAAATTTTCTTTGTTCCGTAAAAATGACCCTTCTAGGATTGGATTGTGGACATTGTAGAGGCTGGAATATGGAGCAGGAAAACTTTTCCTTCATAGAGAGATATTATATGGCTTGAGCCAAAACAGAAGTAGGGACAGAGATAGTGGATGGACTCCATGAATTGTTGGGAGATAAAGAGGATAAGAGTTGATGACTCATATGTCAAGTAAAGGAGAAGATGAGAATAATTTCCAATTTGGTGATGTGGATAGCTTGCATTGTGATGCCATTAACAAAAAAGATACTAGAAGAGAGATGGGTTTGAGTCAGAAGAAGGAAGAGCATTAAGCTTAATCTTAGGAAGTAAACACTGCTGTACACATCCTAGTGGAGAAGATAAGTTGCCACTTGGAACGAAAGCTCAAGATGTCCCAGGAGAGACTAGCTTAGGAGTCTTTGGATCTGGGAGTGATTAAAAAAGTGAAGCATCAGTATTTTAAGGGAATGATTAGTGACAGAGGAATCATCTAAGAAACTAAGAAGGATCTGCCAGAGTAACGGGAAAAGTCCAAAAGAGAGAGCATGAAAGACCTGATTCTAAGAGCTGTGGAAAGAGTGGGAGAGGAGGAGGTGGGGGCAGGCAGGAGGGCCTCAAGGAGGATGACGAGAGAGCGCCAAGAGAGGAGGGGAACACACAGGGATAGGTAACCATGTACTTCTATGAGTGGAGTACAAAGACCTGGTGGGTGGTGATTAAGATGGAGCAAAAGCAGGACTGATGGAGGCCTACAAGCCACTGGAGGAGGAATGCGGACCAGAGACATCGCCTCCTCTGAGCCGGCTGGGGATGGAGGTGAGTAGGATGGGAGGCAGGTGAAGTTGAGAGCGAGGATTGGGGAAAAACTATTTGCCTACATAGAGTTTCAAACTGAGTTGTAATTTTGAGTCCTGTGACATCTCATCTAGGTGATGATAATAAATAATTGACTCGAGCAAAATTCTCTTTCCTTGGCGGGAACTTATGTGAATTAACAGGAAAAGTAGATGCCTTTAGGGAACGTTTGAGATCCTGAGAAAATCACCTGTAAAGTCCCTCTCAGTTTCTCCCCCTTTAACATTCTTATGTAGGTAAAAAAGAGATTAAAACGAACATGGTGGGGATTCCTGAAGAGATAAACGAGACCATAAAAGAGTGGAAATGCTGGCTGTCAGTACTTTCATAAAATGCTTGGTGGCTTTTATTTCCCACGTTCCCTGCAGGGCCGCACTCTGGTTCTCTTGTTTGTTTTTCCTTCTGCCTGGCACACCGCCCCCACCACCTCCTCCTCACCATACTTCCTCACGACAAGGCTCATCAACACTCTTTCTCCTCTGATACCAGGAGCACAATATATAAAATGCCCATCCCCATCTATTGTATCTTAGAGCTGTGTGTATGTTTTACTTGTCCCATTCAACGTTATGTGTCCACAGTATAGCAGATGTCTTCTACTTTTTCTTTAACCGTCCACTATCCCTTGCTACTAGCAAACACTTAAAAAATACTTACTAAATGAATATAATGAGTCGCTCTTTATAGATGACAAAACAAAGCTAGTTGTAAGTGTAGAATTTAAGGCCGCACAGAAATAAGGTCTTCTGATACCCGGTTCTTCCCTAAACACTTTGCTTCTCTAGAAACACTAAGCAAGTGCTAAGGGGACATACAGGGGAGAAAAAGTGAAAGTGTGCATTAATACAGAGGCTCAGGAGTTCCCGTTGTGGCTCAGGGGTAACGAACCCGATTAATATCCATGAGGACTCGGGTTTGATCCTTGGCCTCTCTCAGTGGGTTAAGGATCTGGCATTGCTGTGAGCTGTGGTGTAGGTCGAAGATGTGGCTTGGATCCTGCATTGCTGTGGCTGTGGCATAGGCTGGCAGCTGCAGCCCTGATTTGACCCCTAGTCTGGGAACTTCCATATGCTGATAGTGCAGCCCTTAAAAACAAAAACAAAAAAACAAACAAACAAAAAAAATAGGGAGGCTCAGATGACCCAGGAAAATACCAGCTGTGTCACTCTTTACTCTATCAGAAGCCACTTTTGATGTCATTTGCTTGTGGTCGGCTGAGCTCCCCTAGTGGATGTGAGGGTCACAGCCAGTGTGCCAAGCTGGAGGTCTGGCTGTTCTTTGCAGATACCCCTGAGAGTCAATATATAGACAGAAATTGCTGGTACCTTTATCACGATGATGCTTTTCTTTGTTAGCACTATTAACCCATTGAAAATAAACTCTTTTAATAAATAATCTTGCTTGAAGTAGGTATATGATAATATCATCCGTGCTGCTCCATCGCCCATTGACATATTTTAAAAGTTATTTGTGTATACATATTATCTATACATTTGTAAAGAAGGATCAAATAAAATGCATTTGTAAATGAAAAAATTATCATGTATAATTGTTACCAAACAACACCAGATGACATTGTGTCTTCTCATCCTACTTATCCCTTAGTGTCCTCTGTACTCAGCTCTTTTGTCCTCATTTGAAACTGGGTTGTTCTTAGCTAACAGCCAAAGTCCTCCTTTCAAATTATTAACTGAGAATTGTTTAAAATATTGCACTTCCCAAGAATATTTGCAATTTAACAGCATATGACTCTCTATTGGTAGATTTCATTTCACTGAGCTAAGTGAGTTCCTGTCATGTCTCAGCGGTAACAAACCTGACTAGTATCCATGAGGATGTGGGTTCGATCCCTGGCCTTGTTCAGTGAGTTAAGGATGCATCCTTGCCACGAGCGGTGGTGTAGGTTGCAAATAGGTCTATAATCTGGCATTGCTATGGCTGTGGTGTAGGTTGGCAGCTGTAGCTCTGATTTGACCCCTAGCCTGGGAACCTCCATATGCCATGGGTGTGGCCCTAAAAAGAAAAAAAAAGACTGTCATATAAGCATCTGTGGTGGTAGTGTTGAGATTCAACTTAATTCACAAATTCCTCCTCAGATTTTCCCTTTTCCTCTGTATTAATCAGAAGATATTGTATTTGTCTCATTTCATGAAAGTGTAAAAAAAGCCCTATACCATATTCAGCTTTCCCCACTTTTCCAATTATTTGATAGAGAGGAAGTTGAAAGAAAAATCCCATTGTTGGAATAAATATTTTCCTGGCTGTAAATTGTCCTTTCAGTGCCTTTCATTTTTACAGCTCTAACTTTAGTAGCCTTGCAGCTATCTTTTTCATTCTATGCTTTTTAAAATTTTGTTAGTAGAGACTGTCTCTGGTATCACACATCTTATCTGCAAAGGCTACTAAGACAAGAGTGCATAGAAAACTGACATGGGGACCACCAAAGTTTCTCATTTCTAGACCCCTTATTGTTTCCAATTATCTATGACATGGGCGCTGGATGAATCCTGCATGAAATGCCTTTGAGAAACAGAAAATTCATTGCAAATATCCAAAGAGGTGATAGGCCTCAACTTACTGTAGATGTAAAGAAACTTCACATGTGGTAGACTCACAATGAGCTAATCACCAAGGAGTTCACAGCAGCCACAACAATGTGTGACTGCTTTGAAAGGCCAGGTTACAATTTATTTTGTGCCAAGCAAGCAGAAAATTACAGTCGAGTTACTTCCTCTTTTGAGGAACCAAAAAGACAGTAAATATAATTGAAAACAGAGAAACAGATTGTGGTCAAGTTTGCAATAGGTCTAGTGAATGGACAGTATCTCTGGGTTATGACTTGTGGTTCCTCAGGAGGGAGGGTTGGCCTAGAAAGAAGCCACTGGATGAATTCCTCTAACTTGGTTGCCCTGAGGAAAAATCTCCACTTTCCTCCATGGACAAAAGTTAGCTTTATCCATGTATTCAAGTCTGGGTAAATATAAATATTTGACTTTGCTTTTTGAAAGCTTCTTAATGCAGTTTGACAGTTACTTTTCTTCACAACTTTAGTTTGGGAAGAAATTGGTTTTTCCTCAAGATGATCAGTGGGATAACTGGGCACTTTGTCTGGTTCTGCTGAAGAGATTCCAGTGTCGGTAGAGGCCAACATGTTCTTCAAAGTTCCTGGTTTTCTGAGTTTGTGAAGCAGTTCTATGATCTCTTTACTCTTTTCTCCCTCCAGAACCTCTAAACAATGTATACTAGAGCAAGAATTCTGGTTTTCCAGTTCTTTCATCTTCTTCTTTAAAGCATCAATATCTTCTTTCATTAAGAAGGTATCTTTAGTTATTGTGTACTGTTTGTCTTCATTAACATTCATTCTGTTTTCCAGTACCTCCATCTCCTTCTGATAAAAGTCAATCCTTTCTTGGATTTTTAATACTGCACTGATAATGTCAGTCATTTGGCCTAGGAGTTCAATCTGGGAAGTTTTAATATCTTGGAGCATTGCTATAAGATTCATTTCTTCATCAGCGTTAATATCATCTTGATCACAATCATAGGAAGTCATAGTTGGATATCTAGTTGAATTTGGGTGCTGCTTCTTACATTTATGGTAAACATTTTTAAGAGACTGTCTGATCTTGGAGAAATTTGAATTCCACATCTTCCCAGCAGCAGCTTTTACCCTTTTGGTTTGAAGTTTGTACATCTTTCATAATGAAACAAGTGTCAAGGTGTTGGGAAACCTGACCAAAATCAAAGAAAGAAGCAATGTCAGAATGAAATGGTCTTTCTCTTACTATTTGTTGGGTATCTTTCCTGGTAACATCACAGAATGCCCTGTAGAGAACATCAAGGGCAATAGTAGACCCTCTTTGATGTTAGCTTCTTAGAGGACAGACCAGCTGGAGAGCTTGATATCATAATGGGCAACTGTTTGGAACCCTTCATAGACTGACCTGATGCTGATGTCACAGTGGCTGCTGACTTAGAACGTATTTAACCTCAGGGCAGTCATTCTCAAAATTTTTGGTCACAGGACTTTTTCACTTTCAAAAGTTGAGCACTGGAGAACTTTTATTTATGTAGGTTATATCAACATTTCATATTAGAAATTGGAACTAAGAAGGTCTTCAGATATTAATTTATTTAAAAAATGTGGATTCCCCTGGTGGCTTAGTGGCATAAGGATCTGGTGTTGTCACTGCTATGGCGCCACAGGTTCAATCCCTGGCTGGGAGGACTTCCATATGCTGCAGGTGCAGCCAAAAGTAAATAAACAAACAAACCCATCACACATTAATACAGGTGACATTTTATGAAAATTAATTATATTTTCCAAAATAAATATAGTTTAAAAAGTGGCATTGTTTACTTACTTGGAAATTTTTTAAATACTTGGATTAATAGAAGACACCTGGATTCTCATATCTGTGTCTGCATTATATCTGTTGTGATACGTTGTTTTTGTTCAAGTATGTGAAGAAAATACAGCCTCATAGATATATATAAAAGGAGAGAGTATTTTAATGGTCTCTTTAAATAATTGAGGCTTTTATTCTTTGCTACTCCACCAAAATTTGACAAATGATAATTTAGTAGAAGTTAAGTGCCATGTGTAATCTTGGACTAGATTAATACTGTTACATTACAACTTACTAGTCTATCTTCCATTTTGAATAGATATGTAATACCATGCATTGGTCATTTGGAAAATAATGATTCACTGACTCATGCAGATCTTCCAAAAGGTAATTCATTTTATTATACACTATCAGAATTTCATTAATATTACCATCATCACTCAAAAATTTTTCAAGTACTGGGAAGAGGCCAAGTTCATGGTGGCAGATAAAATTTTCCAAAATTCTAATTTTATCTTGAAAAGCTTAAAATTTATTAAGTTTGTTAGTTGTTTTCCTTGAAGTGGTAGTCTCCCCCTATATCCTTTTTTTAAAATTTTTTTTTGCACAAATGTTTGCCAAATGTTCAAATATGGATACCATCGTTTGCTGCCAGTTTTTTTTTTTTTTTCAAGTAAAAATGATGTCCTGGGCATTCTTGCTGTAGCACAGTGGGTTAAGCATCTGACTGCAGTGGCTCAGTTTCCTGCAGAGGCATGGGTTTAATTCCTGGCCCTGCACAGTGGGTTAAAAGGGTCTGGTGTTGGCACAGCTGTAGTGTAGGTCACAGCTGTGGCTAAGATTCAGTCCCTGGCCTGAGAACTTCCATATGCCATGGGTACAGACATTAAAAAAAAAAAAAAAAAAAAAAAAAAAAAAGAGATGTTCTGTGAAAAAAAGCAGCTCTTTCAGTTTATAACTTAAATAAGTACTTCTCCTAGAGATACCCATTATATTTCTATAAACAGCAGAAGTGCTTCTCATTACATGGCACTAAATATTAAAAGATACTGAAGGTTGACATTTAATAAAATTAAAAAATTTCCACTGCTTCATCAAGGATATTCTAGAGCTAAACTGACTTCTTGTATGCATTCTTTTTTTTCTCCTCTCTGATTGAGAAGAGGTGAAAAATACAATCACTGTTGGTAGTTTGATATTATTGCCTTGGCTTGTGTTAAGGTATCAGTTTTACCCACTATTACTTTTACAATGCAGTTTGGAAATGCAAAGGTCAACACAGTGAAAAAAGCAAATAGTGTTCTAATACTGTTTTGAAATATTTTTGCCCTCATGGTCCATTGTATGCCACACTTTGAGAACCACTGCTTAAAGTTTTAAAATAACATCATACATTTCTCATGTTTCTTCGTTCAGATTTTTCTAAGTAATAGTATGTGAAATCCAAATCCTTTGAAATATTAAATATTTTGTCTGTTTTATATATTGGGTTAAAAACTTAATTTTATTCTCTGGTCACCTAAGACTAAGCATTTGGAATTAAAGCGACACGATAACTATGTCTGTCAAGATGCAGTCCCACTCTATTAAAGAGGATATTCTGGAGTTCCTAGTCTTGCTGCAGCGGAAACGAATCTCACTAGGAACCATGAGGTTGTGGGTTCAATCCCTGGCCCTGCTCAGTGGGTTAAGGATCTGGCATTGCTGTGACCTGTGGTGTAGGTCACAGACACGGTTCGGATCTGGCGTGGCTGTGGCTGTGGCATAGGTTGGCAGCTGTAGCTCTGATTCGACCCCTTGACCCTTAGCCTGTGAACCTCCATATGCACAGCCACAGTCCTAAGAAGCAAAAAAAAAAAAAAAAAGAAAAAAAGATATTCCTTCTTGGATCAGTGTCAGTTCTAACTCTCAATCACTATTTCTCTTATTTATGCTTAATTGCAGGGCCAGTTTCAGCCTAGGTTTTGGTGTAAACTCTGAATTTAGGCAAAAGTAATTTAAGAATTTTGGCACATAAATGATGTCTAGGATTTTGCTTTACTGTCCTATCTTTGAGTCTCTGTTTAATAACCTTTCCAAAACTTCTAGAAACCTTTCCAAACTCTTGCTGAGAAAAAATGTTCTTCGGGAGGCAGACTATCACAGGAATAATATTTGGAGCTAGAAAATGTAGCATTCAAAGCTGTCCCATTTACCTTGGCCAAGGCCATTCTGTCCATCAAGTACTACAGACACAGTGCTTAGGGCCTATGAAATTTCAAGGACCAATAAAAATCAATATTTGAGACCAGAAAGAAAAAGGCTCAGAATACTAAAAGAAAGCTGCAAGATTGAAACAATGAATGTTTAATTAAATGTCTCCAAAGTGTGCTACTATATCATCTTCATTAATTGTTAAATTTAGTATTAAAATTTCATTACATTTGAAGGCAATTTGTAGATTAGGTATTCTTGCTTTATAGGAATTCCCAATTAAATTAGAGGGATTGCTTGTAGCAATTACTCCCTTTGGGTTAATAACAGCTAAGTCTTATTGGATGCATACCAGACATTGTTCTAAATACTAGCTTATTTAATGGAAATTTAGAGAAGTCAAATAATTTTCCCTTCTACTAAAAAAGGGGCAGAGTCAAATTTCAAATCCTTACTGGCTCAAGGCTCCATTTATTTTTCCTCTGCTTTTGCACACATGAATATGATAAAATATATATATATATACACATATATGTATATATATATATATTTTTTTTTTTTGGTCTTTTTTTTGGGCCGCACCCAAGGTGGCATGTGGAGGTTCCCAGGCTAGGGGTCCAATCGGAGCTGTAGCCTCCCACCTGCACCAGAGCCACAGCAATGTGGGATCCAAGCCGTGTCTGTGACCTACACCATAGGTCACAGCAATGCTGGATCCTTAACCCAGGATCCTTAACCCACTGAGCGAGGCCGGGGATCGAACCTGCATCCTCATGGATTCGAGTCAGGTTTGTTAACCTTTGAGCCACTACGGGAACTCCAAAAAATATATTTTTGTCAACTTAGAAAGAGATAGACATTTCCCTTTTTAGGAAAATCACTCCATGTATTTATAGAAAACTTATTTTAATTAAATTTTTTAGAAATATGAAAAAACTAAAGGTTTATTTGGTATTTTATCAAAGCCATTTGAAGCCGAACTTTGCAAAGACTTCAGAAGTTGAATTATCTCTAATTCATGTAAATAAAAATGAACATTTAGAGGCTATTCTTGCCTTATTGTAATACGAGTATCATAACTGTAATAAACAATAGATGAACTTTTTCAACTAAAAATATTCATGTATGCTGATTGTTTTTATAAAACAAAATTTAATCTATTAGGTTTGATGCAAACAAACTTGTCTAGATTTCTAATTACTTACGTATTAATATTAATGAAAGGAGCCTCAGCCTATTTGGGGCTTGTTGGACAGTAAAAAGTTCTAGTGGGTGAAGGCAAGTCTACTGATTAGGGTGAAAGGTGTGAATGAGTAACGGGAAATAAGCTGACTCCCTCTCTTGGGGGTCCTGCCAGAGATCTGGAGCCATTTAGGACTAAAATAATATGGCAGACTGGAGCCTAGTGTCTGACTTTTACCAAGGAAATGTCCTCCAGGAGGCAGGCTTTTCAGGAATGGTAATTGGAGACAGAAAATTCAAGTTCAAGGCTCTGCCATTTACTACCTCTGTGCTCTTAGTCAAGTTACTAACTTCTCACAAGACTGTAAAGTGGGATGATTACAGTACCTATATAATAGAGTGGTTTTGAGGATTAAAGTGCTCCGTGTTTGTAAATTCTTCCTGATCCTATCCTCCTCTTACTCTCCTTTTGGATGAAAGAGGAAATGGTGCAGAGTTTTAAACTTTAGTTTTATTCTCTCCCTGTCACTTACTCTTTTATTCCTTTTTTTTTTTTTTTTGTCTTTTTAGGGCCGCACCCATGGCATATGGAAATTGGAGCTATTACTGCCACTCCCTCATTCCTCTCTTTCAATAGAGAGGTCACTTTATCAACATATGACCAAGACATAAAGCATGCACTACTCACTGTTCATCAAAACCTACACACGCAGATAAAGCATTTGGATTAGAAGGACACCAGAACATAGCAAACAAGGCCAGATAAACCATCATTCTCTCTCCTAGTATAGCTAGTATACCTAGTACAACCAACTATGGTGTTAGGTAACCTGGCATGTGATGACCACTGGAGAGATGGCTCTAATGACAGATAATATCATTACTATTTAAAAGGCTAGTGCTTTTGAGTAAGTTAATTATAAAGTAAGTGATGTAGAAGCATGATTATCTATATATAACCACCCAGAATTTTGCCTTTTTTTTTTTTTTTTTTTTTTTTTTTTTTTTTTTGCTTTTTAGGGCCTCACCCATGGCATGTGGAAGTTCCCAGGCTAGTGATTGAATCAGAGCTACAGCTGCTGCTCTGCACCACAGCCACAGCAACGCCAGATCCTTAACCCACTGAGCTGGGGCGGGGGCCAGGGATGAAACCCGCATCCTCATGGTTCCTAGTTGGGTTTGTTAACCACTGAGCCATGAAGGGAACTCCCTGTAACCACCCAGATTTACACCCTTTCTCAAGTTGGGAGAGAATGGGGAAGTATTATAGCTCTCCCACTAGCAGCTGGGCCTTATTTGTACTCTTTTTTTTTTTTTTTTTCGCCTTTTCTAGGGCCGCTCCCCCCGCATATGGAGGTTCCCAGGCTAGGGGTCCAGTCGGAGCTGTAGCTGCCAGACCTATGCCAGAGCCACAGCAACGCGGGATCCAAACCACACCTGCAAACTACACCACAGTTTACGGCAACGCCGGATCCTTAACCCACTGAGCAAGGCCAGGGATTGAACCCGAAACCTCATGGTTCCTAGTCGGATTCGTTAACCACTGCACTATGACGGGAACTCCTTATTTGTACTCTTTATGTTACATCTACAATAATCTACTATTACTCATGTACCCTGAGTGGTTTGACCATTAAAAATTATTGAAGGTCTTTTACTTCCCCCACAAAATTTAAACAGCTTTACCAGAACCTGGGCCTCTGACCTGAATATTGCTTGTTACATGCAGAGTGAGATAAAAAGGTTTAAAAGAAAGGAGCCGGGAAGGTCTTTTAGATTTGATCAGGGTGGCTGACATAAGGGGATAAGAATGTATTTAATTGGAGGGTTCTAATCCAATGTTACACAAGCAAAGTAACAAGCTATCTTCTACTTTTCCTTTCTAGCCACGAGGAATAGAAGAGAATGAAATTGGGATCAGACCTGTTGTGCTGGACCATGACAGGGATGGAGAGGAAAGCAAAGGCATAGTGTTTATAAGGGAGGCAGGGTCTGACGCAGTGATGCCATGCTGCATGAAGTGATAGAGCCGAGTGACATTGATAAGTCAAACTGGTCGGAGTGCCACATGGGATGAGGAGGCCTTTTCCACACTGTGGTGTCAATAAACGTTCATGATAACACTTTAAAATCATGTGGAACCAATGCCAAAAGAATAATATGAACACCTCTGAATGAAATGATGGAATGATAATTTTTATAATTGGTCATGGTAATTTACTTTCTTGCTATAACTAAAGTTGAGTGGTCTCTTTCTGGAATGCCGTCCAGATAATTTATTCTCCAGTCAAACTTCTACCTATCCTTTAGGAGACATCTAGATAATACTTCCCTCGTCCTGTTCCCCCCGCCCCCCCCCCACTTCTTTTGTCTTTTTTAGGACCGCACCCACAGCATATGGAGGTTTCCAGGCTAGGGGTTGAATCAAAGCTGTAGCCACTGGCCTACAGCAAAGCCATAGCAATGCCAGATCTTTAACCCACTGAATGAGGCCAGGGGTCAAACCTGCGTCCTCATGGATACTAGTCAGATTCATTTCCCCTGAACCATGATGGGAACTCCCTTGTCCTGTCCACTTTGGATTCTCCCTGAGGTCTTCCTAGTGCTACTGACCTGTTCCAGCTCCCTACCCAGCAGCAATCGACATAGTGCATCATTGGTGGTGGTGTGCCTCTCTCGCTTCTAGACTGGGAGCTCCAGGAAGGGAGATGCTTGCTTTGCAAATCTATATCTCCAGTGTCACAAAGCCTAGCATATAGTTGGTATTCAGTGCATCTTTATCCAATGAATGCATGTATGCACGCACTTGCGAATGATTATCAAGGTATCCATCGAGTCTCTCCTGTGCCTATTTTTGTGGTGGCTAGGGAACACATTGATTACTTCATAAAGGGAATCTGTGATAACTTTTTTCAACTCCTGAGGGATCATTTAGTATTTTGGCATAGGGATTTAATAATTGCTTCTCTGAAGACCTGAAGCAGTTAAGTGGCAGGAGACGTAAATTAAGATCAGGTTGAGGGAGGTAATTATGAACCTGGAAAGAGCTATAGCATGGATAAGAAGAGAGAGCTCAGTAAATGATGGTCACAGCACTGGTATTAATGGCACTGAACATAAAGGTGACTAAGGTACCCAGCATTCTTCCCCTCTGTGCAACACACTAAGTTTTTCTGGCCTCTAGGGAACCACAGGTAATCAGGGTGTTCTTTGAGCTCCTGCGGGAATGCTTATGAATTCATCAGCTTGGGTACTCAGGCACTTATCTCTTCATTCATGTCATCTTATACTCTGAACTCCAAATTTACAATGAACTCTCTCCAGCTTATCTAGACATACTCTTCACCATTTAGTTCCGGAACCCTGGGGGCACATTAGTATTTTATGTAATCTCTCCTCCCTGTCATCTTCCTCCAGTTCTTCCCGTTATGCTTGGCTTTCCCTGGTAATATATTATATAAGGTTGCTCAGTTTCTGTAATTCTCAGCTTCACCTCTTGGTTTCCCTTCTCTGCTATTACCTTTAAACCTCTGCTCCCTTTAGCTTATGATTGACACTGTTTTTATAGAGCTTTGTAAGTCCTGATATGCACAATTGATGTAGCCATAAAAATAAATGGCTCGAAAAAGGAAGAGAAAGCGAAAGAGAAGTGTTTTTGCTTAACCATTCACCTCCTTCCTTTAATGGAACCAGTGAATTAATTCAGTGAGGTAGTCTTTAAATACTTGTTTCACTGAATTAATATTTAGCAGATGTTTTGAAAATTATTGTATGATTAGTGCATCCCCCATTAGCTTTCTGTCTTGTTCTTGAGTTGCTCTATACTTCATTTAGGGAACCCCGAAAATTAAAACATATTGAAGTACATAGTGATCACATAGAAAATAGAGATTTAAAGTTTAAACAAATCCAGAAAGCATGAAGTGTAAAAAGTTAAGAATGTTAGTTTTCTCAGTTCTTAATATGAATTTTGTGCAGTTTGCAGCCTTATCTTATATGGATCTGTTATATATTAGTAGTGCCTTATTTTAAGGAAAACTGAGTGCTTGGGTTTTCAGTTTTAATGATGCTTCATAGGACTTTGGATTACAAAATTCAGGGAGCTATCTTCTTTAAAGTTTAGGGTTCTAAAGGTTATAATGTGGAATCTTCATTGGCTTTCCTTAATAGTACTCACTTTGAAAGACATCTATTATTATGGCATTTTATGTTTCTGAGGGAATTTACAATATTATCTCTGTGAAGTAAATGTATATTTTTCCTTGGTTCTGTTATGTCTGCTATCCTAGACGTATTACTTCCCATTTTACTTCATCTGTGCAATAAGAACAGCAATAATGCCCTGTGCTGATACTAAAGGAGAATCATAAGGGTTAACATGAAAATTTTTTACATCTAATTTTTAAATTTATATAATACCTCTTATGTAAGAATTGTGAACTATTATTATTATGCACTGTTTCTACGGTGCTTTTTCTTCAGGAGTTTGGGTTTTAGAATCATTTCCTCACTCTGTTTAAAGCTACCTGAATTCTTTCTCTTCTAGGTTTGGATTACAATGATCTTTTATATAACTTTCCAAATGTATTATTTCTCCTTACACGCAAAATAGAAAATGCCCAAAAGGCAATCATAAAACTGAAGTTTTTTTCTCTTCCTTCTCTACCTATGCTTTTGCAACTATGATCTAAATGGAAAAGTATTTAGTCATTGTTCTAAATATTTATTGAAGCTTCCCCTCCCATCCTCCACCCAAGAAATATGTATTGCTGCTGCAGCTGTTTTGGGCATGCTAAAAGCCAGCTAAAAGTTATTTAGGAATGTTTAACATAGATTGAGGTCTTGTTTGGGGGTTTTGGGGGGGGTCATTTCTTTCTGGAAATTTGAGGTCTCTTTCTGCTGATGTGAATATAAGTATCAAATAACAGAAATGGAGAGTGATAAGACAGTTCAATTAGACACATACTTCAATAATTTTCGACTTCAGGTTTCAGCACTAATGGCTATGATTCTCATTGTAACTTGTGAGACTTAATTACCACTCATTCTATTTAGGTTTCTCTTCTATGGCATAGTATAAAATGATAGCAAACTGGTTTAAGCCTTTGGGCAGTTTATGAATTAAAATAGGTAAAAACCTTTATCATAACCTCTATTGGCCTTTATGTTTAAATTTTTCAATGGCACTTAAAAAGAAAAAAGATATTTCTGGAAATCATCTTCTTTGTCGTTAGAAATTAGGGCTAAAATAAAATGGATGCCCAGTCTCACTGTTAGGATTGAAAAAGTGAGGAAGTTCCCGTTGTGGCTCAGCAGTGATGAGCCCAACTAGTATGCATGGGGATATGGGATTGATCCCTGGCCTTGCTCAGTGGGTTAAGGATCCAGTGTTGCTGTGAGCTGTGGTGTAGGCCGGCAGCTGTAACTCTGATTCGATCCCTAGCCTGGGAACTTCCATATGCTGCAGGTGAGGCCCTAAAAAGCAAAAAAAAAAAAAAAAAAAAAAAAAAAAAGAGAGAGAGAGAGAGAGAGAAAAGAAAAAAAAAGTGACATGACCGTTTAAAACCTAGTCAAACAGAAGATCTTAACTTTTGGGCTCTGGTATTCCTTTAATAATCCAATGAAAGCTTTGCATGCTTCCTTAGGAAAGAGCATATACATACAATTTTGTATGTAATTTGAGGTGGTTCACAGACCTCCCTCCTCTCCTCTGCCCTCACAGGCATTTACAGACACCATAAATGGTACTCATGTTAAAACTCCTGACAGTAACAGAAGGATGATTCTGGCTCCGATACCTGTTTGTGGGTGTTTTGCTTCTAAGGTGTCTGGGAACTTTTAGGTAGTTTGGTTCTGGAACTTAAGACTGTTTGAAGTGATAAGAGTAAAGGCCATTGATGACAGGGAATCAGAGGGAGAGGCCCATGGAATGCACTGATTTGGGAATGGTTCTGGTGAGATCCTTTAAGAATGGGTGAGTTCTGGGTAGATGAAAGTTAGAAGGGTCTCCTAGGCTTAATGCACCATGAGATTAGGGACTCTGGTTTGTTTTTCTCTTTGCCTAGCCTGGTGCCTGCTATATGCCCCTAGGCTTTCAGTAAGTCACTGCATAGCTTTGTGCCTTATATCTGCTGAAAAGCATGGGTCAAGGGAGGTGGCATCAACTCAGGGCTGGAGTTCTGGTACCAACCCTCCCAAGTCAGTCCCCAGCAAAGGTCCTCCAGCCCCGTGTGTTGTTCCAGTCAATAGAAAGAGACCAAGTTTGGTTCAAAAGCAAAGGAAAGCTTTAATCTTTGATAAAAGAATGGAGGAGTGCCAGCCTGCCCTCTAGAGTATGCGCTCTTCCTCCCCTCAAAGGCGAGGCGGGGCTGCTTTTTAGGACTCTGGTGGGAGGAGGGGGCGGGGGCGGAGTTCTCCTGTTGTGCTGCTCTCGCTCCAGGCTCCAGATGGCTTGCAGTGCCAGGGCGCAGTCCCTGTACACACTTGCGGCTGCCATCTTGGATTGCCGTGTTTGCACGGCGTTTCACACTTCGTCTGCATGAGGAACTCGGGTCTGAAGCACTGGGTGCAAGGTCTCTGCACGCTGCAGCCTGTGAGCGAATGAAACTAGACTAAGCACAAAGGAAAAGAAAAAGGTTAGACTTTATTTTATTACCCCGATTCTACTTTTTCTTCCTGAGAATTGTTAATGGGCTTTGCTGGCGACAGATTCCTCCTCTGTTTTTTGTCCTGCCTCTCATGCTTTTGGGGTGCTGAGGGTAGAAGTCCATCTCCTGTAACAACTTCATGCCGATTTTGGGCGTTGTCATAACCCCACGTAGAAGAGCACAACTTCCCCCAGCTGTCTTCAGATATATTTGCTTGTTGCAGGGGCTCAGCCCTAACTATTTGTATCCCTGAGCAGCCACCATTTGTCCAACCTTTTGGAAACAACACCAGACAATTTTAAGATACATAGCCCAAATATTAGCAAGAGAATAATGGTCTCATGTCAGTTTTTCCTATAAGTGAAAATACATGCCTAAGTACTTTGTGGGCAAAAGTGTGCCCCGATGTTGAAGCTCACTGCCATGGCCTGAATATCTGTGGTCACAATTTTGTTGTTTTTCAAAAGAGAGACGTCAGGTCAGAGAAAGATTCAAAATGTCTCCATCCTGGAGGAGATTTCATTCCTCCAGGTGTAGATATTTTAGGTCCTTAGCCAATGTTTCCCCAAAGATGGTGGAGGAATTTTTGAACGCCTGAGTAAGGACTGACCAGTAGAATTGTTTTTATTGCGTGCTTGGGCCCTGCACTTAAAAGCAAACATTTCTTGGAGTTCCAGCCATGGCTCAGTGGAAACGAATCTGACTAGTATCCATCACGATGCAGGTTTGGTCCCTGGCCTTGCCCAGTGGGTTGGGGATCCGGCGTTACCTTGAGCTGTGGTGTAGGTTGCAGACTCGGCCTGGATCTGGCATTGCTGTGGTGTAGGCCAGCAGCTGCAGGTCTGCTTTGACCCTTAGCCTGGGAAACTTCATATGCTGCAGGTGTGGCCCTAAAAAGACAAAAAAAAAAAAAAAAAAAAAAAAGTAAACATTTCTTGCAACTCTGGAGCTAATGGAATACAGAAGTTATCTTTTAACTCTAATACAAAATATCAGGTCCTGCTGGATAGAGTGGCCAGCAGGGTATAAGATTAGGGACTTCTGGATGCTTATCTCAGGTGGCTTTGCTGACTGCCCTGAGGTCCTGCACCATCTGGCATTCACCACTGGGTTTCTTTACAGGGAGAAAGAAGGTATTGCAGGCTGGTTGACATGGTGTCATAAGGCCCTGGTCAGTTGGGCCCATATAATGGGGACAATACCCAAAAAGGCCTCTCGACAGAGAGGGTACTATTTTCTATTGGACCATGTTTGTGCTATAGTGAGACTGGTTCCTACAGCTTGTCCCATCTGTCCTCGGGGCCCAGACCTCAGGATTTACTTCAGGAAATTCCACTTGCTCTGTCCCAGGACATTTATTCTTAGCCATTAACATTATCACCTTGTGCTCTTTGTCTAAGGAAATGTCAGTCTCCAGTTTGTCTCCTGGTAGGTAGCCCCCCTGATTTATGTAATCTGTCTCTTCCTAGCGAGCATATAGGGCATTTGGGGACGTGCAGGAAGGAATGGGTGAGAGTAGGGTCATCCAATTTGCATTCTAATGGCTCTGTGAATGCCTGTCCTTGGGCCTTCCCTGATACCCCTATAATTTTACAACTTTTGTGACAGAGTTTGCCTGGTGTTCGGAACCAAGTAAATGACACTGATGTTGCCTAAGAATTTGATAGTCTTTCCCCCTATGGCCGCTGTCACCCAGTATTCCTCAGAGGTCAATTGGAGTGCCAGCTAAGGAGCTCCTGGCCCGGACATTCTTCATCTATTTGGACCATTTGCCTTTAAGGGTAGTGGCTGGGATCTGCCATTTCCATCCCCCTTTGGGGGTGGTGAGGGCATTCTTCCTTTCAGTGTCCCTCTTGTTTACATGTGGCACACTAATCATGTCCTAGTTTCCTTAGCTTGCTATCCCTCACTGGAGATTGGAGGTCGCTCACTGGATTCAAGAGTCTCCATGGGCAGTTAGTTCAGATTCCCGTGCTGATCGACTGACATTGGAGGGTAACAGCCACTGGGTGGGCTTGTCTCCAGGCCTTTTTATCCTCTGATTTTTTCTCTTATAGATCTCAGTTATTAAATACCCAGTAGGCAACCTCGACCAGCTGAGGGGTGGGGGCATCCAGTTCTATTTCCACTTTCTAAGTATACATCTAGGAGTTCCCATTGTGGCTCAGTGGAAACAAATCTGACCAGCATCCATGAGGATGCAGGTTCAATCCCTGGCATCGCTCAGTGGGTTAAGGATCTGGCATTGCTGTGAGCTCTGGTGTAGGTTGCAGATCTGGCTCAGATCCTGTGTTGCTGTGACTGTGGTGTAGCCAGGCAGCTGTAGCTCTGATTTGACCCCTAGCCTGGGGACCTCCATATGCCACGGGTGTGCCCCTAAAAAGACAAAATAAGTAAATAAATATAGTATATGTCTAATGTCGGGGGAACTTTGGGAAATGAACTATGACCTCAGGATTGCATTCCCTTCCAGGGACTCAGGATCAACGGTAGTAGATTGGGAGGCATTTGCTGAGGCTCTAGGAATGCAGAAGGGTTTTGTTTTGGCTGCTGATTGATTTCTTTTACCTTATTCCAGTTGACAGGTTTTTCTCCTGGTGCCTGGATTCCCTTTAGGATCATGTTTTTATAATGGGTTGGCCTCTGTCTTCCACCCCCTTATCCACTGTCCCAGTGGTCCCAGTTGGATTCATTATCTGGGACCTCTTGATTCCTCGGTCTGAAAATAGTATGACCTACATTGTTTCTGTTCTCTGTTTGCTTCTTCTTTGGCTTTTGAAAAGATTGCGGCCTTTTCTTATCCCCTTAGAAGTACTTTGAGGGGACTCTGGATATCAGCCTAGGATGGGTTATGGGTCTGAAAGATTCCTCTAATCAGATAGAGGAACCCCTCTGGATCTTCCCTCAACCCCTTACTATGACTTTTCCAGTTTCATAGATGAGAAGTGTACTTGGATGAGTCCTTCTCCAATGGGACCTGTTTCAAAGGGAGTACTTTTCCTAGTGGGTTATTGGATCCTGGCTGGTAATTAGTCCTGCTTCATGCAGGGGGCCCCTCAGGCCTGTGGCCCAAAGTGGGATGTGTTTCCTCAGTGGGGGAGAGCCCACATCCCTTTTGAAGGCCTTTGTTCTGATAGAAAGCCATAAAAAATTGGACATAGGGATCTAATTTTTTTGTCTCTGCCATAGCATGTCCAATTGTAAAATGGTGTTGTAATTTAGAGACCCATTGATGGGCCAGCTTTCCCCATCTCCCAGCCAGTATTGGGGCCAGGCCATTCACCTACCAAGGTGGGGGGGTTGGGGTGATTTTTGGGCACACAAATGCCACAAGATTTGACCAAATAGGATTTCTGGTTTGGGAAATTTGGAACCAGCACCAAAATGCTAATGGATTTTTCAAAAGACCAGAATAGGAGGTGTCCAAATGGCGTGGACTCTGATATAACTGGGGGTCCCCCTTGAATTTGTAACAGCCTGTGTTTGGAAAGTTAGTCCTTCCTCAGTTACTGTCCCTGACAGGAGGCTAGATGGGACCAACTCTAGGCCAGAGAAGCTTAGCTGTGTTAGTTCCTGACCCACTTGGTCCCTTAGGAGTGGCACAACTGTCTGAGACAAGGGTCTTCTCATTCCTCTCTTTGGCCAAAGAAAAGGAGCTTTCGAACTTCCTGCGGGGTGAAAACTTACAAACACATGATACTTACCATGATTGCTAAGGAGGGGACCCCATGGAACCTCGATTGGTCAAGAATCACCCAAGGTTCCTCTCAAAAGCAGTAGGAGGAGGAGAGGTTAGGTGAAGAGTGTTTCCTGTTTTTGCCAGCAGCTCACAGGGTTTCCCCGTCTTATGAGCAGCTCACAGGGATCTCCCTGCCCACTTCAGAGGAACTGGCACTGACCAGTTGCATACCAACCGTGGCGCCCTTTCACACTCAGGCATCCCTGGTGCCTTTCCCTGAACTTGGATCAAGCATCCACATTTCTGTCAGGTGGTTCTCATTACCTGGGCCTTTTCCCGGTCTTGCCTCTTGGCTCACCTGGCTGGCTGGCCACTTTACCAAACTGAAAGTGACTGTGGAGAATGCTCCTCTTAATTCCTGGAGGTCAGTGAGGAGGGGAAAAGTCCTAGTGCAGCTGCCACTGCTTTGCACAGCGATGCTGGTGAGACAGTGGGCAAGACTGCCACGGCTCCCTCTTGTCCACAGGTCCCCACTGTCCCTGGCAACCAGTACTGCGGCAAGGTCAGCCAGAGGCAATGGGCAGTTTCAGTCTCTGATCCCCAACGATGCCACAGTATGATCCTCTCAAAGGGGCACAGTCCTGATGACTCTGGGGGCTAGGCTGTGGGAACTCACCTGGGTATCCTCGGGTGGTTGGGCAGAGTTACTCTAAATTTGGCTGAAGGCTGCCACCGTTCTACCCTGTGAACATGTACTCAGAGATCAGAGACCATCATTTGCACACCAACTGCCCAAAGCGTCCTCTCGCTGGAGCAAGGGTGAGCCTAGAGAACAGGTGCAGTCAAAAAGGCTATGTTCTGTCCCTTCGTGGTCACCAAAATTCTGTTACGGACCCATTAGAGTTGGGTCCTACAAAGGTCCTGCTGCCTGATGTTGTTCAAGGCAATTGAATGAGACTGAGTTTCAGTTCAGGAGTCAAGGAAAGCTTTATTTATTGATCAGAGAATGGAGAGGTGCGAGCTTGTGCTCTAGAACACTCGTTCCCTGAAAGGCCATTAGAGACAGTTGCTTTACAGCGTTCCTGTCAGTGGGGAGGGGAGGCAGAGCTCTTGTCCATCCAGAGCAGCTGAGCAGCTTTGGTACTCCAGATTGCAGCGCCAGGTGCAGTGTCCCTGCACACTTGCACACACATGGCCTGCCAAGCTGAAGTGTTGGGTGCAGCCATTTCCCACTAGGATATCTGGTCTGACATGCTGGGTACAAGCCCTCTGCACACGGCAGCCTATGAACAGGTGAAAGTAGGCTGTACCGAGGGGAAAAGATGGTTAGACTTCATTTTATTACCCAGATTCTATTTTTATTCCCTCGGAATTGTTAATGGGCTTTGCTGGTGAAAGTTCTAACTGTGCCTCTGGTGCAAAGTGACTGAGATTAAATGTTGGTGGTTGGTCTAGATATCTCTGGTGATCTAAAATGGATCTAGCTTGAAGCATGGAAGTGTTTTATAAGAGTTCTTGGGAGGGCGTTCCCATTGTGGCTCAGCATGTTACAAACCTGACTAGCATCCACGAGATGCAGGTTTTGTTCTGGGGTTGCCATGAGCTGTGGTGTAGGTTGCAGATGAAGTTCGGATCCCATGTTGCTATGGCTGTAGTATAGGCTGGCAGCTGTAGCTCCAATTCAGGAACTTTCATATGCTGCAGGTATAGTCTGTCTCTCCAAAAAAAGAATTCTTGGGAGGTCAAAACTGAAAAATTAAGCATCTTAACTTTATTGCTAAGGAACTAAGAATCAGCAGATGTGATATGTCCAATATTTTATTGTGAAATTCTGATAGCCCTTATGACTAGAACTTGTAGTGCTAATTCCAAATCTAAGAACCACCTCCTAGACCTAAGTCCCTCATAGCAGTGGAGGAGCTGCTGTGTTTATTGCACAGCAGTTTTCATTCAAGCACGGAGCCTAATATCCCAGAGTAAGGAGGAAAGAAGGAAAGGCTTTATGGGAAAACAGTCATTTTTCGTTTTGACTTTCTCTCCTCTTTTAGTACCTTTTTAAAAGGAGATATTATCATCAAATATAGAACCTGCTTCCACCAACCCGCACCCCTTGTCTGGCCTCCTCTTCCCACCTGTGCGTACGTGGGCTCACTACCTGCTGAGTCATTGCAGCAGGGTGGTGAGTCAGCTTGTGGCTTTCCCTTATTCTGAGATAAAAATTAACCATAAGCAAGTATTTAATTTAATCCTGAATCACCAGTAGGCATTTTTATTTTCCTGTCTATATAATTTCCATGTCTATACATATATTAGTCTATCTTACACATATGATACAAGCGGCAATGAAGTTTTGCTTTTTAAAATCCTAAATTTTACCCATAGCAGGATTGTCATTTCACTTCTTATTCCTTCCTGATTGTTATGAAGAAAATGATCATGTACTGAAGTACCTGAAGTCCAACATGTCCAAAATGAAGAGAATGGACTATAACAGAGTCCAGCTACATGGCATGTATTTGTGTGTGTGTGTGTGTGTGTGTGTGTGTGTGTGTGTGTGTGTGTTTAAGCCTGTATGTTTGAGTGTGGTGGTGGTGATACCTCCTTTCTCAGACTTCATGGTTACACAAAGAGGGACAAGGGTCAGCATGTCGCTCCTACCCCCCTCCTCCCATCCCCTCAGAGGGGATCCCTTCACCAACCTTTTTGCTTAATGCTGAGTTTGGGATAAGGAACTGAAGTGCATACATTGTGTCCTTCCTCCTTTCCTCTGTCTTCGAGATTCCCTAACAGCTGAGAGTTCTTCATTCTGCCCTCCATGTCCCCAGCTGGACAAGGGCTGACTCTGCTCCCCTTCCTCTTCCCACCCAGCTCAGCGGTAGAGGGGTGTAGCTGAAGCTCAGAGAGACAATCCAATTTTGACTTGGGTATTAGGAAGATTATGGTTGCCACATCCATCATAAGGGTGATATTTTTTATCTCTGTATTGCTGAGTTCTTCTACCTATTTCAATTACAGAAACTGGGAGAGGGAAAACAACATAATTTACTCACCTTCTCATACACCCAACAAAATAGGCTCATTTTTAGTCATTACAAATTTGGATAGCATTACTCAGTCAGTTGTTTTGGAGAAGCTCAGGGTAAAGCCTGTTGAGAGTGAACTGTATTTGGTGAGAAACCTATGAATTTGAAATTCTGATTTGAGGTACAGGGTTTATAATTTAGATATGACTGAATATCTTTTTTTTTTCCTTGCTACCACAAACATGAGAAAAACCATACTGACCTGCCTTTTTATTTATTTATTTATTTTTTTGTCTTTTTGCTATTTCTTTGGGCCGCTCCCATGACATATGGAGGTTCCCAGGCTAGGGGTCGAATTGGAGCCACAGCAATGCGGGATCCGAGTGGCGTCACGGCAACACCAGATCGTTAACCCACTGAGCAAGGGCAGGGATCGAACTTGCAACCTCATGGTTCCTAGTCAGATTCGTTAACCACTGCGCCACAACGGGAACTCCTGACCTGCTTTTTTAAAGAGAGCATTGTGAGGAATAACCTGAAATTAACAAGTATAGGTATTTCAATTAGCTTCTTAAAATTTTTCTTTGCCCCCTTTTTCCTTATTTGTGATATAGGGATGATAGTACTTCACAAAATTGTAGAGAGGATTAAATTAAATGAAAAAAATGTATATGAGGACCATTTTAGTACCTGGCCCATCAAAAGCATTCAAGAAATATTTAATAGATACCTATGGCAGAGTAGGTTCTGTGTCATAAAAAAAGTTTTTCTTATGAATCAGTGACCCAGCATTTTACTGTCCAAGATAGATCCATTTAAAAGGAGGGGAGGAGTTCCCGTCATGGCGCAGTGGTTAACGAATCTGACTAGGAACCATGAGGTTGCGGGTTCGATCCCTGCCCTTGCTCAGTGGGTTACCGATCTGGCGTTGCCGGGAGCTGTGGTGTAGGTCGCAGATGCAGCTCGGATCCCGCGTTGCTGTGGCTCTGGAGTAGGCTGGTGGCTACAGCTCCGATTAGATCCCTCGCCTGGGAACCTCCATATGCTGCGGGAGCGGCCCAAGAAATGGCAAAAAAGACAAAAAAAAAAAAAAAAAGCGGGGGGGGAAATAAAAGTGACCTCAACTTTTCCTCTTCTATCTTTTCTCTAAATGTACCTTTTTATTTTTAATTCAACCAGTGCCATTTTGATCCTGTAAGATCTAGTTCTTGATGTTTCTAATCTATGGGATTGCATTTAAAAATTGTTGATATTGCTTTAGAAAGAATGCAGTCCAGAAGTCTGCCACCAGGTAGGTCTCTTGGTAGCCTCTCCATTGACTCCAGAAGGAACAGGGTGGGACAAGACTGGAAGGTGGCTTGGCTCATGCTGCCAGACCTGTCTAAACTAAGTTTGAGGCACAAAAGGAGAGGTATAAATGCTTCGAGGAAACCTCAACATTTTCCTTCTGTTTGTCTGGAAGGTAAAACAAACTTCATGAACCTTTTAAAAGTTTCTTTGATATTCCTGTGGAATAGCCAATTGTTCTGTTTGTGAGTGATCACGAGCCATGGGCTTTGGGGTGGAGGGTAGGACTCGGAGTTGGTTCTCAACTCTTCAACATCTCACCTACTTCACAACTGTTCTGTCACTGTTGGTTCTTCCCAGGAATGTGCTGAGGAAGAGGGAAGCCTACTGCATAAAGTCAGTCCACAAATTTTTCATCTCTTCCAGTTCTATCTCCCTTCTAGAACTGGTAGATCCCAGTAATCTCCTAACAGAGTCGTGGTTTAAGAAGAAAAAAAAAAAAAAAGAAATTCTTTGTTATTTCTAAAGATCTGGGCTTGCTGGATTTGTTTTGTTTTGTTTTCTTTTTTTTGTCTTTTTGCCATTTCTTGGGCCGCTCCCGCAGCATATGGAGGTTCCCAGGCGAGGGATCTAATCGGAGCTATAGTCGTCGGCCTACACCAGAGCCACAGCAACTCGGGATACGAGCCGCGTCTGCGACCTACACCACAGCTCACGGCAATGCCGGATCCTTAACCCACTGAGCAAGGGCAGGGACCGAACCCGCAACCTCATGGTTCCTAGTCGGATTCGTTAACCACTGCGCCATGACGGGAACTCCTATAATGTAAGCCCACTTTTATATGCTTATTAAGCTTGAAGCATATAGAAATCACTTGATTTTTGTCTAATATTTGGTTATTAACAACTTAAATATTTACCTATTTAATTGAAAATAATTGCATATCATACAAAAATAATTCAGAAGTTGGAGACTCCTCCTTTATTAATGTCTGATTCAGGTATTAGAAACATAAAGGTATTCTGAGACCAGAAAAATTCCAAGGTGATGGAAAACTATGTTTTTTTTTCTTATTTTATTATTTTAATTTTTTCCCACTGTACAGCATGGGGACCAAGTTCCTCTTACATGTATACATTTTTTTTCCACCCTTCGTTCTGCTACAGTATAAGTATCTAGACATAGCTCTCAATGCTACTCAGCAGGATCTCCTTGTAAATCCATTCCAAGTTGTATCCAATAACCCCAAGCTCCAGATCCCTCTCACTCCCTCCCTGAAAACTATGTTTTATTGGATCAAACATGCATACTTTTAAAAATCACATTTTAATATCACTGAAATTTGGATTTGCCTTACAGTACGTGACATCTTAGCATCACATCATAGATTAATTGGTGATGCTTTCCTTGCCTTAATGATACTTAATGTAATAAGTTTGCAATTAATGGCATCTTAGATTTATTGAAATACAGTAATTTTAAATTTATTATAAATACCTAAATTTAAGACTAGCCTTCTAGTTTTACAGAAATGCATTATACATGTTAATCCTTAAATGTAAATCCACATTTCATGAACCTGATATAACCTAACATGATCATTTTAAGTACACAAAGCCATATTGAGCATTTTTCACTCAGAGGAATTCCAACTTGAACCTAAGTTGGAATTTAACAAATCTGGGCATGTGGAGTGAAAAAGAGCCTGCATATGAGATGTTAACATGTATGAGTTAACTCATGTGGGGAGCTCTGGACCCCATATAGTGACAGGGCACAGGCATATCAGTTGGGTTCTCTGGGAAGTGGCATGGAGATGGAATTTACTGGAGAAACATCCATGAAAGATAAAAGCAAGAAGAATTATATTGAGCAGGGAAAGCCTACAGATCTGACAAAGTCTTGACCAACCCACCGGGGAGCTCTAGAGCAAAGATTGTCTGAGATTGGGTCCCCTATTGAGCAGAAGTGTCCTAGTCAGGGCTGCCCAGATAGAGCGTGGTCACTGCTTCAGAGCTGAGGTGGATTGAGAACATACTACAGCAGGAGACTCAGCAGACTGCACCCCTGGCAGGTAAAATGTAAGTTCTTTCTTGATGGTAAATCTGAGAACTGCCCAGGATAGCACAGTGTCTGTCTTAGGTAACAGTTCTGATCCAAGGACTCATATCTGAATCCTGTAGCAGAGGTATATCAACAACTATGTAGGGACTGAGATTTTATTTGCAAGCTGATGACTTAGCCTGGCACAGTGTCATAGACACTGACAGAAGACGTGAGACTCCTTGGTCATAGACAGAGGACTTTATTACTCATGGAGCAGTAGCTAGCGTGGTTGCATGTTTCCACAGGGTGATGCAAAGAAGACTAGTGATGTCTGTGCATGCAGTGAGGTGTGTTATAGGAGGGGAACCTCAAGCCTCAGGTGTCTGAGTTTGTTGTAATGGCAGAGCCTGCCTGACTTTTTACCTTTGCCCCAGAAGACAGTAAACAAATTTGCCCTTTGCTCCAGAGACAGACACTCTATCTTCCAAAGCTTTTGGCTATGCAATCATCCTTAAAAAGCTGATCCAGAACAAAAGTAACCAGTATCTCTGCTCACAAGATGTGTAAAAATGGTCTCCAAACAGAAGCCTAGGGGAATATTTTCATAAGTGATGCTGGGAGGCAGGCTCTGCCATTGCAGAGTAGAACCAACTCTGCTTGCTTCTAAAGTGGTAAGTGTTGCCACATAGTAGGGAGGAGGACATTCTTCCGACTTCTTGCAATAAAAGGGACTTCAGCTCAGAGAGAATTGGAGGGGAGACCATGCGGGTAGAGGTACCTGGAGGGTTTGCAGATAGAGGAGCACCAAGAGACGGCATTATTGACGTGAATAGCAGTGCCTTCCCTGACATCCCCTCTCAGTGTTTGACTGCAGTGAGTTAGGCCACAGCCTGAAAACGATGAGCAGACCATGAGAATTTTGCAGATACTCTTTCGGGACCTCCAGAGATGGTTGGGCAGGGATACAGAGGCTGACTTTTCATGGGACTGATTTCTGCCACCTCTGCAGGTGAGAATAAGAGGCAGCGAAGTTGGAGATGTGATCATTACTATTATCCTACTAGTACATGATGCTGGGGAGGCCTGCTTAAAGAAACGCAGGTGACCCCAGCCATGCTTATTCAGTAGTTCTCACAAGTGCTTTGATATATGAATGACTATATTTAGTAACCCTTTTCAGCCTAATTAGAGTTGGCAGTGTGTCTATTTCTATTTTTGTCCCTTAACCTTCCTTTGTCTAGAATGCTGAGGGAAAGACTGAATAAGCAAATATTTTCATCTAGGTTAAAAAATTAAAGATTTAGAATAAATGAAGGAATTTCTCATTCACAAAGCTCAGTTCAATGTTTATCTCTTCCTTGAAGCTGGTTTATTCTAGATCACTGGTT
This sequence comes from Sus scrofa, assembly GCF_054392235.1. Taxonomy (NCBI): domain Eukaryota; kingdom Metazoa; phylum Chordata; class Mammalia; order Artiodactyla; family Suidae; genus Sus; species Sus scrofa. The sequence goes on from NC_139395.1 coordinate 166,908,947, forward strand.
TCTTCCTTCGTGAGCTCATATAACTAAATCTAGGAGTGGTAAAACTGTTTCACCGAATATACTATATCAATTGGGAGTGAATAGCAGGAATACTTTGTTGAGAATTATGAGATCATGTTCCAACTCTTGGAAAAGGCAGCTGCGAGCAGTGTGGTCCATGAAATTGGCACAGGGGGTTGCAGATGCATGCTATATATTTAATGACGCTTGCCTGACTGACTAATTCTTTAAAAGCTTTTCCACAGGATACTTTTTTTTTTTTTCACACAGAGCAATGAGATTTTATGAAACAACAGTTCTTTTTTTCCCAAACAAGTTTGGAAAACATTGTGAAGTATGAAACTCTTGGGAATTCACAATGAATATTACCATAACCAAGGCTATAAAAAATCATGCTTTAAGGAAACCTATGTTTCTTTAATGTAATCTAGAATCTTAAAAGAATTTTTTATACTCCAGAACCTATTTTCTCCTAATATCCTAACAAACAATGCATAACACCCTATGATAAGCTTTGTTTTCTTGTGTAGAAATATAATTCTTGATTTTATCATGTATTTGTTTCTCTCTGTGACTGAACCATAAACTTGTTGAAAACTTGTATGCATCATAGAATCTAAATCAATGCCATGTAGAATCTAAAAAAAATACAACAAACTAGTGAATATAACAAAAAAGCTCATTCACAGTTATAATAGGGAGTTACCAGTGGGGAGGAGAATGGAAAAGCCATATAGGAGCAGGGGAGTGGGAGGTAGAAACTATTGGGTATAAGTAAGATAGGCTACAAGGATGTATTGTACACCATGGGGAATATAGCCAATATTTTGTAATAATTGTAGGTGGAGTATAACCTTTAAAATTGTATAAAAATTGAAAATAAATAAATGCCATGTACATAGTTGGAGTTCAGTGTGTATTTTTTGATGTCTTAACTAAGTTTACCATGATAATAATGATGGCTAGAGATACTTTACAGATTCACTAGTGTATTCCCAGTGTTTAGCATGTCGTTGGAACTGAATTAAAATTTATTGCAGACTAGAATTATGTGTTAAGACAGATGAGGATACTAAGATAAAACACAGTTCTTGAAATAAGGAGCCCAAAAGTTTTTAAGGCAATGACATTTTAAAATTTATTTTCTTTTAATAAAATTTTAAATTATTTTTTTCCGGTCTTATTGAGATATAATTGACATATAACACTGTATAAGTTTAAGACACACAGTGTGATGATTTGATACTGCAAAATGTTTACCACAATAAGGTTAACACATCCTTTATCTGACTTAATTACCATCTTGTGTGATGGTGATGATGGTAGTGAGAACATTAAAGTTCTACTCTCACGGCAGCTTTCAAGTATCCAGTATGGTATGGTTAGTTATAGTCACCATGCGGTACCTTAGATCCCTGGAACTTACTCATCTTAAAACTGAAAGTTTATACCCATTGTCCAACATCTTCCCATTTCCCCCACCTCTCTGCCCCTGGCAACTACCATTCTACTCTCTGTTTCTATGAGGTTGATGTTTTCAGATTTCATGTATAACTAATATCATATGATATTTGTCTTTCTCTGAATGGCTTTTTTTTTTTTTTTTTCTTTTTAGGGCTGCATCTGTGGCATATGAAGTTCCTGTGCTAGGGGTCTAATCAGAGCTGCAGCTGCCTGCACCACAGCCACAGCAAAGCTGGATCTGAGCTACATCTGCAACCTATGCTGTAGCCCATGGCAACGCTGGATTGTTAATGCACTGAGCAAGGCCGGGGATCGAACCTGCGTCTTCATGGATACTAGTTGGTTTCTTAACCCACTGAGCCACAAAGGGAACTTCTTCGTATGACTTATTTCACTTAGCATAATGTTGAAAACTTTTAAATAAAGACAGTGGGCTCATATTACAGCAGAAAAGAATGAAATAAAAATGTGAGGAGCCTGACAGTAAGTACTGGCTTCCCTAGAACTGGTATCTGAGAGGGGGTCCCATCTGGACCAAATGTACAGTTTGCTTGGATACTTATGGAGCATTATAGCAAGTGGTGAGGTGTGTTTTCCTGGTTAGACAGCCTAAGTTTAAGACTAACCTCTGCCACTTGCTAGCTGTATGACCTCAAGTTAATCTAGAAAATGGAATAAAAAGAGTGCCAACCTTGTATGGTTATTGAGAATATTAAATAAGACATTTAAAGAATTTTTACAGTGCCTATTCCATGTAGGGGACAGAAATCAATACATGTTAATCTATTATTCTTGCTAGGGTAGATTAGAAAAAACACAGAAAGTCTTTGAACTTTTGAATAGCAATACAGTATAAATCTCTTTTCCTTGAAGTTTTCGGATGTCTTTTTTTCCCTCAGTTTTTACATACTTGATATATGCTATTTCTTGCATGGCAGTATAATCAGATTTGTACAATCAAAATCCTATTGTAATGTATGATTTTACTTGATGGCAAAACTGTAGGTCCTACACTTTTTTTGTATCACTTGCTGAACCAGCATAGTACTTCCTAGTAGTTATATACTCAGTAAACGATTATTAAATGTTACATTAAAATGTATAAAAATACATTCAACATTAAAAATAAACAACTTCCAAATGTGATTATGAATTAAAATGCAACTGGTTCTTTTAAGTATGACAAGCTATGTTAACTGGCTAGATACATGAATTGCTGCTTTGTGTATTTTCCTATATGCATACTTTCTTAAAGGTTCTATTATTTTAGATATTAACTATTTCAGAATAAATTTCTTGGAGCCTACTTTTAGCATTGCCTCTGTTTTCCAACTCCCAAGCATTTAAATGAATTTTTAATAGCCATTTCTCTTTTTTCTATTTAAAATTCATTATTTATTTCCTTCAGTATGGAGTTCCCGTCATAGCTCAGTGGTTAACGAATCCAACTAGGAACCATGAGGTTGCAGGTTCGATCCCTGGCCTTGCTCAGTGGGTTAAGGATCTGGTGTTTCTGTGAGCTGTGGTGTAGGTTGAAGATGCGGCTCAGATCCCTCATTCCATGGCTCTGGTGTAGGCCAGCAGCTGCAGCTCCAATTTGACCCCTAGCCTGGGAACCTCCATATGCTGCAGGAGCAGCCCCAAAAATGGCAAAAAGACAAAAAAAAAAAAAAGAATGTTATTACCTTCAATAGTACCAATAATTCTCTACACCACAGCTCAACACAACTCCGGATTCTTAACCCACTGAGCGAGGTCAGGGATCGAACCTGCAACCTCATGGTTTCTAGTTGGATTCGTTAACCACTGTGCCACAATGGGAACTCCCCAATAATTCTTTTAAGTTTAACACTGTTAAGTTTAGACTTACATATTTTAAAACAATTCTTCAGTTATTACTAAAGCTATCATAGATGATTTATAACAAGGATTCTTCAGTATCCCATGTGTTTCTCATTATTTCTGTTGGCTATATAGGCTTTACTTGGTTTAGACAAAGCATGGATTGAGCATCAGCTTATGATTTTTTCATGCCCCTTCATAAGCCATGAGATCTGTTTTGGAGCTGGCTGGAGGACTATCCCTCACAACTCCGTTCTTCCTGAATAAGAAAAACATGGTGAGGAAGAAATAACTTGGTAAAAGGCCTTAATCTTTACTATGTTTTAGGAATGTGTTATATATGAAAATATCACAGCAATCTTATGAGACAAGTACTAACATTATTTTACTTAGAAACTGGGAGTCTAGGGAATTTAGGAAATGCACCCAAAGTTAAATTGCTAGTAACTAGTTGAACTGGGATTTAAGCCTAAAGGTCAGTATGATCTGAGTCACAACACTATCTTATGCCATCTTTCACCCGTAAGTTTTGACACAGTACAGACAGTCTCCAACTTACATGTTATGGTTAGACTTAAAATTTCTCAACTTTATGATAGTGCAAAAGTGATACACATTCAGTTAGAAACTGTATTTTGAATTTTGACCTTTTCCAGGGCTGGTGATAGGCGGCCCGATCCTCTCTAACGATGCTGGCTAGCAGCCGCCTCTGTAGCTCCCGAGTGAGCCAGGCCATCATGAGAGCAACAATAGTCACACTTAACAACCCTTCTGTTGTTGACTTTCAGTACAGTATTTGATAAATTACATGAGATATTCAGTACTTTATTATAAAATAGTCCTTGTGTTAGATTTTGCCCTACTGTAAACTCATGCAAGTGTTCTGAGCACATTTAAGGTAGACTAGGCTAAGCTGTGATGTTCAGTAGGTTAGGTGTACTAATGCATTTGTGACTAACAATGTTTTTCAACTGTAATATTTTCAATTTATGGTGGGTGTATAAGAAAGTAACCCCATTGTAAGTTGAGGAAGCCCTATAGTACTATTTTTATAGTTAAGATATGAATGATTTAGCAGAAGTAGGCCATTTTGGACTGTTTATACTACCACTCAGTACCTCCCACTTTTCTTCATATACACTCCAACTCTCTCAATATGTTTAATCTTAAGAAGAAACAAAAATGTTTCACTGTTACTTTTAAAAAGCTATAATTTTTTCTACAGATTGAGTCTAGTTTTCCTATTTTCACAGTCATTCAACACCTACTGAGAACTCGCATGCATGTTGAGTCAACGAGTAAGGTGCATATAGATAGTTCTAAAGCTTATGAATAAGAAAATTGGGATGCCTACCATTGCATAAATCTTTCTTTTAAAGCCAGAATTTAAGGTTTAAATAAATGGTTGTCTTGATTATGTACTGATCCCCTATGTGAGACTAAGCTTTTATATCTTTGACTCATCTAAGTCTTCTTAGTCATCTATAAAGCAACTAGAATATAATGAAGAAGAGGAATAGTTATTTTAGTCATCCTATAAAGTATTTAAAAACCTATTTGTCATTATCAAAAGTATGTGCATTTAGTCAATGGTTTTTTTCCATAAGAGTTCTAAGCCTAAACTTGACTTTCATCTGATATGTTTTCTGAGAATTTTATCATCTTCAAAAAGGCTCATAAAATGATAACTTGGAAAAAAGAAGGCAGAGACTTTTGCTCTGGACTTTCTACCATATGATAAGATTCTGCATAAATCTTGTATCAGTAACATTTTCTTACATCATGGAGCTTGCAAGAAGAAAGGAAAATCTCCAAGAGCCCCAAACATACCAACACATGAAGAAGAAAACACACAAAAAATAATCCATGACATAAAATTGGAGGAATGAGTAAGCATCTGTGGAGAAGCATGGTTGTACTGGTTGTAATGTCAATGCCAGAGCTAAGATAAGGAGAGTAAGCCTTAGGTATGTAACAAAATTGAGTGGCTGATACCAAGGTTCCCAGATTAAGCTGCAGACCTGGAATAGGCTACAATGTTTTCAAGTCAGTAGTGCTCAGAAGAAACACATTTAATTCTGCTCTGGATGATAGTATATTCAATTTAGGCTCCTGTGTTTCCCAGAATACTGGAGAGAAGGGCCTATTAAGAAAGGTGAGAAGTGATAGAATCCTCCTGCTTTGAGTTGGGATCCTTTTCATTGGGTGTTACTTTTTCTCTTTCTTGCCTTTTTTTTTCCTTCTTCTTTCTTACAGTAAAACAGCTACACTCTAGAAATAGTACTGAACCAGAAATGAAGCAGCCCTTTGAAGGGACTAAAACCTAGCTTGAAATAATTTCAACTTCTAAAATTGTATTAAGGTGACCCCATATTGTAAAAGCCCTTAAGCACTTGCCAATGACAATATAAAATCTCTCTCTGGGGAGGTAATATAAGCCTAAATTTAATTCTTAAAAAAATCGTATACAATATCTGGCACTCAAATAATAAAAGGACACATAAGTATGTAAGAGAATATGATCAAGACTTAAGAGAAACAGTAAATAGTAGAATAGACCCACAACAGAGCTAGAAAATAGAGGTACCGCATACAGATTTAAAGTAACTATGCTGACTATGTTCAAGATCATTTATTTAAGAGGATGAAATAGAAACTCTAGAACTAAGCAAATTTTTTTAAATCCCTGAAATTGAAAATTCAGTAATGAATGTGATATCAGATTAAATCCAGCAGAAGAGAGAATTAATGAATCAGAAGATAGTCCAATGAATCAGAAGATAGTACAAAGAAGATTTTTTTTAAAGATAGAGAATAGGTAAAATACTAGGGAATGCTGAGGGGATCACCTGCAAAAGGTTTAACATATGGATAATTAAAGATCCTGGAGAAGAGGAGAGAGAAAGTAGAGCAGAAATGCATTTAAAGTCATAAGGACTTTTAATTTTCCAAAAATGATTAAATAATCAAGTCACAGATTCAAGGTGCTTTATGAAATCCAAGCAGGATAAATTAAAAAAAAAAATCACACATAGGCATATCATAGTAAAACTGATGATCTACAAAGACAGAGAAATACTTAAAAGATGCCAGAAAAAATGTCTCTGTAATTCCAAAGGAATCAAAATAGGATTAACTGTCCAAACTCATGGTATGTAGCTAAAGCCATGTTGAGAGAAATCTTTAGTTTTAAATACATATATTAGAAAATAAGAAAGATTAAAGTTAATGAGATGAATAGAGGCATGGAAGATAGAGGACAGCAAAGTAAGTGCTGAGAGAAAATGACTGCAAATTTAGAATCCAATTTTCAGTGAAAATTTTCCTTATGAATGAAAGTGAAATAAAAGCATTTTTCACACAACCAAAAGGTAAAAGCATTCATCATTAGCGTATTAATACTAAAAGAAATACTAAAGCATGTCCTTCAGTAGGAAAGGGGAAGTGAATCCAGACAGATGATTGGAAATGCAAGAAAAAATGAAGAGCACCAAAAAGAATAAATATGTAGGTAAACCTAAATAAATGTTTACGGTTAAGGTGTTCTCTTCATGGCTCAGTGGTTAATGAACCCAACTAGGACCCATGAGGATGCGAGTTTGATCCCTGGCCTTGCTCGGGTGGGGGATCCAGCATTGTAGTTGAGCTGTGGTATAGGTTGCAAACATGGCTTGGATCCTGCATTGCTATGGCTGTGGCTGTGGCCGACAGCTGTAACTCCAGTTCAACCCCTACCTAGCCTGGGAACTTCCATATGCCTTAGATGTGGCCCTAAAAAGCAAAAAAAGAAAGAAAGAAATGTTTACCCCTAAAATAACAACATTATTATTATTGTTATTTTTGGAATTTAAAATATGATATAGAATTAAAACCTGTGACAACAGTGTCATACAAATCTGGAGTGGTAAATTTGAGGTCATGTGTTCTAAGTTTCCTGCATTATAGTGGAAGAAGTAAAATACTAAGTTATGTTATACACATTTAAATCAAGAATCTATGTTTTAATCTCTCAAGATAACCTCCCAATAAAAGGGAACAATAAGGATAATATAACTAAAATAGTCAATTATTCAAAGAAGATAAGAGAAAGTAACACCAAATAGTGATATTTTTAGCTTGATTCTCTGTCATCAGAGAAAATTTACTAAAATTTAATATGTTCTATGCTAGAAAGCATGCCTTAACACATTTAAAGGGATTCAAATAAAATAGAGCATGCTCACTGACCATAGTGGAATTAAGATACAAGTGAATAAGATAGGTAGAAACCCCCTAATTTTTTGGAAGACAAACAGTTTGCTTCCAAGTAATCTGTGAATCAAAGAAGAAATTGCAGTAGAAATTAGGAAACATTTTAAAATGTTACGCTCATGATATATAACCATGTTGAAGGATAACTTTTTAGTTTTAAATACATATATTAGAAAAGAAGAAAGATTACATGAATTAAGCATTTATCTCAAGAAGTTTGGAGAAAATAGCAAATGAATTCTGAAGAGAATAGTGGGAGGATAGAAATCTTAGAAGTCAGTGGTAGGTTTTTAAAAAATGGCATAGAGCAATATAACCAAGAATTGGTACTTTGGGAAGAAAAGTAAATTGACAGACCCATCAGACTAATCTGGAATAAGAGAGAGAGAGAGCGTGTGCAAGAGGCAGAAATACTAACACTGGAAATAAAAAGGTGACATTTCTGCAGATCCTGTTATACAACCTCATGCCATTATGTTTGAAAATTTACAGGAAATGAACAAAATCCTAGAAAAATGTAACATTAAAACTGAATAAGAAAAAACAGAAAATTTGAATATTCTTTTATTATTATTATTATTTGCTTTTAGGGCCACAGGTGCAGCATACAAAGGTTCCCAGGCTAGGGGTCAAATCAGAGCTGTGGCTGCCTGCTTATCCCACAGCCACAGCAACATGGGATCTGAGCCAAGTCTGTAACCTACAGCACAGCTCATGGCAATGCCAGATCCTTGACCCACTGATTGAGGCCAGGGATAGAACCCGTATCCTCATGGATACTAGTTGGATTCGTTTCCACTGTGCCACAATGGGAACTTCTGAAAATTTGAATATTCTTGAGTAAAGATATTTGCCAATGAATTTTTTTTAATATTTAAGAAAAAAGTGCTAATTTTGTAAATCTTTCTGGAGAATTAGGGAGAAATACTTTCCAACTTACTTTATGAAGCCAGAAAATTTTCGTAATAAAAATTTTAAAAGGATTTAAAAAATGAAAATTATAGGCCAGATTGACTTATAGTTGTGGAAGTCTTAAGAGTTCAGTTAGAAAGCTGAATCAAGCATATATAAAAAAGTATTAAAAAAGTATAAAATATTGACCTAGTTTGAGATAGAATATTTCAAAACAAAGAAACAAAATGAACTATACAAGCATCATATTCAATGGTAAAGTGATTCTCTTTGACATAAAAACAATGTTAAGGATACTAATGGTCATCACTTTAAGTCAATATTTTGCTATAGGTCCTGGTCAGTGCAATAAATTAGGAAAAGAAAAGCATTATAGTTGGAAAGGAAAGAAAACATCATTATTCCTACTCAATATAATTTTGTACATAGAAAATCCAAAAGAATCACTGATAAATTATTAGACTTAATAAATGATTTTAGCAGGTTTGGTACATGCAAGGTCAGTATGAAATCACTTATATTTTTATGTATCACCAGTGAGTTAGAAAATGAAATAAAATAACAATCAGAGTACCATTAAAAAAAGCACAATAAATGCCTAGGAATAAATCTGACAAAAGTTGTGCAAAACCACTATTAAAAAAAACAGAGGGAGTTCCCATTGTGGTGCAGCAGAAAGGAATCTGACTAGTATCCATGAGGATGCAGGTTTGGTCCCTGGCTTCACTCAGTGGATCAAGGTTCTGGCATTGCTGTGAACTACAGTGTAGGTCACAGATGGGGTTTGGATCCTTTGTTGCTGTGGCTGTGGCATACCTGGCAACTGTAGCTCCAATTTGACCCCTAGCCTGGGAACTTCAATATGCCGTGGGTGTGGACCTAAAAATCAAAAAATTAAAAAAAAATACAGTAAAGAAAAAGAAAAAATTAAAAACCCTAAATAAGTGGGGAATATATCATATTCATGGCTTGAGTCAATATTTTAAAGAGGTCAGTTCTTCCCAATATGAACAAACTGAATTCAGTCCAATCCCAATTAAAATTCTGACTTCTTTTTAATGTAGAAATCAAGTAGATTCTTAAACTTCTATAGCAATACAAAGAACCAAGAGTCAAGAAGAACAAGGTGAAAGAACTTGCTCTATCTATATTAGGAAGTTATAGTAATTGCAATAATATGATGCTGATACAAGGGTGGATAAATAGACCAGTGTAACAGAATAGTGCCCAGAAACAAATGCACACATTATTTGTCTGCTTTATTTGTGATAAAGAAGGAACAATAGAACAATGAGAATAGAAAAATCTTTTCAATGAATAGTCTGAGTCAACCAGCTATCCTCATGGACAAAAGTGGTACTTGATCTCTAGTTGATATCATATGCAAATATGAATTCTACGTGGATGTTAGATCTTCTTGGAAATATACGTAGAAATAATTTTCTTGACCTTGAGAATAGTGAAAGATTTCTTAAGCAGTACACTCAAAACATTAATCATAATCATAAAAGATTGATACAGTAAAGTACTTTAAACTTGAGAACTTTTATTCATCAAAGAAGTGGGAAGGTAGGCCACAGAGTGGAAGAATATATTCATAACACTTATAATGAACAAAAAGCTTGTATTCAGAATAAAGAATTCTTAGAAATAGACAAGATATAGATAAGAATGAGATGTGTTAAAAAACAGAATCTAAATAAGAAAGAGAGAAATAGCAAAAAATAGAGCATAAAATAAGGAAAAATGGGAGTTCCTGTTGTGGCTCAGCAATAATGGACCCGACTAGTATCCTTGAGGCTGCAGGTTCTATCCCTGGCCTTGCTTAGTGGGTTAAGGATCTGGTGTTGCTGTTGCTGTGGTGTAGGCTGGTAGCTGTAGCTCTGATTCAACCCCTAGCTTGGGAACTTCCATATGCCATGGGTGCAGCCCTAAAAAGACCGAGAAAAAAAAAAAAAAAAGAAAAAGAAAAAGAATCAAACATGAAATAGAAATGATCATGTTTTTGAAATATTAATAAAGTCAACAAATTTTGGCTAGACTGTAAAATGATACAAATATAATATTATTACTAAAATTGACATAACTATGGATTTTATACAGAATAAAAAGGGAATACAGTGAACAATTTTGTGCCAATATATTGAAAACTTAGAAAAATTTAATTTCCTAGAAAAATGACTTACTAAAACCAATCAAGAAAAAAAAGAAAGCCTCAGTAATCTTAGGATCATTATCTTCACAAAAAGAGAAAACAAGAGGGACAAATTGTTTTTGTTTTGTTTTGTTTTTGCTTTTTAGAGCTGCACCTGCAGCATATGGAAGTTCCCAGGTTACGGGTCAAATCGGAGCTGCAGCTGCCAGCCTATGCCACAGCCACAGCAACACAGGATCTGAAATGCATCTGCAGCCTACACCACAGTTCACAGCAACTCTGGATCCTTAACCCTCCGAGTAAGGCCAAGGATCAAACCCATGTCCTCATGGATACTAGTCACGCTCATTACTGCTGAGTCACAGTAGGAACTCCCGACAAATGGTTTTAAAGGAAACTTCTGCCAAACATTTGAGGAGCGGATGACTGCAATCTTATTAAATGTTTTAATGAAAATAGAAAAAGAAGAAATATTCCAAACTTGTGTTCTAAACTAGTTTGACCTCATAAGAAATTTATAAACAGACATTTTGATAGATTTTTTTAAAAAGTATATGCACATTCTTTGACAGTCCTTTCATCAGGAAATGAGGTTTATTTCTCTCCTCTGTGATATTCACTGCCTGGGATTGTTTTACCAATAGAGAATGGTAGGTGGCAGAAATGGAGCTTTGCCAGTTGTAGACCTAAATTTTAAGAGGACTGGCAGGTACTGTCTTCGTCTCTTGGAACCCTAAGCTACTATGTAAAAAGTGTGACTGCCTTGTTATGTAGACCACATGGAGATGCCCTGAAACTGTACAGAGGGGCTCAGCTGAGCTTAGCATTCCAGCCTTCCTGCTAAGGCACCATCATTTGATTGAATTTGTTTTGAACTTGACTGACCAGTCCAGTCACTAGCCGATTTACCAATGAGTGATCTCATTTATTGTCACTTGGAACTGAAAAATTTCCCAGTGAAACCCTGCCCAAATCTTCAACTTGTGAAATAAGGAGACCTAATTTAAGTGTTGTTTTAAAATTCCCTGTTTGGGAGAACTTTGTAATGCCACAATAAGTAGCTGGAAAAGATTATATGAGGGAGCACATTTTCTGTCCAATATCAGACATAAACTTACATACAAAAGTCCTAAACAACTACAAATCAAATCCATTGAAGTATAAAAAAATTATGGCAAAATTGGGTTTATTCCATTATGCAAAATAGTTTATTAGAAATATTAATGTAATTCACTACATTAATAGATTAAAAAAAGAAAAAATATTTCATTAAAGCATTGACATGTCAACACATTCACTGTAACAACTCAGAAAATAGGATTAGATTGGTATTTTACAGATTTTGATAAAAGTATCTCTCAAAAATGAACAGCAGACTTTTTTTTTTTTTTTTTTTTAAATGGCTGCACCCATGGCATACAGTAGTTCCTGGGCCAGGGATTGACTCTGATCCACAGCTGTGACCTACACGACAGATGCGGCAATGAGGGATCCTTTAACCTACTGGACTGGGCTGGAGATCAAACCCATGCCTTTGCAGCAACCAGCTGCAGTCAGTCTTAACACACTGTGCCACAGTGGGAGCTCCCAGCAAACATTTTTAATGGTAAAATATATTAGCATTTTATTTAAAATCAGGAGGTTGCTGGAGTTCCCTTCAGGGCTCAGCGGTTAACCTGGCTAGTATCCATGAGGACGCGAGTTCAATCCCTGGCCTTGCTCAGTGGGTTAGGGATCTGGTGTTGCCGTGAGCTGTGGTGTAGGTCACAGACATGGCTTAGATCCTGTGTTGCTGTGGCTGTGGCATAAGCTGGTGGCTAGAGCTCCAGTTGGACCCCTAGCCTGGAAACCACCATATACCTCGGGTGTGGCCCTAAAAGACAAAAAACAAAAAAACCAAAAAATCAGGAGGTTGTCTACTATCAACGTTTCCATTTACTATTGTATTGGAGCTCCTAGATAACATGGTAATACATGGAAAAGAATTAAAATTGTTAAAAATACTATTTATAACAGCAGCAAAAACAAGTACAGAGTAACAAGTTGAACAAAAGATAGGCAAACCTATAGATAAACAATTTAAAACTTTTTAAAGATAGTAAAGAAGCCCCGTATAGATGAAAAGACAATATTTTGTGGATAGGAAAGTTCAGTATAATAAAGATTTGTGTTTTCCCCCAAATTAATCGCTGGAATTAATGAAATTCCAATAAAATTTCAAGTTTTTTTTAGTGAAACTTGACAAGCTAATAGTAAAATTTACATGGAAAAACAAAAACCCAAAGATAGACAAGACATTCTTGAAGAAGAAAAAAATAGAAGAAAAATAATGTGGGAGGTTATCATGATATATTATAAAGTTAAGTGATTTAATATTTGATATTTAAAATATTTAGTATTTGATAAGGGATAGCATACTGATCAATGGAACTGAATGGAGAGCCCCCAAATAATATCTACAAATATAGTCCTTAATATGTATATATAATATCTGCAATAATCAAAAAGTGCCAAATGTGAAAGAGATATTTCAGTTGTAGCTCTAAACAGTTTATCAGTTTCTTTTTTTATTTTTTAATTTTTACTTTATTTTTTTGTAATCAAAAAGTGCCAAATGTGAAAAAGATATTTCAGTTGTAGCTCTAAACTAAATAAACTGTTTATCAGTTTCTTTTTTTTATTTTTTAATTTTAATTTAATTTTATTTTTTTTGTCTTTTGCCATTTCTTGGGCTGCTCCCGCAGCATATGGAGGTTCCCAGGCTAGGGGTCTAATCTGAGCTGTAGCTGCCAGCCTACGCCAGAGCCACAGCAACGCGGGATCCGAGCCACGTCTGCGACCTACACCACAGCTAATGGCAATGCCAGATCCTTAACCACTGAGCAAGGCCAGGGATTGAACCCTCAATCTCATGGTTCCTAGTTGGATTCGTTAACCACTGAGCCACGACGGGAACTCCCAGTTTCTTTTTTCTTTTCTTTCTTTCTTTCTTTTTTTTAAAATCACTCAGAAGGGATAGTATATCCCAGGAAATTTGATGGTCAAGGGCAGGAAATTCATGACAATTAGAATTATTGTATCTGCACCTAAGCAGAACACACTACTAGGTCATGACACCGGTGAACATTCTGTTCTCTCTATTGCCTGACTAGTGCTAGTCATTAAAAAAAGAATCCGGAGTTCCCGTGGTGGCGCGGTTAACGAATCCGACTAGGAACCATGAGGTTGCGGGTTCGATCCCTGCCCCTGCTCAGTGGGTTAACGATCTGGCGTTGCCATGAGCTGTGGTGTAGGTTGCAGATGCGGCTCGGATCCCGCGTTGCTGTGGCTCTGGCGTAGGCCAGCGGCTACAGCTCCGATTCGACCCCTAGCCTGGGAACCTCCATATGCTGCGGGAGTGGCCTAAAGAAATGGCAAAAAGACAAAAAAAAAAAAAAAAAAAAAAAAAGAATCCATTGCAGATATCGAGATGTTCCCTGCTTAATTAAGTTTCTCTAGGTTAGCTTAAAGAACAGTTCATTGGTCTCTTTGCTGTACTGTCTTTGTGAGGAATATAAATTACTCATGTATTTTTTAACTTGAATCACAGTAATGCAATTTATTTGTATGTTTGTTCTATTAGGCTGAGTTTCTTAAATATAGACCGCCCTTTTTATAGACTACAATTTTAGCCAATCAGTATGGTAGGTATTCAAGATAGAGAAATAAATATGTATGGAGAATGTGGTTGGATTCATGAAAAGAACTGAGAGAAAAAGTAAAACAAAGAGGAAAGAATAGAGAAGTAGGAACATATTTTGAATTATATAGCACTGTGCTTATCACTTTAACATATATGGAGTTACGGAATTACAGAGCCAGAATGGACTTTGAGACTGTATATGAAATCCTCTTATTTTGCAAAAATAGCTGAGGCTCAAGGAAGTGTTGCGGCTCATTCAAGGTCATCTGGCTATTTGGTCATTGAAAACACCAAAGTCCAGACATCCTGACTCCTAGGCCATTGTTACTTCCCCTGTATCATATTTTTGTTTAGTCCTGGCCTTTCTATGATAAAGCGACAGAATTTAGTATCTCAAAACTCATGCATATTATCTAACCATGACACACGTCCAGTATGTCCTAATGCTTCCAAAATAACAATTTTAAGTTTGCTTAAGAGGCCCTTTTGTATCTTCCTATGAGAAATCAAGTACATGTGCCTTTAGATTATCTGATTTAATACTAAATTATGTACCATGGTTTAATTTGCATATTATTTGTAAAACCCATATATCAAGTTATTCTAATTTATGTTTTAAAAATATGTGTGAATCCTGGGCTGGACAAGTAGCATTATTATTAAAATTTCAAGTGCATGTAAATTTGAAGAATTAAGCATTTTTAATGCTTAGATTATGTGATTGTCTATAATTACACCAGGTCAAAACTTCTCAAAATTTGGTTTCATCCTGGAGTATTTCCAACCAATTGAAACTCTGTTATTTAATATTTGTTTTTACAGTTTTGCATAAAGTTTAATAATCCACCTAATTTGATTGAATTTTCTAAAATCTGAAGTATTTCTGAATAAGCTTTGCCTTCATTTCTTGTTAGGATTCTTTCTCACAAAAAAAAGTTGGTCTCATTTATATTGCAAGAACTACACACAAATAAAATATTTTCCCTGGCTTATGATGTCTCGGTCTGAACCTGTACCACTCATTAAGTCAACTATTTGCTAAGAAAAATTTTACTGAATAGCTTGTGTAATTCCAAAGTTTTAGATGTTAGGCCATTAGACACTTCCAAATAACCAGTGATCATTTGTCAGAGATCTGAACTCAACATAATTTTCCCTGGTCTCTGGAGGTGGAAGGTGAAGAAGGCGAGCCATTAAAAAGTGAGACAGAAAATACTAAAAACATCATTTAATTTCTATCTTTGGGGTCACTACAGATATTTTGAAAAACATGTCCCCAGATTGTTGAAGAATGTTTCTTCATTCTTCAAATGAAATTTTCTCCTATCTTTCCTGGCCTCTCCAAAAGCAGGTATTTGATTAGCCACTTTGGAAGTCTGAAATTTTGTTTTTCCTAAAACTGAATTTCTAAAAACCTGACCATATCAATAATAGATTGCTACAAGAGGTACATTTATTAAAATCCTCAGAAATGGTGTTGTTTGAATGTCATTTATATGGTTTAACTCCATTCTAGTTCCCCTGTTCCTGTGTGTGTGTGTGTGTGTGTGTGTGTGTGTATACACCTTACTCTGTGTCTTTCTCATTATAAATGGAGAAAATAACTTTCCAGTAGCTGAGAGCTGAGGGAGCTGTTTTGAAGCAGGAGTGAGTGTTGTGTCATTCTGCCCTGGCACCCTGCTCCTTTGGGGCAAGTTCTTCTGTGGCTTTGCTGGGGGCAGCAAATCACATCATCTCAGGTCCAGTTCCTGGGTCACAGGAGTAGACAACCAGTCTGACTGAGTCAATATTTGTTGTTGCAGGGACCTGGTCAGGGGCAGCAAGGGGTCTAGTCCAAGTTAGCCAGGGCCTTCTAGGATGTTCTAAACAGAAGTTGGGAGATGAAAGGTGTCCCTCTTCTGTGTTCAGAAGCTGTGAAAATGTGTTCATGTCACCTGCCATGTGAAACAACTGAGAAAAAAGCAGCAGCATGCAGTGATGAATAAAATAGAGCAGACAGAGGGAAAAAGCAGAGACAGGACTTACAATGCTCGAGTCCCTGGTTGTGGCCTTGTTCCCATAGGGGCCCTCGTTCCTGTTGTTCTTCCTTTGATTCTGGGGCATAATCCAGGATCTTCAAGTAATACTCTTTTCATGCAAACATATTTGAGTTGTGTTTTCCTGATAATACAATTAGCTATCTAACTAATCTTTAAAAAAAAAAAACTGACAAAAAGAAGAAATGAAGACTGCCAAAAGGAGGCATTTTTAAAGAGACAATGCATTCGTATCTCACCTGGATGGTGGATGAATAGCAACATTTCTGGGGAGTTTCATCCTGGCTAGATTAATTTATGGCAATGTCAGCAGACTTTCAAATCAGAGAAGGTATCCTTATATGGCCTCTCCCTAAAGTCTTCACCTCTTGTGAAGGGCTCTTGGAAGTCCGGTCAGGTACTGAGGGATGAAAAGTTTGAGTGCAGTCTCTGCTGCAGTACTTCTGGTCTAGACCACTGCCCCAAGGCTACTTAGGAGTGACTCATTACCCTCTTGGCCAAATTAAGGTTGTACCAAAATGTGCTACCACAGAAATCCACAGCGCTAATGTATTCCCCAAAGCTTCTATTCTTGCTAAACACATTTATAAACAAAATTTTAAATAAAAAATTTCACAGGGTTTCTGAACAGAAATTTAAAGCAATTTCATGATAGTATTGGCTCCTGTAGCCCCACAATATTTCAGTGATGAGACAGCTAATATCCTGTTTATTAGAAAGAGGGATAAAAAGGGCATGGGAATAGCTACTTGCCCCTAGTCATGAGAGTGGTATAAATGTAAGAGGAAGAATAGTATGTTGAGAAATTACGTGGCATTGAGAGGCATAGCTTTGTTTTGAATTCACATGCATGTTCTGAAGTTTTTCCTGGGATAAAAGTAAAATGCTTTAAGAAATCCTTCTGAAAACTGTTACATTTCTGAAATGTGCTGTAATGATGTCAGCTCCTGGCAATGGGGCTGACATATGCAGCTCAAAGTGTGCATGTCCACAAACACATATACACACAGGTGTTATTTTAAAGGCAATTAATACAGCAGTTACTCACGATCTGATCCAACTTCTTGTATCACATCACCGACTGTACTGGGTAGTAGTGTTTGGAAGAAAATGCTGCATTTTGATTGATGATACAAATTTGAAGTTTCATACAATTAAAGTGAAGGCCTGGAACAAAGGCAGCACATTGTTGTTTGACAACCTTGACAGCAATGGCCAGGTGTGGAGATATTCTGCACCTTTTAGGTGAAGTCTGGCTGTGTGTTGTTTGTTCAGATTATAGCATGAGTAGTTGAAGAACATTGTCAAAGTATTTTTGTTCTTAATCAGTATTATAATAGGCCAGTGAGTAACTGAATTTCTATGTATTAGTATATTTTTTTTCGTGAGTTCAGTTCCATTCTAACAGGCTGTCTTCCATGTAACATATTCTGTTACCAATGGATCATAGTATATTAGCAAGATATTAATACATTGTGTTTACTCATATATTTCATTGGTAACAATGTATAATCTTTTTAAATTATAAGACATTATGAGTTCCAATGATAGAATTAAAAGAGTGAGACAAATTTGAGTGAAACAAATGATTATTCTTGGCTAAGTGCAGGTAGTGTTGTAATTTCCATGCACATTTATGTAAATGTCATTACTGAGTTATATTTCCATGATTATGTAATTTTGTGATTCATGTGCGTGCCCTATAAGCACCTTCCCTAAAAGAGTTATCTCAGATCATGTGTGGATTAAATGTAAGTTTTCTACTGTGATACCATGTAAGTAAGTGCCAGTGAAAGTGTGGTCTGTGCATCTGCATCTTTTTCATCACCCGAGAACTTGTTAGAAACTCAGAACCTCATGGAACCAGGATCTTTCTATTGGCAAGGAGCTCAAGAATCCATGCTTTAACAAGTTCTCTTGGTGATTCAGTGTACACTAAGGCTAAAGAACCACTGATGTAGACATTATAGCATTTCAGTTCCTCAGGTATCAATGTTGAATCAGGCATTCTATTCAAGAGCCATCATAAGAGCTGGGTTTTCCCTTTTCGACTATGGACACTTACCCAAATAAACAATCAGATTACTTTAGGCAACAAGTGAGTCAATTACTACCTTTGTGTTCAGAATATTTTCTAATGGAGACATAGTCATCGTTTTGTCAATGGATTCTAGGAACTGGCTAAATTCTGGAAACTGGCAAGGGTTTGTGACACTCCAGTGGGGTGACTGACTTCAGTTTAATTTTCATCCTAATTTTTTAAAGTAAATTTATAGAGTTGTATAACAATTACCATGATCCAGTTTTAGAACATTTCCATCATTCCTCAATATTCCTTTGAATTCACATAAAATCAACATTTGAGTCAATCCTCACTCCCACTTTTAGTCCCAGACAACCTCTGATCTTCCTAGCTCTATAAATTTGTCTTTTGGGGACGTTTTATATAAATTGAATCATGCACTATGTATTCTTTTCTGCCTGGCTTCTTTCAATTTGCATAATGTTTTTGAGGTTTGACCAGTTTGAAGAATATATAAACTTTGTTCCTTTATACTGCTGAATAGTATTCCATTGTATGGATACCACATTTTGTTTATCTATCACCAGCTGATGAATATTATGGATAATACTACTATGAGCATTCAAGGAGAAATCTTTGTATGGACATGTTTTCTTTTTTTTTCAGGTTTATTTGTTTTAAAATTTGTATTGAGGAGTTCCCGTTGTGGCGCAGTGGTTAACAAATCCGACTAGGAACCATGAGGTTGAGGGTTCGGTCCCTGCCCTTGCTCAGTGGGTTAAGGATCCGGCGTTGCCGTGAGCTGTGGGGTAGGTTGCAGATGCAGCTCGGATCCCGTGTTGCTGTGGCTCTGGCGTAGGCCAGTGGCTACAGCTCCTATTTGACCCCTAGCCTGGGAACCTCCATATGCCACGGGAGCGGCCCAATGAAATAGCAAAAAGACAAAAAAAAAATAAAAAATAAAATAAAATAAAATAAAATTTGTATTGAGATATAGTTGAGGTAAAATATTATACAAGTTTCAGGTGTATGACATAGTGATTCACAATTTTTAAAGGTTATACCCTATTTATAGTTATTATAAAATATTGGCTCTATTCCCTGTGCTGTACAATATAGCCTTATGATTTTTTTAAATTTTAGACATTGTAGTTTGTACCTCTTAATCCCCTGTCCCTATCTTGCCCCTTCTCCTTTCCCTCTTCTCACTGGTAACCATTAGTTTGTTCTCTATATCTGAGTCTCTCTTTCTTGTTATATTCACTAGTTTGTTTTATATTTTAGATTCCACATATAAATGGTATCATACAGTATTTGTCTTTTTCTGTCTGACTTACTTAGCTTAATACTCTCCAAGTCCATTCATGTTGTTGCAAATGGCAAAATTTCATTCTTTTTTATGGCTGAGTAGTAGTCTACTGTGTGTGTGTTTGTATATAAACCACATCTTTATCCACTCATCTGTTGAAGACATGTTTTCAGTTCTTGTGGGTTTATACTTAGGATTGTAATTGCTGGTTCATATGATAAGATTATATTTAAATTTTAAAACACATTACCCAACTTATTTCTAAAGTGGCTGTACTATTTTACATTCCCACCAGCAGTGTATGAAGGTTTAAATTTCTCCACATTTTCACCTACACTTGGTACTATCTGTATTTTTTATTACATCTCTTCTAGTGGGTGTGTAGTGGTATCTTACTATGTTTTTTAAATTTATACTTCACTAATAACTAATGATCCTGAGCATTTTTATGTGATTATAGCCATTTGTATGTTTTCTTTGATGAAATGTCTATTCAAGCCTATTTTTATATTTGGTGATATATATTTTTATCGACTTGTAAGACTGTTTAATATATTCTCAGTATAGTCCTTTATCAGATATGTCATTTGTAAATACTTTCTCCTGGTCTTTGGGACAACTCAATTTCTTTGTTTCTTCTTCTTCTTTTATTTGATATATTTGATTACATTAAAATTAAGAATTTCACTTATCAGAAGATCCTATTAAGAGAGATATAGGGAGTTCTCTGTTGGCCTAGTGCTTAAGGACTCTGAATTGTCACTGTTGTGGCTCATGTTTGATTCCTGGCCTGGGAATTTCTACATACCTTGGACATGACCAAAAAAATTTTACAAAAATGGTACTGAGTTCCCACGTACCCTTCATCAGTTTCTCCAAATGGTTATATCTGTGTAACTGTGCTACAATACCAGAATCAGGAAGTTGATATTGGTAAAATTCATGTGTATAATTCAATGCCACTTTATCATACACATGTTCATGTAACCACCATTACAGAACAAATATCTCCTTTGTGCTGCAACTTTAATAGCACACCCACTTCTCTCCCTCACCTGCACTCCCACCAACCCTAATTCTTGACAACCACTTATCTATTCTTCATTTCTATAATTTATTTGAATAATGGAATGAAATCATTGAAATCATCTTTTTTTTTCCACTCAGCATAAATCCCTTGACAACTCATTTTCTGAATGGTATATTTTAAGCACAAAAGGTTTTGAATTTTACTGAATATCAATTCATCGCTTTTTTTTTTGAGTTGTAATTTGTGATTGTTGTGACACATTCAAGAACTTTTGCCTAATCAGTGTCACAGAAATTTTTCTCCTGTTTGTTTGTTTTCTTTTCTTTCTTTCTTTCTTTTTTTCTTTTTTTTTTTTACTGCATCCAGGGCATGCAGAAGTTCCAAGGTTAGGGATCAAAATCATGCCACAGCAGTGACCCAAGCCACTACAGTGACAACACGGGATCCTTAACATTCTGCACCACAAGAGAACTCTCTGTGTTTTTTTTCCCTAAAAAGTTTATGGCTTTAGATCTATGTCTGTGATCCATTATTGAGTTATTTATCTGTCAGCTAGCTAATTGACTCAATTAATGGTGTTAGTAAAGGGTTCATATTTGTGAATATATGCAATTGTCTCTGCACCATTCATTGAAGATAATATCTCTTCCCTATTGAACTGTATTATTAAGAAAAAAACTATTGAATATAAAATAAGAATTCTTTTTGGATTCTCAATTCCATTCCATTTATCTCTATGCCTCTATGCTAATACCACACTGTCTTGATTACTGTAACTTTATAGTAAGTTTTGAAATTATGTAGGTGTGAGACATCTAATTTTATTCTTTTTCAAAATTCTTTTAGCTATTCATGTTGCAGTAGAACTTCAAAGCATTCTGAGAGAAAGGTTAAATCTGTGATACCACCATATTAGGACTGGATATGCAATATTTTGTGGTTATATCAACTTGAATGAATATGTAAGGGTTCCTGTCGGCAGCAGTGAATCTAACAATTGACAAATGACAGTAATTTCTGATTTTTAACTTAATGCTCATTTTTTCACAAAGCCTGAGAAAATTTTGAGAACTCAGAGGCCTGCATATGATTGACAATTCTAATAAATCCTTTTCTTAAATTGTTATGCGTGTCTCTATGATTCATTTCTCTGTGAATACAACTGTAAGTATATGTAGAATAGCTAAACTGTATTAATCAAGTCTTTTTGTTGAACCAATCGTCTTTGACACCTGCATTTAGCCCAGTATCACTTCTTGTCATTGTTATTGATTATCTGAATTCATCAATACATTTTAAAATTCTTCTTCAGTTGTACAATTTGGCTGAGAAAAATTTTTTATAGACTACTGTTATTTGGATTATATTTGAAAGATTTTTCCAAATTATGTAAAAGATTTTCTGACTGTATAATGTTAGTGAATTCATCAGTCTGCACAGAATTGTATTGACTTTGTCATTCTCTGAATAATAATTGCTGCTTTACTTTCTGTTCATAACTGTAATTCTAAAGTGAACCATGTTATTTGACAGAGGCACCTTATCAATCATTTTGCTTGCTTTGTTCCCAATCATTGCATTTACATTTTTTTACTGTTGATTCTATGTGTCTCACCAGTTACCTCACAACACCATAAGCTTTTGTATTCTTATCCTTATTATACAGCATGTTAGTTTCTAGGATGGTTGAATGTCCTGTGTTGCTTCAGTAATTTTGATAAGTTCCTCATAGTTTCTTTGTATGTGTCAAAATGACATCAGTGTTTCTAAACACAATACATAATGAAATAGGTTCACTCTTGGCTGGCAATGAAACTCCAAATTTCAAACAATATTCATCATATTTGGGCAGTATTTTGTTTTTGTTGAAGCTGGTACTTCTATAATACTAATAAGTGATTCAGTTGTTAATATGACTTTATTACTCTCACCGCTCATGCTCATATTTGTTATAAATTTCTTTTATTATGCCTAAAAATCTTTTTGAAACTCTTAATCATGATAGTTTCTTAAAACTCAGAGAAATCAATCTAGATTATAATTCACAATGGCATGTACTCATATAGTAAACTGTGATTGACTTCCTGAAGTGATAAGTTGATACATTAGTAAGAAATACATGATAATGCGAATGGAAATTTGATATACGAGAATCTGTACCAGTTATCTGTTCGTTCATACTAACCTTACATCCAAAGAAGTTTTAGTTATTGAAGGTTTAACTCATTCACGCATCTTCCTGAGTAAACAGATTCACTCTGTGCAAGTAGATTACTATAACACTACCTATTCTGGCTTTGCTGCAAGTAATTACATCTATAAGAATAAGAGTTTGTTCTGCTAGTTAATTTCTTTCCTAATGTTAAAAATATATAAATATTAAAATGTTAAAAACATATAACTAGTAAAATGTTCAAATGTTAACAAAATTATCGTGTGGAACATTGGCAGTATGTATGGCATGCTTTGAGAAACATTGCCTTTTCCTATAACATCAGGATCTTGAGTCATGTAAACAAACCCATTATCTTTAAGCCATCTAACCATCCACACTGTGCCATTCAGAGATATAAACTCTTATGAAGAATATGTCTGTATTCTTGATTCCTGCTTCTGAATCTTTGTTTTCAACTTTTTTTTATTAAAGTATTGTTGATTTACAATGTTGTGCCAAGTTCTACTGTACAGCAAAGTGACTCAGTGACACACACACACACACACACACACACACATTCTTTTTTATATTCTTTTCCATCATGGTCTGTCCCCGGAGACTGAATATAGTTCCCTGTGCTATAGAGTAGGACCTTGTCATTTATCCTTTCTAAATGTAACAGTTTGCATTTACTAACCCCAAACTCCCAGTCCCTCCCGCTCCCTCCTCCCTCCCCCTTGGCAACCACATTCTATTTTCTATGTTGGTGAGTCTCTTTCTGTACTATAGATAGGTTCATTCGTGTCATATTTTAGATTCCACATATAAGTGATATCATGTGGTATTTGTCTTTTTCTGACTTACTTCACTTAGTAAGAGAGTCTCTAGTTGCATCCATGTTGCTGCGAATGACATTATTTCACCTTTTTTATATGGCCGAATAGTATTCCATGTTGTGTATGTTCCACATCTTAATCCATTCATCTGTTAATGGACATTTAGGTTGTTTCCATGTCCTGGCTATTGTGAATAGTCCTGCAATGCGCATAGGGGTGCATGGATCTTTTTAAATTATAGTTTTGTTCAGATGTATGCCCCGGAGTGGGATTGCTGGATCATATGGTGATTCTATTTTTAGTTTTCTGAGGAACCTCCACAGTAATTTTCCATAGTGGTTGTACCAATTTACATTCCCACCAACAGTGTAGGAGGGCTTCCTTTTCTCCACACCCTCTCCAGTATTTGCTATTTGTAGACTTAATAATGATGGCCATTCTGACTGGTGTGAGGTGGTACCTCATTGTAGTTTGGATTTGCATTTCTCTAATACTTAGTGATGTTGAGCATCTTTTCATGTGTTTTTTGGCCATCTGTATGTCTTCTTTGGAGAAATGTCTATTAAGGTCTTCTGCCCATTTTTTGATTGGGTTTTTTTTGTTGTTGTTGAGTTGTATGAGTTGTTTGTATATTTTGGAAATTAAGCTCTTGTTGGTTGCATCATTTGCAAACATTTCTCCCATTCTGTTGGTTGTGTTCTCTTTTTCTTTTGTTTCATGGTTCCCTTTGCTGTGCAAAAGCTTGCAAGTTTAATTAGGTCACATTTGTTTATTTTTGTTTTCATTTCTATTGCCTTGGGCAACTGACCTAAGAAAACGTTTGTATGATTTATTTCAGAATGCCTTGTCTATGCTCTTTTTTAGGAGTTTTATGGTGTAATGTCTTAGGTTTAAGTCTTTAAGCCATTTTGAGTTTATTTTTGTGTATGGTGTGAGAGGGTGTTCTAATTTAATTGATTTACATGCAGCTGTCCAAATTTCCCAGTACTGCTTTCTGAAGAGACTGTCTTTTTTTCCCATTTTATATTCTTGCCTCCTTTATTGAAGATTAATTGACTATAGGTGTCTGAGTTTATTTCTGGGCTCTTTATTCTGTTCCATTGATCCATATGTCTGTTTTTGTACCAATATCACTCTGCTTTGATTACTATAGCTTTATAGTACTGTCTGAAATCTTGGAAAGTTATGCTTCCTGCTTTGTTTTGAATTGCTTTGGCAATTTTGGGTCTGTTATGGTTCCATATAAAATTTTGGATTATTTGTTCTAGTTTTGTGAAAAGTATCATGGAAAATTTGGTAGGGATTGAATTAAATCTGTAGATTGCTTTGAGTAATGTGGCCATTTTAACAGTATTAATTCTTCCAATTCAAGAGCATAGGATGTCTTTCTATTTCTTTGAATCCAACTTTTTAATGAACAGTTGAGATTGTTAATAAATGAAAGAGGCAAAGAAAGATTTGGATAATAAAGTCTCCTTCTACTGTCTTATCTACATCCTTCTAATTGTGAAACAACAAGAGTGTTTTTTAAATGTAGCTTAAGAAATCTGTACTCTAATCCAAGTTTTTTAACCAAGAGCTCTTGGGCAGTTTAAACCATTCTACACATGCTTTCCTTTATGCATATTAAAAATAATTATACCTATCCTGGAGGATTCTTGTGAGGTTTAAATAATATATCAAATATGACATGGCTGGCACAGAGTTTAGTGCAAAATAGATGTTCAAATAGTAAAAATACTTTTAATTGTTTTTCCTCTGTCTGGGCTAAGAATAACCTTTATACTCTTTTTATGCTACTGTAGCAAGTAAATGACATTATTTGTAAAAATTCTTTGAGCTCTCACTCTATCACAGTAAACAAACTGTCTTTGAGAATTCCAAAGACACCAACAAATCTAAGTAAGACAAATAGTGGAAAAATTTAAACATTTCTAAAATATAGTACTTTTGTCACAAAGTCAGCATAGCCTAATAACGTACTCTAAATGTTGGATGTTTTGAGTTTTTAGATGAAAGACACTATGGAAATAAGATATTATTACTGCTAATTTTACCATGCCTTGCCAAACAAATTTTTTGTAAGTTATAGAGTCAAGACATGTAGGAGTTCCTGTTGTGGGTCTGTGGTTAACAAAACCGACTAGCCACAAATAAGTGCTGGAGGGGTTGTGGAGAAAAGGGAACCTTCCTGCACTGCTGGTGGGAATGTAAACTGGTACAGCCACTATGGAGAACAGTTTGGAGATACCTTAGAAATCTATACATAGAACTTCCATATGACCCCACAATCCCACTCTTGGGCATCTATCCGGACAAAACTCTACTTAAAAGAGACACATGCACCCGCATGTTCATTGCAGCACTATTCACAATGGCCAGGACATGGAAACAACCCAAATGTCCATCACAGATGATTGGATTCGGAAGAGGTAGTATATATACACAATTGAATACTACTCAGCCATAAAAAAGAATGACATCATGCCATTTGCAGCAACATGGATGGAACTAGAGAATCTCATCCTGAGTGAAATGAGCCAGAAAGACAAAGGCAAATACCATATGATATCACTTATAACTGGAATCTAATATCCAGCACAAATGAACATCTCCACAGAAAAGAAAATCATGGACTTGGAAAATAGACTTATGGCTGCCTGATGGGAGGGGGAGGGAATGGGAGGGATTGGGAGCTTGAGCTTATCAGACACAACTTGGAATAGATTTACAAGGAGATCCTGCTGAATAGCATTGAGAACTATGTCTAGATACCCATATTGCAACAGAACAAAGGGTGGGGGAAAAATGTATACATGTAAGGATAACTTGATCCCCTTGCTGTATAGTGGGAAAAAAAATAAATCATAATAAAAAACAAAACAAACCAAAAAAAAAACAAAACCGACTAGTACCATGGGGATGTGGGTTCAATCCCTGGCCTTCCTCAGTGGGTTAAAGATCTGGCGTTGCTGTGAACTGTGGTACAGGTCACAGATGAAGCTTGGATCCCTCGTGCAGTGGCTGTGGTGTAGGTTGGCAGCTACAGCTCTGATTAGACCCCTAGTCTAGGAACCTCCATATTCTGCGGGTGTGGCCCTAAACAGACAAAAGACAAAAAAAAAAAGACATGTAGCTCAGCTTTCCTATCACGTTATCCCTTAGAATAAGTACAAACTCTCTAAATCTCTCAGTCAACTTGAATCACAATATACAAAATTATGATCCCAATTACAAAATTATAATATTATATTCCCTAATTGGTGAACCTAGAATCAAATAATTTTAAGAGAAAAGGATGAAAGTTGTTTGGCGAAATGAATATTGAAACAAAATCTTGTCAACATACAATGAATAAAGCTAATTTGATATTGCATTTCAGATATTGTTATTCTTTTTACTTCTCTGAGAAAAAAAGAATCAGGTTTCTTTGTGCTAGAAACTCAGGAATGAATTTCTATGGCATGTAGTTTTGTTTGGTGATTTTTTTTTTTTTTTCTGAGAGAGAGGCTAACTGGAATGATGGGTGATTTTTCTAAATCCATCCCCTTCTCACCTGCTCATGTGCTTTTTCACTCATTACAAGTCTTATAGGATAAGCCCAGAGCAAAGGACTTTAACCTTAAGATGTTAGGGATATAAGAAACCAATGAAAATCTTTAACACTATTCAAAGACCATTATTTCCCATAGGTGTAAATGGTCAGTAGTATACAAAAGAGTGTGGTCACTCTTCTGGAATAGGTAGTGAGCCAAATGAAATCATGCTTGATTTAGATTATGTATCTTTTGCTGGGTTATTCAGAGTTACTGTAAAAACTGAAATGAATTTATCAAACATATTTATTTTATTATTTATTTTCTTCTTAGATTGTTTAAGAAATCTAAATAATTTTGAAATTTTAGAATGCATATTTCTTAGTGTAAAAGCAATGTATTAACTGTACAAAAATTAGACAACAGAGAAAAAAGATATTTTGTGTTGTTAAATATTTTGTGTTTTATGTTCTTTCGTATAAATGTTAATCTGTCCAAAAATTTCATCTTTTTCTCTCTATAAAAATTAAATTCCCATGAAGAAATACAATGTTTGATTTTTTATTATTGGTATCATCATTTTTCATTATATTTAAAATCTGCTGACATAAGAAACAAGGAAAAATGAGATAATAATATATAGATAAGCAAAATCTCACCAATAACCCTACCACTTAGGTGTAATCATTATTTAGCATGTTGAATGTATATCCTTTCAGAATTTTCCCAGTTATTAATTCACTATCAGAAATAATAAGGATTTTTTTTTTTTTTTTTTTTTTTTTTTTGGCTTTTTAGGACCATCCTTGTGACATATGAAAGTTTCTGGCTAGGGGCCAAATCAGGTAATAGAGTTGTAGCCTCTCTTACTTTTGGTGGTTGCCCCCCTTGTGGCTGAAGTTGGTACAGGGGCTTGCTGTAGGCTTTCTGATGGGAGGGACTGATGCCTGCCCACTGGTAGGTGGAGCTGATTGTAATCCCTCTGGTGGGGAATTAGAGGTGGCTGTGTGCCTGAGGGGTCTTTAGGCAGCCCGTTTACAGATGCGTTGGGCTGTGATCCCACCCAGATTGTTGTTTGCCCTTGGGCTTCTCAGGGCTGATGGGTGGAGCCAGGTTTTTCCCAAAATGGCCACCTCTGGAGAAAGGCACACTGCTGAATATTCCAGAGAGCTTTGCTTCCAATGACCTTCCCTCACAACAAGCCACTTTCACCCCCTGTTTTCCTGGGAGGTCCTCCAAGAACTGCAGTCAGGTTTGACCCAGATTCCTATGGAGACTTTGCTTTGCCCTGGGACCCAGTGCACGTGAAAGTCTGTGTGTACCTTTTAAGAAAGGGGTCTCCGTTTTCTCCAGTCCCATGGGGCTCCTGTGCAGAAGCCCCACTGGCCTTCAATGCCAGATGCTCCAGGGGCTCTTTCTCTCAGCGCCAGATCCCCACACGTGGGAGTTTGATGTGGGGCTCAGAACTCTCCCTCCTGCAGGTGAATCTCTGTGAACCAGTTAGTTTCCAGTCTGTGGGGCCTCTCACGGGGGTGGGGGGGGATAGGGGGGTCGTTTATGTCGCGTAATCGCCCCTCCTACCTCTTGATGCGTCCTCCTCTTTGTCTTCTGGAGTAGGATATCTTTTTTTTAAGGTTTCTGATCCTTTTGGTTCAAGATTGCTCAGCCTTTAGTTGTGAATTTTGTTGTTTTTAGGAGAGAGAAGTTGAGCTCCTTCTATTCTGCCATCTTAATTCCATCTTCCTAGGGGCCGAATCAGAGAGAAACAGCTGCCAGCCTACACCATAGCCACAGCTATGTGGGATCCAAGCTGCATCTGCAACCTACATCACAGGTCACGGCAATGCCAGATCCCTGACCCACTAAGCCAGGCCAGTGATCAAACCCGCATCCTCATGGATAGTAGTTGGATTCGTTTCCATACACCATGAAGAGAACTCCTGGAGATAATATGGCTCTTAAATTATAAGTCAAAATGCATTGGCTCAGGGAGTTCTCTTGTGGCACAGTGGTTTAGGATCTGGTGTTGTCACTGCAGCAACTTGGGTCGCTCTTGTGGCAAGGGTTTGATCCCTGGCTTGGGAACTTCCGTGTGCTGCTGGCATGGCCAAAAAAAAAAAAAAAAAAAAAAAAGAAAAAGAAAAAGAAAAAAAATGCATTGGCTCTGTGCATCCAAAAGTGTACATTGTTTCCTTCCTCCACTACTCCGCATATTACTGAGGAATATAAAAACAATTGCCTTTAAGAAGCTCATAGTGAAGTGGAGGAGTCAGACAAATAAAATAGCTGTTTTCCTTCACAATATGCTGTAGGAACCAGAGAAGTGACACCTACTGAGCTCAGAGTGATCTCGGATGCTTTACAGAGGAGGTGATGTTTGAGCTGAGCCTTGAATCAGGAGTAGAGGGTTTATCATGCAGGCAAGGCAGAACAAGCCATTCTAGGCAAAGAGTCTGTGCAAAGACAGGGAAAGGATGTTTTAGGGAACCATAGGAGGTCAATAAGTGAGGGTGAAAAATAAGTTTTAAAAGAGAGACAGAGACCTGGGTATGCAAAGGCCTGAATGTCCAGACAAGGTACCTGGGCTTTATCTGGCAGGTTTGGAGAGTTAATTTAAGGAGTGTGTGTGTGTGTGTGTGTGTGTGTGTATTATAAGAAATCTATAGATTGTTTCTGGATAGTGCCTTAGATTTGGCCCCTACAGTTGTAACCTGAGACTGGCATTCCTGGGAATCAGGAAACAATATTAAAGCAAATGAAAAAGGCTGGATGTGGCTTTGGACTCAACAGGATACTGTTTTTGTCTGATCCCATGGAGAAGCTCTGGAGTACAAGTTGCACACAGAGTTAGTTCCATCCTGGGGCAAGGCACTAGCCTTTAGCTCCCAGTTTAGTCACTAGACATGGGTTTGAGGGGGAGGAGTGGGCAGAGCTTCCTTGGCTGACATTGGACAAGAGCATTCCTCAGGAGAAGGGGGCATTAGTCAGTATGCACAGCAGTTGGAGTATGGGTGGCAAACAGTAAGTTGGAGCAGAGCGCCAACTATATCTATTGCAAAAAACTTTATAATGTAACTGCACAAGTGGACTCCCAATAAACATTTCTGGCCCTTCCTCTGAGAGTTTGGAATTTTGATCTATGTCTATCTGATTAGGAAAGTCCCAGGGTCTTGACAACTAACTAACCATTTTATATTGATAGAATGATTCTTTCTGGCTTAAGATAGTGTGCTCTTCTCTATGATAGGTTATAAGAGAATTTTCTATCTACAGAGAGACACTAATAATTAGAAAAATCACATTTCAACATCTAAGAATGGTAAATAGCAGTAGAAGAGTGGAAATTTCCGTGATGCAGCAGCACATGGGCTCTCGAGGAAATAAAAGCTAATTGGCAAATGAATGGCCATGACTTCAGTTAGACCAAAGTCATTTCTTTGCTTATTTAGAACTCTCTTTCTCTGACCTCATCTCAGGATTCTTGGGGAATGGCATCAGCTTCACCTGCATTAGCTTACCTGTTGTGTATATAGAATGTGGGCATGGAAGCAATGATGGCTGCCTCCTAACAGAAGATGCTCATCCATTTGTTCATTCATTTGTTAAACAAATATGTGGCATGCTGTACTTCAGGTGACAGAAATATTGCAATGAATTGCATAAAATCCCTGACTCTAGGGAGCTTACCTTTTAGATGTAGGTATTAAAAAATTATTCATGACATTTGTTAACCATATAAGGCACACTTTATTCAGGGGGGTGGGTACTAAATGGGATTTTGTAATAAGGGATAAAAATTGGACTCAACTCCAACTCCAAAAAGGACAAGTTAGGATGTATAGCCAAGGAGCAGGGTAGGGGTCTGTGATGTAAAAATTTCTAAGAGGAAACATCAGAGGCAAGGGGGATTCTTGTTAGATCAATTCAACAGAATTCTTGCTTAAAGCAGGTCAAGGTGATAAAATATTGGGAGTGGGGAATTTTTGATAAATTAATTTATCAGGAACAATTTGCTTAACCTGTATTCTCTAAGGACAGAGAAAGAAGTCCAAGTTTGGGCCTAGTTGAGCAGAGAGCTCAGGGGAGTCTGATTAAACTTAAGTCAAGGAGAGGGTCTTTCTCAAGGGTAAGCATACAGACTATAAATTGATAATTAAGTAAACATGGATGTCAGCTTGTGGTAAGTTCTGTGGTGAAAAATATAAAATAGGATAATAACCTAAGTGTCCATTGATGGGTGAATAGATAAAGATGTCATATAGATATACAATAGAATACTACTCGGCCTTAAAAAAGGAAATTTTGCCATTTGCAACAGCATGGATGGACCTTGAGGGTTTTATGCTAACTCAGAAAAAGACAAATACCATATGCTATCACTTATATATGGAATCTAAAAAAACAAAACAAATGAATAAACAAAATAAAATTCATAGATACAGAGAACAGGCCGGTGGTTACCAGAGGGGAGGTGGCTTAGGGTGGGCAAATGGATGAAAATGGTCAATTTTATAATGATGGATGATAACTTGATTTATTTTAGTGATCGCTGAGTAGTGTATACAGATGTATGATTATAATATTATATGCCTGAAACATATAATGTTATACCAATTTTATCTCAATAGAAGTAAACCAACAAATAAATTAAATAGGATAAAGTAAATGGAGAGTTCCAGCATGTGGAGGAGTGGTTATGGGTTTACATTTTATTTAGAGTGATTAGAGAAGGGTTCACTTATAATGTGGCTTAAAGAACCCAAGAGAGCAAGTCATGCAGTGTTCAAGTAAGACTGCATTAAGACAGAAGGAGCAGCTAAGCAAGGGCCCTAAGGTTGAAGTGCTCTTAGCATGTTTGAGAGATGTCAAGAAGTGTGTAAAAGTCAGAGTGATAGAAGATGATATTAGAGAGGTGGGAGTAGGGTGGGGTGGGATGTCATGTGGGTCCCTTGAGGCCATTTTAGGGCTGTTGCCTTTTAGATTGAATGAGATGGAAAGTCTTTGTAGCATCATCAGCAGGGAAGTGACATAATATGGGTTACGAATATACCCAATTAAATGTCTTCAGGACTGGCTACATAATTTGCAGTGAAAATAAAATTGCATGGCTATTTGTTCAAAAATTACAAAAAATTTCAAGATGGTGACAGCAGAGCATTGGCCTTTCTGAGTGTGGGGCTCTGTGTAACTGCACTGATGTTGGCCCTGGGTGTGCTGGGTATTGGTCTCTGGGAGGGAAGGGCAGAGGCAGTGAGACCTGTGAGGGTGCAGTGCAGTAACTTAGGGAGAGACAGAATGGTGGGTTAGCCTACAGTTGTAGCAGCAGACATTGTGAGGAAGAGAAAAACGCTGTTTTTGTGTGTTTATTTGTTTTGTTTAAGATAGAGCTGAAAGGGTTTACTAATGGATTGGTTAAAAATCATTGAGATAGGAAAGAGGAGAAGTAGGTTTGTGGGTGTAAACCTACTGGGGTTTATATTTGTACTTTGAATTTCATTAGACATTAAGTGAAGATCACATGTAGGTGGTTGGTTGGATTTGAATTTGGAATTGAGGGGAGATATCCAGATGGCAGGTCCAAATTTGGAAGTCTTATCTGCATAAAGAGATCTCCTTGAGAGCAGATCAGATCAGATCAGATAAAGGAGTGAATGTATAAAGGAGAGAGATAAGGATTGAGTTGACACTATTTTTAGAGATTAGGGATATAAGGAGGAACAAACAAAGGGGAACTAGAGCAGTGAATGAAGAGAATGATGATCCAAAGGCCAAGTGAGGAAAGTGTGTCTGGAATACAGTGGTAATAGTGTCAAATGACCCAAATAAGTTGAGGTTTAACCATTGGATTTAGCTACAGGATTGTTGGTGTTTTCGACAGGAGCTATTCTGATTGAGTGGTGGAGATGAAGACTTCTCTAGAGTGGGAACAATTTAGAATGAAGGAGAAGAGTTGAAGGATAGCAAATAAAAACAACTCTTTCAAAGAGTTTTGAAGAAAAGGAAAACCTAGGAATGAATGGTGACTGGAGGGTCAAGCAATTGGTTTTGGGGTAGAAATAAAAGTATGTTATTATCTGTAGAGAATTATCCAGTATAAAGGGAAAATTTGAAGATGGAAGAAGAGGGGAAAATTGCTAGAAAGTAGGTTTATCAACAGACATTGAGGATAAAAAAACATGATGTTGCTGTTTAGTCCAGTTACAATCAGAATGAACTCCTACTCTCAAGCAAACAGCCATACCAATCCAAACTGGCTAAATCTGAAGTTTCAAGACAGAAGTTGCTGTGGACTGAATTCTCCACCCCAACCCTATCCCATTCTGCCACCCCCACAAATTCATATGTTGAAATCCTAAAGCCCAATGATGGTATTTGGAGAAAGGGCCTTTTGGAGATTATTTGATTTAGATGAGGAAGTGAAAGTGGGGCCCTCATGGTAGGATTAGTGCCGTTAGAAGAAGATACACCAGAGAACTTGTTCTCTAACTCATTCCACCATGAGAGGACATAAGGAAAAGTCAGCAATCTGCAATCTAGTAAGAGAGCCTTCACCAGAACCTGGCCATGCTGTCACTCCGGTCTCCAGAACTGTGAGGAATAAATTTCTGTTGTCTACCCTACCCACTCCATGGTATCTGCTATGTCACTCCAAGAAAACTAAGGCAGAGGTAAATGTATAGGAGTTGTATAGGAGAGGGCAGCAGGAACAGATTAGAGAAATTAGAATTGCTGGTTAGTACTAATTGGAATTGATACATTTCAAATGAGACCTGCCATCCTGAGAGTGCTTTTTCACCACTTAGCTTTATCTATGCAGCTACAGAGTCACAAGTTATCATCTTTGACTGCTCACATAGTAAGGGTTGGTGAGAGCAAGGCAACTAAGCAGCTGTTACATATCCAGCCACAGTGGAAGAACATAGGTGGATAGTATAAGCAACATAAGAAGCCATGAAACACAGCACCAAACTTAATAGCAGAGCAGTATCTGTGGTTGATTGAAAACCACAGACACACTAGATCAACTAACTTTAAGCCAAAGAGTTTCAGTTTTGGTGTGCCCTCAATCCCAGAAAATCATAGATAATGGATTTCTTACTCATTTTTATCTCCTGTTTGGCATACTGTAGACTTAATCAGCAATATGTCTGGGATGGAGTCAGTGTCAGGTACGGAACTCTCTAAACATTAACATTGGTCTAAGGGGGAATCTTCATATGTGCAGTCAATCTTTAAATTCACAGATTTCATATTTGTGAATTCACTTGCTCACTAGAATTTAATTATGATCCCCAAATTAATACTTGTGATGTTTTCGCAGTAATTTGTACATGCACAGGATGGTGAAAATTTTGAGTCCTCTGACATGCATGTTCCCAGCTGAAATCAAACAAGGTGACACTCTCTGCCTTCTTGTTTCAGCTCTTATACTATAAATAAATTTCCTTTCCTTGGTCTATTTAATGCATGTCTTTGCATTATTGTACCTTTCATCAGTGATTTTACTATTTAATATGGTCCACAAGCATAGCAGTGTTCCTAAGTGCGGAAGGTTGGGATGTGCCTTACAGGGAAAATATGTGTGATGGATAAACTTTGTTTAGGTGTAAGTGGTAGCACTGTTAGCCAAGATTTCAATGATAATGAATCAACAATATACATTAAATATGGTGTCTTTAAACAGAAACGCACATAAAACAAGGGTAAAAATTGACCAGTCGGTAAAAATCTTACGACCAGTCTTACAGGAATTTAACCTTGTATTTTTCTTAGGAGCAGTGGTTCAGTATTTGCTAATTCGATGTTTGTTTGTGACTTTATAACACATAATTACCAAGAACAATAAGAATCAATTGTATCTACTAAGTCATCCAGTTATTCACATTACAATTTTCAGAAACACTTATCCCATTTTCCCCATGGGACTCACTCCATCACCTTCTCCCAGTCCCTTGGCCTTGTGGGTTCCCTATGTGCTCAATCCTATAGGTATCTTCTGCCTAAGCAGATTTCTTCCTCCTCTCATAAACATTGAACATTAGCACTGCCATCTTGCACTGGAATTCCCATTGGGGTTTTACGACTGCACTACCCCCTCAGTGACCTCTTTAAAAGAAGCCAGGAGTGGTGCCTTGTGCCTTGTAGAGTCCCCTTGCCTCCATTAGTTTCTTTGGGATGTGTCAACTGGCTAGGATAAACAACATTGTCCAGAAATGCCTATCTGGTATATTTCTGGTTAGGATGGGCTACAAGAGAGTTGAAGGCCTGTGATTTTGTTGTTTATACACACCTTGTCCCAGTTATTCATTCAAGCACTGATCTAGGTTCTGCTGTGAAGGGCTTGTGCAGATGTGATTAAAACCTTTAATCAGTGGACTTCGAATTAATCAAAATGAAGATTATCCTAGGTATACCTAACTTAATCAGTTGGAAAGCCTTTGAAAGAGGGTTTAGGGGAGGGACCAGGAATAGCTGCTGAGTCTGTAATTGTTCTCCCTTTTCCCTGGATCTTCTTTCCTGTTTTCTACCTCTGGACAACAAGCTTCACACTGTTCCCATGAGCTCTAACTCTGCTTGGGGTTTTCCATTTCTGCCTATCTGCTTTACTGACTTCAGACTTGCTCAGCCAGCCCCCATAATTGCATAAGTCAATTCCATGCTAAAAAACAAAACACCCCCCCCCACCATATATCTGCTCCTGGTTTTACTCCTGTGGTTGAACCCTGATTGTATTCTTCCCATGTTGTAGATTGCCCCTCCCTGTCATCTTCTCTTCCTCTGTATTTCATGTCTTTCATATAATCTAGGATGAATATTCAAATACTGGTTCTTTCACTTTCTAGATATATAAGTTTAGGGAAGTTACTTGAACTTCCTGAGTGCCACTTCCTTAATCCATAAAATGAGAATATTACTAGTATATACTTTGTCTGAGGATTAAGTTCATTAATGTGTATAAAGCACTTAAATTAATACCTAGCATATTGAAAGCCATCAATAAATATAATTGTTTTCGTTATTATTATCTAGAGTTTTTTTTTTTTTTTTTTTTTTGGTCTTTTTCTAGGATCACACCTGCAGCATATGGAGATTCCCAGGCTAGGGGTCTAATTGGAGCTGTAGCCACCGGCCTACGCCACAGCCACAGCAATGCAGGATCCGAGCTGCATCTGCAACCTACACCTCAGCTTATGGCAACACTGGATCCTTAACCCACTGAGCAAGGCCAGGGATCGAACCTGCAACCTCATGGTTCCTAATCTGATTCGTTAACCCTGAGCCATGAGGGGGACTCCTATCTAAAGAATTTTATTTATTCCTTTCACTATGGAGAACATAAAGGAAGCTGAAGATAATTCTTTTCCATTATAGGTTATGACAAGATATTGAACATAGTTCTCTGTTATATAATAAATCCTTATTGTTTATCAGTTTTATATATAGCAGTATTTACCTGTTCATCCCATACTCCTAATTTATCCCTCCCCAGCCTTTCCTCTTTGGTAATCATAAGTTTTGTTTTCAACGTCTGAGTATCTTTCTGTTTTGTAAATAAGTTCATTTGCATTATTTTTTAGATTCCATATATAAATGATATCATATAATATTTATATTTCTCTGTCTTGTTTACCTCACTTAGTATGATAATCTCTATGTCCATCCAAGT
The DNA here is from genome assembly GCF_054392235.1 of Sus scrofa. NCBI lineage: Eukaryota > Metazoa > Chordata > Mammalia > Artiodactyla > Suidae > Sus > Sus scrofa. The sequence goes on from NC_139395.1 coordinate 166,945,845, forward strand.
TGCTGCAAATGTCAATGTTTTATTCTTGGTTTTTTTTTTTTTTTTTTTGCGTTTTACGGCTGCACCTGCAGCATATGGACATATAGAAGTTCCCAGGCTAGGTATCGAATTGGAGCTGCAGCTGCCGGCCTATATCACAGCCACAGCAACACGGGATTTGAGCCGTGTCTTCTGTGATCTACACCACAGCTCAGGGCAACACCGGATCCTTAACCCACTGAGCAAGGCCAGGGATCAAACCTGCATCCTCATGGATACTAGTTGGGTTTCTAACTGCTGAGCTACAACGGGAACTCCAATATTTCATTCTTATTATACCTCAGTAATTTCCATAATATATATACCATGTGTTCTTTATCCATTCATCTGTTGATGGACAATTATGTTACTTCTGTGTCTTGACTATTGTAAATAGTGCTGCTATGAACACTTGGGTGTATGTATTTTTTTGAATTAATTTTCATCTTTTCCAGATATATGCCCAGAAGTGGAATTGCTGGGTTATATGGTAATTTGATTTTTAGTTTTTTAGGGAAACTCCATACTATTTTCCATAGTGGCTACACCAGTTTACATTCCCACCAACAGTGGAGGAGGGTTCCTTTTTTTCCACATCTTCTCTACCTTTTGTTATTTGTAGACTTTTTGCTGATGGCTATTCTGATCAGTGTGAGGTGAAACTTAATTATAGTTTTGATTTATAGTCACAGTTCTTTCTCTTTAGAATTTTATGATGTTCTTGGGAAGAGAAGACAAACATGGAGATTTATTTCCTGAACCAAAAAATTAAAAGAAAAAGATGTAATGGAATAGATTGTATTTATAGGGACTGTGACTGTAATGTGAGATGTGTAGTCCTCTGGGAGAGGGCAGATACTCAAGCTCTCTGCTCTTCTCTGTACTTCTTTTTTTTTTTTTTTTTAATTTCTCTCAAGTAGAGAAGCTATTAATCTGGATAGTTAGATTTAAGGCCCCTAGGTCATATTTGTTGCTAAACTGTAGTCAGTATGCATTACCAGGTTCCATGCACATGCTTGTATTCTCCTTATTTTGCCCCTGCTTCAGAAGTAGTAATGGGATGAGCCCTACTTACAGCAGTGTGTGAACTGGTGTCAACTTCCTTTGCCCACAGGGTGACTCCTACATGACAAAAATCTGTTCACCTGACCTCTTTTTTCTTTTGTATACACTTCGTAAAGGTCACTGTTCATTCAGTCTCTCTTCCATATGGCTTACAAGAACGTGGTTGTATCTTGAGATTTGGGTTTGGAAGTTCAGGAGGGAAGCCAAGGTAGCCCGAGCTTTCTACAATGGGGTTTTAGGAACAGGTCCTACTAACAGAAAATGGGTGCTTTGTTTTGTTTGGCTCCATGATTTGCTGTATACATCCTTTAGGCCTCACAAGGAGAAGGGAGATATTGACCAAATCTTTCCGCCCTCAAAATCTTGAAGATATATACATAGGACAGAAGCTACCATGTAGTATGTCATCATTAGCTATATGTTTTGGCCTGGTTTTGGAAAAATTCAAGTATGCTGAGATATCTAGCTTTTTTTATACAAATTATAGTAAAAAAAGGCTTTCTTCCCCCACATTCAATCTGAAATCTCCAGATTCATTACTCCAAAGCCACACATTCCAGTCCCCAAGGAAATAAATCTATATATAGAGAGAGGATGTGTTTGCTTTGAGGTCTAGGGGTATGCACTGCAAAACTTCTGGGGTCAGGGAAAGCTTCTTGAGCCCACAATGACATAAGCTTGTGGAAAATTAACTCCAAATTACTTAACAAATAACATTTATATAGGAAAATAGCAGACAAGGGATGATCCCTTTGGTGATGTGAACAGAGAAAATTTTTTGATGGAGATTAAATTTGAACTGAGTTTTAAAAGTATGAGGAGTTCCCGTTGTGGCTCAGAGGGTTAAGAACCCGTCTAGTGTTCTTAACTAGAGGATACTGGTTTGATCCCTGACCTCACTCAGTGGGTTAAGGATCCAGTGTTGTCTCAAGCTGCAGTGTAAGTTGTGGATGTGGCTTGGATCTGGTGTTACGGTGGCTTTGGCATAGGCTACAGCTGCAGCTATGATTCAACCCCTAAGCTGGGAACTTCCATATGTGGCAGGTATGGACCTAAAAAGAAAAAAAAAAAAAAGAAAACAAAAGAAAAAAGAATGTGAAGAACTTTGATTGATGAAGAGAAGAGGGAGAGAATTTTAGGCAAAGGTGATCTATAACTTAAATCATTATTATTTGTCTTAGTTTGTGTATCCTCTAAAACCAAAGCCAGAGGCATCCATTTATTTGAAAGATGATTCTGGGAAGCACAAGTGAGGAAGTGCGTGAAAGTGAGACAGGATAATGAGTAGAACCAATAAGGAATACATTAGTGAGCCTATTACCACCATAGTCAAAGGGAGCTCAGTCCATTGGGGATTCTCTAAGAAAATATGTGGGACATATTTCAGAATTTTTCCACCAGGGGTCAGGGAAGCAGAGGCATTTATCAACAAATTTCACACTCCTCATTATTCTATGTCTAATGTTTTAGTTTGTACCGGCTGTGGCTCAGCCAGCTCTTGAGGTGCCAGAGAAAGCCCTCAGAAAGAGGGCTTCAGAATGCAGAAAACCATACTGATTCCTCTTTCACCTCTCTAAAGCAGCTTCTTCCCCAGTCTTCCATAGTTCAGTGAATGGCACCACAGTCTATCCAACTGGAAAAGCCAAAACCCAGAGTCATTTACTCAATTATAACATTTATTAAGCACTTACCCTGTGCCTAGTACTCATCCAGCTGCTGAGTGCTAGCAAGTCCTATATGCTGTCCTCCAGAAACATCCGAAAGCAGTCTTCCCTCTAAGTCTATTTTTATATCTGTAATTTGGAGCATGGCAATCATTTAAAATTGTTGCCAAACTGAGTCAAACTGCTGAATCTTTGTGTTCCTTCATTGTACTACTACCACAGTCTGTTCCCATGCCTTTCCCCCCATCTGTTTTTGTTCCTGATCTTCCAAGTTTTTCTTTCCAGATACCTGTCCAGCCAATTTAATTAACTCCTGCACACAAGCCTGTGTATATTCCTAGCTTTGGCTACTTCTCTTTCCACACTCTAAGTAGATGATTGCCATGGTTAATTTTATGTGTCTCCTTGACTGGGATAAGGGATTACCAGATATCTGGTGAAAAAACAAATTTATCAGTTTATCTGTGAGGATGTGTATGGAAGAGATTAGCATTTTGAATCTGTATATTGAGTAAAGGAGGTCAACCTTGCCAATTTGGGAAAGCATCACCAGATCCATTGGGGCCTGACTAAAACATAAAAGTAGAGGAAGTAGCGATTTGCTCTCTTTATTACAGCTATGATATTCATTTCCTCTGACCCTTAGATTTTGTTATTCTTGGTTCTTGGATCTTTGGATTCAGACTGGGACTTTCACCATCACAGTACCTTTTCCCCATCCCACAAATTCTCAGGCTGTATTTAGTGTCTGGACTGAATCATGCCACTGGCTTTCCTGGTTCTTCAGTTATCAAATGGCAGATTGTGGGACTTCTCAGCTCCATAACCATGTGAGCCAATTCCTATAATAATAAATCTCACCTCTTATGTATCTTATTGGTTCTGCTTCTCTGGAGAATCCTGAGTAATACAGTGGCAAAGTGTGCTGTCTAAAGCTATGCCCAATGGGAAGATTTTCTCTTTATTTTTTGTCTTTCAAGGTTTTGTGAATTGAATTGAGTTGTATCTCCCAAATGGTATATTGAAGTCCTAACCCCTGGTACCTGTGAATATGACCTTATTTTGAAACAGAGTCTTTGCAGATATATTCATTTAAGATAAGCTGATATTGGACTAGGGTAAACTCCAATTCCAGTGACAAGTGTTCTTTTCAGGAGAGGAGAGATTTGTAGACAGACATGCAAGGAAGAAAGCCATGTGAAAACAGGCAGAGATTGGAGTTGTGATGCTGCACGTCATGGAATGACAAGAATTGACAGCAAGCACTGGAAGCCAGAAGATGCAAGGAAGGACTCTTTCCTAGAGCCTTAAGAGGGAGGGTGGTGGCCGTGAGCACACCTTGATTTCAGACTTCCAGCTTCTAGAACTATGAGAGAATATATTTCTGTTGTTTTGAGCCACCCAGTTTGTGGTACTTTGTTATGGCAGTCCTAGAAAACTAATACACAGTTTACTCCTGAGTAGGTACTGTGGTTTAGTTATAGACCATTTTCAGCTTGTATCCATCCATCAACCAATAACTCAGCTGTTTTTCTTCTATAGTGTCGATCATGAAGGACCCCCATGCCCCTAATGTGACATAGGTGGGAGACAAGAAAGAGCTGCCATTACAATAGTAGTAAATGATGTGGCGTTCTGGACCACCCATTGGTATAGCGCCCTCAGACCCTGCTTGTAAATGATCAGAACTGATTCCACTTTCATCGCACATTTGATTGCAGCTGGGCTGCCTGGACACATGACTGGATGAGTCTGACAGAATTCAGCTTAGGATGGGCATCTCTCACCACATGTTTCACTTAATGTCATATGGTCAGATGTCTTTTCACTACCAGGGCTCAATAGTGTACCAGAAACTGTTTATCAAATGGTGTATGCATGCTTGCTGCAGAGAGCATGGCCTTGCTTCAGACCTGAGTGTGTCTATGTTGTGATTTTTGCATTGTGGCTTCTCTAAATTCTACCTGTTGTCTTCTCCCTTCACAGATACATTTAGCAACCTAGGGCCTGCTGGATCCTATGGCCCAAATAGCAAGTCTGATTGAACTGCAATATGGACCTACTGTAGGCACTTGCTTACTGTAGGCCCCACTGAAAGCTGGAAGCTTTCCTTATAGCCCAGTAATTAAGTTGGAGGACTATTCTCAGGTATGGAATATGCGGCCTCCAGAACTCAGAGGCCTAGCAAGCTTTATGCTTCCTTTTTTGCCAGAAGGAGCAAGATGCAGTCATTTCATTCTTTACTTCTAAATGGATGTTCTTTTATGCCTCAGACCACTTGCCTCTTGAAATCTTCACTGATGTGGAAGGTTCACTGTTGTAAACATTTGTGATACTATTGCAAGGTTCTTCTTCATAGGGACCAAGCCCATCTTTCAATCAATGTGTTTTAGGCCTGAGAATTTCTTTAGGTTTGGAAACTAGGTGAAATTATAAATTTTCCTTGGAATGATTGATGCCATCCTTTTATTCATGCATTCTTTGTTAATTTTGATTATATATATTTAGCAGTGTTTTTCTTGGTTGCCTACTTATACCTGTGAATAAAATATTTTATAAGCCATCTTCATAGAACCCTACAAGTTTGGTCATCCTAGCTACACTTCCAACCTTGCTGTTCATTATGGCAGTTAATCCCCCCTTGCCTTTGTCAGTAAGCTGCTACCATCTGGCCTCTACTATGTTATGGTCCTCATCTTCATTGGCACTGGGGGACTTGGCTCTATAATAACCTCTCTTGCTGTTAGTCATGGCTCAACAAGAGTAGCCACAACTTAGCTTTTCAGTGATGCTGGTGCCCTTTTCACCAGCTCATTTCTTATTTCTTTGGTAAATGGAATGCTCTCAGGGTTGTCCCATAGAATAGAGTAGGCTTATAGGTGGTTTGGCCTTGAAAAGTATATTCATTCTTGCATGCTCCTTCTCTGAGCTTTTCTTCCTCTACTGTCTGTTCCAGCAGATCTAGCATGTACACTTCATGTAGTGTGGGCCAAAACTTCTTTCCAGTAGCCAAGAGCCATTTTAGCAGATATTAGTAACATCTCCTATGGTCTTTGCTAGGGTTTTAAATTCTGTATTATAAAAGGGTACTGTCCTGCTAATAAACTGTCTTTTCCTGAGCCTGCTGTAGTGACAACACCAGATCCTTAACCTGCTGTGCCTCCAGAGAATTCCCCCTACATTTTTAAAATTAAAGCCTTCTCTTTGGTGTAGAAGAGTTGCCAGGGTTAGAGTTCAACCATCTCTGAAGCTTCCTTACCCTCATTAGACTGACTTTAGCTTTTTTATACCTTATAGCAGGTAATTGAGATCAAAAATTGCTCTTAGAGTCTACTTCCCAGGACCGTTTCTGGTACCCATCGTCTTAGGTTGAGTTTTCTGGAAACATATTTGAGATGAAGATTTGTGTGGGGAGTTCCCTCAGGAACAACATTTTTAAGGAAGCACAAGAAGTGGAATTTTGATAGAGACAGAAATTCCACTATGATGAAATTATAACAGAAGTTTCAGATGATCCTTCAGAGATCTCTGGAGATAAGACAGCTCTTTAGAGTTGTCTACCCACTGATGCAGGGGGAACAAGTAGACACTCAGTGTAGACTGCCCTAGGCAGTGATTAACCTTGGACCAGGTGGGTCCCTTCGATAGAGGGCAATTCCAGAGAAGGGATGTGGTTATGATGTAGCAGCAGCTAACACTTCCTGCAGCTCACAAATAAGCACCTCGGTCCTGATAAGGGCATCCAAACAGCATACTTTAGCACTTATTTTTAATACATAGCACATATCTGCATTTATCTGTTTAAGACGGAATATAAACTCCAAGAGAACACAGACCTTGTCTGTCTCATACGTTGCTATATACCCAGAATTTAGAACAGTCTGACTTAGTATTTACTCCGTAAGTATTTGTTGACAAAATGATTGAACTAAATGAGTAATTAAAGTGTATTTATAGGTGCTGCATTTTGTAAACTGACAATCACTTGGCACATTACAGGGAATACAAATAAACCAAAATGTAAATAGGAAAGCATCCCAAAGTACATCTCTAGTCTCATATTCCAGCACACTCTAATATGAGGTTTTTGTAGTATTCTGAAATTGCAACCACTTTTAACGCATTAAATGAATTGATGAATGGCATGGGCAGTATACTCGTTTTTGAGCCACAACCTTTTACTTTGATGTGGATTCTTAATGAATTCACTTGGTTGTAACTGGTGTTACAGAGAATTAAAAGCGATTATAATTGGATTGCTCTTATAGTTGGATTTACTCACTAAGGCAAATTTGGTTTGCACCTAGATCTCATTAATATTCACTTTCAACTGCCTTCTAATGGATGTTTGCTTTTGGCTTTAAACATTGATTTTTCAAGCATTTTTGTGATGCTATATAAACTTATAGAATCTTCTGATTTTTTTTCTAACTATATTCTATTAAATTTCGGCAGTCTCTCATATGGACTGAGAAAAATAGTCCAAAATATCGTCTTGTCCACTCTAAATATTTCTAATGCAAAATGTCACAAAAACTCAACATTAGTAAAACATTTACTTTTCCCCATTTTAACCACATACCATGTGTGTGTTCAGATTTACAACTGAAAACAAATGACCAACTAATTATGAAGAGCAACTATTAAGAATAGCAGCAATGAGGAGTTCTGTGGACCTGTTGCCCAACGAAACAAGCACAACTGGTGATAATTTTTATTTTTATTTATTTTTTTGTCTTTTTGCTATTTCTTTGGCTGCTCCCGCGGCATATGGATGTTCCCAGGCTAGGGGTCGAACTGGAGCAGTAGCTGCCAGCCTACACCAGAGCCACACAATGCAGGGACCTGAGCCACGTCTGCAACCTACACCACAGCTCGCGGCAACGCCGGATCCTTAACCCACTGAGCAAGGGCAGGGATCGAATCCGCAACCTCATGGTTCCTTGTCGGATTCATTAGCCACTGCGCCACTACGGGAACTCCAACTGGTGATAATTTTTAAAACAATTTTAAATCTTTGGAACTGGTGCTAAGGGCATGCAGCAAATGAAGAAATATTTGTTAAAGAAAATCTACTAAAACTTGGTAACAATAGCAAGACTCTGTGGAACTTGATCCATGACCCTTTCCCTCATTCCTGCCCCTAGCACAGCTAGAATGGTAGATTGAAATTCTGCTTCAAGTGGTGTGACCAAGAAAATGGGACTCTCTCTTTCCTAAACTCCCAGTCAGGGGATACCATATCTCACACCAAGGGACAGGCTGCCAGGATTTCTCATGCCCTCCCACTCTGAGCTACAGAGGCTAAATTCCTGGTGCCATTCCTTCCCCCAGCCTCCACTGACAGGGAAGAGGCACCATCCAGGCACTGCAGGCTGAGTCCAGAGGTTTTGATCACCTTTACTCCAGCTCACTGCTGAGGTAGAAATTCCATGCCAAGAGAGGCAAACTGAGAAGACCAGAAGCTACCACTCCTCCTGTTTAGTGCTCAGAGTATTGACCCAGATTTTTTTTTTTTTTTTAATGGGGGGAGTAACCCATAAGAATAGAAAGCTACAAAAATTTCCCCAAAGGGTCTGATTTAATTGAAACAGAATGTGAGGGAATTTCAAGCCTCAAAAATGGCATGGAGGTCTTGGTGGTAAGCAATGAAGAGGAGGTTGGTACTCTAAGAAACATAAATCAGAAGCCATCTGGTTTATCAGAGAGAACCAGCAAAAGAGACAATTAGGAAGAGCCTTCCTGGGGCCAGAACAAACCTCAAAAATTATCCTCCAAAAATAATCCTGAAAAAGGACCCCAGTTCAATTTAGATCAGGCTGAAGAACAATTTTATGCCCCAGGGCATTGTCAAAAACAGTAGAGCAGTCAGTTAGCAATTAGGGAAGTCTAAGACTTCTGTGTGATGCCAAAGCAGGGATACAGTTTAACAGGGAGATCAGAGAAAGAGACAGTCAAAGACAGCTCTGCTAAAACCACTGTCATCCCAGGGTGACTGTGGGCGTGCCCAGAGCTGTTCGTCTCAGAAGCAACATCAGAGGTTTCACACTGCAGACTTTACTAAAATTATCTATCCAAGTCATTAAGCAAATAAACAAACACAAGCTCCAGAGATGGGAAAGGAATCCGTATCCAGTGTTGCTAAAATATATTCCTTAAAATGTCCAGTTTCAAGAGAAAATTATGAGACATGCAAACCGACAGGAAGGTGCAACCCACACAAGGAAAGAAAAAGCAGGCAAAGGAAACTGCCTGTGACCCAAGACAGTAATTTGAATCCACATGAAAAAACAGAGCTCTGGTATAGGTAATTATGTAATTTTAAAAGACAATATGAACGCATAATTCTTTTCCTACCGTAACTGATCTAAAACAATTATAATATATGTACATAATTGTATTGTTGAACCTATATCACATAGAGATGCAATATATTTGCCAATAACAGTACAGAGAAGGTGGGTGGGAGCAAAGCTGTGTTGGAGTAAAGAAGAGATACCAGATGGTAACTTGGATCCACAGGAACAAGTGAAGAGAACCAGAAATGGTAAATAAGAAGGACAATATAGCAAATTCTATAAATATGTACTTTTCTTAGCTTCTTTAACAGACATAAAATGAGTAATTAAATATTGACTTATGTAATGGAATAATAATGTGTATTATTGGATTCAAAACACATATATGCAATACTTACAATAATAGCACAAAAACTGGGGAAGAGAGAATCGATGTGTATATGAATAACATCTATATCACACTTTAATTAAAGTAGCATAAATCTGAAGTCAATTCTGATGAAGTTAGATGTATATGATAAGCCCTAGAGCAGCCATTAAGAAATTACTTTTTTTAAAAGTGAAAAAGATAATTAAAGGCAGCCATGTGAAGACGGAGGCAGAGACTGGAGTGGTAGAGCTACATGCCACAGAATGCCAAGAATTGTCATCAAGTACAGAAGCTGGGAAGAGGGAAAGAGCGTTTCTTCCTCAGAGGCTTCAGAGAAAGTGAGGCTCTTCCAACACCTTTCGATTTTGGACTTCTAGCCTATCAAACTAAAGAAGAATAGGTTTCTCTTGTTTTAAGTCACCCAATTTGTGAATATTCATGATAGAAGCCCTAGGAAACTAATCCAGAACTGCTGTTGAATGTTTCTGGAAAAAGGTGTTTTCTAAAAATTTAGAAAGGGATGTCCCAGAAGAACCTAATGCATTGTTATCGATTGAGTTATGTTCCTCATATGTTTGAATTCTATTAGTTAGCCCCCAATACCTCAGAATGTGACCTTACTTGGAAATAGGGTCATTGCAGATGTGATTAGTTATATTAAGATGAGCTTAAATGGGACTAGTGTGGGACTAGTCCAATCCGATGTGATTGATGTCCTTAAAAAAAGAGAAGCATGGACACGGACCTGCACACAGGATGATCATCAACTGAAGATGAGTTATCCTGACACAGGCAAAGCAGAAGCTAGAGAAGCGACCTGGAACTGATCCTTCCCTGGTGCCTTTGTAGGGAATGTGACAGCCTCCAGAACTGTAAGACAGTCATGTCTGTTATTTAAGCCACTCAATTTGTGAGGACTTTGCTATGGCAGCCCTCACACACACATCCATAGTGCTGTTTCCAAGTCATAACAACTGTTAATTTTTTTATTTCCCTCCTTTAAGTTTCATATACATATAAATCTGTAGATCCATGTTTACTTATGCAAACACATATACATTTAAGCTCCATCCAAATATTAGAGGCAGGCTCCTCTTAATAAAATTATCCAAAACTTGGACATCAAGGCAGAAAGATTACTTAACCGGGTGGCCTTACAGACTCATGTCAGAGACTCTAGCAAGCTGGTCTGAGTTGTCTGCCACTTGAAGGGAAGGTAATTTTGGCTTACTACTTACTATTGATTAAGGCCTAGTCTCTATTAAGTTACATGTTAACTTGGAGGAGATTAATAGTGTGCAAGTTATTTTTTTCTGATAGAGACTCAAATGATTTTTGTCCTACAGAAAAGATAACCCACCCAAAGCTTATCACTTTATTGCCCTATATCTAAATTAGCAATCTTATTTCAGCTTGCTTTCTTTTGGTAACTCTCTTTCAGTCTCTCATATCCTCACTTGAAACAGGTCTACCATCCTGCTGATTCTCTCGCTAATGAGCTCAAAAAAATCTTTTACATCTGTACACTATATATTTGTATGAGAATCATGATTTAATTTTTTGAAAATTATACTTTGACATGCCTTAGAGGAGTAGTTCCCAAACTTTCAGAGTTCATGAAGAAGAAAAATTATTAAAATAAAATGAAATTGGCTGACTGAGGTAGTTACCAATTTTAATTTCCCAAGTAATGTCAATTTTAAAATTACATAGAAAACCATAATCTGTTAATACTATGATTTCATAAAAAGCAGTCAGGGCTTTTTAACACCAAAAGAATAGACTAAAATGTAGTATAAACTCTGTAACATTATGGAAATTTGCCCCATTCAACTCATTTTTCTCATTTCACAGTATATTGGCGAAAACAAGCATAATTTAGGAAGCACTACCTATAGATGACTGGTTTTCTTTCCACTGTGCAATGTCTTTAATCCACTCATTTCAAGTCTTTAAGGGCTTTCTGTGTCCTAAGAAGAGCTGGCTATGTGGCAAAAGAGCACCAATTATATGCCAAGAAGACATGTCTATATCCAAACAAGATTTCCGACACTAGGAAACTATATTCTAGTGGGGAGGGATACATTGAAAAATCTGCCATAAATGTGTAATTAAAATTGTGGTAAATATTATAAGGAAAAAGCATAAGTTAGTGGTATGCGCTGAACTGCTTCTCAGTCACTTCCCAGTGAAAACCACTGCCTTGATTGAAGGGCCAAGAAAATTATTCTCAGAGTTGCTTCTCAACAAAAGAAAGCTACTTTCCTCTCCTTAAAAGGTAAATATGTGACTGTGCTTGGTGGTAGCAGATTGCCAACAACAATAGACTTTGATTTTCATAGCCACCTGGACTCAACGGGCACCCCCAGAAAGAGCAGAGACCTCCCGCCTGTCCCTTTCCTCCTTCAACCCTGGAAGAAAGGAGCTGGGCACTGAATGGTCCCTTCTTGTTTAATAAACAACTTAAAATGAGGTCACTTCATAGTTAGTCTTTTTAAGAGCACAAAAGTGCTTTGTTGCAGTTGATGATAATGTTATATAGTTAATTAGCTCTAATTAGCTCTGCAGCTCTACAGATTCAGGCCCTGAGGCTGTGAAACAGTCCTACAAGGAGGAAAGAACAAGGGCATTATCATATACAAATATCCCTTATTATAAACTTTCTGGGGATAAATTCTGACTTGATAGAAAAAGTGTGGGCAATTTGGGCTTCAGCAGAGTTTGTAAATACATGAATGAGGAACCACTAGCAGGCTAAACACTTCACCTCATGCTCTTCCATCCAATGTCATGGTGAGTTAATGGGAAAGACAAGAAACCAAAACTCAAAAATTTAGGATCAAGGACACTGGCTATAACAAAGATGGGGATGAATCCTCGAAAAGAGGGACAGCAGAGAGTTTGGGACTGGGAATCTGAGATTCTGAAATCGGTTGAGGAACACAGTAACTGCCATTAAACTAGAGAAAACAGAGCTTGTTACATATTACAAGCATGAAAGGGTTGGTGGATTTCTCTTTGTTATATAGTCAGGGAACACTCTTTACCTGTTTGCATATGAATACAATTCAACAAAATAGAACTTTGTAGGCCTGGCAGAGGAATAGGATAATGAATAATCTTCTCATTCTTCTGCCATCCCCAGGATTTATCTGTCTCCCACTGTAGTGTTCATAGCTAGGGCATGAGCCATATGGGTGAGGATCACCCAAGGTTGGGATGAAAGTCTTCTAAACTTCTGAGGAAGCTTGGTGGGTGGTTATGTAATTTATAGAAAACCAGTTAGTTAAGATAGTCTAAAGACAAAAGGCCCCTTTTGCCACTCAGGGTAAGAAAAAGGAAGTTTGATGAAAAGTTTACCAGTGTTAACTCTCTACTCTCCAGTAGAGCACCAGAGAAGCTCATTGGTCAACTGAGACTAAGTTTATTAGACTTATAGTGATGAGGGAGAACACCAACTTCAAAAAAATAATGATTGCCTCTCAAAATGGGGAAATTATGGGGAGTTCCCGTTGTGGCGCAGTAGTTAAAGAATCTGACTAGGAACCATGAGGTTGCGGGTTCGGTCCCTGCCCTTGCTCAGTGGGTTAAGGATCCGGCATTGAGCTATGGTGTAGGTTGCAAACACGGCTCGGATCCCGCGTTGCTGTGGCTCTGGCTTAGGCCGGTGTCTACAACTCCGATTCGACCCCTAGCCTGGGAACAACCATATGCTGCGGGAGCGGCCCAAGAAAAGGCAAAAAAAAAAAAAAAAATTGGGGAAATTATGGAAGAGTACTTATAGGGGACTAGAGTCAGCTGTTTTGGGAGATTTCAAATTGACTCCTGCAAAGTGGGGAGCTTGTCGGGATTGGCAGAGTTTAGGATAGAATAACTTTGGATTGATGGGTACAGAAAGATGAGTGTCTTAAAGAGAGTCTTAATAAACACATTTTTAATTTTGATAAGTAAGCTGTTAAGTTGATTCATAGGCTTATTTTCTTGGGAGCAAGTCATTCCTAGAGTAAGCCAGTACTTATTTTTTCTCTGGCCCAGTATCGTTTAAAATAGGGGCAGGGGAATTTCCATCGTGGCTCAGCAGAAATGAATCTGACTAGCATCCATGAGGACACAGGTTCAATCCCTGGCCTTACTCAGTGGGTTAAGGATCTAGCTTGCTGTGAGCTGTGGTGTAGGTTGCAGATGCAGCTTAAACCTGGCGTTGCTGTGGCGTGTGGTATAGACCGGCAGTTGTAGCTCTGATTTGACACCTAGCCTGGGAACCTCCATATGCTGTGGATGTGGCCCTAAAAAAAGACTAAATAAATAAATAAAATATAAATAAATAAAATATGGGCAGGAAAGTTTGCCTGGTCCCAGTATGGTTTAACATTAAAAAGTGGGAATTATGTTGCTTTCAGTTCTCAGGATTCCTGTTGGTCTTTCTCCATCCTAAGATGCAGGATAATCCATTATTATTTACAGATGTAACAAACTGGGATGTGTATCAGTGTTTGCTGCATTGTGCTCATGTGAAAAGTTTCTGAGGGTAGTCATTCAACCTCTATTATTGACAGAATTTCTTGTGCATTTTGTTGGAGGATCATTTGATGGAACAGCATCAACACAGCAGAATTTAAGACTCTAGAGAGCACATATTTGAGGGTTACAACATGGACAATTAATAAGGAAGGTTGTGATAGGAGCTTGTAATCACTTCTAAGGCAGGAGCCAAGAGTGACCAAATTAAATTAAGAGAATTCATACCGTTCCTAATCTGAAAAGGCCACAAAACCAAATATGGCGATATTAGATAAATTACGTAATTTTATGATTTTATGTTTGCTTCCCAGATAATTTTAGTACTAGTAAATATCCAGCAGAGGTCTGTAGCAACATTATTTCCCTAAGTTCCATCTAAAAAGAATGTTATACACGTTCCACCTTGAAAGACCTTGATTTTGAACCACTGCCCGTCCAAATTTATGAACTTCTTGGGTGAGGAATTCTATGTTCTTAGTAGTGTTGTCGTTCTTCTGCTATTCTCTGTACCATTGCCAGTAGAATTCTGCCTACTTTTCAAGCCTCATATAAAGTGTGAAATGAGGAAAAAAGTAGTCTAAAATATTTCTTTTGTGGTTATTTTTAAAATGTAAATTGAACCTCAGTTTTTTTTTTCCTTTTTGAATTAAATTGCCTAAATGTCTGTTTTCCTTAGAAGGGAAATTGATGGGGTAAAATGGACTCAGGATGACGCTAAGAGCTATTCTGAAGGTAGTCATCAGTTCACTGATATTATTGATCCCTGTTCAGTTTACAGACTTCTGATTAGTCAATAGTCTTTTGTGCTTCCAATAACTCATATATGGATATCAAATAGAATAGGCCTGGCATGAATTCCATTTCCTGGTACCAGGCCAATTCTATGTGACACCCCTATATGAGTATTTCCTCTGAAGGCAGATCATTGGGTGGGTCCTAACAACTAATATGGGATTTGAAGCAAAAAAGACTATTGACTACAATCTGTAAATTGGACAAGGATGAGGGTTCAGCTTAATTAATGCACATTTCTTGCAAGGTCAGTAAAAGTGAGGCAACCTCTCAATATATACCATATGTTCCCCAGATTTTTCTATGATTTATTCTGTGAAACCTTCATTGCAAAGGCTGTCTTTTCTGTGTATTTTTTTTTTCCTACAGAAAAAGAAACACTCCTTTCTAGGTTTGATATACTAGAGACTTCAGATTTCTCTTTAGCTTATTGTGGTTTTTGCCATCCAAGTAAGGTGCCTGGTGGTTGAGTCCAATTAGCAAGGATTATAACAAGGGATGTGTTTCGTCTGATTGTTAACAAAGAAATGGTACCAAATGAAGCTGGGTAACTCCGAAATAAAATGAGTACAAACCAAACAGTCCATTTGATTGTATGCTTTAATCAAATCACAATAAAATTATAGGTAGCTTGGAATCATGCCAAGATGTATATAAGTATGTAAAAAAAAAAGTATAGGAACTTTACAGGTTCAGAAATAAGTGTCTGTTAACTATTAGGACTCTTAAACCAGAAAAGAGGAAAGAAATTATTTAGGGAAATAGAGAAAAATTAAGGCAAATTAAAGCGTGAGAATCAGTTGTTCTGATTATCTGGATCTTATTCATGGGTCTTAAATGGAAGCTGTCTATTGTTCACAATTGTCTTCTTGAGCTGGAGGTCTTTGTTAGAAGCTTCTCCACCCTCAAAATCATGGGCTTCTTGAGGATTTCTAAGGATCCTCAGCTTAAAGTCTGGCTGAGACAGCTTTTTAGTGTTTCAGGGATGAATAATTCTTAAAATATATAGATCTAAGGGTCCACACCCTGTAGTTTTTTTTCTGGAATTATTTATTAATAGGATCCACTAAGGTTCTTTGCATCAAGTCTGAAGGACAATTTTCCTGTAAGGTTTCTTCTAAAGACTAAATCTCTGGAGTTCCCATTGTGGCTCAGTGGGTTATGAACCCAATTAGCATCCATGAGGATGGAGGTTCGATCTCTGGCCTCACTCAGTGGGGTAAGTATCAGTTGTTGCAGTGAGCTGTGGTGTAGGTCGCAGATGCAGCTCTGATCCTGCATTGCTGTGGCTATGGTGTAGGCTGGCAGCTGCAGGTCCAATTCAACCTCTAGCCTGGGAACTTACATATGCTGAGGGAGTGGCTGTCAAAAAAAAAAAAAAAGACTAAATCTCCTTGTGAATTAGCAGAATGGAAGAAATTGAAATTCTCTTGAGACAGAAAACACAGTAGGTTTATTAGGGTATAGTCTCTATCTCTCTGGCCTTAAGAAGATATTCACAGTGACAAACCTCCAGGGCCTTTTGATTTGTGCAGTAATGTGTACTATGATTGTCCCTGATTAAAATAGGTATTGAGATTGAATAATCTAGAAATCAAGTCATTTTTTAAGACAAAGCAGTCTGTGTACATGAACATTAATATGTTCCTTTTAATATAAAAGTGTACTGGATATGTATTATGAATGGCTATTCATTTTGCTTAATACCTGAAACTAACACAATGTTGTGAATCAACTATACCCCAATAAAAACTTTTTTAAAAAGTGTACACAGTTATTGAAATATTTTGTTATATTAGACTTAATATAATTAATCAAATTCAGACAACATTTTGAAAATACACAGTAATAAGTAAAAATCATTATTAATAACTTATTTTTTCTAAAAAATAAGAAATCTTTGATTAAAACAAATGAGGGTTATGGCAAATATTCCGAGAGGTATCTTAGTAATAAAAAAGGAAGCTTTGTTACTGAGCAAGCAATGGCTGAAAAACAAGTTTGGTGAAGGAAAATAAATCAACATCCAAGAAGCTCAGCAAATTCTAAACAGGATAAACTTAGGAAAAATCTTCTAGACACATTGTAATCGAGCTTCTGAAATAAATTATAAAAAAGAAAATTCTTAAAAACAGCCAGTGAAAAGTGCCAACAATTCAAACGACTGAAGATTTCTCATTTCAGGTGAGAAAACCAGAAACCAGGATATCAGAAGACAGGGGAACAATGTTTTTCAAGTGCTGAAAGGAAAATCCTATCATCCCTAAATTCTATAGCAAGTGAAAATATCCATTAGGAAAACAAATCAAATACATTCTCAGGTGAAGGAAAAGAAAGAGAATTTACTGTCTTTAAAATAAATGCTATTTTTTTTTTTTAGGTAGAAGGAAAATGATAACAGAGTGGAATCTAGATCTTTATTGATAAATTAAGGGAAAGCAATTGAAATCATAAATATCTGGATGTGTTAGTTTCCTAGGACTGCCATAATAAATTTCTCTACATCTGGTGGCTTAAAACTACAGAAATATATTCCCTCATAGGAGTCCAAAATCAAGACATTGGCAGGACTGGACCCTCCATAAAGACTCTAGGGGAGAATCCTTCCTCACTTGTCTCAGCTTCTGGTTGTTGTAGATACTCCTTGGTTTCTTCCACTATATCACTTCAATATCTGCCTTGAAGTCACATTACCTCCTCCTCTTCATGTTTGTATCTTCTCTTCTGTCTCTTATGTGTACACTTCTCATTAGATTTAGGGCCCATGTGAGTAACCTAGGATGATCTCATTCTTGGGATCCTTAACTTAATTACATCTGCAAAGACCTTTTTCCACATAAGTTCACACTGACCTCTTAGGTGCTTTAGAATATATATGGCTTTTGAGGTTAAAAATTATAACATTGTGAGATAAGATTTTCTTTGCACTTCTTTTCTATGTATCAGGTATAATGTATATCACAGGTATAAAATTCTATATTTTGTCTGAAGTGGCGAAATATTAACCTGAAGTTTATATTTTAAGTTAATGAATTGTGAAAAGTTAAGCATGTACATTGTAATCTCTAGAGCAACAACTGGGGAAAAAATGAGAAGGCATAGTAAAACAAAAACAAAAACAAAACAAAACAAAAAAACCAGTAACTAAAATGGTTTTCTAAAAAATAACTCAGTAATTCAAAAGACGAGAAAAAAGGAAAACAGGAACGAAAGACAGAGGGACTAATAGATAAAAATAATACTATGGTAGACTTAAAGTCAACCATATTAATAAATATAAAAGTTTTTTAATAAAAAAAACCCCAGATATTATCACATTGGTTAGAAAAACAAGACAACCTTATGCAGTCTACAAGAAACCCACTTAAAATATAATGATAGAGATAGGTTAAAAGCAAAAAACCTGAAAAATGGTATACCATGTAAACACTAATGAATAAAAAGACACTGGAATGCCTATATTAATATCAGACAAAAAGACTTCAGAACATGGAAAATTACCAGGAATATATAAGGATTTTAGATAAGTATAAAAGGCTTAATTCACCAATGAGACACTAAAATTTAAAGGTGTATGCATTAACAACAGAGCTTTAAAAAAACTCTGTTAACATAATACAAATGCTGATAGAATTAAAAGCAAATATAGACAAGAGCATAATTATACTTATGGACTTTAAGATTCTTCTGTCAGTAATTATATAAAAAATAGAAAATCATATTTTGAATACTTGAGCAATGCTATCAACCAATTAATCTGCTAGTTATTCCTAAAGTACTCTATTAAACAAAAACAGAGTACATATTTTTTTTTCAAATGCACATGGAATACTCACCAATAGTCCATATTCTGAGTCACAAAGAAATGTCATATTAACTTGTCATATACAGATGAAATAGGAGTTCCCTTCATGGCTCAGTGGTTAATGAACCCGACTAGGATTCATGAGGATGTAAGTTCAATCCCTGGCCTTGCTCAGTGGGTTAAGGATCAGGCATTGTGTGAACTGTGGTGTAGGTTGCAGACATGGCTCGGATCCTGTGTTGCTATGGCTGTGGCATAGGCTGGCAGCTATAGCTCTGATTTAACCCCTAGCTTGGGAACTTCCATAAGCTGTGGGAGCAGCCCTAAAAACAAACAAAGCAAAAAAACAAAACAAAACAAACCAACAACAACAAAAAAAACCCAGGGATGAAATAATACAAATTATATTCTCTGACTATAAAGAAAATGCACAGAAATCAAAAACAGAAAATTACCTCAAAGTCCCTAAATATTTGTAAATTAATTAGCATAAATCTGTAGAAAATGTGGGTCAAAAAGGAAGTCACAAGGAAAATCAGAAAATATTTTGAAGAAATAGAAAAAAGAACATATTAAAATTTGTAGGAGGTAGTTAATGCAGTCCTTAGAAGGAAATTGTAGTACTCAGAGCCGATGCTGGAAAACAAATTGTCTCAAACCAGTAAAATAAGATTCACGTTAATAAACTAGAAAATCAGTGCAAACTCCACCAAAGGCAAGCAGAAAGAAGGGAATAATAAAGAGAGGAACAAAAATCAAGAAATTGGAAACAAAAAAAAAAGGGAAATAAAAAATGCTAAAAGATATTTCCTTGAAAAGATTAATAAATCAGTGCACCTCTGACAAGACTGATGAAGAGCAAAAGAAAGAAGGCATAAAATACTAATATTAGTAAGGAGAGAAAATACATCACTGCAGCCTAACAAACATTAAAAGGATAATAAGGGATTACTATGAACAACTTTATGCACATACATTTGGCAGCTTAGATGAAATAGACTGATTTCTTGAAAGACATAACAAAAAGATAGCGTAACTGAGGAGTCCCATGTTTATTTAAGAAATTTGTTCATTGCTAAAGATAGTCCAAAAAAGAAAACCCAGTCCCAGATGATTTCATTAGTAAATTATACCAAACATTTTTGGGAGAAGTAACACCAATTTTGCATAATCTCTTCCACAAAATAGAAGGACCATCTCCCAATTCATTTTATGTAGCCAGCATTAACCTGATAAAAACCAGACAAAGATAGTACAAGAAAAGAAGGGGGCCAGATGGAGTTCCCTGTTGGCTCCGTGGATTAAGGATTCTGTGTTGTCACTGCTATGGCTCTGGTCGCTGCTGTGGTACAGATTCAATCTCTGGCCTCAGAACTTCTGCATGCCACAGGCATGGCCAAATTAAAAAGAAAAGAAAAGAAAAATCGCTTATGGTATCAAGTTCCTTATGTCTTCTGCTTTGTTGTAATAGGTGGAACTGTGTTCCCCTAAATTTATATGTTGAAGCTATAGCACCCAGTACCTTAGAATATGTCTGTTTTGAGATATAAAAGAACTTTAAAGAGGTGATTAAATTAAAATGAGGCCATAGCATAGATTCTAATCTAATTTGACGGATGTCCTTATACAAAGAGGGAATCTGGGCACACAGACACCAGTGAATCAGAGGAAAGACTGTGTAAGGATAGTGAGAATGCTGCCATCTGCAAGCCAAGGAGAGACCCTCAGAAGAAAACAATTCTGCTGACACCCTGCTCTTTGACTTCTAGCTTTTAGAACTGTGTGAGAAAATAAATTTCTCTTAGGTCCAAAAAAATGGGGGCATGTGTGTTCTGAGCCTTTCCAAAGTCTATACAGATGAAGCCCAGGGAAGGAGAGAAGGTGACTCGTTTGCCGAGTTTCTCCCTTCTCAGAAATCATTTCTTTTTCATCAGGAAAAGATTTGTGAATACTGTATTTTGCCTGTAATCTGAGGAGATTCATGGATCCCCAGAAACCATCTACAGACTCCCTTGGGGGAGCTGTCAATGCCAGATATTTTTAAACATGGAGAGAACAAGTGATACATAACAGCTCTATCAGTATGAAGAGGTGCCTGGAACTGACTGTGGGCTGTGTGTGGAAGATGAGGCTAGCATCCTGGAAGACAGAGGGGAGACGCAGAGTGAATCAGAGTATGCATGCGCTGTAATACAGGTACCTGATCAGAGACAAGATGGTGGAGTAGAAGGACTCAAGGTCACCTCCTCTCATGAAAACAACAAAATTACAACTAACTGCTGGACATCCATCAACAAAAAAGACTGGAACCTACTGAAAGATATTTTATAGGCAAAAACAAAGAAGAAGCCACAATAAGATGGTAGGAATGGTTCTTTCATGATGTAATCAAATCCCAACCTCTTGGGTGGGTGACTCACAAACTGGAAAATAATTATATCGGAGAGGTTCTTGCACAGGAGTCAGAGTTCTGAGACCCATATCAAGTTCCCCAGCCTGATGAGCTGGCATTAAGAAGAGAAGCCCCCAGAGCATTTGGCTTTGAAGGCCAGCCAGGCTTTAATGCAGTAGTTCCACAGGGCTGAGAGAAAGAGGGACTCCACTCTTAGAAGGTACACACAAGGTCTCACATGCACTGGAACCTGGGGCAAAGCAGTGACTCCATAGGTAC
Source organism: Sus scrofa (assembly GCF_054392235.1). Taxonomy (NCBI): domain Eukaryota; kingdom Metazoa; phylum Chordata; class Mammalia; order Artiodactyla; family Suidae; genus Sus; species Sus scrofa. Next base: position 166,967,050 of record NC_139395.1, read on the forward strand.
CTGGGCCAGACCTACCTGCAGATCGTAGAGGGTCTCTTAGGGAGGTGGGATAGCCTGTGGCTTACTGTGCCGGCAAGAACACTGATCTCAGTGGCCCCAGGGAATATTCATTAGGGTAAGCTCTGCCAGAAATCTCCATTTTGGCACTGAGACCTGCCCCCACCCAAAAGCCTGCAGGCTTCAGTTCTGGGATGATTCAGGCCAAGCAACCAATAGAGTAAGAACACAGTCTCACCCATCAGCAGAAAGGCTGCCTAAAGTCACCCTGAACCTATAGCCACCTCATCTCTAGACATATCCCTTGATATGGCCCTGCCCACTAGGGGGATAAGACCAGCTGCACCTGCCAGTGAGCAAGAACCAGTCCCTCCCATGAGGAAGCCTATATAAATTCCTGGACCAACTTCACCCACCAGGGGACAGCCACCAGAAGCAAGAGGAATTACATTCCTGCAGCCTGTGGAAGAGACCACAAACAGAAAGTCTGACAGAATAAGACAGCAGAGAAATATGTTCCAAATGAAAGAACAAGATAAAACCCCAGAAAAACAATTAAGTGAAGTGGAGATAGGTGATCTACCTGAAAAAAAAAAAAAAAAAAACAACTCAGAGTAATGGTAGTAAAGGCGATCCAAGATCTTGGAAAAAGAATAGAGGCACATACCTAGAAGATACAAAAAATGTTTAATAAACAGCTATAAGATTTAAAGAACAAGCAGAGACAAACAATACAATAACTGAAATGAAGAAAAGTATAGACCAATATCTCTCATATAGATGCAAATAAATTTAGCATAATATAAAAAGTGTATCATGATCAAATGGGGTTTATCTTGGGAATGCAAGGCTTGTTCACTATTCAAAAAATCAATGTAGCTCACCATTTAACAGATTTAAGAAATGACACATGGTTATATCAATTGATGACTAGAAGTCATTTAATGAAATTCAATGTCCATTTATGATAAAATCTTCTTACAAACGAGAAGGAAGATTGAACTTTTGCAATACAATAATGGGCATCTGCAAAAACAAAAACAAAATAGCCTACAACTAATATTATATATGGTGGTAATGCAGACTGGAACAGCTATTCTGGAAAAGTTTGGCAGTTAAGTATTTATCTTTCACATCTGGTTCCTAGGTATTTGCCCTAGACAAAAAAGAAAAAAAAAAACAAACAAACTTATATTCACCCAAAAGCCTGGACATGAATGTTTATCATAGTATTATTCATAATTGCCCAAATGAGAAGTAATCGAAATGTTCTTCAATGAGTGAATGGATAAACTACTGACACACACAACATTGTGGTTGTATGTTTTATACTGAAGTAAAGAAGTCAGTCTTTAAAGTTTAAATTACCTGACATTCTGAAAAAGGCAAAACTGTAGGGACAGAGGAACAGCATTTACCAGGCTTACGTGAGGGAGAGTGACTGTCTCCTGGGCAGTAAGATGGAATTTGGGAGGAGTTTTGGAATTGTTCTATGTCTTGCTTGTGTGAATCTTACTAGAATTTGTGCATGTGTTAAAACTCATAAAACCCTGTATACAAAAAATGAAGGTTACTCTATGTAAATTAAAAGAGACTGAGATTATATGTATTGAAAGTATTTAAGAATATATTTATATATTTACATATAAGATTTTAATTTATCAGAGTTCCTGTCATGGCTCAGCAGTAACAAACCTGACTAGGATCCATGAGGATGCAAGTTTGATCCCTGGCCTCACTCCATGGGTTAAGGATCTGGTATTCCTATGAACTGTGGTGTGGGTCACAGATGGGCTCAGATCCTGTGTTGCTGTGGGCGGCTACAGCTCTGATTTGACTCCTAGCCTGGAAACTTCCATACGCTGCGATGCAGCCCTAGAAAGCAAACAACAACAACAAAACCCAATGACATAAAAAATATTTTAGTTTATCTATTTATATGTAAATATATAAATATATAAATTAAAAAATAACAAAACAAACCATATAGCTTTACAATTTTATTATAGTATAGTTGATTTGCAATGTGTTAGTTTCAGGTATACAGCAAATTGAATCAGTTATAAATAATGATATATATAATCAATGAATCAGTTATATATATATCTCCTCTCTTTTTCTGATTCTTTTCCTATCAAGGTTATTACAGAGTACTGAGCAGAGTTCCCTGTGCTATATAGTAGGTCCTTGTTAGTTATCTGTTCTATATGTAGCAGTGTGTATAGTCAGTCCCAAACTCCAGTTTATCCTTTCCCCTCATTATTTCCTTCTTGGAAACCATAAGTTTAACTTAGAGGTCTGTGAATCTGCTTCTGTTATGTAAATAAGCCCACTTGTATCATTTTAAAAATTAGATTCCACATATAAGTGACATCATATGATATTTATCTTTCTCTGACATGCTTCACTTAGTATGATAATCTCTAGGTCCATCCATATTGCTGCAAATGGCATTATTCTTTTTATGGCTGGGTAATATTCCATTATATATATGTACCACATCTTCTTTATCCATTCCTCTGCTGATGGACATTTAGGTTGCTTCCATGTCTTAACAGTAATATTGGGATGCATTGTGCATGTATATTTTCAAATTATTATTTTCTCCAGATAAGTACAAGGGTGGGATTGTTGGCTCATATGGTAGTTCTATTTTTAGTTTTTTAAGGAACCTCCATACTGTTCTCCATAGTGGTTACACCAATTTACATTCTCACCAATAGTGTAGGAAGGTTCCCTTTTCTCTCACCCTCTCTAGCATTTGTTGTTTGTAGACTTTTTGATGACGGCCATCCTGGCTGGTGTGAAGTGATACCTCATTGTAGTTTTGACTTGGATTTTTTTAAGAATTAGTGATATTGAGCATCTTATAATGAACTTTTTGGCCATCTATATATCTTCTTTGGAAAAAAGTCTATGTTTTCTGCCCATGCTTTGATTTTTTTTTTTTTTTTTTTTTTTTTGATATTGCGCTGCATGAGCTGTTTGGATATTTTGGCGATTGATCCCTTATTGGTGGCTTTGTTTGCAAGTATTTTCTCCTATTCTGTGGCTGTCTTTATGTCTTGTACATGTATTATGCTTTCTCCATAGTCAATTTTATTAATTTAGCAAAATTTTAACTTTTTTTTTTTTATGGTTGAGCATGGAAATTCTCAGGCCAAGAATTGAACCTGAGCCACAGCTGTGACCTTACATCACAGCTACTGCAATACCAGATCCTTTAATTCACTGTGCCAGACAGGATTGAATCTATGCCTCCAGAATGATCCAAGCTGCTGCAGTCAGATTCTTAACCCAATCTGCCATAGAGGAACTCTCACAAAATTTTAACTTTATTTTTTTTAAAGCATTTTTTTTTATTACTCAAATGAATCTGTAGTTATATAAAGAAATTTGCATATCTCCTTAATTTGTAGTCATTTTCTATGTAAAATTAAATAATAAAGGAGATTTAAAACTATGTTTAATGACTATATATTTCTCTTATCAAGAAATTATGCAGGTATCCAAAGATTATTTATTAAATAACACAATTTAACATTAGTCTAAAATCACAGAAATACTAGCAGTCTGGAAAAGACCATATAAATCAGAATATCCTATGATTTATTTTAGCATTAGAAAAGTTACAAGGTTAAATGCTTTAAAAAAATCTGTCAATTCAATTTCATTTATTAAAAATATTTTTATGTATTTTTCTAATTTTAAACAATTTCTGGAATAAATTATACCTCCCAAGACACATGGAACTAATGGAAGAAGTTTTTAAAAAGGTAATCATTACAAATTAAACCCAAATCTTGTACTAATTAAAATATTGTGAAAATATTATTTTTTACATGCTGACAAAACCTTGGGAAAGATATGGGATTTGTTTTAACTTAAAATGAAATCATTCTAATTTGTTGAAAGCTTATCTATTTATTAGGTATATTTTAAGACCCTGGAATTAATTTTAAAAGCTCTGTCTAGCTTTTCTTCTTATCTGGAATTAAAGGTGATTAACCAAATTCACATTTAAGCCTTTTCTTCTGAGTTAATGCTTTAGCTAGGAAAACATACAAAAGAAGTGTAGTTAACATTTTCTGTCTTTCTCTTTTAAAAAATTCTTGACTACCCAGAGTAGATACTTCTAGAGTGTGTAAATTAGTACCAAACAATATTTTATGATCATTTAATCTCTAAAGTTTCCCAAGAATAGGAAAGTGAGAGGGAACGAAAGGAAAAAGGAAAAAGTAGCTGACTCTAGACTAATATAAAATCATTGTTGAAAAGTGCTACTTATCTCCCCTCTAGGAGGGAGTAGGCCTAGTTGCATGAAAACCCATCTTCACACAAGCATTTGGGGGCTAGCTGGAATGTACACATGAACACACACTTGGTTCAGGCTAGGAGAGGAGCAGACAGACAGACCAACTCGGCCAGTTTAAAACAGTAACTCAGGCGTTTGGCAATTCTATCAAATGTACAATTCAAAACTCTAATATCTCTTGATCCTTGAAGCATAAAATAAAAAGGATTTCTCCTTTGTTTTCTCTCTTTTGTATTGACAAAACAGAATCTTGTGAGGGTTGCTTCCTCTTTCATTTGAAATTCTCTCTCCAATGAATGATCTTATCCTTGTTAAAATCTCCCCAAAGTGGCCACTGAATATTAGTGGTAGAATTATACCAGGTACAGAAGAATGCATATGAAAGAAAACAGAAATCAAGGAGGCATTCAGCCAGGCAGACAAACAGATGGAGAAGATCCCATTAGAATTGCAATGATTACCAAAAATGATACTTGTGCAAACCTCTAGTCTCTAGAAACTGACCAAAGGTTATTTGTCACTAGCTGGGGTCCAGTGACTCTGACATCTGGGTAGACAAAATCAAATGAAGCAGTTCTCAGGGAAACAAAGACAAGACTGAGGAAGAGCCTTCATAAGATGGTGTAAAGGTGTCGCTGGTCAAAGAGCATCCAAGGAATTTGATCTGGCAAGAACTTCTGGACTTGGCAGTTCTTAGGGCTGACTTGAGAACACACTTATCAGGTCCATGTTTGCCTTCTTCTTCAGCTTTCATCTTAGACTCAAACAGAAAGTGACAAGGGAAGACAGGGAAACAAGCAGAAATAGGTTCTACCATGCATAGATTTCAATGGGGAAGAGCCAACCAGTGATTTTATCTGGAGGACTGCTCAAACCTTCTGATAAATGACCAAATGGCAATATTTACAGAAACTGGAATGAGTGACAGACTAAAAGTTTCACCTGATCATAGAAATTATGGAATACATGGTTCTTAGTTTATCTGGGGCTAGGGCTTCTGAGGATTTCTTAAAGTCACATGGAGATTATAATTTTTACTTAGTTACTCATTTCAGTTTATTTGCCTGCTGAGTAATTTGAGGTTTGATTTTACTAAAAGATTCCAGAGCATAAGAATATCATTTATGAAATACTTTAAAAGTGGTGATAGGATTTCCCATTATGGCTCAGCAGGTGAAGGACATGACGGTTGTCTCTGTAAGGATGCAGGTTCGATCCCTGGCCTTGCTCAGTGGGTTAAGGATCTGGCATTGCTGCAAGCTGTGATGTAGGTCACAGATATGTCTTGTATCTGGTGTTGCTGTGGTGGTGGTGTCGGTCTCAACAGCAGCTGTAATTCGACCCATAGCCTGGGAGCTTCCATATGCCATAGGTGTGGCCGTAAAAAGAAAAAAAGTGATGATAAACATATGGTAATATAAATATGAATTTGATCTTGCCCCAACCCTTAAGGGTTTTTTAGTCTAGATAATCATTTAAAATGACAAGAGGGCATCCATGTGTTGTTCTGTTTTTAGGAAAATGTGATTCCAATGTCTAAAACTATATTTACTACTAATTTATGATAAATACTTAAAATAACATTATGAAAATCTTTTCCAATTCACATTTTCTAAAAGATTTTTATCAGGAATATTGTTGTCTTTTCTGCAGCTCAATATAATCATGTGATTTTCTGCTTTAATAAATGTCTTAATATTGAGCTGCTCTTTTATTCCTGATATTAAAAAAAAACTACACTTGCTCTTATACTTCTTTATTACACTTCTAGAGTAATTTTAAAACACTGTATTTAGGATTTTGGCATCTGTATTCATAGACACTCTTTCAAGTTTTACTAAGCTAGCTTAGCTAGAGATACAAATTGATTTTAAGAGTAAATAGGAATTTCTTGTTTCAGAATGTTTAATAGAGCCATTCTCTAAAATCATGTAGTCCTGTTGGATTTTGGGGATAGAAATCTTTTCACTTTTTTCTTACCTGTTTGAGTTATTCAGTGCCTACAGAGAATGTACTGAATGTCTGTCCAGTAACTGAGATGCTCTGGGTGGAGGCATTTACTGTGTTGAGCAGGGCAGTCGTGACTCCTGCCTTCTGCCTCTGTGGGTCTAAGGATCTGTTCACATTTCCTACCTCCTTTTGAAGCAGTTTGACAATTTTCGTTTTTCTAGTGTATGAAATGTTTAATCTAGATTTTCAAATTTATTGTTATAGAGGATACAATGAGTATATTTCCCCTTATATTTCTAATAGCTTATTTTTTTTTAAGTTTCTTGGTCAGGAAGTGGTATATAAAACAAGATCTAAAGAGAGATCATGTTCTATCACAAGTGATTAGATATAGTTCTTTGTGCTATACAGCATGACCTTATTGCTTATCCATTCTAAATGTAATAGTTTGCATCTACCAACCCCAAACTCCCAGCCCATCCCACTCTCCCACCCATCCCTTTGGTAACCACGAGTCTGCTGTCCATGTCTGTGAGTCTGTTTCTGTTTTGTACATAGGTTCATTTGTGCTATATTTAAGATTCCACATGGAAGTGATGTCATATGGTATTTGTCTTTCTCTTTCTGACTTTAGTATGATAATCTCTAGTTGCATCCATGTTGTTGCCAATGTCATTATTTTGTTCTTTTTAATGGCTGAGTACTATGCCATTGTATATATGTACTACATCTTCTTAATCCATTCATCTGTCAGTGGACATTTAGGTAGTTTCCATGTCATGGCTATTGTGAATAGTGTTGCAATGAACATAGGAGTGCATGTATATTTTTGAATGAAAATTTTGTCTGATACATGCTCAGGAGTGGTATTGCTAAGTCATATGGTAGTTCTATATTTAGTTTTCTGAGGAAACTCCATACTGTTTTTCGGAATGGTTGTATAAAAGATGCATTATTATAATAATCACTAATGCTTACATAGTACTTTCAATATATTCTGTTTTTCTTATATTATTTTATATAACCCTCACAAAGCCCGTGAAGTAGATTTAAATGAGAGCTTACACCATTTTAAAGATCCTATGGCCAATGTTCTATACCTGACATATGAAATCGATTTTGTATCTTGCCATTATTTGTTTTTCCTGAAGAAACAATCCTATTCCTTGCTTTCTCTTTAATTTTTTAAAATTTTAAGTATTTCTCTATCTCTACAAGACATGAAGGCTAGAGAGAAGAAATGAGGTTAAGAACAATACCAGAAAGGAAAAAATAGATAATATTTAAAAAGAAATACCTCTTGCTATTTGTTTTGTTTAGGAGCAAATGTTTGCTGAGTAAATGACTGAAGTGAACATTCTAAAAGCTCTTACAAATAGTACAAAAAGTATATATTCTGGTATTATAAACATTATAAAATGTTTGAGTGGACAAGAACCAGAAGATAATATTCTTAAATACTTCTTTAGAGAAGATGTCCTGGAATTTAATTTGTGTAGATATAGAAGGCAGAACTAAATTAAGAAAAATTTACCAGGAAGCAGATATTGAATAAACATGAAGAAGAACTTTCTAGGAATTGTAGCTTCTGTGTGTGAGGAGGAGGGACTACCTCACAGTGTAACGAATTTCCTCCTCAGGTTGGGTGACCATATGAAATTTTGGAAGTAATTTGGGAATAAATTATTATTTGGAAGTAAATTATTATTAGTAAATAATTATAGTTGCATAATTTAAAAAATAAGTATTTACTTATTAAAAATTTAGGTATAGTTGGTTTATAATGTTGTACCAATTTCTGCTCTACAGCAAAGTTACCCAATCCCTTTCTTTTATTATCTTCTATCATGGTTTAACCCAAGAGACTGGAGGACCTCATTTCTTATCCATTCTAAATGTAATAGTTTGCATCTACTAACCCCAAACTCCCAGCCCATCCACTCCCTCCCGTCTCCCCCTTGGCAACCATAAGTCTGTTTCCTATGTCTGTGAGTCTGGTTCTGTTTTGTAGATAGGTTAATTTGGGCCATATTTTAGATTCCGCATATAAGAGATACCGTATGATATTTGTCTTTTCCTGACTTACTTCACTTAGTGTGATAAACTCTAGTTGTATCCATTTTGTTGCCAATGGCATTACTTCATTCTTTTTTATGGCTGAGTAGCATTTCATTTTTTATATATACCACATCTTCTTAATCTATTCATCTGTGGATGGACAGTTAGGTTGTTTCCATGTCTTGGCTTATTGCAAATAGTGCTGCTAGAACATATGGGTTCAAGTATCTTTTTGAATTGCAGTTTTGTTCAGATAGATGCCTAGAAGTGGGATTGCTGGATCATATGGTAGTTCTATATTTAGTTTTTTGAGGAATCTCCACAGTAATTTTCCATAGTGGTTGTACCAATTTACATTCTCACCAACAGTGTAGGAGGGTTCCCCTTTCTCTATACCCTCTCCAGCATGTTATTTGTAAATTAAAAATAAAGATTTATTGATTGATATCAATAAATATAAACTGGTTTTACTTTATTGATGACCTTATGTAAGAACATTCTACCCAAAAACTATTTAAGAATAAAATTCTTAAAAAATAAGATAAATCTATGTATATTAAAGCAAAATATAAAAAGTACTTATAGAGTTTAACTGTCTATTAAAGTTATATAAGCAGAGTTTTTTGGTTTTTTTGGGGGGGTGAGCGTGCCCATGGAATGTGGAATTTCTTGGGCCAGGGATCAAACCCATGCTGTAGACATGATCTGAGCTGCTGCAGTGACAATGCTGGATCCCCACCACTGCACCACAAGAAAACTCCTTTTCTTATTTTTCAACTTTTTTTTTTTTTTTTGGTGTTTATTTGACTACTTTAATCAGTAATTTACTGGGTAGAACATACTTGCCTTGATTTCCCCTGCATATTTTATATATAACTGCCCTATACTTCCCCCTATTTCCTAAAGAATCCACTGACTTGCAGGTTGGTCGCTTCAGGTACCCTGTGGACTTAGGTTAGAATTGTGACAAGAATTGCTACCTCAGCCACACTTCACTGGCTGGACCAGCACTAAGCCAGCAGGGCAGCAAGCAACATCAATATGGTACTCATGCGCATTTCCTTGTCCTACTGAGTGTCCTGCATGATCTCCGTGGGAGAATGGTGTTAGTTGCTTTGTTCCTAGGAAGGTTCAGACATCTATCAGATATGGTCCTAGCTGAGTTGGAGCTGAAGCTGGAAAAGTGAAAGTCCACCAGACCCATCTTAGCATTTATACTGAACTGTTACTACTAATAATAGGTTAAAAATGAAAAACCCAGGGCAAATGCTAAACTGAACAGGCCAGCAATATGGCAGAATATAAGAAGAGACCATGCTTGGCAAACCAGCTGTGAAGATCTCAGACATGCAGAGTTATTTTCTCTTTTATTAAGCATAAATTCTGGGCGGGCAGAGGAATTCGAAATAAAAATGCATGGAATGTTTTAAGTATATCTAGAATTTCATGCCTCTAGTGCTGTTTGTTGGGTGCATTATTCATCAGAAGTTTCCCTCCAGCCCCATTGGAGGGTGGAGATGTTGGAGACCTCCAAGAAGGGAAGAAAGTAACTGGCTGCTACTGAGTGATGAGACTGAGAAACCTGTCTTTGAATCTGGGTTCACTTCCTTCAGCTTTGAGCACTCAGCATCTCCTTTTGTCCTCTGTAAACTGGAGATAACAGCAGTAACCATGTCACAAGGTTGCTATGAAGATTAAATAGCGCAACATTTGTAAAATAGCATTCGCTATGTAATTGTTAAATTAAATCAAATTAGCTCCAGAGCCATGTAGGAGAGAAGAGGAAATGTGTTTTGTTCCACTGTGGTCTGTTCTTCAAACTGACTGTTGAGAGTTTCTCTTCGTTCTCTACAAGGAAAAAATTGCTTTCAGTGCTAAAATAAGAATCCTATTTGATATGGTGAGGGAGACACAATGACAGGATTGCTGCTATTCTCAAAGGGCACTTAATCCAAGACCATCTTGCTTGTGATTAGAAACTTAGTTAAGGGCTTTTAGGTTGTTGCACTCTGGTGAGGAGATACCCTTACGATTCAGAAACCCAGAGCTATCCAGGATACTTTCTGCAAAGAGCATCAGCCACGGACAGTAAGTAGCAGCTTTAGGGAGGAAAATTAGAATGAGCTAAAAATCTCTTCAGACTCCTGTCACTGTTAAAAGGAAGAACAAAATGTTAGCACCGTAAACAGGACCATGACTCATCATCATATGGCCTCTGAAATTACGGTCATGAAAACCAAAATGCTATACATAAGAAATATACAGTAGCTTTGATATACTGCCAGATTATGTCATTATTCTAGTTTTAAATTTAACTGCCTGTCATTCCATGTTTATGCTAACCTCACACCACTGTGGGGCATTCAATATATTTTTTTCAGTCTAGAATAAAATGTTCTTTAACTGAAAAACTGCTCAGATGAATCACAGCCTAGGGAAGTACACGTGGGCAGTTCATAATAAAATAAAAGCATTACCTTTGCTAAAGCATCAGAATAATAATTTTTTTAAAGCAGGATGCACTTTGCATTCAGTGGTAATTACTATGTTTTTAAAAACAGCAGTTGAAAAAAAGCTTGTACTACTTATTACTAACCTGCTGACTCACCTGAATTTTAGTGCCTCTAGATTCCAGTTTGACTCTTTTTGAAGGTAACATCCCAGATTTAGCCACAAACTAGGGTAATCTGATCACGGTATTTGCACTTCTCTGACATTGCTGTTCATTATCACCTAGTTAGGACAGTCTCAATTCCAGTTCTTATTCTTCAGACACTGTGATGAAAGAAGTTTGATATTACCTGTCAACAGGTAGCTTCTGTCTCGCTCAAAATCAAAGGGTCAAGATCAAAGCATTTACTCTTGAAGTGGACTTGTCTCAATTATGACTTGCTGAAAACTCTGCATGGCTATGTTATAAAGGGGTTAGTTGGTAAGGAATAAAAACCTGATTAGCCACACTAGAACATACAAGCACTCACTTCCACGGATAGCTCACATGTATTTCCCTCTGTTCAATTTCTCAGACCCTTCAAAACAAAAGTCTGAGAGTAAGACAGATATCATTAATGAAACTCTTCCTCTTAAATTTGAGGATTTCCTAATACACCCACAAATTCAGTTAACAGAGAACAATTCGTTAGACAAGGAACAAAGTTTTAGGAGTTGAAGTTTTGTTTGTGTGAGAAGGCTCTTACATTTCAAGTATCTGCAGCAAAAGAATTTGAGTCTTCGTTAACTTTATCAGTAAGAAGTCAGATTTTTCATAGGCATAAATCCTTTATTTTTTCATCAGTGAAGGATTAGGTAATTTATATTCAAAGCTCAGGCGTATAGTTGTATTGATTTGCTTAATGCAGAAGGGGCAAGCAATGGCTTGCAGACCCAATCTAGCCTCCACCTGTTCGTGGAGGTTATTTAAATATTTGTTAGCATATAGCCACATTCATTCATTTAGATATTGTCTACAGCTACTTTCACTCAGAGACTGTGTTCACAGTGTAAAATAATTTGTATTCTGTCCTTTACAGAAAAAGTGTGTTGATCTCTGGATTAATACATATTTTCATAAAACTTTCTTAAAGACCTCTTTTTTCTTTTTGTTATTACTTGTATAATTTTTTAATAGTTACTTCCCCAATACAATTTTTTTTTACTGTACAGCATGGTGACCCAGTTACACATCCATGTACACATGCTATTTTTGCACATTATCATGCTCCATCATAAGTGACTAGACAAATTCCCAGTGCTACACAGCAGGCTCTCATTGTTAATCCATTCCAACGGCAATAGTTTGTATCTGTTAACCCCAAGATCCCCAACCACCCACTCCCTCCCCCTCCCGCTTGGCAACCACAAGTCTATTCTGCAAGTCCATGATTTTCTCTTCTGTGGAAAGGTTCATTTGTGCCTTATATTAGATTCCAGATATGTGATATATGGTCTTTCTCTTTCTGACTTACTTACTTAGTATGAGAGTCTCTAGTTCCATCCATGTTGCTGAAAAATGGCATTATTTTGTTCTTTTTTATGGCTGAGTAGTGTTCCATTGTGTATATATACCACATCTTCCTAATCCAATCATCTGTCAATGGACATTTGGGTTGTTTCCATGTCTTGGCTATTGTGATTAGAGCTGCAATGAATATGTGGGTGCATGTGTCTTTTTTAAGGAAAATTTTGTCCAGATATATGCCCAAGAGTGGGATTGCTGGATCATATGGTAGTTCTATGTATAGATTTCTAAGTTTTCTCCATACCGATCTCCATAGTTGGTTGTACCAGTTTACATTCCCGACAACAGTGCAGGAGGGTTCCCTTTTCTCCACACCCCCTCCAGCATTTGTTATTTGTTGACCTATTAATGATGGCCATTCTGACTGGCGTGAGGTGGTATCTCGTGGTAGTTTTGATTTGCATTTCTCTAATAATCAGGGATGTTGAGCATTTTTTCATGTGCTTGGTGGCTATCTGTACATCTTCCTTGGAGAAATGTCTATTCAGGTCTTTTGCCCACTTTTCAATTGGGTTGTTGGCTTTTTTGCGGTTGAGTTGTATAATTTGCCTGTACTAGAGATTAAGCCCTTGTCAGTTGCATCATTCGAAACTATTATCTCCCATTCTGTAAGTTGTCTTTTTGGTTTTCTTTGCTGTGCAAAAGCTTGTCAGTTTGATTAGGTCCCTTTGCTTTTTTTTTTTTTTTTTTTTTTTTTTTTGCTCTTATTTCTGTTGCTTTGGGAGACTGACCTGAGAAAATATTCTTTTTTTTTTTTCTTCAATTTTAAAAGACTTTTTTTTAAAAAAATTTTTAAGTTTTTTTTGTTTTCCCACTGTACAGCAAGGGGGTCAGGTTATCCTTACATGTATACATTACAATTACATTTTTTTCCCCCACCCTTTGTTCTGTTGCAACATGAGTATCTAGACAAAGTTCTCAATGCTATTCAGCAGGATCTCCTTGTATATCTATTCTAAGTTGTGTCTGATAAGCTCAAGCTCCCAATCCCTCCCACTCCCTCCCCCTCCCATCAGGCAGCCACAAGTCTTTTCTCCAAGTCCATGATTTTCTTTTCTGAGGAGATGTTCATTTGTGCTGGATATTAGATTCCAGTTATAAGTGATATCATATGGTATTTGTCTTTGTCTTTCTGGCTCATTTCACTCAGGATGAGATTCTCTAGTTCCATCCATGTTGCTGCAAATGGCATTATGTCATTCTTTTTTATGGCTGAGTAGTATTCCATTGTGTATATATACCACCTCTTCCAAATCCAATCATCTGTCGATGGACATTTGGATTGTTTCCATGTCCTGGCTATTGTGAATAGTGCTGCAATGAACATGCGGGTGCACGTGTCTCTTTTAAGTAGAGTTTTGTCCGGATAGATGCCCAAGAGTGGGATTGCGGGGTCATATGGAAGTTCTATGTATAGATTTCTAAGGTATCTCCAAACTGTTCTCCATAGTGGCTGTACCAGTTGACATTCCCACCAACAGTGCAGGAGGGTTCCCTTTTGAGAAAATATTCTTAAGGTTGATGTCAGAGAATGTTTTGCCTATGTTCTCTTCCAGGAGTTTGATGGTATCTTGTCTTTGATGAATATAGATGCAAAAATTCTCAACAAAATTTTAGCCATCTGAATCCAACAACATGTAAAAAAGATCATAGACTACGACCAGGTAGGATTCATCCCAGGTGCACAAGGACGGTTCAACATACGCCAGTCAATCAATATCACACACCACATTAACAAAAGAAAAGTCAAAAACCACATGATCATCTCAATAGATGCAGAAAAAGATTTGAAAAAGTCCAACATCCATTCATGATAAAAACTCTTACCAAAGTGGGTATAGAGGGAACATACCTTAACATAATAAAAGCCATTTATGACAATCCCACAGCAAATATAATACTCAATAGAGAAAATCTGAAAGCCTTTCCTCTAAAATCTGGAACAAGACAAGGATGTCCACTCTCACCATTGTTATTCAACATAGTACTGGAAGTCCTAGCCACAGCAATCAGACAAACAAAAGAAATAAAAGGCATTCAAGTAGGAAGAGAAGAGGTAAAAATATCATTATATGCAGATGACATGATACTATATATAAAAAACCCTAAGGACTCAACCCAAAAACTAATTGAACTGATCGACAGATTCAGCAAAGTAGCAGGATATAAGATTAACATTCAGAAATCAGTTGCATTTCTGTATACCAACAATGAAATATTGGAAAAGGAATACAAAAATACAATACCTTTTAAAATTGCATCCCCCAAAATCAAATACCTGGGAATACACCTGACCAAGGAGGTAAAGGACTTTTTTTGTTTTTAGAATTGCACCTGTGGCATATGGAAGTTCCTGGGTTCCTGGGCTAGGGGTTGAATCAGACCTGCAGCTGCCAGCGTATACCACAGCCACAGCAACACCAGATCCAAGCTGTGTCTACGACCTACATCACAGCTCACAGCAACTCTGGATTCTTAATCCACTGAGTGGAGCTCAGGATCAAACCTGCATCCTCATGGATATTAGTGGGGTTTGTTACCCCTGAGCCACAATGGGAACTCCCGTTTTTGCTTTTGATTTAAATTGTTCCTTTAAAATAGTTAAACACTATGAACTATTCACTGAAATCATGAGAGGATGGGATATTATAAGTAATTTAGTAATCTGGGTGGGTACTATACAGTTTTCAATTTTTAGTAGGGAAATGATGAAATAAACCGTTATGAAACCATCTGGACAAATTTTAAACTTGCTTTAATGATTCAAAAGGCACTTCAGGATCTCGAAGTGACACAGGTATCATAATGAACATAAATTATAGGTGGTCAAATACTTATTGATTTGCATTCCACACTTCAGAACAGACAGTTTGAGAAAGGGGCTGTAAATATGCTGACCCTGTGGTATATTTTGAAAACTACTTCAAAAATCCCTGATATCAGCTTGTTTACTTGTCATTTATATTTTTCACATAAAAGTAAATTGTGGTTAAAAAATCTTCAGTTATTTGAGTTTTTAGGCTATTTGCATTGTAGACAAAGAGAAGTTTTACAGTTTTTAAGTATGAGTTGGCAGGATTCTAAAAGACTTTTACTTTCAATTTCTATGTCAGTAATAAATACTCTCAAACAGCAGAAGCAAATATTCTACTATCAGTCTTCTTCCAAAATTGGTTTTCTGTCTCAAGGCTCAAAGTAATGATTGTAATGGGCCTAGATAGAGAGAGATGGGATTAAATCCTGACTCAGCCACTTAGTAGTTGGATGGGGATCATAGACAAGTTATTTAACCCCTTTATGTTTCAATTTCCTCCTCTGTGGAATAAGCGGACTTAACAGAATTATGGTAGGAATTAATAAATTAATGAAGATAAGGCCTATGGTTAGCAAGTTTCTGGCACATAGTTAGAGATCTAAAATGGTAAGTATTTTCCTCAGAGTTCAGAGTGTTAAAACATTACTAAAATTTTTAATTTTTTAAATTAACAAACAGTAAAATTCATTTTGGGGGTATACAATTTGATGAGTTTTAACATATGAATAGATTCATGTAACCATCATCACAGCTGGGGTGTGAAACAGTTAAATCACCCCCAAAAGTCCCTCATGTTGTCCCTTTGAAATAGGCTCTCTCCTTCCCCAGTCCTAACCCGTGATGATCACTGATTGAATTTTCGGCACTAGAATTTTTCCTTTTCTAGAATGTCGTCTAAATGGAATCATACAATGTAACCTTTTGAGACTGTTTTATTCATCCAGTATGATGTATTTGGGATTCATCCACGTTTTCCTGTGTCAAACATTTGTTCCTTTTATTGTATTCCATTGTATGGATGTATCACAGTTTGTTTACCCATTCACCCATTTAAGGAAGTTTGGGTTGGTTCCAGTTTTTTACAGTTTTAAATAGAGCTACTATGTGAGCATATGTTGTATAAGTTTTCACTTTTCCTGGGTGAATATCTAGCAGTGGGATTATTAGGTCATATGGCCAGGAGTGTTTAACTTTATAAGATTGTCAAGTTGTTTTCCAGAATAGCTGTATCATTTTCCATTCCAGGAATTCATGAGAGTTCCAGTTGCTCTGCATCTTCACTTTAGTATTATTACACACTTAAAAAAATTTTTGTTGGTAAATGAGAGGTGATATCTTGCTTTTTTTTTTTTTTTTAATAACGTTGAGCATGTTTTCATTTTCTTATTTGAAAACCATGTATTTTCTTTGGTACAATGTCTGTTTGGATATTTTGTCAATTTTTAAATTGCATTGTTTTCTTTTGGCCTTTTTTTGGCCACGCTCTCAGCATGTGGAACATACTGGGTTTAGGGATTGAACCTGAGTCACGGTAGCATCTGAGCCATAGCAGTAACATTGTCAGGTCCTTAATGCTCTGTGACTCAAGAGAACGCCACATTGTTTTCTCTTTGATGAGTTTTTAAGAGTTCTTTGAAATACTTTTTGTATATTCTGAATAGAAATCCTTTGTCAGATATGTGACTTGCATATATTTTCTCCCAATTTATGACTTGGGAGAACACTCTTTCAAAAAATTAAGATTTTAAAGTTTGATGAAGTCCAATTTTTTTTTTTTTTTATGAATTGTACTGTTGGTGTCATGTCTAAGTACTCTTTGCCTAACTATACCATGAAATTTTTCTCCGATATTTTCAGCAAAAGTTTTAAAGTTTTATGTTTTACATTTAGATCTATTCATTTTGAGTTAATTTTATACATGATGTGAGGGTTTTATGGTTTTTTTTGTTTGTTTGTTTGTTTTTTGTCTTTTGTCTTATTAGGGCTGCACCCAGAGCATATGGAAGTTCCCAGAGTAGGGACTGAATCGGAGCTGTAGCTGCTGGCCTACACCACAGCCACAGCAACTCGGGATCTGAGCTGCATCTGAGACCTATACGACAGCTCATGGCAACGCTGGATCCTTAACCCACTGAGCAAGGCCAGGGTTTGAACCTGTGTTCTCAGGGATACTAGTCAGGTTTGTTAACTGCTGAGCCACGTCAGGAACTCCCGGTTTTATGGGGTTTTTTAAAATACAAAATCAATTGGCCATATTTGTGTGGGTCTGTGTCTGGATTCTCTATTTTATTCCGCTGATCTTTGTGTATGTCTCTTTGCCAATGGCACACTGCATTGATTATTATAATTTATAATAATTTAAAAATTACTTCCAACTTTATTCTCCTCTCTCAAAATTGCTTTGGCTATTCTCATTTTTTTTTAACCTTTCCATATGGATTTTAGAATCAGCTTGTATATATTTGATTGGAATTACATTAAATGTATAGATCAATTTGTGGAGAACTGATACTTTTATCATGTTATATCTTTAATCCACAAACACAGTATGTCTCTCCATTTATTTTAGGCTGCATTGACGTCTTTCATCAGAATTATGTAATTTTCAGCATACAGGTCTTGCACATATTGTGTTAGATTTATACCTAAGCACTTCATTATTTTGGAGCTATTGTGTTTTTAAGAATAATTTTTAGTTTCCAATTGTTCATTGTTAGCAACTAGAAATGATTGACTTTTGTGTGTTGATTATATATTCTGGGACCTTGTAAAACTCATTTATTAGTTCTTTTTTTGTAAACTACTTGGGATTTTCTACAAATACAATTTTATCTCTTGCAAATAAGAACAATTTGGAAAATTTCCTTTTCCTATCTTCTCGATATTGAATAGGAGTGGTGAAAGAGGATATTTTGTTTTGCTCCTCATTTAAGGGGGAAAAGCATTCAGCCTTTCATAAGCAAGCATGATGTTATTGAAAGGTATTTGTTTTGGTAGGTGCTCTTTAACAGTTAAGAAAGTTATCTTTAGGAAGTTCCCTTTGTGGCTTTGCAGCAACCACCCTGACTAATATCCGTGAAGATGAGGGTTTGACCCCTGGCCTAGCTCAGTGGGTTAAATGATCCGGCGTTGCCATGAGCTATGGTGTAGGTTGCAGATGGGGCTCTGATCCTGCGCGATGCTGTGGCTGTAGTGTAGGCTGGCAGCTGTAGCTTTGATTTGACCCCTAGCCAGAAAACTTCCATGTGCTGCAGGTGCAGCCCTAAAAAAAATAAAAAATAAAAAAAAGAAATAAAGAAAGTCATCTTCTATTCCTAGTTTGTTGAGTCTTTTTAAAACTTAAAATGATATTGAACTTTATAAAAAAAATTTGTGTCATATATTGGGTGTTCCCGTTAGGCTCAGTGGGTTAAGAACCCAACTAGTATCCATGAGGAATGGGGTTCAATCCCTGGCCTCACTCAGTGGATTAAGGATGCAGCATTGCTGCAAGCTGCAGCACAGGTTGCAGATGTGGCTCAGATCTGTCTGTGGCTGTTGCTATGGCAGTGGTGTAGACCAGCAGCTGTAGCTCTGATTTGACGCCTAGCCAGGGAACTTCCGAATGTCATAGGTGTGGTCCTAAAAAGAAAAAAAAAAAAATTGTCATATCAAAAAATTGATTTCTCTTTTTAAGACAGTTAATATTGTAGATATATTGATTGGTCACAGTGTCCAATGGTCTATATTTTGTATATCACTGCATACTATTTGCTGCTATTTTGTAGAGGATTTTTGTGTCAATGTTTAGGAGTGATATTGATCTGTAATTTTATTTTCTTGTCCTCTTTGTTTGGTTTTGTTATCAGACAAATGCTGGCTTTATAAACAGATTTGAGAAGGTTCCCTGCTGTTTTATTTTCAGGAAGATACTCTAGAAGCGATGTTATTTCTTTTTAAAATATAAGAGTGAAAGCATCTGAGCCAGGAGATTTTTTTGGAAAGGATTTTCCTTAGTAAAACAATTTCAAATTTTTTTTTTTTTTTTTTTTTTTGTCTCTTTGCCATTTCTAGGGCCGCTCCTGCGGCATATGGAGGTTCCCAGGCTAGGGGTCGAATAGGAGCTGCAGCCACCAGACTACGCCAGAGCCACAGCAACACAGGATCCGAGCCGCATCTGCAACCTACACCACAGCTCACGGCAATGCCGGATCCTTAACCCACTGAGCAAGGGCAGGGACCGAACCCGCAACCTCATGGTTCCTAGTCGGATTAGTTAACCACTGCGCCACGATGGGAACTCCTCAAATTTTTAATAGTTATAAGACTATGCAGAATATCAGTTTCATCTTGGGTGAGTATTGGTAATTTATGATTTTTAATGTGTTGGTCCACTTCATAAAGTTACTGGATTGATGTACAATAAATTGTCCATAGTATTCTCTTTATTTTCCTTTTAATGCCAGTAAGGTATAATGTTATCCCCTGTTTTACTCCTGATATTGGCAATTTATGTCTTCTTTTTCTTTTTCAGTTTTGATAGAACTTTGTCAACTTTATTAACCTTTTTAAAGTTAATAAACCCAATTTTTCTTTATTTTTAGAAAAATTTATCAATTTTTGCTCTTGTCTTTGTCATTGTCATTTCCTTCTTATGCTTACTTTGGGGTTTTGTTTTTTTTTCCCCCACTTGTTTCTTTTTTTTTTTTTTTTTTTTGTCTTTTTGCTATTTCTTTGGGCCGCTCCCGCGGCATGTGGACGTTCCCATGCTAGGGGTTGAATTGGAGCTGTAGCCACCAGCCTACACCAGAGCCACAGCAACGCAGGATCCGAGCCGCGTCTGCGACCTACACCACAGCTCACGGCAACACCGGATCCTTAACCCACTGAGCAAGGGCAGGGACCGAACCTGCAACCTCATGGTTCTTAGTCGGATTCGTTAACCACTGTGCCACGACGGGAACTCCCCCCACTTGTTTCTTAATGTAAAAAGTTGGATTACCGATTTGAGACCTTTCTTTTTTTTCTAACCTAAGTACTTAATGCTAAAATTCATCTTAATGGATGGCTTTAGAGGCATCCCTCAAATTTTAGTATATTGGACTTCAACTTTTTCCATTCTAATACATATTTTAAATTTTCTTGAGATTTCTTCTTTGGCTTGTTGCTTATTTATTAGTATGTTGTTTAATATCCAAGTGTTTAGAATTTTTCTGTTATCTTTATGTTATCATTTCTGGTTCAATTCTATTATGGAGAACAAATTTTATATAATTTCAATTTTTAAAAATTTGTTATGTTTTGTTTTATAATGCAAGATGTAATCTTCATTGGTCATTGTTCCATGTGCACTTGAGAGGAATGTGTACTTGGCAGTTATTGGGTGTTCCATAAATGTGAATTAAATCCACTTAGTTGACGGTGTTGTTCAATTCTTCTATATCCATTCTGGTTTTTGCTGGCTTCTGTTAAATACTGAGAGAAGTTGAGGTTGTCAAATATGATTATGGGTTTCTCTTTACATTTTGCTAATTTTTGCTTCATGTGTTTTGAAGCTTTGCTATTATTTTTTTGTGGATAGACCCTTTTATTATAATGTAATATCCCTTTAAAAAAATAACTTTAGCTTGCTTTTGATTAGTGTTTCCATAGTATACCTTTTTTTCCCATCATTTTACCTTTAACTTATGTAATTTTTTCTTTTTTTCTTTTCTTTTTCTGCTGCACCCATGGCATATGGAAGTTTCTGGACAGGAGATCAAATCCAAGCCTCAGCTGTGATTTATGCCACAGCTGCAACAATACCGGATCCTTAACCCACTGTACTGGAACAGGGATTGAACAATGCTGGATCCTTAACCTGCTGCACCACAACAGGAACGTCGCATAATTTTTCCGTTTAAATCCTTTCTGACAGTCTGTCTTTTAATTTCTTTGTTTAAATTACGTACATTTAATTCAATTATTGATATATTTGGATTTCTTCATTTTCTGCTTTTTTCCTTTTTATCATTTGCTTTTCTGTTTCCCCTTCACCGTCTTCCTTTGGAAGACAAAGAATTTAGCTAGTGTTTAATATTATTTTACTTTATTTATTGTATTTGACTATCTCTTTTTTCAGTTTATGTGATGCTCAAGAGTTATAATAAATTTTTCACAGCTTATATAAAACCATTATTTTATACTTCAGTTAGAATATAGAAAATTTACCACCGTATAGCTCCTTTTATTCTCCCCCATTTGTGTTGTAGCTGTCCCATGTATTACTTTAATGTACAGTGAAAAATTATCAGTGTGGTAATTTTTTTTGTTTGTTTTGGTTTTGGTTTTTTGATTTTTGTTTTTGTTTTTTGGTCTTTTTACCATTTCTAGGGCTGTTCCTACAGCATATGGAGGTTCCCAGGCTAGGGGTCTAATAGGAGCTGTAGCCGCCAGCCTACACCAGAGCCACAGCAACATGGGATCCGAGCCGAGTCTGCAACCTACACCACAGCTCACGGCAATGCCAGATCCTTAACCCACTGAGTGAGGCCAGGGATCGAACCCACAACCTCATGGTTCCTAGTCGGATTTGCTAACCACTGAGCCATGACGGGAACTCTCCAATTTTTGTTTTCATATATCAAATGTATTTTAAAGAGCTTAAGAGAAGTTGTATTTACCCACGTATCTACCATGTCAGTGACTCTCCCGTCAATCCTGTTAGTATAAGTTTTCCTTTGGTATCATTTCCCTTTGGTCTGAAAATCTTCCTTTAACAGTGGTTTTAAAGCAGGTTTTCTAGCAACAAATTTCCTTCACTTGAGAAAGCATTTATTTTTATTCCTAAAGGAAATTTTTGCTCTTGAAAATATTTAGCCAATTCCTTCTGGCCTCCAAGATTTCAGATGAGAAATAGCATTTGAATTGGTTTTCTTGGTTTTGTTTTGTCTTGTTGGCCATGCCCTCAGCATGTGGAAGTGCCCAGGCCAGGGTTCAAACCTGTGCCACAGGAGCCACTCCAGCCACTGCAGTGACAATGCCCAATCCTTAACCCGCTGCGCCATGAGAGAACTCCTAATTGTTCTTTTGTTCTACTTTTTAATATTTTGTCTTTGTCTTTAATATTCAGAAGTTTGATTATAAAATGTCTTGGCATGAACTTGTGTTTACCCTGTTTGAAGTTTACAGAACTTTCAATATGTATGAATTCTTGACTTTAACCAAAAGTAGGACATTTCAGCCATTATTTCTTCAGATTTTTATCTGTGCCACCCTTTTGTTCTTTCCTTCTGGAATTCCAGTTACACAAATATTAGACCTTTTGGTACCATCTCACATGTCCTCTTTACTGTCATCTCCATTCTACTCTTGAACCTGTCTGGTAAGTTTTTATTAGACATGTAAAGTTCAAAAAGCATTTTGCTGTTGAAAGGTTCCTGGAAAATCCCTTGCATCCTGTTAAGTCTAGTATTTGCTCCAGATTATATATTTTTAACAAAGTATTATTATTATTAATAGTTGCATTAATATAAGCTGCCAGTCAGATCAATGGGACATAAGAAAAATTTAGTTTCATGTAAAGTTTGCGTATGAATATTGTGGATTTAAACATGTCCACAAAGTTTTTTTTTTTTCTTTTTAGGGGTGTACCTGCGACATATGGCAGTTCCCAGGCTAGGGGTCGAACTGGAGCCACAGCTGCTGGCCTACGCCACAGCTACAACAACACGGAATCTGAGCTGTGTCTGCAACCTACACTGCAACTTGTGACAACGCTGGATCCTTAACCCACTGAGTGAGGCCAGGGGTCAAACCTGAGTTCTCATGGATACTACTCAGGTTCTTAAGCACCTGACCCACAATAGGCACTCCTAAAGTTTTTAATACTCTTCATCAAAAGATTCATCTTAACTGTCTTCCCCTTGAATAGTGTTCGGTTTTAAATTAGTGGCTTGCATCTAACAAAGAGAATGCATTAAAAAGTGATGTTGTGTCACTACCTAGGTCAAGCTCCAAAAGGCAATATAGCTTCCTTATGACTCTCTTTCTTGAAAAACTCACCTCTGGAAAACAGCCACCATGTTGTGAGAGCACATGTAGACAGCATGTGTCAGGTGTATTAACTGACATCTACAGTCAAGGCTCTAGGAGAATTCCAGCATCAACTACCAGACGTCAGAGTGAGCAAGACTTTAGGTGATTCCAGTTGTCTTCAGTCCACCTCTGTCAAAGCTCAGTGGAGCATAGATGAATTGTCCCAACTGAGCCCTGCTCAGATTTTTGATTTTAAGTAAAATACCTGTTGTTGTTATAAGCTTCTGTATTTGGGGTCATTTGTTATCTAGCAATAGGTAAATGGAATAGATTTTGGTACTTGGTACCTGGAAATGCTGCTGGGGGTGCTGCTTAACAAGAAACCTAAAACATGTAGGAATTGCTTTGGAGCCTCGAGAAGAATGCTAATGAAAGCCTAACACTTTGAAGAGACTATTAATAGAAAAGAGGCTTTAACAAAATCCATGCATCAATTCTTTCCATTCTTTTAGTTATATCTTCCCCCATATCATTCAAGTATTGGAGATACTGCATTTGCTTAGGCTTTGCCTTTTATACATCATCCTGTATACTGTAGATGACAACCTTAGTCACTCTGATGCCACTCATGCTAGGAGTTAACCTCCCTCCCACACTTGCCCCTCACAATGACTGCTCTCTGACTGTTGGGTAATTCGGTTTTAAGATCCTATCTTAAGGGATTGTTTTCTGGAGCCATTTTCCATCCAACTCTTAAATTGAGTTTTCATGAAAGCAGAGAGTCTGACTCAATGACTCAGTGAAGGTGCTTTATTTGGGACATAATCCCAGGAAACAAGTGAGAGAGATGAGAGAATGATACAAGAAAGGGAGAAAAGTCAACAAATGTTATTTTATTGTGCATGTTGTTGCCAAGAACAACCAGGACACAATCCCATTTATTTATTTATTTATTCATTTATTTATTTTTGTCTTTTGTCTTTTTAGGGCTGCACTCGTGGCATATGGAGGTTCCCAGGCTAGGGGTCTAATTGGAGCTACAGCTGCCGGCCTACACCACAGCCACAGCCACACCAGATCCAAGCCGTGTCTATGACCTACACCGCAGCTCACGGCAACACCAGATCCTTAACCCACTGATCGAGGCCAGGGATTGAACCTACAACCTCATGGTTCCTAGTTGGATTTGTTTCTGCTGCTCCACGATAGGAACTCCTCAATCCCAATTAGGAACTCGGAAGAACTTTGTAGAATATGCCTCTGAATTGTCTTGTCACAGAACTGGAGGCTAGTCTATTGACATAAAAACTCCTGTTCGGGAGTTCCCTTGTGGTGTAGTGAGTTAAGCAGTGCTGTCACTGTGGTGGCTTCGTTCACTGCTGGGCACAGGTTTGATCCCTGGCCCAGGAACCTCCACGGGCTTCGCCAAAAACAAAGACCTCCGGTTCAATATTGGTTAAGGGTTGTCCTCACATTTTTGCAATTTTTTTCTACTGATGAGTTCTAAGACCTCAGAGAAAGCCCTGAGGCAGAAAAGCAGAGAGACGTCATTATCTGAGGAGAGTCACTGAAAATATGCATGGAATTGTTTACCTCAGCTACACTGAAGTCAGATGGACTGAGTGGGATGTTTGGGGCCTCACAAATGTCTACTATGCCTACATATATATTTGAAGAATATGAAGAGTTTCAGAGGTTAGGATGGAATTTGTTTTCCAGGAGGCTAGCAGAATTTTGGCAGCTCATGAGCACCTTGTTAAAAACTCCTGGTCTGGAAGCTCAGTAATTCAGTATATATCCTCTTTCCAGGCACATAGGAAGCCTCACTCTCCAGCCTCCCTTGCAATTAATGATCATGGGACTGAGTTTGAGACAAAGGCTAGGGGACAGAAGTATACTGTTTCCAGCTCTGTCTCCTAAAATTATTCCATTCTTTGCTCATCAGCCAAGAAGGAATTCAGTGGGAAGATGTTGGAGGCACATGATGGAAGGAACTTGAATCTCCGAATTATTACTTGGAAAAGAGCAGTCCGGGCTAGTCACCCATCTCCCATCAGACAGTGAATTGAATGAGAAATAAGCCTTCTGTATGTGTGTATGTATGAGAGTATGAGAGAGAGAGAGAGAGAGAATCTACAGATATTTTGAGGTTTTTTGTTGTTGTTGTTGTTGCTATTTCTTGGGCTGCACCCGCAGCATATGGAGGTTCCCAGGCCAGGGGTCGAATCGGAGCTGTAGCCACCAGCCTACGCCAGAGCCACAGCAACGCGGGATCCGAGCCGCGTCTGCAACCTACACCACAGCTCACGGCAACGCCGGATCGTTAACCCATTGAGCAAGGGCAGGGATCGAACCCGCAACCTCATGGTTCCTAGTCGGATTCGTTAACCACTGTGCCACAATGGGAACTCCTGAGGTTTATTTTTTTCATTTTCTTTTAGCAGTTGGCTTTAATTACTTTGACTAACAAAGTATTTTACAAAATAATAGTATTATCTTATGTAAGACTGATAGTTCCTTGAGTCTCACTATACTTGGATCATTGAAAAAAATATTAGTTATCACCTCCTTATCTTATAGGCAGGCATGTGATGGTAATTGACAGAATCATGTTCGTGGTTTGCTTTTAGCCTCCTAGGGACTAGGCAAGAGCTCAGCTCAGAAGTTCCTGCTGTGGCCCATTGGTAACCAGCCCAACTAGTATCTCTGAGGATGTGGGTTCAATCCACGGCCTCACTCAGTGGGATAAGAACTCAGTGTTGCTGCGAACTCTGGGGTAGGTTGCAGATGTGGCTCGGATCCCAAGGTGCTGTGGCTGTGGTATAAGCCAGTTATAGCTCTGATGCGAACCCCCCTCCCTGTGCCACACTTGCAGCCTTAAAAAGAAAAGAAAAAGAAGCTCAGCTCTGAGCAATAGTATAATTACTTTATTACTTTTAGATAACTGATTGCTTTCCTCCTAGTTAGGGAGAATTGCCTTTTGCTATTTGCTTGCTATCTTGTGCTTACTGAACACAACTTGAGAGGGAAACCTTCCTTCAGAATCCTAAGATAATTAATAAGAGAAAGAACCAGCATGAAATACTGTCTGCTTTCTCATTTATCATGAGTGGCCAAGAAAATATCTTGGATATAATAAATATGAATCAATGGAAGACAAGCAGATAATCACTTGGATTTTAAATGAGTAGAAGAGAAGCTTCCCTAGTGTTTAATAATGTCTTATCATTTTTAGACAAGCATAAGGATAATATCTTTTTGATGTCGGAGATGGACCGTGACAAAGTAAGAATACTCCCTCTTGTGGTTCTTGAGAAAAATATTCCCTCCAATAAGAGAGTATTGAAAAAACAGAAACTCTGAACTCAGATAATTTCAGTGGATAATTAGAATGTATCCTTTTCTCTCTGATCTGGTTTTATGAAGCTGAGTAACCATTTTAGGCTGTGGATTTTCTTGAGGCTGTAGATGAATTTGTACTGTTAATTTCAGGGAGAAACTGAGAATGTGACATGAGGAAAGGTCTCTTCATCCTGACCTGGAAAAAAGTTGCTTTCACTTGCAATTTTTTTTCCCTAAAGGGTTAAGTACTAGTAATGGTTGAGGTCGTGATTCCTGGCCCGGAACTTCTGCATCCAGAGGCAAAGGCATGGCAAAAAAAAAAAAAAAAAAGGTGTTGTAGTAACTGTCACTCAGTTTCTTCTTTCTTTAATTTGCAACTGGTTCCCCAACGTGGCCTTGTACTAGCTTTGGGCGAAGCTTTGATTTAAGAGGGGGTAAATTTGTGTTAGGACACTATCTCCTCTAAAACACATCACTCATTATTTTGTGGGGTTGGTGTAAATGTATTTATCAGATGCATGTTTTTTCCCCCCCTATAGATTTGGAATCTTGTTTAGCAGCTTTGTTTTTCTCAGGGGATGGTTGGCTGCGAAACACTGGGAAGAGTAAATTTACTAATTTCTTAAGTAAAATAGAGATGGCATCACAATTGGAAAGCAACACATATCCAATGTCAGCAGTGGTTTGATGCGAAATTATCATTTGTTTTTTCATAATTGACGCCTCTTGATTTTTGCTTCTAAGGTTTCACCATTAGAAACATGATATCCTCCATTTCTGAAGAGGGTTGACGCCTGTGTAGGAATCAACATTTATTTATCTCTTGATCTCTCTGGTTCTCTATTTGGTTGTATGTGTTGTTCTGGTTAGCCCTGAAAAGTCATGGTTTACACTGCTGTTGCTGTATCCCATTTAGCTTAGGATTTGTTCCTTTTTCTTTTCTTTTTTTTTCCTCAGGGAAAAATTTAATAATTTCTGTTTCAAAAGACATAAAATGGAACTTTAAGAACACTGGAAGCAATTTTAAATTTTAAAATATTTAATTATTACATTGAAACAATACATTCCTTAGAAAAATACCCATGATATGATACTAGAACCGAAAAAACTAAAGTACATGAATTGTGAGGGGAAAAGAAACTGCCTTGTTCTGGATGAAATGCATTACTGCTACTTATGTTCCATTGGACAAACAGGTCACATGAGCCACTGAGATGCATAGTTTCTGGGAAATAGAGTTCAGCTGTTTGCCCAGAAATAATGTTGAGAAACATATACTTAGTCTCTGTCACATGA
This sequence comes from Sus scrofa, assembly GCF_054392235.1. Taxonomy (NCBI): domain Eukaryota; kingdom Metazoa; phylum Chordata; class Mammalia; order Artiodactyla; family Suidae; genus Sus; species Sus scrofa. Next base: position 166,994,836 of record NC_139395.1, read on the forward strand.
TGTTAGAACAAACACATGATGACAGAGCATGAAAGATACATGCAGTCCAAAAGCAAGAATGGTGTTATTTGCACCTTACAGATAAAGAAACTGAGGCTCAGAAGAACTAAGAAAATTGCTTGTTGCCACACTGCCAAAAAGGGGCAGAATTAAGCATCAGACTTGAGTCTATTGACTTCCAGTCCCAACATTTACCACCACATTCCAAAGATCTCTTGGCAGTTTCTAGAAATCATACTTTATAGTCCATTTATATATTTACTGTATGGTTAACAGAAGCTAAAATTTAAGTGATTTAGGTTATTATTTCTAATTTTACCTGAATTATAATACTTGCATACCTTTTTAGAAGATATGACTAAATATAAATATTGAAAGAATTTATATATATTTGTCTATCAGATTTGATTTGAACTTTCTTGTGAAAGTCCATTACCTGAATTATACACAGACAGAAAATAGCTTTTCCTTTTACCTATGTATCCATTTTTTTTTTTTCTTATTTGAGACCATGGAGTTAGAATCAAAATCTCAGGAGATTTTATCATTTTTTTTCTGGATTGAACATAACACATAACCTGGTTCTTGGTTAGAGCTTTTTATTAGTTTGGGGGGTGAGTATAATATAAATCTGGAAGGTGTCTCTTCTTATATGCATTTTCTCCTACATAAATAATCTTGAGACTCATAAAAGGAAAATAAGATTCTGAAATTAAATTCTCCATTGCCTTTGTTGCTTCATTTTATCACTGTCTGTTGACTGGTTGGTTTAATAGAACAGCTTCCTTAAAATATATAACAAATGGACCAATCCAGTTTGCTATTTTCCCATATTTTTTCAGAAGGCACAAGAAAGATTTTGTTGTTGTTGCTATTGTTAGACAACAGAATTATGTGAATCTTAGACTTTGGGAAAAAAAAAAAACATTATATATAGCTTGGAGATATTTGCTCTGTCCTGCGTTTTAGGGTTATTTTCTATCAAGGATAATTTCACCTGACACCTGTTAACAAGCAAAGTTGAAGCAAATTAAAGATTGATTGATGGGCTTTAATCTCCCCTTATGTTTCTGTCTGTCTCCATAATTCAGAGTTCACATTTGGGTTGTCTGTGTGTTTAAAGCAAACTGGATGGAAAAAGTGAAAGGAGAGGACACAGTCATTTCTTCGCCTAATGCTAACTCCAGTCGTGCTTTGATCCTGCTATTCTGTGTTCTCTACTGAGAGCACTTGATCCTGGACCAGCAGACCTTCTTGCAGAAACAACACTGACAGTTTTTCTACCTATCCATTCTGGAAATGTGTTTGGTTAAAGCTGCTTTGCCCTTAGCCTTTGCAAGCACAAAAACTCGGAGGCTTGTCCTTTGAGGAAGCATGTAAGCTAGCGAAGCATAAATCCCTGTTTGTCTCAAATGACAAGTTATACATTTAGCTGCTCATCAAGAAGCATTCTCTCTCTGTTCCACAGAGAGCAGCAGCTCAGCAAGCTCAGTGTTCTGACTGACACGAAGCTCAGAAGCTCAGAGATTCCATATCAATAGTATGTAAATGTAGCAGGAGAACAGACTAAAGACTCCACTGGAATTCAGACGTGTCTGGACTTGCCTGGTGTACGGGTAGGGCCATCTCCCCAAAAGACTTGTTTTTCTGATGGACTAAGGAGATTTCTGAGAATGTATGTGTCCTAAGAGAGGAGAGCTTGACCCTGTAACAAAGCCGTAGTTGTCTTGGTGGATGGAGAATTCTGAATACAGCATCAAAATTTTCACTTTCATTTGCCTACTAGGCAACACCCTATTGGATTGAGGTTTAAATCCTGTGGAGAGCAATAGGTCTGAATTTAAAGCCCAAAAGACCTGATTTTCTAAAGACTCTCAAGTGTAAATGCACAGACAGTGCTTTACTGGAGCTCTCTAACACCAGTGCAGAAATGTGAGAAGCCCTTCTCCACGTAGCTGTGGCAGACAAGAGTCTAAATATGCTTTCTCCCAACCTCACCCCAAGACCTCTGACTCACAGTTACTTTTTCAAACAGTTTTCTAGGTCCCTCTTTGAAGGGATTTTGCAGATGTAATTGAAGTCCCACGTTAGTTGACCTTTAAGGTTGGAGATTACCCACCTGGGCTGGATCCTGAGCCTTTTCTGTAGGTAAGAGCACAAAAGGAAGTCAAAGCTTCAAAGCACAAGGGGAGATTTGATGCACTGCTGTAGGTTGAGAATGAAGGGGGCCTTATGCCAAGAAGTGCAGGCGGCCTTAAGGAGCATAAGTGTAGTCCCTTTCAGACAGCTGACAAAGACACATGGACTTAGTGCATATTTGGCCAATGACCTGAATGAGTTTGGAAGCATATTCTTTCCTAGGGCCTCCAGATAAAAGCCAAGCCCTGGGGATACCTTGATTTCAGCTTTATGAGACCCTAAGCAGTTGAGCCTGCCTAGACTTCTGACATAGGAGGGTGAAAGAATATTTGTGTTGTCTTGAGTTACTACATTTACAGTAATTTGCTAGGCAGTGAGAGAAAACTAATGAAGTAACAGAATATGATGAAGATTTGCATCTTGTGGGACTCAGGCCTCAGCTGTGGTGGGAGGCCCCAGTGTCCCACAAACCTAGTGGTATACAATGGATGCCAGTGGTAAATGGTGGAACACGATGAGAAAAGACTTGGCAAATGCTTACAAAACATCCCCTAGGAACTCCCAGAAATTCTTCCGGTAGGGGAAGCAAGGAAAAATTTGGATTGTTACAGTTAATATGAGTCACTAGAACTTTCGGGCTGATCAAGTTCAGGGAAATGGCACTCATCTAATAAAATCCAGGTTAGTAAAATCTCTTCATTCACCAAAAGGGACATAGTTTTTGTTTTTGTTTTTGTTTTCCTTTATTTTGTTTTGTTTTTCTGTTTCTTTGTTTTTGTTTTTCTGATTATTCTCCACATTTCTTAATTCCCTTGCCTTTTTCTTTGCCCTGGTCTCTTTTGGTAATGCTAAGAGGTGAATTTAGTAAGTATGTCCTTGGAAACAGCAGAAGTATCTCTTTTTCTTTATTATTAAATCTTTGCTACTGAGATAAAATAGCAACTTATTCTTGAGAAATAGGTCATCCTTTTCAGTATACTTAGGTGCTTTTATCACAAACTTCCAATTTAAAAAAAAAAATAGTGAGCAAACATTTTGTATTGGGTTCTTAACAAAAAAAAACTTGACCAAAGAAAGTATGGAAGAATATGGACTTATCATTTTCAAAGGCAAAATATAGACTAGTACATAGATGATTGTAGTATAATTGTACTATAATTTTATAGGAATACTACTGGGAGACAATTCCCCTCAGGCTTTTTGCATTTCTGCACATCTGAGCAGATGCATTGGCAGCTTCTGTCCTGGAATATCTTTTTAAGTATGTTTGTATGGCAAACAGCTTTGAAAGATAAAGATAGTGTCTCTCTCTGAGGCAAAGGGCAGATTTGTTTGCAGTCCAGGATAATAAAGATAATGTCTCTTTCTGGAGCAAATGTTGTGCAAGTGTGCTGGCAGTTTCCTTTAAAAGTTTGGTGTCTCCTAAGGTCAGGGCATCTGGGCTGTGAGACAAGCCAGGTGTGTACCAGATGACAAACTTGTCTTAGTTTGCTTGAGACTTTCTTGACTGTAGCATGGAGTCCTGAATATCAGGAACTCTTCAGTCTGGGGCACATTTGGGATTCGTCACTCTATGAGCTGCATGCACCTGAGATGCTCCAAATCACCTGTACCCTGATGGGATTTGGGAGGCAGGGAACAAATGTAGACTTGAAGCTCATGCTGCCTCTTGTGCTGTATGAAAGTCCTTTGGCTCTGACCCAGGAGCCTCCTGTCTTTGACTGTCACCCTTTAAAATGTGGTAGCCTAGCTTGTTAGGTAGCAAGTACAATAAAGTCTCAGACCCTTCACAATTCTTTACAAATGTAAGTCCAGTGATTGCTGAAATTGTAGTTGGGGAAATGTCTTATTTTAGATCGGAAATGTGGAGTAAGCCCATAAGCTTCCTCTGATGTTTTCCAGAAGTTATTTTATGAAATGAGTAATTCAAAAACAAATTAACTTAGGAGTTCCCGTCGTGGTGCAGTGGAAATGAATCCGACTAGGAACCATGAGGTTTCCGGTTTGATCCCTGGCCTCACTCAGTGGGTTAAGGATCTGGTGTTGTCCTGAGCTGTGGTGTAGGTCACAGATGTGGTTCAAATCTGGCATTGCTATGGTTGTGGTGTAGGCTGGGAGCTGTAGCTCTGATTGGACCCCTAGCCTGGGAACCTCCATATGCCAGGGGTGCGGCCCTAAAAAGCAAAAAACAAAAAAACAAAAAAAAAAATCAACTTATGAAAGTGAGTTTGTAAGAACTTGTGTTATTTCTTTGGAATTTTTCCCCCTCCTATTCATTCATTATTTAAAATCGTGTAGCTTAATTTTCAAACATTTAGGGATTTTTCTAGTTATCTTTATGTGCTTATTCCTTATTTTAATTCCACTCCAGTCAGAAAACATACTCTATGATTTCATTTCTTTAAAATTTGTTAACATTTACTTTGGTTTGCTTTGGCACATGTCTAAGGGTATTTGGGGAAAAAAATGTATTTTGCAATTGTTGGTGGTAGTGACTGTATTCTTTCTGATTATTCTGTCCATCATGATGACATTTCCAGGAATGATTATGGATTTATCTGTTTTGCCTTTATGTATTAGGTGACACAAATTTAGGAATGTTTTATCTTCCTACTTAATGGACTCTTACCATTTTTAAATATCATCTATAAGGTCTACTTTGCTTGGTGTTATTAAAACTGTACTAGCTTTCTTTTGTTTACTTTTTGCTTAGTATGTATATTTCCATTCTTTTTCTTTTTAAGGTTTCTGTGTTCTTATATTTAAAGTCTGTCTGTTGTAAACATCATATAACTAGATTATATTTGTTTGTGTTAAATTTGGTCCGAAAGTCTTTGTCTTTTAATGGAAGTCTTTGTTCTATTTACATCTTACATAATTACTGATATATTGCTGTTATGGAGTGAATGTTTCTCCCCTGAAATCCATATGTTGAAGGCCTACCTCTTAATGTGATGGTCTTAAGAGGTGGGGTCTTTGGGAGGTAATTAGGATATGATGAGATCACAGTAGTGGAGCCCTCGTGAATGGGATTAGTACCTTTGGAAGGAGAGCTTGCTTCCCCTTTCTACTCTCTGCCATGTGAGGATACAACAAGAAATCAGCTGCCGGCAACCTGAAGAAGACTCTCACCAGAACTCAACCATGCTAGCACCCTAATCTTGGGCTTTCAGCCTTTAGAACTGTGAAAAATAAATGCCTGCTCTTTTAAGCCATCTAACCTATGGTATTTTGTTATAGCAGCCCAAACTGACTAAACCACTTTGGTTTATATCAATATGTTACTTGTTTTTCATATATCCCGTCTGGTCTTTGATCTTTTATTTTCCCTTTGCTGAATTACTTTAGATTAATCAGATATTGTTCATTAATCTGTTTTCCCTCAATAGGATTTTTAGTTGTACACTTTCTCCCGTCAGGCCCCATGCTTGCTGTTGGTCACCGTACCTGTGCTGGGCTATTCTGCAGTTGAAAGGAATTTGAATGCAAATTTTTGGATCCTTCTCTCAATTCCTTTCTTGTCTGGGATTGTGATGCTCAATTCCAAGACACACTAGCAGTCCTGAACTCAGACCTCTTTTCCCTCAGTCCAGTAAGACTGTGACTTTCTGTTTGAGCTGTATTCCCTACATCACAATTAGAAAAATGCCCTCAGAAAAAAGCCATAGCATGAATTTAGACTTCACCATATGTGCTTCCCTTCTTTCAGAGACTGAGAGACCTGCCTATTCTGTTCTTTTGCCAGTGCCTTCAAACAATTGATTTGAGGTTCCCTTTGTGGCTCAGTGGAAATGAATCTGACTAGTATCCATGAGGATGCTGGTCCCATCCCTGACCTTGCTCAGTGGGTTAAGGACCTGGCATTGCTGTAAGCTATGGTATAGGTTGCAGATATGGCTCAGATCCCAAGTTGCTCTGGCTGTGGTGTAGGCCAGTAGCTGTAGCTCTGATTCAACCCCTAACTTGGGAACTTGCATTTGTTCAGGCATGGCCCTAAAAAACAAAAAACCAGTTGATTTATGTATGTCATCCAGCTTTTATAGTTGTTCTTGGCAGAAGGCTTTGTTCAATACCAGCTACTTTGTCATGCATGGCTGAGACTGGGAATCCCTTAGAATATTTTTATGAAGAGAAATTTCTCCTCATCTAGTATTTGGTACACCAATGGTATATTTCATGTAAATGCATGATTATTTTTTTACCTGTATTTAAAATAATAATTCCTTAGCATCTTCCAATGTTGACCAAATATTATTGTTAGTGTAATTGTGAATTCATGAATTGAAACATATTTTTTAACTTCAATCTGTTGTAGGTATTATTCTTAGTGATGATTAAATTTTCTCATCTTTGACCTTTGGGAACACTTTCAGTTAGCTCCTGAGTCTTTTTGACCTGACCCTGGTGGGCTTTGATTCTTTCATTGTTACGTGTGTATAAGATAGTCCAGGAATGGAGTTCCCGTCATGGCTCAATGGAAACAAATCTGACTAGCATCCATGAGAAAGCAGGTTCGATCTCTGGCCTTGCTCAGTGGGTTAAGGAACCGGTGTTGCCATGAGCTGTGGTCTCAGACAAGGCTCGGATCCCTCATTGTAGGCCAGCAGCTACAGCTCCGATTCAACTCCTAGCCTGGGAACTTCCATATGCCACAGGTGTGGCCCTAAAAAGACAAAAAACAAAACAAAACAAAAAGATATTGCAGGGTCATCTTTTTTCTTCCTAGACCTGGAATCAGCCATTTATCTAAGGAACCCAAGATAGAGTATGAGAGAAGGGTGAAAGGTCAGAGGTGTTCTCAGGGCACTGCCAAGTTTCAGTTAAAGCGAGAAGGTGAAGAGCTTAATCAGAGGAAAAGTTGAGGACAAAGGTGATTTTGCTGAAGATGGCTCATAATTTCTAGAGGGCAGAGAGAAAAATTCTTAGAGACAGGAAAAGGGCGAGAGCTTAGATAGAATGTAACATGAATGAGTTAAAAGAGAAAAGGATATGGAGAATGAAGGCCTGGTAAAGATCTGCATGTATTATATATTAAACCACTTAGTATATGTGTGCTTATTTCTTGTCCTAACGAATTTCAGTATACTGAAAGCCACCATCAAACAATTCTCATGTTGCTGATAGTTGCATATACTCAAGTATAGAACTTGACTGAAGATACCTGTTGGCCATGCATTTGTTTCCATCAAAAATTTATGTGGAAAATACCTCTGTACGAGCTCAGAAAATGTAAATTTTTCCTCCCTTCCATTAGCCTAATAATGCGGTCTCCTTTGAGAAGTGGGAAGAATCACTAGGCACTGTAGAGGGAGTGAGTAGAAGGACTGCAATTCATTTGTAGGTTTTATTCAATAATAACTCTCCTCCATTCACTATTATGTTTTTATTATACTTATAATACATTTAAAGATATTTATTTCATCTACCTATATTATTGATAGAGTCTTAGTGTGTAAACTGTTGGTTGATATTTTCTGTTGATTTTGTAGATTTTAGAGAAATTCCTGGGATGAACAATATAGTTAATTGCAATGTTACCTTCCTGAGCAGGAGTCTCCTGGAATTGTAGTTATGCTAATGAAGGCAGTTAACTAGAAAGTCATGTTAATATTGTTTCTAAACTCTGTGTGTGTGTGTGTGTGTGTGTGTGTGTGTGGTACCTGGTTTTGATTTCCACAGCAATTGATGAGACCTTTCTGATTTCAAGAATTTCATTAAGTCTAGTGGTAGAGACAGGTAAACTATAGATATTAAATATCTAAACCTAAAATATTTAGGATGAGTAATAAATGCTTTATGCTTGGGCAGCAGGGATTTAGAATTAGTAAGAAGTGTTAAGTTTGGGCGGTAAGGGGCATGCGAGGCTTTACAAGGAGATGATCCTTGAGCCTTCTTGTTGGAGTTCATCTGCAGTGGAAGGAACCATTCCAAACAGAGGGAACAGCATGTGCAAGGGTGCATAAGGCAGAAAGATAGGAGATAAGGCAATAATGTAGCTAAATCTAATGGCTCTTTACTCTGTCGTAAGGAATGCTCACTTTATCCTTTTCTACAAGGAGAAAATAGTTGAAATTAGGTACGGGCAAGGGATGGTTAGTTAATAGAATATCTCCAGAACATTTTAAATAATTAGATATTGGATGTTAGGAAAAAGGAAAGGTTAAGTGGGCTTGATTTTTATAACTGGATAATAATAGAGTGGAGTGGGGTGGGGTGGAAATAAGCAGTCACTGGGGGAATGTGACTGTGATAAATTTTATATTTATATATCTCTATTAATATATTTATCTATAGTTGTGTATGAGTATATCTCTCATGGTATTTTTAACCTCATATATCTCTTAAGCTAATCTCTCTGCTTTTCAGAGATAATGAAGTGTATTCCCATGTTTTTATTAGGAAACATTTATCTTGTCTTGCTGCCCCTTTAGCTGTTTACTTGTTCTGCAAGCTTTCATGTTTTCTTGAATAATGTTATGTACCCAGTGGATATTTTTATAATGAAAAGTCACACATAGGGCTTTTTCTCATAGAGATAATATTAGTCACTTCAAGAAAGTGTCATCACACAGAAATGGGCCAGATTGAAAGTTAGCTGGATATGCCTTGCTGGCTGTAGCCATGAGGGGGTTCAGTACTTGTCAACTGATTTAGACGCCACAGGAGAAGTTAACTGAAAATTCTTGAAGAAGTCACAGACAGCATGGAGGCAGACAGACAGACAGGAGGGGGTTGGGGTGGAAAAGAATGCACAGTTTGGGAGGAGGCAGCTCTCTAATACATTTTTGGTTTGTATTAGAGTCTGCCAGATTAGTTAATTTGGTTGAGTTTTCAATCACCGTGCTATTTATTTCATGTGTCATTTAAAAACTGAAATGTTTATAATTCTGTAAGTGAAAACAGTGAGAGAGATTTGGATTTAAATTTTTTTATTTGCCCCTGTCCTCAGTCTTGGTATGAGATAGAAGAGAGTGATGAGCCATCATGAAGTGCCATCACCATGTCTCCCATTTTTCTCTTTCTGCCTCACTTTAGGTCCTCATCACCTCACTCATGACCTATGTTGGGTTCCTATTTCCAGACCTCCTTCCTTCTGATGTATTTCAAACACTGCTAGAAAGGACTTCAGATGCCATTCAGTGAGTCTTAACAATGTGCTAAATTAATTAAACAGGGAGGCCTTTAATTAAACCGTGTGGCTCTAATACCCAGTGGCCTAAAAGCAAACCGACCTCTAAGCCTGTAAATGCATTAAGGTTGGGAAATCAAAACTGAGATCAGTCACAAATAGCCAACTACGTATTAAGCTTTAAAGAATAATTTACTTTCTTTCATTTTTCTCTATACATCCTTTTCCTGACATATAGGCTTCTTTTCCTTTTAGCTTCTTTTGTCGGAGGGCTCCTGACCATTTTTGATTTAAGGCTGCCTGATTCACATAGATTTTTACTCAAACTCTTTAAAAAATTTCAATATGTGTGAGTTTGACTTTTAACAGTGTTTTTTCAGTTAGTTTGGAATTTCAGCCAGACCTCTGGCTTTTATTTTTTAATTTCAATACAAGGTTCATGTTTTTGAAATTTCTTTCCAAAAGGCTTGAATAAAGTCCAAATATTTTACCTTGGCATTTGAAATTTTCCAAGATTTTGTTGCAGATTTATTAACAGCCACTCTTCCCTTCGGTGATCATGAGCCACTCACTCCATGTTTCCTGCTCATGTACCTCACTTTCATTTTGCTTTGCTGACCATCACTAGAGTGTAGGCACCACAAAGGCTGATTGATCTTCAGGAATCTGAGCAATGGGAAGATTTTGAAATGAATGACTCGTTCATGAGTATTCGCCTACATCCTCCTCAATCCCTGCAAATCTAAATCCTGTGCTTTCTGTAAGGGTTAGATTAAATATCACCTCTTCCATGATAGTTTCCCAAATTCCTTCACCTAGAAGAAACAGGTCCTCTGAATTCCGTAATATTTTATTTATGCCTGTTTTGTGATGCTTTTCTTGAAATTGTTCTTTATATATTTTCTGGGATGGAGTCTATATTTATTTGTGTATCTTCCTTAGATCCTAGACTCAAGGTACTTGGTGCATGGTAGGCACTTAGTTAATGTTCCTTGAGCCTATTAATTAATGATTAAAAGAGAACTGAGAAGTGATTGTTGCATGAATGCCTAAATCTCTAGAATAAGTTCCATGTAAACACACATGTAGATCTTTTTTATAAAAATTGAAAAAAAAACACATCTAGTGAAAATTAAATTATAGTCAGTTTTAGTGTCACCCTTCCAATGATTAACAATTTCGATATTAGTAACAGTCATGCTTTATTGAAAACTGACTCTGTGTCAGGCAACCTAATCACTTTAAGTATACTATCATGGATCTTCAAAACCACCTTGTGAGGGACTATATCCACTTAAAGAGCATGTTGAGGCTGAGACCGAGTCTTCATATTTGCTAAGTTTGTGAACTAGGATTTAAATATTGACCTGATTCTAAAGCTCTACTCACTTGGCCATACCTCTGCATTTTTAGATTAAGAAATACTTTTGGTTAACTAAGTTGAATATCTTGTGTGATGTCCACAGTAGAGACACAAACATGAGCAGGAAACCTGGTTATCTGCAGTGACAGCCCTTAGCCTTCTTAATAGAGAGCTGATGACTATACTGCTAGCAAAGGAAGAAGATACTGCTAGTAAACTTTTATTTATTTATTTTTAATTTTTAATTTTTATGCTTTTTAGGGCCACACCCGTGGCATATGGAGGTTCCTAGGCTGGGGTCTAATCGGAGCTACAGCTGTGAACCTACACCACAGTCACAGCAACACCAGATTGAACCGCGTCTGTGATCTACACCACAGGTCACAGCAACTGCAGGATCCTTAACCCACTGAGCGAGGCCAGGAATTGAACCCACAACCTCATGGTTCCTAGTTGGATTCGTTTCCGCTGCACCCTGATGGGAACCCCACGAGTAAACTTTTAAGTGAAGTTGCACAATTTAAGTTGATCTTGGTCACCATTTTCTATAATAATTAAGTATTAAAACCTGGAATCCGGTGGTGAAAGGGAGTTTTGGTAGTCCACCTAACTGTAGCCACCTGATTACAGTTTAAAGACCTGTATATTCTGAGGACCAGGAGTTCACAGGATTGCCTTCCTCTACATTGTCTCATTAACCTAATTTCCCCTGCCTATTCTACCTCTATTCTGATCTCCCAACCAGCCCTGGGAGATGCTAATTGTAAGGTCTCTGGAGTCAGTGGAAGAAGGTAAAAACCACACATGTACAAAACGAACTACAGAACTGCAAGTTTTATTTCACAGCATCAGACTTTTGTCCTTATGATTTTCTTTTTTGGTTGTTAAAAAATTATAATATGGCCAAGTTGGTGAACCTTTAATTCTGTAATTGCATAGTGGGTGTTCATTATTTTTTATATGGGAACCAGGGCAATATTATCTCTCTTTCCTTTCGTTTCTCTAACTGACAAGAGTTGGGTAAGTGAGGAATGTTCTCTTTTTTAGTTTTTAAATTAAAATTTTTTATTATTGAGGTATAATTGACATACAATATTATATTAGTTTCAGGTGTACAACAGAGATTCAACATTTGTATCACCACAATACCACCACGAGAAATTTAGTTACCATCTGTTACCTTACAAAGTTAATGCAATGTTATTGACTAAATATGGCTCTTGCTTTTGTTTTTGTTTTTCTTTCTTCAAACAATTGGCCACACCTGAGCATATGGATGTTCCCGAGCTTGGGATCAAGCCACAGCCACTGCAGAAGCAATGCTGAGTAGTTATGTTGTGAGCCACATGGGGAGTCCTAAATAGAGCTTTCTTGAATGTCTTCGTCCTGCTTCTCTAATCTGTCCCTACTAGTAAGATTTCTGCCTCTTCACTTCACCTCTTCTTTTTGTATCTTCCAATAGTAATAATTATTGTGAATAAAAATTATCCATGTTTTTTTTGTGTGGTGATTTATGTTTTGCATACCCATTATCTTATTTTAGCTAAAAATAACAATCTAATAAAAGTATATTGGTAGTATTTTCATCTTTGTTTTACAAATAAGGGGACAGGTCCTTTTTCTTTTGAATGTGAGAAAAATAGCATTTGTAGTCCTGCTCTCATCAGAGCCATCGACTTCGAGGCTGTATTGTTGTAGCAGAGGACCAGGAGCTATGTAAGCGAAGGATTCCAGCCACTTTAAGGAACTCATGTGCCACCATCTTCAGACTTCTTTTAGCACATGGCACTTACTTTCCCATGCAGAACAAGATATGGACATCTTATCTTCTAACATAGGTTCAATTTATTTCTTGGAAAGTAACCAAAATATAAGCAAATCTAAATAAACTGCTCATTGATTTTTTTTGGTCTCAAATATGAAAGTATATGATGACTTCTGGTATTTCTTTTTTGGGGGGGTGGATGATGAGAGATTTGAGAGTTGGTGTGTGAGCCTACTTTTGAGTTTTGTTGTCAGGATTAGGGTATCTAACTTTGGAAAAGAATCATCCTTGTGTTTGACACAGGACATAAGAACTCCCTCTAGGAATTTTAAATGATATTTCAGCCTGAATTGGTTCATCAAATTACTAGAGCCAGAGAGAATCCATTCAGAGGGATTTTATTTTTATTTTTATTTTGCTTTATTTTTTTTTAAGGGCCACGCCCGTGGCACATGGAGGTTCCCAGGCTGGGGATTGAATCAGAGCTACGGCTGCTGGCCTACACCACAGCCACAGCCACAGCCATGCAGGATCCGAGCCATGTCTGCAACCCACACCACAGTTCACAGCAATGCCAGAGCCCCAACCCACTGAGCGAGGCCAGGGATCGAACCTGCGTCCTCATGGATACTAGTCGGATTTGTTTCTCCTGAGCTACAACGGGAACTCCAAAGAAATTTAATTTTTTTTTTTTCTTTTTACAGCCACACCTGTGGCATATGGAAGTTATAGGGCTAGGGGTCAAATTGGAGCTGCAGCTGCAGGCCTGTGCCACAGGCTTGGCAACACTGGATCTGAGCTGCATCTGTGACCTCTGCTGCAGCTTGTGGCTATGCTGGATCCTTAACCCACTGAGCGAGGCCAGGGATCAAACCCACATTGTCACAGAGACAATATCAGGTCCTTAATCTGCTGAGCCACAACAGGAACTCTCATTCAGAAAGATTTTAACATTTCTTTTAAAAAGGTTTTAAATTTTGTTTTAAATTAAAAATTACCATAAAAAGAGTCTATGATAAAATCTATGTTTATAATATGTGGAATACCTGACATTTGATGGTAGTGATATTATGAGGATTTGACATAAGAGAAATATAGTGTCTTGATTTTTAAACAGCAAATTTGATGAAGATTTAAAGAACAGCAAGGATTTTTTTTTTTAATGGCCACAGCTGTGGCATATGGAAGTTCCCAGATCAGGGATTGAATCCAAGGTGCAGCTCAAATCTATACCACTACTGCGGCAACTCTGGATCCTTTAACCCCTGAATTGGATTGGTATTGAATCTGTGCCTCCACAGTGATCCAAGCTGCTGCAGTCAAATTCTCAACCCACTGCACCACAATGGGAGTTCCTAGGGTTTTTTAAAAAAATTTAAGGGCAAGTATTTTGTAAGTGAATGAAGCAGAGGTTGGTTTTTCGATCAGAGCCTTACCTTGTCTTCTTTATTAATATATAGATATACAGGAATTGGCTTTATGATAACAAATAATAAATCCTTTCAACATCTGAAAAGAAAAAAAATTGCTATTTGCTTAACATTTTGATTTGTAAAGCAGAATTTTAAAAAATGAATGCTTTCAGGATTTTGTGTGTGTGAAAAAGGTCCTTAGCTGAGAACAGTTTTCTAAAGCTAGTTACTTTCTTAGTCTGTGTTCCTAGCCAAGTGTGACAATAACAAGCTCTTCCCCTAGGGATGAGTTACTGGCCACAGGTAGATGGATCATAAGCCATTTACACCATTGCTTCATCATATAAGACAGAATATGTTGTTATTAGATTTGCAATACCATTTACATGGAAGCTTTACTTAGAGAATCTGTAAGTGCTTGCCTATCACTGAATAGTTGCTGTAAATCCACAGGGTGAATGCTTTGAAGCTATTTCCTTTGAGTTAAAGTGATTCACCAAATAGAGAAATCATAGCCATCATGTTTAAAGGTACCTGAGTACATAGGAAAGGAAATAGGGCTTCCAGTTCACACATCATGCAATTTCTTTGTGTAAATTGCCTTGGGGAATAATATTTTTTAAAATATAGGTATCCATAGAAGATAGGAATAGCGGATCATTTGCTTCTCATTGCTCACATTTGCTAAGACTCTTATAAAGATTTTCCCTGGGCACATGAATCAGTTTAATAATGATTGCCGCCAGTTGGTGGCTAGACATCAGACTGCCAGCCTACTCAACAGTGTTGCCATCTGCTATTTGGATTCACAGTGTGCTGCTGCTATGCACCACCTCATTAAGAAGGGGACCCTTGTGAGCTATAGACAGTAGCTTATTCAAGTGAGCTAAGGCAATCTTCTCCCCAAGCCACATTTGTAAAGGTTGCACGCATCTCATTTATTTGGGAATTGCTCTGTGCTGATCATGCAGTCTGATAGTTCACTGTCTCTGATCACTTAGATGTTAGTCTTTCTAGCCAGGTCCTTGTTTCAAAGCAGCATTAAAATACAAAAATTATTATTTCAAATATTTGTAAAAAAAAATCCTGTTTTTTGGTAATATAGTTACATCTTGAGATGATATTAATCAATATCTTGCCAAACACACAGATTTTTTCTTTTCTTTTCTTTTTTTTTTTTTTTTTTTGCTTTTCAGGGCTGCAGATGCCGCATATGGATGTTTCCAGGCTAGGGGTCTAATCAGAGCTGCAGCTGCAGGCCTACGCCAAAGCCACAGCAATGCCAGATCCGAGCTGCATCTGTAACCTACACCACAGCTCATAGCAATGCTGGATCCTTAACCCACTGAGCAAAGCTAGGGATTGAACCTGCATTCCTCATGGAGTCTAGTAGGATTACTTACCGCTGAGCCATGACAGGAACTCCCACAAAAATTTTTAGCAAGTGTATCATAATTCATTGGACTTTTTTTGGGTAGACTTTCCAGTTCTGAAGGATTTTTTTTTTTCACTTTGGTAGAGATCCTATTGCCTAGTTTTCATTTCTTGTAAACTGATTTTCAAAGGTTTTCATTATTTTCCTTTTTTCTTCTTCCACTAAATACAAGGCAACTCTGAATGCAAAATATTTGTGTTTGTCAGATAAAAATGAGTGGATTTTATTCAACCCCATTGATCACCTTTAGCATTTTTACAGGAAAATGAAAATGTATTTGCATAGCTCATATGGTATTTAGATCCTCTCCATCTGCCTCAATAGGTAATGAATTCTGTAGTACTTTAATAATTAGACAGATATATCTCCAAATTGGGCTGGTTTCACACTGCAAAGGATTCATGGGCTCAGGCACTCCTCTCTCACTTGCCATATGAGCATTTACTCAGATTTCATACCTGTACTTACTGACATCCAGAATGTATTTCTTAAACTCTGTGCTTGTTAGTAGATACTCTGTGAAGAAAGGCTTTGGTGGGCCAACTGAATGGGGAGTAGGACAGCTCAGACTGGCTTCTCCACAATGCAGACTCTGAGGTGTAGCTTAACCTACAGGATGTTTGTTAAGAGGAGCTCTTGTGACCAGTCCTTGTAAAAAAAAGAGTGGAAGAAGGAGGAGTGGGTAGAAGGAAAAGCTGAGTTGTAATGCAGGGCCAACAAGAGCCTTGGCCACCTCCGCAGGGAGCCCTGGAGTTGAAATGACCTTCAGAGTTGTCCTGAGATGGGCAAGAGAACAACTTTGTTATCTGGCACTTTCGGGTCATTGGATGTAGACAACCCCAAGAAGGAGTGCGACCCTAGGTGGGGTAGTTCCCTGCAGCTGAGGCAATTCCCAAAGAGGGCTGATGGCTGCAGGCAGCCTGCTGACAGCAAACAAGGAGCAAGTTCTTCCTTGAAGGGGGATGTGGGCTGTACATCATAATGCTGCCACACCGGCTGGATCAAATCATCTCTCTCAGAGAGCTGTACTAAACTTCCACATATGAATGGGTTTGAGAATCTGGCACTGGAGAAGCTTTCCAACTTTGTTTTTCTCCTAACATCAATTCATATCCAATGGAACTAGTGTGCCACAGAACATAATATGATAAATATCTTCCTAATCTTACAGTGTCTTGTAGGCTGTGTTAAAAGAACTGAGTACAGATGGCTTTCTCTATGTTCTCTTGCTTATAAATCCTGTTTGAAAACTTTGGTGTTGCCATATTAATTATGGACTTACAAGTCACATACTCAGGTGTGTGGGAAATGGGCTCCACTTTGCCAAAAGTGACCTTAATTTATTTTTTAAGCTCTCCTTCTGCTTAGTGGCAAACACACACACACACACACACACACACACACACACACACACACACACCCAAATCCTTAATTTTAGTCATTTTCCAGGTATCCAGACATCCTATTTTAAAGTAAGTTAATACAACATCTTCTTTGGGTTTCAGCTAAGCTCCAGGGGACTTCGGTCATGTCCAGGCCTGGGGGTAGGGGGTATATCCGATTCTTGATTGGCATCTGTCCACATCTGGCATCAACTGAGATAAACAACGTCCTTTCTGGTTTTCACTGACATCCTCCTTCTCCATGCTGACATCTGATGAGATGTCTTCATCTCCAGCCAGTACTTCTTCAGAGTCCACATTCCATCTCTGGCCAAGAGGTTCCTTGAGTCTTTCAACTCTTGGGGTCATTTTTCAAATGTTTTCAATCTCACCAAGAAAAACACTAGCTTGATTCTGTGATCCCATAATGTCTGTGAGCTTGTTTAGGATCTTAGTTATTCAAAGCAGAGTCTTAAAAAATGAAGTATAGTTGATTTACAAAGTTGTGTTTCAGGTGTTCAGCAAAGTGATTCTTGATTGGCATCTGTCCACATCTGGCATCAACCATAATTCAAAAAGATACATGCCAGCAGTTAACTTTTTTGCTCCACCCATGATTTACTTTCTCCTCACTTAGTGTTGAGATGATTTTTTTTCTTTGAATGAGTCTGGAAGAGGTAGGTATGGAGGAGATTGCCTAGACAATTATCCCTCCAGTCCTACATTTTATGCCATTATTTTGGTCTTCGGAATCTCAAAGCCAATTAACTAACTTTTCTTTTGATGAACCTTCTATGACCTCTCTTCCCCAAGGCATGAAAGCTACAAGTCTAGTTTGGCTGGAGAAATGAGCTTGGGTGGGGGATAGCTGCCAGGTAGGAAAAAAAGCATTTGCCTCTAGAGAAAAATAACCATAGTTTTACTTCACTATTCTATTCAGTTAGTCTATTAATTTATCTTCATGAAAATATTACCTGTATTAATTTCTGTAGATTTATGGTGGGTTTTGATATCTGGTAGTGTAAATCTTCCAGCATATTCTTCAAGTCTGTATGGCTATTCTAGGTCCTTTCTATATCCATGTACATTAGATTCAGTTTATTAATTTCCTAGAACAAAACCCTGATAGGATGTTTACTGGTATTACACTGACTCTATAAATAAATTTGGAGAAAAATAAAAATATTGATCTTGAATATACTGTCTTCCTTCCAACAATCAACATTGTTTGTACTTCTATTTATTTAAATCTTTAATTTCTCTTGGCAATATTTTATAGTCTTCGGTGTAGAAAAATTGTTAAGTATTAAAATTATTTTACTTCAAAGTATTTGATGTTTTTGATACTCTTGTAAACTTGAAATATTTTCATTTGTCCAAATGATCCAGTACAATAATGCATACTGCAATTGATTTTGATAGTGAAACCCTGTATCATTTGATATGTTGACCTCATCATTGTTCTAATAGTTTATTTGTAGATTAAGATTTTCTACGTATGGTAGATCTTACAGTAACAATTTAATTTTTTCCTCCCCAATATATATTCCCGTTTTTTTCTCTGCTGCACTGTCCTAAGACATCAAGTGCAATGTTGAGAGGTGATGAGAGTGAACACCCTTGCCTTAATCTCAACCACAAGTGGAAAGATTCAATGTTTTACCATTAAGTATTTTGTTAGCTCTAGGTTTTTAGTAGATAATCTTATCAGGTTAGGAAATTTCCCTTCTATTTCTAGTTTGCTGATAATTTATGTTAATGAGTGTTGACTTGTCAACTGCTTATTTTGCCTTTATTATCATGTTTTTTTCTCATTTTTTTCTGTTATATGTTATGTTAATGTTTAAATGTTAAACCAATGTCATGATGTATTAGCCTCTTTACAAGTCGCAGATTCTATTTGAATATTTCATTTAGCATTTCAGCACCTACATTTGTGATGTCTGTTGACTTCTGAGTAAGAAAGAATTACATGGCTTGCCTCCAATTTATATTTCCTGGAAATATTTTCAGGAAAGAAAGCAAACAAATAAGCTAGGCTAATAACCTTGTAAACATAGTGATAAGAGACTTTATGTAAATAAAGTAATATTAATTACTAGGACATGAGTCCTTATCTATGAAGTACTTTCAGTAGGATTTCCCTGATTTAGAATTGACTACAGCAAATAAAATCACAATCCATGCATTTATGGGGCATGGTTCTCAGGAAAGTATCACATATGTTATACAATTACCTGGGTATAAAATGGGAATTATCATCACCTAAAATGCTCCATGTTGTGTGAAGTGACCTCCCTTAGAGTACGTATCTTTCCAGCTTGGGCTAATAGCTCATCCAGTGCAAGAAGGAAGGAAATGGGAAATATGGACATTGTACAGGACTTCTCCCTGCTTTGCCTATGCCTCTCGATTGCTTATATTCTTGTGATTATTAGCAAAAATTTATCATGGGTAAAAATCTCTAATTCCTATGAGTCTTCAAGTCTGATTTGACAATCCTCTTTTATGTCGGATCCATCTGTAATTTTCCCTTTTTGTAATATCCTTGTCAGGTTTGGTATCAAAGTTATGCTTGTCTTATAAAACAGGTTGAGGAATATTAAGTTTTCCTTTTGGAAACCTCTGAAATTCCTCCTCGTTCAGCAAAGATAGGAAATCAAAAACACTTGGCCAGGGTTGAGGGAGGTGGAGAACATTGGTGGTCTCCATAATTTTTCCATTTATTTTGCTAGTCTGGGCTTTGAAGAAACTAGAGAGAATGACTACTGCAAGTATAATCCAGCATTAGCCCTGACTACAGCTGCTGTGCAGATGTGGTACAATTCATAACAGAGATAAAAAAAGGCTCAGGTATCTAGTATGTGTCCATTGATCTGATGTATGTATACTTTTCAATCCCAGTCAAAGACGAAAGAGGATCAGAAATAGTTGGCTGCATTATAGTTATGACCAGGAGTGGCCTTGAAGTTGAAGGTCACTGGAAAGGGCAAGCCTTTCTTTTTTTTTTTTGTCTTTTTTTGTTGTTGTTGTTGTTGCTATTTCTTGGGCCGCTCCCACGGCATATGGAGGTTCCCAGGCTACGGGCTGAATCAGAGCTGTAGCCACCAGCCTACGCCAGAGCCACAGCAACGCGGGATCCGAGCCGCGTCTGCAACCTACACCACAGCTCACGGCGACGCCGGATCGTTAACCCACTGAGCAAGGGCAGGGACGGAACCCGCAACCTCATGGTTCCTAGTCGGATTCGTTAACCACTGCGCCACGACGGGAACTCCGCAAGCCTTTCTAATAAGCAGAGTTGTGAGTGGCATACCTGGTCATCTACTTGATGCAGAGGAGAACTGGTTCTAAATGAGAATACGTAGTTTACTGGCCAGTGGCTAATGACTTGACTTGTTCAGGGGCTTGGATGGAAAAAAGGTCTGGATAATGGAGCCAAGTAAGTCTGGTGTAGAGGAATGTGGATGGACATATGGGAGTGGACACAGACTGTGAAGATTTTTGTCTCACACATTAACATCCACAAGAAAGCATCCATTTTGGAAGGGATAACTTAAACACCAAACAAATAAAATGTCTTTGTCTAGTTGAAGTTAGTCAGGCTTTGTTATCAGACACCCTATGACAGGCACATGAATGGAATAGCTACCTTGGCAGAGCTGGAAATTATATATGGGCTCAACACATGGGCCGTCACTTACCAAGGCTGATCCAGCTATTGTGGCCTCTGAAGGTCCATTCTGTCAGCCACAGAGACTGTTACTGACCCCTCAACATGGCACTGTTCCTCAAGTAGACTGGTCATCTGGTGGCAAGTTGACTATAACAGGCCTCTCCCATCTGAGAAGAGCTAGTAATTTATCCTCACAGGGATAGAACCTAGTTCAGGTATAGGTTTGCCTTTCCTACCTGCAGAGCCTCAGGCAGGACTACTGTAAAGCACTTACATAGTATCAGACCACTTGATGGTGATGAAGGTACAAGGGTAGGCCCATGACCATGGGATTTCCTGGTCCTATCACATACTGCAGACATCACCTGCAGTCTCATACATGTAGTCAGCCTTGCAGAGTGTAAAACAGTCTTCTAAAGTCATAGCTAAAGTATGAGTTTTTAGGCAACATTCTGAAATATTGGGTTGTCTTCCTTCAGGATACAGTGTATTCATTAAACCAGAGACCTTCATGGTGTTGTGTCCCCAATAGGATGATTATGAGAGTCAAATGGAATGGCAAAAGGAGTGGCTTTATTTACAGTATTCCCAATGACTTCTTATTGGAAACATGCATGCTTCCTGCCCTGTGGCTCTGCCCTCTGTAAGTTGGAGTCTTGGTTCCCAGAGAGGTATATTCTTGTCATGGGCTATAGTAATGTTTCCATTGAGCTAAAGAAATGGTTGCCACTAGGGCACTTTGTACTCCTTGTGCCCAGGGGCACGCAGATGAGGAATCACCATATTCACAGCATCGTCAACCCTCATGAGCAGGAGGTCAGCTGCTTACACAAAGTGGAACGGGGAGGCATATGTGTGGATCCCAGGTGAGCCACTTGGTATCTCCCATTGCTCCCTTTCCCTACTGTAATCGTGAACAGACACTTGTGGGCATCTCAGAAGGGAATGATTACTAAGGGTTCAGACCCTTAGATGTGATAATGTTTATATCACATGATCAGGTGAACCACTAAGAACTGCTGAGGTGATTAAGGTGATGGGAATCCAAAATGGATAGTGGAGAAAGGAGAGGGTAAGGACCACTTGCAGCCCTGAGATCACCTGAGAGGGGATGTAGTTCATCATACTAACCTTCATCTTCTAAGCCTCCCCCCAGGAAGAGAGACCCACAGGAACCATGGAGGCCTTGCTCCCTGGGGAGAGCTGGGCAGCACAAGGCATGGACCATGGTAGCCATGAAAGTACACCACCCAGATCTCCTGCAGACAGGAGCATACTGACTGAGGGCCCCTGCTGTTCTCTGCATCCATTATTTTTGTGCTGAGGCTACTTTCCCATGGGCTGTTTTCACTGGAACAACCATGGAGCAGGTATCCTAATGCGTGCCTATTCCTGTGAAACATGGGACTCCTCTGAGCAGCAAGTTCTGACCTGAAACTTTCCTGGAATTGGGTTGCCATCTGAGACTCTTTGCTACTCAACCCTCTTTCCTTCTCCCTCTCTTTCAGAGGGGTGAGACAGGCTAGGTAGTCTGAAGACTCTGCTGCTTTGGCTTCCTATTTCAACCTTTCTCAATAAAATCTCTTGTAAATCTAATCCCATATTTGCATGTGCTTCTTGGAGGACCTGAACTAACAAATTTGGACTAGGTTTTGGCAGATAGTTAAGTAACCTGAGGATCAGTTTTGTATTACTGAGGCTTGTTTTTTTGAGCAAGTCCATGGTAGATTTTATTGCAAGGCTAGTTTAGCCCTACTTAAGTGAGGTGTAACCTTCCTGGGATCCTAGTGAAAGTGTGGAGTTTGCCATGAGGACTCTTCAATGTGGCTGAATGAAAATTAAAATAGTTTGGGGAATTGTTTAGTGTTCAGTAATGGACAGAGAGGGATCTGTATTTAAATTTCTGAATTTTTTTCCTCTACGTATCTTCTTTCTCGCTGATACTCTGCCCTGAAAATTCAAGACATCTGTCCCACTTGATACTAATCTTTGTCTCCTCAACTTAGCAAGACTGCTCTGCTCTGCTCAAGCTCTTCCTCCTTCAGTGTGATCCAGAGGCAATGGGAGGATCACCCTGTTTCACCTGCCAGGGATTGGTCCTTTGCTGCCAGTTGTCCAAGGTCTGAAAAGCTGCTTCACACAACTATCTTCCTAGCTTCTTGAAACACTGATTGCTAGTCTTTTGCAAACTTTCTAATATATGTATTTAAAGGTATAAATTTCCCATAAGCATTTGTTTTCACAGCATCCCACAAAGTTTTGATATGTTGTATTTTCATTAGAATTCATTTCAAAGTATTTTCTAGATTTCACTGTGATCTATACTTTGACTTCTGGATCATTAGGAGTATCTTCCTTAAGTTATAACCATTTGGGAAATTTTTTAATATTTATATAATTGATTTCTGGTTCATACTCTTATAGGGTTTCAGTCTTTTGAAATTTGTTCAGATGATTTGTGATCAATCACATGGTCAGTTTTGGTAAATGTTCTGATTGTACTTTAAGAGTATGTATTCTGAAATGTTTGGAGATGTTTTACAGCATGTCTTTCATATATGCACTGTGCCAATATGTAGGAAATAGTAGAAGCTCAATCCATATTAAATGACTCAAAGGTGGGAATTCCAGACCAAATACGAGATGATGATTATGATGTCTCACGGGTACAGGCAGGGAGAAAATTATTTCTGGTAAAAATAAAACTTCAAAGGGGAAACAAGTCACCATGTGTAGTTCTTCTGCCTCCCTGATTCCAACCAATATTAATAACAGCTATTTATGTTATGGAAATTATCCCACTATTTTTCCTTCCTGTACATCTATCAATTCTCCCTTCATTAGCTGTAATCTCTGTTATCTCGAGTGCTACGTGACAGTAGAAAACAGTATTTTAGGAAAAATTAATGATACTGATCTATAAGGCTCACAGAAATATAAGAAATGGTTAATTTTATTTCTCTGAACAATTCATTGATTACTTCTGAGATTACATGAGTTTAGAAGATATCTAATATTGCTATCTGATGGTAAAATGTTTCAAGTAGAATTTTTTTTTAATGTTACTCATCTTTATTCTCTTCAGAATCATTTTTTAATTTTCCAAGTTTTAGTGTCACTTTTTCTTCTAAATGTCACTCAAGGTTTAGCGTTTATTAACATACAGCTTCTAGGAAATACATTTAATCTTCCTATTTAATCCTTCTGCCAATGTTGTTCTGGACAATGAAATTCTAATGATAGAAAGAAAGGAGAATACGGATTTAGACAGGGCTAACAGCACATTTGCTAGGCTTCTAAGATGCCTCTTTTGAACTCTCTTCCAGTCTGATTCCAGCCACAGCTCTGGTGAACAGCTCTGGGCAGGTTTCACCCTCACCTCAGGCATGCATCAAGAATCTAGCTTCCTGTTCCAAATGTCCTCTGGTGCAGCACATGTGATGCTATGGCACCAGTGGGGCTCTCCTGGGGTGGGGGTGGGGGGGTAGCCCCATGAGAGTAGCCCTCAGAACACAGGTGATAGCTGCTGAGAGATAAATGCTTCTCCTTTCTGTCCCTGAGGCAGACAACTCTGAGACAAAGTTTAATAAGAATCCTGGGGAGGTGCTGCACAAAGTAGCCATGAACTCTCATGGACCACTGAATAACACCACCTCATTTTGCTTGGATTTTCTTTCCCTTTTCTCCGTTTGGTCCCCTCTGTCGCATTCCTGTTCCCCGGGATCATATTTCCTCATAGAATGTGTCTACTGCTGTTTTAGGCTCTGCTTTCAAGAATAATCTAGATTATGACAGGAGGTTAATAGGCTGTTTGTTGGTAGGCTAAAGAGTACAGGAATATAATTTCCCTTGACTCTGCACCTGCTACATGGAAACACTTATTTAGCTGGGAGCGAGTTTATGGTACTTTCGATGATTTTCCACCTTTTTCCTTTTGGAAAGTTCATCATCCATCCTGACGCCTGAGCGCCTAAAGAAAAAAAGTTGTCACAAATTAGCTTATAACTGAATAGGCAAATTTCTTTGTGATGACAGCTCTAAGTGTTTTTTTCTTTGTGAGGGTGCCTTCCTTATTTGACTGGATATTTCAATCTAATAAGGAGGAGCCCTCAGTCTACTTAATGAGGTAAAGCTTTTTGTTGCTTTGGAAACAACCATATCGCATTTCTTATTCTCCTTGGTTAAAAAGCTGAAGCTTTTACTGCTCTAATCCTTTTTGCTAAGACACTCAAACATAACCTTACAAATGTAAAAATTAGTAGAATACTTTGAGGACTCTCTTATTCATGAAAAACTGAAGGAATATCTTGAAAGATTTGGGGGTTATTAGGAATAAATTAAGGTTGCCCACATGCCAGCCCCATGAAAAATGTTAGCAGTTGCAATTTTTTACTCATTTAGGGTATTAAAGAAACTACAGAGAAAAAAATGGTAAATTCCCCTCCCTCCTCACTGGAACTTATGTTCTAGTGGAGAAGAAAGTGAGATCGTGAGAAAATTAAGTAAGTAAAATACACAGCAACTCAAATAGAGGCTACAGATAAAAATAAACTGGGGATGGGGAATGAATGTGCAAGTTTTTTGTTTTCTTTTGTTTCATTTTCAGGTCTTACTGAGAAAATGACATTCGAACAAAAACCCGAGGAGGAGAAGAGTCAGTTAAATGGATTTTGAGGGGAGGATCATTTAGGAAGTGAGAAAAGCCATCCCCAAAGCCCTGAGATGGAAAGACGCCAGTGTGGTTTGAGAGACATGAGCATCAGAAGGAGGTTAGAAGGGGCATGGGGAAAGGAGGCAGTGGCAGATCATCTTGATGGATGGAGGGCCATACTATGCACTGAGAGAGATTCTGAAAACCTGGGAGGATGCTGTGGTATTACAATGACTGGGGTGGTACTATGGGGTTTAGTGGATAGGCAGCATTTATGTTAAAAGTACAGTAATGTTCAGGATAGTTCCATCCAGCGAAGTATTTTTCCATATTTTATTTACCTTTAAAATGCCTTGCTGCTCATTCACGTAGACGTAAAACTTTACTTTTTTGCTAACTTCTAAACTCCATTCATGGCATGCTAGGCTATTGGAATCTACTTTTCACTGAAAACAAGTAAACATCCTGGATAAAATGTAATTAATCAATTTTGGAAAGCTTTTGCTAATATTTTTTCAAATATTTTTCTGCCCCAGGCTCTCCCTCCTTGCTTTTTAGGAGCTCAGTTTCATTTGTGTTAGACCACTTGATACTACTTCATCAGTCACTGATACTTGTTTATTTAATTTTTTTTTCAGTGCACTTTTATTTGGATGATTTCTAGCAACCTGTTTTCAAGTTTAATGATGCTTTTGACTATTTTGTCCAACCCACTGATAATCCTATCAAGTAATTTCAGATATATTTTTCAGTGTTAGGATTTTTCATCTCATTAAAAAATATTATCTGGGAAGTGCCCTGGTGGCTCTGCAGGTTAAGGATCCGGTGCTGTCACTGTTGTGACAAGGGTTGCTGCTGTGGTGAGGGTTTGATTCCCTGGCCTAGGAAGTTCTGCATGCCACAGGTGTGGCCAAAAAACATAAAATAAATAAAAAAAGAAAAAAGAAAAATATTATCTGTATCTCTCTTGAAAATTCTTTACTTCTTCACATATTACATCTTATTTTAGTAAAATTCCTTAATATACTTGTCATGGTTAAAGATCTTGTGTACTAAGTCCCAACATCTGTACTAATATATGCTCTGCTGATTAATGAGAAAAGTAACACTGCAGGGCAGTAGAAATGAATGGTCTTTCAAGAAAAGGACCTGAGTCAGCTGGACAGTTCTAAGAAAAAAAAAAAAAAATCACTTACTGTACACCATACTCCAAAGTCAATTCTATGTGGTCAGTAGACTTAAAGATTCAAAAAACAATGAATCTATTTTAAATAGTAAAATAGAAGAAGGTCCTTGTTGGCAATGGTTTTTTAGGATAGCAAAGGCACTAACCATAAAAGAAGATGAAAAAGCTGTATTTCAATAAAAATTTAAAATTTACAGTCACTAAAATTTAACAATGAGATGGTTAAAATAAGCCACAGACTAGGAAAAGTGTTCGTTTGCTTTTTGCAGTACTCATAAATGAAATTGACTCACGTCTGGCATATAGACATCAAATTGAAAAAGACAAATAACCTCTCTAAAAACGGAAAAAAGACTTCAAAGTCATTTTACTAAAGAGGATATTCAAATGACTAATAATTACATGAAAATATGCTTTTTCATTAGTCATCAGAGAAGTGTAAATTGAAACCATACAACCACCAAATGTTGGTGAGGGTTTAAACAATGAAGACTCTCATTACACTGCTGATGGGAATGTAAATTTGAAAACCTGTTTTTGTACTATCAACTATAGCTAACCATAAACATAACCTATGTCAGAGCAATTCTACTTTTAGGTATATATCCTAATAGAAATATGTATCTATGTGATACATATATATCTTTAGATACATAAAATATACTGATAAGTATAATAATGTTCATAGCAGTATTATTTGCAATAGCCCCAAACCTGGAAATAATATGAATATCCAGTATCAGTACAAGGGACTAATTACAAAAGACATTTGATTCCATTTTGTAAACTGTAGAGAATAGGCAATTTATGGACTATGGTTGCTAGGACTAAGGTTGCATAGTCCATAAATGGGCAATTTGATAACCAAAGAGTAAGGAGTTGTTTTGAGGTAATGAAATGTTCTAAAATTGACTGTCTGACAAAGGTTGCACTTACCTATGAAAATACTAAAGAAACATTAAACTTCACATTTTAAGTGGATGAAAACTGTTTGTGAACTAACTATATTTCAATATAGCTGAAATTGAAAAAAACAGTATAAATGATTAATTGCAGTATAGTCATAGAATTAAATGCCATGCAGCATAAAATAAAATACAGACCTGTTACATGTAACAATAATGGATGAATCTCAAATGTAATATGGAATGAAATAAAAATACTACAGAATAGTATTTTTGAATAATGCATTTCATGTGAAATTAAAGACAAAACTAATCTATGTATCAAGGATAAGACAATGGTTATATTTGAGAAGGTGCCTCTAACCGGGAAGGGGGCTGGAAGAGCTAGGCAATGCTCTATTTCTTGATCTGGGTGGTGGCTGCAAGGGTATGTTTGTGTTAGTCTGTGTAAGTTTCTTGAACTGTACATTTACAGTTTGACTACTTTTCTGGATTTTGTACTTCAACAAAAGTTTATTAAACATTTTTCAGAAATCCAGTTCAGTAAGTTGTCCTATTAGTAAGGATTGAAAAGAAAGACTAAAAGAACACATAAACATTTTGATAGTTTTTGTGGATTGGGATGATGCTGAATCTTTATTTTCTGGTATACAATTTTCAGTATTTTCCAATTACTATAGTGGACATACATTACCTTTATCAGTAGAAAAAAATGCTATAAAAATACAATTGTGTTAGATCTTGTATTAGGTTTAATACTAATTTAGTCACAATGTAAGGACTTTGGTTTTTGCTTTCAGATAGGAAGGGATTGCCATTTTAGAGTAGAGATCTGGGGGCTTCTGGGCAGCCTTGCCAGGAACTCAAAAAACGGGCCCGGTCTTTCAGTAGGGAAGAAGAGAAGTGCTGGGGTAGGGACCATCAGTAGGTGGGGCCCTGTAAACCCGAGGGGTAGGGGGTTACAGTCCCAGTAAAGAAGGGGGAGAGTGGCCAGGGCAGGGTTGTAGTCCTCCTGGAACCAGGGTCCTGCAAAACTGTAGTCAGACCAGGGACCACCCTACCTCCATGCTGAATAAATTGAAAGACTGTAGTCTAATTACTGTAACTCCCCATGTTTTTGTGAAGCCAGAAGCTAAGTGTTTTGTTTTTTAATTTTTATGAGGTTGTTAAAAACAAAACAAAACAAACAAACAAAAGACAAGCGACAGAGGCTGTTCCTGGACTGCAAATCCTAAAATATTTTTTACTTGGATTTTTACAGAAAAACTCTGCCAACTCCTTGATTAAGAAACTCTAGGCTGATAAAATTTTAAGGTATTTTAAAATGTTACCTGGGTAAGCTCTTGGAGGAGCTGGGTGTGGAATGGGTCCGCAGGGGCACTTTTGCTCAGTGGTATCAGGAGATGTGGTACTGCCCAGGCTCGTCAGACACAGGAAGTCAGAATCCACTGAGGAGAGAGTAAAAACTCACCTCTGGAGACTCCAGCCAGGATAGGAATGGTCAGGCACCAGAAGCCACACACAACTGGCTCGTCCTGGCAGAGGGCTCCAAAGGATGAGCGAGGGTCACTGAAGCTCTCAGCGAACTGCAAAGGAAGGGAGGTTTCATCTTGGAAAGCAGCACAGTCACTCCTGGAGAAGCCAACAGAGCGCCCTGCCGCGTTTTCTCTTCTCTTCTCTGCTGTAGAGAGCCGCGGGAACTGCGAGGTCGGCTCGCGCATCTGTAACTTTTGGAGAAGCGCCGCGTGGGTGCGGCTGCTGCCCGGCGCCTGCGCAGCTGTGCTCGCAAGATCCTCCCACCGCGCAGGCTCCGCGGGTCAGTCCGCAGGGGGGCGGGGGGAGCGACCCTGTTTGGGTACCGAGGGCGGGGGGAAGCAGGGCGGAAGAACTTGTACTGCGTCTTTTGCTGAACAATTTTGAGAGTTAGTAGTGAACACCATAACCCTTCACCCTTAAATATTACCGATATTTGATCTGCGCAAAAGACAATTTAATTCAGCCAATATCTCAGTACTATCTCCTAAGAATGAAAGCTTCTGCTACATCACGGTTTCTCTGTCGCGACGCTATTGATTTGGGGGAGGACGATTCTATGTTGTGAGGTTAGGGGGACTGTCTTGTGCATTTCCAATGCTTAGTTGCACTCTCGACCTCTACATAGTAGATGCCAGTAATAACCTTCCCTTTCCTCCCCAACTATGACAACCAAAAAATGTTTTCAGACACTGTCAAAAATGTGAGGTGGAAGGCAGGGCGAAGTGACTCCAGTTGAGGACTACTGAACTGTAGGGTCACAGTGCTGTGTCTTAGGAATTGTATCAGTCATAAGGAGTCGGAATCCATTAAATCTTATTACATTACTATGCTTTATATACAGTCCATGTTAGAATTTCTGATCGCCCCTCCCCCACACCAGCCCAAATCTTTGCTTACCCTAGTGTTGTTTGTAAAATATAAAAATCCAGGATTTAACAAGAATCGCGTATTGATTTTTGTTAGCAAGTCCCTTTAGTTTCCTTCAATTTAGATTACTTCCTCGGCATTTTTGGTTTGTTTTCTGGCAGTGGCTTTTTGGGAAAGTTCAGGCCAGTGGTTTTCCAAAATATCCTTCAATTTGGATACTCATATTGATCCTCCTTGTAAAATTCACATTGAAGTTTTTGTTTGTTTTGGTTTTGGCTGGAATTCCACTTAGGTGATGTTGTATCTTTTTTTTTTTTTTTTTTTTTTAAATTTTAGAACAACCAGGAGTTCCCGTCGTGGTGCAGTGGTGAACGAATCCGACTAGGAACCATGAGGTTACAGGTTCTGTCCCTGCTCTTGCTCAGTGGGTTAATGATCCGGTGTTGCCGTGAGCTGTGGTGTAGGTCGCAGATGCGGCTCAGATCCTGCGTTGCTGTGGCTCTGGCGTACGGATAGCAAAAAGACAAAAAAAAAAAAAAAAAAAAAAAAAAAAAAATTTTAGAACAACCATTTATCTTCCAGTGATTTGAGATGCCACTTTTATCACATAATTCCCACATTGTACTTGGCTCTATATCTGTATTTTCTATTTTCTTCCATTGATCTGTTTGTCTACTCACATGTAATCTTACATTGTTTCAATTATAGAAACTATAATATTTCCAATATCTGGTAGAGCTAGGCCTGCCTCATTGCTGTTTTCTTATTTTGATTTCCTATTTTTTGGGTAATCTTGCTTATTTTTTTTTCCCATGCAAACTGTATAATCTGGCTCCACAAAGAATAGTTTCAAAATTGGCATTAATTTATAATTTTACATTATTCAGTTGTCTAGCAAGATTTATTTTTCCTTTTATTCAAGTCCTAGTTTTGCACCTTTAGAGAAAGCTTTAAAGTTTTTCTTGTGTAAGTTTTGCACAGTTCTTTTTAAGTTTACCCCTAGGATATTTTTTCATTTTTATTGGTAATGTAAATGGGGTCATCTCTGTTTCCTCTGTAACTGTTTATTGCTTAATATATGAAGACATTGATTTCTATATGTAATTTTGATCCTGCTCTCCTATTGAATCTCCTATTGCTTCTGGTTTTGCATTGATTTTATCAGCATTTCTATTTATACTTTTATATAATACCAGTGATTATTCTTTTTAAAGCTCAAATTTCCTGTCTCTGGCTTCTGTGTTCATTTGACAACCTCAGATGTCTTGATAGCTTCCTTGCTTTTGGACACTTTCAGAGTTCTAGTGTCATTAGAACAGTTTCATTTACTGCTCCAGACCTAGAATCAGCCATTTCTTAAAGGAGTCTTCATTGCTTTCAGTGCAAATGGTATTTATGACCACAATCTGTGCACATAAGGATGTTCATGGCTGAAAAACTTGTTACTTCTCAGGCATTTCAATACAAGTAATAGGAAGTATGTGGTTTTTCCAAAGAAAGAGTAGTTAATCGTAAATTTGTGCTGATATTCCAACTTTAGTGAAAGATTATAGAATTTTTTACTTAGCTTAATTTACATTGCATTTCTTTTCTGCTGAAAAGCATGGTTCCTAATAATATTAACATAATTGCTTACTTTTTCCCGTAATATGTATAATAGTTTCAAAATAACAGTACTAATGTTAGAATGAATTGTTAAAGTGCTAAATGCAGTTAATACAGCTAGGTTTATTTGTTGTAGGTTGTTTTCAAAATTAGATTGCTTAATTTAAAAGAAAATTAAGTTCAAAGTGGAAATAAAGGCAAACCTTAAGAATTTTTAACTTTTTGAGCATAATGTCTAACTCAATTTTTCTCATTTTTATTGATATAAATATTTAAATCTATGAATCTCTTCCTGAACATTCTTTAACAGTATCCTGTAAACACTGATCTCATGTTTTCTTTCATTTTTTTTTCTAGAAAATTTTAATATCAGTTGTTATTTTTTCTTGAGCCAGGCTATGTTTAATAGAAAAATTTTAAATTTTTAAATTTTAAATTTAAATTTAAATTTTTAAATTTCCTTTTTAAAAAATTTTAGATTTCTTTTTTTTCTTTTTGTCTTTCTGTCTTTTTTCAGGGCCACACCCGTGGCATATGGAGGTTCCCAGGCTAGGGGTCTAATTGGAGCTGTAGCTCACGCCAGAGCCACAGCAACGACAGATCTGAGCTGCATCTCCAACCCACACTACACCACAGCTCACGGCAACGCTGGATCCTTAACCCACTGAGCAAAGCCAGGGATCAAACCCACAACCTCATGTTTCCTAGTCGGATTCATTAACCACTAAGCCACAATGGGAACTCCCCCAAAATTTTAAATTTCAAGGTGGGAAGTCTTGTTTATGTTTTGATTATTATGATTTCCTGCTTTTATCATTTTGATGGGTAAAATTATTTCTATTTTTCTTTATGTAATTTACTGAGGAATACACATCTCTATAATAGACCCAATTATTATAAATGTTTTTTGGTACCATTTGTTGTTTTTGAACTAAGAGAGGTGTACTAAATTCTGTTGTTATTTATGTATTTCTAGTCTCTTTGACTCTCGTAGTTTCTGCTAAATGAAAGAAGTTACTGTATTATTTGCTGAATATCTTTCATAAATATTTTATTTTCACTGTGAATTGTAGCCTTTAGCCTTATAAAATGCTCTTTGACTTGGTAATGGTTTTTGGTATGAATTCTACTTAATTGGATTTCAGCATCTCAATTCTTCCTTTGTATTTAATTTGTATTTTTTTGGTATACATTTGTGCATCCTTTCATTGTTAGTATATCTGAATTATTTTGCTTCAGATGTGTCTTTGTCTTTTGTATGCAGCATAGAGTTGGATTTTGATTTGGAATCAACCTTTTTTTTGTCCTTTTAATAGGCGGGTTAAGCCCGCTATCACTTTACTATTTTGGTTCCAGATAGCTCATCTTATGTTACATTTACATATAATACATAGCATATTCGACCACAGCAGGCACTGTTGAGGGAAATAAACGAGGGAGGGGTAGGAAATGCTGAAGGGAATTTTCCATATTAGATAGGTGCCCAAGGAAGGCCTCACTAAGAATGTGATTTGCACAAACTCTTAAAGCTGGCGAAGGAAAGAGTTTATTTGGATCTGTGAGGTAAGACTTACCCTGACTGAAAGAAGAATAAGGCCTGGAGGCACAAGATTGTGTGGTGTGTTTTCAAAGAAGAGCGTGGAGGCTGATATATGTGTGCAGGATAGTAGGTGATAGGCCAGAGGGGATGAAGTCAAGAGGATCGTATAGGGCCCTCAGTCTCAGGGAGGGAAAGACTTCACTTAAAAAGGAACTTTGGTGCCAAATGTTGAAATAATATTACTTCTGCCATCCCACGGTCATAAATTAATAACTCTGTGGGAATACATTCACAACTGTGAAAATTCCAGCCTAGGTGGCCAGTCTTATGGGTTTTGTATTTTGGGGTGCAACTCAAATTATGCATGAAATAGTTTAATCTCTGCTGATTTTGAAGGTTGGGTTATGATACACCTTTCCAATGCAGTAGAAATGATCTTTGAATATATTCTTCAAATTTTTGATCTTCCAGTTTCTACTTTATATTCTACCCTCAAACTCATCAGATTATAGCTTCACAACCTCAAGCTTTTTGTTCTTTAGCTCAAGGTGTGAATTTACGTGGGGATAACTTTATTGAAAAGTATTTATGAAATGTATATTGACTAATAAATGTTTAAAAAGCAGAAAAACAATAAAATTCTAACAGACTCATGACCAAAAGATGGCACGTGACATCGAAGTTTTTTGAATTCTTTTAAAAAGTCAAGTATTTGGCTTAAAAGAGTTTTTTTAACTTTTTAGAAAGAAATATGTTATTTTAACAGAAAATTGTATGGCAGAGAAGGTAGAATTAATGGGTGTGTCTGTGGGGTAAGGATTAGGGGTGAGTTAAATCTGTAATCCAGAAAAACAATGTTCAAGATTCAAGTGGATGGGAACAGAAAAGGGACAAAATTTAAATACATGCAGGATTGCTTCTTCCTTGTCTTTCTGTTTCATTAGGCAGCACTTTAATTTTCTCCTTCCCCTTTCCCCCTTTTGTTTTTCCTCTTTCACCTTTCTTTTTTTTAAAGCTAAACTGTCACAGTGAAATGCTTTCTAAGTCACAACCCATAGAAAACTGAACAGTGCATTGTAAAATAGGACACAAAACAAAAGAATTCATCTGTGAGCTGAGATCATCGCGCTAGGATACACAGATCCAGAGCAGCAATTCAACAGTGTTTCTTAGAGCCGGAGACTGTTTCCACAATTCTTGGTATGCTGCTGCCCCCTGCTGTTCATGTGGAAACACTGACAACAGAAATGGATTTTCCTAACACTCCATGTTTTGGTGTCCTGTTAGCCTGCTCTCAGAGAAAGTTAGATGAAGTAACTCAAAGATTTAAGACAGAATAATCTAAAGAATTGTTTCCTAAAAAGTTGAATATCAAAGAAATCCCAAAGCACCTTCTATCTTCCCAATATATAAAAAAAGAAATTTATGATTCAGCTATTTGGCTAAAGAATCCAGTTTCTTCTCTAAGTTTCTGAAGGGAGCCGAGGCCCAGGAAATTGATGTTGCTCAGAGAAAAATTGAAGTGAGCAGGGAAAATGGAAGACAAAATATGCAACAGGAAGGAGGCAATGAATACTTCACATACAACCAGGGTAAGGCAGTTCAATCCTGAACAAATGATTTGCATTCCTCAGAGGGTGTGGAATAGAAACTGTCTTCACAGAAGAGCAGGGATGGGTCATTTGTGAGCCTTTAGGTCTTCTGCCGCTTGTTCTTAGGTTTGGTCAGGAAAACATCTTAGAACCATTAGGCTGTGGATTGGAGCCCTTGAAGCAGAGCAGAAGTGCATAACCCTTAGAGCTGATTTCCTGATTTACCCTGCAATGTCTAAAGAGGTCAGCCCATGTATGTTTGAACATGGGACTTTTATGTTATTTGTTCCAGGTTTCAGAACTCTAGCAACCATGGGCTGCTAGTTCCTGAATGCCAGCTCTTCCAGTGGGATTAGGTAATAAAGGTGCCAGGATCCCTTCTCACTCAGTAAAAGCATTTAAAAAGAGGCTTTGTTTCAGCATTTGTTTTTTGCTCAGACTCTTTCTACATGAGGAACTTGACTAGAGAAGAATCCTTTAATATTTAGAAAGTCACATGAATATTTATATACAAAATTACATCCTGTTATTTTTTTTTGTAAAGGAAAGTTTAAATTTTTATTTAATTTCTTCCTTTATTTTAGGTTCATTCTACATATTAGTAATTTTATTTTATTTTATTTTATATTTTATTATTGTAATGATTTTCCCATTATAGCTGGTTTACAGTGTTCTGTCAGTTTTCTACTGTACAGTGAAGTGACCCAGTCACACATACATATATACATTCTTTTTTCTTACATTCTGTTATGATAAACCTAGAAATCCAGCCTGAACTACTCCTGAAAGATTTCGTTTTTGCTGTAAATACCACTAAGAATGTCATTCACTTCTAACTTCTGAAATCCCCACCTCAAAGGCACAAATAGTGGATTTTAAGAAATAAAAAATTGAGAAAATGTTTACATCATTTACAATAAGGTGTTTCCTTAATACTTGAGATAGTAACATTCACAGTGTTGATTTTAGTGATTATAGGATTTTGTTTCTCTTGTGTGACATTTTATCTACTCACTTAAATTTATATTCTCCACTATGGCAGGTGTTAAAGACATGGTGAAAAAATACGATAAACTCTGTCTTTAAGCTTTTTATAGTAAATTAGGAAAACGAAAAACAGTATGATATTCATATAAGGAGGAGCCAAGGGTAGAAAAATAATTTCCTAATTTCTTTTCATTTTATCACTTTATTCCCTTTCATTCTTTTCAATCCATTTCATTTCTTCTCTTTACCATTTTATTTATATTTGTATTCATCTTGTTGTTTAAATTACAAATCAGGAAAGTTGACTATCCTTTTTATGTATCTTTGCACAACCCCTAGTACTCCAGCACTTTATACAAAGTTTGAATATATTTGTAATAAATATCTGCTGAATGAAATATGAGTGGTTACTTACTAGTTGTCTAGTATTATGCTGTGCCCATGTAAACCATATGCACACTTGATTTTGACAGAGAAGAGTGAAATTAGGGGGAATTTATATAGACCTGGAAGGAAGTGTTAGAAATATTTGTTTGTACTCAAATTCGAAGGGGTAATGAAAAATAGTTTAAATGAGAAAAACTAGAAGAACAAAAAAATTGCGCTTTGTAAGTACTTGAATATCTTTTTTCTTTTTTCTTTTTTGGCTACAACCATGGCATGTGGAAATTCCCTGGCCAGGGATCAAACCTGTGCCGTAGCAGCCACCTGAGCCACTGCAATAACAACACCAGATCCTTAACCCATTGAGCCCCAAGAGAAGTCCTTGAATATCTTTTTTTTTTTTTTTAATCTTTTTCCAGGGCCTCACCCGTGGCATATGGAGGTTCCCAGGCTAGGGGGTCCAATTGGAGCTGTAGCCGCTGGCCTCTGCCACAGCCACAGCAACGTCAGATCCTTAACCCACTGAGTAAGGCCAGGGATCGAACCTGTAACCTCATGGTTTCTAGTTGGATTCATTAACCACTGAGCCACAATGGGAACCCCCAAAAGTCCTTGAATATCTTCTTAATGGTTTTCTTCAGCTGTCAATATATATGAATTGTTTGTATTTTCTGCCTGTGTACTTTCTTATCAGATTTATATACATGCAAATGCTGAAAATATAGTAGAAACCTGAAGATAGAGAGCAATGATAATACCTATTTTTCAAAAGGAAGCTGAAACATTTTCTTTTTGAATCAATAACTAACTTATCAGTATTTCACTATACAAAATTCACAGTATTTTGGAACATGCTTCTTGGCACCTTAATGGTGTAACCCAAATTGTCTGCTCCTATTTAATTGTTCCACATAAATTGTATCAAATGCCAGTATTTAAGAAAACTATCAGCATAAATTACTGAGAAGTGTATCTTCTTCTGCACCAGTATACTATGTTGTACGATGGAGTATACTATATATGCAATTGCACATATATAGTATAGCAAATATGTAATTATACTATAGAGTTATTTATATCTATATAAATAATAAATATAAATAATAAATTGTATCTGTATAATAAATAAAATACTGAATTACTATAAATATACTATAGTTTTTATAATAATGCAGTGTTTTATTTACTCTATCCATTAATGTCTTATATTTGAGAACAGAACATTTACAATATAAATGGGACTTAATCTAAGAGAAGTTTAACTTTTTTTACATTTCAATACGAGGTATTAATGAGTCAAAATAATTATGATCATTATTATTATATGAAAAATAATAAATGCAGAGTCACCCTTGTGGTTTAGTGGGTTGGGAACCCCACACTGTCTCTGCGAGGATGAAGGTTGGATCCCTGGCCTTGATCTCAGGGAGACAACACTGAGTGATGGCTTGGAGAAAGATCTTAATTTTCTGCTCAGGAACTAAACCTGGGCAGCCTGGCTGAAAACCAGGAGTCCCAGCCACTAGGCTCACTAGAGGTTAGAAGCAGAATGCCCTTGATTCTTGCTCTCTGATGAAAGCAAGAATGTTTTATGGAGGCAAAAGCTTTAAAAACAGGTATAAAGTTTATTGTTAGAATCACAGCACAGCATGTGGGAGAGCACACAGAGAAGAAGTTTATTTAGGTAAGAAGCAAAGAAGTAATACATACCCTAAAGAGGAGTATGGGCATCCCCCCTGAGAGAGGAGAGCACCGGGGAGGTGATTTAAATCACTTATATAGCACAGTTCTTCTGGGTCTTTATTTACCTTTAGCCAATTATCTTGTTTTATTTCTCACACCTGACTGGACACAGGACCCTCTCCGATAGGCGTGCACGTCTTTTGGCAAAGATGAATTCTAGAGCAAAGGGTGCTGAGGTGGTATCTGGACATATTATGGCCTGGCACTCGCTCCCTTTTGACCCCCTAGGAGTCGTACTGTGCGTGTGTAACTGGGGAGGCCTCCTTGACCCCAGTAGTGATTGAAGTGGTCATCTTATCTTTTTATTCCAGCAGAGCTCAGCTCCTGCAATTAACTTTTCCCTTGAAGTGTCAAAGAAAAACTAGGACCGATTTACTTGGCCTAACAAGTCCCAGCTGTCCTCAGCCCAGGGGCCCATCTACCTCCTTCCTCAGCCTCACTCAGTGGGTTAAGGACCTGGCATGGCCATAAGCTGCCGAGAAGGTAGCAGATGCCGCTGCAATCTGGTATTAAATAAATAAATATATATGTACATACATTCGTACTTGGTCTTAGTTTACATACAGTTCAGTTCTTGATGTAAAGTTCTTTGGGTGCAAGAAAGAATATTTACTTTATTTCTCTAATCTTTTAATCCTGGATTGCCTCTTGGTATTTCTTCTTTTAATTTTTTAGTATCATTGTCAGTAATAACATGAATGGAGCTGAGTGGGGAAGAACTTATGTTTATTCCAAATCAAACTATTTAACAGATTACTATGGTAATAAGAAGGCAGGCAATGCAATTGCCTAGTATGTTTGAAGCCTAAGGCATTTAGCCAAGATTCAGGAATAAAAGCCCACATGAGGTAGAGTGTGCACCCACACTGGGAGCTTAACCAATCTCAAAGCCCTAAATCACTCTTTCTGGAAATGGCAAAGTCGTATTTTTCATCATTTTCTCTCTGGCTTTAGACAGTCTTGGGTGCTTCAAGAGCCCCTTGGCTGGGCCACCTGAGTGCCAACTCTACTGTGCAGGCACAGTGGTCAGACAGGGAACCGGGTCTCCTGAGCAGGCGCACTGCCAACTTAGCGGCAGTTGAGCAGCAGAGTAGATTTACAATCTTCTTCTTTCCAGTCTCAAGTACCATGGACTCCATATAAAAAGTTTGCAACTGCTTTCTGGTGAATGGTGGTGGTGGTGGTGGTGGGAATGGAAGATGCTCACAGGGTTCAAGAAATTGTTGACGAGAGCCGTGCTTTAAATGGCGTAAAGACCTCTTTTAATTTTAGTATTTTGTGATCCTCCTTCACATCAGGCAGCTTAACAGTGCTAGCTTTGGAGTTTTATATGTACGGTGGCTGCATGTCAGTACAATCATCGCAGGGCATTTCGTTAAGTGCTTCATTGCATATGGTGCTGGGCTAGGTGCTGATGAGAAAGAACAGCACTTGTGTTCCCGTTCTCAGGTTATTTATAATAGAATGTGAGATGAATAAAAAGAAGTCCGAATGCACAGATTTAGAAGAAAAAGTGAGTAAGGTAGATAGCGTTTTGCTTCTATTTCAGTGAAATGTGTCTGTGGAGGCTTGGTTAGAGTGGGGTGATGAAAACTGTTGAAGTTACAAACCTTCTTCTCAAATTATCCATGTGAAAAGCTGGAATTCATGAATACAGATCCCCTCTATACAGCAAGGAATCTGTCTCTCTGTCCATTTCTCTGTTTTGCTTTTAAACCCAGATCCTTCTCTGACTGGATAGCTGAAAACAATGGAAATTATTAGAGCTCCTCCTAATTGATCACTCTTGTCAAAGCCAGGTTGATAGATGTGGTTGGGATTTAGGAGAAAAAAAATAGTCCATATGACTTTGAAAATAAAAATAAATGTGCTTCTGAGATGCTGAAAATATATTATTAAATAGCCTAAGAGACATGGGAAATAATTTATGTGTGTCTTAAGCTGGTCAGTATGAGGATTGTATTTAAATAGTTTCTTCTCTCAAGTCAAAGTGCCTTAGGCTTCTGGTGATTTAAAAATATTTTGTATTCATGAATACTTTTTATAATTGATGGGGATGTTTGCCTATGGCCTAACTCTAATTTGTAAGCTGGAAAGTTCATTTATTTATTCATTCCACATCTATTATGTATTAACTATGTGCCAGATATGATGATAGTGATTGGTTTTAAAGTTAGTTTTAAAGCATACTTAAAATTTTGTGAGCTCTTTTTACCTCAGTTCCAAGAAATCTTGTATGGAAAACAAGTCAAGGCAAGAACAAGTGGGCCTATTACATTTTGTCTAGATCTGTATTATAGCACTTACCATACTTTTATTTTATACATTAATTTTGCCTGCTGTAATGAGAGTAGAGCATGGTCTGGATTTGATCATTATTGTGTTCTCAGCATCTGTCACAAAACTCAACATAATAGAGACCCAATAAGGGAGGTTTGGATGAATAAAGCAACGTATAGGCACATATCGCTCTTTCTAAAGACATTTTTATTCTCATTGGGTTTTAATACCATTTCACACTCTTGGATATCTTCATCTAGGAAAAAGCAAAATCTCTTCATAAAAGCCGTTGTTGACTAAATGTGTCTTCCAGAATTTAACTGAATACTGATCTGAAGTACTTCGACTTGACTTTGAATTTGATCTAAAGCATTAAGATTCTGTCTTAGGGAAATCTGATTAAAAAAATTTTTGTAGTAATTAAGACCTTCAGGTTCTAAAGGACTATTTGCTTGACATTTATGGTAACAACTATTTTATATTAATCTTAGGAATATTTTTTGGAGTTCCTGTTATGGTTCAGTGGTTAATGAACCTGACGAGGATCCATGAGGACATGGGTTTGATTCCTGGCCTTGTTCAGTGGGTTAAGGATCTGGCTTTTTATTGAGCTGTGGTGTAGATCACAGACATGGCGGCTCTGATCCTGAGTTGCTGAGGCTGTGGTGTAGACCGCCAGCTACAAAGATCCATTTCGACTCCTATCCTGGGAACTTCCATAAGCTGCGAGTGTGGCCCTAAAAAACAAACAAACAAGAATGTTTTTCAACAACAACAACAACACAACAACAAGAATATTTCTTGTTTGGGAGATAACGATGATGGGCTTTCTGAGAAACTTTTCTTATTTATCTAGCATTTGTTGCCTTCTGTATATTCAGTGGGTTTATGTCTACATAAATATGTTTTATAAGTGCTTTGAATATGAAAGAGTGCTGAAAAGAGACGCAGTCATAGGCAGCCAGAGGGTTTTGTAATTCATGTGAAATTCTTTTTTTTTTTTTTTTTTTTGTCCTTTTGCCTTTTCTTGGGCCTCTCCCGCGGCATATGGAGGTTCCCAGGCTAGGGGTCTAATCGGAGCTGTAGCCACCAGCCTACGCCAGAGCCACAGCAACGGGGGATCCGAGCCACGTCTGCGACCTACACCACAGCTTACGGCAACGCCAGATCCTTAACCCACTGAGCAAGGGCAGGGATCGAACCCACAACCTCATGGTTCCTAGTCGGATTTGTTAACCACTGCACCACGAAGGGAACTCCTCATGTGAAATTCATGATGATTCCCATTTAGGGCGGGAGTCAATGGTAATACCTTGGAGTAAAATCCTTGGTGCTGCATTTATTAGATCTTATATAGGATTGTCCTTTACTGTTGTGTAAATTGTGCACTGTGCAGAGAAACCCTTCTAAGGTGCACACTATTTATATCATAGACTTATCAACTTGAGTATTATCAATTTGAGTATTTATTGAGATGTTTTATGGTACAAGCAGTAGGTATCTTGTTCTAATAAAGTTAGTATATTATGATACATTTTCTGACAAAAGGAAGTAAAATGTCTTGAGGAAGAGGTACCTTTTTTATTTTTATTTTTTATTTGTGCAAATGTTCTGTATGGGCTAGCCATGGCCTGAACTTGGATAAATTATGTAACTTCTTTGGCCTTCAAATGAAAATGTTAAAACCTACCTTACTAAATTGGTTCACAGTACTAGACATGTCTGGCATACAGTTAGCATTCAATGTATATATATATATATTTTTTTTTGTCTTTTTTTGCTATTTTTTGGGGCCACTCCCGTGGCATCTGGAGGTTCCCAGGCTAGGGGTCTAACCGGAGCTGTAGCCACTGGCCTACGCCAGAGCCACAGCAACGCGGGATCTGAGCCGCGTCTGCAACCTACACCACAGCTCATGGCAACGCCGGATCGTTAACCCACTGAGCAGGGGCAGGGATCGAACCCACAACCTCATGGTTCCTAGTCGGATTCGTTAACTGCTGCGCCACGACGGGAACTCCTCAATGTATATTTTTGAATGAATGTGAAAGCACTGAGTTTAATGTATGTGATAAAGATTTGATAAATTGCAGCTCACTTGTGCCTTGAACAAGGGGAATTTTAGAGGGATTAAGTGTATGTG
Source organism: Sus scrofa (assembly GCF_054392235.1). Taxonomy (NCBI): domain Eukaryota; kingdom Metazoa; phylum Chordata; class Mammalia; order Artiodactyla; family Suidae; genus Sus; species Sus scrofa. The sequence goes on from NC_139395.1 coordinate 167,036,556, forward strand.
TACATAAGTATGTTTGTATATTTGAACTTAAGTGTTTCACATTTTTCGTATGAACATTTCCAGGGACAGTTCACAATTTCTGACTTAATTTTTAGGGATCTCTTATGATAATTCAAAATTTATCTTCTTATAACATTCATTTATTGATGTTAGCTTTACTCTTTGTGGGACAAAAAAATAAGTCTGATTCTAGTAGAAAGGTCTTTCTTACTGATTAAGGTACCTAAGTTTTTTTTGAAACTCCTGTTCTTCAAGTTAAACATCACTGTGTTCTTCTGTTGTTTCTCAAGCCTCTTCTCCATCTTCCCCACTCCTGTGAATGCCTTCCAGGTCATGTACTTACTCTAATATGTGGTACCCTTTGTGTGTTCAGGGCTCCAGATGTAGACAGACCGTCACAGGGTATAGCATTGTGATCACTTGCGGCACTCCAGACTATGTCTCTCACATCTCTCTGAGTGATCAGTGTGTACTGTATTAAAAGCATTGTATTTATTTTGCATGTTATTGTATAAGATATTTTTGGGGAAAGGATACATGACCTCCTTATAATTCCATGAAGAGCTTTTCATCTACTGTATACAACATTCCACATGGGCTAAAATGAGACAATTTTGCTAGAGCTTTCGGTTATTGAATTACAATTTGGAAGTCATTTTTGGTACAGTTAGTTAAAATCAGTGTAATGTATACCTTTTCGGACAGCTTAGAGGTGACTGACTTAGCCAAGGACTTGGCCAAGGACTCCTATAGATTTGCATGATATTTTTTATAAATTACAATCTCACTTAATATTTTTTTTTATGTACAAAAACTATGACAGGGAAAGAATTGTTCTACTTATAACGCTAAGCACTTGCTAAAAAAACTTAATATCTTCTCAACATTTGTATTTGTTGAATGTGTGAAGCTCTCTGTAAACCGGATGTTCTCTGACTCAATGTTTGGGCTAAGTAGCCCCGCCTTACAAAATGCCAGAAGATGCCGGTTATAAATTAGTCACAATTTATAGGCGTGTACACTGCTTTGCTTTGCTTCTTTCAGTGGAAGGAAAGGACAGAGAGATGCAGTAATTATTTGGAAGATGGGGACAGGGAAGAGACCTGTGCTTAAATAAAGGGGGAGTGTTTGGAAGCAGTGTGGGTTAGAAATTGGATGTGTAGTGTGTTAGTTTCCTTGAGCTGCTGTAACAAATTACCACAAACTTTGTGGCTTAAAACAACAAAAATTTGTTGTCTCTTTGTCAGGAGGCCAGAAGTCCAAAATCTAGGTGTTGGCAAGGCTGTGCTCCCTCTGAAGGAAATCTTTCCTTACTTCCTCCCAGCTTTGGTCGCTCCTGGCAATTCTTGGCATTCCGTGGCGTGTAGATGCATCACTCCAGTTTATGTTTTCGCATGGCTTTCTTTTTCCTGTGTCTCTCTGTGTCTCTTTGTCTAAATCTCTCTCTCCTTTTTCTCGTATGGGCCCCAGTCCTTGGATTAGCACCCAACCTAATCCACCACAACCTCATCTTGACTTGATTATACCTCTAAAGATGCTATTTTCAAATAAGGTCATATTTACAGGTACTAAGGGTTAGGATATTTTTGGGGGGAATGCAACTTAACCAACAACAGGTGAGTTGGCACTAAATAATGGAACACTTTAAGTGACAGGGAGAAGAATGTGGGTTTTATTTGTCAGCCAGGAAAATCAGTGGAAACTTTAAGCAAAGGTACTAATAAGATAGTTGTTATAGGAAGGTCTAGTAGCAGTCAGTATACTTCAGGTATACTGAATTGAAGATGAAGTTTAGAGGCTAGGATACTAAGAGTATATTGCAATGTTTCAGGATTAACATGAAGGGAAGTTTGTAAAGGAAGATGGGGAAGAGTGTATTTTATCTCTCATACCACTTTCTCTTCTGCGATAAGGCCTCCTTACACCTTCCTCAATAGCTGGGGTCTGTTCCTCTACCCATGAACTCTTGGGCAAAGCCAGTGACTGCTTTGACCAATAGAATAGGGTTAAAGTGAAACCACACCAGTTATATGCAAGATCCTTCTTGGCCCAGCAGCTTTAATTCTTACCTCTTGGAAGATAGCCAGGATGTAGGAGGTAGGATTCCCCTGAGACCTCCATGCTGTGGTGTGTCTCACTTTGGCATTTCTAAGCAACGTGGAGAGGTCCTTAAGGTAAGGCCAGGCCTGGGGTGAGACACGTGGGTTTTGTTGGATACAAAATGTAAGGAAGCACTTGCTCTCAGATGTGCTTTCACAATACTGAGAGTGAGCACCTCCTTAAATTTTGCACCCTGGGAGATTTACTCTTAAGAACTTACTCTCAGGGTCAGTAAGTACCAGGGCAGCACTTGGGAAGGAGTACTTCCTTAAATTTTGGGACCGAGGCACTTCTTCTTGCCTTATTCTAGTCCTCACCCTTTTGGAGGAGGATACACCTTGCTATACCTTATAGGGAGAGAGAAAGAGAGAGAAGGAGAGAGGGAAAGAAGGCGGGGGTGGGGGGAGAGGTGGGAGCGGGGGTGGGGGGAGAGGTGGGAGAGAGAGAAAGGCAGAAAGGGAGAAAGAGAGATAATATGAAGCCCCAGTGAGGTGCAAGACATTTAAGTGAAGAAATCATCTTCAATATTGATACTCTGATCTCGGCTACCAGCTGGCACCATGTGGATTAGATGAACCACCCGGCTGAGCCCACTTTAATTCCTGATCCACAAAATCACAAGTGAAATAAAATGTTTGTTTTGAGGCGCAAATATTGGCATGGTTTATTATGCAGCAATATGTTACCCCAAACACCCCCAAGTCTTGCTGTTATAATGTGGGGCTGGTAGTGGCCTGGGAAATAACAGGTAGCTGTCTATTTACTTAATACTGATGGAGTAGAATAGAGTTGATTGCTGCCTAAGGAGAAGGGAGGAAGAAAGTGATGGAGAGAGATTACAGTCACTGGCAGCCTAGGAAATAAATTTTAAAGCCTTGCTTCTTCAGCTCACTGCTTAAGCTGCATAGCCATACAACTTTTAATTTTTGAAGTTGGCCAGAACAAAAAGATACACCCGCTTACAGTTTGAGTCTTTATAGAAACAATATCCGCGTCTGTTTTGATCTGTGGTACGCAGAGTGTTGTGAAGTTCTCATTTTTAAAGCAGATGGTCTGAATTCTGATGCTAAATGAATAAATGTGTCCTTGGATCTCCATGTGTGTTGGAGGGAAGTCCATACAGCTATTTCTTCTTGGCTTTGTCTGAGCAAATCAAGCTTTGAATGAAAGGTTTATTTTTATAAAGGCTGAATTTACTAATTTTTTTATTGAGTACCTCTGTTTCACGGTAATTTATACCTTCTTTCAAATGGTTGTTGGCACATTTATTTACTTTCCTTTGAGGCAGTTTCTCATTACTTATAAACAAGGCTGAGAAAAAAAGCAAACTTGGGGGAAAAAAAGTTAAGAAAGGGACTGTTTGGTAGAGGAGGTATATTACAAATGAAATTATATATGATGAATATTTTTTAAAGTCTTCAATTCATTTTATAGGTTTCTCTGCTTGTTCTTACAAGTGGGGTATAAGAGTTCCTGACTCATTATTCATTTCAATAGGGTGTTAGACATTTTTATGACCTCCTCAAGTGCTTATAATCTGTACTATACAATTTAGCACCTAATTATATTCTCTCTTGTATTGTTCATTATTATATCATTGTATGATTTTTGTCCCCTCAAGTAGTTTATATGATCTTAAAAGGCAGGGACCATATCTTATACTTCTGTATTTGCATTCCATCTAGTGTAGTGCTGAGTGCAGTATCCACTTGGGAAAAATTTAATTGATAGAACTATCCTAAGTAATTCTAGTCCTTCAAAGCTCGGTGAATGCGTCTCTGGAGCATTTCTCATGGCTCTGGACATAAGGGCACGAAGATAAGCAAGTTACTTTTTCTTTCCTGTAGGAGTTTATCATCAAGCGGAAATACCAGGGTGAAGAATTGCTTTGACTGGTGAAGTGACTTCTCCTTTTTTCCTTTAGCGTTATTCCGGGGCAGTTGAAAAGCAGAGAGGCATGTGCCCTTGTGCTGCCATTAGCTTTTGATGCAGATGATGGTTGAGGTTTTTTCCTCTTCCTTTCTCTAGTTGGACAAACCAGCTAATGGCATCTGACCTGGGGAGGCAGTGGTGTTTCTTTTGGCTAAGTGGCTTGGCAAGCTTTACCTTTCTCTTGTTTTGACTGAGCATAACTGTTTCTCTGGGCATCAGAGCTACATAATTATTATTTTTTATCATGGTAAAACGTAGATGACATAACATTTACCATTCTTAAGTATACAGTTAAGTGGCATGAAGTATATTCATATTCATTGAGCAACCATCACTTAACATCTATCTCTAGAATTTTTTTTTATCATCTCAAGTGGAAGCTCTGAACGCATTAAACAATAACTGCCCATTCTCCTTTCCCCAAGCCTGTGGCAACTACCATTGTACTTTCTGTCTCTATGAATTCAATAACTGTAGGTATCTCATATAAGTGAAATCGTAGTGTTATTTGTCCTTTTGTGTTTTGCTTATTTCACTTAATGTAATATCTTTAAGGTTCATCTATGTTATAGCATGGAGAAGAATTCCGTTCCTTTTTAGGGTTGAATAGTATTCTGCTGTATGTATATTATCACATTTGTTTATCCATTCATCTATTGGTGCACATTTGAGTTGCTTCTACCTTTTGGCTAGTGTTTCTGTGAATAATGCTGCTATGAACATGGATGTATAAATACAGATCACATTATTATGAGCATCACGACTGATTTAATGCTCATGTTGAGCAAAATGTCCTTATTAAACTACCTGGAAGAATCAACATGTCCTTGGAAATTCATAACTTGAATTCAGAGACTAAAGTACTCAGTAGAAAAATGTGGCTTGACAACATTTTTTAGTTTAGGACTGTGACCAATACTTACATCTAGTGAATATGTCTTGTTTATTTATCCTTCAAAGTGCTTCGTATAACCATCTTTCTGCTTGTCACTGCTTCAAGGTATGTCCTCATTGTCATGCAGCAAGAGTACTGTAATCATATCCTAACTGGTTTGTTTGTCTCCCCTATTCCAATTTTTCTTATAAAGCACTGCTTTGGTCATTTTACTTTAATGAGCAAAAACTTTCAGTTCTCATCATGTATAGAACAAAGTTCAAACTCGTTTGAAGGACTTTTGTAATCTAGCACCAGTTTACCTTTCAAGTTCTACTTCTTTCAGTTCCTTATACAAACTCAGCTCCAAGTCAAAATTGTCTTCTCATTCATTACCCCCTGAACAAATCGTCATGTTCACCATGTAGAATCTTTTTTGTACTACCTTCAAATGTTAGCTGAAACCTTTGTCTCTGCTAAATCTTTAAAAAATAGCCACACTTGGAGTTCCCATCATGGCTCAGTGGTTAACTAATCTGACTAGGAACCATGAGGTTGAGGGTTCCATCCCTGGCCTTGCTCAGTGGGTTGGGGATCTGCCGTTGCCGTGAGCTGTGGTGTAGGTCTCAGACATGGCTCGGATCCAGCGTTGCTGTGGCTCTGGCCTAGGCCGGCAGCTACAGCTCCAATTCTACCCCTAGCCTGGGAACCTCCATGTGCCGCAGAAGCGGCCCTAGAAATGGTTAAAAAAAAAAAAAGATAAAAAATAGCCACACTTGAAAATGATTGCTTGCTCTTTTGAGTATTTATACACTCACTGTGAGATTAATTATGTTAGTTATGTTTTTATAATAGCTAATATTTTCTGAATTTTCAGGCTTGGCCTAAGTGCTTTGGTTGCATTATTTCATTGTTACAGGAACTTGTGAAGTATATACTATTATTATCCATTATACAGATGATAAACTTGAGGCTTTAAGATACTAACTTGTCCCAAACCACTGGTAAGTGGTAAGGGCGTGATCACAAGTTTTCTGCTGCTAAAGCATCATTTATTATCTTAATTATAAGCTTGTGGGTGAATAGGATATTTGCTGCTAAGGGTATCTTCCATAGGGACTGCTCATGGGGGTCAGTGTCAGAAAAAGACTGCCTATGGAATGGAACCTTTTTTTTTTTTCCTTCTTAATTAGCTCACTCTGGGTGAACTTGACATGGTTTTTCAATCAGTTACTTAATATTGTTTAAGACCAGAAAAGCTTCATGAATGGTCACGTCTGATTAGGTACTTTCTGAGGCACTTCCTTCTTTCGGAACATGTACCACAGTGACTGTATTTATCTCTTACCTGTTTGATTCCTCAACAACATCTTTGCTTGATTTCCTAATACCTAGAATGATATCCTGCAGATATATACAGTAAATGCTTATTAAATGAATTAACTGCATCTGTGTCCATTATCCACCCTAAGAGTTGGTTTCTAAATTTGTTGCTGTTACAGAGTTGAGTAGTACCTAAGTCCAGTAAAGTCGAACAGAGTGTATCCTCAAGGAAGCATAATGGAAATATAAATGAAAACTGTAATTTACTTAATTGTACTGCAGTTTACATTACATGGTATAATGGTATTTGTGGTCACTTTTAACAAGTGTTTAATTGGAAGGAGTTGACATCTGTATTCAAAGAAGAAAGATCCTGAGTTTTAAGGGCATGGGTGTATTTGATCTGTAGGTAATTTGGAAGCAGACATGGTTCAGCATTTTGTGCAATATTCTTTAAAATTAACCAGTTCTATTTTATTTCTGGCCATGTGCTGTACACACAACTTTATGATTAATAATTAGATTTCTCAGCTACTTTGATACTCAAAAACCATTGCCACAGTGGAAAAATATATACTCCACAAAAGGTCATATTTTTTTAAGTTTAATTATTTATGAATTTGATAACTGTCTGTTTAAAAATTGAAGCCAAAAGCGTAATAGGACCTGACTTAGACAATGGCGACGTTCCTAAAAAAAGTTTCCCCAGAGTTCTTGCCTAAAAAGCCGATAAAACTCTTCATCTCCCTACAATGCTTTGCACACAGTAGACCTATAACATACTTTTTTTTTTTGTCTTTTGTCTTTTTTAGGGCTGCACTTGTGGCATATGGAGGTTTCCAGGCCAGGGTCGAGTCAGAGCTGTAGCTGCTGGCCTACACCACAGCCACAGCAACATGGCATCCGAGCTCTGTCTGTGACCTACACCACAGCTCACAGATCCTTGGCCCACTGAACAAGGCCAAGGATCAAACCTGCCTCCTCATTGATACTAGTTGGGTTCATTAACCACTGAGCCATGATGGGAACTCCCAAATACTTCTTCATTTTGTCGCTTTAGTAGAAAATACTAGCCTAACGTAGCATTTGTCTATCATTTTCCCTTTGTGACATGCATAGAGGTTGCGTCAACCTTCTAATGCATCTCTATATGTCTACTCAAGGTTGTTTCATGTATACCAGCTATAACTGCACTTTCTTTCTCCCATTCTGGAAGCATATGGAATGTGCATGAGAATACATTACAATAGTGTTAATAAGAATAAAAATAATGGTAATGATGATGATAGTAATAATACAACCAGAATAGTAATAACGATACAGCCAAACATAATTCTGATCACTATTTTGTTTATAACTTGCAGTGGCTTCTTGTTGCCCAGGGTCAGACCCTAATCTTTAGGACACAGGGCTCAGCATGGATGTACATTCTCTTTGGCAAAAGCCTCCAGGCCCCACTACATTCCGTACCACAGAACTGTCTGAAAAATACTGAAGAAAAGCAGGAGTAACAACTCCGAATTCAACATGAGCTCGGCTTGTTTCCTCGTACATGAGTCGTACAGCGTGTATATATAGATTCCTGGGTGCCCAGGGATTGTGAACTATTCCAGGGAAATCACAAAGAGGCAGTTTGATATGAAACACTTCCATCTCGGGACCTTCCTGAAGGTTTGTTAAAAAAATGGTAGGATAGAAATACTTTGTCCTACTGTAAGGTTAAAGGGAACTCACAACAAGGGTAGACTTACCTGACTTGGATGGTTTTATTTTTGAATATCACACTGCCACATCCCAGTTCTTTGGCAATTTAATCCTGGGAAAAAACCTCAGTTTTTATACATAACAAAATTTTAATTTTCACTGGATTTGAGGCATTAAACATTTTTTTGTCCCTTATAAACTAGTTTATGAAGGATTCCCAAAGCAATTTGGAGCATTTGAGTTGGTGATGGGCTATCCTTTAATATCCTTAAGGCTAAAGTAGTAAATAATAAGTTGATTTTTTATATTCACATGATGGTACAATGGAGGGAAAAACTAGTTTCAAATCCTGGTTCTACAATTTACATGCTGTAGGACATCGGGCAATGCAGTTCATTCATTCATTTATTTATTCAGCAGATTATGGAGTTCCCACATTGTGCCAGACGCAGTGTTAAAGCTTTGAGAAGTCAACTAGAGATGATCTCTGTACTCACAGAGATTTTAGTATATGAGGGGAGACTGGCAAGTGAGCCAGCAATTCCAGTGGTGTACCATGGAATTATGTAGAAAGGTAGTGTCATGTGGAACTAAAACCAAGGCGGGTGTGAACTGGGAATGGGGGAGGGCATCAGGGAAGGCGTCTAAGGGGAAGCCATGCTTAAGCTGAGTCTTAAAGCTAAGTACAATTTAGTGGAATATAGGTATAGAAAGAACATTCTAGCAGCCTGAGCAAAGATCACAGAGAAACACAAAATAATGAGATAGATTTACAGATCAGTATTTACTGTTCAGTATTACTTATACAGGAATTTTACCTTGAGGAGACAAAGGAGATACTTCTAGACAAATGTGTTGGTGCCCTTTTCTCTAAAATGAAAATAAATTTATCTACTTGTTGGATTTTCTGTAAGCACTCAGTAAAATAGCATATGCAGAATACCTAGCTCAAAAATCTTAGCTTCCTCCTCACCTCCCCCAACCCTGCCTGCCCTCTGCCCTTTCCCTGCCCTCGTCCCTTCTGATTTTCCTAAATGGGGAAAAAAAAAAAAAACCGAATGATGGTTTGGAAATTGTGGCTGTGTTTAGGAAAGTAGAGGCAGGGTCAGGAGGTTTAGAACTCTGTTCTTTATTCTGATCTGGATTGATTGCAGCATGTTGAATTGAATGTGGGCAGTCCTTGGCACCAACAGTACTTTATTCTAACGCCGCAGTTTCCTGTCATCACCTTCGGTATGCGAGGAGGGCACTGGTTCCCAAAGGGCATTGTGTTCTTGGTCTGTCTATTTGATTTGCTGAGTTCACCGCTGAGCACGGGACCTGTGCACTGAGGTGCCTGTAAAAAGCCAGGGAACGATACTGTTGTGTATGTTCTCTTTTCTTTCACCATTTCGAAGTCTCTGCGTTTGGATGTGTTGCAGAGAGCCCAGTTTTTAAGTATGCCTTTTTTCTAGGTAGCAGGTCCCTAACTTCTGTGATCCAGTAAATATTAAGGACTGCTACTTTGGGGGTTTTTTGGTCTGCATTTTGATTTTTTTTTTTTTTTTTTTTTGCTCAGGATTTTGTTAAATGTTTGTAGGACATAACTCTTTTTTTTTTTTTTTTTTTTTTTTTTTTTTGCTTTTTAGGGCCGCACCTGCAGTGTATGGAAGTTCCCAGGCTAGGAATCAAATCAGAGCTACAGCTGCCAGCCTATGCCATAGCCGCAGCAACGTGGGGCCCAAGCTGTTTCTTTGATCTACACCACAGCTCATGGCAACCCCGAATCCTTAACCCACTGAGCAAGGCCAGGGATCGAACCTGCATCCTCCTGGATCCTAGTCGGATTTGTTTCTACTGCACCACGACGGGAACGCCTTGGACTATATTTTGATAATTCTTTCAAGGAGCTTTGCTTCAAGTACTGGATTAGGTTCTGATAAGAGTTACCTAATCTGGAGAGATTTTATTCATTCTACCACCTAATCGTTCATAAGAAATTGATGTTTATACTCAGATGTAGTTTTCCCAAATTTTTGTCATTTGCAGATATCTTTCATGACTTTTGTTATATCCAGATATCTTTCCTTTTATAATTTACTTAATATTTTCTTTAATTTTCCAACCTTTTAAACACTTATATAAATTTAGCCTCATCCTGAGCAGTGCTGCTTGCCAATTCATGGACTTAATATGCTAGCTATAATTTTCCAATACATAGTTAGGCAAGTGTTAATATAAAAAAAAATGATCCAATCTGCTACCTAATACAGGGATCAACAAACACAGTCAGGCCTATTCATTTATGAATTGTTTATGGCTCCTTTTGACCTGCAGTAGCAGAACATTTAAGACTGAGACAGATTGGCTCACAGTGAATAGCATATTTATTATTTGGCTCTTTAAGAAAAAATTTGCCAACCTTTGACCTAAAATTATCTACATACAATCAATAGAACACACAGCACACTCTGTAAAGCATTACTGTACTGCAGTTTTGTCGAGAGTATGCATTAAATCTTTAATCACATTTTTCCAGAATCAGAACATGCTTTACCTTTTAATTCTGGAACTGAAATATTTAATTATAAATAACTTATGTTCTGAGAACCTTGGTGTCAAGTCTATTTGAGACCCAAAGAAAAACATAGATATTAAGGATAATTTGTTTATTTTTAAATAGAGGAAATATTTGCCTATACAATTGTCTAGTAGTACAAAAATGCATAAAATAAAACATAAAAATTTCCTTGCAATTAAACTCTAATCTCACCCACTAAAAACAACATTCCTTGTGTTCCTTTCTATTCATCTTCTGTGCACATTCAAGATTAAATACCTTTTTTCTTTCTTTAAAATATAGCTCATTTTTAAAACAAAAAATAAGATATCAATATTGCAACCTACTTTTTATAACTTAGATATACTTCTACTTAGAAATCTAAGTAATATGGCAAAAATTATGAATTTATAATTATAAAATTATACTTCAAAGTGTTTCTTAAGAGCTTTACTGACATAATTTACATATTGTGAAATTCATTCATTTAAGTGCACCCCTCAATGATTTTTAGTAAATTTGCAGAGTTGTGCATCCATCAGCATAGTCCAATTTTAGAACATTTTCATCATCCCCAAAGATGCCTCACGTCCATTTGCAGTCAGTTTGTTCCTACCTCCAGCCCCAGGCAACTGCTAATCTACTTTCTGTTTGTATACATATGTCTTTTCTGGACATTTCACATAAATGGAATCATGTATGATCTTTTGTGTCTGGCTTCTTTCACTTAGCATTTCGAAGTGACTTTAAGGTAAAAGATGAAGAAAGGATTCAAATAGCCCCAGGTATCTTCATTCTTTTGCATAGGATGCTCTAGTTACAGTCAATATTTTGGTTTTCTTTCCCTTTAGAAATGAGTCTTTGAGACAGGCAATGATACAAGTACCAGGTCAACTCTAGCAGTTCCTGAAATTCACAGCTTCCCAAACTTCTGTGCATAAATGGAACAGTGGCTATTTGTGTAGGTCTCTGGTGTGAACAGTGGAGGCTGCTTATTGCAGATAGCAGCAGATCTACGGTTCTCTGCTCTGACTGGTCACTCTGAAGGGAACAAATCTTAGTACCGCTGTATCAAATGTACATACACCAATGTGCTATGCCAGGTGGGCCAGGAAGTACTCCTACAAGTCTTGTGACTTTGATGAATGAAAACTTCCAAGCCTTCCTATGAATCTGCTACGTGGACCCAGCCCTGTTCCTATGTAGTATGGTGGCTTAAAACCAATTAATAGTCAAAATTAATGAGAAACTGAGTTATTTTTCTCTGTCATATCAGCAGATATAGATTTGCCTATTCCTTTTTAACAGATTCCAGTGCTTTGATATCATAATTTATTTCATCAGTTCATTTAGTTTGTTCTCTTCTATTATTACAAGTGGTGGTAAATGTCAGATTGTGATTTGCATTTTTTTGTCTTCTTTGCCAGTATTGTTTGGATAAAGTTCTGTGAGGGGGCTTGCTGGATCACAGGCTGTGCACATTTCAAATGGCTGGTTACCTAGTGACATCCTGACAACATCCTATATGGTATCAGAGCTAGGCAATAGCTGTGAGGACAATGGTTCTTAATGCAGTGCAGGCAAGTGAGGAAAAGTGCATTTCAGAGTGTCCTGGAGATGGGTGTAATCTTGAGTAATTTGACCAAACTTTCCATGTGATTCTGATGTGGGCACCACTGTACTAGAGTTTGTTTCTGTGTTTCCTACCCCAAAGCGTGAATGCTCCTGTGAGAGTTGTTTTTGGTACTGAGTTCATCAGAGTTGTCCTAATGAGCCCCGTGGTTCTGGGGTTGTTCTGCTCAAGAACTGTAAGGAAAGTAGCCAGTAGATCAGAAGACCCTATACAATGATGCTAAAAATGTCTCTGGTCTATGGGGAGAAAACACACACAAACTCTTAATATCCTCTCTTAAAGAGAGTGACCCTTGCTACCTATCAAACATTCAGGCCAGATTGTCCTTTGCTGCTGGACATTTTTCTCTGCTTATTTTAACTTATGGAAACAAGGGCGGGATGGAAGAGAGGAAGCCATACACACAGCACCACTTGTATATTGTTGTGTACCATTAAATAACAAATAGCAGCCTCCTGATCTCTGGAAATTACTTTTGCACTGTAGTAAAATAATCCCAGGATATAGTTTCAGGGTATAGGACGATGATATCCTGAGTTTCAAGGAGGGAAAGAAATGAAAAAGGATATTTCTAAGTGGGTATAGAAACATTTGCAAAATTAAATAGTAATGAATTAAACTCTTTGAATCACAGTGTACTGAGGGAGCAAGAAGCAATTGTGGGTCAACTTCAAAATTCTGGTGTTTTCATCTCTGTTGGAATTTCTTGGCACTGACTCCCACTTAAAGGTTTATAGTGAATATAATATACTATTTCTACTGATCAAAGGAAGTTACTTGGTGTCAGAAATCAGCTTGGGAGCCAGAGTGTTTACTGGGTAATTTCTTAATGAGTTCTGGCTCATGGTTCTCATCCCTTTAAGAGGGAGGAATGCAACTCGGAATGCAGAGTCCAACCATGAACATTTTGGCAGATGGAAAGATGCAGCACAGCTGGAGAAAAACTCCCTTCTTTGAAATCTCATATCTCAAAGGCTACATCAATTTTTAAGCATGTTCCACTGCCAGTTCAGGTTTTAATATGAATAGGAATTGGGGAATGTTTATGGATCTCTACTGGTTTGCCCCCTTTTGTCTCCACAAATAATTTGTGAGGATGACAGGTGAGATACATTGAGGGAGGGGAATGAGGTGCTCTGTTGTTATTTGATTGGCAGGAAGCTGGGCAACCAGGACAGCTGAGATAGTCATTTACCTTATGGCATAATTTTCACTTCCTGAATCAGTGGCCCACTGGTTAATCAAGGGAACACGAGGCACTGATAATTATTCTTTTAAAAATGCTCTTTAAGAGTTCCTACTGTGGCGCAGCGAGTTAATGATCTGGCTTGTCTCTGTGGAGGTTCCAGGTCCAATCCCTGGCCTAGTGCAGTGGGTTAAGGATCTGGTGTGCTGCAGCACTGGCGTAAGTCCCAACTGTAGCTCAGATTTGATCCCTGGCCCTGGGAAGTTCCATCTGCCATGTGTAGTGCAGATGAAAAAGAAAAAATGCTTTTTCTTTTTCATTATAAAGTTATACATGTCCAGTACATAAAATATGGGAGGTAAAGGAAAAGTTGGTGAAGGTGTTGCTTTGTGGAGCTGCTAGCTTTCTGTCTTTAACATATCATTGTTCTTCTGGTCCAATGGGACTTGAATAAAGACCTCATTTCCTGCAAGCAACACAATGTAGTTCTTCAGTAGGAGTCAACAAACTGCTGTATCAAATTGCTCACACTAAGTAAGGAACTGGAGTAGTGCTGAAAATACAAAGGGGACGGAGATTTAGTCCCTGATACATGGATCCTAATGGGTAGTGTAAATAATGAACAAGTAAACTAGTTGATTAAGCCTGAGAAATTAACAGTATAATGGGAGGCTCAACGAGTCTCTACAAATAAGAGAAAAGGAGTATAAGGGGTGTGGTTGCTCATTGGTTGGCTTGATGTGTTCTTCTCCAAGCTTGGGCTTCTCTCCCTGTGAAATGAAGGGGTTGGACCAGATAATATGTGAAGTGAACAATTTAGTCCTGTCCTGGGACTTTCCCAGTTTCAGCACTGGAAGTCCCAAGTCCCAGGAGCTCTTCGGTCCCAGTTTAAAAACTGAAAGTCCCTTGTCCTAGTCGCCTCAAAGTCCTGGAAAAAGGGAGAGTTGGTTGATCTACTTATAGGGTTCCTTCTAGTTCACATATTCTTTTTCTTTTTTTTTTTTTGTCTTTTGTTTTATGAGGGCCACACCCGTGGCATATGGAGGTTCCCAGGCTAGGGGTCTAATCAGAGCTGTTGCTGCCGGCCTACGCCAGAGCCACAGCAACGCGGGATCCAAGCCGCATTTGCAATCTACACCACAGCTCAGGGCAATGCAGGATCCTTAACCCACTGAGCAAGGCCAGGGATCGAACCCTCAACCTCATGGTTCGTAGTCGAATTGTTTCCGCTATTCCACGACGGGAGCTCCTAGGTCTCATATTCTATGATTTGTTAAAAAACAGGATTCAACTGAATACATATTCAAGACCTTATTGGCTTTACTCAACAATTCATGAATTGGGTAGTATCACATCTAGTGGATAGAAAGGAGCTCTGAGGAGCTTTACAAAATGAAAGGCTTTTATAGACAGAAGAGAGCAGGAACAAAGAGGTTACACTAAACAAAAAAGTGGGTTAGTTATTGCAAGGATACTTTCTTTAGGGGATGGCAGGGGTCTACCAGGCGCTGGAAGCTAGTGCTGACCAGGTAATTCCTGATTGACTGGTTTAAGATTCCATTTCTAGGAGGGCCAAAGCTGTAGTTCAATCCCAGTTTGGTGATTTAGGACTTAATATAAGTGACTCCATATTGGGCGTATTGCCTGGTTTTTAACAGATTGTATATTGAGAAGGAATATTCGACAAGTTTTATGACATGACTATGTGATAAGATGCTTAGATTGAAGTACTGTATGTACATTAACAATACTACTGTTTATGGGAAAAGGGTTTTATTCTTTTAAGAAAATATCTCACAAACAAGAATCTGCAAATGCTTTGTAGAGTCAATTTCTGCAAGCTTCTGCCTTAGATATGATTCTCAGTTTGATCCTCTAGGGGTCTGGTGTTTGCAAAGAGCACTGGCTTTGCAGTCAAGCAATTTTGTTCTTTTGTTTACTAGCCATGAGAGCTGGAGAAAATAACTACTTTGTGATGTAGTTTCTTCATTTGTAATCTATGAGTAATAATAGCTATCTTGTAAGCTTGTTAGGAGAATCGCAAAGTATGTTAGTAAGCAGTCAGTGCTCAACAAATGTTTGTTTTGTTTTCCTAAACAGTTTGCCTTCTGTTGTTTTTAAATTAAAGGGAACTGGATCTAAATTAGGACACAAGAAGGAGTTCCTGACATGCTCAGTGGAAACAAATCTAACTAGCATCCATGAGGATGCAGGTTCGATCCCTGGCCTCGCTCAGTGGGTTAAGGATCCGGCGTTGCCATGAGCTGTGGTGTAGGTTGTAGATGCGGCTCAGATCCTCCATTGCTGTCACTATGGTGTAGGTCAGCTCTGATTTGACCCCTAGCTTGGGAATCTCCATGTGCCGCAGGTGTGGCCCTAAAAAAGACCATAAATAAATAAATAAGGACACAAGAAGGATGCTTTTTATAGGAGCTTACCCTAAAAAATTGTAAATATAAATGTATAAATGTGTTTACATATGAATACCTATATATATAAATTATAGAGATGTGTATATATGTGAATATATACATATGTATATATAAATAAATCTTTTTCATTCGTGTTGCCCAGGAAAGCCAAAGCATGTCCTAAGTGTCACTACTGAAAATTAGGATCCAGCCTAGGTAATAGACTCTTACAAATCTCATTTAACTGTTGAAACTAACTATTGTAAGGCAGTAAAAACTGATTTGACTTGTTTAATATCCATTAAGCCTAATGATTTATTTGTATTTTAATACAAAAAAAAAGAAAGCTGCAGTTTTATAGGCAATACCTTATTGAATGCTGATGCATAGGTGACTCTCACACAGAGAATTTTTAATTTAAAACAAATATTTAAAGTCGGAATTCTTAAATGTAGATGTCTAATAAGCAATAACAGCTTTTAATTTATTTTAGTGTGTATATATTAGAAAAACTACTGTGAGAAGTAATGGCCTAGCGCAATGATAAAGTACACATGAAGAAAAAAAAAAGCCTGATGTCATAACGCATCTGAAGAAAAGGCTGCAAACTCAAAGGTTTGTTATACATGTTCACAGGTGATTTTAAGGGCAAGGGTGCCCAGCTCCTTGAGATGGATAATTATTCAATAACAAGTCAGAGAGTTATTAGCCTGTGTATTAGACAGTGAAGAATATAATTCCTCCCCTCAGCTTTGCATTTACATATTTCTTAGCTAAGAGACAAGTGTCAGTGTGTATTTCATAGCCTGAAGTATTTTAATTGTCCCCACTTGCATTTGTCTGTGTAGACAAAAGTGTTAGCTGCCCAAGACACAGCCTTAACTATTGAATTACCTAGTTCACGTTCAAAGTGCTGTTGTGCACCCACTGTGTGCGTGGGGGCTGTGCTAGGCACCGTGACGAGTGATGATGATAAGTTAACTCACTAACTAGCAAACAAACAAGATTCTGGTGAGGCAGAGATTTCTGTCATGAACACTATAAAGATGACATTTCTTGCCCTTGAAGAGTTAACAGTTTTGCTGGGGAGGCACAATTTCACAAGATAAAACACACAATTTAATTAAAATTATTTAAATATGAGTTTTTGAAGCATTTCCCCCTCAAAATGATAAACAGCAACAACAACAACGACAACATAGGATCAGTGTCAGAGTGGCCAGTTCCAAAGTGATGTTCTAAAACTTTAGAAGTTTCCTTGGAGCAGCAAAAACTTTCCAGGAAGTGAACCAGTTTATAAATAGTTTCAGATCTTGGTGGAAATATACTGAGAAACTGACAGAAAATGAATCCATGGAAACTTGACACCTAAGCAAGACCCACCTAAGCAAGATCTAAAAATAAAATCAAATGGAATTGTCCATGGATTAAATGTCTATTATCAGAGACATTCATGCAAAACTATAGGTGAGTTTTGGTGACAGGCAGGATTGCAACCACGAGAAAATGAGATACAGTGAGTGAAATTCTAAAGTTCTCTCTTAGGCTCAGTCAAACCTTAAGAAAGAACACTCTGATTTTGATACCAGATGAAGAAAGGCTGTGGAGGAGACAGATTCTGGTAAGGCAGAGGTTGTAACAAACACCGTAAAGATGACATCTCTAATTTATGGGCATGGGCTTTATTTGGCAGTATTACAACTGTTTTTGGATCCAAGTGGGTTGTGCAGGATTTGTGATATAATAGGCATCAGTGGAAGAGGTTTGGGAATTTTATTAGAGAGGCATACCTTCACTATGTCTCAACAGTGTGATTTGAGGGCTTTCAGGGAAGGCTTCCTATCTCTAATTAACTCTCACACTTAGGCATAAAATATTCCATTATTAGCAATTTCTATGTGGTGAACACCATCCTTTGCTTTTGTCTCTTTCTGAAGGCGGAAGAATTGCCAAGAATGGCAGCATTTTCTTTTCTTCACACCTTAGATCAGTACTTATTAGATCACGTCCCTGTTTGTTAAGAGAGATGGGAAAACTTGAGAAGGAAAGGGAAGAGGCTAGGGAGAGCAAAGGCTGCACAAATGGAGTCACGGTCCTGGAAGGCAGTGGTGCTGATTTACCAATATTTTCTGGCCTTTACTGAATGCAACATGGATTTGTCACAATGACTTGAGAGCTAAGAAAGCTTTACCTTAGGAAATAACCTTCTGTCTTATGTCATTGGGGTGTTGGTAGGAAAGAAGTAATAAAATAATAAGAATAAGAATAAAAACCAACTTTTAAAGTTCTCTGAGCATTGCTGAACAATATGATTATAATATTGTGATAGTGGACAGGTTGTCAATACCAACTTGCATGTAAATCTGGGCCAAAGAAAATTTAACCACAGGGTGAAACAAATAAATCCATGATACTGCCTTTAGTAAGGTCACAGAGCAAAATACTTTCCAGCCCTGAGAACCCGCAGTTTCCTTCCTGTTTCTTTTCATGTTTATCTGTTCTGTAGTCCACTGTTTTCTTGCTAATGTCCCTTCCTGCACCCTTTGCCTTACTCAGTGAGGACGTTTTCTGTTTGAGACCCGAGGATATTGCCACTGTTTTGGTTATTACTTTTGCACTTGTGTAGCAGCTTTTAAATTCCCATCTTTTTTAGCAGCTGCAGCCAGACAAACATATGAGTCAGTGGGAGGGGTTTGGAGGAACTGGCTCAGTTCTCCAGGGAGCAGTAACCTTTTGGCAGTCCAACAAACAGACATTTAAAGTCCAGTGACTGCAAAAGCTCTTTCTGTACATGTGATAGCAACTGCAGTTTTCCCAAGGTCTACCAAGAGTTTTTCATAGGGAATCAGGTTTCTGTCTTATAGAGAGAGACACATTCCTGAAGGCTTAACTCTGATCTCATAACTAAAATCTGGAGACAGCTGGAAAGTGATAAAGAGGAGGGAGGAAGAAATTTGGTGATATGAAAGTGAAAAGGTCATCTTAAATATTCTCATTAGATTTTGTTGCCTGTATACCCTACATTCCAAATAGCAAAGCAAAGCTAATCTTTCATTTTTCAGCAGTTCAGGGTACCAGGATATTTCTCTTTACAGTGTTCACATAAGTGATTTCATAAAAATCACAAAGTGTGATTTTTGCATCTGGTTATCCTTGAGGGCCTCCTGGAGGGGTGGACATTTTCAATTCAATCTTTTCCACCTGTTTATGTGCCAACAATGACAGCGTGCCCAGGCTGAGATGTTACTGGGATTGAAGCTTCTACTTTGCTAATTGCTGATATTTGATTATTTGTTTGTTTGTGTGTTTACTTATTTATTTTGTCTTTTTAAGGCCACACCTGTGGCATAAGGAGGTTGCCAGGCTAAGGGGTCGAATCAGAGCTGTAGCCTCTGGCCTACACCACAGCCATAGCTCCATGGGATCTGCGTCTGCGACCTATACCACAGCTCAGGGCAACATTGGATCCTTAACCCACTGAGCAGGCCAGGGATTGAATCTGCGTCCTCCTAAATGTCAGTCAGATTCATTTCCACTGAGCCGTGATGGGAACTCCTGATTTCTTTTTTTAATGCCAATTTGATCAACCTAATATTAAGAAGAAAACAGAGCTAGGAGGGAGTTGTTGACTCCTACAAGAAACCAATAAATGATTTCTTATTTCTCTGTTTCCTAATCTTGTTCTTCCTTGTATCTTTTGCTTTTTCCTTGATTGTTTATCATAACATGAAAAGAATAGGAGGATCTTGTGTGGCAGGGATGAATCATGGAAGATTTTTTCTTTGTGGCAGGAGGGAACAATTGGTTCTTTTGCTAAATGAAAACTCAGACAATACTTTCCTTGATAATGCATTTTGCTAAGATAAAGTTTCACAATAAAGTCTGTTTATACTGAAAAAGGCATGAAAATAGTATCTTAGTTAACACAGAAGAAAGTAGTGATTAGAGGCCAGTTGGGAAGCCAGAGCCACAGTCTCAATGAGACTGGAAAGTTTTACTTGATGACCCAAGGTACTAGTTGGGGTTCTTGGTTTCAAATAACAGAGAACCTCTGTCTAACAGAGGCAGAAAAATACTTTGTTGGGAGGATATTGGATTACTCACAAATTGGCTAGAGGGCTAGGGATTGGATTCAGAAAGAGAGTGGGAACCAAGGAAGGCTGAGCAGCTGAGGACATAGCTGAGATCCCTCCACTGCTTAGAATCTGTCGCTATTAATGTCAGTGCCCCTGGGCACTTAGCACCACACCACTGGCTACTGCCCTCTGCTATGGGGCCAGGAATATTCCTTGGCTATTTGAGCAATTTGACATCTCCCTCTTTCAAGAATCAAAGGGCCAGTCAGGAGCACCTGATTGGCTAATTCCAGATCATGTGTGTTTGTCCAAACATCTAGGGATGGTGCCTGAACGGGGAGTGGAGCAGGAGAATAGGGGTGGGCCTTTTCATTTGCAACTCAATTTTACCATCAATCTATTCGACTCCCAACAAATGACAAGAAGCCCCCTCCCCCTTACCCTGTTGGAGGTGAGGACATCCACCTTTCCTGAACTCTTGCAGTACTTTGTATATTGGTTTTACTGCATTGTTCTATTTATAATTTACATGTCTGTTTTCCCTTACTAGTCTGAATTTATGGAGGAGGAGGATTGGACTATGTCTTTAGCCTCATCATCTACAGAGCCTAACAAGCATTAAGGGCTTAGTTGAATAAATTAAGTTTAGTGTTGATATCATAGGGAAGGCTAATGTAATGATAACATAAAATAATAATAGCAAATACGGATTGATGGAGCACTTGGTATGTACTGACCATTTTCTCATTTCATTCTTATAACAATCCTATGAGGCAGGTTCTGTTCTTGTCTTCATTTTATGCATGAGAGACTAAGGCTCAGGTTAACCAACTTGTCTTAGTTTATGTAACTGAAAGTGACAGAGCAGGGATTTCAGTTAGGGCAAACTGACTCCAGAGGCCTTCATCAGAACTGTACTGCCCCCTGGAGGTAAAGAAGAGAAGAGCGATCACTTGTTTGCTGTTTTTTTGGTTTTTTGTTTTTGTCTTTTTGTCTTTTTAGGGCCACACCCATGGCACATGGAGATTCCCAGGCTTGGGGGTCCAATATGAGCTGTAGCATGGGCCTACAGCTAGAGCAACGCCAGATGAGAGCCACGTTTGTGGCCGACACCCCAGCTCACGGCAATGCCGGATCCTTAACCCACTGAGCAAGGCCAAGTGTGGAACCTGGGTCCTCATGGATGCTAGTCATATTCATTTCTACTGACACATGATGGGAACTCCTGTTTTTTTTTTTTTTTTTTTGGTTGATGATGAAGATCAACTGAATAATGATTAACAGTCTATTATTGATTACCATCTTTTAATCAAGTTTCACAAACTGGTTACAACAGGAGTTTAGGGCCCCCTCTCCTGTCCCAAACTTTTTGAATGGTCAGCTTTCCCATACCTTTTTTTTTTAAAACGATTTTTATTTTTTCCATTATAGTTGATTTACAGTGTTCTGTCAATTTTTACTCTAAAGTGACCCAGTCATATATATATATGACATAATTTCTCACATTATGTTCACAATACCTAGGATAGATGGTATTTATTTGATAGTAGACAAGCTAGGCAAGACAGTCTTATGTTCACTGATGTAAATGAGATCTTTTTTGAATTTGATATTATCCTAAAGGAACTGGTATTAGTAACTTGACAAATAAAGCATTGCTTATTTATAGCATTCTTAGCTCTGCATTTACCTCATAATATAAGCAAATAAAAAAGTATAAATAAATCCACATAAATGTAGAATATTCAAATCAGAATTTAAACATTTCATATCTCACATCAAAATCTTTTTTTAGTTCACTAAAGTCATATTTTACTCTAAAACTTTTGAATATCTTTCTTTCTCATCTTTAGGAGTACATTTTTAGAGGATCTATTGCAATTGTCTGCTTTTGAAAAGAATTCTTGCGTGTTAACTGTGGGTAAGAAAATAACAGTAATCCAGATATTTATATTAGCATAAATGTATATATTTTTATCTTTATGGTGAGTTGTATCTGAAAGAGAGCATATATCTTCTTTTATCAGAAATGATAACAACTTGGGATTGGTCCTTGGGAAATATTAAGCAGGTTTTCTTCTTGATAGTTAAGAAAACAGAATAAGTGAATTTAAATGTGATTGTTTTGTATTTGGATAAACAGTTGCTAAAGCAAGGACATGTTCCATTATATCATCATTTTATTCCTGCTACTGAAGTTTTATCACAGACAGATGCAGAACTCATACTTGTAATTGCATTCGTATATGTAAGTCGTCTCATAGAGATAGCTCTCTTACTCCTGAAGCCTAATTACTAGTTGTGGATTTACTAAACTTGTAAGTTTCAAGTAAATGGAAAAGTAGTAAATGTGGACATAGAGGATTTATTTATTTATTTATTTATTTAGCTTTTTAGGGCCAAACCCATGGTTTGGCCATGGCATATGGAAGTTCCCAGGCTAGGGGTCGAATTGGAGCTACAGCTGCTGGCCTATACCACAGCCACAGCAATGCCAGATCCTTAACCCACTGAGGAAGGCCAAGGATTGAACCTGTATCCTCATAGATACTTGTCGGATTTGTTTCCACTGAGCCACGATGGGAACTCCATATAAAGGAATAATTTAAATTTAAGTAGGCTTGTGGGAAAGACTTTGAAGGTTATGAAAGATTAACTGTATTTGTAGTAGAGAGAAGAGAGAGGGAGATGGAAAGAATAAAGGTATGAAAGAGGCCAGAGACTGTTTATGAGGATTTTGACAAAAGAGTAGAAAAAAGATCAGGTTCAATAAAGGGGAAATTGGTGGTGGAAGTAATAGTAATATGGCCAGAGAAAGGAAGTGCAAAGATCATAACCTTCAAGTGTAGGGGGAGTTCTAAGCGATTATGGGAAGCAAAGTGGCTGAAGTGGATCACAGTTGTACTCTTTGACATTGAGAAGGTCATGAAAGATGAGATGGCAGATGTTGGGCTGTAGAAGATTTTCTCTTGGGTGCTAAAGTTTTTAAAGAACTTGGGAATTTGTCCTGGAGGTTACCAGATGGCGGTGATAAAGATGTAGGAGAGCACATAAATGCTCAAGTGTGCCTCGGAAAGTGTGCTGAGAGCTGGTGATGGGCAGTTGTTGGGAAGCAGCAGTAGAGATCACCTGCTGCCCACCCCCTCAGCCTGCTGAATTCAAAGCAGTAGAAGAGAGCTACATGTCTTGGAGAGAAAACCAGGAGTGAACATCAGATAGGCAAATTGAGATTTCCAGTTAGTTAGGAGAAAGTACCGTTTTAGCTTTCGCTTTAATTATTAACACATTCTTATGAGTTACAACTATGTGGTAGGCAGGCATTCTGCTGGATATTTGGAATTCAGAGATTTAAAACAGTGTGTCATCATGAAGAAGAAGGATTTTGAAGCTAGCCACAGGTGGCTTTCAAATCTGGCATCATCACCACTATCTCTGTGGTCCTATGGAGTTTTTAGCTCTTGAGACTGTTTCCTCTTCTATAAAATAGAAATATTGATAACTTATCTTGCATATTGTTGTGAAGATAAGATGTAAATAAAAGTTCTATCATAGTGCTACCTTGCAGTTGCTATTATTATTAGTTTGGTTTCTGATCTCTTTTGTTTTATGATTTAATTGCTAGGGACAGATTACATGCACCTAATTATGAGCTGGTAGGGAGACTGAGGTTAAATAACCCCTAACAGCCTTATTTGGGAACTCTGGCATTGGGTTAGAATTTAATGAGCCCTAAGCCAGACAATTTTGTTGTCAGGAATGAGGGATGGAGAACATTCGTGGGCTGTATTAACAGCATTGCCATGTGGGTAGTGATCAGGGGTGCAGTCTAGAAGTAAGACTTAGGGTCAAAGGTGGAGGAAGCACTTGCATCAGAAATCAGAGAAACCATGAGTTCCCGTTGTGGCTCAGTGGTTAACGAAACTGACTAGTATCCATGAGGATGCGGGTTCGATCCCTGGCTTTGCTCAGTGGGTTAAGGATCCTGTGGTGCTGTGAGCTGTGTGGTAAGCTGGCAGCTGCAGCTCCGATTTGACCCTTAGCCTGGGAACCTCCATATGCTGTGGGTACAGCCCTAAAAAGACAAAAGACAAAAAGAAAGAAATCAGAGACACCGTCTGTCTGGGCTTCAGTTTCTTCATTTATTGGGAATATAGACGTCCCTTCCTTCTGTTTGGTTGTTGTGATGATAATGAAATAATATAAGTGAAAATGCTTTGACATCTCTGAGGAGTGTGCCTATGAAAGATACTATGTTTATGAATATTTGTGGGCAGAGTTTCCGGTGCCTGCTGTCCCCACCATCATGACAAGACATGGAGAAAATGGAGAAAATATTGTTCATAGGAGATTTAACCTAAGAGTAAAAAAAATTTCCTTTACTATAATTGAAACATTTATGAATCATAAGATAGCAAAAGACAGAAAAATGTAGCATGTCAATGTTGAAAAACGTAGGAGAGAGCTTGCTTGGTAACTTCTAGAGTTATCTTGACAGTCATTAGAAAATGTTTTCCTTAGTAATCAATATTGTGCTACAATGAAACACAACATTTTTCTAAGCCATTCTTGGATCCTTAAAAGAAAAAAAAAAACTTGCATTGTTTATTCAGAAGACTATCAGAAAGTAAGGATTTCTTGCCCACTAACATTTCTATTCAGATTTGTGTGGCTCTTCTCTTTAACTAACTAGCCATCTCTGTCCATCGTTCTTTCTCCTCTCTGCCTGTCTGTTGTCTGGATGGAGCAGGTTCTGCTTGTTGGACTCAGACCTGTGTTTCACTTGGCCTCCAAATGATTGGTTTGATCTAAAATTTTTAAGATCTATCCAGTTCAACCTATGGATAATAATGGGTAAAATTGAATACATATAAGGGATTGATTACTCAGAAAATGCCACCCATTTAAGACCAGATGAAAGAGATCACCATTCATAACAATAATGGCTAATATGTTGTGAATGCGTCTTTTAACCAGTTTAAAATCCTCACAACAACACGATGAGCTTGTTATTATTACCCGATTTTAAAGGTGAGGGCACCGAATTTTGAGTGAGGTGAGGGCATGCTCAAGTAAGTAAACTTACTTTTCCATTTAATTCATGGCAGGATTAGGACTGGAAACCAGAATAGTATAGCTTTAACACTAGGATACACCATCTTTTCAGGTTTGAAAGACTTAGAGAAGAAATGTTAAAATAGAAAAAAAAAATCAATCAATTATTCATCAAAGGCCTGGAAAGGATGATAGTTAACAAATTTTAAAATGTGAGCAGTAAGAACATTTCTTGAAATGTGAGAGAAATTTAACACAATAATTGGGAGTGTGTTTGATAAATTTATGCAATTTAGTAACCTAAGAGATGATTTATAATGAAAACCTCTTTCCTTTTAAAAACTCTTGAGTATATTTTCTCTTGGGGCATGTATCTTCTAATTTTTAGGCTTTGAAATCTCAGGGAAAACATTAAACTGCCATTCTTGTGGTGCTATTTACAGAACCATAGTACTGGGCTGTAGGAAACTTTCTGTGTTCTGATTTATGAAAACTTACTTTCTTTTGTGGGTTTGACTTTATCCTCATGTCTTTGTCTTCACAGGGAACATTCTTCCAGTTTTTCAACATCAGCCTGAACTGTACTAGGTTTTTAAAATAAATTGCCCTGTCTTTTGCTTTAGAAGTTGATTTTTGGGTGACAGCCATACAACAATGAATGGAACGGTGACATGGTTTCTAGGAAGAGGCAAGAGGTTCAGGTTTCCAATAGTTTGTATAATAATTGAATTTATTGTAATTTATTAAATACTCTAAAGAGGAACTTTTATTATGAAATTAACAAGATGGATTTTCAGGTCCTTCAATTTGTCTTTGAAAAAAATTATCCTGTTATAATTTGTTGATTTGTGGCCTTTGATCTTTCATTCAAAAGTTAAAGTGCTATCTTGCTATTATTTGCACTTGTAAATTTTTATGAGGTACTCATTTCATTTCAGACTTAAATGGAATGATTACTTTTTTTAACTTTGTTTTTTTAAAGGTTATTTCAGTTTATTTTCTCTAACTGTTTTAAAGAAACTTAAGATTTAAAAATCTATTTGCAGAGCCAGAGCTATGGTGTATTATTATTTTATAAAATATTTTAGTTTAAAAAAAAAGAGGGCCATATAAGGCATACGATTGTTAAGTAGACTTGGAGAGACACAGAGAATAGTTAACTCTCAGTGCAGTTACTCTGTGACTTTCCTGCTCTATTTGTCAATAATAAGAATTGAGTTTTTTGATCATAATGGTTTAAAATAACAAATTATATCACTTCTCAGCCTTTTGGCTAAGATCAAGTGTAAAATAACAAATTATTCTACATAGTGTTTATTGAGATATACTATGTGAGATCCGTGGTGACCTGAAAGTTGGGATGTTCCAGG
This sequence comes from Sus scrofa, assembly GCF_054392235.1. Classification (NCBI taxonomy): domain Eukaryota; kingdom Metazoa; phylum Chordata; class Mammalia; order Artiodactyla; family Suidae; genus Sus; species Sus scrofa. The sequence continues at coordinate 167,062,756 of NC_139395.1, forward strand.
GGTTGTTGGGCATTTCCTAGGTGCCTTGTGGGAAAGTGGGATAGTGTGGTGATCAGGTGATGGTTTCCAGAGACCACAGGAGTTGGGGACTTGTGGCCGGGCCCAAGGGAGATATCTTGGCCTTTTGGTCATGGCTCTCTCACCCTCTGGGTTTATCTGCTGCATTCTTCTGGGCACATTTCATGCTTTCATGAGAGGAAAACACCCTTACTGGCACATTAAGGCACCAAGAGGCTTTCACGAATGCTGTTTCTGCTGGATTCTGGAGGGGCTTTTCAGCTGTCACCATGACATGACCCCTGCTGGACTAAACATATGTTGAAAACATGTGGAGGAATGGTCAGGGTTAGAGGCTCTGTTGCTACTCAGTATTATTCCTGGCTCTGTTTTCCACTTGGCTTGCCAACATTCTAATTGTGTGGGGCTTGCAGCTGCCACAGTCATACTAATTTCAGTTTGGTGTTTCTGAGCTCCTAAAGATTCCACCACTTCTGCAAGAAGCCCTCCCAGTTGTTACCACCCTGATTGCTTTCAAGTTCAGAAGCAAAGCTGGGGAGTCAGGCTCTCTCTTTCTTGCTCTCTTGCTCTAGGTCATGCTCTGGCTTTGTCTTATTTACATACTGTACATTCATGAAGGACAGCTCTGTTACTTTTGCTTGTATGCAGCCTTCACAGGGCTCTGTGCAGAAGAACATTTTATGGATGGCTTAAATATCACTTACTGATGTCTTTCCAGTCACCTTTGTTGTTTTTTGCTAAAAGGGTGTCTGGGTTAACTTAAATGCTTCTATTAATCAGGAGGTCTTTCCCCTGTAGCAATGCCATTACTAACTGATCGTAAGTTGATCAGTTGTGATATTTAATTCTGGCGACTTTTCATAAAAGATCTACCATGTTTATTCAAATGATCCCCTCAATTTCCTGCTGTCTTTGGCACCTAAATGCAGTAGTCCAGATTGATCAGGGTAAAATAAAATAATGGATATGCCAAATATTTCTGTTGGTCCAAATGAAATTTCATTATAGAGTCTGTAATATAGTAGATTCTGGTGTTTTTGAGTAGCAGCACTGAAGGGAAGGGGAGAAATGAGCATTGGAAGAAGCTAGCATTTATTTTCCCCAGCAGCCATGATTAGATATTTATAAGCATTTTCTCATTTAACACTTTCATCTAGTTGTTTTACTCCTATTCAAAAGAATGGGGAAACTGAGGCCTAGAGAGTTGAATATCATATTCTAGGATACATGTATATATGGTGAGTGATAGAAATAATTTCATTCTGGGAAGTTAGATACCAGAGTCAATGTTCTTTCTGTTGAGTATACTTCCCCTCAGATTAGTTCACATTTACCTTAGTAAGTGCATAAATGTATATGTGTTCATCTTGTAAGACTCTTTACCTGTCCTGTTACCATCTGCCAAGACTGCTGGCCAAAATTATTACCTACTTTATGAGATGTAAATATAAATTAATGAGACTCATTTTAAAAATGCCCTTTCCCTCTTTGTACCGAATGGGAGCTGTCCCCCAACATCACATACCTACCAAAGCCTATTCCAGTTAGTGGCATTGTAGCAGTCTCTCTTTGGAAATTGCTTTCAGAGCAGATTTTTAAACCACACAGGACATGATCCTTGTGCTGAATGTTCAGAATGACTCAATGTTTTCTCAGAGTAAGAAAAGACATTCCATATGGAGTCCTGGACAAGCATGTTGGGGGTCTTCTAAAAGTTGGCATGGCTAGAGTGAGGGTACTAGAAATGGGTGGAACTGGAGCAAGGAGGGAGGTTGTTTAGCACCATAGTGAAGAGTATGGGCCTGGGAGACAGTAGATTTGGGTGAACCCCATTACTGTCACTTTGTAGCTGTGACTTTAAGTAATTATTTAATTTCTCTGATTGTCTATTTCAAGTTTCATTATCTTTAAAATAGGGATAACAGTTGTATTAATCAGGGTTTTTTCAGAGATACAGAACCAATAGGAGATTGACTGATTGATTATGGAGAATCAGTGCATGCAATTATGGAGGCTGAGAAGACCAATGATCTGCCATTTGAAAGCTGGAGACCTGGGAAAGCCAGTGGTATAGGTGGACTCCCAGTCCAAAGACCTGAGAACCAGAAGCACTGATGATGCAAGTCCGAGTCCAAGGACAGGGGAAGATCAGTGTCCCAGCTCAGCAGTCAGAGAGAACGACTTGCCTCCACTCAGCCTTTACTCTTCAGGTTCTCAATGGATTGGGTGATGCTTACTCATGTTGGGGAGGGTGGTCTGCTTTACTTGGGCTACAAATTCAAATGCTGTTCTCTTCTAGAAACATCCATATAGACAAAACCCAGAAAAATGTTTAACCAGATAGCTGGGCATCTTGTGGCCCAGTCAGGTTGACACAAAAAATTAGCCATCACAATAGTTCTACCTCCTTCCTTGCAGATTATTGACAATAAGTAATATAAGGTGTTTTTAGTGTTTAGTGCAATATCTGGCACATAGTAAGCATTGACAAAGTAGAGCTGTCCTTTCTTAGGTTTATCAGTGAAAGGGGTTTGATATTTCCATGACATCTTCATTAAACAATGTGATCAGTAAGCAACATATTAGATGGATATTTTTTTCAAAATAATATTTGGAGGATGGATTGGAAGGTTGTGAAAGTAGACAAAGCAAGTTTCAGGAATAAAATAAGAAATAACAAGGTCCTGAAGGAGTGAAGAAGAAATGACAGATAATAAACATAAAGGAGACTAAATTGACTGGTCGCTGATTATCAGGCATGAGAAAGAAGGAACTAGAATAATTCTGTTTTTGGCTAGGATGACTGGGTGGTATCAACATCCAAGAAAAGAAATCTAGTGGTAAGTGTATTTAGGACAAAATACTATTTTTGAGACTTTAGGTTTGAGATACCTTTGAAATAGTCAGGTAATAGTATATAACATAATACAGCACCTAGCAGAAAGCCTAGTGCATAAAAGATGCTCAGGAAATATTTGGTGAATACATGAGAGAATAAATCTGGAAACCATATATATGGCAAAATGAAGGCATAAAAGTTAATGATATTGTTCAAAAAGGATGAGAAGAGAACCAGGGATAGACCTATGGTGGCCCACTAACACTTAGGAGCTAAGAGAAATAACAGAAACCCAGGGAAGAGATGGGGAAAGAATTGTCAAAAGGAGATGGAGAACCAAGAGAAGGTGGTGTTTGAAAATCCAAGGAAGAGTCCCAAGCAGAAGAAAGTCTTTTACAATATTAACATTCATAGAAGGGACAAAAAGATGCACAATGAAAAGAACCATGGTATCTGATGATGGGATTAGTCATTTTATCACCCTTGCCAAAGTGAAAAATGGCTTAAATAAATTGAAAGGAATTGCAGGCGAGGATATGGGTATAGTGACTGAATGTAATTGTTCTTTCAAGAAATACCACTGTCAAGAGTTGGCGGTGATGCATGGTAGGTAGAAAAGAGTGGAAATAGGGCTTTTCTACTTGATTATGTTTGTGGAGGCAGGTCAAGAAGCAGAGAGGGAACATATGGGATACTCTAACCTCTGCAGTAGAGGACTGAATAGATAGGAAAGGGTCAGCTCAAGAGCGTATCTAGTATGGTTAACCTTGAAGAGTGCAAAAGCCCGCTTTCTCTCAGAGGTTTGCCGAAAGAAGATGGGACGGGCCAGCAATCTGAGAAACTTCATGTTTGCCAGCCTCGATGTCTTTGTGCAGTAGCAGTGTTTTCTGTTGAGAACAGGATAGGTTACAGTGACATGGGGTCTTGAAGAGATGTTTGGACTGTCTACTCTAGGGATTTAACCCGTGTCACCTGGCAGTAGTGCAGAGGGTCTAGCCCATAATTCAGAGACAATGTGTTTGATTTATTCTAGGAGTGCTAGATGATTGGACTGATAAATGAGTAAGTATAGGAAAAGAAACCATGGCAGTGTGGATAATGGCAGAAGGTAGGTGAGATGCAGCACTCTGGGTTCTGGTTCTAGGGAGGAAACTAAAACCATAAGAGGGGTGTTGTTGAACAATGGGATGCAATAAATGTCACAAATGATAAGTAGTGTGGGTATAAAGCAGACACTTAACAGGCACAGAGCTGGATGAATGCCTGCCTCTCATCTGGTGCTGTGAGTATTTATGGTGGGGAGGGGGCAGAGGTCACCTGACCAAGTTGAGAGACTTCAAAATCATATTTTGAAAAAGTTGTAGCTCCTCTTTGTTTATAATTTTAGACTAATGTAAAATGTCTCTTTTATTTACTGCCATTAAAAATTGTATTAATTCTAGTGATTTTTTTATGATCAAAGCAAATAAAATCAATTTGTAGCTAATAACAAAATTTATATTCAATTTCAAATACAATGGTAAATTGAAATTGATGAAAACTCATACCTGAGGTCTTCCAGATTTTTTTTATTCCATAGGATCCAGGTTTAGGATCTCAGTTTTTTAAGCTGAGAACAGAAATTGGTCTCCATATTCTGGAGCAGATCACATGAAAGTCTTTAGTTTAAGGAAGTTTGTAATGACTATACACAGTCGTGGTAGGTGAAATGGGCCATAAACTTAATCTTTTAAAAAACAATTAACTGCATTTCCACTAGAGACAATTTAGAACATAAACTAGCATGAAATTTCATGAATAATGTCTTCATACAAACTAAACCCTACATACAATAGTGAAATCTTTTAGTATAAATTTACAACTGGTATATTCTAGGTCAAAGATTTTCTAAATGTCACAAACTAGTCATAAGAAATATCATCACAGAAATTGCTTTTCACAAAAAGGTGCTCTCCTTTATTATTTCCACTGAATAATTTATATGTTTTGGAAATATTATATGTTAATTTTTGTGAAAAGTAATAATGTGATTTATTTGAGAGGTCTATTTTTTTTCTGAGAATAAATCAATGCTTCTTAATCAGTTGTCTAATCTGCAAGCATTGTAGGTATAACTCAGGTTACAAATTAAGTTAGAAATCTAAGTTAGACATGGATTGATTTTGACAGTTGCCTTTAAGTGAAATAGCCTGGACCCAATAAGATTCTCTCCATCGATTTCCAAAAATGGTATTTGAAATAGCCTGATGGTATTAATGTGATGGTCATGGCCTGGTATTTGTACTCAGCTATGGTAGTAGAGCAAGTTTAAATTGATAAGATTGGATAAATAGCATTCTTCAGATGTTCTGGATGACAGCATATCTAATGTAATTGCATTTGTCTGCCAGATTCTGTGTGTTAGAGCACGAAAGATTTTGAACCATGAATAATTTTGATAGAGAAATTCAATTCATTTCCTTCTATAACATACTACAAATTATAAATTTTCATTACGACTATTCAATCACTTGAGAAAAGAATGCATTTTAAATCAGGTTCCATGCCAAATATCTCATTTATGGAGCTATGCTGCTTAAAATTGAACAAATTGATTACCTTGGTGAATACTGAAAATATTAGTTGGGAACATTCAAACCATCTTTATTAGTTCTTGGGTCTAGTAATACATATACTTGTGTAATAAATATTAAGAGCTACTAATAAAGTAGCTCTTAAAGTGAGAAAATATCCATTTGCCTAATTGTGGTGAATTGTTGGGATATGATTATGTAGGCCTGAGTGCTGAAACATGACTAAAACATTCATGAATGCTATCAGCTCCTTTAAGCAGCTAATAAATATGCCTATTAGAGAGTCTGATGAGATACTGTAGGCTTCAAGACCTGATCATAATGTTGATTTATGTCTGTGTGGATACTTTTATTATAAGATCATGGAAGACTATGTGGTCGTTCACTAATTGATCATCACAGTCCTTTTATGAGTGAAATGGCTGGTATTTATGTATAGTTCCTCCAGTATCTGGTCACAAGAGGCTAACATTTTTGTCAGTCTTTTTTGGTTCTAGTAACTTAATAATTTGCATATATGATACTGAATTAAACTATTAACATATAGAGATTCTGATGTTATTTTTATGTTTAAAAAAAGTTTTATTAAAGTATAATTTATTTACAGTGTTGTGATAATTCTGCTATATGACAAAGATACTCAGTTATACACATATACCTATCTATTTTTTTTCAATTCTTTTCCCATGTAGATGATCACGGAATATTAGATAGAGTTCCCTGTGCTATATAACAGGTCCCCATTGGCCAACCATTCCACACACCACATTGTACATATGCCAATCCCAAACCCTCAGTATGTCCTCCTCCCTGCCTGTCTCCTTTGGTAACCATAAGTTTGTTTTCAAAGTTTGTGAGTCTATTTCTGTTCCGCAGATAAATTCACTTGTTTCTTTCCTCTTTATAGATTCCACATATAAGTGATATCGTATGCTGTTTGTCTTTGACTTACTCCATTCAGTATGATAATCTCTTGGTCCATCCATTGTTGCTGCAAATGACATTATTTCATCCTTTTTTATGACCAAATAATATTCCACTGTATATTTGTACCCCCATCTTCTTTATCCATTCCTCTGTCAGTGGACATTTGGGTTGCTTCCCTCTTTTGACTGTTGTAAATAGTGTTGCAATGAACATTGGGGTGCATATATCTTTTTGAATTGGGATTTTCTCCAGATAGATGCCCAGGAGTGGGATTGCTGGATCATATGGTAGTTCTCTTTTTAGTCTTTTGGGAAACTCCATACTGTTTTCCATAGTGGTCATACCAATTTATATTCCCACCAACAGTGTAAGAGGGTTCCCTTTTCTCCACACCCTCTCCAGAACTTATTGTTTGTAGAAGTTTTGATGATGACTGTTGTGTCTCATAGTAGTTTTGATTTACATTTGTCTAATAATTAGAAGCTTGTTGTTTTCTGTGTACACATTTAGGATCATTATTTGCTCTTGGTGGACTGATCCTTACATTCATTACATAGTGTCTGTCTTTGTCTCTGGTAATTCCCCACTAATATTCCTTGTTCTGGAACATATTTATCGGATATTAATATATCCACTTCTGATTTAAAAAAATAACATATCATATATCATTTTCTATTCTTTCATTTTCAGCCTACTTATGCTGTTGTATGTTTTATACAGCATGTTGTTGTGTCATATTTTTCTATCCACTCTGACAATCTATGCCTTTTAATTGATGATTTTAGACCATTTACATTTTTGGTAATTATTAATATTTGGGGGCATAAGTCTGTCATTTCATGGTTTATTTTTTGTTTTTTTCTTGTATTTCTCATATTTATGTTACTTTTTGCCTTCTTTTACATTGTTTAAACATATCCTAGGATTCTGTCTTGATTAATTTATAATGTTTTTTTAGTATATTTCTTTTATAGATTTTTTTAGTTGTTTCTCTGTTCACTACAATATACATATATTTATTATCACAGTGGTATTTACCACTTTTTTTTTTTTTGTCTTTTTCCCTTTTCTAGGGCCACTTCTCATGGCATATGGAGGTTCCCAGGTTAGGGGTCTAATCAGAGCTATCGCTGTTGGCCTACGCCAGAGCCACAGCAACGCGGGATCCGAGCTGCGTCTGTGACCTATACCACAGCTCATGGCAACGCCGGATCCTTAACCCACTGAGCAAGGTCAGGGATAAAACCAGCAACCTCATGGTTCCTAGTCGGATTCATTAATCGCTGCGCCACAACAGGAACTCTGGTATTTACCACTATTATTGAAGTGTTTACCTTACTGCTTTTTAGGTCTCCTTATCTTTCCTGAATTTAAATGTCATTGCCTGGAGTATCAAATAGTGTTATAATTTTTGTTTCAGTAATTAAATATGATTTATAAAATTTTTGAGGAGATACTGTTGTATGTACTCACGTTTGTACTCTTTCAGTTGTTCTTTCTTCCTTCCTGATATTCCAAGCTTCTTTTTTTATCATTTCATTTTGAAGAATATCTTTTAGTCATTATTTACAGTTCGGCCTGCTATCAACAGTTCTTTTCTTCATTTGATAATTTCTTTATTTCCTCTATATACCTAAAGGATAGTTTCATTGATTATAGAATCTGTAGTTGACAGTTCTTTTCTTTCGGCACCTATCACTTTCCTCTGGCCTTCGTGATTTCATATGAAATATCTGCTGTTGTTCAAATTGGTTTTCCCTGTATATGTGTAGTTTCCCTCTGTTGCTTTTAAGATTTTGTCGTTGTTGTTCTCTTTAGTTTTCAGAAGTTTAATTATGATGTACCTTAGATTAAATTTCTTTTAACTTATTTTATTTGGGGTTTGCTTAACTTCTTGAATCTAGGTTTATATTCTTGGCCAAATTTGGGAAGTTTTTCTGTCATTATATCTTCAAGCACTTTTTCAGCCCTACTCTATCTTGTTCTTCTGAGGCTTTAATGATATGTGTTGCATATTTTGCTATTTATCCCTCAGGTCCCTGAGGCACTATTTTGATTTTGTTGATGTTCTATTTTTCTCTCTGTTGTTCAGTTTGTGTAAATTTCATTGATCACTGAGTGTGTTCTCTGTTATCTCCACAATACTATTGATCTCATGTCTACCCTACCTTCTTCCTCCATTATTATATTTCTCAGTTCTATTTTTTATTTGGTTATTATTATTTTTACACATTCTATTATTTTCTGAGACCTTCTAATTTTTCATTTGTTTTTAGAGAATTTGTAATTGCTTGTTGAAGTATTTTTTCCAGTCACTTTTGTTTTGGGCATTTATATATTCTTTATATTGTTTCTCCACACTCTTCTCTCTTTTTAAAAAAGTGTAGTTTGTTGATGTGTTTTTATGATGGCTACTTTGAAATAATTGTCAGATAATTCCAGCATCTAGATTGTTATTTGTTTCAGTTGGTTTTTTTCTCATTCAAGTTGTGATTTTCCTAGTTCTTGGTAGGAGAAGTGGTTTTCCTCCCTCCCTTCCCCCCTTTTTTTTCCCTCTGTATTCTGGACATAATTCCGTTATTATGTTAGGAGACTCTGGGTTCCAATTAAGTGTTTATTTTTAGTAAGCAGTCATCCTCTTTAGATTTAATTTGCAGGTCTTGGTCTGCTTTTGCTGTTGTGGTATCAGTGGAAGTTTAATTTTAAGACCTTTGTGATGATTTCTTCTTTTCAGTGTCTGGTGCTGCCTGAGCTTTCACAGGTTTTCAGTGGTACTGCCTGAAGCTGCAAGGAGCACCTCTAGTTCAGACTTGATGGTACTTCTAGTAGGGAGAAGGGAGTCTCTGGCTCATGAGGGTGACAAGCACTTCCTAGGCCAGGTACATTTGCCCCTGTTAGTACTACCTAGAGACAGAGATTCTGTAGCCTTGGGGGACTAAGAGGCTTCCCAACCTGGGCCACTTGATGAAGTGGGATTCTGCCTTGCTAGTGCTGTCTGGTGACTCTCAGTTGGGGAGGGTAGTCTCAGACCCAGCAGAGGAGAATGCTTTCTTTAACCTTTTATTGTTAGTGGGGTTTCTGACCAATCTTCTCTACCAGTTATTTCTGGGCTAACTTAGGGTTGTTGTTGTTACTCCTGTCTGATCTGGGGGAAAAAAATGAACCTATGTGGGTCACTTTCTGTTGATATTTATTGATTCATTAGTTGATGAATATTTGTGTGGTTTCCACATTTTGGCTTTTTGCTGCTATGGATATTATGTATAGGGTTTTGTGTGTGTTTATGTTTTAAATTTCTCAATTATGTACTTGGTGGAATTCCTGGGTCATCTGATAACTGTTTAGTTTTTTTGTTTGTTTGTTTTGTTTTTTGTTTTTTGTCCTTTTTTTAGGGCTGCACCTGTGGCCTATGGAGGTTCCCAGGCTAGGGGTCCATTCAGAGCTGTTGCTGCTAGCCTATGCCAGAGCCACAGCAATACCAGCTCCGAGCCGAGTCTGCGACCTACACCACAGCTCATGGCAGTGCCAGATCCTTAACACACTGAGTGAGGCCAGGGATCGAACCTGCAACCTAGTTAAGATTCGTTTCCTCTGTGCCATGACGGGAACTCCTCCTGTTTAGCTTTTTAAGTAACTAACAAACTGTTTTCCAAAGAGTCTTCTCTATTTTACACTCTGCAGTGTATAAGTGTTCTGATTTTTCTCTGCATCCTCACCAACACTTGTAATTTTTTTTTATTATAGCTGTCTGTAAGTGAAGTGGTATATCACTGTGGTTTTAATTTGCATTTCTCTAATGACTTCAGGCTCATCTTCTACCTTTTCCAAATATATTATGCTGTTAACTCAGTACAAGCTTGTCTGCCTTTGTCTTTTTTCAATCTTTTGTTTCTTATATCTAGAATGCCCTTATCTATACCTCTTTTTTTCCAATACTTTTCATCCTCGAAGATTCATGGTTAAAGCCAAACTTTATCCATGAAATAACTACTTCATATAAAAGTGATCTTGCAATTATTTAAATCTCTGTAACACTTTATGCTTCTTTTATTGTCATTATTTTATGATTTATCATAATTTTATAGTGGCATTATGCCTCTGAATAACACAATTTATTTAAAATAAAGAGTAGTTTTTGTAATTTTGATTTCTCTAAAATGACAATATGTATTTTCTGTATCATAGACAATCAGGTATTAATGAATTGAACTGATTATCCTGTGACTCTCTCCTTTCCTTTTCTGTTCCACAGTGGTTTGGGCTCTTAATGCTTCCTGTCTGTCCTAATTTGATAAAATCCTAATTGATCTGCCTGTTTTCAGTCTAATCAATCTCCATATTGTGTGATGATAATTTTACAAGCCAGAGCAACTCATGTCTTTTTTTCTTTTCTTTTTTTCTTTCTTTCTTTCTTTTTTTTTTTTATCTTTTTAGGGCCACACCCTCAAAATATGGAGGTGCTCAGGATTGGGTCCGCTTGGAGCTGTAGCCTCTGGCCTATGCCACAGCCACAGCCCCACCAAATCTGAGCCACATCTGTGACCTATACCACAGCTCACGGCAATGCTGGATCCTTAACCCACCGAGAGAGGCCAGGGATTGAACCTGCATCCTCATGGATGCTGGTCATATTAGTTTCCACTGAGCCACGATGGGAACTCCTTCAAATTTTTTTTTGCTCCAAACATATTACTGCCTTCTAAATAAGGTCCACTCTACCAAATATGGCACCCAAGACCCCCCCTACCTCTTCTCCTTATCTACTCAATGCCTAAAGTCTAGCATTTATCTTGATTCTTTTAAGAAGCTCTTTGGTGTTATGGTACACATAGGAACAATGTTAGTAAGTTACACTAGGGCAGCTGTACACAACTATTTCTGACAGTGGTAACCAGCCTGTTGTCTCTGGTTACTCCAGTGTTCATCCATCTGTCTTGAGAGTTGAGGAGACTGTTTAATCACAACTAAACCTATTTATGACACACCTTGCAGGAAGCTTTGTAGCTGCTTTTGTATACCTGAACTTTTGCTCATGTTGTCTCCTTTCCTAGGAAACTTTATCCTTCACCAGTTCATGGGCCCTCCGGCCCCTCCTCCCTACACATGGGTTTTATTGTCAAAAGACATGCCAGTCTTTCAAGGCCTGACTCTGATGTTGCCTCAAAACCTTTTCTGATTTCTTACTCTAAAATCATTTTTTTGTTTGTTTGTTTTACCCATAGCATTTTATTTTCCATTTTCTATAAAACTACAGATAATCTCTCTGGTGTTAATTCTTTTTACTTTCTTCCCCTTCAACCTCATAAGATTGAAATTTCTTTGATTTGCACTCTGCTCACTTTAATCCACTCACTTTTTAATCTTTCTTAACAGAGAAGGTAAGTAGCCTACACATATGAGACATGGAATAAACATATTTTCAGTTGAATTGTTGTATCTCATAAGAATAATTTATTATATGTAGAATAAATACATTGACAGTGTTTCTAGTCATTTCTTTTTAAAAAGAAATTAATCTGGAGTTCCTGTCGTGGCACAATGGTTAACGAATCCGACTAGGAACCATGAGGTTGCGGGTTCGGTCCCTGCCCTTGCTCAGTGGGTTAACGATCCGGCGTTGTCGTGAGCTGTGGTGTAGGTTGCAGACGTGGCTCGGATCCCGCGTTGCTGTGGCTCTGGTGTAGGCCGGTGGCTACAGTTCCGATACGACCCCTGGCCTGGGAATCTCCATATGCCGCGGGAGCGGCCCAAAGAAATAGCAAAAAGACAAAAAAAAAAAAAAAAAAAAAAAGAGAAAAAAAGAAATTAATCTGGATTTTCTTACATAATTTTTTTCAAAATCATTAGGTCTGTGATTCTCAAACTTTAGTGTACATAGAATAAACTGGAGGGCTTGTTAAAACAGATTGCTAGGTCCCAATTGCAGAGTTTGTGATTTAATAGGTGTAGGGTGATATCCAAAATTAGCCTTTCTAACAAGTTAGTTTGTGATGCTGATGCTGTTGATCAAGGGATTACATTGTGAAAAAAATCTGCTTTAGGCTACAGAGACACTTTTTCTGCTGCAAGAGGCCTTGTAAAAATATGTCCTTTTAGGAGGATATTTTTTGCATATGTGTAACAAGACAGAATTGTTATAGGATACATTAAAACCAGAGGTTAGGCTCTTCGACCTCAACTATTCTTTGTTGGGCTTATACATAGGAAATAATAATGTTCCTTTGAGATTTACTCTTTCGCAAATATACTGGAACTCTCAAACTAGAGAGGTAGAGTGCTGTGCCAGGGAATGTTCTCTTGTGAACAGAGAAACATTCTTAAAACGTCTGTATTCTGCTTATCATTCACTAGAAGCCAGAGGTCAGCGAGTCTATGTTATTTGTGCTCAAATTCTAGAAGAGAGAGAAGAGAAGGGCCAGGTTCATTGCCTGACCTTGTTGCCATCTTGAATATGGGTGCTTGAAGCAGATGTGTGGGACAGAGGAGGGAACAACTGTGAGTGAGGGAGAGGGCATGTTCCTGGTGCACTTGGTTTCCATCTTAGGCCCTGTGACAGATATTTTCCCCGTAAAGAATAGTCCTTTATCAAAGGCAATGTCATCTTATTTATGCCATGAATTTACAGGGCTTTGTGGACAGTACTGTGAAGCTGGCCATTATTTATTACACTGCTTCTGAGTTAATTCTGTTCCAAATAGCCCATTTGCAAATCAGCTTAGGGAACACAACCTATCTCCAAATTGAGCACTGTTTGTATTGCAGTTTCTGGAGTGTATTTGTTCTACTCATTTTCCAAAATGGTTCATTTGTATATAGCAGGGCAATAATATAGGCAAGTACTTAATCTGTATAGAGGAATCAACAATTTTCTATAGCTAGACGTTGTTTATTCACACAGAGTGGAGATGATTATATAAAAACCTTCTTGTGGCAGTTGCAAATGTTTGTTCTGGATCAAAGAAAGACTAAAGGCTATATCTATGTTAGGCAACACTCCAGGGTGGTAAGTATCCTAGAGCCATTAATTAATGGCTACCCTGGATGTGTTTGGCTGGTGGATAGGCTGAGGAAAACCCTTAGGAAGAAGGGACCAGGACTAAAGGATTATATTGGCTTTGACATGTAGCAGTTGTCCAAAAATTGTGGCCAACTTTAAGATGATTGCATAGTGTCAATAATAATAGCTAGGGAGTGGTTTTGAGCAAGGGATTTTGGTAACCTATTGTCACCAAATTGGTTTTCCAAGAAGCCAACTCTGAGCCAGAGATCAGCACATAGAATGTTTATGAAGTGGGCTCTTAGGATCAGCATCTATGGGAAAAATGTAGGGAAGCAGTGCTGGATTGAGGGAAAAGCTGGGCTGTAGTGCAGTTACCACAAACCCTCCCTTGGCCACCCCTGCTTTGAGGGTGGGATGACCTTTCAGAATTTCCTTGCCTGGGCCAGTGGACTGGCCTTTATCCTCCTGCATCCACCAGTCATTGGATACAGGGTGTCCCTCCAGAAGAGGGTGTGGCTTTGACTAAAGAAATTCCCAGAGAGGGCTGAAAATGTCTGTCATCAGTGGGGGAAACACATCCTTTGGGCTTGCAAAGGGGTCTGGGTGGCAAAGCAGCGCATCCATGATGTCCACTCAGTAGGAAGGAAAATGTGTGAGGAGTTGGTAATACAGGGAATAAGCTCTGAGCAGAAGTCCCTGGTCTCAATTGAATAGGCTGTTACAAGGCTCTGGGCACTGTGGAAAGAACTGGAATAATATAAGATGACCCTGATTTACTGATTTGTTGTTAACTCTTATAATGGCCCTAAAAGTAGATATTAAGAAGGACCCTCATAAGAAAAAGTAGCTTTGCACAGCCAGATAGATGATAAATGCCTGAACCTGTATCCAACACAGAGTTTCTTTCCAAAGCCCCTTCTCTTTTGTTTCTATTTCCTGAATACACTCAGGAAACTGTCATACAGATTTTCAAAGCCAGGGCAATTCCTGGAGTGGCCTTAGACTGGATGAGCAGAGGCTGGTGGTGGTGGTGGTGGTGGTGGTGGTGGTGGTGGGGTGTGTGTGTGTGTGTGTGTGTGTGTGTGTGTGTGTGTGTGTGACTCCTGAGTGCCAGGCTTATGACAGGAAGGTTTCTAACAATTAGCGGCAGAGGCCTTGGTTAGGGCTTAGCTCACAGATGAACAGACCTGGGGGAGGAGCAAAGACAGATCAGAGACCCCAAAATGGTGTTTCCACCTCAGAATGAAATGCCATGATATATTACAAGTGAAGCAGACTTTTGAATTAAACTCAAGCTATGCTGAGCTGTGTAAAATAATGATAGCTTTATTTTCTCTAGATCTTCTTTAAGTACCTCCTTCTGTCTAGTGAGGGGGGTGGAAATAAAACACCCAAATCTAGTTATTTTAATCCAATAATTTATACAGTCTCTTAAGGTAACTCAGAGTCTTTTAGTCTTTCAGATTCCCCCCCCCCCTCACATTTTCTTCCAGAATGATACTGGGGTGTGTGGAGGTGGACATGACTTGGCCCAATGGTGCCAGGGAGGAGTGGTGGGGGCCCAGGAGCGGGCCCGGCTACTGCTTCCTTTCCTCTGGCAGCAATTTCCCTTACCTGCTGCCAAAGTCTGTCCGGTCAAGTTGAGGCCTCTTCCTTCTGGCTCAGTCACGTCCCTGAGGACTTCCCTGAAGACCCAGCCTCCCCTCATCTTTGATGGGCTTCCCTAAAATCTCCTTACAACTGATTTGATTCCCAACCCTGCTCACTCTTGCGGCTTCTAGCCTCTGGGCCATCTGACCTTTCTTGCCAGCCAGCATAGTCAGACACATTCTGCATCCCTCCACACCACCTGTGGAAACCTCTGCTTTCTGTTCATGCCCTCGGGAGCAAGGAGCCTCCAGACAGTTAGGTGCAGGCCTTCTGTCTCTGACCAGCAAGGATGCCCCACCTCTCTCCTCTGGAATGGCCACCCGGACACTGATCTGAGAATGGCTGGTTAAATCATCATCTCACTGTCTCAGACAGACATGGAGTTCACAGCACACTGACTTTTGGCTCAACCCTCAGTCTCTTTACCAGGCCTCCTGGGTTGGCTGAAAGGGAGGGCAGGGCAAACACTTGCTCTGTTCTTTTCTTCCTCTCATCAACTCCCCAGTATGACAGTGCCAGGCTCTCATATTCTTTCTCCTGACACATGGGGACTTCCTTCTTTCATGTTCTTACTTTCAGGGCAACAATGGTATTACTATTGGGGAACAGGGAGAGGATCAAAAGCCTATGAGCTTAACATTGGCATAGTCTTTCTCTATCAGCAGTGGAACATGTAATGAATCATCTTTGCATTCTTTTTTAGCACCCAGTTGTCTGTGCAGTGCCTCCCCACTGATATTTGCCTTGACTTCTACTGACCTAAAACACTCATAATTAAACAATTTGCCAAAGTGGAGGGAAAAAAATCCTTTCTAAACCTTTGCATACAGTTAAATTGCCAAATTCAATAATTTAGAGAATTCCTTGGTTGCTTGATTGTATGGTCAGATAATTTAAAAAAAGCTGTAGTTAAATTCCTCAGAAATTGAAATATTCATACACTAAGCCATTTCTTATGTAATTGTAATAGATACTTATAAGTACCTATGATCAGAAGTCCGAGAGGTCAAAAGAGCAATTTAAAATCATTAATATTAAAGACTTCTTCAGTCATTCAATTTCCTTTAAAAATCTCATAAGCATGTAGTTTACTTTCATTCCCTACCGAGAGACCATTTCTAACATTTGACAGCTTAGCAGTGTTTTTACCAGTCTCATACTCTGAAGTGCTATGTAGTTGACAGTTGTGCTGCTCAGTATCGTCTGTGGACCAGCAGACCGGGCATCACCTGGAGCATACCCCAGACCTACATTTCAGTCTGAGATGCACTGGTCAGCAGCATTGGTGAAAACTCTCTAAAGAGACATTATAATTCATTTAGTGTGTTTTTATAAACCATTTATAACAAATAGTAAAGCAAAGTAGAATCAGACCATCCCTTTGCACTCCAGTTCTTAGTATATTATTTTTCAAATCTGTGCCAACTTTTCCCCCCTAATTGGGATAGAGCCAGCCATCCACTTGGTGTACCTGGGTTATGCCTGGTCTAGGTTCAGTTAGGATTCTGCATCAGCCAGGCCAGCTGAGAGCAGCTGTATCCTAGCTGCAAGTCGGCAGTTCTTCAGGCCACCTGTTACAACAAATGACATTAGAACACTCCCAGGCAATCTTGTCTCTAGTTCTTTCCTCCTCCATTTCCCAACAACAGCCCGTAGTAATTGAAAGCAACATAAATTACTTGTCAAAAGTAAATCTCTATGAAGAAAAGCAGCTGTGTTATATGGAAGGGACATAATTTTACTGAGTAGTTCCCTTCTTCCCTATTAGCTAAAACCTCAGGAGAGAGAGGAGTGGGAGGATGGGTAATAAAATCCGCCCCCCCACACCCCACAACCCACCAGGAGAGCCCTCTCCAGCCAAAGAAAAATGAAGATCTCAGCAAAGATCCTGCTAATGTAGGCCAAAGCCAGAAGTGTCAGGATAATTGAGGATGAGAGGTTCTTTGTTCTCCCTTCCCACTCCCTGCTATTTTCTCCTGTCTCATTCCTCCATGTAGCTTTATCCTCAACAATTGCTCTACCTTTTTAGCATTCCAAGAATACCTCTAAGAATCTCCCTCTTCCTGTGTACACCCACCCCTTCCTGCTCAGTAGTCTTTTGTGCCTTGGTTAACTCAGCCGATAGATTGATGTTAAGTCATGCCTACAGCTCTGTTCTTCAATGACAGGGAACCAGAACCTGTGCACGGGCAACCTTCATGGTATGGAGCAGAGTTTAGGGAGGAAAAAGGACAATCGGGGCACTGAATCCAGTGTGCCTGGTGAAGATATAAGCTATTAGCCTTTATGAGGAAGGTCCAGCATTGATTATAAAGATGGTAATAATGGCTGCATTGGAACACCCATGTCATGTTTATTTACTCCTTAGAGCTTTGAGGCAGGTATTATTATCACCATCATCACTGCTTTAGGAAACTAAGGCTCTAAGAAACTAAAAAAAGAATTCCATAGTTAGTGAACTACAGTCTCAGGACTCCCCCTCAGGTTTGGTTCCCAAGTAGCTCTTGCTGCAACGGCCTGTTTCCTGTATGGGTGTCTTAGCAAATAGGCATAGCGTGAACACAGACATGTCTGGCAACAAGATGATACACGAGTATGCAGCCAGGTAGCCATATGGTGGACATTAGGAAAGTCTGGTTGGAAGTAGTAGAACATCTGCTGTGGGCCTGGCGTTCATGGGCAGGATTTGAATGCTGTAAGTATGGTCCAAAGCCAAGTAGGGTCTAGTCTCAGGAGAGTGAAGGTTCTTGGCAGTTATCAACTGTAGGCTCTCTGTCTGAGTAGCAGTAATTATCTGGAATAGAACATGGGGGCTGAATCCTAGTAGCTAGTTGCTAAGAAGAGCTAGGGATAAGAATAAAGTAGGAATAAGGAAATAAGAACAGTTTTTTTCATTTTCACTGGAGATGCACCTGTGAATTGTGGAATTTCCGCTGGTGAGTAGAGAACTGGTCTCAGACCAGAATGTAATGGACTCTGAAGATGGGGATTCAGACAAAGAGGGGATATATTCTGGAGCTTCCCTTTGTGGTACTAGGAATTTCAGTGGAAATTATAAAAATAGGATGAGGTATAAAAAAGGATCCTCTCAATCAGGACTCTATGGTGGAACAGAATGTTATATGAAGGTGTTATGCTTCCCATCTCTGGGACTTTTGAAAACATCTCCCTGCTTTCAGGGCATTTAATGGCTTCTGTTGCACTTCTTCACTTTGATAGTAGCCCCAGAGCCCTCTCTAATAGGCCCCCATCTAGCTCTCTGACTCCTGTTTGACATTTTCTCTCTTACTCACTCTTTTCTGTCAGGGTTGCTCAAAGGAAGTGCTGGTATTTTGGGTGGAAAATTTCTTTTTGGAACAGACTCTTTTAAATAGCGTTAAATATTTAGCATCCTTGGCCCCTGTCCATGAAATAGCAGCAACACCCCCAGGCTGTCATGTGACACTCAAGTGCTCCCACACATTTCCAGCATGCCAGTGAAGACTCGCTCTGTGGTTTTCTGGCATGCCCTCACATTATCATGCCAAGCTAGTGCCCACCTCAGGGCTCTCACATTTGCTTTGGATCTTCCTCCTGTGATGTTTTGTATCCTCATTTTTCCGTCTCCATATCACTTTCTCCGAGAGCATTTCCCAGACCCCATTCTGACATGAAATTTCATGATATGAAATTCTTTTCTTTGCATCTTTCTCTTTTCCTTTTCTCTTATTGGAATGAAATCTTCATGAGAAGGGGGCCTTGTGCTTCATATTTACTGTGTACATTGGCACCCAGAAGCACCTGGGGCATAATATGTCCTCAGATTTTTTTTTTCTAATTTTATGAATTAAAACAATCTAGTTTTGAGTATTCTGAATGAAGGAACAGAGGATCACTTTCCAACACCCTGTATAAGAGATTTCTGCATTGCATAGAAAACTGGGTTCCTTATCAACTATAAAATCTGTTGCATTCCTTTCTATAGCTTCTAGAGTGTTTGAATAAGAATTCTCCTTGGTGGGCTTCTCATGTCCTCTTTGCATTTATTTACTGAAGGTAAATGTGACTGTATAGTTAGCATACTTAAGCTCCCTCTTGGAAAAGACATTTTAATGATAAAAGGGATCTTTACCTCATCAAGATGAAACTGTAGAATATAGATTCATAAATATGACCCCGAAATATCAAATATACCCTAGTCTTTCTAGGATGACTGGGAAGGTAAATGGAACTAGTGGAGAATCCTGAGTAAGCTTCTTCCTTTTTTTTGGTCTTTTATTTATTTATTTATTTATTTATTTATTTATTTATTTATTGGGGGTCTTTTTTTAGGATCTGCTGTTGTCACTGCTGTGACTCTGGTCGCTGCAGTAGCTCTGGTTCAATCTCTGGCCTAGGAACTTATGCATGCGTGGCTGAAAAAAAAAAAAAAACAATGAAGCAGCACAGGACATGAGAGGAGGATCTGTCTTCTAAATCTTTGTTAATAACTTAGTAGCATCTGTGATCAAGAATGCCACAGAGCTGTCACCTGGGGGTATGGGTTTGCTTTCCCTCACTCCATTCATCTCCTCAGCAGAGCAATGAAACCAGCTCAGTGATTTTTGTTTGCTTCTTGCCTTTAACCCCTCTTAGAGTAGAATAGGAACCAATAGACAATTTTATTTTCACAATATTCTTTTTCCTTCCTTCTTTCTTTCTGTCTCCCTGTCTTTCTCTCTCTCTCTTTTTTAGGGCGGTGCTCACAGCATATGGCAGTTCCCAGGCTAGGGGTCAAATCTGAGCTACAGCTGCTGGCCTACACCACAGCCACAGCAATTTGGAATCTGAGCCAAATCTACCACCTACAGCACAGCTCATGGCAATGCCAGATCCTTAACCCACAGAGTGAAGTCAGGGATTGAACCCATGTCCTCATGGATACTAGTTGGGTGTGTTTCCGCTGAGCCATGGTGGGAACTCTCTGAGTAAGCTTCTTGATATTAAAAAAAGAAAACTCTAGAAGTCATTCATCCCTGGAGTTTCTGTTGTGGCTCAGTGAGTTAAGGACCCAATGTAGTCTCTGTGAGGATGCAGGTTCAATCCCTGGCCTTGCTCAGTGGGTTAAGGATCTGGCGTTGCTGCAAGCTGTGGAATAGGTTGCATATGCGGCTTGGGTCTGGTGTTGCTGTGACTGTGGCATAGGCCGTAGCTGCAACTCCCATTTGACCTCTGGCCTGGGAACTCCCGTTTGCTGCAGGTGCAGCCATTAAAAAAAGAAGTCATTCATCCATTTTCATTGCATACCCCCTTGATTCCTGGAATTCTGATGGGCTGGGGGAATGGTAATTTAGGGGATCATTTCATCCAGCTGTCAGTGGAATCAAGAATAGCCCAGAGGAGGCTTATTTGGTTCAAAAACACTTTAATCCTCTTACAACCCAGGTGTAAAGGGAACTGGAGTCTGGTTGGTTCACTAATATTGTTGTTTCCAACCCAGACCCCAGGAGTTCTTTGAGAGTAGATAGCTCCAGGCTTCTGAGAAGAGCATGGCTGAGGTTGCTTCACATTTGTTCACTATTTTCAGTTCATACACATGTCCCCTTCCTGGGTCAAATTGAACCTTGTGTGACAAATTAACGTTCGTAGTCCTAGAATTTGTACCTCTACTGTGCTGGTCTTTCCTGATACTTCTAGATCCATCCCTGCCCTTCCCTGCTGTCTTCTGTACTGAAGGGTTGACTCTTGCAAATGACATTTCCCAGATAGCTTGCTAACTAGCTTCAGTTATATTAGGCCAATGTGGGGCACTGGAACAGACTGCAGAGCAGGAAGAGGGAGCAACTGGGGTGTTTTCCCTTCCTCCCTGCCTCAGTGCCCAGCACTGACTGTATCTCCTCTGTGGTTCTAGCTCTTACTGATGACCTCTCCCCTGAGGTCCAGTAGCACCATCTGTGATGGTCAACTTTGTGTCACCTTTCCTAGGCCTTGGTATCAGACGCTAAATGTTGCAGCAAAGGTTTTTGTGGATGTGATTAACATTTACCATCATTCGATTTTAAGTAAACCAGATGAGCCTCCAAAATGTGTGAGCCTCATTCAATCAGTTGAAGGCCTTAAGAGCAAAGACTGAGGTTTCCCAAAGAAGAAGCAATCCTGCCTCGAGGCTGCAACATCATATCTCGCCTCGATTTCCAGACTCCAGCCAGCCCTACGAATGTCTGACTTGCCAGCCCCTACAATCACAGGAGCCAGTTTCTTAAATCACTCTCCCTCCCTTTCTCTCTCTCTCCCCCCTCCCTCCCCTTCCTTCCTCCTCCTTCCATTGGTTCTGTTTCCCTGGAGAACCCTCACTAATTCACTACTTCTTCCTATTGTCTTTCTAGCCTTGAAGATGATAGTGACTTCCTATAATTGCTGTCTCTGGAATTGCCTCACTAATCCCTAAAAGCTCTTTAGTGCTTCCAGGTCCTTTGTGAACCAGTTCCCTGAATTCAGTTCCTTCTATTGAACTACAGTATGAGTGTTGTCTTTCCTACTTGAATTCAAATTTATCGGACGGCAGATTTTTAAGTCATTCAAAACCTAAACTGCCTTTCTATTAGGACAGGTAGGAGGTCTGTTCCTTTAGTGCTTAAGAGATAGCACTCAAGAAAACCTTCTAAAAAGGTGGAGACTATATTACTGTGCCCTTCTCTTTCCTGTCTAGTTAGAAGTAATGGTTGTGGAAGAGAAAGCAGTTGTTGGGTGACTTTGGGTATGGATGTTGGCTGGGGCTGGGAGAGGGAGATAGAAGTTAGGTGAATGGGACTGAGCTGTGAGAGAGGAAGAGGGTAGAGCTGAGTAGATGGGAGTCTGTGTGAAGGCAGAGACACGGGACTGGATGTTTGTGTGAGAATGAGCTAGTAGGATTCAATTTGTGAGTTTATGTGGAATTGGTCCTTGGCAGTGTGTGTGTGTGTGTATGTTGCTGGGCGTGTATGCCCACATACATGGGACTGTGAAGAGTGTGGGTGAGTGCTTGTGGGGTTGGGTATTACTCTGGAGGAGTGCATGGGACTGAGTGTGAGTGTGTGAATATTCTTGGCCATGGACTGAATGTGTCCCCCCAAAATTCATATGTTGAAACCGAACTCCCAATGTGATGGTATTAGGAGGTAGGGCCTCTATGAGATTAGTAAGATTAGTGTCCTTATAAGTAATAATATCAGTGCCTTTATAATCTCATGAATGGGATTAATGCCCTTTAAAAGAGACCCCAGAGAGCTCCCTTTTCCTTTCATCATGTGAGGACACAGCAAAAATATACTATCTATGAATCAGGAAGAGGGCCCTAACCAGGCACCAGATCTGCCAGTGTCTTGATCTGGGACTTTCAGCCTATAGAACTGTGAGAAAGAAATTGTTGATTAAAAAAATACACAACCTGAAAGTTGAGAGTTAAGTTTTATTTGGGATGAAGTTAGGACTTAAGCCCAGGAAACAGCATCTCAGGTAGCCCCTGGAGAAACTGCTCAGAGGCGGTGAGGGAGGAGCTAGGATATATAGGAGTTTTTGTAACAAAGGACAGGTAGCAGGAACACTAGAGGCCTGGGCTCACTGAAATCATTCTTTTGATATGCTTGGAGACCAGAGTGAGGACAGGCAAGGTAGTAGTTGCTGAAGGAAGTTTACAGAAGCAGATGCATGGAGGAGGGGTGGTTAGGGGCAGTTGGCCGGACTTTGTTTGGTCATCATGGCTGGGGTGTCTCCTTTCTACCTTTTTATTGGGACATTTTCTGCTACAGTGGCACATGTTTTACTCTGTGCAGAGGCTGATGTCAAGTGCCAAATTTCAGTTCACAAAATGTTTGTCATTATTGTCACCTAGTTTATGGTATTTCAAATATAGGTATCTGAATAGACTGACAACTTAAATGCGGAAAGGAGAAGGTCTGTGTGAGTGCTGAGTGAGAATGTAATTTTCGTAGAGTAAGTCAAAGAGAGGAATAATAAAAAAATCATGAGACAGGAGGGCAGGGTGGGAGAATAAGGTCAGGCTACACCAACAGCATAAACACATGGCTCCATCAGGCTAGAAACCAGACATATGGGTAGCAGACATGACATGCAAGCTATAGGGAGAGACCTTCTTAGATGCTTCTTGATAGAGCATGGACTAAATGCAGGGTGTAGACCTCTCAATGCTCATTCGTGAAGACCAGTTATGTGATTGAGGCCCAGTAAGGGGAAAGACGAAGTCATAACAATAGAATTAAATTTAGTTGAGATTTTTATTTTATCTCTTCTCACTTCTAGTATCTATCCAAACTTGATAACTTCTATCTATCACAGAGGTCCCAGCATGTACATTAGAGGGGTTTAATGAGGCAGGCTGGTCTTGGCAGTCTCGCCTTTCTTTCCATCTCTAAGCAGTGTGCATCCTATTATGCTCCTCTGACCGGGTTTCTTTCTTTCAGGCTCACTTGTGTTATAAAACTAATTTGTTACAGTTAAAAATGAAGGAGAGGAGTTTCCGTCATTGCTCAGTGGTTAACGAACCTGACTAGCATCCATGAGGATGCAAGTGATCCCTAGCCTTGGTCAGTGGGTTAAGGATCCCGTGTTGCTGTGAGCTGTGGTATAGGTTGCAGACATGGCTGGGATCCTGCATTGCTGTTACTGTGGCCAACAGCTGCAGCTCCAATTCCACCCTTAGCCTGGGAACTTCCATATGCTCCAGGTACAGCCCTAAAAAAAAAAAAAGAGAGAGAGAGAGATTATTACTCATGATAAGTAAACAAATAAAGAGATTAAACTGAAAGTCTGGATCATGGATTATACCTACATTCCAGGATTGTTTGTAGTAAGTTATATAAAGGCTATTTAGAGGGAAGGTGTGTCTTTCATAAAAAGTAAATAACAAAAATATTCTTATGGCTGCTAGATAACATTTCTATTGGAACCAAGATATATAATAATAATCTCTATTGGAACCAAGATATATACATAATAATCTCTAGATGATAAATCAAAAGTTTATTAGCTAAGTTCCATGAACTAAGTTCCAAGAACCCCTGAAATTATAGTAAAAAATGTGAATATGGACTTTTCTGGATGGAGTACCCATTAGTATATATTAAAGTCTCAAAGGAAGACTGTGACCTCCTGAGGTTATGAACCACTGTTTTAGAGATTGCCTCCTCTCTGATGTTGAGTTCCTTGTGGGACTTCTGTCCTAGTGATTTCACTAAAGCTGCTCCTGCCGCTTTGGCTAGTACTGGTTTTGCCTGGGGCCTTGACCTTCAGTGGGTTGCTGTTATGGAAACTTTTGCAATTTTTAGAGTCAACATCAAAGGGAGAGAAAAGAAGATGTAGTTTGCCATCTATTCACATTAAAATCAGTATAAACATATTGAGTTTATCTGTATATGTAATATTTTTTTTGTTGTACCAGTTTCCATGGCAACTAGTTCTTTAAAATATTCCACTTTTTTAGAACTTAGGTTTTTTTTATTCAACACCTTATTCCAGGTATTGGCATGCTGATAATTTTGCAAATTTTAGCTAATACGCTTTCAAAATTGAGAAAAGCTTCTCTCTCTTTGACTCTTTCTTTTTTACATATACTATTAAAATAGATGCAAGCGGGAGTTGCATCTATTTTAATAGTGTATGTAGAGATAGATTTAGATTTTGGGGACCTCACACTTATAAGGTTTTGGGCCTTTTTTAGGAAAAAGAATAAATGTTATGTATACAGCCACGCTAGGAACAGAGGTACTTAACTTTTTCTAATATTGGGGTCAGGGTTAACTTAGGCCATTTGCTTAATTTGAATGGAAGTCCGCCCTTAAGTAGAGCTATCTGGCCAAATCTTTATTCAGTGTTAGCTTGAGGGATTCATACAAATTTAGACTATGCCAGAAGTCCACAAGAATCCAAGTACCATCTAGTACTAAACGGGTAATTCAGGGGAGAGCTGGTTCAGTTTACAGGATCAAGAGAAGAGAAAACTAACT
This sequence comes from Sus scrofa, assembly GCF_054392235.1. Classification (NCBI taxonomy): domain Eukaryota; kingdom Metazoa; phylum Chordata; class Mammalia; order Artiodactyla; family Suidae; genus Sus; species Sus scrofa. Next base: position 167,087,722 of record NC_139395.1, read on the forward strand.
CTAGAGATTTGTTCCCTTGAGATACGCAGGGAAGTGTCCTGGTTTAGAAAGAAAAATATGCAGAAAGGAAGCATTGTTCTGAAAATCAGTTTTATCTTTGGGAAGAGGGTTGCTTCATATTCCTTGGCTCTGAATAAATTAGAAAGAAAAAAACAATGTCATCATGAAACTGTCGGTGGGATTTAGCGGTTTCACAAATGGTTGTGAATGGGATGGGAGAGAAAATGAGTGCACAAGAGAGATTGGAATGAATTATGTAGAAGTGAAATTTTATATACAAACAAATGGTGTAAGCATACATACACAATTTCCAAATGTGCCATTAATAATTTCATTTTATAATTAATTTGTAGGCTACTAAGATTATGAATTTTTTTTTGTCTTTTTTTTATCTTTTCTAGGGCTGCTCCCACGGCATATGGAGGTTCCCAGGCTAGGGGTCTAATGGCTGTAGCCACCGGCCTACGCCAGAGCCACAGCAACTTGGGATGCAAGCCTCGTCTGCAGCCTACACCACAGCTCATGGTAACGCCGGATCCTTGACCCACTGAGCGAGGCCAGGGATAGAACCCGAAACCTCATGGTTCCTAGTCAGATTCATTAACAACTGAGCCATGATGGGAACTCCTGATTATGAATTTTTTGAAGAAATATCTGATTGTATCAAAAGAAGAAACAAAAAAGCTTGCCTGGCTTTGGGAAGCAACAGGCTTAGGAGAAAAAAATGTAAAGTAATTCTTACTATAAGGTCAAGGTGAGAACATTGCATTTCTTCTACTGCTTCACTGCATAATCTAAAGATATCTGGCAAAGAGCCAATCAATTAAAAATATAGCTAGAGGGAACTGTTCAGGAAGAAGGCGTGTGGCAGTAGCAGTCCATGAAAACACTCCCTTTCTCTCTCTCTCTCTTCCCAAGTGAAAAATAAACCTTGATTATCCCTTTATCAAAGAAGGGTACACATTTGCCAATGAAATGTGGAAACTATGTCTCCTGAACAGCACAGTATCCAATTATCCTTGTAGAAAATCATTTTATCTTGCTGTTATGTACTTTAAAAAGACATAATGTCTTCTTGGGTGTGATTAATATTTTTGTGCGTGCAAGTAACTCCATGTAGATTAATACTTAAAACTCTGATGTGAATTTCTTGAGGGTTTCTGGTTTGATTGGGATTTTGAGTATATAATTAAAGTAAGATGTTAATAGAAAGAGTGCTCAAAAGTGGTCCTCACTCAGGTCTTAAAAAAACTTAAAGCATACATTTCTCATTGCTATGTATATGTACTTGCACTCATGTATCTGTGTGTGTGTGTATTTATACACCTTGTGGGAAGATGGGGGTTTAATTTCTGCAGTAGTCATTAACAAAATTTTCTCAATATATGTCTTTTCACCCTTTGGGCTTTCAGTAGGATTGAATTCCATAATTCCATGGTCCTCTTACATTGGGGTTTGGCTCATGTGACTAGTTCCAGCTAAATATTTATGAGCAGAGGTGACATTTGTTACTCTGGGTGATTGCAAGGCTCACTAGATCTCTCTTTTGCTCTGTGATGTTTGAAATGGTGGCTATTCTATGAGTCTGGGTTCGTGAATGACTAACATGATCAGACCCCTGATTGACCTATTATGGACATATAACATGAGTAAGAAAGAAAGCTTTCCTGTTTAAGTCATCAAAACTTGGTGTTGTTTTTGCAGCATCCACTAGAGAGACTATTCAGACTTCTACAATCTGACAATAGGGTGCATTTGAGGACAATTTACTGAAAGTATTATCCAGGTGACTCAGGTTGGAGAAAGCAAATCCCATTTGATACTGGAGCTGCCATCTCTAGAAATCAAGGGCAATTGCTTCAATTGTTATATATTCCAGTTTGATTTTTGACTAGGGCTCCAGAGATTTTGTTGTGCTGTACAATTTTTTTAGAAGTTTAAGCTGAATAAATCACTTGGGAAATCCATTTTTGTCTCGAGAGTGTTTATGGACCTTTTTCAATAGTCGAGATCTGTCTTGGATATACCATAACCATTGCTAGTTTTTCTTAGTAAAGGTGACGCTTCAAGTGACCACAATCTTGATTTATAATATGGTAAAAATTGATAATTTTGGGGGGAGGGAGAGCTCTCATTAAGCACATTTTATTAATTGCAGAGTTTTATAGCCAAAGTTATTAGAGAGAATGTTGGGGGATGCCTAGAAATGCTGAGTTTGTTGGCAGAATCTGGTGAATTTTAATTTCCAACAGAATGTCACTTTTTTTTTTTGAGGCAGGAGCCAACTGTTGTATTGTTTTAGCCAAGCTTCTTGAAAGATGAACCTATAATTTCTTTCCCTGTGTTCTGACATTTTTACTTACTGTCATAAAGTTTTAGTCAGCATCTCCATGCCAAACCCTGCTCTGGATAAGGTCCCTGATTTACTCCAGATCACCCAGATCTTTGGAGACATTTCAGACTTAATGTTTTGTTCTCTCTGCAGCCTTCACAACTGGTCATCCCTTTCTTCTTGAAACTCTTCCCTTCCTTGGTGCCTTGACACTACCCTAGCTTGGAGGTTCTATTTGTTGCATCTTAAAGCTCAGTTATGGGCTGTAAGAACTGAACTATATTGAAAATATTCACTTTCTGCTGCTTTGATTAAGATCCTCTACAGGGTTCCTACATTTAACAAACTAAACAGAATTCATGATCTTCCCCTTTCCAAGCATCTCCACCTCAAAGTCTCTTCTTTTGTATTTCCATTCCTGATAAATTAAACTTCCATCTGTTGAGCTATTAAACCAGGAACATGAGATTCATTATTGATCCCTTTTATATGTGTTTAAATCCCATTGTTTCAACTATCTACATATTTCTGAAATTTCACCTTTCCGTCTACTTATTAAAGCTGTCATATTTCTCTTTGTCTTTTTTTTTTCATGAATTAATATAGCAGCTTCCTAATCAGTTCACTTTCCTCTTGTCTTAGCTTTCTAATTTATTGTCCACAGGGACGTCAGAATGATCTTTCCAAAGACAAATCAGAACGTTTCATTCCTTTGAACAAAACCCAACAGTGGTTTGCCATTGATTTAAAATGATAATCCAAACTCTTTTGTACAGAACACAATGTCCCTTAGAATGATTAGCTCCCTGAATTTCCATTTATTCCTTTATCTCCTGTATGTGAACTCTGGAATTTTTTAGGTCTCCAAATACCTACATCTTTTGCCTTTCACCCAGCGTCTTCCTTTTGCTTAGAATAGAATGATCAGTTGCCCCAGTGTGCCTGACATTTACCTGATTTTAGCCCCAAAAGTCTTCCAATTCCAGGCATTCCCTCCTTCCCTGGTGAATAGGGCTGGTTTATCACTCTAGCTCAGACTGTCTCTTTCCCTTTAGTCTTTCTGACTTGTTTTTTAAGAGTCTGCTTAAGCTGACTTCTAAAATCCTTTTCCAACCCATTTTTTCCTCCAGGCTGAAATGTATCTGTTTATGCTGCAGGAAAAGGAATGACCACATTCTCTGTTAATCTGGTCCTGCTACATTTTGTGCTCTTTGAAGGGAGATGCTCTATTTTGCTCATCTCTGCATCGCTCCATGTCATACATATTGAGCATAGTGTTTAGCACATGGTATGCCATTGAAAAATATTAGTTGTAGGAAAAAAAAAAAAAAAAAAAAAGGAGTTCCCATTGTGACTCAGCGGAAACAAATCTGACTAGTATCCATCAGGATGCAGGTTCAATCCCTGGCCTCACTCAGTCAGTTAAGGATCCAGCGTTGCCATGAGCTGTAGTGTAGGTCACAGACATGCCTTGGATCCCTCGTTGCTGTGGCTATGGTGTAGACCAGCAGCTACAGCTCTGATTAGACCCCTAGCCTGGGAACCTCCATATGCTGTGCATGTGGCCCTTACAAAAAAAAAATAGTTGTAGAGTATTAGGAAAACCTAGGACATCTATCTAAATGCTATTCAAGAAGTATCCCAAATAATTTGCTGATTAAATTAGTATAGTCTTTCCAAATGTTCCCAGTGTTTTCACCTTGAAATAAAAAGTTTTATTTCTATTCATTTTACTGTTATTGTTTAACTCAAAAGTAGTGATTATTTTTCTTGGTCTTTTGTTAAATACCTCATCATATGTTTAACACTCATTTGAATATCTCCCAAGTGTTTCTTCTGTCCTGAAAGATTTAAAGATGTTGGAATACCTTAAGATTATTTTCAAAAAGAGTTTCTTCCATCACCCATAATTGCCCCCAAAAGTACCAGGTGCTGTGAAATGCCAGGTATAAGCCAAGAAAGTTTGACTTCCACTTTCCAGAAGTTTACAGTCCAGGTAATGATGCAAGCATGTAGCAGTGAGTACAGAATATTTTCTTAAAGACTTCATTTGGCACGTGGGCCTACAAACTAGAGTTCCAAATTAGATCTATCTATACATCTCTACTTCTAGATATACAATCTAATGACCTGAGGGTTTCTTCCTACACTGTATAAAATGTGCAGTCGATAGAGATATAGTGGGTGTATTTTTTAGGAAAAAACCCCAGTCTACTTCCTATGTTTCTTCTTTACTCCTTCCCTGCTATTACACTCAAGACACTCTGGTCACAAAATGTGTGGGTTTTTCCCTCACCAGGCAGTAAGTTCTCCGTGATACTGTCTGGGTGTCCTACAGTTTATTCAGTGCTTACCCTCTATCTGGAGATAGCATCGGATCCCACAGGTTAGGAGCCCTGCCCCATAAGACTGTTCCCCCTTCACTTCAGATGGCAATTGTAAATCCAAATTGTCACCTATGTTTCTGACCCATAGGCTTGTAAATCGGAGGTTCCCACGACTTTCTTTTTTTTGGATTTGATTAATTTGAACTGATTAGTTCACAGAACTTAGGTAAGCAATTACTTAGTGCTTACCAATCTATTGAAGGATGTGATCAAAGATACAGATGAACAGCCTGATGAAGAGATGAATAGTGTGAGGTCTGAAAGGGTCCCAAGCACAGAAGCTTCTGTCCCCACAGAGATGGGGTATCTCACCCTCCAGTGTTCACTAACCTGGAAGCTCCCCGAACCCCATACCACTGGATTTTATGGAGGCTTCCTCACATAGGCATGACCAGTTATTAACTCCATTTCTATCCCCTCTGCCCTCCTGGAGAATGAAGTACGGAACTGAAAATTCCAAATTTCTAATTATGTCCTGATCTTTCCAGTGACCAGTCCACATCCAGGAGCCACTCCGGAGCTCATCCATAGTCTCTTCATTTTAACAAAAGGCACTCCTTTCACATAGGAAATTATAAGATTTTTGGAAGTCCTGTATCAGGAACCAGGATGAAAGACCAAATATTAGAACAAGAGATGATCTTAATGTTCTTATTACCTAGGAAGTTACAAAGGGTTTTTAGGAGCTCTGTGCCAGGACTATATTTTCCATTATCTCACAGGTTTTCAACTAGTCAGTTGCCAAATAAAACCAAAAAAAGACAGTATTTGAAACATACAGCAGAATCTTTCCTTTTCTCCCATTATTGATTTGTTTTAAAGTTTAGCTATCCTTGTTTTAATTTTAAAGAGCTTTTGTCTCCCATTGTTCCTTTTCAATAGCACTCTGTTCTTTGTTATTGATGTAGACTCCTTTCTCAGAGGATGTTACAATGATAGGTTTTTTTTTTTTCAATGCTTTATTATACCCTGCACCATTGCCTGTATTTCTTCTGTTTTCCTATTTTGTTCTGTTTATTTTTTCCCATTAGAGGATTCTTTGAAACACTGGTGATACTTGGCTGTCCACTCATATAAAGAGTGAAGCAATGGAACATTCATTAAAGCCTTGAGTCAGATAGATTAATCTGCGGATGACTTACTATAAGGTAATCCGAGGGGCCTCTGCCTTTTCACTAGGAGCCTTCAGATTTGTGTCTTGTCTTTGAGAGTATTTGACTTTTTTTTTTTTTTTTTTTTTTTTCTAGGAAAGAAACCTCTTATATCCTGCCTTGGGGTGGGGAATTAAGTGCAGCTCCTGGCATTCTAAATCAGGGAGGAGGAAACTCCACTTCTTCTGCCTCCTCGTTGGCTCCAAATTCCCATCACCTGCCCCCTAGTTATGTCTGGTGTCTCAAGTCTGGGGCCTTCAGGTTCAGTTTCTCCAGAGAATAAACCTCTCACTTTTAGGGAGGCGGTAGTGGTGGTGGCATGGCTGGGGAAGGAATAACTACAAATCTGTGAAGAGTGGTTGGGAGAGGACTGCAGCTCTAAGCCTCTTTACATATAGACTTCCCTTTTAATCTGTTGTTTCAGTCACTGTGTTGTTGGTAACACATCACTTCTATAAAATACAGCCCATGGATGAACTGAAAACTAGCCTTCTTTAGAAAGGCTAGAAACATCACATTTAGCAAAAGTGCCTAATCACTTAAAAAATATTCTGTGCAAGATATCTCTTCTTTACTACTTTTTAAAGGGTTAGTTTCATGTAAAATAAAGATATAACAGCAAAAGCCTTAACATTTTCAAAAGACCAGTTTTCTACTTGATCCCACCCTCTCTTCTTTGATGTCAGATATTACTAAGGAGTGAGATCTTTTTTTTTTCTTTTCTTTCTGTATAGATATGAAAAACAAACAGACCCTTTCAGTCTCCAGGTTTTGTTGATCTTGTTTTTTCATTTTCTCACTTTCTATTTGCCTGCATTCTGACCAAACCACCCTCACTGTTCACTGATTCTGATGAAAATGGCAAGTACTTTTCATTCCTTCACTGCAGCTTTTCTTGGCTTATTCCAGCCCATTCTCCACACTGCCACCAGGATGCTGTAAAAACAAGCATAATCATAATCCTTGAGCAAAGATTCGTAACCTGAAGTCATCCATGCTTGATGACTTTAGAAGTCTGTGAGGCCCTTGAATTATAGACAAAGAATTGTGTTTATGATTATTTTATTTCAGGGGAGAAACGTCGGTCTTTTATCATATCCTTGAAACAGTCTGTGATATCCCCCACTACTAAGAACCACTCCACAGAGAATTAAGAAGATGAGTAATGAGAACAGCTAATGATCTCAAAACACACACCAACAAAGAGCCTCCATTATTTATCTGGAAACGTGCTTACTAGAAATCCAAATGGCATTTGTGATTGATTGCTATTCTTTTCCCCCATACAATGGTGGCAAAAGAATGACTGTTGGTGAAGCACCTGTCAAAGTGAATCACAACTATGTTCATTAGAAAACAGACTGTTAAAATGGACCAGATATAAATATATTTTGCTTATGACAAAAGACACCTAAATTAAGGAAAGCTGTGGAAGAGCTGATAGCCACTTTTCAATTATATATGACCAATGTGGCATTTTTGATACCTTAGTAATTCAAAGATCTGGAAATGCAATACCTGACGATGTAATTTGGGCTCACTACTTTTAACAGGCAGGGACTTAGAAATTCCTACCCTGCTTACAACAGTCATGCTTTGACTTTTTCCTATTTGTGCAGTTGCCAAGATTGCACCTTATTGAACACTTTTATGTTTATGCACATGCACATTTATTGGGAAAGAAACCTGGGCATTAAGAAAAAAGTCATCCAGATTCTTTGACTTCATCAGGTTGTTTGTAGAGAGGCTATTTCACAAACACACAGGCTACAAATCAAAGGGATATGACACCTTTTTATATTATCAGGCAACATGGTGAAGGAAAAAATGAAATGGAGTTTGTGAACTTTATTACTCAGGGTGACAAGTTAATATGTGGGTGATGGTGTGCTGCTCCCAAATGGGATTTGTTGCATCCTCAGGACTGCTTAAAATGTCTAAAGAGAGAGGGAACTTTCCTTGCCATCGACAGACACATTGGCTCTCCTGAGGAAGTTAGATTGGAAACTTTATCCACAATCGTTTGCAGGCGATAAAGTGTGTGAAGTGGAGAGCTGGGAGATACTGTGTTTGCCTGAAGAATTTTAATGAGGTAAAGTTTCTTTTCTTCTTATTAATTTCAGCATAGGGAGGGCAGTGAGATAAGGAAGTCATCAGTCTTGCAGATGTCTTTTTCCCCTACAAAAAGCAATGGTTGATTTGGTACAAGCATCATAAAGCAGGAAGCTGAAAAATAGAATCAAATCAAACATCATTTTATAGTTGTTATCATTCCTAAGAATATTTGCTCTCCCGTTGGTACATGTCTTAGGAGAATGCTATTGGAATTCCTGGTTTGTGCGTGGAGGGCTGTTGGTCATTTGGAAAGGATGTGCCTATTGGATATGACAGGCCAGCTCCCAGAAGCATCACTGGATCTGCTCCCAGACTTACTTGTGATTCAAGGCTGTGAGTCGCCTCTTTGCACATAAGACAGGTGAGTTATATTACTTGCATGGTAAAAAGGAGGGCAGGAGATGAGTTATCTGAAACCATCTGACTCATTATTATCCCTTCAGTATTGACATAATGTTGGAGGAGGATCACTGAATCCTATAGAACTAAAGCATTCCTTTTAACCTGTTGGGGACTTCTCTGTCCTGCTATACTAGACTGTACAGGTGGAAACTGGATTAAGTCAAACCAATTGTCTGATTAAATGGACCAACTGCTTCAATCATAGCCCAAATAAATAGTGTTTTGGTGTCAATTTCCACATATATACTTTGGAGTAAATTGTTATACTCTCATGTTTTCTAGAGGAGACCTAGAAATATTAGAAAACTGTTTTGAAATCCTTGTGAAAATCTAAGATTGAGGCTCACAATATTTTTCCTCTTTTAGGTGGGTGTTTTCAACCTAAATGGTTTTATATTTTTACTTTTTCTTTTGATAAATGTAAAATAATTTATTTTGCTTCTCTTTGGGGATGCTAAAATAGGATCATTGAAAGGATACTTATATAATTGTCCACTTGGCCCAGAATTCCTACCTTTTTCTGAGACAGCACTAAAACATTTGATCTAAAATAATATTTCCCAGATTAGGACCTTATCCATTAAAGAAAATACCTAGCAATGAAAGATCAGAACTTGTACTTATTGTCTACCTTTCTCTTATTAAGTCAGTGAGCAGAATGGCTTTAAAAGGGACATTCGCTTGAATCCAAAAAGACATTATTTGAGGGCCTATTTTATGTCAAACCATTTGAAAGGCATTGGAGAGGAAAAGGCAAATAGTATACCATTCATGGACATAAGTAAATATATTACATTTCTAACACAATGTGGTTGTATGATTTCAGTGTCAATAGATTTCTGACTCAGTTAATCTCATCTGACAAAATATTTTTGTAGTGAGGAAATGTCACTTCTCTTCACCACTGGCAATTACTATTTATTACATTGTCATTTACTTGAATAATTTTTACCAGATATTGCCTCACAGATGATATTGGGGTAGAATAAAACCATTTTCAGTAGACCCCCTTTGTCTTATAAACTGCGATACTTATAATACTTAGTGCATGGTACATATATAGCCTCCTGTCCATCTGGTCTTTTGTTGAAGGACTAAATAATGTCTCTGGTTGCAAACATTTAGTACTAAAGCAAGTTCCCACTGTGATTAATTTTATTACTATTTTCCTTGGGCCATTTTTTTCCAAATGAGACTATTTACTGAGTATAAACTTAATTGCTTCAGAGGTTTTTAGAAAGGTATTATGGTCAAGCCCTTGATTTTGCTCCTTATCCTGAGGCTGAGCTTTAATTGACCTTTTTTCCTCAGCGACTTTTTCAGTTTTATTTTTTATGACTTAGAAAAAAAGAATCCATGGAATGTTCCAATCCAGGAAGTCCCTGACTTTCAAAACTCTGAATGAAGGGCAGGAAAGGAAGAAATCGGGATGCCTTGTGATCTTCTGTGTGTCTTATGTCTGCCTTTTTCATGGCTGCTGTGTCAGGAATTAGCACTTACACCCAAGGCCCTGTACAACGATTTCTCCATAGTCACCATCCTGTCACCCACAAGGAGTCTCCTTAGCGCTTCACCCTCTTGCTTTTACAGCTTGACTTCTGCTTGTCATTCTGCTCCATGAGGGTCTGACACCCTTAGTGCTGTCTGGAAACCCCACGGGGGCCTGATCTCTTATTCTTCTCTCTGGCACTTGCACTGGCTCAGCTCTCTGTCAGTCATTGTGAACATGAGTGCCCTGCCCCCTTGCCAACTCCCTAATGAATAACTGGAAACCAGTGTATGTGCTAGCACCAGAAGCAATCAATCAGGGTATGTTGACCTAAAGAAAAGAACATGTGAGTGGCCACAGTACAGGAGGCATTGACTATAGAGAAGAAACTTTGGGACTGGAAGCTTTCTGTGACTGGATACAACTTGTGTCCAGGGCACTTGGGGGAAGGCTGGTGAATAACTTGAAATAATAAGAATTGTATGATCTTAATGAGTAATATTATTTAACTTTAATTTTTATACAGATTCCAATTGCACTGTGTTCTAAGTCTGTCTGAGTTTTACAGTGTGATTTCTCCCAAGTAAATTGACTTACTCTGCTGAGCAGGCCCAACTAGCCTAGCGATGTTAACTGTGAAGAACTCAAGAGTTCTCTGTCTCCTTGGGGGATGTTTGAATAGACTTGTGGCTGCCAAGGGGGAGCGGGAGGGAGTGGGGGTGGATTGGGAGCTTGGGGTTAGGGGATGTAAACTATTGCCTTTGGAATAGATTAGCAATGAGATCCTGCTGTGTGGCACTGGGAACTATGTCTAATCTCTTATGATGGAGCATGATAATGTGAGAAAATAGAATGTATACATGTATGTGTAACTGGGTTACCATGCTGTACAGTAGAAAAAAATATTGTATTGGGAAAATAATTAAAAAAATAATATAAATACATAAAGCAAAATCATATCATCGTCACTACACTCTGAGTTTAAAAGCATGCAGTCAGCCCCATCAAATTTTCTTTTGCCTTGGAAAATGGGAATGATTATGAGTGCAGACAAAACGAGGTTTCTGTCACAGGCGTTTCTTATGATTCTATCCTGGACTTTTGTTGAGGAGTTCTTTTCAGTTTCTTAGAGGAGCTAAATTAAATTGCTGCAATAAGACCAGAGGGGGGCACCAGATAATCATGATTGATAGAGCAGTTAGGCTGAGCCTTTGTGGGAGGCTTGGGCATGAGGCCTGTAAAGCCTCTGTGTCTGTTTTGAACATTTTGGGCAGAAAGCATATTGAAGTCTCTCTGTTTACTGAATCATTGTCAAACAAGGAGCTGACACCCTAGCTTCAGTGGCCCAAAACATGCTCAACTAATGAGGAAGCAGCAGTTGGCAGGATCTGTGGTTGCAAACATTCTAGAAAGCCTCAGCACTCTTTATTTATTTATTTTTGTCTTTTTAGGGCTGTACCCATGGCATATGGAAGTTCCCAAACTGGGGTCGAATCAAAGCTGCAGCTGCCAGCCTACACCACAGCCTTAGCAAGGCCAGAACCAAGACGTGTCTGTGACCTATGCCACAGCTCATGGCAATGCTGGATCGTTAACCCCACTGAGTGAGGCCAGGGATTGAATCTGTGTCCTCATGGATACTGGTTGGGTTTGTTACCGCTGAGCCATGACAGAAACTCCCACCTTGGCACTCTTTTAGACTCTTTTCTTCTTTCACTAATCAGAGCTAAACTGTATGAAGAATTGAGAAGCAAACTTTGCCGTGTCCATAAAATAATACTGGGATGAGTCTTTCTTGATCTTTCTTTTTGGGGTGGAGAAATCATTGGCAGATTTCTAGCCTTAATCCTTGATGATAAATTGCTGACGTGTCTCCATGGTCTTCAGGAAAGGGAGACAATTATCACATTTTAAAATTCATCTTCTTTGGCTATTTGAGAAACGCCTGTTTCCTTTGTTTTACTTCCTTAGGCAGGATTTCTAAGTTGAAGACAACTTTCAGAAATATTCCACCACAGTTGTAATTTATCTCCTCTGGAAAAGACATGCTTCATGTTGTCCATACTTACTACCCTTTGTGATCTGTAGTTTGCTTACATATTCTTATTTGCTGTGGATTATGTGAGGGCCAAGGGCTAGGTTGAGGACAAAAAGGTTGGAATTTCCTCTGTCCAGGTGACGAAGATATGGGTATACCTACTCTGTTCTTTGCCAGTACTTGATGGTTCCAATTCTTCTTTTTATTTTTTAATTTTAATTATTATTATTATTACTTTTGCTTTTTAGGGCTGTACCCGCGGCATATGGAAGTTCCCAGCCTAGGGGGCAGATCAGAGCTACAGCTGCTGGCCTATACCACAGCCACAGCAACACAGGATCCGAGCCTTGTCTGCGACCTACACCACAGCTCATGGCAACACCAGATCCTTAAGCCACTGAGCGAGGCCAGGGATTGAACCCGCAACCTCATGGCTATTAGTTGAATTTGTTTCTGCTGCACCACACTGAGAACTCCAAGGTTCCAATTCCTCTTGCCAAATACGTTTGGAGACCAAAAGTGATTAGTTATGACTGTGTCAATTTTAAGATTCACTTAAATCCTGGACTTTGATTTGTCATTTCAGTTCTCCTTTTTGACTTTCTGTGTGGTTTAAGACTATGTACTTCAAAGTATCCTTTTACTTAGTGTCTCTGTAAGGTAAAATCTATGTTTATTTTCCTTCCCAGCAAGGGGTACATAACAAGTAAACTGATGCACTCAGAACAATTCTGACTCCAGGAGACAGAGCCTGTGAGGATCCTTATGAGTGCTGCTCCCTTTATATGCCCATATTTAAACTCAGTGTTTAGGTACTTGGATTCTGGAGCAGGCTGCCTGAGTATGAATTTAGGCTTTGTCTCTTACTACCACAGTGACCTTGGCAAGGTGCCCAACCTCTCCTTGCCTCAGTTTCCACATTTGTAAAGTGGGGTGATGATAGTATCATAGGGTTATTATGAAAATTAAATGATAATTAAATTATATATAAAGCAGTTAGAATAGAACCTCTTCTGTAGTGTCTCATAAATACCTGCTAATTAAATGTTTAAAGGCAATGTAAAACCAGAGTTCTCATTGTGGCTCAGTGGAAATGAGCCCCACTAGTATCTATGAGGATGTGGGTTTGATCCCCGGCCCTGCTCAGTGAATTAAGGATCTGACATTGCCATGAGCTGTGGTGTAGTCTGGCAGCTACAGTTCCATTTCGACCCCTAGCCCAGGAACTTCCATATGCTGTGGGTGTGGCCCTAAAAAGACCAGAAAAACAAAACAAACAAAAAAACCCTGTTATGCTAGTCTTTTTATTTCTCCAAAGAAATTTCCCATCAGGTGATTTTTATGTGGGTACATATTAACTTTTCTATAGCAGGTGCTTCCTGGCTGGAATTTTTGGACTCTACTGCTATCTCTTATGCACATAGAAACTTTTGAGAGAGAATAAATGGAACCACCAAAATCTTGTACAAAGATCATATTACAACCGACTTCTCAACATAATTTATTTAACAAACATTTATATAGCACTTATTATGTGCCACACACTGTTTTAAAACACTGTCCAAATATTAACTCATTTAATCCTCATTATAAAGGAGAATACTTGTTGAATTTCAATTAAGTGATGTGGGAAAATCCTCTATCCCAGTGTCTGACATGATAATCCTTCAATAAATATTTGTCGAGTGAATGAATACCTGTGAGTGACTCGATCAATCAGTCTATCTTGTTTGCTCTCAAAAAGCAAACAATTCACCAGGATGTTATATTAAGTGGCTCAGCAGAGACTGGAAACAGTTGAGACTCTTCTTCCACGGCTGAATTCAATTTGCACCAAAGGGACTAAAGTGTTCTAAAAGTTCCTGTTGCTTTCTCAGTATTCATTCACTTATTATTTTGGTGTTAAGTTTAGCTGTTTAGATGTCATAGAATAGATACAGTTTTGGTGACTACTACACTTACCTGTATCGACAGTTGACTGTACCATTCTAAATTTTCATTTTAATTGTTATTTTAGATTTTGAATAGAAAGTATTATGGTTCTGTTTAAAACACTCATGTGCCAATTTTCCCTCTTTGAATTGCATCCTTTATTTTTGTTCTAATCTGGGAAAACATATTTACATTGTACTTAAGTTGTCAACTATCCTGGGATGATTAGGAAACATATTTAATATTTTGTAATGCTTTATCATAATTGAAAATATACACATATTAAGCCTGAGAAAAAAGTTAACTGAAAAATAGATATGTCAGATCTATTCAAACACCCATTTGGGAACACTTGAGAGGAAAATGCTAGTTTTTTCTGAAGCGACAATAAATGTTTTTATTCAACATGTAATTGCTCCAGTCAATTGTAGTCTCTTTTTATAGTCACAAATTAGTTGCCGTTAGCCTTAAATTGTGCTTGTTGAGGCACAGTTAACATGATAGAAAAGAATCAATATAATAATAGCTTAAGACCTCAGTAAGCTCTCAGTCTCTCTCTTTTCTATTGGTCTCTCTTTTGCTCTCTTCATCTCTGGCTACTAACTGAAGTACTTATCTCTTCCCAACTATGACAAGCATCTGGTGAAGTGGGGTTTAAAATTTTTTTACGGAACTGTTGAGATATGGCAACTGAAGTACATTTGGAAAAGTATGGGTAAATTTACATGAGAACTTTGATGATTATGCAGAAGTGGAGAGGACAGATCAAATCTGTAGCCTTTTATCTCTGAGGTGAAATGTTACTGCTACCCCTGGGGGAAGACATGGGTGACTGTGGGCAGATCCTGGGTTAGGGGAAGTCAGTGAGTCTTTAGAAGTCAAAATGTTGGCAAAAATAGCAGTTGAGGAGTAGACTGCTGTTGTATCTCCATACATGGGTCAGAGGTGGAAGGTGGGTTGAAGTTTATGAATTGACAGTAAAAACTGTCCCAGTCCAGACAAGCGATAGTCAGGCTTGAAGCCAAGTGGTTGTTTGAATGACTCTAAAGATTCCAGTCCAATTTGGACACGATTATTTGTGTGTTTCTGGGACAAGGAGAGGGGGACGTCTCCTCACTGCATGTTGAAGGTTTATTGAGGCGAGGGGGAAAGTGATGAAAAGAGGATATCATTGGAAAATCTAGATTTCAGCTCTGAACTGAAGCTTCATGTTTCGCAATAGGGACAGTGGGCAGACCTTCAGACAGAAGCAACAGATTTCTGATAGGATTGGAGGATTAGAGTATTCCTGGACATCTCAGGATGATGGAATGGGGCTGGCTGCCTGGAGGAAAGAGGTTGGACTTGTTTGTTTGACTATCAGCCTATCTATGTAGATATATTTTTTGATAAGATTTTTATTTTTTCTATTACACGTGATTTACAATGTTCTGTCAATTTCTGCTGTACAGCAAAGTGATCCAATCACACATATTTATATATATTCTTTTCTCACATTATCTTCCATCATGTTCCACAAGTGAGTAGATATAGTTCCCTGTGCTATAAAGCAGATACCATTACTTATCCACTCTAAATGTAATAATTTGCATCTACTAAGCCCAAACTCCCAGCCCATCCCACTCCCTCCCCATTCTCCTTGACAACCACAAGTCTGTTCTCCAGATTTGTTTCTTTTCTATAGAAACATTCATTTGTGCTGTTTATTAGATTCTAGATATAAATGATATCGTGTGGTATTTGTCTTTCTCTTTCTGACTTACTTCACTTAGTATGAGAGTCTCTGGTTCTATCCTTGTGGTTGCAATTGGCATTATTTTGCTCTTTTTTACAGCTAAGTAGTATATATGTATATATATATAACATATGTATATATATATAACATATGTATATATATATAACATATGTATATATATATATGTATATATATATAACATATCTTTTATGTAGATATTTAATAAAAATGTAGATGGCTTGAAAAATATTTGTGAAAAATTATTGAGTGGAAGTAGAAGTTTGAGTATTGTGCTTCAAAACACCATTGGCAAAAACAAACAAACAAACAAACAAACAAACAAAATTTACAACTAAATGCTGAGCAATCTTCAACCAAATGGACCAGAAACCTTCAAAAAGATATCCTACTCCAGAAGACAAAGAGGAGGCCACATCAAGAGGTAGGAGGAGTGATTATGCAATATAAGCAACCCCATGTCTCCCGGGTGGGAAGCCCCACAGACTGGAAACTAACTGGTTCACAGAGACTCACCTGCAGGAGTGAGAGTTCTGAGCCCCACACCAGTCCCCCACGTGTGGGGACCAGCACTGGGAGAAAGAGCCCCCAGAGCATCTGGCACTGAAGGCCAGTGGGGCTTGTGTACAGGAGCTTCAGGGGATTGTGGGAAACAGAGACATCATTCTTAAAAGGTACACACAGACTTTCACGTGCACTGGGTCCCAGGGCAAAGCAAAGTCTCCATAAGAATCTGGGTCAAACCTGACTGCAGTTCTTGGAGGACATCCTGGGAAAACAGGGATGAACGTGGCTTGTTGTGGGGGAAGGACATTGGAAGCAAAGCCTTGGGAATATTTAGCAGCTGCCTTTCTCTGGAGGTGGCCATTTTGGGAAAATCTGGCCCCACCCATCAGTCAGCTGCTGAGAAGCCCAAGGGCAAAGAACAATCTAGGTGGGATCACAGCCCGCCCCTCAGTAAACAGGCTACCTAAAGACCCTCCCAAGGCACACAGCTGCCTCTAATCCCATCAAGAGTCAAAGCCCCACCCACCAGAGGGATAGGAATCAGCTCCACCTACCAGGGGGCAGGCCTCAGCCCCTCCCATTAGGAAGCCTACAGCAAGCCCCTGTACCAACTTCAGCCACAAGGGGGGGCAGACACCAGAAGTAAGAGAGGCTACAACTCTACCATCTATAAAAATGTCACCACACCAAAAACCTATGAAAATGAAAAGACAGAGAACTAGAACTCAGAGGAGGGAGAAAGAAAAAAAGCCCAGAAAAACAGCTAAGTGATCAGGAGATTGTCAGCCTCCAGGAAAAAGACTTTAGATTGTTGATGCTAAGGATGATGCAAGACATTGGAAATAAACTGGAGGCAAAGATGGATAACTTAGAGGAAACACTGAGCAAAGAGATACAAGATAAAAAACTTAAACAAGAAGAGATGCAAAATACAATAACTGAAATAAAAAATTCACCAGAAGTGGCTAACAGCAGAGTATGGGAAGCAGAAGAACGAATAAGCAGGGTGGAAGAGAGACTAGTGGAAATTACGGATGTGGAACAGAAAAGAGAAAAAAGATTGAAAACAAATGAAGAGAGTTTCAGAGAACTCTGGGACAACGTTAAATGCACCAACATCCATATTATACGGGTGCCAGAAGGAGAAGAGAGAGAGAAGGAGACTGAGAAAATATTCCAAAAGATAATAGCCAAAAATTTCCCTAGCACAGGAAAGGAAGCCCTCACTCAAATCCAGGAAGTGCATTGAGTACCATATAAAATAAACCCAAGGAGGAATACCCTGAGACACATATTAATCAAACTGACCAAAATTAAAGGCAAAGAGAAAATCTTGAAAGCAGCTAGGGAAAAGAAACAAATAACATACAAGGGAACCCCAATAAGGTTTTTGGCAGATTTTTCGGCAGAAACTCTGCAGGCCAGAAGGGGGTGGCATGATATACTTAACATGATAAAAGGAAAAGACCTCCAACCAAGATTACTTTACCCAGCCAGGCTCTCATTCAGATTTGAAGGAGAAAGCAAAAGTTTCACAGAGAAGCAGAAGCTAAGAGAATTCAGCAACACTAAACCAGCTTTACAACAAATACTAAAGGCACTTCTCTAGGCAGAAAAGAAAAGGTCGCAACAGGAAACAAAAATACCACAACTGACAAGGCTCACCAGTAAAGGTATATATACAGTAAAGATATGAAATCATCCACACACAATTATGCCACCAAACTCAGAAATCATGAGAAGAGGTGGGTACAAATGCAGGACACTGGAGATGCACTTGCAATTAACAGACCAACAACTGAAAACAATCCCATATATATATATATATATATATATATATATATATATATATAGACTCTTACATCAAAACTTCAGAATAACTGCAAACCAGAAATCCACAATTGACACACAAACAAATAAGAAAAGTCAACTCAAATACAACACTAAAGATAGTCATCAAACCCGAAGAGGGAGAATAGAGAAGAAGGGAAGAAAAAACAGCACGAAAAACAAATCCAAAGCAATTAATAACATGGCAACAAGAACATACATATCAGTAATTACCTTAAATGTTAATGGACTAAACGCCCCAACCAAGACATAGACTGGCTGAATGGATACACAAACAAGATCCATATATATGCTGTCTTCAAGAGACCCACTTCACTTCTAGGGACACATACAAATGGAAAGCGAGAGGATGGAAGAAATATTCCATGCTAATGGCAATCAAAAGAAAGCTGGAGTAGCAATACTCATATCAGACAAAATAGACTTTAAAATGAAGACTATTTTAACGGACAAGGAAGGTCACTGCCTAATGATCAAAGGATCAATCCAAGAAGAAGATATAACAATTTGAAATATCTACGCACCCAACATAGGTTCACCGCAATATATGAGGCAACTGCTAACAACCTTAAAAGGACAAATTGACAGTAACACAGTCATAGTGTGGGACTTTAACACCCCACGTACAGCAATGGACAGATCATCAGACAGAAAATCCATAAGGAAACACAGGCCCTGAATGAAGCATTAGACCAGATGGACTTAATAGATATTTACAGGACATTCCATCCAAAAGCAGCAGAATACACATTCTTCTCAAGTGCACAGGGAACATTCTCTAAGATTTGTAGCACACCTTGGGCTACAAATCCAACCTCAGTAACTTTAAGAAAATTGAAATCATATCAAGCAACTTTTCTGGCCACAACGCTATACGATTGGAAATCAACAACAAGAAAAAAAATCTTCAAAAAACACAAATACGTGGAGACTAACAATATGCTACTAAACAACCAATGGATCACTGAAGAAATCAAAGAGGAAATTAAAAAATACCTAGAAGCAA
This sequence comes from Sus scrofa, assembly GCF_054392235.1. Taxonomy (NCBI): domain Eukaryota; kingdom Metazoa; phylum Chordata; class Mammalia; order Artiodactyla; family Suidae; genus Sus; species Sus scrofa. The sequence goes on from NC_139395.1 coordinate 167,106,685, forward strand.
ATAACAGAGATGCAACACTCCAAAACCTATGGGATGCAGCAAAAGCTGTTCAAAGAGGAAAGTTTATAGCAATACAAGCCCACCTCAGGAAACAGGAAAAAGCTCAAATAACAAGCTAACATTACATCAAAAGCAGCTTGAGTGAGAACAGACAAGACCTAAAGTTAGTAGAAGAAATGAAATCATAAAGATCAGAGCAGAAATCAGTGAAATAGAAATGAAGAAAACCATAGAAAAAAATCAATGAAACAAAAAGCTGGTTCTTTGAAAAGATCAACAAAATTGATCAACTCTTAGCCAGACTTATCAAGAAAAAAAGAGAGAAGACTCAAATCAATAAAATTAGAAATGAAAAAGGAGAAGTAACAACGGACATCACAGAAATACAGAGGATCATAAGAGACTACTATATGCAACTATATGCCAATAAAATGGAAAACCTAGAAGAAATGGACAAATTCTTAGAAAAGTACAGTCTTCCAAGACCACACCAAGGTGAAATAGAAAAGATGAACAGATCTATCACAGGAACAGAAATTGAAACTGTGATTAAAAAACTTCCAACAAACAAAAGTCCAGGACCAGATGGCTTCACAGGTGAATTCTATCAAACATTTAGAGAAGAGCTAACATCTACCCTTCTGAAACTATTCCAAAAAATCGGAGAGGAAGGGATACTCCCAGGCTTATTCTATGTGGCCACCATCACCCCTGACACCAAAACCAGACAAAGATACCACACAAAAAGAAAACTCAGGCTAATTTCACTGATGAACATGGATGCAAAAATCCTCAACAAAATACTAGCACACCACATCCAACAATACATTAAAAGGGTTGTCCATCATGATCAAGTGGGATTTATCCCAAGGATGCAAGGGTTCTTCAATATCCACAAATCAATCACTGTGATACACCACATTAACAAACTGAAGAATAAAAACCATACGATCCTCTCAACAGATGCAGAAAAAGCCTCTGACAAAATCCTACACCCATTTCTGATAAAAACCCTTCAGAAAGTGGGCATAGAGGGACCCTACCTCAACATCATAAAGGCCGTATATGACAAGCCCACAGCTCACATCATTCTCAATGGTGAAAAGCTGAAAGAATTTCCTCTGAGATCAGGAGCAAGATAAGGCTGCCTGCTCCTGCCACTACTCTTCAACATCGTTTTGGAAGTCCTAGCCACGGCAATCAGAGAAGTAAAAGAGATAAAAGGAATCCAAATTGGAAAGGAAGAAGTAAAACTATCACTCTTTGCAGATGACATGATACTATACCTAGAGAATCCTAAAGACTCTACCACAAAATTGTTAGAGCTCATCCATGAATTTGGCAAAGTCACAGGATACAAAATTAATACAGAGAAATCGACAGCATTTCTATATACTAACAATGAAAGATCAGAAAGAGAAATCAGGGGAGCAATCCCATTTACCACCACATCCAAAAGAATAAAATACCTAGGAGTAAACCTACCTAAAGAAACAAAAGACCTGTACTCTGAAAACTGTAAGACAGTGATGAAAGAAATGAAAGATGACACAAACAGATGGAAAGACATACCATGCTCGTGGACTGGAAAAAATCAATATTGTCAATATGATTATACTACCCAGGGCAATCTACAGATTCAATACAATCCCTATCAAATTAGCAAGGACATTTTTCGCAGAACTCGAACAAAATTATTTTATTTTATTTTATTTTATTTTATTTTATTTTATTTTATTTTACTTTACTTTACTTTACTTTACTTTACTTTACTTTACTTTACTTTACTTTACTTTACTTTACTTTACTTTACTTTACTTTACTTTACTTTATTTTATTTTATTTTATTTTATTTTATTTTATTTTTTGTCTTTGTGCTATTTCCTGCGGCATGTGGAGGTTCCCAGGCTAGGGGTCGAATCAGAGCTGTAGCCTCCGGCCTACGCCATAGCCACAGCAACGCGGGATCCGAGCCGCGTCTGCAACCTACACCACAGCTCATGGCAACACCAGATCGTTAACCCACTGAGCAAGGGCAGGGATTGAACCCGCAACCTCATGGTTCCTAGTCGGAGTCGTTAACCACTGCGCCACGATGGAAACTCCTGAACAAAATATTTTAAAGTTTGTTTGGAAGCAGAAAAGACCCAGAATAGCCAAAGACAACCTGACAAAGAAAAATGGAGCTGGAGGCATCAGGCTCCCTGACTTCAGACTATACTACAAAGCAACAACCATCAAAACCATATGATACTGGCACAAGACAGACATACTGATCAGTGGAAGAGGATAGAAAGCCCAGAATTAAACCCACGCACCTACAGCCAACCAATCTCTGACAAAGGAGGCAAGAACATACAATGGAGAAAAGACAGCCTGTTCAATATATAGTGCTGGGAAAACTGGACAGACACATGGAAAAGAATGAAATTAGAACTCTCCCTAACATCAGACACAAAAATAAACTCCAAATGGATTACAGGCCTAGATATAAGACCAGACACTATAAAACTTAGAAGAAAACATAGGCTAAACACTCTCTGACATAAACGATAGCAATGTCTTCTCAGATCTACTTTTTTTTTTTTTTGTCTTTTTGCTGTTTCTTGGGCCGCTCCCGCGGCATATGGAGGTTCCCAGGCTAGGGGTCAAATCAGAGCTGTAGCCTCCGGCCTATGCCAGAGCCACAGCAACGTAGGATCCGAGCCGCGTCTGCAACCTACACCACAGCTTAGGGCAATGCCGGATCATTAACCCACTGAGCAAGGGCAGGGACCGAACCCGCAACCTCATAGTTCCTAGTCAGATTCGTTAACCACTGCGCCACGACGGGAACTCCTACTTCTTAGAGTAATGACAGTAAAATAAAAAATAAACAAATTGGACCTAATTAAAAGCTTCTGCACAGCAAAGGAAACCCTAAGCAAACCAAAAGACAACCCACAGAATGGGAGAAGATTTTTGCAAATGAATCATTGGACAAGGGATTCATCTCCAAAATTTATAAATACCTTCTGCAGCTCCATACCAAAAACACAAACAATCCCATAAAAAGCTGGGCAGAAGATCTAAACAGACAATTCTCCAAAGAAGACATACAGATGGATAAAAAACACATGAAAAGATGTTCAACATCACTCATTATTAGAGAAATGCACATCAAAACCATGATGAGGTGTCACCTTACACCAGCCAGAATGGCCATCATCCAAAAGCCTACAAACAATAAGTGCTGGAGAGGGTGTGGAGAAGAAGGAACCCTAGTACACTGTTGGTGGGATTGTAAATTGGTGCAACCCCTGTGGAAAACAGTAGGGAGATTCCTCAGAAAACTCAAAATAGGATTACCATTTGATCCAGCAATCCCACTCCTGGGCATCTATCCAGAGAAAACCATGACTCGCAAAGACACATGTACTCCGATGTTCATTGCAGCACTCTTTGCAATAGCCAAGACATGGAAACAACCTAAATGTCCATCAGCAGAGGAGTGGATCAAGAAGAGGTGGTACATATACACAATGGAATATTACTCAGCCATTAAAAGGAACGAAATACCAGCATTTTATGCAACATGGATGGACCTAGAAATTATCATGCTAAGTGAAGCCAGTCAGACAATGAGACACTAGCGTCAAACGCTTTCACTGACATGTGGAATCTGAAAAAAGGACAGAATGAAGTTCTTTGCAGAAGAGATCCTGACTCACAGACTTTGAAAAACGTATGGTTTCCAAAGGAGACAGTTGGGAGGGTCGGGGGATGTGCTGGGGTTGTGGGATGGAAATCCTATAAAACTGGATTGTGATGATCATTGTACAACTACAAATTTAAAAAATCATTGAGTAATGAAAAAAAAAAAAACTTATGTTTTCCAAAGGGGACAGTTGGGGGTGGGGAGATACACTGGGGTTGTGGGATGGAAATCCTATAGAATTGGATTGTGATGATCATTGTACAACTATAAACGTAATAAATTCATCGAATAAAAAAAAGCAAAAACCGAAAAACAAAAACAACACCATTGGCAAGGAAGTGGAGGGTTCCTCATTATTCGCTTACCAATATGTGAAATAGGACTTTCAACTTTCAGTTTACAGGTCTATTCACCCTCCCTATATATGCTCTCAAACATCCTATAAATTTTCATCTACCTTCTTCTGCCCTTTCTGCCTCCTGTCTTGGTAATGTCTGCTTCTTTAACCATGGAATTTAGCATGTTGGCCACCACTTGTCAAACTGATGGTCTCAGCCCCTCTGAACTTGCTGTGTTCATCATCACCCCAGAGTCTCATCATACCATTTCTCTTACTTGGTCTTCCTCATCTTTTCCTTTTCACCTCTGTCTACAAATATTGGCCACTCTTTAAGGTAGAATAAACTTTCTGACCTACCTTTCTTGAACTTTTGCTCTTTCTCTAAACTTCTGCAACTCAGTCTATCCTAATGGATTGAAATCTTAAGAGTAAGAGCCACAACTTTGTTATCTTCTATTTATTTTATTGTACTCTGGTGATGTGTAACCACAAACCAGCTACTTAAAAATCTTCATTTGCTTAATCTGCTTTGTATTCCCTTAATAAACTCAACCTCTGGCCTCCCCAATTACAGATTATTTCAGATAAATTAGATTAAAAAAAAAATGGAACCAAGAGCCCCCTTTTGTTTTGCTTTATATTTGTCTCCTTCAAACTCTCCTTCACTCTAATTATGACAGAAAACTTGAAATAGTTGGAGGTTTTCTCTCTAGTGGACAAAGGTGCTGTTAGATTAGATGTTTTAAAACATAACTTCAGTCATCAAGGCCATTATCCAAACAGGTTTTCTGGTAGATTATTGAGGAATATTTATTTAAAGTCTTTTGAAAGTCTTTAATCTAAAACTGATTTGATTAAACAGATGCATTTTTTTAAAGCTACAGTGCTCAAATTTATGATTCTAATAATTGTGAAATAATTTACTTTCACAGTATATTTTAAACCCTCTGGGACCTTAATGCCAAGCATATTTTTAGGCACACATAGTAAGTTCTCAGTAAGTTCTTGATGGAAAATGAATATATATTAATATACAATGTTTTGATTGTGCTGTTCCATTTTGGCACATTGACAAGTATAATGTAATTGAATGGAAAATTCTGTAAAGTGCTCCTTTATGACCAAACTTAAAACCTCTTTGAAGTTAGTAAAGTGCCTTTGTTTTCACACAGCTTGGAAGACAATAAGCCATTTTTATACAGAGATTGTATTTAGTTGTTTTCTTAGATTCACAATAGTCCATTATTATAATCGTGTTTTAGCACAGACTGACAAACAAGACATCAGCACTATTATCTTTTCTCTTTCCAGTTTCAATTTTGCTTTCTTCTTCTTAACAGACTTCTTTTTCAAAACTATTCACAGGCATTTAAATTAAATTAGTATCTTTAAACTGCATATGATATAAATTAATATTCTCTCTGGACAAGTGGTTGATGATTATTTTCCTAGTTGCATTATGGACTTGGGTATTATTAAAAAATACATAATTAAAATTCTGACAAGCTTTAAAAACATTTTCTTCTAGGTAATGCCTACAAATCAGTCCTTTACTTCGTTCTTAGACTGGGGCTGTGACTGAAATATCAGATGGGAATAGAATCATAAATTTCTGTTGTAGCTAGACCTAGATCAACAGGAAGACCTGTGGGTGAGGAGAAGCATAGTTATGGTTGGGTTCTTGCTTCTTGCTGACATAGGCTTGTGGCTGTGGCCTTTGAAAGTTTAGTTTTTTAATATGCTGTCAACTAGTACAGTATCATAAATGTTGTAAGAAAATAAACATCTAGGCTTATGAGGAAGGCTACATTGACTTGAACCTTTCTCTGAATAACTTGAGAAAACATCTTGTTCTCTATGACATGAGAGAAATATACCAGTTGCAATATTTTGCTATATAAAGTCTATTCTAGTTTAAATTAGTGGCATATAAAGCTATCATCTTGTTTGATCAAAAATCTTATTAAATTGAGCATGTTTTTATTCTACCAAATGAAATTAAATTTTTAGACAGTTATTTTTTTCAGTTGGAAATTTATTGAGTTAATAGAAAACAAGTTACACAGCCTTCCACATAATTTATTACATGGTTTTGCATTTTGGTTTTCTTTGGCACGGTATGATTCTAGAAAATCATGCAGGTTAAACATATCAGGGTAGAAATTGAAAGAAAAGAACCAGAGATTTAGCAATAAGTTTGCAGATAAAGATTTCTGTAAAAAAATTCAACTGTAATATTATTTATATAAGTAATATAGAACTACTAAAGTCTCTAACAAATATATTGTTATAAAATGTGTGACATTTCCATTAGTGGATTATTACATACACATTAAAATATTTTTGAAGAAATTTTAAAAGCACAAGATTTTTTTTAAATGTAAGAAAAAAACACAACTAATTGAGAAAAGCAACTGTATATTGACATAGAATTTTGGTTTATAAAGACAAATACATAAAAGGACATAAAGCAAAAAGTATCATATTTAATCCTCACAGGATCACAATGAGATTGTTTAGGACATCTCAGAAAATTCCACTGTCAAGGACTGATATCCTGGATGAATAGTTTTTGGAGATCATTTTCGAAGTGGAAAATCATAGGTCAACAATTTGTAATCATGTAAACTGTGATTTGAAGAAATTAAATATGAAAATGTAATGAATGTAATTGATTTTAAGACTGTGTCTCTTTGGAGGAGGTGCAATAACTGTTGTTGATCAGGCTGGTTCTTAAAGTATAAACTGGCCAAGTGAGTTTAAGCATTAAAATCCCGCACAATGACTGGTTCCTTCTGTAGTCTTAGATCCTTTACACCTTAAAGCTCCCCTAAAATGAACTGATTTACTGCAGTTAAATGGAGCATTCTCTTTGAAAGAGCTTGCATTTTGGTCATGGTGGTTTTCTCATGTGGACTCCAAAGAAGATGTGATCTTCTCTACAGCAGAACTAAGAGGCCCAACATGTTTGGAGCCCAAGGTTTCTAGGATTTGCCATTTTTCTCCACTTGCCTTCCTGTCCTCTATACTGACATACAAAGAGTTAAAGAATGGTGTTTGTTGTGCTAACAGTTTTCACTTATGATTTTTAGGGACTGGGATAAGTGCCAGCAATAAAGTGTGCTCAGGTGCCCATTTTCTCCCAAGAATCATTATATTACATTATGGTGTCAATGCATGCAATTTTTATTTAAAAAATGGCTGTTCCTGTGGGATATGGAAGTTCCTAGGCTAGGGATTGAATCATCAGAGCTGTAGCTGATGCCTGTGTCACAGCATGGCAACACCGGATCCAAGCCACATCTGCAACCAACAATGCAGCTTAGGGCAATGCTGAATCCTTAACCCACCAAATGAGGCCAGGGATCGAACCATCATCCTTATAGAGGTAATGCTGAGTCCTTAACCTGCTGAGCCACAATAGTAACTCCCAAATGTTTTTTAATACAGAAGAGTATTGGTCTTAGGTTCTTTACTTAAGAATGATACCTAGCCATGAGTTGTGGTGTAGGTCACAGACATGGCTCAGATCCCACACTGCTGTGGCTGTGGTGTAGGCTGGCAGCTGTAGCTCCTAGCCTGGGAACTTCCATATGCCACAGGTGTGGCCTAAGTAGCGGGAAAAAAAAAATATACCTAAATATTGATTGGTATCTAATTAAAACATAATTTGCCTAAAGTCATACATCTATTCATGACAGATAGAGTCAGGATTTCATCCAACTCTGTCTAGCCTTTGGTTATTTTAGTAGTGGGATCACAGTTTTTTTCCTTTTTTAAAAAAGTTGCTCTGTATTTTCTAAAGCTTGTGATGATATTACTTTTATAATTTAGTAATTAATATTATGAACAAGATAAAACATTTTTACATAATCTAAAAAAAGTTGGATAGAAGAGGTTTTTTTCTGTTAATGAGAAACATATCCCTATTTCTTTTTTCCATCTTGGACTATTTGCTATGATTGCACCTGTCATATTATGCTGAAATGACTTGAAGACAAATAGAAACAATGTGCTCTTCAAGCTTAGAAATATCTACTTCAACTTACAGTTTTATTAATGCCTGTGTAATCAGATTGTACAAAAATTAGTGTATATTATTAACTAAACTCATTAAAGTACTTTTTTTTTTTTTTAGGGCCACACCCACGGCATATGGATGTTCTCAGGCTAGGGGTAGAATTGGAGCTATAGCTGCTGGCCTATGCCACAGCCACAGCAATGCAAGATCCAAGCTGCGTCTGCGACCTACACTGCAGCTCACGGCAATGCTGGATACTTAACCCACTGAGTGAGGCCAGGAATCGAACCCGCAACCTCATGGTTCCTAGTCGGGTTTGTTTCTGCAGCGCCATGAAGGGAACTCCCTAAAGTACTAATTCCTAACAAAAGTATAGAACAATAAGAACAGTTCACAAGATATTCTTTATTACTTACTACTTGATTTCTTCAAGTTCCAACAGGATTCTGTTTAGCTGTAGAGACTTGAATATATATAAATCTGCATTAATATAATTCTTAGTCCTCTTTGAGCAAGGTCTGCTTGTCTTTTGGAAAGAAGCAAAAATTTTGGAATTCATTTTTATTCATGGGGGTGCTTTCTTTAGACTTCTGAGAAAAAGAGCTGCTTTGCAGATAAGTTAAATATGTTACTCCTGTTGACATGTCTGCCCATCAAGACTAGCTGATACAGTGCATTTTAATGACCCTTCTATAGGGTCATTTTGACACTAACAAAAAGGATTGGGGTCAAAAAACTGCTCACCTGCAAATAAGCTTCAAGCTTCACCACAAGTTGTGCTCTCTCTCTCTCTCTTTTTTTTTCTTTCCTTGCTTTTTAGGGCCACACCCATGGCATATGGACGTTCCCAGGCTAGGGGTCCAATAGGAGGTGTAGCTGCTGGCCTACACCACAGCCACAGCAATGAGGGATCCGAGCTGCATCTGCGACCTACACCATAGCTCATGCCAATGCTGGATCCTTAACCCACTGAGCAAGGCCAGGGATTGAATCCGAATCATTGTGGATACTAGTCAGGTTCTTAACCCACTGAATCACAATGGGAACTCCACAAGATGTGTTTTTCGTGCTACCTGTTCTGCTTAAGAACCTATTTGTATCTATATAAATTAAATGTTCCTTTCATACTTAAGGACTTTATCCTGGGTCTGGGAGAGGATAATTTGGATCATACTGTTTTGACAAGTAAGCTCTTTGATAGGGAAAACTATGTGGCTTGAGTGAGCATTTAAGAACTAAAACTCACTGAATCTGGAACTACCAAAATTTATAAATATCTGTTGAAATATCTTTTTTTTGAGCCATATTTGTAAATGAACTGAGGCATTTCAAAAACATACATATCAAAAAATTCATTTGATTCTGAAAGTTATATAAAAACGTCAAGTACTTAATAAAAAACCCTAAAAATTGAAGACGAAGATTGGTAACAGAAGACTGGGCTGTGAAAAAATAATTGGGAGTTGGAGAAATGGAGTGGTATTCAGAGATGCAACTACTGTAGACTGCCTCCAGGGCAAGGCTTAAGTAACTGAAAATTCAAATGGACTTTTGAAGGATAGCCTGTTTTTGTTTGGGTCTTACATTATAGGATGCTCAGTTTTAAAGATTGTTAAGAATATGGTTCCAAGGAACTTGAAGGTCCAAAGCTGCTGCGAATCCTGGCCTCAGAGTTGATATCTAACTTTCAAAATGACAGGAATTCTTGTGAAGCTGTAAGTTCTTTTCAAGGAATAGAAAAATGTCCAGTTTTGAGAATCTCTCACCAATGCCCATTAGTTTTAGAACAAAAACAAGATGATAATTAGCCTAGTTGCTCTCTCAGTAATTTTGTATTTAGGTGATCAGTGTCAGTATACATTTGCATGGTTATGTATAGGTCTCTTGTGTGTATCTCCTTTGTATCAAATTGAGCAATCCTGGCTCTTCAGACTGCTAGGGCAAGCAAGGATATTGGTTACTCCCATGACCTCAGTATCCCAGAAAGAAGTGAATGAAATAGCTAAAGAGTAAATCTGTAGTGATTACATCTAGGGATTATTTAATGCTTGTAAATAGAATATTTCATAGAGCTCTTAACTGATCAAGAAGGGTAACTTTTTCCTGTGTTAATGCAACCTGAAAATTCTACCAAAGCAAGAGTGAGATAAAAATCCTTCCACTGACACGGCTTATGGTAGATAAGGAGATGTAATACAGCAGAAAAGAAAAACAGGCTCACAGTGGAGATTATTCAGAGCTGAGAAAAATCTCAGATAATAAACACTTGCAGACAGGATTTTGCACGGTGTTTGAAAAGGAAACAATGCCACAGAAATTCATTTGCGGGAGACCCTGTTGAAATGATGAATTTTGACATTTGTAATGAAGATATCAAAAGTTACTTTTGAATAGTATTGAAAACATTGATATTAAAAATGACCATTCCAATAGATATTTGTGGAAGGTATAATCAGTGTAAAATCCAGACAGGGTCTGCAGGTGAAAAGAATTAGATATACTAACAGGGGCCAGAAGCATAGTGCTGAGTCCTTGCCTCTGGCTTGGGGGTTCCCCAGGAAGGAGATGCTGGATGCTTAGCCAGGCTGCAGGTGAGTTAGCAGAGGGTGAATGTGTTTGAAGGTGAATGAAGATGAGCTTTAGTATCAGCCAACAAAGCATTTATTATTAAAAAAAAAAAAAACCGCAACAACAACAACAACAAAACAAAAAAATCCAAACCCTCCTTTTAAATTAATTAAGCAAGGAGGCCATTAGACTAAGGTGGCTCCAATACCTTGACCCTTATAAGCAAAAGCTAATCTAAGCTTGTAAATACCTCAAGGTTACCAAGTCAAAATGCTACGGACTGCTAACACAAATAGCCAACTGGCCTTTAAGCTCAGGCCGTCGATAATGTCCTTTCTTTGTTTCTGAACTTTAAGTGCCTTTCCACTGGCTCCTGCTGGTAGAGCATCCTGAACCACTTCTTGTTCGGTGTTGCTGATTCTATTTGTGTCTGTGTGTTGAAATATGATATATCAAGCCTGACTTCTGGGAACATTTGGGAGGAGAGAAAGGAAGCCAAGTGAGGTCCTGTCTCATTTGGGTTACAAGTGAATAAATTGAACTTTAAATGTATACATTTATTTTTCCATAATCTGTAGGGTGTTTTTATCATTCTCCATCCTTATCTTTATAAAATACTTATTTAATCTTCCCCAGATGTTACCACATATAATTAGCTGAATTGATGGGATTTTTGCTGACAGTTGCAGTCAGGAGTCTGTGCCTAGAGGGTAGAGTGGATGAATAGACATTTTTATAGAATGATTTCAGAAAAAACTTTCATTTCTATTGACATGAGTTTGACATAATATGCTTACAAGTTATCATTATTTGCAGATTAATAAGATAGTTTATAAGCTTCTTATGAATTTTGTCAAGATATAATTCTTTATCCAACTAATGAGGGATTGGTAACACATAAATAACATTGCAAGTGTGTGTCTTGACTATTTTAGTGAGTCAAATATTCAATTGGCGATAAAAGCAAGATCTAAATTCAAGAGCACTTTATGTCCTTCCTCAGTTGAAGGTACAATGCAAAGTAAATTAAGGTTCTGTATAATTTATTGGATTTTTAAAAGCTTTGTGCACTTTTCCTAAAAATGCCTTGAGGCATTAACAATAAAATTAATTTAAGCATCTGCATCTCCTTACTACAATAATGATAAATTCAAAAGGAAATTAGGAGCATGCAAGTCAAGCAAGATGCCTAGTTACCCTTGGAATACTGAAAGATGGGTTAAAGATATATATTTATTTTAAGAAGGAAGGGTGAAGATCTTTCTTGTGTTCTCATTTTACATACTCTTCACTTCTCTTGATAAAGCAACCAAGAAAACCAACTATTATTTGTCAGTGGTAATATAGAAACTAAGGTTTAGGGGCTCCTCTTGAAACAGTGGATGCCCATGTCTTTTCTTCTCTGTCTGTTCCCTGCCATAATCCCTCCGCCCTCAGACTGAGCAAGGGGCTGGCTCTTCAGGCCTGTAGTTCTCTCTCTCTCTCTCTCTCTCTCTCTCACTCTCTCTCTCTCTCTCTCTCTCTCACACACACACACACACACACACACACACACACATCATCATCATCATCATCATCCTTAGCCATATGCCCACTGCTAGGGAGCTGCATGCATGCATCATTTTGTACAGTGGTCTTTTCAGAAATCTCCTAGAGGGTCCTTTGCATTCACACTTTATTAAAAAAAAAAATCTAGGAGTTCCCTGGTGGCCTAGCAGTTATGGACTTGGTGCTGTCACTGCTATGGCTCAGATTTGATTCCTGGCCCAGGAATTTCCGCATGCCGTGGGCACAGCTAAAAAAAAAAAAAAAAAAATTCTAATATGTAAGGATGGAGACTAGAAGCATGTACTGCAACTCAAGTGGGGATAAATAGAGCTTTTAAATTTTTCTGTAACTGATTTATCTTGCACTGTGACCCTTTTTGTTCTAATGGGGTAAAAACTTAAATTTGACAATTAAGTATAATTAAGCCTCTTCTGGCTAAAACAGCCTCTTTTAAATAAATAATCTTACTGTTGAAAGTTCAGACTCAGTATCAGGGGTGTTTCTTTTCTTTCAAGTGGTGTCACCTCCTTCTCTTCCTTCTCAGGAAGGCAGGTTGGTGCTGGAGGACACTGTGCTCTCACGACAGTGGGTGGGAATTAGAGGATTAGGGATGGGAGGAGGTTCTGGTCCCACCAGTCCTCTGGGTCACGTGTCTCTTCCTACTTGTTTGTGGGCAGAGACTGCTGCCTTGCTGCCTCTGTCACTGACCAGAGTCTGCTCCTGTTCTCTCAGCACCAGTAGGGCTGTGGGTTCTAAATTTTTGGGCTGCTCCTAATTATTTCTTTCTTCCCTACATCTGCTTTTCTGCGATCACTCCCATTTAACCCCAGCTTGACAGTTGGTCCTTCTGCTCCTTTCCTCAGGATCACTTCTCCTTTAGCTATGCTACCCCACCAGGTGAATCCAATAGATGATTTTATGTTTACAATATTCTTTTTTCTTTCTCCTTTCTCCCTTTCTCCATTCCTCCTTCCCTTCTTCCTTCCCCTCCTTCCTTTCTCCCTCCCTCTTTCTTTCTTTTCTTTTCTTTTTTTTTTTTTTAGGGCCACACTCACGCTTATGGAAGTTCCCAGGCTAGGGATCAAATCAGAGCTACAGGTGCCAGTCTACACCACAACCATGGCATTGTGGGATCCGAGCCATGTCTGCAGCCTACACCACAGCTCATGGCAATGCTGGATCCTTTAACCCACTGAGTAGGGCCAGGGATCAAACTCGAGTCCTCATGGATACTAGTCGGGTTTGTTTCTGCTAGGCCACAATGGGAACTCCCTCTTTTTACAATATTCTTATACAGCAACAGTATTAATTTCCTAGGGCTGCCATAACAAATACCACGTGGCTTAAACCACAGAAATGTGTTTTCTCAGAGGACTGGAGGCTGAAGTTCAAAATCAAGGTGTCCATAGATTTGTATCTGAGTCCTCTCTTCTTGGCTTGGTTGACCACCTTCTCCCTGTGTTTTCACAGGTCTTTCCTTTGTGTACAGCATCCCTGATATTTCTTCCTCTTCTTTTAAGGACACTAGTCATAGAGAATTAGGGCCCTGCCTTAATGATCTCGGTTTAAATTAATCCCCTCTTTAAAGATCTTATCTCTAAATACAGTTACATGCTGAAGTAATGGGAATTGGGACTTTAGCATTTGAATTTTTAGCTGGAAACAATTCAGCCCATAAGAGCAACTGTATTCTAGGGAATTCAAAGTATTTTAAAATCCTAATCATTAGTGAAACAAATGCTAATACTATCTCTGCTTTTCAGACTATGAAATGCAAGAATAGAGAATGGTTTATCAGAGGTTCCAAAGCTCAGGAGAAAGAGTGAGAACTTCATTCAATCCTCTTACAATGAATGAAAAATATGTTTTCGCATTTTTATTTTATCCTTTTAATTACATAAATAATACTTCAAAATGTGGTCGGTGGGGAAATTTCAAACTGCTGAAAAATGTAAGGAGTTGTCTACTTTATATCGATTTTTTTAGAATTTAAATACTGTTAATATATTAATATCTATTCATCCAGAAAAACAATGTTTATACACAAACACAATGTGCAGATTTTTAAATTTTGATTTTGTTTTTACTAAGTGGGATAATACTAGATTGTTGTTTGGCTTGCTTTTTTCACTTAGATGACTTAGAGTTCTTTCTAAGTATAAGGCAAAGTTTCTCAACTTTGACATTACCATTTGGGACTGGATAATTTTTTGTTGAATGCCCTGTGCGTTGCAGAATGTTTAGCAGCCCTTGATCTCTACTCACTAGATGCCGGTAGCACCCCTACCTCTGCTGTTTGCCAAATAATATCCCAGACATTCATTGCCAAAATTGTTCCCAGCTTGAAAACCACTGGTATAAAGAGATTTCCCTGGTTGTTAAAAAACTGCTATGCAGTATCCAGAGTATGGGTCACGCCATAGTTCATTTACTTCTCTTCCTTTTGAAGGACATCTAGAATATTTCCACTGTATTATCATTAGGAGCAGCACTGCACTGACTGCCGAATCTAGCACTGCAGGGCAACAGGAGATCCTGAAAGAGGGACTGTGCCGCAGCATAACAAAACACACAAGACTCTTACACGTAGAAAGTTGGGGACCAGGAGGCTCTCTGATCCACAGAACAAAGGTGCCTAGGCTTTAGCCCACATGACTTTTATTAGCAAAGTTGATGTAGGTTTATGAGCAAAATCAGGTGCAGGTAATGATAAAGCTCTCTTAGTGGTTATGCTTTTGCACGTGTGCCAAATTTGTTTACTGCAGAATTCAGCAGTATTAGTGGTCTCCAACAACTGACCATCTCTATGTGTCAGAGATGTATTAACATTTCTTTAGATGAAAATACTTGGAAATTTAATGCTGGGTCAAGGAAAATACACATTTTATATTTTGATAGATGCTATCAAATTATCCTTCAAAAGCTTTGTACAGTTACTTTTCTACATTAATTCATTTTTTACAACCTTGGCAACATTGAATAATATTTGACCTTCTAGGTTTTGCTAGTTAGTATGACTAAAATTTTGTATCTTGTTATATTTCCCTAATGACTAAAAGTTGAGCATCTCTGTACATTATTTCCATTTCTGTGATCTATTCTCATTTCTTTTTTTTTTTTTTTTTTTGTCTTTTTTGCTATTTCTTGGGCCACTCCCACGGCATATGGAGGTTCCCAGGCTAGGGGTCGAATCGGAGCTGTAGCCACCGCCCTATACCAGAGCCACAGCAACTCGGGATCCGAGCTGAGTCTGCAACCTACACCACAGCTCACGGCAACGCCAGATCGTTAACCCACTGAGCAAGGGCAGGGACCGAACCCACAAGCTCGTGGTTCCTAGTTGGATTTGTTAACACTGCGCCACAACGGGAACTCCCTATTCTCATTTCTTACCCCTTACCATTTTTATGGATGATTTGAGTTGTAGGAGCTCTTCATATTTATTCTGACTCCTAAACTGTTACGTATATTGCAGGTATTTTCTCCTGATTTGCTATTTATTTTCTAATTTTGTTAACACAGCCTTTTATGATTATACATTTAAACTTATATATAGTTAAACATTTGAATATGATTTTGGAAAACTTTCCAAACCTCTATTGTGTAACACTTTATATTTTTCTTTTTCTTTCTGTATGTTTACCTTGTTTCATATTTTACCACTTAAATCTTTAATTACCGCTAATCTGTTTTTTTAGTAAATGTTTTTATACTGGAGTGTTTCCATTCTCTTTCCCCTTCTTCCTCCTCTTCTTTTTCTCCTTTTCCTCCTCCTCCCCCCTTCTTCTTCTTTCTTTAATGGCCACACCCACAGTACAGGAAAGTTCCTGGGCCAGAGGTTGAATCTGAGCTGCAGCTATGACCTATGTAGCAGTTGTAATGGTGGATTCTTTAACCCACTGGTCAGGGATTGAATCCACATCTCTGCTGCAACCTGAGCCACTGCAGTTGGATTCTTAACCCTCTGTTCCACAGCAGGAACTCCCTATTTTCATTATTCTTGACCCAGGTATTTGCAAAAACAAGTTTGAAGCTCTATCCCATCTGCATATGGGTGGTTCTGTTCAATACAAATGTGATGATAGAACACAAAGAAACTTTGCATTTCTATTTATATTAAAAATTGTCTACAGATATCTTGTCTCTCTTTTACATAGAGAATTCATGACACTTAGGGCGGGTAGATTTCTAACTTGTTCCCATTGCTTTCCTGTTCACTGTTTGGCTATAAGTAGATGGAATAGAGCAACCCCTGAGTTGCAGAGGGCAGGATTCTGATGAGTCATAACTAGTGGCTCCTTTCCAGAGATCAGGATCCACATGAGGACTTTAAATTTCATCTCCATTTTGGTCTGGGCCAGCCCCCCTTTGAAATGTGTGGCATGCAAGACGTAGGTCTTTTTTTATTCCCTGATTTGGTTAGTCTGGCTGACTTCTAAAGATACAGGATCTTCATATGTCTGAGAACATATTGCTCTTAGATCACAAACCAAGAGGAGGACCAGACGAGAACTTGGGAGGGCCTTGGAGGCAGGGCTTTGAAAAGGGTTCCTGAAAAGAAGCAGCTCTGGGTTTTAGCTGAAGAAGTCAGTGGTTTCTTTGCATCTCATTACCAATTCTGCCCTCATGCTGGATAAGTTCAAACCCTTTCATATTCACTGCAGATTAATTAAACGTTGTACTCAGAAAGGAGAAGAATGAATGAAGTAAAAAGAGTCTGAAAGAATATAACACTAGTGAGACTGTACATGAAAAAGGACAAAATAAAAATGTAAGTGGGCTGTGACATGTTTCCTCCTCTCTGACCCCACTTCCTACCATCCTCACATCTTCTCACTCAGCTACAGATGACCAGCTCCTCCTTGATGCTCTGCAAACATACCAAGGTGTGCCAGTTTGGATGGGGCACCCTTCCCGCAATATTCCTGGCCCCCTCATTCACTTTCTTCAGGTTAGGCCCCAAGGGGCACACAGGGAGCCTGTCAGTGAGACCTGTGAGCACTGTCTATAAGATGACTCCTCTGTGGTCGCCTGATCTGGGTGCAGTTTTGCAAGTCATACCTTCTGTTGTGCTGTATACTTAGTTGCAGTGTCCACATTCACTTATGCACATGGATTACTGTCTCCTTCTCCACTGGAATGTAAACTGCATCCTCAATGCCTGGAATAGTCCCTGATGCTCAGTGTATTTCTGTACTGAAGGAATGACTAGATTGTGATTACTCAACTAAGATGTGGGGAAGGGAGGGCATCAAATACCATCCTCTGATTCCTGATTCTGTCCTTCCAAGGAGCCCTGAGGAATTGCATTTCAAATGTATTTTATCTAAATGGTCAGATTTATTGACATAAAGTTTTTATTAATATCCCTTTATATTCCTTTTAGCAGTGTCCCATTTTTGATACCTGGGATTGATGATTAATTGGGGGGTTTTCCCCTCTTTTCCTTTTGATCTGTAGTGTTAGGGGTTTTTTTTGATTTTCTTAATCTTTTTGAAAAACTAGCTTTGGGCTCTTGTTTCTTTGTTAGGTTTCTCCATTGTTTTCCCATTATGTGATTTATTGGTTTTTGCTCTTGAGAAATGAAATATTGCCTGCCATGTAGGTAAACAAAAGACATCATAGTCATCATTAATTGCAGCCACCTCCAGGGATGAGTCACTGGGCCCTGAGGGAACTCAGGAAGGAAACAAAGAATACCTGCCATCTAGCAGCCACTTCCATGGTGGGCCCACGGGAAACTCAGGATGTGAAAACACAGGATACTGGCCCCAGATAGCTGAGGTGCATATCAAAGGAATGATTTCAGTGAGCCCTGACCTTGTGACCTTGCATCTTCCCATACATAGAAAAACACTAAATTCCTTAACTGCAGATAATCTGGTTCTGTTATCAGCTGTAATCTTTTGTTCCTACTACCCGCCTTTTGTTGCAAAACTCCTATATATCCTAGCTACCCCTCCTCTGCCCCACCCACCGCCAGCCTCCTCGGAGATGAGTTTTCTCTTGAGATGAGAACTTCCACTTAAGCCCTCAGTTTTGTCCACCAAATAACACATAGCTCTCTACTTTTAGGTTGTGCATATTTTTTTAGTTGACACTTTCTTAATTCTTTGTCTGGATTTAACTTGTTCTTGTTTTTCTGCTTTCTTAAGAAGGAAACCTAGATTATTCATTTTAAATATTTTGTCTTACCTAATATAGTCATTTAACTATACATTTTCCTCTAAGTAACATGTTAGCAAATTTTGACAGGTTACATTTCCAATGTCATTCAATTTGAAATATTTTCTAATTTCTTCTGGTTTATTCTTAAAATTGTTGGTTCATTCTTAAAACTGAATTATTTATAAATATATTGTTTAATTTCATAACTAGACTGCAAATACTGGACCCAACAATTCCTGTCCTCTCTATACACCTATGTTATTCCTCACATTGAGATGGAGATCGTTTATCTTACTCTCAAATTTGTGCTGGCCTTGCTAGCTGGCTTGAGCCAATAGAATGAAACAGAAGTGATGCTGCAGTTCCAGGCTGAGCTGATCTAATTTGTAGTTGAGTTGAGTTTGGATTCATTGTGCTGTATTTAAATTCTAGTTGAGTTGAGTTTGGATTCATTGTGCTGTATTTAAATTCTAGTCACCAAGAGTTTCACATATCTCAATGGCAAGATCAGGAATTGTGATTTGAACACAAGCAATGCTTTGCCTTATAGTCTATCCACCAGCTTTTAAGACCTCTGTGGAGTTCTTTTGTACTCCTTGGTATGCCATTGCCTTGAGATTAGTAAATCACTGGCATGCCAAAGGGATTTCACTCAGCTCTCCTGCCTTGCTTCCAGCCTTTAGCACACTACAAGTGGTGTGCATGTGCCCTAAATGCTGCAAAGACAATGTGTGTCTCTGGGGAATTTCTTATCTCTCCTACCTTGTCCCCAGCCTTCAGCATGCTGCTTCTGTTCTTCAGAGACAAGAACTCAAGGGCAGATGTAACTTTGGTCTCTGACTAGGCCTACTTGGAATGTAAGCCAACAAACCAACCAACATGCATGGTTAAA
Source organism: Sus scrofa (assembly GCF_054392235.1). Taxonomy (NCBI): domain Eukaryota; kingdom Metazoa; phylum Chordata; class Mammalia; order Artiodactyla; family Suidae; genus Sus; species Sus scrofa. The sequence continues at coordinate 167,125,919 of NC_139395.1, forward strand.
CCGTTATTAAAAGTTTACCTGATTTCTTCTTCTCCAGTTTGAAGTGAGTTGATGCCTCTTTCTGCTTTTCCTCAGGGAAAAGAGCAGTCCTGGCTCCTTCTCTGTTAGGAAGGAACATGATTCCTTTCCAGACTTTAATTCTCTTGTGATTCTTTATCTTTTCGTTATTCGAGTTTATTGGATTGTTCTCATTCTATACTTGGGACCGATGGTCTTTCTCAACTTTCTACCTCAAAACAGAAAGCTGAAGTCCTTGTATTTCAATGTATTTAAAGTCCATACCCTCTTCACTCAAAAGATGGGGCATAAATGATCTCTTAGAATTTGCTCTAATTTCTTTGCCGCTTACTAGTCTGTACAATTAAAGTGATTGATGTCCCCCTCCTGGTCTAGTTTTTAAGCCAGTTTTCATCCAGAGCAATAGATAAATCAGCAGCCTTACTGCCTTGCCTACGAGACTCTAGTTGTATGTACAGGGTTGAGATGGGTGCTTTAGGGGTAGAGTCTGTTTATGGGATTAGCCCGGCTGACTGTACATTAATATGCCAACAGTTCTCCTGTCACAAGGAGTTTCCTTGATGTATTGTTTCCATTTATATGACAACTCTGATTTGTTTCCCATCTGACATATCAGTGATGTGAAATTAGTACCAGACCTTGAGTGCCATCCTATGTGGCCAGGATAGTGATCCTACCTAAATTTTGCCAGCTACCCTCTCTTACACCTACTCCATTCCACCTCCACCAATAACTAGTTAGCCTCTGCTGCTGTAAAAAAGTGGTCTCCTAAAAATATAATGCTCTACTTATCTGCTTTTAAGCATCACCCACCTGCATTTTGCTCCAGTATTTTATTTTATTTTTAATTAATTAATTATTTATTTTCTGTCTTTTGTCTTTTTAGGCCTGCATCCTAGGCACATGGAAGTTCCCAGGCCAGAGGTCGAATCGGAGCTACAGCTGCCAGCCCATGCCACCACCACAGCAGTGTGGGATCTGAGCCGCATCTGTGACCTACACCACAGCTCACAGCAATGCTGGATCCTTAACCCACTGAGCAAGGCCGGGGATCAAACCCATGTCCTCATGGATACTAGTCGGGGTCGTTAACCACTGAGCCATAACAAGAACTCTTGGCTCTAATATTTTATATAGAACTTGTGAATTTTTTATTACTATATGCCAAGCATAGTTTATGTTACAAACTATTCACTCAATAAATACCTATTATTACTTAGATAGAGCTATTACTGATTGAAATTTCTATCTGCATTGCAGGTAAGGTAAGGCTGTGGCAGGTAGATAAAGGAAGATAGTTCATGAGTGACTCTTACCCATAATAATGGGACAGCTTCACCTATAGAACCAGTTGTCCTTATAATGGTCTAGAGTATATTTACCCCTCTGTATACTACTCCAAGGTATGATTCAGTGTTTAGACGTCTGGTTCAAATTCTTTTGTTTAAAATTTAATGTGAAATTGGATGAGGTGGGATGACGCTGTATAAATATTGACTGTTAAGGGCTGAGTGGAGTTGAGCTGAGCTCCCAGGTGATAGTGGTCAATTAAGATAACAAGCCAAAAATGAAACAGTCAAGCCTTTAATCATTTACTGTGACAGTACAAGCAAGAGGTCAAATAGGAGAAAGTGCTAGCTTCCTCATTGTACCACTTTTCCCCATGGATCAGCCCCAGGTCAGGGTCAGGTGGATAAGTCTGGATGGGGCATCATCTCACTGCCAAGAGAGACCCAAATAAAAGACTCTTGAGGTTTTTATGGACCTGAGGGCCAGAAAGGGGAGGGGGGAAGAGGAAGGGCTAGTAATGGAAAAGTTCTAAGTATTGGGTCAGGTGGTAAAAAAGTGTCTTCAAGCTTTTTTCCCCCTCCCCTAGAAAAGGCGGTCTCAGCAGAAGTTCCTGAGAAAGGATTCTGCCAGGACCCCCAATAAAGAGGCCTCTAAATGGAGGCAGTTGGGCTAGGAACACAGACATGCTTGAGAACATGGCCAGCCATGGGTCTGGAGTCCGCCACAGCAGTTTCCTCCAGACACTGCAGTACATTAGCTGTGCACCAAGCCTGGTGTGAGGAGGGAAGCTTTGCCTGGCAGGCTTTGTCATTTCCTATGTTCTGGTCTAAAAATAGCACAGAGAGGTTTTTGGCTGGAGCTGGGCTCCTCATCTACCACCAACAATAAGCAGGTATTGAGGTGGGTGGACACCTAGAGACTCAACAGGCCCACTTGGTCACACAGACTGAGAGCCTGGTCTGCTGAAGGGGGGCGGAGGAAATCCAGCACTATGAGAAGTTCTTTTCTAGGTACGTCCTTGCCAAGCTCTGTCCCGTCTCTAAACACTGAGCCTGGTGGGCCACTGCACACACATGCAGGAACTGATCAGGGCAAAGGGGGAGGTTCTGAGACAGCCTATGAGATTCTCTATAAGGAAGGGGGATCTTCAAGATTAAAAGGACTGGTGTCATGATTCTCAAAATAAATTATAATGAAAGAAAATCCGGAGTCATCTTCATTACATTCATTATCCCTCAATACTTTGCCTCCATGGATATTAAATACTCTAAATTTAAATGGTTCCTTTAAAAGAATGTAGCTCCTGTCCTGAAACGTTCTACAGACTCACTTGTGCTTGGATGGGGTAGGGGTGGGGGTTGGGGGGAAGCCTGAGAGAAAGTGGCTGTGCTGGTTAATGCCAACAATAACAAAATAATGCCCCTATTAAAGGCAGTCTCATGTAAAATTTTAGTTTCTTTTAAAGACTCAATAGGCATTCTTTTACTGTGACATGTACACCGATTTTGGACAGTAGAGGCTTAGTTTTGTTTGATAGATCAGAAAAGAAAGCTATGGAGAGGTTTATAATATCAGCCTTGAGTAGCGATTCTGGATAATGTATGGGGTACTTGAAACAATAAATCACGTTTTAATGGGATTTATAATGAAAATGCCATGGACGGATAATAGTCTAAGGGTCTCTGTCATAGTATGTAACTAACAGTAGTAATTGTCGGTGATTATTTCCAGAGTCAATGCTCTATAAAAGCATGACATGCAGAAAGAAGTGTGTGATTCAAGTATTGTCCTTGGTAATAGGCTGGTATTCAATACCATGGGTCTGGCAGAGGGAAGAGCAAGTGAATGAATATTTAGTTAGGAAAGAGAAAGAGAAAAGCATTCCAGTTTCGAAGTCCTTCTTTCCTGTATCTCTTTTCAGAAATGAATGCTTACGCTCTACTGCCTATCCAAATACCTAGCTGCTGCTGCTGAGGGAGAAGAGCAGGAGCGTTGCCTTGAACGTGACCACCACATTAAGTCATGTAAGTTGGGCTTAGCTAGAAAGGTTTTTTGTTTGTTTGTTTGTTTTTAGTTTTTCTTCAAAGGAAATTTTATATTTCTAATAGTTTTATGGGTACTGTTTTCTGCAAATATCATCTCCAGCCCTGGCTTTCTTCTTACATTCACTGGAAACCATTTCCACTTCATTTCACAGCCATGAACAAATGAGTGTGACTTCTGGATCCCCCAAGTTGCAATGCTGTTATATCTAAGGATTCCCACTGAATTGCAGGGCTCTCAAATGAATCTCCAGAAAGATCTCATTTGGTCACTGAAGCTGTTAAACAGATGAGATTTAAGCTGAACAAAAGGGCCACAGCATTACAAATCCCACTTTAGATAAAGTTTCCAAAAAAGCATCTGTTAACCTAGTTCAGAGTAACATCCCTGCAGCAGAAAGCCTACAGCTGATGATTCTGTCATAACTGATATGAAGGCAAACACTGAACTGTTCAGAAATAGGCAAAATAGTTGAGGAAAAAAGGTAAACAACTTTCACTCTTAGAGATGAGACAATTTTTTAAATAATCCAAGTGAATTCTTACTTTACTCTTTATACCATTTAATGAGTAGGTGTCATGGGATGAAACAGTTCTAGCAATCATATTTCCAGTGAATCTATAAGCTGAAAACATTAGATTTTTCATAAAGCTTAAAAATTCAGCTTGGTAATTTTAATAATTGCATTGTTCACTCAACGGAAAATTTCTGTTCATTTGTCTTACTGCATATTTTTCCCTCCTTTTTACCATCATTCTGCAGTGAGAACTCAGCAAAAACACAATGCTTGAGTACCAGAATTGAACATTTAATTTTGCTCACTATTTCTCTTTTTGTGATTTCCCCTATGTATTCCAGATACTTTTTTTTTTTTGTCTTTTTGCCATTTTTTAGGCCACCCCCATGGCATATGGAGGTTCCCAGGCTAGGGGTAGAATCAGAGCTGTAGCCACCAGCCTATGCCAGAGCCACAGCAATGCGGTGTCTGAGCCGCGTCTGCAACCTACACCACAGCTCAGGGCAATACCGGATCCTTAACCCACTGAGCAAGGCCAGGGATTGAACCCTCAACCTCATGGTTCCTAGTCGGATTTGTTAACCACTGAGCCACGAGGGGAACTCCCAGATACTTATTTTAATGCTTTTTCACCAGAATCATTTGAGGGCAAAAGATAGTCTCATTTCTCAGCATTTAGTGATATAGTTTGGTAAGTGTTAAACTATATTCCCTATTCTAAATAAACACTCATGGTGCCTTAAATACCACCAAATGAAAAAAAGAATCCCATTTTATTTTATTATGAAACTGACATTTTCAACATTTATTTAAAAATTTTAAAAGACTTATCCGAATTTCAGCTATAAATTTTAAAAATCACAATTTCATAGACCAAATGGGACATGCATACAGTTTATTAGACAACAAGTCAGCAAGTGTTTTCAGGAAAATCCAAAGTACTTTCTTGTTTTAAGGAAAGCTCCAAACTGGTTGACAGGTTCAGTATAAACTCACTGAGAACATCAAATATAAGATAGGATTTGGAAATGATATTGGTTTCAATACAATACTCTCTATTTACTTCATTTTTCTTACTTTATATGGTAAAAAAATTTAAACATCCTATCAAATTACACAAAACAGGAAAGCAGGACCCACAGGTTTTATTTGACCCTCTGCAGATATACAACACTCATTAAAATTGTGTACAGTTGATTCTGTTTTTCACATAACAGTATGTGAAGATAAAGAGAAAACAATCATAATTATTGGGAAACAGGTACAATAGAAGGGAAAGTATTATCTTGACGTAAATATGCACTCTGTTGGCTACTTGTTAGTTTTCAAGGAGCATCCTGCTAATCTTTTATCGATCTCATTATTCACAAAAGGATAAATCTCTGACTAAAAGTGCACCTTACTGAAATGAGCCTGAGATAGAAAGATCTGCATGGATGGCCTCAAAGAGAGGTGCAGGCTAGCCATGGGCCAGGGAAATCTATCATGGTAATACTGCCTTCCCTAGTTTCTGCTTTCTGATCTCACAAAACTCCAGAGTTACTGACAACAGCATTTATTTCAGTGCATTTAGCATGCCCTTTCAACTGCCACAAGTTAGATGCACAGTATGAGATACACACAAAATACACATTGAAACCTTCTTCTTCTCCTCTATCTTCTCTCTTTGCCTTTTTTCCCCCCTGTGGAGATAAACAGCCTAGAACTCTGGTAAGCAAAAATTTCCATCTAATTATATTTCAGTTCTTTAAGAGAGGTATACATTATCTAGTGTGTTCTGTTTCCTTAGCTTATTTAACCACATATATATATATATATACACATACATACATATATATATACATATTTTTTTTGGGGGGGGACATTTTGTGGAACTAGTTTCCTATGGAAAAGAAATCAGGGCCCTCTTTTAATAAATTCCATTCTCTTTTTTTGCTTTTAAGATATTTTTCAATAATAAAGGCAAAGTAAATGCTCATTATAGATGACAATTTTACAAATGCCTGCCTAAAGTAAAAAGTTACAATTCTCTTACATTTCAACTAAAGGTATACTCCATGAGGGAGGGGCCATGTCTGTCTGATTCACCATTATATCCTCTTGTCCAGCACAGTGCTGGGTACTGAGTAGGCCCTGAATGAAGGTGTTGGATTTTCTAAACTAGTACAGACATATGAAGTATATCTATTAATTAGCAGCCGAAATATGTTTACAACTGATCTGCATTTACATGTCATATAGTTCTTACTTAGTGACTCACAACAAATTAATAGTTAATTTATGCAACATGGAAGTCCCTGCCTAACAGCAGATATAATCCAAGGCTTTAGATTGAATTATCGCAAGAATTTATGAATATATTCCCACATGCAGTGGGCTGCTCATTTTCCTCCTTCCCATAAAATAAAACCCCTGATGCAGGGACCCAGGATTCTATTTTCTGCGACTGTCTTAGGTTCATCTGCTATTTCTCTGCATCATTCATGCTACAGGCAGTGGTAGCTGTTCTGTCATTCAGGAAAAAATATTAGAGACTTTCAAACCACAGACCTAAATAATTGCTATTCTGTCTATAGGGGGAATTAGTGTTGACAGCTGCCTTCTGATTAAAAACCACATTACCCTGTATACTATCTGTGGCAGATCATAATTTAAATTTATTTTGATAACTAGTTCTTTAGATTTGAAAACAAATTCAAGGAAGTTATTAAATGTTCAAACCGCATGGAAGAGAATACAATAAAAATAAGCCTAGAGACCTCTTCCTGCCTAGCCCACCCTTTTCAGAGGCAAAACTTTAACAGTTTCCTGTGCTTCATTCCAGGGTTTTGTTGATTACAAATTTTAGTTTCCAAGATTGCTTTTGGGGAGAGAGTTCAACAGAGACATACAGAGAAAACATGTAACAGGAGATCATTTTCTTAAAAAAGGAAAAAAAAAAAAAGAGAGTCTCTAGATTCCATATATCAGAATGGGAGATAGAGATTAAAACACACACACACACACACACACACACACACACACAATGTCATATTTGTAACCCAGGCTGCCTGCTTCCCATTTTCTCTGTGGGGTTGCTGAGAATCTTAGCCTGTTTTTGTGAATGAGAACTCATGGAATGGATGGTTTCTTGGCTATTGCCCTATTCTGTCATTTGATCACCCCTCCTGAGAAAGAGTCATATTAAAAAAAAATTCCCTACCTTACTGATAACTATCTTTTTTCATATGGATAAAGATGTTCTCAATATGATAATGGCAGGTGGGGTGATACAGATTTGGAACTGGGCAAGTATATGTGGGGTTTAAGCCAGTGGTTTACAAATGGGGGCAATTTAGACACCCTCCTGGGGGGGCATTTGGTTATGTACCTGGAAACAGTGTTGATTGTCATAACCAGGGGTGAGTGAGTACTGGTGGCTTCTAGTGGGTAGAGGCCAGGGATGCTGCTAAACACTCCGCAAGGCACAGGGCAGCCCCTCACAACAGAGTTAGCTGGCCCAGAATGCAATATTGTGAAGGTTGAGGAACTCTATTTTAAAAAGTAAGCTGTTTTTCCATCTATTCTTTGGGGGACATGATTTTTCATTCAGAGAAACAACGCAAAGTTAGCAACAATGTCAACAGCAGTAAAATCTTATGCAGTTTTCCACTGGGTTTACAGTTCAGGCTCTTGAACCTCAGACCATAATGGAAGAGTTTGGTGTCTTACTAGCTCATCCAGAAAATAACTTTTTCATGGCATTATCTACCCTTAGCCTTTTCCCTTTTTTATAACCTTTCTGATTACATTGCCAGTGGATAAAGCCAACATATTGCAAGGAGATGAAATTGAATAGCAAGGAATAATAGCAAATAACTTTTATATTTGTTTGGGAAATACCAAAAAATAGACACCAAGTCCCATGTTCATTTTCCTTTGCTAAGTTTTATTACTAGCTATTTTTTTCCTGGTTCTGACCAGAATCTTTCCACAGGTACTATCTTTTAGTCAAAAAGTGCTGTGTAAATCCCTTCCAGGATGAAGCCTTACGACTGTGTTCTGGTGGACTAATTGTATTTAATCTGCTCATTTCTGAATGTCATCACAGATTAAAGCATGTGAAAAATTAAATAATGTAGGATTGCATTGACTCTGGGTTAGAAAGACTCTTGACCCATAGTAAATCCTCTTTGCTTCATTTCAGAGCATTTCCTTGGCCTAGAGGAAAATATGGAATATTGAACATCTAAAATTGTCCTAGTGGAGGGAATTAGATTGCTGGATCTGCAATAAAGTAGTTTAGAGGGTGTAGAATACACCTTCTTAAGTTGTTGCTGAGGAAGTAGAGACTTCAACGAGTAAGTGGCTGGCCTTGGGTCACAGGTGGCAGCCATCCTGGGGCTGGAGTCCACTGTCCCCACCCCCCAACGCCCCAGTCTGGGGTCCCTGCTCTTATGGCACTGCTTCTGTGCAGCAGCTCATAATTACCATAGTGTCTCACGGTGTGACCAGAACTGGCCAATATGCTAGGGTCAGACCATAATATCTTGGCTGTTCATCACTTTAGATTGTTCAAGCTACTTTCACATATATTATCTCATATCAGAAACAACCTTATATACATAAATAGAATAAGAACTTTGTCTCATTTGATCAGAAGAAATAGATAGAAATATTAAGTAACTTGTGTGAAGTTAAATAACAATAAAAATAGGCCCAGATGTCCCAGGTCAAGACTATCCTCTCCAGTTCCCTGCAGGTTTATTGTAGAGGCAAACAGTTCTGCACTGGTATAAAAATAGCTGCTCTCAATTGGTTGTTTACTGTGTGTCTGGTATGGTGCAAAGTGTATGCGTCAGCCCATTTATCCTGCACAATAGCTCTACGAGGTTGAGATGATTATTAATCTTATTGGTGTCATGAATAAACTGAGGTTTAGTGAGGTTTGTGACCTTTTTAAGTTTACATCATGGTAAGTTTTGACTGGGATCTGTTTCATTCCAAAGTCCATATAATAACAGTTATATTACCGGCATCGTTCTGTCTGGTTTTTTGATGGCTATCTTGTAAGCAGTATAATTTTCTGATTGGAATAGCCATTGCACATCCAATTTTAGGCAGTGATGTTCTGATTTAAAAAAAAAAAACCTATTATACTTTTTTTACCCCTATTTGTAGCTGATGTTTGGGGAGTGGAGACAATAGGTTAAAGTGATTTTCTCTCTTTCTTCTCCACATTTACCCAATAGCTCCTTGATGATTTTCCTCCCTTAGCATACCTGCATTTACACATTCAATCTAACCTATGTAGTGTAGATACAGCAGGATTTATAGGAAAGAAATCTGATTGTATCACTATTTAGAGGTCTTTGATGGTTTACCATAACTTAAAACACAAGATACTCTAATATCTATTCCCTGCTTTTTTTTTAAATAATGATTTTTATTTTTTCCATTATAGCTGGTTTACAGTGTCCTGTCAATTTTCTACTGTACAGCAAGGTGACCCAGTCACACATACACATATACATTCCTTTTTCTCACATTATCATCCTCCATCATAAATGACTAGATATAGTTCCCAGTGCTTATCAGGATCTCATTGCTTATCCATTCCAAAGGCAATAGTGTGTATCCATTAGCCCTCAATTTTTATTCCCTGCTTTATAATGCAATTTTATCTCCTGCTGATCTACCACAGATTTAGCTTTAGCCATCTTGGAATATATATATATATATATATATATATATATATATATATATATATATATATATATATATTTTTTTTTTTTTATCTTTTAGGGCCATACCTATGGCATCTGGAAGTTCCCCGGCTAAGGGTTGAATCAGAGCTACAGCTGCTGACCTATGCCACAGCCACAGCAACAAGGGTTCTGAGCTGTGTGGGTGACCTACACCACAGCTCATGGCAACACCAGATCCTTAACCCAGTGAACAGGGCCAGGGTTTGAACCCGCATCCTCATGGATACTAGATGGGTTCATTACCACTGAGCCACAATGGGAACTCCTGCTCTACCCATTTTGAAATTTGGTAGTTTCTCAATGACATCATGCAGCTTCATGTGTGTGCATTTTTATGTTCTTCAAATTACATCTCCACACTGCCCCAGCCTAGCCCTTATTTAATTAGTTTGTAATTTAAAACACCCTTCAAGAATATTACTTCAAGCTCCCCAAACACTCAGAACATAGTTCTATCATGGCCCCTAACATTGTCTTTGATAACTGACTTTCCTTCCCAACTATGTTATGAGCTATTTGATAGAAGGCACCATTTCTTATATATTTTCATTTCCCCAGTGCTCAGATCAGTTTCTGGGATACAGTAGCAAGTCAATAAAGTTGAATGAATGTGATAATATCAGAAGAATTTGAGGATTGAGTAATTACGGAAAGTAAAGGGGAGAGAGGAGTGAAAGATGGTTTAGGATATCTCCTTTGGGTAACTGGGAAGATCTTTATGCTATTAACTGAAACAGGGAACTTGAGAGAATGATAATGAATCTGGTGAGAGAAGAAACACTGATAAATTTGGGTTTTCTCATGACCAAAGAATAACAATCTTCAGAGTTCCTGTCATGGCTCAGTGGTTAACGAACCCGACTAATATCCATGAGGACTCGGGTTTGATCCCTGACATCACTTAGTGGATTAAGGATCCGGCGTTGCCTTGAGCTCTGTTGTAGGTTGCAGATTCAGCTTGGATCCCAAGTTGCTGTGGCTGTGGTGTAGGCTGGTGGCTACAGCTCTGATTAGACCCCTAGCCTGGGAACCTCCATATGCTGTGGGTGTGGCCCTAAACAGACAAAAGACAAAAAAAAAAAAAAAAGAATAGTGGATCTTCAACCAACTAAATACCTATGTATCTAGTGAGCAGTTGGAAATTTAGGTTTCATGGACAAAAAAAATTGAAAAGGCTCTGTTATGCTTTGTAATTGTAAAATAAATAGATCTTAAGTTCTTCTTTAATGTGTGTGTTTATGCAAATGAAAGGAAAGAGTGGGCAGACTTCCTTGCTCAGACTGCAGGTTTTCCTCCATTACCTTTTTGACATTGCTCATGCAGAAGTAGAAATTGACTCCACAGTTTATGAGCAACTGATCTGCAGCAAGTGAGTACACTTTATGAGCTGAAATGGAATGCTCTGTGCAAATGGAATTTTTTTTTTTTTTTTGCTAGCTAAGTGGCTCTTAATAACATTGTGTAAATATCATTCACTGAATTAGCAAACTAGGAGTAGTTTGCTTTAAGATGCTTATGCCTTTGGTTTATAAGCCTTATTATTTAAGCAGAAAATTTGTTTACGCAACTGGACTTTCTGTTCTCAAAGTGTGGGCTGGGGATCCAGTGTAGACTGGAAACAAAGAACAGAGAACAGAGTCCTATGATGAATAAACTTGCTGTATGAGAATTGTAGAGATAAAATGGAAGTGTAGATCTTACGTAGTTAACCGCTTTGCTTTTTCTGGGATGGACTTGTCTGATAACTTCACGACAGTTTTATTTCCTATATGCATGAATATCTCTTGGCAAAATGTATCCACAGTGGTTTTTAGTTCCACAAGGATTTTGAAAATACAGAATGCCTTTCTTAATTCTCTGGCAGAGGGACCAGTTAGCAGAGTTTAGAATTCCCTTAATAGAGAACTTTCTGTAAATTCAGTTTAAATTGAAGAAAGCTAAGCTCATTGTTGGGAAGTAGAACCCTATCAGGCAAATGCTAGATTTGAACAATGTTTTTGCCTTCCCAGGTCTTCCTGGAAACAATTTAGTGAGCAACCAAATATAGGTATTTTGAAATAGGGAAAGTGTCTGTTATGGGCTGAATTGTGTCCCTATCAAAAGTCATCTCTTGATGTCGTAACTTTTAAAATGTGGCCATGTTTGAAGATAGGGTCTTTACAAAGGGAATTACATTAAAATAAGTTCATTAAGGTGGCTTTCATCCAATAAGAAGTTTGGACACAGACACTCATAGAAGGAAGATCATGTGAAGACATAGGGTGAAGCCAAGGAGAGAAGCTTAGAGCAGCCCCTTCCCTCAGGGCCTTCAGAGGGAATCTAGCTGAAGACACTTTCATCTTGGACTTCCAGCCTCCAGAACTGTGGGAAAATAAGTTTTTTTGTTTAAGCCAAGTGGTCTGTGGTCCTCTTGTTATGCTATCCCCAGCACACTAAAATGGGATCTTCTCATCTTTGTATTTTCAGGCTTAGTGTGTGGCCTGGGTTATAGCAAGTTATCATAAGCATTTTTTGTACCAAAGGAGTAGAAAGGGATCATGCTGGCCTTTGTAGAAGGGTTAGCACAACTTTGGGGAATATGCACAATCCACAAACCATTATCCATTTTTTAAAATGTTGTCTATCAACCAACAGTTACTATATAGCTTTAGATGCTTGATCTTATAGTAGATCCTGTGTGTGGGCTGTACTCAGAAGAGTGGGCACTAGTCCTGCTTTCAAGGAGCTCATTGCTTGAGTTTCTTCATTCTGGAAAAGCAAAGACTTAATGAAAGGTCTTATGGTGGCTTCGTCTGCAGAGGTGGTCCTCCCTCTTAATTCCTAATTCTGTCTCTACCAGTAATGGCACTTTTTTGGGGGGGGATGTCATCAATAATTTAAATTATAGCCTCATAAACACACATGTTCAAGTTTTGCTGCTAGTAGGTAGTGAAGTAGGCTGACATAGTCAGGGATTCTTTTTGGCCTGCGTTCCAGGCTAATGATCAGGTGATCATTAGAGTCCACTGGATTTAGGTATTTACTATACATTTGATGCTGTCATTTTAGTGTTCTTTATTTAGACTTGCAGCAAAAGAGAATATTTATCCTCTGGATGAACTTTTTTTTGGCCTGTGGCATGTTGAGTTCCTGGACCAGGGATCAAATCCACGCCACAGCAGCGACCCAAGCTGCTGCAGTGACAACTCTGGATCCTTAATGCGCTGCGCCAAGATAACTCCTGGATGAAGGAGTAAAAGCATGGAATCCTAACCACGAGACCACCAGGGAACTCCCTCCTGCTTCTTTTCATAGCTCGGTTCTTTCCTTGTCTCTATGATTCTTCTCCTAAGCATGGTCCCTCAAGGAGGTTCTCGGCTTCATGCCCTGCTGCCGTGTGTCCTGATACTGCCACTTCCCTTCACTCTCTGCTGGCTCTCCATCTTGGGGAGTTTACCCTTCTCTTCAACATCCATCTCCTTTTCTTGTATGCTCTACCTCTCCTTTATTTTTTGTTGCCTAATACCACGCTTTACATTCTCTGGACTTGCCTGCCCTCTAGCATATGATTTAGCTCACTCTAGAGCCCTGGGCATTGAATAACTGGTTTCGTGTACTCCGTGGTCCCACTTATTTACTTGTTTCCTTTATAAATTGCCTTTTGCTTAAGCAACTTTACTCTTGAAATGTCAGCAACTTATCTTCTTAGCCCATGAAACAAAACTTTCATGGTGTTCTCACATTTTCTCATTTTCAAGATTATCTGTGGCTGAGAGATAGGGAATCACTCAGAAGATTAATCTAACATGTTTCTAGAATTACATTTACCAATGCGTGTTCCAAGAAGCATTAGTTCTATAATAGTCTCCTTAAAATTACAATCAGAGATAATCTCATGCCATTTTTCTCTCTCATTCATTTCATTTCTGATCCATGAGCACAGAGACTATGCCCATCTCATTCTGATGGATGCCTGGTACTAACACAGAGCCTGGTGATTTGCAATAAAACTTCCTTAAATGAAAATTCATAAATAAAGAAGTGAACTATAATCCTGTGAAGTGCACAGGCTTTTCAGAGGCCGAAATTATTTACTAATTTTATATACTTTTTAAATGATGAGCCAACTAGAATTTAAGCCTTTGTGAATTTATTCTAGGGTTCAATCATGTTCATTGATGGGCTATCTCCCCCTCCTACTGCACACTTCTGTTGAGAAAATTACTAAATAATGGGAGAAAATATTCATGGAACATGAAGGGCACATATAATAGATAAGTTTGTTATTTTTTATATGTGAAAAAGGAGCTGATGAAATAGATATTATATCTGAGACATATGTAAAACCAGACTGGAGATGGCCTTGAATATCAGGGTTAAAAAGTCCAGACTTTGTTTTTGAGGTAATGAGCAGTCTTTGAAGGTTTCAGAACAGAGAAATGATATTTACGAAACAGAACTTTTTCTTTTTGTGTGTTGTTGTCTTTCTAGGGCTGCACCCATGGTATATGGAGGTTCCCAGGTTAGAGGTCCAATTGGAGCTGTAGTCGCCGGCCTACGCCAGAGTTGTGGCAACTCAGGATGCTTAACCCACTGAGTGAGGCCAGGGATTGAACCCATGTCCTCATGGATGCTAGTTGGGTTCATTAACGCTGAGCCACGGGAAGTCTCAAAACAGAACTTTTCAATGAAGAATGTGAGAATGGTGTATCAAAGGGACAAGGAAGGGATGTCCACCAAGGCACACATTGCTCTTTGATTATGTGGGTGGTCAAACCACATCCTTCTTGCACATGGTGTTAAAATGATAAAGGTAGGAGAGTCCAGAACCAGAGGAGCATGATTTCTCTTTTTCTAGTCCTCTCTCTAACCTCCTAAGGTTGTCTTATAATCTTTCTGGGTTTTTCCAACCATGCAAAAAACTACTTGCATTAGATAGTCTTCTAGCTCCCAATTCTAGCTCTGATGAAAGTTTTAAGCACATAGTACAAACTAACCAAATATTTGCTTGTTAAAGAATTAGTATAGAAGTGAACGAATCTATGACTATGACTATATTATTACATCTTCCACCTTTTAATATTTATAGCTCCTTGTAGAAACCTTGGAATTTCAGAAAAGTTCAAAGAAGAAAACAAACATCACACATAAACCCATTCTTCTGAGACAACTATGATTAGCATTCTCAGGCACCTCCCTTCCATCTCTTTTTTTCTATCTATTATATTTCTTCCACTCCACCTTTATAAAAATGTTTTTCATGAATTCCTGTGATTAATATATTTTCTGTGTGAACCATTTGGAAACTCCAAGAGAAAGAAAATAACTCTTCAGTATAAAATTATGTGTATAATCACAGTAACACCTCACCTTTGCCAGCACCAGGATGTTGGGGGTGGTAGAGCCAGTCACAGAGCTCTGTGTGCTCCTTGTGGAATCACCACTGCCCCTCACTCCTGACCACATTCCCCACTTCTCCAGGGCAGGTGCCTGAGAGGCCCATTGAAGGAGGCTGCAGGTACACCTAATAACCTACCTTACCCTAAGGTGTCACCAAGCCCTGCATCTTC
This sequence comes from Sus scrofa, assembly GCF_054392235.1. NCBI lineage: Eukaryota > Metazoa > Chordata > Mammalia > Artiodactyla > Suidae > Sus > Sus scrofa. Next base: position 167,141,083 of record NC_139395.1, read on the forward strand.
AGTTTTCTCCATCACTTCAGGAAGCCCACACCTCCCAGCCCATCTTTCAGCCTTAAGATTCTTATTTTCAAGTCCTCAGAATGGCTGTGCACATTCTCGGATGAATCCCAGTCTCCCTTCCTAGATCTTCCACCACACGTTCTGGTGTGTACAAAGCAGGATACTAGGTTTTACTGTGGTGACAAACCAAACACATACATGCCACCCCAGCACACCACTGGCCCTCACAAAATAAAAACACACTTCTCACTTAATCCTTATGGTCAACATTACTTAGCAAGGAGTCCTCTTCCTCATAGACAGCCGGAGAAGAAGCTGACAGAGGCTTCAGAATCTCCAAACAAAAACATCTGGAAATGAAGCCTTCTGGGTGGCCTCAGCAGAGTAAGAGTGAAATGGAAGAACTGCACATGGGCTTTTTATTGCATCAGCCCAGAAGGAGCACAGGGTCATTTCTCACATTTCTTTGCCAGAGATATTTAGATGCTCCTGCCTAAGTAGAATGGGGTTGAGAATTTCTGTCTTCCATGGGGCTGAAAGGGGAGGTAAATCATATTTTTGATCACCGTAAAATCCATCTCAGTCTTTCATTTAAAAAGATGTCTTTGAAATTTCTCTTCAACTTCTTGTTCTAAAATCTGGCCTTTCCTGGAGTTCCCATTGTGGCTCAGCTGATTAAGAACCTGACTAGTATCCATGAGGATGCAGATTCAATCTCTGGCCTTGCTCATTGGGCTAAGGATCCAGCATTGCCTCGAGCTGTGTTATAGGTCACCACATGTACTCTCCTGGGTTTATAGATAAGATAGTCTATCCTTTGCTCACTGTTTCTTCTTTAAGAATGTGATTCTCCCTTGCTTTTACCCACAGATCTCAGTTCCTTTAAAACACATGCCATCTGACTGGACCATCTGATACCCTTCCTTGTTGCAGCCATCAGTCATTCTTCTGGTCACCTTGCCTCCCATACCACCACCCCCACCTTTCAAGGAAGACTTTAGCACTTTCGTTACTTAGGTTTACTGTATTTTTCTCCTTTGTGGCTTCTGTCATCAATCTTGGTGACTTTAAAATCCATAAAGATAATTCATCCCATACCTTATTCTTCACCTCTTTATCCCCAGATGTTTTGTGTTTTCCTTACCTTGTTCATACTCTAGGCCTTTGCCTCCAAACCCTCAATTTTTAGCATCTTGCTTACTGGCCATCACTTTCTGTTTTTTCATTTTCACCCCTTTATTATGGGCTGAATTGTGCTCCCTAAAGTTCTTATACTGAAGTCCTAATCCCCAATACCTCAGAATGTGATTGTATTTGGAGATGGGTCTACAAAGGTGATTACACAGGTGATTAAGTCTAAATGAGGTCATTAAGGTAGCACCTAGTTCAATAGACCAGTGTCCTTATAAGAAGAGGAAATTAGACAGACACACAGAGGGAAGATATGGGGAGAAGGGGTCACCTTCTGTAAGTCAAAGAGAGAGGCCTTAGTAGAAACCAAGTCTGCCAGCATTTTGATCTTGGACTTTTAGCATCAAGAATATGAGAAAATAAATTTCTGTTGTTTTAGTCACCCAGTCTGTGGTATTTTACTATGGTAGCCCAAGTTGACTAATACAGCCCTCTAATAACATCATGTTGTTACATCTTTCCTCAGATTTCATGGTCCAACATCGTAATCACACCCTGCTGTACACATTTGTCTTCCTGGTACCTCATATCTCTGTTATATGTTGTAAGTCCTGCCCGGCAAAACTTCCGCTCTGATGAGATCCAACTTTCCACTTGGTTAAAGCCTGCGGCCAAGTAGCTGAGCATGGCTGAAGGCAAACAGCACTCATTTGGGACCTGTGGGAGCTCACTTGCCACATGTTTTCAAGTCATTTCCTCTCTTCTTCCTGACTGTTTTATAGCATATTGTTGGTCCTCAGACTTGTATTTCCCTTTACAGTCTCAGCCAAAGATCTGTCTCTTGCAGAACAGCTCTCCCCATGAGGATGACATGGGGATTCATGTCCCTTGAGCTCATGAGGTCACCATCTGCACACATGGCTCTCGGGTCCCCATGGCCAGGAAGAGATGGGAAGGTAGCATATGCAGAGTTGGGAGAAAAACTTTTGAGGAACATTTCGATTTTTTCTGTGAAAATCTGCTTTAGAGATAAACACTTTAGGGAGTTCTCTTGTGCTGCAGAGGGTTAAGGATCTGGCATTGTTACTGCAGTGGCTTGGGTTGCTGCTGTGTCATGGGTTTGACCCCTGGCCCAGGAACTTCCATGTGTCACAGGCGCAGCCAAAAAAGGGAGAGAAGAGAAAGGTTTTAAAATCCAAGATATTTAAAATTTAACACTTTACTGTCCACTATGTGGGATTTCACCTACCACTGATAAAATAAGAATGATACTATCTTTTGCATGCTGTGGACTATTAATGGAATTTTCTCTTTCATTTTGTGCGTGTGTGAGTGTGTGTGTGTGCACGTGTGCTCCATAGAGTCCATAGCAATGTACTTATTTTATACTTGGAAGGGCAAAGGTGATTTCATTCAGTAAATATGCAATTGAGAGGGAAGGATTGTTCATCTGGGTTAAATTTTCTTTTCAAATGCTACAGAATCTGGTATAAAAATCATCTGAATGCGTATATGAAAGGATACTGTTTGCTGCCATGTTGTCAGGGTGAGGGCAAGGTGCTTGTTTATGCTTGCTCTTACCTGCTTGGGTTTTTTTTTTTTTTTTTTTTTTTTGTCTTTTTTTGTTGTTGTTGTTGTTATTGTTGTTGTTGTTGTTGCTATTTCTTGGGCCGCTCCCGCGGCATATGGAGGTTCCCAGGCTAGGGGTCGAGTTGGAGCTGTAGCCACCGGCCTACGCCAGAGCCACAGCAACGCGGGATCCGAGCCGCGTCTGCAACCTACACCACAGCTCACGGCAACGCTGGATCGTTAACCCACTGAGCTAGGGCAGGGACCGAACCCGCAACCTCATGGTTCCTAGTCGGATTTGTTAACCACTGCGCCACGATGGGAACTCCTGCTTGGGGTTTTTAAGTTATTCCTGTCTCTCCAAGCTAATTTTCAGTTTCAAGAATTCAGCTGCATATTTACAAATATGTTCTTCAAAAGTGATCAAATTAACAAAGAAGCATTGGTATTACAGTTTCCTTTTGTTACATAAGCCACTCCAGAACTTTCTGGCCTAAGACAGTTAAGTTCATTTTGTTGGTGATTCTGTGGGTCTCTTTGTTTTTTTGGTCTTACTGGGCCAAGTCACATGTCCGCAATCAGTTGTCTCTCAGCTATGCAGCTCTACTTCTGAGGGTGGTCTGACTGCAGACTGAGTGACAGTGGAGGTAACTAAGCCAAATGCCTCTTGCCTTCCTGCACTACAATCCGGCAGTCCAGGTGAGTTCACATGGAAGGTGGTCAGGATCCTAAGAAAGAGAGTAGAACTGTGCAGGGTGGTCGAACCCAAGGCATGGAACTGAACCCTCTCAGCTCTACCATATTCTGTTGACTAGACAAGGCATAGTGTCAGGCCATATTCAAGGAGTGAAGGAATAGAGTCCAACTCTTTGTGGCCAGAGCTGCAAAATTCGGTGCAAACAGATATAGGAAAAAGGAGAGATTTGATTTATGGTCACTTAACACATAGGACAGAGACTTGACAGAGACTTGAGAAGTGCAGCCTGAGATCTTTGAAATTGGTTCTTTCACGTAATACTAGCCAGGGAGGGAAACAAAAGTCAGAAATAAGTTTTTGAAAACAAGCCTTCCTAAATAGTTTACCATTGCTTGCCCAGCTCTATTAAATATAGACCTTTAAGAAAATACTCATTCTTTCAAAACTGAAAGCTTCAATTTTTGAGCTCATTTATTTTCCCGTGGAAATAGTTTTTCTGAAAGAGGAAGTGTGTTGATTGCATTGAGAAGGACCAGCATCTCGTCCCCATGGTAACAGCATCTTGAATTCTCCAAGTGTTCGCCACCTGGTGTTTTGAGGCCCCATAGTCATTTAGTACCACATTATATAAGGTGAGGAAAGACTCTATACACACTGCACGTACAAGGACAGTAGGCCCCAGGTGCAATTTGGTATCAGATCAGAATTATGGCCTATGAAATAATAAGAATATGGTCAAATTGCTGAAAATAATATTAATAATATTAAAAAGTAATCTTTCTTGTAGGAGATACTTGGATAATTCTGCTACCTTAGAAATGTACTCTTTCCCACAATGTAGGAATAGACTATGTTTTAATGCTTTTAAGTACACTGTAGGCATCAAGTTTACATGCACATGAGCAAATCCACAGGAACACAAACATACCTGTGCATGCACATGATTGTTTAAACTCTGAATTTAAACAAAAGTGATAGCAACTGTAACAGGCCTGTTATTAGTAACTGGAATATTTAAAATGATGACTCTTGTCCTGACTGACTATATTCTTTTAAAGAAGAAGTTTAAGAAATGTAATGTCTAAGTCATATTTGTGTGAGTGGTTGCTTTTCCGTGGAAATCGTTGCCTCTCCCAAACCCTTATCTCAGTAGGTGTCACTAGAGCTTTTCAACATTAGAATTTAGATTCAATCACGCTACATCTCTGTGCATGACTTTGGGTATATAAATGATAGATTTAATGTCTGTCTGTATCTATGACTTTTGTTAAGCTGCATAGGAACCATAAAAGAGCAGATCTCTGCTCACAGGGGTGGCTGAAAGGTTGCTATTGCTGCTGAAACTGTAAAGCAATTTTCTATTGTAAAACCTGTAGTAATTGAACTCAGGAAAGGTGGATTCCTGGGGGGATTGAGGAGGGGATGTGTGTGGGATGCTTTTGAATGAGTCACTCAGCAGGATTGGGGGCATTCCTCAGACTAGAGTGGGTTACTTGGAAAGGTGGACATGAGCTTTGAATTGAGAAAAGATAGGCCTTTCTGGACCCTGGGAGGGATCTGGCATGAGGCAGAGAAGCTCATGGGATGATGACATCTTCCAGAAAATTTGGAACCTAAGTCCTGATACTAACTGCAAAGAGTAGGTTAAGACTTGCCTCTCATTGGCTGATGTAATGATTAAAGGTCAGTGGAGGCATCGTGTTTTAAAAACTAAAGCAGAACCCAAAGCTCTTTCCTTTTCATCAGGGGCCTGCAGAGGGAGGAGAGAGGTAGAGGGTGGACGGAGTGTTAAAGAAGGAAAACACTGTTTATTGCGTACCTCCCTTCCCTAAGCTGCAGAAAAGCCCTCCCGTAGGGCTTGGAGGTACGAGTCTGAAGAAGGGATTACTGAGGAGAAGAAAGAAACAGGGGAGTCTGTGTTCCTTCTCAGATCACTTGGCAAGTGGATGCTGGTTATCTTAGGAGAGGGAGTTTATGCTCAGGAAAGAGTTCCCTTGTATTTGGGTTCCTTGATATTCTTTGGGTCCTCATTTATAAGCTATTCCACATAATTTTATGAGTTTCTATCCTCCGTAAGTCATTTATACCTCATAATCACTCTAGAATGAATATATTTATGGGTCACCCATTCCATATACAAAATTCCAAAATCTAGGAAGCTCTAACTTTTTAAATTATTATTATTTTTTAATGGTTGCATCTGTTGCATACGGAAGTTCCCCAGGCAGGATTTGGGATTGAATCCAAACTGTAGCTGTGATCTATGCTGCAGTTGCAGCGATGCCAGATCCACTGCACTGGGCTGAGGATCAACTCTATGTCTCTGCAGCAACCCCAGCAGCCTCAGTTGTATTCTTAACCCCCTGCACCACAGTGGGAACTGCCAGAAAGCTCTAAATTGGAAAGTTCTTCTGTAATTTTGGTGACAGCACCTAACTTTCCATAAAAATATTAATAAATTTTATTTTTCTCATCGAGTAGATTATTCATATTTCATTTTTCTGTAGGAATATCAATATGTTTGTTTAATAATTGCTGTCCTGGACATTATGGGTATTACATAAATTTGGTATATGTACTACATTCCATAATGAAAAAATTCTGAAGTCTAGTCCCAAGGATATCAGGTAAGAGGCTGGGAACATGTATTATCTCTAGATTAAAGGTCAAACTGAGGTTCAGTAGGGTAAGTGCTTGACTTAAGGTCACATAACCAGCAAGCAATGGATTTCAACTCAGGTACTTTGGAACAGTGGTTTCTTTTTCAAGAGAACTATAACCAGTTTCAGTGAATTCTTTGTTTTTGAGTCGGGGAATTATTTTGATGCACCACTTTCAAAAGAATAATGAAAGATATCTTTGAGAGCTGTAGCCATAGGCAAGCACTCACTACCAATCCATCATTCACTCTGTAAAGACAGAGAAGCCTTCTGTTTTTCTTTCAGTTTGCAGGAGCGTGTTCATTCCATATGTACCTTTCTCTTTAGCATTAGTTCCTGGATGACATACTGGCTTCCTGTCATTTCAAGCAGGATGTCTTCTTAGCAACACAAATAAAACATGATGAGGACAAAGCAAACACAATCCCTGGGCCATCTGTATATGAAGTATGAACCTGTAATCCTTGTCACTCTTTCCAGACCTCAGTTCTTGATCTCAGTCTGTTTCTATAGTCTTTTATTTTTCCGTTCATACCCTTCACCAAAGAATGTTGTCTGACGCCATCTTCACTTTTTAAGTGCTTACTTTTAAAGGGCTGACTTTTCCTTTTCTCTTAGTCATGTGCCAATCTTGGTGGATTAAGTGATTTAGTTGATTTAGTGGTGCATAGTCAGAATTCCATGATTATGGGTCATATTTATTTTAGAAATGGAGACGTGTACAAGGCAGAACTCATCTGTCTTTGTTATCTTGGGCTGCCGTAACAAAATACCATAGACTGGGTGGATTTAAACCACAGACATTTCTCAGAGTTCTGGCTGCTGAGAAGGCCAGTATCAAGGTGCCAGCAGATTTGGTTCTTGGCACCACGTACTCATTGTGCTCTTGTGGTGGAGAGAGTGAGTGCTCAGTTCTCTCTCTTCCTTTTCTTGTAAGGATAGAAATCCTATCATGAGGGCCCCACCTTCATGACATCATCTAAACCTAATTACCTCTGAGGGCCCCACCTCCAAATACTATTACACCAGGACTTATGGCTTCAATATGAATTGGGGGAGGGGGCACAATTTAGTTCATAAAATCATCTATTTACTATAATCACATTCTTTTCATATTTAAAACTTCTGTGTAGATATATACATAGCACTGGATTGGTAGTCAAAAATATTCTGGCTCCTGCTTTGCTACTGGAGGGAAAACCACCTTAATCTTTGGATTTCTCTTTCATTATATATTAAAGAATAAGGTGGAACTAAATGATCTCCATAGAAACCCCAGTTTAAATAATTTTGTCAATAGTCTTAACACTATGTTACATGTATAACAGAGCAACACAGATGTAATAATATCTCTAAAGTGTACTATCGCTAAAGACTTTTTTGTTAACTTCACTTTTTCGTATTATTTAGTGATTTATCCATCTTTTCTGAGTTGCTACAAGTAAACATTTTCCTAGTTTCACAGATTTTTTATTAATTAATTTATTACATTTATAGTTGTACAATGATCATCACAATTCAGTTTTATAGGATTTCCATCCCACAACCCCAGCGCATTCCCCCATCCCCCAACAGTCTTCTTTGGAAACCATACGTTTTTCAAAGTCTGTGAGTCAGTATTTGTTCTGCAAAGAAGTTCAGTCTGTCCTTTTTTCGTATTCCACATGTCAGTGAAAGCATTTATGTTGGTGTCTCATTGTCTGACTGGCTTCACTTAGCATGATAGTTTCTAGGTCCATCCATGTTGCTAAAAATGCTGGTATTTCGTTCCTTTTAATGGCTGAGTAATATTCCATTGTGTATATGTACCACCTCTTCTTGATCCATTTCTCTGCTGATGGACATTTAGGTTGTTTCCAAGTCTTGGCTATTGTAAATAGTGCTGCAATGAACATCAGAGTACATGTGTCTTTGCGAGTCGTGGTTTTCTCTGGATAGATGCCCAGGAGTGGGATTGCTGGATCAAATGGGAGTTCTATGCTTAGTTTTCTGAGGCATCTCCACACTGTTTTCCACAGGAGTTGCACCAATTTACAATCTCACCAACAGTGTACTAGGGTTCCTTTTTCTCCACACCCTCTCCAGCACTTATTGTTTGTAGGCTTTTGGATGATGGCCATTCTGGCTGGTGTAAGGTGGTACCTCAGAGTGGTTTTGATGTGTATTTCTCTAATAATGAGTGATGTTGAACATCTTTTCATGTGTTTCTTGGCCATCTGTATGTCTTCTTTGGAGAATTGTCTGTTTAGATCATCTGCCCATTTTTTGATAGGCTTGTTTGTGTTTTTGGTGTTGAGCTGCAGAAGGTGTTTATAAATTTTGGAGATGAATCCCTTGTCCATCGATTCATTTTCAAAGATCTTCTCCCATTCTGTAGATTGTCTTTTCATTTTGTTTAGGGTTTCCTTTGCTGTGCAGAAACTTTTAAGTTTAATTAGGTCCCATGATGATAAATTTAATTAGGAGCTAAATGATCTCCCCATAAACCCCAGTTTAAATAATTTTGTCAAGAGTCTTAACACTATGTTACACGTATAACAGAGCAACACAGAAGTAATAATATCTCAAGTGTACTATCGCTAAAGACTTTTTTGTAACTTCACTTTTTCGTATTATTTAGTGATTTATCCATCTTTTCTGAGTTGCCAGAAGTAAACATTTCCCTGGTTTCACAGGTTTTGGAATAATATTTTTTAACTTATGCTCAATGGATATTTCCATTGTAGATGATAATTGCCATTTGATCTCTTTTTTAATTTCTTTTTAGTGCTCTCATTTTCTTACTGCTCCCTTTTTAGGTAGCTCTTACTTTGCTCTTTTCGGGGAGAAATGATAGTGATAGCACAGTGGTTATAAGAAGTTAGAAGCAAGTGAGATGGAAATCCTATTTTTCCAGAATATAATTTCTGTACAATTTATAGTTTCAAAATTAAACACTGACTTTTTTTAAAACAAAAAAAGTATAAAGTTCCCAGCGTATATGTTTTAAAAAATTCATGATGGGTGAAAAGCATACATGATATTTAAAAGTTTTTATTTATTTATTTATTTATTTATTTATTGTTAAAAGACTGTTCTAAAGTAGCCCTGATTATGTCATTTCAAAACGTATAAAAAATAAAACTGTCACCTATTCAGGTTGGGTGTGACTTTGTTCTTTGTCTTTTCTGTCATACTACCCTGCAGTCATTTGCTTTAACTTGACCCATTTCTTCAAAGATGTGATTGTGTGGGCTTCAGGGGGCTGTCAGCTCTCCTTTCTCCAGATGCTCTGGGCCAGCTCTGGGCCTCCAGACACCTCTGACAGAGGAAAGTCCCTGAGTCGATAACTTTGAAGAGGCTGCTGATCCCAGGACAGATGACAAGATGTGCTGAGCCTGGGGACAGACATGGCAGGATGTTACTATTAAAAGATAGCCCTGATGCTGAGGAAGGGGAGGAAAGCAGATGTGAGGGCAAGATTCAGGTGACAGCCCAAGCACTGCAAGATGCAGGATCTTATGGAGGACGAAGAAAGTAAGTTGGCATTTGGCAGCATGTACAGAGGCGAGATCCGAGTGTGGGCAGTGGAAATTGCAGCTTTCAAAGATTTCTGACCTTCTGCCTGCCAACTTGGAATTAGGTTTCTTGATGGAGGGGGAGGAGGAGGAAAGGGGTGAAAAAGGCAGATGCCAAGAGAGATTATTGACCTGGCAACCAGACAAAAGTCTACAGTGGCTGGCACACAAGACAGAGAGGGGCAAAGTGGTATAGCTTATAGATCTAACCCATAAGACCGATGCCAGAGATTCAGCTGCTGGAGGGTAGCCTGAGGTGGCTTCTTCTGCAGAAAATAGTCTGCAGAGAAATAAAAGGAAAAAAAGTGGAATTTAACATCTTTGGATAGATATTTAGGGTTGTCATTCAGAAAAGTATTCAGCTACCCTTTCTTATATCTGAAAACCATAACCTCTTATGATCATTTTGGAAATGCTTTTTTTTTTTTTTTTTTTTTTTTTTAAATCCCAGGTATACTGTTGTCACCTTTCTAATTCCCAGATGGAGGCAATGTGATTTGACTACCATTCCCCAGCAGTGAATACTAAACGACTTTTCTGAACATTGAATCAAAAAAATATCATTTTGGGGGAGTAGGACTCAATGATTCCATTGGAATACGTATTTGTTGCCACATAAGTCAGGAAACTTTAAGCATAGCTCCATGGTTCTCAGGTTTTGCTGTCCACTCTCACTGAACATGTTTCACCTTCCTATATCACCGTATGCCACTAGATGTCACTGTTACTCGTTCCTTTGGGTGACAGGACCTGAGAACAGTCTGCCTGTCTTTTTTTGCAGGGGGGAAAAATCTTCATAAGGGAAGGCTAATGTGTCTATGTGGATTTCAATTCAAACACCTCTTCACTTGGCACTTTCATTGAAAAGCAGACATGCTGTTATGTTGTGTTATTTGGTTGCTATTTCCCTTTCTGGTTTTGAAGAGGAGAAACTGAATTAAATGCATTTCTTCCTATCAATGCATTTTTCCCTTACATCCTTACTAACTCTTAATTGTCCCTTAAAATGTAGCTTTTAGCTCTGTAATATGAGAACTATCGGTTTGCAAATTTAGAAAATTACTGTTCTATGGGTTTCAGAATCTATATATGGACGCCAAATGTTTCTGTTCCAATCTCTTCCAAATCTGAGAGAACTTCAAAATGATTATCTAATTTCCTTAGAGGAAAAAATGATGTAACACTAACCTCAACTAGGCAAAGAATCTTCTGAGAGCACAGCGATTCAGCCCTGACTACTCTTGGATACACCATTGAACCCAACATACAGAAGTTGCCATTAGTTTCAAGTTGTTTGAGAGGTAGTATTGAACACAGCATCATTTGTTTTCCTTCTGATCTTCTTTGTATTAAATATTGGACAGGTGTATTTTGGAGATGTGGTTTCTGGTTCATATATACCAGAGCATTATTTTAACATGAAATTAAATAAGATATCCAAATACATTTATCAAATCGCTTTTTGAAAATAGATTATTATAGATTATTAAGTGAAAATGTCTCAACATTTAATATTATAGATTATTAGGTGAAAATGTCTCAACAACATTTAATTATACCAAATAATATCCAGTGATAACTAATAACAAGATAACATTAAAAGAAAAAAAACCTGGCAAAATGTATCTTTTCTTTTTCTTTTTTTTTTTTTTCTGCCTCCCCATGGCATATGGAGTTCCTGGGCCAGGAATCAAATCCCAGCCACAGCATAGCTCTGTCCTTAACCCATTGTGCCAGTGCTCCAGAGATGCTGCTGATCCTGTTGTGCTGCAACAGGAACTCCCAAAATTTATGGTAAAAAATAAATTAAAGACCATGCTTGTGTTGCTGATGCAGAAATGAATCAAGTTGCTTTTCTTTGAACTTCACCTCTTTCTATTTAATATTGCGTCTTTAACTAATGGCTGCTACCAACATTTACTAAACCAGTCGACCTCCAAAGTAAGACAATGCCCATCAGTTTTCTTTTAGATGCCACAGAATTTATAGATTATTCTTTGTTGTAATTTAATCCCCTAGAGCTAACTCTGAGCTGTGGGCCAAAAGCCAGATCACTCTGAGCTGGGGTAATAGTCCCTGAGGTGAAGGTGCCATGTACCATTATGAAGTCACTTCAGGAATATTTGGGGTCTTATTTTCTCCTGTCCTCTGCTCTTCTCTCCTTGACTCTCCCCGTTGTTTCCTTCCCTCCCTCCTCTTCCATCACTCTCTTTCCTTTTCTTTTCTTTCTTTCACCTTCCTTCCTCCCTCTTTCTTCCTTCCTTCCTTTCTTTCTTTTTTTCCTTCCTTCCTTCTTTCCAACCAGACCCTCAGCATGTGGAATTTCCCAAGCTAGGGGTCAAATCGAAAGTACAGCTGCTGGCCTACACCACAGCCACAGCAATGCCGACTCCTTAATCCACTGAGTGAGGCCAGGGATCAAACCCATGTCCTCATGGATACTAGTCAGGTTCGTTACCATTGAGCCACAATCGGAACTCCACTTCTCTTTCCTATTCCTTTCTTTCTACTCCTGCCTTCTCTTTGTTTTCCATAGGTGTGCTACTTAGATTTATTGTGAAATTGTATTAGAGGAAGGATCATGACCATATGATAGTTTCATATGTCTTACATAAAAAATTACCACAAACTCGGTGGCTTAAAACGCCACCTGTTATAAGGTCAGAAGTCTGAAACCACTTTCCTGGGCTGAAATTAAGGTTCTTAATTTCAGGGCTGTGCTTCCTCTGGAGTCCCTCGGAGAATCTGTTCTTTGCCTTTTTCTGGTTTTAGGGTTTCATCCCTTGCCGTCTGTGGTCTGAGGCATTCTCCAACCCCCATCTCCCACTTCAAAGTCGGTAGTGTAACATTTTCATGTTTCTCTTTGCTGAGGTTATGGCAATGTCGTCTCTCTTCCATGTCAAATCTTCCTCTGCTTCTCTCCGAAAAACCCTGATCACATTCAGGGTCCATCCGGATAACCCAGATTAGTATCCACACCTCAACTCCTTATGTTTGCAAAGTTCCTTTTGCCATGTGAAGTAACATTCAGGAATTAGGACCTGATATCTTTGAAGGCCATTATTCAGTCAACCACAGCTTCTTAGCTGTGTCTTTGGACAATTTATTTAGTCCCTCTAGATTTTGGTTTCCTTGCCTAATAGTTTTACTCTGAGGACTTATTGGGAAAATGCTTGTAAAGTGCTTAGCATGGTATCTGGCAAAGAGTAAGTCCACTTTCAATTAAAATAATTTAAGTGCTAATAATTACTGCTTCTAATGTCAAGTGTAATTATCTTAGAGATTACCTAATTCTGTATCTCTTCTTCAATTTTATACTTTGATCCACCTTCTGCTCTCACTACTCTACTAAAACATTTACTTCAAGGTCACCCACCTTCTCCAGCTGGCCAAAATCAAAGACCAGTTCTAGCATTCATTTTAGCAGCATTTAATATGGTTGGAATTCCTGCTGTGGCACAATGGGATCTTCAGTGTCTCTGGAGCACTGGGAAGCAGGTTCCCTACCCATCACAGTGGGTTTAGGATCCAGCATTGCATATGGTCGATCAGTCACTTTACTTAGAAACACTCTCCTTACTTGGCTTCTCCAATATCACATTTTCTAGTTTTCTTCCTTCCTCACTGGATACATCTCCTCTCTTTCCTTTGCCATCTTCTCCTGCTTTAACCCACCACAAAATACGGGTGTTCCTCAGAACTCTGTCTCAAGGGCTCTTTTTCTTTACACTGAGGGGAGGAGTCATGTGGCATGTTTGATGATCAAGAAGAAGGTAGTGAGGCAGGGATACAGATCACAACGGGTGGGAGTGGCAGGGACAAGACTTGTGTGGTGGGTGGGAATTTATAGTAATTGGAAGACCTTTGTGGTAAAGATTTTGACATAAATATTAAGTGAGGGAATGCCTTGGAGGGCTTTGATGTTGGGTATTGGGGGCTGTTGGTAGTGAATGCCTGAGTCCCCCCTCTTTGTGAGAGCTACAACTGATTATCTTTTTCCTGAAAGCTGCTGAACTATTGATCCAACATACCATCTGCTGGTTCTGGGCCTGGCTGAAGGGCAGGAGAGAGATGACAGAGCTGTAAGTGGAGTAGCAGAGGCTCAGTCCTATTCCCTATGTTTGTAAGATATGTGAGTTTCCTTTGTGAAAGAAAAACACCACTTATGGTGGCTATGTTGCAACTACCCTTCTGGGTGTGGAAGAACCAGATATGGCTGGTGCTGAAGGAGGAAGGAATAGACTTAGGTTCAGCCTGGTCTCCCAGCCAAGGGACCATGAAGGAGGAGGTCCAAAGTAACCCTTAAGAACCTACAAAGAGGCAGCACTTGGATCTCCCTTTCAAAGGTGAAATTAACAAGCAGCCATTGTTCAAAAGAGAAATAGCAACAACTAAAAGAAAGAGAAAGGTGGATTTGACACCAGACATTGAGGTCATTTAAGCAATCAGATGTCTCCTGCCGCCTCTTCCTGCCACTGAAGCTTGGATGTCCTTGCAGACCACATCCCTTCCTCCCTACTGCCAGTCACTTCCAGTTAGTAGTGTATCCTGATTTTGTGGAAGAGGGAGAAATGTGAGTAGGATATAATATAATCTTCCTTTTTTTTTTTTTTTTTTTTTTTTTTGGTCTCACCTGCAGCATTGGAAGTTCCTAGGCCAGGGATCGAACCTGTGCCATGGCAGCAACCAAGCCACTGTGGTGACAACACCAGATCCTTAAACTGCTACACCACTGGGGAACTTAGTATGAGATAACCTTAACCATACTGAAGAAATGTTAAAAGCAGGGCTGAGAGATCTTTAAGGAGCTTGTACCTGAGTGAATGCGGGTTGAAAAGAGACACTTGACAGGTTTTATTTGGGAAAACAGTAAAATGATTCCAGATTTGTAGTTCAATGAGTTGAGACTCCTTAATCAAATCAAAGAAACATAATATTATTAAATATTATTTCTATTTTGATATGCATAACAAAATTTTGAGTCAAATGTTACTATTCCCACACTGCAGGTGGGTAAGATGAGGTGTCATGAGGTCAAGTGACTTCCCCAAGGGAGTATAGCTAGCAAAATTCAAATCAGGGATTGGCGCTCTCATCTCCCAGCTTTGCAGCCCGTGCCCTTTCTAGTCCACTGTGCTGCTCCGTACACCACACTGTTAATTGGTGTCATGGCAGTGGCAAGTTTAAATCACTAAATAACTGTTAGTTATAATATTATAAGGATCGAACTACTGAAGCTTACAAAGGGTAGAATGATGGAAATAATTGACTCTAGTATAATGACAATTCCAATTGTGTTTTGTTTTATTTTATTTTTATTTTTTCGCTATAGATGGTTTACAGTGTTCTGTTAACTTTCTACTATATAGCGTGGTGAACCAGTTATACATATATGTAAAGATTCTTTTTTCTCACATTATCATGCTCCGTCACAAGTGAGCAGACATAGCTCCCAGCGCTATACAGCAGGATCTCATTGCCTATCCATTCCAATGGAAATAGTCTGCATCTATTAACCCCAAGCTCCCCAACCACCCCACTCCCTCCCCCCCCCTCCCCTTGGCAACCACAAGTCTATTCTCCAAGTCCATGATTTTCTTTTCTGTGGAAAGGTTCATTTGTGCTATATATTAGATTCCAGATATAAGTGATATCATATGGTATTTGTCCTTCTCTTTCTGACTTACTTCACTCAGTATGAGAATCTCTAGTTCCATCCATGTTGCTGCAAATGGCATTATTTCATTCTTTTTTATGGCTGAGTAGTATTCCATTGTGTATATATACCACATCTTCCTAATATAATCATCCACTGATGGACATTTGGGTTGTTTCCTTGTCTTGGCTATTGTGAATAGTGCTGCAATGAACATACGGGTGTGTGTGTCTTTTTCAAGGAAAGTATTGTCTGGATATATGCCCAAGAGTGGGATTGGGTGGGTCATATGGTAGTTCTATGGTACCTCCTTACTATTCTCCACAGTGGTTGTACCAGCTTACATTCCCACCAACAGCGCAAGAGGGTTCCCTTTTCTCCACACCCCCTCCAGCATTTGTTATTTGTGAACTTATTAATGATGGCTGTTCTGACTGGTGTGAGGTGGTAGCCTGTGGTAGTTTTGATTTGACAATTCCAATTTTGAAGTTGGTTTCTGCTAAGATGACAGAAAGAACTATGGTACTTATCCATTTGTTCTCTATCAGATAACCCTGGATTATTTTAAGCATAGATTATTGATTTCTGTGGCACACACACTGGCCAACCTTCTAACCCCTGTTCGCTGTCTTTAGTATCAGCTCAGTGACCTTACTCCTTTTATTTTTCTGATATTTTACCAGCAACCTTGATCCAGGACTTAGTATATAATAGAGCCTTCATAAATAAATTTTTTGAATGAATGAATGAATGAATGAGGAACTAATCTTTAACCTACCACCTAAATTCTCCCTTGAAGAGTTAGAGGGAAAAAAAAACAGAGGAGAAAAAAGAGGATATTATGGGCTGAATTTTGTGCCCCTATGTGAAACACCTTGCAGAATCTCTCAGAAGATTGTGAAGAGAACTGAGGGATAAAGGCCAGGGAACCATTCCTGTTGTGTAGCTGGTGAAATTTTTCCAAATAAGTTTATTTAGGTATTTGAAGAAGTAGAACTACTTTTCAAAACTCATCAGTTCACATTCTGTCAAAGAATATTGGTGAATTTCAAAATAAACTCTTATCACTTCATATTTTCTCTATCACTGTAGATGTAACTTGAGATCAGAATTTTCCTCCTTCCCTTGCCTTCTCCTCATCGGTGTTCTGGCATCAGAGGGAGGCCTCTGATCCAAGCTGTCCTTTTTCCCATACAACCATCCACGAACTGGGATGTCGCTCATCCTGTCTGGTCTTTGGTCTTTGCTCCCTGCTGCTGTCATTGGAGGTGTCAGTGTTACCATCCGGTGGGGAGAATGCAAAGCTCTCTGCTGCAGGAGGGTCCTCTATCAGCACCATATGATTTCAGGGCTCCCATTTCAGCTGTTCTGCATGATTCCAGGGGCCAGCGACTTTGGGCTTCTCTTTCAAGCCGTTACTGGCTGGGCAAATGGTGTGTTAAGGCTTGGCTACCCTCAGGCTCTCTCTCTGCCTCAGAAACAAGGTTTGTTCTATTGCTGCTACACCAGGGGGCGCTGTGTAATTCTGAGAACTCCCTCTTCAGAGCCCTCACGTAGGAAAATAATATGTCTCCCAGATTTTCAAATGTTTCCATGTTCAGGTTCTTCATATATAAAGTAAGGGTCATGATAGTACCAACCACATACGGTGGTTTTGAAGATGAAGTATTTTTAATGTATTAACATATGTTAACATTCCTGGCACAGAGCAAGGACTATGTGTTAGCTGCTATTAGAGCAAAGGAGGTAGAAGCTGACCGTTGTTCTGTGGACCTGCAAAAAGAGAGTTGGGTGGGGGAGGGATCCTGTCTGTGAAATGGACAATCCCAGGCCAGAGGGCTGCACCCAGCGTGGGGGAGGGGACAGGGAACACTTGCTCAATCAGAGAGAAAGCCTGGAGAAGGAGGCAATCTGCATTCTGTCTGAAAGACAACCCCAGGAATGGCATTATCAAATGAAGGTGCCCCAAAAGGCAATGCAGCCATTGCCAAATTTTCCCTGTGGCTTGCAGGGGCTATCTGTCACTGGCAGGGACCAAATTGCTCCTGATTTTGGCAGGGATTCATTAAACTGATATCTTGGAGTTTATTTTTCTCCATTAAAAACAAAACAAAACAAAAAACAAACTTGATTAACTATCATGAGAGGAGAAATGTGTATGCTTACAGACCTGTGGTTTGCAAATTGCTTATAATTCTCCTATTACTGTCTGCCACCAAAATATCTCAGCCTGACAAGATCAGAACTACTGTCATCCTTTTACATTTAATTTTAATTTACATGAAATAATGTTCTTCCTGCTCCATTTCTCCCAATTCTTTTCTTCTCCTCCTCTGTTCATTTTTCCTTATCACTTCAACACTTACTCTTCTAAGCAATGTCATCTTCTTTGGCTTTAATGTGCTTCACCTTTATACATTTAATAAAAGCATTATTTTTATTTCAGGTTTATGTCCTCTGTGGTCGGTCACACTTCTAGGCTGTAGAGTTAAACTTGGAAAAAATAATAAGCTGACTGTAAAATAGGGACAGTTTTGCTTTTGTGAGCAATCATTTTGGCTGGCATTTCTTTATTTTTGGAAACTTTTATTTTGAATTGAATTTAGAATTCAAGGGGCATGAATGACTCCTTTTCCTCCCTCCTTTCTGCCTCTCTTTCCCCATCTCTCCTTTCCTTTCCATGCCTTTACAATACACCTATAACATGAGTAACATTTAAACATTTTTTGGCTATTGGTTTGTATATTTTCTATACCTTGAATATGCTATTAAGAGATTCTCAAACAGGTTTCTTTAAAAAAATGTTTGCTGTGACAAGACCCTGCACCAGGGAATAACTTTGCTATAAATAAGCAACACACAGGCTTAGGGACAGGCATTTGTTTTCATTTTCAGCTCCACAAGTAAGCATTCACTAGCTATCACTTTTAGAGACTGAATACGCTCGTGGATGAATCCTAAATTTGCCCTGATTTGGTAATTATGTGCTTGCACCAGAGCTACAGGTATTTTATCATCATACATTACCATCCTAATTATTTCATTTTGGAATGTAGAAACACCCAGTGCTCTGAGTCCTTCTGCCTGGTAAATTCAGGTCAGCTTCATCTCCTATTGCTACTCTGACTTCCCAAAGAATTACCTCTTACTGCATTCCTAATATCACATGTTGAAAGTTCTGACTTTACTTTTGCAAATTAATTTTTTCCCCCAAGAGATGATGGCTACTATTCTTTTGAATTATTGCGTCCATTTTAGAAAAGGAACTAATCATTCTTTATTTAACAAGGAATATCCTGTGACTGGATAGAGTTAGATTCATGTAAAAATTCATTTAAGTGGTAGTGAAGATACCATTTTCTCCCACAAAATGTAATTTCAAAAGTGATTTAAATGGAACATAAAGAAGTCCTCGTGAAATGGTTGCTTTTACAGCTAAGGCAGATATCTTAACTTCTATCGCTGATATTCCTGAGTGCCTTATACTTAGCAGGTTCTCAGTAAATGTTTCTTGATATTGACAGTTTTCCAATCCCGACTTTTGTGATAGCTCTTGAAAGCTTTACATAGAGTTTAAAAAATATGATCCATATCTATGGATTTTGTATTTTCTAGGTGGTGTCATAGCTCATGACCTGGACAATTGCTTGTTGATATGGCTCCAGTAGACTGTAGGGCCATCCACACTCCTTTGCCTACAGCATAAGGATACCTTTCTGTGCCCTGGCTTACAATCCTTCCTCCTTTGCTTCTTTCTTTCAAGGCACGTGCATTGCTTTAGGATGTTTTATGACAATGAGAAATTTACTCCTTAATTTTCTGCATTAAAGAGTCCACTTCAGTAGACTAAAATTGGCTGCAATTTTAAAAAAATGTGTATCATACTTTCTGTCTATGTGACCCATTCCAGCGTGACTGCTTGGGGGATACACTTTTTCCATGTTACTGACTTTGGTGAACCTCATTGCTTCTGCGAAAGCAAAACACCCTCCACATTTGAGTAAAAAGAGGACTCTAGGTAGAAACCTGGTATGAGAGGAGCAATGATCACTGCTTCCCTTGTTGTTTCACTGATTCCCTCATTCATAATCTTTAAACAAGCAAGCATTTATTAACTGCCTATTACGTCAGGGCTTCTTCTTGGGACTTTGTTTTCCTTTCATATCTGCTTTTTCTTTGAAGAACTTTATTTTGGGGCCACGTCAGCAGTATGCAGAAATTCCCGGGCCAGAGATCAAACCCTTGCCACAGCAGTGACAGCCAAAACCTTAACCCACTGAGCCACCAGGAAACTCTGTAGAACTTTTATTTTACAGTTTAAGCAGGGTTTTATTTGATTTTCCCCATGTTGTTTACATGATGAGCAGTTACAGTTAGAAGGTATTTCAGAAGTTGCCAAGAAAATGGGTTAAGATATGGGAAGGTAACTGCAACACCCTTCCTTTTGTATTTTCCAGTTGGTTGGTGTTCACGTGACACCAGATTTGCTCAGTTCCTAGAGGTGTGCTACACCTGGGCTTGATGTTCCACCTGGCTATTCACAGCCTCATCGCAACCTGAGATGCCTGCTTTACTCCTATCTCCACAATCTTATGAATCTGAGAACAAAACTCCAAAATTACGGACAACTTCTAGTTATATATGATAGAAACTTTTGAAACCTGACACAGGTTTTCCTTAGGTAAATTACCACTTCAGAATAATATGCATATCTAGGAAGCATTCGTAATTAGATGCAAAATATCTGTAAAGTCAGTTTCAGTAGCAGAGTTATCAGTGTATATTGAAGCTTCTAGATGACTCCTGTATGTTTTGTTTTTTGTTTGTGTTTTTGTCTTTTTAGAGCCATACCTGCGGCACATGGAAGTGCTTAGGCCTAGGGGTTGAATCGGAGCTGTAGCTACTGGCCTCCACCACAGCCACAGCAATGTAGGATCTGAGCTGCATCTGTAACCTACACCACAGCTCATGGCAACGCCAGATCATTAACCCACTGAGCGAGGTCAGGGATTGAACCCGTGTCCTCATGGATAACTAGTTGGGTTTGTTAACCACTGAGCCACGAAGGGAACTTCTTATCTATGTTTTGTTGATGTTTACAGATTAGCCCATGCTATTCTTCAGGACAATATAAGACTGGGACCAACATTTAGTAGTTCATTCCTTTGGTAATAAAGGAATTCACTGATCAAGAAAACATTTTCTCAGAGTTCCCATTGTGGCATGGCAGAAACAAATCTGACTAGTATCCATGAGGACATGGGTTCGATCCTTGGTCTTGCTCAGTGGGTTAAGGATCCTGAGTTGCTGTGAGCTGTGGTATAGGCTGCAGTTGCAGTTTGGATCCCATGTGGCTGTGGCTGTGGCATAGGTGGGCAGCTGTAGCTCTGATTAGACTCCTAGCCTGGGAACTTCCATGTGCCCTGGGTGTGGCCCTAAAAAAGAAAAAAAAAAAGAAAAAAAAAAAAAAGAAAGAAAGAAAAATGAAAACATTTTGGAGTTCCCAGGTTTCTCAGTGAGTTAAGAAACTAGCATTGTCATTTTGTGGCTTGGGTCACTTCTGTGGTGCAGGTTCGATCCCTGGCCTGGGAACTTCCACACACCAAACAAACAAAACATTATTTCTGAACAAAGATACTTCTAACACATTGAAACACGCGGCCAGTCCCCTAATGTTCTCTCTTCAGTATGCTACTGCAGAAAATGTCATGTCGTCTAGCTTCAGCCCTGCTTGTCTTTTTTTGCTCTGGCTAACTTCTGTCTTCTCCTTATTCCTTTGAGAGGGAAACATGCTGACACACATGTGAGTATAAAGCGAGAAGCTGAGTCTAGAGGTACATCTAATCTCCATAGTGTTAGGAGATGTTTGGTCCACAGTCCCATGCTTCTGACAATGGCAGGACCCTGAATCTACTAGAATATAAATTCCAGTGAGATTTAGACCAGAGTTTTGCTTCTCAAGCTTTAATGTGCATATGGATCACCTGGGACCTTTTGAAAATGTGGATCTTTATTTAATAGGCTTGGAATGAGGCCCAGGATTCTGCTTTGTTTCAAATTTAGTGCTCAGGGAGTTCCCATTGTGCTCAGTGGGTTAAGAACCTGACTAGTATCCATGAGAATGCAGGTTTGATCCCTTGGCTGTGCTCAGTGGGTTAAGGATCCAGCATTGCTGTGAGCTGTGGTGTAGATCACAGATACGGCTCAGATCCTGTGTTGCTGTGGCTGTGGAGTAAGCCAGCAGCTACAGCTCTGATTCGACCCCTAGCCTGAGAACTTCCACAAGCTGTGGGTGCAGACCTAAAAAAAAAAATTCATCCCTCAGACTAGGCCTAGAAGAGCAGAATCCTAAATGTTATGGGCTAGATAAAATTGATATTCTTAGATTTCCATGCAGAGAATTTGAACCCAAAGAGAAAGCCTTATCACTGAAATTCTTACGCTGAATAGACCCACTCAAAATTCTCAACCCAGAATTCTAGGACTACTGAACTCTTCATTCTAAATGTACTGACCTTGCATCCTGAAATTATTTTACAATTTCTAATGTACTATGAAGTTGTTGTACAGAGACAGGTTGTGTGAAAGGGACAAGTAGATTATCTGGAGTCAAGAATAGCCAAAGACCTCCTGAAAAAGAAAAATGGAGCTGGAGGCATCAGGCTCCCTGACTTCAGACTATACTACAAAGCAACAGTCATCAAAACCACATGGTACGAGCACAAAGACAGAAATATAGATCAGTGGAACAGGATAGAAAGCCCAGAATTAAACCCACACACCTACAGCCAACTAATCTATGACAAAGGAGGCAAGAATATACACTGGAGAAAGGACAGCTTGTTCAATAAGTGGTGATGGGAAAACTGGACAGCCACATGGGAAAGAATGACATTAGAACACTCCCTAACACCATACACAAAAATAAACTCCAAATGGATTCAAGACCTAGATATAAGACTAGACACTATAAAACTCTTAGAGGAAAACGTAGGCCAAACACTCTCTGACATAAATGACAGCAACGTCTTCTCAGATCCACCTCTTAGAGTAATGACAGTAAAAACAAAAATAAACAAATGAGTCCTAATTAAACTTCAAAGTTTCTGCACAGCAAAGGAAACCTTAAACAAAATGAAAAGACAACCCACAGAATGGGGGAAAATCTTTGCAAGTGAATCGGCTGACAAGGGATTCTTCTCCAAAATTTATAAACACCTTCTCTGCAGCTCAACACCAAAAACACAAACAACCCCATCGAAAAATGGGCAGAAGATCTAAAAAGACAGTTCTCCAAAGAAGACATATGGATGGCCAAGAAACACATGAAAAGATGTTCAGCATCACTCATTATTAGAGAAATGCAAATCAAAACCATGATGAGGTACCACCTTACACCAGCCAGAATGGCCATCATCCAAAAGCCTACAAACAATAACTTCTGGAGAGGGTGTGGAGAAAAAGGAACCCTAGTACACTGTTGGTGGGATTGTAAATTGGTGAAACCCCTGTGGAAAACAGTGTGGAGATGCCTCAGAAAACTAAGCATAGAACTCCCATTTGATCCAGCAATCCCACTCCTGGGCATCTATCCAGAGAAAACCATGACTCGCAAAGACACATGTACTCTGATGTTCATTGCAGCACTCTTTGCAATAGCCAAGACATGGAAACAACCTAAATGTCCATCGGCAGAGGAATGGATCAAGAAGAGGTGGTACATATACACAATGGAATATTATTCAGCCATTAAAAGGAACGAAATACCAGCATTTTTAGCAACATGGATGGACCTAGAAACTATCATGCTAAGTGAAGCCAGTCAGACAATGAGGCACCAACATCCAGTACTTTCACTGACATGTGGAATCTGAAGAAAGGACAGACTGAACTTCTTTGCAGAACAGATGCTGACTCACAGACATTGAAAAGCTTATGGTCTCTGTAGGAGACAGTTTGGGGGGTGGGGGGATGTGCTTGGGCTGTGGGATGGAAATCCTGTGAAATCAGATTTTTATGATCATTATACAACTACAGATGTGATAAATTCATTTGAGTAATAAAAAATTTAAAAAAAAAAAGAAAGCTCCTCTAACAAAGAAAAAGTTTATCTGAAGTCAGAAATTCTGAGTTCGAACCCAGCTTTGTCTCTGCTTGGTTCCATGAGCTTGAGCAAGTCATATATCCTCTTTCAATGTCCATTTCCTTGTGTATAAATGGATGGTAGCAAAGTACAGCTTTATAGGTTTGCTTTGATATCAAACTGAAAATATGTATGTAAAAGTGTTTTCTAAATGTCAAGTGTTATGAGAATATTGGTTGAAGAGCTTATAACCTAGCAATGTTGATTTACACTCACATCAGAACACTTGTGTTGTCTAAGATCCTATTGTTGTTTGTTTATTAACAGTGAACATTCTGACCAAGAACACAAATATTTCAGTGTTTCCTCTGGCTGTCATTTGTATGCAGTCATTGGTTATAATTCTGTAGTTAAAAAAATTCCTTTATTTTTCCCTTAAAATGCCAGTATTATCATTTAGCAACCCAATATGTTTTGGGGAAGAGGAAGTAGTGGGTAGCATGTATGAGATTTGGTGCGGAACTCTGCTGAAAGAGCTAGTTAGTGTTCTGTGGCAGGCATGGGTGGTATCCTGGCAGGAGTTACCTACGACTTCTGAGAATTGCTTAATCACCACAGAGGTACACTTGATCCGAGGGCAACATGCCGTTGCCATTACTTAGGGAAGAAGTCAGCCCGAGGCAACTTGCATTTTAATTGATTTCTTGATGAGCATCGCCTTTATTACATTTTAGACAAAATACCCTATGGCATCTGTCAATGATAAGTGACAGAAAAGACATTAAAAGTTTAGTGAACACTAAAGAATTCTTTATCAGCAGGCATGTATTGAACACCCCCCGGATGAGAATAATAATGCTTGCATTTATAACTTGCAAGTCATTGTCACAAATTTTATTTATGACACACTCTTTTCATTAAGTTTATTCCCTTTTCTGATATAAAAACCAACTTTGTGGGGCTTTCATTCATCATTATGTGATAGGCACAGCACAATTTCCATTTCAGGGAGACAATATATTTTTTGAGGGAGAAAGTCAAGAAGGAGGGAGGAAAGAACAGGGGGAGCAGGGGAGGGAGAAAAGAAGGGAGGAGGGAGGGAGGAAGAAGGGATGAGGGGGAGGGAGGGAGGAGTGAGGGAGGAGAGGAAGGGAGGGGGAGAGAGGGAAGAAGGGGAATGGTAAATACACAAGTGCTATTGTTTTGTTTTGTTTTGATTTTCCAGAAAACTTGCTCTGAGTTAATGCCAAAGAAGAGAGTAGATAGTTTTGAACAACTAAATATGTGAGATATTGTGTCAGGCTTTTCGGAGTTGATATCTCAGTTTGTCAAAATATACATCTTTGGAGAAACTAAAAAGTTTTCAATAGCTGGCTTTTGTTTGCATTTAGTGTGATTTAGTGTCTCACTTTCTGCATTTCTTTCTAGGCTCTCTCTGCTTTCTTTTCCTTTTTTTTTTTTTTTTTTTTTTTACCCTTAGCCATATCATTTCATTCCTGTCATTCTCTTCTATAATTAGAATGCTCTGAGGATTTGTCCTTAAAGTTTAAATTTTACTTAGCATTCAAGGTCTTTTTTTCCCTAAGATTTTGTTTTGAATAAGGTAGATGTCAGTTCCCATGAACATCTTATTTAGAGGGTCTTTCCATTGTTAAGGAGGTCTCCTCTGGGAAGAACGGACCCAGCATCTCACCACACAGCCTGTTGTTGAATAGGCGGTGCATGCATGAGGCTCCTTTCCTTGTGGGCTTCCTTTCCTTGTGGGCTGCTTTGGCTCAGAACCCTGGAAGGGTTGCAGTCATTGGAAGACTAGTTTAGAATGAGTAGAGAAAAGCCAGTATTTCAGAATTTCTGAAAGTTCTAAGCTAAGAGGTATTTAGAGAAAACTTAACTTTAAATTTTTAGAAGTGTATGGGACATATTATATCTGATCTGACTAGTAAATGTGCATCTCCACATGCACAAGTTAGAAATAATGAAATGAAACAATCGTCTATTAACTGGTTAATGAACAGAACTTTTTTAAGTGTTTGTATTTGACCATTTATATATGTTATAATTTATGTTTAGTCACACCACAAACTTGCCAAGTAGCAGTCCCAGAGGAATTCCTCTAATGAATACATGAACATCTCTTGTATTGTGCATGTTAATTGCTTATATGCAAATGATTTTAAGTACTTGAATTGTTTAACTTAAGAAGGATAAACATTATCTCTGTAATCTTGTGTGTGATGTTCATCTGCTTAGCAAGCCCTTTTCTGATGGATTTAATAAAAGCAAACTTTATAGTCAACTGAATATAAATTATCCTGAATCTGGAAAAGCAAATTAGTGAGGTTTTTATGATCTTAAATTCCAGACCTATCACCCGTCATATAGTGGTATGAATGACTTATGGTTTTATAATGATTTTCAGTCTTTATTTTTCTCTACTAACTTTAAAATGAACCCTAGGTAATTTTGAAAGATGGAATTTGCATTTGTATTTGTGAAGTAGACCTCAGGCAGCTCAGTTTACGTATGTGAATGGCGGCACCGTCATTCTCTTGACATTGACATGAACAGATCTTCTAGTACCTTTGTGGTCCAAAGACATCCTTGATGATGCTTCTGTAGGGTTTCAAAACATCACCCATCTATTTGAAAGGTTAGTCCTTAGTACAAAAAGTAGAATCATAGTATCCCAGAGTTGGCAGGACCTTTAAGATTAGCTTCTAGAAACTACTATTTTATGTACAAATCATAATTTCCAGAAAATCTTTTATTTATAAAGTTCTCCTAATACAATGAAAGGAATTTTCTATATGTAGCTATAGAATAGTCACAAACACCTTCCTCCATCATTTTTTAAAATTACTCAATGAATTTATTACATTTGTAGTTGTACAATGATCATCACAATCCAATTTTATAGGATTTCCATCCCACAATCCCAGCACATCCCCCCTCCCAACTGTCTCCTTTGGAAACCATACGTTTTTCAAAGTCTGTGAGTCAGGATCTGTTCTGCAAAGAAGTTCAGTCTGTCCTTTTTTCATATTCCACATTGTCAGTGAAAGCATTTGATGTTGGTGTCTCATTGTCAGACTGACTTAGCATGATGGTTTCTAGGTCCATCCATGTTGCTAAAAATGCTGGTATTTCATTCCTTTTAATGGCTGAGTAATATTCCATTGTGTATGTGTACCACCTCTTCTTGATCCGTTCCTCTGCTGATGGACATTTAGGTTGTTTCCATGTCTTGGCTATTGTAAATAGTGCTGCAATGAACATCGGAGTACATGTGTCTTTGTGAGTCATGGTTTTCTCTGGATAGATGCCCAGGAGTGGGATTGCTGGATCAAATGGTAGTTCTTTTTTTAGTTGCTCCATCATAATCACACACATATACACTCAGCAGCCAGATGATAAGAACCAAGTGAACACACCATAATTAACTTGAACAACACACATATGGGAGCCTATACCTGAGAAAAGGACTTTACATCTGATCACGGGATCACTAGTTGATGCAAGAGAAAGAGGGAAAAAGATCCTTTTAGAATCCATTTAAAAATGTTCAAGAATCTGTATAAAATTCTCTCAATCAGATTCTGCTTTCTGTCTGTCATATCTGAAGATATGCGACCTTCTGAATTCTAGATTTGAGAAAAATATCCTATAGGTTTATTTACCAGGATGTATCTTTAGCCCAGGGAAGTTTAGATAATTCGCATGTTTCCTAAAGTATGTGCTGCATAATACTGATCATGTAAAATACTTACAAGTAGGTCTTGTAATATTTTTTCAAGTAAATTAAAGGAATTCTGGGTACATTTATTAATTCATTAAATGACTTTATTACTTATTACATAGTAAACACAATGCAGTATACTGTTAGGCAAAATGGACATGATTGCTGCCTCATACTGCTCATGCAGGAAAACAGACGTTAATTGGTATGATCTGAATATTTAAATCCTCCCAAATTCTTAAGTGGAAATCCCGATGTCCAGTGTCATAGTATCAGAAGGTGGTGGCTTAGGAGGTTATTATGTTGTGAGAATAGAGCCCTTATGAATGAGGCTAGTGTTCTTATCAAAGAGACCTCTTAAATCTCCTTAGCCCTTTCCACCCTATGAGGACGTAGCAGAAGGTGCTGGCTCTGAACCAGGAAGGGGTCCTCTCCTGACCATGCTGGCACCTTGATCTTGGACTTTTAGCCTCTAGAGCTGTGGGAAATAAAATTCTATTGTTTATAAGCTACCCAGTCTTATTGTTAAAGCAGCCCAAACAGACTAAGACGTTAATTAACTAATCACACAAATATATAATATCTGAGATAATTGTAATGAATAAAAAGTATTGTACAGCAGAAATTATCACAACATTAGAAGCCAACTATACTTCAATAAAACTTTTTTTTTTTTTTTGTCTTTTTGCTATTTCTTGGGCCGCTCCCGCGGCATATGGAGGTTCCCAGGCTAGGGGTCCAATCGGAGCTGTAGTCTCCAGCCTACGCCAGAGCCACAGCAACGCGAGATCCGAGCTGCGTCTGCAGCCTACACCACAGCTCACGGCAACGCCGGATCGTTAACCCACTGAGCAAGGGCAGGGACTGAACCCGCAACCTCATGGGTCCTAGTCGGATTCGTTAACCACTGCGCCAAGACGGGAACTCCCCAATAAAACTTTTAAAGTGAAAAAAAAGGTATAGGACATCATGGTAGACATTTTAGGAGGTTGTGTTTAGTTTTTGAGTATTTGGAGCCAGAGAAGGCTTCCCAAGAGAAGAGGGAACTCAGCAATGCAGAAATGGAGCAACATGTACAAAGGACTGGAGATAAGCAGAAAAATGATGTTTGAGAAATTTAAAGAAGGTTATCATAGCAGAAGTACCCACAGGAAGGTAACAAGGTAGGCAGAGGCCAGAATGAGAAAAGTATCAATTATTTTTTTAATGATCATTTTTGAGGGAGAGGGCATGATCAAATTTTCATTTTTAAATTAACACGAGTTACAGTTGGACATTAGAGTAAAGGGATGGTATGGACCGATTTGTTACCCTTGTTACCCTCCCAAGCTATATGTTGAAGCACTAACATCTTATGTGATGGTACATGGAGATAGGGCCTATAAGGAGGTATAAGGGTTAACTGAAGTCATAAGTGTGGAGCCTTAATATGATATGACTGAGATTTTTATAAGATGAGGAAGAGACACCAGAGGTCTTTCAGCCCATGTGGCAGTGAAGAGACCATGTGAGGACACAATGAGAAGGTTGCTACTTGCAGGCCAGGAAGAGAGGCACCTTGATCGTGGTCTTCCATCCTCCGTGACTGTGAGAAAATACATTTCTGTTTTTTAAGCCACCCAGTCTTTGGCATTTTTGTTATAGCAGCCCAATCAGACTAAAATTTACAAGTGGCATGAGTGGATATGAGATTACTAGGTAGGGCACCAGAGCAGTACAGCTAAGAGATAATGTATGCACTACAGTGGGAACGGGAGAAATTGAGAAAAGTATATGGAAGTGAGAGGCTTTTTGTAAGTAGAAGTGATAGGGTTTGATGTTGGATTGTATATATAGGGTGAGAGAGGGAGTGAGATTGGTCTTGCTGACTTGCACTGCTAGATTAATGACTTGCACCCTTGAGATCAGGAAGATCAGGTCTGGGGAGGTAACTCGTATGTTTAGTTTTTGACACATGAAGGCTTAGGTGCCTTTGAATATGTCCAAGAGGCAGATGAGAATGGAGCCTAGAGAGAAATTAAATAATGCTCAATGGATTCTGTTACTGCGTGACTTCTCAGAACTTTTAGTATATATTTAAATATGTGTGTATGTGAATTGTGACTGTCCAAGACAGGGTGATGGTTTCTTGCACTTTTCCAAATGTGGTCCTCTTTTCTGAATGGAGAAAGTCACAGGACTCATATTTTGTAGTATATTTGGTAATTGCTGGCCTATCAGCATCTTCTTAATCATCTTTCTTCTCTACTTGATATTAGTAACTTTTGTTTTCATAAACAAACATTTTCATAAACATGATGGTCAGTGTAGGTTGTGAGAGTGAGGTGGAGGCGGATCAAGACAGGAAATTCAGAGTCTCTCACAGTTCCTCGATGAGCATTGCCAGTGTCTTTTAGTGCCTAGCGGGAGCTGAGCTGAATGCCGCATGTGCAGAAGGGGAGGCATCTTTGCCTTCAGGTCATTCCTTATTACTGTATTCAGGTAGAATGATGAGTGACATCCCTTTCCAGAGGTCCTTGGCTTCCCAACTCTCTCTCGGGGCTTGACTCCTATCTTATAAACTTAGGATATGTTTCCTGGGGTTGGCCTGTGCCAAGTTTTCAAAATTATTGCCTAGAGGCCCAAGTCAGTTGAGCGTTAGGGTTGTAGTACTTAGATAAAGAGAAATTGTGTAAATTAAAATGAGTCTTCCTTGGTGTTTTTGGCATTATGTAATATGATATTTTATGCAATGTTCCACAACTGGCTTTTTCATTCAGCATATATTTTGGGAATTTATTCATCTAACTACATGTAAATATATCTGCTTTTAAACTACTATATAATATTTTATAGTAGAATATATCAACATATATTTAATTATTCAACTATATTCAGCTAGATTAAAAAAAAAAAGATTGGTTTTGGAGTTCCCTGGTGGCCTAGAAATTAAGGATTCATTGTTTTCACTGCTGTGGCTTGGGTTTGATCCCTGGCTGGGGAACTTCCACATGCCTCAGGCCTGGCCAAAACAAAAACACTGTATTAGAAGAAGATATAGGAAAAGGAGGATAAATACAAGAATTGAGTGGTTCTTCCTGTTCTTTCCTGAAAATATTACATGGACTACAGCAAGTTTAGTCATGTGAATTACCTTCTCTTCATACTTATTTTGAGAACCTAAATTATTGGCGAAATAAATCTCTAGAAAAACCCTTTGTGCCAAATTTTATTCCCATTGTCAAATGCTCCACAACACTTTTCTTGTTGTTCCAAAAAATATTATCTCTCACTTTTTTTAATCCTTCCTTTGCACTCTAAGAACAGCACTCAGAACTGGGTATTTTAGTTGTTTGCAATAGCTTATTAAGGCACACATCCTTCTTTGTGTCCCCAGAATTCTTTGCTCTTAGGACTTCCATAGCAGTGTTTTGGTTTGAATTTTGATTTAAACTAGATTACTTGTTCAGTTTGGGTTATTAGGTGAACAGTTGTTCCTGAGCTTCATTTCTACCATTATACTTTGGAAGGAAAGTTTTTAAAAAATGATGAGTTGGGAGGTTAATAATTATCTAAACACTTCCAAAAGTAGATCTATTTGTTATCTGTGCTTCCTAATGCCCCTTTCCACCTTATTCTGATGTTGTCTACATGAAGTATAGTGGCAGCAGAATTGCTAAATAGCTGAAGATCTTGAACTTAATTTGACAATTGCTGCAGAGTAGAAAAAAGAAATTACTGGAGTCATACTTTCCATTATGAAATATTCATGGAAATGAGGTTCAACCTGTGTTACAATAAAATGTTAATAAGACTTTTAAGAAGATAATTAAAGACACATGTTTACTGTTAGGATAACTGATTCAAATCTTTTATTATTCAATTTGGCAAAAAAGCATAGTTTGGGGTAATTTGTGTAACATTATCAGGTAGATACTTGCTTTTTTCCTGAAAACTTTCCATTGCTTTGAAGTTTTTATATGGATAATTATAATTTTTAGGATCTCTTTGTGGCAAAAATGAAACAATTGGAGGTGTATTTAGGTATGTGCTTGTATCTTTCTACAATAATGTATTTAAGAGCAACTTAAATCACCTTCATTTAGGGAGGCTCAACTCTACTCTGTAAGATTCTTTGCTGTCCAAGTGAAGATCATAGTCAAGGAATAATAATATTCTTCAAAGTTTAGGAATTTCTATATAGAGATAGAAGTTGGAAGTCAAGTATCTTCCAAGGATTAATAAGCTCTAATAGGGTGAGAGGCGTCTCTTCCATTTTTTTCATGCGCTTCACTTACTGACTCTGAGCAGCTGTGGAGAACATCATTCCCCTGTCACTTTAGGTGGCAAGTCTAGCATCAGCTGAGTGCAGTAGCCTATGAATTTTTGCCTCCATCAGTTTTTCTGCTGGCATTGTGAAACTGACCATCCTGGGTGGGAATGCTACTGAGATACTCTTTTGAAAAGTCAAAGATATTATTGATTGGAACTCTTGCATTTTATGACAGTAATATATTCCTTGACAAGACACCTAGGCTCTAGCTTATCTCTTTACAGTGTAAGGAGAAGAGAAATTATCTATTTTGTGTGTGCATTTTTTAGCTTCCTAAGGCAGAATTCTGGAATCAGTAACCATTTTTTTTTGAAATTGCTAAGGTGATAGCATCAAATTATACAACATGCACTGATAATACAGTGGTCACAATGACTTGGGGTATAAATCATCAGTAGGAAGCAATGCTAGTTAGTATGTTGAAGCCAGAGGAAAGAGAAGAAGGCTGTAGCATGTGTAGAGCAGGCTTGAGGCTAGAAGAAGTCAGGTTTTTCTAAGTTTTAATCTAGTATGTTCTGAGCTTCTTCAATTCAGTCTTCTCTTGTTAAAGCATTCCTTTATAAAGTACAGGCAGTGCACGCAGGCAGTGTCTTCTTACTCTTTCGCATGTAACTACTGGTTCTGAGTTGTGGGTATTTTGGTCACACTGTCTGTATCCATGGCTACTGCTTTTGCTAGTGATGGCAACAACTGGGTAATTGCAGTTATCATCTCTATATGATTCTCCTATGATTAAAAAAATTAATATATGAATATAATTCTAGAGAGAACTGTCTTTAGATTTTAGTATCAATTTTCTAAACACAGTTATGCAAATCTAGGACTTCATAAATGTCACTTAATGCTAGTGATTTGCAGTTGAGGGAGAAGTTTAACTTTTAAGATGGAGTAAAAGAATATACAGAATTTTATATTTGTGGGAAATACAGTGTCAGTGAAGCACCTAATTGGGAGGCTAATCTTTTCCGAGACAGAAAAAAATGTTAACTTTTTGTTTCTGTCTGTTTAAGAATTATGTTAACATCCCCTCATTTCTTCCTCAAGCCTTTTTCAAGATAGAGATGCCATCCGTGTCACATGCCCCAGGGTAAGAAAGCAGTGTAGAAGAGTTGCTGCTTTTTGTTATCCCAGTGATACGAAACCCCATTTTTCTGGGATAAACTATAAGTTCAGAGAAAATAGAATTTCCTAGCATGTCAATTTTGGACATTCTGTGAGTGTCCAGCAAAGAAGGCTGTAAATTGCTTCTGTCATTATGACTGACATAAGCTCTTAAAACTGTTGACAGCATACAGTTCTTTTTACTGGCTTTCAAAGAAAATTTTGACAGTCTTATGCACTAACTTTCTTGTTAATGTAACAATAAAATACATGATCAAATAAAAATTTCAAATAAAAGATCATACTTAAAAATTAAGCCTCTGAAGATCCATATTTATTGTCATTTAATGGCCGTTTGATTGTTTCAGGATGTTGTACTTGAATTCAGTTTCAAAGTTTTAAAATTTGAAGTGACTTTTTGGGATGTTCATGTACTTGAACTGGACTGGGTTAACATTGTGTTATTAATTAATCCCTCTGGAAAAGTTGCATCTGACTTACGCTTTTACTTTGTGGCCATTATATTTTGAACTATATTTGTAAACTGTGCCTTATCAAGTTGTTTCTATGCTTTAGCTGGTGGTATTCTGATATGCCACAAAATTGTTTATATTCTAACAAAGTTACCCTGATTTATCATACTTTTACAATCCAGGATCTCCAATAGTAACACTTACTTATTATAGTGTTCAATGCTGAATTCCACCTTTTTATTAAAGACTACTAAAAGGGGGTTTGTTTTAAATTCCAGTTAACCTTTTGCTTCCTCTGTGCTATTTAGGTACATAATATTATTGCACTTTGATAATAGAGTGCAATTTTATCCTTTAATTTTTCATTGAAACCCAATTATTTATTAAGCTAGTTTGAATCTCCTAACTCCAGCTCTAGTGCTGGGATGACTAAAGTAATCATTATAAAACAAAATTTTACAAGCTTATTTCCTTATAGTATTTTTAGAAATATTAATAAAGTATTTTTGATAAAAGTGAATATATAATACTTTTATAAACTTGGGTGAGCATCATATGACTCCAGCTTTGATCAACACCACCTGTTCTGAAATATCTAATGGTAGCTTATAATCAATTTAATTCCACAAGGCACTTGAGCCTTTGTAGTATAAAGTTGGATAGCATCTCCTGACTTTAAAGACCTCAGTAACTAGCAGCAGGGATAAGCACATGAATAGTTAGAATGTTGTACTGTATGCTCTGATGGAGTGGTGTGTATGAAGTAGCGGGTACTGAGAATGGAGCACCTGACATGGGGCCACAGGGAAAGGCTTCCCCAGAGAGGTGGGGCATTTGAACAAGGTCTAGGTAAGAGTACATCAGACAGATGAAAGGAAAGAGATGCAGTATCCAGACTAAAGTGTGGCATAAGCGAAGCACCCAATCAATGAAAGTGTATCATGGATTTGGAAAGTTTGAGTTGTGGAAGTGAATGGTTCATGGTAAGTGTGTATGGGGATGGGGAGATGAAATAGAAAAGTGGAAATAGGAGGGGTAGGAAATTAGGATATAAAGGGTTAGATAGCCACAGGATATTTTGATGCAGACTAAAATGTTTTACCTTAAATTATTTTTAGAACTGTCAAATAATGTGCACAAAGGTACTCTTTCTCCACCTCTGACACTTGTGCTGTCAGCTATTCTCTTCACTACCTAGAGCTGGGAGGAAGGCCAGGTTTTAAGGGGCTATGAGAGATGGCATGGAAATTCAGATTAGGTACAGTTTAGGAGAGACTGTTTTTCATATTAGCTGGCTTCTTTAGGCCTCTTGGACTACAAAAATAGTTGAAGATGAATCGGCACAGTTTCTGTAAATTTACAAATAGGGCTCAAATGTGAACCCATACACTGTAACTAAGACCATGCCTCACCAAAGACTTTTCCCTAATTCAGCCTCAGGACTAAGGTCTCACATCTAGAGACTTCCTTGACTCCATGATGAGGGCTTAAGAGAAGTTTCCAGACATCCATTCTTCCCTAACTCTAAACTCAGGTCATCACCTACGCAACTGAACTTGAACTCATCAGGACAAATCTTATGCTTTCTCTTCCTTGTTTGTCTGACAAAAAGAGGATCTCTAGACTACCAGTCATCCTTTAGTTCCAGTATTCTCCTGAGGCTTTGCAGAATGCTATGCTCCATTTCCCCACCTAGGTCAAACTCCTAAAATAGTTTTGTTGTGCTTTCTAAAAATCATTGTCCAGCATTGGCAAATATTCTATATGTGCCTACTCTCTTAATTGAAACATTTAAATCATCTTATTTTTTTAACCTAATGGAACCCTGTTCTTTCACATGCTTACCCCCCTGGCCCTTAAGACACTATTTCTCCTTTAGCTCTTTGAGCTATCGATAGTTTTTCTCCCACAGATATTATACTCTTGATCCTGAGGAATTTTATGTTATCTGATTGCATCACTTGCTTTCTATTATTTGCTGTAATCTCAAGCTCTGAGTTGTTCTCCTTCCTTTTTCGAAGATCTCAGCATCTGGTTACTTGATGCTTTTGCCAACACCATTACTACCTTAATTCTACTCGAGTTCAGCTTCAGTTTGATGACCCTTCAACATTCTGTCCTCTAGTGATCTTGTTCTTTACTCATGTTCAGCTCTCACTCATACGGTATGTCTCTAGACCATCTCATTATCAATTGTTACAGCCCCTCCAATTTTTTTTTCTTTTTTTTTGGTCTTTTTGCCTTTTCTTGAGCCATTCCTGCGGCATATGGAGGTTCCCAGGCTAGGGGTCCAATCGGAGCTGTAGCCACCGGCCTACACCAGAGCCACAGCAACGTGGGATCCAAGCCGCGTCTGTGACCTACACCACAGCTCACAGCAATGCCGGATCCTTAACCCACTGAGCAAAGCCAGGAATCCAACCCGCAACCTCATGGTTCCTAGTCGAATTTGTTAACCACTGCGCCATGATGGGAACTCCAGCCCCTCCAATATTGTTAACATATGTTAAGTTCATGTGTTCCACTTGCTTACCAGAATTGAATTCTATGAATAATCATATAGATGCCTCTTGCACACATGCTCAATTCTTTTCTTCCTTTCTCGCTTCATTAAATTAACTTAAAAAACCAACAATCCTAGTTAAAAGAGCTCTTTACCTATTCTGTGCTTGTACCCGAACACTGACTAGAGAAAAATACCTAAATATGCTGAATGGCCCTACTTTAAATTCATGGCCATGAGCATTGAGTGGGTTTTTAAGGCTACCTAGCAATCATACTAAATTTTTAAAGGTTACAACAGACGTTCCTAAACTACTATTTCATATTCTCCCCTCTTTCCTCAAACCTCCCAAACCTTGTCCTCCATCTGCTATCTCAGGTAACGACATTGCTTCCTATTTCACTGCGAAAATTGAAACACCTACAAGAGAACTTGTAAGGACACCCGTAAGCTGTATTTACTCACATGTCAGCTTTTGCATTCATGTTCTTATGTCTTTGTGCTCATATATGTCATTCCAGACTGCATTCTTGCTCCTCTATGTGATTGATTATCTTTCCCCTCAGCTTCTCAAACATGGCTCTTCACCAGTTATCTATGCTCTTTTTTAAAAAACAAGTGTGTTGAGGTGTTCTTGATATTCAAGAAATTGTTAATTGTGGTTGCTTACACCATATAAAATTATAAATTCTGGCATAAATATCTGGCCCATGAAATCATTACCATATTTAAGAAAATGAACATATTCCTTACCCGTAAAAATTTCCTATGTCCTACTGAAATCCTTCCCTCACCTTTCTCCAGACAACCATTGTTTGTGCTTTCTATTACTAAAGGGTACCTTATCTTTTCTTTTCTTCCTTTTTTTTTTTTTTAAGGGCTGTACCTGTGGCATATGGAACTTCCCAGGCTAGGGGTTGAATCAGAACTATAGCTGCCAGCCAATGCCACAGCCACAGCCACGCAGGATCCCAGCTGTATCTGTGACCTACACCACAGCTGATGACAATGCTGAATCCTTAACCCACTGAGCAGGGCTAGGGATTGAACCCAGCCCTGGATTCATGGATATTAGTCGGGTTCATTATTGCTAAGCCAATGGGAACTCTCTCTCTTTCTTTCTTTTTTTTTTTTTTTGGTATATTTCACTTTCTAGAATTTTACATGACATGATATATTCTCTAGTTTGTCTAGCTTTTTAAACTCAGCATAATTAGTTTGAGATTCATGTATGTTACATATATCAATAATTCATTCCTTTGTATTGCTAAATAGTATTATATTGTGTGACTATATCAAAATGTGTTCATCCATTCTCCTTTGTAAATCTCTACCAAAAAACAAAAAAACCATGGTAGTATTGTAAATATGATTGCATTGAATCTGTGAATCAGTTCCAAGTAAGTTGACCTCATAAAGATATTGACATTTCTGAGCCAAGAATATGGTTTATCTCTCCATTTATTTGTTTTTTCTTTAATTTCTCTCAGTAGTGTTTTGTAGTTTTAAGTGTATAGGTACTGGGTATTTTTTGATCATTTATTCCTAAATATTTTTTCATGTATTTTGTGTTATAAATGGCAATTTTTTCAGTGACTAAGTATTTATTGCTAGTGTACAGAGATAAAATCTATTTTTGCATATTCTTTTTTGCTAATTTTTTTATTATTCAATGAATTTATTACATTTATAGTTGTACAATGATCATCACAATTCAGTTTTATAGGATTTCCATCCCACAACCCCAGTGCATCCCCCCACCCTCCCAACTGTCTCCTTTGGAAACCATACGTTATTCAAAGTCTTTGAGTCAGTATTTGTTCTGCAAAGAAGTTCAGTCTGTCCTTTTTTCATATTCCACATGTCAGTGAAAGCATTTATGTTGGTGTCTCATTGTCTGACTGGCTTCACTTAGCATGATAGTTTCTAGGTACATCCATGTTGCTAAAAATGCTGGTATTTCATTCCTTTTAATGGCTGAATAATATTCCATTGTGTATATGTACCACCTCTTCTTGATCCATTCCTCTGCCGATGAACATTTAGGTTGTTTCCATGTCTTGGCTATTGCAAAGAGTGCTGCAATGAACATCAGAGTACATGTGTCTTTGCGAGTCATGGTTTTCTCTGGATAGATGCCCAGGAGTGGGATTGCTGGATCAAATGGGAGTTCTATGCTTAGTTTTCTGAGGCATCTCCACACTGTTTTCCACAGGGTTTTCACCAATTTACAATCCCACCAACAGTGTACTAGGGTTCCTTTTTCTCCACACCCTCTCCAGAAGTTATTGTTTGTAGGCTTTTGGATGATGGCCATTCTGGCTGGTGTAAGGTGGTACCTCATCATGGTTTTGATGTGCATTTCTCTAATAATGAGTGATGTTGAACATCTTTTCATGTGTTTCTTGGCCATCCATATGTCTTCTTTGGAGAACTGTCTGTTTAGATCTGCCCATTTTTCGATGGGGTTGTTTGTGTTTTTGGTGTTGAGCTGCAGAAGGTGTTTATAAATTTTGGAGAAGAATCCCTTGTCAGCGATTCACTTGCAAAGATTTTCCCCCATTCTGTGGGTTGTCTTTTCATTTTGTTTAAGGTTTCCTTTGCTGTGCAGAAACTTTGAAGTTTAATTAGGACTCATTTGTTTATTTTTGTTTTTACTGTCATTACTCTAAGAGGTGGATCTGAGAAGACGTTGCTGTCATTTATGTCAGAGAGTGATTGGGATCTGTTTTCCTCTAAGAGTTTTATAGTGTCTGGTCTTATATCTAGGTCTTGAATCCATTTGGAGTTTATTTTTGTGTATGGT
Organism: Sus scrofa; assembly: GCF_054392235.1. Lineage (NCBI taxonomy): Eukaryota > Metazoa > Chordata > Mammalia > Artiodactyla > Suidae > Sus > Sus scrofa. The sequence continues at coordinate 167,179,367 of NC_139395.1, forward strand.
GTTAGGGAGTGTTCTAATGTCATTCTTTTCCATGTGGCTGTCCAGTTTTCCCAGCACCACTTAGTGAACAAGCTGTTCTTTCTCCAGTGTATATTCTTGCCTCCTTTGTCATAGATTAGTTGGCTGTAGGTGTGTGGGTTTAATTCTGGGCTTTCTATCCTGTTCCACTGATCGATATGTTTGTCTTTGTGCCAGTACAATACAGTTTTGATGACTTTATAGTTGCTTTGTAGTATAGTCTGAAGTCAGGGAGCCTGATGCCTCCAGCTCCATTTTTCTTTGTCAGGATGTCTTTGGCTATTCTGGGTCTTTTCTGCTTCCAAACAAACTTTAAAATATTTTGTTTGAGTTCTGGGAAAACTGTCCTTGATAATTTGATAGGGATTGCATTGAATCTGTAGATTGCCCTGGGTAGTATAATCATATTGACAATATTGATTTTTCCAGTCCACGAGCATGGTATGTCTTTCCATCTGTTTGTGTCATCTTTCATTTCTTTCATCACTGTCTTACAGTTTTCAGAGTACAGGTCTTTCGTCTCTTTAGGTAGGTTTACTCCTAGGTATTTTATTCTTTTGGATGTGGTGGTAAACGGGATTGCTCCCCTGATTTCTCTTTCTGATCTTTCATTGTTAGTATATAGAAATATGTACTATTTATACTGTCAGTTTCTGTGTATTAATTTTGTATCCTGTGACTTTGCCAAATTCATGGATGAGCTCTAACAATTTTGTGGTAGAGTCTTTAGGATTCTCTAGGTATAGTATCATGTCATCTGCAAAGAGTGATAGTTTTACTTCTTCCTTTCCAATTTGGATTCCTTTTATCTCTTTTACTTCTCTGATTGCCATGGCTAGGACTTCCAAAATAATGTTGAAGAGTAGTGGCAGGAGCAGGCAGCCTTATCTTGTTCCTGATCTCAGAGGAAATTCTTTCAGCTTTTCACCATTGAGAATGATGTGAGCTGTGGGCTTGTCATATACGGCCTTTATGATGTTGAGGTAGGGTCCCTCTATGCCCACTTTCTGAAGGGTTTTTATCAGAAATGGGTGTAGGATTTTGTCAGAGGCTTTTTCTGCATCTGTTGAGAGGATCGTATGGTTTTTATTCTTCAGTTTGTTAATGTGGTGTATCACAGTGATTGATTTGTGGATATTGAAGAACCCTTGCATCCTTGGGATAAATCCCACTTGATCATGATGGACAACCCTTTTAATGTATTGTTGGATGTGGTGTGCTAGTATTTTGTTGAGGATTTTTGCGTCCATGTTCATCAGTGAAATTAGCCTGTAGTTTTCTTTTTGTGTGGTATCTTTGTCTGGTCTTGGTGTCAGGAGTGATGGTGGCCACATAGAATAAGCCTGGGAGTATCCCTTCCTCTCCGATTTTTTGGAATAGTTTCAGAAGGGTAGATGTTAGCTCTTCTCTAAATGTTTGATAGAATTCACCTGTGAAGCCATCTGGTCCTGGACTTTTGTTTGTTGGAAGTTTTTTAATCACAGTTTCAATTTCTGTTCTTGTGATAGATCTGTTCATCTTTTCTATTTCACCTTGGTGTGGTCTTGGAAGACTGTACTTTTCTAAGAATTTGTCCATTTCTTCTAGGTTTTCCATTTTATTGGCATATAGTTGCATATAGTAGTCTCTTATGATCCTCTGTATTTCTGTGATGTCCGTTGTTACTTCTCCTTTTTCATTTCTAATTTTATTGATTTGAGTCTTCTCTCTTTTTTTCTTGATAAGTCTGGCTAAGAGTTGATCAATTTTGTTGATCTTCTCAAAGAACCAGCTTTTTGTTTCATTGATTTTTTTCTATGGTTTTCTTCGTTTCTATTTCATTGATTTCTGCTCTGATCTTTATGATTTCATTTCTTCTACTAACTTTAGGTCTTGTCTGTTCTCACTCAAGCTGCTTTTGATGTAATGTTAGCTTGTTATTTGAGCTTTTTCCTGTTTCCTGAGGTGGGCTTGTATTGCTATAAACTTTCCTCTTTGAACAGCTTTTGCTGCATCCCATAGGTTTTGGAGTGTGGCATCTTTGTTGTTATTTGCTTCTAGGTATTTTTTAATTTCCTCTTTGATTTCTTCAGTGATCCATTGGTTGTTTAGTAGCATATTGTTGAGTCTCCACGAGTTTGTGTTTTTTGCAGATTTTTTTTCTTGTTGTTGATTTCCAGTCAGGTAGTGTTGTTGTTGGAAAAGATGCTTGATATGATTTCAATTTTCTTAAAGTTACTGAGGTTGGATTTGTAGCCCAAGGTGTGCTACAAATCTTAGAGAATGTTCCCTGTGCACTTGAGAAGAATGTGTATTCTGTTGCTTTTGGATGGAATGTCCTGTAAATATCTATTAAGTCCATCTGGTCTAATGCTTCATTCAGGGCCTGTGTTTCCCTATGGATTTTCTGTCTGGATGATCTGTCCATTGCTGTAAGTGGGGTGTTAAAGTCCCACACTATGACTGTGTTACTGTCAATTTGTCCTTTTAAGGTTGTTAGCAGTTGCCTCATATATTGCGGTGAACCTATGTTGGCTGCATAGATATTTCAAATTGTTATATCTTCTTCTTGGATTGATCCTTTGAACATTAGGCAGTGACCTTCCTTGTCTGTTAAAATAGTCTTCATTTTAAAGTCTGTTTTATGAGTATTGCTACTCCAGCTTTCTTTTGATTGCCATTAGCATGGAATATTTCTTCCATCCTCTCACTTTCCATTTGTATGTGTCCCTAGAAGTGAAGTGGGTCTCATGAAGACAGCATATATATGGATCTTGTTTGTGTATCCATTCAGCCAGTCTATGTCTTTTGGTTGGGGCGTTTAGTCCATTAACATTTAAGGTAATTACTGATATGTATGTTCTTGTTGCCATGTTATTAATTGCTTTGGATTTGTTTTTCGTGCTGTTTTTTCTTCCCTTCTTCTCTATTCTCCCTCTTCGGGTTTGATAACTATCTTTAGTGTTGTATTTGAGTTGACTTTTCTTATTTGTTTGTGTGTCAATTGTGGATTTCTGGTTTGCAGTTATTCTGAAGTTTTGAGATATATATGTATATATACATATACATATACATGTATATATATATGGGATTGTTTTCAGTTGTTGGTCTGTTAATTGCAAGTGCATCTCCAGTGTCCTGCATTTGTACCCACCTCTTCTCATGATTTCTGAGTTTGGTGGCATAATTGTGTGTGGATGATTTCATATCTTTACTGTATATATACCTTTACTGGTGAGCCTTGTCAGTTGTGGTATTTTTGTTTCCTGTTGCGACCTTTTCTTTTCTGCCTAGAGAAGTGCCTTTAGTATTTGTTGTAAAGCTGGTTTAGTGTTGCTGAATTCTCTTAGCTTCTGCTTCTCTGTGAAACTTTTGCTTTCTCCTTCAAATCTGAATGAGAGCCTGGCTGGGTAAAGTAATCTTGGTTGGAGGTCTTTTCCTTTCATCATGTTAAGTATATCATGCCACCCCCTTCTGGCCTGCAGAGTTTCTGCCGAAAAATCTGCCAAAAACCTTATTGGGGTTCCCTTGTATGTTATTTGTTTCTTTTCCCTAGCTGCTTTCAAGATTTTCTCTTTGCCTTTAATTTTGGTCAGTTTGATTAATATGTGTCTCAGGGTATTCCTCCTTGGGTTTATTTTATATGGTACTCAATGCACTTCCTGGATTTGAGTGAGGGCTTCCTTTCCTGTGCTAGGGAAGTTTTTGGCTATTATCTTTTGGAATATTTTCTCTGTCTCCTTCTCTCTCTCTTCTCCTTCTGGCACCCGTATAATATGGATGTTGGTGCATTTAACGTTGTCCCAGAGTTCTCTGAAACTCTCTTCATTTGTTTTCAATCTTTTTTCTCTTTTCTGTTCCACATCCGTAATTTCCACTAGTCTCTCTTCCACCCTGCTTATTCGTTCTTCTGCTTCCCATACTCTGCTGTTAGCCACTTCTGGTGAATTTTTTATTTCAGTTATTGTATTTTGCATCTCTTCTTGTTTAAGTTTTTTATCTTGTATCTCTTTGCTCAGTGTTTCCTCTAAGTTATCCATCTTTGCCTCCAGTTTATTTCCAATGTCCTGCATCATCTTTAGCATTAGCAATCTAAAGTCTTTTTCCTGGAGGCTGACAATCTCCTGATCACTTAGCTGTTTTTCTGGGCTTTTTTTCTTTCTCCCTCATCTGAGTTCTAGTTCTCTGTCTTTTCATTTGTATAGGTTTTTGGTGTGGTGACATTTTTATAGATGGTAGAGTTGTAGCCTCTCTTACTTGTGGTGCCTGTCCCCTTATGGCTGAAATTGGTACAGAGGCTTGCTGTAGGCTTCCTGATGGGAGGGGATGATGCCTGCCCCCTGGTAGGTGGAGCTGATTCCTATCCCTCTGGATGGGATTAGAGGCGGGTGAGTGCCTGGGGGAGGGGGGTCTTTAGGTAGCCTGTTTACTGAGGGGCCGGCTGTGATCCCACCCAGATTGTTGTTTGCCTTGGCGCTTTTCAGCACTGATGGGTGGGACCAGATTTTCCCAAAATGGCTACCTCCAGAGAAGGGCATGCTGCTGAATATTCCAGAGAGTTTTGCTGCCAATGTCCTTCCCCCAAAACAAGCCACATTCACCCGTCTTTTCCCAGCAGGTCCTCCAAGACTGACCCAGATTCCTGTGGAGACCTTGCTTTGTCCTGGGACCCAGTTCATGTCAATGACTGTGTGTACCTTTTAAGAATGGGGTCGGTCTCTATTTCCCCCAGTCCTGTGGATCTCCTGTGCACAAGCCCCACTGGCCTTCAATGCCAGACGCTCCAGGGGCTCTTTATCCCAGTGCCAGATTCCCACATGTGGGAGTTTGATGTGGGGCTCAGAACTCTCACTCCTGTAGGTGAGTCTCTGAAGCAGTTACTTTCCAGACTGTGGGGCTTTCCACTCAGGTGGTATGGGATTGCTTATATTGTGTAGTTGCCCCTCCTACCTCTTGATGTGGCTTCCTCTTTGTCTTCTGGAATAGGATATCTTTTTGAATGTTTCCAGTCCATTTGGTTGAAGATTGCTCAGCATTTAGTTGTAAATTTTGTTGTTTTTAGGAGAGAAGTTGAGCTCCAGTCCTTGTATTCTGCCATCTTAATCCCATCTCCTAAGGATTTTTTTTTTTTTGCATATTGTTCTTGAACCCTGTCACCTTGCTAAACTTACTTATTAGTTTTAGTGTTTTTATTTATTTTTTTTCCTAAGATTCCATTTGAGGGAGTTCTTATTGTGGCTTAGTGGGTGACAAACCAGACTAATATCCATGAGGATGTGGGTTCTATCTCTGGCCTTGCTCACTGGATTAAGGTCCAGCATTGCCTTGAGCTGTGGTGTAGGTCACACATGTGGCTTGGATCCCTTGTTGCTGTGGCTGTGGTGTAGGCCAGCAGTTGCAGCTCTGATTCAACCCTTAGCCTGGAAACCCCTGTATGCCGCAGGAGCGGCTATAAAAAAAAGCAAAAAAAAAAAAAAAAAAAAAAGATTCCATCTGAATTTTCAAGAACATCATGTCATCTGTGAATAATCATAGTTACTTCTTTTTTAAATGAAATGCAGATGCATTTTATTTAATTTTCTTGAAGTATTGTTCTGGATAGAACCTCTAGTGTAATGTTGAGCAAAAGAGATGGGTGCAGATATCCTCATCTTACTCCTGATCTTAGGAGTAAAGCAAGCTGCCTTTCTCTATTTAATATGTTGTTAGTTATAGATATTTTGTAAATGCTCTTTATGAAGTTAAGAAAATTCTCTTGTTATATTTTGTCACATGGTTTCTTTATTATCTATTGAGATCATGTCTTTTTTTTTCCATTTTAGTTTGTTTCTGTGGTGAATTACATTGACTTTATTTTTTATTTTTTTTTAGGGCCATACCCACAGTATATGGAAGTTCCCAGGCTAGGGGTTGAATTGGAGCTATAGCTGCTGGCCTACACCACAGCCACTGCAACACTTGATCATTAACCCACTGAGTGAGGCCAAGGATTGAATGCATATCCTCATGGATCCTAGTTGGGTTTCTTAACTGCTGAGCCCTGAAGGGAACTCCCTACATTGACTTTAGAATAATTAAATCATTCTTGCATTTTTTTTTTTTTTTTTTTTTGCATCCCTACATCGTATGGATTTCCTGGGCCAGAGACTAGATCAGAGCCACAGTTGCAACCTATTCCACAGCTGCAGCAACATTGGATCCTTAACCTGCTATGCTGGGTCTGGGATCGAACATGAATTCTAGCATTCCAGAGGTGCTGGTGATCTTGTTGTGCCACATTGGGAACTTTCAACCTTGAAATCTTGTGATAAATCTCTTTTGGTTATGATATTACTATATATATATATATGACTAACTTACCAAAATATATATATATTTGAATACCATATATGTATATACCAAATATATACATATTTGAATTTAAATAACCAAAATTATTTTAAGAGTCATCATGACTGTTTTTATGAGAAGTGTTTGTTTGTCATTTTCTTCTCTGATAATGTCTTTGTTTTAGTATCAATATAAGGCTGGCCCCATAGAATGAGTTTGGAAGTGTTGCCTGTCCTTCAATTTTCTGGAATATCCATATAAAGTGGTATTGTTTCTTTCTTAAATATTTGGTAGAATTCATTAAAGAGGCCATCTGGTCCTGTAATATTCTTTGAAGGAAGGTTTTTTCAACAACAAATTCAATTTCTTTAATAGATATAGGACTATTCAGAATATTTCTTCTTAAGTGACACTTAGTCTTTAGATGAACTTTCATTCAATCCAAGTTGATGATTGCATTAGCATAAAATTTTTAATAATATTCCTATATTATGTTTATAAGGGTAAAATTTGTATTTTGTTACTTCAATCATTCCTGATATTGATAATTTGTATTTTTTCTCTTTTCCTTGATCAGTATAAGTAGAGGTCTGTTAATTTTATTGATCTTAAAGAATCAGTTATTTCATTTGCACTCTCTTTTGTTTTTCTGTTTTCTATTTTATTGGTTTATGCTCTGATGTTTATTATTTCCTTTCTTTGTTGTTGTTTTGATTTAATTTGCTCCATATAGTCTAGATTCCTAGATGGAAGCTGAGGTCAGTGATTTGAGATCTTTTCTAATTTGGGCATTTAGGGCTATCAATTTCCTTCTCAATATTACTTTAGTGGCATCCTAGAAATTTTTATATGATTGTGCTTTCCTGAATTCTAGAATAACTTCTAATTTCATTTTGACTTCTTTGACCTTTGGATGGATCATTTAGAACTGTTACTCAATTTCCAAGTTTTTAGGAAATTTCCAGATATCTTTGTGCTATTAATCTCTAATTTAATTCCATTGTAATCAGAGAACATTCCTTATTTAAAGTCAAATTTTCATAAGTTTATTGAGATTTAATTTATGGCCCAGAATATGGCCTACTCTGATAAAAATACTATACACACTTGAGAAGAATGTGTATTCTGCTATGGGAAAAATGGTGGAATGTTCTGTAAATGTAAATTAGGTCAAATTGATGGGTAGCGTTATTCAAGTTTACTATATCTTTATTGATTTTGAGTCTCTTTATTCTATGAATCATTAGAGGGGCTTTAGATTCTCCAATTGTAATTGCGGATTTGTCTCTTTTTCTCATAGTTCTGTCAGTATTTGCTTTAGCATTTTAAAGTTTTATAATTATGGCACAAAAACTTGGGATTTTTAGGTTCCATTGATGAATGAATTCATTTATCATTATAGAATGACCTTCTTTAACTAAGGTAATATTCCCCTGTGCTTTGAAATCTAGTTTGATAACAATTTAGCTAATACTGCTTTCTTTTGATTTGGTATTTGTATAAAATCTTTTTCTATCCTTTTACTTTTCTTTCTTTCTTTCTCTTTAAGGTAGGCTTCTTATAGGTACCATTTGGTCTTTTTTCTTTTCTTTTCTTTTTTTTTTTGGTCATTTTTTTGTTGTTATTGTTGTTGTTGTTGCTATTTCTTGGGCCGTTCCCGTGGCATATGGAGGTTCCCAGGCTAGGGGTCGAGTTGGAGCTGTAGCCACCGTCCTACGCCAGAGCCACAGCAACGCGGGATCGGAGCCGTGTCTGCAACCTACACCACAGCTCAAGGCAACGCCGGATCGCCAACCCACTGAGCAAGCCAGGGACCGAACCCGCAACCTCATGGTTCCTAGTCGGATTCGTTAACCACTGTGCCACAATGGGAACTCTTCTTTTTTCTTTTCTAATCTGCAAATATTTGCTTTTTTATTAGGGTGTTTATATGGTTTATAGTTAATGAAAAAGCCACACCCACATTTGCTGTACCTTCAGTCTTCTCTTATATTTAATGAACAACTCCCATTTTCTTTTTCCAGGCCAAAAACAACAACAACAACAGAAAATGAAAACAAAAAAAAACCCCTTAGAGTTAGTTATACTTGATTCTTCTTTCTCTCTTGCAATCCCCATCCAATCTGTTAGGACAATCTGTTAGTTCTACTTTAAATCTATATTCAGAATTGGACCAATTCTCATAATATTCACTATGCTACCTTGTGCCACCTTGTGCTATCACCTTGCATTTGCATTAAGTCAAAAGTTACTTAACTTTTTTCTCTGCTTCTTCCCTTTTTTTCTTCTCAAGACAGCACCTAGAGTGTTGCCTTGAAAGTGTAAATCAGATCATGGCATTCTTCTCAAAACCCTATAGTCATTTCCTATTTCACTCAGAATAAAGGCTAATATCCTTCTAATATCAACCAGGATCCCAAATAATCTGTCCCCTCATACTCTCTATCCTCATCTTTTATTAATTTTTTTCCCAACTTCCTCTATTTCAGCTATACTACTCTCCTTGTTATTCCTTGAACATGCTGTGCCCTTTTTTTCTTAGAGCCTTTGAACTGGCAGTTCTTTTCCTGAACACCCTTCTTCTGATATATCCCTCAGCTCCTTTAAATCTTTGCTCATATCTTACTTTCATACCAATATCCATCCTAATAACTACGTTAAAAATTTCAAACACCCCACTTCCCAAACCCAGCATACTTGATTCTCTAACCTCTTCAACTTCTTCTTTATTAAGCTTATCATTTTATAACATATTAATTTCCTTTCTTATTAGTTTATTTTTGTCATTGCTCTCTCACTTCACTAGGATTTAAACTCCACAATACAGGGATCATTTTGCTTATTGATATATTCTAAGCATCTATAAGAGTACTTGGTTCATAACATGCACTTAAGTATGATTGGTTGAACTAAATAAATAAAAATGTTTTATATTTTGATGTGAATATTTGACCTTTATTTTATTTTTTTATTGAAATAGAGTTGATTTACAGTGTTGTGTTTGATGTGAACATTTTGTTACAGGAATATTAGAATCATCAAAAGAGCTGACTCAAAATCCGCTTACTGCCACCATCACTAAAAGGCTATGTCTGTTGTCCTGTTTTAAGCAGGGGCTGTGGATACTTGGCATCAGAGTTTGTGTCTTATGCTATAGGTAATAAAATGCATGCTTTTTTTTTTTATCAGTTGTACTATGCGAGATGACATGTTTTAGAAAAATGAATGGTGGTCATGTGAAGAAGGGTTTGGATGAGAAAATATTGCTAACAGAAAAATCACTCAGGAGAGACTCTTGTGTATCTCTGTTCCAGGGACATTGAACTACTTGGGTATCTCTTAGTCTGCCTTGCATCTCAGTGCCTTGCACATGCTATTTCTTCTTCTTGATATACTCTTCAAAACCATACATCTGTATCTGAATCTCTCAAGGAAAATCAGTTTTTTCTTCTCCAGATTTCTAGAGTATTTAACATGCTGTTTCCAATTGTTTGATTATGCATCTGTTTTCACAACTATACTTTGATATCTGCTTTTTAAAAAGTAATGTGAGCCGAATAACAAGCTTGGTATTGGTACGGTGCATTCAATTGGCCAATAAATGATTTGGGGATGATTGAACAAGATGATGAGAAAGTGAGTACCATTGCGATGGGGACCGAGAAGAAAGAGAGAGAGAAGAGAAAAGAGACAGAGGGGGAGGGAAGGAAGGAGGGGAGGAGAGACAGAGGGAGGGAGGGAGGGAGTCTGTATGTCTGTGAGCATGTGTATATAGCAGAGTTTTTTTTTTAATTTTTATTGGAGTATAGTTGACTTACAATTTTGTTTTAGTTTCAGGTGTACAGCGAAGTGAATCACTTATACATATATGCATTCTTTTTTCCCACCTAGATTATTACAAACTATTGAGTAGATTTCCCTGTGTGATACAGTAGATTCTTGTTAATTATTTATTTTATACCGAAGTGTGTGTATGTTTTTTTTTTTTTTTTTTTTTTTTTTGCCATTTCTTGGGCCACTCCTGCGGCATGTGGAGGTTCCCAGGCTAGGGGTCGAATCGGAGCTGTAGCCTCCGGCCTACGCCGGAGCCACAGCAACGCGGGATCCGAGCCTCCTCTGCGACCTACAACACAGCTCACGGCAATACCGGATCGTTAACCCACTGAGCAAGGGCAGGGATTGAACCCTCAACCTCATGGTTCCTAGTCGGATTTGTTAACCACTGTGCCATTATGGGAACTCCCCCCCCCCTTTTTTTTTTTTTGTGTATGTTATTACCATCTTCCTGATTCACCCTCCCATGAACAGTTTCCCCTATGGTAACCTTAAGTTTGCTTTTGAAATCTGTGAGTTTGCTTCTGTTTTGTAAGTTCTTTTGTGTCATTTGATAAATTCCACATAGAAGGGATATCATGTGATATTTGTCTTTCTCTGTCTAGAAAGAGTTTATCAGCTGGATGTGAGTCATCAAGGAAATAGAGAAATCAAGGATGTCATTTTTTTTTTTTTTTTACTTTTTGCTTTTTTAGGGCCTTACCCAAGGCATATACAAGTTCCCAGGCTAGGGGCTGAATTGGAGCTGTAGCTGCCACAGCAATACGGGATCTGAGCCTTGTATACGACCTACACCACAGCTCAGGGCAACCCTGGATCCTTAACCCATCGAGCGAGACCAGGGATGGAACCCTCATGCTCATGGATACTAGTTGGATTTGTTTCCACTGTGCCACAACAGGAACTCCCAAGGATGTTAGATTTTAGCCCTGTCCTTTGAATAAATATTTGATTCACCAGGAACACTAAGTGCTGTGGTAGACAAAAAAAAAAAAAAAAAAAAAATACTGTCTGTATTCTTCTTTTGGAGACATTCAGAAAATATCTCTGAAATGTGTTACATGCTTTCTAAATTATAAAGAAAAATATGATGATTTTACAGAGACTTGGAACATAAGTCCAAATCTAATTCAACTAAATGTTGAAAAAAAGTGCTTTTTCCAGCACAGTATTGTATATCCATTGTCAGTGTAGCCACATTTGTAATCGAGAATATCTTTAAAAAAAAAATCACCTGGTTAAAATATCGGTAAGCTTTTCGTCTATTTTTTTTTTTTTTTTTTTTTTTTTTTTGCTATTTCTTGGGCTGTTCCCAGCGGCATATGGAGGTTCCCAGGCTAGGGGTCAAATTGGAACTGTAGCCACCGGCCTACACCAGAGCCACAGCAACACGGGATCCGAGCCTTGTCTGCAACCTACACCACAGCTCACGGCAACACTGGATCTTTAATCCACTGAGCAAGGGCAGGGAACCAATCCGCAACCTTATGGTTCCTAGTCGGATTCGTTAACCACTGCGCCACGATGGGAACTCCTGGTAAGCTTTTCTATGAGAGAATTATAAAGCAGCGATGGGATAGCTTGGGTGCTAGCATATATCTGAATGAGTCACACAGGGTACTAAAGATGCTGACTGAGAATAATTTATCTGGAGGAAATCCAGAGATCAGTTCAATTTGGTGAATGCTAATCTGGACATCAAGGGTCCAGTTCAGAGTAAGATAAAACTAAATGAGTGGACATTCTCCTCCATGGCAAATTGGTTTGTTGTAAGAATCTGCCTTTAACTGAATCAATTAAAAACTGCAAATCCACAGTGAAATTTCTAGAAGAACATCCCAAAGTATGAAATAAGGGACAAACTTACTCAGATTTACTCCTTTCACTTGTCATTAGCTATCTTGAATGTGTCAATGAGAGAAGAATTTTAATTGAAACAGGTTCTTATAAAGCTCTATTAATTTAAATGCACAGCACACATGAATTAATATCAGACCAGTCTTAGAAATTATGGGTGGAGTATGTGCTAATTTCTGTGACTAGGTATATATGATTTTAAATAAGGTATTTGGAGGTACTTTCCACAGTTGTGTTATGTGGAAATGGGGATAACCATCTTCAAAAACCTCTGTTATGAAGAGAAAAGAAAATGAAGAAAGGAATCTCTTTGAAGAAAGAGTATCCTTTCCATAGTATGTGGGGACGTGATCGCTTCTTTTCTATATACCAGGAAGCTTCCATTTCTGAATATTTCTTCCTGTATCCACCACCATGAGAAAAAACTATTCAATAAATCGTATTTTACAAGCGGGCAGATTACTGTGTTAAAAATCAGGTAGTTATGGTCTATTCTGTTGTATATAGCTGGGCAGATGGTGGACTCAGTAATTCTTGCCATTTCTCATCTTTTACTCTCTTTTATTTTCACCACTTCTGTGAATGTACAGGAAAAGTTAACTGAGCCAGGGCTCATGGTGTAAACCCAGCTGACTCTTGATTCCATTTCTCCACAGGCATGTAGATCCATATAGATTCCAATTAGTTGAATTAAAACTGTGTAGTTGTTGGAGGGGTATTCAGAGAAGTTTATTTTTTCTCATCTGAATATGGCTTTACACAAAGAACACATTGACAAACATACACAAAATACAGGCATGCTTTTAGTCCTCTCTATACATAATGTGAAAGAAAGGAAAGGATTTCCTAACCTAGGATCAGAGCAGAGGATTCTGTTTGTCATCTTTCTAGGCAGTGTGTTTTTCAGGCTGATAGTAGAGAATAGGGACCTTGCTGCTTCAATGGCCTGAGAGTTCCTTCCCAAGAGACCTGGAGGAGGCTGACAGCACTGTTGTTAGTGGTTGTAACAGGTACAGCAGACTATCCTATTACTTTAGGCAACCCTGAAGACAGTGGTATTTGCTTGGGGGTAGGTCATAGACATATCTCAGATCCTGCATTGCTGTGGCTGTGGTGTAGGCCGGCAGCTACAGCTCTGATTGGACCCCTAGCCTGGGAACCTCCACATGCTGTGGGTGCAGCCCTAAAAAGCAAAACAAACAAACAAACAAACAAACAAACCAAACAAAAAAAGGCTTTTGGCATCATCTTGAGAGTTTAGCATAATGTCTGGCAAATGGCCAGTGCACAATAAAGATCTATGAGGAATAAATAAATACTAGAGCCCTCTCTGTTTATGGGGAAGCGAGTCCTGCAACACAGTTGAAAGTCACACAGCTTGGTAACAACAGGCCAAGATAAGAAGCCACCTGTTTTGGTGAATCTCAGTCCATTAATTTTAAAATTGTTCCCACTTCTTCTTGAATTGCTTTGGTATTGCTTAAAACTACAACTCTTCTCAAGAGTAAAGGGAAAAAAATCAACCCTCTACCTGCAAAGCTAATGGAGCTGAGGAATCAAAAGACAGCCTTGAGACACAGTATTGTGAGAAGTCTAATTTTACATTGGATGCCAGAAACTAGAAGCAAGAAATTATTCAGCTTTTTTGAATAAGGTATCCACTTAAACAACAGTGATAGTTTCTGATATGGTAGCTCTATGTATGTGTGTTAATTCTTTCTCATCTAATCTTGATGTCTGAGATCTTTGAAAGGTTGTAAGAAATCATGGGAAAGGTTGGCCAAAGTACAGAGGGAGTTCATTTTGTTTATAGCACTCATTGCCTGGATCCTTCAGCAGGATTTTCCCAGAAAGATGTCATTGAAAATTGACCTGACTTTTAAGGAGAAAAAAAATTAAAATATCATTAGAAAAATTTACTAGGCTTAACTTATAATCAAATATTCATTGGTTAAAAATATATATATTTTGTAAATTCAAATAAATTTTAGGAATTTAACCTAATTAAAAATACAGGTTAAAAAAAAAAACCCTCACATATTTTCCAAATTCATAGAATTCAAGCTATAATAGAAATACTTTGCCTTTCTCTTTTAAAATTCACAGTAAAACATTTGAATTGAAAATCTGGAATGTGAGTTGTTTTCACTATTAAAGACTGGAAATTTTAGCAAGATTTCAGAAATCTCTTGCTTGTAATCCTTGAAGCATTAGTGTATTAAATTATATTTTAGGATTAAATTTTGAAATAGAATGCCTGTTATTATGTTTAATACTTTAATGTAAACCCCTGAAAGTAATGGCATTGTATGTTCACTGAACCAACACTTTGTATCTGACATTGCCAGGTTAGTGTATGGAGATAGAAAAGAGGTAAATTTCAAAGTCTGCCCTCTGTCCTTAGTGGAGCTGAGTACAAGGAACTGTGGAGTCATAAAGATTCCAAAGAGGAAATGTTTCTTGGACCACAGAGCATGGGCTACAGCTCTGTGTAGAATGTCTGCTGAGGTTGGATATACTATATTTTCTTCTGGAGTGATTATCTTAAGTACTTTGAAGCTTATACTGTACCTTTAAATACTTGAATTCAAATGATTTGGGTAGCTGCTTGGGGCAGATCTAATAGCATCCTTTAAAAGTACTCAGAATGAAAAAAGAAGAAAAGAAGAAAAAAGAAAGGGCTCAGAAAATAAGTAATGAGGTCCTAACAGCTATAAGCACAGGGAGCTATACCCAGTCTCTTGGGATAGACAATGAGAGAAGATAATATAAAAAAAATAATATATATATATATATATATACACACACACATATACATATATATGTATACATCTTATACATATAAGATGACTGGGTCACTATGCTGTTCAGCAGAAATTGACACACCACTATAAATCCACTATACTCTAATAAAAATAAAATAAAAAATAAACATACTCAGAAAGATTCCATATACACTACTATATACAAAATTGATGGGTAACAAAGATCTACTGTATAGCATGGGGAAATCTATTTAATACTCTGTGATAGTCTATATGGGGAAAGAATCTGAAAAAGAATGGATATACATGTATATGCATGGCTGATTCATTTTCCTGTACACCTGAAACTAATACAACACTATGTTATTGTCCAATAAAAAAAAAATACTCAGAAAGTGACTTTAGAAGAGTGAGATTGAGTTTGGAAAGGCCTCAGGTGTGATCAGTGGTTGCTCACCTGGAGTGCACTTAGCACAGGTGGCAGAGATCAGGATGAAAGGCAAGGCATTTGAAGCCAGTCTTCCCGAGGCCAAAGGTCAGCTCTGATAGTTACTTATTTTGTGCCCTTAGACAAGTTAATCCATAAATCTTACTTCCTTTTTTTATTTGAACAAATGTGGATGAAAATAGCATCTACCTTTATAGAGTTTTGATGAAATATTAAATGGGTTTATTCTTATAAATTAGAGCAGTTTCCAACACATAAGGGCTCAGTAAGTGTTACTACATGGTAACAAAAATAAGTATTAACGTTTTTTTTCTTGGTCTTTTTTGCCATTTCTTGGGCCGCTCCCGTGGCATGTGGAGTTTCCCAGGCTAGGGGTCAAATTGGAACTGTAGCCACTGGCCTACACCAGGGCCACAGCAACAGCGGGATCCAAGCCGTGTCTGCGACCCACACCACAGCTCAGGGCAATGCCGGATCCTTAACCCACTGAGCAAGGCCAGAGATAAAACCCACAACCTCATGGTTCCTAGTCGGATTCGTTAACCACTGCGCCACAACGGGAACTCCAGTATTAAGGTTTTTAACACAACATTCTTCATGACATTTTTATATTTAAAGACAACAAAACAACTGAACGCTGTTACCTGCCTACATGTCTTCACCATGAAAAACACTTGTGAAGGTCTGATTAGAATTGGAGTTGGTCACCTGAAGGGGTGGGGCTCATTGAAATGCTGTATTGTAGGAGAAGATTGGGTTGCGGTGTTACAATACATTCTTCATGACAATAAACAATAGATAGATACCAGAAATAGCAGGCAGGAGTTGTGCTTAAAGACACAGGTAACTGGACACATTTCCGATGACTCTCTCTCTGGGTTGGAGTGAACTGTGAGAGGGCCTGTCTACTCCTTTAAAGAGAATTTGAATTAGGATTTTAATAAAAAAAGTCCAACTCATATTGGTACCGCTCCTCCTAAGTCAGTCTCCTACAAAGGTCTGTCTGTCTGGCGTCATTCAGGCCAACAGAAGGGACTGAGTTTAATTCAGAAGCAAAGGAAAGCTTTATTTTTTGGTCAGAGAATGGAGAGGTGTGAGATTCTGCCCTAGAGCCCTCGGTCCCCCCTCCCCCAGGCCGTGGGCTTGGCGGCTTTATTGGGATCTAGTCTGCAGAGGGGGAGGGGCGGAGTGCTCACAGGTGGACTGCTGCGCTGGGGCGGGGCATCTCAGCAGGAGGCCTGCGCCCGCCATCTTGAATCAAGAGGTTGCGCTGTGCAGAGCTTCCGCGGGCGGTTGGCCGAGCTGAGGTCCCCGTTTCTTATAAGGTACTCTGGTCTGAAGTGTCGGGGGTTCGAGGCCTCGCTGCATGTGGTACCCTATGAACAAGTGAAACTAGACTGAGCGCAAAGGAAAAAAAAAAGGTTAGACTTTATTTTATTAGCCGGATTTTATTTTTATTTCCTGAAAATTTTAAGTGGGCTGTCGGTGACAAGAAGGGATAGATTTATTACCTGGATGAAGGGAGGCAGATATCAGTAATCTACATGTAGTGAATTTCATCTGGATATAAGTCTGTGAGGAAAAAAGAAAAAGAGGGTGGGTGTTGATGGTAAAGGTTGGACAAACTCATGTGAGATAGTCCAATTCAAGGGAAATATTATGTGCTTTAGTATTTTAGAGAGATTGAATCTGACATATTTTTCCTAATTTCCCTGATACTCAGTTTCCTCATATGTGAAATGCGTGCAACATTTCCTACTTCCAGGGTTGTTATGAGGAATAAATATACCAAAGCATGCATATAGGACATGATTAATTCCTGTTAAGTATCTCTTCCTTAATCTGGGAATTCCAAATAACTTGCTCTCGCCATTTGGGAGGAAAGCTGCTCTCGGAAAGTAGGGATGGATTACTACTGGAAGGTGCTCCTTCCTTCTAACCTTCCACCATGCTTTCTGTAATCCTGTATCTGGTGGGTAGGCTTCTTTTCTCTCAAAAGTTATCCTTTTGTTGCTAAGGCTTCAATCAAGAAAATATTAGGGACAGACTCACAGACATACAAAATAGACTTGTGGTTGCCAAGGAGGAGTTGGGAGAGAGTGGGTGGGATGGACTGGGAGTTTGGGGTTATTAGATGCAAACTATCACACTTAGAATGGATAATCAGTGAGGTCCTACTGTATAGTACGGGGAACTACATCTAATCACTTGTGATAGGACATGATAGAAGACAATATGAGAAAAAGAATGTATATGTATGTATGACTGGGTCACTTCACTGTACTGCGGACATTGGCACAACACTGTAAATCAACTATAATAAAAATAAATAAGAGAAAATATTAGGGATGCGAGTGTGCAGCTACAGCATTCCCAAAGCTGTTTAACTTATCTCTTTTTATATGTAGTTTTTAAAATGTGTAAATATTAAATCATTGAATTTGGTTTTCAATGAGGAGGAGAAAAAGAAAAAAAGAAATAGATGCACACAGAGGGGGCAGAAGAACTCAGTCTCTGAATTACAGCCTCTGCTGATGCAGACAAATGGTGGCTGCCAGTGTGCTGTGTTTTACAGAGCCCTGGAGCATGGCCAGCCATTCTCCACCTTAATATTTAATAGGCATTTGTATTGAAATACCACATAAGTATTAGAGATGTTAATTGCTCATAACATTTTAATCATTTTTTTTTAATTCAGCAGGCTGTTAGTCATGAAATAAAGAATGCTATTTGGCTAGGTTGAGATTTTAATGTTCAGCTCTTAAATTTTTCTGAGATAATGTTTCTGTGAAAACTTAGTAATAAATAGTTTGTATTTGCATCATGCCTTACTCCAAAGAGATCAAAGTCCTGATCAGAAACTCACTGAGACCTGGGAAGGATTCCTGGCTCTTCTGTACTCTGCTCAGCTTTCCTGCAAATGCTGCTCCTAGCAGCAGCTCTGACCTATGGGGAAACTGTCTCTTTTATGTAGCATCAGCTTCTTGAAGTTCTGCTCAGTTGCTTATCCCTTGTGGCAAACATCTCAAACCTGAAGCTTCAGTGCCCGTCTAGTTCTAGCACACTTATTGAATGATTGTTTTTTTTTTTTTCATGTTTTTGGTACAGTTTCATTTAAAAATCAGTTTTAGTTTAGAGAGCGAGATGCAAAATATCTGTTTAAAAGTGTGAAGTTAAACAATTTCTAGTAACCTCTTAGGACAGTAGAAGAACCAATACCTGAAGGTAAACAGTGAGAGAATGTATTTTAATAGAAAATTCTTACATAATCTGAGACTTTTCTGATCATTCATAGTATATATAGTCCATGTTCTAAAATTCCCTTTGTTTTTTTTAAGTGAAACATGCTATCCTCCATGCTGTTAATGTGTTTCTTTTCACTGCTGTGAAGGCTTATTCTTTTTTTGTCTGTTCAAAAGTTACTTCTTCTGAGAAGCTTTTCCATACTTGACCATAGATTCAATTTGTCATATTTATTCCAGCCTAAATGATTCCTCAAATCTTGTAGCCCTTATCCATGGCACTGTAATTATTTGTATGCATGTTTATCTCTCACAGTGTCCTATGAATGCTTTGAAAAGAGATCACCTTATTGTTTTCTAAATGTTTTCTGTCTAACATAGTGCTTGCTGGACACATATAAAGTGTTCAGAAATGTTTTTAGAATGAAGGATTTCTGTAAATTACCATAAGATTTTATGAAATTTAAAACTACAACAGATGTTCCATTTCACATAGGCACCTCTCTTCACACCAAATTATCATCACTTTAGGAAACTTTCTGTTGTTGGTGCTTTAAAAACAATTAAACCATTTCCTTTATTAACTTTAAATAAGCATTGGAGAAAGGACTCGGGAAAGGGAAATAACCCTGTAGTCTTAAATGAAAATTAGATAAAAAATAATTATGGAATTAACTTTCTAAGGTGAATTTGCTTTGTTAAATGAAAGATTGTGGGTGTTTATATAGAAAGGAAAATACCTGCTTATGAAAGGCAATGAGGAGGTTCAATTTTTGGAAATTTCTATAGATAGTTTCAATGTAATTCTTTGCAGTTTCATTGCTAACACAATATGGTCACTTTTTTGCTCTTGTGTATTAAATTCAGCTCTTCATTTTTTGTCTCATTTTGTCTGCTTGAGTTTTATGGCACACAGTCTAATCTTTAAGAGAATGTGGGTGTAACTTTTTCATTCATCCTTACTCTGTA
Source organism: Sus scrofa (assembly GCF_054392235.1). NCBI lineage: Eukaryota > Metazoa > Chordata > Mammalia > Artiodactyla > Suidae > Sus > Sus scrofa. The sequence continues at coordinate 167,198,809 of NC_139395.1, forward strand.
GAACCTTGAGGCAGTTTTTCAACAAAATAGTTCAGTGAATTGCTGTAGGCCACAGAGCAAGTAAATTGTAATGAAGGGATGCAAGTTCAGGCCTCTTACTTCCCTTGATTCCCATCCTACTCTATGAAGATTAAAATGTTCTATCCTTAGACCACATATTTCATAATGGTCTATAAAAAAGTATAGAGTTTCTAAGATAATGTGACTCTCCATAAAGAAATAAAGATCTATATAAACAATAGAACCCTAATACAACATAAATGGAATAAAGAGCTTCCATTCCTGAGAAGTTCTCTTAAAGAAATAATAATTAAAATAAGTACAGAGATTTATGCTGAAGGAATTCACGTTAGTATTTATTTTAGTAAAAAAATTGAACCTATTAAATGCTCAACAATGCAGACTGGGTAGAAAAATCATAGTTTATGTTTATGATGAAATATAAAGCAAAAATTCAAGTGTTGGTAGACTTTTCTAAAGGCATGGAGAATGGCCACAGTATAATAATACACGAAAAAAGACAAGAACAAACTGATATATAAAGCATGATTTAAGTTTTTAAACAAAAATGTACACACATACATATTAGAATAAAAAGTCAAAAAATATGAGTTAAGAACACCTTTATTATTTTCATTTTTTTCAGCATTCTATAATGAGGCTATATTGCTGCAAATTTTTTTTCCAAAAAGAAATGTTAAGGTTAATAAAGTTCCATTGATATTTACAGTAGAAAGTTACTTTTCAGGGTTGATTTAGTGTGTGATAGACTTATAAATGATATCTTGCTGCATAGTGTCCTGGGAAAATGCAAATGGATTTTATTTGATGATCATGGGTTGTGCATTAGAGTAACTCTGGTAGAGGGAAGCTTTTGAAAAACATTCTCACCTGGGACTCCCCTCAGTCCTATTGCACAAGCATATCTGGGAATGTAGATGTAGAATCCAGTATAAATATATTTTGTAAAGCTTTCTCCAGGTAATGCAGATACACATCACTAATTATGTTTTGCTACTTTGGTTATAAAGAGACTGGGTCTTAAATCAAGCATAAAAAGAAGAGAGGAGGATGGACAAGTAGGAAACATTTGGCTTCTGGTGGAAAGGATAAGTGAGGCATTCAAAGTTCTCTGAAACATCTTTAAAAACCTGCCTGTTACAATATATAGAATAATAGTTGGTGACTTAACTAACTTCTCTTTTTTTTTTTTTTTTTTTTTTTTTTGGTCTTTTTGTCCTTTTAGGGCCACACCAGCGACATATGCATGTTCCCAGGCTAGGGGTCTAATCAGAGCTGTTGCTGCCTGCCGGCCTGTACCAGAGCCACAGCAATGCCAGATCTGAATCGCGTCTGCGACTTACACCACAGCTCACAGCAACGCCGGAACCTTAACCCACTGAGTGAGGCCAGGGATCAAACTTGCAACCTCATGGTTCCCAGTTGGATTTGTCTCCGCTGTGCCACAGTGGAACTCCCTTAACTACTTTCTTAAACTCAAGAATTGAGGGTAGGCAGGCAGAAGAGGAATGAATAGATAGGGTTTTTTTTGGTTTTGTTTTTTTGTGTTTTTAGTTGAAGTTATGACTTGAGAAAGATAGTTGAATCATTATAAGCATATGCATACCTAAATTGGCAGTCTGATTTAATCAGTATTTCTATCCTTTGGCAGTGTAATGCACATAACTCAGGAAATTCGTATTGCTGTCTTCTATTTTACATAATACTATTTTGGCTATTTTATTTTTATCTAGTTTTTATATCACATCATTTTTTGTTGGTTTTTAGAGTCAGTATTTGTTCAAATTGATCCTAAAATTTGGCAGTTTATTTGCTCCTCATGGTTTCTTTAAAACCATTTTTTCCTTCTTCATTCAAATTTCTTATTATGAAAATTTAGTGGCTCACTGTGAGAACATGAATGGGGTTCTTAGTTTTCTCAAACTTTGAGTGTTTTAAGATATCTGAATTTTACCCTCACACTTGAATATATAAAACAAAATGTGAGCAAATATCAGCAAAATGGAAGAACAAGTCTGTTTTCATTCCCCCATAAACATACTGATTTAACAATTATATGCCTTTATGAGATTTCCAGAACCCAGTCAAGAAATTGTAGAACCCCACATGAGCACAAAGCTGAGAACTGTTGCATTGAAATAGTAAGAGCAATTTCACTTTACATATATGAGCTTCTCCCCCAAGCCAGCAGAGCTCAATGCCAGGAGGGAATGCTCTGCCTTACTACTTACACCTTGGAGGAAAGAGGAGAGTAGAACATGTGTTCTAATGTCCCAACATTTCAGAGGGCTGCACAGAGGACTGGTTTTTGTCTAACCTCACTTAGCTGAAAGAACCAGCATAATTTGAAAGTTGTTGACTGATGGGTTGGCTCAGTTGGGACAAAGCATGCAGCTTGAGGCTTCTCTCTCAGAGGGAAGGGGAGGAGTACAGTGTGTTTCTTGCAGCCCAGCTTTTCAGAGATACTTCAGGGGACTGGTATATGCAATGCTAAAGAGTTGGCATACTTTGGATACCTGCTAGCTTCAGCTTGCTGCTGAAGAGACAGAGAGTTTGCAGTGCCAGAGACAGACAGCAGAGGGAGCAAGAGGGTATAAGCTCCTGAAAAAGAAACTGGCAAGCCTCTCTATTTGAGAAATTTTATGTACAGGTCCAGAGAAATTGTGTCTCAAAATGGTTTCAGAGGCCCCCCAGAATCTACAGCTGGACACAGGTGAGGGTCTTTCCCTGTATAAAGCCAGTTTATAAATTCAGGAAGAGAACACTTTTTAAAATGTGTGGGTATTTACATAAATCTACAAGCCACATGAAGAAAAAGGGGAGCATGGCCCAATCAAAGGAACCCAGTATATCTCCAGAAACCAACACTAATGAAATGGAGGTAAATGAATTATCTGGCAAAGGATTCAAAATAATCTTCATAAAGATGCTCTATGAGCTCAGGGAAATAGTACATGGACAAAATGAGAATATCAGCAAAGAGAAGGGAATTTTAAAAGAGAAAAAAACAAATTTTGGAGCTGAAGAATACAGTAACTACGCTGACAGATTTACTAGAGGAGTTCGACAGGAGACTTACCAAGAAGAAAAAGCATCAGTGAATGTGAAAATAGAAATTTGAAATTACCCAATCAGGAACAAAAAGGAAAAAAGTGAAAATTAGTTTGGAAATCCCAAGGGACATGTAAGATGCCATCAAATGGACCAATATATGTCTTAATGGAGATTCAGAAAGAGGAGAGACAAAAGAGACAGAAAGCTTATTTAAGAAATTAATGGCTCCAGACTTGTCAAATCTGAAGAAGAGAGTGGATATGCAGGTTCAACAAGCCCACCAGAACCCAACTAGGATGAGCTCAAAGAAATTCACAGTGACTCACCTTTATAATCAGCATATCAAAAATTAAAGAGAATTTTGATGTATAGCACAGGGAAATATACCTAGCTATTTGTGATGGAATGTAACAGAGGATAATGTGAGAAAAAGAATGTATATATATCTTTGTATGGTTGGATCACTTTGTTGTACAGCAAAGATTTGCCAGAGTCCAACTCCATCAGCCAGGGTGTTCCTGCGGGGATGGACAGTGTCAGTGAATGCACATGTAGACAGCCTCTTTGTCCCTTCTTTCAGGGCGCTGGACTGCTCAAATTTTATTAGCATAGGCAGCAGTTTATATAGACAGCTTAATTGTAACTTACATTACAGTGCTTAGATCATACTTTTAAAGGTTAAACTTTTAGGTTACATCGTACAGTAGATATACATTGTGTTCTAAGGATTTTAATTAAGACTAATGGATGCAATACATCATGTAAAACTATAATGAGTACAAAACATCATGTGGAAAAAACATTATATGAAAATAAGATGATTCAGTATAAAACGTTTTGTGGTTACTTTTAGCAAGCACCACCTGTTATTGTTTTAAGCTAATCTTTAACAACTAGAAAGGTCAAAAGCACAAGAATTTGACATTTACAAAAATTCATCTTTTAGATTAAAGCTTGGGGTACTAACTTCAAAGTGTTATGGTCGGGACAGTATGAGAAAATATTTTTTATATCAAAGCAACTTAATTTCCTAAAACTTAAAAGCTTTCTACAAAATTCATTAAAAGTAAGATTATTATTATATTTTTCCATCAAGAATAATGTATGTCTAACCTATTCTAAACTATTGTACATTACACAATTACCTAACTCTAAAACCTATTCTTACTTGTAACAAACTAATGAATACTTTGTTTTTACCTACGTTGGATCTGAATGGGGGAATTCCACCAAGGTGAAGCTCTTATTATTTTAGTACTGTTCCAAATTTTTGTTGTTCCAATTTTATTGAGTCACAAAACAATATAGGAAAATAACAAAGAATAACAAAAAACAGGAAAGACTGAATAATAAGTAAATAACAGGAAAGACTGATTTTTCCAAGAAGCGATTTTTATTCTTGCACTGTTGTACAAAGCATTCATTTTGTTTTTGTTGCCATTGTTGTTGGGTTAGCAGGTGAGCCTCATTGTTTTTAGAACTTGCCCTCAGAACTGTGTGGCCATGTAAGCCCTTCTCCCTGTTTCTAAACCTGCCCTCAGGTAGGCTTTTTTTCCTCGGTTAGGAACCCTGCCTTTGAAATTGTGCCAACAGACTAGTTCCCTTCCTTGGCCTCCTGCATCTCCTCAGCTCCCCGCAGAGATTGACAGAACATTGTAAATCAACTGTAAAGAAAAAAAGAGAATTTTGAAAGCAGCAGGAGAAAAGCTATGCATCATACACAAGGTAACTCTGAGAAGAAAATTTTCCAGTAGAAACCTTACAAGGCAAAAGGGAGTGGGATGATATAGCCAATAAATGGATTTTTCAGGAGAAATCTTACAAGTCGTAAGGCAGTGGGATGACATATTCAAAGTAATTAAAAAAACCTGCCAATCAAGAATACTATATCCAGCAAAAGTATCTTTCAAAATTGAAGGAGAAATAAAGAGCTCCCTAGATAAACAAAATCTGAGATTTTATCAGCAGTAAACCTGATTTTAAAAAATGCTAAAGGACAGAGTTCCTTGGTGGGTCAGTGGGTTAAGGATCTGCCATTATCACTGCTTTGGCTCTGGTTGCTGCTGTGGTGTGGGTTCAATCCCAGGCCCAGGAACTTTCACATGCCATGGATGCAGCCAAAAAAAAAATCACTTTATTTATAAAATGTTGTGTATATTAAATATAAAATAAGTAATTTATGAATGCATAATGAAGTGTGGGAGAGAGAAGTGAAAGCGTAGAGTTTTTGTATGAATTTGAAGTTACATCGTTATTAGCTTAAAGTAGATTTTTATAACTATAAGCTGTTTTATGTAAACTTTATAGAATATATGTGAAAGAAATTGAAAAAGGAATCAAAGCATGTCACTATAAAAAAAATCAGTGAAACACAGAGGAAGGGAGCAAGAGAAAGAGGGACCCAGAATGCTACAAGATAGAAGAAGAATTTACAAAATGGCAATGAGTCCTTACTTACAAATAATTACTTTAAACACAAATATATTAAACTCCCCAATCAAAAGAAATGAGTGGCTGAATGGATTAAAACAAAACCAAACAAGATTCAGCTATAAAGTGTCTACAAGAGACTCACTTTAGATTTATTAACACACATAGACTGCAAGTGAAAGGATGAAAAGTGATTTTCCATGCAAATAAAAGACAGCAGAAATAGATATATTTGTGTCAGACAAAATGGACCTAATATTAAAAAAAAACTGTCAAAAGAGAGAAGTATTCTACGTAATGATAGAAAATCAATTCATCAGGAAGATATAGCAATTATAAAAGTATAAGTACTCAATATCAGAGAACCCAAATAATTGTAATATTTATGAAGTAAACATTGGCTAAACTGAAGGGAAAAATAGCAACACAATGATAGTTGAGATTTCAATGTCTCATTTTAAAAATAGGTGTGACAGACAGATGATCAATAAAACTAGAGAGGACTTGAACAACATTCTAGACCAAATAGACCTAAGAGACATATATAAAACTTTCACTCCAACAGCATCAGAATACACATTATTTTCAAGGGCACATAGAGATTCTCCAGGATTGATTACATGTTGAGTCATAAAAGAAGACTTAATGAATTTTAAGATTGAAATCATACAAAACATAATTTATGACCACAATGGAATGAAATTAGAATAGCAGAAGGAAAATTTAGAAAATTAAAAAAATGTGAAATTAAACAACACGATCTTGAACAGCCAATGAATCGAAGAAATCAAAAACCATCTTGAGGCAAATGAAAATAAAAAACATAAAATATGAAAACTTAGGGGATACAGCAAAAGGAGAACTGAGAGAAGTTTATAGTGAAATAAATGCCTACATGAAAAAGAAGAAAGGTAAAAGATAAGATGACTTTACACCTTAAGGAACTAGAAAAAGAAGAATAAACAAATACTAAAATTATGAAAAGAAAGAAAATATTAACATTAAGCAAAAATAAATGAGATAGGAGATAGAAACACAGCTAAGGGAGGCAGTACAAGATGGTGATATAGGAACATCATGAACTCCCCTCCTCCCACAAATGCATTGAATCTACAGGCTACATAGGGAACAAATTCCTGGGAAAATAAAGATCTAAAAACTAGCTCAACAGCTCCTTCATGTCAAAGAAAAGTGTCATATTGAGGCATGTAGGAGAAGCTAATACACAGTCTCACCTCAAACTCCACCCCTGGTTTGACGACCCATAATTGGGAGGGAGCTCACAAAGTTAGAACACCTCCCTAAAGAGTGAAGGGTTCACACCCCATATCAGGCACTCCAACTTTTCAGGTTTCCCAGGCATGTAAAGGATCAGGGAATTGCTATCAGAAAATGTAGGCTGGAGACTTATCTATGTGATCTGTCTCTGCCTTGTGGAAGCTGGCCAATACCTCCTAGAAAGGAGGTATCCACCCTTCTGGAGCCCTGAGTTTTGCCACTGTTGCCCATGGGGCACCTCCAGACTTTCTGGTCTGGAGGCCAGAATGGCTTACAGTTGTGGTCCCACAAAACAGTATATATTTGCATACTTTACAAGCCACTGACAGAGGGTCTGGTTTCCAGTCGACCTGCAACTAAGTGCTGACCTAGATCCCTTTCTTTGGAACAGTGACAGGTCTTTGCACACTCCCTCAACAACCAGGAGCTATCAAAGATAAAATAGGCTACTTGGACAATCACAAAGTTTTGAGAGACAACAAAGAGCTAGGATAAGGTTCAATAATACAGTTTATCTTCTACATGAGGCCACTTGTCAAGTCTAGGAGAGGTAGTTGTTTCTTTCACCCAATACACTGAAATAAACATTTCAGTGAGAGTCAGGCAAAATGAGGAAACAGAGGAATATGTTTCAAATGAAAGAAAAAGATAAAGGCTTAGGAAAAAATAATGAAATGGAGATAAGCATTGCTTATATAATAAAGAGTTCAAAGTAATGTTTGTAGAGATGCTTGCCAAACTTGGGAGAAGAATGGAAAATACAGTGAGAACATCAGAAAAGAGATGGAGAATATAAGATACTAAACAGTAGCCACAGAGCTGAGGAATAAAGAAACTAAGTTAAAAATAAAGGGTACTAATTAGTTAAAAGAAAACATTTGAGAGTGTAAATCTCACTGATAAAAGTAAATATATAGTAAAAGTAGTAGATTAATCACATATAAAGCTGATATGAAAGTTAAAAGGCGAAAGTAGTAAAAACTATAAAAATTAATTAAAGGGCACAAAAGATAAAGATGTAAAATGTGACATTAGAACATAAAACTTTAGGGGTGGTGGGATTAAAAACAATTTTAGGCATGTTCAAACTTGTCATCTGCTTAAAATAGACTTATACATAGGCTTGTTATATGTAAATCTTGTGGTAACCACAAAGCAAAAGCCTATAGTAGATACACAAAAGATAATGAGAAAGCAATCTAAGCGTAACTAAAAAAAGTAATCAAACCACAATGGAAGAGAGCAAGAGAAAAAGAAAGGAAAAGAGAACTACAAAACAGCCAAAAAAAAAAAAAAAGAAATTAACAAAATGGCAATAAGTATGTACCTATCAACGATTACTTTAAATGTAAATGAGCAAAATTGTCCAGTTAAAAGACAGAGTGGCTAAATGGATGAAAAAACAAGACCCATCTATACGCCACCTACAAGAAACTCACTTCAGATATAAGAACACACAAAGACCGAAAGTGAAGATGGAAAAATATATTCCATTATCAATGGAAACCGAAAGAAATCTGGGATAGTTATTTTTATATTCGTCAAAATAGGCTTTAAAACAAAGCTGTAAAAAAACACAAAGTTCTAAAAATAGAACTATCTTATGATTTAGCTGTCCCACTTTTGGGTATTTATCCAAAATAATTGAAATCAGGATTTTGAAGAGATATTTGCACTTCCATGTTCATTGCCTCATTACTCTCAGTAGCTAAGAGGTGGAAATGACCTAAATGTTCACTGATGCCTGAATAAAGAAAATTTTGTATGTATGTATTAATGGAAAACTTTTTAGATATAAAAAAGAAAATTGTTATCAACATTATTGATGAACATTGAAGACATTCTGCCAAGTGAAATAAGTCTGTAACACAAGGGCAGACACTGCATGCTTCCACTTACTTGATGTTATTGAAAGCATAGAGCAGATAGTAGTAGTGTAGTTGCCAGGAATGTGGGGGAGAAGGAAATGGAGAGTTGCTGTTCAATGGGTATTGAGTTCCAGTTATGCAAGATATGAAAGTTCTAGATACTTGGTGTATGACATTGTGCTTGTAGTTACTGCACTATACAATTTAAAGTTTGAGAGGAGGGTGGATGTCATGTGTGACTATTTTGGCCACAATTAAAAAAAAATGAATTCAGTAATACATAAAATATTTTAACATATATGACAAGTGTGTTTTATTCTGAGGAAGCAATGGTTTTTTTTTGAATATTATTCTTTCTTTCTTTCTTTCTTTTTTTACTTTACCACTGAACAGGAAGGGGATCAAGTTATCCTTACATGTATACATTACAATTACATTTTTTTCCCCACCCTTTGTTCTGTTGCAACATGAGTATCTAGACAAAGTTCTCAATGCTATTCAGCAGGATCTCCTTGTAAATCTATTCTAAGTTGTGTCTGATAAGCCCAAGCTCCCGATCCCTCCCACTCCCTCCCCCTCCCATCAGGCAGCCACAAGTCTCTTCTCCAAGTCCATGATTTTCTTTTCTGAGGAGATGTTCATGTGTGCTGGATATTAGATTCCAGTTATGAGTGATATCATATGGTATTTGTCTTTGTCTTTCTGGCTCATTTCACTCAGGATGAGAATCTCTAGTTCCATCCCTGTTGCTGCAAATGGCATGATGTCATTCTTTTTTATGGCTGAGTAGTATTCCATCGTGTATATATACCACCTCTTCCGAATCCAATCCTCTGTCGATGGACATTTGGGTTGTTTCCATGTCCTGGCTATTGTGAATAGTGCTGCAATGAACATGCGGGTGCATGTGTCTCTTTTAAGTAGAGCTTTGTCCGGATAGATGCCCAAGAGTGGGATTGCAGGGTCATATGGAAGGTCTATGTATAGATTTCTAAGGTATCTCCAAACTGTTCTCCATAGTGGCTGTACCAGTTTACATTCCCACCAACAGTGCAGGAGGGTTCCCTTTTCTCCACAGCCCCTCCAGCACTTGTTATTTGTGGACTTCTGAATGATGGCCATTCTGACTGGTGTGAGGTGGTATCTCATGGTAGTTTTGATTTGCATTTCTCTTATAATCAGCGATGTTGAGCATTTTTTCATGTGTTTGTTGGCCATCAGTATATCTTCTTTGGAGAAATGTCTATTCAGGTCTTTTGCCCATTTTTCCATTGATTGATTGGTTTTTTTGCTGTTGAGTTGTATAAGTTGCTTATATATTCTAGAGATTAAGCCCTTGTCGGTTGCATCATTTGAAACTATTTTCTCCCATTCTGTAAGTTGTCTTTTTGTTTTCTTTTTGGTTTCCTTTGAGCACTTTAAATATCTCTTGCCATTCCCTCCTGGCCTGTAGTGTTTCTGTAGAGAAATCAGCTGATATTCTTATGGGGGTTCCCTTGTAGGTAACATTCTGCTTTTCTCTTGCTGCCTTTAGGATCCTCTCTTTATCACTAACTTTTCCATTTTTATTATGATGTGTCTTGGTGTGGGTCTGTTTGGGTTCAGTTTGTTTGGGGCCCTCTGTGCTTCCTGTATCTTGAACCCAGTATCCTTTAGATTTGGGAAGTTTCCAGCGATAGTTTCTTCAAATATATTTTCCATCCCCTTATCTTTTTCTACTCCTTCTGGAATCCCTATTATGCATAGATTGGCCCGCTTTATATTATCCCATAGGTCTCTTATATTGCTTTCCAGTTTTTTGATTCGGTTTTCTGTCTGTTGACCAGATTGGGTGATTTCTATTATTCTATCTTCCATATCACTGATTCGTTCTTCTGCATTATTCGTTCTGGTTTTTACTGCCCTTAGTTCAGTTTGCATCTCTGCAAATGAATGTTCTAGTTTTTCTTGGCTCCTCCTTATATTTTCTAGTTCCTTTCTGAGGGTATCTGCATTACTGTTCATATCTTCTCTTAATTCCTTCAGTATTTTCACTATTTATCTTTTGAACTCTAGGTCTGTCAGACTGCAGAGATCTGTTTCATTGTTGACTGTTTGAGGTGAGTTCTCCTGTTGGTTTGACTGGGGGTGGTTTCTCAGCTTCTTCCTCTTGCTTGTTGTTTTCTTTCTCCTGAGGGAGTTGTACTCTCTGTGATCGGGCAGTGTTTGCCTTGTCACTGCCGTGGAATGTTTCCTGAGAGCTGGCATTGTTGGTCAATCTTTTTTGAGGCAGTGTAGCTTTTCTGGAGTGTTGATGGGGCTAACAGTGTTTCTTTGAAGCAAAGGAGGACTTTCTGTGGGCGGACAGGACTGGGAGGTCCACACAACGATGGTAGCAGATTTCACTTGGTCATACAGAGCTTGCTCTGGTGTTTTTAGGCTGTGGGGTTCTTGCAGGGGGTTGGTGGTGTTGGGCAGCTGTTCCTCAGGAGTGCAGCACCCCCTGGGGGCTGGGGCAGATATCTGGGTGACTGAGAACCTAAGAGGCTCTTCCCTAGGGCAGCCCAACTCAGAAGGACAGCCTGAGAATGTAGGCGGATCTTTTCACAGTCTGGCCGAGCTTGTTGCAGCTTTTCTGGGCTGCAGGGGCTCTTCCAGGGGGCTCGTGGTGCTGAGCAGCTATTCCGCAGGAGTGGGGCACCCCCTGGGGGCCTGGGCTGGTAGCAGGGCCCTGAAAACCCAAGAGGCTCCTCCCCGGGGCAGCCTGACTCAGAAAGACCGTCTGAGATCTTTTCCCGGCTCGGCCAAGCTTGTTGCAGCTTTTCTGGGCTGCAGGGGTTCCTGCCTGGAGCTGGCAGTCCTATGCAGCTGATCCGCTAGATCCCAGCACCCCCTGGGGGCTTGGGCGGGTAGCAGGGCCGCTGAAAACCCAAGAGGCTCCTCCCCGGGGCACCCCAACTCAGAAAAACCGTCCGAGAATTAGGCAGATATTTTCATGGCCTAGCTAGTCTTGTTCTAGATTTTCTGGGCTTCAGGCCTTTTCTCGGGTGCTGGTGGTGTTTGGTGCTGCTCTGGGGAGGTACAGCCTCTCCAAAGGGTAAGCAGGCCTGTGCAGGGACAGCCCTTGGGGTGGTAAGCTTCAGGCAATTGTTGAGGCCAACCCTCCCAGATGGCAGGCAGCCCCAGTTCTGGTGAGAGCATAGGGGTGGTGGGGGTGGGGGGAGGGGATGCACTGGGAAGCACAGCTTTCTGCTAGCTAGTGGGCCTGTAAGCTTGCTGTGGCGTTGGGAGTATTCTATGGGGACCCACCCCTTCTTCTCTCCCCTCCCCAGCAAGGGGGCAGACCAGGCTCTTCTCCCAGGTTCCCTCTGATGTGGCTTTCCACTTCCCTGCCCCTAGGGTATTGCTCCCTTCCTCTGCGACAGCTTTGTTTTCTAGTCTCCCAGGCAGTCTCTGCCTTGTCAAACTTGACAGACCAGTTTCTAGACCTCCCAAGCAGTCTGCGCTCCGCCCCGCGCCCCCCAGCTCTTTCCCGGGAACTAACCTTTGGAGCCGAGGGCTCGGTGCCCAGCCCCCACCCAGGCATCTCAATTTTTGGTGATTGTGCCCGTAGTTCAGTTGGTCCGTTTGGTTCTTGATCAGCTTTTCCGTACTCCAACTTACTGCTACACTCTTCTCTGCATCTGGAGATTCCTCCGGTTCGTTTGATCTTTCCCCCGTGTAGGTGACTTTCCAGGGTGCGGGATCCCTTTCTCCTCCTCAGTTCCCTTTCGGGAGCGCCCGTCCAGCTCGGATTCACCTTCTCTCACTCTCCTCTTTTCTCTTGTTTTGCCTAGTAATGTCACGAACTTCTTGCCGTTATTGGAGTTTAGGTTCTTCTGCCAGCGATTGGTTGCTATTTTGTATGAACCATTTATTCTGTAGATGTGCTTTTTTTGTTGTGTTTGTGGGAGAGGGCGAGCGTGTCCCCCTACTCTTCCACCATCTTGTCTCCTTTTTTTAGCAATGTTTATTTAACTTTTGATAACCTCAACCATTACATTGACCAAATTAACCAAATCAAAAAGTCCTAATTATCTCATTAGAAAACCAGGAAGTCTTGATAAAATTAATCACATATTCATGCAAGAAAATTTCAGTAAGCTAGAATAGAAGAGAACTTTTTCAATATGAAAATAGTATCTATGAACATTTAAATAGATATAATATTTAATATATTTAATTGAATGCTTAATTGTAAAATATTGAATGCTTTGCTTATTAAAGTCTGAAATGAGGAGTTCCTGTAGTGTCTCAGTGGTTAACAAACCCAGCTAATATCTATGAGGATGCGGGTTCAGTCTGAAGTGAGATAAGAATATATTTTATACTTGTGGTTCTAATCAGTACAGTGGGGCAGATGAAGTTTATTATTCATGAAATTTATTATTCATGAATATTGAAAGTATGGATTAAAACAGTTTTTTTCTTCAAGTGACATGGTTTTTGTACAGAGAAAATTCCAAAAGAATTCACTGAGAACACTAGAATTAATAAGTGAATTTGGCATTTTTCCTAAAAATGTAAATATAAATTTATTTTACATTTTATATACTAGTAACAGTATTTAAAATAGTATGAAATATTAAATATCTAAAAATAAATACAATGAAAGATCTTTCCCCTGAACATACAACAGATTAAAAAACAATTTTAAAGACCATAATAAGTGGAACAACATACAGTGTTTATGGATCAGAAAACTCAACATTGTTAAGATTTCAGTTTTCTCTAATCTAAGCTATAAATTCAAAACAATATTGTTCAAAATCCTAACAGTTTTTTGTGAAGTTTGCATTCTGATACAAAGAATATAAAATAGGCAAGAGTTAACATGATCTTAAAAAATAAAGTAATTGAAAAACATATTGCCAGGCAGCAATGTTTAACACAAAATGAAGTATTGGTGTAAGGACAGAAAATAAATTTGAAGAGTTTTGATAAATTTATGCATTCATGTAATTTAGACTTCCATCTCCTGATCAAAATATAAAATATTTTTATCTTATCAGAAACTTTTGCCTTGTTGCTTCCCAGTCAATCCTCACTCTTTCTAAAGAGAAAATCACTGTTATGATTTCTGTGACCACAGATTATTTTTTCTGTCCTTGAACATTATAAAAATGGAATGAAACAGTGAGTATTCTTTTGTGTATGACTTCATTAACTCAAAATAATAATATTTATACTTTTTTTTTAATTGTTGAAAACTATGAATATAGCATAATTTAAATTTGCTTTATCCTTTTGATGGGTATTTGGGCTCTTTCCAATTTTGGCCACTGTGAGTAAAGCCACGATGTAAATTTATGTACAACTTATTTCATGGACATATGTTTTTATTTTCCTTGGACAAATGCCTAGGAATTGCTAGGGTGTGGATAAAGTGTGTGTTTAAGTTTATAAGAAACTGCCAAATTCTTTTCCAAGATGGTTATACCATTTTGCTTTCCTATCCACAGAGTTTGAGTTTTATTTATTCCACATCATTGCCAACATTTCGTTTTGTCAGTCTTTTAAAAAATTTTTCTGAGTATATAATTCCTCATCTGATGACTGAAAATGATTAGTATCTTTTTAATGTGCTTTTTTGGCCTGGAAATTGCCGACATATACATGTATGTGAGAAATATTTTCAAGTGAATTTCCTTTTTATTTTTCATTTGGTTGGTGTTTTTCTTATTGATTTTTAGTAGTGCTTTATATATTCCTTTGTTAGCTATGTTATGAATATTTCTTCCAATCTTTGTATTGCCTATATATTCTAAAACATTTTAAAATAAACATATGTCAAGGATTATTATTTAACATATTAATGAAGTAATGAAGAATTTTTAACTGTTTCATATGAGAATTTGAGTTATAAAGATTTATATTCTCTATTAAAAGAAATTGCTTTACATTGTTATAAATAGGGATTATTTTATTGCTCGGAATCCTTTTCAGGGCTATCAGTTTTCTACAGCTTAATCACTACAACTATAGAATTATAAAATTGCTCAGTCAATAGAAAGTTAATGAAACATGTATGCTCCTATAGAACCAGATAATTAGAGGGTTCACTAGGCAATGCCTGGTACTCCACTGAAAGGATACCTAATATACTCTTTTATCTATTTCCATGTCTTGGATTTTTTTTCCCCAGCAATATTCCTCTCTCTAATCCCCTGTCACTATAAATAATTTCTGAAGTTTGTTCTCTCTTTCTCTCTCTCTTTTTTTTTTTTTGTCTTTTTAGGGCTGCACCCACAGCATATGGAGGTTCCCAGGCTAGGGGTTGAATTGGAGCTACAGCAGCCGGCCTACGCCACAGCCACAGCAACGTGTGATCCAAGCCATGTCTGCAACCTACACCACAGCTCATAGCAATAGTGGATCCTTAACCCACTGAGCGAGGCCTGGGATCGAACCCACATCCTCTGGATACTAGTCAGATTTGTGTCCGCTAAGCTATGATGGGAACTCCTCTAAAATTTATTTCTGATCATAAAAATATCTAGTCTTACTAGATCTAGTTTGGTTCCTTAACTAAGATGCATCAATAGTACTAATTATATATGTCTCCACATTTTCTCTGCAAATCTTTTTTCTTTTTTCTTTTTTTTAGGGCTGTACCTGCGGCACATGGAGGTTCCCAGGTTAGGGTTCCAATCGGAGCTGCAGTTGCTGGCCTGCACCACGGCTCACGGCAACACCAGATCTTTAACCCACTGAGTGAGTCCAGGGATTGGACCCACAACCTCGTGGCTGCTAATCGGATTTGTTTCTACGATGCCACTACGGGAACTCTTTTTTTTTTTTTTTTTTTTTTTAAAGGATTCCCTGCAAATCTTGAGCCATATAGTATAGACCACAACTACTGAGTCTAAAGAATTTACTGCAGCCTGAAATATTTATAAGGATTTTTGGATTGAAAATTTTAAATCCTTTTTGATTTGCTCTTCTATCTTGAGGCTATAAAGACAAGCCTAAGAAACTCCCTTCATCAGATGTCACCTGAAATATTTCTTTTGGATGAATTACTTCTGTTAGAAATTCTCAGATTTTGCTATGGTTCCTAGTTTGCTAGGAAGTGACCTTTTCCCTTTTGTGATTCAGATACTAGGCATATTTTCTTGCGAGGGCTTTGTCCATGCTGACTCCATGTGTAAAGTCAATCCTTCTACTGTAATATTGGGTCTGTCATTCCTTTAACTAAAAGAGAATAATGTTAAATGACTTTGGTTCATAGTTGATTTGTCTAATTATTTCCTTGTAGAAAGGACTTATTCTTATAGAACTTATGCAAATGATATTTACATTGAATGTAAGAAGAGGCAGTCAAAGTGTTTGCATTCTTGGCAGGTCAGTGGAAGATCAAAGGTTATTTGAATGTGTTTCATTTCCGTTTACAAAAACAATTATTAAATTGATGGTTGGCTATATCTTAGAGAAAACTTTTCTCATGTATTTATAAAAATTTAGTATTAAAAATTATACCAAAATACTCCAAATAATCACAGTGAAATTTCCCTCTTCAATTTATTTCTATAGAATTAATTCTTGTTCCATTGGATAGTGGATCAGTAGTCTGCCTCTTGACTAGAAAAGTTCTTGAGACCCTGACTCAGTCAACTGTCACTGACTAAAAGTAGTCTAAGTGGTGTCAGCTTGTAAGTCTGAATTCAGAGTCTATATTTTGAAGTATTATAATTTACACGTACGTACATATATTTTATTTTTTCAAAGTATATTATGATGTTTTGATATTGTGAAAAAACTTTTCTGGCTAGGGAGAGTCTCCCCCTCCCCTGGCTAGCCAGTCCTTAGAAATAGCAAAGGACTCGTCAGGGAGCATGCTTTTGATATGTGAATTAACCAGTCCAGAGCCTTATGGACTCTGTCTGACCCATGCACCCCAGGAGACAATATCCCTTTGCCTTTATCAGCTCAGGGTTGGGTAACATGAAAAAAGACAACACCCCTCTAGCCCAAAGCTGACCAAAATTATTCAAACTTGCCAATCCTAAACTATTTCTTATCCTGTCTTACCTTTCCCAAGGATACCCCAGTAAAGTCTCTGGTCCCTGGACACAACAATTTCAAAGTGCCTAGCAGCAGATCTAACTTGTAGTTCATTGGTCTGTTCACCTTGTTCTGTCCACTGGTGAGATTATATCCTTGTGCTTCCTGTATTTTAAAGTTGTATATACACACACATACCTTTAGGATTATTATTTTTTTCATTGATAGATGGATCTTTATCCCTATAAAATTACCTATTTTTCTCTGGTAAGACCTCTTGCTTAAAGTTTATTTTGTATTTTCATATGGCTACTTCAGTTTTCTTATGATTATGATTTTCTCTTCCTTTTAATCTATTTGTATCTTTAAATTTAAAGCATGTCTCTTGCAAACAACATTCAGTTGGTTCTTGACTTTTTAGTCCAGTGTGATGATGTGTTGGGAATATTTTGTCTGTTTACATTTAACATAGATATCAGTGTGATTTTGGTATAAGTATCATCTTACTGTTTCTTTTCTATTTGTACCATCAGTTCTTTGTTACTTAGACTTGAATTTCCTTCCTTTTATTTTTTAAAAATTTTATTCCAGATATGGTGCATAAAAAGTAGAGATTGAGGTACCATATTGTCTGTTTTGTAGTCCATAGAGTTGAGTCCTTTTCCTGTGTTGAGCTGAATCTGGTTACAGTTTTATTAGATTGTGTTCATTCTCTTTAAATCTCATAAGCATTTGAGCTGGGACTGAGTTGACTACAGCTTCAAATACATTGGTTAATCTTTGGATTCTATACCTATAGGACTCAGCCATTCAGTCATCATGGGAATGCATGGATTGTATTTCTAGTTGTTCCTCCACTGAAACTCTCTTTGCAGAATTTTGAGAGTAGAGTTGGTGAAGAGGATTTTCAGGCTCAACAATTTGTTCTTGTACTTGGGACTTTTCTGTACTCCAGTTCAGTTTACACTTTCATTCAAGGCTTGTCTGACCTCTCTCATTCCCATGTAATCATTTCATCTTTATCATCTTTCTCCTTAGTCAGCTGTACCTAGACCAGATACCTGCCTTCAGGCATGGAGGATCTCAGTTTTCTAGACTTCTTTGTCACATTGAAAATATGACTATTACTTCACTTTGGTTTTTTGGTAATTATCACTACAACCGAGGTATTTTTCATCCTATACATTCTATCCAGATGTAAAAGTATTTTTCTCTTTCTTGAAAAGTCAGCTATATATTATATTCTATGTGATGTTTGACTTTGAGACTATTCAGGTCATTTTATTTCTCCATCTTGCTGAAATAGGAATAGAAACCATAGGTTTACCTTTATATTATTACTATTAGAGGGCTGATGTATTAGTAGTTTAAAACACTGACGTGCATTAGAGTTCTTTGAAGCCTATAAAAATGTAGATACCTTTGTCTAAAATAGTATATGATTCAATTTCACTCACACATAAGGAAAACTCAAAGGAATGTTTTCCAAAGTTTCCTCAAAATTATTTTGATACAAATAAAAGTCTGAAAAGAAAAAAAGGTAAATTAGTTGAATAGTGCCCTGAAAGTCCGTTATACTTATCTACATTTTATCCCTGGTACCCACACACACAAAGCTAGTGTATGCTCAGTTTGTTGGTTGAATGAATGAATGTATTGATTATGGCAACTTGGTTTTCCATGTAAATAAAATGTGAGATGATTTAGACATTTTAGACGTTTTTAGTAAGTGAAACTATAATCATATTATAAGACTGAATCAATTTATTGCTTTTGAGAAGGCTGCTGATATTCTCCTTGTTGTTTAAAACACTGTGGACACATTTTCTTATATATATTTTTTGACCTCACTGTAGGGTCAGTTTTACACTATCTATTCTCTCATTGAAATAAAAATATTTCCTGACTTTGTTGACACCATAATTTTATGGTTTCCCCTACCTATTGGCCTTTTTTTTTTTTCAGTTGAACCTGTGGTGTATGGAGGTTCCCAGGCCAGGGGCCGAATCCCAGCAGCAGCAGCTGCAACTCATGCCACAGCTTTGGCAATGCAGGATCGTTACCCTCCTGTGCTATGGTGGGAACTCCCCTATTGGACTATGAATTCGAATTTGTAATTCTGGTTTCCTCTTTCAAAATCTAGGACTCCTAATATGCTTTTTATAGCTTATCATAGTTGCCTCAGTTATCTCAAGATAGGTACAACAAAATTCTTAAACACAAGGACTTCACTATCAGTTTGCGTGTGTGTGTGTGTGTGTGTGCACGGGCACATGTATTGCCTATCAAGAATAAATATTTAAGTGTTCTTCACTGTGCTAGATGCTGGGAATACAAAAAACTTTATGATACCACCTCTGTTCTTAAGGAAGCTTATAAATCAAATAAGCAATGATATTATTGTAATTCTGGGAGAATTCTGAGAACATTGCCCCAAGATATGAAACACAGGTTTATTTCTCCCTGAAGATTTTAAGTGCTCTCCTCTTTACCTTCTCTTTTTATTTTCTTGGATATTTGTTTTAAGCTTCACTCTCTTCAACTATATGTACACGAGACTTTGTGATAGGAGAAGGGGAAGAGCAGTGAGGAGGAAAGATAGGAGGAAAGGAAGAAGGGTCTCCATGTAAGAGGCTTTCTGATTCTTTACTATAAATAAGCATATAAAATTGAGAAACATCATAGTTTTTAACTTTCCAAAGTGTCCTTAAAACTTTCTCCAGTTTTATTTTTGTAACATTCCATTTTACTGATGGAGAAACTGGATTGAGGTATGTCCGTATGTCGACTAGACACCTCCACCCTTCAACCCTTAAAGCACATTTCATCTACATTATCAGTTTGATTCTAACAACAGTCCTCTAAGTTTGTTGCTCATAAAACAGGGAGGAGCAGTAGAATGAACCATATTTGAAAGGAAAAAAATCCAACCCAGTTGAGTTTAAATCTCTGCTCATCCGTTTACTAGCTGGTGACTTCCACTTAACCTCCACGAGCCTATTTATTAAATATGAATAATAATTCCTACGAATAGAGTTTTGTGGCTGACCTCTTACTTCCTAAATGTTGGTTCGTTTTCTCCTTTCACTGAATTTACCTTTGTCCCTGGTGATCAGTTCTTCCAAGGACAGCTTTTTTTCTTTCTTTCTTTTTTCCTTTTATGGCAAAAGGTAGTATTTTTATGTCTCTCATCTGCACTTGGGAAGGTAAAATGAGTTGCATGTGGCTATATACTAGACTGGTAGATCTGTATCCCTTTCTCTCACATGAAACCAAGTTCTAGGAAACATTTTATCCTGTGCAAGATTTTTTTTTTAATAGCATGCCAAAACACCCTAGATAGAATAATCTCTTGAAAATAGGGGAAAAAAAGAGGATCTGAAAGCTATTATGTGGCGTATGTGTAGCTGCACAGTTTCTAATCTGGTAAGAGTTCAAATGTAACAATTAATGTTACACCTCACTTCATTCAGATTAGTCTAAAGCTTATCTGCCTCAGGCAATAATAATTGAGACTCAATAAAAGATGTTGGAGCAGATGGAGATACTACAGTTTCCAATTAAACTCATCTTTGTTAAACTTTGTATTCTTTCATGATTTATTGAGCTGACTTCAGCTCTCCATCACCTATACAACTGCTGTTTGTGCTTAGCACAACCCTGTGACTTTGGTTACTTTCTTATTTAGAGAAGGGCTTTGTTTAAACAGAGAATCTCATTTTAGCCTAAGGAGGTCTTAGAATAGATGGTGTTTCCTTTTGCAGCTGGAACAAAAAGAGAAGGAGAAAAAAGGCAACTGATGTTTATTGAGCATTGGGAATGCCCTGTAGGCATTTTAAAAATAAATCTGCTCTGGAGCAAGGCTTTGTATGCATTGCTGCATTTAATCCTCATAATCATACTATGAGGAAGAGGTTGTTTCTTACTTGCTCACCATTTTTTTTTTTTTTTTTTTAGTGAGAGAACTAAAACTGGAGGGAGTTTGAATCAGCAAGCAGATGTGAAAAAACAGAAAGATCTTTCTTGCTGTTCATAAAATCATATAGCCAAGGGAAAGAAAGGTAGGAGAGATTTTATAAATGAGAATGTTGAGAATATTATGAATAAAAACATCTTGCTTTATTAAAAGAGAAACATAGCACATTTATATGTATATAGGAATCAAAAGAATTAATTTTTTTTATTTTTTTTATTTTTTTTATTTTATTTTCCCACTGTACAGCAAGGGGGTCAGGTTATCCTTACATGTATACATTACAATTACAGTTTTTCCCCCACCATTTCTTCTGTTGCACCATGAGTATCTAGACATAGTTCTCAATGCTATTCAGCGGGATCTCCTTGTAAATCTATTCTAGGTTGTGTCTGATAAGCCCAAGCTCCCGATCCCTCCCACTCCCTCCCCCTCCCATCAGGCAACCACAAGTCTCTTCTCCAAGTCCATGATTAAAAGAATTAATTTTTAAAAAATTCTAGGAGTCTCTTTTGCCTGTGAATAGCATCACTATGTGAAGCATGTAACAAACGTGTAGATAGCACACAGCCAGACTCTGTGCTAGGCATTAGCAGTTTAGTGGTGGAAAAGATAGCCTCCATTTCTGCTTTTATAGAAAAAATACATACAGATATTCATGTAATTTAAGTCAGTACCTAACTATTATTCACTAGGAAAATGAGAACTTTGAGTTGTCAGGTCATGAACAAGGCGGAAAGGATGTACTACTGTGAGAAGTGCAAGGGAACTCTAAGAAGGTGGGCAAAATGCAGGGCCTACCTTACCTCATAAATTCTAGTTCCTGAAAAGGAGTGTGGAGTGGAGTGAGAGACAGGTCAGGGCTTTTCAGTATCTCACTAAGAAAAGTGGGATCTGAAAGTGTTAAGATTCCTCAGAAAGTGGAATTTCTTTCTACACAACTGCATTTGCCCCCATTACATTTTTTTTTTTTTCTTCTCGGACCTGTAATGAGGCAGTCTAGTTACTCAATAAGTAACACTTGCTAACAATATATTTCTTTTATCTCATGACTAGGAAACACTTAACTGTCTTATAAATAGTGTATTGGATGTCACTGTGTATACAAAGATTCAATAATTGTGTGTTGCAGCATGAATTTGCCACATACCATAATTTGAATTAAGCCAGAGGTAATTTAATCATTGATAGCTTGAATGTAATGTTGATGTCTT
Source organism: Sus scrofa (assembly GCF_054392235.1). Taxonomy (NCBI): domain Eukaryota; kingdom Metazoa; phylum Chordata; class Mammalia; order Artiodactyla; family Suidae; genus Sus; species Sus scrofa. Next base: position 167,220,669 of record NC_139395.1, read on the forward strand.
ATCTTTTGTTTCTAGAATTTAAAAATACTTGGTTATATTTTCAAGATACAGGGCAAGATGTAAATTCAGAAGTAAACATATGTTGTGAGATGAGAGTTTGTAATAAAGTTTGGTATGAAAATTATAGCACATAGAAAGCAAGTAGGAAAAGAGTAATAAAGGAAAAACAGTAAAATCAAGGATTAGTATACTTGGGTAAAATATGAAGCAATATTTGAAAATTTATGAGACTGTTGAGTTTATCTAATGAATAGAAATGTTAGAAAGGCTCAAATATCACAAAAATGATCCAAGTGTCAGAAAAAGGAGCTATAGAGAAAACTTTAATTAGAAACATGACAAGGACAAACTCCTCATTATCACATGACTCATAATGCAGATTTGAAAATAACATAGTCATACAATTCCCCAAAGAAAACTTCATAGTAAAATTATAAAATCCTTATCCTGATAAGCTAACAGTTTTCTCTCCTACATAAGCATTTGAAGTTGGGCTCAGAAATAGAAGGTTAAGAACAGACTAAATAACTCTTTCTAATAATTCCTTATGTGGTGAACAAAAAATTGTGGAAACAATGTAAAAAGAAGAGTGGTTTGAAATAATGGCCATGAACTCTTCTAAAATTTAGGAAACTGGATTCTAATTGCAGTTCTTTGTACACACTGGATATTTCATAAAACTTGTATGTGATTTCTCATCTATACATGGGGATCATACTTGATTTATTCATTTAATAAGGCATTAGTGGGACAAATTAACGTGCTTTCAGAAAAAGGAGTAAAAAAATTTTAAATTACAAAGTAAACTTTCTACCTCTAAAATAGTCATATAATTGAATGGATCTGAGAAGGCAGTTATTATCATGCCATGAAGAGGAGGAAATTATTTCAGTCTTGACTCTAGAGAGTTAAGAAGATCCTTGCCACAAGAAAGTTAAGACTGCTTGTCACTCAGAGACCTGAAATTTAATTTTTTTTAGGTTTTAGAGAAGGGCAGTGTGTTAGTTCAGAGGCTTGAATTCTAATCTAGGGTGTGGGAATGTGAGGATCCCAAACACACCTGTTATGCTGCCTGGGCTATCTTACATGATAGTTTCTAGATAAGCTCTCCCCCCCGCCCCCACCTATTTCCAAGAGTCTATAAAGTGAGGACGAGAATCAAATACAATCTGTTAAAGAAGTGGAAATGTGCCATTCTCTATTATTGACCTTAAAAGAATCCATACATTTTGAAATTTTATACTCTCAGCAGTCCAACTCTCTGTTTGGAAATAAATACTGATTTATTTCTTTGGGTCATCAGGAAGCACACAATTTAAAGTATGAACAATGGAAGTTTTAGGAATATGGGAATTTAAAATTATGAAAATATGTCATTATAGTGGGAAATACTGCAATGGTGAATGTGTAATAGAATTTATATTTTTAAAATGTGTGTATGTATTAATATTCACATTTAATTTCCTAGCCAATTTTAGGAATATATCTACCTAAGGAAAGGATTAAGAATGGCAGAAGGGGAAATCAAAGAGAAAGTGAATAAATACTCACCTCTGACACTGATAGAAGTTTAAGGAAGACAATAGACTTGAAAGCCTGGCTTTGGTAAAATGGAGGATTTTCTAGGTTCGTTTATCTCTTCATGAAGCATAACACGAGTGAGGCCTATTAAGTGAGGTTCTTAACAAGTGGGAACAGAGAGCGAGAGTGAGAGGGGAGAAAGAAACTGTTGCTTCAGGCATGGTAGTTTGTGGGGAGAGGAAGGTAGAGGAAAGGACAGAGAGGAGGGTGAGTAGGTCAGGAGTAAGGGCTCTTATTAACTGCCTTAATTTAAAAAAAAAAAAAAAAAAAAAAAAGAAAGGTTGACTTGATATATTCCTGAGCATGAGGGGCCTGCGTCGTGCTTCTCTGAAAGACTGAATGAGAGCCTTCCAGCCTCTACCCCTCAGATACCTCCCACACTGCATAGGGGCATGGAGTGGTTGTGTGTATCCTGCTGTAAGGTAGCTAGATAGATGGACCATAGAGCAATTCTGGGATCCCTGAATTTCCTGCATACTCCAATAAAGCGATGAAGAGTGATGAAATGGGTAGCGGAGCCTTGGGGTCAAGACAGAGTGGCCACCTAAGGTTAGGACTTTGGGTGAAATGGTGGTACTATGGCTTCTGGCAGTGGTGCCAGCATGACGCCCTAAAAGCCTGTTACAGCCAGATGCCCATCAGCAGTCACCAATCTGGGAAGCAAGCTACTCCATATACTCTGTGTAAGAGACCATAGAGATCCAGGTGATACCTCATGGACTTGAATGAATCTCTCCACGGTCTTTTCATGTGTCCTTTACTCCCTGCTATGAGGACAACGTCAACCCCCCTCACACACCCATATAAACTTAAGAGCATTAAGGCGTTAAATCTGAAAGACTGGACATTTACCTTAAAAGACAAAATTCTGTGAAAGAGGCAAATTTTCAGAAGTCCTAATAGGAGTTTAACTTTGAAAAGACTGATTAAGGATTGCTGAAACGAAAAAAGGCAGAAGCAGTTTAACTGGTGAGTTGAAAAAAAAAATCTTCCTACCCATAATTAGAGGTTATGAAAAAGATAAATGCAGATTTAAAGAATTTAAGAGGGTATTTTCTTTGTGCAGCTGAATCATATTGTGAGTAAGTGTTCAAATCTTGATAGAGTTTTAAAAAATATTCGAGTTCGAGGATTAATATGTTGGTATTTCTCTCTTGGAGAAAATGATAATTTCACCTTACACAACCTGGCGATTAGAAGAAAACACTTTATTCTGAATTAAGAAAAGTTTTTGAAGACTTTACTATTACCTCAAAAAAATTACCTCCTGACTACCCAACTTTGATGTAGTAGAATCTGATTTGAAGTCGGAAGTCCTGGTTTGAAAAATTCATTAGCATTATTATTTGTGTTATTTTAGTAAGTCGATTAGTTTCTCTGAGCCTCAGTTTCTTCACCCAGTGAAATAGGTAACACTAACCTCAGGGGTTTTGATGAATCTCATGTATGATTGTGCTTGTGACTTGTAGTGCAGACTCAAGCCAGAGCCTGCTTGCTCCCTGTTTGGTTTATAAAGTTTAGTGGGAAATGGCCTTGCCCATTCCTTTGCTTGCCTTTTCCATGGCTGTTTCATGCTGCAAAGGCGGAGATGAGTAACTGTAACAAACTATGTTTTCTGAGCAGGTGCTATGGTTTTTATCATGTTAACCCCCTTTTTCTGAGTTTAAACTCATATAGTTGCATTTTCATAAACAATTATTATTACTTTTTTAAATCTTCATCCTGGAGAAAACTATTATTTTATTCAAAAGCATGTTTCTCATTGTAAATTAACCAATTTGCAACAGGTTTATAAAGCAGCCTATTCAGAATTGGGTTACATTTCTCCTTTTGCCAAGGCCTGATCTCCCCAACTGAGCTGATACAATTAAACTTCTGAATCTACCATCTAAGGACCACCTGTTCCTCTGCAGCCACAATGACTCATTCCCCACCCACCATCATCATTGAGATCAAGGAGCTTGCCACTTCACTCAACTTTACCTCACTTACCTAAGATAGCCAGACATTTTTATCTCCTTATGTGAGCATGAAATCAAAAGATAAATTACTTTCAAAGACGACGCAGTACATTCCTTTTGCTTTTCTCCACTTTCATCCTCACATGGACTGTCTGTCACCTGCTGCAGGGTGAAATGTAGTGAGAACAACAGAAGGCTAGTCTGTGAAAGGGAACCTTGGCTGTATTTGCCAAGATGCTAGGATTATGAATACATAGTAATTTCAAATGCTAGTTTATTATTAAATGAAGTCTGATTTCTAAGAAAAAAATCATTAATGGACATCCAGTACTGGGAATGTAACATATGCGGGTTAATTATATCACTCTTTAGGTAAAAAGTTGTGAACAGCTAACCACTTGCCATGTGTTAAAAAATACGAGGCTTTAGGTCCCTTTCTGGAAATAAAACATTTTTGAAATTGAGATGCTGTAATTTTGCCAAATGCTGATGAAACCCCTAAAGGTAATTATGTCAGTCTAAGAAGACTATGATAGTGAAAGTAAGATTAAAAAAAGAGTTGTGGGTTTTCAGCAACAATCAGCAGATAATTTTAATTTTGGACGTGAATGTCACTGTGCTTGGGCATAGTTTAAATCTTTTCCTCCCTACCAACTGTTCCTCTTTTTTGCCTGAAAACCTTCCAGTTTTCTCTTGACTTCTTTTCTCTATTTTCCTTTTTTTTCTTCCCTTCTGGACTCTCCTTTGCCTCTTGCCCTCCCCATGGCCAAAAACGTTCTTAATATAACTTAGAGTAATATAGAAACCTGTGCTCTTTCAACAGTGAAGGGGGAAAGCAAAAGGTTTTCTTAGTGCATCACTTTTGCTTCTTCTTTACACATTAAAAAAATACTGAACAGTCCCCACAAGTCCAATTCAAGGAATTTGTTCTACAGATATACTCTTACCAGGGGCAAATTTCTATACAAAAAGTTTCATTACAGTCTGAGGATGGAAGGAAAAAGAGAAGCTGAGCCCAGGTGAGAGCCAAAACAAAAGGAGCATGAGGACAGGAGAGACCAAGATCTGGGAACAGTGCTAATAGAGCAAGCTTCAGGAACACTGTGGGAAAGAGGGGCCTGCAGTGAAGGCTCCCTATTCTTGGTCCTCGGTGTGTTGTGTGCCAGGCAGGTATCCTTGCAGCCTGCACAGCAGTGGAAACAGATGCATCTGGTGCCAGCAGGTGCAAAGGAGCCTTCCTACTGTGTGGATTCTAAAATTCTCCCACACTCAGAATTAGCCAGTGCCTTCTCTAATTGGAAGGATTGACTTGAGGGATAGGAAACTTTGGCATTTTTCAAGTGGCCTAGCCAGTGGGGAGAACAATCAATATTTAAAAACCACATCATGAAAATGGGTCTTTGCATAGAATTTATTTTTGAATACTTGACCATTTTCTGATCATTTTATCAGCCAGAAAAATTGAGTCCTTTTTCTCAGATCTTGTAAAATTTTATACCAGTAATAGTTGTTAGTGAACAGACTACTTCTTCGACTCATATTCTGTTTGTTCATACTCCAGGCTAACATAAAATATCTGGTGATTAAAAATGTTCATTAAACATTTCAAGGGATATAATTGATTGTAGTATAAATAAAACATCATACATGGGTAGATCCAGATATTTCTATCTGAAGCATCAGTTAAACCAACTTAAAAACTAGAGGTTTATCAAGGTACAATAACTAGTTTCACTATTGTCCACCCCTTTTCATGAAGTCTGATTTGATGTGATATAAAATTTTACTCACTTTACCTATTAGTATTATCTCACAAGTTCCCAGTGAGGTCAGGATTAAAAGTTTGAAATAGTTTTTTCAGCCACTTAATAACCTCTAAAATAGGTCTATTATGGATGATTTATTCCTCTAAGCTATATAATAAGGCCTTGTGAAGAAGATTATTTCACGTGTGTTATAGTCTAAATTGTCATTCATTCCCTCCAAAATTTGTATGTTGAAGCCCTAACCACCAGTACCTCAAAATGCCACTCTAACTGGAGAAGAGGCAATTAAATATTACAAGATACTGAATGCAGTTTCCTGTGCTATACAGTGGGTCCTTATTGTTGAGGTAGTTAATTTAAAATAAGACAGGGTGAGTCCTAATACAAACTGACTAGTATCCTTATAAGAGAAAATTTTGACACATGAGAAAGATATCATGTGTGTACTTGCACAAAGAAAAATACATGTTAGGACACAGCAAGAAGGCAGCCATCTACAAGCCAGGATGTAGGCCTCAGAAGAAACTGAAACCTACCAAAACCTTGATTTTGGATATCTAGCCTCTGGAACTATGAGAAAATACATTTATGTTGCTTAAACCACCCACCTAATCTGTGGTATTTTGTTATGGTAATACAGTGTGTCACAAGCAGGCTTACACAAACAGCATAAACTATACAAATTTCATTGTTTTAACTCAGTGTTATAACTGTAGAGAATCCCATTTTACTTTGCTGATGAGGCATTAGAAATGAGCTTAGGGTATCCTAGAATCATACTGGGTACATCTCTGGGTACTTTTCATTGACATTGTGTTAATGAAAGATGCCAGAGAGAAAAGAAGAGAGCATCAGGCTCCCAAAGGTATTTATTATAATAAACCTTGTAGGGCAAGTTATGTGACATGATGAATCCTCAGTTTTTTGGCATGCTGAAAACATGAGAAAAATAAGTTAGAGATGGTGGTGCTAGGACTGGGGAATCCTGCTCAGCAGAGCATTTGCCTATGAGGATGGTGGCAGGAATCTGGTTTAGATCCAAGTTGATGTAGCAAATTTGTTCTCCATCTGGGCTTGAATTGATATCCTGAGAGTCAAATCGTGGTTGGGGCCCCTCAGCCTGAGTTTTCCCACAGTAATGCTATGGAGACAGGTGGACAGGGATTGTGTGGCTTCTGGAGTGTGGGAGTCCATCTGGGTTGAAGGAGGAGTCCAGCCAGCTATTGGCAGGAGACATGGAGGGTCCAATTCTCAGGGAAAACAGGAAATCCTATTTAGAAAACTGGGATATAAATCAGGGCTTGAGACAGTTTTCCATTCCCATGGAAGGAACTCAGGAGGTTGAGGTGGAGAAAGCAATAGCTACATAGGCACAAAAGCATCTTGGAACTCATATCTGTTTCAGGGCTGAGAAATATTGCAGACCCTAATTCAAAATATATAGTTGGTTTGTTCATGTGGTTCAGGCATGAGGAGGACAGAGTGAAAAGCAACATGGATGGTCTGGAATGATGTCCATGCCAAAATCATATGAAATGTTTTGAATGGTGCTGACAATTCAAAAGATACTGGAAGCACAAGCAAAGAAATTTTCTAGAGGGCAAGTAAAACAGTTCAGAGATGATCACTTCAGTCTTTAATTTATTAATCTATTCTTCAAAAAGTTAGCTGTGTTCTATTGCTCTGAAGCATAGACAGCTCAACATTACTCACTTCAGTTCCATAAGAAAAATGCAAATGAGAAAAGAACAAGCTAATCATCTACTTTATATGGAAAGTAAGTATCTGAGAATGTCTTTGAATCCATACTCCTTACTCCCTTTCAGGAACAGCTATGTCATGTATAATTTATATAAAGATAATTTTAAGTAATTGACAAAATGTGACATTTGATCATATTGTAATTAAAAAGGCAGAGAAAAATTTACTATTTAAAGAGTTGCTTTAAGAGGCTATACTAACATTGTAAATATTTTGGGAAATTTAGCTCATCCAAATTTTAATCTTTAAGTCTATATTATGTAATATCAGATCTCATTCATGCTTTGCAACTGTGAGATTCCATGTGGTAACTCAATTACAAAAACATTTCCATTGAGGTACAAAAATAAATGATTTAGCAAATGTAACAAGCTTTCATTCATAATATATATGGGGGTATGAATATTTATACACAGATATTTCCATTGTATAATTACAGTGTACTGAGAGGAATGGATTTTTGCACATCATGATAATTATCATCAGTGTGTGCTTACTAGTCAGTGTATTAAATGATACTACAAATGTTATATCTTTTAATACTAAGAAAATTTCTTTGTAGCAAATATTCTTATTCTGGTTTTATGGAGAAGGAAACTGAGTTAGGTTCCTAAAGCTAACAAGTGGTTAAATTGCCTAGCGCCCTAGACTTGGAAGGTGGTGAAACTGGAATTCAGTCCACAGTCTATCTGGTGGGCATTGATTTTCTAAAACTTTGTGTTACATTGCTGCACAAATTAACTTACTTGAGTATTCATGAATGAAGTGCTGTCAATTTATACAGAAGCCAGTTGGCTTTGAAAAAAGGAAATAACATTGCTTCATTGTCACCATACTTGACACTGCTTGAAACATCTGTGCCTTTTATTTCTGTATAGTTGGGCAAGATTGAGGAGTTATTTTTTATTTTGTAAAAACTTGCAGATGTATACTCTTTAAATTTCACATTTTGATGCCATGGTACATAACAGAAAGGCAAGTAATTTATGAAATTTCTTAACACTTTTTAATTTTACCTAATTCAACAGCAGGTAGTAGGATGAAAAGAAGTACATATTTCTGCAGGCAATACTGTTTACTTATCTCAACCTCTGTTTGTCCCATCTGCAAAGTAAGGACATGGATTAGGTATTTTCAGGTCCCCCTTTTTTTCCTTAAAACTTTTATTCTAAGCATCAAATTCATTTCTAGTCAAATTATATATATTTTCAATGAATTTATTTTTTATTCAACATTATTTATTGCATGCCTATTATGTAATGGACACTGCGCATTAGTAAACAAAAGAAAAAAAGTGTTAGTCCTTAATAGAAACAGAAAAAAGTATTTGATAAAATTTAGTGCCAATTCTTTGCAAAATATTGTTAGGACTCTTATAATAAGTTAAAGGTATTGATCAGAAACAGAACAAACATGCTTAATGCAGAAACATTAGAAGTTTTCTTACTAATACCAATAGAAAGATGTTTGTAGAAGAGGTTCTGGACGCTGCATTAACTTTAAAATTTATACACACACACACATATATATACATACCTATATATATATATATAAATTCCATGAAAAAATATAAAAATTCCCCTTTAAAATGAAATAATTAAAATGTAATTTAAAACATCCAATAGTATCTATAAACAACCCACTAGACCTAGGAAGATAGTTCAACAAAGTTGACAGATTTCTGTGTACGAAATACCACAGCATTCCTATATACTAGAAGCCACCAAGTAGTGAATGTAATTGAGTCTTTTAATCTATAGAAACAAATAATGGAGGCTATCTGATAATATATCTAATAAGATTTGTGTGTACCCTTTAGCAAAATAATTTTTACCAACACAGCAGAAGATAAGCTTTGATGAATGAAAATGTTGTTGAACCTTTTTGCACAGCCACCACCTTGCCCAGCCATGGCTACACTGTTTGTGAGTCTGTGGACTGGACTCTCCAGGAAGAAGACACTGGCACTTACACAGTAGACCAGTCAAATTACATTTATTAGAAATAATACAAGATAGGCAAAATTAGTATGCATTGAGTTGTATGTACTTGAAGGAGTGTAAACATAGACATACACAATCATAGATTTATAAATTTATTTAGCTACCTAAGAGAGTTTGCCTAATAATACTGCATAGCATGTGATATTCCGTGCATTTTCTAGAGAAAACATACTAGGACTTAGAAGTCATTTAACTTTCCAAAGTTTGGTGAACCTGGTGGGTAAAACCAGGTTTATCAAACTCCAAAGCCAATGCATTTTTGTTAATAATGAATCTTTAGTTTAATTGGAAAAGTAATATGTTTAGAACAAGCTGTGTATTAGGTTAGACAGGGATATGCAATGTAACACCTTAGGACATGCAATAACAGTGACATGATACGGAAATGCTTATTTCTTACTCATGTGAATTTAGCAACAGGTCTTAAAAAATTTCAACATAAGAGAGTGGGTGTAGGATATATACCCACTCTTAACTTCTTCTGACTAGTTTTTACTTATCAATTCCATTCATACCCTGCTAGTCAGACTAATCACACAGCCCTGGCCTAATAGCAAGGGCAGTTTGGAATTGTGGTTTTTTATTTTCAGAAGGAGGAAAATGAAATGAGATAAATGAGATTTCATGAACCTGTAGTATTGGTCCTGCTGTGGGTGTAGATGACTGAAGGGCTGCTGCATTGTTGTTTATTATTACGCTTCTAGACAAAAAGAAGATAACATGGAGCTTATCTCTTCCTGATAGTAGTGTTCTTTATTTAGAAATTTCCAGAAAACTGGAACATAGTAGGACATCAGAGCCCTCCTCATGATGTAGGAGTTCTGCAATGGCTTTATCAGGTGTCCCATGTTTACCATTTCCCTCCAGTGTCTCTTGCAGAGTCCAGGCAACTGTATTTGTTGCAAGGATGTTGAAATGTGGCTGTAGTGATTGTGGATGATCAATGGGTGAAGATGCTAATATTTTATCACCTACTAAGAAGAGCCTCCTAATGAGGGTAAAAATTTATAAAGACACCACTGGAATTTTGAAACACTGTAACTGTGAGTTTTATGGTCAACTACCCTCTCTCAATTTACCTATATTAAAAAGGAAGGCAAACTTGGTCCCCAGTGGCTTAAGCTATTTCTGACCAAAGCCCTGACCTTTCTGTTGAAACAGAATCTGCAAACGTAGACAAACTCAGGCAATGATGCCCAGAGCCTTTTAGAAGAGAAGGCTTAGCAGGAGCAGAAGTCTTTGTATCTCCTTGACTCAGGTGCCCCTTGCTGCTTGCCTGGGAGCTCGGGAAGGCCAAGAATGATATTTTAGTGATGTAGCATGACCCAGACCTGTGATTCCCAACCTTTCCAAGTTTAAGATTCCTGTTGAAATATCAAACTTTTCAGGATACCCAGAGGTACTAGTTGTATTTTTTGAATCAGTTGCTGTGGAACTTCAAAATAATGAAGGAGCTACAAAACATTGAGGAACTAAAAAGCAGTGCTAGTTCCATTGAACTCATGAGTAGTTTTAAATGCATAATGTTTTCTTTTTTTCTTTTTTTTTTTTTTTTGGTCTTTTTGCCTTTTCTAGGGCCACTCCTGCAGCACATGGAGGTTCCCAGGCCAGGGGTCGAATTGGAGCTGCAGCTGCCGGCCTACGTCAGAGCCACAGCAACGTGGGATCCGAGCCGTGTCTGCAACCTGTGCTACAGCTCACAGCAACACGGGATCCTTAACCCTCTGAGTAAGGCCAGGGATCGAACCTGCAACCTCATGGTTCCTAGTCAGATTCGTTAACCACTGCGCCACAACGGGTACTCCCATAATGTTTTCTTAATTACAACTACATGTATTTGAAAAATAGTCAGACACATGGTAGGCAGATGTATATAGCCAGTTAGCTATATTTGTTATACTATGGACTTGAAGATGCTTTGTAGTAACTCTGACAACCATTGGTTGGGAAACATGGGATTTGACTGAAGCATGGATAACCATGGTTTCAGATGCAGTTCTGAGCTTCATAATGGCCCTTCATGTTACATGTATATATTTGACATATACATACTTTGAACAGTTTTACTTATTTAAAAGGAAACAACTGATTATGAATATTTCACTCCTCATTAGAAAGTTAGTATGTGTAGAATATATACATATGCTTGTGTATTTGAACCTTCATTTATTTGCTTTTCTAGGCATGGAAAAGCGTGGTGAACATAATGAAAGCTAATACTTATATAGTGGTTAATATCTATAAAATATATGTTGTTATGTATTTTAAAGTACATTAATCCTATTGTAAACTCTATTTTACAGTCTAGGAAACTGAGACAAACAGAGGTTAAGCAATGTACCCCTAACTCTAATTCTAGTGTTTAGCTCTTAAATCTGTGCTTTTAATCTTTATGCTGTATTTCCTCTCAAAATAGCTACCATCCTTTGTTGCATGGACCTTATATTGCCTTGGGTTAAAAAGAAAATAACCAAGTGAAAAATAGACTTAATTCATATACAAGTTCTGTGATAGAAAATAGGTGCCTAGCACTCACTCTATAGGATTGTTTGGGAAGAATTGACATTGGGAGTATTTAAATGAGTATGTTCAGCTTCTTCCTTCTCAATCCATCACCACCAAAACCTTTCTCTTCTCTCTAGGGAACTAACTCGAAGTATAGTGCATGTGAAGTCTTAGTTTGTAGCATCTATATAATGATTAGATTACTAGTTTAGACATAACTTTCTAACAGGATTCCAACATTCATTATATATTTGTCTCTTTGTATATTTAGGTAATCACTGGCTTATCAACTCTGCCACAGAAGTCCTTTATTAAAAATTGTAAGAAATTGCTTTTTGTTTGTGATTTTATTGCAAAATTAGATTATACTGAATCATTTGCCATTCTTTTGTTTCTCTGCACCACTTCTTGTAAGAACTCTGAGCATTAAGTTATGCTAAGGCATCGAATCAAAAGAAAGAAACGTCTAATAAATTTAAGCCAGCAGCACATCAGGGTGACCTGCCATCTCAGCCATGCTGCCAAGCTCCTTATGTTTTGAATTGCTTTCACTTTGTTCTAGCAACTGGAACTTTGAACTGTAAGATCATAAATGTAAGGAGGATTTCAGAGGCTCCATCTCATCTGCATTATTCTTTCAGATTCTTATGTCTCTTGTTTTGGCCCAAGAAGTCTGCTTCCCATATTTGTAGTACATAGTGGCTTATTAACGTAAATGCATTCACTGCTATATGCTGTTTGCTCACTTTTGCTCTGAAATATATAGGGAATATACACACATGGACACACACACACCTCCAACCTTTGTGGAAAATGTGAAACCTCTTTTCTCTAAGTAACCTTTGTTCTCCCTCCATAAAATCTCTGTTTCTACTTTTATATATGTTTTAAAAGACTCAGGACTGTTCTCTTTAGAGAGTTTCCTTTCCAGTTCATCTCTTCAGCTTTTCTGACTCCTCTTAAGTTGCCTATGTGATTCTGCATCTTTGGGGGGAAACCTAGCATGATGAAGCTGTCTGTTTGCTCTCGTGTATAATTTCAGAAATTTTTCATACATTTCCTTGGAACACATTGTAGGCAATGGTTCAGTGCATTTGTCTAAGTTCTAAAGGGGTTTAAATAGTTGATGCAATCTTGTTACGCTCATGAATTTTTCTATTAGCTTAATCATCAACATCTAATAGTAGCCTATCTCTTCCTTTCTATGTGTTTTTTTTTCTTTATAAAATGTTTATTGTATGCCTATTCTATGACTGGCACCTTGAAAACTATTGTGGATATAGTTTTGAAAAGTTCTCGATCTTTTATCAAGTTAATTTTTATAAGATGAGAGAATTAATGTAAAAATTGTGTGAATATGAAACATGTACATGTTATTCCCAATAATAAAAACAGCAGTATTTTTTATTGACTACTTATGATGTGCCATCTGTACTCCAGGCTTCTAGCTTGCTTATTTTAATTTTCATTATAACCCAGTGAGCTAGGTACTTCATTATACCAAAATTTAAGATGAGAACACTGCTGTACAGGATTTTAGAAATTTGTGCTGGGTCCCTAGCAGGTGGAGTTGCTGGGAGTCCAGTCCAGATACACTCACTCTAGAATTTGCACTCTTTCCAGCATGTTGTATACATGTGAAGAGCTCAGTGCAGTCATTAGTCTTAATACACTACTTGACCTCTGCTTCCTGATTAATCTCCTAAGACAAAACCTCTGGCTTGTGGTTTTCCTACTCCATTCCTTTTGGTCGTTGTCCCTAGGATTCTCATGTGCCGTTTAACACTCTCCATTAACCAGTTACGATGATGAACATCTTATTGCTGAAACAATCACATTAGTTAACTCCTGTCTTCTACATACTCATTCCCACTTTGTATCATTCTCTCTTCCACATGAAATATCTTCTTGCTGCTCCACTAATCAATCCATAAACTATACTTCCTTCAGTGACAGTCTGAGACCAAGCTCTTCCATTCCTCTTAAATTCCCAAGGCAAGTACAGTTTGAAAACATTCTGGTGTGCCCTAATACACACCACACTTTATTTTCTGGTAACTTTTGTATGTTTCTTAAAAAGCAAGCAGATATGGTAGAAGTCATGTATTTTTACTCTTTTAAACCTCCACAGTGACTAGAATATATTTGATGATGACTAGCTCCTTCTTGATTGACACCTTTTTGTAGAATAGGAAATAATGACCTGAATTCAAGTGTTTCTTCTGTGGAAAGTATGTTTCTAGAAGAGAGTTAAAGATTCAGATTAATGCTGTTTCTTTATGTGATAGTTGTAGCACACGCACACTGCATTTTATAAATGAGTCCCCAGAATATTAAGATTCTCTTCATTTTGATTACAACACAGTATAAATGAAAGTACTCCCCTGACTTATTGGTATTACTTGGATGCTTTCTAAACATGTGTATGGTTTGAATCTTGTTACCTTGGGAACAGGCAGAAAAAAGAGAGGAGGAGAAGAGGCAAGTGAATATTGTCTAGGATGTTGTTTGCCCAGTAATCTCCCTACTTCTTTTGCCCTCGATCCTGTGGAAGGGATTGCCAGGGCAAGAGGTAGCACATGCTTTTCTTACTATTCAGAATTTGAGTAGGTGAGTAGGCTTCTGATATGGTGCTCTTGGCATTCCTGCTTTTTTTCCTCATTGGATGAACTATGTTTCAAATTCTACTTTATATGTTACAGTTTAAAATGTCTACCAAGAATCATATAGTAAGAATATACAATCTCATAATAAATATAGTGTATGGTATGTCACTGATTTAGGGAAGGCTGTCTTTCTGATGTAACTTACAATGAACTAGTCACTAAACACAACAATATAAGATTGGATTAGAAGGAATTCAACAATACTTTTGGTTGTAGTCTCTAAGCATTCATACGAGTGCCTTTTGCTCATATATTTTTTGAAAATGTATTGGCAAATAGCAATCATCGTATTTCATAGGAGATGTTTCACATCAACCGCATACTTTAATTTGCAATATTTCATTCATATGGACTACAGAAAAGTTGGCATTTCCATTAGAGACAGTGTTTTAGAGCATTAACAGAACCATAATAATTGGCCACCAGACAAAATATGCAATACCAGGCCTAACCTTGGGGCAGTTTTTAAGCAATTATTGTTATGAAGTCAAACCACTTTGGAGTATTTATTTTACAAAGTACTGTACACTGAAATAGACCAGGGAAATATGACTTCATTTTCAATATGTTTTAAAAAGATTTCTAGCTTTGGGGCTTGAAAACACATTTTCTTTTAAATGTAGAGGATTCATAACTCAACATCAAAATAAAGGCAATCAGAATCTACCAGCTTTAATACATAAATATCCTATACATATTTTAAGCTTATGCACTTAAGGCTAATTACTCTATTTGACTACAACTTTAGTGAATTCATGAAAAAGGAGTGGGATTTATGCTGTTGTATGGAAGATTAAAAAGTATTTTTATGAAAACTCTAATAAATGGCTTTTTGGGCAATATGAATATTCAAAATTGTGCCAAGTGTGCAACAAAAAATGTGTCTGAAATATCCTGTTGTGTGTACAATAGGGACTTATTATTCTGCAAGAAAGGAAATAAATCTCATCAAGTATTTTAGAGAAATACATATTTTTCCAAATTATTTTACAGTCATTGCATTTGTTTTTCTTCAAGAACACTGGCTAGAAATTTGTGCTGTTTTAAATTGGGAGGAATAGAAAGGTATATTCACAGATGGAGTCACAACCTTTCAGATGAAGATAGCTCCATGTAAGGAAAACTTCTCCCCTTGCTCATTTACTGTTATTTTACTTAGTGTGGTGACAGAGTCTCATCTTCTTTGACAGTATTTGTTCTCTCTGGGTCTCCATGGACCTGAAACTATAAGACTGATTACCATCAGGGAGCTGAATGTACCCTGGGGAACAAAGAGAACTGGGGGAGATTGTGGAGTTGAAGCTCTCCAAGTTGGTCACTGACTTTGTGATGAATTTCATGTTAGTGCATGGTGAGAGTAAGGTTGTCAAACTTTAGCCAGGGTTTTTTGAGTACTTAGGTCTCCTATATACGCACTGCTTGGCTAACTTATAACACAGGCCCATTTCATCAGTGTGGTGTGTATGAGAGCTTGAAATAGTGGTTATGCCCCTTCGCAGGGGATCATTACCTGTGACTGAGGCTATCCATGTAGTCAGGTGGCAGTGCTGTGTGCGTGATCCCTGAGCAGCGCCAGCTAGACAAAGACCTAGAGTTTTATTATCATTATTACTATGTGTTACAGTTAAGCTTGCCTAATTGAAGGCATTTATTTTTGTCTTCCTGATTACAAAGGCTATGTTTCTAGATAATTAAC
Organism: Sus scrofa; assembly: GCF_054392235.1. NCBI lineage: Eukaryota > Metazoa > Chordata > Mammalia > Artiodactyla > Suidae > Sus > Sus scrofa. The sequence goes on from NC_139395.1 coordinate 167,236,608, forward strand.
ATTTAAAAGCCTGAAGAAGGAATTTCTACATTTAATGTTAAATTTAGCATTAAATTTTAATTTAACGTTTGAAAGTCTAAACAAACGGATTTCTAAAAGCAGTGCAAAGACTCCATACCTGAGTTTTCAAATTAAACTGCTTCTTAAAGACTGACCTTAACTCAGTGATGTCTGCTTCTTGTTTCAGTTAGCCATGACAAGCCATTATGAAAAATACTTATACCAATATTCATATGTTCCTGTTTCAAACATGTGTTGCTAATGGTTGATGTAAGTTACAGGGGCCGGGACTTTTGTGAATTATTCCTTTGTCAATGTACGAGAAAACAGTTTAAGGGTTTTGGGGATATGTTGCCAAAGTTCAAGTTCCAGCTATAACATTTACAAACGAGGTGACCTTGAGCAATTTACTTAACTTCCTGTGCTAGTTTCCTCATCTGTAAAATGGGAATAACAATATAATAAAAATACTTATTTCATAGAATTTGAAGATTACGATATATGTGTATTTCCTAGAACAGAAAAATAGTGTCTCGCAAAGTAAGTCCTATAGGTGAGCATTAGCCATTATTATTGTTGCATGCCTTCAGATACCTAATGAAACATTTCTCTCAGAATTTCCACGTGCTCAGATTTTGATAATGGTAGAAATTATGCTCAGCTTTAAACATTTGTTTTGCATTGTGTTTCATAACTGAAACATATACATTTACTTGAAGGGGCCTACAAAGGTGATGTTCCCTGATAGATGTATTTTTTTCTTTTTAGAATTTAAGAATGTTGTCCTTATATAAAAAATAACAAAAATTATATATGAAATCATTGACTTGTAAAAAAGTTGGCATAATCTGATAGTGAAATAGAAAAAGCAATGACTTTTTAATGATTTAAAAAGAGAGTGATTAAATTTAAATAGTGTGTCTGGTTTTGGGTAGTATAAACTGCTAATAATGTTGTTGGAGTTTGGAGGAAGTTAGAAATGGGAATTTATTGGAAAAAATTGAGTGTGTTGCTTACAAATTTAAGGATGACATGTTACACACATAGAGGAATATAATTTAGAACTTCCAGATGAAATAGAGGAAAAGAGTAGATCAGAGGAAAGGAAGACCAAGAAGACTCCAGTCCTACACGAGGCAGGAAAATGACAAAACCAAGTCCAGAAAACTCAGAAAAAATATGGCAGAAATAAAATCAATTTTATTCAAACTAAAAGATTAAATGAGAAAAAAATTTAGTTTGTTGGATTTTACCATATGGAATTTGAATAGTGTTCTTGTACAGAAGAGCCTCCCAACATGAATCAGTTTCTGATTTCTACAACCAAAAAGTAGAGACAACTGAAATGCCCATCAACTGATTAATATATAAATAAAATGTAGTATATCTGAAAAATGAAGCAGTATTCAGTAACAAAAAGAAGTACCAATATGTGCTACAATGTGAGTGTACATCAAAAATGTTAGGCTAAGTCAAAGAAGGCAATCACAAAAGACCACCTATTGCATGATTCAATTTACATGAAATTTCTAGAATAGGATACTCTATAGAGACAGAGAATAGATTAGTAGTTGTTTAGGGCTGGGCAGGTGAGGTTGAGGGGTGAATGCTAATGAGTATGATGTTTCTTTTGGGGGTGATAAAATATTTAAGAAATGTATTATGGCATTAGTTGCACAATTCTGTAACTATACTAAAGACCATTGAACTGTGCACTTTAAATGGATGAATTTTACGGTATGCACATTATATCTCAACAAAGCTGTTAAAAATACACTAGTGAAAAAGAAACTGATATAATTTACTATACTAACAAAATATTAAGTAATAATCATCTCAGTAGATTCTAAAAGAGCATTTCATAAAGTACATTTACTTATGAAACATGTTTTAAAAAATCTGTTAGCAGTCATCAACTTAGCAGTAAAATTTTTAGTTTGTTCTTTCATAATGATAACAGGACAAAGATGTCTGTTATTATACTGAAGTTCCTTGTTAGTGGAACAAGGCAAACATATAAAAATCAATTATATATACATAAAAAAAGAATAAAACTTTTGTTATTTACAAATTGTATTATTATTTACATAGAAAATACATGAGAAAAATTATTAGAATTCATAAATGCATATAGAAAACTTGCTAGACATACATTTAATTGAAAACTCCAGGGCATTAATATATTAAAAAAACATACATATAGAAAACAAGACAGTATATTTACCCCCGCATTAGCATCTAAAAAATATAAAATACTTAGCAATAATTTTATTTTATTTTATTTTATTTTTTTTTTGTCTTTTTTTGTTGTTGTTGTTGTTATTGTTGCTATCTCTTGGTTCTTGGGCCGCTCCCACGGCATATGGAGGTTCCCAGGCTAGGGGTTGAATCGGAGCTGTAGCCACCGGCCTATGCCAGAGCCACAGCAACTCGGGATCCGAGCCGCGTCTGCAACCTACACCACAGCTCACGGCAACGCCGGATTGTTAACCCACTGAGCAAGGGCAGGGACCGAACCCGCGACCTCATGGTTCCTAGTCGGATTCGTTAACCACTGCGCCACGACGGGAACTCCAATAATTTTAAAAATGGGAAAGATCATTACATAGAAATCTGCAGAGCTCTACAATAAAAAATATTGGGAGAAATTAAAGAAACAACTAATAAGCAGAGGAATAAATGATGTTTATATATCTTTAGTCTCAGTATTTTAAAGTTTTCTATTCTGTATCAATGGCTTATAGATATGGTGCAATCCCAAAAAATTCTCAACACATTTTCTTTGAAAATGACAAACTGATTATACAAGTTACATAGAAATACAAAATGCAAGTATAAACCAGTTACTCTTGATGAAAACAAATGTCAAGATTTGCTCTACCAGATATTAATATATATGGTAAAGCTATACTATTAGGAAAGTGTGGAATTAGAACAAGGATAGGCAAATGGACATATAGAAGAAAACTGACAGCTCCGAATTATGTTTGGAAGGACACTTGATTTAAGAGTAAGGGGAACATAGAGTTCCTACTATTGCACAGGGGGTTAAGAATCTGACCGCAACAGCTTAGGTTGCTGTGGAGGTGTGGGTCTGATCCTTGGCCTGGCACAGTGGGTTAAAGGATCTAGTGTTGCTGCAGCTGCAGTGTAGGTCACAGTTTGGGCTCAAATTTAATCTCTGGCCCAGAGAACTTACATATGCTGTGATTGAATTCATAAAAATAAAAAATAAAAAAATAAAAAAAAGAGTAAGGGACATTTCACAATGCAATGGAGAAAAACCATCTTTTCAATAGATGGTCCTGGTTCAAATAAATTCTATTTGTAAAAAAAAAAGAAATCATTTCACATGTTACATAAATCTCACATGTATAAATTGAGAAGCAAATCAATAAAGTTTCTAGAAATTAGGAGAATAATTCATGTCCCTATGGAAGGGAACAAAATCTTATATTGGACATATACTAACCATTAAGGAAAGATTAATAAATTGGACTACTTTATCATTAAAAACATGTTAATCAAAAGGCCCTATTAAGAAAGTGAAAAGATAAACCACAGAGTGAAAGAAGCCATTTTAAATACATCTAACAAAGAGTGCATACCAGGAATTAAAAAAAAAAAAAAAGCAACTATAGATCAATAAGAAAAATGCAACCCAGTATAAAAATAGGCAGTGATTTGAAAGGGAAGGTCACAAAAGAGAATATCCAAATGACTAAATTAACATATTAAAGGAACTCAGCCTCATTGGTGAGGGAAAAGCAGTTATGTACTACTACACGATCATCAGAATGACTAAAATTTAAAAAAAGATGGTTAGGAGTTCTGGTTGTGACTCAGCAGATTAAGAACCTGACACAGTGTCTGTGATGATGCAGGTTTGATCCCTGGCCTCACTCAGTGGGTTAGGGATCTGGCTTTGCTGTGGCCTAGGCCTGCAGTTGCCCCTCTGATTTGACCTAACCTGGAAACTTCTGCATGCCGCAGGTGGGCCCTAAAAAAAAATTAAAGAAAGAAGGAAGGAAAGAAAGAAAGAAAGAAAAAAAGACCGATAAACAACAAGGTCTTAATGTATAGCATGAGTTACTGTATTTATATTCAGTATCCTGAGATATATGTATATATGTATATGTAAATAAGACCAAATCACTTTGTGGTACAGAAGAAATTAATACGTTGTAAATCAACTACAAAAATATTTGAAAAAAGGACAGCATTACTAGGATTTGCTGAGAATGTGGAGAAGTAGGAATCCTTCTAGACTGCTGCTAGTACTAAAAATTGCTGTGACCACTTTGGAAAAAATAGTATCTCAAAGTTGATCTTTTGCACTCCTTAGTGAAATTGGATAGATATGTGAGGCAGAAAAAAATGTGTGTGTGTGTGCACCAATGGGCATATAAATGGATAGTCATAGCATCATTATTCATTATAATCCTAAGTTGGAAAAACATAAATATCCACCCAGCAGTAGTGTAGATAAATAGGTGTGTGGTAGTCATACAATGAAATCCTCTATAGGAATGGGAATGAAGGGAACTAACATCATATCCAACAACAGGGATGAATTTCACCATTATGATATTGGTAGGGGGGAGAGTCAGACACAAAAATGTATATGTAATTTCACTGATAAAGAATTTTATAAAACAGTCAAGACCAAACTATAGTGTTTGAAAGCAGGAAAGTGGTTTCTTTTGAGGAGATGGGAAGGCCCAGTAGTTGAGAGTGGCTGTGAAAGGGGCTTCTGCTGGGTTCTTTGTTGACTAGTGAATTAATTTTGTGATAATTGACTGAGGTGTACATTTATATTTTTTGCACTTTTTGTTATATATATTATATATCATAATACAAAACAGTTTTAAAAAGCGAAAACAAGCAGGCCACAGTCGTGGATCTTTCCTTGTGTGTGTGGTAAGTTTAGATACCTAACTGTATAAGAGATCTCCAACTAAAATACAGAGCAAAAGTGGAGTAACCAAAATCACACAATGCAATTTTATGTGTGCATACCCATGAATATTTTAAATTTTAATGTTGCCTCCTGTTCCACAAGTCTCAATGCCAAATCAGTCTACTTTTCTCTTTTCATCAGTCTAACATTTGAACAGGCATCCTTAGAATGGCTGGTTCAAGAGGCTGCTATTGAGAAAGGAGCTGAATACAACTGCCTAGGCTTTTTAGCAGACAAGAGCACAATCAAGGCAGTTTTTCTCCTGTGCCAGCAAGACTGGCACCATGTCAGTGGCTCTAGCTCTCTATAAAGGGTCTTGAGAATAAATTTAGTCAAGGTTGTTTGTCACTAGTCTATCTGAAAACCGTTGAACCATAAAAATGTTCTGCATGTTCATTACTGATCATTACAGGGGACGAGACTTTAAGACAATCAAGTGGATGAATGAACACTTCCCACTGACATTTTGTAGCACTGTCCATGAAACTATAAGTAAAAGCATCCTGGAAGCAGTTGCACAATTTTTCTAGACTCTGGCTGTTCGGTTATACCGGTCTGAGTATGAGACATTTGTGCTAATCATTTGTCAATTGGAAAACATACCCTTCCTGCCCCCCCCCACCCCCACCCTGCGGCATGTATTACTGACAGCACATTCACAGATGTTTAGGTGGATGCAGGTTGCAGGTTTTTTTCTTTTCTGTTCTTTGATCTTTTTGGCCCCTGTTAGCAAGAAATGAGCTTCTGGATGGTGAAGAGTAGTTTGTAATTTGGGAGAGATTACATGAGCCTAATTAAGATTTGAGATAAAATTCTTTGCATTCCAGTGGTAATAATAATCTAACAATGTACCTATATGCATTAAATATTTAATCCAGGTATAAAAATGAGCTTTTGGACAGTTAAAAAAATATTGAAATGGTTTATCAAAAAGGAGGGAAATTTTTTTACTTGGGAAGTTTTAGGAAATAGGATTTAGTCTCATCTACCTGGGGTATTATAAATGGAACACAGACTAGACCTGAAAATGGCTTCTTCTAAGCAGTTTAACTTATCTTTCATTGGAATGAGAACAGACAGAGGACTTTAGACAAATTTAGGGCAGTTTATTTCTGGATTTTGTTTCACCTTTTGTCATTAAAACACTGGATGAAGATGAATTTGTGACTCATAGAAAACCATTACAGCTCATTATTTTAAGCCAGTAATCTCCAAATATTCCTGATAGCAAATTTTAATTTAAATGCTTGTGAAAAAAAAAAACAAAACAAACCACATTTGTCTGAGCCCCTTCTGAATCTGAATTTCCAGGGGAAGCCCTAGAAATTGTTATTCATGTAACAAACGACTCAAGAGAATGTTCAAGCACACAAGGAGACACATGATTGATAATTGAATTTTCAGATTGGGATATTAAAGATATCAAAGGAATATTAACTCTTCATCTCTGTATGAAAAAGAGATGGGATGGAAAGAGACAATTGTTCACAAAAGCCAAAGTAAATTTCAAAATTTTATTTTTTTAAAAGTTGACAATTGGTAACATATATGGTCTCTTATAGCGAGGGCCTGCATTATGTCACAAATGACTTATTTTTTTTTTTTTTTTTTTTTTTTGTCTTTTGTCTTTTGTTGTTGTTGTTGTTGTTGCTATTTCTTGGACCGCTCCCGCGGCATATGGAGGTTCCCAGGCTAGGGGTTGAATCGGAGCTGTAGCCACCGGCCTATGCCAGAGCCACAGCAATGCGGGATCCGAGCCGCGTCTGCAACCTACACCACAGCTCACTGCAACGCCGGATCGTTAACCCACTGAGCAAGGGCAGGGACCGAACCCGCAACCTCATGGTTCCTAGTCGGATTCGTTAACCACTGCGCCAAGACGGGAACTCCCACAAATGACTTAGAAGATTTTACAGTTTATAAAAAATAAAAATCGGGTATTTTCATCTGTTTAGTCCTCACAAAATCAGGTGATGTGTTGTTACTATGATCAATCTCAGCTGCTAAATGTCAGTGGAAGATCACAAAGGTTAAATAACGATCAAGTAATACCTCTTGCAAAGTTAAATTCCACCTCATTTTGGAATAATTCCTATTGAAATTGCTTTTCTATTTATGATTCTGCAATGAGTTAAGGTTCTGAGTGCCATGGGTTACATTTTTTCCATCAAACTCCTTTTCATGAAGTAGCCTAAAAAAACAATCCTCTTACTTATTTAAAATTTATTTTATTGTATTATAGTTTATTTGATGATGTGTTAATTTCTCTTATATGGCAAAGTGATTCACTTGTACATATGTATGCATACATTCCTTTAGTTTTTTTCGTTTTGCTTTATCATAAAATATTGAATATAGTTATCTGTGCTAAAGAGTAGGACCTTGTTGTTTATCCATTCTATATATAATAGTTTGCATTTGCTAATCCTAAACTCCTCAACTATCCCTCTCTCACACTTCCTCCCCCTTGGCAACTGCAAGTCTGTTCTCTATGTCTGTGAATCTGTTTCTGTTTTGTAAATAAGTCCATTTGTGTCATATTTTAGTTTCCACATATAAGTGATATCATGTGATATTTGTCTTTCTTTGCCTAACATACTTAGTATGATAATCTCTAGGTCCATCCATGTTGCTGCAAGTGGCACTATTTTATTCTTTTTTATGGCTGAGCCATATTACATATATATCACATCTTTGTATCCATTCATCTGCTGGTGGACATTAAATTTGCTTGCATGTCTTGGCTATTGTAAATAATGTTACTATGAACATAGGGTGCCATGTCTCTTTTTGAGTTATAGTTTTGTCCAGATACATGCTCAGGAGTGGGATTACTAGATCATATGGCCACTCTATTTTTAGTTTTTTGAGGAACCTCCATACTGTTTTCCTTAGTGGCTGCACCAATTTACAGTCCCACCAATATAGGAGGGTTCTCTTTTTTCTACACCCTCTCAAGCATTTTTTATTAGAAAAATTTTTAATGATAGCCATTCTGACCCATGTAAAGTGGCACCTCATTGTAGTTTTGATTTGCATTTCTCTAATTATTAGTGATGTTGAGCATATTTTATATGCCTGTTGGCTATCTGTTGTCTTAAAGAAAACAACCTCTTGAAATAAAAGCCTTCTATTTGAAGTGAAACACTCTCACCATGATTTTTTCTTTTATAGAAGGATTTTTTTGGAGCTGCCATTTTTATACTAGAATCTGGTGGTGGTATTATTCTGCCCAAAGTTCTCTAAGAAATTATTTTTGTCTTCCAAATAGAGTAAATATTCTTTTCTATCTTATTATTTCTTTTAAAGGGCAAAAGTATGTCCAAATTCTCTTTAGAAATTTGAAGGTAGCAACACATGACTCACACAGTAAAGCTTATCTTTCTATTAGCTGCTTGGTCACTTAGCATTAAATTCATTGCTAGAGCAGAAGCAGGATTTTAGTATAGCAAAGAAAAATAATGAAGTGCTACAGCAGACATCCTAACAGATAATTTCCCTTTTAAAAAGGAACACAAAGTAAAAATTCACCAAGTATTCAGGGAAATTCATCACCATGAAACGCAACAAAGGTGATAAGCAGAACTTAAACCCAAAGAAACAGAGTAAAAATAAAAAAATTAAAAAAGGTTGATTGATATAAGAAAAGGCAAGAGAGGGGGAATGCAAATATTTAAAAACTTGATAAAGAAAAGACAATATGTATGTTCACAGAAAAAACAAACATAATTATAAAATATTAAAATGAGACATCTAGAAATATACCAAGCAATGCATTGAAATTAAAATATATCAGGAACATCCAGTGTACCCCAGAAATACAGCAAATGGTTCAACAACAAAACCTGTTAATGTAATACACAATAGTGACATATTAAAGGATGCAAAAACCCTTTTAAATAAAACTTAAAAGCATTTTTTAGCAAACAAGGGCTAGAAAGGTTATTATCTTGATGATGGTTTTTTTTTTACAAAAATCTATAAAAATATATATCATATTAAATGATACCAGCAGAATCCCGCTGAAAAGAGGGGCAAGAAAGAAGGCCCTTGTTAATGTAACTATTTAACAGAGCTCAGTCGGCCCCATTAAATGTAACTGGATAACCTGTAGAAGATGATTGTCACATAGACAATCCATGAGAATCAGCTGGCAAGCTTATTTGACAAGGTAGCTAGATAAAATATCAACATACAAAATAATTACTTTCCTAAGTATGAGCTTACAAACTAAGGGATACAGTATAAATTATCCAAATAAAAATAGCTAATAGTCACAATAAGAAAACAAAACCATAAAGCACCTAAGAAAAAAGCCAACAAATATGTCCAAAGAACTCAGGATTAAAATTTTAAAATATCTAAAATGTTATTTAAGGAGTGTTATTAGAAAAACTACACACATGTAGAACGAGAAAATTTTATGTGTGAGGAAATTTGTCACTTTAAATATTTCAGTTCTCATAAAGCAAATCATAGTTTATAATTTAAAGTCAAATCATTCAAAATCAATAGATTTGTTCCAGTTAACTTGGAATTTTATAAGTAAAAGTAAATGAGAAAAAGTAGCCAAGACCACATTGAGAGAAAAGCAATGGTGGACACTTGCTGTATAAAAGCATTAAAAAACTATAGTAATTAAATAGAAATTAAGTAATTATTAACTGAAAATATATGAGCAAATGGATAAATGGAGTAAAGAAAGTTAACTGTGTTCTTGCTCTCTCTGAATTTAGCATATTACAAAGGGGACATTTAGAATCACTAGGGGGAATGGGTTATTCAGTAAATAAAATAGTAAGTTCATGGGTGTTCTATAAAAGTTTTATTCAAACTCACAAAATAAATGAACAGATTAAATACATTCATGTGAAAGTAAACTATAAAAGCATTAGGTCATATGGAAAAATATGTATCTGATCTTTTAGCTGGAGAAACCCCTCTAAAATAAGTCAAGTAGCCAAAACTTATGAAGGAAAAATTGAAAATGTTGACATTACAATTAAAATTTAAATATAGCAAGAGGTACTTTGCACTATGAAGAATATTTGAAATGTAGAGAATATGAAAAGACTAATATTGGTAATATCCAAAAAACTTCATAAATTAATAAAGAGAAGATAAACTTACAGGAAAAAAATGTGGGAAACATTTGTGTAAGTAATTCATGGAAGATGAAAAAAGATCCCATTCTCAGTGGTAGTAAGTATATTCATACATTGCTTATTGGAGTGTCTATGGATTTGTGTTTATATATATATACACATATATATTTAATATATGTAAAATACCATATATTTTTACATATTAAAGTACATGGTATTATATAAACACATATACTATTATATATTATATGTAATGTTTACACATAAATCTATGAAAAGGAGAAGGAGAGATGCAGGCTCACCTGATAATGTTGGGTACCTCAGAGGAGGAACCTGAAATTTAAGTTGGTCATCAACATTTTCTTTAATCTCACAATGTTCTTAATTTTGAGCAGGAAGAATATGTGTTACGTGTGTTTGAAATTATTTTAATCAATTTATATAAGGTATTAAAAAGGTAAAAGGAACAGTTCACATAAATATTTTTTACTAAATCCCACACTCTAGGAAACTAAGCCAGTTCATATAACAACCAAGCAATCTAACCAGTGTTCAGTTTGGGAAAAAACAATTAAAATATTTAACTAAATTATCATTGGTAAAGCACCAAAGTTCTTGTGCTTTATGTGAATGTCCAATAACACCTAAGTCTCATCCACAAGCTAACCCTCCTTTTTTTGTCCCTTACAGAATTTCTTTAGTAAATTAATGCTAATCTTCCCAAGCCACAGCGACATTTTCCAGAGTTTGTGTTTCGAAGTATGCATATTCATAGGAATAAGTTGATATAACTTCCTAAAACATTATTATCATTTGTTGAGAGTAATAAAAACAAATATTTAATTCTACTTTGGAAAGACTTGTTAAAAGCATTTTTGAAAACTGAATTCATAGCCTTACTCTAAAAGACATGGGAATGATAGAATATTTGTAGCACAGAGATGCAAGAATATTCAAAATGTGCTGTTATTTAGAAATGATCAAATTATGTTAGAAAAAGGCCAAGTTTTGGTAATAGTGATGATAACACAGTCTGAAGATTTCCTGAAGATTTGTTTCTTAAAGAGAATTGATGGAGATGGAGTCTTGACATCCTTGTCATCACCTTATATAGAAAACAGACCCACAGCACAAACAGAAAGATGATGAAGTATAGTCACTTTGTCCTACACTTCAGTGGCTTACTTATTTATTTGGTAAAAAGCTTTTTACACTAGAGAGAGAAGACTTTTTCAAGGATTAGTGTAGAAGAATATTTTTTATAAGAGAAAGCTGCCACAGAGTAGTAGTATGCATAGACAAATAATATAATCAGAAGCACTTTGTCAACTGTTAATTCTATTGACACTCCCTCCATACACGCAATTAGCTCAAATTTTCTTGCCAAGAAAAGAAAAGGTTTTCCTGACCTTCTTTTCTAGTCAACCTCATAACTTTTATACTTAAAAACCCAGGATTTATCTAGAATCAAAAGTTTAAGGTAAAATTTAGGTGTTTAAATTCAATTTTACTTTTATTTTTTTCTTTGTCTTTTTTTTTTTCTTTCCCCACTGAGCCATGATGGAAATTCCTGGTTTTATTTTTATTTATTTTATTATATATATATAATGTTTTTAATTTTCTTTCATTATAGCTGGTTTACAGTGTTCTGTCAATTTTCTACTGTACAGCATGGTGACCCAGTTACACATACATATATAGATTCTTTTTTTCTCACATTATCATGTTCCATCATAAGTGAATAGGTATAGTTCCCAGTGCTACACAGTAGGATCTATTGCTTATCCAGTCCAAAGGCAATGGTCTGCATCTATTTACCCCAAATTCCCAATCCATCCCGCTCAACTAGAGACTCTCATACTAAGTGAAGTAAGTCAGAAAGAGAAAGACAAAAACCATATGATATCACTTATATCTGGAAACTAACATATGGCACAAATGAACCTTTCCACAGAAAAGAAAATCATGGACTTGGAGAACAGACTTGTAGTTTTACTTTTAAACTTTCATTAATTGGAAAACTTTTGTCCCGAATTATCTATTCATATCAGCAATGTACTTAATAGTATCCACATCAGATAACTTCTGAACCCTACATTAGAGAAGAATCATTTACTTCATGGAGAAAAACTATCTTATCTGTATCTATGAACTAGTCATAAAAATTGATATAAGCCATAAAGAAAGGCTTAACATATTTAAAAACGAAGAAATTATATAGTGAGTTAATTACTTTGAAAAAAGTAAAGGTCATGAAAGAAAATGTATGGAATTTTTTAACCAAGATTTAAGCATTATTTTTAACTACTGTTATACTAATGCTTGCCAGAGGCTAATTTTTTAAAAAAAATTTCCCCTTCAAATATTTTATTTTATTTGCCTTTTCTAGGGCCGCTCCCTCAGCACATGGAGGTTCCCAGGCTAGGGGTCTATTTGGAGCTGTAGCTGCCGGCCTACGGCCTAGGCCACAGCCACAGCAATGCAGGATCTGAGCCAGGTCTGTGACCTACACCACAGCTCAGGGCAACGCCGGATCCATAACCCACTGAGCAAGGCCAGGGATCGAACTTGCGAGCTCATGGTTCCTAGTCAGATTCGTTAACCATTGTGCCACGATGGGAACTCTATCCCTTCAAATATTTTAAACATTTTCTCTCTTGGTTCTTTTTTCTAATAGTGATACAGATTTTGTTTCGAAGACATGAAAAGCAAAGACAAATCAAACCTCTCCTAGTATTTCTATAAACAGAGTTACTCTCAACTTTTTGGAATATTGTGTTCAGGCTTCTTTGATGAAGATTTTATGTAGTTAGGGATATAATGAATGTTTGTGCACTGTTTTGCATTAATATAATTTCATACACAGTTCATAAAATTTAAAAATCTTTGTAAAATCTTTTTGTTTATATAAGTATATCAGCATTATATTTAATCATTTTCTAAAGTTGAGTATTTATGTGTCTACTTCTTTATTGGGAACTAACAATGCAGTAATAAATGGTGTTGACATAAATTTTATCTTCTTTTCAGTTTCATTTCATTAAAAAGGCCTTCAAGGGGTTCCTGTCATGGCTTAGTGGTTAACGAATCCAACTAGGAACCATGAGGTTTCGGGTTCTATCCCTGGCCTTGCTCAGTGGGTTGAGGATCTGGCGTTGCCTGAGCTGTGGTGTAGGTTGCAGACATGGCTCAGATCCTGCGTTGTTGTGGCTCTGGTGTAGGCTGGCGGCCACAGCTCCAATTGGACCCCTAGCCTGGGAACCTCCATATGCCGTGGGAGCTGCCCTAGAAAAAACAAACAAACAAAAAAAAAAGGCCTTCAAAAGTAGGATTACTGAATCATAGGTTTTGGATTCTTTTCAAGCAACTGATAACTGGATTATTCTTCATAAAAATTGCATCGATTTAGACTATTATCATTTATGGTTTGGAGTGCCTCCCTTTAATGTACCATTTCCAGAACTGGATAGTCTTATTTTTTTAATCATTGCTTTGTAATGAATTAAAATTGATTTAGTTTGCATGTAAATGATTATGAGTGATGTTGAATATTTGTTCATAAGTTTATTAAACATTTTTTTGCTATTTTTTCAACTACTTCAACTCTGTTATTTTTCTATAACAGATAGGGTCTCTTCTTTCTTCTTCGTTGTCATCGTCGTCGTCGTCGTCGCCTTCGTCTTGGTCTTGGTCTTGTGGAAGTTCCCAGGCCAGGGATCGGTCGCATTGGAGCTACGGCTGCTGGCCTATATCACAGCCTCAGCAAAGCCAGATCTGAGCTGTATCTGTGACCTATGCCACAGCTCACGGCAACGTCCGATCCTTAATCCACTGAGCAAGGTCAGGGATCAAACCCACGTCCTCATGGATACTAGTTGGGTTTGTTACCACTGAGCATGACAGGAACTCCCTCATTTTTATTATTTATTAATTTGTATTGGTTCTTTATATAAAGATAATAATGATTTGTCATATTATAAAATTTTATGTTCTGATTTTAATCTCCATGTTATTGTATATGTATTGTTTACATTTCTGTAATTGACCTTTACTTTTTTCAGAGTAATTAACTCACTATATAATTTCTTCATTTTTAAATATGTTAAACCTTTATTTATGGCTTATATCAATTTTTGTGACTAGTTCATAGGTAAAAACAAGATGGATTTTTTTTCATGAAGTAAATAAATGATTTTTTAAAATTTAGTTTAGGGTCAAGAAATGGTCTGATGTGGGTACTGATTATTAAGTACATTGGATGACTAATGTTTAATTACATTGAAAATTGTTTTATGTACTGGTATAGATTGGCATTTTTTGGAATCTTTTTTTTTTTTTTTTTTTTTTTGTCTTTTTGTCTTTTTGTCTTTTTGTTGTTGTTGTTGTTGTTGCTATTTCTTGGGCCGCTCTCGCGGCATATGGAGGTTCCCAGGCTAGGGGTTGAATCGGAGCTGTAGCCACCGGCCTATGCCAGAGCCACAGCAACGCGGGATCCGAGCCGCGTCTGCAACCTACACCACAGCTCACGGCAACGCCGGATCGTTAACCCACTGAGCAAGGGCAGGGACCGAACCCGAAACCTCATGGTTCCTAGTCGGATTCGTTAACCACTGCGCCACGACGGGAACTCCGGAATCTTTTATTTTTAAATTTAAAATTATAAATAAAATATTTTTGATAATGTTTTCTAAAAATAGGTTAATAGTCCAAAGCTTATGGGTAAGCAGCAATGCATATGCAATAACTGCTGTCAGCTATTTTATTTTTATTTTTTTTGTCCATTTTTAAATGAAAGCTTTTTTTTTTTTTTTTGGTAGTTTACAATCTGACCTCAGGCCTGTTAAAAGCACTCTTCTGAGTGAGAAGTAGCTTATTGCTTTATAAAGTCTTAAGGTAGTATTACATGCTAATAGGTTTTATCTGCTTTTGATATTAATATATCACTATTTTCAGAAATTAGAATTTTAAAAATATTCTGTTGACAAATGAACATCTTTAAAATTAAGACTCCAATACCGCTGTCCAAAGTATATGAAACATTCCAGAAGAAAGTGCTTTAAATATAATTATGCAACCTTTGACAGCAGCTAAGTGGAAATTTGTCAGCATTCAATTTATGAAGTGTCAGTGATTAGTTTTGGATGAGAGCAACATGATAGACTCTGAACTCTTAAGGTCAATAAATGTCTTAAAACAAATTTGGAGTAATTATGTTTTTGCCTTGCATGCCCCTGTTACTATAAGTGGAGATGTCAGCTTAACACACCTGAGGGTCTTGCTTGAGCTGAATGCTTATTGTAATATATAAAGGTTCCTTCAACTTTCACATGGGCTACATGAAATTTCTTTTAAAAAATAAGGAAGCCTGGACTTCCCGCTGTGGCTCATTGGGTTAAGGACTAGGCATTGTCTCTGTGAGAATGCGGGTTTGATCTCTGGCCTTGCTTAGTGGGTTAAGGATCCGGCGTCACCACATGTTGTGGCATAGATTGCAGATGTGGCTCAGATCCAGTGTTGCTGTGGCTCTGGTGTAGGCCTTACCTACAGCTCCGATTTGACCCCTGGCTCGGGAACTTCCGTGTGCTGCAAGTGAGGCCATAAAAAGAAAAAAAGAAGGAAGACTGTATTTCTCCTTTTTTTCCCCACAGTATGAATGTTTTCATTTTTTAAAATTATTTTCAAGAATGATTAATCCAATTATAGATGCGGCTCGAATCAGGCCTTGCTGTGGCTGTGGCATGGGCTGGCAGCTATAGCTCCAGTTCAACTCCTAGCCTGGGAACTTACATAGGCTACACCTGTGGCCCTAAAAAAAATAAAAATAAAAATTCAAAAGAAAATAAATGGTGCTGGGAAAACCAGACAGCCACATGTAAAAGAGTGAAATTAGACCACTCTGACACCATAAGCAAAAATAACTCAAAATGGATTAAAGATCTGAATGTAAGATCTGAAGCCATAAAACTCCTAGAGGAAAACATAGGAGGTAACCTCACTGACATCAGTCTTAGCAATGTTTTTGTGAATCTGACTTCAAAGATAAGGAAAACAAGAGCAAAAATAAACAAATGGTACTATATAGAACTAAAAACCACAGCAAAGCATAAACTATTATCAAAATGAAAGGGCAACCTATTGAATGGGAGAAGATATTTGAAAATCACACATCTGAAAAAGGGTTAAGATCCAAAATATATAAAGAACTCATAAAAAAACTCATAAACTAAAAAAAAAAAATTGATTAAAAAATGAGCAGAGGGGAAGTTCTCTTGTGGTGCAGAGGGTTAAGGATCTGGCAGTTGTCACTGAAGTAGCTCAGGTTGCTGCTGTGGCTCAGGTTCAATCTCTGGCCCGGGAACTTCCACATGCTGTGGGTGTGGCCAAAAGAAAAACGAGCAGAGAAATTGTATAGACGCTTTTCCAAAGAAGACGTATATGTGGCCAACAGACGCTAAAAGATGTTCAACATCACTTTTATGAAATGCAAATCAAAACCACAATGTGATATCACCTCACACTTGTCAAATGGCTATAGTCAAAAAGACAAGAAATAATCATTGCTGACAACGATGTGTAGAATAGGGAACCCTTGTACACTGTTAGCAGAAATGTAAATTGCTTCATTTACATGGAAATAGCATGGAGCTATTCCATGTCTGGGTATTTATCTGAATAAATGTAAATAATCAAGATAATAAATTTGAAAAGATATATATCTCTCAACATTTACAACAACATTACTTAAAATTGCCAAGATATGAAAACAATTGAAGAGTTATTGATGGATGAATGGATAAAGATGTGGTATACATACCTAATACAATACGACTCAGCAATAAAAAAAATGAAATCCTGCAATTTGCAACAACATAGATGGACCTTGAGGGTATTGTGTTAAGTGAATTATGTCAAAAGACAAAAGACAAAACCTGCATGATTTCACTTATATATGGAAACTAAAAAAAAAAAAATGTTTTTGGAGACTAGAGGTAAAGGAATCATGGTTACATAGTGGTGAAAAGTTTGGTGATACTGTCACTTGGGAGTATATGGAAAATTGTATATATATCTAATGAATTCCTTGATCTATTTAAAGACTTTTCCAGGGGTAATACTGAAAGTGTCATTGAACTTCTTGGCACTCGTGATAGATAAGCTAAAAAAGAAACTTAAAAATAAAGGAGTCAAGAATCATGTGTAAAAACAAAACTTCTTTATTCCTACTTCTCCAAATGGAACATGATTCTAAAATTAAGAAAAGGCTTCCTAATACATGTCAAATCATGTCCTTGTCAGGAAAACATGGTCTGAGGAAAAAGCCAAGGAGTTCCTGTTGTGGTGCAGTGGAAATGAATCCGACTAGTATCCATGAGTCTGTGGGTTTGATCCCTGGCCTTGCTCAGTGGATTGAGGATCCAGCGTTGCCGTGAGCTGTGGTGATAGGTTGCAGACACGACTAGGATACCGCATTGCTGTGGCTGTGGCGTAGGCCTGTTGCTGTAGCTCTGATTTGACCCCTAGCTTAGGCACTTCCGTATGCTGTAGGTGCAGCCCTAAAAAGGAAAAAAAGAAAAAAGAAAAAGCTGAGAATATGATGTATAACTTTTTTTTTTAAAGACCTTAGATAGACCTAAAGGTGGTGCCTCATAGGCAGACCCTTTTAGGCAAACTAAAGCCCTTCTAAAGACCTTATGGGTGTGCCTTATAGATAGATATGAAATAATAAGGCTTCAAGATTCTTACATGTGTTGAACTACAACAGTGTTTCAGGAATACTAGATAGAGGAGGTTTTCTAGAAGGTATTTGTGGATATAACTTATGTCTAATAAGTGAATGAACACCAAAAAGTGTCATAGAAAATCCCAACAAATTTTAATTTCATGGAAGCATCATCAGCCTGGACTGAAAGGGACTGAGAGTACAAGTAGAGGAGACTTTCAGTCCCTTTCCCCTCAATTTCTGCAACAGGACACATCTTGAGAAAACTATTCAGCTGCAAACAGCTGAATTACACATAAAAGGAAAACAATTCATAGGGGAGAACCAAGAGTCATGGAGAATTATTCCTAGGGAATTGCACTGTATTTTAATTAAACAACTGGCAATACATGTCAGGATGGATTTTAGAATTGCTTTTAATTGGTGACTACTTTGTGCCTCCTGTTTTTCCCTTTTTTTGAATGGAATTTCTAGAGAAGTGTTTGCCCCATGCCTGTTTCCATTATTGCTGCTCGAGTTATTTGTAGAAAAGACACAGCTCTGGTCATCTATTAATACCGAACATGTCTTCTTATGTCATAGGTCTCCAGCTGGAAAGGAAGGGTGCTTAAAGAACTTTAGTTGAAGCATCTCAGTTAAGGAGCCCCATCCACTTGATTTAGATAATTCCCATGGACTTTGAGCTGTTGCTATAATGGAATGAGACTTGATAGTCTTGATGGTGGGGATGGAGGTGGTTTGTATGTTTAAGAGATGTGAATTATAGTGGCCAGAGGGCGGACTTTAGCAGACTGTATTTCACATGTTGACAGCAAAAATAAAATCACCTATCTTTTAGGTTTTTCCTCTTTATTTGCGATCTCCCACAGCATACACAAATTCTTAGGCCAGGGACTGAACCCATGGTACAGCAGTGACAATGCCAGATCCTTAACTGCTAGGCCACTGGGGAACTTCTCCTTTAGGTTTTTCTTATAATGTGATGTTGACTACCTTTCTTAGAGTCTGAGTGGACCTTTAACTGTGGTAGATGTAAGTGAAGCTTTATGACTGCTGAATCTAAATAGCGAATGGTGCTAGAGCTTTTGCCTGATCTTTCTGGGAAACTTATTCTTAGAACCCTCTCATTATGCTTTAAAAAAAACCCAGGGAATCCATGAGAAATTACTGCTAAGTATATTGGCAGATAAACCTAATAAACCAACAGCTGAGGTCCAAATCAGTAGTTAGCAACAATTTTTAGAAATGTGAATGAATGAGATTTTAGATGGTTTTGTCCTCCAGCTATCCGGTTCCTTCCAGTTTCAAGTCTTCTCAGCTGAGACCTCAAACATAGAAAAGGCACAAGTCATTGTCACTTGTCAATGTGTCATTGCCACATGCCCTGGTCAATACATGACCCAGAGAATCCAGAAGCTATAATTGAATGATTATTATGGTTTTAAGCCACAAAGTTTTAGGGGATTTGTAGGTAAGTGGAACACTATCATTTATATAAACAATATTGAAAACAAATACTATCTTTGTACTCATACTCCTTTACATACATGAGCTACGGTCACAGAATTTACAATCCAATGCATTTAAAGATAACAATTAGGAGTTCCCATTGTGGCTCAGTGGTTAACGAATCCGACTAGGAACCATGAGGTTATGGGTTTGATCCCTTGTTTTGCTCAGTGGGTTGAGGATCTGGCATTGCTGTGAGCTGTGGTGTAGGTTGCAGATGTGACTTGGATCCTGCTGCTGTGGCTCTGGTGTAGGCTGGCAGCTACAGCTCCGATTAGACCCCTAGCCTGGGAACCTCCATATACCATGGGAGCGGCCCTAGAAAAGGCAAAAAAGACACAAATAAATAAATAAAGATAACAATTACACAATCTGTATCTTTTAATTGAATTTCAATAATTATTAGAACATGTATTCTGAGCAATGGTCAGAAGAGTTCAATAAACTATCTTTTGTGGAAATTGTCTTAATCTAGTCATTCACCAAACTCTGAGCACCTACTATATTATAGAAACTGCATTAAATTCTGGGGATACAGAGATGAATTAGACTCTACTCTTCTCCTTAGGGAACTCATAAAGCTTTATCCAACTGGAAAAATTTTCTCTAGTTACCAGAATCCTGTGATTTTTTGATCCAGAATTTATGTCTTTGATCAATCAAATTTGTATTTTCTTACTAGTCAGAACCTACATTTATCTGTTTTTTTTTTTTTCCTCAAACTGCCCAGCATGTGAAGATTTGGAAATGTCAGTTCTCTGTTTTCTGTTTATCCAAGGGTAGACCAATTTGTTCACTTTTCGACCTGATCATTCAGATTAGGTTAACTGAACATCTATTGTACATTATGCTATACTACTCAGGATAAAGTGGTTAAAACAGATAAATAGTCTCTTTATTCTAGATAAGAATTACAGTGGGGGATGCAGGCGAGAATTATAGTGCCATGGTAGGCAGGATACAGTGATCTCATGGATGCTGGCATCTGGTTCATTTAGGGGTGAATGAATCCTCCAGAAGATGTCACTCCCCTAATCTTAAAGTGTTTTTAGATTCCTAGGTTTTATAGAGATTCCTTCATTGCTTCCATTCTTAATTATCCTGTGTTTCCCAGGATCTTAAAAATACCCAGTTGAATTTTTTTTTTTAACCTGGCACTCTCTTTGGAACCAGATCCTTTGACTCATAATTAGCAATTAATTGTAGACATTTACTCTTAACTACACACAGATTTAGCCTAGGGTTTCACTCTAATAGTTACAGGATCCCAGGAAGATATTTACAGATGGAGGCCTGTTTGCCATATATTTAAATATTTAGATGTTATATATCAAACCAATAGACTGCTAAATAAAATAAAATATATTCTATTTTCCTTCTTTGACAACTATACTTTTATAATTATCTGGAAGGCTAAGTTCAAATTTGAATTATTGTACCTTTCCATCCACATCTTCTGCAGAAAGCCATCCTTGACTGACTAGAAGTAGTTACCCTGGGAAGTGCTTGTGCCGTCCTTGAAAGAAGATTGGGCCAAGAAGAGAGGACATAGTGGGGTCCTCGGTACAAAGGGAGGAGTCCAGAAATGGGGGCATGAGTCTTATTGGGCCAACTCCCACAACTCCACAGACTCCCCACCTTTATATCAAGAGCGAGTGGGGATGGGCAAGAGCAGTGTCCTCTTCCCTGCCATAAGGGCGATACCTAAAAGGCCGCATCTGAGTTCTATTCTGATGGTGATGAGACTGAGCTTTTCTAAGAGAAACATTGAACTAATAACACCTTAAATCAATCTGGGAGGCAAATGGGTGACCAGAGAAAGAAGTGTTGATGGGAAAATGTTCCCAGCAATCACTTCTGAGTAAGTGATAGTTAAGGATAACCTGATAGTCCACTTACCTTTCCTAGGACTCCATGCCCATGGAGAAGTACAGAGACTTCTTGAGGTGTGGAGACTTCAGTAGTTATCTACCAGACTTGCTGGATCCTCAGAAAGTTAGATCTGTGGTTGAGGCCTTAGCAGTAAGAGGGCAGCAGCTCCTCACCAATTCTCATAGCTGCTCAGGGAACAAAAGGCTTAGAAAATCATGTCAGGAGAGGAGCAAAGACAGAGTAGATAATACAGATATGAAAGATATTTCTAGATGTTTGCATCTAAACTGCATAAAATTAGATCCATAGGCATGTAGTGTACCAGTAATAAATTGTCTTGACAAGCAGTTGTTTATTATAAATTTTGCAACTTTTTATTCAGATGCCGCTGGTTTCATTAAATTAAACATTAAGATAGGAATCCACAGCTGAAGATGAATATTCCAGTATGAGTCTTATGGATGTAAAATAAATTAGGTGTTTTTACATTCTTATTAGCATATTTTAAGACCTGTCTCAGGAAAGTGCTTGCCTGACAGTGAGCTGAGTGCACTGTAATGTTTGGTTTTCAGATAATTTTAGGGCTGTGCCAGAGTCAAGTATGGAGCTGTTCAAAGACCATGGGTGAAGGGAGAGGTTTCTTCCTTGAACTTTGGAGTTTTTCTGGTGGCTCAGAATTTTCTAATATGTCCCTCATGGATGCCCTGAGAAATAGGAAAAATAAGATAGTTAGTGTCAAGTGTCAGTAGAGGCCATGTTGGGAGTTGCAGCAGTAACAATAAAGTGTATCTTCAACTAGAGAGTTATCATGAGTTTCTGTTGGGGGAATAGAATTCCAACCGCTGTTTAATAGTACCAGGTAACCCCCACCTTGGACATATATGAAGGCTGAGTGAGGAACCTGGACATCTGCCTCCACCTGGCCATAGCAAGTCAGCACCTCTCCTTCCTCTGCTGAGTCATTTCAGTGAAAGCCAGCTAAAGCAGAAGACAAATAAAATGTGTCATAACATAATAGCCACAATGTCCAGGTTTCAATAAAAAAATGACTCCTTGTATGAAGAACAAGGAAGATATCCACCTGAAATGAAGATAATCAGTAGATGCCAACACCAAGCAGTATGGTAATTATCTAAAAGACTTTAAACAACCATCATGAAAATGTTTCAATGAACATTAATATACTCAAAGTCTCAGTAAGGAAATAAAAAACCTCAGAAAGAAATAGAAGATGTAAAGAAGAGTCAAGTGGAAATTTTAGAACTAAAAAATACAGTAACCAATTTTTTAAAATACTAGTGAATTGACTCAACAGCAGAATAATGGGAAAAGACAAAGGAATCAGTGAACTTGAAGATAGAACAATAGAAACTGCCCAATCTGAAAAAAGATGACTGAAAAAAAATTATCAGAGCCTTAGGGACCTGAGGAACTATAACAGAAGTCTAATATTTGGGTTATAAGAGTCCTTATGTGTGGTATTGGTGGAGATATAGACACAAAGCTCAATGGAGCAGATTAGAGAACCCAGAAATATGTCCATAAATGTATATACCTCACTAATTTTTGACAAATTTGGATAAGAAATTCAGTGGAGGAAGGGAGCCTTTTCAATAAGTGATGCAACTATATATATCCATTCTGAAACCACAAGAGCACAAACAAACTTTTGATCTATTTCTCATACCTTCATGTACAAACATTAACTCAAAATGGATCACAGACTTAAACTGAAAATGTAAAATTATAGCACTCTTAGAAAAAACATAGAAGGAAAAATCTGAGCTCTAGGGCTAGGAAAAGAGTTCTCAAAATTGATATTAAAGTCACAACCCATAAAAGGAAAAAAATGATAACATATACCTCTTCAAAATCAAAACCTTTGCTAAAAAACCAAAACAACAACAACAAAATCCTGTTAATAGTTTGAAAAGATGAATGATAGACAAGGATTAAATGTTTACCAACCATATATCCAAAATAGGATTAGTATATAGAATATATAAAGCACCCTCAAAACTCAATAGTAAAACACTTAATTAGATAATGGGCAAAAGGCAAACATTTCTCTGAAGAGGATATACAGATGGAAAATCACCACATTGAGATGTTCATTATCATTAGTTCTTAGGGAAATGGATATTAACATCATGAGATATCACTACACAGCTATCAGAATGTCTAAAAATGGCTAAAATAAACAGTGACTGCATGATACTGACAAGAATGTGGAGGAAGTAGGTAACTCATGCATTGCTTGTGGGAATGTAAAATTGTACAGCCATTCTAGAAAACAGTTCAGCATTTCTTAAAAAACTAAACATGCAACTACCACACAATCCAGCAGTTGTACTCTTAGAAATGAAAACTTTATTCACAGAAAAACCTGTTCATGAATTATATAGGAATTTAATTCCTGATAGCCTAACCTAAATATCCATTAAGGGGAAAATGGTTAAACAAACTCTACTACTGTAGAATATTACTCAGCGATAAGAAGAAATAAACTATTGATATACTCAACAAACCGTATGAATTTCCAGAGAATTATACTGAGTGAAAAAGGCGATCTGAAAATTTTACATACTGTGTGATTCCATTTCTTTAACATCTTGAAATGACAATTATTAAAATGGAGATCAGATTAATGGTTGCCAGGTTAAAAGGGGAGGGGGGAGATGTGGCTCTAAAAAGTCAATCTTTGTGGGATCTTTGTAGTGATGGAAGTGTTTTATATCTTGACTATATCAATGTCTGTATCCTCGTTTCTTGAAAATGTAGTTTTGCAAGATGTTACTGCTAGGTAAATTTAGATAAATGATACATGGGATCTCTCTGTATTATTTCCTACAACAGCTCGCAGTTCCACAATTTTTAAAAATTATTTAATTAAAGAAAGCTGGAGTGGAAATGGTGTCCTTTCCTTGCTCAGGTCCATCCTCCAGTTGTTTCCTGTGGCTCTTAGAATAAACTTTATACACCTCTCCATGGCTACAAAGTCCCCAAATACATATTCCCTGCTTACCTCTCCATTCTCCTTGCTCCTTCTCTCACATACTAAGCTGTCCTCAGGGTCATTGTGTTTGTTGTTCCTTCTGCCTAACACATATTTCTCCCTATTTTCCTAATAGCCAAATTCTTCACTTAATTTAGAACTCTGACCAAATATCAGTTCCACAGAGATGCCTCATCTATCACTTTATTTAAAGAAGAATGCTTCCCCCCATCCTCACTGTCTTTGTCTCACTGTCTCTTTCTTTTTCTGTCTCTCATTCTCTTTTTTTATGTACTGTCTATAATTTGCTCAAAGTTCAATAAGTTATAAAATAATTTATATTTTGTTTCAAATCAAGTATTTATAGGAATATGTTTTGCTTATAGAAATAAAATATTGTAGAAAATGCTGAGGTCCTCTTTGACCATGAAACTAAATACATGTCTTTCCCCTACTCTGTTTGATGTGTTTATTGTCAGATGTTTTCCTATAGACCAACATATATATGTGTGTATACACACAACACACACACAAGCTTCATATAGTTTATGTTGTATTTTATTGATATACACTACATCTTATTTTGCAACCTGCTTTTTTTCAGTGACACATTGGAAATGGATCTGTAGAAGTATCTACAGATGTAATTGGTATTCCTTGGTATAAGTGTTCCATGTTTTATTTAGCAATTTTATCTATCCTATCATACAGACTTTTCCCTAAAATTTTATTAGTTTTTTAAAACAATGATTAACTGAACATCTTTGTACATGTCTCCTTGGGCATACTTGTGATAACTAGTTTGTGATTTGCATTTAATTTCCTGTGTCGTACAATGATTGGTAATGTGGATTTCAATTTTAAAGTGTATGGATTTTCTGGAGTTCTCTTCTTGGCTCAGCAGAAATGAATCTGACCAGCTAGCATCCATGAGGATGCAGGTTTGATCCCTGGCCTTGCACAGTAGGTTAATGATCTGGTGTTGCCATGAGCTTTTTTGTAGGTCACAGATGCAGCTTGGATCCTACGTTGCTGTGGCTGTGGTGTAGGCCAGCAGCTACAGCTCTGATTCGACCCCTAGCTTGGGAACCTCTGTATGCTGCAGGTGTGACCCTAAAAAGACTAAATAAATAAATAAAGTGCATGGATTGAAAAAAAATTTTTTATTATAGTTGATTTACACTGTTCTGTCAGTTTCTGCTGTACAGCAAAGTGATCCAGTTATACATAATGTATATATACATATATACACACAAACATTCTCTTTCTCACATTATCCTCAGATATATGAAAAAATAAATTTGTATCTCTGAGCATATAGCTCAGGTTAAAATAAAAGAATTGCATTATAACCTGCCAAAAAATAAAGTGTTTGGAATGTTCTTGCTCTTTTTGTGTTGTTGATTTCTAAACTTTTCTAATGTGGCCAGTGTATAAGCTTTGTAAGACATATCAATTTTTTGAAACTTGTTTATACTTTATAGCCTGATATAAAATCAATTTGTGTGTGTGTATAAATGTGCTTTAAAAAGACTGTGTTATCTTTCATGCAACTTCTTATGGTGTGTGTGTGTGTGTGTGTGTGTGTGCGTGTTTGTATGTTTGTGTTAGATCAAACTTTTAAAATGTGGCATTAAAATCCTCCGTACTAATAAGGTTTTCTGTTTTATCTGTTGATTTCTGATATGTGTTATATTCTCCTACTGTGAGCTCTGGATTTATCCATTTCTCCTTGGAAATAGTTCTTCCTTTATAAGTTTTGAACTTATGTTGTTAGATGTTTAAAATTTATGATTTTTATATATCTTTGTATTGGATTGTTGTTTTATCAGTATGTCAGCTGCTTGAAAGCTCTTTTAAAGCTTATGCCTTGAATTCTCTTTTGTGTGCTATTGCCAATTCAGATTTATTAGCATTTACCCTTATTTTCAACTTTCTTGTGTTCTTTTTTATAAAACTTACATCTTTTTAAAATAGAATATGGTTTCTTTTAACAAATTTGAAAATTTCTTTCAAAAGATGAACTAATTTAAACACATTTATATTTACTGTGCTCACTGAAATCCTTCTATCTTGCTTTGTGTTTTCTGTTCACTGTGGTATCTTTTTGTTTCTTTTGTCTTCATTCCAGTATTTTGTTAGGTGCATCTTTTTTTTTTTTTCTGCTTTTGTTGCATGTTTTCCAATTTGAAAATTATACTACTTCTATTCTTTTGATGTTTCCTTTACTTTAGTAGAAATATTTGAAATTATACTTTTTTATAATGATTTTTATTTTTTCCATTATAGCTGGTTTACAGTGTTTTGTCAATTTTCTACTGTACAGCATAGTGACCCAATTACACGTACATGTATGCATTCTTTTTTCTCATATTATCATGCTCCATCATAAGTGACTAGCCTAGTTCCCAGTGCTACACAGTAGGATCTCATTGCTTATCCATTCCAAGTGATTCTATTATACACATACATATATCCATTCTTTCTCAGATTCTTTTCCCTTATAGGTTATTTATTTATTTTTATTACTCAAATGAATTTATCACATCTGTAGTTGCATAATGATCATAACAATCTGATTTCACAGGATTTCCATCCCACAGCCCAAGCACATCCCCTCACCCCCCAAACTGTCTCCTCTCGAGACCAAAAGTTTTTCAATGTCTGTGAGTCAGCATCTGTTCTGCAAAGAAGTTCAGTCTGTCCTTTCTTCAGATTCCACATGTCAATGAAAGCACTGGATGTTGGTGCCTCATTGTCTGACTGGCTTCACTTAGCATGATGGTTTCTAGGTCCATCCACGTTGCTAAAAATGCTGGTATTTCGTTCCTTTTAATGGCTGAATAATATTCCATTGTGTATATGTACCACCTCTTCTTGATCCACTCCTCTGCCGATGAACATTTAGGTTGTTTCTATGTCTTGGCTATTGCAAAGAGTGCTGCAATGAACATCAGAGTACATGCGTCTTTGCGAGTCGTGGTTTTCTCTGGATAGATGCCCAGGAGTGGGATTGCTGGATCAAATGGGAGTTCTATTTTTAGTTTTCTGAGGCATCTCCATACTGCTTTCCACAGGAGTTGCACCAATTTACAATCCCACCAACAGTGTACTAGGGTTCCTTTTTTCTCCACACCCTCTCCAGCAGTTATTGTTTGTAGGCTTTTGGATGATGGCCATTCTGGCTGGTGTAAGGTGGTACCTCAGAGTAGTTTTGATGTGCATTTCTCTAATAATGAGTGACGTTGAACATCTTTTCATGTGTTTCTTGGCCATCTGTATGTCTTCTTTGGAGAACTGTCTGTTTAGATCTTCTGCCCATTTTTTGATAGCCTTGTTTGTGTTTTTGGTGTTGAGCTGCAGAAGGTATTTATAAATTTTGGAGAAGAATCCTTTGTCAGTCGATTCACTTGCAAAGATTTTCTCCCATTCTGTGGGTTGTCTTTTTGTGTTGTTCAGGGTTTCCTTTGCTGTGCAGAAACTTTTAAGTTTGAATTGGTCCCATTTGTTTATTTTTCTTTTTATTGTCAATACTCTGATAGGTGGATCTGAGAAGATGTTGATGTCGTTTATGTCAGAGAGTGTTTGGCCTATGTTTTCCTCTAACAGTTTTATAGTGTCTGGTCTTATATCTCGGTCTTGAATCCATTTGGAGTTTATTTTTGTGTATGGTGTTAGGGAGTGTTGTAATTTCATTCTTTTCCATGTGGCTGTCCAGTTTTCCCAGCACCACTTATTGAACAAGCTGTCCTTTCTCCATTGTATATTCTTGCCTCCTTTGTCATACATGAGTTGGCTGTTGTGGGCACCACCAGACCTCTTCAATATATGCTTTCACGCAGACTGTTTCCACCCAAGGCAGACATTCTCCCTGTTTCTGTGTGTAAGGGTGTATGCATGGTGTATGCTTGAGGATCTATCTCTCCTGGCTGATTGAACATTGAACACAAAGTGTTCATTGTTGCTGCAGGGAAAAATGGAAGGCACAGAGTTGCTCAAGCATCACCCTGAAGCTGTTGCACACTTTACTTCCCTACATGGTTTCTGTTAGAGGATGACATTGCTATCTCACCACCCATGGATGCCTTTGTTCTTTGCTATAGTGGATATGTAATTGATTCATCCTCTTTCTTTTGATCAATACAAACTCTTGAAAAAAAGGTCCTGTTGTATAGCACTGGGAACTATATCTAGTCACTTATGATGGAGCATGATGGAAGATAATGTAAGAAAAAGAATGTATATAGGTATGTGAGACTGGGTCATCTTGCCATACAGTAGAATATTGACAGGACACTGTAAACCACATATGATGGAAAAAATAAAAATCTCTTTAAGAAAGGGATGTATCTTAGTCCCTTTCAGGCTTCTATAACAAAAATGCCATATACTGTGTGGCTTATAAACAACACTTCTTTCTCACAGTTCTAGAGAAGTTGGAATGTGTAAGATCATGGTGCTGGCAGAGGCAGTGTCAGGTGAGAATCTGCTTCCCAGACAGTTGTCTTTTCACTCTAACCTCACAATACCTAAGAGGTGATCTCTGTGGGATCTCTTTTATAAGGGCAGTAATTCCATTCATGAGTGCTCCACCTTCATGACCTAATCACCTCGCTAAATATCCAACTCCTAATACCATCAGCTTGGGGGTTAGGATTTCAGTGTACAAATTTGGGAGGTGGATTGCAAACACCCAGACCACAGCAGTGTGTCATCCGTGGCTATAATTCACCAGCCCTTAATGAGTCTTGGACCTCTTTTGCTGAATGACTTAATGCCCTAAGCTAACTCATTCTTTTTGTATCTTATGATTTTCTAGTTTGTCTTTTCTTTGGACAACCACTTCATTATTATTTGATACCAGTTTAGCACTATGCTCATCTTGTCACCGAACCCTACTACATTCTTTTGCCTTAATTTTGGAGGAATGGTGGAAGAAAAGGAAGAATCTATAGATCTATGATATTTATGGAAATTATCAACAGGAGAATGGGAAATATAATTACCACTGGTGTAAAGTGATTGGAGACACTTTTTTTCTTTGTTTTTTCATGCATTTAGTAGGTATTTATTGAGGATCTGCCATTGCTAACCACAGTTTTAGGTGCTGAGAATAAGTTAATGGGCAAGGTGCAGGTGTTAAATGTGGTCTTAGAGTTGGTACGCTATTGGTAATGACAGAGAAAGTAATTCGAGTCAGACACTTTTTGTGATATTCTATCAAATTGCAGCTACATTTTCTGGATTCACATTTATTGGTGCATGTTTGTTTTTCATCATCTTCTGAGACTCATTTCCCTTTTGATTCACTCTTGCTATATAGTGTGGGGAATACATGAATCTTTGATAAATAACTGCTTCATTAATAGTAATTAATCCAGTCTCCACATAGCAGCCAAAGTGACCTATTAAAACATAAGTTGGATAATGTTAGTATCTTGTTCGGTGCCTTTCAATGATTTCTTGTTATTAGGGTAAAGTAAAATCTTTGATATAATTTCCAAGTCTGGCATGATCTAGCCTCTGCCTGCTTCTCCCTCTGCCTTATGTCATGCTATTCCCTCCTCACTCTTGGCTGTCCCCATTCTGTTTTTTTTCTTAGTTCTTAAACTTTCAACATTTCAACTCATTCTGGGGCTTGTTAGCCTCAATAGTTTTCCTCGTCCCCCAACTAGTTCCCAGTGACTTTCCCTATAAAATCTTTTCATCCTTCAAAATTAGCTTATATATCTAATGAGTCATTCTCTGAGGCTTCACTTAGTCAAGTCTATTAAAAGTTCTCATAGTACCCTGTTCTGCTTTACAACACTTATCACACTGAAATGAATAATTAGTTCTTTATTTTTTTTCTACAGGTAAATTCCATGAGGACTGGGACTATACCCATCTGGATCATTTTTTCATTTTTCTGAATTTAGCATAGGTCATAATACATTACAGATACCCAGAAATATTTTTTGACAAACTAATAAATTCCATTTTTAAGTATATCTGGTGTATACAAAACACTTGTCTGTATTAAAGTAGTGTATTAAAGCTTCTATAGACCACTGAACTCAGTAATGTTTTCCCTCGGATGGGAAAACAAGAGAAGTCCAACTTCAGAAAAATGATGAAATGCACATTAGAGTGTGCTTTTGGATGAGAGATGAAATGAGTTTTGAGGAGGAGGAGGAGGAGAAGTTCTTTAGAATTTTTTGAGTTTTCTGATATTGACTTCCCTAAATTGAACTGCAGTATAAACCAAGTGTCCCTTGATGAAATGATCACTCAGCTTTTGTTCCTTTCATTTTGTTTTTCTTTCAAAAAGCCCTCTGGACATCTATCAAAACTACAAAGTGGAAATTGGTTAGCTTCATTTAACACCATATCCTGCTGCAAAGGCCTCACATCAAGGCACTTGCCATTTTACATTCTTCTTATTTTAATAGTTTTCCTAACTTCAAAAACTTAAGAGTTGTAGATAGCTAAAGGCTCTCATTGTAAATACCTCGAAGATTCAGTTCTATGAAGATGTTAAAACCCCAGTGTTTCAGCAGCCATAGGAATATAAACTTTCTATGATTCTTCATTGCAAGACTTTGAGGAATTCAAACTGATGAGATGAGGAGGCCTTTGGCAACATAATTACCCTCTGGTATTTAAACAGGTGAAATTCTTTTGCTTCAGCTAACAGTATATATGTATCTCAAATCTCTAGCTGTAATTTTAAATTTAAAAGGCAATAAAAGTTTTTTGATTTTCACTCAAATTTCACAAGAATAGGACAGAAAACCATAACCTAATAGGAAATAGTATCATTAAAGGACATGCTATTGTTGCTTTGATATTCTTGTGTTTTGCTCATGATTGTGAAAGCTTGTAGATAGAGTTTGCAGTTTACATAACTGGTTAATGAAAGCACAAACTTTACAAGTGGGATTTTTAATAGATTTTGGGACACATTTTGAAGATATTCTTGTTTTATTGATGACATCCCCTTCTTTGATGTTTGATAGATTTCCTCCTAGAAACAAGCTTGTTTTGTTGAATTGTTAGTCCAAAAGTATAGCATTAGACATTTTGACAATAAAAATAAGAGCATTTCCAATAAACAGCCTTAAATATTTTTCTTTTAATTTATGGAATAATAGTCCACATTTGTTTGCAATTAGCTTTTATTTAGATTTGTGTAGGGAATGTAATTATCTACTCAGTATTTAGCCTTGAATTTTTAAAAAAGATATGCTCTGTTTATCCTAGCTTAATTGAGGTTTGAAGTAACTTGTCATCATCAGCTAGGTCAGAAGCCTTTCTATTTCAAACTGACGTGGTGAGGTGGTGGCAGGAACTACTTAGTAACCTAAAGAAACTAGAGAAAGAGGTTAGCAATTATATTCCCATTGTAAGATCTGTATAACTCTTTATTTATTAAACTGACCTCTAACTCAAGTCAGAAAAAATTTAAGTACTCTGTATAGCCTTCAGACAGTAAGTCTTCCTATTGGTTTTCCTTTAGCTGAATTAACATTCCAGTATTGTCTGTTTTTAGGTTTGTGAGTATGGCACTTGGAGCTTTGTGTAATTTAATTGTCAAAACTTGACCATTCCTTTAATTTGTTATTGGGGAGTTCCTTGGGCAGTTTTATAAGGTATTACCATGAAAGGAGTTATGGCTCTGCAGGAACTTTCCTGAACCTGGAATTCATTCAGAAATATAAGTGTTGTACATTTAACCAAATAATAGAAAACATCCTTGCATGGGGAGTTTCTTGTGTAATAACAGAGATCAAATAAATGGAGACAGAGGAGTTACTTTTTACTTAGCAACTCTAAACCATGTGATAGGTACTTAAGGGGCATGGTCTTTAATTCTCACAACCACCTTAAAACATAGCTTTAATATTAAGACAATCTCCATTTTATATGTGAGAATCTGAAGCATTGATTTCTTCAGGAATATACCTATAGTCACCTAGCTAGTAAGCAGAAGAGTCTAAATTCAAGCTGGTGTGTCATTCAGTGGTAACAGAGACATCCTGCCCCCTCAATGCACTGCTCATATCTTTTGGCCTCAAATTTTATATTTATTTTTACCATAGTAGAATTTCTCCTCCTTCCATCAAATATATGTGGTTTATGGCATTATATAGACCGATAAGAACGATTTCTTAGATGTCAAGTTGAGGTTTGCTCCTTAGAATCATACTAAGAACTTTAATTGATATTTGGAAGTACTTTCATCATCATCTTTCATGCAAAAGGGGCAGCTGCATCTTTTCATATAAAATCTCTTCAGTCTTTGTTTTCTGATCGGTGAATATAAATGCCAGACAAATAGGCTGTGGTAAACATAATAATGACCCTACAAGATGTCCATGTGCTAATTCCAAGTGCCTGTGAAGGTTAGGTTACATGGGAAAAGGGACTTTGTAGATGTTATTAAACTAAGGACATTCAGATGGGGAGATTATTCATTGATTATCTGAGTGGACCCCATGTAACCACAAAAACCCTTAAAAGAAGAAAATGCAAGTGGAAGTGGTGGTCAGAGTCAGAGAAAGATTGGATGATAATATTCTACCATTGGTTTTGAAGTTGGTAGAAGGGCCGTGTGTCAAGGTCTGCAGGTGGCCATTAGAAGTTGGAAGAGGCAAGGGAATTGGTTCTTCTTTAGAGCCTTGAAAAGAAATGCACCCCTGCTGACCCCTTGATTTTAAACTCAGTAAGGACCATTTTGAACTTCTGACCTTCAGAACTGTAGGATAACGAATTTTTGTTGCTTTGAGTAATTTGTTATAGCAGTCATAGGAAACTAACACAGATGCTATTGCTTTCACTTTAATTTTAGATGTGAAGTCAAACCTAGATTTTCTCCTCAGTGGGAGCCCAGAAATTCTACCTAGAAGGTGCTCAAGGCCAACCATATGACTGAAACAGGAAGCTGGGAGACTTTTATCATTACTATCTTCACATAGCAAACCATTTTTCTTTTGTAAAAAGTAAAGCCACTATTTCTTCTTTCTTATTTATTTATACATTTATTTATTTTGATTTTACTTTACTAGCTTTCTGATTTGGAGAAAGGTAAAATCACACTTGAGTTTCCTCTTGTCTAAAAGGTCTTATGAAGATGCAGTTTGTCAGTGTAAAGAAAAGAATGTTGCCTGCCATCCCAGTTCTCCAAGGATCGAACCCCTGGTCATTGCAAATTGTTTACCAACATTATACACTAAGAGTAATTGGATGGAGACAAATGGGAAGAATTCTGTGCTTTAGATACTGGCCCTTGATAGTTTAGATGTATATTTAGATATAAATAACTTTATTGATTCTCAATTTTTGCATCTTTCCACACATAGACAAATAAATGCTGAAACCATTAATTTGAAATATCTGTTCTTTTTGATGAGCAGTAATTATTTGACATTTGACTACATTTTTTTTTTTCTGGTTAAAAAAAAAAGTTCCCTTAAAAGGATAAAAGACAAAAAAAAAAAAAAAAATCCGTATATATCCTGGCTCCTCCCTTTCCTCTTCAGAGTAGTTCCTCAGAATTATCGAGGAGGCTGTCTCCCTGTCCATAGTCCTCAGTAAGTTTCCCAAATAAAACTTAATTGAAGATTTTGGGTTGTGCATTTCTTTTTCAATTGACAGTGGTTGGTACATAGTTGGCTTTCAAAAATTGATAGTAATTCCGAAAAGATGTCATGTTTCCACCTAGACTCCAGGACTGTAGTGAGTATGTGGGGAGGCAGTCATTGATGTCAAATACTGATGTTAAACACTATGTGAACTCTGATGTGCTCTTCATGGCTTGGTCTCTTGATTAACACCGTCAATAAGGATGCAAGATGTTGAAACACACATGCGTGGAAAATATGATGCCTATTTTTGAATTCTTTTCTGTTTCAGTCCTTCCATGGGATTCCCAATTCCCTGTGGGTATAAAAAGCTAATCCTCACCGAATCTCAACTGAAACTCATTTTTATGCAGAGGAGTAGAAAGTACATCAACTGTGGAGTCTGTTGGACCAACATTTGCATCTGAACTTTCTAACTTAATTAGCAGTATAGCCTTGGGTAAACTGTCTGAACCTTAGTATCTAATCCATAACATGTGAATAATAATGCCTACCTTGCAGTGTCTCTACAGTAGTGAATTGAGATAATGTATATATTGGATCTAGGACAGGGCCTTGACTTTAGTGGGCATCTAAAAATGACCAATAATTTGCAGAAATCTTGGGGGGCATTTAAGGCACTAGAGACAGGTGAATTAGTTTTCAGCATTTATAAATATTTCTCTAGAGCCCCAATTTTACTAATTCCATGTAAGTTTGAAGGGTGAAAGTGAAAAATAGCTTAGAGTTAGCAATGTATTCTTTCAATCTTAAAATATAAACTTTTACTTTTTTTTTTTTTTTATTGGTCTGATGGAGCTAGAGAGGGGCAACAGTTTGTAGCACTGGTCTGTATTGCCTGAACGGCTAAGACAGGCTTGTCAAGCACACCTGCATTGTTAATGACTGTCTCAATTTGCCTTGTTCACATAATGGTTTTCTTTAGTGTGAGATTAACTTCAATTAAAGCCTTTTGTGGCTATGTTCATTCTGAGATTTTTTTTTTCCCCTTTAATTGCTCTCTGTGCATTTCTTTTGCATTAGCACCAATTTACTTATGCTTATGACTGCAGTTGGAACTAAGCTGAACTTTTGAATTTTAGCTATGAATCTTTTTCTGGCTAGTTTAAAATTTTAATCTGTTATTAAGATAGCGAAAGTAAAACCGTAAAAATTCACACAATGATTATAACTGACAGTTTCTTTTCTAGAACTGGAAGTATTAGAGAAACTCAACATCTGAGATATTGATTGTATAAGATTCTTCATTTTCTTTCGCTCTCCTAACAAAGGAAATTTTCCTGAGCAAGAAAAAATGCACTGCAGGGTGGTACAAGCCTCTCATATTGATTGTTGTTCAGAGTTGTAAAGTATTGACAATATCAATTTAAAATCTTATGGACAGTGAATACCCAAAACCCTGTGAATGAGAGAGAGGGAGAAATTGAAAGTGGGTCACTGAAGATTGCTGAAACGGCCAGTTAGTGACATTGGTTGTTACTTCCTATAAAGAAAGGTAGGTAAGACCTGCAGAGCCCTGATGATGGAATTCACAGGGCTTTATGGTAGCTCTAAACAAAATGATTATTATATATAACTGCTGCTTTATTTGGAAGGACAGTAAATGCTTAGGGACCATGAGGAGGGGAAAATAAAATATGAAATCAGATTACATAGAAGCCAAAGAGAGCAGAATGTTCTCAAGTCTGGAGGAAGAACAGGTGGTGTCTATGAAGAGATGGACCTGCCAAAGCCTGCAGTGTCTGTCTTCAGCTTCTGAAGTATGAAGTAGCTCCTGCAAGTGTGCACACAATGGAAATATAAACACCTTATTTATAACATTGCAGTGGGGGTGGGTTAACATCTAGAAGGTATTCTTAATTTGCTGGAATTCATAAGTCCCAAAACCATGTTTTTTGTTTTTGTTTTTTAATTTGTATAATCTATGCTTCTTCAATTAGGGGGTAAATCCCTGATGCCTTGTTACAGGAAATATATATAC
Source organism: Sus scrofa (assembly GCF_054392235.1). Lineage (NCBI taxonomy): Eukaryota > Metazoa > Chordata > Mammalia > Artiodactyla > Suidae > Sus > Sus scrofa. The sequence goes on from NC_139395.1 coordinate 167,272,373, forward strand.
TTTTCCAACTTGTTGACCTGTAGTATTTCTTGAGGTCCTATTTAAATAAGATACAGAGGAAAGAAACATGGTGAGTTGTCTCAATTGGAAGGACCCTCATTAATACCCATGTTTTATAGTTGGAGAAGTCTTATGTCCTGGAGTAGTGAAGTGATTTATCAGAGAGGAAGTAAGATGAGTAGCAGAGCCACATTAGAGCTCAGGCTTAATCCAGTGGTTTTTCAGTGCACTCATTGGGAAAATTTCAGTGTAATCATCGTAGAAATCCCGATGATTATGTTTAAAAATTAATTTAAAAGATGGTTATTGAATAATGTGTTTAAGACACTGTCCTCAGTGAATATAACTATGATCCCCGCCTTCTTGGAGCTTAGATCCTAGTGGGAAGAGATTGATGATGAACAAATAAGCACAGAAGTTCATTGATTGTGATGAGTACTGTGGAGAATAATAAATCAGGAAAGTGATGAAGGGAAGTGACATTTGAGCAAAATCTGAGCAAAGTGAAGAGACGCCATTTAAACCTTCAGGGAAGAACATTTCAGATGGTACAACAAATGTTTCTAAAGAAAGAATGTCCTTGATGAATTTGAGAATTGCAAGGAGGCCAGAGTGGCTGGGCAGAGTGAATAAGAGAGAGAGAGTCAGAGTGTAAAGAAATGAGGTCAAAGCTAACACAGGCTAGAATACATGGGGCTTTTGAGGCAAATGGAGAATTTTTGGCTTTGAGGGCTATCATTATCATTTTTATATGTCAGCTTGACTAGGCTATAGTACCCAGATATTTAATCAAACACTAATTTTTGTGTTGTCGAAGTATTTTGTAGATGTGATTAATACCTACAATATTGATTTTAAACGACTTTGCCCTTGGTAGTGTGGTAGACTTCATCTAATCAAATGAAATGTTGTAAGAGCAAAACTTAAGGTTTCCTGGAGAAGAAGAAATTCAGTCTCATGACTTCAACATCAATTTCTGCCTGAGTTTCTAGTCTGCTAGACTGCCCTCTAGATTTCAGACTTGCCAGCCCACCCTGAGACAATTCCTTAGGAGAAATCTCTTTATTTTGTTCCATTTCTCTGTACAGTTGGTTCTATTTTATTGGTTCAGTTTCTCTAGAGAACTCTGACTGAGACAAGTGAGATGGGAAGCTATTTTATGGTTTTGACCAGAGAAGAAATATGATCTTGCTTAAGTTGAGAATAAACTGCAGAGGTTCAAGAGTGGATGCAAAGTATCTAGTTAAATCTATTGTAGCAACTCAGGGGAGAGATGATGGTAGCTGTGCACTAGGAGAGTAGTAATTGAAGTGGTAGAAAAAGGCAGAGTCTGAATATATTTTGATGGTAGAGTCTACAGGATTTGCTGATGGGTTAATGGGGAATATGAAAGAAGGAAGAATCAAAATTGCTCTGAGGTTTTTTAGCCACACGTAAAGCAATGAGATTGTCATGGACTGAACTGAGAAAGATTTATGGAGGATCAATTTTTATGAAGATAAGAATTTAGTCTATACACGGTAAATTTGAGATTCATATTAGACATCCAAGTATTGGTGCTGGGGGGCTAAGCAGTTGGTCACAACAGCCTGGAGTTTTGTGAGAGAGATCCAGACAGGAGGTATAATGTATATCCTCAAGGCTAGATGAGATATTTTAAGAAATGTGTGTAGATAGAAAAGGAGTAATATTCAGAGCCTTGAGTGTTGGGTGTTCCAACATTAGAACTATGGGTAATGTAAAGGAAATGGCAAAGAGACTGAGACAAGGCAGCTAGTGTTATGGGAGGAAAACCGAGAAAGAGGAGTGCTTTATAGGAGAAGTGAAGAAGATGTCTGAGAAAGTGTCAAGCCTGACAAATTCTGTTCATAGAATAAAGTCTGAAAAGTGATTATTTGATTTAACAATGCTAACCTTCATAGGAACTGCTTTGGAAACAAAAATCTGACTGGAGAGAAGGTAAACAGGGAAGATACTTATATGCTTTTAGTAGTATTCCTATCAAAAAGAGAGTTTTCCAAAAGGGATTGTGAGGTTAAGATGCCTTAAAATATGCAAATAAAATGTTGAACTTCTAGGCTCATGTGAATGATTTAGTGAAGAAATTGATGACATGGAAAAGGAAATAGTTGTGGAGCTGTGTCCTTGAGAAAGTGAGAGGGGAAAAGAGCTGGTTCATCAATGGAGGTTGTCCTTACAGACGAGCTAAGTAAGGCGTTCATCTACAGCAATGGGAGAGAAGACAGTGTATGTACAGGGATCAAATGCAGGCATATTGATAGATGTGGAAATGGCAGCTTGTGAAAAAAACCACTTCTAAATAATAGGAAATAAGGCCATTGGCTGAGAATGAGCACACATCAGGAGAAGCTAAGATTTGAGTGCTGAGAAGATTGATGTGGTCATCAGCGGTGGAGAAGAAAAGGGTTAAGAAAATGTTCTACATGGAAGGAAAGTTGAGGGTTCTTGCCAGGGATATACAGAGCTATAGGCTTCCATCTTTTCCATTGATTATGAATGTCGAAAAGAGTTAGATTTTTCTTTACACTGACATTTTTGGGGTTTGTTATTTGGGTTCTTTTTTGCTCATTAGTAAGAAAGTAGCAAGTTTAAGCCAGAATTAGAATGAATGCTGATAAAAGAGATTAAATGTGGATTTTTTTTGGACTTACTATAACTCTAAGAATTGTGTTAATTTAAAAGATGCCACTAAAACTTTATATATTTAAATCTAATATGATGCACTTAAACCTCAATATGGCAATTAGGATGTTCCAGTCTCCAAGTCAGAAGCTGGGTGAGGAGAAAACCAATATTGCTAAGGATATCCGAAGACATTGTCTCGTCCACACTTATGATTGTGAAAGTGCTGTTTGATTGATGTATATATGTATATATAATTAAAACTATTTTTCTGAGGACAGTTTGCCTTGGGAATTTTTACACTCATATGTATAAACAAGAATGTAGAAATTTGGGATGAAAATGTAACCTTAATTTCCACTGTTGTGTTGTCGATACTCTCAAACCTGAGAGTCATCAAAGAATATGATTTGGCAGCCGCCTTTGAAGATGCTTCTTCCTTTAGTACATTGCCAGACTTCCTCTCCTCTAAAACATTGTCCTCTTTTAAATTAAAAAAAAAAAAAAGAACAATGTCTAGTTTTTTTTGACACTTGTGATACGATAATGGAAGCTTTGAATAGGTTTTCTTAGAATTCACACCTATTCAATTCCAAATAAGAGTTGTTGAAGCAAATAAAAAACAGCCCAAGAAGAAAGATATATGAATTCAGACAGAACAATCTAGGGAAAAAAAGCGTTTTTTCTTTAAAATTTCATTGTAATGCTAAGAAAATCAAACTCCTTTAAAAGTTATCACTGGTGTTTATTAAAACAAAATTTTCTTTCAACTGAAGATGTGCCCTTGAGGTGAAAATATTTTTCTTTTCAAAACCTTGAGGAACTTATAATTAACTACTAATTCTCTGCTTTGAGAAAAACACAACAATCAGTATTAGGATCAAGTATAATCATTACAACTTTTGTTTTAAAATAGTGGATTGATTCTTAACTAAATTTTGGGATACTATCCTTTTTGAATCTTTATTGCATTATTTATGGAAGAAAACCTTATAGTTCCACTTTGATAAACAAAGCTTATTTTTAAGAGAGAATGATCTTTCATACAGTGTGGTGGAGGTGTGGAGGTGTGTTGTTTGGATCTTCCTTCTGGAAAGAACTTACTGTCCAACTGCAAGGGGTACGGTTAACTGACAGCTTCTAGTTTTGTCACCTTTAGGATCCACCTCAGCTTTCAGGCCAAGGTAATACTTTTCTTAGGTAGCCCCTTATCCAAGACCGAGCATGTTGGACATACTGGGCCTGATCTTTTCTGCCCAAGATGGGACTCCTCCTAAGGGTACTTATTGATCTGGAGTTCCAGACTCAGTACACTGGGATGGCCATGACTTTTTCAGATATGTCTTTAAGTCTGAAATCTTTCCATGATCAATTCAGCTTCTGTCTTATCTTCACAGGTCTGAATCCCTCCTTGCCTTCACAAATTCCTCACTCTCCTACCTCCATCTCAGTGTTTGCTTTCCATAGGACTCAACTGATGTAGTGCTATCCTGCTAAGACAGTCAATACAATCTTGTTGAATACTTCCTCATCCCATGTGTCAAGTACTGTGCTAGATGCTGGGAATACTAACATCATTTACATGATTTAAATGTAAGCAGCTAAGCAGCTCACAAACAACTGAGGAGAGAGCACCCTAAATAAGAAATGCGAGGGAGACCACACAAGCATGACTCCATTACTATGGAGCTAGAGTTGTGTTAGTTTTCAGTTGCTTTGTAACAAATCTCCACCAATTTAGCAAACTTAAAACAGCTCCATTTATTACCTCAGAGTTCTACCAGTTAGATGTCTGGGCAGGCTCAACTGGATTCTCTACTTAGGGTCTCACAAGGCCAAAAATCAAGATATCAATCAGTCTGGGTCTCACATGGAAGGTCTAAGGAATAATCCACTCTCAGGCTCATTCAAGTTTCTGGCAGAATCTATTTCCTTATGGTTGTAGTACTGAAGTTCCTGTTTCTTTGTTGACTGCCAAGCAGGGGCCTTTCCTGCATTCCTCATCATGTGGCCCCTTCCATATTCACGTCAGCAATGATGTGTTCAATCCTTCTCTTCTTGGAATCTTTCTGACTTCCTCTTCTGCTACCAGTCAGAGAATATTCTGCTTTTAAAGGGCTGGATAATCTCCCTATTGATTAACTAATGGCCAACAAATTAGTAACCTTAATTATACCTGTAAAATCCTTTTTATTAATGAACATAGTCAGAGCTTGAATGAATTCATATCACATTCATAGTCCTGGCAATAGGGCAGAAAATCTTGGAGGACCATTTTAGGGTTCTAAATAGTCAGGGGAGGGTTCTTGATGGTGATGTTAAGGAGGGAAAAACTTCCAGGGCGAGATGATGGCTGAGCTGAATTTTTATTTATTTATTTGATTTTTTTAATTTTAGTTTTTTTTATTTCCCCAAGACATTATTTTTTTTCTACTGTACAGCATGGTGACTCAGTTACACATACATGTATACATTCTTTTTTCTAAGCTGAATTTTTAAAGAAGAGTAACAGCAAGGTCAACTGGGACAGTTTTAACCAGGAATTGAAGATTTGAAGTAGTATATCATGTGCCAGAATATATAAGTAGGAATGTAGGACTGTTGTATAAGAGCACTGGTTGGATGTTCCAAGAAACTAAGCTTAGGAATTAGGTTTTGTTGTTGGGAAACCATCATAGGATTTTGAGCAGGTGATTGGTGTGTGTGTTAGATGGTGACTTGGCAGCAATATAGACAGATGATATTACAGTGCAACACTGAAGCCAGAGAGAGAGGTCAACTAGAAACTGATTGTTGTCCATCTGACGGAGTGGTTGTCTTGATCAGGACATTGGTAGTAGGATGGGGAAGAGAAAGATTTTTATAATTTAGGAGGTAGTTTTTGTAGCACATAGTGATGGCTTGCATATGGAAAATACCAGCGGCCAAGCAGTCTAGGATGACTTTTAGTTTAGGCAACAGTAAGTGGAGCTTCTCTTAAAGTGATTAGGGATGACAGCAGTACAGGCTGACTGGAGGGATGAGGAAGGATGGGATGATGAATTCAGTATTTGAAATGTTGAATCTGAAATAGCTGTGGAATATCTATATCATCAACTTTTTTCTCTCTGCTAGATCAGTACAAAATATACTTCCACTAAAAATAAGACAAGAGGAGTTCCTATTGTGGCTCAGTGGGTTAAGAACCCGACTGGTATGCAGAAGGATGCGGGTTTGATCCCTGGCCTTGCTCAGTGGGTTAAGGATCGAGCATTGCCATGGCTGTGTCATAGGTTGGCAGCTGCAACTCCAATTCGACCCCTAGCCTGGGAACTTCCATATGCCATGGCCCTAAAAAGAAAAAAAAAAAAATACAAGAAATCCTCCCTGGATCCCTCATAGCCCTTTTGCTACCAGCTCATACTTTCTCCTGCTTTTTAAGATAAATTTATTCCACATTTCTCCTTGCATTCAGTTCGTTTTTACTTTTCAGCACTCCTGCAGTTTTGCTTCCCACCCAAGCACTCTATCAAAACTGCTTTGTTAAGGTCAGAGGTGGCTTTCGTGTTGCCAAACCAAATGGACATTTTCCTCTCCTTAATTTAGTCAATGCCCCAGCAGTATTTGATATATTTGACCTGCTACTTAAATCCACAAATTGACTTAGCAGTACCCACTGCAGACCTAGAGAGTGAGAAATAATATTCACACATGAAGTCCATCATAGCAAAATGAAAGTAATACTGAAGTGAATAATGCAAGCCATTTAAGATATCTTCTCATTGTTTTCTAGTCAGAAAGTTAAAACAGTAGAATGGGCAGTTCAAAACTACTTGTATCTAACAGGTTTTTATCTTTCTTAGAAGCATATCTTTTTACATCAAAAGTTAAAGTTTTTGCCTATACTTTGATCTTGTTCCCTCACAGGTTTTCTTAAACAGGCCTGAAAAGGTGAAAAAATGTTACTAAGATTTCAGAACAAGCAGGTAGTAAAAATGTTAACAGGATTTCAGAGGCAGAGGGAGAGGTGAGATTGAAATGTTTTGAGGCCAGGTCATCTACTTTTTTTCATAATTCCACAGATTTCATTTTCACTTTCCATTTTACCCCAAATGTCATGTAAAAATTATGCAGAATTTGTAATCATTTATTTAAGCTTTTATGAAGTATTGCAGACATGCAGAATTTTATAAACTATGTGTTCTTATCTGTTTAAGAAATAAAATAATTGAATCACTTTTACTTTCTGGTAGAGGAAGCCATTAATCCAATTTTAATGTTTATCTCATTGATTTCATTTGTAAGTAGGCCTTCTAATTAGTAGGTATAAACTCTTCGGAATTGATATTGCTTACTGTTCTAAAAGTAGTTGCCTTTCTTTGTGGAATATAAAAATTCTCATTTATTAGTCTTGCCATAATGGTACTTTTAGAGATGTGAAGTAGTATCTTAAGTTGGTTTCCTTTTCCCTTTCTTCTTTCCTACCTTGATTGAACATTTATTCATATTTAAAATTTACTAGTTGATTTTTCTTTTCTGTCAACTGCCTGTTTGTATCTTTTGACATTTTACGTTGGATTCATACTTGTTTTCTTTATTGATTTGTATGAGTCCTTCATATATTCTGGCAGATAAAAGTGGTAGGTATTATTACATGCTTATTCAATATCCATGCACTCTTCTTTGCTACTAACAAATCCTGATTTTATCTGTAGCAGCAATGAATCTAGCTGAAAACACTGCATTTCCCAATCACCATTGCAGTGACAGGTAGCCATTTGATGCAATTTTCATAAATGAGGTATCAGTGGAAATGCAAGAGAAGGGCATCCTGTTCAGAAGAAAAAAGCAAAGCCTCTGAAACTAAAAGCAATGTACTCTGCCTTTTGCCTTTTCCTTTCCAATGGATGTGAGACCTGTGATACTATAGCTGTTTTGAAGCCATGAGATGACAACATGAAGGTATATGGCCTATTTATAGTGAGAAGAAAGGTAGAAAGTGCCCAGATCCCTGATGATATCTTTAAGTCAATTGCAAACCCTTTTGCCTTCAAACATCTTGTTGCACAAGACTAATGTATTTATGCAACCACTGTAGTATTGTGTTTTGGCTTTGTTTTTTAATTTGCCATATGTTATACAAATATTTCTACTCTTTCTGTGAATTTCTTTTGACACTTTGTGTCTCTTAAAAAATGTTTTAAACTTTACAAAGTAGGCTTTTTTGTTAGATATTCTTTATCACGTTGAAAAAATTTTCCTCTATTCCTTGTTTATTGAGAGTTTTTGTCATAAACAGGTATTGAAATTTGTCAAATGCTTTAACTGCATCTATTTATATGATCATGTGATATCTTTTTCTGTTTATCTGAATGGATTACATTAATTGATTTTCTATGTTGAACCAGAATATCTGGTTACATATCTGAGATAAATCCCCCTAGGTTGTGGTGCATAGTTCTTTTTATATTTTTTTGGATTTGCTAATATTTTGTTGGGGATTTTTACATCTATATTCATTGGTTTGTAGATTTCTTGTAATGTCTTTGTTTGACTTTGGTATTTGGGTAATGCTGGCCTCAGGAAATAAGTTAGGACATATTCTCTCTACTTCCAGTTTCTTAAAAACATTGTAGAGAATTGTATTTATTTCCTTGAATGTTTGGTAGAATGCTGAGCCTGGTGCTTTCTACTCTGTAAGGATATTAATATTTTATTCAATTTTAAAAATAGATTTTCTAGAATTTTTAATCATGGATGACTGATTTTTACCAGTCATCTTCTGCATTTATTGATACCTTTTTAATCTTTTATTTTATTAGTTAATGTCTTTTAATGTTAGACATCCTGCTTCTCTGTGTGTAATGAATTGACTTAGTAATATTTTATTTCTCTTTTATCTTTTTAATCCTAAAATTAAATTAGTATTCTTTAGTCAATTTATATTTATATTTACTCATGTTTCTGCTGTATCTTTGTTATTTCTCTCTGATTTTATTTTCCTTTTAACTAAGATACATTTAAAAATGTTCCTTAGGAGTCTCATCATGGCTAAGTGGAAATAAATCTGACTAGCATCCATGAGGATGCAGCTTTGATCCCTGGCCTTGCTCAGTGGGTTAAGAATCCAGTGTTGCTGAGAGCTATGGAATATAGGTTGCAAACATGGCTCGGATCCTGCGTTGCTGTGGCTGTGGCTGTGACGGGCAGCTACAGCTCCAATTCGACCCCTAGCCTGGGAACCTCCATAGACCAAAGTGTGGCCCTAAAGAAAAAAAAAGACAAAAAAAAAAGTTCCTTAATGTTATTTGTTGGTGATAAAAATTCTAGCTTGTTTGTCTAGAGATGCCTTGACTTTGCCCTTTTTCTTAATTATATTTACATAGTAAAGAATACAAAAAATAACAATAAAATGATTTCTTTTTTCATATGTTACTTCTCCATATTTTAAAATACTAGTCCACTGTCTTCTGCCTTCCATTATTGATATTGAACATTTTGTGGTTTTACTAATTGGTGTTTTTTGAACAATTCTGCCTTTGGTATTTAGATGCTTTTAAGATCTCTTAGTCTTGACAGTCTGCAGTTTCAACTTGGTCGTCTGAGGTGTGAACAGATTTCATTCAGCACAGCTTGAATAAATTAGGCTTTTACTTATGTGTCTAATTAATCCTGAAAAACTCTTAGCTTTAAATCTTGTTATTCCATAATGTACTCTTCCTTCTTCTATGTCTTCTAGTGCTGTAATTTGGTGTTCTTAGACTTGATTGTTCAGTGCTTTTAGACTATCTTTAATATTTTCTATAACCTTGTCTTTCTTTTTTTTTTTTTTCCTTATAAATATATTTATATCAGAGAAAACAAGGCACTTTGGGAGCATTACGGCTTACTTCCCTACACATACATCATTCTAGACAGAAAGTAAAAATTGGTTAATTTCTCAAGTGAGTTAACTGAGTAAAGTTAATACAATAACAAAATTGTTCCCTAGCCCTTCCTGAAGCACAGGATGAGGCACATCTCTGAGCCTACCCCCTCCCCGTGGCTGCTCCTTTGGAATGTACTCATCTCACAGCCACGGCAGAGCCACAGGTCACTTTTGACACTGCTGGTCCCAGGTCAGCTGGACCCCAAGTTGGTTGGACCTCAAAGCCTGATGTCCTCAGGAAGCCTGACAGCTCTCCGAGCAGAAGCCCCTGGCCTTGGGGCACTGCCCCCCCCTCCCTAGGCCTAAGGTCAGGTGAGGGGGTGCAGCGGGAGGCAGGCTGAGAGCAGAGCTGGGACACGGTGGGAATGCTTAAGCAGGGTCACCAAAGCCACAGAGACCTCAATCTGTCTGAGAACCTTGTCTTTCTGTACTGTACTTTAAGAAATGACATTAGATCATTCTTTTGTTTGGTTGACTAATTGTTTCTTTTCCTTTTTCTGGTTTTCACCTTAGCCTATACTTTGTGTTTTTAATTGCAATGAAATATATTTCATTTCTGAAATACTCTTTGGTTCCTATTTTAGATATGTCTGTTCTTTTTTATAGTATGTTATTATAATTTCAACTATCTTTTATTTCTATCATTTTAAATATTATTTTATGATAATTTTTATTATCTTTTTTAGATAAATTAAGTATTTGAAGGTCTTGCATTCTAAAGTCATAAATGGCTTTTATTATGTTAAGGTATACCCACTTTGGAAAGAGTCTTTATCATGAGTGGATGTTGGACTTTGTCAAATGCTTTTTTTGCATCTATTGAGATGATCATGTGGTTTTTGACTTTTGTTAATGTAGTGTATGATGTTGACTGATTTGCATCTGTTGAATCATCCTTGTGCACCTTGGATGAATCCCACTTGGTCGTGGTGTATGATATTTTTTATATGTTGTTGGATTCGGTGGGCTAAAATTTTGTTGAGGATTTTTGTGTCTATATTCATCAAAGATGAACCTCTTTTCATGCCTTATGGCCATCTGTATGTCTTCTTTGGAGAAATGTCTATTTAGATCTTCTACCTATTTTTTAATTTGGTTGTTTGTATGTTTGTGATATTAAGCTGCATGAGTTATTTGTATATTTTGGAGATTAATCCTTTATTGGTCATTTCATTTGAAATTTTTTTCCCATTCTATGTGTTGTCTTTTTGTTTAGTTTATAGTTTCCATTACTATGTAAAAGCTTTTAAGTTTGATTAGGTGCTACTTGTTTATGTTTGTTTTTATTGTCATTATTCTAGGAGGTGATTTCAAAAAGATAGTGGGGTTTATGTCAAAGAATGTTCTTCCTATGTTTTCCTCTAAAGATTTTATAGTATTTTGTCTTACATTTAGGTCTTAAATCCATTTTTGTATGTTGTATGATAAAATATTCTAATTTCATTCTTTTACATGTAGCTGTTCAGTTTTCCCAGCACCATTAATTGAAAAGGCTGTCTTTTCTCCACTGTATATTCTTGCCTCTTTTGTCATGGATAAATTGACCATAGGTATGTGGGTTTATTTCTGGGCTTTCTATCATGTTCCATTGATTTATATTTCTGTTTTTGTGCCCCTACCATACTGTTTTGATGACTGAAGTCAGGGTGCCTGATTCCTGGATTATGTAAATAGTATAAATCCACAGTGAACATGTTTATTCCTTATTATACTTTTATTGGCCTTAAAATTTCCTCGAGACTGTCTCCTAATAGAAAGTCAAAGGCAGTGTTCTGCCCACTTCCAGTGTGTTTACATATAGCTGTACTAAACTCCATCACACTCACTCACTCTGCATCTGTGAGAAAGTTCTTTTCAGGCATAGAGTTCTAGAGTTAGAGTATTAAATTATACTCAAAACCCCACTGGAGCATATATACTGTGTTAAATACAGAATAAAATTACATTTTGTACTACATGAGATTATATCATGAATAGAGAAACTCTTGTCTTTTTCTTCTTCTTTTTTTTTTTTTTTTTTTTTTTTTTTTTGTCTTTTTGCCTTTTCTTGGGCCGCTTCCTGCAGCATATGGAGGTTCTCAGGCTAGGGATGTAATCAGAGCTATAGCCGCTGGCCTACACCAGAGCCACATCTACACAGGATCCAAGCCGTGTCTACAACCTATACCATGGCAACACCGGATCCTTAACCCACTGAGCAAGGCCAGGGACTGAACCCTCAACCTAATGGTTCCTAGTCGGATTCGTTAACCACTGCGCCACAATGGGAACTCCTCTTTTTCTTATTTCTAAAGAAGATGTCACAAATACCAAGAATTATATCCATGTGGATGTTTAAAGTTGCTATTGCAGCATGATTTTAATTAGTTTTTCATAATTTACATATCAATGAAATACTATTTTTTTTTGTTTCAGCACAATTGGAAATAAAAAAATTAACTGATAAAAAATAAGTCAGAAAAAGTGAGATCTATGGAGTCATTTTCCTCAATGTTGGCATGTGTTTTCAAGTAACACAGTGACTTCAGACTTTAAGATTGTTTCTCATTTTAGGTGATTCCTAAAAATGTTCTTTATTTAATCTGATGTTTCTCAAATCAAATTCCATGTATCCATTGCCAGGGAATGTTAAATAATTCATGTATTCTAAACTATTGGAAACATTAAAATTTGTCTTTTTATTTCAGTATGAGTTTGTCAGTTTAAGAATTTTCTGTATTACCCCAGTGACCAAACTAAAACTGAGTATTCCCAAATGATTTTTGTTATAAATTTAATATTATTTTTGTGATTCTATTCAGAGTGGTTACCATAATTGATAGCATTTAGCTTTTAATGTGTTAAGTGTGTCTGCAGTTATATAACCTTAGCATTTCTTAATGTTAAAATGATTACTGTCTGTTACTATATTCATCTTCAAATTTTTTCCATAAGGATATATATCTGCCTTTGTATCCTTATGTCAAAAGTATGTTTTCTGACACGATTTTCATGTTTGACTTTTTAACATTTACAGATAAATTTATAGTTGTGCACTTCTGCTGAAAATATTCTCATACTTTGAAACTTTAAATTACTAAGCTGCATAAAAGATTGGGATCTGATGTCATGAATGAACTCTGAGGTAATGTACCACTTGTAGTGGATTGGGGAGTAGAAAACAGAGGCTGACTTAAAATGCAAATACAAAGGAAAGAGGTGGTGTGACAGTTTAAATAGTCAAAAGTGATCAGCAGATTGTGCCATCTCACTACCACTAGATTACTGAAACTCAGCTAACACTACAACAGCCAGTACCATGTTTAAATTGTGAATTTTAACTTAGTTTCAGCAGATCATTCATCACATTAATGCTATCACTCTGAATTTTTACTTTCTTAAATTTTTTTAGTATTTGATTTAAATGTTTTGTTTTATGGTTGGGAGAGAATTAGACATGAGAGATTCATAGTGTCATATATTTGTATGTATTTAAACAAGTTAAAATTATTTAAGTCATATCTCTAGCCCATAATATAGCTTTTCCTTTATATGGGTCTCTCTTCTTCTCTAGCTGGAGGCATTGCCTGTAACCCTAATCATTCACAGAGCAGTTTTAAAGGACAAAAACAAACACATTCTGAAAATCTACTATGATCTATATTTTTGAAGTGCTATGACAAGTTTCCCAGTTTCAGAATTTTCAGCAATTCATTATCACAAATAGTTGATCAAAGCTTGGAGTAATGATCTGCTGAAATAATATTAGGAAAAATATAAAGATAACCCTTGAACTCTGAAACTTTTTTGAAATACTTAATTATGTGTCCACATTATGTGTGTAATACATTTCCTCATTGATGAACAATTGAAAGCAAGCTTGAAAATAGCTAGATATTAAAAAGATTGATCCAGTATAAGTAACTTAACTTCCTCCACGAGGATAGTAAAAAGTAACAAAAAATATGGGGTGTTTACTTATCAGCATTTAGTTATTTTATTTATTCTTTGTTTCATAGATCTTTTGAAATTTACCTCTTGATATTTAGGCCAGTGGTCCAGTTTTGTCATGAGATAATCAGAAGTGATAGGGTTAAAAGCCACCCCTCTCACACCCCCAATAGGCAGCTTTCTCTCTTAGTAGACTTTCGAAGAAGCTTCTGGATCTTTCCAGGATTGTCCAGTTACACTTTTACAACTTCTGAAATTCCAGTATTAGATACAGAAATGAGTAAAGGAGCTCTCTAGTGAGACTATTCATTTGATACCAGGTTTTTACTAAAGATGATGCAATGACTAAGGATGATGCATCTTTTTACTAAAGATGGTGGCAGTTTCACAGTGGTCCTAAGATGCAGTTCTTTGGGGGCACAGATTAGTTAGTATTTATAGTTAGTGTCATTTGCTCTTGAATAGAACTTTTCCTTTCCTTCCATACCAACCCCCTACCCTTTCCCCACTCCTCCCAACGACTGCCACTTTCCAACTCTAGGCTCAAGTATTTAGCTCAAGTGGTAAAATTAAGTTATCATTGTCTCTCTTTTTCCCTACACCTCATTGATGAGGACTACTGAACCTTGGGAAGCAGATGCTTGTCAGAGATTTGGAAAATATTTATAAACTTAGAGATGTATCCTTGGAATTCATTGCTAGCAGATACAAAGGAGATATTTAGAAAGGCTCCCATCTCAACAATTATGCAGAAAAAGTCTGTTCAAATGTCTTGAATATTCAGGGGAATTTTCTAATATTTAATTGTGCTATCCTTGGAGTAACTTAAATGCTCTGGTTGAATAAGTAAACTAGCCAGTACTTAATTCTTAAGGTTGGATTTTTAGATTTAGTCCTGTTTGTTTCGTTTACCTAAAAATATTTACTCACAATTAGTGGTATCTCACTTTGCAAGAAAGTTGGATCCTTTCTTCTTCAGACACAAAACATTTTATGAGATTTTTGCAATTTTTTAAAATGTTAGGAAAATTCTCTAGTTGCAATGTCTTAAAAGGCCACAAGTTGACAGTATTATTCCCTGGAGGTCTGTTTTCATCAATGATGTCTTTTTTTTCACTGTTTTTCTGTCAGTTCAAATTACTTTCTCTACTTCTTTTCCTCTATCTGCCTGGGCCTATCTTTCCTTCTCTTTCTTTGTAATTTTTTTTTTCTCTGTGCTTCTCCCTACAAAACTCTTGTTTCTTTATTTTTTATTTTTTATTTTTAAATTTCCCACAAACCATTAACTGCCCATGACATAGAACTATGCACACATATTTATTTAATACATGCACATAGAATTTTAAACAATTTAAAATAGCTCCAGGAGTTCCCATTGTGGTTCAGTGGGTTACAAAGCCGACTAGTATGCGTGAGGATGCGGTTGGATCCCTAGTCTTTCTCAGTGGGTAAAGGATTCGGGAGCTGTGATGTAGGTCGCAGATGCAGCTCAGATCCTGTGTTGTTGTGGCTGTGGTGTAGGCTGGCAGCTACATCTCTGATTGGACCTCTAGCATGGGAAAGAACTTCCATATGCTGCAGCCGTAAAAAGCAAAAAAAAAAAAAAAAAAAAAAAAAAAAACAAAACCCACCAAATATCAAGTAAAAAATTATTGCTAATTTTTATTTTATTTTAGTTTTTGTCTTTTTAGGACTGCACCCGTGGCATATGGAAGTTCCCAGGCTAGAGGTCCAATCAGAGCTGCAGCTACTGGCCTATACCACAGCCACAGCAACGTGGGATCTGAGCTGCATCTACATCCTACACTGCAGCTTATGGCAATGCTGGATCCTTAACCCACTGAGTGAGGCCAGAGATCAAACCTGTGTCCTCATGGATAGCAGTCAGGTTCATTACTTTTGAGCCACAACGGAAACTCCTAATTTTTAAAAATTGAGACTATTATCTTGTGATTACACGTTCTGTTTGCATTTTCATTTGATGAAGAATTAACTCATGTCTAGTAACATTGATCTCTCATTACCTCCTGAGTTTTGCTACCAATATTATTGTTTTAAGTTGTTTTGTTTACTAAAATACTTAAATCTATATTTTTTCATCAATTTTAGAACTATTTCAAAATACATCAGTGTGAAATATGATAAAATTGTTTCCCTTACCTCTGTCCACCCACTCCTCACAGTCCTCAATTTTCAGTTTTCTGTACCATGTCTTTTCTTACATATTTCTCAGTTTGAAACATTTATGTTCTATTAAGTAATTAATAGAATTCAATTAAAATGAATTTAAAATGCTTTTTCTGTGGATTGGTTTTTAAAATGGCAAATGAATAAAGGGCTCCTATAATTTAATGATTATATACATATAATCTACTGCAGGATTAAATATTGTCAGTAGAACTACAGAGAAGGTGTACAATCCTATATCATTTTAGAGAATGAGAATCTTGCAAGACAGGTCAAATGCATTCATATTCTGATACTCAAATCCTTGTTCAAACTCAAGCCATAATGAAAGATAAGCTCCAAACTGAGAGAATATACTTGCAAATCAAAAATTCGATGAAAGACTTAAGTCTGGAATATATAGAGATCACTCAAAACTGAAGAGTAATATGCCAAACACTCGTTTTTTAAGTAATCAAATATGCAGTCATTTCACAAAAGACCATATAGAGATATAAATGAGCATATGAAAAAATGCTCCATGTTACTGGCCACTAGGAAAATACAAATTAAAGTCACAATAAGATGCCACTACATACACGTTAAAATGGTTGAAAAGCAAAACAAAGCAAAATAAAGCAGATGTGACAATTCAGAGTGCTGAAAAGAATGTGGAATAGCTGCAACTTTGTATTTATTAGTAGGAAAGCAAAATAGCACAGCTACTTTGGAAAATAGTCTGGCAGTTTCCTGAAAATTACCTATGCACTTAATGTATGACCCAACAATCTTACTCTTAGTTATTTACCCTAGAGAAATGAAAACTTATGTGCACATAAAATCTGTATATAAATATTTATAGTAGCTCTTTTTTTTTTTTTTTTTTTTTGGCCAAAACCTAGAAATAATCCAGAGTTTTTCAATGAGTGAATAGATGTTATGGCACATGGATACACTGGAATACTCCTCTGTAGTGAAAAGGAATTAGTTATCAATTCACACGTCAGCACAGATGGATCATTATGCTGTGTTAAAGAAGCCTGTTTCAGAAGTTACATATGTATTGTATGACTGCATTTATATGACATCTTGTAAAAGACAAAACTGTAATAATAATCAAAACATCAGTGGTTTCTAAAAGTTAGGCATAGGGAGAAAGTGAAACTTCAGAGAGGCAGCATTATGGAGATTTTGGGGTTGAGAGAACTATTTTATGTCCTGAAGGAAGTGGTATTAATATGTCTTAGTAATCAAAGACAAGTATGTGAAAAAAGGCAATTTTACTTTGTTAGTTAAAAAATAAAGTAAATCATACATTTGTTGCTTCAGGTTTGGAGCATATCTTTATTTTAATGTTTTCCCATAATTTCCTATTGCCTTTTTTTTTTTAACCTTTTCACCTTAAAATAAAGTATTACTCTATACTTTTCATAATATTGCAGATGTATTCCAGCTTCTTTTTTTTTTTTTTTTGGTCTCTTGTCTTTTTAGGGCCGCACCCACAGTATATGGAGGTTCCCAGGCTAGGGGTCTAATTGGAGCTGTCGCCTCTGGCCTACACCACAGTTCACGGCAACGCCAGATCCTTAACCCACTGAGCGAGGCCAGGGATCGAACCGGCAACCTCATGGTTCCTAGTCGGATTCGTTTCCGCTGCGCCATGACGGGAATTCCTATTCCAGCTTCTTGATAATATCATGCATTATGTGGAACTTATTCTCTTCTTCTTCTTTTTTATTTTTTTATTTTTTGTCTTTTTGTCCTTTTAGGGCCGCACCCGCGGCATATAGAGGTTCCCAGGCTAGGGTTCTAATCAGAGCTGTAGCCACCGACCTACACCACAGCCACG
This sequence comes from Sus scrofa, assembly GCF_054392235.1. Taxonomy (NCBI): domain Eukaryota; kingdom Metazoa; phylum Chordata; class Mammalia; order Artiodactyla; family Suidae; genus Sus; species Sus scrofa. Next base: position 167,289,868 of record NC_139395.1, read on the forward strand.
GCAATGTCAGATCCAAGCCATGGCTATGACCTACACCACAGCTCACAGCAATGCCGGATCCTTAATGTGGGAGATTGAACCCACAACCTCATGGTTCCTAGTTGGATTTGTTTCCACTGCGCCACGACGGAGACTCCCTATTTTCTTCTTAAAAGCATTCTTTGGGTCCTCTGGCTTTAAAAATTTCTAATTTTGACTGAATATTTGCTATGTGTGGTGCACTATTATCATTCCAGAATTTCTTTACTTTTACACTCCTGAGTTAGTTTTATTGTTTGCTGGATTTCAAGCCTTTTTTCTCAGAGGACGTTTTCAAATTCCTAGATTGTGTTTTTACTTTTTTTTTTTTTTTTGAGGAAAAGCACTTAGAAGTTAAGGAATATGAATCTTTGTATATCTGAAAATATATTTCACTTTCATGCTTGATAATAGGCTTGGTATAGAAATCTCTGTTCCTTGTATATACTGATACTGATAACAAGTCTGTTATCAATCATACTGTCTTAATTTGAGTTCCTCATGAAAGCAGAACTTAAAGGAAAAGCTTGGGTAAAGATAGTTTATTTTGCTAACAGTCAAGACTATCAGAAGTGAGAGAAAGGGAAGAGTGAAATTGGTAAGGAACAGAATTCAATGTAAGAGTACTTTCTCAAAATAGCTGCTATGGGCAAGAGGGCACAATTCCTGCAGCATTTTCTGGAAAACGTACATAATATTACACAGATTTTTCTACCCAGAGGACAGGAGGCTAGAGTATTAATATGCAGACAATCACCCCTATTGATTGTTTCTTTCTGGGTGCATTAAATTTCCCCTTCCCACTCGTCCTGTCAATTCTTCTGAATTCCTACAATGCTGGAGAAGGTTTTGAGGCAAAATACAAAAGGACGCATGCTTGATGTGCAATGCTTTCAGTATAGGATAAGTTTGAGCATCTACATGTTGCCTTTCCATATGTCACAGGCATCTCATATATGGCAGCTGAGTTTCAGAAGTAAGTTTTCCAAGAGATAGGAAGTAGAAACAGCTAGTTTCTTGAGGTCATGGTTTAGAGCTTAGCATTGTATAACTTACATTGTATTTCATTAGTCAAAGCAATCACAGACCCTGCCCAAATTTGACAGGGATGGCCATAAACCTTACTCCTGGTGAGAGGATTGTCCTTTTCATAGAAATAACCCATGTTTGCAACAAAGAAATTTTCTTAGACTGCTTCCTGTTTAGATGTCTAAAGATAGATTTCCATTTCATTTTGTCTCTCAGTCCAAGCTGATATCAATCTTTTAAAATCTTTATGAGCTTCTTGCATATCAACTTCTAATCCAGTGCTTTAGATCAGTGGTTTTGAAATGGAGATGTCCCCTCTGCACTACGTGACATTTACAAGGTCTGGAAACAGTTTTTACTGTCATGAGTGCAAGGGGGGACACTATTGCCAGCTACTTGGTAGAGGCCAGGGATGCTGCTAAGCGTCTTGCAGTGCACAGTACAAAAGAACAACCTCCTCCTGCTCCCTTGCACAAAGAATTATCTGGCCTAATATATCAATAGTGCCCAAGGTTGAGAAACTTGCTTTAGGCAACAGCCACACTCATAAATAAAATGACAGGTTCTTCTCTACCTTTGGTCCCCTGTGGGACAATGTCTTTAAGATTATTAGAAGTTTTTATGTTTAACACAGAGGGTCTATGAGACCCTTTGTCTGAAATTGTCTTTCAGTTACTTTCTTAAATCTTCCTGTGGTTACAAGGAACTTACACTCCCACATGATTTGATCTTTGTTTTTAAGAACTTCATACTATAAGAATCTTTTTTGAAGGTACTGTAGATGAAAAGCAGTCTAATTTTTGATCCCAGAAAGCTTGACCCTTTGTATTTCATTTAAATTCTGCCAAAAAAAAAACCACTTGAAATTCTCCTTTATTTTGTCTCTCTCTTCTTATATTTTATCACAGGCAGCTGAAAGAAGCCAGCTGAGGTTTGAAATTTCACCTTCAAATCTCCTCAGGCATCCACAATTCCGCTGGGTGCTCTTTCTAGTTTCCTCATTAACGCAGGTGACAGTGTTGCCAAATTTTCTGCCACTGCATAAAAAATGCCCTTTTTCTTTGGCCTCTAATAACATTTTCCTCACTGTACTCACACCTTCTCTAACGGCTTCCTCAGTGTCCTTCCAGGTTTCATAAACAGTCTTGTGCAGACTGTTCCATCTTCTAACCATTGCAGAGTCCAAAGCTAATGCCAAGGTTTAAGAGTTTAGTTCTCCTTAATAGTAAAGATCACCTTGCTCCTGTCCAGCTGTGTTTGTTGAAATTACTCATTCAGCATCGTCACCAGGCTTGTGAGCACCAAAATTTTGGTTTAGGTTTCCCCAGACTAAAGTCTGAGTAAAGGACTTGGGTACAGGCCATTTATGTGCAATGAAATCCCAGGAAACAGGGTTGAGTAAGGAGAGCAGTGAGATAAGGAAGGAGGAAAAGATAATATTAAGATACATTAATTAGGTCACTACTGTGGTACAGAGGGGTTTGAGTCTGCTAGGATCTTTTGAGAATCACATATAATGCCACCTAGAATTATCCACTGAAAGGACAGGGAGCTGGATCATTTATTTACCAGCTCCTCTGTTGGTAAGGTGCTCTTGGATGTAACTCTCTTGAACTCTGGAATATGTTTGTGGATGAGCACTGAAACTCCTAAAGGCTTGGAGAAGGCTTAGAGGCCGAAAGAGAATAGACACATGGTGTGCACTTGAGTTGGGATGTTATCTCTGTTAGATGTGTCCCAATTCCCATGGACTGTCCTCTCCAGATGCAGCTGAACTCAGACTCAGGCAATGGGCTGTGATGTGGCTGGGGGCAGGGGGCATTGGAAACTTCTGCCACACAGAAACTCATTCCTTGGGAGCACATTTTATTTTTCTTTCTGGAAGCTTTTAGGATTTTTTTCTTCATCTGAGGAATTTTAGAATTTCATAATTGCATGTCTGGCCGTAGGTCTTTTAAAATTCATTCTGTTTGGCACTTGGTGACTCCTATCTATTGGAAGTCTTATGTCTCTTTTTCACTCTGGAATTTTGAATCCCTACATAATTTTCTTTCCTCCATTTTATGTTTCTTATTTCTGAAACTTTTATTTTTTAGGAATTAGATCTTTTTTCTTTGGCTGTGCCCATGGCATGTGGAAGTTCCTGGACCAGGGATTGAAACCACACCACAACAGCGACCCAAGCCGCTAGGGTGACAACACCATATCCTTAACCTGCCATGCCACAAGACAACACCCATTTCTTTGTGTTTTTGCTATGTATTGCAAGATGTTTCTCTAACTTTATCATCCAGCCCCTCTACTGAACTTTCAATTCAGTAATACTATGTTTAATTCCAATAAGTTTTTCTTAGATATTCTTTATTTCTTTCTCCCGGCATTCCATTCTTGTTACAGGACTGTGTTATCAAACACAGCAGTATATATTTGTGTGTGTATGTATATAGACATACATTCTTTCCTTATTATCTATGTTTTCTCTGGGATCAAGGATCAATTATTTGGCTTGTTCTTTTTGATACTTTTTTTTGTCCTGATGATTTTCCCCAATTGTCTCATTGTAATTAGGTTTCCATTCATCTTTATGAATAAAATACAATGTCAGTTAACGAAAGTTGCCAGAATAAGTTCCTTCTGCTGTTCTGATTTGTTTCTTTATTGAATCATGAAATATTTTCCTTATCCAGGAGGGCAGACCACAAGCTTGGTATGTGAGTGTATGTGTGCGTGTATGTATGTGGCATTATTGACAACATTCACATTTCATTTTAAGATATGTAGATGAGAAGCAGGCAGGCCTACTGCCCATAGGATGCCCCTGGAGAAAATAAGGACAACATTAATCTGGACACAAAATTCCACACATGGAACACTTGCTGTTCCCAAGCAACCAATTTAGTTTCTTTTGAAAACAGTCTTCTGGTTTATGCTCACTGAGCATGCAAGACCTGTCAATCACCATTCACATGGGAATGGGGGTTTGTTGTGAGGAGCCAAGACGCAATGATGGAGACAGTTTTTGAATTATTTCCTTTGATTGCTTCCCTGTGGTTCTTTCTTACTCTCTAGACCTGGCAAGTTTTAGCCTTCTCTCAGTTTCTCTAGAACAGTTTCTATAACTGCTGACACTATTCCTCTCTTCATATTCTGAACTGTGGCTTCATCTGATTGCATAATTTGTGTAATCACTTTTGCTCTTTATTGTGCAAAGAGCCATCAAAATATTTGGTCTATGGATGGGCTCTCCACTCCAAACCTTACTGTGGTTATGGATGCACCTTATAACATTTTGAGAGAGTGGAAAGGAAAATAAATGTTCTTAGTCTTCCATTTTAACCTGGAGTCCAGAAATCTTTCTCTTTTCCAATTTATTTATTTAATAAAGATTTATTTTTTTCTAGTAACAATTTAAAAGTCAATATAGGAAATGTTATAAATATTTTTTCTAAAAATAAAATGATGTTCTTTTAAATAAAAAGCTTTTCTTTTATGTAGAATTGACAATATCAGTAGAGGACTTTTTTCACTCTGTTGATCAGTAGTGTAGGGCAGCCAACCCAGTAGCTGCATGTTCCAGATGCAAAACATTTTCTCAGATGGTTATTAGTTCTTTTAAAGAAATTGGTGCAGCCTTCTTATTGACTGCTTCTCAGCTACTCTTTCCTGAATTCTGCCCTTTTTACCACTACCCCACTCAGTAAAGGTGTTGCCCTAAGTGGGAGTGCTTTTTACTGCATTTGACCTTGGCTGCTTATCCAGGAGATCTTCCCTCTTTGACGTAAGCTGGAAGTGGGTGGAAACTGGGGTATCATTGACCCTTCTCTGGGTACTCAATATTGGACTGTTCTTGGTGGCCACATTTTCCACTTTGTCTATAAAAGTGAGGGCTAGTGGTGGAGTGGATGGGAAAACAATAGCTAGCAAGTATGAGAAAAATAAATAAAAGGAAATGGCATAAAGAAGGACAGGTTAAAAGAATCTTGTTTAGTTCAGAGCACTTCCAAGCTCTCTGCTTTTTTCATTGTACATTACGTCCTTGTAGCTTGGATTTCTTATGTTGGTAGACTTAGTTTCTATATCTTGCAGCACACACGTGCAAAATATGAATGAATACACCATTCCTCCAGTGATCAGTTGTTTTCAGTGAATCCTATTCCAGTTTCTTCCAATGAACTGTGACACTTCTAGTCATGAAATCAAGTGTTAAAAGGGTTCCACAATCTTAACACAACTGTAAACTATCCACAAGGGTATAAAAACTATTACTGTAAGGTAATATTAATAGACACCTTTAATCCTTTTAAATTGGAGCTGCCACAGAAGGAGAAATACTTGGATGCCTGAAGCCTTGAAGGAGAGGAAGTTGACAGGCTTGGGGGAATGAACTTTGGGCACAGCTGGACAAAGTCTTATAGTTTTGACTAGGAAAGCTAGGAGTCAGTGGAGGCAAAAGAAATCAGTCAAGAGTGCTAGGAGCTAAGGGCAAATTGGAGGCAGTTCTAACTCTGAAAATAAATGAAGTATTGGAAGGAATTGGGATTGGGATAATTCACAGAGAGAAACTGCCATAAAGTTTGCATTATGGTATTACTAATTTAGAATCAAACCCTTCCCTCTGGTCCCTGAAAGAGGGGAAGCTGCTAAAAGCATCATTGTGAATAACCATTCTCTGAAGGCTGAGCAAGATTTAGGGTTAATTATGAATTAAAACAAAATTAATACTGGGAGTTCCCGCTGTGAACAATGGGTTAAATGATCTGACATTTCTTTATTTCCTACACCATATTTCAGACCAATATCATTTTTTCTTTTAGACTGTTTATTATATAAATGAAAGCATTATCTTTTATGTCAGCTGTTCTCTCAACAATGTGATCGTGAAGGTAGCTATTATTATTTCTATTTTACAATTGAGGAAATAGGTCAGAGAAGTTAAGTATTGCCCAAGGTCACCCAGCTACTAGGTGCTACAAAACTTTGGCCCCTGAGTCTGTCTTCCTAATTACAACACATTCTCAATACTTAATCTCTGAGTGATAATTCAGGCAACCACCTGTCCTGAGCTTCCTTGTTGGTAAATTCTCCCAGCCTGCAGGCCAGGCTGAAAGAGTGAGTAGTCAGGTTTGTACCAAATAACCTTCTTCCTCTGCATAGAAGGGGTTCAACCAGGAATGTATTATCTCACAAACAATGCTGATCAATTCATATTTAGATAATTTGGATTTAGAACAATGGAAGAGGAGCTAGTTAGCCAAAGGGAGATGCAGTGAGAGATTTTAGAGAGCTGGGGTGAAATTGTGGCACTGCTGTGCCAAAGCCATGTCCAAAATGCAGTTGTAGAAGGGCAGAAATCAAGAGTAAACAGAGGAATGAACTTTGTATCAGAAGTCATCTCTTGGCTTTAGTATTTTTGCTTATCTTTCAGAAAGATTATAGCAATTTAAACTTTCTGCAACTGTCTGAGATTGCCTGTTCCCTTATTTTCATAAAAGCCAGGTTGTCTATCTTTTGTTGTTGTTGTTTATGCTAATTGGTCAAAATGGTATTATTTTTATTTCCATGTTTGGGATTAATGGTGAGTTGAATATCTTTTACTCTATTTTTATGTTTTCCTTACTACTTCTATTTCTTTATTTAGTGAATTTTCTGCTTACATCTTTTGCCAGTGTTTCTATTGGTTTGTTCTTTCTTCCACCTGGTTTTAAGATATAGTTCACATATAACTTTGTTTAAGGTGCCCAACATAACGATTTGATATATGTATTACCACAGTACATTTACTTAATATCCAGCTTATCTAGTTGAAGTTTTTTCTAAGATTCTTTAAATTTTTAAAATATTTTATTATTTTTTAATATTTAACTTTTATTTTATATTGGAGTATAGTTGATTTACAATGTTGTATTAGTTTCAGGAGTACAGCAAAGTGATTCACTTATACATATATCTGTTCTTTTTCAGATTCTTTCCTCATATAAATTATTGCAGAATACTGAGTAGAGTTCTTTATGTTATACAGTATGTCCTTGTTGATTATCTATTTCATTTATATTACTGTGTATATGTTAATCCAAAACTCCTAATTTATTCCCCCTATCTTTCTCCTTTGGTAACCGTGAGTTTGTTTTTGAAGTATGTGAGTCTGTTCCTGTTTTATAAGTAACTTCTTTTGCATTTTTTTTTTATATTTCACATATAAGTGATATCATATTTGTCTTTCTCTGCCTGACTTCACTTAGTATGATAATCTATGTCCATCTATGTTGCTACAAATGGCATTATTTCATTCTTTTTTTCTGTTTTTTTTTTTTTTTTTTTTTTCGCTGTGCCCATGGCATGTAGTTCTCTGGCCAGAGACTGAACCCATGTCACAGTTGCAACCTGTGTCATCGCTGTGGCAATGCTGTATCCTTAACCCACTGTGCCACATGAGAACTTCCTTGTTCCTTTTTATGGTTGAGTAAATATTCCATTGTGTATATGTATAATATATTCCATTGCATATATGTACCACATCTTCTTTATCCATTTCTTTGTTGATGGACATTTAGGTTGCTTCCATGTCTTGGCCATTGTAAACAGTGCTGTGATGAACACTGGGGTGCAAGTATCTTTTCAAATTAGGGTTTTCTTCAAATATATGTCCAGGAGTGGGATTTTTGGATCATATGGTAGTTCTATTTTTAGTTTTTTAAGGAACCTCTTTACTTTTCTCCATAGAGGTTGTACCCATTTACATTTCTACTAACAGTGTAAGAGGGTTCCCTTTTCTCCACACCCTCTCCAGCATTTGTTATTTGTAGACATTTTGATGATGGCCATTCTGACTAGTATGAGGTGATATTGTAGTTTTGATTTTTATTTCTCTAATAATAGTGACATTGAGTGCCTTCCTTTTCATGTACACTCTTTGACATAAATCATAGCAATGTCTGTTCGGATCCCCCTCCTACAGTAATGAAAATAAAACCAAAAGTAAACAAATGGGACCTAATTAAACTTAAAGGCTTTTGCACAGCAAAGGAAAACAGAAACAAAGTGAAAAGACAGTCCACAAGATGGGAGATAAATATTTGCAAATGATGTGACTGACAAGGAATTAATCTCCAAAATACGCAAACAGCTCATGCAGCTCAATATTGAAAAACAAACCATCCAGTCAAAAAATAAGCAGAAAATCTAAATAGAGAAAAAAAGAATGAAATAATGGCATTTGCAGCAACATGGATGGACCTAGAAATTATCCTACTAAGTCAGTCAGTGAAAGACAAATATCATATGATATCATATATATGGGGAAACTAAAAAAAAGGATGCAAATGAAGCTTATTTGCAGAGCAGTAACAGACTCACAGACTTTGAAAAACTATGGTTACCAAAGGGAACAGGTGTGGGAAGGGAGGGGTGGACTGGGTGTTTGGGATGGCATATGCACAGTGAGGTATATGGAATGATCAATGGGGACCTGCTGTATAGCACAGAGCACTCCACCCAATTTTCTGTCATAATCTATGTGGGAAAAGAATCTGAAAGAAAATGGATATGTGTGCATGTATAACTGAATCACTTTGTTGTACAGCAGAAATTATCACAACTTTGTAAATCAACTATACTTCAATAAAACTTAAAAAGTAGACATTTCTCCAAAGAATAAGTACAGATGGCCAAAAGGTACATGAAAATGTGCTCAACATCATTATTTTCTAAGATTCTTATGATGAGAAGTTTTAAGATCTACCTTCTCAGCAACTTTCAAATATACAAAACAGTATCATTAACTATAGTCACCATGCTGTGTATTTCATCCCCAGAACTTACTTATCTCGTAACCGGGAGTTTATACAATTTTCCTCATTTCCTCCAGTGATATATAAGAGTTCCTGATTTATTAACAACATTTAATTGTCTATCATGCTTTATTATGTTTTTCCTTAACTTGATTATGTTTGATGCGTAATTGATTTCCTTGCCTCTTGTTTCCTTCCCATATCACTACCTGAGTGCTCTTTCCAAACTCCAAATATAATCATGGGTCTCTACTATTTAAAAAATATCTCGTAGCTTGCCAACACTTACATTTAAATTGTAAAGGCCGTGGATTGGCATACAAAGCTCTTCACTGCCTGGTTGCTACCCTCCCTCCATGGCTTCACTCTTGATGTATAAGTCCCAAAATAGCTATTTTAAAACTTAAGTTTGTGTTATAAAGCATGTACATAAAGAGATAAATCATTCTACATTTCTGCTATTAAATGAGTCTTTTGTCATTTCTTGCTACTCCTTGTTTCTACTTCCTAGGAACAATTTTTTAAATGCTTTTTATTGTTCTTTTCTGTGTTTTCCAGAATACATTCCCTAAATGCATTCTTATCCACTATTTTAAAAGGTCTTCTATATTTATGTATAATATATTTACTTTGAACTCTGAAAGACAAGAATTGTACTTTGGTTATATATCTCCTGCACCGTGCAGTTCAGTTCCCTTCCTTCCAATACAGTTAAATGGTAATTTTGTTCTGATCAGTATTCCATGTTCTTGCATTATTATGAACATGTACATGTTATTTACACCTGAGCCATTTTGTTTTTGTGAAGTTAAATAATCTCAGCTTGTCTTTGCTTAATTTTCTGAGTACTTTATTATAAGCTCATTCACACTTTGTTTAAAATCTCAATCTTTTCAGTCAGTTTGAGATCTCAGTATATATATCTTTTCATCTGATTTCTTTGTCTTTGGAGCTTCCTGACTTCCTGCTCGAGTGTGTACCAGTCCTTCCCCAGGGCCACACCATGTCATTTCCCCTGGGATCTGCCTTTACTATCATTGTTTGGATTCTCTTCTCTTTTCTTGTGTTGAATACCTTGCTGCCTTTATCCTACAACTTCATCTCTCTTATTTATTTATTTATTTATCTATTTATTTATTTATTTATTTTTTCTGTCAGGCAAGTGGTTTTGCAGCTTCCTAGGATATGGTACAAGATGGCTAAACTTTTCCATCTCTTATGTATCCCAAACATCTTAATTCTGTCATCACATTTGATTGATATTGTGGCTAAGTGTGGAATACTAAGTTGGAAATCACTTTCTTTCAAATCAATTTCTAGATTCTTAAAACATTTGAGAAACTGGATGTCATTTTTATTTCTTTTCTTTTGTATGTGACCTGTTTCTTTCTCTCTGGATACATCAATGTCTTCTCTTTCTTGCCAGTTTCCTGAGACATTGTGATATGTGTCTTGATGTGAACTCTTTTCATCTGTTGGGTGGGAGTTCTCAGTGAGTACTTTTAACTTGGACTCTCATGTTCTTTACTTCTAGAGGATCTGTTGGAATCAGGAATAGACATTTTCTTGAAACTCCTTTCCTATCAGAAAATTTCTATTCACATTTCACATTGAAATTTAAATACTGCATTCTGTGAGATACCTGACAAATCTCCCTACCTCAAAGACAAAGCAAAATAACAAAACACCTGCAACAACAACCCGGGGCTATTATTGTCCCCTGTGGACATATCTATTGTTCTGTTTTATTGTAATGATTTTTATTGTTTGTTTTTCTGCTCAGATAATGGACAGTTTGAGGGTAGAGACTATATTTTAAAAATAAGTAATTTAAAAAGTATATCCCTAAATCTTTTATATATTTGTCTTATTGAAAGAAGTTCAGTACTTTTGAGAAAAAGGAAATGCCTATTGTAAGACAGTAAGTACTAAAAAAAAAGAAAAACACAGACTGCTGTATTTCTTAGTAGAGTAGGTAAGTAGTACCGATGCTGTGGGTAGTCATGTGGGCTCTTTGGGAACAACTGTTGGGGTCCTGCTGCTGGATTAAAAGGACAGAGGTTTATTGGCTTCTATTTGCATTAACTTGAGTGCAGCAGAGTTGGAAATCTGAATTCCTGAGGAGAATGTCTCTGGTGATACTAGCAGGAAGCCAGCCCTTTCTATCAAAATGGCTAGGTTCTTGAAGGACATAAATAGCTCCTTATATGGTGAGTGAAAGAAAAGCAAAGTGAAACTTGGAGATGATAAAGGCAGGCCAGCTAAAGGAATCAGCAGAAAAAGTAGTGAGCACATTAGTGCCTTTTTTTCAGGAGGAATTGCTTATTAATATTGTTGGAACTTTATTGTATATAATTAAAAGGCTTAATACATACATGCTATTCTCCCAAGCAATGCATGTATATTACCTGCAAAGAAATCTTCAGTTTTTGTAGTTCTGGTTTTGGCTCAGCAGAAAAGAATCTGATTAGTATCCATTAGGATGCAGGTTTGATCCCTGACCTTGCTCAGTGGGTTAAGGATCTAGCTTGGATCTGGCATTGCCGTGGCTGGCATAGGCTGGCAGCTGCAGCTCCGATTCAATCCCTAGCCTAGGAACCTATATATGCTGCCAGTGCGGCCCTAAAAACACAAAAAAAATTTTTTTTTTAGTTTTTAAAATTATATAGTTTATTTACAAAATGTAGAAAAGAATTGTGCCTAATTCCAAATGATATCTACATATGAAGTGATGACTAAACTAGTACCCAGGCTGGGGTTTACAGTACTTGAGTCAGCTTGTTTGTTCTCCTTAATGGTGTGAAAGAAAAAAAAAAGAGGGCAATGGGAAAAATAGTGAATCAATAGTTTAAATAATTCATTTATGTTTTATGAAGCAACTCAAGAATAAACTCAATGAGTGATTAAAAAAATGGTTTACAAGTAACTTAATCCTCTTTAAAACATGCATTTATTTTCACAACAAAATATAACAGTGGCCATAAACAAGTATCTTTAGAATATCACAGTATTGAATCACTTTCATATACATGGTCTCATTCACCCCTAATTGGCTAAATAATATCTCAGTGGTATAGATTATATTATTTTCTCCTTTCGACCAATTATAAATTAAACTCAGAGACATTAAGGTGTTTTTCCGTTTTCACACAACCGGTAAGTGGTAACATTGGTTCCATTACTTTTGCAAATCTTTTCTACTAAATCATCTCCAGGGTATAATTTGTGGTTTTATTTAATTCTAATATGCTGTCTCTGATTTAGTTAAAACAGTTTATATTGCAGAGAGTTGTAACACACACAGTTTCCTATCTCCCCTTCTTCCTCTTCTTTCTTCTGTATTCACCTTTCCTTTTCTGAAATACAACTGCATCTGAGTTAACCTAGTATTGAAACTCCCCATTGCAGTTCCACAAAGATCCTGCAGGCTGGAAAGCTTGGGTGTGAGCATACACTCTAGAAACTGGACACATAGATTATACCACTGAGTTACTGCCGAAGTATTTCTGGGCTATGTATTTGGGTATCTGTGTATAAATTAGTTACCACTGTGGATTTTAAGGGAGAGAAAAAAAAATTGCTAAACTAGCAATGGAGGAAAAAGATATAAAGGGGGAGGGAGTAAAAATATAGGATTACATGTATTAGGAAGTTGGATCTATTCAAATTTCTGAACACTTTGGAGCATTCATAAATTATGTGGTTTTTTTCTTCCTCCCTTCCTCCCTCCTTTCCTTCCCTTCCTTTCTTCCTTCCTTCACAATAAGAACATATTCTAGTTTTAGTCTGGTAATTTTTATATTTAAGGAATTAGAAGAGAAATAGAATGATTTAACTATAAGAGTAAATAGGTCTAAAGCAGAGAGACACCTTCCTCTTTGATTTTCTTCTCTGTTTTCTGAACTCTGTTGCTCCTTCATTGACTGGGTTCCTCTCCTTGTGATGAGTGAATTGCTTCTTACAAAGTTAAATTTGTACTGTCAAAACTGGAGATGGATCAAATTACAAGATGTTTTTAAGTTACGAAAACAAATTGATTAATAAAAAATAGAATGTGTTTTATAAATTTGCTTTGGGGAGAGAGCATGGAGGTGGGTTTACTAAGTGTTCCTATTATGAATCCTGTAGTCACTCTCTCGCCACGTGTGAGAGGGGACCACATACTGACTTCTTTTTGATGCCAGTATCATTAAATAAAATAAATATTTTTTATTTGGACTTTCACATAAATACTTCTATGTAACACAAATTACTCTTTTAATTTTCTCAAAATGTAATAGAATATGACATTAATATGTCAGCTGATACATTGTTCAGATGATTTGCAGTGTGTAGTATATGGTGTATGTGTGTGTGTGTGCATGTATGTGTGTATGTATATGTATGTTTCTGAATGTCCCCATAGCCTGCACCCTTGTATTTTACACATGCTGCAGTGGGCTTGTTTTTCTTCCCTGGAGGGAATAATGAGTGAGCAAATTACAGAAAAGATATTAAACAGCTGTATGGTTTAAACTGTCTTAATCTAATTGGCAGATATCTCTTCTATGTTAGTAATCCATAGTGGCAGTACAAGGTACTAATGAAGAGTATAGACTCCTTAGATGAAATTCTGGGTCTGCTGTTTGCAAGTTGTGATTTCTTAGGCAAGTTGCATAGTCTACTTTGGCCTGGTTTATTCATCTGTTAGTGAGGATATTATATTAACTATCCCATAGATTTATTATGAGAATTAAACTAATTAATATATTAAAAACACTGTAAAGAATTTCTAGTACATAGAAACACATTAGCTATCACTTTTTTGCTCCTTATTTTTAATCCCTCCATCTGTAATTACTGTTAGTTTTTGAATAATTAATGCTTGATTAGATTTGTTCATGCTTGCTAATTTCTTGCTTACCACCGCTTGTTGCATCCTACTTCTTCCTTTATTAGCATAAGTTGCTAACTTTTCTTCCTGCATTATGTCTCCTAATCATTTTTTAACTAAGTTTGTATGAGTGGTTATTTTTAAAAATTGGATAGTGTTTTTCTTTTTCTTTACTTCTGAACTGTAGTTTATCTAAACATAGAATTTTAGGTTGAATATTTTAACTCAGCATTAGAAGATTCATTGTTTCCTTCCTCTATTACTGCTAATGAGCAGTATTCTGTTTGTTTTTGTTTGCTTGAAGATGACCTATCCTTTTTCTATGGGTTCTTTTAAGATGTTTTCTTTGTTTAGTATCTGGTTATTTCAAAATATTATGTTATATGTATATATATTCTTGAATACAAGACTCTATATTTTCCATTAATTTTCATTATTTTCAGCCATTATTAATTCCCCCTAAACTAGTTTATTCTATATTTCCTATAATGTAATAAAGCATATAGTTGAATGGTGTTAGTAGCTGAGGAAACTTAAACCCAGAGGTTAAATGCTTTTTCTAATAGCAGAATTAATTTTAAAAAATTAAGTATCTGCCATGAATCAATAGATGAGAATCTCAGTAATCATGGTAATAAGTATTATCACAGAAACAAACTTATTTTTCTGAGCAAAAAATAAAAGTCCATGAATTATGTTTATGTTATAAAATTACAAGCCAGACAGAAAAGGTGTTTAAAAAATGAGATTATCTTAAAAAATAGATCTCCTACATGTCAGTTATTTTACTATTTCTGGCACCAGCATGCTGGAGTTATTTAGGGGGAGACTGGTTCCAGTGACAGATTGTGGAGAGGTTTTAGGAAGTTCTATGAGGGGGATCCAGCAGCTCTGTCTAAGTTTTGTGTCTGAAGGCTCTGGCTAGAGTTTTGTTGATATTTGTTAATGATTCTCCTCTAGGCAGTCAAGTGATCATCCTCTGCAGTAGGCTGAATGATGATTCCCAAAAAGATGTGTCTGTATCCTAATCGCTAGAACCTGTGAATATTACCTATTATGGCAAAGACATGATTAAGCTTAGCCTGGATGATCCAGGTGAGTCCTAAATGCAATCACATGTATTAGTATAGCTGAGAGGCAGAGGGAGTTTTGAGACAGAAGAGGATAAAACAAGGTGACTACAGAGTGATGTGGCCACAAGCCAAGGGATACCTGTATTCACCAGAAGCTGAAAGAAGTAAGGGATGGCTTCTCCCTTGGAGTCTTCAAAGGGAGAATGAGCCTGGCAGACACCTTGATTTCAGGCTTCTGAACTTTAGAACTATGAGAAAATACATTTCTATTATTTGAAAACACCAAGCTAGAGGTAATTTATTATGGCAGCCATAGGAAACTAATATATCCCCTATCAGAGACATCATATATTTTAAATACTTTGGGGCTGGGGTTTTGCTATGGACTGATGTGTTTCTACCCCCACCAAATTCACATGTGGAAATCCTGACAGCACCCCCCGCCCCGCCCCATTGTGGAAGTTCAACTTTTAGTAGGTGATTAGGTTATGAGAATGAACTCCTCATGCAGGAGATTCATACCCTTACAAAAGAGACCCCAGGGGCCTTTCTCTTCTGCCATGTGAGGATACAGAAAGGACAGCCATGTATGAACCAGAAAGTGGGCCTCAACAGAACCAGAATCTGCTGGCACCTTCACCTTGGACTTCCCTGCTTCTAGAACTGTGAGAAATAAATGTTTGCTGAAGCCATCCATCCAGTCTAGGGTATTTTTGTTGTAGAAGCCTGAAAGGAATAAGACAAGTTCCAATGTCTTCCACAATTTTCCAGTGCTTCACCATTACTCCTGATATTACTGTTGCAGTCTGGTACTCCTGAGCTTAGAGAATGGGATAGAATATAGAATGTGGGGAATCCATGATCAGGGAGCTTAACGGTAGGTCTGATATGGGGAGATTAGGTTCGTGTAGATAGAGGCATCTGTAATCCATATTCACAAGAGGACAAAGAGTGCTATTATATTGAACTATAAGTTGTGTTTAAAAGATGAGCTAATTTTGGAACTAGAGAGAGTGTCATAGGTAAGAAGAATGGGACACAGGTCAGCATAGACATTTTGTTCTCTACTTTACACCAGGTCTTGGCCTTTTTTAATTGACTCATCTTGTATTTGGAGCCTTCTACCAAGGCACTTCTCAGACTCATAATTATATCAGAGGAGAAAAAGTCAGTATCTTTAACTGTGGAGGTGGGTACATGAATATTGTTGCATGATTTTTTTATGTTGTATAGATTTTATAAATAATCTTAATGTGCCTTCTGATTATATATTTTTAAAATGTTCTCTACTAGCAAAGGGCTTATTTAAATTGACAGTAATCGCTATTCTTTTCAGAAAAATACCCCATGCTGTTAACTAGATTGCTGTGTATTCAGCATCTGTTTGTATGGTGCTTGCCAGCAGTTTGAATGAAAAAATGTCAAATAATAATATCCTACTTCTTCCATCACTGCAGATCCCAGATGTGGATTGACACTTTCGCTTCTGTGTCTCATGTTGGAAGATCTCTTTGGCCCACTTCTACAGTTATTAGGGCAAGATCCAAGGTTGGCTTAAAGTGAGCATCAGGTGGAACTATTCACAAACCATGAGCATAATTTATCTACCTATGCAAGATAATTTCATGGGGAAGCTGCACTGCTTTTCTAGGATAGGATTGTGTCTTGGCCATGATACATGCAGCAAGCACATTCTAGAGTGAACATGATTTATTATGACTTATATGACTTTAATAATTATACTTAAAGTATGAAATAAAATCAACAAGCAGTATAGCACATAGTAGGTGTTCAATACATGGTCATTCATTTTGACAGTATTGGCAAATCTCTGTATCAGGGATCTAGAATATTTTTAGAGTGAAAGGATATAAACAACCAAGGCATATGCCAGGATTTGGGGCACAACATGTTAGATACTGGCATTTTTTTCTGAGATGTGACCAAGAAGGCTTGGTCTGAATTTATACGGATTCTGCATACCTTTCATGGAGAAGCTTCTGGATTGAGGCTTAGATATGGTGAGACATCTCGAAGTGTTACTAGAGGTATCAATTTATTTCACTCTTAATGTTCACATATTTTCTACCATCCCCACTGAGTAGTCATCCACTTTATGTATGAACATCTTAACAATGGGGATCTCACCGTCCTTATTTCTGCTGGTGGAGAGTTTGATGCCACTCTCCTTCCATCCTTTCGTATATCATCTCACAGTTTTTGAGAGTCAAGGGCACCTCTTAGCTGGGTCCTCTGCTCAGGGTCTCACAAGGCAGCAAACAAGGTGTTGTCCAGATTATGTCCCTTTAGGGAGCTTGGAGTTCTTATCTAACCTCCTGTGATTGTTACCAGAATTCAGTTCCTTGAGGTTGTGGGGGAGAGGTTCTTGTTCCCTTATTGACTATTGACAATGATCATTCTCAGCTAGAGGCCACCCTATGTTCCTGCCACAATGTGGCAGCTTACCTTATCAAGATATTTCTTTTCAGATATTCTCTCTTCATCATTCTCTTTATTTTCTTTCTGGTAACTCCCTTTATATGTATATTGAATTTTTGTGTTTTGTTTTCCTTGTCTTCTTTTTATTTTTTCTATCTGTTTTTATCTCTGGTTTGCATTCTGGACAATTTTTTCATATCTATCTTGCAGACAACTAATTTTGTCCTTTGTTATGTTTAACTATTTTTTAATCCATCAACCAAGTTTACAATTTAAATGCCTCTGTTTTTCATTTATAAATATTGTACTTGGTTTTTAAAAACCTATTAATTTTTCTTATACCCCTTTTTTCTTTAGAATTTCACTTTAATATTTATATATTTCTTAAATTTCAGTACACTTACTAGTTTCACTTTACATGTTATACATAATTTGTGACTTCTTTTTTTGGTCTTGTGTTGTTTTAGGGCCACGCCCATGGTGTATGAAGGTTCTCAGGCTAGGGGTCTAATTGGAGCTATAGCTGCCGGCCTATGCCAGAACCACAGAAATGCCAGATCCAAGCCTCATCTGTGACCTGCACCACAGCTCACGGCAATACCGGATCCTTTAGCGAGGCCAGGGATCGAACTCGAAACCTCATGGTTCCTAGTTGGATTCATTTCCACTGTGCCACAATAGGAACTCTGACTTAGTTTTTTTAAGACAAGTAAATGTCTTAAATGAAGTCACTAAGTTGTTCCTCACTTTAAAACAAAAACTATTAGAATAATAAATTTATCTTAAATTATTGCTGTCATGGGTGCAGCCCTAAAAAATAAATTATTGCTTTCTTTGAAATTATATTCCATTGTATTTTGTCTAAATAAAAGCAAACTTGGAGTTTGCATTGTGGCTCAGCTGGTTAAGAACCTGACTAGTATCCATGAGTATGTGGGTTTGATCCCTGGTTTTGCTCAGTGGGTTAAAGGATCTGGTGTTGCTGCAAGCTGTGGTATAGGTCATGGATGTGGCTTGGATCTGATGCTGTGGCTGTGGTGTAGGTTGGCGGCTATGGCTCCAATATGACCCCAGGCCTGAGAAACTCCATATGCCTTTGGTGCAGCCCTAAAAAAGACAAAAGAAAAAAAAAAGGCAAACATTTTTTTTGGAAAGCTTCTGCTTTTCCTAGATTTCCTATTTTGGTTAATGGCAATATCATCTTCTTAACAGCTCAGCTAGACACACTTGAGTCACCCTTAATTCCATTCTCTCAATAATCTACCAGTTAAATGGTACCAACCTACCATATCCAAATGGTACTTTGTTTACTTAAGTGTCTCTAAAATGAATTCTGTCTTGTTTCCACTGCCAATCACCCCTACTCTCACTAGGACTATTATGAAACATAGTAGTTCTTTGCCTCCAAACTCCTTTTCAGTCAATCCTCAATTTTTTTTCATTTTTTTAAATGAAAAGCTGTATTTCATGTAATGTCCTTCTTTGTCCTCAACATTTCTGGATCCCTGTCTGTAAAGGATGAAGGACAAGCCCTTTAGCATAGCTGAAAAGACCATTCATAATGTTACCAAAGTAAACTTGGGTCCACTTGCCCACACGCAATAAAGCCAATCTAT
This sequence comes from Sus scrofa, assembly GCF_054392235.1. Taxonomy (NCBI): domain Eukaryota; kingdom Metazoa; phylum Chordata; class Mammalia; order Artiodactyla; family Suidae; genus Sus; species Sus scrofa. Next base: position 167,308,703 of record NC_139395.1, read on the forward strand.
TGACATCAGGTTGTGGTAAAGGAAAGTGCAGTGTTTATTACAGGGAGCCAAATAATGAGAACAGGCAGCTCATGTTCAAAAAACCCAAACTCCCTGATGGCTTTCAGGGTAGGCTTTTAAAGACAGTGTGAAGGAGGGGGCTGCAGGGGGCATGATTAATTCGTGCACAGTTCTCAGATTGGTTGGCATTAAGGTGAAGAGTCAAGCATCATCAACCTGGTTTCAGCCAGTCTAGGGTCTATGTTTTAAGCGGTCAGCAGTTTTCATTTAGTGGGGGTTTTCCTCCTGTAAAAACAACTTAGGAATGTGTAATAGGCCTTTATCTATATCTTTCAGGGAACTGTGAGTTCAGCGATTCTACTATGTGGAGGATTTACAGTCTAAACTGTTAACAGTTTCCCAGCCCAACAGCTATTCTTTGTTCTATATCTTCACATTTCCTAATCATTAACTCTTGAGCCAGTCTTTTGAGACTCAAGGGAGGCCTGAGAGACTAAAGCAAAAGTCTTTTACTCCAAAGGACAGGAACATAGGGGTTCGTAAAGGGGTTTTTGATAATATGGTCCCAAACCTCTTTCCAATTTGTTTTCTTAACATTTCTGTATTGTCTTTGACCTCATATGGTAAATAGTCACTATTCTCTTTATCTGTCATGCTTTCAACCTCATTATGTCTTTATACTCGCTCTTCTCTTTGAAGATAGTTTCCTTTCTTTTCTACTTAGTGAACTGATGTTCATCCTTTTTTTTGACAATTTTTTAAAGATTTTTATATTTTCTATTATAATTGATTTACAGTGTTCTGTCAATTTCTGCTCTATAGCACAGTGACCCAGTTGATGATTTTTTTATTCAAGTATAGTTGATGTACGATTATATAATTACAGGTGTCTAGTCTAGTGATTCACAATTTTAAATGTTCTGCTCCATTAATCATTATTATAAAATGTTCATTATAGTCCCTGTGTTGTACAGTATATCCTTGTAGCCTATTTTGTACATAATAGTTTATACTTCTTAATCTCCTACCCATATATTGTCCCTCCCCCTTCTGTTCATGCTTTAAGATCCAGCTAAAAATATTCTCTCCTGCAAAGAAAATATCCCTGACTCCTATTCTATTTATAACACATGTAAAGAACACTGTTACATTGTATATTAGTTATTGATTATTTGTCTATTTCCTCTACTAAACTGAGTACCACCATGTCTTATTTACTTTATTCACCTCTGTATCTCAACTTTTCCCATTTAGTACCTAGTACATGTTAGGTAATCCGTGAAAATTTTTTGTTAGGTGAAAAAAATGATAAGATCTTTTAAATTAGCCTATCCTACTAAGTACAAAGTACAATTAGATGGCTAATTGTATTCTGTATTCTGACACATTTCACAGAGGTAGATCTCTTGAGGAAAAGTGTTTGTAAATGAAATCGGAAACTGAATCTTAACTCCATATATTCCAACTTACCAGATCTCTACTTTTTTTTTTTTTTTTTTTTTTTTTTTTTTGTCTTTTTGCTATTTCTTTGGGCTGCTCCCGCGGCATATGGAGGTTCCCAGGCTAGGGGTCTAATCGGAGCTGTAGCCACTGGCCTACGCCAGAGCCTCAGCAACGCAGGATCCGAGCCGCGTCTGCAACCTACACCACAGCTCACGGCAACGCCGGATCATTAACCCACTGAGCAAGGGCAGGGACTGAACCCACAACCTCATGGTTCCTAGTCGGATTCGTTAACCACTGCGCCACGACGGGAACTCCTAGATCTCTACTTTTGATAAATTGCCATTCTTATCAAAGTTTTACCTGATTTATGACAAATAGAAAATAATCTTTAAGCAAATACTTAATGTACTGTGGAGTTTGTTATATTTAAAATAACCTGCTATGAGTCCTTTCATAAATGTGAAAAATGTAATAAAAATAATTACCCCAAATTGTAGCTTCAGAACCTTTTAGTCTGTGGGATATAGTAGCAAAATGGCCCCCATTTAGTCTTTTCTTGTCAGAACTAATTCCAAACATTTTCTTGTAATGATTGATATATTGAGGACACTGAAACTCTATTCAGTAGTTTAGAAATTCCTAACTTTATATCATAGAGTCTTCACTTATTGAAAATAAGATTTTTTTTTTTTGGTTTGTTTTCCACTGTTTTTCTTCTTGAAGGCAACTTATATCAAATTGGATGATTCATAGTTCAGGTTGAAAAGTTTTGTACTTATCAAAACATCTTTTGTTTCTCTAACCCTTGTTTTCTTTTTCTTTTTTTCCTTTTAAATTATCTTCCAGATTCAGTACCAAATATGATGCCATTAAAGGGAGATTTTCTAAACAATTTTTAGAGAATCAAAACAGGCAATTCTGCTGAAATATTTGTCTCTGCTTACAATTTAAATGTGAAACATCCGCGTATCTTATGTAGTCACTGCATAGAAGAAATATTTGCATATCAAATGAAGGATGATTTAGTATATTTGACATCAATAAAATAAATGGTTATTAGCAGATAACACTTAAAATTCCTTCAAAATATGAATGCTAACATTAGATCTTGGAAGCAACAGTAAGAGTTGATCCATAAAATTTAATTCTTAGGGTAAATGTTTTTTGTGTAAGCTGTTCCTCCACATGTATGAAAATGAGAAACATTTCTTCCTAGCTAAAATTTAATGAAATGATCAGAGAAATATCTTTCTGTTAAAGGGTAAGCTCTTAGGTTTTTTAGGTTAAAAAATCAAGGAAATGAACTCATTGTTGCTGCCATTTCTTGTCAAAATTTCATTGAAATGAATACAGATCTCTTATCAAAATAAACATGGTATGAATTTCAGGGTTCACTGTTCATTTCTTTGTTGGTGGAGGTGCTGTTGGTTTTTCTTGTAGCTGTAAAAGATGCTGAAAGAATGCAGACTAGAGTCTAAGGAATTTTATGCTAAGCAATGCAGAAGGAGGCAGACTTTCTACTGTCATTCTATTTGTGAAGAATTTCATTTAAAGCTATTGATACAGAAAATAGAATTCATAATGTTTGATTACATCTGGCAGGCAAAGTCTATATTTTTGAGTATTACAGACTCTAGTTTCTGTATGTCTGTCTTTTGAAGATATTAGAAATTATAAGAGTTCCTGTCATGGCTCAGCAGAGACAAATCTGACTAGCATGCATGAGGATGCAGGTTTGATTCCTGGCCTCGCTCAGTGGGTTAAGTATCTGCCATTGCCATGAGCCGTGGTGTAGGTCGCAGACACGGCTTGGATCCTGCATTGCTGTGGCTGTGGTGTAGGCCAGCAGCTATAGCTCCAATTTGACCCCTAGTCTGGGAACCTCCTTATGTCACGGGTGTGGTTCTAAAAGGACAAAAAAAAAAAAAAAAAAAAAAAAAAAAAAAAAGGAATAAAAATCATAAAGAAGGGATGTCTTTTAGGTAAACTAATACTAGTGCTAGATTATGTTTCAGAGTATTTGTATAAGCACAGATCCACTGGTGAAAGCCCAAGTGACTTATCACTCAGGAAAAAGATGCAGTAGCAGCTTTACTCTCAATGTACTGATGCAAGATATGAAACAAAAATTTTATCTTTTAAGGAAAGGGCATCCTTATTTACCACAAAGATTGAAACCTAAAATACTAAACAAATTATTTCGAAAAGGACTCAAAGCTCCATACAGCTTTAATCAGCAGTACTTGTTCAATATGTAACCATGCCTCTGTGACTATTTTGTAAAGGGCCAATAACTCAAACAATTTCATCAAAATTTCCTGTGCACTCATCTTAGAAACTAAAAATTGCTTCCCATATATTATTTTTGGATGCTTTACACAAAGCTGCAGACATGTTTTATTTGGTGGCCATAATGTGTCTGAAAGAATAGCTGTTTGCATTCAGGGAGCTTCTTTAAATACATGCATTTAGTGAATTTGCATATGGAATAACTGAAGAGGAATGAGAGTAAAGAGAGTTCCACACAAATGCCAATTCTATGCACTGTGTTAAGTCACAATACAATATTAATTTCAACTTTAGGTTTTTTCAATTAATCATGTGTGGAGCCAACTTGGCACAAGGCACTGCAAGGGGAGGAAAATAGAAAGAAAGTGATCCTCTGACTTTAAGAAGTTTGTGATCTAGTTGGAAAAAGAAGAGTCATGCAGGATTGACTTGCTTTATGTAAAACATAAAGCTGGGCAGATGTTTTATGAGTGCTGACAGGTGTTATAAGGACCACCAATTTACCAACCCCATTTGGTTTTTAATGTTTGGACAATCCTTAGGCAGACTGCACATGAGATTAATATAACAAGTGGCATTTTGAAATATCAGTTCTGTGGATCTTAATTTACTTTTTTTTTAATTAAATACAATTGATTTACAATATTGTGTTAGTTTCAGGTCTACAATATAGTGATTCAGTGTTTTGCAGATTATACTCCAACATAGGCTGTTATAAGAAAATGGGTATAATTCCTTGGGCTATTTGGTATATCCTTGTTGCTTATCTATTTTATATATAGTAGTTTGTATAGGCTGTTATAAGAAAATGGGTATAATTCCTTGGGCTATTTGGTATATCCTTGTTGCTTATCTATTTTATATATAGTAGTTTGTATCTCTTAATCTCATACCTTTAATTTGTCTCTCGTCCCCTCTCCCCTTTTGTAGCCACATGTTTGTTTTCTATATCTGTGGGTCTGTTTCTATTTTGGATGGACATTCATTTGTATTATTTTTTAGATTCCACATATAAGTGATATCATATACTATTTGTCTTTGTCAGACTTATTTCATTAAGCAAAATATTCACATTGCTGCAAATGGCAGTAAAGTACTTGCCAACACTGCTGGAAGAAAGAGCAATGCTATCTCTATATTTTTAGATTGACTTTGGTATAAGTAATGAGATGGCAACATTTTAAGTAATCATAAGTGAGGTATGTTACCAAAATGCATTAGAGCTGAGAAAATAATTTCTAAAAACTCATTTTTGAATTAAGCACATTCATTGGTATGTGTTCTTTTTTAAATTAATAGGTTGAAAACTAATATGCGTAAGGTCATTTATTTGAGCATTTATGTGACCATCTGCTGCTTTTGGAAGACATACAAAAGCAGAAAACAAATAAGATGGGATACAACTGCATATGTGTAAGGTGGAATTTTTTGAGATGAAAAAATTGATCGGAAAGAAAATACATATTTGATGCCAGGACAACAACAATGAAAAAAGTACCATTTCTACTACATGTGTGTGAGTCCTTTTTCTATTATTCCATGTGCATGCTACTTAAATAATTTTCTTTAGAGATAATTATTGAATATTCATAGAATACTTTTATTTGCCCTGTAAGATTATTTATTATTGAAAGTGTTTTGAAATCAGCTTATTATAGTCTATGAACTGCCTACCTTGTAATGTAAAAAGCAACCATATTGTTTAAATAAAATTTTAGTGTGCATATACATTCGAATGACTCATTATGAAGTAATGTGGAATTTTAAATTTTTTATAGTTAATATCATTATGTCTTGAAATCATATTTGATTTATGGGACATAAAGATATCTTCCTATATGTTTTTTTTTTTTTTTTTTTTTTTTTGGCCATGCATGTGTCATGTGGAAGTTCTTGGACCAGGTGTCAAACACTTGCCATAGCAGCATCCCAAACTGCAGCAGTGACAACACTGGAGCCTTAACCCATTGAACTCCAAGATATTGTCTTACATTTCCTTTTTTTTTTTTTTTTTGTCTTTTTTTTTGCCTTTTCTAGGGCCACTCCCTCGGCACATGGAGGTTCCCAGGCTAGGGGTCTAATCGGAGCTGTAGACGCTGGCCTACTCCAGAGCCACAGCAACGTGGGATCTGAGCCACGTCTGCAACCTACACCACAGCTCACGGCAATGCAGGATCCTTAACCCACTGAGCAAGGCCAGGGATCAAACCCACAACCTCATGGATCCTAGTTGGATTCGTTAACCACTGAGCCACGACGGGAACTCCTGTCTTATGTTTTCTTACAAAAACTCTGAAGTTTTGCTTTGGACATTGAAGTTACAAATTCATGTGAATTGATTTGTGTGTGGAAAACCATCACCATAAATTGAAGACAATCTCATTCCCCCAGTAATGTGAAATGCCAAGTCTCTCATTTGTTGTTTCCATTTGTGTACAGATATGTTTCTGGGCTCTCTAGACCATTCTATTGAATAGTTTGGTTTTCCCTTAATTTATATCACAATGTCTTAATTCATCTAGCATTATAATAACTCTGTCTTCTCCGAGGGCAAGGCTGCCTTCCTTTTTTTTTTATGAGTATTTTAGGTATACTTGGCTGTTTGTTCTTCTAATAAATATTTTAGAATGAGCTTATCAAAATTTACAAATCCTGTGGTGATTTTGATTGAGATTGCACTGAATCTTTGGATCATTTGGGAGAGAACTGATATTTTTTTAAAATGCCTCTTCATTCACATATATGACATACATTTTCATTAGTTGATCATCTGGAATATTTTTTAATATTTGTATAATTTTCTCTATCTGGGTCATGAAACATTTATTAGATATATTCTAGGACCTTAATAGTATTTGTTGTTGTTGTTGCGAATGTTACTTCTACGAGGATTTTCCCTGTTCATTGATGGTTTATAAAAAATAATCATGATTTTTGTGTACTAATGTTATAACCAGCCACTTGAATATTTTCTCATCAATTCCTACACATAGTTTTTTAGTTTTCTTGATTATATTATCTATGACTAATGGGTTTTATCTCTTCTTTTCAAATACTTAATCCCCCATTCTTTCTGAAACCTGATGCTTCTAGTTAAACATTCTCACTAAATGTCGAATAAAAACAGCTGAATCCTGGTCAGATTTCTCACTTCAAAAGAGATGCCTTCTTAAATTTCACCCTTAACAAAAACATTGAAATATGCTTTTGTCATATTTATAAGAGTAAGTTCACGTCTCTCATTATTTTGCTGCGTTTTTTAAAACCTGATTAGATGTCTATTTTTTTCTCAAATGCCTTTTTCTGCATGATATGATCATTTGCTTTTCCTTTTCTCTTCTGTAATTTTATTCATAATGTTAAATAATTCTTGGAATTTGGAATAAATCTAAATTGATGTTAGTGGATTACATATTTTATCTGTTGTTTGATTTGGATTGGTAGTATTTTATTTAGATTTCTTATCTCTGTGTTTATGAATGAGATCAGTTAATTTCCTGTTTTCGAACTACCTTTATTGAATCTGTATGTCAAGGTTAAAACCATAAGACCACTATACTGATCTCACTTATTTGGACAATGTGCACCCCTCCTCTTTTTCCATTATCTGGAAGACTTTGCACAAGATTAGAAAGATTTTATTATTGACAGTATATTAGAACTTGCATGGTAAATCACTCAGGCCTGGAATTTTTTCCTCTTTAGTTATTGATCAACTTTTATAATAATTCTAGGACTTTTCAGACTGTCTACATAATCTTAAGAGTTCTTTTTTATGAATTTATCAATTTTTGCTAAGTTTGTAAACTTTTTAACAAGCCTCTCTTCTATTCTCTCTTCTCTTCCTTTCTAGTGTTATTAAACTAAATTTGGTCTAGCCGCCTGAGTGCAGTAAAGCCAATCTTCTGACTCCAGGTTTTAAAAAGATGTGTGTTTAGTGCAAGGCCAAGCAAGGAGTATGGGTGGTTTATGTTCATAATACTCATAGATTCCTATTGCTTTCAGGGAAGTGATTTTATTTTTTTTACTTTTTAATTTTTTTAATTTTATTTATTTATTTATTTTATTTATTTAATTTCCCATTTTATTTTTTGGTTTGAAACTGGACTGTTTGTGTCCCTCTTATTTTTTTTTCTTTTAAATTGATTTTTTTTTATAATTTTTTTTTATTTTCCCACTGTACAGCAAGGGGGTCAGGTTATCCTTACATGTATACATTACAATTACATTTTTCCCCCACCCTTTGTTCTGTTGCAACATGAGTATCTAGACAAAGTTCTCAATGCTATTCAGCAGGATCTCCTTGTATATCTATTCTAAGTTGTGTCTGATAAGTCCAAGCTCCCAATCCCTCCCACTCCCTCCCCCTCCCATCAGGCAGCCACAAGTCTCTTCTCCAAGTCCATGATTTTCTTTTCTGAGGAGATGTTCATTTGTGCTGGATATTAGATTCCAGTTGTAAGTGATATCATATGGTATTTGTCTTTGTCTTTCTGGCTCATTTCACTCAGGATGAGATTCTCTAGTTCCATCCATGTTGCTGCAAATGGCATGATGTCATTCTTTTTTGTGGCTGAGTAGTATTCCATTGTGTATATATACCACCTCTTCCGAATCCAATCATCTGTCGATGGACATTTGGGTTGTTTCCATGTCTTGGCTCTTGTGAATAGTGCTGCAATGAACATGCGGGTGCATGTGTCTCTTTTAAGTAGAGCTTTGTCCGGATAGATGCCCAAGAGTGGGATTGCGGGGTCATATGGAAGTTCTATGTATAGATTTCTAAGGTATCTCCAAACTGTTCTCCATAGTGGCTGTACCAGTTTACATTCCCACCAACAGTGCAGGAGGGTTCCCTTTTCTCCACAGCCCCTCCAGCACTTGTTATTTGTGGACTTATGAATGATGGCCATTCTGACTGGTGTGAGGTGGTATCTCATGATAGTTTTGATTTGCATTTCTCTTATAATCAGCGATGTTGAGCATTTTTTCCTGTGTTTGTTGGCCATCTGTATATCTTCTTTGGAGAACAGTCTATTCAGGTCTTTTGCCCATTTTTCCATTGATTGATTGGTTTTTTTGCTGTTGGGTTGTATAAGTTGTTTATATATTCTAGAGATTAAGCCCTTGTCAGTTGCATCATTTGAAACTATTTTCTCCCATTCTGAAAGTTGTCTTTTTGTTTTCTTTTGGGTTTCCTTTGCTGTGCAAAAGCTTTTCAGTTTGATGAGGTCCCATGGGTTTATTTTTGCTCTAATTTCTATTGCTTTGGGAGACTGACCTGAGAACATATTCATGATGTTGATGTCCGAGAGTGTTTTGCCTATGTTTTCTTCTAGGAGTTTGATGGTGTCCTGTCGTATATTTAAGTCTTTCAGCCATTTGGAGTTTATTTTTGTGCATGGTGTGAGGGTGTGTTCTAGTTTCATTGCTTTGCATGCAGCTGTCCAGGTTTCCCAGCAATGCTTGCTGAAGCGACTGTCTTTTTCCCATTTTATGTTCTTGCCTCCCTTGTCAAAGATTAATTGACCATAGGTGTCAGGGTTTATTTCCGGATTCTCGATTCTGTTCCATTGGTCTGTCTGTCTGTTTTGGTACCAGTACCACACTGTTTTGATGACTGTGGCTTTGTAGTATTTCTTGACGTCTGGGAGAGTTATGCCTCCTGCTTGGTTTTTGTTTCTCAGGATTGCTTTGGCGATTCTGGGTCTTTTGTGGTTCCATATAAATGTTTGGATTGTTTGTTCTAGTTCTGTGAAAAATGTCCTGGGTAATTTGATAGGGATTGCATTGAATCTGTAGATTGCTTTGGGTAGTATGGCCATTTTTACAATATTGATTTTTTCCAATCCAGGAACATGGAATATCTTTCCATTTCTTTACATCTTCTTTGATTTCTTTGATTAAAGTTTTATAGTTCTCGGCATATAGGTCCTTTACCTCTTTGGTCAGGTGTATTCCGAGGTATTTGATTTTGTGAGGTACAATTTTAAAAGGTATCGTATTTTTGTATTCCTTTTCTAATGTTTCATTGCTGGTATACAGAAATGCAACTGACTTCTGAATGTTAATCTTATATCCTGCTACTTTGCTGACTTTATGAATCAGTTCGAGTAGTTTTGGGGTTGAGTCCTTAGGGTTTTCTATGTATAGTATCATGTCGTCTGCATACAGTGACAGTTTGATCTCTTCTCTTCCTATATGGATGCCTTTTATTTCTTTTGTTTGTCTAATTGCTGTGGCTAGGACTTCCAAAACGATGTTGAAGAGCAGTGGTGAGAATGGGCATCCCCGTCTTGTTCCAGATTTGAGTGAGAAGGCTTTCAGTTTTTCCCCATTGAGTATTATATTTGCTATGGGTTTCTCATAAATGGCTTTGATTATGTTCAGGAATGTTCCCTCTATACCCACTTTGGCGAGGGTCTTGATCATGAATGGATGTTGGACTTTGTCAAATGCTTTTTCTGCGTCTATTGAGATGATCATATGATTTCTGACTTTTTTTTTTTTTTTTTTTTTTTGCCATTTCTTGGGCCACTCCAGCGGCATATGGAGGTTCCCAGGCTAGGGGTCTAATCGGAGCTGTAGCCACCAGCCTACGCCAGAGCCACAGCAACGCGGGATCCGAGCCACGTCTGCAACCTACACCACAGCTCACGGCAACGCCGGATCATTAACCCACTGAGCAAGGGCAGGGACCGAACCCGCAACCTCATGGTTCCTAGTCGGATTCGTTAACCACTGCGCCACGACGGGAACTCCTGATTTCTGACTTTTTTTTTGTTAATGTGGTGTATGATGCTGATTGATTTGCGTATGTTGAACCATCTTTGTGAACCTGGGATGAACCCAACCTGGTCATGGTGTATAATTTTTTTGGTATGTTGTTGGATTCGGTTGGCTAAGATTTTGTTGAGAATTTTTGCATGTATATTCATCAATGATATTGGGCGATAGTTTTCTTTTTTGGTGGTATCTCTGTCTGGTTTTGGAATGAGGGTGATGGTGGCCTCATAGAATGTCTTTGGGAGTATTCCTTCTTCTTCAACCTTTTGAAAGAGTTTAAGGAGGATGGGCACCAATTCCTCTTTATATGTTTGATAGAATTCACCTGTGAAGCCATCTGGTCCTGGACTTTTATTTGTAGGGAGTGATTTTATGACCTCTTCAATTTCATTTCTAGTGATCGGTCTGTTCAGTTGGTCTGTTTCTACTTGATTCAGTTTTGGCAGGCTGTAAGATTCTAGAAAATTGCCCATTTCTTCCAGACTGTCAAACTTGTTGCCATATAGTTGTTCATAGTATTCTCTTATGGTTTTTTGTATTTCTGCAGTATCCGTTGTGATTTCTCCTTTTTCATTTATAATTTTGGTTATTTGGATTCTTTCTCTCCTCTTTTTAGTGAGTCTGGCCAAGGGTTTGTCAATTTTGTTCACCTTTTCAAAGAACCAGCTCTTGGTTTTATTAATTTTCTCTGTTGTTTTTTGAGTCTCTATTTTATTGATTTCTTCTTTGATCTTTATAATTTCCTTCCTTCTGCTGACTTTAGGACTTCTTTGTTCTTCTTTTTCTAGTTCGTTTAGGTGGAGGGTTAAGTTGTCAATTTGGGATCTTTCTTCTTTTTGGAGAAAGGCCTGTATTGCTATAAATTTCCCTCTGAGCACTGCTTTCGCAGCATCCCATAGATTTTGAGAGGTTGTGTCTTCATTATCATTTGTTTCAAGGTAGTTTTTAATTTCCTTCTTGATTTCCTCATTGACCCATTGGTTTTTTAGTAGCATGTTGTTGAGTCTCCATGAAGTAGGTTTTTTCTCTTTCCTTTTCCCATGGTTGATTTCTAATTTCATGGCATTGTGGTCAGAGAAGATCCTTGAGATAATTTCTATGCTCCTAAATTTATTGAGGTTCGCTTTGTGTCCCAATATGTGGTCGATTCTTGAGAATGTTCCATGAGCATTTGAGAAGAATGTGTATTCTGCTTTTTTTGGATGCAGTGTCCTAAAGATATCAATGAAGTCTAACTTTTCTATTGTTTCCTTTAGGATCTCTGTTGCTTTATTGGTTTTCTGTCTAGAGGATCTGTCCATTGATGTGAGGGGGGTATTAAGGTCTCCTACTATGATTGTATTCTCATCAATATCTCCCTTTATGTCTGTTAATATTTGTTGTATGTATCTGGGTGCTCCTATATTTGGGGCATATATGTTGACGAGAGTAAGATCCTCTCCTTGGATAGATCCCTTAATCATTAAGTAGTGTCCTTCTTTGTCTTTCTTTATGTCTTTTGTTTTAAAGTCTATTTTGTCTGATATGAGCATTGCGACTCCCGCTTTTCTGTCATGTCTATTGGCGTGAAATATTTTCCCCACCCTTTCACTTTCAATCTACATGTATCTTTTGTCCTGAGGTGAGTTTCTTGTAGGCAGCATATTGAAGGTTTTTGCCTTTTTATCCACTCAGCCACTCTGTGTCTTTTGATTGGGGCATTCAGTCCATTGACATTTAAGGTGATAATTGATAGATGATTATTTATTGCCATTTGAACCTCATGTTCCAGTTGATTCTATGGTTCTCCATTCTTCCTTTCTTTTTTTTCTTTTTTTTTTTTGGTTGGATGGTCTCCTGTTATTATCTGCTCGAGTGTATTTTTTTTTCATTTTTTGCAAATGCAATATTTGGTTTTGGCTTGTGGTTGCCCTATTTTTTAAGTATGCTAACCCCTTCCCATAACTGTGTGTTTTAGCCTGATGGTCCTGTAAGTTCAAACACTTCATTACTATATTAAAATTAAGAAGAGAAACATACAAACAAAGAAACAAAATGGGTTATTTACTTCCTAACATCCCTTGCCCACATTTTATGGTTTTGATGACTCTTTTTTCTTTTTTTCTTTTTAATTTTATTTTGTTTGAAGCATGTTCATGATTAAATGTGTATGCTGGCTTATTTGAGTGACTGCTCTCTGATGGTGGTTTCCTCAGTCCTAGTTCTTCCTCTTCTTCTTTTTTTTTTTTTTTTCCTTTTCTTTTCTTTTTTCTTCCCCTTCCTTCCTTTCTTTTTGGTTTAGAGAAGCCCTTTCAGTATTTCCTTTAACCTGGGTTTTGTGTTGCTGTATTCTTTAAGTTTTTGTTTGTTGGAAAAAATTTTTATTTCCCCTTCTATTTTAAATGATATTCTTGCTGAATAGAGTATTCTAGGTTGCATATTTTTTCCTTTTAGCACTTTAAATATCTCTTGCCATTCCCTCCTGGCCTGTAGTGTTTCTGTAGAGAAATCAGCTGATAATCTTATGGGGGTTCCCTTGTAGGTAACATTCTGCTTTTCTCTTGCTGCCTTTAGGATCCTCTCCTTATCACTAACTTTTCCATTTTTATTATGATGTGTCTTGGTGTGGGTCTGTTTGGGTTCAGTTTGTTTGGGGCCCTCTGTGCTTCCTGTATCTTGAACCCAGTATCCTTTAGATTTGGGAAGTTTCCATCGATAGTTTCTTCAAATATATTTTCCATCCCCTTATCTTTTTCTACTCCTTCTGGAATCCCTATTATGCATAGATTGGCCCGCTTTATATTATCCCATAGGTCTCTTATATTGCTTTCCAGTTTTTTGATTCAGTTTTCTGTCTGTTGACCGGATTGGGTGATTTCCATTATTCTATCTTCCATATCACTGATTCGTTCTTCTGCATTATTCATTCTGGTTTTTACTGCCCTTAGTTCAGTTTGCATCTCTGCAAATGAATGTTCTAGTTTTTCTTGGCTCCTTCTTATATTTTCTAGTTCCTTTCTGAGGGTATCTGCATTACTGTTCATGTCTTCTCTTAATTTCTTCAGTATTTTCACTATTTCTCCAGGTCTGTCAGACTGCAGAGATCTGTTTCATTGTTGACTGTTTGAGGTGAGTTCTCCTGTTGGTTTGACTGGGGGTGGTTTCTCAGCTTCTTCCTCTTGCTTGTTGTTTTCTTTCTCCTGAGGGAGTTGTACTCTCCGTGATCGGGCAGTGTTTGCCTTGTCACTGCCGTGGAATGTTTCCTGAGAGCTGGCATTGTTGGTCAATCTTTTTTGAGGCAGTGTAGCTTTTCTGGAGTGTTGATGGGGCTAACAGTGTTTCTTTGAAGCAAAGGAGGACTTCCTGAGGGCAGACAGGACTGGGAGGTCCACACCACGATGGTAGCAGATTTCACTTGGTCATACAGAGCTTGCTCTGGTGTTTTTAGGCTGTGGGGTTCTTGCAGGGGGTTGGTGGTGTTGGGCAGCTGTTCCTCAGGAGTGCAGCACCCCCTGGGGGCTGGAGAAGCTATCTAGGTCACTGAGAACCTAAGAGGTTCTTCCCTAGGGCAGCCCAACTCAGAAGGAGGGCCTGAGAATGTAGGCGGATCTTTTCACAGTCTGGCTGAGCTTGTTGCAGCTTTTCTGGGCTGCAGGGGCTCTTCCAGGGGGCTGGTGGTGCTGAGCAGCTATTCCGTGGCTGTAGGGCACCCCCTGTGGGCTTGGGAAGGTAGCTGGGCCGTTGGAGACCCAAGAGGCTCCTCCCCGGGGCAGCCTGACTCAGAAAATCCGTCTGAGATCTTTTCACGACTCGGCCAGGCTTATTGCAGCTTTTCTGGGCTGCAGGGGGTCCTGCCTGGAGCTGGCCGTCCTATGCAGCTGATCCTCTAGGGCTCGGCACCCCCTGGGGGCTTGGGCGGGTAGCAGGGCCGCTGGAAATCCAAGAGGCTCCTCCCCGGGGCACCCTGACTCAGAAAAACCGTCCGAGAATTAGGCAGATCTATTCACGGCCTGGCTAGACTTGTTCCAGCTTTTCTGGGCTGCAGGCCTTTTCTCGGGTGCTGGTGGAGTTTCGTGCTACTCTGCGGAAGTGTAGCCCCTCCAAAGGGCAAGCAGGCCTGTGCAGTGACAGCCCCTGCAGTGGTAGGCTTCAGGCAATTGTTGAGGCCAGCCCTCCTGAATGGCAGGCAGCCCCAGGTTCGGGAGACCATAGGGGGTGGCGCGGGTGGGGGGAGGGGATGCACTGGGAAGCACAGCTTTCAGCTAGCTAGCGGGCCTGTAAGCTTGCTGTGGCATGGGGGGTGTACTATGGGGACCCACCCCTTCTTCTCTCCCCTCCCCAGCACAGGCGCAGACCAGGCTCTTCTCCCAGGTTCCCTCTGATGCGGCTTTCCACTTCCCCGCCCCTAGAGTATTGCTCCCTTCCTCTGCGACAGCTTTGTTTTCTAGTCTCCCAGGCAGTCTCTGCCCCGTCAAATGGTTTCTAGACCTCCCAAGCAGTTTCTGCTCCCCGCCCCCCCCCCCCCCCCCCGCCGGCCCGGGGAGTAACCTCTGGAGCTGACGTCTTGGTGCCCAGCCCCTATCTAGGCGTCCCCCGTCAGGGAGGTGATTTTAAAGACAAAGTGAGAGATAGGGTCACAGGTTATGTGATAAGCTTATGGAAATCCTTCTGATTGATTGGTGATGAAGTAAGTAGATGATGTTTTAGGAATTTCAATCATCAATCCTCTGGTTCCAACCTGTCTGGGTTCTTCTTCAACCTGATGAGAGTTTTAGTATTTGCAAAACAACCCAGGGATATTATCTGTAGCGTTTGAGGAGTAACTAAGGGTACTTGACTTTGTTTTATGGCTGAACTGTTATTGTTTTGTCTTGCTTGTCTGTTTTCCTTTATTTCTACATTTTCTCATTTATCTTATTAAATTATTTGCTCTTTAGAACTTATTAAAGGCCTAGGAAAGTACAATGTTTCTACAAACAAGAGGCACGGGACATAGGAGGTTTGTGTCCCTGGGAAGATCACTGCAGGGCCTTGCTCAGTTTCACTAGAACTCCAATTAGAATTTGTTGAATCTTTTCATTCTCTCCTCCGTGTACAGATATACCTCTTACCTCGAGATATTACATGTTTAGCCCCACACCACCACAATAAAGCAAATATCACAATTAACTGAGTTACATGGATTTTTTGGTTTCCTAGTTTATATAAGTTATGTTTAAACTATACTATGGTCTATTAAATGTGCAATAGCATTGTATCTCAAAAGTGTACATATCTTTTTTTTTTTTCCCACTGTACAGCAAGGGGGTCAGGTTATCCTTACATGTATACACTGCAATTACAGTTTTTTCCCCACCCTTTCTTCTGTTGCAACATGAGTATCTAGACGTAGTTCTCAATGCTATGTGTGCATATCTTAATTAAAAAACACTTTATTGTTAAAAAGTGCTAACCATTGTCTGGGCCTTCAGCAAGTCATAATCTTTTTTGCAATGGTAACATCAAGATCAGAGACCACAGATCACGATTATGAATATAATAATGAAAAAGTTTGAAATGTTGTAAAGATTATAAAATGTGATGCAGAGCTATGAAGTGAGCAATTGCTAATAGAAAAATGATGTCCATTAGACTTGATTGATGCAGGTTTACCACAAACCTCTTTGGAGAATTTTTCAGAATCACCTTTACTAATGTCTTTTTGGTTGTATTTATTCTTCTCTTTAACTTGTTTATTCAGAGTTTTTTTTAATTTCAACTATTGCATTTTCATATCTGGAAATTCCATTTAGTTTCTTCTAGAATTGCTGGTCATTTCTGAAAGTCTCTTGAGGCTTGTTCCATTTGTGAATTTATGTTGTTTTTTTATGCATTTTATATTTTGCACCAGACGATTCCACTATTTTAAGGGTTTTGGTATATTAAGCCTTTTTTTGTTTGTTTCTGCTGCCTCACTCAGGAGAATACAGTGAGCTTCAATTACAAATGCTTTCCAGTCACTTTTTGTTTCTAATGAGAGCCCCTGGGGACCGTAGATCTAAGACTCCATTAGACTCTTCAGGTGTCCTAACTTAAAATAGAGGTCTCAGCTTTAGCTTCTTCATTTGATTTCTGACCCCAGATTTAATGTAGTACAATTACAATTGTATTATGGGCACCTGCCCATGGAGCAGTTCTCTTATTCCCACTTGATTACCTCTCACTGCTCGCACATTCAACTTATAGTTTGTTCTTCGGACAGAGAGATGACAGATTTCTCCACTTCTTGTGAGCTGTGAGTGCGTTGAGAACCATGTTATCCATTATCTAGTTGATTTACTGTGGGATAATCTCCAGAGAATTCAATCTGCCACACTGCCGGATACAGAACCCTCACACTCATTTTCAGAGGATGAGTGAATGTATACAGAATTTTTTCAGCTCTTGAAGATGTTATGTCATTATTTCCTAGAATTTATTTTTTGCTAAAAAAAATTCTTCTGCCAATGCAATTATTATTATTCGGTAAGAAAACATTGCTTCTTGCTGGTATCTTTTAAAAATTTATATATTTTTATGCCATTTCAAGTGTAGACTTAAACTCCACCTTGGTAATTAGAAGTCCTTTTGATTTGAGATCTTTTTTTTCTTCATTTTGGCAAAAAAAAAAAAAGTCATCCATCATATATTCTAATATTGCTTTTCTTCAACCTTTTTTTGAGGGGTGGATAAATTCCTATTCAACTTGTCTTAAAGACTCTTAATTTTGCATGTCTATAAATTCTCTTCTCCTCTTCCTCTCTCCTTTCTCCCTTTGTGTTTTCTTTCTTTTTAAAGATTTTTATCCCTCTGCTCATGTTAATAGCAAATATCATTTTCTTCAAATTTAGCAATTAACTCAAAAATATTATATTTGACCTATTAAATTTTACTTCAGTGCCCATATTGTCAATTTTTAAAAACATTGACTGGTTTATTTTCATTCCTGCCTGCTTGTGTTTTATCATATATATTTTAGTGTGTTGGGTTTGGTTTGTTTTTTTTGTAGCATTAGTAATCTCCACATATTTTGGAGTTTTACTTTGCACCTGGTTTTCATTGAGATACTGGTTTTTTTCTCTTTGCTTTTGTCCTTATCGGTTAGTATTTTCCTGGCTGCTACCACATGGCTCTGGGATCCTCTTCTGCAAAGGGGTCTTACTTTAGCAATTGAGAATCTTTTGCTGTGAGGGTTTTTGGAGAGTGTCACAGACAGTGCTGCCTGTCCAGTGTGTGATTTGGCTTAGGATCCAAGTTTTAAGCTATGACTTGCCTTCTTGGAGCTTTATGTAAGCTATTCCCACATTCAGTTTTCTGTAGCAGTTTTTCAACCTCCTGTTAGGCACCAGGAAGGCCAGTCCTAGCTCATTTCTAAGCAATAAACCTGGTTAATGTTACCCTTCTTACCTTGACTGCTTTTATGCCGTGGTGCTTCTGTCTGCTTCTGGAATCAGAGCAAGGAGGGCTGCAGCTTGATGTTCCTCTGCCATATTCTATTCACTGGAATATTTTCTTAATCTTTGTGAAGGCATTTTGATTTGGTTATAGCTGATGTAAATATGTATATCCTGGGACATAAGTAAATAAACCATTTCTATAGCAATCTTTAATGCTTATTTGTATGATACATAATAAAATTATTTTGAAAATGACAAGAATTAATTGACTATAATTGCTGTGTTAAGTGAAAGTTTAGCTTGCATACTGCTTTAGAAAATACTTTCAAATATTCTTTCTCAGTGTAAATACCCATAGAGGTATCTCATTACATATCCTTGGATAACTTTATTTCATGTGTTATATAAATATTGCAACATGATATATTGAAGGCAAAAGAGAGTTTTATTGTCAGACAGAAGTAGGTTCCCATCTCAGTTTCAATAGCCAAGGGATTGATGAAGTTTCTAAATTGTGTTTTCTTTAAAAACAAAACACTTCAAATATAAGTTAGGAATTAGATCAAGATGCAATGTAGTTCTTATTCAAGTTTATTCTATAAAATACACAAAGTACCATACTTGGCATGCAGGTCTTCTTTTATTTATTCATCTTGTGATTGTGGCAGTAATCACAAGGTTAACTTTGTAGTTTCCATCTAAGCCAAAACCCAGCTGCAAATTCCTCAACAATGAGCACCTACCAGTTGATAAGGGATGACGCTGCAGAAAATTGATATGTGATTTTAGCTCTAAACCTATCATTTTCACCTTTTTTTCACTTTTTTTCCTAATAT
Organism: Sus scrofa; assembly: GCF_054392235.1. Lineage (NCBI taxonomy): Eukaryota > Metazoa > Chordata > Mammalia > Artiodactyla > Suidae > Sus > Sus scrofa. Next base: position 167,327,454 of record NC_139395.1, read on the forward strand.
GCTGCTTTTATTTACTGTTGATATATGTCTAACAAATAAATGTATTCATGGGTCCAGGGAAATGTTAATATCTCACATGATTTAATTTTAGATCTGTCACTTTTCTTAAACAGACTAGGCCACAGAATAAGTCATTTTAGAGAATACATTGTATTTGAGTGGTAATAATTATCAACTAGTAGAAATGGATATGGATTGGAAATGGCTCAGGAGAATAAGAGTTTAGCATAAAAGCACTTGAGAGAGCATATTCTACAGGCTGTTGAATAGGTGTTGCTAGAAAAAGTTTTCCATGAGGAAATAAAAAAGTCTGCATGCAATGATGTAGAGGATTTTTTTTTTTCCTGACAAGAATTCCCAAGATGATGAAATAATAGCATTTCCCAAAAGCAGTTGGCAGTGGAACTCTTTCTCCCAGCGTTTTTTTTTTTTTTTTGGTCTTTTTGCCATTTCTTGGGCTGCTCCCGCGGCATATGGAGGTTCCCAGGCTAGGGGTCCACTTGGAGCCGTAGCCACTGGCCTACGCCAGAGCCACAGCAACGTGGGATCTGAGCTGTGTCCGCAATCTACACCACAACTCAGGGCAACACAGGATCCTTAACCCACTGAGCAAGGCCAGGGATTGAACCCTCAACCTCGTGGTTCCTAGTCGGATTCGCTAACTACTGAGCCAAGACGAGAACTCCTCTCCCAGGGTTTTGAGGCTGGTATGCTCCACTGTGTAGAGCTAGCCATTTCTTGATGACTTCCTGGCAATCATTCAAATCAAACCAAATATTTCGCACCTGTTCTATACCAGTTGATAAGTGTTTTGTAAATCACTTTTATATAGAATGCATTTTAGAAACTGCTATTTGAAAGGTTGTGTCACTCAGTTAAATATTTATATAGTGTTGGGGAAGTTTATTGTACTTGTCTATTTTAAATTTTTCTTTTTTTTTGCAAAACTTGGATTTTTTTTTTGTCTTTTTTTGTCTTTTTAGGGCTGCACCCGCAGCATATGGAGGTTTCCAGGCTAGGGGTCTAATCGGAGCTGTTGCTGTCAGCCTACTCCAGAGCCACAGTAACGCCAGATCTGAGACTCATCTACACTACAGCTCATGGCAACGTTGGATCCCTAATCCACTGAGCAAGACCAGGGATAGAACTTGCCATCTCTTAGTTCCTAGTCGGATTCATTTCTGTTGTGCCACAATGGGAACTTCAAAATATAACTTTGTATATTGATTGTTATGTGATATATAAAGTGCCAATATTGGCCTTGTAATATATACATTTGAGACACAAGTAATTCATGTCCAGTAGGAAATTTTTGGAAAACATAAAGAAGAATTTAATAATTAAAATTAAAAAATTAATTTGGGATATTTCCCCCATTCCTTTTGATAAGAACAACTAAAAACGGTGGGCATTGTATATAAAACAAAGATAAGAAAACTCTGAAAGGTGGAAAGAGGAAAGCAGACTACTCAGGAATTTTGAGACCCAAGAAACAATACAACCGTGAATTTGTTGGGTTTTCTTTTTGCCTCATATTTCCCAGACTTGAAGATGAAGAACCAACAACCTGAAGCATTAAGGGTAGAGCCATAGAAAGATCTAAAAAAATAAAAGTCATTTATTCTTTTAAATCACTCAAAATAACTGGCCATTTCTTCTCAGTTCCCTCTTCCAGATATTATTCTCTACTCTTCCTTTAATTAATGGGGCTTCTCGGATTCTCTTCTTAGCCCTTTTATCCTCCTGGGCAATTGAGATCATCCTCTATCTATTATATTTCTGACTCTGATATTGAATTTTCACACAAATGACACAACATCCCAGATATAGCCTTTCCCAAATGGAAATCATTTTTACATCATCAAAGGTGAACTATTTTGCACCCTCAGTGAATGCCACCTCCATGCATCCTTTGCCTAAGTCAAAGAGGTATGGTCTTTGATTCCTTTGTCTAAGTCAAAGAGGTGTTGTCCTTGGAGCAAGTTTAATTACTCCTTAAAGATCCACATGCACAGCCACTCCCCAGTCTAGATGCCTTTATTTTTTGTTCAGATTTTTGGCAACAGACTCCCAAATGGTCTTCTATCCAAGTTTGTTTCCTTCTAATTTGCTCTCCACATTGCAGCCTGTGACATTCCTATTTAAAATCCTCCAATGACTTCTCCTTGATGTTAGGATATAGATGAAACCATGTGTTCTGCATGGTGTTAAAAACTCCTGTATATTGAGTTCTGTGGCTTTCTCTCTAGGCTCATCCCTCATTGTGTTATTTTACTTCCTTCTATGCGTATGTCTCTCTTTCTCTCTCTCCTTCTGTCTCTACCACCTATCTTTCCTCCTGAGCCTCTTATATGCTGATTATGCTGTTTCTTCTGTCTAGAAGATATTTTTCTCATCTGTCATCTAGGTAACTGTTATTTTCTCTTCAGATTTCTAACTTTTCCAGGTAGCATTTTCTGGCCCTGACTTCAGGTCAAATGTATTTTCTTCAAGGCTCCTATAACACTAATACTCCATAAATTCTGTTTCATATTACCCTTAAGCCCTTTCATAACTGCCCATCATCCATGGTAGATTGTAAACACTGTTGGGGCAGAGTTGATAATAGGTGTTCATTAATTATCTGATGAAAGAAGAAATCAGAAATTATAATATTTTGTGAAATATTAATTGTTTGTTAAGGATTATAAGTCTTATATTCTTTGCAAAATAGAAACACTCTTTGGGTGGAAGATCTTCTTTTCTTAAAAAAAGAGGAAGAGAGAAAAAGAACCAAGATAATCTTTAATATCTTTTGAGTTAAAGAATTAATTCAAACATTTCATTGATGGGTTGACATTTTTGATATTTTTTAACATTGAGAGATTTGGCTGTTGATTGTCTTTATCAAGGAACTTTACTATGATAATACTGATTGAATAAATAAAAAAAAAACCCATGTTTTTAGAATTGAGAAACCTCATTTTGAATTGCCAGCTATGTAATTGTGACTACCTATAAAATGAGGATGAAGCACTTGCTGAATTTATTCTTGGCCAAGTCCCATGGCATTAGGGTCATAAAGCAATTAACCAAAAAAAAAAAAAAATTTTTTTTTTTTCAGAAGGCTGCAAATAAGAAACATGTTTCTTTGGGGCCCTAAAAATTGCAATTTGGGATATACAGATTTGGGGAAAAAAACAAGAGGGTTCCTAGGGAGTTCCCATTGTGGCACAGCAGAAGGGAATCTGACTAGTATCCATAAGGACATAGGTTCAATCTCTGGCCTCGCTCAGTGTGTTGGGGATCCAGTATTGCTGTGAGCTGTGGTATAGGTTGAAGGTTCAGCTTGGATCCTGCATTGCTATGGCTGTGGCAGTTGCAGGTTTGATTTGACCCCACGCCTGGGAATCTATATGCTGTTGGTATGGCCCTAAAAAGCAAAAAAAAAAAAAAAAAAAAAAAAAAAAAAAGTGCTCCTGGGATGAGAGTCGGGGACTTAGAAAGACAAAAAGCCACAAGGCTGTTAAAGTTGCGTGATGATAATTGTGATTGACTCTGACACAGTGGCGAAATATTTGTCCTTAAGGAATCATGAGCTATTTTGGGATAAGGGCCTTATAAGTATCTTGCATTTCTGGCAGATATTCTGGATGCCTTCATTAGGACAATAAGTGCTCAAAAGTTCAGATTCCATCCAGGCATAAGATCTGTATAAAAATCACACTTCCTCAGTGGCATTCTGGCTTCAATTTGGAGAGCTCACTTTGCTGTACTCCATTTTGATTTTGCTTTCATTATACAAAATACCATGGGTTCTTATAATAATTAGAAAAGGTTTAGGTTCAGAATTTTCATCTTTGTTTCAATAGGATCCTTTTCTATAAGTCTTAAATACATCTTAAATTGTACTTGTAAGTTTTATAAGCAAAATAGAATTCTAAATTGTCTGAAAAGAGTGTGTATGTTAAAACTGCTAAGCTCTGAACAACCGTGTTCTTTGGTGCCCTGCTTCCTTTGATTTGATATTTAGAATGACAGATATAAAGTTCCAAAGGCAAAACAAAAAACTACAAGAAAAATACTCCAATAAAAAAACTCTTCAAAAAGAGTGATCATTCTTGAAACCTAGCAACTATTTTGCACATGATTTATTCACTTTCTTTCTCTAATCACAGATTTTTCTGCACAGTCACAGAGTAATGTTTCCTTGAGGCAAGAAAGAAATGTAGAGGTCTTGACAAACAAGAGGTTGCTTTGGGAAAAGGAACTACAGTGAACACTCAGAAGTTCTTCCCTTAACAAGAGAGCCTTTAAAAGTAAACATGAAAAGGCAAAAAAAAAAAAAAAAGAAAAAAAAGAAAAAAAAATGGTATGGGTTATTGGCTTTTAACCACATAATTTAACATTTAAACTTTTATTATCTGGTCATTTTAAAAATGGCTTCATATATGTTAAACATGTGGACTAAGGATGCCACCTGCCATATCAGCAAATAAAGGATGTTGCAGCCATCAAGTCATCAGCCCCTGTAGCCATCCCTGATGGTGGGCCCTGAGGAAACTGAGTAGAAACATACAGGCTTCCCACCACCAAGCCCTCAGCCACTGCAGATGCCCAAACAGTGCACTGTGCATGCTGCTCACTCCGAGGACTCAGGACAGGAAAGAACAGGATACCAGCCCTAGACAGCTAAGGTGCATATAGAAGGAATGATTTCAGTGAGCCCAGACTCTTGCATCTTACCATCCATAGAAACATGCTAAATTCATTAGTTCTATTTTCTTTAATTAACAATAATCTTTTGATGTTACGACTAGCTGGTTTTTATTGCAAAAACTCCTATATATCTAAGCACTTTCCTTACGTCTGTGGAACAGTCCCTCAAAACTATGTGAGAGGCTGTCTTCCTGGCTTAAGTCCTCAGCAAGTCTGCTGAAAACAATTCTCAACTTTCAGGTTGTGTATTTTTTTCCAGTTGACAAGTAACTGTTCCTGGTAATTCTACTCTGCTGTTGATAAAAAATTATTCAGTCTTAATTTTTTTTTTATAATGCACAAACGAGTTGTTTAAGTTTGAGACGGTCACTGTAAGTAACTAAGTAAACATATGAAAGAACTATAGAAAGGAATCCAGGATAGTAAGGGGTTTTTAAAATAAATCAGGAGTTTCCCACATTGGCTCAGTGGGTTAAGAACCTGACATAGTCTCCACCAAGATGTGGGTTCAACCCTTGGCCTCACTCACTGGGTTAAGGATCTGGTGTTGGTACAAGCTACAGCATAGGTTGTAGACACGGCTTGGATATGGCCTTGCTGTGGCTGTGATGTAGGCCTCAGCTGCAGCTCCAATTCACCCATAGCCCAGGAACTTCCATATGCTGCAGGTGTGGCCGTAAAAAGAAAAAAAAAAATCATAAAGACCAGCTTAGTGATATAGAGGAAAAAGCATTTTAGTTTTAATCAAAATCTGTATTACTGGGAGTTCCTGTCATGGCTCAGCAGTAATGAAGCCAACCAGGATCCATGAGGGTGCCAGTTCAATCCCTGGCCTTGCTCAGTGGGTTAAGGATCCAGCATTTCTGTGAGCTGTGGTGTAGGTTGCAAATGTGACATGGATCCTGCATTGCTGTGGCTGTGATGGAGGCTGGCAGCTGTAGCTCTGATTCAGCCCCTAGCCTGGGAACTTCCATATGCCATGGTAAAGCCCTAAAAAGCAGAGAAAAAAAAAAACCCAAAAACAAACAACAACAAAACTGTATTACTACTACTGGGCCAGTAATTTCCATTTCTAAAAGTCAGTTTACCTATTTGTAAAAGGTAAACAGTGCGGAAGCAGTGAGGATAGCAATTGACTTTTTCAGTTGGTACAGCAGTCCCTTATTATCCACAGGGGATTCTTTCCAAGACCCTCACAGATACCGTCATCTGAGGATGCTTAAGTTCGTTATATAAAATGGCACAGTATTTGCATATAAGCTATACATATTCTCCTGTATGGGCTAAAGCATCTCTAGATTACTTATAATATTTGATACAATGTAAATGCAAAGTAAATACAATAAATGTTATAAATACAATGTAAATGATATATGTAAACAGTTGCTGGTGTGCAACAAATTTAAGTTTTTATTTTTGCAGCATTCTAAAATTTTTTTTTCAAATATTTTCCATTCACCAGTTTGTTGAACCCATGAATGTGGAATGTATATATGGAAGGCTGACTGTATTCCATTTTTTGACATATTCTGAGTCAAAATATCAAGGGAAGAATAAATGGCAGGCAGTGGGGTTCCTCTATGAGTGACAGTAAACATTTGCTGGATTTCAGGGGTAATAAGCAAGGACATCAGTCCTCACATGTTTGTTTTTAACATTTGTGAGAAAGTAACAAAGTTAGTGTTAGCCCATATTAGCAAATGTGTATATAACCCTAAGGCTATCTACAGACCATCTTCAAAATCTGGAATATCTGCATCTGTGATTCACGTGCATGTAAATAAGTGTTCGAAGGGGAAAAAGTTAAGAATTGCTGGTTTGAAGGGATAGTAAATAGAAAATAAATGCTTAGAGAGGTCGGAGATATTTTAAGAAATAACAAAAACATTAAAACAGATCCTATTTGAAGATATTTTAAATATCAAAGTGTTTTCATAGTTTGAAATTCTCAGGACAAATCTCTTTAAAATGTCATGAATGACAGCTTTGTAAAACCGCGAACCCATCATCCTTTGAAAATGTTAAACATTGATGGTTCTAAAGAAAGTAAATGCAGTTCTCTTGGATTTAATAGGAAATTTTGTTGGTGGCTTTTTAACTTAATACATTACCACACAGAGGCCAAAAATTCTAAAAGTGAAATGAGATGAAAAATTATGCCAGTTTATCTTTTAGAAGAGAGTTAATTGACTTATTAAGAAAGATGTGAAAGATGGATGAGTGAAGAATTAGACACTTAATTGTGGTCAGAAATACTGAGAAAAAGAACTGAGGATTCAACCAAGAGTGAATAGGTGTAGATATTGACAGTTTCTCAGACTGTATTGCTGTTATAAAACATGAATGATTATGTGATCACTTATTTGGCAGCTATGAGATCAATGCATTCTTTAACCTAAGATCATAGAAAAAGAATAAGAAAAAATTTTTAGATTTTTATCTTTATAACGAGACAATTCTACTTCCATATTTCTCTGGGGTTTTCTTTTCTAATTGTGTTGAGTACCTTTGATTTTGGACTGAAACATGGTGAAAATTTCAACATCCTTTTTCTCTTACTCTTTCTCCAAGAATAGTCTTAGAGATGTTTTCAAATCAAGTAAATCAAAGACCTTGAATAAAATCTATCTCACACCTTCTGTTTGATCCCATTTCCTATGCTTTCAAATGTTTCTGTCCATTTCAGAAAGTAAATGAGCTTTTGATCTTGCATTGTGCTTTTCTGATATGACTTTCAAAGAAGTTAAAATTATTCTTTCTATTTCACTAAAAGCAAGTTTTCCCTGTTTTTTCCCCCTTTCTCAACTTTTAAGCACCCTGAATCATTAAAATTCTGAATTGACCTTAATTGGGAATATAGCCTTACTTGTGAAAATGGTGAAAATCCTAAATTTTTTAGGGAATAAGTAATAAAGATATCACCCTTGAAGGGCATTGAGGTTTTCAGCATCATAACAAGTTTCTAACTTCTTAATATACTGTAGTTAATTAAATCATCAACTAGACATATCCTGTTTATTGCTCCCTTGGATTAAAATAAATTAAAGCAGAAAGGAAACACAACTTAATTGGGTTTAGATAAGTTGTTATACTGTTACTACAACAGTTCTCTTGGAATTTAGTAATCATAATTATGCAAATCTTAATTAGGTAATTATTGTTGTGCAGTTTTTCTTGACTTAAGGGGGAAAATTCATTGGCACAATCAGCCATATCATGCTGTGTCAGAAACTTTAAATCAGAAAAAAAAATTTGAGTAAGTTATAGAGTACTTTATTATTTATAGGCGTATAATTCCCTAAGCAACAAACAGAGGAAAAGTCTGAAAGTAATCCTTGCTTCAATATTTTTTTCTTTTTTGTAGTTGCCAAAATGCTTCTCTGATTTGTCACAGTAAGACTGATATACGGAAGACAGTCATCATCGTGCATGGGTGATTTTTCATCAAAGTAGACACCTAGTAAAAGAGGCTCATGGATTTTTTGGTTCTTTCAAGAATAATTTTTGAGTAAAATTTAAATAAGTTTCTGCATTAGCCTGTCAAAGGTTGAGTTCAGCCATTTTGTTTCCACTTTTGATATAAATGGAGGAGAAACTAAATGTTTCTACCATAAAACATTACATGCTTTCCTGGAAACTTAATTATTCTGCAAAACAGAATGCATTTTGAGAAAAGTGGAGTTAATTAAAATAAAAATTTATAACAAAAGTACTAAAAAACAAATGATAGGTATTTCAAGAGATAACTTGAATAAGCCAAGAAGGCAGCTCAGTAGACTCAGTAGACCTCAGTAGACTGAGTAGAATGGCTTGTGGCATCAAGATGGTAGCTAGTGATGGATCTCTGAGCCAGTACAACTTTCATGGAGAGGATCGCAGAAGAAGAACAACCTACTCTGAGGTTGGATCTGGCAAAGCTGAAATACTGCCTCTTGGCAGGAGATCTGGGTTTAGCCAGCCTTTAATTTTTTATAAATAGAATTAATGAACTTGCTTTATAGTCCTCTTGGTTTCTACATCAATGAAATAAACTTTTATGAGTTTATTCTAACTTAGGTTTTTAAATTTTGAAAACTACTTTGTTTTGGAGGTTGCACCAAAGATTTCCAAATAAATACACATTCCAGAGCCATTTAAATAATGTAGCCCCCAAATAAATATCTTTTCTTGGCTCCTGAAGCAAATCCCAAGAAGCAGTATAACTTTACCTTTGCTATTTGTTTTTCCTTTTCCCCCGAGTCTATGCTTTTGTTTTTGTTCCTGGTTTTAATTTATCACAAATTGTAAGTTATTCTTAATTTGCCACCAAAGTGTGTGAATTTGGTTTTGTGGCCTATCTGGTGGCCTTTTTTGGGCAGAAACCTGTTCTGTTGGCTGAGAGACGACAGAAAACTTTATTTATTGGTTTTTTGCTTATTCAAGAATACATAATGTTAAAAACATTTTGAGATCTAGATTTTTGAGTTTTTGTTCTCCATGATTATTTTAATCTATGACTAAGGGTATAGAACTAAAACTACAAGCTGTGTGTCTATGTGTCTGTAATTGCAAAAAGTCTTTTTCTGTCATTTTATGTTGGAAATATCCTCTTCTAGAAAAATAAGTAAATAAATTAGATATAAAATGTCTTAAAATAAGGCACTCTATGTTGATCAGTTTATAGACACTAATAAGTTTTATGTAAGTCTAATATAAGGGAACATAAAATTTCCTAGAGAATAGGGAAACTGACAGTCCCATGCTTTAGATATGGCTCCTTTAAAAAACAAACAACAAAAAACACCGAAAGAACACTTTTTCCTGAAAGTGCTGGTTTAAAATCATTTTTAAAGAAAAACACAATCATCCCAATTTCCATAATTAAATCAAATTTTTATGCAATTCTGATTAATTTCACAATTTTTTTTTTTTGGTCTTTCTGCTTTTTTAGAGCTGCACCCATGGCATATTGGGGTTCCCAGGCTGGGGGTCCAACTGGAGCTATAGCCACCAGCCTACACCAGAGCCACAGCAACATAGGATCCGAGCTGTGTCTGCAACCTACACCACAGCTCATGGCAACGCCGGATCCTTAACCCACTGAGCGAGGCCAGGGAATTGAACCTGCATCCTCATGGATGCCAGTCAGGTTTGTTAACTGCTGAGCCACGAGGGGAAATTCTTTTTTGCCTACTTCTATTACTTCATTAAAAAAATTGAAATATAGTTGATTTACAATATTATATTAGTTTTAGGTGTACAACATAGTGATTCAATATTTTTATATATTATATTCCACTTAAATTTATTACAAAATAATCACTATATTTTACTGTGCTAAACAATATACCTTTCTTGTTTATTTATTTTATTCATGATAGTTGGATCTCTTAATCCCTTACCATCATCTTGCTCCTCTTCCTTCTCCCCACTGATAAGCACTAGTTTGTTCTCTACATCTGTGATTCTGTTTTTATCTTGGTATATTCATTTGTTTTTTTTTTTTTTTTTGTCTTTTTGTCTTTGTTGTTGTTGTTGTTGTTGTTGCTATTTCTTGGGCCGCTCCTGCGGCATATGGAGGTTCCCAGGCTAGGGGCTGAATCGGAGCTGTAGCCACCAGCCTACGCCAGAGCCACAGCAACGCGGGATCCGAGCCACGTCTGCAACCTACACCACAGCTCACGGCAACGCCGGATCGTCAACCCACTGAGCAAGGGCAGGGACCGAACCCGCAACCTCATGGTTCCTAGTCGGATTCGTTAACCACTGCGCCACGACGGGAACTCCTTTTTTTGTTTTTTTTTTTTTTTTTTGTCTTTTTGTCTTTGTTGTTGTTGTTGTTGTTCATTTGTTTTATTTTTTAGATTGGACATATAATTGACTACATAGGTCATTTATCTTTGTCTAACTTATTTTATTAATAATAATACCCTCTAGGTTCATCCATGTTGTTGCAAATGGCAGAAGTTCATTATTTCTTTATGACTGAGTAATATTCCATTGTGTGTGTGGCAGGTTGAGGGCAGAGAGCAAGAGGGAGAGAGAGAGACCACATCTTCTTTATCAATCTCTGATGGACATTTAGGTTACTTCCATATTTGACTATTGTGAATGCTGCTATGAACATTGGGGTTTATGTATCTTTACAAAATGGTGTTTTTGTTTTCTTTGGCTATTTAATGAGGAGTGGAATTGTGGATCATATGGTAGTTCTAGTTTTAGTTCTTTGAGGAAACTCCATGTGGTTTTCTAATGAGGCTACACCAATTTACACTTCCACCAACAATGTACTAAAGTTCTCTTTTCTCCACATCTTTGCCAACATTTGTTATTGTAGTCTTTGATGATAGCCATTTGGAAAGATGTGACATGATATCTCATTGTGGTTTTGATATACATTTTCTTGATGATTAATGATGTTGAGTATCTTTTAATGTGCCTATTGATATCTGTGTGCTTTCTTTGGAAAAATGTCTATTCAGGTTTTTCTTCCCATTTTTAAATCATTTTTTTTTTATATTGAGTTGTATGAACTGTTTATATATTTTTGGTGTTAATCTTCATCAGTAATTTACAAATACTTTCTCCCATTCAGTTAGTTGTCTTTTCATTTTATTCATGATTTCCTTTGCTGTGCATAAGCTTTTAAGTTTAATTAGGTGTCATTTGTTTATTTTTGCTTTTATTTCTTTTGCCTTAGAAGACATATCCAAAACAAAAACAAAAACAAAAACCATTATGGCTTATTTCAAGAAGTGTTTTACCAATGTTCTCTTCCAGGAGTTTTATGTTTTCTGGTCTCACAGTTAGGTTTTTACTCCATTTTGATTTTATTTTTGTGTAAAATGATAATGTTCTAATTTTATTCTTTATATGTAGCTGTTGGTTTTTCCCAGCACCACTTATTGAAGAGCCTGTCTTTTTTCCATTGTATACTCTTGTCTCCTTTGTCATAGGTTAATTGACCATATGTGTATGTGTTTATTTCTGGGCTTTCGTTCCTGTTCCATTGATCTATATTTCTGTTTTTGTGCCAGTACCATACCATTTAGATTACTGTAGCTTTATAGTATAGTCTGAATTCAGGGAATATGATAGCTCTGGCTTCCTTCATTTTTCTCAAGATTGTTTTGATGATTTGGGGTCTTTTATGGCTCCATATAAATTTTAGGAATGCTTGGTCTAATTCTGTGACCAAGCATTGTTATGGGTGTTTTGATAGACATTGCACTGAATTTTTATTTTTATTTTTTTATTATTTTTTGCTTTTTAGGGATATGCTTGTGGCATATGGAGGTTCCCAGGCTAGAGGTCGAATTAGAGCTACAGTGCTGGGCACAGCCATAGCCACAGCAACATGGGATCCGAGCCACCTCTGCAACCTACACCACAGCTCACAGCAAAGCCAGATCCCCGACCCACTTAGTTTGGCTGGGGTTGAGCCTGCATCCTCATGGATACTAGTCAGATTTGTTTCCACTGCACCACAATGGGAACTCCTGCACTGAAACTTTAGTTTGCTCTGTGTAGCATGACTGTTTTAACAATATTAATTATTCCAATACACGAACATGGGATATCTTTTCTTTTTATCATCTTTAATTTCCTTCATGAATGTTTTATAGTGTTCAGTGTATAGTTCTTTCAACTCCTTAGTTATCCTCTTAAATTTGTTGAGACTTGTTTTTCTGGTCTAGTATGTGATCTATCCTGGAGAGTGTTTGGTATGCACTTGAAAAGAATATGTATTCTGCTATTTTTAGATGAAATGTCCTATAAACATCTGTTAAGTTAAACTGGCCTAATGTGTCATTTAACACCACTGTGTCCATATTGATTTACCCCTCCTCTGTGACATGTGGCATTTTCCAGGCCAGGGATTGAAAATGTGCTGTAGTCGCAACCTATGCCACACCTGTGGCAACCTCAGATCCTTAACCTGCTGCACCACACAGGAACTTCCTGATTTTCTGTCCGAATGGTCTGTCCATTGATGTAAGTGTGGTGTTAATGTCCTATACTATTATTGTATTATTGTTAATTTCTCCCTTTATATGTGTTAATATTTGCTTTATGTATTTAGTTACTCCAATATTAGATGTATATATGTTAATGAGTGTAATATCCTCTTGTATTGGTCCCTTTATCATTATATAATGCCCTTATTTGTCTTTTGTTATACTCTTTGTTTTAAAGTCTATTTTGTCTGATATGAGTATTGCTGCTCCACTTTTTTGTCATTTCCATTTGCATGAAATTTCTTTTTCCAGTCCCTCATTTTCATTTTGTGTGTGTCTTTAGCTCTGAAGTGAGTGTCTTGTAAGCAGCATATAGATAGGTCTTGATTTTTTTTCTTTTAACATTTAGCCACTCTATGTCTTTTGATTCAAGCGTTTAGTTCATTGACATGTAAAGTAATTCTTGATCAGTATGTACTTATTGCCATTTTATTACTCATTTTCTGGGTGTTTTTGTAGTTCTCTGTTTTTTCCTCTTTGATTCTTGCTTTATGATTGATGATTTTATTTAGTAGTATGCTTGTGATACTTTCTAGTTTTTGTGTATTTATTGTAGGTTTTTGATTTGTGGTTACCATAGGGTTTATATTTGTTGATCTATATCTGCTATATCTATATCTGGCAGTCAATTAAGTGAAAACTCATTCTAAAAGAACTACATTTTATGTTCTCTTTGATGTAAAATCTTGATGTCATATTTAACATCTTCATGTTCATGCCTTTACTAATTATATTAGTTACATTTAGAGTTTTTGTCTTTCAATCTTTACAGTTTATTTAAGTGTGTGATACTTGGCCTCACTATATATTTGGCTTTACTACTGGTAATTTTATCTCCTATAGATACTTTTTGTTAGAGACCTTTCCTTTCCAATTAGGAAAGAACTTTAACATTTTTTGTGGGTATTAATTTGGTATTGGTGATGAACTCTTAGTTTTTGCTTGTCTGAGAAGTTCTTTGTCTCTGTTTTAATTCTAAAAGATAATCTTGCAGGGTAGAATATCCTAGATTGTAGCTTTTTCCCTTTTAAGACTTTGAATATATCTTTCAACTCTCTTTTGACCTGCACAGTTATTGCCTATAAATCAGCAGATAGCTTTGTGGTTGTTCCCTTGTATATGACTCTTTATTTTTTTCTTGCTGCCTTGAGAATTCCATATCTTTAAATTTTCAGTTTTAATTATGATGTGTCTCAGTGATAGTCTCTTGTGGGTTCATACTGTTCACAACCTTCTGTGCCTTCTGTACCTGGTTACCAGTTTCCATATTCAAGTTTAGTGTGTTTTCAGCCATAATTTTATCAGATACATTTTCTATTTCTTTCTCTTTCTCTTCTCTTTCTGGATCCTTTATAATATGAATGTTGATACACTTGCTGTTGTCTCATAGGCCCCTTTCTCTTCTCTTTCTGGGTCCCTTATAATGTGAATGTTGATATGCCTGATGTCTCATAGGCCCCTTGTTCTCTTCTTTAAATTTTTTTGTGTGTGTGTGCTTCTGTTTGAGTGATTTCCATTATTCTGTCTTCCAGGTAACTTTTGCATTTTTACTGGATCTCTTAGTCTGCTGTTAATTCATTCTAGTGTGCTTTCCATTTCAATTACTTTATTCTTCAGTTCTGACTGGTTCTTTTTTAAATGTTTTTAATTTATTTGTTAAAATTTTCACTATGTTCATCCATTCTTGTCCCGGTTTAGTTAGCATTCTTATTACTAATGCTACGAACTCTTTATCTTGAAAATTATTTATGTTCATTAGTTGTTTTTCCAGGGGTTTTCTCTTGGTCTTTCAGTTGAAACAAATTCCTCTGCCTTTTCAGTTTGCTTAACTTTCTCTGTCTCTGTGAAACTAGGTGAAACATTTACTTGTTTCTTTCACAAAGGAACCATACCTTGTATGGGAGCATCACTATACTGTCTACATGTACCCCATGGCTTTGGTGGGAATGCTGGATCTGATGTGATCATGAGACACTTTGATCCCCAGGCTATGCAGGCAGGTATCACCTTGGTAGGATGTGGGGCTGAGAATATAGGGACTAGGATTAGAGTCATGTATGAGTCAGGGCTACTCCTCTGATCAGTGGCCAGCCCACCACCCTGTTAGGGGTGGGTACAAAGTTGCTGGAGCAGATGCCCTGAGGGTCAGTCATGAGCTTACTCTATTCCCATTAAGTATATGCTCTCTCCACTCCCAGCACTGGCTTTCTCATCCCAGAGCTGTTGCAGGTACTTGGGATGGGTTGGTATATGGGCTTTGATGAAATCTGAGCCATCTGTTAGCAGCTGTGATACTCCTAAGATTTGCATTCTGCAAGTGTCTTTGTAAGCTTAGTTCCTATAGGATATCTTCACAGATTACTGGTGCTCATGTGGTAGGGGTTGACCCAGCATTAGCAGCTGTGGG
This sequence comes from Sus scrofa, assembly GCF_054392235.1. NCBI lineage: Eukaryota > Metazoa > Chordata > Mammalia > Artiodactyla > Suidae > Sus > Sus scrofa. The sequence goes on from NC_139395.1 coordinate 167,342,556, forward strand.
CTTTTGTGGGTGTGCAAACAGATGCAGGGCTGGGGTCTGGCTGATTCTGCAGCTCCTACATTGGGTCCAGGTACACTACTACAGTGGTCCTGGTGTCTGACTAAAGCAGATCTGTGCCAACAAATCTATCCTGGTGGCTTTGTGAACATAGTGCCTGAGGGACAACTGGGCTGATTGCCTACATTCCCATGGTTGAGACAGAGCAGAAGGCAGTACTAACAATAGTTTACTCTGTGCATGCACACAATGGGTGGTAGACAACATCACAGAGCACACCTCCCAGGGGATAGCTCCTGCAGAGGAATACTCAGTGGCTCCTCTCCTAGCAAAAGCATTCCAATCCTGTGTACCTCACAGCATGACTCAGAAATGGATCTGAGCACTTCTCCAACAATTAGAGAGCAGACCCTGCCTCAGACACGGCTGTGACAACCACAAAGCAAAGAAGAAGCCCTGATCAACATCCAGTGCAGACTCTGATCACCACAACACTGATCATACCCCATGTAAGGAGGATAGTGGCCAGCACACACTGAGAAAAAACATAGCAGGCATCCATCCTAAAACAACCCTCATATCAAAAAGATGAGATTCACATAGGCTACAAAGGGATGGTCCTGCACAAAAACAGCCCTTCAAGACCACAGTAAGTAATGGTTCTGCCTATGCCTATGGAGTCAGAGAAATATAAGTAAATTTAAAAAGCAGAGGAAACACTCCCAACTAATAGATCAAGAGAATTCCCCTGAAGAACAAAGAATGGAGCAGACATCTCTAGTCCACTAGGTCCCAAGTTCAAAAAAGAGGCAATAAAAATGCTGAAGGACTTAAGAAAGTCTATCAATAGAAGTGCAGATTCGTATAAAAAGGAATTAAAAACTGAAATGAAGAGCCAGTTAAGATTAGAAAACTCATTTGTCAAGATAAAAACTGAGCTAAAGGCAGTAAATACCAAACTGAATGATGCAGAACAAATTGATCTGGAAGAATGGAAGTCACCATCTGGAAGATGGAATAATGAAGTCACCTATTCACAACAGTAGATACAAAAGTAAAAAAATGAAAGTGATATGTGAGACCTATATGATAATTTAAAGTATCCTAATCTATGTATAATAGTGATCCCAGGAGAAGAAAGAAAAGGGAATCAGATATGCATTTGAAGAAATTATGGCTGATAACTTCCCAAACCTAAAGAAGGAAACAGATATTCAGGTATAGGATGCACAGTAGGTCCCAAACAAGATAAATCCCAACAGGCCCACAGCAAGAGATAGCATAATTAAAATGGAAAAAGTTAAAGATAGAGGATTCTAAAGGCAGCAAGGGAAAAACAAAGAATTAATTATAAGGGAACCCTTATAAGGCTCTCAGTGTTTCTTCAGAAACATTACAGGTCAGAAGGGAGTGGCAAGATATATTCAAATCCTAAAAGGGGAATATTTGCAACCTAGGATACTCTAGCCAGCAAGATTATCCTTTATAATAGAAGGGGAGATAAAGAATTTCTCAGAGAAGCAAAATCTAAAAGAATACAGCAGGAGTTCCCGTCGTGGTGCAGTGGTTAACGAATCCGACTAGGAACCATGAGGTTGCGGGTTCGGTCCCTGCCCTTGCTCAGTGGGTTAACGATCCGGCGTTGCCGTGAGCTGTGGTGTAGGTCACAGACGCGGCTCGGATCCCGCGTTGCTGTGGCTCTGGCGTAGGCCAGTGGCTACAGCTCCAATTTGACCCCTAGCCTGGGAACCTCCATATGCCGCGGGAGCGGCCCAAGAAAGAGCAAAAAGTCAAAAAAAAAAAAAAAAAAAAGAATACAGCAATATCAAACCTATCCTAAAAGAAATATTGAAAGATCTACTCTAAATATAAAAGGAGCATCTTTTCTGACTCAGTGGCATGAAACTTGAAATCAACAAGAGAAAGATAAACAAGGAAAAGTGATTACATGGAGAGTAAACACCATGCTACTAAAAGACCAATGGATCAATGGTGAAATCAAAGAGGATATTAAAAAAAAAATCCTTAGACAAATGATAATGAAAATACAACCATACAAAATCTGTGGTATGCTGCAAAAGCAGTCCTTAGAGGGGAGGTTTAGAGTAATATAGACCTTCCTCAAAAAATAAGAAAAAATTTTAAATAAAAAAACCTAACCTACCACCTAAAAGAATTACAAAAAAAGAACAAACAAAACCTAAAGTCAGCAGAAGGAAGGAAACGGTAAAGATCAGCAAGAAAGATAAATAAAATAAAGATTAAAAAACAAAAGAAAAAAATCAGCAAAACTGAGAGCTGGTCTTTGAAAGCGTAAACAAAATAGACCTCTGGCCAGGCTCACCATGAAGAAAATAGAGAAGACCCAAAGAAAATAATAATTGAAGGAGGAGAAATAACAACTGTTACTGTAGGAATACAAAAAACTATGAGAGATTACTATGCCAACAAATTGGTCAGCCTAGAGGTAATGAAAAGCTTTCTAGAAACATACAGCACCAAAACTGAATGAAAAAAATAATTTGAACAGACTTATCATTGGGAGTGAAATGGTATCTATAATTATAAAACTCCCTGCAAACAAAAGTTTGGGGGCAGATGTCTTTACTGGTAAATTTATATGAAGAATACAAAGAAAAACTTATACTGATCCTTCTAAAACTCTTCCAAAGGAATGAAGAGGAAAGAATATTCTTAAAGTCATTCTGTGAAGCTACTATCACTCTGATACCAAAACCATACAAAGATATTACCAAAAAAAAAAAAAAAAGAAAAAATTACAGGCCAGTACATTTGCTGAATAGAGATATAAAAATTCTCAACAAGGAGACAGGATTAAGATGGCAGAATAGAAGGACTGGAGCTCAACTTCTCTTCTAAAAACAACAAAATTCACAACTGAAGACTGAGCAATCTCCACCCAAATGGACTGGAAACCTTAAAAAAGATACCCTACTCCAGAAGAAAAAGAGGAGGCCACATCAAGAGGTAGGAGGGGCGATTTCATGATATAAACAACCCCATACCTCCCAGGTGTGAAGCTCCACAGACTGAAAACTAACTGGTTCACAGAGACTCACCTACACGAGTGAGAGTTCTGAGCTCCACATCAAAGCCTCATGTGCGGGGAATCTGGCACTGGGAGAAAGAGCCCCTGGAGCATCTGGCATTGAAGTCCAGTGGGGCTTGTGTGCAGGAGCTCCACAGGACTGGGGGAAATGGAGACCCCATTCTTAAAAGGTGCACATGGACTTTCACATGCACTGGGTCCCAGGGCAGAGCAAGATCTTCATAGGAATCTGGGTCAAACCTGACTGCAGTTCTTGGAGGACATCCTGGGAAAACAGGGGTGAACATGGCTTGTTGTGAGGGAAGGACATTGAAGGAAAAGCTCTTGGGAATATTCAGCAGCTGCCTTTCTCTGGAAGTGGCCATTTTGGGAAATTCTGGCCCCACCTGTCAGTCAGCTGCTGAGAAGCCCCAGGGCAAACAACAATCCAGGTGGGATCACAGCCCCATCCCTCAGTAAACAGGCTACCTAAAGACCCCTCAGGCACACAGCTGCCTCTAATCCCATCCAGAGACTAAGCCCCACCCACCAGAGGGATTAGAATCAGCTCTACCTACTAGTGGGCAGGCATCAGTCCCTCCCATCAGGAAGCCTACAGCAAGCCCCCCTACTGACTTAAGCCACAAGGGGGGCAGACACCAGAAGTAAGAGAGTTATCTCTAAAAATGTCACCACACCAAAAACCTATAAAAGTGAAAAGACAGAGAACTATAACTCAGATGAGGGAGAAAGAAAAACCCCCAGAAAATCAGCTAAGCGATGAAGTGATTCTTAGCCTCCAGGAAAAAGACTTTAGATTGTTGGTGCTGAAAATGATGCAAGACATTGGGAATAAACTGGAGGCAAAGATGGATAACTTACAGGAAACACTGAGCAAAGAGATACAAGATATGAAACTTAAACAAGAAGAGATGCAAAATACAATAACTGAAATAGAAAATTCACTAGAAGAAGCTAAGAGCAGAATCCAGGAGGCAGAAGAATGAATAAGCGAGGTGGAGGACAAATTAGTGGAAATTACAGATGCAGAAGAGTAAAGAGAAAAAAGGTTGAAAACAAATGAAGACAGGTTCAGAGAACTCTGGGACAATGTTAAATGCACCAACATCCATATTATAGGGGTGCCAGAAGGAGAAGAGAGAGAGAAGGGGACAGAAAAAATATTCGAAAAGATAGTAGCCAAAAACTTCCCTAGGATGGGAAAGGAACCCCTCACTCAAATCCAGGAAGCACAATGAGTACCATATAAAATAAACCCAAGGAGTAATACCCTGAGACACAATCAAACTGACCAAAATTAAAGACAGAAAATTTTGAAAGCAGCTAGAGAAAAGAAACAAATAACATACAAGGGAACCCCAATAAGGTTATTGGCAGATTTTTCAGCAGAAACTCTGCAGGCCAGAGGGAGTGGCATGATACACTTAACATGATGAAAGGAAAAACCTCCAACCAAGATTACTTTACCCAGCCAGGCTCTCATTCAGATTTGAAGGAGAAAGCAAAAGCTTCACAGAGAAGCAGAAGCTAAGAGAATTCAGCAACACTAAACCAGGCTTACAACAAATACTAAAGGAACTTCTCTAGGCAGAAAAGAAAAGACAGCAACAGGAAACAAAAATTCCACAAATGATAAGGCTCACCAGTAAAGGTGTATATACAGTAAAGATATAAAATCAGGTCTCATAGAAACATGTGTTGTTGTGGAATAGGCTGTACCCTGGCAGATCTGAGTAAAAGGAACAGAGCAGAAGGCATAACGTTCCCAGACTTTAGACAATATTACAGAGGTACAGTAATCAAAATAGTGTGATTTTGTCACAAAAACAGACATAGATCAATGGAGCAGAAGAGAGAGCCCAGAAATAAACCCTTGTGCCTGTGGACAATTAATCATTGATAAAAGGAGCAAGAATATACAATGAGGAAAAGATAGGTTTTTTTTTAGCAAGTAGTGTTGGGAAAGTTGGACAGGTGCCTACAAATCAATGAAGTTAGAACACATACTCACACCATATACAAAAATAAACTCAAAATGGCTTAAAGATGTAAACATAAAACATATCATAAACCCCTAGAAGAGAACATAGGCAAACATTCTTTGACATAACTCATATCAATGTTTTCTTTGGCTATTTCCCAAGGCAATAAAATAAAACCATAAATAAACAAATGAGACCTAAGCAAACTTACAAGCCTTTGTATAGCAGAGGAAATCATAAAAACAAAAACAACTTACAGACTGGGAAAATATTTGCAAATTATGTGACCAATAAGAGCTTAATTTCCAAAATATATAAACAGATCATACAGCTCAATAACAACAACAAAAAACAAAGACAACCCAGTCAAAAAATGGGCAAAATACCTAAATAGACATTTCTCCAAGGAAGACATACAGATGGCCAGTAGGCACATGATAAGATGTTCATCATTGCTACTAATTAGAGAACTGCAACAAAACTACAATGAGGTACTACCTCACACAGATCAGAATGGCCATCGTTAAAAAGCCAGTAACAAATGCTGGAGAGGGTATGGATAAAAGAGAACCCTCTTACACTGTTAGTGTGAATGTAAATTGTTGCAGACACTATGGAAAACTCTATGGAGATTCCTCAAAAAGTCAAAAATGGAACTGCCATCTGATCCAGCAGTCCCACTCCTGGGCCTATACCCAGACAAAGCTATAATTCAAAAAGATACATGTACCTTAACATTCATAGTAGCATTATTTATAATAGCTAAGACATGGAAGCCACCTAAATGTCCATTGACAGGTGAGTGAGTAAAGAAGATGTAGCACCTAGATTATTTAAGAATAAATAATCTTATATATATATATATATATATACATACAATGGAATATTACACAGCCATAAAAATGAAATAATATCATTTTCAATAATGTGGGTGGACCTAGAAATTATCATATTAGATGAAGTAAGTTAGACAAAGACAAATGTCATAATTTCACTTATTTGTGTAATTTAAAACACGATACAGATGAAATTATTTGCAAAACAGAAATACACTCACAGACATAGAAAACAATTTGCTCTTGGTCACACCCTCCAGAGGCAACTTATATTCAATGACTAATCAAACATGGGCATAGGAAGGTCCCTTTTGTCAATTTGGCACAGTTCTCAATGGTTATCCCAGTCCTGTGATGTGTGGTCGCCTGTGGCCTTCATTATACCACCATCTTTGCTCTGCTTCTCCCCCTTCTCAATACTGCTTCCTTCCCCCTACTTCCAAAGGTTTTGATCCTAAATGCACTCTTCGATAATTTTCTTCATGCTCATCTCCATGTTAAGATCTGATTCTTAAATAATCTAAACTAGGGCACTTTGGGTCTATGTATCTACTTATCTACTCATTGTCTTTATCATAATTATCTATCATCTTACCTATCCATCCATCCATTCTAAGAAAGTGTAAAAAGGATGTATGCATTTATAAAGTGTTTGATATGCCAAATGCTTGTGACAGTTCTCAATGACCTATTCTCTAGTTCTCTGAAATAAAAATCAGTTACTTCATTAAAAGTTGTAACGTGCATGCGTGATTGGCACTCTGATAAATAGTGCCAGTATTTTTTGAGTATGTGTGTAAGGTTATGAAATATGTTTATGTTTATCAAGAGAAAATATGGGCTAATTGGTCTCATAGAAACATTGTTGTTGTGGAATAGGCTGTACCCTGGTAGATCTTGAGAATGTATCGGAGAATTTTACCTAGGAAACAACACTCACTCAGTAATGTGAGGATGATATTTGGCAGAAACCTCTGAGAACAGAATGTATATAGAATTCTTTGGCACCTAAGCAACCATTCAGGAGAGATGACCAATATTAATTACATCTAAACAAATCTTTATTTCCCAGTCTCTGTCAAAGGAGAGATCTTGAATGGTATTTATTTTTTGTAAGAAAGAAATAGATGGCTGAGGCTACAACTCTGATTTATTTATTACCCTTTTGCATTTATCATGCAAATCCAGAGTCTTATGACTATCACCATTTTTATTGGAATCACTAGCAATAGATTTATAGTTTTCCTTAGTCCAGGTTTCTTGATGGCCTGATCTCTATGATCTGTACTTATCATTTCTGCTTCATGTCTTATGGGTTTTTTTTTTTTCCTGCCACATCCTGCCATCTACCCACAACCCACTCAAGTCACTTCTGATGGTGAAATACTCTGTGCTCTTGCTCCAATCAAATGGTTAAGAGGGTAGACCTTGCATTCAGTCCAGCCCTACATTTACTTTGCTACTTTCAAACTGTGTGATTACTTAAGTTACTTTCCAACCTTGTGCCTCAATTTCTTCAACTTGGAGTCATGTTAGGACTTCACTTGTATATGGAAGGATTAAATGGAGAATGTTTAGTTCATAGTAGCTTACTGTTCTTTGGTGTAAATTACATATTCTTGTTTAGGGTCTGTTTTGCTCTGTCTTGCTCTCCAAACCTATTCCTGTGACTGAGAGTATATTAAGTGTGTGTGCTTAAACATTTAAAATTCTTCTGATTGAATATGTATAATAAAAAAATTCATTTTTGATAGACTACTTGCTCATGTAGATTACTATATAACTGTTGAGAAATTAATGAAAATTTTATTTAAAATGTTCCTGTTGCCTAGAGACAACATAGATGCCTGAAAGTATCTCTGTGAATTTTGCTTTGAACAATGGAGGTTTATGTGTGAATTTGTTTTTCCTATCAAAAAAAAAAAAAAAAAAAACAACAACCAAAAACCAAAAAAACCGTAAAATTTGTAGAAGTTCCCAAGAAAAATCTTTTTTGTTTTACCTTGACTGGTCCACTACAGGGAGAACATTCTGGAATTCTCTGGTAATCTGACTCAGGTGTAACTCAAGTGGAGGGGCTGACCTGTGTGAGGAGACTGAAGTGATGATTCACAATCAATTTCTCACTCTGGCTCTTATTACCACCAATGGGATCGCTGTATGCCCAGTCCTTCTTCTGTGTCCATCTCTCTCAAAAATTGCAGAAAGACTGCAGGAATTCTTCAAAAACTAGATACTTATTTTACCAGGGATTAATGGCACCCTTCTTTGTCTAATAAAATTGATCTTACATTAGGTATTTTACACTTATTTAAACCTACTGAGCTTTACTTAATTTCTATAATGCATGCCAAAACTGTGATTAAAAGATAGTTTCCATTAGATCATTTGTCACACTGATTAGTTACCAGTTAGCTTCCCCAGGTGCAAATTTTCTCATCTAAGCACTAAAAATAACACTTTTACAGAATCATCAAAAACATGTAGTGTAAAGTAGTTGCCATATTCAAAAATGGAGTTATTTATTCAAACATTTTATTTGCAGCTGAATGTTTGACAGTTGTGGCAAATAGCAACATAACAAATATGAGGAAATGTTTTGGATGTAATTTTTCCTCTTTTGACACTTAATTTGCTGTCACGCATTGACTTCAAAACCCTCAGTGTGATATACAGAATCCTAAAACATTTTTTTCACTTGTTTTCCTTGATTCCATGTTAGTTCCCTGATTTTCCACAGACACTATTCACTTTTCTTCACATCTAAACTTTTGTTTTCCTAATCCCTGTGGGGAAAAGTGAACAAACCGACATAGCATGCATCAGTTAACTGAAAGATCATCCAAATATAAATATCTGTATTTATGTATTTATATAAAGCCTAAGACTATCCCTTGGTTTTTTTTTTTTTTCCTACTCACTCATCAAATCAGTCAGTGTATCCCCATATTTATCATTTACTTGTCACTCTTTCTCTTTTCTTGGTCTGGGCCTCATCATTCCCTGCCCAGAGTACTGCAGTAGCTTTTTAACAGGTCTCCCTGTCTAGCTTATCCCCTCGCTAGGTTCTTCTGTTCAGCATGGTCAATGTAATTCCCCTGAACTTTCATCTCTGTCATTTTTTTGCTTAAAAACTGACCATGCCTATTATATATTTATTATAATGAAACTTTTCAGCCTTTCTAACTTAAAAGTCAAATACTGAGTTCTGGCCAGTGGAGTGTGGGTAGAGGTGATGTGTCCATCTCCATGCTAGGACCACAAAACCTCCCATACCATTGACCACAAGTTTTCTTTCTTCCATCATCTACTGACTAAATGTGGGGAATCCAGTGGAGAACTTTTAAGGTGCTAGGGGATGGAAGAACCAATAATTAAAAAGAGTAGAGTCTTTGAATAACCTCATGGTGCAGGTCTCCTTGCCCCTGAATTCCACTCATAAGAGTCTGCCATTTGGGAGTTCCTATTGTGGTTCAGTGGGTTATGAACCTCACTAGTATGCACGAGAATGTTGTTTGATCCCTGGCCTCGCTCAGTGGGTTAAGGATCCGGCATTGCCATGAGCTCTGGTGTAGGTTGCAGATGTGGTTTGGATCTGGCATTGGTGTGGCTGTGGCATAGACCAGCAGCTGTAGCTCCAGTTCTACCTCTAGCCTGGGCACTTGCATATACCACAGGTAGGGCCCTAAAAAGCCAAAAAAAAAAAAAAAAAAAAAAGTCTGCCATTGGACTTTTATGTAAGCAAGAAAAAAATTCCATCATGTGAAGAGAGTGATGTTTTGGGGAGGGTATTTGTTGAATCAGCCACTTAATCTAATCTGTATCAATTTTGTAAAAACTCTTGTCAGTGCCTATCAAGATTAATGAACTTGTTGGGACGTTGCTATGTGGATTTGGGACTTTTTGTGTGAAGTTTTTACATTAGTTCCTTGCATATGGCTTTTGAATATAAATTTTTTTACCTTTGTAATTATTTAAGCAAGTGATTTTTAATCATGTTTTGGAGCATTTGAAAACATTCATTTGTTTATTCATTCATGCATGCAACAGACATTTATTAGCATCTATATTGTCCTAGGTAGTGTGTTTATGCAAAGAGGAAGAGAAAAAAAAGTTGTATCTTCAATATACTTAAAAAACCTAATGGGTTATGTTACAGTCTTACCCTGAGCCCATTTACTGCTTAATTTTTATGTTGAACATAAAACCTCAACATTACCACTCCTCTTAGAATCCCAAATAATTGGAGTCATTTTCAGGCTTTATCTGAGACACCCAGAATTGTTCTGCTACCTGATTCTTTCTAGGGATTGATGCTAATGGAAGAGTTTTTGTTTGTTTTTCATTATTGATTCTGAAGGAAAACATTCTCTTTTACTAAGTTCCCACCCTTGAACAAAGTCAATGTAGATTTTCTTTTACAAGCACCCGTTACTTTAGGCATTCTTTTTCAGGGCTAAATCATGATAAAGAAACACTTCCTTTCACTCCTAGCTGTTGAGTTTTTGTTGGGCAACTAGGTCTAGAGACAGAGGAAGGAAATAACATCTTCTGACATGGTCCAGCACTGAAGGAATGTTTCATTCCTGGCCAATTTTCTTTTCAACCATCCTCCTCTCTGTCATCTGATAAAGTCTGTCTCTTACCTGAGGGCTTAAAAAATGGCGTTTACTAGCTACCATTTTGGAATTCACTTTTTGAACAAATATAGGGATGTCAAGAGGGTCCTAACACTTTATTTAAAAACCCTGTTGTACATCCCAACAGCACCAGTAGTTCATTCTTCATATTTCCTGCTATTGGAAAATATGTATGCCAAGAGCTTTAGGTTTGACTCCTAGGTTACTTAAAACGCTGAATTAACAGGTAAGCTTAGTCAGTGACATTCTCAGGTGTGTGTAAGATTGTTAAAACAACCCCTGATAATTAATATCTTTCACGACCTTTCTGAGTGTGTAGGGGTTGAGACATGTTGGAAACAGTCAAGAGAAGGGAGAGGGAGATAAAAAGGAGCCTGATATTTGGTTTCTGAGTCTGGCTCTGGAACCAGACCTCAAAGCTCTGGGGACCAGCCACTATAGAGATCACACCGCTAACCTTCTTTGTTTTTCCTATACATTAATAAAATGGGCTCAGTAAGATGATGATGTATCACATCGTATTGTCAATGCCTATTTATGTTTGTTTTCCATGTTTGGAGGAAAGGACCATGTGTTACTTGCCTTTGGAGCTTGAAACGAACACAGTCAATAATGTTTTTGTTTCTAAGGGAGAGAATAAACAAGTGACCTCTACATTTGCTCATCACTGTAGTTTAGTAGGACGGTATAATTGGGCTATAGACTCGATCACATATGAATCCTGATTTCCTATTTAGGCTTTCTATAAAATAAGGGTAGTAAAGGAAGAAATTAGCAGTGAGAAAGAGGAATAAAGATAGTATGTATAAATGAGGAGGAATGGGCGAAAGTTAATCATTAGAGAACAGAAGCAATTGATAGGATTTGTGATGGGGATAGACAAGGAGCTATGAAAGAGATTACAGTGTTGGTGAAATCAGCCAGTAAGTATCCAGGATTATAGTCAAGTAGTTTTCCCACCCACTGAAAAGGATGTTGTGAAAATGTAGTACAGTAAACCGCAGAGTTTCTCAGAGGGAAGCCTTCCGTAGATAAGAAAGTCCCATTACTCCATATTATTATTTTCCTCTCATGTTGGGAGGATGTACCAGTGGCAGTTGGAGTCTCCTTTCTGCCAAATAGCTCCCATATGCTACCTAATGCTGCTGCTGATTAAAATCCTATGGATGATTCAGGCTGTATCTGGAACAATAGCAGCCTAAATTTGATTTATCAGTCTTCTGGGGAAGCAAAGATAATCAAATTTCCCCCTTCAGCAACTTTGGGACCATTTGCAGAGATGACAATGGTTTTGAGTCGCACACTTTCTCTTTGTACACCTGCTGCCTATTGATCACAACATTTCTGGCATTTTGTGAGGGTTTTGTTTTTTTTATTTGTTTGTTTGTTTGTCTTTCCCCTACTCACATCTATGGGCTTTGACACTTAAGGGCAAGGACACTTCTGTGAGAACAGTGACTGAAATGTGTATGAAAAATTAGAGATTGGTAGGGAGGCAAAGTTGTGGGTGATGTGAGGAAAAGCACAATCTTTAGTCAGAAAAATCTGGGTTTCAATGCTTTTTAACTTATTACTGTGTGACCTGGACAAGTGATTTAAGTCCTTTGAACTTTGATTCCCTTGTCTATAAAATGGGGATAATGATGTTTATATCAGAGGATTCTCTTGTGGATTAAATTACATAATTCATGTTTGGCTCTGCATTTGCGAAAAAAACCTAGGTGGTGAGACCTGCAAAGAGCCCTTAGCTTGAGTTCCCTTGTGGCTCAGTGGGTTAAGGATCTGGCATTCTCACTGTTGTGTCTCTGGTTACAGCTGTGGCACAGGTTCAATCCCTGGCCCAGGAAATTCTGCATGCTGTAGGTGTAGCAAAAAATAAATAAATAAATAAAATAAAATAAAATAAAATAAAATGTACTGTAAGCTCAAACATTTGATTTTAAACCCCTCCTCTAAGAAATCTGGTCAAACTTCAACATGGCTTCTGGCAGCCTAAGGCCTCTTGTCTTTTAGGACAACCCAGCCCTCTATGGAGTTCTTGTTTGGAAAAGCTTAGGGATGTCAGAAGAATTTACTGCTTATTCTAGCCAACACCTGAGCTCTTCTTGGAGTATTTACTACAAAAAACTTGCAGTTGTGAATCCTCTCTCTGAGATGTAAGTGTATCTCCTATAAATCAGAAGTGTTTTTCTCAAGGATCTGAAAAACATTCCTTTGGAATGTAACAATTAGGAAGGCGAGGACCCCTATCTCCTAGACTCTGGGAGGATAGAGTCAGACTTCATTAAATTCCAGGCAGTAGAGGCAGCTGGCTGGCCCTAATCACGTTTATACTGAGCAGCCTTGGTAATATTGAGTCCCTGCCTGCTTCCCTTTTCTACACCCTCATTCTGCCTTTAAATACCAGTCACCACTGCACAAATCAGAATGGAGCTCAGCTCTTTCCCTTCTGTCAGTATTTACTAAATAAAATCTGTTTTCACCGCTCTAATGTGTAGCTTTGTTTACCTTTCTCAGTGGAGACTGGCTTTGTGGTAACACCTACCAAACCCTGTCCCTGATCTCTCTCTTGTGTGTGTATGTGTGAGCGTGTGTGTGTGTGTGTGTGTGTGTGTGTATGTGTTTTCTGAAGGAGAGGGTGAGGTTGAGTCTTATCAGGAAAGGTCGTGGTAAGAAATTGGGAAAATGTGAGAAAGTTATGTGTTTTCTGACTGACTCTGGGGCATAGGCCTGAAGGTTAGTTTCTGTTCATAAATTTTTCAAAGGTCAGAAATATAAGTTAAACAGGTTTTCATTATTTTACCTTAAACCAAAATGGAATTTAAGGTGGATGCAGCTTTAGGCAAGGGGGAATACAGAGATTTAAAGGATGACATTAGGGCTCTCTTTCTTCCTTGATGCTGTCCAAAAAAAATCTCTGTGATGACAGAAATGTTTTATATCTAAACTGTGCAGTATGATAGCCTGTGTGACTATTCAGCACTGGAAGTGTGGATAATAGCAATGGAGGAAGTGAACTTTTAAATTTAATTTTAATGAATTCAGGTGTAAAAAGCCACATGTGGCTGATGGCTACTCTGTTGGAGGACAGAACTCTAAATCATACTGTGCTTGCCTCTTCTTAGGTTTATTCTCAGACTGTGTCCATGTGGTATCAAAATGGCTCCTGGAAGCTCTAGACTACCTGATCCTCAAATAATGTGATCTTATGGATGGAGAAAAACCATTTCTTCTTCAGCAGCATTATCCACTCCTGAGAAGGATTTGAACTCGCATTGTTGAGGTATGTCATAATGTGCAAGAGGATGGACACTCATGGTCTAGCCTCAGTCACATCCTGCTGTAGGCCATTCAGTTCGCTGCCCTTCCAGAATTGCTTTGTGTTCAGGAGGAACAGTTAGCAAATGTCGCTAGAAGAACTTTGAAAGGCAGGGCGAAGGTAGTGATACCTTGTGGCCTTGGTGACAAAGTACTGCACAGAGTTAAGGAATGGGACATTTCTTCCTCATCACAGAAGGGATTTGGCACCTAAAGTCCTGGTTAGGCAGCAGCAGAAACCATACAACTTATAAAGCAGTGTCCTCAAAATAGCGGTAGCAGCATCTAAGACACATTCAAGAAATGTTATATATACAGATGAATAAAAATGTAGGAGAGTGAAGGCCAGTAAGAGCAGAGCAGGTGCCATATGGCTTCCATAATGGGCATTCTGCTTCGTAAGCATAGGACAAACATTCTTCAGGAATTCTGAATACTAGGTAGGACCTGATAGGGAGCTGGAATATTTATGAATAAAGGTGAGAGTTAAAACACAGGAAAGAAAACTTTACTATTAAAGTGACAGTACTTTTGTTCAAGGTCCGGTAAAGCTGAACTGTTTGGATTATATAATTAAACACTTGGAATTTTTGGGTGCTCAAATTTTACCTGACATTACCAGTGCATGTGCACCCCTCCCCCATTCATTCCTCCTTGAATAAGTACACAATTTTTCTGTGCTTTTATTGATATTGCTGGTATGAAGAGACATGCTAGAGTTAACTTCAGGATTTCTCATATCCTTTACAACTAAGAGGGTTCATTTTCTGAAAACTTAATTGTTAGAAAAATCCACTGTTGAGAATGTTGGAAGCAAATCTATAGACCAGGACTAACATTCAGCATTGTACAACATATAGCCCTATCTTCGTTAAACTATAAAATGATTTTGTATGGGTTTTATATAGCAACTTCCATAAGTCCCTCAAGTTTTCTCCTATCCCTTATTGCTTCAGCCACTTCTATTTTTTGCCATAATCCAGCAATGGAAGGGTTAAGTCTTAACCTAGGCAGGGGCTTCCAGGACTAAGATACTCTAAACCAGTTTATGTTCAGATAGGTCAGTGGTCCTGCCAGTCATTTTCTCTAAAATCCCAACTGCTAAGCACCATCTTTGGCTTCCCAGGAAAACACAACATAATGTGTTCATGTTCCACCAGCATTTTATTTTAGTCATGTCTATTCATCCACCTAAATATTTCCTGATTCACTAATTATGTAACTTTTACATCCTCTTGTAATCACAAAGAGTAATGGAATATTTAAGATATGTTTCCTTGTTTAGGGAAGCTATAAAGTTTTTGCTTTCTATCGGATGAATATAATAAAAAGAAAAAGTTGATATTTAATTTGGTAATGATGTAGCCCACAGTGAGAATCTGAAGAAGTGTTGCAAGTATGCCAGGCGACCAAGTCTTTTCTAATGAAAACACCCATTACTAGCTATGAGTTAGATAGTCATGGTTAAAAATTTACAGATGAATAGGGAGTTCAAGCAACTGGGACAAAAATCTATGGTCAGTAGGCTTCATCGTTTCCAATACAGTCCCCTCAAGCCTTGCCTTACAGGTGAACATGTGGATCATATGGAGAGAAATTTGTGTTATGACTGGCTGAGGATGTTCATTTTCTGTCAGGAATTCATATGTCAGTGATTTTGGCTTTCCTTCCAGAAGTGAGCATTCACCTTCTTTTCCACAAAACCAAGTTATATTCATGGTTTTAACTATAATATATAGACCAGTGTCTTGTCAAGTACACATACACATATATTCCATTATAGTTATTGGCATACATATATGTTGGTTTAGTTAGGTGATGCTAACATTGTTTATGGAAATTTCTGCAGAGGCTTTGTGATTGAAAAGTTTGGAAAAATGCGTGGCCTTAATTCAAGGAAGCTTTGATCAATAATTCTAAAGGTAAAACTACAGCTATTAATAAGCCTAAAACTTTAAAATAAACAGAAATTTTCAGCTTTAGGCAACAGGAAATGAGACTTTTTTTTACAGTATTTTTATGTTAAAAATTTTTTTTTTTTCTTTGCTTTTTAGGGCATCACTCAAGGCATATGGAGGTTTCCAGGCCAGGGGTCTAATTGGAGCTGTAGCTGCTGGCCTACACCACAGCAATGTGGGATCTGAGCCTTGACTGTGACCCACACCATAGTTTATGGCAATGCTGGATCCTTAACCCACTGAGTGAGGCCAGGGTTCGAACCTGCAACCTCATGGTTCCTGGTTGGGTTTGTTTCCGCTGCGCCATGACAGGAACTCCATATGGTTTAAATTTTTGAGAGCTTCTGCGGTGTAAATCTCACCTCTTTTTCCAGATGATAAACATATCATGCTAGAGATGAAACAGTGGATTCAGATAGGTTTTTTTTGACTTCTCTAAACTATCTTTCCTTTTTACTCAGATATAGATCAAACCTAGAAAGGTGATTCTTGTTTATTGTGCCTCATCACCTCAAAAATATGAATAATATTCTAAGTTTGTAGATTCCAAATGTGAATATGTCAAAGGTCAAATTCCTCTAACTCAAAATCACATCGCAAGACAAAAACTTATGAACCAGCAACTCAGATCTGTTTCTTTACTTAGATTTGTTTATTAAGGACAATTATGGCAATTGCTATGACTTCTGAAAGTCCAACCTCAGCATTCGAGAGCATTTAGCCATGTGGCAGAGCAGCAGACTCATTTTGAGTAAGATATTTAAAGAAGAAAGAAATGTCATATGTCATCAGCTGGCATGATTTAACTTGCAAATCAGATATTGGCAAGAGCTACTTGGCAGCAGATGGCTGAACTCTCCTGTATTTCAGACCCCAAACCTATCCTTTCCCATTTTGTGCTGGAAATCTAATTAAAAGCTTTTTTATCACCATCAGATTAATTATAAACATGCCTTTTTATCTGGTAGAAAATTGACCTGTGTTTAACAGATTTCCCCCTAAACCATCTATTTTCCAAGATTTTCAAGAAGAATTTTTTTCCAACCTGATTTATTCACACTAAATGCACTAATCTTTATATTTTAAATCCCATGGGCTACTACTTAGGCCAAATATTAATCACTTATTTACCATTTAGGACATAAAGTGCTATTAACTTAAGAGTAATTGCTAATCTAATTTTTTATGTTTAATTTGATGAAATTCTTACAACTAAACAATTACCATGGCAAATAGAAGCTTATAAAGCTTACTTTTAAAGTCTTTTATCATATGGTGGTAGAGTTAATATCAGAAAAAAAGGGCATATGTTTCAATAACTAGTCTCTTACTCCATGAGTTTATTATGTGAGAACTGACAATTCTGTGCTGTTTGTATATGACACAATAGAAGTCGTATACATTCTAGTGGACTGAAGTATTTTGGCAGAGTGAATCCACAGGTGTATGTTCAACATTTTGATAAGTATTAAGTTACTTTCCTTAAATAATTTTGTCATTATTAGACTAATTTTTGAAATGATATATAAATTTCAAGGAAAGCTAATGCTATAAAAAGGGGTAGAATGAGTGACTAAGCTTCTCAATATACAAAGGAACTGTAAATTCTAGTGGTTAAAAAAAAGAGAAAGTGATCATCTGGCTTTTACTTTGGACATAGAGAGCATCATGCCTGTCCTTACAATAAAAAAATGAGAGATAATCTGCAAATTCACTGTTATCCTTGAACTTATCAACAAGCTGAGGCCGGAGGGCAATCAACCAACCCAAAATCTAAAGAAAGACCTTCTCTTGAAAGAAGAAACCATATATGAGCAATTTCTTTCCTGGAGTAAATTTTGAACCCTATACAAGCTATTTATAAGAATTCAACTAAAATTTCTGACAAATTACTTGAGGCTGACTTTGGACTAGCACAAATGTATAGAATCCCTGGGAGCTGCGTTCATAAGGAAAAATTGCATGTATCTGTGTGATCTTCTCTGCAGACCTCACCATATATTTATAAGAGAGCTTAAGGACTGGGCAGGAAACCAGAAAAAGCCTTCTGTCCTGGTGCAGCCATGGGAGAGGGGAACACCTCTTGTGGAAAAGGTGTAAAGCCTCACCTAGAACCTTCTTTGTTATCTTCTCTGTGGAGTAAAAGCTTAAGGTGCTGTGGGAAGGGCAACAAACATAATTACCCTTAGGCCAGAAGTGAACATTCATTGCAGTTAGGTGAAAGAAAAACAAAGCAAAACAAAACAATAAAACACCCTCTTCCCTTGGGAGAGGGACAGGAAAACACCTTGAGCCTAGACTACTTTGGAGGAGGAGTATGACCACAAAAAAGGCCCCATTTCCATCTGGATACACAGTGCCTTCCTCAGATTGAGGTTGAACCAGAAAAACAAAGTGACTCCCTGGTCCCCCTCCTCCACCCTTCTTTATCAGGCTAGCAGGTGACCTATAACAGTTATCAGTTGTATAATGCTGGGAGAAGGGTAAAGTGAAGAGAGAGATCTTTGCTCAGGCACAAAGAAAACCCTAAAACTGAGAGGTAAGTAGAATTTGAGAAGAAAAAAAAAAACAAAAACAAAAAAACCTCTGAAAAACCAGAAAATTTGAAGCTTGTGGTGCCCTGAAGGTAACCATAGGAACCAAAACAACAACAACAACAACAACAAAAATAGAATCAGCTCAATTCCTGACTAGGCTGACACAAACTCTGAAAATATGAAAAGAAAAGGCATGACTATTTCCATGTGTAAATACTATTTATACTTATCTCTATTCTTCTACACAAGATACTCAACTTTTGGCTAAAAAGCAGGGCATACAAAGAAGCAAGGGGAAAAGAAGCAATGATATCTCTCAAGAGACAAAACAACAGACATGATCAAATATGATCCATATTTTGAATTTAAAATAACTGAATAATGTGACAAAGATTCTGGAGGAAAATGTTGACAGTATTTGTGAAAATATATGGAATTTTAGCTAAGAGATTAAAACTGTGAAAAGAATCAAATAGAAATGGAAGAAATTAAAAACATTGTCTTTGATGAATCAATACAATAAAATAAAATCCATAGTAAACTTGGAAGTCAAGGGAAATTTTCCAAACCAATAAGAATGGAATAATGAAACAAATATTTGAGAGTTCTCACTGTGGTAACAGTGGGTTAAGGATCTGGTGTTGCTGCAGCTGTGGTGTAGGTTGCAGCTGTGGCTCAGATTTGATCCCTAGCCTGGGAACTTCCATATGCCATGGGTACAGCCAAAAATACAAATTAAAAAAAAATCTGAGAGCTAAGGGACAATATTAAATGGTATAAAATAAATACAATTAGAATCATAGAAAAAGAAGAGAGACCGAGCAGGAGAAATGTTAGATAATGATCAAGAATTTTGAAAAATCAATAAATTATTTAAAAAAACAACAGATCTGTGAAGAACAATAAATTCTTCTTCCAAACATACCTAAATAAAGGTTGATATTCAAACTGTTATGACCTGAAGACAAAGAGAAAATCTTGATGGTGCCAGATCAAAAGTGTACATTGCTTACAGGGAAACAAAAATAAGGGTTGGAACAGAGTTCTCATCATGAGACAAGAGAGTAACATTTTGAAGTGCTGGACATAAAAAACAAAACAGGAGTTCCCATCATGGCTCAGTGGAAATGAATCTGACTAGCATCCATGAGGACGCAGATTCCCATCCCTGGCCTCGCTCAGTGGGAAAGCTCCTGTGAGCTGTGGTGTAGGTGGCATTGCTGTGGCTGTGGCTGTGGCTACATCTCCGATTCGACCCCTCATCTGGGAGCCACCATATGCCACGGGTACAGCCCTAAAAAGACAAAAAAACACAAACAACTCCCCCACCCAACCCCTGTCAGCCCAGACTCTAAAATAAAGAAAATATTTTACAAAATTAAAGGAGAAATAAAAACTCTTGCAGAAAAATAAGAACTGAGATAAAATCCTTACTGGCAGGCATATTATTTAATCCTTAAAAGTAGTTCTTCAAAAATAAAGACTAAGATACATGACAATAACTAGGATCTATGCAAAAAAAAAAAAAAGAGTGCTAGAAATGGCATTCATGAAGGAAAAGATAAAATTTATTTTTCTTATTTTGAATTTCTGTAAAAGATAACTATGAAAAGCAAACTTTATTATCAAAGTATTACAAGTTTATGTTATATATAAAGTACAATGCATGATAACAATAGCACAAAGGATAGGAAAGGAATTTAAATTATATTGTTTTAAGTTTCTTATAGTACATGATTAATTAAACATGGATATTGTAAACTCTAGGGGAATCATTAGGGCATTTAAAATATTTATTTATTTAAAAAAAATTTTTTTTTGTCTTTTTGCCTTTTCTAGGGCCGCTCCTGCGGCATATGGAGGTTCCCAGGCTAGGGGTCCAATCAGAGCTGTAGCTGCCAGCCTACACCAGAGCCACAGCAATGCGGGATTCGAGCTGCGTCTGCAACCTATGCCACAGCTCATGGCAACGCCAGATCCTTAACCCACTGAGCAAGGCCAGGGATCGAACTCGCATCCTCATGGTTCCTAGTCGGATTCATTAACCACTGAGCCACAATGGGAACTCCTAAAATATTTAAATAATAACCACAAATTGGAAATAAGTTAGCAGATTTAAAATCAATCATTTAAATAATTACATGAAATTAAAACTGTGAAAACACAAATAAAAATTAGAGATTTTTCAGATTGGATAAAAAAGTAACTCCCAACTATGTCCTGACAACAAGATCCACTTTAAATATAATGAAATAGATTAAAATAAAAATATAAAAATGATATAATGTGAAACCACAAACCAAAAGAAAGCTAGGATGCCTATATTAATATGAGAAAAAGTAGACTTTAGAACAAGGAATATTACCAGGGATAATATAGTGATAAAGGGGACAATTCAATAAAAGGACAATAACCTTAAATATGTATACATCTAACAACAGAGTTTAAAATATATGAAATAAAACTGATAGAACTGATAAGAGTAATAAATCTACAAGTAGAGTTAGAGGCTTCAACTTTCAGTAATAAACAAAGTTGGTAAGGTAAAAGATTTTAACAACACTTTATCAAATGGATCTATTAGATACATATAGAACACTTCACATCACAGTATTAGAATAGACCTTTTTCTCAAGTACATATGTAACTTTCACCAAAATAGCTATTATTCAAGGTAGACCAATCAACAGAATTGAAATCATTTAAGCTATGTCCTCAAATCAAATGAGATTTAAACTAGAAATCAGTAAAAGTAAGATATTTGAATGATCTCCAAATATTTGAAAATAAACTAAATAGACCATGGTTCAAAGAAAATGTCATAAAGGAAATTAAAACATATTTTGAATGAAATGAAAATAAAAATTCAACATGTCAAAATTTGTGGAATGTAGTTCAAACACAGTTTGGAGTTAAATTTATGTTTTAAAGCTTTTTATTTGAAAAGCAAATTTTGAAATCAATGATTTAAGATTCCACTTAAAAAGACTAGAAGAAAAAAAGAAAATTAAACCCAAAGCAAGTATCATTGAGGAAATGATAGAGCAGAAATCAATGAAATTAAAAACAGAGACATATGAGAGAAAATTTGTGAAAGTAAAAGCCAGTTTCTTGAAAAATGTCAATAAAATTGATGAACTTTTAGTCAGGTTAACCAAGTAAAAAGAGAGAAGACAGAAATTATAAATATTGAAATGAAAAAGGGTACATCACCACAGACCCTATAGAGATTAAACGAATAAGCAGTGACTACTAAAATAATTCAATGCACATGACTTCAATAGCTTATATAAAATGGATAAGTTTCTTAAATGATAAAAACTGCCAGTCATCACTGAAGAAAAATAATTAACTGAATTGGTCTGTAGATCTTTGTAGGTCTCTATCTATCTGTCTTTCTGTCTTTCTATGTATCTAGAATACATCTACATCTTTTAAACAACATGCCCTTTGCTCCAGAAAAAGGAGCACTGTCTCTCTTTTCCATGGCTATTCATTATAAAAAACACTCTCGAAAGATAGTATTAAACAAAGACAGTAAGTTCCTCTCTTACAAATGTGAATAACTGCAAGAGGCCCTTGGGAATTGTCTCCTAACAGGATTGAAATGACTTAGTGATAGTTGAAATTTTGTAGACTCTTATATTCTATCTGTAGCTCACTAGAAGTTCCAAATGAGAAAGTAAGAGCCTAGGAATTTTCTAGGTCCCCTGTTTGTTGGATGGTCTTGAACAACAGTTTGTCTCTTTAGCAGTAGAAAATTACAGAAAAATTCATTCTGCATTTCAACAGTTTTCTTTCTAGCTTAATTCCTTGCTTCTTGTTGCTTAATCAAATAAAGTGAAACCTATAGCATCTGGCACATTTTTCTGGGTCTCTCTTCTCTCCAGGATCTGGGATCCTGGAGACATTCGCAGCCTGGATACATTGGCAGCCTGGATACATCCTGGATACATTGGCAGCCACAACTTTTGATGTCTTTTGTTCCATGAGATTTTTCAAAGCTTTCTTGATTTTTCTGCTTCTTAGCAGAAGTCGTTAGATTCCTGGATCAGAGTCGAGGGACATTTTCTTTTAGTAATAGCAGTGAGAAGTATGTCATAGCACAGTTTTCTTGTTCTAATTCTCCAGACCCTGTCATGCAGAGGTAGACACAAACAGGACCAGTTGACACCTGCACACACAGAGAGGTGTGTAGTCCCCTGAGTTAATTCTTGACAGTTAGTATCACTCTAAGAATTGCCTGGGAGAAGAAATGGCCAATAGGATATCTGCTCATCTCTCTGTGGTTCCAGTGTCTCTGTGATTTTGGGTCCTTAAGTTCTAGAAGCTTCAGCTGATCACCAGTGCCTTAAATCAAAATGTTTTTTATTTTCTTTTTATCTGCATTTTCTACTTTTTCCTGAGAAGGCTATTAGTGTCTGTAAGTAATTACACCTTAGCAGCTTTCAAGTTATTCAATTTAGCTTACACTTAAAATTATGTTACATATTAGTGTCTTATTTTCCATCTTCTTTATGACTATAAGCTCTGCAAAATCAGATTGTTTTGGTGTATTCTTCAATGGAATCCCATTGCCCTGAAAAAGCACATGGCAATTGGTAAACTTTCAGTAATATTAAATAAATAGACATCTGGGTTCATCTAAGTGAAAAATAATAAAATCATAATTTAAAATATTTCAACTGAGTGTCTACTGGCATATCTAATAATTTCTAGTTATACATATATCACTGTTAGTATATATTTTCTCAGTAAAAAATAGCTCGTATTTTTAGCATGTAAGTTAATAAATGCACAGGTGTCTTTAGCTCTAATTAGGGGGAGAGGCATAAGTGTTCTGTGAGTTTAGAAATAGTTACCTTTTTCTCTACAATGTAAAAGAAGGTGTAAATGGAGGTTATTTTGTTCACACATCCTGTTTCTTTCCCACCTTGTAGAGTCCTTTCAACTCTGCAGCTTCATGCTTGCTGCCTTCTTCCTTTGATCAAAAATTACACTCACTTTGGATCCAGTTAAAAACTTATCTTTTATAAAAAGTCTTTTAAGACTTTTTCATGGCGACTCAATTATGCTCATCTCCATGTTCCCACAGCTCTGCATGGAATCTTTTGTTACAGTCCTTATTAAACCATCTTTTAGTTAATTGCTTTCATGGTCTGGGTTCCCACCTGCTTATCGAGCTCCTTTCATAAATATCTTTATGTCTTTAGTACCTAGCACATAGTCAGGCATATAGAAAGTATTTTAGAAAATGTTGGTTAGATGATTTATTAAACTTAGAAAGTTATCCATCTTAGGAGTATACACATTTTAAGAAGGTAAGAACAAAATGAAACTAATTTTGGAATTTTGGCTAGCAATCAGCTGTGTATGGAAGCCACGTAAGAGAAAGGGAGGCCTTCCAGGAGCCACTTGAATCTCTCATTATGTTTACTCATGAACTTATACAGTTTAAATCCTTTTCCCACAACAATTATCCTTGGAATCAGCTTTGATTCAGGGAAAGGGAAGGTATAGGCTGTCTCCATATGGTATAATTTTAAGAGAATTAGCAAGATTTTCCTAACTATTTGCGTTTGCAATTCCGCCTAAAGTCATCTATTGCCTTGTTTTAGTTCTGCAATCATGCTGTAATTTAATCTTTAAACAAAAATATTTTTATGTTGGAACATATATCAATTTATTAAGTAGATACATTCTCTTTGAATAGAAGAATTCTGGTTAGGTGAGACTATACATGTCTTGAAAGAGGCATGAGCTGAAAGGGTAGAGCAGAAATGACAAGGATGGCAAATGGGGAAACCAAAGACCAATGCTGAGTTATTGGCACCTTTGCTGACCCAGCAACCCCACTCTTGGGCATATATCCATACAAAACTTTCCTTAAAAAAGACACATGTGGAGTTCCCGTCGTGGCGCAGTGGTTAACGAATCCGACTAGGAACCATGAGGTTGCGGGTTCGGTCCCTGCCCTTGCTCAGTGGGTTAACGATCCGGCGTTGCAGTGAGCTGTGGTGTAGGTTGCAGACGCGGCTCGGATCCTGCGTTGCTGTGCCTCTGGCGTAGGCCGGCGGCTACAGCTCCGATTCGACCCCTAGCCTGGGAACCTCCATATGCCGCGAGAGCGGCCCAAGAAATAGCAACAACAAGAACAACAACAACTAAAGACAAAAAGACAAAAAAAAAAAAAAAAAAAAGACACATGCACCCGCATGTTTACTGCAGCACTATTCACAATAGCCAAGACATGGAAACAACCCAAATGTCCATCGACAGATGATTGGATTCGGAAGAGGTGGTATATATACACAATGGAATACTACTCAGCCATAAAAAAGAATGACATCATGCCATTTGCAGCAACATGGATGGAACTAGAGAATCTCATCCTGAGTGAAATGAGCCAGAAAGACAAAGACAAATACCATATGATATCACTTATAACTGGAATCTAATATCCAGCACAAATGAACATCTCCTCAGAAAAGAAAATCATGGACTTGGAGAAGAGACTTGAGGCTGCCTGATGGGAGGGGGAGGGAGTGGGAGAGATCGGGAGCTTGGGCTTATCAGACACAACTTAGAATAGATTTACAAGGAGATCCTGCTGAATAGCATTGAGAACTATGTCTAGATACTCATGTTGCAACAGAACAAAGGGTGGGGAAAAAAACGTAATTGTAATGTATACATGTAAGGATAACCTGACCCCCTTGCTGTACAGTGGGAAAATAAAAAAAATTAAAAATAAAAAAAAAAGAAAGATGTGGTGTTTATACACAATAGAATACTACTCAGCCATAAAAAGAACAAAATAATGCCATTTGCAGCAGCATGGATGGAACTAGAGACTCTCATACTGAGTGAAGTAAGAGAAAGAGAAAGATAAACACCATATGATATCACTTATATATGGAATCTCATATATGGCACAAGTGAACCTTTCCACAGAAAAGAATCTCATGGACTTGGAGAATAGACTTGTGGTTGCCAAGGGGGAGGGGGAGGGAGTGGGATGGATTGGGAGCTTGGGGTTAATAGATGCAAACTATTGCTCTTGGAATGGATTTACAATGAGATCCTGTTGTGTATCACTGAGGACTATGTCTAGTTACTTATGATGGAACACGGTAATGGGAGAAAAAAGAATGTATGTATGTATGTATGTATAACTGGGTCACCATGCTGTACAGTAGAAAAAAAAATTGTATTGGGAAAATAACAATAAAGAAAATTTAAAAATAAATAAATGAAGACATCCTTAAAAAATTTAACATTCCTTTGAGGTGCTAAAATTTCCTAATCTGCTAAAATAAATAGCTAATGCAAATAGTGTACTAAATATCTTCTTTAGTGTTTATATAGTAGAATATTAAATGGCTTAGATGTTGAAAAATTTGGAGTTTTGAAGGCTATTTAGGATGAGAACAAATTTCCAGACATGAAAGTATCTCCATGTTTTCTTTTTTGATTTAGCTATTCAAATCACATATGAAAATAGTTGTTTTATCCTATTTTTGCTATTACCACTGAATGTTAAGAATTATAATAGCTTTAATGTAAATAATCTTTTTTGATTTGCTTTTCTTACATTGATGGCAGTTTAAGTATCTTGGACCATGAGTACCTCCATTTGGCATGATGTTGCTATGTACCTGAGAAAGAATTTGCTTTCATAAATAGGCTGATATATGTCTCACACTAGCAATCTTTAGAGGCTATAGATATAGGTAAAAGGATGGTGATGCTAGGCTTTAAGTTGACCACAACCAAAATTAACATCTATAAACTTCATTTTTTTTTTTTTTTGGTCTTTTTGCCTTTTCTAGGACCGCTCCCGTGGCACATGGAGGTTCCCAGGCATGGGGTCCAATCTGAGATGTAGCCGCTAGCCTATGCCAGAGCCACAGCAACGCCAGATCCGAGCCGTGTCTGCGACCTACACCACAACTCACTGTAACGCCGGATCTTTAACCCACTGAGCAAGGGCAGGGATCAAACCCGCAACCTCATGGTTCCTAGTTGGATTCATTAACCACTGAGCCACGACGGGAACTCCCCTATAAACTTCTTTTCTACATGTGCTTACATATGGAGCCATGTGTTCCATATATATGATATGATTAAATGATCCTTAGCTTCTGTGAAAAAAATAGATCTGTATTTTTGCTTTGAAGAGTTTATCTACATAATGACATGTCACCTCACACCTGTTAGGATGGCTATTTCAACAACAGCAAAAAAGATAAGTATTAATGAAATTGTTAAGAAATTGGAAACCTTGTATACTATCCATGGGAATATAAAATGATGCAGCCACTATGGAAAATCATATGGAGGGAGGGTCCTCAAAAATCATAAATAGACTACCACATGATCCAGCAATCCTTTTTTTCTGGGTATATAGCCAAAGGAATTGAAATCAGAATCTCAAAGATATCTGTATCCTTATGTTCATTGCAGCATTACTCACAATAACCAAGACGTAGAAACAACTCAGTTATCCAAATAGATAATGAAAATGTGTCAGAATACTTAAACATTTTAAGAGGGTAGATCTTGTATGAAACATGCTTACAAACACATGTACACACACACAAACACAAAAGCAGAAAGACACAAGAAAACTTTTGCAGGTGATGGATATGGTTATCACCTTAGTTGTGATGTTCAAACTCATGAAATTGTATACATTAAATATATGCAGCTTTTTTTTTTTTGTATGTCAATTATGCCTCAATCAAGCTATGGAGGGAAAAGAAAGAAAATGAGAAGAAGCTTTAAAATAGAATTTATCTCACAGTGGAAGAGTGGAACTAACCATCCGGAGTAGGTGGGTTACAACTAAGCCAAGGCCTTTTTCAGTTCCCCTGTCCCCCAGCCATCTATGGGACTTGAGCTCAATTCATTCCTTACCCAGTCTCTTTGCTTTCCCCGTGGAGTACTTAGTAGCTCATAACCTCACCTGCAGGAGGCAGAAGGGTATAGAAGTTGAACCACAAACTCCAGACTTTGGCTCTTTATAACCTTGGGCAAGAAATAAATCCCCAGACTCTGTTGTACTCATCTGTGAAAGTGAGGTTTAAAAACAATAACTACCTATAAGGTTGTGGTGAGGGCAAAATTAGATAATACACAAAGCACAATGCTGACAGACAACAAACATTTAATAAATAATAGTTGCCATTATTATTATTGTTAATATAATGTTTCCTCCTCCTTATATTTCCACAAAGGGTAGAAAATTAACACTTCACTCTCCTAGAGGAAGTCTTTTGGTGAGTTTATGGGCAGGGCGTCTGTCCTCACTCTATTCCCACCTTCCCATGGTTGAAAGACTAGGCAATTTTATATTAGGGATATTCAATTCCTAATGTGTCCAGCCGAACTCCTCCTTACTTTTAAAATCCTGTTTACCCACAGGGCATAAAATTCTGATATTCTGTACACCAAGCCTGCCTGTGGCTTGCTGTTGTCTAGCTATGCCAGTCTCTAGTTGAGATGAAGTCTAAACATGCTCATTTAACTGCAGATCCTGAGCCACATTCTGCAGTCAGCTTATCAATAGTGTGATATTTTTATCTCCATCTGTTGTGTTTGGTTCAAAGTTGAACACAGAAAAGGAAAGGGTTATTTATTTGCCCCCTTAGTACCCCAAATTTTCATTTTCTGAATTATTGCTGTGTTTTCACTGCTATTAACTGCAGTAACCACTGTGGAATTTCTTTACATTTTGAGCGTTAGGTGTTGTTTCTCCATCTGCTGGCTGCCCCTCTGCCAGGCAATAGCCATTGCCCTTGCTGGACTGCTTCCACAAATGCCTTTGGCCCTGGTCCTATCACAGCTGCAGGCTGATGTGGGAGCTGGTGCTACCTTACACACTTTCTCAGTGTTTACCACTGCCTTTTCTGCCTTTGCCATCACAGAGATATGGATGCCTGGTGTGAACAACAACGGGAAGGCATGTGTCATGCTGCTTAGGAAACAGTATCTTTTAGTCCCAGGCACCATGAATTGGCCCTGGGAACTCTCTTCTGCAAACAGTGACATTTCTCCAGATCATCAGAATATGTGCTGTGTCTAATCTGCCTTCACTGTGAGAATGATTATTTTTACATTCCTATATAGATTTCCTCTTGGTTGAATATACAGATTTCCTCCTAAGAAGCATTCCTATTATTGTGTATCAATACTTAATCCTTCTCTTTTAGGGATCTTTTCCTCTATAGTGAGAAAAACTCTCCTCTCAAGATTTGGCTGACACCTGCTGAAATGTACACCTCTGTCAGAGATTGTATGGCCAGAAGCAAAAGCATATTGTCAGTCATGCAGGAATTTCTTGGCCTATGTTTTGTGCAAACAACTGCTGCATTTTCAATTTTGAACTTGGCAGACCTCATTTTAAATATGCATTGCCAAAAATTATGGCTCATTTACTGTATTTTCCTTCTCCCAATTGGAAGAGTCAAATAGAGAGCTAAAGTGGGGTCAATATGGAGTTGAACCTCCAGCAAATGATGCTATTTTCTTATCAGCATCAGATGTTTTTGGGGTGTTTATGTAGGCTGTTCTCTTTATGTGTGTGTTTGTGTGTGTGTATTTATTTTGTAGCATATAAGTCATAGGTTTTAACAGAGTAGACAACCATGAAATTAATAGTTTGTGATGGTTTATTAATGCCTAGGGAGATTTCTGGTCCAGTAAAACATATGCTGTCTTACAACCTTGTAATAAAATTTATTTCCTTTAGTAAAATTTCTTATATCAGGTATTACTCTTACAATTACCCCCCAGCAGTTAGTGTGAATATTTTATTAAAAGATAAGGGAGAGAATTTATGATAATTGGATCTCAAAAGTCCCCACTCTTTTTTATTAACTTTAATTTTTGATAGCTATGACTGCTGTGGACATAGTTCTGGTGGTCTGCATTTCTGTACCTTTTTTCTATGCCATAGCTTCTCCCTTCCAGTGCACTTTCCATGTACCATTGATGATACAGATCGAGATGTAAATCTGACCATGTTGTACTCCCCTGTGCTCAAATTCTTGCTAGTTCCTAATTTCCCACAGAATGAATCCCCTACTCTTCATCTTATCATAAAAGGAAGGCCCTTCAATATCTAACATGAAACTCTTCCACGCCTTCAACCCTAGAGCTCTTCTTTATAGCCCCTTCACTATTTCTGCCTTAGTCATTCCTTTCCTAGTAACCATAATTCTAATTAAAAGCTCTTTTGGAACATATCATTCACTTCCATGCCTCCGAGAATTTCTTAATGATATTCACATTGAATATCACCTCTAGATTCCTTTCTCTCCCTTGTCTGCTTGGAGGATTCATATCCATCCTTCGGGACCCAACAAAAAGAGCACCTCGTAATGATGTCCTCAAGTCAATTGTAGAATATTTCTTTGTTTGCGTGTTTGTCTAACCAACCAGTTGTGAGCTCTTCAAGGGTGGAGACAGTTCTTTATTCATTAAGTTCTTTCCTAAGATTTATGCTTGTTATATTGGAGTTGGAAGTGGCAGAAGAAAACAGATGTCCATTCCCTTATAAAAAGGTCTGCAAAGACATTGTTTCCTCTCTCTGTTTGTCATCATAAGAGTGATGTGATTATTTCAGAGTCCAGCATGTGTGGATGGTGGTGGCCCCTGCTGCTGAGGCATTCAGACCTAAGCTCCCTCAGCTACTCTTAGCTCTTGAGAGATGCTGCCTCATCTTCTGGCTGACACTTGCTGGTGATATCTTGCTTATGCTCTTTTCCTCTGAGGCTATGCTCTGTCCTGCATTAGTTGACCCATGACTAGCTTGGAGGCTTCAGTCTCATCTTCCCTGTATGGCTCAACCATGTGGACTGAAGGCATTGTCTGCTTTGCCTGAAGAGCTGGTACATTAGGACTTCTCTCTGCTTGGCTGATTTCCCAGGCCTTTTCTCTTAGTATAAACAAATAAATTCAGTTTACCCTCATAGAAACCCTATGTGGTATATACTATAATTAACCTAATTTTACAGAAGGGGGAACTATCTTGCAGAGATACAAAGTAAAAAGAACTAGGATTCAG
The DNA here is from genome assembly GCF_054392235.1 of Sus scrofa. Classification (NCBI taxonomy): domain Eukaryota; kingdom Metazoa; phylum Chordata; class Mammalia; order Artiodactyla; family Suidae; genus Sus; species Sus scrofa. Next base: position 167,372,964 of record NC_139395.1, read on the forward strand.
ATCCAAGAGGACACGAGGGTCATGGCACCAGACTCCATGCTCTTAACCAGGGTACTGCAGAGTCTTAAATAAAACCTGTGCTTAAAATGTGAGAGAAATTAATATATGCCTATTGCCTACAAACATGACAGTTGATTATATGTATTCATTGAATCATTGAATCATCCCACCAAACATGAGAAAGTAGTGCAACCGTGACTCAAATCCTGGTTTTATCACTCTGGAGTAAATGGTTTTTCGCATAATACAATTCCTTTCATAGTTTGTATGCTACAAGTAGTTTCTGAAGATTTGTTTTTAAAGGAGGGGTAACTTATCCACTTTATAAAACTATCCTTAACAAAGGTGACTATGGTAAGGATGAATAATTTTAGGCCCTGAAAAGTTTTCATGTGCACTGACATTTTGTCGCTTTTCAGCCCATGATACCAAATGGCCTAACTTAAAAACAGGGTGGGGGGAGGGGGGCCATGAAAGCATCACAGTTTTTATTGCAGTGGCTCAGAGTCCCCAATATGTAAGGTAGACCAGAATGGATAAGTTGAACTTTTTCAATTATCCACAGAGACCTGCCTTCAAATTTATTGTGGAGGTTGTTGTTGGTGTTGCAGGTATGAACATTTAGTGGTTTGTATTTGTCATCAAAACTAGGTTTTGCCTTTTAAATAGACCATCAAATTAGCACATTGAAGCAACATCCCTCATCCTCATGAAACATTTGAATTACGTACAATGGTACGTGTTTTAATGATTTATTTTAACCATGTTCTTCACCCTGTAGGTTAAAATGAAAGTCACTGAAATAAAGAAGTATAGCATCAAATCGCTCTGTTTCAGATTGATGACAGTGTTAGTATATAAATGGAGAGATGATTTGATAAATTTTGTTCTTCTGTTTGTTTTTTGAGGCCCCTTTAATTGTCTATTAAAATTTGTTAGGTTAAAACATCAGTTGACAATGGAATATTTCTTTTTTTCTTTTCATGTCTGGATACTGTTTTTCCAGATTATCTGACTTTCCTGGGAGCCATGACTCTGGCTACAACATGAAGACTGCCCACTGTCCTTGCTATACTTCTAGAGGAGACTTTAGTACACTCAGGGAAAGAAAGCAAAGGACTAGACTTTTGGCATAACTATCTTTGGGCCTATGAATGAATGCTTCCCTGGCATTGGGAAGCTGGTGGCAAGATACTAGAACTACAAATGGGCTATGGGGAAATACATTCAATGAAGGAAACAAAATCTCTGAAAAGACTGAACACAAAACAGATAATCTTAGCTTCTGCTGTGACTTATAGACCCAAATAAGGCACTTCTTTGAGTTCTCTGGTACCTTTGCAATTGAAGGCTTTCCTTGAATGAATACAGTGCAAGTGGATCCATTGGTTGTATAAAAATAAACTACTTATTTCTTATTTCTGTGCTGAAAAGTTATCTGACTTACGTATCAACTATGGCCTCAGGGATGTCAGCCAGTATCCTGTGGTATGTTCAGCCCTGCTCTTAAGCCCTGTCAGTGAGGTAGTCATAGAGTTCCATCCCAATGGAAGTGGAAGTTATTTTCACCTTAAATTTTCTTTCAAAATTTCAAGGATAAAGACAAGTTGTATTGGATTTTAAGAGACACATCTGGTGTGCCTTGGGCTGGAGGCCAGATATTTTTACCCTTGAGTTTTCATATCATTGTACAAATGTCAATATTTTAGATAACTCTGCATTTGATGGCAATGACTTTCCTAAAGTGTTGGGGAGTGTCTTTTGTTTAGGTGCAGTTGTAGCCCAGTACTACAGATGATATACTGACTATAAGAGAAAGTTTGATTCAAGGTTGCACAGCTGGTAGGTTTGTGATAATACTAACATCCTTTGGCCTTTTGTCAGATATTCTTTCTTTTATACTACACTTTTTAAGGATGTTTAATGAATTTTAAAATTAAGTCGTATGGGGTATAAGACAGGCTACAAGGATGTATTTGAATCTTCTTAAACCAGAGACAGCTAGTTGTGCTTAATATTCATTATCCTTTTCGTATGTAATAATAGAACCCCTAATTTTAACTTGGTGCATAGTTAAAGGGTACATGTCCCTTTCAGTTATAGGTAGCTCTGTGGCTAAACTCCAGTGGGATTTGGGGAAGGAATGTTGTGTACGACTGCCTGGTCACACCTTTAGAGGAAAGGTATGATCATACATTTTCCTTTATCTTTCCTTCTCATGAGGATAGTTATATGGTCATGCTCCATTTTGAACCATACTAGTAAGGGCAAAATCCTAAAGATAGAAAAGAAGTTAGTAGGAACTTTGTTCCTTGATAGTAGGAACTGTTTGACAGCCCTGGTTTGTTTATGCCTAGACTTTTATGCAAGATAGAGATAAACATTTACCTTGCTCTAATCACTGATACTTAGATCTCAGTTACAGCAGCTGAACAGTGCAATTTAATAATTTGCAGATTTAATGCTGCAAGTTAATATTTTATAACCTCCAGATTTAAATGCAATATATGGATGCTATGCTTGTGTAAATGTCTAGCAGTCTTGCCATTAAACTGTTACCATCACGTTACAGTGGATGACTTTCCTTCACTCAGGCTTCTTCCAGTAACTTACCCAGTATGATCCCTGATGTTGCCTCTTTAACATTCTGTAGTGCTCTCTCCTCTCAGTGGGCTCCAGCCATACTTAGACCTCTTTGCTCTTCCTAAGCATTCCTTAGGAGGGATGCTCTGTGCTCCCTCTTTAGGGTATATGTTGTTTTGTTGTTAGTTTTTTTTTTTTTTAATCTCTATTTTGCAAATCTCTTTGCCTAGCAATTTGCATATATCTTGTTTCCACAATTTTAGAATTTTGCTCAGTTGTCACTTTTTCACTTTGTCTTTCCCTGACCACTTCAGTGAATTTCATTCTCCATAGCTTGATACTCACAGCCTCTTTGTACACTCACTTTTTCTCTATTTATTTATCTCTATTTTTTACTCCTACTGAAACACTAGCTTTGTGAGAGCAGGAACTTTGCCTATTAGTTCATTGCTGTGTTCACAGCACACTGTCTGGAACCTAGAGATCACTGGATTAATTAATACCTACTGAATGGATGTATATATTGACCACTAAGTGTGTGGATGGATGTAAATGATGTATATCTACTTAAAGGTGATAAATTCTGATACTCATGTTGTTTTCTAATAAATCTGTAAAAGAAATATGTTGGCTTTTCTAGAAATATATTCTCTTTCAGTGAAGCTATGATGGATTAAAATTTCATAGACTGATAGGAAAATCTTGTACATTAACATACATTATTAAATTTCCTTAAAAGATTACTAATCTCTGATCTTGAAATAATTAGAAAAAATCCTAAAATTGCAGTGTTTTAGAGAACCGTTTATTACATATACTCTGAAATATATTGCATATTTTCATATTATATTTTCTATCTTTATTTTCCCAATGTAAGAAATCAGTCCTAAATCAGCCTTGAAAATAAAAGTAAATGCAGAACAAATAATCCTTTTTTTTGTAATGCCACTATAGTGGGAATGGATTTAATGTGCTATATTTGAATTTCAAAGGTGTCACTTTTGTAAGTCAAATTAAGCCAGCTTTGAGTACTGAGTCCTGGGGTTAGACTGGAAATTGGGTATCTGGCTTTTAAGATGCCTTCCTCTATTCAAGAGCTCTGGGCTTACATAGATCTGGAAAGCTAGGAGGAGGACTCATTCCTAGTCCAAGGGAGTTGTAATCCATACCACTGCATCAGATACAAATGTAACTCCATATTGGGCTCTGCTGCTCTGCATGAATTAGTGCTGTCCCTCACAGCCAGGCTCCTTGCTGACATAGATTCAACCATACATCTTTGGTCTCTGATTTCAAATCATGATGCTAACTTTCCCACTCCATCAGCCCTCTAAACTTGTTTCTACCTTTTGAGGAAACTCCCCAAATCTTGTTCTCTCTCTTACATATAGGAAACTGCTTCCTTTTTCCAGTGTACTCTATAAAGTCTGAGTGAGCCATAAAACACCATCCTATAGTCTTGAAAACAAGCTATTTATTTAAGCTCTAATAAGACACAAATTAAGGAGTTTAATTAGACTTTTAAGGAGATATTTTAGTCAGAGAAAAGTTATGAAGGACTTTAAAATGGTCAAACAAGATTACTAATTGTTCTACCCTTTACATTCTTTTTAGCTATCTTGTGTTTTATTTGAGCTAGTTTACATAGCTATTTTTAGAAAAATGATAATAATACAAGAAATTTTTGTTCACAGAAATACAAATGAAATGCCAGTTGGAATGTAATTAGTTATTGTCTTATAGATATTGACCAATTTTCCATCTTTTTGTAAATTCATTTCAAAATCCTAATTGCGTATATTTGACAAATTAGAGTTTAACATGTTACTAGTTTAGTCATTACTACAAGTTAAATATAGCATTTGACATGCATTAGCTTTATATTTGTATTAGAGCCATGATTTTATCTTTTAAAAAATCCTTTACATTAGAGGCATAATGGTGACTTCTGCTTATGAAGGGGCCATGGAAAGGCAATGCATGATTACTATTCTTTCTTAGAACATACAGTGTAGACTAAAGCAAAATAGAACCAAAGTCATTGATTTGAGCCCTCTCCCTTTTTTTCTTGATGAGTCTGGCTAAGGGTTTATCGATTTTGTTAATCTTTTTAAAGAACCAGCTTTTAGTTTCATTGATCTTTTCTGTTGTTTTCTTTGTTTCTATTTATTTATGCTCTGATCTTTATGATTTCTTTCCTTCTACTCGCCTTGGGATTTGGTTGTTCTCTCTCTAGTTGCTTTAGGTGTAAAGTTAGGATGTTTATTTGAGATTTTTCTTGTTTCCTGAAGTAGGCTTTTATTGCTATAAATGTACCTATTAGAACTGCTTTTGCTGTATCCCATAGGTTTTGGATCATTGTGTCTTCATTTTCATTTGTCTCTCAGTATTTTTTGATTTCTTCCTTGATTCCTTCATTGACTCATTCTTTGGTTTTTTAGTACCATATTTTTTAGTATCCATGTGTTTGTGTTTTTTGCACTTTTTTTCCCTTGTCATAGATTTCTAGTTTTTTAGTGTTATGGCCAGAAAAGATGCTTAATATAATTTCAGTTTTCTTAAATTTACTGAGTCTTGATTTGTGGCCCAGACTGTGATCTATCCTAGAGAATGTTCTGTGTGCACTTGAGAAGAATGTGTATTCTGCTGCTTTCAGAAAGAATATTCTATAACTGTCATTTAAGTCCATCTGGTCTAATGCATCATTTAAGCCTGTGTTTCTTTGTTGATTTTCTGTCTGGATGATCTGTCCATTGCTATAAGTGGGGTATTAAAGTTCCCCACTATTATTGTGCTATTATAGATTTCCTCTTTTATGGCTATTAGCAGTTACCTTATATGTTGAGGTGCTCTTATATTGGGTGCATATATACTTATTGTTATACCTTCTTCTTGGATTGAGCCTTTGATCATTATGTGATATTATTCTTTTTCTCTTGTAACTGTCTTTATTTTAATGTCTATTTTGTCTGCTCCACCTTTCTTTTGATTTCTGTTTGCATGGAATATATTCCTCCATCCTCTCACTTTAAGTTTGTATGTGTTTCTAGAACTGAAGTGGGTCTTTTATAGATAGCATATATGTGGGCCATGATTTTATATCTGTTTAGCCAGTCCATGTCTTTTGGTTGGAACATTTCATCCATTTGCATTTAATGTAATTATTGATATGTAGGTTCTTTTTGTCATTTTGTTAATTGTTTTGGATATGGTTTTATTTTTTTATTTTTATTTTTTTTATTTATTTATTTTTTGGTCTTTTTTCCCTCTTTCTTCTCTTGTGCTCTTATAGCATTGTGTTTGGATTGCTTTTTATTATTTGTGTGTGTATCTGTTGTAGATTTTTGGTTTTTTGGTTAGCTGTTACCATGAGGTTTTGATATAGGAATCTGTATATATACAAGATTGTTTTAAGTTTCTGTTCTCTTAATTGCTAATACTTGTTTTAAGTTACTGGTCTCTTAATTGCTAATATATCTCCAATACCGTGTGTTTTTACCCTCCTCTTCTCATGATTGCTGGTTTTGATATCATATTTCTGTGTGGCTAATTTCCTACCTTTACTACATATTTGTCTTTACATATGATCCTTCTTATCCTTAGTTTTCTTGTTTCTAGTTGTGGACTTTGCTTTTCCACCTTGGAAAGTTATGTTTATTTGTTGTAAAGGTGGTTTGGTAATGCTGAATTCTATTAGCTTTTGCTTGTCTGTAAAACTTTTGCTTTCTCCATCAAATCTGAGTGAGAGCATGAGAGCCTTCATGGACAGAGTATTCTTTGTTAAAGCTTTTTTCCTTTCATCTCTGTAAGTATATTGTGCCACTCCCTTTGGGCCTTCTGAATTTCTGCTAAAAAATCATCTCATAACCTCATTAAGGGTTCCCTTGCTTGTTATTTGTTGCTTTCCCTATCTGATTTCAGTATTTTCTCTTTGTCTATAATTTTGGTCAGTTTGATTTGTATGTGGCTTGTGGTGTTCCTCCTTGGGTTTATTCTATATGGTATGTGTTGTGCTACCTGATCTTGAGTGAGTGATCCTTTCCCATGTTAGGGAAGTTTTTTGCTATTATCTCTTCAAGTACTTTCTCTGGCCCTTTCTCTCTTCTTCTGGTGCCCTATAATATGAAGGTTGGTGCATTTAATGTTGTCCAAGAGTGCTTGTAGACTGTCCTCATTTCTTTTCATTCTTTTTTCTTTATTCTCTGCTGCATCAGAGATTTCTAACAGTCTGTTTTCTATCTTACTTATCATTTTTATGCCTCCTGTATTCTGCTATTGGTTCCTTCTAGTGAATTTTTCATTTCAGTTATTGTGTTGTTCATCTCTGCTTGTTTATTTTTTAAATATTCTATTTCTTTGTTAAATGTTTCTTATAATTTATCAATCTTTGCCTCCAGTTTTTTCTGAGATTTTAGTTTCTTATCTCTACTTCACTTAGCTGTTCTTCTGGGGTTTTGTCTTTTACCTTCATGTGGCTCATATTTCTCTGCCTTTTCATTTTGTCTAGCTTTCTGTGTGGTCTCCTTTTTTTGGGGTGGGGGTTACAGGAATGTAGCCTCTCTTGTTTCTGGTGCCTGCTCCCTTGTGGGTGATGTTAATGTAAGGGCTTGTGGCAGGCTTCCTGATGGGAGGGACTGGTGCTGGCCTACTGGTTGGTGGAGCTGAGTCTTGTCCTCTGGTGGGGGGGCTTTGTCTCTGGGTGTGATTAGAGGTGGCTTTGTGCCTGAAAGGACTTATTTAGCTTATTTGCTGATGGGTGGGGCTGTGCTCCCACTCTGTTTTTTGTTTGGCTTGGGGCTTCTCAGCCCTAATATGTGGGGCCAGATTCTTCCAAAATGGCTGCCTCCAGGGGAGTGCACAGTAGTGATTATTCCCTGAGACTTCTGCCTCCAATGTCCTGTTCCCATAGTGAGCCACAGCTGACTCCTTTCCCAGAAGACTCTCCAAGACTTGTCCCGCCCAGATTCTTATGGAGTCCCTGCTTTGCCCTGGAACCCAATGTACAGACTCCAAGAGTGGAGTCTCTGTTTTCCTCAGTCTTGCAGAACTCCTACATTCAAGTCCTGCTGGCTTTCAATGCCAAATTCTCTGGGCAGGGGGTCCTCCTCAGAATGCCAGACCCCCAGGCTGGGAAAATGACATGGGGTATGGAATGTTCATTCCTGTGGGAGAGCCTTTTCAATATATTTTCCAGTCTGTGGATCACCCATGCTGCGGGAATGGGATTGCTTATAGCACGAAAGCACCTCTTCTACCATCTCAGTATGGCTTCTGCTTTGTCTTTAGGGGTAGGATGTCTTTTGTGGTAGCTTTCAGTCTATTTTGTTGATGGTTGTTCGCCATTTATATGTAATCTTGGTATTTTTATCTGTCCTTCTGATTTGCCATCTTGTCTCTCAAACCCAGAATCAAAAATATTAATCACAAAGGGCAGCAGTTAGACTGTTTTTTTTTTTTTTTTTAACCAGTTCTGCAGCATAGGGAAGTTACTGGGCCAGGGACCAAACCTATGCCACAGCAATGACCTCAGCCCCTGCAGCAACAGTGCTGAATCCTTAACCTGCTGCACCAGAAGGGAACTCCCTAAATGGTTCTTTTTAATTCACCATTATCCAGTCTTTTTACGTCTACCAGCTAAAGAATGTCACTCTCCATCTAACTCTATAAGGATTGAGCCCTTATCCACTGACTTTCAGCACACCCTGAAAGGACTTTAGGTTGTAGATCAGAAATGAGACAGTCTATGCTCGAAGAAACACTGGCAGAATGGGCTTTCAGATAGTTAGATATTTTCAGGAGAAAAAATTTGTAAACTTGGCTTCTTGCATCATCCCATACATAGAAAAATTCAAAAACCATTTACTATGATACCTGTTTCTTATAGTCAAGTATCAGCAACTTTCTACTGATATGTGTTCTTGGTTCTATGTACCATCTTCATTAAAAATCATAACTATACTGCCCTTCCCCTTTACCTATTCTGAACAGTTTCTCAGAGCTATCTTTCAGGCTATAGTCCTCAGTAAAGCACTGAATAAACCTGACTCATAGCTTTTATGTTTTGCTTTTTTTTTTTTTTTTTTTTCGTTGACATGGCAGAATTCCAAGTTTTCATAATGTTATAAAAGAGGTATTTTATAAAAACAACAGCTTTATCTTCATGATCCTTTGCCGCATACTAAGAAAAGTTTAGAATCAATATCTATATACATATATGGAAGAAAAAGACTAAAAATGTTGAATAAAACCTTCAAAAGTCTGTAATTAATTTGAATTATATTAAAATGAAATATGTGGAAATTCATTCCAGATCTGGGCTAAATTTTACTTTTGCATATAAAAGTTAACATATTTAAAACTTTTTTAATAGAAAATTCTTAATTATTAACATAAAAATGATTTTGGGGATCTAATCACACTGTTAAATAACAAATATTCAACTGAGTAAGTTTTAAAGACCTAACTGACTTTATTGACTGAGTCATGCCTTGGGCAGCATTTCCATCCTGTTCAAAAAGGAAGGTGTTAAAGGCAGGCGGGAGAGGGAAAAGGAGAAAACAGATGACCTCATCTTCCTTTGGTTGATGGAAAAGGGTCTATATGTCAGATTACCTCATTGGTGCTGACCAAAAAATTTTAGACTTACATATATAGTTTGCATTCCTAGGGAGTTTGTAACTGCAATTAGATTAAGTATTTAGCCTTGGTTTGTTGATGTGGGCTTAGTACAAGTACTCCATTTTGGGCTTATTATTTCTTTTTTAACAATACTATTAAGAATGGAATGGTGATTAGTATCCTAAGAAAACTCCATTAATATGCTTATATCATAGATCATCATATCATGAAATATGTTTCCAAAGCCAGAAGTTAGTTGGGATTAATTTTAATGGAAATTAGTATTGAGAAATTATATGTGATTTTTGATAGAAATTTTCAAAATTTCCAAACTTTCTTCTTTTCTAAAATTTATTTTCTAACTAATTTTCTCAAATTATCCTATTATAGAAAATATTTAATATAGTTTTATTTTTTTCATTGTTGCTCATTAAGAGGTGTGTGGATGAGCAGTACCAGTGACAATTGGTTTTCAATATTTCCACCTGAGAAAGAGTCATCTCCACTTGATTTTTCCCTGACCCATGGTTTGGAAAGGCTCTATGATTATTAAAATAGACCAATATGGAAGAGGTTAAAAAAATCAAATATTAAAAATTCCAAATACTGATAATTCAGAACCTAATCATTTATTTTATTTTATGTTTTATAATTTATTTTTTATTGTTATTTCCCCCAACACACTTTTTTTTTTCCATTGTACAGCATGGGGACCCAGTTACACATACATGTATGTGTAATTTTTTCTCCCATTGTCGTGCTGTGTTGTAAGTATCCTAGACATAGTTCTCGGTGCTACACAGCAGGATCTCATTGTTAATCCATTCCAAGAGCAATAGTTTGCGTCTGTTAGCCTCAAGCTCCCAATCCCTCCCATTCACTCCCCCCCTCCCCTGGGCAACCACAAGTCTATTCTCCAAGTCCATGATTCTCTTTTCTGTGGAAAGATTCATTTGTGCTGTATATTACATACCAGATATGAGTGATATCGTATGGTATTTGTCTTTCTCTTTCTGACTTACTTCAGTCAGGATGAGAGTGTCTAGTTCCATGCATGTTGCTGCAGATGGCATTATTTTGTTCTTTTCTATGGCTGAGTAGTATTCCATTGTGTATATATACCACCTCTTCCGAATCCAATCATCTGTCGATGGACATTTGGGTTGTTTCCATGTCTTGGCTATTGTCAATAGAGTTGCAGTGAACCTGCGGGTGCATGTGTCTTCTTTAAGGAAAGTTTTGTCTGGATATATGCCCAAGAGTGGGACTGCTGGGTCATATGGTAGTTCTATGTATAGATTTCTAAGGTACCTCCATACAGTTCTCCATAGTGTCCATACCAGTTTGCATTCCCACCAACAGTGCAGGAGGGTTTCATTTTCTCCACACCCCCTCCAGCATTTGTTATTTGTGGACTTACTAAAGATGGCCATTCCGACTGGTGTGAGGTGGTATCTCATGATAGTTTTGATTTGCGTTTCTCTAACAATCAGGGATATAGGGCATTTTTTTATGTGCTTGTTGGCCATCTGTATATCTTCTTTGGAGAAATGTCTATTCAGGTCTTTTGCCCATTTTTCCATTGGGTTGAAGGCTTTTTTGCTGTTGGGTTGTATAAGTTGTTTGTATATTCTAGAGATTAAGCCCATGTCGGTTGCATCATTTGAAACTATTTTCTTCCGTAAGTTGTCTTTTTGTTTTCTTTTTGGTTTCCTTTGCTGTGTGAAAGCTTCTCAGTTAGATTAGGTCTCATTGGTTTATTTTTGCTTTTATTTCTGTTGCTTTGGGAGACTGACCTGAGAACACATTTGTAAGGTTGATGTCAGAGAATGTTTTGCCTATGTTCTCTTCCAGGAGTTTGATGGTGTCTTGTCTTATGTTTAAGTCTTTAAGCCATTTTGAATTTATTTTGGTGCATGGTGTGAGGGTGTGTTCTAGTTTCATTGCTTTGCATGCAGCTGTCCAGGTTTCCCAGCAATGCTTGCTGAATAGACTGTCTTTTTCCCATTTTATGTTCTTGCCTTCTTTGTCAAAGATGAATTGACCATAGGTGTCAGGGTTTATTTCTGGGTTCTCTATTCTGTTCCATTGGTCTGTCTGTCTGTTTTGGTACCAGTACCACACTGTCTTGATGACTGTGGCTTTGTAATATTGCTTGAGGTCTGAGAGAGTTATGCCTCCTGCTTGGTTTTTGTTTCTCAGGATTGCTTTGGCAATTTGGGGTCTTTTGTGGTTCCATATAAATGTTTGGATTGTTTGTTCTAGTTCTGTGAAAAATGTCCTGGGTAATTTGATAGGGATTGCATTGAATCTGTAGATTGCTTTGGGTAGTATGGCCATTTTTACAATATTAATTTTTCCAATCCAGGAACATGGAATATCTTTCCATTTCTTTATGTCTTCTTTATCAATAGTTGGCCAAAGTAGGATGGAAAACTATTTTTAATTATTTTGAGGGGAAATAAAAGAGATTATGTCAAAATCATAAACTTAAAATAACTCTTATGTTAAGCAGCATGATGAAGAGGAGAATTTCTGAACAGATAGAATATTAAGTCCTTCAGTAGCTATTCCATGTAATGCTTTGACATTTTCAATGGTTTAAAAATTGAAAAAGCTGAGATCTGAACATTGTTAGGTACCTTTAGAACTAGTTAAGCAAAGGATAGTAGATTGCACAAAGCAATAGTGATGATTAAAATACTTTGATTTGGGGGGGGGAAACTAAGATGAAATAACTACAGCTGAGTAACTATTAAAGAAATGCATTTTTGCCCTCAGATATATGGATTTATAAGATAGGGTAAATTTTTTTTAAGGCCGCCAGATAAGTAAGTTTTATAATCTGCCCCAAATACATCACACGAAAACATGAATACCAGCTAATTGGGATACACTGATAGAGAATAGTTTATGTGATGTATTTTCTGAATGAAATAGAGCTTTTAAAAACAGCTTTGTTATGCTATTAATATCTGTGTTTTAGAAAAAGTTGAGTGTGGATATAAATAAATTCATGTTTACCACTTATTGAGGATTTACTCAATACGAGACACCAGCCAAGTCATTTTTCATGTTTCACCTCATTTAATCCTCACAGTATTCCTAAGAAATGTCACTGAATCCTTAGTCTCTTTCGATTATGCTAATGTTAGCATTCTGCCTAACTGCAGCAGTTTCTCTGCTCTGTTATTTTTTATCCCTCACCCATCTCTCTCTCTCTTTCACTCTCTCTCTCTCTGCTCATGGATATCATATATAAAAAGACAATTCAGTCTCAGTGAGAAACAACTATTTCCCTTTCAAAAAATCCTTTGCATCATAATCATAATTTTTACTACTTTTGAGCATATTTTATAGGATAGTCAGTGTTCTAAACCTTTCCATATGTCTTTTTATTTAATCTTCAGGACAACTCTATGTGATAGATATTATTGTCACCCCCAGTTTTCTGTCTGGAGAGCACAGAGCCAGACAAGTTGTATAGATCATCCAGTGCTTCAAAACTGTAGGTGGCAGATCTGGGATTATAGTTTTCTTTGTCTGACTTCAAAGTTTATTCTTGTTAATTTCCTGGAAATTGATATTATTTGTTACTCCATTTTTATACACACACACATTTGAAATAAAATTTACATGTAATGAATGAAGAGATCCCAAGTGTAAAATTCAATGAGATTTGATAAATGAATCTCTGTCTAATCACCACAGAGTCATATAGAACATATAAATCACTTCAGAAAACTTCTTTATCTTCCTTCAAGAGAATCTGCAATCAAATAGGTTAACATTGTTCTGAGTATTATTACCATGGAGTAGTTTTCCCTCCTCTTAAACTTCATATAAATAGAACTATAGAGTATATACTCATTTATATCTGACTTCTTCCACTCACATAATGTTTTCAAGATTCAACCATGTTGTGTGTATGAACAGTTCATTTTTGTCAAACTTGTATTGCTTATCTCTTGCTAATGTTTATATAAGTATTTTCTGGTTTTAATCCTGTTGTAAATGAAATTTTTGTTTTTTTTTGAATTTTATTTTTTTCTGCTAATGTATTGAAATGCCATTGAATTTTTGATCATACCCTTCATAATTGGTATTTTCATGTATTAGTTATTTTCTGCTGAATTGTGTTCTCTCAAAATTCATATGTTGAAGCATAATCCGTAATACCTCAGAATGAGGGTTTTTGGAGACAGGGCCTTTAAAAGGATGCCTAAGTTAAAACAAGGCCTTTAGAGTTGGCCCTAAGTCTATTTGACTGGTATCCTTGTGAAAGAGGAAATTTAGATACGCAAAGAGACACTAGGTATGCACACACACTGTGTTAGCCATCTCCAAGCCAAGGAGATCAGCCTCAGAAGAAACTAAACCTGCCCACAGACTAAGTTTGATTTCTAGCCTCCAGAAATTTGAGAAAATAAATTTCTGTTGAACAAGCTACTCAGACTATGATATATTGTTAAGGCAGCCCTAGAAAACCAGTATAGTTCTTATATATTTAGGGCTAGATTCCTTAGGACTTTGAGGGCATACGTGTTTATGTCCATATCAAATACATAGAAACTTTGATTTCTTCAATTACAATCTTCATGTCTTTTTTTAACTTCATTTGTTTTAGCTAGATGTATCATAATAGGTGACAAATAATGAAAATAAATAGAAAATAACCATATATTCCTTGTTTTCAATCTTAGGGGGAAAGTGTTCAGTATTTCATATTAAAATTATATATGATGCCAGCTGAAGGTTTTTCATGTATGCCATTTTTTCATAATGGATGCTCCCTTCTGTTCTTAGATTTCTGAGTTTTTTTGTTAAATAAAATCAAGCACTTTATTTGAAATTGGAGTGATTATGTGATTTTTTTTCTCCATATTTTGTTAATATGGTGGAGTACATTTATCTTCAGATAAAAAACCAACCTTGTGCTCCTGGGATAAACCTTGATGTATTTTTTTAATGCATTGCTGAATCCTATGTTTTAAAAAATTTGTCAAGGAATTTGTTTCCATATTCATGAGAGATTTTGTTCTGTGATTTTCTTTTGTAGTAATTTTTTTTGCCAGGTTTTGGCATGAAAGTTATGCTGGTATCAGGAAATAGGTTAGGAAGTATACTTTCTGTTTTCTGAAGGATTTTATGTAACATTGACATAATTTCTCCCTGCAATATTTGATAGAATTGATCATTGAAATGATTTGGATTGAGGTTTTAGATAAAAAATTCATTGTCTTTAATATATACAGGACTATTCATATTTTCAATTTCCATGTTTTAGTTTTGTTAAGTTGTGTTTTTTCATTTAATCCATAATATTGAGTTTATTCTCATACAATTGCTTTATTAACACTTTTATGTCTCTAGTATATATGGTGGAATTTGCTTTTAATTCCTTGCCTGTTAATTTGTATTTCTCTTTTAATTTCTGGACCAGTCCAGCTATTTCTGCTTTCCATTTCTTTAATTTCTGTTGTTATTTTTATTATTTACTTTTGCCTATTCACTTTATGTATTATTTGCTCTTCTTTTTATTTTCTTTTTTCTTTTTTTGGCTGCACCTGCAACATATGGAAGTTCCTGGGCCAGGGATTGGATGCGAACTATAGCTATGACCTACACTGCAGCTATGGCAATACTGAATCCTTTAACCCACTGCACCAGGTTGGGGATGTAACCAGTACCTCCACAGTGACCTGAGCCACTGCAATTGGATTCTTAACTCACTGTGCTACAGGGGGAACTTCTGCTCTTCCTTCTTCCAATTTCCTAAAGTGATCATTGAAGTCATTAATTTAGACCTTTCTCCCTTTTTAGTATGTTTTTAAAGCTATGAATTTCCTTTTAAGCACTCATTTTATTATTTTGATATAGCATATTTTTATTATTGATTATCATTAAATCAGAAATAAGTTCCAATGTCCTTGTAGTTTCTTCTTAGATCGATGTTATTTATTTATTTATTTATTTATTTATTGCTCACCCACAGCACGTGGAAGCTCCTAGGCTAGGGGTTGAATTGGAACTACAGCTGCTGGCCTACGCCACAGCCACAGCAATGCCACAGCAACGCCACATCTGCAACCTACACCACAGCCCATGGCAACGCCAGATACTCAACCCACTGAGTGAGGCCAGGGATGGAACCTGTATCCTTGTGCATCCTAGTCGTGTTTGTTACCACTGGGCCACTATGGGAATTCCAGATCCATGTAATTTAGACTACAGTGTAGAATTGTTTTATTTTCTTATATTTTGAGCTTTTTAGATATCTAGATTATTATTAATTTTTAACATTATTATTGATTTCTAGTTGAATTTTTATGTGAATTAATTTTGAACATCTTGCTGTTTAAGATTATTTTCTTGGCCAGATATGACTAATCTTGCTGAATATCTCATGTGAGTATTTAAAGATAGTTTTTTCCACCTTTGTTGCTTGGAGTGTTTGTTCTATGAATGTTAATTAGAATAAGCAATTTGACATATTTTATGAATTTTCTAGTTTTTGTCTAGCTTTTTATATCAATTACTGAGAAAAATGTTTAAACTTTCAGCCATGACTATGTCTTTCTCTTAATTTTTTTTTGTTTCTTGTGTTTGGAAGCTTTGCTATATATACACATTTATGGTTGTTATGTCTTCTTGATGAATTAGGTCTTTTATTATTACAAAATGTTTCTCTTAATTCCTGGCAGTATTCCTTGTCTTGAAATCACAGTTTTCTTATGAATATATCCATTTTAGTTTTCTTATGATTACTATTTGAATGGCATATTTTAACCTATTTCTTCATATTTACCAAGTCTTTTAAATGGGCACTATATAGTTGGGTCTGTTTCCCCTATCAATTCTAACAAATTTTTCGTTTTAATTGGAGTATTTAGTCATTTACATTTAGTCTGATTATTAGATCAGTTTGAATAATGCTTATCATTATGCCATCATTTTCTATTTTTCCAATATTATTTGTATTTCTTCTTTCCTGCCCTTTAAAAAAAAGAGTTTACTATTCCTGTTCAGTTTTCTAGGTTCTTTTTTGCATTGACTTTAGTTGTATACCTTTTGTTATTTTTACTGGTCACTCTAGGCATTATACATGTATCTTTAATTTTGCAATCTGCTTCGAGTTAATTGTACCTTATTATCCTCTGTATTTTGTTTTATTGTTTTAATGCATTTTATATTTACATATATTATAAATCCAACAACATAAGCTATATTCTTTTGCTTTTAACAGGCATTAGTCCTTTAAAGAAATTAAGAGATAATTTTGGTTTTACATTTACTCACATATTTATCATTCCCAATGATGTTTTTTTCTGTATATTTATATTTCATCTTACATATTTACCTTTAGATTGTAGACTCCCTTTTCCATTTTTTAGTAATATAGATCTGATGTTTGATGGTGATGCCTTCTCTCAATGTTCTGTTATCTGAAAATGACTTTATTTCTTAATTTCTGAATTACATTTTATATAGAGAAAAGGATTCAGAATTGACTTATATTGTATAGGATATCAAATATATAGTTCCCTTGTCTTCTGGTTTTTATTGCTTCAGGTGAGAGCCAGCTCTCCTATGTATATTTATTCCTCTCTGTTATTTGACTTTTTATGTCTGGCTGCTTACAGATTTTTGTCTTTGGTTTTCAGCAGTGTGACATAATATACTCAGGTGTGGTTTTCTTTCTGTTAACCCAGTTTGGATTTAATATAGGTTGACAAATTTGTAAGGTGATATTTTAACAAAACTTGATAAATGTTTGGCTATTTTTTGGGAGTTCCCGTCGTGGTGCAGTGGTTAACGAATCCGACTAAAACCATGAGGTTGAGGGTTCGGTCCCTGGCCTTACTCAGTGGGTTAAAGGATCTGGCGTTGCTGTGAGCTGTGGTGTAGGTTGCAGATGCAGCTCGGATCCCACGTTGCTGTGGTTCTGGCGTAGGCTGGTGGCTACAGCTCCGACTGGACTCCTAGCCTGGGAACCTCCATATGCCGCAAGGAGCAGCCCAAGAAATGACAAAAAGACAAAAAGACAAAAAAAAAAAAAAAAAAAAAAAAAAAAAGGTTTGGCTATTTTTTGAACCATACTTTATTTTTTAGTTCACTTTTCTCTTTTCTTCCCTTCAGGACTCTACTTCATACAGTTAAACTGATGCATATTGCCCAATAGGTCACTGAGAAGTTGTTTTTTATTGTTCAGTCTTTTATTTTTCAGTTCTTTAGATAAGGCAGTTTCTGTTTATCTGCCTTTAATTTTCCTGCTCAATTCTCTTTTCTCTCCAATCTGCTTTTATGTCCATCAAGGAAAATTTTTATATTATATACTGTAATTTTCCATTATAGAATTTTCAATTAGTCCTTTATTAAAATAGTTTCCATTTTCTATGTTAAAATTTCCTATTTTTTATTTATGGTAAGCATATATTTGGTTTACTACATTGAGCCTAACTGAGAAAAAGTAATATAAATGTGACTTCTACCATACCATATGTTTTTGCTTTTAATAAAATGTCTTCTAGTTTTTGCCTTTTTGTTCACTCTCCAGTACATTTGCTTCAGATAGTATAATTATTATCTGCAAGAGGGATGGTCTGATAATAGGATGCCACATTAATCCATTTAGACCAAATGGCTTAAGATTTGTGGTATTGAATGGGCTATGCTAGTTTGCCATCTTCTTTCAGTCTCTCTCTTTGATCACCTACCCTAAAGCTTAATCTTCAGGCCTACTGCTCTGCTAAGGAATCTTATCTTTAAATTCCTGACCATAACACATTTAAAATGTTTCCAGATCTTGCTCATCACAGCAAAAAGGACCAAAGGAAAACCTGGTCAATCATGCATGATTCTGGTCTAGAACGTTTGTCTGGAGTTCTTCCTTTTCTTTTTCTCTTCCTCTCTTTACAGCAACCCAAACCCCTGAACTATTACTGAACTATTTTTTCTTACTACAATGATTTTATGCCTAAATTCCACAAAGAAGACTCTCTCTGCAAAGAAAAGTTTTTAAACTTCCTGTTTCTATCTTTAAACATCCTTCTTTTTCCAGTCGAAAAGTAATGGACAAAACAGTTATTCATGCTAAAAAGAAGTGATAGTTTGTAGCTAAATGATTTCTGTGCCAAAAGGAAAAACAAAGCAAGCCAGACAAAATCTTGCAATATTTCTATTTTCCATTCCTATTCATTACAGAGAAGGCTGGGTTTTGTTGAAATTGTTTTTAAAACTCATTTAATATACAGCTGCATGTAAAATCAAAGGATAAAGGAAGAACAGCTTCCAAATATGATGTTTTCACCTTCATCACAATGAAAAGTGAGGGTTAATCTAAGCATCTACAAAACTTTCAGGCAACAGTTTGACGTTGGTTCTAGGGTAATATTTTACATGTGAAAAATCATTCTGTCAATTCCTATTATGTGACAGTACCAAGGAAAAAACTAAACAAATAATTACCAAATAGAATTAAAAAGCATTTTAAATTAAATATTAATATAGTATTGAAATTATTGTGAGTGATTATGAAACAAAAATTATATTTTGGAATTAAAAAAAACACCTAAAAGCAATAAAATTTATTTTGGATAGCTCTATCTTTGGTATTATCTAAATTTTAGTGTATTTTAGTTCTTCACAGATGTTGTACCTTTGTAAAAGTTACATATCTACATTATAAAAATCTAAAAAATAATTTTTATATTTATAAAAATATATACAGAAGAAAAAAATGTCCCCTATTTGCTCACTCTAACACATGGCTTTACTTATTCTAATTCTGTTGAATTATTTATTACATTTTCCTTGAATTCCTACCATTTTTTCTAAAAATATTGCTAAAGATTTGAAATAAGAGCTTGCATATACTTTCAGATATTTGTTTTAATGATAATATGCTCAAACGTGTTATTGTGCTCCACCGTTTTCATAGTCATCACTATAGGTGGGCTTACCACAATTGACTTTTTTTATTTTTGTATTTTTTCTTGACTTATTTTTTTAAATATGAAAACATTTTTCAAGCTTTTGCTAATTTATACAGTACATCCTGTCAACTGTGTAACTATCAGTTTCATTTTTCTTGTCTTTAAAAGGGAATGATACCTATCTTATACATTGTTGTAAGAATATTCTATATAAATGTTTACTACCTGAAGCATCTTTGACTAAAAGAAATTGTTAGTTCCTCTTACCTTTTTAGACAAATCTTAGGTCATAAATGCCATAGTGTAGATGAGTGGATACATATGGTAGAGAAAATGAGAAAGCAACTCATGGTGAGTATTTGTAGCACTTGAAGTTCATATACTCAGGTAAAGCTTGGAAGAGATATGCTATGAATATTAAATGATAATCGTTGTGGGTTCAGTCCCTGGCCTTGCTTAGTGGTTTAAGGATCCGGCGTTGCTGTGAGCTGTGGTGTAGGTTGCAGATGCGGCTTGGACCCGCATTGCTGTGGCTCTGGCGTAGGCTGGTGGCAACAGCTCTGATTAGATCCCTAGCCTAGGAATCTCCTTATGCCATGGGTGTGGCCCTAAAAATACAAAAGACAAATATATGTGTGTGTGTTTGTGTGTGTGTGTGTGTGTGTGTGTGTGTGTGTAAGACATAAAATGTGTGATGTGTGATTTGATGGTTAATTTTATGTATCTACTTGACTGGCCATGAGGTGCCTTGATTAAATATCACTTCTGGGTATGCGTGAGGGTGAGTCCAGATAAAATTAGTATTTGAATTGGTGGATTCAGTAAAGTAGGTTTTGCTCCCCCAATTTTGTGGATATCATCTAATCTGTTGAGGGTCTGAATAGAACAAAAGGCAGAGAAAAGGAATTCACAGAAAAGGAATGACCTCCAGAGAACATATGTTTGTTTTGGTGTTTAAAGAAAAGTATTATTGAGTCTAACTTTCATTGAAAAGTAAGAATCTTGGCCCATCAGGTATCATTATTAGAGTCACCTCAGTTGGAATAATTCTAACTAAATGATTCTATCAGGTCTTAAATTATTGTAGTTTTTGACAGATTAATTAGTAATAATATACATATCTCTTTAAAAGTTATCCACTGCTGTAAATTAGTATAACAATAACATTGTGAGTTTGAGTCTGATTTTTCTGGGAAAATTTATAGTTGCAATCCTGGAAACCAAGCTTTAATATTCTCAGCATCAAAGTGAGATTAGGAAATGTCTTCATTTTACAGAATATGAGTGCATTTCACTGAAGCATCCTCTAACACTTAGGGAAGGACTAAAAGCTAGGGAAGATGGAGCCAAATTCAGTTAGTTGAGCAGGCCTCAAGAAATAGGTGCTTTCTTCTTTCAGAGTTACACAAGTGGAAAACTAAATGTACTTTTCTACAGCAAATGCCTGTGCTCCATAAAAGGAAACCCATAGAAATTGAAAACCCAATTGCCAAAGTCAAGAGATGTAAGTAAAGATTGGGTGTCGGTTGTGTTAAAATGTGTGGTGGGAAAGAGCAAGCAAATAAGAATGTAAGAAATGTCTTGCTATACTGGACTGTTCTCTGTGAATTCCATAAGAAATGGAAGTTGACATAGTCCATTACCTAGAAATAAAACACACTTTTAGATCAAACAGCCTTTTTTTCACAAGGTCACAAAAACTCAGCCAGCAAGAAAGCCAAATAGGAAAGGAATGAATGAGTTTACTTAGATCACTTTAGACTGATTAATCATTCATATCATTTTTACTTCATAGACTAGTTAGTGGGTAAATATTGGACTAAATTATGAGACCTTAATAATATGTATTTGAATCAGTGAAAGAAATGATACAAACAGTAAGAACATGTGCATCAAATCGGTTACCCTGACCTACATCATAACTAAAAATGGAATGTGAACAGTACCAGGATGGTGGCTAGTACCTGTATAGGAAACTCTTAGCGCTGGCTTGGTGGCAACACTTTAAATATACATTATGGAAGTATTATGCAAAATGTCTATAAGCCTGGGATATGATTAAAATCATGTCCTGAATATTATAAGTCAAAACTTAAAAACACCATATTTTTTTCATTTATTGTAGGGAATCTTTATTCCTGTTTTCTCATATACAAGTGTTCGTTCATTAATTATGGTAAATAATCTTCACTATAGTCCTGAAAAATAGGAAGGAGATATAGCAAGTAGAGATTAAAAAAAAACCTGAGATTAAGAAAATTGTTCCAGCTATTATTTGCCCTATAAAAGCTTTGTCTTCCAAGAATTCTCAAGAACATTGAAAGTAATAGTATGTGTTATGTGTGTGATTATAATAGAGAGTGAGTTTCATCATTGCCCTATACCTCATGTAACTATATTGTGATTTTAACAGTTCAAGTAGGTTATCTGAATGCTAAATGATCAAAGACTTTGAAAGCATATGTAGTCAAAAGACCTTTGTTCCACATCTGTTGGACAGAAGCCTTCTAATGGGTGAGACAGAATTCTCACCTTGGTGGTGACCCATGGTGTATGGGCATTGACTCAAGCTTCCATGTGGATTCCTACCCTGGTGTTGAAGCTACCCTACCTCTGCTTTGCTCCTTGTTCTCTCCAGGTGTCTATAGTTCCCTCTTTTCAAAGCTCTCTGTTCCTAGCCCAGATGATCTTCACTTATTCTCTAGAGGAAACCAGAGCCCACTGGCTATTTC
Organism: Sus scrofa; assembly: GCF_054392235.1. NCBI lineage: Eukaryota > Metazoa > Chordata > Mammalia > Artiodactyla > Suidae > Sus > Sus scrofa. Next base: position 167,394,832 of record NC_139395.1, read on the forward strand.
TGGAGAAGTCTCTGGTTATTATTATTGTTGTTGTTGTTATTTGTGGCTACACTCAAGGAATTTGGAAGTTCCCAGGCCAGGGATTGAATCCAAGGCACAGTTGCGACTTAACGCTACAACTGTGGCAACACTGTTAACCCACTGTACTGGTGCTGGGAATTGAACCTACATTTCAGCAGCCATGTGAACTGCTGCAGTCAGATTCTTAGCCCACTGTGCCACAGTGGGAGCTCCAGTCTTTGGTTATTATTGTGAGAAGAAGGAGAGATTCACTGAATACAATGGGTTGTGCTAGGCCCACAGTTTCCAGACATTTGAGGATAAAAACCTCATTTTAAAGACCAAAGTAATTTCAAGAAACTGCAACATAAAAGTAGTCAGTCTGGTGGTCTTGTTACAGAAGCATGTTCCTTTGGATGATGTGCTGAGATACAAAGGTCTGTAGCAGATAAAAGATTTATTCATGAGGTAGCCAAGTGAACAGACCAGAGGTGTCAAACCCACCTCCCTGAAGACAGAGTTAAGGGATATTTATGGAATACAGAGGCAGGTGGTCTGAGGCATGGGGAAGTGTGTTGGAGGTAAGAAAAGTGAGGTAATAGGTGGTCTGAGCAAATGTAGCCAAGATTCTCACCTCTTCACAGGACGCATGTTCAGAAAATGGTGGCCTTAGCATGTCATGAGGGTGGAGTTTTTAGCCCTCTGAAGTCAAAAGGTCACTCATAGAACACCCAAGCAGGCCTAGTTGAATGGTCAGTTCAGCTGGTCTGAACAGGACAAGAGCTAGCTCCAAGTTCCTGAAAAACAAGCAGCCATTATTTCAGTGACCAGAAAGTCAGAGGTATTATCTACAAAGAAGCTAGTAGGAGTTTAGTTTGGTATCAGTTAAAAGCAAGAGATTCTGAGCAAGCAAAGCAGGTTAGGTTTGGCTGGCCTAATCACATTATCCCTCAGTTTCAATATCTGTTGGCTTCTAGGAATCAGTACCGGCTTTTCTACTATTTGTACTTTATTAATCATAGTAGCATCTACATACATGGGGAACATATTTGTTACTATAAGAAAGACAGTCTAACATTATAAATGCAGGCCATGGAACTGTTCTGACTGGGTTTAAGTGTGAGTATGATTCTGCCATTTATTAGTTGTGTGATCTTGGGCAATGTTTTCAAGATTTCCATACTTAAGTTTCCTTATCTGCAAAATGAACATAAAAATAGCACCTATCTTGTAAGTTTGCTGTAAACACTGAATGAATTAATACATATAATGCACTGAGAATAGAGTTAAGTACTCAGTAAATTTTAGATCTTATTATTAGATGTGAATGGTATTGTTTATTGAGTCTACAAAGCTTGTTCATTGCACAGCTTCTCTAAGATTTTAAAGTACCACAGTTTTTGAGATTCTGTTAAATAATGTTACTGATGGAGTTCTCTTCGTGGCTCAGCAGTATCGCACCCAACTAGGATTCATGAGGATGCGGGTTCAATCCCTGGCCTCGCTCAGTGGGTTAAGGATCCAGCACTGCCATGAGCTATGGTGTAGGTCACAGATGTGGCTTGGATCCCAAGTTGCTGTGGCTGTGGTGTAGGCTGGCAGCTGTAGCTACAATTCGACCCCTAGCCTGAGAACTTCCATACACCACGGGTGTGGCCCAAAAAAGCAGAAAAAAAAGTTATTGATGTAATAGCATATGGCCTCCATCACTACCAAGATGTGTTTGTTCTTGTAATTTTAAGGTGATAAATTTAATAAATTGGACCTTGTCAGTATTAAGAGAGTGAATATGTGAAGCCTGGCTGATTAGGAGGCAAGATATCATTGAAAGGATCGTGAAAGACTAATGTTAACCTGTGGGTTTACATGTAGGAAATTGCTGCTGCCTTTAGTCAGGTTAATTATAACTGCTTGGACTCCATTTCTAACCATTAACAAATTACCTCATTGTCTCTTTAGGGGCTGACAGGCAATCTTTGTGATAAATAAAGTTGAAAACTTTCAAAGTAAAGTTTGAATTACTTTGCATATATTTACACACATAAACAAAACAACATTTGGCAATTTAGGATTTGTCAGGATGAAAGACATTTAATAAATTTATCACCACCTAGTTGTTCCAGAGGCAAGCACTAATTTTGATGTAATTAATCTAAGCATTCAAAGAGTGAATTAATGAATTTCTAAATAAATGACTATGATTTGCTGCTACCTTTGCAGATCTTATATCCACTCATGTTGAAATCTCTTTTTCTCCTTTAATTTATCTCACCTCTCCTAAACTTTGGGGATCAAAGCAAATGAACAAATATTTAAAGACAGATGAGAAAAAGAATTTTTCGTTCTTCTAAATGCAAACATACATGGGAAAGAAGCACAAGATTCTTTGATGGCGGCATTTTTTTTTTTTTTTATTTACCTGATGCCTAATGCATGATGATAAATCACTTTTGTGAGTCAGAGATTGTGAGAAGGTTTGCCTCTACTTTGTAGAGCGCTACGTCCTTCAAGGCATTCAATAGAAAGGATGGATCAGAACATTTGGAATAAGAATTGTAGGGAGTGGGGCAGTAGCATAGCACAGTTTTCTTATCACATGGAACATGGCAACGTTCCTCTGCACGTTGTGAATAAGTGAATAAATGTTACCAGCTATAAATAGAGAATGTTAGAAAAGGCTAAGTTATCAAAACAGAGGACAATTTAGTTTGTTCTAGGAGACCAAGCATCAGACTGTCATTAAAGTAGTGATAACCTCAGGAAATTTTAGATGTTTATTTAGTCTGCAATTTTAGATGTTTATTTAGCCTGCAGTTTACCTTTGGGGCTCACCCTCTATAGTTTGCAGCCTCTAAGTTGGCTTGAAAAATGCAGGGTCATACAGTAGGCCATTATCTCCTAATTAGAGGAAGAAGAAACCTAGACTTGAATTGACTATTTGGGGTCTTTCAAGGACATGTGAGGACAGTGTACTACAAGGTCATCTCCTGCCTTGATGGTGTAACAATACACAAGAGGTTAGGACAAGCTCCAAGCTAGCAGAGACCTTGCTAGCTTGGGGAGAATTCACAAACAGGTTGGAAGCTTTTTATTTCTGAAGCACTGGGAGGGGAGAAAAATAATATTTTCTTACTACCTCCCTAGGTTCTCCAGCTGGGGCCCTGTAAATTCGACTGCCAAAGACAGGTTAATAAAAGCAAAACAATGATAGCACGTGCATTGTGCTTACCCATGAGAGTATCCAGAGATGCGTAACTCAAAGGGGTGGTTAGAACTTGGGTGTATAGAGCCTCTTAGCAAAGGAACAATACATTTTTAGATAAGTGAAAGGACAAAGAAAAAAATCCTGAGTTTCTAGAGGTGACAAATTGTAGGAAAGCAGATAGATGGGGAACTAATGGAAGCTAAAGGCTAATTAGTAAACTTTGTTATGTAGATTGCTCTGGTGTCTGTGGGCTGATGAGGGTTTAAAGTTGTCTCTGGTGATTAATTTTGTCCTTCCTGCTAAAGCGGGGGGAAGGGGACACCTTTGCAAATTTGTGTCCTGCTTTGAGACAGATAGGTGGAGGGTAGAGAGCTTTTCTTGTATCTGCTTCTTTTCAGTTGTTTTTAGCTCAAAATTATCTTGATGCCGAAGTGGCATTTTTTTGGGGTGCCATATTCTGCTACTCTACACAGTTAAATTTTCTTTTTTTTTTTAATTTTTTTATTTTCCCACTGTACAGCAAGGGGGTCAGGTTATCCTTACATGTATACATTACAATTACATTTTTCTCCCCCACCCTTTGTTCTGTTGCAACATGAGTATCTAAACAAAGTTCTCAATGCTATTCAGCAGGATCTCCTTGTATATCTATTCTAAGTTGTGTCTGATAAGTCCAAGCTCCCAATCCCTCCCACTCCCTCCCCCTCCCATCAGGCAGCCACAAGTCTCTTCTCCAAGTCCATGATTTTCTTTTCTGAGGAGATGTTCATTTGTGCTGGATATTAGATTCCAGTTATGAGTGATATCATATGGTATTTGTCTTTGTCTTTCTGGCTCATTTCACTCAGGATGAGATTCTCTAGTTCCATCCATGTTGCTACAAATGGCATGATGTCATTCTTTTTTATGGCTGAGTAGTATTCCATTGTGTATATATATACCACCTCTTCCGAATCCAATCATCTGTCGATGGACATTTGGGTTGTTTCCATGTCTTGGCTCTTGTGAATAGTGCTGCAATGAACATGCGGGTGCACGTGTCTCTTTTAAGTAGAGTTTTGTCCGGATAGATGCCCAAGAGTGGGATTGCAGGGTCATATGGAAGTTCTATGTATAGATTTCTAAGGTCTCTCCAAACTGTTCTCCATAGTGGCTGTACCAGTTTCCATTCCCACCAACAGTGCAGGAGGGTTCCCTTTTCTCCACAGCCCCTCCAGCACTTGTTATTTGTGGACTTCTTAATGATGGCCATTCTGACTGGTGTGAGGTGGTATCTCATGGTAGTTTTGATTTGCATTTCTCTTATAATCATCGATGTTGAGCATTTTTTCCTGTGTTTGTTGGCCATCTGTATATCTTCTTTGGAGAACAGTCTATTCAGGTCTTTTGCCCATTTTTCCATTGATTGATTGGTTTTTTTGCTGTTGGGTTGTATAAGTTGCTTATATATTCTAGAGATTAAGCCCTTGTCGGTTGCATCATTTGAAACTATTTTCTCCCATTCTGTAAGTTGTCTTTTTGTTTTCTTTTGGGTTTCCTTTGCTGTGCAAAAGCTTTTCAGTTTGATGAGGTCCCATGGGTTTATTTTTGCTCTAATTTCATTTGCTTTGGGAGACTGACCTGAGAACATATTCATGATGTTGATGTCCGAGAGTGTTTTGCCTGTGTTTTCTTCTAGGAGTTTGATGGTGTCCTGTCGTATATTTAAGTCTTTCAGCCATTTGGAGTTTATTTTTGTGCATGGTGTGAGGGTGTGTTCTAGTTTCATTGCTTTGCATGCAGCTGTCCAGGTTTCCCAGCAATGCTTGCTGAAGAGACTGTCTTTTCCCCATTTTATGTTCTTGCAAACTTCAATTCTAATTTAAGATATTAATTTAATACTGAATATTTCCCAGTTTACTTGAACCTAAAATTAATTCTGGTCAGTTAGTTACCTTCCATATTTTGAGAATTTATATATGCAAAGCCTTAGTCAAGGAAATGCAGAATAAAGGCATCTTTTAAATATGATACAGTAACCCATGATGCTGTTTCTAGAATTTGTGAAAGAAGAGTGTAGAGATTGGGCACCACTGGATGTAATGAGACCAGTGTCTCATTTATTAGATGGAGGTCTTGTACTAGGAACCAATCCCTGTTAAGTTTTGCACTCCCAATATAGGAGTGTTACAAGGGCTGATACATTCAATTAATAATCTGTTCTCTTATGCTTCCTATTATTGAGATAAGTCCCTGTCATGCCTTGGGTCTCAGAGGATACTGCTTTTGGCAAAGAAATAAATTCTGGTCTTTAAGACTTACTTCCACCAGTTGAGTATTCTTTTCTCTTCCTATGTTTCCTCCTATGGCCCAGACTTCTGGGTCAGTATATACTTCCATCCAAGGCAGGCATAAACCTTGATTAGGCTCCATTGCCATGTGAATTGAGGCTTTAACCTCTTACAAAATATCTCTTTCTAAAAGAGGAGTTGGACTCTCTAGAACAATCAGAAAGGCATGAGAGAAGAAAATGGATTCCCAGTCACAACTCAAAGGTTGTGTAAGAAATTTTGTAACCGGCTTGCCAGAAATATATATGTGGCAGATTCATGAGGGAGGGGCCCAGAATTGGAGAGAAGGACTGAAAATGGCTCCCGTATTCAGGAGGAAGTCAATAGGCTGTCTTCCTACATTCAGAGTCACCCAGGGCTCCCGAGTGGTGATAAGATCAGGAGCCATTATGGAAATGTCCTCTCAGCCTTGATCCTGGGCCTGAGGGGTCAACCCCAGAGACCTTCGTCTTCAGGGACAGTCCCTCTTCCAGTGATCTCCCCAACATATGGGGCATGGCCTAGGTGCTGTGGTCTGAGTCTTGGGGCATTCCCATTTAAAGGGTCCCTATTTTCCACAGAGGAAACAGGCTCCGGGCATAGGTCTCTGCCCTAGTCCTCTCACCTTGGAAACTCCCAGGTTGACTCCCTGTAGTGCCATAACTAGAGCCTCAGCCTTTTCTCTGTCTCTCCTCTCATTCTCCTTTTATTCTTCCTGGCCTGGATTATAACGTACTTGAGTTGCTACTCCAAGGAGGTGCTCCAGGTCCTGATCAGGGCCAAAAGCCAATTTTTGGAGCTTTCTCCATATATCTGGCACCGACTGAGCTATGAATTTATCCTTAAGAATTATTCGGTCCTCCATTGTTTCTGGGTTCCCTGATGTATGTTTTCTCAGTGCCTTTCTGAGTCTTTTTAAGAAAGTTGATGGACTCTTGTTCCCCTAGTAAACCTCCGATAGTTTTTAACAGGCTTTACTCATGAGGCTTTTAATCCCTCAACTATACAAGTAATAAAATGATTTCTATGCCAATTGTTGTTATCTCCCTCATCAGCAGACTGATTGGGATCGCTCATAGGAACTTCCTGACACCCTGTGGGGAATCTTGTTCATTCCTCTTCCAGTCTGCCTCTGGCATTTATAGCATCATTCCATTCATCTTCCCCAGCTTTGAGCAGTTTTGGAAACTATATATTTTTTTATTTTTTTTTTCCTTGTAGTCCATGGCTGTTTTCATAATAACATGACGTCCTTCCAGGCTAACTCAAAGGACTGCATGAGACCCTGAAAGACCTCAGTATATCTGGGTCATCAGCAAATTTTCCCAAATCTGTTTTTATTTGTCTTAAGTCCTAAAGTGAAATAGGTGTAGGGACCTGTATTTGGTCCCCATTCTCTGTTTGCCACTTCTTGTAAAGGGAATAGAGAGAGATATAACTTTGGCACTGGCTTGGCGGGGAGGAGCCTTGAACAGTATTGGAGAAGGCTGATTAACTTCTGGCTAATTGGAGAAGCTAGTATTATAAGCTAGTGAGTCTTCAGATGACCATAGCTTTCCATCTGACAGATTATATAATGGCCAGGCTTTTGTTCAAAAGAAAATTAAATGTTTCTTTTTCAGAATCTCAGGGTCAAACTTTTTCCAGTTCTTCAAGGCACATGTCAGAGGAGTTGCTATTGAGCCATGCACCAGGCTTGAGGGTGTGGCTCCCATCCAAAAAGAGAGAAAACCAAGCATCCAGCGCCTATTGTCCTTGGCTACGTGAGGGCGTCCCCTCTCTCATATGGAGCGGCTAGACACTAGTGGTCAAATGTCCCATCCGACCTCAGGCTAACTGGAATTAACCACTCTTTACCAGCGTAGCCTCTCTTCCCGTCATCCCTGCCCATTACCTGTCTCTGAACAGAGGTGAAGAAAACCCAGGCATACAGGCCCTGCCCTGGGTTTTCGAATCCTAAGATGCTCACTCTGACATGCCCTGTATTAACATTAGGAAAGTTTCTAAACTGCAGTCAACAGGTAAATTGGATGAACCAGCCATCAATTACTCCGACCAGGGTGAAAGTAAACAGCAAAAAGCAAAACTGACTATGCTGTGGCTCTGAAGCTAAACACTTGGCCTAAGTTTGATGAATACTAGCTATTAACTCCTTTTCCCCCACAGACCTGGTAACAACTCAGGATGGTCTTATCATCTAGAGGTCTGTTTCCTTTGCCCCCACAGCTCTATTTGAGGTAATGGCAAAGGAAATGATGAAAGATCAGGTTAGTTTTATACCATAATCTTCAGAAAATCCCTTTTTGAAATCTTTGATCACACAGTCTACAACCATAGGTTTAGACTTGGGTGAACCCATGGTGTCTTTATGAGGATCTTTTCTATGGCCTGATATTATGAGACCTTCTCTGACCTTGTGGGTGGTATCCCCAATAGCTTTGCCTCCACCACTCTTGAAAGCAAGACAGATCCCACTCAGCTCGCTGTATGACTGGGAAGAGCACCTGCTTTGTTGCAAGTATCTCCGATCCATCTGGGCCCCCGGTCTCAGGGAAACACTCTCAGACAAGTTCTAATGTTTTGGGCAAAGGACAGGGGACCTTGTACCCAATCCTCTCTATACCCTGAACTGAGCCAGGGATGACGGGCTTGTCTCCCTGACTCAGATCCTGGGCCTCCATGAACTGACAAAATGGGCAGTCCCATGGCTGGTTTAGAATCTGGGCCGGGAGTTCCTGGAGGCCCAGGGGTAAGGTCAAATTAGATCATCTCCTTGGAGGAATTTATGGCCCCAAATGGCGGAAGCACAGGGGTCTCTGGCTCGTGGGCTTCTGGGTTAGGTCCCACCCCATGTGGCCACCCTGTGCCAGTGTCGCAAACAAAACAAGGGAGGGTGCCCCCTTCTCAGAAGGTGGCCATTCAGATGTCCACCTGACTGCCCCCCTCTCGGGAGTTTAGGTGCCTCTTAGCAATTGGCTGGTTTGTATAAGCCCCGAACTTGGATTGGACTCGCAGGGAGGGAAGAGAACCCTCAGAGTCCACTACAGCCATAAGCCCTATGAGGCCACCACGGAACTGCAGGTTAGGACCCACTTGGACTCCGTAGCCACTAAGACCGTGGAGCCACAAACTCGAACCTGAAGCGTAAGCAAATCAGGCCGCTCATTCACTCTCACACACACTCAGAGGTTATCACAATGCCTCCCACTCCCTGGGAATCCCTAACTAGTAGCTCGATCAAGCACAACTTTCAATCGGCTACACCCAACAGTTGCTCCACCCAAGCAAGAGGTTCCTCTGCTTCCAATCTGGAGCACTAGGACTGCTGCTCCAGTCAGGCACAGCTTCCGACCAGGAGAGTCTCCCTCAGGGGGTGATCAGTCTCCTCTTCTGCCCACTGGGGCAGGACGTGACTGGGGTTGGCCCCGGGGCCTTACCTTGTCTGGATGCCTTTCTGGTGAGTTGGTCCGTCTCTCCACTGAGTCTGGTCAGGGTTCGGTCACCCGGGAGTCAGGAATGCCGCTTACGAAGGAGGACCCGGAATACCATCGGGTGGCGCGCCGCCTCGTTCGGTTTGAGGTTCCCCGGCTCCCGGGCGGCCTTACCTCTGTTCCGGTGGCTCAAGGGCCAGAACGGTTGGAATCTCGCTGGGCCCTCCAGAAATGTTACGGCAGATACCCAGCAGCCCTGCACTGCAGCGTATCAGCTCTGGCGACAGCCCCGTGGCTGTAGTGTACCAGCTCTGGCAGCTTTGTGGCTGCAGTGGATCAGCTCTTTTACCCCGTGAGAAACCAAGCGAGCCCTCGGAGAGTTGGAGAACTCAGGTTTATTACACCGGCAGGCTCAGAGGAGATCGCTCTCCAGAGTCTGAGCCCAGAAGAAGGGTTTCACAAGGCTTTTATGGGCTACATCTTCCGGGTCCAAGCTTGGCTAGTTGGACTGGAGTGACGTCAGGCAAGGTAGTAGATGCGGAAACAAATTTACAGAAGCAGATGCATGGGGGAGGACTGGGTTGGGGCAGTTGGCTAGACTTTGCTTAGTCATCATGGCTGGGGTCTCTCCTTTCTACATTTTATTGGGACATTTTCTCCTACACTTAGAGTAAAACATGAGCAAGCAGAGGTAGCAAGCTACCCCAAATTAAATGCATAATAGTGAAAAAAACCCTAAAACTTGGAGAAGAATTACTGTTTTTCTGAGTCTGGAGAAGAAAAGCTAGACAGTGATTAATAATATAATATTTTACTTTAGTAGGAGAAGGTTTTACATTCCTACACATCTTGTTATATTTCTCTAAATCCTCCCTATTCACTTCTTAGTTTATACAATCTTAAAATGTTACAATTTATTTTGGTAATGAATTTGAAATGTATGAGTGAGAATGAAATACTTGCAATTACTTTTTTGTAGCCCTTCATGTCCAAGTAGAGATGACTTTTTGCCTATATATCAATTAAAAGGCACTACTCTTTACCAAAGAACTAATATATTCATTTAAACTCTCCTATTGGAGTGGCTTATATCAACACAAATGATAGCAGTGGTTTAATATTTTGTTTTAAAATTATGCTCCAAATTATGATACCACCACCACTGTCATAGTTAACAACAAATACCTATTAAGCATCTAGTATTTATTAGATATTATGCTACCCTTTTATAACATCTTTTTACTATGTCTCTCAGTGTCTACTATGATCCAGTAACTGCACTAGCTGCCAGGAAGGAAAATAGCAGTGAACAAGAGACAAAATCTTTGCCCTAATGGAGCTTTTATTTTAGGGATGAAAAACTTGAGCTTAGATTAAGTGCATTTCTCAAGATCGCAACAAGCAATAACAGCCTGTGAGTAAACTGAGATTTCAAGTCAAGCCTGTGTGATTGCATGCACAAATAGTCTATTCATGTCACGAAACTTGTCTATTCTTTTTTTTTTTTTTCCTTTTCAGGGCTGCACCTGCTGCACATCATAGTTCCTGAGTTAGGGGTTGAATTCCAAGATGCAGCTGCCACCCTACACCACAGCCACACTGATTCTGTGACCTCTTCTGAAGCCTACAGCAACGCCAAATCCATAACCCACTGAGCAAGGCCAGGGATCAAACCCACATCCTCTTGGAGACTATGTCCAGTGTGTAACCTGCTGAGCCACAACGGGAACTCCCCAACTTGTCTATTCTTGTGAATCCAAAATGTTTTATCCTAAAAATAGCACCTATAATATAATAATTTGTTTACTGTTTTGAGTCCACAAAACTGGTCTTTAAAAAAATATATAGTTGATTTATAATATTATATTAATTTTTAGTATATAACAGTGATTCAATATTTTTATAGATTATACTCCATTTAAAGTTATTATAAAATATTTGCTATATTCCCTGTGCTATACAATGTATCCTGTATCTTATTTATTTTATGTATAGTAGTTTGTACCTCTTAATACCCTACCTCTATCTTGCTGCTCCCCCAGCCTCTCTTCCCACTGGAACCACTGATTTGTTCTCTATATCTGTGAGTCTGTTTCTGTTTTGTTACATTCATTAGTTTGTTTTTTAGATTCTCAATATAAATTATAACATGGATATTTGCAAATAATATGTCAATAAGGGGTTAATATCAAAAATATATAAACAATTTACACAACGCAATATTCAAAAAACCTAACAGTTTGGTTAAAAAGTGGGCAAAGACCTAAATAGACATTTTTCCACCAAAGATATCCAAATGGCCAACATGCACATGAAAATATGCTCATCATCCCTATTTGTTAGGGAAGTACAAGTCAGAACCACAATGAGATATCACCTCACACTGGTCAGAATCGCTATCATTAAAAAGGCCACAAATAATAAATGTTGGCAAGGATGAGGAAAAAAGGAAACCCTGTTAAACTGTTGATGGGAATGCAAGTTGGTGCAGCCACCTTGGAAAATAGTATGGAGGTTCCTCAAAAAATGAAAATTATAGTTACCATATAATCCAGCAATATCCACTCCTGGATATAGATCTGAAGAAAATGAAAACACTAATTCTAGAATTAGTAACTTCACCCAGTATTCATAGTAGCATTCTTTATAAGAGTCAAGATATTATAGCCATCAACAGATGAATAGATAATGAAGATGTGGTATATACATTCAACAGAATATTACTCAGCCATCATTCGCAACAACATGGATGAACCTGGAGATGACATAAATCAGAGAAAGACAATACTACATATTTTTAAAGAGCTATTCTTAACACAAGAACTTGCTATTCTAATTATTGTCCCAATGTGAGGAAATTAAATTTTCCTTTGGTTTTTTATGTTTTCTTCCCCACTGTCCATCTATATTGACTATAATTTTGTGAAACGTGAAAATTACTAAATAAAAAACTTATGTTTAAACTATTTGAACTTTTTGTTCAGAATAAACTTTATTAAATCAGTAATACTGGAAGTTCCCTGGTGGCACAGTGGGTTAGGGATCCAACATTGCCAGAGCTATGGTGCGTATCACAACTGCAGCTCGGGTTTGATCTTGGGCCTGGGAACTTCCACGTGCCATAAGTACAGCCAAAAAGAAAAGAAAAGAAAATAGTAATACTACATATCTGATCAAAAGTAACTCTCAAGTAGAAGCTCATTTAAACAGCTTAACATCCCTGAACGTGGTCTTGTGCAGTCACTGTAGGGCCAGCATCCAGCCTCTAGAGTGATACAGAAAGAGAGAGCTGAAGCCAGTGCTTTCTTGTGAGGTGACATAGAATCTCTAGACCCTGACTGTTGAGTTAACAGTTTATTCTTGTTAGCTGTTTTTGTGGGTTTTTTTGTTTGTTTTTGTTTTTTAAATTTTTTCTCATGTGGCAATGAGGAGGATATAAGGAAAGAATGGCTGACACTCAGAATGGTCCCTAGTCTCTTACTTATTGGTCATTCCAAGTGTGTGTTTAAATTTCTTCTTTTTGCACTTTTGTCAATGCCCTTCAGCCAAGACCATTAGTAATACACTTATAGTTAAACAAAGCTGGGCTATTTAGACTTGTTGCAGTAAGGGAGAACATGGACCTTGGGGAACCATGGAATAGTAACTCAGAGTTTTAGAGGGGCCTCCCTATAGGATTTCAGCATCTGTTAGGTGATTTTTGGAAAGATTCAAGGAAGCATGGATTTGCTGTGTATTGGATGCCATTAGGAAGTGGAAGTACCTCTGTTTAACAATTCTTATCTAGAAAACAAAAAGAATGAAGCAACATTAAAGCTGTGTTTGGTTAAAAAACAAACAGTACTTACTTATATTACCCAAGATAGAAAGATGTTTGATCATTTAATGGTTGGAAATGTGTATAACATTGTCTATGATCAGAGATGATTTTCAGTGATCTTGCTTTTTGTCTGGAGTAATTACTGATGCAGAGTGGCCTCTCCCATGTTGGTATTCTGTGAGACTGTTGATGGCCAACAAGAGAAGAACATGATGTAGTCATGAGTGGTAGTGCAGCTCTCGATAACACTGAGGCTGTGCCCAGACCTGGCTGTCAGTTGTTGCCTTTCTCTTTCCCACCATGAAGAATATCCTCTGTAAATTGCAAGATTAGTTATTGCCATTAAAATATTGGTTGGTTTCATACTTGAGCACAGGAAATATTGGGAAGTTAAGATGTCACGAAGTAGGATTGCGGAAGAACAGTATTTCTTCCTCAGGCACAAGTGTGTGTTTGCTAGGACAAGGAGCAAGGTGCACACCTATATAAGAGGGAAGGCTCTTAGGCATTCCTGTGGATGTCTCTGTATAGCTGTATATACCTGTGTGTGTTATATGTTTAAAATATGCTTAGATTACCGCTGCAGTATGGTGAAAATAATCTCAATTATGCTGTATCATACTCAAGCATTTCATTACCTAGTTGTCCCTGGAACATTTTTCAGGGAGAAGATTAAGGAGAACTCTCCAAAAAGTCTTAGTTACTACATTTTGAAGGGACTTTTATATAAGAGAGAACTCTCCAAAAAGTCTTAGTTACTACATTTTGGAGAGACTTTTATATAAGAGAAGTTAGGATATAGGCTGTAGAAAAAGAAACAGTGCCTTAGAATTTAAGGGGTCTGGATGATCCTAGACTTTACCATTAAGACACCATCTGATCATGGGCAAATCAACTCATATCTTTCCCTCACATTTTTTTGTTTTAAGTTACCATACACCAGTAGTTTAAAATTTTCTTTCAGCCTTAAAATTCTTTATTAAAAAAGTTTTCAAAGAGTCCCATCAGACAAAACAAAAGAAACTTCAGTGTAATCTGGTTGCTGTTGTTGAAAAGAGGAGGAGGCTGGGGCGTTAGAATTTAACACTCACGTGGTCTCCTTCTTGTCTCTTAAGCAGTTATCATACCTCTTAGAGAATGTTCAAACTCAGACAGCTGATAACTTCTGAGTCAAATAATCTGCCTGCAGTTTCCCATATTTCAAGTATTCTGTGATTCCTCGATTCTTTTCAAGGAATGAAAGTGATGGACTTCACCTTGAGAGTAATGATTTGAGAAGGGTCAGTTGTGCCTTTTGCTTTATATATATCAGCTGGCCAATACACTTGATAATGTTGAGATGAAAATAATAACAAATAATAACTTTATTTTTCTGATTGCTTTTGGGAACATAAAGCAGAAAATGAGTTCTAATTCTAAATTCTTATGAGAGGAGATGGAATTAGATGGCATTTAATCCAAATCATATTAGATTTTTAGATTTTTATTTAATTTTATAAAATAAAGTATCATGTTTCTGTGTTGATTAACTTTCCACTAGTCTCATGGAAACTTGATGAACACCTGAATGTAATCCTTCATTGCAGCAGGTACTTTCATTAGCTTTCTAAAGCTATTTATCTCTGAATAATTTTAGACTTACAGAAGAGTTGCAAAGATACCTCACAGAGTTCCTGTATATCCTTCACAGTTTCTTTCCATAATGTTAACATCTTATATAACCATGGTGAAACAATCAAATTACAAAATTAACACCGATATAATACTGATTGCTAATCTGCAGACTTTATTTGGCTTTTACTCTCTATCTACTAATGTCCTTATTTGTTGCAGGAGCCAATTTTACATTTGGTTGTGATGTTTCCTTAGTCACCTCCAATCTGTGACAGTTTCTCTGATTTTTCTTGCCTTTCATTATCTCTGTACTTCTTAAGGGTATTAGTCACTATTTTGTAGAATGTTCCTTAATTTGGATTAGTCTGATATTTTTTCATGATTAGATTGAGGTTATAAATTTTTAGTAAGGGTATCATTACTCAGCAAATTATTATCAGGGATTCCTGGTGTTGATACTCTTGGTCACTTGCTTAAATTTCTCTGTCAATTTTATCACTCTTTTCAAACAGTTCTGGTTTTTGGTGAACACATAGAGCTGTATTTCTACCAGCAGAATTAGGTATAAATCATCTCATCACTCAAAGATTTTTCTAATGCTCTTTCTTTGTCCCTACCTGTCTTCCCACCTCCAGTCTCTAGCAATCATTAGTAAGTTGTCCATCCTTATAGTCTTGCTTTTTCCAGAATGTCTTATAAAGAGAATCATATAATATATAGCCTTTTGTGTCTGACTTTTCATTTAAAAATGCATTAAAACCAGTAGACATTATACCTATCCATGCTAGTGTGTGAATAATTTGCTTATTGTTCGTTTTCATTGCTGAATAGTATTCCATTGTATGTATGTATGTACCAGTTTACTTATTAGATTTTGTCTTATAAACACAGAAGATGAGAAGGAAGTGAAAACAAGTGCGACGATTTTTATATATTATCTTGTACGTATATTTCTTTATGACTGTTATTGGTTGGCATGTTAATGTGATTTTTTGTTCTTGGAATAACTGTAAGTTGAGGACTGTCTGAACTTAATTCTTTGGAGAATTTAAAATACTCCACATGCAAATCAAATAGAATCTTTGCTTTTCTTATGAATAGGAGGGTTCTCAGTAATCTCTGTTAATAGTTATAATATGCCAGCAGAAACTCTTGACTAAATATAAAATAGTATATCTTTCATTGCCTGGGGAAGGCAGGTGTGCATCACACTCAGTTTACCACCTAGAATTATCTTGGAGTTGTCTAATTTGTTGGAGCTTCTACTTCCTAATTATTCAGCCTCAAATTAGTCATCTTTTTCCTATCAAAAAAGTCAACGAAAATTACCCATATAAGGCCAGAAAAAGCAGAAGAGCTGAACATGACTTATAACAATATGGAGTTCAGGGAAAAAAATGTTAAAATGATAATGTAAGCAAAGAGTGAAACTGGAGAAATCTTATGTTTTATTTTTCCTAAAAGTCTTAGCATCTAGTTCTGTTTTTTGTTAATTCTCTTACAGATAATGTTAAGGGTTGGTTAGAAATTTCTTATAAACTATGGGCTGTGAAGTATCTTATCAATAACCTCTGTATTAGTGTTCTATTATAATAGGCATTAACTTGATAGACGAGGGGCCATTACAGTCTATCACTGCAGTGATCCATACAGTGAAGACTCCCTAAGTACATGTTGACACAATATTGCAGCAGTGATCCATGAATTAAATATGCTTTGGATCCGAGTCATTACAAGTTTAATGGGAGAAATGCACCAATTCCACTGAAAAATGCCAGTTTTGACTCTGTGATCAATTCTTCCATAAACACATTTCCAGGGTTACTCAGTAATGAATATTCTTCCTAAACTATCCAGGCTTATTGTTTAGTGACTTCATCAACATTTAACGTCCCATTTTATATTTACTATATTTGAAACTCCTTGAGTGTCACAGAAGAGATCTGTGGAATAATCATATAATAGTATCCACACAAATGTAATTCTTTTGTGAATAATGAAAACCACTATTTTATCCTTTTTAAGGCCTGGACTTAATAAGTACTCAATAGGCTTAAAATGAAAGAAAATTAAAATTTTATTTAGGTCATTATTCAGCCTATCCTTCATTATAAAGTGTTCATGAAGTTGTTGTCATGGCAGAGTGAGCACAAGAAATGTGACAGTGTTCCCTGGTACTTATTTATTTCTTTTATTCCATCATTTTTCTTTTACATAGATTAAATTTTTCATAGTACATATTATGCAAGAGAATAGTGGTGCTTTCTCAAATATTTATAATATAGTTGCTATATGTATTAGACTTAAAAACATTCTTTGCTGAACACATACTCGGAGGAAAAAGGATGGTAATTATGAAAACAGAAATTGAAGAAAAGGGAATGGAATAATGAATGAAGAAAGTTTGAAGGAATAGTCCCCAAAATAGTTGTGTCAGATATTCATCTGAAATGGGAGGGGAGTTAAAAAGAACAGATAGAAGACAGTGAAGAGGAATTTAGACAAGACAAAAATATTCTCAATGGTCTCACTTTAATCAGTAAATCAGGGACTGAGTTATTTTGCCTTGAGGGTATGTGAAGAAGCAGGGGCCTGAAGAAAACAAAAAAATAACTTAGACTTCTCATTGTGAGGCGCTTCATAGTCTCTTCCCACCAGGATGTCCATCCTCCAATCCTTTCCCAGGGCAGCTGTTACTCAGAACTGTCTTCTCTGTTCTCCTTTAGGACTAGGACTTTGCAATCCTGAAAGCAAAACAGCAAAAACCAAAAGATCTCTGCTTTATTTATTTATTTATATATTTATTTATTTATTTATTTTTATTTTTTAGGGCTGCACCCGAACCATATGGAGGTTCCCAGGGTAGGGGTCGAATCGGAGCTACAGCTGCCAGCCACAGCCACGCCAGATCCAAGCCGCATCTACGAGCTACACCACAGCCCACAGCAATGCTGGATCCTTAACCCACTGAGTGAGGCCAGGGATCAAACTTGCATCATCATGGATCCTAGTCAGTTTGTGAACTGCTTAGCCATGAAGGGAACCCCTACTTTTATTTTTAAACTAATTCTCCGAGTTCCCATCTTGGCACAGTGGAAATGAATCCGTCTAGGAACCATGAAGATAAAAGCCAAAAAAATTAAAAAAATAAAATAATTCTCATCTATTTCTCCATTTGCTTTCCTCTGTACCTTTTCTTACTGTCATTTTTTTCTCTTTTTTTCTGTTCTTCTTTTGAATTTTTTTCTCTTCACTTTTTCAGAATCATAATATCTGGGATATTTCTGTGGTGTTTGTTCAAGTGTAAGATGTGCCAGGGATTTGGCTGCCTCTCTAACAACCTATGAATGCTGGAGATGATTCTGCTGTTATAGCTGGTCTGCCTTGCCTCCCTCAATGTTGAGTTGTGGAGAGGTATAGAGGAGAACCAGAACTGGGGTGTATGTGTGAGGCAGGGTGGCAGGAAGCAGAGGTGGAAAGTGGAGGCATTGATAGAGCTGAGACCACAGACCTGAGATGCGCATGCCATCATCAGCAGGTCTGGTACATTCTTACAAGGGTGAGAGACAAGGAGGCTAAAGCCTCGAATGAGAAAGGGAAAGAAAGCAGGGTGGCTGGGCTCGTAAGAAAAGGTGAAACAAATGCATTAAGGATTGAATCACTTAAAAGCATTTCTTAAAAGCTCACTATTTTCCAGGGACTGAGAAATACGCTTTCACATACATTATCTCATTTATTTCTACAACAACCCTGTAAAGTCTATGTGGAATGTCCTGGGCATGAAATTGTCAACTTGGATAGCTTTTAGCAACCGAAGCTCCAGATCTCATTGGCTACCTGAGACTAGATGTGAGCAGTGATGATTGAACATTGTCCCATGAAATCTCAGTAGTGATAAGAGGAGGAGAAAAATCCCTCGGGAAGAGGAAAGGGCACATGTGGAGAAAGGTGGGATAATACTACATATTCAAAACACTGTACTATCATTGAAATAAATGCTTTAAATATGTTAAAATGTATCTAAGATAAAGACTAATCTGTCTCCTTCTGTGGATTTAAATGTACCATGAAAATATATAGCTTTATCTACTTATAGATTACCCACTGGCCAAGATGGCCTAATGCTTTCCTTGGCTTGACTAAACTTTAGACGAAATAAAGTTTTGTCCTTACGATAGGTCCCTGACCTTCTTTTACTCTGAGCATTTACTTTAGAAAATTTGGAATTATAAGTTCCTTTTCTGACCCTCCGAGATATAAATCTTGTCCTAGCCTCTTGCCAGTTTTATAGCTGAGGAATGCCTTTCTCAAGGACCCAGGGGCCATCCTTTGAAATGTCATCTTCAAGAAAGATAGCACCCTTATCTTCCTGTCTCAGTGGGAGGGTAGGAGCCTAATTTCGGTAAGTACAGATTAGCAATCACAGATGGTCTAATCATGTTGACCAAGCCCCCTAACATCTTCCAAAACTTTCCACTGGATCACTCCAGCACTTAAAACTCTCCTGCCTATTGTTCCAGAGGGGATGAGTTCCAGCTCTCTCTGTTACTGCAGTCCTCTTGAACCCTATTGCAATAGTCTCCAATAAAGTTGTCCTTCTCCTATTTAATTCCATTAGGTGCAATTTTCCTCTGCTATTACTAACTCTAGGTGAGTGTCCATTTGTAAGAATGATGTAAACAATATTCTTCATTTATTAAAACATAAACTACAATAAAATAAATCACCATGGATCTGTGTAATTCAAACATATGCCTCTCTAGAGATCAAGGATGGTTCAAATGATCTTTGAGGTCAGGAAATCTTTTGACCTTTGAAATTTAATTTCATATGAGGTGAAAAAGAAGTGTTCATTCACTGGGCAAAAAAGCACAATTTCAGACAGGTATAGTGTATATTTTAAGGAAAAAAATTGATGAAAGAAAACACCATCAAGTGAAATTTAATCCTACACATATTGCACACACAAATGCACACATTCATACACATCCCTTGACTTTTTTTTTCTTAAGAGATTTTATGTAAGTTATAGGAATATAGTATAGTAGATGAATACAAATAAAGAAAAAAATTGGGAATGAAAGAAAAATAAGAATGAAAAAAGGATTATGAACCTGGTGGTATATGGAAACCATTCCATAAAGCCTACAACATTATCTCCCACTTTTCAAGTAGCTAACTCAGATAGGGAAACATGATCAGTCCAACAAAAATCCCCGTATCTGTAGAAAAGGAAAGCAAATAAGACAGTTTGCTTTGGAGAGACACAGGATATTTAAATCTGGAGGAAATTTACACACACGCACACGTATAATCTAGTAGGCAGTATTATTAACTGAACCCTGAATTAAATGCAGAAATACATTTTATAAGATTATGTTATTATGTCTCTTGAAGTAAAGTTGATGAAAAAATTCCAAAGTTAATGTTTATAAAAGTTATCATATAAGCAATAAGAAATCTAGCATCTGGTTCTCTGAAATACTTTCCAATGTGTAATTTAGCCTACCCAAAAAAATAAATGAAATACAAATTTTTACAAAGATGAGATTCCACAGGTTGAGATTTTCATGACAAATAGGCTACAAAGCAAGTAAGTTTATATTCTTGGGCAAATTTTTGTGACTGCTAGATTTAAGACAATTATATACTTGTCAAGATGAAATGAAATTATTTTGATCTTAAATTATTGTTATAGCCAAGAAAAAATACTTTTTTTTCTGATTTAAGGATAATGTATGTTAATTTTTTAACCTGGAAAATAAAGCACAAAATAAAAATTGTCCACAACTCCATTTCTCATAGAAGAGATAAAAATATAGAGATAAAAATAGTGTTAATATTTGGATATGTGTTTGCTGTGTGAAATTCTTATACTATTTTGAGGTATATGGAAACCACATACCTTAACACAGTACTTAGGGGTTAGATTGCCAGAGTTCAAATGCTAAATCTGTCCTTTATACCTTGTAGGACCTTAGGTAAATATCTCAACTCTCAAATTCGCTATAGTTTGTTTCTAGTTTAGCTAATTTTTTTCCCCATAATGTCTCAGTTTTGCCTTCCAAGTTTAATCCTTTGTTTTTAATGTTTCTGGTTATTTTAACATGTTTCTTTAAACATCTCTTTAATTTGATTCCATTATTACATTTCTTAAAATTTGGGTTCTCCAGATGGTTGTTTCTGTTTACTTTCAAAGTGATTTGTTTCCTTGTGTAGTTATGACTTTTCCTGTGAATATAGGTTTAACATGCCTTCTTTCATGGTTGTTCTTCCTTTTTGGGATTGTAGAGACCTACCTATTGAGAAGTTGTACTTTTCTTTCCTGGGAAATATGCGTTTTACCCATTTTACGTCATGGGGTTTTTATTTGAGTAGTATTAAGTTTAGATCCAATGTTCATAGATGGTGTAGGATTGGGACTTGATTTCCTGTATAAGATTTTTTTCTTCTGATCATGTCTTCTGGTGAACATCTTAGTCTCTTTACCATTTTTTTTTATGTCCAGAGAGTAGAGTTTCCTCATTCCTGTTTTGTGGGCTGACAGACCATTGTGGTTTGTGGATTCGCTCAGAGAGCTGATATCCAGCTCTTCACTGCACAGGCGTGAGGGCTCATCTCCTGACATAGTGAAGCCATTAAATATCTCCAGTCTTCAAGGTTGTCTCAGCTTCATTAAGCCCAGGTTTCTTTCAACTTCATTTGTCTCTGTAACTTTGAGTTCTCTTTTTCTTACTTAGGAAGATTTTTCCTTCTTTTATATGGTTATACTTTGTCCAGTATTTTCATTTGCTTGGTACAGTTGGCCAGGGTGAAGGTAAGGTAGGGGTGGAGAGTGGACTTTACACTATAACTGAATACATTATCTTGACAAAAACCAATTTAACCTATTGAAAACTCCATCGTCGCATCATATCTGCATAGAAAGGATTTGTTTTTTGATAATTCAAAGAGATAATGCATGCAGAATTCTGGTGCCTAGTATATGGAATGTGCCTGATAAATATTAACGCTAATAAATATTAGTATTATCACTAATCTATATTTAAAATTTTATGTAGAAATATAATAGATTATTGTGTATTAATAATGTATTATTATAACATGCCAATATATTATTGATAATATAAATATATAATAGTTTATTATTGATAATTATATACCAATATAGTATCAATAATATAAATACATATGTATGTAAATATAAAGTATACACAAACATATATTTAAACATGTGTTGGGATTTATTATGTGTCAGAAAGTTTTCCAAGCACTGTATAAATGCTTATTTATTTACAACAACCCTGTGAGATACAGTTGTTATCCCTAGTTTACAGGTGAGCAGACTGAGGCACAATGTTCTTAAGCAAGTGACCCAAAGTCACACAGCTAGTCAGTGGAGAAGCTATATTTTAATGTATGTGATAGGTCTTCACACTCACTTCTCTCACATACGCTGTGCTGTTTTTAAACATTTATCTATATTATTTTTTATCCATAATATTCAGTCTTATCCAACAATACTTTTATAGTAAGCAGTATTTTCTGATAGAGATGAGCTATCAGGGTTTATTGGAGTAACTCTTTGTTTAGAAGAATCAAAACCATGTAACAGAATGCAGAACTTATGTTATGTGCATCTATGTTGTAGCTCTTCATGCATCCAGATAAAGCTGAAGCAAGATCAAGATGCTCAAGTGTGGGTGTCTTAAAAAAAAAAAAAAAAAAAGAAAAAGAAAAAGAAAAAAAGAAAGAGTAAATAAAGAAAAAAAAGAGTAGACACTGCATGAAGGACGATATATAAAGTCACATGAAAACGTGTTCTCTATCATTGGTCATTGTGCCAGTTATTAGCTTATTGTCGCTTAGCTCCAAATTCCCCTATCATTCTGTGCCCTGTGATCATAGGGGTTCCTTTAAGCATTTCTCCTTTAAAGTAAGCACAATGTTAATCTTTCTCAGTAGAGGGCGCTGGAGGAGCATCACAGGAAGAAAGGGCTCTTCTCAGTTTCAGGGTATTGATTGTGAGGTGGCTGGGCAGTGTGGCAGGGGGAGACATCCAGAGGAGATTTACTGTGGCCTTGGGTCTCTGCCATACCTGAGTATTACCTTCCTAGGGCCGGGAAGTCAGCTCCCCCAAAACCTCCTGCTGGCACAGGCAACATGATTTCCTCAGCAGGCACCATTGTGGCCTTGTTGGGACTCAGAGGATCCCACTTGGCTGATGCTCCCTCCTCAGGTCCAATGAATGTACGGCCTAGGACTTGGGGGATTCCTACCCCATCTGGACACCTACGTGCTAGCTGCTGATGATCTAATCCCTGGCTGCACTCTGGAGGTCTGCTTTGTGCTGGCCCAGTTTTTTAGATAAACTTTAGCCTGGAAAAACTAGAAAATTTTTCACTATCCAGGGGGCTAACTCATGCCTTCCTCAACAAAATCTGAATATCTACTTTGAGGAGGAAGCCCCCTTCTAATAAGTATGTCCTTCCTTAGGTACTCTCCCTCAGTTCTAGGTACATGCAGCAATTTCGTTTATGTTTTAGTTATCCTCTTATCATAGTTTGATAATTTTTTACATTAAATTTTTGTTTAATGCACTGTGTGGTTTCTATTCCATTTGGAGCCAGATTAATATAGTCACTAGACAATACAAATTAAAACCATAAAGATACAATTATATATACACTTGAATGGCTAATTTAAAAAAAAAAGCATAATATCAAATGTTGGTGAGGATGTAGGGCACCTGAAGCTCTCACTCATTGTTGGTGGGAGTGTATAATATTACTAGCACCTTGAAAAACAGCCTTGAAGTTTCTTATGAAACTGAACCTACACCTAGCCTATGATTCAGCAATTTCGCTCCAAGAAAAATAAAAATATATGTCTACATAAAGGCTTGTATAGGTATGTTCTGAGAAACTGTATTCATAATAGCCCAAATCTGAAACCAAACCAAGGTCCAGCAAATAGGTACATGGATAAACAGACTATGCTATATTTGTATGATAGAATACTACTCAGTGATAAAAGGAAAGATAAAACTGCTTATATACAACAAGATGGATGAATCTCAGAAGTATACTGATTGAAAGAAGCCTTAAATTGTTCATTTTTTAGGGGAAAAAAAAAAAGAACAGTGGTAGTTTCTGGATGAATGGGGATTAATTGAGAAGGAGCAGAGGGACATTTCTGGGGTGATGGTAATATTCTACCCTTTGATATTCTCTATCAAAGTACTAAGAGTAGATCCTTAAACATGGGAGTTTAGATTATACAGATTATGCATTTATGTCAAAATTTATTGAATGGTATTCTTAAGATTTGTGTATTTCATAGCACTACAGTCAAGTAAAATTTTTTTAGCAATATAATATATGCTGAAGTATTTAGGTGGGATTATACTGGTGTCTATGATTTATTTTGAAATGGACTCAAAATATAAATGGATTGATGGATTCAGAGAGGGATGGTTAGGTGAAGAGATATATAATAAAACAAATCTAGAAAAGTGTTAATTGTGGAATTGTTGGTAACTGGGATACAGGTTTTCACTTAAAAGTTTTTTGTTGTTGTTGCTTTTTAGGGCTGCAGCTGCAACATATGGAAGTTCCCAGGCTAGGTGTCGAATCAGAGCTGCAGCCACTGGCCTGTGTCACAGCCACAGCAATGCCACAGCCACAGCAATTCTAGATCCGAGCTGTGTCTGTGACTTACATCACATCTAACAGCAACACTGGATCCTTAACCCACCAAGTGAGGCCAGGGATTGAACCAGTATCCTCGTGGATACTAGTTGGGGTTTGTAACCCACTGAGCCACAACAGGAACTCACCCTCCAATTTTTTTCAATTTAGATGTGTTTTTGAAAATTTTTATAAAAAAGAAATTGGAATAAAAAAGTTCTAGTGGTCAAAACCATCTTAGATTTTTGTCTCTTAAAACTGTTCAAATGACTCCCTGGCTTTCTATGATATCAAGTGCCAGTTCTGTGTTTGTGTTGAGAGCCAACACTGTGCAGCCTCACTCATAATATAGGCATTTTTCTACTGCTAAAGACTAAGGAAACTTACTGGCTTGACTTTACTATTATAGCACCTCTCCTTTCTTGCAATTTATCATGGTCTGTGTAATGGCCTAGAGTGTCTTTGTTTTATGTGATGACGGCATGTTTGCTTTTATGAAGGTATATATTTGTATTCTGTAACCGTTAAAGTCTTAATCTGGACTTTAAACCATACTACCTGGAACTAATGTATATTTCTTTAAATCTATTGGCCTTTCATTTAATCTACATACATCTTGATTAAATTGTAAATTTCTCAATATAGGTTCAGTCTGTTTATTTTGCATCATCTACCTAGAGAATACTGTATGGTGCCATAGACACGGGAGATTCTTATATGATGGTGATGTTATTTATGAAGATCTTTAAAACCTTTAAAAAATATCCAGGGAAAGCCAGGACCATCACCAAATAATATTAAGTCCACTCAGAGTCAGTAGTACAGCTAAAATTATGTAGTTCACTCAAATACACAATCTTTGATCTTTTTTTTAAGTATCTGTCATACAAAGTTCTGAATAGTTTTCACATTAGACACTGATTTTACTTTTATGCAGGATAGAAATAATCAATAGCTACTTAAGTTCATTTTGGACATGAGGCCCCCTTATATCCCCAATATTTCTATCCTAAAGATGCCAGTTAACCTTGGGGGAAACAAGCATCTACTTACCAGTAAGCCATGGAGAATAGAGATCAGATGAGATTGAGGTATGCAGCAGTCATAGAAGAAAGAAAAGTATGTGTAGATCCATGACCCTGAAGTAATGGCCTTCTCTTAAACATGTATTTATCTTTCAAATTACCAGGTAAATTCTTAAAGTAAACAAAAAAGAAGAAGCACTATTATATATGTGTACGATAGGTTCTGAGTCAACTTTCCAAGTAGCAGTAATAGTGTCTACCTTTTCTATAGACTGTTCAGTACCAAATCTTAAATGAAGAGAAACTGGAGTTCCTGTCATGGCTCAGCGAAAATGAATGTGACGCATCCATGAAGACGCAGGTTCCATCCCAGGCCTCGCCCAGTGGGCTAAGGATCTGGCATTGCTGTGAGCTGTGGTGTGGTTCGCAGATGTGGCTTGGATCCTATGTTGCTGTGGCTGTGGTGAAGGCCAGCAGCTACAGCTCCGATTCAACCCCTAGCCTGGGAACCTCCATATGCCATGAGTGCGGCCTTAAAAAGACCAAAAAAAAAAAAAAAAAAAAAAAAAGAAGAGAAACTACTTTATCAACATGTAAAAATGAAAATTAAATGTCACACATTTCTTTGAAAATCAGTAGGCCATGATTATATCAGCTTAACTCTAACGTGAAGACTCCAAAACATTCCTCCTAAGTATAAATCAAAAAACACCAGGGCACTTACCAAGAGCCATCACATTGTTATTGCAAGCAACAGGAATCCAAAAGGGTCAGGTTAGCTGTCTTCAAGAAGTTTTCTGGGAGGGAATCAGATCTATACCAAGATTTATAGATATTACCATTGAAATTCATAAAGCTGGCTATTAGGCAACAGGAAATGACAGAGAAGATAATCACTGAAAAATCCTATAATGTGTGACGTATGATGAAAATATACTGCTGGAATGACAGAGATATAGGACATCTAGAGAACAATAGTGGAGGTTGCTGGGGTAAATAAAACTTGTTAATATTTAATAGTTTACCAAACGTATTATCTTAAATATATAAGAAGGAATAGGCGGTTTGGTCTTTAGAAACTCAAAAGCATCCGTATGTTTTAACTTGAATTAAATTAAATATTCATTAGGACTACAAGCATCTTTTGCTCTCATGACATATTGACCAGAGAACAATGTAGCTATTAATTTGATTTTTCAGATACCATGATACCGAGGAGGTAAACTTAGTAGGAAATACGAACATTCCAGTCCATTATAAGATTTACGTATAGTTTCAAATTAATCAAATTTCTAGTCCCAAACAGTCTGAGATTGTACATTCCAGGGCTGAAATTTATATAACCCCCAGATCAGAAGATATTAAATTTCAGACTTGTGGAATGTTGTTGTATCTGGCATTTACTTAAGTGTCTTATGTTTATTTCTGAGCTTCCCAAAAAAATCAGTAACACAAATACCTATTTGTTAGGTTTTATTTAATATTTATGGCAATTCCAATCATCCCCTAAAACACATATTTTCACCTAAACTCAATATAATTTTAAGTTCCTAGCAAATAAATATATCCTTGACAATTATTTCAAATAATTTCAACCATTGCATAAACCCTGTAGTGATTTTTTTGCTGTGAGGGTAACCATAATTATTAATTAAACACACTAATCACATTAAAAGAGTATGATGGGATATTCTTCCCCTAATGCCTTCTCCTCCACAACTTAAGATACAACAAGGTTTGGTAGTGTGACATTCTTGTAATTTTTAGTACTCTTATGGGGCAGTGAGAATATGATGCCTAGGATCTATTAATGGTTACATTATCTGACTTTTTACTTTTAACATATCAGTCATAAGCCGGGGGCTGGAATTTAGTTGATTTTTATTTTTAGCCTCTGGCCTTGATCTACCTACATGTCTGCTAGTTAAGGGGTAGTAATGAAGGCTATTTAGCCCACATTGCCTCAGGAAATAGGCTTAGCACTCCATAAATCCTGTTTTACCTTATTTACACCATTCACACATACATTCTTTATTCTGTTCATCTACTTGGAGTCTAATTGAATTTACTGAAGAGTGTGCATTACTCACTCAGCCTTAACGTGGGCTTGATTCAGCTGTAACTATTGTAAGTTAATTGTACTGTGTTTGATTTGAGGCTGATAATGATGTACAGTGACAGGTTTAACAAATTTTTGATTACCACATTCAATTACTTCTGGTACATCCTACTTATCAAACACTTAATTCATTTAAGGTTTTGACAAAGGATATGGGATGAGATGATTCACTCAGGAGACTCCCAGGACAGGTCTTGTTCTCCAGATGTTATTAAACAACTCCCTCTATGTTGTTTCACAGGTTGATATTAGAATCTAGCTGAGTTGCAGAAAATGTACTGCCTATTTGTCATATGTTTCTCCCTGGAAATAGATTATCCAACATGCTGAGATTTGCATTACTATATATACCAGAAAGTTAATGTTAGTGACTTATGAATTCATAAGTATAAATGAAGTTATTTTCATTTTTGATCAGTGAAAATGTGAGTTATTTATTTATTTTGTCTTTTTAGGGCTTCCCCTAAAAAGGGGAACCCTGGAGGTTCCCAGGCCAGAGTTGAATTGGAGCTGCAGTTGCCGGCCTACACCACAGCACAGCAACACCAGATACGAGCCACATCTACAACCTACACCACAGCTCATGGCAATGCCAGATCCTTAACCCACTAAGCAAGGCCTGGGATTGAACCTGCATCCTCATGGATACTAGTCAGGTTCGTTAACCACTGAGCCACTACAGGAACTCCTGAGTAATTTATTATTAGTAATCTGAGTAAATTATTATTTTACAATTGACTTGTTTCTAACTCTACGTTTATCAATGTTATTCTATTAAAATAACAAGGATTTTGGAGTTCCCATCATGGCGCAGTGGTTAACGAAGCCGACTAAGAACCATGAGGTTGCAGGTTCGATCCCTGGCCTTGCTCAGTGGGTTAAGGATCCGATGTTGCCGTGAGCTGTGGTGTAGGTTGCAGATGTGGCTCGGATCTGGCATTGCTGTGGCTCTGGTGTAGGCTGGCGGCTACAGCTCCGATTAGACCCCTAGCCTGGGAACCTCCATATGCCACGAGTGCGGCCCTAGAAAAGACAAAAAGACAAAAAAAAAAAAAAAATTTTAAAAATAAAGTGAAGATCACATATTTGGATTATGTATCTGTAATTCTCCATAGAGGAGGAAAACTAACACCAAGGAATATTAGAAAATTTCACTCTTTCAGCCAATAGAAAACAAAGGAATATTTTGTAAAAGATAATTTAAAAAATTTTATTGGAGCATAAAAGATAATTTTAAAAATTTTATTGGAGCATATGGTGTTGGTGTTAGTTTCAGGTATACTTCAAGGAGAATCAGATATATATGTATAATCATATATACATATATGTATACACACATATATATGCACATATATACATGTATATATGTTTCCATTCTTTTTTGCCATGTAGGTTATTACAAACTATTGAGTAGATTTCCCTGTGCCATACAGTAGGTTTTTGTTAATCATCTACTCTATGTAATAATATGTATATGTTACTCCCATCCTCCCAAATCCTTCCTCCCTTCCTCCAGTGGTTTCCCCTATGGTAACCATAAGATTGGTTTTAAAATCTGTGAGTTCCTTCCTGTTCTATAAACAAGTTCGCTTGTATCATTTTTATAAGATTACACATATAAGGGATATCATATAATATTTGTCTTTCTCTGGCTTACTTCACTAAGTATGATAATCTCTAGGCCCATCCATGTTGCTGCAAATGGCATTATTTCATTCCTTTTTAATGGCTGATAATATTCTACTGTGTATATGTACCACATCTTTATCCATTCCTCTGTGGATGGACTTTTAGGTTGCTTCCATGTCTTGGCTATTGTACATAGTGCTATGATGAGCATTGGGGTACATGTATCTTTTCAAATTATGGTTTTCTCTGGATATATGCCCACCAGTGGGATTGCTGGATCATATGGTAGTTCTATATTTAGTTGTGAAGGAATAAACATACTGTTTACCATGGTAGTTGTACCAGTTTACATTCTCACCAACAGTGTAAAAGTGTTCCCTTTTCTCCACACCCTCTCTAGCATTTATGGTTTATAGACTTTTTGATGATGGCTATTCTAACAGGTGAGAGGTAATATAGTAAAAGATCATTTTGAGGTATGCCTATAGAAGAAGAAAATTGTCTTATTCATGTAAACTTAAAGGTTGATAAGAATGTGGAAGATTTAAGATTTTTTTTTTATTTTTTTTATTTTTTTTTATTTTCCCACTGTACAGCAAGGGGGTCAGGTTATCCTTACATGTATACATTGCAGTTACAGTTTTTTCCCCCACCCTTTCTTCTGTTGCGACATGAGTATCTAGACATAGTTCTCAATGCTATTCAGCAGGATCTCCTTGTAAATCTATTCTAAGTTGTGTCTGATAAGCCCAAGCTCCCGATCCCTCCCACTCCCTCCCCCTCCCATCAGGCAGCCACAAGTCTCTTCTCCAAGTCCATGATTTTCTTTTCTGAGGAGATGTTCATTTGTGCTGGATATTAGATTCCAGTTATGAGTGATATCATATGGTATTTGTCTTTGTCTTTCTGGCTCATTTCACTCAGGATGAGATTCTCTAGTTCCATCCATGTTGCTACAAATGGCATGATGTCATTCTTTTTTATGGCTGAGTAGTATTCCATTGTGTATATATACCACCTCTTCCGAATCCAATCATCTGTCGATGGGCATTTGGGTTGTTTCCACGTCCTGGCTATTGTGAATAGTGCTGCAATGAACATGCAGGTGCACCTGTCTCTTTTAAGTAGAGCTTTGTCCGGATAGATGCCCAAGAGTGGGATTGCAGGGTCATATGGAAGTTCTATGTATAGATTTCTAAGGTCTCTCCAAACTGTTCTCCATAGTGGCTGTACCAGTTTCCATTCCCACCAACAGTGCAGGAGGGTTCCCTTTTCTCCACAGCCCCTCCAGCACTTGTTATTTGTGGACTTCTTAATGATGGCCATTCTGACTGGTGTGAGGTGGTATCTCATGGTAGTTTTGATTTGCATTTCTCTTATAATCATCGATGTTGAGCATTTTTTCCTGTGTTTGTTGGCCATCAGTATATCTTCTTTGGAGAACAGTCTATTCAGGTCTTTTGCCCATTTTTCCATTGATTGATTGGTTTTTTTGCTGTTGAGTTGTATAAGTTGCTTATATATTCTAGAGATTAAGCCCTTATCAGTTGCATCATTTGAAACTATTTTCTCCCATTCTGTAAGTTGTCTTTTTGTTTTCTTTTGGGTTTCCTTTGCTGTGCAAAAGCTTTTCAGTTTGATGAGGTCCCATGGGTTTATTTTTGCTCTAATTTCTATTGCGTTGGGAGACTGACCTGAGAACATATTCATGATGTTGATGTCCGAGAGTGTTTTGCCTATGTTTTCTTCTAGGAGTTTGATGGTGTCCTGTCGTATATTTAAGTCTTTCAGCCATTTGGAGTTTATTTTTGTGCATGGTGTGAGGGTGTGTTCTAGTTTCATTGCTTTGCATGCAGCTGTCCAGGTTTCCCAGCAATGCTTGCTGAATAGACTTTCTTTTACCCATTTTATGTTCTTGCCTCCCTTGTCAAAGATTAATTGACCATAGGTGTCAGGGTTTATTTCCGGATTCTCTATTCTATTCCATTGGTCTGTCTGTCTGTTTTGATAGCAGTACCACACTGTTTTGATGACTGTGGCTTTGCTGTATTTCTTGACGTCTGGGAGAGTTATGCCTCCTGCTTGGTTTTTGTTTCTCAGGATTGCTTTGGCGATTCTGGGTCTTTTGTGGTTCCATATAAATGTTTGGATTGTTTGTTCTAGTTCTGTGAAAAATGTCCTGGGTAATTTGATAGGGATTGCATTGAATCTGTAGATTGCTTTGGGTAGTATGGCCATTTTCATAATATTGATTTTTCCAATCCAGGAACATGGAATATCTTTCCATTTCTTTACATCTTCTTTGATTTCTTTGATTACAGTTTTATAGTTCTTGGCATATAGGTCCTTTACCTCCTTGGTCAGGTGTATTCCGAGGTATTTGATTTTGTGAGGTACAATTTTAAAAGGTATCGTATTTTTGTATTCCTTTTCTAATGTTTCATTGCTGGTATACAGAAATGCGACTGACTTCTGAATGTTAATCTTATATCCTGCCACTTTGCTGAATTTATTAATCAGTTCAAGGAGTTTTGGGGTTGAGTCCTTAGGGTTTTCTAGGTATAGTATCATGTCATCTGCATACAGTGACAGTTTGATCTCTTCTCTTCCTATATGGATGCCTTTTATTTCTTTTGTTTGTCTAATTGCTGTGGCTAGGACTTCCAAAACGATGTTGAAGAGCAGTGGTGAGAGTGGGCATCCCCGTCTTGTTCCAGATTTGAGTGAGAAGGCTTTCAGTTTTTCCCCATTGAGTATTATATTTGCTGTGGGTTTATCATAAATGGCTTTGATTATATTCAGGAATGTTCCCTCTATACCCACTTTGGCGAGGGTCTTGATCATGAATGGATGTTGAACTTTGTCAAATGCTTTTTCTGCGTCTATTGAGATGATCATATGATTTCTGACTTTTTTTTTGTTAATGTGGTGTATGATGCTGATTGATTTGCGTATGTTGAACCATCCTTGTGAACCTGGGATGAACCCAACCTGGTCATGGTGTATAATTTTTTTGGTATGTTGTTGGATTCGGTTGGCTAAGATTTTGTTGAGAATTTTTGCATGTATATTCATCAATGATATTGGGCGATAGTTTTCTTTTTTGGTGGTATCTCTGTCTGGTTTTGGAATGAGGGTGATGGTGGCCTCATAGAATGTCTTTGGGAGTATTCCTTCTTCTTCAACCTTTTGAAAGAGTTTAAGGAGGATGGGCACCAATTCCTCTTTATATGTTTGATAGAATTCACCTGTGAAGCCATTTGGTCCTGGACTTTTATTTGTAGGGAGTGATTTTATGACCTCTTCAATTTCATTTCTAGTCATCGGTCTGTTCAGTTGGTCTGTTTCTACTTGATTCAGTTTTGGCAGGCTGTAAGATTCTAGAAAATTGTCCATTTCTTCCAGACTGTCAAACTTGTTGCCATACAGTTGTTCATAGTATTCTCTTATGGTTTTTTGTATTTCTGCAGTATCCATTGTGATTTCTCCTTTTTCATTTATAATTTTGGTGATTTGGGTTCTTTCTCTCCTCTTTTTAGTGAGTCTGGCCAGGGGTTTGTCAATTTTGTTCACCTTTTCAAAGAACCAGCTCTTGGTTTTATTAATTTTCTCTATTGTTTTTTGAGTCTCTATTTTATGGATTTCTTCTTTGATCTTTATAATTTCCTTCCTTCTGCTGACTTTAGGACTTTTTTGTTCTTTTTCTAGTTCGTTTAGGTGGAGGGTTAAGTTGTCAATTTGGGATCTTTCTTCTTTTTTGAGAAAGGCCTGTATTGCTATAAATTTCCCTCTGAGCACTGCTTTCGCAGCATCCCATAGATTTTGAGAGCTTGTGTCATCATTATCATTTGTTTCAAGGTAGTTTTTAATTTCCTTCTTGATTTCCTCATTGACCCATTGGTTTTTTAGTAGCATGTTGTTGAGTCTCCATGTAGTAGGTTTTTTCCATTTCCTTTTCCCATGGTTGATTTCTAATTTCATTGCATTGTGGTCAGAGAAGATACTTGAGATAATTTCTACGCTCCTAAATTTATTGAGATTCGCTTTGTGTCCCAATATGTGGTCGATTCTTGAGAATGTTCCATGAGCATTTGAGAAGAATGTGTATTCTGCTTTTTTTGGATGTAGTGTCCTGAAGATATCAATGAAGTCTAACTTTTCTATTGTTTCCTTTAGGATCTCTGTTGCTTTATTGGTTTTCTGTCTAGAGGATCTGTCCATTGATGTGAGGGGGGTATTAAGGTCTCCTACTATGATTGTATTCTCATCAATATCTCCCTTTATGTCTGTTAATATTTGTTGTATGTATCTGGGTGCTCCTATATTTGGGGCATATATGTTGACGAGAGTAAGATCCTCTCCTTGGATGGATCCCTTAATCATTAAGTAGTGTCCTTCTTTGTCTTTCTTTATGTCTTTTGTTTTAAAGTCTATTTTGTCTGATATGAGCGTTGCGACTCCTGCTTTTCTGTCATGTCTATTGGCGTGAAATATTTTTCCCTACCCTTTCACTTTCAATCTACATGTATCTTTTGTCCTAAGGTGAGTTTCTTGTAGGCAGCATATTGAAGGTTTTTGCCTTTTTATCCACTCAGCCACTCTGTGTCTTTTGATTGGGGCGTTCAGTCCATTGACATTTAAGGTGATAATTGATAGATGATTATTTATTGCCATTTGAACCTCATGTTCCAGTTGATTCTATGGTTCTCCATTCTTCCTTTCTTTCTTTTTTTTTTTGGTTGGATGGTCTCCTGTTATTATCTACTTGAATGTATTTTTTTTTTCATTTTTTGCAGATGCAATATTTGGTTTTGGCTTGTGGTTGCCCTATTTTTTAAGTATGCTAACCCCTTCCCATAACTGTGTGTTTTAGCCTGATGGTCCTGTAAGTTCAAACACTTCATGACTATATTAAAATTAAGAAGAGATACATACATATAAACAAAAGGGTTATTTATTTCCTAACATCCCTTGCCCATATTTTATGGTTTTGATGACTCTTTTTTATTTTTTTCTTTTTAATTTTATTTTGTTTGAAGCATGTTCCTGAAGAAATCTATATGCTGGCTTATTTGAGTGACTGCTCTCTGATTGCAGTTTCCTCAGTCCTAGTTCTTCCTCTTCTTCTTCTTTTTTTTTTTTTTTTTCTTTTCTTTTCTTTTTTCTTCCCTTTCCTTCCTTTCTTTTTGGTTTAGAGAAGCCCTTTCAATATTGCCTTTAACCTTGGTTTTGTGTTGCTGTATTCTTTAAGTTTTTGTTTGTTGGGAAAAATTTTTATTTCCCCTTCTATTTTAAATGATATTCTTGCTGGATAGGATATTCTAGGTTGCATATTTTTTCCTTTGAGCACTTTAAATATCTCTTGCCATTCCCTCCTGACCTGTAGTGTTTCTGTGGAGAAATCAGCTGATATTCTTATGGGGGTTCCCTTGTAGGTAACATTCTGTTTTTCTCTTGCTGCCTTTAGGATCCTCTCTTTATCACTAACTTTTGCCATTTTTATTGTGATGTGTCTTGGTGTGGGTCTGTTTGGGTTCAGTTTGTTTGGGGCCCTCTGTGCTTCCTGTATCTTGAATCCAGTATCCTTTAGATTTGGGAAGTTTCCAGCGATAATTTCTTCAAATATATTTTCCATCCCCTTATCTTTTTCTACTCCTTCTGGAATTCCTATTATGCGTAGATTGGCCCGCTTTATATTATCCCATAGGTCTCTTATATTGCTTTCCAGTTTTTTGATTCGGTTTTCTGTCTGTTGACCAGATTGAGTGATTTCCATTATTCTATCTTCCATATCACTGATTCGTTCTTCTGCATTATTCATTCTGGTTTTTACTGCCCTTAGTTCAGTTTGCATCTCTGCAAATGAATGTTCTAGTTTTTCTTGGCTCCTCCTTATATTTTCTAGTTCCTTTCTGAGGGTATCTGCATTACTGTTCATATCTTCTCTTAATCCCTTCAGTATTTTCACTATTTCTCTTTTGAACTCCAGGTCTGTCAGACTGCAGAGATCTGTTTCATTGTTGACTGTTTGAGGTGAGTTCTCCTGTTGGTTTGACTGGGGGTGGTTTCTCAGCTTCTTCCTCTTGCTTGTTGTTTTCTTTCTCCTGAGGGAGTTGTACTCTCTGTGATCGGGCAGTGTTTGCCTTGTCACTGCCGTGGAATGTTTCCTGAGAGCTGGCATTGTTGGTCAATCTTTTTTGAGGCAGTGTGGCTTTTCTGGAGTGTTGATGGGGCTAACAGTGTTTCTTTGAAGCAAAGGAGGACTTCTGAGGGCAGACAGGTCTGGGAGGTCCACACCATGATGGTAGCAGATTTCACTTGGTCATGCAGAGCTTGCTCTGGTGTTTTTAGGCTGTGGGGTTTTCGCAGGGGGTTGGCGGTGTTGGGAAGCTGCTCTTCAGGGGTGCATCACCCCCTGGGGGCTGGAGCAGCTATCTAGGTCACTGAGAACCTAAGAGGTTCTTCCCTAGGGTAGCCCAACTCAGAAGGACAGCCTGAGAATGTAGGCGGATCTTTTCACAGTCTGGCTGAGCTTGTTACAGCTTTTCTGGGCTGCAGGGGCTCTTCCAGGGGGCTGGTGGTGCTGAGCAGTTATTTCACGGGAGTGGGGCACCCCCTGGGGGCTTGGGCAGGTAGCAGGGCCGTTGGAAACTGAAGAGGCTCCTCCCCGGGGCAGCCTGACTCAGAAAAACCGTCCGAGAATTAGGCCGATCTATTCACAGCCTGGCTAAGCTTGTTCTAGCTTTTCTGGGCTGCAGGCCTTTTCTCGGGGGCTGGTGGTGTTTGGTGCTGCGCTGCGGAAGTGTGGCCCCACCAAAGGGCAAGCAGGCCTGTGCAGGGACAGCCCCTGCGGTGGTAGGCTTCAGGTAATTGTTGAGGCCAGCCCTCCTGGTTGGCAGGCAGCCCCAGGTCCATGAGAGTGTAGGGCGTGGCGGGGGTGGGGGGAGGGGATGCACTGGGAAGCACAGTTTTCAGCTAGCTAGCGGGCCTGTAAGCTTGCTATGGCATGGGGGGTATTCTATGGGGACCCACCCCTTCTTTTCTCCCCTCCCCAGCACGGGCGCAGACCAGGCTCTTCTCCCAGGTTCCCTCTGATGTGGCTTTCCACTTCCCCGCCCCTGGAGTATTGCTCCCTTCCTCTGGACAGCTTTGTTTTCTAGTCTCCCAGGCAGTCTCTGCCCTGTCAAATGGTTTCTAGACCTCCCAAGCAGTTTCCGCTCTTCCCCGCCCCCCTAGCCCGGGGACTAATCTCTGGAGCCGAGGTCTCGGTGCCCAGCCCCCGCCCCAGGCGTCCCCCGGCCCTTTCTCAGGGATTAACCTTCGGAGGTGAGGTCTCGGTGTTCAGCCCCCACCCAGGCGTTCCCCGGTATTTTTTTAATTATAGTTGATTTACAATGTTCTGTCAATTTCTGCTGTACAGCAAAGTGACCCAGTCATTCATATATATATATATATATATATATATATATAT
The DNA here is from genome assembly GCF_054392235.1 of Sus scrofa. NCBI lineage: Eukaryota > Metazoa > Chordata > Mammalia > Artiodactyla > Suidae > Sus > Sus scrofa. Next base: position 167,431,144 of record NC_139395.1, read on the forward strand.
ATATATACACACACACACGCACACATTCTTTTTCTCACATTATACTCCATCATGTTTCATCACAAAAGACTAGATATGGTTCTCTGTGCTATACAGCAGGATCTCATTGCTTATCCACTCCAAATGCAATAGTTTGCATCTACTAATCCTAAACTCCTTGTCCATCCCACTCCCCCAGCCCAGCAACTACAAGTCTGTTCTCCAAGTCCATGATTTTGTTTCTTTTCTATAGATAAGTTCATTTGTGCCATGTATTAGATTCCAGATATAAGTGGTATCATACGGTTTTTCTCTTTCTGACTTACTTCATTTAGTATGAGTCCCCTAATTCTATCCATGTTGCTGTAAATGGTATTATGTTATTCTTTTTTATGGCCGAGTAGTATTCCATTGTGTATATGTACCATATCTTAATCAATTCATCTGTCTATGGACTATTAGGTTGTTTCCATGTCTTGGCTATTGTGAATAGTGCTGCAATGAATATACAGGCACATGTATCTTTTTCAATGAAAGTTTTTTCTGGATAATATGCCCAAGAGTGGGATTGGTGGGTCATATGGTAGTTCTATATTTAGTTTTCTAAGGATTTTTAAGATAGAAAAACAAAAAATAAAAACAGATTATGGTGACAGATTGTTTGAAACAAATTAACCCATGTATCAAATAGAGGCTCATTACCCCCTTACATAACAAGGTATAAATATATCGCCACTGGTTTTAACCTTCTTTATCAATAAGGAGGTAGTCAAATAATTCTGACATTTATTATTGTTTTTTTTTATATTTTGGAATAATCAGATATGGTGTTGAAAAGGCCATGTCTTACGTTTTGTTTGGGATACTTTGTTATTGGATATATATATATACATCTCCAGCATGACTGATTTAAAGTGATGCTTAATAAGTCTAGAAGTCTCTTTGTATGCATATTTACTAAAAGACAATTTTAAAATCAATTCCACTTTAGCCAGAGTGTCATGATTTATGTACTTGAAAGTATTGGCATATAGTGGTGGAACATGTAACTGATATTGTTATTAGTGATGTGTTGTTCTTGTCATACTTAGTGATACATAGTTTACTAGATTGTTTATTAGTTTGTTCTAAGGTTGATCTTCAAAAGTCTTCCCACAACCCCAAGGCGACTTCAAAGGTGCTTAATCGTAAGACTGATACATTTGTATTCTTCTAGGGAAAGTATGATTTAAAACCAATGTTGTGCTCTAGAGATTTGTTATTTAATCTTGTAATTTAAGATCTAGCTCTATTCCAGACTTTTGGGGTCATTATATTGACTCCTATTATGACTGTTCTCATTCCTTCATCCCAATTCATCACCTCTAGATGCTATACCAGTTGACTTCAAATAGCTCACATGTGCCCTTTTTTGACTGATGTAGGAGTACACAGATGGCCCAAGCCTCAAGTTGAGCTCAATTCCATGGTACGATTCATGCTCCCTAACTTCTCACAGGACTGGGTTGAAGTTTGAATTTAGGAGACTGCACCTATGCTAAGCTTTTTCTTCTGCCCTGTTCTGCTTGCCTCATTTACCTTCTCCTGAGAGCCCACCTCCAATAAATCACTTTCACAAGAATCGTCGTTTTATGCTGTGCTTCTAAAGAAGCCAACCTGAGACACTTCAGATAAGATATATGGTTTAAGAGTTAGTCATGATATTCATCATATGTGTTTGGTGATTTAAGTAATGATGATTTATGTATTTGGCCATAGGAATGAAGAGTATTTTGCATTTCTCTGAAGTCCTCTGGGACCCAGGTTTTATGAGTGTTATTAAAATCTTTCCTTAATACGAGCATGAAAATGTGTCCAAAATGTTCTCTGTATCTTTACATTTAAAATGGTGATTTCAGGAATGCTCTCACTTAATTAGCTGTTTTTGACCAATGGAGGCAGCAGACAATAGTGAGAAAAATAATTAGAAGCTAGAGATCTTGAGTTTGAGTCCTTATCCTGTGGGTTTCTTGATGAGGACCTTGGGCATCTAACTTCTCTTTGGTTTATGTAACTCATCAGAAAAAGTGCTAATGATTATAAATAGTTAAAATTCTCTCAGGATACCCCACATATTGGCCATTATTTAAATATTCACTTATGTGATTATTCTGACAATACTTAGGACATAATTATCTTGATCATAGAGATTAAAAAAACTGAGGATCCAACTCTTTAAATACTTATCTCAGTATCATAAATCTTCTAAGTGACAAAATAGGAATTCAAATCCAGATTTATTGGACTTCTTAGCCTTGGCATTCCTCATTGTAACACCTTACCTGTCTATGTGTTCTAAGTATCCCAAGAGGACAATTAATGTAATAGAGGTGTTGTAATAGTTATTGGCTGGGACAGGAGAATGGATGGGAGCAATAATTGGCTTGCTTTCTCAATTCCTTATTTTCCATACTGTATTTGCTCCTCTGCTAAATAACTGGTTTTCACTCTAGCTGAGCAGTGTTTGCAAAATTTTTATTAATAATTGTAGTAATTTTTATTGCTTTTGTAATCAGTTACCACAAAGTTAGTGCCTAAAACAGCACAAATTTATTATCCTACAATTTTGTAGACTAGAAGTCTGATAGAAGTCTTACTGGGCTAAAATCATTGTTCACAGGACTGAGTTTTTTTTTGGAAGGTCTAAAAGAGAGTTGGTTTGCATGCCTTTCCCAGCTTTTAGAAGCCACACATTCTCCTTTCAGGTTCAAAGCCAACACATTATATCCTCTGATTCTTCTTTATCACATCTCTTTTTCTGACCACAACCAGATTCCTGTTTTCAGGAACCAATGTGCTCAGATTGATTGCTGCCCAGATAGTGCATAACTATATCCCCACCTGATGGTCCTTTACCTTAGCTGCATCTGTAACGTTCCATTTGCCATATACACTAACCGAGTCAAAGGTCCATGGGATTAGGGCCTGGACATCTTTGGAAGGAGAGCATTATTCTGAAGACACATTGGTAGTTTTCATCAGTATATTTTTTCAGCATAATGAGTAAACCTGACTTTTTTTGTCTTTTGTCTTTTTAGGGTTGCACTTGTGGCGTATGGAGGTCCAGGCCAGGGGTCTAATGGGAGCTGTAGCAGCTGACCTATGCCAGAGCCACAGCAACTCGAGATCCAAGCGCGTCAGAGACCTACACCATAGCTCGTGGCAATGCCGGATCCTTAACCCACTGAGCAAGGCCAGAGATTGAACCTGCAACCTCATGGTTCCTAGTCGGATTCATTACCCACTGAGCCACAGTGGGAACTCCAGTATACCTAATTTTTGGAGGATCTTTTTTTCTTATCTAATTTTCTTCCCTAGTATTTCCTATTCTACTCCTACCTGTCCCTGGCAGATAGTGAGAAAAGTAATTATGACAGTCCCAAGCTTGCTTATAATGGCACCTAGTAGAATAATCTTTCCCAGAACAAAGTCCCTTAAGGAAGCAAAGCCCAAGGAAAGAACTAGTGAAACAATGTGTGATTAGACTACATTTCTTTCTCAGTATCTGCGAAGGATTGGTTCCACGAGCCTCCATCAATATCAAAATCCACAGATGCTCAAGTTCCGTATGTAAAATGATGCAGTACAATGAATGCATTTGGCCCTCTGTATCCTGGGCTCTAATAGTAGTGTTCCATCTGAGGTTGGCTGAATTTGGGATGTGGAACCCATGGATACAGAGGACCGACTGTAAGGGATTCCCTGGTAGGATTCTAATTATAATTGTACTCCCTGATAGGAATCTTGCCCCCTTGAATGCAGGTGAGAGCTGTGAATGTTATGGGATATTATTCCCATAATTAAGTAACTGTCTGGAAAAGGGGAAAGTATTTAGCAGGTGTAAGTAAGTCTCTAATTGGCTGGCTCTAAGTTAATCAAAATGAGATTATCAGGGGAGGGCCTGATCTAATGAGATGAGCTCTTTTTAAAAGGATTTAGAAGTCAGCCATGAAAGAAGTCCGGAAGAGTGAAGCAGTAGTGGATGCACTGCTGTTTGCTTTGATGAAACAGATCAGTGCCTCATGGAAGGGCTGTGTGGCAGGAAATGGGCAGCCTCTAATTGCCAAGGACCCCAGTCTCCCAACCACAGAAACCGAATATGTCAGCAGGTGAGCTTGGAAGATCCTGAGCCCCAGATAGATTGCAGCCCCATCTAATACTTTGACTTCTTCAGGGGGAGACCTTGAGCAGAAGACCCTGTTCACCTGAGTCCAGACTGCTGCCACGTGGAACTCATGAGATCGTAAATTTGCATTAAGCCATTAAATTTGTGGTGGTTTATCATGCAGCCATAAAAATATAAATACAATAGGCAGTGTTTCTTTAACTTTTTTAATGTACCAAATCATCTATGCAATGGATATCACACAGATAATTTTATTTAATACAACAGCCCAGAGAAGCAGGATCTATTATTTTTAAAATTTTGCATATGAGAAAATTAAGCGTTAGAGAGGTCAAAACACTTGGTGCAGGTCACAAAGCTGGTTGATGAAGGAATTAGATTTTGAACTTGAGATTTAATCACTTTGCTAGACTGTGTTCTTTAATGTGAAATGTTCTATGTAATAATGCAGTCCAATTTGTCCTGATTACTGCCTTTTCAACTGTCTTTATCTTGTACATATCCACCAAAATGTGATAAATACCATAGAATAAGCAGCCTTTGATGAAATCCATTTTTAGATGATTTCATGTGAAAATCGTTTTACGAATACATCATCAATTTTTGAAGAAAGTCTTATGAAAATAAATCCTTTTTTAAAAAGTTACTTAATTGCTATTTTACCTGGAAGAACAGTCTATTTCCATCTATCAGGTAGTAATGAGAAGTCATTATCTTGCACTCTTCTTTAATTAACATCAATCCTGATTAGTCAGAATAAATTAGGCTCTTTGTCTTTTTCCATAGGTGTGATTCTTCTGGTACAAGAGCCATCCAATTGTGTGTTATCATTTACAAAAAATGTCAGTATAATTATATTACTGTATTTCAAATTTTACTTTGAAACATATTTCATGTTAAACTATGAGTTTTTTGTTTCCTTTTTCCCCTTAAAACATGGAGAAGTAATGTTCTATAAAATTTCTTCATATTAAAAACAAAATACTCAAAGTTTAATAAGGTTCAGGGATTTTAATAACTAATATTCATCATAATATGCATTGCATATAATAGTAAAAGTATTAGCAGTATTAATTGACTGTAACTACAACTTAGGAGGAAGGGTAATAGTGAAAACTAGAACATGGAATTAATTTTGAAAATTTATTTATTTTTTGCCCTTTTTTCTTTTTTAGGGTTGCACCAGCAGCATATGGAGGTTCCCAGGCTGGGAGTCTAATCAGAGCTACAGCTGCCATCCACAGCTACAGCCACAGCAGTGCCGGATTCGAGCCGCGTCTGCAACCTTCACGGTAGCTCTTGGCAACACCAGATCCTTAACCCACTGATTGAAGCCAGGGATCGAAGCTGCAACCTCATGCTTCCTAGTTGGATTTGTTTCCACTGCTCCATGACAGGAACTTCAGATTTTGAAAATTTAAATTGATAGTTGGGCATATCTACATGGACACCATGGCCATCATTTAAAACATTACTTTCCATTTCTTTTTAAGGTTTTATGTATACATTGATTTACCACTGTTTTATTTGCTTTATGGTTAAAATGATACCCCCCCTGCAATCACTAAAAACTAAATGATGTGAACACAGCTTTAATTTTTTTTGATGGGATGGAAATGAGTATACAGGTCCTGCATTACCTAGTTCATTGACACTAAAATGGAAATAATTGTTGCCTGCCACTCAGATAAAGTAGAACAAGAACAAACAATTATCATCCCCCTCCCAACCTCATCATAGAAGTACAATTTCCTGGCTTAGGAACCTATCAGTTTGAACTGATTAGCTAGCTAATCTATCGGTTTGAACCAAAATCAAATTGTACATATCTAACAGTACATTGAAGAGAAAACTTTATTCTCCAGGCATATCTAGACAACGCTTTTAAGATCAGAACTCCCGGAGCAGGGAGAATTTCTAGACCTATACTGCAGACATCAGGGTTAAAAACAGTGCTCATTTGCTCCCCCGCGGCACTTATAAATCATGCTTGCGTGTGACTGCAGCTTTCTTTTTACACTTCCTTTGCTTTCACATTCTCATCAGTTCAGCATCTCTAAGGTGCCTTATCAACCAAAACCTCCAGTTTTTTTCTTTTTTAAACTACAGTCATATACCTGAAATTATTTTTTTCTCTAAGAATTTTAGGTTGTGCTCTTTTCTGTGGCATTTATTTGGTATTTTTAAGGTTAACTGATCATGTTGAAACAAATGAAAGCAACACAGTCTTCATCATTCTTGAGCTAGGAATGTTACAGATCATAGACTTTGCCCAGGAGAAACCAGATTCTTTATCTGCAACTAAAATGATTTCTGTTGGGATCATTTGCACTGTTTCCATTATTTGACATGGCAGTCTGACCAAAAAAACTCTTACTGTTGGACATAGCAACGTTCTTAAAGATAAGACAATCTTAAATACTGTCTTCTCTGCTCTAATAGAAGTGATTTAGAAATAAAACCAGCGAGGGAAAGGGAAGAATGTCTTTATGGATTTTGATTCTTCTGCTAATAAATTGTTAATACTTCTATTAACATAGAGAAGAAAATACCAGCACTGTTGTAGAAATGTGACTATCAAGAGTAAAATAGACCATGGATTTAAAAACAAGACTTACAATACCATACAAAGCTTGAATCACTAATTTATTATCTTTGATAAGCAATTCATTATAATAACCATTTAAAATTTAGAAACCTCGTTCTTTTAAATAAAACTAAGGTTTGTTGAGCACATGCTTTATATTTGTGAACTGAATGATTACAGTTCACATGGGCAAAATGAGTTATATAGGACACACATATTTAGAAAATTTTTGGATAATTTTGGGAGTAATCACAGGAGACCCAAGAGAAAATTTCACTCGTTTATGTAACAGTTTCTAAACAAATGAGCCTACTTCTCACACGTCTGCGAGATGCCCCTGGGCCTAGCATGGGGTCTCACCTAGTATTCAGTCCATATTTGCTCAGTTGAAACAGGCTTACTTAAAAGGGCATGGCTTTATTTTTCACCATCTCGTAACCCTAATAGAATATATGAGGCATTAATAATAAATGCTGATGGTATTTGTGTCTAAATAAATAAATTTGACTGTGTATTCTGAATTCTGTTTTAACTTAGAGCACAATGTGTTATTTTTCAACCTGATTCTGAGTCTTCCTAAAATTACATGGTCTGTTTAAAAAAAAAAATGTCTAGGTGGTAGGAATTAGAAAACGTGTTAATCTTAGGAGACTACTAATGGAGAAATCTTTATTAGCTCATAAATCAGTGTTACATAAGTGTTGTCTGAATACCATCTGCATTGAAATCACTTGCATTACTGGCCCATGCTAGTACTGTTGACTCAAAATATCTAGGGGTAGGGCTTAAGAACCAATAGTTTTTCTGAGGTCATCAGGTGAAATTATGTACTTTCAGGCTTTCCTACTCATGGTGTGGTTTTGGATAAGCAACATCTACAACACCTGAGAGCTGCAAATGTATAAGCCCAGAACCTACCCCAGAGCTGCAACCTAAAAATCTGCATTTTAACAGGGAATTTAAATGCACTTGAGACTCTGGGAATCTGAAGTATCAGAACTACCACTACCATCTTAAATTATATATTGACTCACATGCTCAAGGATCCATTTATCACTTTGTATTATCAAAACACATTCTCACTTTATTTCCTGCTGTAACTGGAAAAAAAATTACCCTGCTCCCATGAGCATATGAAGATGACGCTATAATTTCTCAGTGATGTCTTTCTCACTGGGTTGTGGGTGCCACGTGGAGAACAACAGTATCTTTTCATGTTTTACCTCCGACATCTAATGCTTACACATAGTAAGTACTTAATAAATGTTAAATGAATAAATGGAAACTATTGCAGATTGGGAGATTGCAGGTTGCATTTCAAAAGAGAGAAAAGCAAGACTATTTTATTAAGTTAATGACTGCAATTCTGATTTTTACCCTGTTCTCTGTTGATGATTAGATCCATAAATTGGATCTAATGGGAAAGTTACAACTATTTTTGTGAACTTCATGATAAAAATGGTCTAACTGCATCACTAACCACCAAGTTTCCCAGGCTCAGACAATGCAAATTCACTTCAACTGGTTTCCCACCATTCCATGTAAAACTAACTCACCATGACATTTAGCCAGTTCTTGCATTTCTATTCCTCTCAAATCAGCACCTCAGCTCCTCGATTCATAGTTCTGATGTCCTAATAAGGTCCTAGTAACCACGAATGTGGGGGAGGGAGAGGCCAGAGTGGTAAGTGGCCATGAGCTGCAAGAAACAGGGAATCAACAGAACTCTGCTATTTAGAGGCCTTTTCTCATTTTCAGTCTCAAGGCCACATTCCAGGTAACTGTACTAGAAATCTAAACTTTGGATAATTGATGTATATTAGTTTGTAACTATATCAATTAGTCTTTCTGATGTTCCTATTTATATTGTCTCACATATATATCATCCTAAATAAACTGTGCTGACTAAAGATCAAATAGAGTCAGTTTTCATTATTCATAACAGGTAAACGTTCTATAAAGCCACGCAAATATTGAATTAGGGGATACTGAACAATTGCTCAAGGGGAAATGCAGGGATTAGATTCCTAGGAACCTTTGTTCACAACATTTTCATCAACCCATCAATATATAACCTTGTTTTTATGTGTCTTTCTGCTTAAAAACTCCTTATTTAATATATACTGTTGATTTACTAAAATTGATTTCAAGGCCAATAACACTATAGCTCACATTTGAATGAAGCTTACCCAACACAAGGACTTTTTCCATAAGGCACATCACAGCCTTCTTGCACTTAGGAACTCTAGACAGTACTTCAGCACTATGCTTGGGGGCATTATAAACAGCAAAATCACCAAGAAAAAGCATAAAAATTTGAAAAACATGGCACCAAATAAACTTTCTAAAGGACCCTTGATTACACTTCAAGACCTGAAATAATAAGACAGGTTGCCTTTAGCTGGGAATGTACATGTCAGGTGGCTCAGAACTTTTCACTGCTTTGCATGTGTCCAGGAATAAATTTTTGCAAGTAGGCCAACTAAAAAATATGGACTTTGCAAATAATGTGATTCAACTATACCATATTTCGGGTGTTCAGGGACTTTCCTTACTGTCAAACTCAATCTACAGAGAGATACATATTGAATTAATGAAGTGAGTCTATCGTTTTTATGGCTAGAAAAATCTTTAAAATAACCCTATGATTGACAAGTGAGGATTAGATGATGCAATATAGAGGATTTATATATTGTGTATATAAATATAAAGCATTATGTAAATACACAAAGCATATCAGGCCATGCTTCAAGTAAATATAATTAAAATTTTTTGGACTTTAAGTTTATGCTAGATTTTTTTTCTTTTTTTTGTGCTTATTTATGGAGGCTTTGGGTAGTGAAGTTGTATATTTAAATTCATACCTCTAATAAGTGTCATTAATTTTTTTGGCTAGAATGAATTAAACTGTATTGCTTCTTTGTTTAAAATAACTGCTGACATTTTTTACTATGATACTGTCATATATTGGTAATGATGAGAGCACTGGTTTTATATATATATATATGTGAGAGTGTTTTATTTGGTTTATAAAGTCATGTTATTCAATCACAAGTTTCTATATCTATTTTCATTATGTTTTCAGGTACTGTGGAATCCATATCTGCTCATATTTTCTAACATTTATTTCCAAATATGCACAAATTCTGAATTTAATAATTTGTGCATGTTTTTCTAGCATATAAAGCCTGAAGTACTTTTTGTATGTTTTAACAATTGCTTAACTGTAAAGATAACAATGGGGTTTATAATTGCAGTCATTGTCTCTTTCCTATAGTTGTTCTTTCACAAATTAGCCTCCAGACCAAATCCAGTTTGAAGGACATGCTACACTTTCATCTTTCATCTTTCCCAGTTCTTCCTCTCCCTTTCCACCCTCCCTTTCCCCACCCCCCTGTCCCTGTCCATCTCTCTTCCTCTCTTTCTTTCTCTCTACGTGCATACACTCTCTCTCTCTCTCTCTCTCTCTCTCTCTCTCTCTCTTAGGTTTGTCTTTTCAATTTTGGTTTGACTTTTCAAATTTGGGCCTTTGAATTAGGAATCCTATTTACATCAGATCATTGAGACACTATGATCCTCCTGTTTCAGCCCATTATGATCATTTTTCTGCCTCGCTGAACTAGAATAAAATAAAATATGACAGGGGCAGCATTATTAGCAGTCTTGGTTTTTGGTGAAGCCCCAAACTGGAACTCCATAAAAGTTTCAGATCAGGATAAACACATAGAGTGGATATGAACAGAGAATCAGATTAGTAACTGATTTCAAATTTTTCAATGATTTGTCTATTTCCATGCTATATGTGGAGTTCTCTTAGTTCTGTGCCCATAAAGTCTTAATTTTCTCTGGCATCTGCCATCATGTTTCACTGTAGTATGCTAATTCATTCTTCTGTAACAGTTATAAAATTCAGGAAGCTTACACAAGTCTGGAAAGTGCTATTCATCACTTTTTAAAATGAAACAGGATATATTTGCTTTATTTTTGTTATTTATAGTATTGACATCATGCAAATCAAATTTATATGATATGTTATTGCATCAGATATTATTGCATGTACATTTCTTTTATGGTACTAAATTTGTCATTAGGAAACTAAGACAAGTGAGATAATAATAGTCTGTAGTCTCAACTTGCTAGACAGTCTCTGTCATTGCACTTGTACTTTTGTAAAATAAAAGTTATGCTTTGAATCCTAATTATTTATGCTATCAGTTCCAGTATTGCACGTGTCCATATTCTATTACTCTTCAAAAAGATTCATTATAGTAATCAGCATACAATAGGGCAAAAGAATATCACTGTATCTCTAAATGAGATATTCACTGTCTAAACTGGCTAGGGAAAATCTGGCCCAACCATTCTGGGGGCAGTAGTTGAGGCATGAACTCTGGGCCCAGCAGTCTGGGTTCAAACCCTGCCCCTTTCCTAAATTAGTGAATAAGGCCAAGTTATAACAGACACTGCTAATCATAACAGAGCTATAAGGAGGTATAAGACCCAACTCTTACCCTGACAAAGCTTTCTGGAAAGATCTTTGATCAATCAATATTGAGAATGCGAAAGTATAACATTTTCCAACTACACCTGGGACAAAATTTAGACAAGTTAGATTGGGTTAAGCTATAGGACATATAACCTGGGTTTTTAATTTAAGAGAATCTTTCAATTAGCTAAGCATTTATAACTGCTGGGTTCAGTTGAGAATTTGTGATTATTGAGGGTGAAACACCTCAGAGTGGGAGCAGGAAAAAAATACTCATAAAAGAATGAAGATGCCAAGGTGTAACCAAAGACAATTTCTTTGGCCTCAAATGTCTATAATGCCAGAAAGTATATACTTTTAAAGGTAGAAGACACTTTGGAGTCATTAACATCAACTCCTTATTTTTTATTTTATTGGAATATAGTTGACTTACAAAGCTGTATTAGTTTCACACATACAGCAAAGTAAATAATTTATACATCATACATCCATTCCCTCTCAGATTTTTTTCCCATGTAGGTCACTGGGAAATTTCTCAGTGCTATATAGTAGGTCCCCAGTATCCATCTACTTTATATATAGTAGTTTCTATGTATCATTCCTAACCCCTAATTTATCCCCCTCACCAGTGTTTCCCCTTTGGTAAACATAAGTTTGGTTTTGAAATCTTTGAGTCTGTTTCTGTTTTGTAAGTTCTCTTGTACCATTTTTATTAGATTCTCTGTATTAGTGATCTCATATGCTATACATGTTTCTCTGTCTGACATTTCACTTAGTGTGATAATTTCTAGGTCCACCCATGCTGCAAATGACATTATTTGGACATTATTCTATGCTTTTTAATGGATGAAAATAAAAAACATATAAATATAACTAAACATATATAAATGTAACATTTAAATATAAATAAGACATATATAAATATAACATATATAAATATATATAAATAACACATCTTCTTTACCTATTCCTCGGTCGATGGACATTTAGGTTGCTTCCATGTCTTGGCTATTGTAAATAATGATGCAAGTGAACATTGGAGTGCATGTATATTTTTGAATTAGGATTTTCTCTGGATACACCCAGAGTGGGATTACTGGATCCTATGGTAGTGCTATATTTAGTTTTTAAAGATCTACATACTTTTCTCCATAGTAGTTGCACCAGCTTGTATTCTCACCAACAGTGCAGGAGGGTTCCATTTTCTTCACACTGTTTCCCAACATTTATTGTTTGTAGACTTTTTGATGATGGCCATTCTCACTGGTGTGAGGTGATAACTCATTGTAGTTTTGATTTGCATTGGTGATGTTGAGCATCTTTTTATGAGTTTTTTGGCCATCTATCTGTCTTCTTTGGAAGTTATGTTTAGGTCTTCTGACCATTTTTTAACTGGTTTTTTTTTTTTTTGATGTGAAACTATATGAGATGTTTGTGTATTTTGGAGATTAATTCCTTGTCAGTCATTTTATTTGCAGAGATTTTTTTTTTCCCATCCTTTGGGTTGTCTTTGTTTTTTTAATAGTTTGCTTTGCTGTGCAAAAGCTTTTAAATTTAATTAGGTCCCATTTTTTGTTGTTTTATTTTCTTTATTTAGAAGGTGGGTCAAAAAAGATATTGCTGTGATTTATGTCAAAGAGTATTCTGCCTAAGTGTTCCTCTAAGAGGTTCATAGTACCCAGTATTACATTTAGGTCTTTAGTCCAGTTCGAGTTTATTTTTGTGTATGATGTTAAAGAATATTCTGATTTCATTCTTTTACATGTTGCTGTCCCTTTTCCATCATCACTTACTGAAGAGACTATCTTTTTCCCATTGTGTATTCTTGCCTCCTTTATTCAACTCCTTTTTTTTTAATTAAAAACAACTTAATAAAACTTAATAAAAGTTGAAGTTTAGATCTTAGGAAGCTATGTAGTATACTGGATATTCAGTATATGTTGTCTGAATGAAAAAAAATGAAGCCTAGAAAATTGACTCTCTTGCCTAATGTTTGCAAATCCAAAATCAACATTAACCTTGGTGTGCTAAGCATTATTCAATATCTCACCTATGTTGCTTCTTAGTAATTTATCTTGGAATGTGAATGATACCCAAAAGTAATGTTTTAGGTGCAGATAAAGATGTGACTAAAATTTATGATAATCAAATTTGGATTTTTAAGCTGTTGAGTTTATTCCCAGGGATAATAAGAACTTATCTTTGTCATTTTGAAATTTCCCCGTTTGTCTTATTCTCTATTTCTCCATCTTCCCTCCTCACTCCCATTCCTGTAGGTTAAATTTATGTGAAACCTATAAAGATATTATTCCAGAATAAGCAAGAGCAGCAGAAAAGTTCATTAAGGAAAAGTGCATCAGTTCATCCACAGATAAGTGAGAAGAGCCCAGGGTCTAAGAGGCTGTACTTCAGGACATCATCAAAAAGGACATCAATCGGACTATCCCTAAAGATTTAGAAATAGGTACAAGGGCCCACTCTATTTGGTTCAGAATTACAAGGATTAGAAGTGAAAGGGTGAGGCCTCATGAGTCCCTGTCCATTATGCAATGAAGATGATTAGCTCTCTGGCTTTCTGAATAAAATGGTATTCCTAATAGAATCGAAAACTTTCCTGAAGGTCAGGCATGCTATATTTATTGCTTCCTCCTTGTCTATAAGCCAGAATGTTCTGTCACTGTTGTAATACAAGCCAACAAGAGCAAAATAAATCTTTGATTCTTTTGGCTCACTCTGCCATTAAACACAAGCCATTGTAAAGTCATGAAAATTACCTGAGAAGGATGTGGAGAAATTGGTTGGTGCAGAAAAGACTGACCACTGTGATTAAAGGGATGAAAAATGTGACCTGCCTGAAAACCCTGAAGAAGCTAGTGGTATTTATTTGAAAGAAGAGGAGGCTGAATGGTAACTTAATAATTATCTTTAAATTTCAAGAGGATTACTACCTCTGTTTTTATCTATCTCTACAGAGTTTAAACTACCAAGGAATTATTCTGAAATTTTCCTGTAACTAGCACAGACGACACATTTTGTATTATAATTTTTTTCATTTAAAAAGTCTGAACATGTATTTGGCATTCTTTTACTTGAAAGAGTAAGTATTGGGAAGAGACGATCACAAAGAGTTTTATGCTCTTCTGCTGCTTCTTACATCTGAGGGGTAGCATTTTTTTTCTTGGTATAAAGAAGTTTTGACAAGTTCTTGCCATTTGTCAAACTCAAATACTTACAGATTAAACTATTCTCTTATTTGGTTTCATTTATGCTCTCAGTTATTATTGTGAAGACAATAATAATTACAAAAATGGAGGAATTAAACATGTTAGAAGTTAAATTGCATTCCTTGTCACTGTATAAAGTGAAATAACAAAACTTGGAATCATTACCTTGTGTATTTCTGCATAGAGATTAATTTATAGGATATCAAAGTTGTTTTGAATCAATCAGTGAGCACTTACTAAGTGTCAAATATTGTTTAGTGCTAGGTGTTTGGGTGAAAGAGAAAAAAGCCAGAGTTAAGGCAGGGTCTCAGAGATCAAGATGCTTATAATCTGGAGGTAAAGATAAAGTAATGAATGAAAGGCTGCTGAGCAGTACTTATTCACATACATGTGCAAGGCCTCAAGGGAAGCACAAATCCAGATTGAGGAAAAAAAAAAAAAAACACAGAGCTAGGGGTCTAAATGGAAGCCTTTCTTGGTTATTAACTTGAGTGATCCTTATTCCTATAGCTCAGTTTCTTTTAGAGCCCCCATGCAGAGTATGTTTTCACCAGACTATTCCTTCTCTCTTCTTGTTTGGGTTTTGCTTTTTCTGTTTTTTACATCTGAGCTTCTCCTTGCTCATATTTTCTTCATAAACTTTTGTTGTCTAAGCCTCAATCTTTTGCTTCTGTTATTTATATTCTTTAATTTCCTGCTTCTATGATCTACCTTCTTCTATTTCTTTATTAAAATTCTGGGAAAGGAACTTCTGTTTAGTCCTGCTTACTTGCACACCAGGTCATCATGTCAAAGGTCACAAGCCAACCCCTGGGTAAGAATCCATGGTACATCAAACTCACACTCTCCGTAGGGATTTCCCTATAACAGGTGCTGTGGTCTGGACATTTTCCCTTGAAATGAGATAAGAGCAGAGCCAGCATCATAATTTCCTTAATTTTTTCAGGAAAATATGAAATTTGGAAGGTTGAAAAGAAAAATATCAGGTTTGAAAGAATATCTGGAAAAGATCCAGGTAATATACTGATGAACACAATGATTATAGGACTCAGAGAGATGACCTACATACCTGGGGAGAAAGCATGCTCAGAGCAATAGTATAAATAAATATATCCAGCTAGGTGGGCTAAGGATTGGAAGCAGAAGCTGTCTAGGGCAGAAAGAGATTTTAGATTGTTCTTGAGCTAAGGATTTAACAGGTAAACAATAGTTGAAGGAATTTGGCTGTGCTATGTTTAAGTTAAATACCTGATGAATTCTGAAGT
Organism: Sus scrofa; assembly: GCF_054392235.1. Lineage (NCBI taxonomy): Eukaryota > Metazoa > Chordata > Mammalia > Artiodactyla > Suidae > Sus > Sus scrofa. The sequence continues at coordinate 167,446,850 of NC_139395.1, forward strand.
CAATAAAGAAAAAAGTTTTTTTTTTTTTTTTTCTCTATTATGTTTTACTTTCATGAGTAATGAACTCTTGGAGTTCCTGTCGTGGCACAGTGGTTAACGAATCCAACTAGGAACCATGGGCTTGTGGGTTCGATCCCTGGACTCGCTCAGTGGGCTAAGGATCCGGTGTTGCCTTGAGCTGTGGTGTAGGTTGCAGACATGGCTCGAATCCAGGGTTGCTATGGCTCTGGCCTAGGCTGGCAACTACAGCTCTGATTAGACCCCTAGCCTGGGAATCTCCATATGCTGGGAGAGCAGCCCTAGAAAAGACAAAAAAAAAAAAAAAATTTCTTGTAGAGAGGAACTTGGGCATGTTTCGCTACAGGAAGAAATTGTATTCATTTTGCTTAGAAAAATATGTAAGATTGGAGGAACTAGAAAGTGTAAGTTGGGAAATAGAGAAAGTATCACTCCAAGTGTAGACACAGGAAATTCACATTTCAGCCTGACCTTTTCCCTAACTCAAACACTAACCCTGGTTATAACCCTCAGAGAGATCTTTGAAATGACCTTTAATCATGTAGGACATGGAAAGCTAAATTGTGCTTTTATTCTTAAAGAGACAAGGCTATATAGAATCAAATGGAAAAATTTATGTAAGTTTATATAATGTGTATGTATATCTACACACACACAGACACACACATATATACATACACTCGTATATTAACTGTTTTGAATTTTTTCTTTCCAAATATATTTGAGATGATATCCCCTCCACCTCCCTTTAGAGAGACATATGCCTTTTATGGTTATCACATGGTAACCCCAGTTTAAATTTTTAGTCTATATTCATGTTAAAGGAGAAAAAGCACAAATGACAATGTAATAAAGAAAATTAAATATAAGCTTAATGTTCTTCTTATTACAGAGTTTAGAGCTTGTGTGTTCCAATATATCTATTCCTAGGTGGTTGCTTTATATCCATCAACAAATCAATTCACAATATTGAAAATCTTTTGTTCCTAGTACTATGCTCTTTATCAAATAATACATGAAATATAAGATGTGACTGCTGCCCACAGTAAGCTCATGATTTATTTGAGGACACGAAACTCATACACATCAAATAATTCATGAATGAGACATATTCATATATCATATGTAGGCAGGCCCTGCTTTCACTGTTTGCAGAGATCCAATTTTTAAATGTATTTTTATGCTGTAAATTCTCAGTTGGTAATGTGTTGTGTTCTGATACTGTTATCTTTGTCTTTTGGGACAAATTTGACTTACCTACTAATTAACAATATTAGTTAAAATTTTTGTTGAATTAAAAGTTACCTAACATATAGTGTCTGTTATACATAATGCATCCTTTCAATATATATCTTATTTAATCTGCACAGAATTTCAGTCCAGTACATGTTCCTCATTTTCACATAAAAAGCAACTCAGAGGGGTTAAGTTGTGTGGCCAAAGCTACATATTTACTAAGTGTCAGCAGCGAGATTTGAAAATTGATTTTTCTCATTCCAGTTTTAATGGTCTTTTTGCTGTGGATCCCATAGCCTTCATCCAGTGGTTGTGTGATAAGGGAGAATTCATTATAGCTTTTTACTAGGCATTGCTAGTGATCAAAGTTCTAAAATGCAAAACAGAGAGGTAGATGCTACTTACTCAGTTATAATAAATCCTATTGTCCAGATGATTAGAATCAAGAACTTTTATAGTTAAGATGCTAATTGAGGGATACACACACAACACACACACACACCCACCATTTTTTTTTAAAAAGGTTAAAGAAAATGTGGCCAATGTGGACTAGTATCAGGAAAATTTCATTGGGGAATTTGACTAATTCCTGAAGGTTTAATAGCAACCATATGAATATCAGTGTTTTATTTCTTTCTTTTCTCTTCTTTCCTTCCTCTCTTTTATTTCTGCATACTGTATAACTATTCTGTGTCACACAGTAGTTTTGGGGACTTCCTATTATAAGTCTCTTTACTATGTGATGTATCATGTTATTCTCGTAAGGATCTTTTTGTTAGGCACAACAGATGCTATCTCCTCTTTTTGATGAGGAAATCAGTAAACCTTGTTTCCCTAGTTCTTGTCTTACATACTAATATAGGTCCCCAACAGTGTACAAGTTCCATCAATATTTACTTGTGTCCCCACAGAGTGTCTTTTATGGGATCACAGACCACTTTGCAACCAGCGGATATTCTAGGCTCTGGTAGAGTTTCTTCTGGGTGGTGCTTCATGTGTCATATCCTATTCACTGGGTGCAACCAACGAAAAATAACATTGCTGCCATTTTTACTGGTCACACTTCTAGTGCAAGATGCCCTTAAGAAGACAAAACTTGACAGAGCTCTCTGGTACAGTTAAGACTACTTTTTCTCCTTCTGTGTATTATGCTTTTAAAGATTCCAACTATCTCACCATTTTTTAAGGAATCAAGTTTTAGTCACAGCCATTTTCACGATCCAAGATATAAGTTCATGGGGAGCTCAGGCAAGAACAAACACTAGCACTTAGTCTCACCTCTTGAATTGTGGCCATTAAGACTCTGTTATTCATCAAACTTCTCCTAAAAATGTCTTTTTTCTTTAGGAATAGATTCTTCAGTCCCTCTTGCAAATAGGTTCCTGGCAGACTTATTTCTTCAGCTGGCCATGTATGCCTTGCTTCTTTCTGATTCCAACTAATGATAGATCAAGGTGGAACCTAAGAATGAGAGGTAGGTCCATACCTGAACTGTATTGTTAGAGAACTAAAAATATTTTTCTTTAAAAATGTATTGAAGTATAGTTGACTATTGTGTTAATTTCTGCTTTATAATAGAGTGACTCAGTTATATATTTTTTCCGTATTCTTTTCCATCATGATTTATCATAGGATATTGAATATAGTTCCCTGTGCTCTGGGACCTTGTTGTTTATCCATCTTATATATACTAGCTTGAATATGCTAATCCCAAACTTGCAATACTTCCCTCCCCCACCCACCTCCCCCTTAGCTGACACAAGTCTGTTCTCTATGAGTCTGTTTTTGTTTTGTAGATAAGTTCATTTGTGTCATATTTTAGATTCCACCAATAAGTTGTATCATGTGGTGTTTGTCTTTCTCTGTCTGCCTGACTTCACTTTGTATGATAATCTCTAGGTCTATCCATGTTGCTACAAATGCCATTATTTTATTCTTTTTATGGCTGAGTAGTATTCCATTGAGTATATATACCACATTTTCTTTATTCATACATCGTTGGTGGACATTTAGTTTGCTTCCATGTCCTGTAAATAATGCTACTATGAACATTGGGATGCATGTGTCTTTTTGAATTATAGTTTTGTCTGGGTATAGGCCTAGGAATGGGATTGCTGGGTCATATGGCAACTCTATTTTTAGTTTTATGAGGAATATCCATACTGTTTTTCATAGTGGCTGCACCAATTTACATACCCACTAAAATGTAAGATGGTTTCCTTTTCTCCACACCTTTTCTGGCACTTATTGTTTGTAGACTTTTAAATGATGGCCATTCTACTGGTATGGGGTGGTACCTTATTGTGGTTTTGATTTACATTTATCTAATAATTAGTGATGATGAGCATCGTTATCATGTGCCTACTGGCCAGTTGTATGTTTTCTTTGAAAAAAATTTCTGTTTAGATCTTCTGCCCATTTTTTTTTTTTTTTGTCTTTTTAGGGCTGCAACTGCAGTATGTGGAAGTTCCCAGGATAGGGGTCAAATCAGAGCAGCAACTGCTGGCCTACACCATAGTAATGCAATATCTAAGCTGCATCTGCAACCTATACCAAAGCTCATGGCAACTCCAGATCCTTAATCCACTGAGCAAGGACAGGGATCAAACCTGCATCCTCATGGATACTTGCTGAAGTTGTTACTACTGAGCCACGGTAGGAACTCCCATTCTGCCCACTTTTTACTTGGGTTGTTGTTGTTTTGTTATTGAATTGCATGAGCAATTTGTATATTTTAGAAATTAAACCCTTGGTTGCATCATTTGCAAATATTATCTCCCAGCCCATAGGTTGTCTTTTCATTTTATTTATGGTTTCCTTTGCTCTGCAAAAACTTGTAAGTTTGATCAGGACCCATTTGCTTATTTTTGTTTTTATTTCTATTGCCTGGGGGGGTAACCTAAGAAGACATTGTTATGATTTATATGATTTATATGTTTGGCCTATGTTCTCTTCTAGGAGTTTTATGATATCATGTCTTATATTTATGTCTTAAAGCCATTTTGATTTTATTTTTATGTATGGTGTGAGGGTATGTTCTAACTTTGTTGATTTATATCTGGCTGTCCAACTTTCCCAATACTACTTGCTAAAAAGACTGTCTTTTCTTCATTTGATATTCTTGCCTCCTTTGTTGAAGATTAACTATCCATAGATGTATGGATTTATTTCTGGGCTCTCTCTTCTCCTCCATTGATATGTATGTCTGTTTTTGTGATAATACCATGGTTATTTTGATTACTATAGCTTTGTAGTATTGCCTGAAGTCTGGGAGGGTTATGCCTCCTGCTCTGTTCTTTTTCCTAAGGATGGCTTTGGCAATTCTGGGTCTTTCATGGTTCCATATATATTTTAGGATTATTTGTTTCTAGTTCTGTGAAAAATATCATGATTAATTTGATAGGGATCACATTAAATCTGTGGATTGCTTTGGGTAATATGACCATTTTAATAATATTAATTCTTCCAATCTAGGAGCATGGGATATATTTCCATTTCTTTGAATATTTAATTTTCTTTATTAACGTTTTGTAGTTCTCAGCATATAGGTCTTTTACTTCATTGGTGAGCTTTTTTCCTAAGTATTTTATTCTTGATGTGATTTTATTTATTTTACTTATTTATTTTTGTCTTTTGTCTTTTTAGGGCCATACCCACGGCACATGGAGGTTCCCAGCTAGGCGTCTAATTGGAGCTGCAGCTGCTAGCCTATGCCACAGTCACAGCAACGCCAGATCTGAGCCGTGTTTGTGACTTACACCAAAGCTCATAGCAGTGTTGGATCCTTAACCCATTGAGCGAGGCCAGGGGTGGAACCCACAACCTCATGGTTCCTTGTCAGATTCATTTCTGCTGAGCCAAGACAGGAACTCCATTGATGTGATTTTAAAAGGTACAGTTTGTTTATATTCCCTTTCTAGTATTTCATTGTTATTGTAAAGAAATGAACAGATTTCTGTATGTTAATATTGTATCCTGCTCCCCTGATGAATTTATCAGCTCTACTAGTTTTTGTAGAGCTAAAAAATATTTAATTTGTCAAAAAATAAATTAATAATTTTCATAATTAAAATGTAAATAATTTATCCATTAAAATTAATATATATTAACTAATTCATTCTAGGCAGACATTTAAACAGTGGAAACTCACGTCAGCAACTTTGATAAAGGTACATGGATGTGTGTGAGCTTTATTTGTGGGCGAAGCAAGTGTTCCCAAATGCCATAAAACATTGCTTCTGGGTAAGAAAATGTGTAGATACTTGAATGCTAGACAAAGAAATTTCCAAATCTCCTTTAATTGGAGCTGCAGCTGCTAGCCTATACCACAGTCACAGCAACGCCAGATCTGAGCCCTATTAAACTTTTTTTCATACCATGGTTTTATTTTCATAGCATCCTATGATATACAACTTGTAGTTTTCTCTTATTCCCCATGATTTCAATCATTTCATGGTTATAAATACAAATAGAATTTCTGTATTAAATCACATTTTTTAGTAAGATGAATTCCATTGAGTCATACTCTTCAAGAATGTAGAAAACATATCTTAATTCATATTTTATAATAAAACATCTTGGTTTACTCATAACATATTCATATCTTATAGCAACCATCTGCTGCACTAGGAGCCCCAACACTGGCTTTTTCTGCTAAGGAAAAAATAGCATAAAGAAAATATTTTAGAGCTACTTTCAGATCCAAATTCAAAATCATGGCTTGGACCAAGGACTCAGTGGGACTTCATTAGAATTGCTATGGAGGATTTGATTGAAAACTCAAAAGAATTTCTGCATTACTTCTGCTGAGACAGGTCTGCAGAATTTAAAATAATACCTCTGAGAAACATTAAGCAACAAGTCATGATTTCTCACTTTCCTGTCTAATTTGTTTGAGAAAGTAGTTTTTCTTTTGTGAGAGAGGGTAAAAATGAGGCCATTAGTTTCACTTTTCATTTTCTTCTAGTATTGTGCCAAGCTTAGGTCTCAAGTTAAGTTTTCAGCTGTTTTTCTTCCTGGTTGGATAAAGTAGTGTGCCTTTAGTAGTATTGAGAATTGACATATTAACAGATAGAAGTAAATTGATGGGCTTCTGAGTTAACTCATGATCCATAAATAAAGTTCTATTACACTTTCCTCATATCACATCAGTGATGAGGAAATTCCACACAAAATGCAGAGTCGCACAGGGTACCACTAAATTTGCTTTTCCCTTTCTTGAATAAACTACACTATGCCTTTTGTTCTTTTCCTTCAGAATTGTGTTGGCTATTCTGAGTCTTTTGCCTTACTATATAAACTTTAGGATCAGTTTGTTGATACCCAAAATGTGTTTCTTAGATAATCTAAAACATATTATTTATTTGAATATTGATGTAGCATTAGTTTTTATATTTATAGAATGGGCTATTATATTACTTAAAAAAACCCCAGAAAATAATAGTAGTTAATGATTCATTATTTCCATTTCAAACAATTTTATGATTCCAGCCATTTTCTGTTGTAATTATAGAGATAGGTATATGTAAAATAAAAGATTATTTGGGGCCTGTGGTTTGAGGGGTGGGAACAAGATCATCTTTGAAATAACAGCTTCTGGCTTATCAGTGAGAACTCCTGGAATTCTTTGCTTAGAAGTTGATTTCCTTTGGGAGTTAAGGAGGGAATGCTGCACAAGTGGAACATTATTCTCACAAAGAGGTGAGAGGGTATGCTCCCAGATTCTTTGACATCTTTTAAAGTTATCATTATTGTTAATACTTTAATTTTTAAGAGCAGTTTTTGGTTCATAGCAAAAGTGAGGCTAAGATACAGACATTTCTTATATACCACTGTCCACACACATGTATAGCATCCCCTATCATCAACATCCCACACCAGAATGGCACATTTGTTACAAATGGACCTACATTAACGCATTATATTCACCAAAGTCCATCGTTTGCATTGTAATCACTCTCAGTGTTATATAATCTACGTGTTTGGACACATTCATAATGAGATATATTCATCACTATGGTATCCTATAAAGTATTTGCATTGCCCTAAAAATTCTCCGTTCTCTGTTGATTTTTTTTTTCTTTTTTAGGGCCACACCCATGACATATGGAGATTCCTAGGCTAGGAGTCAATCAGAGCTACAGCTGCTGGCTTACACCACAGCCACAGCAATGCAGAATCTGAGTTGCGTCTGCAGCCTACACCACAGCTCAGAGCAATACCAGATCCTTAACCCACTGAGCAAGACCAGGGATTGAACCCGCGTCCTCATGGTTCATGGTTGGATTCATTTCCGCTGCACCACAACAGGAGCTCCCTCTATTGATTCATGTCTTACCACTATTCCAAACCCTAGTAAACACTGATATTTTTACTGTCTAGATAGTTTTGGCTTTTTCAGAATGCCATATAGTTGGAATTATATAGCATATACACTTTTCAGATTGGCTTCCTTCTCTTAGTAATATGAGTTCAAGATTCTTCCATTTCTTTTCATGGCTTAATATCTTTTTTTTAAGCACTGAATAATATTCTATGGTCTCTGTGTAGCACAGTTTACCTACTGAAGGATATCTGGGTTGAGTCCAAGTTTGGGGCAGTTATGAATACAGCTGCAATGAATATCCCTGTGCAGGTTTTTGTGGAGACAGAAGTTTTCAACTCCTATTGATAAATACCAAAAAGCTTCATTGATGTATCACATGGTAAGAATATATTTAGTTTTGTAAGAAACCACCAAGATATATTTCAAAGCGGCTGTACCAATTTGCATTCCCACTAGCAATGTATGAGAATTCCTGTTAACTCTATACCCTCAGCAACATTTGGTTGACAGAGTTTCAAAATTTGGCCATTCTAACAGACGTGTAGCAGTATCTCATTGTTTTGACTTGTGTTTCCCAGATGGCATACAGGTGATGTGGAACATCTTATATGCTTATTTTCCATCTGTATATTTTCTTTTATATACCAGGTGGTATATAAAAAGACATTATCATCTCCAAAGTCAATCTAGGGTTTCTCCTAGATTGAGTTTTATAGTTTTGTATTTTACATTTAGGTCTGTGATCCATTTTGAATTAATTTTTGTGAGGAGTGTGAAGTCTATGTCTATATTCTTTTTTGTGTGTGTGTGCGGATGTCCCAGCATCATTGTTGAAGAGACTATCTTTGCCTCATTCCTTCATCTCTGCTCTTTTGTTTAAAATCATTGTGACTATATTTTATGTGAGTCTATTTTTGGATCTTCTAGTCTTTTTCATTAATCTATTTGTCTACTTTTGCCAGTATCAATCATACTGTATAAATTACTGTGGCTTTATAGTAAAGTACTGCAGCTTTGAAGTCAGGTAGTATTAGTCCTCCAAGTTTGTTTTTCTCTTTCAATACCATATTGGCTATCCTGAATCCTTTGCCTCTCTATATAAACTTTAGAATCAGGTTGTTAATATTTATAAAATAAAGTGCTGGGATTTTGATTTGGATCGTATTCAATTTATAGATCAACTTGAGAAGAACTGACTTCTTGACAATATTGAGTCTTCCTGTCCATGAACATAGAATATCTCCCCGGTTTTATGGGCTTTCTTTTATTTCATTCATAAGTTTTATAGTTTTATTCATATAGTATATATTTTGTTATTTTTCTGTTTTATTTTGGGGGTTGTGAATATTAATGCATTGTATTTTTTAATTAAAATTCCACTTGTTCATTCCTGGTATATAGGACAGCAATTAACGTTTTAAATAGCACAGGGGACTATCCAATCACCTGGGATAGACCATGATGGAAAATAATACCAAAAAAAAAAAGAATGTATAAGATATATGTATGGATGAGTCACTTTTCTGTACAGCAGAAATTGGTGCAGCATTGTAAATCAACTATACTTTAATAAAAAATAAAAAAATATAGTAAGTGGCTGGATAGAAATTCAATCTGGATTAATATTTGTTATTGATTCACATTTTTGACCTATGTATTGAGTCAATGATATCATATTAAGTAGAGAAAATGGTTTTAAAGTAATCCCCATCCTGCATTATTAACTGGAAGTAGATTTCTGTTTTTTTCATAGATTATTTAGAATGAGACCATGTGTTGGAAGCAAAGGAGGAGCCATTCAAAAAAACACAGTTGACCACAATGCTGGTTTGAAGCAATGATGCCCCTGGACATCATTTCACTCCCTTCTTTTAGCTGAAGGTTTTGCAGAGAATTAAATGCAGAATCTGGTATCTTGGCTGCCTCTACTCATGACTTTAATTAAAAAAAAAAGTTTTTTGGGGCTTAGTAAAAATTTTATCTTATTTCTGTCATCAAATTCCACTAGACAACAGTCAATAGATGTTAAAACCTGGGGCAACTCACGTTGCTACATTTAACTACATTTAATTTCACTAGCCAGTATTATTTAATTAATATTTTTTTTTTTTCTTTTTAGGGCCTCAACCACTGCATATGAAAGTTCCCAAGCTAGGGGTCAAGTCAGAGCTGCAACTGCTGGCCTACACCACAGCCACAGCAACATGGGATCAGAGCCACATCTTCAACCTATAGCACAGCACAGGGCAAGGCCAGATCCTAGATCCACTGAGCAAGGCCAGGGGTCACACCTGCATCCTCATGGATTCTAGTCAGTTTCATAACCTGCTGAGCCGCAATGGAAACTCCTTAATATTCTTAAACGGTTGACTTATAAAGTCAACAACTTGAGAAATTGTAAATAACTGCTTTTTGTTTTACTGTGGCACATTTTGTATCTTTGCAGTTAGACTTTTTCTTGAGATTTGTTAACTCTTTTTCTATCACAAGTCTTCTGTGTTTAGGATGTGTGTCATAAATTATATAAGCCATTCTCCAATTTGCTGGTTTTAACTTGACTCTGTGGGTACTTAGTCTTTTAAATGTTCCAGAAAGTCATCATTCTTCATTATGATTTGTTGGAGGTGAAATCCATTTACTGAATGAAAATTCATTCTCAAATTATAATGATTTTCTTTGTTCTTCTTGTTCAATTTTGTTACAATAGACAGTAGCAAGAGGTTAGAATTTTCTGTAAACCAAATAATAAAATTAAGGGAAAATGCCATTTAGAAAATTAAGTTGGAGTTTAATAATTTGAAGTTCTCTATCAAGAAAGTTAAAGGATGAAAAAGAGGATTGTTTCAACCATGCCCGAAACTCTCATGGCTTTTTTGGTGTGCCAAAATGTAAGCTTTCAAATTAATATGAAAACAGATTCCTTTACCTGATTTTTTTTTCTTATTCAGAAAAAAGAAATGCCTTTATCTTCTTCAGAAAATATTAGACCTCTAGCCTGGGAACTTTCATATGCTGTGGGTGGGGCTCTAAAAAAAAAGAAAAAAAAAAGAGAGAGAGAGCTTCTTCAGTATCCAATCTGCAGCTTCATCCACTAATAAGCATCATTTAGCATTAGACTGACTTTAAGTTATACCAAGAATAATTTAATATGAAGAGTATTACCAATTCAGTGAAGAATAAATTGATTTAGTGAAGAAATACTATAAAATAATGTGAACATAATATAGAAGCTAAAATTTTTTATTAAAATTACTTATTTTCATTGAAAATTATGGGATATATATAATAAACAATATTTCAATCACCTCTGTAATGATATAGGAAGTAATTTCTAAAAAAAAAGGATAATGTAAGGTTGTAGTTTACTTCACTGAAAAGCCATTTATTTAGCTATGGTACAACTGTATGTTTAGGTGGCCAAAGTTTACCCATAGTTTAATAAACCACATACCCTCTTTTTCATATAGAATATTATATTTCTACAGCTAAACCAGATTTCCCATATTTGCAATTTTGGTTGATCTTTGTACATATAACATTGAAATGTCACTTTAACAAAATCTGTTTAGTTCCTAGAATCCTTTGTGTAGCTTTAGTTCGCTGTAGGGATTTTATACTGTCTGCTCTTTCCAACTTAACTGTCTTCCACACCAACTCTCTTCTGAGAGTCTCTAAAATAGGCATAGTATTCATCTCCCATCTCTGTTCATAACCTCAATACCGCACTGCATTGCCTTATTTATTTGTCTAGGCTGAACTATACAGACCGTGCCAATGTATAAGAACTGGCACATAATAATAATTCCATAAATATTTGTAGAATGAATGAGAGTTTGAAATAAATGCTTCAAAGTATTGCTCAACCTCTTTGGTTTTTTCACAAAGTTCAATGAAACCCTTCAACCCTACAAATACACATGATGATAGAAATAAAAGAAACTAATAGTCATTGAATCATTCTGCTATGGGCTAGGCAAAAAGCCATGTGCTTTGCATACAAAATCAGAGAGAAAAGCATCTATGATTCTAAACCCTGCCTTTAATAAATGAATAGATTAATGGGTAATAATCTCAGCGTAATTAATTATTAATCTCACCCCTCCTAAACTTATTCTTATGTACTAATCTCTAAAAACCACATTCAAGCCTGTAAAGTTGAAGGCAAAAATAAAATCATCATGATGTCAAAAATGCACAAATAAAACTTTCTTGGGATAATCTGTATGTTGAAAATGATTTCCTGTCCTATGGTAATACCTGAAACTATGTTCTCCTCATACATACTAAATTATGAATGTAATAGATAGTACATGTGTTTGTGATGGGTAAAGTCCTGAGATATAGTCACCAATGTATTTAGAGGAGAGTCAGAGCAGACTGGAGAATAATGCTTTTTTGGCCTCTCTCACATAATCTATGTACAAAATAACCAGTGTGTCCTTTGTATTTAATATTGCTGTTATTTTTGTTTTCATATAGTTTTGTGATTACCCAGCAATCCTACACTTTCCATCCTATGTCAGATATTAAATTGTTAGAGAAATGCAGATCGTTTTTTCTTTCCTTTGTCAATTTTAATAATTTGTCTGTATGTAAAAATGATCCTACTGACCCACAATTAGTAGTTATATTAACTTTTCTATTCCTAGTGATATTTATTTATTTTTGCATTTTAGGGCCGCTCCCACAGCATATGGAGGTTCCCAGGCTAGGGGTCGAATCAGAGGTGTAGCTGCCAGCCTATGCCACTGCCACAGAAACGCCAGGTCTGAGCCACGTCTGTAACCTACACCACAGGTCATGGCAACGGTGGATTCTTAACCGACTGAGCAAGCCCAGGGATTGAACCTGCATCCTCATGGATCCTAGTCAGATTCATTTCCACTGCTCCACAACGGGAACTCCTCCTAGTGATAGATTTTTTTTTTCCCCCATTGTACAGCATGGGTACAAAGTTACACATACATGTTATTAATCTAGCTACACATTCTCAGCTGCTTTGATAAGCGACACATGAACACACACAAACACACACACAGTGGCTTTCCACATAGATCATGAGACCCTCAACTGAAGCAACACATGTAACTCATGGGTTATAAAGGTAAAATCTGGATAGAGCTTAGTTAGCAGAGCACACTAATCTAGGAAACACTACATTACTAATACTCTGGTCATAGCTATTCCTTAAGAAAGACTGATGAAATATTTATTAATTCCTATAGGTTTATCCTAATATTTAACACTACAGATAGTATATGACAATTGTGTATAGTTTCTTATGGCATTAATAAGTATTTAGAATTATGTAAGTAATAAGAAATGGAAGAAAATCATCCTTATTTTTCTATAATCTTGTTTAGAGGAAAAGTAACCTTTATGTTGGGATATATATATATATATATATATGTATATTTCCCCCCCAAAACTATTTTTTTTCCCCGCTCCTGTAGCACGGGGAAATTCCCTGGGCAGGGTTCAAACCTGAGCTGCAGTAGTAACCCGAGCCACAGCAGTGGCAATGCTGTGTTCTTAACCACTAGGCCACCAATGCACTTCTGGTGGTCTGAGAGAGAAATTAAAACAGCATATTAGCCTGGCTAAAGCTTAAAATACACTGCTAGTGTTTAGTATATTTCTTATTCAGTGCATGCATGAGTATCTTTTGAAAGGATTACAGAGAAATCCAGCTCTTTAAATAAGGTCTCTGCCATAAAGAAACACATCCTCTAACCTCCAATAGGTTCTTTAAATGTATTCTTTAGGTCTTTGTGAAAAAAAATAAAAGTTATAGAAATCTGAATGATGATTTCAATTCCCATATCCCAGTAATTTCAAACTGATGGCAGGTTTTTGACCCTCCTAGAAATATGTAAGACAGCAGTTGATGAAAAATGGAAAAACAGAGGGATGTAAGTATGAATATACTATTTATAACAAATGTCACACATGATTTCCAAATGGATTTTTCATAGACCGTGAAATTATATGAAAATGCTTCCAAATTGGTTGGAATTATTGTTTGAGCTCAGACACCAACTCAACAGATTATACCCTGAAAAAAATAATTATTTGTATCTTAATTCCTTCCTTTTTAGGAACTGATAATTCTGATTCAGGATTTTAACAAATAGGACTTTAGAAGAAAATAGAGTCTCTGAATTAAACGGTAAAAGAATATCTAAAAAAGCAAGCCAAAGTTTTAAAATAATTCTCCTTTTAACATGATGTTGCATAACCTAAAACAGCTCAACTTTCTCTGCTTATCAGTTCCCAAGTTCTTCTGCAATTAATCACAATGGTAAGAGTTGTCATTTATAAGAATTAGAAGCAAATAAAAATATAATGATTTTTTATGAAATTTATTTATTTATGAAATCATCAAAATGATAGCCATTTATTGATTTGAGACCCCTTTCCTTATTAGAACTAAAAGCAAGCTAGAGACAGCAGACTTCTTGAGCAGCGAAAAACATTAATTCTAATGATAGCATTATGAATACTTTTTCATGAGAAAGAGTTGGTGAATTATATTAGTGATAAAATTTTTTTCTTATTTCTTCCCATTTATGCTGGTGGAACATTGTTTGCTAATATATTATGTGTTCTTTTAACTGTGTGTGTGTGTGTGTGTGTGTGTGCATGTAGGGTGGAAATAGGGGACAGATAGGTGGATTTAATGGGTCAGGCCAATTCTTCAAGCAGAGATAATCCAGAAGAATCTTCAAACTATGCTGATAAGTGCCTCCACTGCTTTCTCTTTTGGAAGGTAGAATAGATCAAAATAGAGGGATGAGCAGCCAGTCACAATTTGATTTTTTTTAATTCAAAATTGAGGTAACTTGATGAAGTATGTATGAGTATTCAAAGGCGATGCCTATGCAGAGAGAGGGTTGTTTTTTGAGGATTGTGGATTTTTATGTTTTGTTTTTAAATTTAATGTTCAAAATAACATTTAAACCAATATCATAAATGGCTCAAATATATATTTACAGAAATCTCTAAGCATATTACCTTACTATTCTATGGATGAATGTTAGTTTATAGACTTCAGAATGTATTAAAAAGTCATTTTATTTATTTATTTATTTTTTTATTTTCCCACTGTACAGCAAGGGGGTCAGGTTATCCTTACATGTATACATTGCAATTACAGTTTTTCCCCCACCCTTTCTTCTGTTGCAACATGAGTATCTAGACAAAGTTCTCAATGCTATTCAGCAGGATCTCCTTGTAAATCTATTCTAAGTTGTGTCTGATAAGCCCAAGCTCCCGATCCCTCCCACTCCCTCCCCCTCCCATCAGGCAGCCACAAGTCTCTTCTCCAACTCCATGATTTTCTTTTCTGAGGAGATGTTCATTTGTGCTGGATATTAGATTCCAGTTATAAGTGATATCATATGGTATTTGCCTTTGTCTTTCTGGCTCATTTCACTCAGGATGAGATTCTCTAGTTCCATCCATGTTGCTGCAAATGGCATTATGTCATCCTTTTTTATGGCTGAGTAGTATTCCATTGTGTATATATACCACCTCTTCCGAATCCAATCATCTGTCGATGGACATTTGGATTGTTTCCATGTCCTGGCTATTGTGAATAGTGCTGCAATGAACATGCGGGTGCATGTGTCTCAAAAAGTCATTTTAGAAGATTCTTTTCTTTTCTTTTTCTTTCTTTTCTTTTTAGGGCTGCACGTGTGGCATTTGGGAGTTCCCAGGCTAGGGGTCAAATCAGAGTACAACTGCCAGCCTACACCAAGCCACAGCAACACAAGATCTGAGTGGCATCTGTGACCTACACTACAGCTCAGGGCAGTGCAGGATCCTTAACCTACTGAGTGAAGCCAGGGATTGAACCCACATCCTCATGGGTACTAGTTGGGTTTGTTACATGCTGAGCCACAACGGGAACTCCTTGTTTTCTTTTTCTTAATATTAATATGTTATCTGCATTTTGTTTACCTGTATTATCCTCTTCCTAACCTCCATTGCATTTTATAGCTTATCCTTATGTATATTCTTGTTTAAGCACTCTACCTAGAGAATATTCTAGAAGGAAAGTAATATAAGTGTATTAAATTTCTGTTCTTTCCCTGTGTAGAACAGGTTGGGAGGAGAAATGGGCTAATGAAGGGAGTCTGTTGGAGGGTGGACCACTTACATTTAAATGTCTTTATCTGTATAGCACTTACAGTATTATCTTACAGTGTAATCATTTTTTTACTTAGGAACTCATGGTTTTCATTTTCAAAATGGCATTAAATTTTAAGCACCAATGCATAACATTTTTATCTTTGGTTAGCATTTCAAGAAGGCTGAGAAAGCATTACTTGTGCTTGCCCATCTCTAACTGACTGAGTTAAGAACTGTGTTATCAAAGAAAAAAAAAAGGGAAATGTTAAAATGATCTTTCCTCCTCTGTGTTTCCAGAGGTCCAAGACTTGAAGCATTTTAAACAACACAAATACCACACACTAGATAGTCTCAGGGTCTGTGTCCTCCTGCTCAGCTGGGGCCAGGTTCTGTAGCTTGCATAATAAGTAGCATCCAGTCCCCTAGACAACAGCTCACAGAATAGCTTCCTGAGGCTCCCTAATAGAAGATGAGAGTTGTAATGAGAGCAACAGAACTTGAAGAACTGGGAAAATAGCCAGAATTCCTCTGGTGATCTTTTCACTCTAGTTTCATAATTTTCTCAAGTTAACAAGAAAGCAGAGCTACTATTTCAAATTGGAGTTAGGGATTGAAGAGACCTCACAGAATCCCCTGGTAAACTTCTCTCACTCAGGTGGATTTGAACAGGTCTCAAATCACTATGGAGTTGGACTGTTTTCATAATGTTGATCAGAGTTTTAATTTTGTGACAAGTGAAAGCTCTACCTTGGGCCAATACAAAGGTAGCAATTAAAATATATTCTCTTTAAACAAATGATATTTTAAAAATATTCTGCTTGTGTCTAGGATCTTCTGGGGTCTTATTTTAATTTAGTCTTTGGTTAACAGTAAGTTCAGCTATGCCTATGAACTTTTTCTTTCATGTATTTTCCATAAAAAATATTTTCTGGCATTTCTCATTGTGGCTCAATGGTAATGAATCTGACTAGTATCCATGAGGAGACCTGGGTTCGATCCCTGGCCCCACTCAGTGGGTTGGGCATCTGGCATTACAGTGAGCTGTGATGTAGGGTACAGATGTGGCTCTGATATGGCATTGCTGTGGCTGTGGTGTAGGCTGGCAGCTGTAGCTCTGATTCAACCCCTAGCCTGGGAACTTCCATGAGTGTGGGTGAGGCCCTAAAAAGACAAAAAAAAAAAAAAAAAAAATTCCAAGTGAATTGATTGCTTTATGATTCCTTTATTTGTAGGTTGTCTTAAAATACATTTGATTTGTCTTATGGCTACTACTTTTTGTATGTCCCTTTATATATGTCAGTAATACTAACTCACCATCACACTGCCGTGAGTTTGAATTATTTTTCCAATAATGGAAATTGCTTGTGCTGACCCATCCACCCATTTTGCCACTTTATGATGCATCTGTCTATTTTTCAGAATAGTGTGGTCTACATTTTGTGATTTTTAAAGAAATCCTATAGGGTTAAATAACCCAAATAATTTTAGCAAAGCTGGTGCTACCAATTCCACCAACAGAGAAACACTCTTTTAGTTCTTCTGTGTTTTTTTTTTTTTAATTCCTATTTAAAATAATGTTTCTCTTGGTGGCATAACATCTTAAGCTACCTTAAATCATATTTTAAAAAAGAGATTGGGGAGTTCCTGTTGTTCCTCAGTGGTTAACGAACTTAATAGGATCCATGAGGATGCAGGTTCGATCCCTGGCCTCACTCAGTGGGTTAAGGATCCAGTGTTGCTGTGAGCTCTGGTGTAGGTCACAGATGTGTCTCGGATCTTGCATTGCTGTGGCTATGGCGTAGGCCCTCAGCTGTAGCTCCAAGTTGATCCCTAGCCTGGGAACTTCCATATGCTATGGGTGCAGTCCTAAGAAGACAAAAAATAAATAAATTAATAAAAAAGAAATTGGGTGATAGTCTTCTATGAAAAGGTCCTTGTCGTCCCTAAAAGGTATACCCCCAGGGAGAAATCAACTGCCTGTTATGGGAGAAAGGATTGAAGAGAAGAGAAGAAATATAAAACCACCTAAGGCATATTGCCTTTGTGTAATCCTACTCTGCATATGTTCTCTCCTGTCCTCTAGCAGTAAAATAAAAATATTCATTTGAGAGTGCTCTGGGTGAATCAATATATGTGTGTGTGACTGTGTACATGTATTCATGCAGTGAATCAGTTTCTATATCTGCCCCCACATCCTCATTAACCTCTGACAACTGCTTATGTGTTCTTTTCTATGATTTGTCATTTCAAGAATGTTATATAAATAGAGTCATACAGTATGCAAACTTTGGAGGACTGGCATTTTTCACTCAGCATAATTCTCTGAAGAATATGTTAATAGGATCTTAGAGTATGCACACTTTGGGGCGTGGCCTTTTTTTAAATTTTCTGGAGATTCATCCAAATTATTTTGTGTGTCTATAGTTAGTTTTTATTGCTATTCCATGGTAGGGATGTACCATGGTTTGTTTAACCATTTACCTGTTGAAGGTCATCTTGAGTTTTTCCAGTTTGGGGCTAGTACAAATAAAATTGCTATAAATATTCATGTATAGGTTTTTGTGTGAAAGTAAATCTTTATTTTGCTGAAATATATGACAGAGGCCAATTGCTGGTCATATGGTAATTATATGTTGAATTTTTTTTTTTTTAATTTTATGGCTGCATCTGAGGCATATGAAAGTTCCTGGCCCAGGGACTGAGTCTGAGCTGCAGTGGTGACCAGAGCAGCAGCAATGCTAGATCCTTTAACCCACTGTGCCAGGCTGGGAATTGAATCCAAGTTGCTGCAGTCAGATTCTTAACCTACTGCACCACAGCACAAACTCATGTTTGATTTTTAAGAAACTAGGAAGCTTTTTTCTAGAGTGGATATTTATATTCCCACAAGCAACATATAAGGGATCCAGTTTCTCCACATTTTGCCACAGTACTTTATGTTAGCCATTCTGATATGTATTGGATTTTTAATCACATTTTCCTAATTTCTAAATTAACATTTTTATATGCTTATTTTCCATCTAATATCAGCCTTGGATTTTTTTTTGTGTGTGCCTTTAGCCCATTTTATAGTGATATTGTTTAGGTTTTTACTTGGTATTGATGTAAATTCCTTTATACATTGCTAAATTTGAGTTGCTAATATTTTGTTAAGATATTTACATTTATATTCATGTGGAATATTAGCCTAATTTCCTTTAGTTATATTGTCCTTGTCTGCTTTTGGCATGAGAGCAATACCGTTTCCCTAAAAATGATTGAGAGGTTGTCCTTCTCTCTCCTAGAAGCAAGGCTAGATCTAGTCCTCTTGTAATGAAAACACTCATCTGAGGGAGTTCCCATCGTGGCTCAGTGGTTAACGAACCCAACTAGTAACCATGAGGTTGTGGCTTCAATCCCTGGTCTCGCTCAGTGAGTTAAGGATCCAGCGTTGCCGTGAGGTGTGATGTGGGTTGCAGACGCAGCTCACATCCTGTGTTTCTGTGGCTGTGGTGTAGGCTGATGGCTACAGCTCCGATTCTACCACTAGCCTGGGAACCTCCATATGCCACAGGTGCGGCCCTCAAAAGAGAAAAAAAAATTCATCTGAGAATTTGTGAATGCACATCTCTGGGTGAATCAGGATGGTGTGCATATGTAACTCTCTGTGTGTGTGTGTGTGTGTGTGTGTGTGTGTGCACGCGCCTGTTTCTGAGTGTGACCTAATAGCATGATACAGTAAGCTACTAATAGTTAATAGCTTGAGCTACTTTTAAACTATCTCTTGAGAACAGGGAAGTTATGCTATGTGAATTCTTACTACATGACTGAGAAGAAAGAAAAGTAAAAATATTATTGTTAATTTTTAGGAATAGAGAACTTTTCCACAGCAAGTTTTATAATATATCTCTTTTTAAAATTTTTTGTTAAAGTATAGTTGATTTACAATGTGATGCCAATTTCTTCTATACAGCAAAGTGACCCAGTCATATATATATATATATATATATATATATGTATGTATGTATGTATGTATATATATGTATATACACACACACACATTTTTTAAAATATTATTTTCTATCATGGTCTATCCAAGGAGTTTGGATATAGTTCCCTGTGCTATACAGTAGGAACTCATTGCTTATTCATTCTCAATGTAGTAGTTACTAACCCCAAACTCCCAGTCCATTCCACCCCTTCATGCCTCCCCTATGGTACCCACAAGTCCATTCTCTATGTCTATGAATCTGTTTCTCTTTTGTAGATAGGCTCATTTGTGCCATAGTTTAGATTCCACATATAAATGATATCATATGCTCTTCGCCTTTCTCTTTCTGATTTATTTCATTTAGTATGAGAATCTCTGGTTGTATCCATGTTGCAACAAATGGCATCATTTTGTCCTTTTAATGGCTGAGGAGTAGTCCACTGAATGAATATTAATCCATTCATTTGTTGATGAACATTCAGGTTGTTTCCCTGTCTTGGCTATTGTCAATAGTGCTGCCATGAACATAGGTGTGCATGTGTCTTTTTTTTTCTTCTTTTTAATATTTTTATTTTTTCTATTATAGTTGGTTTATAGTGTTCTGTCAATTTCTACTGTACAACAAAGTGACCCAGTAACATATACATATATACATTCTTTTTCTCACATTATCCTCTATCAGGTTCCATCATAAGTAACCAGATATAGTTCCCTGTGCTATACAGCAGGATCTACTGCTTATCCACTCCAAATACAATAGTTTCCATCCATTAACCCCAGAATCCCAAACCATCCTACTCTCTCTCTCTCCCCCTTGGCAATCGCAAGTCTGTTCTCCAAGTCTATGAGTTTCTTCTCTGTGGAAATGTTCATTTGTACTGTATTTTAGATTCCAGATATAAGTGATATCATATGGTATTTGTCTTTCTCTTTCTGACTTATTTCACTTAGTATGAGAGTCTCTAGTTCCATCCATGTTGCTGCAAATGGCATTATTTTGTTCTTTTTTATGGCTGAGTAGTATTCCATTGTGTATATTACCATATCTTTTTTTTTTTTTTTTTTGTCTTTTTAGCTATTTCTTGGGCTGCTCCCATGGCATATGGAGGTTCCCAGGCTAGGGGTCGAATCGGAGCCATAGCCACCAGCCTACGCCAGAGCCACAGCAATGCGGGATCCGAGCTGCATCTGCAACCTACACCACAGCTCACGGCAACGCCGGATCAGTAACCCACTGAGCAAGAGCAGGGACCGAACCCGCAACCTCATGGTTCCTAGTCGGATTCGTTAACCACTGTGCCATGACGGGAACTCCCCTATTAGCATATCTTCTTAATCCAACCATCTGTCAATGGACATCTAGGTTGTTTCCATGTCTTGGCTATTGTGAATAGTACTGCAATCAACATACAGGTGCATGTGTCTTTTTCAAGGAAAGTTTTGTCCAGATATTTTCCCAAGAGTGGGATAAATGGGTCATATGGTAGTTCTATATTTAGTTTTCTGAGGTACCTCCATACTGTTTTCCATAGTATTTGTACCAGTCTACATTCGTACCAACAGTGTAGGAGGGTTCCCTTTTCTGTACATCCTCTTCAGAATTTGTTATTTGTTGACTTATTAATGATGGCCATTCTGACTGGTGTGTAGTTTTGATTTGCATTTCTGTAATAACCATTTCTCTAGTAATCAGTGATGTTGATCATTTTTCATATGCTTGTTGGCCATCTGTATATCTTCCTTGGAGAAATGTATATTCAGGCCTTTTGCCTATTTTTCAATTGGGTTATTGGCTTTTTTGCTGTTGAGTTGTATAAGTCGTTTGTTTTTTTTAGATACTAAGTGCTTGTGAGTTGCATCATTTGAAACTATTTTCTCCCATTCTGTAAGTTGTTTTTTTTATGGTTTCCTTTTTTGTGCAAAAGCTTGTCCATTTGATTAGGTCCCATTAGTTTATTTTTGCTGCTATTTCTGTTGCTTTGGGAGACTGATCTGAGAAAACATTTGTAAGGTTGATGTCAGAGAATGTTTGTCTGTGTTCTCTTCCAGGAGTTGGATGGTATCTTGTCTTATGTTTAAGTCTTTAAGCCATACTGACTATTTTTGCGCATGGTATGAGGGTGTGTTCCAGTTTCATTGATTTACATGTGGCTGTCCAGTTTTCCCAGCACCACTGTGTTCTTTCCTCCTTTGTCAAAGACTAATTGACCGTAGGTGTCTGGGTTTATTTTTGGGTTCTCTGTTCTGTTCCATTGGTCTGTCTGTCTGTTTTGATACCAGTACCACACTGTCTTGATGACTGTGGCTTTGTAGTATTGCCTGAAGTCTGGGAGAGTTATGCCAGCTGCTTGGTTTTTGTTCCTCAGAATTGCTTTGTCAATCTGGGTCTTTTGTGGTTCCATATAAATTTTTGGATTGTTTATTCTAGTTCTGTGAAAAATATCATGGGTAATTTGATAGGGATTACATTTAATCCATAGAGTGCTTTGTGTAGTATGGCCATTTTTCTGTTAATTCTTCCAACACAGGTACATGGAATATCTTTCCATTTCTTTAAATCCTCTTTAATTTCCTTGATTAATGTTTTATACTTTTCAGCATATAAGCCTTTCACCTCCTTGGTCAGGTGAATTCCTAGTTATTTAATTTTGGGGGTGGGGTGTGATTTTAAAAGGTATTTTATTTTTGTATTCCTTTTCCAGTATTTCATTGTTAGTATACAGAAATGCAACTGATTTCTGAATGTTAATCTTGTGTCCTATTTTGCTGAATTCGTTGATCAGTTTGAGTAGTTTTTGGGTTGAGTCCTTAGGGTTTTCTCTATATAGTATCATGTCATCTGCATAGAGTGACAATTTTACCTCTTCTCATCCAATGTGGATACCTTTTATTTCTTTTGTTTGTCTGATTGTTGTGGCTAGGACCTCCAATACTATGTTGAATTAAAGTAGTGAGAGTGGGTATCCTTGTCTTGTTCCAGATTTCAGCAGGAAGGCTTTCAGCTCTTCTCAATTGAGTATTATATTTGCTGTGAGTTTGTCATAATTGGTTTTTATTATGTTAAAATATTTTCCCTCTATACCCACTTTGATAATTTTTATCATGAATGGATGTTGTATTTTGTCAAATGCTTTTTCTGCATCTATGGAGATGATCATATGGTTTTTGACATTCTTTTGTTAATGTGGTACATGATGTTGATTGATTTGCATATGTTGAACCATCCTTGTGAACCTGGGATGAATCCCAGTTGGTCATGGTGTATGATCTTTTTTATATGTTATTGGATTCGGTTGGCTAAAATTTTGAGAATTTTTGCGTCTCTATTCATCAAAGATATTGGCCTCTAATTTTCTTTTTTGGTACTATCTTTGTCTGGTTTGGGTATTAGGGTGATGGTGGCATCATAGAATGTCTTTGGGAGTGTTCCATCTTCTTCAATCTTTTGGAAAAGTTTAAGGAGAATGGGTATAAGTTCCTCTTTGTATGTTTGGTAGAATTCACCTGTGAAGCCATTTGGTCCTGGACTTTTATTGTAAGGAGGGTTTTTATGACATATTCAATTTTATTTCTAGTGACCAGTCTGTTCAGTTGATCTCTTTCTTCTTGATACATTTTCCATGGGCTGTAAGTCTCTAGAGATTTGTCCATTTCTTCTAGGTTGTCAGTTTGTTGCCTTATAATTATTCATAGTACTATTCTATTTTTTTTTGTATTATTGCAGTATTCATTGAGATTTCTCCTTTTTCATTTTTTATATTGTTTATTTAGGTTTTTTCTCTCCTTTTCTTGGTGAGTCTAGCCAAAGGTTTGTCAATTTTGTTTACCTTTTCAGCTCTTAGGTTTTTTTTTTTTTGTTTGTTTGTTTGTTTTTGCTATTTCTTGGGCTGCTCCTGCAGCATATGGAGGTTCCCAGGCTAGGGGTCTAATCGGAGCTGTAGCCACTAGCCTACGCCAGAGCCACAGCAACGCTGGATCCGAGCCACGTCTGCAACCTACACCACAGCTCACGGCAACGCCGGATCGTTAACCCACTGAGCAAGGGCAGGGACCGAACCCGCAACCTCATGGTTTTAGTCGGATTCGTTAACCACTGCACCACGACGGGAACTCCCTCAGCTCTTAGTTTTATTGATTTTTTTCCCCATTGTTTGTTGGATCTTTATTTTATTGATTTCCTCTCTGATCTTTATGATTTCCTTCCTTCTGCTGACTTCAGCTTTTGTTTATTCTTTTTCTATCCGTTGTTCTTTTTCTAATTCATTTAGGTGGTGGGTTACATTGTCAGTTTGAGATTTTTCTTCTTTTTTGTGGAAGGCCTGTATTGCTATCAATTTCCCTTTAAGCACTGCTTTTGTGGCATCCCATAGACTTTTTTTTTTTCCTTGTAGAGCTACACTCGTGGCATATGGAAGTTCCCAGGCTAGAGGTCGAATCAGACCTATACCTGCTGGCCACGGCCAGAGCCACAGCAAAGCAGGATCCAATAATACAGTGACCTATAATACAGTGCACAGCAATGTTGGATCCTTAACCCATTAAGTGAGGCCAGGGATTGAACCCGCAACCTCATGGTTACTAGTCAGATTCATTTCCTCTGTGCCACAATAGCAACTCCTAGATATTGAATGGTTGTGTCTTCATTATCATTTGTCTCGAGGTATTTTTTAATTTCCTTTTTCATTTCCTCATTGACCCATTGGCTTTTTAGTGGCATGTTGTTTTGTCTCCATGTAGTCAGTTTCTTCTCATTTATTTGCATGTGGTTGATTTCTACTTTCATGTCATTGTGGTCAGAGAAGATACTTGAAATAATTTGTATACTCTCAAATTTATTGAAGTTAGTTTTCTGCTCCAATATGTGGTCAATCCTTATGAATGTTCCATGTGTACTTTCAAAGAAGGTATATTCTGACTTTTTTGGATGTAATGTCCTGAAAATGTCAATTAAGTCTAACTTTTCTATTGTGTCATTTAGGACCTCTGTTGCCAAATTGATTTTCTGCCTAGAGGATACATTCATTGATGTGAACCAGGTGTTAAAGTCTCCTACTATTATTGCATTCCCAGCAATTTCTCCTTTTATGTCTGTTAGTATTTGTTGTAGGTATCTGGGTGCTCCTTTATTAAGGGCATTTACATTGATGATTGTAATATTCTCCTCTTGAATGGATTCTTTTATCATTAAATAGTGTCCTTTGTCTTTCTTTATGGCCTTCACTTTAAAGTCTATTTTGTCTATATGAGTATTTCAACTCCTTCTTTCCTTTCTTTTCCATTGTCATGAAATATCTTTTCCCATCCCCTCCCTTTCCATCTATATGTGTCCTTTGCCGTAAGGTAAGTCTCTTGTAGACAGCATATTGTAGGCTTCTTTTTCTTTTTTTTAATCCAATCTGCCACTCTGTGTCTTTTGATTGGAGCAATGAGGTGGCACCTCACTGTAGTTTTGATTTGTATATCTCTATAATTAGTGATTTCAAGCATCAGATTGTTGTATCTGTTTACATGCCGGAGTGTCCCTGTATAGCTTCTGTGGGTTTACCTTTTTTTATTTTTGGCATGAAGGCTGCTTTGGATGCTTGCTGCCTCTTTCCTCAGTTTACGCAGGCCATTATCCCCTTTATAGGGGGTTTTCAGGTCCATGATCTGTGAGGTGGGGGCAATGGGTGGTGCCTGCAAGTAGTGCCTGGTCACTAGGCCCTTGGCAGTGGCAGTGACCCCCAGAGGGGTGGGCTGGGACCCTTGGTGGCAACAACATCAGGGTGCATTTCTACCCAGGGGTGGGGGCACAGGTAGCTCTCAGTTGCAGGATCCTCCACAATGGTGAACCCTGGGGTGACTAGGGTGGCAGGTGGTGCCTGGTCATGGGACCCCCCAGTGATGAGGGCCCTACCCACCTCTGGAGTCCATGATGAATGCTGGTGGTTTGCACTCACGCCCATAGCCTGTGCATTAAGTGACCTGCTGCCTGAGAGCCCACATGTGCACAGAGTAAGAAGTTCCTTTGGCAGTCCTGTCCCCTCTTACCACACTTCCCAACAATGGCACCTTGCTTCTCTGGAGGGCCTAGGTCACCTCCCACACTTCCTTTTCTGTGGCACACCACTCCCTAGGCCCCTCATGGTGTTTCCACACAGCCAACCCTAGTCCTCTCCTGGGACTGACCTCCAAAGCCAGAGCCTCTGCCCTTAGCCCCTGCCTGAGTGTCAGACTGGGTGTGTGGGGCAGTACTAGTCATCTGTGAAGCTCTCTCTTTGCTTTGCCCTCTTCAGACTGGCTGCTGCAATTTTCTCTGATGCTTTGAGATTCCCTCTCCATCTGGGCTTATCTCCTTTCCAGTTTGAGTGCCCCCCAGTGTGTGGACTCCTTTCCTCTTTCACAGCTCCCTCTCAGGAGTGCTGGTCCTGTTCTGATTCCTTTTTTTTTTTTCCTTTTCTCTCTCTCTCCCTTTTTCCTTTTTTCTATCCAGTTATGTGGATGTTTCTTACCCTTTTTGGAAGTCTGAGGTCCTCTGCCAGCATTTAGTAGATGTTCTCTGAGAATCATTCAACATGTGGATTTTTTTTTTTTTTTTTTACTTATTTGTAGGAGGTGAACACCACATCCTACTCCTACACCATTTTGATCCCTGTTTCCTAGTATACTTCTTTTTTAGCAGGACACTTCACACAAATATCTAGGTTGCTTTGAAATGGTCTCTCCTTACATAAATAGGCCCAGATAAAGCAATCTATAAGAATGATGTTGTCTGATTTTTGCCTATACTTGGCGCTGGAATTTTGACTGCATTAGTCTAATAAGGTCGACTTAAGCAAGACAAACTTGTGTAACATCTGGATAGGTTTTTATAGTTTATAAATTAATGAAGAAGACAATGAAATTATTATTTGGTGGAAAGTGAAGTAACACTATGAAATATAAACACTGTGATTCTTAATAGAGCTCCTTAAAGTTTATTACAAGAAGAAGTTAATACAGATATACATATGGTCCTTATCATAATCGCCAATATTTTCCTAGCTAAGACATTGGCAAAAACATTTTTACTGTTGTGGACCTTTCTCTGTTCTAGGCTAGATTTTTCTTCTTTGCATTATTCAGTTTCTGCTCATAGCTTTGTAATATTCCATGGTGTAGTATTCCTTCTTATTTTATTCTCCATTTTGTGTTTTTTTGATTGCATTTGAAATTTTTTGTTATTTTTCCTGGACTTATTCATATATTCAAAGGTGTTTGTTCAAATGATGTGCTATATACTAAATCTTTTTTTGCAAATATGAAAATGTTTAATTTGCACATCACAAAAGGCCATATGATTTTTGATACAGACTCTAATTGCAACACACACAGTTCTAATAGATGAGGTTGACTAATATACAATTAACATACAAAGCTTTGATATTTCTCAAAAAGATGCTCTTTTCCCTGAATTTCTCTCCAGGATTCTGCCTCTAGTGGTGCTATTCATATTCTAGTGTAGATGTTTTTTTCTGAAGGACCTAAAAAGTCTAGTTAAATAGGCTTGTGAAAGTCACTAAAACTGAACTAAGGTTAGGCTCTCCTTAGTTTATGATGTTCTGTGCCACAGAGACCTGATTGGCTACCAGTCCGTGTCCACACCATCATTCAAATGAGTCATGTGTTGACTTATTTGGAGAAGGAAGACTAAATTCTAGCTCACATTTTCCAAACAGCTTGCTCTTCATTGATACTGGGGCTGAGCAAGATGGTTAACCATTTCAGCCCACTGAGGGATTTTATTTAGTAAGATACTGCTCCAGGGCACTGTGGAATCTTAAAAATTCCATATAACTATGCACTAAATCTTTATCCTATATAATATGTTAAAAATGTTTTGTATTCTAACATGTTCTGAACAAATTTCCCTAGAGACTATTCCACAGAACACTATTCTCATAAAATATTCCACATTTATTATAAGAAAAAAGTATTTTTAAAAGTTGAATATTAAACTTAGCACTCATTTAGGCATTGTAGATACAAAGTAAAAAAGGACCTTTATTGTCTGGATAAAATTAAAATTCTTAGGTTATTCCTAGGTTACTATTCCTAGACATTTTTCTGGTGATAAAACTTAAAAGTTTTATTTTAAAAACATTTTTTTTCCTCAAATCCATATGAATCTGGGGAACATAATGTTGAATTATGGAGATTAAAATTTGTAATGCATAATTGTTATAATAATGAGAAAAATAATTGTAAAATATATTCTTACAGAGTCAATTACCAGGGGTTCTACCTCAGTAGGGTTAAAAAATAAGAAGAGGAAGGTTAAAGTACTAAAAAAAAGGGGCCGATTGACAGCAGACGAATACAATTTGCAGAAAAATAGTTACTATCAGAATTTTCTTCAAAATCCATTGTTTGACACAGGATAGGTGGCTCTTCAACATCTATTACAATTCAGGTTGAGGAGATTACTAAACTGATCTTAAAGAAATTGAATCTCCAAGCCTAGCAATTCAAAGCAGCTAAATACTTTAAAAAAGTAATAATAAAGATTATAAACAAAGGAATGGAACAAAGCAGACTTGGTAAATTGACATATTAATTTATTTTTAGTAAACTTCATTCCCTACGATTCCTTTGACTAAACCTGTGACTTTCCACAAAGACCATCCTATAGGGAGTTCCTGTCGTGAGTCAGCGGGTTTTGATCCCAACTAGTATCCATGAGGATGCATGTTTGATCCCTGGCCTTACTCAGTGGGTTAAGGATCTGGCATTGCTCTGAGCTGTGGTGTAGGTCGCAGATGTGGCTCAGATATCATATTGCTGTGGCTGTGGTGTAGCTTGGCAGTTACAGCTCCAATTTGACCTTTAGCCTGGGAACTTAAATATGCTATGGATGTGAACCTAAAAAGAAAAAGAGAGAGAGAGACCAACATATAGGGGTATCTGAAGAGTAATGGAAGGAGTTTCCTACTTAGTGACTGGTAGGCTGAGAATTAAGCATAAGGAGAACTTTATAAGGAACTGAAGAGTGATGTGCAGGGAGGAAGCCCTGCAGAGATCTTTTGAGAGTAGTAGCATTCAGTTTAAGGACATGAAATAAAACAGTGTGGTTGAAACAGAGACTGTGGTGGAGTTCTGGTGTAGGATGAGATTAGAGAGGTGGGTAAGCACGAGACCATACAGCCTGCAAGGGCAAGTTAAAATTTTATTCTAATCTTAAGAACAATGGAAAGGCTTTTCTAACTTTTAAAGAGTGGTAGGGTGGTATTCATTCACATTTTGAAAATATAATTCTAGCATCGGTAGGGAGAACTCATCAGGCAAAAGCAAGAAGGCAGGAAGGCCAGGTAGGACATGAGTTGCGTTAGAAATGGTCAAGTGTTTGGTGGCTTGTCCTTTAATGATGACAGTTTGAAATGGAAAGGAATGGATGGCAATTAGAGCTACTGAGTAGTTAAAATTGGTAGGATGGCTAGTGGTGCCATTCATAAGACAAAGACACAAGAAGAGGACCAGGTGATAATAGAACTGTAATCATTGTTGAGATTGCTTAGGAAGAGCAGGGAGAGAAGAGAATAAATTTAAAAAAATTTTAATATGCAGTGTCTAGTCAGTGAAGGAGAAGCCTGCAGAAGAGTTGCCAAAGTAGTAGCCAAATTTGGAGGAGGCAACTTGGTTAATGAAGTGTCTTAGAAGTTCAGGAAGGAAGTGTGCTCAACTGTATCTGCTGGAAAGATCTATGGTGTCATTTCGTGAGATCATCTATGGATTTAGCAAGAAGTCTTTCATTACAGAGAAGAGAACATCCAGTCTAGAGTGGAATGTGGAGTGAATGTTAAGTGATGAAACGGGGCCTGAAACAGAAGGCTCCTTCGAGATGCTGAGCATTGAAAGGAAGGCAAAAATAGGGTTATATGTAGGGTCTGAGATTCAGACATGCCCTTTATCATGAACCTTTTCCTTATTATCTGATGTATTAAATTTTGCAAACTATTAAGATACCTATCTTGTATAATTTTTTTTTCCTTTTGAACACTGTCACCAACTGCAAATCAAATTTCTTTCTTTTCTTTTCTTTTCTTTTTGTCTTTTTGCCTTTTCTAGGGCCGCACCTGTGGCATGTGGAGGTTCCCAAGCTAGGGGTCCAATCAGAGCT
Organism: Sus scrofa; assembly: GCF_054392235.1. Taxonomy (NCBI): domain Eukaryota; kingdom Metazoa; phylum Chordata; class Mammalia; order Artiodactyla; family Suidae; genus Sus; species Sus scrofa. The sequence goes on from NC_139395.1 coordinate 167,476,667, forward strand.
GTAGCCGCTGGCCTACAACAGAGCCACAGCAACGCAGGATCAAAGCCGTGTCTGTGTCCTGCACCACAGCTCACAGCAATGCCAGATCCTTAACCCACTGAAAAGGGCCAGGGATCGAACCTGCAACCTCATGGTTCCTAGTCGGATTTGTTAGCCATTGAGCCACAATGGGAACTCCTCAAATCAAATTTCTAAAGAGGAAAAAATTATCTTCTAAATTTTTTTTCAGTCTGGGCATTTTCTGATGAACCCAGTAGTGCCTAACTTTAATTAACATTATCATTTTTCTTAAGTGATTCCATCACAGAGTGTATTAATACTATTTATATGATGTGTTTAATTTAATTTTGTGCCATTAACTGGGAAATGTACCAATTTGCCAATAATGTATTTATCCTGTAAAAGGACAAAGATACTGATTGTGTTTACTGACGAAATAACTTGGTTCATTATTACTCAGAATCACAGAGTAATTGAGAATCTACTTTAGAAAGATTTAAATGGTTCTGAAAGAGTATCTTCTATATTACTGATTATTGATTGAGAGTTAGTGAATAATCTTTTTTTTTTTTTTTTTTTTTTTTTTGCTTTTTAGGGCCGCCCCGGTGGCGTATGGAGGCTCCAAGGCCAGGGGTCAAATCTGAGCTACAGCTGCCAGCCTACACCATAGCCATAGCAACAAGGGAGCAATATAAATAATTCTATATATAAATAAATAGAATTATGTTGTTACTTGACTTCTCTGTTGTAGTACTATAATAACTGAATTATTTTACTCTATTTTCAGAGACAGCATATATTTACTCTGATTAAAGTGTTGCAGGAGTTCCCGTTGTGGCTCAGTGGAAACGAATCTGACCTGGAGCCATGAGGTTGCGGGTTCAATCCCTAGCCTCACTTAGTGGGTTAAAAATCTGGCATTGCTGTGAACTGTGGTGTAGGTTGCAGATGTGGCTCGGATCTGGCGGGCGTTGCTGTGGCTCTGCTGTAGGCCAGCAGCTATAGCTTGGATTAGACTCCTAGCCTAGAAACCTCTATGTGCTGTGGGTGCGGCCCTAAAAGGACAAAAGACAAAAAAAAAAAAGTTATTGCCCTTGGAATGTAAATGAAATGTTATAAAATTAAAGGAAGGGGAACATGAAATGTTTTGGCTGGAAATTTATAAGAATTAAAGATAATACTTTAATTAATGTGTTTTGAAATAAGATCTCAGAGTTTATTATAATCATTATTTGTTTCCTCAAGGATTATAAAAAGATGCACATAATTAAGAGGGAAAAAGTTAATTGCTAATTTCTTCCCACTATGAAAATTTACGCAATAGGAAATTACAAGATGTTTTAATCAGGCTGAATTTATTAGTAGAAATTTAAGTTTAGGAGAAACTTAAGAGGAAATAAAACTCTATAGATGACATTTTTACTTTGGGAAGAAATGATCAAAATGTGAAGGGGATAATTACTACAAAGACATTTCATAGAAGTTTATGCCAACCACCAATAAATAATTTTGAACTTAAAAACTTTTTTTTTTGTCCTTTTAGGGCTGCACCCATGGCATATGGAAGTTTCCAGGCTAGGGGTCTATTTGGAGATGCAGCTGTCAGCCTACACCCCAATTTATGGCAACATTGAATCCTTAACCCACTGAGTGGAGCCATGGATCGAACTTGCATTCTCTTGGATACTAGTCCTCTTCATTACCACTGAGCCACAAGGGAAACTCCTTGAACTTCAAATTTAATCTACTTTTTTTGTTTCTTTATAAAAATGTTATTCTCCCTAGCATCGTGCTTTATAAAAACTTTTATCTTAGGAATCTATTAAGTGACTAGAAATCCTAACTATACCTAGTACATTTTCTAGTGTGATTAATTGTCTTTTATGAAAATTATGGCTGTCACTTTTACTAAATTAGTTATGAAATCCCCTGCTGGATCAAACATTTAGTCAACATATATTGTGTATTCCATGTGCCAGGTGGTATTATAGATTCATATAAGTAGATTTGAAAGTTTAGTTTCTTTTGAAGTACCTTGATTCAATTAAGGTTACATGTACTCTTATAGGCAAATGTGCAGTTATAAGGGGAGCTTCAGAGAAGACAGATCATAGAAAGTGCTAGGCTGGTAATAGGAAAAGTAATCACTAAGGCTTCAGAGAAAAGGTGACCCTTGAATGTGTTTTGACAGATGACCATGAGTTCCGTTGAACTACGAAGACTAAGGAGAAGAGGGAAATGTATTACCAACAACGAGACTGGTGTAAATGAGGGTGGCAGGCCTGCAGCATCTTGTTTCAGTCCAAGATTGCCAGTAGTGTGATGTAGGTGCAGACTGTGATTGAAGTGTCACAACAAACAGGGACCCAAGCATGCAGAGGAAATGAAAAAGATCTTTCTCTGAAGTGTTTATTCTGTGTCCTGTGGAATGCCCCACTTTTGAGGAATTTTAATCTGGGAAGCATTATAAGATTGGATTTTAGAGATATTGTCTCAGCATATATGTAGTAGAAGATGTGAAAGCCAGAGACCAATTAGGAGTCTACTATAGTGCTGCACAGGAGATGATATGATTCGAATATAAAAGTGACCATGAGTAAGCATAGATAGGACAGGTTGGAGATAGAGAAAGAAATAGAATATTCAGGATTTGTTAACTGATTAGATATATGGGGAGAAAGAGACTTTCAGTTTTCTCCGAGTGCAGCTTTCTCCAAAGGAAGCACAGTGAAAGAAGCAGGTTCACTTTAAAAACATGGAGAGGAATTGTACCAATTACATCCATTTTTGTACCTTTTGAGTTTAAGCTAGATGTCAAGTAGACAGCTGCATATTTAAGTCTGGCATTCATCTGTCTAGTCCAATGGAAATACATGTTAATGAGTAGATGTATTGAATGCTTATGATGTACCAAGCATTGTTTAAACTGTAATATTCATTTATTCATCATGAGGATCGTATGAGGTAGACATTATTACTATCTTCTTCACTTTGCAAACGAGGGAACAGAGGTCCATACTGTTAAACAATTGGCTCAGCACTCAGCTTGTAAGGGGTGGGGGCAAGATTCAAATCCAGGTAGTCCGATTCCAGAGCCCAGGCCCTTAACTGTCAGCATCTGAGTCCCAATTACACGGAAGGAAGCATCCTGGGAATTAAACATTTAGTGACAACACACTGTATTCTATCATTTCAATCCGGGTCATCCTTTTCATGATAATCATTTATCTTAAAGAGATATTTAACATTACATTTCTTTTCTTAAATTCTGTGTTTTTATTAAAAGAATCAGTCTCATAGACATGCTGCTTAACCTGGGGCACATCTGATTCATTCCCTTTTCTTCTCCCCTATATTCAGTGAATACTTGGCCCAGTCAGTCTTCTCATGCTCTTAACGATGCTTTCTCTAACAGTTACCTAAATTAATAACCTCATTATATCTTACTTGTACTATCCTGACAGCCTCTAAATTATATTTTTGTCTTCAGTATTTCCTTGCTACAAATTTATCACACATACTATAGCCTATAGTACAACTCAAAACTGTGAAGTTATTTATGATGTTATGCATAGATTGTAAAGGCCTTAACAACATGGACAATTTTTTATCTCTTTATCTCAATGCCTATCATTATTATTCACACAGAGTAAATTCTTGATAAGATTTTATTGAATAGATGGGTACATGGACATGATCTCTCTTTGTCTCCCACATTGGTGATATCTTCTAGCGTTACATATCAGTTTTAAGTTCTATGGGGAGAGATTCTGACACATCTTTAAATTGACAAAAAATTACCTAGCTCAATGTGCTTCCTATACCAGGGTTCAATACATAATTGATGAGTGGATGGATTATTAAGTCAATCAGTCAATTAATAAGCTATGGATGGTAATAGAGTGCTACTAAGAGGAAAATATATATTCTCATCAAGTAGTAAATAATAGGTGTCCAAAATTTAATAAAAATATTTGTGAATACTTTAGAAAAATATCTACAGAGTACCTCTCTCTACATTTATTACACAACAAATTCTAAAGTGATTATCTTACTATTTCTTTCTCATTTTATGCTCAGATTCACATTTAGAAATTAATTATATCTCAAAACATGCCTTCAATAGGCAGACCATACTTGTTTAACTTCAAAAGTAGAAAACAGAGGTATAATAAAATTCTAACTTTTGTGTACTTCTAATTCAATACTTAGGTCAGAACTGATGTTCAATAAATGTTTCCTTAATGTTTAATAATATTTTTTTTTTGACAGGACATGTTGAAATGACTCATTTGATCGGTTAGGAAAGTGTTGTAGATATAACTTACCTGAGTTGCGTAAGTATTTAAAAGTTATTGTAGCTAAAATGGGGAATATCTGTTGTATGCAATCAAGTATATTGGTAACTGGTTGAGTGGTGCTTCTTGAATAATGTCAACACAGAGGCCAGAGTACTATTCTCCTTTGTATTATTTGAGTTCACATTTTAGTTAGTGGTATATGTGAGTAAGTGGGAGACACAATTTGAACGACATGCAGACATTGGGGCTCTGAGGATACAGGGGAAGAAAAATTCTTCTTTACTCCTTTAAGGTCTCTCGCTGAGCCTACGAATTCAACTGACATAAAACAGATGAACAGGAAAAAAAAAAAAAACACATAAGATTGATTAAAATTTTACTTGTATGTGGGAACCTTCACAAAAGATTGGAGGCCCAGAAAAGTGGCCTGGGCAAAAAGCTTTTATGCCTTTCAGACAAAGAAATAAGTTTATTCAGGATTTATAAGACAGATGGTTTGGGCTAAGGGTAGTAAATTGTGAGGAAGTAACTCAGAAGACTGATAGTTTAAAAAGATTTGTTTGTACAGATGTCGTGCACCTCTGGTAATAGGAATATCTACTTTCCTCCAAGTACTGAAAGCACCTTTCACCTGGGAGTTTTATTTCTTGCTTTTAGGAAGAAAAAGAAGGGTCAGAGTGTATTCCTTCACCTGATGTTTCTGAAGTCTTTCAACTCAAAATAGTCAATATGCCAAAGTGGCGTATTTTGGGATGACATGCTCTAAACTCGGAAGAAAAGATAAGGTGTTCAAATGATACATTCAATGACTACATTCAGGATCTCAAGAAATATTAAAGGATTTGGATGAAAGGCTAACTCTAATGATGAAATCTAATAAACAATCAATATGTATCTAAAAATATCTACTTTTGAGGAGCCATAATTCAAAGTAACACATATAAAAAAAAGTTAAAGTAAACTAAACTGTAGATTGCAGCCTCAATGAATTAACCTTTTTTTTTTAATGTGACTTCTAAAAATGTTATTGGCATTTTGAACTTCTTCATAGAGGTAGGATGTTCCAGTCCAACTAATGACCTGCTGTACTTTTCACAAACAGTCACAGCAGTATTGCAAAAAGCATCCAGAGAATTATGTCCAGTTGTAGGTACTAAAACTAAAGTGTCGAAGAAAATGTTAAAAGGATGGTATTAGTGATTGAAAACCATGCTTTGATCAAAGACTAATGACATTCAAGATAGGGAGATCTAGACATGAAAAAACCTTAAAGATGTAAAATATTATGATTTCAAATATTAGAAATGGAGATTAGTCTTGTTCTTACTGACTGCAAATGGCAAGATGAATTAGAGTTGCAAAAACAGACTTTTTAGCTAGATAAGCAAAAAAGTTTTTTAATGTGAATTTTTATGTATTTATCAAACTATTATATATTGGGCAAATATTGGTGTAAGTTCCTGGTATAAGTACCTAACTAAGTAAAACATGCATGCTGCCTTTAAATAGATCATAGTCAAGAAAATAGCTAGACTGCTTATCAAAATATGGCATAGGATGATACCAGAAGTAATAAAGTGGCTCTTAAAGGAAATGTTCAAATATTTGTGTGACGGTGGAATTCCAAGTTGGCCTTAAATAGTCCTAGTGGCTAATTCTGAGGTATTAGTTCTAACCCTACATCGGTTATTTAATCAAGCACTAATTTAGGAGCTCTTGTGAAGGTATTTTGCAGATACAATTAAGGACCCAAATCAGTTGACTTTATAAAAGAAAATTTATCTTGGGTGCATGTGATCTAATCAATTGAACTCTTAAAAGAAACCAGGTTCTTCTGGGAGGGACAGATTCAAAGCTGTAGGAGGATTTGACACATTGTTACTGGCATGATGTTGGAGAGGATCAAATGCTAAGGAATGCAGGTGGCTTCTAGGAACTAAAAGCAGCTTCTGCTGACACATTGCAAGGACATTGGGGGCTCAGTCCTTCAACTGCAAAGAACTGAATTACATTAACAAGAATGAAATTGGAAGCAGATTTCTTCCCAAAGCCTCCACATGGAAATTCAGACTGGCTGATACCATGATTTATCTTGTGATTTCTTGAAATGAGACCACAGTTTTGCCATGCCAGCTTGTGAACCTACAGAACGGGGAGTCAGGATAAGGAGAAAAGGGAACCCATGTTGCACTGTTGGTGTGAATATAAAGTGGTACATGGCCTGTGAAACAATATGAAGAATCATCAAAAAAATTAAAAATAGAGCTACCATACAACCCAGAAATCCTGATTCCAAGTGTATATCTGAAGGACATGAAATTACTGTCCCCAAGAGATATATCTGTATCCTCATATTTCAGCATTATGTATAACAGCCAAGACATGGGAACAATCTTAAGTGTCCACTGATGGATCAGTGGATGAGGAAAATGGGGTTTCATATATTATATACATATAGATGTATATAAAAATAAGAAAATAAGAAAATCCTGCAATGTGTAGCAACACGGATAAAACTTGAGTCACTGTGCTAAGTGAAATAAGTCAGAAAATTGTACAATGTGTGGAATCTAAAAAAAAAACATCGAAAGACAAATATTGATGATCTCACTTACATGGAGAATCTAGTAAAACCAAACTTGTAGAAAAAGAGTAGATTGATGGTTGCCAAGGGCAGGGACTGTGGATGGGTGGGGGAAATGGGTGAAAGTACTCAAAGAGTACCGGTTATAAGATAACTAAGATCCAGGGACTTAATTTACAGCATGGTAACTGTCATTAACAATGCTGTGTTTATAGTTGAAAGTTGCTAAAAGAGTAGATCTTAAAAGTTCTTAACACAAATTATAACTAAGGTGACGGATATGTTAATGACTGATAATCACAATTTTACAACATACATGAAATTATCATGTTGAATACGTTACACTTACACAATGCTATTTGTCAGTTATATCTCAATAAAGCTAGGAAAAACATCCTGCAACACTTAAAAAAAAAGTAATACAATATGCTGATTAGGAATTATCAGGTATCTCCAGACATTAGTTGAGGAGCTGCTAAATCAGGCTTTGAGGGTAAAGATAGTGGAAGTCAGAATTACATAACAAAAGAAATGTATTCAATTTGCTACAAAACACCAGTGAGATCTAGCAGAGCCCCAAGCCCAGAGTTGCACATACACAACTATAAACAGCTTACTATGTCTAGAGGCATAAATATCACATCCATATCAGGTTGCCACCAAAAAGAATAATACATACATGAATGAAATAAATAGCTGGTAGCTTTTCAGATTAAATTGCTCTTACTCTATGACTATAAAGTAATTCTGAAACAGACACTGTCTTAAAGCATTTTCATGGGACAAAAGGAAAATATATATATTCATAAAACTCTAAATCCATAGAAAATTTGCTCTTGATGGTTGCTAAGAAGTGAATGAGTTACAAAGATCTTCCTATTCCAAAGATACAATTGACTTCCATATGTGACTTTATCCATTCACTTAAATTTTTTTTTATTTAAGTATAAAACTACTAAAAATAATGATGCTGGCTCTTTCAAAAGGGAGATATCAGAAGGATATCAAAAGGATTTTTTAAATTCACTGTCTTTGAGATTCCTGCCTGATGGGTAATTGAGTTGCAAACCTTTAGATATTCTGTTGTCATTCCAGTGAATTCAGTCTGAATTGTGACCATAGAAGAGCCTATGTCAGATATAATTTCAAAGACCTCAGACCGAATATATGTAATTATTTTCTATTCTCTGGAACATTTTTTCATTAGAAGGAAATAATAAGCAAATGCCCGATTAAAGAAGATCCAAACAAACAACAAAAAAACCCCCCTTGTTTCCCCATCCTAATAATCCAAGTTGTAGAAGAAAGTACAACTTTTAAATTTCATGTGATATTTCTATTATGAGAAGAGAAACATCAACCATAATAAGAATTTTAATCAAAATATTAAGGGAGGTTTTTTATTTCTTGCTACTTTGAATATATATATATCAGAGTTCCCTTGTGGTTCAGCAGGTTGAGGATCTGGTGTTGTTACTACTGTGGCCCAGGTTTCTGCTGTGGTGTGGGTTTGATCCCTGGTCTGGGAACTTTTGTATGCCACAGGTACAGAAAAAAAGAAAAATATGTGTATATCTCTCTAAAATATATATGAATACATATGCATACATGCATATGAACACATATGTATACACATGTATGAAAGTTTTTTGGTAGTATGAGGTGTTGCAAATTAAACTTCTTTATCACTTTCTGTGTTGATTCAACTTTTTAGGGTATATTAGAGTATTATAATGTGTTACCCATTAGGCCTGCATTTTGCATAGTATTCCACAATGTGAATTCTTTTTCCTCATATTGGGCATAAGTTGTGATTCACCAAATCTAATTACAAGGTGGCATTAAGCAAGTGTCTTTTTTACTAGCATACTCTACTCATAAGCAAGCATTCAGTATTCTTCTCTATTGTGTGCTTACCCCAAGATGAATTTCCATTCAGCTTGAAGTGTTTTGCTGTTTCTCACTTCTCTCTTTAGCACATAGAGATTGGCAAGTTAGCCCCCAGACAGGGCACTGTCTTCTATGTGTCGATTTAGGCATAAGCACCCAATAAAGCATAGCCAAAAGGAAATATATAAATCTGTTTTGAAATTCAATAAATTCATAAGCCATGCTACTCACCAAAGCCTGTGGGAACATATACATCATAAAACACCACTGTAAAACTATAGATATTTCAAGCAGTTAGTAACGGCTGAGAGCTCACTGCTGAAAGCCTGGTTAAAGATGGGCAATGCATGAGGCCCTAGCCAGAGCCAGTGCAAGGTCTTTAGATGAGAAGTTGGTTTGTTCTTCCAGGTAAATGCAGAAGCACACTCCCAGCTGACATCTAACAGTCTATTTCCTGTTGGAGAGGCACTGAAAATCATCTCAAGGTCAACTCCCAGTTCTGTTTGTTCTCTCCTTCTATTTCCCACCAGCTCTGTTATGAGAAAGCAATGACCTGTGCAAATGTGGTAAGGAGACTGGGGTTTGTGTAGAATCGACTTCTGTGCTTCCTTAGGTTACTGTTTTTCCACACTCAGCTTTCAATCCAGAGGAACCACGTTTAACTCCTTGCTTTATTCTTGGATATCATTGTGTTTTACTTCACATTATTTTCTCTTTGATTTTCTTTCCGCTATATTTGAATATATCTAATTCTTTTTCCAGCTTCTTAAGGTGAATGTGTATATCATTTATTTTCGGTCTTCCTTCCTGATATGAGAAACTTAGGTTTTAGCTCCTTTCTATGAGTCTGTAGTATGTAACATATCAAATATTATGTTCAAATAGATCCAGGCTTGGTTTGTGATCTATTTTATAAATTTTGGCCATTTTCCCATTACTAATTTGGAACTTACACACTTTTTATTTTCTAATATTGCTCTAGTATCATTTGGTCTATTAATATTCCTTTAATGGTTATTCTAGACATTTTGATATACATTTAAATATAATCTAAAGTAATCACTATTGGGAGATCCTGTTGTGGCTCAGCAGTAATGAACTGACTAGTATCCATGAGGATGTGGGCTCAATCCCTGGCCTTGCTCACTTGGTTAAGGATCTGGCATTGCCCGTGAGTGTGGTATAGGTCACAGACGTGGCTCAGATCTCACATTGCTGTGGCTGTGGCATAGGTTGACAGCTGTAGCTCTGATTCGACTCCTAGCTTAGAAACTTCCATATGCTGCAGGTGCAGCCCTAAAAAGCATAAATAAATAAATAAATAAATAAATAAATAAATAAATAAAATAAATCACTATCATTATATTCTTCCTGAACAAAACAAATGTCTAAGGATTTTTTTTCATTTAATTTATCCCAATTTGCATAATATTTTGGTGAAATATTTCTTTGCTGATGTTTTTGGCCCCACAAATTATACATTACTGTTTTATATTATTAATGTTTAAGATTTAAACAAATAAATATTGTGATTTTTTTTCATTATCATTCATTCTTTAATCTATATTTCCTTCTGAAATGTTTTTCCTAAAGTACTTCCTTTGGAAATTTTTGTTGCTGTTGTTTTGTTTTGTTTTGTTTTCCCTTTATTTAGGGCTGCACCTGTGGAATATGGTAGTTACCAGGCTAGGGGTCAAATCAGAGCTGCAGGGGCCAGCCTGCATCACAGCCGTAGCGATGCAGGATCCAGGCCGCATCTGCAACCTACACCACAGCTTGTGGCAATGCCAGATCCTTAACCCACTGAGAGAAGCCAGGGATCAAACCTTCATCCTCATGAATACTAGTCGGGTTCTTAACCCACTGAGCTACCATGGGAACTCTCTGGAAATATTTCTTAGTAAAGGTTTTCTTGTGGTAAAAACTCCAATTTTTAAAAGAGTTATGAAAATAATACATTTTCTTTTCTTTGCACTTTGATAATAACCATTTCACATTTTTGCTGCTGTTGTTGATATTAAAACGTTGGGACCATCAAACTGCAGTTTTCTCTGGTTGCTTCTAAATCTTGACTTTGCTTTTTGTCCTTTGCATTTTCACCATGTTGTCTGATGGAAATCTTGAATTTGATCATTGGGGTTTTTCACCAGTTTTGTAATATTTTCAGCCATTATTCTCCTGGCTTCTTTCTCCTTAGCTCTATGTTGGATTGTCTAATCTTTTCTTCATCTCATTTTCATATATTTTACTTTTTTCTTTTTGTTTCTGTGCTCTCTTCATCTTTAGATATCTATTCCAATGTTTTGGTGTCATGTGTTTTAATATGCCATGAGACATATTTTTGTGAATATATTAGCATTTTTACTAATTATGGGGTCAGAGGTAAGGTAAATATTTAAGCATATGAGACATACTCTCAAGTATTTATATCACCTTCCTATAAGTGATTTCTGAGAGTTTCAATATCCCTACCATCCCATGACGCTTACATTGTCACCACTTCTTAAGTATTCTAGTTATTTAATATTTTATTTCATTGTGATTTTAATTTATGATTTTATGAAATCTAATCATGTTAAATATATTTTTAAGCACCTTACCATTGTTTTCAATCTTATTTGATGAGTGCCTGTTGAAAGCATTTGCTTTTTTTTAGGGCATCGTTTGCCTTTTCATCATTGTATTATTGGTGATCTTTACATGTCCTGATATTACTCTACTCTTACATATATGTATTGTACTTTTTCTCTCTTTTTTGGCCACCCTGTGGCATACGGAGCCCCACAGCATATAGAGTTCCCTGTACTTAGGCCACAGCTGTGACAACACTGGATCCTTTAACCCACTGTGCCAGGCTGGGGATCGAATATGCGTCCTGGTTCTTTAGTGATACCACCAATCCTGTTGTGCCACAGTGGGAACTCCTTGTATATATTTATAACCCATATTTTTGATTTTCTTTCCATTAGCATTTTTTTGAAAAGAAGAGCATTTTTTACTTTTATAAAGGCCAATTTATTAATGATTAGTGCATTTTGTGCCCTTAGAAATCTTTCCATTTTATTCTTCTTTCATAATTCTATTGTGTCTATTCTAGGTTTTCTGTATTTCTAGCTACATTAAAAAAAATAATTTTGTCATTTCCTACCAAAAAATCTTGTTTGAATTGGCATGAAATCTATAAATCAATTTATTGATGAGTAACCTATTAATAATATTGAATCTTCTTTACAAGGACATTGGATATCTCTTCCTTTATTTAAGTATTCTCAATGGTTATGCTGATAAATGTTTAATAACCTGCTCTCTAGAACATACAGCTCTCGTGTGTAGCAGTTGCCAATTTCCATGCTATAAATAGTCCTATGACTCATTTCTAGTAACCTATATGATATGACTGAGCATGAAGTTGGGAAAACCAGTAAGTGGGCCTCAGCCATGAGGGAGAGATCTAGTGGAGTGATCATGCAAATTGTTGAATTGTTTTGAGGTTATCATAAATAGTATGTAAAATTTAATTTCGTTTTGCAAACACTTATCTATAATATAATAGGAATATTGTTTGTTTTTCCATTATCCTATATTCTATTAATTAGCTTTATTGACTATTAATTCTAATAAGTTTCTCTCTGGAAAGAATTCTTTGGATATAAAAGGAATTATATAATCTATGAATAGAGACATCTTTATACCCTTTATATCATTTTCAGCTTTATGTTTTTGCTTGTCCTTGCCAAAATTAATAATTACATACATAATTTGCAGTTCTTAATCTGTCTAGGAGTAAATCCAATAAAAACTACCCCCATTACTTAAATTTAATTTTTATCTTTCCAGAGGGTGAAATATAGGTAGTATAATTTCTAACCCCAAATACGTAAATGAAATTTTATTAAATTCCCAAATAAAACATATACTTTTTTTTAATGTCAATGATTTTTAGTATACGCATTATATTATGACCTCATCATCACTGTCTAATTTCAGAACATTTCCATCACCTCCAAAATGAAACTGTCACAGTTTTTGCCTCCTCCCATCCCCTGGCAACCATCAATCAGTTTTCTGTCTCTATTGATTTCGATATTTAATATAAATGGAATGGTGCAATATGTGGCCTTTTGTCTCTGCCTTCTTTAACTTACAATAATGTTTTCTTTGTTCATTTGTGTTGTAGCAATAACTCATTCTTTTTATGGCTAAATAACATTCTAATGTATGAAAATGCCACATTTGTTTATTCATTCATCAGTTGATGGACTTGTGACTTATTTCTACTTTTGAGCATTGTGAATGATGCTTTTTATAAATATGCATGTACACGTTTTTTAAACATATATTTTCAGTTCTCTTGGGTATAAAACTAGGAGTAGAATTGCTGGGTCATATGGTAATTTAACATTCAACTCTTTGAAGAACTACCAAACCATTTTCCACAATGGCAGCACCATTATGCATTTCCACCAGCAATGTATGAGAGTTCCATCTTCTCCACATTGTCACTACTATTTTTTTGTCACTACTATTTATTTTTCTGTTTTTTTTTCTTTTTTTTTCTTCTTAATAGCCATCCTAGTGGGTGTGAAGTCATATTTATTTGTGGTTTTGATTTGTTTTTTCCTAGTTACCAATAATGTTGAGCATCTTTTCATGCACTCAGCATTTGTAGTGTGTATTCTTTGGAGAAATGTCTTTTGTTCAATTTTTAGTTATCTGTCTTTTTTCTTGTGGGTTATAAGACTTCTTTATACATTTTGACATTATACCTTTATCACATAGTTTGTAAATACTTTCTCCCATCCTGTCTTTTAACTTCTTTGATCTTGCCCTTTGACCTTCAAAATATTTTAATTTTTAATATTTAAAGATTTTTTTATAATTAGATGAAATCGAATTTACTTTTTCTTCTGTTGTTTGTGCTTTTTGTGTTATATCTAAAAGACTATTGCCAGAGTTCCCATCATGGCTCAGTGGTTAACCAACCCAACTACCATCCATGAGGATGCAGGTTTGATCCCTGGCCTCACTCATTTAAGGGTCTGGCATTGCCATGAGCTGTGGTGTAAGTCACAGATGTGGCTCAAATCCTGTGTTGCTGTATCTCTGTCATAGGCCGGAGGCTACATCTCTGATTGGACCCCTAGCCTGGGAACCTCCATATGCTGCAGGTGCAGTCCTAAAAAAGACCAAAAAATAAAAAAAAAATAAAAAATGAAAGACTATTGCCTAATCTAAGATAATGCAAGTTTTCAATTGTATTTCTTTATAAGAGTTTATAGTTTTATCTTTTTACATCTAGGCATTTCTTTGATCCATTTTGAGAAAACTTTATACATGGTATGAAATAGGACTCCAGAGTCATTCTTTAGTATGTGGATATCCACTTGTCCCAGTATTGTTTGTTGAAAAGAGTATTCATTCCCCATTGAATGGTCTTGGTGTACTTGTGGGGGAAAAATGAGCATAAATATATGACTTTACTTCTTGACTCTCATTTTTAATCCTTGTGCCATCGTTCTATATGTCAATCCAATTGGCAGCATCACCATGTTTTGATTACTGTAGCTTTGTACTAGTTTTGAAATTGAGAATGTAAATCCTTTGACTGTGTTTTTCAAGGTTGTTTTGGCTATTCTGCGTCATAGAAGACACATGCTTTAAAAAATTATTTCTGTTTTTTTGGAAATGTGTCCAAGGCTAGTTGACATTAACTTTCTGTAGGTTGTGTTTTTGTCCTGGCTATCTCACCTGAAAGGGTCCTTCTATACAATATCTCCGATCCTGATTGGGCCCAAGATTTTTATCTCTTTTCCCTGGAATATTACCTTTTTAAAACCTAGGCCTTACATTTATGAAAAATCAATAGCACACATCATATTTTCTGGTGAAAGGCAAAATGGTTCTGTCTTGCATTTATTTCCTAAGGATGCTGCTGTAACATGTTACTATAAACTTGGTGGCTTACAACAACATAAATTTATTCTCTCATAGTTTCAGAAAGTCAAAGCCTATAATCAACATATCAGCAAGGCCTTTCTCTCTCTTAAGTTCTAGGAAGAAGCCTTTCTTGCCTCTTTCAGTTTCTAGAAGGCCCTGACAGTCCCTGGATTGTGGCATTATTACTCCTATCTCTGACTTCATCTTCACATGCTCGCTTCCTGTGTGTGTGTCTGTGTGTGTAATTTTCTGTTTCCTATAAGGACACTGTCATTAGATTTAGGACCCACCTTAATTCACTCTCTCTCACCTCAATTCTTACTTTATCATAGATACAAAGATCCTATTTCAAAACAATATAATCTGAGGGGCCAGGTGGATATGAATTTTGGAGAGACACAATTTGTTTAACCCACTATGTACCCTAAAATCAAGAACAAAGCAAAATAAATATTCAGTATTTTACTGGGAGCCCTAGCAAGTGCAATAAGGCAAGAATAAGAGGCAAATAAGTTAAAAAGGAAAAATAAAATTAATTTTGCTTTTATTATGAACTGATCTATATGTGAAAACCATAAGGAATTTATAAAAAGCTCATAGAACAAATAAGTGTTTCAGAATTTTACACAATAAAAATATCAACATTTTTAAAGATATATTTCTGTAGTATAGCAATGAACAATTGGAAATTTAAAGCAAGATTAACATTGAAAATACTGTAAAAGCATGACAAAAATTAACATTAAATTTATCAAAAAGCACATAAGGCCCATATACTGGAAATTATATGTCTTATATTTGGGACTAAACATTGAGTTTATGCAAAATATTCAGCATTCAGAGATTGGTAAGTGTTGTTGCCAATTTTGGTTTATTTGCTTTTTTTTTTTTTTTTTTTTTTTTATGGGCACACTAGGGCACATGGAATTTCCTGGGACAGGGATTGAATCCGAGCTACAGCCATGACCTACACCACAGCTCTGGCAACACCAGATCCTTTAATCTACCATACTGGGCCAGGGATTGAACTCTTACCTCAGCAGCAGCCCGAGCTGCTGCAGTCAGATTTTTTTTTTTTCCCCCGGGGTAGGGGGAGGAGGGAGGGCTGCACCTGTGGCATATGCAAGTTCCAAACCTAGGGGTCAAATCATAGCTGCAGCTGCCAGCCTATGACACAGCCATAGCAACATGAGATCAGAGCCACATCTGCCACCTACACAAAAGTTTGTGGCAAAGCAGATCCTTAACCTACTTAATGAGGCCAGGAATAGAACCCACATCCTTGCAAACACTGTTTTGGGTTCTTAACTGCTGAGCCACAGTAGGAACTCCTGATTTGTTAGCTTTAATCTTTTTTTTGTATTTCTTTTTCTTTCAGTATTTATTGATTTGTAGCAACTAATGCATATAGAAGCAGGTGGCATTATTGTTTTTCACTAAAATAATATCTTGTCTTCTAAATGTGAACAGAGTATAAATAAATATATTAAAATATTGTGTAGAAAAAGAAACCTAGTATGATTTTCATTAAAATATATCACTTTCAGCCTTATTGAGATATAATTGACAAAATCGATATTTAAATGGTAAAATTTTATGATTTGATATGTATACATTATGAAAAGATTCCCTTCATTGAGATAACACATCCATCACCTCACTCCATCTATCTATCATCTATCTATCTATCTATCTATCTATCTATCTATCTATCTATCTATCTATCATCTATCCCTTTGTTATTATTAACATTTAAGTTCTACTCTTTTAGCAAATTTCAATGATTCAATACAGTGTTATCAGTTATAGTCACAATGTTATACATTAGCTGCTTGGGCCATATTCATCTTATAGCTGAAAGTATGTACCCTTTTGCCACCCTCTTTCTACTTCCTCAACAACCACCCCCCCCCAGCCTTTGGCACACTTCTATTCTCTGTTTACATAAGTTCAAAAATTGTTCACATTTTTTATAGTAAGAAATGGTATTTTTTATTGTATACTAGCAAAGAAAAAACATAATTCTCAGAAATTCATGGATTCAGTATACATCTAGTGTCTCTTAAATCCTAAGCCCTGAGCTAGAACCTGGGTATTCAAAGGTAAACTGGAGAGATGATAGCTGAAAATCTCAGTATATAAAACTAGCGACGTTAAGTTTTACTTTAATGAGAATATACTTAAAACTAAAAGAGAATGGTGGGGGAGGCTCTGATATAGGTGAAAAATATAATTATTCCTAAGCAAGTTTGCATACAAAAGTATTCACTTTAGTCCTCTGTTTTAGTCCATATGTTTAAGTAACAACTAAGTTAAAATGAAATTCTCTTTAGATATGAGTAGCTAGCATCTTACCTTGAAATAAAGTAATTCTTGGAGAAAAGAAAAAATAGATTCAAAGCATCTGTTAAAATATCAGGAGAAACTGAGAGAACAATTCAGAGAGATGCTTCTCTATTATTAACTGAGAATTTTCATGTTACTGGACTTTTCTTGAGTAATATGGGTAAGCTGCCCATTTTAGTGTTATCCCAATTTATGTCAGTCTAGCCCCCAAAGTTTAGTGGGAGAACAGAAAAGACATTTCTTAAGCCTGAAATATAAGTTCCTTCAATTCCTCCAGAATTCACCTGCCTCATAAAATATTCTTAAGATGACAAGTTGTTTGTTATGACACTTTTATGAGCTTTAGTGTAACAAATTACAGGTACATTGGTCATTTGGACACCCTGGCCTGTCAGTCATAGATTTCAATTTCTCTCTGCACTTAAAACTGTGAACTCCTCTTTGAATTGGCTAAGAAAACCTTTATTCTTCTTCCTTTTTTATTCTGTTTCTCAAAGTCTAGCGATAAATGGCTATTTGGTGAGTCTTTGACTAAATATTCTAAGTTTCACCTTAGTGTCTTGAAGTATGATATGTAGGAGCAATTGTGTTACCTAAAATATTGAAGAAATATTTCTCTAAAAGTGTCATTAATTTAGTTGGAATCTAGAAATTAAACATAATTTTGATAAAATAATAAAATGTACAATAATTTTAAAATGACTTTTTAAAAATTGTCACCCATAATAATAGCCAGTTGTTTCTGATCCTCACCTAACCCTTTGCCATTTGCTGCTTATAAGCAGAAGCAGGTAATGTGACATCATTTGGTTAGTTCTTGATCCTTGATTTCTTTCATCAATTTTCTTTTGACAAGTCTCTGCTATCTTTGTTTTTTTACAACCAGATTTTTAATAGCATTTTAGGCTTTTTGTGGAACACTTTTCACATGTGTAAATTGTTCAGTACTTTGCATGATGTCAGTTGTAGAAATGTGTGAAGTGCATAAATCATTTTGTAAATCATTTTCAAGAGGGAATGCAAGTTGAACTGTATTCCCACTGAGGTTAATGGATTAAGGCTGAAATGCACATTTAAAATTCTTCATCCTTGTTAACTGTTGCATGCATTTACTGAATGGTAATTTGAAGCTGATGCAGCCTTCCATAGCAAAAGGTCAAAGAGAAGTGAGGACTTATCATTCCCTTTTACTGCAACCCTGAACCTATGGAAATGCAGCTCCTTACTAGTGCTGCTAGAAGCTGGGAGCTTAATCTACGTAAAAATAGGAAATCTGTCAAACTCACTGAACTTGATTTCAGGAAATGAACAATTCCTCTCTTGAAACTATTCTACTACAAGCTCACATGAGTTAACAAGTTATCTTTTCCTGCATGTCAGTGACAGTTATGGATCCTCATTTCTGTGTGCCTCATGAAACAGAATATTAAGAAGCACACAAGGAAAAGTAATGGATGCATAGGAAGACATTCTGTTTAGTCAGTTCTTGTTTAGCCTTTTTCTCATCTCCAAATGGTGTCAGACAGGATTAATATTTAAGTTTTACAAAGAGAACTGGTTAGATTAACTGTCCAAGATATTACTACTTTTTTCTTTTTCTTTGTGTGTGTAGGTGTAGCTACACTAAGCAGGTTCTGAATCATCTTCTCTGGAAAACCTTTGATAGCAGGAATTATCCCCTTAATGAATTAGACAGAGATGGGAATAGTAAATTGTTGGCACATAAAACATTATAAAAATTATATAACTTTAGAAATGATATAAAACATGATTGAGGACTGAAGGCAATCACAGGCACCTAGCTATCTGTCCTCCAATAATAATACAAAAAAAAAATACAAGAGAAAAATAAAGCTACACAAAAATCAGCCCCTCGGAACAACCTGAAGATAGAGAATGCTGAAACTTGAAAATACTATGGATAAAGAGAAAAAAAAAATCACCAAATCTTAGTGTATGACCTTTCACACTTTGACTCATCTGTGCTCTGCTTCTAGGCTTTGTAAGCAAAGGTAAACCATGAAAAACTGCAGGGAAGATAGAAAAAGAAAACAAGAAAAGGACCCTAAGTTGACCTAAAAATTATTGTATGAAAGACCAACCCATTCTAAGTCTGAAATTACTGAGAAGGCTTCTGGGCATTCAGGGGCATGAACTATAGGCAAGGGCTGTTTGCTTATGAATTAAAGGGGTATCTTAAAAGGTATAGCTTCTGGGAGAGAAAAAGGAAGCCAAAAAGGGAGAAATACAGTTTAGCCATTGGCTGGTGAAGGGGGAGAAAACAGAAGGGGGAAATGCAGGGTCCTATGAATAAAAGGTAACTCATGAGCCCTTTCTCCACTACCAAACATTAAAATCTGCTAAAATATCTGGATGTTTCTGAAATAGGAAACTTTTTAAAACAACCTGATATCAGAAAAATTAGGAAAAATAAAAATATCCATATAAAGCCCCCTAGTTTAGTTCTCATAGGAGGATATAATTGGCTTGTTTGGATAATTCCCCCCCGCAACCCCGCCTGGGCAGGGACCTGAAACCTCAGGGATAGGTTGTAACTGCACCTGCTCCTGTGATGAGGCAGTCACTTGGTTGGGTCACAGAGGAGGAAAACTTGTCATTGAAGAGTCATCCTGATTTTACCAGGTGTCAAGGCAGCCCATAATATTTGGCTTTGATTTTTAAGCCATCTACCACACATAACCTGTACCAAAGAGAGCTGAGAAAAGATGAACTAATCTAGAACAATTTAGAAAAGAGGATTTTGATTCTATAAGACTAAAGAAAAATAAACCATTTCAGTACTGTACTCTAGTTATTAAATTTTTTGCAATGGTATGAATTATCAATTTGGAAAGTAATTTGTGTATAGTAGAATTGAACAAATAAGCAAATTTATTGTAGATAATGAGAACCAGGTAACTCACTGATGGAGGGTGTGTGTGTGTGTGTGTGTGTGTGTGTATGTGTATGTGTGTATGGAAAAAGGGAAGGCTTGAAAGATCTCTGATGGATTAGAATATGAGATATGAGTATCAACTCCTAGGATATGTAAGTACATCAGTAGAGAGTTAAATGTGGATGTATATGCATGGGCTAGTGTGTATATATACATTCTCTGACTTTCTATAGTGAGTGCCTCGAAGCAATGCGATGAAATCCCTGGAGTAAGGAGCACCCCGGGTGCTGAGATTATAGTTTCTAGAATTCATTCCCTAATAATGGTAATCTGTGCTCCTTGGGAAAAAAGTTGATTCCAGGACTAGGGCAAAAAAATATGAGCAGCTTGGATCATCTTGTGGTGCCAGAAAATAAGGAAGTGTTGAAAAAGTTTAAAGATGAGGCATTTTGAAAAGACCTCCCAATTGCCAAAGTTGGAATATTTTAAGCAACAGAAAAACTGTAATGATAGTATTTATAATTATATGTAACTTTACAGTGGAAACTTGATAGAAATGGCCTTAACCAAGTGACAAAGGTTAAAGTGTATCAGTACAATCAATATCATATATTCCTGATAGGATTCACTGAGAAGGCCTCACCACTTCTGTGGTATATTTGCCAACTTACATAACCTTGACCTAATCATGAGAGAACAAACAAGCCCAGTTAAATAAAATAACAAGCTAGTACTCAAGTGTCAAGGTTTTGAAAGACAAGGACTGCCAGACTTGGGGACACTAAGGAGACACAAGTAAATACAATGTGGAATCCTGGATTGAATACTGGAATAAAAAAAAAAGGACATTAGAGAAATTTGAATGTGTTTGTAATATTTCATCAATGTTAATTTCATGATTTGATAATTGTACTATGGTTTATATAAGATGCTAGCATTAGGGGAAGCTGAATTAAAAGTATAAGCTAAAATAAAAGCCAATGTGGAAAAGAAAACCAACAATCAGCTTTGAGTTTGAAAGTGGGCCCTTAAGCAGTGATAAATCCAATTATGTATTAGAATTATAGAAGGAGCCTTGGCTATCACTTGCGGAGAACAGTTTAATAATTCTATGTCTATGACATTGCCTCTTAGACTTTCCAGAATAGCTTATGATAGAGGTATGTCATCTGTCTTTATGATACTCAAAAGTTGTAACTTATCAGTTTCATAAGGTTAGTGAGTTGGGGCTAAATTTAAGAAATATACAGTGTTGTCCCTTCTAATATGGTGTCAAATTAGAAGGGAGTACAGGTGTTAAATTACCCATATTCTCTCTCTCTCTCTCTCTCTCTCATCTATCTATTATCATCTGTCTAGGTGAATAGGATCTAGATAGATAGGTTACAATAGGATGTATGGGATAGAATATAGACATAGATTGATATAAATATAGATACACGTTGATGTCTGTCTAAATCCATGTGTTGTACATATAGTACAGTCCTCTAATTCTTTGTTAGTAAATATTTCTGTGAATCTCAATTAATTCTTCAATTTTTCCTCCAGGTTTTTCAAGAAAGTCATTATCACCTTGCCTGTCCTCTCTAATAATGCAGTTAGCCCTCCATTGTAGGTCAATAAATCCTTGAAATTATTGTTCCAGTCCTTCAAAGGTTTTCTCCAGCCAGCACTGACTATTTCAGGCTTTTCTGTTTCCATTGCTTGTGATATACTTGTGCTGATACTGAGTGAAAGAGCAGGTGAAATTTCAAGAAAATTTCAAGAAACTTCTTCCTTCCCTATCCTCCTCTCTGCTTTTTCATTCTCTATTTCATGATCCCAGGTTATGCAGCAATAATACTATTGATGAAGATTAATACGGATTAATCTTATATTTATTAAAGTGCAGATTATCTA
Source organism: Sus scrofa (assembly GCF_054392235.1). Lineage (NCBI taxonomy): Eukaryota > Metazoa > Chordata > Mammalia > Artiodactyla > Suidae > Sus > Sus scrofa. Next base: position 167,498,520 of record NC_139395.1, read on the forward strand.
TTATCTCTGCATGGTGCCAGCCATTGCAAGTTTATGGAGCACAGTTAATCAGAAGTTTACAGATTTCTGTCACTAGGCTAATCCAAAGATGTAGATGGCATCCTCCTATGAGCCTGAGTTGATGTTGGATTGTGAAGGTATGTCAGTCCCACTAGGCTCCTCTTCCCTGTAAAATGCAATGAGTTAGAATTCTTTTCAGTGGACTTGGTAGAGAAAAGGATGGAAATCTCATATAATCATTGTATGCTAGGCACATAGTTAATGCTCTATCAATGTCAATAATAATGATAAGCATCATTATAGCTAACAGAGGGTCACAACCTCTGTCTAATTGTCTGCAAAATTTTACAAGTGATGTTAAACTCTTTTAAATGTGTTAGATGACAAATATGACAATGCAGAATTGCCCAATTTACATTCTCAATAGAGTGGCCATTTGGTAGTCTGGTCATCATTGCTGTGATGGCCAGTAGTCTAGAGGATTAACTTTTCTGTAGATCCATATCCTGTCCCTTAATCAAGATATCTATTTCTTTTGGTCTGCAATATTATTTTTCTGGTTCCATGGTATTGACATTTATTAGGATCTCTCTTAAATGGTAGAAACTAAGAATCTTATGGAAATCTTTCTGTGAAAAGAAATCTCTTATTTTTAAGACTAATATAATAATAAATATCAGCTCTTTTATCAGTGTCATCAAAATGTGTCAACTAAAGGAGTATCCAAGATTTTATAATTTAACTACTGGCAAGGTAAAAATGGTGAGAATCTAAAATAAAATAAATTCTATGGAATAAAACTTTGAAAAATTCATGTTTTTAAAGTAGGTCCTTGAATTCCTTTTTAATATTTCTTCATTAGATTGATATGATCTAGACTTCTTTGCAAACTGACTTTATCATAGGCACATGTAATTCATCATTGCTCTTGCTTTCATTAATCTTTTTTTCTTTTCTCTGAAATAATACCTCTTGCTTTAACTCATACATTTTGAAAACAATGAAACGACATTCCATCAAGTTGATCTATGTGTCCCAGATGTTTTTAAGATACTTTAAAATCTTTGTCACTTATCCATCTTTTGAATACTGCTTTTCTAAGAGTATAAAAGAATATATATTCTCTGCTACTTTTCCTTTTCAAGGGATATTTATTATCTGATTTATAAAATGAAGGACAGAAAAAAATGAAAAAAAGAAAGTGAAATTTAAATGGAATTTAAAATTATTATTTATTTAAAATAGAATATAAAAGAAGAAAGGAAAAAAGGAAGTGAGAAAAGGAAGAATGGAGAGGGAGAAATAAAACTTGAATTTAAATTGCACATTAAAATAGAGTAATTGGAAAGGAAAGAAAAGTGCTGTTTTTTGAATGTCCTTCTGGTTGAACAGCTATGGAAGATAAACTACCTGAAGATGAATCATTCATTAATTTTTTTCTTGGATATGATGTTAGCACTTCAGAACTATTTTAAATGTGTTACATTTGCATGTTAGGAAGAAAAAAAATCAAATTTTTGTTTAAAAACAAAGTTTTATAAGTTTTATACTATAAACTTGCACATGCAAGTAGTTGATAAGTTCCTCATGATTGATAGGTGGTGAAATGATGGACTTATTTGAATGCTCATTTGCATGCAAAGATGATCTTTGATATAATCAAGGAAAAATATCAGGACATTGAACTACAAGTAGACATAAGTAAGCCTTTATTGCTTAAAGTTTTTAAAAAAATTAGTTCTTAAATATGTGTAGTTAATTTAGTCAAATAGGAAGTATGATCAATACAGTTATTCCCTTGATATATGCTGGGTACTGGCTCCAAGACACCCTCAGATACCAAAATCTGTGGATGCTCAAGTCTTTTATTCCTGTATACTTTAAATCAATTCTATATTACTTATAATACCTAATACAATGTAAACACTATGTAAGTAGTTGTAAATACAATATAAATGCTGTATAAATAGTTGCTAATGTGTAACAAAAAAAGTTTTGCTTTCTGCAGATTTGTGGATTTTTTAATGTTTTTGATCCATGATTGGTTTGTAGAATATGGGAATAAAGAAGGCCATGTGTAATCAAAAAATTCTCAAAAATGGAAAAGAAAAGCTACTTAATATGAGCACAACAGATAATCCTGAGAAAATTGAAAGCAAATGAGTAATTAAAATCTCAAGTAAGCATCACTGCTCTTGCCATGTTCACTTTTTAAAGTAAGCAAAAACTAGGAAAATCATTGCATCCATTGTTGTAGGATGTAGGAAAGATGGTTCCTCTCATGCACTACTGATGAGACTGCAAGTCAGCAGAAATTCTTTTTGGAAAGAATTCTGTCAGCATTTAAGTTAAAATTTAAGCTACCATCCCATCTAATCTAGCAACACCAGTTTTTGCACTCTAACCTATAAACTAAAAGTTGTTATATAAGGAAATAGGGTATATGTAAAAATATGTGCAATAATATAGGATATGTGCCACAAAAGCTTCAAAAGCCTGAATATTAATAATTAGAAAATGGTTTACCAAATAATATATTTTATAACTTCTCTTTTTCTGTTTTTCCTCATCTCTTTCTGCCTCTTTGTCTCCATATCTCGGTCTCTGTCCAACTACACATCAATCTGAAAAGAAGGTCATGATATTTGTTATCACAGAAACAAGTTGAAGTAAATATATTGGGATATCATCCTATTTTTGCCAAAATCAGAGCTACTTATTTGTGCAAAAAGAGAATGATTTGGATTTGTACGTCGCATATGAAAATGTTTTTTTTATAGTGGAGTTGACTGAAGCGATATATGGGGGAGGGTGCCAAGTTTTTTCTTTAAACATCCCTGAATCATTAGATTTGTTAAATCAAGCATTCTTTGTGATTAATTTTAAAAACTGACAATGTTTAAAAATCAAAGGTTTTCTCATTCACGTTCCACTTTCTTTGGTTCATTATTCTTATCTTCATCTTCTGCTGCGCCAGATGCTATGTAATGACTTTACTTGAGAAGGCACTTTCAGGCTGCACCCTGGAGTAGATTTCTGTCTAATTCTGCCAGTCAGGATCTCTTCTGACCACATGGAAGTTCTTTCTTTCTGATGCTTTTTCTAGCCTGTATGTTTCAATAGGTAAATTCGTAATAGCAATTCTCAACATGGTGTGAGAACGACATATCAGAATTACTTGGGGAGTGTTCATCCATACATATCCCTTCTTGCGTTTGGTATCTGACCATCTCAGCCCACATATGGTCGATACTACAGTGAGCCACTGTTACCTACAAGAATGTACTTCAGGACTTAGTTTGTTGGGTTGAGAAACATTTGGGAGCCACTGATCCGTAAATTGCTCTTGGAGAGCATCCAAAGTCAGAGAGGCTCTGTTCTCTTCAGCAGAAGAGATCCCTTCACTCCAAACATAAAAACATCAAATTGAAAGATAAAAGTAATTTAATTCATACTGCTATTTTAAAGCTATCATCACAGATTTTTGAACTGAAAGAGAACTCTCTTTGTTTTACAAAGGACAACTATAAGTCAAGAGGGTAAAATGATCATTTTCTCATAAATTAATGGTTAACTGGGATATGATTTCATTGTAGAAATTCCTAGGACTTCCCTGAAGGAGATGTGAGGAATATTATTTTTTCCTGAGTAGGAGGCTCAAACCAAGTTTGAAGAGGAAAGAGGGCCTTTATGTTCTCAGAGTGGTCTGCACCTGTGTCATATGGAAGTTCCCAGAGTTCCTCACCATGGATTGAACCTGCACCACAGCAATAACCCAAGCCACTATTATGACAATGCTGGATCCTTAACCTGCTGAGGCACAAGAGAACTCCACTGCTTTTTTTTTTTTTAAATAATAGGGAATTTTGATGAATTTATGGCAGGGAAACTTGCTGAGTGTCCCAACACCTTCCTTCCTGATGCTTTTGGAATTTAAGACCATGGCAGTGTCACACAGTGTCTCTGTGATCTAGACATTCTGTCATTTGGATGGTCTCTACCATTTCTACATGTGAGCTACTTCCCAAGAACCAGTAATCCACCAGGAAGCCACTCCCTCCACTCCCACCTGTGCCTTTGTGCACATGCCTTAAGGTCTAGGTCCCAGGAGAAATATATTCCCAAAGTTGTGTTCTGTGCAGCTCAGAGTCCTGAGACTTGGATACATTCAGATTGTGGCAGGCAAGGGAGATAAACCTGCCGGCTAGCTGATGTTTAAAGAGTATAGTGTTATTTCAGGCATAAACTCAACTCAAATAGTTCTTCACTGTGAAAGCCACAGCACTGAAACTGGATTCATGGATGTATAGAGATAGAAAATTTCAGTTTACTTTCCATAGCTCTTCCCTGGCCAGTGGAGTTGGGTTAGTGTTTGCTGGTCAACAACCAGAGTACTGTCTCAGAGCTGGAGGCAGCTGAGTGACCTTGTGGACAGAGTAAAGGTCAGCCTGTGAACACAGTCTCCTACAGGAGTGCTGGTTCTGAATCTGGCAGGGTACCATATGATGTCAGCTGTTGAATGAAACAGGGGCATGGGAAAAGATAAGGAAGTCAAGGCATAAAGTCAACAAAGTCCAGACATAAAGGCAGATACTGAGACAAGGTTGAATAAGGCGAATAGAAGAAAGCCTAGAGTAAGGCAGAAGCCAGTTTATATAAATCTGTAGCAACGGGTGAATGGGTCTATTGTATGTAAAGAATTATCAGTGTAGCAGTCCTTTCTCCCATATCATCTCTTTTTTTTTTCTCACAGAAATCATTCAAGACAGTGAAGAAATTGAAGTTCAGAGAGGTCAGGTGACTTGTTCAAGATCATCCAGTTGACAAATTGAAAATAAATACTTAAAGACTAGATCTTCTGATTTTAGACACATCCCTCAGACTATAGTTTCCATTTGGTAACATTCTTCTCTCTCTATTCTTCTAAAAGTTATCTTTAATTTTTGATCAAGAAAAAAACTTGGCATTTTTTTTAAATTTTCTCTTTTAAAATTTTTGAGTGGAAAGAGTAAGGAACAGACACTGAATATGCTCCAGGTTCATCATCTTCCTGAGGATGGCTGGTTGTGCAGGAAGTTGGGCAATATGACCGTGAATATCTGTGAGTATTTTGGACAAGATATCACAGTGCTTATAGTCTCCTTAGAATAACACATTTTAAGAATATAGGAAACACATCAGTTTTCTTCCTTTAAAGATTATGCCTGCCATACCTCTTTCTTTAAACTGTCTTGACCAGTATTATACCATATCTATATCCTAATGTCTCTGGCTTTTCAATTTTAGGTCCAAATATCCATGTTCAGAGAGATTCAGTTACATGCATAAGTCACCTATTATATTACTCCTGTGTAGTGAACTTGAGGCTTCATCTTCTGTTTCCTGCACTATATGACCATCAAAAGGATGTCTCACAGTCTCCAAAAGTCAATAGAAATTTCCTTGTTGAAAACACAGATCATTTGTCTCCTATCATTCCCTGCTTTCACATAATTCTTGATCTCATACAGAGTCCTTCCTTTGGGATAAACTCAACAATATGTTTTTCTATCCAGCATTTTAGGATTTTAGTTAGGAAGGTCTTTCAGAATTCCTAAACTACTTCATTGCCCTGATGAAAATGGCATCTGGGCTCCCTTGATGCTTCAGTTACTGAGGGGTGATTACTTTGGACCAAATTCTACCCTAGAACATTTCAGTAAAATGATCAGTAGTTTCTCTAGTTAGAATTTTTAATCATACTTCACAAGTCCTTAGCTCTTTATCTTTCTGAATTTTTTATTAAGTCTAGTTTCCTCATTTATAAAGTAAAAATAATATTATGTTCTTTGTAAGATTATGATAAAGACTAGATATGTGTAATGAAAAATAGGAGTGGTAAAAGAAGCAGATTTAAAGATGATAGAGGGTATTGCATTTTATTTTTTAAACAGCATCCTAATCACCTTTCTTTCTGGAAAATAAGCAGCAGACAAGCTTCCTAAAGCATAAAGGGCTTTATTTTACTGTTTCATTTACTATACATTGGGAATGGCTCTAGCTTTACTTAAAAAGAGACAGAAGTTTAAAATAGAGTGAGAGAGAGAGAGGGAAAAGCCCAACAGCTAACATTTACTAAATGCTAGTCCTATGTCAAATTTCTAAATGCTTAATATTAGGTATTATTAACCTCTTGCAGCAATCCTCAGAGGTATAATCTATTCTTTCCCTATTACAGAGATGAGGAAACTGAGACTCAGGCAAGATGAGTAACTTGTCTAAAGTCACACAGTTAGAGATGAAAAGAGACAATTCGACTTTTAAGCCTACCCTCCTAATTAACGTGCTGTTATGTAGTGCTTATGTATGAAGTCAAGGGTTACACAAAGAATTCGTATGTAACTTCATCTTTGAAAATTTCTACTCTCAGCTATTCCTCTCTCCCCCTCCAAGAGCTGGTTGGCAGAATCCTATTGCTATTTCACATTTCTGTTGCAATTTCCTGTCTCTGAAGACTTTCCCAAAGACTAGCAGAATTAAATAGTCCCTGCTCTCCACTCTCAGAGCACTGCGCACAAGCCAATAAGATACACATCATGCTGTTTACTTATTTCTCCCATGCCCTCCAACCTGTGATCTTCTGAGGATAGGAACTGTTGCCTGATTTCCTAACACTCCTTTATGATCATCCTCACTATCATTATTGTTGCTGTTATTGTTATTACTTTAATCATCAGAGATGAGCATAATATCCGGTCTTAGAAGGGCTCAATATGTCTTTCAAATGGGCAATCTTTTAAAATTATTGTTCATACAATTAATAGTTTATTGAAAACCTAAGAACTTCTGACTTCCGCTCATTTTTCATGACTGACTGTGGATTTTTGAAATGTGTTTGCTTCTGTTGCCAATTGGCAGCCTTTCAAGGTGCAAGAACCATGCCTCGTCTATTTGTGTTACACTGGTCCCCAGATCACCACAGGTTCTTAATAAATCTTCTTTCTAATCAGCTTTTGAAAATGGAGCTTCGTGCTTTATTGCAGTCAGTTATGTAGATGGCTGTCACTGGGGCCTCTTCTTTAGCTGCAACCACCTTCTCAAAATTGCCTTTCTTTCCTCAGCTCCATTTATGAGACTGCAGCCCTCCAGAACCATATGTTGCAGCCGAATTATGCTTTCCCTTAGTAGCAGGATATCATTTTTTTTTAACACCATGTTATTTACTGGTCCCTTGGTTATACAAGAAAACCAGGAATCTCGCACATGTTAGCAATTGTAGCTTCAGTAGCCAAAGATTTACTACAGTCAAGCATACGTTTACAAGCCAGTTTTCGGATCTCATCTCTTAACTTCCTGGTGATATCACAGGATTATAACTAGACCTGAAACTCATGCATACTTTAGAGCTGGACAGGTGTGTGTGTGTGTGTGTGTGTGTGTGTATCTGAAAGAGTGCATAATAGGGCAGAATGATGCTTTTAAATTTAGTTGTGTCTTTAATATTGTTTCTGGTGTTACATGTCTGTGATCATTTTTCCCCTGGCAAATGTAGTCTTCATTACAAAATCCAGTCATGCAATTTGCATGCTTTAGCGATAAGGCAGAGACTCTGTCAGAGCACTTAACCACAGGTGTAAAAATGTTTTGATTAAAAAGAGACTGCACATTTAAGTAGGAGTAATTAGAAGTGAATTCTTAATTGCAAAGTTACACAAGCATTTACGCTTTGCTTTGCGATCCCCAGCCTTTGAAAGGTGCTATATAAATGCAAATTGCTTGTCACATCATTCATGCCATGTATTCTTGACATTGAAAATGTGCATTTATATTGAAATAAGCTTAATAATAAAATACTAAATATAAAGTATCTATTAAATAGAGCCACATTTCCATCAGCCAAGAAAAGTACATTTTTATATTTTCCTATTTAACATGTACCTGGGTTGATGAGATGCGAGTTCTATCTTTACATCTGATTAAGAGAATGAAGTACAAAAATAAAACTCTTCAGACTGATTAAACTACAAAACTGTAAACAGTTTTAAAAAATATTATTGTAGCTTAACAGCATTTAAGTTAGACAAGTTTCTGAATGTGAACTCACCTGCTAGTTGTAGTACATTCATTGGCTGTTGGTAACCTAAGGAAGACCTTTGCTCAAGACTCATAGATATGGTAATTTATGAGTTATCAGAATATTCTGTTCTATAAATATTTCATTATTGCTTTCGACCTCTTGGTATAATCCTCACAACAGAAGTTTGGGTCGTGGATTAAGAATGTAGTTTTTATGAACATCAATGTTTAAAACCAGAGGGGAGAGGGAGTTCCCCTGTGGCACAGCAGAAATGAATCCGACTTGTATCCATGAGGATGTGGGTTCAATCCCTGGCCTTGCTCAGTGGGTTGGGGATCCAGTGTTGCCATGAGCTGTGGTGTAGGTCACAGATGTGGCTATGCTTCTGCGTTGCTGTGGTTGTGGCGTAGGCCGGCAGCTGCATCTCTGATTTGACCCAGGGGACTTCTATGCCTCGGGTGTGGCCCTAAAAAGCAAAATGGAAAACAAAACAACAACAACAAAAAACACATGGGAGAGCAGTGAGAGTCTTAGCCTTACAAAATGGATGCCTGAAAATGGTCACATCAGGTCCCCTTATACCTCCATGCTTCATGAGTTTGTCAACAAAAAGAAGTTATTTCAGGGCAGTGCTTCTCAGTCATTTATGTGGCACTACATCATTTGGGGATCTTGTTAAAGTATAGATTCTGATTCAGTAGATTTGATGGGGGGCTCAAGATTTTGCATTTCTAACAATCTTTTTTGTGATGCATTTGCCTTTTTTCTACAGACTGCACATGGAATAGCAAGGCTTAGGACAGTTGTCTACAAACATTTTCTGTAAAGAACCAGGTGGTGAATAGTTTAGCCTTGGCAGGCCATAGGGTCTCTGTCACAACTAGTCCATTCTGCCAACTGAAGCACAGAATAGTCATAGTTAATACATACATGGGTAAATATGGCTGCCTTTTGGTAAAACTTCATTTACAAAACAAGATGCAAGAGGATTTGGCTCTAGGCCTATAGTTTGCCCAGGCTTGTTATAGGGAACTCTGGGTATTCTAAGAAATTCACTTGTATTCCAAACTTGCCTTTCTTCGGAGTTAACACAGCAGAGGCTAAATTAAATTCTTGAATGATCTTCAGTGACAATCTGGATCTGGAAGTTATAAACATAAATTGACATAGACCACATTTACATTCATTCATCTTCCATTTTCTTCCCCTCCTGGTATAGTTGCCAAAACTTGGCCTCTGTCCACTGAATAGAAATGTGGAGACGGAGTTTTGGGTGGAGAAAAAAAAGTAGCTTTTATTGCTTTGCCAGGCAAAGGAAACTGCAGCAGGCTAATGCCCTAAAGACTGTGTCCTCCTTTGGGGAAGAACTCCAGGGAGATTTTTAGTCTAAAAGGAAAAAAACAGGGATTCAGATAAGAATCATGGTTGGGACAGACGTGATTCTTCTTTCTTTTGGGGAATCTTAGTCATTGAAGCTGGTGTCAGGAGATCTCAGTGTGATCCTGGCAGTGGTCTTCTGGGTTATTGCCTAGAAAAACAGTACTTGAGAAAAGAGCATCTTTTTTTTTTTTTTTTTTTTTTTTTTTAATTTTCCCACTGTACAGCAAGGGGGTCAGGTTATCCTTACATGTATACATTGCAATTACAGTTTTTTCCCCCACCCTTTCTTCTGTTGCAACATGAGTATCTAGACATAGTTCTCAATGCTATTCAGCAGGATCTCCTTGTAAATCTATTCTAGGTTGTGTCTGATAAGCCCAAGCTCCCAATCCCTCCCACTCCCTCTCCCTCCCATCAGGCAACCACAAGTCTCTTCTCCAAGTCCATGATTTTCTTTTCTGAGGAGATGTTCATTTGTGCTGGATATTAGATTCCAGTTATAAGTGATATCATATGGTATTTGTCTTTGTCTTTCTGGCTCATTTCACTCAGGATGAGATTCTCTAGTTCCATCCATGTTGCTGCAAATGGCATTATGTCATCCTTTTTTATGGCTGAGTAGTATTCCATTGTGTATATATACCAGCTCTTCCTAATCCAATCATCTGTCCATGGACATTTGGATTGTTTCCATGTCCTGGCTATTGTGAATAGGGCTGCAATGTACATGCGGGTGCACGTGTCTCTTTTAAGTAGAGCTTTGTCCGGATAGATGCCCAAGAGTGGGATTGCAGGGTCATGTGGAAGTTCTATGTATAGATTTCTAAGGTATCTCCAAACTGTTCTCCATAGTGGCTGTACCAGTTTACATTCCCACCAGCAGTGCAGGAGGGTTCCCTTTTCTCCACAGCCCCTCCAGCACTTGTTATTTGTGGACTTCTGAATGATGGCCATTCTGACTGGTGTGAGGTGGTATCTCATGGTAGTTTTGATTTGCATTTCTCTTATAATCATCGATGTTGAGCATTTTTTCCTGTGTTTGTTGGCCATCAGTATATCTTCTTTGGAGAACAGTCTATTCAGGTCTTTTGCCCATTTTTCCATTGATTGATTGGTTTTTTTGCTGTTGGGTTGTATAAGTTGCTTATATATTCTAGAGATTAAGCCCTTGTCAGTTGCATCATTTGAAACTATTTTCTCCCTTTCTGTAAGTTGTCTTTTTGTTTTCTTTTGGGTTTCCTTTGCTGTGCAAAAGCTTTTCAGTTTGATGAGGTCCCATGGGTTTATTTTTGCTCTAATTTCTATTGCTTTGGGAGACTGACCTGAGAACATATTCATGATGTTGATGTCCGAGAGTGTTTTGCCTATGTTTTCTTCTAGGAGTTTGATGGTGTCCTGTCGTATATTTAAGTCTTTCAGCCATTTGGAGTTTATTTTTGTGCATGGTGTGAGGGTGTGTTCTAGTTTCATTGCTTTGCATGCAGCTGTCCAGGTTTCCCAGCAATGCTTGCTGAATAGACTTTCCTTTTCCCATTTGATGTTCTTGCCTCCCTTGTCAAAGATTAATTGACCATAGGTGTCAGGGTTTATTTCCGGATTCTCGATTCTATTCCATTGCTCTGTCTGTCTGTTTTGATGCCAGTACCACACTGTTTTGATGACTGTGGCTTTGTAGTATTTCTTGAAGTCTGGGAGAGTTATGCCTCCTGCTTGGTTTTTGTTTCTCAGGGTTGCTTTGGCGATTCTGGGTCTTTTGTGGTTCCATATAAATGTTTGGATTGTTTGTTCTAGTTCTGTGAAAAATGTCATGGGTAATTTGATAGGGATTGCATTGAATCTGTAGATTGCTTTGGGTAGTATGGCCATTTTCACAATATTGATTTTTCCAATCCAGGAACATGGAATATCTTTCCATTTCTTTACTTCTTCTTTGATTTCTTTGATTACAGTTTTATAGTTCTCGGCATATAGGTCCTTTACCTCTTTGGTCAGGTGTATTCCGAGGTATTTGATTTTGTGAGGTACAATTTTAAAAGGTATCGTATTTTTGTATTCCTTTTCTAATGTTTCATTGCTGGTATACAGAAATGCAACTGACTTCTGAATGTTAATCTTATATCCTGCTACTTTGCTGACTTTATGAATCAGTTCGAGTAGTTTTGGGGTTGAGTCCTTAGGGTTTTCTATGTATAGTATCATGTCATCTGCATACAGTGACAGTTTGATCTCTTTTCTTCCTAAATGGATGCCTTTTATTTCTTTTGTTTGTCTAATTGCTGTGGCTAGGACTTCCAAAACGATGTTGAAGAGCAGTGGTGAGAGTGGGCATCCCTGTCTTGTTCCAGATTTGAGTGAGAAGGCTTTCAGTTTTTCCCCATTGAGGATTATATTTGCTGTGGGTTTCTCATAAATGGCTTTGATTATATTCAGGAATGTTCCCTCTATACCCACTTTGGCGAGGGTCTTTTTTTTTTTTTTTTTTTTTTTGTCTTTTTGCTATTTCTTTGGGCTGCTCCTGCGGCATATGGAGGTTCCCAGGCTAGGGGTCGAATCGGAGCTGTAGCAGCCGGCTACGCCAGAGCCACAGCAACGCAGGATCCGAGCCGCGTCTGCAACCTACACCACAGCTCACGGCAACGCCGGATCGTTAACGCACTGAGCAAGGGCAGGGACCGAACCCGCAACCTCATGGTTCCTAGTCGGATTCGTTAACCACTGCGCCACGACGGGAACTCCAGGCGAGGGTCTTGATCATGAATGGATGTTGAACTTTGTCAAATGCTTTTTCTGCGTCTATTGAGATGATCATATGATTTCTGACTTTTTTTTTGTTAATGTGGTGTATGATGCTGATTGATTTACGTATGTTGAACCATCCTTGTGAACCTGGGATGAACCCAACTTGGTCATGGTGTATAATTTTTTTGGTATGTTGTTGGATTCGGTTGGCTAAGATTTTGTTGAGAATTTTTGCATCTATATTCATCAATGATATTGGGCGATAGTTTTCTTTTTTGGTTTTGGAATTAGGGTGATGGTGGCCTCATAGAATGTCTTTGGGAGTATTCCTTCTTCTTCAACCTTTTGAAAGAGTTTAAGGAGGATGGGCACCAATTCCTCTTTATATGTTTGATAGAATTCACCTGTGAAGCCATCTGGTCCTGGACTTTTATTTGTAGGGAGTGATTTTATGACCTCTTCAATTTCATTTCTAGTCATCGGTCTGTTCAGTTGGTCTGTTTCTACTTGATTCAGTTTTGGCAGGCTGTAAGATTCTAGAAAATTGTCCATTTCTTCCAGATTGTCAAACTTGTTGCCATATAGTTGTTCATAGTATTCTCTTATGGTTCTTTGTATTTCTGCTGTATCCATTGTGATTTCTCCTTTTTCATTTATAATTTTGGTTATTTGGGTTCTTTCTCTCCTCTTTTTAGTGAGTCTGGCCAGGGGTTTGTCAATTTTGTTCACCTTTTCAAAGAACCAGCTCTTGGTTTTGTTAATTTTCTCTATTGTTTTTTGAGTCTGTATTTTATGGATTTCTTCTTTGATCTTTATAATTTCCTTCCTTCTGCTGACTTTAGGACTTTTTTGTTCTTCTTTTTCTGGTTCGTTTAGGTGGAGGGTTAAGTTGTCGATTTGGGATCTTTCTTCTTTTTGGAGAAAGGCCTGTATTGCTATAAATTTCCCTCTGAGCACTGCTTTCGCAGCATCCCATAGATTTTGAGAGGTTGTGTCTTCATTATCATTTGTTTCAAGGTAGTTTTTAATTTCCTTCTTGATTTCCTCATTGACCCATTGGTTTTTTAGTAGCATGTTGTTGAGTCTCCATGGAGTAGGTTTTTTCTCTTTCCTTTTCCCATGGTTGATTTCTAATTTCATGGCATTGTGGTCAGAGAAGATACTTGAGATAATTTCTACACTCCTAAATTTATTGAGATTCGCTTTGTGTCCCAATATGTGGTCGATTCTTGAGAATGTTCCATGAGCATTTGAGAAGAATATGTATTCTGCTTTTTTTGGATGTAGTGTCCTGAAGATATCAATGAAGTCTAACTTTTCTATTGTTTCCTTTAGGATCTCTGTTGCTTTATTGGTTTTCTGTCTAGAGGATCTGTCCATTGATGTGAGGGGGGTATTAAGGTCTCCTACTATGATTGTATTCTCATCAATATCTCCCTTTATGTCTGTTAATATTTGTTGTATGTATCTGGGTGCTCCTATATTTGGGGCATATATGTTGACGAGAGTAAGATCCTCTCCTTGGATGGATCCCTTAATCATTAAATAGTGTCCTTCTTTGTCTTTCTTTATGTCTTTTGTTTTAAAGTCTATTTTGTCTGATATGAGTGTTGCGACTCCTGCTTTTCTGTCATGTCTATTGGCGTGAAATATTTTTTCCCACCCTTTCACTTTCAATCTATATGTATCTTTTGTCCTGAGGTGAGTTTCTTGTAGGCAGCATATTGAAGGTTTTTGCCTTTTTATCCACTCAGCCACTCTGTGTCTTTTGATTGGGGCATTCAGTCCATTGACATTTAAGGTGATAATTGATAGATGATTATTTATTGCCATTTGAACCTCATGTTCCAGTTGATTCTATGGTTCTCCATTCTTCCTTTCTTTTTTTTTTTTGGTTGGATGGTCTCCTGTTATTATCTGCTTGAGTGTATTTTTTTTTTCATTTTTTGCAAATGCAATATTTGGTTTTGGCTTGTGGTTGCCCTATTTTTTAAGTATGCTAACCCCTTCCCATAATTGTGTGTTTTAGCCTGATGGTCTTGTAAGTTCAAACATTTCATTACTGTATTAAAATTAAGAAGAGAGACATACATACAAACAAAAAGGGTTATTTACCTCCTAACATCCCTTGCCCATATTTTATGGTTTTGATGACTCTTTTTTATTTTTTTCTTTTTAATTTTATTTTGTTTGAAGCATGTTCCTGAAGAAATCTGTATGCTGGCTTATTTGAGTGACTGCTCTCTGATTGTGGTTTCCTCAGTCCTAGTTCTTCCTCTTCTTCTTCTTTTTTTTTTCTTTTTTCTTTTTTCTTCCCTTTCCTTCCTTTCTTTTTGGTTTAGAGAAGCCCTTTCAATATTTCCTTTAACCTGGGTTTTGTGTTGCTGTATTGTTTAAGTTTTTGTTTGTTTGGAAAAATTTTTATTTCCCCTTCTATTTGAAATGATATTCTTGCTCTATAGAGTATTCTAGGTTGCATATTTTTTCCTTTGAGCACTTTAAATATCTCTTGCCATTCCCTCCTGGCCTGTAGTGTTTCTGTAGAGAAATCAGCTGATATTCTTATGGGGGTTCCCTTGTAGGTAACATTCTGTTTTTCTCTTGCTGCCTTTAGGATCCTCTCTTTATCACTAACTTTTGCCATTTTTATTATGATGTGTCTTGGTGTGGGTCTGTTTGGGTTCAGTTTGTTTGGGGCCCTCTGTGCTTCTTGTATCTTGAGTCCAGTATCCTTTAGATTTGGGAAGTTTCCAGCGATAATTTCTTCAAATATATTTTCCACCCCCTTATCTTTTTCTACTCCTTCTGGAATCCCTATTATGCGTAGATTGGCCCGCTTTATATTATCCCATAGGTCTCTTATATTGCTTTCCAGTTTTTTGATTCGGTTTTCTGTCTGTTGACCAGATTGAGTGATTTCCATTATTCTATCTTCCATATCACTGATTCGTTCTTCTGCATTATTCATTCTGGTTTTTACTGCCCTTAGTTCAGTTTGCATCTCTGCAAATGAATGTTCTAGTTTTTCTTGGCTCCTCCTTATATTTTCTAGTTCCTTTCTGAGGGTATCTGCATTACTGTTCATATCTTCTCTTAATCCCTTCAGTATTTTCACTATTTCTCTTTTGAACTCCAGGTCTGTCAGACTGCAGAGATCTGTTTCATTGTTGACTGTTTGAGGTGAGTTCTCCTGTTGGTTTGACTGGGGGTGGTTTCTCAGCTTCTTCCTCTTGCTTGTTGTTTTCTTTCTCCTGAGGGAGTTGTACTCTCCGTGATCGGGCAGTGTTTGCGTTGTCACTGCCGTGGAATATTTCCTGAGGGCTGGCGTTGTTGGTCGATCTTTTTTGAGGCAGTGTGGCTTTTCTGGAGTGTTGATGGGGCTAACAGTGTTTCTTTGAAGCAAAGGAGGACTTCCTGAGGGCGGACAGGACTGGGAGGTCCACACCATGATGGTAGCAGATTTCACTTGGTCATGCAGAGCTTGCTCTGGCGTTTTTAGGCTGTGGGGTTTTCGCAGGGTGTTGGCGGTGTTGGGCAGCTGCTCTTCAGGGGTGCATCAACCCCTGGGAGCTGGAGCAGCTATCTGGATCACTGAGAACCTAAGAGGCTCTTCCCTAGGGTAGCCCAACTCAGAAGGACAGCCTGAGAATGTAGGCGGATCTTTTCACAGTCTGGCTGAGCTTGTTGCAGCTTTTCTGGGCTGCAGGGGCTCTTCCAGGGGGTTGGTGGTGCTGAGCAGTTATTTCACGGCAGTGGGGCACCCCCTGGGGGCTTGGGCATGTAGCAGGGCCATTGGGAGACCCAAGAGGCTCCTCCCCAGGGCAGCCCAACTCAGAAAAACCATCTGAGATCTAGAAAAGGGTATCTTGATCAGAGATTAGAACAAACTAGAAAAGTTCCTAAAAAAAATCACACACTAATAACCTTTAAGTAATTGTGCTCAGAGTGCCTAAACTTTAGCTTATAGGCAATTGTGTTTAGGGTAAAATAAAAAGAGGGAGAAACAAAAGAAAGTGCTCCAAGCTGTCAGTTGTAAAATACTTACTTCTAAAAGAAGCATAAGGAATATAACTTTTCTCTTAGGTGTATAACATTCCTACATCACTAGGTGTATCCTTTAAGCGGGGACCAGGATCCTGCCCCAAGGCTGTACTGTTGTTTCTTGACTGTTCCTCCTTTGTCTTTGTATCCTCTCCCTTCCTGGATCAGCAACTGTAGGAACCTGACCCTCAGAACTCAGGGAAGGCCATGGAGGCTGAATGAGGCCCATTTCCTAAAGACAGGAAATAGGGGACTCAGAAAGGCTTTTGTGCCTGGGAGCCTCACAGGGCCCTGCTCGGCCATATCTTCATCTTCTTCCTTCATTCCGCCTATTGAAGAGCTCCAGGGCAACATTCAGTCACCCCTCAGTATCCATGGAGATTGGTTCCAGGACTTGCCTTCTCCTTCCTGCATCTCCATACCAAAATTGTGGATGCTGAAGTACCCCTCTTTTATTTTTAATGAAAATGATGTGGTATAGTAGGCCCTCCTTATCCTCTAATTCTTCATCCTGGGATTTATCCAATTGTGGATAGAATTTAATCCAGAATTGGTTGAATCTGATACTCTGTTGGTTGAATCTGTGGCTGGGGAAGCCAGATGTCCAGGGGTCTGACTATAAATATCAGATGATATTTAATATACTCAGAATCCTTAAGAGTCTCCTCAAGAGCAGAGCTGTAGAGTGATAGAGTTTTATAGTCATTGGATTATCTCTCCCTTGTTTATTTTTCTGCCTGGAATAATTCAAATTCTCAAATAATGCCGCACGGTAAATTAACCAGGAAGTGTTGGATACCAAAGCTGAACTGTCCAGTCAGATTATCCACATCCAGTCCTTTTTAAAATCTCAATCAAGATCAGAGTCCTTCTTCTGGACAGACCTTTTTTATCTTTCCAATTATCTACCCTCCCTCAGTTCTTCCAATGGCTGTGTCATTTGACAACACTGGAGTTGACATTTCATTAAATTGATCGGGTAGGAAAGTTTACTCTTTCCCAGAGTGAGCAACTTCAGTGGTCATGTCACAAGTACCCTTTGCTTTATTTCTACATTTCAGGGGAAATAAAATTAAGGAATGTGCCAAATTATATTAGAAATATTTAACATTTTTAACTATCAGGACTCTTAATATTATAGTAACATACTAAGCTATTAATACGGCATTTTCATTAATTTGACTACTAAAGAGTCAAGAATTTTAAAAGAATTTATATATAATTTATCTTTAAAAACAAGGTATAACAAACAGTTTTAGTAGAAATAATGGATTAAAAGGGAACAATAGCCTGAGGGCCAAACTCTCATCTCCAGTTTGTGTGTAGTCCACAAACTAAGGCTGCTTTTGTTTTAGTTTTTTTTATGTGGTTGAAAAGAAAATCAGAAGATGGATAATATTTTGTGACACACGAAAATCCACATGAAATTCAAATTTCAGTTTCCATACATTAAGCTTTATTGGAACACAGCCGCACCTATTCCTTTGTATATTGTCTGCATTATCTATGGCTATTTTGGCACTATGGTGGCTCAGAATCGATTGCAACAGAGGCTGTGTGGCTCTCAAATTCTAAAATACCTGCTGCTCAAATTCTAAAATGTCTTAGGTGACCCCTAAGTTATTTTAGAACATAAAATGTCTTACAACTTGATTAAAACTTGGTACCTCCTAGTATCAATTACAAAGCAGCTAAGAAGGTTGAGCACAATGGAGATGGTATTTTGAAGGATAGAACAAAGAGGTTAAAAAATATCTGGATCTTGTCTAGCTCACAGTATAACCATTTTATAAAAATTAACGCTTAACACATGCTCACTGTTTGCCAGGCATATGCTAAGAATTGTGTGAGCCTTATGGTTTATGTCACAGCTAGTTAACTGGAATTACCTCACAACCCTCAATCAGTGTTTGAAATAGGTATCATTGTGACCCTCATTTTGGAGATGAGTAGCTGAGGCTTAAAATAACTTGTCCAGTGTCATATAACCCGCAAATGGCAGAGTCAGATTTTGAAGAGAGATAATTTAACTCTTGAGATCAATGTTTTAACCAACATTTTGTAAAGATAGTACAGTTGTCCCTTGGTATTTGTGGGGGGACTGGTTGGAGGATACCCTCCACCCCCAAGGATGCAAAAGTCTGAGGATGCACAAGTTCCCTATATAAAATGGCATAATGCAGTTGACCCTTCAAAACCTTGGAGGTTAGAGGTGCTGACCCTCCTTGCATTTGAAAATCAGTGCATAAATTATAGTTATCCCATTGTATCAACATTTCTGCATCCAAGGATTCAACCAACTGCAGATAATGGAGTACTATAGTATTTACTATTGAAAAATATCTGCATATAAGTGGACCTGAACAGTTCAAATCCTTGTTGTTCAAAGTCAGCTGTATTTCCTTACAACCTGTACACATCTTCCCATGTACTTTAAATCATCTTTGTATTAGTTATAGTATCTAATATTATATAAATGCTATGTAATGTAGTTGTCAATACAATGCAAATGCTATCTAAATAGTTGCCAGTGTGCAGGAAATTCAAGTTTGGCTTTTTGGAAATTTATGGATTAAAAAAAAATGTAATTTTGATCTTCCTATGGCTACAGGACCAACCGATATGGAGGGCCAACTGTACCAATTCTCTTTTACACATATTGATCATTCAGTAAAATGTATGTGGGAAATATCCATTTGTTCATTATCTTGTGATCTGGTCTGAGTGTGGTCTTGTTCACTCTGAAATGATATGGAAATCCAGGAGATTATTGTTAATGTCCCTGAGATACACACTTCTTTTAAAATTGATTGTCCTATTTTCTTTAGTGTCTGAGTGACTGTGAAGTAAAACGAAAGCAGGCAGGTTGAAGTTTAATCCAGGCAAGATGGAAGATTTTGGAGAAGCCAAAGAGCATTTTCTTTACACAGAATTAAAGTCTGCGCAGAGCAGCAATGATTTAGTGTGGTGCCTCAGAAAAGAGAAACTTTTCATTATGCTTTTCTTAGCATACAAGTTGTGACCTTTTTCTTTACCTGGTGGCCTCCTTATGATTCTTAAAAGCTGATACGCTTTACTTAAATACATTTTTTGCAATGACATGTTTATGAATACATGCATATGTAAATTCAAGTGAGCAAGGGAGCACAGTCAGGGCTCTCAAAACTAAAATTAGATGCATCATCAGCTTTTTCCTCCACCAAATATTTAGCACAGATAACAATAGGCTATGTGCATAAAGCAGGTATTGATACCAAGACCTGGACAAGCACCTAGGTCTGTAGTCAGTTACTTTAGACTGGATTATCTATTTACCCTTGCCTTATTTTACTGTGCTAGTGGGACTTCTTAGGGCTTAGAGAGAGTTCATTCTGCTGGTACTAATCATGGTCTTTATGTAATTCCACTGTTGGTGTTAATATCTATTGGGATAAATGTGGGATTATTTGTAGATTATAAAGGTTTTTCTTTGGAGTTGAGGAAGTTACAAGGAGAATGTTCTAAATTCTGTGTTTTTTTCCCTCTTATTGTACCACAAATTTCCACTGCTGACCTTCAGGCAGGTCCTTTTTATAGAGGTGTTTGCTTAAGTCATTTGTGGGGGTCTTTTGTGTTGGTAATGGGGTGTTCAGTTGGAAGCTTTATTTTGACAGTGGGCTAATAGGTCAATTCTGTAGTCAAACAGCATATCATAGTGTAGACAATTTTATTGCTGTTGTTTTAAATAATGAATTGTCAAACCAATTCCCATTTTTTTAAGCATTTTCATTTCTTCTGATGGCAGGCACTTTTGGTCAGCAGATCATGTTATTTAATTGTATTCACTTCTTCATCCACAGCAGAAATCTTGTTTCTCCTCTAAAGAGAAACTTAAATGTGATATTTATAATTCACACGAAGGCTGTGGGACCTAGCATCAAATGCTTATGATTATATTCAGATGATAAAAAAAAGTGTAATGAAAATCTAGTAGAGCTTGCTTATTACCGTTGGCCTTAAATGCAGCACCATTTAAATTCATACAGCACTGCCCTTTGCTATGAAAAATTGTCGAAAGGGCAAATAATTGTCTCCAAGGCTATTCATTGATGTACATTAAACCTTGGTAGAGAACAGATTTCCAGTGACAGCATGAAAGGGAAAGCCAGAGTATTTTTTTGGAAAACCACTCATTTCAATAAATAATTTCCAAATGATTTCATTAGATAATTGAGGCTTTTGAAATATGGAATCTACAGAGAATTAGGACAGAAAGACCAATAGTGACATTTAGTAATGCTTCACCATGAAAACAACCTTGGCTACCACTGTAAAAGTGAACATATAATTATTAAACCCTATTATCTTATTTTATTATTTTATTAAGGGTCATGGTCTATTAACTTTCCTATATTTTGATAAAAATGTGAGTTTTTCCTTAACAGTACTGTGAATAACACAAAGCCAATATTGTATTTCATTTTATTAACCACAGGAGGACAGCAAACGTATACATACACACACAAAACATATCAATCTGCTCTAAGATAAAAGTAAGCAAACAACACAAAACAACTGAACAAAGATATAAAGAAAAGCAAAAAACATTAGGAGAGAGAAAATCAACTAATTTCTCTGCTTGTATAGTTCTTTTTTTTATATAGTTCTTAATATTGATGACTATCTATAGCAGAAGATATTTGACTTTTTAGGCAAAAAATATATACACGTTTCTTAGAGAATATTAGCAAATGGTTTTGAAAGTATAAGAAAAAAATTGTTTCTATTACTTTTCCCCTTTTTAAAAGCATTATAGTGACACTTTTGGCACTGATTTGATAATCATGAATGTTAAACATTATATTTATCATTTATCATAGTTTTGCCTTAATTATCTTTAAAATGAAATGTGGACAATGCTATTTACCCCGTTCACCTCATGGAATACTGACAGGGTCAAAGATCTCTTCAAATATATCGACTTTATTTCAGTTTGTTTGCAAGCTATGCCAAAATGTTTTAAATAAACTAGATATTGTATTTTCTCTAAGAAAACACCCAGAACTTTTTTTTTTTTAAGTGGAAGGAGAAAGTAAGTGATATTGACCAAATTCAGATCAATTCAGTTAAGTGGTTATTTCTGATCCTCTCTCACAAAAGTAATGCAGAGGCAAGAAAACAGGTATTTACATTTACAAGTGATTTAAGAAAAATGAATAAATTTTTCCAAGTATTAAGACACTGCTCTTCAGCCCCTAACCTGTTGTCCCCATATCCCTGTATGCCTCTCAGTGTCAGGATCATCCAAAGAAACCAATTCTTCTCTAGCTTCTTTAATGTTTTGCCCT
This sequence comes from Sus scrofa, assembly GCF_054392235.1. Taxonomy (NCBI): domain Eukaryota; kingdom Metazoa; phylum Chordata; class Mammalia; order Artiodactyla; family Suidae; genus Sus; species Sus scrofa. Next base: position 167,520,063 of record NC_139395.1, read on the forward strand.
AATTCATTGTATCCTATTGGACCATTCTACTTGGATAATCCCTTGCTTATTACTACCCAGATTTTAATTTTCCTTCCTAGTCTGCTCCTTGGGTTTTCTAATTAGATCATCAGGCTTCTCTCTCTCTTCCTCCTTCTCTTTATTTACTGAAGAACTAACCCATTCCTACCCAGTTAGATCATCTTCTCCATCAGTAGCTCAAAATGAAGCACCTATGAATGCAGCCAAATAGGCATCCTGCATAAGTCAGTAACTTCTCCCACTTGACAAAGTGGATATTCCATTTTTAAATACAGTGCACTGCAAATAACAGAGAGATAACATGATGAAAGGTAAAATGAGGGAACTCGGCACAGTGTTTGGATCTATACACAAAATCTGACTTTCAGTCTGTTGAAAGCTTTCCAATCTTGAGGAAGTTTTCAAAGGGAACAACACCTCCAAATATAATCAGTCACTTTGGTTTATTCTCATTTTCCTTAAAAGCCAATTCAACATTTATTTTCTTTAAACCGTATCATTACTTCAGCACAGCAAATTTCTTTCTTCCTCCTTCCCGCTGTTTCTTCCTTCCTTCCTTCCTTTCTTCCTTTCTTACTGGTTTCTGCATTCTCTCTCTCTCTCTTTCTCTTTGGAATAAAACCTCCTTGAACAACAACAACAATATAAACAGCTAAAGATGATGTACCTCTGGAGACTACCAACAGGGAAGGTATGGAAGAGATTTAGAAATCAAATGTACATATTTATCACTTTTGTTATATTCACAAATGAATTTACTTATTGAGTTCACTAAATGATAGAAAATAATCACATTTTTAATGGCTGTTTTCTACTTACCTTTAGTTTTTAGCTTTAGTTTTCATCTTTTGATGAAGTTTTAGTACCTCATTTAATCTATGAAAACCATGCAATAATATTTGTATCATTAATTAGTTGAAAAGATAAAATAACTTTAATATATCTTAATTCATGAGATGAAATCCTCGACCAGAAGAAATTAGACAGTCATGGTTCTTAAAACTGAAATATCTAGTCTACTGCCTTTGGACAATGTTGCTAAGACCATTTTACATGAGACAACTTAGCCCCAAGTAGGTAAAAAGAACACGGTTGTTCAATTTCTAGGCCAGCTTTCTTCATGATACATGAATCATCCTAAACGATTTGCCACACTTGTCATTCAATTTCTGCTTTGACAGTTTTAGTTGTGAGAAAGCAATCATCCCATTTTTAATAACTTAATCATTAGAAGTGTTTGTATTATTCTAAAATTGACTTTTTTCCTCTCTCTGATAATGTGGCCAAAAGTGGATGGTAGCCATATCCAGCAGATCATTTTTTCTAGGTGATGAAAAAATCAGGAGCAGATTTTCATGGGTAGCACTTTCTGATACCTTTTAATGTTTCTGACATTTCTTATATCTCACGAGTGATATCCTCACATGACAGAATCAGCTCAGGAGCTGTGTTGTACTCTTTTCATAACGGTGCTAGTCTCATGAGGGCTCTACCCACATGACCTAATCACATCTCAAAGGTCTTACCACCTAATGCCAAAACTTGGAGATTCAACATATTAATTTTGGGGAGACATAAACATTCAGACCATAGGAGGACCTTTTGCAAATCATGTCTCTGATTGAACTGTCATGAAAAATCTCAGCAAAGAGAATCTAAAGTTTCAATTGCATCATGATAACTTCTTTGACTAAGTAAGATTGAAGGAAAAGCTTTGAATCAAATATTTGAGTTTAAGATGATAGCAAAAGGGACTGTAGAAAAATCATTGTTAAAGAAATTTGATTTTTTTTTTTTTGTCTTTTTAGGGCCACACCCGCAGCATATGGAGGTTCCAGGCTAGGGGTCTAATCAGAGCTATAAGCTGCCGGCCTGCTCCACAGCCACAGCAGCACTATATCTGAGCTGCATCTGTGACCTACACCACAGCTCATGGCAACGCAGATCCTTAAGCCACTGAGCGAGGCCAGGGATTGAACCTGCCACCTCATGGTTCCTAGTCAGATTTGTTTCCGTGGTGTCAGGATAGACACTCCAAGGAATTTGATTTTTGATTAAATGTTCTTTCTTTGATTTTCTCTCATTGTAGATTTTTTTTTCATTAAATTCCCTAAAGCTAAATCAGTTTAAACCTGTCGCTCCATGCTGTAGTACACACTATTTTGCACTGAACACAGACCCAAAAAGAATAGAATTTATTGCTTTCTTGTCATTGATGAAATTCAAGCAGGAATTGATATCTATTCACTGTATAGATATGTTTCCTTTGGGGGTATAATATTAAAACACAGAGAAGAGGAGTTCCTTGGTAGCACAACGGGTTAAGGATCTGACATCGTTGCTGCTGTGGCTTGGGTCGCTGCTGTGGCATGGGTTTGATCCCTGGGCTGGGCATTTCTGCATGCTGTGGGCACAGCCAAAAAATAAATAAATAAAACCGAAAACAAAACACAGAGAAGAAAGTGATGAGATTCTTTCTTTCAGCGTGATGCTTGTAGACTTAACTGAAAAGGATGTCTTCTTTAGGCACAGATTAAGGAGAACCATAGTTAAAGCATGACAATTTGAAGAATAAAGCACTCGTTAGCCTATTTCCCAGTGTTCTTCTATCTAAGGAATTCTATAATCTAGCAGACTAGTTAAAATAAGAAGAAACTGATTGAGTGGGAGCTTTGAAGTCATTTAGCCAAAATTCCTCCTGGGTAGAGAGGACCTGGAACCTCTACAGATCTTCCTAAGTCTCAGCAGCTAAAATTAAAAATTCTTGACACTTTCATGAATGCTAGAGAAAGGGGACTTTTGGAATGCATTCTTGTATCAGTAAATATTTATTGAGAATTTTTAAATGTCAAACTGTTGAAAGGTTTTATTCAATGAGACAGACATAGTTTCAAAGAACACATAGTTTGGATAATTGTCTTGTTTTTCCCTGTCTCAGATTCATACTCTTTAGCATTTACTCTTATCAAAGATAATAGGATTGTGTATGACTTAAAAGCATGTCTTTTGAATCCTTTTTAATTGACATTTTTATAAAGTAACACTCATCAAACTTCAGCAATAAAGCACAGTATTTAACTAGTAATTGCTCTAAACACTTAGCAAAAGTATGCCCTGGAAGAATTATATTCATTAATGTTGCCCTGGTGAAGGATTAGCCAAATTAAAAAATTACTGACTTTTTACACTGCATCTATGAAACAGATGATGGCTATTTAGAGACCAATTTTGGTTGGATAATATGACGATGCTTTCATTTATCCAGTCTTTCATTGAACAAATATTAATTCAGCATCTACAATTTAGGCACTGAACTAAATGCTTGAGATTCAACAGTGTTTGTTTTGTTAAACATTTCTGCACTCCAGAAGCTTACATTTTGGGAGAAAGTGTTAGAAAATTAAAATATATACATATTATACATAGGTTTTCTAGTGTGTTAGAAGATAATAACTGGCAAAAAGTGTCAGTGGATCAAACATATTTAAATAGGGTGATCAGAATTGACATTATATTAATGTCTTCTACTGAATGCTTGCGGAATAAGATGGAATCAACCATGTTGCAATTGTGAAGAAGATTCTGAACAGAAGAGCCAGCCAGTAGTAATACTGTAGTAACAGAATGGCACCTAGTTTGAGAAGTAGGCAAGGGGCCAAAGGAACTGGAGCAGGGTGACTGAGAGAGATCTCAGCAAGAGCTGGTCTCAGAGAAATGGTGGCAAGAGTTGCCAATTCATACAAGATCATTGTGAGGTCTTTGAACTTAGAGTGTAATACAAAGCCATTTCAAGGTCTTGCATAGAAGAGTGGCATGATCATGGCTCATATTTCTACTTAACTTTTGTTGGATAAAATTAGCTTTAGATAATCATCCAAAGTAAATCCTCCTATGTAAATTACATTTTAAAACAGCTATGAGAAAGAGTCAGACCTGAATTCAAGTTAAATTCACATTGCTCATTCAATAATAAATATTTATAAAACATATACTATGCCCTAGTAGTTGCTTCATGGTAGAAATTTTTTATACCAGATTTAATGCTTTTCAAACATTTGCTTCAAATCTAGATATTCATATTTCTAATTGGGTATTATTTGTGTGAAGCTATTTAATAAGAAAGTCTCTAAAGAAGATAGGTGATGTCTGACAAAAATCAGGCAGTGAGCTCATTATTCTTACTTTTCCATAAGAATCTGTTTTAGATGAAACTTTGCAAGCATTTTCTGGGAGCAGATTTTCAATGCTTCCTTTATATCTACTCCAAAATAAACTGAAGAGAAATAATCAGATGGAAAGATGCCTTTAGGAAACATAGGTAAGAACAAGGCTAATTTTTCTTAAGAGACCTATCTGCAAAGCTGGTTTGTATCATTTCTACTGAATACATATTGGGGGAAGATTATTCACACAAAACCAAACCATCACCAACAGAGCAATCTGACAAAATGAGTCTATTTCTGAGACATCTGCAAATTGTTTTCTTCTTGAATTTTCTGTCAAACCAATCTAGGATAACTGGCTATCATTAGCATGACCACATAATTCAGGAAAAGCGGAAGCAAGTTTCTGCAAAGAAAATGTGGATAATACTAATACATTCTTACTCAGAAATCTTATTCCTTTAAATGTGTTACATTTCACAGCACTGTTTGATCTGATTCAACTTCCTTCACGCTATCTTTAATACCCTTTCATTCTCTTTATTTTTACTGGAGCTGCACAGTAGAGCAGCTTACCACAAAAGACCAATTTTAATTAGTTGGCTCCAGGACTCTGGCTTAAAGGCTTACTGCCTGCATTTAAATTCTGGTTTATTGGACTTCCCATTGTGACTCAGTGGGTTAAGGACCTGACGTTGTCTCTGTGAGGATGTGGGTTTGATCCCTGATTCAGTTGGTTAAGAATCAGGTGTTCTCTCAAGTTGTGGCATAGGTCACAGATGCGGCTTGTATCCAGTATTGCTGTGGCTCTAGTGTAGGCTGCAGGTGCACTCTGGTTCAATCCCTGGCCTGGGCCATAAAAAGAAAAAAAAATCTGGGTCATTCATAGGTCAGCTTGACAATCTTGGGGAAATTCTTGAACTGTCTTAGCCTTATCTTGTCCCCTGGAAATAATAATTATAATAATTAATATCAGTCTTTAAGTACATTTAAGATGAGAATCCACGTTGATCACCTAGTTCTCCCAGTTTTGGTTGTCTCCCTGTTTTTCAAATTGCTTGCTAAAAATTAGAGATCTAATAAATATATTGACCCTGGTTATAAAATCTTCGACTACTACCCAGTGATCAGCCTAACACTGTTTACTATAGATATTAAATTCTTCTAATGGAAAAGATATTTTAGGAGTTCCCTTAGTATCTCAGCAGTTAACGAACCTGATTAGGATCCATGAGGATGTGGGTTCGATCCCTGGCCTCGCTCAATGGGGCTAAGGATCTGGCATTGTCTTGAGCAATGGTATAGGTTGCAGATGTGACTCAGATCCTGCGTTGCTGTGGTTGTGGTATAGGTCAGCAGCTGTAGCTCCAATTTGACCCCTAGCCTGGTAATCTCCATGTGCCTTGGGTTTAGCCCTAAAAAGCAAAGGAAAAAAAAAAAAAAAAGACATTTTAAATTCCTCTATCTAAATAGAAAAAATGAAATGAGGGTAAAATTTCAAACATCTTAGTTTCCCTCTCTCCCAGTGAAAGAGCAAATGAAAAAAAATAGAGAATGTCACTGAATCATGTTTGTTCTCTACCAACAACAAGTGGTTAGGAATTAGGACGTATATTCTCCTTGGTTACAAAGTAACATCATTTTCATGGAATTGTGTGATTTTAATGGCTTTAAACATGAAATCATTCAGATGTTTGTTGAATTACTTCCTGAATTGATGACAAATACATTATCTTATTTGGCATTAAATACTTTTATTTGCTTTTATCATGTGCAAATTCAAGAAACTGGACAGCCACATGTAAATCAATGAAACTGGAACAAACCTTCACACCATACACAAAAATAAACTCAAAATGGCTTAAAGACAAGACACCATCAAACTCCTAGAAGAGAACATAGGCAAAACATTCTCTAACATCAACCTTACAAATGTTTTCTCTGGTCAGTCTCCCAAGGCAACAGAAATAAAAGCTAACGTAAACTAATGGGACCTAATCAAACTGATGAGCTTTTGCATAGCGAAGGAAACCATAAAAAAACAAAAGACAACTTACAGAATGGGAGAAAATAGTTTCAAACAATGCAACTGACAAGGGCTTAGTATCTAAAATATACAAACAACTTATACAACTCGACAGCAAAAAAACCAACAACCCAATTGAAAAATGGGAAAAGACTTGAATAGACATTTCTCCAAAGAATATATACAGATGGCCAATAAGCACATGAGAAAATACTCAACATCCCTGATTATTAGAGAAATGCAAATCAAAACTACCATGAGATACCACCTCAAACCAGTCAGAATGGCCATCATTACTAAGTCAACAAATAACAAATGCTGGAGAGGATGTGTGAAAAGCGAACCCTCCTCCACTGGTGGTAGAAATGTAAATTGGTACAACCACTATGGAAAACAGTATGGAGGTACCTTAGAAAACTATACACAGAACTACCATATGACCCAGCAATCCTACTCTTGGGCATATATTTGGACAAAACTTTCCTTAAAAAGACACATGCACCTTTCACATGTATGTTCATTGCAGTACTATTCACAATAGCCAAGACATGGAATCAACCCAAATGTCCACTGATAGATGATTAGACTAAGAAGATGTGATATGTATACACAAAGGAATACTACTCAGCCATAAAAAAGAACAAAATAATGCCATTTTCAGCAACATGGATAGAACTAGAGACTTTCATCCTGAGTGAAGTCAGAAAGAGAAAGACAAATACCATATGATATCACTAATATCTGGAATCTAATATATGGCACAAATGAACCTTTCCACAGAAAAGAAACTCATGGACTTGGAGAATAGACTTTTGTAGTCAAGGGGGAAGGGGAGGGAGTGGGATGGACTGGGAATTTGTGGTTAATAGATCCAAACCATTGCCTTTGGAATAGATAAGCAATGAGATCTTGCTGTATAGCATTGGGAACTATACTAGTCACTTATGATGGAGCATGATAATGTAAGAAAAAGAATGTATACATGTATGTGTAACTGGATCACCTTGCTATATAGTAGAAAATTGACAGAACACTGTAAACCAGCTCTGATGGAAAAAATAAAAATCATTTAAAAAAGAACCACATCTGTTATTAATAGTGTCCTAATAATTTATTAACCTAATATAGCGCAAGTTCTAGTTTTATTTTAAATCTTGCAAATTAGTGATTGCTAATGTCATTTTGTTGTGCTATTCAAAATTCAGTTCTAGTGTTGGCTATCAACTGTTTTTCTGAAAGTATTTTCTCTGTTTGAGTTTTGTTTTGAAGTGTTTTTACAAAGTTATCATTTATATTTTACATTTTTTAATATTAAATTCATAAAATGAATTTTATCTGAATTATATTAAAATATGTCATAGTTATCTCTTATAACCTAATATTAACTAATTTAAGTTATAGATATATATATGCTTAGATATAGAAATTTCCCTAAGAGTTTATATTATATAAGCAGTCACAGACACATGCAGTATATAATAATGTATGATTAGATTATGTATATAAAAATAACTATATATAAACATATCTATAAAATATATATCAATTCAGAGACTATGTATAAAGTTATTAGCCTAAAATCATCACTAATTAATTTCAACATTTTAATCAGACTATCCAAATGACCTTTGAGGACAGGAATTAGGCAGCCTAGGCTTGGGAATAGAGTAAATTTGAATCTTTAATTTCTCCTGTATTATTAAATATTTTGAGTATAAAATTGTTTAATATTTAAACATCATTAACGTAATTTACTGCTTTTCACTATTTTTCTAGATGCAAGAAATTTCTGATAGATATGAAATAACCATCCTAACCTCAAGAAATAAAATGATAGGAATTAGACTCCGAAATTTTTGTCATTTGTAACAATAAAAGGCTAATGCATTAAGGATGTGAATTTGTTGTATTCACCAGTGAAAGAAAAGATTATGGTTGGCACTTTTTGACATTTTCATAAGAGGACTTTAAAACTATGCAATTTAATAAATTTAGAATGACATTAGAAAGTATATCCTTCTGTGTAATTGTGTGGCTTTGTTGTCCTGTCAGTTTTGATTGACACTTAATAATTAGGGGTGGAGACATAAAGGATGGTATTTTTTTTTAAGAAGCATGGATATAAGTGGAAATTATCAAATCTTTTCTCAGAGTGCCTGAGTAGAATATCAAGATCACAAACTATCTTTTTTTTTTTTTCCATTTATTTGAGTGAAAGGAGAGGTCTCTATGGTATAAGGCCAATTTATTAAAAAGTAAGAACACCAGATCCCTTTGAGTATAAATTAAAGGGCTCACCAACCAAAACACTGGTTTGCTCTCCTAATAGTTAGCATTTAGAAGCAAAATTTCTCCATTTTAATGAGACTATCCATATGAACCTATTCAATGTTCATAAATACCTTATTAATGCTGAATATATTATTTAACATGTTAAACAATGGACATATTATATAAAAATAGGCATTTTCATTATTTTATGAAACTAAAAAGGGAGAAATCAGAATACAACCTCTAATAAGAGTGTAGAAAAACCATTTTTTTTTAAGACATACTTAAGCACATTAAGTTAATGATCTCTAAAATTCTGGAGCATAAGCCAAAATATTTTGTGTATATTTTTAGATGGCTCTGTTATGGGATTATATGGATAATTCTATATATATATTCCATTTTTTTCTATACAAAGAAAAATAATTTTTTTCAGCATTTGGAATGCTGAAAAAAAATTTTGAAGGGCCCATCTCTGAAAGTTCCCCTACCTTATTCTTTTAAGATCTTTGTTAATTTACTTCAGTTTTCTGGTAAAATAACTTCAATAAAATTACTTTTTTGCTTATTCTCAGTACATTGCCACTTTTTTTTTTTTGGCTTTCAAAAGCCACAAGAAATACCTTTGATTATAATATCTATACTGTTGTGATGACCTTATATTCACATATTTCAAGTTTTCTGATATCTCACTTCCCTTTCTTTATTACTATATTAAGCAGATATGCCTTCATATTACTGTTTTCATTTGTTCTTGATATTTTTCCTACTATTCCCTAGCATTCTATTTAAGTAGTTACTAGGAAAATAATTTTTATAAATTACTTAAGTGTTTAAAAATCAAATATGCCTAACAGCATTTTGAAACTTCTCTTATATAGATTACATGTAAAACTGCGATGCTTTATTTTTTGTTAAGTTCAGATCAGACTTTAGATGTCTTTTTGCTAATCATTATTATTTGGAAATTGAAAAAGATAAATTATATTTTTGCCCTAAGTACATTGAATACATATTTCATATGTGAAAGCTAAGTTTGGATGAATTAGGGGAGAAGTGAGAGAAATAAATTAGTAGATTATGTGTCTTTTGTGGGGTACTGGTTGGAAAACAGTGATATCTGAAGGTAGAAATAACATGAAGTTCAATTAACTGATACAAAAAAGCGATAACAGCTGTATTTTAAAACATAATTTTTCCTTAACTCACTTATATAAAAATGGTTGTTGAGGCTCTTTCTTCCACCATATTCCGGATTTGAAAATTAGATTAGTAAACATTAATTTGAATTTTAATTGCAAAAAATCTCTTCAAGAGGTTGTGCTGTGCTAGAAAACATTTTACTTCTTTTTTTCCCCCCACTAGATTTTACTTCTGGAGGAGCCAGAATAATAGTATAATGACATATAGAATAGTGCAAAAGAAATAGAACCTGGTTGTTGACTGAGAGGTTTGGATTCTGATACAGTTGTGCAAATGGATACGTCTGATTTCAAACAGGTCACTATCCATATCTGTACCTTTATTAACTCATTTCTAAAAGAGGTGGCTAAATTGAATGATTGTTAGTCCTGTTCCAGCCCTAAGATGTTATATCTCTCTATATAATACCAAGCTTCACTGGAGTCAGTATGATAAATAAGTGTATTCTCAGGTAGGTCTATGTAGATAGCATGACTTAATATCTGTGGATTGATTGTGGATATTCTTCATGAAGGTGGGAGTTTCATTACTCATCAGCGACTATTCAATGAGTACCCACTAAGCTCTGATCTCTGGATGATGTTGAATGAAGCATGTGCCTTCATCTAATTTTGTTGTCACCTCGCAATTATGATGATAGAGAAAACTTAAATGCCACTTCTATATATAGAAGGATATATAATAATAAATCAGATATAATAATTTTGAATTAACATGGGTTTAATAAAATATGTTCATATACTAATTTGTAGCTTATAAAAACATGTTTTATAGATTGAAACATTTCAATTTTCACAATAACTCTGGAGGCATTGGTAAAATACACATACACATATGCACAGAAAGCACAGAGAGGAAAAAACATACAGAGCTTGCCCTATGTGATATAATTAGGGCAAAATCATATACACAAAACATGAGATATTCTAAAATATTAGAGCGGGTACAAAATAGGACATTTTTTTTCATTGCGTGTAATTCCACCAGAGAACATCCATCATGGAAGAGGCACTAAACAACTAGGCTGACAAGGTGAATAATCTAAATGATGTCACCCAGACTCTCATTTTCCACTCTAGTACTTACAGAATGGGCACATGAATATAGTAGCCATGATGGCAGAGATGGAGGCTATGCATAGACCCAAGAGCATGGGCTCATACTCACCAAGGCTGGTCTACCTATGCTACCAGTGAACCATCAAACTCTCAGCAATGGAGTCAAACACTGAGTCGCTAATACAGCACCATCCCCCAAGAAAACCAAGATGCTCAGTGGCAGGTTGACTATACTGGACCCTTTTATCCTTCAGTGGAAATAATTCATTTGAACTATTTCTGAGTACGAGGTATATTTTCTGAGTACAAGTTTGTCTTTCCTGACTATAGAATGCCAAACAGCACCACTACCTGTGGGCTTAAGGAATGACCCTCTAGATTAGGATCTCATTTAATACCATCTCAGACTGAGACACTGAGTAGCCGCTTTACAACAAAAGATGGGTGGGAGTGGACCCACGACCATAAATTCCATGTGACCTAGAAGCTGTCAGCCTGACAGAGCAAAAAATGGCAATTGTGAAGGCAAACTGAGGTGCCAGCTTGAAGATGATTCCTTGAAAGGAGAGGGCACTGTCCTCCAGGATGCAGTATCCACATGAAATCAAGAGTTGTCAAACTTTGTTCTTTAAAGAGACAGATAATAAATACTTCAGGTTGTGTAAGCCATGTGGTCTCTGTTGCAACTATAATTCTGTCACTCTAATGTGAAAGCGGCCTTAAGTAATCTGTAAAAATGAGTATCTGGCTGAGTTCCAATGAAACTTTACTTACATTATTAGGCTAGGCAAGAGGATGGATTTGGCCCGAAGGCCATAGTTCACCAACCTCTTCACTGAATCTATAGCCGCTATATGATGTTGTGTCCCTAATAGGTAGAATATATGAATTTAAGAATCAAGGAGTTGAAGTATAGGTGGCCCTTTACTACCATTCCTAGTAACCTTGTCGAGAAATGTGTGCTTTCAGTCTGCACAATTCTGTGCTTCTCCTGGGAAATGTCTTCTGTGTTGAATGGCTAGGATCCATCATCCATTCATCATGGCTACAGACTCCGGAGCCTTTTCTGCAGTTTTGATTGTCTTCTGGTTTTCACTTGAGGAGAGTCAGGGGCCCTCTTCTGCAAGAGACCTAACTCGATCATGCTGAAACATCTCTATCTGTCCATAAAGTATAGATTATTACAGAGTTAAGAGATTCTAAAGGTGCTCACATTCACCCATTCAAATTTTTTGCTCACATCAATATTCTATTTATTAGTTTTTATGAATGAGACTTTGGAAATCTATCCTGCTTTTGAGGATTATGCATTTTTAAGATATTCCATAGAATCTTCATAGATTGACCCTCTTGAGTCTGTGTTTTAGAATGTGGGAATCATAATCACTGAATGAAACTGAAAATGGATGAAAAACAAGCTTATGAAGAATATACTCACATTCTAATAAATTAGGCTATAGATTACAAAGTAGTATACAGTCCTTGTAGATGAATATCAGGTTTGAGCCACCCATCTGTTTTCTGACAGGAAAGCAGTAGGATCCATCAGTGCATGGAGAAGGGGCAGTCTAAGCATAATGTAACTGTGTTCATGTAGAGCTCATTGCAGGCACCTGAGTGCCGAAGGCTTTGAAGCAGACTGGTATCACTAGCTCCTTAGAAGAGCATTTCCTTTGAAAAATTGGTGCACTGTTTGCCCCAGGATATTTAACACCCCTGTCAGGCTCAATAAGAGGTTTATTGTTTGCATTTAAAATCTAGTTAAATCACTGGAGTTATGGTTGCTAGGAAACTAACATTATTTGGAGGCTGCTTTACCATCTCCCTTCTAGTCACACCCTTAATTAGGACGAGCCATCAGCCTACAAAGTTTTGACTCATGTATTTTCCCCTTTGAAAGGTCACTGAGACTAAAGACCACTTTTTCAGAATTTTCCTCTTCTCTATATTTAAAAACCATTTGAGTAATACATTCCTTTGTGGTCTTGATTAAATTGTCCTTATTAAATAGATTTCTATCTGTTCCATTGTACTTAGCAACTTAAACATTCTCCTTATGTGGATTTTTATTGTGAAAAAAAGCAGTGTTCAGTTGTAAGAACAGGAGTTCCTGTTGTGGCTTAGTGGTAATAAACTCGACTAATAACCATCAGGACACTGGTTTGATCCCTCACCTCACTCAGTGGGTTAAGGATCTGATGTTGCTGTGAGCTGTAGCGTAGGTCACAGATGCAGCTCGAATCACGAGTTGCTGTGGCTGTGGTATAAGCTGGCAGCTGTAGCTCCAATTTTGCAGACAATTTTGCAGACAAAATTTGGAGTCCATTGGATAGATATTTAATATTTTCATTTTGAGGTTTAGGATAGTTTCTTTGTTGCCATTTCCTCTTTTTACCTATCCTCTAAAATAATGTTATTTTCTCAAGTTGTTGGGCTGTGATGCAACCAATTTCCTGAAATGGTGGGGACATTATCTTCCAATTCAATATTCTTAAAAGGTTGGGCAGAGCTTAATAGCCTGAGAAAGTAATATCAGCAATTATGCATGCTGTCATCTATACCAGTCATGCAGATTACAGAACCTCAGATTAGCATTTATCCAGGACATAGAATAAAGAGATTATAAAGACATTTAATACATTTCACACCTTAGTATAAACATGCTGAATTTTCAAGAAAAGATATGGGAGACTATGTTCCGAGGTCACATCTGTACATGGCAAGTGACAGCAGAGCTAGGCAGTCTCTTAGTGTTTCAAGGGATCAGAGAATATTTCATTAATCCGACAAGTATTTGTTGGCACCTCACAGGAGCTTTGCTAGTGGCCAAAGGTAAAATGCAAAAGCAATTATACTTCCTTTGCTAAAGGAACTTTTATTCCAGCTAATGGAAAAAAAAGAGATGTATACAAAAAGCATTAAAAAACCTAAGAATATATTTATTGAGGGCACAGACTAATTATTTGTGCCCCCAAGTTCAGGGGAAGCCTTGTGAATGCCTTGCTTATCCTGGACTGCCATGTATACAATCACAACCTAAAACAATCACTTGGGCAAAGAAAGAGTGAAAACTGTTTTAACAAGCCTTTATTTCCCTCAAATATTCAGTATTCACTCAAATATTCATGAGCTTATATGACTCTTGCTATGATACCAAGAGTGCTCAAAATATTTCTGAACATGTTTTTGTAAATTACATTTGAAGTCTGTCAATCACTTTTTTTTTTTTTTTTTTTTTTTTTTGGTCTTTTTGTCTTTTTAGGGCCGCACCTAGAGGTTCCCAGGCTAGGGGCTAATCGGAGCTGTAGCCATTAGCCCACACCACAGCTCACGGCAAAGCTGGATCCTTAAGCCACTGAGCAAGGCCAGGGATAAAACCCGCATCCTCATAGATGCTAGTCAGGTTTGTTAACTGCTGAGCCACAACAGTAACTCCCTGAAGTCTGTCAATCACTTTTTTTAATATCCTTTGTTGCGGTATATTTACAGACTATAGTTGGATTGGAAATCATTTAAAAAGGTGAGTTTGGTGTATATTATGGGTCATCTTTGAGTATGGTTTTATTCTAAAACTAACACATGCTTTAAAGTAATGAGATGTGAAATATTTTTTCTTCTATTCCATGGAAAGCAATCCCTTCTACAAAAAAAGAATAAAAAAAATTTTGCCAATTGGCAACATGATTTAAATAAGTACACGACCGTCAACACTTTAATGCATGTATTAACTCTACTTTTATTGACCAGCTGCATTTAATCTTCTTATAGACTATGAATTTTAAAATGAGAGTATTTTTCATTTTCTTTGGTCTGTTTGGAAGCTCATAGCAAAATCGATGACCTATATTTAAAGAAATTTTGGTATGCATTTTTGGGAAACTTTACCCTAAATCTCATGTTCTATTTATCTTGTTTTTCCTTTTTTTCTTGTTCTTACTATTTTTCCTTTTGGACATACTAGTGACATGCGGAAGTTCCCAGGCAAGGGATTAAACCTGTGCTGCAGTTCTGGCCTGTACCAGATCCTTAACCCACCAGCCACAGAGGAACTTCCTCTTGTTACCTATTTTTATGCTTTTGCAGTATATATTACAAATTACTTCAAATCTCTTTGAAAAAAAGTTGAGTATAAGTATTTATATTCTTCTTCAAAGTTTTTTCTTTATAGATACATCTAACAACTTATGGGTAATTATACATTTTCTTTTAAGCAAATAACTTAGGGAAGTGAGAATAATTAGGAGACTATTCAGTGAAAGATCAGTAGAAGGGTCAAGAAGTTTGTGCATTCCATAAAGTCTAGCTTAGTAGTAAATAACTATAATTCCTTTGGAATTTGTAACATATTTACTTAAAAATAAGCATAATATTGAATAACAACAACAAATTAATTTGCTAGATTGTAGAGGTTAACAGGGAACAAGCTAGATATATTTCCTAATTTCTAGAATATGAACATGTTCTGGAGGCCATAAGCACTATTTCATTGACTTTATGAGTAAAGATATGATTTAAAAGGATCTGTTTTTGAATAAGAGGAATAAGTATCTCTGTATACACTGTTACACACACACACACAATGTGTTGTAAGCTATCACTAAACAATTTGGGCACTAAGGAATGGGCTTAATCTCTTGAACTTTTATGAATTATTGGAGTTGATACTTGAGTTAGTGAAGTGAGGTGGTGTCCATGGCAGTGTATGATGATGCAGTATTTGCAGATGACTGCTTTCCATAAATTCCTTGGGATTCAGAAAGTAGATGCAAATTCAAATCAATATTCAAGATCAACTTTCATCTTACCTAAGAAGTTAGAGTTACACGGTGGTGGTATTAAACATTTGAATCCTGGAGTTCCCATTGTGGTGCAGTGGTTAACGAATCCGACTAGGAACCATGAGGTTGAGGGTTCGATCCCTGCCCTTGCTCAGTGGGTTAACAATCCGGCGTTGCCGTGAGCTGTGGTGTAGGTTGC
Source organism: Sus scrofa (assembly GCF_054392235.1). Taxonomy (NCBI): domain Eukaryota; kingdom Metazoa; phylum Chordata; class Mammalia; order Artiodactyla; family Suidae; genus Sus; species Sus scrofa. Next base: position 167,535,782 of record NC_139395.1, read on the forward strand.
AGATGCTGCTCGGATCCCGTGTTACTGTGGCTCTGGCGTAGGCCAGTGGCTACAGCTCCGATTAGACCCCTAGCCTGGGAACCTCCATATGCCGCGGGAGCTGCCCAAGAAATGGCAAAAAGACAAAAAAAAAAAAAATTTGAATCCTCACATGTTAAATTTCGTGCAAAACATCTTCGTCAGTTGACAGACCTTCCCTAGGATCTTAGGTATTATGATAGCTGATTACACATGACAGCATGAGGATACATGCTCTCTTACTTTCTGGATTCCCCACAGTGGCTAAGAGCATGGGCTTGAAAGTCAGATAGATCTGGATGCATTACCTAACAGGTTATAGAATTTCTTTGTTATTTAATTCCTTTACTCTGAAATGGGATAGTTATAGACTTGTCTTAAAATTACCTATAAATGTAAATTGCTTAGCTCAGAGGTCATCAATAAATAATATCAACTGATAGTAATAAGAGTTTTAATAGTAGAAGTAGTGATAACAGTAGTAGTGATAATAGTAATTATTCAATAAACAATTGAGGATTATATTTTAAGTATGAAAGTGCCAATATTCAGTAATATTTCTCATATGCAAATCCTATTCATCTTGTGTCTCTATGAAACATATGTAATAGTTTTCCTTGTAGGTTCAGAGTATGAAGCACATATGCACAGGGAACTGAAATGAAAAAACAAATGAGGTCTTAGTAATTTTTAGGACATTAACTTTATCACCACTTCTGATCTGGTAAAACTTCTTTGAGACCACCCCAACCATCTTTCACTCCTGACAGCTTCTCCTTTCCTGATCAGCTTCCTAGCTCACAGAAATTTTGTTGTGGTCAGGAAAAGGAGATTTGGGGAAAATGGAGGTGGATATTGTGGGAATGTGAGTGCATACTTATATGTCTTTTACCTCTCTTTCTGGGAAAATTGGAAGGTTAAATGTATCTATCCTTGCATTTAATCCAGTTCAGTTTGCCACTTTTTGTCCAGAACTTTTAGCAGAAGTGATGTGTGTCACTTTGAGGCCATAGCATTGAATTGCTAAGGTGAGACCTCTAACATCTTCTTCCTTGTTTTATGATCAAGGAGGCTAATTGCTCCAGATAGTGCAGATACAGGATGGCGGGTCCCCTTACTTCAAGTAGGCGTGTTATTTTGGAGATGTTCTTAGACCCTGTGTGAACAAGAAATTCTTTTTTGTTGTGTTAAACCACAGATTATTTGTATTATACTTAGCATATCTTGATTACATATAGACGAGTAGAAATGATTTCAATTTTCTCTCTGTCTGTCATTCTCTTTAAATTATTATTCTTAGTATTTCCTATGGGGTGGGAAAAGGAAGTTTAAAGGAAATACTCAATCAATATAAAAGAACCTCAATTTTCCACTTTATAAAAACTGAGGGAGAGGATTCCCGCTGTGTTGCAGTGGGTTAAGGATCCAGCATTGCCTCAACTGTGGCGTGGTGTAGGTTGCAGCTACGGCTTGGATTCCATCCCTAACCCAGGAACTTCCATGTGCTGTGGGTGCAGCCAAAAAAAAGAAAAAAAAATTGAAGGAGAAAAGAAGGAAAAAACAAAAAAAAACCTTAGAAAAACATATCGGCTGGTTTGTCTTACATTTTGCTCCCTCTTCATAAATTCAAAGTTTTCAATAAAGCATGCTCTTATATTAGTAACTATAGAGTTACAATCTCTTATCTGCTGGAGACAATCTAGTGTTATATTAGATGTGCATTTTGACATGAGTTTCTTCATCCAGCAGAAGAAATACTGAAGGACTTGAAGAACAAGGAAATCTCCCACATACTGTGAACTAGGAAATAGATAAATAAGAGGAGGGTACTGAAACATAGGGTTAAATCTCTTCCCCATCTTTGAAAAGGGAGCTGACCCAGCTCATAGTTCAGAATATTTTGCCTGATGCACAAACTTCTATTAAAGTTTCCTGTCTCTTTTTGTTCTACACTCTAGAAGTCTAAAAAATTGAAATCCCTAAGGGAATCTGAGATAAGTCTAATACAATATATTTAGGAAAGACCCTAGCCTACCCAAAGACCACTGAATATCAAAATTTGTGAAATTCTTTAAAACTTGCAAAGATAGCAACTATAAGATGGAAGAATTTAGGAGAGACAGGGAACTAGAATTAGTAATACACATTGCCAGTGCACAATGCTACATTTGCACCATCTAACCCTAAGGGTGGCAGTTAGGTTGGTATGCACGGATTTCGCAAATGTTAAGTAAATATTATTTTTTTTTCCTCATTAGCTACCACTTTAGCACAACTAGAACAAGGCAAGAAACTGGTCCCTTAGTCCACATAATCTTATCATTAGATTTTATTAAAATCTAATTTATTAAAATTTGTTAAAATTCAGCAAAAAGCAAGACATGCAGAATTTTCAAGAGTTACTTATTGGAGATCTCTTTTCATGTTATATCTTCAGGAAGGGTCCAGATGTTTTCTTTTTAAAACCTAAGGTAATCTGAAAATTTTCCACCACATAACTGTATGTAACTGGGCTAGAGCAGTCCAGTGAGAAGTATGCCATCTGAACCAAAGTTTAGAGATCCACTATTCTTGACCACAAACCCTAACCTTCTTATAGCCCCCAGACCCTTCTATAATCCTGGACCCTTTGACAATCTCCACATTCTATTTCAGTTGTGGATAATATCAGTGATAATCTCAGAGAGAGATCCAATTAAAACACTTATCTCTAAGTGTTTTTAGTAAGTATGTGGCAGAGGAGGCTTCATAACTGGCAAAATGAGATAGAAGAGAGACCTGCATGACAAAGAGCTATTTGTAACGATAAAGGGCCAGGTGTGTTTGTGTCTGTGTATGTGTGTGTTTGTGTGAGTGTCTCTTCTGTAATCCTGAGTTAGTGATTTATCCATGAGATTGCTTGTGTTCCTAAGAATACAGTGCAGGAATAAAAGATGTCTAAATTGAGATATAGGAAAACGAAACCCAACTAAAGGAAAGTAATTTCCTTCAAGATGGAAAATTGTTTAATGTTCATGTCAAATTTCACATAACTGGGGCAGTTGGTATGAAGGGAAGTGATGCTAAAGGTGTACAAAAAGAGCAAATAAAATCATACTGGTACATTGTGGGAGGGATGTGGAGGTAGGAATCATCAGAATTATAACTCTTTGCCCAGACCACTCCTTTTTATCATCTCCATATACTGCTTTCAGAAGTGCTTTGTCCTCTTTTGCTACAGTGAGTTTTGAAAGACCTAGACAGGATAAAGCCTTGGAGATTCTTAAGAGAGAAATTTTTATAAAAAGTATCCTCTGGAGTTGAACTCAATGAAACTTTCATTGAAACTGGTAGTGAGAGTGGCTAGCAAATCTGGGAGTAGGTTTTTTTGAGCAGATTCTAAGAAAGGACAGTGGCATTTCCCCCAATGTCTCTTCTTGAATTAGGAGGGAAATTGAGTAGGGTCACTTTTCCTTTATCCCCTAGCATCACCAGTGAAAAAGCATTGAGAGTATGGAACTCTGTCTGATTCCTCTGTCTCTGTGGCTGTGACTGTCCTTATCCTCCCAGCCCCATTTCCTCAGCTGCTGTACATATATCCTTGTTTATCAGGGCTTTATATGATTTTATATGAGGCCTATATACATTTTTTTGTATGGTATAGCGGCAGCTTGCTCTCATTACTTGTTGGGATAATTTGCTGCTGCCTCTCTGATTTTAGTGCCAGGAGTCATGGATGGGAAACAGATGCCCTCCCCATTTCATGAGGTGTCTTGATTCAGTCTGTTTTAAACTGTCTCTTGGACTCACCTTATGGTCATTTATCCCTAGAGTCCTGGTGCCACGATATATACATTGACCAAAGTTAAACCTAGAGACTCTAGTTCAATTTAATTTCTCTTGATCAAAACTGCTGACCTCAACACAAGATGTGGATGTCTCCCAGTGCTTGATTCTCCCTCTAAAGGGCCATGGATCTAACATAGATCTACAATCTACTGAAAGTTCATGTGTTTATGTTTTCTTAAAAAATACATGAATGTTGCTGTTAGTTTCTTGGCTACAGAATAAGCTCAGAATCCCTTGAAGGTGGCAAAAACATATTTATGAAATAAATTATTGACGGATTTTTAAGTTGGCCCCCCTGCGTTGCATGCTTTAATGATATTCTTGGTAAATGATGGGTATCTGTGAACAGCAGTTTAGGGATGCAGCCCAAGGTTGAGGAACCGAAATACAGAAACTGAACCCATGGTCTTGTTGGCATGACTACAGAATCTCAGTTAACAAGATAGGTTACTGGCAAAACACTGTTTTTTTTTTGTTTTTTTGTTTTTGTTTTTGTTTTTGTTTTGCTGGTGCTAGTGCCAGATGCACCCAAAGTATTCTCATCTTTGAGATCCCCCCTTGGGACTTCTTCATCATGACCCTGTTAGGTTTCCAAACTCTAGTTTGAGTCAACCCCCTGCCATTGAGTCATATGTTCTTAAAAACTGGTGTAATCACAAGAGGTCAAAGTGTTCTCTATTGCAGCTGAATTTCAAAGTGAGCTGGATAATTTTATGACCAGCAGTAAAACTAGTAGTTATGAGAGCTAAAATAAAAAAGCTAATCAGATCTCATGTTTTAGGATATAAACTTGTCACTATGAGCATTAACAAGATTTTTCCCCTCTTAGATGGCCATACAGTATATTATAGAAGATTTTCAATTTTAAGTCATCCTTGCCATATGCTTGTTCCTGGGAAAATTTTATTTAGTGTGCATTTATTAAGTGCCTAGTGTGTATCAAGAACCATCCTAGGCAAGATTTTTATAGGGTTGGGAGGCTTGAAAAATAGCAATAGGCATAATCTAGTTGCAAAGTGAGCTGTGTATAACCAGAGCCTACACCAGTGACTTTAGGTCATTAAGTGTCATAGTGTTCTAGAAATTCTTATTGCAACAAGGGCCTAATACTCTCTGGGGAAACTGTAAGTGGGATATTATCATCAGGAGTTAGTTCCTCTCAATTAAATGCTTTATCAAATACTCAGATGAAGCCTGTCCATTCAATCCTGGAAAGAGTTCCCTGCGACAACCCTAAATGTCAGGGACTATCTAAAGGACCAGATTCGAGAGTAGAATACTGTTAAGAAAAGCCAAGTTTGCCTTAGTCTGGTCTAAGGGAGGTTTAATCTAAAGAGCAAGAATCTATTTAGAAGATTTTTAAAATTTCCTAATTTCTTAGAGGTGAGTCCACCTCTGTGAAAGCTTTCACATGTTTGGAGGAATGTTTTCATCTATCTATAGTAGAAGGAGCCATGGTTCTAAATGGGAGTTCAACAGAAACACTAGAGAGTGGAGAAGATTGATGCCAGGAAGCTCAGGTCATTAGGGAGGAGAGGAGAAATAAAGCCTAACCAAGGTGAAATTCTAAATGCTAAAGAAGACACAGAGTAAGAAGTATAACTGCAAACATCCAGTATCAGGTTACCCCTGCCACTTGGAGGGAGACAGGTAATTGTGGGCAGTTCTTTTTTCACTAAGGTGATAAAGCAGCTAAGGAGGAAGAAAACTTTCTAGATTGGGGTGTGGACTAGGAGTTCTAAAGGAGTGGAGCAGGAGTTTCCATGTTGCTAGTAGAGCCTGAACTTCAGCTGCAAAGATCTACTAGAGAAGGCAGAATAGATACTATATGATACAGGGATAATTATAGGCTATGGAATTTTTTTAAAAAGTAACTAATTCTGAATGGAAGGTCAAGGGAAATGTTCCAGAGAAGCTGATATTATAACAGAGATTTCAAGGATAAGTAGGATTTCAAGGGATGAGGAGGCATTACTGGGTGGGGCATTCCAATATAAACAGCACAAACGATGAAAGAAAAATATATTCCTATTTTTCAGCAAAGTGATAATACTACAGTGAAATTGAACTATAGTGCTTTTTGTTGGATAAAATGAGATTGGAAACTTAATCTCACATTTGTTACTTCTTCAGTAAATAATAGAGCATCTATAAGCAGAGGATGGCCATGATCCTGAAGTATTTTTAAGGACAAAAATCTGTAAGCATTGTGCAGCTCAGCACTGAGAGTAAAGAAACAGATCATTCCCTTTGCCTTTTTTTTTTTTTTGGCTTAATTAGAGTATCAACACTATTAAAACAGATATCTTGTCTGCTTTATTTTCCATTCACAATTTTCTTTTTGTGCCTGGCCCTGGTGGATACTTCATCCATATTTATTGAATAGGAAATGAAAAAGATGTGTCAATACTTTGATCAAATCAGTTGGAAGACAAGGGCACAGAAGAGTATTGATGATGGACATGAAAAACTTAGGAAACATATATACAGTACTACCCAAAGGATTGGAGATATTTGAGATGTAGAAATTGAGATTAAAGATATCTCCATTGTGTCTATCCTGAGTGAGACGGTGATGCTGCTACAGTGATGCAGTTAGAGTTTTGTTTCCTCTGAGAGAGAATCTCTTCCCTGTACAAATGTTTTGGTTGAGGTGTTTTGAGATACCTTATTAATTTTAGAAATATGGCCATGGTCTCCCCATGCACCCTCTAGGCTGATTCCTAGGATGGAAAGATATGAGTAAGATCACTCCTCTTGGGAGTGAGTGATTCCTTACCATCCCACAGTTCTGATGGATAGAGGAGCCAGATGTTGGGGTGTTTTGATTTAATGCCAAGGACATCTACAGACTCCCCCAATTGTCTCTGGACCCCTTCTCTATATTCAAATAATATATCTGACAAAGGTAAACATATTTATTAATTTCCTAGAATAAAGTTTTTCAGGTCTATGGAAATCTGTGATGTTGACACTGTAGTAACAGAATAATCAAATGATCCACAGATTCTCATTCTACAAAACAGGGAAGTAGCTAATCTGTACCCAGTTCCATAGAGTTAGTTATGGCACCTGGGCTAGAAGTTAACTTCTATATAATGGTACCTGTTTTGAAGTTAAAGAACTGAATATATGACTGAATATAATGTAATATATGTCAATATATTTATTGTAATTAAATTTCATTGCTTCAAGAAAGAAGAAAAATAAAATGCTAAGTATTATTTTAAAAAGAAAGTAATTTTTATTGAAAAAACATCTGCCTAATTTGATAGCCAAATATCAGAATGAAAAAAGTAAAATTCTCAAAGCCATAATTCAGAATCTGAAATAAATTCTTAATTTAGAATGGAAGTATTGTAACTGGTCATATTTTTCTGCATATTAATATAAAAGAGTTTTTTATTTGGATTATTTCCATCTTGTGTACCCAGCCACTTGGCGATTTAGCCATTGAACATACACCTGCTTCTCAGATTGGCAAGGCAACAATTTACTGTGAAGAATCAGTTGTTTTGAATGGCTAATTGGTTACAGGTGCAATGAATTAACCATCTGCCTTAGAGACTGACTCAACTAGGGGAAGGAAAATCCCTTTCCTTTCTGTCACTTTGGGAGCACATCATTGAGATGTGATTCTAACTTGAAATTTGTAGCTTCTTTGGTGAGTGGGTTGAGGTGAGTGGGGGAAAGAAAAAGCAAGTTCAGAGGTTAATCAGAAAAATATTAGAGTCATCTGTGAGACTAGTTCATTAATTTTTATCAATAATCTAAATATCATTTGAGTTAAACCTCCAAACACCTCAGAGTATAAAAATTTTGAACTGTATCTAGAAGAGAGCATGTAATCCATAGATGGATTTATACCAGTATATTTGATGTTGTTTGGATTTAGTTTATTTTCTGGGTTCAAATCTATTTTTAGGTTTTTTTTTTTTTCTTGGTTCAAATCTAATTTTCAAAATATTGTGAACGTGTATGACATAATCTGTTGATTAATGTTGCAGTATTTAAAAGGAAAATTTTAATGTAATCAGGTGACCTTCTGATTGCTCAGCTGAGGTGAATCATAATTTTATTTATTTATTTGGCTGCGTGCACAGCATGTGAAATTCCCAAGCCAGGGATCGAAACTATGTCACAGTGGTGACCAGAGCCACGGCAGTGACAATACTGGATTCTAACCTACCGAGCCACCATGGAACTCCTAATCATAACAAATGGCAACAATTGGAGTTTCCTCTGTGGTGCAGGGGAAACAAATCCGACCAGGAACCATGAGTTTGTGGGTTTGACCCCAGGCCTTGCTCAGTGAGTTAAGGATCTGGTATTGCTGTGGAGTAGATCTCAGATGCAGCTCGGATCTGGTGTTGCTGCGACTGTGACATAGGCCGGCAGCTCAACTGTAGTTCTGAGTGGACCCCTAGCCTAGTAACCTCCATATGCTGCAGGTGCGGCCCTAAAAAGCAAAGAAAAAATAAAATAAAATGGGCAACACTTTTTTTTTTTTTTTTCTGGATGGTCACAATCTCCTGACTCGAAGAAGATAAAATGAAGCTGTGGTTAACTAGGATGGCAATCTGCATTGGGTGGCTAGGTGGGAATAAAGTTAAATAATCTAGTCTGACTGTACTTCTTTGCCTTGAGGTAAACTTTTCATTTTTCTTCTCCATAACTGAATTCATGTTTTATGTGTCCTTTAATTTACTATGTTTAACTTTTACTAGACATTATATATGTAAGAGTTCAATTGGCTTAATGCACGTCCACCTTAACGTGTTTCCTCAATGAGCTGTCGGAGATTCAGAGTCCCATAATCTGCTCTGACTAGGGATTTTTCTACAAGCCTATCTGCTTACTCACATGTATCTTGTGAAACTGGTAAAATGAAAATTAGCATTGCCTTACAAAACAATGTGGAACCTTTCTTAAGGTTCCTGCACCCAGAAATATAATTTATCTTCCATCTTGTCTTGTAATATATCCTAATGTTCGATGGACTTGATTAAACAAATTAATACTTTCCTTTTAATTATTTTTAGCAAAGCACAACCACATGACCTCTTGACACCACTGAGAAGAGCAATCAGTGTAGCAAAGTAGGAAGGACTCTTCTACATTGTTTTGGTTATTAAGAGTACATGAAACTGAATGGGAATTTTAGGTAGGATTTGTTGTTTACCAAAAGTGCTTCCTTTCTCTTATAAAATACCCTCTAATACAAACAAAATATTTGGGGAGAATCCTATTTTCAAGATTCTAGTTAAGGATCAGGTTGTTTTAAAAAAAAAAGTATTTCCCATCAAATAGTAGTTAGGGGATTGAGTAGATGAGGTATAATTCCAGTTTTCTATACCTAGCTGATATGTCATAAAATATCTTTCAGTTGAATGCCATCTTAATTTCTTATATTCATTTAGAGAAATACATTTCTAAATTTTATCTTCACTTTGAATACAATAAAATTTTTGTTGTGACGAAGTCTCTGTACAATGACGTATTTCTGCCAAAGTTCACTCTATTCAAATACTATTCAATACAACATTTTATCTTGTCAAAAATTTTAGTTCAGGAATTTTTAAAGATCATAGTAAACATCCATGGTTAATATATACCTAATAAACTGCTATAGAAATAATCTGAGTTATTAGCACAAAAGAAGTAATGTTCTTTCACTTTTCATAATTTCATTTTCTTTTGCAGCCCATTCAGTGGAAAAGCTATCAAATAGTAGCATTCTTTTCTGCTTGTTTCTGAAAGAATACAAATGCTCATATTGACTTTCTCTTTTAACACAGTGAAAGCCCTTCATTGTATATCTCCACCATATTCTCTTCCTTTGTCTTTTAGTGATACCTGTTACCCGATGTAAATTTGTGTTGATGAAAATCCTATGTCACAGAAGCTGTGTGCACAGAGGTTACTTAGGGCAGAGTTAAGAATTATATATCTTGTCTAAAATACCTTTGCCATCGTTAGAGCTGGAAGTCACTTTAGACATCCTTCTCCAGATTTACTAATTTCCTACATTTTATAGAAACAGGACTTCTCTAAATGAAAATGTAAGATGCAATAGAAAAATGCAACACTGCTCTAGCTGATGCAAGGATAAGTACTCAGATCCATTTTCTGTTACTTTCCCTGTTGTATTCTGTAGTTCTTAATGTTCTGGGTAAGATAAACCTTTTCTAACAATATTTTTTTTCTGCTAGGAAACAGAGGCCTAGAAAAAAACATTTGGCTTCTCTAAAGGAAACCAGTGTGATATTAACAAAATCAGAAGGAAAACTAATCTCTCTTGAATTCTAATCTGGAGTTTCTCCACTGTTAATATCTGAATTTTAGTATTTGAATTACCCACATGGTTTCTTTTTATTGGTTAAAATTCCCAGATCACTTACAATTTGACCTAACCTAAGTATATGAAGTTACTGTGACAGCCCCTTCCTGCATCTTCCCTTCTTTGAGCTCATGATAACCCTAAATCCCAATACTTAGGATTTTCAATCTCTTAGATGGTTTATTATGCCAAATGCTTACTACAGGGCCAATAGCTGGCTCCAGGCTGTAGATGATTTCATTAAATCTGCCCCAATATATTTGTTTACACAATTTCAACTGGAAAAAAGCATTGAAATGAAACAGTTCTGCCCTGAGGCAAAAAGAGACAATGATACATATTCCTTTTTAGATTAGATGAAACTAGTTACATTTCAAATAGAGAACACACATTGTGAGTTAAAACCAAGTTAACCCTGAAAGGAGGTATTTTCTCCTTGAATATCTGTGCACAGCTTCAGCTGATGGCACTATGAACCATATATCTGAACCAAAGGCCAATATTTTTTTCTAAAGAAACTTTAAAACTGGCAAATTAGCTCAAACATTGCTCTAGTTTCCTCCTCCGTCGTCTTTCCTGCATTGACGGTCTTTGTGGCATTCACTGGTAGCAAACAGATGAAAAAGTTTCTTATTGCATTATCTTGATTGCCAGTTTTTTGTGTTATTGTTCTTAAGTACAGCAGAAAAAGAAAGTAATCAAGCAAGGTCTCACTTTAACCCCCCCCCCCAAAAATTTTTTTTCCAAAGAATCAATTGGTTCCAGTTAAGAATCAGCTAATAATTTTTTCTTTGATTTTGTAGGATAGCATTTGTTTTGTAATTAAGGCTTTGCCAATTAGTCACATTTTCTTGAACCATACAGCTGAATGGACAAGCCACACATGATTTATAGTTAGTGGCCCTGAACTATGTATGTTTTTTCTCTACCTACTGTGTTGCAAGTAGTTATAAATGTTAGGCTGTAATAACTGATCAGCATTTTAAAAGGAAGTTTCACAAGAAATGTAATTAGGTTTCATAATTGAGTTTTAACTAATGTGTTTTTCTACAAAAGTTCAGGTACTTAGATTACATTTAAATTTATGCTTGCTATCTACCAAAGTTTTTTTCCCCCTTCTCTCTCTCTCTTATATATAGTCAACAATCTCATCAGATCTCCAAATTTCTAAATCAGCTTTTATTATTCAAGACTCACTGAAAATTTTAAAAACTGGGTTGATTTCTTAGTCACCGTGTCTTCTTATGGTTTTATACAAGAAATACCATTTCTTATTTATGCACAGTATATTAATATTTCTTTACAATGCAGTATTCTTGTAGTTAATAACATGCTCTTTTAAAACATCTCATTGGAAATATTTATGCTCTGAAACATTATTTTTTGAATTGTTAAATGTAAATCACTTATACTGGAGTACTTTATGGGAGAAGCGTATGTTGAATTTTAATGGTGTTTCAGTTTACAATTCAAAATTGTGAATGCATGCGTTCAAAATCATGCAATGGCTAATGAGATGTAAGCTGGCTACGTAAGATTCTGTTTATTTGTCTATCAATCTACCTTCCTACCTACCTGTGATCTATATGCCTATATAGATATAATACTTAAGGAAAAGATTTTTTAATTTTCAAGTAAATAATGTTGTCAAATCCTGAAATGGTATTCATGTAGAGGGTATAGAGATCGAAGTTCTGAGAGCAGCTATTCTAGTTACTATACAATCTTAGTAAGCATCAAAATGAGAGTTAATTAAGGAGCAGCTTGACCCTACCTGAACCTCCAGACTCTGAATCTTTTTTTTGGTCTTTTTAAGGCCACAACCATGGCATATGAAGGCTCCCAGGCCAGGGGTTGAATCGGAGCTGTAGCTGCTGGCCTATGCCACAGCCATAGCAATGCAGGATCCGAGCTGCGTCTGTGACCTACACCAGAGCTCGTGGCAACGCTGGATCCTTAATCCACCGAGCAAGGCCAGGGATTGAACCCGTGTCCTTATGGGTACTAGTTGGTTTCATTAACCACTGAGCCATGATGGGAACTCCCAGACACTGAGTCTTAAGGAATGGTAATGACCTTTTGCATTGTGAATGAGCTGTCCAGGTAAGTCTGATGCTAAAGTTGATCTAGAGATTTTTCTGTAAGAAGAGGTAAAGGACTACGCTATGCTTACTGTTTGCTACTGGACACTTCCATGCTTTTGTGTTTTAAAAATCATGTCTGGTTATGGATTTTTGTAACAACCTTTAGAGTTTGGAGGAAGATAGCTGAATTGACTTTATTTCTGCTTGGTTGTTTTTTTTTATCATAGGCCGTTAATAATCTTGGCAGCATTTCTTGTGGAAAGACCATCTAGTTCTTTGCAGGAGATGGGCCTGAAGGGTAAAATAGTGTGCAGCCAAGATGTGTCTATGCTAAAGTGTGAAAATATCAGTATAAGACTAACCTCTGAGATGCCTCATGTGATATTTTGATACCTTGAGTTTAGACTATAGATAAAGGTGCTATATTTCATTACACTTTTTATTCTCTCTAATGTATATTTTTTAATTTTGTAAAATATAATTTATTTAAATGAATTACAGAATAAGAATGAGCTTCAGGAATAAACATCTTCCCTATACTTGTGTTTTCAATATTAGAAAGGAATTTACTTAAAAAAAGGCTTAGGAATTCCTGTGGTGGCTCAGCAGTTAATGAATCTGACTAGCATCCATGAGAATGCAGGTTCAATCCCTGGCCTTGCTCAGTGGCTAAAGATCTGGCATTGCCGTGCCTAGGAACCTCCATATGCCATGAGTGCGGCCCTAAAAAGCAAACAAACAAACAAACAAACAAACAAAAACAGTCTTGGAAATCAGCCAAAAAAACCTTGCGAATTTCTCCTGACTTGAAATCCATATTCTTCTGTACCTTTTCCCTTTGAGCATTTACTTTTCCCTGTGTTTTGAGTAGAAAATGAAGTAAAGTATATCCTTTGTGTGCTCTGTAAACTTGTTTTTTTCCTCTATTCTATATCGTACAACTTGGTACCCTCAAGAACATCAGCTTCAGAGCTGATTGTTCTATCGAGAGATTCTGAATCTTCAAATTGTATAGATATGAGGAAAAGTAATGAATGGTTTTCTATAAGATGGCTCACCTTGGAATTTTTTTTTTTCCTTTCCTTTTTAGGGCTACACCCGTGGCATATGGAAGTTCCCAGGCTACAGGTTTAATCAGAGCTGCAGCCACCGGCCTACCCAACTGCCACAGCAATGCCAGATCTGAGCCATGTCTGAAACCCACACCAAAACTCACGGCAATGCCAATCCCCAGCCCACTGAACGAGGCCAGGGGATTTAACCCTCATCCTTATGGATACCAGTCGGAGTCCTTTCTGCTGAGCCACAACAGAAACTTCTCACCTTGGAAAATTTTAAGGATAATTTACACTTCCTATTACTATTCCCATATTTTGTGGCTACGTATGACCAAAATGCAGCACCAAAGGTAATTTATTTGTTAAATTGGTTATTACTAGAGACCAAAAGTTTTCTTACAAACTAAGATCATCATATAATGTAAACAAATACAGAACCTAAATTCAAAAATTTAGTTTTCTTGTCCTTAATGTAAGCTAGTAGTTATGTGGAGTTGAGTCTCAGTCTCTTCCTTTCAGAGGAGAATTTTGGCTACGAGTACAGACTCCATTGCCAGACTATCTAAGTTTAAATCCTGAGCTTGCCACTTAGAATCTATGTGACTTTGTGAACATCGCTCATTTTTTTTTCTGTACTTCTATTCTGTGTGCAAAATTAATTCTTAGCTCAGTGGATGCTGTGAACAATACTTTTTTTTTTTAAATATGAGTAAAGATTCTAGACCTTTTAGAATCTAGACCTTTTAGTCTAGACCTCAACCTGTTACACATTAAAGTTATCAGTATTCAGTTCAGCCTGAAAAATAGAATGTTACACCTTGAGACATCAAATAGCAAAGAAAATGGCCAGATTGGCAGACAGTAACCTTGGCAACAGACTCAAGCCTGGAAAAGTTTAGAAGCTTAAGAGTGTCTGTCTGCCTGGATGTCCTGATGATGGATCAAGAAGAAATGCTTGCATTGGGAAAAGTCTGCTTTCCTCATGATATTTTGGGGCAAAGCCTGCGTGGATTGTTCCCATCCTGTGATCTTAAGAGGACTTAGCCCAAAGAGAGTAACTTGGTAGGGAGTTGGCTCAGCAGAGTTTGTCTGGAGTAAACCACTCAAAACCAGGTTAATGAGAGATTATATAAAAAAGATTAGATGAAGGAGACATTTTCTGAATTTAGGACACTAGACTTTATCCCAAATCAGAGGCAGGAGGGATAATGAGGGGGAGACTAAGTTTGACCCATTTTCCTGCCCCAAGGGGTCAGATGTTCATACTTACTATACTCAAAGAAGATCAGAGTCAGAGTTCATTAATGCTATTCAGCTGTCATCTTTCCTTCCCCCTCACATCTCCATCCTTCCCCTCATCTCTTTCTACCCCCAAAAATCTCATTAATGGAGTGGAATAATAAGGGAAATGGGCAGGAAAACAAAGTCAAACACATCCACCTTGTGCCACTGAAGCATTTCCAAAGCTAATGTGGGTCAGAACTGGGAGTTTTTCATGATGCACAGAATGACATTTTAATGACTGAAACAGTACTTTTTTTGTTTGTTTGTTTTTGGCTGCCCTACAGCATAGGGATCAGATCCAAGCCATATTCTCAATCCAAGCTGCTGCTGCAGCACCTTGGGATCCTTAATGCACTGTGCCGAACCTGTGTCCCAGTGTTCCCAAGATGCAGCCTACATCAACACTCCACCACAGGGACTCCTGCAATTTATTTATTTATTCTGTCTTTTTTGCCATTTCTTGGGCCGCTCCCGCGGCATATGGAGATTCCCAGGCTAGGGGTCTAATCGGAGCCATAGCCACCAGCCTACGCCAGAGCCACAGCAACGCGGGATCCAAGCCGCGTCTGCGACCTACACCACAGCTCACGGCAACACCGGATCCTTAACCCACTGAGCAAGGGCAGGGACCAAACCCGCCACCTCATGGTTCCTAGTCGGATTCGTTAACCACTGCGCCACCCCAGGAACTCCTTGCAGTGGTACTTTTAACAACTGAAGTGATTGGAGAAGTTTTTCTTTGCTTCCTTTTACAGCAAGACCCAAAAGGGCTGACAATATCATGGCTTTTTCCTGCACCATTCTTTAATAACTGCTCTTACCAAGGTCACAATGACCTCCAAACACTCACACATCCAGTGGTCTCCTTTCAGTCCTCATCTAGTTTGATCCAAAACTAACAAGGACAAATCACCTTTCTCCTTTGTCCACTTGCTTCATATTCCATAACATAATTCCTTTAGGATATTTTTTTTCCTGTGACATTTTCTTAGACTCTGTAGTCTTTTTCCCAAATGTGTTACCTCTAAATTCTGCAGTGCACCAGGGTCTGACCCTTGCAGCTATCTTCCCAACTATAATCACTTCTTAGGAGAATTTGCCCAGTCCCACAGCTTTTAAAAAGCTTTTTTTTTTTTTTTTTTTTTTTTTTTTTTTTTTTTTTTATCTTTTTATGGCCACACGGGTGACATATGGAGATTCCCAGGCTAGAGATAGAATTGGTGTTGTCAGCTGCCTGCCTATGACACAGCCACAGCAACACCAGATGCAAGTTATGTCTGCATCTATGTCTGCAAGTTATGTCTGCATCACAACTCATGGCAATGCTGGATCCTTAACCCACTGAACAGTGTTGGGGATCAAACCTGTATCCTCATGGATACCAGTCAGATTTGTTTCCGCTGAGCCATGATGGGGACTCCCAGCTTTTTTTTTTTTTTAATTGATGTATATGTAGTTCATTTACAATGTTATATTTGTTTCAAGTGTGCAACATAGTGACTCAAAATTTTTAGTTTATTCTCCAGTTAAAGATATTATAGAAAATTGGCTCTGTTCTCTCTGCTGTGCAATATATCCTTGTAGCTCATTATTTATACATAATAGTTTGTACCTCTTAATCCCCTAAATTTATCTTGCCCCTAGCCTCATTCCTCTCCCCACTCATAACCCCTAGTTTGTTCTCTACATCTGTGAATCTGTTTCTTTTTTGTTATATTCACTGGTTTTGTTTTTCAGATTCCACATAAAAGTCATTTCATATATTATTCATCTTTCTCCATCTGACTTACTTCATAAAACACAATACCTTCCAGATCCATCCATTCTGTTGAAAATAGCAAAATGTCGTTCTTCTTCATGGCTGAGTAGTATTCCATATATATCACATTTTCTTTATCCATTTATCATGGTATTTTTAGTTGATTTTATTTTTTTATCATTTATTTATATATTTTTTTCTGCTGTACCACATGGTGACCTGGTTACACATACATGTATACATTCTTCTTTCTCACATTACATGTTCCATCATAAGTGACTAGGCAGAGTTCCCAGTGCTACACAGCAGGATCCCATTGCTAATCTATCCTGGAGACAACATTCTTCATCTAGTTACCCCAAGCTCTCAGTCCCTCCTACTCCCTCTCCTTCCCCCTTGGCAACCACAATTCTATTCTCCAAGTCTATGATTTTCTTTGCTGTGGGAAGATTCCTTTGTGCCATATATTAGATTCCAGATATGTGATATCATGTGGTATTTGTCTTTCCCTTTCTGACTTACTTAACTCAGTATGAGAGTCTCTAGTTCCCTCCATTTTGCTGCAAATGGCATTATTTTGTTCTTTTTTATGGCTGAGTAGTATTCCTTTGTGTATACATATCACATCTTCTTAGTCTAATCATCTATCAGTGGACATTTGGGTTGATTCCATGTCTTGGCTATTGTGAATAGTGCTGCAATGAACATGCAGGTGCATGTGTCTTTTTTGAGTAGAGTTTTGTCCAGATATATGCCCAAGAGTGGAATTGCTGGGTCATATGGTAGTCCCATGTATAGTTTTCTAAGATACCTCCATACTGTTCTCCATAGTGGTTGTATAAGCATCATTCACACTAACAGTGCAGGAGGGTTCCCTTTTCTCCACACCCTCTCCAGCATTTGTTATTTGTGGACTTATTAGAGATGGCCATTCTGACTAGTGTGAGGTGGTATCTCGTGGTAGTTTTGATTTGCATTTCTCTAATAATCAGTGATGCTAGACTTAATCGACATTTTCAGGACATTACATCCAAAAAAATCAGAATATGCCTTTTTCTCAAGCACACATGGAACATTTTCAAGGATTGATCACATATTGGGGCACAAAGCTAACCTCAACAAATTTAAGAGTATAGAAATTATTTCAAGTATCTTCTCTGACCACAATGGCATGAAACTAGAAATCAACCACAGGAAAAGAAATGAGAAAAAACCTACTACATGGAGACTAAACAACATGCTACTAAAAAACCAGTGGGTCAATGAGGAAATCAAGAAGGAAATTAAAAAATACCTCGAGACAAATGGTGATGAAGACACAACCACTCAAAATCTATGGGATGCTGCAATAGCAGTGCTCAGAGGGAAGTTCATAGCAATACAGGCCTTCCTCAAAAAAGAAGAAAAAACTCAAATCGACAACTTAACCCACCACCTGAATGAATTAGAAAAAGAAGAACAAGCAAAATCTAAAGTAACAGAAGGAAGGAAATCATAAAGATCAAAGAGGAAATCAATAAAATAGAGATTCAAAAAGAAATAGACAAAATCAATCAAACCAAGAGCTGGTTCTTTGAAAAGGTAAACAAAATAGACAAACCTCTGTCTAGACTCATGCAGAAGAGGAGAGAAAAAACCCAAATAAACAAAATAAATGAAAAAGGAGAAGTCACAGCGGATACTACAGAAATAGAAAAAACCTTAAGAGAATGCTATAAACAATTATATGCCAACAAATTAGACAACCTAGAAGAAATGTACATCTTTCTAGAAACCTACAGCCTGCCAAAACCGAATCAATAAGAAATAGATCAACTGAACAAACTGATCACTAGAAGTGAAATTGAATATGTCATAAAAGCACTCCCTACAAATAAAAGTCCCAGACCAGATGACTTCACAGGAGAATTCTACCAAACATACAAAGAGGAACTTATACCCATCCTCTTAAACTTTTTCAAATGGTTGAAGAAGAAGGAATACCTCCAAAGACATTCTGTGATGCCACCATCACCCTAATTCCAAAACCAGACAAAGATACCACCATTTATCAGTTAATGGACACTTCGATTGCTTCTATATCTTAGCATTGTAAATAATGCTGTTATGAATATTAGGGTATATGTAACTTTTTGAATTAGTATTTTTTTCAGATATATACCCCAAAGTGGAATTGCTGGATCACGTGATCATCCTATTTTTAGTTTTTAGAGGACCCCCCCATACTGTTTGCGTAGTGGTTGCACCAGTTTACATCCCCACAAACAGTATACAGGGATTCCCTTTTCTCCACATTGTCTCCAATATTTGTTATTTGTGGTCTTTTTGATGATAGCCATTCTGACAGGTGTGAGGCAATTGATCAATGTGGTTTTTATTTGCATCACTATTCATTGATTAGTGATGTTGAGTATATTTTCATCTGCCTATTGATCACCTGTATATTTTCTTTGAAAAAAATGTCCATTCAGGTTTTCTGCCCATTTTTAAATCAAATTGTTTGCATTTTTGATATTAAATTGTATGAGCTATTTATATATTTAGGATATCAATCCCTTATTGGTCAAATCATTTGCAAATATTAGCTCCTAATTAGGAGGTTGTTTTTTCATTTTTTTTATGGTTTCCTTTATTGTGAAAAAGCTTTAAAGTTTAATTAGGTCCCGTTTGATTATTTTGTTTTTGTTTGCTTTAGGAGACAGATAAAAAAAAATATTGCTTTGATTTATGTCAAAAAGTGTTCTGCCTTTGTTTTCTTCAAGGAATTTTATGGTTTCTAGTCTTACATTTAAGTCTTTAATCCATTTTGAGTTCATCTTCATATATGATTTGAGAAACGTTCTAATTTCATTCTTCTATTTTTTTTTTTTTTTTTTTTTTGTCTTTTTTTAGGGCTGCGCCTGTGGCACATGGAGGTTCCCAGGCTAGGGATAGAATCAGAGCTACATCTGCTGGCCTATACCATAGCCACAGCAACATGAAATATGAGCTGTGTTTGTGACCTACACTGCAGCTTATGGCAATGCCAGATCCTTAACACACTGAGTGAGACCAGGGATAAAACTTCCGTCCTCATGGATACCAGTCCGATTCATTTCCACTGAGCCACAATGGGAACTCCTAATTTCATTCTTTTACACATAGCTGTCCAGTTTTAAATATAACTTATAACTTATTATTGACTCCCATACAATCCCAGACTATTCATTTGAACTTCACATGTATTTTACTGTTTATTCACTTGGATGTTCACTGGGTTCTCAAACTTGACATGGTTGTAACTTAACTCTTGATTTAGGTCTACTCACTAAGCTTGTTTCTTTCTTGGTCTTCTTCATCTCAGTGTATAGAACCTACAATCCACCAGGAATTTAGGTCAGAAAATTGTGAAGTCATTCTTAATTTTTTTTTTTTTTTGCTGACATTTCACATCCGATTCATTAAGAAATCATGTTGGCTCTACTTGTAAATGATATTGAGAACCTGATTACTTCCCAGTATATCTCAGTGCATCACTGACATGCTTGTCTAAATCAGCATCATTTCTCAGCTCACTTATTTAAAAGCCTCTTACTGGTAGTCTCCTTATTTTGATCTATGTTGCCTACTGTTTACTCTTCAACACAGTAGCCAGAGTAATTCTTTTAAAATGGAAGTCACATCATGTCAACTCTCTACTTAAAACTGTCCAAATGCATTCCTTTTGTTCCATAGTAAGTCTATACTTTTAAACCTGACTTACAAGGCCCTACATGATCATGGCACTGTTGTTTCTTTGATGTCATTTTCTTCTACTCTCCCCTTAAGTCATATACTCTCTCTCCAACTTCCTCTCTATTCCAAGAACACAGGGGATCTGTTTCTCCCCTTGAAATTTACATCTGCAGTTCCCACTGTTTGGAATGCTTTTTATCTTTCCACATGTTCTCCTGGATTACTCAGTTATTCTCTGGGTTTCAGATGTCACCTTTCAGAGATGCCTTCCCAGTCCAGTCCCTGTAAAATTGCACCCACATACAAGTCATTTTTTGTGGATATACTCTAAATCACTTGTTTTCAGTGTATTATAAAGCTTTTAAAAAATTCTTTATACTTTGTATTTTGTTTCTTTCATTTCACTTACACATCTCAAATAAGATGCTCAAGAGATACTTTTAAAAAATGAGTTAATGAAAGTGATTGGAACAATCAGGGAACCTGTCAGAGAGTTCAAGGATAGAAAGGGAAGAACATGTTCCCCTAGAGCTGGTTTGAAAGGACACAAAATGGGGTGTGGGGGGTGGGGATGGAGAATAAAGTTTTCTGCTACATTCTTTGTACTATTTTTTTTTAAATTAGTGGATGTGTATGTATTAAATAGCTGCTTATAATTAGGATATTTCAGTTTGCTATTAATTGATGATTAAAATTCATTTATTTGCTATTACTCCTGAATAGTATAAATGTTAACTTTATTTATACTAATATTTATTTCCTTATCTGTGCTTTAAATATATTCCCCTAACATTTCATGTTTTTGGCTCTTAAAAGTTTTTCTTGAATATTATTATTATTATTTGTTGGCACTCTATCTCCTCTCTCAGACTATATGGTCTGCAAAGGTAATTTTGTTTTGTTTTTTGTTTATTATTTTAAATAACCTTGGCATGTAACTCAGTACTTGACACTTAAAAGGAACAAAAAAATTGCTTGTGAAATTTACTTTTAATAAGTATTTGACTCAGTTATCTCTTTTAACATAAATATTTCATACTAAAGGATCCTCCCAATATATGAAATAGGGATTTTTACATCCAAGTAAGTTTTTCTTCAAACGTAAGGGATAGCGAATTCCTGTTGTGGTGCAGAGGAAAAGAATCCAACTAGCGTCTGTGAGGATGCAGGTTTAATTCCTGGCCTCACTCAGTGGGTCAGAGATCTGGCATTGCCATGATCTGTGGTATAGGTAGCAGACGAGGCTCAGATCCCGTGTTGCTGTGGCTATGGTGTAGGCCAGCAGCTACAGCTCTGATTTGACCCCTCTCCTAGCCTTGGGAACCTACATATGCCTCGGGTGCATCGCCCTCCAAAAAAATAATAATAAGTGCTATAAATACTGAATTTTTAAAAAAAATTTTTTGGCTGCACCTGTGTGTGACATGTAGAAGTTCCTGGATCAGGGATCAAACTTGGGCCACAGCAGTAAGCTAAGCCTCTGCAGTGACAACACTGGATCCTTAACCCACTGTGCCACAGAGAACTCCTATAAATACTGAATTTTAATGCAAGAACTCTGAGAATATAGTTTTCTTAAGCTCTCCCTGAGAAAAGTCCTTGGGTCCTCCAGGAAACCAAGGATATATTAGCAAAAGAATTGGCAATAAACATTGAATAGATTTAATTGCAAATCTAAACCAAAATAAAGTGAATATAAGAATAAAAAAGTGGAATGTTAATTTTAAATGTTCTCAGACACAGAAATGTTATAAGAATAATAAAAATTAGGAGAAAGGGGAAGAAATTGGAGCAAACACTGCAAGTAGAACAAACTTACCAATTACCTATGAGGATGGGGATCAAAAATGTCATTTAAACTGACTATTCTGGTAGTGAAAGTATTAGCATATTTAAGAGAACAAAAGTAATCACTTGGCAGAAAGATAATTGTATGACAAAGGAGCAGGAAGGGATGGAAGGCAAGAGGATTAGAGCTAATATTATTGATTTTCATAAAAGATAACATATTCGTTATCTAAAGGAAGGAGGTCTAAAAATATTGTATTACAGGCTAAGTATAAAGTTTACTACTAGAACAAACATATAAGACTTCCAAAATTTCAGAGGAGCTGCAAAAAGAGGCAAAGAACAAATCATACACATACACACATATACATACCTATACGTGTATGTAATTTATACCTGTTTGTAGGCACGTCCATATGTATATAAATTATATAATGTTCAAATATATTATGCAACACATGTTGTTTTGCATGCTAGTTGTTATATAACATAAAATCTGAAAGACTCGCATGTCTTTTTTAATAAATATATAAATGGACTTTATTAAAAGGTAAAAGATTTTTAGCATGAGTCGTAACTCTTTACTATAGAAAAGTAATATTTCTAAAACAAATAGAATTGGAGTAGTTAAATATAGAAAATAGCCTAGGTGTGTCAAGGAAAGACATATTAAAGAAAATAACACGTAATGATCTTAATCTCAGATGATGTAGCATCTAGGCCAAAAGAATTGTAATATTCTTTCCTTTCTCCCTTTCTCCTTCCCTCCCTCCCTTCCTTCCTTCCTTGAAATCTGAATCTTGGAAAGGGAAGGGACTTCCTTCTTAAGGTGGAGTAGCAGAGGAACTAGGAGATAAGAGAATCAAATTTCTTCTAGTTCCTAATTCACCTATGCTTTCCACCATATTTTGTAATCTATGTGAAAGTATAGGCCTTAGGTAACTTGTCCTAATGGTCATAAATTCTGCAGTAAAATTTTCTCTTGAGAGAAGATTGCAGTGTAGTTACCTGCAGTCTAGAAATAGGTCAAGTAACATCCGTTTGTGCTCTGAGCAGATAACACTGAGAGAGAAATCATTTTTAGATAGGGTGGGCCAGATTTGAGCCAATACCATGACCACAAGTAGATCGATAATATACTTACCAGCCCTAAGAACCGTTAGCCACTTAATAATATGGTCTGAGTATTTTCTCTACTGATTTTCTTCAATCATGAATCGCTTCCAGATAAAATTTCAGATAAACTATGACTGTGTGTTTGCATTGCTAGCTTCCCTAGGGAATGTGTGACTGAAGGTCACCACTTCACAGATAGGAAATCATAGAATCTTTTACTGCAGATTCTTATGCTCAAGCTTTGCTCCCTTTCTTGAATGTATTAAATGATGTATATTTTATATTTTTGTTATATTTTTAATCACTAGATGTATTTTTTAAAATTTTTATTGAATTATAGTTGATATATAATATGTTACAAGTGTACAATACAGTGATTCACAATTTTTAAAGGTTATACTCCATTTGTAGTTATTATAGAATATTGGCTATATTCTCCATGTTTCAGAGTGTATCTTTGTATCTTACTTAATATGTAATAATATGTACCTCTTACTCCACTACCCCTATATTAGTCCTCTTCCTTCCTCTCCCCACTGGTAACTACTGGTTTGTTCTTTATATTTGTGAGTGTTTCTTTTATGTTATATTCATTAGTTTGTTGCATTTTTTATTTTTATTTTACTTTATTGGCTTTTGGGGGGGGGGCACAGCTGTCTTATCTGGAAGTTCCCAGGCTACTAGGGGTTGAATCAGAGCTGTAGCTGCCAGCCTAAGCCACCACCACAGCAATGTAGGATCCAAGCCTTGTCTGTGACCTACAGCTCACAGCAGTGCCAGGTCCTTTAACCCACTGAGCAAGGCCAGGGATTGAATCCTCATCCTCATGAATGCTAGTCAGGTTTGTTACCACTGAGCCGCAATGGGACCTCCTGCTGTATTTTTTAGACTCTACATATAAGTGATATGATATAGTATTTGTCTTTGTCTGACTTATTTCACTTAGCATAATACTATCCTCGTCTACCCATGTTACTGTGAATGGTAAAATTTTTTTCTCTTTTAGGGCTGAGTCTTATTCCATTGTGTGTCTATATACACTACATTTTTATCCATTCATTTATTGATGTACACTTAAGTTGCTTCTATATCTTGGCAATTGTAAATAATGCTGCTATGAACATTGGGGTGCATATAACTTTTTGAATTCATGTTTTTGGATTGTTTTGAGATAAATACCCCGGAGTGGAATTTCTGGGTTTTGTGGGAGCTGTGGTTATAGTTTTTTGTGAAACCTCCATATTGTTTTCCTTAGTGGCTGTGTCAATTTACATTCCCACCAACAGTGTATGGGGGTTCCTTTTTCTGTATAGCCTCTCAAACATTTGTTATTTGTGGTCTTTTTGATGATAGCCATTCTGACAAGTATGAGGTGATAGCTCAGTGTGGTTTTGATTTTCATTTCCCTGATGATTGGTGATGTTACACATCTTTTCACATGCCTGTTGGTCATCTGCATTTCCTCTTTGGAAAATTGTCTATTCAGTTCTGCCCATTTTTTAACTGGGTTGTTTGTTTGTTTTTTATGTTGAGTTGTATGAGCTGTATATGTACCCAACATATATTATCCAAATATGTATCCAACATATATTATATGTTGGATGTTAATCCCTAATTGGTCATATCATTTACAAATGCTTTTTCTCATTCAGCAGGTTATCTTTTCATTTTGTCAGTAGTTCTCTTTGGGGTGCAAAACCTTTTAAGTTTAATTATTTTCTACTTAATTTTTAGCTGTCCATATTAAAACAATAAATAGATATATTTTATTTAGATTTAAATATTTTAACATATTAAATATCTCTGATTTTCCTCCCCTTTAGATATTTTGTCAGCCATTTCATTCCTTTGTCTAAAACCACTAGTGAGGTAAAAATTAATTCAAGTTCATTTTTCAGATATTATTTATTTATTTATTTATATTATTTTATTTACTTTTTATTTATTTATTTATTTCATTCCTTCATCCATTTATTGAGCAAATAGTTGTTAAGTATTTTTCCAGGCACAATATCAGAAGCTGAGATATAGTTATAAGTAAGATGAAATTCCTATTTTCTAAAAGACACACAATAAACATACAAACATTTAAATCATCAAGGAATTAAAAATCAGGACAAATACATTATTCACTCCATGAATACTTATTGAACACCTACTATGTGCAGATGTGGTGCTAGCCTTAGGGTGTAAGTGACTATCATTAAAGGCGGGAAATGAAAGTCCTTCAAAGCAGAAGCCATGGAGCTTCACCACCTAGTTTGCATTCCCATCTTCTTTTATTAGCTAGTGACCCTGGACAAATTACTTAGTCTCTATGAATCTCAAGTCCCTAATCTGAATTCTATATGTAAGTGATAGTATTTGATGCTGTTGTCTCATTGTCTGACTGACTTCGCTTTGCATGATAATTTCCATGTTGCTAAAAATGCTAGTATTTCTTTCCTTTTAATGGCTGAGTAATATTCCATTGTGTATATGTACCACCTCTTCTTGATCCACTCCTCTGTTGATGGACATTTAGGTTGTTTCCATGTCTTGGCTATTGCAAAGAGTGCTGCAATGAACTTTGGAGTACATGTGTCTTTGCGAGTCATGGTTTTCTCTGGATAGATGCCCAAGAGTGGGATTGCCATATCAAATGGTAGTTCTATTTTTAGTTTTCTGAGGAATCTCCATACTGCTTTCCACAGTGGTTGCACCCATTTACAATCCCACCAACAGTGTACTAGGGTTCCTTTTTCTCCACACCCTCTCCAGCACTTATTGTTTGTAGGCTTTTTGATGATGACCCTTCTGGGTGGTGTGAGGTGGTACCTCATAGTGATTTTGATGTGCATTTCTCTAATGATGAGTGATGTTGAACATCTTTTCATGTGCTTTTTGGCCATCTGTTTGTCTTCTTTGGAGAATTAGTCTGTTTAGATCTTCTGCCCATTTTTTGATGGGATTGTTTATTTTTGATATTGAGCTATAGGAGGTGTTTATGAATTTTGGAGATGAATCCCTTGTCAGTTGCTTCATTTGCAAATATTTTCTCCCATTCTGTGGGTTGTCTTTTCATTTTGTTTAAGGTTTCCTTTGCTGTGCAGAAACTTTTAAGTTCAATTACGTCCCATTTGTTTATTTTTTATTTTACTGTCATTACTCTAAGAGGTGGATCTGAGAAGATGTTGCTGTTGTTTATGTCAAGAGTGTTTGGCCTATGTTTTCCTCTAACAGTTTTATAGTGTCTAGTCTTATATCTCGGTCTTGAATCCATTTGGAGTTTATTTTTGTGTCTGGTGTTAGGGAGTGTTCTAATTTCATTCTTTTATATGTGGCTGTCCAGTTTTCCCAGCACCACTTATTGAACAGGCTGTCTTTTCTCCGTTGTATATTCTTGCCTCCTTTGTCATAGATCAGTTGACTGTAGGGGCAAGGGCTTAATTCTGAGCTTTCTCTCCTGTCCTGCTGATCTATATTTCTGCCTTTGTGCCAGTACCATATGGTTTTGAGGACTGTTGCTTTACAGTATAGTCTGAAGTCCGGGAGCCTGATTCCACTAGCTCCTTTTTTCTTTTTCAGGATGTCTTTAGCTATTCTGGGTCTTTTGTGCTTCCAAACAAACTTTAAAATATTTTGTTTGAGTTCTGTGAAAAATGTCCTTGGTAATTTGATAGGGATTGCATTGAATCTGTAGATTGCCTTGGGTAGTATAGTCATTTTGATAATATTGACTCTTCCAATTCAAGATTATGGTATGTCTTTCCATCTATTTGTGTCATCTTTGATTTCTTTCATCAGTTTCTTAAGTTTTCAGAGTATAGGTCTTTTGTCTCTCTAGGTAGGTTTACTCTTAGGTATTTTATTCCTTTGGATGTTATGGTAAAGGGGATTGCTTCCCTGATTTCTCTTTCTGATCTTTCATTGTTAGTGTATAAAAATGCCATCAATTTCTGTGTATTAATTTTGTATCCTGTGACTTTGCCAAATTTATTGATGAGTTCTAACAGATTTCTGGTAGAGTCTTTAGGATTCTGTAGGTATAGTATCATGTCATCTGCAAAGAGTGATAGTTTTACTTCTTCCTTTCCAATTTGGATTCCTTTTATTTCTTTTACTTCTCTGATTGCTGTGGCTAGGACTTCTGAAATGATATTAAATAGTAGTGGCAAGAGCAGACAACCTTATTTTGTTCCTGATCTCAGTGGGATTTCTTTCAGCTTTTCACCATTGAGAATGATGTGAGCTGTGGGTTTGTCGTGTATGGCCTTTATCATGTTGAGGTGCATTCCATTATGCCCACTTTCTGAAGGGTTTTTATCAGAAAAGGGTGTTGCATTTTGTCAGAGGCTTTTTCTGCATCTGTTGAGAGGATCATACTGTTTTTAATCTTCAGTTTGTAAATGTGGTGTATCACACTGATTGATTTGTGGATATTGAAGAACCCTTGCATACCTGGGATAAATCCCACTTGATTGTGATGTACGATCCTTTTAATGTATTGTTGGATGTGGTTTGCTAGTATTTTGTTGAGGATTTTTGCATCAATGTTCATCAGTGAAATTGGCCTGTAGTTTTCTTTTTGTGTGGTATCTTTGTCTGGTTTTGGTGTCAGGGTGATGGTGGCCTTGTAGAATGATTAGGGAATGTCCCTTCCTCTGCAGTTTTTTGGAATAGTTTCATAAGGATAGGTATTAGATATTCTCTAAATGTTTGGTAGAATTCACCTTTGAAGCCATCTGGTCCTGGACTTTTGTCTGTTGGAATTTTTTAAATCACAGTTTCATTTTCAGTTCTTGTGATTAGCCCATTCATCTTTCTATTTCATCTTGATTTGTCTTGGAAGATTGTACCTTTCTAAGAATTTGTCCATTTCTTCTAATTTTTCCCTTTTATTGACATATAGTTGCATATAGTAGTCTCTTACGATCCTTTGTATTTCTGTGATGTCCATTGTTACTTCTTTTTCATTTCTAATTTAATTGATTTGAGTCTTCTCTCTTTTTTTCTCAATAAGTCTAGCTAAGGGTTTATCAACTTTGTTGATCTTTTTAAAGAACCAGCTTTTCGTTTCATTGATCTTTTCTATGGCTTTCTTTGTTTCTATTTGATTGATATCTGCTCTGATCTTTATGATTTCTTTCCTTTTACTAACTTTAGGTCTTGTTGGTTCTTCTCTCTCAAGCTGCTTTAGATGTAAAGTTAACTTGTTTATTTGAGCTTTTTCTTGTTTCCTGAGGTGGGCTTGTATTGCTATAAATTTTCCTCTTAGAACGACTTCTACTGCATCGCATAGGTTTTGGAGTTTCTTATCTTTGTTGTCATTTGCTTCTAGGTATTTTTTAATTTCCTCTTTGATTTCTTCAGTGATCCATTGGTTATTTAGTAGCATGTCATTGAGTCTCCACATATTTGTGTTTTTTTCAGATTTTTTTTCTTGTTGTTGATTTCCGGTTGTACAGTGTTGTGGTCAGAAAAGATGCTTGGTATGATTTCAATTTCCTTAAGGTTGGATTGGTAGCCCAGGATATGATCAATCTTAGAGAATGTTCCATGTGCACTTGAGAAGAATGTGTATTCTGTTGCTTTTGGATAGAATGTCCTATAAATATCTATTAAGTCCATCTGGTCTAATGCTTCATTCAAGGCCTGTGTTTTCTTATTGATTTTCTGTCTGGATAATCTGTCCATTGATGTAAGTGGGATAATGTAGTCCTCTACTATTGTTGTGTTATTGTCAGTTTGTCCTTTTAAGGTGGTTAGCAGTTCCCTTATACATTGTGGTGAACCTATGTTGGGTGTGGTAAATATTTAAAATTGTTATATCTTCTTCTTGGCTTGATCCTTTGATCATTATGTAGTGAACTTCCTTGTGCCTTAAAATATTCTTCATTTTAAAGTCTATTTTGTCTGATATGAGTATTGATACTCCAGCTTTCTTTTGATTCCTGTTTGCATGGAGTATTTTCTTCCATCTTCTCACTTTCTATTTGTATATGTCTCTAGAATTGATGTCAGTCTCTTGAAGACAGCATATATATGGGTCTTGTTTTTGTATCCATTCAGGCAGTCTGTGACTTTTGGTTGGGGCATTTAGTCCATTAAAATTTAAGGTAATTATTGATATGTATGTTCTTGTTGCCATTTTATTAGTTGCTGTGGATTTGTTTTTCTTGCTGTTTTTTCTTCCCTTCTTCTCTATTCTCCCTCTTCAGGTTTGATGACTATCTTTAGTGTTGTATTTGAGTTGATTTTCCTTATTTGTTTGTGTGTCAATTGTAGATTTTTGGTTTGCAATTACTCTGAAGTTTTGATTGAGTCTATATATATACAAGGTTGTTTTCAGTTGTTGGTCTCTTAATTGCAAGTGCATCTCCGGTGTCCTGCATTTGTACCCTCCTCATGATTTCTGATTTTGGTGGCATAATTGTGTGTGGAAGATTTTGTATCTTTACTGTATATATACCTTTACTTGTGAGCCTTGTCATTTGTTTAATTTTTATTTCTGGTTGTGGCCTTTTCTTTTCTGCCTAGAGAAGTTCCTTTAGTATTTGTCATAAAGCTGGTTTAGTGTTGCTGAATTCTCTTAGCTTTTGCTTATCTGCAAAGCTTTTGATTTCTCTTTCAAATCTGAATGAGAGCCTGGCTGGGTAAAGTAATCTTTGTTGGAGGTCTTTTCCTTTCATCACGTTAAGTATATCATGCCACTTCCTTCTGGCCTGCAGCGTTTCTGCTGAAAAATCTGACGATTACCTTCTCGGGGTTCCCTTGTATATTATTTGTTTCTTTTCTCTAGCTGCTTTCAATATTTTCTCTTTGTCTTTAATTTTGGTCATTTTGATTAATATGTGTTTTGGGTTGTTCCTCCTTGGGTTTATTTTATGTGGTACTCATTGCACTTCCTGGATTAGAGTGAGGGCTTCCTTTCCCAGGTTAGGGAAGTTTTCAGCTATTATCTCTTGGAATATTTTTTTCTGTCCCCTTCTCTCTCTTCCTTCTGGCACCCCTATAATATGGATATTGGTGCATTTAACATTGTCCCAGAATCTGAGACTCTCTTCATTTGTTTTCAATCTTTTTTTCCTCTTTTCTGTTCTGCATCCATGATTTCCACTAATCTGTCCTCCACCTTGCTTATTCATTCTTCTGTCTCCTGTATTCTGCTGTTGGCTGCTTCTAATGAATTTTTTATTTCAGTTATTGTATTTTGCATCTCTTCTTGTTTAAGTTTTATATCTTGTATCTCTTTGCTCAGTGTTTCCTGTAAGTTATCCATCTTTGCCTCCAGCTTATTTCCAATGTCTTGCATCATCTTCAGCATCACTCTGAAGTCTTTTTCCTGGAGGCTGACAATCTCCCATACACTTAGCTGTTTTTCTGGTTTTTTTTTTTCTTTCTCCATCATCTGGGTTATAGTTCTCTGTCTTTTTATTTTTATAGGTTTTTGGTGTGATTATCTTTTTACAGATAAGAGAGTTGTAGTATCTCTTACTTCTGGTGTCTGCCCCCGTTCTGGCTGAAGTTGGTACAGGGTCTTACTGTGGGTTTCCTGATGGGAGGGACTGTGCCTGCCCACTGGTAGGTGGAGCTAATTCCTATCCCTCTGGTGGGTGGGGCTTTGTCTCTGGGTGAGAGGAAAGGTGGCCTTTTTACTGATGGGCAGGGCTGTGATCCCATCTGAATTGTTGTTCCAGAGAAATGCAAGCTGATTAATATTCCCAAGGGCTTTGCTTCCAATGCCCTTCCCCCACAACAAGCCACATTCACCCCCTGTTTTCCTAGGAGGTCCACCAAGAACTGCAGTCAGGTCCAACCCAGATTCCTATGTAGCCTTTGCTTTCTCCTGTGAACCAGTGCATGCAAAAGTCTGTGTGTGCCTTCCAAGAATGGAGTCTCCACTTCTCCCAGTCCTGTGGAGCTCCTGCGCTCAAGCCCTACCTGCCTTCAATGCCAGATGCCTCGGGGGCTCTTTTTCCCAATGCCAGATCCCCAGGCTTGGGGACTTGACGTGGGGCTCAGAACTCTCATTCCTGTAATTGAGTCTCTGTGATACAGTTACTTTCCCATCTGTGGGGCTTCCCACCCAAGATGTATGGGGTTGCTTATATCATGTAATTGTCCCTCCTACTTCCTGATGTGGCCTCCTTTTTGTCTTCTGGAGTAGGATATATTTTTGAAAGTTTCTGGTCCATTTGGTTGAAGATTGCTCAGTATTTGGTTGTAATTTTGTTGTTTTTAGGAGAGAATTTGAGCTCCAGTCCTTCTATTCCACCATCTTAATCCCCTCTCTCAGATATTATTTAAATTAATACATTTTAATTATTAATTTAGATAAAGAAAGGCTGTACCTCTTTGAGGTTTTCAATCTTGGAGAAGAAAAAAAAGGAGACAAATGAATTAACATGTATATGCAGTAACAATAATGTCAAATAATGTGAATGAAAACAGTCTTATCAGGTGCAATTAATATTTGAGGTGGAATTGGAACTGAAAATTGGTAGATACTTAGGTATAAGCTAGACCATCATGGACAAAAGACAAAGATCCAAGCTTTCACTGGAGACCTAACATATGAAGAGTTCTGCATAATTAAGGAACAAAAACAAACATGAGTATTTTCTATAGTTTAAACTGTGTGAATGAAAGAAATGCTTCTTTTCTAAAATGATCTAGCAGCTCCACTTGCAGTCTGAAATGCATCCCTGTTCATAGCTCATCAGGACTTAATAGAGTCAGATTATATTCTAGTACAATAGGAAGCCACTAGGTGGTTCCTAGAAGGGCTGTACCATTATTGAATTTGTATTTCTAAAACACTCTCTCTGACTACTCTATGCAAATCACTACAGTTAGGTGGCTATTGTGACATTAGTTTGGATGAGACACAAAGCACTGGACTAGAGGAGCAGCATGCTGTAGTAATGCCATATAACAATGATCTCAAAAATCACAGGCATTTATTTTTATCACTCATGGTTCTGCAGGTAGACAGAGAGCTCCAGATCTCGCCTCATGCCTTGTGTACAGGTCTGTTTCATGCGTCTTCTTTTTCTCATGGAACAAGCAGCCTCCCCAGGTATGTTCTTTTCAAAGTAGATGATTAGAAGTACAAAAGTATAAGCCAAATTATGTAAGTACATTAAAGCCTCTGTCAAGTGGGGCATATGTTATATCTACCTACATTCCATTAACTATGGCAAATCATTTGACCAGCAAAACATTGGGTAAGGAAATAAAATCTGACTACTCTAGTGGGAGGTACTGCAAAATTATATTGCAAATAATGTATATGTATAATTCTATAATGGACAGTGTTTGAAGAATATAATCTAAGGGATTATTTTCCTAGGTTGTATATAAAATGTATTTTTCAGGTGTATATCAGGGGGTTATAAATGATGGTTACCTCAGTTCTGGCATAAACAACTGTGTAGATGCAAATGTCACTTACTGATAGAAGGAGAGTAGAGTAGAAGCAAGTCAGGGCTAAGAAGAGGGCCAATATTTTGGTTTGGAATATGTCAGTGAAATAGACAGGAGATACAGGTAGTCAGTAGTGAGAAGTGTAGTTAAGTCTGGAGTTGTTGGCATTATCAGTGGTGTGCTTTTCTCTCTCTCTCTCTCTTATTCCCTACCTCCTTCCCTCCTTCTCTCTCTTTCCTTCCCTTCCTCCCTTCTGTTTTTCCCCCCTTTTGTTGCTTATTTTACAAGAATAAGGAGAATAAAATTATAGAAGCAGCAATGGGGAAAACCATGTGCTCTACGTCTCTACCCTGAAGTATGAAACAAGTGGGAGAATAAATGCCTATACTAAAGAGAAATTTCAGGAAAAAAGACTGCAGGACCAGGCAGTCAAACCAAAGTAGGGGAATCAGGGGAGGGATTTAGGAGGACTAAGATTTGGGTCAAATAAAGGGATATATGGAGCATGATAAAAATGAGATTTTGATAAACAAATGACTTGAGAAATTTAGAAGTCCAGTTCTGATGAACTTAAAATGTAAAACATCATTCTTTTGTTTATGCCCCTAACTTTTAAAATATATATTCTAGAAATGCATGACACTTCAACATATTTGTAAAAGAATAATCACCATTTTAGTTTTAGTACATTTTTTAAATTCATATGGATATATCATCCTCTACTAAGTTTATAATAAGTCAGTTGGTATGGAAATTTATAAGTGGAAAATTAATGTTCTTTTTTTATCCTTGTCAAATTCTACTCTTTATGGTAACCAGTAATAGCAGTTTGTGAATTCTTTTATATGTTTCTTTATGCTTGTCTATATGTACTTGTATATAGGGCTTTTTCTACTTTTCCTGTTTTTCTTATATAAACTTGCTTTAGTCACTTGATAGTATATCTTAGAATATCCCTCCAAGTCAATAACATAGATATATCTTCTTGTATGTGATAACTCTTTAATACTTCATTATTTGTACAATATTAATTCAATCTTTCTCTGAATGATGAACATACACATTTTAAGAGTTAGTATTTTTATTGTTTTTATTTTTATTTATAAACAATGCTTTCATAAATGCTTTGTGCATTGGTCCTTATACACTGAAGCTTTTATGTCTGCATGATAGATTTTCAAAGCTACCAAAATTTCTGCTTCAAGAAGAGATGTTTTTTTAAAAATTGTAGTACACATTGCTAGGTTATTTAATCTGAAATTTATAGCAACTCACAGTTCCACCAAAAATATATGTGTATCCATTTACCAGTATCATTTCTGGCATTGGTTGTGATTGCTTTTATTATTATTGATCTTATCTCTTTAAAAAAAGTAGTTTTTTTTGATGACTGCATTATATATGTATTTCAAAAATATTTCCTTTTCTCTTAGTGTACTAGACATTAAGAAATACATTGGTAGTCAATATTAGAATAATACCAGCCTTCCTGGAGTCTAGTAGAACAGAAGTTAGTTTATTATTAATTAACAAATTTATTGTCACAAATGCCTTAAGAGAAAAAAAAGCACACATGGCGCTAAGGAATATTGTCTGCTAAGATTTCCCAGAGGATGTAATACCTAAGCCAAAAAATAATAGATGAGTAGGAATCAGCCAGGTTAAAGGAGAGATGAGGTAGAGAGAACCCTTTCAAGCAGAGGAAGTAAATCAAATGTTAAGGCCAAGAAGAACTGGAGAACCTGGTTAGCACAGCATGAGAAGTAAAGGAGAGTACTTTAGTGAACAACAGTTTGCCTTTTAAGCCAAGTTAAGGAGAAATTTACAATAACAGTAAGAAAACACTGGAAATATTTATGCAGGAGAGTGATATGACAAGATTTGTATTTTGGAAAGATCTTTTGGTTTGTACTATGTAAAACTGGTTAAACAAGTGTGGAGACAATTGACACAATTCAAAAGAGGGACCCTGGAACAAGGTTGTAGAAAAGAAAATGGAAAGCAACAAATAGAGTTGATAAATTGGGAAAGGCTTTATGTTTAATTAGATGAGCTGATTAAGTAGAGAAAAAAGATTCAAAGTTCCCAGATTTCTCATTGTAAATATTTGATTGGATGGTGGTTCTGTTAGCTAAGAAAGAATATACTCTAGCTCATAACCAGAAACCAAATTTAATGGGTTTAATTTTAAACATGTTGAGTTTGAGTGCTGCCAGTGGTCTTAGTAGAGCTGTCTAATTGGTATCTGGGTAGATGTGTCTGGAGCCCAGGGTTTAGCTTTCTGTTGGAGATGAAAGTTTTTCCTTCCTTTGACCCCTTTGTTGAAGATAAATTCCCAAAGTGAGTCAAACGTTCATAAATATTTTTATGGATCTTGGTGTTCATTACTATAAGTTTTACAAAAACACTTTCTTACATTCCTACCGGTAATATATGACTATACCATTTTCACCTCATAATTGCTGTCATTGAATAATGCTAATATGTTAATAGAATTTTTCTTTGAATAAGTGACTAGACACAGATTTGTCTTAATGTTTTTTTTGGTTTGTTTGGTAAACAAAATATGTTTATTCATCAATAATGGCAGAATCATCAATTTTAACTGGAATGTATAGTTTATAAAGTTAAAAAGAGCAATAAAATAACATTTAATAGAAAGCTTTGTTTTAGGATCATTGATGACATCTTTCAAGTTTGTAACATAAAGCCAGGCACTTTAAGTAGAAGAGTATATTTCTGCATATTGCAAACCATATTTCTTTGTGGGAATATGTTTGGCAACGTTTGCTTAGTTCATAATCTCTTATCATCCTGTGTGTTCAAATAGAAATGAATTTGCCAGCAAATTTCTACTAATTTTTTGGTCATGCAGTCTTCATGAGTGATCGTAAAAGTGTCTGCATAAGCTAATTTTCACCTCAATCACCTTTACTGGTAGATATTCAATCCAATCCCATTCAAACTCTTAGCTGAAGCATATAAGTGAAAAAATCACTTTCCCTGTAAAAATAGAGTCTAAAACTTACAAAATATAATTATCTAGGCAAATAAAGCAAAACAATGTAGCCTAAATAATTACCAAGAAACAGTGTGAAAACTATCTATACTTTGCTTCAAAATAACCCATGCTGGAGTTCCTATTGAGGCTCAGCCGTTAACGAACCCAACTAGCATCCATGAGGATGTGGGTTCGATCCCTGGCCTCGCTCAGTGGGTTAAGGATCCGGCATTGCCATGAGCTGTGGTATAGGTTACAGACAGGGCTCAGATCCTGCATTGCTGTGGCTGTGATGTAGGCCGACAGCTGCAGCTCCAATCAACCCCTGGCCTGGGAACTTCTAAATGCCATGGGTGCAGCCCTAAAAAAGCAAAAACAAAAAAAAAACCAAACCAAACAAAACAAAAAAATCCATGCTGCCACATCATAGGTAGAAAGACAGCAGTTAGTAACCAATGGCATATAGGCATATATTGATAAGTATTTCTGTGTTATACATACAGGTGAGTTGTAACCTTAGGCGATTTCAAATCTACTGTACATGTTTCAGTTCATTGAATCCATGGAACTCTCACTAGAATTGATGAATACCAGAATTCAGCTCATTAATATGTCCTCTGAGTGTCCTCGAATAGTATTTCTGAGTTTCTTCTGTATGTTAAGTACTTTTCTAGATGGTATGGATACAGAAGAAAATGTGATGGACAAAAACCTTGCCATCAAGGAGACTGTATTCTATTAAGGGAACAGGAGAGTAAACAAATAAAGAAAACAATAAATAAATAAGCTTATTTCAAACTGCCATAAGCACCTTTTAGTAACATTATAGGATAAAAAGAATTTTAGATAGAATGACTTCTCTAAGATGTTAGCATTTACAGTGAGTCTTGAAGATAAGTGCGAGTCAGCAATGCTAATTATAAATCACAGGGGAAAGGTCAAGTAGACAAATGAATCTATTAGTGTGGTGCTGAGGGGAACAAAACAGAGGTATAAATTTTAAAGTCATAGTACATAGTGCTATATAAATCCATGGAAATATCATCATTCAGGAAGAAAATATTGCTAGAGAAGAGATCAGGGTTCAAAACAAATCCTTGGAGCACAACATTATTTTGTGTAAGGGTACTTAATGCATTAAAAATCTAAGGAGCCACAAGGAAAACTGAGAAGAATATGGCATCTTAAACCTAAGGAGGAGGAACTTCATCAACTGTGTTGCCTATGACAGAAATTTAGAATAACAGAGTTTTTTCTTTTGCCTTGGGCAGTAGGAAAGTATTTAGCAATCACTGAAGTAATTTCAGTGGAGAAGTGAGGAAGAAAGCAAAGTCAGAGTAGTTTAAAGAGTAAATGGTAGATTTAGATAGATCTAATTCTTAGTGAATGGAAAATATTTGTTGTTGGCATGATAACTGGAGGAAGATATAAGCTTAGGGAAGAGTATAATGATAATGCAGAAAAGAAAAGGAGATAAATTTTTTGAGCAAATGAGAGACTATAGGATCTAGTGTTCAAGTGCAGAAATTAATGCTATATAGGAGCAAGGATACTTCTTTTATAAAAGAGAAGGAAAAATTATATGATACAGAAGACTTTATATATTTGGTGATGGAAAAATGAGATAGTATTTATCTAATTGTTTTTTGTTCAGTCAATAAGGATTGATGTCATGGCTGAAAAAGAAAAAAATAATTTTTTGTGGTTTGATATTGTCATCTTGAAGACTGGGAAAATAAATTCATGGGTGAAATGTAGAATAATGGCTTGGTAGTGCTAACTTCCTACCTGCAATCTGGGTTCAAGAATATAAAGTGAGTATAGGCAATAAGGTTCTATTTTCTCCATTTGTATTCATGTGTTGGGGTCCAGGTATGGAATAGATTGGATTTGGGTTTTAACCTAATTGTTTTTTTTGGATATATTCAAAGGAGATAGAAGGAACTGGGAAGTGTGATAGGTGAATTGAGAAGTATGATTCTCATGGTGGATCACTGACCTGTAGCTGAGTAAGGAAGAAAGCAAGCACATTAACAGGGGCAAGAGAGCAGAAACAGCTCAACCAATAGTTTATAGATATTTGTGAAATTGAAGTTGGAGGACAGGTGTTAGGGACCAGGGAAAAATAGATAGTAGTTGTTAGAGAGAATGGAAATCAGAATGAGATAACAATGAAAATTTAGTTAATTCATTACAAAAGAATAGTGTTGTCTATCAGAACCTCAGGCCCAGAGATGCACATACAAGGCAATAAAGAATGTACATATTTAAAGTGCTGGATGCTTGTATTTATTTTTATTTTATTTTGTTTTATTTTGTCTTTTGTCTTTTTGGGGCCATACTCAGGCATATGGAGGTCCCCAGGCTTTGGGTCTAATTGGGGCTGTAGCCACTGGCCTACACCACAGCCACAGCAATGCAGGATCCAAGCCATGTCTGTGACCTACACCACAGCTCACAGCAACATCGGGTCCTTAACCCACTGAACAAGGCCAGGGATTGAACCTGCATCCTCATGGATGCTAGTCAAATTCATTTTCTCTGAGCCATGACAGGAACTCCAAAGTAAAGATATTCTTAAAAACCTAAGACTAAATGTAAATATACTTCTAATATTGCGGGTACATTTTTAGAAGAAATTTAATAACAGAATCCCTAACTGAAAGGAGATACAAATATTAAAATCCATTTCCCTTTACCAACCACACAAGAGGTAGAAACAAAGTAGAGCTTTAAAATT
Organism: Sus scrofa; assembly: GCF_054392235.1. Taxonomy (NCBI): domain Eukaryota; kingdom Metazoa; phylum Chordata; class Mammalia; order Artiodactyla; family Suidae; genus Sus; species Sus scrofa. Next base: position 167,573,920 of record NC_139395.1, read on the forward strand.
TCAATTGATACAGAAATATTCTCAGACCAGAAACATCAACCATAATAAAGATTTTTGTTATTAACCATAAATGGCAAAGATGATTTTATTCTTTGTTACCTTGTAAACGTGTATGTGTGTGTGTGCACCTATGTAAGATTATATACGTGTGGTATTGAGAGAAAGAGGAGTGGGTGCAGATGAGTGGTCCTATACCTTTTTGATAAATTTCTATGCTGTATCAATCCTGTAGGGTTAGTACTTTGTGTATGGCTGTCAGGAGAATGTGATGCTTGAAACTGAGATTTCTCTGTGAAGAAACTAGGAATCTTAGAACTCTGGATTCAACCAGAGAGGGAATATCATGACGATTACTATTGAAGCAGGATGAAAATTTGTTGAATGTTTCTAAGGTAGTCTTTATTATAATGGATTTTTGTTTAAACTCTTCTTTTCTAATATTAGAATTTAAAACTGATTTTCCATATCTGTACTGATTTAGTTACATCCTACGTATTTTCATGTTCCATTTTAGTTGCATTTCATTTAAAATACTTTCTAATTTATCTGGGGATTTCTTATTTAACCTATGGTTATTTAGAGTATGTTGTTTAATTTCTAAATATCTGGAGCTTTTCCAGATAATTTATGGTTATTGACTCCTGATGTAACTACCTTGACATCACATTACATAGTCTATAAATTTATTCTTTTGAGTTGTATTAAGACATATAGTTCAGGATATGGTCTCTTTTGATAACTGTTCCAGCTACATCTATGTATTCCATAGATGTTGGGTGTAAAGTTTTCTAAGTATGTATTAGACCAAGACAGTTGATGGTTTTATTCAAATATTCTATATTCTTGTTGATATTTGGAAATAATTTTAAATTACCAAGAAAGAGTGTTAAAATATCTCATTATATTGTAGGTTTTTTTTTTTTCCCCTTTTAGTTCTGCCAGTTTTCATTTTGGTATCCTGAAGTGCTTTGATTAGGTACATACCTTAGGATCATTATGTCTTTATGATGAGATTGACCCTTTTATTATTAGAAAGTGTTCCTCTATCTCTGATAATAGTCCTTGAGTTAAAATAGAAATTTACCCTAAGTGAAAACCATATCAGCTTCTTTCATTTGTGGGTCCATTTTGACTGATTCAGTTTTCTCTTGACTATGGATAATGTTTTCCTGTTTCTTTGTTTGTCTAGTAGTATTTTATTGTGTATCAGGTATTGTGGGTGATTTATTATAGATATTGTATGTTCTGTTATCTTCCTCAAAAGAGTGGTGATTTTGCTCCTCAGTTAAAGTTAGATCATCCTGAGCATGTGAATGATTGGTTTCATATGATAAAGGGTTGGTTTCATATGGATAATTTCATATGGATAATTTCATATGGAAGGATGGCTTATTTTGATTTTGCTCTTAGTCTTAAGAATATCTTTCATCCTAGGCTGATATATTTTTACTTTAAAGTGTCCTGTGGCTTTAATAAAATGCTCCACTTTAAAAATATTCACTGCTGCTGGATTTTGGCAGTTTGTCATATGTCTGTGTAATTTAGAAGTTAAGCCACGTTTTGAGATTTTAGAGCTTTCCTCTCTGTGCCTACCTCCCTTCTGTCACTTTTCCTTTTAATTTCCAGTGTGGCCATCCCTAAATACTGTCCTTAGAAACTATATCCAATCTCTTAGGATAGAACATGATAGAAGATAATAGGAAAAGAATGTATATATATGTATGACTGGGTCACTATGCTTACTGCAGAAATTGAAACAACACTGTAAATCAATTACACTTTAATAAAAACAAAAATTAAAAAATTAAACCAATAGACTTTGATTTTTTGTTCAAGTCCATACTGTCTCAGCCATGCAGACAGGGAAATGAGCCATGGGGGAAAAACATAAACATAGATCTTCATTCAGTGTAATTTCCTTCTTTCTTGATTGAATCACTTCAATTATAGCCTGCCTTTGGGCGTTCCCTATGGCCTTGAAATAATTGTTTTTTAAATGTTTAGTTCAGAGTTTATAGATGTTCTTAATGGAAGGAATAGTCTGATGCAAACTATTTCTGCATTATTGGAGCCAAAACTAGTAGGAAAATGGACTTCGGAATAGCACAAGTTGATTAATTTACTTTCGTTGACTAAATGTTTACTTACTACCCAATATGCTAGGAAAGGTTCCAGGTATTAGAAAGGATAAATGAAACCCTTGCTTTAGTTTGTCGGGAAGGAAAGACTCTTTAATAATAGGAAGGAAAGAGTCCCCCAAGTGTCTATGATGCAGCATGAGAAGTGCTGAGAGAAATACTTCCGAGGGCTATGCCAGCACAATTCAGGGAAACAACACTACCTAGTCAAGTTTTCCTAAAGGAGGTCATAGCTAGATTGGATCCTTGATAAAGATGTCAAGGATCTACATAAGGAATCGTATGAGAAGTTCCCTTGAGGCTAAGGACCAGGCATGCTGCGAGTGTGGTGTGGGTTCAGTCTCTGGCCCTGGAACTTCCCCATGCAATGGCTGTGGCAAAAAAAAAAAAAAAATAGAAGAAGAAGAAGGTTTGTGAAAATTATGAGAGTCACGAGGGAGGAAATTTTAGACAAAGGCAACATACAAACCAAAAAAGAATGAAATTTGTTTTGAAAATGGCAGATGAACATGATCAATAAGTTTAGTTATAAAGATGGCAAAAGATGTTCTTAGGCTAAGCAATTAGCACATAGTTTCTCTATTGATTATAACTACAGCCCTTGGCACTATGTACTGTTAGGATTCCCCCATTTTTCAGTTGAAGATATTGATGTTTAGAGAGAAACTAATTTGCACAGGCTAATCAGTTCGTAAGTACAGGGTTATGATCAAACTTACTGTCTTTGATTTCAGGTGCCACATACTTATTACTCCTCTGAAGAGTTTAAAAGTAAATAGAAAAACCTGAATAATTTAAAAAAGGTCAGTGTCTTTATTAGATCAGAATTTTGGAAAAATTAGTTTTATCGCTATATGAAAGTTCACAGAGGAAAGAGATTAGAAGAAAAGTTACTAAATTCTACACATAGCACTTTATAAAAGCATTTAAATGAAACCACAATTCATTGCTTTTATCCCTCCCTCTTTCTCCCATCCCATTTTATAAAACACTACATAATATACATTTGGGAACATTCTGGTTAACTTCAGTGTCCAAAGATAGATTCTGTATTCTCCAGTTGGAGTACAGTTGACTTACAAATTTGTGTTAGTTTCAGTTTCAGATGTACAACAAAGTAAATGAGTTGTACATATACATATATCCATTCCTTTACAGATTCTTTTCTAATAGATTATTATGCAGTATTGAATAGTTTACCCTGTGCTATACAGCAGGCCCTTGTTACCTATCTGTTTTATATATAGTAATATGTATATGTCAGTCCCAACCGCCTAACTTATCACTTCCCCCCTCATTTCCCCTTTGGTGACCATAAATTTGGTTTCAAAATCTTTGAGTCTGTTTCTGTTTTGTAAATTCTTTTGTAGCATTTTTATTAGATTCCATATTAGTGATCTCATATGATATTTGTCTTTCTCTGCTTGACTTAACTTCACTTAGCATGATGACAAGAAAATTGGACAGCTACATATAAAAGAATGAAATTAGAATATTCTCTAATACCACACACAAAAATAAACTCAAAATGGATTAAACACAAGACCAGATGCTAAAAAAAAACTCTTAGTGGAAAGCATAGGAAAAACACTTTTTGACATAAATTGCAGCAATATTTTTCAACATACCTGCTGGAGTAATGAAAATAAAAATGGAAATTAAAAAATGAGATCTAATTAAGCTTAAAGGTTTTTGCACAGCAAAGGAAACCATGAACAAAAAGAAAAGAAAACCACAGAATAGGAAACAATCTTAGCAAAAGATTCTGCATTCTTAGCCAGTTTCAGATCAAGGTTTGTTCTGGTGACTGCTTCTTCCATCATCTTCCTCTTCTTTGGTGGTCACATATAGTGGATGCAGTTAGAGGCAGGCTAAGTGTCAGTTACTCCTTTTGGAGGGGTTTAGGTTAAAAAAAAAGTCAATGATGTTATTTTCGGATAGCACTGACACAGACTCTCAGCCATTTACACAGTAGGAATGGAATTTAACATGGCGTGAAAAAAAACCCAAATAAAACATTTAAGAAATGGGGTTTTAAGTAACATACCCAGTTTGAGTCTACCCACAAGGTCTTCTGGTTCCTGCTTCGGTTCAATAACTATAAAACGCATGTGACATTTTGTGTTTGGGGCATTACTTTATTTATTGAGTTCTATCTTTAAAATAATTCTTTGTAGAAAATTTTCTAGATAATTGATGTTTACACTTTCCACATCTTGAAGAATGAGGTATCCCTGATGACATAAAATGAATGAAATAATTTAGGTTAAGAACAGACTACTTAGGTTTGAATATTTTGAATCATCACATCCCAGCTGTGTAGCTTTGTGTTAATTTTCAAACTTTTTCTTCAGTTTCTTCATCAAAATACCAAAAAAAAAAAAAAACATTAGAATGCTCTCTTATGAGATCTTTGTAAGGACTGAATGGGATATAAATATAAAGAACATTAAATATTGTAAATGTCCTAATATTATTGCAAATGCTCACAATTTTCCATGAAATTTACTTAAAGATACTGAGTTTATTATTAATCTATTCATCCTTTAGTTTATTTTAACTGATTTTATTGTTGAAAAATTCTGGTTCCAGATCCATAAGATCCTATAATCATGTCAAAATATTTTTTTTATGTTTGTCTGAAATCAACTTTTTTTTTTCATCAGGGGAGTCACTTGTGAAGCTTTTACTAATTTGAAATACCAATTTGAATAGAGAGAAGTAGCTTTAGATGCAACTTTGAAATAAATTGGGGTGGATAGCTCAAATAAATATATTTTTTTCTGTCTTAATGGGATCTGTTAATCTGCCTATATTCATTCCTAGGGCTGCCATGACATATTATCACAAACTTGGCGGCTTAGAAAAACAGAAATTTATCTTCTTACAATTCAGGAGGCCAGAAGTCTGAAATCAAGATGTTACAAGGGTTGGTTCCTTCTGGAGTCTCTGAGTCTGTTCCATTTCTCTCTCCTTGCTTTTGGTGGTTACTGTCAATCTTTGGAACTCCTTGGCCTATAGATGAATAAATCTGGTATTTGTTTCCACCTTCACACCATCTTCTCTCTGTAACCACATTTCCTTTTCTTTCTTTAATAAGGATACCAGTCATTGAATTGAGGGCCAACTCTAAATCAAGGATGACCCCATCTCAAGATCTTTAACGTAATTACACCTACAAAGATGCTATTTTCCAAATTAAGTCATATTCATAGGTACCAGGCTTAGAGCCTAGACATATCTTTTAGGGGACTGTTATTCAGCCCACTGCACTGGCAAATGCTAGATTTGGGGAATTGTTATAAAATGTTAATATGCCGATGACAGCATAATAATTGACTAGGCACTAAAGATACATGAATTAAATATAAATTGTTGCAAGTGCAATTGAGTTGTAAAGAAAATAAACTATATGTATTAAATGATTTGCTATTTGATAGAGCATTTAATAGAACTCTAAATTTTCTAGATGGAGGAATTATACACTGAGATAGGTGATGTTTCCCATTCAGGAGTCAAAAATTGAAATATTCAGGGGAGTTCCCATCGTGGCTCAGCAGTTAGCGAATCCAACTAGGATCCATGAGGATGTGGGTTTGATCTCTGGCCTTGCTCAGTGGGTTAAGGATTAGGCGTTGCCATGAGCTATGCTGTGGCTCTGGTATAGGCCGGCAGCTGCAGCTCTGATTGGACCATTAGCCTGGAAACCTCCATATGCTGTGGATGTGGCCCTAAAAGAAAAAAAACCCAACCAAACAAAAATAAATATTCAAATGGAATTTAGAATTATTTATTTCAACCCAATTCTCAATCTTATCATGGGAGCTTGCATAAAAGAGAAACGATTCTCTGTATTATGTGCTGCATTTTGAATTCCGTTAAGTCAGTTTACATATTTGTTTAATGAAAAGAATGTGGACCTTGCAGTTCAGCAGAGTGGGGTTTGAATGTCATATCACCACTGTTAGCTGTGTGATCCCAGGAAAGTAAATTAAGCCTTGGTGTCCCAGTTTCCTCATCTGCAAAATGAGTGTGTTAATGCCAACTTCCCAGATGATTTTATCATGCTATTTGAGCAAAAGTGAGAAATTATATAAAGGGGGCATGATGTAGAAGTTCTCAGTAACGTGAAGTTCTTTCCTGTACTTGTTTGTTAAAGTGGTGCCCAATCTGATTAGACACAAAACTAAACTAAACAACTAAACTAATGAAAAACAAAAGGCATTTTTAATTGGTATTTTTCATATTATCTCTCTCCATGCAACTTGGAATAGTTGATGGATGACTACTCATTAGTCTTACCAACATCTGTTTGTGTTAGATAAAGGATATAGCAAAATTCAACCCCCCCACTCACATACACACATACACAAACACTCTATGCCTTAATTTTTCACAAGTAGAGTCATACTATAGACCCAATCACATAGCTATATATGGTGATCTCTTTTATTGTAAAAAGTGAAATTCGGTCCAGTTGCTGTGCTTATGACAGTTGACTCCAATTGACATTTGTTTTGTTTATTTTTATAAACAGGAAATTGAGGCATGGTCAAAGTAATCATACCCTGACAAATCTTAAGGCTTGTAAAAACTCTTGCCAAGTTTGTAGAAACATTTATGTATGTTCTTTTTCAATCCACGCTGTTGGTGCCTTGTGACAGTTTTAAGTTCCCAAGAGTGTGGGGAGACTGACTAGCTGTCAGGAAGACTTATAAGGAGGCTTTTATGTTAGTGATTTGCAGAAACTCAGGGCACAAGCTTTAATCTTTCAGGTGCAAAAACTTGATCTTGGTAATGACCCAGAAATCAGACTTAGGGATTATGACTCCTACTTGTTAACGGAAGAAAAAACTGAAATACATGAACAAAAAGACTAATTTATTGAGCGAATGGGCTATATTGCTTTTTGATGAGAATTTTGGCAATATTTATTAAGAAACTTTATCATATTGATATACATTTATTTATAGCTGTATGTAATAAGGAAATCAGAGCCCCACACTTGCATATAATCATGTTCCTTTAAAATTATAAGTCTAATAGGAATATTCATGTTTACTAAACATATTTATAACAGAAAAAATTAAAACTGCTAAATGTTTAGGAGTTCCTGCTGTGGTGAGTGGGTTAAGAATCAGACTGCAGTGGCTCAGGCTGCTGGGGAGCTGCAGGTTTAGTCCCCAGCCGGGTGCTGTGGTTAAGGATTCAGCATTGCCACAGATATGACATAGGTCACAGCCACAGCTTCCTATGTCACAGCCACAGCTTCGATTCAATCCCTGGCCTGGTAACTTCCATATGCCAGAGGTATAGCCATAAAAAACAAAACAAAACAAAACAAACAAAAACAAAACCCTGCTAAATGTTTAAACATAAGATTAGAACAGTACTTTTCAAACTGTGTGCCCTAATCCATTATCGTTCATGGAAACCATTTACTGTGTTGCAAAAAGCAGATATTTACAAATTTCCGCAGTTTATAAATGAGAGAATTGAAGCACAGAGACACTAAATAAAGTATCTAAAGCCCCATTGTTAGCCAGAGGAAGCTGACCTTCCTGACTCAAAAATCTCACATGCCTTTATTAGAGTCAGGTGATTCTAGAAGCTGATATGTTATTTGCTGATGTAACATGGGCCTTACATAAGGGAAACTGTGGCCATGTGTATATGAAGGTGGTTTGGAGTGGGTGAGAGAGGTTGGCTATCAAGGGAAGAAATAGGAAGAGTTTTCATTCTTTTTTTTTTTTTTTTTTGTCTTTTTATCTTTTTAGGACCACACCTGTGGCGTATGGAGGTTCCCAGGCCAGGGGTCCAATCTGAGATGTAGCCACTGGCCTATGCCAGATCTACAGCAGTGCAGGATTTGAGCCATGTCTGCAGCCTATATCACAGCTCATGGCAATGCCAGATCCTTAACCCACTGAGCAAGGCAAGGGCTTGAGCCCGCATCTCATGGATGCTAGTCGGGTTCGGTAACTACTGAGCCACGATGGGAACTCCCTATTTTTATTCTAAATATTTCTTGAGAGCTTTACTTTTTTATTTGGATAATCATGACTATAGTAATTAGAGGCATATATTTCCTGGTTAGTTTGAATTTCTCAGGCATTGGCCTTAAGAAACTAACATGTTTCTAACATATAATCCCAGTCTTTCATCCTATGGAAAACCAGGACATGAGTTACATATACTTTATTGATTGTCCTAAGAGGTCTCATCTTATTTCTGTTCCTTTCTTTCTTTCTTTTATTTATTTATTTATTTATTTTTGTCTTTTTGCCATTTCTTGGGCTGCTCCTGTGGCATATGGAGGTTCCCAGGCCAGGGGATGAATTGGAACTATAGCCGCCGCCGGCCTATGCCAGAGCCACAGCAATGCTGGATCTGAGCCATGTCTGCAACCTACACCACAGCTCATGGCAAGGCCAGATCCTTAACCCACTGAGCAAGGCCAGGGATTGAACCTGCAACCTCATGGTTCCTAGTTGGATTCGTTAACCACTGAGCCATGATGGGAACTCTGTCATCTTATTTCTATTTCTAATAAAATATTTCAAGCATGTAGGAAAGTAAATGTACAGATAATATAAACATTTCATGAACACAACATCAAGCTTTTCCCTTCCTTTCCTTCTCTTTCTATATTTGTTTCCAATGTTTATTTCAGAAAAGTTGTAATTTATATGAAGACCTGTGTTGCATGTAACTTCAATACAACAAAAGTTTGTCTTCAGTGTTCTTTATAATCAGTATGTATATGTGTGTGAATATGTATGAGGGTTTATATAGGTAGTATAACCTGTCTTACAGCTGTATGCCTTTAGAGCTAAGCCTCACCTATCAAAGCTTTTAAATATACAAATAAATATCTATTTTTGCCAATGAATAGGCATGAAAAAAACCTGTTACCCATGCCCTTCTCATATAATAAGAATCTTAAAGAGACATTAAAAATATTACAGCTGCTTATAAGTTTTGAAAGAATAACAGAAGGAAAATACTTCATTTGGATAAAATTATAGATTTATTTTTCCAATTAAACTTATAAAGGTAAGGTGTACTGATTCATCCCCATAATCTGGTAACTTTGTGAGTTTCAGCATCTTTTAGTTCAATGAATTTGCTGATTATCTTGCTGTAATTATTATAGGACTCAATATATTCTAGGTACTACTTGACATAGCAGTAAAGAAGAAACATGTCTACCTATGCTGGAACTTGCATTTATAAGAGCCTAAAGGCCAAGTATTATATAACACAATATATTGTTTGTTTGCTTTTAAAAAAAAAAAAACAAATAGATTGTATCATTTCTGGAGTTAACTGCTGTGTTAAATTGAAGGTTTGAGAAGTGAAGGGGCAATTTTACATAGAATGGTCAGGAAGGCTGCCCTGAAGAAGTAACATTTAAACAGAACATTTATTTAAAGGAACAAACCATGGAAGATCTGAAAGGAACATTCTGGAAAGAAGGTTCTAGAATATCTCGTTCAAAGGCCTAAACTGACTTTAGGACAGGACAAGAAAAGATCTAATAACAGGAAGGAACCCAGTAATGTGAGGCATTATAATAAGTGCAGGTAAGGTGTTTGGATTTTACCATGTGATTAAATTTTGAACATGAAAATCACATATCTGGTTTACATTTTAAAGAGGTCATTCTGTGTATCCCTAACAGAATAAATAAAAGGAGACTATAGGCTAGTGCAGTTGTTCTGGCAAGTATATATAGTCTGGAGAGAATAATGGGGTGATAAGAAGTAAGTAGGATTTTGCATATGTTATCAAAATGGACTCTCTAGGACTTGCTCTAAAATATTATTTCTAATAAATGGTGAAAGAATATACTATGAAGAGAAGAAAACCAGATACTTTTCTCACTGTCAAAAATAAATGTCAAATGAATGAAAGAGCTAGATGTTAAATAGTCTATACATATATCAGAGGAAAATGTAGGAAACTATTCTCATATATTTGTTTAGGAAACTCTATTTTAACTAAGCCGCAAAGAAAAGGATCTTAAAAAAGGCAAGAAAAAGTACTTGAAATTACATAAAATAAAACAAAGGAAAATATTCTGAATCTGTAAAGATCACCTCTAAGTCAATTAAAGACACAATGAAAGAGTGGACAAAATATATAAATGAGAGCTTCAGGGAAGAAATAAATATGGTAAATAAATAAGAGAACAAATTCTCAAATTTATCTCAAATCAGTGAAATACAAATTAAAACAAAGATCTCTGTGTCATTACACTAATAGATTTTTTTCAAATGACTATTATCAGTTATTAATGAGAAAGTAGGTAAAGAAATACTTCCATACATTATGGATGTTCATAAATTGTGGATGAGAGTACAAATTGGCATAACATTATTGGAAGGCAACTTTAGCAGAATATATCAAGATTCAAAATGCTTATTTCCTTTGATACCTAGATATCTGCCATAGGTTTGCAGAAACATGCACAAGCCTATTTATTTCAGCATTAATTTTAGAAGTGGAAAACTGGAAGCTTCAATGTCTATCAAAAGAGAATAAACTGAACTATGATACATATATACTATATAGTGCTAGGTAGTATAGAGGAGTAAGATATATCTGCATGTACCTTCAAAAATCTCTAAACCATTTTTTTTTGGGAAAGAACTCAAAACCGAATAAAACAAGTTATAAAACAATTCATGAAGCCTGACTCTGTTTATGTTAAGAAAAGAAACAAAAAACCTCACATAAGTTATGTATGTATGTATTTAGATAGTAGTGTGTTTTGTATTTATGTTTATATAAATACAAAGTCTACAAGGTCTACAACATACGTACATAAAATTGTTGTCTCTAATTACTTATAGGAAGAGGAATAGGAGTTCCCATCGTGGTTCAGTGGTTAACGAATCCGACTAGGAACCATGAGGTTGTGGGTTCGATCCCTGGCCTTGCTCAGTGGGTTAAGGATCCGGTGTTGCCTTGAGCTGTGGTGTAGGTTGCAGACGTGGCTCGGATCACGCGTTGCTGTGGCTCTGGTGTAGGCTGGTGGCTACGGCTCTGATTCAACCCCAGCCAGGGAACTTCCATATGCCATGGGAGTGGCCCAAGAAATGGCAAAAAAAAAACGAAGAGGAATAAATTCAGAGTGGGTATAAAAAGGTAATTTTAGTTTTTGCTCTTCATAGTTTATAAAGTTGTTATGTATTCCTATTCTAATTAAATTTTATATATTCTGATTAGTCAACTTGTACATATAAGTGCTTCAATTTGACCATATTTTTCCCAAAATAATACTGTCTGGTATATGTATTTTATTTGTAATCATCAACTAAAGTACGTGGTTTCTATTCATGAACCACATGTGTATCTCCAAACTTATTTGCCCTGCCAGGCAATGGACACACAACTCTTTCTCTGGTCCTTTCGAGAAGAATTCAACACCCATATTCTTCTCAGTCTCTGAATTTTCCACCTTTCTCCTCACCTTCCACAGATGACCTTTGCTTTTAATGCAAAGAAAAGACATTAATAAGCAGGAGTTTCTCACATTTCCACTTCTCCATTACAAATGTTTCTTCATCAGCACCATCTTTTCAACAATTATACTTTGTTATAGGCTAAATTATGTCCCCCCTCCTCCATACTGAAAAAAAAAATCATCAATTTTAAAGTTGAAATCCTACCCTCAAGGGATTTCCCTGGTGGCCCAGTGAATTAAGGATCCAGTGTTTTCAGTGCTGTGTCTCTGGTTACAGCTGTGACTTGGGTTTGATCCTTGGCCTGGGAACTCCCACATGGCCAAAAAAAAAAGAAATCCTAATCCCCAGTACATCAGAATGTGATCTTATTTGTAGATAGAGTCTTTAAAGATAATGAAGGTAAAATGAAGTCATATGGATGGGTCCTAATCCAATGTAATGGTATTCTTATAAGAAGAGATTAGGGTACAGACACATACAAAAGAAAAAATTATGTGAAGGCAGAAGGAAAAACATTGACATCTACAAGTCAAGGAAAGAGATCACAGAGGAAACCAACCATGCTGACACCTTGATCTTGGATTTCTAGTCTCCAGAACTGAGGAAAAAGGTCTTTCCCTTATTTAAACTACCTACCTGGTCTTTGGTATTTGTGATGGCAGCCCTAGAAAACTAATACACACTTATGCTAGAGAAATTTCTTCTCTCTAAACTAATCTCTGTACTAGTGCTCTCTGCCCCATTTGTTCTTTTCTCCAGGTATCACTTTTCTCTTTTGTATTTTCTAATCTCTCTTCTCTATCGACTTCCCCCTTCAGTCTCCCCCTCCACATATATATATGTGTGTGCATGTGTGTATATATATATATGTATATATATATAATCTCAATATATATAGTCTGACATTGTACATACACTCATGGAAATTATAATATAAAAATAGCACCTCAAGGGAAGATTAAATTTTTTTAAGGATGTCTTCATTTATTTATTTTTAAAATTTTTTTATTGTTATTTTCCCAATACATTTTTTTTTCTACTATACAGCAAGGTGACCCAGTTACACATATATGTATACATTCTTTTTTCTCACATTATCATGCTCCACCATAAGTGACTAGACATAGTTCCCAGTGCTACACAGCAGGATCTCATTGCTTATCCATTCCAAAGGCAAGAGTCTGCATCTATTAACCTTGAGTTCCTAATCCATCCCACTCCATCCCCTCCCGCTTGGCAACCACAAGTCTATTCTCCAAGTCCATGATTTTCTTTTCTGTGGAAAGGTTCATTTGTGCCATATATTAGATTCCAGATATAAGTGGAATAAAAATATAGAATTAGTAGCCTGTAGTTTTCTATCAACTTCCTAATATTTTATTTACTTTTCAACCTAATTAAGTCTGTATTATTCTCTCCCCACTGAAGCATTGACATTGCCTTCTTCAAGATGACTAGCCATCCATTTTATGAATGAGGAAAAGGAGACTTTGAAAGGTTGTATAATTTACAAAGGGTCATACAACTAGAAATAACCAGGTTTTGAACTTAATTTAACTCCAAAGCTTTGCTCTTAAAATATTATTTAATGCGTGGTAAAGCTCAGGCTTCAAGGAAGCTTCAGCTCAAAGCCATCTGCAGGAATAAACAGCAGTCATGGTGATGGACGGTCATGGTTACTGCAGAGCTGAACAGGAGGCAGCTTGAGTCCTCGTCCATCCTCGTTGTGAACACATGGGTAGGCCCATCTATAAGTTTATCTTACTTACCACCCATATCAGCCTTGAGAAAAGGATATGAGGGTGTTGAAATATGAAACAGAAAAGATTTATCAAGAAATGAAGAATATTTTATCAAAAAAAAGAAATCTCAACTTTAAGGTCCTAAAGAATTACTATAAAAAATATTACTTTAGGGGGCACTGAGAGCTGAGTCCTAGAGCTGAAGCCCCAAGACAGAAAAAAATGCAGACCACTGGGGCACTACTCATTTCTCCTGCTCTGCTCCGCTCTTGTACCAGGGATCTGATCAGGCCTGTGTCTGCCTCCTTCCTGAGTAGGCCAGAAATCCCATCTGAACAGCCTCCCTGCAGCAGTGTCCCACTCCAGGTGGCCAGGCGGGAGTTCCAGACCAGTGTTGTCTCCCAGGACATTGACACAGCGGCCAAGTTTATTGGTGCTGGGGCCGCCACAGTTGGTGTGGCTGGTTCCGGGGCTGGCATTGGGACAGTGTTTGGCAGCTTGATCATTGGCTATGCCAGGAACCTGTCTCTGAAGCAGCAGCTCTTCTCCTGTGCCACTCTGGGCTTTGCCCTGTCTGAGGCCATGGAGCTCTTCTGTTTGATGGTCGCCTTCCTTATCCTCTTAGCCATGTGAGGCTTCGTGGAGGTCACCTACCCGTCCCTGCTGCTTCGACTCCAAGGCCATGCCCGGTGCTGGAGTGTGCTGAGCTTGACCATTAAACACAACATTTCTCTAAAAAAAAAAAAAAAAAAAAAAAAATTAATTTACAAGGCTTTTATGGAAATGGTCCTATTATTTCAATAAATGAGTTGGAAGATGCTAAAAAGATATTATGAGAAATTATAAACTTCATCTAAGACAGGGAGTAATTTCAGTAATAATTTTTTGTGGTGGTTGTTTTTTGTATTTTGTCTTTTTAGGGCCGCACACCCGGCACCTGGAGATTCCCAGGCTAGGGGTCTAATCGGAGCTACAGCTGCCTGCCTATGCCATAGCCACACCAGATCTGAGCCGCGTCTGCAACCTACACCACAGCTCACGGCAATGCCAGATCCTTAACCCACTGAGTGAGGCCAGGGATTGAACCCGCAACCCCATGGTTCCCAGTTGGATCCATCTCCACTGTGCCATGACGGGAACTCCTCAGTAATGATGTTTATTGGGTGCTTATGGTGTGCCAAGTGCTGTTCCATTGTGTTGCTTGTGTTGTGTTTTGTCCTTTAACTCTCTCAACAAACGTGTGAAGTAGAGATCATGTCTAGCTATTTTTTTCTATATGCTCTGTAGTTATCAAGTTTGCATAGGTAGCATATTAATAAATCATTTTAACCTCCTCAAAAATAAATAAATATATGAGTGGATGGATGGATAACTATGACATCAAAAAGTCATAGTAAATCTTAAAACCAGCCTACTGTCAAACTTAAACCCTGAAATAATTTCAAGACAGAAATATTTCATAGAGCAAAAAGAGAAGCAGTGAAAAAATACGCATGTAGGACATCAGATTTTCCATTGCTCATTCAAACTGAGTGTACTTTTATGAGAAACTTAATGTGAGAAAACTTATTGAGTTATAATAAAAATTCATCTAGAACTTCCATATATCAGATGTGATGATGTAAAGTATTTTACGTGTTTTGGGGCTTAGCGGAAAAATGGTTCTATTAAATTTTTTGTCTCTAATTAAAGATATTAAACTACTAGTAAGTGGGTGGCATGCAATTTGGCAAGAAGTAGGATAATTATGCTAGAGTATTATCCGTATATGTTATGTACAAAAGGTAAGAAGATAAGTACTTGAATTAAAATAGCCAAAATTTTGAAATTGTTCTTGAGAAACAGACAGTTTGGCTCATTTGGGGTACAAAATTGGAAAAGTGTATTAGGTCACTGAAAGGAAAATTGGTTATCATCAGACAATTTATAACTCGCCATGGCAGTGACCAAGTAATTATATTAGGGATCAGAAGTAGATGTAATTGAATAGGAGTTCAGATGGGACTTTTGACAGTCTATCACAGAAAAAGTTAATGAGCAAGATGCTAGACTTCCGTCTAAGTGCCAACCCAGCTAGAAAACCAATAGTAGACTAAAATATATAGAATAGTCATAAATTATAGCAAATCCTCATGGAGAGGTGACAAATGGAGTCCTTCAGAACCGATTTTCAGACCCATACTTTTTAACATTCTGTGTAAGTTATGGCATCTGAATTAGTTGATAATATTAAGAATCCAATTTTATCTTTTGGAGGAAAAGTTACTGGATAGAACGCTTCAGTTGCTTTGAATTTTTTCTTTTTAAGCTATGACTATTTAGATTAATTTCATGAACTCTCACATCTTTTAGGTTTGACTGAGAGAGAGAATTTCAAGTTTATACATAGAAAATATGTACCCAAGGGCAGTGATCTTGATAGAAGGAATATTGGCCTCATCTTGGAAGTCATTAGAGAAAAGGAATAGTGAAGATAGGAGAAAAAAAAAAAAAAGCACTGTGTATGTAAAGCCTTGCAGATAAGAGAGAGAATGTGGAGCTCTCAGAGCACTACAGTATGTAATCTAGAATCTTGGTTGAATATTAGATTGTAAAAATGGCTGCAGTTATTCCCCTCCCTGGATCCATGGCATTAACAATATGACTTTTCAGCTCTTCCCATAAAGAAATGGAGTCTGTTTACCTACCCCTTGAATTAGGGGTGGCCTTATACTTACTTCACCCGTAGAATGCTGCAGAAGAAATGGGCCAGTTCTGAGCAGAGACTCAAGGAGCCTTGATGCTTCTTGTCACTCTCCCGGAAGCAGCTCTATGAACAAGGATGAGTTGAGTTATGGGAGAATGGGAGACCTTGAGGAGTAAAGCCAGCCATTCCAGTTGAGGCCATCCTCAAACCGCCTGCCACAACCTGGCTGCCCATCACAGATGTATGGGTGAACCACCTGAGACAGGAGACCTGACAGATGTGCGGGTAAACCTGACCCAAGTTACCAAACTGAAACTGAGCTATACAAATGATTCTGCTTAAGTCACAAAGTTTGGGGTCATATGTTATGCAGCACAAGTGAATGAATCTAGTAAAATATGAGGCTGAAAAGAAGAGCAGGGAGAAGATTATACTGTTTTGGGGGGGCTCTATATTGAAGGCAATAAGGACTAGTGGTCCCCCTAATTTCTGATATTGATTTTTTTCTTCCTAAATTGATAGTAAATGAGTAGTCTAAATGTGTCCTGCAAGAGCATTTAAGTGGTACATCTTTAATCACTTATTTGTGGGTACCTAGAAGAAATAACCATATTTAAGTTATATCTGATGGTTGAACCAAATCGCTTCATATATATCTAATTCCCAAAATGTGTTCAACTGTAGCAGAAAAACTTAATTCCCATCCCGTGTAAATACATGGATGAAAATGTCTTCTGGGGAAAGCAGGATAGCCCATTTGGAATGGTGTTCTGATGTCTCCCTTAATTTATAGATGGTATTGCTGCCCAGCATTTCTTCCCCTACTTTATTTTTGCCAGCACATCTTTATTCTACTTCTTCATCCTGATTGGCATGCTGCTATGAATCTTATGTTCAATCTTAAAATTATAAGTTGTCATAGATAAGCTAACTCTTCTGGATGATATATGATGATGTTTGTTCTTTGAAGGGTATGCAGCAGCTACTTTTGACTGAAGCATTTGACACAGTCACCAATGAGTTTTGGGTGTGCAAGGTTGAACAAACAATCCCTGATTTATAAAGCAAATATTATGCCAGGCTAGCATAGGCATTCCTGGTGAAATGCTCTTCTGCTAAGTCAAAACTAGAATGATTGAATGTGGCATTGTTTGAAGGTAGGGCCAAGGTGAGATTGGGGGGGAAGAAATGCTGCTTTTCATCTTTTTCTCCTCCTGAAATTGGAAGGGTTACAAGATGTTTGTCACATTTCCTCATGGCTAGTTCTGTATTTTGGGAGTGTTCGTGTGTCCTGGTGTGTATGTATGTGTATTTAAAGATGTTGTGTCACATGTCCCTGCAGCAGTCATTGATCTTCATCCTTGGCATCAGTGGTAAATCGTTAAATAATCACTGGCTATTCACTGACAATTTATCCTCTTTCCAGCACAATACTAGTTTTAAGATGGACTCAAAAGAAAAATAGAGCCCTTGACCTCAAGCTACACATCCCCAAGATAGCAAGGCTAACCCAAGTGAAAAGCATTAAAGAACAGCACACTTCAAACATTCCATTTTATGAAAAGTATAGTAAACTAAATTTGAATGCAGAATTGCCCAGTGTACATGTTGTGGAATTTTCAAAAGCTTATTTCAGAGAACTATTTGGTCATACTTTATACTTGACCTGTTATGTCTTCTGTAATTCTGATACAGCAATAATATTATTGTTGAAAAACTATTTCCATCGAAGGTAATTTTTTTTTTTTTTTTACAAAGGAATAGGGATGCAGGAAACCATTAGCTGCCTGTTCACTCAGCAGCCTTATTTCATGTCTAGTTTCTGTCTTCCACCCTTCCTCTGATAAAGAACTGTGACAGAAGTTCGTCAGTGCAAAGTTAATTGGGTTCTCCTGTTCTTTTGCAAAGGTCTCTTCTCAGGGCGCCTCAAGTTTCTGTCAAGAGCCTTCTTAGGCAAGCAGTCTTTTTCAGATATTTCCTTCCTCCAGGGAGGTAATGTGTGTGTGACTGAAAGGTGGTGTTTACACAGCAGGGGACAGTGAGCAAAATTATAAAGCACGTAAGGCTTGTCTTAGTCTTCCTCTCCTCACTCTTGCACTTGGGTTCCCCAGTGCGTGTTCCAGCAAACCTCACTCAGTGAGAGCTTCTCCCTCAGGTACCAGCCAGATCTGCCTGCTGTGGGAATAATTCTTGACTTTTATGTTTTTCTTCTCCCTATGCAAGCTTATCTAACCTTCAGCCTGTTTGCTTCAGGCCTGTTTTCTGTTAAAGAATGATAATCCAGTTTTTGTTAAGGTAGCAGTGGACTTTAATGAGAACCCTTCACTCTCTACCCACCCACCATATAACACATGACACTTTAATAGCGGCTTTGGGGGACAGTGGTTTAACCTAAAGGAACAATTTTACCCACCATGTGTGGTAATTTGGTACCTTTAAGCAGTCATCAAAATGCTTTTGGAGGCTTCTTTGTGTTACAGGGAAAATTTATTACCTTTCTCAGAGTTGTAGAGAGTCAAGTACATTAGTTTCTATCTGAAGAAAATGTAAAAATGCTGGAGAACCAGCTAATTGCTTCACCTCTTTTCTATTTCCCTGTCAAAGCCAGCAGCAAAATTTTGAACATACTTTCTTATAACCTTTTGTCCTAGTAAAATAAAACCATACTGCATTTAAAAATGAGATCCTTCCGTGTAGCACTGGGAACTATGTCTAGTCATTTATGATGGAGCATGATAATGTGAGAAAAAAAGAATGTATACATGTATATGTAACTGGGTCACCATGCTGTACAGTAGAAAAAATAAATATATAACAGGTAAAAAAATTTATATTTCTTGTGCTTATAGGAGAAAAAAACATGGGTGCGTATGAGTACAGGCAGGTGTGTGTGTGTGTGGTTGTATTACTAGGGGCTTTTTATTACTGCACAACAACTATATTATGCACTTCACAGCTGAAAACCACACTCATTTATTATCTCACTTTTCTGTAGGTTAGAAGTTTAGGCATGGCTCAACTGGGTTCTCTCCTCACGGTCCTCCAAGGCCAATATCAAGGTGTTGGCCATGTCCAGGTTCTTATCCGAGGGTCAGGTTGGCTTCCAAAGCCATTCAGGATTCTTGACAGAATTCAGATTCTTTCGATTGTAGGACCAAGGTCCCTATCTATCTTCTTGCTGGCTGTTGACTAGGGCTGCTCTTAGTTCTTAGAATGTACCTGTTTATTCCCTTGCACATGACTTTCCCTACGACACTGCCATTTACTTGGTCAAGGCCAGCAAGAGAATGTCTATGTGGCTTTAAATCTCTGATGACTTCTCTATCTTATTTCTAAGCCCTATTTTAAAAGGGCTTACCTGATTAGGTCAGGCCCACCCACATTCAAAGTGGACAGTTACAGTGGATGCACATACTAGTAGTGGAAGTTTTGGAAGCTTTCTTAGAATTCTGTTTATCCTAGAGCTTTTATTGATTTCCTTCTAAATATTCGGTGAAAAAGTAGAAATGTGGAAGGAGAAAATAAATAAATATGCATAATAAGGGAGAAAGTAGAGACTTTACCCAAGGCTGAAACCACAGATCCAAATATATGTAGCATCTTGCCTTTCTCTGAAGATAGCACTGTCCAACAGAACTTTCTGAAACAATGCAAATATTCCTTATCTTCTCCATCCAACGTAGTAATGTTAGGTATATGTGGCTATTGTGAATTTGAAATGTGAATAGTAAACACTGGATTTTAAAATTTTATTTATGTATTTATTTATTTATTTATTTATTCATTTTTTTGTCACGCCTATGGCATGTGGTAGTTTCCCAGGGCAGGGATTGAACTCGCACCACAGCTGAAACCAGAGTCACAGCAGTGACATCACTGGATCCTTAACCCATTGAGCCACGAGGGAACTGTCATTTTATTTATTCATCTGTTTTATTTTATTATATTTTATTTATTTTTTGCTTTTTGGGGTCACACCTGCAGCATATAGAGGTTCCCAGGCTAGGTGTTTATTCAGAGCTGTAGCTGCTGGCTTACACCACAGTCCACAGCAATGTGGAATCCAAGCTGTGTCTGTGACCTACACTGCAGCTCATGGCAATGCCGGATCCTTAACCCACTGAGTGGGGCCAGGGATCAAACTTGCATCCTCATGGATACTAGTCAGGTTTGCTACTGCTGAGCCACAATGGGAATGCCCTATTTTATTTATTTTTAAATAATTTATATTTAAAATTGCATAGCCATATGCCTCCAATAGCTACCATGGTGGACAGCACAGTTTGAGCACAATATGCAACTTCCAGTTCCTCTTCACCTTCCTGAGTTATAGAATTGTCTCTCACATGCTGAAATATTGTCTGGTGTTTATTCTATCTTTATTCACTACCTGTACTTGGGGTTTTAGTTTAAATTCCAGTTACTATATTTATATCTGCATTTTACGTCTCCTTTGGCTTCCTACCAAGCATGTAGTTTTAGATACTGAGTCATTTCCTCTATTAATTCAGGGGATATTCTAATGTCATGTGAACTAATCTCTGAATCAAAATGGAGATACTTTCTCCTCACTACTTGTCATACCCATGCACACCTTTATTGAGCATTACTTTCTATGCAAGGCATTGAGGTAGGTGTTGCAGATATAGTATCATTCAATCTTCGCAATAACCATGTGTGTTATCATTAAGATTCATGTTTTATAGATGATGAAATCTATACTTGGAGAAATTAAATGACTTTCTGTAATCTCATAATTAATTTGTTCTGAAATGGAAATCAATTTCAAGTTCCTTGTCTACAATCATCCCAGATTTTTAGTCTCTAAACTATGTCACCATTTTTGCACAGTGCAATGATGTTTGTTTTTAATATTATTAGTGACAGCAAGCCTATAAATTTTAAAGGCAATGCATTTCATTTACAACTTTAAGAGAGCTTTGGTCCTTCCATAGTTTTTTAGTGGTTCCTCAAGTAAAAAATGGCTATGCCATCCACTTCTTTGGCTTTTCTTCCTTAGATTTGATCAAGGTTTTAAGTATTATTTCCTAACATCAGCTTAAAAGTGCATAGCAGATTTGCAGTCTGATATGGTGCAGATCTTTCTCCCAATGGTTTCCTTTCCGTTCCATTCCTTTTCTTTCTTTGTTGCTTATTTTTTTTTTTTTTTTTTTTTTTTTTTTTTTGCTTTTTAGGGCTGCTTCCACGGCACATGGAAGATCCCTCCCAGGCTAGGGGGTGAAGTGAATTGAAGCTGCAGTTGCCAGCCAATGTGACAGCTACAGCATCACAGGATCTGGACTGCATCTGCAACCTACACCACAGTTCATGGCAATCCTGGATCCTTAACCCACTGAGCGGGACCAGGAATCAAACCTGCAACCTCATGGATTCTAGCAGGTTTTGTTACCCCCAAGCCACAAGGGGAACTCCCCCAACAGTTTCTACTCATTGTTCTTAATTTAGCTTCTTGAACTGTTTTAAACAAATGGGTGCCCTTAGACTAGGGAATAGAGATGAGGAGCTGGGTTTGGAATTCAGGCAGCTGTAAGTTTAATTACTGGCTCCAAATTTTATGAGTTATGTGATCTTCTGCTTCTCCATGCCTCTCTTTTATCTATAAAATTGAATTAAAATACCTATCTCAAAACAGTTGTTTCAAGGAAGAAATGAAATGAGGTTGATGTAACACCTGGAAGAAAGTCTAGGATACAGTGAACATTCAGTGATGTAGGCACCAGCTCTTGTTTTGGTCTTGTTATTATAGAAGACAGCTTTCGGAGTTCCTGTTGTGGCTCACTGGTTAACAAATCCGACTAGGAACCAAGAGGTTGTGGGTTTGATCCCTGGCCTTGCTTAGTGGGTTAAGGATCCGGCGTTGCTGTGAGCTATGGTGTAGGTTGCAGACTTGGCTCAGATCCCTCGTTGCTGTGGCTCTGGCGTAGGCCGGCGGCTATAGCTCTGATTCGACCCCTAACCTGGGAATCTCCATATGCTGCGGGAGCAGCCCAAGAAATGGCAAAAAGACACACATACAAAAAAAAAGACAGCTTTCATGTGCCCCTCAACCTGCAGTTTCCCTATTATAGGTCACAAAGTAAGGCATAACCATAACAAATTGTTATGTCTCTTACTTCCCGTTTTTCTCATCTAGATTTGACCCCCAGTTTAAGTATTGCTCCACAAATTGTGAGCTCTAAAAAGGAATATATTCCATGCACTCTCATAAATTCTCTGCATATACCAAAAACACATAAACTTTGTGCCATGTTTGAAGCTAAAACAGACTAATAACATCGGCCCTGAAGTCAGAGTAGTGAGAGCCGCATAGGCTTTTATTGGAAAATATAAAGAAGCTGCAGTCTGTGATAGAGAAGCAAGAATGAGATTCTGACATAATGCAACAGATATTGCTCCTGTTGGGGAGACTTTAAGTAGGCATGCTTCCAGGTCTTGTGCAAAATGAAAACATAAGGGCACTTTTTTAAAAAGAAAAGAAAAATGCTGTTAACAGTATTAAAATTAAAGTTTAAAAAGTTTTTTTTTTTTTCGTTTCTACTGCAGTTTTTCTTTTGACTTGTCAGGGTTCATTATATTTCCTATTCAGTATTGTTCTAAGTTTAAAAAAATAATTTTTAAGTGTAACTTTTATGTTTATATTTATATTGTATGATGATAGTCTTAAATGAAAAAGTAAGAACAGTTAACTCATATCCAGAGTCGCCAAAATTACACAGTTGGCGTTTAGTAACTCCCATGGCACATGTATTTTGTTCTGACTAGAACTCAACCATTTTTATTTCACTTTTTGATATGTGTACTTT
Source organism: Sus scrofa (assembly GCF_054392235.1). NCBI lineage: Eukaryota > Metazoa > Chordata > Mammalia > Artiodactyla > Suidae > Sus > Sus scrofa. Next base: position 167,596,783 of record NC_139395.1, read on the forward strand.
CCAACGACATATTCTACCTTCAGCTTGCCGAGTAAGGAAGGACAAAAGGCAAAAAGATCTGTGGGTTGCCCTATTTTTCATTTTGCTTCTGTGTCATCATTTTCAGCATTAGTTAGTGGTTGGTTAATACTGAGTAATAACATGAAAAAGAAAGGATATAATAGAATTTGTTGAAGGTTTGTGTTTCTTGGAATGTTATCTCTGTGGTCAATGACTAAATTGCTTACACTGCTCCTTTCATTAGCTGCATGAGTCCCTCTCTTTCTCTCTGTTCTTTTCATCACTTTGACTGTATATGTATATCAATATATTATATATAGTATTTTATATATAGATATGAAATCATCTCAATCATCCATCTAGAATATATATTTAAAATTTCTTAGTAATCTATTTAGAACCCTGTACTTACAAAACCCACACAATTTTATTTGCTATGACCTTTTTGTTCTATTTTTGTTTTCTATTTTAAAAAAAATTCTCCAAATATAAAGAAAGATACTTAGCTTATATTTATGCCTTAAAAAAAATTGGGGGTCATACCCACAGCATGTGGAAGTTCCCAGGCCAGGGATTGAACCCTCACCATAGCAGCAACGCAAGCTTGTACTACAAGAGAACTCCTATCTATGCCTTTGATTGACGATTTCCTACCTGACACTGGCACACACATTTTTTAATTCTTTTTTTTTTTTCACTCCACAATTTTCTTTAATAAGAATTAAGGAATTTTCAGGTTTTTTTTGTTTGTATTAATATCTAGGAACATTACCTTTGAATTCATGTTTCCTGACTTCAGTCATAACTACAGCTTTTAAAAAATCTGTTTGTAGAGTTCCTGTTGTTGTGCAGTGGAAACGAATCTGACTAGGAACCAGGAGGTTGTGGGTTTGATCCCTGGCCTCACTCAGTAGGTTAAGGATTCAGCATTGCCATGAACTGTGGTGTAGGTCGCAGATGCAGCTTGGATCCTGTGTTGCTATGGCTGTGGTGTAGGCCGGCAGCTGTAGCTCCAATTTGACCCCTAGCCTGGGAACCTACACATGCTGTGGGTGCAGCCCTAAAAAAAAAAAAAAAAAAAAAAAGTGGCAAAAAAAAATCTATTTGTGATATAAGTCTACTGTGACGTTGATAGAAAAAATAACCATTTATGGTATACCTACTATTTGCCATACACTGTGCTAAGTACTTAAGTTATTTCTAAAACATGATGTAATCTTATCAAATGTATATAGTATTTAAAAATTGTCATGGATGCCAGTAACTGACTGGGGTATAAGAAATTACTTTACATAAAATTCCAAACTATTCTTATACCCAGAAATACAGCCATAAAATCAGAATTGAGTAGATTACATATCTTTTCCTTAAAGAAAATAAAATTAAGCAAAAACAAACAAACAATGCTGGTGACAAAATCCCCAGATTACAGAGGATTTGTTATGATCTCCTTAAATAAAGTCCCTAAAAAGAAGAGATAATATTTAATTTTTTTTCTATTTCCCAGTGCTATGTTGTACATGACACATAGCTGGAGCTCAAAATGTGTTTGGAGATTAAATTCGGAAAATTAATGAGAATAAAATAGTTACTGAGGTTTTCTGTGTTAAAGAAATGTATTTTAAGGCACTTTTTTTTCATTAGCTTTTCTCAGCATACCATTATACTATTAGAACAATGAAGTTTCAATTTGAATACTTTTGAAATTTATCAACTTTTCTTCTTTGTACAAGAAAGAGGCCAGGGTGCCAGAAATATGGCATAGTTTTAGAGCCATAGACTTCTTTATGTTCATAAACATATTTCACACTATTCCACATCTTCATACCCTAACAGTCTTGATTGGATACTGAAGTGCTGCAGCAAGAACAATTGTATAATTAGAAGACAATCATTTATCCTGGCAACATCTTGAAAGTATGAGTTTTAAAGAACAATTAAAATTTCTGTGTGTTTGATTAGAATGTGTTTATCCTGATTAACAATTTACAAACATTTCTTCCTATAAACCTTCTCTGAGAAAATCTCAAAAACATTTTAGCTTCCATAGGCTTTTAATTCTAAAATAATCAAAGGCTTATACTGAACTTAATAACTCATTCCATTTTTTTCCCCCATGACAGGAGAATTGCTTTAAATAAAGCATTCAATCTATCTGTAGTTCTACAGAGAGATGCTAAAAGTCAAAATAATCAAATTAGAAGACCAAAGTTCCAAGTGTGACATAAATTGAATAATCCTCACTTGCCAAACTTAAGAAGTTCTTAAATCATGGCATTCATATAAAAGAAACAGGTCCATATTTGCTCTTCAAGGAAACAATTGCAGAGATAATAAAACTCAGTTGCCTGCCATTGAGAGCATCTGCATCGCTAAGATAGTTTGATAATGAGGTTTTATATAAAAGAGATAGACAGTTTTTGAGAAAAGTCATGATGTAAAATGGATTCTTAGAAAGACATATAAGAGAAGCTGGCATAAAATCCTTGTGGATTGCAGTGGTGAGAATATTTCCAGAATTAGAGCTCTCTAGTTGATGATTTTTTAGAACCTGTTTTATTTGTAGTACTCACATGTCAATTTATAGTTTTACTGGGACCTATCATTTGCAAAGTACTTTTAAATTTTATAACAATAAAAAAGTCCTGTATGGTAATTCATTTCCTCATTTTAAATGTTAAGAATTATAGGTTAAATATGTTGCTTAAAATCTTATAAAACCTTTGCAAAAATAAGTGGATATATGCCCATTTTCCTAGGTTTTTATCCTTAAATTATTTCTTGGGCCTCAAATCCAGAGCATCACATTCCATGTACTTTTAACATTAGAGCAAACTAGTAACTCCTTCCTAATCTCTCTTCATGAGATGTTTACAAATTCTTTCCAGTGAATACAAATTAAATGCCATATCTGGAGACCTTGAATCCTGGGATCTATCTGAACAGGCATGAGGCCTGTTGAAAACAAAAAGTTGGAGTTAGTTTAAAAGTAGTGCCTTTCATAAGTATGCTTCTAAGGGTTGTAATTAATGCAATATTGATATTGAAGGAAATTTCCCTTCTTTTAGATTATTTCCATCATGATACATCTGGTAGTAATATATTTGGTTTTCTACACATATGCATTTATGAGTATTTATATTATCTGTATTTATTAAAGAAAATTTGAGTTAGGTTTTTTTTTCTTTGTGCTTATAGGCCTTGTAAATCATATGAGATGCCTGTTCATTGAATCACACATGCTATATTTCATTCTACTTCCCACTGCCCTATTGCGATGTAATTTTTAAAAAACTCTTCTTCCTAATATTATTCTAATAGAACTGGGGTTGCAGATTTAACAAAAATATAGGGTACTTAGTTAAATTTGGATTTCAGATAAATATTGAATAATTTTTTGTATGTCCCTAACATTGATAATTGATAACATTGGTAACAATCCTAAAATAATTATTTGTTGTTCATCTGAAATTCAAATTTAACTGGGCTTCCTGTATTTTATCTGGCAACTCTAAAAGGAGCCAGTGGGAAATTAAGATGGTTTTGTCACTGGGTTGTGAACAATAGCCAGAAATAAGAACAGAGTCACTGAAACAAGAATAAATTGTCCCTGAATATTATTCAAAATACCTTAATGAATGAAGGGTTATTTTTTTTCCCCCTCATAACTAAAAAGTCAAGAAGAAGAAGAAAGCAGGCCCAAGTACAGTAGGATGAACAGTTCAGAAATAACATCAAGGACATGATTCCCTGATGACTTCCATCTCTCTGCTGCACAGTCCTGGGACATACCTTCCTGTGTGCAAGTATCCACAGTAGTTTCTGGGTCACATCAGGAAGTGGAAATGTCCAGAGGCAGAAAGAACCAGCTTCTACATTGTTTTCTTAAGCACAAGGACGTTTATTTGCCAGAATCCCATGAAGACCTGGCTTCATGACCATAAGACGCCCCCCACCCCCACCAAAACCAGTCATAGACAGGGATAGCCAGGTCATGAGTTTTGTTCTAATCCTCATACACCTGAAGGGAGGCAAGAGCTCCATTTACCATGAGGAACATGGAAGAAAAGCATACCTGGAAAATTAGGTTCTATCTTAAGATGGTAAAAAGATAATAACACAACCACTTTGTTCTGTTTAGTTTCCTCTGTTATGCCAGATTCAAACATTCTCACTGATATAGGAAAACTTTCAAGGTTTCTACAAAATTGGATTTGACCACACATAATATGACCAGTCTCATAGGGAAACTTCAACTGTTTCCAACCTAATTGGAGGATCTCCCAGTGATTCTAAAGAGGAAGGGAATCTGTACTAAAGAGCTGAGTTCATCCCCTAACATCCATTATATGGAAAGGATATGTTCTAGTAAAATGGGAGAAAGGAGACCAGTACTTTCCTCCTGTTAGAAGTCTTAAAGACTCTTTCATGTGCCTTTTCAGTGGACCTGGGTTTATTGTTTAAGATCTTATTTCAAAGACACCCACACACTACAGGGAACTCAGTTTATTTCAGTGGCAGCATGAAAACAGTGAGTCACCTCTAGTGAGATTTAGTTTGCTGAGAATCTGTTTTGTGACTAAAAAATATAACCAAAGAGAAGAAGACAAGATGATATTCTCCTCCTCATCCTCCTCCTTCTCCTTCTTTTTCCTTTTCCCCTTCTTCTTCCCCTTCTTCTTCTTATCATTATTATTAGCAGTTATTCTTAATGATAAGACTGTAAATTGAAATTTGACAGTATAGATTGAGGAAATCATATTCTTATACAGTGGAAATTCCCAATTTATTTGAGCTGAATTAATATTTTTGAAATTTGGAATGAGCAAAGTAACTATAATTACTTTGACGTATGAATGAACTATCATGTTTTTCTTTCTGGCTTTAGCTTAATATTGAAACTCCTTATACTACAGGCATGTAGAACTCGCATACTGCACTAGTAGTCTAATGATGCTAAAGTGATTAAAAGAATGGAATATAGAAAGCAAGTAGACACACACACTTTTAGGAACGCTTTAATCTAGCTCCCAAGGCATTAGCCACTACTGGGCTAATGAATAAATACACTTATGACCAATGAAAGCAAGGATTCTGGTTCAAATCCTCCACAATAAATTCCTATAGTTGCTATACTACAGCTGGGAGTGGGACAGAGAACCAACTTTCCTGTGAACCATCAAGAATCAAGTAGCCTCACTAAATAGAATATAAGTAAGCTGCAAAGTTGGGAAATGTATCAAGTTATAAAAGTGGAGAATTGAGTGATAGGAGTGTTGAAATGACATATATCAAGAAAATCACATTCCAGGAGAGTCTTAGAAATGAACAGAACTCTCAGGCTCTATCCTACACCATCCAAAAAAACCACAGAAAAATATGTATTTCTAGTGAGCTCAGCAAGAGAATATTGAACAACAACTATGGCTTAACCGTAATGTTCCAAAACACCTTTCGCATTTCTTCATCTCTATGTCTATATTTAATAATTTTTAATTTTTAACATAGTTTTTCTTTCTGATAGGGCCTAAATATCAGGAATGCCTGTCACTTATATTTCTTATAGAAATTAATAGATTAATTTGGCTTTTACTGAGTCCTGACAGTATTCAAGCTACTAGGGACACAAAGACAAAATAGGTGGGTTAGAAGCATATGGAATGAGAATGACAGGACATTGTCTTGGCTCTTCAGAAAGAACTCTTTTACCTTCAGGGAGCTTACATTCTTGTAAATATACAGTGGTTACATATTAATAATTGCAATAAAGCAGATATATGGTCTTATAAATACAAATAGAGAAAAGCACCGCAGTGTTACTAAATATCATATGGACTGGTGAGTGTGGGCATTCTGGGAAGTCTTCATAGAGGATGAAAGATTTGAAGTGGCTATTGAGAGATGAGGAAGTGAAGGTAATAGGGGAAAATGTGAGGAGAAGCTGAAGGCGTGAAATAAAGAATGCTGGATTCACATCTTAAATTCACGTGTTGCTGAGTCCGCAATATGGGACAAAGGAGATATGTAACACTTCTCAGGAATGTAAGATGTGAGTTGTTGGGTGGAGCTTAAAAGCCTCTCTATAATCTGGCTGAAGAATGGTGAGACTACAGACTGAGTCAACAAGTGAATGGAAAGTAGAAGCTGAAATTAGTCAGTGAACAGATTTTGGTCATTGAGTAAATGTGGAAGATGAGGAAAATGGTATCCCTCAGGGTTGTTTACTAGATACTTCCCATTTTCCTTCTGAACAGTGTTAATTTTGCACTTTCTCATGCCCCTGAAGTGAGACGTGGCACTGTGACTTGCTTTGGCCCATTGATGCTGTCTTTGAGCAGAAGTGATATAGGTTGCTTCCAGGTATATATATATTCATTAAGCAATTTGACATGCTTTTTTTCCTTGGCTGTGGTCATCATGAAGTGTGTATTGAGATAGATCATGTTAGCTCAAGTTCCCAAACAACTATGGTGATCAGAGACACCTGCCCACTCATATGCAAAATTCTTTGTGAACAAGAAATAAACTTGTGTGAAGCCATGGAGATTGGCAATTGTTGTTATTGTCATAATTGACCTTGACCAATGTACACACCATACACAGCATTCTAGAACATCAATTAATTCACTCATTTGACCTGAGTGAACTCTTAAATTCATTATTTTGACTTGATTCCATACCTAGATTTAGATTTTGCACATGTTCTATACATTAAGTCGTATACATTAAACTGCTTGTTAGGATCATTGTTAGATGATATCATTGGAAGATGAAAGCCCCTTTCTTTGCAGTTTTAAATCAGAATTTAGCAGTGAGAGTTACCAACAAGAGAATATTTGAAGAACACAATAGTAATTAGTATACCAGACAAACCTTTAAGGACATATGGATTCATACCTTAAATTCACTTGTTGCTGAGTCCATAATATGGGACAAAAGAGATATGTAACACTTCTCAGGAAGGGGCAGAAAAATGCTTTGGAAAATGATAGTCATTGAGGTATAGAGAGTCAGCAGAGAGTAGCATCTATAGAATTAAATTATCTTTTATGTCTGCAGTGCAAGGGTCAATGAAAATACAGAGAACTGTGGAAAACGTGTTTGGTAGTTAACTCCTCTTCATATGAGAACTGTCACTTTCTCAGCTTGCTTCCTTCCTGTCTGGAGCTTTGTGGACCTAAGGCTAAGTCTGTGACAGCCGAACATTTTCTCAGGGCTTCAGACTGTACTACAAGCTTTTTAGAGGACCAGGTCGCTAAGAGCAAAACTCTGAACTCCAGGAAACCTAACGTCTGGCCCACACGTTTCTGCAGGGCACCCACTAGCTGCATTCACCATGACTAATTTTTGTTCTTTATTATTATTACTACATTTTTTACTTCTCCATTTGGTTTCAGGCACACCTTCACTGCTTTACAATATTATTGTTTAATCTTTATTTTTATATAAATTTTGAAAGGGCAAGAGAAATCAATGAGAAAGCAAAGATCGAGTTTAGTTACTAACTGAAGTGGCCCTCTTGGAATCCACACACAGAGTGGTCAGATCATCTGAAACAGTATTTTTCAAAATGTTTGATGAGGGTCCACATAAATAATCCTATGTCACTAACACAAGTATAAGCATATAATTAAAACAAAAATGTTTTATTAAGCAATATTTATCCTTACCATATGTTTTACACACACACACACACACACACACACACACACACACACACACACACACACACACACACAGAGTCATGGGGGGTCTTATGTACCATTGGTGACCATACTTTTTTGGAAGGAAGAAGGCAAGGAAGCCACTCCCTAACCACTCAATACCCTAGTCATCTAACTCTGCTTAGCACTGCTGAAGTCTTAGAGCTGCATGTTTATTTGTCCTTTTAACATAATCTTTTACAAGTACTAGAAACTTCTGTCATTTGATTATCTCAGGACATGGAAACTCTAGTAAGGAGACAGTTTTATTGTTGGCTGTTGTAGTAGTGGTTGTTACTGTCTTTAGTTTTTTTTAAAAAAAGCCTGTGTTCACAAGAAGAGGCAGCACTAAAGAATGAACTTGCAAGGTTAAAAAGAAATCCCAGAGTTGTGAAAATTGTCAGAAATTCCAGGAATGATGTCTGAGCACCGTACTTTCCTCTTACATCCTGGAAATCTTTATAGCCTAAGACTTATATCCCAAGACCCGTTTTTCAAACTGTGGGTCAAGAAACAATAATGAGACATATAAATTATTTAGTGGGTTATGATCATATTTTTCTAGGAAATATAGAATAAAATAGAATGCGTTGCACAGCATAAGGTAATTATGGTGAAAATTTTGTTTAATTACACACATACACAGTCACAATGTAACATGTATTATTATTGTAGTAAAAATAGTTAATTTTTTAAATATATTTTAACTGTTATTCCTTTTTCTTTTTTTTTTTTTTTTTGTCCTTTTGCATTTTTTAGGGCCACTCCCGTGGCATGTGGAGGTTCCCAGGCTAGGGGTCAAATTGGAGCTGTAGCCACTGGCCTACGCCACAGCCACAGCAACATGGGATCCGAGCCGCGTCTGTGACCTACACCACAGCTCACAGCAACGCCGGATCCTTAACCCACTGAGCAAGGCCAGGGACCAAACCCGCAAACTCATGGTTCCTAGTCATATTTGTTAACCACTGCACCACAACGGGAACTCCTTAACTGTTATTCTTACATGCAGACTTTATTTTGAGTGGTCATATGTTAACTCATTTGATTTTCACACCCGGTCTTATAATTTTCCCCATTTTACACACTGATGCATAGGGAGGTTGAGTTATCCTCCTGACTTTACAAAACTATTCAACCTAAGCAGTTCAGAGCCATCTTAGCTCAGACTGTCAGGACGCATTGCAATAGATTGGGTGGTTTAAACAATGAACATTTATTTTTCACAGTTCCAGAGGCTGGCAGTCCAAGGCCAGGGTGCCACCATGATTGGGACCTTAGTAAACCCTCTTTCTGGTTTACAAAGGGGCATCTTCCTGCATCCTCACATAGTGGTTAGGGAGCTGTCTGGACTCCTCTAATCTCACTCACGAGGGCTTCACCCTCATGACATAATTATCCCACAGTTTGGTGCCCCACCCACATCACCCAGCATGATGGTATTTCATCACACCGGGGTTAATTTTTTGACTTATTAATTTGAGGGGGACACAAACATTCCATCCATTGCAACAGGATATGGTCATAACCTGTAAGCTATCTATATTATTCTCTGAGGATATTGAAAACATTGTCCTAGGGGACCATTGGCATAGGGCAGGAAGGAACATTTCTTTGGAAAAAACAGTGAGTATACATAATGAATTAAGTGGACAAAATCAAGAAATTCTAGGCATAGGTAAAACGTGTGGAGAAAGAGCTGATAGAAAAGGAAAAAAAATAGTAGGGAGATATTCCAGGGAAATTATAAATGAGGATCACTTGTTTAATTTAGCTATTAGGAGAGGTCAATCCATTCTATGTAGTCATGTTGCATACTCTGTAATTTCCAAAACACCTTCGAATATGACCATCCATGCTTTTATCTGACTTGGAATTTAGCTCCTAGAATTTAAACTTCCCCTTTTCCTTGGAAACATTTTCATAATTGCCTAAATATTGGGCTGGGGAATATTTACAGAAAGTCACTCTACCCTTACCAGTTCATTTTCCTTTTCATCCTTTATTTATGCCATTTAAAACAAGTTCTCTGCAAGTCACATATTTGCTGACCATTATCATCCTCTCTCTGGCCAAACTAAACAACTTTCAGTGTTTTCATATGAGTTTATATGAATCATCCTCCTCCTGACATTTAATCATCCTTATTGTTGTCCATGGTACACAGCACCCCAAGGACCTCTGCTCTCACCGCAGTGCTCCAGGTGTGGTTCAGTCTCTCATCTGCCCTGCTCAGCCCCTCCAGCCTTGGAGGGTATGTGCAAGAGAGAGGGGCCAGTGGCCACATGGTAGGAAGGAGGGACATTCATGCTTCCAGTCTTCTTGGGACCTCTGGGAAGATGTATCACCGTCAAAAAGAATCCATTTAGCTGTCTCCCTTGAGACCAAGAATTACCAACTTCTATAATCAGAGTGATTTCAAACAGATGGTTTTGCCTGCAGACTTTCTTGAAAATGCCTTATTTATTTGCCTTGTAGGACAAGACAGATTACTTGCTTCATCTTCTGTAGATTTTTTAAAATTGAATTAATTATCCCAATAGTAAACAGGTCATATTCACATGTATTTAGAGACCAATTTAAAACACACACACACACACACACACACACACACACACACACACACACACACTTCCAGATATAGATAGTGGGTCTGAAGTAATTTCTTGGTATTGCCTTTTCTCAAATATAAGAAAAACTTGCTGAAATTGTTTCTTTTATTAAAAAAAAATCTATTTTCAGTCCCTTCAAGAATGATATAATTGCATTTCATTTTGCTTTTAGAGATAACTATGAAATAAATATCGCCCAACTTGAAAAGTGCAGCATTTCTGTTTCCAGAGAATTTATGGGAAAAGCTGAAGCTCTTTGGTTACCAAATATAATGGAAACAGACCACATTTCTTCTTAACAAAAAAGACTTCGGCAGCTGCATTAGCAAAGCCGCTGCAGCTGAGGCTGTAGTTTCCAAGGTGTTGCTTATTCTGAACACTAGAGAGCACTGGTGATTTACTCAATTTTTCTTGTTTCCAGGGCTTTTAAAAATTCAGTGTGTTGCCAGCAACTTTTCGACTTTCCATGGGCAGGAATGGAGTGGAAAATAACTGTTCAAAAAGTCTATATTTTGAGAGGGGGGGGTATTAAAAATGTTCTCTGCAGAATCTACCAGGAGAAAGGGGAAAAGTGGCCAATCTATGTTACATGCCAATTAATGGTCCTTTTCCAGTTGTCCAGAGTTCAAACTTCATGACTTTTAAAATGAATGCCAGAAATGAAGTATAAAATAGAAGATGATTGTTTCCAATCCTATGTTCAATCACACTGTTTTCCTTTTGACTCTTATTTTTGCTATCACATAATGAAATGGTTTTGTATCTGTCAGAAAGACATTCTGGGCAGCAAGCAGTGATTAAACAGAATATGTTCATTTGGACATAATGAGGTGAGACAAAAAAGGATTAAATAAACAGGAGCACTGAGAGTATAAGACACCTTCACAGAGTTTAAAATAATACAGCAGAAACCCTAGTTATCTGTATGAACCATCCTCCCGATGCTTTGAGGCATAAGGAGAAAATAGAGAGCAGTGGTTAAAAACAACTGAAAAAAAATTTAAAGAGACACCAATATTTGATGTGAAGCACTGAGGGAAGCTACCAATTAAAAGCAGTGACAATAAATCAATTAGATGTGACCAGGATAATCAAAGCAACAACAAGCAGAGGCCACTGTACATACAGCCTGCTTGGTCTGTAATTACCTTCCCATCCCAGGTTGTTTTAAAAAAACCCATTTCATATTTTCCTGAAGCTTACAGTTAGAGAATTTTGGAATGGAAGCATATTTTCCTTTCAGAATCTCATCTTGTCCAAATATGTCAATTCTTACACAGGCATGGAGGGAGGAGTGGGAGGGAAGGCATTATATGTTCTCAGCATGAACATCCTAGGAAGTACCTCCTAAGAGTGGCCAGCTTAAGACAGCCTCCTAATTTAATGTGACCCCATGAGCACTGGATCACTGTAGCCCTGAAAGGCTGTTTGATTCCCATTCGTTTTCCTCTATCACTGATGAGAATAAGGCAACCGCCATGTGATCATTCAAATAAATATACCCTGTATGCTGTGGTGTATGTAACGGTGCGGTTCACTGGGCAAGTCATGTGGACTCACACTAGGAAGAGCATCTGTCCAGGATAATAATGACCAGCTCAGTGCTACCTCTGGAACTCAAGTGTCACCTTCTTACTCACTAATAAAATACTTTCCCCTAATCCCAATAAGCTTATTGACTAAAGACTTCCTTATTTTGTTAACTGGTTTCTGCTTCCCATCTGGATGACTGCATTGTTTGGTGACTTGAGAAGTCCTTGGATGTCAGCTTGAGAAGATAATGGTTGCTTACTGACAATGACCTTTAAACAGTTTTAGCACTCAGAGAATCTCATAGTTTATAGAGAAGGATGAAGCAACTTATTTTACATGATGTTATTAGCAGGAGGATTTATCTTTCTTGCCAAGGCAGTTTATCCTCTGAAGAATAGGTTGATAAAGAATCCAGTATTATTAATATGCACAGAGAATTAAATCTGTAATATATAATTGCTTAGTTTATGGAACAGTTTTCTTTTGGTAGGTTTAAATTTTGAAGGCTGCATGCACATACATATCATTAAAACCTTGAAAACAATGTTATTGAGGATGCAAAGATCAATATAAGTATGGAAGTAGTGAGATAGTTATGTTTTGACTTACAGTGTTTACATTTCTCTTATAAAGGGGCTATACATTTCTATTATAAAATGAAAATCCTCATAACTGTTTTATAAGCCTCTGCATATTCTTGTACATTTTTACGTTTAATCACACAAACACCCCCCCCACACGTTTATGACCAGAGCCAATTTCTGATTTATTTTTCTGGAAAATAAGTTTATAAATTTTGAAACATTTTTGTTTCTAAAATGACTGACTTTAGTTTGTTACAATAAAAAGTGGAATGAGACATATAAATAGACCTCTTTCTTAAAATTCTCCTCTCTTCAAATAACATTAACTATTTTAACTCTATGTGTGTATAATTACACACTATTACATACATATATATGTACAACATCATTTAAAAATTTACAATTTATAATTTAAAGTATTCTAGAAGCTTTTTCAAGATTTCTTCACTATTTTGTTTAAAGGTAAAATTCTTTATTGAGACAACTTTTTTTTTTTTTTCCTGGTGGTAACTAGTTTAGAAATCGGGGACATTTTGACTTTACTTTGTTTATTCTCAGAGACTTTAGAGGACACATTTAGAACACAATCCCTTGGTGATGGCTGCTTAAACGTCCACATTCTACATACCTCGGGGTCAGAGGGTGGTTCCTATTTGTTGCTCCCAAGGGCTATTTTAAGATCACTACTCTCTTGTAAAAAATGAAACAAAATAAAGAAACGAACTATGTTCTCTCCAAATGTATACTATTGGCACCATCAGTTTTTACCCTTTTACAAGGTCATCAACTAGTATTCTGGCACCTGCCTCACCATGTACCTCTCGCCTACAGGTCCTACCATGAGACCAGGTGACTGAAATTTTCCTTGGGCTCAATTTCTTGAATGTCATGTACCTGTGACTCCTTTTACCCTTCTATTTTGCCCATCTACTCCATTGTGCTTCGGACCTTGCAGCACCTTGAAATAGTTGATTTTCCACCCTGTTTCTGGACTATGACTTTCTCTCTTTCCAGTTTGTCTATCAATGATCCCTACTCCATCTTTCCATCCTTCTTATTCTGAAATTTTCTACTTTTTCTCTAGCCATCAATCTCCTCCTATTTTGACTTCCATCCCATATCAGTTTTGGTTCCATAATTCACCAGGGAAGAACTTTTCTTATTGACTTTCCAAATTCCTCTGTTGTTTTGTCCTCTGGAAGCCCATCTTCAGTCTATTCTCTCTACCTTTCCCTCTTCCTGAAAGACTCACAACCCTCTCTCTCTGACACAGAGAGAGCATGTACTCCACCTTCAGTCTATGTCTTAGATATTGCTTCTATGGGGAAGTCTTCTTTGAACTTCCCGCTAAGTTAAAGCCTGTTAGCTTTATCTTAAACTGCCCGACTTGCCCTTGTTTACTCTCTTTTCTCTCTTTATTTCCTATCACATCTTTATCTCTGTTTTTTTTAAAATTAGTATTCTGTGGCAGGAGATAGAAGCTATATCTTCTTTAGGAGCTTGCTTAGGGCTAACTGTACCTCTATAAATTACAGACACTTTCACTTTAAAGCTTTAATAATATATTTATTGGAAATGTTTTATATGCTACAATAGTTGTGTAAAAATGATGATTTATCCTCTAAGTTGTTATTTCCCCTCGACCATGACTCACTTTGGTAACCACGTATTTATTGTCTTATCGTCTCTAGATACCCAGTAAATAAACTCAGTCCTACCTTAGACTGCCATATAAGGTAGAAATAAATTGTTGTGTTAAGTCACTCACCTTTTAGGGTGGTCAGAACATGAATTACCCTTTTAATTCATAGACCTAATTCAGAACTTACTAACATAGTTTCAAAAAAGAACAATGTCAAGTACTCCATAGAAAAAAGGCTCCATGTCTAAGTATGTTAGGAAAAAAAACCTAGATACTATATTTCCCTTTTATTTGTTTGTTTGTTTATTCCTAGGGCCACATACGTGGCATATGGAGGTTCCCAGGCTCTGGTCCAATCGGAGCTGAAGCCACCGGCCTATGCCAGAGCCACAGCAATGCCAGATCTGAGCCTTGTCTGTGACCTACACCACAGCTCATGGCAACGCCAGATCCTTAACCCACTGAGCAAGGCCAGAGACCAAACCTGTAACCTCATGGTTCCTAGTTGGATTCGTTAACCACTGAGCCACGATGGGAAATCCTATATTTCCCTTTTAAATATCTATGATGTATCTATGATGTATACTCAATTAAAGCGCTAAGAATTCCCACAGTAAAAGATCTGTTTAACTCTATTTAATTCAGTATTTGCCAAATGTATATGACTACACTAACAGGTAAACAGGACTGATATTCATGATGATGCAATTACATTGATTGTTCAGAGTATTGAAATGCTTTCATTTTGGTTGGTAAATACCATCACCCAAGTCCTGCAAATATAGCTGTCCCCAGGCCCTGCCCCAAGTTCACCTAAGTGGATACTTTTGGTGAGTTGTTTTGAATCCACTAGCCAAAACGCTAGCCCATGAACCCACCGTGACTCCTGAGACCTGGCTTCCACCAGATATAACCCTCTGTTCTGAGCAGCCTCTAACTCTTTTGGGGAAACAGACGGATATTCAGTGCCTTTTTGGTCCCCTGTAAATTGTCATTATAGGTTGGTATTTCCCCAGAAATATTCTCATATGATCTCTTGTTGCATGGGGCACTTTCAAGAAATTGCATCTTCTAAAATATTACCTAGCAGTGGTTAAATATTTTTAATCTCACTTCTTTACAGAACCACCAATATTTTAATCAATTTCTATTACAAGGAAGACATTTTTAAAAATCTTGACTTACTGCCTTATCATTGTAGTGTCTTAGTGAAATTAACCTATTATTTACTTTTATTGTTCAGATTTATTTGAATTGTCATGTAGTAAGATAATCTTAATATGTATAGGAATCTTTAGCTTATGACACAGGATTCATGCAAATTGATATTTAATAATTTTAATTGAAAGGAGCTTACTCTACCATTATGTCATTCTTTTCCACATTTAATCATTCACATCTTCAACAAAGATTCAATAATGCTTACACAAACAAAGAGCGCTAGTAGATGCCGTGGATGAAAAAGTATATCACCTATAGTTCATGTTCCTTAGGTCAGTTGTTTGCCCATCATTGTCAGGGTCGCTCGCATAGATTTTTAGGTGCTCTGAGACTTATAAAATCTGTGTAACTCAAGCATATTTATTCAAACAAAATCAGCTCTTCTAAAAATATTTTCTCTTTCTTCTATATTTAGTTATTGTCTTAGTCCTTCAACTTTCCTGTTTATGGGGAATTGAATATCAGAAGAGTTTGTAAGTTATATTTTTATACGCATAATCATGTTTTTGTCTATCTTCATACTTTCTCCACCACCAGCAAAAAAACTGCATGTATTTTGAAAGTTAATAAATTGAACAAATATTTGCTTATCATGATGGGATAGACATTATAACTTATTGTTATATGATAAGCACTGTTATTACTACCAGTTATAAATATAACCGAACCTCAGCCTAGAGGATAAACCATCATTTTTACACAACTATTGTAGCATATGAAACAATTCCAATAAATATATTATTAAGGCTTTAAAGGGTCTGTAATTTATAGAGGTTCAGTTAGTTCTAAGCAAGCTCTTGAAGATATAGCTTCTATCTCCTGCCATAGAATACTAATTAAAAAAAAATCAAGACAAAGATGTGAGAGGAAATAAAGAGAGAAGAGATAAAGAGAGAAGAGGAGATAAATGAACAAGAGTGAGTGTACACCTTATTTTAGTATCAGATAAAGAAGACTTAAGAATAGGAATATTACTAGAAAAAAAAGGACATTACATACTTATAAAAGGGTCAGCTCATCTAGAAGACAAAACAATTCTATATGAAAATGTACTTAATATCAGAGCTTCACTATAATAAAGGAAATACATAAAATCCTAAAATATTTTAAAATTAACACAGTACTAAATAATGAATGAGTCAAAGAAGCAATCACAAGGGAAATTTAAAAATATTTTATTAATTTTTTTTGGCTGTGCTCACGGTATGAACCCACAAGGATTTGTCCATAGCAGGGACAACACCAGATCCTTCACCTGCTGAACTACCGGAGAACTCCTAAAAATATTCTAAATTGGATGAAAATGAAAACACTACATTTAAAATTTGTAGAAAAGGAGTTCCCTTGTGGCACAGTAGTTTAAGTATCTGGTGGTGTCACTGCAGTGGCTTGTGTCGGTGTTCTGGTACAAATTTGATCCCTGGCCTGGGAATTTCCTCCCATCATGGCCAAAAAAAAAAATTGCAGAATACATTTTAAGTAATATAACATTTAATTTTTTTATGTTAGGAAATAAGGTGTAAAACCAATTATCTAACTTTCCACCTTATGAAACTAGAAAAAGAAGAGCAAAGTAAACACTAAGAAAGCAGAAAGAACTAATAAAGAGCAGAAATCAGTGAAATAGTAATTAGAAAAACAATACAAAAAAAAAATCAATGAAACTGAAACTCTGTTCTTTGAAGAGATCAATAGCCAGAAGATCAGAAAAAAAAAAATAAAGAACGAAAAAAGTTAGCAATATCATAATAAAAAGGTATATAATAATAAATCTACAGACATTAATTAATAATAAAGGAGTATTTTTTAATAATTATGACAAAAAATTTACTTAGTTAAACTGGGATAATTCTTTGAATGATAAAAATTACCAAAGTCTACCTAAAAAGAAATAACCTTATAGACCTATAGGCATTTAAGATATTGAATTTGTAGTTTTAACATTTTGTCCCCATCCCACTCCCACACACAAATCTGTGCTTGAGTGTGTTCAGAAGTGAGTACTATCAAGCATTTAAACAAAAAACAATACCAATTCTGTACAAATTCTCCCAGAAAATTGAAGAGGAGGGAATAACCCCTGATTCGTTTTATAATTTCAGCATCACACTAACAACAAAATCAGACAGAATATTGTAAGGAAAGAAAACTGCAAAACATTATTTTTCATTAACATTGATGTAAAAATCATTAATCAAATATTAGCAAATCAAATCCAGTAATCTATAAAAAGGATTAAAAATTACAAACAAGTGAAATTCATCCCAGAAATGCAATACTGGATTAACATTTAAAAATCAATCATAATAATTTATATTATTGGACTAATTAAGAAAAACTGCATGATTACCTGAATAGTGGCCAAAAAGGCATTTGAAAAAAATTCAACATCCATTTATTATAAACCCTCACAGAAAATTAAAAATAGAATGAACTTTTCTCAATGTGATAAAGGCCAACTATGAAAAATCTATAGTGACATCATTCTTAATAGTAAAGGACTGATGGTTCCTAGTCAGATTTGTTAACAGTGGGAAAATAAAAATAAATAAATAAATTAAAAAAAAAAAAAGAGTAGTTAAGGACTGAATTCCCCACACTTCTACTCCTCCAAGGTTTGGAACAGAAAAAGGATGTATGACCTCTTTCACCAATTCTCTTTAAAAAATAAAAATTAAAAAGGTATACATATTTCAAAGAAGTTAGATTTATCTGCAGATTATCTGATTTTTAAACAGCTACTAGAACTAATAAGTTTAACAAGTCTGCAAGATACAAAAATTGATTTTATATCTATATACTGGCAGTAAGCATTTGGAAAAGAAATTTTAAAATGCTATTTATAATATCATCAATGAACATGAAGTACTTGGAAACAGATGCTATAATATGCATGCAGGGCTAAAAACTACAAAATATTGCTGTTAAGGAATTACCGAAGGGCTAAATGAATAATCAGGCTATTATGGATGGGGAGACACTATATTGTTAAGATGGCAGTTTTCCTCAAATTGGTCTGTAAATTTGATATAATCCAAGTCAAATTTTCAGCAGGGTGTGTGTGTGTTTTGTGGAAATTGACAAGCTGAGTCTAAAATTTATATGAAATTACAAAGAATTTACAGTAGCCAAAACAGTACATAGAGTAATATAACATTGTCGTACTCACACCACCTGATTATAAGACTTAATACAAAGTGATAATATTCAAGAAGATGTGGTAACGGCATACAGAGACTCATATATTACTTTAACAGCCCATAAATAGATTACACACTGTGTGGTCTATTGATGTTTTGCTACAGTACCAAGGTAACTAAATTGACTTCGTATACAGCAGTATGAATCTTAAAAGGCACCATGCTAACTGAGAGAATCACACACAAAAAGTGTGCATATTGCCTGATTATATTTACACAACAATCCAGAAATGGCAAAAGTCATAGGAGTGAAAATCAGATCAATACTTACCTGGAACTAGGGGTGAGGACAGAGGATTTATGACAAGGGGCATAAGGGAATTTTTAAACTTTATGTAACTTTATGTCTTGCTCCAACTATATAGAGAAATACAAAAACAAACAAAAATTCAATCTTTAATTATTGTCTCTTGAACTAGTATAGCTTGGCAATGGGTGGGGATGGTGATACTTGAAATATATTGTAACATTTTGCACTGAGTCCTGTCCTTATAATCTTGATCTACTTTACTCCTCTCTAGGCCATCCTTCTATAACAATGGTTTCCATCAACAGATGTGAGATTGACCAAAAATCATCAGTTAGTTCCTTTTTCTTTGATAAACCTCGAGCCTCTATAACATGCCAGGTCCTTTTTAAATACTGAAGATAAGTGATCAAAACAGAGCGATATGACTTCCCCTTGGAGCTCATTTTCTATTGTAAAGAGGTAAAACACTATGAACAAGATAAATAAGATGTACAACTTGTTAGATAGTAATGAATATTAAGGATAATATGAAGTGGGGAGAAGGCAGGCTGAGGTGGATGAAGTGTTGTATTTTTAATAGGGTGTCAAGGAAGGCTCCAGCTGAAAAGGGGACATTTGAGTAAGCCCCGAATGAAGTGATGGGGACTTGATCATGTAAATATCCAGGATAAGCACATTCCAGACACTGAGAATGCAAATCCTCTGAATAAAGAGAGACCTGGGGTATTAGAGGAAAAGGAACATGACTATTGAACTGGAGCCAATAGCCCATGTGGGCAGAGTGGTAACAGTGAACCAGAATATATAGGACCTTGTGAGCCACTGGGAGACCTTGAGTTTTCCTCTGAACACTATGGGAGCATTTGGGGATCTTTGAACAAAGGAGGATCATGGTCTGACTTTCATTTTAAAAAAGACCATTTTGCCTGCTGTGTTCACAATAGACTGGAAGGGAGCAAGAGTGAAAGTAGGGGCAGTGATTAGGAAGCCTTTGCAGTAACCCTAGAATGAAATGATAATAGTTTGTATAAGGGTAGTAGCACTGAGTGGGATGGTATGTGGTTAGATTTGAATGTCTTTAGATGGTATAGATGACAGGATTTATAGTCAAATTTAGGGTGTAAAAGAGAATGGTTTTGAGAAAGGAATAAGAATGATCACCCAGTTTGGGCCTGAACAACTGGGAGACCAGAGAAACTTGTTTGGTATGTGCCATGTTTAAGGAGGTACATGGAAAATCAGCAGTTTTAAGCATGTTAAGTTTGAGATGGCTTTTAGACATCCAGAGGGAGATAGTGGTTGGGCAATTGAATATTCAAATCTGCAGTTCAGGAAAGAAGGGTGGGCTGGAGATTGAAATTTGAGTCATTGGCAGATAGACAGTATTTAAAGCCATGGGAATAGCTGAGATTGAAATAAGAATGAGGGATTAAGTGTGGATAGATAGAGATGCTGCCCAAGGACTGTGCCCTGAGATACACCAATAATAAGCGATGGGGGGAGATGAGAAAAATCCACAGAGTAAACCAAGAAGGAGCAAACAGGCAGGCAAAGGAAAACCAGGGAGAGTGTGGAATCTCAGTTAAAGAACAAAGTTTGCAAAGTCTGCAGTTTTACACATGAAAGTCGCTCCAAAGTTATTCCTATAATCATGTCACTCCCACTACTTCCATACTGATGTGCTTTTCCTTCTTTCTTTTTTTCTTTTAATGGGAAAGAAAGTGATAGAACCTCAAAGCTAGCTAGCCAGAAATTGTACCAAAGCAGCCTATCTTGTCCCCACCTCTCTCTAGACCAGGTGATCATTACTGGCAGATAGTTAATGAAGCAATTAACACAAAACAAAAGAAATAAGTAACCAAAGTACAATGTCAGTTTCTGGTTACTTTTCCCCTTATTCCACCTATACCTCAGTCCTTTTTAAATATTATAAGAAATACAAAAATCCGGATATATCCATGCAATAAGTCACATTCGTGAATAATATATTCCATATGCTGTTTTAGGAAAAACACTGAGAATCGCAGGTAAAAAATTATTGGAGGTACCTCACTGGCCACATCTGTTTTGGTTTTTCAGTCAGATCCACTCATATAACTTCTCATAACTTCTCAATGTATGTTCTTGGAATACCTCTTAGTGGAACAGTAATATCAGTAATAAGCTCTGTGCTTTAATAGGTTTTTCACACAGCAAAGGGCAGAGTGTCTATAGATTAGATTTTGTGGCTCAGTAATGAAACTCTGGCCTTGTACATTTCATAGCAAGTGGTTTTCTGTGGTGACTGGCCCATAACTAAAGCCAGTGTTAATCCGCATTTTAATCCACAGCTGATGGGTAACTGGTGATATGCAATCTCAGCAGTATCATTCACCTTGTTGATGTAAACCACAGGCGCCAAAGGAACCATTTCTCCCAATTACATTTTAGCTTAGCTTCCATGCGTTTTTTTTTTTTTTCCCATAATATCACTAAACGTGTTACTTACTATAATTAGCTTATGCTTATTCAAAACACAGATTAATCTAATATATATTTGCCATAACTGTATGGACCATATTAGCCAAGGATATTAGAGTAATTTAATATTAGGATAGAAAGTCTTATTATACAGCATATATCTAAATTTGTTACTTCTCTCATTGTTCTAAAGCATAATGAAACTGTAGTTTTTAAAAATGTACAATGTGTTAATGAAATTACCTCCAAAGGCAAAATAAAGTTTTTCTTGATATTGCTTGGTTTCCTCACTTATTAGTTTATCAGAGCTATATATATGATTGTTAATTTTATTTAAATATAATTTTCAAAACCTAGATTATAAATTTTGAGTATCTGTTGCCGTTTTGTTTTTGTTGTTGCTGCTGTTTTGCTGTGACCCTTCCACCTGGGTTGCCTTGCAGTGTTGTTATGCCTGACGGAATGAAGGCTTAACACATGACTTTGGAGGTGGTCCGTCTTCAGTTCACACTCCTGCTGTCACTTCTTTGGGTGAAGTTGCACTGGCTATTTTGACTGGGTCATATGTATAAAGGAAGTGAAAATATGTATCACCACACCAAAAATAGACATACATACATATACCTTTAAAGAGTATGGCCCTTCTTGTCTTCATATCTTCCAGCCTGCCTTCTACACCAGATATTATTTCTCTGCCTTTAGTATATTAGTCTTCACTCATCAGGATGTTTGCTCACTGCTCTGAATTGTCAGTCCATCTGTTTTTACTACTGACCTTCCCTTTATCTAGTAATATGCCCAATATTATGCCTGCTGATTCATTTGTCTTCTCATCTTCTCATTTCATTTGTCTATCTGTCTATGAGATCATTTATACATTTATCTATTTTTATCTAGATGTATACCCATCTCTTTCCACTATATCCGTAATATTACAAAAACAGCCTTTGGTTTCACCCAATAAAACACCTTGAAGACTTAAAATCCAATATACTTAGGTGTAGAAAAGGGCTTAATTTTTTATTTATAATTCTAATTTATCTATTCACAGATTTTGGAAGCAAAGTGAACTTATATCTATTATTACTATCTAGTAAGCAGCAGTAGTTACTACATACACAAATATCAAGAATTCTCAACTTTATCTAAGGAAAGCAATGAACTTTCTTAAATATGGTGGATGTACAATATTATGTAAGTTTCAGGTATACAATATACTTATTCATGATTTTAAAGGTTATAGTCCATTTATAGTTATTTTTAAATAATGGCTATATTCACTGTATTGTACCATATATCCTTGTATGTTATTTATTTTATACATAGTAGTCTGTAACTCTTAATCTCCTACCCCTATTTTACCCCTCCTCCCTTCCCTTTCCCACTGATAACCAACCACTTGTTTGTTCTGTTCATCTGTTTCCTTTTTGTTATATTCAGTAGTTTATTGTATTTTTTAGATTCCACATATTAGTGATATCATAACTATTTGTCTCTTTGTCTGAATTACTTCACTAAATATAATACCTTCCAAATCCATCCATGTTGTTGCATATAGTAAAATTTCATTATTTTTTCTAGCTGAGTAGTGTTCCATTGCATATACCACATCTTTTTTATCCATTCATCCATTAATAGGCAGGTTGCTTCCATATCTTGGCAATTATAAATAATGCTGCTATGAACACTGGGGTGCATATATCTTTTTGAATTAATGTTTTCTTTTTTTTGAATAAATATCTAGGAGTGGAATTGCTGGATCATACTGTAGTCCTATTTTCAAATTTCTGTAATGAACATGTGTTTCAGGGTGCTGAGGGGAGTAAATAAGTCAATTATTTTATTAAGGAATACAAAAGTTTACACATAACAAAATGTTCTTAGATTGAGCATTTCTGGGGTTACTTAATTCAGCAGCTCAGTGACAGCAATAAAAACCCAGGTTCTTTTTTCCTTCCATCTTGAAATCTTTAGTACAACACCTTAGCTCAACCAATGGTTGGAGAATAATGCCACAACTCCAGGGTCACAGAAGACATGACACCCCCCTAGCAGACAGGGGCCTTTCTTCCTGTGTGTCTCTTTTTAAGGGCACAGAAAGTCAAACTAGGGGTCTTCCAACAGGTCCTCTCTCATATCTCATTGGACATACCAGAGTCAGATGCCCAGTTCTAAGTAGATTATTGAAATACAGAGAAATATCAAGCCCAGCTGAGCCTACTGAGTCACTTGAGGGGAGGTAGACCTCTGAAAAAATCAATAAGAGCAGTGCTGTTCTAAAAGGGGAAGGAACAACAAACAGGTTGCTCCAAACTAACATGGTCTGCAAAACATGGAAGCACATGAGTTGCTGAGGTCAGTTATTCCTTTCTGTATTTTATTCTTTTGGCAGAATAAATCACATCGTGTTGGCTTTCAGCTGATTTGCAAAAAATTTTTTTTCATTGTTTCTGAATATTATGTAGAACAACCTCGGGTCTATACTGGGCCCTTTTTAAATTCCGAAAAAATTGTTCTAAATTTGTCACCTGAGGAAAATTCTTTATTTCCTTCAACTTATTATCCATACTAACATAAATTTGTAATGTTTTCTCCACATTTGAGTAGTGTTTTAATCAACTCCTTAATTGCTATGTGCGTTATATTTCTCGTAAGTGGAAAAGCTAGGTATAACTCTTATTGATTTCATTATACAGGAGTCAAAAATATAGAAATTTCTTAAGAAGAACATTACATGTGAATGAAACTAGTAAAGAATAGGACTGCAGGTATAAAATAAAATGGAGTATATGTATGTTTAAAGATTATACATTTGCTTCTATCTACCTAAATACTTATCTTTATCTTGGGACAAACACACTAGGAAGAAGTTATTTTTGATTTTCCTATACTTTTAAAAATGACCTCAAATTGACTCTAATACATATCCAGAGCCAAGGATAAGATCTTCTAAATTCATTTGCCTTTTAGTGGTGGAATATTTAAAAATATTACTCAAAGGAAAGGAAGAAAGGAAGAGAGGGAAGGAGAGAGGAACATCTAAGAAAAGGAGAGAAGGAATGACTAACTCATCATGGTAAATGCCGCGCTATACTCCAGCAATTTAAAAGTAAGGAATGGATTAGCAATGAGATCCTGCTGTGTAGCACTGAGAACTATGTCTAGTCACTTATGATGGAGCATGATGATGGGAGGAAAAAGAATGTATACATATTTGTGTAACTGGGACACCATGCTGTACAGTAGAAAAAAATTGTATTGGGGAAACATCAATTAAAAAAAATTAAAATTAACAAAAAAGAATAGGGTTAGGATTAGTTTAGATAGGGTAGCAGAGGGAATAACAGCAAAATAGAAGAGGTTTCTGTTCCTTTTTAATCATACCATGTGGGTTGGTCTCTCCTTAATATACTTCTGACATTGGTCCTATTTGAATCTTCCAGGTGAAATATTTCTTATTTTCTAAGATTTACACAGCCATCTATTGTCATTAATAACTTTACTAAAGTGCAGTGTTTGTTTTTCCTTATATGGAAATGATTTTACAAATAAATTTTCAGAAGTCTACATAATTTAATAGCACAAAGCCTACTGAAATATGTTACAAAAAGTTTTTATAAAGAAAGTGGCCTAGAATTTACTGAGCACCTACTCTGTTTCAGACTCTATACTTGACACTTTCTCATTTATAGTCTTATTTAATTTCTTATAGAAATGGTCTACCCAAAAGGGATTTTAGCAATACAAATCACTCAACTAAGGTAATATATGTAAAGCACTTAGCACAAGGCTTATGTTAAAAAAACTCAATAACTTCCATTATTGCTAATATATTTTTGCCTAGAGTCACCCTACTAGCATGAGATGAAGCCTTATTTCAGATTCAAGCATCCTAGATTGTGAAACATTTTTTATTCCCATTTTCTATAATATAATTTTTTCTGAAATGTGCACCTCATTATCAATTATTTCCTCTCCTTTTGGCATTCCACTCACTAAGTAGACTTACAATGAATACAAACTGAAGTTAAAGTAAAATATCTGTATAACAGCTCATCAGTGTTACTGTGACAAGGCCTGCAAACCCTGCTGGGTTGAATTAAAATGTGCTAAGACCAGGGGTTTCTCTGGCATAACAGGAGTCACAATTCTCTAAGGGGTGTACTGTTTCTTCCTACACTTTTGAGTATCTGAGACTTCCCTGTAAATACCAAGTGAATATGAGACATCCCAAAGTAATACTTCCCCACTAAATTCCTTCTTTTTAGCCAAGATCTTTGAAAGTGGTTGGCAGTTTTCATAAGCTGATTTGGGATCATTATTTGTCCTATTGAAATGACTTTAATGGAAATACCTGAGGACTCTCTCAATTTTCTAAGGGCCGTCACTGATGCAGCATTCCTTCTTCAAAATCAAAACTTGGAGTTTCCTTGTGGCACAATGGGTTAAGGATCCAGTATTATGACTGCCGAGACTTTGGTCACTAGTGAGGTGCAGGTTCGATCCCTGGTCCTGGAACTTCCCCATGTCACAGGAGCAGCCCCCAAAACCCAAATAAACCCAAAACGTAATGATAATAAGAACAAAAATAACAGAAATAGCAATTTTAATAAATACCTATTCTTGCTTTTCTGTTTGTTAAATCTCTAGGACACTAAATCACACCATCAGTTAGTATTTTTGTATGTGGAAGCTTATGGCATAAGTGTTTTAAAAAAGAAATTAGTAGAATCCATGCTCTCAAAGAGATTGTAATTTATTGGTGAAACAATTCAACCAATATACAAATGCCATAGACACAGTTATGAACCAAACTTGGGAAGCTTTGGACTCTTGAGGGCTGCAGTGTCCTATGAATATTATTGAGAAAGAGGGTATATTTTCCCTAACAAGAAGTTACGAAAGGGTAGTTGTGAATAAAAGAAGAGCAAAGTTGGAGTCTGGATATGTCTAAAATGTAATTTCTGTGAAGGACGTTATCAGTTTTGTGTGCTTTTCTCTTGAATTTTAGGGACAGTCAACTGAAATTCTTTTCCTTCCTTCCTTCCTTCCTTCCTTCCTTCCTTCCTTCCTTCCTTCCTTCCTTCCTTCCTTCCTTTCTTTCTTTCTTTCTTTCTTTCTTTCTTTCTTTCTTTCTTTCTTTCTTTCTTTCTTTCTTTCTTTCTTTCTTTCTTTCTGTTTTACTTACCATTGTTTACTACTGACTCTTTGGAAAATCTAATAGATCAGCCTTAAGAGGGATGATGTTGAGAATAAAGTGGTAGAGCAATACAAAGAAATGTGGTTTGGCCCACAGTCAACTCTGCTGTTGTTTCTGTATAAGCAAGCAGCTACCTGTCTATGGGACCATCTGGAAGCAGCAGTTTTAGCTGTTGTCCAGAATTAAGTTACTTGAGACCCAGATGGCCAGGGGGGGCCAAAAGAGAAGCATGTGACATTGATATAGAGGAAGGCAGCCTAGTAACAGAAAAAGACCCACCTTTGAAATGCTTGAGTGGCATTTCTGAAAATTTGGTCACCAGGCTAGTCTTCCCATGCCATGATAACCAAAGATACTTTTTAATGAGGAATCCTGACATTTGGCACATATTTGATGAGTCAGAATCTCTGGTGATGGCAATCAGAATACACACTTGAACTCGTAAATAGTTTTTTATGCACAGTAAAGTTAGAGAAACACCAGGTTAGGGACAGTGACCCTTGGAGAGAAAAGAAGGTATTGTTGCCCTAGCATTGCTGCTTTAACATGTGCAGGCAGGGTGCTGTGTAGGTGCTTGACTAGGTCACATTACCACCTGATCAACACAGTGGCAATCTTTGGTTTCTGGCTTCATTTAAAAAAAAAATTTTCAGAGTGTTATCATTCTTCTTTGTTCCCCAGTCTTAGCTTTAACTAAAGCAAAGAATCTTTAATTTTAGCACCCTAGTTCAATCTGTACAGGCCTCTGTTTTTTAGAAGCACATATGTAATTTTTTAAAATTTCTCTGCTTCATGATATCTCTTAATCGCATCTTCTGCCTATACCAATTATGATTCCATCTTTAAAATTTTTCTCACACTCAAAAATATATGTGCATTTGTGTAGGGTGATACCTTTCAGCCTTAATTCAGTTTGAGTTGTTTAGTAATGAGTATTGCTCTAGGAATAGTTGACTGGTTATAATCTAGGGCTTTAATGACCCTATCTGGCAATCTGGTGTCAAATGGGACTTGGGAGTAACTCTGTCCAAGAGCTGGAGGTGAGATCTGTGACAACATGAAGTCAGATAGGACTGACGTCTGTGGCATTGCTGCTGTCCTACTTGATCACCTGTAGCTGACTTATAGGTTCATAGGATTTTAGACCTCTAATGGGATCCAGGAGTCCACAGCACACACAGAAATATTGTCATTTGATTAGTTAGGAGTAGACAACCATGCAGGGTTTTTTTTTTTTCATTTGATTTCATTTTTTTTTTCCTTAAATGACTCTGGATTTGAGGACAGTGTACTTCATAAGCAGCAGTGTTATTGCAAAATTTAGGTGCAAATTCCCAGGGAAATATGAAGCTAACAATATGATTTCCAGGTCTAAGATGACTTAAAACCTTAATCTTCTACAATAATTGTCAAAACAAAAAACTGATAATTCTTGTAAAGCAGTTACTAATCAGTATGTGTGTCTGAAGTATAATCTGCATGTGCAGTCATGTGGATTTTGTCATTCTAAGTCAGTTTTGAAAATGCATTCGCCTTTTTATCAAGAGTCTTACCAGATTAGTAAAATTACATATGCCTTGTAGAGGTCTAATCTCAAATAGAGTGACTGAGATTAGACCCCTGACATGTGCTCCTGTTTTATTCCACTGGTGATGAGAAGTGGGTTCAGACAATAAATCACTAATTCATTGAATAAAGTTTGAGTACCTATTAAGTGTAAAATGCAGTACCAAACATTATGAATCCAGTGATTTAAAGAAAAAGACAGACATGATTCTGTTGGGGAAACTAGTCCCTCCATCACTAAGAGAACTTCTTTTTCTAAATGCTAAAAATGTGACTGATGATGACCAAATGGTGGCAGGGTTGAAGAGGGGTACCCTTAGGGCAATCTGAGAATAAGAAGAGAGGTGACTAGAGAGGGTTGGCCCCTTAGGAGCACGGGGCAAAAAGAGGGGTTCTTAGCTTTCTTTGTGCCATGGACTTCTTTGGAAATCCAGTGAATTGGTAACTGACAATATATGAGCTCCTCCATAGAAGAATATATTTAGATTTATATAATAAAATATGTGATAATTTAAGGGAATCAAGAATAACAAAGTACAATTGTCAAAATATTTCTTAAAACATATTTGTGCTGCTTTATTAAAACATTAAATAATAAGCTCTAGTAACAGACATAACATTTACTATAATTTTGAAGTGTAATATGCATAAATAATATTTAGAGATAATTTGGCAACTGTCCTGTGATGTAAAAATATCTTTGATTTCTTTGGTGGGAAAGGTAAAAATGCCACTGATGTACCCATTGTTCTTGTCAACATTTGTCACTAAAGAAATGTGTTTTTTAAATAATGATTTTTATTCTTTCCATTTATAGCTGTTTTACAGTGTTCTGTCGGTTTTCTACTGTACAGCAAGGTGACCCAGTTACACATACATTATACATTCTTTGTTCTCAAATTATCATGCTCCATCATAAGTGATTAGACATAGTACCCAGTGTTATACAGCAAGATCTCATTGCTTATCCATTCCAAAGGCAATAGTTTGCATCTATTAACCCCAAATTCCCAATCCATCTTACTCCCTCCCCCTCCCCCTTGGCAACCCAAGTCTGTTCTCCGTGTCCATGATTTTCTTTTCTGTGGAAAGGCTCATTTGTGCCCTATATTAGATTCCAGATATAAGTGATATCATATGGTATTTGTCTTTCACTTTCTGACTTATTTCACTCAGTATGAGAGTCTCCAGTTCTATCCATGTTGCTGCAAATGGCCTTATTTTGTTCTTTTTTACGGCTGAGCAGTATTCCATTGTGTATATATACCACATCTTCTTAATCCATTCATCTGTCAATGGACATTTAGGTTGTTTCCATGTCTTGGCTATTGTGAATAGTACTGCAATGAACATGCGGGTACATGTGTCTATTTCAAGGAAAGTTTTGCCCAGATCTATGTCCAAGAGTAGGATTGCTGGGTAATATGGTAGTTCTATATTTAATTTTCTAAGGAACCTCCATACTGTTTTCCATAGTGGTGGTACCAATTTACATTCCCACCAACAGTGTAGGAGGGTTCCCTTTTCTCCACACCCTCTCCAGCATTTGTTATTTGTGGACTTTTTAAT
This sequence comes from Sus scrofa, assembly GCF_054392235.1. Taxonomy (NCBI): domain Eukaryota; kingdom Metazoa; phylum Chordata; class Mammalia; order Artiodactyla; family Suidae; genus Sus; species Sus scrofa. Next base: position 167,626,323 of record NC_139395.1, read on the forward strand.
GATGGCCATTCTAACTGGTGTGAGGTGGTATCTTGTGGTAGTTTTGATGTGCATTTCTTTAATAATCAGGAGTGTAGAGCATTTTTTCTTATGCTTATTGGCCATCTGTATATCTTCTTTGGAGAAATGTTAAATTTCAATGTGATTTTCATGAAAATAGAGAAGTGTCTTTTTGCTCATCCAGGTTCATAAATTTCCTGAGTTTTCTCTATTCAGTATTGCTTTGGGGGGTGGGGTGGCTATAGGTCCCAGGCTAAGAACCCTGCACCAAAGCTTAGAGTTAGTACACTTTAGGAAGAAAAAGGGGCAAATATTTTTTTTTGTGCAGAGGCCATGGATGTCTAAGAGAATGACTCACACTCCCTGAATATTCTAAGGGAATATACTTCTTTGTATGTGTCCCACCCTCTTTACATTTGTCAGTCTTTCAGTCTTGTTTCTTTCACTTAGAGATATTCTATGTGTTAAACGAGGTGCTATAATCCCTGTTATCTACTTTATGTCTTATCATAACTGATACAAATATATCAATTCTAAACATTACTTGTCATTCATTTTGAAATACTGTTTCTATGTGGAAATTTTACCCATAGCAAACCTGAGGGTTAAGAATTCTCATCAGGAATGGATTATGGAAGATATGGTACATATATACAGTGGAATACTACTCAGCCATAAAAAGAATGAAATAATGCAGCAATATGGATACAACTAGATATTATCATACTAAGTGAAGTAAATCAGAAAGATAAAGACAAATGCCATACGATATCACTTATATGTGGAATCTAAAATATGTCACTGTAGTTTCCATTGTGGCTCAGTGGGTTAGGAACCCAACATAGTGTCCATTAGGATGTGGTTTTGATCCCTAGCCTCTCTCGGTGTGGTTAAGTATCCCTCATAATCTGTGGCATAGGTTGCAGATGCAGCTTGGATCCAGAGTTGCTGTGGCTATAACGAAGGTAGGCCAGCAGCTGCAGCTTTGATTTGAACCCTAACCCAGGAACTTCTGTATGCTGCTGGTGTGGCTATAAAAATAAATAAATAAATAAAAGGTAAAATAAAATATGGCACAAACGAACCTATCTACAAAACAGAAACATTCACAGATGTAGAAAACAGACTTGTGGTTGCCAAAGGGAAGTTTTGGGGGAGTCAGATGGGCTGAGAGTTTGGATGCAAACTACTACATTTAAAATGGATAAGCAAACTACTACATTTAAAATGGATAAGCAATGAGGTCCTGCTGTACAGCATAAGGAACTATATCCAGTCTCTTGGGACACACCATGATAGAAGATAATATAAAAAAGATCATGTATGTATGCAAACTACTACATTTAAAATTGATAAGCAATGAGGTCCTGCTGTACAGCATAGGGAACTATATCCAGTCTCTTGGGACATACCATGATAGAAGATAATATAAAAAGATCTTGTATGTATATGGATGACTGAGTCATTTTGCTGTACAGCAAAAATGGCACAACATTGTAAATCTACTATACTTGAATTAAGAAAAAAGAATTCCCATCAAATGAACTAGGGAAAATTTTATGCATCTTCCTTCATGATGATTAATAAGCTCACTTTTTGTTATCTAATACTATATTCTTGAATTTTTCTATTGCTTTTAAAAATTACTTAGGTAATCTACGCTTGTTTAAAAACATTATTCTTACATAATATGAAAAATGAAGAATAGTATAAAATTAGTTGTGTTGCCAAGAGGAAAAGTCTTCTATATTATGTCCTTACCCCATGGAAGAGCCAATATTTGTGAGCTTTTTTTATGTGCATTCATTCAAAGCAGATACACTGTTTTTTGGTATAAAATATAAGATCATACTATATAGTGTGGTAATTTAATAGACTACATTGCTCATTCATTGCATCCTGAATTAGATGTCTTGACATTTGTTTTATTTATTTTTATTTTTTAGAGCAAAGTGGCATGAAATTTTTTATTGATTTTTGAACTGGGAAAATTCTTACATGATCATTGGTGTGCTTTAACATTTTCATCAAAAGAAAACTGAGCCTGAGCCAAGGAAAAGGACTTTTGAGGGTCATGTAGATTTAGACATGTATCATTCAGTGGAAGCAGGAGGGGTGAAAAAATGGTTTGGAAGACAAGTGGTTAATTTTCAGGAAGCTAAAACTTAAAGGAGTAGAGGAAAAGCAACTGCTTCTCTATGTCATCCATTGCTTTGAAATTTTACATGAAGTATCAGAGGAAAAAGGAGAATAGTTTGTCATTGGGTAGACAGGTCAGATTTTTATACGTCATCAGCCACAATATATTATCTCCTGGGTGTCTTCCTGATTTCCTTTCATTTTTTTTTCTTTCTTTGCTAATACTCACATGTTACAGTAGTTCTGTGCCAGTGGAGAAGTAGATAGAAAACAAATACATACACACACTGACTTCCCCCACATCCCAGTTATTTTTAGTAAAACCTCTGTTAGCAGCATCCTTCAGTGAGCTGTGAAGGTTAGTAAGCAGTTACTGCTCAAACTTTATTTCAAGTGAAGCTGAAAGATTTTTTTAAAAAGCAAGAAGGGGAATTCCCATCATGCTGCAGCAGAAATGAATCTGACTAGAAACCCTGACCCTGACCTTGCTTGATAGGTTAAGGATCCTGCTTGCCATGAGCTGTGGTATAGGTTGCAGACGTGGCTTGGATCTGGCATTGCTGTGCCTGTGGTATAGGCTGGCAGCTGTAGCTTTGATTAGACACCTAGACTGGGAACCTCCATATGCCATGGGTGTGGCCCTAAAAAGAAAAAAAAAAGCAAGAAAGCATATTTTCAAGAATAAGTTGATGACATGGTGAAGTAAAAAGAAGTGTGAGAAATGTTCAGTGAGTAATGTTATGCTCCCATGCTTTGGGAATTTAAACCACAATCACTTAGTAGGTGGCACGTAGCCCAAGTGATATCTGAAGCCTTGAAAACATTGCTCTCAGTCAGAAAGCCACAAACACTGGGCTGCGTTTGTAGATTCCAGTGACAGCTCTAGGCTTGGCAGACATGGGAAATTTGTCTTTATTGTTACTAAGGGATTCCAACACACATTCTTTGGAAAGTAGAGAATGACCATCTGTTGTGGATAGGTGCCATTGTCTGTTGTGGCTTTGGGTTTTTTTTTGTTGTTGTTATTTTTCTTTATTTTTTAAAATGATTTTTATTTTTTCCAGTATAGCTGGTTTACAGTGTTCTGTCATTTTTCATTTTTTCATTATTTATTTATTTATTTATTTATTTTTATTTCCCCAATACATTATTTTTTTTTCTACTGTACAGCATGGGGACCCAGTTACACATACATGTATATATTCTTTTTTCTCACATTATCATGCTCCATCATAAGTGGCTAGACTACTGTACAGCAAAGTGACCCAGTCACACATGCATATATACATTCTTTTTCTCACATTATCCTCCATCATGCGCCATCATAAGTGACTAGATACAGTTCCCAGTGCTATAGGGCAGGCTCTCATTGCTTATCCATTCCAAAGGCAATAGTTTGCATCTATTAATCCCAGATTCCCAGTCCATCCCACTTAAATGAGAGTTGAGATGTTTATTTTAGGTTCTCTCTTGTTTTTGTTTTCATTTGGTTTGTTTTTATTTTTTGCCACCAGGCAATGTGTGGCAGTTCCTGGGCCAGGGATCAAACCTATACCACACAGCAGCAACCAGAGCCAAAGCAGTGAAAACACAGGAGCCTCAACCCACTAGGCCATCAGAGAACTCCCTGATCTTACTTTTTTTTTTTAACATGCTGTTGCATTGGTTTGGATTTGCCCCCGAATTACTTACATTGAAAGGAAAAAAAAAAGCTACATTTTGGCTTAGTCAGTTATCTCCTTTGCAGCTTAGTATACAAATGTATGCTAAAGGAAAAAGAGAACTAACTATAAAATATAGGCTGAGAATTATGAATTGAGTAACGAAGCAAATTCCATAAAGTTCTAGCTTGATTTCAGCATTGGTGTTACATTCAGTAGTGAACTTTGCCTACTGGTAGGTGTCAGAGGAATTGGAGGAAATGTCTTAGGGCCATTTGCTTTCCTACTATGTTTCTTTATTATGCATGCATCTACCACCTTTGTTGATTTCACCTGTCTGATGAATAAAATTACACTGTGACCTTCTGGAGTGAGGATGTTTTTTGGTCTTTCCATCAATACTGCTTGTTCCATGCCTGGTACTTCCTTTTAAAAGAAATATGAAGGTAAAACAAGTTCCTAAGATGTAATAGTTTTTCTCTGTGATACTTAAAGGGGCCAAAATTACTGAGAAATAATTACTAACTACTCTTAATATGTGTTGTGAATTATAGGCTTATGTGGAGGATAAGACTGATATTTTCTTAGCAGAAGGGACTTGATCCTTCAAATTTACTTCTGAGCACTCTAAAGTATTCCATCAAAATGCCTTTACTTTGGGATAAGTAAAAGTTTCTAAAAAACAAACATGATCTCAATAAATATTATAAATATGTTTTAAAACTGGAGATTCTATGTTATTTGCATTTTATGACCAGATAGCAGAGATGCTGTAGTGCTCTTAGATACTGTCTAGGATATAATATCTTGTGAGCAACAGTTGACAATGTGAAAGGAACAATATAGTACTGGTCTGTCTTGTCTTCGTTTTCCCTCTCTCTCTCCTTCTTTCTCTTCTAAGAACTAAGCTAACCACAATCATGGGAACAAAAACATACATTGACATTGACTAGAAATAGATAGGATAAATATAATGGAATTTAGACTCCACTACCTGGCTAGACTATTTTCTTGCTGTATGACCTTGGTCAATTCACATCATCTCTCTTAACTTTACCATCCTCATTTGTAAAATGGAGATACTAAGCAATTCTGTTTTGATTACTTAGGAGATTGTGAGATCCAAACAGTGGGGTATTTTAAAGGGCTTGATAAACTGATAAACTGGAAATCACTAAAATCACTGATCATTTCACTTTACCAACATAAATCCTCACTTAATAGGGAGTTTTTCTCTGTATTAAGATAGTCCAACTTTTCAATAGCCTTTAGAAGGCCCCTCATGATCCAGCCCTTGTGTTCTCATTCTACTAATAACCTGGCAATAGTGAACTTCTTCATGTTCTTCAGACACATCCTGTTCTCTGTTGTCCAGATCTTTGCATCAGATTCTCTTCTGCTTGGAATACCCTTGCCCCTATTCTCTTGGCTAACTGCTTCTTTTAGTCTGTCTGGCTTCTGCTGAGACCTGACTCCTCCAGGAAGCCTTCTGCAGACTCTCCAGTGTGTGGTTGGTACCAGCAGGTGTACTCCGTGACACTTGTACTACTGCATTTGAACACAATGTTTTGAAAATACCAAACCAAGTATTATGTATAATAAACCAAATTCTAAAACACATAAAAGGAGGAATTTTATCTGATATATTCACCACTGTGTCCCAGGTACTCAGGAGAGGGCCTGGGCATTCAGAGTGTCCTGCAAATATGTGTGGAAAAAAAGAAATGAGAGAGGAAAGGAGGGGAGGGAAGGAAAAATGGATTATTCACACAGTTTTTCTCTTTCTCTCATGCAAATGTAAAAAATACACAGGCACAATTAGACACAGACATACAAATATGCACAAATTTCATACACAGAATATTGAAAGCAAATGCCACAAAGGATTATTGGTTTTTTGTGGGACTATAAGCATTTTAGTTTCTTATTTTTTATTTTTAAAAATTTTTATTATAGTTGATTTTTAGTATTCTATCAATTTCTGCTGTATAGAAAAGTGACCCAGTAATGCATTTATATACATTCTTTTTTCACATTATCCTCCATCATGTTCCATCACAAGTGACTAGATATGGCTCCCAGTGCTATACAGCAGGATCTCATTGCTTATCCACTAAAAATGCAAAAGCTTACATCTACTAACCCCAAACTCTCAGTCCATCGCACTCCCTCCCCCCTCCCCCTTGGCAACCACAAGTCTGGTCTCCATGTCCATGAGTTTGCTTTTTTCTGTAGATAGGTTCATTTGTGCTGTATATTAGATTCCAGATATAAATGATATCATATGGTATTTGTCTTTCACTTTCTGACTTCACTTGGTAGGAGAGTCTCTAGTTCCATCCATGTTACTGTAAATGGCATTATTTCATTCCTTTTTATGGCTGAGTAGCATTCCATCATGTATATGTACCATATCTTCTTAATCCATTCTTCTGTTGATAGACATTTAGGTTTTTTCCATGTCTTGGCTATTGTGAATAGAGCTGTAATGAACATAGGGGCATATGTATCTCTTTCACGGAACGTTTTGTCTAGATATGTGCCTGAGAGTAGGATTGCTAAGTCATATGGTAATTCTATATTTAGTTTTCTGAGGTACCTCTATACTGCTTTCCAGAGTGGTTGTACCAATTTACATTCCTACCAACAGTGTAGGAGGGTTCTCTTTTCTGCACACCCTCTCCAGCATTTGTTATTTGTAGACTTACTAATGATGGCCATTCTGACTAGTGTGTGGTAGTACCTGATCATAGTTTTTATTTGCATTTCCCTGATAATGAGTGATGTTGAACATTTTGTCATGTGCCTATTGGCCATCTGGGAGAAGCTGAAAGCCTTCCAGCTAAAATCTGGAACAAGACAAGGATGCTCACTTCTCACCACTTTTATTCAGCATAGTATTGGAAGTCCTAGCCACAGCAATCAGAAAAACAAAAGAAATAAAAGCTATTCAAAATAGAAGAGAATAGGTAAAGTTGTTACCTATGCAGATGACATGATACTATATATAGAAAACCCTAAGGACTCCAAACAAAACTACTCAAACTGATTAATGAATTCAGCAAAGTAGCACTGAATATAAGTGCTACATATAAGGATATAAGATTAACATTCAGAAATCAGTTGCATTTCTGTATATTAACAACAAAATGTTAGAAAAGGAATATAAAAGCACAATACCTTTTAAAATTATATACCCAAAATTAAATACCTAGGAATAAACCTGACCAAGAAGGTGAAAGACTTATATGAAAGAACTATAAAACATTAATCAAGGAAATTAATGATATCAAAGAAATGGAAAAATATCCAATTTCCTGGGTTGGGAAAATTAATATTGTTAAAACGGCCATACTACTCAGAGCAATCTACAGATTCAATGTGATCTCTATTGAATTACCTAGGACATTTTTTTCACAAACAAGCCAAAAATTTATATGGAAACATAAAAGACCCAGAATTGGGAAACCAATCAATAAGAAAAAAACAAAGCAGGAAGCATAACTCTCTCAGACTTCCAACAATATTACAAAGATATAGTAATCAAGACAGCATGGTACTGTTACAAAAACAGACGCATGAACCAATGGAACAGAATAGAGAACCCAGAAATAAATCCAGACACCTTTGGTCAACTAATCTTTGACAAAGGAGCCAAGAATATGAAATAGAAAAAAGACAGTCTCTTCAGCAAGTGGTGCTAGGAAAACTGTACAGCTGCATGTAAATCAATGAAACTAGAACACACCCTCACACCATGCGCAAAAATAAACTCAAAATGGCTTAAAAATGCAAACATAAGTCAAGACACAGTAAAATTCCTATAAGAGAACATAGGCAAAATATTCTCTAACATCAACTGTACATATGTTTTCTTAGGTCAGTCTCCCAAGGCAATAGAAAAATAACATAAATAAACTGATAGGGCCTAATCATACTTAAAGCTTTTGCACAGCAAAGGAAATCATAGGAAAAAAAATAAAAATAAAAAGACAACCTATGGAATGGGAGAATATAATTTCAAATGATGCAACCAACAAAGGCTTAATCAATAAACCACCCAATTGAAAAATAGGCAGAAGACCTGAATAGACATTTCTCCAATGTTTCTTCTTTAACTGTTTCTATATTATCTAATACAAACAAGTAAGAAAATATATAATTATAAAAAATTATTATTGAAATGAGATCTATAGTTCTGTTGGTTACCACTTGTAAAATGCATAACATTCTTCAATAAAAATATTTTGGTTTGTGTAGTACTCTTTCCTCAAGTTGCTTTTACAAAATGCCACAAACTGAGTGATATAAAACCATGTTATTCTCTTATAATTTTGGAGCCTAGAAGTCCTAAATCCAGTGGTCAGCATGGCATGCTCCTCTGACTCTGCACATCCTCATTGTTCTTCCTAGTTTCTCACAATGGATGATGATCCTTGATGTCTTTAGCTTTTGCAAATGGAACACTCCAGTCTCTGCCTATGTTGTGGCATGATCATGGCCTTCTTTGTGTCTGTCTTGCCACTTCTTAAAAGAACACTGACCATTTGGATTATGGGCCCACCCTACTGCAGAATGACCTCATCTTAGTTTAACTAATTATATGTTCAATGATTGTAATTCCAAATAATTCTAAAGTACTGGAAGTTAAGACAAACATATAACATAACTCAATTCATAACATATGTTATATGTGCTTTTTTGTCTACTATTGTAGGTTTAATGACAAATACTGAGGTTATCCAGGTTCTAATTTTAAATTCCCAACAAAGCCAACTGATCTATTATGACATAGAAGGAATTATTCATCAGTCATCAAATGTAGAGTAATATGTTCTTCCTATTGCCATTTTCCTATTCTGTTACTGAGAAGAGCATATTTCTTCCTTTTTCTATTTATTATATTTATATGAATTAAGGACTGAGTTTGGTTGCCAATAGCAGATATGAGTATAGTGGCATAAACATAAAAGGATATATTTTCCTCACATTATGAAAAATCCTGGGATAGGCAATTACTAGCATTGACTCAGCATATCAAACAGGTCAGCATCAAGAATTTGTGACCTTGAGGCCTTTGACTCAGCATCTTAAAATATGTGATACACAATTGTAGTTTTATTTCAGGCATAATTGTAGTTTTATTTCAGAGATAGGCATAAGGGAAAAGTGTGGCCAAGCAAGCCTGTTTTAAAGAGTGTATTGCTCAAACCTCACCACCAATTTCTTCAATAGCTCATTGGCCAGAATAGTGTTAACTGGCCACCACTGTCTGGAATGGAAGTTTATTAATGGAGTTTTAGCTGCACACATTGCCAACTTCAACAAAATCAGAATTCAGTTCCTAAGGAAGAGTGGAAAAAGAGATATTGGTAAGTAGCTAGCTGTCTCGGTCACTCCCTCTACTCTCTCCACAAACTTCTCAATAGAGGACGGATGGATGGAGAAGGAACTTGGAAAGGAAAGCATTCATATTGTCCCTTTTTTCCCCCATTCACTTCATCAACCACAGAAACTTACAACCACTCAGTTAATCCCAGTGATGGAAGATTGTGTAATAGTTTGAAAAACAGAGTCATCTAGTTAGGTCAGATTTATTTTTCCAAATACTATAATTTAAATCTGTGACAACAAAGCTTAGGCACAGAAAAAAGAACTTTAAAAGGAGTCCACACAAAGGGTACTCAAACACTGACCTAGGTCTTTGTTTCATTTTTATAACATTTTTATAATCTATGGGAAAAGAGGAATAATAAGAATAATCTGGTGAGTTTTTCATTAGGTTATATTGATTCAATTTAGTAAGCTGATATTCATTCTAAAATTGTGTCCTTCTTAGCCTGAAGAGAATGAAATGTCTTTTCTTACAATAATAGGTTGGTACTAATAAATGGCAACTTCAAAAAACTTATAGTTGATTTACAGTGTTGTACCAATTTCTGCTGTAAAACAGAGTGACTCAGTCATATATATATATATATATATATATATATGTACATATATATATATATGCTTAGCTTTTTTAGGGATGTACCAGCAGTATATGGCATTTCCCAGGCTAGGGGTGTAATTGGAGCTGCAGTGCCAGCCTTTGCCAAAGCCACAGCCACAGCAATGTGGGATCTGAGCTGCATCTGTGATCTACACCACACTCACAGCAAAGCTGGATCCTTAACCCACTGAGTGGGGCCAGGGATCAAACCCTCATCCTCATGTACACTAGTCACTCTCATTTCTGCTGAGCCACAATGGGAACTTCATATATATTTTTTTAAATACTATTTTTCCATCATAGTCTATCCCAGAAGATTGGATATAGTTCCCTGTGCTATACTGTATGACCTTGTTTATCCCTTCTAAATGTAATAGTTTGCATCTATTAACCCTAACTCCCATTCCCTCCCCCCTCCCCCTTGGCAACCATAGGTCTGTGCTTCATGTCTGTGAGTCTGTTTCTGTTTAGTAGTTAGGTTCATTTGTTAAATGGCAACTTTTTGTTGTGTTGTTTGTTTGCTTACTCAGGGGGAAAAGTACCATTTTCAAAATATATTTTTAATTTTCTGCCTCAAGGAATCCAGAAATCTGAGAACCATATGCAGTTATTCACCTTAGTATGTATTTGGTACATATTTTGTATAAATGCCTGTAAGTATCTATATTTTTGTATTTATGTTATCCTTTGTCTTTAGATGAAGAAAGTTAAATACATAAACTTGGCATCCTACCTTTATCTTACCATCAGCTTGGATGCTTTCTAAAGAATAAGAGGTTTAAGAAATGATGACATGGGAGTTCCCGTCGTGGATCAGTGGCTAATGAACCTGACTAGTAACCATGAGGACGCGGGTTCGACCCCTGGCCTTGCTCAGTGGGTTAAGGATCTGGCGCTTCCATGAGCTGTGGTGTAGGTCGCAGGTGTGGCTTGGATCCTGCATTTGCTGTGGCTGTGGTGTAGGCCAGTAGCTAACAGCTACCTAGCCTGGGAACCTCTATATGTCGTGGGTGTGGCCCTAAAAAGGCAAAAAAAAAAAAAAAAAAAGGAAGAAGAAATGATGACATGGTAAAGATTAAGATACAAGGGCAGACTATTTTGGCTGGCTAGAAACCTGAGCACTTTATGTCTATTGCCATTTTTTCTTTTTGTCCCTCATAGTGGTACTTAGTTTTATGGTTCACGGATAAAAGAACTGATGTTCACAGACTTGCCAAGGATTCACAGAAGGTAAAGGAAAAGTCAGAATTCAAACCCAGTTCTGTCTCCTTTAACAGACTTTGCTTCTATTGAGAGAAGACATTCTACTCCTTCAGTTTCTATCAAGTAAAGATATTCCTTTATTCAACATAACCCTGGTTTTTTAATTCTGGCAGAACCATTCCGGTGCCCAGTTTGAGAATATTTTTCCCTACAGGAGTAGTCTTCTGCAGAGGCTAATCTATCCCACATATTTTTTTTCTGAATTGCTTATTTATGAAGAATACCACGAATATATTAGTAATATTTAGTGTTGAGTTGTGGTTGCCTTTTTAAAATAAAGAAGTATACTATCTTCAATGAATTTTTTAGGATATGAACAGATATTTAGATCCTTTGGTGCTCAGGCAATCAAAATAACTAAAAGGATATAGATGTCTGATTAAAATAGGAACTGAATCTGGTTCAGTTTTGGAACAGCAACAGGGAGGGCTGAGAATTTGGGCAGCTAGAGGCTTCACAACCCACCTAAAGTAGGAAACTGTGAGTAGTTCAAATGGAGTTTTGTCCATATGATTTTTTTTCCCCAGAATCTTAGATTTTCAGGAGAAGTTTGAAATGTTAAAATTCATGTGCAAGCTCTCCATTTTCAAAGGCTGACTAATAGCTGAAATTAAAATACCTTAGTGGTCAACATTAGACGGACCAAACACAAATTTGGGGGGAGAGTCAGTCCATGAGCTAATGTCTTGCAACATCTGATTCGGGGTTTGTTTTTTTGTTGTTGTTGTTGTTTGTTTTTGTTTTTGTTTTTTCACATGTATATGTAATCAGTATGATGATGGACATGAAATGATTAACCAAGCACATCCTAAACTATTTCTTCAAAGGAAAAAGATGAAGGTCGGCTTTGCAAATGTGTAATTTCAGTTTGACTAAAAGTAAATACAACACTCTTTCCCAGGAGAGAATTTTACAACTACTCTCAATGAGCAAGCGTGTAGATAAAGCAGACAAGTGTTTTCAGTGAGAGAAACTGATTTATTGATATGACTTCACTGTTTTTAGACTTTAAAAGGACTTAATAAACATTATAGAAATATCCCTTTAGAATTATTAGAAAATTGGGTCAGGAAAAGGACATTTAGAACCCACCAGCATAACAAGAATGTGTAGTACAATAGGAAGTGTTGGACACAGATGATTCCTGTGTGACAAACACAGACTTTCCTTAGCAGATTGGTTAAGGCTCATGAAGAGTTTCTTATTGAGAAGTTAAAGGAGATAAATCGGAATCCATTGTATAGGCTTTAGAATTCGTTCTACTTTTATTCACATTGAATACCTGGTTAGCACTTCAGAAGTACCAGAAACTGTTCTGATGCTCTGAGGACAGAACAAAAAGAAAACCCCAACTCTCAGAGAGCTTACATTCTCCAGCAAACAAGAAAATCAATCAATCAATCCATCATATTGTTTTGGATTGTGATAGACACTCTGTTGAGGATAGAAGAAATCAGATAGAGTGAGCAGGTGGGGGCGTGGCTGCATGGCCCATGGGGTTGGGAAAAGCCTCCAGACCTCAGTATGGGAGAGGCGAGCTCTGAGACATGCAAGGACATGATTCAGAGGGAAGCAAGAGGAAATACATAAACTTTGGAGTAGGGATGAGCTTCACAAACAATCACTTGAGTGTGGATCTCTTTACTAAGTGTGGTTACAATCACTTACAACAACATATTTTGTCCTTAATTAAAGATTCTGTGAAATAGGAACACCTACACTGTTAAAATCATGGTTTAGTTGCTCAGAGTAAACAGAAGCAGTTAGGCACTCATCCTTCATAGACACATGTGCATGTGCACATACACACACACACTACACTTCCTAGTACTTGCACATAAAATACCATTAGTTTATGTGAGCACATTTTTTACATCTATTAAATCTCAGCTCATTTAAGACAGAATTGTATAGGATGCAAAACTCCTCTCTCTCTCTCTTACTTCTTTCTTACTTTTTTTCTTTAATAAAAGTCAGGTTGGAAATCAGTTTATCTATAATAAAAACAGAGTGGCTAAAAAAGGAGAAATAAAGACATGGAATCCATTTACTGTGTTCAGTGTTCCCTCTCATAAATTCTTCATGGCTCTCCTTTTAATGATGGTTAGCCTGAAACAGACTTTGAAATAGGATCTGGCTACCACAGATGCATTTAAAAGAAAACCAGAGACCTTAGAGGAGGCTGCACTTTGTGGGGAAGGCAGGAAACATCTGTGAGCAGGGGAGAACTGTGGAGCTGTGGTCAGGTGGCCCTGCCAACTTTTCATGTTTTCTGAGGAATATTCTTGAACACATAGCATACTCTAGGCATAGAATAGTAGGGTGCCTCCCTTCCCCTGCTGCAGCCGTCCCTCATAGCTTTTCCATGCCTTAGAGCCAGCCTACACCCAACATACCCTATCCTGCATGTTTAACTATCAAACATGACCAGCATTCCCTCTACCAATCTCTAAACCCCTTTGGAAACAGGATCTACGTGTCCCCTTTAAAGTGTCTCCATATAAGAGATTTTCTGGTTGTATTTCAGAGGATGAAATATTGTGTAAAGTATACAATTTGATTTCCTTGATCTCTTAGCCTCTTAGTTCTGGCTAATTCTTTTTTCCTTTTTGGTTACTTACTATTAGAGTCTCTATAATTTTCCACTTTCTCAAAAAAAAAAAAAAAGTATCCCTAGGGAAAGACATGATACATTTATTTACATTAGAGAATAAAGTTCCCTTTAAAATGTTCCTCTTGCTCTCTTCTCATGAAAATTTTGCATTTTTTAGGGAGCTCAAGAAAGACTTTGGTGGAAGGGAAACAAACAAAGAACTATAACAATGCCTAGGACATTTTAATCTATTGCTCTCAGGTATTTATACATGGAGGGTAAGATTTATAGATTTATTTGCATAATACCAGTTAGGAAAATGCAAATTCAAGACAAGCATTACTAGAATTTAAATATTTCCATCATCAGGGAGTTCCCCATCCAGCATGGCAGTTAGCTGTGGTGTAGGTCACAGATGCAGCTCAGATCTGGTATTGCTGTAGCTCTGGTGTAGGCTGGAAGCTACAGCCCCAAGTAGCCTGAGGACTTCCATATGCTGCAGGTGTGGCCCTAAAAAGCAAAAGAAAGAAAGAAAGAAAGAAAAATATTTCCAATATGAGAAAGCCTTAGATGCCTTGAGTTTTCGGAAATGTTTATATACATTCACACCAAACATGTTTTGTTTAGCTTTTCTGCTCTTCCATAAATTCTCTTCTTCCTTCCTTCCTTCTTCCCTCCCTCCCTTCTTTATTTCCTTCCTTTCTTCCTTCTTTCCCTCCTTCTTCTAGTATTTCTTGAGCCTTTGCTATCTTCTAGATGCTGCACCAGATGCTGAGTATAGATATGAATAAGGTATAGGTGCTCCTCTTCAGCAGCTGACAGCCTAGAGTAGAATGCTAAAAAGTAAGCAAATAAAAATGAATCTAAGAAGAAGAAAATTTTAATAGAAATGTTAAGTAAAGAGCTTCAAGGGGAAAGTAGATGACTGTTTGGGAGGTGCAGCAATATTCCACAAAGAAAGGACTATTAGGTACTGACCTTGAAGGATGACTAGAGATTGCTATTTAGAAAAAGCAGGAATAGCATTTCAGATAATAGGTAAAGTGTGTGTAAAGGAAAAACAGCTTTACTAGAAATGGTCACGTCTGCAGAAAAGGATCTGGTCTCTGTAGTCAGAGACAGATTCTTTGACATAGGGTAGGTGATGGAGCTGAAAAGTTAGTTAGGTCATGTACTTGTCAGCAACAATAATTGTACCCCTCCAATGGGGTCATTGCACATAACCCATTTTCTGAACCCTTTTTTCAGTCCTGAGACAGATTGCATGGCCTCCTGGCTTTCTGCCCATTTCACTGGTGGTTCTTGCCCCATCATCTCTTAGACCTGTAACTTTTGGCATGCCCAAGGTCCAACCCTTCAACCTTTCTCCCTTGGTGTTTTCTGTTCTCTATTGTGAGAGGCCCCTTTGCCGGTTATCCAAGAGCTTTGCCAGCAAGCATCAAACTGCCAAGTTTCAATCCCCAACCTCTTTACTTATTAGCTGACAGACAGAGCTTTCTCATGTTTCCTCATCTGTAAAATAGAATTAGTAATAGGTCCTATCTCAGAGGGTAGTTGGAGTCTAAAATAATTCAAGATGTGTGCAGAAAAGAGTCAACAGAGTAGGCCTGGCTGCTTATCTTTAGAAAGGCTTCTGACGATGTTGGCCTTGGGCTGGCATATGGGGACCCGAGTTTCAGGAAGTTTCCTACCCATCTAACCGATGAGGGTAGCTCATTCACCCAAACTGCTTATTGAAATAATACGATTTGGCTGAACACCTGTTTTCCCTCAGGGAGTCTGAAATTTTTGTAAGTACCAGGCAATGGCTGCCTATGTGATCAGCCTCTAATAAAAAATCCCAGACACTGGGTCTCTAATAACCTTCCCTGTTTGGTAGTATTTCACAGGGGTTACTACACTTGAGACTAGGGGATAGAAGTGTGTGCTGTGTGCCTCCATGGAAAGGATTCTGTGCCTGGTTGCCCCTAGACTTCACCTGTGTGCCTTTTCCCTTTGCTGATTCTGCTTTCTATCCTTCTAATGTAATAAATCATGGCTGCGATTATGACCATATGCTGAGCCCCTTGAGTCTTCCTAGCAAATCAGTGAACCTGGGGGTGGCCTTGGGATCCTCCCAACATAGCTTGTAAAAAGCATTTGGGTGAGTCATAGATGGAGGGCAAGCATGTAATAAACCCTAGCTATTTTTATTATCGACCCTCTTTCCTAAGGTGAGCCCCTCCTGGCTTTGGGTATCACCTGTGTGCTGATGATTACCACGTTTTTATCAGTAGTTTAATCCTGTCTCTAAATCCAGATTCTTATATCAAATTTCCAGTGTAATATCTCCATTTGAGTTTTTAATGGACATCTCAAACTGAACATGCACATAAGAGAGTCTGGGTTTCTGCTCCAAAAATGTCTCTGACTAAAATCAGGGGAATTAAAATCACCACTATTCACCTCATTGCTTGGAGTCTCCACTGTTTTCTCTTTTCTTCACCCTCTACATGTAATCTATGAGTAAGCTTTGTTTGCTTTACTTCAAAAAGATGTTTCAAACCTTAAACACTGGCCATCAAATCATCATTTTCTCTTCCTGATTCTTGGCAGGAACTCCCTAACCATCCTTGCCTCCATGCTTACCCCTTGCAGTCTACTTCTAGCAGAGTGGCCAGTATTATCTCTTTAAATCAGAAGTAGAGCATATGTCTACACTACTTAAAACCCTTTGAGGAGTTTCCCTTGTAGCTCAGCAGAAATGAACCTAGTATCAGTGAAGATGCAGGTTCGATCCCTGGCCTCTCTCAGTGGGATAAGGATCTGGTATTACTGTAAGCTGTGGTGTAGGCTGCAAATGTGGCTCAGATCTCATGTTACTGTGGCTGTGGCTGTGGCTGGCAGCTACAGCTCCAATTCGATCCCTCACCTGGGAACTTCCTGTGCCATGGATTCCACCCTAAAAAAAAAAAAAAAAAAAAAAAAAATACAAAAACGAACAAACAAAACCTTTTGATATCCTCCCATGGTAATTAGAATATGACTCAAACTTCATGCCATGCACTATAAGGTCGGTGACATCTCGTCCCTGCACACCTCTCTATTCTCTAGTGTGGGGCTTCCCTTGTTCACTAAGGCCCCCCATCTCCTCCTCCAACATGCCAAGCCCGCTTCCTCTGAGCACCTCTGGGTAGGAAGCTCTCTCTGCCTGGAGTGCATTTACTCCAGATTTTCTCTTAACTGCCCCCTCTTGTAAGTCACTCTTAGACCATCCTATTTAAAGTGACCATCACTCACTTATTTTCTAGCCAATGACTCTTTCATTTTAATCAACTAGCACTATTATTGTCTTGCTTTATTTATTCTTTATTTTTAAAATGATTACTGCAATTATCAAAACCAGTCTCTTTACTACCCCTTCTGTCCTCATTCTGTTCCCCAGAAGCAACCCATTTGAAACCATTCCTGCTTTTCTTTCTTCTCATAGAAAGTTGTTTAATTCTAAATGGTGTATATGTTGTCATTTATCAACTTAATCATATCTGTTTACTTTCCACTTTAAAAGATAGAGCTTTAGTTCATTCGCATCGCTCTTAATTTTCTTTCATCCCTAACTCCCAAAGTTGATAACTGTATTATCATTTACTTCTATTTTTTGCTTTTAGATTTGGAATAATATGCAAAATTGTCAATGCTGTCTCCCATCAACCCCAAATAATATCTCCTGAATCCCGAGAAAATGCTATTTGTGTCCCTGCTCACCTCTCCACATCTACTGTCCACCTCCCAATTTCTGATATGTGAACAATTTTCCTTTTATGTTATCAGGATTCTATTCTGAAGTGTATTTTATTGTTTTCTCTTTTGAAATGTTTGTGGGGTTTTGTTTTGTTTTATTTTTCTTCTTTTTATGGCAGCACCTGTGACATATGGAAGTTTCCAGGCTAGGTAGGGGTTGAGTTGGAGCTGCAGCTGAGGCTTATACCAGAGTCACAGCAACATCAGATCCTTAACCCACTGAACAAGGCCAGGGATCAAACCTGCATCACCATGGACACTTATGTCAAGTTCTTAATTCATTGAGCCACAACAGGAGCTCCATGTTTATATTTAAAAACCAGCTGTGATGGAATTAAAAAAAAAAAAGACTTAAGATTCCTTTTCCTTTTTCTCCCCTCTTCTTATCAAAAATATGCTCCCAAGAAAGTATTTGATTACTTATTCAGACTAAAATGGAAGTGAGTGATTAAATCTATTATAAACATGAGCAATGACGATGTACTGGCTGAATTTCAGGCTCAAATCATATTTCAGGTTTATAGTCAATCTTATCTAAAATTCTTGTATTCATATGATTTTAGAGTTAAGACTTTTTGAACTTGAGAAAGTTTACACTAACATGTGTTCTGTATCACATAGCACTTCCAACAGAGATTTAGGCAACATCATGTAGTCAAAAAATTATCTTTAATAAAATGTATGAATAATCATACTAAGTTAATGTAAACAGAGACTATAAATATCTTTATATCAGTTCAGTCCAGATTTTCTTGCCCAATGAATATACACTGAACTTATCAAAAATGTTTTTCAGTTTTCAGAGCACTTTGGTTTATTAGACTGTAGATACAGTATTGTGCAACAATAAAAGTGACAGTTTACTAATTTATAAAATAACTTGCATTTAGGTTCTCTTCTAATTGTTTTTACTCTTACATGATGTGAATTTGTACTTTCACCTTCATATGATGCCATTGTAAGCCCATTAGCTTTAGAAGAGTAAGTTATTTGCATAATGAGTAATATTGATGTCCATGAACATTTTGTCTTTGCTTGAATTTATGTATATTACAGTGACAACAACAATAGGTCAAACCAGTGGCTTGTTAGCTTATTGAGTTGATTGAAAACTAGTAAATTTCTTTAGGTGGAAACTTAGAAACATGAACTTTACCTACTTTTCATGTTTAGTATTTGCAGTTGAATTTGGATGAATAGGAAATGCTTTGAAATCATTAAAAATGCTGCCTCTTCTTTACATTTCTGGAACACAATAGGCAACATACTTTATGGTTAATCATTCAGGCTCTAGAGTCAGAGATTATTCACTTAATCTCATTTCTGTTTCTTGGATGGACTTTTGGAAATTTATTTAAATTCTCCAAGACTCAAAAGAAAAGTTATAACATTCATTTTATCTTATGAGTTACTATAAGACAGAGTTGAGATACAACTTATAAAGTATTTAGCATAGTCTCTAAAGGGACTACATTTTATTGTTACTGTTTAAAACAGAACATCCTCTAAAGCTATTTGATATATCTGTCTCCATGAAAAAGCAAGTCAACAGGATATACATTTATGATACAACCTAGGAATTTATGTATAGTTGTCTACACTTGTTCCAAAATATTAATGTGTTTTCGGTTCCATGAGCTTGTAGTCAACCAAATCAGAATGTGGGTTCTAATGTGAATGACTACCATTGTGAGGGAGAATCTAAATCCTTACAGAAAAAATGGTGAAAGTATAGGATAAATGTATCAGTTAGCTTTTGCCCCAAAAATTAGTGGCTTAAGAGAAAAGCTATTTATTTAGCTTACATTATCTTTGCAAGCAGTTTGAGCTATGCTCAGCCTTCTGGTTCTGATCTCAGCTAGGGTCACTCATGTAGCTACGGTCAGCTCTCAATGGCTGGAGATGGGCTGGTCTATGATGGCTGGAGATGGGATGGCTCATCTTTCCTCCACTTTGTCTCCCATCAAAGATCAGGCAAGTCAGGGCTTATTGAAATGGCACTTGAAAAAGAGTAATAGTGAATAAGGCCTCATGAGGCTTTGGCTGAGAACTAGCAAGACATGCTACTGGCCAAAATACATCAAAATCCCAATCTAGACTCAATGGCAAGAGAAATGAATTGTTCCTGTTAATGGGAAATATTTCAAAGTGACATTGGAAAAAATATGGGTCTAGGGACAGGGAAGACTTAAAGTTATAATAAAATTGAATATTTATAATTATGCTAAAAATCTCTAAACATTGAGTATTAATATCAGGAAAATAAAAATGATCCACGTGGAATGATGAAGAAAAATTAATGATAAGAAAAATAATGACTTGGTATTTGAAAAACATGAGAAGGAAAAACTAGAAATTAAAAATGAGTGCATCTAATCTCTACTTCCCCTGTGTATTATTAAGAAGGAAGATTGAACAAAGAAAATGATTTATCTAACCTGACTCAGCAGAAATGCAGTCTTATGCATATGTATGGGTGAAATTTCTAGACAGGAAAAACTTCCCAATTTAGTGGAATATGGAAAACCAATTTTTTTACAAAAGGAATTCCAGTTAAGCTTTCACTTTCCTAATTATAAAGACTAATGCCTCCTAGTAAATACAGTAGGGGTTAACTAACATTTATTATACATCATGGTAATGTTTTTAAATTAAAACATTTTAATCTCTTATTTGAAATTTGAAAATTTCTAAACAATAGCACAGCCTATCTCCTGCTTGGTTGTGAAATTAAAATGTAGCAAAAGAAAGTATCCCTCACTGTTGATTTAACTGCATCTCTGAGCCTAGTTTCCCTATGAATAGCTTATTTTTGATACCAGACACGTTGGCATTTCCTAAACGATCAAGAAACTCTGTTTCTGATACAAGATTAATGCTTCTTAGAGATTCACAGGGGTATATTCATTTGGGAAGGGGGTTTGTAAAGCTATTGAATACATTCCTGGTATATTTTCTGCTGCAGATAAACCAAATTTAATGCTGAAAATTGATCTTAAATAGTGCGCGTGACTCTAGACCTGATATGTATATTTAAGGTGGTACAAGGGTCCAGAGAAAAATCCTTATATGTTGGTTGCATTTCTGTTCATTTGCAGTTTTTCTCTTGGTTTTAGTAAGATAGACAGTTTATTGTTTTAACTTTCCATGGACAAACTCTAGGGAAAAAACTCACATAAATGAAGTGTTAAATTTTCATCTCCTCCTGCTATAAACTTGCTGCTTACAATCCTTCTTGATGACCTCTGCCAACTCTCTTTGGATATGACCACTTTAGTTGTTTTCTTACCAATCACTTCATTCACACAATCATTCATTCCTTTGTATATTCAGCCTCTTTATTGGGTTCAGTATTTCTCAAATATTTTTGGCTTCTGCAATTCTTTAAAATATGTATATAAATGTTAAAATGTAAATTGCATAATATTATAATATGTGTAGATGACATTATATAAGGAAGGACAATTTAGACGGGCCTCCCTCTCAAAAGCTGGGGTTTGGACCTCCTTGGAAAAGTTGTGGTTATAATCTACTGAATGGGAGGTAGGTTTTCTGAGTTGTCCAGGCCAGAATTGGTCCAAAGTTGCCAGGCAAATAGCAAATAGCCATCTGGGCACAGGCAGGCAGATTGGGTAGGCAGGCATACAGAAAAGGTCAGGAGTTAGGAGCCGATTGCTTGCAATGACATGTGGCATGGCAAGCAAGGTCATTGTGTCAGGAAGACTGGAGGGAACAACTTTTCCAGCCCAGGAGAGTGGAGTCTGATGGGGAGGGGCTCGGAAAGAGACACTGGGGTTCTGCTGCCAGCAGTAGGCCTGACCCTGGCATTGGTCACTGTGCATGAACCTGGGCTCCAAGATGGCAGATAGACTCTACACTCTGAGTGTACATTTAGGGCAGAATGACACTGGATGTGTATACACACACTGCACACACACCACTATGGATTGTGCAGAAGGGGCAAAAAGGCTGCACTCCAGAACCAAGAAGAGAGGCCCCTTTCAACGTCCCTCAGCACCCTCTCTTGACAAATCTTAACATCATGTAAAGGAGAAATGCTTACAGTCATGGCCATTGTCATGACTGAGCCGGTAGGAGGGAGTGATGGTGGGGCTGAGAGGCTGAGAATAAACTGAGAACTGGTCCAGGCTACTTCTTTAGCTACTCAGCTACCATACACACTCTCACATGCACACTTGACCCCCAGTAAAACAATAAGACAAGGCTAAATGGATGACTAGACTATATTGCAATAAGAAATAAATCTCTCCAATTCAATGAATTGTCAAACTATGATTTATGTTTTACTCATGTTTATATCTTACTTCATGCAGCACAACTCTCCCTCAAGCTGAGGATCAGGGACTTGGGTTGCTTCCTCATAGAACTCTGAGGCTCATGTGTTTTTTTGTTTCTAATTATGGAGAGAGACAGAAAAAGGATGGCAGGAGAAACATTCATTCTTAACCACTACAGAGGAAGTGACACAGCCCTACCTCCTCCCTTTTGATGTCCCATTGCAAGAATTTATCACATCACCACACCTAGAAGCCTTGGGGCAGAGAAAATGCAAGAAAGATGTTGATGTTTGGTGAGCACCTATGGTCTCTATCCCAATTTGTCAAATATATAAGCATAAATTATTTTTGATGCCTCATAATGCTCAACAAACTGGTCAAGTAAAGTAAGGATTGAGAGCCATGAACATAAGGGTGTATAGTTCTGTTGTTCTCACAACACGAAGCTTTATTGTTTAGCACAAGACAACAGAGTTGTTTTCTGAACTCTGTTTTTTGGGTTTTTTTTTTTTTTAGTTCCCTTGAGCTGTTATATATTGCAAATCATTTCTCAGGGGTATGTGTCATTAAACGGAGGCTTAGTCACTTGTCTTCAAGAAAAAAGAAATGCGATTTGGCCTTTTCTATTTAAATAAGATGACAACAGGAAATGATTTGTGTAACTTGCAAAAATAAAAAAGAACAAATTTAAAATCAGCTGTGTTTTCAAGTAATACACATTTATTTCAACTGTTTTTAATAAAGCTGTTTGTAAGCAGAGAGCTGCTAATAAGAACCAAATCAAAACAAAATATACAAAGACAGTTGCATATTCTGAATTTGCTGTATAATTGTCTCCAGAGTAAGTTTCATTGTAACTTTTGTCCCTACAGAATTATTAGTTCACACTTTATAAGCAGAAGGCTGAAAATAATTAATAGACTTAATGTTCCATGGTGAAATACACAGACCTGTGTTTTAACATATCTAAAGTACCCAGTTTATAGTACCGCAGGATTTTTAAAATGCATTTGAAAATAAGAGATCAGCAACTTAAAACTCTCATACAGATAGGTAGGTAGGTAGGTAGGTAGGTAGACAGATAGACTGGTAGTGGCACAAAAACAGACTCATGCATCAATGGAACAGGATAGAAAACCCAGAAATAAACCTACACAGTTATGGTCAGTTAAACTACAAGAAAGGTGGCAAGAATATACAATGGAGAAAAGACTTCACTCAACAGTGCTCGGAAAACTGGAGAGCTACCTGTAAAGAACGAAATTAGAACATTCTCTAACACTATATACAAACATAAACCCCAAATGGATTAAAGAACATTTAAGACTGGAAACAATAAAATCTCTAGAGGAAAACATAGACAGAATACTCTTTGATGTAAATTGTAGCAATATATATATTTTTGGCTCCATCTCCTAAAGCAAAGGAAATAAAAACCAAAATAAACAAATGGGACCTAATTAAACTTAAAAGTTCTTGCACAGCAAGAGAAACCATCAGCGAAACAAAAAAGATAACCTACTTAATGGGAGAAAATATTTACAAATGATATGACCCATAAGAGGTTAATGTAACATATATATAAATAAGGAGTTCTTGTCATGGCCTAGCAGAAACGAATCTCACTAGCATCCATGAGGATGCAGGTTGGATTCCTGGCCTCGCTTAGTGGGTTAAGAATCTGGCGATGCCTTGAGCTGTGGTGTAGGTCTCAGACGTGGCTTGGATCTGGCGTTGCTGTGGCTGTGGTGTAGGCCAGTAGCTGCAGCTCTGATTTGACCCCTAACCTGGGAACCTCCATGTGCCACAGGTGTGGCCCTAAAAAGACAAAATAAAATAAATATAAACAGCTCATATAACTCAACATCAAAGAAGCAAACAACCTGATTTTAAAATGGGCAGAAAACCTGAATAGACATGTTTTCAAAGACAATGTGCAGATGTCAACAGGCATATGAAAATACCATATGCTAAACATTACTAATCATCAGTAATGCAAATCAAACTGCAATGAGATATCACCTCACACCTGTCAGAATGGCCATCATCAAAAAGAACAGACAGCAAATGTTGATGAGGGTGTGGAGAAAAGGGAACTCTCCTACATTGTTGATGGGAATGTCAGTTGAGGCAGCCACTGGAAAACAGTATGGAGGTTTCTCAAAAAGCTAAAAATAGAACTATGTGGCCCAGAAATTCTACTCCTGGATATATATCCAAGAAACCCACCAAAACCACCAATTTATAAAGATACATGCACCCCAATGTTCATAGCAGCATTATTTACAATTGCCAAGATATGGAAGTAACCTAAGTGTCCATCAACAGACAACTGGATAAGTAGTAGTAATCAGCCATAAAAAATAATGAAATTTTGCCATTTACAACAACGTAGAGTGACCTGGATTGTATTATGCTAAGTGAAATAAGTCAGACAGAGAAAGACATATACTGTATGACATCACTTGTATGTAGAATCTAAAAATATAACAAACTAGAGAATATAATTAAAAACTAAGCAGACTCAAAGAGGTAGAGAACAAACCAGTGGTTACCAGTGGGGGAGAGGGAAGTGGAGAGAGGCAATATAGGGGTAGGAATTAAGCAGTACAAACTATTACCTGTAAAGTAAGCTATAAGGATATATGGTATAGCACAGGGAAGATAGCAAATCTTTTATAATAACTATAAATTGATTACAACCTTTAAAAATTGTGAATCACTATATTGTGCACCTGTATCTTATATAATATTTTACATCAACTATAATTTTAAAAAGAAAGAAAAAATATGATAAAAGCTTATCTTGGTGTGACAAATGTGCCCTTATGTTTTATGAATGCATCAAACATTAAGAAATCTGACCTCTATTAGAAGAATCATGTTCTAGTACTGATATGGTACAAAGACTCTACTGAAATAAGTGACTTCTTTGGAGGATTTTTAAAAAGCTGTTAAAAATGTAAAATTTACTTAAGAATGTGTCACATGATACCTAATAACTTAAAACC
This sequence comes from Sus scrofa, assembly GCF_054392235.1. Classification (NCBI taxonomy): domain Eukaryota; kingdom Metazoa; phylum Chordata; class Mammalia; order Artiodactyla; family Suidae; genus Sus; species Sus scrofa. The sequence continues at coordinate 167,651,060 of NC_139395.1, forward strand.
ATATGTTCAGATTAAATTGACCTATCTGTATATGGGGAATACAATATTTTAAAGTGTTCCATCCATGAATATAGAAACTCTCTCCACTTACTTATGCCATTTTTATTCTTCACTGAAGTTTTATAAAATTCTTTAAAACATTTTGGGCTAATTTTTTTAGATTTATTTCAAGAATCTCCATGATTTTTAAAAGCATTATTACATTTTTAAATTAGTTGTTTCTGATATAACAGAATGCTAATCACTTTTGTATATTGAGCTTATATTACACAATACTGAATTTTCATATTACATTCAGTGTTTGTCTATAAATTCTTTTAGATTCTCCTTATAGGCACTCATGTATTTGGAGTTTAACAACAATCTGTATTTTTTCTTTCCAATCGTTACCTCTCTTATTTCTTCTTGTCTTATTGTGTTAGACCTTCAAATAAAATGTATAAGTAGAACTGATTATTTTTTTTCGGTCTCTGATTTTCATGGAAATGTCATTACAGTTTGAACATTAACTATAAAAATGGTGTAGAGTCTTGGTCTATGTTCTTTATCAGGTTAAACAATTTACTTTCAATTCTTACTTTGCTAAGAGTTTTGAACATGATCAAGTGTTGTAGGTTTCTGATTTTTCCTCTGCATTTTTGATATATTCATATGATTTTTCTATTTTAATCTAGGCAACCCTGGGATGAAACTAAATTTGTTTGTGTTATGTTCTTTTTGAAATATATGGCTGAATTTGGCTTCCTAATTATTTTTGTCTTTTGTCTTTTTAGGGCCACACCTGTGACATATAGAGGTTCCCAGGCTAGGGGTTGAGTCAGAGCTACAGCTGCCAGCCTACGCCAGAGCCACAGCAACACCAAATCCAAGCCGTGTCTGCAACCTACACCACAGCTCATGGCAAAACCGGATCCTTAATCCACTGAGCAAGGCCAGGGATCAAACCCACAACCTCATGGTTCCTAGTCGGATTCGTTTCCGCTGCGCCAAGATGGGAGCTCCTGGCTTCCTAATTATTTATAACATTCATTTCTATGTTAAACTGGCCTAAAGTTGTCCAATCTCACATTATTTTAGCTAGTTTTGGTATTAGATTCTACTAATATAAAAAATTTTTGTATCTTACCCTCTTTATTCTTTACTAGGGAACAGTTGCTTCTAGTATCTGTTCTTTCAGTCTGGTAAACTCACTTATAAAATTATCTAGATATAGAATTTATTTTGTCAATTTATTCTTGAGTATTGGTTTAGTATTTATAACAGCTATTGTTTAATCAAGAGATTGGCAAAGTAGGGCCTGGAAGCCAAATCTAGCCCACTGCCTGTCTTTGCAAGTGAAGTTTATAAGAGCCTTAGTACAATAGCAGAGCTAAGTAACTGGTACAGAGACTACATTTTCTGAAAGGCTAAAATATTTATTATCTGGCCCCTAATAGGAAATGTTTTCTAATCTCTGGTCTAATTAATTCTTGAATTGTTTTTTAAAATTATTTTTTTCTGTAAAATTATCCAATTAATTGAAATTTCAAATTCATTAACATGGTGATCATATTATCTTATGGTATATTTTTTGTCTCCCTGCTAATCCCTCTCATCATCCTAAGTATTTTGTATGATCAATTTTATACATTCTTTTACCCTTGAATTGCTTTGAAGCTTAATTTTTGTTTTAATTTTATTTTTGTTTTTATAATTCAAAAACTTTGGGGCTTTCTAAACCAGACAAGGGTATAAATTTCTTCCCATAAAAGATTATTTTGACATTTTCTGTTACTGTGACCAAAGCTAAGTGGCAGAATGAAAAAAGAGTGTAAGGACAGACTTGGACTTGAATTTCTGATAAGCCATTTAATTTTCAGTGTGACCTTGGACAAATTAATTTAACTGTCTGAACCCTAGGTTTTTTCTCTGTCTTTAAAGACTACAAAAGTTACTCAGTGGGACTATTTTAACTATAACATGATGTGTTTTACCTCTAACTTGGATCAGGAGAAAAATAACACTGATTCATTAAGTCAAATACAAGAAGAAAATTATGAGTCTTTCATTTCCTTACATTCTGTCATCAGCTAGAAGTCCAGAAACCAACCTTCCATGGTAAGGAGCAGTGTACATATAGAAGTATACTGTGCTTTTGAAAAGTGGTGGGCTGGGATCTTTTGGGTAAAATATAGAAAAACTTAAGGATATCACCTCTTCCAGCCAGTCAGCTAGTACTATGTTGATGCTATCAAAGAGAAACTCTTAATGGAAGCCACCAGAAAGGACAATTAATATATTTCCTAGGTGCCAGTGGTACATATACTCACACAGATGGAGCCTGGGCAGTTTTGAATATGAATTCTGTTCCTACAGGTCTTCTTGTCTCTGGCAATAGATACTGTGCCTTAGAGCAAAGGTTAGAGGTCCTTGGATGGTGACTTATTTTCTTCCTATAAACTTATTCTATATCTGGACCCCTTGTCCTAGTCTTGACCAATCTCCATTTCTCTCTTTCTATCCCTAAAATCTCTCCCCACCTCCTTCCCTTTTTTAGAGTCCCTGGACAGATAGATTCTCTCTTATTCATCAAATTTATTTAATTTATTTATACTATATGAGTTCCTCACATTCCCTTGAAAATTAGATGCTTGAAATCCAATAATCTTTATGTATTTGTTTCTGTGATCCCTCTTCTCCATGATGGGAACATGAAGTGACCAACTGACTCAGTCAGAAAATGGCCAGAAGGCAGAAAGAATGAGTAAGAAGAGAAATCTTAAGTAATATTTCAAAAGTACTTTACATTGTAATAATAGGAGGAGGTGGTGAATATACAAGGTTCAGCACAGCACTCATCACCATGCGTCAAGTTTCAATGTGATATTACTTTCTACTTTAAAAGAGTCTATTACTTTTTCCAAGCCTGTTCTAGTATCAAGACTTTTGAGTATATTCTACCTGATGACTTTGACCTCATACTTTGCATTTTCACTTAAGGATTTGCTTATTACTCCTTACCTAAGCCATGTGATTTTTAACTCAGTTCCACTTGCCACAAGTCAAAGAAGGTAAATAAATGTGTTAACGCATGAGCAGGATGTGATGAGGATAATATGGAATTGTTCTTACTAGATTAGGTGGAAGATCATTCTGAGTTTATTGTCCATAATTATACTGATTCATAAATCACAATTACTCAGGAAATTCATTCAGTGTGGGAAGAATTGATTCCATAAAATAGTGGCCTGCATAAAATAGATAATAAATTTAGAATTAGAGATTTGGCAAAATAATTTAACATTTCTTGCAAATAAATAAACCAATAAGTTTTTTAGTTTCCCAAGGGGTGTGTATTATCAATGTGAAGAAATATGTACTGTGGTTTTGATAAAAATTATGACATAATCATTGCAACTATTATAGGGTTTAACATTCCTAAAGCATTATCTCCTGGAGGAGGGGGGTTATTCTGTTTTTTTATGGTCTGGAGTTGCTGGTTGTCATTTTTTTAGCAATAAAGTACTTATTAATTAAGGTATGTACCTCACTGTTAATGTTAACAGACGGATTGAAAAAGGGTCTTTGATTAGCTCATGGAAAATTGGTGATGATCACTATTATCATGAACTTGTATATCCAAATGGGGATAACTCAATATACTGTTCTTTTTTCAAAGGTCTTGTATTATTTGAAATAGCTTATAAAACCTACTATTTGTTGCATCTGTTACAGTATTTAAGTTTCTTTCATGTACAAGTGTCTCATTTGATCATCAAAGCCCAATGCTTGAGAAATGGAAAAGTAGATTATCATATGTATTCTATTACTCATAAATAGCACAAAATATATCCACTGGAAATTCACTTAGCTACTGAATTTTCAAGGTATCAGCAATATGAAATTGCAACAATTCCCGTTTTTTTGGTCACAGATACCTGGTTATTTAATATATTAAAATGCACTGAGCCTTAAAGACCTATCTAACTCTTTAAAACTTGTTCAATACATTATTGTCTGTGGTATATTTATTCTGTCATATTTATTTAACAAAATGCACAGCAGTGAAGGCTTTTAAGGTCTCCTTTAAAATGAAAGGGTTTCACAAGTCTCAAATATAAAATAAGATTATGGATTATAATGGCAATAATAGCTTCTGTTTCTCCCCCTCTCCTTTAGTAACTGAAAACTTGCACATTCAAGGCAGTTTAAGAATGAGTTTACTATTCTATTTTTGACATTTTTTTCATACAGTGTTTCTTAGAACTCATTTTGCATTGCATTTATTCCATTTTTTCTTTTGTACCTTTTTTTCTTAATGGTTGCATTCAGTTTCAATAGATATTATTTATCACCATTTTATTACGCTTTTGTCACCTAGATGCTTTCTCTATGACAAAAACACAAAAACAGAAACACAGTAAGCCTGAGCTCATGTCCCGACCTAAAAGCTGAAAAATCATGCTAGAATTAAGGCCATAGTTCTGGCTCTTTAATTGAATGTAATTTATATATAATAAACATATATATTCATAAAATATGTATATAATGAATAAATAAAATCAGTCCGCAAACAGCCAGACTTAAAAATATTAAATCCAATCCTTCCAACTGATACACAAGCTGAAGAGAAATGCTAAGGTGTGTAAGATCCTGTCTTTTGTTTAAAAAGGTTATCTGTCCATACAAGCCTCTTAGGTTTAGCGTAATTAATGGATGGAAAAGCATAAGCATTTTAAAAATTCAACTTTATAAAATGGAAGTAAGAGAAACTTTGGCTATTTGTACTTCAGGAGGTGAAGCAGAATGGTAGGGAGATGCTGAGATTTCCGCAGAAAATTGAGAGGTAAAACTGCCCATCCCTAGTTAAATTCTACCCCCAACCACCAAAGCCAGTCTTGATAATTGCTCCATTGAGAACAGAGCTGGGCTGAATCTGCTTGTGATGTGTTTTATTGTGATTTGCATTTTTATGCATAGTAATTCTTTGGCTTTAATAAAACATTGATTTACATGCTGTTACGAAGTGCATCATCTTTCAGGTTTTAAATTAAGCATTTCTGCAGTGTGGGTGTAGGTGGGGTTGGGGTATAGATTAGCTTGATTCTCTACCCTAGGGAAAAAGTCTTTTCTCCCCCATCTGGCCTTTTTAAATGCAAAGCCTTAGTAGAGCATTTTTTATTCCTGAGTAGTTTGTCACTCTCTAATTTCTGTTAAATTTCATAAGACCTGACACATTTGCATTTACAGGGCTGTTAGATAATGTTTAGCACTTTTCATCTTCAAAGTGCTTTATAAATATTAACTAATCAAAGCTGCCAGCACACCCATGAGGCAGAGAAATATTAGATTGTTGTTGTTTTATCCTACTTTGTTTACCTTATGGGGATTTGACAGATTACTGAATGTTATTTTTTTTTAACCCAGTTTTAGGTAGCTTTTCTGTCCTAATAGTAGAAAAAAAATTGTGCCCTTGCTGGGTTCTGAACATGGAAGCCTGTGATTTTTCACTTACTGCAGGTAGCCTTGAATAGTTAGCTGAATTTATCCACCTGTTTATTGTTTTCTTCCTTAGATTGTTAACCTCATTACAATAAAAACCATTCTTTATACTTATTTTTTTCTTTTACACAGTAGCTAACCTAATACTGTTTTCATTTATTCATTCCTCCATTCTGAAACCATTTAATGAGTGCCCATTCTCTGCTAGGCATTGTATTAAGCCCTAAGAACGTAAAGTGATGAACACCTAAATTCTACTCTTTGGGAGGCAAGGTTGAAGTAGGAAATGTACTGCACACTCAGAAGAGTCCAGAACATTAGATGAGGGAACTATTTAGCAAATGTGTACAGAATTAAAAGACTAAGCAGTGCTTGTGAAGGCCTAGGGACTAGCAATGAGGGAAGATCTTGCCTACCCCTAGGACAGAAGGGAAAAGTGTTAAAGCTGTGAAATACAAGAATACCTTAGCCAATTTATTGAATGGATAGTTTTGTTTTTACATATGTAAAAGAGTAATATATAATAAAAGACATTGCCAAAATAAAAGAAATGTTATGTTAGAGAATGAAACCATTCCCAGGAATATAGACCAGTAAGGAGAGATTCGGGGAAAGAAGTACTCCTAATTCCCCATCTTCCCACCCTCCTCTGTCCTGCCAAAGCTTGGTGAAAACTAACTGGAAACAAGAGATAAAGGGAGCTTTGGTAACATGGTCCATGGAGGTCACAGCATACATCACATAAAAGGGACGGGAGGTATACAGAATCTAATGGACAACATCCACCATAAGAATCTTACAAGGTAGGGATTTACCTAGGTAAACTTACATGTTTTTTACATATGCAGATTATAGTTGTGTGTACATAAGTATGGGAAAAGAGCACAGATACTTTTCTGTGTGCTTCAGAAGTGGAGGAAAGTGTTCTGTCTATAGGCATTGGGCAGGCATTTAAGAGAATGTGAGCTTTTATCTAAGCCTTGAAGTCTGATATTTTGATTGAATTACTTGGACTGTGAAGCCTTAGCATTGTTTTCCTGGTTTGAAATTGTGCAAATGAAAGAACAGCTGCCCTTTTACTCTGTGTTATTCATTAGATTTTATTTGACTAGTCATTCAGATGTTTGACATCATTGAAGTTTGGCAATGATCCAGATAGCATTTCTTCAGATCACTTATTAAACTGTTGATTAAAAAAATTACTACAATCAATTTAAATTCTTCCTTCAATGTTCTTTTTTCTAACCATTTTTTTTTCTTTTCCTTAAATATTCTAGCATCAGACAGAGGGAATTTAGCATGGCAGTGATTCTTCTAAACTACTTCCCCAGAAGTGTCATCTAAGTCCCACCATCTGAACTTGGTACCTTCCACCTTCCTATCTCATTTTCATTTCTTTGAATTAAAAACCCTACATATAGGTAAAATATGGCTAGTTTTATTTAAATAAGAAGTCTCTATAGAAACCATTGATTTCTCTGTGTTTCTCAATCATACAGGCTTTTGAAATCCATCCAGATCTTGAGTATCACAAGCATTTCTTTTTTCTATATATAATTTGAAAGTTTTAGTTTATTTTCTCCAAAAGTGGAAATAAGGAAGAAATTGATTTCTCAGATTTTCTCCCTTAACTAATATTCATAGTATATCAGTACCACTGATTCTTCTTAGCAACTGTGCCACAAGAATAGTTGTGTACAAAATGAAACAGATTCAGGCAGATATATTCCAAGTGCTCTCTCATCTATGTATATGAATCTGCCTCACTCATTACCCAAATGTGTTTCCAAGAGCTTTAGTTCATATTGGAACTTGGCTTTCTGTTGGGTAGCAAAGAAATGTGTTTAAAATAGTGATTACAATTTGAACTACTGGACTTTTTCCCCTCAGGTCTGGTGATGCTCTTAGAGTTTCATGGGGGTGAATTCTGTTAACATTTCCTATGTAAGGCATGAAGGCAAAAACAGAAAAACAAGTAGAAATGCAGTTGTAGAAATTATCTTGCATCACATCTAGATCGAACATTGCTGGGTGTCATGAGAGTATTATCAGAGGCAATCATATTTACAGTGTTTGTTCAAAAGTGTATTTGAAGGTATATTTTGAATGACTCAGGCATCTATCTTACTTTTAGTCTCAGCAACTGTTTCTAACTATTTCATGCTTAGGATTGTTAAATACAAAGATGAGTTTCCCAGTCAAAAGAGTGAATTTATTAGTCCCATCAGATTGCATAGTCCATAAATCTTGAAAAATGCAAATATTCAAGATACAGTCTAACGTAGTATGAACTATTTTATCACTACTCAATAGTAGATCATGGAATCTCTGACAAACTTAAAGATCCATTATAAAAACACTGTTGCAAGTAAACGACACTAGCTAGGGAGTGATGAATGTACATACTTGCCATTCATGACTATACTGAAGGGGTACCATATGAGAAGTAAGCACCTCTCCTGACCCCTTTCCTTAGATGTAAACATTATTCTTAGTTACCTTCATAATTTTTAAGGAAAGAATGCATATATCTCCATAAATTTTTAGCAAAAGGGATTTTATGAAATGTGCACTTATTTTTTACTGAGCTTTTTCTTTTTCTTTCTTTTTTTTTTTTTTTTTTTTTTTTTTTTTGTCCTTTTGCCATTTCTTGGGCTGCTCCTGCGGCATATGGAGGTTCCCAGGCTAGGGGTCAAATCAGAGCCATAGCCGCTGGCCTACACCAGAGCCACAGCAATGCAGGATCCGAGCCACATCTGCAACCTACACCACAGCTCACGGCAACGCGGGATCCTTAACCCACTGAGCAAGGGCAGGGATCGAACCTGCCCTTGGTTCCTAGTCAGATTCATTAACCACTGCGCCACGATGGGAACTCCTGAGCTTTTTCCTCCTATTTATTTTGTAGATATATCAGTGTATACATATATCATAATTCATTTAACCACTCTTCAACTGATGAGCATTTCTTCTTATCACCAATTATTGTTAATAAAGCAATGTAAAAATAAAAATGTTTGTGTAGATGTATATACATATATATATTTACATGCATATATACATGTATGTAAGTATGTATATGTAAACTTTCACCATTTATACATATAAAATGAATCATTGGAGTGAAAATGCTGAGTCAAATGAAATGTCCATTTTACACTTTAATGGCTATTGCTAAGTGGCCCTACAAAAATATTACAATTTATACTACCAAAAACAATGCGTACAAATACTTGTTTCCTCCATAAAGTCTTGTTATTATCAAACTTAGAAAATGCTAATCAAGAAAGTGAAAATAGTATCTTGCATTTATTTCAATTTTCATCTGCTTACTTTTAGTGAATTGATATTATTCACAAGGAAACATGAATGATGTGTCATATATCTCACATTTAAAATTCTGATTTGATATTACTAAACCTTAGATAAAAAAATATTCTGGCTATGTTTGAAAAGTACAGTAAAAATAATTACTTTTCTGGTCAGATTTTGTGCCATTGTGTAAAACACAGTGACAAAGAGCAAGTATAATGTACAATGAGAATCCAGATTTCAGATCCCACTTACTAGCTATGTGGCCTTAGGCAAGTCACTGAATTTTCCTTATTTGTAAATGAGGTGAGAATGAACTTAGAGTGTTGTTATGAGTAACAAGTGAAATGATGCATGAGAAAGGTATTTGTATGCTACAGTGCTCTTTAGTTTGTCATTATTACAAAGAAATAAATGGGAACCTACTACTTTAGAAAATAAGTTTCAATTGGCGGACTGGGGTGTCTCCCCTGGGGTACTGGTGGTCAGAGTAGCTCTCGCCTAATATATCTCAAGGGAAATTCAGTCTGATAGAGCTGATGAGATGTACCTCTAGGTCTCTCCGTGCTCTTCCATGATCCCGATACAGAAAGTTACTCTACAGGATGGGCTTGTTTGAAACACTGAAAGGTTAAAACAGTCCCAGGCAGCTTGGAATGGTAACGTCCACTTGCAAAGAGAGTGGAAATTTATTTTGTACAGTGCCCCATCCCTTTTCTGGTTTTCCTTTTAGCAACAGTTCTTTTTACTCACAGGGAAAAGTGAACATTTCTCTAATTATCTAATTTAGTCTACATATATCCCACCAAAATTGTCTTTCCTAAACTGGACACCAAGTGACCTTTATCCTAACTCCTACTTCTCATTCCTAACTCTTTTCTTTACTGTTTTAAAGTCAAAAAACAAAGTTGAAAACATTTTTATTAATTCAGATTTTCTCAATATTATTATTACTATTTAATTTGGGGAGTCTAGACAGCTACTGGACTCTTCTATTATCGCTATTACTCAGCAATTTTCCTGGCTTAGTTTTGTACCAAGTTTGGTTGCTGAGGGAACATCTAGCACTGATGCATTTATCCTTAGATAATAAACTTAGCTTCAAACCTTATAACCTTAGCTGAAATGATTGCATTTCTGCAATTACATTAGGTTCCTCTGAAACAGGTTAATTGAACTGCTGTGTACTGTTTTGTCAAGATTTATCCCCTGGTATAAATCTACTTGTGTCAGCTCTGTAGCACATTGTTCCAAAAGAAAACTACCTGCTTCTAAAGAAACCTAAACAAGACTTAGTAATTAAATAGAATGTAGAGACAGATTCATCCCAGCACTGGTTTGAGGGGGAGGTGTTACCCTATGGTTAGAAAGTTTCCAAGCTGCATTACTGAATGGTGGCTTGTGTTTGGAAGATAGAGACAAAGGTCCTTAAGACATCTTTTTTTTCTTCATTTCGTGGAGAACAATGAGTTGGAGAGGAGAGAGCACTGTAAGTGTAGTAAATGGCTTGTATTTGGAGGATAAAATCTAGGTGGTCTTTTGTTGTGAGGATGATAGATACTTTCTTTTCTGCTATTATTTGATAGTTCTAAGGACAAGTTTATATACATATGAATTTATTTTATAATTTCTTATTTATAAATATATATAATTATAAAATTGTATAGTTTTTATAATTTTAGCAGCTGTAACTAGAGTTTGTCTTAAACATTGGTTTAAAATAAAACATTGAAAGTTATTTAGGGATAAGATAAAGTTCTTAGGCCAATTTGATAGAGGACATATTAAAAAAAAAAAAAAAAAACTGGTCCGGGAAGTTCCCGTCATGGTGTGGTGCAGTGGAAACGAATCCGACTAGGAACCATGAGGTTGCAGGTTCGATCCCTGGCTTCTCCCAGTGGGTTAAGGATTTGGCATTGCTGTGAGCTGTGGTGTAGGTCGAAAACATGGTTCAGATCTGGTGTTGCTGCGGCTTAGGTTGGCAGCTGTAGCTCTGATTAGACCCCTAGCCTGGGAACCTCCATCCTCCATATGCCACAGGTGTGGCCCTAAAAAGCAAAAAAAAAAAAAAAAAAGAAAAGAAAAAGAAGAAAAAAATCTGGTCAAATTGAATAGTATTTTATGGATAAAATCTATAAAATGGAAGGTAGAAGAGAGTGAATGGAGCTGCAAAAGGCTAGGGCCTGGGGAAGAAGGTGGATATAAAAAATTCCCACTCAATAAAAGTTAGCCACTGTTTTATGACTACAAAGAACTTCATGATCTTATTATTCCCATTACCAAATGGTTTAGCTAATTTCAATTTAGGAGTTTGGAAGAGAGAGAGGTCATTTGGAAATTGAGTAGGTTGAAGAGATGTGGAGAAATTTGAGTTGGAAGTATGGGGAAAGTAGGTGAGACTTGACTGGGTAGAAAAATGAATTAAATTAATGATGAAAGCAAGAAACAACAAAATGGGTGAAAGAGACAGAAGGACAGGAGCCCTGGGATGTGAAATTGCAATGACACCTTAGAGTTTGACTGTGGGGGTCTGGCTTCTGGGTCAGAGAAATTTGGAATTGATTGTACCAATCATATGACTTCCAAGACTTGTTAGCAGGACTCTGAAGGGATCAAAGGCATGCTTTATAGCCATCAGTGTGGTTGTATTTTATAAATTCTGAAGTTTGGGCCTTCTGAAGTGATTGTCATAATAATATTCCAATTTTCATATTTTGTGTGCTACACTAATAGGCCAAGACCTGAGTATTTTGATGCTGAAGGAAAGTAAAGGGAAGATGAGGGATTTCTTAATCATTTTATCCACATTTCAGTGCTTAAGCGGTTAGGGAGAAAACGTCTCTGTCTATGACTATTCAGTACCATTGCAAATTGCTGTGTTTGCAACTGCTTTCAAAATTCTTGTTAAGATCGAAGTATGTGCTACTTCATCTCCACATACAATTTTATCAATTTCTAGTACAAACCCACTTTCCTGGTTTTAAATTAGCCCAGGTATGAATGGATCACAAATTATACAAAGTCATTTTAGCAACCTATTGTCATCTACATGTAGTCTTATTTAGAAACTAACTATCTGCCACATGAATCCACTAAGATGTAGCTTTGCTAATCAGCGAATATGCATATTACTTTTAAGAAAAAGTACATAGCCTATGTGAGATTGTAAATTGTGGTGGGGTCAGGGAATGTGATTTAAGTATTGAATGTTTGGTTTTGATGATGTTGGAAAACCATTGCCTTTGGGAAGGACAGTCAGGGAGGGAAGCAGAATACAGAGGCAGTTCTGAGATTCTTGGAGAAAAGAGTTTTCCCTGAAGAAGATTTGCTTCTTTCCTTGACAATTCTTCAATTACTATTGGCTTTTCTGCTCACTTGAATAAGGAATGTTTAGAACATCTTAACTAGGAAGTCTTCATTTACCTTTTTAGAGCTGAGTTCATTTTCATTAAAGATGTTATAACCCTGTTGTCGGCTCTCGCACTTTGTATTGAATTGGATGTTACATTCTCTCCACTAGTAGTCTGGGAGACCCTGAGGAGGAGGCACATTAATGTCCTACCAAACTGTTGTAGCTCTAGAACCTAGCAGAGTGAGAAATATACAGTAAATAGGTATTGAAAAATCAGTTAAACGAATAGATAAATCAATCAATAAATCCATGGTGAGATGTTCAATACTTCTTATTTGTAAGGCATCATATCAGGTTCCATTAGTTTTTTTGATTTGTTCTTTTTGTTTTTGTTTTTTAGGGCTGCATGTGAGGCATTTGAACCTTCTCAGCCTAGGGGTCCGAATCGGAACCTACACCACAGCCACAGCAAGGGCAGATCAGAGTCGCGCCTGCGACTTACACCACAGCTCACAGCAATGCTGGATCCTTAATCCACTGAGCAAGGCCAGGGATGGAACCTGCATCCTCATGGATCCTAGTTGGGTTTGTTAACCACTGAGCCATGAAGGGAACTCCTAATTATTAGTTCTGATATCTGTCTGTAAAGAATTAGAACTTTAGTTTGGCAACTAGAACTTGATACAAGTAATTGGTCATTTTTGATAGTTCATACTCTGCTTCCCTTTACTCTCATTGATCACCTAACTGTAATCTTTATCGGCCTCCATCACCATGTCTTCTAAGGATAGTAAATGACCTTCTCTTTATCAATTCCATTGTTTCAATTTTCTTAATCTGCTTGATTGCTATATAACACCGAGCACTAGAGAATCGAATCTTCCTTCGAAGTTCTCTTTTCCTTTTTGGCACCAGGACATGGAGCTGGATTCTGATGTCTCCCTCTTCCACTGCTGGGCGCATCATGCAGCCGCCATCCTCAGCATGTTCAGCATTCCCACCCAGTACATCGCATGTTTCCTCTTCTCTTCTTTTTCTGTACTGGTTGCCCATTAGAGGGTTTCCTAGGCTAATATCTCTGTTCATGATTTTACTTGTGTTTGTAAAACTTGCTTCTGTCACTAAACATCATGCACTTGAATACCACACCATTCTCTCAAATTCAGTGTTTTTAAGACTGAAAAATCATTTTTCTCCTTAAGTCCCTTTTCTCTTCTAATTTTCCTTTTCTTTTGTGGCGTCTTCTGCTAAGTAGTCTCCTTGTCGTCCAACCTTGAAACTTAGTACACATCATTTTCTCTTCTTCCTCAGTTTTTCTTTTTAAACTTTGCCTCTTATGGCAAAGACACATAGGTTTCTTTTCATTCCCACAGAAACTACCAAAGCATTGGTTTCCTGCATCCTGGTTTTGCCCTCTTGAGTCGATGTTCTGTGCTATGTTGCACTGAGCCTCATAAGCTATCCATATTACCCCAACCTCAAAATCCTTCTGTGGTGGTTATTGCTTACAGTCCGCCTTGCTTAGCCTAGAATTCAAGGCCAGGTACAATATGACTGACAGAGCGCCCCAGCTATTTTACCCAACACAAACCCAATGATTTAATGACAATGCACTAGTCATTTGCCTGATTTGTTGCATTCACTCACATTGTTCCCTCTCTAGATTGAGTTGAAACTCAGCTCTAGCCTCATACTAAAGTCCAGTCAATGTCCAAGGGTCTTCCTAAAGTTTCCTGCCTAGTAATGTTTTACAAAGGGATGTAATTTTTTTTTTTTTTGTCTTTTTGCTTTTTCTAGGGCCCCTCCTGCAGCATATGGAGGTTCTCAGGCTAGGGGTCTAATCAGAGCTGTAGCTGCTGGCCTATGCCAGAGCCACAGTAATGCAGGATCCAAGCCGAGTCTGTGACCTACACCACAGCGCACAGCAACGCCAGATCCTTAACCCACTGAGCAAGGCCAGGGATTGAACCCTCAACATTATGGTTCCTAGTCAGATTCGTTAACCACTGAGCCATGACGGGAACTCCACAAAGGGATATAATTTTAAGTGGTGTATTGAAAAGCATCAAAAGAACATGAATTATGTAGTTAAAAAAAATTATTCCTTTGGAGTTCCCTAGTGGCCTAGGGATTAAAGCTCAGGGTTGTCACTGCTGTGGCTCCAAGGTTATTGCTGTGGCACAGGTTTGATTCCTGGCCTGGAAACTTCCACATGCTTTTTTGGGTGCAACCAAAAAAGAGTTATTATAATATCTATTTTCTTTCACTCTTTCTAATTTTATCAAGGAGAAGACCTCAATTTGATTAAACTAACTTGTTTTCAACATCACTCTAACATTTAATAATTTTTCTTTTAATCAGTGAAAAGGCAGGAAGATAACTCATTGCATTAGGCAGCCACCACCATCTAGTTAGAAATATAAATAACATTATTTTCTTTATATTTGTTTGTTACCTTTCATTTATGGTAAAGATACTGGTTTTTCAGTAGGTTGATAATGTTAATATTAATATTTAAACGATTGCTCAATTTTAATATTTACCTATTTAGATTTTATTTAAATATTTAAATCAGGTTTTTCTTGAAGATACAGAAAATATCAGGTAAATAATAATATATGTGGTAATTATTAAGAGGCAAATTCAAGAAGGTGGGACATAGGGTTACACAGAAATTATAAAAGCTACACATGAATGACTACAATCTGAGGAGCCCTCAATTACCATTTAGCGTACAACTTTTTTTCATTTTTAACCTCTGAAAGTTCAGTCACACTTCTAAGAAGCTTTTCTGTATTAACTAATGGAATCTTTTCAAGAATCCCATATGAGATACTATTATTTTCTCTGCTTCGCAGATGAGCAAATTTGCCCAGCTTCTCTCAAGTGGCAAAGCTGTAGAGACAGGCTTTGAAACCAGGCCTTTAGCCTCTGGAACCTGTGCTCTCAACCACTCTGCCTCAGGAGAAGCACATCAATCTTTTATTTGACAATAACAAATAAGATCTTTGTGTTCACTATCATTCATCTATCTCTTTCCCCCAGAGGGAAAAATTTTACTCAGACATGAAGTTAAACTCTGTAGAAACCTCCTATGAGTAATTGTATTTAGAATTGATTTCTATCTCTGAAGACAACTTGAAAAACTTTTTCCTCCAACAGTTTAGTTCCTAAAACTCAGGAAGTACTCAGTTAACTACAGGTTCGATAACAAATAGGAAAACGCCAGTCTCTGCATGAATAACTTTTATAGTTTGTTCATTAGAAAGTCCAGGAGCATGATGACCAAGCACAATTTGCATCTGCTTCCTCAGCAGACTGCCTGGTAGATGAACAGCCCTCGGCAGTTCAAGTGAAATATTTAGTAACTAAACAGGGAGTAGTATGAAAGCAAATTATATACACTGGAGAAATGCATCACAGAAAATGTTATGGTTAGGCTTGATATTAGAATGTATTACCCTTACATTTGCCTTTTCAATTCTCTAAAAAAATGAAGGCGCACTTTTCTGAGAAACTGCAGTATCCTAATTTTAAAATTACTGTAAATCATATTTTGATATAAGGATTTTATAATAACCCGATATATTTTCAGCCTCTATATATTTAAAATGTAGATCTCATACACAACCAAGAAAGATATGATAGACATTTTCTCATAAACACTCAGTATTTTTTAAAGCATGCTTAATATAACCAAAGTTGCTATATTTGTTTCATAATTCTACTGTCTACTAATTATTGGTCTAACACAGAGGTGGGGAAATTATGATCTGCAGGTAAAATCTGGATATGGCCTCTTTTTTTGTGGCTCCCAAGCTAAGAATGATTATCACATTTTTAGGGGTTATAAAAAAAAAGAATAAAAGAATTATGCGATAATACTGCACATAGCCTGTAAAGCCTAAAATATTTGCTATATAGTCTTTTACAGAAAAGTTTGCCAACCACTAATCTATCTTCTATATTCTTCTATAGCATGCTTCCAGTTTTTATTTTACTATGAAATTATTTAATTTTTCATAAATATCTCTGATTGAAATCTGGTCCCTGGTAGTACTTCATCTTTCAGTTTACTGTATATAATTCTGATATTGTAATAGAAAGTCAACGAGTTAAATTCATTTCATATTTTACCTAGCCTAGTATTTGTTATTCAGAAAACTGTAGTTTAGGAAATGCATTTGAGTAACCTTCTCAAAGGATGTCTTTCTAAGCCAAGATATCAAAACTGACCCTGATGAGTCTCAAATGAGATTGGGGCAGGGGATGTCATTGGAATATAGTATAATTTGACTGTGGGAGGGATGTAAGTCACTGAAGACAGAGAGCAGACTGTATGGTCTAGAATCCCCTTGGATTCATGCCTGTAAACCATGCCTCCTGGTATTTATACACCTGTATAGTCCCTTTCCACATTGAACTTGAGTTTGCCTTGGTAATTAACAGGACACAGCACAAGTGACACCATATTATTTCCTGGCCGAGTCAAAAGAATTCTTGTAGATTCTGGCTTATTCTCCTAGAATACGTGCTCTCTGAAAGCTGCCTCTCAAAAATCTAAAAAATTAGGTAAGAATCTCAAACTGCATGGAAAAGACACATGTAGACATTCAGCCCCAGCAAAGCTCCTACACAATAGCCAGCATCAGTTACCAGTCATTTGAGTGAGCTATACTGAATACCTGGTCTCAGATCATCAGATGATTCCAGCTGCCATTCGTTTACAGTCATTTGAGAGATCCCAAGCAACAACCACCCAGCTGAGTATCTATCACCAGAAGGGGTTATAATAAATTAATTCAAACTATTAAGTGTAGACGTGATGTGTCATGCAACAGTAGATAACTAGAACAACATGTTCCTGTCATTCTTTGAGTATGTCCTTATTCACAGGCTTATCTTGTACTTTCCTGTGATAGCCCTGGAATCAACCATTTCTCTAAGAAATCCTGATTTCTATTAGTGAGTAATGATATTTAGAAAGTAATATGTGGGGAATTTGTGCTGTGGCACAGTAGGTTAAGAATCTGACTGTAGGAGTTCCTGTCGTGGCTCAGCAGTAACCAATCCAACCAGTATCCATGAGGCTGAGGGTTTGATCCCTGGCCTCACAGAATGGGTTAAGGATCCAGCCTCGCTGTGAGTTGTGGTGTAGGTTGAAGACGTGGCTCGGATCCTGCAGCTTGAATTCGACCCCTAGCCTGGGAACTAACATATGCCACAGCCCTTAAAAAGAAAAAAAAAAAAAAAAAACAATCTGACTGCAGTGGCTCCAAGGCTGGTTGCAGTGGGTTAAATGTTCCACTGTTGCTGCAGCTGCAGCATAGGTCGAAGCTACTGCTCAGGTTAGATGCCTGGCCCAGGAACTTCTGTATGCTGCGGGTACAGCCATTTAAAAAGAAAGAAAAAGAAAAGAAACTAACATATGGGTGTTAAATGGTCTTGTTATAACAGATCTCTATTTTAAGGTCCTTTCATGACCTTAAATAACCTATATTGTATATGGGTTGGCCATTTATTTATTATCTAAGAGTTCCCACTGAAAAACTTCAATTCTAAAGGCGGGGGGAGTGGGAGGGATCAGCAGCTTGGGGTTAACGGATGCAAACTATTGCCTTTGGAATGGATTTACAATGAGATCCTGCTGTGTAGCACTGAGAACTATGTCTAGATACTTAAATCGCAACACAACAATGGGAGGAAAAAGTATGTATACATGTATGTGTAACTTGGTCCCCATGCTGTACAGTGGAAAAAATAAATAAATAAAATAAAGTAAAATGACCACATAGGAATTAGTGTATCCATTCCCTTTACTCCATTTTTAATTTTTCTTGCTAACAATGTATTTACTTATTTGATCGATCTCTCATACTTTTACTAACTTCATAATGAAGGAGCCCTTTCCTCCCTCAGGGTAGATGCCCTTCTTAACCTACTCAAGTTTTAAATCCATACCCAGCAAAGACGCTAAGGCTCCACCCATCTACTATATCAGCTTCCATCTATGACTTTCTGGATAAAATGAAGAAGGAAAGAAGGTAGGGAAAAAGGAAGGTAGCAAAAAAGGAAGGAGAGAAAAAGGATTTTTTTTAAACAGTGACTTTTGAGGAGAAAATTTGGCACATGACGAGTTATATTGAGATGGGAATATGAAGAGACCAGTTTAACATTAGCCAAGAGAATATTGCAAAAATCAAGCAGAGGTGATATGAGAAAATGGAGAAAAATCATTGTGAAGAGAAATTTGGTTTAACTTGAGTGCTGAATAGATATCAGCACTAATAAAGAAAAATAAGTAAAAGATTTCAAAGTTCAAGGCTTTTTTAGTTGGGTTGTGGAGAATAGGGCAAGGAAAATAAGTTCATCTTGGTGTTCTTGGGGTTGAATAACCATTAAACACATTTCTGCATAGCTTTGCAGTTGTAGATTTGTGATGCAAACATGGAAAATTAAGTCAAATTTTTGTATGGTTATAGTCAACAAGAAGAATCAATGAAATAATGTCTAGTTTAACAGTACCTTGCAAACTCAGATATAGTAACTATATTCAACCCTTAAATATAACATTGTGATTTAGTGTTTTACATGTAAAGCAGACTCAGAAGAAAATGAATTCATCATTGGTCATGTTACAAGTTCATCCAGTAAATAAAAGCATTTCTCAAATGACTTTTTTTACTTTGCAAATAGATTGTCCTGTCTTGTTAAAACATACTGAAATCTGTGTTATGAAGCTCTGGTAGGTTATGCCACAGTAGTTTTTATTTTTCTCTCAATTAATAACATAAAAAGATGGCTGATTTGGAAAAAAATGAAATTGATATCCAATTGCAAAATTCCTAAATCTTCCCTTTGAGCTACAGTTTCTCTTTTCTCTCTCAATTAATTGTAAATAAAAGTAACACTTTCTCATTCATCACCCACTCAAATCCTCTGAAAGATCTAACATTTCAATCTCTGCCCTGCAATGACTTGGGGACTGGTCATTAACTTAGTACTGGTGAGCTGAGCACATACTCCACATTCTCATTGTCTTTAGAATAGAAACAGTGTTCTCAATCTTATTCGCCAGCCTCTCCCACATATGGTCTGTCTCAATTTTTAAGAAACCAGTTAGTTTATCTATTAATTAGAATATGGTTTTCAACATCTGCTATTCTAACTAAAAGTGGACAAATAGGTTCCTTCATTTCCAGATTTTAATAGGAAAATATTGCCTTTGTGGAGAAAAAAAATCTATCATTTAATCTGCTTTATAATTTATTGACATTTTCACGCTATGTTTAAAAAATATTTTAAAAAAACTAAATAAAACAAAACAGACATTTAGCGGCTGGATGCTCAAAAGTTATCTAAATTCCACAAAGGTAACCCATTGCATAATTCTTTAAAAACAAATATCGGTGTTATTAAGGAAATAATTATTTATAAGACTAATTAGGTTGTAATAAGTCAAGGTATTTGTTTTAATATTTAGAGAATCCAGAAAAATGATTCATAACTAGCAACTCAATAGAAAAATTTTAAATGAAATTTTGATAAGAATAAAAGGTGATCAGTTTAAAAGATGAACAAGAAGAAAAAGAACATAAAATATAATAGATCAAATAGAAAATAAATGTTATATTTAGATTGTGAATAGACAAATGGCCAACTATTTGGGAAAATATAAATATATATACAAATATATACACAAATGTGTCACAAATAAAATTGAATTCTATAAAAATTATAGTTTTCAATGAAGGTATGAGCTCATGAAATATGAAGAAATTATGAATGTATGTTTGTATAAGCTAAAAGGCAAGGAAAACTTTTCTCAGTTTTGAAATTAATGACAGAATCTCTAATGAGAAAGTATTAGAATTGACCATGTGTTTAAAATATATTTACATCAAATTAAAGTATATAAACAAATATAAAAATGAGAAATAGGAGCGGGATCAAGATGGCAGAAGAGTAAGATGTGATGTTTGTTTCTGCCACAAACCCATCCAAAAAAAAAAAAAAAATCCATCTATCTATACATGTAGAACAATTTGCACAGAACATCTACTGAATTCTGGCTAAAGACCTTAGACCTCCAAAAAGGGCAAGAATCCCTCCACATAACAAGGTAGAACAAAAGGAAAAATAATATTAAGAGAAAAAAAAAGGGAATCAGGACAGGACCAGCACTCCTGAGAGGGAGTAGTGAAAGAGGAAAGGAATCTGCACCTTGGGAGGCCATCTAACTGACAGGAGATCAGCCTGGATGGAGGGGAAACCACGAAGCCTCAGAGAAAAGCAAAGCGCAACAGCCAGATTGAGGAGGGCAAAGCAGAAAGAGAGCTGCACAGACCTCTCAGTTCCCCTGCCTGGGGACACCACAGCCTGAAACACTTGGGCAGGGTCTGGGTTCTGACTCGGGCTTCCAAGGACCTAGAAACATGGATCAGCTTTGTGAAAATAATATGTCTAAGAGTGTTAGTGACAGTGAATAGCTGGTGATGAAAATTTATTAACTAATCACTTTCAAATGTTTTTGATTGCTTCTTTATCAAGAATGTAACTTGGGAGTTCCTATTGTGACACAGTGGAAATGAATCTGACTAGCATCCATGAAGATGCAGGTTCGGTCCCTGGCCTTGCTCAGTGGGTTAAGGATCCGGCATTGCCATGAGATGTACAGATGCAGCTAAGATCCCGTGGCTGTGGTGTGGCGATGCAGCTGTGGCTGTGGTGTAGGCTGGCAGCTGCAGCTCCAATTTGACTCCTTGACCAGGAACTTCCATATGCCTTGGGCACAGCCCTAAAAAGCAAAAAAAGAAAAGGAAGACGAAGAAGAAAGAAATCAAAGAAGAATTTATTTAAAACTCTTTTTTAAATTATTATATCAGAAAATGTTAATGAAATAACATGCAAGAGAATGGGTATTTTCATATGTAGCTATGACATTGTAATTTTGTATAAACTAGGATGTTCAATGGAACTAAAAATTTAAAAGTTTAATTCATTTCTTTATATTTCAAAATCCCATTTTTAGGAATATTCCCTCATAAGCAATAACTGAATAAGTACAAAAAAATGTGTATAACAAATGACTTCAATGATTTTGTAAGTAATAAAATAAAAAGATACTTATAATAAAAAATTCTTCTTGGCTTTACTTCACCTCATGTAATCATAAGTCCTTTAAGAACATGTGAAAAGAAAGTCTTTGTACATATAATTTTAATCAGAGAAATTTTTAAGGTTAAAAAAAATCCTCAGGTCATTTATATCCAAGTTTTTATGTACTCCTTTAGCCTCCTACATTCTCATATATACTTGTTGTCAATATAAACTAAAAGTTATGAACCCAAGAATGTGAAAAGCCCAAGATATAATTTCTAGTATATAAACTTCATTAAATTGTGCTGATTCTTTATTGAATTGTTATTCCTTTTAGCCTGAGTGTCTGAGATTGATTTCAAGCAAATGCAGCAACAAATCAAATGTTCTTCCTTGGGAAGAGATGGATGTTTTGTTGCTTGTCAGTCTCTGGCCAAGTTCCATTATCATTTCTTCCTCTTTGTATGGAGTTTTGATTGTCTGTTTGTTTTAGACATTTTATATCTATCTTTCACAGTTGTGGTACCCTGAGTATTTTAGAATAAATTTAATACTGAAAATGTACTCTGAAGTGGGTGATGCCAATTTCCCCACAACTTGTAGGGCAAGCATGCACAATTATAAGCACCACTGTATATCAGAATCCTCCCAGATAGTCTGATCTGCTGTAAAGGTTGTCTGAAGCTGCTAGTGGTAGGACTTTGGATAAGTCAGTGGAATATTCTCTTTGGTCTTCACTGTCTTGTTGTAAGATGATGAATTTGATTGTATAGATAGCTTTTGTAAATAATCTATTTAGTTCAAAATTAGTGCAGTGGTTAACACAGACTTTAATAGTATCCAAGTTCTATTATTTAATGACTATATAACCTTGGATCAAAATTATATTCCTTAACTTCAATCACTTTATCTCTAAAGTGAAGATAGCAAGAGACTAATTTACAGGCAAATTTGACTAAAAATTCGAGTAAAATACGTAGCCCAGTGCCTGATGGCAGAATGAAGAAGTTAACACTCATCTTTAAGTTTCTAGCACCGTACCCTTAAAAAAAACTGTCTAATCTTTTTTTGAAATCGAAGTATAGTTGATTTAAAGTATTATATTAGTTTAGCTGTACAGCATAGTGATTCAGTATTTTTGCATATTATGCTCCATTAAAAGTTATTACAGATGACTATAATTCCCTGTGCTATTCAATATATCTTTGTTGCTTATTTATTTTATACATATTAGTTTGTATCCCTTAATCCCAGACCCCTATTTTCCCCCCCTTGCTTCTCTGCACCGATAACCACTAGTTTGTTTTCTCTACTTATGAGTTCTATTTTGCTATATATAGTTGCTTGTTTTATTTTTTAGATTCCACATATAAGTGATATCATACAATATTTTACTTTTCTATATTTAAGAAATGTCCTACTTTGTTGTCCTTAGAGCACTTCCCACCCCAAAAGCCAGCTACCAGTTTACCTAGTCTCCTTGCAGCTATGCACAAGCTTATGTACTGGATGTCACTGGTCACATCACTGAAGCTAGTGGCTTATAAAATAAAGGTGTATGTGGAATTTATTAGACAAGGGTTGTGGTAAAGGTAGAAGCTTCACTGAATTTTCAGTGGTAATTAAGTTTCACTGTGACTTTCTGTAGCATTCCTGAATGTTTTATGTTCAAGAATTTTTTGATCCTTCTATCAAGGATTTTATTTTCATTAAATAACCCTTTTTTTCACTTAAAGTAGCCACTTTTTTTCTACTACTTACAACTAAGAACTTTCACTGAAACATGAGTATATAGTACAAGTTTTCATATGGTCGTGGTGGTATTAATAATAGTTGTAGTAGAAACTGTCATATTAAAATATGAATCTCTAAATGTTGATAATTGCTGAAGCTGGAAGTTGAGTATACAGAAGTTTATTACACTCTCTTCTGTTATGTATGTTTGAAATTTTCTGTGAAAATTAAAAAATCATTTACATAAATATATGCATGAGAGACACATGTGATGACAGATGGAAATTGATTCTTAACAGATGCTTTACAATTTACTTTTAAAACTATGTGGAAGATGTCTGCAAGAACTGACAATTCCAAACATGAGGCTTTATTCATCTTAATTTTTGGTTTAATATTGTGAATATTTGCTTGCCCCATCCAGCAGATACAATTACAAATGATATGAGGGCATAAGGAGTGACCTGAATTCTTCATCCTTCTTAATATATTAGCCAGAAATAAGTTTTGTGTTTCAAATTTTGATCATGAAATTTCCCCAAAGAATCATATTTTACATTAAAATGTGTGGTGAAACAGGGTGTAAAATAAACAAATTACAAGTAACTTTTGAAAAATTGTGTTAGGAAGATATACAGCTAATAAAATTATGCTTTTGTCAAATAATCTGTTTTGAAGTATAATACCACAGCAGTCAATGTCTTTGAAGATTTAAAGGTTGAAAATTTAATTATTGTAAAATATGAAAATAACCAATGCCGAGGATATGCTTTATAATTGATATTAGATATATATATGCATATCTGGAGAAACTATTAATGCAAATAAGATGTTTTCTTTAACCCACTAAAATGCATAGAAATAACAAATATTAAGGATATTTCAAGGTATAATTTGTCTACATAATCATGAAATAAGTGAATAAATCTAAATCAATAGCCAATTAGAACAGTTTTGTATTGAACTATAAAGTATTACTGTCATATTTCATGAGTGTATTGTTTTAAAACAATATTTCCTAAGTTGTTTGTAGGTAGTAGTATAGCCAGAGGCTGAGACCCAACACCAGTATTTATTTGCCAAATGGAAATAAGTTGGGTGAGAGCTACTCTTTTTGCATACCCTAATAATACCCTAATATTGGCAACAGATTCAACTGAATCTATAAATCTACAAATCCATTAAGAAGTGTGAAATCATAAAAAGTTGTTCAAATGTATAATTATGAGCTTCAGTCTTTATATGCACACCTATTTTTAAATTTGTGTTATTTGATATAAATAATATTTAATAGCCTATAGAACCTTTAATGTAGATATAGCAAGTGAATATCTGTGTTTAGGAATTTTTTAACTACCCACACTAGATTTACTTCCTAAATACAACTCAAATTCCTTCGCATATACCTCCTGTTAATGTTTAGAATAGGTCCTTGTCATTTTTTCCTGGAGTAGGATAGATGCGATGCAGTCAATATTCCTAATTATTATCTATCCACTTTCAATTCCTCTTCAGGTCCCATAGTTTATTGATTCTAAGTACACACTTTTCCATATTTAAATTTCTTTGAATACTTCTTATAATCATTCTCAGACAAGTGGCAGTCATATTGAGGTTATTAATGCCTTTACCCAAACATTGGCTGTCGCACTGTCATACCTGCTTTAGGTTGGCTTAACTAGAAGCAGAAACCAAAACAGAATTCTTGCAGTTGATTTGCTGGTGCAGTGCTTCCAGGTGAAACCTGCAATTGTCTGAGCAACAAAATGGGCAGAAGCATCAAAGCAAGAATGTGTGCTCACCTAAAGACTTTGTAATGTCTAAGTAAAAATATATGTTCAGCTGATCACATGGGGAGCTTGCAGTGGTTCTAAGCTGTATCATCATAGTTATGTTGGAACTACATTCCTAAAAATCCCCTTTTCTTTATGTCTTTGCATTTATGGTTGACCACAAGAAAAATAGGCATGAGAATTGTAAGGCAGAAGTGAAGCAATAGCCATTCTACTCTGAAGGTCAGTGAAGGGTACAGATGCTGTTGCAAATTGCTCCCATTGTTGCTAATGGGTCAGCTCTCTTGCTTGGTAGGAGGCAGCAGCTGGGTTCAGGTCTGCTCTGGCGCCCATTTGATCTCCATAGGTTTCTCTAAGTCCTGGACCTAGAGAACAGGGGTGAGTCTCCTGTTTCATCTACAGATCAACTATACTTTCATGGTTTGAGGCAGTAGGAGACAGATATGAATTTCAATTTGTGCCTATTAGCTCCAATCTGCCTTCATAAGTTCCACTTTGCTCTTGTTCTATTCCACTTTATGTCCACCTTTTTTCCTAATGAACATTCTGCTGACTTTTGGCAACTTCAGATCTATCATCAGATGCAGAGGCAACAGGCGTCCACAGACTTCTTCACCAATGCTCATAATTGCTTAAGTCTACAAAGTCCTACTATTTGCCATCTATGTAATTTGTACCTTCATTTTCTGATACTTCATATGGGCTCTAATTTTGATCACAGTTTTTTATCTATTTTCTTAGCAACCATTCCTTTTAATACTTTAGTCTGAGGCAGATTTTCTTTTCTTTCTGCCTGGAAAGCTGCTATGAAACCTATGGGATTATCCTCCAATGTGCCTCCTGCTGGGCTATCACATCACTCTGGACATGCCTTCAACATAGCAACTATATTATTTACATTACAGCTATACATTTGATTTTCAGATTGTTTGGTAACTCCATATTTTCTGTCATTCAAAGTAGATGAGATTATTTCTAAAAAGTTAATTTGCCTCGTATCTTGGGTAATTGAAATTAGAATTCCTAGCACTATTGCATTTTAAAAAATCTTAATATTTAGAATGTATGTGTCCATTAAGAGGATTCTAATTTAGCTTTGTACAGGTTATAATATTCTTAGGGGCAAAGATATGGCAAATGAATATTAGGGACATGTGGCCTAAAGTTCCTGTAAGATTTCTTTTTTGTTTTGTTTCTTTTTTTTTAATTTGTTATCACACCTCCAAACGCTTAGCTTAGCAGACAAATTGTTTGATTTATATGTGTTTTCAGAAGAAACCATGTGAGGTTAATTTTCTTATATTTTTATAACAAGTAATTTTACTTTCACTACTGTTTTCATGTAATGTATTATTATTAAATCTACTAAAAGAAAGATGAGTATAAAAAAGTAAAAACATATTTAAAACTAAATTCTTCTGAAAATTATACAGAGTTTGCAAATTAAAAGAAATTATTAGAGTTTTAAGACCTATTTGGAATTACATGTACTGTAATTTATAAAATCAGATTTTGGAACTGGAGAGATGTTTGTAGCATGGAAGGTCCATGTAATTCAAACAAGACAGTGATTAATGGACAAAGAGATTGAAGCACACATCTGTAGAACTTGAAGATGTTTCCCCAGGAAATATTGTCAGGAGAAAAAAAAGATATGAATATGAAAGATGTGAATGAGAAAAGAACTGAAAATATAACCCAAGGGAAGAAAAGAATCAGAAAGCTCAGTATAACGTACTGAAGATTAAAGAACTCAGATTTTAAATTGTTCTTGTGAACTGAAGATTGGCACTTGCCATTTGCCTCTGTAGAGACTGAATCATGAGCCACTGTAGCTACTGACCCTCCAAACCTGTGAAAGGAGCTCAAGAATGAGGCACTCAGTGCTCTGGGAAACTGGCAGAACAGGTCTTCAGATACTTAGATATTCTCAGGAAAAGATTTTATGAGTCCAATCTTACAACTCCTCATATTTAGAAAGGCACTAAAATCCTTCATGGTGACATCTGTTCCTCATGGCTAGTGGTAACCTTCACAAGACTAGCAGCAACTTCCTGTAAAAATGTGTCCTTGGTTGCATGTACTTCCCCCCTTCACCAAAATCACATTTGTACTGACGTTTCTCCTGTGCCTCTTTCGAGCAATATTTCAGAGCTATCTGAAATGCTGCCTCCCACTTATAGTTCTCATTTTCCCCCAATAAAACAGTGTTTAACACTTCCAACAGTAGCATATAGGGGTCCATTCCGTGTAGTACTATTCATTTTGAAATATTTTTAGATTTATGTTTGATAAGTCAAATATAAAATGTCATATTAATGTAATTATTAGTGTTAGAATCATCCTATATGTTTATGTCATTCATATTTATGTATATTTATCAAATTTTTTATGTTGAGTTGTTGGTGTTTGGGATTTCTTTTTGGCCACTCCTCTAGCAGGTAGAAGTTCCCAGGCCAGGGGATCAAACCTGCACCACAGCATCAACCTAGGCCACTGCAGTGACAACACTGGATCCTTAAACCGCTGTGCTACAAGGGAAATCTGAGTTGTTGGTGTTTTGTTTATTAATGCTGCATGTTCATGGAGAACAGACTGGTGATTGTCAAGAGGGAGGGGGAGGGACTGGGAGCATCTGGGAATTTGATGCAAACTAGTGCCTTTGGGATAGATAAGCAATGGGATCCTGCTATACAGCACTGGAAACTATGTCTAGTCACTTGTGACGGAGCATGATAATGTGAGAAAAAAGAATGTATACATGTATGCATGACTGGGTCACCTTTCTGTGCAGTAGAAAATGGACAGAACACTGTAAATTAGCTATAATGGAAAAAATAAAAATCATTATAAGAAAAGACTACATGTTCATTACATATTAAAATAATTAGGAGTTCCTGCTGTGGCACATGGGATTGGCGGTGTCTTGAGAGTACTGGGATGCAGGTTTGATCCTCCTCCAGGCACAGTGAGTTGGGGATCCAGCATTGCCATAGCTGCAGCTTAGGTCACAACTGTGGCTCAGATCTGATACCTGGCCTGGGAACTCCACATGCCTCGGGTCCGTCAAAAATGAAATAAATAAATAATAGATAAGTAAAAGTCTGCCTGCCATAATATATCATATTCTTCAAGGGTTGTGTGGCTTTTATTACAAGGTTTGTTAAATATTTGATATTAATAAGTTGTATATTTTTGATTGTAAAAAATAAAAAAACTTTTAGGTTGTGCATATTTTTTAGGTCGACATTCTTGTTTGATAGAAATAGTGCATATTTTTCAAGTAATTAGCACTGTTATAATAGAAAATTCAAAATAACACAATAATGTTTTATTTCTTGCTCTCTCAAAGGGTGATCAGGTGTTTGGCATGGGATTCTCCCTTTAATTCCTAAGAATCAGTCACATAACCAAATTGCAAGAGACTGGACTTGTGGTCTAGGTGTTTGTCCGGGAAAGTGAGAACATCAGTTTTGGTAAGCAGCTAGCATTTTTTGCCACATCTAAAGTCTATCTCAGGAGACACCCATTTTATAAAGCTTTTCCTGATTTCCTTTAATTCTATTAAATTTCCTTAAGTAGATCTATCTGCTATCTCATTTGACGTGAAAAATCAGGGCTCTTGTTTGTTTGTTTTGTATTGGGTTTGTCCTTTCCATTAGAATGGATATTAGGTCTTCTGAGGGCAAAACGTTGTTATGTCTTTGTCTCCTCTAGTAATCAGTGTAGTGCCTTATGCATTTAAAGACACAATTAAGGAGTTCCTGTTGTGTCTCAGTGGTTAACGAATCCAACTAGTAACCATGAGGTTGTGGGTTCGATCCCTGGCCTTGCTCAGTGGGTTAAGGATCCAGCATTGCCGTGAGCTGTGGTTGCCGTGAGCTTGGCTGTAGGTTGCAGCCAAGGCTCAGATCCCACGTTGCTGTGGCTCTGGTGTAGGCTGGCGGCTGCAGCTCTGATTCAACCCCTAGCCTGGGAACCTCCATATGCTGCAGGAGCGGCCCAAGAAATGGCAAAAAGACAAATAAATAAATAAAAAATAAAGACACAATTAATATTTTAATTTGAATTTTATTTGGTTTAGTGGAAATAAATTCTTAAAAAATTAAATTTATTAAAATTACAATTGGTAGCTTTAAGTAGTTATTTTATTTAGCTTCATTTAGGAGATTATTTTAAAGTTTAGTATATACTCCAATCAAGTCAGACTTTAGAAAATGCATTCCAGGCATGAAAGAGTGATAGCATATGTATTACAGATGGAAAAGAACAAAAGATGCCATTTACACTTCCAACATACTGAAAATAATATAATGAAGGCCCTTATAAATAACCGTGCTTCTGTCTTATAATGAGGATAAAACAATTCGCAAGAACAAAAGGACAGTTTTAGAATGAGTGGTAAATGGAAAAGAGCTACTTAGGAAGGGATTCATTATTGAGAGATGAAAGAGAAAGAAACAAATTGAAAAAATGAGACTATATCCCATGATTGTTTTCACATTTCTACTTTAGGAAGGTGGATGAGATACAGAACTCCTCTTGAGTTTGTTAAATGTTTAAAGTAAAACTGGGAATAAAACTTTCAAAGTGTTCACTAAAAAATGTGAATGCCAGTATTGACCACAGCTGCAGGCTAATTAAGCAATCTCTTAATAATGATGAGAAAGCTGGCTTATTCCCAATTCAGATTGATTATCACCAAGACAGCATAAATGATGGCCACACAATACCATTAAGATATATATCAAAGAGTCTGTGAGGGAAACTTTTATATCTATAATAAGATTGTCAATCCATAGCAAAATATAGTCAGATCAGATCAATTTCCATTTTTTTCTTTTGTAAAAAGATGTGTAGAATGAACAATCAATTGATGATATACCAAGAGTGACAGGTTGGTTCAATGACATTGTATTCTTTGTTTGAAAATTAAAAAACACATATCCAGAGCATTGGTCATACTGACCCCATGTTTTAATCTTAAAATGTGGATTAATACAGAGGTGTGAGATAAAATTTATACTCTTACAGTACTGTGTTTTATTTCAAATCCAAACATTGTATTGAGGGACTTAATTTCATTGTATTTAATATGTATACTTTAGAAAGTTTCATGTTATACTATTTGGCTGTAATGAAATTTGTTGTTCTATTTTAAAAATAGAATGGAATTTAAGTTTTTAGGATAGAATATCCACATATATTGTCAAGCATGTTACTACCTAGATTTGGATAAATTGCACATAAAAATATATCCTTGCAATGTTAAGAACCTTTCCCATTAATTCAGTTGCCTTATACTTGGTTTAGTCAGGTCCCACAACAGTAATATTTTAAATATTCTACCTTGATGTGAGCATAAGTTCTGATGACTGTTTGGGATTAAAGGTTAGTATCATTATTTCTGACAAAAAATAGGTTTATTGTTTCTGACAATAATTGAGATAGTTGGGTAGACTCTGTCTCCACCCAGAAAATATGTAGTTTACTTGCCAAGAGAATATTAAATTTACAAATGAATCTAAGATTTAATTTAATAATAGTTTGACATAACAGAGTTTTATATTTTCTTATAGAGGCCAAAATTTTCTCATCATCCTGAGGCCATTTGCCCAGTGACTCAGTGTCGTTTGTTCATTATGGGAAAGAGTTGACACAGAATAAAACAAAGAAGCCAATTGAATTTCTGAATCCATTCTAAAATATAGAACTGTTTTGGAATAGAATTGAGTCCCTATTGCAAATATCAGAATTTTTGTAAACAAAAGGATTTGGGTTCCATTATGATAAAGATTAATGAGCTCAGCATAAAAAGATTATACCTACAGCACATCACAAATGAAATTTATGAATTATGTTAAGAGCTCATTTTCCTACTATAGTAAATGGAGAAAATAATACAACCAGTCAGGTAGAGAGATTTAGAAGAGACACAGCTAGAGCTTTAGATGCTTCTTGAGTACCTTCAAAAGGACCTAACATCTTCCACAGGGCAGATTGCAAAAGATGGGTGTGAGAATAAACTCAGTGGAGCCTGAGACAGACATGTCTCCCTTCCCAGGCAATAGTGTGAAGAAATCAGACTCTCAGAATGATCCCATGTCCTGAGTGTTATTCTATGTGTGGATAAGGGTAGAGCCAAAGGAATGGGCCTAAAGTCATATTTGTCTAATCCTTCCTGAGAGTGTGTATGAAAAGTCCCTGGATCCAGTTAGTGAGTATGATTCTGGCTTCAGTGGTTCTAAAGTGAGCAGAACCAAAGACATGCATGGTTGTACAATGAGACATAGACCTGGACACCAGAGGTCATGGCGGTTCTTGGACATTAGTAGTAAATGGCGGCCTGTGATGTTGGAGACCAAGCAGAATGAGTTACTCTCAGAAGAAGCCAGTGCAGATGAAAAATAATGGTAGAAGAAAATTTTCACATGATGCCAGGGAAATAAATAAACCACCCTTACCCTGCTCGTCAACTTAGATCACTTCAAAGAGAAGGGGAAATGAAAAGAGAGGACTCTTGCAGAAGATACATCATTGACTGACTAGTTAGGCAAGTATCTAACCTAAAAACTAAACTTATTACCTAAATGTGAGATGTACTGAGAAAAATGAGTTATAATATAAGCTAAGTTCAATTACATAAATATAAAGTCACCTAACCATAAGCCTATTGAGTGGCTAAAATCTTGTGCCTGTTATCTAGCTAATATTATTTTACGAGTGATAATTTTAACATTTTTAATTATATTTATGTCACAAAATGAACCACTGAATTGGAGCTTTAACAAAGGCAATATTTAAATCAAAGTTCTAGCTGTAAACTTTGGAAGCTCAAACTCAAACTGAGTAATAGTTAAAGAAGAAACAGGAGAAGGTGTAGTTTGAAAAAAAAAAAAAAAATCAAGAATCTACCTGGAACTCAAAACCGGAAATTTTCTTATCTTGGCAAAATTTCTCCAAGATATATTTGCATTTTGAAATCCCCCATAGCAAAGCTCTATCCGGTAAAAAATACTTCTGATATGCTTAATACAGGAAGTCTAACCCCATATTTGTCCTATGATGGGTTATATAACCTCCATTTGACTTAATAAAATACCCCTTGTACTTACTCAGGTCTGCCCTGAGTTAATAAATATACCCTTTTATTTTTTAATTTTTTAATATTTTTTTGTCTTTTTAGGGCCAAGCTGCAGCATCTAGAGGTTCCCAGGGTAGGGGTCAAAATCAGAGCCATAGCCACAGGCCCATACCACAGCCACAGCAACACCAAATTTGAGCAGCATCAGCCACCTAAGCCACAGCTTTCAGCCATGCAGATTCTTAAGCCACTAAGCAAGGCCAGGGGTCAAACCCAGATCCTCATGGATACTAGCCAGGTTCATTTCTCCTGAGTCACTATGGGAATGCCTAAATATATCCTTTCAGTATCTTTGCTTTGCTCTTGTATAAATAATAGGGGTTCTCATCATGGCTCAGTGGAAACCAATCTGACTAGCATTCGTGAGGATGCAGGTTCTATCCCTGGCCTCGCTCAGTGGGTTAAGTATCCGGCATTGCCCTGAGCTGTGGTGTGGCCCCCTAGCCTGGGAACTTCCACATGCTCTGGGTGTGGCCCTAAAAAAGCAAAAAATAAAATAAAATAAAAGGATAGATATAAATCACCCTTTAAAGATGCTGTAAAAAATAGTTAATAAGACATGGGAATAAAATATATCTTATTATTAGAGCTAATTAGAAAACAAGCTAATTTGTTTTCTTTTCCATAACTAATTTTACATACAAATAATACTAAGCATTTGTAATAAATAGCTGAGTATAATATAGTTAATTTTTATTAGTCATCAGTTTTATCACAGTTGGAAACTAATGAGGAGCAGAAGAAAGACCATTGGATTATGGTACCAGATTATTGAGTCACCTTGAGCACGTGACTTATCTGAGTCTTTATTTATAAAATGAGAGTTTAGACAATATTGCTAAAGCTTCTTTTTGTCTTTTAATCATGTAGATCCTTTTATGATCTGAAAGAGGTGAATCCTGAGCTAAATCTTTGAAAGATGAGTTAGGAAGACGAGAGTTTTGAAGAAGGGCTTGTGGGATCGAGAAAACAAAACAGCAGGCACAAAGATGTGGAAAGAGAGTTCATGGGGTGTATTGGGTACTGAAAACAGTTCAGTATGCCTAAGATATTAAGTGATAAGACTGGAAAGGAAGAAAAGCCACATAAGACTGGCTCATCGGTGGCATTCTGAGTGGAAACTGAGGCATGGATATCAAGACACTTGAGTTTTAGACCAAACTACACTTAAACATGGGAGAGTTGGACAGGTGAATTAACTCCTGGTGTCTTTTTTTTTTTTTTTTTTTTTTTTTTGTCTTTTTGTCTTTTGTTGTTGTTGTTGCTATCTCTTGGGCTGCTTCCGCGGCATATGGAGGTTCCCAGGCTAGGGGTCCAATCGGAGCTGTAGCCACCGGCCTACCCCAGAGCCACAGCAACGCGGGATCCGAGCCGCGTCTGCAACCTACACCACAGCTCACGGCAACGCCAGATCGTTAACCCACTGAACAAGGGCAGGGACCGAACCTGCAACCTCATGGTTCCTAGTCGGATTCGTTAACCACTGCGCCACGACGGGAACTCCCCTGGTGTCTTTTAATATATGAAAAATGGGAGAGTTAGAGTTGATAAATTTTTTTGTCTTTCATTCATATACAACCTTATCAATTATACAACCTTATCAATCAAAAATAATTACTCTTCATGTTGCTAATAAAAAATAATTACTCTTCATGTTATCTATCTACACAGTTAAAAGCTATTTCCCTGTTTTTAGAAATATAGGCAAAATATTCATCTTAAAAAGGATAGATCAAACAAGTAAATGTGATTTCAATATTTTTAATATTATTTATTAAAGTAAAAAAGACTTCTCTATGACTTTACTAAATAATGCAATTAGCAGTTGAATATTTTTCAGTAATTTTGAAAAGTTTGGTTTAACATTTGTGACACAGCAATGTGTTCCTTTATCCTGAAAAAATTAAGTGCATTTTTAATAGATTCCTACCCACAGCCACTTGCTACAGTAAAGGTTAAAAAATTTGAAATTCTCATCTTTTTGTAAAAGAAAAAGTTTTAATTAGTGTCTATAATAACTCTTTTATGGTCTTTGCTGTGAGTTAACATGAAAATTCATGTACTACAAAATATTTTCACAATCACACTTGATAACATTACAAAGTTTTCTGAAGATTTTACTACTTAAAGGTCTTGTTTCTATGAAATTAACCACATTAGTGTTATTCCTATGCTTCCCTCAGAATTATGCACATATCATTTGTGACAAAGAAGTGAAGGAAAGAGTGCCAATTTTTATAATAAGAATAAATTAAATATTTTTAAAATACTTGAGTAAGTAGAAAGAGAAGTTCTATTGTTTTCATACTACATCCCAGTATACCACATTGGAGTCCATTTCTTAATGCAATTAGTTTAGAAAAAAGTTTACACGAACAGGTTTTTAACCATTAATCACATTGGCATTGTAACAAGATCTATAATTACTAAATTATATAACATATTAAGAGCAAAATATTTCTTTGAGAAGATTAAATTCTAAAAGAAACTTGATGCCCATGCCTTTTTTCCTTGGACGATTATGAAGATCTTTTTCTGTAAGGCATAATTTGAAGCTTTATCTTTTAGGCTATAGTTAATTAGCATAAGTCGCCTAGAGGATGTTTTGGGGAGGAAAACAAACAGGAAAGGCCACCTGCAGAGCATGATAATCAGAAGTTCTTACATGGAGATTTTAGCATTAATATTTTTACAAAGAAAAGACACATACTGTAGTGATTATTGATTGCCTGATGGGGAAGGGAGAGGGGTGGGAGTGGAAAAGAGAGCGGGGACTTGAGAGAATTTAAGGGTTTGAACATCTGATTAGCAAGCACAATTAAAGGATCCAGTAAGGGAAATACATTTGTGCAGATGGCTGTGAAAGGAAAACGATTGTCTTTGCTGTCATGGGTCATAAATTCACTCTTTTTCTCACAAAAGAGATAATTGATGCTTTAAACATTATAGACTGAAGTATGGCAATGAATCCACAGTTAGTATTGAGTTCACATTGTCTTTTTTATATGTTACTGGGAGAATAGCTTTTAGGGCATAATGAAATTCCATTCCCAATGATAAAAACAAATACTTCAAAAGAGAGAACCAGGGTGATTGCATCCCCCTTATGAATTGACCTATTTTTTGCCTTCATGCAATATTCAGTTTCATTGAACCTTGTAGTTTGTTCAGAAAATGACAAGGATAGAATTAGATTAAAATGGATCTTCTTTATTTATTTATTTTTAATACAAAAAAGGAAGACAGAAGAAATACTAGAGCAAGAGAATATATAAGGATAATGCTGTGATTTCAGTTTCTCCCAAATGGTCATTTTTTTTCCTTCCTTATAATCTTTTATGTTCTTCCACCTTCCTTTCCTTGCTCAGCAAAGCATATTTTTCTTCTCTTGTTAAAGCAAAACCCTTATCCTTCTTGCTAATTCCAGGGGAACTTCATAGGTGAATTTTCTTTGTTATTATTTTTATTTGAGAATGAGCAATATAATCTCTCTGAGCATTGATTTTTTTCTGTAAAATGAGAATTAATAATTCATCCTTTTCCCTGTAAATCCTTTAAAGGTAAGAAATAGGTAGCTCATCTTAACTTTGTCAAATAGGGCAATATTTAAGTACATTTTATAAATTAAGTCACAGAAGACTTTAATTATTACCATGTCATATATATCGTACCTAGACACAAAGAAGAATGAAGACAAAATTGTATAATAATCGTCAAAACAGAAATGACTCATGGTCAAGGTGCTGCGCCTATTATATATTTTAACTCATTTATTCCTTACTGCTAGCATTTATCTGTTTGTCTACACTAGACAATAAAATTTACATTCTAATTATCATGTATATATAAACCCTTTTAGAACATACAACATATAATAGCAAGACATTTTTAGTTAAAGAATGTGGGATTTAGTGAAGTTGACAAAAGAGTTTATTGATACTTATGTCTTAAAATACATTTGTAAGAAGGATTATAATTGGCTCACTGTACAAATTATCAGATCTTTAGATATCATTCCCCAGATCTTTTCCACCAGGAACTGATGGTAACTCTCAGAAGTAGCTAAGGAGTGTAGCCTAGGATAGATCTGTTTCTGTATATTTCATATTGATCTTATCCCATACTGAGATTTTTTTTTAGTTAATTTTCTGATTAACCTGGGGAATTACTATGGAAAATTTTCACTCTGACCTGAATTTTTACATCCAGTATTTTTTGTGAAATGGAAGAGCAGACAACAAAAGAATCATTCAGACATTTTTGTCAGTGAGACTCTCTTCTCATTTGGATCCTGAATTCAAAATTACTTCTCTATGGAAGAAGAAACATCAATGACATAACACATTCTGTTCTGTACCATTAAACAGCAGCCTACCCTCAGGTCATCTTATGGGATAGATAATCAGTGGAATCATGCTATTATGATTGCTGAAGACCAGTTTCTGATGGCTGCCAATGCCATGTGATCCTGTGTTTTGTGACTGAGCTATTCTGAAATAGATGTTTCCAGAAATAGTGTTCTCTCTGCCTTTCTTCCCACTCTTATTTGCTTGCCACTTATTCTCTTGTTAGTCTTGCCTCAAGATGCTCTCTTCAATTATTATTAGATTTTATATACTTTGAACATTATTAATTGAGCATTTAATTATATTTAGTACCATACTCTTTGGTTTTAGATACCCTAGAACATATAATAGAGCCATTTCATGAAAAGAATTCTCCCCTAAAGATGCTAGATATCAAAGCTCCAAAAGAAGGGGTTACTGAGGAAATAGTTGGCCATGTGTTTCTTTGCATCTTTGGCAAAGAGGTTCCCTTTGAAATATTATTATGAAATATTATTATGAATAAGTCATTGTCTAGGCTATAGGCCAGCTCTAATATTTCTGTTCTCAGGAATGCCCTAGTAATGTTTTGCAAGCCCAGTAGAGAGGAGGTAGGGCTTTCAGGGGCAATGTCCCCAAGAGCTTTCAATGCATCAGACTTCCATTTTGCTTTAAGTTGAACTGGCATCCTGCCAAGAAAAGCAAAAACTTCACAGTTTAGGGGAGCATCCATGACACAGATACCTAATATTTGACAATGCCTGTGCTAAGGCATGTGCTCAAGATATGCTTTTGACATTGAGTATGCTATAATGTTTCTCTTTTTTTGCATCTATGGTATCTACCAGATACAAGAATGCCAGTGCTAAATGACATTTTAAAAAGAATGACTAAGCATTTGAGTGTATTAAACACTCATCTTCCAGAGCCTCTTAAGCTAATTATTTAGTCTCAGGTCATTTGTGTTAGATTTACTCTCCCTTACTGCATACTTTCATCACCCAGATATATTACTTCCTATTTGTCAAAAATCAATATAAGAAACAGTAGCAGTAAGTTCCCAAGAATAATGTCCTCATTTTTTTTAAAAATAAGGAATCTCACCTACCCAAACTTATACATTATTCAGCCATAGATATATCTACTCATATGTCTGTTCATTCACTTGTTCATCCACCCACTTATTAAACAGGAAGTTTTTTAATGCCAAATCAGTTTCTAGGCACTCTACCGAGTACCAGAGATATGGAGGTGAACAAGCCAGAGCCCTTGTCTGAGGGAGCCATCACAGTCTTTTGGCTTAATCAGATAAAAAATCAAAGAATTACATTAGGCAGTCCTATGATAGGATTTTGCCCAAGACTATTTCAACATAGCATAAGAGCACCTGATTGAATTAAGAAAGTCTTGGGGAGTTTTCATGAGAAAGTAGTACTTGAGTTACACTTTGAAGGATAAGGTGAATAATCCAAGTGGATAGAGAGAAGTAACAGTGCTCTATGCATATGCAACACCCTACAAGCATAAACTCAACATAACATATTTTGAGCTACATGTGAATAGTGAGGTGGTGGTGGGATGGTGTGTAGGTTGCATAATACAATGCTTGTATGATATTTTAAGAAACTTCTATTTGATTCTGAAGCCAAGGTTTATTCATTGAAATATTTTAAGCAGTAGAAGTATGACCAGGCATGTGGCTTTATTTGGTTCTGATAAGGGGAATTGATTAAAAGACTTGAGACAGTAGACAAGGGAATAAATCAGGAGGACTTGTCATTAATGACCCCTTTCCCTAGTTAAGTCCTTTTCTTCATATTAATCTATTTACTTTCTTCTCAGCATAAGTGATCTTCCTTTTACCAATCTGCCTGAGATATTTTAGAGTAAATTTGACTAAAATATTTATTCAAGATAGTGTGTGCATAGCACTATGAGGAAGTAGAGGAATTAAAGACAAACACAGACATTTTCTCCTTTCCAAAAGTTTTTTTGCTAAGCTGGAAATATTCAGGACCCAAGTATCTGTATAGAGACAAGATGGAAGAAGAATATTCATGAGAGACTGAAAAGAAGAAGAGATCATATCTGTTTGAGACAAAGGGGGATTGTGAAAGACTTCAAGAGGAAAATTATCAGAGGAAAATGAGTAGAATTTCAATCAGTGAAACTAAGAAAGGGGAGAAGCAAAGAATGAGATGTTATACAGATCTCCTGGCATGTGTCATGTAGCATTGCTACCTTCTTTGGGGAACAGAGGGAATTAATGGAATGTGACCATTTCTTTAGACCCTAAATAAGGTGGGGATGTTTTTCTGTAAGTTATTTGTATATTGTATAGTGAAAAAATGAACAAAATATAGTGAGCCTCTGCTTTCATTCACTTAAGCAAACATTTATTTTGCCCCTTGCATGTCCCAGGTACTGGTCAAGGTCCTAGAAATATAATGGTGAAGAAGAGAAGAAAAATATATATTCCAAATATCTTATATTCTATCTGGGGAAGACATAATAAATGTAAATATTTAAATTTATTAGTTTATTTTTTAAGTGTTAAATTATATAAAGAAAATAAATCTGAGTAATGGGACAGAGAGACATGGTTGGGTAAGGCTTAGGCAGGCTATTCAGATAGGTTATCATGGGAGACTTTTAATTTAAAAACATTTTAATGAGGCATAAACACACACACAAAAGTATATAAAATCACTAACCTTGTAGGCATTGCTTCAAATTTGTGGGAGGGGGGACATATATTTATGTTTTCATCATATAGATCAAGATATGTACGCTGAAGCACTTCAGAATTTTCCCTTTAGTTTCTTTCCTAACAAACCCTATTATTGAACTGCTTGTTAGTATTTTGCATCTGAAATGAGACCTGAGTAGTAAAAGAGATCAACCCTGTGAAAATCTGCATGCAGGGAGGGTATTCTAGGCAAATTGAACAGCAGTACAGATTTGAGGGGGGAAAAAAAGGCTTAATTGTTTAAGGCACAAGACTAATTTCAAAGTAACTGTAACAGTGAAACATGGAAAATGATAGAGGATTGTATCAGTTATACTACAGTCAGATTATGTGAGGCTTTTTGTTATACAAAAGAATCTGGATTTTTCCACTTCCAATGTATAACCTGTAGAAGGGATTTAAAAAATATTAGAATCACTATTGTAAATATTCCTTCAAAAAATGTTCATGCAGGAGGTATGTGGAGACTGAACTCTGACAATAAACGTAGAAACTGGAAGACCAATAGTAAGATTGTATTCAAGAAAATAGATGATTGGATTTCCTGCTGGTACAAGGAGATCAGGGTAGCGCTGATCTCTGTAGCACTACGACACATGTTGAACTTCAACCCGGCACAGTGCATTAAGGATCCAGCATTGCTGCAGCTATAGCATAGGTCACAACCTCAGATCTGACCCCTGGCCAGAGAACTCCATATGTTGCGGGGTGGCTAAAGAAGAAAAAAAGAGAAATGATAGATGATGGAGTCTTGAATTTTGGTAGTAGCAATAGAAATAGAGTTTCCTATATTCAATCAAAATGTAAGAAAATAAAGCAAAAGAATGGGAAAAATTAACTGGATGTGGAATATTCAAAACATATAAATTGAGCATGATTCCTAGGCCTAAACAACTGAGTGACTAATGGAAATACTCATCAATGATGAAGACTACATGGGGAAGAATAACTTTGGTGAAAGTTAGAAACATATGTAAAAACATGATTCTAGTTTGACCATTTTTTATTTGAATGTCCACAGGAGAGGCCCAGAAGATTTGGGATTAGATGTGAGAATTCTGTGTTAGATATGATATTTCAAAACATGAGACAGAATGAAATTACCTGAGAAAGGTTTACAGATAGGGAAACAAAGAGAACTGAGGCATAGCCACAGAGAAGTACAAAACTAGCAAGGGAGACTAGGAAGGAGTAGACAGAAAGATGAGAGAAAACTGAGAGTGAGATACAATAAAAGCCAACTGCAACAATCTTTTTCATACTCAATATCACAGAGACTTCAATAAGAAAAAAAAGTTGAGAATTGGCCGTAGGATTTAACAAGTTAGAGAACTTTGGGGAACAAAGAGGATCCATTTCTTGTTAGTTCAAATTATCTATTGATTTAGTCATTATTCAGGAAGAATTTACACAAAAACCATAGTCTTCATTTTCTCCTGTATTTCCCTTAAAAGTAGTTATTTATTTATTTAGTCTTTTTAGGGCCATATCCATAGCATATGGAGGTTCCCAGGATAGGGGTTGAATCAAAGCTGTAGCTGCCAGCCTACACCACAGCCACAGCAACTCAGGATCCGAGCTGCATCTGTGACCTACACCATAGCACACAGGAACTCATTGAGTGAGGCCAGGGATCAAACCTACATCCTCATGGATGCTAGTAAGATTCATTTCCACCGAGCCATGAAAGGAAATGATTTAAATGGAAGTAGTTGATTTACAATACTATGTAAGTTTCAGGTGTGAAACATAGTGATCCATAATTTTTATTTATTTATTTTTTAAATTAATTAATTTATTTTTATTATGCAAATTAATTTATCACATCTGTAGTTGTATAATGATCATAACAATCCAGTTTTGCAGGATTTCCATCCCACATAATTTTTAAGAGTTATACTCCATTTATAGTTATATTTTATATATAATGGGATAGGAAAGAGGGGGACAAAATAGAGGTAAAGAATTAAGAAGTACAACTACCATCTGTTAAATAAATAACCCATAAGGATATATTACATAGCACAGGGACTATAGCAAATATATCTATCTAAAAAATTAAAAAAAAAATCCCATTACCTTCATTCCACCAGAGTTTCTGATTTAGTATTCTTCATATATATATATATACGGTTATGATTTAGACAGAGGACCATACTCACTAATACATTTTCCCAAAGCAGGTCACCTCTTGCTGTATCATAGGGGCTCCTGCCATCTTTATACAGAAGAGAAACGGGTCTACTTCTACTTTTCACCAAATGTGGTTAAGATATAATTCAACATATTTCTAAATTGACATATTTTATAGTAGTTTCAGGTTCACAGCAAAATTGAGAGGTAAGTACAGAGATTCCCCATATGTCTCTGACCCCAGGCCTGCATATCTCTCCCTAGTTCAACAAAATTTTTATGTACATGATGATATAACACAAGAAATAAAAAATAAAAAAATATAGGGACAAAATGTATGCATAGAATCTCTCCTTTTCAAAAGGGAATATTGGAGTTTCCATCATGGCATAGCAGAAATGAATCTGATTAGGGACCATGAGGTTGTGGGTTTGATCCCTGGCCTCACTCAGTGGGTTAAGGATCTGGCATTGCTGTGAGCTGTGGTGCAGACTTGGCTCAGATCTTGCATTGCTGTGGCTGCAGCACATGCCAGCAGCTGTAGCTCTGGTTAGACCCCCTAATCCCCCAGCCTGGGAACCTCCATATGACACGAGTGCAACCCTAAAAAGCAAAAAAAAAAAGGAATATTTACTGAATCCAAATACATACACACACACATACATTTTTTTTTATTCTTCCCCTGAAACAGAAGAGCAGCTCTGCTCCAATGTAAATAAATTCTCTCACTTGAGAAGCAAAAACTTTGTGTGAGAAGACACACTTTTCTGGCATTGTAACTAAGCATTGTATCTATTCCCCCATGAACAGATAGAAAAACCTAATCAAAATATAATTTTAAAAAATCTACTTGGAGTTATCATAAAGGTAACAAGGCATTGAAAAACTTGGAATCCAAGATTTCGAAGAAAGAAAAAAACCCAGAAAGAGAAGCCTGGTATATGGAAAAATGCCAAAAGGTAAATGAGACGATGAGAAGACTTTTGATAATCTTATGGGATTGGGAGTAACACAATTCAAGTCCAGAGCCTACAAAGGAAGCAATGCCTATAAACACACATAACTAGGACTACACTCTAGGAATTAGTATGAACTAGAAATAGTCTGATTCTCACAGGAAATGAGGTCCAACTTCATATCACTTTTCTTACTATAATTAGATTAAATTCATAGAAGGTGACTCGTTCCCTAGACATACCTCCCTTTGGAGGAAGAGAAGACATAACACTAGTCTTAATTACATACAAACACGAGGCTTAATTACATACAATTTTTCTACCAAAACTAAAATCATCAGGCAAATTAAAAAAAAAAAAAACTTTTTAAAAAGGAAAATATGGATAACAGAGCCAGACACACAAAGGATTCAGGTAATGGAGTTATAAATGACTTTAAAATGGTGTCTGAATATGTTTCAGATAATGGCATTACACAATGACTTTATAAAATGTCCTGAATATTTTTAAAGAAATACATATAACTGAGAGCTTCTGGGGAGAAATAGTACTTAAGAAAATGAAAATCTGGGTACTGAAAAACATAGTAACTGAAATTAAGAATGTGAAGGAAAGGTTTCACAATGGATTGCAAATGACTGAAGATATCATTAGTAAAATGGAAGATAAGTCAGAACACTACATGAAAAAGCATGGTGAATAAAAAAATGATGGAAAAAAGTACAAAACAATGTGATATATGTAAGGAATACAGTGAAGAGATCTACCATATGTGTAATTGGAGTTCCAAAACAGAGAAAAAAGAATGGGATAGAAGCAGTCTGTGGAAAGACATGACTATGATTTCCTTTATTAGAGTTTTGAAAATAACTCAAGAATAATGATGAATCACAAGCAGGATATTTATAAAGAAAATGGTACCTGACATAGCACAGTAAAGCTGCAGATAAGGAAAAAAGATAAAAATCTTAAAAGCAAACAGAGAAAAAGATAGGTTAAAGTAAAAGGAGGAACAATTAGAAAACAGGCCTCCCCCCAAAACCAAAAATCTAAGAGGATTGCATTAGTTGTCTATTGGTGCATAACAGATTATCTGTTACTTTGTTGCTGAAAGCAATGAACATTTATTATTTTACTGATTTTGTGGTTATAATCTGAAAGCAGAAGATCTGGGAGGTTCTGACTCAAAGCCTCTCAAGAGATGGCATCCAAGCTATCCACTGAGGTGCAGTTCTCTCAAGGCTCAAGTGGGCAAAGATCTATGTCTGAGCAGGTGTCAGAAGATCTTCCAGGCTAATTCACATGGTTGCCTATTTTCTCATTTCCTTCCTATATGGGCTACCTCATAGACTGCTCAGGGCAGCTTCCTAACATAACAGCTGGCTTCCCTCAGAGAATGAGAGTGAGAAAGTGCACCAACCTGGAAGTCA
The DNA here is from genome assembly GCF_054392235.1 of Sus scrofa. Taxonomy (NCBI): domain Eukaryota; kingdom Metazoa; phylum Chordata; class Mammalia; order Artiodactyla; family Suidae; genus Sus; species Sus scrofa. The sequence goes on from NC_139395.1 coordinate 167,694,568, forward strand.
ATCTTTTTATTTTTTTAATTTACTTTTTTCTTTTTTTATCATATATATATATATATATACATATATATATATATATATTTCTACTGTACAGCATGGTGATCCAGTTACACTTACATGTATACATTCTTTTTTCTCACATTACATGTTCCATTGTAAGTGACTAGACAGAGTTCCCAGTGCTACACAGCAGGATCCCATTGCTAAGGGAACCCTCCTGCACTGTTGGTGGGAATGTAAGCTGGTACAACCACTATGAAGAACGGTATGGAGGTATCTGAGAAAACCATACATAGAACTACCATATGATCTAGCAATCCCACTCTTGAGCATATATCCTGACAAAACTCTCCTTAAAAAAACACATGCACCCGCATATTCATTGCAGCACTTTGCAATAGCCAGGACATGGAATCAACCCAAATGTCCACTGATAGATGATTGAATTAGGAAGATGTAGTATATATACTTTTTTTCTTTTTTTGGCTGCACCCACAGAATATGAAGTTCCTAGGCCCGGATCAAATCCAAGCTGGTACTACAGAGACACAGCTGATCCTGTTGCACCTGGTGGAAGCTCCTAGAAATCATAGCCTTTCTAGAACCTAAAGTCCAAAGTGGCATTCTGTTACTTCTACTGCATTTTATTTACTAGAATTAAGTCACCTGGTTTGCTCTGTGCTTTCTTGACAGAGCAATGTTCAAGTATCACATGGAATTGCTATTTAACAAGTTACTTCAAACTTAGTTTTTTAAAATAGCCATTTTATTTGATTAATTTTTGGATCAGGAAATAGAGATGGGCCGAGGTGGGTCATACACCTCAGCTGGGTTGTCCAAAATAGGTTCCTCAATCACAGAACTGGTGCCTCAGTGGGTCTTGGCTTGAGTAGCTGTCTCTGCATGGTGCACCATCCTGTAGAACCTCTCCATATAGTTTGTATTAATTATGGCATGGTGGTCTCAGGATAATCACATTTCTTGCACGGTGTATGGTTTCCAAGAGTCAGGAAAAAATAGCTCCCTAGCCCACCAAGGACTGAACAGCATCTCCTCCGTTGCATTCATGTTGTCATGGTAGTCACAGAATCAACCCAGATTACAGGGGCTGGGGATGTAAATGTCACTTCTTTATTAGGAATTAGGAAGGTCACATGGTTGAAGAAAATTGTGGTTTTAGAGCTAATCCTGTTTCCATCTTTGGGGGCAGTGTAATCTTTCATCATCTGCTCTCTGGCTGCAACAGCCCATATCCAATCTACAGGCATAATACACTTCTTCTCTCCCTGAAGATTTCATCTCATGATGGCACTGAAGTCACATTTTACTGACAGGGGCTGAATTTGATCCTGGTTTTGAGGCCACTCCTTAAATTGAGAATCTTTTGCTCTCTGAAGCTAGCCCTGGCTCCTTTACATATATCCTTAAAATTCATATTGAAAAGTGACCAATTCCCACTTTATCTCAACTCTCTATAGCCATATTTCACTATCTATAACTAAAAAAAAAAACCAAAAAAACAAAAAAAACAAAAAACAGTTGGAAGTTCCAGCATTCTGCCTTAACCTCTTCTAAGCCAGATCCTCTAGTTCATAGGCACATTTTTACTTTATATTTCCTTCTCTATTGTTCATTACTATGTAAAAAAAAAAAAAATACCTTCAGGATTAGAATCTTAAGCCAGTAAGAAGCAAAATTTATTTTCTCACATAGTTTCTGAGGATCAGATATCTGGAAGAGCCATAGATGGATGCTTTAGGCTCAGAGTCTCTCATAAGGCTGTACTCGAGATGTCAGCAGAGGCTACAGCTATCTGAGAACGTGGCTGGAGTTGGGGAATCAGCATTCAAGATACCTCCACTCAGAAGGCTATGGGCAGGAGTTCCCGTCGTGGCGCAGTGGTTAACGAATCCGACTAGGAACCATGAGGTTGCAGGTTCGGTCCCTGCCCTTGCTCAGCGGGTTAATGATCCGGCGTTGCCGTGACCTGTGGTGTAGGTTGCAGACGCGGCTCGGATCCAGCGTTGCTGTGGCTCTGGTATAGGCTGGTGGCTACAGCTCCGATTCAACCCCTAGCCTGGGAACCTCCATATGCCGCGGGAGCGGCCCAAGAAATGGCAAAAACAAAAAAAAAAGAAAAAACAAACAAAACAAAACAAAAAATAAAAAGAAGAAGAAGAAGGCTATGGGCAGAACACTTGGATTCAGCACTACCTACTGGCAGAAGGCCTCAGTATCACAGGACAGCCTATGGGCCCTCCCAGGGTCACAGATGCTTCCTCAAAACTTAAGTGATCCCAGAGAGAAGGAAAGAAAAAAGCTGCAGTTCCTTTTATTCCCTATTTCTAAAGTCATACATTTCCATTTCATCTCAGCAGAAGCAAGCCATTAAGGTCAGCCACACTCAAGGAGGGAAACGAAGCTTCACTTCTTAAAAAGGGAAAGTATCTAAGAATTTGTGGACATATTCTAAAAGTATCACATCTACGTTACCTCAGTCAGCAGTTTTGCTAATTTTTCTATTAATACTCAACACAGTTTATCTGTTCTCCAGTCATCAAAAATTGTTATCAATTTTCTCAATATCCTTCCACTGTCATATATAATCTACCTGAGGTCTTTCATGCCCAAGATGTGGTCCCAAATCTAAAGCCTTATATTTTGCACTTCTGTTATATCAAAAAACCCACTTCCAGTACCAAAATTTGGTTCTGGCATATATTTCTGAGGAATGAGCTATCCCAAACCATCAGTGGATTAAAACAGGAATCACTTACTATGTGTAGTCATCCTGTAGGTCAGGTGTTTTGTGGAGACATAATGGGATAGTTCCTCTCTGTTCCAGGAAGTGCAGCCTCACCTGGATTGGTTCAAATGGCAGGAGATACGTGATAGGGCCTGCTGTCAGCTGGTTTTTCCCTATTCTCCATGGGGTCTGTTGGAATTAGGAAACCCAAGAGAGGTTCTTTCCTCATGCATGGTGCCTGGATTAGAATGACTAGAAGAGCTGGGTCTGGTCAAACATCTCATTTTCTCTTTTTAAGTGACCTCTGTACAAAGCTTGGGAGTCTCATAGTGGCTGAATTCTTTCATGGCACTGAATTCTTTCAGAGGGAGCATCTTACGAAACTTGGGTAGAAGTTGCAGGGCTCGATATGACTTAATCTTGAAAGTCACACAGCATCACTTCTGCATTCTAATGATTGTACAGGCCAATCCATAATCACTGTGGGAGAAGACCACATAAGGGTGAAAAGACCAAGAACCTTGGAGTTCCTGTCATGGCTCAGTGGTTAACGAATCTGACTAGCATCCACGAGGACTCAGTTTCGATCCCTGGTCTTGCCCCTTGGGTTAAGGATCTGGTGTTGCTGTGAGCTATGGTGTAAGTCCAGATGTGGCTTGGATCCTGCGTTGCTGTGGCTGTGGCATAGACTGGCAGCTACAGCTCTGCTTTGACCCCCAGCCTAGGAACCTCCATATGCAGCGGGTGCAGCCCTAAAAATAAAAATTAAAAAAAAGACCAAGAACCTTGATTCATTTAGGGACCAAATTTGGAAACTAGCTACCACACAGTCCCCAACTAGTTATATGTGTGCTCACTGACTTCTTTTTTATTCTTTACTGAAAGTGCACTTCCTGAAACACAATTTCATTTGTGTCCGTGGAGTAAATACAGTTTATTACAATGGTTTCACAGATGTAACTAAACTGGAATGGGTTACATAAGTCATAATGATACCAAAGAAACTAGATAATATCATCTTCATTTTCCAAAACCAGTAAGTTGTGTTTGGGTTTTTTTTAGCACCCAAGGAGCTATTTTATGGTCGTTGCTTGTACATTTAAAATTTTTATATACTGCTCCTTGTGTATTCTTCTGTGATTCCAGTGCTTATGTATTTAATTTCCAAGAATTGGTTATCACTTTTAATCAATTAATTTCCCTTCATTCTCAAAAGTGTAGGGGAAAGCATTGCACTGAGTAGATAGTCCAGTCAATGTTTGTTGGTGCTACGTTCTATATAAAAATATGTATCAGGAGTTCCCGTCGTGGCGCAGTGGTTAACGAATCCGACTGGGAACCATGAGGTTGCGGGTTCAATCCCTGCCCTTGCTCAGTGGGTTGACAATCCGGCGTTGCCGTGAGCTGTGGTGTAGGTCCCAGACTCGGTTCGGATCCTGAATTGCTGTGGCTCTGGTGTAGGCCGGCGGCTACAGCTCCGATTCGACCCCTAGCCTGGGAACCTCCATATGCTGTGGGAGCGGCCCAAGAAATGGCAAAAAGACAAAAAAAAAATATATATATGTATCAGTGTGCATACTTTTATTCAGTAAGTGTGTACTAAACAACCTATTTCATACTGGGCTCTGAATAATGTTTTTGTGGAAGTGTATACCCTTGAAACTTCTGCATAACCCATTCCCCACCCCAACCATTTTCCTTCCTGGTTGCATGGCTTTGAGTACCACTCAGGCTAATTAAAGTTTCAAGAGCACTGATAGTCATTTAAATATAGTAATTTTATATCTATTAATTTTCTCCAGACTTTCCCTGAGACGGGTATAACATTTTAAAATTTTCATGGCAGTGAAATAAAATACATACGAACTTTCTTCAAAATAACAGCAGCAGCATAAGAGATTGTCCATAGTGTGCAATCTTTAGTAAATCTTTCTCCCTTCCCTCCTTTATCTTATATTCCTCTCTTACTTCCTAATATAGGATTGCCAAGAATGTCACTTTCTAGAGGGGTTTTCTTTGATCATTTTTGAAGTGGTGTCTCCCCTTAATGTCAATCAAATTGCTTTTGTTTCTTTTACCATACTCACCACAATCTATAAGCCTATTCATTTGTTTGCTTTTTTCCCTTCTTCCCTCTTGACAGTACAAGATCAAAGAGAATAGGTGCTTTTTGTGTCTAGTATACCAAATAAAGATTGGTTGCATAAATTAGTGAAATAAATTATTCCAAATGGCCACAGAAACTAAGTAATGCAGTGTCCATTATGGAGTATTGTGGAGGCCTGTACAATACACGCTTTCCTTTCTCTTGATAACTATTCCTATTTTCTTTCACATCTCCATGTTTTCCCTGCGTAATCCATAAATTTTAGGGGAAACTAGCTCTACAGCTAATTCTGGAATGTGGCATTTGAACCCAGACAAAGGAAATCAGTGAGTGACATAACCCAGGCTGAGTGAGAGTTTTTGAAACAGCTGAGCCAATGTTGAAATCTAGGAAGCAGCTTCTTCTCTTTACTGTTATATAAGAAGAGATACACATGTTGTATGGCCTGAAACTTACATGATATTATTGAGTATCCATAGTAAGAAAAAGAGCACACCCAATGACTTACAACAGGCTTAATCCAACCATCAGTTCTCAGGCCTTGATTTGCTCTTCCTCTTCCTCTGCCGTTGACACATTCTCTAAAACATTTTATTGCTCATTCATTTGTTGGTCCCATTAGTATTAGTTTGAGTTGAAAAGACTTGGTAATTAAAGGATTTTTTTTTTTAATGAAATCAATTGCCGGCTTCGTATTTCTTTTTCTTTCTTTTTTTTTTTTTTTTTTTTTTTTTTTGTCTTTTTTTTTTTGACCTTTTTCTAAGGCCGCTTCCCACAGCATATGGAGGTTCCCAGGCTAGGGGTCGAATCGGAGCTGCAGCGGCCAGCCTACACCTCAGCCACAGCAATGCAGGACCCGAGCTGCGTCTGTGACCTACACCACAGCTCATGGCAATGCCAGATCCTTAACTCACTGGACAAGGCCAGGGGTCAAACCCGCAACCTCATGGTTCCTAGTTGGATTTGTTAACCACTGAGCCACCACGGGAAATCCAGGCTTTGCATTTCTAAACAAAATATTGGATTGTGTGCTATGAGACCAGGTTCAAGTTCTGTCGCTTTCTAGCATCATGACCTTGCTAAATAGTTTAATCTCTTTGGGGCTTCATATTTTCAAATGCTATTATGGAGCAAATACGGTAATGCTTTTGGATATGTATCCAGAAGTGAGTTTGCTGGAACACATTATACTTCTGTTTTTATTTTTTGAGGAACCCTCCATACTGTTTTCCATTACATCCGCACAAATTTACATCCTCACCAACATTGTACAAGGTTCAAATTTCTCTACAACCTCACCAAAACTGACATCTTTATGTTATATTTTAATTATTATTTTCCCAATAAATTTTTTATTTTTACTATAGAGCATGGTGACCCAGTTACATGTACATGTACACACTCTATTTTCTCACATTATCATGCTCCATCATGAGTGAACAGACATAGTTCCCATTTGCTAAACAACAGGATCTCACTGCTAATCTATTCCAAAGGCAGTAATTTGCATCTATTAACCCCAAGCTCCCAATCCATCCCACTCCCTCCCTTTCCCCCTGGGCAACCACAAGTCTATTCTCCAAGTCCATGAGGTTCTTTTCTGTGGAAAGGTAAGTTTGTGACATACATTGGATTCCAGATGTAAGTGATATCACATGGTATTTGTCTTTCTCTTTCTGACTGACTTCACTAAGTATGAGAGTCTCTAGTTCCATCCATGTTGCCACAAATGGCATTATTTTGTTCTTTTTATGGCTGAGTAATATTCCATTGTGTATATATACCAAATCTTCCTGATCCAATCATCTGTTGATGGACATGTGGGTTGTTTCCATGGCTTGGCTATTGTGAATAGAGCTGCAATGGACATGTGGGTGCATGTGTCTCTTTTAAGGCAAGTTTTGTCCAGATATATGCCCAGGAGTGGGATTGCTGGGTCATTTGGTAGTTCTACGTATAGATTTCTAAGGTACCTCCGTACTGTTCTCCATAGTGGTTACACCAGCTTACACTTCCACCAACAGTGCAGGAGGGTTCCCTTTTCTCCACACCCCCTCCAGCATTTGCTGTTTGTGGACATCTTAATGATGGCCATTCTGACTGGTGTGAGGTGATATCTTGTGGTAGTTTTGATTTGCATTTCTCTAATAATCAGGGATGTTGAGCATTTTTTCATGTGCTTGTTGGCCCTCTGGTATATCTTCTTTGGAGAAATGTCTATTTAGGTGTTTTGCCCATCTTTCCGTTGGGTTGTTGGATTTTTTGCTGTTGAGTTGTATAAGTTGCTTGTATGTTTTAGAGATTAGGCCCTTGTCAGTTGCATCATTTGAAACTATTTTCTCCCATTCTGTAAGTTGTCTTTTTGTCTTCTTTTTGGTTTCCTTTTTTTGTGCCAAAGCTTGTCAGTTTTATTAGGTCCCATTGGTTTATTTTTGCTTCTATTTCTGTTGTTTTGGGAGACTGACCTGAGAAAGTATTTGTAAGGTTGATGTCAGAGAATGTTTTGCCTATGTTTTCTTCCAGGAGTTTGATGGTGTCTTGTCTTACGTTTAAGTCTTTCAGCCATTTTGAGTTTATTTTCATGCATGGTGTGAGGGTGTGCTCTAGTTTCATTGATTTGCATGCAGCTGTCCAGGTTTCCCAGCAATGCTTGCTGAAAAGACTGTCTTTTTCTTATTTTATATTCTTGCCTCCTTTGTCAAAGATTAATTGGCCATAGGTGTCTGGGTTTATTTCTGGGTTCTCTATTCTGTTCCATTGGTCTGTCTGTCTGTTTTGGTACCAGCACCACACTGTCTTGATGACTGTGGCTTTGTAATAGCACCCGAAGTCTGGGAGAGTGATGCCTCCTGCTTGGTGTTTGTTCCTCAGGATTGCTTTGTCAATTCTGGGTCTTTTGTGGTTCCATATAAATGTTTGGATGGTTTGTTCTAGTTCTGTGAAAAATGTAATTTGATGGGGATTGCATTGAATCTGTAGATTGCTTTGGGTAGTATGGCCATTTTTACAATATTAATTTTTCTAACCCAGGAGCAGGGAATATCTTTCCATTTCTTCCCATCTTCTTTAATTTCCTTGATTAATGTTTTATAGTGCTCGGCGTATAAGTCCTTTACCTCCTTGGTCAGGTGTGTTCCCAGGTATTTGATTTTTGTTGTGCAATTTTAAAGGTATTGTATTTTTGTATTCCTTTTCTACCATTTCATTGTTAGTTTACAGAAATGTGGCTGATTTCTGAATGTTAATCTTATATCCTGCTACTTTGCTGAATTTGTTGATCAGTTCAAGTCCTTTTGGGGTTGAGTCCTTAGGGTTTTCTCTGTATAGTATCATGTCATCTGAATACAGTGACAGTTTTACCTCCTCTCTTCCTATTTGGAGGCCTTTTATTTCTTTTGTTTGTCTGAATGCTGTGGCTAGGCTGTCCAGTACTACGTTGAATAGCAGTGGTGAGAGTGAGCATCCTTGTCTTGTTCCAGATTTTAGTTGGAAGGCTTTCAGCTTTTCTCCCTTGAGTATTATATTTGCTGTGAGTTTGACATAAATGGCTTTAATTATGTTAAGGTATGTTCCCTCTATCCACTTTGACAAGAGTTTTGATCATGAAGGGATGTTGTGCTTTGTCAAATGCTTTTTCTGCATCTATGGAGATGATCATGTGGTTTTTGACTTTTCTTTTGTCAATGTGGTATATGACGCTGATTGATTTGTGTTATGTTGAACCATCCTTGTGCACCTGGGATAAATCCCACCTGGTCATGGTGTATGATCTTTTTTTATGTTATTGGATTCAGATGGCCAAAATTTGTTGAGAATTTTTGCGTCTCTAGTCATCAAAGATATTGGCCTATAGTTTTCGTTTTTGGTGGTATCTTTGGTTTTTTGTTATGTGAGATGGTCGCTCATTGTGGCTTTGATTTGCATTTTCCTTATAGTAATTATAGCACCTTTTAATATACCTGTCCCCCTTTTGTATGTTTTCTTTGGAGTAATATCTATTCAAGTTCCTTCCTCATTTTTAATTGGATTATTTATTATTCAGCTGTTGAGTTGTAGGTTTTCCTTACATATTTTAGATTTTAACTCCTTATCGACTATATGGTTTGCAGATATTTTCTCCTTTGTATAAGTTCCATTTTAACCCTATTGATTATTTCCTTTGTTGTACATAATTTTTTAGCATAATTCACAATAGCTAATATGTGGGAATAAATTACAAGCTCTTTGACAAACAGATTAAAAAATGTGGTATGAACAGTGGAATATTACATAGCCATAAACAGAAGGAAATCCTATCACTTACAATACCATGGATATACCTGAAATACACTATGCTAAGTGAGATGTCAGTCACAGAAGGATGAATTATTCCACTTTATGAGTTATCTAAAAATCATCAAACTTACAGAAAGAAGATTGGTGATTTCCATGGGATGGGTTGAAGGGGAAATAAGAGTTATTATCATTGAAAGTTATTGTTATGCCAGGTGAATAAGTTCTAGAGATCTGCTGTATGACATAATGCCTCTATGTAACAATATGGCATTTTTCACTTAAAACATTGCTAAGAGGATAGATATTAAGTTAAGTATTCTTATCACACCACACTAAAAGCAAACAGACACAAAGAATCTTTAAGACGTGATGGGTATGTCTGTTACCTTTATTGTGGTGATGGAATCATGAGTATATGCAAATGGCCAGAAGGTATATGAAAAGATGCTCAATCATTAATCATCAGGGAAATGCTAACTCATCAACTTATAAACATTAAGTATGAGCAGTTTTGGAGTTCCCACTGTGATGCCAGGTATTGTTGGCATCTCTGCAGCACCAAGTCACAAGGCCGCGCATGGTGGGCTAAAGGATCTCGTGTTGCTACAGCTGTGGTGTAGGTCATGACTGCACTTCACATCTGATATTGGAAACTACTGTACGGCCCTGGAACGACTATATGCCTTGGGGTGGCCAAAAAAGAAAGTAAATAAATAAATAAATACACTTGATCTTATTTATTTAATCGAGAAGCGATTAAATAAATAAATAAATATGTGCAGTGTTTTGTATATTGATTATACCTCAGTAAAGCTGAAAGAATAATGATAATGCATGTGAAAGTACTTTAAACTCTGAGACACATTTAAGACATTACTGCCATTATTAATATTATAGTAAAATATATGTGTCAGTTAGGACACTAGCTTATAAGCAACAGAAAAAGATTATGGCAGATGTAACCGTAAGGAAGGATACCGGATATGCCATAGAAGCAATGGAAAGCCTTGAGAATTGAGGTCAGGAATTGCAAGAGTTCAGGAAGTAGGAAACCCAGTCAGGGCCACATTGTTGGAATAGTCTACTGAATATGCTACCCTGGGCACCACTGGCATACTTACTCTACCTGTATCAGTAGCTCATCACTGCTGTAGGATACCACTGTGCTACCCTGGGCAGTGTCAGAGGAAATGAATTTCAAACGACTAACTCAAACTTTTAAATATCTGACTATCTGATTTAGTATTGGGTTTGTATCCTACCTGTTAGGTTAGAAGAGGGGTCTCTTAACCCAGTTCACATTTTGCAGCAGAAATTAGAGTCCACCAACTTTCCCTCCATAGGGATGAGTTACATCAATGGTACATTCTTAATAAAGTTTAGGTAAAGGATCACCCAGGAATGAGGGAAACTCCCATCAAGTTTTCAATAGCCATCACTGTATGCTAATTAACCCCATAGAAGAACAACTTTGACTAACAAATAATAATAGGAACCATGAAGTAACTCTTGGTCTTTATCTGTAATAATTGCTTTCACAGAAATGAAAGCCAAATACTGAAACTAGCAAGGATAAGGTAGAAATACAAAAGAAAAGAGAAATGCCTTTATAATTATACAGAGTGCTGAATTACTAGTGTACAGGAAGGAAAATGCACAGTTCTAGTCAGACAATGCACATTATGTAGATAATTTGTGAAAATGAGCTAAATTGCTTATTAATTATATAATCAATGTGATAAATGTCTAACTTTCAGAAGAAAGTATGTATTTATTCTTTATGAAGCCCTAAAAATTATTTATCGTCTTTAATTATAACTTGAAAATAAATCTTACTTTCCTTTTTTATTCAAGCTTTTCATTCAAAGGTTCAACTATGTTGACTGATCATATTGATCCAATGGATGGTCATAGGAATTATTCCTATGCCCCGAATGGAGGAAAATTATAATAATGTTTCAGTCTTACAAGATGATGAAAGTTATTTTTGGAAGATTTATTCAGAATATAAATATCTATATATTCACATAAATATAAATTTATTTCAACTTATAGAAATACATTTTGCTTCATGATAACTTTCCAAGTCACAGAATTTTCTCTCCTTGAACAAAGAGAGCCAGTTTACTGTGTAGAGGGATTGAAAGCAGTGAATTAAGAGTATTAGATTGTGTATTATGCTGAGAGAGAAAACAGGCACAGATTATTTTATTTTATGTTTAGAAAACTCAATCCCAATTTCTGAAGTTTACTTTTAACACACTATGTCTATGTTGATTCACCATGAGGAAGCAGATGAAATGTTAGGAATAAATTCCCTGTTAGATTTTTTTTTCTTTTTGCCTTTTTCTAGGCCCGCACCCATGGCATATGGACGTTCCCAGGCTAGGGGTCTTATTGGAGCTGTAGCTGCCGGCCTACGCCAGAGCCATAGCAGTGTGGGATCTGAGCCACGTCTGCGACCTACACCACAGCTCATGGCGCATTTTTTATTTGTGATGAAAATTTGGTTTAATCCCACTATGAATCCCTTTACAAAAATGCTATGAATTTAAGGAAGCATAGAGTTAGCCCCAGAGTCAGTTTATAGATTTATTAATGTGACTGTTTGAGAAGCATGGGTGACTGAGACTTTCCCAGTCTGGAACAGATGAGGTTGGTGCCTGCTGTAACCCCTCTGTTCTCTCTGGAGCTCACCTTCAGCTTCAGTGGAAGGTCCCCATACACACCTATTGCTTCCCTTCGAGCACTTGTGACTCTGTCTGAGAGATCAATCTGAGCCCATAAGTGGAGTAGGACAAATTGCTGGGGAAGTACTGCCCCAGGAATAACTCTCAACCAATGAGAGTTTCAGGTCTGTGGATAGAGCAGCCAGCTTCGGGCTGTGGGTCCTGCAGTTCTGAGGTGCCAGCAACTTGGTTTCTCTGAGGCCTCTGTGAGACTCAGCCTTACTACTCCAAGTGGTAACCTTTCATGAAAATATACTTTCAGACCCTCCTCTCTCCCTCCTCCGACTTACTTCCCTGCTCCGTCTTTGGGCTTTTGGGCCTAGAACTTGTCTCAGGATTTGCTTTTTTGTCTTTCTCATATAAATATCACCTAGTATTATTTTTAAAAGGCAAAAATGTCATTCTTCTGGAGATACAATATTGGGAAAAGAGGAAAGAGACTGTGCCACCTGAATGCATTTGTGAGGAGCTCAAACCAACTGTTGTTCTCCATATTTTTACCACAGGGGCTTTAATCTGCTCTAGTAACTGCTTCTTTCTTTTACTTTTATGTCTGCCATGATTGAGGCCCTCTCCTAACATAGACACATAGAAATATATGAATGAAATATATGAATTAAAGTCATTATTACAAAAAGGAGTAGTTTCATTGAGAAATTTGTTCTGATGGATTGCAATACTTGCTTCCTGCTAATTATACATTTCTTGAATATTTTCTTTATGACTATTGGATGGAAATGCTGTAAAATTTGGTTGTGATGATTGTTGTACACCTATACATATAATAAAATTCATTAAGTAATTTAAAAAAAAAGAAAAAAATAAAATGATTGTCTGAAGGAATGTGACTTAAAATATTGAAATTCCATGGTCCATAAAGCCCATTATCTCTTGCCTTTATTTTTCCTCTGCCCAGTCCACCCCAACATTCCAGCTTCCATGAAAGCAGTGGCTTTGTTTGTTTTCTTTATTGCTCTGTCACTAATATATTAACAACAAAAGTGCATGGAAAACACTGAATTCTTCAGAAATACTTGTTGAGTGAATCAGTTTAATCAATGCAATGACTTGATAACTTTACAAACTTGGGTAAATTGATTAACCTCTCTATGCCTCAGTTTTCTCATATGTGAAGTGAGGATAATGAAAGTCCTTCCCTTAAATAATTATTTTGAGGTTTGAATGAGATTTTGTATGTAATACACTCAGTGTAATGCCTGACATTATAAATGCTAAACACATAGTTTTGTTATTACTGTTGTTGTTTCTGCTGTTGTTAATTTAATATGTATTTATTGAGGGATGGCTATATGATAGGTATTATTAAATGTTGGGATTACAGCAGTGAGACATACATACAAGGTCACCATCCCCATGAAATTGTAGTATAATGGGTGTGATATATGATAGACAATCCCAATATAAATATTTAACACAGCTTAAGGAAATTCATTTTTTCTATAGATATTGAAGAACTACAATTTATAAATCAGGGGGATGAAGGAATGACATTTTTGAAAGCACATCTTAAAATACAAAAATTATTCACAATAGCCAGGACATGGAAACAACCTAAATGTCCATCGACAGATGATTGGATTCGGAAGATGTGGTATATATACACAATGGAATACTACTCAGCCATAAAAAAGGATGACATAATGCCATTTGTAGCAACATGGATGGAACTAGGGAATCTCATCCTGAGTGAAATGAGCCAGAAAGACAAAGACAAATACCATATGATATCACTTATAACTGGAATCTAATATCCAGCACAAATGAACATCTCCTCAGAAAAGAAAATCATGGACTTGGAGAAGAGACTTGTGGCTGCCTGATGGGAGGGGGAGGGAGTGGGAGGGATCGGGAGTTTGGGCTTATCAGACACAACTTAGAATAGATTTACAAGGAGATCCTGCTGAATAGCATTGAGAACTATGTCTAGATACTCATGTTGCAACAGAACAAAGGGTGGGGGAAAAAATGTAATTGTAATGTATACATGTAAGGATAACCTGACCCCCTTGCTGTACAGTGGGAAAATTAAAAAAAAATAAATAAAAGAAAAAAAATACAAAAATAGATTAATTGAGAGAAGTATTTAAGGCATGAATTCTTAAGAAACCACTTCGGTATTTCAGGCAAAAAATAATAACAGTAGTAAAATGAATTTATCTGGGAAACTTTTCTGAATGAGAAAACATAGACCTGGTGGATGGCCACTCATTTAACTGACAGGAGAATGCAAGAAGAACAGGTAAGGAAAGAGATTTAAAATAACCATGTGTTCCCTAAGATCCATTCATGAAAAGCAAATGTCTGCAAAAGAATTGGGCGCAGACAGGAGTTGAGGAAGATGAAATGGCTCTTAAAAAAAAAAAAAAGGAGCTGGGGAGAGGGAGATTACCCACAGGAGAAGTTGAAGAAAAGAATAGGAACATTCTCTAAGCATTTTCACAAGATGGTGTCTCTCCTTATTTTAAGGTTGTTTCTGTCATCATTTCTCAATTTCTGATTCAACCCAGAATGCTTCTCTCCACCTCCCAAAGGAGAGCCAAGAATCTTACTGTGTCTGTTTAGTTATACAAGCATTACCTTAATCTGGATAAGATATTCTTATTCCATCAAATAAAAGCATGCTTTTCAACCTTTCTGTCTTATTTTCAACTACTAAAATATAAAAATTCTCTTCTGTAACAAACATAATACCATCATCACACTCAAAAATAATAATTCTTTAATATCATCATATGTAGCCAGTTCAACTCTGTGAGTGTGTGTGTGCGTGCCCGCGCTTTTATGACTCATCCATTTCTTATTTTTGTAATATGTCAGCCCTAAATTTTTATTATTTCCAGACTCTGTTTCTTTCCTCCTGCCAAAGTTAAAAAACAAATAAAAAATTGGATTCTCATAAAGGTTCTCCTACTCCTTTGGGTATTTAAACAAAATACCACTAACTAAAATCATATGAAACAAACAGTTTCTATGATCCTGAAAATGTAAACATGTCAGCAAAATCAAACATAGCTCATATATATGTAGCTCAAAGGTATTAAAGTAAATGCTGGAATATGCTTGCTTTCTAAGAGAAGAAAGGGCATTGCAAGTTCATGACTAAATGAAAGACTTCATAATTTCAGTATATTTCCCAGGAGCCAGAGGACTAAAAAGGTGACTATGCAGGTTTTGTGCAAGCCTCCAGGTTATGAAAATTAAATATTTTAAAAGATAGAAGTCATTTCCTTCCCGTAAGATCAAACATCCTAAGAAATATATCTACCTTGTGGCAGTTGCTCTGTTAGGAATTTTTATATGTGTAACTGCATAAAGAAGGGATTATCAAGCCCACATTACAGATTTGTAAAGCAAAGTTGTCTAATGTGCCTGAGATCACATAACTAGTAAGAGGATTTGCTTGTTAAACTTTAAAATGCATGGTCTCTCCGTGACTGTAATAGAATGCCTCCTCTGGGCTTCATCAAGGCATAACATCACCAGATTAAAGATAAGAAAAACCAAATTTGAGATACACTTATGTAAACATAATGCTGAACTGTCCTCTTTGGCAAAAATCTGCTCTGTGCACTCTGGTGGCAGGTAAAATGAAGCATGCAGTCTTCGAGGATCTCTCATTTTCTAAATTCCACTTACTATAATTTAGTCACAGAAAACTTTCTTTTTTTTTTTTTTTTCTTTTTTTTTTTGTCTTTTTGCTATTTCTTGGGCCGCCTCCGCGGCATATGGAGATTCCCAGGCTAGGGGTCTAATCGGAGCTGTAGCCACCGGCCTTCGCCAGAGCCACAGCAACGCGGGATCCGAGCCGCGTCTGCAACCTACACCACAGCTCACGGCAACGCCGGATCCTTAACCCACTGAGCAAGGCCAGGGACCGAACCCTCAACCTCATGGTTCCTAGTCGGATTTGTTAACCACTGCGCCACGACGGGAAATCCAGAAAACTTTCTTATATGTGTGCCTATAATTAACATTTTCCCTTCAGGTTGATCCTCTATGTTTTCCTGACCAAACCCTTCCAGAGTTCAGTTAGGAAAACAGCCACAATAAGAAATATGTACATAGGGGCTTATGATATTGATTAGAATAATTAACTATATTAATTAGATCTTACACTAACTGCAGTAACCTAAAAGAGGTGTCATAGGCAACAGTCATTCCATGGGACAAACAGGTATAAGTATCCAGTCAGAACTGCAGGATAGAGTTGTCAGGTCTAATAACTAAAAAATAATATGTAATACCTAAGTAAATCTGAATTTCAGATAAATAACGTTTTTTTTTAGTGTAAGATGCTCCATGAAATATATGAGAATACTTATGCAAAAATTTTTCCATTGTTTATCTTAAATATAAATTTAACTGGGTGTCTTGTATTTTATCTGTCAACATCATGGCAGTAACATCTGAGAAGCCAAAAATGTTCATCTCTGACATGGGAATGCGGAGGGGAAGATGTGGAGAGTCTATGGACATAGGTACCAGCTCTGGTGCTACACAACTAAGTGTGTGGCAGTGAGCCAGGGGCTGCTATTGTTCTACAGTGCCAGTGGTCAAGAAGGGGAGCCGGATATGGAATAAGGGAGAGCAAGGATAATCTGGGACGAGTGGGCACCTCCATGGCAGACAGACATAATGTCTAATAACCACAATCCCCTCTAGAGAATGATGCCTCCACATCTACCTTCTGAATTGCACAGGAAGCTCTCTCAGCCACATAGGGAGGAGGTTCTGGGAAAGGCCATTTCTGGTCTTAGTCAAATCAGTGTAACTCAGTGTTATATCTTTCTGCCCACAATATGCTCTCTCTCTCTTTGCTAGTTAAAAGGTATCTAAAATGATTGGATTTTCTGTGGAAAGGATCATTTGTGCTATATATTAAATTCCAGATATGTGATATCATATGGTATTTGTCTTTCTTTTCTTTTTCTTTCAATATAATGATTTTTGTTCCTTATACGTAGTTTACAATGTTCTGAAAATTTTCTGCTACACAGCATGGTGACCCAGTTACATGTACATGTACACACTCTATTTTCTCACATTATCATGCTCCATCATGAGTGAACAGACATAGTTCCCATTTGCTAAACAACAGGATCTCACTGCTAATCTATTCCAAAGGCAGTAATTTGCATCTATTAACCCCAAGCTCCCAATCCATCCCACTCCCTCCCTTTCCCCCTGGGCAACCACAAGTCTATTCTCCAAGTCCATGAGGTTCTTTTCTGTGGAAAGGTAAGTTTGTGACATATATTGGATTCCAGATGTAAGTGATATCACATGGTATTTGTCTTTCTCTTTCTGACTGACTTCACTAAGTATGAGAGTCTCTAGTTCCATCCATGTTGCCACAAATGGCATTATTTTGTTCTTTTTATGGCTGAGTAATATTCCATTGTGTATATATACCAAATCTTCCTGATCCAATCATCTGTTGATGGACATGTGGGTTGTTTCCATGGCTTGGCTATTGTGAATAGAGCTGCAATGGACATGTGGGTGCATGTGTCTCTTTTAAGGCAAGTTTTGTCCAGATATATGCCCAGGAGTGGGATTGCTGGGTCATTTGGTAGTTCTACGTATAGATTTCTAAGGTACCTCCGTACTGTTCTCCATAGTGGTTACACCAGCTTACACTTCCACCAACAGTGCAGGAGGGTTCCCTTTTCTCCACACCCCCTCCAGCATTTGCTGTTTGTGGACATCTTAATGATGGCCATTCTGACTGGTGTGAGGTGATATCTTGTGGTAGTTTTGATTTGCATTTCTCTAATAATCAGGGATGTTGAGCATTTTTTCATGTGCTTGTTGGCCCTCTGGTATATCTTCTTTGGAGAAATGTCTATTTAGGTGTTTTGCCCATCTTTCCGTTGGGTTGTTGGATTTTTTGCTGTTGAGTTGTATAAGTTGCTTGTATGTTTTAGAGATTAGGCCCTTGTCAGTTGCATCATTTGAAACTATTTTCTCCCATTCTGTAAGTTGTCTTTTTGTCTTCTTTTTGGTTTCCTTTTTTTGTGCCAAAGCTTGTCAGTTTTATTAGGTCCCATTGGTTTATTTTTGCTTCTATTTCTGTTGTTTTGGGAGACTGACCTGAGAAAGTATTTGTAAGGTTGATGTCAGAGAATGTTTTGCCTATGTTTTCTTCCAGGAGTTTGATGGTGTCTTGTCTTACGTTTAAGTCTTTCAGCCATTTTGAGTTTATTTTCATGCATGGTGTGAGGGTGTGCTCTAGTTTCATTGATTTGCATGCAGCTGTCCAGGTTTCCCAGCAATGCTTGCTGAAAAGACTGTCTTTTTCTTATTTTATATTCTTGCCTCCTTTGTCAAAGATTAATTGGCCATAGGTGTCTGGGTTTATTTCTGGGTTCTCTATTCTGTTCCATTGGTCTGTCTGTCTGTTTTGGTACCAGCACCACACTGTCTTGATGACTGTGGCTTTGTAATAGCACCCGAAGTCTGGGAGAGTGATGCCTCCTGCTTGGTGTTTGTTCCTCAGGATTGCTTTGTCAATTCTGGGTCTTTTGTGGTTCCATATAAATGTTTGGATGGTTTGTTCTAGTTCTGTGAAAAATGTCATAGGTAATTTGATGGGGATTGCATTGAATCTGTAGATTGCTTTGGGTAGTATGGCCATTTTTACAATATTAATTTTTCTAACCCAGGAGCAGGGAATATCTTTCCATTTCTTCCCATCTTCTTTAATTTCCTTGATTAATGTTTTATAGTGCTCAGCGTATAAGTCCTTTACCTCCTTGGTCAGGTGTGTTCCCAGGTATTTGATTTTTGTTGTGCAATTTTAAAGGTATTGTATTTTTGTATTCCTTTTCTACCATTTCATTGTTAGTTTACAGAAATGTGGCTGATTTCTGAATGTTAATCTTATATCCTGCTACTTTGCTGAATTTGTTGATCAGTTCAAGTCCTTTTGGGGTTGAGTCCTTAGGGTTTTCTCTGTATAGTATCATGTCATCTGAATACAGTGACAGTTTTACCTCCTCTCTTCCTATTTGGAGGCCTTTTATTTCTTTTGTTTGTCTGAATGCTGTGGCTAGGCTGTCCAGTACTACGTTGAATAGCAGTGGTGAGAGTGAGCATCCTTGTCTTGTTCCAGATTTTAGTTGGAAGGCTTTCAGCTTTTCTCCCTTGAGCATTACATTTGCTGTGGGTTTGTAGTAAGTTGTCTTTAAGTACTTTAAATATATCTTGCCACTCTCTTCTGGCCTGTAGGATTTCTGTAGAGAAATCATCTGATAGCCTTATGGGGGTTCCCATGTAATTAATGCTTTGATTTTCTCTTGCTGCCTTTATAATCCTCTCTTTATCTTTAACTTTTTATTACAGTATGTCTTGGTGTGGGCCTGTTTGGGTTCAACTTGTTTGGGGCCCTCTTTGCTTCCTGTATCTTGATATCAGCTTCCTTTAGCTTTGGAAAGTTTTCAGTCATAATTTCTTCAAATATATTTTCAGTCCCCTTTTCTTCTTCTTTTCCTTTGGAATTCCTATTGTGTGTAGATTGGCCCACTTTATATTATCCCATAGGTCTCTTATGTTCCTTTCATGTTTTTTTCATTTGGTTTTCTGGCTGCTGTCTTGATTGGTTGGTTTCCATTATCCTATCTTCCGAGTCATTAATTCATTCCTCTGCATTATTCATTCTTCTCTTTAATGCCCCTAGCTCAGTTTGCATCTCTGCGAATGGATTTTTTTTTTATTTTTCTTGGCTTCTCCATATATTTTTTAGTTCCTTTCTAAAGGAATCTGCATTACTGTTCATATCCTTTCTTAATTCCTTGATATTCAGCCTTAATTCCTTCAGTATTTTCACTATCTCCCTTGTGAACTCAATTTCTGTCAGACTGCAGAGGTCTGTTTCATTGTTGACTGCTTTAGTTGACTTCTCTTATTCCTTTAACTGGGAATTGTTTCTGAGCTTCTTCATCTTGCTTATGTTTTTCTTTTTCTGTGAGTTTAGGGAAGACAAACTATAGTCTTATAAGCTACTTCTATGTAAGAGCACCCCTTTGTATTTTTGGGGGGAATTACTATTTCTTTTTGGTGTGGGAGTTTGAATATTTGCTGTCTCTTTCTTTGGTGTGAGCAGGATGTCATCCCCAGGAGGCTCAGTGTGTCCAAGGAGAAGAAGGCAATGGGTAAGGCCAGCAGTAAGTGCCTGGTCGCTGGGTCTCAATAGTGTCAAGGACCTGCAGGAAGGTAGCACAGGCTCCTCCTAGTTGCAGAGCCCTCGGAAGTGGTAATGAGTTCTATGCAAACCTAGAAGGTTTTCAGAGCATTTGGCAGTAGCAGCAGCAGGGTGTGTGAGTTCCCAGGGGAGTGAGAGCAGCAACAGCTAGTGCTTGATTGCAATGCCCTTCTCTGAGTGATTGGAACTGCAGGTGGTGCCTGTTCAGGGACCCCTAGTGGTAGTGGACCACTCCAACCTCTGGAGCCACAGATAACTGTGGTGGTTTGCCCCCACCTCCTGTAGACCATGCAAGAAGCACCTCATCCTGCTTAGCCCCCACAGGAGGTGCTGCACAAGATGCTCCTAGTTGCAGTTTCCTGGGAAGGGACAGTGATCAAGCATCTGGGCACTGCCCAGAGTGTTTGGCAATGGCAGCAGCAGGGCGGGTGTGCTCCCAGGGTAGCGGAAACAACAACAGGTGGTAGCCAGTCACAGTGTCCTTCTCTGTGGTGCCCTCTGAGGTGATTGGTGCCCTACAAGTGATTTTTGTTCAGGTATCCCCAGTGGTAGTGGGCCACGCACACCTCTGGATTCAGAGGTAACTGTGGTGGTTTGCCCCTGCCACCTGCAGACCATGCAAGAAGCACCACATGCCACTTAGCCCATGCAGAAGGTGCTGTATCAGCTGCTCCTAGTTGTACGGTTTTGGGAGGGGACAGTGACCAAGCGTCTGGATTGCACCCAGGGCATTTGGTAGTAACACCTGCAGGGCTGTTCCCAGGAGAGTGAGAGCAATAGTGCATGGTGCTTGGTTTCAGTGCCCTCTTTTTTTCTCTCTTTTTGCCAACTCCTGAGGTGACTAGGGCCACAAGTGGAGCCCATTCACAGGCTCCCAGTGGTGGCAAGCTATGCTTCCCTCTGGCCTCTGAGATGACTGCTGTGGTCTGTCCCTGCCACCTGTAGATCACGCAAGAGGCACCACATCACACTTAACCTCTTGATGTCCTTAGCCCACATAAGAGGTGGCTGGCCACTGCTAGCCTCACTTCAAACAATCTAAAATCATTTTGCTTGCAATCACTGTTAACTGCCACTACCTCAAGTCCCTTCACAAACATTCTGAGAAATATTACACTTGGACATTCAGTAATCCTTAAAAACCAGGGAATTGGCATGCTTTGGGGTTCCTCTGGTCCATACTCCAAGCACAACCCTAGAAACTAACTTGTTCCAATACTGAGCCTATGGCAAGCCTAGAAAAGCTTTTAGCAAAGCCTGAAATACTACTCTTGTATGGAAGCTAGAACCTATTTAATGAGCTGGAAAGGACTAAACTTGGACATGTCTTTGAAATAACCAAAGAACATGAGAGTGTTGGCAATTTCTATCAAACAAGGAACACTCTCAATGGATGCTTAAAATCTTGCATATACTTCCCTTCAGTGCACTTAATACCTGCTTGCCTCTTTTATGATCTATCTTCTTAAAGATAGATGCTATGTCCTTTAATCTCCACATCTCCATTGACTAAGAGGGTGCATAACATTTGCAGTATACTTGAACAAATGGCAGTGGCAGTACCAAGACACAACATATAGAAACAGTGTCATGAATAACCTGTGATGAAGGTGGTGGAGCAGAGTGATAGGACAGAGGTGTTGGAAACTGAGACTATCAGGTGAATGCTTGTTTGTAGTGGGACTGCTGACCTCAGGATGCACTGCTCTACTCCAGTTGTCTAAGGAACAGATGTTTCTTAAGATAAAGTTTTTTATACCTTGCTTGAATCTTTCATCTACCAGTTAGCTGTACCTGAATGGAATTGTCAGGAGACTCAGTAGCGAAGGGGTCCTGGGAGAGGAGTTTATGATGCCTGAAAAAGAAGAACTTCTTATTTGGGGGGTGGGGGTAGATGGAGAATATGGATTCAAGACAATGCTCTCAGCAATTGGACCAATCTCTCACCTGGTTAAAAGATACTAATGTGACCTAATTATGGCCTAAGGAAGATAGGTCTGTGAATGTATAGAGATGTTTCATAAGTTGGCTAAGGATCCAAAAAGATAATAATGAGCATGGATTATAAGTATCCTTGCCCCCAACTGGATTAATGGAGAGAGAAAGAGAAAGAAAGAGAGAATACACATAGATATTATATATTCAAATAATAATAGCTTAAAACTATAACTTTAAGTACATTTCATGGGACTAAAACAATGGAAAGGATTTTTTAAAAAGTATTCAATAGGTACAAGAATAGTACCCTCTATGCTTTCTTTTCTGATTTCATGCTAAACAAGAAAAGTGAGAACTAATGACAAATTCATAGACTATATCGTATTCCGTTTGTGCTAACATTAGAGCAATATTTTCCAAGATAGGAAAACATAAAATATATTGTGAAATAACCTGTAAAATCTGCCAGCATGATGTCTGGCTCAGTAAGCAGTCAATAAGTATTAGTGTCTTGTCATCTATTAAAATCTCAGGATTAGGAAATCTTGTACAGCCTAGAAAATTGAATTGATAACTATCACTGATAAAATAGTTCTACTTTTAAAAAAAGATTAAAACTTTTTTGAACTTTAACCTAAATTAGATCTACAATAATGTCTGAATAGTAGAAATGATTTCAGTCTAAAATAAAATCCTGTTATTATGAATGAAAGCTGAATTTATCTCATAGGTACTCTGGAGGAATCACTTTATTCATGCCAAGTGTACACAGGAGATGTTTTTCAATGATATTTTGCTATTTGGCATAAAAATTGTTTTCTGACTCTGTATCTTTGTTTAAAAAGCCGGCATGTTTTGAGTTTCCTAATAAATATTCGCAGGATAAATGAAAGGAAAATTAGGCAACATAGGAGGCTAATTGAGCAGGGAGGGCTCTCTTTACATGAAGCCAGAATCACAACATCAGGAGGAAATTGTGCTGGCAACTTTTCCTCAATATATCAGGGGTAAAAAGTTCATGAATACTTTGAATAACCATTTTTGCAATGTAAGACTAGCTCTCAGCAAATCCATGATGTGATTGAGTTGCTTTCCCTGGTTTTAAGTGATCTTTCCTTTTCTTCCTGGGCCTCTTATTCTTGTTGGTCCCGTTCCTTCTGGTCTTAATCTTGTCAGTGTACCCTAGTCAGTATAATCTAGACAACAGCTGATGTGGAACAAGCTGTCTGCCAGGCTGCACCCCTTTCCCTCAGGCTGCCTTTCTCACCAGATCAGATCCCCAGGGCCTAGCAAATTGTGTGGTGCACCTACAGTTTTTGCTCTACTAAATTGAACTATTGTGTATCCCCAGAGTATTTGCATTTTAGCAGAGCACTTAAAATGTTCAAAATAATGCATGATTAGTGCAAAAATTTAGTATTTAGGAGGGATTTTCCCAAGATGTTATTGCCAATACTTTTTTACATGATTTTCATAGAATTTTGCTGCCTCTGCTTAGGGAATATGATCAACTTATTGTTTCTTTTTATTTATTTATTTATTTATTTTTGTCTTTTTTTGCTATTTCTTTGGGCCGCTCCTGCGGCATATGGAGGTTCCCAGGCTAGGGGTCGAATCGGAGCTGTAGCCACTGGCCTACACCAGAGCCATAGCAACGCGGGATCCGAGCCGTGTCTGCAACCTACACCACAGCTCACGGCAACGCCAGATCGTTAACCCACTGAGCAAGGGCAAGGACCGAACCCTCAACCTCATGGTTCCTAGTCGGATTCGTTAACCACTGCGCCACAACGGGAACTCCTGTTTCTTTTTATTTTTTAAATGATTTTTATTTTTCCTATCATAGCTGATTTACAATGTTCTGTCAATTTTTTACTGTATAGCAGAGTGACCCCATCACACATACATATATACATTCTTATTCTCACATTATCATGCTCCATCATAAATGATTAGATGTAGTTCCCAGTGAGGATCTCATTGCTTATTCATTCCAAAGGCAATAGTTTACATCTATTAACCCCAAAATCCCAATTCACCCCACCCCCTGCCCCTCCCCCTTGGCAACCACAAGTCTGTTCTCCACGTCCATGATTTTCTTTTCTGTGGAAAGATTCATTGGTGCATATATTACATTGCAGATGTAAGTGATATCATGTGGTATTTGTCTTTCTCTTTCTTACTTACTTCACTTAGCATGAGAGTCTCTAGTTCCATCCATGTTGCTGCAAAGTGCATTATTTTGTTCTTATTTATGGCTGAGAAGTATTCCATAGTGTATGTATACCACATCTTCTTAATCCCTTCATCCGTTGATGGAGATTTAGATTGTTTCCATGTCTTGGCTCTTGTGAATAGTTCTGCAATGAACATATAGATTTATTGTTTCTTTTTAAACTCGAATCCTCATTGCCCACTGTAAACCATTTGTACTAATCACTTGTACAAAGATAGCCTGCTTCTGCCAACCTGTACTAATGGTCCTTGCAGTATCACTATCTGGCAGTTTTCAAACTATTCTGGAGGCACGGATAAGTGCATGTTCTAGGGCACCTCTTATGGGGAAATCCAGCTTGCTATACAGTGGAGAAACATAATTTTCTAGAAAATGAGCCAGTTAGACTCTGCAGGATGCATGCACTTTGGGATAAATAAATCTTGATAAAAAATTGCCTCCACCTGAAGTCTTCTTTCTCAAAGTAAGAAAAAAATTTACAGTGTTCTCTTAAATAAATGAATGATTGGTGGACAGGGAATAAATAGCAATTTTGGATTATCTTTAAAGAATCATTACATTATTAACTCAGTATGTTACTATGTATTTGTAACCTAAAAGATGTTTGCATTTTTCCTATGTGGCTTTTTAAAGCCGGTGTGTGTATATTTTACATTAGAACTTTTATTTGTTTGATTAGTAATGTTTGCTCAGACTTGATGATCTTTAAAATGCATGGCTAATCATGGTTACATCACTATCACTCTTTCGGTTACCAGCATTAAAAACAAACAAACAAAAAAATCCAAACTGTTTTAAGCCAAAAGAGAAGAGAGACTGTGTGGATAACAATGTAACTGAAAACTTCTGGAGTAGCTCAGGAATGACTTGATCTAGAAGCTCAAATGATGTCATTCAGGATACGCTGTTTGTTTTTGTTTTGTTTTGGAGTTTTTCCTCTCCATCCTGTGTTGGCTTCATGTTCAGAAAGCTTCTTTCCTAGTGGTTAAGCGATAGTTGCAGTAAGTCCAGCCTCACATTTTCTCAGGTTCAACATCAATGAGCAATACATATTTCCTTGTAGCCCATGTAATTTCCTCTGTTGGGAGTGACTGTTCAGCCCAGCCCTGAACCAGTCTTCTACCTCTACCTAGGTATGTAGGTATGTAGGTATGTAGGTACATAGGTTAGGAAGAATGGGAGAGAGAGGGAGGGAGACAAAGAGATGAAAGGAGAGAATTTCCCTGAAGGCAGAATTGTCTTTCTTGTTCACCATTTTTTTCCAGTTTATTCTGAGAGTTTTGTGCAATGGTAAACCCACAGTATATATTCAATACACATAAATTGAACTGATGTTAAATTGAAATCTGACTCAGTTCCCACATTATCAAATATTTAGTTTACTATTTTGATGGATGATTTTAATTCAACCAAGATAGTTTTTAAATTCCTTCTACTTTTACTTATTTATTTTCATTTAACTTCTTTCCCATGCATGTTATTCTGTTATCTTTGTATCACAGCTTCTTATATTACGGATTCATGCTTCTCTTTTAATGTGGCTGCATCTGTTAGTATCATGAAATATCATAGGAAGTTTTCTAACCTGTTGTCTCATGAAACTGAAGGGTTGGTGGAGAGAGACAGAGGAGCAGAAGAGTGCAGTGAGGGTTTATGATGGTTCTCCCTACTCCATGTGTATTAGCACCTTCAAGCCTAAGAGAAATGCTTGAGGGTGAATAATTACCCTCATTTTACAGATGAGAAAACTGAGGCAGAGAATGGTAAGTTACTTGCCCAAGTTTTCAGAGTAAGAGAAGATAAGCTATTTCAGGAAATAATTCATATCAGTAAATTGTTGATCAGTTGATTGGCTGGTTTTGGAGTTGAAGGGATAACATACCTTGTCTTTCATAATGCAGTTTTCCTTCAGAGCTTCCATTTTATTCATTGGTGATGATTTGAATATTGGCTTTTTCCTCTAATAAGAGGAAATAATATTCAAATCTGTTTGGAAAGCAGACTTTGGGGATGGATATTTGAGTACTGGTTAAAACCCTTTCTCAGACATACAGCTTGAGAACAGGTTAGTGTGTGTGTTTCCTGACAGCATTTTCACATTTAGCAGTTACTTCATCTAGCAAGCTTCATGTTCTTAGTGGGATTTTTTCTTTATCTTACCAGCTATTCTTCTGACATGCTGTATAGGGTACTGTATGAAAAACTATAATCGCTGCCATTTGGCAGTAAGTGATTCTGCAGTTTTCTGTTGGAGTGACCCTGGCTCCCTGAGCTAGAGGCTATACATTAGAGAAAATCATGCTGTATCCCCTTGTGTTCTTTCACCTGGAGGATGTCACATTTCACAGAGCAAAGCATGGAAGGTAAGCTGTTTCCCACCCTTCATCTAGTCCCTCCTAACTTATATTTAATAGAAATTCCTTTCCCATACCAGTAACATATTGTATGATCATCTTCATATTTAGGTCTTGTGAATTTATATCTTTTTTTGGATCTCATAAATGACTTTATGGAATTTTATAAGGCTCTCAGCCAGAAACTGTTTTTGTTTTTTTTTTTTTTGTTTTTTTTTTTTTTGTCTTTTTGCTATTTCTTGGGCCGCTCCTGCGGCATATGGAGGTTCCCAGGCTAGGGGTCGAATCGGAGCTGTAGCCACTGGCCTACGCCAGAGCCACAGCAACGTGGGATCCGAGCCGCGTCTGCAACCTACACCACAGCTCACGGCAACGCCGGATCGTCAACCCACTGAGCAAGGGCAGGGACCGAACCCGCAACCTCATGGTTCCTGGTCGGATTCGATAACCACTGCGCCACGATGGGAACTCCCGGAAACTGTTTTAAAACAGACAACTCATTCATTAGGTTCACTGATTCTTCTAATTTAACCATCAGAGGTAACCTTCTATATTTCATCAAGACTTACAAGTTCTTGGTGGGGGAGAAGAAATTCTTTTCTCTCTTGAACACTAACATTATTTACATACAACTTAACAACATAAAAGTTATGTAAATAGGAGGGAAAGGAAGTTTTTAACAACAAAAAAAACCTAAGGGTGTTCTTACTGTGGTGCAGTTGGTTAAGAATCTGATTGCAGGGGAGTTCCCATCATGGCGCAGTGGAACTGAATCCAACTAGGAACCATGAGGTTACGAGTTCAATCCCTGGTCTCACTCAGTGGGTTAAGGATTTGGCGTTGCCATGAGCTGTGGTGTAGGTTGCAGATGCGGCTTGAGGCTTGGATTCCTATGTTGTTGTGGCTCTGGTGTAGGCTGGCATCTGTACCTTTGATTATATCCCTAGCCTGGGAACCTCCATATGTTGCAAGTGTGGCCCTAAAAAGCGAAAAAAAAAAAAAGAATCTGACTGCTGTGGCCTGGGTCACCCTGGAAGCTGGGTTTTGATCCTAGCCTAGTACAGTGGGTTAAGGGTCCAACATTGCCACAGTTGTGGCATAGGTCACAGCTGTGTCTCAGATTCATTCTCTGGTCTAGGAACTTCCATACGTCTTGGGTGTGGCCACAAAGAAGAAAAAGCATCTAAGTACAAGCTATGATGTTTTTATTTAAAATCAATCAATGCCTCTCACTACTTTAAATTTAATATCATTTCTACTTTAAAGTAAACATTTATATATATATTTATGTAATGGCTTACTTTGCTTCAAGGAATTAAGAAATGCTAGGGTCTCAAAGGATTCATTAATTTCATGAATTCAGAAAATGTAGGTATTAGCTGAACAACGGAGATAGTATTTTGGAATACTAGTCCCAGGGATTAGTATCAGTACTGTGTTCCTCCTTAAAATTTTTTCCTACGAATAAACCACTTGTTTGATTGAGCCTCAGTTTTCTTATTCTTTTAAATGAAAATAATAAAATATCTTATAAATAAGATCTCTAAAATTATATACAGATAAGAAATTATAGCTATGGATAAGATTACAGATATAGATTAAGATGTGAATCTTGAATGATATTGAAGGAAATGATTTGAAGTGACATATACTATAGAAATGTAGGCATTATCCTCATTGATAATTATGAATATGCTTATTTTGTTTTTTCCTGCAAACTACTTTAGGTGATATTGTTTGGACAATGATATTGTTAGCTCAGGTCCATAATTATAAACTATTCTAAAAGAAAATGGTAACACTAGGTTTAAGGATGTCACTTCCCTATCCTATTTTTCAAACTTTCATGCAGATTAAAAGTGGAAATAGTTCAAAACATGTCACTTTACATCTCTTTTTCCATTTGAGTAAAGTCAGGGTCGACACTTGTTATTTTTATTTTCCAATAAGCAAAGTCTATACAAACTAATACAAGCAGTTTCATCTCTTCTTACTCAAAGACAAATCTGTACAGTAAATTTTTGTTCATTTTTTGTTATTTCATAGGCTTTCTTTAAAAATGATGTTTTAATAAAAGGCAAAAGATTTATATGATCTGAAGAGAAACCAGAGTATAAAAAAGATCTTAACCTATTTAGATATAACCTAACAGTCTATTACATAAAATCTAAGGTTTAAAATATTGTCTGGAGATCCTTCTCCATTTAACTCTCTCATCTACCACTAATGTCATCGTCCATATCATCCAGGATGGTTTGAATGTCCGTAAGCTTCATACGTTCAAGCTTCTAAATCAGCTCACCTGTCATTCTTATGTCCAAATGCCCTCTCTGTCTTTTCTCACCTAATCTTATTCCTCTTCTAAAGACTCTTCAACTCTATAAAGCTCTACAAGCATAATGACATCTGACTCCAGGCACCCAATAGTGTTGTTTCTACCAGCTTTCCCAAGAGAGTATATTTGAATTTTACATTTTATATTTCACTCCAGCATTATGCAGCACTTTTACATATTGACAGATATGCATAATTTGTCAACCTTCAACTCCGTATTTTTAAGGAAACCAGGAGTAAAATCACTAGTCTATTAATTTCACTAAGCCATCTTTTGCTTTGCCATCTTTGAACCTATTATTTCATACATAGAATAGATGCTTAGTAAATAGGTGTCTTTTCTTCCATTACTCCTCCCACCGCCTTCATGAGTAAAGAGATGAAGTTTATTCTTCATCCATTACAATATTTTTTTTAAAAATTGTTATTCTTTCTTACATATTTCCTTACCCTATAATTATGCTCTAATTTTACAAAGGGCTATAATATTTATGTCCTCATCTAATGCTCACAGACAACTCTTTGATGAGAATATTAGTTATCTTTTAGAGATGTGGGAACAGAGGCTTGATTAGTTTCTATGACTTGACTGAAATCACAGTACTAGTAAGTAGTGGAACCAAGTATTCTTCTTGGTTCTTGAGTGATTGAGAGGCAAAACAGATTAACGGTTTCGAAGCAGGTTCTGAAATTAAGCTGCCTGGTTAGGGTTCTGGCTCTTACGTTTATTTGCTGTATCACCTGGAACTGACTGATTAACTTAATTTTTCTCATCTATGAAAAGGTGATCCTAATAGTATGCACCTCCTAGGGCTGTTGTTCTAATTCAGTCAGTTAATGTATGTAAAGCACTTAGAACACAGAAGTGACCCCTACTAAGTGCTCAGTAAGTGTCAGTTGCTGATCTGAATGGAGGGGAGAGAGAAATGAAAACTGAAGGAATACATTCTTCACCCTAATTTGGTTGTGTTTGCCTCATTTAACATAGTAAACTATCAAAAAACAGAAAATATAAGATAGAGGAAACCTACTAGCAAGCAGAAGAACAATTTTATAGGAGTAGGTTAAATTAGCAGTAGCTATGCAATGGCTGCTTTCATGACAGACGACACTAAAAATTATACAATGTACTTTTGGAGCAGAAAACACCACACAGCACCCTTTGAGGATGATAGCATGGCACTGCTGAGAATGAGAAATGGCACACAGTGATCTGATTGCCTCTCAAAGGATAAAACAGGAAAGTACAGTTCAACTCCCTTTTATGTGCATGTCCTGAGCCTTTGTGAAGCTCAACTGTTAAGTGTAAGAGAATAATAAATAATAATAAAGCCGCAACCAGAATGATCTGTAAAATTCATTGACAACAGCAGCTTTGTGTACCACTGACCAACTGAAGGACTGCTTATTCTAAGGGACATAGCAAAGAGAAGAATCAGACCTTTTCACAATGTGGTAAAATTTAGCAACATGGACTACCACTTTAATGGAAATTCTGACTGTTTTTGTACAAAGAATTTTATTTTAATTAGAATCATACCAGATATGTAAAAAAAAAAAAAAAAACATTTACGTGATAGACACTGCATATTACTGTGGATTGGAATTCCTAGAATGAAACTGAAGGAGCAGCTTATGATAAAAATCTTCCCCAAATTATTGAGAAAATAGTCCCCCAACACAGAAGCTCCCTTAGCTGAAAAAATTTGCATAGTGACTTAATTTCAAGAGAGCAGGGCATTATACCAAAAAAGAAAAAAAAAACCTTTTAACATATTTAATGGATTTCTGTTGTAGGGAGGACCATCATAATAATGAATGTATCCACATTTGGCAAGGTGCTCATCAATAATAGAACAGGAAATAATTTATGAATTAAGTATATTAGGTAAATACTGTAAGAACTATTTTCCATTCATTTCTCATGTTTTATTTTCCAAGTTCTATCCTTGTATCCTTTTAGATAACCAGAAGATATATCTAGACCTTCTTAGTTTAACCCCCAGTCCACTGTTCTTATACATTTCTAAGTAAGACTTAGTTAAAAAAAAAAAGTTTAAAAATGCCCAATTTTCATCTCCTGAAAAAATATGTCAAATTTCCCTTAGTATATTCTAAGAAAACATGTCTATGCTGTAGAGCTTGGCATTTCTTTTATCTTACAGTGAGAAACATGTAAACCCCTGTGGTTTCTTTTTTGCTTTGATTTCCACTGTGTTCAAGGCAAAACCGACTGTTCAAATATAGTAATCATTGTGTTCAAGTGACTAGAATTATTATATCTCCCCTTGTCTATATCTCCATTTAATTTTACAAGCACAATGGCCTGAATGCCATTATATTTATGAAGGGTTTGTTTTAAAAAACAATAGAGGGAGTTCCAATTGTGGCACAGTGGAAATGAATCTGACTAGTATACATGAGGATGCAGGTTCAATCCCTGGCCTCACTCACTGGGTCTGGATCCGGTATTGCTGTGAGCTGTGGTGTAGGTAACAGATGCAGCTCAAATCTGGTGTTGCTGTGGCTATGGTATAGGCAAGCAGCTACAGCTCTGATTTGACCCCTAGCCTGGGAACTTCCTTATGCCATGGGTGGGGCCCTAAAAAGGGGAAAAAAACAAAAAAAGAAAAACAGAAAAAGAAATGATAATTATGTGATGTGATAGAGGTGTTAGCTAAAGCTGTGATAGTAATCATATTGCAATATATAATTATATATCAGCATGCTATGTATCTTGAATACAATATTCTATGTCAATTATATATCAATTAAAAAAATAAAAAATTAAAAAATTAAAATCAATAAATTTATGTTACCTAAAATCATTTGTGTAGTAGGCATGATGAAAATTAAAAATAAATAAATAAAAGCAATAAATATAAATCTAATTCTAAGACCACAGGTCACAAATACCAAGAAAACAAAGAATACACATGATCTATGATAAATATAATTAGGAAAACTAAATAAGGATTGCTTAGCAGGGGATAGTCAGAGATTGAATGCATATATAACTGAACTAATAATATAACTTATGAAATGGTAGTAATTACCATGGAAATCTGTATAAATGATTGTAATGAGATGATCAATTTTTATTTTCTCCAAACATATTTTTATAGATTTTCAATATTTCCTGAATGACTTTTGCTCTCTAAATCTACACTCAAAACTTGCCCTGAGGAAGGACCGGGCAGTAAAACTAATTCTTTGCCCTAAAGATGTTCTTAGTAAAATGGAAAATCTGACTTGTCACTGGATGTATCCATCAATATGTATCTTATGATGGCCTGTGTTATCACAGCTTTAAAAATCAATATTAATTTAGAGCATCCAAAAATATTGCTGTTTGTCTTTAGAGAACCAAATCATAGCTGTACTCATCTTTTGTAACTTTAATAACACATTCTAATGTACCTTCACACTTAGAGATTAAATTCACATTGTGTTCAACCTCAAGATGATAAATCACATCAAAATATGAATATCATTTACTACTTTCAAATGAAAAGATGTGACGTATAATGCCATGCTTTGAAGATATGGGCAGGATACCATTATCAATCATCTAAATAAGCTATATTATATAAGAGCTTTTTGAAAGCAAATGATCTGGAAATGTTTGCTATTTTGATTTTCCTATACAATGTAAACTTTGTACAATATCTTAACCCTCAGTATGTCCACATTCTGGTATAGCAGGCTTTTTCTGTTGATTGTTTGATATTTTGGGATATATTCCTTATAATAATTCTCATTTAAATAACATACTGAAAACTTCAGAAAAAAATAGAATACCAGTAAACCTAGGAATAAATCATAGTAACCAGTTAAGTTCTTTATGAGCTTCCCAGGCTTTCATTTGCTGGGTCAGTTGATCATTTACACTGGGAAACATTAAACTGTATGGCTTGTGGGTCAAATCTGATGCATCATCTGTTTTTTGTAGATAAAGTTTTGTTGGAACATTGCAGTGCCCATTTGGTAATATTTTCATATGGCTGCTTTCACTGCAATGGCAGAGTTGAGTAGTTGTGACAGAGACATGGCCTTCAGAGTCTAAACTAGTTACTGTCCTTCCTTTTATGGAAAATACTTGCTGACTTCCAAGTTAGAGGATTTGGGGAATGGAGCCTTCATTTTTTTTTTTCAGTGATAATTGCATTAGGATTTTTTTTTTTTTAATTCCAAGAGCAGAAGAAGCCATTCATTACCTTTCTTCTTAACAAATATATTTTGGGCAAGAAGACAGCATATTCCAGTCCTACATATTAGGATGGTAACTCTGGTTCCTTACCAGTTTATATTATGTACCTGATAATATATAAAGACATTTACATGGATTAATTCTAATATCATTGCTTAGAGATTGATATTATTAGGTAAAATTATTGTATTGATGACCCCAAGTAATGGGCTCCCTTTGTGGTATAACTTTGTAGTTACCATCTACTTTGACTCTGGGTTAATCCTGTGAGTTGCTCCAACAAAATTAACATTTGGCTGATTCTGAGCTTAGTCTTCATATTCTTAAAGACCAGCCATTGGTATGGGGACTAATCCAGGCTGGGAGACCATGGGAAGCAGAGCTGAGTAACACAACTAAAACTATCCTAGACCAGCCAGCCCTCAGCTAACCTACCAGGTGAGAGTATATTGTTGAATGCCATACTGAGATCGGTCAAGTCCAGCCCAGAACATCTGAACAGCCTAAGCAACTCATAGAACCATGAGAAATAATAAATGATTATTTTATATTGCTAAGTTTTGGGGTGATTTGTTACTCAGCAAGAACTAACTGACACAGTATTGTTTTATATCCCACTTTCTAAACAAGTATATTGAGGCAGCATTAGGTCAACTAATTTGATTAAGAATGCACAGTTAGTGGAGAAGACAGGATTAGTAACCAGTAATGAAATTCCAGATCCTTTAAAAACCAGTAAGATCAGGGTAAGTGGGACTACATATGACCAGGTTTGAGGACTCCTTCCTCTTTCTTACTGTTGAAATGTGGTTGGAAGAGATTAGACAGTACCCTATTACCACCTCATCTGTGAGAATCAGTAGTGCAGTTACTAGACAAGTAATAGCATTGTCTGGCTGAGAGGCTGACTGATAAAGCAATATGTTCCATCCTTGTGGTAGTAATAAAACTCCTGAAATCGTCCGTAAAGCTTAGTAGCCAAAGGGGAAAAGCAGATGAGCCACATGGAGATGTCGCAGATGTACCAGGGAGGAGGTAGAGCTAGTAAATCAGAAATAGACACTTGGTGCTCAGAAACTTAGACCAATGGAAGTTTTCTAAACAGGAATTCACCAACAAATGCACAAGTATTTTGAGTAAAACACATACCTTAATATACTCCATATGAGAAATAGGCAGGAGACAGAGTAAAGAAAGATCGCCTTACTGTTTTATGATTTCCATGATATGTTTTCATTGCTTATGTGAAATGAAGTTTTTGTTTTGTTTAGTTTTTTGTTTTTTTTGTCTTGTTTTGTTTTTGTTTCTGGTATATTGGTAATTCTGTGGGAAATGTGTATGATGGTAGAGAATGAGACGTGAGGTCCAAACTGCAAAAATGGGGGAAGAAAACAAACAAACAAACAAACAGACCCTGCCTCACAAAACCTCATGAAAATAGCTGCAATCATAAACAAGGCTAAAGAGACATCCATGGCCTTAGTAGACTTAAATAATGAATCTTGCACAGTTCAGTTACTTCCTTTGTGGATTTAATAGGAAATCAAAACCTATATCTCATTTCACATGGAACAATATTTGGTGAAAGAACAAAGCAGTGTTTTAATAGTGAAAAACAATCCAGAACAAAACTGGTGGCACTTCAAATGCCCACTGGATAAAAACTGAGTAAATAAAAAGTGTCATATTTGTACAGTAGAATAATATTCAGCAGTAAAAGTAAAGAATATTTATCATCCAAATGAATGTCACAAATTATGTTGAGTAAACAAAGTAGATGGCAAAATGAATGTATGATTTCATTTATTAAAAAGATAACTCAGAGTTAGATACTACTGATTAGAGATACAGACATAGATGATACAACTATCAAAAAAAGGAAAGGGTTACCTCTGGATGTCGAATAAAGGAGTTGCTATTTGGGAGAGGTGCTTTGTGGCCTTCAGAAGTGGTGACAATTAGTTTCCATTGGGAGGAAAATGTACCTGTGTTCATTTTAAAATACCATGTATCTCTTACATATGTTACATAGAATCAACATGTGATAACTAAAAGTTCCTCTCAAGTGATTTATTAGTACATTTGTTTCCATAATAAATTAAAATTTTTTTTTAGTTCGCATTGCTCTCATATAAAGTGGTGTCACTGACCTTGTGTGGGTGATAATGGAATTAGGACATTTCATCCATCTTTGGTCCACAAATACTAAACTGAAGGAATATTAGAATATGAGTGCACTTTGATTCTTACATGTCAAGCAAATCATAATGAGTTAGTTTTCTTTAAGACATCTTGAAAACAAAAGTGATGGAATATTGAATTAAAACAAGCAAAGAACATGAGACAGTCCATTAGCAGATTCAGTATGCATAAAAATGAAAATGCTTCCAGTAAAATAGCTTAATTTTACATCCTAATAAACTTATGACAAGAGTTCTTTGTTGCCTTCAAGAATGACAAAACCCTATCTCCTTGAGCAGTGGAGGGTCCTGCTCCGAGGGCCACTAGGAGGTGACAGAAATAGCTGAATAAATAATAAAGTTTGGGCTTGCTCCTAAACTGCTAAGAACACTGGATAGGGATTAAATTTTCATATCTCCATGACACCCCCCCCCCTTTTTTCCTGTGTCCTTCTTGGTCCTTATTGGTCCTTTCTCAAAAGCATAAAGAAAAGATCACATATATACACTCCCATACATAAGGAAACTGCACAAAAGTGCTAGCACATTTAGAGATGAGCACAGGTCTGGTCAGGCACTGGAAGGTGAACCAGACTGCTTGACAAATCCGATGGAAAAGCATCCTTACCTGCAGTGCCATTTCTATGCAATATGTGACTGCTCTCTGGAATAGTACAGTGCCTTGAGAGGAGAAGAGAGCTCTCTAATACAAAAGACTCAGTTGGGACAGGCTAAGAACCAAAACACTAGGGCCCCAAGCATTCCACACTCTCTCAAAACTCCTTCCAACTTCAATTTTGAAATCAAAAGGTGAGGGGAAAAAAAAGGTACTTTAGAGGGCAGAAGGGTATTTTATGATGTTTCTCTTTTGATGGATTACCTGCTCCCTGGTACAGCAACTGAGAGAGACTGCAAGGTTACAAAGAACATAAAGCGAAGGAGAGCACTGGCATTTCCCGAATTCTACACAGGTCCTGCAGCTTTGATACATGACTGCCCTGCACAAGGCCATCAATTCTCTGTGTGGCACCACACAGAGTGGAATATGTAATTTGGATGATTATAGTTATCATTATTACATCAAGCTGAACAACATTTTCAGCTCTGTGAACTGGAGGGAGGAGAAGCACAGAGGGGTTGGTTTCAGACTGACAAAGAAGTGGAAAGGGGAGAGGAGATAGTTTTGGAAATTTCTTTTTTTCACTTTTCTGCGGGTTTCCTATACCTGACAAAATCTGAATGTCTGAGCTGTGATCCAATAGATTCTGATTCAGTGGCAGGAGGGCCAAAGAATCTATATTAGCACCCCCAGGTGATGCTTAAGTTTTTTTTTTTTTTTTTTTTTTTGTCTTTTGAGGGCCTCACCCGTGGTATGTGGAGGTAGCCGCTGGCCTACACCAAAAGCCACAGCAACACGGGACCTGAGCCACGTCTGCGACCTACAGCACAGCTCACGGCAATGCCAGGTCCTTAACACACTGAGCGAGGCTGGGGATCGAACTGCAGTCCTCATGGTTGCTAGTCTGGTTCTCTAATCGCTGAGCCACAATGGGAACACCAAGAAAATTTTTAAATGGTGCAAGACTGGATATATTATGAGATTAACCCTCCCCCCCCAAAAAAATCTATTTCTTTTCTCTGAAAAGCCTGATGTATATTGGTTAAACTTTTGGATTTTGTGAGATGATTTGATGAAAGCTCCTTGATTGACAGAACTTGTTTGGTTTCCCTGCTCCTAGAAAAGTGCTAAACATGATGGTGGGCATCAATCACTAAATATACCTTTAATGCATGAGGTGTGCAGACTCAGAGTCAACATTATTGCTACACTTTCGGTGCTCTTAGACATTAGCTTCTCTCTGTGGCATCTGTTTTGGAGGCTGGAGGTACGATGTGTTCCTGTATTGTCATGATAAATGTATAAGGGAGGCTCAAGACTTAACCTAAATTTCAGACCAAAAAAAAAAAAAAATAAAGGAGTTCTCCTTGTGGCTCAGCGGTTAGTGAACCTGACTAGAATCCATGAGGATACAGATTCAATCCTTGGCCTTGTTCAGTGGATTAAGGATCTGGCATTGCCATGAGCTGTGGAGTAGGTCGCAGACACACAGCTTGGATCCTGCATTTCTGTGGCTCTGGCATAGGCCAGAAGCTACAGTTTGGATTGGCCCCTACTCTGGGACCTTCCATATGATGCAAGTGCAGCCCTG
Source organism: Sus scrofa (assembly GCF_054392235.1). Taxonomy (NCBI): domain Eukaryota; kingdom Metazoa; phylum Chordata; class Mammalia; order Artiodactyla; family Suidae; genus Sus; species Sus scrofa. Next base: position 167,732,108 of record NC_139395.1, read on the forward strand.
AAAGACAAAAGACCAAAAAAAAAAAAAAAAAAAACAACCTAAATGTTTCATTTATTTGCTCTATGGTCTTAGATTGTGATTTAAGAAAATGTCATATAGCTTTATTTAATAGTGCATCTTCTAGACATAAATTAAAGCCCCTTCTTCTCTCTTTAGAGCACGGATCCTGTTGACAGCTGCTTTGTTGGCATATCTTTTCCCAGTAACTAGGGCTAAATTTTAACTTTGGATATGACTTGTAGACAGATCAAAAGAATCTGTCCTCTGTGCATTTCTGGATTTCCTTGTTCTATAAGAAGAATGAATATTATTATTATGTTTTTATGTCCACATCCAAGGTATATGGAAGTTCCGGGTCCAGGGATTGAATCAGAATCACAGTCAGACCTATGCTGTAAATGCAGCAGTGTGGGATCCTTTAACCCACTGAGGTGGGCTGGGGATCGAACCTGCACCTCTGCAGTGACATGAGCCACTGCAATGGTATTCTTAATTCACCGAGTCACAGCAGGAACTCCTTGAATATTATTAGTAAAATGGAGGTTGCAATTAAATTTTGGAAAATAAAATTGGTCAAAGTCAAAGAACATTGTAAATACTTCAACTTTCAGACTTGGACTGAATCAGTTTAAACTGACTATCCTCAATATAGTTTAAGCCACTGATTGTTGCATGAAAAATGTCATTTGAAAACATCTAACATACAATTTTTTGGAAATTCAAATGAAATAAACCTCTGAAAATGTACTTTGTAACATTAGGTAACTTGAAAATACAAAATTTGAACTTGCTTTGTGGGAGAAATAGAGATTAATTAATTTCAAAAATTAAGTTTTCTTATTTAGGTAGATGAATTCAAAGATCAAAATCTAAGTTGAATATTGACATTATGGAAATGGTAGCAATATGTATGATGAGCTTAAAAAGACATTTAAATGACCCATAGCACAGTCAGTTATGTAAAAGTTGAGAGCTGTGGCCACTGTGCCAGAAGAGATATAATATAAATTTTATTTTAAAAATGTGTATATTATATATATGTGTGTGTGTGTCAAAGTATAATTGATTCATAGATAACAATAAATCCAAGAAAGGATATAGGGCTTTGAGCTTCCTACAAAGGGGACATTTTAATTTGTTCTAACATAGAGGCATTAGGGAGGGTAAATATGGTTTTACTCCACCTACAACTGTATTTGAATGGAATGTTAGAGGAAGTTTACTGACATTTTTGTTTAATTATTTTGTTTTTGCCTCTGGATATTTTTTTGGTTCATTTTTTTGTTTGTTTGTTTTCTTAAAGTCTACTTCCTAGAAATGTGCCAAAGCTGGTACTGATTCTAGTATGAGGAGACCAAGCTTCTCCCAGTTGGAATAACCTAAAATGTGTGTTCTTCTTTGTGAATGATCCAGCCTAACACTTGCTAAACAAAGAGTCAGTGATTCTGAACTCACTTGACCCTTGCATATGAGTAGCATGGCGTCCTGCAGAGAAAAGCTTGAACAATTCCAGAGTCATAATCTAAGACCTTTTATTCTCTTCTCCCTCACATCATAAGAACAAAAATCTATCTTAGGTCTAAATCGGTATAATAGACTGTAATTTTTTTTTTTTTTGTATTTTTCAAGGCTGCACCCACGGCACAGGGAGGTTCCCAGGCTAGGGGTCCAACTGGAGCTGTAGCTACCAGCCTATGACACAGCCACAGCAACGCCAGATCCGAGCCACATCTGCGACCTACACCACAGCTTACAGCAACGCTGGTTTCTTAACCCACTGAGTGAGGCCAGGGATCGAACCCACAACCTCATGGTTCCTAGTCAGATTCATTTCTGCTGCACCACAATGGGAACTCCATAGACTTTAATTTGATTCAAATACTATAAAAAAGAAAATTAAGAAAACAGGGTCAGGGGATGGAGAGTGATACAGAAGGTGCTATTTTGTATAGGCTGGGCAGAGAGGAATGACTGTCTCTGACTAGATAAGACGACATTCTAATAGAAACCTTATTAAAGGGGGTGAGCCAAGCAAGTATCTCCAGGAAGAATATCATAAGCAGAGGATGTACAAATCCAGAGGCACTGAGTGGAAGAATTTTTAACATTAAGGGGCCAGGGTGGGGGTGGGGTGGACTATGAGAAGAAAAGTAGTATAGAATATAAAGTCAAAGAGGTTAGTAGAAGGTAAAGTTATGTGGAGGTTTGGTGGCCATAATATTCTGAGATGAAAAGTTGTTGGCAGTTTTGAGCAGAGATGATGTTCTTTTTCATAATTAACAGGATCATTCTGGCTGCTGCATAGGCAATAGAAATAGCAGGTGAGAAGTGGGAGCCAAGAAACCAGTATGGAGCCAATGAACAGTTCAGGTGAGGAATGATCTCATTTTCTGGGTTTCTGGCTGTGTAGTTTTGGGTGCATAGAAGTCTTCAGCTTTTCTGAATGTTTTAGTGTCTTGTGAGATTTTTTTAGTTGCTTAAACGAAAATTTCATTTTGTTACCACCCAAAGCAACTATGAACAAAGCTACTAATCCTGGCTTGAAATGATCTCCAACCTATTTCCTATGATTACAAAAGAGCATTACAAAATTTGACAAAAAATAATCTTTCAGTTTTATTTCCATCACTTGTATATAAATCAGCCCTATTGAAGAGACATTTAGAGAGGAAGAATATTAGCATTTAAATGGTTTACATTAAAGTCTATTATACTTATTTAGGTCCAATATTGATTTTTATTCTTATGATGTGAGGGAGAAGAGAACAAAAGATCTTAGATTCTGAATTTGGAACTGTTGAGCCTTTACTCTGCAGGAGGCAGTGCTACTTGTGTGTAAGGGTCAAATGAGTCCAGAAAACTAATGCAGAAAAAAAGAACTTAACTTCCAAGAAAATGTATATCTAATTTTGAGTCTCTCATGGTAGCATTAAAAGAAGAGAAATGAAAACAAAGAGTAGAAAAGGGGAGATAGGGAGCAAAGCAGATTGTTTACTTGCTTTTGCCTCCTGGATTTTCATTCTTTTCTTTTATCTCTGCAGCCCTGAGGATTTATTGGCACCCATTTCATTTGTCTTTCTCCAGGTTTAAAATTGAGGTGATGAGATGGAATATTACCTGTGTGCTTTGGAACATCCACGAGTGACAGGTGATAGTTGCCTGGGAAACTAGAGATGAAATTCTACAGACCTTTGAAATACTTTACATTTGAAAATAAAGCTCATCTAGAGTTTAAACAGCATACTGACAGTGAGTATTGATCTTTCATATTATCTGTTAGGACATTTGAGTTGCAGATAACAGAAAACCCCCAATTTGAAGTGGTTTAATCAGCAAAGGAATGTATTATCTAATGTTAACTGGAAGTTCAGAAGTAGAATGGGCTCCAAGTGTGTGGTAATAAGAAACCTAATATAATCATGGATCCAGGTCCTTTTCTTCTTTCTCCTCTGCCATCCTCTGTTGTACTCAGCTGCCTCCTGAGGGTGGTTGTACTTGTGGTATCAAGATGGCTGCCAATGATGACCTAGGCAACAGTAATTCTCATTTACTGCTAACAGGTGATGAAAGGGGAGATTTTTCCCTTGAACTTTCTTTTCAACCTGATTGGGAAAAAGATCCCTTAAACCTTCTTTTCAACCTGATTGGGAAAACTTAACTCACATGTTCACCTCTAGCCCAATGAATACCATGATCTAACTGGTTCAAACAAATACAAATCTTCCTTGAGGACTGGATATATTGTGATTCTCTGGACTAAAAGGGCTTCTACTAGGAAGGGAAAAGGGAAATTAGGTGTCATGTGTATCATGCAATGGGGAGGCAATGGTTATCAATAGATTTTTCTCTGGAAAAAAACTTTGAAAGAATGGAATCTGCGAGTTTTGTCATTCTGTCCCTTGTCATTGACACAGTAGACATGTATCTCCCCCACTAAGGATGAAAAGAGAAGTGATGGGGAGGGAATTCTGGTGAGTCCAACCTTTCTCCTTTTTAAAGTATTTTGAAGCAACCCATTAAGAACTTATAAGTAGTAATTTTAATACATAAGTGATTCTAAGGCCTTTGTTGATTATCCAAGAGTTAAAAATCAGTGAATACTGGTGATATTAGAATAGTAGTTTGTTGCTTATGATTTCCTATATTTTGACTTCTTATTTAAGATACTGGTAGTAATTTATTTCAGCAGCTATGTTTGCTATACCTATTGACATCAATTTTGGTAATCAAACAGGTGTTTTGAGATATTTTCCCTTTCTTTTTGGAATCATGAAAATTTTTTTGTTAAAAATAATTTTAGAATAATACAGACCAACTAAGTAACAGCAGGTATATGATAAATTTGTTTGTTTGCAATTTATTTATGAAGAAGGTATTGATTTTCTATTGCTGTATAAAAATTACCATAAACCTAGTCACTTGAAGAAATGCAGGTTTATTATGTTAAGGTTTCAGAAGGTCACAAGTCTGGGCACGGTGTAGTAGGTTCTCTGCTCAGGGTTTCACAATGTTATAATCAGAGCTACAACCAAGTGTTAGACACACTGTCATTCTCAACTGAAGCTCCATGTCCTCTTTCAAGTTCACTAAGGTTGTTGGCAGAATTCAGTTCCTTGTAGTTGTAGGAATGTCCCCATTTGTAAGTAATGTTGTCCAAGGATCCCTCTTGGCTCCTAGACACCACTCATAGTTCCTTACTAGTATAAGATTTTTTTTTTTTTGTCTATTTTCTATTTGCCTTTTCTAGGGTTGCTCCTGCAGCATATGGAGGTTCCCAGGCTACGGGTCAAATCAGAGCTGCAGCTGAGCCACAGCAATGCGGGATCCGAGACACAGCAACGCGGGATCCAAGCCATGTCTTCGACCCAAGCACAGCTCACGGCAACGCCGGATCCTTAACCCACTGAGGAAGTCCAGGGATCGAACCCGAAACCTCATGGTTCCTAGTCAGATTCGTTAACCACTGCGCCACGACGGGAACTCCCTAGTATTTGCTTTATTCCAGGCCAACAGAGCATGTCTCTCTAACTTTGCTTGTCTTATTTCTTATGTCTCTAGATACAGATCTGAGGGTGCATGTGATTAGGTCAGGCCCTCCTAATCTAAAAGTCATTTGGTTGGGGATTGTAATTTGATGTGCTTCACAGTAGCACCTAGAATTGAATAACTGGGAGAAAGTATGTTGACACCTGGAAGCTGCCAAAGGTAAAGGCTGGGCTGGCAATGAGTATATTCCATCCCTCAGTGGAAGATCCAAACATTATTTTCTCAGGTCTTGTGTGCTGGATGCTAAATACTTAAAAAGAATTGTACTTCTCTCTCCTCTCTTTTCCCTCTAACTAGATACAGATCAGTTAAATTTCTCCCCTACAGGAAAAAATATAAATATAAAAAATTATCTCCATGGAGTTCCCATCATGCCACAGCAGAAACGAATCTGACTGGGAACCATGTGGTTGTGGGTTGGATCCCTGGCCTCGCTTAGTGGGTTAAGGATCCAGCATTGCCGTGGGCTGTGGTATAGGTCACAGACACGGCTCAGATCTGGCATTGCTGTGGCTGTGGCGTAGGCCGGCGGCTGCAGTTCCAACTGGGCCTCTAGCCTAGGAACCTCCACATGTGGCACATGTGGCCCTAAAAAGACCAAAAAAAAAAAAAAATTTATCTCCATGGATTGGAAGGCCAGGATGAGAAGGAAATGGATGATAATGAAAAAAATAATAGTATATCTGAAGAGAATAAGGGAAAAAATGTAGTTGAGGAGAAGATGTGAGAAGAAACAAAAACAAAAAAGCAAGCATCATGAGAGAGTAGAGTTGATGTCAGGGTCTATGGGTTTGAAATAAAGCTAGAACAAAAGAAAGCATTATAGGGGAGTGAAAAAATGAAAAAAAGCAAGATAGAGACATCAGAGTTGAAAGTAACAATAATGATGGCATTTGTGGTCATGGATTTGCTTTGAACAGGGCACTCTGCTTCTTTTTCCTAAATAATTTCCTGTGGGGAAGGAGGGCTGATGGCAGCACTTATTTGTGTATGTATCTTGATCTTATTAACAGTATTTCTCAACACTCACTTTGTTATGGTCTGGCTGCTACTTTGAGGAGCCAGACAAAGTAGATAATATTACATTTAATAAACACATATAAAGGCCAAAAAAACATAGCTACAAACAAAAGAAATTTAAAATAGCCCAGGATAGTCTTATAGTCTCCTTGCAAAAACTGTTTGGATAAGAAAATGAGAATGTATGTAGCTCAATATGTTTTTTCCTCTTTTTTCTTTTCTGATACACTAACAAAGATGAATACGATTTGGAAACAACTTCATAAATCCATTTTCCCCAGAGTACCATAGAGTAAAGAAATATTCCATATGGCTAACAACTGGTTTTTAGTTACTAAATCAGAACTGATCAAATAAAATTAATGACAAAGGGTTGGCTAAGTTGAGACTTTCAGTAGCATGTTTGTGTGTGTGTGTGTGTGTGTATAAAATCCACTACAGATGTATTCCAAATAACTGTCCTTTAATCAGGCCATATGCATCTCTTTTAAAATAAATTATTATTATTATTATTGTCTTTTTAGGGCTGCACCTAAATGGAGGTTCTCAGGCTCAGGGCTGAATCGGAGCTGTAGCCAACAGCCTACCTCACAGCCACAGCAATGCAGGATCCAAGCCACATCTGCAACCTACACCACAGCTCACAGCAATGCCAGATCCTTAATCCACTGAGCGAGGCCATGGATTGAACCTGCATCCACATAGATGCTAGTCAGATTTGTTTCTACTGAGCCATTACAGGAACTCCTAAAATAAATTATTAACTATTGCAGAATTATTTTCATTTTAGGAAGAAGGAACGTATCATATCACAATTGCAGGGGACTTCGTTTTGACTTCTTATTTTTTGGTACTCCTGAACCTTTATATTCCTAGTCCCATAAAAGTAGGGCCTAGGCAGAGGTTGAGCTCCTATGATACCATCAATCTATAGCAAACAAGATGAACACATAGACCAGGCTGTTCCTAATGTACTCTATGAAGGTGCACTTTTCTCTGGACACTGTTGACCATGAGGTTATGCTGTGGACACATTTTCACTTTCTGTGGGGGGATTTGTGAGAGCGCCACACAGAAGGGAGATGAATTGAGAAGAAACGTCTTTCTTCTTTTCTCTGCCAAAAAGCTTGAGAGCATAGCAGAAGGGTGATTCAGAAGCCAACAATCTTGTGACTTTGATGCCCATTCTAATTAGATGACTACTTGTTTGGACTTTGTAAGACATCTCCCACCAGAATGGAGATTTTTCCTGAGAATTGAGGCTGGGATATATTTTTAGGATTGTTGATAACAGCTGCCAAAGACACCAATGATGCCAAGATCATTAGCCTAAAAAGACACGATTTAGGCTAATATTTTTTGAATTAATTTATTAACTAAGTTGCCAACATGGACCTCAGGTGTATGCATCTACTTTTCCTCCTGGCTTCTAGATCTGACTCCTTGCATATGAGTTACCATTCATGGATTACCAGGCATCACCTCTCTCAAGTCCTCAGATAAAAGGAACACCTGTGTTCCAGTCCCCATGTTGTTTAGGTTTAAGTGTTTGTTACCAAAGTACCAGAAAGCAGGCTTTTGGGATACACACGACTTATCAAAATGCAGTTTATGAAAGCTTCCAATTTCTGAAGTGGGTAGTGACATTTTTCATTACAGGGCATCAGTAGTCCTAGGCTTCTTTGGTTCAGGAAAACTTGCCATATCATTTTGCCAATTATGACTACAAAATACTGATGGCAATCTTGCCAAGAGGATGTGTTCTCTGTTACTTGAGCTTTATCTTGGTTGGGTCTCAATTTTAATGAGTACTGTCATGAGGGATTCTGGTTTGAAAAGGTCACAGATTTACCAAAGTCTATATAAATATTTTCATCTTATTATGTCTCTACCACACAGCTGCTATTAGGAATTTTCCTGGGAGAATATACTAGGAAGACCAAGAACAATGTACCAGTTTATTGATAGCAATTTTTAAGATATATGTAGCTCTTGGGGAATGATTTAAAACATGATAGTATTCACTAATGCATAAGCAGAATAAGAGTTAGCTGTTTATAATTTGTTAAAAAAATCAGAATTTCACTTGAGAGTAAGAAGTGCTTCAAATATAAAATAATAATGCTGTCATTATGCATCTTTATTCTTAAATTTGTGAATATAAATGACTTGATTGTGTTTCTAGAGAAATTTCTTGTGACATTTTGGTTTGTCGCTATGTCTTCATTTGACAAGGCAAGTTGCTAAGTCCATATTAATGTAGTAAACTGATTTTTTTAATTATATCTGGAAGGCAAGACTAAATTAACAATTTATTAAATTAATTGGGTTATTTTATTCAAATGCTTCCAAAGTTATTATCATGGTACCTAAGTAATCAGACTCAATCTAAATAAATTAATTCCATAAAATATTAGCCTAATTTGTGCCTTAATGGAATCATTTCATTAATATTGACAGGAATAAAAAAAAAAAAATTCCAGGCATTTTAAAGAGCACCAGCAGGGTAAATGTGATCAATACATTATTACTGGCGGTGGAATTTACCAAATTAAGGAAACTATGTTATTAATTAGAAAAGGGGTCATGATATTTCTCCCTATTTTACTGAGAAATTTAAGGCCCCCCACTCACCTTCCATCTCTTTTATTTCTAAAATCACTTTATAGTTTCCCCCTCCCTTTGCCATTTTACAGTCTCTGAGAAATAAATCTTTTTTAAAGATTTATTAAAGTATGTTTGATTTATATCGTTGTGCCAATTTCTGCTCTACAGCAAAGAGACCCCGTCATAAATATATGCACATTTTTTTTTTAGTGCCACACCCAGAGCATATGGAAGTTCCCAGGCTAGAGGTCAAATCAGAGCCGCAGCTGTCATTCTGTGCCACAGCCACAGTAATACCAGATCCAAGCTGCATCTGTGACCTGTACCACAGCTCACATCAGTGCTGGATCCTGAGCCACAATGGGGAACTCCTGTACTTTCTTTTTTAAAAAATATTATTTTCCATTATTGTCTATTCCAAGAGACTGGATATAGTTCCCTGTGCTATACAGTAGGACCTCATTGCTTACTCATTCTAAATGTAATAGTTTGCATATACTAACCTCAAACTCCCAGTCCATCCTACTTTCTCACCCCTTCCCAAGTCTGTTCTTTATGTCTGTGAGTCTGTTTCTGTTTTGTAGGTAGGTTCATTTGTGCCATATTTTAGGTTCCACATATAAGTGATATCATATTGTATCTCTCTTTCTCTAAGAAATAATCTTTTTTTTTTTAACAAAGGCTGATCTTTCTGCTTGTGCTCAGTGTTTTGTCTTCTCCAGGACTTTGATTTATCAAATATGGCCTTTAAAATGATCTATCTACATGTATTTTTAAAATTTTTCATTTCCCATTTCTTTCTCTCCCTCTGCCTAAAAAATGCTTGAAATGAACAACAAACAACTTCCTGAGAAAAATAAACAAAAATACAAAGTTGTTTGAAAGTTGCATCTGCCCCTCAAAACTACATTCTATTTTATCACTTTTTCCCCCATTTTCTTTCAGTAGTCTTAAAAAATGAATGTACCCTTGGGGCATTATCTTCAACATAGTTGACTTATTTTGTATATTTAGAATTCCGTGCCCAGTTAAACTGTGGTCTCCAAGATCCCTAACTTTTAATTAACAAATTTATTTAATTCCTCTTCTATTCAGATTTCAAAGTTGAACTTTTTCTTAAAATAGTTTCCTGGCCAGTGTTCAACATTTGCCTCCTAAATTTCTCACTTCAGTACTTCTTCGCTCTTGCTTTCCTTTTCCACTCACTGTTACTAGCTTTCAAAGCTCTGGCTCTACTTTCCAGCCAAACTCAGGAGTATGTGAGAGCCTTGACTTTGTTTTGCTTCACTGTTCTCTGCAGTGATTTTCTTGGTGACCACATGCATTTCCTTAGTCACAAGTTCATTGCTATTCTGTTGAGCCCCAAAGTCTATTTACTGCTGATCTAACTTATTCCTAGGATGCCAACCTTCATTTTTAGATACGAATAACTTTCTTATACCACAATGTCAAAAATCCAAAACTTAAATGATTGACAGTATCTAAACTTAAACCTTTTAATCTATTTAAACCTGTTTGGGTTTTTTGTTGTTTTTGTTTTGTTTTGTTTTTTAAAATTTAACCCTCCATTAACATTCCTAAGATACTAACTTGAAATCTTGGTGATAAAGTTTGCTTCTTTTTTCCTCTAAAATTACATATCTGCTTAGATATCCTGTCCATAGCTGAATTCTCCTCAGAATTTTCCTTTCTTTCCATGATTCCAGCCAACATTTGAGTTCAAGATTATGTTGCCTCCTAATATATTGCCTTATTTAATATGATAATTTTACAATAGGATTCCCTCACTCAATCTCTATCATTTATGACATTAATGTATACTAATAGCCTATGCTTCCCAGTACTTTATCTCTAAATCCTGAGATGATAGTACCTTTCCTGATTAATCTTCTGACACTTTTCTCTCAATAATTTCCTTTTTAGTCCTATAGTATAGTTCAATATCACATTTTTGCCAAGAAGACCTCATGCATTTTTGATTCATAACCCAATTAAAGAAAAATTCTTATCCTTACATGTATTTGCCATTATCATCATAGCCACCAATGTCATATTTGAAATCACAACTTCTATACTATATTTTTTTCTATTTTATAGATATATGTTCATTTAATTGTCAGTAAATCTATGAAATGAATATATAGATTTCCTCTTGGTAAATGGTGGAGCTGTAACTCAGAAAGTTATCTGCTCAACCCACAAGAATGTATCCTTCAGGATAGGGAGTATAATTGACTATGGCTCCAGCTACTGGGCCCTGAAATCCGTTACCATGTGTGCACCAAAGTCACAGTTCATAAGGGCTGCTCCCAGTCAATGACTGGAAGATACAAGACTCCTCTGACAAAGAACTTTGGCAAGGACTCCCAACCGACTTCAAGAAATTTTCCCGAGCTACACTGCAGTCTAAAACATTCCTTCCTTTCTGCTCTTTCTCTTTCCCAGGTGGCTGACCTAAATCATGGTCTGACAATGCTCTTGACCTTCTTTGTCTCCCTCCCATTTTCTCTCATAGACATTTACTTCAGTCAACTCTTGGATGGCTGTCTGTCTTGGTATGTGCTTCTCAGAAGACCCAGACTAACATAGTCACACCACTACCTAGAAGCTGAGCTAAAATTTGTGCTATAGAGTACCTAGCTCCAAATCCAGTCTACTTAGCTACTCACAGATGACCTCCATTCACATTTACAGATTTTCTACCCACCTTTAGTCCATCATTCTCCATCCACACAAGGCTACTATCCATTTCCATTCATTGCTTTCCATTTTTAATGCCTTCCAAACACTCTCTCAACATGTAAGTTACTTTCCAAGGTCAATCTCAAATACTTTGAAGCTTTTTTAAAAAGTAACTTAACCTAACCTAATCTTCACTTCACTGTATCTCTTCCTGTGCTTTTATTAGTTTAGGGAGAATTTTTACATTTTGTGTAAAATAGTGCCAAAATATGTGTTAGTTACATTCTCTTTCTATTATTCACTTCCTGTGAAACTTTTTTTTTTTTTTTTTTTTTTGGTTTTTTTCCAAGGCAGCACCCGCGGCATATGGAGGTTCCCAGGAGACTAGGGGTCCAATCGGAGCTGCAGCTGCCAGCCTACACCACAGCAATGCAGGATCCAAGCCACGTCTGCAATCTATACTACAGCTCACAGCAATGCCGGATCCTTAACCCACTGAGCAAGGCCAGGGATCGAACCTTCAACCTCATGGTTCCCAGTCGGATTCATTAACCACTGAGCCACGACAGGAACACCACTGAGACTTTAATTATGTTTCCTTGTGACATGGTGACATTTGTGCTTCACTTTAAGTAGCTATAAATAGAAACATTTTCAAAGCTGAAAAAATAATATTGATAGTGATTAGGTCTTATGAGACTTGAAAATACCTACTATAGCATTTGTTTTGAAATAATGGTTTTGGTTTTTATTCATAAGGATTTCTATAGTATCAGTGATGTAACTTGCCTGATATTAGTGGTCAATTATAAGATTCCTAAACTAGCTGTTTTTTAAAACTGATCATCCATCTTTCCCTCCCTCTCTCTCTCTCTCTGAATAAATACCATATGCATCCATTTTTCTTTTTCTTATTCAGTTGCTGTGTATATAAAGAACACAATATTTCCTTCGTACATGGTTACAAAGATAAGTTGATTCTTCTAAAAGTAATTTAGGGAGTTCCTGTCGTGGCTCAGTGGTTAATGAATCCAACTAGGAACCATGAGGTTGCGGGTTCGATCCCTGGCCTTGCTCAGTGGGTTAAGGATCCAGCATTGCTGTGAACTGTGGTGTAGGTTGCAGACGTGGCTCGGATCCCGCACTGCTGTGTCTCTGGCGTAGGCCGGCGGCTACAATTGGACCCCTAGCTTGGGAACTTCCGTATGCCGCGGGAGCGGCCCAAGAAATGGCAAAAAGACCAAATAAATAAATAAATAAATAAAGTAATTTAGATCTAGGCATTAAGCATCTATAGCTGCTAACATCATAAAAAGAAAAATGACTAGATGTTTTATTTCTTGATGGAACATGCAACTATGAAATAATCTTGTCAAAAAATAAAATGTAGGAGAAACTTAGTTTAGAATAAATCTTTAGATCCAAATGCTAATTTGATGAAAATATATATGACTAATGAACATGTCAAGTGACACTACAGGGATGCAATCAGTACCTAGGTTCTTTTTGCCAAAGTTTAAATTGTGACAAAAATAAAATTGAAGAGAATCTTTACAAAGATTTCAACAACATAGCAACAATTTTCAATGTGTGGTCCTTATTTTGATCCCAACTCAAACAAGTGTTAATAAAAATAACATATGTGAAACAATTTGAAACTTAAACATTTAAGCAGATATTCAATTTTAAAGAGCTATTGTAAATGTTCAAGTAATAAATGGCATTAAAGTTGTGTTTTAATTTTTTAAGAGACATTCTTTACAGATACATGCTAATATATTCATTGATGAAGGACTCTGGGTATATAGGGATTTATTGTGCTATTTTATTTTCTATATTTAAATATCCATAACAAACTGCCTAGTGTAATAATACAAGATAAAAAGAAAGATAATGACTGACTAGATAAGCAAAAAAAGCTAACTACCCTTTTTGCTGACTCTCATACTCAATTTTCGATCTTCTGTATTAGTCTGCAGTAGAGATTGGTCTATGTTAATTCCTACTTCAGTTATGAGGCCTCAGAGAATAGTCCCAACTACTAAATCATGAGCTTCTGCTTGTTCAGACATAATATAATATTATTATGTGAAAATTGGGATTAGAACAGCCAAGAGATTCTAAATACACCTGTTTTTGTCATTTTATTCCTAGATGTAATAGTGAAATTACTGTCAGAAAGTTTTTTTAAATGAGCAAAGAGTCAAGATAAAGATACTATATGATTTTGCAAAATAGCATTATAAAGACTGAGATATGCCTACTTTTATCAGAGGGAGAAAACTACTAAACAGACCAGGATACCTGTGATAGCAGCCAAAAGAGCCCATTTCTATTAAATAAGGCCAGTATTATTCTGAGCAATTTTTGCTGTTTGTCTCTTGTGTTTCAGACAAGGTGGACCATTTTTGTTATTATGCTGTCATGTGTTTGGATGCAAAGGGCAGAGCTTATTTATCATTACATCTCTCCACCAGCACAATTTTGTAATGTATAATTGATACTTAATAAATATGTGTTGAATAAATAAATAGAAAAATAAATTCATGTAGCTTTTACCTTACATTACAATCATTACCTTTTAAATTAACATCCTTCTGAGGGATGTGGTATTATGAACATTGAGCTATTAACTAAGTGCAATAGTTAGTTTCATCAGTTCTGTATTAATAGTCACTAGCTTCAGTGTCAAGGTTGTATTTTCTAAATATATCTTCATACTTCAAGGCTGTAGCTTATATGGAGTTTATAGCATCACACAGTATTGAGGAAAGAGTGTGGGTTTAAATCCCAGCTCAAGATAATCTTTACCATACTTGCCTATTTGCTCTTTCCTATGGTAACAGCTTTTTGTCTTCCATATCTTTTCCTGTTCTATTCTTTCTGCCCTAAGTACACTTTTTCCTTGTTTGTTTAGCCAACCCTTACTTTTCCTTGAAGACTCAACTCAGACCATCCTTCCTCCAGGAAGCCTTCTTTAAATATTTCTGGCCTGGGTGAGAGAATGCCTTTTTTTCTGTAGTAAGAGACACTTCAGGCTTGTCACCATAGAGCTTATAAGCCCTGCAACATAATCATCTATTTATTTGTTTCTCCTGCAGCCCTGGTTGCTACTCCTATTCCATCTCATCCCAGAATACACACACACACTCTCACCTACTCAATAATAAAATATCTAAGAATAAGATCTATGCCTAATTCTTTGTATTTTCAGAGACTGGAATAATTGATACTCAATAAATCTTGAGTATGATTTATTGATTTACTGATGCTCAGTAAATCTCTGCAGTTATTGATATGACCTAAAATTAAATAATTGTATGAAGTTGTTATTAAACTTTTCTTTCCCATGTAAGTGGAAAATTTTTCTTTGTCATGAGATAAAACAAATACCTCAAGATTGTATGATGCATATTGGCATTGAAAGGAGAGTAACCTTGACAACCAGTCTGATATCACAGTTACCTGGAATGTAAAGAAAGACTCTACCTAACGGTAAAAGGATCCATACAATAAGAGGATATTACAGTCATCAATATATATGCCCCTAATATAGGAGCATCCAGATACCTACAACAAATACTAACAGACATAAAAGGAGAAATTGATGGAAATACAATAATAGTAGGAGATTTTTCACACCCCACCCACATCAATGAATGGATCCTCTAGGCAGAAAATCAATTCAGCAACAGAGATCCTAAATGACACAATATAAAAGTTAGACTTAATTGACATTTCAGAACATTACATCCAAAAAAATCAGAAGACACATTCTTCTCAAGTGCACATGGAACATTCTCAAGGATCAATCACATACTGGGGCACAAAACTAACCTCAACAAATTTAAGAGTATAGAAATTATTTTGAGTGTCTCCTTTGAACACAATGGCATGAAGCTAGAAATCAACCACAGGAGAAGAAATGAGAAAAAACCTACTACATGGAAACTAAACAACCTGCTACTAAAAAACCAATGGTCAATGAGGAAATCAAGAAGGAAATTAAAAGATACCTCAAGACAAATGATAATGAAATCTGTAGGATGCTATAGGATGCTGCAAAAGCAGTACTTAGAGGGAAATTTGTAGTGATACAGGCCTTCCTCAGAAAAGAAGAAAAATCTCAAACTGACAACCTAACCCACCACCTGAATGAATTAGAAAAAGAACAACAACAACAAAAAAACTAAAGTCAACAGAAGGAAGGAAATCATAAAGATCAGAGAGGAAATCAATAAAATAGAGATTCAAAAAACAATAGAAAAAAATCAATAAAACCAAGAACTTACCTTTCTTTGAAAAGGTAAGCAAAATTGACAAACCTCTGACCAGACTCACCAAGAAAAGGGGAGAAAAAACCCAAATAAACAAAATAAGAAATGAAAAAGGGGGAAACAACCCAAATGTCCATCGACAGATGATTGGATTCGGAAGATGTGGTATATATACACAATGGAATACTACTCAGCCATAAAAAAGAATGACATAATGCCATTTGTAGCAACATGGATGGAACTAGAGAATCTCATCCTGAGTGAAATGAGCCAGAAAGACAAAGACAAATACCATATGGTATCACTCATAACTGGAATCTAATATCCAGCACAAATGAACATCTCCTCAAAAAAGAAAATCATGGACTTGGAGAAGAGACTTGTGGTTGCCTGATGGGAGGGGGAGGGAGTGGGAGGGATCGGGAGTTTGGGCTTATCAGACACAACCTAGAATAGATTTACAAGGAGATCCTGCTGAATAGCATTGAGAACTATGTCTAGATACTCATGTTGCAACAGAAGAAAGGGTGGAGGAAAAATGTAATTGTAATGTATACATGTAAGGATAACCTGACCCCCTTGCTGTACAGTGGGAAAATAAAAAAATATATATTAAAAGTAAAAAAAAAAAATGAAAAAGGGTAAATCATAATGGATACTGCAGAAATACAAAAAACCATAAGAGAATGCTATGAACAATTATATGCCAACAACTTTGACAACCCAGAAGAAATGGACATCTTTCTAGAGACCTATGCCAACACTGAACCAAGAAGAAATAAAATACATCACCTGATTAGACAGATCACTAGGAATGAAATGGAATATGTCATAAAAGCACTCCCTACAAATAAAATTCCAGGACCAGAAGGCTTCACAGACAAATTATACCAAACATACAAAGAGGAAGTTATACTCATCCTCCTTAAACTTTCCAAAAGGTTGAAGAAGCAGGAATACTCCCAAAGACATTCTATGATGCCACCATCACACTAATACCGAAACTAGACAAAGATACTACCAACAAAGAAAACTATAGGACAATATCATCATCTAAAATTCAACAAAATTTTAGCCAACCAAATCCAACAATATATAAAAAAGATTATACACCTCAATCAGGTGGGATTCATCCCAGGTGCACAAGGATGGTTCAACATATGCACATCAATCAACATCATACACCACATTAATGAAAAAAGAGTCAAAAACCACATGAGCATCTCAGTAGATGCAAAAAAACATTTGAAAGAGTCCAACATCCATTCATGATAAAAACTCTTAACAAAGTGGGTATAGAAGGAACATACCGTAACATAATCAAAGCCATTTATAGCAAATCCACAGCAAATATAATATTCAATGGAAAAAGCTGAAATCTTTCCACTAAAATCTGGAACAAGACAAGGATGCCCACTCTCACCAATTTTATTCAAAGTAGTATTAGAAGTCCTAGCCACAGCAATCAGGGCAACAAAAGAAAAAAAAAGATGTCCAAATTGGAAGAAAAGAGCTAAAACTGTCACTGTATGCAGATGACATGATACTATGTAGAGAAAACCCTAAGGTCTCAATCCAAAAACCTCTTGAACTGATCAACAAATTCAGCAAAGTAGCAGGATATAAGATTAACATTCAGAAATCAGTTGCATTTCTGTACACTAACAATGAAATATTAGAAAATTAATACAAAAGTAAAATACCATTCAAAATTTCACCCCAAAAATCAAATACCTGGGAATATACCTGAACAAGGTGGTGAAAGATTATATGCTAAGAGCTATAAAACATTAATCAAGGAAATTAAAGAGGATTCGAAGAAATGGAAAGATATCCCATGTTCCTAGATTGGAAAAATTAATATTATAAAAATGGCCATACTACCCAAAGCAACCTATCAACTTACATATGACATTTTTCACAGAACTAGAACAAACCATCCAAACATTTATATGGAACCACAAAAGACCCAGAATTGACAAAGCAATCCTGAGGAACAAACACCAAGCAGGAGGCATCACTCTCCCAGACTTCGGGTGCTATTACAAAGCCACAGTCATCAAGACAGTGTGGTGCTGGTACCAAAACAGACAGACAGACCAATGGAACAGAATAGAGAACCCAGAAATAAACCCAGACACCTATGGTCAATTAATCTTTGACAAAGGAGGCAAGAATATAAAATAAGAAAAAGACAGTCTTTTCGGCAAGCATTGCTGGGAAACCTGGACAGCTGCATGCAAATCAATGAAACTAGAGCACACCCTCACACCATACATGAAAATAAACTCAAAATGGCTGAAAGACTTAAACGTAAGACAAGACACCATCAAACTCCTGGAAGAAAACATAGGCAAAACATTCTCTGACATCAACCTTACAAATACTTTCTCAGGTCAGTCTCCCAAAGCAACAGAAATAGAAGCAAAAATAAACCAATGGGACCTAATAAAACTGACAAGCTTTGGCACAAAAAAGGAAACCAAAAAGAAGACAAAAAGACAACTTACAGAATGGGAGAAAATAGTTTCAAATGATGCAACTGACAAGGGCCTAATCTCTAAAACATACAAGCAGCTTATACAACTCAACAATAAAAAATCCAACAACCCAATGGAAAGATGGGCATAGAACCTGAATAGACATTTCTCCAAGGATGATATACAGAGGGCCAACAAGCACATGAAAAAATGCTCAACATCCCTGATTACAAGAGAAATGCAAATCAAAACTACCTCAAGATACCACCTTACACCAGCCAGACTGGCCATCATTAAGACGTCCACAAACAGCAAATGCTGGAGGGGGTGTGGAGAAGAGGGAGCCCTTCTACACTGTTGGTGGGAATGTTAGGTCATACGACCACTATGGAGAAGAGTATGGGGGTACCTTAGAAATCTATACATAGAACTACCATATGACCCAGCAATCCCACTCTTGGGCATATATCAGGACAAAACTTTCCTTAAAAAAGACACATGCACCCGCATGTTCATTGCAGCACTATTCACAGTAGCCAAGACATGGAAACAACCCCAGTGTCCATCGACAGATGATTGTATTAGGAAGTGGTATATATACACAATGGAATACTACTCAGCCATAAAAAATAACAAAATAATGCCATTTGTGGCAACATGGATGGAACTAGTGACTCTCATATTGAGTGAAATAAGTCAGAAAGAGAAAAAAAATACCATATGATAGCCCTTATATCTGGCATCTAATATATGGCACAAATGAACCTGTCCACATAAAAGAAAATCATGGCCTTGGAAAATAGACCTGTGGTTGCCAAGGGGGAGGGAGAGGAAGTGGGATGGATTGGGAATTTGGGGTTAATAGATGCAAATTATTGCCTTTGGAATGGATTAGCAGTGAGATCCTGCTGTGTAGCACTGGGAACTATGTCTGGTCACTTATGATGGAGCACGATAATGTGAGAGAAAAGAATGTATACATGTATGTGTAACTGGGTCACCATGCTGTACAGTAGAACAAAAAATAATGTATTGGGGATATACAAAAAAGCTAAAATTAAAAAAAAATAAAAATGTATGGCCCACAAGCATTTGAAAAATGCTCAACATCCCTGATTATAAGAGAAATGCAAATCAACACTATCACGAGATACCACCAGACACCAGTCAGAATGGCCATCATTAAGAAGTCCACAAATAACAAATGCTGGAGAGGGTGTGGAGCAAAGGGAACCCTCCTGCACTGTTGGTGGGAATTTAAATTGTTACAACCACTATGGAAAACTGTATTGAGGTAGAAATACATAACATAATTAGAAAACTATACATAGAACTACCATATGACCCAGCAATCCCACTCTTGGCCATATGTCTGGACAAAACTTTCCTTGAAAAAGACACGTGTACCTTCATGTTCATTGCAGCTCTATTCACAATAGCCAAGACATGGTAACAACCTAACTATCCATTGACAGATGATTGGATTAAGGAATGGTATATATATTAAAAAAAAAAAAAAAAAAAGCTTTGGAGTTCCCGTCGTGGTGCAGTGGTTAACGAATCCGACTAGGAACCATGAGGTTGTGGGTTCGATCCTTGGCCTTGCTCAGTGGGTTAAGGATCTGGTGTTGCTGTGAGCTGTGGTGTAGGTCGCAGATGTGGCTTGGATCCCATGTTGCTGTGACTCTGGCATAGATCGGTGGCTACAGCTCCAATTAGACCCCTAGTCTAGGAAACTCCATATGCTGTGAGAAGTGGCCCTAGAAAAGGCAAAAAAAAAAAAAAAAGAAGTGGTATATATACACAATGGAATACTACTCAGTCATAATAAAGTACAAAATAATGTCATTTGTAGCAACATAGATGGAACTAGAGATTCTCATACTGAATGAAGTAAGTCAGAAAGAGAAAGACAACTACCATATGATATCACTTATATCTGGAATCTGATATATGGCACAAATAAACCTTTCCACAGAAAAGAAAAATCATTGACTTGGAGAACAGACTTGTGGTTGCCGAGGGGGGGGGAGTGGGATGGACTGGGAATTTTGGGTTAATAGGTGCAAACTATATCATTTAGAATGTATGAGCAAGGAGATCTTGCTGTATAGCACTGGGAACTATATGTAATCACTATGATGGAACCTGATGGAGGATAATGTGAGACAAAGTATGTATGTATGTATGTGTGACTGGGTCACCTTGCTGTACGGTAGAAAATTGACAGAACACTGTAAACCAGGTATAATGGAAAAAATAAAAATCTTAAAAAAAATTACCCGGCATGATTTAGTGTGCATCAAATGGACCTAGCCTTCCCACTTGTAAATAACATCCTGGCTGTGACACAGTGCCTGAAAAAAACATAATTATCCATTCCTATGTTTTGGTAATAAATGCTACTGTTACAGCAAAAAGTTAATTTACAGAGGAAACTTGTTTGATAGCATTTAAGTAATGAACAGAAGTCAGATAAATTTGAAGAGAGGAAATGGATTCCAAATATATAGAGAAAGTTCCCAAAAGCACTATGAGGATACACCTCTAATAAGTTTTTCCTGGATTGTGGTAGGGACTAAAGATAAACTTACTGAGTTTAGAGTTCTGAGGCTAAAATACAAGGATGACTGTAAAGAATTTTAGCACACTTGTGTTTTGAGAATATAGCAGATACTCAGTCAAAGTTAACACTTATAACTTAATTATCAATAATGATGTCTCAAATATTACACAGACTTATTCTCAAAGGACTCCAAATATATTACTTCATTGACATTGTCTGATTTGTACTTGAAACCTTGAAGCAGTAGAGGGTGTTATCTCCTTTTAACACAAAAGCAACTCGAACTGCAGCAGCAACAATACCAGATCCTTAACCCACAGAGCCACAGAGGAACTTCTCTATTTAGTTTTTTGTGTAGTTAAGGTTGATTTGAATCAATGTATAATCAAAGATTTAAGAAATTATTGATTATGAATAGGTTAAATAAACTATCCAAGGTAGTAAATAATTAGAAATATTTACATTTAGAAAAATTAGTAAATTATTATTAAATTAAACAAACAGAACAGACTCACAGACATAGAAGGCAAACTTGTGGCTACCAAATGCGAGAGGGAAGGTGGGAGGGGCAAATTGAGGGTCTGGGATTAACAGAAACAAACTACTATATACAAAATAGATAAGCAGCCAGGATTTACTGTAGAGCACAGGGAATTATACTCATCATCTCATAATAACCTATAATGGAACCTAATCTGCAAAAATACTGAATGACTATACTGTATACCTGCAACTAACACAATATTGTATATCAACTACATTTCAGTAAAGATTCAAAACCTGAATTTCATCAGTGCTACTGAACAGATATATAAAAAACAGACACATGCATTTATACATATAAATATGGGATTTGATAGAGAAACAGGTGGAGAGAGAGGGTAGAGTGCTCTCTGTGTGGGATACTGCAAGCACAGATGGAGATAATAGTCCAATAAAAGAAATATGGACACTTTTGTAGAACAAAGAAAGTGATGCACTGTAAAGTCAAGAGTTACTTCAGAAAGTCTAGGGTGGGAGAAGGAAATGAACCAAGTTACCCTAGCTATTTAAAAAGTTGTTTTTTTTAAATTTTAAAAATCAGTTTTGTGGAGCTCTGTTGTGCCTCAGCAGTAATGATCCTGACCGGTATCCATGAAAATGGGTTCAATCCCTGGCCCCACTCAATGGATTAAGGATCTGGCCTTAGCATGAGGTATGGTACAGTTTTGCAGATGCAGCTTAAGATCTGGTGTTTCTGTGGCTGTGGTGAAGGCTGGCAGCTGCAGCTCCAATTTGACCCCTAGCCTGGGAACTTCCATATGCTGTGGGTGTGGCCCTACAAAATTAATAATCAGTTTTGTTATTTTATTAGTTTATATCTAATATCATCACTTTACCAAAAAACAAACATATTCAAGAGCATAATCTCAAATTAGAGTTGGACAAATGGCAGCTACTTTTCTATATCTCTTAAAACTCTCCTAAGTTATAATATTTTAATAATATCAGAGCCCCCAAATTGTAAATTTCCATGGTTTGTTGAGTCTGGTCTATTGAGCCCAGTCTCGACAAGTAACATCTGAACATCTGTGTCGCTGTTCCCACACATCCCAGCTTCATTTCACATTTTAATTTTGCAACATGTGGTTCATGCTTCTTTTCACCTCTGCATAAAATGAGGTAGCCTGTCATTTTAACTGTTCATCTCTCAGGGTATTTTTGTCACTCAGTAAATATTACTTAAAGCAGAAGGTAATAGTTTTCAAATACCTACTTGTAGAACGTAGCATACATTGGCTATTTGGATAAACATGAAAGCTGATTTTGTTATATTCATTTTGAGTTTCTTTTAAGGTGAGAAGCAAAATTGAGGCCTCCTGTCATGGTTCAGCAGTAAAAAATCCAACAAGATCCCTGGCCTTTCTCGGTGGGTTAAAGGCTCCAACGTTGCTGTGAGCTATGTTGTAGGTCACAGATGTGGCTCAGATTGGCGTTACTGTTGCTGTGGTGTAGGCTGGCAGCTGTATCTCTGATTTGACCCCTAGCCTGGGTGAGGCCCTAATAAGGACAAAAAAAAAAAAAAAAGAAAAGAAAAGGAAAAGTGAGTTCAGCCATCTTTCCATATTCAGACCTGGTTCTTTCTAAACTTTCTGTCCAACATGTAATGATCTGTCCTGTTCTGTCTTTAGGTTTTCTCTTTTTTCTTTTTCCCTCGGCTTGTACTTTCCTGGGTGTCTTATGTCTGCATATTTTCTAAAATGAATATTTCACTACTGCAGAAAGTAAATCCTTTTTTAAAATACTGGAGTTTTGCAAGGCAATTTTTTAAATATAATTTTTCTATGTAAACATGATATTTGTGGGGAAAGCTTAATTACAGGAAACTGGGTGGAACAAGTCTACTTAATAAGAACAAATAAAACATTAGGCTTTTTCAGCTTGGAAGCATAGAGTATAAATAGTGACATGTATTCATTTCATAAATACTGATTATCTTTTATATAATTTCAGATTCTGTATAGGTTTTGACCTATGGCAGTTAATAAAAGAAAAACAATTCCTGCTGTCATAGAGCTTGGATTCAAGTATCAGTAAATAGTATAATATTTCTGGTCAAAAGTTTAGAGGGTATAAAGTGTATATAATTGGGAACAGGGGTATTTGAGAAGAAAAGAATACAAAATTAGAAATACAATGTTGGGAGTTCCTGTCGTGGTCCAGTGGTCAACGAATCTGACTAGGAATCATGAGGTTGAGGGTTCGATCCCTGGCCTTGCTCAGTGGGTTAAGGATCACGCATTGCTGTGAGCTGTGGTGTGGGTTGCAGCCAAGGCTCAGGATCCCACTTTGCTGTGGCTCTGGCATAGGCCGGCGGCTACAGCTCCGATTAGACCCCTAGCCTATGTCGCAGGTGCAGCCCTAGAAAGGACAAAAAAAAAAAAAAAGAAATACAATGTTGGATATATAACTAATAACTAAATGCTTATTTAAAACTAGAAAAATTCACAAAATTAAAAAATAAAGCTGATATATGCTGCAGGCATTATAAAATTCAGGAAAATTATAACAATACTTATGCTAATTAACTGACATACCTCTATAGTACTTTGCTCCCTAAAGTTTTGGCTGTGCATTTTTTATAACTTTTTCATACTTTAATGCTTTTATACCATTTTCTGTAGAGAGTATAGAAAAAAACTCAGGCTTTTTGCCTAGAATGCCTGAAGTAAGTTTGTTTTATTACTGATAATTTAGAAAATTTCAGTTTCACAATTCACTGAGAAATGTAATGCTAGGTACAACTTATAAAAGGATGAAGAATACATGATTCTTTACATACTGACCTACTCTGTAACACACCTACAGGTTCATTCTGTAAAAATTCAGGAATTTTAATCCTTTCTATTTCATGCAAATGAAAAAAGCTATTTAGTGTGCATTTATAGTAATAGATTATTATGTATTATTGGGTATGCGTGCAATAAATGAATTTTTTCTTTATTTAAATTCAATAATTTTTTCATTGAATAAGCAAAAGAAAGAACTAATTCTTCTACTTAAATGTTTATATGTTTGATTATTGGGAGAAGTTCTCACATACTACATTCCAAACCTGTTTCTCCTGTACAACCATGTATTTCTAGTGCTCGGTTCTATAGGACTCATTCATCTCACAGTAGGACTCCCAACCATGCACATAACTGTGCATAACCATGCATACCACATGAGCTTTGGCACCATGGAAGGCAAGCATTAATTTCACTCTTTGTGGAAGGGAACATGAACCACATTTGTCTTGTTAAACACAAACTAAACATATTGTCAATGCAATTTTCACTTAGCTGAATTCACCCTTAACTGGATTCTGGGACATGAGTGTGTTCAAAGGAAAGTTGGAGTGGAAAGAGGCAGTTGTCCTATGCTATTGTGGCTAAAAGTCTACTTTTGCAAATTTTACAAAAGCATTGCTAGAGCTCTTTGTGGAGCTTGGGAAGAGGCTTGAACAAGTGAGAGGCTCTGAGGTTTCAGCTACATTAGATTTACTGTAAATCTGTTTTTTTTTTTTTTTTTTTTGGTCACAAATAAATTAAACAAAGCTGTTTTATTTCTCTAGAGCTGATATTTCCAGAGATATAGCATTAATCTTACATATCTAAGGTAAATTCAGTCATATCAAGTAGTATCATTCACTTAACTTAATCTCTTCCTGCATAGAGCTCTCTGGAAGTGAACTTTTACATTAGAAGAATATGGATCCAAAATTGTCCTCTTTCCACACTAGACTCCACTGAAGGTTACATTTCACTTGTTTCCCATTGTCGTACATTTGCACTCATTGTTGCTGCATGTGGTGTCCACATTTGCACTATATCTACCATCCAAACCTGTTTTGAAACCTGGTGGCTCACTTTCAGTCATTTTCAAGCTTCTCTCAAATATTTTATTTTATTTATTTTTTATTTATTTATTTATTTTTTTTGTGTGTGTCTTTTTGCTTTTTCTAGGGCCTCTTCCCACGGCATATGGAGGTTCCCAGGCTAGGGGTCTAATCAGAGCTGTAGCCACCGGGCTATGCCAGAGCCACAGTAATGTGGGATCTGAGCTGCATCTGCAACCTATACCACAGCTCACGGCAATGCCAGATCCTTAACCCACTGAGCAAGGCCAGGGATCGAACTCGCAACCTCATGGTTCCTAGTCAGATTCGTTAACCACTGAGCCACGACGGGAACTCCCTCAAATATTTTAGAAATAATTCAGATGTTTTCCTTCACCACAATGAGTATTGCTGATAGTAACATGCTGCCTGTGAGCTTACCCACCACCCCCATCCCACCATCCCCATCATATTCATAAATGAATATGTCTAAGAAGCTCATAGACTTTCTGGTCTTTGCTGTGAGATACTCTCTTTGCTCTTAGATCCCCTTTAACCTATCAGAGTTTCTAATACCTTTATTCCTCTATGTCTTGGCCTAGAAGTTTGGATACTGGGTGCTCATATCTGCTTAATTTTACCATTTAGATTAACCTTCTTTCATAGACAAGTCAAATTTTTATCTCCTTATAGAATAAATCTAAGTCTTAGGATGCATCCTACACTCTTTCCAATTCTGTCTATGCTTAATAGTAAAGATTTAAGAAATTGAAAATCAATTTTTCTGTGAATCACCTACCTTTGCAATTGAAAAGTCCTGATTACAAGATATGTTTTTCTGCCATTAATTAAACAGTGTCTATGGGGCAATTCAATGTATTTTTTCTGGACGTTAAATACTTTCTCTATTAGGTAATGAATGACACTGGAACAATTAGTGGGGTGCCATGGGACCATAACACAATGTGCCCATAAACATGTCTCTGTTTAAAATTTCTAAGCCTTATCCTGCTATGATTAAAAGTGATAAAAATTAGAAATTTTAATAAGTACTACTATATTAAATATTGTACAAGAAGATGCCTTTAAAAATATTTCAATGAGAAAAAATCATGCAGATACATTTTAAATGTATGACATGAAATACTATTTCAACTAGATAATAGCATTGAAAAGACTTGTTTTTATCAAAATTAAAATATCTTTGTTCTGATTATAAAATCACTTCATATTTATTTTTAAAATATCATATAATACATCATAAATTGCCCATAATTCTAATATTGAAAGATAATACTAGTATTTCATGCTTTTATTCAAAACTTGAAGAATTGCTTAGTTTGAGAGCAAGTATAGGGGAGAAATGAAAATAAATTTACAAATTCCTACAGAAGTTTACAAATGAAAGTCATGAATCTATAAATGGAAATGGAATATGTTTTACCATAAATAATGACCACCATGACTTTTCTTTAGCTTCTATTGACAATGCAGTCCTGGGCTGATCCATGGTCAACATAAAATGGTTATTCAGCAAAGCTCTGAGGAATATGATAAAAGAGATTATTTGAAAGTATCAGAGTGATGACTTATTCACAGAGGGGGATTCTTTTTACAACTCAAGTTGGAAATTGCCTCCAAATTCCAGAGTAATTTATATAACTTTTCTATTGTCTCAGGCAAAGATAAAATGAAGAGAGAAAATATGGGTGCCATGCAATGAGATAGGAAAGAAAAAATCCTGGGAAATCTGGCAGATGTCTTGGGCACTTTAAAAAATGTATTTTGTATATATACCACATCTTCCTAATCCAATCATCTGTCGATGGACATTTGGGTTGTTTCCATGTCTTGTTTGTTACAAATAGTGCTACAGTGAACATGCGGGAGCCTGTGTCTTTTTCAAGGAAAGTTTTGTCTAGATATATCCCCAGACTGGGATTTCTGGGTCATGTGGTAGTTCTATGTATAATTTTCTAAGGTACCTCCATACTGTTCTCCATAGTGAGGTATATATACACAATGGAATACTACTCAGCCATAAAAAAGAATGAAAGAATGCCATTTGCAGCAACATGGATGGAATTAGAGACTCTCATACTGAGTGAGGTAAGTCAGAGAGAGAAAGACAAATACCATATGATATCACATATCTGGAGTCTAATATAGGGCACAAATGAACCTTTCCACAGAAAAGAAAATCATGGACTTGGAGAATAGACTTGTGGTTGCCGAGGGGGAAGGGGAGGGAGTGGGATGGATAGGGTGCTTGGGGTTAATAGATGCAGACCGTTGCCTTTTTAATGGATTAGCAATGAGATCCTGCTGTGTAGCACCGGGAACTATATCTAGTCATTTATGATGGAGCATGATAATGTGAAAAAAGAATGTATACATGTGAGTGTAACTGGGTCACCATGCTGTACAGTAGAAAATTGACAGAACACTGTAAACCAACTATAATGGAAAAAAATAAAAATCATTAAAAAAGAAAAATATATTTTGGAGGACAAACATTTTCATGTTTCAGCATTGCACAAATCTCTAGAGAAGTAACAAATTAAGAAAGGCAGTAAATTGAGATTTAGCAGCATAGTTGATGACAACCCTGAACTCAAAGTCTGACTTTGTACAGTTGTAAAAAAAATATTGAAAAAATATCGCTCACATATTTATATAAAAGCCCAGAAACGCAAAAATGCCTGCTCCAAAATAGTCTGGAAAGACAAGTAGAATAAAAAACCAAGCCTTGTCATGATAATGGTGAGAAGGTGTCAGCAAAGCAGGACGGTAATAATCCTTTTCCCTTCCACTAGTTTTGGGTGTTAAAATTTCCTTACGTAAAATTAAAATTAGTATCACACACTATGAAACATTTATAGGGCAAACGATGTATAATATAAATGTATGATAACTACATAATGTAGAGAGTAAACCTAAGAAAATGTAAGTCAGAGCAGAGTGAGTATGGTCTGAAGGTTTTGTGGAAAATATCTTAAAACAAGTGTTATTTGAAGAGGACCTGAGAGTTAGAGAGAACTGATCACTAAAATAGCTTTAGAAGGCTTTCAAAACAGAAACGACAAAATTAAATTGTACAGATGAGCATGTTGTGATGTGAAACAAGAGATACATGACAGATAGTGAGAAAGAAAATAGGCAGATAAGGTGACTCAAGCAATTTTCATATAGTGAGAAAAAATAGTATTAGTGTTGAGTTTAATAGGTCAGTATTTTACTCTTAGACCTTATCTTAACCTTCTAGTTGATTTTAGGCAAATCTCTTATTTTCTTTCTCTGTAAAATATTGTTAGACATGGCAGTTCTAAAATATGATGTACATGATAATAAAAACTAAAATGTATTAAATGCTTACTCTGTGAGCAGAGCATGCTTTTAGTATCCATTTCATACTTGCAATGTTATGAGATAGGCTGTGTTATTATTCCCATGTTAGATGTGGCAAAATTGATCATTGAAAAAATTATTCAAGTTTATTTTATAGCCGGTTGATTAGGGGAAAAAATGTGATGAAATGATACGATTTTAAGGAAAATGAGTCGGGGTACTGTGTGTAGGGAACAGTATATAGTGCTGGAAATTGTGTGGGGAAGCAGTCAGTTATGAGCATATTCTAGAAACCAACATATGGATAGATGAGAGATTAGAATTAGGAGGTGAAAGAGGGAACACAGAAAAATAAGCCTAGGAAACATTACAATGAGTCTTATTGAAAAATGGCCATGGATATAAAAGAGAAAACTGGCAGAATCTGGCTTTGGAGTCAGGAATGCCTGAATTTTACCGCAACTCTGACACTTTCTCTTTGCATCTTGAGAATGTGCTTACCCTCCTTAAAACTTAGTTTTCTCACCTATAAAATAAGAGTCAGGAAACCAACCATGTTTGAAGGATGAAATAGATATGATACAGTGTGCCAGTACTATCCCTGAAATTCCTTACTTGCTAGCCATTCAACATCATGCTGATGGAGGTTTGGAATTTTCATCAAAGCATATTATTAACTGAGATACTAATGATACCATTTTATTATGTGTAATATTAAACATTTACTAAGCATCTCTTAAAAGCAGTCTACTGCTAACTTTGGGAAAATACAAAGAAGCTGACCCTTTAAATTAAAAATCTACCAGCAAAGATAAGAAAAGTGCATAAAGAGAAAACAAAAAATTTAAACCACCATATGATAATGTAAAAAGAAGTACAAAGTACAGTGAGAATTGAGAAATGAAAGAATATATTTCTGGCCAATGAATGAGGATCATAATGCCATGATGTAATGCTTGGAAAATGAGTAGAATTTCAACTATAGAGTTGGAATCATACCAGGTTTTGGACTAGAGTGAGAAAAGACACATTAATAGGGAAATGACAAGATTACTCTCTCTGGTTAAGGTGGTGAGTATATATTAGGGGAAAAATAGAGGGAGAATTATACATAATTTGTAGATGGTTTTGAGTGAGAGGCCAGCATTGAATTTTACCCTTCAGGAAGCAGGGATGAAGTGATATTTTTAAAAGCAGAATGACATAATAAAATTGATGATGTAAGAAGACTAACAGGCTGGAAAAAATTGCAGTTGTGGTACTGTGGCAAGGTAATATAATAACTGGTGAACCCAAGATAAAAATAAAGCTATTTTTAGCCACATGCTTTAAAACAAGGATCCTTTATTTGAGAAAAAAAAATCAGCCCCTTATACATGTGTTTACTCTAAAGAGTGATCTGTTTTCTCCTTTATGACCCATTGTTTCTAAGAGTAAACCTAGAGTTCCAGACATATACTGATATCAAAATTTTAAGGAAGGGCTAATAAAGCTACAAGGAAAACCAGGAGTCTGGTGAGATTGGTGCATATGAATTTTATGTGGATAGTGTTTTGTTAAGTTGGGACTCTTCTTCCCACCCCCATCCCTGAGTATCTTGGTCCAGGTGTCATCTGTTGTTCTAAAAACATGTTATTCAGATGAGAGGAGACAAAGAAGGAAAGTTGTCCCATTTTAGCGTAGTTGTTCCTTCTCAGAAATCATGGGTTCAAGTCCCATTTTGTAGTAGTTCTATAATAACAGGCAAGCTGCATAATCTCTCTGTACTTCAATGTTATCATCTTTAAAATAGGGATAATACTTCATAGGGATATTGTGAAGCCTGAATGACAAAATATGCTGAATCAACTAGAAGGCTATCTGCCACAGGGTAAATATTAAATGATATTTTGCTTCCGTTGTCTTTATCCATTATAATATTCAAGGATATGTTAATGATAATTCAGACCAGAATGTTTAGCTGTAAAACTGAAAAAGGTTAAGAAAAAATATTATTTTGGTAACAGAATAAGATAATAAGATAATACGGAACAAATTAAAAAAAAAAATAGCCCTCAAACTCATAGAACTGCTAAAAAAAAAAAAAAAACCATCAAAACAAACAGTCCTAAAAAATCTTCCAGTTCTAAAATCGGCAAAAATAAAAATTTGTGATTGGGGTAAGTGCTTGGAAATGGAGCCATAGATAGGTACTGACTGTGGGATGCAACATAGTTCGCTAAGTAAAATGAAATAGAAATAAATTAGAGGATGGAAGAGAGTCTTGAATAACATCTAGATGTACAAGATACATTAAGAAAATAGAAAAAAGAAGGGAACATAGGATTAAATGAAAGCCAAAAATAGGCTATTTCGAAAGCCCAGGTGGAGTTCCTGTTGTGGCTCAGTGGTTAGCAAACCCAACTAGCATCCATGAGGATGCAGGTTCGATTCCTGGCCTTGCTCACAATGGGTTGACTATCTGGTGTTGCCGTGAGCTGTGATGTAGGTCACAGATATTGCTTGGATCCTGCATTGCTGTGGCTGTGGCATAGGCCGGCAGCTACAGCTATGATTCGACCCCTAGCCTGGGAACCACCATATGCCATGGGTGTGGTCCTAAAAAAAAAAAAAAAAAAAGCCCAAGTAAAAAAAAAATAAAATCTCCATGGTAATTTACATGGATTTCATGTTCATTGCTTCATGTTCAGAGAAATGGGAATTGAAAGTAAAAAATAAGTGGGATTGGAAATTACAAGTCTAATGATGTCCCTTGAATACACATCATTAGAGTTATGTGAAGCAGTCAGATATGGAGGAATATGTGGCCAATGGATAATAAGAAATAGAGGTTCAGTAGTCTTTGCAAAAGGGAAGTAGGCAGAATTTGGGTTTAATGGTAGCATTTGAAAGTTTTTTTTGTGGAATATTCTGGAGAAATAAATTTAAAAAAAGCAGTAGGCTAGAGCTTATTTGATACCGGATACCATGAATTTGCAGTGGGCAAGAGCCGCATGATTTTCTGTTTTGAATCTCTTACCAGTAAAGGACAAAGTAGACCAGGAGTTAATCCAAGGTTCAGAATGAATGCTCTCTGAGTTAAAAACCATGAGACAGCTTAGGGAGTAGCAAACATGGCATGAAAATAAGTGTTCACAGAGCAAGTTAGCACCTAAATAGTCTCTAGAGCTAGTCTTACTTCTTTTAAAATAGAACCAAGCAATATCCTGGCAGCATACATAATAGTGTCAGATGCCTGATGTTTTATAAGCCACTTGATTGTTTCTTAAAGTTGGCTTTAAGCCTGAAAAGAATAGGCATGTGGAGTCTAAGAGAGAACCAATAGCAGAAGAACTATAGCAATTAAATCCAGGTTTAGCCCACTGCTAACCCTTTCAGCTGTCTCAGCCTGACAGTCTGGATTTGGCAAGAGAGCAGCTCAGTCTGCTCCACCCTCTTGGCAAGGCAGCCATCTGGCCATTTGCACCTGTTTCCAACAGCCCTACTACTCCCATGAGCCCTATGTTGGTTTAAATGAAGTGGGAGCTAATGGGACTTGAATTACATGTGGAATGGGATGGAAATGTGTGAAAAGGAGGGCTAAGCAAAGCCAATTAGCTAGCCTGGAATAGATAAACTGAAATGAGTAATTGGAAAGAATGGCAGAACAAGGTTAGATGAAATAGCAACCAAGATGATGAATGTACTTTGAGAAAAGAAGTAGACAAGTTCATGGTCTGGAGGGAAAAAACAAAACTCCATCTGCCTATTCAAGTGGCTCCAGCTTCTCATTCATATTAAAGATAATTCTGAACTATGCTCTAGCAGCATTGCCGAAACAAATTGCTTCAGGGAACAGGCTTCCTCTCTCCTAACCTCCACTTGATGACTTTCAGTACTTAATGAGTGCTGTGGTGATGTCAGAGAAGCAGAATTTGCACCTAGAAGAGATTAAATTGAGAGTAGGGGAGGCTTCCCAAATAGCCTATCTTTTCTCCTTTCAGAAACAATGATGGTATTTTAATACAAAAATTGCCAAAATGGTCTAGATTTGAATTTTGCTTCATTTCACATACTGTTTTGATTTTTTGGAAACTCTTAGCATTACTTACTGTTTTAACCACACTTACTGCCCCACCTTTTACTTGAACTAGTTCACAAGAGCAAAATGTATGTCACATAATTAAAATTCCTTTTGTTTTCTGTAGAAATACTAAGAATTATATGATATGGTTATGCACCACACGTATTATATACATTACTATGATTCTGAAATTTCACAACTTTGTAATAGCTCTAACTATAAAATAATTAGCCTTAGATGCTCAGAATGTTAAGACCTTTGGAAATTAACTTGCCCCAGAAGTTAATCAGAAAAAAAAGAGTATATTAAAATTCTCTACCTGTGTGCACAGGTGTCTATGTTCAACTATATTTTCCTCGGAAAATACCTACATGTCTTAAATTTAAATTATTTTTGTTAATCAACATGTCTCCGAGCTAAACATTTCAAGAAAAAAAAATGGAACTGTTTTCTATGATTCCAAAGTTATGTACCAAATCCACCTTTGCCCTTATATTTACTGAGTTTTACTTCTTCACAAAATGCCAAGGAAAGAGTAAATAAAAGTATTTACTTTTCTAAAAGTTTTTACTTTTAGAAAAGTTCAGTTATGGCAAAATATAGAATTTTCATATTTTCAAATATTTTTTGTCCCCACATATTTACTCTATAACTCTTGTAAACATCTGGGCACTTATCAAATTAATCATTTTGGTACAATGAAACAGTTTTAGAAGTTGAAAGGAGCAAGTTTCAGTAGATGTGGATGTGGAAGAGTTTAATGTCAGATACTGCAGATCGTGGGTTATAGCGCTGGTGATTTTATGTCTATCCTCACATTCTGTTTCTGTACTTCAAGTCTCCACCTCTAAAGATTTTTATGTGGGTATCACAGTGGCATATGACAAAAGTCAGGGAAGTTAACAAAAAGTCATACAGTGGTTTTCTTGGGGGGTAGTTTGAGACATAAATGTTGCTTACAAATGTTGCTTTGTTTTTGTCCTTCATATGAATTCCTGATAGACATTTAATACATACAAGGAAAAAGAGAACTATTGAAGCTTATGGAAGCCATTATCATAAAGAAAAACAAATTATTTTAACGTCAGGAATCTTCCTCCTAGAGATTATCTTCCTGTTATCATTTACACACACACACACACACACACACACACACACACACACTTGCTAACTTGACGCTTTTCTTCTTTTAAATTGGCGTAATGTTTTTATCAATGACTTATAAAAAGAAGCTTTTGATTTAGAAATGATAGCAGCCACCTAAGAAAAAACTCATTTATCCACTGTAAAGATCTCAGAATAACCCTACTCTATCTGGGACACTCTGCAGAAGGAAATAAAATGAGATTAACTTGGCTAAATGCCAAGAGGCAGCAGTAATTAGACAAGCCCTGAAGAGATGCCAAACCTTCTACACTACCAGAAAAAAAGTGAAGAGAAAAGCTGAGATGGCAACAACGTGAACACTGCATTTGAATTTCACATGTTTTTCAAGATCCAAAGATTTCATTAACATTAGAGAGAATTTAGGATAAGCTATGTATACTTGTTTAGAGGTAAAGAGGCTTAAATTCAGGTTTGAAAGACGTTAATGTAGACTTCTAGGTTAATTGGGATACTTAAATGCAGAATATATGAATTTTCTTTGTAAATTCTGGCTTATTTTCTGCAACCTCTCTCTTCTCTGTAATTGGAGATTTGAAACTCCCTCCCTTTAGCTGTTCTAAGAGATTATTTCTATGACATTAATGAAGAATTTGTAGAATTTTAACTTCACAAGAGCATGTTATGATTATCATCTTCATATTTCAAAAACTTCTTCCAGACACAAATTGGGCCTCAAAATAGAAGCAAAATAGAGACAAAGGATTAGTTGACTTGCAAATGAATTGGGGAATTATTTTAGAGAGACAGCTGTATATCTATCAGCATGTTAGATCATGTTATTTCAAGCACAGGAATAGCTTGAAGACAGTGAACAGAATTTAAAAATTAACTGCAGTAGCGCCAATCCTATTTTTGCCTCTGGGGAAAAGTGCAAGGTGGATATATTTAGTAGTGTTGCACAGAAAACGTCATTACCCCCATGTCTCCTGGTAATTGTACATCTCTTTCCTTCTCATTCTTCAAGCAAATAGAGACTTCACAAATGTATTTTTCTCTATCGTTCCACCAAAATTAATAGAAATCATAATGACGATGTTGATACTACAAAAAGAACAAGCATCCAGGGGATATAGATAAAGCACATAGGTTCACAGAGAGCTGCAACATCACAGACCCATGGCCAATATTTTGCAAAGCATACCAGAGGGTACCAAAAATGATGGCTTGATGAACCACAGTCATACAAAAACCTTAAAAACAAGGGCCTAAAAACATAAGAAAATACTATCCCAATATAAGTGATATGGAATAAGGTAGTGTTCTGACAAGAACTGTTTCATTAAGTGCACTGGTTAAGTGTTGTTGTCAGTTGTTTAGAACAGAGGAACTCAAGACTGAAGTCCAAATCCAGTGTGCAAACTCTTTACTTCATTCCATATGAGTATTTCGTAATCTCCCTCAACAAAATGTCATTTCCACAAGGTCTTAAATACCTCCTCTCTCTGTTACTAAATGTATCTCATCTATAAAACCAATGCTACTATTACTGTTAAGTTTCTAGTTCCCAATGTAGGAAAAAACAAGTAAAGAATACCCCTTTCCAAATTGTCTCTCAAAGCTTATATTTATTAGATATAGGGCATAACCAAAAAAAGAGAATACTTTTCTAAACTGAATTATAAAATATTATAATCAAGATTGTGGTGATGCAGCATATTGTAGAAGCCAAAGCTATTAGATGATACCCATTCCTACCTTTGGCACGTTTAGACGTTTAGACATATTTGGCAGCCACAAAGATTCAAAGTCCAGAAGTACTGTTTTTTCACTCCAATTTGCCATTAGGCAATTTCTTAGTCATGTTCTCTAGCCAGAGGTTTCTCTGATGCCACAGGATGAAAAGCATAATTGCCAATAAACACATCATTGATAACACCATCAACTCATTGCTTCTAATCGCTTGAGACAATTTCTTCCTTAAATCCCAATCCTCCTTTTGGACTAGGTCTTTTTCATAACCAATCAACTGATAAATGAAGCCTCACATTGTTTAGAAAACTATGCTTGTCATGGAGCCTACATTTGTCAGACCATCCCCCTAGAGAGTCCCATTCATCAGGCCTTGTCAAGTTGCATTACTCAGCCTCATTAATGCCACCTCACAGGCTGCAGCACTACATCCTGCCTGGAGCTGCCTGATAGACTGCTCTTCCCTGCACAGACTCCTAAGGGGCCCTTTGAGAAATGTTTTATTGAGGGCTCTGGTGAAGGAAATAGAACCTTAATGAAAGACATGCACCAGAGCATAATTAACTGTTACTGCAGCCCGCTGTTCCCATCAGAACTTTCCTCCATTCCTCACCTATGAGGATGATGGCTAACCTTTTCTTAACTGATTTCTTAACTGAAAATGCAGGTAATAGGAGAAACTATTTGAGGACAATTAGAGGAGAGGTGATTTCAAAAGCTGTTTCATTAGGAATGTTTTCTATTTTATTGGTTGAAAGAGGAACCTGTCCTTGATCTCCTAGTTAGTGTAGAATAAGGAAAACAGACCCAGGAGAATAGAAAACAAAGCCAGAACAAAGGCCAAAGATTGTCAAGAAAACCATGAAGCTCAAGAAGTAAATATTTATTTGAATTGCGACAAACATTGTTAGTAGAAGATCAAGATGTCGTAGATTTAAGCTATTTGTCATTGCAAATACGCAACATAGGAGTTTGAGTGGAGGATCATTTAAGACATGACAGTGTATTCTGGAATTAAAGGTGACAGGAAAGCAGAGATTGAGGACAACTGTGCTCTTTTACAAGGCTCTCTCCTGTTCTTTTCTTATTTTCCTAATGTTGACTTCTTTGAAAGAATTAAAATAATTGGAAAGGTTATTTATTTACACCTGCTTTAAAATGCTACACAGGCATGCGTATGTGCATGAGCACACACACACACACACACACTCCCCATTCAGCATTATTCCAGAATTATATGCATCTTCTTCTCTGGTCTAATTTCCTTTGAAGAACAGCAAAAGAAGTAAATGGCTTTTTTTTTTTTCACTTAAGCTATAAATCAGAGTCCTCTCAACTATGCTGGTATCTGAGGTTGTAGGGCTCCCTTTAGAATGACAGTGTCCAATTATAAGCAAACACTGGCTGTTATCCCCAAGGAAAAGAGAATTCAAAGGATCTGTGAGATAGCACATAGCAAAATAACCTGATGGTTTGATAACTTTTTGACATCTCAATGTTTATTTAGTGCTAATAGTGATAGGCTATATCCATGTCTAAGTGGAATTCATAATTTAAAAGGGCAAGTTTAAAACACCATGTGCTAAGCCTGGATAAAAGGAGTATGACTAGCCGGATGCTTTTAAAAAAATTATATGATTATCTGGAAAGCCCTGTTATCAAGATTTTTGTTGTTATTTATGGAAGAATATTACTTTTTATCCCACTTCTTAGGATCTCATATTTTTTTAATTCCTTAAAACTCTTCACTTAATATTTACATCTTCCTTATTAAAATTCCAAAATTCAAGTGCTCCCAAGTCTTAGAGTTTAAGTGTTTCATGGTAAATTCTTCCCTAACTTGAATCAAATAGCAGTGAAATTTCACCTGAGCTTACATGAAGCTATTCATGTTCTTTATCCACTTGATAGGAATATTGATACACTGAATTCCATTGTCTTTGATTATAGAACACTGACCCAGGTTTAGAAGGGGCATAATGTAATGTATAGTAAATGCCCTTCGTTACGTTTGTGAAATTGGAAAAGTGCTATATTCTGAAATATTTATCTCCAAGGAACTCAGTTAAGTGACAGTGAAACTATATTATATTCTACCACCTGATCCTGGTTTTTCTTATAATTAAGTTTACATGTTTAGGATTAGAAGTTTTGAGATAGAAACTTAATTCTTTTTTTTTTTTCCTGTAAGAAAGATCACTTCTGCCTTTTCTATTCTTTCCAGATCCAGTTCCTATCTAAAGAAGCCTCAGACTAGCCTTTAAAAGTATTACATGAAAGAGATTTTTAAGGATGAAATGTAAAAATTCTGAAAGAGATATGTAGACCTGAATCTGCGATTCTTCATAAAGCCAAGAGCTGCCTGTTTCGTAAAAACAGGACTAGTCATGTTTCACCCACTGACTAAATAAACTACAAGGAAGAATGCAGCCTGTCAGAGGTTATGGGTAGAAATAGTCACATATCAGGAATTTAAACTCTAGCCTGGGTCATTCCTAAGTAGATGAAGTTCACATCACACTATCCATGGTATGGAATGCTAACCTCAGAAGTCAGAATGAATCATTTCCATTGGTTCTTTATTGCTGTATAGCAAATTACCACAAACCTAGAGGTTTAAAACAATGTCTGCTTTTAAACTCACAGTGCTCTAGGCCAAAGACCGAGCCGACTCAGCTGGTTGCTCTGCTTGGGGTCATGCAAGGACAAAATCAAGGTGTCAGCTGGGCTGAGCTGTTATCTGGACATCCCAGGAAAGAATTTGCTTCCCAGTTCATTCAGGTTGTTGGAAGAATAAGTTCTTTGTAGGTATAGATTGGAGGTACTTGCTCCTTTTCTGCCTTTAATTATATCTGAAAAATTTCTTTGCCAGTGTTTCTGCCAGTGTTCAATCAGAGAAACAGAAAAGGAGACCTGCCTCAAGGGATTTATTGCAAGAATTGGCATAGGTGAGTGTGAGGGTTGGCTCGGAAAGTCTGAAATCTATAGGACAGCTTGGCAGGGAGAGCAGGCTGGAATGGTAGTCCACATACAGGATTTCTTCTGAGAAGTCTCAGTTCTGCTCTTAAGACCTTTCAACTGATTAAATCAGGCGCACTCAGACTAGCTGGGCTAATCTTACTTACTTAAAGTCAGCTCATTATGACTTTAATCAAATCTACAAATACCTTCAGAGAAACTCCTAGATTACTCTTTGATTGACTAACTAGAGACTATAACTAAGCCAAATTGGCGTATAAGTTAACCATTACAGCCCTGTAATATAACATAATCATAAGGTAACATCGGGAGATATGGGTCATGGGGCCCATCTAGAGTTCTGGCTACTATACAACTGAAGCTCCTTAGACACAAAAGAAATAAACCACTCTACAGAGAACCTCCCATGTCAGAGCAAGAACTTTAGATTCTCCGAAGAATCCTAATAAAAATGAACTCATGTTAAATAATTGTATATCAGATGAGGAAACTATCACCTTAAGGAAGAATTGGTGACATAGCAAGGAGAGGACTAACACCAAGAAATGGAAGCAACATTACAATCTAAAATAAAATATGAATACTCAATTGGTAAATGATTAAAACTTTTTTTCAAAGAATAGAAATCACAATGAAAGTACTAAACTGCCATAGATGAGCAGGAAAGTTTAGGGTAGGAAGAAATTCAACATTAAGAAATAAAATAGGAGTTCCCGTCATGGCACAGTGGAAATGAATTAAACTAGGTTTCGTTGTGGGTTTATCCCTGGCCTTGCTCAGTGGGTTCAGGATCTGGCGTTGCCATGAGCTGTGGTGTAGATCACAGACACGGATCAGATCTCGAGTTGCTGTGGCTGTGGTGTAGGACAGAATCTGTATCTCTAATTGGACCCCTAGCTTGGGAACCTCCATATGTCATGGGTGTGGCCCTAAAAATAAAAAAAAAAAAGAAAAGAAATAACCCCTCAATTTAGAAGCAATAACAAAGTAAATAAGTACATTTTAAAGATTATAAGATGACAAGTTCCACTGAGAAAATATACCAGGAGAAGATGACCTTGAAAAAAATCATAGAATAGTTCCTTTCATGGCCCAGTGGTTAATGAACCCAACTAGAATCCATGAGGTTGCAAGTTTGATCCCTGACCTCGCTCAGTGCTTTAAGGAGCCAGCATTGCCATAAGCTGTAGTGTAGGTCGCAGACACAGCTCCGATCTGGCATTGCTGTAGCTGTGGTGTAGGCTGGCAGCTCTAGCTCTGATCTGACCCCTAACCTGGTACTTCCATATGCCAAGGGTGTGGCCCTAAAAAGAAAAAAAGAAAGAAAGAAAGAAAAGAAAAAAAGAAAAAAATCATAGAAAATGTAACCCAAAGAGATAAAGTTATGGGTCACACCAAAAGCAATTCTGAATCATAGAGGACAGACTCAGTATTTAATACAGTTCCATAAGAGAAAATGAGAGAGGCAATATTCAGTACAAAAAAAGGACCACATTTTCTTGAGTTTAAGAAATGTAGAACATCAGTAATATAGAAATATTAAAAATATCTCAAAAAAATTCCTAAGATACTTAAAAAATAATAATTAGGCTAAAAGTAAACATTTTTCCAGAGAACAGTGAAATGAAATAATATCCTGTTGCTGAGGTAAAGTGATTATCAATTTAGAACTCTACTCATTGCTATGGACTCAAGAGAGAGACTGAATAACACTTTCAAAGACTGAGAGTTTATTACCTTCAGAATGTACTTTACTAACATGGAAACTAACCCCAAAACAAAGAGTAGGATTTGAGAAGAAATGAACAAGAATAAATTAAAGTCATTTGTACAGTTAAGAAGTCATTAACAGATATTACTATTATTATTACTTCCATTACTACTAATAATAACCAACTGGGAAGAAGCCATGGCTCATAACAAGTTGAAAGTAAGATATTGAAAATAATCAGAAAGATGGGAAGATGGAATAAATACTGTTTCAAATAAATTATATCAACAAAAATACATTTTGCAATGTTAAATGAAAAGAAATTGAAGTAATGTGAAGCCATGTTGAAAAAAGAAAGCAAGATGCAGAATATGCATGATGTTATCCCATATAGTTTTATTTTAAAAATACACAAAACTGCACAGAACACTGCTTGGGATTTATACAAACATGGTACAGTATTTTTAAATGGTGGATGGGAAGGAAGCATGCCAAGTTCAGGGTACTGGATTTGTCTGGGAAAGATGGGAAAGAAATGAAAACAGAAAAGGGTAAAAAAGAGTTTTCAGTTTATCAGCAGCTTTACTTCTTAAAAAATAAAAACTTCAGAGTTCCCATCATGGCTCAGTGGAAACAAATCTGACTAGTATCCATGAGGACCCTGGTTCGGTCCCTGGCCTCACTCAGTGGGTTAAGGATCCAGCATTGCCATGAGCTGTGGTATAGGTCACAGATGCGGTTCAGATCTGGTGTTGTTGTGGTTGTGGTGTAGGCCAGTGGCTACAACTCCCTTTGGACTCCTAGCCTGGGAACTTCCATATGCTGCGAGTGCAGCCCTAAAAAAATAAAATAAAATAAAATAAAAACTTCTGAGAAAAATATGGAAAAATAATAACAATTTTTGAATTTATTTCTGTTATATTTTACTCTGTAATAACTTGAGTATTTGAAAGATTTATTTATTTAAAAGAAAGAAAAATATATTGACTATCAATAAATAAGATTAATTGGAAGGGCTCTGTTCAGTAAAATCAGAAAACTGCTACAATTCTATTTCAGTAATCCATACAAGAGATTATCTATGACAGTGGCTCAAAAAAGAAAAAGAAAATTAATGAGACCTTTCAAATGTAAAATCACTATGACTTGATCAATTTCGTACAAGTGGCAAAGGAAAATGTTGAATCAAGAATGAATCTGTGTTTGTTGTCTTGATAAATTAAATGAATGTTGATGCTTTTAGTTTTCTAAAAGAAAGTTGTAAGGTCTTGATAGAGTTGTCCAAAGGGTATCTGAAAATATGAATCTGGATTGTAGACAGAATTTGGAGTCAATGGATGGATGGATGATGGTAAAATGGGTAAAACTAGAATCCCCATTGTGGCTCAGCAGGTTAAGAAGCCAACTAGTATCCATGAAGATGCAGGTTCCATCCCTTGCCTCTCTCAGTGGGTTAAGGATCCAGTGTTGCCATGAGCTATGTATTATGTAGGTCACAGAAATGACTTGGATTCTGCATTGCCGTGGCTGTGGTGTCCATCAAATTCCACCCCTAGCCTGGGAACTTCCATATGCTTCAGGTGTGGCCCTAAGAAGCAAAAAAAAAAAAAAAAGAGGAAAAGACATAAAACAAAACAAAACAACAACAACAACAAAAAAACCCAAAAAACCCCTCAGTATTTATCCATTCTTATTTTTTTAAGCTGTTTGTTTTCACTTTCTAGTGACCCTAATTGCCCATACCATTGCATTCTAAATTATGGTTTATTTTATATTAAATAATTTAATGCTGTTTTTCTTTTCTTTTGAAATTAATCTGCTTGCATTTTCTTGAAGCATTTAAAAGATAAAGGAAGAGCAATGAAGGAGCTATAGATGATTATAAAGAGCATGAACGTGGATTTTATGATAAGTCATAAAAGAAACCTCACAACCACAAATAATTGAATTTTTACAATTTGACTTAATCCGGTTTCCTTATAGTTAGAATTTCAACTTGAAGCTATTACTTTTCCCTCTCTACTGTCTTTAATTAGAGAACATTTCCACCAGCTTGTAATTTAAAGGAACTTATTCTAAAAGGAAAGTTTATTTCCATATGGGTATTCTCTAGAATTATAGTTTGTATACATAGAAACTGATATAAATAAACAGTTGGAGAATAGAGTTCCTTGGAAAGAGTTAACATCGAAATTCATTACACACCATGTTAAAAATCTCACATTCTCTAGAATTGTAGGACTCTTAAAATCAAGCTCTAATATTAAATGTATTAATTTCCCTTCTTCTCTTTAGAATGACATTTCCCACATCTTTGCCTCTTTGATATCTTTGGGTTTTTCAAATCTTTGTGAATGCACATTACTCTGTGATCCCCTTGCCAACTTTCGAGGCAGAACTCCTTCAAAGTATCCCACAGGGCTAAGTAGTGAAGAGTAAATAACCACACACTTTTGGAAATGAACTTGATACTTGTCATCACTGTTTCTACTAGCTTTTTGAGTAGAATTAGTGTAATACAGTTCCTCTATAGCAATGGTGAGATGCTTAAAAGAAGTTTCCTACATAACAATGAAACCTCCTAATTTACTACAAATAGAATAAAAACATTTATTGTATACTTATACAGTTTTTTTCAGGTAATGAAATCAAGAGAATTTGGGTTTTTTGGTTTTTTGTTTTTTTCTGATAGGGATTGATGAAGGGCCAGTAAAAGAGAAGTGACTGAAAAGGAAGATGACATTCATTCTGCCTAGAAATTTATGGGAATTATTTCTCATTGTAATCTTTCACTCATTCAATATCTTGATTGAGTACTTACTATAAGTTAGACTCTAGGTCAGGCCTAGAGTTCGATGGCAGACAACTCAGACCAGCAATGGTGTAATAGATATGTAGATAAATATGTAGTAGATTATGTTACGCAGACTTATCTTCTCTGCTCCCTTAAAATATTTTTCCAGTGTCTCACAAACTTATAAAATAGGATATATGCACTTTATATACACTTTAAGAAGATTACCCAGTGGTCCCAA
This sequence comes from Sus scrofa, assembly GCF_054392235.1. Taxonomy (NCBI): domain Eukaryota; kingdom Metazoa; phylum Chordata; class Mammalia; order Artiodactyla; family Suidae; genus Sus; species Sus scrofa. The sequence continues at coordinate 167,775,138 of NC_139395.1, forward strand.
ACAAATCACTCACAGCAATAAAAGACCAACTTTGGTCCAGAAGCAAAGGAAAGTTGTATTCTTTGACCAGAAATGGAGAGGTGTGAGCTCTGTACTCTCCTGGGAACTCTCCATGGGTGAGGATGATTTATAGGGATCTCCTGGTGGGAAGCTGAGGGCGTAGAGCTTTCCCAGTTTGGGCGCAGGTGTGCTGCGCAAATTCCAGATTACTGAGCAGGTGTAGCTCACCCTGCCTGCTGCTGCTGCCGCCATCTTAAGTTCTGTGCTCTGGGAAGCTGTTTGGCAGGAGGAACTCAGGTCTGAAGGGCTGAGGGCACAATACCTCTACTGAGCAGTGTCTTATGAAACTGAAGAAGCACAAAGGAAAAGACAAAAAAAGGTTAGTAGTCTTGACTTTATTACCCAGATTCTATTTTCATTTCCTAGGAATTATTGGTGGGCATTGGTAGTGACAAATGTATAACAGCCGCTCCAAGTTTTAATTACATTGGTGAAAATTAATCTCATTTTTCTCCATTGAACACTTTAATGTTAGAGGTTCCTCACTATCAGTTGGCCTGAAGCAATTGCCCCAGGTATGACCAGCCCCCTCCTCCACGGTCCCAGGTTATGGAGACTGGTGCTATTTCTGCCCACATTCTACCAACTTCCAGGATGTGCCCTGGCAGTTCCTTTGCCTCAGCCTCTTTTGCTCCTTTTCTGTGGACTGCCAGGGAGTGTCAGGGTGATAGATGGAGAATGGTAGTGGAGACCTTGAGCCTTTATTCAAAGACAGGATACTTCTTCCAGTGCCATGATTTCATATACATCTTTCAGGCTCAGCCACAGCATTAAGGGTTTAAGCTTTGTCTACTTTCAACTTTAGCCTTCAAGTCCTCTAACTTTACCACATCCCACCGACAAATCTCACATAGATTCCTCTTTTACATAAATATTCAAATATGATGGATGTGTCACTGAGTATTAATCACAGTTTAAATATTTCTGTGGCTATTGATTAATGCATTTATTTCCATAAACTGTTAGCTCCTTGATTCCAGGAAGTATATCTGTTTGATCACCACTATATCACTAGGGCCTTCAAATAGCTTAAAAAAAAAAAAAAGTTCTCATTTAAGATCTTGTGAATAAATTCTGATGATTGACCCATTAGAGACTATTAACTAGACTGAAAATTTAACAAAGAAGTAGCATCATATTTATTTTTCAGTGTCTTCCTAAATCTTTATCCTAGTACTTTTTTTTTTTTTATAAAATAGGCACTTAATACATTCAGAATTGAAACAAAAGGAGAGAAGCCGTGATTAAGTCTCCTGCTTGAGAATTTTTTCAGGGTCATTTCCTATATGACAGAGCCATGTTCTTCAGCAGGTCTAGGATCACATTTTTTATAGCTTATGATTTAAGGTGAAAGATAAAGGTTTTACTTTAGTATCTAATTTACACAGCTTGTGTCATATGACTTTCCCTGAGCCAATGTCTGCGGTCAGAATGATCACGTACACCCAACAAAGAGATGGCAGGTGTGCTGTGATTGGCAGCCCAAAGAGTCTTATAGAATGAGAAACAAGTGATCCTGAAGAAAGTAGTGTGGCTGTTGTTCAAATAGAATGGGAAAGGTGCAAAATTCTACAATATGCATTGCCAGCACTACCATCAACAGCAACCAATATTTCTGCAGGGCATATGGATATGCTGTAAATGGGCAGGTTGAGGGCGTGTTAGAGAGCTGGAATAGTGGTTTATAATTAGATAGGCTATACTTTACTAGTAAATAAATTAGTGTTCTTACTTTACTAGGGAAAAATTCTTTTTTTTTTTTTTTTTGTCTTTTTGCTATTTCTTGGGCCGCTCCCGCGGCATATGGAGGTTCCCAGGCTAGGGGTCCAATCGGAGCTGTAGCCACCGGCCTATGCCAGAGCCACAGCAATGCGGGATCCGAGCCACATCTGCAACCTACACCACAGCTCACGGCAACGCTGGATCGTTAACCCACTGAGCAAGGGCAGGGATCGAACCCTCAACCTCATGGTTCCTAGTCGGATTCGTTAACCACTGCGCCACGAAGGGAACTCCCCGGGAAAAATTCTTTGGGCAAAATTAGTTTCAGCCAAGCTTTACAGTTAATGTTCTAAATAAAGACTGAGAAATCTGCTGTCAGGGTCTGAAGTTGAGAGTCTTCTATTATGAGTGGTGATAAGAAGCTTGTCTCTGCTTTGATTTCAAAAAGTCATTTCATTTTGGAGTCTCAAGAAATACTGAGCTTCCTCAAAAACATTCCCTTTAAATGAAACTATTGTGGATTTTAAAAGGCACTTAAATAAAAAGTAGGTATTTTTTTTTTTCATTTGTTAAATGGAATCCTTACATTATGCATGGTAATGAGTCTAGGTTTAAAGTGATTCTTTTTGGTAGGACTACCCAGGGAATTGAATAAAATAAAAACCAAAAGGTTAGTGTTTTGCAAAAACTAAATGAAAGACCAAGCATCAAAGCTTGGAATTATGTTTGAAATGATTTTTGAATGGATTCAATATTTGCTTAATTGAGGTTCTCCCTCAGTGAACATGAGGCTGCTCATCTTTTCCCTATTTGCTTCACCTCTGTTTTTAAAGACAATTTAGTTTTTTCTAATCCTCAAAAATCAAGATTTGCTAATCCTTCCAACTATCATTCCATTCCCCACTGCACATGAAAGCTTTTGCTGAAAAGAGAAATATGCTCTTTTCTCCATATTAATTTATTCAACTCCCTTCTCAAAACTCTTTTTTTCTTTTTCCTTTTTCCCATCTAATCTATCCATATCTCCTTTGAATAGCTGTTATATCCTGGCACTTTTTCATTCATTCCTTTTTAGAGCTGCTATACTGTCTAAATTTATTACTGACTTACCCATACTTCTAGCCACTCAGGACATTCCATTATGCCATCATGCCTCAGTTTCCAAAGAGATGTGTCCCCAGGTGGCCAGAATTTCTTCTTCTTTTCTGCTAATTATTGACAACCTCCTTCAAAGAAAATCCAGTGTCTGTCTTTGTTTTCATTTCCTTTCAGATTCTACCTGGCATCATATGCCCATCTAATTACCTCTAGCTCAGTGTTTGCATTTCTACACACTAATTAATTCTCCTCTTGCCCCAGAATTAACATTGTTCAAAGGATATCATCATGTGGTTGATTTATGGTGTCAAATTCTGAAATAAAATGGAATGTGTTTGTAGAATGTTTTTAAAAGTCTTTGCCATTTCTGCTGGCTTTCTCAAAGAACTATAAAGTGAAATTGGACTATAAGCCCAATTGCGCTAATTAAATGCTAATTAGCTATGTGATTTGCAGAATATTCGGTCTCACATCTCCCTGTCTCTCTTTCGTTATAAAATAAGGGTAGTAAGTAACTCGAGTAATCTATGAGTTTTTCGAAGTCCCAAATATCAGAATATTAGGACAATTAACATAAATGTCATAACAAGTAACCCCCAAGTTTTAATAACATAATACAAGTTTATTTCTTACTCATATCACAATTCAGTGCAAATCAGGTAACTCTACTGGGTGGATCCTTTCCCAGCAACAACTCAGGGATCCAGGAATCTTCTCTCTTGTGTCATTGCTATCCTCTAGGCTCAACTTGGAGGTCCCTGATGTCATTCAGTTGGCCAGTGAGCAAAGTGATTGTGAAATCTCATGAGATGTTTTAGAGCCAGATCCCAAAATAGCTTACATTAATTTGGCCACATTCTACATTCCATTGACCAGAACCCAGTTATATGGTCTTAAACTTATTTCAGGAGGAAACTAGGAGAAGTGGTCTTTCTGTGTGTCCAAGAAGAGAAAACAAGGCTGTGGGCTTTTAGCCAATTTCTGCCACACCCTTCAATATGATGAGATTTTTAATTTCCTTCTTTTTCTGTACTATCCAGTTTCCCATTCTTTCTGTCTCTATTTGGTTGTTTCTTTTTTTTCTTTTTTGATCCTCATTATTTTCCTCCCTAAGTTGTTTTTTTTACTTAACACTCTAACCCTGGACTCTGGTGTCACTGCCAAGCTTTCTAAGAGACCTCATTTTATCCCCTTTTCCTGCTGGAGAGCCTGCAGATCAGTGTGCAAGGATGCAAGTTTTATCATTTGCAAGTTGCATGACTCTTAGCTGCTTCATCTGTAATAGGCTTACATGAAAAAAACTAAGTTGTCAGAGATGTAGTATGTGCTCAAAACATTTTTAACTTTTGATTCCATTTTCTATTGTCCTTGTATATAAGATTGTCTCAGGGTTTCCGTGGAGCAGTAGATTAAGAATTCAACTGCAGTAGCTTATGTGGTTTCAGAGGCTTGGTTTGATCCCTGGCCAGGCACAGAGGGTTAAAGAATCCAGTGTTGCCTAGGTGTGGCATAGGTGGCAGCTGCAGCTTGGATTTAGTCCCTCTCCCAGGAACTTCCATATGCCATGGATGCAGCCATTACGAAAAAAAAAAAAAATTATCTTACCCATTAAACCACTTCCCAATTAATCGCTGTAAGAAAAATAAATCTATTAAATAAGCCTGTACTACATACTACTCCCTTTCTGATCTCCCATTATATACAAACCTTCCTGCTATATAGTCTCTACTTCTGCAATGGTCCAACTTCTCTATTCTGCTAAATATATTTCAAAACTCTTTTAATTTGAACCTTCTAGATATATAGCCAGGATTGTTTATCTGGTTTGTTGGTAAATTTAGTTAATAAATTTAGTTTAATATTTCATTATCTCTACCATTATCCATTACCATCTCTACTAGTCAGAAGAAATGTTTTTCTATGGCTTTCACTAAACCATTACTTGAATAACAGCAACCATTAGCTAAAATAAGATTTGGGGATTGTGTCTCAACAGATGAAAATTTCCAGGCAAACCCATAAAGCATTGTAAAAGTACCCAATAGTGAGCCATTTCAAAGTTAGATTTACAAAAAGACAATTATATGTAAAGTTTACAAGTCTTTCTATTGAATTGTATGATATTGATAAACAACCTCTTTGTGCTCAGTTTCCTCAACTATCAAATATTCAGGTTATTTCTTGTGTCTCTTCTTTACCTAAATTTGATGCTTTATATTATTTGTGAGAGGCTTCTCATATTTTATAAATATCTCCCCAATTATAGCAAAATACTTTTTCATTCTACATATCATGCATATGCCTGTAGTAGATTGAGTAATGTCCTCTCAAAACTTATGTTCACTCAGAATCTCAGTGTGACTTTATTTGGAAATAGGGTCTTTGCAGGTATAATTAAGATAAAGTCATATAGGATTAGAGTAGACTTTAAATCCAATGAATGGTGTCCTTAAAGAGCAGAAGATACATAGATATGCACAAAGAAGGCCATGTGAAGATTAAGGCAGAGGAGTCCCCTTGTAGCACAATAGGTTAAGGATCCAGCATTATCACTGCAGCAGTTCCAGTTGCTGATGTGGTGCGAGTCCAATCCCTGGCCCTGGAATTTCTGCATGCCCTGGGTGTAATAAAAAAAAAAAAAAGATAAAAGCAGAGATTGGAATGATGCAGCTACAAGTCAAGGAACTTGAATTGTCAGGAATTATCAGAAACTAGGAACAGGAAGCAGGGAAGGATTTTTCTCTGGAATCTTCAGGGAGCCTGCCTTTGCTGACAACTTGATTTCAAACTTCTAACTCCCCAAACTGTGAGAGAATTAATTTCTGTTGTGCTAAGGCACCAGTTTGTAGTACTTTGTTATGACAGTACTAGGAAAATAATACAACCTCCTTCATTTATTTTTAACAATTATAATTATTCATTTAATTTGTTCATCTTCACAATAACTGTATGTTCTCCAGGTAGTGCCTTGTTCAATGGTGTATCCCCTGTATAACTCATAACCTGGTAAGAAGTCCATTCATATTTATTAAAATGAGTGAATGAGTAACTCAGTTCATACTGTCCTGACTCCATTATGCTATGGATAACTTAGTTTTTCTACTGTAACAAGGAAAAAGCCTATTGATATTCCCAGTCAACAACTTCTCAGATTTTACCCTTATGAATTATTTTTTCCAAAGTCTTATTTATGCCTAAGACAGGAATAAGGGGTTTTTGGATATCATATTTTCTTGAATGTGAGTGCATGCATTGGTCTTTTGGTAAATCCCTCTTTTGTTATGTCTTCACTGGGTTGAGGGCATATAGAAATTCTATAAGACATACATGAAAAATGGCTTTTTGGGAGTCAGATTTTGTAAGAACATGGACAGTGGCAGCAAGGAGCATCCCATGCCTACATTAGTTCTGTTTTCAAGTCTTATTTTACCTCTGATGACAAAGCTTATGCTCTCACAATGTTCCATCCTAATACACAAATCCTCATATGTTGCTGAAGAAGATATCATGAAATATTAAGATTCCATAACTGTATCATTATAAGGACAGCTACATAAAATAATCTGAAATAAATTTTGGATACTACAGTGTATGAGACTGGGGAATAGTTATGTCCATCATATTTCCATAAGTTGTCTGTGGGCTGAGATTTTGTTCTCTTCATTACTACATCCCTAGAACCTGGAAGACTTCCTGAAATATCTCATATGAATATTTTGAATGAAATGTCCTTTTCTTTAAAAAAAAATTATTGAAATTTAGTTGATTTACCATGTTGTGTTAGTTTCAGGTATACAGTAAAGTGATTCAGTTATACGTACATATTCTGTTTTTGCATTCTCTTCCATTATAGGTTATTACAAGATATTGAGTATGATTCCCTGTGCTATACCGTAGGCCCTTGTTGGTTGTCCATTTTATATATAGTAGTGTATATTTTAATCCCTATCTCCAAATTTACCCTCTTGCCCCTCTCCTTTGAAATATCTCTTTCTTAATTTATCTTGCAGCTGCTAACTCAGTGATCAGATGCCACTTTATGTGCATTCTACTATATAACTAGAGCAGAGATTTGTAGCTTGTAGAAGTCATGCCAGAGAGTTTCACTACCAGGGATAAGGTTTACTATATTCCTTACTCCCCCTAGTAAATTTGGCAATAAACACTCAAGCTGGAGTGCTTCTTTTGCTCACTGACTCCAGTATTCACCTGCTCACTAGCCCTTCATGCTCAGATTGTGCCCTATTACAGAGGTTTGGCCATAGCAACATTTTTCTAAAGTAGCTGATTCAAGGACTAGGGTCATTATAAAAATTAGTTAGGTATAGGTAAGTACCCTTTTAAGAAATTGTGCATTTTCATTTACTATTGTATTATTTCAGGTATTTTATTTTCTTTTGAAAAGAAATAAGAGCATAGAATAGAATAAGTATAATCTCAATTACTCTTCTTTCTCTGTTACCTTTAGAATGATTATCATGACCCCCGAACTTAAAGATTTAGCCCAAAACTATTGCTTTAAGACTCTATGAAATAAAGTTCTTCTTCCTTCATCTTGGGATTAAAAGGTTCAAGAATAAAAAAAAAAACTTGGAAGGGTTAATGCTATTGTGATTTAGTTTCAAATCAAAGTCCAAATGTTGACTTCAGCTCTTTTCCTGTTTGGCCTTCATTTATCTTTATCTGGGCTGATATATAAAGAGAAGTTTCCACTACCACCGGGTATGTCAGAATAACTGCACATCCAGACACCTGAACGGAAACCCTGACTGGGAATTCTTCCAAACCTAGGAGCTGGTTGAGCCTGCTTAAAGAAGAAGCAGAGGGCAAGAAAATTCTAAGCCAAGAGTAATCTGTAGGCTCAGAACAACAACTCATCCTTCAGGTTTAAGCCAATTAACTGTGTTCCCTTCATAGATGCTGAACTGGCAGGCTGTGGTCTCTACTGTTTCATTCCAACCTATGCCTGGTACTTGCTTGTTATGTGAGCTTGAACAAGTTTTGTGCACTTGGTGTGCCTCAGTTTCCTCATATATAAGATAAAGAAAATAGGTTGTTGAAAGGAGTGAATATGTGAATATATGTAAAGTTTTCATACAGTACCTCACAGTGAGCACTAATTAAGTAGTAGCTATTACTGCAGAGGTGGATGTATTAGGCCATCTTATCCTGAACTGTGAAATACTTGTTACATTTAAATAAATACCCTTTTCAGAGTCTGTATTCAGCAAACCACCTTCTGAAAACTTGGCTTTCCTGGAAGATGTAACATTCGTAGAGAGAGAAGATGTGCTAGCTGCCCACAAACATCCATTCCTCTTGAGAGTTTTGTTTCTTAAAAAATTGTACCAGATGCTTACCTAACTTTACATATTATTAAAATCCCATGAATTACCTTCTTTTAATAGTGTAAAATTGGGGATAACAAAGGGTAATATAATTTGGTCAAGGTCACTTAACTGTAAGTGGTAGAGATTTTGTTCAGTCTCAGAATTCTTTCTATTTTCTATGGACCAGGTGGTGTTGTCACAAGAGGAAGTCTTATGTGGCGGTAACCAAGTCCTCATCTGCTATCAATTGGGCTAAAGATTTAGTTAAGGGCAGGAATCTAGGTGAAGCAATCTCTTGTATTTTAGAATAAAGACCCCTCAGAAAAAAATGGATCTAGGTTGCATTCTCTTTGAGGAATGGATATAAAATTATTCACTTTGAGGAGTCCCTGCAAAGGATCTTGCTCATTTGTTTGTTTTGTTTGCTTGTTTTTCCTGCAGTAGTTCGTAAACATCAGTGTGCATCAGAGTTGCTTAGAGGGCTGTGATCAAACACTCATTGCTTGAGTTCCAGATTCAGGAAACTGGTCTGGGGTCTGAGGCTTTGCATTCCCAACAAGTTCTCTGGTGATGATGATGTTGCTAGCACTGGCACCACACTTTAACTCTGTCTTAAATCAATGCAGTCAGTGCTCTGAAATTGCTTGGGTGTGCCTACTCAGTAAAGCTTAGCTGATCTGATATTAATCTTTAACTAAAATCCCTTCTTCTCTTTGTTAAGTACCTCAGGTTTTATACATTAACTAAAAGGATCCTGATGCAAACCAAATAGACCCTCAGTTACCTAAAGCAGAAGTGAGGTCACCCATGAAGTGGCTTACTAGTCTCAGGGGGTGTAATACATACAACATTTATATCCTTTTGGTCTTTTGGATTACATAATTATTAATTCACTTACCGTGTATGTGTTTTCCTTTTATTGTCTTTAAGAGGACATTTTATATAAGATGCCATATTATTAAGGTACGTCTGATTAAACAAAGAATGCAAGACAGAAACTGCATATCAATATTGTTGAATTTAGTTTGTTTTAGTATTTGATAGTGTTCACTTTATAGGCTTATCCTGAGCTGCAAATTCTGAAGGGAGTTCTAAGTACAGGGAAAATGATCATGGAAGAAAGCCTTTGGATTTAAATGTCTAGAGATACTGTAAAATGCTAATCCATACATTTTCCTTGATCTATCACTATGGGGCATTTCACTTACATGCAGAACTTATCTCTTATCATATTGCACTTTACCACTTTATCACTCCCCACGAGCAACCACAAAGTATTCCCATAAAATGTTGAATAGAAAAAATGAGTTCAGATTACTAATAATGGTAAATAATGAAAGCAGCAACTATGTACATACCTACCCAAGCCAGATGTATTCAATGTCCTAATAAGCAGTATCCCACTTAATTTTCACAAAAATCACTATAAAGCAGAGTTTCTCAACATCAGCATTGTTAGTATTTCAGGATGTATGATTCTTTGTTATAGGGACTGTCCTGTGCATTGTACGATTTCTCTTAGGATCCCTGGCCTGACCTACTAGATGCCAGTAGCACCCTCCCAGTTGTAATAACCAAAGTTGGCCCCAATGAGAACTACTGATATAAAGAATATAGGAATATATCTCTATTTTGTAGATGTGGCATTGTAAATTTACTTTGTTCAGCTTTCCACAGTTCATTAGTATCAGAACAAGAGTTCAAGTCCAGACCCTCAGATTTGTCCTTTTTTTTTTTTTTTTTTCTCCCAGGGCCACATCTTGCCCATGGAAGTTCCCAGGCTAGGGGTCAAACTGGAGGTGCAGCTGTTGGCCTATGCCACATCCACAGCAGATCCGAGCCATGTCTGACACCTATACCATGACTCATGGCAACGCTGGATCCTTAACCCACTGAGTGGGGCCAGGGACCACTGAGTCACAATGGGAACTCTAGATTTGCCCTTTCTTAATAAGCTGACTAATAATGAGAGCCACAAATTTCTGTGCCAGGATAGGACAAGTCAGCTATGATTGATTTCCTCTAAATCCAACTTTTCTAAGTGAATTTTGCCATATTTAGGCTTTAAATTATAGACTCTATCTTTTGCCTTACTTTTTATTGGACAAATCATAAATCCTTGGTACTCAAGGACTTATCCAGCATTTGTTCTATTGTTATGGAAACAGGTGCCTTTGGCTTGTGAGTTAATATAGCTACTAGTACAAAGCAGGGTTCTAACTGGCATGGCTATATAGGTCCCCAGTCTCTGATCACCATCTAGCCACCCTGGCATCTGTGTCTTGGATATGTGTTTACTTTACTGTGTATTTCCTTAGTTCAATCTTAGAATATTGTTCGTGGCCTCCTTTCTCCCCTTGTTATTTATAACAAGGTCCAATTTTATGTTTTCTCAAGTGAATCATAAGGCAAACAATAGACTATAAACTTCATTTGAAATTGGGATTATATTGTGTATTCCAGGTCAACCACATGTGAATAGATATAGATAGTTATTGACAGATGATGCATTGGTAGATAGATAGATGAGCAAGCAAAAAGAAGTCTGCTGTTTAAAACATGGAATCCCTATCACGTCTAAAAGCTCATGTTCTGGTCCTGAAGGAAAAGAACTGGTGATTATAGTAATTCCTTTGGGAAAGAGGACTGTTTACTAATAAGGCAATTGGGAGTATGTAGGGATGGATAATATAGGGTCATTTATTTCAGAGAAGGTTGAAGAGATATGGGGTCATAAACTATCCAAATTAAGGTAATTATAGATAAGAGAGAATAAGGAGCCATTTTTTATATTTAGACTATAATATAAAGAAAATATGCATTATCAGCACAATACACACACACACACACACACACAGAATCACGTTTGACTTGTTGAAGTAGATCCCATAAAATTCGCTGGGGTTGTGTAACTGTCATAAAGTGTACTCATAGCTTTTACGTACTTAGGAAAATATTTTTAAAGGTTTATGACCTACATGAATAAAAATAAAAATCTCATTTAAGATAGAAAAAAAATATCTCAGCAAATGGAAAGACAAATCAGATTTTTGGGTGAGGAACAGTATAATAGAATTTTTTATGTTTCTTAAACAAATGTGGACTTGATTGAATATCAATCAGAATCCTAACTGGGAATTTTTATAGTCATAAAAAATTGCCTTAAAATTTATATACCAGAATAGAGTTTATAGATTTCTCTCCCTGCCTCCCTCTCTCTCTTTCTCCCTCTCTCTTTTTCCCCTTCCCTCCCTCCGTCCACCCATTCATCCCTCCACCTCTCTCTCACAAGAATAGCAAGAGCATAACCACAGCAAATCCTATAAAACACTTGATATTCAGTTATTGTCTTATCAATGGGACATAGATAAACCCATAAAAGAAAGAGGAAATCTAGAGATTGATTGTATGTAGTAGAAGATTTTATATTTGACAAAGGTAGTATTTCATATCACAAGGGAAAGAGACCATTGATACTTAGCCCTGGCACTATCATCTACCTTTGTATCTTACACCATATACAAAAAGCAGATTTCAGATTGGATTAAAGATTTATTTGTAAAAAGGTATCAGTTTTTCAAACATCTAGGAGATGATTACATTTACAATATCTACCAGCAAGTGTGACCTTCTTAACTAAGACTGAAAAGGAGAAGCTATAAGAGATAAGGCATATAAATGTGTAGTGAAAAATAACACAGACAAAATCCAAAGATGTATAATAAGTTTTGAAAGAAAAATATGTGTCCTGGAGAGTACTGACAGAGTGTTGTTTCTATAATACACACAGGACACTAAAAATTTGTCAAGATGAGACTAGTAACTCAATAATAGTCGATTCACAGAGATTATCTTCAAATGATCGAGTATAGGAAAATAATGCTCAAACTCACTGTTATCTTTCAATCCAAAAGAAAGTAATGAAGAGATATCACATTACAGCTGTGAGGCTGACAATAATTTTAAAGGATGATAACTTGACTGGCAGGTGTAAAACCTAAAATAATAAAGATATTTTGGAATTCAATATCAAAATTAAAAATACATTCACCCTCTGACATAGAAACTCCTTTTTTGTTAGTCCAGCCATGAAACAAAATACCAGTAGGATGGATTTATTGCAGTGTGTTCATGGAGCCAAATATGAAATAGGAAGCAATGGTTCTTCAGTAAAGGGAATTGCTGAAAATGTGGTAAATACATATCATAATTTCATAGCCATTAAAAAAGAAAAATTAAAGCTATTCCAGTGGATAATTGATTTGGAATTATTTCTATGGTTTGTTTAGTGAGATACAGAAAAGTGGGTATTGAACAATCTTTTTAAGTAGAATAAACAATGATACAACTAAAATTATTTGTATAGGTGTGTGTCTTTGCATGGGTGTATACATACACATGCTTGCCTATTATCATATGAATATGGAAAAACATACATTCAATAATGAAAATTTGCTGTACAGCATGGTGACCCATTTACACATACATGTATACATTCTTTTTTCTCACCATGCTATACATTAAAAAATAAAATAATGTAATGGGTAAATAAAAAATTTAAAAATTTTAAAAGGTAAAAACAAATAATGAAAATTTGATTTAACGAGGTAGAGAGCAAGGTAGGAAAGTGGAAGTAAAGAGGGCTGAGCATTAAAATTAAATAAATAAGGGAAAAATGTAAAAATCCAATGAAAATGAAGGTATGTTTGATTCCAATTTCAATTTATACAGTATTTTAAATGTGGATTAAAGTTAAGGTATTAAAATTATTACTGTAATTTGAGATTTAGATTTTTCAAGACTTTACAAGAAACTATTCTAAGATTTCAAAATATGTATATATATTTCATACTTCCTGTAAAAAAAAATTTCAGATAAGCAAAAAGAAAAACGGATCCTAGTCTTTCCAGCTTGAGTCTCTGTTAATTATTTTCCATTCCCTTATAACTCTGTTCACTGGTGTCTTTCTCCTTTCCTCAGTCTACCTTAGGTACCACCACAGAGTCTATGTCCTGTGTTGGCCTGCTTTTGTCAACCCCCACATATCTGTCCTTTGAACAAGGTACATACTCAGCCTCAAAGAGCTATAGTCCTCGGAGTTTCCGTTGTGGCGCAGTGGTTAACGAATCCAACTAGGAACCATGAGGTTGTGGGTTCGATCCCTGCATTGCTGTGAGCTATGGTGTAGGTCGCAGATGCAGCTCGGATCCCGTGTTGCTGTGGCTCTGGTGTAGGCTGGCAGCTACAGCTCCAATTCGACCCCTAGCCTGGGAACCTCCATATGCCGCGGGAGCGGCCCAAGAAATGGCAAAAAGACAAAAAAAAAAAAAAAAAAAAGAGCTATAGTCCAGCCCCAAACTGGAGCACTTCACACAACTGCATCTGATCCTGGTGAATTCTACAAATTCCAAAGCCTGGCCTATAACAACATATCCTCAGTGAATGTTCTGCTAGATGTTGTAATAGATAATAAAAGCATAAGAAACACATATCCTTCCCAAGAGAAGCTTAAAAATTCATGGAGGAGCTAAACCTTACATTTATTAAAATTAAATAGATGTGTTTTAGCCCTTGACCTGATATGACTGCTTAAATTAATTGTAGGTTGCAGAGTTAAGGAGACCATTTATCCAAAAGAGCCCACAAAGGCAAAGATCTGAAGATAAAGTGTGGAGGGATCCAGAATTTCTAGCATTTGCCTTATTTGTGGTACTTGGGCTGGTCTCAGTCCTATATAATTCAAGAAGAAAAAGGGCCAGTCTGAGCTAGTCAAATAATAAAAATTAACGTTTCTAAACACAATACACAGCTGTATTTAAAATGATACGCAACTGAGGCTTCATGGCTAGAGGCATAGTTTACCTTTACCTAATTAAAAAGAAACTCCCACCTGTAGAAGAAGTAGTCTTCAAACAACCAGTTCTTGATCTTATCATGTTGCTAAAATAAACCAACGTTTGGGTCTTTTTTATAAAGTACCATTTTCCCTACTTCTTGTTGGGTTGAGATGGGAGTATTAAACAGAAGTAGGAGTTCCTATTGTAACTCAGTGGGTTAAAAACCCAACATAGTGTCCATGAGGATTCAGGTTCGATCCCTGGCCTCACTTAGAGGGTTAAGGTTCTGGTGTTGCTGTGAGCTCTGGCTGTAGCATAGGTCACAGACATGGCTCAGATCTGGCACTGCTGTGGCTGTGGTGTAGGCCGGCAGCTGTAGCTCCGATTTGACCCCTGGCCCAGGAACTTCCATATGCCACAGGTGCAGCCCTAAAATGAAAACAAAACAAAACAGAACAAAACATAACAGAAGTAGTTTTATCCATATGCCCAGGCCAGCCCTTGGTTTGTAGAGTCCTGAAGAGATCTGGACCTTGGAGACCCAGCTAGAAAATGAAGATCATACTTGCAGAGATAATACACTCTGATGCCCAACTGACAGGGTAAAATTGCTTAAAATAAAAGGGAGTGGGAGCATGTGAGAATTACCAGAAAATCTTTGGGGAGCTCTGGGCTCTGCTCTGGCTCTTAAGTAATCTTAGTTAACTATTACTGCCTGTGTCACTTTAGTAGCTGTTGAGTGGAGAGGACTGCTTCTAAAAGCCTGATTAAAAAGTCAGGGAGACCCAAGGAAGCCTGTGTGCTGTCTTTGTCTTTTGCTCATGTGTTTGTTCTTTGTTTTCCAGTTATTACTTTTCCAACAGTTTTCTTTGGGTAAGTTATGCCCCAAACAATTCTTTTGTCCTTAGCAGTCACCTAAAACTTTTTTACTCTTTCTATATCTCAACCTGTCTTTTAACTAAGCCTCCCCAATGGAACAAAGGTTGCCACTGGATAAGCCAGTAATGTTTAGCCTCAAGGATTTAATGATAAATCAGAGCAGAAAAACAGATACAGAAAATAAAAAGAACTAGTGTAGAGAAATTGCAATGATCTCAGACTCCTATTATGTTCTTATAATCATCTTCTTTGCTTTATAGTCCCCAATTTGCTTATATGGTGAGAACTAGAAATCCCTTGGTACTTGGAGTCTTTAATTTCTGAATTGACATCACAGACAGATTTCTTTTCATCATCCCACCTACCCCCACCGCTAGGCTAGATGCCTGTGTGGTTCTCTGTCTTCACATAGGCCCCTGTTTGTAGCAGTACATTCAAGTTCTCAACAGAACAGAGGTAGGAACTAGCATTTCCTTTTCCCTCCAGGTTATTCAGTCTCCCTACTGTGCCTTCCACCAAGTCAGTTTGCCTTAAATGAGATAAGATATCTGCATTTCTGTGGCTTTCCAGCCAGTGTATCACCTTCTAATACCTTCTAATATTACACTTCTAATCAGACCTTTGTGTGTATGGTTTATAGTAAATATTTCTAAAAATGTATTTAAGAGGAAAGTTATACAATCTTTATCATTGTAGAATTTAAAACCTTGAAAGACCAGAATAATGGGTAGAACATCTTTGCAAACAGTAAACTCATTCATTCATTTGTTCATTCATCTAGTTTGTGACTCTGCAGTACACAGTAATTAATCACAGGATGTAATTAAAGCCTAGGATATATTTGGGACAAAGTAAGTACTGTAGGTAATGAGAGATGTAAGTCTTCTCCGAGGAGTTGATATTAGTGTTAAATCAGGAAACATTTTGTTGATTATATACACTAAGTGGTACTCAGCTGAAATGTGGGAGGGTCATAGCTGAACAAATTCTGAGGAATCTTGAGAATAGCATCTATGGTTTCTGCTTGAAGTCTATTTTAATTTACTAAAATGCTCTGCTAAGCATGTAACTTTATCCTAGGATTCTTACTTATGCACACAGCCATAATAATTTTAATGAAGTTTTGAAATATTATTTGATTACACTGGACTTGATAGCCTGCATTTCTATAGCATGAAACAATAAGAGCCTTAAGCAAATGACCATTTGCTCCATAACAGTCCCCATTTCCAGAGGTGGGCTGTGCAGTTTCTTTAATTTGGAGGTATTTTGATAGAGCATTAATTCTTATTCTACATAAGAAAGGTGCACTGTGACAAGGAGCCTCTGCTGTCTTAGAGAAGGTGGAGTAGTAGTATTTGAGCCTAATGGTTTTAATAGCATTCAGTTGAGATAGAGAGTAATGGGTTAAAGGATTAATTAAACTTTGGGGTGGTTTAAAATATGTCCGCAAATGATTCGACCCTCTTCCCATTGAGTGGTGGGAACTATGTCCTCTTCCCTAGAATTTGAAAGGATAGGCCTCTGTTTAGACCCATAGTGACTTTCACAGCTAGGTAAGAAAAAGCCACACAACTTCCTTCTGATTTTCTTGAAATACTCTGTTGGAAATCTGAGCTACCATGTAAGAAATCCTGCTGCCCTGAGGCTGCCACACTGTAGGAAAGGAAACTCAGGCCAAATGAAGATGCCATATGTGGGTATGTCAGTCATTGGCCCCACTGAGGTCCCAGCTGACAGCCGGCATCCGCCACTGTGAAATCGTCTCCTATGATTCCAGCCCCTCTCTTCCTGCTAACTCAAGTCCATGGAGCCATGGAGTCCTCCCAGCTGAGACCCAGACCATACAGAGGATAGAGAAGACAAATGCTTCACCCACAGATGCTGTGAAGAAAATAAAATGATTGCTTTGAACCCTTATGTTTGGGGTAGTTTGTTAGCAGCAGCAGTAAGTGGAGCAGTCCCATAGGGCCCTTACTCCCTAGAGATGTCTTCTAGTGGGTAGCTGGTGAAAATAGAGATTTGGTGCAAACATGACTCTTGGAAAAATGTTTGAGTATAGGTTAGAAGTAATGATTCTCTGGAATAAAATGAAGTGTAGGTTGGAAACCCATGCTTTTTCCTCTTTAGCACTATCCTTTTCCTTTATGCTTTTCCCTGTGTTACTTAGAGTGTATTTCTCTATGTTCTTTTTTTTTTTTTTTTTTTTTTATTTTCCCATTGTACAGCAAGGGGGTCAGGTTATCCTTACATGTATACATTGCAATTACACTTTTTCCCCCACCCTTTCTTCTGTTGCAACATGAGTATCTAAACCAAGTTCTCAATGCTATTCAGCAGGATCTCCTTGTAAATCTATTCTAAGTTGTGTCTGATAAGCCAAAGCTCCCGCTCCCTCCACTCCCTCCCCCTCCCATCAGGCAACCACAAGTCTCTTCTCCAAGTCCATGATTTTCTTTTCTGAGGAGATGTTCATTTGTGCTGGATATTAGATTCCAGTTATAAGTGATATCATATGGTATTTGTCTTTGTCTTTCTGGCTCATTTCACTCAGGATGAGATTCTCTAGTTCCATCCATGTTGCTACAAATGGCATTATGTCATCCTTTTTTATGGCTGAGTAGTATTCCATTGTGTATATATACCACCTCTTCCGAATCCAATCATCTGTCAATGGACATTTGGGTTGTTTCCATGTCCTGGCTATTGTGAATAGTGCTGCAATGAACATGCGGGTGCACGTGTCTCTTTTAAGTAGAGCTTTGTCCGGATAGATGCCCAAGAGTGGGATTGCAGGGTCATATGGAAGTTCTATGTATAGATTTCTAAGGTATCTCCAAACTGTTCTCCATAGTGGCTGTACCAGTTGACATTCCCACCAGCAGTGCAGGAGGGTTCCCTTTTCTCCACAGCCCCTCCAGCACTTGTTATTTGTGGATTTATTAATGATGGCCATTCTGACTGGTGTGAGGTGGTATCTCATGGTAGTTTTGATTTGCATTTCTCTTATAACCAGCGATGTTGAGCATTTTCTCATGTGTTTGTTGGCTATCTGTATATCTTCTTTGGAGAAATGTCTATTCAGGTCTTTTGCCCATTTTTCCATTGATTGATTGGTTTTTTTGCTGTTGAGTTGTATAAGTTGTTTATATATTCTAGAGATTAAGCCCTTGTCAGTTGCATCATTTGAAACTATTTTCTCCCATTCTGTAAGCTGTCTTTTTGTTTTCTTTTGGGTTTCCTTTGCTGTGCAAAAGCTTTTCAGTTTGATGAGGTCCCATGGGTTTATTTTTGCTCTAATTTCTATTGCTTTGGGAGACTGACCGGAGAACATATTCATGATATTGATGTCAGAGAGTGTTTTGCCTATGTTTTCTTCTAGGAGTTTGATGGTGTCCTGTCGTATATTTAAGTCTTTCAGCCATGTTGAGTTTATTTTTGTGCATGGTGTGAGGGTGTGTTCTAGTTTCATTGCTTTGCATGCAGCTGTCCAGGTTTCCCAGCAATGCTTGCTGAACAGACTTTCCTTTTCCCATTTTATGTTCCTGCCTCTCTTGTCAAAGATTAATTGACCATAGGTGTCAGGGTTTATTTCCGGATTCTCGATTCTGTTCCATTGGTCTGTCTGTCTGTTTTGGTACCAGTACCACACTGTTTTGATGACTGTGGCTTTGTAGTATTTCCTGAAGTCTGGGAGAGTTATGCCTCCTGCTTGGTTTTTGTTTCTCAGGATTGCTTTGGCGATTCTGGGTCTTTTGTGGTTCCATATAAATGTTTGGATTGTTTGTTCTAGTTCTGTGAACAATGTCATGGGTAATTTGATAGGGATTGCATTGAATCTGTAGATTGCTTTGGGTAGGATGGCCATTTTCACAATATTGATTTTTCCAATCCAGGAACATGGAATATCTTTCCATTTCTTTACATCTTCTTTGATTTCTTTGATTAAAGTTTTATATTTCTCGGCATATAGGTCCTTTACCTCCTTGGTCAGGTGTATTCCGAGGTATTTGATTTTGTGAGGTGCAATTTTAAAAGGTATCGTATTTTTGTATTCCTTTTCTAGTTTCATTGCTGGTATACAGAAATGCAACTGACTTCTGAATGTTAATCTTATATCCTGCCACTTTGCTGAATTTATTAATCAGTTCAAGGAGTTTTGGGGTTGAGTCCTTAGGGTTTTCTAGGTATAGTATCATGTCATCTGCATACAGTGACAGTTTGATCTCTTCTCTTCCTATATGGATGCCTTTTATTTCTTTTGTTTGTCTAATTGCTGTGGCTAGGACTTCCAAAACGATGTTGAAGAGCAGTGGTGAGAGTGGGCATCCCTGTCTTGTTCCAGATTTGAGTGAGAAGGCTTTCAGTTTTTCCCCATTGAGTATTATATTTGCTGTGGGTTTCTCATAAATGGCTTTGATTATATTCAGGAATGTTCCCTCTATACCCACTTTGGCGAGAGTCTTGATCATGAATGGATGTTGAACTTTGTCAAATGCTTTTTCTGCGTCTATTGAGATGATCATATGATTTTTGACTTTTTTTTTGTTAATGTGGTGTATGATGCTGATTGATTTGCGTATGTTGAACCATCCTTGTGAACCTGGGATGAACCCAACCTGGTCATGGTGTATAATTTTTTTGGTATGTTGTTGGATTTGGTTGGCTAAGATTTTGTTGAGAATTTTTGCATGTATATTCATCAATGATATTGGGCGATAGTTTTCTTTTTTGGTGGTATCTCTGTCTGGTTTTGGAATGAGGGTGATGGTGGCCTCATAGAATGTCTTTGGGAGTATTCCTTCTTCTTCAACCTTTTGAAAGAGTTTAAGGAGGATGGGCACCAATTCCTCTTTATATGTTTGATAGAATTCACCTGTGAAGCCATCTGGTCCTGGACTTTTATTTGTTCTCTATGTTCTTTTTCTTTCTGATTGTGCAGCCAAGATTAAATGAGGAAAAAAAACAGGAGTTACTAAAAACATAGGATGGCGGCTAATTTTTGTAAATCAGAAATAACCTTATGAAAAGAAATGAGCCTGTTTTATTTCAAAAAAGAAATCTAAAGTTTACATTTACTTTAAAAAAAAAAAGAAAGAGGAGATCAGGTGGTATAGCAATTTAGTGTCTGCAGGATGAGGCGGCAGGTACCAGAGGCAGGAACATCCTATCCATTAGGTTGAGTAAATAGATTGCCTAGGATTCACAGGACTTTTAGAAGCCCATGAAATGTTTTAATTTTCTCTAAAATCAGAAGAAAAGAAGTATAATTTTAGATAGAAGAAAGTATTATAACATATAATGCTCATATCTTTGTCTTTACATCAACTCAGTCTAAAATAGAACTTTAAATTATTTTTTAATGGTGTAAGAGTTTCATAATACCCGGGGTCTATAAATGTCATCATGCGACCCTGACCAGAGAATCATGTGGGACAGGATTTAGAAGGAATGGATATATTGGTAGCTTCTGTGCTTGCCTGAAGCAGTAGGTTTTGTATGTCTACACTTTGAGCTTTGTATTTGGAGTTTCAGCACAGCACCTAATGATGCTTTATATAAACCAATTAGTGCAATTCATAGCACGCAAGCTTTATTGCCCTGCTCCTTTAGACCAATTATCTAAGTTATAATAGGGTTGGGAGTTTGGAAAGAAGAAAGATACAAAAGTGTGACCCTTCCTGAGTTATTGGTATCCCTGGGCACCAGTGGTATAGAACAGAGCAGACCCTGTGCTCACTGGGGAATGGGAAGCCCCCACTGCCTGGTGAAAGAATGCCCTTGGGTGATCCTTGTCAAAGACAGCATTTCCTAATTCACTCTTTCCAGATATGATCAAAATGATGGCCTTCTTTGGTCAAATTTTTTGATATGATATTCAAGGATGAGTCTGGGCTTTTTAATCAGTCATGTTCAGCTACCCATTACCAAAAGGAAAACCAGTGTAAACTACAATTCAACAACAAACTTAAAATCAATACAGTTTGAAAGTATGAATGTTAATACTGGCTATAACTATACAAACATAAAGTCAAACAGAGCAAATATAAAAGTTTACACAGTATACATTATTACTCAAAATGAACAATACAAACAGAAAAAACTACTTAAGGGACCCAGCCTCCCCAAAGATACCAGAAGGGGAAGTATATTGCTACAGCCTCCTTAGAGACATTTTCCATCTGCAGTTCTCTATGAAAGTACATAGTGGATAATAGAGAAGGAAAGCTATTTTAGAGGGTCCGTTTTTTTTCACTTGTACTTCCCCAGAGTCCAAGATAGTGGCTGGTATATACTAGCCATGCAAGAAATATTGGCTGAATAAAGAATGAACATACAAATAAATACAGGCCTCATTCCAGTCTATTCATTGTCCATTTCTGCCTGTTTTCTTATTTTGCCCAGCAGCACACTAGCTTCCTCCAGAGGAGCACTACGCAAGAGCCCTGTGTCCCCCTTACTCCTTCATGCCTCCTTCCTATAACTTGACCTTGTTACTGACCCTCCCTTTTCTCTCTTCTGAGTACCACCTCCTCCAGCTGTCCCAGTGTCTCATTCATTACTCAGTTTCCTGATTTTAATTCTGACTACCTGTCTTGATGTACTCATAGGTCTACTTGGAACAGCTTCTGATTGATGATTCTTGGTCCATGCTCTCCTGCTGTCCTTCCAGGTAACTTTCTATCTACCAGGACAATAGAATGCAGTCAGCTGTAACTTTATAATGAGCTCAGTTTAAATACAGGGTTTCTCATGTTTCTTACCTTTCTCAACATGCTGCCTCTAGAGGCTTTCTCAAAGAGGTTATAATACAGTTCCCTTGTCTCTCAGTTACTTGTCCTTCATCTAAAATTGCAATTCTTATCCAATCAAAGCTTTGAAATTTCATATTAACTCTCTATGATCTTACCATTTTACATTAAGGAAATAATTTCTGTTACCTGTCAAAATTGAAAGATCTTGGAAAGTTACCCACAGTGATAATATGCAATGCAAAACTTCAAAAAGAGGGAAAGAATACTTTTGACTTTTCCATAATACTTTTTGGATGTTTTCTGATAGTGAGGAGAGGGGAAAATTAGAATCAAGTAAAGTTTTCATGATTTCTTTACAGAGGAACACTACATAACCATGTTTGCAGTGTTATGGGGTAAATAGTGTCAAACAAAGTAGACAAATGTTCCATTTGCACATTTTGGATGTAAAGCTTAGCAACTTTTTAAGTGTTTAAGTATTTCTGTTTTCTATGTCATTGTCAAATCCACCAATATTTCAAACACATGTGCACACATGCATACACACACACACACACACACACACACACACACACACACACACACACAAACACATGCGTAAGTAAATCCGGGGAGCAGTAGTTTTGCTGAAATTATAGTTGTTTTCACTTACCTATACACATTCTGGTTGCATTTATTTCTCTCTTCTTTCAGAAACTAAATGTCAAAGTGAAATAGATGGAGTTGATTCTTGGTAGGATTTGGTAGGATTCTTATTTATTTTGGCCAATCACAAAGAAAAAGAGCTAGATGTTCTGCCGGGTCCTTGGAACATGGCTTCACATTTGTAAACCTAAATGAGCTTAAAAACAATACTGACTTCCAGCTCTACTAGAAACAAATTGGAAAAAAAAAAAATCTCTTGTCTGTGGGAGGCGGGAAGCAATGTATTTGTAAACACCTCCATGGTGATTCCATTGTATAGCTGGAGTTAAGAACTGCTGATAGAATGTGTTGTTGCTCTATTTTCTTTGCCTTAGTTGAAGAAAGGCTATTGAGATTGTTTTTATATGATCCTGGAAAAAGTGAAACAAAAGTATGCAAAGCAAGGAAATTCTCTAGTAGGACCAAATAAGTGAGGCAGAGGGTTTCTGTTTTATAACGTGATAGGCTATTGTCAAAATATAAACAGGTCTAGGTTAGAATCCATTTTGAGATCCATAGAAGTTGCAGCAAGCTCCCACAGCTAGAAAGTAAACACATAGGCTTTCTCCTGGCAACATTCCCCAAACTCTCAACTACATTCTGTACTTGCTGTTTCCTGAAGATAATGCTGTTTTTATTATTTGTTGTTTAATGTTAATTACTTTTGTTCCTTAGAATTTCTCACAATATATTTTAGAATCCAGTGAATACATTAGTGTCTTAGAGTATCGACATTTCTTCCAACTTGTCCTTCATTATTACAAAGCTGAAAACCAGTTATAAAGTAGACACTGCTGCTAAATGATTTATTTCTCATTGAAATATATTTTTTTGATGAACAGGAGGAAATTGTTCAAAAAATTTAATGCAGTCAAGCAAGGGATTCCGAAATCTATACATAGAATTTCAAGTCCTTGTAAATAGGTCAATGACATTTGCAGAGTATGCATAGATGCTTAGTACTATAATAGGAACCTAAAGTATGTAGTTGAGATAAGACATGACTTATGCCCTGAAAATTTTATAATCTTTCAAAAAAGACGAGATAGGTTGGCATTCAATGAATATGAATACATACAAAGAAATACTCTGACAGAAAGAGATAAGGAAGGGATTGCACAGATCAAAGAATGAGCCATAATTAATTGAAGGAAATTTCCCTTGAGACACTTTCCTGAAATGGGCTCTGAACTTCAATTTAAAGTGAGGGATACGGTTTGTAGGACAGGAGTGTTGAGTCTGTTCCTTGTATATGTGATAAATTAAATGAAAGCTCTAAGACGTGAATAAAATGGAATGAAGTGCCAAAAAAAATAAAAGAAAGTTCCTAGATGTCTATAATGTCTGTGAAAAGGGACATATGGCATCTTGCTCGGCATTTTTCTTTAAAATTAGCAATTTGCTGACAGTTCTCTGACTTAAATGCTTTATATGAACATTTATGGATGGAAAAAATATTTCTCTGATGATAAAAAACTCTTCTATTTTAAAAGGTAAGTAGCCTTTATATACGAAGGATTCTTATTATACCTCATGTTATAAATATTGTTACTCCTCGTTGAATTATTCTAAAGCTGGCTCCCCGTGGCAGACACATTTACCCTCACCAGATATCCATGGTCTTTTTTATATTTTTCAGCCCCCTTTAACATAAGTGGGACTATTTAATAACTTTTTGGCAAGTAGGCTATGTGAGAATTGATGCATGTAAATTTCCTGCCAAGGCATTTAAGAGTTGGTGTGTCCTCTTAAGTTCTCTCTTCCCCATCTCATCACCTGAAAGCTGATGCAGACAAAAGATTCAAGAAGAGTGAATTTCTCAATCACTATTTGTATGGGAGCTGCCAAGCAATGTCATTGCAACGTAGTAAACTTTATTATGTTATGCTACTGAGATTTTGTTTTCTTTTCCTGGCTTCTCTCACTGTGCACCCTCCAAGCTTTTTTGCATGCATATTTTGTTTTGGAAGAGATGAATTTCAGGAAAGTGGTGGCAACAGGGGAAGTGGGAAAGGTAAAGTATCATTACATGTTCCAGCTACATATCCTTTTTCCCCTAAAATAAATTTTACACACACTGTCAAATTAAATTGCCCTTCTTTTTACAGAGTTCAGCTAGAATAAGGCAGGAGCTTCCTTTTGTGTTTCTAGGAGGATTTTATTTATTCATTAAATTGTATTTTGACAACAGAGTTTTACCTTAATTTCATGTTGACTGAATTGCTCTCAATTCTCCTATTCTTTTGTACTTATGTTCTAATAAATTAAGACTAAGACCATGCCTGTTCACTGAAATTCGGCCAAGAATTACCTCTAGTCAGAGAACTCAAATATGTTTTGGAACTTGTCTTATTCACCCTTGTGGTTGTTAAGACATTTGTGAGGAAAATGAGATCTTCACCAGGAATGAGGGAAGGATACATTTTTAAAGGGGCTTACCAAAGCCCAATGAAATTGAAACAAATCAATTATTCTTAAGTGATCAAGTTAATTAAGCCTCTGCCATTTCAATCCTTCATGTTTATGCCCATCCTTAGCCCACATAGAAAAGTGAATCTGGAGTTGTCATTTTGCCGAACTGGCTCAGCTACAGGCTCTAAGAGCTTCTTGTTCAATAGATAGTAGACAAAAGTCTTCTTTGCATTAATGGCATTATGTTTTTTTAATTTGGAAGAAAGCAAGGCCATTCTTAACTTTCACTCCATTCTTTTTTTTTATTATTATTATTTTAATAGTTATTTCCTCAATACAATTTTTTTTTCCTA
This sequence comes from Sus scrofa, assembly GCF_054392235.1. Taxonomy (NCBI): domain Eukaryota; kingdom Metazoa; phylum Chordata; class Mammalia; order Artiodactyla; family Suidae; genus Sus; species Sus scrofa. The sequence goes on from NC_139395.1 coordinate 167,800,268, forward strand.
CGGTACAGCATGGTGACCCAGTTACACATACATGTACACATTCTATTTTCGCAAAAAGAAAATAAAAAGACAACTTACAGAATGGGATAAAATAGTTTCAAATGATGTAACTCACTCCATTCTTTAATGTTAATAATTGTAGATGCAGAATAGAGCCAGGCAAAATTCCATAGTGATAGTCACTATTTAAAAAAACAAAAGAACTATGAAATTTTAAGAAATACAGCCTATTCAGGTACTGTTTTGTAATATATCAACCTTATTGTCAAAAATATTTCAGAAATAAAACCATAACATTTGTCTATTTACAATAAGAGGCATGGTCTTTAAAGACCATTCCTATGAGCCACATAGTCGATTCTTGTCTGTGTGTGGGGAAATATGTATCTGAAAATACTGAGTACAAATTAAACTCTACAAACCAAACCAAATGTAAAGGGAAATGGTAAACAATAATCAAGATATTTTTATTTTAATGGAGATGCTGAGTTTCCCTAAAGCAGCCATACTTGGACTTTTGCATAATCTTCAAATGCTGTTCATGTATTAGCTATAGAATGAATTTTATCAGTGTAAATGCAGTTTGGGCCATACTTGAATAAAGGTAAAATATATATGTTTGTAAATTTTTACTATCTGAAATATAGCTGAGAACTAGAAGATAAAGCAAAATATAAAATCATGTAGTCATCTTTTCACGGCTTGTCTGTTTTCTCAGACAAAGCAGATGAAATTAATTTAAATGTAAGAGGAGACAAGGTTGTGGGAATATGGAACCAGCAAACACATGGCATTGACTTTGGATCCAGATAGACTCAAGTTCAAATCTCAACATTACCCCCTGATAATTGGGGAATGTAGTGAAGTCATTTACACTCCGTGACATTCAATTTCCTACTTGGTAAAGTGAAAATAATCGCACCTCTCTTGCAGGATGTTGTGGAAATTAAATTTAATAATGCACCTATCCATCATATATAACATCAGACTCACACTGTACTCTTAAAATGATAGTCATCTTTTATATATTTGTTCTACAAATGTTTAGTAAGAACTTACTATATGCCAAAGACCATGCTCATTCACAGATGAATGAGAGACAATTCCAACTTAAAGTCCAGTAGAGGATCATTGTGGCTGATCCCATTAAAACATTGCATAGGCAATCCTGATTTCTACAGGCATATAATGACAACAAGAAGGGACAGTAGATAGAGAAAAAAGTTAAACAAATTCAAATACAAAGAAATCCAAGCAACATGGTGTCATCTGGAGAAGGAAAAGTACCCTATTCATGAGAGTATGACAATATTTGGCAGCCAATATAATAATCTTGAGTCATTAAGAGTGGTTAAAAACACAGAGATATTAATAAAGTTTTTAATATGTTTTGAAAACTGCAGCCTAAAATTTTAGAATATAAAGGGTAATATGTCACTTATGACTGTGTGGACTACCCCATCCATTCTTGATAACACAGCATGCATTTATATATTCAGCAACAATAAGGATGACTCCGTGTAGCTAAGGACTATAGGTGCTATAGGAGAGAGAATGGTAATGGAGACACTATTGTATATTTAAATGCTTTTAACAAGTTTGCTCTCTGACCATGTCATGTACCATCATAGGAGTCTTTGCATCTTCCTACAACACTGCCCAACTCCACCCATTTGCTTTCTGGCAAGTTAACAAAAATGACCTGATAAAGAAAAGCTACCTGCTTTTTTCTCCCCTTATCAGTACTTCAAGTTCCTTTTAGTCAATAAGGATAATACTACTGATTCTTGACAAGGTGTAAATTTAGACTTGTCTGCCAGAGAGGAACAGTATCTTCAGGCAGTCACAAACACAGCTTTGTTCTTTTATTTTGGGGAAAATGCATCAGGCCTAGGTTAATACTGTCCTACTCTTAAAAGCTAATGACATCTTGGATAAGGAAGTCATCAGAGGAACATATTATCAACCAAAAACTTAAAAAATGATTCTACATTAACTGTTTCTGGTGTGTTAATATTCTTGCTGTATGTGAGAGGGTGGAGCACAATCTCAGTAATGTTTTAAAACTTTTTATAAGTTCAAATAGTGCTTATGCCACATACTGAAAAAACAATAGCTGAAAAATCAAAACAAAATGTGTAACTTTAATTTATTTTATTATCTCAGTAATTCCAGGTCATAGGGCAGACAGACTAAAGCAATTTTTCTTCAAGTCTCTTTCACTTTGTAAATCATGGGTGAGACAAGTTCAGAGGCTTAAAAGATGTATTTCTTTAAACACTTACTGAGGGAAAAAAAATATATATCAGATTCTCTTCCCATCATTCAAGTCCCCTGAGGACTTCCTGTGTGGCAAGCTTTTCTACAGAAAAAAATTTAATGCCATTAGCTTTCATGAATGCAAACACTTCATGGAAATTTCTGAATGAGAAGGAACATTGCACCACAGAAAGATTGGTTAGATATAATGGCTAATCCTTAATTCCAAGCATATCATGACATGTTATGTGAAAACAGTTTGACTTGAAGTTGTAGCAAATGGTTTATTATTTATGCCATTTCTTTTAAAGCAGTAAACAATATCTATGTTCAAAGTAGAGGGGAAAAACAAACAAACAAAACCTCAAAAAAACAAAAACAGTGTTTCTAGATTATCAGTATTCCCAAATAGACTTTAGACTTTCTCTGCACCAGAAAAAAATTTACAGTCATTTGACACTGGTCTTTTAAAACATGCATGTATCTATATGGTCCTATCACACCTATATCATTGCTGTGATTGCTCAAGTAATGTCATTATTTTTCCATTTCAAAACTGTGTCAAATTCTTATTCAAATAAATTAATATTACTAATTAAGTTCTTTCAACTAGATGTCTACTCCTGAGTGCGAAGAAATAATCATAAATATTAGATTGAGAAAATTTCAAGTAGAGGAGTAACAAAGGAACTACAAGACTACTTATCTTTTTAATCCAAGACTCCATTATCAAATGTATGAGGAAAAGTTACTAGGAAAATTAAGAACACATGCACACACGCACACATACTTAGCTATTTGGAATATCAATAAGATGTATGTTCCTTCTTTTGTTTTCTCTTACCTCCAATTAAGTTTGAATTCAAAGAAAATTATTCTACCTTTGCTTTTATCCTCTCCCACTTTTCTCACTTGGGAGAAACCAGAAATTGCTAGATTAATTGCTGCATTAGTAATGCTTGTGATGCACATCTGCATTGGGTGTTTATGTCTCTAGGGATGAAAGCCACTCACTGCCTGGCATTTTCTACTCATATCTCTAAATGTTCTTATTCCTATTCTTTGGCTATAATAAAGATCGCTTATAGTTTTTCAAATTAACAGATTAGGTGGCAGTGTTGCATTTGTTGATTTAGGAACACTTTTCTGTATCAGAAGTTTGCAGAGTTCCTAGTGTGTATCACATGTTCAATATGCTGAAAAAAGATTAAATGAATGGAGAGTTCCCATAGTGGCTCAGCAGTAAGGAAACCAACTAGTATCCATGAGGATGTGGGTTTGATCCCTGGCCCCGCTCAGTGGGTTAAGGATCCAGCATTGTTGTGAGCTATGGTATAGGCTGCAGACTCAACTCAGATCCTCTGTTACTGAGACATGGCTGACAGCTTTAGCTCTGATTTTGACCCCTAGCCTGGGAACCTCCATATGCTGTGGGTGCGGTCCTAAATAGACAAAAAAATAAAATAAGTAAAATAAAGGAATGGATTAAAGCATATTTAGCTACCTTATTAAGTGTACAGTTCAATTTAACATTGAAACAAAATTATGAAACCGTTCCTTCATGAGTGATATACAGAGCACAACATCCACTCCCATTAGAAGCAGGCAATACCTGGTACTAAGTGGTGCCTGCCATCACCACCTTTCTTATTCCTCTTAAACTTTATTTCACTTTGTCTTTAGAATTCTCAATATTCTTAGGATTCAGATCCTTTCCTGGGAAGAGTGAGAATACACCAAACTTGTTAAGACCAAGATGTTTTCCACTGAGAAGTGAGTGCCTTAATTTTAAAATAAATTTTAAAATGTTATAGATGTGCTAGGTCGCATAACAAAAAGAAAACATTCTCATTTTTCATGAAACATCAATGACATTAATATAAAAGCTTGCTAAAAAGAGCCAAAAAAGAATTGAAAAACAAAATAAAATGGCAATACTCACTGACAAATACAAATGCCAAGCAAAAATTTTCAACTGAAAATTAGCAAACAGAATCCAGAAGCAAAATGAATACTAATAATGCTATGATGGTTAAGTGTGTTGAATTAGTGATTCAATATTAAAATCTATTAATTCAAAATAATACTAAAATCAGGAAAATTGACTTTACAGATGATGAAAAGCTGTTAGATACAATTTGACATCCATTCTTTATTTAAACATTAGAAGTCTTCCAAATATGATCAGTATTAAAGTAGCATGAATTTATCACTATTACCATTTAATTTATTTCCTAATTGCTAGCGAATAAAATTAAGCAAAAGGGGGAAAAAGTAATTATGAAAATATGAAAAGTAGAGTTGGAATTACTTTTTTAGGTGATTGCCAAGAAGAAAAAAGAATCAACTGAAAGATTTTTTTTATGATTTTTATTTTTTCCATTATAGTGTTCTGTTAATTTCTACTATGTAGCAAAGTGATGGTAAAATACTTAAATTGGGAAGAAAATTGATATACAGGAACATAGTTGTCATATATACTGCAACAACTACTTGAGTTATTTGTTAAAGGAAAAGAATCATATACAATAGCAACAAAAAGATAAAATATCTATTAATAAAACTTGGGAAGAAATGCATAGAATCTATGAACACAATGTAAAAATAAAAACTAAGAATATATGATAGTTTAACACATAGAAATTCATACAGTGTTCTAGAAGAGGAAGCTTAAACAGCATAAAAATATCAATTCCCCCTGAGTCAATTTACATATGTCATGTCAGTCTTCTAGTCAAGCCCTTCTATTTAAAAATGTCTGGAAGGGCGCATTTCCCCTTATACAAAAGAAAACAAAATGTTTTTTAAGATACACAAGGTGATTCTTCAGTTTATTGAATATATAAGTTGGAATAGCCAATTACGTTATGAAAAGAAGAAAACTAAATCATGGTATAAAGCTGTTAGAATTAAAGCAGTATAGTACTTGCTATGCAAATAAACAGATAAGATAAAATTGAAAATACAGAAATATATTTCAATATATATGAGACTTTAGTAGATGATAAATGTGGCTCTTAAAACATGCTATGTTCTTGGGACAACTAGGTAGCCATCTAGAAAAAAATACATAGAATAAATTCTAGATATATCAAAATTGTAAATATTCTAAAATTGAAGTATAAAAGTAATAGAATAAATATTGAAAGATTTTTAGATTAAATGAGACTTACCTCCGTGTAAAACAAAACCTAGAAATAATTTTAAAATTATAAAGTTACTCAAACTTAGTTTTCTAAAAAAAGGAAATCCAAAAATAAAACCAGAGACATATAAAAACCAGAAAAACTGTTTATAACCTTTATCACAGAAAGAATAGCCAAATTCTTTAGTATATAACAAGCCCCTACAAATAAGTAAAATTATATCAACAACTCAGTAAAAGGTGACTAAAGTCCACAGAAAAGAAGGCATAGCTTCTAAACACAGGAAAGTATCCTCAAACCTACTCATAAGAGAAATGAAAATTAAAAGCCACATAAAAAATAGCATTTTACCTGGGAGACAGGTAAAGATAAAAAGGTTTAATAACACTGTTTTATTAAGAACTTGGGAAAAGAAGTTCTCTTACATTACTGGTGGGAGTATAATTTTTATACCTCTATGGAAATAAACTTAGCACAATTTATAAAAAGTTAATGTGTATATACCCTTTGCCCCCCAAATTCCATATTTAGAAAGTCATCCTACTGATACAGTCATGAAAATATACGTAAAGGTATATTCATTGTGGCATGATTTGTAATAACAAAAGGTTGGCAGTAATTTAAATGTTCTTTAATAGAAAATCAGTTAAATAAATAATGGTGATCCATACACTAGAAATATATATAAGCCTTTTTTAAAAAAGCTGAGACAAAACTATATGTGCCCATGAGGATAATCTCTAAGATATATGATTTAATATATTTTTTAAAAAGCCAAGTTAAAGTCAAGCCATTGTGTCAAGAGACCCAGGTTTAATACTGTACATTCATTTGCATCTCAAAAATTAGAAAGAACTTTGTCAAAAGTACATAACATTATGGGGGAAATTTTAAAGAAATCTAGTGTGACATTGGCATAGTGATCATATTTCTTGCTGTCATATTTCAGAGGCAAGGTTGTGCCACAAACTGATTGGATGAGAATATTGGGTCAGAAGAAAAAAAAAAAAGAAACATTCTCTCTCCTTAGCACTGACCATTCTTATTTTACTCTTAACTTCTTGGTCTTCAAACCACCACTACAAACCCCTTAAAAAGAATAGCTGTTTTCTTTATCATAAGTCTTATTTTCAACCTGGGTCGTCAAGCCTGGATACTACTTAACACTGTTCAGACCTTCCTAGTTTTTTATCTGATTAAAAAGAGAAGGCTGAAGAAAGAATGACAAAAATGTATAGATTCATCTATGATTGCAGCCTGGAACTGCTAATATCAGGACTTAATTGCAGCCAGCAGCCCCTGTGTTGACACTTGAATGCGGACCAACTGTCTTTGGAGAAACAGAACATGTATCCAAACCACAAGTGCTTGGTGAGGAAGCAAAAGTATGGCCAATGGTTCTTAAATGAACAAATAAACATAAGTCAAGAGGAGGTGTTTTAGAAAGTACAGGTAAGTCCTATACTTGAGAAAAAGACAAAATATGCAGTTTAGTATTATTATTTCATCCTCACAAGAACAAAATCAACTCTTTTCCTGATTTACAAATAACAGTGAATTCAGGATCTGTCTGGTGACATAAAAAGAAAGCAAAATCTCTAAAGAATTTAGCAAGTTAAAGTAGTAACTGCTGTTCAGTAGAAGACATAGTGTTTATCAATTTTCTGTTTGTCTGACACAAATACCACAGATGCTGTTGGCTTTGGCAAGGGCTAAGGCAGTTTAATATTTAATGGCTTGTGAGCTTTCTCAAAGTCCAAGTCAGTGTTTCTCTCTTTTTTTCCCCTGTAACATCCGGTTCTTAAATCCTTATGCTGAGTTTCTACTTCACAGTCATGTTTGGATATGCTATGTTCAGGGAACTGGCCCTTCCAGACCTTTTTAGTAGAAGGACTTGACTGGAAGAAGACTGGCAGCAATTCAGCTTTACCACCTTTTATTTTCTGAGTTAAAGCAGATAAGGGAGCTATCAGCTTGGGCACCAAGCTGCAGCAGCAGATCTGATTGAAGCAGAGATTACAGTAAATTAAGAATTTGTTATCACTTATAACAGGCTGTTATCCTTGCAGGGTTTGTGGGCAAAGTCACAAGTTTATTGAAGGGCTTTCTTATTCTAATAATATTTAATATTTATATTTCTGAGACTAAAAAGGCAACTTAAAAGTAAGACATGCATTGGTTCACAAACTTGGGAGCTTTCTGGGATGAAATTTGAAACTGGACCCCATACACAGAGGGCAAGGAGAGACCAAAGAAAGAGGCAGACTGCTCCAGATAGGTAGGTGCCAGGTTTAATAGGCAACAGAACTTACATACACAGCTGGTCTTGAGTGATAAGCTGTGAGATAAGTAGATCTTCACACCCACCCATCAGGATCTTAAGTTTATTCAGAGCCTTACCTGAGTTCAGTCACGTATTCGGTCCAGATGGTCTCAACAACACCTTGCTCTCTCAAGGCTGTGTCCTTGTATGGCTCCAGCTGTGGGAATGGTGGGCAGAAGGTACACTCCAAGGACAGAGGAGTGGGTGAGGAGCCTTGGATTCTCCAGATCCAGCTCACAGGTCAACCATGGGTCACATTCCCTCATTCTCTGAATAGCCTCCTCCAGCACTCCACCTCCCTCTCCACCCGTGCTGGCTTAGAATCTCACGCGCCCCCTGCCCCCTTCTACAATGTGGCCTGAGTGGTCAGCCGTGAGTTCCACTAGCATGGAGGTGGTTGGTGTGGCAGCTATTTGGCTGCATTGGAGGCAGATAACACAGTAGTAATAGAGGCACATGCAAGAGAAAACACATATTAAAATAATGAGTCCCCTAAAAGGTAATGATTTTTTTTTTCACCAAGAGCCCCCTGATCTGAATCATTGATTTATTAAATCCCCTAGGCTGATAGTCTGATCACTCAAGGTGTTTACTGTGTGTTCATATGATTTTAAAAAGATGATACACTTTCAGACTCATCAGCACTCTGAATGAGGGCACAGATGCTTCATTGTGAGGCAGTAATACCATCCAAGGCCATTGTATGCTTGATGTAATGTCCAAGTTCCAAGGGACATTTCAGTGATAAGTAAAGACAGGCTTTGCCAGGTTCCATCAAGGTTTCCTGGGCTTCTATGTGTGGCATAATGTCCTGCAGGCCAGTGGAGGACAAGGATGGTGGCCAAATGATGGTACCAGTGGAAAACAGAACATGGCTCTCAATCTTTGAGGAGAAGGAGGTTGGCAACTTTTATTGCTGTGGGATAGATTCTCTCCCCTGTGCCCAGGGAAAACCCAGGGGGCAGTGGCCCAACCATCCAGGTGGAAGCCATGCCAAAGATTTGTGCTGCACAATCACTGGGTCCCATTTGGCGGCTGGACAGGTTTATACCTTTTCAATCACAGTTTCTAGGGCAATATACATCTTACCTGAAAAAAGGATACCCAAAACTTTGTGATGGTGCCTGAATCTTGAATTTTCTGTGGTATATCTTCCATCCTCTCCTTTGTAGATGTTCCAGTGAAGTCTGCAGTGTTCTGCATCAGAGGAAAATCTTCACGTGTTAACATTATGTCATCATTTCAGTGAGCCCATTTTATTAGCTGAGGAAGGAGAACAGAGTTACATCTCAGGCTACCACGTCATGACATATGGTAGGACTGAGCAGTTAGCTATGGGGAACCATTTGAAAGGTCCATTGTTGTCCCTCCTATGTGAAGACAATTTAATTCATGACTCACCAGCCAGGTGTATAGTGGAAAAAACATTTGCTAAGCCCAATACAGCAGGGTACACTCAGGGGCCTTGGACAAGGTATCTAACTAAGATGGTGACAATATTGAGCACAGCCACATGGATGGGGGCACTACCTTGTTCAATTCTCTGTAGCCCATGGTCATTTACCGTGAGTCATCTGGCTTCTTTATTGGACAGACTGGGCTGTTGAAAGCACAATGGGTAGAGCATAAATACCCTTGATATAGTTCTTGGAGAGTTTTTCCTATTTCCTTATGCCCTTCTGGCAATTTACATTGTTTGAGAGTTACCACTCTTTGTGTAGGTAGTAGACTTACTGGTGCCTAATTGGTGTTTTCCCTCAGTACTGGTTTTATTACTCAATCTGGTAGCAGAATTCACTGATAGAGGTTTTCAGACTTTGACCTTTAGAATATGTTCTCTGGTATTGAAGAAATGAAAACCTCATATTCTCACGGGGCAGAATGCCCAATTTTCAGGGTCATAGACATCTTCCTGGCTATAATTCTTTGCTCTCCATAATCATTGATGGTGCTGGAGGGGACCGGAAAAATTCTGGGAGTGACCATATTAGAGTACATTCTATTTCATTGTAAATAGAATTGTCACCTTTTGCTTATTTCTTGGAGACCAGTGTAGTGAGCTCAATATGAGGCCTCGAATAACCTGTAGTGGCTCTCACCTGGTGGCAGTCTGGACCTGCATCCTACACCTGGGCTGTGGGAGGCACCACCCCAAATAGGACTATATAACTAAGGTCTCTGCTGGAGCAAGTGGTGCAGCAGGAATGGTAGGGGCAGTTGGGGCAAGTCTGAACTGCTTGTTCAGGTTTTAAGGCTTTCCACGGCAGGCCAAGTAATATAGTGTTGGGTTACTACTCTATCTTTTCAGGTGGAGTCCCAGCAGCAATGAATTCAAACCACATTTGTTTCTGGGTTAGTTTTACCATATCCAGTACAGACTATTAGGATAGCATTTTGGATTTTCCACTCTATCTCTGTCTGGGGCCTTTTCCACAGCTCATAGCAGTTCCCAGGACTTGTGAGTTTCTGCTTTCATCCCATATCAGCAAGGGATTATCCAACATCATAAGCGTCTTGTCCCTTGCCTGGACCCAGCATGGATATCACTATCCCAGACCAGGTGCTGGAAGCAGAATGGATTACCTTGGCTTTCACTCCTGCAGTGAATGTGATCAGATCACAGCCTTCAGAGACAGAGCATTGAAGTCCTATCTCATTCCTGACTCCCTAACAATTTGTTGTACCTCCTCTATAGATTGCTAGGATTACATGTGCCCAGGGATATCCCCCTAAATGGGCTAAGCTTCCCTGCAGCTAGAATAGTCCAATGTAAAAGGGAGTGGGTTCCTTGAACCCCCAGTCCCACACAGGCACTTCCAGAGAGCAGGGTGTGTAGTGATGCTGTTCATTTTCTCTGCCTCCTATCCAGTTAGAAAAATGGCCTTATACCCCATATACCATACCTTCACTAGCCAGGCTTTTCCCTGGAACTTCTCAGCTATATCAGTAAGCTCAGTGGAAGTATATTCTGTCATCATGAACATGTCCTGAATGGGAGCCCCACCATCTGGGATTGTAGTTGCTGGGCTTTGCCTTTCCTGTGTATTAGGGGTGAGATGGCAGCAGATGTTTCATCCATTTCACTGTCAATCACCATAACCTCTTCCTCTTCACTCTCCTCACTTTCTCAAGGTTTCTACCTTTAGCATTCCAATCAGGCTTTGTCACAAGCCCTAGGACATTAATCCATGGTAGTTTTAACTCTCCTAGCTTAGAAAATGGCACAGCAAGTTTTCCAACTTCTTATCCTGCTCTTCCAACTTGTCTGCCAGCCCAGAGCCAGCAGAGCAGTGGACTCTGCATGTCCTTCTCTAACCTCAGCATTTCTTCCAACTTTCTAACTCGAGCTTCAGCCTCTAGTTGTGCATCAGAGCCTAGCCCACCACAACAGCTGTTCATTTCTCTTTGTTGCTGCAATGTGCTCTGCACAGTTCCTCATGTAAGTGTATTAAACCAGCTGGTTTTTCCAGGCCTTCCCCCGTACTCACTTAATGGTCCACAAACACCAATGAGTAACAAATAAGTCACCCCTCCCCACACGAAAGTCCATGGACAACCCAGGATTTCCCCTTGGATGCCTCTTTCCCAGGACTATTTCTCCAGTCTCCTGGCTGGCTTGCCAATTGCTGGAGCTTCCCTATGTGAATTCTGGAACTGGTCCCCATACAAAGAGGGCAATGGTAGGCCAAAGAAGAAGGCAGGCCACTCTACATTGGGATATGACAGATTTAATTATCATGAAAACTTACATTTAAGGCTGTTCTTAGGCAGCCACAAAATGAGTAGATCTTCACACCCACCCACCAGAATCTTAAAAGTCTATGCAGAGGCCTTAACTGGGTTCAGTCGTATATTCAGTCCAGATGGTCTCAATACCACCTTGTTCTCTCAAGGCGGCATCCTTGAAAATGGCTCCAGCTGTGGAAACACTTGGCAGAACTTATATTCCAAAGCTGGGGAGGAATGAGGAGCCTTTGATTACCTGGGTTCAGCTCTCAGGTCATGTGGAGATCACATCCTCTTGATGACCTCAACCATGTGAGCCTTGACAGATCCAGCTACATGCCAATTAAGCAGAGTAAGTGACCATCTCTAGTACAATGATGTCAAAAGCCTGGGACTATTCTGGTCCACCCATAGGCTAGCCAATGCTTAAAATTTAGTTGACTCTTTCCAATAAAATAAGCTTTGATCTTTAAAGTCCCTCCATTGGAAAAATCTTTAAATTATTAGTAGACATTTTCTCCTCAGAGCGTGTTCCAGATTTTCCAGATAATAGGCTTTTAAACATTTGAGGCTCTTTCTTAAGCATTTTTGATCATCCCTCTTTATCTACCAGAGCCCTTATCACATTTCATTGTCAAGTGCGTGTTTAATTATTTGTTTCTGCTATTAAACTATAAGCTCTATGAAGGCAGGGACCTTGTTTATCTTCAAAAGGAGTTTATGTGAGTGCCTACCGCAGTGTCTGGCACTTAATAAAATCTCAGTATTTGTTGTATCAAACTGAATTTTATTAGACAGAATTAAATAAGGTTGTTCCTCGAAGACAATGAATAACTTTCTCCCTTTAATGAAGAAAAATGGCCTAGAATCAGCAGCTAACATTACTACAGACAGACTTCACTTACTGAAAATCATTAAAGCTTGACTGACCTTGAACCTTACTCAACAATCCATCTGTTTTATAGATGCAGTACCTGATTCAGTGACTTGCCCAAAGGCAGACAGATATTAATTAGCAGAAACAGAATGAGGGTCCAGGTCTTCAGAGCAACAGTCAGGCGTTTATTGCACCACAATTTGTCTTTCTTCTACTTTAACATATTGCTGTTTGGGAGAATATGGAGACACCGGCAGGTTGGCCATGGAGGGCATTTAGCAGTAGGCTCTGGCATGTACATCTACCCAGTCTGGTAAACATCAGCTTGCTCTTCATTTACTTTTAGGCAAGTCTTACCAAAAAACCCCTCTAAACTGTAGATGCCCTCTGTTTGCTTGAACAATTGATTCCACTGGCTAGAAAGAAGGATACTGTACTCTCCTATCCAGAGAGCAGTGTCTGAAATAACAAGAAAACTTTCCTGGGGAATTTCCTTGAAGGATTTTGATAGCCTTTACCTGATGGGATTCTTATTTCCTGGCTTTCTTCATCTTTCTGCCTCCTTTTTGTTGTTGACATCTTACCTGGCATGGCGGATAGACATCTGTGGATGACCCCAGTAACATGGTAAATTTGCTTAATTAACTACCTTTCACTTGATTCAAATGTATTTATTAGTGACATACCTTCTTTACAAATAAAGAACAATGTTGTGTTCATAAATAAATAAATTTGCAGGAGAACTTCTGCAAAGTTTGAATTCTAGCTAGGAAGCAATGCACTATAACCTCCACAATCTGTCACTGCTAAATGTCAGATAAGAGCAATTGAAAAATATTGACTATGCTTTTAAAACCCTGTTTATTAAAAGCAATCATATCTGCAAATCTAAAGGCACAACTGCACATGAAAGCACTATACTAAAGTTGATCAAGTTTTTCTCACAGGGTAAAGGTTAACAATTATGATACTGCTTTGCATGTATACTGGAAATGAATATTTTAAGTAAGTGGATGGTGGATGATGGCAGCAGTATTTCTCACTGTTAAAGTGGCAGTTTACAGATGAACAGGGGCAGAAGGCTGGAATGATCCCTGTGGTTGTGGATTAGAGTTGGAGACATCAGGATGAACTCATGTTTAGCTTAATTTAGACACATGTAGTTATATATAAAATGTTTATAGAGATGTGTATAAACATGGAACAGTGTTCACATATATATTTCCCTGCTCTGTCAGCTGAGAAGGCCTAAAATAAAGAACATCCCAGTACAAATAAGCATACTGAGCACTCGGATCTTGATTTCTAATACCATTCTCTGACTTAAAAACAAACTAACAAACAAACAAAAAATGGATTCCTTGGAGAAATGCCTGAAATGTCTAATGTTAGGACTGGGAGATTAAATACACAGGATAATCCCAGAGTGTTTTATAGTCCATAAAAGTAAGGAGGTGCTCAAACAACAATCCGTAAAACAAACTGCATTGATGAGGGTACATAACAGGGATATAAGAGCCAACTGAAAGTGTTTACAGTGGCCAAACCAGAACAATTTAAGTAACAAAATTAATAAAGTAGTATTGTAACTTAAAATATAAAATTAGTATTCAGGATCCATACTGATATAAATATATGATTGAATAAATTGTAGAAAAGAGACTCCAATTCCAAATTGGAGTTCCTGTTATGGCGCGGCGGAAATGAATCCGACTAGGAACCATGAGGTTGTGGGTTCAATCCCTGGCCTCTCTCAGTAGCTTAAGGGTCTGGCATTGCCATGAGCTGTGGTGTAGATCGCTGACACAGCTCGGATCTGGACGTTACTATGGCTGTGGTATTAGGCCTGCAGCTACAGCTCTGATTGGACCCCTAGCCTGGGAACCTCCATATTCCACAGGTGCAGCCCTAAAAAGCAAATAAATAAATTAATTAAATAATTCCAAATAAATTACATACACAGTCCGCCCTAAAGGAGGGGATTTATAACCACCCATTTTTTAAGTGCAGACTGCACACGTGACTTGCTTCCAAAGAGTATAGTATTGAAAGAGGGGAAAATGAATAACTTTACAACAGTGGAGAAACCTGACACACACTACCTTAGCTAGATCTAGGTCAAGGTTAATAACAACAGCTGATATCAAATTGATAGGAACCTTTGATGTTATATGATCAAAATGGTACTTCTGTTACCTTTCTCCCCTAAACCTATAAATTCAATCTAACCATGAGAGAAACATCAGACCAATCCCAGCAGGGAGGCATTGTATGACATATCTAACCAGTACCATTCAAAACTGTCAAGGACATCAAAATAAAGGAAATTTTAAAATTCTCCATTAAAAAGGAGCCTAAGGGAACCTGGCAATGAAATTTAATGTGTTATCCTGGATGAGATTCTGGAAGAGAAAATAGTATATAGGTAAAAACTAAGGAAATCTAAATAAAGTATAGACTGTTGTTAATAATGTATCTATACTGTTCATTAGTTTTAACAGATGAACCATACTAATGTAAGATGTTAATAACAGAAGAAACTGGGTGTGTAGTACATGTGGGTTTATATAAACACTGAGCTGTCTTTTCAGTTACTCTGTAAATCTAAAACTGTTCTAAAAATTAAAGTTCATTTTTCAAAAAAAGTAAATATAGTCTTTGTTTACACCTTTTAAAATCATTATTAGCAATTTCCCTTTCTCCAGCTTCTCTTTTTTTTTAAAAAAAAAAGTTTTATTGTACTATAGTTGACTTACAATGTTGTTAGTTTCAGGAGTACAGCAAAGCGAATCAGTTATACGTATTTAAATATCCACTCTTTCTCAAATTCTTTTCCCATATAGATTATTGCAGAATATTGAGTAAGTTTTCCTGTGCTATACAATGGGTCCCTGTCACTAGTCTATTTTATATATATTAGTATGTATATGTTAATCCCCATCTCCTAATTTATCCCTCTCCCCCATCGTAACATTTTCACTTTAGGAACAGTAAGTTTGATTTCCAAATCTGTGAGTCTGTTTCTTTTTGTAAATAAATTCTTGTGTATTATTTTTATTAGATTCCACATACAAGTGATATTGAATAATGTTTGTATTTCTCTGTCTGACTTACTTTACTTATTATGATAATCTCTAGATCCATCCCTGTTGCTACAAATGGCATTGTTTCATTCTTTTTATGGATGAGTAATATTCCATTGTATATATGTACTGTATCTTTCTTATCCATCCCTCTGTCAATTAGATTGCTTCCATGTGGCTTTTATAAATAGCGCTGCAGTGAACACAAAGGTGCACATTTGTGCCAACATTTATTCTGTTTCTTAAGACTTTTCATTTCTGTTGTTTATTAATTAAAATTCAATCATGGTATTATTGCCACCCAAGATTTGAAAGTATCACGTAAAAAGAAGTAATATTTTTCTGCTTTAGATGGCAATATTAAGACCATTTCAGAAACAAGGCCAATACAAACTTCCTTTTCTAATCCCAACAATGGAAAAGGCTCACTCATGGAGTAGTAAACTTTCTGTCCACCCAGAGATTGACTGATACCATCCATCAAGTATGCTTTAGTGGACATTTATTCATTGGGTAGATGGGTGGATTAGAAAGCCTCAAAGATTCTTCCAACTCTGTTCTAAATATCTGTGAACAGTTGCTCAACCCTCTGTGTGGTTTTAGTTTAGACATTTATTCCAATGTGCATCTGGACTCACAGCCAAGACTAGGCATAGGACGTCTGACTATCAACCACAGTTCTAAGTTTAGCTGATTGCTCAAAACCTACCAGCTGCAATAGTGATCTAGTAAAGGGAAAGTAAATTAGCCTAGTAATCTGTGCCCTTTTTGAGCCATGCCATGTGGTAATGTTACCCCCTTGAAGGTTTAAAAAGTCAAATGATCCAATTCCGTGTGTTAGCGATGTTATAATTACCTATGACACCAATCCTAGAGTCTTAAAAATCTAAATTCCACAATCCCACAGCTTGGCTTAAACATTCTATAGTTAGGATTTCAATGATTCCTAGTGAGGTGAGAGATTTTACAAATGAAAGTGAGGTTAGAGGGTGGGTGGAAGTGTGGAGAAAAAGTTTTATATTTCAATCTTAATTTATGAGGCCAGCTCTCCTTTTTAATGATAGGAGCTGGAAAATTCTTCTGAGAACAGGGTAAAGCAATCTTTTTGGGGTCACAGATTCCTTGAAAAAGGATATTCTTAAATTTGAGCACTTTCCAAAAATAATAGTTCTGGGAAAAAAAAAAAAAAAAAGCCTGCTGTTTTCCAAACTACCCCCCACTGCCTGTATGGAAAACAACAACAACAACAATGAAAATATCTCCTTGATCTACCAGTGTTTACCAAACTTTTTTGGTTGCAATGTATTTAGAAAATGATCACTTTTCTGTATCCACACTAAATAGAGAAGGTGCTGGAGTACAAAAGCACAGGCCTGGCTTCTGGCTATTGCAGTCAACACAAGTGATGCGAGATTAGTGCTTCAGCCTGTGTGTTGATAAGATCATTTGTCTAACAAACAAGCCAACATATTTTTTTATGAGAAAAAAAAATTCAATTGTGTGAGCTCAAACCGTACAAAATTGCCATTTGCAGATCAGACAGAATTAAAGACATCTTAACCTAGTAGAAAATATGGAACCTCTAGAAAAGCAAAGCAAAAAAAGTAAAAAATTGCACTCTAATCCCTATACTTAAAGAATGTTGGTTTTTTTCCTCTGTACATGTATATGCTTTACATTATTTAAGTCACATCACAGCACATAATTTTTGCAACTCACTTTTTCCCCTTAATATTTAATAATGAGTATTTCCCTATGTCAACATATGAGGTCTTCAATAACTCCTGGTATTCCATCATATGGATAAACAAATTAACTTAAGTCATCTTTTATGGTCAAATATTTAATTGCTCCAATATTCTCCTTTTATAACTTATGCCACTGTATATATGCTTATTAAGGAAACTTTTCACATATCCCCAGTTATACTCTAGATAATAACAGATCAAAACATGCACATTTTCAGACTTTTGATATTTTGCCAAATTACTTCATGGAAGGCTGTATCCACCAGGAACATGTAAACATGCATCTTCTCATTAACATTCTGTGTTATCATTGTTTTAAATCTCTACTACTAATTTATTTCTTATCTGGATTTCTCAGGAGAATTTCAGGGTCATTAAAGTCCTGTTATGTTTGGCATCAATGACGAAATTTCCACTAGAATATTAAAAACAATTCAGGAGCCTACTTGGTGCTATGCCTTCCTTCAGAGCTCTCAGCCCAGTGCAGAGATAGATTAATAAGAACAACAAGCAGAATGTCAAATGGCACAGACAGCAACCTGGGTCTTTATCCTAAAAGGAACCATATGCTTGAAATTATACATGTCCAGGTCCTAACCTGATATTTTACCTCAGGGCCAATAATGAAGTGGAGCAGAGGTCCTACCAAGAGAATGATGGTCCATTAATTATTAGAGGCAAATATATTGCCTCTTACTGCTATCAAGAATTTTAGATTCTTTCTATATTAGAACAGATGCTGGGAGGCCCCTGGCTTCCAATAGAGTAGGCAGTAGTTAAAAACAAATAAAGGGATTATTAGAGAAATGCAAATCAAAACTACTATGAGGTACCACCTCCCACCTGTCGGAACGACCATCATTAACAAGTCAACACATAACAAATGCTGGAAGGGTTGTGGAGAAAAGGGAACCCTCCTACACTGTTGGTGGGAATGTAAGTTGATACAACCACTATGGAAAACCAAATGGAGGTACCTTAGAAAACTAGATATAGAACTACCATATGATACAGCAGTCCCACTCTTGGGCATATATCTGGACAAAACTGTCCTTGAAAAAGATACATGCACCCATTATGTTCTTTGCAGCACTACTCACAGTAGCCAAGACATGGAAACAACCTAAATGTTCATTGAACTATGAGTGGATTAAGAAGATGTGGTATATATACACACACACACAATGGAATACTACTCATCCGTAAAAAAGAACAAAATAATGAATGGAACTAGAGACTCTCATAGTAAGTGAAGTAAGTCAGAAAGAGAAAGATAGATACTATATGATATCACATATCTGGAATCTAATTTATGACACAAATGAATTTTTCCACAGAAAAGAATCTCATGTACTTGGAGAACAGGCTTGTGGTTGCCAAAGGGGAGGGAGGGAGTGGGGTGGACTGGGAATCTGTGGTTAATAGATGCAAACTATTGCATTTGGAGTGGATAAGCAATGAGACCCTCCTGTATAGCACAGGGAACTATATCCAGTTATGATTGGGTCACTTTATTGTACAGTAGAAATTGACAGAACTCTGTAAATCAAATATAATGGAAAAAATAAAAATCATTGAAAAAATAAAAATAGGTAAGAGGATGGCCTGTTTAAATGTTTAGAAAATTGGCAATACTT
The DNA here is from genome assembly GCF_054392235.1 of Sus scrofa. Taxonomy (NCBI): domain Eukaryota; kingdom Metazoa; phylum Chordata; class Mammalia; order Artiodactyla; family Suidae; genus Sus; species Sus scrofa. Next base: position 167,819,067 of record NC_139395.1, read on the forward strand.
AAAGGGAAAAATAACAACAACTTGTTCTACTTACCTAAAACATCTGAAGAATTGTGAGTATTTTCTATACCCCAGGGGTAAAACACATGGAAGCAGTCTTCAGCTCAGGAAGAGGATAAACTCTTAAAATTATTAATGCTACTTAACAATGAAAAGACTGATTTGGATTCCTTGATAAATAATGATTTTTCCAGAGTATCAGACAAATTGATCACCTTTTTTTAAAGAGTCACATTGTAAAACCCACATTGTTAGTGGTAATCACAGAAATTTATAATTGGTTCTACACATTTGTTTCTACTACTGGGCCATGAGCTTAATTTTCTTTAATATTATTGGAATGAATGGATTTTGGAGCTTCTGAGTTGGCCTCTTATCTACAAAATACTCTTACCCAATTGGAAGCAGATGCCTTTGATTTAAGATTATAATAGCTCTAAATAGTAATAGATAAGGTCTTATTTATAATTCCAAGTGAATGAGTTATGATATCATTTTCTGGAGGAGGAGGGTGAAATGAAGGAAATGGGTACCTTTGCACAAGGAACACAAGGAAATATAAAAAAAGAAAAATTGAAGTGTGGAGTGCTAAAGACAAAATTTTGCTGACTATATATTTGTTGCTCTTATTTTTGTTATTGCTGTTGGTTTTTTAAGGGTCCTCTTTGATGTAACTGACTTCCTGCATGACTTAAAGCTGCTCTTTATTTCAAAAAAAATCCTGCCTGAAGGCAGTGATATTGTGGGAAAAACTAACTTTTCTTGCCCTACAGTCAATATGGATGAAAGGTCATTTATTAACTTTCCCAAACATCCCCACATGTAAAAAGTTCAAATAAAACCTGTTTATTAAAAGCGTGGAAGTAAGAGCAAGGAGGAGGAAGAGATGGAAAACAGGGTGTGGTTGAGATCCAAATGTTCCTGGCATTGGTAGGGTGAGCTTCTTTGAAACCAATTATTTAGGCTTGCTAGCTGATCTCAGTACAGCGGCATCCTTTCTTTCACTTGAGACTATGTCTCATGCATTCATTCAACCATTCAGTTAATAAATACATAGCGAGCGCCTTTTTATGTGCCATACCCTGTTGTGGGCTCAGGGGATACAACAGTGTACCAAATAGACAAAACTTCCTGACTTTATGAAGTTTACATTAGGGAGAGTTCTCCTTTGATAAAAGAGCATTAAACCTCAAAATGAGTGTAATTATGTCAACAGAAGGAGAACTGTTTATAGTTTAATTCTAAAGCAATCTGAATTTAATAAATCTAATAAAGTTTTAATTAACAATGCATGTGACAGTTTGCTCTCAAATTATCCTTCGGTTTTGAGATATGTGACAGAAAGGCACTCACTACTAAAGCTCCCTCCCTAATAAAAGAAAGCTTCAAACATCCAAGTGGAAAAATGGAAAAATGTGAACTGTGGCTAAATTTAGCTAAAAGTAGCATCCATGTGGTCTGTGAATTTTTTTAGCCAAGCAAATTGCATCTCCTAAATGTAGCCATTTTTTCTTGCACCTTTTCCTGAGAACCTTTCCACTATTCATGCTGTCAATACTTATGCTGCCAACATTGTCAGTGCACTTTGCTATAAGAGATTAAAGGTTGGCTACAAATAATTTCCAATGAATAACTCTAATTAGCCACTAAAGTTGGCATATTTCCTGCTATCTGAAATTAGATCACAGAGTTGGGTTGAGATGAAAAAGCCCTATTAACTCTCTAGACTTCCAATTCCTATTTGCTGGGGGAAATTACTGTTTTGAACTTTATCTGTTACTATCTGAAGAAGTCTGGAGTCAGCAGTAATAAAAAGATATGTGTAAGTTTGACTTTCTCTTAGCTTCTACTCTACTCTGGGACTTTCCAAAACAAACTCATAAGAGCAATGGCCCTGGGAGAGATTTCAGGGGATTTATGAGAATAAGGAAGGGAACTATCTTCAAAAGATGTCAAAACAACATTTTATAGTTGTCCATATATACATAATCCTCTCTACCAAAGAAAGGATTTGGGGGGTTTTTTGGGATCTAATACTATTAATACTAATACTATTAACAATAGATGTCTGAATTTTTCTTGGACCCAGTTCTGAAACCTTTCCATTAGAGCCACTCCTAGAAGTGCCTCTGCCCTTCAGAAGGGAAGTAGTAGTGTGTATGCCACTGTTAGGTGTTTGGGAAGAGTTACTTAATATCAGCCTCCAACTGAACATTTTCAACAGCATGTGTTCCTCAAGTCTTGCATTATAAATAAGCAACTGAACTGGATGATCTTGTTTTTGAGTCCTGTCTGCTGTCATCAGCGGCTGTGTGGATGATCTGCTGATAGTTAACACACCAGATGTCTCGTGTAGCCATGTACACTCTGGTACTTCTTCTGGATATGATTAATCATTCAGTTCCACTGATTTCAATGCAACAATCAAAAAGATATTAAAAAGGGGTGTGGAGCCTGGAAAATCAATGCAAGTGTTCTGAAATAGTAAATAATTGAATTAGAGAAATAAAGCGGCTGCTTCTTCTTTTTTTCTGTCTTTTTAGGGCCACACCCTCGGCATGTGGAAGTTCCCAGGCTAGGGGTCGAATTGGAGCTACAGCCACCAGCCTGCCCCACAGCCACTGCAATGCAGTATCCAATCTGCCTCTGCAACCTACACCATAGTTCAGGCCACGCCAGATCCTTAACCCACTGAACAAGGCCAGGGATCAAATGTTCATCCTCATGGATGCTAGTTGGTTTCAGTACCTGCTGAGCCATGACAGGAACTCTTCAATATCTTTATTCCTATCTCAGAGCTTGTGTAGAGTTCCCATCTCACAGCTAGAGCTATGGAATTATTAGATAGTATTTCTGGGGGTGCAGGTTACAGCCCTGGAAATTCTTCACTTTGTCATCTGGGTACCACAAAAATAAGGCCAAGTATTGCAGTTTACATTCCTGAGTCTGGTAAACTAAGTCAGTGGTAAAGTGATTCTTAAATTTGTGTCTGTGAGCTAGTGCTGGTAAAGAAACCATTAGTTACTGATATTGATGAGATAAGCATATACATTATTGTAGCCATTTGATATTTTTGTGACATTTTTACTGTATTTTACAAAAGTTGCAGCACATAGTGGATCTGGATAAACATTAGCAAACCAAAAGTTTGGTCCTTCACCACACAATAAATAATTGTGGGAAAAAACTGGTATTAGAACCCCCCCATGTATAGGAATTCACTTCCAGATAAAAATTTAAGCATTAATTTCAACAAAATTCAGTATCTTACCTCCTATGGAAAAACTCCACATTGCTTTGTAACTGTGTGTCTTTTTTCCTAACTTGAATGTAAGACCCTAACACACAGGGCTCCATCTTGTTTTGATTCCCAGGGACAGTAATTGGCATATATACGGTGCATGGTAATCATGTTTTTGATGAATAAAAGCAGGAATAAGTGACAGAAATAAAACTAATCAAGGATGGAAAATGAAATAAGCTTGTTATTTTTCTATCTTATCATAGTTTGCATGGAAAATTACTAGAGATGCAATGGATCTAACTAGATATTGGATATAAATAGATATGAATTGAATATGGAAAAATTTAAATTGTACCCTTCATAATGGTGTATATGCTGTAAAGACTATACTGCCTTTGAATCTGAGTATAGGTATTTATTGACAAATTTAATGAGTGAGCCGTACTGTGGGTATAGCCTGAAGAAGGAGAAAAGAATATGATTTTCCTTCAGGAGAAACATACCCTCTTCAAACTAAGTGGTTGAAAATGTACTCTTTGTCAATGAAGAAGTGATGGTTTCTTCTAGAACACAATAGGAGTCACATTTGTTGACATTCTAACTAAAATTTTAGAAGGGGAGACTTTATTTGAATACATAATTGTATCAGCAGTGTGATTTATTGAGGGATTTATTTAGGTCGTTTTTCCTGAAATAAAAAAGATAAGGAACATTGTAGTAGATCTTTGTATGAGGGTTTGAACTGACATTTATAGCTCAATAATGCTTTATTAGGGTGACTTCCTTACAAGAAAACATGATTTTTTTTTTTTTTTGGCATGTAAGGTGACATCTCTTTTACTGACTTCTAGGGTAAAAAAAAAAAAACACCTTTCCATAATTTTATGACTAGTTACATGGCCATCACTCATGAGTTTCTAATGCCTTTTCATATAATTTTCATTGTGCTGAGCCAACACATCAAATCAACTCATCATAAAACACAGACCGGGAGAACGCAAGGAAAGCTGATACTTACTGATCTTTCAGGCAGGATGAGTAATTTGTATTAATCCTGGAAAGATCAAAATAAGTGTGTTCAACTAAAACTTACTTTGACTCCAAGGAGCAGCTAAGAATTCTTTGAAGTTTCTGGAGTAGAAAGAATATTATTTCCAGTAGACATGGGGAAAATTAAAACAAACAAAAAATTCCCTGTTGGTTATCATATGAAAATGACAGTAAATTGCCATCTATGATTCTGTAGCATTAAAGAAATTCGTATATATTTATGCTCCTTTGGCATGATGCCATGATATACTATAGGCCATTAGCTTTGCAGCCATACACACCTGGATTTGAATTACGGCTCCACAGTTGACTAGCTAAGTGACCTTGGGCAAATCATTTACAACCTCTGATTTTCCTCTTCTCAAATAGAAATTTAAAAACATACCTTATGGAACTATTGTGACTATTCAGTACCATTTGAATATAAAGAGGCTGCACTGATTCTAGCATAGGTTAGGTCCTCAACAAATACTGATTTTCCTTCTTTGTGCTCTACTGCTGGATCCTTCTTTGAAGTAACCTCAGTTTGCTTTCACATATCTGGCTTGTTTGTCCCATTTGTTTGCAGGTAAATAGATGAAATGAATTCAAACAAACATGGAAGAATGTATTTTAAGTTTTATATAGTTCTTTCTCCCCCTCAAGAGATCCGGTTCTTCTTTCTGAAGCTATTGAAAGATGATACCAGCCACTCCCTTAAATCCACAGCTCAAGAAGAATGCCATGCCAATATTAATAATCCCACTTTTTGTCCACTCCAGGTTGGCATGCCCAAATTTAATCCCACTTTAAAACGAAGAATTTTTTTTGTTTTACTTTTCCAAATACAATCTTAAAAATAGTAAAAAGAAAGTTTGTTCTTTCAATTTTGCTTAATTTCCCTTCATCCACATACACAAAATGAAAAGGTGAAGTCTATATAGAATATTTTTTATGATAATGATGTATTATTAGCAAACTTACTTCTAGCTGTCCAACTAAATGTCCATCCATATTGTTCCACAACATGCTTGTTGGTTTGCTTTTTCATTTGTTCTTTCTTCTCTTAAAGGACCATGGGCTCATTGGGTTGTCTCCTGTGGTTGTAGAGAGTTGAAAAATATGTCCTAAGTTCATATAGTTTATTTTTATTTCTAAATAAAGGAGAAAATTCTGAAGTTTCTTTTATATAAACTAGAAGAAACTTTTCATGGTGGGTAAAATTAGTTTTGCTGTGAATCTCAGTCTTTTGTACTTGAAGATGACAGCAGTGATGGGAAGCTCTGAACCATATATATTTCTTACTTTGCAAACAATAAGCTTTCCCATATAGACTGGAAGGAGGCTAAAGTATAATCTTTTAGGACACAGAACTTTTACCCACACAAATATACCTTTTATGTATATTTAAAAGTGAGATTTACCTTTCTCCTCCTCCCCTGGCTCAGCTTCCCTGGTATCATGCTTCAAACAGCTAAACAAACTCTCCTAAAAATGCATAAAATTATGCAAAAACAGTAAAAGTTTAGACAATAAGAATTATTTCCTGTCAAGGACATTGGATGTAGCTTAGTATTTACAATTAACATTTGTTTAAAAATGTGCCTTGGAGTTCCTTTTGCAGCTTAGCATAACGAACCCAACCAGTATCGATGAGGATGTGGGTTCAATTCCTGGCCTCACTCAGTGGGTTAAGGATCCAGTGTTGCCACGAGCTGTGGTGTAGGTCACAGGTGTGGCTCAGATCCTGCATTGCTGTGGCTGTGGCATAGGCCGGCAGCTATAGCTCCAATTCAACCCCTAGCATGGGAACTTCTATACACATCATGTGCAGCCCTAAAAAGACAAAAAAAAAAAAAAAGTGCCTTTCACATGACCACGCATATCTCCTTGGAGCTCCTTCATATAGATATTTAGTATACAACAAGCAACAGATATTCCTGAAACACATCTTGACAGGTACATGTAATTTTAAGAATTCATCATATATCATCCTCAGAAATATGCCGTTTTCCAGGATTTTTTTTATAAAATATATCTTTCATCTGAGACTTTTTTTCTCATCTAGTTCCAAAATTCTCAAACAAAATAAGCACATTCCAAAAATATGTAGTATTTATCCTGAGCATAAGCGACCTTAGAGTTCATGAATACAGAATGACTTGATTAGTAGAATTCAGAGTATAGCATGAGTCATTTGTTTAAAATAAAGGTGAGGGCCTGCTTAGTGACCAGAAAAATCACTAAAACGTGAGTAATGGCTGACACAAATCCTTAGATCACCCCTCAGATATCAATGAGAAAATATCTTTGTAGTGTAGCTAAGGACTACACCCAACATGTGATATACCCGAGTCATAGGTCTTGTAGAAGTCAAAGAGCAGATGAGGAAGGCAAGAGGTCAATGTCCAATTTAATGAAACAAATTTCTAGAAACTTAAGAAAAGAGGAGATAGTTCCTTTACAAAACTCATGAAACATTTAATGTACTATGGTTAAGTTAGGCCTATTTTTTTAACTCGATGAATTTTATTACATTTATAGTTGTACAACAGTCATCACAACCCAATTTTACAGCATTTCCATCCCAAAGATCCAGCCCATCCTCCCACTCCCACCCCCCAACAAGTCTCCTTTGGAAAGTTTCCAAAGTCTGTGAGTCAGTATCTGTTCTGCAAAGAAGTTCATTGTATTCTTTTTTTTAGAATCCACGTATAAGTGATAGCATATGCTGTTGGTGTCTCACTGTCTAACTTCACTTAGCGTGATAATTTCTAGGTCCATCCATGTTGCCACAAATGCCATTATTTCTTTCCTATTTATAGCTGAGTAATAGTCCATTGTGTATATGTACCACATCTTCTATATCCACTCCTTGATGGACATGTAGGTTGCTTCCATGTCTTGGCTATTTTATATAGTGCTGCAATAAACATTGGAGTACATGTATCTTTTCAAGTCATGGTTTTCTCTGGATAGATGCCCAGGATTGGGATTGCTGGATCAAAAGATAATTCTATTTTTAGGTTTTTGAGGAGTCTCCATACTGTTTTCCATAGTGGTTGCACCAGTTCACATATCCACCAAAGGTGTAATAGAGTTACCTTTTATCCACACCCTTTCCAGCATTTATTGTTTGTAGACTTTTTGATGATAGCCATTCCGGCCAGTGTAATTAAAACAACCTCACAGTCATTTTAATTTGCATTTCTCTAATAATTAGTGATGTTGAACATCTTTTCATGTGTTTTTTGGCTATCCAGATGCCTTCTTTGGAGAATTGTCTGTTTAGATCTTCTGCCCATTTTTTGATGGGGTTGTTTCTTTTTTTGTTATTGAGCTATAGGAGGTATTTATAAATTTTGTAGATTAATCCCTTGTCAGTCATTTCATTTGCAAATATTTTCTCCCATTCCATGGGTGGTCTTTTCATTTTGTTTTGGGTTTCCTTTGCTGTGCAGAAGCTTTTAAGTTTAATTAAGTACCATTTGTTTATTTTTATTGTTTATTTTTATTTTTATGTTTATTTTATTTTTATTACTCTAGGAGGTGGAACTGAGAAGATATCGCTGTGGATTATGTTGGAGAGTGTTTGGCCTATGTTTTCCTCCAACAGTTTTATGGTATCCAGTCTTATATTTAGGTCTTTAATCCATCTTCAGTTTATTTTATGTATGGTGTTAGGAAGTGTTCTCATTTCATTCTTTTACGTGTGGCTGTCCAGTTTTCCCAGCACCACTTATTGAAGGGGCTGTCTTTTCTTCATAGTATATTATGATCTCCTTTATCACAGTTAATGCTCTCTATCCTATTCCACTGATCTATATTTCTTTCTGTTTTTATGCCAGTACCATATAGTTTTAATGACTGTAGCTTTTTAGTACAGTCCGGAGTCAGGGTGCATAATTCCTCCAGCTCCATTTTTCTTTTTCAGGATGGTTTTGGCTATTCTGAGTCTTTTGTGCCTCCAAACAAACTTGCAAATATTTTGTTCTAGTACTGTCTTTCATAATTTGATAAGGATTGCAAATATTTTGTTCTAGTACTGTCCTTCGTAATTTGATAAGGATTGCATTGAATCTGTAGATTGCCTTGGGTAGTATAGTCATTTTGACAATATTGACTCTTCCAATCCAAGAGCATGGTATGTCTTTCCATCTGTTTTTGTCATCTTCAATTCCTTTCATCAGCATCTTATATTTTTCAGAGTACAAGTCTTTCGTCTCTTTAGGTAGGTTTATTCCTAGGTATTTTATTCTTTTTGAAGCAATAGTAAATGGGATTGTTTCCCCAATTTCTCTTTCTGATCTTTTGTTGTTAGCAAAAGAAATGCAGTCAATTTCTGTGTATTAATTTTGCGTCCTGCAACTGTACCATATTCATTGATGAGCTCTAATGGTTTTCTGGTATTGTCTTTAGGATTTTCTAGGTATAGTATCATGATATCTGCAAAAATGATAGTTTTACTTCTTCCTTTCCAATTTGGATTCCTTTTATTTATTTTTCTTCCCTGATTGCTATGGTTAGGACTTCTAATACTATGCTGAATGGTAGTGGCAAGAGTGGAAATCCTTGTCTTATTCCTGATCTTAGCAGGAATTCTTTCAGCTTTTCACCATTGATAGTGATGTTAGTTGTGGGTTTGTCATATACGGCCTTTATCATATTGAGGTGGTTTCCTCTATGTCCACTTTTTGGAGGGTTTTTTTTTTTATCAGTAATGGGTATTTGAATTTGTCAAAGGCTTTTTCTGCATCTATTGAGAAGATCATATGGTTTTTATTCTTCAGTTTGTTAATGTGGTATATCACACTGATTGAGTTGCAGATATTGAAGAATCCTTGCATCACTGGGATAAATTCCACTTAATCATGGTGTACAATCCTTTTAATGTATTGTCGGATTTGGTTTGCTAGTATTTTGTTAAGGATTTTTATATCTATGTTCATCAGTGATATTGGCCTATAATTTTTTTGGGGGGGTATCTTTGGGTTTTGTATTGGGGTGATGGTGGCCTAATAATGAGTTTGGGTGTATTCCTTCCTCTGCAATTTTTTTGGAATAGTTTCAGAAGGATAGGTACTAGCTCCTTTCTAAATGTATGATAGAATAGAACTTGTGATGTTGTCTGGTCCTGGACTTTTGTTTGTTGGAAGTTGTTAAATCACAGTTTCAATTTCAGTACTTGTGATTGGTCCAGTCACCTTTTCTATTTTGTCTTAGAAGATTTTACTTTTCTAAGAATTTGTCCATTTCTCCTAGGTTGTACATTTTATTAGCATGTATTGCTTATAGTGGCCTCTTATGATCTTTTGTATTTTTGTCACATCCATTGTAACTTATTTTTCATTTCTAACTTTATTGATTTGAGTCCTCTTTCTTTTTTTCTTCATGGGCCTGGCTAGGGGGTTATCAATTTCATTGATCTTTTCAAAGAATCAGCTTTTAGTTTCATTGATCTGTTCTATGGTTTTCTTAATTTCTATTTCATTTATTTCTGCTCTGATCTTTATGACTTATTTCCTTCTGCTAATTTTAGGTCTTGCCTATTCTTTTCTCTCTAGCTGCTTTAGATGTAAAATTAGGTTGTTTATTTGAGCTTTTTCTTGTTTCCTGAGGTAGACTTGTATTGCTATAAACTTCCCTCTTAGAACTGCTTTTGCTACATCCTATATATAGGTTTTGGATTGTTGTGCCTTTGTTGTCATTTGCTTCTCGGTATTTTTTAATTTCCTCTTGATTTCTTCAGTGATCCATTGGTTTTTTAGTAGCATGTTGTTTAGTTTCCATGTGTTTGTGTTTTTTTGCAGTTTTTTTTGTTGTTGTTGTTGATTTCTTGTCATACAGTGTTGTGGTTGGAAAAAATGCTTGATATGATTTCAGTTTTCTTAAATTTTCTGAGGCTTGTATTGTGGCCCAGAATGTGATCAATCCTAGAGAATGTTCTGTGCGCACCTGAGAAGAATCTGTATTCTGCTGCTTTTGGATGGAATGTTCCATAAATATCCATTAAGTCCATCTGGTCTAATACATCATTTAGGGCCTGTGTTTCCTTGTTGATTTTCTGTCTGGATGATCTGTCCATTGCTGTAAGTAGGGTGTTAAAGTACCCTACTATTATTGTGTTATTGCCAATTTCTCCTCTTAAGGTGGTTAGCAGTTGCCTTATATATGGAGGTGATCCTATGTTGGATGCAAATATATTTACAATTGTTATAGCTTCTTCTCAGATTGATCCTTTGATCATTATGTATTCTCCTTTGTCTCTTATATTACTCTATTTTTTTGTCTTTTTAGGGCCACACCCATGGCATATGGAGGTTCCCAGGCTAGGGGTCTAATTGGAGCTGTAGCTGCTGGCCCACGCCACAGCCATAGAAATGCCATATCTGAACCACATCTGCGATCCACACCACAACTTATGGCAACTCTGGACCCTTAACCCACTGAGCAAGGCCAGGGATCAAACCTGTAACCTCATGGTCCATATTTGGGTTAATTTACACTGTGCCATGATGGGAACTCCTCTTATGATATTCTTTAAGATCTATTTTGTCTGATATGAGTATTGCTGCTCCAGCTTTGTTTTGATTCCCATTTGCATGGAATAATTTCCTCCATCCTCTCACTTTCAATTTGTATGTGTCTCTAGAACTGAATTGGGTCTCTTGAAGACAGCATTTATAGGGTCTTGTTTTGGTATCCGATAAGCCAGTTTATGTCTTTTGGTTGGGGCACTTAGTCTATTTACATTTAAGGTAATTATCAATATGTATGTTCTTATTGCCATTTAATTAAGTATTTTGGATTTGTTTTTGTTGCTCTTTTTCTTCCCTTCTTGTTCTCTTCTCTTGTGGTTTGATGATTATCTTTAGTGCTGTATTTGGATTGCTTTTTCTTATTTGTGTGTGTATTGTAGATTTTTGGTTTGCAGTTACCCGGAAGTTTTGATATAGGAGTCTATATATATATATATATGCAAGGTTTTGATATAGGAGTCTATATATATATATATATATATATATATATGCAAGGTTTTTTTTTAGTTGTTGGTCTCTTTTTTTTTTTTTTTTTTTTTTTGTCTTTTTGCCTTTTCTAGGGCCGCTTCTGCAGCATATGGAGATTCCCAGGCTAGGGGTCGAATCGGAGCCATAGCCACTGGCCTACGCCATAGCCATAGCAACACGGGATCCGAGCTGCATCTGCGGCCTACACCCCAACTCACAGCAACGCTGGATCCTTAACCCACTGAGCAAGGCCAGGGATCAAACCCGCAACCTCATGGTACCTAGTCGGACTCATTAAACACTGTGCCACAACGGGAACTCCAGTTGTTGGTCTCTTAATTGCAAATGCATCTCCAGTGTCTTGCATTTATACAATCCTCATGATTTCTGATTTTGGTAGCATATTTGTGTGTGGTTGATTTCCTACTTTAGTGTATATATGCCTTTGCTGGTGAGCCTTGACATTTGTAATATTTTGCTTCTAGTTGTTGCTTTTTCTTTTCCATCTAGAGAAGTTCCTTTAGTATTTCTTGTAAAGCTGGTTTAGTGGTGCTGGATTCTGTTGGCTTGTCTGTAAAGCTATTGATTTCTCCTTCAAATCTGAATGAGAACCTTTCTGGATAATCTGGGTTGGTTTTTTCCTTTCATCACTTTAAGTATATTGTGCCACTCCCTTCTAGCCTGAAGAGTTTCTGATGAAAAATCTGCCAATAACCTTATTGGGGTTCCCTTGTATGTTATTTGTTTCTTTTCCCTGGCTGCTTTCAATATTTTCTCTTCATTTTTAATTTTGGTCAGTTTGATTAATATGTGTCTTGGTGTGTTCCTCCCTGGGTTTATTTTATATGGTCCTCATTGTGCTTCCTGGATTTGAGTGAGTGGTTCCTTTCCCATGTTAAGGAAGTTTTGGCTATTATCTCTTTGAATATTTTTTCTGTCCCTTTCTCCCCCCCTCTTTTCCTTCTGGCCACCTATAATACAGACATTGGTGTGTTTAACATTGTCCCAGAGTTCTCTTAGACTGTCTTTATTTCTTTTCAATCTTTTTTTCTGTTCCACATCAGTGATTTCCACTAGTCTGTGCTCACCTCACTTATTTGTTCTTCTGCCTCCTGTATTCTGCTGTTGGTTGCTCCTAGTGAATTTTTTATTTCAGTTATTGTATTTTGCATCTCTGCTTGCTTAAGTTTTAAATCTTGTATTTCTTTGCTCAGTGTTTCTTGTAAATTATCCATCTTTGCCTCCAGTTTATTTCCAATGTCTTGCATCATCTTCAGCATCATCAGTCTAAAGTCTTTTTCCTGGAGGCTGATAATCTCTAGATCACTTAGCTGTTTTTCTGAGGTTTTTCCTTTCTCCCTTATCTGAGTTATAGTTCTCTGTCTTTTCATTTTTATCGGTTTTTGGTGTGGTCTCCTTTTGCAGACAAATGAGTTGTAGCCTCTCTTGCTTCTGATGTCTACCCACCTTGTGGCTGAAATTGGTACAGGGGCTTGCTGTAGGTTCATGACAGGAGGGACTGGTACCTGCTCACTGGTTGGTGGAGCTGATTATTATCCCTCTTGTGGATGTGGCTTTGCCACTAGGTGAGATTAGCGACTGGATGTGTGCCTGGGGGGGAGGGAGACGGTTTAGGCAGCCTGTTTGCTGATGTGTGGGCCTCTGATCCCACCCAGATTATTGTTTGGCCTGGGACTTCTCAGTCCTGATTTGTGGGGCCAGATTTTTCCAAAATGGCCACCTCTAGAGGAGCACATGCTGATGATTATTCCTGAGACCATTTCCTCCACTGTCCTTCCCTGACAATAAGCCATAGTCACTCCTTGTTTTCCCAGGAGATCCTCCAAGAATTGTAGTCAGGTCTGACCCAGATTTCTATGGAGTCTCTGCTTTGCCCTGGGACCCAATGCACTTGAAAGCCTGTGTGTGCCTCTCAAGAATAGGGTCTCCATTTCCCCCAGTTCCGTGGAGCTCCTATGCACAAGCCCCACTGGTCTTCAATGCTAAATGCTCTGGGGGCTCCTTCTCCCAATACCAGTTCCTCAGGCATGGAGACCTGACATAGGGCTCAGAATTCTCACTCTCATAGATGAGTCTCTGTGATACAGTTACTTTCCTGTCTGTGGACTGCCCACCCAGCCAGTATGGGGTTGCTTATATCTTATAATCACTCCTCCTACCATCTTGATGTGGCCTCCTCTTTGTCTTCTGGAATAGGATATCTTTTTTGACAGTTTGCATCCTATCTGGTTGAAGTTTGTTCAGCAGTTGGTTGTAATTTTGTTGCTTTTATGAGAGAAGGTGAGCTCTAGCCCTTCTATTCCACCATTGTAGTCCCCTGATAGGACTCAAGTTAGGCCTATTTTATTTTATTTTTTTATATAATGATTTTTATTTTTTAAATTATTGCTGGATTACAATAATCTGTCAATTTTCTACTGTACAGCATGGTGACCCAGTTATATGTACATGTATACATTTTTTTTTCTCACATTATCATGCTCCATCATAAATGATTAGATATAGTTCCCAGTGCTACACAGCAGGATCCTATTGCTAATCCATTGCAAAGGCAATAGTCTGCTTCTATTAATGCCAAGTTCCCAATCCATCCTACTCCCTCCCTCTCCCCCTTGGCAACCACAAGTCTATTCTTCAAGTCCATTATTTTCTTTTCTGTGGAAAGGTTCATGCATGAGGCCTATTTTAGAATTTTATTTTCTTTCAAGAAAAAAAATTTTTGTCCTGGGACCTCTCCTATATCTTTCTTTTTGTCATTGCTATCTAATAGAAGTTATATTTAAAAATTAATATTTTAAAGCTTTCTTTAAACACCTCAGATAAACAGTAATACTACATGGTTATCTCTTATTTGGAAACATATATACCTTTTAAATTTATAAGCCTAAAATTAAACTAGATAGGGAAATATAGATTACACTTCTTTAAAGTATGGATTAATAAAAGCTAACAATTATTTAATAATTACTGAGCATGATGGACAATTACCCTTTTTTGCTGACCCAAGAAATTTATAGTCCTTTTGAAAAGAAGTCATAAATTAAAACAATAATTTCTAGCAAGAATTGGCAACATTTTTTTGCCTGTAAAAGGTTAAATAATAGGTATATAAGGCTTTATGGATCTGTAGAAAAATAGAAGTAGTATATAAGCAGTTATTTAAGATGAGAAAATACTCTTTCCCCTCAGCCCTGCCTTGTTTCATTTGCTTGGGTTGGACTGTCTTTGGTCATGGGATACTTTTGGGTCAGCTGGACTGTTCTTCAGACCAAGAGAAGCCAGCCTGAGAGAAGCCCTATTTAGGGGTGTGAGGATGACACTACCATAGTCAGAATCAGTCTCTGTCCCAGATTCTAGTATATTCATCTCTCTTCCTGGTGAGCTCAGCCGTCTCAACTGAGGCAGCCAGGTAGAAGCAAGGTAATTCATTAAATTGCTGATTCTACAACCAAGAGACTCTACCACTTGGTAAAGTCTACTGTTGGCAATTACTAACAGCTCAGGTTTCAAAATATAGGTGGTGACTTTGGAGAGCAGGAGGCCCAGTCATCCACAGACTAGGGAGATAAGCATGAGAGGTGAAGACAGGAACAGAGAGAAATTCTTGGGCATGCTCTCTGTAGTTCACAGTGCTATTTTGTTCAATATCAGTGCCAGTGGGCCACATTGATCTGTAGGGAAGGACCAATGCACCAAGCACCCTGCTAGATCAAGAAAAATTTCATAAAGAGGCTATGCATTGAGCCCAGTGCTAAAGGATAAATAGCAATTGAAGAAATGGAAAAAAACAACCACTTCAGATGAGTGAAGTGAAGTTGTTAAAGAATAAGCTTTTTAAAGGTCCAATTATGACTCTTATAAAATATAAAATTGATACATGTCAAAGATTTCATTTAACTAATTTTTATCTCATTCATTATCTAGGAAATTCATGTGATCTAAAAAAAACAGTTCAAAATGTATACACACTATTATATATAGACTGGGTGAGTAGCAAGGACCTACTGTGTAGCACAGGGAAATCTACTCAATACTCTATAGTGATCTATAATATGGGAAAAGAATCTGAAAAGGAATGTGTATATGCATATGTATAACTGATTCACTTTGCTGTATACCTGAAACTAATACAACATTGGAAGTCAACTATACTCCAACAACATTTTTAAAAAACAATAGGTCCATATATAGACATTAAGGAATGCTAAAATAAATTTTTTAATGGATATAAAACTAGTGCCTTCAATAGGCTAGACATCAGTTTCATCTCCATCATCTAAAATTTGTTTCATTTTCTATAAACAAGACTCATTTGTGTTTACCATCATTTCCTTCTAGCTACCGCAAGTATTGCAGAATAGTCAAAGAAAGGCACATATTCTTATAGAGCCAGATAACCACAGAAGAGTCCTTTCCATTGAAAAGTACCCAGTGATCACTTTCCCTATTTCAAACTTTTGACCTGACAACAGAAACAAAAGTTAAAGTGCAATATTTTTGTTTTAGAGACACTTTTCTGAATGCCCAGCACTTCATTACTTGAATTTTTTTTAGAATCACTGTGGCAATAAACTCTTTTTGCCACGTTAAACCTGAGAGTGTTGAAATTCTAATGTTATAATTTCTGGCCCTTTGGTAGATGTATAAGGAAATTATTGAGGAATCAAATTTGATAGAGAGTAATAGACTTTTCAGTGCTTTTAAACCTATATAATGTACTATGTACATAGTAACCCTCTGAATTATATGCAAGAGGATAGTCTTAAATACTACTTTAGCTCAAAGCAGTAAGTACAAAAGAAGAAAAAAAAATAAAAGCAATAATAACACGTGGGAGACCAAGAAAATGTCTGTCACAAAGCCCAGGCATTTTAAAGAGACAAACGGGGTCTAGCATGTATTATGTTAAGAAAGTCGTATTCTCTTGGCAAATATCAGATCTTTCCTGTTAAAATAGATATAAGGCTAAAAATAGAAAATACACTAATAGCACGAGGGCAAAGAAGTAGATACAAATAAATGCCAACTTAAACAAAAAATTTGATGTAACGACTACAGTGCTAATAGGGTCTTATGGGGCTCTGGAGTAATAAAGTATTACCTTGTTAGGATGTAGCACAATAAGGAATGCTCATGGCAGTGACTTGGCATCATGATTAGAGGTTCAAACCATGCTCAGAGCATTTTCATTATGAAGACAACTAGAGTTTTAGAAGACTTCTGCCAAAATTTGGTTATTATGCTTTAAAAATGTAAGTGCTCAGAGAGACTCTTTAAACTATTAAAAATTGAGAGTTTTTTTTGGTAATTGGAAGAATGCAAGTATGGGTAGAGACAGTAATTATAGGACAGAATGGAATGAGAATAATCAGGAAAAATGATAGTAGACTAAGAACATCTCTGCCAATTCTAAATATTCCACTAAGGAGTAAGTTGAAAGGTAAATTCCTACTGTTCAAATGGTTAAGATCAGTTTCAAGGAAGAGAAACCTAACTGATCTGGATGCCCCATTTTGTGATGTCCAACTTTCACAGCAGATAGTAATAGTAGTTAATATTTATTGTTTCATGGCATCTAAGTCACTCATTTAATTCTCAAAATAAGCATATGAGAAAGATATTATTTTCTCTGCTTTATAGAAGAGAAAACATAAGCTCAGAGAGGTTAAATTAAGATTATGAAACTACTACATTGCAGAGGCAATTTTGCACCCAGGTTTTATGAATCTATTACTTCAATTCTGAAGCCTTCTGCTATTTTATGTTTAAGTCACAAAACAACTATTTGGAGTAAGTAGTATGATCCTCATTTTCTGTGTAAAGAAAGCAGGCACAGGTCAGCAAAGAGTTAACCTGATCATGCATTGCTTATACATGTCAGTGTGCATCCACTAGGTGCCCCTTCCACTGTGAGAGTGCACAGTGGGCCTGTGTGTCTGCTCTGCTCACACCCCTCCTAAACAAGACTCCCCACCCCTCTGCTGAAGGGGCAGCTGTGAGCAGCTTGCCTCAAACTGGAAAATGCAAATACTGCCTTGAAAACATTCAAATTCAATTAAAAACAAACAAAAACCAATCACATGCTGTCTTCACAGAGAATTGTCTCAGGGTTTATTCTGCTCTAGTCTGCCAATTTGTGACCCTGGGAGTGGAGGGTAAAAGACCAGTTGGGAAAGAATTTAAGATACAGACAGAAGCTGACTCACAGAGCATATCCCAATTGCTCTAATGGCAGGCAATTAGAATAAATATACATTAATTCCCATGGCTCTGGACCTTGGAGCTGTCCTGAATTCTAAAGAACCTTCTGATTCCAATCACCATAAAAAGGTATGGCTTAGTTGTGCAGTTTTTTCCAGATTATTTATATATAAATCCCATAATAAACCCTCATTACATGGGGTAGCATGCAGTCCCATTCCCTGCAACCCAATGAGCCTAACAAAAGCCTTCGTACTATCATTTGCCTTGAATTTTCCATATGTATTTTTCCAACTTTTCCCTTCAAACTGTGCTTTGGCTACACTGTTATGCTCTGGTTATGAATGAAACATGAAATCTTCTAATGTAGAAGTTAAAAAATATGCCATAAAATAAAAGTCATGGTTGTTCTTTCTACAAACTAATAAGAATAAGATAATCAATATGAAAATACATTTTAAGGTATCAAATTGATTCATTTATTAAATTACTGTGTTTAGAGAGAATTCTACTGACAAGTGTTTCCGAGTGCTTTCCTTTAAATACCAATAATGATGATGATATAAACCAAAGACACTGAGAGTTCATGCTGTGGTGCATTGAGTTAAGACTCTGACTGCAGCAGCTCTGGTTGCTGTGGAGGCATGGGTTCCATCCCCATCCAGGTGCAGTGGATTAAAGCATCCAGCATTGCTGCAGCAACAGTCTGCAGCTGCGGCTTGAATTCAGTCCCATGGTGTAGAAACTTCCATATGCTGCCAGTGCAGCCATTTAAATAAATAAATAAATAAATAAATAAAATGAAACTGATCTTTTATGAATTAAGATTCCATGATGAGACCCTCTTTAGAGATACTTTTATAAACAACACGTTGGTGTCACACTAGAAGGTAAGTTGAAATTCCATGATGAAAGCCTTTTTATTTTTTATTTTTTTTGTCTTTTTGCCTTTTCTAGGGCCGCTCCTGCGGCATATGGAGGTTCCCAGGCTAGGGGTCGAATCGGAGCTGTAGTCACTGGCCTACGCCAGAGCCACAGCAACGCAGGATCCAAGCCACGTCTGCGACCTACACCACAGCTTATGGCAATGCTGGATCGTTAACCCACTGAGCAAGGGCAGGGATCGAACCCGCAACCTCATGGTTCCTAGTTGGATTCGTTAACCACTGCGCCACGACGGGAACTCTGAAAGCCTTTTTAGACCTACTTTTATGTATAATACATTGGTGTCACACTACAGGGTAAATCTTTAGAATCTTATAACTAAGAGTGGAAATAAGGGAGATCTTTTTTTTTAAGCCTGGCTATGATTGGGAAATTAAAAGATGTATGGTAATGATTCTGTTTTAAATATGATGAGTAACAGTCTGTGAACCTGGGAAGCCATAGCAGGGGCTGAGAGACCCCAACTCCAGGGACTAGATCTAGTCCAGAATTCAGTGTCATGAATAAACTATGAGAAGGAGCAGAATAGACATGACTTTTGACATTCAATCTTTATCTGCAGCATCAACATGACAGTATTCAAAGGAAATGTCTAGAATTTGTGATATAACTAACATAAAGGCGGAAATATGATTTCTTAACTTTTCAGATTAATCTCTCAAGTTCTCATCTTTTCTTTTGTAGGGATATCCTCTTTTGAGGCTTCTTGTCCCTGTCATCACCACCACTCCCAAATTTTCCAGACTGAGAACTGAGACAATACAAACATCAGTCCTTTTCCCATTCTCCGTGACACCGGAGATATCTTATCTTTCACTGCAGTGCCAGGCTAGTGTGAAGTAAATGGAGTGCCTAGGGTATGGGATGTCAGGAGGCACTGCTCTCAGCTGGCTGCAAGTGTATGCTGAACAGTTGTACAAAACTGAGAGTGGACATCTCCTAAACTCTTCACTTTTAAGGAGGCTTTCACTTGCAGGCCAGACCTGCTACAAAATTTGTAGGACTCAGTACAAAATGAAAATATGAGGCATGTGTTTAAAAATTATTAAGAATTCTGAGGAACTGATAGCAGAACACTAAACCATGTGTGAGTCGCTTTGGAGGTCATGTACTGCTCCTAAGTCGCCAAAGGTTCAGTTTCAGCTCTGTGCTAATCTGAGAGTGAGTGCCTCCTGAAACTTTGGACCCAAAGTGCCTTAATTGCATCATACTAGGCCCAGCCTTGCTCTATAATTTCATTTACCCATGAAGATGGTTAATTTTATCTGTCAACTTGACTGGGCTAAGGGATACCTAGATAGCTGGTAAAACATTATTTCTGGGTATGTCTGTGAGGTTGTTTCTATGAAATATTAATATTTGAATTGATTGAATGATTAAAGATCACCCTTACTAATATGAGTAGGCATCATCTAATCTGTTGAAGGCCTGAAGAGAACGGAAAGGTGGGGAAAGTGTAAATATGCTCTCTGTTTGAGCTCACACATCCATCTTCTCCTACCCTCAGATATGGGAACTCTTGGTTCTCTAGGCTTTGCACCTGGACCAGGACTTCCACCCTTGGCTCTTTTGGATCTCAAGCCTTCAGTATTATACTATATTATCAGCTTTCCCACGCCTCCATTTTACAGGTGGCAAATTATGGGAATTCTCATCTTCAATAATCATAATATTATAACAACTTCTATCTGTATATAGAAATCAGTTCTGATTGATTGGAGAACCTGGAATAATGCATTCATCAACATCTGTTTATACTAACAGTATTCCAGACACTATTTAATGTACTGAAGATAGAGCCAGGTTGGCTTCAAATGCAGTCAGTCACATAGGGCCCCAAACTCAGAAGGACCTGAGGTTGGTTTAGTGCTCTGCTGTCACCACCACCTTGAAATTTTTAACAATACTTTAACAAAGCATCTTATATTTTGTTTTTGTACTGGATCCCACATATTAGGTATCCGATCCTGAACAAAGTAGAAAAGGAAACAAAAACAGCCATGTTCTTATGGAACTCATGATTTATCTTTGCTTATCTACTGCTCTTATAAGATGTCCTAGACAGACGTCTGGTTCTGCTTGAAACCGTCTTACGCTTGTGTCTCAAAGCTTTGCATTCATTGTTAAACATTGTTTTCAACAGTGCAAACTTTGTAGCAGTATGACCATGCCGAGGGGACTTTTGAGCCTCAGTCACAGGCTAATGTGTTTGGGGCCCCTTCTAGAACCAAGGTCACCATTCAGTTTCTCCTTCAAAATAATTTTATTTCGGGGAGCTCATTGCTCTTTGAATCTTGATAAGACTTAGATCACTGTGAGAGAGCTATGAGAGGAAATGCCAGGGGAATGGCTTAGGACTTCATATGTTCTCAAAGGGGGAACAAAATTTGAGGGGACAAAAATTGTTTCTAGATTGGTGAACAAAAAATCTCACTCTTTTTGTATAATGCACAGATATACACAAAGTATAGAAATAGGTATGCAGTGTATCTAAGGTATTAAATTTTGTGAAATAGGGGAGTAAATAGGAAGACTTGTTTAAAAGAGCTCCTTGAGGGAACAACAATTTTTTTAAAAAAAAGTTTGATAAACACTGAATTAGATTATTTATACCTTCCCTTATGGAAAGTCATGAGATTCTTTGGCACATTTTTGCATCTCTTCCTCACTGACTAGTTTTTACATAACAAGTAGTAAATCCGCTTTTATTAAACCAATAAGAAAAAAAGAAAACAGGAAAAAGGTGTTAACTCTAATCCCAAGGCAAAGCTTAAATATCTTGGCTACTCAAATGACCCTTCATAGAGCAATAAATATCAGTTTCTTTAGGTTTTTTAAAATAAATTTTCAGAAACAGATATTGTCAGGATTTGAAACTATTGCTAATGAGAAAGATGAGGAACAGAAATGAGAAATATCATCCAATAGATATAAAAGTTTAGGAGAGTATAAGTGAAGTAAGAAGATGAAAGTGTAAAAAAAAAAAAAAAAGGCTTTTTCTGAGCCCAGGAGAAAAATATAATATAAAAGTCTATAAAGATTATAAATATGAAAATGGATTTATACTGTATTTTTATAAGTACGAATATTCTCTTGAATTGGTGCAGAATCCAGATGTCAACTCAGCTCAATATTTTATAATATTCATTCATTCACTTATTTTTTTAAATATATTGTTGAATAGCTTTTCTATGTCAGGGATTATTAGAGGTATTGATGATAAACAAAATTCCTGCTATCAGAGTACATATGTATATGAAATAGTTTTAATAAATAAATGAAATGCAAAGAAGAAAATAGAAACGTATATTGCGATAAATGGCATGCCAGAAATTAAAATGAATTGATGTTCTGGTATATGGTCAAAGAAGATATCTTTGAGTAGATGATCTTTAAGATAATATCTAAAGTCAGGATGAAGCTATCCAAGAGCACAACTCTAGGTGCTGTGTCACAGATTAGGGTGTCTTAGAGTTCCCAAATGATGATTCAGGAATGAATATTCCAGACAGAGGCCTTCACCAGTTGCAAAGACAAACACCAGTTGGGATGACTGAGAGGCTGAAGGTCCAAACAGACAATGGCCAGACCATATATGAAAATATAACTAACCCACAACATTTGCAGCAACAGTGTCAGAAGATAAATCAGATTCCCTGTTTTTGCCTGTGTCCAATTCAAGACCAAGAGACAGCCAAATGTACCCACCAGGTACATAAGATGCTCCACTTTAATTTAGACCCCTTCCAGATTCCACATGCCAGCAAATTCCAGTGAGAGCACACCTGAAGCTTTGTCTTTTGTTCATTACAAAGCTTTCCCACTGCCCTGAGTGCCTTTGAATTTCTGCCAAATGCCAGTGATGGTAACTGACTCCATCTCAAGCTCTGAATGCATACACTCTCTTTTCATTCTTGTGGTCTACATTTATTTCCACATGAATTTGTCTTGAGCCAGAAACAGAATGAAGGCAGTATGACTGGAGTCCTTGAAAGCAAGGGAGAGGTAAGCGTAGGTTAAATCACATGGGGCCTTGCAAAACAGAAAAGGTTTAGATTTTATTCTCAGTGCAATGGGAATACTTTCAGGAGCCTGGGGAATGGGTGGTAAGGAGGAATTTAAGGAAAGGAATAACATGATTTGATTTATGTTTTCCTTATTTGTTTAGTTTTACTTTTCAGGTTTTAAAATTTTTATTTTCATTAGTTTTTATTTTATACATTTCATTTTTATTTTGCTATTTTAACTTTATTTTTTGCAATTTAAAAAATTACTGGTTTTTTTTAATGACTTCATTTTTAGAGATGTTTTACATTCACAGTGAAATTGAGTGAAAAGTACAGAGCCATGTGTACCCTGCCCTCAAACAGGTGCAGCCTCCCCCACTACCAACAACACAGAGTAGTACATTTGTTAAAAATCAATGAATCATTGACACATCATTGTTACCTAAAGTCCATAGTTTCCATTAGGGCTTTC
The DNA here is from genome assembly GCF_054392235.1 of Sus scrofa. Taxonomy (NCBI): domain Eukaryota; kingdom Metazoa; phylum Chordata; class Mammalia; order Artiodactyla; family Suidae; genus Sus; species Sus scrofa. Next base: position 167,841,993 of record NC_139395.1, read on the forward strand.
TCCTGATATTGTAGATTCTACGGATTTTTACGAATGTATAATTACATGTAACTACCATTATAAAATCATACAGAATAGTTTTCACTGCCCTAAAGATCCTCTGAGTCCCATCAACTCATCCCCCTTTCCCTTCCAATCTCTAACAAATAATGATCTTTTACTATCTCTATAGTTTTGCCTGACATTCCAGAATGTCATATGATTATAATCATATAGTATGTTGCCTTTCCAGATTGGCTTTTTTTTCACTTAATAACATATCTTTTAAGTTTCTTTCATATCTTTTCATGCCTTCATAGCTCTCTTTTTAGCAATGAATTGCATTCCATTGTCTAGATGTCCCAGAGTTTATTTATCCATTTACCTACCGAAGGACATCTCACTTGCTTGCCAATTAAGGAAAAGCTGCTCAAATCATTCTTGTCAGGCCTTTGTGTAGACATAAGTTTTCAATTTATTGAGACAGATACCAAGGACCATGGTTGCTAGATTGTATGGTTAAGAGTTATGTTTGGTTTGTAAGAAAGTAATAAACTGTCTGCCATAGTATCTGTACCATTTTTCATTTTTCCCAGCAATAAATGAGAATTACTACTGCTCCACATTCTCTCTAGCCTTTGGCATTATCAATATTTTGGATTTTGGCCTTTTAAGTAGGTGTTTAGTAGTATCTCATTTTTTTCTTAATTTGTGATCCCTAATGACATATGACGTTATATGCCCGTTTGCCGTGTGTATGTCTTTGGTGGGGTATCAGGTCAGGTCAGGTGTTTCACTTTCTTATAGTAGAATTTTAAGAAGACTATATATTTTTAATTAAGTACTTATCAGATATTTCTTTGCAATTTTTTTCTTATCTGTGGCAAGCCTTCTCATTTTTCTGGACAGTATTTTTTGCAAACAGAAATTTTTAATTTTAATGAAGTACAGCTGCTCAACTTCTTTCATGTTTCATGGCTTTAAAATTATATCTATAAAGTCACTGCTGGAGTTCCCATTGTGAATTAGCAGAAACAAATCTGACTAGTATCCATGAGCACAACAAGTTTGATCCCTGGCCTTGCTCAGTGGGTTAAGGATCCAGCATTGCTGTGAGCTGTAGTGTAGGTCACAGATGCAATTCGGATCCCCTGTGGCTGTGGCTGTGGCATAGGCCTCAGTATAGCTCCTATTTGACCCCTAGCCTAGGAACTTCCCTATGCCATGGATGAGGCCCTAAAAAGCAAAAAAATAGAAAAAATGAAAATAGTCACTGTCATATCTAAGGTCATCTAGATTTTCTCCTGTGTTATTTTCTGGGAGTTTTATAGCTTTGTGTTTGAGTTGTTTTTTTAAAAAATCTTAATCTGGATTCTGTGTAAAGAATGGTTTTTAAAAAGGCAAAGATGGAAGGAGAGTAACCAGTAAAAAGCTATTGCAGTAATACATATCAGGAATGATGATGATTTCACAAGGAAAGGAAAAGCAAAAGTGGAGAGAATTAGATAGATTCAGGATCTCAGTATGATTTGGAAATAGAATGTTGAAGATAGCTTGGGTAAGGGGAATAAAATCAAGAATAATTCCTAACTAGTTCTGTGCTGATTTTCGTGTTGCATTGCACCAGAGCCACTGGCAACCCAACTCTCTTAGGGTTCTTTGATTTGTGTCATTCACCAGAAACTTAGTAGAAGGAGCATTGCAGCTACTTCTGGGAGTGAAAAGAAGCTTAAATATGAAGCCCTTACTGTGAACCAATTTATTTGTAAAGCTCCAAAAAATAAATGATCCCCTGAAAGGCCAGGTAACTGTGCCCACTCCACATATCATATTTCCACCATCCAATATAACTCATGAGTTTCAATGACAATGAAATAAGTTTTACTGGAAATGAATTCATGTTCTCAAGTCCATATGTTGCCAAAATATAAATGTTTATTCATAAAAGATGGCACTTACAGTCTCTTTTTGGATGTATGGGAACAGATATATTTTATCTTGAATACTTTGCCTTGTGCTTGTTAAAGTTTTTCTATAGAGTTTCCAGAATTAGCAGCTTAGCATATTTATTTCAATGCATATTGTTATACCCTCATATAGAAGTAATTACATTATAGATTATTATAGAAAAAAATTTATAAAACTATTACTCATAAAACATTTAGTAAAATCTGATATATCCATTGACATTTAAAAATGAAAAATTTTGAGTCCCCCTGATTTTAATAGAGAATTCACCAAAATGTGAATCTTCTGACTTTTCTTTTTTTGGGAGCTAAACTTTTGGTGGATTTTTTGGGCTGGCTTTGGTATAGTTTTAGTTAAAATATGTGCAGTAAGTGGAGTAATGGCCCTAAATATATTCATGTCCTTATTCATAGAGCCTGTGAATATGTTACTTTACATGACAAAAGGGACATTGCAGATGTGATTAAAGTAAAGATATTGAGATGGAGTGATTATATTGGCCCTGACTGGGTAGGACTAATATAATCTTAGGATTCCTTATAATAGAGAGACAAGAGGGTCAAAGAGGGAGAAAATGATATGACAACCAAATCAGAGGCAGAGAGAGAACCAAAGACGCTACAAGATGCTTTGAAGATGGAAAACGGAACCATAACTCAAGGGAATGCAAGTGGTCTTTAGAAGATGGAAAAAACAGGGAAACCAATTCTCCCCTAGAGTGTCCAGAAAGAATGCAGCTCTATTAAGTTCTTGGTTTTAGACCAGTAAGACCCATTTTGGACTTTTGACCTCAGACTGTAAAATACTAAATTTGTGTTGTTTTAAGATATAAAGTTTATGGTAATTTGTTATAGCAGCAATAGGAAACAAATAGTCTATTATTCTGAAAATAGGACTTTCCTTAAGAGCTGAATAATAAAAGAATATTGCTATATCTACTGTCTTTATGAGATAGATAGTTGCCCAAATCTCTGTTCTTTAATGTCTCTTTCAAAGGCATGCTATTTTTGTAATTTTTGCTTCCAAAAAAAAAAAAAAGAAGGATAACACCTATAGTTTTGGTGTTAACAGTTTTCAATTGGTTGAGTGATGATACCACTTAATAAATGGTGATGATGGAGATAAAAGCTGCTGTCGTTTGGTAAATCATGAGTTCCTTTTTGGTTATATTAAGTTTGAGATGTGTATTAGATCCCTAGTGGCCCATGAATTATTTATCACTTATGACAGGATAAGTACAGGAATGTGGAGTAAGAATTTAGAAATGTTTATAACAACTTGACAGAGGATATATATGTATGCTGATGGGAACAGTCCCCACAGTGAGAGATAAATTGATAACTGCAAAAGAGACAGACAATTCTTAGAGAAAGGAAAGGGGAATGAAGTCTAGCATACAACTGGTTGTCTTGCCCTTTGATAAGAGACATGATACTGTAATCAGAACAATAGAAATAAAGGTAGAGAGTATGGAATAGGTACAAATAACTAACAATTACTGATAAATATAAACAGTATGACAGGGAATTTTTTGGGTAAAAAAATAAGCAAACAAAATACTTCAAGGAGTATTATAGATAATTCATCTGGAAACAAAAAATAAAATACTATTTCCCTGATATTAGGCAGGATCATAAACTGCCTCTACACACATTCCCAAATACAATATTGTCAACAAAGCATTTTCCATATTAATTCTTTCTGTTTACATAGTTAATCTATGGGAAAAACTCAATGTTCCCATAAAATGGAAGAATAGTTCTATTAATATTGTTTTTGCTTGAATCAGTTCATTTGAGAGTTTCTACCAGGTCACATTTCCAAGAAAACTAAATTCAAATAAAGAGCCTTTGTTCATGTTACTGTTCATGGTATAACTGCTCTAATGTTTCCTTTGACTCATTTTCCACCTCCAAAAATACATCCAAAAATACAACGTGCCTCTGTCTCCACCTGTTGCTTCCAATGAGAGGTTCCTCCTTTCTGAACACAATTTCATAAACTGTTTCCTGTCTCTTCACAAATGAAGAAAGAAAATACTCTAAAAGAAAATGAGAGAATATTTCTATGAGTTAGCTTTGTTGTTTTATGTTCTATGTTGTTAGCTTCTGTTTAAATGACTGCTAAGGAAAAATGTGAAATATACAAACAGTAAAAATGCCTCCTATATGACTCTTGACTCCTCTCTATATTTTTCAAATAGATCTCCTATCTATAGTTTGCAAAGAACCAAATTAAAATTCTTCTCAGAGGAAAAAAACCTCATTTAGACCCTTGAAATATTTCCATAAAAGAAAAAGTAAGAGTGAAGGTGGTGAGGAAATGAGATGAAGAAATGAGTGCACTTTTGGTGCTGCCCAGAAGTCCTGTGTGTGTGGAGCACAGTGACGGGGAGATGGAGAGTGGAGGGAGACTGGGATGTTGATCTCCCGTCCCCTCTTTTCCCCTCTTGCCACCTGATCTCCCTGGGGAACCAACCCAGGGTGATAATGAGACGTAGGCTTCAGGTAGGAGGAACAAAACTGCAGTCAGTTGTGGAAGAGGTTGGGAGACATCTTGTCTAGGATTTTGGACATAAAAGGAATGCGCTGGACAGAAAGCAGGTGAACAATCCTCAAAAAGTACATCATACTTGGAAAATAAGAGAGTATGATAAAAGTTGTATACTTTTGAATGCTAATCTTTATGAGTTCTTCAATAATAGGTGCATCAATTCTTTTGTTGTTTTAACTATATTTGGATGGAGCACTTTAGGAGTGAGTTTCTTATATTCCCAAATAGCATCTAAGTTATTAAAAGATATAGCAAATATAGGGATAGGCCGCAAACCAAATATGTAGAAGTCAGTGATAAATTTGTTTTGATAGTTCAGGTGTTTAGAATCAAATGAAGCATACTTTGGTCATAATGTGTAAAAGAAGGGGGAATGCAAAAATCTGCCACCTTCCCTTTTCCATGTGTCAATTATTATAATACTCCACCATAGGAAAATAATTATTTCATTATTTTTTCTTACATAAAAATGAAATAGTTGCATTGATATATTCCCTTAGTTTAATAATAATTTTTGAAATATGATAGGGCAAGCTCCCTTCCTTATATTTTGCAGAGTTATATTACCTATTTTGGACATTTATTCATCAATATGGATTCTAATATCTACTTGTAATATTGATTGCAGGCATATTGACCTTGTAGATTACTTTTGAGAGAATTGCATTTTTCCCCCTTATCAGCTCTTCCATTCACTTGCTCCATTTATTAAGGTCTTTTTTGACTTTTGATAATTTACCCTTTTTCAGAAAATGAGTGGTTCATGTTTATCACTAAATAAAATGCTCAGTAACAAGTAGATGTTTTTGACTAATACAAACTGATGACAGGTATGTAATATGTCATTCAGTTGATTCTCATTGTATTTATATTAAACAGAGATTTTCCTATGGTATATGCATTTTCTTTTGTGCTAGAATGTCTTTGTTAAATGAATTCTTTGGAATTAAAATATTTTATTTTATTTTATTTTTGAAGCCACACCCACAGTATATGGAAATTTCCAGGCTAGGGGTTATATCAGAGCTGCAGCTGCCAGCCCACACAATAGCCACAGCAATGTGGATTTTTTCAACCATGACAGCTGGCTGAGGATAATTCCTAGGGAACACTCAAGGCCTGTGTCTGGGGAAAAGTAGGGCAGGAATGGAGCATAGACAGAGGAGGTGAGGGGAGGAGGTCAGACAACAAAAGGACCACTTTGGTATTTCTACAAGGACCACACTTGGTGGAGAGAGCATAGATGTGAAGCTAACTAGAAGCTAAGCAACAGAACTGATTGATATTCAGGGTGGAAAGAACATGATCATTCCTATTTCTGAACCTCTGTTCCTAGGATTTGTGAAAACTTAGATGTTATGGAATATCTAAAGTGTTCTGAAATGCTTCCCTGGCTTCTCAGCTAAACAGTGTAGACTGGCTTCCAGAGATAGACACACTCATCCAACTCACTGCATATTCCTTGTGCTCCCACCTGTGTGCCCTGTATTCTGGGGGGAAGAAAGGAGGAGGGTGTGGAGAGTCATAGAAGCCATTTCAAAGGTCATGACTTCTGCTCTTAATAAGCCCTAATGTATGCACTTATGTGTATTAACTCACTTAATTCTTATGATGCTCACAACAATGCTGTGAGGTAGGTAGAATTATTATCTCCAATGTGCAGTTGAGTACTGAAACACAAGGAGGTCAGATAACTTACCTAAAGTTATATCCTGTTAAGCGAAAGAGCCAGACTGAAATTTATTCAACAAATTTTTGGGTATCAGCTACTATGTTCCATATACTGTTCTAGGCATTAAGCTACTATGTTCCATATACTGTTCTAGGCATTACTGTTCTAGGCTACTATGTTCCATATACTGTTCTAGGCATTTAATGAACAAATTAAATCTCTGTCTTCGAGAATCAAAAATTCTGGTCAAAGAGGTAGACAATAAACAAATAAAACTACAGGCTGTCCTACTCCTGTCCTATAATGTCACATAGTGATAAATACCAAGAGGAAAATAAAGTGTGGTATCCCAAAGGGCAAGAGAAGGAAATGTTTGAAGAAACCAACTGTGTCAACCAGCTGTGGAATCTTAAAGAGAGAGTAAAACTTAGTTTCCAAAGGCAGAAATGTGTGAAAGAGCTCAGAGGTATAAGAGAATGATATGCCTTTTTCAAGTTACTATAAGTATGACAGGAATATTCCTGAGCAAGGGCCTGGTGAAGGGTAAGACTGAATCGTAGTCATGGAAAAATCAGGAGAGACTACAGGTGTTGGCTACAAATTTAGGGCTAATCTTGAAGGCCCTTTAAGAAACATTGAGGATGCTTATGAAGATGAGTTACATGAGGAAATTTCACTTTGGAAACCGCCCTTTAGTGTCTGAGAGGACACTTGACTAGAGAGTCCTGGGGGTGACACCAGTGATGACAGAAATGGTAATCAGGGCCAGAAATGGTGAAGGTCCAAATCAATTCAGAGGCAGTGCACACAGAAAGGAGAAGGTGAATGTGGATGCTATTTTAGGGTAAGAATCAGTAGGACTTCATGACTGGGGTGATCCAGGAGGCAAAGGGACCAAGGAAATCTTCTGGTCTGTATCTTGGTAAGCTGCATAGATAAGAACACCTTTCACAAAAAGAGAGACCGCAGGGTCAAGAGGAGATAAGATTCAACTTCAAGCCTGTTTAATATGTAGTCGTGCATGGGATATTGGTAGGAACATGTCCGGTGTGAATATGAATTATAGGAATTTTGAATCCAAGAGAGAGATACAGATATTGGAAATTTCAATGATTATAGGGATAGTTAAAACCCATGGAAGTGAGTGATGTCATCTTACAAGATTGTTTTTAAGTACGAAGAGATGTGGGCCTAGGAAAGCACATCTAGTAACAATGACAGAGAATGCTGGAAGAATTGCCCATGAAAATAACCAAATAGGAATGGCCTGACCAGAGGCACAGTAGCAAAGATCCAGAGACAAGCTCCTGGAAGTCATTTTCTGTCACTCAATTGTAGTGTGCCTTGCATGTTATTGTGTTCTTTCTCCATTGTAACATCATCACAATCCAACATCCAGGAGATACAGAAAAAATGAAAGTATGAAATTTGACCAAATGGGAAGTATAACCATCTAGGAAATTATCTTTGTTAACTGGAAAATATGTTGTTTAACTTATCTTCAATACCATAAACATTCCAAGTTTTATATAAGGTTAAATTACAAAGAGAGATACATTCACTAAGAGCCATCTCTTGTCGGATTGTATCCTATCCCTCATTATTTGTTTTGTTGGATGCCTCTCCAAAGTAGAAAGAAGAAAGTCGATAGCAAATTCTATCCTGGAAACTACCGAAAAGAGCATTTCAGAGAGCAAGAAATAATCAATATTTTCAAGTGCCATAAAAAGGCTTACATGAAAGATATTGAAGGGTAGCCATTAGCTGTGGTACTAAAAGGGCATAATAGCCTTATGAAGAACTGTTTCACTAAACTTCTGGGTGCAGGGGAGGTGATCCAGGCAGCGGTGAAATTACAGTAGAATAAGTAATAATTTAGCTGGGTAATACCATAGACATTGAAACAGAGAATGTAGACAAAGAAATGAGGAAAGAAAAGGAGTAATATAGCTGGAGAGTGATGAAGAGATAAAGAGGATATGTTTTGTTTTATCTTTGTTTTTATACATATGAGAGAAACTTGAGTATGTTTATACATGAAAAGGAAATAAAGGGAAAAACTGAAATGATTAAAAAGAAGGGGTGGTATATGCAGGGGAAAGATAGAGCACTTAAGTGAGAGAGAGCTTGGAAAGTAGAGTGCTAGAACTCAATGAGAAAATGATGGGATAATAATTTGGTTGAGGGCCAAAATATTTTGAATGCTGAAAAAATAATTTACGCATTTTTCTAGGACCAAGTACTGGGCCCAAATTTTGATGGCCATCTTTTCAGTTACCTGCTTCTGTTTTCTTTGTACAGAAAAAGGAGAGGTGAAGGGTAAGTTCTGAGAGTAAGGAGGAACATTGGTAGAATGGGGGAATTGAGAATGTTGAAGGGTTATCTGGGAGCATAGTTGATGGAGATAACTCGAGTCACAGTGGTAGGCTGCCTTCCAAATATGGTCCATAAGGCAGAATAACTGTGCCCTGGTCACTCATTCCAACCCTAATTTAGGTAATGCTATCAAGGGCTTTTGCACATGTAATTAAAGGCCTAAGTCAGTTGACTTTTTAAGATACAGAGATATCCAGATAGGCCTTAAAATGTGAGCCTTTTTATTTTTTAATTATTTTTGTTTGTTTTTGTTTTGTTTTTTGTTTTTGGCTGTGCCTGCAGCATGCAGAAATTACCAGGCCAGGGATCAAACCCAAGCCACAGCAGTAACCAGAGCCACAGCACTGATAACTGTGGAGTCCTTAATTGCTAGACCCCCAGGGAACTCCATGAGCATTTTTAAACTGGAGTGTTTACTAGGCTGGTGCAGAAGATTCACAGGGATTTGAAGTATGATAGGAATTCAGCAAGCCATGTCAGGCTTTGCAGATAGAGAGAACCATGTAATGAGAAATTTAGATGCCTCTAATAGCTATGAGCAGCCTTGGGCTAAGATCCTGTAGGGAATGGGGACCTCAGTCCTATAACTAACTGTGAGGAAGGGCGTTCTCCCAACAATAGGAATGAACTTGGAAGAAAATTCTTCCCTCAGAGCCCCAGATTAGAGCCCATCCTGATCTTCACCTTAATATCAGCTTTATGAGACTTTTTACAGAGAATTTAACCAAGTCCGGGTGAATTTTTCTGAACTTTAGAACTTGGCAATGATAAATGGATATTGTTTTTAGCTGTAGTACTTTACTACAAAAGGATGGACAACTGATACAGCCATGTTAAAGTGTTAAAAGCTGAAGTTGAGGTCCATGGATCTATGTTCACCTCAAACAAACCGGTTTTCTCTGGGATTGCTAAGCCACAAACCAGAAACAGTGAACAAGTGGACTGGTCCAGAGTTTGGGAAGTATAGAGTTTGGAGTGGTTAGAGAAAGAATAGGAGTTACAACTAAAATTATAGAGAGGCAGAAAAATGATATTTGAAGTACTGAAGAGTTCTTAAATTCATGGGTAGAATAGGATTTGGAAGTGAGGACACTGAAAAAGAAGAATGAGGGTATTAATTAGTCTTTAAGATTTCAAAGATGAAGTAAATTCAAGTGTTCCTATAGCTATGAGAACCTGGTGCAGAGTAGAGGAAAGGGGCTGTGGATTTGTGAAAGTAAAGACTTCCACACTCATAAACCCTATGAGAGGTACCCTGACGTCTCCTGAGGATTTTGGAGGAAGAAAGAGGTAAAAATAGTGAAATGGCTAAGGATGTTGTTAATTTTAGGAAATAAGGTGGCATAGCCTGTTGATGTGACTTTAGAAGAAAAAGCTTTATTGGAAATTTGAGGAGCAGTGGTTTAAATGTGTCATCAGAAAGGTGGAGTTCCTGACATTGCGCTCACGGGTGAGTGGGATATAGAAGAACTAGTAGCCTTCACTCAAAAGGACTACAGGGAAGTAATATCCTCAAAGGAGAGTCCGGTTTCATATATAACAAGAAATGAAGAAGGTGAGGGTGTAGTTACATTTATTTTCTGTAGAAAAAAAAAGGGTTCTAGGGGGCTATAAGGGGAGAAAATGTGTTAAACTATATTCAAAATATTTTCCCATCCATCAGCAAGTTTAAGTAAATAATTTCTCATTTCCAAAGGAAGAAAGCAAGGAAAAAGGAAGTGTAGGATGGGGTAGGAAGGAAAGAAGTGAGGGGGGGGAAAGAAGGGAGAGAGGGAAGGAGGGAGAGAAATGGAGGAATGAAGGAAAAAAATGCCCAAATTTTTAATTTGGAATAAGTAGTAATCTAAGTAGAGCATCATTCTTTAGTAGGTGCTCGTTTTAGCATGAACTGTATTTAGTGATTTGCTCCTAAAAAATAATACTTGGCAGGAGTATTTTATGAGACTACATCATATAATACAAGTTATTGTGACTGTTTTTTCTCTTGAATCACTCAGTCTGAGAAAAGGTGTCAGCCCTGTCACAAAGACACTCAGGCAGTATAAATAGAAGTTCATGTTATGAGAACTGAGGCCTCCAAACAGGAGCCCTGAGATTGAGACGTTCTGATAGCAGATCATTTGGCCCTAGGCAAGTTTTAAGGTGATTGTAAGCACAGTCAACATCTTGAGATACAAAGGGACAACTGCCCAGCTAATATGCTTCCAAATTCTCTACCCTCAAAAACTATGCTAAGATAATTTATGTTTCAGCTTTTAAGTTTTGGAGTTATTTGTTGCATAGCAATAGATAACTAATATATCCAAAGGGTAGATGGCAGTATTTTCTGGTTTCCAAAGACACTGTACCCTTGGGGAAGGAGAATAATTCACAAGCCATTTAGGTTGTGTATCTCGCAAAATCAAGACTGGCTCTCCTCTAGGGGAATAAATTCCCTCATCCTACCTCATCTTTGAGTTGATGACTTCTAAATCTATCTTCTCACCGCTACCTGCCATTCAAGTCTCTGTCTCTGAAACATCATCTAGAACTCCACTGCTATGTTTATCTTTCCTTCAGATCAGTCCTCTGCTCATAAACTTCCATGGCTCACTATAACCTCCAGCACTGAGTTTAAATCATTCTTTCTGATTTAAAATCGCCCCTTAATTTTTGATCTCCCCCCTTACCCATTTTGGTCTGTTTAGTCTAATTTTCTGTTATTTCTAATACCAGTCCTATAAACCAATTAAACTAGCCCCACCAGGTCTACATATTAAAGTTTTGTCAATTATATTCCATCCCAGTTTTCTGTTCCACCCACTTACCATCCCGGCCATTAAAACTCAGGCTTAGACATCCTTCAGGTTCTAGCTTCTTTAGAAAACTTTACATTCAAATCTTGTACATTCAAATTCCCATTTTTTTTTAGTTGTTATGTTACAAATAACAATAATAATAGTAACTAATAATAATAATAGAATACTAACCTAATCCTTCATGGTTTGTACTATATGACTTGATATTTAATTATATTGTAAATTCTTTTATTGAAAGAGATAAAAGAAACAACTTTCTCTTGCCTTTCCACATCATACAGGCTAGTAAGTTAGGCAAACACTGCCTGTTACTTCATTGGGTATTTTATAGATTGAAATTTCTGAATCTGCTCATAAATATGCTTTTTTTTTCCTGTTCTTTTCAGTATGGGCACAGAGCTAAACTACACTTTCCAAGCTCCTTGTATTTGGGTGGGGCTCTGTGACTAAATTCTGGCCAGGGAGTTTATGAGCCACTTCTAGATATGGCTCATTAAAATCTCCCATGCATCCACAAGGAACTCTTCATTCCCTGTCTTTATGCAGCAATTTTGGAGGTCACTTAAAGGTGATGGCATTAAGAACTGGATCCCTAAGTCACCACTTAAAGGAGGCCCACCCTGCAGTGTCACCTAAGCTTCTGCCAACCCAATTATCTGCATTGCACTTCTGTAAGCAAGAAACATTTTTATTTTGTTAAGCTCCTGAGATTTTGATGATGTTTGTTACAGCTGTTAGCATCACTTATTTTGTTCAGAGATGTGACACAAAAATTCAATAAGGCTCCATCTGCACTTGAGCAGCCCAAAATCTAGGTTTGAAGTTTCAAAAAATATATTTATATTTTAAGGTTGTATTTATAAATTCTAATTTACCATTCTAGTTACATGTGTAATTCATAAAATTGAAAATGGCATAATCAATAATTTCTTTATATCTGTCTATGTCAAAATGTCTATGTCCTAAATATCAAAACTATGCATGTTTTCCCACTAATATGATACAGGCAGTAATTAAGTCTTATTAAGATTTTTCAATGGAAATGCTTGTTTTTATTTGGTAAATATAACTCGATCTCACCCTAAGAAAACTGAATAGTCTTTCCATTGCTACTAATATTTATACAAATGTCTATGCCTGCCTTCATAATATGTTGTGAATGCCTGACACTGCAGAGAACACATTTTAATGATTTTCCTATCTGTTAACTGTCGGTTTATGTTAAGCGAAAAGCAGAAAGTGATTTGACATTTAAAAATATTAAGTATTGTTAGTATGAAGCAATATTCTAAAGTCAAACTTTTGAGATTTAGATTTAGTGTATCTTATATATGCTTTCATTTTTTGAAAGGTGAAAATCCATTTGAAATTGGCCCTTTTATTCCTGTCAGCTTAGTGGTAAAGAAAGCAGGGTCTGTGAATTAAATTTGTCCTTGACACTAGGAAGAAAGTGAAGTAGTGGTATTTGAAATGCAGCACATACCTGCTCTGTGCTAGCACACAGCTGTCATGAGTCTTTTTCTGGAAAAAAAAAGACCAAGATTATGATCATAACCTTGAATTATCATTACCTATGGTGTTGCTGGCTTATCTACCTGTAAGAATAGTTATGAATTTTAGGCGGAAGTAATTCTTATGTTTATCTAGAGTCAGGAGAAAGCATAATTTTACCTTCTTCTATCAAAGGAGGCTAGCATATTCTTTTTTTTTAACATAATCGTTAAGTATGAGATGCATTAAGGCTTTGTATCATGATGATATTTCTATTTCACAGGTTTTGCTATAACTAATTTAATAATCTATGAATTTATTTTATTTTTTATAAATTGTAGGCTATATGATCAGTGTAAAAGAATTTTGAATAATGACTCATGTTTTAAATGCTATTATTTTCTTTGTATTTGATTTTCTTTCCTTAGTTCACTTACCTGTCCATTCTGAAATGCCTATAAACCTTTTAAAGTCTTGTGCCTCATTTTTGTGTTATAAGAAATTTCAGTGTTCTACAAGTTCTGTAGTTGTAAAACTACTCAACTTGTGTGTGTTTGTGTATACATGCAAATGTCTTTTCATTGCTATGATTTTATTTTTCCTGTATGTCCTTTCATTTCACAAATGTTTTTTATATTTTCTATTATAGTTGATTTACAATGTCATGCTAATGTTGGCAGTATAGCAAAGGGACCCAGTCATACATATATACATACATTCCTTTTCTTATATTACTTTCCATCATGGTCTGTCCCAAGAGACTGGATATATAGCTCCCTGTGGTACACAGTAGGACCTCATTTCACAGATATTTAATGAGTGTCCTTTATTTGCCTATCAATGTACTGGGTGATTGGTTATCCAAAGGTGAGCAATCATTGCTCACCTGATTTGATAGAGCTTACCTTCTAGAGAGGGAAACAATCATGAAAAAATAATTATGTAAATACATGCAAATGTGTATAATGTTCTAATTGCATCTCTAGGAAGCATTTGATTTGATTTAACCAGGGAGTTCAGAGAAGAGCTTTCCTAAGTATAAATGTGAGCTAAGATATCAGAAGAAAGAGGAAGCAGTATCAGAAACCTAGAACAATTAACTGCAAAGGCCCTGTGGCAGGACCCAACAAGGTACTCTGGAGCTATTAAAAGAAGGCCACTCTGACTGGAATATAAAGAACAGAAATGGGAATCCAAATGTGACTTGACACTAGAAAGGTCAGCTGGGGCCAGACCAGGTACGAGACAACATTGAGAAACTCAGTCTTTATCTTAAGAGCAATAGTGAGCCATCGCAGAGTTTTAAAAGGCATGATCAGGATTCCACTGGAAATAAAATATTTCTGAGGCCTAGAGAAGGGAGCAGATAGAAAAGTGCCATCTCGCTTCTCCAAATCACTACTTGTCTTTTGGAATTGGCTGCAATCACCTCAGAGATACAAATAAAAATCTTTAATGGCCTCTGTCCTCTGTTCTCTTCCAAGCATCTCATAAATGAAAACCTAACTGGTTATCAGGCACCCAGCTGGTATCTGAGTAATAGGGAGCTGTCTGAAGTCCATAAGGAGCAGTACATCCCAATGAACTGAAGAATGCTGAGTTTCCCCGAGGGAGGTGTGGATCATTGACTAGAAGTTAATGAATGCTAAGATGCCCTCATGCTTAGGAGCAGCTGCATTAGCAAGACCTCTTTCCTGAGCTTTCTTTGGATGTTTCAGACTCTGCTGAGCTGATGGAAATGAAGTCCATAATTTCAGCTATGGTCGTTAACCTCCTGCTTTGTGTTTTTACTAAACATTAACATGTCATTTGTGTTAAAGATAGGCTTTGGGCTCAGGGAGTGAGGAGGACTTCAGTGCAGTGGGGACCAAGTATTGAAAGCAGAAAATGCATGACAGATTGCAATGACAAAGCTATTCAGGTCTTCTGGTACAAAGGAAAATAGAAAATAAAATCTCTTTCTAAATAATGCAGATGGTGCTAGGATCTGAAGCTTCTTGTATCATGGAGAAGAAAAACAAGAACATGTGCTGTTCACCAGGAGGAAACTTCGTTGTGATAACTGAGAATTGTCATTGTATCCTGCAGCCATTGATAATTTAGCCCCACTAAGAAGGAAGAACATGAAAAATGTTTATATCTCTAGATCTATTTTCTACTTGTGTACAAAATGCAGGTATTAGGATAAACACATCACCAGTTGAATTCATCAAGCTTTTGGTGATCAGACATTGTATTAATCAATCTTCTGCTAAAATGATTTTCTTAACTGTATCTCCCTCATTGTTCTTTAATTACTGTCACCAAATGGCTAGAATCAAACCTGCTTCATATTCTACTGTTTGCCTAGTTTTTTCCCTTTACTTTCTCCTACCCTTTCTTCCTATTCTGAGCTTTTCATCCTTAAAGTCCCTGATTAATAAGTCTACCACATCCCCAGACTCCCCAGATGGTGGCTGGCCAAGAGAATAACCTGTCCCGTGAACTCGTAACCTGTATTTTAGTAATTATTAGTGTACTTGTTGCAACACTTTTATTAGTAGTATTTAACTCCTATGTATTATTTAGTAGTAAATCTCAACTCCTCAACTCAATGTAATCTCCTTGGTGTCATAAAGCTAATGGACTATTATATTCAATGTGGCTTAATAAACAAAATGTAGGCTCTCTGATTCACATAGGCATCAAATAACCTTTGTTCTCATTGGTTTCAGGAGTGAGAAAGAGTCTTGGATTGTTATTTTTGCCTTCTTTTTTTCTTGAGTTTGTCTATTTGGGCACTAAATTTAATTATCTCAAATTAAGATAGGTAGTGGTATAAATCCACCTTGAGGGTATTCTGACCTTTGTGCAATTTAAGTATGTTCCTAGTTATATATACCTTCATGTGTTTTTAAAAGTTTATGAGATTTGTTTTATTTTATTATAGTAATTACATAGGAAGAATGTAGAAAAATAACCTTTGGTTGATAAAGAAGCTCACATATTTATCCTGTTAATTGGACTTTACTGACTTTTGAAAATAATATGGGTATTGGGTATCATATAAACTGTCTGAAATGAATAGGCTTAAGTGCCTATCTACAGGAGGATAAGGATTAAAAAAAAAAGAATAAAAAAGAAAAATGTATGATGATACCGCAGTAGTATTAATGGTAATAGCTATCTTTATGTTGACTATGTATGTCTTTCTTTTCTCATAATCACATAAAATAAGGTCTCCTAGCTCAACCCCTTTCATATGAAGAGTTTATTATTCTGAATATAATTTAGTTTTACTTAAAAATGTGACCATGCAACAAATAAAAGCATCATTTACTGCTGACTTAGCAAACTGAGTTTTTTAAGGCTTAAAGTGAAATCCAGACCATAAGGCTTATCCTTCACTGCAAAAAAAAAAGTTATTGTGTACACTTTCATATCAGAAAATACACTTGATGGATGATCACTTTCATTTTTGAAATATATTTCTTTTTCTACAGTGTGCTAAAAATAGCTTTAAAGCTAAAAAGTATGACAAATCACATCTATTTCTTATTTGGAAAAAGATTGTTGCATTATTGCATTTTTACACAATTGTCATCATTCAAAACTACTTTTCCTTCTAGTGAACACTTGTCTTTATTCATGTATTGGTTGCTAACAGAGCTGATGTTTTATTTGTTGGCTGATTTCCCATATGCAGTACCTTTGTGTATTGTTCCTTCTTTGACTGTTTAATAATCCACGGTATATTTTATTTGATACCTTACTAAAAGCAGGCCTTTGCAGCATGCATCATGATACAGAAAATTTCACTGAAAGCAATATAAAATAATACCCTGGAAAACCTATTTTCATCCATGGAATTTAAGTCACTTGATATAATAATCTTGTTATTTTGAAATACAGAAGATGCTAAAATCTAAACTTTCCTTTTATTTTTTGATATTAAGAAATGGGTAGTTTAAATAAAACAGAAACCTAAATTAGCATAATCATAAGGATATGGATTTAAAAGCAATTTGATTATAGTTTTCTGAGAAGTGGGGTTAAGGTTGAAGAATAAGTACAATTAAAATGAAAAACTCTACCTCAAAATATTCACATTGTGCTCAGTGCCTCAGATGTTTCATTAGTCTGATAATGCACACTCGAGGAGATGTTCAGCAGCCTGTTACCTACTTATAGGGGGTATACTGACTATGAGAGTATACTTTGTAGGGAATTTGTTTATTTATTTAAAATAGCAGCCTGTGAAGTAAAAACTGATTTGCATCATGTGTTAGTAGATCAGGGTGATATTTTACCATAATCTCACACTTCTTTTGGGCAAATAATATTTCTTGGCCTTGGTTTGCATTTCTATAAAATTGAAGACACAGTATATGTTATTCTAAGGTCTTCTTAGGTCTCAGCACTTTCCTTTCATTCTGTGGTTGATTATATTTAGAAAGAGTGATATATACACCATCTGTGATTACAGATTATCAACCAAAATATTCCATAAATGTTGAGCAAATTTGTTTGACTTGTACATGGCTATTTTTGTTGAAATCTATGGTGATTGCCAAAATTACAAAGATTAGGGCTATCTCAAACAAATGTAAACTGGGGCTTTGGGATTAAAGCTCTAAAAAACCCACCCAGATAGCAGACGTTCTTCTTGCTATAGGAATAATCACACCAATCTGAAACTCTTACTCATGGCTTCTAATAACCTTTTTTTGGGGGGGAGGGGGACATATTCATTTACAAATGGGAAAGAAAGAGCAAACCAAATTTAGAACCAACATACTCACGAAGGCATATCTGATAAACTTTAAAAAAATCAAAACTATCATCCTTTATGTTCTAATATGAAAAGGACTTGAGAAAGTAACTTCAAATCTCTAGGCCCCAATATTTTCACATGTAAAATGTTGAATTGCACATGTCAAAAAATACGCTAAAATCCCCTCTATGCTTGACACTTCCATTTACAGGAGCACAGACTCTTATCAAGATTAGTGGCCGGGTTTCCCACAGGGTATGCATTACCTAGAATAGAAGAAAGAACACAGAGATGGAGAAAGGAACCAAGACATGATGGTAACAGCAGCAACAGCAATGTGTGTAGTTTCAGACTTCTAAGTTTGAAGGTGCTTTCATATCTGATCTCTCATTTGACCATCCTCTAAACCCTTTTGTATAGTTACTATAGATGATATTTTCCCTTATTTTGCAAAATAGGAGATGGAAATGCGGAAAAGTGACTTAGAAAATACCACATGTTAGAATCAGTCCTCTCACCTGATTTCTCCAATGGTCCTCCAATTTAACATTCATGAAGAACATCTAAATAGCTTGCTAAGTTTGCAGATTTCTGGTTTCAACCTCCAAATAATCTCATTTAATAAGGCTGGATAAGGCCCAATATTCTCCATTTGTACCTAGCCTCTCATACAATTCTGATGCATGCTAGAGGATTACTCTATACTTAATGTGTGTCCCAAATACTATTTTCTTTTTCTTCTTTTTCCACCTTGAAAACTAGGCTACGTTTCATGTGCTAGCCTCTTATATATGTGAATACTCTTTCTGAACAAATAGCTTACTAAAGGTATGGTGTTTCTCCTTTTTTAATATATATTTTTATTTTTTTATAGCCACACCCATGGCATGTGGAAGTTCAGTCAAGGCCAGGAATTCAGTCTGAGCTGCACCTGCAACCTATGCTGCAGCTACAGCAATGCTAGACCCTTTAACCCACTGGACCAGGTTGGGGATTGATCCTGCACCTCCACAGCAGCCCAAGCCACTGCAGTTATATTCTTAACCCAGTATGCCACAGCAGGAACTTCTCTATCTTTTTTTTTTCAGTTTTTGCTATTAGAATATTAAATTGTTCTCCATCTGGTTAATAATCTCATAGAGATATATTACAACACCTTACTGCATGATAAAAAATAAATGTCTTTGCTTGACATTCAAAGCAGTTCATCAGTGCTTTTTCTGACTCTGTTACTGTAATAGACCCCTGGGATATGGTCATGTCTATTTCAGTGGTCCCCCACTCCATGCTAATAATGGCATGATGTCACACTTGCTCAAACTGGGATTATGCACAATAGGATTTTAAGACAGAGTGCAACACATTCAGTTAGGCCTCATTGGGTTATCCAAAACCATTTAAATTTTCCAAATTGAATCAGAAGATAGTCCATTTCACCTTAACCATAAGTCTTGATCGCTCATGACAAAGGTTTAGACGTTGTAAATGAGTAGATGGTTCTGTTCTTCATCAGTATCAAAAGAAGGACTGATTGCAATTCTGGAAAGATTTTAAAAAATCCCCAAATTGGAAGTTCCCTTGTGGCACAGCAGGTTAAGGATCTGGCATTGCCACAGCTGTGGTGCAAACTGCAACTGCAGCACAGTATCGATCCCTGGCCCGAGAATGTCCACATGCTGTGGATGTGGCCAAAAAACAAAATCCCCACATAGTGAACTGGCCTTCCTTCTGAGTATGGGTTATAGAATGAATGATATTCACACATTTGACCTTATACAAATTGACTTTCCATACTGTAAGTGGGTAAATGAAAGAACAACTATAACAAAAATAAAAACACACATAAAACGTGTGTGATAACTTAAAATTCTCTGTGCAAATACTCTTATATTTCCATCATTTACACATAAAAATTTTCTTTTTTATATTTTTTTCTTTTTTTTCTCTCTCTTTAGGGCCAAACCTGTGGCATATGGAAGTTCCCAGGCTAGCTGTGTAATCAGAGCTTCAGCTTCAGGCCTACACCACAGC
This sequence comes from Sus scrofa, assembly GCF_054392235.1. Lineage (NCBI taxonomy): Eukaryota > Metazoa > Chordata > Mammalia > Artiodactyla > Suidae > Sus > Sus scrofa. The sequence continues at coordinate 167,861,614 of NC_139395.1, forward strand.
CACAGCAACACAGGATCTAAGCTGCATCTGTGATCCATGCCACAGCTTGTGGCAATGCCAGATCCTTAACCCACTGAGTGAGGCCAGGGATTGAACCTGCATCTTCACAGACACTTTGTCGAGTTCTTAACCCACTGAGCCACCACAGGAGCTCCCACATAAACATTTTAGTACAAGGTTGAATAAACACAATACTACATACTATGTTGAAAATTAAATGGATTTTTCAGGGGTAATTTTAACCATATTTGATTTCTAGTACATGCATTGTCAGAAATTAACCCAAGCTAAAATGTAGAATGCCACTGTACACTAAACCTTCCTGCTTTATGCTCTTCTCCTCATCGGTATGTTCTAGTTGTGATTATTGTAGATCTAAGAAATGGAGTTTTCACTCCCAAAAAGAATCTGTCTTGCTCTCACCTCAAAAAAGGCTTATAAAGGAAAGCCAAAACTATTCAAAGGCCATATGTCTCATGGTTTTTCTTCTCTGTGCCTGTGGGAGCCTGACAAATTCAAGACATCAGAGGGAAAGGCAAGAGCACACTCCAGGGCATGGTGCTGGAGGAAGGTTGCTTGATGCCCTGGAGAATATCTTCATTGTGCAGCTATAGAGGCTTGAGTCCAGGTTCCAGCTTTTAAAAACACTTCAGAGTGTCTGTACCCCCAGCATGGCAACAGAAGCAAAACTCATAGATATTAACAGACTAATTAGAAGGCTCAGAATCGCACCTCAGAGGAACCAGTAAAAAGAGAAGACAGAGACCTCATTGGCTGTGCTTTGTGTAAAACCTGCGACTTGCAGCTGCACATGGTAGGGATGAGCAGGGAAGCCCAGTCATGGCTAAGGAAAATTTCCCGCTGACTCAGCAGGATTGAGTCATGGAATCAATTTATACACATAAAAAAAGGAGAATATGATTTGCCTTGCATATCAGAGTTCACTGTCGATTAAGATTCACTGTGTTTTTCAACATAGTATTGTGCTTTCTCTTTAATTCATGATCCATTATAACTTTATATTATACACTTATGACTAAAGCAGTTTTAGGCTTTGTAACAGTCAAAATCATCAGAGTGGCCAGAGTGTTCTGCTGAAGGATAAGCCATTAAGTGAATGAGCTGTGATTTTTCTTATCTGATCTCTAATAATCACTGTACATTCTCATTCAATATGAGCTTACAAATAGATTAATTTTAGAATGAAAACTTTTATTAGCTATATTATTTATTTTTAATAGTGCAAATTAAAATTAAAACCATTTTTGAGAACTTCTTAACTTTCCACAGTCTATGCTGAATTTTTTTTTTTGTCTTTTTGCCTTTTCTGGTGCCACTCCTGTGGCATATGGAGATTCCCAAGCTTAGGGGAATCTAATCGGAGCTACAGCTGCTGGCCTGTGCCACAGTCACAGCAACGCGGGATCCAAGCCCTGTCTGCAACCTACACCACAGCTCACGGCAACGCCGGATCCTTAACCCACAGAGCAAGGCCAGGGATCGAACCCACAACCTCATGGTTCCTAGTCGGATTCATTAACCACTGAGCCACGATGGGAGTTCCAGCTGAATTCTTAATTTTAGAATTCATGTCATTTAATGTGGCATTGAACCTCGTATTTATTGTTTTACACTGTTCCATCATAAGTGTTTCTTTTCTCCACAACAAATGTGCTAGTTCCTTGAGAACAAATATACCTTGCACCTCTGAAACTTTCACAACACCCCATCCAATAACATTTATTAAATATTTTATAACTTAATCTTTGAATTATACTTAAATGTTTGCAATTAAAACCTCCAAAATTTAATTCACAGAGATAATTAACCTATCACATTATCTTATGGGAAAAGCCATTTTAGGTCTGCAGAATGATTTCTAAAATTATGATAAGGTAATATAAAGGAGAATTTGTTTCTCTGAACCAAAATGTGTCATTTATGCTCCATCTTCCTTAGATATAAGCAGTATTGAATTCCCAAGCTACTAAATACATGCTGTATTTGTTCATTAATTTGGTCATTCTCTGAAATGTTATCATCCCTTAAAGAAAAAGTGACCCTCATCTTTAAAAAAAATGTTATGGAAATGTTCTAACAAGTGTGTATTCTCCTTCATTTTCCCTGTATACTTACCTAAATGTCCATCCTCTTTTTTCTAACTCTCGAGGACATTTGTTTCCAAGTGATAACTCACAGAATAAAAAATATGCCTTCCCACAGTATTAAGTGGTAAAAATAGCCAGTGGTGAGGGGGGTTAGCTAGATCCTTTTGATATTTTAACTTTCTTGTGAGACTATCTATGCTGGTGCAACTTTAAGTGTAGCAAGTTTTATTTTGTGCTCCTTTCTTATTACTACTAATGGACACCTTGGATGTTTGACCTGACTTCTGTACTTACAGAGAGTTCTGATAGAAAGCTTATCATATGGTGCTACTCTCTTGACTTTGATGTTCTGTAAGCCATGTATGTGATTGCTTTTAGGAGAAAAATTCAAACTCTCTGTACTTAGACATAAATGAATTCTCTGAGACTCAGATTTGAGTCTTGAATCATAAAGTGTATAAGGGGTATATAACAACTAAAGATTATTTCTAGGTGCTGAAAATGGAGGCTATGTTTATAATTCATATTTAGTAGTACATTTTGAGAATTGAGGCTCTTAGGATTTCGGTGAGAAATCTTTTGTTTTCATTCTACTTTTTTTTTCTCTTTATTTGAATCTTTCAATACTTGGAGAGAAAAAGTTTCATCAGTAAATAGCATGGTAATGTTATACATTTCACTATCTGCTCTCTTCACATTACAACAGAATATCTGTTGGGTCATGTAAGTTAATTCTCTTAAAAAGGAATTGTAAGAAATAAAACCATCTTTAATAATTCATTTTTTTTTCTTTTAAGCCATGTTTGTGTCATATGAAAGTTTCCAGGCTAGGGATTGAATCCAGGCCACAGCTGTGACCTATGCTGCCACAGCTGTGGCAATGCCAGATCCTTAACCCCTTGTTCCAGGTCAGGGATTGATCCCATGCCACCACAGGGACAAGCCAGGTCCTTAACTTCTTTGCCACAGCAGGAACTCCAGTAACACATTTTTAAGTCAATGGTTTGGAGTGAAGAATGCATTTTTTTCTTTAGAAACAATACTCTACATGGTAGAGAGGTTTTTAATCTATTTTACAAAAGTTAGCTTTGGAAGTTCCTGCTGTGGAGCAAAGATCAGTGGCATCTCTGCAGAACTGGGATGCAGGTTTGATTCCTCCTCCTGGCACAGTGGGTTAGGGATCCAGCATTGCTGCTGCTAGAGCTGGGATCTGTTCCCTGACCCGGAACTCTGCATGCCATAGGGTAGTCAAAAAAGTGAAAGAAAAAAAGCAAAGTTAGCTTCAGAGTTACTGCTGTGTCACAGTGGGTTAAGAATCAGACTGCAGCAGTTTGGGTCACTGTAGAGGCAAGGGTTCAATCCCCGGCCCGGCACAGAGGGTTAAAGTATTCGGCATTGTTGCAACTGTGGCTCAAATTCAATCCCCGACCCTAGGAACTTCCATATGCTGTGTGTGAGGCCATCAGGAAAAAAAAAAAAAAAAAAAAAAAAAAAGTTAGCTTCAATGATGTGTAGTGTATCAAAACGAAGCTTATGTAACACGTTTGTCATAAGAAATAGATTTTCCTTCCTGGAGATCATGAAGAAGACAAATAATAGAATGTGTACCTTTTTATTAGGTACTAGACCAAATTTAGCACACATTTCTTAAAGAGGCAAAGAACGATTTTTTTTTTTACATTTTATTTATTTTTTTCTACTATACAGCATGGTGACCCAGTTACACATACATGTACACATTCTTTTTTCTCACATTATCATGCTCCATCATAAGTGACTAGACATAATTCCCAGTGCTACACAGCAGGATCTCACTGGTAATCCATTCCAAAGGCAATAATTTTCATCTATTAATCCCAAACTCCCAATCCATCCCACTCCCTCCCCCTCCCCCTTGGCAGCCACAAGTCTATTCTCTAAGTCCATGATTTTCTTTTCTGTAGAAGGGTTCATTTGTGCCATACATTATATTCCAGATAGAAGTGATATCATATGGTATTTGTCTTTCTCTTTCTGACTTACTTCACTCAGTATGAGAGTCTCTAGTTCCACCTAGGTTGCTGCAAATGGCATTATTTTGTTCTTTTTATGGCTGAGTAGTATTCCACTGTGTATATATACCACATCTTCATAATCCAATCATCTGTTGATGGACACTTGGGTTGTTTCCATGTCTTGACTCTTGTGAATAGTGCTGCAATGAACATGCAGGTGCATGTGTCATTTTCAAGGAAAGTTTTGTCCGGATATATGCCCAAGAGTGGGATTGCTGGGTCATATGGTAGTTTTATGTATAGTTTTCTAAGATATCTCCATACTGTTCTCCATAGTGGTTGTACCAGCTTACACTTCCACCAACAGGGCAGGAGGGAAAGAATGATTTTTCTACAGTGATTTCCATCTCTCACCTGGATGGCAGCTATATAGTCACTACTGTCCTCTTGTACATATGGCAGACTCTGTTCATCAATCCCAGAGCTTTATTGTAATAAATTCATATTTGCCTCCAGAATACTTAATATAGTGAGCCAAGCTTTGATAGTGCATTCTTTTGGCAGACTGTTAAACTGAATCTCAAAAAGTTATCTTGTAGTCATAATAATATTTGTGTTGGAAATACGTCACAAGCAATAAGAAGGTAAGAACCTAGTGAAGGATCAATGAAAACCAATGACAGTAGCAGATAAACAGCTTTGAGAGGATTACCCTCAAGGAGTGGATCAGTAGTCTCATGGTTATATATGATGATGTTACATAGCTCATTACTTGTCCTCTTTAAGGCAGAGTTAAATCCATCAGTAATAGCATCTCTCAGATATTTTTAAGTATCTCGAGTTGTGGGCTGTATCCAAGAGAAATAGTATATTTGGATTAATATGACTAAAAATGTAACGGAGTAAAAGAATGTCACTGCCTAAGTAGTAGGATTTTTCTTGCTATAGAATATGTTAAATACCTAATAGGGTGTCTTACACAGAATAGGTAGGTGATAAATATGTTTGTTGCTTTTTGCTTACCTTTCATTCAGAGGTCTAATTCAAGTTCACTGTGATTTTTTCTTCTTAAAAGATTTATTAAGGGTATTACATAAGATGTTTCTCTTAATAAAATAAAAATGCAAGGCAGATAAAAGAAGTATATATGTGTATTTTTTAAGTATGCTCTTGTAAAGGAGATGGGCTTTCTGCCCATCTGGCATCCAGAGCAACAGCCAAACCAATACTGTAGTTACTTAAGAGGGTCATAGAGAGTTCAAGTATTCAGAGAGCCAATGTCCAACCATATCCACAGTGTGGGTTATTCTCAGCAAAGCCTTTCATAGGAGATCTTAGCTTATAGCCACAGATAAGAAGGAACTTTATTTTAAGAGGATTAAGGCTGGAATTATTTGTTCATGAAGATTGCCAGGATAGCAAAAACTTTCTTCCAGAGCTTGGTAGATGAATCAGGAAATTCAGATCAAAAGAGCTGACTGCCAGACTATCAACCTCAGAGAGATGCTATCACAGACTCAATGCTTGTTGGAAAAAAAAAAAAACAGTTCAAAAGATTGGGAGGAGTCACTTAAAAAGGTGGTCACTGCAGCAGTAACTACTGATAAGCAATGATTAATACCTGGATTTATTCTATATGTAGTTGCACATTTCATTATTGTGCAATGATGAGCCCAAATTTATATATTCCCCTGCGAACCATTTTAAGGCCCAGAAGTGACTCCCAAATATCTGGATTAAGATAAGAGAAGGCTCTAGAAACATATGTATACCTCACAAATGGGGACAGATGGGATATTTTAGGATCCAAGCTGCCTCTTCTACATCCAAGTGTCTTTCTACAGGAATAAGAGGATCTGTTTCAACTATTCACTTGTCAATTCACTCATTTTATATGAATACTTTCAGGGTATCAGACATGCCAGACATGGTGGTAAATGCTGTGGATGAATGATAAGATAGATACACTCTTTTCCTGTTGACAGTTACAAAACAGTGGAATAATTAAATATTTATTAAACAATTACAAAATTTATAATTCCTAACTGTGATAATTGATGTAAAGGGAAAACACAATGGACTTTGGTTTCATCACTCTTAAAAAAGTTTTCAGATGAAGGAAACCTAAAATACTCAATGTTCATGCTATTTACTCTGGAGAATAAAATATAGAATATTAGTGATTAAAGAAGGTCTTAGGACTCATCTAACCAAACCTCATTATTTTGTTGATATTAAAACTTAGGCTAAAGAAAGTAAAATGAATGGCCATGGCTTCATTTTACATTTTAATTGGTACTTTTATTTTCAGTGACAGAACAACCTTGGCAAATATAATACACAACTCTAGGAAGCAGGTACTTCTAAATGTTGGTGATCAGCTTCTATATACTTTTTAAACCACATACAATAGAATTATATATGAACAGTTTATATGTGATATCCAAATATATTACTAAATAGAAATTTTCACCTCCGAATGCAGTGTTATTGAATATATGAATTAAAACTGAACCGACAGAATTGTATGATTATGTATGATTTTTATATTTATGGAAACATTTTGAAAACTGTTAAAATCTACTTATATTGCTCAAATACCATAAATATCCAGTTGCTCTTATGTATAAAATGTCCTATAGGACAACTTCTGATTGGATATATGTTAGAATAAATTTATTCATTGGAACAGAAAAAAAGAGATAGAGATCAAAGTATAAAAACACTTTGAAAACATTTTGTCATGCTATTTACAAATACATCTATTAATATTAGCATTAAGCTATTTTTGTCAAATATTATTTTCGATTTAAATGAACCCAGTAAATGTGATTACAAAATTATTTTTGAGTAATGTACTTTGTCCCTAATCTAATAACATTTAATTTTTGCTTAAATGATTCAAAATCTCCAAATATAAAGATTGATTTGATAAAAAATTTAGAGTTGATTTCTCCGAGTGAGTGGATATAAACATATGCAAATGCCTCTGGGTACTTTAGATTGATTGGTGAAAACCAGACAACCTTATGAGCCCAGCATTAGGGGACAGCTCAACTCCTGCCACAAGCTGCTTAAGATTCATCTGTTCCATTTTACAAGCAGGGAATGCATTTTGTAACTACTAGATGCTTAAAAAAAAAATAAAAGATTAAAGAAAAGGGAAAGATGAAGAAAGGAAAGGAAGAAGGGAGGAAGAAAGAAAGAAAAAGAAATTAAGGAAATAAAAGAAAAGAAAAAAAAAACGAAAAAAAAAAAAAAAACTCCAGAGAACTACCCTTAAGAGCAAAAAAAAAAAAAAAAATATTGGCATTTCTCTTCTCTTAGGGCTTTGACAACTGTAAGTCCTATAATATTTTTGTTTCTATATTTGTTTTTAGAAATAAAGAAGATATTAACCTCTTCTTGGTCATATCATTTGCAAATACTTTCTCATATTCAGTAGGCTGTCTTTTTGTTTTGTATATGGTTTCTTTTGCTGTGCAAAATCTTTTAAATTTAATTGGGTCCCATTTGTTTATTTTTGCTTTTGTTTCCTTTACCTTAGGAGACAGCTCCAAACCAATATTGCTGCAATAGATGTCAAAGAATGTTCTGCTTATGTTTTCTTTTTATAGATATGGTTTCTGCTCTGATATTTAGGTCTTTAATGCATTTTGAGTTTATTTTTTTGTACAGTGTGAAATATGAAATAAGTTCTAATTTCATTCCTTTACATGTACATGTCCAGTTTTCCAAGCACCACTTATTGAAAAGACTGGTTTTTCTCCACTGTATATTCCTGCCTCCATTATCATAGGTTAATTGATATAAGTGTGTGGGTTTATTTCCATGCTTTCTATTCTGTTCCACTGATGTATGTGTCTTTTTTTTTTACCAGTACCATACTGTTTTGATGATTGTAACTTTGTAGCAAAGGCTGAAGTCAGGGCGCATACCTCCTGCTCTGTTTTTCTTTCTCAAGGTTATTTTGCTGGTACAACCACTGTGAAAAAAAGTATGGAGGTACCTCAGAAAACTAAATATAGAACTACCATATGACCCAGAAATCCCACTCTTGGGCATATATTTGGATAAAACTTTCCTTAAAATAGACACATGCACCTATATGTTCATTGGAGCATTATTCACGATAGCCAAGACATGGAAACAACCTAAATGTACATTGACAGATGAATGGATTAAGAAGATGTGGTATATATATGCAATGGAATACTACTCAGCCATAAAAAATAATGCCATTTGCAGCAACCTAGATGGAACTAGAGACTCTCATACTAAGTAAGTCAGAAAGAGAAAGATAAATACCATATGATATCACTTATAGCTGATATCTAATATGCAGCACAAATGAAACTTTCTACAGAAAAGAAAATCATGGACTTGGAGAACAGACTTGTGGTGCCAAGGGGGAGGTGGAGGGAGTGGGATGGATTGGAAATTTAGCGTTAATGAATGCAGACTATTGCCTTTGGAATGGATAAGCAATGGAGATCCTGCTGCATAGCAACTGGGAACTATGTCTAGTCACTTATGATGGAGCATGATGGAGGATAATGTGAGAAAAAGAATATATATGGATGTGTGACTGGGTCACCTTACTGTACAGTAGAAAGTTGACAGACTCTGTAAACCAGCTATAATGGAAAAAATGAAAATCATTAAAAAATTAAAAAATTATGTTAACAAAGTAGAGTGAAAACAAATGGAATAAATCAAACTAAATCCTAGACCTCAAAATAAAAAAAAAAAATATTATTTTGGCTGCTCAGGGTCTTATGTGTTGCCATACAAATTTTAAAATTATTTGTTCTAATTCTATGAAAAATGCCTTTGGTGTTTTGATAGGGATTGCACTGAGTCTGTAGATTGCCTTGCCTATTATATTCATTTAAATTATATTCTTCAAATCCAAGAACATCTTTTATGTCCATCTTTTATGTCATCTTCAGTTTCTTTTATTTTTATATCATCTTTAGTTTCTTTCATTAGATCATATATTTCTAGTACAAGTTAGCTTTACACCTAGGTATTTTATTCTTTTTGATGCAATTATAAATGGGATTTTTTCCTTAATTTCTCTTTCTGATAATTTGTTGTTAGTATATAGAAATGCGACATATTTCTAAATATTAATTTTATATCGTAACTTTATGAAATTCATTGATGATATCTAACAGGTTTTTTTTGTGGACTTTTTTTAGAATGTGTAGAATATCATGCCATCTGCAAAGAGTGACAATTTTACTTCTTCCTTTCTAGTGTGGATTCCTTTTATTTCTTTTTCTTCTCTGATTTCTGTGGCTAGAATTTCCAATATAATGTTGAATAAAGGTGGCAAAAGTGGGCATTCTAGTCTTGTTCCTGATTGTAGAAGAAATGCTTTTAATTTTTCATTGTTGAATATCATGTTAGTTGTTGGCTTATCATACATGACCTTTATAATGTTGAAGTATGTTCCCTCTATACCCACTTTGTGGAGAGTTTTCATCATAAATGGATGTTGAATTTTGTCAAAAGATTTTTCTGCATCTATTGACATGAACTTATGGTTTTCACTCTTCAAATGTTTAATAGAATTCACCTGCAAAATCATCTGGTCATGGACTTTTGTTGGGACTTTTTAAAATTACTGATTCAACTTCATGACTGGTAATTATTCTGTTCACATTTTCTATTTCTTCATGGTTTAGTCTTTAGAGATTCCACATTTCCAGGAATTTTTATGTTTCTTTTAGGCTGTCCATTTTAATAGTGTACAGTTATTTGTAGTAATCTCTCATATTCTTTACATTCCCGTGGTGCAAGTTATAACTTCTCCTTTTTAACTTCCAATTTCTTGATTTGGGTCCTATCTCTTTTTTTTCTTTATGAGCATAGGTAAAAGTTTATCAATTTTTTTATTTTCAAAGAATCTACTTTTTAGTTTCATTGATCTTCTTTAATTTTTTTAGCCTATTTTATTTCTGCTCTGAACTTTATAATTTCTTTCCTTCTACTAAGGGGTTTTGTTTGTTCTTTTGGGTGTAAGGTTAGGTTGTTCAATTACTTTAATAATGCCCACACTTCTGTAAACAGCTCCTTGATTAAATTTAAGAGTACCTTCTGCTTCCTCTTGGCATCCTAATTGAAACTGCTCTTCAGAGTCTCATTGCCATGATCCTTTTGATTATTCCAGAAAAATAAGTGCCTCCAACTAGTTTCTGATAGTTAATATTGATCAAGTACTAAGGTACTGACATATAACTTTCTCCTCAAAAATGAAAGAAAGAGATAATCATCTATAGCTTAGTGATAGGAAAACTCAGACAGGATTTATATGAAAGAAGCCGTAAAAGCAGACAGGTAGGTAAATGGAAGAGTATGAAGAAAATAAGCCTAAAACAATCCTTTATCTTGTAGCTTCATGAAGGATATCATTTCTTTCCCAATCTTATCCTTTATAGAGATAACAACAGTGTTGAAATTTGCCAGTTTTCTTTACCAATCCTACCACTAGACAGTGAATTCTTTCTAAGTAAGAACAAAGCTTTGTTCATCATTTTACCTTGGGCATAACATAGATCCCAGCACATAAGTAGAGTCTTAAAAGTGTGTGTTGAATTAGTAAATGAATGAAAAATGATGATTGAATCTAAGAAATACATGTACATGCATGTTCGTAGCGTAATTCACAATAGTCAAAAGGTAAAAGTGGCCAAAATATCCATCAAGGTATGAAAGGATAAACAAATCATGGTACTGTATGTACATACAAAAAAAAAAAATATTCAGCCATAAAAAGGAATGAAATACTGGTACAACATGGTTGGATCTAGAAAACATATGCTAAGTGAAAGAAGCCAGAAGGTCACATATTTCGTAATATCATTTATAAGAAATATCCAGAATAGGAAGATCCATAAAGATACACAGAAATTGGTGGTTGCCAGGTGCTGGGGAAAAGCAGAAAGAGGGGAACTGCCTAAAGTATGGTGTTTGTTTTAAGGGTGATAAAAATATTTTAGAACCAGATAAAGTTGTGGAACTTTATGTCACTGAATTATTCACTTTAAAATGGTTAATTTTGTGTTATGTGAATTTTACTTCAATTAAGGATAAAAAGGAACTACAAGAGATAAAATTTTCATAATGGAAATCTGGAAAATCTTCCTACCCATGAAAAAATGTGGAGGGGAATGTGCTTCAGTCTTAACTCTCTGAGCACCCATGGACCTCCCCACTATGACTGCAGAGGCCATATTCATTCAGTCCTTTAACGCTAACACTGCTGTTATGCATTTGTCTTTACCTTTCTTTATCCTGTTTACTGTCCAATTTACACTCACCTTTACACTATTTACTTTTGACTTACACATTGTGAAACACTTCTATTTAAGTTTATTTTCTAACATATCTTTTTTCTAAATTTTTATTCAATGGATGTTCCAGGAAAAATTAATATGCTCACTTTGAAAATCCACTGGAACCTAATCTTCCCTAGGTAGTTATTATTGGATTGAAAAAGTAGATCCGAAACTACTTGTGGGAAATTTAGTTTAGCCAACCTGTCAAAACTAGACCTCTCATCAAAAGCATGCAAATATATTTAAAAATAAGCCACATCCTTTTGTTTTCTTAGAATTTAAGAATACTTAAGAATGCTCTGACTTTGCAGAAAATGAAGTTGAAAACCTTATAGGCATTATACCCCAAGGACATTCTATAATTTGGTTCAAACATTAGTGAAAAGTTAATATCTATAATTTCTTCTCTTTCAGAACTTTTTGTTAGATTTTTCTTTTCATTGAGTCATCAGTGAGCACTTTGATCTTTTTCTCATGTGGAACACTCAAATTTCTTGAACTAAAACCATTGTCTTCTTTACTATAATCATACCATAGAAAGGATAGTTTATTTGACACATTTTTAAATAAATTTTATTGGAGTATAGCTGACTTACAAAGTTTTGCTAGTTTCAGATATACAGCAAAGTGAATCAGTTATACATGTACAGAAATCCCCTCTTTTTGAGATTCTTTTCCTACATAGATTATTACACAGCATTGAGTAGGTTACCCTGTGCTATATAGTAGTCCTTGTTACCTATCTACTTTATGTATAGTAGTATGCATATGTCATTTCCAACCCTCTAATTTAACCCCCCCACCATGTTTTCCCTTGGTAACCATAAATTTGGTTTCAAAATCTTTGAGTCTGTTTCTGTTTTATAAGTTCTTTTGTATCATTTTTCATTAGATTCCACATATAGTTATCTCATGATATTTGTCTTTCTCTAACTTATTTCACTTAGTATGATCATTTCTAGGTCCATCCATTATTATTTCATCCTTTTTAGTGGTTAACTAATATTCCATTGTATATATGCATCACATTTTCTTTATCCAATCCTGTTGATGGACACTTAGGTTACTTCCATGTCTTGGCTATTGTAAATAGTGTTGTGATGAATATTGGGGTACATGTAAATTACATTTTTTTTCAAATAGATGCCTAGGAGTGTGATTGCTAGAACATATGGTAGTTCTATATTTAGTTTTTTAAGGAACTCCTATACTGTTTTCCAAAGTTGTTGCACCCACTTACATTCCCACCAACACTGTAAGAGTGTTCCCTTTTCTCCACACCCTCTCAAGCATGTATTATTTGTAGATGTTTTGAAGCTGGCCATTCTGACTGGTGTGAGGTGATACCTCACTGTAATTTTGATTTGCATTTCTCTAATAATTAATGATGTTGAGCGTGTTTGCTTGTGCTTTTCGGCCATATGTCTTCTTTGGAGAGATGTCTGTTAAGATCTTCTGACCATTTTTAAATTGGGTTTTATATATATATAAAGATGTATGAGATGTTTGTATATTTTGGAGATTAATCCTTTATCAGTCACTTTGTTTGCAAAGATTTTCTTGCATTCTGTCAGTTGTCTATTCATGTTGTTTATGGTTTCCTTTGCTGTGAAAAAACTGTTACACTTAATTAGGTCCAATTGGTTTATTTTTGTCTTCATTTTTCATTACTCTAGGAAGTGTGTCAAAAAAAAGATATTGCTGCAATTTATTTCAAAGAGAATTCTGCCTATGTTTTCCTCTAACATAAGAGGAAATGTTTAGGTCTTTAATCAATTTTGAGTTTATTTTTGTGTGTGGTGTTAGTGTTTAATATCACCTTTTACATGTAGCTGTCCCATTTTCCCAGCAATACTTACTGCAGAGACCGTATTTTCCCCATTGTATATTCTTGCCTCCTTTGCCATAGATTAATTGACCATATGTGTGTGGATTTATTTCTGTGCTTTCTATGCTGTTCCACTGATCTATATTTATGATTTTGTGCCAGTACCATATTGTTTTTATGACTGTATCTTTGTAATATAGTCTGGGGTCAGGGAACTTAATTCGTCCAGCTTCATTTTTCTTTCTCAAAATTGCTTTGGATATTGAGGGAGTTTTGTGTTTCCATACAAATGTAAAAATTTTTTATTCTAGTTCTGTGAAAGATGCCATTGGTAGTTTGATAAGTTTAAGCTCAATCTATAGATTGCCTTGGGTAGTACAGTCATTTTGACAGTGTTGATTCTTCCAATCCAAGAGCATGGTGTATGTTTCCATCTCTTTGTGTCATCTTTGATTTCATTCATCAACATCTTATAGTTTTCAGAGTACAGGTCTTTTGCCTTTTTAGGTAGGTTTATTCTTTGGCATTTTATTCTCTTCGAAGTGATGGGAAATGAGATTGTTTCCTTAATTTCTCTTTCTGATCTTTTATTGCTAGTATATTGGAAGGCAAGAGACTTCAGTGTATTAATTTTGCATCTTTCAACTTTGCTGAATTCATTGATGAGGTCTAGTAGTTTTCGGATAATATCTCAACACACTTTTAAAACATATTCAAAGTGCCAGACACAGCCCTTGACATATGTAGTATCAAAATGTATGTCTTGATCTTAACTTCAAAAACCTCATAGCCTAGTAAAGGAAGCAGACAAGTAAATAAATGTGCATTATAGAGGGCTTTGTATAGAGGCTTTAATAGAGGCAAGGACAGGTTGCAAAAAAATGACTAATTCTGTGAAGTAAGCAAAGAGAGAGAGAGGCAATTTTAATGGGTAAGAGAGATACAGAGTATAAAAATGCTTCAAAAAGGTGATAATGTTTATTTGAGTCTTGGATCTGAATAGTTTTCCAGTAACAAAAGGAGACAGCCACTCCAGACTTAAGGAACATCATACACAGAAATTCAATGGCATGATAGAACATGTCATGTTCCAGAGCTGAATATAGTTCAGCTAGACCACTCAAGCATAAAGTAAGTGAAAGAAGGGTAAATAATGAATCAGAAAAATTCATAATAGTTTGGTCACAAGGAGTTTAGATGTCATAACAAAGGGTTTGGACCATGTGATTAGGCAAAAGAAAGCTATCAAATGATTTTAAACAAGGAGCAAACAGTTTATATTTGTATCTTGGAAAAAAAAATCAGTCTTGCAGAAATGTGGACAATAGATAGGAGGAAATAATTGCAGGTCATTAGAGAAACAAAGAGACTCTGACAATAGTGCAGGTGAATAATGATGAAGGCTGGACCTGAGGCCATGTTAGTGGGGACAGATAAGAGAAAAGTAAATAATGAATGTAAAGATTATTGACAGGAATGGTGAATGATGGGAAATGAGAAACAAGCTTGTAGAAGGAGTTATAGAAACCCCTAGATTTCTTACTTGGTTAATGTCATCACTGTCTATGAGGTTGCTCAAGATAATGATATTAAAGATGAAGGATATTTGTGTCAAAAGCAATGATAAGTTCATTTTTAGAGCTAGAAAATTTGGTCCATTAGAATATTTAGGTAGCACAATGCAATAGGTTATTAGATACAGAGGGCTTTAGTTCAGGACAGAATTGGGAGTTTGTTTTATTCTTCCCTTCCACCTGTGTTCCAGACATGAGTGTCTGAGCTCTTGATTCTGGCTGGGGTCTTAGGGATTCATGGCATGTTTTCATGAGAGAAACTGGACTACTGATTCTGGAGAATGGAGTTCAGGGCTATCAAAGATATTGTGCTTAGGAATGGCAAAAAGGAATAAAAATATAATGCAATTCAACAAAGACATCAGTACAAAGGGGTCCAATAGAGGGGCTAAATCCAAGTGCAAGTATACTCTGCCAAAGCAGCAGGATTCAGATTGAAGGCACAAGTCAGAAAGCCCTGAGCCATTGAAGTATTGCCTGGGGTTGTTTTAAAACCAAGTTAAGAGAGGGAAATAGAGACAGTCTTAGCTCCTAAAGATCATAAACAGTACATTTGAGATTCTTTGATATAAAATAATGATAAAGTAATGGAAGAATAGAGTGATAAATGTAGAGAACCCATGACAAAATGCCAGAGAATATGAATATATAAGTGACTATTATTTTGCTTCCTCTGAGAAGCAGACAACAGTATGGGATTTGCAAGAAATGTATTGAATCAAATATCTTTGAAGGATAAAGGAAAGCAGGGTTGGGTAGGCAGAGTTTCAGACTAGAGCTCTGATCTAAGAAAGTTTGGCCAGATGATGGAAAGTCCCTGAAACAAAGTATCCTGCTAGAATAATGAATTGTATTTGTCTAGCGGGTGGGGGAAGGGAATCAGGCTGGGCAGAGGTGGAGGTAGGTAGAGAATGTGCAGAGGAAACAGCTGTGGCTTTCAGCCAAATGTTCACCCCACAGCTATGGATTGGGGAAGTGCATTTTTTGTGGCTGCCACAATGATAGAGCAGGGAATCAAAAATTCTGAAAAGAAAAAGAGAGTTAAGAAGAGTCAGGAGAAAGTGATGCATTTGAAGACTGGGTGGAGAAAAAGGATTTAGGGGGGAAGAAGTAGTCCTCTAATGCAGGATTTGAAGTTCTGAAATGCATTTGATAAATCTTTCCCTCCTTTTTATCACATATTATATCAGAAGAGATTCCTAGTACATAATGTAAATGTTTATTTTGATGACAAAATCTATTTTTATTTTGTTCTCTTGCCAGTAAAAATCTGACTAGTGAATTTTCCTATGTTATTCTAAATAGAAATAACACAATTACTCTTTTCTATACCATATGCTCAAGTCACAGAACACTGGTTTTTATAAGGGCTATGATGACAAACAAAAATTTGGAAAAAGCTGTCTATATCCCTCTCATTTAAATTCTTAACATATTCGCAGGTTATTAGTATATGTGGCTACACAGATATCCTTTCAAAAGAACCTGCTGTAGTGAAGACAGTGTACTGAGAGCCCCAAGCTACCACACCTTCAGATCCATTGCAGCATTCACATCGTTCAAGAAGAAAAACCTTACCCAGGGCTGGCCCAGCCAATGGCTAAGCATGGTGAGAGTTCTAGAGATGGTTCACATTGTGACAGAATATAGGACTTTGTTGAAGGACAGTCTTGCTCTAGGCTCTCCCCACCTAGTCAAAACTTTCTCTGTGGAGTTCCTGTTGTGGCCCAGAGGGTTAAGAACCCAACTAGTATTCATGAGGATTCAAGTTCAGTCCCTGGCCTCACACAGTGGGTTAAGTATCTAGAATTGCTGTGACTGTAGTGTTGGCCAGCAGTTGCAGCCCCAATTCGACCCCTAGCCTGGGCATTTCCAGATGCCATAGGTGTAACCCTAAAAACAAAAAAAGAAAGACTTTCTCTGAACTGTGCCACCCTTTTAAGCTTTCCCTCTCACATTTCATAGGTGACATGAAGGCTTCTTCCACTTTTATCCTGCCCTATCCCTTTTTAGCCTTTATAGCTTTTTATATAACAAAAATTATCTATTTTTTACATTTAATCCCATTTTGGTGTCTACTTTTCAAAAACCTCAAACACCATGCATTAAAATCTTTAAGTCTGAGAAAGCTTTACAGTCAAGAAAATCACTTTAATTTTATTAAATTGGTTTGGTCTAAATTTTCCTGGCTATAGGACTCTTTTCTACCAGGACAATAATTATCATATCATAGAACTAGTAGAATATATTAAGTTTGTCATCCTAATTTACTTAACCCTCTCAATTTTCTGGGCTGTAATCAACTTTCCCTCCCTGGTTTGTGTCTTCTTAATCTCTTGATGGAGTTCTTTAATTATATTTCAGGTCCACACCCCAAACCCTGCTGTTTGTTGAACTTGATGCTAACAGAACTATTAAGTAGTTTCTAGGTATCATTAAAAACCCAAATTCAATTTTAGTTGATTGTTATCACCATAAAATTGATAATAATTCTACAGTTGGAGCTTTTATTTAATGTGTAAACACTCTAAGCCTCAGGAATTTTTATCAGATTTTTCTTTGGTCAAACTGAACACTGATCATGTTTCAATACTTAGTTATGTACTAATTGTACTAGCCACTTATACAGCGATAACAATCTATCTGGGACCAGTATAGAACTAGGTATAGCCAAATAGTGAATTCTTAAAACGTGTTTAACACCAGCATTCCTGGATCTCCAGCTTGCAGATGATTGATTGTGGGACTTCTCAGCTCTCATAACTACATGATCCAATCTCTTATAATAAATCTCTTTATTATAAGAGATATAGATAGATATAAATGTATCTATATCTCTGTATGTATCTATAGGTATAATATCTATCTAAAGGTGTTGTGTGTGTATAGGTATATATATACACACACACTAATATATATGCATATATGTGTGTATATATATACTAATATTTATTTATGCATAGTATATAATGCATATATAGAAGCAATGCATGTTGGTCCTGTTTTTCTGGAAAATCCTGACTAATGCAGTCCATTATGAGAGGAAAGAAAATAAAACTCCCAGTGAGCTTCAAGTGCTGGCTTATATGTACCAGTAGGACCAGAAGAGTATACAAGGCAGTGGATTTTTGCCCTCATAAAGCTTTTAATGAAGGAAGGTAGCTATGACAAAATAAAAATGATAATTAGGTACATTATATAATTTGATGATAACAAGTATTATGGAACAGAAAATAAAGAAGGTTAAGTAGATTGAGAATGCATTACAAGGGATCACAGCTTTTAAAAAGGTAGTTTAACTTCACTGAGGCCAGACTTAGACTAAGAGTCCAAGGGTTGAGGACATTAATGCTGTGTGAATATCAGGGCCAAGAACAATCTTATTTGGTGGAAAGATACTGAAAAATTCCTGAAGTAAGACAATGCCTGGAATGTTAAAGAAAAGCAAAGAGGACTGGGAAAGAATGGCCAGTGAGCTAGCAAGAGTTATTGAGAAGGTGGAATAATGGAAGCCAAGAGAAGAAAGCATCTGAAAGTAGAAATGATCAGCTGTGTCAAATCCTACTGATTAGCCAAGTGAAATAAAGACTAAGAATTGACTAATAAATTTAGTGTTACATAAGTTCCTGGTGATCTTGCAAAGGCAAGAGTTATGGAGGCTCGAATTAAATAAAAGTAGGTTTAAGGCACAGAGGGAGAAAAGTAAATAAAAACAACTAAGGCAACAAATTTAAGTAATTTTGCTGCAACTGGAAACTAGAAATTAATGCAGCACTTAAGGAAGAATGAAGGCCATGTAAATTCAAAAGTTTTTTTCTTTTGTTTTCTTTTGTTTCTTTGTTTGGTTTTTAAAGCTAGTTTCTTACCTAAAGGAATAATGCAGTGGAGAAGGGAGAAAATTGATGATGTAAGAGAGAAAGGGAAAATTGCTGGAGCAATATTTTTTTTTAGGTGAGAGGAGATTGGACTTCATCCCCAATGGAGGGATTGTCTTTAGATAAGAATATGGAATATAATGGAGCTGAATAGAAATAAACTTGTCTGTGACAGAAATTTGTAAAGATAGTTGTTTAATGGCAGTATTAATAATTAGAATCACTGAATCCATACCCCAAGGTAGAAATACAATATTTATATTAATTTCAATATGATAAAGAGTGAAAGTTTTCCAAGCATACCTCTCTGATAAACCAATGAAAAATTACCTAAAGAGACATAGTAAGAGAAATTCTTTACTTAGTATGATATGCTCTATATAACATCTTTATTCTTGAAACATCAGACTCAGCTGATCATCTTCTATTGTTTAATGTTATTATTAATCTTAAACTTTAAGTACAGAGATAGAAATATTTTTTCTGAAGGAATCCTTAATGTGGTCATAGAAATTCTCAATCAATGCTTAATAATCTTCACCAGATGAAGAAATTTTACTTTAAGAACAGGACCTTAAGGAGTTCCCGTCATGGCTCAGTGGTTGACGAATCCGACTAGGAACCATGAGGTTGGGGGTTCAGTTCCTGGCCTTCCTCAGTGGGTTAAGGATCCGGCGTTGCTGTGAGCTGTGGTGTAGGTTGCAGACGTGGCTCGGATCCCACGTTGCTGTGGCTGTGGTGTAGGTCGGTGGCTACAGCTCCAATTAGACCCCTAGCCTGGGAGCCTCCATGTGCTGCAGGAGTGGCCCTAGAAATGACAAAAAGACAAAACAAACAAACAAACAAACAAAACCAGGACCTCAAAATAGAAGTAATATTGTAAAAGTTCATTTCTATCCAATAGTTTTTGGAATCTCTTCATACATGTCTCTACTCTCTTGCTATTCTCTGCAGTATGTGATCTATCCCACTGCATTTAGTTTAATAAATTAATATTAAAATTAATGTTAGTCTCAGTCCTCCAACTATCATGCAAGAAATGCAAAAAAATTATTTTTATTTGCATTAAATCTACTTAAATTTAATTCTAAGCTTCTATCTCATTGTACTAAGAGTATTCAATTGCAGTCCTAAAAGAGGACCTTTTCCTTCCTGGAGGCATATATGATATACTTTCTCTTTCCTACCACCTTATAGCTTTCCCCTCAAAAAAAAAAAAAAATTGAGTACTGACATTGTTACTGACATTTTTATGCTCACTGTCCAATCACACAGGGATCTCTTCAAGCCCAATTTCTCTTTGCACAAGGATCTTGCTAGTGTGGGATGGCTCATGCATGAGATGCACCTTTGCACACCACGTAGCAGTTTTCTCTTCAATGTTGTTGCCTCCTCAGGTCACTGCCTCAGAGTACCATCAACCCAAGATTGATTAATTAATTCCACTGTTTTCCAGTACCCAGGAATCTCCTGTCCTCCAGTGTTCATTTCTCAAGGCCTCTGATTTATTTCTTCTTCTCTTTTCCTCATGCTTTCACTTTTATAAAATGTGGCAAAACCCCTGTTTTTTCTTCAAGTAGTTTCTGCGTAAACAATCCCTGAGTAAAGAAGCAAAATAGGTCTCGTCAGCTTCTTTAAAGGAGATAGGAAGAAAAATAAAGAGAGCATAACATAAAATGGTGTATCAAAAACTCTCCTGCCACAGATTATGATCTTCTTCATGGAAGTGTTAACTTTTATAATGAGTTTGAACTGGAAAAAAACAAAACAACAACAACAAAAAACCACTCAGGGCACTGAGGGCAGTATTATACCTCCTAATATCATTATGACATTTCCCCACTCCTAGGATTTTTACCGCACAAGCTTTTTCATATCTGCTTTTCTCCCTGGTGAAAGAGACTGGCTTTGCTGGAATTATCCTTTATTCAGTCATTTTACTACTTTGTTAGAATTCACCCACTGAAATAGACAGATCCACTCTTGAGTTTTTATAAACATGATTTCCCTCAATTAATAGAATATAAAAATGCTAGCCCAATTGTTTATAGCTACATCTTTTTTTTTGAACATGCCCACACAGCATTTGAAAGTTTCTGGGCCAGGGATCGAATTCACACCATAGCAGCAACCCAAGCCACTCCAGTGACAACAGCAGATCCCTAACTGCTGTGCCACAAAAGAACTCCCTACATATATTTTATTTAATTATTACATAATCTATGACCATATCTCCACAGCTAAAACCTTTAATGACCTAAACATCCTGCTCAACCTATTTTTATCACTAATTCAGTAAGGATATTTCTTTGAACTCTTTATCCATGTTAACAATTTTATCATTAACCACAAAAAATATAACATATTAAGCTACTGATGAATATTACTTTACCATAGCCTTATATTCAATCCAAGATTCATGAATTTAGTCTTAATCATATCTACATAACAAAAATTTGACTGCGTATGTATAAAAGTATACCTTTGCCTCTTATTTTTCTAAGCTGTCCTTAACTAGAATCTGGAAAGGAAATACACTTGTCTAAATAGATTTGGCTCAATAAAATTATGCTCATGTTCAGAATAATGTGAAATTTAAGGAATAAAAATGTTAAAATATTAAAATTAAATAAGCACTAAAATATATTTCCTTGTTACTGGTGAAACTGAGGGTAATTACCAGTTAGAGTCATTAAACTATAACTTATTTAATAAATATTAAACTGTAAATTGCCTTTATTACTCAAGCTCACTTTAATTTTTTTTTAATAAAAAACTTGCATGTCCTCCAAGCATCATGTAATCTAAATAATAAGATGTTCACCCAACTCATTTTTCAGGAACTTGGGGTCAGCTGTATCCAGTTGAACTCAAGCAGGTTAAGACTGGCTGGGACCATCAGCCCTCTAACTGGGCACGTGCAAGTGTCCAACTGGTGACCTTTTTTCTCTTTATAGCTGCACCTGTGGCATATGGAATTTCCTGGGCTAGGGGTTGAATCCAAGCTGCAGCTGCAGCCATTGCTACGCCCACAGCAATGACAGATCTGAGCCACATCTACAACCTGTGCTGCAGCTTATGGCAAAGCTGGATCCTTAACCCACTGAGCAAGGCAAGGGATCAAACCCGCATCCTGAAAGACACTATGTTCTTAACCTACTGAACTACAATGGGAACTCCACAACTGGTAACTTTTTTGATGCTAAAGGGTCAAAAACACCACTCTCAGAACATGTTAATTATGCCATTTTCAAACATAATTCCCAGGAAGAAGTTTAATTGTGCCTGAGGAGCACAACAATTACTTCACCTTTTTCTTATCTATTATCACCTTTCCCCAATCTCTCCACACTTTGGCTTTATCCCATAAATAGCTGGAGCTCTTGGGACAGTGGATTTGAGATTTGTTCTCCCATGTCCTCAGCTGGCTGCCTTATGAATAAACCTTTTCTCTGTTAGAAACCTCGACATCTTAGCATCTGGTTTGCTAAGATGTATCAGGGAAACAAATCTGGTTCAATAACACTGGAAGGGAGCAGAATTGACTCTAAAAGTTTATCTCCAGCTTAATTTTAATAGTGTACTTGTAGTTGTAGTTGTAGTTACAGTAGCAGTAGCAGTAGTACTAGTAGTAACAGTATCAGCAGTAATTTTCAGGTCTGGGAGGGGAAAGGAGAGGGAAAAGACTCAGATCACCCACTTCACCCAGATTCCTATTGGATAAGCATACAGAACCTTAGACTTGTTTTTTGTTTTGTTTTGCTTTTTTTGTCTTTTGTCTTTTTAGGGCCTCACCCACGGTTCCCAGGCTAGAGGTCTAATCGGAACTGTTGCCACTGGCCTACACCAGAGCCACAGCAGTGCCAGATCCGAGCCACGTCTGCAACCTACACCACAGCTCACGGCAACACCGGATCCTTAACTCACTGAGCAAGGCCAGGGATCGAACCCATAACCTCATGGTTTCTAGTCAGATTCATTTCTGCTGTGCCACGAAAGGAACTCCAAGAACCTTAGACTTGTAATGAAAGTTTTTGTTTAGGGCTAAGAATATAGATAATAGGTATACTGAATATAAATAATGAGTACAGATGTTCACTGAAGTTTTATATGCACATGGGAATTCTTGCAAATGTGAGGGATTCTAAAGTTTGTAAAATCTAGACTGAGGTTTATTATTAATGAATGATGATGTGCAGTGAAACAGAAGCCCCATCAAATGTAGACTTGCTTGCCTTTTGACAAGTCTTTATTGTGCTTGTTTTGGTACATATTATAACGAAGACGATGGATGAAGGGAATGGGAGGGAAAAGAAGGGAGAGTATAGGTGTGTGTAGATAAAGCAATATAAGCAATTGGATAAATTAGAGCAAAAGAAATACTTTCCAAATCAAGGGAGGGGAAATCATGATGATTTTATAAGTATGTAAACATACAGAAGCCAAATTTCATGCAAATATTTTATTTTAAGTGTATTGTATTGTTAATCATAGTGAGCCAATAAAATATAACACAACAGATGTGCTTCTGGCAGATGCTAAAAAAAAAATCTGTTACTTTAGAACCACATCCTCCATAGTTATTGGTTAATTATATCCATGCCTATTGATGGAAATCACAGACTTCAGCTTCCCTGGAGCTTCAATTATGGTAATTAGTTCAATCTATAGACAAGCTGAGTTCACTGCGTGTGTGTGTACCCTCAAAACACATGGGTATACACATGTTATTATATAATTTGAGAGCTTTTCTTTATGTGCTGGATTACAAATTTATCAAATTTGTAGCAAATATGAAAATAAGCAATTACCTTCCCATTAATTTAAAAATATTTTCTTCTGTTGTTTGCCTTTCTGTTTCTTTTTGTCCTTCCAAAATACTTTTAAATTATTCTTAGAATCTTTGTATGTTAAAGCTTAGGGAGAAGGATAAGAATCAGGCATAGAGTCTGGATAATATTGCCAATCTGATTTATAAGGATACAACCATGTTCTAACAATTCTTTTGTACAGATCTATGTATATTTTTAAAATTAAAAAGAATCATTGTCTTATCATGATTCTTGCTTTTTAATCTTATGTGCCAATGCAAGTGTGTATACTCTGAAATTTTTTACTCTCCTTTATCCTTCAGTTTTGCATATTGCCTTTTTTATGTATGAAATTAAAAATGTCATTTTATGGTATGGGCAAACAAAATATCCTTGATCTTGAATTGAAGTAAGTTAAGATGAAAATGATTGGATAGGCAACTATATTGGGGGAATGTGCTTGCAGCTTAAAGTGTTTCATAACTGTCTCTGGCATCTGCACCAAAGACGATATCATTTAAAACAGCTTTATGGAAATGCCACTTCCCTCCACTTTCAGCTTCATGTCATTGTGTATTCATAATAGACTTGTTATTAAAAACAGCCTAAGGCCCTATGAGTACCAATCTTGGCTAGGATAGTTTACTAAGTCATTTCCTTATTAATTCCAAGTTTAGCTAAAACCTAATCTTAAACTTAGGATGACAATATCTCTATCTTCAGCAGAAGACATGTTTGTCTGCTCTGAGAAACAAGTTTTATACTCATCATGATGATGGGTAACATTAAATTATGTCAAGTCTATGGATGACTTCATAGCCTTTATGTATATCTATTTTGCCTTTAGATACATAAGAAGGATCTGGAGAGACAGTAGGTTTAAAATGTTATATCTGCATATTAATGTCCTTTTGGCTGCCCCATAGTCAGAATGTGAATAACTTAATGTGTTGATTATAAAATCTTTGCTGAGAAGTATTTAAATACTATAAGATCTCATAGCATAGACAAACATGGGAGACCCAGAAGATGATGTGGTTTCAATGAACTGGAATAACTGTTATAAGCACTGAGGACTATAGAAAATGATCCTAAAGGCAGGCAGGGTATATGGGATCCAATACCTTTTATTTATTTATTTATTTATTTTATTTTATTTTCCCACTGTACAGCAAGGGGGTCAGGTTATCCTTAGATGTATACATTGCAATTACAGTTTTTTCCCCCACCCTTTCTTCTGTTGCAACATGAGTATCTAGACATAGTTCTCAATGCTATTCAGCAGGATCTCCTTGTAAATCTATTCTAGGTTGTGTCTGATAAGCCCAAGCTCCCGATCCCTCCCACTCCTTCCCCCTCCCATCAGGCAGCCACAAGTCTCTTCTCCAAGTCCATGATTTTCTTTTCTGAGGAGATGTTCATTTGTGCTGGATATTAGATTCCAGTTATAAGTGATATCATATGGTATTTGTCTTTGTCTTTCTGGCTCATTTCACTCAGGATGAGAATCTCTAGTTCCATCCATGTTGCTGCAAATGGCATGATGTCATCCTTTTTTATGGCTGAGTAGTATTCCATTGTGTATATATACCAGCTCTTCCTAATCCAATCATCTGTCGATGGACATTTGGATTGTTTCCATGTCCTGGCTATTGTGAATAGTGCTGCAATGAACATGCGGGTGCATGTGTCTCTTTTAAGTAGAGCTTTGTCCGGATAGATGCCCAAGAGTGGGATTGCTGGGTCATATGGAAGTTCTATATATAGATTTCTAAGGTATCTCCAAACGGTTCTCCATAGTGGCTGTACCAGTTGACATTCCCACCAGCAGTGCAGGAGGGTTCCCTTTTCTCCACAGCCCCTCCAGCACTTGTTATTATCCAATACCTTTTAAGAGATGGTAAGACATTCTCACCTCCAGAAAAGCAGCTATCCTATCCTGTGATCACATTAAATTCCAATATGTGATTTACTCCTTTTAGTTAGGGTAGTGATATGACATGAACTCTGATATATAAAGCAAATCAGGTAGGCCCAGACCCATCCTTTCTTATACTTATTTGCAGATCATCAACACCAATTCCTGCCTCTACTCTAACTGCCCAGTGGGCACCTCTTTAAACCACAGGATTATAAAGAACAGCATTAGGGCATTGTTTCCAAAAGACCATGCCATTGTATCTATGTATTTGATGGCAAGAGAAATGGTCCAAAGCAAGCCTACCCTTTATTATACTGCTACAGAGGTGATAGCTGTACTGAGAGACTTCTTAGAAATGAAGTAAAAGGAAATATAAAACTCCAATGAATACTCGGAGAGATATGAAGAGTGAAAAATTGAAAAATGTGAATATCTTACAGATATGAGAACATCTGCCTAACATAAGGCTTTGGTTGAAGACTGGAATGTCTAGGGAGGAAATTGTTATAGGCATTTACTGAATGATGCACAAATCTCACCATTTCCCCAGTGTATGTCTTTTTTTTATAAAAGGCTCATTAAGGTATACATTTTACAAGAAAAAATGTAAACAACAATTAACATTTATCAAGTGCTTACTATGTCTCTGAAATTGTACTTGAATTATTTAGAACTTGTCGCAGTTCATGTGGTAAGGGTGCTGTTATTTTGTTCTTTTTGGTGAAGAGGCAATTAAGAAAGAATAAAAAAGTATTCTATTTAGACATTCTATAAAAAAATTTAGCCCCATTCTTCATGACTCAGAGATCTAAGACAATTATTTTGCTTCTAGTGTTTCCTCTCCTATTAAATACTTTCAACTATAGGGACATCTTTGTTGATATATTTCTGAAACATTTAAATATGAAAAATTTTTCTATTTAGCTATGGAAAATTTTTAAAATAATCATCAGTTACATTCTCTTAACTATGAAAAGATTTCTATTTAACTATAAAAAATTTTTTAAATAATCATCAATTATATTTTCTTAGATATGTTAACTATCAACCCCGATTTTAAGGAAGGGAATTTTTTTAGTTGATTGCTTATTTTTGTGTGTTGTTCCTCGCTCCATTTTAAGAGAAAACAGATTTAAACACCGGTAAATTGATTTTAGGTTTAACTCTCATGCTACATGGGTTTGAATTATATTCATTTACCCAAATCTCCCATCTCTTCTTTTCAAGCCTTCCTCAAATTTTAAATTAAAGTGTTAAGAAAAGATAGCCTGAAATCTATCTAAATGTAAGAGCAAGAGGAGTGATCAAATATATTATTTAGAGATAAAAGTAAATTAATAGAGATATAAGTATATTTAAATATACAAAGTTAAACAAACATTAAGAAAAATAATGCACCAATTAAACTTAACAGAGGGGAAAGAATTGGAGAATAGAAGAAAAAGAAATATGCTAACTTTGTATTTGTCTGTAGAGAATTAATAAAGTCTCAAGAAAGAGGAGCTTAGAGTGTTTTTAAAAAGATAATCACTGTAACAGAAGATGCAAATCTTTATTAGAAATGCTCATGAATCTCTGACATGGACGCACACATGTTCTTGCACATGTACACAAAGCAAAACAAATAGATCATAAGTAAAAGAATTTTGTGGATTTAAAAAGAGAAGGTACAAAAAATATGATAGAACTAAAAGCAAATATTTCTATCATATCAGTAAAGGAGATGAGCTAAAATGCTATATTAAAATAAATAATCTCAGATTTGATCTCAAACCAAATTCCAACTCTAAGTACTACACAAGACACTCCTCCAAATAAATTGAGTGGCCAAAAGTAAAAGATAGTAACAATTTTTTCAGACAGAAAAGAAAGCAGAAGTTATGGTTTGCATATCTGGCAAGGTTGAAGTTAAGCATGTTAAAGGATGCAGCTCACAGTAAAGTCATGCACCAAATAACAGGCAAAATGTTCAGTCACACAAGTAAATGATTAAGTGCTGAAAATACCAAATAAAATTTGAATGAAAATATCAAATGCTGGTAAGTTATAATTAAAAAATACCACATGTTTACATTCCTGGATAAATGTGGAGCTGGATATATTAAATTCATTGGTACTTTTTTGGTTACAAGTAACAGAAATTCTAGGTAAATTTAGGCTGAGAACAGCATTTGTTAGAAGATACATAACTGTGTATCAGTGAAATAAGAGTAAAACTGTTATGTTGGCACCACAAGCTTAGCCTCATGTCTGCTTTTTTCTTCCTCTCTCTCTACAGAGCAGATCTTTCTACAAAGGGAAAACATCACTAATGGCAACCTGAGAGCCTCCCATTTCTTCTGTTAGAGGGGAACTGAATTGCTCTATTTGGCGCACTTCTAAAAATCCTCAAAATTTCTCAGGAACAGTTCTCAATGGCCCAGTTTTACTCAAGTGCCCATCTCTGGGCCAACCTTGGCATGGGTTTCCTATCTAAAATCATCACCATGAACATCAAAGTGAGGCGTATCAAAAGATGGTTATCTCCATTTTTCAACTGATTCTCACGGTTAGAGCAGGAAAACGACCTCCTAAAGGTGAGTACTATTTGGGATAGACAACAGGTGTATTGGGAGTCTTTAAAGTGTTTATCTCTGACAGTATTTATCAAAGCTAAGGGTTGAAAGCAATTTGTTTGATAAAAAATATGTAGTACATCTGTCCTATCTCAGTGACTGAAATAATGCTTACAGAGAGCAGCTCATCATGATAAGAGAAAGCACTATAATATAAAGTTAGTGAAAAAAATTGTCCTTATAACTAAAAATTCCAGGATTTGATAACTGGGAAATATACTCAAAAATAAACTCAAACTGGCTAAAAGACTTAAACATAAGACATGACACCATAAAACTCTTAGAAGAAAATATAGGCAAAACATTCTCTGATATAAACCATATAAATATTTTCTTAGGCTAGTCTCCCAAGGCCATAGAAATAAAAACAAAAATAAACAAATGGGACCTAATCAGATTTACAAGCTTTTGCCTAAAAAAGGAAACCATTAAAAAAAAAAAAAGAAAGAAAGAAAAGACAACCTACAAAATGGGAAAATATAGTTGCAAATGATGCCACCTAGAAGGGCTTAATCTCCAAAATATACAAACAACTCATACAACTCAATAACAACAACAACAGAAAAAAAAAAATTTTAAAGTGGGCAGAAGACATAAATAGACATTTTTCTGAAGAAGACATAACAGATGGCTAGTAGGCACATGAAAAAATTTTCAGCACCGCTAATTATTAGAGAAATACAAATCAAAACTATAAAGAGATACCACCTCACACCAGACAAAAGCTATCATTAATAAGTCTACAAATAAATGCTAAAGAGGGTATAGAGAAAAGGGAACCACACTATTGGTGGGAATGTAATTTGGTACAACCAGTACGGAAAACGGTAAGGAGATGCCTCAGAAAACTAAATATAGAATTACCATGCAATCCAATAATTCCACTCCTGGGCATGTAGACAAAACTATAATTCAAAAAGATGAATACGCCTGTATGTTCAAAGCAGCACTATTCACACTAGCCAAGACATGGAAACACTAAATGTTCATTGACAGATGAATAGATTAAGAAGATGCAGTGGTACATACATACAATGGAATACTATTCAGACATAGAGAATGAAATAATGCCATTTACAGCAACATGGATGCAACTAGAGATTCTCATTCTAAGTGAGGTAAACAGAAGAGAAAGACAAATACCATATGATATCAATTACATGTGGAATCTAAAATATGGCACAATTGGAGTTCCCGTCGGGGCTCAGTGGTTAACGAATCCGACTAGGAACCATGAGGATGCGGGTTCAATCCTCGGCCTTGCTCAGTGGGTTAAGGATCCGGCGTTGCCGTGAACTGTGTTGTAGGTCGCAGACGCAGCTCGGATCCCGAGTTGCTGTGGCTGTGGTGCAGGCCAGCAGCTGCAGCTCTGATTCGACCCCTAGCCTGGGAACCTCCATATGCAGTGGGAGCGGCTCAAGAAATGGCAAAAAGACAAAATAAATAAATAATAAATAAATAAAATATGGCACAATAGAGAGTAGACTTGTAGTTGCTAAGGGGAAGGGGGGAGAGGGTGGGATGGACTGGGAGTCTGGGGTTAGTAGATGGAAGCTATTACATTTAGAATGGATAAACAAGGAGGTCCTACTATATAACACAGGGAACTATATCCAATCTCTTGGGATAGACCATAAAGGAAGTTAATATAAGAAAAGCAATGTATATATAAGAAAAGGAATGTGTATATTATGTTTATATATACATGACTAGGCCACTTTGCTATAGCAAGAAATTGGCCCAACATTGTAAATCAACTATACTTTAATAAAAAAGAAAAAAAAGAAAAAAATCACTGCTATACTCTATATGACTTTTCCTTTCTTTAACTCAATATTTTCCATGCTAAATATATATACTTTTATGACAATAAATCATAAGCTTTTTTTATAAAAAAGAATCCTTTTACCAATCCTTCCTTCCCTCACATATTTGGGAGGGGTCTTGGCAGGGTCATAATTAAAACTTAGGCAAAGATTTTCTCATAAGAGTAGTCTAATTTGGGAGTAATCTTATCACAGCAACTATGGAAGGTATGGAGATTAAGGAGAAGTATAGAGATCCTCTTTCCCAATTCATATCTTCTATGATATTTTCATTATGATTATGACTGCAAACTAATTTGCTGAAGAATCCAAAAGGTCAGAGGCATAGAGAAGGGCACACAAACCCTGAAACATGTGAGATGGGTGGAGATTCATTAGGTCCTAAATGGGAAAGATCCCAGGTAATCTGAACAGTTTAAATAAAGATATAGGACATACAAATCATGATAAATTTAGAAAATGGGAATTTAAGTGAAGCATAAATAGTGTGTACGTGCCATGAATTTAAACACTTTTTCTAGTGTGAAATCTCGTTAAGTGATCCCCTGGTGTGACTTGTTTCTTTCACCTTTCTTGCTGCTTATGTAATGAAGAGTCTTAGAAAAGTGTGACACCTTTCTAGAATGAATGTCTATGTGCAAAAGCATTTTGTCTGGGTACTTAATGTGTTTATTGCAGATTTATAGCTAATTCTTATAATTTTCCAGCATCGTTAGGCATATAACTCTGTAGTTGGCAATCTGCAGTTTACTACCACACTGCTTTTTTTTTAACTTTCTGAGGAAGTGTCTCCTTGACGCCAGATAGGGAGACAGGGAATTACACAAGAGATCTCAGTTCCCAGGACAATGTTAATTTGAGGAAGGAAATTTACTAGGCTTCTTGTTTCTTCAGTAAAAATGTGAAGCAAGAATTTCTTAAACTATTCTAATTTATTCTACCCAGAACCAAAGCAGCCTCAGTCAGAGGAAAAAAACAGTAATAAAGGAGAACACAATAGAACAATATCTGACCCAGAATAATGGCTAAAAAAATATTTCAGTTATTCTTTTCTATATTTTTCTCTTAATAAAATATATAATACTAACATAATAAATCCAGTATCTATCCACATACACACATATTTGCCCACACATAATCATGTCTATATGCACTTTATGTGTGTGTGTGCATATACATAAATCCTTAATAATGAAAAATGGCTTTTTAAGTGTGAGGACATATCATTCTATATACAAAGAAAAGTGGAAATATTTTTCTGTTTTCTTAATCCCAACTGCACGGGCAAACACTAAGAACAAGGAAATTAACCTCCCATTCCTAATGCTTTGTGTTTATGTAACAATAAAAATTAGTCTTCTGTATGCCTCTTTGATGAATGTCTTTGGCTCTATTCAGTAAACAAGAATCGATACCCATTTCCAGAGGTATTTACTTAAAGATTTGAGTAAAAGCAATTTAAAAAGGCATAGAGGGCACCTTTTCATTCACCTTATTCACCCACTGCCCACACCCTCACTATAAAAATCTGTCTTCATTTTTCTTAAAAAATAATTTGCACATTAACTCTCCTATGAATTCAAGCCTCTGCATTTCCAGTTACCTCATTCCTCTAAGATTTATACAACCACTATACTTAAACTAAATGTTCCACAAGTTTATGAACTAGACACATTCAATTATAGAACGGAGGAACTTAGAATCCAAAGAACTGTAGTTAGTTTAGCCTCAGGGTCATCTAAGTTCCTTTCAGTATTTTATTTTGTGGTCCTCAGTATCATGTGGGGCACACACATACACACATATAATTTTTCAAAACAATGCATTTGTTTCCTTTCAGAAGAGCCTGCAAAGGAGAAACCATTCTCCTTAAATCCTTGCCATTGTGAATTACGCAAAATTATAGAAATGTTAAATGTATGTACATAGATAATAGGTACTGTGACTGCACTGGTGTCAGTCAATCTGAAGGAAATATTCTCATGGCCTTAAGATCTACAGCTCAGAATGAGGCCATCCTGGGAGCACTGGGGATTCCAGGGCTGTGGATGGAGTTAGAAAGCTGAGTCTCCATCTTACTTTTGAGCTTTAATAAATTTCAGTTATTACTAGGTGCTATTTGACATTTAATATTTCATTTAATATTTTCCATAGCCATAAAGATAGACATTATTATCCCAATTTTCATATATAGCAATAAATATAAAAAAATAGATCAAAAGTCACAGAGCCAACTGTGGTCAGAGCCAGAGAGTTTTCATGACCTTTTATTTTGCCTGCTTTGTAGAGAAAAATGCAGACTGGTTGGCATCCTCATGTAAATGTTTCATGTTATCTCTTGCCTTCCATTTGAATATTCCCTTTATACATTTTAGGAATATATTTAAATTATCAATTAGTCAATTTATTAATCAAAATCAATGAAGCTGAGAGAAATTAGACATCATTCTTGATCTCAAAATATTTAGAATTAAGATGTGCAAATAAAATGTTACAGAAATAATTCAAAGCATTTAAAAATATCAAAAGACATTGTGCTTATCTTTAGTTACCAAAATCAATTATACAGGCAACTACTGTTATGGGACTTTAGTGTCAAAACCAAAAGACAGTTAGCATTTAATTTTCCCTCTGTTATTATGCAAAATCAACTCATTCACTCAATAAATACTTTTGAGCACTGCTATTCCTCCACACCCTCTCCAGCATTTATTGTTTGTAAACAGTTTGATGATGCCATTCTGACTGGTGTGAATTGATACCTCACTGTCGTTTTCATTGGCATTTATCTGATAATTAGTGATACTGAGTATCTTTTCATTTGTTTTTGGCCATCAAAGGGTCTTCTTTGGAGAAATGTCTATCTAGATCTTCTGCCTATATATATATATATATATATGAAGCTATATGAAGTTTGTATATTTTGAAGATTAATCCTTTGTTAGTCACCTCATTTGCAAAGATTTTATCCATTCTGGGGTTAAGAGAATATTTTAAAAGTAAATAGTTTTTGAAAAAGTGTTATCACGGTAGTGATGAGAATGTGGTATATGGATCATGATCAACCCTGCTGGTAGAGATGCAGTTTTTTAGATCAATATCTCAAGGACTAGGAAAGCTTTTAAAGCTTTTTAAATTTTAAATGAACAAAAAACCATTAACCTAATAATTTTATTGTTATGAGGATTTAATCTAAGTAACATAGATATGCACAACAATTTGGGTATTTACCTTTCTATGCCATTGTTTTACTAGCAAAAAAAAAAAAAAAAAAAAAAAAAAAAAGAGGGAAGGGGGAGACTTTAATGTCCAAGAATAGAGACTTGCTTGAGTAAAAGATTTATCCAAAAAGATGAATGAACCTATGAACTTTAAAATTAAGTTGGAAAAGAATAGTTTATGTTTTTTAAAATATTATTAAAGGAAAATTAAAGACTTTCATAAAATATTTACTTCGGACAGTTATTATTAGTAAATATATACTTTAGACCCAGAACTCTCCTATGATTTTTTTATCCTCACAAGAGTTTACATTTCTAGTAGAAGACAGACAATAAATGGTAGACGTAAAAATGAATGGAGATTAGATAAGTGATAGGTAAATGATAGATTATAGGTAGGTGGATGGATGGATAGATAGATAGAGATAGATAGATAGATAGATAGATAGATAGATAGATAGATAGATAGACAGACAGACAGACAGACAGACAGAGCTAACTGGTGATAGTGTATATAGAACCAGAATAAGATAGAGTAACGTTAGAGGCCGCAAGCTAAACTTTTTGTAGCTTCCTTCCTACCTTCTTTCCTTCCTTCTCTCTTTCTCTTTGTTTCTCTTCTCTCCTTTTCTTTTTTCTTTCCATGTGCTTACTGTGCTCCAGGAATGCAAGAGTGTGCAAGGCCTTCTAGGCCTAGGTAACTTTGGATTTTACTCTGGAGTCAATGGGAGGATTTTAAGAAGAAAAGTGAAATTATTCAATTTGCTTTTTAAAAGATCCAATTTTCGGTTTAAAAGAATTTTAAATCACTGAACTAGCTGCAAAGTAAAGATTAAATAAATGCCATTAGTGAGGGAAGAAGCCAGAAGACCAGGAGAAACAGAGATGTTTTATCTATTTTTTTCTTCCACAGATGTTTATTGAGTACCTAATTTTCATCAGACACTGGGATTATAGCAGTAAACAAAAGATTCAAATTTAGAGCTTACATCCAAATAGAAAGAGACAAGCAGGAAAAAGTAGAGTATAATATATAGTATGTTAGGTGGCAATAAATCCCGAAAAATACGCTGAAGGGGAAGTACAGATGTCTAGTGGTTAGGATGTAATTTTAAATTGTGTGTCAGGGCCAGCCTCATTGCTAATTTTAACGTCTCATTGTTGGCATTTAAATGAAGGCCTGAGGGAAATGAGGTGGTAAAGTATGCAGACATCTGGGGAGGAGCATGCCAGATAGATGGATGCAGCCGTTGCTAATACTACTGATGATAAAGTGACTTTGTTTTACGGATCAACAAAAAAGCCAGTGACCACGGAGCAGAAGGAGAGAACAAAAGAATAGAGGAGGACAGGCATGAAAAGTGAGGGAGAGGACATGAACTGAGGTTCTAGTAGTCTTAATAGAGTCCTTATAACTTCTTTGGCTTTTATTCTGAAGGAGAAGGGGAATACTAGAGGAATCTGAGCATGAGTGACATGGTCTGCTTTACACTTTAAAGGGAGCATGCTTGTTACCTTATTGAGAATAGGTCAGAGGGAACAATAGCAGAAACAGGGAGGCTGGTTCAGAAGCTGCTACAATTATCTAGATAAGAAAATGTTATGCGTGGAACTGAGCTAACAACAATTGTGAGGTCCTGGGTATATTTTAATGATCAGGCAAGTTAGATATTTGATAGTTTTTGTGTTGAGTGTGAGAGAGAGAAGTCAACTATGACTCAGGTTTTTTGTTTAATTAATTACAAAAAAGGACTCAAGTGTTAAGACTGTTTACTGGAAAAAATGAGGAGCTATTTACTGATACTGGGAAGACTTAAGAGAGAACAGGTTTAAAAGAAACAGTGGGAAACATCACAAATTTGATTTTAAATATTTTAACAAATGTAAATTGGCCCTCAGAGTGGGAACTTAGAGTTTGGGGGTTCAGATGAATGGTCCGAGCTGAAGATTAAAATTTGGTTGTTGTAAAGTATACCTAACATTTAGAGAATCGGTGTAGGGGAATTCCCTTTGTGGCTCAGCAGTAATGAACTCAACCAGGATGTGAGTTTAATCCCTGGCCTCGCTCAGTGGGTTAAAGATCTGCCATTGCTGTGACCTGGGGTGTAGGCTGCAGACGCGGCTTGGATCTGGCATTGCTGTGACTGTTGCATAGGCTGGCAGCTGCAGCTTAATTCAACTCCTAGCCTAGAAACTTCCATATGCATGGGTGCAGCCCTAAAAAGACAAAAAGAAAAAAAGATATAGGTAAAGAAAAGGAATAGGTCTGAGGAGCATCCAAGGCTAAGAGGTCAGGCAGAAGAGCAGGCTGAGAAGAAGTGGCCAATGAGAGAGAATGAAATTTAGAAGAATGTTATCTCATAGAAGCCAAGGGAAGAAAGTTTCAGGGACAGCTAATGAGTGATCTACTGAGTCCAGTGTTGAATTAGTCACACAACATGAGCGCAAAGAACAGACCATAAGATATAGCATTGGAGGACATTGGTGGCCTTGAAAAGAGCAGTGTAAGTGGAGTGGTGGAATCAGAAGCCATTAAGATGGGTTCA
Source organism: Sus scrofa (assembly GCF_054392235.1). Lineage (NCBI taxonomy): Eukaryota > Metazoa > Chordata > Mammalia > Artiodactyla > Suidae > Sus > Sus scrofa. The sequence continues at coordinate 167,897,279 of NC_139395.1, forward strand.
AGAGGGAATGAGGACATTTTGGAAAGTAACAGGCTTATACTCTTCAAAAATATTAAGATTATGAAAGACAGGCTGGGACTAAAGTAGATTAAAGGGATAAAATAAGTAAATACAAATAGTGGTAGTGGGCTAGAAAAACATACTTTTTTTTCTTCTGCTATAAAGGACATTAGTAGGGCAATTGGTCAGATTCAAATGTTTTCTAAATCATTAATAATTTCATCAATATTATCTTCATGATTTTAATAATTGCACTGTGATGTGGAAAAAAATCTTTGTTTTGAAACACATGCTACAGTATTTATAGTTAAAAAGGCATCATATCAGCAACTTTCTCTTTTTTTTGTTTTGTCTTTTATTTCAAAAACTTAACTTTTAAATGATTCAGAGAGAGAAAGAATGAAAATCAATTATGGTAAAATAATATTTAAGGACTCTGAGTAATGAGTATGCGAGAATTGTTTGTCCTATTTTTTGAAACTTTTCTCTAAGTTTGAAATTATTTCAAAATAAAAATAAAATAAACAGTTAAAATATTAAAGAGTAAAGAGAGAGGAAGGGAGAGGGAAAGGGGGAGATAGAGAGAGAATCAGCAGACTAACTTGGTGCACCTCCTTTTCTCTTTCATAATTTTCTAACTAGCCTATTCTCCAATAAGCCAAGCCTTCTGTTACAGGTTTCTGTCTCTCTCTCCCTCACTCTCTCTCTCCCTCTTTTTGCAGCAGTCAAGGGATCTTTCTTTCCCTTTAAAAAAAAATTCCATTTCTTCTGACTTGAAACTAATGAAAAAGGGTATATAGAAAAAAAAATCCAAAATCTCCTTGATTTTCAAGCAAGCTTGATTCTTAAATAATGTGTTTTAATTCTAGACCTTTTAAATTGCTTTTTTAAATCTTTGCGTTTACAATAAATTTATTGAATTTTTCTCTTCTTCAATCTAAGAGGATTGCATATTCTTTATATAATTAAGTCCTTCATTCCTTTGTATTTGCTTTTTAATAAACCCCCATCATTCTGTTTAGTGAAGCCTTTCTTACTGTTTCTGAAATCTAAAGCTGCAGTCATAGCCCATGAAATGAACAAATCCAGAGCCAGCTTCATTATACTCTCTGGGGAGATGATTCCCAAGTCTGTAGACAAGCCACTTGAATCTAAGAGCTTATAATTCCCACCATTGTCCTCCTGAGTCCTGAAAATATAGGTATGGTGCTGAGGGAAGACAGAGATTTGTAATGAGAAAAAAAGATGAGAAAAAAAAAGAAGTTTCTAAAAGAGACTGGGTATTCTTCTAAAAGATTAGGATTAGTCTATTAATTAATAATGAGACAATGACTGTTTCCAAGCTGGAGATTGTTATCAAATCTGAGCCACAGGAAGATAATTCTGATAACAGTATGAAGAATGGATTTGGAGGAGGAATTTTAGGAGAGGAACACCCACCAGAATTTTAACACAGATAATAACCAAGTGTCATTCATATGAGAGGAAATGGGGTCTTGTGTAGAGACAGAAGTAAGTTTCTTTTTATGAGACTAGATAACAAATGATTATTCTTCACAATAGAATGAAAACTAAGCTCCATTTCATTAATTTGCTAATGTGTTTCCCTTGCTGTATATATTAGTCTCGCTACCATATTCATTCATGATGGTGTGTGCACATGGGCAGGCAGATGCCCATTTCTGCCTCATTTAGAAGTAATGTCTCATCTTGTCTCCCCTATCATTGGTTAGCATCCCCTAGGACTTAGTCCTATAGCATGAAAACCCTGAACACTTCACTCTCAATCTTCTGAAACCTGTCAAAGATAATTACTTCTCTACATAACTCCCCTAGCTTGCCAGAGAGCAAGAATCTGGAATAAGTGTTAAAAAGATTCTCCTATCTCCTGGTTTACAGGTAGGAAGAGCACAATAAAAACTGGATCAAAATCTCAGCTATGCCATGTATTCAGTGAAGTTAAGCCACCTCCATTGGCTTCAGTCTCTTTTCTGTAAAATGTGGAGGTAAGGATACCAGAGAAGTTTGTTGAGAATATAAAATGAGATGATTTGTAAAATGGTAACAATCATAAATAGCACATAAGAACTCAATAAATGTTAGCCAGAAGTAGTAAGAGCAGTAGTTGTATTTATATTAACACCATACCTTTTAATAATTTTGAATTCTTAATTATCATGTATATATATTATATGTTATATACATGTAATAAAGTTCTGAGATCTCATGCTTAGAAAATTGAAAATTTGCTTTAAAACTAATGTTTGGATATTCTCTGGTGGCTCAGCAGGTTAAGAATCTGGGGTTGTTACTGCAGGGGCTCGAGTTGGTACTTTGGCATGGGTTTGATCCCTGGCCCAGGATCTTCCACATACCTTGGGCATGGCCAAAAAAACCCAACCAACCAACCAAACAAACAAACAAAAATAATGGTTAAATAATTTTGTAGAGACTAGGTTTTTCTTCAGGAATAATATGGGTGGTTTAACCAATTAGCAAAAGAGCAAATTTTGACTCAGTCAGATAAAACAGAAGAAAAAAATTAAAGTGTGAGATGCTTAGAATTTACAGTTGGGTAGGATTTCAACTCTTTGCTATTAATATAGGTAACCATGTACCCATACCAACCTCACTTTGTATTTGTGGACTTTGAGGTAATCAACTAACTCATTAGCATAGAGACCCATTGACTGGCAATGACTCAGTCCAAGTCTGACTCAAAAAGAGACTTTCACAAAGATACTTTAAGATCCTTAAATGCAAAAAATGCCCAAAATCTCTCCTAGCAGTGCTATTCTCCTCCCACTCTAGCACCATGACTTTCAACCACAGCCTGTCTTATTTAAGTGAACCATGAACCCACTTCATCTTTGCGATCTTTAACATCTGAACTTTAGCATGGGTGAATATATGTTTTTACATCTTGGCACTCTATTTCAAATCTCAATTCTCCTAAATTCATATTTATTTTAAAATAATTTCATGCCTTGTATACAAAAGGTATCAGAGACTTGTGTGCATGTGTACAAATGTGTGTGTTTTAAGTAGCCATTCTAACTCAGCTAGCCAGGAAGAAAAGAAGCAAAGGATATTTAAATGTGTGGCCCTTCAGAAGCAGTGTGAAGCCTTGTCCAAGTGAATGGATAAGAAAGCACAATTTGGCAGTTATTACCCCTGTCTGAGTTCACTGTTATTTTAGACCTCTTCAAAATTATTAAAATTTTAAGTCAACGAATGGGCACAGCCATGTCCACAGAGTTTGAAAAAAATGATAATTCTTTTTTTTAAAAAAAAGTTGTTGGATGTTCTAGAGAGATCCAACTTTGGCCTTAGTCTTAACAAAGCCAGACTTGCCAGCAACATATTCCGGTGAAGAGAGTTAGGTATAGAAATAAGCAAAGATTCACAAACCTAGAAGGGCATATGCTCTGAAGAAAAATTAGTCCTGATTACCTGTGTAAAATAGTTTTCCTTCTTTTGCAAATAATTTGTACAAGTCATGTATCCTGTAAGCAAGTCATGAAAGAAAAGAATCAAGTTGTGGATACCCTAAATGCCAGCAGATTGGATTATCCTTATTCTAGGAGGATCCATGGTTCTAATCCTAAAGGTAGGGAATGGATGGAGTATGGTGAGTATTCTTTTGGTGATAGTGGATTAGAATTCTAGAACTTCAGCAAAATCAGCATATGAATAATTGTTTAAAAAAATCAATGTTTGAAGTTGTTAAGACCACAAAACAGTAAAATATATATATAATAGTCAAAGAAGTATGGTATGTATTTTGTGGCTCAGTTGTGAATGGTTTAATATATGTTATATGAACACTAAACTTTTTTTCAAGATTTTCATACATTTGTATTCAAAGGATAGAAATATTAGAGATGTGCATTTATGTGATGGTGGGAGCAAAGACTGGTGGTTGGGAAAATGAAGGTAAAAGATAGCCATTTTGTAACAGGAAGTAAGTAGATATGTTAGTTTTTTGTTGCTAATTTACACAGACTTACCATTTCTGTGTAAAGTACCCAATTTCTAATTTCCCTCCAAGTTACCAGAACCCTTATTTACTGTCATACGGGTTCTGAAAGTCAGACATCCTTAGCTGGGTCCTCTGCTCAGGGTCTCCCAAAGCTGAAATCAAGTTGTTGGCTGTGCTGCATTCTCACCTGGAGGCTCAACAATCAGAGGGTCCACTCCCGGTTCCCTCAGTTTGTTAACAGAACTCATTTTGTTGTAGCTGCAGAATCCTTGGCAGCTTAGTTCTTCAAGTCATCAACACACAAGCACACACATACAAATGGGGGTGGAGGGGGAATGCTTCCAGTCACATACCAGACTGTCTTTGAAAAGGCTTTTTTGATTAGGTCAGACCCACACAGGATAATTTCCTTTTTGAATAACTTAAAACCAACTAAACAGGAGGCTTAATTTAAAAAAAAAAAAAAATCCTGAACTCTTGCCATATTATGTAATATAATAACTGAAGGGATAGTCTTTAAACTTTGTCGTATTTTATTGCTTAGTATCAAGTTGTATATCCCTCCTAAACTCAAACTCAAGAGGGTGGAGGTGGAGGGAGTCTTACAAAAGTGTGGATCCCAGGAGATAGGAATCATGGATGCCATATTCTAATGAATCTTACTTTTCATTGTAGATAATCTCTAAAACTATAAAGTCAAGAAATAGCAGTGTGAGTGTCTGAGCGTGTGTTAAACATGGAGACAAAATCTAAAGAATCAGCTTAAATGCATGAAAGTTGTTGCTACTATATAGTAGTACACACGACAGGGGTAATTTATTTTGTAATTATTTAGCTCTTCAAACTAATTGGATTTTATCAAATAATTATAATATCATTTTATTCATACAGAAGATGCTTACCTTTTTCTCCATTTATAAAAAGGAATGGAAGCAGAAAATTGGGGCTGGAAGGTAATTCCTGAGAAAAGATCTGGGAGTTTTTATTGACTGTAAGCTCAAAGTAAATCAATAATGAGATATTGTTGCTATAAAAAAATCAAATGCAATCTCAGACTTCCATTCATACAAATATGATGAATAAACAGGGGTAAAAATGTTCTACACTATTCTGCATTGAAAATTCCATGTTTGAAGTTGTGTTCATTTCTAGGCCCCTAATTTGGTTTTATTTTTCTATTGTTATAACATCAATGGTTTATTTTTATTATAGAATCAATATATGGTCTCTATGGAAAATTTTAGAAAGTAGAAAACAAAGGGAAAATCTGCAATATAAAAACTTGAAAATGTGCATCATAAATATTTTTGTGCTGATTTTTTCAGCTTTTTTTCTATATACAGACATATTGTATATTCTAATATACTATACATATCCATACATACTTTTGAATGCTGCTTTTTTAATTTAATAGTATATTGTAGAATACTTATATTTTCAGACAAAATGAGGAAATGGCCTAATAAACTCTCATTTCTGAAACAACTGAAAACAAGATAATATACATGAAATGACACTTCTCGTTATATGGGCTTCAGACAAATAGGGAGAGTGGTCTACAAGAGAAAGGAAGCAAATGATACAAGCACTATGATTGCTGGCCTTTACTGAGTGGATAAAATTTCAGAGCCACAGGGCAGGGAAGAGGAACCCAGGTAGAACTTGGCAAGATCTGAGTTGAAATGATAGTGCTGTGTAGCCAGGTCAGCTAGGTTTTGCAGGGCAGTGTTCTAGAGAAGAGTCCTGGAGAAAAGATAGCTATGCCAAAAGAGAACTCCATGATAGTTAGAGGGGGATCCCTCTAGAGTATTCAGCTAAGTACCGATTAGTGCATGTGTGTGTGTCAAACCTAGAACAATTTATGCCAATAAGCTCTACAACTCAAGTGAAGTGGACAAATTTCTGGAAGGACACCATCAAAGTTCATTATATAAAAATATGAATAGCTCTTAGATACAATAAGTTTTTTGTTAAAAAACTTGTGGGCCACATATGGTTCTAGGTCCACATGGCTTTGCTCATGAATGTTGCCAAACAAATAAGTAAAAATAATACAAAGTCTACAAATAATCTTCTATTACATGAAAAAAATTGGGAAAAATCAATACATCTCAACTCATTTAAAAATATCACCATGAATACAGTTGCAAAGAAGATTTACAAGCTTTTAGCAAATCATATCAAAAAAAATTTAAAGGATAACACATCTTAATCAAAAGAATTAACTCAGGAATGCAAGTGTGATTTAACAATCAAAAATAATTCAATGTGATTCATCCTATTAACAAATTAAAAAAAAACTTATGATCATCTTAAAAAATATAGGGGGAAATCTATTAAGCAACTTTGGGAAAAAAGGAACTAAGTTTGAGGACTTACACTGTTTCACTTTAAGACTTGGTGTGAATCTGTAGTAGTCAAGTCCAAACCATAATGAAGTGAGCAAGCAAGGAACCTATAGCAAAAAATTAAAAAAAGCATTCACTCTCAACATCATACAAGTCCAGAGACGACATTTGCTCAAAGTGAGAGTGAGTGCCCCCTTAAATGTTATGCCTTAAATTTAGGCACCTTGCATCACCTCAGTCCTGGCCCTGATCAAGACAGTGTGGCATTGACATCAGGATCGACAGATAGATAAAGGCAGTGTGCTTATTGCATGAGATACACAGTATGGTAGTAAAACAGAAGACAGAGTCCAGAAATAACTCTATATATATGTGGTCACTGAATTTTCAGCAGAGATTAAAAAGGCAATTTAATGTACAATGGATATTTCTTCAGTGACAATTTATAAATGGCCAATAAGCACATGAAGAGACAGTCAACAATTATTAGCCATCGGGGAAATGCAAATCACAGTAAGATATTACCTTACACCCACTAAGGTACACTGCCGGTAGGGATGTAATAGGTACACACAGTGTGGAAAACTGACAGTTCTTCAATAAATTAAATATTCAAATATTCAGAGTTGATGGTTCTACAGAGACAGAAAGTAGAAAGTGGTTGCCTCTGCTTAGAGCCAGGGGAATTTTGTAGGATATCTGGAAAGACTGCTAATGGGTACATTGTTTCTTTGTGGGGGGGTGTAATAAATTTTATTATAGTTGCGTTAGTTTGCTAGGGTTGTTGGGTGGTTTAAGCAAGAACTTTATTGTCTTACAATTCCGAGATCAAGGTGTTGGCAGAGTTGGTTTCTTCTGAGGACTGTGAAGGAAGGATCTGTTACAGGCTCTATTCTTGGTTTGTAGACGGTCATCTTCTCTTTTGGCCTCTTTATATCATCTTCCCTCTATACATATCTGTGTGTCCAAAATTCCCATTTTCATGAGGACATAAGTCATGTTGCCCACCCTAATTATCTCAGTTCAAACTGACTGTCTCTATAAAAACCCTATATCTAAATAAAGTTGCTTTCTGAGACACTGGGGATTAGGACTTCAACATATGAATTTGTGGGGGACACAATTCAACCCATAGCAGTAGTGATGGTTGCATAACATTGAATGTCCTAAAAACCATTAATTTTACACTTCAAAGTTGTGGATTGTATGGTATATGAATTATACACCAATAAATTTGTTCTATAAAAGATTAAAATGAAAAATGAATAAAAATATAGAATAAATCTTTTAAAAACTACCAAAGAGACAATCAGTTAAAAATGTATGCACAATTTTAACAGACATTTCACCGGAGAAGACCTAATCATTGGAATTAAGCACATGAAAAGGCCTTAACATCATTAATCATTAGGGAAATTTAAATCCAGTTCATTATGTGATACCACTATATACCAAGTAAAACTGCTAGATTTAAAAGGCTGACTGTATCAAGTAATAGCAAAGATGAAGAGCAACTAGAAGTCTCATGTACTGCTTATCACAAGAAAAAGCTTTACAGCCACTTTGGAAAAAAAATTGTCAGTTTCATATAAAGTGGAACATCCTTTTCCTCTCTGAGATACTATCCAGAGTTGTATAATAAAGAAATTACTTGGCCTTTGTCCTTGATTTCATGGACAGATCCTCTAAATATTGGATTTCCCTAGTAATAAGAGTATTTTTTTATTCATTATGGGCCCCTCCAGTCACACCTTCTGAGATTATGCTCATGAAGTGACTCATTGTAGGCCCCTAGATGATTTCAGGATGAAGGCTAACCTGGCCAGAAAGACCAACAATGTGATTAGAGCATTGAGGTTTTAGAGCCATGTGATATTAGCCCACACTCCCAACCTCCAGAGTATGGAGGGAGGCTGAAAATTGAGTTTCGTCATGTAGCCAATGATTCAATCAATCATGCCCACATAATGAAACCCCAGCAAAAACTCTGGATAACTGAAGCTCAGGTGAGTTTTTCTGGTTAGTGAAATATATCAGTGTCGTGGAAGGGTGATGCAGTTTGAAGACATGAAAGCTTTCTTTGAAACTCTCCCACATCTCTGCCTGTATGTATCTTCTTTGGGCTCATTTTGGCTTATATCCTTTTGCTGTAATAAAACTGTAATGGTGTGTATAGCACTTTCCCAAATTCTGTGAGTTGTTCTATAGAATCACCCTGTAGGGGCATTGGGAACCCTGAACCTGTGGTCTGTTGGTCAAAGGTGTGTGTGTGGCCTGGGAACCCTCAATTTGCTGCTGATGTGAGGGCAGGCAGTCTTGTAGTAGACTGTAACTTTAACCTGTGAAGTTTGATCTGACTCTGCGTAGTTAGTGTCAAAATAACATTGTACTCAAGAAAACTGAAAACATATCCATATCCATGTAAGACTTGACATGAATGTTCATATCAGCTATATATAAAATGGCCTAAAACTGGAAACAATCCAAATATCCATCTACAATGAAAGAATAAATAAGCAGAAAGAATAAGGACTACATCAACTCAATGCAATATTACCAGTTAGCCAAAAAAGCAATTAATTTTTGATACATAGAACAAATTAACAAATCTCAAAGGCATTATACTAAGTAAAACAAGCCAGACACAAAAGATTAACATTGTATGATTCCATTTACATGAAATCTATGCAGAGGAAACAGATCATTAATTTCCAGGAACTAGAAATGGATTTATATTTGTTTGTAAGGAGGATTGAGAAAATTTTTGGAGTGATGGAAGTACTTTATATCATGAATGCAGTGGTAGTTACAATACTTTTACAGTATCATGGCCCCAGTTTTACACAATATATACTAATCAATCATAGTCAAATTTTAGATATCTTACTGGTAATATTCAAGTTCCTTATTTCTTTGAAGGTTATGTGAATGTGTAAATTGTTAAAATTTATCAAATTAGGTACTCTTATGATTTTTCCAATTTTTAACATATATATATATAGATAGATATATAGTATTTCATTAAAGTCGTTTATGTTTTGAAAATGCTATTGTTTGCCCATTAATAGAGTTTTAAAGTTTTTTTCTTTATAGCTCATATACATTTCTTCTGAAGTTCATTCCAAACAATTTATTTTATGTTTTTTGCTGATATTTTAATGGGATTTTTTCATTTTATTTTTTTAATTTATATTTGGTATATGAAAATCTACTGGATTAAAAAAATAATTTGGTAAAATAACTGTCTTCCTAAGTTGTTTATTTTTAATCTTTTCCACTAGATTTTATTTTATGATTTCCATGTAGTAGACTATCAAATTAATGGCGAGTAATAATTTCATTGGCTTTTTTTCTTATGTTTATGTTTCTTGCTTTCCTTATCTTGTCAGTTTCACTATCTCAAAGTTTTAGGAATATGATAAATGATTGTGGTGATATCATAAGCTCTACTCATTTTTCCTACTTTAATGAGAATTCTTCCAGTATTCAACACTGAAATATTATGCTGGCTAGCTTAAAATGTATATTTCTCTTCTTAAAGGGTACTCTTTCTTTTTTCCCTGTTTTACCAAGATTATAAAACCAGAAATACATATTGAATTTTGTCCAGTGCTTTATGGAGTTTATTGCAAAATCTTTTGTAAATTTCTGTTATAACTGTTTTAATTGATTGTTTATTTAACCATGGATACCTTCCTGAATAAATCCCATTTGGTATTATTCTATCATATTTCTGTAAGATTTGTAAATTTGAAAAAATATTTTTTAGTTCTTACACATCTTTATTCTATAATCTGTTTTTTCTATGATTTCTTAACAAGTTCAGAATGCAGGATAATTCCTTAATCATGAATGTAAGTGAGAAATTTATTCTCAGAGTTCTATAAATATAGGCAATATTGGATCTTTGAGGTTTGAAAGATGCCCATGAAAGGTTTGGAACTCAAACTCAATTGGTAAAATTAGAGATTTAGAAATTGTGTTCTCTTAAGGTACCAGCTCCATCAAACTGATTCTAGGAGGTTAAAACTCAATGTGTTAAATTAGCTGAGTATTCCCCTTCCTTGGACAAGTTGAAAGAGGTTGAATGATAGAGCTTTTATATAATCTTTTTTCATTTATATCATTTAGTGCTATTCAGATATCTTATTCATTAACAATTTTTTTTGGTCATATGTCCTCAAAGAACTCTTTCTCTTGGAGTTCCTGTTGTGCCTTAGTGGTAATGAACCCGACTAGTATCCATGAGAATGTGGGTTTGATCCCTGGCCTTTCTCAGTGGGTTGAGGATCTGGCACTGCCATAGGCTAAGGTATAGGTCACAGATGCAGTTTGGGTCCCATGTTTCTGTAGCTGGGGCATAGGCTGACAGCTCCAGCTCCAATTTGACTTCCACATGCTGAGGGTGCAGCCCTAAAACAACACACACACACACACACACACACACACACACACACCCTTTCTCTCAAAGTCAGGGGCACAACAGGACCTGGGTCATCACCACAAACATAGCCAATGAAGAGAAACCAAAGAACTCAGGGTAGCAAATGCCAAATGCTCCACCAGCAAGGAAGATAAAATACTAAGTCATGGAATTGAGCAATAGGTAGCCAAGTAAAGAGCTCACTTGAGTGCTGAGGTTAAAGATATGCTGGAGAAGACAGGAAATGGAAGAGTTGAAAAGGAGCTATCACACCAGTCCAACAGAAAAAAAAAAAAAGTCAATGCAGAGATCAACAAAATTTCATTCAGACCCTGTCTTACAAATATAATCCTGTTAATTGAGGTTATTGTACATTTGCCTCATGATAGCTCTAATTCTGGGCCCTGGTACAAAATGCTGCATATAGTATCAATGTAAAATAATAGCCACAAGATGCAAATTCTGAAAAGAATTCAAGAGCAGCAGTTATTGCTCATGAACACACTTAGAAACCAAAGACTGGATTCAGAGAATCCAGAGAATGCCTTTCTTTAATTTCTCTTTGCATTGATTTTCTGTCTCTTCAGTTCCATCTTGAATGGAAAACTCTTCTGTTTTTCTTACTTGGGCTCCCTCCCACTACCCTTCCTATCTACTTTCTGTGGAGCCTCCAGGCTTCATCCTGGTTCAGCCCCTTTTAGCCCATGCTGTGGAATTTCTTCAACCTCTTTGCTTGAGCCTTAGAAAATCAGACTCACTCTATTCGTTCTTCAGTGTTGAACACATATAAGATAAATGAATTATTTCTAAGACTGATGGCCTCTGTTAAAAGATAAACCAAGGCATATGAAAAATTTTAAGAGTTTATTTGAGCATATATCCCTTGAAATCAGGCAGTACCAAACACAAAGTGGTTAGGAGACAGGAAAAAGACATACAGAAAAAGTGTAAAGCAAAGAAAGGAAATTATTTGATTGGCTATAGCTTAAAGCCAGTTGGATGTTTTGCGATTGGTTCTCTCTACTGTTTTTGATTTTCTTTTTTTTGGCTTTTTGGGGCCGCACCCGTGGCATATGGAGGTTCTCAGGATAGAGGTCTAATTAGAGCTACAACTGTTGGCCTACACCACAGCCACAGCAACGCCAGATTCAAGCCATGTCTGTGACCTACACCACAGCTCAGGGCAACATTGGATCCTTTAACCCACTGAATGAGGCCAGGGATCAAATCCGAAACCTCATGGTTCCTAGTCAGATTCGTTTCCGCTGCACCATGACGGGAACTCCATTTTTGATTTTCTAACCTCGAGGCATTTACAGGCTTAGATTTTGGTTTGCTTACATAGGCCATCTTGGCATCGGTGCCACATCAGTCTAATTGCCTCCTTGCTTCATTAAGCTAACACCTCTCGAAATTCCCTGGTGGCCTAGTGGTTAAAGACTTGGTGTTGTCACTGCTGTTGGCTCAAGTCTAGTTTCTGGCCTGGAAACTTCTGCATGCAGCAGGCACTGCCACCCCCCACCCCCCGCCAAAAAAGTTAACACTTCTCATAGTATAAATTTATTGTGTTATTATTACAGATAAAAAGAGACCTCCTCTTCACCAGGGATGAACATGGACATATAGGAAGCTTACCTCTCTGTGCAACAATAGCATTTTAATTATTCACCCTACTTTAAATTCTTGGGACTTCCTTTTCTGAAGGCTTGCTATTTTGAGTTTTTTTACACATAGTGACTGTGATGAAAATACATTAAATTGAATGTCAAAACAAAGGATATTTTTTTAAAAGACATTGGTACATGCACATCTATCTACTTACTCACCTTAAAGTTCCTATATCAACTACAACTTTAAGTGCAAAGAAAAAAGTATAGTCACTATTTTCACTCATCCCCAAGACCTAATTGCTAAAAATAAGCATAAAATGAAGGAGAAGGCATATTGGCTATAGCAATGGCTTATTTACTCATCTTTATATTTTACAATAATTGGGAAATCTATGGATTAGTCTTTTGCAGGTTTAAGAATAGCATTAATGAGGGCGTTCCCGTCATGGCACAGCAGAAACCAATCTGACTAGGAACCATGAGGTTGCGGGTTTGATCCCTGGCCTCCCTCAGTGGGTTAAGGATCAAGCATTGCCATGAGCTCTGGTGGAGTTCATAGACACAGCTTGGATCTGGCATTGTGGTGGCTGTGGTGTAGGCTGGCAGCTAAAACTCTGATTAGACCCCTAGCCCGGGAACCTCCATATGCCGCAGGTGCAGCCCTAAAAAGACAAAAAGACAAAAAAAAAAAAAAGGATTAATGAAAAATATTGCTGCTCTGAGTATATATTAAATTCAAAAGCATTTTTTATCTTCTTATTAAATCTCCTCAGCAACATTCTCAACTAAATTACTGATTTTGTTTAGAGTTTAATATTATTTTATTTGTTCTATGAAGGTCCTCTCTTAGACAAGCAATAAATTAGAAACTAAATATTTTGTACACAGAAATAGTTTGAGAACAATACTGCATATTACTAAGAAACTCTCTTTATTGGGATCATTACTTTGGTAGTGGGGGAGACATAAAACAAACTACTGCTATAATTTCTTTTTGAGTCCCAGGCATGACATGCTTCTTACACAGAGACACTTCCCTGTCTGTCAATGCTTATAATCATTAAGAAGATAAAATCCACTAACAATGAGTAAATTTTAAGGTTAAAAATTTGTCAAGAAGTTTGATGACCTCTCACTTGAAAATTTTTTTTTGTAAGTACCTCATGCTTAATACTATATATTAACATGAAGGTAGAGGGGAATCAAATTCAAATTCATTTTATGGCAGGACTATTAGTACAATAAAATTTAATCGCTACATTAAGGTTTTGTTATGAGTCATTCTTGAAAAAAATATTTCAATTTATTTTTCAAACTTACATCTAAAAGACAGAGGGAAAACCCACTCTGTCCCCCAAAATCAAAGAAAATAGTTTAATAGGCAGAGTACTTGTTCTTTGACCAAAAACCCCCTCAGATTTCTACCAGGGTTAAGATAGAAAAGATCAATTCAGCCTTTTAAAGAAGCAATGACTCAGAAAACCAATCACATCAGAACAGGGCCTGCTGTTTAAACTGCTTAGATTTTACAAGGTGCTATTAAGTATACTTAAAGTTGATTGGCCTATAAATTGGAAAAAAAAAATTCCTTTTGGTATCTCAACAAAGGGAGATATTTCTGTGAGTTCTGGAAAGCTCTCTCCTGGACAGAGTAATGAGGAAATTGTACTTCAGTTCTATTTCTTCATGTCCTTTCCCACCTCCAGTTTTGGTTCTTTCTTAAGTTTTCTTCTTCACCTAGGGAAAGATAATTGAATTTATCACTACTCATTCTAATCCTTAAGAGACCTATATAGCAGTGCTAAATAGATCTTTTCTATATACAGGTAGTTCCATTTTGCTGAAGAGGATATGAAATATTTCTTCCACTTGGTTTAATGTTCTATTCTCTAGGATAAATGCAGAAATGAAAGACACTATCAGGCATTACCCCTGAGTCTTTGAGATATAAATATAGTGAAAATGTATATGTATCCTAAATACTATCTCAAAACACAGAATTTTAGTTAGAGAACAGTACAGTTGACCCTTGAACAATGGAGGGGCTAGGGGCTGCAATCCCACTCAGTCAAAAATGCACATATAACTTTATATCCAAGTCTCCCTACCCTCCATTCTCAATTTTCATAGGCAAAGATATTCAATATTGTTTTTTCTTTCCTCCACACAGCTTTAAACTATATATATCAAAATGATACTATTCAGAGTGTCATATATCCTATAGGAAGTTGTAAATTTGTCATTACAAGTAGCGCACTATACTCAAAGCAAACAATTGTTAACCGTTTGTACATATAAAGCATGTCTATTTTGCTTTGCTTTATTTTTCAAAATATATGATTACACAAGAATTTCGAAAAAAAAACCTATTTACCTTCCACAACCAGATATTTGTAACAAGAGTTATTCTAGGAGATTGAATAAGGTATTTGGATTGTGACTTATATTTCTGTTTGTTTGTTTGTTTGCTTGTTTGAAAAGAAAAACTACTTTATAGCCTTTATTTCTAGACTCAAAGTTAGAAATATCCTTCAAATGTCAACTAAAACAATTGTTATTTTCCCAGTGGTGATGAGATGGTCTTCAGAACTGAAGATCTATACCAGTAGCAGTAGCCTGTTTCCCCAAAAATTCTTTTAGTAAAAGACTGCAAAGTGTATTAGTAGAAAGGAAAATACCCAATTTCTGTTTTCTGGTATAATCTTAATCTTCATATATTGAGCACAAGGATGACTCTTAGAATCACCACAAGAGAGTTCCCATCATATCTCTCATGGGGATGTAAATGTCAGTTGTACTCACCTATGAATTATATATATATGTAAAACATAATTATATATATAGTATGTATAATATACATAGGTATGCTTCATTAACAAACTCTGAAATTCTTATTAATGTGGTGCTATAGAAAAAATGATTAAACTAGGGAAAGTATTAGCAAATTGGAAATTCCCAGTGTATTAGGTTCTGTTTAAATTTTTCACCAGAGGTTTATCTGAAATTCATGTTATTATAATTTGGTTTTACATTCTTGTTTCTATCCATCCCCTGTTGACCAATTGACATTTCTCAGTCATTGAAAGTCCTTGCTCCTGCTCACACTCAAAGCATGAGAAAAAAAAAAACAGTGATTCACCACTCTTTTTGCCTTTTTATCTAGCAGAAGTATTCATTTTTGCTTTGTTTCATTTTTTTAAGAAATCTACTTCCTGCTTGATAACTAACTAAATGTTATGTGGCCTTCCATCACTGTATAACAGGCATTGATAATGGTTTATAATATTCAGTGGGATAAAGAATTGAATGCTCAATCAAAACTGCATGAGGTACCACCTCACACCAATCAGAATGGCCATCATTAAGAAGTCTACAAATAAATGCTAGACAAGGTGTGGAGAAAAGGGAACCCTCCTACATTATTGATGGGAATGAAAATTGGTACAACCACTATGGAAAACAATATGAGTATTCCTCAGAAAGCTAAATATAGAACTACCATATGTTCTAGCAATCCCACTCCTGGGCATATATCTGGACAAAACTATAATTCAAAAAGATACATCACCTGCATGTTAATAGCAGTACCATTCACAATAGCCAAAACAATGAAGCAACCTAAATGTCCATCAACAGATGAATAGATTAAGATGTGGTACATATATACAAAGGAATACTGCTCAGCCATAAAAAAGAACAAAATAATGCCATTTGCAGCAACATGGATGCAAATAGAGATTCTCATACTAAGTGAAATAAGTCATAAAGAGAAAGACAAATACCATATGACGTCACTTATATGTGGAATCTAAAATATGGCACAAGGAACCTATGTACAAAACAGAACAGATTTATCGACATAGAGAACAGACTCGTGGTTGCCAAGGAGAAGAGGAGAGAGAGTGGCATGGACTGGGAGTTTGAGGTTAGTGGATGTAAACTCTTATATTTAGAATGGATAAGCAATGAGGTCTTATTGTGTAGCACAAGGAACTATATCCAGTCTCTTGGGATAGACAATAATGGAAAATAATAGAAGAAAGGGAATGTCTATATATGTACAACTGATTAGCACAATATTTAAATCAACTGTAGATCTATAAAATTAAAAAGAACTTTAAAAGTAAAAAGAATTGAATGCTTATAATTGAATTCTAATGGCATGAACTCAGGAATATTATTAGCATTGTTACATATGCCATATCCCCAGTTTCTTTGTTCCATGTACAAACCTTTACTACCTTTAATGATCTCTAAAATCTGTCCTAATACAGTACATTCATTATATATATATTTCAATACATTTGGTTTGTTTTATGACCAATGGAAATGCTGCATTTTACAAATCTGATAAAATTCAAAGTTGTGTTTTTTTTATCAACTATAAATAGTGAAACAACTACCTTCACAATTTTAATTGCTTATTGTTACAAATTACATGTTCTACATTCTATAGGCAGCTAACGCTTGATGGGAAATATTAGAGTCTCCATCATAATAAATTCTTAACTTTTAATAAATATGAGTAGTAACAAACTATTTAGTGGAAACACAGCCAATCTTTGCTATTTTTCTGCACTGTTTGCATCTTCCTAAAGCACCCAAGAAAGTGAGATAACCTATCTGAACTTAGTCCCTCTTAAATAATGCATGAAGAAAAATTCTACATCAGTCTCAAAAGAATGAAACAAAGGTCGAGAGAATATATATAAATGTGTCTCCAATACCTAAAAATAACTGAATAAATTTTTCTTTTACTTTTCTTCTTCTTTAGTTCAGATTTATTTGAAAGAGAATGAATTGACCAAACTAGGAATTATATAGTGAAAAACAATTATGTAACATATTCCTCTTTATGATATTAACTACTATTAATTCATCATGTCTCACCTCTAGTGTATATGTATAATCATTGCACTGACGTTCCCACCAGATGGCAATGTTAAGATTTAGGCTGTCATTTGATCCATTATGGACAGGAATATAGAAATGATTTCTGAACAAACTTGAAGCATTTCTTAATAAAATTCATTTCAATCTTCCTTCCTCTGTTAAATTCGCACGTTTATATCATTTTTAAAATTTAGGTTTGGCATTACCTTCAAAGTAAGTCATACTAAGGAAATCACTTTATTTCATTGTTTCTTGTAGAAAAGCCTCTTTTGGACTAACTGTTAAAAGCATTATGAAGTGCTGCATATAAAGTAAGATTTACCTACTGTCTTATAATACCTAATAAAATTGAAACACAGACACAAATTAGAGATTGCTTATTAAGAATACCCAAACCAGGGAAATATGGAAAAATTCTCTGAGATAGTTATACTCATAAGTCTTGAATATCCCTGAGAAAATGTAATGTGAGAAAAAAAGTGGTTTACTTATATTGTACAAAACAAAAGTGAAGAAAAACCTAAAAGGAAGAGCAGAGAGAATCAGCTGTTCAAGTCTGTGCACTACCATGCTACAAAAAGTCTATTTCTCTGGCCAGCAGGAAAGTTCCCCAAATCAAAACAATGTAATTTTTGTTTCTTTGTTGTTTTGGGATTTTTTTTATTGCTTGTATTTAATGAGCATCTTGATCCTTAGATACAATTAAGATTTATACCTGTCCTTTCCCAGATGCAGGTGTACAGACTCTCATTCACAAACTATACTGGACTAGTCTGTGACAAAGTTATTTAGAAATTTAAAGTAAATATTCATGGCAATTTGGTAAGGTAACTTTTGTTAAATCTGAGAGCAAAAATAGATATTTTTATTTATCTTTTTTAGTAATTCATGTCTTTGCTAAATTTTTTAAAGTATTTTACAAAATTATTTTTCCACAATAGATGGTGGTAGGGTGGGATGGTGGGAACTACCTTTCACTACAGATGGTTTGAAAAACACTGGATTATACCTTATACTTATATAGATATCTTTAGGGTAATTCTAGATCTTTCTTCTTTATACAGTTATGACTATGATGCAGAGATTCTTTCTTTTGGATACCACAACATTTCCTTCACATTGGTCTAATAACATTGGACAGGTGTAAGCAGAAAGATTATATTTTACACTGAAGTCATACAGCTGACAATGAGGTTTTACATTAGCCAATGCCATTTTCATTCCTGGTCACTGAAAATCAAGCTTCCTTGATCTTCAGAGTAGACTTAAGTCACATTGAATTATGTGATAACCCTGAGATGTAGGCATTTAGAAGCATTTATTGAGCATATACTCAATATTCTATAGTGTCTCAATCTTCAAAAGACTTGAAACCCCTGTTTGGATTCAAAGACACATCCACTAGAAACAATGGTTAAACAATTCAGATGCCTCAGTTAAATGCCAATGTTTTTTTGTTTTTTGTTTTTTTGCTTCCAACTAGATGGTGGAAGAGTTCAAGGGAAGAGAAAATACTTTCTTCATCTACAAAGCCATGTAATGCCACTACTTCACATAAATGTGAGTTTGTGTATATGACCTCCAGTCCAGTGTTAGCACATGATAGGTGCTCACCACTTTTTCATTTCATTGTTTTTTAAAAGGAATCTAAATAGGGCACTTTTTATAGGGTAAATAGAATTAAGTTCATAGAGGCAAAAAAAGGAGGGGGGATTCTGTATGAAAGATTTTGCATTTGTAAAGATTTTTTTTTTATTGATACTGTTAAAATCCATGCAGGAAAACAGATGGGACATGAGGAGAGAGTTCCACAGATGATATTTTATTCACTGTCATCTATAACCTCTGGTCTCTAATACTAAATTTACAGTCACCTCTGTGATCAAACTGCTGTGTATACCAATGCAGAGTTCAGTTTTTCCCTCTCTCTGTAACAAAAAAGTTTAGCTTGAGACATTAAAATAAGATTGGGCAAAGATTCTCATTCTCCTTGAATAAGAAAGGGTTATGTGTTTTTTTCAAAAATAAAACTACTGATGTAAGTGATGACACAAGTAACCTAATCACTTGTTTCCTTCCAGTTAGTTTAACCAAAGTGGAAACTATGAAATAGAGCACAAATAGTAATCATTATTTCCTGTCTTTCAGTCTTTCCCCGGCCTTCTGCCTGTAAGTCAGCAAAGTTCTAAGGCTTACTAAACTTTCATCTTTTTCCTCACTTTGTAACTTGAGCTTGATTGATCCCTCTCTGCTGTGGAAGAAAACCATATTCTGTAACCTTGAAAAAAAGTTCTAAAAGTCTCATTTTATTTTAAAACAATTTGAATATGAGAAAAAAAAAATCACAAGGTCTAATTCGTTTGCATTACTCCTTCCTTGTCATTTTTTTTCTCTGATAGAGAACCTACCTTTGTACCTGGTCTTAGTGCCTATAGGTAAACCAGTCAGGCATTGGCTCCATAGAAGGCAATTTCCTTTAAAAGCTGACAAGAGTTTCCCCTACAAATTGATGCTT
This sequence comes from Sus scrofa, assembly GCF_054392235.1. Lineage (NCBI taxonomy): Eukaryota > Metazoa > Chordata > Mammalia > Artiodactyla > Suidae > Sus > Sus scrofa. The sequence continues at coordinate 167,917,050 of NC_139395.1, forward strand.
GTAATTGGATATGTCTGCTTGACTAATAGTGATTCCAGATGGCTGCTTCTAGAGGAAGCAAGAATTTCTGACTCCAAAATGGTGAGGTAAAAGAGACCTCCCCACAGCTGCTCTGAAGTGGAAGAACTGTAGGCTTTGAACTTTCTAATTAATCAGGAATTATGAAAAGATGGCTGGTTAGGCATATTCCTTTGTGAGAGAACTGTATTTGGGGCTCTTGCTGCAGCAGAGACCTCCATGAGGAAAATACTAACTGTATTTTTCCCTCAGCACCACATATGTCTGTAAACTGTCACTCTTTGTGTATCTATAGCTGAATAAATAACATTCATGAAGTTCAAATCCTGAAATCAGCACATGGAACTCTGCAGAACATTAAACAAAGTTACCAAATACATAAATACATTAAGAGCAAAGAAAGTGTGAGGTGGAGGTCAAATCTCTGGCTCAATTTGATATCAATTCTTGTTACCTCATACACCATGACCTGGAAAGCATTCTGCCACAAAGAATCTCATTTAAGACTTGTAAAAAGCCTGTGAGATTGGAACAGCAGGTATTTTACCCATATTTTACAGATGAAGAAACTGAGGCTCTGAGAGGCTAGTGGTTGAGCCAAGGCATGGGTGTAAATCTGCACATCTCTTCTGAAGCTCTTTTCTGCCTCAGAACATCAGGCTACTTCACTGCAGCAGAACCAGAGGAGGAATGAACAATGCAAAAAAAAAGTCCTGGTTAAAAACAGTGGTGACAAAACAATAATAAAGCTACACATACTTTTCTTTTTGGATTAAATTTGGTGGTCTAAAACTTCCAACTCTCCTGGAGACCTATTTTTTAAAAACCCACTATCTGTCTTTTGTTGTTTATAACCATAATAATTTGGTTCTGAAAAAAGACTTCTAGACAAGATTTTAAGTGCAAGTGGTTTATTTGAGAAGGAAGTACAGTATAAAGGGACAGAAGTGAGGCAGATAAAGGAAGAGAACCAATAAAGAGTGCATTAATGAATAGGATTACCCAGGAGCCATATGTAGATCCCCATGGGGGAATCCTCTGAGGAAATATATAAAACAAAACAGAGTTTTCTCACTAAGGGAAAGGAAACTGGAATATTACACGCCATCCCTGTATCTTGTTGGCTGAAGTTTGCTCATGAGGCATTAATGGGTCTGGGTCCACACCACTTCATATGGACTAAGTAGGCTCAGGAGAGAGACACACACACAAAAAGCCATAGTGGATAGAGAAGCTCCAGAGAAATTAGGAGATATGGACAGGGTACCATTAGCGTCTGCTAAAATGACCTGGAAAGAAATTGACACTAAAAAGTCTTTCAATGACTGCACAGCAGGCTGAGTACAGTAGTGACAGCAAACTGAACACAGTAGTGAGGCAAAAAAATGATGATTTTTCCCCTTGGCTAAATATTGGTCATTGAGATACATACGCATATTTGTGTGTATTGTGTGTGTGTGTGTATTTTGCTTGTATGTTCATACACACACACATCCGGAAGTGATTGCCCCATGAGAATGAGTTGTTTTAATTTTTCTTTCTCTATTCATGTCCCACATCTTCTATATTTCTTACAATAATAGTGTGCTATTTTTATACTTCTTCAATCAAAATTAGTAATATATTTTATGTATATAAACATCATCCAACATTTAGATCATCTTGTCATCTCTGAACATTTTACTTTCCAGGAAATTACTAAAACCTTCCTTAAACTTATGTATATTTTTATCCTGTGTCTCTTATTTGAGTAACATCATTCGACAAGATCTACCGCTGTGATTTGGCAAATTAGTCCATATTCCTTGTGTTTGCCCTGCCTTATTCTTAACCTTTACTTTTCCATGCCCCCCCCCAAATTTCATTATTAACTATTGTTCCTATAGAAGCTTGTTTTCTTTGTTATTGGACTTTTTAAAAAAATCTTTAAATCATTTTTTCAGATTTCTAATCACAGGTAGAACTACAAGTGTGGGCTCACTAAAGCTTTATAAAATATTTATGTTTTATTTATATGTTCATTTGTTTACTTCCCCCAATATATAAATGAACTAACTACAATATAAGTTATTATCTCCCATAAACTGCTAACAGTCTTAGCTTATTAATTCCATACATAAATAAAACAATCAAAGGCAGTGTAGTATGATGTCAAGTGCCGTGAACTCAATCAGGAACTTAGTTTTCAGTGAAATCTGCATATAAATGGGATCAGTAGATATATAATAGCTTACTTCTTAGGTTAATGCTATACAGTACACTCAATCCAGTGTTTTCCTAAGTGCTTTTAACGTCAAGGCCATGTAAGAGACAAAGCAGAATTTTTTATAAATTACTTAGTTTACATAGCATGGTCCAATCAACTTGTAAAACGTTTCACACTCATGAAATATATAAATGCTATCATATTAAACAGGCCATAGCATGACGCTAACCACACTTTGTTTTGGTAAAACAATTGACTACGACAGTTTACACATAGGTCTCCATGTCTTATAACACGTAACACAGTTACCATGGTAGCCACTAAACGGAGTTGAGAGGAGTGCCTGATTACAGGCAGTTATTTTTAGGCACTGGCACAAGTCCTATCAAGATGATGATTAATTGAAAAAACATTTCTGTTAAATTTTGTATATTACACACACATGTGCGCACACACACTCTCTCACACAGAGCAGCTATGGATATCATAGAAATTGAAAAATACACGAGGAGAGGGTACACAGATGCCACAGGGCAGTAAAAGCCTGATTAAACAGAAGCCACAAGATAGAAGGAAGATAGATACAAACACAGAGGGAAGCGGAGACAGAAAAGCTTAGTGTCCAGAATGGCAGGATTCTATAGAGACTGTTGGGCCATTAGAGCTGCTGTAAGTGTCCAGAGTAAGATTCCACTATTCTCTGACCAGATGACTTAAGTGCTGAGATAAGAAGTGTCCCTAAGTAATTGATAAACCAACCCATATCATCACAGATCACCTTAAGACGCAGCTGTTCCTTGAAATCCAAGAGCATTTAACTATTAAACCATGAGTTATACAACTAATGAGGATAATAGAATCAGAAAATAAGTCCCAGAAGTTCCCTAATGGAGGTGAAGAAACACATGAATATATCCGATTTCCTTTTATTTGAAATAGATGCATCTCTATGCTAAAATTCAACAAAAGCCCATTTTCAATACTGATGTTTAAATATGAGACTGCACTTATAGACTCAAATTGGAAATGCAGGGGGCCCCATACGGTGGATTTGACCCTCAATTAAACTTTATTTGACATAGGAACAAACAAGTACAGAAAATATGCTTCTATTTGCAGAATTGCAGTTTAAAAACATGAATTATATTCTAAAAGTTCACAAAATCATAAATACAAAGGCATGTTCCTCAATTTTTGTTTTATTCTGTTTTTTAATAAAAAGCCTCAGTACACAGATGATGTTTCTGTGCTACTTTTGGTGCACATGTTTTGATTTCTGTCTGCACGCCTTTTGAGATTCTGTCCCATTCTATATTTATAATTCTCTTATTCTCATTATTGCCAAATTGAATTTTAACTATTTTTCTCAATCTCCAGATTAATGTACTTTTAAATTTTTTCTCCTCTTTCTTTTTTTAATCTTTATCTCTTCAATGGCCTTTTTTTTTTTTTAACAGAGAACACACAAAGAGGGATGCTAAATAGAATGTTATATGTCATTCTTAAAAGTTCACATAGTAAAAAGTAGTAGCATTGATATTTTATTGTATTGAAGGGGAAATTTAGAACTCACTTCCCCATGTACAGAATGATCCACATATATATTCAACTTGAGGTCTTAAAGCAAAGGTAGCAGAAGACTTTATATAACAGTGATTGCTTTGCTTTTGAAATATAATAAGCAGCAAAGAGGATGTAATGATGGTCTTTTTTACTTTTGGAACACCTTTAATACTGTAGAAATAATTTTATGTTTCCTTTGTCACCTCACAAATATTATTAATACAGGATATCACTGTCTTAAAATTAGGAAATGAGTGCTGTGAAGTCACTGAGAAAATGAATGAATGAGCTAGGAATAACATAACACCTTGTATTTCTTTCCTTCCTCTCTCCCTTCCTTCCTTTATGCCTACTAATACAATTTTTTTCTTAATTTCCAGGAGTAGCAGTGATTTTGCTACAAGAAAATTGAATCCAGAATGAGAGATGATTGCTCTAATTTAGTTCTTTATTATGCTTTATCAAAAAGTAGCACTTTTCTTTGTGTAACAGAAATTAACTGATTACAATGATAACAATACTTTGTATGCATTTATTTGAAAAATGTCTCTTGATTGACTTCTATGAAGTGTTGGTTTTAGTTCTGACTCAAAATCATACATGAAAGATGCTATTGTCTAACCCACATTCTAGTACAATCATCTTTGAGGCTAATACTAAGAAAAAAAAGAAACTAATTTTTATGGAATTCCTAATACATGCCAGACATTTTCTCAAAGTGATTTACTAATTAATCTACTCATTCATACTGTGATAAATGTACTCTTTTTCTCACTTTTCAATTTCGTAAGTTAGAGATTAAGTTGTTCTCACCAGTCTGGGGGAATCTTCCAAGTTAGTGTCCGCAGGAGTATGGACTACAGTACTGTGTCTTCCTACAAAACATAGAATGTATAAATGAATTTTAATTGGTAAGTGTTCCATGCCTACTCTGCCAACTTTCAATTGTAGAAAGGCAGTTTAGAACTGGGACTTTGACAATTGCATTATTTGGGACACAGAGGAAGCATGGATTGGAATGTTTTTCATGTTTACCAAAACCATCTGAAGATTTAAAAGTTATCTCAAAAAGAAAAGGTTTGTTTTTGTTTTTAGTACATTAAAGCAATTTATCAAACCTCTATTATTTTTTCTACTTTCTAATTTATAAATGTTCTTAAATCACTGGCTAGATATGAGCTAATATGAACATCTTTCCTTTACATTATTAAGTTTAGGCCAATCTACTTGACAATGGCCTTTACCATTCACTCAAGTCAGAGCTCATGAATTGATAATATTTGTAGCATTTGCTAGCAAACATAAAAAAAAAATGACTGACTGGTCATAAACTTTATTGTAAATCAAAGTCAATATTTTTATGTCCTTGGATAAATATGTCACACAAGTTTTTGTAAGAACTTTGTATAGTTGACTCAAATTCTTGTAATTTTTTTTCTTTAACCAGATTAATTTGTATAAGTAAGCACTATGCTTCCAAAGTTTTTTTTTTTAATTTTTTGATGCCAGTTATTTTACACAACTATTTATAGAACAATTTGGAATAATCAAATCAAAACCAGAGAGGACGCTTCAGATGTATTTCATTTCCCTCTGATTCCCAATTGAAACATGATGTTTTAAGGAAGCAGCCAAGAGAGGCACATGTTCTTTTGAGTTGCTGACTTGAAAACTGATCTTAAGAATAGACTAAGAATTTAGTAAACTGGTAAAGAAAGAAGGACATGTGTGAGAGATGAGATTCTCATTTTCTTGCCTTCTTATATGGCTGTTTTTTAGTATCTCTTAGACGTGGACGATCTTGATGAATGATTCATCAGTATCATCTGAATCTATAGTCAGGTGTACACATTCATTTAATCTGTCAGTTTGAAATATTCAGAGAACGAAGTATTTAAAAGAAGCAGTGTACCATTGTTAAAGGTTGATTCTTTTAACAACATGTAAATTGTTATTAAGCAGCTTTTTTTCTGGTACTGTCAAAGAGACACAGGGGAGGTGATTGTGTCTGGAAAGTCCAAGATCATAGTGCTCAAGGATTCAGTGTCTGGTGAAGAGCTTCTTCGGACCTGGAGACTTCTGACATCTCTCCATGCCCTCTCTGTGGAAGGTTCAAGCTAGCTCTTGGAGCCCTTGTAAAAGGGCATTCATTTCGTTCATGAAAACCCTACCCTGCATGACCTAATCACCCCCCAAAGGCTCAAGTTCCTAACACTGTCACATTGGGCATTACAATTTCAACATATAAATTGGAAGTCGGGGAGAGGGTGGACACATATTCAAACCACAGCAAATGGTGAATCAAAACAGAGAGGAAGAATGAATGTGGTGTGAGGCAAGACTAGAAAAGTAGGCCAGCACTATGCAGTGCCTGGTAGACTGTGAGGACAAGTTTTGTCTTTATCCTAAGAGCAATGTAAAGCTTTGTTTTTTTCAGAAATGTGACATGATTAAACATGCTTAAAAAAAAAAAATAAGACCACTCTGGTAAAAATCTCAAGTTAATTGAGGAGTATCTAGAGTAGAAAAATATATACCAGTTAAAATGTGATCATAATTGATCAAGGAATTTTTTATGGTAGCTTAAATGACCAGTGGTTGTGGAAATGGGAAGACTTTTAAGAAGGTTGTTTTTAATGTAACTTGGTGGTGGGTTGAATAAGAAATCTGAGGGAGAGGGACCTGTCAGGGCTGTCAGACTGACTCCTGGTCTTCTGGCTTCTTTAACAGGGTGGTTGATGAAGCCAGTCACTGAGATAAGGAACACTAGAAGCTAAGGGATGAATGGAAAGTGGTAAGTTCAGCTGAGTTTGCAATGACTAAAAGAGACACTGCAGAGATCTCAATAGGCATTAGATATATGAATCTAGAGTTTAGAGAAGCAGTTGTTTTTTTGTCTTTTTTTTATTAGAAATGCAAAAGTGTAAGTTATCTGGATAAAGATGTTCATTGAAACCATAGTTGTGAGAGAAACTCCTCACAGGGCGATAAAACGAGCAAGGCAAGGCTTAGAAGATAAATATATCTTTAAAACATGTCATAGATTGTAAGAGTGAGAACTTGGGAAAGTCACTTCTTTCTTTCTTAATTCTATTATTTTCTGAACTTTTTTTCCCTTACCTGAAAATAAGTTTATCTTCCCAGGGGTTTTGTTAGATTAATTAAGTCACCATGTGAAGTAGCTTCCATGTGTGTTACAAATAGAAGTTTAATAAGTGATAGAAATGGGATGTTGATGATGGCAATTGGTGGTGATTTTATTTCCACTGACCAGAGAGTTATGCATTGAAGTAACAAGAACTTTGGTTAAAGTGTTAGTCCTTTGAGTTAAAATATTTCTGAAACTTTTTAGACATTTCATTTTTTTTTAAACAAAAGAAACTGAAAATCGTTTAACCTTTCATTGCTAACCCGAGATCACCATTTGAACATCATTTTTTTTCAGTGGGCTCTCATATTTTCAAAGCTGAACGATTTAAGCCCTATTACTAATTAGAGCCAAATTTCTATGCTGATTGACGTGTTTTAGATGCCAGTTATAGTGTTCTGTCATGACCCCTCCTAAGATTTTGTTTTTAATCTGCTTCAAATCAGATAACCAAGTTTATTAATATTGTGGCTAAAATTAATGTAGATAAAGTACTACTTAATGGATTCTGGAAAAGTGCTTGAAGTTTATGACATTTATTGGGATATATGAGGAATCATAATTGCTTCCTTCCTGATTATTTGCTATCTTTCAGATGGTTGAGATTGCCAGATGGTGTATCCATGAGTAGGCCTGTATGCTAATTCACATACATACATTGAATAATTTTTCTTAATCACAAACTCTCATATGAAATTACATCTAGAAAAATTTATTTATGTTATATATTTAAATTCACTTTTTTAATACATTTTTCACATATTTCAGAGAAACTCTTCATATATTATCTCAGTTTCAAACTTAAGAAACATGAAACATCTTATAGAGAAATATACCCACAGTGAGTCTATGCCTACTTTTCTCAACAAAGTAAAACAAAAATGCAAGCTGAGGTGGAACATGTGGAATATGTTTTTATGATAAAACCCCATTTATAATATGTTAAGTTTATGGGTAGGGATGGAACGTAGGTATGTGTGTTTTAATCATACAGAAAGAGAAAAGATTTCACCAAAATATCAATTGTAGCTATCCTAGGGTGGTATTTCAGATATTCTATTAGTTACAATATTTGTATAGTTATTCAAATTATTTAACATGGACATGTGTTGTTTATGTCTTTGGCAAACTGGATGACAAAGCAAAACAAAATTTTAGAAAGAATTGGACACTTCTGAAGTTTTTGGTAAGAGTTGTTATTTAGAAATGAATAATAAAATACTCATTGTTTCCTATGATTTAAAGAATGTCACTCATATTTTATGTATTATCTTTTATTATGTACTTTTTCAAGGTAAAACGTATGTAGGGTTACAAATGAAATAGTTGTGGAAGGAAAAAAATCAGCATTCCATTGTTTCACTGTCATGGCAAGAGGCAACTGCTTTCTACTCCTTTCCTTGTTTCTACTGTTAGTTACCTTCAATTGTTTAAATAATGTGATTTTACTATACTGACTTATTTATCATGTAGACATATTCCCATGATAAATTGAAATTGATTTATTCAAATTATCCCCCATCCTCTTTTTTCATTTGGCTAATATTATTATAATAATAATTTTATTTCCCCTGTTTGTTTTTTTTATAAATTTAAGTAACATGTTTAAACCTTTATTCCTTGTTATATAAACCAGGTTTCTCACATTATAGAATGAAACTATTAATAATCTTACCTATGCTCTGTTCTTTTTTTCCTGTATCTATTCCACATCCCGGTGTCTTAACTGTACAATGTCAAGTTTGAAAAGATTTACATTCTATTGTAGATCGCATCTGTTCTTTTTTTATAAAATATTTGTCTACAGGCTGATTCAAATACAGAAATCAGTGAAAAATGTTGAGGTTGTTATAGCTATGTATTAATTATCTATTTCTTCATAACAAATTATCACACATTTAGTGGCTTAAAATAACTCACATTATCATCTCACAGTTTCTGTGGATTAGGAGTTTGGGCATAGATGAGCTGAGTTCTCTGCTTCAGTGTCTCCTATGGCTGCAGTTAAGACATTGGGCAAGATTGTGAAAGAATCAGCTTCCAAGTTCTTATGGCTGTTAGTAGAATTCTGTTCCTTATGGGTTTTAAGACTGAGAGTCTCAGTTTCTTGCTAGGGTTTGGCCCTGAGTGCCTCAGTATAGGAGCCTCTCCATAGAACATCTCACATCATGGCAGCCTACATCATCAAAGACAGTTTAGGAGCTAGACATGCACTACAATGTTATGTGATGTAATGGTAGAAATGACTTCTTATTTCTTTGCAATCTGTTTACTAGTTAGAAGCAAGTCACAGTTCTTGATTCAAGAACATGAGTCCAGGAGGCAAGGGTAATTGTGTGCACTATCTTTATCATAGACTTGTTCTTCCCCCCAAAAAATGTGATATCCAATCAAATTTTGTATTGAGTTTTATTTTCCAGAGATCTTTTTTGGGACCTCCACCTCCTGCTCTTATTTGGACTAGGCCATCTCTAGGTTTGCTACAACATCCTAGGGCTTGTAGTTACAATTATTCTGTTAGTGCCATCTTTAATTTTCCTGAGGCACCTCTTCAGTCTAGATGTGTTCAGTTTATAAGTATGTATTAGGTGGCCTCCATGTAGCACACACCATCCTATGCTCTTGGTATCCCCAAGTGGAAAATAAAAGTAAAGATACCTATACTTGTGGAATTTATATTCTAGTAGAGAGAGACAAACAATATACAAAGTAAATAAGAAGCCTTTATAGTTTGTCTAATGTCTATAGGTATTTAGAAGGAAAAATAAAGAAATAGAAAAGGGAAAAAAGGATAAGGATTGCCTGTACATGAAAAAGTGTTAGAAATGTAGCAAGTTAAATTTTAAACTAGGTGAGCTAAAAAAAGAAAGAAAGAAAGAAAGAAAGAAAGAAAGAAAGAAAGAAAGAAAGAAAAAGAAAGAAAGAAAGAAGAAAGAGAAAGAAAGAAAGAAGAAAGAGAAAGAAAAAGGATACAAATGAACCTATTTGCAGAACAGAAACAAACTCAACAGACTGAAAAATTTATGGTTACCAAAGGGGACAGGTGGGGGGGGGGGGTTGAGAGGGATGGACTAAGGGTTTGGGATTGGCATATGCACACTAAAGTATGTGGAACGATTGGCTAAAGGGGGCCTGGCTGTATAGCTCAGAGAATACTACCAGTGTTCTATGATAATCTATGTGAGAAAAGAATCAGAGAGAATGGATAGATGTATATGTATGACTGGGTCACTGTGTTGTACAGCAGAAATTGTCACAGCCTTGTAAATTAACTACACTTCAATAAAATTTAAAAAATAAATAAATAAACTGGGTGGGCAGAGAAGATCTCTCTGAGAATAGGATTTGAGCAAAGATCTGAAGGAGGTGAGGGAATGAGCCATATGGGTATCTAAGGAAGTTCTTTAAGCAAAGTGAATCACAGTATAAACGATACCTTACATTGAGGTTCTTTGTGCCACATCACCCTGCCATCTCAGTCAAAATGATGGGATCAAGAGTTATTGCCCAAACCAAGTGTCCAATGAATGTCTTTGCAGGAAAACTGCAGAATGAAGATGTTCTGTACTAGGATGGGACCAATCAGATCTTCTAAGGGAGAGTCTGACCGTAGCACACACAGAGAAGACTGAAGAGAGTAGGGTAGTTGAGAGGGAGCAAGCAGAGGCCAGGAGGCAACAGCACTAATGATAAATCAGAAGCAGAGCAGTGGAAACGTGAAAAGGTCAAAAAAAGCAGCGCAGGAGGAAAGCAGAAACAAAACAAGCCTGAAACCAGAAAATGCTGAACTCCCACATTGCTGATAGTAGAGCCACTAGGGGTGGCGTGAACAGTATCTGTATCTCGCCAACTTCTGACAGATTTATTTCCTCTATTTCTTGTGGTTTTAACCGTAAAAATCTATTCTCCAAAGTAACTGAAGTTGTCTATGCCTTACGAATGAAAAGAACCACTAATAACAAAGCAGTTCTTTCTACTTTTCTTAATAAGTTGATATCCAGGTATTACTTTTTCTTCAATTTAAAATAAAAACAAAACACTCCAGACAGGTTTGGAATATATATATCTTCAGCAACATAAAAGTTAGTCTACGCTATAACCATCCACTTGCTCTTGCTTTTTTCCCGGCGCGGATACTTAAGAGATGCTTTACCTCCACCCCACCTTAGAATTTTTGGAGTCCCTGTATCAAAGCAAGTTTTAGTATTTTTCAGACTGATTTTTCAGGCTCTTGTCTACCCCTTTGCCTATGCTTGTGATTGAGATTGCAGGTGTGTATGGTCTCCGTATTTCTCCTGAATTATTAGCAAACGCATTTCCCACTCTCTTCCATGTAATTATTGTCCTGAATCTCAGTCCAACAGAGCAACTGTGGGAGATGAGTGTGCACCCCCACCTTGGGCAATTGTCACTATAACCTCTTTCTATTTCTCCAGTTAGAACTTTAAGGCACACTGACTGAATTTTCTTCTCCAGGAGACCAATGTATTTATAATATCATGCAGCACAAATTAGACCAGTGAGTGCACGACTGTTAAACTTTGAATAGTCTGTTACTTAAAGACAGGAGCAATTACCAACTGCTGGCTGCAAAGCATTGTTTTACATGTGTACATTTGAAAAGCTCCTTATTCCAGTGGGATAAGTAAAACAAAACATCATTTCTTTTCCTGTTTTGTTGTTGTTGTTGTCGTTGTTGTTGTTGTTGTTGTTTTTCCTGGTAAATTTCTACCTTTCCTGTTGAGGAATAAATGCCCTTAATAAAATATGCTTAAGTATGGTAATTCAGCATAAACATGCACTTAGTTACTGGAGTTGATTTTTAGCAGTCCACATTTTTCCTCATGAAAAGAGCTGATTAAAATTATGATAACAATGTAACGTGTACCACAATTATTTTGCTAAGTTCAGCCTCTGAAGTGAAAAACAAGTCTATGAAATTTTAAATTCATACTTAAACAACTTTTAATTCATTTTAGAGGATTCTCATATCAATGGTTTCTTTCTTCAAAAAACTAGATGATTATAAAGCATGTTTGTTTTGCACTCATAAATTCCTGGATCTGTTCGTATTGTATTGTTAAACTTCTGCTGCTGCTACTTTAGTCCACAATGTGGAAAAAGATGGGCTGAATTTTTGGTAATGATAAAATGACTTTACTAATCCAAAATCTTGAATTCTCCAGGGTATTGGCTTAAATTGTCATTTCCATGGTTGTAAAATTTCAATTGTTTTAGGCAATGTTGTTGAAATTATTATCAACGCACTAGAAGAGAATGATCATTTCACAAGGGAGAAATTCTGTCAGGACCAAAGCCAAATTCCCAAGGGGTACAAAGCCTATTTTCATGTAAATAAAAATATATTTGAAGAGGAGAATAGACAGAGGAATAAGAGAATAGGAGATAGATGGTTTAAGTGAAGCTGAGGGCTTCAGAGTAATAGAGAGATTAATATGTAAAAATATCTCTGCTAGTTGAATCAATTGGTTAGATCCCCTGGTAGTTCATCACACATTTCTGGTTTGATATTTGTATGGGTCACTAAGTTCTGTGCAGTGAGTAAAAACCATTTCATAGACACTCCTCTAACTTCAGTACCCTATCTTGTGAGCATGAGGTGACAGGATAAAAATGTTTGATGGTCCCACACAATTTCTCCTTTTTTAAAACTTCTAAATAATTTTTATTATACTTTATTTACAATGTTCTGTCAATTTCTACCGTACAGCAAAGTGACCCAGTTATACATATATATATACATTCTTTTTCTTGCATTATCCTCCATCATTTTCCATCACAAGTGATTAGATATAGTTCCCTGTGCTATACTGCAGGATCTCATTGCTTAACCACTCCAAATGCAATAGTTTGCCTCTAATAACCCCAGACCCCAAATTCATCCCATTCCCTCTCCCCTTTGGCAACCACAAGTTTGTTCTCCATGTTCATGAGTTTATTTCTTTTCTGTAGACAGGTTCATTTGTGCTGTGTATTAGATTCCATATATAAGCAATATCATATGGTATTTGTCTTTCTTTTTCTGACTTACTTCACTCAGTATGAGAGTCTTTAGTTCCATGCATGTTGCTGCATATATTATTTTATTCTTTTTTATTGCTGAGTAGTATTCCATTGTGTATATGTACCACATCTTCATAATCCATTTATCTGTCAATGGACATTGAGATTGTTTCCATGTCTTGGCTATTGTGAGTAGTGCTGTAATGAACATAGGGTGCATATATTTTTTTAATGAAAGTTTTTTTCTGGATATATGCCCAGGAATGGGATTGCTGGGTTATATGGTAGTTCTATATTCAGTTTTTTGAAGTACTTCCACAAACTAGCACCAATATAACAAATCAGAATAATAGTTTGTTAAGAATGATCACCTGAAAGACTATTATCCCTTCTTCACTAATTACATTGTGGTTTTTTTTTTCCAGTTTTACTAATAATTGATGTATAACATTGTCTTAGCTTAATGTGTACAACGTAATGATCAATATACGTACATATTGGGAAATGACTACCACAGTAAGTTTGGATAATATCATCACTAGACAAAATTACAAAATTTTTTGTGTGATGAGAACTTTTCAGATCTAGTCTCTTTGCAGCTTTCAAATATACAACAGAGTATTGTTAACTGGAGTGGCCAAGCTGTACATTACATCCCCAGAACTTGTTCTTCTAACTGAAAATTTATACCTTTTGACCACCTTACATTCATTTTCCCCATCCCCTAGAGCCGACCTAACAACCAATAATCTGTCCTCTGTTTCTGTAAGTTTCATTTTTTTAAGGTTCTGTGTATGAGTCATACAGAAACTGTTTTTTTCTTTTTGACTTATTTCACTTAGCATAATGCCCTCAACATTCATTGATGTTAAAAAAAAAAAAAAAAAAAAAAAAAAAAGAGTTCCCATTTGTGGCTCAGCTGGTTAAGAACCCTCACGAGGATGCTTGTTCAATCCCTAGCCTCACTCAGTGGGGTTAAGGATCCAGTTTTGCCACAAGCTGCTGTGCAGGTTGTAGATGTGGCTCAGATCCAGTGTTGCTGTGGCTCTGGTGTAGGCCTAGCTGCAGTTCCAATTAGGCTTCCACATGCCGCAAGTGTGACCATTAAAAAAAAAAAAAATAGTGATTTTGTTTCCCTGGAATATATACCCAAAAGTAGAATTGCTGATTCATATCATAGTTCCATTTTTAATATTTTGAAGAACTTCCATCCTGTTTGTCCTACTCTCTGCACCAATTTACATTCACATAAACAGTTCACAAGTGTTTCTTTTTTTTCTACATGCTTGCCAACACTTGTTATCTCTTATCTTTTTGATGACAGCCATTCAACAGGTGTAAAATGGTATCTCATTTTGGTTTTGGTTTGCACTTCCCTGATGATTAGTGCAGTAGAACACCTTTTCTAATATTTGTTAGCTATTTGTACATCTTTGGAAAAATGTCTATTCAGTTCTTCTGCCCATTTTTAAATCAGATTTTCTTTGCTATTGAGTTATATGAGTTCTATACATACTTTAGATATTAACTGCTTATCGGATATATAATTTTCAAGTATGTTTTACCATTCTGTAATTGCCTTTTCCTTTTGTTAATAGTTTCCTTTGCTTGGCAGAAGCTTTTTGAATTAATATAGTCCCACTTGTTTATTTTGCTTTTGAAGTCAAATGCAAAAAAAAAAAAAAAAAAATCATTTCCAAAGAGTTTACCCTCTATGTTTTATTCTAGGAACTTGATCGTTTCAGGTCTTACATTTCAGGTCTTCAGTCCATTTTGAGTTGATTTTTGCATATGGTGTAAGATGTATCTTTTGAATGATACTTTCAGGTTTTCCCACCACTATTTACTGAAGTGACTATCCTTTCCCCATTGTATATTCTTAGCTCCTTTGTCATAAATTAGTTGAACACACATGCATGAGTTTATTTTGGGGATATCTCTTCTATTTCCTTGATCTCTTTGTCTTGTTTCTATGTCAGATACTTACTGTTTTGATTACTATAGCTTTGTACTGCAGTTTGAAATCAGGAAGTGTGATGGCTCAAGCTTTATTCTCTTTCTCATAATTATATCATTGCATTGGGTAATTAATTAAATAGAATTAGTGAGAATAAATTTTGCTTCATGACTTTCCCTTTAACATAAATGAGCATGCCACATGAGATAATCAATTTTCTCTTTAAGAAGTAATTAACTGGTTGAAGGAGAGGCCTTTGGATTTGTCAGAATTTCCAGTGTGGCAGATTCAATGGTAAAATAAATTAATACCAAGGATGTTTTGAGCACATGACTGCTGTAGGCCTTTATCGTGATTACTCCAACTTTTAATATTTTATTTTTAATTTTTTAATGTTATAATTTATGTAGAATCATAATGCATTTTAGAAGATGTAAAGTTATATTTCTCATTTTCAAATTGCCTTATAAAATTGATTTTATCACATTAATCTTATTTAATTAAAATAACCCTAGGAGTTAAGACCTTATTTTAGATTTTTTTTTTTAATCAGAAAGAAAACAAAAAACTTGTTAAAGGGTACTCAGGAGGTTAGTGATGGATCCAAGATTCACAACCTGCTTTGCTTGGAAAGAGATCCAAGTATTGTTTGTTACATTACAATATGTTAAAAGAAAAGTGTGATGTTTGTATGTTTGGGAATCATTTATCCTAGTGAGACTTTGGTTGGAAAGAATTTGTTTAAAATTTTAATATTGAGAGGCATAAAAAAGTTTTTAGTTATGTCAATGAACAAAAACAGTAGATGGAAAATTAAAGCTAGGAAAGGAATGTATAGACAACCAAGAGACTAAGAATTTCAGGATGTGGCAAATCAAGGTCTTTTGTGGCCATCTCTTAAAGACTTGGTCTTCATCCTGCAGCAATTGCTCCTTGCCCTTAGTTCTTACATTGTAATACTAAAAGAGTTTTTTCATAGGTGTTTATCTTTGATTCTGCTCTATTTGTGTATTACTTACACTTATGCGTAGAGGAGGAAAAACTTTTTCTCTTCTCTCTTAAGTTCTGAGGCTAGAGCTTGCAAATCAAACTGACAAAGGACAGTTTAACGGGAAAAAAGCAACAAATTTTATTTTTAATGTTATGTGTACAGGAAAAAATGAAAGCCTCCCAAAGCAGTTTTATTTGGGGACTTGCATACCATTTCATTTAGCAAAGGGCTATACATTGTGGAAAAGTAACCAGACAGGGGAGAAAAGTTTGGGGGCTTCTAGGAGTGGTAAATTTTAGGAAAGTAAATACATGGGAGAAACTAATGGTAGATTAGGGTCATTCAGTTAAGTGTGTTTATTCAGACTCATTTGGTTCTATCTCCATTTCTGATGATGTACTTTTTTTTTTTTTCTTTAGTGTGGTTTGTTTGTTTGTTTGTTTTGGGGGGTGAATGATACCTTCACATCTTTACAAGGGGAATTTATTCTCTGCTTTTGGGCAGTGAGGGAGGACAGAGAGCTCTTCCTGTGTCTGTTCTCAATTGCCTTAGCACAGAATAATCCTTGTGACAGAGTTGCTTATTTTTGGAGAGCATATACTGATCCCCTTCGTATACTAACTTCCACATGAAGTGCAGAAAGAGTTATATTTTCTGATAGATCTGCTGTCCCCAAATATGTCCCTCAGATGATATGCTTTTTCCAGCTTGAATTTGCAGTTTTCACTTCCAGAAATTTTATTATGTTGTTAGTTGAGGAATCCTTTTTCATCCTGGATTGAAGGGAAAGATTTGGATGATAATAAATATATGTTCTAAAAGTAAAAGGATTATAATATAGGACTATAATACAAAGCCTAAAATATTTATATGTGTCCCTTTTTAGTAAAGTTTTCCAACCAGTTGTCTAGAGGTTAGACTCACTCAAAAGAGGTTTTCTGTTTGGACTTCAGAATATTTAAAAACTATATAACCATAAAAATGTATATTCATCTCTCTCTTTCCTGAACTTAAGTAGCAACTTACAACTTGGCTTGCTTTTTTGGCATTGGTATATTTGTGTGTAGTAGTATGTGTATGTGTGTGTGTGCATGTGCCTGTAGAATTGAACCTCGTCTTAGCTCTTCAACAGATTTCAGGCTTAAAAAAGGCAGTGAATCATTTCATAAACTTACTTTGTTTACCATGAATGATGATATTTTGATATTAGCCAGAATGTTGGTTAATTAAAACTAGATAAATAAAAGATTAAAGGAAATGGAAATTTAAATCAATCAAATCTTATGCAAAATTACATATTTAATGAAAATACATATTTTACTTGAAAATGAAAATTCTTATCTTTGGTTCCCTGGCGACTCAAGAATTCTCAGTGAGATGAAAAGAACTCTTAAGTGGACTAGAACTAGAAGTGCAATAAAAAGCCCCTGTTGAGACCTGACTCAGTCCCCTCTCACATCCTATGTGACTAAGGCAAAATGGTACATTATTCTAAGTCTCTTTCCCCAGGTGGCTTGGAGCATATAACATCTAAGGTTCCATCAAGTGCCGATAATCTGCAACTAGTAAGTGACTATTAAGCTATCCCACCAGCAAGTTATGTTTCTGGTCATAGATATAATTATTTAAAGTGATACAAGTTAGATACTTTTTTCTGAAAAATATCAAGCTTGCTGACTATTAACTTCATGTTATGAGCTGGATATTATAATCAACGTTTCCTGGTATTCTCACTTAATTCCCAATTTGAGGTAACAACTTTTGCTAATTTTTTTTCAGGTGAGAAAACTCAGCTCAAAATAGGTTAAAATCATTTGACCATGGAACTAGGAGATACCAAAACTAGGATTTAAACACAATTTTATTTCAAAAGCTAAATTTATTGACTACTGAGGTCTATAGTTTCACATCTTAATGTTTCCCTCCGGAAATCTTTCTATTATGTAAATTTGAGGTGTCCTTTGAATGGCAAAGACCTTAAGTTTGTCTGCCAACATTTTATATCTCAGTTAACCCTTTGACCTAAATTAGTGATGGTAGGCAGGCAGAGGGAGTATCAGAGGGAGCAGCTGTCCTGACAAACATAGATGGGCACCCAGCAAAGAGGAACTGTACCTTGGTTATCACATTGGCTAAGACAGGCCATAATTGCTGTCTTTGCTCAAGCTGCTATAACAGGATACCATAGACCAGGTGGCTTTATTTCTCACAATTCTGAAGGCTAAATCCAAGATCAAGGAGCTAGCAGATTTGGTATTTCATGATTCATTCTGTTTGCAAATGGCCATCTTCTCATTATATCCTCCATGCACTTGAGAGAGAGGGAGAGAAGAGAGATTTCATGTCTCATATTCTTTTTACAATGACACTAATCCCATAATGAGGCCCCCGCCCACAACATTTAATCTGACTCTTATTATAACCCAAATGCCTAACCTCCAAATAATGTCCTTTTAGAGATTAAGACAACAACATGTGAATTTTAGAAGGACACAAACATTCAGTCCAAAGTATTACCATTTATAATTTTACTAGAACATCTTTACTAAAAGTTCATTACTCATGCCCTTTGGAATGAACACTCTACCTTAAAGTTCAAGAAATCTTAGAGTTGAACTAGAAAATGTGATCTGAAATCCCATGAAAACATGTAGTATACTATCTATCCCTAGGTCTTATCCTCAATGACTGTCTTGATTAATGCAAATGGCTTTTAGTCTTTTTTCTTCTTTTTAAGTGAAATCAAACTACCAAGTTTATATATATGTATTTGATGACCTCCTACTTTATATAGCTTTCTCCAAAATATATGAAAGAATAGATATATATTTAGGCATGTCTATATGTATATATGTATATACCTTTGTATTTTATTAAAATTTAAGACACTTTCCACTTTATCTCAATTAATTTATGATACTGAAATCATTCTGTTTTAATTTCCAAAAAAGTTACATGAACAATGATTTCAGTGAGTGTAGGGAGAGGGTAAAAATGAGGGGGTGGGATGGAGGCCAGACCCAATGTGCTTTACTTTTGGTAAACAAACAAAGCATCTTGTAGCGAGGCCTCTATACCACAGAAATGCATATATGGATTTATTCTTATGCAAATATGGTTATCAGTTTCCATACTGTAATGCATTTGGTAAAAAATAAGTCAATGAAAAAATATTCCTTTCTAAAATTTGCTATCATCACACAAATCAAGAAAAGCTTGTTTTGTAGACCCTTTGGGTTAATGAAACACAGCCAGTTACAGTGATCTTGCTGTGTTTCTCCTCTCCACTGAGCACAGTTGATGTCTCATGCAAGGCAGAGTTTGCCAAGACAACTAAATCTAGTGTAGAGAACTTTAATATGGTTAGAAATACCCAGAACCAAACAAGGGTCTGTGTTGGGCTCTAAGACTAGCTAAATTTCCTTTCTCAGATGTCTTTTCTTTCTTCCTGGAGTCATTAAGTGTTTGCTTACTTGAGTCCTCAGGTCCTCAGGAACTTTCAGAGAAGATAAGTAAGCGGTTCCGCCAGTTAGGTAACATGCCTCAGTGCTAATCTTCAGCCCTTCTTGAATTCAGTGTGTCCTGCAGCAAGGCTTTTCACTTGCCTGACTGTTTCCTCCCGTGAAACTTGTGGTTTTTCTGATTCTGTGCCAGCTTACAAGTTGACTGATAGTTGGTGAAATCAATTATCCTTGTGGGTAGGGGACTCTGCAAATGCCTAGTTGCCCTAAATTGTTGAATAATATAAAGCTGCTATGTCAAGAATTAAGGAAAACAGTCAAAACTGCCTTACACATTTTTTGCATATTTTCAGTGATTTAATCAATTCATGGAACCAGAAGTCAGACAAATTAAAGAAGCAGCTTTATTATTTTCCAGTCACTATGCTAAAGTGAATTACATATATTAGTTTATCTGAACTTCGCACCAATGTATGAAGTAGGTATTGCTTTTATCTTCAGTTTAAAAATAAGGTAATTAACTGGCCCATGGACAGCAGTTGATGAATGGTAGCAGGAGAAGCAGAGCCCAGGGCTTCCTGGTTTTAAAACAATTACATCATATTGCTTATAATGTAATCATTCCATTTGACTTCCTATAATGACAGAATTTTATGCCAAGATCATTTAGAAGTTCAGAATAAGCTCTGAAGCAAGAATGCTGCTTGCTAGCTGTGTACCTCTGAACAAGTTACATTATCTTACCTGTAAAATGGGATCAGTTACCTCTCCCTTCCCATAGAGTTGTAGTGAGATAATCCACATGGAGCATGTAAACTGGTGTTCAGTACTTAGTGAGCATTCAAAACATTTTAGGTTCTATTATCACTTAATGACAGTATCATTTCTAGTAACGACAACATTACCACTTTCAGCTGGAAAGCATGTGTATAAATAAACATTAATTCACGGGTCCTGCTTGACCTATTGTTCCCACTTGCTGATATAATCAAAATAAGGCAGTAATAAGGCAGTATAGCCTCTTATACAGATAGTTTTCTGGCTTGGTTATAAGATTTAAACATCAGTTGCTATTTCTATCCCAAGCTGTTTTGAATGAGCTAATAGTTTATTTGTGTGCATTTTAGGAGAAATTATAAGTAGAGTGAAGTAATGGCTCCATTGTGCACATTAAGGATTTGAATTCTGCACGGTCAGTGAGTAGGAAAAACCTGGAGTTATTTCAAACCATCCTTGTAATTGTATCTCTCTGCCTTCTGTATAAGCAGATAAGAACTACCAAAACCTCTACTTAATCAAAGAATAGACACAAGAAACCATGTGTATTCACATTTGTTTCCAAATAGCCTATAAAAGCAATAAGCGGTTATGTGACCTTAGAGAAAATATTGGAAATTCCCTAGGTTGATGTGTTCGATGCAGACTCTCCTAACTTCAGGTCCCCTGGAGCTCCAGATTCAGATAGCCTTGAGTTTGAATTCCAGTGTTGACATTTAACTAGATGTGTGACCCTGGATGCATCTCTCTAAGTTTCCATTTCTTCATTGGATATGTGTAAATGTAGCTATACCTACCTCATGAGTATTCATGGCCTTTAAGAAAATCCATGTAATTAAATGAATTACATACTGTGGCATTTTAGGTTCTCAATAAGTTTTAGCATTCACAATGCCATGAGTATTATTTCTTATTCCCACTCAGAATTGAATATGACTATAACTTTAGCTTGTCTTTAGATTATGCATGGTTTTTAAAAAGTTAAAAATGAAAAAAACCATGTTCTATGAAAGTTAAAATACTCAAGGAGAGTAAGAAGGTATGTCTAAATCCCAGGTGAAAAAAGCTTATTTTTTTGCTAAGGGTTTTTTGTTTGTTTGTTTATTTTGCTTTTAGGGCCACACCATGGCAATGGAGGTTCCCAGGTGAGGGGTCAAATCAGAGCTACAGCTGCTGGCCACAGCCACAGCCACAGCAATGCACGATCCGATCTGCATCTGTGTCCTATACCACAGCTGAGGGCAATGCCAGATCCTTAACCCACTGAGCGAGGCAGGCCAGGGATCGAAGCTACAACCTCATGGTAACTAGTCAGATTTGTTTCTGCTGTGCCACAACAGGAACTCTCTGTACTAAGGTTTTTAATCATACAAAGTTATCCACTAACATTAATGAAATGCCTGTGTGGGCATGACATCATCATGCTGGGTGGTAGAGTACAATAATTAATGATGGTATAGTGCATAAGAAGCATTTTTAAATGTAGTTTTGAATGAATTGCTCTCAGTCTTTGAATCTTATTATAGGAATGGATTTGAGGCTTAGTTTTAATGGATAAAATCACAAGCTAGAAGACAATTGAATTCTTCTGATATCCAACTCCAAGTTCAGACCTTAGTCCATATGTAAGAATGTCAGATATTATTTGCTTCCTCTTTAAGTTGATAAATTTACACATTGAATTTAAAAAACCACATGGAAGAGTCCTTCAAATCCAGCTCTTCTTGAATTTTCTCATAAACATTCTGAGAAAGACTAACTTTTAGCTTTATAGAAGAAATTCTAGTTGTTCTCTCACAATAACCTGAGAGCATTAAAAATGCTGATTATCAAGCCCCATCCCCAAATAATCAAACCGTGATCTCTGGCAGTGGGGCCCTTGGCAGTCACTGGCATTTTTTTAAAGGGAAAAAAATCCATCTTCCATGTTATCATCTCGACTTCATAGACTTATCTTATGGACCATATCATTTTGAGGCTGAAAGTATTGTTTTTATTTATTGAATTATTAACGTTGCATTTTCGAAAAGCTGAAGACATTTGACTATATTATAAAGAAATGTAGATGTGATTTATTTATAGATTTCAAGGAAATTCAAACATGACACCTAAAAAGAAGTCTTCACAAACTCTCAAATTTTGTCTATACCACCCTTCAAACTTTCCTCCCAAACATAAAAGTCTATTTTTTTCTTGTCTCTCAAACTTTGGATAAATAGTAATTTTACCTCATCCTTCCATTTGCAACCCCAATATTACCCATTTCTATATTTTTGCTTTCCTTATGCAAAGTAGAATAAATTATAATAGTTGCAGGGTTGTATAAACACAGTTAGATATTTCTGGATTCATCTAAACAAATATATATCATTTTCATTTTGTACAGTAGCTTGTGATTCCTTGAGATTTCCCACAGGTGTTGTTCCAGCTAAATTATTACTTATTCTTATTTCTGTATTTATCTACTGTGGTTCATTGTTAAGCGAACCAGGTTAATTCACTGATACCTCCAGACATATGGGAAAGAAACACTAACTATGAGTCTTAAACTCAGAGGAGGCAGGTGCATACAGGCATTAAGACTTGGAGAAGATAAAGCTTCTTCTTACTATTCAAAATACAAGGAGAGATGGTTAAATCTCTCAGCCTCCACTACACCCAGTGGCAAGTGGCTGCTCATTGAGTATAGTTCATAAAGACAAAATTCATTTGGCTTTGAATAGGTGCCTTTATGTAATGAAGAAGAAGCAAAACCTACAGGAGTAAAAGTGCTAGAGAATTGTATTAAAGTTTTGTTGTTTTCCATAAAAACAATACATTAGGGAGGAGCAATACATTAGGGAAACATACATAAATTTGAGGTAACTTCCCCTCATCCAATACAGATACATCCTAATTTAAGGAAATATGTGATTTGTTTTCTAATTAATATTCCATGTTTCAGGAATACTAAGAAATACTAATATTCCTTAATATTTTCAAAGTTTCATAGCTGTGAGAACCCTGAATAGGTTGCCTTATCTCTGTCACCTGCAATCTGTATTGATTAATAATGCAACTTACTCATTTTTTTCAATTCAGTTGTCTTTGGGGAAACATTTAAGAAGTAGTGCCCTCATCTGAGAAGTATAAGGTTTAAAGATATACCTATTTTTGCTAAGAAAGCTAAGAATATATAAGCATTTGATAAATACAAATTCAGTTACAGAAGGGAACAACTTACATAGACCTGTAAGGTACCGCAATCTCAGAGTGCACGAAATTGGGTTCAGCATCTTTCTTTACTCTAATCCCAGTTTGGTCCATTTTGAATAAATTCAGAGCATGGAGAGTAAGAAACCCAAGTTATTTAAATCAGTCCTTTTCTTTGCCTCCTATCTTTCTATACCTGATTCATCATCACTGTCTGTTCATAGATAATCTAGAATATCTGTTCTCTGTCTGTGCCTCCACCCTCACTACACAGACCCAGACTGGCTAGCTGCGAACACCTCTTAAGTGGTCTTCTGACATCTATTCTTCTCCCCTCTAATGTATTTCCTGGCTGCATCAAAAGAAACCTATGCAGTCATTTCAGCACAAATCTGATTTTGTCTCTCCTTCCTGAATCCCCTCTCCTCCCAGCCTTGTAATCCCTGCATCTCCCACTCAACCTGTTGTAATTGGCCTCACTCGCCCTCCCCATCTTCTTACCTTGCTTACCCTTGCTTACTGAGCTCCAGCCCACTGTGCCCCTTGGTTTGCTCTCTCAACACCACCCCCAGCTGCAGTAGGATTCAAAGGATAGAACACTTCTTTCTTCCCCTCCGTACTAATTTACTTCTATTCATCCTTCATCTTTCAGATTAACTATCACTCCCCTAGGGAAGCTTTTCCCAATCTCTCTGCATAGGTTAATTTCCCTGCTACTCCATCTCAGAGCACCATATATCTTTGCACTTCCCACAATTGTAATTTTACAACTGCTACTGATTATTTGAGTAATATCCTTCCCACTAGACTATGTTTCCTCACCAGTACATCTTTGGTGCCTTGTACAAGACCAGATCTCTATAAAGCACACAATAAAGTAAATATGAATGGAATAATGAATCAAAAGGCTCAATTCCCACATATATGAAACATTGAAAAAAAAAATACCGTAACTAGGGCACACCTAGGCCTTCCGTATTGCAGTAAATGCTAATGAAAAATGTCATACTGACAGGAGCCACTACATAGATTACAGTAATCTATCACTCCCTCCTTAATAGGAAACTGTGGTTCTTATGAAGGAAAAAAATGCAATTATGAAAGGTGGCATGATGCCAAATGGGTTACAATCCAAAAGGCTTTGGGGGCAATACAATACCTAAATTATAAGGTCAGCCAAACTAATTTATAAACATATATTTGGAACAAAATGCTTAATATTTGACCCTAAATACATATAAAATTCTTTAGGAATCTCCCATATCAAAGGTCAATTTTGTACTTTCCCAATTAAGTTTGTCTTTTACTGATACCAAAATACTACTGGATCATTAACTTTGAAAATATTTTTAGAAATTAAAATTTATTTTAAAATTTCTATTTTCTAGAGATTGGTGGGGGTTGGGGGATCGTTCTCCACTTCATTAGCTACTTTCGGGGTGTTTAGCACTCAAAACTAGGCCTAAATTCCTAGGAATCATGGAAACAGCACAGATCCTGTTTTTTTATTTTAGTTTCAAATCCTGGTGACTGTACTTATTTTATATACATAATTTGGGAAAAGGTTTTTTTAGCTCTTTGCACTTCACATACCTCACCAATAAAATGGATTAAGACTAAATTTAATACTGTACAAAAAGTACCTACCATGGTATGATGGGTATACTGAGTTCCCAAATAATGATAATTCTTGTCCTCTTATTTTTCTCTCTCACCTTCCCATCATTTTGATGATTTGAGACCTTTGAAAAGTGTGGAAATCTCCATGCCAATTTGTGTATTTTCAGTTTCAAATCTCATCTCATCTCATCTCATCTCATCTCTTTGGGAGATGGATATAAAAGATCTCTCAATTGAGGATTGGAATGACTTTTTTATTCCAAGTACATTTATTTTTAGAAAGAAGGCAATCAAGAGCACACATGAAAACTGAAAGACATGAAAACCATTTTAAAAAGAAGAGGAAGAAGCACATGTAACGTGTCATTTTCAGATTGAGGTCCTCTGACATGTGGCTTGCCTGAAGGAAATAATAAGTGATACCAAAGAATTTAACATAACCCCTTCTACATTTAAAGTCTTCTCTCAAGGACCACCTTGGTGTGGAAATCTGAGTCACATACCCTACTTCTCTGGAAAGAGTGATTTTGAAACCAACAGCTAACTTCCTCCAGTCAGTTAAGGGAGTTGCCCCTTTGGCCAAGAAATGTACAATAGAAAGAGCAAATTTTTCTTTTTCTTTTTAGTAGCATGGTATTTTTCAAACACAGTTAAAAATCACTTAAATCTTTCTTGCTCAATAACTTCCCTCTTGCAACGTAAAGAATTTGAGAATTTAAATCTATAAACAAGGCTTTGGGCAGATGTTTTATCTCAGCCTTCCAAATCAAGGTTTTGTATTTAGTCTTAAATAAGATTTTAACATTGAAGTATCCACCATGTTGGTCCCTTTGTAACAACAACAACACAACAAGAAAACTTAGATAACTTGCAAGTGGAAGTACAGCTTTGAAAACAGATCCAAAATAGCGATTGAATGAAACCTCAGTTGGAATATAATTGAATCACTGTCATTTGGCAAAGGCACCCAGCTACCTCTTAGCCTGAGGTGATGAATAGGGTTTCTCAAAATGAAATTCTCTGGCTTAGATACCATTACAAATAAAGATACAACTCTGTATATAATGACTTCATTTCATGGAATTGATACTTATACCAGAAAGTGGTTTCATTACTACCATGTATTACTCTAATATTACCCAATAACATTGCTTAGGAGTTAAGAATATGGACTTTAAATTCAGTTTGCCTGAGTTGAAATACTTTCTCCATCAGTTACCAGCTGTGTGATCTTGGTCAGGTTATATAATCTCTCTCTGCTTCAGTTTTCTCATCTGTAAAATGGAGATAATAGTGATGAGATTATGAGAGTAATGACATGAGATTGATGTAAGTTTAAATAATAAAGCATATGTTATATATATTAGTAAAAAAATTCCAGCTACCATTTGGTCATAAAGTCTTGAAACATAAATAATTGTTTACCATCAGCAAACAACACATTAAATGATCAATTAATGAATTAATGATGCACTCTACCACCTAGGAGAAGGGCACTTAGAAGGGTTCCCACAGGATGGTGTGCCACCCCATTATGCTAGATAGAGTGGCAAGGGATGAATGGGTGATCGTTTCCAAATCTACACTGGCCAGTGTGGCCACCAGGCCAAGAGGAATGCTTTACATACACGCTGGATTTTAACTCCCTTGTGTCCCTTTTCTGGGGCATGCTAAATGTACAGATTTGTTCAGAATAAATCTGAGATACAAATCATCATGGCAGTGCTTCACATTTCTCCACACTATTATCTTGAGATTGGAAATGCTGTGTAAAAGCTCTAGCTTTGTTGCAATTTTCACATAGTATGTAGATCTATGCATTGCTAATGAGGGACAACCTATGGAATATGCCATACAAAATCATTGACTAAATCATAAACAAATGTTATTATGTAGTTTTTCTCCATGTTAAGTTCTGGCTACGCAGCATAATGTCCACAGTGTGCTTGTTAGTACTACTGGTAGTTTATCAAGTTTTTGCCCATCATCACCAGTATTCCAGGGAATTTTCCCTTGCCCACACATTAGAAAAAGGAGGGTGTTGTGGAGAGGAGCCTTCTCCTAGGTGTGTTTATCTAGAGTAATAGGTAGAGCAGAAAGTAAGCTATTTGAAAAACGTGAGCATTGAAAGCCCTTCCTTTCTAAGGAGTTTAATTACAGGGAACTTAAAGTCTCCTGTTACAATGTAAAGGTGTTCATTTCCAAAGCAAGACCAGTTGAGAGCATACATGTCCCTTTACAATCTTATCCAAAGATAAATTTTAGCCTTACTTATTATAAAATCGGTTATGGATATTTTAAATAGTTAAATGTTACTTTTTTCCCATTTTTGTTTATTATTTTAATGGAAGATAGTTTTGGACAAGACATGTATATCCCACCTGTGGCTATCATAGTCTCAAAGACCCTGAGATCCTTTCATTTGTGAAATTTATCCCCTTAATGCTAATATCTCTTCCATTTCTGAAGCTGCAGAATTGGCATTTTTTGTTTGTTTGTTTTCAGTATCTGCTATTAAGGTATCTTCCAGCCCAGACTTCTCTATAGTCTTTCAATATAACCTCCTAATAAGAGGCATCTCTTTCTCAATCTCAGTCTCTGTCCCTCCCTCATCTCTTTGTCCCTCTCATTTACTGCATGTGAGTTCCTGGAGTACTACATAGCAGCTTATATGATTCAACTGGTCCAAAAAATCTCTAAGGTAGGAAAAAAGGATGGAAAGAACTCCAACTAATCCCACTGGATGCCTACTGAACTCTCTCTAAGCACATGCACAGATGCTGTTGAGTATAATCTTCACAATAGGTCTGTGATGAAAGAACAAATTGCCTGCCTATCATAAATTTTCATACTAGAAGTTCCCATGGTGGTATAGTGGTAACAAACCTGACTAGAATCCATGAGGATGCAAGTTTGATCCCTGGGCTCACTGAGTGGGTTAAGGATCCAGCATTGCCATGAGTTATGGTGTAGGTCGCAGATGGGGCTCTGATCCACATTGCTGTGGCTATGGTGTAGACCAGCAGCTGCAGCTCCAGTTTGACCCCTAGCCTGGGAACTTCCATATGCTGCATGTGTGGCCTAAAAAGACAAATAAGTAAATAAATTTTCATACTGAAGCCCAAGGTAGCAAACTGGGTTGAAGAGACATGGTCCTCAACTCTTACAGACAGACCAACTGAGATGCATAGAATGAAGGTCACTGGCACAAGTCACAAGAGAAAATCAGTAAAACAAATCTGAATTCTGGTTTAGTGCCTGCTCCCTCCCCCTGTACTCCTATTGACTGGAAGGTTGTTCGTATACTGTTTGTACCTTTTTGAAGAAATATCATGAGAGTCGAATGGTGCAGTGAATCTATTGAATATTTGAAGTTTTAGAAGCTTAAAAATGAGTGTGATATATATTGTTTTCTTAATCTAACAATAGAAACAACAACAATAATAATAGATTTCCTGGGGGAGGGAGGAGGTTGACTAACACAGGAGGCTGGATAATAGAGCCCTGGGTATTTAAGCTGCTTCTTTTACAGCAAAAAAATGATTTGTCCAATCATTATCTCTAAAGTTTTGAGATTATCAGCTTTCCATTCTTGACAATTTTCAGCCTCAAGTCGGATCTGAACTGGATAAGGTTGTCAGATTGTAAGATTTGAATCACAGGCTGCTGTGATGAGGAGAGTACAAGGCACATAAAATAAATGATCTTTCTAGGGGATTCACATTTATGATTGATTATTGATCTCTTGAAGGGCTTTCTAAAGTAGAAAAGATTCTACATTAAACTTTATTCTAGAACATGGTCTAAACATCTTTACATACAACCTTAACATTGAAATATTACTTTAAGGACTTGATTATGAAAAGGACTCTAATGCCTGGTGACTTTTTCTCATTTTAGGTGACTTCCCTGCTGCATTTGACACTGTTGACAACCTATTCTTCAAATTCTCTCATTTCCAGGCTTCTAACACTATTTTTCTAGTACATCTACTTGCCTTTTTGACAAGTTCTTCTTAATTGGGTCTTCTTTCTTCTACCTTCTAACTCTGGGTGTATCAAAGTCCCAGTCTTTATTCTTCTATTCATTTTACTTTATTTTCACATTCTCAGAAAATTAATCTCATTCTGTAGCAGTTTTCTCATAATTTTTCTCTAAATTACCCCAGAAGGAACAGTGAATTAATGCAGATTCCTTCTATGTTGTGTCTTACCCTTAAAAGTGTTATTTTTTTCTATTTTCATAGCATTTTCCTGACTATTTTTTCATTACATTTCATATCAAGT
The DNA here is from genome assembly GCF_054392235.1 of Sus scrofa. Lineage (NCBI taxonomy): Eukaryota > Metazoa > Chordata > Mammalia > Artiodactyla > Suidae > Sus > Sus scrofa. Next base: position 167,946,293 of record NC_139395.1, read on the forward strand.
TGCATAACAAATTTTTGGAATTGTGAAATGTTTTAAACATTTTCCCCATGTCTTGGAATATGCTCCCCAAAGCTGTCTCCTTATATCCTATGGCTTTATGCATTCCCTGGCCTCTTGCTATATACCCGAAGGACAGAAGGACAATTTAAGAAGCTTTGTCTTAAACTATCTTTATCTCCAGCCCTGACCTGCATTCCAAATACAGGTAAAACTCTGTCTAGTCAGGATTTTATTTAGCCATTCTGGCAAAAACCTGAACGATAACATGTTTAAAGACAAACATCACCTTTCATTCTAAACTCACTCCCCCTTCTCCCTGGAAATAGTATAATGATGCTCTTAGTGACACAAAACTGAGATTCCAGTGTTATTCTCAATTCCTCTTTTAATTTGATGTATAAAAATTAAATGTTATTTATTATGCCCCACTTCTGTAGTCCCTTATACTCTACCATTTTCTATAATACATACAAGGATATTTAACCTTTCTGGGAGCCATGGACTGTTTCGATAATCAGAAGCCCCTGTACCCATCTGCAGAGGATCTATATCTATATAAATAGATAGATGATAGATAGATAGATAGATAGATAGATAGATAGACAGACAGACAGATAGATAGAAAGAAATGGGTTCAAACTCCCTACCCCAATAAAATGGCTTACTAACTAGTATGCTTTTCTCTAAGACTTCTATCAAATTGCTGTCAGATTTACCTTCCTCAGCCCCTGTATTTGTCAAGTCATTAGACAACTCATTTTTGTAGCACTAAACTATGTAGAGTACAAAATGGAAAAGTTGGATGATGTTTTAATGTTTTTAAGGGTTTATATGACTCAGCCACTTTATACATATTATTATAGCTAGGACATAATAAACTTATTATATTATTACCTTCTTTCTATAAGGAGGAAATAAAGACATACATATTTAAGAGAGCCAGGATTCAAATCACATCTTATGATTGTTCTCTTGCTCCAAGTTTCTTCATTATGCCATTTTGTCTAAAATCCAAACATCTTACTTAGCCTTGCGTAAATGGATATCCCCCCCCGCATTTTTACAACTTTGTCTTCCATGACTCTCTTTTTATAGTCACCGCTCCAGCTGGAGTTATCTTTTTATTCTCCCCAAATCTTGTCATGCACATGTGTTTTCATTTGTTGCCTTCTTACCTAAGAAAAAGAAAGAATAAAAGGGTTTTGCTTGTCCTAACCAAGTCCTTGCCATCTTCCAAGGTCCACTTTAATTCATGATTTCCTTCTCTATAAACTTCCCCTGTTAAAATTCAGTTGCCACTTTTACAGATTCACTCATTCATTTCCTCTTAGTATTTTTTTCTGCAATCATATGTACTCTTACTAGCTTAGTGTTGTATCTTCCCATCCCATTAAACCATAAGCACCTGGGAGCCATGCAAAGAGCAGGGGCTCCCTATATTTGCTAAATGAATGATTGTGCATGTTTGCATGAGTGACCCATTTTCCTGACATAGAACCCAGTCACAATTATTTAATCTTTATTTTCTCTAAGTTGATCCCTTTGTGAACTCTTTATGAAGTGGAAAACAAAGTGTTGATTTTTCCTTTAAAATGTTATTATTAAACTGTTTACTTTAACCACACTGGAGACATACACTGAACCCTAAAGGGAGTTCATTTAAAACAGTGCTAAAGGAAAGTTCACTCAACTCTGTGGTTCTCAAATGGGCCATTGGGCTCTCCTTATGTCAATACTTATGTTCCTTGATCAGAATAAGAGACTCTTCTGGTCTGTCATAAGAAACAATGGAAAAAGAATCTGTTCACTCTGGAAAATCTGTTTAGCACTTGTTTACTGTTAAGTGGTTTGGACCTTGACATGGAATGTTGAGAGCAGTGCCCAACATGCTCATGGGATCATCAAATGCATGATCCTAAATAGAATATGCCCATTAGCTGAGCTCTGTGTAGCTGTAAGTCAGGGAATGTGTATAAGTGTACTTTTTAAGAAACAGGACAAAAAAATTTTCCAAAAAACACACAGTAAATCAAAGATGGCCTAATGTGGAAAGATTACATCTTTGCCTCTAGTTTAAATACAGTATAATTTGTTCTGTCCCTATATGTAAAACAACAAAGCACCCTAAAGAGATCTAAAAAATAAATGTTTATGTTCCTTTATTCAGTCCTGTATTTATACCATCTTTTTTCAGCAGGAGGAATAAATAAGCAGTTCTTTTGTTCTTTTAATAAATATTTATCGAGTTACTACTCTAGGCTATCATCTCTGTGTTTTTTGTTTTGTTTTGTTTTGTTTTTTCCAGTTCCGTGCTATCCTTGAACAAAAAAAAAATCAAGCCTCCCTTCTTAAGTCACTCACTTCTAGAAGTCACTGACAGCTATAGGCCTAAATCCTTCCAACAGTACAGTATGCTTTTATTTCAGGCCCTCACTGTCTGTACATTTTTTTTTTTTAATTTTTAACTGAGATATAACCTATATACAAAAAATGAACTACTCTATTTTCTTAAAGGAAATACAGGCATGGAATCACCAACCAGTTCAGGAAACACTGAATAACACCAACACCCCTGAAACACTCTTTATAACCCTACCTAGACCTCTCATCCTCCTTCTGAAAAAAATGCAACGCTAGCCTAATTTGCTCATTTTTAAAAATTTCTTTAGGTCTGGTCCTTGTGGTTACTGGAAATTCTACATCTTGTCATTTCTATCCTTAAGACTATTAAACACAGTTATTTTGGGATCTCTGTTTGATAACTACAATATATAGTTCTTTCATGGGTTTATATCTATGGTCGGCTTGCTTTTTTTTATTTTGGTCATTTGATCCTAAGTTCTGATATAGTTGATAGTATTTTGAGTATCAAATGTTATATATAAAAAGTTGAAATGATATCTTGATGCTTTGGAAGCTGTTATGTTCTTCCAGATTCAATTTTATTTTGCTTCTAGAATTTAATTTGAGACTGAGTTTTTATTTTCCTGAGGCTAGTTTAATTCTGATTTACTGAAATATATAGTTCTTCTTCTGGATAAGAAAAAATACTGTTTCTTTATAAACTGCCAGGCATACTTTCATCATTGGGTAATGAAAGTTATATGGACTCAGTTTTCTGCTTCGTGACAATTACCAGGAAACATAGCTTTAAATATTGTGTTCTACTGTAATCATTCCACCTCTCCTACCCTCGATGATTTTTTAACTCTTGCTTTTTTATACAAGTGTGTGGTTTTATTATGTTGTTATTTCTTATGTAAACTTCCTCAAGGTATTTTTAGAAATGGATGGGGTAGTGTTTGCTTGTGGCTCAGCGGGTTAAGGATCTGGCGTTATCACTGCTATAGCTCTGGGTACAGCTGTGGTACAGATTTGATCCCTGCTGGGGAATTTCTGCATGCTGCAAGTGTGGCCAAACCCCCTCTCCAAAAAAAACTAAACATACAATACAGGGTTTGAAAAGTGTTTTGGTGTATTTCAAGCTTGTACCACTAGGTATTTTAAATTTTATTGTAGCTGTGCTTCACTTGTTTGTTTTGGTTTAGTTGGTGCAATATTTCTTCTTAGTAATTTTATAATAACATTTGCATTGTTTTTTCTTTCATTTTTTAAAATTTTACTGAAGAATAATTGATTTACAATGTTGTATTAAAACATTTGCATTATTGGAAGAACTGCCTTTCTCCCACTCCTGTGGTTTTGGTAGGTGTATTAGTTTCCTGGAGCTGCCATAACAAAGTACCACAAACAGAGAGGCTGAAGAAAACATTTTTTCTTGTCACAGTTCAGGAGGCCAGCAGTCAAAAATTCAGGAGTCGACAGTGTTGGTTCATTCCTGGGGGCTCAAAGAAGAATGTATTCCATGCCTTTTTCCAAAAGTTCAGTAGTTGCTGGTGATCCTTGGCTTATAGATACGTCACAGTCTCTGTCTCTATCATCCATGATGTCCTCCCTGTGTGTCTTCACATTGTCTTTCCCTTGCATGCCTCTCTCTGTCTCTTCTCTTCTCAAAAGGATGGACACTAGTCATATTAAGGGCCTACTCTACCTCAGTGTGATCTAATATTAATTAGTTACATCTAGAATTATCTTATTTCCAAATAGGGTCATATTCTGAGGTTCCAGGAAGACATGAATTCTTGGGAGCCACTGTTCAACCAAGTGCAGTGGAAAGATCACTCACAGTATTCCACCTCTTTGGTACAGAACTAGCCGATCAGATTCCTTGAGGATTTTATATATGAAAACTGCTAGAGAGGATTTCTCTCTCTCTCTTCTTAGATCACCACAGGGAGACAAAGGTCAGCCTGAAAACTTCTCCAGCAATCTTTTTAAGAGACCAAGGCTAATAAAAAGCAGAAAAATATACCTGAAAGATGCAAGGAAAGAAAAGGATGGGGATAGGGAGTGAGAAAGATCTATAATTCCTGAAACTCAGAGCAGAAACAAATAAATCCCTTTACTTGCTTATATATGAGGATGTTTTCTGCAACTGGAAATTGCTGTTTACTTATTTATTTTAATGGAAAGAATTTGAAAAATTTTTTTTTATTTTTGCCTTTTATCTTTTTAGGGCCACACCCACAGCATATGGGGGTTCCCAGGCTAGGGGTCTAATCAGAGCTATAGCTGCCAGCCTACACCAGAGCCACAGCAACACCAGATCTGAGCTGCATCTGCAACCTACACCACAACTCACGGCAATGCCTGATCCTTAACCCACTGAGCAAGGCCAGGGATCGAACCCACAACCTCACGATTCCTAGTCAGATTCGTTTCCGCTCTGCCATGATGGAAACTCCAGAAAGAATTTTTAGTAGAACCAAATACACTCTACTGTGTGGCAATTTGGAATCTTACAGAGAGGGAAAGTGAGAGATGGGGAAATGTATGAATAGAAAAATATATTCAGTATACCTATTGTTTTATAATACAAACTTTATAAAGTTAAGATGGACAGTTTTAATCATTGGAGTTGTTTCCAATTTTTTTATTCCTCAAACAGCCTAAATATGCACCAATGATAGAATGATGAATAAATTAATGTAGTTTGTATTCTGAAAATTATTATGCAATCAGAATTATGGGTCAGGTCTACATGTACTTATATGGAGAGGGTTCTATTTTTATGTTGAAAAAGTCACAGAAGAGTTTGTGTATTTTGCTGTCATTTATGAGAATTGTGCATGCATACCTACACACTTAGAAATGTATACTGGAAAGATATTTATAAAATTGTTAATATTTACACTGGGAAATGTGGGGATGGAGAATTGGGGGCAGAGATAAAAAAGGATTTCTAATTTTATCATTCTATGTATTTATTCTCTATTCATATTTCTACACATATTCATTTACTACTTCCTTCATTAAAATCAAAAGAAGTCAAGGACCCAATTTGATATGCTGCATTTTCCTTCATTTTCCTGTGCTCCTATAGTTGGTAGAGACCTTGCCCTTTGAAAATCATGTATGTGGCATTCCTGTTGTGGCTTAGTGGTAACAAACCCAACTAGTACCAATGAGGATGTGAGTTCAATCCCTGGCCTTGCTCAGTGGGTTAAGGATTCAGCATTGCCTTGAGCTGTGGAGTAGGTCACAGACATAGCTCAGATCTGGCATTGCTGTGGCTGTGGCATAGGCCGGCAGCTGTAGCTCCTATTTGACCCCTAACCTGGCAACTTCCATATACCACGCATGTGGCCCTGAAAAAGAAAAAAAAAAATCAAAGCATATATGTGTGTCATGCACATAAGTACCGACAGGGAACAAGATGGTATCAGCAGTGAATAAAGATGATGCTGAGCTGAGACTGAAGTGGACAGGAGAATGTGCTTTCTATCTAAAGTGGGTAGGTGTTCCTGAGCCTTGGGCTATTGCTGCCATGGGGTGATTGTGTCTGAGTATTGAGAATCTTTTTATAGAGTTCTGGGTGCACATTTATCTGTCAGTGGGTTAAATTTCTAGAAGTTGCACTGCTGGGTCAGAATATTTGCACATTTTAGATTTTGATTGATACAGCTAAACAGGAATCAATCATGATTACTCTTTTAACATTACTAAATGCTAAAGGCTTTCCTCTGATATTTGGGTGAAGTGTGGATCTGGTTAGATCTCGGTGAGGGCTCCCTGAATATAATGTGTCATTTTTATTTAATAAGAGAATTGTCTCTGGTTATGTTCTTCCTGAGTGCAAACTTAAACTGTTTAGTGTCAAATAATAAAGAGGAATGGCATCAACTGCTCCCTTCACGTCCCCTGCACACATCAAAGGTGGTCAAGCTACTTCTGAAAAGTAGATCAGACAGCTTTTACTTATGATGAAGACAGCAATAGAGACAGAGCTAATCGTCACAGCAGCAAGTCAGACACCTTGAGGAGAGCCAAGTGGAACCAAAGCTAGGCCCTGTGCCAAAAATCCGAAGAGGCAGGAAGTGCCTTGGGATGGGTTCCAGCTGCAGCGGAAATGTGAGAAGCCTCAAATGGTTAAAAGGAAATAGTCTGCCAAGAAGAGACTTGTGTATTGCAGGATGTGTCGCTACAAAAAATTTCTCTAGCTCTTTGTTGTGAAGTTGTTTAATACTGTGCATATCAATTTTCCTTTTACTGAATTTTACTGCATGAGATGGAAGAAAGTGTATGGTGAACGGGTATTGATTTCACCTATTCTGCTGATGCTGCACCATCTCATCTTGCCTGTAACATCCCCATGAAAACACCATTGAAGGGTCAATGAGCTGTAAAATGGTTACTTTTATCCTCCAAAATAATATTTCAATAATGTCTATACTTAGAAATTCATACAGTATTTCAAGGACATAGATTTATTATGAAATATAAATGCACTTAGGGAAGGCATATACTTTTATTAAAGAAAAGCTTCATCCAAAGGGCAAATATAAACAGAGATTAATGGATTCATCAGTTTAAAATCTATAAACTGAGGGAAGGGGAAAATAACATTACTCCCGTTAAAGATTCTATATTTGATAAAATGAGCATCAGTATGTAGTGACCTTAGCTGAAAATAATCAGTGATGAAATCTAGGATAGTCATAGCAATAGCTTTTATTTGTGAAGTATCTGCAGTTTGAAAAGCACTTTCACATACCCTCATTTGCAATTTATGCCGATTAGCCACCTTGTGAGTTTTCCAAAAAAGGTGTTAAATTTGATTCATCAATGTCACTTCAAGTCCTTTGTAAAAAGGTGAGAGTATAAAATTCAATAAGCAATTTTGAGATTAGAAAACTGAGAGGTTAAGTATATTAGCCAAGGTCATACTAGTTCGTAGTAGAGCAAGGCTTATACTTCTGCAGAGCTCAAGGGCCAGAACTATAGAAGTCCTATTTGCTTTTATCTTCTCTCTTCAGAGAGTGTGTTCTTTCTTACCAGCCTTTTCTCCTCCTCTCTCTGTCAATAATGGACATTATGAGTGCAGAGCCACTCTCTAAAATAAGAAACTTTTCCTCATATTGAACTGCTTACTATACTTGGTGTCATTTGGTGTTAGCTGTGCTGTTCGGCTCCATTAAAGGAAAATTATATTCAAGTTGAAAAAATATACATGATGGTGCAGTCAAGCCCAAATACAGATGAAGAGAGAAAATGAAAGGACAGCTATCAGATTTTAATGAGCTGACACTTGTAAGACCAGGACAGTTTGGGTTGTTTATCCAGCTTGGGTTGGAAATCTGGCTTTTCCATTTCTTGCTGTATGAAATATGATCAAAATACCTCTGAGCGACTTTAAACCTTCATATCTTCAATGCTAAAGTGGGAGTGGTAACTATGTCATGGGATATTTTTGAAGAGCTAAAATAATGCGTGTAAAGTGCTTGTGCATCATGGGTGCCTCATAAATTGTAGCTATAACTAATATAGAATGAAATCAACTTGCTGAATTGACTTAGATACCATGTGATTTCCAGAGTACCTTCTAATTCATAAATGATTTATCAGAACTTTGGGGGAAATGAGTCAGTATTAAGACTTGGCAAGTATTCACTAAAATCAAATCATAATATATTAATCTCACCTCCTTTATAAACAGTGATGCTAGATGAGGGGTCTGTGCTTTGGTTTGCCATAAACTGACTGTATGCACAGGTCTTAAATATACAATTTAAGGACTCTTGATTGTTATTCATTTTATTGTTCAGTAGATAAAGTATCCTTAGGAAGAAAGACAAGTAGGAGGATTGGTATATATGTTAGGATGTATCCATCTGCAAGTAAGATAATATCAACTAACAGGGACTTAAACAATATAAGAATTTAACCATTTCATGTAAAAGATGTTTATACCTGTCTGAGACCATATGAACTAAGAGATCAAAGTCACCATAATACACATTATGATATATTAGTAATTAGGTAGTAAAAACACAGTAACATCAGGTACACTCTGGTAGGGTACACTACAAAGGGCTCTTCACTTCTTCGTTTTTCTGGCCAAAAATGTATGGTCTAATCATGAGAAAACATCAGATAAACCCAAACTGTGGCACACTCTACTAAATAGTTGACTGGTAGTCTTCCAAAATGCAGAGGTTATAAGAAACAAGGAAAGACCGAGAAATTGTCACAGATTAAAAGAGACTAAGAGACTTAATAACTAAATTCACTGTAGTGACTTGCATCAGATTCTGGATTAGAGAAAAAGACAATCAATTACAGAAAAACTGGAGAAACTCAAATATAATTTAGTGTATTAGATCTTACACTGTATTTTTCCAATATTCTTAGTTTTAGCACCTTTGTTATGTGTATGCAAGATGTTAATACTGGGAGGAGCTGGGTGAAGGGTATATGAGAATTCCCTACTATTCTTGTCACTTTTCTGAGTTATTTCAAAAAAAAAAAAAAAGTGCTAGCATTGATAGTTCCAAATGCAACGTGGTAACAAGGAACATCATCGAGGACTTAGGATTTGTTTCTACTTTTCTGTCTATAATCTTCCGCATTCCCTTCTTTTTTCTAGGCTAGTCTGAATGCTGGATATTTTCCACTGCACCTCAGATCAACATATTTCCTTTCTGTTCTTCCTGGGCAAGATGCTTTCCATGGATTTTACAGACTGGATTTCCCTGCCCTATGGCTCCTGGTTGAGTAATGCCAGCAGGAGATCTAAGTGCAAGAAGAGTGGGAGGTTAGAGTTTTTATTCTCCTGGATCTTTCCATTTTAGGCTAAGGCTTGTAAGAACCTGAGTTCCTCCACCTGTTTTCCTAGTAAGAGCTCCTCTCCTCTAAGAGAGCATCTCTCCTCCAGGGCTATAGTTGCAACCCTCCACTCTTTTGATAAACAGTTCCTCCCTTGCATCTTCAAACTCACCAGTGGTAATGGCTCCCAGCAACTGCAAGCCAGAGATGCTATTTCTTATAGTTCTTTTTAATCCTGCCCATATTTTATGAAACTTTCTTTTTTTATTTTATAATGATTTTTAATTTTTCCATTATAACTGGTTTACAGTGTTCTGTCAATTTTCCACTGTACAGCAAGGTGACCCAGTCACACATACATGTATACATTCTTTTTGCTCACATTACAATTACCAGTATGTTTGCATGTGCCATCTTCTACTTGTCTAAACTCCGACTGATACATCATCTCATAGTCACAAAATAGTGCATGCAGCCCCAAGCATCCTATATTCTTTCCTGTAATTAGAGGAGTGAGAGCAGATAGTGTCTGTTGGGCACCACAAAAAAAAGTGTCTGTTAGAAATGGTTTCAATTCTCCCTCTCTCTCTCTCTCTCTCACACACACACACACACATACACACACACACACACAGTGTGATTTCCACAATAGCCAGAGAGATTTTTTTCAAATTCAAATGTAATTCCAATCAGGAACCACAGCTAAAAGCTCTCCCAATTCAGTCAGAGGAAAAGCCAGTGTTCATGATGGCCTATAATGTCCTATGAGATCTACCTCCACCCACCTCTTTCCTAATTTCTCTGTTACTTAGGCACCATCAATCACACAGCCACATGTTCCCTGCTGCTGCTGAAGCATACCAAGTGTGCTGCTCTCTCAGGCTCATTGCTTTTCTTTTCTCTACCTGGAATTTTCTTCCACCAGGTACCTTCCTAACATGTTCCCTCACTACTTTCAGCTTAAATGTCAGCCTTCTTTGATCACCCTAAAAATAATACCTTCATCATACCATCAGCACTCCTTATTCCATTTTTTCCATAGAACTTACTACTTATGAATATATGTGTTTTCCTATACATTTACTTGCATATGCATATGTACATGTATATATAAGCACATACATTCTGTTTCTCTCATGAGAATATGTCCTCCTTAATGCCATAGATTTTATTCTGTATTGTATGCTCGGTGCTTAGAATGGTTCCTGGTACATAGGAGGTACTCCATAAGTTTTTCTGAAATAAATGAATATATGAAAATGAATTGACTATAAATCTGGACAAATGCTCTTTAAAGGTTATTTCCCCCTGGGATTTAGGGAGATGTCTTCATATGAAGGAAGCAGAGTATTTAAACAGCCTACTGAAAAATTTCCCCAGAAAAGGGAAAAGCATCAAGAATTCCTTCAACATTCCTTTCATGAGCCAGCCTGAATGGAGACTTCCATAGGCAGCTAGAGACAAGTTTTATGGATATAGTAAATATATTTTTATTGCTAATAAGCCAGAATATAAGCAGGAATGCTTAATGATACTCTATATACACCAGGAGTGAACTTTCCCCATACTTCATGCCTTGCTGACATGTCAACTACAGCACTTCCCACTTGACTGAGGACCTATTAAAACGATTACCAGGTCATAAACAAGGGTTTTTAAGATGAGTTTGAAACCCTCCTGGTGAGAAAATTTGTTTTGATAGGCATATTGGCCCAGAGAGTGACCTGGGTTTGGATCATTTCCAAATATAAGGCCCTGTTCCCTGGCTTCTTACCTCTTATTCCCCTGATTCCTGAGGACACTTCCAAAGCCAGGTAGAAGGATTGTTTCAAATTTCATTAAAACGCCATACAGTTAGGCCTGAGCAAGTGGAAGACAGTGCTAGAGTGCCCCTAGTTCTGAGTATCCACATTCTGACCATTTGGAGAAGTCGCAGGAAAATAACAAAGTGAAAGTACAGTCTGTTTCTTGTACTCTTGAGGACCTAAAGACAAGATTCTATTAGAACTTCTGGCCATCCTTTAAAACCTTTTTATAGCAATTACCACTACCTGAATCTTGCGCAGTTTTCAAGTTGGTGCAACTTACCTTTCCTTAACTAACTTTGTTCTGACTTCTCACACAGCTTGGGCCCTTCTCTCCTTTCAGGCCCAGCACCCAACTGTTCATTGTCCTCAGGTGGTCTGGGGCTGTCCTAAGGCTCCACAGAGCCAGCACACTCTCCCCCCACAATGTCCATAGTGCTTCTAAATCTCTCATGAGGGCAAAGATTCTATCCCTTTTCTTCTAACTTGGCATTGAGAACATATATTCATACTCTGGTTGTAATCATTTACACAGAATATACATTATTTATAGATCTAATAGATCTAACCAATGAAATAAGTATTGGTCTTTTAAAGAGAAGCCTAATGCAAATGAGCTAAATATTGTGTAAGTTGTTGCTCTGAGGAAAAGGATACCGTTTGGGTTTTTTGTTTTTGTTTTTCCCCTAAGGAAGAAATAAAAGAACACAATGATACAGAAGTCAGCTAGGAAGGTCCTGATTCTCTAAATTTATGACTAAATGAGAAAGTTAGCAATAGCCATTATTATCAGATGTGCTGCTTTCTATCTCCCCTCCCCCAAAGGTGGGATGCTTTGTAAATAGGCCTGACATGTGGAGACATAAAGATGAATGGGCCTGCCAAAGAGATTGACTATGATGTAGCTGAGATCTGACAGCTAGACCAGGTGGCCGCTCTGAGTAGGTGTTCTGACCCTTTAACAGTTTCCACAGGACCTTCTGTGACAACTTCATTACTCATTTACGACACTGAAGAGGAATGTCTTCTTACTCATCTATGGAAATGTTAAACAATTAGCCAATGTGATTTCGAAATAAAGAGATTATTTTTTAGCAGAGGAAGGATAGATAAAAATGTCCTCTCTTATAGCAGAAACCAAGCCTATCTCAGAAAGGAGACAGAAATTTTGTAGAACTTCACTTAATAAGCAATAGTCAAAGTCTGTTGCCGATATGGAGTCTCAGGCCCCATTTGGGGATTTTTCATAGACTCTTTCAGAACATGTAACATGTATAAATCTGATTAGGAAAAGTCCTCCTCTTTGTTTGCATTAGTTTTACTGCTAGCATATCCCCTCCCCCACAAAAGATAATTGAGTAGAAATCAGATGTTGATATTCTACTCATAGAGTCTGGCTGTAATCAATTGCAACTCTTATGGGAAGTAATATTGCTATCAGTTCTTTTTCATTCTGTTCTGACTACCTAGGAGATCTATTTCAGTACTTGGAAAAATACAGACTTAAGTCTTAATGTTGTTCAAAGCAAATTACTATTAGTAGCCAAACAACAGTTGAACTCTCTATTTTGATGATTGTCTACAGTAATTAAGCCATTAAAAACTCTATTATTTTTAATAAGAATGTTGCAAAGTTTGAGAATCCAGTTTTTTTTTCCCCTGAACATAAGCTCACAGTGATATGCTAAAGTCCTTCTAGTACATATTTTTCTTTGTTATCTTTCAAAACACATAGTTATTTAACATGTTAATTTTTTTCTCATGCGATAAAATAGGCTGAGGCTGTGTTAATTATCTGATGCTGTGTTAAAAATTAACTCATAATTTAATGGCTTAAAACAAGAATAAACATTTTTTCTCTCATAGTTTTTGTAGGTCAGAAATTATGTGGGTCAGCTTAGATGGTGATTCTGTTTTGGGGTCTCTCTTATAAGGTTGCAATCAAAGTACTGGCTAGGACTATGGCCACCTGAATGCTTGACTGGGAGATAAGACTTCAATCCAAGATACCTGACTCTCTTAGCTGGCAAATCAATATTTGTTTGCAGGAAGACTTAGTTCTTCACTGCATGGACCTCTTCACTGGTTGTCTTGAATATCCTCCTTAAATAGTTGTTGCCTTTACCCAGAACAAATGGCCCAAGGGAGCATAAGGCAGAAGTGACAGCGCATTTCAAGATCTAGGCTTAAAAGTCACACCGTTGCTCTGTTGGTCACATAAACTCTGACACAAAGTGGGAAGGACTACACTAGGGCAGAAATACGAGGGGGCAAGGAGAGTTGCAAACTGCCATGGCTCCAGGTTGCCACATAGCAATAAGTTGGAACAATGACTTGCACAGTGTAGACACCCCAAAATCTTAGTTGATGATTTTTTTAATAAAGTGAGAAAATGAGAAGCAGAAATTAAAATGTCCAAAAGGACTGACGCTTGAATAACACTAACTTGTCTACCATGTTCTGTAAACAAATAAGAAAATTTTAGACTCAATTATTTGTGTAAGACATTTTTATTTTTTCTTCGTAATATTTTTAAAATGAACAGTTGAGAATGGAATAATTACTTTTCTTAATATATTTAAATATTATGACTGTAGTTTACTCATCTAAAAATGTTAAAAAAAATTTTGAGCAGAGGACTGCTGAAATTAAAATGGTTTTAAAATGGCTATCATAAATTTTTTTGACAATTATCTACAAATTGGGCTCTACATTGTTTTAGTGCCTTTCTTAAGGAGTACAGTGAAAATAATGTACATAAAATTAGCCATGCTGATTAGCCCACTATATGTACATCTCCTTCATTTTATCTTTATAAAATAAACAGTAAAAGTGAATAATACTTTTAAAACCTCAAATGTCACTAAACCTTTTTTCGTTTTTTTCTTTTTCAGCCAACCTGGGAGTTGTGGCCTGTCACAGCTTTGGTGACTCTGGGTGTTTAACCCACTGAGCCGCTGCAGAAACACCATAGATCCTGTTGTGCCACGGCAGGAACTCCTTGACTAAACTTTTAAAATCAAAGATATATGTCTTTCTTCACTTAGCCACTCTCTTCCCAAAAGATCAATGGAATTCTTTACTAGACAAGGGGAAATGATTTTTGAAACCAACTTTCTGCTTCGTTATTTCCCCTTCAAGTCCTTTTATGCTTGGAATTAAGAAAAGTAAAAGTTCTCATTAGAAATCTTAGTTCAAATAAGACATGGGCTTGAAATTTTTGAAGATTTTCAGGGAAGTAAAAAGTTCTCAAGGCACAAGAGCCAACTCTGTTCTTTTGAAAATTAAGCATAATTACTTCACTTGGAGGATTATTTCACAATTCAGTAGATTCACTTCCAGGAAAATTGTCTTGGTGTTAAGCCTAGTTTGGTTTTCTTTTTCTTCTTTATACTAGACTTACTTACAGTAGCTCTCTTTTATTTTGTGAGGCACCCTACAGGGAATGAGAATACTTTGCAAATTAAACACTATTTGAATAAAGTCTGCATGGAAATAAAGGCCTTTATACAGGAAATTATATTTAGCCTCTGCTACTTTCCTTTGTGTCAATGGTGGTGGTCAATTTCAGCATAAATATTAATATTTACTATGAATTTTGTGCTTTGAAATCTCTAATACTGCAAGGGTTTATGAGCCTGTTTATATATAGTATTACTCTATAGTACAATAATCTCCAGTATAGATTCTTCTCTGTGTTTTGTCTGCATTTTGAGATAGTCATCTAGTAATTAGACTCAACTCTGTTCTCTTTGGTTCTTTTGGTTTCTCTTCATAAATCATTCTCCCCAGCCCCTTAAGGCTCTTATTTTTCCTCAGGATCATTCCCTATTTGTTTCTTTCTTTTAAAATTGTTTTGTCTTAAGTAAGTGGTGGCCAGCTTTCAATGGGCTATTTCAGAGGTTCATTGAAAAAAGAAACTTGTATATGTTTTGCTGTTTGCCTGGTTGATATAGATACAAATATATAAATATATTGATCTATAGATAGATGAGATATCCAGAAGAGAAGCAGTATGCAATATCGTAGAAAGAGCAGAGGACTACAAACTAGGAAACCTGTGTTTTAGGTCTAGTGGTTATACTGGGTTGCTATATATAACTGAGGAAATCAGCTAATCACTCTGATCTCTCCTGTCTTCATTTATTCGTTCAAAAAGCACTATGTATACATATCATGGATACACATCTATGCATGTATACACATCACGTATAAGATAAGCTAGGGCTCTGACCTCTTGGAACTTAAATTCTAATGAAGACTGACAATTGTAAAAATAAGCAAGAAATTTAGACTCTTTAGATTTGAAAATTGATTTTAATGAACAAACAAGGTAATTTGTTAGGACTGTATTCGAATATATGGGCAGGAAAACCCCCTCTGAGAAGGCATTATATGGGCTAGAAGGACCCAGGTAGGGGAACAATCAGGGAAAAGTGGAAAAAGAGACAAAAAAAAATTGTGATTTCAGGTGTTTTTGTTGTTTCAGATTATAATTTCATGTATATAAGTATCTCTCTGGCAGGGTCATAGTTTACAAAAAATTTGTAGGCATATATGTATTTTTTAATTTTGGGGCCACACCCACATCATATGGAGGTTCCCAAGCTAGGGGTCAAATCAGACCTGTAGGCGCTGGCCTACACCACAGCCACAGGCACACCTGATCTGAGCCACATCTGCAACCTACACCACAGCTCACGGCAACGCCGGATCTTTAACCCACTGAGTGCGGCCAGGGATTGAACCTGCATCCTCATGGGTACTAGTCAGATTCGTTTCTGCTGAGCCATGATGGGAACCCTGTAGGTGTATATTTTTAGTCATCTTATTCCTACATCTCTGTGGGAGAGATATAGATATTATGTGTGTCCAGATGTAAAACTATGAACTACTTCACCATTATTGGCTAAGAAATACTAGTTCTCCAAAGTCATACAGATTTCTTTATGATTTCACTTTTCAACTTCCTGCTGTTGGAGGCTATTATTTTCCTCTACATATTATATTATACTTTTTCAAGTTTATAGGAAAACTTCATCTGTTTTGAATTGTAGAGAAGAAAGTTACATGTTTGAGGTTGAGAAAGAGTGCTGAAGTGGTTTTTAGAAACTTGAGAACTGGTTCCCACCTACCAGTAAACAGGGTAAGAACTTGGACAGGTTATTTGAATTATTTGGGCCTCAGTTTCTCTATGGGATGGGGACACTGAACTAGATGAGCCAGTTATGAAAAGATTTTAATTCAATTGTCAAAGGAAACCTTTCATGGAATCCCAAAGCCTTCCTTAGTTCTTATGTCTTGTCAATGATAGAAACTGACTTAAGAAAAAAAGATTAAGTGGAATTTAAAAAGGAGATTAAGGAGGTAACTAGTGTTAGAAATATGGCTGATTCCCAAAGACACTAGAAAATAGTAGGATAAGAGTACTATTCCCCCTATAAATTTGCAGCAGTATAATTTTTATACATTATGACCTGAGAAAGGAGCTTTTATAATAAATTACCTAAGAAAATAATGTTTGTAATAGCCCTAAAGTCCATTTTCTTCATTCTGCTTTCCCTTTCTGAAGGACTAGATACCTCTATTATTGCTCAAAGAGTAGTGCCCACATGCTCTACCTGTCTAACCCATGCCCTACCCAGACTTATCACGTGGCTATTCTTTCTCTCACTACCTCACCACACTTAAGTTAATATGTCAAAATTCCAATGAGTTAGCATGGATTGGGCATCTGTTAAGTGCTTGGCATGGACTATGTGTAAAGAAGATTCTGCAGGCTCTAAAATGACTATGTTCTTATTCTTAAAGAGACCTGGTAAAGCCATGAGCATAGTGGGACAAAGACAAAAGAGATACCAGCATTTCGCTGTTCTGAATACAAAATTTCCTAGAACACTCCCAGAAATGTAATAAATTTATCTTTCTTTAAGGTTAATTTTTTTGTCAAATTCTAAGTTTTTAGTCAGTCTCCACTGAAATAATTTTTGCTTATCGTTAGCGAGTCCATAAGGAACTGTTCAAAATGCAATTTTCTCCCTCGGGCCATTCTGTTCCATGTTTATTGTTACATCTTATCATGTCCTCCAAAAAATAAAAATAGAACCTGCTCACTGGCAGGCATGACAAATTAAATTCACCATTTCTTGCCAGTAATCATGAATATTTTTACACATGTGATATCGCCAAAGTAATATCTTTTTTGGCCATGGGGCCATGGTGTTCAAACCTCTTTAAAATATCTATTTTTATTCTCACAGAATTACTTTCAGGGTAGCAGATAGCGAGTTTTAGCATATTGATTTTAGGTATAAATAAGCTGACAAAAGTTAATTGATTTGCCCAGGGCCATGCAACATGTATAGGTTGGGGCTGAGTTTAAAAACCTAGTTTTTTAGCCTCCAGTTTAAAGCATTTTATACTAGAATGAAGATGTCACGCACACATAGTTTACAAGTGGTATGTGGGTTGCAGAACTATCTCAAGCACAGGACAAAGTTCTAGGAAAACCACCAATATAATTGCATTTTGTTTTCTGCTTTAGCTCCTCAGAATAGGTATTCTCTTAGGTACTTCTAATCTATAAAACCTCAGATTTTGTTCCTCCCAGGAAAGTAGTGCCATAATAAGAAAATCTAAAAGGGAAATGTACCCGTTATACATATAGAATACTCTGGAATATAAAGGTCGTTGCTATTAACTCAAAATAATGATTTCAATAATGACCTTTTTAGGAAAGACCCAAATGTGTATAGAGTGTGATTTGGATAATAAAGCCTCAAGATTATTCTGGATCCCAATTCAGTCTTGAGGTTTAACCTCTTACCCCTAAAAATAAAAAGCCAAAACCACAGAAGAGCCAGAGACTAAATCTTTCTTCAGGTCCCTCAGGTGGGGCTACCACCAGCCTAATAATATTTCTCAGAATCACCCTCAGTGTTAAAGACTTCAACATAATTCTAAAGGTAATCCTAGGGAGACAAACTCGGACAATTCCTGTAAGCAAGTGAGCATAGTCAGCCATAGTCCAGTTAACCTAGGGAACCGATTCCAATTCATCTGACCGCAAAGTGTTTCGAGATTGACTAGTTTAATGATACACCTTCCAGGAACTTGGTAAGGTTTGTTTCCTAGTTTTAACATCTTCAAAAGGAGGATATCGAACTAAATAAGCTATAAAATCTGCTTTCAGCTCAAAATTCTAAATTCTTAAATCCCTCCAGAACAGCATCTGTAATGACAAAATAGTGGAGGTGCACAGGGTCTTGAGAATGTCTGGCCCAGTATTTTTCAAACTATAATCCAAAAAAATCTCCCAGAGATCACAGTAATTAGGGAAGTGAAAGATTAAAAAAAAAAAAAACCCTGCGGGTCGCATCTCCTAACCCATGGAATCCTCCCAGTGAAGAAATTCTTGATTTTGTTAATTGTATGCTCTATACTCTGCTTCCTTCCCTGAAGATATAAAGTTTTGGAACAAGTAACTTAGTCCAACACTACTCACAGATGAAAAACTGAGTCCCAGAAAAAAATCTAAGTAGCTTGCCCAAGATGACACAGCTAGTTGATACCAGAATATGAAAAGGAGATCAAAATTAACTTTTTTTTTCTCAGATTTGTGTTTAAAGCAATTTTAACCTCATTGGGTTAGCTTGCTAAATGCACAAGCTGTTATTCCTTCCTAGTATAGCATTGTCTAGTGCTGGAAAATCTTGAGAAGAAAAGGATATGGGAGAGATCTGTGAGTTTTGTTTGTTTATTTTTTGTTTTTTTGTCTTTTTTCCTTTTCTAGGGCTGCTCCCACAGCATATGGAGGTTCCCAGGCTAGCGGTCTAATCGGAGCTGTAGCCACCGGCCTACGCCAGAGCCACAGCAACATGGGATCTGAGCAGCGTCTGCAAACTACACCACAGCTCACGGCAATGCCGGATCCTCAACCCACTGAGTAAGGACAGGGATCGAACCTGCAACCTCATGGTTCCTAATCTGATTCGTTAACCACTGAGCCACCTCGGGAACTCCCCTGAGAGATCCATGTGTTTAAGAGTATGCACTAACTCTTGGCAGATGAAGTAAAGGATTTATTCTGAATTCCAAGAATTAATTTTTAAAAAATATTTCTTAACTATTTCCTTCAATTTGCTGTATAATTATCAAATGGTTAACCTATACTACCAAAATGGAGAGTTCAAATACCTCCTACTGCAAATCTGTACTCTAAAGAAAAGACTGGGAAAACAAAATAAAACACCATAAATAAACAAAATGCTACACTAAAGCCATAAAATACACACTACATTGGTTATTCTTTTCCTTCAAGCTTTGGAGGGCTTGTGAAGATTGTACCTGACCTTTGGAATGAGAAATATGATACCCCAAAAGTTTTATCACATGTTTAAGGGTCAATGGAAAAAAACAAAACTTAACTTTGATATTTTGTTTGTGAATGAATGGAACAATCTTTACTGGTTTTCCTCATAGAAAACTATAATTTAACATTTAAAAAAACAAACATTATTTCTACTTTATTTATGAAGATTCCTAAATAAATGTTTACATTAAAATGTTTACATACAAGCACACAAAGCAGGCTTTGTAATCTTCTGAAACCTTGGGCAGATGAAACTAATATTTTATACAAATACCAATTGCCTTCATTGTTCTTTTCTTTATAGTCTTTTTTTCCCATTTATAATTTTAAGCAAACACTGAGACATCTGGAGCACTTGTGTTTTTATTAGAGTTCTGACAATATACCAGAGAAAGCCTGAAAATTCAAAAAATGTCTCTAGAAAATATATAAAGTATGTAACTGGTTTAAGGACAGATTCTTTCGGCATGCTAAAAAGCTTATTTTTTGCATGGAAAAAGTAACTATAAACTCATTTGAGTTCACAAATATTCTCAGAGAAAATATTTTTAAACTAGTGTGTGTGCGTGCATGTGTGTGTGTGTGTCAAGAATTTATACTTATGATACCCAGTGCTGCCAAGTAAGCTTTTGTTCTTGTGTTTAGCTTTTGCAAATTCCCTTGGTAGTACTCTTGTTCCCTAGACAACTAGATAATGAAAAATATATATTGAGGTTCATATGACACAGAAGGGGCTAGCCTGGGAAATGAACTTTTTCTCACTTGTTCAGCAGTTATTCCTCTGGGATGGAAGCATCTGGCCTAACTGATTAAAGCTGCTTCGCCTGCCTGAAGGCAGTTTATAATCCAATTTCTAATCTAAATCCAGGAATTTCTCCGAGTCAAGAATCAGTGTGCCTCTGCTTGAGAAGAGAGTGCTGAGTTTTATAAAATCCCACTGTTTGTCCTAGGAGTCTCAATAAGGGCCCTACGTGCTCCAGGCACTATGATCTAGGATGGAACTGGTGCTGTGTGTGCATCGAGGCCCAGCCATTGACCGAGTGTGCTGAACCAGCAATTTAATAAATTGCCATCAAGCCACGTGAATGTGTTCCTTAAAAGTCTCACATACACCAAGGCAGCAGCTGCTCTTACATACACTAAGTACATAAAAAGTTATGCTCCCCAGCTTGGTATCAGATGCTGGGCTGAGAGTGGGTAAACCAGTCTTGAGCAAACTACTGGAATGTCTTTGTGAGACTGGCAGCTCTCCACGGGATAAAAAGTGCCTCCATGAGGGTCAGTCTGGCTGAAGCAGGCACATCCCAGGAATTCCTGGCAGTATCTGATGAGAATGAAAAAGGGGAAAAAAAAAAACTTTCCTACGAGCTATGAGTAATTTTCTTAACATTTTAAGCTGACGAATATTTAAAGAACAAAAAATTCTACCCTGGTGCAGACCAATAAATGAGAAGGACAAGGGCTCGGCATTTCCTGGAAATCCTGTCAATTAAAAAAAAAAAAAAAAACCCTAAAAAACAGAACCAAAACAGTTATCAATCTCTCACTTGTATGAAAAGTGCCATCAGAATTTAATAGAAGATTTTAAGTGAGAAGTTTTAGTTCAAATGTTTGTTAAAAAGTACCTTTACAGAGAGAAATTGCCCTGTTATATCTGAATGCTAAATGTGACCTTTAAAATTTTTTTTTAATACAAAATTCTGCCTGAGTCATCAAAGTCTAGGAAGCAAATGAAAGAATTCCTCTTTCTTGCATTTTTTAATGGTTTTTTGTTGTTGTTTTCTGATTCCTGTGTAACCTGTGTTTTGGTTAAGATCTCAGAATTGGCTTCAATTCTCTGTTAAAAGAGAACAGGGATATCTCTGATTTGGTGGGGGGGAAACTTCCCACTTAGAGAAAAATGATAAAGTTCTGGGCGATTCTTTGTCTCATGTGTCCTTACTATGTCAGTTCTAATCCATTTCACTGTATGGACTCATCAAATTCTCAACTTAAAAAAAAAAAAAATCTGAAAAGTGTTGCTATTAAGAAAAAAGAAAAATTAGAGTCAAAATTCCTTCTATCATCTTAGCCAAGATCCTTATTCCTTGTAAAAAGCAGAGTTTCCTATCGGACTTAAATTTTTCTTATTCTCATTATGGAGGGGACACAAAATATTCCTTTTTGGGGGTTTTCTACATGCTTTCATGAAAATATTTACTGCACATTAGGGCAACACAGGCTGTGGCATCAATGAATTGTAGTAGATGATGTGTGTTAGATAAAAGGCAAATTAATAGACTCCCTTTTCTGCTAGGTAACTTTGACGTTGAAGGAAATTAAGGCTGAAAACAGATAATGGTGAACTACCAGGTGAAAACGTAAACAGGTTAGAAAAGAAGTCCAGTTGTGGAAATAATGTTGCAGTTCAGTAAGTAGAGTGAAATAGTTTCCCATAACCTCTTCACCATCTTAATCAACAATAATTCTTCATGTGAATAAATGTGTGCATGTTTTAAATTCATATTTTCTAAAGTTATTATCACAGTATGTGTGTATATAGGTGTGTGTATTAGTAGTATTAATTTTCATTTTATGCCATCAAATGAAACATGCCACAATCTACTTAACCAGTTCCCTATTTTTGGACATTTGGATTGTTTTCAGATTTTAATTTTATAAAATTCTACTGTGAACTTCATGCTTAGAAGGATGCTTATAAGTAGGATTATTGAGCTTGTGAGTGTGATTACACACATGCTTCTTACTACCTATTGCCAAAGCACTTTCCAAGGGTTGTGCTGCTCTGTTGCTGGTGATATAAGACTACAAATTCTTACACAAAGCCTTTTTTTGACCTTGCTGGCAATCAAATAAATAATTCAATGAATGTGACCCATTACATTAGTTATTTACACTCAGAAATAAGTTAAAGACTTTGTGTTTTGAAACTCTCAGCCTGTCATTTTTTCTGGCATCGTGAGATATTTTTATTCATTAATTTATACATTAATCCAATTTAAAAAGTCATTTTTTGAGACCTTCTGCAAAAAGCTGTGATGCTAGATATGCTCTAGTAAAAATAGAGCATTGAATATATAGTAGAGGCATAGAGAGATTTAGATTTTGGGATACAGGGGATCAAATTCTTAGTGCAGTCTAAGAATTTGTCTCCAGTGAGTGAGATGAATGAAACAAATTATTACACTATTAATCATTTTAATATAATTGTTATGTAAGCAATGATGTACTAAGATATGCTGAAAAAATAAAACAAGTTACACTTAACATGGTGTGGGTGCACAGTTTAGTTTCCCTGAGAGAATTATCTTTAACGCTGAAGAATGAGGAGAAATTCATCATGTTGAGGGCAAATAGGTGGAAGCAGCAGGTTAAACATGAGTTGTTGCTATAATAGAACCTGGAGATTCAAACAATCAAAATTGATCCCCTAGGGTGAAGCACTAGTGAGAAAGTGGGAGATTTTCAGGATATAAGGCCTGCAAGGAGAGCTAGGAAGAGGTCAACTCAGGGCTTCAGAACCACAATAAGGACTATTTGTTTGATGTTAACTCCTACAGAATTATCAACTATGAGCTGGAGGAAGGTATAAAAGAGTTTTAAGTGGCAGAGCAATGAGATTAGATTTGCCTTTGTAAAAAAGTTTTACTTTTTTTCATTTTTAAAAATTGTATTCAAGTATAGTTGATTTACAATATTGTGATAATTTCTGGTGTACAACAAATTTATTCAGTTATACATGTACAAAAAGTTTTCTAATAACTATGGAGAATAAACTGGAAGTGGGGGGGGGGGGTGAAATTATACCATTTAGGAGATTCTTAAAATCAGGATAAGAAATGTTGGTAGCTTGGGGTAGGGAAATAGCAGCAGGTATAGAGAAAAACTGACAGATTTAAGGTCTATATTGGAAGATTCTTAACAAGGCGCTAGTGGTTGGGTAAATGTGGAGAAGAGAGAGGTCATAAAGCTGGGACCCAGGTGTCTGGCATGAGCAAGCAACTAAATACTGGTGATGGGAATCAAAGTGGAAATCCTAAGAATATTATTAGACCATTTAATTAGAGCAGATGTCCTGATAGTTGAAAACACATGTTAGAGACTCAGGAAAGGTCTTCTGGGTGGAAGATGTAAGTTTGTAATTGTAAATGAAGCCGTGGCAGTAGATGAAGATCAACTGGGAGGAAACGCGGAAAGAGATGAAAAAAGGTGGTGATGCAAATTCCTGAAGAATTCAAATACTTATCCATCAGGTTTAAATGTAAGATCCCCCAAAAGATACTGAGAAGAAGTTGAGAAGAAGCCTATTCAAAAGGCAGCCAAGAGAGAACAAATCTCAGATCTACCTCTGCAAAGGCAAGGGAGTTGGGATTGTTCTAAGGTAAGCAGAGTGGTCTTAGGTGTGGGGAAAGGTGATTGTCAGCAGGGAAAATGCTGAGGTAATCCCGGGTTCTGGGCAGGCGCATCTCAGTTCCTGTTTCTGCACTTCCAAGATGGAGAAGCTTGGCTTGATCCGAGGGGGCAGTTTTCTGGCCCAACTCCAGTCCTCTGCCGTCTTGTAGGACATCTGCACAGGCCTAGTTTTAAGGTGAGTGTCCCTAACAAGACTTCGTCCCTCAGACTGGGAAGAAGCTGACTCCGTGTTCCTGTAAAACAAGTGGGCTTCATGGAGCTGGGAAGGTACGCAATTAATGAGAGGAAAGAAGAAAGAAAAAAAACAATAACTAAAGCAATCTTAACCACTGAGGATAGTTTGCAATCAAAGGGATTTTAATAAACTGTTGTCTTATGTGTTGTTCTGTAAGACAAGCTTAAGAATTTCAGTTTTTATCAGCTTCTGTTAATTCTATGAGGAATAGTTTCACAAATACTATTTTAAAATATCTTATTTATCATTTGCAGGATTAATTTATACCTGTAAATTGTGATTGATGAAAAGTTTGGAATATTAGGCAATGCCAAGATCTATTTATAAAATTTCCTCACATACCCTGTTACAAGACAAGGGCTTTGTGTTCTCAGGGTTAATTATATATACAATGTATCTTATATGCAATACATTTACCCATTTCTAAATAGGTAAAATGAAAGTATAGAGTCTGACTTAGCCAGGCCCACTACTCAAGGGCTTAATTTTCATACTTAGCTTCCTGCCATTTCATGTTGATAATACTAAAAACCCCATTTCCAGTGTGAATAATATTTATTTAATTGTAAAATTTTCAGGTTCAAACTACATTCAAGTATACGTTTGTTTAACATGTTAATCAGTCAATTAGGTTAATTCCAATTTAACATATAAGGTACACTTTTGATCCAAATAGATAATCTGTTCTACTTCCTGGGTTCGCAAAGGAGACCAGATACTTTACTATTTTTCCTGTGGGTGTCATTTTAGTTTCTTTTCTTTAAAGCATATTTGTATGATGGATTGTATCTAGCAAGCCTATTTCACCTCTTTCTTAACCCAACTCTTTCTTTCCTGGGCTTCTTTTTGCCTGAACAAATTCCTTTCAGAGCCTCATTTTCGAGAATTTTCTGGCTCAACTGCTTCTGAGAAACCAATGTTTGTCTTTTAAGATACCCCAGCAGCCCTTCCATATTTATCAACTCCATCTGTTTTCTATTCTAGTTCCTCTAAGCTCCTTTTTTACTTGTCAGCCCTAATCATTCCCCTGCCACTGTCCCCTCCCTAATCTTAGTTTATCTGGGCTTCCCAAGAGACAACTGCCAATGTAAGTCATTTGGCAGGATTGTTCCCTTCTCTGTGAAATGGTCACGACAGTATTTGTAAGCCTGTTTCACAATGAATCATTTTTATTTTTTATATGAAGTGAAAAAAAAATGTGACGGCATGTTCCAAAATACGCATCTAAATATAGCACTTTTCACCATACTGGGCAAGTGAATTTCCAAAGATCACAGCCAACACAAATTACAGATATCTTACTTGTACTTTGGCTTTTTGCTTTCTAATTACAGATTATGGAAGTAAAGAAATCATTTTTTATATCTTATCAGTCTCTTCTTAGAGAAAATGATAGATGCAGAGTATATTCAGAATTGAAATGTAAATGTTAAGACGTTATGTCAAGGTTAAAACTATTTACCAGATGAGTAAAAAATAACACATTTTTATGTGGTGAACCACTTAACTAGAACTGTATAATTCTACATTATTTGCTCTTTTTTCTTTTTTAAAAAGAAGCCAAACATCTCTAGAACAAACATTTTCCCTGTGTCGATTGGATTTAGAGTGCCAACAAAGTTTTGTTTCTTTTCTTTAAAGCATATTTATTTTTAAATCTTTCAATCCACTATTGCAAACAGATGTGCTTTTTTTCCTTCAAATGGAAGAAAATAAATAACCAAGGTTGCAATTCCCTTTAAATACTTTTTTAAAAAAGAAAGAGGAAGGAAAAACAATTGGAGTTTTATTTCAGAATTCTGCTCTGTGCCAAACATCCAATCTGTAAAACATTTTACCCTTTTGGTTTGGGAATGGGGAAAGACATCTGTGTGTGAGGCATCAATCTGTTTTTATGAAACGCAATTCTAGTTCACGGAGCTTTGATCCGAGGAGTGATAAACACACTACTCTGAGGCTTCTATTTAAAAGGCAGAAATATTGACAGTCTAAATCCTTAACACCTTAAGATGAACTTTTATCCAAATAAAAATAATGATAGCTACTATTAATGGAAACTTACAAAGTTCCAAACTGTAAGCAAACTAATACATGTGTGTTATCTCAGTATTTCCTTTTGAAGATCAATGCCAATATTATCTGCATTTTACAGATGAGAAAGTGGAGAAGGAAATGATTGTACATTTTGTATAAATCACTTGGCTAGAGTTACAACCAAGTATAAGATCCTCTTCTGTCTCTTATTCCAGGCATCTTTCTTCTAAAATGAGCTGCCTCCATCAAGTAAAGTACACACTGGAGTAAAAAGGTGAACCTAATGTAAGTTAGATTAGATTGTAGCAATAAACTTTCCTTTAGGGTCAGCTGGGGAATCAACTAGAGAAAGAGAAAGACTGGAATCTCTCTACTGTATCTTCAGGGGACCAGGCACTACCTTATATACTTACCTAAAAAAGCTTTTTTTATTGAACAGAAACAACGGTAAAACAGACATCTCCTTGGCCTCCATTCAGTAGTCACTTATTATAAATAAAGAGAGGTCTTCTATCATCCAAGTTCAACAGATAAAATGATCTATGGTCCAATAGTTCTCTTCTTCGGACTTGGCTTAAAGCTATGAAATGTTGTTCTTTAATAGTCAAGCAAGCATTGTTTCACATTTAAATCAGTCCTTTCTCTTTAAGAGCTCTAAGCACTTTGCAGACCTCATCTCATCTTCTCGACACCTTTATGTAGAGGAAATGAACTTAACCTTTTCAGGCCTCAGTGTGAGTCAGTAAGTTTGCATTTTTACATTTCTACTTAATTTTCCATGCATCTTCCCAGAAACTAAAGTAAGAGTCCCAGGATCCCATTTTGGCTTCCCCTCTAACCTTGGTGACTGTGGACAGCCCCTTAGCTGCCCTTGGCTACAGTTCCCTCGTATGCAACGAGGATATAGGCTAGGTAAGCATGGAGTTCCCTTCAAGATTTACCATTCTGGGCGTCTAAGCTAGTGGAATACCTGTGGGATTTGGTGGAAGAATTATCTTCAAGTCTAAAGAAACTTTGGGCTCTATCTGTCTCCTCAGCCATTGCAGTTGCCTTTGCATTTCTCCCATAGCCAGACTTTATCACATAGCAAGGTTCTCCAAGGTCACTGGCAGGACTACAGCTCAGCGAGTTAAAACTGGAAAAGAAGAGCGAAAAATAGGTGGAGCTAAGAAAAAAAAAGAGCAAGTGTTTTGGGGGAGGCAATGGAAAAGTGGGGTGGGAGGAAGAGAGAAGAGATGGAGGAAGACAGGAAAGACAGAAAGACAGGAAGATAGTAAGGACAATGCTGCTAAAATTGTGTTTTTCCTCTGTCATTATTATAATAATTCCATTGTTACATTGGAGAGGTGGTGGCATTGATTTAATAGAAAGAGATAGGTTTTGGAGTTAGACTACACTTGGCTTGGTGTTCTGACTCTTCCACTAATGATCATTATAATGTCCCTAGGCAACTCTCTCACACTTAGCTTAATTTTAATTACAAAACACAGATAGCATCTCCCTTCCAAAGTGTCTGTGATTCATAATATAAATTACCATTCCAGAACAAGGATACAATATCATTAGTTTTAAGTGATATGTGACAACTAGCCTTCATCTACCAGCATCGATATTAATTACACCCAATAAAAAGCACACAAAGCATGCTTTATATCTCTTAGAATAACACTGGTTCCTTCATCCTTGTCTGTCCCATATACCAGCCATTCATTTCTCATGTACAAGTGCTAATGGCCATGGTCCTTATATTTTGCAGATATCTCTCCCTGTTCACTGTATCACTCCCTACTGGCAGATGAAACTATACAGCATAAGGACATCATGGAGATTCTGCTGGCTTTCTCTTATTAGGATTTTCTTTGTCTCTACACACACAGAATATTGAATGCTTTTTCAAGGCCATGATCTTCAGATAATATGAAAACTCCATGGCCTGTGTATCTACCAACTTACTCATCTGTGCACAAGTGATTCCCACTTTAATTAACCCCCATGACTGCTCTGTGTGTTCTAGAAGAAGATAAACATTAGAAAAACAAGCATTTCCAGCTTAGATCTCTAGAGGGGCAGTGAGACCTATTGGAAGATAAATTGCACAGTAAGGCTCTGCATTTTTAGATGAAGAATATAAATGACTGTTAAGAAAAATGATATACAGGCATCCTGTTCAAAATTAGTATGTACCATCTCTTCATGAACTGAACCACTCCACTTGTAGTATTTCTTTTTTCCTAGATTTCCTTGTAACAACATTCAACTGGTAAAAATTACTGAGCTAACAGGGGGGCTGATTATGTCACAAAGGAAAAGGTAAGGTTTAACAATACATGACCTTTGCTCTCAAGAAACATTGGTCTATTTAAAAGCCTTCAAGTGATGGATTTCCCATCACGGCTCAGTGGAAACAAATCTGACTGCTACCCATGAGGACACAGGTTCAATCCTTGACCTTGCTCAGTGGGTTAAGGATCTGGTGTTGCCATGAGCTGTGGTGTAGGCTGCAGACATAGCTCAGATCTGGCATTGCTGTGGCTGTGGTGCAGGCCAGCAGCTGCAGCTCTGATTCCACCCCTAGCCTGGGAACCTCCATATGCCATGTGTACCGCCCTTAAAAAAAAAAAAAAAAAAGCCTTCAAATGATTTAATTCTTCTATTGTGTAACAGTAGACACCATTTAGTTCATACCTACGGGGTCAGCCCTAAGATTTCTTATAGGCCCATCTACTCATGTCACTAAGGTAGATGACAGGAATAGTCTAGTACAACACAGTTTGATAGAAATATAGAAGAGGATAGAAAAAAATCATATAGGTAATCTTTAAATTTTTCAGTAGACATAAAAATGTTTTTAAAGCAAATAAAATTATTTTTAAAACTATATTTAACCCAAGGTATTTAAAATATCATTTCAGCATATATCAATATAAAATGTATTTACATTTTGCTTTGTACTCAGTTTTCAAAATCTAACGTCTATTTTTCATATGTATAGCATATCACAACTTGGAGTAGCCACATTTCAAGTACTCAGAGCCACGTGTAACTAGTGGCTCTCTACTGACAACACAGCTCTAGTATTTCCTCTGAGTTGCAAAGTAGTTTTTTCATTTCCATTATGTAGCCATACTCAACTGTTCCCCTCTTCTTTTACCCTTACACTCAAATCTCCATTATTTTAGGGAACAAAAAATATGTGTCTACATCTGATGATGGCAGGGACAACAAAGTAGGGCTCAGTTTCCTTGAATTTAGGCTCGATTTTAACTGGTAAGCCACCATGCTTTGATATGTTTTACTAGCTGTATTTAGAAAAGTTTAAAATTCAGGGTAGAAGAACCATAATGACAAACACAGAATTATAGACCTGGACAGGAAATGTCAGTGGGTGCTGTTAAGTTACTGAAAGAACATCCAGAGTTTAGGAAAGCAGAGAATATAATTGTTGTGCCCATAGCAGCATCTCGCTGGGGAATGCCCATCTCATTACCTTTCAAGACCAGCAACAATGGCACTCTCACATTTATAACACATTGCTTTTGATGAGAATGTGGGACAGTGTCTTCAATTAAAATACATCACAATAATTGACTAGGAAATAGACTATCTACATAATTTTTAATACATTTCTCTGGCTAGTCCTGTTCTTCCTCATAAGGCCAATTTGAATCGCTAACATAGATATCATAGCTTAAGAATGGAAAAAATAAAAATCATTATTAAAAAAATCAAATATTGATAAATTCCAAAAAAAAGAGAAAAAATCATGGTTACCAGAGGGGACAGGTGAGGAGGGGGGGTGGCTTGGGATGGATGGACTGAGGTTTCGGATTGGCATATGTACACTGTGGTATATGGGATGCTTGACCAACAGGGACCTGCTGTACAGCACAGAGAAACCTACTCATTATTCTGTGATAATCTATGTGGAAAAAGAATCTGAAAGAGTTTGGAGATGTGTATATAAATGACTGAATCACTTTTTTGTACAGCAGAAATTATCACAACCTTGTAAATCAACATACTTCAATAAAACTTAAAAAAGAATGGTGAAAATGTAGTATATGAACATTGACAATATCACCATTTGTCAAGAACTGTGAAGAGTCTGAGAATTTACTTTGCTTCCAAGCTACTAAGCTAGTTTGCCATAGTTTCATAGATGCTAGCAGAAGTCATGAGACCCTGGGTCAGAGTCCAAGGACTTTATTATAACTTATTACACACTTTCTTCAGTTCCTTTTGTCTCCCAAGTTCCATGAGGTGATGGTCAAGTGGATGCTGTGCTCACAATGAGTACACATTACATTACAGCTTAAGAAGTTCAGGTTAGGGAAATCTCAGTATTCCAAAAGATCTCTTAGTAAATCTATCCAACCTTAACCCTGGAAGGAAACATTATCTTTATTATCCTGGACAGCAAACAAATCTTTCCTCTGTCCTGGACGGAGATACTTTCTCCATCTTCCAAGGCTCTGTACCCATGGAAAAATCCTTGAAAACGGGGTTCCTGTTGTGGCTCAGTGGGTTAGGAACCCGACTAGTATCCACAAGGATGCGAGTTCGATCCCTGGCCTCGTTCAGTGGGTTAAGGATCTGGTGTCACCGTGAGCTGTGGTGTAGGTCACAGACACAGCTCGGATCTGACATGGCTGTGGCTGTGGCATAAGCTGGCAGCTCCGATTTGGCCCCTAATCTGGGAACTTCCATATGCTGCACAAATGGCCCTAAAAAGACAAAAAAAAAATAATAATAAATAAATTTAAAAAAATCCTTGAAAAGACACTTAGGAACAAAAGCTATCAATGATTTATTCAGAAAATGTACAGAAGCAAGAAAAACCCATGGAAAAATGTCTCATAGCACTCTTACATTAAAACCCCTCACTGGCTCTTTATTATCCGTTGGAGGGATTTTCCTTCACTCATATTCATCAATATTTACTTATCGATTTTTATTAGACTTGAATGATTATCTGACATTTGCAAAAACTAAGATCTCATAGATATAAAAAGACAAAAAGTAATCAAAATAAAAATTAAGAGGATAATTCTGGTCATTCCCACAATTAAGGATTTTGAGGAATTTATGGATCTTTTTATGAGATCTCAGTTTCCTCCAATCTCTGACCATCCTAAAATCTCTCTTTTCAGAGTTGAGGTTTTACTTATTATTATATTTCCTTACTGTATGCCCTGACTGAGGTTCAGAAAATACGTTAATCTCTCATACACAAAACATTATTTCACATTCCTCTTTATACTTTTCTAACAGCAAATGATAACAAATACTAAAGTGGCTTTTAATATCAAATTTATTTTATAAAACCTATCTGGGTTGTACAAACTCATTCAAACCTTCATGTGTATGTAAGTTATATTTAAATACATAAACAGCTATTTGTGTGAATGGTAGTATTCATTACCCTATATAGAATCTACAACTTTTTATTTATTTTTTATTTTTTTTTCTTTTTTAGAATCTACAACTTTTTAAACAGCTGTGCAGAGAGCAGCATAGTTTAGGATAGCAAAAGATGTTGGAAACCACATCCAATTGAAGCTGTTGTGAGAATATAGGTCAGTGAGAGGCCATTCTTTAAAATGTATTCAGAAGGCAGTCCTAGAACTATTGCCCAACTAGGACCCACTTTGGAAGATGAGCCAACTTGTGCTGTACTCTGTGATTTGTGGAGACCTCAGAAGGGCCCAGGTTTGGCTCACTTTTCAGCTGACCATACAGAAGATTTGGGAGTAGACTGTCACAAGGAACAGCCCTACCCACTGAGTGAATCATAGACTATTTCTTGCAGCTCTTTGGTGTTTTTGAATGACTTAGTCATCAAAATCCTGACTCTTGAGAAAATCAGTTCCCAAAGCTCGCATAGACTGTACTTCTTTGATAGATTGATAATTTTTTGCTGTAATACAAAATAATCAACCAGCATTTTTAAAGTCACTATTGGTGACCACATGGTATACATGAAAGAATATTGGATGAAAATCAGCTGTCAAAGTATGTCTTACTTTTGACACTGTTTAGCTTGGGCCACTAGTCACTGATGTTGTCTTGTTTCTCACTTATAGCATGTCCTAATGGGGAAGAGGGGCTGTGATTCAGGGACCTCTAAAGTCTTTTTAGTCTTACCTTTGTGGACTTCTATCACATTTAAGATCTAGCCTTATAAATTGTGTTCTGGGAGGAACATATCTTGATGGCTTCCAGTTTCTACTGCTATTGCTACCTTATGAAATAAGATGCTTATTGTCCCCATTCAGAAAGCATCATGTGCAGAGCTAAGAAAACGTGTGTGGTCATTTGTCAGCCTGGGTATCTCCTCCATGACACTTGGATTACACAACTAGTTTTTTTTGGGGGGGTGATTCAAGCTCTCAGGGTCATCCTCCTGGGTGATATGTCATATGATAATATGAAGCATGAGGCAGATATTGTCAGTTTAACCAGAAGGTAAAGGAAAAATACAATCACCTTCCATTCCACTCATTCTGAATCTTCTCATAGCATCAAAGAGAAGCACAGAGATAGATTTCTTACAATTTTTTCCCTGACAGTGTGGGATACCTCAGTTAGATGAATAATACATGCACTTGCAAGAAACACAATTTTAAAAGAATCTGGCATTTACAAAGAAGCTTTACTGGTGGAAAGAGTAAAGGCTTTGAATATTCTGTCAGTTTGAAAAGAGGTTCTGTGTCACCCTATCAGGTCACACAAACCATCTGATCAACTGCCACTTGAAAGCATTTATTAAAATCAGAATAGGAAAATATCAATTTGAGGAATGGAAAAAGGCTAAAGGATTTATGTTTAAACCTCCAAGAATATAAAAGAGTGAGAAGGTTTCTGTTTCTAGAATGAAATACAATATGAAATTTGGTTTTGATTGAATAGGGGAAGTAGAAATCCTAAAACAGCGATTTTTTTTAAAAGTCTTAAGATTTCACTTCCAGGAAAGTGGAATAGATGTACTTTTCCCTATTCCTTCAACTAAATACAACTAAAATCTCTAGGCATTTTAGATATATATAAATATAAATGTAAATATGACTAGGAATAAGGCAGATTAGCAAAATGGAAAAATTATTTGGCAATAGCTGCTCTATTCTAGCCAAATAACACAGAAAAAAATGTTGCCTCACCCCTACCTATGTAGCAAAGGCTGAGTGAGAAACTTAGACTCCATTCTTTCCTGTCTATAGTAAGATAGTCCCCATACCCCGACCAGGGTCATGTCCAAGAGATAATATAGGACCTGGGACTTCCATGGCCCTTACCAGTGATAGTGAGGCCAGTCCCCATCCCAATGTTGTGAAGACCATATGGTAAGCTTGGAGCTGACCTAAGCCAACATGAGGTGCTGCTCTTCATTCCTCACTGGGGTGAATCAGAGCAAGCCCAGTTGAGACTGAGGACCTTCACTGTCATACAGTGGTAAATGAGGCCACTAACACTTTGATGTTAGAAGAAATAGGGGGCTGGAACTCCCATACCCACCTGGCAGTAATGAAGTTTCCCCATATCAGGTGGCAGTGAAGTCTGACTAGGGAACCTGGGTTTCTGCCTTCTCCTGGCAGTAAAGAGGCAGACACTGAAACAGTGTCAGAGAAATCCAGCTAAAGTGAAAGGTCAAAATAAGATCCAGAGTATAATAACATAAAATTAATAAGGACCACAGTCTCATAACTTAAATAATAAGATAAGAGTCTGCTCATTTAAAAGTTTCAATGAAATTTCTGCATTTCAAAAAACAAATCATATCAAAAACCAGAACATTCTCAAACTGATAAAAGATAATACATGCATGCCAACACCAAGATATCAAAGATGTTAGAATTATCTGACAAAAATTTCAATATCAGCCACAATGAAAATGCTTTAATAAGAAATTACAAGCAGGCATGAAACAAATTTAAAAATGGAAAATAGCAAAGAAATAGAATAAAAATAAATAGAAAATAAATAGAAAAAAAAATAGAGAATAGCAAAGAAATAGAATAGTTTTAATAAAGACATATAAGGAATAAAGAACAAGATGGAAATTTTAGGACTGAAAATGACAGCAAACAAAATACTCAGTTGAAGGGCTTAATGGCAGAATGGTGGGCAGAAGAAAGAATCAGTGAACTGGAATACAGAACAGTAGAAATTATTCAACATAAAGAAAATAGAATGGAGAAAAATAAAGCTCCTTGGTGACCTGTAGGACCATAGTGAATAATTTAACACTTATGTTATTAGAGTCCTAAAAACAGAGGAGAAAAAAGGTGGGACTGAAAAAGTACTCAAATAAATAATGGCTGAAAACTTGACAAGAGATATAAATTTACAGATTAAAAATGCTAAGCAAACACCCATAGGACAATCTCAAGGACATTCACACCAAGACATATCATAATTAACCTTCTGAAAACTAAAAACAAAGTAAAAATTGTGAAAACATCCAGAGAGAAACACCACCATTCCTAAGTGGAAAACAAATGCAAATTAAATGAAATCAGATTTCCTCTCACATACCGTGAAGGCTAGAAGGGATTGTCCCAGTATTAGCTGCTGAAAGAAAAGAACTGTCACCCTGTAATCCTATACTGAATGAATATATTCATCTGAAATAAAGGGGTAATGTCTTAGATGAAGGAAAGCTGAGGGAATTTGTCATTAACAGATCAGACTAAAAACATAGCTAAAGGAAGTTTTCTAAACAAAATGAAAGGAATAAAAGAAGGAACTTCTGAATACTGGTAAAAAAGAAAGAACACTGTAGCAAAAATGTGGGTAAGTGCAATAGGTGCTTCTTCTCTTCATCTTTCTAGATTAGAATTGATGATTAAAACAAAAATTATGGAGTTCTCACCCTGGCACAGTGGGTTAAGAATCTGACTGCAGTAGTGGGGTCACTGTGGAAGTGTGGGCTCCCATGGAATAGTGGGTTAAGGAATCAAGGGTTGCTGCAGCTATAGCTCAGATTCAATCCCTGGCCCAGGAATTTCCATATGCTGTGAGTGCAGACATAAAAGGAAAAAGAAAAAGGTAAGCAAAAATTATAGCACTAATGTGGTTCTTAAAGTATGTAGAGGAAATATTTGACAAGTATATTATCGTGAGAGATAGTAAATATAAGTGGAATTAAAGTATCTATACTAGAACTGGCAAAAAATAACACCAGTAAATTATAGTATTTTGTATATAAAACATAATACCTACAAATATCCCTAAAATAGCTATACAAAGAGTTACTCTGAAAAATATTAACAAATCAAAATGGAATTCTGAAATATATTCAGCTATCCCACAGGAAGATAGAAAACAAAATCAGAGAAACAAACATAAAACAGAAAACACAGAGCACAAAATATACTTTCTAAAAAAATTCATTTGAAATACAATGATAGAGACAGGTTGAAAGTCAATAGAAAATTAATCAAAAGAAAGTATTGTTTTTTTAAATAAGGTAGACTTCAGAACAGAGAAAATTATGAGAGACAGAGTGATAAAGATTAACAGGAAAAATTCCAAGTAGTTGGAAACTAAAGAACACACTTCTAAATAATCCATAGATCAAAGAGGAAATCTTAAGGGAAAAAAATACACTGAACTGAATAAAAATGAAAATATAACATGCAAAATTTATAGGATACAACTAAAACAATGCTGAGAAGGAAATTTATAGTATGAAAGGCAGTACATTAGAATGAGTCTCATTTCAATAATATAAGCTTCCATGTCAATATCCTAGGGAAAAAAAAGATCAGCACAAACCAAAAACAAGCATAAGAAAGGAAATAGTAAAAAATAAGAGCAGAAATAAAAGAAATTGCAAACAGGAAAAATACTGTAAAAATCAATAAGCAAAGAGCTAGTTATTTGCAAAGGTCATGAAAGCAAATGACAAACCTCTAGCAAGACTGGTAAAGACAAAAGTGAGAAGACATAAATTACTCATATCAGGAGTGAAACTGGGATATTACTATAGACCGTATAGACATCAAAAGGAAATAAAAGAATAGTACAAAAAACCCTACACACATAAATTTGGCACCTTAGATGAAGTCATTTCTTCAGAAATACAAACTACTACAACTCATTCAGTAAGATGTAGATCACTTGTGTAGGCCCTCAAAATGGCTGGACATTACCTTATATTTAGTATAAGATTACTCAAGTAAATGGCATAGATTATTTATGGAAAGATAGGGGACTTGCTGCTATATATTTCTTCCATGATGTTGTAAGGTGCTTTTTCATAGAAAATGGGTCTCTTGTTCAATCAATATATTTTGAGTCTTATTTTTGTTTGTTTTTTGCTTTTTTTAGGGCTGCTCCTGGAGCATATGGAAGTTCCCAGGCTAGGGGTCAAATTCTAGCTACAGCTTCCGGCCTGTATACCACAGCCACAGCAATATGGGATCCGAGCTGCATCTGCAACCTATACCACAGCTTGCAGCAGTGCCGGATCCTTAACCTACTGAGTGAGGCCAGGGATCGAACCCGCATCCTCATGGTTCCCAGTCAGATTCATTAACCACTGAGCCACAAAGGGAACTCCCAAGGCTATTGTTAATAGATTTATTAGGTCCTCTTGGCTGCCATAATGATGAAACTGCCCTTTTCAATAATTATACTTATGTAACTTTATTATTTTTTTCTGTTTTTAAAATTTTTATTGGAGTATAGTTGATTTACAAGGTTGTGATACTCTCTGCTGTACAACAGAATGATTCAGTTATACATATACACACATTCATTCTTTTTCAGATTCTTTCCCCATACTGATTAACACAGAATTTTGAGTAGAGTTCCCTGAGCAATATAGCAAGTCCCTGTTGGCCAATACCGAAATCCCAAATCTCCAGTCTATCCCTCCCCACTTCCACCTGTCCACTTTGGTAACTATAAGTTTGTTTTCAAAGTCTATGAGTCTATTCCTGTTCTGCAGTAAGTTCATTTATATCCTTTTTTAGATTCCACATGTAGGTGATATCATGTGATGTTTCTTTTTCACTGTCTAACTTCACTTAATAATCTCTAGGTCCATCCATGTTGCTGCAAATGGCATTATTTCATTATTTTTTATGGCTGAGTAATATCCCACCTTATGTAAGTACCACACCTTCTTTATACAGCACATATATGGATCTTGTTTTTGTATCCTTTCAACCAGTCTGTATCTTTTGGTTGGATCTTTTGGTCCATTTATATTTGAGGTAATTATTGATATGCATGTTCTTTTTTTTATTTCCCCAATATATTATTTTTTTCTACTTTACAGCATGGCGACCCATGTACACATACATGTATACATTCTTTTTTCTCGCATTAGCATGCTTCATCATAAGTGACTAGACACAGTTCCCAGTGCTACACAGCAGGAACTCATTGCTAATCCATTCCAAAGGCAATAGTCTGCATCTGATAACCCCAAGCTCCCAATCCATCCCACTCCCTCCCCCAATAAATACATATCTTTCAATAATCACCTTAAATGTCAATGGACTGAATGCTCCAATCAAAAGACACAGAATGGCAGATTGAATAAAAAAACAAAAACCTTCAATCTGCTACCTACAAGAAACTCACCTGAGGGCAAAGGACACATATAGATTGAATGTGAAGGTATGGGAAAAGATATTTCATGCCAATGGACAAAACATGAAAGCAGGAGTTGCAATACTCATATCAGACAAAGGAGATATGTATGTTCTGATTGCCATTTTATTAATTGTTTTGGATTTGTTTTTATTGGTCTTTTTTCTCCCTTTTTTCTTTTGTTCTTTTGTAGTTTGATGACTATCTTTAGTGTTGTGTTTGGATTGCTTTTCTTATTTGTGTGTATATCTATTATAGATTTTTGGTTTGTGGTTACCATGAGCTTTTGATATAGGAGTCTATATGTACACAAGTTGCTTTAAGTTTCTGCTCTCTTAATGGCAAATGCATTTCCAGGATCCTGTGTTGATTTTAGATGGCTAATACTGTTACCTGTTCTTTGCTACTCCAGGATTCTGTCAATTCCCAATGCTGCTAAGAAAATTAAATATGTAATAGCATGACCTCCCAAAAGGCCACCATGGACTATCTAATGATGGACTACCAATGATGCTGATATCTCTACATACACACATACAAACACACAGTGTCCTTCTTATTATATTTTATTTTTCTTTTGAATATATAATACATTCACAAACATTCAGAATTAAAAATGTATGAAAGAATACACAGTTAAAAAACCAGCCTTCCAAACTTATTCATCCGCCATTCAGGTTCATATCTCCTTTCAGGGATAGTCTCTGTATAAACACAGAACTATTTCTTCTTGAATTCTTATTTACATAAACATGTGCGTGAGATCAGACCACATTCATACATAAAAACTTTCTCATTTTTTTGCAGCTTCATAGTATTTTTCCATGATTGCATAATATTTTATTTAGTCATTTCCCTACTGATGAACAGTTAGGTTGTTCTTAATCATTTACTAACAAAATAACAGCCACAGATATTTCTGCATTCATTAGTATTGCTATAGAATAAATTGCCAAAAAGTAGAACCACTGAGTAAAACACTCTATCAGTCAGCTGTGATTAAATTGTGTCATAATAACAAATGGTGCCAAATTCTTAGCAGCTTACGACAGTAGAAGCTCATCTCTCACTTATGCTACATCTCCATCATGGGATTCTTTGCCCCTTTTCTGCATCATCCTCATACTAGGACCTATGCTAAAGAAGCAGTCCTTCTCCAGGGCAAATTAGGTTTGGGGTAGAAGGAAAAGAGGACATGGTTAACCAGAGGATAGTTCTTAAAGCCTGGGCTTGAAAATAGTACATGTCCTTTCTACTCACAGTTCACTGGCTGGAGAGCTCATGTAGTCAAGCCTGACATTAGTAGGATGTGGTTGTGCATCTCTTTCCCCATAAGAAAGGGCAAGCGCAAGTTAGAATACTGGCACAGGTCACCATGCTGGGTAGGTATATGTTACAAACTTGAAAGATGCCAAATTGTTATCTCTAAAAGTATTACAGGAGTTTCCTTTGTGGCTCAGCGGTCAGTGAACCCAACTAGCATCCATGAGGACGTGGGTTCGATCCCTGGCTGTGCCCAGTAGGTTTAAGATCTGGCGTTGCTGTGAGCTGTGGTGTAGGTCATGGACATGGCCCAAATCCTATGTTGCCCTGGCTCTGGTATAGGCTAGTGGTTACACCTCTGATTGGACCCTTAGCCTGGGAACCTCCATATGCCGCAGGTGCGGCCCTAAAAATACAAACAGACAAAAATAAATAAATAAATAAAAGTATTACAAGTATAAACACTTATAAAAACTATATACCATTCCCTCACTGATCCATTCTGATATCAGACTCTTTGATCTTGGTCCTCTGAAATACATTCTGAAGTACGCTTAATTTGAATTTTTCTCATCCTGAGTGAAGTTCAGACTATATTCATATTCAAATTCAAATATATCTTAGCATAGAAATATTTGAGTGTCTTCTTTCATTAACAATCTTGTTCCTTTTATTTGGATACTATATTTCTATTAATTCAGCCTGTGATTAGTGATTTTCTACTGTTATCAAGTCAGTTGGTGCTTTTTAAGATCCAAATTTTTTTCCCACATGCTGACAGCTGACAAGTTTGGCCCTTAGAGCTGACAAGCTCTGTCTCCAACGTTTTGTATTTTTATAACAGATTTTTTAAAATAAAACACAAATGTAGTACGTTTAATATCTACTTTTGAATGTGATATTTTGTGTTTTGATCCTGTTCTGATCCTTTTTGCCTATTTTAAAATATTTTTTCTTATTAAAATAATACATATAGAAAATATTGAAAATCTAGGCAAGGAAATAAAAATAACCCCTATAACCTATCATGCTTAGACAACCATTTATTTTGAACATTAATTCTGTCACCTTTCATGTTAGATAACCTGGTATAGAGTCATCTGGGAATTTGATAAATAAGCTTCCCAAGGCTTTATTCATACCATCAAAATAATTAATAGTCCAAAGAGATTTCCAGCTTTCCCTCTGGCTTCTTCTCACTTGGTAATTATCAAGCAAATGGATAGTTATTAAAACCCAATACATGTTTCCTACAAACTTTTCTTTCTATGATATGGTCTCTTTCCTTGTATTTTTGGCGAGTGATTAAGAATTGCAAGCATGGGCTTAACGTGGCAAAAAAAAAAAAAAAAGAAAAAGAAAAGAAAAAAGAGAGAGAGAGCGAGATGGTGAAGATTAAATCATTTGGGCTAGCTCTGGGGCACAAAATTTTTTTTTCCAGAGGCAAAAGCGAAAACCAAACAGGAGTTCACTGTACAAAGTCAAGATCCCCAAACAAAAAAAGATAATCTACCAATACGAAGGCTAGAAGGTCCAGCGATGAGAATCATGTTGGCAGTTTTAATCTTGCGTTTAAAATGTTGGCAAGGAAAGATTAAGCCAACTATTGTTTAGGAACAAGGACAATTCAAAATGCCATCAATTGCCTTGAATATTTCACTTGATCTTATAGGCCAGGGAAGTGGTTTCTGGATGTCTGGACTATTTTAAAATTTCATTGCGTCAGAGTCACTTGGCAGCTAGTCCTTAGATCTAACAGGTGCTTCATGAGGAGATTTACATATATGGTTCCAAACAGAAAAATTGGAAAGTAATAATGTGTTCTAGAATGGGACCTAGAAAAGTTGCTGGTTTCCATTAATTCATATCTAATAGGAATTTACTAATTTTGGTGAAGCTTAAGCAATCTTAATTGCAGAAACTTCAAAAATTATGTTCTTATGCCCAGATATCAATGTCTGCTATTCAGAATGCAATCAGAGGGGTTTTTTTTACATAGGGAAAATCATGCAGTTGTCTGAAAAAAGAGAGAGATGATTAAAGGATTCCTTCTGATTCCTGAAGTTAGTCATTTTTTTTGCCTGCCATCATGATCTTGTCTTTTTCAATTGCTGAGTTGCAAATTCTGTGAATAAGTGGTTAGGGTTAAATGCAACCTAGCCATGCAATTTGTTTCCTGTCATGACCTATGACACTGAAACTATTTTCTTTGTATTTATCTGTAGGCTAGTTGTCTTATAATTTTGACAAATGCCCTATGCCTGTCCTTGTAAGAAAGAAACCATGTGGCAGTTTTTCTAATGAGACTGCTTATTTGTATCGTCTTCACAGTTCAGAGGATTATGGTGACAGGTGATTGACAGAAGAGAAATAGAGTATATAAAGTGTTTGTTTCACAAAGTATAACTGCTGATGGCGTCCTGAAATAGGCTGTGAATGGGGATAGAAAAGAAGACATTTAGGACTTGAAAAAAAAAAGAAAAAACTGACAAGATTTGGGAATTGATTGGCTATGAGGGATGGGGGAGGCAAGGAAAGGAAGAATCAAAGATGATTAAGGTTTTGGGTAAGGTGAAAGAATTGAAATAATAATTACTTGTTTGTTTTCTGAAACCAGTGAGAACTTTGAAAGATGAGTAAAAGGTTTTCATAAACATTATTGTCATGACATGAAAACCATATACCCGAGCAAGCTGAATTTCAAAATTACCATGCTAGTCTTATTGAAAATAGATAAAAAGAAATACAACTATAACTTACAATAAAAATATCTTGTATTTACTGTATGGCTATGCTGACAACTAGAGAAAGTTACTGATCTGATTTTCTCTATACATTTTTAAACCAAGATCCATCCCATAATAAAGGGGTGGCAAATATATCTATTTAGCAAATCTGGCCCACCTCCTGCTTTTGAACAGTTTGTGAGCTAAAAATGATTTTTGAATTTTTTAATTATTAAAAACATCAAAGGAAAAATAATATTTTAGGAACATGAAAATTACATAAACTTTGTGTTTAAGTGTTTATAATTAACATTTTATGGGTACACAGCCATGTTCTTTCCATGGCTGCTTTCATTTACCTTGGCAGTATTTGGTAGCTTCAACAGAGATGATATGGCCTACAATGTCTAAAATATTTATTATTTGACTCTTTGGAGAAAAAATTTTCCTAACCTTGACTTAATATAAGCTATATATCTAGAGAAAGTAGGAAAGAATGATAATGTAATTTGAAAGCATAACTAGGAAAAACAGTAATATAATTCTAGCAAAATTTTTGTTCACCCATTCACTCAATAAGTAGAGAGCCTACTGTCTGTCAATCATTATCCAAAATGCTACAGACACATATTAATGTAAACTTTAATTTAGACACACAGATTGAAACATTAGTCCACTTCTTTCTAATGAAGCACTCTAAAAATGAGTCTTCCTTTTGATTATTC
Source organism: Sus scrofa (assembly GCF_054392235.1). Classification (NCBI taxonomy): domain Eukaryota; kingdom Metazoa; phylum Chordata; class Mammalia; order Artiodactyla; family Suidae; genus Sus; species Sus scrofa. The sequence continues at coordinate 167,988,631 of NC_139395.1, forward strand.
CTGGCAAGAAGATGTCAAGGAAATACACTGCAATTGGAATAGAGGGCTTCTTCTTAAGACCCAGAACATCTTGCCAGAAAGAGAGTCTGGGCAAAACAAGAGGGAAGGCGTGTAGTGAACAGAGTAAATGTACATGTGGTTTTGAAGTTGTTCTTGTTAACAACAGGTAGAAGTTTTCTTGTTCCTAGGAATTTTCTGATATTTATTTAGTTTTTATTTCTAACCCTTAAACAATTCAGTGAAGTATCATCCTCATTTTATATATGAGGAAACTGAGATCGGGAATAAACTGACATGTTTTTCAAAATAGTGCCCTATGAATACAGTTGGTATGGTCTAGCATTGAATATAATTCCTCTCATTGTTTAAGTACCATAAGTATATATGGATAATATAGATTTTATTGGAAATGTGGAAGCATAGCACATCACACAAATTTGTTAAATATTTCTTTTCTCCCCCCTGATCCTCATAAGTCCTCACTTTTAAAATTTTTACCAATACATAGGAAGCCATTTATCAATGTCTTATTATAGACTATTTCATATATCAGTTATAGATGTGTGTGTGTTTCTTATATAAAAATGTTGTAGTTTTTATACTCTGTTCTATAGACCTGAAGGTTAAACAGTGGTAACCCAGGAATTTTTATAAATCTTATGTATAACTAAATATATATATATATATATATATATATATATAATATAGTTATATTGAATAAAAATATAATGTTCAAAACTTTCAGTTAAATAGGATGGATTGTCCCCATATATTAACTTCTGTACCTTCCAAAAATCTAAAATAACAATAAAGAGATTCTAAAACATAAACTCAAAAATATAAAATGGGAAAAACAAAGCAAATTAGGAATAGCTTTTTGCAATGTGAATGTATAAGAATAAATGGTAATTGACTTAAAAGGCCTAAATATGCTGAAACCTGATCAAGGAGTGAGGAAATCCCCAAACCGGATCTGGTTGTACATTAGAATTCCTAAAAGGGTGAGAAATGACAACATAAGTATCTAAAGGTGAAGGTAAGGGTGAGGCTAAAATAAATGGGGATTTGATAAATTTTCTTCGTAAGGGGCAGTTAGAAGTCCAGATCCCACCCAATGCCTCAGCAGAAGACTAGAGGCTTATTCTCTGGAAAGTTCCTGATTGCTTCAGGAAGCAAAGTAGTGGGAAGTGTACTATTCTCAAAACAGGGGCAGCCCCGTGAGTATATATGCAACATTGAAACTGACCATATGTCTCTCCCTATTCAATTTCCAGAAGACTGGCAGTCCAAATTGAAACTTTAAGAAAAACTATTCTTCTTTAAGTGATATGACCAGAGCTAGAGAAAAGATACTTTTATTATGAGTTTTCTAGTAAAAGACTGCAACCAAATCACTACAGTGAAGCTTAAACTCAACAAACCTGTAGCTCCTAAACAACTTTTTTTTAATACATGAATAGACAACAAAGTAGACACTTCCTTCAAGCATGTAACATGAATGATAGAATCAGAACATACAAATAATACAAACCTGAAAAAAGCACTAAAAGTAAACAGATTATGTGAGGACAGGAAAGTTCAATATGTAAGTGCCAATAATCAGCAAAATAAAAAGACATTGAGTTCATGAAACAAAAATAGAAATATATGTACAAATGAGTTGAATGTATACATATGTATTTACATATATATTTATATATGAATATATAATGTTTGATTTGTTCAGAGAATAAGAAAATAATTTCAAAGTTAATAACATGATAGCAAAAAATAAAATCTCTGTGCAACAGTTAAAAAATAAAATTCCAAAGAAATCTCCAGGGAATAGAGCAAAGCAACAAAAAAATTGAGAATTAAATGAAAAAAAGTTTAGAAAATTGGTAAACGAATCCAAAAGGAACAACAGCTGAATGATAGAAGTTCCAAGAAGAGAGAACATAAGAATTTGAATTCAGGAAATCATTAAATAAAGAATCAAGAAAATTTCAATCGTGGCTCAGTGGTTAACAAACGCAACTAGCATCCATGAGAACATGGGTTCAATCCCTGGCCTTGCCCAGTGGGTGAAGGATCCAGTGTTGCCATGAGCTGTGGTGTAGGTCGCAGATGTGGCTCAGAACCCACGTTGCTGTGGCTGTGGTGTAGGCTGGTGGCTTCACCTCCTATTGGATCCATAGCCTGGGAACTCCATATGCCGTGGGTACAGCCATAAAAAGACAAAAAAGAAAAAAAAGAAAATTTCTCTGAACTAAATGACATGAATTCAAAGATTGAAAGTGTCTATTAAGCGTCCATTAAGTAGATAGGATGGATCTACTTAGGAATACTTGAGTCATAAATTCAGACCTACAGATTAAATAGAAGGATCTAAAGCTTCTAGAAAGATAAAATAGGTCACAAAGAAAGGATCATTGGAGTTCCCACTGCGACTCAGTGGGTTATGAACTGAACTAGCATCCATGAGGGTGCAGGTTCAATCCCTGGCCTCACTTAGTTGAGTTAAGGATCCGGTATTGCTGCAAGCTGCTATGACCATGGCATAGGCCAGCAGCTGCAGCTCCGATTCAGCCCTTAGCCTGTGAACTTCCACATGCTGTAGATGCAGCCCTAAAAAGCAAAAAAAAAGATCAGAAACCAGGTTGGGACCTCTCAAGAGCAGTGCTGGAAACTGAAAGATAATGAAGATATAACTTTAGAATTCTGAAGTAAAACGACTTTGTCTCTGATTTTCTGTTTGTAAACAAACTAAGAAATCAAGGGTAAGGATAGACATTTTCAGACATTCAAGGACTTCAAAATGTTTACCTCCCATGAGTCCTTTGTTAGGAACCTTCTGAGGAATGCCATACTCAAATGAGAGAGTAACCAAGAAAAAGGAAGACATAGAATCTAGCAAATGCGATTTTCTTTCCCTTAAGAAAGAGGCAAAGTCTATCTCCAAGATGAAGATGATGGAATATACCAGGAATGTTACAAAGCATTGGCCAGCAGGGGCATGAATAGAGCAGCTCAGAATGTTCCAGAAAGATTATCTCTAAGAAAATAAAAATGATAGACTATCTGATGTAATTGGAAGATTTGGGGGCATTTTTCAGTGATTAGCACATAGAAAATAAAGCCAACAACAAAATAAAACAGCTATTAGCTACAGAGGAAATAAAATGTTGCTTAAAGAAGTTAAAGTAGTCATGGTATACACATAGCTTCTTTGTGAGTGGTCCTTGCATAAACATAATAACATCCCTAGAAAATTTTTAGTCAAAATTATGCAATAATTTTAGTGGGAAGATAGAGGACATAGGAAATATGTATATTTATCTTTGGGGCATAGTATGTTAAAGAGAAATAAATTCCCATTTTCCATTGTGGGAAGTCAATAGATACTTACTATCTAAAAGGGAATGATCAAGAACTAAAAATATTGTTATTTTACTTACACCAGTGGGGGAAAACTGTCCAAAGTAACACAGCAAAGAGGCTAAAACAGCTGAAAAAGGGTTACCTCTGAGAAAATGGAAATGGCAGAAAGGACTGGGGCATTGCATTTTTCTTAATAAGAATTACAGAACTTACTGACTTTTTAAAATGTGTGACAAAGAACATAAAGATCGAATGTAGGAAAACTGTTACACTGAAAGGTGTTTTTAACAATTAGAAACAGATTCATTGACTTCTGCTGCCAGGGTAATTGATCTTTATAGAAATCTCATAATATAGCTTCTCTTAAAATATCTAGTCATATCATAACTTACTGTAGTCGAGCCATTAATTAAAAGATGGTAGCTTAGTTCTATTATTACTATCATTGTTATTATTATGTTACCATTAAATTCAGGATTGCATATGTTCACCTAAACTTGTGTAACTACCTATTAACCATTTTTTTTTACTTTTTTTTTGTAGATGATTTACAATGTTCTGTCAATTTCTGCTGTACAGCAAAGTGGCCCATTTATGAATTTACATAGTTTTCTTCACATCCCCCATCATATAATTTGATTACCTACTAACCATTTAGGTGTATGAAACAGGCTTTCCCCTCCCGACAACAAATGTTAAACTGAATCAAACTTGAACAAAAATAGAAACACAGAGTGATATTAAGATGCCACTGTCATTCATAATCTGCAATTATAGATGTTTGTATTCATTGAAATAACATTGTTGCAATTATCAAATTATAGAATCATAAAATGCTAAAACTCATTTGGAAACATGGATGTTGAGGCCCAAGAGGAAAAATGGTCTGCTCGTGGTCTCACATTGGCTTGGGTTGGGGGATAGGAAGTATCAAAAACAGCTGCTTCCCCATCTGCTGTGCCAATACACAATGACTGAGCTATGCTGGACTAGATACCACAAGAGTCTGCATGATACATCTTTTCAAAGACCACTGCAATTTGAATGGAATTGAATGGAAAAATAGGTGAGTTTTCTGACCCCATAAGAATACAGACACGAATGAAGAGCTCAATGAATAAATGAGATGTGGCATCATTAAAAGGGTAGAACAAAAAAAAAAAAAAAGTGATTCATTTCTAATCCTTTCTGCCCACCAAAAAGATTGTATTCCTACCTTCTCCTTCTGAAGATTCATCTCAGCATAACTGTTTCTGTGGGGAACATGTGATAACAAATGGGATTTTGTATAATAGGAAATAGTACATGGCAATTGTATTTTCTTAGATTCCTTGCAGAATGTCCTTTGTATCACTTAGGAGTTTTTGACTGTAAGCAGCAGAAACTGATGCTGGCTAACCTAAGCGAAAGAAGGCTTATGATATTAAGAGCGCATAGTGGAGATGGAGAGACCACTGAACTGGATTAGAAGTAGCCTGGACAAGCCAAGAAAGCTTCAGAAGACTAAGAAACTAAATGCAGGCCTAGGCTGGACAAGGGAACAGTCTGATCAGCCTACCACCACTGTAAAGAGGCAACTCCAACCAGAGTGTATCGGAATACAGTTCAACCAGCTGAGCTTTGGCTATTGCTCTTCTCTTTGCTGATTAGTGCAGGGAAAGAAAGGAGTTGGCACCTCTTTGGAAGAAGATTAGCAAACTGACTTGTCTTCCACCAAACTGCGGGCTACGAAAAGCCAGCAGGAAATGAGGGCAGTGTTAGAAACACCAAAAAGTAGCAAATACCTATTATATCCTTTTTGTTAAACATGCCTAAGCCCTTGTGTTTACTCAGTGGTCTGCTGAAAGAGCATGCTTCATTGTCTACAGAGTAAACATGTTTGGAGTGTTATGTTTTTGGCAAAATGGAAAAACTTATCAAAATGACATAGGTCCTGACAAGACCTAGTTGCTTTCTCCTCATATATTGGAATGCAAATGCAATTGGTAAAACTTCTGGCTTGGATCAAAGGTAGTACATCTATTTAGATATGGAAAAATAGGGCATTTATCCAGTGGTCTATGGGGTGATACTTAGAGATACATCTTTGTGTATGGCTGTGTATGTTAGAGGAATAGGAAGGGCCAGAATGGCTTGGAAGTTCTTTAAGTACATTGACGTCAAGATAGTAAGCTTGACCTCTTTTAAAAGGCTGTCATTTCCTGTTGGTCTCTTAAATTTATTGATCTTTTCTAGTGTTTGCTTTATTGTTTTTCATTTCACAGTAAAATAACAGGAGCAATAAGTCATCTCTTTAATCAGAAAAAAAGATGATTTTTTAGAATTTTATGCATTGCAATGCTGAGGGAAGACCAGGATGATAGATGCTAGAGAGGGGAGAATAGAGGAAGGGGAAGCAATGAGGGGAAAGGCAAGGTTTTTGCTTAAACTTTTCTACACCAATAATTCTTACAACATTATTTTTAATAGTTCTGTAATTTTTCTTGTACTCTAAATTCCAGCAAGGAATTTACTGAAAAAGCAAATTGTCTCTCCTACAAACTAAATGTCAAAAAGCTCAGTGAAGTGTTTAGAAATAATAAGGCCAGTGAAGGGGTAAAAGGAACTGATAATGAGGTGAGAAGAAAATATTTTCAAATGAGATTTAAAATCAAGAGACAAAAATATAAACTAGATTTTCAAATAAACAAGGAGCAATGGAAGTCATTTAGAAAACCTGCAGATAAAGATTTTATATATTTTATAGAAGTGAGCAAAGTGCCATCGAGTCTCCTCAAGTTTGGTAAACATTGTTTGAAGTCAGATTTTTCTGGTGAGGTGAGAAAATATAATTCCAGAGTCACTTATCACTCATTTCTCTGTACTGCAAATGAGGGTGGCTGATGTTTCCTGTACTACACGCAACATCAGCACATTCTAAGGTCACTCACAAAGTTACGGATGCCTCAAATTTATCTTAGCCTTCAGTATGATGAGAGCTTAGTGAAGTAAAGGGCTTTTACAATGCAGTGCATTCCTATGCTAGCTAAACTATACATAACTTTTGAAAATATTTACTTTGACCATGTATTTCATAGAGACTAAAGCATCTAATTATAAATAAAACACAACTTTTCTCAAATGCAGGCAGCAAATACCAAGATTCATTTACTTTTAGCATGTGCAACAGTAAGACAAGAGTGTAACTCAAGTGAACTCATGTGAAAATAATATTGTAAAGCATAACTATTCATCTGTCAATGTACATTTAGGTTGTTTCCATGTCTTGGCTAGTGTGAATAGTGCTGCTATGAAAATATGGGTACATGTGGAAACAACCTAAATGTGCTTCGACAGATGAATGGATTAAGATGTGTTACACATACGCAATGGAATACTACTCAGCCATAAAAACCAAAATAATGCTATTTTCAGCAACATGGAAGCATCTAGACATTCTCATACTAATTGAAGTAAGTCAGAAAGAGAAAAATACCATATTTATATTATTTATATGTGGAATCTAAAATATGACACAAATGAACCTATCTATAGAAAAGAAGCAAACTCATGGACGTGGAGAACAGACTTGTGGTTGCCAAGGGGGAGGGGAAGGGAGTGGAATGGACTGGGAGTTTGGGTTAGTAGATGCAAACTATTGCATTTGGAGTGGATAAGCAATGAGATCCTGCTGTATAGTACTAGGAACTATACCTAGTAACTTAAGATAGAACATAATGGAGGATAATGTGAGAAAAAGAATGTGTATATATTTATGACTGGGTCACTTTGATGTATAGCATAAATTGATAGAATGTTGTAAATCAACTATAATTTTTTAAAAATTTCTTTAAATTAACCAGCATTAGCTATTCCTAAATTTGTAGTAAGTTTTTATGTTCAACAACAATGTATATACAGATGGTTTAATGAACCAAACATTTCTGTAACAAAATTTTTCTTTTGAGGGCCACAACTGTAATGGAAGTTCCCAGGCTAGAGGTCAAATCGGAGCTACAGCTGCCAGCCTACATCCCAGCCACAGCAACGCCAGGTCCGAGAAATGCCACCACCCTGAGCTCTGCCTTCAGTTTAAACTTGGAGAAATCCTGTCCTCTCTTTCCTGAGTTGGAGCTCCCATTTTCTGCATCTCATGCTTTCCTCTTTCTTGATTTATTCTGTCATGAGGGTAAAGAAACTTTTTCCAGGGCCTTTCTGAGCAACACAGCATGAAAAATAAATTGTTAAAGAGGTTGCACATCTGAAAATATCTGTAGTCCACTCTCATATTTGACTGACAATTTCACTGGTATGGGATTAGTTGGTTCAAAATAATTTTCCTCCATATTTCAAAGGCATTTCTCCATTGTCCTCTATCTTTACTGTAAATTTAATAAGTCAAACTTCTTTTAAATCCCTGGTCATAGAAGCTTTTACAGTCTTCTCTATATCCCTCAAGTCCTGAAATTTTACAGTTAAATGCCTTTGTGTATGGATTTTCAGCTATTGTGCTGGACTGAATCTAGGAATTCATACCCTTCATTTCTGGGAAATTTTCTTGAATTATTAATGATTTTCTACTTTCTAGTTTTTCCATTCTTTCTGTCTACATTTCCTATTATATATTGAGTCTCTTAAGATAGAACTCTAATTTTCTTAATTTATTAAAATTTTTTCAATGTCTTAAGGCTTTGAAAAAATTGTTTTTGTTCTCTAATTTTTGTGAAAATTTCTTTTATCTTCCAAAACTATTTCTGAACTTCCTATTTTTGTTGTCTTTAATTTTTAAGAACAGCTATTCTGTTTATTTTATATAGCATTTTATTGTTTTTTCATGGATGCAATATTTTTCCTGCATTCTGAACATAGTAATGAAACTTAAAGTTTCCTTCCATCTGTATAATATCTGCTTCCTCCATATCACTTGTTCACTTTGTTCTCTATTCATATTATAAGAGATAGATTAAAAAATTGGGGGGAATCATACAGGGACAGTTTTTCCTTTTTTTTTTTTTGTCTTTTCTAGGGCTGCATCTAAAGCATATGGAGGTTCCCAGGCTAGGGGTTGAACTGGAGCTGTATCCACCGGCCTATACCACAGCCACAGCAATGCCATATCCAAGGCACTTCTATGACCTACACTACAGCTCACAGCAATGTGGGATCCTTAACCCACTGAGTAGGGCCAGGGATCCCACCCACAACCTCATGGTTTCTAGTCGGATTCGTTAATCAATGAGCCACAGTGGGAACTCCAAGGGACAGTTTTTTCTTTTTTTTTTTTTACTTAATGAGTTTTATTACATTTATAGGTGTACAATAATCATCACAACCAAATTTTACAGCATTTCCATCCCAAACCCTCAGTGTATCCCCCCACCCCCCAACCTGTCTCATTTGGAAACCATAAGTTTTTCAAAGTCTGTGAGTCAGTATCTGTTCTACAAAAAAGTTCATTGTGCCTGTTTTTTTAGATCCCACATGTAAGTGATAGCATTTGATGTTGGTGTCTCACTCTCTGACTGACTTCACTTAGCATGATAATTTCTAGGTCCATCCATGTTGCTGCAAATGCTGTTATTTCTTTCTTTTTAATGGTTGAGTAATATTCCATTGTGTATACATACCACATCTTCTTGATCCACTCCTCTGTCGATGAACATCTAGGTTGTTTCCATGTTTCGGCTATTGCATACAGTGCTACAGTGAATTCTGGAGTACATGTGTCTTTTCAAGTCATGGTTTTCTCTGGGTAGATGCCCAGGAGTGGGGTTGCATAAATGACAGCAACATCGTCTCAGATCCACCTCTTATAGTAATGACAATAAAAACAAAAATGAACAAATGGGACTTAATTAAACTTAGAAGTTTCTGTTCAGCAAAGGAAACCCTAGACAAAACAAAAAGACTACCCACAGAATGGGAGAAAATATTTGCAAATGAAGTGACTGACAAGGGATTAATCTCCAAAAATTATAAACATCTACAGCTCAATACCAAAGAACAAACAACCCCATCAAAAAATGGGAGGAATATCTAAACAGACAGTTCTCCAAAAAAGACATACAGATGTCCAAAAAACACATGAAAAGATATTCAACATCACTCATTATTAGAGAAATGCAAATCAAAACCACTATGAGGCACCAGCTTACACTGGCCAGAATGGCCATCATCAAAAAGTCTACAAACAATAAGTGCTGGAGAGGGTGTGGAGGAAAAGGAAACCTATTACACTGTTGGTGGGAAGGGACAGTTTTTTTCTACTATACACTTTGCAGTATGAAGATCTGGCTGTACTGTTTTTATTGGGAGACTTTGTTGGTTGGTTTTGTCTTTTTTAGGGCTCTGCCTGCAGCATATGGAGGTTCCCATACTAGGGGTCAAATCAGAGCTATAGCTTCTGGCCTACGCCACAGCCACAGCAATGCCAGATCTGAGCCATGTCTGCAACCTACACCACAGCTCATGGCAACGCCAGATCCTTTAAACCACTGAGTGAGGCCAGAGATCGAACCTGCGTCCTCATGGATACTAGTCAGATTCATTTACACTGAGCCACAGCGGAAACTCCTGTTTTATCAGGACACTGAATTTTAGAATTTCAAATCTTCTTCTTGGTCTGGTAAAAAAGTTATAGAATAGAATATTCCAGATATATGTCTGCCCGCCAATATTCTGGAAACTGAATGGAGAAAGAGGGCTAAAGCACTCTCAATATTCCTTATATAAACATTGACTCCTCCTAACCCATAACCTTTTCTCAACTGCAGCTGCTCCTCTCCTATACAAAGACCCTTCATGTTACACTTCTCAGAGAATAAGCCTACCATATTCTGTCTTGGTTGGTGTAGTTAATTCACACTGCCATGACAATACCACGGGCTGGGGGGCTTCAACAACAGAAATTTATTTTCTCACAGTTTAGGAAGCTGGAAATTCAAGCTCAACATACCAGTAAGGTTGGTTTCTCCTGAGGCCCCTCTCCCTGACTTTCAGACAGCTGGTTGCTCACTGTGTCTTCACAAGGCTTTTCCTCTGTGAATACACATCTGATCTCCTCTTTTTGTAAGCCTTCATATTAGGGCCCTGTGCTATGACATCACTTAACCTTAATTACCCCTTTAAATGCCATCACTCCAAATATAATCACATTGGGGTTAGGACTGCAATATATGAATTTGAAGTGGAGGAGGGGGAGCACAATTCAGCACATAACAGTTGGAGAAGCAATTGTTCAGCTATACAGAATGTGGTAGAGGGTCTGTGGGTCTCTACTTTTTTTTTTTTTTTCACTTTTTTTAGGGCTGCACCCATGCCATATGGAAATTCCCAGACTAGTGGTCAAATTAGAGCTACAGCTGCCAGCCTACACCACAGCCATAGCAACTCAGGATCCAAGCTGCATCTGTGACCTACACCACAGCTCATGGCAATGCTGGATCCTTAACCAACTGAGCAAGGCCAGGGATCGAACCTGCATCCTCATGGATACTTGTAACTTGCTGAGCTACAACAGGAACTCTGCTCTTTCTACTTCTCAAGCTCACTCCACAAATCCTACTTTTATCCCTCATTCACCCCAAAGTTAGCATGTGATGCCACTTCATGAACCTATGAGAGGTTCTGTAATATAAATCATGTTGCTTCTTTTTCTTCCTCATGCTAGCTTAGAATTAATCTTTTTCAGGGTGACTCAATCAATTAGAACTCCTCTTTCAGCTTTCCCAGTTTCAAATTTTTGTTGCTACAGTAGGAATGGTATACAAATGTTTAATAATTGGTATGTCATGGGAGCTATCCATTCAGAGAAGATGCCAGACCAAACAGAATAAACATCAGCCAGACACTATGCAGGTACACAGCAGCTGAACACTAGTGTTCTGATGTCCCCTTCTTTTACCCTTTGTGGCCATATGTCATTTGAAATAAAATTCATTTACCTGTCATTTTACATTGGTTTCTAGAGGGAGCACAGTTAAATGTGTGTTTATTGTCCTTTGCCAGAAAAACTTATTGTTGTAAAATTTAAAATTCACCATGAAGTATTACTTTAATTCTGCTTATTCATGGCTAAATATAACTATTGAAATGTTTAAACATTGTCAGTGGACCATTCTCATTGGATAACCTTCAGGAAATAATTTAAGAAAAAATAAATTGAGCAATTTAAGTTGTTGCAGGTTTTACAATGATCTTGCTGATCCTCCAAATCATGAAATATAAGATTTTAAAAAATGTTTTACTGTCATATTTTTGATATTTTTATCAATTTATGGATCCCCTTAAAAATATTTATTTTTGTCTTTTTAGGGTCATACCTACGGCATATGGAGGTTCCCAGGCAGGGGTCGAATCGGAGCTGTGGCTGCCAGCCTACACCAGAGCCACAGCAATGCAGGATCTGAGCCATGTCTATGACCTACACCACAGCTCATGGCAATACCAGTTCCTTAACCCACTGAGCAAGGCCAGGGATCAAACCCGCAACCTCAGGAATCAGATTCGTTTCCACTGCACGGGAACTCCTTAAAAAAATTTTTAACTGCTCTGGTGATCTTCCCTGAAATCTAGTACAATATCAACAATTTTCCCCACCTTTAGATTTCATATGTACTTCTGTCACATATTACTTTTTAATATGGCATGTATTATTAATTTCCTACTCAATATTATTCCTGATTTTCCTTGCTATGGCAACTTTGATTTGGTGTGTTAAATATTTACTTTCCAGTCTCTCTCAAGCTAGGTATGGCCATGAGACACTGTTCCAGCCAGTGAGATAAAGTCAGAAATGTGTTGAAATTCCTGTAGACACTCAAATTTTTTAGAATAGATAAGTGAATGAGTAAATAATTAACCCCAACAAATGGTCAGATTCTGTTGAAAATTTGCTGAGTTTGGAGTTTCCTCCGTGGCTTAGCAGAAACGAATCTGACAAGTATCCATGAGGATGCAGGTTCAATCCCTGGCCTCACTCAGTGGGTTAAGAATCTGGCATTGCCATGAGCTGTGGTGTAGGTTGCAGACATGGCTCAGATCTGGCATTGCTGTGGCTGTGGCATAGGCCAGAGGCTACAGCTCCAGTTGGACCCCCTAGACTGGGAATTTCCATATGCTACAGGTGCAACCCTAAAAAGACAAAAGATAAAAAAAAGAAAATTTCCTGATTTGAGGTTAACAGTTTTAATTCCAGTTAAAATGATTCATTATTTCTGCAGAACTGAAGATTCTGAAATTTACATCTCTACTCTATCAATTTTATATATGTGACTCATCCCCTAAGTCGGGGTTCACAAACCACAGCCTGAGGCCCATTTTTATAAATAAAATGTCACTGGAACATAGCCATACCTGTATTTATGTTTTGTCTGCTGCTGCTTTCACACAACAATGACAGTTTAGTATTGAATTGATACCACATGACCCACAAAGTTGAAAATAACTGGCAGTTTGGTCCTTTGCATAAAAAGTTTGTGGATCTCTGTTTCTAAATCATTTAGCCTCTCTGAGACTTCCTTTCTTTAACTTTAAACATTAGAACTTTTGGGCACTTTTAAAAACATTTTCAAATATATTTTTTACAACTAGAATTTATTAGAAAAGTAGTGAATAACCATAAAGTTGTCTTTCACATTATCTCTTCAAATATTTGAAATATTTGAAAACAAGAAAGTTACATTGTCTTTAGGCTAAATCATAGCAGTTCATCTAGCTGTTTCTCATATGACAAAGGACACTGTATTTTGTAAAGTATTTTATTTCATTTTTCAATGTTACCATTAAAACATACAGCCCAGGACAAAATACAGTCCCACAGTATGATACAAGTACAGAGAATGACTTCCAAAATAGACAACTTTTCCTGTAAACTAAATTCTGATTAACTCATTCCAAGATTATATTTATTTCCTAACCTTCACATCTCAGTATTGACTTTTGGGGAATTAAAACTTCTAGGTCTTTTTGGCAGCCCATTAATCATTTAAATTGATATATAGGCCTTTTCATTTATTCCTGTCAAAACACGTCTCACTGATTGTAACCCAGCTTTTAAATCTAGTGAACTAGTTTCAAATATCAACTCTCCTAGTCATTATTTTAGCTATTCCTCTAAATTTTGAAACTTTTAAAAAATTTAATATAAATGAATAACAACTTGTTGAAATAAGATATTGCCATGGGGCACAGTTGAGTCATCATTATCATCAAATTCATATAACTGTATATATTTAACATGTATAACTGAGCCACAATGGGAACTCCTGAGGAAGATCTTTTTTTTTTTTTTTTTTTTCATTTAATTTCAAGAGAAGGGATTAGGGCACAAAGAGAAGAGGTGGAGTCATAAATTTGAGAATTTGACATGATTCCAACTCTTCAAGCATTTCAACTTTGAGAATGATATGCGTGCATTGGTAGTGAGCCCGACCTAAAGTGTAAGGTATTTGCACCATGAAAAAGCTAAAGGAACACAGGGGACAGCTAGGGCTTAAAGTAAATGAGGAAAGAAAACTGCCCCACTGAAGTCATTTTATTTAATTTACTGGCATTTAGTTTTGGAGTGTTTTCCCTCTACCCATCTTAAATTCATTGGCTTGGCCCTGGAAATTAGACTAACAAAAGACAGATTAACAAGAAAAAAACAAGTTTATTAACATGTACATCCCGCATACACATGGGAATACTCAGAGATGAGTAAATGAAAGCATGGTTAGAACAGGGGTTTATATAACATCTCAACAAAAGAGCAATACATTTTTAAAGAAGTGATGAGGAAAAGGAAAAAGACTTTGAGCTTCTAATGACTGGCAAATTGTGGGAAGGCAAATATATAGAGAAATTAATGGTAGATAGGGCTAGTATTAACAAGGTTTGATAGGTAGATTTTTCTGGTACTCTCTCTGAGCTTGTAAGCATCTAGAGTTATCTCTTGTGAAAAACTTTTGTCTTCCTATTAGAGAGGGGAGAGGAGACACCTTTACCAACTGATGTTCTGCTTTTAGGAAATGGGGGAAGAACCGAGAGCTTTTCTTGTATCTTTTTCTTCTGAGTTACCTTCACCTCACAGTAATCTTTATGATAGAGTGGCAAATTCTGCTACCCTTCATTATAAATGCATGTTTAAGTATCAGGAAAGCAAAAGAGCACTTTCTTTTGACTTTAATTTTTATTTACCATATAGACATCTTAAAATGTGTGTGTGAAGGAGCTGATCAGATACAACACTCAAAATGTGCAGAAGCTGGTGGGAAGTGGGGAACTTAATGCCAAGAGTTCTTCGAGAAAGATACTTAATCTAAAACCAGTGTCCTCAGGTTTTTTCACTTGCCCTCATGGCATCTAAAAGGGCCTGTGGAGAATAGAGATCAGAGGGAGGTGAGGAGCCCTATTGTCTTCTGCTGTCACAATGGTTGGGAAAGTTACTGGCAATTAATGTGGGAGCCAAATGTAGGGCAGTGGACAAGGACAGTCCTGTCTACAACTGCCTACTGCTCTTCTGTCTACCATTATTTACTTTAACCTTAAGACTTCTAGGAAACTATCTCTTAAGAAGTAGGTTTAGCTTTAAGGCTATATATAATCCCATATGTCATGAAAGGGAAAAAAAATTCAACAATAATTTGTTTTAAAGAAATTCCTTTCCTTCTTTATCATCATGACTCAAGCAATGCAGAAAATTGCCTAAACTCTAAAATGAGAGCTAAGGACTCTGGCTTTTACTCCTAATTATCCAGTAGTATAGAGTATGACCCTGGGCTAGTTATTTACTGTTTGCCCATGTGTAGAAATGAGGATAATGTCACTGGTAGGTCATCTGAATTCATTAACAATGTTGAGGTATATTTGAAAATGTGATGTCACGTTTCATTATATAACTTTATACTTAAACAACCCATGTGCCCCCCAGTTGCAGCAATGTTCCACAATTACTAAGGTTCCATAACAATTAATAAGTCAATTACATGTGAAACATCATGGGATCATTCACCTTATGAGAGTTTTTCTGATTTAAAACATGATAATTATCCCTATAGAACAAGCCAGTAAAGTAAAAGTAGATGATGTAATTGCCTTATATGTGTTTCAGAGTCCTCATTTTTAGCCTGAGGGGGGAATGAGCTTTTATACTTTTCCATAACAATGGTCTTTTCAAAAAGTTAATGATCTGCAGATATATTTGGCCATAAAAACAAGACCAGTTGATTTCAAAACAACTCCAGCCTCAATTAATAGGATGCAGGCTCCCCTGAGGCTTTGTCAAGGTTTCCATTTTATTAAAGTAAATGAGGACTATCAAAATTCAGGGACCAAGGCTCAAAATGAGACCCTTGTGTTTATTTGATAGTGATTCACACAAAAGCTCTCTGGTTCTTGTCCCAAATTTATCTCCAATTAGTTTTGTGATTAGAGAAGTACTTTGATCTTGCTAGATCTTAGCTTCCATGGATGTATAATTAAAATAAAAAATCTGGAGTTCCTATTGTGTCTCACTGGGTTAAGAACATGACATAGTGTCCATGAGGATGTGGGTTCAATCCCAGGACTTGCTCAGTGGGTTAAGGATCTGGTGTTGCCACAAGTTGCAGCACGGGTCAAAGATGCAGCTCAGATCCAAAGTTGCTGTGGCATAGGCCTGCAGCTGCAGCTCCAATTTGACCCCTAGCCTGGGAACTTCCATATGCTGCAGGTATGGTCTTAAAAACACACACAAAAATAAAATTAATTTAAATTTAATTTAAAAATCGTTGAATGAATAATATATTACTATTTTTATAGCGTATTGATAGTTAACAAATACCAGGCTCTGAGTCTCTATGAGCACTAGAGTAAGTGGTCCTGTTACTATATCATCACATTTAATTTTCTCAACAAACTACTTGTTGGAAATTATTCTGTTTTTTAGGTTTTGTTGGTGGTAGTAGTGGTATAGAAAATGGCTGAGGAATCCCAACACCAGTTATCTTGATCAGCACTTTAATCATTCCAGGGTGTATCTGCTTGTCCCTCACAGGATTAATCTAGTCTAAAATATGAATATGACAGCAGAATTTGACAGAACATTGTAAATCAACTATAATAGAAAAAATAAAAATCTTAAAAAATAAAATATGAATATGTTCTAAGAGTAAAAAATTTCTATAGATGCAAGTTATTATTTGAGGTACTAGGGCAGTAGTCTGCTAAATAGAATCTTCTAGTCCAAAAGGGTTCATGTATTTGATTTGTCCATTGAAGGTGCTGGGTAAAGATGAATTGTTTGTTAGTCATTCAGTGGTAGAGAGGTGAGATAGGAACGATTGAAGACAGCTGGAGAACTGCCAATTCGTGAACAGAAGAGTTTTTCCTTCAGCTCCAGAATTAGGTTTTTCTGAGATCCTAGAAAACCACATGACTTTTCCCTGCGGGCACCTACAAACATTTCATCCCATTTGTGATCCAAATTTCTCTTAACATCCTCATTACATCTGTAAACATAAGCCCTCTGGTATTCTATACCCCTCAGAGTGTGCCTCTCATGAAAAGCACTCTTGACCAGAAGGCCAAGGGTGGGGAAAGTATACCAAGGGCCAAAATGTTGGCACAGGGCAATGACTCACTGCTCACAAAACATTTGTGCAAACTACCAATTCCTAAACCAAGATATTTTTCCTTTGTATTCAAATTTAACTCTAAATAAAAATTTAGAGATTTGCAGCTGTAAATATTTGCATATAAAATTTATGCCAAGAACTTTCTAATTTTTGTAAAATAAACTTATGCCTGAAGGGCCAGACTCCCCAAGTTCACTATAGGGTTTCAGAGGCTGTCCTCCCCAGGATTTTCTAACATATCTGAACAGCCCTTATATGGTATCAGATATAAAAGTTTCCGTGATCATCCTCCCTTGAGATCCCAATGGACTATTCAAACTACATCTCCATTAAACTCAAAGCCATATCCTTGTAGGCATTATTAGACAAAAGCCAAGTTCCTACCTAGCTGAAACTCTGTTTATAGTACCAGGGTCCTAGACCTTATGCTTTCATCACAGAGAAGTAATGGTTTAATTTTTTTTGAGTCATGGATAATTTTGGAAATCTACTGGAAATTTGTGGACCATACCTCCAGGAAAATGCACGCATGTACCTACATACATAATATAGTTTTTTGTTTCATTATGTTTGGGACTCAATGAAGTTAACCCATGGACACAAGTGAGGAAAATATGTCTCAGAAACTTTCAGGTCTCCCATATCCTAATGCTCAGCCTTGGATATAGAGCTCATTATGGACATAATATTCACTGAAAAATAGTAATTAAATGTCTCATATCCCCTCACTTCTCCAACATATATAGTTGATTCTCATTCATCTTAGTCGTTACACTCTAAAAGTCACCATGAACATTGAACCATTGCTCCTAGGGGAAGTACAGGGTTAGGTTCCTATGAGCCTCTGGTCATAGTAGTTTTATCAACTTCAATATATAACCTTGTTTCATGTGTGTTTCTGTTTGAAGACAGCTTACTAAGTATGTACAGTTTATTCATTTACATTGATATTAAACTCACAGTCAGCTGTGCTCTAACTCACATGTAAACAAAATTTATCTATCAAAGGTATTTTCTCCAAAAGGCACATCCCAGCCTTCTTGCACTTGGGAACACTAGACATCACTTATACACTACACAAGAGGGCTATTTTCAACAGTGAAGTCACACACACACACACACACACACACACAAAGCAGGAAAATGTGAAAAATGGGCACTAAATAGACCATGGAAAGGACTCTTTTTTTGAGCTAAAACAGGAATGCAGAGCATTGCTAGTGGCCTGAGCTAGGAACATGAATAGCAAGCAGTCTACTAAAAGGTTCCAAAGCACCGCCAGGACTGGTTTGGAGGTTGCAAGAATTTTGTAGCAAAGTAGGCAGGTGTGCAAATATAGAATCCCCAGTTAATGAGGATCAACTGTGTATCACCCAGCAAGCTTCTTACTCCCCATTTCCCAAGGGTATCTAAACATCCCACCTCCTAATATCAACATCCTTAATGTCCTAGTTTTGAACCCTACAGTGTCCAGTGCACAAATTCTAAGCTTGTATTTTACAAATGGTCATATAATAGGCCACCCAATTTGGCGCAGTTTGACCCTTACCTTATTGAGCCCTAGAACCTAGAGGACTTCAGTCCTATTCCCTTCAATTCCTAATACTTGGCACCACCGTGCATATGGGTTGCTTTGTTAGTGTGTAAATCAGATTTCATTTCTCCAGTACCAAAGTTTTCATGTACTTTTATAGAAAAAAAATAAATATCACTTTTACAGAAATTCTTTAAACAAGTTTGAAAAGTAATGAAAGTCAGGGTGGAAGGCTAATATATGACATATAAATGTAGACTTCATTATCCAGTTTTAACTGTGTCACCTCATTTAGTGGTGGTGTATTTTTTTTTTTGGGGGGGGGGGACACTTTCAGCCTATGGAGGTTCCCAGGCTAGAAACTGAATTTGAGCTGCAGCTGCCAACCACAGCCACAGCCACAGCAATTGCAGATCCGAGCCTTGCCTGTGACTCATACTACAGCTCACAGCAATGGTGGATCCTTTAACCCAATGAGTGAGGCAAAGGGCTGAACCCACATCCTTATGGATACTAGTTGGGCTCATAACCTGCTTAGCCACAAGGGGAACTCCCTTCATAGCCTATCTTGACCACAAATCAAGAATCTAGGTTTTTCAGGAGAGAAGTAAAATTTATTTTTTTAAGCACTTTTTACATGCTGTGATGGTGAGTATCCTAGTGCCCAGTATGTAATTCCCAGTGACTAGAAGGAAGCTTTAAAATAGTTATATAGGAGTTCCCGTCGTAGCGCAGTGGTTAACAAATCTGACTAGGAACCATGAGGTTGCGGGTTCGGTCCCTGCCCTTGCTCAGTGGGTTAACAATCCAGCGTTGCCGTGAGCTGTGGTGTAGGTTGCAGACGCGGCTCGGATCCCGTGTTGCTGTGGCTCTGGTGTAGGCCAGTGGCTACAGCTCCAATTCGACCCCTAGCCTGGGAACCTCCATATGCCGCGGGAGCGGCCCAAGAAATAGCAAAAAGACAAAAAAAATAATAATAAAATAAAATAAAATAAAATAGTTATATGTTTATGTGTTTTTTTCAAAATAGCACCTTATATTTCCATTCAGATTTAAGCTAAATCTATGATAATAGAAGCCAGTGTTCCTCTGTTTCTTTGAGCCACCTTAAAAAAAAAAAAAATCTTGTAAGATATCTTGCAATAGACCCTTTGTACTAAAATGCTGTTAGAAATTCATACTTAACAAAGGGTCTAAGCCTTAGGAGAGATGGAAAATACTCACCATTGTGACATCTAGAGTGACTGTGTGGCAACACAGAATTCTGAATTCCAAGCCACACGTTAATAGGGAATTCCTAAAAGTTGATTCTGGCTCTGCTTTTGGCCTCATGCCCAGCAAAGTTGATGGTAAACCACAGCCTACTGCTCTCAAGTTCTTGATCAACTTTGCAGTGAGTGAAAAATACCTTATACGATATCAGTGGATGTGACTAGAATATATTCTATTTTCCTAAGTAATCGGAGTAAGAACCATTTAAATTTACAGTGACTTTTTCTTGTTGGCTATAGACTTCTCTTTTTGTAGTCTATGAATCTTTCCAGGATTAACTGGCAGCTAATAAGTGTTTATTATGAGGCCCACTTTGTGCAGGGCTCAGTGAGAGATGAAGTCATTTACCAAAGCCTTTCCTTCATGGTGTTTAAAATGTAAAGCGGTGCTATCCAATACAATAGCCACTACTCAAAAGTGGCTATTTAAGTTTAAATTTAATGAGATTAAAAATTCAACTCCACTTGACCACTTTTCAAAAGCTCAGTAGGCGCAGGCACATGTGGCTAGTTGCTACCATATTGGGCAGTGAGGATTTCCATCATCACAGATATTTCTATTGAACTGTGCTTTCTAATGGTAATACTCATTTAAAACTAATTCAAAAAGTGGTAAATTTAGAGTTTGGTTCAATAGTTTAATTTATTTATCTTAAGAGTTTAGGTTATATTTGGTAAACCCAAAAATATAACATTTTTCTCTATAGTTGGTGTGAAAGGCAAAACTTTCAGCCAAACTAGACCGCTCCTCCCTCCTTCCCTCCCTCCCTTCCTTTCTTCTTTAGGTCCCAAAGAGTATTCTGGGTCATTTGCATATATTCATGGGGAAAAGAGAGAGGAGTTTGGAGTCTCTCTGTTGAGGGGAAGTGAAGGATTGCTGGTTCTCTGATCCTGAGCATTTGCTATTACTCGTATGACTTTGTTTTTGGATTCACCTGCTTTTACATACAGCCTGATGACCCCTTGCTTTTTACCTAACCTAATGAAATCGTCCTTTTTGGTTTTTGAAATGACTTTTCACCAAACGCTATATCCTCTTCAACTGCTAATTGTTCCATTTCTTTCTTTACAACTTCTTTTCTCCTATAAACCTTCACTTTGTGTCTGTGACATTTCAAGCCTCCCTCTATATAAGAAGCTATTTATTTTGTATCTAATATATATTCACCATAATATTTTACCCCAGCACAGTACTCAAGATATGGTAGGTTATTAGGAAATGCCACTGATGGTATAGAAGCAGACCCTTACCAATTGAAATGACTGACCTACCTCAAAGTGTAATTTATTTTTTTCATAAATATTTATTTATTTATTTTTATAATTTATATATTTTTTTCTACTTTACAGCATGGTGACCCAGTTACACTTACATGTATACATTCTTTTTTCTCACATTACATGTTCCATCATAAGTGACTAGACAGAGTTTCCAGTGCTACACAGCAGGATTCCATTGCTAATCCATCCCAAAGGCAACATTCTGCATCTATTTACCCCAAGCTCCCTCCCTTTCCCCCTTGGCAACCACAAGTCTGTTCTCCAAGTCCATGATTTTCTTTTCTGTGGAAAGCTTCCTTTGTGCCGTATGTTAGATTCCAGATATAAGTGATATATGGTATTTGTCTTTCTCTTTCTGACTTACTTCACTCAGGATGAGAGTCTCTAGTTCCATCCATGTTGCTGCAAATGGCACTATTTCATTCTTTTTTTATGGCTGAGTAGTATTCCATTGTGTATATATATCACATCTTCCTAATCCAATAATCTATCAGTGGACATTTGGGTTGATTTCATGTCTTGGCTATTGTGTAAATTATAATTTAAATGTTCAACATTATAAGGTTTGTAATACAAAATTCAGTCCAATTCCCTATTATGAAAACGTAGTCTTCCCAAATCATTTTTAAAATGTCATAGTGGGGAGTTCCCATCATGGCACAGTGGTTCACGAATCTGATTAGGAACCATGAGGTTGCAGGTTTGATCCCTGGCCTTACTCAGTGGGTTAAGGATCCGGCATTGCTGTGAGCTGTAGTGTAGGTTGCAGACACAGCTCAGATCCTGCATTGCTGTGGCTCTGGCTTAGGCTGATGGCTACAGCTCCTATTTGAACCCTAGCTTGGGAACCTCCATATGCCATGGGAGCGGCCCAAGAAATGGCAAAAAAAAAAAGACCAAAAAAAAAATGTCATAGTGAATTTTATGCTGTACTTCCTGACCATACAAAATTGTCTTTTAACAATGACATGTAAGAAGTGCTCGGAGTTCAGAGTTCCCATTGTAGCACAATGGAAATGAATCCCACTAGTAGCCATGAGGATGCGGGTTTGATCGCTGCCTTCCTCAGTAGGTTGGGCATCCAGCATTGCCATGAGCTGTGGTGTAGGTTGCAGATGCAGCTCAGATCCCTTGTTTCTGTGGATGTGCCTTAGGCTGGCAGCTCTGGCTCCACTTTGACCCCTAGCCTGGGAAATTCCACATGCCACCAGTGAGGCCCTAAAAAAACAAAAAAAACAAAAAAAAATTTAATTAAAAAGAAGCACTCCATTTCTGCTTCCTAATTGTCTCATCTTTCTTCACAATCACATACTCATCCCAACTGTCAGGCATTTAGTGTCATTGTGTGTATAATGTTCAGTCCATATATTAAAACTCAGCTGTAGGAATTCCCATCATTGCATTGCATTCCTCAGGGTTAGGAATATGACTGCAGTGGCTCAGGTTTATGTGGAGGCATGGGTTCAGTCCCTGGCCCAGCACAGTGGGTTAAATGATCTGGTGTTGCCTCGGCTACAACGTAGTTTGCAGCTTTAGCTGGGATTCAGTCCCTGGCCCAGGAACTTTCATATGTTGCAGTTCCAGCCAAAAAAAACCACCAAAAAACCCACAACTCAACTGTGCTTCAACAAAGTTGTCCCAATTCATACATATTTTTATTTTATTTTATTTTTTAAGGACCACACCCAGGGCATATGGAGGTTCCCAAGCTAGGGGTCTAATCAGAACCACAGCTACTGGCCTATGCCATAGCCACAGCAATGGCAGATCTGAGCTGTGTCTGCAACCTACAGCACAGCCCACAGCAACGCCAGATCCTTAACCCACTGAGAAAGGGCAGGGATTGAACCCTCAACCTCATGGTTCCTAGTCAGATTCATTTCCACTGTACTGGAAATTCCCATATATATTTTTATTAAATGTTTGTATTTGCCACAATTTTGCTCTAATATTTATACATTTTCATTAGTGTTAAATTTTCTTTGATCTCTAAGTCTTTAGTGAATATCTTGTATAATATTAATCTCAGTAGCAATTCTTGGTATAATTTTCTCCACAATGCAGACAGAAGTATAAATTCACTCAATGTAAATGCCCATGCATTGAGTAAAGTCATCCTCCAGATTCAGGGATCAGTTATTCACAGTTCTAGACATTTGTTGTGCTGTGAACTGTCAAACGCATACTTTATTTTATTGTTTGCTGTTACTCTGGCAGCTCCTACCATCTGTAGCTTATTCTGCCTTCCTTGTTAAAAGTAAATTTAAAGCATTAAAGAAAGGCAGTAAATTGGGATAAGCACCCAATGGAGTCTTCCAGGAAGTAAGAGAAAATTTTCAAAATAGAGGTACTTTCATACACTGTGGTGGGAATATAGCTTGCTACATTTTTTTTTCCAAATTCAATTTTATAGTACACATTAAGAAGTCCTTTTTAAAAAGTGTCTGGGGTTTTGTTTTTACTGTTTTCACTAACAAAATGGTAGATACTTGAATCGCCATCCCAGAAATACTGCATAGACTAAATAAATCGAAGGTTTTCCTACTCGATGGGACTTACACATAGTAAGTCCAGGTCTAAAAAGCAGACCATATCGGGTCATTCGGTCTTACCTTTCTTGTGTCTCTAAGGTGGTGAACTCTGCTGCAGTAGAGGATTCATTTACACTTAATATCTGTCCCCAACGAATTTGTATCTCTCAAAAACTTCTCTCTTTTCACTGTTGAGAATGAGGGGATAAATGGACAAATACAAGTTTATTTGGAAAAGTCTGCACAAATATCCATTGACTATAATTTAGTTAGCATTTATCTGCATATCTGCGTCAGTTACCCACAGTTTGAAAGTGGCTACTGAAAACGTGGTAATTCAAATCTGTCCTACCTGAGAAGCTTAGTAGCTCTGTAGGTCAAGGTTGAATACCTAATTTTGTGGATCCCAGAGTGATCTTACTGAATTCTGGAAGCAGTTCTCCATAATGATCAAAACCTGAATAAAGCATTCAGGAAGGTATCGTACTCATTAATCTACTCAAGGACTACTTATAATGATGGGCTCTCATCATTGCCCATTTATTTACCTGTATCATTCCTATAAGCATAGTGCTTTGTGATTAGTACCACAGTTTCAGGTATAACTATTTAAAAAAGGAACCTCCTTTTAAATCTCCCAAATGACAATAGATTTATGTATTAAAATATTTGCCCAATAACTTTCTTTTCTCATTAAGTGTCAGAAGGGTTTATGAGACCAGCTTCTCACATGTAAATTAAATAAGCTTTAGGCTTAGCTATTCCACTATATAATACAAATTTTCAGCAAACCCTGACCATAATAAAATGCTTGTTTGAAAGTTATATTGACCTTTTCTTGCTCTTTGGGGGCTAACCGGCATTGATTAGTAATGAGCATGAACTCAACATAGACCACTAATCAGAACCACTACTTATCAGTCCTCAGTGGCATTGTGCTAATCATTGGTGATCTCCAGAGGTACTGGTTCTAACTTTTTCCTTAATTGTTGGATATACCTTTAAAATGACATTAATACACATCCTCCTGCTATACTGAAAAGACTGATATTCTTTTATACCTATGAACTTTATTGGGGGTGCTAAAAAGGACTGAGAAAGTGAACTTGGTTATAACATCGAATAGGCTAATTATGGTTTCAAATTAATTATTATTAAGTTAAATTTATTGTTTTGATGAACAGCCCTCAAATATAACTGTTTCATAAACAATAATCCCCTCAAACATTGTCAGAAACAGTGGTATATGTTTGCCAAAGTTTATTTAATGTAGTTGAATACTTTTTTGTTTATTGGCTCTTGGAAACTTCCAACTATATTCTTTTAAATTAGTGCATCTTTCTGTATTTTATCTCTCAGTGTAAGCCGCATTAAATTATTTGAACAAAATAAGATATTAGGAAAAAACATAATTTCTTTTTTGTTATTATTATTTTTAATAGTTATTTCCCCAATGCAATTTTTTTCTACTGTACAGCATGGTTTCATTTTTTACTTCTATACACCAGTAAGTCTTCTGTAGCTGGGGGTAGGGGGTGGGGCTTGAGGGTGACAAAACTTGATTTCAAGATTATAAACATCAATATTGTACTCAAATATTTTCATTAATATAAATTAATTTATTTAACTTTAGTGCTCCAGTACAATAGCAAAAGTGATCATTTATATATCTATATATTACAAAACAAAATTGTTAAAAATTACAAACCATGAATGGTGGAATAGCATATGAGATATTAGCCCCAAATTACATAGGAAATTGAAACAGCAAAGTTTTAGAGATAACTATGCTATATTTTATTTTAAATTTATCTACAAGTGACAATGTGTGCAAACATTTTCACCTGTATTTAATAGTACAAATAATTCTTTTTCATCTTACTGCTGCAGTAGAAACTACATGCAGGGAATGTAAAAGTCTAGAGAAGATACACTGCTTTGGACATGTTACATCTTTACAAATAATTGCCCTCATATTTGAGGTTTTTGGACTATACATTGGCATAAAACCAATAATTGAAATACTTCCAGCTTTCTTCAAGGTAAAGAGTAATTGATCCAGACAGCTGTGTGCTTATGGATGTCAATATCAATACAAGCTTACTGTGTATATAAAGAAAGACAGGAAGTCTGTGTGTGTCTGTGTGTATGTGTGAGTGATGAGCTTATATGTGAGTGCAATATCTGATTTTTGGAGAAGCAGACAACTAACACAGAAAAGCGCTGGACAAAGAGCTTGTGTTTTTGCATATACTCTGTTTTGACCCTCTTTTACTGGATATGTGACCTTGGGTAAATGATTCAATAGCCTTTTCTAGCCCTGATTTCCTTCACTATCAAGACGTCCATTTTAAGGGATGTTTTGTGAGTATGAAATAATGTGTGGAAAGCTGTCTGTTTGTATAATGTTTATACAAATGTGAATTTTTAATCATTCTATTCATTTCAGGTTAAAAATGGAAATAAGACTATTCAAATTAAACAAAACCCTGGAACTTACTCATCCAATATGTGGAGAGATGTGGAGAAGATAAATGACTTGACCAAGGTAATGGTATTCAAAAATAGGTCTCAATGTTTTTTGTATCCAGAGCCATTTTATCTTTTCTGTTTTATTTTTTAATAGAAGTACAGTTGACATACAATATTATATTGGTTTCTGGTGTACAACATAGGGATTTGACATTTATATACATTATGAATTGATCACCATAAGTCTAGTAACCATCTGCCATCATAAAAAGTTATTACAATATTATTGACTATATTCCCTATGCTTTATACTACATTCCTATGACTTATTCATTTTATAACTGGAAGTTTGTAGCTCTCAATCCCCTTCACCTATTTTGTTTACCACCCCCACCCCCACTCCCTGATGACAATGTTTGTTCTCTGTATCTAAGAGTTTGTTTCTGTTTTGTTTTGTTGGTTCGTTTGCTTTGAAATTCACATATAAGTTAAATCATACAGTATTTTTCTGTCCAACTTCACTTAGCTTAGTATGCTCTAGTTCTATCCACGTTGTCACAAATCTCAGGCTTTCATTCTTTTTAATGACTTGATTAAGTAGTATTTCATCATATGTATGTATCATGTCTTTATCCATTCATTCATCAGTGGTTAATCTTAGCTACTGTAGATAATTCTGCAATGAACAAGGGAGGGCATGTATCTTTTCACATTAGTGTTTTCGTTTTCTTCCGATAAATACCCAAAAGTAGAATTTCTGGGTCATATGGTCATTCTATTTTTCATTTTTTTAGGAACTTCCATACTGTTTTCCATACCAATTCACAGCCCCACTAACAGTGTACGTGGGTTCTATTTTTTCAGCATCCTTGCCAACACTTATTATTTGTTCTTTTTAATAATAGCCATTCTGGCAGTTGTGAGGTGATCCAATTGTGGTTTCGATTTGCATTTCCCTGGTGATTAGTGATACTGAGCATCTTTCCATGAGTCGGTTGGCCATCTATATGTCTTCTTTGGAAAATTTCTGTTTAGGTTCTCTGCCCAATTTTTAATCAGACTGTTTGTTTTTTTCAGAGGTGTTTTAGAATCTCAGTTGTTATATTTTTTCCCAGTTGTGTGCATCTTCATTTCAGGCAAAAACAATTATTTCCATCTATGACTTATAGATCTATACTAGAAGAAACAGAAATAAGTTAAATCCCTGTTTATTATGTTATCGGCATTTTTATTATTTTATTTGTTAAATATTATGAAAACTTTTGAAAAGAAAAAGAAATATATGATTTGTTTCAGCTAATCATTAAGTGGTTAAAAAATAGAGTGCATAAAAGAAGTAAAAAATAAAAGGAGCTTAGGTATATATAGACTAAACATTGAAATCTTGCTTAATCAAGATTTTAACTGGTCATGTTCTCTCCTTAATCTCTTTAGGAGATTGGAGATGGTGCACAGAATTTGAGCTTGTTCTATCCTTTAAAAAGAATTTTTTTTATCTATGTCAATCTTTCAAATCAATTATAGGTATATTTCTTGTTTTAAGATATAAATGAAATTTTTAAATTAATTACCTTATTACAATAGTAATATAATTCTTTGTGAAATACATCAAAATAATCTAAACTGCAACCTAGAACATATCCATCCATTCAAATTCACTTGAATATCTACCCTGTTAATACTGTTATATATTTGGTTACATGCTTCTATGAATGCAAAGGTAAACCAGAGCAATATCCTGTCCTCAGAGAACTCAGAGCTTATTGTGAGAGAAAAAAAAGGATACACAACATAATCTAAAAAGTATTAAATACTTAAGGAAATACTGAACTGTTCTTGAAGCCTAGATTAAATTCAGGCATGTAATTGCTACCCTAACAAAGGTACAATGGCAGAAAAGCAAGTAAATTTGGATAGAAGACAGGGAATATATAAAAGAAGCAGTAGGAAATAACTATTTTCCAATTGCTTCCTTGTGCATAGCCCCTATACTTACCTTGTTTGAATTTTGCTGCTGAGTTTCATTCTTTGCCATGAGAGAGCATAGATGGTTACACTGGCAAGTTGAGAAATTCAATACCATTTGATTATATACCCCCAAAGTACAGGAAATCCTTTTAAAATTCATTTTATATTTAAAGCACAATAGCCAATATTTATAGTATTGGATTGCTTTAGGCAAAAAATGCAATTTTATCTCCCACGGCCCAAACCAGAAATCCTCAAAAGATAAAGAGCTTTGGATATGGATAAGGATATAGAACTTTCTGCACCAATATGCAGTTTTAATCTTACATCCTCTTTTAGTACCTTATACCTCACAATAGAGATTAAAGAGGTATAGGAAAGAAGAAGAGATTAAAAAGTGGATAAACAAATTGCTAGAGTTGAAAAAAATCAGAAATATTACAACCCTATAAATATTTTTTACCAACTTTTCTATCATTATTATTTTCGATCTAGCAGGGGTCTATAAGATCTCCCAACCCAGCTATAGCATAGTCTTGTTTATGGGAAACAGGGCTATTTTGCGGGACAATCAAGGCTGATGCTAGTCTGAGACACATTAAGGAAAAGGAGCACTGGACACAACACTATGGTTCACGTTCATCTTTGGGTTTGTGCTGGGGAACTTGGGAGCGAGGTTGTCACCAGTTTCATTTACCTTTTGTAATGGAAGAATGTATTTTTCTGCAATTTAGATAATGAAAAATAACCAGCAGTTTTTCAACTAAATAAAATTTTCTTGCTTGGCTACACTGAAACGCTAAAAACACTTGGAAAGTGAGCACCAAAATGAATATAAATTTACATATTACCTATGGAGATGCCAGATGTATTTAGTGCTCAGTATTTGCTGAAGCAAAGAGGAAATGTACCCAAGCCAACCTCCATACAAAGGACAGACACCACTGTAAATGTGACTGTGCCCTTTAACAAATATTACACTCAGAACCAAAAGAGTAAACGAGGCATCAGATTTGTCAAAAATAATGATGTAGAGGCCACCATATTTAGGTACCTCTACTACGTAGCTATCAGTAGAGTATCTTTTCCTATGACTTCATGTTTTATGAAGATGATACAAAGATCGATTGAGAGCGATCTTTAATAAACTGTAAAGGGTGTGTAGTGTGTTCTGGTATCAGTCTGTGATTCATCTTCACAAAGCTCCTTGTTTACATTTATATTCCTAAGGCCTATCACTGTACCATGGAATACAGTTAACCACTCAAATATTTGTCGAATAAATACATGCATGACTGAGCAAATAAATGATTGGATGAAATTATGAAGAGGTAATAATCTGTAAATAATGAAGCCATGTAATTGTTCCTTCTAGTGCTTAATTCTCTTCCATGGGTCCTGCACTTGGAGGTTTGTTATTCATATGGCCCTTCTTCCCTTTTGATCTTATTACCAATCGAAACTTTTTTTAACCTGTTTTTTAAACCTGAGACCAACAATGTCATGATACAGCCCTGTCTCTCATCCCTGTTGTTAAAGTCTAAGAAATTCCTCAGGAAGACACCTCTTTAACTGTCCCGTGATGCCTTGGTTTGGAGGAAGAGGAAGTAGTCTTTAGCTCTGGAAGGTGCATTTTCCCCTGCAGTTCAAGACAATTAAGAGGAGTATGAGGGTGCTGAGCAAAGATGCAAAAGGCAGAATGCTTTTTAGAAGGAAAAGTCTCTGTTTGGAGTCTACTGAAAATTAGCCTACTATTTCTACTACTATAATCTCCTAATCTAATTTACTACTGTATCACAAAACTCTCTATGTATTCAAGAACCAAGGATGGCCACTTCAATCATTGGTGAAAGTTTAATAAAAGATAACTGGCAAAGGCAAGATTTAAGGAAACCAACAAGAGATAGTGTAGTACTTGGGGGCAAGTAGCAGTACAGACTCCTTACCACCTAGAATTGGAGGGACATCCTCACCTGGGTAGTCATAGGAGGTAGCCTGAAAGGAACTGGGACCTGTGGTTGACGTCACACATGACTGGCATCTGTGGTAGAGGTCGCCCAGCAACCTGAAGGTGAGGGACTTGGAAAATAATCACACTCTCTCCTCCTTCCTGCTGGTATCCTATCAGTATCAACAAGAACCCAAAGGGTAAGGAAGGAAGGCTCTGATAAGTCCATGGAGCTAGCTCCCTATGCAGATCAGGGTATGCAAGTACACATCATGGGTCTGAAAGGACAAAGGCTATCTATCTCATTAAACACTGCTTTCCATCAATATAGCTCTGCTCCCAAACTAGACCCCCAGTTCTAGCCAAGTGGGAACTTCAGAGAAATGTTGCTCTTTTATAGTGTGGGTAATTCCATGGTTTAAGAAAATTACCTACCCAATTCTGACTTCCAGAACTGATCCATGAAGAGATGATTCCTCACATTGCTAACAAATTTACACAGAACTCTCTTTGCAAAGCGCTCTCTTAATCAAATTATGAAAATGAGTTATACAAACAATTTGGGGTATATATCAGTTACAAAGTACTTGCAGGCAGCTATCTACTCTTCATGAATGACTGTGTCACTATTTTAGGTGCCTTGCTCTCCAAAAAGTATAAAAATTCTTCCTGTTTATTTTTCTTTTCCTAGCACTACTCAGGAGCTTCATTTATGGAAATATGTGTTTAACAATCATCTTTTTTCTTTGTGTAGAATTGTATTGACAAAGGGGGCTGTCATAACTTCAGAAATAAGAAATTTGAATACAAAATAAGAAATAGAGTGTCTTCTCTAACTTCTTGATGGTTGAGTTGTAACTTCCCATGGTCTCCTCTATGATGTTAAAAAGAATAGTAACTAGTTTAAAAAATGAGGGCATATGACTGATGTCAGCCACCTCCAGAAGTTCAGTGACATCCCTTTACCCAGAAGAGAGAAATGGAATGAAGTCCCAAGATGAGAAAGAGATAGCGGCACTCCTTATGAATGCAGCACTATGTATTTTTAAGGATAAAAAGCTGTTTTGCTCTGGGCCTCTGTCATACCATATAGTAATCCCATTTTGCTCTTACTAATGCCCATTCTTTTCGACTATTGTATAATTTCTCTTTTGGTTTCTTCAGAAAATACCAGATTTCTTCTTAAAAGAGAAGCAGATAGAAAGATGCTAAAAATGAGAATGAAGAATAGATGACAAAATTAGAATTAGTACTCAGAAATTCCTAATAGTGCTATAATTCCCAGAGAGAAATATTTATTTATATTTATTTATATATAAAGACATTTGGTTAATCATTTATAGAAGTAAAACTCGGGAAAATTCCACTCTCACTGTTTGATCTACATAGACTGTCCCTAGAGGCCATATGGGTTTCCATTCTCAGAAGCATCAAGTCCTTGTTTGCTTCTGACCTTGATATTGCCTTTTTAAAAATGAAATCTGAAACAGTAGTAATGGCAGTGGTTTCCTGTGTTTTTAAGGTCTACTATTTTATATTCTGATTGTCCTTTTTATTAAAAAAATTTTTCCATAAATACTAGAAAGACATAAGTTTGGAATGTCTTAATGGAGTTCAAAAGCCAGGATCAATTTATGTGCTTGCTTGACCAGCATCATCGTCTAAGATGACTCTATTCAGTGCCTAAGACTTAATAGCCCTGCTGCACATGTCTGGTAATGCCAGGCACAGCTTCATGCTCCAGAAGAGGCCAAAGGAAGACCCAGGTAATGTCGAGTTTAGCAAGTGGAAAGTAGGAGAAGGGAAGGGTGAAGGCAATCACTTATTTAAAACACATGGAGCTTGGATTTTTCCTTTTGTAATAAAAGAAGAAAGAGGAGGTTTTTAAATGTAACAGATTTTTCATGGTGAAAGTATTCTAAAAATAGGAAATTTTTATGACAACATTTCCCAGGAAATTATAGAGCTCCCCAGGCAAGGAAAGCACTTTCTGCATGAGTAGTTTCCACCTTTGCATACCCCATTTCTTTTTTCAGTAATTTTTAAATATCCATTTGAAAACTTAAAATTTTATAATAGCCACTCAAATAAAAAGTATTAAGAGGAATCATCTAATGCTAATGACAATAATCATCAAAGGTACAAATCACTTCCATTTATTCTCATATTTTAATCCAAGGGCTTTTCAGGGATCATATTGAAAATTTATCATAAAAGAGCATGATTGATAGTCATTACCTATTCAAAAGCAAGTATGAAAACATAATGGTTCAAACACTTTATTAAAAAATATTTAGGCTTGTAATAGAGGCACACAACTTTATTGTACCCTTCATATAACCTATAATCCTTAGTTCACTCAGCTGAAATAATATTTTATTAATAAATGTTTAAGCTTAAATCCAAGACGCACACTGTATGGTGTCCCTCATAATACTAATAATCCCTAATTCTGTCAGCTTACTTAAAGAATTTTCACTTTGGGGAAAATAGCAAAACATCTTTTCATTTTTTCATTTTTCTGATGTCAAATAAAGAGGGCATTGTCATCCTTCAGTGCCTACCTCTTTCTAGTGCAGTGGAGATTTCATTCAAAACTCAAATATGGAGCTGGATTGTGGTTAAAAATCTTTAACCTTGTTGGACAGGGTCCTACACTGACAATTATATTTTCATATTTTCTGGAATAACTCAAAGATTGCATAATTCTGAGGAAAAACAATAGAAAAAGCAAGCCAAAATTGTGGGCTGAATATAACTTTTTGTCCTTCAAACCACTGCCTTCTATGTGTTGCAGTTGAGTGCCTGGAGATGTCAGGAGGGAAGTGAGAAGCTTGCCAATGTTGTGAAACCAGTGGCTTGGGAGAGAATAACACTAGGCATGTTGCCCTCATAGTAAATGACATTCTTGAAGAATTACTTCTATTGTCCAAAGCTTAACCAATTTTACCATCTGCTATGTTTCCTTCTTTTGAAACTATAATGAAACATACTTCTAAACTCTAAAATGGGGGGCAGTTAGATGGATTTATAACTAAACTCTAAAATGTTATGTTAAAAGACTGATTTCCTCTCTCCCAGAGAAAAGGATATGAGCTTATCAGAAAATGATGGCAATTGCCATTAAAAAGAGTTAAGACCTGCTCTCTCTGGTGATTTAGAAAGGACTTTTTGTAGACAAAAATGTTGCAGATGTAAAACTGGCATAGATAGTCAGTAGTAATGGGTGACCTTTGGCAAGGGAAAGGATGACAATCCCAAAACACAATGATCTGGGGCCAGTGCCAAAAAGGGAAAGAACTAGAGCAATTAAGGTGAATTCAAAGAATATTCCTTGGCTTTAGCACCTGCAGTAAAATTCTAGGAAATGCTGAGATGCTGAGTAAAGAGGCAAAGGTTTATCAGGCCTCTCTAAACTGCTTGAGAAAAAGCATAAACCCTTGGATTCAATAAATTTAATTGACTTGTAGTTCAAGTTTTTCCAGGAATTTTGAGTTTATATGTAGATGTGTATTAATTTTTAGTAATTTAGATAGTATTTTCCTTTAATAAAATATTTTAGTTGTGTGGCTAAAAGTATCTATTCCCAACAGTACAGAGAATATAGGGAGTGTGTTAATCAACAATATCCATAAAATTAATTACTAGGAGAATTTAAGAAAAAGTGTGAATATGGGTATAGTCTCTGTTTAAACAGGTGTTTAAATCCAATATTGATGATTTTCACCATCAGTGCTTTTATATTCATTATCCACACAAACAGAGGCCTCAAGAATGTGTCATTTAACTTAGGTCACATACATTCTAGGTGACTCCATCAAATTTAAACTCCTATATTAAGTTCAAGCCTCATGCAACTTACAGGATATGGAAAAGAATTTGCATACATCATTGTGGAAAAGCCATTTAATGGTAGTTTGATGAAGATTATATTTTTGTTGGCTTCAAAAAAGATACAATTATTATTCTTTAAAATTATTGTTTATATTATTTAATATATTATTATTTTAATGATAAATTTGAATTCTAGCTAAAGACCCCAAAAGCATGACATACATACCTAAAAATGTTTAGGGTAGAATTTAAGTCCATAATTTGCTAATATTTAACAAAGGAGGCTGGTGCTCATCAGGAAGCAGAATGCATTCATTAAAGAGATGACAGTCTTTTCAACAGGCATTTGGAGAATTATCCCTGGAAGATAAGCTAGAACAAGGTTTGCAGCCTATTAAATAATTTTATGTAAAAATGATTAACCACTACCACAGGTAATTTTTTAATGAGACAGAAAGACTCAACATTTCACCCTGTTTTATTTTTTATTCCCACATAAATATATAGATGATATAGAATCATCCAGAACCATAAGAATCATGATCTGGTTCAAGGCAATCAAGGTAAATATCCAAAATTCTGCATTACTTTTCAATTAAGTTATACAGCTCACTACAAAAAAGTAAGTTATTTAGTTGACTGAAACAATATGAGTCACCATCTGTAATGAATTGCCAAAAACACCCATGAAATCCTAATCTATATTAAGAAAGAAGAAAGAAGACACTTAGACTAATATACTGTCTTGGTCAGATCTTGTGTGATGTACTATATTTATATCTGGTTACCATGTTTTAAAATGCACTGTGCTAAAGCTGTATAGAAAGTTTTTAGAATGGTGGCTGGAATACAAGAGACCTTGCCATCTCATGTAAAAAGCATCTAAAGTATCTAGGATATTAATTCTGGAGTTGAAAATCCTTAGTGGGAATGTGAGAGCTACCATAAAATATAAAAAGTAAGGTCTTGTAATAATAGTAACTTGATTGCTTTATAATTGTTAACCTTAATGCAAAGACCAATGAACAGAAGTATAGAAGGAAATTTCATTTCAATATCAGGGAAGACATTCTTATGTTTAGTAAATATTCAAAATCAGTATGTGTTCTGCTTCAAGTCCATGAGCTCCCCATCAGTGGATGATTTATTGACATTGAAACATGAGCTGAAGTGTCCCTTCCAAAGCTGAAAGTGAACAACAAATGCCTACATTAAGAAAAAAGATATATCTTAAATAAACAACCAAACGTTATACCTTGGGGAACTAGAAAGAGAAGATATGAGCCCAAAGTTATTCAGGGGAACAAAAAAAACTAAGACCAGATAGGAGATAAATAAACACTGAAAGGACAATAAGAAAAAAAAATTTTTTTAAACTAAAAGCTGTTTGTATTTTTTGAAAATATAAATAAAATAGGCAAAACATTAGCTAAACTGACCAAGAAAAAAAGAGAACTTTGGGAGTTCCCTGGTGGCCTACTGGGTAAGGATCTGATGTCACTGCTGTGGTGTGTGTTCAGTCCTTAGCCTGGAAACTTCTGAATGCTGTGGGCACGGCCAAAGGAAAAAAAATAAGGAACTTAAATAAAATTATAAATGAGAGAGATACCACCACACAAAGGATCATAAAATACTGCTATAAACAATTCTATGTCAACAAACCAGACAACCTAGAAGAAATGGACACATTCCTGCATATATAAAACGTATTGAGACAGAATCATAAGGAGAAAATAAGAATAGACCAGTTACTAGTAAGGAAATTGAATCAGTAATCAAAAACCATCTAACAAATAAAAGTCTAAGACCAATGGCTTCAGTGGTGAATTCTTCCAAATATTTTGAAAAGGATTTGCATTAAGTGTGGATCTGTATTAATTCTTCCAAAAAGTAGAAGAGATAGGAACACTTCCACATTCATTTTATGAGACCAGCATTACCCTGATATCAAAACCATACAAGGGAAGAAGAAAAGAAAATTCCAGGCAAATATCTCTGCACATAGACACAAACTCCTCAACAAGATACTAGCAAACCAAATCCAACAGTACATTAAAAGATCATGCACTGTGATCATGTGGTGGGCAGGTTGGGGAGATGTTGGTCAGAGAGTATAAACTTCCAGCTATGTAAGATGAATAAGTTCTGGAGATCTAATCTACAGCGTGGTGATTATAGTCAACATGACTATTTTATGTACTTGAAAGTTGCTAAAAGAAAATCTTAAATGTTCTTACCTCAAAAAAGGCATGATAACCTTTTGATTGTTAGCTAACATTGTGGTGGTCATCATTTTATAGTATACACATGGCTCAAGTCAACACGTTGCACACCTTAAACTTACAAGGTGTTATATGTCAATTATATCTCGATAAAACTAAAAAAAACAGATAATAATGTGGTTTTTACATGCATTTTGATTCTGCCATTTTGAATGAGGAGATGGTTCTTCTAGAGAGTCTGTCTTTCTATTGTTTCTGCACCACTGCAAGTCAGTGTGTGGCACCTGAACAGAAGACACTAATATTGATTCTGGAGAAGTCGCTTGGGGAGAAAATGATCTGAGTCATCCCAGAGATTTGGAGGCAAATCTTTGAAGAGCTCTACTGTCTGGCAAACCTCAGCTCTGACTTGACTGGTTTGCTGCACCCCTGATTAGATGAGATTCCTTGAAGTGAGAGGTCTGCAACCTAACTCTTCCTGATGACTTTTCCCTCTGACAACAGCCTATTTTATCTCTGTGGGGCAATAAAGCTGAAATCCAGTTTAGTTTTTAAAAAGCATCACACTACAACCCTCCCCATCTAAACACACACAACATACAAACACACATTGATACACCCTTTCTAAATGATGCAAACCTGGGCCACTCAAGATAAAACTTTCTTCTTTCCATCTAATACTATGTTCTTATGTAATAATTAAATATCATGGGAAGAAACTAAAAACTTCAAATGTTAATGAGCCAGTGACATTCCACTCTTATGACTCCTTTAAATTTCAGTTATCTTGCTTTGCATTTTTATATTTAGAAAGCCTCAAAATGGATACCAGTTTATTAAAAACAATCCCAAGCCTGCAGCATCTGATACCCTTTATCATTAAAATGTTAACTTGATAAGAAGGGATTAGTAGAGATAATGGGATATTTTGGCCAATAGTTCTGGGGGAATATTTTTACCAAAATTTCAGAGTAGATACATTAAAGTTTAAAACTACTCCTTCCTTTGCAGGTAAGGGAGAAAGCATTTAAGAATAATAGTGAAATGTTTGTCTCTTTTAAAAGGACCATTCAAAGTGAGGCCTAGATACAACTCAACAGCAAAAAAGCCAACAACTCAATTGAAAAATGGGCAAAACACCTGAGTAGACATTTCTCTAAAGAAGATATACAGATGGCCAACAAGCACATGAAAAAATTGCTCAACATCATTAATTATTAGAGAAATGCGCATCAAAACTTCAATGATGTACCACCTCACACCAGTCAGAATGGCCATCATTAATAAGTCAACAAATAACAAATGCTAGAGAAGGTGTGGAGGAAAAGGTACCCTCCTACACTTTTGGTGGGAATATAAATTGGTACAACCGCTATGGAAAACAGTATGGAGGTACTTCAGAAAACTAAATATAGAATTACTATATGACTCAGAAATCCCACTCCTAGGCATATATCTGGACAAAACTCTCATTGAAAAAGATAAATGCACCCCATGTTCATTGCAGCACTATTCACAATAGCCTAGACATGGAAACAACCTAAATTTCCATCAACAGATGAATGGATAAAGAAGATGTGGTATATATACACAACGGAATACTACTCAGCATTGTATTGGAAGCAACATGGATGGAACTAGAGACTCATACTAAGTGGTGTAAGTCAGAAAGGAAGAGGCAAATACTGTATGATATCACATATCTGGAATCTAATATACAGCACAAACGAACCTTTCTACAGAAAAGAAATAAACTCATGGACTTGGAGAACAGACTTGTGGTTGCCACAGGAGAGGGGGAGGGAGTGGGATAGACAGGGAGTTTGGGATTGGTAGATGCAAACTATTGCATTTGGAGTGGATAAGCAAAGACATCCTATTGTACAGCACAGGAAACTATATCCAGTCACTTGTAATGGAACATCATGGAGGATAATGTGAGAAAAAGAATGTATGTATACATATATATATGAATGGGTCACTTTGCTGCACAACAGAAATTGACAGACCATTGTACATCATCTATAATAGAAAAAATAAAAATCTTAAAAAAAAAGTGATGCCTAGAAAATGACTATAGCATTGTGCCTTTGGGTGATTATCATGTAGGGAAATTACTGCTGGTTTAACATTGTCATAGTGACCTCTCCAAAACAGTGAAAACTACCTCCCACACCTCAGCCTCTTCATCCTTCAGGTGGGAGGGAAAGGGCTTCCAAAGTGTGTAGAAGGTTGAGGTACTTTATTTATATAGTTGGTAGAAAGGGTAACTCTCTCCCCTTATCGTCTGAGACTATCAACTGGGTTACTCCAGTGTGATCTGGGGCAAGATCAACTGAGAGGGAGGCACTGTTAGAAGGTGATTGTCTGTTAATTCCTAAGAAGCTTTAGGCCTGTTGATGTATTAAATGTCCCACCTCCAAAGGCAAAAGATAAATCCAGTTGCTGTGTGACAATAAATACTTAACCTGATGGAAAGTTACAAAACCAGTTCTAAACCTCATAGTTTTCATTTAAACTGCTTGTCTCAATGCAAGTCAAATTATGTTGGATTTTCTAGTATCTTTTTATTTTTTTCCTTTTTGATCACCCCTTTCCCTACGGAGTTCCTAGGCCAGGGATCAGATCTGAGCTGCAGTTGTTACCTACCCACAGCTGCACCAACATTGGATCCTTTATTTTTTTATTTATTTTTTTGTCTTTATCTTTTTTTTAGGGCTGCACCTGTGGCACATGGAGGTTCTCAGGCTAGGGGTCAAATCGGAGCTCTAGCTGCCAGCCTATGCCACAGTCACGGCAATGCAGGATCCAAGCCATGTCTGCAACCTACACCACAGCTCATGGCAATACCAGATCCTTAACCCACTGAGCAAAGCCAGTGATCGAACCCGCAACCTCATGGTTACTAGTCAGGTGACTCTGCAAAAGTGCTGCTGATACGTTGAGCCACAGCGAGAAGCCTTCTAGTACCTGTTTTCTTTTGTTTGCTTCTTGTCTGCATCCTCTGGGCCTTCCTCTTAGTATTAGGACAGGGCCTCTCAACCCTCCATCTCTTCTCCCTCTGTTTGTTTCCCAGCTCACTGTCTGCAGTGCCTGTTGCCTCCATTTCTGCTTTCTGTAAAGAGATGCTGCCCAGTTTGATCTCATTCGTTGAGCTAGAGCAACTGCCCCAAAGTGGGGAGATCATTGTTTTTTCCCTTTCCACCCTCACAGTTCTTTGGCTTTCCAAATGGCTGCCTGAAGTTTCAGTTTGATGTCTTCCTTATTAAGGAGAAAAATAAATCTTTAGAAATAAGACCAAGTGAAATTAAAGGCTGCAGCCCCAAACTGCATATTTTCCTTATTGATCACAAAGCTAGTGTGTCAGACCAAAAATCAGGCTAAAAAATTCCTGTGCCATTTGCACCCTCAGGACATGCTTTTACATAATGGCCTAATAGGACATGCTTTTACATAATGGCCTAATAGTCATTTCTTCTTGCTCCAGTGTCCTGAGCCGCCTGGCTTTTGGCACTAGATCTCCTTTCTTGTTCCCTGGAAACCAAGGAGGCTCTCATGAGAAGAAGGCTCCAGACAACATACCATCATCTCAGAATTCAAAGTGGACATGTTATACAACCCACTGTGGCCACTTTAAGCTCCAGGACTCTTTGGAGTTATAAAAATGATCACTTATAAACAAAGAAATCAAACAATGGAATACTGTCTTCTCTGATTTCATATGCATTGCCTTTTGTTTCAACCACAATCCTAATATTATATACTCTTCTAACCCAAGTCGATAATCATTTTTTATTCCTATGATATGTTTTCCCAAAGACAATCCCTATTTCTGATTCTCCCTTTCATCTTTTCACTGATTTTTCTTATTTCACATTATGTACAAACAACAGAGGGATTTTGTTAAATTCTAAAATTCCCCAGCCTTGAAACCTAAATATGAAAATAACTAGCAATCTGCCATAACTTCGATAATATGTCGTGTTAAACTAATTAAACAAAGAGACCATTAGACTGAGGCGGCTAGTGTAAGCAAACCAAAATCTTAGCCTGTAAATGACTCAAGACTGCAAAATTGAAACCTGAGGACAACCAGTAGCAAATGACCAACTAGATTTTAAGCTACAGCCAATCAATAATTTCCTTGATTTCCACTTTTTCTTTTTAAAATCTCTCTTCAGCTCCTGTTGATAGAGCTCTCCTAATCACTTCCTCTTTGGTTCTGCCTGATTGTAATCAATTTTTGCTCAAGTGAACTCTTAAAATTTTTAAGATGGTCCAGGGTATCTTTTAAGAGTGGGAAATCAATTTGTATTGTTTTTCAGAGTGAAAACCAAAGTTAAATAGCTTTTATTCCACCAAAGCAGTATAATAAGGCCTTTTAGTACTTATCACCCAAACCTCTCCCCTCACCTCAAGCTCTTTAGAGAGAGATTGTTTATACTCTTGTCATGGAGTTGATTTATTTTAATTAAAATAAGCAACTATTTCTGAAAATAAAATACAAACTTTATATGGAAACACGCATAGATATAAATACCATGTCATAGATGAAGGATATTTAAATATCATAAAACATGATCCAAATGATTATCCCTTAATCACTAATTCTCAAGATGAAAGCCATTTGAAATTGAACAATTGAAAATGAAATAAAAAAAGATCCAGTAGAAGCCTTTACTGAAAAAAAACAGTTTTTATATTTAGCAGAGTATTAGAGCAGATAGGATTGTATTTTAAGAGTTGAAAACTGGTCACATTTTAAACTAAAGGAGAAAAGAAAAGTTGGTTATAATTAAAAGAGACATCTGCCTTGAAGATAAAGGCTATATCCCTTTAGCTGGCTAAAATGCTTCTGATTTTCAGTTCCACCAGAGATGCTCAGGATCCATAAAGAACCTGGAATGTCAAGGAATCCAAAACAATTACTGAAAGGTGGCTAAAACACAATTTAAAAACCCATGAGCTGTTTCTCTATTGACGTATTTCCTAGTAGCACTCTTTCCAAATTGGCTTCAGTTTTCCAAAACCCAGAAATATTTCATAAAAACTTCATTTGTTTTTCATCTAGAGCAACTATATAACTATTACTAGCACACAGGATCACCTTGTTTATTAGCAAATTTTAAATGAAATACAGTTGCAATACTATTTTATGCCATGGATTTCTTTTTTATTTCTGTTATCCAAGTGTTTACCTAATTTGTCAAATATTACAATTATCTTGAATATAGCAACATAATTTATATTTGTATTGACCTAACATTTTTTAATATACATAATCCCTTATAACGGCAAATGTGCATTATTGCTCCCAGTTTTTTTATAATTGATAAACCTCATTTCTTAGAGCAATTTTAATTTCATAGAAAATTTGAGCAGAAAGAACACAGCAAACCGTTCCCATACATGTCCTGCTCAGACATGCACAGGTTCCCCCATTATCAACATTCTCCACCAGCATAGTGCATTTGTTACAGTAAATGGCCCTCCACTGACACATCATTATCACCCAAAGTCCACAGTTTTCTTTGGGTTTCATTCACTCTTCATGTTGTATACACTATGGGTTTTGACAAGTGTGTAATGACATGTATCCATCACTACAGTATCAGACAGTGTTTTCACTGCCCTAAAAATCCCTTAAGGATGGAGGATTTTTAGGACAGTGAAACTTCTGTAAAATACTACATACAATGAGAAGTTCCCATTGTGGCTCAGTGGGTTAAGGACCCAACTTTGTCTCTGTGAAGATGCAGGTTCAATCCCTGGCCTTGCTCAGTGGGTTAAGGATCCGGCATTGCCACAAGCTGTGGTTTAGGTCAGAGACGCAGCTCAGATCTGGTGTTGCTGTGGCTGTGACGTAGGCTGGCAGCTGTAGCTCTAATTTTACCCCTAGCCTGGGAATTTCTGGGTGCCACAGGTGTGGCCCTGAAGAAAAAATTTCATGCAGTGGTGAATACGTCATTTTCCATTTATCCAGACTCAGAATGTACAACACCAGTAGTGAATCCTAGTCAGCTAAAGTCTCTGGGTGATTATGATGTGCCAACGTAGGTTCGTCAGTGGTAACAAGTGTACCACTCTGCTGGGGGATGTTGATAATGCAGGAGACTATGCATGTGTGGGGACTGGGGGATATAGAAAATCTCTGTACCTTCCTGTTAATTTTTTGTGAACCTAAAACTGCTCTGAAAATTTTTTTTTTTCTTTTTAGGGCCACACAATGGCACGTGGAAGTTCCCAGGCTAGGGGTCTAATCGGAGCTACAGCTGCTGGCCTATGCCAGAGCCATAGCAACACCAGATCTGAGCCGCATCTGCGACCTATACTACAGCTCGCGGTAACGCCAGATCCTTAACCCACTGAGCGAGACCAGCAATTGAAACCGCAACCTCATGGTTCATAGTCAGATTTGTTTTCACTGAGCCACGACAGGAACTCCCAAAAAATATGTTTTTTAAAAAAATCCTTCTATGCTTTACCTATTCATCCCCCTGGCCCTCCCTAGAACCCCTGGCTAGTGTTGAAATTTTATTGTCTCCATAGCTTTTTCTTTTTTCTAGACTGTCATATATTTGGAAACATGTAGTATAGAGGTTTCACAGATTGACCTATTTCACTTAGTAATACACATTTGTCTCCACCATATATTTTCATGGCTTGATATTTCATTTTTGGTGCTAAATAATATTCCATTGTCTGGATGTTCCACATTTTATTTATCCATTCACCTACTGAAAAGACTGTTGCTTCCAAGTTTTGGCATCCATGTGCAGGTTTTTGTGTGGACATAATTTTTCAAATTCTTTGGGTGGTTTGTTTGCTAGTTCATAGGAATGGTATGTTTCTATTCCCCTAGATAAACCAGGCTGCTATAAAATCCTAGAAGCTTAGGCTCTAGTAAGACAATTTCTTCTGAGGGCAGGCCTTGTTAAGAACAGAATGTTCTGGTACATTTCAAATTGACTCTTTTTCCTCTTTCATGCCAGAAACTTGAGGGGCTTTTTCTCTGATATTCACCTTATGGACCTGGTTGAATTCCTGAAGGTAAAACTAAGAAACTGTGCTCTTTTCCAACAATGATAGGAGTTGCCCCTTGAGTTGTTAATACTCAGAGTCATCCACCCTGAGCTTCCAGTAATTCATCAATTACAGCTCAGGTTTTGCTACCCTGGTGCTTGTTCCCATGGCGCTTGTGGGTCTTTGCTCTGGTAAGCTGGAATTCTCTGTTTCCTTTTGTTTGACTCTCCAATTTGGATGCAACAGTTCCCTGAGTGGCATCCCACTTCTGATGATTTTAGGATGTGTTGATTTTTCAGTTTCTTTAGCTTTTTACTTTTTAGGATGGTTTAGTGACTTCTAAGCTCCTTACATGCTGAACTAGAAGCCAGAAGTAACTATTCCCATTTTAAGGTGAAAAAAATAAAACCTGTAGGAGGTAAGACACTTGCCAAGGATCATACAGGCATTAGGGATATAAGTGAGACCTAGGCCTACTAATCCTAAGTCTGAGTTATTAATCTGTTCTGTAATTGTATAAAAGGAGGCTTGGATTCTTACTTATCCATTCTGAAAGGAAGTGATTAAGTTAGGGTTTTGATTTAACTTCTTATATTCAGGAAAGTAGTTCATGAAAAGATTATTCTATTTCTAAGAATTCATCTTAAGTTATAAAAACTTTTATATACAAATAGTTTTATTACAGTCTGATTTATGATAGAAAAAAAAGATAGCTGGAGTGATTGTGATAACTTTGTACATACTTGCAACAGGATATTTTAAAAAGCAGGTAACAGCAGAGTTAAATGTTTATGATACTATATTAAGTGGAGAAAGATGACTATAAAACAGTCCATTTAAAATGAGCAGCAAAGGAAAATAGAAAAAGGTATTGGTTGCAAGTACTGAGCTTTTTGAAAAATTGTATCACATCGTGATAAATGTGATGCAATTTTAAATTATTTGCATATGCATCAATGATATTTTATATGGAAGTTGTAAACACTGTACCAGCCTTTGGAAGAAAAGAAAGCTTATTTTGTATAAGTTTAGTTTAAAATTTAGACTCAAACATGAAAGCAACTGAAATGTCCATCAACAGAGGAATGGATAAGGAAGGTGTGGTGTATAAATACAATAGAATATTATTCAACCATAAAAAGAATGAAATAATGCCATTTGCAGCAACATGGATGGACCTAGAGATTATCATACTAAGTGAAATAAGTCAGAGAGAGAAAAATAAACATCATATGATTTCACTTAAATGTGGAATCTAATAAAAACCATGTAGGGGAGCTTGTTTATAGAAGAGAAACAGTCTTACAGATTTCAAAAGTAATCTTCTGTTTACCATAGGGAAACCCAATAGATGGGAGAGAAGAATTGGGGAGAATATGAGTAACATATACACACTACTGTATAGAATAGATGGTTAATGGGAACTTACTGTATATCTCAGGGGAAAAAAAAAGAATGGATATATAGCCAATTCACTTTGTTATACACCTGAACAACATTGTAAGTTAATCATAGACCAATAAAATTTAAAAACAATAATAAATTAATATAACTTAGAGTTATAAATATCAGCTTTGACACAAATATGTCATTTTTTTTTTCCATGGAGAAGTATGTTTGAATTTCCCTTCATGTCTCAGTGGAAATGAATCTGACTAGTATCCATGAGGACCCAGCTTCAATCCCTGGCCTTGCTCAGTGGGTTAAGGATCTGGTGTTGCAGTGAGCTGTGTGTAGGTCCCAGATGCTGCTGGGATCTGGCATTGCTGTGGCTGTGA
This sequence comes from Sus scrofa, assembly GCF_054392235.1. NCBI lineage: Eukaryota > Metazoa > Chordata > Mammalia > Artiodactyla > Suidae > Sus > Sus scrofa. The sequence goes on from NC_139395.1 coordinate 168,033,427, forward strand.
CTTAGCCAGCCGCTACAGCTCTGATTCAGCTCCTAGCCTGGCAACCTCCATATGCTGCAGGTGGCGTGCCCTTAAAAAAACAAACCAAAAAAAAGGATGCTAGTGATATAATAAGTGCCAGGTTGTTCCCCTTGCTATTATTACATGTACTTAAATTAATAAATGAATAGCTCTCCAGAGACATACTAAAATGGCACTGCATGTTAGTTTAAATTATGTATATATAATACAACAATGTAGAGAAGAAAAGAGATGGAACACAGTGCAATTTCTATAGAAAAGGATTTTAGTAGTGTAGTCGGGTTCAAGGCACCTTCAACACAGGCTTATATTCACTCTCATTCATTCAGCTCACAGTAAAAAATGCATGTGCCTAAATCCAAGAGAGCAGATAAGTCTGACTCTAAATGTGTTTCTTTGGTATAATGCTTTTTTTCTTTTAATTCTTTTTCAATAATTCCTTACAGCTCTAGTTTACACAATGAATTGTTTGTCCTTTATTGAAAAGTATTGAAAGGGGGTGGTGGTGGGGAAACACCACCTTTTAAAGCCAATACCAAAGAAAATAACTCCTTTTGTGTAAAGAGGGATCAATAGTAGTCTCTGTGTTCTTTGTATTTCTTGTTTGTATTTTCTATTGATGTGTACTAAACCTAGACACTGGCTTTAAGTGTTGATTAAAATTTTTTTTTTGCAGAAAGAATAGAGAAGAAAACAGAGTAATTTTAACCATTGTTGACCTACTTTTAAAAAATTCCATTCTGTTCTTAATTCACATACCCCAACAAAAGAAAATATCTTGAAGTATGTCTACATACCAAACACTTCCTAACTGAAGCTTTATTACTATTTTTCTAGGGCAAGCATTGTAATTATGAAAGAGATCTAATTGGAATTATTTTAAAATCAAGAGTTTTCGGAGTTCCCATCGTGGCACAGTGGTTAGCGAATCCGACTAGGAACCATGAGGTTGCAGGTTCGGTCCCTGCCCTTGCTCAGTGGGTTAAGGATCCGGCGTTGCCGTGAGCTGTGGTGCAGGTTGCAGACGCGGCTCGGATCACGCGTTGCTGTGGCTCTGGTGTAGGCTGGTGGCTACAGCTCCAATTCGACCCCTAGCCTGGGAATCTCCATATGCTGTAGGAGCGGCCCAAGAAATAGCTAAAAGACAAAAAAAAGAATTTTCAACTATGATAATCATTTATCTGTAGCCATCTCTGCCTTCAATTATTATGGGAAGATGGTTGTCTCACTTTAAACAAGTACCTGAGCAGAATGCAAGGAGGAGTATTTCCCTTCCGTGTGATGGGGTCTTTTTCCACTCTGGGGCCCCAACTGTTTTTATACCAAACCAGGGATGGAAATGCCCAAATCTGTTGGAATGTCTGGTTCTTTCAGGAGTGGCATGCATCAGAAAACCATCTTCCTTTAGAAATTTATAAACAGAATAGGCAAACAAAAAGCAATAACATGCTATATACATATACTGAAGGATTTAATGACTTTAGAATCACATTCAGTAATATCTACATGTGTTTAACTTATGTTTAACCTGTGTTTAACTTATCTTGGCCAGTTATAGTAAATGCACATAAAGAAATTGCTTACATGATGAAAGCAATCTAGATATTCTTTGATTTAAAATTGATCTATCACTTATTCACAAACTATTGTTCAATGTATACTAGGTGTCTGTCACCATATTAACAACTATAGATAAATGGTATGGAAAAAAAAGATTGCACTAGAACTTAAAACTGAGAGAAAATTATAATGTAGAATGGTGTGTTCTGTAGAGAGATGGAGAGGGTGCTGAGGGCATAAATTCATAGATGAAGCTACCCTAGAAATAGTAGGCATGTTAGGGTTCTCCAGAGAAAGAGAACCAGTAGGAAAAGATAGATAGACAGACAGACATGTAGGTATAGATATAGGTAAATATAGATAGATAGATAGATAGATAGATAGATAGATAGATAGATAGATAGATAGATAGATAGATAGATAGAAAGAGTGAGATTATAAGGAATTGGCTCACATGATTACAGAGGCTAAATCCCAAACTGGCAGTTAGCAAGCTGGAACACAGGAGAGCCAGTGGTGTACTTCCAGTCTAAGGGCAGGAAGAGACCAATATTTCAGCTCCATCAGTCAGGCTGAAGAAGTCCTGTCTTAGCTTTTTTGTTCTCTTCAGGTCTTCAACTGATTGGTTGAGGCCCACCTACATTCTGTATGGCAGTCTGCTTTATTCTGCCCTACCCATTCAAATGTTAATCTCATCCGGAAACACCCTCAAAGACCCATTGGAAATAATATTTGACCAAATTTCTAGGCACCCTGTGGCCCAGTCAAGTCAACACAAAAAAATTAACCATCACAGTGGGCTGTCAGGGTGTTCTGGAAAAAAAGAAAGCTGAACACTAAAGAATAATATCTCATAAATAAAATATTAAATTACCACTTTCTTATAAGTAAGCTATACCACTAAAGTATATAATATATATATGTGTCTTCAGAAATGCAGCGTTTTCTCCCATTTTTGGGGAAATTACTGGGTCTTCATTGTATTAGGTTAAATTCCTAGAGAAGCTAGCATTAGAATTGAATTTATAAAATGAAGGTATCACATTACATAATACTATTATATCAATTGAATATGTAATTTTGTTTTCACAGGACTATATAGTTTCTAAAATATTCTCACCTACATTATCTTAAAACAAGCTACCCGTTTTTCAATGAGATGTGTAATTACCGAAAGACATTTATACTTTTAAAATCTTTTATTAGAGATAAATTTTTTAATGGACACAAAAGTAATGAAATTACAGTGTTATTGATTTGGTATTTGTGGATAATGATTGGGTGCTCTTCCTAATAATTTATGGATATAGAGAGATCCCAAGAGGGATAGGTTTCAGAAAGTCAAAGTTTTATTTGCTAGATTACAGTTAAAAAGACAAAAATTCTCAGATATTTTCCTTTAGAAAAAAAGCATGTATAAAACAAAGTGTTTATTGTCTTCAATATTTGATATATAGAAGTAAACCCTTTTGTTCAAAATTACCCAGTTTTTTGTAAGATACAACATTGTTCCCCACTGCCTCATGTCTTGCACATTTAACTTTCTTCACTACAGAGTTCTGGGTACTAAAAAGTGCATTATTCTTTCTTGAGGAACCACAATAAACCCTAGAGTAATTGATAAGAAGACAGCAATAAAAATTCTCCTTCCTGACCCATGAGTTATTGCTTTCTTCATTTCCCCCTCTTGTTAATTTTTGCTAGAAATAACTGTACAGATGTTTTAAAATTTTATTGCATCTGTTTTATAAGACCAGAATATGGTCTATCCTGCTACAAGTTCCATTGCATTTGAAAAGAATGTGTATTTTGCTGTTATTTGATATAATTATCTGTTAAATATCAATTAAGTCAAGGTAGTTGAGAGCACTGTTCAAATCTTCTTTGTCTATATTGTCTTTTTTTTTCTCTAGTTCTAGAAAATGCTGAGAGAGGGAAACTAAAATCTCCAATAGAGATTGTTTAATGGTTTATGCATTAATTATGCAAATTTTGCTTCATGTAATTTGAAGCTCTGTTTATAATTACTATATCTTCCTCATGAATTAACCATTTCATCTTCATGAAGGATTTATCTTTATCTCTGGTAATATTTTTGTTTTAGAATCTACTTTATCTGACATTAAAATAGCACTCCACTCTTGGAGTTCCCATTGTGGCACAGTGGAAATGAATCTGACTAGGAGCCATGAGGTTGCAGGTTCAATCCCTGGCCTCGCTCAGTGAGTTAAGGATCCAGCGTTGCCATGAGCTGTGGTGTAGGTTGCAGACATGGCTCGGATCTGGCATTGATGTGGCTCTGGTGTAGGCTGGCAGCTATAGCTCCAATTAGACCCCTAGCCTGGGAACCTCCATATGCCGTGGGTGCAGCCCTAAAAAGACAAAAGACAAAAAAATCAATCAATTAATTAATAAAATAGCACAGCACTCTTAATCTTTTTTTTTTTAATTTTATGGCCACACTTATGGCATATAGAAGTTCCTGGGCCAGGGATGGAATTTAAGCCCCAGCTGCAAACTACACCAAAGCTGTGGCAACCCCAGACCCTTTTAACCCACTGCACCAGGCCAGGGAGCTAACCCCTGCCTCTGCAGTGACCTGAGCTGCTGCAAATTCTTAATCCATCGTGCCATGATTGGAACTACTCTATTCTTATTCTTAATATTTACACGATATATCTCTTTCATCCCTTTACTTTCAAAATGACTGTTTTTTCATATTTAAAATATATCTAATGGAGTTGGACCTAATATTGTTGGATCTTGTTTATGGTCATTCAAAAATATTTCTTTTACTTGGGGTGTTTGGCCTTTCATGATTAATGTTATTACGAAGTAATTAATGTACTAGGCAAAAAAATGTCCTAAAATATACCTACTCCTTAACCCCTTAGAACCTGTAAATATGATACCTTGCATAGCAAAAAACTTTGAAGATGTGATTAAGATTAAGGACATTGAAATCAGGAGATTGTCCTTGATTATTTGGGTGGGCTGATTCTAATTTAATAAGTCATTTAAAGCAGAGCATTTTTCTCAAACATGGTCAGGGAGAGATGTTACCACAATGGAAGAAGAAGGTTCAGACATAATGACTTAACCTGCTATTGCTGGATCTGAAGATGAAGGAAAGGAGTCAAGAGTTGATGCATCTAGTTCTGGGAACAGCCCTCAGTCTACAGCCAGGAAGAAAACAGGGACCTGAGTCTTTCAACCTAAAGGAACTGATTTCTACCACAAACCCAAATGATCAGAAAACATTCTGTTTTGCAGACTTCAGAAAGTAATGTAACCTATAAATACTTTGATTTCAGTTCATTGTACTCCATGCCACCATATTTTTTTTTAATTGAAGTATGGTTGATTTCCAATGTTGTTTTAATTTCAAGTATACAGTAAAATGTTGTTGATGTAGATATATAGATATAAATTTATTCTTTTTCAGATTATTTTCCATTATAGATTTATTACAAGATATTGAATATAGTTCCTGTGCCATACTGTGCCATACAATAGGTCTTTGTTGTTTATCTACTTTACATATAGTATTGTGTATCTGTTAATCCCAAATGCCTACTACTTTATCCCTTCCCACCCCTTCCTTCTCTGGTAACCATAAGTTTTCTTTCTATGTCTGTGAGTTTGTTTCTGTCTTGTAAATAAGTACACTTGTATCATTTTTTAGATTCCAAATATAAGTAATATCATGTGATTTTTTCTTTCTCTGCTTTACTTAATTTAGCATGATAATCTCTAAATCCATCCCTGTTGTTGCAAATAGCATTATTTCATTCATTTTTATATATGAGTGGTATTTCATTGCGTGTGTGTGTGTACACGCATACACCACATCTTCTTTATTCATCTGTAGATAGACATTTGAGTTGCTTACATGTCCTGGCTACTATAAATAGTGCTACTATGAACATTGAAGTGCATGTATCTTTTAGAATTAGAGTTTTCATCTTTTCTGGAGAATTTCCCAGGAGAGATCATATGGTTACTCTACTTTTAGTTTTTAGAGGAATCTCTGTATTATCTTCCATAGTGACTGCACCAATTTATTCCCACCAACAGTGTAGAAGGGTTCTCTTTTCTCAACACCCCCTCCAGCATTTCTTATTTGTGGACACTTTTTTTCTTACTTGTAGACATTTTGATGATATCCTTACTACCTGGTGTGAGTTGATACCTCATTGTTTTTTTTGTTTTGTTTTGTTTTTTAACTTTCTCTCTCTGATTTCATTGGTAATGTAAAGCAATGTGATAGATTTTTTATGTATGTTAATCTAGTACCCTGCTATCTTGCTGAATCTGTTTATCAGTGCTAATATTTTGTGGGTGACGTTTCAGGGGTTTTTATATAGACCACCATGTCATCTGCATATAATGACAATTTTTCTTCTCTTTCAATTTGGATACATTTTCTTTCTTTTTCTTATCTGATTGCTGTGGCTAGGACTTCCAGTACTACGTAGAATCAAACTGGGAAAAGTGAGCATTCCCAGAATTTAGAGGGAAAGCTTTCAGCTTTTCATTATTGAGTATTATGTTAGCTACAAGCTTGTCATAAATAGCTTTTATTATGTTGAGATATGTTTCCTCTACACCCACTTTGGTAAGACTTTTTATCATGAATAGATCTTGAGTTTTATCAAGTGATTTCTTCCATCTTTTGAGATGATCATGTGTTTTTTGTTTTTTCTTTTCTTTTCTTTTTAATGGCTGCATCCATAGCATATGCAAGTTTCCACTAGGCCAGGAATTGAATATGAGCTGCAGCTATGACCTACAGCATAGCTCTTGTAACACTGGATCCTTTAACACACTAAGCTGGGCTGGAGATTGAACTTAAACCTCAGCAGAAACACAAGAGGTGGCTGGATTCTTAACCCACTGTGTTACAGTGGGAACTCCAGTTTTTGTCTTTTCTTTTGTTAATGTGGTGTATCATATTTATTGATTTGCATATGTTGAGCCATCCTTGTGACCCTGGGATGAATCCAACTTGATCATGGTATGATTCTCTTTATATGTTGTTGGATTTGGTTTGCTAATATTTTGTTGAGGATTTTTGTATCTATATTCATTGAAGGTATTGGCCTCTAATTCTTTTCTTTGGTAATGTCTTTGGCTGGTTTTTGTATCAGGGTGATAGTGGCTTAATAGAATGACTTTGGGAATGTTCCTTTTTCTTCAGTCTTTCGGAAGAGTTTGAGAAGGATTGGTATAAGTTCTTCTTTGTATTTTTGGTAAAATTCCCCTGTCAAGCCTTTGATTCTAGGCTTTTGTTGCAGAGAATTTGTTTTTTTTTTCTTTGTTTGTTTGTTTTTGTTTTTGTTTTTCAATTACAGATTCTATTTCACTTCTAGTGATTGGTCTATTCAAGTTATGTATTTCTTCTTGGTTCAATTCTAGTGGGCTAGGGCCAATTCCCCTGAACCCACAAACCATCAGCTCAGATGGTCCTCAGGTATGGACATGGTCCTGGTCCCCAAATCTGCTGGAGTGAGAACCTGCTGGAGCCAACTACCCATTCCTTCAGTGGAATCCCCAGAATCAGCTGAGACTTCAGCTCCATCTCTGTATGTTCATGCCCACTAAATTAGCAGCAAACATGGTGGCTTGCAGCTATGCCCCACTGTGAGCACATTGACAGTGAGGTTGCTATTGTAAGTCCACATCCATCCCTTCACCATGTGTTGACAATTGTTCTTCTATGGCAGACCTGTGCTCTGTCTCACATGCACCCATGGTTGTGGCCCATACCACAGTCTAGGTCCTTTGGGCTGTCTCTCTGGAGCCATACCCAGTCATCTCCCCTAGTTCTCTCCACTGAAGTCCAACTTTCAGCACCCAGCTGCTGCACACACCAGCAGGTATGTATCTCAGGCTGGGAAGTGTGGCAACCCAGCCAGGACTATCTGTGTTGGTTTCTTGCTACCTTGTGGGGACCCCAGCTCCCACACTCTCCTCTCCAGCTTCTGAGACTCAATCCCTTGCCTCACTCAGTGGGTTAAGGGTTTGTAATCTAACATAGCTAGATCACCTTTGAGAATAAAAACTATTTTTGTTAGTATTTAGCTGAGATCCATTTTTTGATATATAGAAAAGATTAAAAACTATCTATGTTATAAAAAAAGAAAGAGACTAGACTATCTTGAAAACACTCTAAGCAGAAATATGGATTTTAAAAGTGCTGCCAGTGAAGGTTTAAAAGGAAATGAGGAACATATTATTTGAAATTGAAGAAAGAATTTATATTATATTGTGACAGAAACCTTAATGTAACTGTGTCCTAGAGTTATGTGGAAAGCAGAACTTGTAAAAAAATGAAATTGGAACTTAGCTGTGATTACCAAGCTAAATGTTGAATGTATGGTCTTGTCTCTTCTTGCTGCTTAGAGTAAAATATAAAAATGGAGAAACTGAGGGAAGAACTGTTAAACAAAATAGTACTATGACTTGATGATATTGGAAGTTCCCAGCCTATTTATATTGCATAAAATACCCAAGAAAAAGCACTAGTATGCTCTATTTATTAACATGTAGTTGTAGCCTACAACTACATGATAATAACTCAGAAAGATAAAAAGTTCAAATATTTAAAAATATCACTTTCTTTGAAGATATTTAGCCTGTAATTCATATATTTCCTCAATAAAGATAGCAGCTTACAAGCTTGAGTATCTTAACCTTCACCACCTCAGAAAAGCCAAAATCAGACATGGGGTTATACAGGGAAATCTGTGGACAAGCCTCTTGTCTAATACATTGAATCTCTGGGATATACACAGGAAATGCATAAGGTCCCTGAGAAATTTATACCAGCAAAAACACTGCCAAATTGACCTGAAATAGAAAGTGCAAAATAAAAGAAGGCTATCTGACCCTGACAGTCAAGAGTCAGGAAATAGACCAATAAACTACTCAAGTATAAACATATGCTGCTGACTCCCTTGCTGTACAGTGGGAAAATAAAAAAAAATAAAAAATAAATAAAAAAAATAAACATATGCTGCTTTGCACTGAAAGGGAAGAATGGCTCTGAGGATTAGAGCCTCAAATCCAAAGGGCAAAACCTAGTGCCAAAGATAATTATTTCCAGGTATTCAAACCAAGTGGAATTTGCCTAGTTGGATTTCTACATTTCTTAGGACAAGTGACTTTTTCTCTTTCCAATTCCAGTACCCTTTTGGACTGGAAAAAGAGGAGTTATACCCTAGGGTGAGTTATACCCAGAACCTTGCTCATATGTAATGTAGATGACTTAGATGATAGAATTTGGTGGGTTTGAGATGATGAGAGTTAGATGAGAATTTAAACTTTAACTGATGCTATAATGGGTTCAGAGTTTGGGGACTCTTTGGGATGAGGTGAGTGTATTTTGCCTATCAGATAAACATGAATATTTGGAGTCTAGAGAGCACTATGATAGGCAGAATAATTGATCACCAAAGATGTCCATGTTCTAGTTCTAATCCCCAGAACCTGTGAAAATGGTATTTTGTATGGCAGAAGGAAGTTTGCAGATGTGTTTAAGGTTAAGGACCTTGAGATTAGGAATTTTTCCTGGATTATCTGGCTGGCTAAATCTAATCACAGTCATCCTTAAAAGTGAGAGAAATGAGATCATAAAAGGAGGAGAATAATTGTCTACTTTGTTTTTTTCTTTATGTTTGTTTTACTTCTAAAAATATTTGAATAATTTTTAAATCACGTGTTAATTTTCTTTGTTTATTGGCCATATTCATAGCATGTGGAAGTGCCTGGGCCAGAAATCATACCACAGCAGTGACCAAAGCCATTGCAGTGATAGCACCAGATCCCTAACCCACTGTACCGCAAGGAAACTCCTTAATTTATTTTTTAGTTATATTTCTTAGCAATTTTTTGTGGTTGCTCCAAGCCTTAACTTAAAATATACATCTTTAACTTTTCTGGGTTCATATTAATACTACAATGTGCTATTTTATATAAAATATGAAGTTCTAACAACCATATAGGACTATGTCTTCCTTGTCCTTTATAATTGTTATATGCAATAATCTACACATGTTATAAATCTACAATAATATAATATTTTCCAACAGGTATATAGTTTATAAAGAAATAGGAGACAAAAAGAAACATAAAAATAGACTTTTCATTTGCCCAGATATATTCCATTTCCAATATTCATCATTCTTTTCTGAAGTTCCAAGTTTTCCATTTGAAATCTTTTTGCTTTTCTTGAATAACTTCCTCTTTCTTTACTAGCCTTTCCAGAACAAATCTACTGCTTCCAGGTTTTTCTTTTCTTTTTTATCTTAAAATGTCTTTTTTATCTTCATTTTTAATGATAATTTGGATATAGAATTATGCATCGACTGTTTTCTTTCTTCTATCATTTTAACTATGTTGTTCTGATCTCTTGTTCTGCTTTCCATGATTTCTGATCAAAAATTTGATATTTCTTGCTCCTTATATAACATGTCATTTTTCTCTTGCTACATGTTGGATTTTATCTTTATTTCTGGCTCTCAACAGTTTGACTAAGAAGTGTCTTAGCTGAGCTTCTTTGTGTTTATCCTGTCTAGTTTTCCCCTAGCATCTTGTAGCTTCAGATTTTGGTTTCTTGTCAAATTTGAAAAAAATTTAATTATTCCTTCAACTATTCTCTCTCATTCTCTTTTCTTTCCTCTGATACCAAATTGATGTATTTGATTATCAAATGTCAGCAAATTTTTTCCTGTAAAGAGCCAGATAATTAATAATTCAGATTTACAAGCCATATGATCTGTCACATGTTTTTTCTTTTTAAAAAATTTTAATTCTAGTAAAATACCACTTTACCATCTTAATGATTTTTATGTGTACAGTTCAGTGATATTAAATGAATATACATTGCTGTGCAACAATCACCACCATTTAACTTCAGAACTCTTTTTATCTTGAAAAACTGGAATTTTGTACACATTAGACAATAGCCATCCATTTCCCCTCCCTCTATTCCTCAGCAACCAAAATTCTACTTTTTTATCCCTATAAATTTCACTTTTCTAGGTACCTCATATAAGTGGAATGGTACAGTGTTTGTCCTTTTGTATAATGCCCTCAAGCTTTATCCATATTGTAGAATATATCCAAATTTCCTTCTTTTTAAAGGCTGAATAGTATTTCATTATACACATATATTAAGTTTTGAGTATCCATTCATCTATTGATAGCCATACTATTCATCTATTCGGTTGCTTCCACCTTCTGCTATTGTGAATAATGCTGTAATGAACATGGGTGCTTTTTCCTTTTTTTAAATTATACTTTAAAATGTAAAAACCATTCTTAGCTTACAGGTTCATTTGGCCCATGGGCCATAGTTTGCTGACTCTGGAACAGGTTTTTGAGACTCTATTCTTTTTTTTTTTTTTTTCATCTTTGTTTTATTTTTAACCTTGGAGACTTTGTCTTATTTTTTTCAAGTTTGCTTACTTTTTCATCCAGCATGTTCATTTGGCTGTTAGGTCCATCCAGAGATTTTTTTTTTTCCAGAAAATATACTTTTAGTTCTAAAATTTTGATTTCATATATTTTCACTCATTATAAACATATTTGGTTTTTATTTTATTGATGATGCTTATAATAGCCAAAAACTCATTTCATTTTTATTAAGAAAACAACAAATAAAATATAATCACAGGTGAAAAATTAAAGAACACCCACTAGCGAAGGAATCAGAGAAAAGATGCTGTCTGTGGCTCATTAAGCTCTAATTGACCATCTTTTTCTCTTTAAACATATGATCAAAAAGGAAAGGCCCACTAAAATAGAATATGATATCTTCTTTCTTTCACCTTGATAGTTTCTCATTGATTTCCCTCTGGCCTCAACAAAATATATAGTCATGGATATTAACTATTTTTCTTTGCCCCAAGCTTCAAGAAAAATAAAGTCTGAGACATGAATTAAAATTCTTCTACTTTATTAATAAATGGAGTCCAGGGCAGTGAAAATGAAGAAATCAAGAGAAATAAGTAAATAAATGTTCACATGATGTAATGAGTAGTTCTAGGAAGTACTCTTTATAGAGACAAGGTAAGTCATCCAGCAGGTGTTTTACTTAGTATGTGAGGCTTCTCTGGAAAGTTTGCAAGGAGAAAACATGCATTGGAACAGTCCTTGAAAGGGAGAGATAGAGGGATATTTATGTGCTCTACTCTCTTTTATCTCCCTTTTCCATTGGTCAAGGTTCATATCAGGGGATGCTAATCCCAACTGCTCCAAGCTGTGTTATCAAACAGGGTGACAATCCATCTAAGTCTTGAGGTGAAGGTGGTAGGTTATAGGTAGGTCTTAGTGTATCCAGTCAATGAAGTTTGTAGGCCCTGGGGTGCAGCTTGGACTCTAGCCAGACTGGGGAGCTCAACAAGGGCACCAGCCAAGGAGGCAGAAGTGCAATCCAGGAGTAATATTAGAGGGAGAACAATTGAGTCTATGCTTGAAGTAGTTAAATCTTCAAGGGTAGATGATGACTATAATTCCTATTTGTGTTTTTTGATATAATCTTCAAAGATGCTGGAGATTTTTAGGAAAATGGAGAGAGAAAATGTTCTAGAAAGGGCATGAGGAAGACAGAAAAACAGGAAAGAAAAGCAGCTTCACGTGAGAGTCAAAGGGAAGTTAGTGCTTCCAGGGATGAGCCATTTTTGTGTTAAGATACATAAGGGAATAAAGACTTTAGGAGTTACCACCGTGGCACAGTGGAAACAAACTAGGAACCATGAGGTTGCAGGTTTGATCCCTGGTCTTGCTCAGTGAGTTAAGGATCCAACATTGCCATGAGCTGTGGTGTAGGTTGCAGATGTGGTTTGGATCTGGCGTTGCTGTGGCTCTGTGTAGGCCAGCGGCAACAGCTCCGATTCAACCCCTAGCCTGAGAACCTCCATATGCCACGGGTATGGCCCTAAAAAGACAAAAGATGAAAGAAAGAAAGAAGGAAGGAGGGAAGGAAGGAAGGAAGGAAGGAAGGAAGGAAAGAAAAGAAAGAAAAAGAAAAAAAGAAAGAAAGAAAGAAAGAAAGAAAGAAGAAAGAAAAGACAGACAGACAGACTTTACAGGAGCCTGAGCATAAAGGGTAAGTTGATGATGGCTGACTCAGGTTTCAGGGAACAAAGTCGAAGGGTTTTATGGGTTGGGAAGCGTTTTATGGATTGGGAAGCCTATAAAACTGGGTTAGAGTGGGAAATACACAGAGCTTCATGGTAAAGTGTGTTTAGACACCATGTAAGGAGGATTTGGGTGTGAGTGACAGGGGAGTGTGTCTTGCAGTCCCATGCAGAGCCCTTCACAGCTGTGCTCATAGCCTGGCCTGTGTGGGTGGGCAGAGGGGTGCTGAAAGCAAAGAGGACTCCAAGCTCACTCTTCCCAACACAATGCTCTCCAGAAAGCACTACTGAGGCATCAGAGGGCAGTGTTGCCAGGAGACACCAGGAGGACAGAGGGGTGGATGAGAATACTCCAAATATTCATGTTTCTTATCATCAACATTATCATCTGTGTGTGTTAGAGTTGAAAAATTTTTACCACTGGTTTATATGGTGCTATCTTGAAGAAAATGGTAATAGTTTAGAAAAAACAAAAAATGATCTAAAAATCCTACTATAACAATTTTCAGACTGATCACTCAAATTGTGTGGCAAGAACTCTGGTAGCTTAAACTAATCATTCCTTGAATGAATGAGAGATGCCAGTTAGACAATTTATATTGGGGGGGTGGACAGAGATGGAACTAATACAGAAATCCTAAATGGTATTGTACGAGAAGCAGAGTTTTTAAATAGAAAGAAAAATATCTCTGTTCTTCTGGAATAAATTCTGTTTTTTAAAATAGCTTCATTGCTTTAAACATTTCTTACATTACCATAAACAGGCAAAAAATGACAAAAATTTTGTGTATTCATTAGAATGCCTCTAAATATCATATTAAAATTTGGCATACTGAAATATTTAGATCAAATCCAGTTATTAGAAAACATTTTTTCTAACATTTGCCGCTATTTTGATGTTCTGAAATAATGTTTACAAAGTAAAATTCATTCTTTAGAGAAAGTCATTACCTAATGCATAAGGTGATATTAGTACATAAATCTTAAATGTCTCCATTTGAACAAATCACAATGCATAGGAACATGAGTTACTACAATTCTCAAAAAACTGCTAAGAGTCTGAACATATGTAGATATTAATACTCTTTACAGGGAGTGTTTTCATGATGTGTTCATTTCTAGTGATCGGTCTGTTCAGTTGGTCTGTTTCTTCTTGATTCAGTTTTGGCAGGCTGTAAGATTCTAGAAAGTTGTCCATTTCTTCCAGATTGTCAAATTCGTTGGCATATAATTGTTCATAGTATTCTCACATGGTTTTTTGTATTTCTGCAGTATTTGTTGTGATTTCTCCTTTTTAATTTCTTATTTTGTTTATTTGGGTTCTTTTTCTCCTCTTCTTAGTGAGTCTAGCCAGAGGCTTGTCAATTTTGTTTACCTTTTCAAAGAACCAGCTCTTGGTTTTATTAATTTTTTCTACTGTTTTTTCAATCACTATTTTATTGATTTCTTCTTTGATCTTTATGATTTCCTTCCTTCTGCTTATCTTAGGGTTTTCTTTTTTGTTGTTCTTCTTCTTTTTCTAATTCATTCAGATGGTGGGTTAAGATGTCAATGTGAGATTTTTCTTCTTTTTTGAGGAAGGCCTGTATTGCTATGAATTTACCTCTGAGCACTGCTTTTTCAGCATCCTATAGATTTTGAGTGGTCGTGTCTTCATTATCATTTGTCTCGAGATATTTTTTAATTTCCTTCTTGATTTCCTCATTGACCCACTGGTTTTTTAGTAGAATGTTGTTTAGTCTCCATGTAGTAGGTTTTTTCTCATTTCTTTCCCTGTGGTTGATTTCTAGTTTCATGCCATTGTGGTCAGAGAAGATACTTGAAATAATTTCTATACTCTTAAATTTGTTGAGGTTAACTTTGTACCCTAGTATGTGATCAATTCTTGAGAATGTTCCATGTGCACTTGAGAAGAAGGTGTGTTCTGATTTTTTTGGATATGGGGTCCTGAAAATGTCATCACAGGTAAATTCTACCAAATGCACAAAGAGGATCTGGTGCCCATCCTCCTTAAACATTTTCAAAAGGTTGAAGAAGAAGGAACACTCCCAAAGACATTCTGTGACGCCACCATCACCCTAATTCCAAAACCAGACAAAGATACCACCAAAAAAGAAAATTATTGACTAATATCTGTAATGAATATAGACGCAAAAATTCTCAACAAAATTTTAGCCAACCAAATCCAACAATATATAAAAAAGATTGTACACCATGACCAGGTGGGATGCATCCCAGGTTCACAAGGATGGCTGAATATATGCATGTCAGTGAATGTCATGCACCACATTAACAAAGGAAAAGTCAAAAACCACATGATCATCTCAATAGATGCAGAAAAAGCATTTGACAAAGTCCAACATCCATTCATGATCAAAACTCTCACCAAAGCGTGTATAGAGGGAACATTGCTTAACATAATTGAAGCCATTCATGACAAACCCACAGCAAGTATAATACTCAATGGGGAAAAGCTGAAAGCCTTCCTGCTAAAATCTGGAACAAGACAAGGATGCCACTGCTCTTCAACATAGTACTGGAAGTCCTAGCCACAGCAGTTAGACAAACAAAAGAAATAAAAGGCATCCAAATAGGAAGAGAAGAGAAAAAAACTGTCACTATATGCAGATGACATGATGCTATGTAGAGAAAACCCTAAGGACTCAACCCAAAAACTTTTTTTTTTTTTTTGTCTTTTTGCCATTTCTTGGGCCACTCCCGCGGCATATGGAGGTTCCCAGGCTAGGGGTCTAACCGAAGCTGCAGCTGCCAGCCTACTCCAGAGCCACAGCAATGCAGGATCCGAGCCACATCTGCAACCTACATCACAGCTCACGGCAACGCTGGACCCTTAACCCACTGAGCAAGGGCAGGGACCGAACCTGCAACCTCATGGTTCCTAGTGGGATTCGTTAACCACTGCGCCACGATGGGAACTCCCCAAAAACTTCTTGAACTGAACAACAAATTCAGCAAAGGAGCAGGATATAAGATTACCATTCAGAAATCAGTCGCATTTCTGTATACTAACAATGAAATATTAGAAAAGGAACACAGAAAGGCAAAACCTTTTAGAATTGCACCCCAAAAAATCAAATACCTCAGAATACACCTGACCAAGGAGGTAAAGGACTTATATGCCAAGAACTGTAAAACATTAATCAAGGAAAGTAAGGAAGATGTAAAGAAATGGAAATATATTCTATGTTCCTGGATTGGGAAAATCAATATTGTAAAAATGGCCATACTACCCAAAGCAATCTACAGATTCAATGCAATCCCTATCAAATTACCCATGACATTTTTCACAGAACTAGAACAAACCATTCAAAACTTTATGTGGAACCACAAAAGACCCAGAATTGCCAGAGCAATCCTGAGGAACAAAAACCAAGCAAGAGGCATCACTCTCCCAGACTTCAGGCAATATTACAAAGCCACAGTCATCAAGACCATGTGGTACTGATACCAAAACAGACAGACAGACCAATGGAACAGAATAGAGAACCCAGAAACAAACCCAGACACCTATTGTCAATTAATCTTTGACAAAGGAGGCAAGAATATAAAATGGGAAAAAGACAGTCTTCTCAGCAAGCATTGCTGGGAAACCTGGACAGCTGCATGCAGATCAATGAAACTAGAGCACACCCTCACACCATGCATGAAAATAAACTCAAAATGGCTTAATATATAAGACAAGACACCATCAAACTCCTGGAAGAGAACATAGGCAAAACATCCTCTGACATCAACCTTAGGAATATTTTCTCAGGTCAGTCTCTCAAAGCAACAGAAATAAAAGCAAAAATAAACCAATGGGACCTAATCAAACTGATAAGCTTTTGCACAGCAAAGGAAACCAAAAAAGAAAACAAAAAGACAACTTCAAAATGGGAGAAAATAGTTTCAAATGATGCAACTGACAAGGGTCTAATCTCTAGAATATACAAGCAACTTACACAATTGAAGAGCAAAAAAGCCAACAACTCAATTGAAAGATGGGCAAAAGACCTGAGTAGACATTTCTCAAAGGAAGGTATAATTTTATGCCAACAAGCACATGAAAAAATGCTCAATATCCCTGATTATTAGAGAAATGCAAATCAAAACTATCATGAAATTCCACCTCACAGCAGTAAGAATAGCCATCATTAAGAGGTCCACAAATAACAAATGCTGGAGGGGGTGTGGAGAAAAGGCAACCCTCCTGCACCGTTGGTGGAAATGTAAGCTGGTACAGCCACCATGGAGAACAGTATGGAGATACCTTGGAAATATAGACACAGAGCTAGCATATGATCCAACAATCCCACTCCTGGGCATATATCTGGACAAAACTTTCCTTGAAAAAGACACATGCACCCGCATGTTCATTGCAGCTCTATTCACAATAGCCAAGACATGGAATCAGCCCAAATGGCCATTGGCAGATGATTGGATTAGGAAGATGTGGTGTATATATATACACAATGCAATACTACTCAGCCATAAAAAAAGAATGACATAATGCCATTTGCAGCAACATGGATGGAATGAGAAACTCATCCTGAGTAAAATAAGTCAGAAAGAGAAAGAGAAATATCACATGATATCACTCATATCTGGTGTATAATATACAGCACAAATGAACCTTTCCAGAGAAAAGAAAATCATGGACTTGGAGAATAGACTTGTGGCTACCCAGGGGGAGGGAGAGGTAGTGGGAGGGATTGGGAGATTGGGGATAACAGATGCAAACTATTGCTTTTGGAATGGATTTACAATGAAATCCTGCTGTATAGCACTGAGAACTATGTCTAGATACTTACTTTGCAGCACAACAATGGGAGAAAAAAATATGTATACATGTATGTGTAACCAGGTCCCTATGTTGTACAGTGGGAAAAAAAAAAAAAAAGATAAAAAAAAATACTCTTTACGGACCTGGAAGAAAATTATTTTTTGTCCAGGTAACCTTATATCCCTTCCTAGGTGCATTAAGAATCTTTTTAGAGGCGTTCTCATTGTGGCACAGTTTAAAGGAATCCAACTAGTAACCATGAGGTTGTGGGTTCAGTCTCTGGCCTCACTCAGTGGGTTAAGGATCCGGCATTGTCACGAGCTGTGGTGTAGTTTGCTGACATGGCTCGGATCCTGCATTGCTGTGGCTGTGGCATAGCCCAGCAGCTGTAGCTCGGATTTGTCCCCTAGCCTGAGAACTTCCATATGCCACAGGTGTGGCCCTAAAAAGCAAAAAAAAAAAATCTTTTTAGAACTGACATTAATTACATTTAGCATAGTATCTTTATATCCCTTTCTGAATGTGTGGCTATTTTCTTCATTTTATGTGCAACATCCAGTTCTGTTTAGGCCCCCAATACCTATATTGTCTGAGAATTAAAAACAAATCAACTTGAAATCAATTTGCCATTGTACTACCGTTTTCCCTTGTTTGTGTAAAGTTTCTGATAGCAGGCCTGAAAGGAAGTATTCCTTAGTAGCATCCAAATTTAAAGGCTTCCTTATGTGATGATGAATTCTTTGCATTGCTACAGTGATCCTAATGTTAGCTGGCAAGATCAGGCTTAGCTCCTTGGCGGCAGAAGACCAAGAATCTGCTTCCTAAACCCAATGATGTCCTCCCTGGGCTGGACTGCTCTCAGACTTACGTGAAGGCACAGCAGAAGGCTTGCCCAGCTGGCATGAAATCAGTAGGGATTCTGGAAACTTCCATATCTGTCCACTCTTTGGAGTTGGTTTCTCTCATTGCTCTTTCTTGATCTGGTTTCATTTACCTACGTGGGGCCTCCCTTTTCTGAGGATGTCCTAGGATCGACCTACTTGGTTATCGAAGGTTGAAGGGTTAAGGGATAGACATGGGGGAAGAAGGAGAGGGATGGGAAGAGAATGGAGAGAGCTTGGCTAAAATCTGGGAAAGGAGAGCACTGTTCACTGATCACTTTCCCAGTCCAACCTGACTCATTGGCAGTTGCAATTCTACTGCTGGTCTCTGTGGATAAACCAGGAGCTATTGTTGCTGGGAACTTAGGCTTAGATCAAGGCTGAAGAAGAAGGTACCTAAAAGTGTGAAGCTTCCCTAAAAAGCTCCTGGTTCCCACCTACTCAGTAGCCCCTCTATAGCCTCCTCTTTGGCCAAGCAATGATGTTCTTGGATAGTTTTCTTTTTCTTGTCTAGAATTCTATAAATGAGGCCAACAAGATGGGCACCCAAGGGGACACTGGCTTCTTAGCTGGCCCATGGGATAGCTTCAAGGTTGGTAGATAGTGTTTTAGACCTGGCAACATGTATAACAAAGAAGGATGAAAGTTCTTTCTGCTTCAGGGTAGAAAGTCATCTCAAACAAACTAATATGCAGTTTTGGAAACTACATTAGGGGATGTTATTTTTATTTATATTGATTGAGCCTAGGCCAATCCAGGATGGTAGCTAGTATACCTTCCTTGTTAAAGTCTGATCATGGCAGGGTTATGCAGGGCACTCTTTCCTCTTTGGCCTTCTAAGCAGACTGGGGAGAAGGGATTCTCTGGTTTTCTCTTTTCCTGCATTTATTAGGACTTGCTTTCTCCCTGGGCAGGGAGAGAGGCTAGATTGATGCTCTCCCCTTACTCTACTCCTACTGACTTAGAACCTCTGGCTGCTGTTTGGGAGCCCAAGAAAGGGACTGGAGGGAATGGGCTCAAAACAAAAGGAGACAAAACAAACAGAATAAGGTGGGGAAGGCAGATTTCCTTCTTTAAAATGGAAAATAGGAAACCCTCCAAGGATTGTGCAAGTAAAAACATTGTGTTGAACGCACTGACTCCTCTGGTGTAGTAGCAATAAGGAAAAATGAAATGACTCTCCTGTGTGCACAATCCAACCTGATTGGTGTGTTATGTTGTACTTATAGCAGCCAACTGGTGATCATGTGTGACTACTCTGGGTTTCACTTTAGTTTCTAAAATTTTATCCCTCTCAAGTCCAGCATGGATGGGGAAATGTCCTTGGAACCCCACAGCTGTGTACTTGTTTGCATTTGTTTCCCCTTGAGACTTGTGTTTGTGTCATGCTTGGAGCTGTATCTTGTCTAGTCCATTGTAAAAGTACCAGAGCAGCTGTAATGTACCATTCCTTCTGAAGTAAGCAACAGCAACAGCATAATTCTGTTTTATAAAGACAGCAGTGTCTTCTATTTCTAAGGTGCAGTCTCTCTCTCTTTTTTCTTAGCAAAGCAAACTATTGAGATTAATTATATCTCTGATAGATTTTACACTACAATAATAGATTGTTATAAGAGCTGAACCATCACTTTGTAATGGAGGGAAGTAGATAAAACAAATTCCAGTGTGTTGAAACTACAGTCTCTATTTATTCTTCATTCAGCAAACATGCAAAGTACTGTGTCCAGCAGTATTTTGGGGGAATAGACAGGCACAGTCCCAAAGTGAGGAAAACAGTGTCTCTTTCCTTAAGGAGCTTAAAAAGTTTGGTGGGAGATATGAGTAGCCAAATTGTTTTCTGGTGCAATTTAGACTACCATTTTGTCCTTGTTTTGAGGACTGAAACAAGTCTATAAGGCTGTAGTAATGAAGATAGGAAAGGGCAGATCTGAGAGACACTCAGGAAATAGAATTAATAGGACAGAGTAGATGATGGGATGGGAAGAGGAGTAGAGGCTAATGCTCACTCGAGCAAGTGAATATACTGGGGTATTACTGTAGTCAAGTTTGGGTGTAAAGGGGAGACTATGGAAGGAAAGTGGTGAATTTTGTCGAGAAAGACAATTAGCCTTGTATAGACTGAGTTTTGAGGTTCCCATGGGATAATGAGGTGAAGATTTTCAGTAAACATTTATGTTTTGGTGCTCAGAGAAAACTACAAAACTGCAGTTATAGATATGGGATTCGTACTCATATAGAAGGTAGTTAAAACCATACAAATGAACAAGATGGCTTAGAAAAAGAGTAGAGCAGGGGGAACCTAGTGTACCAATCTAGGAAATACAAGTTAAAAAATGGGTGGAAGAAGCAGAACCTAAAATGACTATCAGATCACTAGTAGATACCTTATATGTTTCTGACTGATTTAATGAGGTAGGAGAATAGTCAAGAGAGTGGAACAGAATTCAAGAAAGATGTGAGTGACAACATAAAAATTGCTGCAGTGAGGAAGGGTATTTTTTTCTACTTAATTTACCATCCTCCAGCCCATCTTATCTGGGATCTTATGGCTATATAGTCATTCTCCAGTATTTCTTGAAAATGAGCATTGGAAAAATCTAACTTAAGGCTAAACCTGGGACTTCCAAATTGTTCACCACAACTGCCACTACCACCTCCACCTCCAGCTTTCTCCTATCCTCAGGAAATACTTGTAAAAGAATAAAATAAACAACCTAATTTTGTTGCTAAAAAAAAATTTAAGGGTTTCTTTAACAATCTAGAAAACTGAGAATGAATTTAGGGAGAACGCAGCATGCATGTTTAATGCAAGCCACTGTCTCCGAAGAGAGAAGAGGATTGAATTACATTCAAGTCTGGCACAGTAAAGGTTAGGACAAAAAGCCAGGATTATTTAGGGAAAACTCCTCTTTCTTTGAAACTAAAGGAATAAAAAAAAATCATTTCCCTCTAATAAATAAAAGATATCATTCAAGGAAGGTATGAGATACAACTAAAGAGTGCCCTGGCTGACTGCAAACTCACCATCTTACAAATATGCTAGTAGGTTTGGTTTATTATTTCAGCTCTAAAAAAAGTTTTATCAGCCAAAAAAGTTAAGAAAATAACACATACATAAATGCATCCACTACCCAGGATGAAAAATATTTACTCTGTGTCATATTAGCTTCAGGCATGTTTTCATAAAAGAAGTGAAATGATTATGAATAAAGTTGGTCTCCATCACTCTACTTATCCCTGAACTATGCAGAGGCCACCAGTATCAACACCTTGTATATTCAATCAGTTGATTGCTTTTGTATTTTTATATTGTCACTACCAAAAACACATCTTTTAAATTTCCACAAGTGGTATCATTGTGTGTTATCATTTGCAACTTGATTTTTTTTCATCCCATATTGCATTTTTGAAATCTGTTCATGTTGATAGATGTCACTCGTTAAGAATATACATTTTTTAATTCCTGCTGTGGTACAGCAGGTTAATGATCTGGCTTGTCTCTGTGGAGCCACTGGTTTGATCCCCAGCATGGCACAGTAGATTAAGGATCCAATGTTGCTGCAGCTGTGACATAGGTTGCAACTCCAGCTCAGATTCAGTCCCTGGCCTGGGAACTTCCATATGTCACAAATGTGGCCAAAAAAGAAAAAAAGAAAAATATACACACATGCACACACACATATATATATACATTTTTTTTACTTACCCATTCCCCTTTTGATATTGATTTATTAATTTCTGACATTTTATAAATTGCTTTATAATAAACATATAAACATTCTTCTTTATATTTTCATGAGATATGTGGAAGGGTCTCTGGTGTATGCACATATAAGGAGAATTGTTAAGGCACAGGGAAAAGTATCTTTAACTTTATGATATATCACCAATCTGAGAACTGGTCCTTAGACTTTCTACAAGATTTGAGAGTTTTTGTTTACTAACATTCTCAATTATACTTGGAGGGGTCAAAATTAAAAAATTTTCCCATTTTTATCAGTATAAATAATCTGTCATTTCTGTCTAAATTTTATTTTGTAGATTAGTTATGAAATTGAGCTTTTCGTTTTTAGACTCTCTCTTTTTTCCTTGTTTGCTACCATATTAGTTTGTATTCTTACCTTTATAATTCCTTTCCTTAAGTTATTAGATAGATAACATTTATTTTTACCTGTAATAACCTTCTTAAGATTACCATGTAACCCATATACTTAATCTTTTTCTTTTTTCTTTTTTAAAAAATTTTCTGTTTTCCCCAATTTATGAAGGCATACCAGTAAATGTTCTGGTGATTAGCACTCCAGCCATGCTCCATGCATTTTGATAAGCAATTTTTTTGCCTTTACTCATTTTTTTAAAAATTTGAGATTTACCTTCGTATTTCTTCTTTAACCTAAGCATAATTTACTGTATGTGTGTGAGAGTGTGTGTGTGTTTCCATGTACATAATTGTTGTGTATTTCTTTACTCTCTTGTTACTGATTTCTTATTATTGCTTTGTGATCAGGGAATACAAACTGATATTTTTGGAACTGAGACTTCCCCTATGGCTTGTGTTGATCTATCTTTTTTAATAGATTTCATGTGTGCTGGAAAGAATATACTATATTTCTTTAATGTAGAGCTTGATAGATAAGTTGGTAGGTGGGGATAGACAGACAAATATTAATACCGTTGACTATATTGCTTATATTTTATATAGTCTTGATAATATTTTTGCTCAATAACTACTTGGAGAATATTTAAAAATTCCCCATTCTAATTATGGATTTGTTAACTTCTTATAATTCTATCAGTTTTAATTTTATATACTGTAATTGTATATTTTTAGAGTTTCACAATTTATATTATTTGCATGCATTGGTGAATATTTTATTATGAAGATGTTTATCCTTGTTTTCTGTTTTAAATTCTAGTCAGTAATTCCCTTATTTATTTATACTCTACCAGCTTTCTTTTTATTAATCATATATGTATCATTTTTATTCCTATTTCACACTATATCCTTTTATTTCTGTATTATATGGCTTTATTTATAGCTCTTAAAAATTACATTTAATATAGCTATTTTAAAGTATATTCTAATAGATTATATATTTTAATACATGGGTGGATTACTGGTTTTGTTTGATAACTGGAATGTTGTTAGCTTTTCCCTCTGATTTTCCTGGATTCTTTTCTTTCTTTTCTCACCTTTCTGCTACAATGATAGAGTTCTTAATCCTTTCTATATGTATAAAGCATATATATATATATATATATATATGCTTGTATAAATTGATCAGTTGTATTTCTATTATTTTAATGGTTAAATGTTTTATTTTTTTTACTTATTTATTTTTTTTGTCTTTTCTAGGGCCGCTCCCAAGGCGTATGGAGATTCCCAGGCTAGGGGTCTAATCAGAGCCGCAGCCACCGCCCTACCCAGAGCCACAGCAATGCAGGATCCCAGCTGCGTCTGCAACCTACACCACAGCTCCGGCAACGCTGGATCCTTAACCCACTGAGCAAGGCCAGGGATCAAAGGCATAACCTCATGGTTCCTAGTTGGATTCATTAACCACTGAGCCACGACAGGAACTCCGGTTAAATGTTTTAGATATATATTGAGGTACATAATTACCATGTAAAGATTCTTGATTTTTGTGTTTATTTTTTGTTGGTTCGATCAACATCTATTTTTTATCAACTGTTTTTTTTAGGAAACAGGGAAAGTCAGAGATCCTGAACTAGCTGGTGTCACTTAGCAGCAAGTCAACTTACTTTCAGCAAATAGGCTGTCTGAGGTTGAGCCTATGAATTTCTAAACTTTAGATTTTTCTAACCAATTTAAAGTAACTTAGTACCTCTTTCCTCCTCTCAAGATCTTGTCTATATTTCTCATCTATATTATTTCTATCTAGAGATTTAGTTTCAGCTTTTGAAAAAGAAATGCACAACCAAAAATTCAGCACAAATTACTTATTTGTAATCAAATGTACAAACATATTACCTCCCCCCATCCCTCACAATTTCTTCTTGCATCTCACTCCTTCCAGCTAGATACATTTTTCTTTTGCTTGAGTTAATGTTTCAGATGTTCTTCAGCCAAAATTTATGGGTGAAAAATTCCTTTAGTGGTACATGTGTTAAAGCTATTTTCTAGCATCCTTACTTAAGTGATTGTTTAGCGTGCACATAATAGTAATTTTGGTGTCTTTTTCTATAGCATTTTGAAGTTATTTCTTCATTTTCTCCTGTGCCCTATTGCTTCTCAAGAAATGCCTGCTTTCATTCTAATTATCAGATAATTTGCTTTACTCCCAGAAAGATTTAAGATTTTCTGTTTAGCCACAATATTTCATTTTCACTGAAATTGTTAAGGCACAGAATTATTCATTTTCATCTTTCTTAAATCTCTTACCTGCATTTTCTTTCTTTCTCTTCCTTCCTTCCTGACTTCCTTTCTTTCTTTTTATTAACTTGATATGATATCTCAGTTCCCAGACCACAGACTGAACCTGAGCCATAGCAGTGAGAGTGCCAAATCATAACCACTAGGCTACCAGGGAACTCCTTGTCTACATTTTCTAAATGAGGATTTGGTACTTCATTCTTGAGATTTTGAAGTTTGTATCTTTTTAAATATTGCCATTTCTCATCTGAAAATCTTACGGGAAAAAAAATTATAGTCAGGCCATTGTCCAAGTTTGCTATAACATTGGTATCACAGTTTCCTTTTCCTTTAACCTCCTCTGACATGGCCTACATTACATCCTCCATGGTCTTTATTAATGTCCTTTTCAACTCTTCTCGCCTGATGTTTATCCAGTTTACTTATTTATTTATTTATTTATTGGTTATTGTATAATTTCAAAGGCTACATTTTTCATTTCTAAGATTTTCTCCTCAGTTCTTTTTTGCAGCCACATGTTTTTATTCTTAACCTTCTTTTTGGTATTGTAATCATTTGTTCTTTCCCTCATGTATGCACTTCAAGATCTTAAATGCACATTTAAGTCTTTTTCAAATTACTCAGACATAATTATGTTACCAGATTAACATTTGTTTCATAGCTCTCTTCCATGATTAATCTTTTTCTCTTTGTACACTTTGAAATTTTAGTGTGTTTTCTTCAATACACTTTGCCTTGTTTCTTTTTCTTTGGGTTTGTTTAATCTCTTCTTTCTCATCTTTCCATGTGTGACTGTCTTACAGTTGTCTCTACTTGCCTTGCTCTTTTATTGGCAACCAGACCTCTCATAATGTGAAGATATTATGAACACATTGCTAAGCTAGTTGGGGCCTGGCCCAGCTTTGGCGGAGCAACTATTTGTTCTTCCTCCTAACCCTCTAGGCAGAGACTTGATATTGGCCTCAGGTGCCCTGGCTTAGCTTCCTAGTCACTCATTGAACGCAGCTGTATTCTCCTGCCCATTTTCACCCTCAGGAGAAGAATCCATGGCCACTTCTGCTTGCTTCTCAACCTGATACTCAGAAGACCCTTGAATTAAACCACACTTACTGTTTTGTGTTTTTATTCTGCTTCTAGTCTTCAGAGATGTGTATCTTACTTTTGGTTGTAGCCACGTTTTTTAAAAATAAATGTGATATATATATAAATGTGTTATATATATCAAGGATATATATAACAAATATATCTTTGTTGTGGTTTTTGGAGGAGGAATAGGGGAAATGAATTTTACGTAAACTACCATTGCCAACCTAAACAGCAGTATCATTGCAGGTGACTTTATATGATCAAGGGCCATCAGAAGCAGTTACAAATCTAAACACAAGCCTTACATTAAAGTAGTAAAGCATCAGTCCTTCTGTCACTGATAACAACTGGTTATAGTTCTGAGTACCACTTATTTAATCTGGGAGGATCACTTATACAGTATGATTTCAGAGTATTGATTAATTCCTTTAACCTAATTGTTTCTAGATGTCTAAAATTTGGGGAAGTGTTTCAAGCATTTGATATAAGATTGCAGTTAATCTTGTCCTTGCCATTCACAAATTCTATAAAGCTAGTCTGCATAAATAATTAGGTCCTATCACTGCAAAATTAGACATCTAGTTATTAATTTTAGGGGTATACTTTAGGTGTGAAGAACTTATAATCATGGCTTCAGAGGGAAATGGATTCAGGGGAATCATGGCTTCAGAGGCTTGAATGCACAAGTGAAGTCAAAGATTCGGAACAAATTTGTCATCATTGCACATTTATTATTTTCACTGACAATTTTCAGTGGAGACTCTGTGAACTAACACATTTTCCAGGACCAAAACAAATCAATTTGCAGAATGGCTAAGTAGGCAACAAAGGGCAACTAAGTTTGTTGCTAGTTAGGGGTGCTTGCTTTTATTAGTCCTCAGAGAAACATCATGGCCAGGACATTGTCGTTGGACTGTCTTAAAATACACATACAGATATTTTTAAGTCCACAGATTAGTCCAAATCCCATACTAGTCTTATGAAAGCCTCACAATTATTGCCATGGTATCAAAACTGAACCCAGAGGATAGTTATAACCATATCTTATAGTTTCACAGAGTTCTTGCAGTTTCCAAAGGACTTTTACAGGCATTGCCTGACTTGAGCCTCACCACAAATGAATACCACCTCTTGTACACAGATAAGGAAACTGAGGTTAAGAGAAGTGAAATGATTTTCTCAAGTAACTTGTAGCTCCTTCAACTGGGATATGGTTAGAAGAGTTCTGGTGCCTTTTACACTGTGGCTGTCTAAATTTTTACTGCAGGCTTTGAGTGAGATTTACTGAACTGGGTGTTACACAGTGTATTCAAAATTGTTTTCTCAAGATTGCTTAGAAGATTCCTAATATAGACTACAATTAAAATGCATGATTTGAGAATGTAGTAGAAACCAGTGACTTCTAAATCTCTGTCTCTTAAGAAACTGTGTTTTATTTTTTTTATTTTGGAGATTCCCAACACTTTGCAACATGTTAAATAATGCCAAACCAATAATGAGAACAATTTATAAACATAATTTTGTACAATACCACAAAACCAAGCAACAAGAGAGAAAAGACTTGTCCTTAGGACGTGTAACACGTCCTGATACGTCCAAAATTATCTTGTTAGACATAAGATGCTGAGCTTAAATAACTACCAGCGGATTAAGCACAGGGCTTGCCTTAACAACAAGTTCAGAGCCTTTTTGTTAAGACATTGCACTTGCATGTCAACATGTTTTAAATATAACTTAGTTCCTCTAGCAGAGGGGTTTTTGTAATATTTGGAGAAGCACACATCTCTATGACTTTATATCAGTGCTCCAGTGGGTTTTAAAAATCATTTGTATGATTTTTTTTTTTTTTTTTTGTCTTTTGTCTTTTTGTTGTTGTTGTTGTTGTTGCTATTTCTTGGGCCGCTCCCGCGGCATACGGAGGTTCCCAGGCTAGGGGTTGAATCGGAGCTGTAGCCACCGACCTATGCCAGAGCCACAGCAACGCGGGATCCGAGCCGCGTCTGCAACCTATAGCACAGCTCACGGCAACGCCGGATCGTTAACCCACTGAGCAAGGGCAGGGACCGAACCCGCAACCTCATGGTTCCTAGTCGGATTCGTTAACCACTGCGCCATGACGGGAACTCCCATTTGTATGATTTTAAATGAGGTGCTATAACCCCTATCTAATTAATAGTAAAAATCTTTTCTGTCTCTATTACCTTTTCCCTATTGTCTGAATTACTCACCCTGGCCTTATTCACCTACATTTCTTTCTACTGCATCCTTCCATATGCCAATGTTACTGGGATGATCCATGTCAACATTAGTCCGAGAAAAATATTCCTGGTAAACGCTAAAAAGATAATCCACCACTCCACTTGGCCACCAAGCTCTCCATCCCTGCCCAACAATCAACCAGAAAAATAACAAAGAAAATGCTATTTCCTTTTTCAGCAGACTCACTATGTCATATAGGGAAAATCCTATTACCTGCATCACAAGGCTGCATCATGATTTTCATAGATTTTTGACAGTTTTGTCTTCTTGGACCCTTTCATTCATTAAAAAAAAAAATTTAATGTTATCTTATGATTGTATTGGTATAAAGATGAATATATTGACATGATATATTAAAACATTGTTTAGCTAAAGGTTTATCTTTTTCTTCTAATTTTAAAATAAATTATTTTTGTGGTTCTCTATGGGTCCTAGGCACTGAGCTACCTAATGGATAAATCAACCCTGATTCTAAGGCCAGGTAATCATAGGAAGTCTTCATATTAAAAGGAAAGAAGGAAGGAAGGAAGGAAAGAAGGAAAGAAGGAAAGAAAGAAAAGAAAAGAAAGAAAAGAAAGAAAAGAAAGAAGGAAGGAAAGAAAGAAAGAAAGAAAGAAAGAAAGAGAAAGAAAGAAAGAAAGAAAGAAAGAAAAGGAAAGAAAAGAAAGGTTTCTTAGAAAAATCTATTAACATTGACACTCTTCTTAATGTTCAAGTATCTGAAAAATGTCTAGGGCTTCTTCAGCTTCCAAGAAATAGGCATTACATGCAAGTGAAATAAAGAGCAAAGATAATTCACCTGCCTAATTTAACACATAAAAATTAGTCTAATTGATTGAGTTTTTATACTGGGACTACACTACTTGCCTGTATGCGTCTGCATTAATCTTACCACTGCTTTAGAAGTGTGTGTTGTTATAAAAATGTGGAAACTGAGGGTCAGTGTCCTACAGGAAGTAGATGGTAGAGGAGGATCTAAAACTGATAGTTGAGCCTTTACCACAGTGTTTATCCCAGTTGGTCTTTAATGTATTATTTTATCATTATGATGTATTAGCATTACTTTAGCAATGAAATGAACAATTTCTTCTCTTAATAGTCCTGCTGTGATGAGTAAAGAAAAGACAATCTGTTTCCACTGTTTTATATCATAAGGAACCAGGCCATCTAATTTATCCACCCTCCTCCCTATACACATACACATACATTTGTGTGTGAACTTTGCAGATCCACACGTACCCCCCAACACTCATACAATCTCACATATCCACCTAACAACATGAATTGTGTCAGACTCTTCGTAGAATATCCAGTCTCTCTTTTTACTTTTAGTTCAAGAAATGTCTTCAGTTCAATTTCTAGACCCTAGCGTAGGAATAAATAATAAAAATGTGAGAACAACATACCAGGTAAAAAGAGTCTTTTTTTTTTTTTTTTTTTTGTCTTTTTTTGCTATTTATTGGGCCGCTCCCATGGCATATGGAGGTTCCCAGGCTAGGGGTCGAATCGGAGCTGTAGCTGCCAGCCTACGCCAGGGCCACAGCAACGCGGGATCCGAGCCGCGTCTGCAACCTATAGCACAGCTCACGGCAACGCCGGATCGTTAACCCACTGAGCAAGGGCAGGGACCGAACCCGCAACCTCATGGTTCCTAGTCGGATTCGTTAACCACTGCGCCATGACGGGAACTCCCATTTGTATGATTTTAAATGAGGTGCTATAACCCCTATCTAATTAATAGTAAAAATCTTTTCTGTCTCTATTACCTTTTCCCTATTGTCTGAATTACTCACCCTGGCCTTATTCACCTACATTTCTTTCTACTGCATCCTTCCATATGCCAATGTTACTGGGATGATCCATGTCAACATTAGTCCGAGAAAAATATTCCTGGTAAACGCTAAAAAGATAATCCACCACTCCACTTGGCCACCAAGCTCTCCATCCCTGCCCAACAATCAACCAGAAAAATAACAAAGAAAATGCTATTTCCTTTTTCAGCAGACTCACTATGTCATATAGGGAAAATCCTATTACCTGCATCACAAGGCTGCATCATGATTTTCATAGATTTTTGACAGTTTTGTCTTCTTGGACCCTTTCATTCATTAAAAAAAAAAATTTAATGTTATCTTATGATTGTATTGGTATAAAGATGAATATATTGACATGATATATTAAAACATTGTTTAGCTAAAGGTTTATCTTTTTCTTCTAATTTTAAAATAAATTATTTTTGTGGTTCTCTATGGGTCCTAGGCACTGAGCTACCTAATGGATAAATCAACCCTGATTCTAAGGCCAGGTAATCATAGGAAGTCTTCATATTAAAAGGAAAGAAGGAAGGAAGGAAGGAAAGAAGGAAAGAAGGAAAGAAAGAAAAGAAAAGAAAGAAAAGAAAGAAAAGAAAGAAGGAAGGAAAGAAAGAAAGAAAGAAAGAAAGAAAGAGAAAGAAAGAAAGAAAGAAAAGGAAAGAAAAGAAAGGTTTCTTAGAAAAATCTATTAACATTGACACTCTTCTTAATGTTCAAGTATCTGAAAAATGTCTAGGGCTTCTTCAGCTTCCAAGAAATAGGCATTACATGCAAGTGAAATAAAGAGCAAAGATAATTCACCTGCCTAATTTAACACATAAAAATTAGTCTAATTGATTGAGTTTTTATACTGGGACTACACTACTTGCCTGTATGCGTCTGCATTAATCTTACCACTGCTTTAGAAGTGTGTGTTGTTATAAAAATGTGGAAACTGAGGGTCAGTGTCCTACAGGAAGTAGATGGTAGAGGAGGATCTAAAACTGATAGTTGAGCCTTTACCACAGTGTTTATCCCAGTTGGTCTTTAATGTATTATTTTATCATTATGATGTATTAGCATTACTTTAGCAATGAAATGAACAATTTCTTCTCTTAATAGTCCTGCTGTGATGAGTAAAGAAAAGACAATCTGTTTCCACTGTTTTATATCATAAGGAACCAGGCCATCTAATTTATCCACCCTCCTCCCTATACACATACACATACATTTGTGTGTGAACTTTGCAGATCCACACGTACCCCCCAACACTCATACAATCTCACATATCCACCTAACAACATGAATTGTGTCAGACTCTTCGTAGAATATCCAGTCTCTCTTTTTACTTTTAGTTCAAGAAATGTCTTCAGTTCAATTTCTAGACCCTAGCGTAGGAATAAATAATAAAAATGTGAGAACAACATACCAGGTAAAAAGAGTCTTTTTTTTTTTTTTTTTTGTCTTTTTTTGCTATTTATTGGGCCGCTCCCATGGCATATGGAGGTTCCCAGGCTAGGGGTCGAATCGGAGCTGTAGCTGCCAGCCTACGCCAGGGCCACAGCAACGCTGGATCCGAGCCGCATCTGCAACCTACACCACAGCTCAGGCAACACCGGATCCTTAACCCACTGAGCAAGGGCAGGGACCAAACCTGCAACCTCATGGTTCCTAGTTGGATTTGTTAACCACTGTGCCACGACGGGAACTTTATTTTTTTTAAGTCATGTTAATAAACAAAAATGTTTTCTTCTTAATGAGAGAATAAACTTCTCTCATTATTTTGACTAAGGGGTCATATCAGGTCTCAAGTCTGTTGATATCTACAACCCATGAGCTCCAGGCAACTTTTCTTCAGCTAAAAATACCGTGTATTAAAAGGATTGTATATTACTTGCCAAAATGAGAAGGGAGGATAGTACAAGTTGGTAGATTCGGAAGCACGATAGGTCACCAGTGAATGGCCTGAACTTTGACCCCTTTGGACTAGATGATGGTCCTCCCCAGCTGTATGGCAAAGCATGAAGGACAACCTTGATACCTAACACATGGTCAGCTATGCCTAAACTTCTGTTCTTATTCACAATAATTTTGTTGCTCAAATTCATATGCACTATTTTTCTTACTGGATGTTAACCTGCATAAGGGGTTTTTAGTGATATCAGTTCACTTTGAGAGGGGGGTAAAAATGAGTTGGTCAACCATTTGTCATTTTGCTAAGGTTCAATACATAAATCTTTAGATATATTTAGGCAGAACAGTGATAAATTCAGATTGTATTTATTAAATGTCTTGAATATATATTAAAGGGGAGATGGGTGCTTTACAGCTTTGAATTGATTTGTGGCGATGTTTTACCTTGTAGAAATTGTCCCTAAACAAACACTCCTGGTACGTAGACGTCACTTTCCTCGGGTGTATTGAGGTGACTGAAAAGCAGCACAATGCCAATTGTACTCATTTCCTCTTTCTATTCCTGCCCATGCAGCGGGGGCATCCTGCCTCTGAAGTAAAAGGGAATTCTGGAACAAACTCTTCTCAGTTAGGAGAGGAAGTCCTAAGTTAAAATGAAAAGAACTATGTAAAGGCAGCTATAGTATTCTACACAAGGAATAACTAAGCATTGTCTAGGTTCTAAAGAATCATTTCCTCTCTGAGCCACATGTAGAATTTCTTCCATGATCAGACTTATTTTAAGACCTTCCAACTATAAACTGGAGTAAAACTTACACAGGGAATGGGACTGGAAAAAATAGCACATGAGGAGACTGCAGTGGTTTTCCAAACCATAAGTCCCTGTGTGCTGAAGCTTTTGATTGTAGTTTGAGGCCTGGTCTAGAAGAACCTGTGGTTTACAGTTTTAGACAAGTCTCATCCAAATGCTGGGGCTACTCTGCCCAGCATCTTCTAGAAAAGTAGGCAGCCTTAAAGGCCATGTTCAAAAGTACCCCCAGCGCAGGACATGCTTTCTGACTGATCTGCCATTCTCTTTAGTAACTAATAATTTAAACTCAATCATCTTGATCATTCTGGTTTCTTAGCCTACCTGGCTAGCTATAAAAGTTCATATATATATTTAAAAAACTACTTTATTGATGTAGGATTAACATACAAAAATGTGTATGTATTTAATGTACACAACTTGATGAGTTTGGGAGTTAAGTTTATACGCATAAACCATCACTACGGTCTATGCTATAAACATATCCATCACCTTTAAAAGTTTTCTCCCAGTCTTATTATTATTATTATTATTATTATTACTATTGCTATTATTGTGTGTGATAAAGTACTTAACCTAAGATCTACCCTGTTAGCAAATTTTTAATACGGAGTACAGCGCTGTTTACTATAGGCACTAAGCTATACAGTAGATAGCTAGGTCTTATCATTCTTGCATAACTGAAACTTTGTACTCTTTGACTAATATCTCCCGTTCCCCCAACACACACACACACACACACACATGCATTCCAGGCCCTGGAAAACCCTATTCCATCCTCTGCTTTTATGAGTTTACTATTTTAGATTTCTCATAAGTGGTGTCATGTATTTGGCTTTCAGCATCTAGCTTGTTTCACTTGGCATAATGCCTTCCAGACCCACCCATGTTGTCATAAATGGCAAAATTTCCTTCTTTTTAAAGGCTTAATAATATTCCATTGTAGGTACACAGTACATAATTTATACTACATAAGCATTTTGGAATCCACCTGACTCTGGACAAAACCATATGATAAATGAAATACGACTAGATTTATAGATGTTTACATTGGTAATGTTTACAAGGGCAGTTGAATATGGATGCATGAGTGGCAGTGAATTTTTAGCCATCATGTACACTGTGGGTTCTACACATGAGGCATTGTGTCCTTAGTTTATCTACCATGTTCTGATTGTTGCTTAGGTCCACATAGCAAGAAAGTGGCTGAGCTGCAAAAAAAAATAAAAGAGGATTGAGGGGAAAACTGGATTTGATAAAGTGTGAACTATGAATTGGGTCAAAAATAACAAAGACATACATTATATATTAAAAAAAAGACAGCAAGAACTAAGTATATCAGAAAAATTATGTAAGTTAGTAATAAGGAGATAGCATACTTCAAAAGAATTCTTAATCTAAGGAAGCCACCAGACTCCCTTCCCTCTTGTTCCTTATTTTGATGCATGGTCCCAACTTCCTCTATACTACCCAATGTTTCAGGGGCTGTTCAGAAATCCCATGACTCTCAAACTTTTTCAGTCAGAACTCAGCTTTCTCTCTTCTGTTCTCACATTGAATTTGTGGCTTGCTTGTGACACAGTGATTTGTGTTATGTTTTTCTTTCTCCCACTAAATGGAAGTGAAGGGATCTAGAACATGCCACTATGGCATAAAAATTATTTTGAGCACAAGGCATTTGAGTTCCTGAAATCTTTTTCCTACCTAAAATGTGAGGCTCCCTTAAGAACTCAACTGGGAGAACCCCCCTGCCTGGGAGCAACCAAGAAAAACTGACTCATCACTGGAGATGATCAGTCCCACATCACACCAGAAGACATTGTCACAAAATTATATCTCCCATCTGTTCTCTTAAGGGCCGATTTATCTTTCTTAAAAGTCATTTATTATCCTGTAACTGTCCTCCCCTCCTCTTCTAGCATTATGATTCATGCCCAAAATTCTAAACACCTTTTTGAGTCACATTTTTCTGTGAACTCTTATGTTTTTTCTCTTTACTAATCTACCTTTTGTCAGTTTAATTTGCAAGTACTCAAGACATGAACATAAGAGGATAGAAGAAAATGATTTCTCCCTGAGAAAAGGCAATGAGAATCAGTCATCTCTGTTGTCCCTTAGTGCCAAGGTCATGGTAGGTACCCAATACAGTTTTGCTGAAGTGAAATCAACTTAAGTGAACTGAATCGAAGTATATACAAAATTAGTGACCAAATATTCAGAAGCTTGTAAGGAAAAAAAAATGCAACCTGTAATTACAAGGGAATTGAACAAACTGATTTAAAAGACAAAAAAAAAAAAAAAAGAACTTATACCAGACTTATAAGAGCTTCATAAGGACTAAGGCTGAAATAAACATGAATTTAAAAGGATTATATCAGGGAGTTCCCACTGTGGCTCAGCAGTAACAAACCCAGCTAGTATCCATGAGGATGTGGGTTGGATCCTTGGCCTCACTTAGTGGGTTAAAGGATCCCACCTTGCTATGGCTGTGGCATAGGCTGGTGACTACATCTCCAATGTGACCCCTAGCCTGGGAATTTCCAAATATGTGGCCCTAAAAAGACAAAAAATATAAAAAAATAAAATAAATAAAATAAAATAAAAGGACTATAGTATAATATATCAAGAGTCTAATATATTGGTTAACATTTGCCAAACAAGACTAAAATTTGGACTGGCCTCGTCATTATGTATTTATATATTGTTTGTATTTTTATATTCATGCAGTGCGGTAGTTTTGCATGGTGACCAGCTAGGTAACACTACTTTGCTGAAACGATGGTATGGCTAAGATCCCAGAGTCACAATCTTTTGAGGAGATGTACTAGGCAAACTCAGGAATTGATCATTCGGGAATTGCCGTGAACTCAACTGGGGAGTCTTCACTTAAGCTGTTTTTTGTTTTTTGTTTTTTTTTTTCTCATTTTTCATGCTTAGGTTCTGATGCTGATTTTGTTAACTCTTTGAAAACAGTTTCAGACTTGACCACAAACTCTTGATTCACTGCAATTTGAGCTTTACCCTCTCCTGTACTTCTTGGGTCTGATGCCTAAAGATTAGAAGTAAAGCCCATCAGCACTGAGCTTAGCCCAGACATGGAACCATCTACAAGGCTCTGGGAAGATACCTGGAGAGGCTTCCAGGACGAGAAGGAAGTGCAGAACAAACCAGAGCAGAACACATCTCAGGTCTGTGTTCCTCACAGGAGAGTTAAGCCAAAAGATATGAAAAGTACAAAAGCAGTTTTGATCTGGTGCTGATATACTTTTCATTGCTGCAGATGTTAATCTTGTGAATTTCACCACAGCATATAGCACTTTTTATGAAGAGCTGATAAAGAGCACACATAATGAAAGAATAATGCTTTTCCCCCCAGTGGAGCAAGTGCTAATGGCAGTAGGCAGCATATTGATTCTAATGGGAACAGAACATGGTGTTTGGGACAAATCCACTTCAAAATAGCAGACAAGCAAATTAATTTAATAATTTCAACAAAATGTGTGCCTGCTTCCTCTTGTACATTTCTCCTCTTTGCATCTCTGGGTTTGCTCCAGGAGAACCTCATGACTAGTCAGACCTGCCCTTACCTCACCCACTCACTCAGCCAAATAGATTCAAATCTCATACCCTCCATCCTCCTCTGTCTTCCCCCAGGAGGCCATTCTGGTTTGTTTTGTTTTGTTTTGTTTTGTTTTTAATGGCTACACCTGTGGCATATGGAAGTTCCCTGGCCAGGGATTGAATCTGATTAAAGAACCTGTGCCAGGTCCTTTAACCCACTGTGCCAAGCTGAGACTCGAACCTGTGCCTCTGCAGCAGCCCGGGCTGCTGTAGTTGAAATCTTAACCCACTGTGCCACAATGGGAACTCCTCCAGGAAGCCATTCTTGCCCCTTTTCACCTAGTTGACTGTTTGTTATTTATCACATGCCTTAGGGTGTGAATAATTCTGCCATATTCCATTTCAAATAGCTTCCTTTTGTGTGTGACTTTTTTCCAATAAATTAGTGGCTTAATAGCAGTAAATGTACATACAGAACATCCAAATAGTTCGAAATACATCTTGATCTGAATAGAAATTTAAAAAATGGTCTAGCAGTACAAAATTCAATCTAGTCTAACTCTCCTAATTTTTAAAGATTTACATATTTACATACAAATTATCACATAACAGGTATGATTTTTTTAGTATAATAATAAGTAATCACCTTTAGAGAACCCCCCACACACACCATTTATTACTTTCTGTGCCTGAAATACTTCCTTTACACAGCTCTTCCCTATTTCTATTACCACCACTGCTACAACTACTACTACTACTATTGCTATAAATGTTACAGCCATCACCACCACCAAGGCCACCACTATTATTATTGCTAAGACTTGTTCTTCAGGTGTCAGCCTTATCCAATGTCTCAGACAGGCTGAGTCCTCAAAACTAGTGTTTTCTTATCAGTTCCTGCAGCCTACATGAGTTGCTAATAAGTGGAGGTATTAATCTCCTCACCCCCTGTTGATCTCATCTGCTAATCAGTTACCATCATATACTATCACATCGAATAGCGTGTCTTGAAAGGAAGAAAGTTAACCCTGCTCTAACCACCACTACCTCTCTCCTTCCTGGTATGGATGGTAAATATCTGTGATTCTTTCATGCCAAGCAAGGAACAACATGAAGGCAGGGACTTACCTTTTTACACAGTTCAGACCACCCATGCTTAGCAGTGTCGGGCATATAGCATGTCATCAATATGTATTTGCTGAATGACTATATAAAGTGGCCATGTCTACATTTCATAGACACTGTAAAGACAAAAGGAACTACTTTGGGTTCTGTCTGCCTTTCTGGAGAGCTTGAATGACAGAATCAAAAATGTCAGTCTCCTGATGGTTCTCAGAGGGCAGAGGATTTCAGAAACAGGTTGTCAAGAAAGAGAACAGAGTGATGAGATAAGTGGAGACAGAAAAGATGTCAGAAGCATTAAAATAAGCACTGGTCAATAACAATCAATGTTCTGCTTAGCTTGTCATGATAGGTGGAAGATTGTGGCCTTGAGGGAATGGGTCCCAGGAGGCAGGAAGTGGACTTTCAACAAAGGAAACCAAAAAGATATAGGAAATGTATATTAAGTTTCTCATTATTTCAGTGGAGCTCTAATTTTTGAAATATATATATATATATAATTTTTGAGATGTAATTTACATACTACAAAAACTCACAATCTACAGTATACAGTTCTATGATTTTTGACAAGTATAATGAGGTATAACAACCACACAATCATAATAGAAAACATTTTCCCTTACCTTCAAGATATTCCTCATTCCCCTTTCTCAATCTCCTCCTTCCTCCATTCCTATTTATCTGCCTACTGCCACTATTGTTTTGACTTTTCCAGAATGTCACATAAATGAAATCAAACAATATACAGATTTTTTAGCCTAACTCCACTTAACGTAATGCATGTGAGATTCACCCACATTTTTGCATGTATTAATAGTCCATGTCATTTTATTTTATTTTATTTTGCGAGGGCTATTCCATTGTGTGTAAATATGGCAGTTTATTCACTGATTGATGAACATTTAGGTTATTTTCAGTTTTTTTTATTACATCTAAAGCTGCTATAAACATTTCATGCACAGGATTTTTAGTGAGCATGTATTTTCATTTGTCTTCAGTAAATAGCTGGGAATGGGATTGCCGGGTCATAGGATGAGTGTATGTTTACCTTTCTAAGAAACTTCCATTCTGTTTTCTGAAATACTTCCTAAATTTTAGTTTCTTAAATTGCTAACATCCTATCTTCATGCATAACCATTGGTAAGGCTAAGGTCTTGCAGATGGTATATAACTATAGTAAGAGAGAAATAGGATGCACATTTTTGATGGGAAGGAAAAACAGATCACATGTGAAAGTATACCATGAGGTATCTTCTGATCTGGCCTAACAGTCCCTATTTTGAAGACATAAGTCAAGATGAAATCAAGGTGGGAGATGCTTCCTGTCAGGTATCATTTACAAATACCCATTTGGCTCTCCTGGCTCTAAGGCTCAGTGCTTCTTGTATTATATACACACCTTGTACCTTCATACACTGATCTGACTCTGGGCTCTATCAGAGGGACTGAGAATGTAATTCTAAAAACTTCATGTGTGCCAGGAAAAAGAAATCATGCCTCTCTGTTTGACAGCATTAACTGTGTCCTGGAGGTTCTTTAAGAAAGGGGAAAAAAAAAAAAAAAAAAAAAAAAAAAAAAAAAAAAAAAAAAAAAAAAAACTAAGAAAGAAAATCTTACTCAAAATACATTTTTTTTTCCTTCTGGCACATTTCCTGAATCCAGCTGGAACTGGAAAAGCATGTGCCAAAATGCAGTTTGGAAAAGTGTTCGTGTTTGTGAGTGTTTCGGCTCTGCCTGGAACCAAGAAGTAGCCAAAGTCTTAAATGTGAATGAGTTCCCCCTGAGCCTTCCAAACTAGTCATATAGTGTGATTTTACCTGGCATTATTGCCATCCAAAGCTGTAACTCTGAGTCTCCAAATATAAAATTTCAGGAAGGAGGTGTCTAATTCCATTAAATAAAGATTAATGAAGATTGGGGTAGACAATGGAAAATGCTTCTCTGCTTCTGTTTGCTAACACTATCAGAACTTTGTACAAAATGTATAAGGCAGATGCCTTCAGAAACAGAGGGAAAGGATTTAAGAAACCCATGAGCCCTGTCCCTAGAGATCCGGAAGCACTGAATTGGTTTACAGCTCTTCCTGTGGCTGGAGGGAGTAAATAAGCCCCTGTCCATGTGTCAGTTCTTAAACTGGCAGGGGCTATATAGGGCTCAGATAACTCAGTGATGATAGAGTCCTTCAAAATAACTTTTCACATAGTGAAAATAGCACTCTTGACGAGTAGCTCTTCACGAACACTGATTGAGAGTCATACTTTAGTCACCACACATGACCTATCATTTATGACTTGCAGAGCACAGCTGTTTGTGAGTGATCTCTGATGAGTTGTCTTAATAGGAGAAGTTGAGCAAGAAACTTACAGGCTTGTTGCTCATTAATGCTTTCTTGAAACTCTGTGAGAGATACAAGAAGCTGCCCAGAATTTAATAATCATAGAAGAGTAGTCACAGCCCTTATGAAAAAAAAGGAGAAGCACAGAGAAATGAAGCCATTTAGAGTCTGTCAGAGAACAGTGAATTTCAAAAACAACCCTTCTGTTTCATTAAAAATTTATTTATTCAAGTTTAATGTACTTTGAAATGAATTTGCATTTTATAAAGAACAGAATATATTTTCATAATACTAGATCAAGGAAACACCACCCCAGAAAGTTTACTTATATACTGTAACAAGGTCAAGTGGGTTATGCCCTAAATTCGACATACTTGAGTATTAAATTCATGTTCTATAAATTACTCATGATGACATCTTACCTTATAATATAACGTGGCTCTCGATCAAAGCCTTCTTGAAATACACCTTGCACTTCAAGCTCATTTGATCTGAATATACCCATTTTTAATTCCTATCAAAGAAATATGTATAATTCATTTCCTGAAAGTGCACATAGTGAGAGAGTAAGAAATTGAATTTGTTTCTTCTAAAATAATCTTAAATGCTCAAGGGCCTATCATGCAAAATCTTGGCTTACAGACTTCTGGTTCCATTTTTCTGATGAGGAATCAAGCCACAGAGTATTTTTCTAAAATACTTTCTAGCTCATTAAAGTAAAATTATAACATGTTAGACTATTGGGAAAATTTAATGCAGTGGTCTGTAAACTATGGCCCATGGTCTAACCATCTGTTTTTGTAAATAAAGTTTTAGTGGAACCAAGATGTTTCCATTCATTTAAGCAGTGTGTATGCTTTCCTGCTATAGTGACAGGGTTGAGTAATTGTCACAGAGACCATATGGCCCACAAGCTGAAAACTCTTACTGTATGACTTTCAAAAAAGAGTTTGCCAACCCTTGATTTAGTCTATGCCCTACCTTTTATAATAACCAAAAACACAAAAGATTTAACAATTTCCATTACTGTTTGAGACAGAGGAGTTTATTATCATATTATGAAATCTTAAAATTCCAAAAATAGGTTCTGGTTTGGTTTCCTTTGATATATATGTGAGAAAATCTCCTTTGTCCCTTTGTACTAAAATGAGATTGAACTAGTATGATCAATGGAAAAGGGATGTTGACTCTACCGTCTTTCTCAAAGACCCAGATACCAAAGCCTCAGGGAACCTATAGCTTCTTAGTATTTAATGAATTTAAACATTATATACAAAATCCAGTTTTTGTTCAAAAAAGAGCAAAGGACTTTAAAACAAACTAGGTGCATATAATGAGATTGGAAAAATTACAGTAAGGAGCTATGACATAAATCAACCACATGACTCTTCTTGTAATGCTTCCCCTTTTATTCAGTTTAGTTATGACAAAAAGGAAGCACTAGACATTGAAAGGGCAATTGGAATGCTCCTCAGTTAAGTTGTGAGCTGACAGCTTTCTTCAAAGGAGCCTAAGGCCATACTGTAAGAAAGCCCATGAAAGCACTTGACTCCAAGGTGTTCTGAAGTCAGAAAATATCAGAGCATTTTTATCTTAAGGATGCTTGGATAGGATTTTTAATGCCATGTAAAACCTTGATAAAATCATATTGCAGTGTCCATGAATGGTACCCCCTGGAGTTACACAGTGTACAGCCTGGGAAAACATGTGGCACCACTATTTCTGAAGTCCTAGCACTCTCATTTT
This sequence comes from Sus scrofa, assembly GCF_054392235.1. Lineage (NCBI taxonomy): Eukaryota > Metazoa > Chordata > Mammalia > Artiodactyla > Suidae > Sus > Sus scrofa. The sequence continues at coordinate 168,074,834 of NC_139395.1, forward strand.
TTTTTTTTTTTTTTTTTTTTTTTTTTTTTGCTATTTCTTGGGCTGCTCCTGCGGCATATGGAGGTTCCCAGGCTAGGGGTCTAATTGGAGCTGTAGCCACTGACCTACGCCAGAGCCACAGCAACGTGGGATCTGAGCCGCGTCTGCAACCTACATCACAGCTCACGGCAACGCCGGATCGTTAACCCACTGAGCAAGGGCAGGGATCGAACCCGCAACCTCATGGTTCCTAGTCAGATTTGTTAACCACTGCGCCACGACGGGAACTCCCTCATTTTTAATGTAAATCCATTTTTAATAGGAAAAATATAAATTTACAATGTAGAAGTAATTACATATATAAAAGTGATGCGATTTGCATCACTAAAGAGCCTGAGTCCTTAAGCACCTATTTCAATTCACTGACATTCAGTTGCTATAGACCTACCTTTTTTCATCATATTTATCAAAATTCTGTCCAGCAGGCATCAAGAATCTTGCACAATACAAAATATATTTCTGGCTCCAAATATATAACACTTTAAATAAAGGCCATTACGAGTTCTTGTTGTGGCTCAGTGGAAATGAATCTGACTAGTATCCATGAGGACGGAGATTCGATCCCTGTCCTCATTCAGTGAGTTACAGACCCAGCATTGCCATGAGCTGGCCTGTCTTCCATGAGCAGATGCGGCCCGGATCTGGCATTGCTGTGTCTGTGGCATTGGCAGCTACAGCTCTGATTTGACCCCTAGCCTGGGAACCTCCATATGCTACAGGTGCGTCCCTAAAAAGACAAAATAATAATAGTAATGGCCATTAAAATCATTATTTTTTATAATCCAGGTTTTTTCTTTTAGAATAATTTTATTGAGGTATAATTTATGCACAACAAATTGCATCCATTTAAGTATCTAGCTTGATGTGTTTTGACAAACATATATAACTGTGTAACCACTGTCATAATCAAGTTATAGAACATTTGCATCACCTCAGAAAGTTCCCTCTTGTCCCTTTACAATTACCACCCCATGTCTGCAGACAATTTGTGGTCTGCCTTCAGTCATCATAGATTAGGTCTGACTGTTTTAGAATTCACATGAATGGAATGATGCTATATACATTTATAACTTATAATCTTCTTTCAATCTGTTTGGGATTTATTCATGTTGTTACATGTATCAGTGTTTCATTTTGTTTTATTGCTGATGCCTCTCCATTGTATGGACATACTACAATTTGTTTACCTGTTCACCTGTTGACAGGTATCTGGTTGTTTCTAATGTGGGGCTAATATGATAACACGGCTGTGAACATTCACGTAAAGTCTTTATGAGGACATGTGCTTTGTTTCTTTTTGGTCAATAACAAAGAATGGAATTTCAGCTTGAAGTATTTAGCTTAAGTTTTTAAAGCTTATTCTACTTTTTTCTGATTCCTTCACATCTGTATTTAAATTTATATCAATATTTATTAAAATAAAGTAGAATTTGTTAGCAGACATTTGGTCCATAAGACATTTGGTACACACCAAAAGGCCCTTGAAATTTGGCCCTATCCAAAATGTCTATAAGCATATTTGGTTCATGCTGAAGAAATTGAGGCAGGACCAAATATCAAGGATCTTTTGTCATGGATCAAATGTCTTACGGACATTTTAGACAGGACCAATTGTCCTACAAGGACTCTGCTCAAGTCCTCAGAACAATTTGGAGGGTTAGGGATAGGGTTAGGGTCAGCTAAATACTTCAAGCTGTAATTCCATTCTTTGTAATTGACCAAAAAGAAACAAAGCACATGTCCTCATAAAGACTTTATGTGAATGTTCATAGCTGTATTATCATATTAGCCCCATTAATATGATAATGAATTCTTATTTTACATGAATTCTTTTTTATGTGGGAGGAATCACAAAACAAAAATGCAACTCAGGGAGTTCCCTTCATATCTCAGCGGTTAACGAACCCAACTAGGATCTATGAGAATGTGGGTTCAATCCCTGGCCTCACTCGGCGGATTAAGGATCCAGTGTTGCTGTGAGCTATGTAGTGTAGGTCACAGACACAGCTCAGATATGGTGCTGTAGGCCAGCAGCTGTAGCTCCAATTTGACTCCTAGCCTGGGAACTTCCATATGCTGCAGGTGCAGCCCTCAAAAGAAAAAAAAAAAAAAATGCAACTCAGAGGCTTGTGCAAGACCTGAATGGAAAAGGACTTCCCCAGCATGAGAGAAATGAAACTCTCTGAGCATTCTGGAGTCTTGGTGACACATTTTCATGACCTCTGTGGTGTGAAACCTTACTTGTTACAATTCTTGGCAGGGAGAGGAAGGAATGTAAGCAAGAGATATGAATCTCTAATATGAAGATGTCATGAGCTTAAAAGTTCCATGTCCTAAAATATGGCCTAGTTAAGCATGAATGCTTGTTAAAAATCACAACAGAGAGCCCTGAAACTTAAAACACACATTATGAGTCCACCATAAGATAATATGCTCAGGAAAAATAACAAATGAGCACTTAGATGTCAAGACTATCAAAATTGTGAAGGAAATGAGATCTTATTATACATACAGGTTAACAAGTTATCCTGCCACAGTTTTGTGGGTTCTGACAGGATACATGAGATTCCTGAGTAAGAGACAAAGGCTGTTATTACTCACAGTATTGTCAGTTGTCAGTAGCCAGAGTATCACCACTTGTTTTGGCTTCGTGAGCACTAATTCCAATGGGGAGCTGTAAAGAAGGCCAGGTTGCAACAGCCTATGGCAGTGGGTTTCAATACAGGTGAGGGGTTCTGAAATTAAACCGTTGAAATGTCTTATGATAGCTGGCGAGACATTTCAAATACCTGGCCTGCCTGGTATTTGCCTTGAAAGTAAATATTATTTTTATTTAACTAGACAATAAACAAACCTGCCTTTTGCATGACAGAGAGAAAGGTGGGGGCAAGTTATCTCTATTGTCTATTGGCTAAGACTCTTCACTACAAAAATATCCTTGAAAAGATAGTCCAGAACAAGAAGAGTGCCTCTGCTCTAAATATGCAAAATGCAAGAGATCCTTGGAGACTTGCCTCTCAGCAATGTGTCACTTGATTTTTGCTGGTCAATAATCTGTCTCTATTAGGGTCCTATAAACATAAACATTATGAATGGCTTGAATGGTCCTGAATCCCAGATGCCAATACTATATGCATCCTACTAGAGTTTACCATACTTACTTTCTATGCTGAATATTTTTCTAACATTAACATTTCCAACACCACAAGGTCTGCAGGATTATATAGCCCAAACAGTAGGATGGTTATATTGCAGTCTGGACCTACTTAGGGCCCCATACAAAGCTAACAGCTTTTCTTGCCACCCCCAGTATATGAGTTGATATTTCTAGGCATAGAATGCGTTACCTCCAGAGTCCAAAGAAGCCTAGCAGGCTATTTTGTAGTACAAGATGAAAGAAGCAACCATTTGTCTTTTACTTTAGAAGGGATATTCTAGCCTAGCCCTGAACACTAGACCCTTCTTCACTGAAGTGTCTCTTCCTAGTATCTATGTAGGATTTACCTCCCACCCTCTGATGTGCCTTACCAATGCCACCAGCATATTTACCACCTCTTATTTTTCCTGTCCAGCCTGCATGACATCAGTGTAATGCAGTTGTTCTCAAAAACAATGTTGTTATCCTAGGATGAGAGTGGGGTGGCAAAGATTTGTATCACCATCAAGAGCAAAAGGAAGTAGGAGTGGTTGTCTCTATCATATCTCCATTAATTTGTGAGTCTGGCCCCTACAGAAAACAGGTGGCTCCTGGGAAGCTGTAGACTCCTTCTTGCTGAAAGAGCCATGATCACAGCTATGCCTTCCACACTATGTGCAGAATTTGCCCAGAAACTTCATGTTGGTGCTGTTCCAATGCCAAATATAGACATTCCAATTATACACTCAGGAATTAGGGAAAAAACCGCAGCGGGCCCACTGTGATCTAGGCTTGAGTCAGAACTCTGTGTATTAATTACCTCATTCCAATCAGTCTGAAGGGGTACAATGATGACGCTTTTAATGTCTGGGTATCAATGTTACCTCAGACCCTGTGTCCAATAATCCTCCCCCAAGCAGTAAGGCACCCAGATATATTTTCCACTGGGAAAAGATCAGGGGAATTGTGTTCATATATGTTTTCCATGGCCTGGCAGGGACCTTCCTCCCAGAGACCCATCCAAGGGGTTCTAGATCTGAGAGTTGGTTGAGACATGGGAACAAAGTGAAGGATCTTGACTTCTATTTGAGGAGACCAACTTTAACCTCATGCTCCTCTGTTCTTGACTTTGATTTATTTGATTTTTTTAAAAGTAGATGGTAAGCAACATCCTACACATGCATAGGTTAGAACTCAGGCAAAGATTCAAAATGATTCCTATGCAAATTTCTGGAATCCCTTCTCTATCTTCCTCCTGTCTTGTAAAGTATCCTGCAAATTCAAGTCACCTGTTCCCCCTCCCTACAATCTCTGTCTCTTCAGTTCCCCAGGACCACTGTGCTTTGCTTGAGATCTGGAACGAGCCTTTAGACAGAAAGTTCACTCCACCTGTGTTTTCCTTTTCACAGTGACCACAGAACTGTTCTCCTTGATGTCCAGTGTCTGAAAGCAGGTATTTCATATATTGTGTACAGTTTTTGTGCTGTTTATGATGAGAGGTTAAGTCCTAGCAGCTGTTCTATGGTGGAAAGAGGAAAGCTCTGTCTTTAAACACTGACATTTATTTTAACCATAGTAATGAACTGATTTTATAATTTAAATGTTTTTAAAAGTTAACATTTATCCATTGAGTTTATGACGAGAGCATTATAAAATGTGCATTTTTTGAATAATCTGTGGGAAACATCTTCCCTAACTCATCTACTTTCTCTAGTTCCTCAGCCAATTTATAGACAGACAAATAGCCTACAAAACAGTTTCATCAGGCTTCCAAATACCTGAAATAGATCATCTTGTCTCTCCCCAAGTCTTTTTCTTTCAACAGTGTTTATTTAATGAAGTCTCATTGAGTCAACTTTATTCCAGGCACAGTGCTTGGCACTCTTCACTACAGGACTGACTCATCTTCCAAATGAACTCTGATGGCCAAATGCTTCTCCAGCCGGCCTTCAATTTCCCACATCTCAGTTAGCAGTCTACAGTTCTTCTCCTTAGTTCCAACTGATTAACTTGAGCACAATTCAAGCTCTTCACCACCCTCCAAACCCTCCCCCCAATGGAACTAGCCTCCACCTTCAGTACCAGGACACTTTGTTAAAATTCTGATATTCTGAAATTCTTATACTCATTCTTGCTTTCAACCTCTCTTTTCTGGGTCTGGAGCCAACTTTCCAGCTTCTCTCTTCTTACGAAAGAGAGTAGAGAGCAGGGTACATTTAATGCCTGGCTCTGTCAGTTTCTCTTTGTGTGAACTTGATGGGATACATAACATTTCTGCATCTCTGACCTTCTCCAAAACAGGTGCTTTATTAGTAGCTACCTCAAAAGATTTTTGTGATGATTGAGTTTATGTATGTAAAGCCCTTATAACAGTATATGGAGTACAGTAGGCACTCAATAAATATTAACCACTATTACTTCTCAGAATCTTTAACACTTGGCTTCCAATTATCTGATCACCATATGAACTCTAAGTTACTATGTATTTTGTACATTAGTCATAAGCTTAGATGCCTTCAATTCCAAGAATTTTGGAAACCCCAGAGCTAGGTTCTTTTAAACTCTTGGCTCAGACCCCTTTTACCCTCTTCAAGGTGAATGTCTACAGCAATGTCACTCTTCTCTGTTCCTGACCCCTCCATTTCCAGCTTGCTCAGCCCTGGGTGCCAGTTACATGTCTTCCTGGGGAATGGTACCATTACCCTTGTGAGACAAGCTATCATGAAGCAGTAACATTTGCAAGGCCACCACAAAGCCAGCCTGTGGCTCCTGAAATGGCAGCGAAGGCCCCAAAGTGCCAGCTATCATTGTATGCAGTTTTTAAAAATGATGATAACAGAGAACCAGAGGTGACAGGCAAAACAAGTAAAGCTTTGTATATTTGGCTCTAAAAGAAAAAAGAAAAAAGCAAATAATATATCTTGGTCAGAGAGTATTCTGAAAGGTTGTAGTGCAGTGTACAATAGGTGTTTCCATAAACTAAACTGTAATTACATGATCTGTACCTTACAGAAGAGACCCATTATGGAATCAAAGGGATTTAGAGCAAGACTGTAGCTAAAATTTAAAGTCTGTATACATAAATAAGTAAAATAAATCAATCTTATTAATAAAATAGGTAGTTATATCCCAAATATAAAGCACTGACTTCTGCCTTAGCTGAAGGAATTATAAGTCAGTAATGCAGCTTATAAATCAAGTGCATGAACCATTCACCATTTCCTAAGAGTATAAATCAGTCATGGTTTCAAAGCAGTTGCATGACTTGGAAACAACTCCTTGGGTGAATAAATCTGTCACTTCCAGATATATGAATAAGTGACATGCCCCATAAATCACACGACTACATTCTTGTGCTTCATCAGTCAGCAACTTTTATTTATAATTGAAAATTTTAAAACACTTATTGTGAACAATTTACTAAAACCAGTCCCAAATCCCCACAGTACTGTAAGATGATATCTAGAAGAAATGCAAATGTTGACCTGTGCCAAATAGTGTTTTCACCAAACAGCAAAGTGATCTGCTGGCCAGAGTTTGGTGGTCCTTGTGCTTGTAGTCACACCTCATTGTTCTACATGGAAAATATAGGCATGTACAGCCAACTCATCCACAAGCATATCTTTCAGACCACATCTTCTGAAATTATGCAGCTAGAAATGTATTGGCTATTAGAAAACTATGTTTCTTTTGGAGAATGTTTATGAAGAAGAGGTAGAGCAATGTAATTGTAATTAAAAATAAATTTAAAAATAAACATTAACTTAGATCATCGTAAGATTACATGCTAATATTAGCATGTGTAAATTTTACCTATGTAATCATGTTTTATACTTAGCCCTTTATACATTTATAATTTTCACTAACAATTGTTATGCTCATTATCACCACTTTATAGATGAGGAAAACATAGATGATAATTTAAATCTAAGGTCACATGTCCCAGCCCAAATAGAATTCAGTTTTCCTATCTTCTGTTTTCATATTCGTGTTTCACCATGTCACTTCTCATACATTTTTCCGCCATTAGAAAGGCACAGATAATTTTTGAATCTTTTTATAAATATGTAGAATTACTACTTTAAGCTTACAGTTTAAATTTAGGCTTACTTCTACAGGCTTAGTGAGGTCACCATATTCTGAAACACATACTAACTGCTAGTATTTAACAGTATGATAATCATACACGATTATACATCTGACATGAGCTGATGCTTGGATTTTACGTTTGTGACAATGAATGCCTTTTTTCTGTATAGATTCCTTATAAGCCATTACAAGTTTATTGATTTTGCCATTGAACTAAGACCATCCTGGAATGGTATAATTTCATACTTCTTCTAACTATAATTCACCTGACTGCATAATCACAAACTACTGATGATTTAAAATCTATTCAAATATGCCCACACATATTACCTGACAATCAGGCACTCTCCAGGAAACATCAGGCCACTCATTGAGTTAATTCCTGTGACTTAATATGTTGAAGGTTCAAACACTTCTATTTCTCATTATCAAACATGTAGCTGATGTAAAAACTATTCAGAGTCTAGCAAGGGAATCTGACTTTCTACCCTCATAAAAAGGACAGTCTTTAGTGTACACCATAAAAAATGCTAATTAGAAGTCATTTTTACTTATTGGCTTAAGCATTAGTTTGACTTCAAAAGTCAATTTTAAATTCAGAATTTTTTCATTGGAATTGTTTTACTCAGTTTACAGACTGTTTTGGCAACATGTTTCCTCCTCATGACAGTTATCCTTTGGGAAGGATAAAGTGAAAATTGTGCTACAGAATTCATAATATCAATTCCAAAGAAAGGCATTTAGATTTATACTCTTTTTGAGTTGCCGCTTAGTAATTTCCTAAAGAATAATAATGACACATCCGTCACATCTCTGAAGGACAGTCATTAAATCTTGCTTGGTTAGCATAATTATATGGGATTCAGCATTATTCCAATTTATCAACAAAGTGAGTCATTTGAAAACTGCATGGACATTGTGTTCTAGGGGAAGATTGCTGGTTGGGAAGACAAGCAAATTCTATTTCAAGTTCAAGTAGTGTTTGCATGATCTTGGGCATGTCACTAATTCTCATCTGGTTTTGGTTTCTCTGCCTTTAACTTAAAGATTAGATTTGCCCCTTTGTGGTTCTTGAGGATATTGTGAACAAACATTAATAAAATGGACATGCTCTGAGTTCATCAGATAAGAGATACTATGTAAGTCAAAAAGTGTGTGACTGAGTCATGACAAGGTTCAGGGATTCAAGATCCCATTTGGTGTGCTTATTTGGGGAAAATAATCCATTTTAACAGTTCAGGAGTTCCTGTTTTGGCTCAGCAGTAATGAAATCGACTTGCATCAATGAGGATGTGGGCTCAATCCCTGGCCTGGCTCAGTGGGTTAAGGATCCAGCGTGGCTGCAAGCTGTGGCATAGGTCACAAATGCGGCTCAGATCTGGTGTTCCTGTGGCTGCGGTGTAGGCAGGCAACTACAGCTCCAATTCTACCCCTCTCCAGGGAACTTTCATATGCTTCTGGTGTGGCCCTGAAAAAACAAACAAAAAAAAAAAAAAGTTCAGAATTTATTGCTTTTAAGATCTTCTGGAAAATAATATTATTCACTTCAAACCTGCCCCATGTATAGCTTTGCTTTCCTCCTTTAATGCTCATTGTGCTTTTCTTAGTAATGAAAGCATACGTCTGGTCTTTAATTCTTTTTAAAATTTATTCAGTAAATGCAACTCTCCAATATGGTGATCACTTTTGTGGCACTTCTATGTAGTTCTTAGATTGATGAAGTTGTGAAGAACTACTATCCCAATCTGAAATGTTTAACCATTGCTTTGTGCTATGCATGTAACAAATACTCACTAAATACCAGTTAAGTTATAGATTACATATAACGTTAAGTTGAACCCTTTTTAAACAATAATATTAATAGGAACCTTAGTATTAATGGATGTATATTTAGATGAAATGTCACCAGTCTAGCTTGCTTCAATATATCTAGGAATTCTAGCATCTATGGAGGGATTATATTCCTTAGGTTTCTGTCCCTTCCTCAAACCCCCCCCCCCGCCCAAGAAACAGACTACAAAATAATCCTCTTTTACCACCCTGTCTGCACAGCCCTTCCTGTTCATCTGGATGTCAGATGGGAGCAAAGAAATCCATGGCACTTTGAAATAACTGAGGTGGCCTGGGTAGCATTTCATGATGCAATTTACAAAACCAGGTTCTAATATCCACATCTCTGTTTGAACTACCACTAAGTGGATAATGAAAGCCACATTTTCCTCCAGAGTCACACTATTTCGCATCTTCTAATTCATTATTCTTGAAGCACTTTGGAATAGCTAAGACAGAATTAAATTTTAGGCGATGCTATTCGTTGTTTAATGAAGTACATTTCAGAGTCATCTCCTTTAAGCCCTTGACCTTTTCTCAACAGAAACATTTCCCTTGTCTGTATTGAGTCAGCCTATTTTTTCACGCTGAATTTTGTTATTCTTAGAATGGCTGCCCTAGACAAAGAGGAAAAGGAGAAATGAAAAAAGGGGGGGGGATGGAAAATCAAGCAAGGCAGTAAAGCTGCAAGAAAATCCATAGAAGAATATAAGAGAAATGAATTTGTCAGTCTTCAAAAAGACTATCTCTTAGATACTATGTATTTAGATACCTTTCCAGTATAATATGAATGCCTAGAAAAAAGTCTGACAGGATTCCTGAGCACATACTCTGGTAGTCAGCAGCACTGTTCCAGTCCTCCTCTCCCCAGGTTTATTATAGGATTGCATTTCTGTTTATGGTTGTCTGGGGACATGGAACTGATTTGGCAACTGAAGAGTGAGCAGAAGTGAAGTGTATTACTTCTGGGCTATGGTGAGACTCTCCAGAGTGGTCTTTTCCCTCTGGAAAAATAAGCGATATTCAAAGTGTCGACTGTTACCCTGTGTGCCTTTGTACCCATGATGAGTACTGGCAAATCGCATGGGCAAGAAATAAGCCTTTATTGTTTTAAGACACTGAGATATGGACTTGTGTTTTATGAGAGCACAACACACACTATTCTATTACAAATACCAACTTTTTAAAGAATTAAAGTATTGTACTCAGTAAGAATTTCCAATGCTCTAATTAACTTTTAACTTGTATTTACTCTAGTTTTTAGACCTTGATTTGATTTTAAGTAAAGCTATGGCATAGATTCATACGATAATGTACCTTATGAGATTTACAGGGATGGTGTCAATTATTCTCATGTAGTAATTTATTAAATGCTTTATAGTTTTCAATAGATCTATTTGGTAGTTCCAGACATTTGCAGAATAGGAGTCAATTCCAGGATGAAAAATATCTACCCATTTTATAATGAAAAGGGTTCGCTTGCCCCCAGGGGGCTCGTTGGTTCCCTTCAATTTGCTGCTGTATCAGAGGCTCACCATTGCCCCCTCTTAATGTCATATTTAGCACATCACAATACAAGTAGTCAGATAAAAACTCAGTGGGAGGAAATGTTGAGTCGACATCATGTCCACTTTGTTCAGAGTCCAATGGGCATGGACCAGCAAGACTAAAGAAAGACACTGACACCCACAGTGTGGGTCATATGGTCTACCTGAATGACAGTGCTTAGAAGGGACCATTGATGATCATTTACATACAAAACAAATAATCTTCCATTCTGGTCCCATTTTAAGAGGTCCATTTATGTATCTCTTCCCCAAAACTCCTTGTCACCAACCTTGAAACATCTTAATGAACCTGTCCATCTGGCCAAAGAAATTCTTCCTTGTTCATGATCACCATAGACTTGTATTTCTGACAATGTCTCCAGTTGCAAAGCCTTCTACTTTGACCTTCCTAGCATAGATAAATTTTTCTCCCCTCAAGTAAAATAGACCAAGTAGGGAATTAATGGACTGCTCATCTATTTCAGCTCTAGAAATGCCATGTACAATTAGTTACCACCCAAAATAACTAAAGATAAAAGCACTTTTATTATCACCTTGGCTCTGCTGCCTATTAGAATAACTATTACAACCTTGTCCTTTTTGATTAAGGGCTGCTACTTTGCCTCTGTCACCCAGGGATTTCATAACCCCATGGAACTCAGAGAGTCTGTTTCAATGTCACCATTTTCCATTTTCATCCATGGCCTTCAGAGAACGGACACTACAGGGTTTTGGCTAATGTGTTTATCTAAGCTGACATAATTTTCAATTCTGTGGTGAAGACAGAATTAAAGAGTGATTGAGCCAGTTGTCTATAAAAAATAATCCATTTTAGAAAAGTCTTATTTCCCTAAGACTTTGGATTTTTTTTTTCATACATTACACTAAGGAAATTCTGACATCCCAATTTTATGATTGATAAGTCAATAGTGAAACTATGTCTTAGCCAACTCACTGAGAAATCATTTAATAGTACTCCCAGCTGCTTAAATTAGAACACCCAATCAAGAAATAGATAAGTAAGCTTAAGCTATAAAAACCCCTATTAATAATATCAAGCCTGTCTTAAAATATCTTTGCCACCCTTGTCCAGAACCTCAGAGTCCATTCCTCAGATTTTTCTTTATACATTAACATACTCTTGCAATTATTTTCATGTGAAAGCCGTATTCCTCCTGGTCTACTTTGTAAACTTTTCCCTGGGGCATACTGAAACCTGACTCCATTTATAGGCCTTGAGGCAAAGAATGGAAGAAGACATGTTGAAATGAGAAAGACTGGCCTCCCCTTGCAAAATAACAATTTCATATAAGGTATTTACTGGGTCATCATGCAAGAATGAACCAGGCATGTGAGCCAGAGAAGCAGAGGTTACTGCTGCCACAGGATACAAATTAGACTTGGGATGTTCAAGAAACTCATAGTTAACTAGTTCACCATACATCACTGGTCAACAATCCAAGTCCTTCTCATTTCCAAGCATTAATTTAAGTTTCACTCAAGTGACCTCGTGTGGCTGTGAGTTCTACCTACAGTACAATTTGGCTGTCCTGGTGTAGTGAGTTTGAGACATTTCAGCTGATCAAAAAACAATAAACTCATTGCGATGGCAGTGGCACACAGTAAGCTTTATCTGGAAAACACATGGACAGACTTGCATGCAGGAGTCCCTTATGCCTTGAGGACCATCCAGAGGCAATGGCCCAGGGACCACAATTCAGAAAGATTGGAGGGTAGGGGAACTCTGAGTGGGATAATCCTTTGTGTTTAGGTAATGTCACTCAGAAGTCCAACAGGGAGTCTGGGTCAGAGAATTTTGAAAGGCAGTGGCAACTTGGCATCTTTTATACCTACATCTTATCTATGGCAAGCAGATATGGGGTGTAGTTTCATGGGTGTGGAAAACAGGCAGGGTCTCAAAAGCTTAAAATGTGCTATTTATGTTAGGATTAAAACAGCTAAATATCTAAAAATTTTATATTGGGGTTGGTGAGCTTTTGAGCTCATAGGAGTCAGTCTGCTATAATCAAATAAACAATATAAAGCCAATATACAGAGGCCATCATTGGCTCATTTGTAAAGCACTGGGAAATCATAAGACTTCTGATTTTTTACTACTTCAGCTCCACTGATATAAGAGATAAGACATTTTAAGGCAGTCATAAGAATTCCTTGATTCCCTGGTGATATTTTTAGACATTCAAAGCTTTAAACTGCAGTTAGAATTAGCCATTCCACCCACAGAGTCTGTCTCTGTTTGATCCAGCATTAATAAACTGTCCAAATAGCTACTCAATCTGGATAGCTTGTCTTCAATAGGACTTCATTCTAGGATCAGCGCAAGAGCTAATTTAAATAATTGTTTTACCCTTGGCTGTCATAGGAACATATCTAATTTTCTAATGATAACTGGACCCTGGCCACATAGCCAAGCAAAGATTTGGGTTTCTTTAAGTGTTAATTACCTGTAATTACCACTTCATGAAACAGTTATTGTAACACTCAAATTCAACTGACAGATAGACAATAGAATTCATTCTAGTTAGATCAAGCAGAAGGCATTTAGTAGAGGAAATGATATGAATGCAAATTGTAGATTAGCAGGCTCTAAACTAAGTTCTGCAAAGTATCACTCTCTAGAATCCTCTATCACAAGGATACTGATAAAAAAAGATCAAAGACTCCAACTGCTGTGGTTTCTCCTAAAAATAATCCCACACTAATTCTGCCATGATCCACATCAGAAAAAAAAAAAAGAAAGAAAGAAAAGGATGCTTCATCCCCTCCCTCTCTTAACATGACATAATGATGGTTAAAGAGTTTGGGTTTTTTGTTTTGTTTTTATTTTTTTAACTCAGTGAATTTTATTATATTTGCAGTTGTATAATGATCATCACAACCCAATTTTACAGCATTTCCAACCCAAACCCCCAGCCCATTCCTCCCCTCCCCCACCTGTCTCCTTTGGAAACTGTAAGTAATTAAAGATTTGGGACATTGAATTTGGATCATTCATTCATACCCAAAACATCTATTATCTTTCTTATACTTTGAGGTGCTATGGATATAGTGGTGAACAATACAAACAAATCTTTCTTTCAGAGACAGGAAATAAACAGAAATTTCTTTATGTACTGTGCCATATGTTAATGATTTTGGAAAAATTAAAGTAGAGTAAAAGGAAATGGTAATGTTAAAAAAAGTTTGCTATTCTATGTGCTTTAATCAGGGAAAGCTTTAACAATGTAACTTATTTGAGCAGAGACCTGAAAGAATTGAGGGAATAAGCCATAAAGATGTCTGGGAGAAGAGGATTCTAGGAAAAGAGAAGAATGTGTTCAAAGGCTCTGAGGCAAGAGCCTGATATGTTCAAGAAATGGCAAAGAAATTTAGTTAAGGAGAGTCAGAATGAGAAAAAGAGTGGGTGAAAGTGCATAAGGTTAGAGTTGGTATGAGTCATCTGGATTAGGAAGTGCCTTTTAAATTATGCTAAGAACTTTAGCTGTTCTGCATGAAATAGTAAGACACTGGAAAACTCTATGTAAAGGAGTGACATGATTTGACAGAGTTTTGAATAATTTCATTCTGGCTGCTCAGTTGAGAATAGAATAGTAGGCTAATTTAATTTCACTAGAGCTTTGGATCCTCTAGTCCTCAAGTGAAAATCTAGAGTAATCCATGTAATAAGTTATAATGAATTGGTCAAGGACAGTGGTGACGAACAGAGTAAAGTGTCAGTTTCTGGATGTATTTGGAATATAGAGTTTATAGGATGTGCTGTCAAATGTAAGAGTCAAGGATGGCAACAACATTTTTAACCGGATAGGCTAAAAGGATAAAATTGTCATTAAATGAGATGATAAAGACTGGAGGTAGGACATGTTTTCAGTAATGGAAATATTAAGAGTTCCATTTTGACATGTTAAATTTGAGAAGTTTAAAATTAACATATATACAGTAGAGATGTTGAGTTAGTGATTGGATGTACCTATGGAATTTGAGGAAGAAAGCAAAATTTGAAATAGAACTTATCAACATATCAAAAATGTTTAAAGCCATGAACCAGGTAGCATCACCATGTAGAAGAAGTGATCCAAGGATTGAACTGGATGGTCAGTGGGGACCTGTTTTATAGCACAGGGAAGTCTACTCAATATTCTGTGATAGCCTATATATGTACGACTGAATCACTTTGTGTAGAGCAGAAATTAACACAGCATTATAAATCAACCATACTTAAATAATTTTTTTAAAAGTTACTATGAGGTTTAGTGATTCAGGGATGGGAGAGAATCTAGCAAATGAGACTAAGAATGACACCAAAAATAGGTAATTTTCTGAACACTAAGAACATGTTTCAGGAAGAAACAATATGCTATATCAAATGCTGTTGACAAATCCAATAAGAACAGGGAGTTGATCTAGCTATAGCTATATTGAAATCATTGGTGATCTTGATTTTTATTCAGGAGAATCAGAAGAATGAAATCTTGGTTAGAGTAGGTCCAAGGGAGAATGGAAAGAAAGGAAATAGGAACAACAACTCTTTCAAGGGGCTATAGCTAAAAGGGATATGTGTCAAAAGAGTTTTTTAAATAAGAGATATTATAGCATGTTTATTATCTGATGTAATGATTCAATAGAGAGTGAAAATCTGAGGATGCCAGAGATAAAGGAGGACAAAAGTAGAAAGATACACTGAGAAGTCAAAGGTCATAGAATGCAAGTGAAATTCATTCAAATTAATAGGAGACGATAAGAATATATGATAGTGGTGTTTGGAAAATGTTTTTTGATTACTTATATTTTCCCAGTGAAATAGTGTCATTTTGGAGGTTTGAGAAAAGAAGTTGTATAATATCCCATCTAGGTTAGGAGGAGAGTTAATAGAATGGTGAAATGTACAATTACAAGGCAGCACAAAGAGTACAGTTGAGGTTAATGGTCATAAGTTAAAATAAGAATAATCAACATGGTTGTATGGTTTTCTGCATCCATTTTTACTGCTCAGGTGCTGGCAGAGTATGAAGACAGTTAGATTTAACCAGCACTAGTACTTTTCCAAGCGCGTATGGATGAGAAATAGCAAAGCAAGGCCGTTGAAGTCATAAGCAAGGATGTGCTCAGAAAGATGAGCCATGTAATAGTAGTAGTAAATTGATAGCACCATTGAATTTTATGTCCTATTCATATAATATTCTTGCAATTGGGATAATAGAAGCAGTGTGCTAGAAATATAGGCAATAGTGGACAGAGCAAAGTGTTTGAAATTAAGAACACAGAGTTAGTGCAGTTTTGGGTAATGAAACAATCTGGTATATGACCTTAATAGCATGGCCAAGGAGATCACTGGAGGACAGAAGGCCAAGAAACAGTGAAACCAAATCCATGAAAGGATTTATCTACAAAGATACTGATCAGTATGAATTATAAAATGTGTTGTTAGAAGGAATAACTAGAAGGCCAGCAGCTAAAATCTTTAGCCAATGACATTATCATGTGACGATGGATAACAGAGAGTAACAATGGCTATGATATTTTGAAAAATGGAATTCAACACTGGAGATGAAAAGCTTCAAAAATAATTTTAAGCTTTCCCTCTTTTGTACACTGGAATGGGGTTGAAACAAATGTTGACTGTGCCAGTTCAAATGTTCACCACAAATCTTTTTAAATTATATGCAAAATTCTGCATTTGTGTCTATATTTCTTTTAAAGAACATAGGTTTATAGCCTTACAATCACAATCGGTCTATGATCCAGGAAAACTGTGTAGGTATTTATAAATGTTAAATTCAACTGAAGACTTATGGGGTATCGATTTGCCAAGTACTGTTCTTGGAATTGAGACCTAAAGATATGTAAGACAGAATCTTTACCACAGAATTTCTAAGAATCTGGTTCTCTTAGGGTAGGAGTGAGGATATCTGTGAGGGACAAATCCATATTACAAGGTTAATTTGAATGAGTCCTGAGGGGAACAAAGAGACATTCTATAGGATTGTAAGTGAGGAAGTTATTCTTTGTGACTGGATGGTTCAGGGAAGCCATAAAGGAAACAGTAAACTTGAATTAGACCTTAAAGAGTAAAGAGGTTTCTATAAATAAAGGAAAAAAGAACTGGGCTCAAGAAATGCTATTTAAAAAGTCATAGTCTTAGAATTTCATCATCTGCTTTGGATGACAATAAATTAATACGATTGAATTCTAGAGTTCATGAAAGGACACAGTAGAGATGAGTTTCCTTTTGGGCCATTTCAGGAAATGTTTGGAGTCTGACATGAGAGTGTGCAGACTTTTGTAGACAGCAGGAAGCCAATGAATATTACTTGAGACTGCAAGCAACCTGGGACATGTTCCAGCCTGTGATTTATAGGGGAAAAAATGTCCATAGCCATGCAAAGGATGAATTAGAAAGTTGGGAGATTAGTCAGGGAGAGATTTTTAGACAACTAATACTATGATATCGACAAAATTATGAAGCTTAAATTAGTATAACAGCCATAAGGAGTGGATAAAAGGACATACTCCTTTAAAGTTCTTGGCCATTGATACATTTGTTTGGGCCAGAAGCAGGTATAGAGAGTAGAAGAAAAGGGAAGAATGAAAAGTGATTAGTATTTAGTTTTTGAAACTGGGCCCCTGATTGTGCCATAACAAGAGAAGAGACTCAACATGGAGAGATTCGCAGTGGATGCTAAAAGTTACTGTGTTCAATCTCAATCTTTGCATTAATAGCAAATTCTGGTTTGGAGTTCAGAAAAAACTGGGGATAAAAATACAGACTTAGAAGCCCTTAGCTCTAAAGTGATGCTAAAATCATTTATTCCATTGAACAATTCAGATGAGGAAGAAAATATAAATGTCACAGGGCTAATAGAGTGACTTAAATATTAATACTATTAGCGATGATAAAAATAGCTCCCACCAATCCAACAGGCAGCCAGCACTACCCAGTAACACCATCCCCATTGCTTCAGACCAGTAGCAATTTTTGCTGATTAGTGCATCTGCTCTGATTCACAGTTGGTTAGATACTTAACTACCGTAGACTAAAAATCATAATATTTAAGAAGGATCCAGTGATGAAGTCTGAGGATGAACAATCCATGAAATAATTGGAGGAGAGCATTTTAAGATGGTGTCAATATGTGTCAATCAGGGTATTCTTGGTAAAAAAAAAAATAAAGGCAGTTTCAGTAGAGAGGTGATGGGATCAGCATCATGTGCAAGAGTATTTTTGCGGTAAAATGAGGGTAGCAAATGCATGTTACATTTTTAGCAAATTGGTTAGAAGAAGCAAAAAAAGAGATGATATATCAGTCAGGCTTTTCTTGATTGCAAGTAAAAGAAAACATGAATTCAACACATCTTAAACCACCACAATAAAAGAAAAAATTGGATGTTGGGGTAAGGATATGTTTACCATATCCAGTTTGTAAATACATTTTAGGCAGGGCTAGAGCCAAAGACTTTTAATGATGTGGTCAGGTTCCAGTTTTTCTTTTTTCACACATTCCTGGGGATCTTTCTTACATAGATGCCATACAGAAAGAAAAAAGTAGAATCACTTTCTCAGAATTTCTAGCAATTTGCCTTCTTAAATCAGGTGCCCAGGGTTGAGTGGATTGCTTTCTTCCATTCATGACACATCAACTTGCAACTGGCCCTTGCAAAATATTTTGCTTTAAGTACATGTTTATGTGTTTATCTATGTATTTCTAACACTATGTGCCAATCCCATTCTGCTTTCCCTGTGAAAACTATTTGATTATTGTTTGCCTTTTTCTTTTATTTGGTTTTTATAAAACATGTACTCTTTGGTGTAATTTTGTTTTAACTTCACAAAATGGACATTATATAGCCTACTGTTTCACTAAGCACTGTTTTTAAGTTCCAATTATATTACTATTTTATGTCTAATCCATTGATTGTATTTGCTATATAAAACACCCCACAGTGGGCAACTACCATATTTCCCTTATCCCTCTCAGTTTTAGACATTCAGGCTGCCCCCAATTCTCTATGCTACAAACAACATATTTATTCACAAATACAATGGACCTCTACAATGTGCCAGGCACTCTTTCAGGCACATGAGACACATCAGTGACTAAAACAGACACTGCTGCAATAAGCATCTTTCTTCATGGCCCCTTGTGGATCTGTGAGAAAATTTCCCTAGTATACATTTAGGAACACAACCCAGCAAAATTCTTTATGTATTGGATTTTATTTGGCCGTGTAGCCCATCCAGGTACCAATCATTGTGTTAGGGGAATATGACAGACTAATTAGCTTAGATTAGATAAATGCCTACTCCTAAACTAGTAGGCAGGGGCAATAATGGAATGTAGCTCACTCAAAGAAAATGAGAATGGGGGTAACCCACAGAAAGAAACTGAGGAAAGCAAATGATGAATGAATGCTAAGTAGAATGTACAACAGATGACCTCTACATATGGGAAGGCAACTTGGTGTGCAAGAGATCCAAATATCCCACAATAAGGGAAAGTATTTTAATATCAAACAAAGACAGTTTCTCAGCCCATTCAGATAGTACCAAAGGTTTGCATTTCCATCAAGCTCCCAGATGATGTCAATGCTACTGGAATAGGCACCACATTCTAACAAGCACTGCTGTAGTCTAAAGGTTAAAAGTAAATGTGATCATCTACCCATACTGTGAGGATTCAAGGAAATAATATACATATAAGTAATTAATATTTTTTTTTTTTTTTTGCTTTTCAGAGCTGCACCCATGGCATATGGAGTTTCCCAGGCTAGGGATCAAATCAGAGGTACAGCTGCTGGCCTACACCACAGCCACAGCAATGCCAGATCTGAGCTGCGTCTGCAACCTACACCACAGCTCACAACAATGCCGGGTCCTTAACCCACTGAGCGAGGCCAGAGATCAAACCCACAACCTCATGGTTCCTGGTCGGATTCATTTCCGGGAACTCCAAAAGTGCTTAATAATCTTAAACATACAAATTTTAAAATGTTGGTTATTGCTATTTCATTTATTACATGAATCTCAATGTGAGTAATTACATTAATCTTTGTAGGGGCTTCAAGAAAAAATATTAAGAGAGAGTGGAATATAAGTCTGATTTGTCTAAATATTAACCTTACTGACTTCACAAAGTTTCTAGTGATCATCTAGGTTTTTGTTAATGACCATTGTTGATTCTTAGTAGACTTTCCAGAAAGACTGTGTAATCATATATTTAACTCAGTGACAAGGTCAGGTCAGAAAACTCACTCTTTGAAATATAACCTAATAAAAATCAATATAAAATGGATAGGTTCAGCCATCTATAAGATAGTATCTGAAAGCGATATTAATGAGACTCAGCAAGGCTTTTGCAAAACCAGCAAGTCATCTCTTGTGGCTAATAAAAAACTGGAGTGCCTCAATCTAATTAAGGTGACCAGAATATATTCTCAAGGCTACAATTTAACCATGGGAGAAGGAAGCTGTGTTGTTATCTGTTTAATATGAGGATGAGTTGGAGGAGGGAGGTGACCTGCATGAAGAACACAAAAATAAATAATTGAACAGTAATAGTGTCCTGATGTATAGCCAGCACTGTCCAGAGAAGGGGGTTAATATATCTGGTAGATGTAAGACACTAGAGTGGAACAGCTAAATAAATAGCAAGGAGAATTCATTGGGGTTAACTTTAGCTTTTAGCAAATAGCAAGTAAGACCATGAATAAATTTTTTTTAATTAAGCTATATTCAGGGGTTTGGGGGTTTTTTTTGCTTGTTTGTTCCTTTGTTTATTTTAGCCTCTGGGTGCCCTGAGAGAGAAAGGCGGTACCCTGGACCTTAGCCGTTGTGGTTCTCTAACATTGCAAAAAATTTAAATACATTTTCCTCTTTTTATTTTAGCCATATAGCTAGAAGCTGGATCTTTATTACCTTGACTCAGAGGAGGTATTTAGTAACATTAAGTCCCTTAAAAAATACTTTAAAGATTGAGAAAGAAGTAAAGAGGAAAAAGGAGGTTCTTAAGAATAGAAAATAAGTCTTGGGGAAGCAAGGGGTGAAGGGAGGTTCCCCTCTCACATCATCCATAGAAACAAATTCTCCTGGCCTATAGTCTCTGAACCACATATCATTACACATATTGAGAGTTTGGTGAAGGAAGGTCACTTTCTAAGAGCTGTTCAATTTGGGGTTAACTCACAAGTTTGTGTTTCTGGTACAGCAAACTTAAGGGCCACCTCCCCCTCATGCCTTTGCCTTCATGACCACACCAGGTTTATCACCACCTTAAGGGTCTCAGACTTAGCAGCTCTCTGACCCCTTTCTTTAACATCTTTTTTTTTAATGCAGCAATTTACTGCATTTTCTCTTTAAAAAAAATTTTTAAATATATTAGAGTTTCTATACTTCCCAATTTGGTGATCAAAATATGCTTGGCTTTAAAAAGCATTACTATTATAAATATGATGGTGAAACTGGCTACAAATAAAGCTCTTCCACTGACTGTGAATATGTTAATGATATTAATTCAGAACATCCATCATTATCATTCTATATTGATGTAGTAATATGCAAAAAAGAATAATAAGCCACATGCAATTTCCTAAACATTAATTATGAGGCATTACTAGGCAAATCATTATGATAAATCTCTGCATTTGGGGGCTGTCTAGTTAAGCACTCAACTTTTGAGAAATATATTTGTGTCAAACATACTTCCATAATTAATCATAAGTCTTTTACAGTGTCAGAGTGATTAGACTTTTTTTTTTTTTTTGGTTACAAGGAGCAGAGTAAGGGCCAGTGAGTAGGATTATAAGGAGTATAATTTTTTTCAATCTGGTAGAACAATATTTCTAAGAAATAGATTCATTGAAAAATCAGAATAGACTTACCCCAAACTGAACACATTCACCCAATGATTATGATTACTTATGTGATATATTGAGGCCATTTGGATGTCACTTAAGGAGTAGGCCAAGTGACCTCTGAGGGCCAATCCTATTTGGAACTTAGAAGTCTGTCAAAATATGTTGTTAGAGGTTTCTAATAGTTTGACTCCTAAATTCAGTCCTAAAATTTAAAAAATCTGAGACTACAAACACTAGACTCTGAATATAAATTTTTTCCCAGGTAATGGTCCTTTTTCTTCTTTATATTCTCCCACAAGACTATGAGAAACCCCAAGTCTTGGCAAACATCTCGCTTCTCTCTGAATTCACAGAACAGTGCCTGACACATAGTTGGCATTCAATTATTGCTGTGAGTGGGGACAGGACAGTATTTGAGGTATTGGCATACTTTTTAAATCAATGTATTTCTTCCTTTTCCTTCCTATCATTCAACTAGAATGGATCTCTGTTATTTAGACTCTGAGAAAGTATTGGTACATCTAAACTCTTAGAAAAAGATTTTAATGATTGTGGAAGAAGTAAAGAGGAAATGGAGGATCCCTGGGAACCAAAAGTGCATCTTGGAGAGGCAAGGACTAGATGGGGGCTTAACATCTGCCATCATTCCTATAAACAAATTGTTTGGGGCTGTGGTTCTGTGAAACTTGGGGCCATATCCTCTCCTTTGGTCATATAACTGGAGGGAAGAATCAGCCAGTTGGGAAGCAAACCAGCCCAGGGCCAGATCCTTCAGTGATCCCACCCCTCTTCTTCTTTATCTCTGAGCTCTGGCCACCTTGGTCTTCTTTCAGCTTCTCAGCAGGGCTGGAATTGTCCTCCCATGGGGACTCTACACCTGTACTGGGATCCTTATTTTCTCTGCTCTAGAGGTAGAAGAGCAAAGAATCTCTTGACCCAAAAGAGTCAGGCAGGCAAGAACAACAACGCTTTCAGACAGAATAACTGCCATTGCGTAACTCTCCATGTGAACTAGTGACTGAGAACCAGAAACAGAGGTAAGACTTCAAAAACTTGGTTGTGGTCCAATCCTGGGGAAGAGAAAGGGACCCAAGAGGAACTGAGTTAACATTTTCCAATAGCCCATTGAAATGTAAAGTCAGAAATTAAGTGTTTATAAAAATAAAAGAATCCCTCTTTTATACCCAAGTTATATACTGAGTTTTATGCCAACCACTAAGAAGTGAAAAAAACCAATCAAATTAGATCAGCAGATATTAAAAATCATAAGACTTATATTCGTTCTGTTTCTAATGTTTCCACTGAGCATTTGTGCTATTGTTTTCCTTATTCACTAAAGCTCCACAATGTCATTGTCTCTGCTTCTGTTTAATTAGTGATAGCACATTCTAAATCATCTGATTCTTATGAGAAGGCTCATAAGAATGTAGTTTATAGAGTGTGTGGCCCCCACCATCCCATTGATAATAAAACATAGTCAAAGAAGTATTTTCTTTCTTTAAAGACACTCGAATCCATTTGGCATGGAGTGAACTATTTAAGCTTTCTTAAAGAAGGAATGCCAAGGTTTTATCTTAAAAATGCAGTATAACAGTGGCCTCCCAATCCTCCAGCAAATACCTGTTTAAATGTTTTTTAAGTTGAAATTTCTCGGTGTTTGACCTGAACATTCCCTACCTCAGCTCATGATTGTTGTAGCCTATTCCTTTCTCCTTGTGAAGAAGAAATACTGGCTTCCTGGCCTCTATTTAATATCCCTTTATGTCATCAGACACTGTGGTTTATCTTCTTTCTCTCATTGTGAGTAGAGCAACAGTGCTCACTCACATCCCTTAACCTTGACTTCCTGCCCTCACTTCCCAGTCTTTCCTGCTGTGTAACATCATCTGTTTTCACCTCAAGTGTACATCTATTTATTTCAGCATGCAGAGGCTGCTGGGATTTTACTTGAGATTGAAACTGAAGGAGCACTATTAATCCCAAGGCACTTCTGAATTTTAAAATCAGTTTGAGACAATCAGCCTTATCAAGTGCTTTCATGAGGTTTTCAGAACCATTTGAATTAAAACTATCTTGCTCACAGTGTGATAGAACGTTACTGTTGAACTTGAAGGTTGCTGAGGGCTGTGGAATACTTGACTGCTTTGATCATGTAACTGCCTTGTCCAAAGTTCTCCCTTCCCTAAGAATTAAAGCCAAAGTCTGTACCCTGAACCTGAAGCCTAGGTTCTGATACTTCTCTTCAGTTTTACAACATAGTGCTTCTTGTAAGGAAGGCTTCACATTGGTCTCACTGGGCTACTCAATATATACTTCTTCCAAGTTATATATGTACATTCATATTTAGTGTATAACTTACTCAACACATTATTTCATCTTATTTCATGTCATGTAGTTCCAATGCTAAGTTTGTTACCCTCTTAGTAAAATCTCAGTACTTGAGATAAGGGACACCTAACTCTTGTTGAACTCTTTAAAAGTGATCACTATGAAGGTATTTTAGTAATTTAAGAATTGGTGCCAAGAAAGAATAAAACACCTGATGTGAATATGCATTTTCTCAACCCAAATGAATGGCTCTATTCCACATAAGTAATTCTTACTCTTCTAATTAAAGTCTTTATGGTCAGTATCTTGCAGGTGGATTTCCAGAGGGTACTTTGTCTTGGGGCCTACCAAATACATCCAGATAAGGGAAATAAAAGATGAAACTGAGGGAGAGAAGAAAGGAGCATGCTTTTCTCATCCTACCAATCCGTTTAAATTTCTCGTCTTATGAAGGTCTCTTAAGGATCACCTGAGACCAATAAGTGATGTTGACTCTACATTAAAATGCCATTACTAATGTCATGTAGCTAGACCCACTTATTATGAGCTCCCCTAGCAAAGAAAATGCCTCAAAGGAAATACATTTCAATGAACCAATATATTTCATTATAATTTGGGCCAATTGTGCTCATTCAGGAGATATTCAAAATGTACAGGGGCAGAAAATTCAGCCTTATATGAAATAACAGCATGGACCACCTGGGTGACATATTCAATTTGGATCTTTGTATGAGGTAGGAAACAAGAGATGAGTGACCTCTGCAATTTGGAGATTTCATTTTTTTAGTCAGATAAAAGTCAGAGCCCTAGGTGGGAAATCCTTGATAATGCCTAGAAAGTTACAAACCAATTTATAGTGGTATCAAATGGAATCAAATTCATTTTTTAGTCTTAGAGAGCTGACATAAAAATTTTTAATACTTAGTGTTTTTAAAGTTTAATGTTTTCATTTTTTAATGTTTCAATTACAATTTTAAAGTACTTATATATAAACTCAGTAGATTTAAAAGTTGTTATTTAAGAAATAATTAGGCTTAACTTCACATTTTAAATGAGTTCTTTCTTTAAAGATTACTAACGCATTATACATGATTATAGCAGAATGACTAATGATAAAATTGTGAGAAAGCATTTTTAGATAATGGCCCTACTGAGTTCTATCAATCTCAATAATTTACAATTTGAAAAGCAATTAATATTCATGTTTTGCTGTAGAATCACATATCTGGTAAAAAATCTAAGGACTTGATTCTGCATTATCAACAAGTTTTATTTCTAAACAGTGAATGCCAGTTCTCCCTAGCCATCATGAATGGTCACTAAAATTACAAAAACTATGAGAGGCAAGAACAGAAGACAGTATTGGGCCACTTTTCAGAAGATTTGGGAAATGTTTTTTAAAAAAAGCTTCTTGCATATTATAATAAAAATGGCAAAAGTTAAAGATAAAGATAAAAATAAAATAAAAATAAAAAATAAAATAAAATAAAATAAAATAAAAATAAAATAAAAAAAGATAAAGATAAAGATAAAGATAAAGAGAGGATTCTAAAGGCAGCAAGAGAAAACAAAGTGTTAATTATAAGGGGACCCCAATAAGGCTATCAGCTGATTTCTCTACAGAAAAACTACAGGCCAGGAGGGAGTGGCAAGATATATTTAAAGCACTGAAAGGAAGAAAATTTCAACCTAGAACACTCTATCCAACAAGAATATTATTTAAAATAGAAGGGGAAATAAAGAATTTCTCCAACAAACAAAAGATAAAAGAGTACAGAAATACAAAACCCATTCGAAAATAAATACTAAAATGGCTTCTCCAAATTAAAAAAAAAAAAAAAAAAAGAGGAAACTCTAGGATGGAGGAAAGCACAATTGGAAAGCAGTCACTTAAACAAGCCAGCATACTCATCTAAACATGAAGATGTTAAAAGAAAAAGAAAAAAAAAAGACATCAAATTCATACAATGTGGGAAAGGGATGTAAGAAAATTAGATTCTTTTTCATTTTTTTTAAGGATGTGTTTGAGCCTATATGATTATCAGGCTAAAGCAAGTGGATATAGGAAAGGGTTAACATACTTAAAAAACAGGGCAACCACAAATCAAAATCAGACATTATATTCACAAAAACTGAAAAGAAAAGGATTCAAACATAAAATAAATGGGAATCATCCAACCAAAAAAAAAAAAAAAAAAGGAAGAAAAGAGAAACATAGAATCAACTGGAAAATGAGGTTTAAAATGGCAATAAATAATTTTCTATCAATGATCACCTTAAATGTCAATGGACTGAATGTGCCAATCAAAAGACAAAGAGTGGCAGATTGGATAAAAAAAGCAAAAACCTTCAATCTGCTGCCTACAAGAGACCCACCTTAGGGCAAAGACACTTATAGATTGAATGTGAAGGGATGGGAAAAGATGTTTCATGCCAACGGACCAGACAGGAAAGCAGGAGTTGCAATACTCATATCAGACAAAATAGACTTTAAAACAAAGGCCATAAAGAAAGACAAAGAAGGAAACTATTTAATGGTTAAAGGAACCATACGAGAAGAGGATATTACAATTGTCAACATATTGCCCCTAATATGGGAGCACCCAGATAACCTACAACAAATACCTAACTGACATAAAAGGAGAAATTGATGGGAATACAATCATAATAGGAGACTTTAACACCCCAGTGACATCAATGGACAGGTCTGCTAGACAGAAAATCAATAAAGCAAAAGAGATTCTAAAGGAAACAATAGAAACATTAGACTTAATCAACATTTTCAGGATATTACATCCAAAAAATCAGAATATACCTTCTTCTCAAGTGCACATGGAGCATTCTTAAGAATTGATCACATACTGGGGCACAAAGCTAACCTCAAAAAATTTAAGAGTATAGAGATTATTTCAGGTATCTTCTTTGACCACAATGGCATGAAACTAGAAATCAACCACAGAAAAAGAAGTGAGAAAAAACATACTACATGGAGACTAAACAACATGCTAGTAAAAAACCAATGGGTCAATGAAAAAATCAAGGAGGAAATTAAAAAATACCTTGAGACAAATGATAGTGAAGATACAACCATTCAAAATCAATAGGATGCTGCAAAAGCAGTTATTAGCAGGCCTTCCTCAAAAAAGAAGAAAAATCTCAAATCGACAACTTAACCCACCACTGAAATAAAGTAGAAAAAGAAGAACAAGCAAAACCTAAAGTCACAGAAGGAAAGAAATCATAAAGATCAAAGAGGAAATAAATAAAATAGAGATTCAAAAAACAATAGACAAAATCAATCAAACCAAGAGCTGACTCTTTGAAAAGGTAAACAAAATAGACAAACCTCTGGCTAGACTCAACAAGAAGAGGAGAGGAAAAAACCCAAAAAAACAAAATAAATGAAAAAGGAAAAGGCACAATGGATACTACAGAAATACAAAAAAACCTGTAAAAGAATACTATCAACGATTATATGTCAACAAATTCAACAACCTAGAAGAAATGGACATCTTTCTAGAGACCTACAGCCTGCCAAAACTGAATCAAGAAGAAAGAGATAATTGAACAGATGGATTACTTGAAATGAAATTGAATATGTCATAAAAACACTCCCTACAAGTAAAAGTCCAGGACTAGATGGCTTCACAGGTGAATTCTACAAAACATACAAAGAGGAACTTATACCCATCCTCCTTAAACTTCTTCAAAAGGTTGAAGAAGAAGGAACACTCCCAAAGACATTCTATGATGCCAAAATCACCCTAAATCCAAAGCCAGACAAAGATACCACCAAAAAAAGAAAACAATTGACCAATACCTTTGATGAATTTATACACAAAAATTCTCAACAAAATTTTAACTAACCAAATCCAACAATGTATCAAAAAGATCATACACCACGACCATGTGGGACTCATCCCAGGTTGACAAGGATGGTACAACATATGCAAATCAATCTACATCATATACCACATTAACAAAAGAAAAGTCCAAAACCACACGATTATCACAACAGACGCAGAAAAAGCATTTGACAAAGTCCAACATCCATTCATGATCAAAACTCTTACCAAAGTGGGTATAGAGGGAACATTCCTTAACATAATCAAAGCCATTTATGACAAACCCACAGCAAATATAATACTCAATGGAGAAAAGCTGAAAGCCTTCCCACTAAAATCTGGAACAAGACAAGGATGCCCACTCTCACCACTGTTACCCAACATAGTACTGGAAGTCCTAGCCACAGCAATCAGACAAACAAAAGAAATGAAAGGCATCCACATAGGAAGAGAAGAGGTAAAACTGCCACTGTATGCAGATGACATGATACTATACATAAAAAGCGCTAAGGACTCAACACAAAAACTTCTTGAACTGAACAACAAATTCAGCAAAGGAGCAGGATATAAGATTACCACTCAGAAATCAGTCACATTTCTGTATACTAACAATGAAATATCAGAAAAGGAACACAGAAAGACAATACCTTTTAGAATTGCACCCCCAAAAAATCAAATACCTCGGAATACACCTGACCAAGGAGGTAAAGGACTTATATGCCGAGCACTATAAAACATTAATCAAGGAAAGTAAGGAAGATGTAAAGAAATGAAAAGATATTCCATGCTCCTGGGTTGGAAAAATTAATATTGAAAAATGGCTATACTACCCAAAGCAATCTACAGATTCAATGCAATCCCCAGCAAATTACCCATGACATTTTTCACAGAACTAGAACAAACCATCCAAAACTTTATGTGGAACCACAAAAGACCCAGAATTGCCAGAGCAATCCTGAGGAACAAAAACCAAGCAGGAGGCATCACTCTCCCAGACTTCAGGCACTGTTACAAAGCCACAGTCATCAAGACCATGCGGTACTGGTACCGAAACAGACATAGAGACCAATGGAACAGAATAAGGAACCCAGAAATAAACCCAGACACCTATGGTCAATTAATCTTTGACAAAGGAGGCAAGAACATAAAGTGGGAAAAAGACAGTCTTTTCAAAGCAAGTGTTGCTGGGAAACCTGGACAGCTGTGTGCAGATCAATGTAACTAGAACACACCCTCACACCATGCACCAAAGTAAACTCAAAATGGCTGAAAGACTTATATATATAAGACAAGACACCATCAAACTCCTGGAAGAGAACATAGGCAAAACATCCTCTGACATCAACCTTAGGAATATTTTCTCAGGTCAGTCTCCCAAAGCAACAGAAATAAAAGCAAAGATAAACCAATGGGACCTAATCAAACTGACAAGCTCTGGCACAGCAAAGGAAACCAAAAAGAAGACAAAAAGACAGCTTACAGAATGGGAGAAAATAGTTTCAAATGATACAACTGACAAGGGCTTAATCTCTAGAACATACAAGCAACTTATACAACTCAATAGCAAAAAAGCCAACAACCCAATGGAAAGATGGGCAAAGGACCTGAGCAGACATTTCTCCAAGAAATGTTATACAGATGGCCAACAAGCACTTGAAACAATGCTCAACTTCCCTGACTAGTAGAGAAATGCAAATCAAAACTACCATGAGATACCACCTCACACCAGTCAGAATGGCCACCATTAAGTCGTCCACAAACAACAAATGCCAAAGGGGGTGTGGAGAAAAGGGAACCCTTCTGCACTGTTGGTGGGAAGGTAAGCTGGTACAACCACTATGGAGACCAGTATGGAGGTACCTTAGAAATCTAGACATAGAACTACCATATGACCCAGCAACCCCACTCTTGGACATATATCTGGACAAAACTTTCTTTAAAAAAGACACATGCACCCGCCATGTTCATTGCAGCTCTGTTCACAATAGCCAAGACATGGAATCAGCCCAAATGGCCATTGACAGATGATTGGATTAGGAAGATGTGGTATATGTTCACAGTGGAATACTACTCATCCATAAAAAAAGAATGACATAATGCCATTTGCAGCAACATGGATGGAACTAGACACTCTCATCCTGAGTGAAGTAAGTCAGAAAGAGAAAGATAAATACCATGTGATATCACTTATATCTGGAATCTGATATAAGGCACAAAGGAACCTTTCCACAGAAAAGAAAATCATGGACTTGCAGAATAGACTTGTGGTCACCAACGGGGAAGGGGAGGGAGTGGGGTGTTTGGGGAGCTTGGGGTTAATAGATACAAACTATTGCCTTTCGAATGGATTGTCACTGGCATCCTGCTGTGTAGCACTGGAAACTCTATCTAGTCACTTATGATGGAGCATGATAATGTGAGAAAATAGAATGTGTAACTGTATGTGTAACTGGGTCACCATGCTGTACAGTTAAAAAAATTGTATTGGGGAAATAACCTTTTAAAAAATGTAAAATAAAAAGTAAATCATAAAAAAATAATAAAATAAAATAATTACTTCTTTGAAGATCATATCTCCAAATACAATTGTATTCTGAGGCACTAGTGTTAGGATTTTAACATGAATTCTGGAAGGGGCACAATTCAGCCCGCAGTAGTCTGTCACAAAGGTGCATCTTTTAGTATCATCACAGTATGCTCTATCTATATAAAACTTGCCATGAAACTATGGTCTTTGCTGAGTTCTGACACCTTCATTTTGGAATATCAAAATACCTATCAAATTATTCCAGTGGTGGCTTTCTTCCACTGCATCCTGCTCCTGTCACTTTGTCCATCAGAAATCATGGCATAATAGCAGTCTGGCTCCCGCAGACAGATTTTATGGCAAGGGCAGCATATAAGAGTTAATTTACTGCAGCCAAGCATTAGACAGCCCAGCAATGCTAGAAGATTAATTTCTTGCCAACAAACTCAAACAATTGCTATCATGATGACTTGTCCTATGGGGCATGATCAAAGTTCATGGTCATGTATCCCTGCTTATCCAGTGTCAGTGGGGGTTAGAAGGAAAGAGCACACATACCACCTGGTACTCTGCAAAGAAGGCTGAAGACTCACTGAGCCATGCTCAGGTGCCAGGTAATGTATTAAGCTTCTGACAGACAAGTATTCTATTTAATCCATGCAATAGCTTTATAAAGTTGACAGAATTTTTATCACCACTTCACAGATGAGTAAATTCAAGCTTTAGTAACTTCTTGAAGGTCATATAGATTTTTTAACAGCTTCATTAAAGTATAATGACATCTAATAAACTATACATATCCAAAGTGTACAATCTAATATACTCTGACATGTGTATACACCTGTGAAACTCCTAGCATAATCAAGGTCCTGAACATATGTATTAGCATCGAAAGTGCTTCCATGCTCCTTTCTAATCCCTCCCTCCTTTACTTCCCTACAACCAGCAACCCTTCAGCATAACCCTAGGTGACTACTGATCTGTGCTGACATTGTACACATTTCCAAGAATTTTCTTCATGTGGAATCATACAGTAGGTACTCTTTTGCATATATGGCTTCTTTCACTCAATGTAATATTTTGAAATTATTTCATAACATACCATTTATAAATAATTTATTCCTTTTTTACTAGACGGTAGCATTCCATTTTATGATTACAACAAAAATTTGTTTACCCACTTATCTGTTGATGGACATTTGCATTGGTTCCAGTTTTTGGTTGTTACAAATAAAGTTGGTATAAATGCTTTTTAATACAAATCTTTGTATGAACATACGGCTCCACTTCTCTGGGGAAAATACCTAAAAGTGGAATAGCTGGGTCATATGGTAGGTATTATATATTTGGGTTTTTGCTTTTTTAACTGATCTGACAATTTCTGTGTTTAATTGGAGTATTTAGACCATTTATACTTAATGTGATTTTTGATATTGTTAGGTTTAAGTCTATGATCTTTCCATTTGTTTTCTATTTGTCTCATCTGAACTTTATTGCTTTCCTTTCTTTTTCTGACTTATTTTGGGATAGTTTATTATATTTTATTATTTAATTGTATCACCTTTGTTGTCTTATTACCTATACCAGTGTCACCTGATGTCCAATGTCATGAAAACCATTGATTTCAAATGTCTTATCAGGTTTAATGGTTGTTTCAAGTAGGACAGTAAATCCAGTCCCTGTTAGTCTGTCTTGGCTGGAAGCTTCTTTCTCTTTATTATATACATTTAAGTAGGAACTTGAAACTGGAAGCCAGAATCTAAGTCTGTCTTATCTACTATATTTCTGACAACCAACATCAGAGCAAAGAGGCCTAGAGTTCAACTATAGTGTCTCTCAGGTCACCTTTCTGTGGTTTTATTCCTCTCTGAAAGTATCTCTTGAAGTTTATTATTGTCCCCTACATCAACATACAGTATTCTTTCTCCCTATCTTCTCTTTTCAGGACCAACCCTGATTAAATGTTGATTGTGACTGATAAATAAGTGATAGGTGTTTGTTAGGAATTCATGTCATTTTATGACTCTCTTAAGGGTCCAATTAATACAAACAAGTGCTGAAAAGTCTTTATAAAAGTTCTTACAAAATGGAATAAACCATTCAAAAATTTTCCTAAAGAAGAGTACTATGTGAGAAATTAAAAATTATGAGTTATCAAATACACACTGACTAGAAAATATCTATAGCAAAGCAGAATTTATTATGTAAAAATTAGAAGTATTTCTTAAATTCAGATAGAATTTTTATCTGACAGATTCGAGAATTTATTTTTAAAAGGCCATTATCATTGCTGCTCTTCACTGAAGCTTGAACATAACTTCTCCTTTTCCAAGGGGTAAAACACACATATGAAGAATCCTTTCATTGTTTTATTTCCACACACCTTTGTAATTACATTTCTTTTAAAATGGTAAGTTTCTCTATTTCCATAGGAACCCCAACAACATGTGCATCTGAGCATAGGCTACAATCTGTAGTCACACATGGATTTGCACACGTTCGTAGAGCTGGAAACCATTTAAAAATAGCATTACCTGTCCAAGGGCATTACTCTTATTTAAGGCAATGAGGAGACCACAGAGAAGCCGAATGGAATCAGACAATCAGATGACTGTTTCCTTTGTGGAAGTTGCTAAGGACTTAGTATTGAAAAAATATGTTATCTTTCTCTCCATTAGAGTAATTGAAGCATTCTGTTTTAGGAAAAACAAAGAACAAAAACAAAACAAAATGAGCAAATATTCACATTGAACAAACTACATGCCTATCCTATATAAAGGACCCACTTGGCCAAAATATAGTTATGCTATGCATATGGTTTGTACTGAGAGGTGGAAGAACTCAGCTGTCAGTCACCAGCTTGCAATTTTAGGCAATCACTAAGCATCTCTGAACCTTAAGGTTGATAAGAAGATAAAATGAAGTAACAGATATGAAGGCATTTTGAAAACCATTAATCATGACAGAAGGGAAAGGCATTTTATTAGAAATAAACTTTTTCTTCACTTGAGCTATAACAATTATATGGTAAAAAATATGACTTGCTGTCAGATGTCCCACTCACTTCTCCCCAAAATTTTCTATTCTTTAGCCCAAATTTAGCACGCGTGTGTGTGTGTGGGGGGGGTGTATTTCTATCTTTACAAATCAAAGGCTGGTAGTAGACTTAAGTTGATAGTTGATTCTGGGACAATCTTTAAACCTGAACTCCCTCCTTTCTTATTGGCCATGCATATTTCTTCCTCCATGCTAGTATACATGTTGTTCTGACCTTTTTAAGACTCTAATCTTTCTACATTTCTTCTCCCTTTTTACTGATTTTACCTACCCTACAAAACTAATTGAAATCTAACCTCTTTAGTGAAGATGGTTTTTACATTTCTGGTTAGTGACAAACTTTCCCTTTGAATTCCTTACAGGCCGAGCTTGCATGCAAACTCAGTTTAGCACAATTATTTATTTAATTCTTATTTTTCTCTCCCCAATTAAATTATTCAGACGAGTTTTCTGCGAAGCTTATTGTTGTCAAGTACCAGGTACTTGACAACACCACTTGGAAGTCCTGTAGACATTTTAAACTCAATAAGAGCACATAAAGTCTACAAATCTATCTTTCTTTATTCCCTCAGTAACTAGTATACATGTCTAGCTAGTTTTGCAAGCCATGAAATCTCAGAGAAATGCTTGATATCCTCATTAATTTTACTTCTCCTTTCAGGATAAAAGTAGATTTTATTTTTGTCTTTTAGGGCTGCACTAATGGCATATGGAGGGTACCAGGCTAGGGGTCTAATTGGAGCTGTAGCCACTGACCTACATCACAGCCAAAGCTAAGATTCATCCGTGACCTATACCACAGCTCACAGCAATGCCAGATATTTAACCCACTGAGCAAGGCCAGGGATCAAACCCACATCATCATGGATATTAGTCAGGTTCATTAACTGCTGAACTACAATGGGAACTCCAAATATCAAATTTTTTTTTAGCATGGCATGCAAAACTCTGACAGGACCTATGCTTCTCTTCACAAATTTTCCTTGAATCCATATTTTCTCTACTTACTGCTGTGCTACTGCTCTGCTCTTGAGGATCATATTTTTCAAAATATTTTTCTTTATCCATGGTAAAACTGGAACAGCCCTTGACAAAATATAATTGCCTACTTAGTAAGTCTAGCAGATCCTTTATAATTCTAATCTTACTTTGTCTCTTATCAGATTCAATAAATCATTGCACTCTTTCTGAAACATCTGACTGGTCTCCATGAAAATACATTATCTTGGATTTCCTTATACTTTGATAATAGTTCCTTGTCTGTGTCTTCTTACAGCTCATCTGCTCTTAGTTGAAGTCATGAAGAATCTCAAGGTTCTTTTCAAGGATCTCTTCTCTTTTCATCCAACATTTTTTCTCCTAGGTAATTTAATCCATTCTCTTTTATAACCTCACTATCATTTATCCTTTAATTAATCCTTTAATTACACCCACATTTATTTCTTTGAGATACAGTCTTCTTTGAGTTCCTAAGCCACATATTCATCCTTCCTTGAACATCTTATAGACAGGTCAACTTAACACATACAGCATTAAGTCATTGCTTTTCCTCCCAGTCCCCTCTATCTCTAGTCCTACATTTCAGTAAATGATGAGTGTTTGGTGAAGGCAAAATTGAGAATAAATTCTAAACACTTCCATCTTTCTCATTCTTCTGACCTAATCGGTAACTGAGAATTATTGATACATCCTCCTAAATATTTATAATAATCTTTCTGCTTGTGGGTTTTTTTTCAGTTTTTTTCTTATTGTTGATTTCCAGTCATATAGCATGGATACTAAACAATATGCTACTAAGCAACCAATGGATCACTGAAGAAATCAAAGAGGAAATTAAAAAATACCAAGAAGCAAATGACAACAAAGATAATGACACTCTGAAACCTATGGGATATAGTAAAAGCAGTTCTAAAAGTAAAGTTTATTGCAATACAAGCTTACCTTGGGAAACAAGAAAAAGCTCAAATAAACAACCTAACTTTACATCTAAAGCAGCTAGAGAGAGAAAAACAGACAAGACCTAAAGTTAGCCAAAGGAAAGAAATCATAAAGATCAGAGCAAAAATAAATGAAACAGAAATGAAGAAAACCATAGAAAAGATCAATGAAACGA
The DNA here is from genome assembly GCF_054392235.1 of Sus scrofa. NCBI lineage: Eukaryota > Metazoa > Chordata > Mammalia > Artiodactyla > Suidae > Sus > Sus scrofa. The sequence continues at coordinate 168,110,214 of NC_139395.1, forward strand.
AAACTGGTTCTTTGAAAAGATAAACAAAATTGATAAACTCTTAGCCAGACTTATCAAGAAAAAAAAAGAGAGAGGACTCAAATCAATAAAATTAGAAACAAAAAAGAAGTTACAACAGACATCACAGAAATAAAAAGGATCATAAGAGATGACTACATACCAATAAAATGGACAACCTAGATAAAATGGACAAATTCTTAGAAAAGTACAATCTTCCAAGACTAATCCAAGATGAGATAGAAAAGATGAATGGACCAATCACAAGTACTGAAACTGAAAGTGTGATTAAAAACTTCCAACAAACAAAAGTCCAGGACCAGATGGCTTCACAGGAGAATTCTATCAAACATTTAGAAAAGAGCTAACACCTATCATTCTGAAACTATTCCAAAAAATTGCAGAGGAAGGAATACTCCCAAACTCATTCTATGAGGCAACCACCACCCTGATACCAAAACCAGACAAAGATATCACAAAAAAAGAAAATTATAGGCCAATATCACTGATGAACATAGATGCAAAAATCCTCAACAAAATACTAGCCATCTGAATCCAACAATACATTAAAAGGATTGTACATCATGGTCAAGTGGGATTTATCCCAGGGATACAAGGATTCTTAAATATCTGCAAATCAATCAGTGTGATACACCACATTAACAAACTGAAGAATAGAAACCGTATGATCCTCTCAATAGATGCAGAAAAGACCTTTGACAAAATCCAACACCCATTTCTGATAAAAAACCCTCCAGAGCATGGGCATAGAGGGAACCTACCTCAACATAATAAAGGCCATATATGATAAACCCACAGTGAACATCATTCTCAATGGTGAAAAGCTGAAAGAATTCCCGCTAAGATCAGGAACAAGACAAGGATGTCCCCTCTCACCACTACTCTTCAACATAGTTTTGGAAGTCCTAGCCACAGCAATCAGAGAAGAAAAAGAAATAGAAGGAATCCAAATTGGAAAGGAAGAAGTAAAACTATCACTATTTCCAGATGACATGATACTATACCTAGACAATCCTAAAGACTCTACCATAAAACTGTTAGAGCTTATCCATGAATTTGGCAAAGTCGCAGGATACAAAATTAATACACAGAAATTGACGGCATTTCTATACACTAACAATGAAAGAGCAGAAAGAGAAATTAGGGAAGCAATCTCATTTACCATCGCATGCAAAAGAATAAAATACCTAGAAGTAAACCTACTTAAAGAGACAAAAGACCTGTACTCTGAAAACTATAAGACACTGATGAAAGAAATCAAAGAGGACACAAACAGATGAAAAGACATACCATTCTATTGGATTAGAAGTATCAATATTATCAAAATGACTATACTTCCCAAGGCAATCTACAGATTCAATGCAATCCCTATCCAATTACCAAGGACATTTTTCACAGAACTAGAACAAAATATTTTAATATTTGTTTGGAAGCACAAAAGGCCTAGAATAGCCAAAGACATCCTGAAAAAGAAAAATGGAGCTGGAGGAATCAGGCTCCCAGATTTCAGACTATACTACAAAGCTATAGTCATCAAAACTACATGGTACTAGCACAAAGACAGAAATATAGATCAGTGGAAAACGATAGAAAGCCCAGAATTAAACCCACACACCTACAGTCAACTAATATATGACAAAGGAAGCAAGAATATACAAAGGGGAGAAGACGGCCTGTTCAATAAATGGTGCTTGAAAACTGGACAGCCACATGTAAAAGAATGAAATTAGAACACTCCCTAATACCATACACAAAAATAAACTCAAAATGGATTAAAGACCTCTATATAAGACCAGATACATAAAACTCTTAGAGGAAAACATAGGCTAAACACTCTCCAACATAAACGACAGCAACATCTTCTCAGATCCACCTCTTAGAATAAAGACAGTCAAAACAAAAATAAGCAAATGAGACTTCATTAAACTCAAAAGTTTCTGCACAGCAAAGGAAACCCTAGACAAAACAAAAAGACAACCCACAGAATGGGGGAAAATATTTGCAAATGAAGTGACTGACAAGGGATTAATTTCCAAAATTTATAAACACCTCCTACAGCTCAATAACAAAAAAACAAACAACCCATCGAAAAATGGGCACAAGATCTAAATAGACAGTTCTCCAAAGAAGACATACAGATGGCCAAAAAAACACATGAAAAGATATCCAGCATCACTCATTATTAGTGAAATGCAAATCAAAACCACTCTGAGGTACCACCTTACACCAGCCAGAATGGCCATCATCCAAAAGTCTACAAACAGGGAGTTCCCGTCGTGGCGCAGTGGTTAACGAATCCGACTAGGAACCATGAGGTTGCGGGTTCGGTCCCTGCCCTTGCTCAGTGGGTTAACGATCCGGCGTTGCCGTGAGCTGTGGTGTAGGTTGCAGACGCGGCTCGGATCCCGCGTTGCTGTGGCTCTGGCGTAGGCTGGTGGCTACAGCTCCGATTCAACCCCTAGCCTGGGAACCTCCATATGCCGCGGGAGCGGCCCAAGAAATAGCAACAACAACAACAACAACAAAAAGACAAAAAAAAAAAGACAAAAAGACAAAAGTCTACAAACAATAAGTGCTGAAAAGGACATGGAGAAAAGGGAGCTATTACACTGTTGGTGGGAATGTAAATTGGTGCATCCACTGTGGAAAACATTATGGCGATTCCTCAGAAAACTAAAAAGAGAACTACCATTTGACCCAGCAATCCCACTCCTGGGCATCTATCCAGAGAAAACCATGACTCGAAAATATACATGTACTCCAATGTTCACTGCTGCACTATATACAAGAGCCAAGACATAGAAACACACTAAATGTCCATCAACAGAGGAGTGGCTCAAGAAGAGGTGGTACATATCCACAATGGAATATTACTCAACCATTAAAAGCAAAGAAATAACAGCAGCAGCATGGATGGACCTAGAAACTATCAGGCTAAGTTAAGTCAGTCAGACAGCAAGATATCAACATCACATGCTATCACTTACATGTGAAATCTAAAAAAAGGACACAATAAACTTCTTTGCAGAACAGATAACTGACTCACAGACTTTGAAAAACTTATGGTCTCCAAATGAGACAAGTAGGGGGGTGGGGGGATGGGCTTGGGATTTGGAATGGAAATGCTGTAAAATTAGGTTGTGATGATTACTGTACAACTATAAATGTAGTAAATTAAAAAAACAAAAAAATTAAAAAATTAAAAATTTAACAAAAAAGGTAAAATCATTAAGTAAAAAAAAGAGAGAGAGACTCTTTCTGCTTATTTCCAACTCCATGGTCACATTCCTAGAATAAGGTATTGCCTACTAACTGATATAGTTCTATGGTTTTCCATGTTTGCTGTTGCTCAGCTACAATCTATTCACCACACTTTGGCCAAGGGATCTTTCAGAAATTGCAAATTACATCATGTCACTTTAATTAAAAATCCTTCTGTGACTTCCAAGTTGCTCTTAGAGTTATGCCAAAGCCTTAATGTAGTTTATAAGATTCTTCATGGAATATTGAGCTGCTCCTGACTTGCTTTCTCTCCTATTAGCTAACTCCTGCTTATTCTAAATTAATCACCCTCTTAATTTACAGACTAGTTTAGCCACCTCTCCTAATTAGATGCCTTTAAAATATCCTGTACTTTTTCTTTGTTGCATTTTTCATTATTATAAACAATTATTGATTTATATAATTATTTATCTGAAATTTATTTGACCTGATGTACTTTAAATTTCTAAAGTCAGAGGTTTTCTTGTTTACCACAGTATCCTCAGGATTTGTGAGGGTGCTATTGTTTCGGCACTTCTCAGTATACATTTCTAGAATGAATGAATACATTGATGTGTAAATCTCATCTCTAACTTAATTCCAGGCATAATTGCCTGTTCTGAACTCTGTCATATTTCCTATAATGCTGGCACCTTTACACACCCTATTCTCTTTGCCTAGATGCTGTTGCTACTTTTTTAGCTTATTGACACCATCTTTCAATACTCAGACCAAGTGTCAGTCCCATCAGGAGGCTTTTCCTGACTGCCCAGCTCTTGGGTCCTGTTCTCCCCTCATCCAATAGCACCCATATTCTGATGTGACTCTGCCACCAGAGCATCACAATGCTAACTTCTACCCCAGACATTTTCACTTTTCATGTTTGGTTACCTGGGCTTCATTTCTCGCCAAGTGTTAAGCTTCTAGAGAGTGGAGCAATGCCTTTTAGATGTGAATATTCAGAGGCTAATAGGGTGCCTGGTATTTAGACAATGACCTATACATAACTATAAACATTTTCTGAATAAACAACTCCATGGCATCTAGGACAATGTATTTGACATCTTTAATATCTATCACTGGTTTTGGTATAGTTATAAACAAAAGATATTCAGTTAATATTAAATAGCTAGTTGATCATTTATTTCATTTAATACCTACCTGTGAACAGATTCTCACTTTATTCCTTATTCCCTATACCTTTCTCTTTCATATTGTCCCTCTAGTTAGAAAGCTTTTATATGTAAGAAAAAAAGTTTTGCAGGAAGGGAAGTGTCAAGGACAAAAAATGGAACTTCTAGAAAACTAGAGATTTATGTCCTGAACAATTTTTCTGTTTAAACAGGCTCAGTGAAATATTAAAGTGAGGCAGACATTTGAGATGCATTTATACACCTCATTCTGCCTGAAAATGTACCATTTTTATCTGATAAATGTTTCATAATAGCCAGTATTTTAAGTACAAATGGCTAGAAATATCTATTCTTTTCATGTCCATATATATGTTCATGAAAATGTTAGTTCTCTATAATAGTCTCCATTTTATTTCCCTTTCCATTGCATAAAAATAATACACTTGGCTTATAAGATTTCATCTATAAATTTACTGCTTTCATTTTAATTATGTCAATGATATATATGTGACTTACACACCTTTATAAAATTTAAAAGTCACCTGTAACTCCAGGCACTATGTAATGTAGATCTCTTTGAAGGAATATTTGAGATTTGTAGAAAGCAGTTGTTGAAAAAAAAATATTTGTAAACTGGTACTTCTTCTCTTGTAATATATTATTATTATTACATATTGTTTAGGTTGGTTTTTGCATACATTCCCAGATATAGATTATCTTCCTTAATTTTGCCAAGAAGATTTTCTATTTTTTAAAATTTATTTAGGTTTTTATAAGATTTTATTTTATTTTTCATTTATTTATATATATTCTCTACAGCATGGTGACCCAGTTACACATACAGTTACACATTCTATTTTCTCACATTATCATGCTCCATCATAAGTGACTAGATAGAGTTTCCAGTGCTACACAGCAGGATGCCAGTGACAATCCATTCGAAAGGCAATAGTTTGTATCTATTAACCCCAAGCTCCCCAAACACCCCACTCCCTCCCCTTCCCCGTTGGTGACCACAAGTCTATTCTGCAAGTCCATGATTTTCTTTTCTGTGGAAAGGTTCCTTTGTGCCTTATATCAGATTCCAGATATAAGTGATATCACATGGTATTTATCTTTCTCTTTCTGACTTACTTCACTCAGGATGAGAGTGTCTAGTTCCATCCATGTTGCTGCAAATGGCATTATGTCATTCTTTTTTTATGGATGAGTAGTATTCCACTGTGAACATATACCACATCTTCCTAATCCAATCATCTGTCAATGGCCATTTGGGCTGATTCCATGTCTTGGCTATTGTGAACAGAGCTGCAATGAACATGGCGGGTGCATGTGTCTTTTTTAAAGAAAGTTTTGTCCAGATATATGTCCAAGAGTGGGGTTGCTGGGTCATATGGTAGTTCTATGTCTAGATTTCTAAGGTACCTCCATACTGGTCTCCATAGTGGTTGTACCAGCTTACCTTCCCACCAACAGTGCAGAAGGGTTCCCTTTTCTCCACACCCCCTTTGGCATTTGTTGTTTGTGGACGACTTAATGGTGGCCATTCTGACTGGTGTGAGGTGGTATCTCATGGTAGTTTTGATTTGCATTTCTCTACTAGTCAGGGAAGTTGAGCATTGTTTCAAGTGCTTGTTGGCCATCTGTATAACATTTCTTGGAGAAATGTCTGCTCAGGTCCTTTGCCCATCTTTCCATTGGGTTGTTGGCTTTTTTGCTATTGAGTTGTATAAGTTGCTTGTATGTTCTAGAGATTAAGCCCTTGTCAGTTGTATCATTTGAAACTATTTTCTCCCATTCTGTAAGCTGTCTTTTTGTCTTCTTTTTGGTTTCCTTTGCTGTGCCAGAGCTTGTCAGTTTGATTAGGTCCCATTGGTTTATCTTTGCTTTTATTTCTGTTGCTTTGGGAGACTGACCTGAGAAAATATTCCTAAGGTTGATGTCAGAGGATGTTTTGCCTATGTTCTCTTCCAGGAGTTTGATGGTGTCTTGTCTTATATATATAAGTCTTTCAGCCATTTTGAGTTTACTTTGGTGCATGGTGTGAGGGTGTGTTCTAGTTACATTGATCTGCACACAGCTGTCCAGGTTTCCCAGCAACACTTGCTTTGAAAAGACTGTCTTTTTCCCACTTTATGTTCTTGCCTCCTTTGTCAAAGATTAATTGACCATAGGTGTCTGGGTTTATTTCTGGGTTCCTTATTCTGTTCCATTGGTCTCTATGTCTGTTTCGGTACCAGTACCGCATGGTCTTGATGACTGTGGCTTTGTAACAGTGCCTGAAGTCTGGGAGAGTGATGCCTCCTGCTTGGTTTTTGTTCCTCAGGATTGCTCTGGCAATTCTGGGTCTTTTGTGGTTCCACATAAAGTTTTGGATGGTTTGTTCTAGTTCTGTGAAAAATGTCATGGGTAATTTGCTGGGGATTGCATTGAATCTGTAGATTGCTTTGGGTAGTATAGCCATTTTTCAATATTAATTTTTCCAACCCAGGAGCATGGAATATCTTTTCATTTCTTTACATCTTCCTTACTTTCCTTGATTAATGTTTTATAGTGCTCGGCATATAAGTCCTTTACCTCCTTGGTCAGGTGTATTCCGAGGTATTTGATTTTTTGGGGGTGCAATTCTAAAAGGTATTGTCTTTCTGTGTTCCTTTTCTGATATTTCATTGTTAGTATACAGAAATGTGACTGATTTCTGAGTGGTAATCTTATATCCTGCTCCTTTGCTGAATTTGTTGTTCAGTTCAAGAAGTTTTTGTGTTGAGTCCTTAGCGCTTTTTATGTATAGTATCATGTCATCTGCATACAGTGGCAGTTTTACCTCTTCTCTTCCTATGTGGATGCCTTTCATTTCTTTTGTTTGTCTGATTGCTGTGGCTAGGACTTCCAGTACTATGTTGGGTAACAGTGGTGAGAGTGGGCATCCTTGTCTTGTTCCAGATTTTAGTGGGAAGGCTTTCAGCTTTTCTCCATTGAGTATTATATTTGCTGTGGGTTTGTCATAAATGGCTTTGATTATGTTAAGGAATGTTCCCTCTATACCCACTTTAGTAAGAGTTTTGATCATGAATGGATGTTGGACTTTGTCAAATGCTGTTTATTTTTTTTATTTTTTTTTTTTTTGTCTTTTTGTTGTTGTTGTTGTTGCTATTTCTTGGGCCGCTCCGGCGGCATATGGAGATTCCCAGGCTAGGGGTTGAATCGGAGCTGTAGCCACCAGCCTACGCCAGAGCCACAGCAACGCGGGATCCGAGCCGCGTCTGCAACCTACACCACAGCTCACGGCAACGCCGGATCGTTAACCCACTGAGCAAGGGCAGGGACCGAACCCGCAACCTCATGGTTCCTAGTCGGATTCGTTAACCACTGCGCCACGAAGGGAACTCCTCAAATGCTTTTTAAATGCAGACACACTGTGAAGACACAGGAGAAGATGGTCATCCATATGCCAATGAAAGGGGACTCAGACAAAACTAACCCTGCCAACACCTTTGTCATGATTTCAAGCCTCCAGAACTGGAGAAAATAATATCTTATTTAAGCCACTCAGTTTGTGCTGTGCCATTACAGCAGCCCTAGGAAACTAATACACAGACCATTTTTATTGTTCTTATAAACCAACACTTTCTCCCTCCTATCAGTACCCACCATATTCTCTACGCCCAGTGAAATAATGATTTTGCTTGAAAGTACTCATCAGATCTACATATATTTTTCAATAGGGTACAAATGGTCCTCAAAGTTCCTCAGTCAGCTACACGTTTCTGTATTTGATTTTTTTCCTTTCTAATGCCTTCCTGACTTTGCCTGCTGCTAATTGTTTTTCTTGGAAGTGTTATTCATTCTTTGGCCTTGTACCACATTCATATTTTGGAGCACAGAACTTTCAGGAATCCTCTTCCTCTTTTCCGACAAGTGATCATTCTGGCTTGCACACTGAAATATTTTCCTCACACTCATTAAGCTTAAGCTTGTTAAATTTGTGCCACAGTGATATACAAATATTCCTTGCAAAGTGTCAAGCAAGTTGAAAATGAAATATATGAGATGCTACTTTTTCTGAAAGTTGGGAATTTTACCTGTCCCTTTACTTAATTAATAATTCAAAGATATGTTTTGGTGTCAAATTTGGTTAAATATTCATTGATACCAAAACCTAATGATCAAACTGATAGTTGAAAATAATTGAAATGGTGGCATCTTCTTTGACTACTGAATTCAGGCTTCCCAAATGCCTATAGCTTTGGGAGTTTCTGAAAGAAAAAAGAGAAGAAAAAGAAGGAGTGTCTTAGAGGAGGAGGGAAGAAACTGAGCAGTAAATTTAGTGGTTAAAATAAGTTGTTTTCCCTTTTGCAGTCATTTTATTATCTACAGGTTTATACCAAAACCTTTAACACCTATTGTCCACTGCATTTTATTAGTATAGTAGGAACTGGGACTATTGGTTATATTAATGACTCAAACCATGATTCACCATCCTCCTACATTGGAATTATTTAATGTGATTGGTGAAAATGCAAATCCCTGGGCCCATTCCAGACCTACCAAATCAGAATCTTGAGGAGGATATGGCTCAGGAATCTGTATTTATATCATGCTTCCATAGTCTTTTTTTCTTTTTCAGTCTGGGAACCACTCTCTTAAGTTCTGTGATGACAGAAAAAGTGATGGTGATAACACCCCTTAACTATTTAAAGAGGAAGGTGACAAAATAGATAGAGCCCAAGGAAAGTGGCATCAAATAGAACAGGTGAGTCCATTGGTATTCTGTTGATGTCACTGTGAACACAGAAAGCATTGTGGGACTGGAAATAATTTCTTGTTACAAATAAAAGGACTACTTCAGAACATGTTGTTAATAGTTCAAAGTTCTCAAGAGATCAATATCTTTATGAACTGAGTTCAATATACTTACTTATAATTGAGTTTTATGGTATTAACACTGATCCTTAAGAATATTTTAAGCTAGCATACAGAGGCTGATCTTTTCCTTTTAAATCAATAATTAGTATACATTAATTGCATAAAGCATTTTGAGCAAACAAAAATTTGGGTTTTCCTAAAAAAGAGAGCTTTCCCAGCAGGGCTTTTAGAAATTACAAAGATATTTTCAATGAGGTAAATAGGAAGTTAGCAGCTAATTATTGTCTCCTCTGAAAAAGAATGTTGACTCCCACTGATAAATCATCATATACCAAGTCAGCATGTGTTAATTTAGTTCTATGATTCTCTGACTCCTGTATCTACTCTGTAAGTCACTCTTAGGAGTATTACTTGGCAATTATTTTAATAATTATGACATACCATATCATATAATTTTAAAATGTTCTTTCACTCATTACTTACCTTGTTCTTCATGGACCCAAGCCTCAATCCAACATGTGTTTCCTGATCCAAGTTACTATCCTGACAAATCTTTAGGGTTATACATTGTTTGCCAGCTTCTTTACTCATGATAGAGGGTTGAGGCAATTCTTACCTGACGAAAGATTTCTGTGATATCAGTTAACTGCCTGGATTTCTAAAAGACTCCTGTTTCTGAAATTCTTATGAATATATCCCACCAGCCTCTCAACAGAATTTCATCCTTCAATTAGTATTGGGCCTTTTTGTACTTTCTGTCAGTTTCAGTTACCAACTTTCCTTGGGTTTCTGTATTAGGATTCTCCAGAGAAATAGAACCTATATATTACTATATTATATATACAGCATATGTGTATATTGTATGTGTGTGTACATACATATACATATAAAACAGATAATATATATTATGTATATAATATATATAATCATAGACATAGACAGATTTATTGTAATCACTCATATGATTATGAAGGCTAGCAAGTCCAAAACCTACAGTGTGGGCCTGCAGATTGAAGACCCAGAGGAGCAGATGAAATCAAAAGGCCAGCAGTCTAGAGATCTAGGAGAGCTGATAGTTCAGTTCCATTCTGAAGGCAATTTTCTGGAAAATTCCCTCTTATTTGAGGAGGCCAATCTTTTTGCTCTATTTGGACCATCAACTGATTGGATAAGGCCCACTCTCTTTAGGGAGGGCAACCTGCTTACTCAAAGTACACTAATTTAAAGGTGAACTCATCCAAAAATATATATGTTTAATCTCATCCCAAAATACATGTTTTTAGGACCAAGTTAACATATAAAATTAACCATGACAATGCTTTATGCCCCAGCCACTGTAGTCTGCCCATTTGACTGGTTTTCATCTTCCAAATATGTGATAGATTCATTTCCAATCCCAGCAGCATCTGTATCATAGTAAAAGAAGGTTGAGTAACAGTTTATAATTACTCCCAATCTATCCATTCTACTCTAGGGAACATAATCATGCCAAATTTTGTGGCAACTGGAACATGTAAGTGCTGTTTTTTTTACTGAATAATGAATGAACAAATGGCATTATAGAGTTGCATCACAAAAGATTATGTCCATTTCTTATATATTCATATCATTTTAGAGTTTATAGAAGGCATGTATATATATAAATATCAAAATATTTCTGATTTTGATTTAGCAAAATACTAAGAACCCAATTTCTCTGGGAGTACAGTGAACGAAGAGACTTAATCTGGCTTTGGGACATGTGGGAAATGATGGAATGGCAGAGCACTGGTACTCAACCAAGGGAGAGTTTTCCCCTGGTCAACATTTGACAATGTCTGGGTCCATTTCTGGTTGTCACAGCTAGGGGCACCACTGGCGTCTAGTGGGTAGAGACCAGGGGTGCTACAGAACACCCTAGAATGCACAGGATAATTCACAACAGTGAATTATCTTCAGTACTAAATGTCAATAATGCAGAAGTTGGAAAATCATGGGGAAAGACATTTGAGCTGGAACTTAAAGTATTGGTAAGGTTCAAGTTTTTATTCCAGTTAAAGGAACTGCCATAAACAGATAAGGGTGTAACAAAATTTGGAGGTTGTTCAGAGAACAAGGGATAGTCAAATTTGTAAGTGGAGAGGAAGTGAAATATGATTAAGTTTGGAAAGGAGAGTTGTTAGGGTTTAGAGCAGTGCTTCTGAAACTTTAGCATATTGGAATCACCTGGAACTTTATAGCACTCAGTGGAACCCATCCCCAGAGTTTCTGATTCTGTATGATTGAGATGAGGTCTGGGAATTTGTCTTGCTAACAAATACCAGGTAAGGCTGATGCTCTTGGTCTGTGAACCATGTTTTTAAGAATCAGTTTTCAGAGAGTCAGAGATGCCTGAAAAGATGTCAGGAATTCAGTTTCTAGGCAAGAAGAGGGCCATGAAGTGGAACAATTCTTTAGAAAGATTACTCAAATGGCAACATATACTACACACTGGATTAGGGAGAAATCAGTTCAGAAAAACAGACCAATTGAAGGTGATGCCAAGAGTCACTGGAAGGCTTGAATCCCCTGCAGCAGTGACCTGGGAAGCCTGGGAGACCTGGAGCAATGTCCCTCTATCCATAATTCTCCCTTGACCCCAGCTGTGTAATTATAGTTTGCCTGGGTTTACTCTTAGCCAGTTATACATGATCCTTGGCTCTTTGTAATGAATCTCCTGGGATAAACCGTAAGCTGACAGCAGTTAGACAGGCTGCCTGGGCTGTGCTTAATAAGTGGGATTGAGGTCACAAAAGCTAGGTGACAGGGCAAGAGAAGCTCCCTTAGATAACCAAATCACTTAAAATTGTGTTTCTTTCTGGGTCAAAGAAAAAGAGCAGAGATATTGCCTCTGCCCTTGCCTCATCCCATTTTCCAAATTACACTTAAAGGGCTTGGATAAAATCCATACATCAAAAAGCCTTTGTGCAATAATGCAAAATGTAAAGGGCCTGTCAAACAGATGATCTGTTTTAAAATCACACACGATATCTCGGAATTCTAGCAATCAGAGGGGCTCACTTAAACTGATTAGAATGCTTTTCCAAACCCAATTTTCTCTTCTTGGCTGGAAAGTGTTACTTGCTTTATCTATGATGCTTGGTACCACCAGCCCTAGGGCAAAGAAAAAAAAATGTTCCTTCTAAGCAACTGATCTGAACCTCTTGAGAATAAGGAACTCTTTATCTACAAACAGAAATCCTGCATACAAGCCAGCTGGAGGCTACTGCCTCTCTAGAGGGTCCTGCTGCCTAAAGCCTTCTAAACACAAACAGGAACTAGAAAAAAATCGGACAAATGAAACACACACCAAAATGTTCCATCTTTCCTTTCCAAGCTTTTTTACTCTCTTTCCAATAAAGGAACTACCTATTTTTTAACTAGGGGAGAGGCTAGCATCTTCTGACAAAAATCCTGCCCCATTCTTGATCACCATTTTTTCTCCAGAGATTTTATCTTTTAAAGTATGTTTACCCTTCCTTTCGCCAGCTGCTCAGCATCACCCCACACTGCTTCAGTGTATTCACTTTCTTTTACTCTGACAGTTACTGAGGATGTGTTAATAAACAGAATACTAAGTTATTTTTCCACTGAAATATGTATATTTTAAAGGCTTGGCCTGGGACTTAAAGTGGAGGGAAAAAATGAACGAAGGAGGCAATGGAGACAGGAAGAAAGAAAGAAGGGGGGGAAAGGAGGAAGACAATTAAAATAGCACTACAGAAAAATAGCCAATTGTCCAAAACGCTTTGGTGATACCAGGGATAATTGTTATGCGTCCCGGTTGTAGGGCCCCAGCCCTAGAAATTTAGATTCAGTAGGTCTGAACTAGCTCTCTGATGCACATTTCCAGCATTCTCCCCTGGGCAGTTCTGATGTTGGTAGCCTGAGGAAACTACACCTTGAGAAGATTTGCAGGCTTAGATTGTTCCCAAGCACACAGTAAACAGCCTGTGCTTGTTGTCAAGATTTGCCAGCTGAGGGGAGGGAGGGATGATAAACAGCAGCTGCTTAGATTGGAAATGTCTGGGGAAATAAGCACAGGTGGCAGGAGATTTACCCTACATCTCCTAAGGCTCCGAGCACAAGATGCCCATCTGCTGCAGGCACGCAGACAGACCATTTCCCTGTCCCCGGCTGTGGGGTTGCTTTCTCAGACCCCTCCTCACGCTCTCGGGCAAAAGCCTTTTGCTGTAGACTGAACTGTGTCTCCCCCTCCCCCCCAAAAAAATTCATAAATTAAAGCTGTAATCCTCTGTGAAGGATTAGGTAGTAAAGGCTAAGTGAGGCTGAAAGAGTAAAATTCATTCTAATAGGCTTGATGTCCCTCTACGAAAAGGAAGAGACACCAGAAATCTTTATCACTCTGTGAGAGCACAGAGAATAAGCCACATGAGGACACAGTGACACGGTGGCCCCCTGCAAATCAAGAAGAGAGGCATCATGAGCACCAACCATTGCTGGCACTGTAATCTTGGACTTTCAGCCTCCCGAACTGTAAGTAAATTAATTTCTTTTTTTTTTTAAGAAAATTAATTTCTGTTGTTTAAACCCCTCCATCTATGCTATTTTGTTATGGCAGCCTGAGTAGACTAATAAACCTTTCTTGCTAGGTCATTTAGACATTCTTCAATCAAGTGACCTTTTTTCAAGCCCTAAAACCCTAACACTACTCTACTCAGGTTTCAAGGGAATCCAGGTCCCAGAAAAGCTGTGGGATATAATTCAAGAACCCTGTGGAACTTGGGGCTGGGGGTAGAGAGGTGCTCAGAACTACCACACTCTTTCAGTTATAATATGCGTTATAAATAGGAATTTGGTGTCTTGGCTTCTAATCTGATTGCCTTTCTTAGATTGTTTGTACAAGAAAATACATTCCGTAATCCAGATAGCTGAATTTTAGCCAACTTTTCTAAGTCTCAGATTGGTTCTTTTTCTGGTGATGGAACTCCCAGGAGTTCTGGGATAGTTCTGATTAAAACATTCCATTGCTTCTTTTCTTATAAATGTCTCCACACTATCAAAGCCAGAATATATAGTCATTTTATCTATGATAGTTCAATTTACTCAACAAATAATTTCTGAGGAGTTCCCGTTTTGGCACAGTGGAAACAAACCTGACTAATATCCGTGAGGATGGGGGTTCGATCCCTGGCCTCGCTCACTGGGTGGCAGAGCTGGCGTTGATGTGAACTGTGGTGTAGGTCACAGATGTGGCTCAGATCCCACGTTACTGTGGCTAAGGTGTAGGCCAGCAGCTGTAGTCCCATACAACCCCTAGCCTGGGAACTTCCACATACCGCAGGTGCAAAATGCAAACAATAATAATAAAATAATAATAATTTCTGAGTGCTCAGTATGTGCCAGACAATGTTCCAAGTACAGAAAAGCAAAAGTGAATAGGACAAAAGGAAGAGACAAACAAAAACAAGGAGATACACACAATCAGGTAGTGATAAATGCAACGGAGCATGGCAAGGAGAATGGGGAGTCCTAGTTTATTCGGGGTGATCCTAGGAAGCCTCTCTGATACAGGACGTTACAGCAGAGACCTGAAGAAAGTGAAGTACCCAGCCATGTGTGCCTCTGAGCAAAGATCGCTTCACAGAGAGGGAGTAGCCCAAGAACAGCTACCTCAGCAGAACCAAGCATAGTATTTTTTAATAAAAGTCAAGGCTTTGCAGTTTGAATGGAGTAAGTAAGGAGATAGATCTATCAGAAGTCATGGAAATGGCTTAATCATGCAAGCTCTCCAACTGAAATGTTGTCTTTATTCTGAGTTAGATAAAAGTCATTTGAAGGAGGAAATCCGAAGAGTCATGTGACTTATGTTTTAAAATGATCTATTTCTTCTTATGTGGAGAACAGTCTGCAAAAGTCACGAATGAAAGAGATGAGTTCCTCCTATACAGCACAGGGAACTATATTCATTCTCTTGGGATGGATCATGATGGAGGAGAATATAAGAAAGGGAATGTATACATATGTATGTATGACTGGGTCACTTTGCTGTACAGCATAAATTGGCACAATTTGATTGTAAATCAGCTATACTTTTAAAAGAATGAGAGAGGTCAGCTAGAAGGCTATTTTATTATTGATTAGATGACAATGATTTAGACTATGATAGTGGGAATTGGTTGGGTACTAGATATAGTTAAAAGGTAGAAGCAAGAGTTCCCTGGTAGCCTAGTGGTTAAGGATCCAGCATCATTACTGCCTTGGCTCGGGTCACTGCTATGGCGCAGGTTTCATTCCTGGCCCCAGAACTTCTGCATGCCATGAGCATGGCCAAAAAAAAAAAAAAAAAAAAAAGATAACAGGAACGATCTTTGCTAATAATTGGATGTAATGTGTCAGATAAAGGGGAATAATGAAAATGTGGGAATTTGGTAAATTTAGTTGGCTTTTCCAGATTTAACCACTTAAATAAATGGTTGCATCTGTCTATAACAATTTGCAAAAATTACAAAATATTAACAATAGTCATCTCTAATGATGTACTTATAGAAAATAGTTGCTGTATTTTGCTTAGTTATAATGAAAGCATATCACTTCTATAATTTTTAGAAGTTGTAGATACATGAAAAAATTTTCTCTGGTCATTTTAATTTTATGGGATTTAAGATACCATTTCTATTGCATGGGGCCCTTTCTAAGAGCAACCTAACGTAATTGATTCCATCCCTTTATTTCTCTAATGTGGAGATAAAGGATACTAAAATAATACTATATGTTCAAATGTTTCAGTGATATTAGTTTTCAAATGCCATAGAAAGTTTTGGCTGTTGCATGAACTAAAAGCATGAGAAAAGAAAAATAGGAATAGAGTATGTAAAACTTTTTGAGGAAGCTTTTCTTCTTTTCTTAGAGTCTTGCCTCCAGCAATTCTCTGGATCCTAGAGATAAAATCAAAAGCATGACTCACTCTTGCTTTCAAAAATGAAGGAAGCACCCTTTAAACTTTGAATCTTGTCTTTGTGTTTTTATAAGTAATATATATTCACACACATCTATAGAATTGTATTCATGCACACCTGGCTGGTGGTAGTTTTATTAGCACTGATTCAGAAGAAAAGACTCATGAATATCAGATATCAAAGATATGGGCTCTCGATAGACAATGAAGAATAACAATAGGCTTAACTTAAATTCATATAAAAGCTTTATTTCAATAAAGCTTGTAATATTTGCATGCTTTTTTCCCCCCACCAAATCTTTATGTATACAGCTTCGCCAGCACACACACAAAAAAATCCCCTGGACTGACAGGGCTATATTTGTTTTAAAAACTTCTTGGTAAGTTATATTATTAGCATTTAAAAATAATTCAAGCCAAAAACAGACACCCATAAAAATATTCGTTAAAATAGTCCTCATATGACATCTAAAATCTATTCAATTACATTCCTTTTGAAGAAATAAAATTATGTTAATCTTGGGAAAGTTAAATATCAGTGAAGCAGGATATATGAAGGAAATTTTTTTTTTTCTTTTTTCCTTTTCTAGGGCCACTCTCTAGGGCGGCATATGGAGGTTCCCAGGTTAGGGGTCGAATAGGAGCTGTAGCCGCTGGCCTATGCCAGAGCCACAGTAACACCAGATCTAAGCTGCATCTGCAACCTACACCGCAGCTCACAGCAATGCTGGATCCTTAATCCACTGAGCAAGGCCAGGGATTGAACCTGCAACCTCGTGGTTCCTAGGTGGATTCGTTAACCACTGAGCCACAATGGGAACTCCAGAAATTTTTTAAAATAATGGTTTGGCTTTAAAAAATAACATCAGGTTAATATTTTTAACTAAATATGTTTGTTACAGAGTTGAAGGGATTATTAACTGAATCACACCGTACATGAATTATATTTCTAAAAAAAGATCATGTAGCACTAAGGACCCAACATAAAATTGTATAAAAGCAAGTGTGGCATCAAGCTTCAAAAAGAAAGCACAGAATTTCTGCTGTGGCACTGTGGGTTAAAAATCCGACTGCAGGAGTTCCCGTCGTGGTGCAGTGGTTAACTAATCCGACTACGAACCATGAGGTTGCGGGTTCGGTCCCTGGCCTTGCTCAGTGGGTTAACGATCCGGCGTTGCCATGAGCTGTGGTGTAGGTTGCAGACGCGGCTCGGATCCCGCGTTGCTGTGGCTCTGGTGCAGGCCAGTGGCTACAGCTCCGATTCGACCCCTAGCCTGGGAACCTCTATATGCTGCGGGAGCGGCCCAAAGAAATAGCAAAAAGACAAAAAAAAAAAAAAAAAAAGAAAAAAAAATCCGACTGCAGTGGCTTGGGTCACTGTGGAGGTGAGGGTTCAATTCCTGGCCCAGCACAGTGGGTTAAAGGATCTGGCATTGCTGCAGCTATGGCATAGGTTGCAGCTGCTGCTCAGATTAAATCCCTGGCCTGGGAACTTCCATATGCCATGGGTGCAGCATAAAAAAAAAAAGAAAAAAGAAAGCACATAGGCAAATTTTAACACAGACAAGATATTGTAACTCAAAAATATTATCGAGTATCTTGAGGATAGTATAATCCAAAATAGCTTTTAGAAAGAAAAAAGGATCATGTCATAACAAAGTGATTTTTAAGTATGTTAAATAAATATAAGAATAAAAATAAATCTAAATATTTTCCTTATTTTCATTTTGTGGGAACAGAAAAAGAAGAAAACAAAGACAAAACATTAGTTGCAGTAGCTCACATTATTCTCCTTGCAAAATTAAGTTACCAAGATAGACCATATGTTGGACTGTTACATAAATTTTAATTAATTTAAAAGGACTGATGACTTACAAAGCATGTTCTCTGATTACAAAAGAATTAAATTAGAAATTGACTACATAAAGATATCTAGAAAATACCCAAATATTTGAAAATGAAGTAACACACTTCTAAATAAACCTTAGGTCCAAGAATAAATGAAAAGGGAAATAAAGTATAAAAATACTTTATTTTTATACTAAATAAAAATAAGAACATGACAAAAATTTGCAGGATGCACCTAAAAGCATGATTATAGAAAAATACATATCATAAACTGCACATATTAGAAAAGGAAAAGGTTGCAAATCAATAGCCTTAACTTCCACCTTAAGAAATTAGAGAAAGAGAAATAAACTAAACCAAAAGTAAGTAAAAATAAAGGAAATAATCAAGATGAAACTGGAAATAAAAAACAAAACCCAGAAAAACAATAAAGAAAGTGAATTCAATAAATTATATAAATCTCTGGCCAGAATGATGGGGAAAAAAAAAAAAAGAGGGAGTGGGGAGAAAATCAAATTACCAGTATCAGGAGTCAGAGAGGTGAACATCACAATTGATTCTACAGGTATTGAAAGAGTATTTTTAAATATTACAAATTACTTTAGGCTAATAAATTAAGCAATTTAAACTAAATGGACAGTTTCTTTCAAAGCTACAAATTACCAAAGCTCATTCAAGAAGAATGAGATACAAAATGAATAGTGTTCTATCTTAAAGAAATTTGACTAGTTGTTTGAAGCATCCCCCCAAAGAATATTGCTTCAAATTGCTTCATGGAGAAATTCTACCAATTAATAAAGAATGGTACCATTCTACACAAATATCTCCAGATACTTGAAGAGGAGGGAGTACTTAATAAATTTTGCATTGTCAGCATTATTCCAGAAACAAACCTAGGAAAACACATTAAAAGGAAAGAAAACTTCAAACTAATATTCCCCTATGAACATGAATATTAAAAATTAACAAATTTTAACTAAATTAAACAATATATGAAAATGATAGTTAATCATAACAAGTTTATCCCAAGCATGCAAGGTTGGTTTAACACTCGAAGAATAGTCAACATTGTCAAGACATCTCTTCTCCCCAACTTAATCTATAGATTCAGTGAAATACCAGCAAGTTATTTTGCGGATATCAACAAACTGATTTTAAAATGTATACAAAGAGGCAAAAGACCCAGAAGAGCCAACACAATACTGAAGGAGAAGAACAAAATTGGAGTTCTGACACTACCTGACTTCAAGACTTACTATAAAATTTTAATAATCAGGACAGTCATATTGGCAAAATAATACCCAAATAGACTATTGGAACAGAATAGAGTCTAGAAATCTATCCAAATATGTACAGTCAACTGGTCTTTGACAAAGGAGCAAAGGTAATGGAGCAAAGATAGTCTTTTCTTTTTTTCTTTGTATTCATTTGTTTATTTATTTTTGCTTTTTAGGGTTACACCTGCAGCATATGGAAGTTCCCAGGCTAGGGGCTGAATCCGAGCTACAGCCATTGGCCTACACCACACTACAGCCACATCAATGCAGGATCTGAGCAGAGTCTGCGACCTACACTACATCTCACAGCAATGCTGGATCCCCAACGCACAGAGTGAAGCCAGGGATCAAACCTGCATCCTCATGGATCCTAGTTGGTTCGTTAACTGCTGAGCCACGAAGGGCACTCCCAAAGATAGTCTTTTCAACAAACAGTGCTTGAATAACTAGACATCCACATGCCAAAAAATAAATAAATAAATCTAGGTGTCAACCTTACAACCTTACAAAAAATGGAGCATAGACCTTAATGTAAATAATACTAAAATCTAGAAGAAAATTTAGGAGAGAAACTTAAATGAGCTTTGATATGGCAGTGAGTTTTTAGATACAACACCAAATGCAGGATCCATGAAGGAACTTGATAAGTGAAATTTCATTAAAGTTAAAAATTCCTGCTCTGTGAAAGACAATGTCAAAAGAATAAAAAAACCCACAGACCGGGAGAAAATATTTACAAAAGACTCATCTAATAAATGCTATCCAAAATATTAAAAAAGAACTCTTAATCATTAGAAAACAAACAGCCTAGGAGTTCCCATTGTGGTTCAGCAGAAATGAATCCAACTAGTGTGCATGAGGATGTGGGTTCGATTCCTAGCCTTGCTCAGTGGGTTGGGGATCTGGTGTTGCCATGCACTATAGTGTAGGTCACTGATGCAGCTCAGATCCTGCATTGCTATGGCTGTGGTATAGGCCGGCAGCTATAGCTCTGACTTGACTCCTATCCTGAGAACTTCCATATGCTGTGGGGGTAACCCCCCCCACCAAAATAAAGGAAAGAAAGAGAGAGAGAGAGCAAGCAAGCAAGCCCAAGTAAAAAGTGGATCAAAAATCTTGACAGGCAAGATAAGATATACAGATGGTAAACAAGCATATGAAAGGATGTTCCACATAATATTACATCAAGAAAATGAAAATTATAAACAATGATATACCACTATACACCTACTAGAATGGCCAAAATCCAAAACACTGACAACACCAAATGTTGAAAAGGAAATTGAGCATTCATTGCTGATAGAATTGAAAAATGTTATAGCCAGTTTAGAAGAAAGTTTGGTGGTTTCTTATAAAACTGAACACACTCTTTTATCACATAATACAACAATCATGCTCCTTGGTATTTACCCTAATGAGATGAAAACTTATGTATATACAAAAATCTTTTTTTTTTTTTTTTTTTTTTTTTTTTGCTTTTTAAGGCCAAGCCTGTGGCATATGGAAGTTCCCAGTTTAGGGGTCAAATAACCGCTACAGCTGCCAGCCTATGCCACAGCCACAGCAATGCAGGATCCAAGTCACATCCAGGTCTACAACCTATACCACAGCTCATGGCAATGCTGGATTCCTGACTCACTGAGAGAGGCCAGGGACTGAACCCACATCTTCATGGATTTGTTTCCACTGTGCCACAATTGCAACTTCTACATTTGAAAAATTTTAAAAGTGTTTTTCATAATTGCCAAAACTTGGAAGCTACCATAAAGTCCTTCAGTATCTGAATGAATAAATAAATTGTAGTAATCCAGACAATGGACTATTATTCAGTACTAAAAAGTAATGAGTCATTAAACTATGGAAAGACATGGTAAATTCCTGAATACATATTACTAAGTGAAAATAGCCAATTTGAGAAGGTTACATACTGTAAAATTCCAACTATATGACATTCTGAAAACAGGAAACTATGGAGACAGCAAAAAGATCAGTGGTTTCCAAGGGTTGGGCACTGTGAGAGATGAATAGATGGGACGCAGAGGATTTTTAGGGCATTGAAAATATTTAGTATGACATTAATGCTGGATACATGTCATTATATATAATGACAAATATATTTGTCCAAACCCATAAAATGTACAGCACCAAGAGTGAACCCTAATGCAAACTATTGACTTTGGGTGATTATGATGTCTCAATGTACACTCTGGTGGAGGATGTTACTGATAGGGAAGGGTTTGCATATGTGGAGCAGAGCATATGCGGGAAATCTCTGTACCTTCACCTCAGTTTTGCTATAAACCTAAAATTGCACCCCCAAAAAAATATTTTTATGAAAAAAATAAATCTTCTACATTAACTGGCAAAAAAAAGAAATACATATGACCATCTCAATATATGTGGAAAAAGCATTTGTCTAATTCCAGTATCTATTTGATTTAAAAAAAAAAAAAAAAAAAAACTTGGCAAATTAGGTATGGACGTGAATTTCCTTAACTTGATAATAATAAACTACAAAAACTTACAGGTAACATCAATACGGCACTTCATGGTGAAAATTTTAATCATTTCACCCCTGCAATCAGGATTAAGGCAAGAATAGCCACTTTCACCACTTATATTCAACTTTGTACTGGAGATTTTAGCCATCTGAATAGGCAAGAAAAAGAAATAAAAGGTATCTAGATTTGAAAGAAAGAAATAAAACCATTGTTTTACATAAGATTGTTTATGTAGAAAATCATATGGAATATACAAAAAAGCTATAACAATGCACAAGTAAGTTTAGGGATACAAATTGTAGGATACAAAAGCAATATACAAAAATCAATTATATTTTTCTACACTAGCAAAGAATAACTAGGAACTGAAATTTTTTGAACTATGACTTATAGCACCATCAAAAAAATATGAAATGGGAGTTCCTGCCGTGGCTCAGTGATTAACGAATCTGACTAGGAACCATGAGGTTGCAGGTTTGATCCCTGGCCTTGATCAGTGGTTTAAGGATCCGGCATTGCTGAGAGCTGTGGTGTAGGTTGCAGACGCAGCTCAGTCCCATGTTGCTGTGGCTCTGGTGTAGGCTGGCAGCTACAGCTCCAATTAGACCCCTAGTCTAGGAACCTCCCTATGCCGTGGGTGCGGTCCTAGAAAAAGACAAAAAAAATATATACATGCAAGTCCTATACATTAAAATCTATAAAACATTGCTGAAAATTTTTAAAAGATATAAATAAGTGGAGAGATATGTCTATAGGTCAGAAGACTTGGTATTAAGATGCTAGTTCTCCCCCCAGTTGATCTATAACTACAATGAAATCACAATCAAAATTACAGCATGCTTTTTTATAGAAATTGGAAAGATGATTCTAAAGTCCACATGGAAATGCAAAGAACCTAGACTAGCCAAAACAACTCTGAAATAGAACAAAGGAAGAAGAATTACAAGACTTACCTCAAAGAGTTATTAAAAGCTACAATAACCAAGACATTATAATATTGGCCTGAAGACATATAATCAGATTAATACAACAGAATAAAGATTACAAAAATATCTCCAAGTACATGTAGATAACTGATTTTTGCAAAAGCTGTCAGAGCCATTTAGTGAAAAAAGAATGATCTTTTCATCAAGTTTGTTGGAACAATTTGATAACCACATGCCAAAAAATGACCATCAATCCATAGCTCTCACCATATTCAAAAATTAACTCCAATGTACCATATACTTAAATGTAAAACCTAGAATTATAAAAGGTCTAAAGCAAAGCATAGAAGAAATCTTTTTGACTTTGGGTTAGACAAGTTTCATTAGATACATTACCAAGACAATCCATAAGAGGGAAAAATAAGTTAATGCATATTTATAATTCCTTATAATATTAATAACTCCCTTTTGAAATTTACCATAGAGGATGAAAGTTAAGCCGTAGGCTGGGAGAAAATGTTGGTAAATCACATATCTGATAATAAAGAGATTATATCCAGAACTTAGCAATAAAAAAAAAAATCCAATAAAATGAATGAGGACATTATTTGAACAGATCCTTCACCAAAGAATATACGTGATGGCAAATAAGCACATGAAAAATGTTCAACGTAATTAGTCATTAAGGAAATAAAAATTAAAACCAAAATAAATTAACACATTAGAATGTCTAGTTAAAAATAGTAGTCATCTCAGGTTTTGATAGAAAAGTGGACAAGTAGCACTCTGTTCACTGGCAGGGAATATAAAATGGTAAAACCACACTGGAAAGCAGTTTAGCATTAATTTTTGAACTTAGGCAGACTTCCAGTCTGAGCTCCAACGTATAATGAACTTAAAAGTCATCACTGCTATCTTCACAACAAAGAAAAGCTGGCCAAACTGAAAAATCAAACTGACTTTTCTGGGCCCTGTTAGAAAACTGAGGTTACAGGTTAAACTTGAAATCTGAAGAGACAGAATACAGAGAATCAGAGTTGAGATCTACGTATATGAACCAGAAGCCCAGAAGCTGCTAAAGCCACAAACTGGTAGGAACATTAGATGTAATGGTGAGGAATTGCTAAAGGCGAAGTGTGTAATTGCAAAGAATTGTAATGGTGAAGAACTGCTGGTGGTGTAATTTAATTTCTGGTGATGTAATGTAATGTAATTGTAATAGTGAGGAAATGCTGGAGGCTAATTGTGGCTGACTAACCTGAAAGTGAGGAACTTCTGGAGACCTCAGAACTAAAAGGGGCCCATTATTTTCGTGGACTTTCCCCCCAGAATCCCACCAGGTTTTCATGGTGATGACATGAGAAAGATCCCCTCTTGTTAGTGATCAGGGGAAGGAAAGAGTAACCACTGTTATTGGATGAGACACATCCCCAGACTTCTCTGCAGTAAAGACCCACTCTTCAAGGAAAATCATGCTGCTACACCAGAGCACAATTCTGAAAATTTATCTGACTAGAAAAAGGGACTTCCTCTCCAATCAATAGGAGACAGGGCTTCAAAGAAATAGACCAGGAATAGAAATTAATATATCAAGAAAGTATATGTCTTTTCAAAATATTAGCTGAAACTGAAGTTCTGATTCAAGTATATTTTAATGAAGCTGCTCAAA
This sequence comes from Sus scrofa, assembly GCF_054392235.1. NCBI lineage: Eukaryota > Metazoa > Chordata > Mammalia > Artiodactyla > Suidae > Sus > Sus scrofa. The sequence continues at coordinate 168,134,650 of NC_139395.1, forward strand.
ATTTAAGATTAAAATCCTTGCAAAATCAGGGAGAAAGATGGAGCGCTGTCTGTTAAATACAAATGTAGAATGTTAAGGCTAATTTTTTTCTACTTTAGTCTAATGTAGCCCGGAATGGGGATGGACACATTAATTAAAGAGAAAGAGAGGATTTTCTATGACATAAAAAATAAAAAAGGGATAATCTAATATTTTATGGGAGAAAGCAGAAAAGATATTTATAGTTAAAGCTTATGATCTCAGTTGGCTGAATGGTAAAGCAAAAAAGAAGGAATAATAAGCAAATAGAACCCAACTTATAACTCTAGGATGCCAAGTATCCAAACCCTACATGTCTCTAGAACTTGAAGAGATGACACTCATGCCAAGAACACAGAAATGAATGAGTTTCTTTTCTCAATAGGAGTAGGGCTTCTGCAGAAAGAGCTAAGGGACTTCATCTTCTGGAAAAATACAGTTCTGATGTGGCTAAAATCCACATCTGATAAATTCTTGAAGTGTCTCATAGGCAGTTTTCCTCTTCACAAGACTGATGTTTTAAGTGACAAAAGGTACTCTGGACTTAATTCAGACCAAGCATTAGAAATTGTTTTTTATCCTGTAAGAGACACAAACATTAGGCAAGTAGGAAGATGTTAACTTAGAAATAAGGGGGACCCTGGGCATATAATATCACCTAATTAGGAAAGCACATTTCCTAAAGTTAGACACTGACACCATGACCTGACACAAGAAGAAAAGCTGCGTTAAATAAAATTATGACAATTAAATGCAAATGTTCCTTTATGAGACAAGAAGAGAGAGATATAAAGAGGACAGCATGATAAACTGCAATGTCTATAAACCTACACAAGATGGGTCAAGGGATCCACTTAAATAATCAAGACAGTGTAAGAAAGATAGTTCCAAAGAATACACTGCAACAAGTGAAAAATATTTGCTTAGTACAAGAAGAATAAGAAAACATAGATCTATTACTTAAAGCAGTTATCTTATGTATTAGCCCATATCTCTTCCTTTATCTTCCCCGTGATAACTATACTGAGTTGATGTCCACCAGCTAGGTACCAGACAGACTGTCTCATTTAAATCTAAACACAACACTGTGATGTGGATATTACCATCCCCTTTTTCACAAATAGGGAAGTTGAAATTTACTCACAGGCACACAGTTAGCAAGTGGCAGTAACAGGATTTGAACTCAGGCAGTCTAACTCCAGATCTCATGCTTTTAATTATTATACTCTATTATCTGCTGCATCAAAAGAGATCATTGAAAATGGAAATGACAAAACAAGCATAAATGTGAAAGCATTGAAGTCCAAGACACCCAAGAGGCATGTAAACACTCTAAATGAGTTTTAGCCCCCTAGCCAACATCACTTACCTTTAAGGGAACTAATACTTTATATCAATGAGATCACTGTACTTCTGGCAAGGATCTATGAAGAATACTGGAACAGTTATCTGCAATCAAAAGACTAGAGTCAGATAAATAATTTCTCAAGTTTTTATAATAATGAAAAATTTTAATTTGCATTAACAAGAGACTGTATTATGTCCATCCTAGGAAAAATTATAGCTGGTCTATCAAAAAGAGTTAAGAAAGTAATTGTTTGGTCAGTAAAGATTCGCCTGTATTCATTAAGAATGAGTCATGGCATGGAGCTCCCGTCGTGGCTCAGCGGTTAACGAATCCGACTAGGAACCATGAGGTGGCAGGTTCGATCCCTGGCCTTTCTCAGTGGGTTAAGGACCCGGTGTTGCCCTGGCTGTGGTGTAGGTCGCAGACGGGCCTCAGATCCTGCGTTGCTGTGGCCCTGGTGTAGGCCGGCGGCTACAGCTCCGATTAGACCCTTAGCCTGGGAACCTCCAAATGCTGCAGGAGTGGCCCAAGAAATGGCAAAAAGACAAAAAAAAAGACAAAAAAAAAAAAAAAAAAAAAAGGAATGAGTCATGGCAGATGAAAATATATTTTAAAATTTAAAATACTAAAATAAATTCTGATGCTTACCAAAAAAAATTTTTTTTTTGCTTTTTTAGGGCCATACTCGTGGAATATGGAAGTTCCCAAGCTAGGGGTCTAATCAGAGCTACAACTACCGGCCTACACCACAGCCACAGCAACACCAGATCCAAGCTGTGTCTGTGAACTACACCACAGCTCATGGCAACGCCGGATCCTTAACCCACTGAGTGTGGCTAGGGATTGAACCTGCAACCTCATGGTTACTAGTCAGATTCATTTTTGCTGTCCACAAAGGGAACTCTGTTTGTTTGTTTGTTTTTGCTTTTTTAGGCTTACAAAAATTTTTTGATGAAAGCAATAGCATTTATCAGATGTAGGAAAAACCATGGACTGAATAGTATACTCAAGATTTTTAAGTGGCTGCACAAGTTTATGAAAACAGTTTACTGGTAGAGCAAATCAACCAGGAGAAAGTTTTTAAATGACTTTCTCTTTTAATGACTTTTTAAAAGTGAATTTCTTCCCAGACCTTTCTGGATTAAAATTTTTATCAACAAAGATACAGAGGACTTCTTTAGCATATTTAAGAATGATTAAAAGGGGAGGAGATAATAAATGCATAGTTTTCCAGAAGGATTTTCGTAGTATCTCAACAGAATAGGATGATGGACAGCGTCTAACTAGATATAATTTAATAAAGATAAATTTTTAAAAGTGTGCACCTCAGTTAAAGAAACAATTGTCCTGTGTGTGTGTGACAAGGTGAAAGAGATGTGGTGTCCCAAGAGCAAGCACAAAAATGTCTTGGGATTTTGTATTGACATATGTTCCATGTGAGTCAGCAGAATGCTCTGAACTGGATATCCCATAGGGAACCATTGCTTTTAATCCTGTGTGCCAACAAGTTAAAAAGCATTCATAAGAGAACGACCAGGATAATCTATGCTCAGAGAGAAAAGCATATGAAGGAAGTCTTAAGGATAAAACACTGAGGCTGCTTTGCCTGCAGAGAAGTATGTGCTCATGAGTTTTAGTACCCTTGGGTACAAGTAACAGTTCCAATTCAAATTGGTGTAAAATATAAGAAAGTGTGTTTTCTTACATAATAAGAGTTTCCAAACTAAAATAGCTCGAACATGGTAATCAAGGCATCAAACTCAGAGAATACCTCTACTGATGTCTCACCACAAAGAGGCAAGAGAGAAAGAACTTTTTCCAGAAGACTTCTCTTGTGATGGCATTGGTCAGAGTTGTGTCTCATTACCAGTCTTTGTCACATCACTTTCAAAGGAATAGGATTAATTCCACACTGACCAGGACTCCTCAGAACTAGGAAAAGGTCAAGTTCCTCTGCAGCATAATGATATATGAGGAAGGGAGTAGGAATTTAAGAAAAATTGAGAGTTCTGTTAGAGATAAAAAGGACACCAACCATGTCTACCACACATGTCCTAGGGAAAACTTAATGGTAGCTTTCAATTATTTAAGGGTTGCCATATGGAGATATATCCTGTGGCTCAAGAGAAAGGAATCTAAGATTAATGTTTGGAAGTTAAAGGTGGCTATACAGCAAGCCAGTAATAAATGGAATTTGCTGCATAATGAATGATTCCCTCACTCCACATGTATCCTCTAGAGGGAAAGAACTGGACTAGATGCCCTCCAGAAGTCTTCCAACCAAAGCCCAGCTTACAATCCTGTAAGTTTTGTCCTCCACAAAAGCACAGCCAATGAGATGAGTAGAGACAAATTTGGGCCATTGTCAACCTGCAAAATAATGGAGGGCTCCCTGGGACTAAGGCGTCTAGTTCTGAAAAAGATGCCTTGTATTTGCCAGCTACTCCTCCACAGTGTTAACATCTGCTGAGAGGAGCACTGTTTTAGAATCTGCACAAAGATGCCATGTGTACTGGTTAGCATGACAGTCCTCAGCGGGTTAAGGGCCTGATGTCACTGCAGTGGCTCGAGTCACTGTGGTGGCTTGGGTTCCATCCCTGGCCCAGAAACTTTTATGTGCTGCAGGCACAGCCAAAAAAAAAAAAAAAAAAAAAAAGCAAGGAAATAACTTTTCTTTTTCTCTCTCTTTTTTTTTTTTTTAGGGCCACACCCTCAGCATATGGAGGTTCCCAGGCTAGAGGTCCAATCAGATCTTTAGTTGCCGGCCTACACCACAGCCACAGCAATGCCAGATCCAAGCCACATCTTCAACCTATATCACAGCTCACGGCAATGCCGGATCCTTAACCCACTGAGCGATGCCAGGGATTGAACCCAAGTCCTCATGGATCCTAGTTGGGTTCGTTAACCACTGAGCCACAATGGGAACTCCAAGTAATAGCTATTTAAATACTATTTATATTTTGCAAGGCACTTTTTCATTTTTAATATAGGTCTTATGATTATTCTTATTTTATAGGTGAGGAGACTGAGAACCAAGGTTAAATACCATCAGTTTATAAATGCCAGGTTTGAGTTTTCTAACCCAAGCAGGTTTGCCTGAGTCCAAATTAAGTACCCTGAAAATAGAAACTCTTCTTCTTCCTCCTCATCTTTCTTCCAATTCCTTTTTCTTCTTCTACTGAGTTTGCAAATCTTTCTCTGGTAGGGATAATAAAATATTTTTATTATAGAATACTTATTTCTTAAACCCCTTTAAGAGCAAAATTCTGTCCTGCCTATATTATATTGTTCACTGAGGAGTTTTATGCTTTTCCATGAACTCAAATTATTTAAATATCACAACAATTGTCTCTTTGCGTCATTTGATTCACATATATGTTCTATTTATAGCTCTGCTTTGAGGAAAAGAGTGAATTAGATACCAGCTCCAGTTTGAGCTGGATTGAATGGATTTTGTTATTAGCTGTTTTTACTCTTAGACATTCTCTTCCATGATGACCCTATGATGAAATAATTTACGTAAAGAATAATGTTTTATATTAAACTTCTCAAGTATTCAGTATAACAGATTTATTACTCATATAGCTGCTGTCACATACACAATGAATCCTTCCAATTTCCTTTTCTTTATGGAAATATTATATATATCCAAGAAAATCTTAGTGCCACTTTACTAAAAATAATGTTAGAGGGCAGAGAAGTAAAATCTTTTGTATGCCAAAGTCAACAATCAAGTTTATATTGAGAAACTGAAGGGAAAATAATAAAAAGTGCAGAATAAAAATAAAAAGTAGCATCTTGGGGCTTTTGGATGGGGAACAAAAGTGTAAGTAATAGAGATCTTCGCCGCATCCCTTTTTATCTTTTAAAACTTACTTAACCATAAAAATGTATTTATTTAAGAGGACCAGTAAATGAATAAATAAGTTTGCTTAAAACTTAAGCCAAATAATAGCTGGATAAGTAAGAAGGAAAAAGGGGCAAGGAAGGGGTGGAGGAAAGAAGAGGTTTGTTGATACATAGTTTACTTAAGTACTAAGTGATCTTCAGAGAGTTATCCCGGAATCTTGAAAACCTATCTTAAGCTTCTTGAGAATTCTTAGAATATATTTACAGACAATCCAGGTCTTTATGGATTTAAGAGGAAAGTATAGACAAGAAGTCGATTTCAGAAAGAGGAAGGGGAAAGAAAGTTGGGATTAGTATGGATTCCTAACCCCTTTTTAGTGCCTTAAGCAGAAGGCTCCATATTTTTGTACTTTTGAAAGACAAAAAAAAAAAAAAAAAAAAAAGAAAGAAAAAAAAAGAAAATTTAGAAATAATTGGCTGGATACAAATCAACTGATACTTACCAGAGAGAGAAACAACCAATTTGCAGGTTCAAAGACATATAACAGATTTGCTGAAGCTCAATGAAAATTTCCCCAGACTGGTTAATAGATGCAAACTATAGCATTTGGAGTGGATAAGCAATGAAATGCTGCTGTATAGCACAGGGAACTATATCTAGTCACATATGATGAAACATGATGGAGGATAATGTGAGAAAAAGAATATATATGTGTGACTGGGTCACTTTGCTGTACAGTAGAAATTGACAGTACACTGTAAAATAACTATAGTAGAAAAAATAAAAATCATTTTTAAAAAGATCCCCAGACCGAAAAGAAGCATAACTCTGGAATGAGCGTAGATTGTGCCATCACAAAGTAACTCCATCTGAAAATGGCATACAGACGCATAGCTTCTGTGTTTGTTAGGAGAACATACACTATAGTGCTTTGTCATCATCTACTGTCATTCACCTACAATGTTAGGATACCTCAACAAGAATTCATATGGGATTTTCAATCCTTTCCAGGCTAAAGTTTGTAGTAAAATTGGTTATTAAGGAAATTTCTTCAAAATCTCTTCTATGATAAAATTAAAACTAGGCTTCCAAGTAAAAATTCGTAATAAGACAGTCACTGTAAGTATACTTCTAGGTCACTTTTATATTTTGCGTTTCCTCACCATAATTCTAGACTTTGATATATACTCTTTGTTATTATTCTTCAATCTGGGAATTCTACTATTCCCTTCCCTCATTTTAAAGATTCATTTGTGTATTTATTTTGTTTATTTAGCATCATTGCTTAACAGAGCAGGATAGGAAGACTATATTCCCAATTAGGTGTGTCAATATATTATAATGACATCCAAAAATTGTTTATATTGAGGATATAAACTCAGTAAACAATTCTGCAAGCTAAAAATTTTGTTATATTTCATTAAAAATGAGGAAATTTTATGAACAATTACTTATTTTATGTGTGTCAGAGGCCATATGACATGTTTAGGATACACCTACAGAGTCTGTTCAACTTAGATCACAGAGGCCTACACTGTTTCATTTTTGAGATGCCAGATTCCAAGAATACAACAGATTAATAAGATAACACTCCTGGCTCCTGTGGAATTTTCAGTCTAGTGGTAGAGACAGGTCTGTAAACACCTAATACAGAGAGCAGTAGCAGTCTCTGTACACACACCTTCTCCCATAAAACCAGTCAAGGCAAGAAGGGATCCAAATTCAAATGGGCCTGTTTCAGTGACTATTCCAGACTCTTTAAACATCTGTTCCCAGGACACTGCATTATACTCAGGCCCCAAATGAGAAAAACCTTAGCAGACCCCAGGCACTTACATGGATCTTAAGCCCAGGCTCTGAATCTCCTCATCGCAGACTCCTGTCTGTGCTTCCTTCTTTTAGCCTGCTGTTGACCCTCCCCTCTGGTTTGATACATTGATTTGTCATTACCTATGTTTTCAAACCAGCTCTGGTTACCAATATTTTCTCTCCACCTCAGGCTGAGATGGAGACTCTCCAGACTTTTTTGGAGAGCACTGAGTCCACCAAAGGGAGAGACTTTTTTTTCCTCTTCCTCCTGTGCAAGCAGCTACATCAGTTTTGCCACCATTTTGGTAGTTACATATGGTCATCTAATTGAGTTCTAGTCAATGAATGTGACTGAAAATCATGTACACCACATCCAGGCCTGACCCCTTAAAAAAGCCTCATGCACAATTCTCAGGGCTCTTTCCTCTTCTGCAGATTGATGTACAATAAGGGGGAAAATGATAGGGAGACTGGAGGAAAGGAGTGTACATTAGTTTTGAATCTAACAAACTTTACCTCATTGGCAAAAGAACAATTTTAAGTTACTGCGACAAATATTAACAGGTAGAGAACTTTGTTGTTGGAAATGGTTGGGAAATTTTGCATTTGTATCATGTAGTTGCCATGGGTGTTCTAAGCCAAATTATAAGCTCTTAGTTTAAATGGCTAGTCAATGGTCAGAAAATTACAGGATTTAAGTGCAATATTTCTCATTTCCTTTCTTAGTTCAGTGAGGAATGGAAAAATTCAAATTTAACTGCCTTCAGAATTTTCCTCACCTTGTAATTTAATTTAAATTTTTGTGACCACAAGTCATTCTTTGTAATAAAATTAAAATGATGTAAAGGGGAGCAGCTTCTGGTAACTGATGATTTTCATCAGGAATTTTAGGTTGTATTTCTAATTTTGCCACAGACTCATTAGATTACATTATGTTCAGCAAGTTACCATTTCTTTGTCAGGCAGATCTGTGGGTAGTGTAATAATATTCTTTTAAAATATTTTTTTACTAGGACAGTGGAACTCCTATGTGTATTTATAGGACCCAGAACATATCTACCTATCCTTTAGTATATCTTTATTGTTGTTCTCTTTGACTCTTTCTGATTCTTCTAGCTGCTTCTTTATCCCAGATATTTTTTTTCCTATAAAAGAATGATAGTGCTACCCATCTGGCAGCTGTTTGCAATGAATTAAAGAGATTTGGGAAAATTCCATGGCAGAGTGGCACTTAAATTTGTGTCATCTATAACAAAAATATAATTAATATGTTAACATAAATACATCCCTTTTGAAATGTCAAAATGTTTTCGGCCTTCACCAATTATTTTAACTATTTTAAATGGTGGTGATTTCTCTCTCAATGGAGCTATCACTTTCCAGCTTCCCAAAGAGATAGAAATAGCCCATATCAGTTTTTAACTATTTCAAATAATATGCATAGAGGAAATAGCTTTATAAGTTTTTAACATAAATCTAAGGTAGTTAACAAAAAATAAGCTTCCAACAGGACAGTGTCAGCCCCTACCTTTGTCAAAGATAGCAATACCCAGCTTCCTTTTTTCAACTGTTAACTAGGCTGCCAAGACCACAACTTCCATTGATTTGTTAATTAGTTGAGGTTTAAATATTTAATTTTAATGATTTACTGCATTTTTTGCAGTTACATTTTACTTTATCATTACTCACACACTACACAATTTCCTCTGAAAAGATCTATAAAAGTAATTAAAGACAAAATGCTCAGAGTACATATTTTTCATAACTGTACTAAGTGATGGGCGAGATCATAAGTAGAGGAAATTGATGAATTGAAGAAGCAAAACAGATGGTAAAGCTGAGTACACGTGCCAGCACACTCCAGCCTGCAGTCTGTTCCAGATTCTGCTAAGGCCAGAAACACAGTGAAAGAAATACCAAGAGTTTGATCCAGCAGAGAAGGCCCATAGTCCCCTTGGGTCCATAAAAGCAGGCTTCCTGGCTCTAACACAAGTAGCCCTATGCAAAGCAGTGTTCCATGGAAATGCAGTGTTTTCTGACCTTCTGGAAGTTTGTATGTTAAAGCATATTTTTTTTCTCGAGGGGAGAAGAGCCTAAATAATTGTCAAGGCAATAGATGATGTAGACAAATGGATATACAGAGACAAAATGATTTTCTGTTATGTATGGCCATCAATTTTTTTCCTATTTGCAGTTAATCTTTGGTCTGTGCTAATATGTAGTGCTTACCAACTAATCTCTAGGAGGTACACAGATGATTAAAATGGTAGTTCTGTTCATAGGTTTATCACTGCTTCCATCTGCTAAAAAAAAAAAAAAAGTCTTGAAGCTAACCTATTAAGAACAATAAGAATGCTGGTAAAGTGAACTGAAAAGACTAACTAAATGAAGGAAAATTTCTCTTGGCTTCAGAATGTCTTTGCAGTTGTCAAAATGATGACAAATTCATAATTGGACAAGGGTATCCCCTCCTAACCAAGGTCATTTTCAATTAATTTTCTAAATAGTGCCTTGTGAATAAACTACATTTGTCATCAGTAAAAGAGCATGGAGAAAAGTCAGGTGATAGTTTTAATATTTAGATTTTTGCTGAACATTTGTTATAAAAGTAATCTCTTAGAAAGAAACTAAATATAACACTATAAGATTAGTGAAATAAAGCATAATTTTTTGCCAAGCCCATGGCATGTGGATGTTTCCAGACCAGGGATCAAAAAGAATACTCTTTTATACTATGAAATATTAGGCAGCCAATGGAATCATTTTATAGGAATATTAAATAAGATAGGAAAAGGCATATGATATAGTATTAAGTTAAAAAAAAGTAAGTCAATTCAGCATAAATTGTTCTGGTAGTTGCTTGTCTTTCTAAGAACAGAATATACTCCAATAATGATTTTGGATAACATTTCTCAAAACGGTTCTTAGGAGGGAATGGAGTGATAAAACTGGGGCAATGGATTAAAGGGGGAAAAAATATACTTTTGAAGGACAAGCTTTTAAGGATGGCTGAAGCACAGGGGGGCATTATAAGGACATTCATTGAGAAAGAGGGGTGCCATAGGGCTATGCATCACCCTGATTTGGTAAAATAGTACTAGAGTCAACCCAGGCTTCAATCCTTATGGAACAAGTAACCAACTATGTGGAGACCTAGCAGCAGTAAATTCTAATAGTTACACAGGGGTGGTTCACCCAGTGCCTGTCATTGACTTTCACAGTGCAGAGAATAACCAGGCCTTGGGCGTATCCCTGATTGGAATCTAAGACCAAAATTCAAATATGGGTGATATGACTTTTCTTTTTACTTGTCTATCCATAGCACCTTAATAAATTAATCTTGTTTCCTTTTCTATGTTCCCAGGGGAAAGTACCCTTCATGAATGGACCAAAATAAACAAGTAGACTAGGGAGGTTAATTGGTCCTTAAAATTCTCAACTTAACCCAGAAGATAGTTTGTAACCCAAGCAAACTATTCTAATGAAACTCGTGAGTTTTCTGTTACACAAACTTATGCAAAAACGTAAAAATAAATAAGTTATTAGGGTAGGTAAAAATGTTAAGGATATGTGGTAAACAGTGTCAAGCACAGACAACAATAATTTTTAAATTAGTCTTCACTGATCATGTTGTCTAGCCAAATCCCAGATAGTATTTTCTTCCCCCTTCAGAAAATTGAATAAAAATTCCTGAAACTCTCATCTCAGGGGTTTATTACCCTGGAATCAAAAACAGAAAATTTAAGCAGATAGGCTTTTGCTAATTGTTCAAAGTCAGAGTGAAGAATAATATCTCCCTATAAGCCCACACATTCTCTTAATTAGCAGGTCTTCCTATTGATACTTTATGAGGCATCAATAATTTATACCTGGCTGTGTAATAGACATTACTTTGTTCGGATAATCAGAGCAATACTCAGCATCAACATTTACAACAGGGAGTCCTTGTTGGGGAGGGGCTGGAGTTAAAAGGAGAAATAAAATGGAAGGACATGAGAAGTTCCTGGGAAGGTCAGACCTAGTCTAGTTACTTCACGTGAAGACTTTGAATCCCTAAAGACAGCATGAAGTCTCTGGGAACCTGAGGAGTAAAGGAAAGATATTGACTGGGAAGCAGAAGGGAAGCAAAATTCATTTTCGTTTCACTTTTTAATCTTTTCCTAGAGCCCAAAGCCAGTTTTCTACTGAAAATAATCTTTAATTCTTTGGCAAGCTCTTTAGTACCAGGTGTCAAGAACCACATTTATTAGGGTCTCCTGGAAGGCAGGGCAAGTACTTTATTCATCTTCTTTAGTCCTGGCATATAATGGTGAAATAAGTCAAAGGTAAACAAAAATGAATAGGATGGTGATTTCTTGCATGAGACTTACTGCCAAAAAGGAATCAATTAAACCAAGCAGTTAAAGTTTAAAACTGGCATGCCTGCTGGCTGCAGAGGGAACACAGAAGAAGGAGAAGGTGCGAGATGTCAGTTTGCTTAGAGGAGCCAAAGTCAAGAGAGGCATTATAGAGCAAGTGATATTCATGTTTACGTTTGGTGTTCATGTTGGGAAGAAAAAGAACAAAGGGTATTCCAGACCAAAGGTGAAGCAATGTAAACCACAGCCATGGGTCTTTGGGATCCCATTGTGCCACCAGTGTTATTTCATTCAATTTCAACCCATAACTGATATAGTAATTTGTGAAACTGCCTCACTTCAAATCTAATAGACAACCATTAACATGCCTATAATGCTTTTTTTAGCTCTATATTCATAAAATATCTGTCAGATTGACAAATATAATAACTATTTCTATTTTTTTTTTCTTTTTATGGCCACACTTGTGGCTTATGAAAGTTCCCAGGCTAAGGGTCGAATCAGAGATGCAGCTGCCGGCCTATACCACAGCCACGGCAACACCAGATCCAGCAGTGTTGTGTAGTGGTGTGGTATCTGAGACCTACGCCACAGCTCACAGAAATGCCAGATCCCCAACCCACCAAGTGAGGCCAAGGATCAAACCCTCATCCTTGTGGATATTAGTCGGGTTCTTAACCTGCTGAGCCACAACAGGAACCCCCTATAATGACTATGTCTGAGTCTAAGATAGATATCTGATATTATTGTCTCTCTTTCTTAAGAAAGAAAACAGTAGAAATAAAACTGTCTTCTCCTAGATTATGAATGAATCTGTGACATCTTGTGGTTCTCAGTGCAAGTTGAGTTTCAGCTTTGAAAGTTTCTTTACATTGAATTACAGGTGAGCTCAGGAGCAGACTTTCTATCAGACTCACATTTGTGAACGTTAGTTGAAGGCTATTATGTCCTGGCTATAATCTGAATTTTATCAACAGTATTTATATCAACAGTAGTTATGTAAACATACGAAACCATCTGTCAGGACTCTATAAAACTGATACTTTGAGGAATGGTAGCACTGTTCTTTAGCATAATGGCACTGTCAGAGTCAAAAGAGTTAACTGTAGCAGTGACAAGCACATTGGGTAAGTATAGATTCATATATTTGGGATTTAATCTACTTACAGTATGAGTAGAGGCCAGAAAAAGAAAAAAGTCAAAAATAGTCTATAAAATGACTTCCTTAAGGCAGTGACATATGAAGTTAGAGCAGCTGAATGTTTGACTTCCTGAAATTGCTTCTTGTAAAGCGAAATCTCTTGTTCAGTCTGCACACATGATAGGGAAGGCAGCTGTTGTGTAGAGTTCTGTGATTTTGTGCCAAACCTAGATGGTGAAGTGATAAGGGTGCTTAGAAAGTTAAATGCTTGCTTTTTTTTTTTTTTTTTTTTTTTTTTGAGTACTTGCCCATACACATTTCTAGTCTCAGCTTGAAGAAGCAGTCATGCTCTTCAGGTGAAAAGAACAGCTGAGAAGCGAACAAGCCGACCTGGGTCCTTAACTTTCAGACATCCTGCCAGCAACTTGACACAGTTAGAGGCTGCTAAGAATTAAAATTCTTAGTGTCTCATTGGAATTTTTTCTAAAATTCCTACATGAAGATAAGGTTTTCTTTAATGTAGAAACCATAAAGACCATCCAATTCAGCCACACATTTAACATTTTGGGAAACTGAGACCCAAAGAGCTAAAGTACAAGACCACAGAACTGGGACTGGACCCAGCTTTCTTGGACTCTGTGCCAAGGACATGGGCAGGTCATCTAGCACAGGCGTTTGCCACCATGGACTGCACTTAGTCTTTCTAGAGACCTAAAATTCAAAATGACATTTGACTCCAAAATCCTGGCCTGTGTTGTGTAGTAATCAATTACCCATCTTCTTCAAGCTCATTCATAATTGTCCTTTATTCACTCTTTTAAACATTTATCTGGTGTTTCTTATAAATCATGCCTTATATTGTAAATGAAAAACAACATGGTCCCTGTCTTTATGGAGCTTTAGGTAGTCAAAGTGCCATACAATGCAATTATATCATATACTATCAGACAATTTTAATTTGTAGTAAGTGTTATAGAGAGAAAGAATAGTATTCGTTGAGAGGAAATAATGAGGAACTAACTAGTAATTTATTTTAGCCTTGCTGGTTAGAAGAGCCTTCCTCAAGGAAAGGCCACTTGAAATCAAATTGCAAAAATGAATAAGGTTAGTCAATGGCAAGTGTGGGAGTTGGAAATCCTGGCAAAGGGAACAGCACAAGCAGAGGCCTGGGCATGTTTAAGGCACTCAAGGGAGGCTAGTGCAGGTAGAGAATGGAGAGGAAGGGGTAAGTGATTCAGAGTAAAGCTGGAGAAGTGGTCAGGGACCAGATCACAGGGTCTTAGCCTTACAGGGGATGATAAGAAGGATGTATTTTATTCCAAGTGCATTGGGAAGGTTTTCAAGCATTTTTCAGCATGATGTTAATATGATCTGATTTAAATTGTTAAGATGACCACCATTTCTGATCAGCATTTAATAATTACTAGGGTTAACATACAAGCAGATAAGTAACAGCTAAAATCACAGAAACTTTCACTTATACTGTCTTGGTACAGGATATTGTATAGCTTCCAAAGTATGGAAGCCCAGCAACCACAGCAGGCAAGCCCTCAAAAGTATAAATAGACAGATGCTGAGTTTTCATGGAGCAAGTTTCAAAACTCACCTGTTTTCCACCTGTTTATTCTTTGGGTTCCAACCTTATACCCCTGATGCTCAGTTTCTAGCCCTCTCTTGACTTACATATTGCTGCCTTTTCTGGGTACTAAACTTTCCATTTCTTTTCTGGCTTGCGATCTCATCTATCCTACCTTCTAGTATCTTTTTTTTAATCCTAGTGATTCTGACAGTACTTAGCATATAGTAGAGCTAATTTTTAAAAGCTTTTTGAAGGGACAAATGGAAGAATGAATAGTATAAGTAGGAACTCAGATTTTGCTATCAATAGAGAATACCAACCATTATATTGGTAGTGGTAAGGAAATAAAAATAAACACTATGATTTAATTATTCTTCTTTGTTTTGCTACCTCCAATTAGCTAATGGCTTTGAGCAATCTTTCTAGTTTTATCTTTGTTTCTGGAAAATCTTCATAGTCCTCATCCAATTGAAATTATTAAGGCTCGATAACTGACTGTATAACACTTTAGAATCAAATATGAGTCACCATAATGTGTCTATACATTGGATACACTGTACATCTTTTTTAAAAGTACTTATAGGGTCTGATTTCTCCTTTGAGATTTTGGTTTGGCTTGTGACCTCCCTGACTCTTGTCCAACTTTTTTTTTCCCAGAATGAAAGAGCTGTCAAATAAGTGTCATGCAACCCAGCCAAAATAGTCTCCTGCTGTCTTAGAGTGCTTACAATGGATTAATATTCACTCCTCTCTTCTCCTGAGGTCATTTATAATGCTGGATATTTATGGTCTCCCTGCTGGGATTCCTTTGACCTTGAGATAACACATTACCGGAAGAGAACATGTCTGACACATCTGAAGCCGGTGTGCTTTATTTAACAATAGCAACAAAAAAGCAAACTGAAGACATTGTAGGGGTATATGTTTACTTTCTTAAATGACTTTTATGCCAAATCAACAATATCATATCAAAACCTAATATTTTTCTAAAGGTCAGAGTTGATGTCTTTCCCTGTACTGAGCAGAAAAGATTTGAGAAAGCAATAAATAAGTGCCACTTATTTTTGGCTGCCTCACATCTGTTGTATGGCCTTCTCATCCTTTGTCTTAATTCTTGGAGACTGTGTTCTCTGTTATCTGTCACCACTGGAAATGGTTTGGATCAACAAATCCCCTGAGGTTTTATTGTTATTGCATAAAAGGACGATATTCCAGGAATACTGATATTTTATTAAAGGACTTGAAAAGACTTAGACACCCTCAAGAAAGACCCTAAGAAATTATCCAAAATTGAGGCCTCTTAGGTGGGGGTTGGTACTAGAGCTAGTCTGGGTCTGAGAAAGCCTTCTTTCCTAGCGCTACTCAAATCAAGCTAGCTAAGCCTACCCCACCATGCCAGCCCTGGGAAGAGAATTGAGGCAGCTTTTTTTTTTTTTTTTTTTTTTAATCTTTTTCAACCTTGTCCATGGCATATAGAAATTCCTAGGCCAGGAATCAAATCCAACCTGCAGCTGCGACCTACAACACAGCTGCAGAAACACTGGATCCTTAAACCACTGAGGTCTTGCCAAAATTCCAGGTAGTCGCTTTCTTATAACACTATCATTATTAAAATGGGGAAAGTATGAGATCTGGAATCAGGTTCATTTCCATGTTCTGAACAGTTGGATTAATCTTCAAGCTGTGGGGGTATGGGTGTGTGTGTGTGTGTGTAACCTTTATTTAATATCATTTAATTATAGTTCTACTATATAATATCTGTGTAATTTCTACCAGGTTACTTACTTCTGTGATATTCCTCATCCCCAGATATAAAATAGAAGTATCTTATCTCTAATTTAACTTGAATTATTTTCCATAGAATATGCAGAGCAATAGGTACAGTACTTGACATAGTAGGTAGGTAACCAATAAATATTAGATTCTGTCATTGAATAAAAAGCAACTTCATTAATGCAAACTAGCATGAAAAAATTTTTATTTTCATAAATAAAATGTATAAATATGATTAAGTTACAAACTGAAAACAAACATGTTTGGTAACTTTGTGTGATATTGTTAAAGTGATTTATTGACTTTCTTACTTTAAGCAATGTTCACTAAAAAAAAAGAAAGAAATTAACTTAAAAATACCAGAAATACATTGTATATATCACAAAAACCTGTCAATTAAAGCTGTAGCAGTAACAAAATAAATAATAGAAATCCAACCTAAAATTGGTATATAAAAATTTTCTGTAAGTATACATAAATTTTTATCTTGAACTTGTCTTGCCTTGGATTTTTACAAACTGGATATTGAGCCAGATTATCTCATGACAAAGAGTTTAAATGGATAACACCCTATTTCTGGTCATCCATGACCGAGGCCAGGGACTACATTGCCAGGTGCACAGAACAAATTGTCAGAGAACTCTCTCATGTGTGTTCTTTCTCTGCCCCTTTTAGGGAAAAGATACCATTTAATGCAGTCTTTTATGGTCTCCTTAACAGTTTCCCCTTTGGTAACCATCAGTTTGATTTTGAAATCTGAGTCTCTGTCTATTTTGGAAGAAGCTTTTTGCTATTATTTTTATTAGAGTCCACATATTGTTGACTTCATATGATATTTGTCTTTGTCTGACTTGGTTCATTTCGTATGATAATTTCTAGGTCCACCCATGTTACTGCAAATGACATTAGTTCATTCTTTTTAATGGCTGAGTAACATTCCACTGTATATACATACCACATCATCTTTACCCATTCCTCTCTTGGTGGACATTTAGGTTACTTCCATGTCTTGGCTGTTGTAAATAGTGCTGCAATGAACATTGGGGTGCGTGTATCTTTTTGAATTATGGTTTTCTCCAAATATATGCCTAGGAGGAGGATTTCTGAGTCATATGGTTGTTCTATATTTAGTTTTTTGAGGAACCTCCATATTGTTTTCCATAGTGGTTGTACCAACTTACATTCCTTTCAACAGTGTAGGAAGGTTCCTTTTCTCCACACTGTCTCCAGCATTTATTGTATACAGACTTTTGGATGATGGCCATTCAGACTGGTGTGAAATGACACCTCATTGTAGTTTTCACTGGCTTTTCTCTAATAATTAGTGATATTAAGCATCTTTTCATGTGTTTTTGGCCATCTGTTTGTCTATAAGAAAGAGCCTCTTGAACCAGGACTTCACCAGAAGTTTGTGAAAGGTATAGAATTTCCATGAAACACATTACAGATACCAGGAATACTTAACTGGAGTTTATTATTCCTGCAAAGGGGAGTAGCTCTGGAGCAGACAGATAAGCTTTATAGAAGAGGCCAAGCTTTAGGTATAGAAGGAAATTAGGAATTTATTTTGTAGACACTGAGGAACAAATTTCTTCTTTAAAATATTGAACCTGGGAGTTCCCATTGTGGCGTAGGGAAACGAATCTGACTAGGAACCATGAGGTTGTGGGTTCGATCCCTGGCCTCACCCAGTGGGTTAAAGATCTAGTATTGCCATAGGTCACAGACGCAGCTCAGATCTGGCATTGCTGTAGCTCTGGTGTAGGCCAGCAACAACAGCTCCGATTAGAACCCTAGCCTGGGAACCTCCATATGCTGTGGGTGGGGCCCTAAAAAGGACAAAAAACAAAAAAAAAAATTGTTTTAATTAAAAAATAAAATAAAATATTGAACCTGTAAAATTTCCCCCACTCTTTTTGTATTCTCTACCTCTATAACAGTATATAATCTTTTAAATCATTTATCAACTAATATAAACATGCTTCTGTGTCTTTTCATGATGATAAAATCAAAGTATACACATCCTTCTTCATATGAATGAATTGGTATATGTAGTATAATTTTCCAAGCCCAGTTTTATGTATTCAGCATATGCTACTCATCAGGGTTCCTCTGTAAATGTAAGCCCTCTAAAAGAGTGTGGTTTAGAAAAGAAAAAAATAAAACTACGCACATGATTTTATTCTTTTATGTATTAAATGGAGCCAATATATTCCTATAAATCAATTTGTTCTCTGGCTCATGATGAAGCCAGTTTCTCAAAACATTTAATCAAATTAAGAATCATAAGCCATGGTCATTTTATTTTTCCTTCAAACCTAAATTAACCTTTTAAGTTAAGAGTATGTTGTGATTAGTGCTCAAGGCTAGTACTGTTGAAAACAGTAAATTTCTGCCAATTACATTTTGCTTTTTTCAAGTTAGGTTTTTAAATGGTAATTCTCTCAAAAAGTACTTCTGAAATTTAACTTCTATTGAATGGTAAATGCAAGTGATGAAATCCAGGATTGCAAATATAATTACATTAAGTACACAGACATACCAATAATGAACTAAAAAAAATTTTTGAGTTGAATTATTTAAGTTTATTCCAGTCCTTGGTAAATTAAGATTTAATTCTGATGTTAATAAAAATCCAGATAATGGACTGTTTAGCATTTTGGAGAGGTAATATGTAGTTGGCTGGGTTATACTACCCTACTTACCATAAACATGACTTTTACCCAACATGTGTTTAGTTTCTGCATCCATAAAGTGATGAGAAAAATAGAGCCTATCTCTACTGGTTGATGCGAATATGAAATTAATTACTGTATGAAAAGATCTTAAAATACTGCCGTAAAATAAATGTCAGCTACTTTTATTAGTCACTTCTAAAAATCAGCCTCTCATTTGAAAGGGTGCAGCACACTTCTTACCAGAATTCTAAAGATATTTGTTACATGTATTTGCCCTTCTGTTCATCATCATCTGCTAACAAATGTTAATTATTCATATCATCATTTAAATTTATAATTAGCAAAGTTACAGTGTGAAAGGATTATCTTCACAATTATCATTAAAACTGTCATATTATGAATGCTATATTCTATATGTCATCAAAAAAGTGGAAGATTTCTCTGTGATAACCAACGCCCCCTCCTCCAGAAATTCATATTTCATATATGTTTTGGTGGTCCAAATGTGTATTATAGAAAATTTAATGATTGTTCATCATGAGCTAGGCTCAAGCAGTAATGAAAATTATTACTACCTTCTTTTTTCTTCTCCTCTTTCCCCTCCTCCTCTTCTTCAAAAGCACCATCATCATCTTCATCAAGCCCTAATTCACCGTGAAGTTTGAATTTTCTAATCACCTGAAATGGTATGATAACCTGAATTTTCAAATGTTGTCCTTAATTTACTGCCTTAGAATCTTTTGTATCAGTGCAGACTTATTTATTTTACTTCAATATTGAATGATAATTAATAAAACTAAATTGTTAATTTAGAATGAGACCCACATAGGCATGGAAAAATAGGCTGTAGAAATTTTGAGAAAATTCTATGTTGTGAAATTTCATGAGTATTTCACTTATGCACTAATCACTAGAAGGTCTCCTAGCATTGACTTGATCAGGATAGGCTCTCAAAAAATTTTTTACATTAATTTGAGAAGTTTCTCTGGTTAAGTGTTTTTAAAAGTTTTATCTAATAATCACTCCTTTTACTGTTTGGGGTAGTGATATCCCAGATGTACACCATGACTTATTAAATGCACTGCTGTTTGGAAAAGCAATCAAAATGGAAACTACTTAAATATCCAAAAAATTAGACCCAGTTAAAATGTCTTCATATACAGATGACCAAAAAACACATGAAAAGATATCCAACATCACTCATTGTTAGAGAAATGCAAATCAAAACCACTACGAGGTACCACCTTACACCACTCAGAAGGGCCATCATCAAAAAGTCTACAAACAATAACTGCTGGAAAGGGTGTGGAGAAAAAGGAGCCCTAGTACACTGTTGGTGGGAGTGTAAGTTGGTGCAACCACTGTGGAAAACAGTATGGAGATTACTCAGAAAACTAAAAATAGAACTACCATTTGATCCAGCAATCCCACTCTTGGGCATCTATCCAGAGAAAACCATGACTCGCAAAGACACATGTACTCCAATGTTCACTACAGCACTATTTACAATAGCCAAGACATGGAAACAACCTAAATGTCCATCAACAGAGGAGTGGCCCAAGAAGAGGTGGTACATATACATAATGGAATATTACTCAGCCATTAAAAGGAATGAAATACCGGCATTGTTAGCAACATGGATGGACCTGGAAATTATCATGCTAAGTGAAGTCAGTCAGACAGTGAGACACCAACATCAAATGCTATCGCTGACATGAGGAATCTGAAAAAAGGACAGAATGAACTTCTTTGCAGAGCAGATACTGACTCACAGACTTTGAAAAACTTATGGTCTCCAAAGGAGACAGTTTGGGGGGGTGGGGGGATGCGCTGGGGTTGTGGGTTGGAAATGCTATAAAATTGAATTGTGATGATCATTGTACAACTATAAGTGTAATAAATTCATTGAGTAATAAAAAAAATTGGAGATAAAAAATAAAAAAATTTTAAAATAAAATGTCTTCAAAAGAAAATTTAGGAGACTATATTTACAACCTAGAGCTTGAAAAGATCTTCCCAAACCAAGAAAAGTATTATAGACATTACAAAAAAAATTTATGCAAAATATATTAATATTGACAAATACTGACAGAAAAAAACGCAATGCAGATTAACAGATAAAAGACTAAATATTTATAATGCATAAAGAAATTTTGCAAAATGGTTACAAAAATCTTAATCTGAAAGACACAAATGAAAATGATATGAGTAGACAATTTATGGACAAGCAAACCCAATCAGCTGGATAAACATATGAAATGTGCTTACTCTTCACACATGCCAGGAAAATATGATTCAAGTAAAAAGCATAATACTTAATGTCCCCTACAAAGGGACATGCTGGCTGGAATACCAACCATAATCCACAAGCAGCATCTCATGGAACCAGCACATTCTATAGCGTTTAGAAGTCTGTGAGGTTCTACCTGTTTAATAAAAAATAAAACAAAACAAAACTTTCTTCTGGAGGTCAAAATCCAGAGCAATCTTCCCTTAACAAAACTGACCTGAAAAGAGAAAAATGCAAGTTTCCCACTTTGCTAGTGCCTGCTCTTAGCCAACTCAAGCAAGAGGTGCTTAGGCTCTGGGGGCTCTTGTCTCAGGTATTTTTCCCTCTCTTTTTCTAGTACTACTAAAAAATGTAAAATAGCTATACTGCCAACAGTTCACAGTAGGAATACCAGTCACCCACCCAATCAGAAATTAAAACCTAAGCTAGACCTGACATTCACTATAAGATCATACATTTTCCATTCGTTTTTTTAATGAAAACTCTATCAAAGTAAACCCAAGTAACATTCACTGAATCAAATGTTCTTTATAAACCAAGACATAATGTAATAAATGGTTAAGATTTCCGTTACTATCTTTCTCAATAATCTTTTTATTTTTTCATGTCAATTTCTAATTGTCTTACTGCACACAACTATTGAGAGCCTTCTACTAATTGAAATCATCTTTCTAATTCACTTCACCCTGAATTCAACTGTGTAATTAAATCTTATTTGAAACCACTAAGCAACCTTTTTATATCCGGAGGACCTAGTATCAAAAACCCTTGAAGGTTTCCTGATCTCCTAGCTCTGAGCACTCTAATGTAAGGAAAAATTCTAATAACTTTCTATTGCCCAGACTATTTCTATAATAAACTGACACACGTTTAGATTCTCTTCTCTCTGAGTTCCTTTTCTTCTTTTCTCTATATTAGTAGTCAAATTAATAATGATTAACATTTATTGAGGACTTACTGTATGTTACCAACATTATCTCCTTTAATCCTCATAATAACTCTGAGAGTCCTATGCTATAAAATCATCATCCTCATGATATAGATGAGGAAATGCAGGTATATTTAATTTCCCTAAATAACTTTAGAGGCACAGAGCTCACAAGTGGAAGAGCCAGGATTTAATCTCAAGCAGCCTGACTCCAGAGCTCAAACTTTCACAATTACATGATACCACAGACATGAAAGAGAATGACAGACTTTCTTTGAAAAAGAGTCTAAAAGCATTTCTCTTCATGTGCTACTTTATTCCCTGCATGAATCCGCAAACAATAGTTAACAACATTTGGATATCTTGGCACTATTCCTAGCAACAGTTTAGCCAACAGAAAAATACATATTAATGTATTATTAGATTTTCAGCTCCCCTACTTCCCCCCTCACTTCTCTGCAATCCAATAAGATGAATTTTAGTGAAGGGTAAGGCTGAGATTTGCCCATAGAGAAGAGCATGGAAGGTGAGTGGGGAGGGAAGAAAAAGATATTAGTCATTGCAATCTGAGTTTCAGGGAAAGTTGGGGTTTGTTTGCTTGTTTATTTAAGGTTGAATGGAGGAGAGACAGAAGAGGATTTGTAAAATGTTAGGATGGAGAGGCAGAGAATTCTAGGGTGTTTTGGTCTGTGGTATAAAAGAAATCCTGCAACATAGCTCAACTTTCTATTTTGTTATATCTTGATAGACCTCATCAGACATTTAAATTGCCTTTCTTATTTGTCTGTCTCTCTCTCCCTCTCTCTCTCCCTCTCTCTTTCCCTCTCTCTCACTCTCTCCTCTTTCTCTCTCTAATTCCTTCCTTCATCCTAGCATTGCACAAGTGCTAGTATTTCTTCTGAATGCCTCACCAAACAGAATGTGGGCATCTTTATCTGTGCTACTCTTTCAAACATCCTTAGTTAGGTATAGAGTTCGATAGCCATGTATTGTAATAAAATCCATGTCTCTTAAAGAAGAAAAAATTGACTTTATTCAAGTGTTTCAGTGATACCGCTACACTAATTTTGCAACAAACATCATTATTTATATTTTTGCTTCTTTACTACCTATTATCTTTGGTAAGCCTCTTCACATCACATATTACCTCAGTCTCCATATTTGTAAAGGAATTTTTTTTAGTAGACTATAAATTAAGAAGTAACTGATAGAGAACACCCTAGAGAGATGAAGATTAAGATCAATGCTAGAGAGTATTATGGTCTTGGCCAAATTCATCTGAGTCATAGTCTGTTCAATAATTTCCCTTTAGTTCTAATTCCTGGCCACAACCTCCTATTTTTTAGTTCCCTCTCTTCTTTATTTCTATTTGCCCTGAACAATTTTGATTCTCCTAGTTTCTTATTTCCTTCTGTTTTGTTTCCTAAAACCAGACCTCTCTCACAATCTCTGATTTCTTTCCTCTCCAACTCTCTGATTATTTGAATGACTTTTAGATCAACATAAATTTCCTTCCATTGTTCTTCCTCTGCTTTCTTCACTGAAAAACATCAAACTTGTAGTTCCTTGGTGGCCTAGCAATTCAGGATCCAGTGTTGTCACTGCTGTAGTTCATGTTTGATCCCTAGCCCAGGAACTTCTTCATGCCTCAGCCAAAACAAACAAAAAACACCCAAACTTGCATTAATGCTCAAATATGCATTTTGTGCTCCTATCCTCTAGGCACTAAGCATTTGTGTGGAAAACTACCACACCAAGCAGATGCTGATCATCTCTAGCACACTGTTTTAAATCTTAAATGGCTCTCCTGCACCAACAGTTAATGTGTTTATTTGACCTTGGTCAATTTTATCCATTTCTGTCAATGATTAGTCTAGATTACAACCTCTCTTCTTAAGTTCCTTGATCAACTCCCACCACTTTCTTATTTAGCAGAAGACTTTATCTCTAATTACACTGATAACTATTGAAGCCTTCAAATAGGATCTGTCTCTACATCCAGGCTCCAAGTCTGCAAATCTGTCTGTATACAAACCCAAGATCATTTTCTTTTCCCATAGTTAAGAATTCCTACTTACCAACCATTTTAAACCAAGAACGCAGTGCCATCCTGATTCCTCTGGAGTCTTGCTTTGTTAGTTAAGGATCATCTTACCTCTTACCTCTTAGCCCTGTATTTTCAACCTCTTCCTCTCAACTTCCTCTTATCTCTGAGCCTTTACATACCCACGTCATAAACAAACAAACTTCCCTGTAAGCAACTTTTCGTTCTCAGAACCGTCAAATATTTTTCAGTATTTTCTCATCCAAACTTCTCAAAAGATTAGTTATATTTCTACCTCCGCTTTGTCATTCATGCAGTCATGCCTAGTGCATAGTAATAAGGATGCTTATGCACCACCACCCTGGAAAGTCCCTCACTAAGATACTACTGACTTCCTCATCACAGTGTCTGCAGTTCAGTATTACTCCTTATTGTCCTGGGCTTTTCTGTAGCAGACAAAATTGATTGTTTTAGAAACATATAGAAATACATAAAACTTTCTGCTTACCAGGCTTTGTTGGCACTTATTCTCCAGCTTAATTTTCCTAATATCTTGTAACCAATTCTATTCTGTCTCCTTATTGCACTTTTCCTCTAATCACTACTTTCTAAATACTATCTTGTTGGTCCACTAGACTTAATCTTTACTCTTTCTCTGGGAGATCTCAGCCCACCCTTTTTATTTTATTTTATATAGTGATTTTTATTCTTTTTCCATTATAGCTGGTTTACAATGTTATGTCAATTTTATACTGTACAGCATGGTGACCCAGTTACATATACGGCTTGCAGCATAACACTTATTATTTTAACTATCAGGTATATAAAAATGATTTCTGGAGTTCCCATCATGGCTCAGCAGAAATGAATCTGACTAGTAACCTTGAGGACACAGTTTCTATCCCTGACCTCGCTCTTGGTCAAGGATCCATGAGCTGTGGGGTATGTCACAGACATGGCTCAGATCTGGTGTTGCTGCTGTAGGCCGGCGGCTACAGGTCCAATTCAACCCCTAGCCTGGGAACCTCTATATGCCGCGGTACAGCCCTAAAAAGACAAAATAATAATAATAATAAAAATGATTTCTTAATTGATATTCCCAGTTAAAAATCTCCTTTGAGTTTTGACTTTAAACATAACAATGTCCACCAGGTACTGCCATTGGAATGGCCTGAAGTCCTCTTTAAAATTAAAATATCTTCAACCCTCCTCTTCCTCTCTAAATCTACTTCTCTGGGATCTTTTATTCAAGTTAGAGGTTTTTCACCATCTATGTAGTTACCCACACTATTAACATTTATTCTTAATTACTCCTTCATCCTTCTATTTTCCCCACTCAATAAATATTCCGCTGATTTTACTCTCCATATAATTCTCTAATATATCCATTCCTTTTCTTTCCACTATTAATATATTACCTTTAAAATGGATTATTTTGGCAGTATCTTAAGTTACTCCAGGCTAACCATTCAAATTCATTCTCCATATGTCTACACCTGTTGATAACACTTCTACCCCTCTCCATTGTTCATAAGACAAAGGACCAAGGTCCTAAACATGACACAGAAGGTCCTACACCATCTGCCTTCTACCCATCCCTCTCCCCATCCATTGCCATTTTTGATTTTCTACTTTATAAATTAGCAATACTAGTGGAGTTCCCTAGGTAGCCATCTGCTTTAAGCCTCTCTACTTTCATTGTTGAATCTATTCCTGGACTCAAATGTCTACCCACTTTTATCTGACCAATTCCTCCTCATCAATTAAGAAATCCTCTTTGGGAAGATTTCTCTCCTCTATTCTCTATCACCCTGAATCCGAGTTAGTCACCTCACAGTATTCATTGTACTTATTTTTCTGTGCTTATCCCCTCCTTGGATCATGCCCTCTTTGAGAGCAAGGGCCATAACATTCCATTACCTAGCATGTTGCATAATAAACCTTCAATAAATAATTTTTAAATGAATGGAGTAAAATGTATTCTGCAAGAGTAATGCTGATATAGACAGTTTAACCTGAAAACTCCTCTATATTCATACTCTAAACTTAGCTATCCCTATTTTTTTTTTTGAGAGAGAGCTATTGTTATTTGACTTTCTCCTACTGATGGGTGAGTATTAAGGTTAATTTTAAGAAACTTATGTTAAAATTTTATGCTGTTCTTCCAGGAAATCTCCTTGTCTTAATGTCTGAAAATATAAAATGATGTTATGAAATTGCTAAAAATTATACAATTGTATGATAATGAAAAATTATTGATAAAATTATGTTTCATGTGAAATAATATATGATAAAAAAATCTAAATTTTTATTATTAGCCTATTATAGATTCTCTCAGCACCAGCTTCTTATCCAAGATAAAATTTCTGATTTTTATTTTTAATTTCCTTAAGTTTTCCCACCTTATGGTTTGATGACATATACAGGCATACCTCATTTTATTGCACTTTACAGAAAATGTGCTTTTTACAAATTGAGGATGTGTCGGAGCCCTGCATCAAGTAAGTCTATTGGCATTTAAATATTTTTTTATTGTATTAGAGTTTACTTACAATATTAGGTTAGTTTTAGGTGTACAACAAAGCAAATCAGTTATACACATATCTATATCCATTCTTTTCCAGATTCTTTTCCTAAATAGGCTATTACAGAACATTGAGTAGGTTTCCCTGTGCTATACAGTAGGTCCTTGTTACCTATCTGTTTTACATATAATAGTGTGTATATGTTAATCCCAAACTCCCATAAATTTATCCCTCTCTCCCTGTGTTTCCCCTTTGGTAGCCAAAAGTTTGACTTTGAAATCTATGAGTCAGTTTCTGTTTTATAAATAAGTTATTCTGTATAATTTTTATTAGAATTCCATATATGATATATGATATTTATCTATCTCTGACTTACTTCACTTAGTATGATAATCTCTAGGTCCATCCATGTTGCTTCAAATGGCATTATTTCATTCTTTTTTTATGTCTGAGTAATATTCCATTGTATATATGTACCATATCTTCTTTATCTAATTCTCTCTTGATGAACATTTAGGTTGTTTCCATGTCTTGGCTATTGTGAATAGTGCTGCAATGAACAATTGGGTGCATGTATTTTTTTCAAATTTTTTTCAAATTATATCTGGTTTCCTCCAGATATATGCCCAGGAGTGGGATTGCTGGGTCATATGGTAATTTTATTTTTAGTGTTTTGAGGAACCTTTATACTGTTCTCCATAGTGGTTATACCAATTTACATTCCCACCAACAGTGTAGGACAGTTCCCTTTTCTCCACACCCTCTTCAGCATATCTTGTTTGTAGACTTTGTAATGATGGCCATTAAGACAGGGTGATATACCTCATTGCAATTTTCAGTGTGGGTGAAACAGCCTTCTACTGGAAGAAGATACCATCTAGGACTTGCATAGCTAGAGAAGAGAAGTCAAAACCTGGATTCAAAGCGTCAAAGGACAGGCTGACTCTCTAGTTGGGAGCTAATGCAGCTGGTGACTTTAAATTGAAACCAATGCTCATTTCCCATTCTGGAAATCCCAGGACTCTTAAGAAGCAGAGCACTCTGCCTGTGCTCTATAAATAGAACAACGAAGCCTGGGTGACAGCACATCAGTTTACAACATGGTTTACTGAATATTTTAAGCCCATTGTTGAAAATTAACTCTTAGAAAAAAAAGATTTCTTCCAAAACACGCTCATGGATGATGCATCTGTTCACCCAGGAGCTCTGATAGAGCTGTACAATGAGGTTAATGTTGTTTTCATGTCTGCTAACAAAACATCCACTATGCAGCTCATGAATCAAAGAGTAATTTTGACTTTCAAGTCTTATTATTTAAGACATTTATCTTGTAAGACTAGAGCTGCCATAGATAGTGATTCCTCTGATGGATCATGGCAAAGTAAATCAAAAACCTTTTTGGAAGGATTCTAAATGCCATTAAAAACATTTGTGATTCATGGGAAGAAGTTAAAATATCAACATTATAGGAGTTGGAAGAAGGTGATTCCAACATTCATGAATGATTTGAGGGATTCAAGACTTCAGGGAGGAAGTAATTGCAAATGTAGTAGAAATAGCAAAAAGAACTAGAAGTGGATTCTAAAGATGTGACAGACTTTCTGCAACCTCATGATAAAATGTGAATGGATAAGCATTACTTTTTATGTATGAGCAAAGAAAATGTTTTATTGAGGTGGGATCTACTCTTAGTGAAGAATCTGTGAAGATTGTTTAAATGACAACAAAGCATTTAAAACATGACATAAACTTAGTTAATAAAGCAGTCAAATAGAAGACTGACTTGAATATTGAAAGATCTACTGTAGGTAAAATGCAATCAAACAGCATTGCATGCTAGAAAGAAATCATTTGTGAAAAAAGAGTTAATTGATGCAGCAAACTTCATTGTCGTCCCCTTTTAAGACATGGCCGCATCAACCTCACACTTCAGCAACCACCATGCTGACTAGTGAGCAGCCATCAACACAGACAAGCTCTTCCACCAGCAAAAATGGTTACAAAGGCTCAGATGATGATTAGCAATTTTTAGCAATAAAATATTTTTAAACTAATATAGGTACATTGTTTTGTTAACATAATTCTATTGCACATTTGAAAGACTACAGAATAGTTTTATATTATATAAATATAACTTTATTACCCACTGGGAAAGCAAAAATTTATGTAACTCACTTGATTGTGATAGTCACTTTATCGCTACAAAACCATGTCTTTGAGCCTGTAGACTGTGATAGAAAGGATAAAAAGAAGCAAATAATCGGAAGCATTGACAACAATTTATGCATATTCACTCCAAGATTATATATGTGATATACATTAGATATAGAGTAGGGGGATATCTTGCTACTGACATAATATGGGTAGAAACTGGGCAGTTCATTTCAATGACAAAATCTTTGATATCTTTTATCCTGTAAAGACAAAGCCCTTATTAGCCAAGAAAGGACCTTTATAAAGCAAATGATGATTGGTAGGACCAGGACCTGAATTTAAAGACAAATTATATATTTCAAATACTGACAAGAAGATGCCAAATCAACAAAACTCTACTACTTGAACTTAGCAGCTGAAGGGAGCCACCTAGACTTTCAATTCCAATTCCAATCATAAGATTGTCTCTAGCACACCAGAAAAACACCACCATTCAATAACCACATATTCATATCATTTTAAGCTATTAAAATATTGTCTAAAGAAATAGCAATTACCTTTTGCATTAACATATGTCCAAAAAAACCTGATTCCTTTTTAATTTTTGCTTTAAAATGTGAAACCACCCATAATTTCTTTAATATACACCAAATATAATTTTGAAAATTTACAAGTAAGAATAGTGGAATGAAATTCTATCAAAACTCCTGTCATTAAATTTAACTGTCATTTGTCAAGATGCATTCAATTTCTATGCTGTTTTATAACACTTGCTGTAACTTGGCAGAATTTAAGAAGTAAGTTTCATATCAAGAGCATTATAAGACTTAAGGATTATTTTTGTCAGAATTCCTATCATGGCTCAGCGGAAACAAAGCTGACTAGCATCTATGAGGATGCAGGTACAATCCCTGGCCTTGCTCAGTGGGTTAAGGACCCCACGTTGCTGTGGCTGTGGCATAGGCTAGCAGTTATAGCTCCTATTCGACTCCTAGCCTGGGAACTTCCATGTGGCGTGGGTGCAGCCCTAAAATACCAAAAAAAAAAAAAAAAAAGGATTATTTTTGTCAATCTAATCAGGTAACATTTAAAACATCCTAGGTCCTTATTTCAGAAGTGGACATCTTTAAGTGATTGGGATAGTTTAATACCTTAAACTTTCAGTGTCTTTAGAATCTCTCTCAGAAGGAAGTAGGGTGGTAAATTTTAGGGTTTTTTTTTATTTTATTTTTTAAATTTTTTTATAGAATGATTTTTATTTTTTTTTCATCATAGTGGTTTACAGTGTTCTCCAAAGACTTTCATGACATCACATGAAAAGAGCTTCACAAATCCTTCAGTAACTGGCCTTCTGGCACCTTGCCTCTACTATGTAAAATTTAAATACATATGATTTTAGTTATTAAGGACCTCTCAATATTTATCAACCACTAATCTGCCTTCTGTATTTGTCTTTCCAGTAAATTCCAATATCTTTATAATGCATAATTTCCTTTTCTGCCCAAAGTGACTTTCTTATGCTACCAAGAGTTATTAGTAAGGATTTGGCTTTTATTATGAATGAACTAAGCAGACAGAGTTACTAGCAGGGATCCTAAAGGTACAATCAAGTCATATTAATGGACAGGGTATCCTGGTATATTTCTAAAATAATGTAAGCAAATAATTTATTGATAAGATGACTTTAACATTTTAGTCTGAAAGTTTACTCTGAATATTGGCTGTCTTAAAATTTGCAATTTTCTTTTCCATTTTTGCCAGTTAAGTCAGAAAACAACTGTGCCTTTGATTGACATTAATGTATTTAGGATGAAACAATATTAAAAGGATTAAAAAGATGATTTTTTAAAATATGCAAATATAAGAGCAGTAGTCTCATGATTATTTTAAATTGCAGCAAATTATAATAAATGATTTTAGTAAGCACACACACAAATAAAGAGTCATACCCTCATAATAATATTTTAAATTGGGACAGATTACAATGAACAGAGTTTGGTAGTTTTTAACACGATACGTTTTAGTCTTTTTACTAGAATTATTTTGTAGAATTGAAACCTCTCTGGAAAAAAAAAATTGTGATGCCTTTAAATTGAGCAGGGGGAAGTAAATGTTTCTCAGTAAACACTCCTGACCATATAAGGCATCGGGTGGTGTGTGGAGGTAACCTCTTTCCTGAAGTGTCATCGTCTCTGAGGATAGAAAATGGATCCAGTTGCCAAGTGACGTTCTAATTCTCATGGTTGGGCCTGCTGTCTGGAAAAAAAGTCATGCTCTATTTAGTAATTCCAATGTTTCTTCCTCTTCCCGTAAATAAAGGGTCTGGGAGTAGGGAACACATTCATTCACAAAAAAGGAATAGAAATATATATCCCATGGGAAGGAACCATTTTTAGAACTGTCTAAAAATATGTATTTGGGCAGGTCAGATGATATTTTGCAATATTAGTGCAATGACCATTCAGTTTGTATACTGGCTTTGAACACGCATTCATTTCTGAAGCAGTGGTCATTTTAAAGAAATAAGAAAATGGCTTTGCCAAGGAGATAAATTATTATGTGGCTAATTTCTCTGCATCCAATTCAAACCAGCTCCCCCAAGCAGAACTTATAGATATCTATGAAATTAAAAAAATAATAATCTACTTAGGATTCCTTACCAATGACATTATCCTCATAATATAGTCTTACAAGTTACAGTCTTTTTAATTTAGTATATAATTTTATGACTTATTAAATGGGTCATAAAAATAACTGGGCAAGAGAAGAATGAGAAATTGCAGGAGAAATCCAGGTCATAGAGCTCATCAGGCACAGTTGACTAGAAAACTGATTATTCTTGGACTCTGCTGATTTGAGGCATAGCTTGGTGGGTTGTTTTTTGTTTGTTTGTTTGTTTTTGTCTTTTGTCTTTTTAGGGCCACACCCGATGCATGTGGAGGTTTGCAGACTGGGGGTCTAATCGGAGCTGTTGCTGCTGGCCTATGCCAGAGCCACAACAACACCAGATCCAAGCCGTGTCTCCTACCTACACCACAGCTCACAGCAACGCCGGATCCTTAATCCACTGAGCAAGGCCGGGGATCAAACCCCCAACCTCATGGTTCCTAGTTGGATTCACTTCCGCTGCGCCAAGACAGGAACTCCCATAGCTTGGTTTTCATCACACCTAATAGGAGCCATCTGGGACCAGGCACTGGGTTTGTATAACGGACACAGATTATAAACAGGAATCTTGGTTTCCAGTCTTCACCAGTCCCTACTCCCTATCACACATTACATGATCCTAGGACGAAATTTTAACCTCTTTAAAACTCAGGTTCAAAACCAGGAGTGAAGACTAAATTTCTAAAGCATTTTCTGGTGCTAATTCTATGATTCTTTATTGTATTATATTTAACTCTTTCTCAGTTGTGGAAAAAATAGTTGTGTTTTTCTTGTGTTTTCGTTATCAGTCAAGTCAATATGTCACCTGAAAAATAAGCACAGTTTTGTTTTCTAAAATTCATCATTAGACCTTCTGACTTGCCTGTCTTTTTATCTGTGAAATAGTACACATCACACCCTGCCCTTCAGAGAAATGTTGCATCTCCCTTAAGGATTAAATGGAAAAGAGTGAGGCTTTGCACTTCCTGAGATGCTGGCCGGGAGGAGACTGTTTCCCTCAGGTTATCTTACCTCTTCACCACCTCAGCCCTTTAGTCTTTCCAAACTATCAAGCTATTTTTGTAGGTATATATAACTGTATTTACTGAAATGTTAGTGAAATTTAAGATGATAACTAAAGAGAAGGGAGAAAAACACTAAAGCTTTGTGTTAAATAGTATACTTTCAGTTTCTTTCTTTCTTTCTTTTTTTTTTTTTTTTTTTGCTTTTTTGGGGCCATACCCACAGCATATGGAGGTTCCCAGGCTAGTGGTCTTATCAGAGCTACAGCCACTGGCCTACGCTACAGCCCCTGGCCTACGCCACAGCCACAGCAACTCGGGGTCCTAGCTGCATCTGTGACTTACACCACAGCTCATGGCAATGGCGGATCCTTAACCCACTGAGCGAGGCCAGGGATTGAACCCGCAACCTCATGATTCCTAATTGGATTCATTTCTGCTGTGCCACAGTGGGAACTCCTCCATACTCTCACTTTCGAATGTGAAAATAAGTATTGGGTTCTTCACAAAGGAACCTCCCCACACTTCCTAACTTATATCCCCCCCCACCCCTATATTAAAATTAACAGCAATCTCTTCTAGTGCTTCCTTTTTCCACAACCTACTCCTGGATATATTCTTGCACAGGATGTTTTTGCAAATCGATGCTATGTAGTTTGAATTCTTACAGGGAAAGAATTTTACCATGAAATAAAGAGTCAAGGGCCAACTACCTGTCCATACCCTTCCTTAGGAGGGAGAGGAAAAATAAATGACCCCATTTCCAAGTCCTTATTTTTGTCCTAAATCAGAAAAGTAAAGGGAAGACCATCTTCAGATCAGGAGGTAGTCTATCCTGCCTTTTTCCACCATCCTAGTCATTTGGAGGTGTCTGGCCTTCGCAATGGAAGAAGATTCTACATGAGAGTAGGTCAGAGCCTAGTAAAATCTGACTTTAGCAGTAAAATGCTGGAGTCAACTGAACCATCATAAAAGAAAAGCAAAATCCAAGTCTCCATTGCAATGTGAACTATAGAGTAATTTTGCTAGAATGTCTAAGGCATTTCCAGTGGTCTGGTGGTGAGGGAGTGATTTGAGTTCTGATTTCTGGATTTTGTGTTTTGCTTTGTTTATTTTTGACTGCACAGAAAGTTCCTGGGCCAGGGATCAAACCTGGACCACAGCAGCAATTCAGGCCATTGTGGTGACAATGCCAGATCCTTAACCTGCTCTGCCACAAGGGAACTCCTCTGATTTCTGTTTCATGTATAGATTGCTTGGGAATATCTCCCAAGAGTTCATTAAAGTAACCCCTAGTTACACTCTGGTTGCAATACTGGTAGAACCACTGATATGGTAACTGTGCCATCTGGGGAGTCAAAAGATTGCTTTACCACATGTATATATGTACATTTATGAGGTTTATTAAGTGTTGTTTGGTTTTGAGAGTGGTAATCTCACCCCACATAGATTTTTATCAATTGGGGACTAAACATAAGGGGTTGGTAGAGATGCAAATGTCTTACTAACTTATATCTGATTTAGCTGATTAGAAAAACTTTCTTGTCTCTGAAACCAAAATGGATGACTTCTCATGTCTAGGCATCGGGACTTACCTTGAAGAGAGCTGGGTCTGCAATGCAGCACATGCTCTATTAGCTGCCTCCCATCGAGCTGCACACAGAAAGCTCAAGAAGGAAGGTCACACATTCTTAGCAACCTTGAACTTACTGACCTTGAGTATTAGAAAAAAAGATACATAGATCAGTGAGAGTCAGACTCCCATCATCATGCCCATCATATAAACCATGCCTCATTCCAAGAAAAGGAAAAAATAAAAGGTCAGAGGAAGGTAAATTGTCTCATTTTGTAATATTTTGAGAGAGTGGAAATTCCTTGTTTGTGAGCAAAATAGGACATGGAAAGGGGAGCTGGATGGTTTGCCTTATGATGGTAATAAGGCTGATGACTTCTAGCAGATTAACCTGAATTTATACTATGAACTCAATGTTAATTTTTTCAAATTAATGATTATAAGCCTGGACCCTATCTAATTACCTTAATAGTGCTGCTATTTGTTTCTTTCTTCAGGGCTTGTAGCAGATTCATTCCTTTATTCACTCAACAAACATAGAGTTCTTACTTCATGACAGATATAGTCGTGCCCTTGAAGAAAGCATGAAATACTTGAGGAATAAACAAGCGAGTAAACAGCTTAAATACAGTGGAAAATGTTACACAAAGGAGAGTGATGGGAAAAGAGTCACAGAAGTGGTGATACTGAAATAGAAACCTGAAAGATGAATAGGCATTAAGTTGTCAGGCAAAGAGAGGTAAAGACATTCTAGGCAGAAAGAGAGCAGCATGCCCAAAGGTGTGGGAAAGCTATACTACTTCAGGGACTTTGCGTAATGAGTCTGGAATTTAAAGGACACAGAAAAGGTGGATTTCTTCATCTGCCTGAATTACATGTTCACTTCATACTTTCATGCAAATGAGTTATTATATCCATTTTCCCTTCAAGGCCAAGACAATAACAAAAATAGAACAATGTTATTCTTTAATGCCTTTTTCTACTTTCATGAAAAATACAGTCCAGCAAGATCATGGTTTATTTCTTGGTAGTCTTCCTTCATATCTATCTTGAGGGAAGAAATTTTCTTATATCTATATTTTGTTTTGGTTAGAGATTACCTTTTCCCATTTTTTTTTAATTGTTCACTGCCATGACTTATTCATGGGGATATCTGCAGAAGTTCATTCCTAGGACTGTTGTTTGCCCAACTATAGTTTTAAACTCCATGAACTCATAAGAGAAACTGTCATTTTAAGAAAAGCAGGAGTCGCCATTGTGGCTAAGTGAGTTAAAAACCCGAGGATGAGGGTTCTATCCTTGGCCTTGTTCAGTGGGTTAAGGATCCAGCAAAACTTGCCAAAAACTTCAGCATAGGACACAGATGCAGCTCAGACCCAGTGTTGCTGTGGCTGTGGGGTAGGCCTCAGATAATGTTCCAATTCAACCCCTAGCCTGGGAACTTACATATGCTGCATGTGCAGCCATAAAAAAGATAAAAAAAGAAAAGAAAGAAAAAGAAAAGCAGAGTTCATGAATGTATTATGCCTGAGAATTCAGAATACATAAAGAAAACAGGACAAAATTTGATCATGGAAAATAAGGCAAGTGTCAGGTTGCTAGGAGCCTTGAACTTTTCATAAAGAAGTCATTTGAGGAGTTCCCGTCGTGGCACAGTGGTTAGCGAATCCGACTAGGAACCATGAGGTTGCAGGTTCAGTCCCTGCCCTTGCTCAGTGGGTTACCGATCCGGCGTTGCCGTGAGCTGTGGTGTAGGTTGCAGACGCGGCTCGGATCCCGCGTTGCTGTGGCTCTGGCGTAGGCCAGTGGCTACAGCTCCGATTCAACCCCTAGCCTGGGAACCTCCATATGCTGCTGGAGCGGCCCAAAGAAATAGCAAAAAGACAAAAAAAAAAAAAAAAAAGTCATTTGAAGGAAGCAACATGAACAAATCATATCTGTCTTAAAAAAACTTTGTGGGGAATGAACTTTAAGTGGAAAGACTGAAGACCTGAAGGAAGACTATTAAACTGCTGCAATATTCTTGCGACTCAACTATTACTGGAACTATAACTAGGATAAGGTTAATGGGAGAGAACAAAGGAGTAGCTCTAAGTGGTATTAGGAGGTCAGTTTGAGCAGAATGAGGTGAAGTAATTAAGACTAAAGCCCTTTGCTTAGATTAGAAACATAGCAGGAAAAGGAGTTGATGGGACAATGAATGGAGAAAAATACTGAATTTAAGTCTAGACATTTTTAGCTGGAGGCCTCCATGGGACAATCAGATCACAGTTCTTTTGGAATATTTCAAAGCTAGTAAAAGGTGCTATAGGAGTGAATTTGATTTTTCAAAAACTGACAAAATTACTTTAGAGGTGGAACTGTTATGTAAAGTGTATTTGGCATGAAATACTCTTTTGTTTTTGTATTCATGGAGTGTGATTATAAAAACCAGTTACGTATGTGGTTTTCTATAAACTTAACAAAAACATAACTTACCTTTTAGCCCAAGCTGAGGCAACTTGACATTGACTAAAGACCCATGAAAGATGAGTATGCTTAGGCAATCAAAAATAAGATTAAAAAAGTCTAGAGTCAGAAAATAAAGGAAACTCTTCTCAGAGGAATATAGACTAGTCAGTCAAATCTCTTCCACTTCCCTTTCATCTGCTTACTCAGTGCCAGGACATATTTTCAGTCTGACAGGTCTCAGGTAATATTTCCAATGAAACGTTGATTCTTGACGCTTCAACATATCTTCCACAATGAGATAAAATTTCCTTAGTTAAGATCCATCTCCTTTTTGCAGACTCTAAAATAGGAAAACTTTAAATAATAGAAGAGAAATGTATTCTTCAATATATAAATCCAGAAAATGACCAGTCTCTTAGGAGGTTATGAATAGCCTAGTTTCATGGACTATCATCAAGAATTAGCCGAGAATTACTCAGAATATTAAATGGCAATTATCTATAAGAATAATGATGAGATCTTAAAATGTTATATTTTTTTTCATGGGATTAAAAATAAGCAAATGAATGTGCTCTACATCTCTCTTGATTCACATAGTCAAGGCCATCAGTTGCTCTAGAGAATTCACCCCAGGTATATATTGCATTTCCAAAAGGAGTAAATTTGTATCTTACAGGTTTTTCACATTGAGCAATGGATGATATTCCCAGGAGGCTTCTATTTGGCAGCACAAGTCAGGGATGAATTGAAGTTTATATAAATGCACAACAGTCTAAGTAATGGAAAGTAAACAGAGGATAGCTATACAGTATAGAATTATAGCAAGGTTTTAAATTCTTAAAATAACAGCTTTTAAGACTATGGAAACTTTTGTCCTCAAAAAACAGATAAAATTTACTGTGTTATTCCCTAAGCCTGCATTGCAGCCAATTTCTATAAACATGTAGTATATCGGAAATGGGCAAATAACACAGGTGTAATTTATAGATATAATGTTAAATACTTATTTAGATATCTTTTAACAATCATATGCTAAAGAAGTACATTTTAGATTAAAATATATACCATTCCACAAGACATAGGGAGTTATGTGCTTATTCAACTTGTTCTTAATAGAAATAACAATACATTTATAGTAAAAACATCCAACAGAAAAAAGACAGTGAAATAAGAATTATTTCTTCCTCCCTCCTCAGGCCACCAGTACTCATGACCTGCAGCTCCCCAACCTTCCTTTCTCCCAACCCATCCTTAAGAAGTGACTCTCATCAGTTATTAGTTTTTTTGTATATTCTACTGGAAAAATCATCCATATATACAAGTATATGCAGATGTATAATTAATATATACATATATTCTACTGGAAAAATCACCTAGATAAACAAGTATACACACATATATAATATATACATATATTCTGGAAAAATCATTAGATATACAAGTATATACATATACATATACATATATTCTACTGGAAAAATCATCTAGATATACAATTATATGCATATATATTGCATATATATAGTATAGTCTTCCATATTCTTCACATTATATGTATACATTTATGTTTTATATCATTTTATATTTATATATATATATAATATCAATCTATAGATCTATCCATAGGGAGATTTTTTTCTTTAATACAAATATGAACATATCATAGCATATTATGAAGTCTGATTTTGTTTTTAGTTATTACACCTTGAATATTGGTTCATATTAGTGACTAAAGAACTACTGTTTTATTTTTATTTTTCATAGTGTTCCATTGTATTAATGAGCCATGATATTAGAGTAGCCTTTTCCTAAACATGATATAGTTTTTGTTAGAAACTATACTGACCTTTGAAGGCTCAAGAGTAGAAAATCCACTTGATGTTCAGGTCAGTAGCAATTCCATTTCACTTCCCTGAATGATTTTATAGGTAAAGAAAGTATCCTCCTGCTCCTTCCGCCTAAAGTATAGGAGTCTCAGATACTCTCTTTTGCCTTGGGGAGTTTTAATCTTACAAATTCAGACTCTCAAAATACTTAGATCTTTAATACGTTAAATTGAAAAAGTCAGTGCTATTCCAGATAGCTATTTCCTCCCTCTTTACACTTAATCTGAACTTTCAAATGTTTTATATTGAACAAAAATTAATTGGGCAACTTGCTTTTATAAAATAATAATAAAATAATGAACTTTAAAAGCATTGCAAGGTCAGGGGAAATTCTTGGTCAGAGGAAGTTCATGCATCTGACTGCTCAGAAGAGTCATAG
This sequence comes from Sus scrofa, assembly GCF_054392235.1. Lineage (NCBI taxonomy): Eukaryota > Metazoa > Chordata > Mammalia > Artiodactyla > Suidae > Sus > Sus scrofa. The sequence goes on from NC_139395.1 coordinate 168,173,105, forward strand.
ATACCATTGGTAAGCGTCTGCCTGTTGCTTAATAGACTGGGATTTTTTGAGTCAGGAAGTGAATTCCTGAGATAAATAATCTGTGGGAATTTCTCTCATCCTTCTCGGATTCTTTTTTGTAGACCATCAGCAAAAATGATTTACCGTAATGGAACTTAGGAAGAGAATTAATTCTAAAGTTTACTCAGTTCCCAAGCTTGTATGTCATGAATCCATAAAGTCAACACCTGTTGTCAGAGCTCATAAACCAGTGTAAATAGCAGGTAAAGACCTGCTCTCCCCCAGCCACTTCTCAGAACTCCCACCAGCTGTCCTCCAAAAATCCCAGCTCCTACAGGACACAATCCACTCCTCTAATTTAATAAAACTGGCAAATTTGTGGGACTGTGTGCTTCTCTGACAATACTTTTCTCTTGAAGTTTTCCTCTTTCCTTTTACAGGATTAATCATTTAACTGAAAATAATACTAAAACTTGATTATATGAGACTCTCTTTTGCAGAACTACATACTTTTTGCAGAACTAAGCATACTTTATTTGGGGAGGAAAGACTATTCCTAACCACATTGCCAACTCAGTGTATCTAATGCTTGAAATGAGTCCCCTTCCTATTAATATAGCCTTCCATATACTGCACCTTGATCAAGGCTATTAGACATAATTCAGCCTGGATTTCCTCCCCTAAGATTCAATTGTATGTTAATTTTTCTCGATGCCAGTGTTTTTGATCTGGCAGTGAAGCCTACTTAATTCAAAGCTGAGGGACGTAGATCTTTCCCAGGTCTATATCCTGTCTCCATACTTCCTGTCCACTGTTCTGTGTATGGAAAGATCTCCTTATGTCCATCAATTATCCAGAATTCTCTACCCACTAGGCTAACCCACCTTATATCAATGAACACATATGTTCATGGAAACATGCTATGCCCATTATGCACTATGCATTGGGCAGCCCATGCATAGGGCAGTTTTCTGGGGCTGTATCTGCAAATTTGCACAGCTACTTCCCTGCCTTAATCTTTGGCTGGATCTTGGTTACCCTCTTTTAACAGCATGAATTATTCCAGTTATAGAATTACGTCATTCCTAAATTTACCTGAGTTACAAATTTATATTTGAGGAAATGCTTTATAATAAGAACATCTTCCTTTTCTGGCCATCAGTCATATCCTGAGCTGGCAGTATTCCAATTGATAAAGCCATGGTCTCAAGAAAGCTATTCTGGATCCCATAAGACAGAACTGACTGCCTTTACTGTTTCTGCCCTTATACCTTCTATTTATGGCCATCAGCACTTATCACATTATATTGTAATTGACTTTCAAAATTGTGCCCTACTCATCATTGTAGCCTAATGTCTAGCACAGTGCCTGGATTGTAAAAGCGCTCCATAAATATTTATCAAATGAGTAAAATCGGTGCTAAAGGAGAAAGAACAATCATAGAGAGGGTTATGTGAACACACAGAGAGGATTAGAGATGTGGCATAACCACAACACATAATTTCTCCAAAAGTATGTTTGTGTTAGTAGTCTGACACATTACCATGAGTAAACCTTGTTTAAGCCTGCCCATATACGGCAATATGGTAAGTGACAATGAAGTGAGATGGATTCTGAACTAGAGAGTGGGGTAGTTTTTAGGAGAAAATGTGTTATAAAGAACAGTTGGAGAAGGAATATAAATGCACTTTATCACAGATTGTTTTAAAGGCATTTAACATGCAAGATGGTGAGATGATATTTAAAGACCATGTAATCCGATGTACTTTGTGTGTGTGTGTGTGTTTCTCTTTGAAGTATAACTTTAGCGAAAAAAGTATGATATGTCAACTAGAAAATAGTGATTCAGAAATGTGTAAATGATTCAAATACCACTACCACAACAACAACAGCAAAAAATGTGTATGGTGAAATAAAAGGGAAACCTCAAAATATGAACAGAGTATGTTTGGTGAAATAATTGTGGATAACATTTTTAATACTATGTATTATTTTCCAAATTTTATTTAATAAGAATATATTGCCTTAATCATTTACAAAGTTTCTATCCATTTTTTGCAGTAGATTAATTTAGCGAACAAGACTCTACTTCCCATAGCAATTAGACAAGTTGCAAATCTCTTTCCTTGAGTAAACATAATTTAACTATTAACTCCTTTCAACACAAAAAAGCAATACAATTCTACATTAAAAGCATTGTTAATGCCAAAGCCAAATGCATCATTATACCCTTAAGATGAGTACTAATTATTACTACAAAAAAAATTTTTTTAATACTATAAGATGCTTGCAGGCAGAGACCTGTATTTTTTCACTTTTCTATAACAAGTATCTCCAAGAAGGTGAGGTGCCCAAACATGTTCAATAAGAGTTCTCATCTCTCCTTCTCCATACATAAATGTACAATCATGCATACTTAGACATAAATGCGTAGCACAGGCAGACATACTGCTCATGTCATGTACAAATCCAGTACTCATTTTGAAACAAAACAAAGTGTATAAATGGGGTTTAGGTGAGGAAACAAACTATAGAAGTGCCATATCCATACTCAGAGTAGGGGTCAGATGAAATATCAAAAACTACCTGTGAGCATATTTATATGTATACATGGATAGATAGGTAAGTAGATAGATGATAGATAGATAGATAGGTAGATAGATAGATAGATAGATAGATAGATAGATAAAGATGAGGATAGATCCAGGCCTCCAAGGATCTAAATATATCATAAAATATATCATAAAGAATATTTATCTACTTTTATTAAAAATTAGTGAGATGGCTGAGGGTTTTGGTACTACCACAACTTTTACATTGTGCCCACTTTATTTTTAAGAATTATGTTTTGGAAAGCTTTAAAATAAAATTCTAATTATACATATAAAAGGTATAGCTAGGAGTTCCTGCTGTGGCTCAGCAGTTAACGAATCCGACTAGGAACCATGAGGTTGCGGGTTCAATCCCTGGCCTTGCTCAGTGGGTTAAAGACCCGGTGTTGCCCTGAGCTGTGGTGTAGGTCACAGACTCAGCTCGGATCCCGCGTTGCTGTGTCTGTGGTGTAGGCCGGCGGCTACAGTTCAGATTTGACCCCCTAGCCTGGGAACCTCCGTATGCAGCGGGAGCAGTCCAAGAAATGGCAAAAAGACAAAAAATTAAAAAAATAAAAAAATAAAAAAGATATAGCTATTGGTTCTTGTCATTATGTCATAACTATAATCACATAATGTCATTTCAGGCAAATGTCAGCTGAAAATGGTCCAACTTAAATTAACAGGATTTTACTCACCAGCAAAATTACTAGAACATCAATTACTAGAACATCCTTCCTTTTAATTAGTTTTTAAATTGTAAATTTCCGTTATGACCATTCATTTGCAAAAAAAGAAAATCTTGAATTATAATAGCTTCTGTAATGCATTCTCTGCCTTCAATAATTAAATTACAAACTGACAAAAATTAATTGGGTTTTATAAGGGAACATCATAGAAAAAGTTTTTAAAATGTATAGAAGAAATAATGTGATGATGTTAAATTTTATCTTTGTAATTTAATTAGAAAATTTAAGAATTTCAGAATATTCTAACTGATCCATAGAAAACTCAGAATTTTACTTATTTTGATTTTCATATTCAGTATATTAAAGTATAAACCTCACCTGACAAGCTTCTTAATGCTTTTATTTTTATTTATTTATTTATTTTTGTCTTTTTTTAGAGCCACACCAGCAGCATATGGAGGTTCCCAGGCTAGGGGTCAAATGGGAGCTACAGCTGCTGGCCTACGCCACAGCTACAGCAATGCAGGAACTGAACCATGTCTGTGACCTACACCACAGATCATGGCAACGCAGGATCCTTAACCCACTGAGCAAGGCCAGGGATGGAACCTGCATCTTCAAGGATCCTAGTTTGTTAACCACTGAGCCATGACGGGAACTCTGAGAATTTTATGTTTAACTTATGTGGTAAATATGAATTTTATCAAATCACTTTTATGAAACATTTTGATAATTGACTAATAAATTAACACCCAAATTTTAACATTATAGAAGTTTCTTATTCATGTAATAGCCTGATTCTAGTGTTTATCATTCCCACATCAGTACCCTTCCCCCATCAAGTAATAAAAGACCCAGGATTCTTCCACTTAGGTCTCTTCACCTTGTAAGGTCTTGGATTTCATCTGTACGTACCTGAAAAGAGCATATGGAAGCACATCTACTTTGTAAATACCTTGAACTACAAGTGGTATAGTACTACCACACACATTCCCCAAGCGAAGCTAGCAACTCAGCCCACCAAGCTGCAAGTGGAGCTGGGAAATGCAGTCCCTAGCTGGGGAGCCACTTCCCAATACTATGGAAGGAAAGCCCACATTTTGGTGAGCATGTCTCATAGCTACCTCCCTAGCAATAATAATAAAAGTATTTTATTAATATTTGTTTACTTTGTTAAAGACATGTTTGATGTGCTTTATATATATAATTTATATATTATATATATAATTTAACAGCTCTATGATATAGTGAGTATTCTCATACCTATTTTACACATATGGAAATGGGCACAGAAAATGATCCAGAATATTTTTTATAAAATATTTTCTTAGACATTGAATCTTGGGAGTTCCAATAATGGCTCAGCAGTAATGAACACGACTAGTATCCATGAGGTTGCGGGTTTGATCCCTAGCCTTGCTCAGTGGGTTAAGGATCTGACATTGCTATGAGCTGTGGTGTAAGTTCCAGGTGCAGTTTGGATCCTGTGTTGTTGTGGCTGTGGCATAGGCCAGCAGCTGCAGCTCTGTTTCAACGCCTAGCCTGGGAACATCCACATGCCGCAGATGTGGCCCTAGAAAGCAAAAAAAAAAAAAAAAAAAGAAAGAAAGAAAAGAAAAAAGAAATTGAATCTTATTTAATCTAATTTTTGAACCTTAAATCTAATGTTTCATAGGACATCATAAATTTAATTTACATACAACATCAAAATGGAATGTATATATAAATATAAATATTACAATTTTATTTTAAAAAGTAATATTGATGTATCATGAAGCAACACCTCATGCTTTCATAATTTCATTTTTAAAATTTTCACACATGAAATTATCTCTGATTAGTAAATGTTTTCAAATGTTTTTAACTTACAAATACTAGAAATTCAATTTCTATATCATGTATTTCTATCATGTAAAGAGACAATTACCAAAGGCAATGAAAAGTCAATTTTGTCCATAGGCCAATATTTCTGATTTGGTAGTTTTAACCTAAGGACTTTGACAATTTTCATCACTTTGCTTTTGATTTGAGCAATTGGGAAAAGGCTTACTACCTACTTGATGACTGAGTAGCCTGCATTAGGCCATTAAAAAACATTATTTTGGAATGACTGAAAATTTTGCAAAAATGCTGAAGTTACATTTTATAAGACTGGTTAGAGAATATGTAACACACCCACGAATTAAAAATAAGAAATCATTATTTCTCTTTTCCACTTCTCACATTGTCATCTTTCATTCTATAATTGATCTTGCCAAATAATTAAACATCACTGTTTATAATGTTTTTCATTTTCTAGTGTTTAGAATCCATTAAGTTTGCATTTGGCTGCTTTCCACAGAGAGCACAACCTATGGGGGGTTTAATCGATGAAATTGTCCATTTTTCTCTTATAATAAGTTATCTGAGGGTGGTAGGTCAGATGGATAAAATAGCTTCATGATGTCATCAGTTCCTCAGACTCCTTTTTTCTTGTCTCCACTGTATGAAACATGGATGTTTCTGTCCTCATGGTTTCAAGTTGATCTTATATCTCTAGTCTGTTCCAGGCAGAAAACAAAGGAAAATGCAAATCGTTACTAAACCAAACTTGGGTTTGCTCACCTGTGCATACTAAAGCCAATCTACTGACACCAGGTTGTGGTGAAGCAAAATGCAGCATTTTTTTGCAGGGCACCAAGAAAGGAATCCAGGAAGTTCACATTGTGGCTTAGTGGTAACAAGCCCGACTAGTATCCATGAGGATGGGGGTTCAATCCCTGGCCTCGCTCAGTGGGTTAACGATCTGGCATTGCTGTGAGCTGTGGTGTAGGTCGCAGATGCAGCTTGGATCCTGTGTTGCTGTGGCTGTGCTGTAGGCCAGTGGCTACAGCTCTGATTCGACCCCTAGCCTGGGAACCTCCATATGCCACAGGTGCAGCCCTAAAAAATAAAGGAGTACAGAGCAGCTTAAAAACCTGAGCTCTCCAAAGGCTTATAGAGAAAGGTTTGTTAAGACAGGGTTAGGGTTAGTGAGGGGGGAGGTTTATGTGGCATGTGATCAGTTTGTGGACATGCTTCTAACTGGTTGGTGGTGAGGTAATTTGGGGCCAGCATCATCAACCTTCTTGGTCCAACAGGTCTAGGTTTACGTGCTTGTGGGCAGCATAGAGTTCATTTCTTCCGCCTGATGGGGGTTTCAGTATCTGCAAAACAGTTCGAAGAACATGGCTTAGAATATTATCTATAGTCCTTGAGATAGAACTGAAGGTTTTGACTTTGTTTAATGGCTAAAGTAGTATTATTTTGTTCTGCTTGACTGTTTTCCTTTTTTTCTTCATTTTCTCATTTCTCTGATTAAATTTATTCTTGACTGAAGTTCTTCTCCAGACAAAAGGCAGGTGGTGGTCTATTCTGGGACAGACCCATAGAGCCCTGCTGTTACAAAATGGAAAGGTGCTTTATCTTAGCAAGGTTTCCTTTTTTATGCAGGAAGGAATTCTTTTCCTTGGGTTTTATCCTTATCTAGTCTAGTACTTGGTCACATAGCCACTTCCAACTGTGAGGGAGTCTGTTTTTAGCTGGACGCATAATTCTCTTAAACAAAATCAGAGTCTCTGAAAAAGAAGCGAGCAAGTAGTAGTGGTGTATTTTGTTTCTTAAGAACCATATTTAACATTTTGACAATATCTTGTTAAATTTTATATTTAAAGACAACAGCATGCAACCAGATCTTCCTGAGTGAGAATAATTTATTATCTTGACTCCTTCCAGATGTTTGAGAGTATATTGCAAAGTTACCTTTGAATATGTTTTATGGTTTTCAGAAATAATTTATTGCCATTTTTTAAACTTTTCTGAAAAAGGTAACTTAACAAAGATAGAACTTAGATTCTATAAAATCTTTCTTTTTTTTTTTTTTTTTTGCTTTTTAGTGCAGCACCTGAGGTATATGGAAGTTCCCAGGTTAGGGGTCAAATCAGAGCTATATCCCCTGGCCTATGCCACAACCACAGCAACATGGGGTCCAAGCCACGTCTGCAACCTACGCCACACCTCTCAACAACCCTGGATCCTTAACCCACTGAGTGAGGCCAGGGATCAAACCTGTGTCCTCATGGATACTAGTTAGGTTCGTTACTGCTGAGCCATGACGGGAACTCCGATTCTATAAAATTTTAACGTTGATTTCTGAATAGGTTATTATGTCAGTCCAGAAATGGATCCTATTGCTTTAAAGAGTACTTTCAATTTTTATTAAAGTGTTTTGTATTTATATGTCTTAAGTTAGATGTTTTGAAGGACCTGCCATGTTCCGATTGCTGACATTCAATATGTACCCAAACGTTCACAATGTAGCAAATTAGTGTAAATAGAAAAGATACACATTATCTTCTAATTCTGTTTTATTGCCTTTTTAACCTGCTTTTTTCCTATTTTATTCTAGAAAATAATTTCAAGTTAGGTTTACATTTTATAAGATCACAAAGACAAAAGTATAGATTGTCCAATGAAAATCTGGAAACAATACTGAATGAAGATGTTGTAGGACTCTATGCTGAAATTTATAAAGAAGATACAGTTTTGAGATAATCTCTGTGTTTAGAGTATATGTCAAAATAAGCTTTGTCATCATTGTTGATTGTGGCCTAACTGCACATACATGTTCAGTCTAATTACTGTGTGTGTTTGAACTCATCTCAATTCTGCAGTCTTCATTTAGACTTATATTTGTTCAAGAAGACTTCCTTGATTAAATATAAAAAGTAAAACCAGAAATGAGAATTTTTTTCGTCAATAAGAAGTAGTGCTTCATTTATGGCTTATTCATTGGAAATTATTTCTTTCTTAAAAATATACAAATTGGCATTAACTAGAAACAGGTAAAGACTCAAAAAAATTGTAATTATTTTTAATTCCTGTTTAATTAGTCTTAAGTAGTAGGAGAATTGTGTTTTCAGTGACTAACCACCTGTTTTTAGGTTCAATTCTTTATAGATGCTTTCAAAAATGTTTCCATATAACTAATATTTACATATTCCTTGTTAGCCTGGGTAAGAACTATCTTAGAACTATAACAAAATTTCAAATTTGGTCATTTTAGTCAACTTAAATTCTCCCTGGTTTCCACTGAGTATTATTACTGTGTATTGCCCAACATTTAAACAGACTAAAAGTTGTTCTTTGTAGTGGTCATTAGTTATCCTACATGATTTCACATGGACAATAATAGAAGGATAATAATATCATTTATTGAGTTTTTTCGGTATGTCGTCTTGTGTTACGTACTTCACATAAATTATCCCATTTAATTTTCACAGTAGTTCCAATTTAATAAGTACCATTATTAAACCCATTTTCCAGAAAAAGAAACCAAGACTGAGAGCACTAAAACAAGCCTGACCAAGACCACAGCTTACAAGAAGCAGAATCAGGATTTAAATCAGGATCAGGATTTAAATATAAGGGGGAAAAAACCTATAAAGTTCACATTTAATCAATCTAATTTAATAATAAAATCCATAAGAGATCAGGAGAGGTGAGTGATGAGCAATGGGACTAATTATTTTGAAATCATTTCTATCTGTTGATGTATGCACTGAATTATTAAAGTTTTCCTCAATCCTAAATTTAAAAAAAAAAGATCTAAATGAAATGATTATGACAGGAAAAAGGATGCTTTGTTTTTGAATCATGAAGACAAGCCAGATACTGCTATCTGCAGTGATATCAGATTTTAATCAGAGTTTACACTAAGGTATTTGAATTCTAAGAAAGATCAGGGAAATGTGCATAATAGAAACTGTTCAGCAAGTATGAATGTATATTCTTATAGATCAATACCTTTTCCTAATCAGGTGACTTGAGGGTACTCTGGATTCTAGAGGCAGAGTAGGACAAGAGGGAAAAGAAGTAGCATAGAGATGATCTGTAGGAATTCCACAAGCTAAAGAGAAGTTGTTCTATTTGCTGATTCTCAGAGTCCAGTTATCTGTGCACCAGATTCTAAGACTAGTTCTAAGACAGACTGTCTTGGTCTAGCCTTGGACCCTATGATGTTTGCAAGTGCTGTAAGGGAACAGGGGCTGCTTCAGCATCCTTGATCTTAGGTAGGCAGCTTGAGCTGGTACTGAGGCAGCTCTTATAACTTTTGTCTGTAGACCTTAGTCTGGGGAAACATTTAATTTTGTAGATGTTTGGATTGTTTTTGATATTACTGAAAGAGTAGAAAAGAAAAGGCTCGGTTCCTTGAGTCCTTTGCCCAGACTAAAAACTAGGACATTAAACTCAGTCCCCTTTTGACTTAACTTCTCATCTCTGAGTTCTATTCCTCTAAATTGGAATTTACCACCCCAAGAATATCACAGCATGAAATATGAAACAGATTTACTGCAGAAGGATTAAATATTGAGCTCACATTTTCTAGGTGTTGAAAAATAAAGAGGAAGACTATCGAGGATTCAAGGTAAATATTTTTCAATGGGATTTAAAGTTTGTATTTCTTTTTACTTTTAAGTAATTTGAAAGGAATTTAAATAGAAAAAAAAGCAACTAGGACAAAAGTTCACCTTAGAGCAAGAACTGAGAAGAAAAAATTTTTGAATCCTATATTGGATATGGCTGGGTTACTTGGAGACTCCAGTTTCTGTTGAGTTAAAGACTTAACTAATAAGGAATAATTAAATATATTTAAATTTGAGTTCATTTAATAATTAAGTTTATTTAATTTTGTTTTTCATAAGTGTCTATATTTTGCTTAGGTGGTCAGGATAATTGAGTGCAGTCATGGTTACACTGTACAATAAAATAGCCATTAGCCACATATGGCATTTGTTTGAATTTTAACCAAAGTTAATTAATTTGAAAATTTTATGAAAATACACTCAATATCATTAATCATCAGGGGAAATGCAAATCAGTACCACAATGAGATATCACCTAATATCTGTTGGAATAGCTATCACTAAAAAGACAATAAATAGCAAGTATTGGCAAGGATGGGGAGAGAAGGGAACTCTCATGCACTGTTACTGGGAATGTAAATTTGTGCAGCTACTGTAGAAAACAGTATGAAGGTTCCTCAAAAAAATTAAAAATAGAAAATATCATATGATTAATAATTCCTCTCTTATTTATCCAAAATAAACAAAAACACTAAATAAGAAAGATATGTACTCCCATATTCATTGCAGCATTATTTACAACAGCCAAGAGATGGAAGCAACCTAGGAATCTATTGATGGATGAATGAATAAAGGAGATGTGACATATATACACAATGGAATATCATACAGCCTTGAAAAGAATGAAATCTTGCTATTTGCAACAACATGGTTGAGCCTTGAGAGCATGACACTAAATGAAATGTCAGACAAAGAAAAATGAATACTACCCAATCTTTTTTTTTATTATAGTTGATTTACAATGTTGTATTAGTTTCAGGTGTATAGCAAATTGATTCAAATAGCTATAAGATAGATAGATAGATAGATAGATAGATAGATAGATAGATAGATAGATAGATAGATAGATTCTTTTTAGCTTCTTTTCCATTATAGGTTATTACAAGATTGAATATAATTCCTTGTGCAATACAATAGGCCCTTGTTGTTTATTTATTTTAAATATAGTAGTGATTTATTTTATATGTGGAATCTTAGAAAGACAGAAATAAGCTCATATTATAGATACAGAACAGATTGTTAGTTGCCAGAGGCAGTGTGTAGGGGCTGGGGACAGTGGGAGAAATTGATGATGGGAGTCCAAAAAAATAAATCCTCATGAACATTAGCCAGCTTTTACGTGTTAACCAACCATATGTGGCTAGTGGCTGTCTTATTGGACAACCAAAGGAGACCATTTCCTTCCTTACTGAAAGTCCGGTTGCACTGGTATAGTGAAAACAGCATAGGTTCCAGATTAAGATCAACCTTGGTTTATATCTTCAGTTATGACACTTACTTGGAAGTTGATTTATTTATCTGAGACACAATTTCAATTTTCCTTTTGCTTTTTAGGGCCTATCTGCATCATATGGAAGTTCCTGGAGCTGCAGCTGCCAGCCTACACCACAGCCACAGCAATGGGGAAGGAGCAGTGTCTGCGACTGACACCACAGCTCACAGAAATGCCAGTTCCTTAACCTGCTGAGAGAGACCAGGGATTGAACCTGCATCCTCATGGATGCTAGTCAGGTTTGTTACCACTACGCTATGATGGGAACTCCCCCTCAATTTTTAACATGGAAATAATACTTTCTGCTTCTTGCCACTGTTTTTAAGATTAAGTGTTGTGTCTTAGTCAAGAAAGCCCAGTTTAGGGAGGCAATATTTAAAAGAGACTTCAAAGCATGGGCTCTGGAATCAGAAGAGCCTGGGTATGAATTCAAATTCTGCTGCTTACTAGCTGTGTGATATGGCAAACTACTAAATTTTCTAAACATCACTTTCTTTAAATCAGGCTAATAGAGGTGTTGTAAGAATTAGAGGATTATCTGAGAAAGTACAAGTACCATACTTTGTGTAGTATATGGTAAATATTTAAAAATGCAAGCTAATAAGTATCAAAATGTTAGTTACCTATCATACCCAAAGCAAATTCATATGCTATAAAAATTCCATAAATTCCATAAACCAAAATATAAAAACTATAAAATGCTGCTGTGTGCATAAGTAACAATAAGAGTTGTCACCTCTGTTATTGAGTGAGCTACTCTATTAATTCAATTCAGCTGTTACTAAAATAAGATCTTTTTCTCAATATTTTCATCATCAGTGTTTTAAATACTGCTTTTCATTTCATAAATTGCTTTTACCTAAATGAGGAGAAATTGATAAGTAACCATTAAATTGATGTTAATAAAATAGGATTTCTTTGCTGTAATTTCACTTTTAAGTAAATACGCTTTCCTTTTGCCATATATTAAGGCATCTTAACAGATAGTGGACAGTTTCCATACCACATCTACATTTTGAAATCGGACTTGACTATAGGTTTCATGACCACAAGAGTCAAATTTTGAAATGATGTAAGAATGGGATGATTTTATTTTTAGACACTTCCACGCACTCACATTAAATTTACTCTACAGAAAGACCTTCAGTGGCCTTAAATTCTGTTTGGGGCTTGAAACTTTAAAAGAAAGATTTCCAGGCATTAGTTGGTTTGTGGTTTTACCACCAAGATTTATATGTAATGATTCTTTAAAGATAGCAATTAAACTTTATACTGTGTGCTTTGATATCTCCTTTTAATCTATAAACTTTTTATAACATATAAACTTTATTAACCATACGTTTGTGTGCACACATGCATGGGTGCATGCAAACACACCCATAGCTTGGAGCAATAAACTGTAAGAAATTTAAGGTAAAGAAATAAGTGAATATCTGTTTAGTAAAAATTATATGGTTTATGTAGAAAGAATATTTCAAATGGAAGACAAAAGCTACTTTAAATAGTGTTACTAGAAAATATGTGCAAAGCATTTGGTAATGTATAATTATTTAAAGTACTATTTTTAAAACTTTAGTGTTTTTTCAGAAAAGGAAAAAAATCTGTGGTGTTAGCAATTCACAATCATAGTTTCTAGCTTGACTGTGAGAGAAATAACTACGACCAATACAATAATAAGTTGTCTTAGCTTAAAATGTCTAGAACACCCATGTTAAACCTCCTCAAGAAAATGTTGAGATATTTCCTTAAATAAAAGATTACTGCTGCAGTAAAAACCAACTTAAAGGTTTCCAGGACTACTATTTTAGTACTGAAAGTATATATTATTAAGTTAGATAAACTTCATCTTTATCCAGTCTTTGGCCATTTTATGTATTGCATGTCATCTTTGAGTAGGGAAAAGCACACATTTTTAACAAGTGCTTGTGCTCATCGTTCCTAGATCATATTTTTAAAATCCTGTTCTTATCACTTTGTCAGGAAATGAAGCATTCTTAAAAGGCAAAGGAGGAAAACGTCATAAAATTTCATTTGGGGGCTGCCTTTAAAAAAAAAAAAAAAGACATAGAAGAACTCCAAAAGAAAAACATGAAATACTTAAGAAAATATTTACACTTGATATACTAAAGCTACATAGAAAAAAGAGAAAGGAATGAAATAATTCATTAAATATATCTATTGAACATCATTTTTACCAAAGCCCTGATGTTAATCACTGGTGTCTGTACAATGATAAATAAGAGTCTCTGGATGTAAAAAGGTAATCTGGGAAAGGAAAGCAGAATCTGTGCTTGAAGGACAAGAGGCAATAAGGGGAGAGTATTATGGATAATGTCCTGGAAGTGTTAACATAAGGCATGTACTGGGTACACAAACTATTTCAGCTTGATTGGAATAAAAGATGTTAAAAAGAGAATTTCAAGTTAATTGAAAAAAATGTTCATTGATCCAAGACCATAGAGAACCTACATGCTGAATACTACACTGAATAGAGAGTTAAGGAGTTCCTGTTGTGGCTCAGAGGTTAACGAACCTGACTAGTATCCATGAAGACGCGGGTTCGATCCCTGGCCTTGCTCAGCAGGTTAAGACGGGCATTACTGTGGCTGTGGTGTAGGCCAGCAGATACATTTCCAATTTGACCTCTAGCCTGGGAAACTCCAGAGTCTGCGAGTGTGGCCTTAAAAATACAAATAAATAAATAAAAATTGTAAAAGAACAGTATTTTTTAAAAAAATGGGAATCCTAACATCATTTCAATCACAGAAGCAACAAGAACAAACAGTGATTTGGGAAGACTGGGAGAGAAATTGAGGAAAGAAGAGATTCGATGGGAACCCAGTTGGGTGATTTTGCAATAGCCCAGAGACAGGGTGGCATGAAACTTCATCAGGAAATGGCAGTAATGGCATCAAGGGGGGCTATGGGAAATGTGCTCTGGAGGAAGAATCAGTGTTACCTGGCAGACAATTTGATGTAGGGAGCAAAAGAGAGGGAAACCAACAAAGTCTGAACATCTGGGCCTGGAGACGATATGGTGGTGATACCAATAAAATGAGGGAATTTAGAAATGTGCTTTAAGGTGAATTGAGGTGTTGAAATAATGAGTGTAATTTTTATTAATATTTTTAGCAAATATTTATTTATTGATATCCTCTAAAGTGCCAGAAACCAAGCTAAGTGCTGGGGATAAAATACTGAACACAAACAGATTATATTCTATTGAGGAAGACAGCAGGGCTGTTTGATAATACAAACAAATATAAACTTAAAAGCATAACAAATGTGACAAGTGCTGTGAAGGGGAGCTACCTAGTGACACTGGAGGCCACAGTTAAAGGAGTGCTTTCTTGCTTCAAGGGAGAGGGTGCTTCTCTCACTAGAATGACTCTTAACCTGAAATCTATAGATAGATGATGGGAGCCAAATAGAAAAAGAAGGCAACAAAGGGCCTTCTACAGTTTAGCGTGTGTGTGTACGTGTACGCTCGTGTGTGTGTGTGTGCATGTGTGGGCACGCGCGCTTTAAAAACAACCACTATCATCTCATTGTTATAACACCTTTGGAGAGAAGGAGGGTGGCATGTGTGAGAAATGGGAAGATGGCCATGCTGCTGAAGAAGAGACAGTGAGCAAGTGGGAGGCGTGATCTTGGACAAGACATGCAAGAAAAATCTCATCCACACAGATCCTTGGAGTTTGTGTTAAAGGGTCTCTTACCCTCAGAGCAGTAGGGTGACACTGAAAATGTTTAAGCATGGAAGTACCATAATCAAGGGATAAGGTGTAACATAGACTAGTGCGGGGGTAAGAGACGGGGAGAAGTGAAATATCTAAGAAATATTTCTGAGGTAAAGGGGATAGAATTTTATGATGGATCTTCACTAGGGAGAAGGAAGGGTTGCAGTCAGTTCTCTGTTTTTGTATTACCCAAAGGGAGAGATGAGACGGGCCTCAGTGGAAAAGGCCACATAAGAGGAAGAAAGTATGGGCTGAATTTTGTATATACACAATCTAAGGCACCAAGAGGATTTCCAAATAGATATATTTGCAGCTAATAAAATTGAAGAATAAATGTTCCTGAAATAGGTGAAAAATGCAGGTAGAGACTGGAAGATCACTATCAGGGAAGCAATAGTTTAAGCCATCAGAATAAACAAAATCCTAAAATAGGTTACAGAATGAGATGAGGGAGACCAAAGACAGAACTTTAACAAATATTCATATGAGGAAGAAAAACGAAGCTGTCTCTGAGAAGGTGGCAGGGAAGGAATAATCATAGGAGCAGAATCTAAATAATGAAACACCACAAAGTTTCATGAGGACATAATTACCCACACTGTTGATGTATAATCCTTGTTATTCATTTAATGATATGAACATCATCAAAATGTGTAAACATTGCCTTTGCTTGTCTTTCAGACACCCTTTCCTCACCACTCCAATACACACACACCCCCCCCACACACACACTCACACACACCCCCTACTCCCCTGATGTGTTAGGTAAGTATGAATAAATGGTTGTGAAATATGGCTTATATTCCTCAATAACACAACTGTTTTCAGACCAACAGATTATTACCATACTGAGATCTAAAAAATATTAGAAGATAGGGAAAAATTATCTCTAGCCTTACATATCAAGAGACTATAGCTATTGTTTGAGCTTAACTTAATGAGATATTGTGGCATGGGGCCAATTTCATTCAACAATGGACGGTATCAGCGTGTAACAACAAAGTCACAGGCTTACATGAAACCTATAAAAGGATATTTGCTGTATTGTTTGTGCCCTTGGAATGCTCCTTCCTTTCCTGTTTTGTTGCTGCCATAGGATGTAAGCTCAAATTTACTGTCATTGTTGTCATCTGGCCAATGAATATCATGAAATGTAGTAGGCACTTAACCTTGTGAGAGTCCATGAGAGCAGGCAGTCTGAAATCTGACTCCTCTAAGGAGGTCAGCAGGTTGGCTGAATGTTCTTGGAATACAAATGGGACAGTGAGGTTTGTCTTTTTTCCCTCCAAGTGAAATGTACCCTTCAGAACTGCTTTCCATTTCATACCAAAATTATGGCTTTAAAGAAATCAAACCTGCCTTACCACAAATTTTTAAAATTTACCTACAGATTTAGGTAGCATCCCTAAATTCCATAAAAATTTCCCTGAAAACAAAATATCTGTTTTCATTGGAAATAAACCCGAGGCTGGTTTTCTAAACCTTAGCACTATTGCATTTTGAACCAGATCATTCTCTGTTGTGGGGCCTTGTCCTGTGCTTTGTAGGATATCTAGCAAAATCCCTGGTTTCTGTCACCTAGATGTTAATGATACCCCTTCCCTAAGTTGTGATAATTAAAAATAGCTGCAGATATTGCCATAGTTTCACTCCATCCCCAACCCGCAGCAGGTCACTTCAGGTTGAAAACCACTGGCCTAAGAGAAGTGCCTTAATGTAAAGCAAAAATAAATAGAACTTGAAATATATATGCTGCAGAAACAATTTAAATTTCCCTTTGTCTTTCTGTCATTACAAGGTATAATTGTCCCTAAAAGGATAATATAAACTTTTAAATAGTAAAATTGTCTATTGATAGTATTAATTTCTTAATCTTTCCTAGCCTAATGAAAAATTAGGTAAACACTCTGAGGCAATATTTTGGCTTTTCCGTAGTGTTTTAAATGTTACATACAAGTTTCACTCATTCATTTAATATTTGCCAGGCTCGCTTTCTGCTCTAGCGGTTAGGGGTTACGAAAGAAACAATGAGATAAGAAAGTGTGCTGCTGTTCTCAGAGTTTAAATTCAAGTGAGCGGAAACACAGTGCACAAACAAAAAGCAGGGAATCCAAACAGTTTGATGTAATTGAACAGGCACTGGTAAACTATGTTAACCTGTTTTTGCAAATAAAGTTGTGTGGGAACCTAGCCTCACTCATTTATTTACATATTGTCTGTGGCTGCTTTCTTGCTGCAACAC
This sequence comes from Sus scrofa, assembly GCF_054392235.1. Classification (NCBI taxonomy): domain Eukaryota; kingdom Metazoa; phylum Chordata; class Mammalia; order Artiodactyla; family Suidae; genus Sus; species Sus scrofa. The sequence goes on from NC_139395.1 coordinate 168,190,303, forward strand.
CAACCAGTCAATTAGTTGTAACAGAGAACATATGGCTGGCAAAGTCTAAAACATTTACTATCTGGTCCTTTACAGAAAAAAATTTGCAGACTCCTGTAATAGTGTGAGATAGTGTGGCCATTTTTGATGAAATACTTGGAGAACAGTTGTGATATTGAAATTAATAAGGAACACATATTTGGTCTTTGCCCTGTCTTGGCAAACAGCTCCCAAAGCTCTTGGAATTCCCTAAAAGATAAGAAAAATAAAGGTGTCGTTTATTATTCAGAACAAGCCCCTTTCAACCACACCATATTTATGTTTTTGGAAAGTCCCAGAAGATGGGGGCTGATTGCCAAGGGAACCAACCATGTGATTAGAGGTGATTAGGAGTGATTAGATCAGCTTCACCCCATACCCTCTCTCACCTCTTAAGTGGGGAGAGGAGATACAGAGTAACTTAGTCACCAGTGGCCAATGGTTTAGTCAGCCATGCCTATATAAGGACACCTCCATTTAAAACCCCAAAAGGATGAAGTTCTGAGAGCTCTGGGTTGGTAAAAAAGTTTAGCGTCCCCTCCCAACCACCCCCAGACTCCACAAGACAGAAGCTTCTATGCTCTCAACCTAACTTTATATATTTCTTCGTCTGAATGTTCATTCATATCCTATAATATCCTCTGTAATAATAAATGGGTAATCTAATCAGGAAACAGTTTTCTCGAGTTCTATGAGCTGCTCAAGGAAATTAATTAAACCTGAGGAGGGGGGTCATGGGAACCACTGATATATAGCCAGTCAGAAACACAGATATCAACCTAGACTTGTGATTGGTGTCTGAGGTGGGGGCAGTCTAATGAGACTGGGCCTCTAACCTGTGGGATGTGATGCTAACTCCAGGTATATGGTATCTGAACTGAATTCAATTTTAGAACAACCAGTTGGTGTCCATCACAGTTGAAGAATTGCTTGATGTAGGGGAAGACTCCTACACACTTAGAGTACAGAAGTACTGAGTGAACAGTAGAGAAATAAGAGAAGAGTTTTTCCTAGACAACATTCTGCATAGGTGACATTTAAGCTGGTAGCTGACTAGATGGAATCTGTTCTGAGAAGATGAAGGGAAAGAAGAAGCAAAAGGAGAAACTGGAACAAAGTCCCTAAGGCAAGAATGAGTATGGGTGAGGGATGGGAATGGTCTAAGTTGAAATCTGAAATACTGAGAGCCCAATTAAGTAGGCCTTGTAGATGATACTAGAGAGAAAGCCTTTTACTCCAAGTGAGAAGGGAACTTGAATGAGATAGGAGAGTTTTGTGTGATATGAACTAAGTTATATTTTAACAGGATGTTCTGGCTGTTCTGCTGAAGACAGGACATAGGAAATAAGTGAGATCAATTATGATTCTCATACTCAAGCCAAGTGACGAGAGTTTCTTGGGCTGGGTTGGTAATAGCAGAGATTGAGAGAGAGGATAAATGTGGAATGAGTTTTGAAAGTAGAATTTACATGATTTGCCAATAATGTGGATTCTAAAGATAAAGAAAGTCAAGAATAGGAAGTTTCCATTGTGGCTCAGCAATAAAGAATCTGACTAGTATCCATGAGGATGTGGGTTCAATCCCTGGCCTTGCTCAGTGGGTTAAGGACCCGGCGTTGCCATGAGCTGTAGTGTAGGTGGCAGACATAGCTCTGATCCGGGGTTGCTGTGGCTGTGGTGTAGGCCGGCAGCTATAGCTCCAATTCTGAGCCTGAGAACTTCCATATGCCAAAAAGTGCAGCCCTAAAAAGCCAAAAAAAAAAAAAAAAAAGAAGAAGAAGAAGAAGAATGTCAAGAATAATATCTAGATTTTTGTCCTAAGTATTTGCATGAATTGTAATTCTGTTTATTAATAGAGTAGGGGACTCAGGGGTGGAAGTATAACCCAGGACCAGGAGGACACTATAGGGCCTTCCCTGGACAGACCACTCCCCCACATCCTATGCTCTAGCTCCTCTCTGAAGTACTTAGATAATAGTATCTGATGCATATTTCCTGGATTTTTCAGAGCTAAACCCACTACTAAACGAAAGAAGCAAGTAGCCCCTTAGACCTTCTGGCATCTAAGGATTAATCACTATCAACCAATTAGAGAATTGTGCATGAGCTGATCACACACCCTATGATTACTAGAAGTTCATTTTGGAGTTTATTAAATATTCACGTGGAAATATCAAACACATATTTGGACATACAAGTCTGATGTTGCAGGGATAGGTCAGATTTGGAGGTAGATATTTAGGAAGGACTTACTGATGGTCCATGAAATTAGGCGAGGTCATTTAAAGAGGTGTTGTAGATAGAAAAGAGCAGGAGGTAAATATAGGGTAGGACCCTAGTCGGTCCACATTAGAACTCAACTACAAGAGAATGATGCAGCAATAGACAAGGAGTAGCTGGTCAAGTAGAAGAAAAACTAAGAAAGTTGTTGTCTTGGAATTGTCACTCAGTGAACAAAATACTCCATAATCTTGTAAGACCAACTATTTAGGTTTCTACTTTATAAAAAATTGAAATGTTAATGTGACTGGGTGACGGACTAGTACAAAGGCAGAGTGAGGGCTAAACTCAGATCTTATTTATATTAACCTATAGTGTTCTTATAACCACAGCATATCTGAGGAAACGCTTGGTTTTTACCTATTTAACATCTAGACAACCCCATGCCATTCTCACTCCATGCAACAGAGAAGACTCCCATTCAGTTCTTCTATCTTCTGGCTCCAGGAACTGTTTTGGAATAGATTCTTGTTACAGGCCAAGCTAATCATAGCCTTGTCTGGAAGCTTCCTCAAACTAATTGGGCAAGAGAAACTCTTTTCACAGGGATACTAAGCTGTGAGAATGAGGAAAGTTTAGAATTGCCAGTGGCTAACTTGGTCCCACACAGGGAGAACTTTCTTATAAATAGGGCCAACTCAGGGAGGCAACACAATAGATGTTTGAGCCACTGGAAACTAGTTGGGCCTGAGCCCAAAGTACCACCTGCATTACTCCCTTCCCTCCTAATTTTAAACTGGTTTGAATTTGTTTTTACTACTTGAAACCAAAGAACTTTTGAATACAGTACTTTTCCTTGTTTCCTTTGTGTACCAGCATACCTCCATTTGTACATAAAAGATGCTCAATAAATATTCATTAAATAAAATTAAAATGTCAATGTTATTATCATCTTGATTTAAAATTAAGCAATCAGTTTAGTTACTGAACATAGAGAAATTGAATTTAAAAGCTTTTCTTTCCATTATTACTCAAAATCATTCAATTATGTGAGAGAAATAGCTTCAATCAAAATTGCTGGTCTATTTAAAATATCACTTTAAGAAAGGAAGAATTTAGCTTTTTAAAAAAATGTAAGATTGAAGCATAGGTGTCTGGGTTTCTTTCTGGATTCTCCATTCTGTTCCATTGGTCTGTCTGTTTTGGTACCCATACCACACTGTCTTGATGACTGTGGTTTTGTAATATTGCCTAAAGTCTGGAAGAGTTATGCCTCCTGCTTGGTTTTTGTTTCTCAGAATTGCTTTGGCAATTCTGGGTTTTTTATGGTTCCATATAAAGTTTTGGATGGTTTGTTCTAGTTCTGTGAAAAATGTCATGGGTAATTTGATAGGGATTACATTCAATCTGTAGATTGCTTTGTGTAGTATGGCCATTTTTACAATATTAATTTTTCCAATCCAGGAACATATATCTTTTCATTTCTTTACATCTTCTTTAATTTTCTTGAATAATGTTTTATAGTTCTCAGCATAGAAGTCTTTTACATCCTTGGTCAGGTATATTCCCAGGTATATGATTTTTGGGGGGTAATTTTAAAAGGTATTGTATTTCCGACTCTCATACTGAGTGAAGTAAGTCAGAAAGAGCAAGACAAATACCATATGATATCACATATCTGGAGTCTAGTGTGTGGCACAGATGAACCTTTCCACAGAAAAGAAAAATCATGGACTTGGAGAATAGACTTGTGGTTGCCGGGGAGGAGGGGGAGGGAATGGGATAGATTGGGAGCTTGGCGTTGAAAGATGCAGATTATTGCCTTTGTAATGGATTGGCAATGAGATCCTGCTGTGTAGCACTGGGAGATATATCTAGTCACTTATGATGGAGCATGATAATGTGAGGGAAAGGAATGTATACATGTACATATAACTGGGTCACCATGCTGTACCACAGAATTAAAAAATAATGTATTGGGGAAATAAAAAAATAAAAATTTAAAATTAAAAAATTTAAGACCACTCACTTTTTTTTCTACTCCCCTTATATATTATAGTTCGATGGATAGACAAATATTTGGGGGCAATATTTTCTGATGATTTCATTTGCCTATCTACCTAGTCTTTAAACATGCAGTATCAAATTAACCTTCTTTCTTATCCTTTTTGTCCCTTGATGTCCAACTTGATGCAGTATCAAATTAACCTTCTTTCTTATCCTTTTTGTCCCTTGATGTCCAACTTGATAAATTGGTCCTTACCATAAGTGTTTAGTATAGTGCCTTTTGTATCCCTAAGTTGCAAATAAACATATAAACTTTTTAATTTCATGATCTACGACTAATAATAACATTATTGACATAATCAGTGCTACCAATATTATTGTACCCAGTTGTTTACCTGAAAATTCTGCTTCTGTAAGCCTGTATTGATATATTTTGTAAATGAAAGTAGAACATAGTCCTCCATTGTTTGGAGAATGGAATAGGATTTTCAGCCATTCATTTCATTTAATCAGAAAGAAAAATCTAACTTCTGTATCCAAGGGTAATTATGGTGTCCATTGTCTTGGTATTATATTTTTTCCCTTTTTTCCCTTCTGAAATTATAGATACTGCTTCTTTTTTTTATTAACAAAGGGAAAGAAATTGACTTTATGAGTAGGTGTCCATCTCCAGGGCCTATTAATATTCTGATTTTACCTACCACTGTCTCTATATTTGTAATGTGTTTATATCAGAAACTATAAATTAATCTGATTTCTGGCTATGAAGAGTGTGTGTTTTTTTGGGGAGGGAGTTCCATTGATGTCCAAGAACCTCTAACCGCTTCAGTTAACTGCAGTCATGCATAGTGCAGTCCCTCCATAGCTATCTTTTTTGTTCCATCAAAAGTTATTCATTCAAGCTCTATTCACACTTTCTGGCCTAATCTGATCCAGCTTTGTTTTTAACATGTCAGGTTATTAATTAAAGTTACCCTGATATATCAACGTTTCCTCCAACCTCAGCACCCATCCCTAGGTTTTTCACTATTTGGAAAAGCTAGCATTTATTAAATACTTATTTTCATGCCTTGTGCTTTAATGATTGTGCTTAACTCTTTTTCTATTTTTAATGTGGATTTTATGATACAAACATCATTAAGGCTTCTTTGGAATTCATCCCACTCATTCCATTTCAGACTTCAAGTAAACATTTTTGCTTCCACAGTGATAGGCTTCCCTAACTAGTTAAGCATTGCATATTACCAGCTGCTATGTATGAAAAAACACAAACCTAAAATACATATACAGAATAAGAATATGCTCCTCAAATCCTGATTCAGCATGCATTTTTTTGTGTTATGTATGGAGTTATTGTAAACTTTATTCTTCTCTTGAATTTCTATTCTTTATTAAAGCTTAAGCTCTGAAGAGACCTCAAAGAAAATGTTAAGGCATTCCTAATAGACTTACTCATTTCAGGCCTTAGCTAAATGTCATCTGATGTATTGTGTCACATAAATGTTAGATTTCATCAGAAAAATTATCTATAGAGTGGATTTGAAGCCTTTTCCTTCAATCCTGGTAGAGGGATCCTTTAAGGTATACTTGAAAAACTTTCTGAAAGACAGTCTCTTCAGCAAATGGTGCTGGGAAAGCTGGACAGCCAATGTAAATCAGTAAAGTTAGAATATTCCCTCATTCTACACACAAAAATAAACTCGACATGGCTTAAAGACTTAAATATAAGACATGACACCATAAAACTCCTAGAAGAGAACATAGGCAAAACTTTCTCTGAGATAATTTGTACCAGTGTTTTCTTAGGTCAGTCTCCCAAGGCAATAGAAATAAAAGCAAAATAAACAAATGGACTAATAAAACTTATAAGCTTTTGCAAAGAAAAGGAAACTATTAACAAAATGAAAAGACAACCTACACAGTGAGAAAAAATGTTTGCAAATGATGTGACCAACAAGGGATTAATTTCCAAAATATACAGTTCATACAACTCAATGACAAAAAACCAAATAACTCAATCAAAAAACAAGGAGAAGGCCTAAACAGACATTTCTCCAAAGAAGATATACAGATGCCCAATAGGTACATGAAAAGATGCTCAACATCACTAATTATTAGAGAAATGCAAATTAAAACCACAATGAGGTAATACCTTCTACTGGTCAGAATGGCCATCATTAAAAGTCTACAAATTAAAAAGTCTAGAAATAGCAAATGCTGGAGAGGGTGTAGAGAAAAGGGGACCCTTCTACACTGTTTGTAAGAATGTAAATTGGTGCAGCCAGTATGGAAAACAGTATGGAGTTTCCTTAAAAACTAAAAATAGAGTTGCCATATAATCTAGCAAGTAAGAGATATTTTACCTGTTTACGTATATTTATTATCCTAAGAGATAATAAAATGAAGTATGGCAAGAGAATAAATACTGAAAACTGAAAGGATTAAAAAAAGAACTTGAAGACCAGTTTAAGAAACTTGAGGATCAGTTTAAGGTCTTTTATCCTAAAGAACAGAAGGTTCCAGGGACTCTATATTATCAAATTAATATACTGTGAAGAACTTTCAACCAAAAGGAAACTTGCATTTTTCTCTATGGTCCCAAGTGGCAGAACTGAGGTCACTGAAGTATCACAGGGTACATCAATGTTGTCCCTGTGTAAGGACAAGCTTTGTTCTCTCATTTAGAAGTGTCTATGGGAATGGAATCCCCCTTTAGTATGTTAAACCGAAGGCTATTCTATCACTAAATAGGGTTGTGGATTTGGAGTTGAAGCCCTGAATCTTCTTAATCCAGGTCTTCTATCATAAGATGTTTCTCCATCTATCAAAACTTGTGATTACTTAGCCAGATATTGTTAGATATTGCAGAAGAAGACAGTGAACCTATATGAAAAGAGGTTCCTTATGACCTAATATAACCTCAAGCTCAGGTGTATAATAGTGAACTCATTTTAATCCCAAGTCTGTTCCCCTTCCTGATTTCTCTATTTTTATCAAACACATATATGAGCAGATATTTTATTTTTACTTCTCCTTAAAATCATATTCAATTACAGCCAAAGGTCATGATCCTTCTAACCTTCTTTTAATTTCTTCCTTTTGCTAGAGCTACCACACTATACCAGACTCCATACTGGTCACATCCAAATCAGGTCAACAGCCTCCTAACAAGAGCCTTGCTAGGAGTCTCAATTCACAGTCATGTCAAATACTGATTTTATTTTATCTTTACCCTCTTCAGTAACCTTTAAGATTCCTTTTGACTACAGAATTAGTTCAAACTTCCAATTATATCATTTAAAATTTCCATAATGTAGTTTTTGCTATCTGTTGAATTTTGTCACTTTCACTGTGAAATTTCTGACACAGGAGTTGATGCTTTTCTTTCTCTTGAACACAGAGATTTGATTATTTGTTTTGCCTCCCATGTGCGCTCCATTCCCCAGCCTTTAATTCTCATTTTCCAACTTGTTATGTTCTTCCTTCAGTATCCTGGAAGTTCTGGCTTACTTTCCCTATAAGGCATTCCCTTACTTCTCTTGCCCAAGTTAAAATCCATTTTTTCTTATTTATTTATTTATTTTTTATTTTATTTATTTCTTTATTTTTTTGCCACACTGTGGTATGTGGAAGTTCCTGGGCCAAACCTGTGCCAGAGCAGCAACCCGAGATACAGCAGTGACAAGACTGGATCCTTATCCCACTGTGCTACCAGGGAACTCTTTTTCTTTTATAGTAGCACTGTAAAAAATATATTTATATATATATTTATATAAAATATTTGTTGAATTACCTGGTTGCAACCAATTTACAATGTGTATGAGAAAAACTCCATGATGTAGCCTTGTTCATTTTCTACCAATAAAGTGGCTTATTTGTGCATACTGTAATCTGAATTCCATAACATTTATTTCCTGCAACACTAGAGTCTAAAAATACATGTAACAATTCTCTGACAATATCCACAGGTAGGAGAAAATGCTTCCATCAGATGCATGATGGCTAAGAGGCCCAGAATTTAGAAAAGAAACTTGCTTGAAAGCTGAATGAGACATCTCAATGTGTTATTTTTAGCTCTGCCAAGGAATAGCTAATTTCATGCAAGAATTACCTTATACCTGACCCAGAGCAAAGACTCACTGGGTACTTTTTATATACATTGATGCAGCAGTAGAATTGTTTAATGTTTTAAAAACCAGTAAGTAAAGAAGAACATGAGAAAAAGAAAAGAGACTTAAAGACTGAAAAATTTTGCTTTCCTTCCTTTTATCTCTTCCTTACTCCCTCCCTCCCTCCCTTCCTTCCTTCTAGATTTATTTGTATCTGGAAAAAAGACTGTTAAGATACAGCGAGAGAGAAGTGGTTATTTTTCCATAAGAATTTTAACAAACACTTTTTTCTGATGTTCTTTAGGAATTGACTAACTTTAGTGGGTATTAGGTCTCTCTCTCTGCTGTTGACATTCAGTTCAAACAATTCTATCACTTATTCTTTTATGTATATTAAAAAAATCAGTATTCACAGTTTTGATTGCCCTCTCAGGAATTTTCTGGTAACCTGTGCAAGTCAGATGGAAAATTGGAAAGAGGTCATTTGGAGAGCAGACATAGGGAGCAGAAGAGTAGGAAATCAATTGTAGTCATCATCTCAGTTCCCTTCCCAGAGGACGCTTTCTGAAATGCCACCTTTTATTTTTGAATTCACTTATCTTCATATTTAGATGCAACTGTAACTGGTGAGAGAGCCTTTGATCTATATTTCATAGGTAAGTATTCTTGATGCTAATATTCCTTTTCATTGCTATAGAAAAAATAATCTGCCTGTATCTCCTGGCTGAAGTTTCTGCCTCTCATCTTTGCTTGCTGGTAGTGAAATCATTGAAAAAAAAAATACATCTGGTTTTTCATTAACACCAAAGATTAAGGAACAACCTGAAGCATTCTTGATCTTCGCTTTTAACACTGGAAATAGATGCTTTCTTTTAGACAACAGGCAAACAAAAATAAGATGTGACAGGAATGTTTGTAAGTGGTCTAGGTGATTTCCTGCTGGGGAGGTGTTTGATGTGGTAGTGGTAGTGGTGGTGATAGGTTGCATATAAATCATCAACCCAACTCAAGCCTGACACTTAATAAAATACCCCCGCCCCTGGGGAAGACAGCTTATTATCCTGGAATAAATGTGACTATCTGGAAAAAGATAACACATTAAGGTCATACACCTTGCCATGTGAGATAACTTGTCATAATTTTTCAACCAGTCAATTTAGGGCATAAGGGAAGGGGGAAGAGAGACAACTTCTCTGAAAAACTGAACACAATCTAAACACAATGTGTTCAATGGAAGTAAACTCAGACATTTAAGAGAGAGCTGAGTGCTAGAAGCTTGAGATTGGATAAGTAAAGCAGGCTTGGAGAGATGGGCTACACAAAGGGGTGTGTGTGTGTGTGTGACAGAGAGCAAGAAGGAGAGAGAGAGGGAGAGAGAGAGAGAGAGGGAGATGCAGGCAAATGTGAAGGAGGCAACACTATGAAGTGAGGATGGACTTCTCAAACCATTGAAAATGATTGGGTTTTTTTAAAAAGAAAATGATCAGATGACTCTTATCATACTGAAACCCAAGTCTGATGGAAAAGACTGGAAATCTAGTTCCTAAGTAGTGTGGTCTGGTAAAATGTCTATTGAGAAATGCAGACAGGTGATGGAAACAAGTGTTTTGGTGATGGATTTAATACTGTTGATATTTTTAGATGAAGTTTTGAGAGACCTGGGGCTTGATTAGTACCCTTTCTGACTCTTCAATGTCCAGCATCCAGTCAAATGAATCCTAGAATGAATATATGCCCTTTACTCATAGGTAAGGAAATTAAAATGGCATGTAGTAGGGTATGTAGTAGTCTAAGTTGTCCTTCGTGTGTCCTCTATTTCTGTATGTCATCTTCTAAAGCCATATTACTTTTTAGATGATGACTATTTCACACAGTGTGAAAGGGCACATTCTAAGTCAGTTAGTAGTTAGAGCAGACAAATAAATGGATAAAAAGTGAATGAAGCCCTTGGGTTTTTAAAATTTCTTTTGTAATCTGGGGCAACCCATACATTTACAAATAGTAAAGTGAATTTACTCCTTTTGTTTTTTAAATGTTTCATTATTTTGTGAAAATACCACAAATATTTTAAATCAATATTTTATTAATATGAAAAATTATTTCCTATTTCATTCTGCTTACTGGAAAATAAAATTTTCCGTAAAAGTGTAGTGTTTAAACACATCTAATATAAAATTATACTGAATGATATAAAATGCCATGCAGAACTATGGAAAATTTTATACAAGCGCATGCGCACATGCTTGACCAAGTGGAGTGATTTCTTCGGGGGTTGGACTATTACGGCAGGGCTTTCCTGGTAGGCTTAGGTATGCTAACATTCCATTTTTAAAAAGACAATTCTCTTTTCTATGAACTGTTGCTTCCTTTCCAATCCATCTGTCCCATAGTTGATCATCTGAACTACTCTTTCACCAAAAGCCTTGATTTTTTTTCATTCTTGTATTTCTGCAACACCAGCTCAATCAAAACACAAACCTGTCTGGAAGCTACACTCTTACTCCCCCAGTGCCCTGCTAGAGAAGCTTACAAATCTTGCCAGGTTGGAGCCACTGCCCCTCCCACATTTCCAAACCCCACTGTATCCTCAGAATAGATTCTCAGTCTTCCTCTTACCTGTCCTTTTTCTTTTTTTCAGCTCAGAATTTCCATCTGTGTCCTAAAGTTCCCTTGATTCAAGACACTTTTGTCTACACTTCATCCATTAGAGTAGGAAGCCATCAAACATGATTGACATCACCTTTTAAACTTCTCAGAGGTCTCTTTCTATTCATTCTCATAGGTAAGTTATCCTTTAATCGCTGTCTTTCTGATTTCTCTCTCAACGTATACACTCATGCTGAGAATTCTCTCATTCTCTTCTCCATCCTTATACAGTCTCTTTTTTCTTTTTCTTTTTTTTTTCTTTTGGTCTTTTTAGGGCCATACCCGCAGCATATGGAGGTTCCCAGGCTAGGGGTCTAATCGGAGCTGTTGTTGCCAGCCTATGCCACAGTCACAGCAATGCAAGATCTGAGATGTATCTGCAACCTACACCTCAGCTCATGGCAATGCCGGATCCTTAACCCACTGAACTAGGCCAGGGATCTAACCTGCAACCTCATGGTTCCTAGTCGGATTTGTTTCCGCTGCGCTACGATGGGAATTCCCTTTACGCAGTTTTCTTAATAGACTAATCTCTCCTTTTCAGTTCCTCATCTTCCATTCTTGTCAATCCAGTCTTCAACTGACATTGTCCACACTAAGATCACAAATGATCTCTCAACTGCCAACTCCAATAGATGTTCTGCAATCTTTTTTTTTTTTTTTTTATTGGCCCTCTGTCTTGCATTTGAAACTGTTCTTTGCTCCATGGAAATTCTGAACTCCCTGGGTTTCCAGCATACAACACTCAACTGGTTTCTTTTGTGATTCTCTATCTTTTTGTGATTTTTTTTTTCCTCTGCTTTTCTCTGAATGTTGACTTTCAGGGTTTAAGTCTCAACTCACTGCTCTTCTTATTCCATATAATCTCTCTTTATGACTTCATAACTTTCAGGTATTACTTGTCAAATGTTGCCAAACCTATGATAATATATATCCAATCAGCTAACTAAAATATCCTTCTGTTTACTCAATAGATGTCTTCAGTTTTTGATTTTTAAAACCCAGATTAATTCTCCCTTTTCCTGAAATAGACTGCCCTTTGATATTCTCCATGCTAGTTGTTGAGGTTATATATTGCCAAGTCGTTAAAGTTAGAATATTGACCATCAGTTCCGACTCCTCCATTTTCCTCACTTTTTGTATTTCTGTAAGTGACAGTGACTCCAAAAATAACTTATCTGCCTCTGTTGCTAATTAGGATCATCTGGGAAGCTTTAATGCTATCCTCAATCAAAGCAGAATCTCTGAGAGTGAGGCCTAGGAATTTTTTTTTCTAATGGACAAAGGGAAATGAAAACCACTTTTCTCAATATTGCTCAAATATGTCACTTGTTTTTTGGAGGGGTATGTTTGTTTTTTATTGCAGTACCACTGCCTCATTTTAGGTCCTCATTATTACTTATTGCATATGTCCTAACTGGGCCACCTGCTTTTAGCCTCATCCCTTTCCAGTCTGTTATCATTCTGACCATTGGTGTGAACATTTGGAAATATAAGTGTTTCAGGACACAACATCTATTAGGCTGTCTCATCTCCCTTGCTCTTCTAATCCAATACACTCTACCCTGGCTTAAAACACTTTAATGATTTCCCATCAAAAAAAAAGATCAAATCCAAGTTCTTCAACTGGGCACCTGAGGTCTAATTTTAATTGACTCATCAATTACCACTTTTTGCCTTTTATTTACCTTTCTCTGCTTCCAACAAAACAGGCCCACTCATTGCCTGAACACATGTATTTGCTTTCTTTCATGCCCTTGTTTGTGAGGTCTCCTCTGACTAGAAAGACCCATTCATGTTTAACTGTTAACCTTAGTTATCTTGTAAGTCTTGGCTTTTAATCACTTTTTCCAAGCTGGGTTAAGTGACTTTGCTCAGTTTCTCATAATGATCTCTGCCTAAAGAAATTATTGCTTTTACCCATGGAGTTTATAATGATCCTTTATATGCCTGCTTCATGTTTGGATACCATGACTGATGCTTAGTCATTTTTGTATTCCCTGGTGTCTAGCACAATGTTTGGCATTTATTAGATAGTCAAAAAGTTTTGTTGAATAAATGAGTGAGCAGTTAGGAGTCATAGCTGACAATATAAAAATGAATGCCTAATAGATGTTGTGTCCTGAAACAATCAAGAGATTTAAAAGAGAAACAGATCATTATTGTACATTGAGTACTGGGAAAGTGTGAAATCAATAGAGAAAACTTGCTGTAGGCTTAGAATATGTTAGATCTTTATTAACATTATTAAAGGTACACCTGCAGGTAATTTGCTTCTGGTTTATACAATCATTTTGGGACTTTCTGGTGTTAATTTGGCTTCTTGATAAGAAAAATGAATACATAACTGGTCTATATTAATACTGGTCTGATTAGCAGCTGTAGTTCTAGCACCATTATGTAGTTCTTATACTAGACATTTATCTCCTGTGAATTTCAGTTTGTTTATAATTTTGGGGGTCCAATCACTCTGATAAATTTGCTAATTTTCAGATCTGTCAAACTGAGTGATGTGATCAGTACTCAGACCCCCTTCAGCCTTGAAATTCTGAATTTATATTTTGTTTAATTGAAAAATAAAAATCCAATGTTGTACTAATGTGGTATAAATCAAAATATGTAAGGACTGTAGATAAATTATTGTGACAAATTCTGTTACATTTTACATTCTTCACAGAAACTCTTGAGGGAAAAGAAAATTACCCATATTTTTCTGCATGTTAGGAAACATGGCAAATGTATTGTGAAATAAAAAGAATTCAACTAGGGTACAAAGGAATATAGAACTGAGACAAAGTAGTAGGTTTATTCCAAGTTTTGAAGTAGCTATACTTAAGACTTTGGTATAAATCCTTTTTATTACAAAGAACAACTGCCAAATAAATCATTGTCTGGAAAATAATTGACCTGGGAATCAATTGCCTGGGAAAGAAAATCACAAAAAAAGTGATTTTTGAAGAGGTTATTTTTTCCCCAGATATCTAACTATTTAATCTGATATAAACTTTAGTATGGAAATGTATTAAGGAAGCTGCTTGCTTAATTTTGCCCATTCTGTACCTGCGATATTGTTATTGGTCAAGATTTCTGAGCTCACATTCTATAATGAGAACCGTATATAATTTACAATATTTATTCATAATAATAGCTTTAAAACTTTAATGATATTTGTGTCCAGTAATAGCAAATGGACAGATGCTGTTTTCTTCTAAGATATATATATCTTAGTATACATGTATAAAAATAATAAGTATGTATAAAAGATAATAAATATGTATATGTGTATAAAATATATAATATATATACACATGTATAATATATATCCAGAACATATCTATCTCCTATGTATAAATATATTTCACACGTACCTCATATATAAACATATCTCATATATACATGTTCATATATATATAAAACATATGTATTATCTGGTATCTATTATTTCACATTTTTATTAGCTCATAGCATGTGCCATCTCTAGTTTTTGTTTCAAGAACTGTTTTATTAATCATAAGTTTAATTCTTGAACAAGGCCTTTCTTCCCAAATATATATGCATCCCTTTCTCTTTAGAAACAAAACTCAGATTTTTAGCTGGTTATATTGCTTCCTATAACAAAAAGCACATTGCCTTCCAGATATTTTATCAGTTAAGTTTGGCCATGGGACTGAGTTCTGGCCTTGAGTTATTAAAGAGAAATATTTGTGGGATTTCTCTGAAAATTGCTTAAAGGAAATTGATTCAGGCAGAAGTTTGTCATACTCTTCTACCTTTCCTCTTTCTTAGTTTTAACCTGAAAATAAGTGGTGATAACTGGAGCACCAATAGCCATCTTGGAACATGAGGTGACCTGAGGGTGAGAAACAAGGTGTTAGGACGAAACAGAGGAAAAAAGAGAAGCTTGGGTCCTTGAAAAAAATTGAGGAGCCACCATTCTTCTCAGTAATTTCTACTTTCAGACTTTTTCTACACCTGAGGGAATTAAGATTCTATCTTAAGTCATTGTTATTTGTTGTTGTTGTTTTTTTGTTAAGCAAGGATTCCAAGAGGGCCAAACCAGTACTCAGACTCTGGTTACATCTGATAAACCCATAGATCAGCATCCCTCACTGCTAGCAATTGGTATGTGTTGTTAAATAAAGATGGAAATCTATTACCTTTAACAAGGGATGACTTGTTAAACCCAAATATGACTAGGTAATAACCCTCTTATTTATTTCTAATGCGTAAATTTGTATCCACATGCTCCCTGGGAGATAACTGTTTTGCGTTGTGTCATTCTGATTTTGAGTTGGAGGGGCACTGTAAATTTATCTTGTAGGAAAAATAGCATCTTGTTTGAAATTGTGAATAAAGCGGACTCTCCATTGCACTGAAACAGGGACAACCTTATACTTCCTCTTCAATACCTAGTCAATCCATTCATTCAACAAATATTTTTGAATAGCTATTATAAATCAAATAAGTTATGGAAAGTCTTTGTTATTTAATCAACCTATCACTTGTGTCACCTGGGAATTTGGAGAAAGTAGAAAAAAGAAAAGAGGAAAAATTGAACTGAATGGAAAAGAAATCTAAATATTTTCCCAAATATTTGTCTTCTTTTTAAAAAATTTTTTTTCCCTGGAGTTCCCATAGTTGTTCAGTGGTAACAAACCCAACTAGCATCCGTGAGGATACAGGTTTGATCCCTGGCCTCTCTCAGTGGGTTAATGATCCAGTGTTGCCATGAGCTGTGGTGTAGGTGGCAGACACTGCTCTGATCTGGTGTTCAGGCAAATTCTGATTCCTATTTTGGGTTCCGATGGGAAACCTACTACACCAGAACTCAACTTGGACTCAAGATGGCTTTGATACAAAGCTAGTAGAGAATGAAGATATGATTTCTTGACATTATATATATATATATATGTTTATATATATATAATGTGTGTATATACATATATATCTTATATCATAAAACTTATAATTTGTATCAATATATGCTTGATATCACAGCCAGTACCATTTTCTCATCAAGTCATCTCAGTTGCAAAACTAACATCAAAGGAATGTCACATGCTATAACATGTATTTTGCTTATTCTACTTTTATCTGGATATGAATATGAGTAATGCACTTAGTTATAATGTTCCTTTAAAGCACTCTTTTCCTACGTGCTGAAAAACCTCCTACACATTTATTCTTTTTGGATTTATTTAAAAGGTGACCAGGAGTTCCCGTCATGGCTCAGCAGAAATGAATCTGACTAGTATTTATGAGGACACAGATTTGCAGGCTTTGCTCAGTGGGTTAAGCATCCGGCATTGCATTGGTGTAGGTTGCAGACATGGCTCTGAACCAGCGTTGCTGTGGCTGTGCAGTAGGCCAGTGGCTCCTGCTCCAATTTAACCCCTAGCCTGGCAACCTCCATATGCCAAGGGTGCGGCCCTACACAAACAAAAGAATAACAAGAACAACAACAAACAAAAGGTGACCAAATAAATATTTCCTTTTGCCAGTCTCCCTTTAGTAAATTTAGCTACTGTTACATAAGTAAAGAAGATATGCATGGTTGGACGAGATATGGAAAGACCAGTATTTTGTAGATAAACACAACGTGAAAACAAGGAACTACTCTTTAATTACTGGCATAGAAATAATGGCAAAAAAGAAAATTACTTCCAGAACCACATTTTATCATCTGACTAGTTGCAAAGAGCACATTTTGTCTGTTTTCATCAAGTGAAAATCATAACCATCTGAATTTAGGGCTGTAAAGAATGTTTTTAACAACTCAGGATCCTTGACAGTAACTATCCCATTACTAAAATGGTTATTTAGCTAGACAGTGGTTAGAACCCTTGAGAAACATTTTATCAGGTTAACTGGTTAGAGGAAGAATAAAAATATGTATATATTAAAAGACATAAATTATCACAACATCTGAGAAGCCAAAGGTGTAAATTGTATTCAACACTACCAACTGTAGTGTAAAGAAAATTCCAAAGCATGACAATTCAAAGCAATTGTTAGTAGTACTTGTGGTAGAACTGAAGTGAAATAGAAAGAAATATAAGGCATTCGTTTAATTTATGATCTTGTTGAAAAACGGTCCCAACACAGTAGATTTTTCCTCCTAGGACAAGCTAGATGTGGGCCTTCTAAAGGCATTGGTATGGAGCCACAGAGAGATTTCAAATGCTGGGAGAGAATGGCAAACACAGAGTAAAGGTGACTCAGACAAAACACAAAAGCTATTTTCTCTTCAGTCATTTATACAGCAACTCGTACTAAATAAAAATGTGCAATATATATGTTAGAAATTCTTATGGTCTGGTGCTTTTACTGCCCTGGCATGATTAGTTGAGACAATTTAGCCAACGTTGTCAACTATTTACTTTTTCATCATCCTGATATTTGATCAGCAATTCCTCCAGAACTAACAGTAAAAGGGAAACAGCCAGAAGTTTTGGTCGGTAATCAGGTGTTAACCCTAGTCTATTTTATGAAAGGTTTATACCTCATCTTAGAAAGCTGACTGTTTCTCTTTTTTGATAGCCAACAAGAAGCAATGCCTTAGGCCTATTTGGTTGCTGTCCTGGGTAGAAGAGTTTGGCAGCCCTAGGGAGATGAATTCTTCAGCCTTGGACACGCCCAGAGTAAAGAAGCAACACCCTCTCAGCCACTACTCTGTTGCTATGAAACAAAAGACTAGGAAGGTGAGCGAAGCAGGAAGTCCCGCCTTTTAGCTGGAGTCGGCTTTGGCTCGGGTTCCCAAGGCTCACGCCCACCCGCCCACTCGTTATTGGTCAGTTCCCTAGTGCCTTGATTCCTTTCTTCCATTTCCTTTCCCTTTTCTACTTTCGTTCTCGGGTGAGTCCGGTCCCCCCACTTCCCACTGAATCCCTTTCTGTTTGGGAAGTGCGGCGAACGGGGCCATTCCTCTGGGGCCATTGTGTACTGTGGAAGACGTGGACCGGGTGGTAGTGCGAGGAGGACGGGTGCCTCCCGCCCATTGGCGCCGCCCGCTGTCCGGCAGGGCAAGAATGCGCGTGATTGGCCCAACCCCGCGAGGCCCCACCCTGGCCCCGCCCCACCCCTGGCTCTTGCTGTGTGTATCCTACAGGGGTGGGGTGTCCAGCGAGTGGTCTCCTCCTCCAGCCAGGGCTGCTGCGGCGTCCCGCGGCCTCCCCGAGTCGGGCGGGAGGGGAGAGCGGGCGTGGATTGGTCTTGACGGTAATTGTTGCGTTTCTCCGTCTCGGTGGCTTTTGCTCTGAGTCGCTCCTTCCTCCGGAGTGGGCTTTTACGGCGATTACACACTCCTTGCCTGGGCTACCCAGGCGCCCTGTTCTCAGGGCGTGTAGAATCGGACCCGCGCACACGCGTGTCTCTGGGCAGCTACAGCGCCGAGACGCCAGGAGGGAAAGGGGCGCTAGGGAGGCTCGACGCTGCTTTCCGCCCGGGGACCCGGGGGCAGCCAGGCGCGGGCCACGGAGAAAGAAGGGACAGCCCCGGCTTCCAGCTGCTGTCGCCGCCGCCGTCACAGTTTGAAGAGGGGTATTTAAAGCCTGGACCCGAGCAGGGGCAGGGGAGGAGGAAGAGCGAGTTAAGGGAGGCGGGCGGCTGGAATTGCAGACAGCCCCCGGGGCGCGTCTACCTGGGAGCCAAACGCGGAGCGTCGGAGACGCCACTGGGCTGCGGGCGCTGGAGAGGCGAGGGGATACTTTGTCCTTTCTCTGTCCACCTTCCTCCCCCAGCTGTGGTCCGAGAGTGGCAGGGGAGGGGCCTGAGCAGCAAGGAGGCACAGATGTCCCGAAACAAAGCTTTGGACCCCCTACCCCCACCCTACTTGGATGAGACGAGAGGCAAGGAGCGAAAGAAGTGAACTCTCTCCTTTCTGTGCCCGCTCTTGTCAGTTTCTCTCGCTTTTAAAATGGGTTGTTTGTTGGATTATTTGGCTCTTAACTTTGGGGCAGCTCCTCAGCCGCGTTGGTTTAAAGAACTGTGTGTTCGTGTGTCCATGTTCATGCGTCTGTACTGGTGGTTTTAGCGGGGAAAATCCAAGTCCTAAGCCTTTGTTGACAACAGACGTGCCCCTTAGGCTCCTGTAGAATAATCTTTATGTTTATATAATTTGGTGAGATCTAACAGAGTGAAAGTGCGGTTTTGGAGTGAGGCTCCCCAAATCTTTTCTAAGGGCTTGAGTTCTAGTCTTTTTAATTGGGATTAAGGCAGGGAGGATGAAAACATCGTGCTCTTACCTAGTTGGCAGAAATCTCTATAAGTTTTTTGTTATGAGTTGGGTATTAATCAAGCCTTCACTACTTGCAGTGTGAGAAGGGTGCATCTTTAACCCTTAGTGTTCCAAAAACAAATCTAAGGTCATTGCTCCTAAATCTCTTTGTGGTATGTAAAGATTGAGAGTACAGATTCAAATACTACTGAAAAGTTGAATCTGGGACCCTGGATTTTGTTCTCATTGATGGTGGAAGATTTAATGGGTACACATGAAGCTGTTTTTTTTTGTTTTTTTTGTTTTTTTTTAAAGTATTTTCATAACCAACTAACTTTTTTTTTTTTTTAATTTCCCTTTCCAAGAACTAAGATTCCAGATGGCAAATTCTATGAATGGCAGAAACCCTGGTGGTCGAGGAGGAAACCCCCGAAAAGGACGAATTTTGGGTATTATTGATGCTATTCAGGATGCTGTTGGACCCCCTAAGCAAGCAGCAGCAGATCGCAGGACAGTGGAGAAAACTTGGAAACTCATGGACAAAGTGGTAAGTTCTGACTGTGCCTGTACAGAGCTCAGTTCACCCTGGATATGGTTTCTCCAGTTTTACTTATACTGTTAATTTATAATAATTACTGTTATGTCTTTTGATTTGGAGTGACCACTTATATGTGCTCTGAGTGTTTTGAAAAGTTGGATTCAGGGCAAAGATTTGTTTTCTTACCTTTTGTCCCACTCTTCAGGGTTCAAAGGTCCTCTATATAACTCAGATATGCAAAGTTTTTTACTGTTGGCTGCTCTTTGTTAATGCATGGCATAGAATAGTTTGTAAGTGTTTGTTCCATCTTACGTAAGGTTGTGTTGCTCTTAGATAACAAAGGACTCCAAAAAAGACTGCAAACGAGTAATTTCAGAAATGTCTCAGCTGGACCACTCATGACAACCACAGCGTGTGATGCTGAGAATGTTTGCTGGGGAAAGAACCAGATTAGTCCTTAAGTGAGAGTTTCCATTTTCCTCTCTGAGAATTCATCTTCATTAAGAAACTTTTTTGTTGTTGTTAGTGGTAGAGTTACAGTGTCTTTCATCTATTCCATTTTGAAACAGGAAACCTTTCTGATTGCGCATTGTTTATTGTGAAAGGAAAATTTATGATGGAGGTGGTGGGACTGAGAGTTATCAGAAACCTCTGTGGTTTCTACATGTTGCTTTCAGATGAACTACAGCTTTACAAGAAGAAAAGTCTAGGCAGAACCCAGAGAAGCCTAGGCAGCCTGCATACTTTACAGGGGTCTACAGAGGAAACTGGAACTATCAGTTGTCCTATCATACTAAGTAGGATTAGGAAGTAAATATGATTAAGGTGTAGCTTGCTGCTGTGAAAATTTAGTAGTTTACTTTTGAGTCAGTAGTACTGCCCCCTATATATTGGTAAATGTTTACAGCACCTTATGGTTTTATTTCATTGATATTTGGGGCTAATTATAAATTTAGTTGATGCAGGGCTCTTGATATCTTTGTAACTGCAGAAATGGAGATTTTAAAAAAATATTTCTTTATTGGGTTGTGTTAAAGCCTCCATGAAATCATATAGTAGCAGGCTCTTTTACTTTGGTTAGTAACCATGTGCAAATATTTGCCATCAAAGCCACTTTCTGTGGTATTAGCCATACAGGAAAGGGATAAAGTTTACTTTATTTTCATTTATCCTTATGGAAAGTACAGATGGGTAGATGAACGATAGGCCTGGCATTCTATGGCTGGTGGTGCTGAATGCAGAGCCAGAATATTTTTGTTAGATAAATATCCTTAATTTGGGGCTTCAGTGTGACCTATTTAAGCTTCTGCCAATTTATTCAAATTGTGATATTAAAGTGCTCCAGACAGAATGATGTCATAGTGTCAGAACATCGCAACTTGCTGCTTGAGGTCAGGTTTTGATTTTAGCATTGGATACTTAAGAATGAGGAGCATGCAGTTGGAAACATTGTATGTATCTGGCAGGCACAATACTAGCTGTCTTTGCTTTTCTAAGGAGGATTCAATTTAAGGTCACTCTCATGCCTAAATCATTAGTTAGGTGTAAGAGTAGGAATTCAAGATTTTTTCTTTAACTTACCTGTTGTATGAGTGGGCAAAAAATGGGTCAGATTCTACTAGGGAGCTGCTTCTCCCTCCCCACCTCCTTCTCTGAGTAGTCAGAATTTGCACAATTATGACTGAATGTTAGAACATCAAATGAAAAAGATGGATATAAAGAAATGGTAAACTACTGTTAATACAGAGGCATTCTTTTTGAAACATTAAAAAATGTTTAATTTTTAAAAAGTGTGTGATTTTGGTCTGTAACTGATTATTAATCTAAGTTTTATCCACTTTTAATTATTTCACCATGGGTTATGGTTAAATAGATGGTTATTTGATGGTTAAGCCTCTGCCATGATTTATTTTATTAACCCTTTTGCGGGTTTGGGTATAGCCTCTCCAACTGAGAAACTTGACTCACAAGGAAATCTATGCTCTCAAGTCTCTACTTAGTGGAATGTGGGTGCGGGTGTTGGCAAAGGTGCATTGTGTGGCTTCCCCTATTTGTCTTCATTATTTGTCAAGGATGAAAATTGTTGTGTTCATTTATGAATGCATTCGTGGGCTTTGTGGAAAGAAGCCATATAAATCATTGTAGAAGAGTCCAGTATGCTTATTGCTACTCCATCTCACAGTAATAAAAAAAAGCTCTGATAATTACAAATTGGAATTATATTTTATTTAATTGTGTAATGCAGAAGAATTCCCCGCGTGTGTTTATCTTTCCTTCCTTGTCAGTGGTGAAGGAAGTGGTTCATAACATCAACACCATCCTGGTGATTACATCAGGAACTTTATTATTAGTCCAAAAGTTAATCCCTTGACACATTACCTAACTGTTTTGTAAAATAACTGCAATAGTATGAGTTTAACTTGGGAATAACAGAAAATAGTAACTTTCAACTCTAACTGATGATTAGGTAAAAGGGAGGGTTAAGTATTGAGCGTTTTATCTTTGTGAAGCCTCTTCACCAAGATCAGATGTTGGAAGTGTAAATTAGAAAACAAGCTCTAAGTACTACACGTCTCAGCTACCTACAAGGTAAAATCACTGATCTCATGGTCTTAGGTAATAAGACCATATATCTAGTATGTAGTTACACTGTTCTCTGGCCTCTAGAATTTAAAACAGTCAACTGAGATTCCAGTTCCAACTAATTGTTATGTTTCAGAGAGTAGGTTTTCTATACAAGGTCACTGAGAGTAGGAGGGAGTAATTGCTCAGTCATGTTCCTTGTAAGATGTAAAATGTTTGGTAAGAAAACATCAGTGGCACAGACTTAGCATAGTATCTTAATTGAGAAAAAGAATAGCATATCTCAAAACATCTCATTTAGACATACCTTTCTGGTCTTAGCTCTGTGTGTCAGTGTTAGTCGGTATCTGATCCCAGACTCTTCAGGTCACTGGATGCCTATTTGATATAGTATAGAATTATCACTCATGAATACATAGCTAGTTTCAGATACACCTGAAATGTGGAGTCTGTCTCAAATATATTACAGAGATGGAGGTTCTTTAAACACTTAAATATTTGTTGAGGACCTACTGTGTTTCTATGACATGGCTATTATCTGGTGGTGCAAAAGCTAGATAAGATATAGCTGCCCTTGACTTGCCAAGGAACTTGGAGACCAGCATCAGAGCCAAGAATATAAGTGGGTAATTGATGTGTAATATGGAAAGTGCTGTATTATGACCTATACAGAGTACAGTGGGAGCAGAGGAGGGAACATCCACCTTGTTTTTCTGGCCACTGCTCAGACAGTTATCTGTCTGGATTCTGCTGGCTACTGCCTTTAGGGGTAGCATTATTGTACTCTTGTTGGAAATGCTGAGGTGAGGGTAAGGAAATGATTGCTAATCAGCATGGTAGGAATGATAATTTATTAATGTGAGGTTCCTGAGCATGGTTTTCCAAGCATCTCAGCCAGGTGATGGAAGATAGAAGAAACAATTTTCCATCTAATAAATACTAAATGTACTGGGCATACATGGATGTTCAGGAAATTAAAAAATAATTAATTAATTTCAGAGAGCAAAGCAGTTGAGTACCTGCCTACGTTTTTGTCTTGTTGTCCTTGTCATTTATTTGAAATTACATTATTGAAAGGGCTTTAAAAGCATTTAAAAAGTGATGATGCCAGACAGCCTTTTCCTGCCTTTTACCCTCAGTACATTTAGTACATTTATCAAGCTTGGAATGTAATTCATTCTCTGTCTTTATAATTTCACTTCAACCATAATATATTTTAAAAGTTCATCAATCAAAGATGCTTAAGTCATATACAGCTATGAAAAAATTAAGTATTCTTTTCTAAGTTGAATTACTCATACCTCTGAAAAATATTGCATGGAGAGTAAATCTTAGGTTTTAGATACCTATTATTTGTGTTTATCGGGTTTGAGAATAACTGTCCTTGGGCCCTTGGAACAGGGAATATCATTTATTTGAATCATTCTTCACATATTTCCTTTTCCTTGGTGAGGCTGTTCTGTTTTAGCAGAATCATGGACCCTAGTAGACTTGGATAGATGATAACACATTAAATGTCTGGGAAATTTTGTTTAGTACTAAATTAGACTTTGAATTTGTGCTTAGGTAAATGAAGTGATCCCAAGGTTTGCTTCTTGTTACTTCTAGGTAAAGCTTTTGGATAAAGTAAAAGATTTAAAGGAATCCTCCCAAGAGTTATCTGGGCTTTTTTTTTTTTTTTTTTGCATGTTAAAATTTTAATGCTAAATATTAATAGAATATAGAAGTTCCCATCGTGGTTCAGAGGAAACAAATCCGACTAGCATCCATAAGGACGCAGGTTCAATCCCTGCCTTGCTCAGTGGGTTAAGGATCCTGTGTTGCTCTGAGCTGCGGTGCAGGCAACAGACGCGACTTGAATCTGGCATGGCTGTGACTGTGGTGTAGGCCAGCAGCCTCAGCTCTGATTCGACCCCTAGGCTGGGAACCTCCATATTGCCATGGGCACGGCCCGTCCGATGGTGCTGCTGCTGCTGCCGGTGGTGGCTGACGCCCAGAGCGGGAAAGCAGCAGGCAGTCAGTGCTCCGCAGCAGCTGGCACCCCCGCCACTGCCCCGGGAGGAGAGGAGCAGCAGGAGCGATCTACCTGTGGCGGCCATCATCTCTCAACTTATATGGGTTTATCCTTGTGCTATAGAGCATACATTTAACAGAAGCCTTATCAGTTAGTAATCTTTCCAAACCTGTAAAATTTTAACCATTCACATTTTGAATCAACTTCTTTCCTTTCTTTCAAAGGTGCTTTATATGCTATCTCCTGATTTTTGTCATTTATCTCTCTTATCCCAAGTACGAAATGATAGTCATAAATAATCATGCCATCCTGTAGAATGTAGTAAGTGCTCTAATATGATATAATTACAGTGCTCTAACTAGAATGTGATGGATATGAATATTGCTTGTTAGGGTAAAAATTTGGTAGGAATAGAATGCAACATGATGGAGGTACTGTCTAGCTATTCTTTAGAGGTTGTTTTGGATTCCATTGCGGTGGAGGACACATCGGGCAGAAGTAATGATGAGTAAAGGGAGATTGTTGTTTGCGAGAAGGCAAGTTAGAGAAAGAGAGGTTTTGACTGCTTTGTCAAATTTGGTAGGCAGAGAACCACTGCAGTGTTTGAGTAGAGAGGAAGTCAAGGCTATTCTGTAAGAAATCATTCTCTGGACTCTAGAAGAATGGATTAAGAGAAAAAAAAAAAAAAAACTCTTAAAAGTAGAAATAATGATCAAGAGGAATTAGAACAGATTAAGAAATAATGAAGGGCCAAGCTAGATAGAAAATTGACAGTAGTGATAGCAAGTGTTGGTTAAAATGTGGGAGGTATTTTGGAGTAAAGCCTAAGGTCTTCAGAGATAGAGGATGAAAGAGAAGTTGAAGTGAAAGTGACTCTTGAGGTTTTCAGCTTAGTTGACCTAAAGGCAGTGATGCCCTTAATGAGATAAGGAACATAGGAAGAAAAAGAGGAAGCTTGGGAGTTGATGCATGATAAGTTTGTTTTTGGCCATGTTGAGTTTGACATGCCAGAGTGAAATACCATTTTGAAGTCAGAAACTTGTGTAGTTAAAGAGAGAAGTTGAAACTAGAGACATATGTTTGGTAGATATAACCCCCTTCCATAGCATTAGAGGCAGCATTCCAAGCTACAGGACAGCAAGAGATTTGGAAGGCAGACTAGAAGGTGAGAGTTGGAGAAAAAGTTAGAGATTGGCATTTTTAGCTGTGCCTGGTGCATATCTATAATTAGATGGCAGTGAAGGAGAGAGAATTCTGCAAAGAACAGTGATGGGACAGATAGGAAAATAATTAAATGATACTGGTTTCTGAGATAGAGGTAGCTTTAAGGAGATAGTTTCAAAATTTGAGGAAACCAAGTTCAAGTGGATGAAAATTTGAGGAAACTAAGTTCAAACAGGATGAAAATTTAAGAAGTCATCGAATTTTTCTTTTCTTTTCTTTCTTTCCTTCCCCCCCCCCCGGCTGCACTCATGGTATGTAGAAGTTTTTGGGTCAGGGATTGAACCCACAGCAGCAACCCAAGCCACTGCAGTGACAGCACTGGATCCTTAACCCACAGAATCACAAGAGAAATTCCATCTTAAGTAGAGGTCATTGTTGATCTTTCAGTGCAGTTTTGCTCATGTGATGGCATTAGATTAAAAAGAGTATGTGGATTATTTAAAAATTGTTCTAGAACTGGGACAACTGGTATAAAAGTTCTGATAGATAGCTTGAGGGTTTGAGCAAAGCAGAATTTTATGTGTGGGGGGGTGCTGTTGGAGAGATTCATGGATCGAAGGGAAGGAATATAGGTAAGGAGTGATTTAAGACATAAGGGAAGAAGAAATAATTGGTAATGTGGCATCCTAGAATACAGTGTAGAAGGGAGAGACTGAACAAGTAGAACAGTAATCTTTGGTAGAAATTAGTCCTGAACCTTTATATTACTATCACTTTATTTATTTATTTTTTAAAATTGTTATTTCCCCAATACAATTTTTTTTCTACTGTACAGCAAGGTGACCCAGTTATACATACATATGTACATTTTTTTTTCTCATATTATCATCCTCCATCATAAGTGACTAGAAATAATTCCCAGTACTGCACAGCAGGATCTCATTGCTAATCCATTCCAAAGGCAATAGTTTGCGTCTATGAGTTTCTTTTCTGTGTAAAGGTTCATTTGTGCCTTATAGTAGATTCCAGATATAAGTGATATCATATGGTATTTGTCTTGCTCTTTCTGACTCACTTTACTCAATATGAGAGTCTCTAGTTCCATCCATGTTGCTGCAAACGGCATTATTTTGTTCTTTTTTATGGCTGAGTAGTATTCTATTGTGTATGTATATACCACATCTCCCTAATCCAATCATCTGTCAATGAACATTTGGGTTGTTTCCATGTCTTGGCTATTGTGAATAGAGCTGCAGTGAACATGCGGGTGCTTGTGTCCTTTTTAATCTACGTTTTGTCTGAATATATCCTCAAGAGTGGGATAAATGGGTCATATGGTACCGCCATACTGTTCTCCATAGTGGTTGGACCAGCTTACATTCCCACCAACAGTGCAGGAGGGTTCCCTTTTCTCCACACCCCTTCCAGCATTTGTTATTTGTGGACTTCTTAATGATGGCCATTCTGACTGGTGTGAGGTGGTATCTCATGGTAGTTTTGATTGGCATTTCTCTAATAATCAGGGATGTTGAGCATTTTTTCATGTGCTTGTTGGCCCTCTGTATATTTTCCTTGGAGAAATGTCTATTCAGGTGTTTTGCCCATTTTTCAATTGTGTTGTTGGCTTTTTTGCTGTTGAGTTGTATAAGCTGTTTGTATATTCGAGAGATTAAGCCCTTGTCAGTTGTATCATTTGAAACTATTATCTCCCATTCTGTAAGTTGTCTTTTTGGTTTCCTTTGCTGTGCCAAAGCTTGTCAGTTTGATTAGGTCCCTTTGCTTTTTTTTTTTGCTCTTATTTTTGTTGCTTTGGGAGACTGACCTGAGAAAATATTTGTAAGGTTGATGTCAGAGAATGTTTTGCCTATGTTCTCTTCCAGAAGTTTGATGGTGTCTTGTCTTTTATTTAAGTTTTTCAGCTATTTTGAGTTTATTTTTGTGCATGGTGTGAGGGTGTGTTCTAGTTTCATTGATTTGCCTGCAGCTGTCCAGGTTTCCCAGCAATATTTGCTGAAAAGACTGTCTTTTTCCCATTTTATGTTCTTGCCTCCTCTGTCAAAGATTAATTGACGGTAGGTGACTGGGTTTACTTCTGGATTCTCTATTCGGTTCCATTGGTTTGTGTATACTATCACTTTAAAAACATACTGTTTCCTTGGTGGCTCATTGGGTCAAGTATCCCGTGTGTTCACTGCTTGTGGTGCAGGTTTGAGGAACTTCTGCCGGGGTACTTCTGCCTGCTATGGGTGCAGCCAAAAAAACCCAGCGTATATTTATTAAAAAAAATTCTGTGATGTGACTTAAATGATGCCACAATGCTATTTTTATCTATTCTGTTTGGGCATATATTTAAGATTTTTTAATACATTTGTAAGATGCTGATTTTTTTCTAGTAGTTAAAGAAGTATTTTGAAAATATCTGACTAAATTTTTAGCTCTTTAACATATTAATACTTAAATAATTGTTAAGCTCATGCTGTTCTCTAATACGAATTACAGAAGTAGTTCTTAAATATTCAACCTTTTAAATGATTTCAGATCAGCTGAGTTCCCATTTACTGTTTCCACATCAAGAGGCATGTCCTGGGCTTATTAGACTTATTTTGTGCTTTTCTGCACAAAACAGGAGACTTTTTTTTTTGCCTTTTTAGGGCTACACCTGCACCATAGGGAGATTCCCAGGTTAGGGGTCCAATCGGAACTTTAGCTGCCGGCCTACACCAGAGCCAAAGCAACGCAGAATTCAAGACACATCTGTGACCTACACCACAGCTCACTGCAACACTGGATCCTTAACCCACTCACTGAAGCCAGGGATTGAAGTTGCATCCTCATGTATGCCAGTTGGGTTTGTTAACCACTGAGCCACGATGGGAACGCCATAAAACAGGAGGTGTTTTAAGGGTTTCAAGTACTATGATGAACTTTAGGAACTAAATAAAATAACTCTTAATGTTCCCCAACAAGGCAGTCATTGCCCTTGGTCTAATTGTGATACCTTTGCAAAACCTGCAGTGATTTTGCCATGTTGTGGTATAATACAGAAGAAGAAGAAATCCTAAAAAAATTGCCAGTGCACACTGTATACCAGGTATTGTGCAGAGCACTTTTACATTTCTGCTTCTGAGAGTTGTAACACCCTATGAGGTTTCTTGGTTTCCAGAAGAAGCTGGCCCAAGGTTGTAAAGGTAGTAATTGGTAGAGTAAATTCCAGGTTTGATTGATTCTAATGCCTATGTTCACTGCATGAAGATTCAAGCACACTGCCTCAGGGAATAATATGAGTCTTCCACTTTCCACAAGAAGTAAATCAGAAGGACCTTTATGCCCTATATTTGAAAGATCAAGTTCTTCTCCAAGCTTTGTACTCATTTGTAGACATGCTTATTCAATATAGATAAGAATATCCTATTGGTATTGTTACTTTACTTCTGAGAGGTTCCTCCTTACTTTGTTCCTTTGCTCTTTTCTTCCATCAGATATTCATTGCACATTTACTATATGCAAGAATCTACGTTAGGTGGTAGAAATAGACCAGTGAAATAGATATGCTCTCTACCCTTAGGGACATTCCATTCTCATGTACTAGAAAGATGGTGAACAGATAAATACACAATTGACATCTTAATTACAACTAGTCAATTATTTAATGGTGCTTTTTATATCAACATTCTAAAGAAACCTTTGAAAACTACAAAAGAATTGGTAGTTTTCCCCAAATCCTACTATGATTAATTTCTAGACCCATGACCAATTATGTACTCTCTTGTTTTATCCAATTAATATTTACATAGAAAGAGTTCTGTCACGTTTTTATATGTTTTATATTTTTTGTTGTATAAGTTTTTATACTCTTGTATACTTAGTGATGATTTGCTGAACTAAAATGAAAAAAACTCAAAGAATTCATAGATTTTTTTTTTTGCTTTTTAGGGCCGCACCTGTGGCATTTGGAGGTTCCCAGGCTAGGGATCGAATTGGAGCTATAGTGGCTGGCCTGCACCACAGCCATAGTAATGCAGGGTCCGAGCCACATCTGTGATCTACACCACAGTGCATGGCAATGCTGGATCCTTAAAGCACTGAGCAGGCCAGGGATCAAAGCCACAACCTCATGGTTCCTAGTAGGATTTGTTTACACTGTGCCACAACGAGAACTCCCCCATAGATTTTTTTTTATCATAATGATGTACTTTTAAGTAACTCCAATAAGGAATCTCTTAACCTGAGGAGAACAAACAAGAGTTTCTTTCAGGCTTCCCATGCTATCTTTAAAAAATAGGATGTTTTATCTTGTAGGTACAGTACTTGATTTAATATAACTGAATGTTTCATAAAGTGAGGAGACATGTTTTATAATGAAAGTCTGCTGTGGTATGCAAACAGTTCCTTACTGTTGAAGGAAGTTTCCATTTGCTCTAGTGGAGTTTCTTTCATAGGTTTCATCAGGGGCTGGTTTGAACCTTGTTTTCAGGAAATGTGTTAGTTGACCTAATACCTCTTTGTTACCTTTTAGCTGGAAATTTTAATTAAAGCACAGTCAGGAAACTGTTTAAATGCTAGAGTGTTCCAAGTATAATTAATGGCTTTGAAAATTCTTATACCACAGGTAAATCCCATGCTTGTATGTGTGCCTTTGATATGATTGAATATATATTTTATGTATGTAAATACATATTCATGTATTTATTGAAATACATGTGTAGCCATGTATATTATATATAAAATATATATTTTTGTGTATATGAGATGATACGTATATGAACATACAAAGAGAAGTCTACTTACAAATCTTTAAATACATTTCTCAAGAAATACTTCAGGCAGTTGTCTACTGTTATGGAGAGTGCCTGACTCCTAAGTCCAGACAACAGGGTTCTGAGCAGTAAACTCAGGCTCCATTTCTCTGTTTAATTATTGTCATGTCACGAGGAAAGAGTTATTCTTGGTGATCTCTTTAACTATAAAATCCTGTGAGTCAAAGATGATAATAGAATTTTTAGCCCAGTTCCAATACTAAATGTTTTACATTTTAGTTCAAAAGCAAAGAGTAATATTGCTAAATGAACCAATCCTTTTATATATGAGTTGGTGCCCTAAGAAGTTCATCATTGTATAATGTGACTGTAGAGTGGTTCTTCATGGAAGCTCTTCTGTGTTGGGACCACCTTTATACCAGGGAGCAACTTAGATATTTCTTTTCTTTTTTTTTTTTTTTTTTTTTTTTTTTTTTTGTCTTTTTCTAGGGCCACACCTGTGCCATTTGAAGGTTTCCAGGCTAGGGGTCTAATCAGAGCAATAGCCACCGGCCTACGCCAGGGCCACAGCAATGCCAGATCCAAGCTGCATCTGCGGCCTACACCACAGCTCACGGCAACGCCTTAACCCACTGAGCAAGGCCAGGGATCGAACCTGCAACCTCATGAGTCCTAGTCAGATTCATTAACCACTGAGCCATGATGGGAACTCCAGCTTAGATATTTCTAGAAGAGGTATAAGTCATTTGAATCTGAACTTCAACCTTGTTGCAAGCTTGATTTTTCTCTTAAAATACTGTTTTTAGGAAAGCAATTTTTCTCTCCCTAGTTTTCTCAGTTCCTTGCACATAGCAGGCACTGAATATGTATTGAATTGAATTGAATTTGACCTGCTTAGAAGTCATAGTCCTGGCATAGGGTTATTTATTTTTGGCAGGAGCTGTCATAAATTATAGTGTTTAATACTAATCCAACTGATGAACTGCACACTCAGCGGCCTATCATAGTAATTCAGCATCTCCTGTTGTACTTTCCCATATGCAAATTTAGAAAACTATGTGGTCTACAAGAGTCCTGATAAACTGGCTTTAGCCTAGTTCACATCTACCAGATTATTCACCTGTGGGCTTCCTGTGCCCCCACCTTTTAGAATGACCACACTGACTCACTTTCACAGACCCTATCCTCTGGGGGCCTCTGGAGCTTTGCACATCCCTTTGCCTGGGATACTCCTTTTGCAAATTTAGGTATGCCTTTCCTGGCACTCCCTCATAGACAGACTTGAGTGTCCACTTCATTCTTCCCCTAGCACTTCATACTCTCCTGCATTACAGCACTCAACCCCCCTGTAATTCTTTTGTAAGCCACCTGTCTTTTTCACTAGAAAACTCCTTGAGGACAGGTCTGTGATTTATTCTTTCCTGTATTCCCCAGGGCCAGAAACAATGCCTGACACATAAACATTTGTAGGATTAACAAATGGGTCCTGAAGTTCATGTAAATTTGCAAATGGAATAAAATTAAAATGTAAATGAGTTTAGCCAGGGATCATTAATTGTATGCCTAATTCTAATTAAGTTGTGATATAGTGAGATAAAAGATCAGCCTGGATTCCTAAGATGCAGACTCTTGTGTTGGATTAATGATTTTTTAATAGTCCCTTAATCTTTGTAGTTCTTAGTTTCTTTATCTGAAAATGAATGGATTGGACAGGATCTTTACAAAGATCCCTTAGAGCAAGAATTACATTGCTCCTAAGTTAATTATAGAGAACTAGGTCTCTTCTGCCAGACTCCTTGAGGCAGGAAGTATGCTCCAATCATCTATAATTTTCTGGCACTAAGCTTAGTACCTGGTATATGGTAGTTATTCAAACCATTTTACTGAATAAAACAATAAATTCTCAGATAGAATTACAATTTAAATAAAACAAATGAGAAAAAGGTCAGGTAGAGAATAGTAAATTAAAAATCTGTAACATACAGAAAAAATCTAATAAAGAACAGTAATTTGGAATGTCTGAAAGAAATACCTGAGAGGAATTTTTTATTTATCAGTTAAAAAATTCATCAGTTGGAGGAAATGAATTTAAAACTGCCTGGTCCCCTAACTACAAGTTAATAATTTATCAGCCTGTGACATGTTGTACCAAGTTTTATGATGCTGAAATGAAACTGCTTGCTCTAGGATGTTGGTGGCAATATTTTTGAAGTTTGTGTATGCATGTGTGAACTTTTAGTTTTAAGAATTGAAAAACTATGTCTTGTTTCAACCAGGATTTGTTAAATCATTGACATATTTGGGACTTTATCAGTCTTTAGGGGAGAATGAGCTTCTCTGATTATATCAAAATGTCACAAAAATAAAAAGAAGGTAAATAGCTTTTTCAACTTTTTTAACTACGCTTTTATAAAGATTTGGCATTATTTAATAAATTAGATATCTTAACCTTTCCAAGAATTTCTTTTCTCCTTCCTTCCTTTCTTTTTTCTTTTTAGGGCCACATCCACGGCATGTGGAAGTTCCCAGGCAATGGGTAGAATCGGCGCTGTAGCTGCTGGTCTATGCTGCTGCCACCGCCACAGTAACACGGGATCCGAGCTGCATTTGCGACCTACACTACAGCTCATGGCAATGCTGGATCCTTAACCTACTGAATGGGGCCAGGGATTGAACCCATATCCTCATGGATACTAGTGGGGTTCTTAACTTGCTGAGCCACAAGGGGAACTCCATCAAGAATTTCTTTAAGAGATTGAGATAATATTCTTACATTTAACCTATACTGATGTCTTTGGGTTGCTGGTTTGAATACTATTATGTGTAGTTCAATCATGAAAATAAGGAAGTAACATAAAAATATCTGTGTATAAAAATATGTATACAGAACTTCAGGATGGGGTCCTACTATATGGCAAAAGGAACTGTGTGACTGGGTTACTTTGCTGTACAGCAGAAATTGAAGAAACATTTTCAATCAACTATACTTTAATAAAAAATAAAAAAGAATACTCAAAAAAAAAAAGAACTTCAGGATGAATCAACCAACCATCTATACATACATTTATTAGTTCTGTACTGTGTGATAGACAGGTCCATTTTAGGCACTGTATGCAAAGAGCAGGGAGAGACAATGCCCTTAGTTAATGTGAGAAATGAGTGTCTTAAATTAGGGGCCCATGCTTGATAGTTTGAGTCAGATTTTTATCTCCACCAAAGATAACATGTTATTTCTCTAAAAAGGCAAGTGAGAAAGTAAGTTGAAATGCTTTTTTTCCTTTTGTTGTTTCATTGATTTTATTGTATTTACGGTTCTTGAAATTATTATTGTTCGGCTCATTTTCATTTGGTTCAGGCTCTTTTATGGGCACCTAAAAGTAGATCTGTGTTTTATGGAACCTGAAATTTAGAGTGGTTCTTTTAAAGAAAAAAAAAGTACAAGTACAAAACTGGATATGAAAGTGAAGTTTTTTAGAACTATAAGAAATTCATAACAGGTTATAAATTTTAAAAAATGGATAAGTTGTCAATATCAGAGAAGTAATCTAGACTCTGTACATTTATACTTCACTTCTCTTCCACTGCCCATGGATACCTTCAATCCTGGCACCACTGGACACATTGGGATTTGAACAGGACCTTCCTACTCCTATGCTGGGCTGGTCAGCATGGCAGGCACTTGAATTACTCCTGAAGCCATTCTTTTATCACTACTGCTGATGATAATGTAACTAGTTCTAGAAGTGACCACATTCCTCACATGTTCCTTCTACTAAAACCAAGCTAAATGTGTCTTCCACCCAAATTCCTATGAGTCAGCTTCCCATGGCCCTGACTTCTTCAGTGCCACCCAACAGAAGGTTAAGTTTGACAGAAAGGAAGTCACACTGGAAAAAAGACAGAAGTCTTAATCAGTTGTATTTAAAATATCTTGCTCTTGAAAACTTTATAGAAAAATTTATGATGAAAGTTTTAGAAGAGGGACAGGTGAGGGACTCTCAAGCTCAGGCTTCACTAGCTTCTGAGTAAATCTGCCTTATGTGTACATTTTGTCTTTTGCAAGAGTGTGTACCTTTACACTGTTATGCACTTGTCAGTTCCCAGTGATTTCATTTTAATGATTGTTTCTGTTCTGGTTTGAGGGATAAGAATGAGGTGGGTAACTTACTTTTGCTAAATGAACATGTAGAAGTGAGTATAGTAGTAGAACTACTACCTTTTTTTTGCTAGCAGGAGGTATTTTCAGTTCTGCAGCCAGCCCTGAACGCCCCAGTGGTTGGGTGGCACCTGATGGAATGACTGAACCGTTATGAAACAGGTGCTTTTAGGCCTGGGATGTAAAGTGAAGAAGTGGAAAAGATTTGTTCTAGGCTGACACTCATTTACTACTAATTAGTTGAGTTATTAAAATGAATCTGTTACTCCCCTCTGGGTTCAGGAAAAACACTCCAAAATATAAATAAAAATCTGTGAAATTGTTTGTTTGTTTTTTTCTGTTTTATGCCTGTACCCGTGCCATATGGAAGTTCCCTGGGCTAGGGATTGAATCTGAGCCACAGCTACAACCTGCAGCAATGCAGGATCCTTTAACCTACTGTGCCAGTACAGGGATTGAACCCACACCTCTGAAGCTGACCCAAGCTGCTGCAGTCAGATTCCTAACCCACTGTGCCACAGTGGAAACGTCAAAAATCTATGAAAAAGTTTTAGCTGGGAAAATAGTATCTGAATTGTTATTCAGAAACATTAAGATGGGCCAGCATGTAAGGCCCATTCCCTCCTTTTTTTGTTTAGAAAAGAGACTAGTAGTGGTATACAATAATTAGCACATAGTAGTTCTATTAAGTCTTAAGGGATGTTGTACAAGAGCGAATGAAAACTTTAGGGGTTGAAAGTAAAGGTATGACATAGAAAAACTGAAAGAGAGAAGAAAATAGAATTTAATTGTATTAAAACAATGTGAATGTAGATTCTTTGTAGATTGGTGATAGTAATTTTAAAGTCAAATTTTATATTATGGAAAACAAAGAAATAGTACGTAGTTTGATAATTCTCTCTTTTTTTGTGTGAAAGAAAGTGTTTCAGTTCATATGAAAATGTTTTATTTTCGTCTTTCTTCCTTTTAGGTCAGACTGTGCCAAAATCCCAAACTTCAGCTGAAAAATAGTCCTCCATATATACTTGATATTTTACCTGATACATATCAGCATTTGAGACTTATATTGAGTAAATATGATGACAACCAGAAACTTGCCCAACTCAGTGAGAATGAATATTTTAAAATCTACATTGATAGTCTAATGAAAAAGTCAAAAAGGGCTATAAGACTCTTTAAAGAAGGCAAGGAGAGGATGTATGAAGAGCAGTCGCAGGACAGGTAAGGATATTCCAAATTTTATCTTTCTCGGTAGTGAAATCATTTATGTCGATTTCGTTTCACTGTTAGGGTAAATGTCACCGCGTTTGTTTGGGGGGAAATATTACATTTGTGTATTTGCTTTTCGTATTATTTAAACCTTGTAGTTTTACACAAGGTTTACACAAATTTATGTCAGTAGCTAGTTGGTGAGACAGTACTTGTATTTTTTTTAAATTAAGACTTTTTTTTACAGCAGTTTTAGGTTTGTAGAAAAATTACTCGGAAAGTAGAGTTCCTTTATACCCCCTCTCCTCAGGTACCTGTGTTTCTTCTATTATTAATATCTTGCAAAATGTGGTACTTTTGTTACAATGATGAACCAATATTGATACAGTATTATAAATAAAAGTTCCCAGTTTATATTAGGGTTCACTCTTTGCAGTTGCACAGCTCCATGAGTTTCCACAAAAGATAATATTGTCTACCATTATAATATCATACAGAATAGTTTCACTGCTCTAAAAATGCTGTGTGTTCCAGCCATTCATTGCTTCCTCACACTCCTGCCCCAGCCACACACCTCTTGATCCCCTGGCAACCATTCAGCTTTTTATTATCTCTATGGTTTTGCTTTCTTCAGAATGTCATATGGCGGAAATCATGTGACATTTTCAGACTGGCTTCTTTTACTTAACAATATACATATAAGTTTATCCCATGTCTTTCCATAGCTTGATAGTTGATTTATTTTTTATTGCTGAATAATACTCCATTACATGGATGTAGCACAGCTTGTTGATCCATTTGCCTGTTGAAAGATATCTTGATTGCTTCCAGTTTTTGGCAGTTATATGTAAAGCTGCTTTAAATATTTGTGTGTAGGACTCTGTGTGGACATAAGCTTTCAGCTAGTTTAGCAAATACCTAGGAGCATGATGACTATATGATGTTATGGTAAGCCTGTGTTAAGCTTTGTAAGAAACTCCCAAACTGTTTTCCAAAGTGGCTGTACCATCTTGCATTCCCACTGGCAGTGAATCAGAGTTCCTATTGCTCTACCAGCATTTGATATTGGACAGTGTTTTCAAGACACAGTCTTGATTGGATATGTGGGTGTGGTAGATATGGGTAGAAGATGAAATTTCAGTTCCTATACTTGACTATTAAGCAAGAAGCTAAACTGGGGTGTAATAATTGAAGTGACAACAACTCAATCCTCATTTTATAGACAAGATTCTTGACTTAGAGACTACTCACTAAAGTTTGTTGTATGGCTATTGCAGTATTAAATTTCATGATCTATCTTAAACTAAGAAAATAATAGAATTTTCCATTTCTGGGATATTTTAATTATGTTCAGAAGAGTCACTGATAGTGAGGGTCTATTAAGATTTGCAGATTGGAAAAACAAATATTAATTAAAATATATAATATTTTAACATAGTTGAGTTGAATTTTAGTTTAAGACACTTAACCTCTCTGGATTTTAGTTTCCTTAGATATAGTAAAACCTCTAAGAAATTTCTCATGTTTCTTTCAGGTTAGAAACACTAGCTTTGTTTAGCCTAATAAAACATAGGATTGTATAACAAAATTTAGTTATCTAGGTGTGTAGACTCTGAAGTTGTCTGTAAATACCAGCTAAACAAATACTCAGAGTGAGCAACACCATCAAGTTCAAATGTAGGAAAACCCTCTGCCAAATGTAAAATAGCATAAATGTTTACTTATTTATAATTTGCTCTCTAAATTAGTGATGAATCCTAACATAATCACAGGAGTCTAACCAATTATGTAACTGTGGGCTTATCACTTCGTATTCCTGGACCACAGTTTACACATCTTGAGGGCAGTGAGTCGTGCAGTTAGCTGCCTTTTAGCTCCAAGTGCTAATACTCTCTCCAGGACTCTTAATGGGAATTTGAATTGTCACAAGTTTCTAGGAGTAAGAAGGAGAGATACAGTGACTGTTTCTTCTTATAGACTTTTCAAGAAGACCAGGATGTTTCTGTTTAAAACTGTAGTCTTGTAGTTTTACCATTGATCTAATAAAACTAAATTGTTTTAGAAATATCTTTACATTTCCTATTCAGAGTTAGTAGCCCTGAAATTCTTCTTGATCTAGCAACATCATCCATTAAATTTTGCTTTTTAGGTTATTGGGTAGGTGAGAAGGTATGTACCTTCTAGGACTAGGAATTTGAGTGGCTAACAGTATTTTTAATTGAATGTAGTCATATATGATGGGGTAAACTTATATCTCACTTTTACATCTTTTTTAAGAAACTTGAAACATTTTCTAACTCAAGATGCCTCATAACTACAATTTCATGTAGACATTTTTATTTTTATTTTTTTTGCTTTTCATGTAGGAGCATCTCGGAGGAATCTTTATAAGTTTTGGTTGATTGTGTGTAGATTTCTATAGTTAATGAAAGATTGCATAATGCGAACTGATCGCATTGAGGCAACTCTGTAAATTTTGTGTTTTAAATGTCTCAATAAATTTTGTCATTGTCCTAAATTCAACCCAAGACTAAGTTTCTCAGTTTCTGTTCTGGTGCAGCATATTCCTCTTTGGATTTTTCTGTCATCCGTGTTCCATTTTCTGATAATGTTCATTGCTACTATGTTTAAGGAAAACTTAAATTTGATAAATATCTGACCGTAACTCATAATAATGTATCACTTTTGGTACATCATAACAAGACATAGACCTTTGGTGTAATGTTTCTTTTAGTAGTAATATATCTTTAAACAGTCACTTCTATGTTCCCTTGGTATTCTAAATACAAACTGAGGCTAAAACATGCCATTGTACATTGAGCTTTGGGACATTTTGCTCTATAGAATATAAAAGAAATTTCTTAGGATGTTTTCCTGGTTGTTAGGCAATTGAGTATTCTTTTGAGTAGTATGACTCTTATCCAACATGTATGACATGCTGCTTATTAGGAATAATGTAAATTCCCTAAACAATCTTTTTTTTTTCATTCTGTGAATAATGTCACAAGGAGCATTATTATTTTTCAGCTAAAAATGAAGTAC
Source organism: Sus scrofa (assembly GCF_054392235.1). Taxonomy (NCBI): domain Eukaryota; kingdom Metazoa; phylum Chordata; class Mammalia; order Artiodactyla; family Suidae; genus Sus; species Sus scrofa. Next base: position 168,228,981 of record NC_139395.1, read on the forward strand.
AGTAATAGTTGAAATAGTGATGTAGAGTTCATTGACTAAACCAGCATTTCCCCAGGAGATTCTGTACTTTATTGAGGAAACTTGTGTCAGATGAGTACATGAATCAAAATGTTTACTTTAATGTCCTGTTGTACTAAAAGTAAACTTTGTGGATTTGTTTTAAATGTAAGGGCAAATGGGGAAAAAAAATCAGGCATCGATTTTGAACTACCTGTGTTTTACTTGATTGCTAAAATATGAGTGGCCCTTGGAGTTCCTGTCGTGGCTCAGTGGTTAACGAATCCGACTAGGAACCATGAAGTTGCGGGTTCGATCCCTGGCCTTGCCCAGTGAGCTAAGGATTCGGCATTGCAGACTCGGTTCGGATCCTGAGTTGCTGTGGCTCTGGTGTAGACCAGTGGCTACGGCTCCAATTCAACCCCTAGCCGGAAACCTCCATATGCCACAGGAGCGGCCCAAGAAATCGCAAAAAGACAAAAAAAAAAAAAAAAAAAAAAGAGTGGCCCAAACTTTAAAAGCAATTTCATAAATGTATGATAAATATAATAACAAATAGAAAAATAGATATAGCAAATGACACATAATATATTACTTGTGTAGAGAGTGAGAGGTAGAAATTACAGTTAGATAAATTTATCTGCTACTGTAATAGATATTAAGAACATGTAGTGCAAGCCTCTTGCTTTGGGAATGGGTGGAATAATGATTTCTGCTAGAAGCAGACTGCGTGCCTTGCCTGACTTTTATTGTAAACCTCTTCTTCTCTAGTATCACTTTGTGCCAAGTTTTCCCCCTCCCCCCTCAAAAGAATTGAACCTCACACTGAATTGATGCTTTTCTGAGCTGCTATTTCTGGGCGGAGTAATTCAGTGATTTTTGGCACTCTTAATGCTTTCAAGTGTATGTATGAAGTAGGGAAGGAACAATTTATAGTTTCAAGCACAGAGAAGAAGAGAAACTTTATAATATATTGCTTAACATTTCAGTGGCAAAAGTCAAAGTGGGTGTGAAGGTATTTACAGCTGACAAATGTGAAACTCACAGGAGATGCTTTTCTTCAGTGATGTGACTGGCAGTTTCATCAGTTGACTATTTTAATTAAAAAACATTTACTCTTTCAGATTAAAAGTTGTGAGTTAATCATCTGTTCTCCAAGGCCTGGTGTTGGACACTGTGTTTTTAGAACACTCAGAAATGATGGCCTGACGATAATCAGATTTTCCGTATTTCAGAGCTGCTTCAGTGAACCAGAGTGCTACAACCCATTTTTCCCTCCCACACTCTGGTTTGTAACCACTGTAACAAAACCAAAAGTCAACTGAGGTGGAAAAATAGCTCTGCATTTGATAATCTATCTGTGAAGGAAATAAAGGCTTTTAAAAACTTCATGCCAAAAGAGTAATACATGGTTGTTGTCTTATTAATGTCATTCCAGAACCCTTGTACCATTCTTCATGCACATGTGTTGTAGAAAACAAATCATAGTGTGCATAGCTCTTGTAATAATTCTCATTCCAGATAAGATTTTTTAAAAAGTATTTTGACATTAAAAACTCCGTTCTAGAAAGTGCTAGCCTTTGTTCAAAATTCTCCAGAAGCATCAAAAATCTTTTTCTTTGTTGAACATTTGACCGAACAAAGAAAATGTATAACCTGCTACATTAATAAAGTGCCTTTCCCCCCTAAAGGACTGTACATTGGCTGCGCTTGCTGTTTCTGCCTGTGTTGTAATTCCTGAGACAGTGTACCAAGAGCATTTTAGAACTGATGTACTAAAGATAAATTGGTTACGTTAAAAGCTGAATCAAAACAACATCAGCTACAATAATAACAACAGTAAGGGAAACAACAAAACACAAAGCTACAAACAAACCTGCGTGCTTTCCTCTTACCATTGTATGAAAACATGGCTTTGGCCAAAGAATAATGTTGCCCTAATCAAAATGTTTAAATAGGAATAGAGATGAGTACATGTTGATTACATGGTTATCGAAACAGTTTTGAAATTCCTCATGGGTTTTCAGTGTAACCATACAAAGAGACTGATCTGTGTGCACAATTTGGGTTCTATGTAATAGTTTTTAATTATTCCTGGACCTCACAGGTTAACAGACTTGTTTATAATCCTACATCAAGTTCCCCATGTTCTCCTAGGCAGCCCTGTTGTACATTGTGAGAAGGACATGAGAGAAGAGTGCAGAAATCTCATGGTCTGCTGCCATTTGTCCTCCACGTGTTCTTTGTTACCTTGGTTGGCTTCCCAACTCCAGTCTGTGTTTTTCGGTCTTTATTTTCTGCGTATTCACAATATTTACCTACTCAGATATTTCAGCATCAAAATATGTAGATGTAGTTTGTTTCAGACTAGATGTTACTGTTGCTCCATCAGTCTAGTCAATCATTTTTCAAATCCAGTAGTAGTTTCTAGTAAAAATACTGTTTTTTGTTTTTACAATAATCATTTGTCGGCAAATTAATCTTAGGGAAATTACGTCTGTCTGTCTGTCCGTCTGTTCTTCCTTCCTTCCCTCCTTCCTTTCTTTCTTTCTCTCTCTCTTTCTTTCTTTTTTGGCCAACTGCAGCATTTGGAGTTTCCTGGGCTTGAGCCGCAGTTGCAACCTGCTGCAGCTGTGGCAGCACTGGATCCTTTAACCCACTGTACTTGGCTGGGGATTGAACCTGTGTCCTTTTGCTACAGATATGCCACTGATCCCATTAAGCCTCAACAGAAAATCCTGTCTTTCTTTTAAAAGTAATTTTTACAGTATTGAATGCATTCCATTTATTCTATGAAATATCTACTGTTTAATCATGAATAAGAGGGAGTAGTTTATGTTCCTTTAAAAAACATTCTTCATATTTTAAATATTAAACTAATCTTTCTGTTTCTCTCTTTATGGTGAAAATTGCAGTTCTTTTTGTATTTCATGAGGACATGGCAAGTTGCAAATAGGAAAATGTGATTTCTAAATAAGTCAAAATAAGGGACTTCTCATTGTGGCGCAGCAAAAACGAATCCCACTAGTATCCATGAGGATGTGAGTTCAATCCCTGGCCTCTCTCAGTGGGTCAGAGCTGTGGTGTTGCCATGAGCTGTGGTGAAGGTTGCAGATGCAGCTAGAATTCCGAGTTACTGTGGCTGCAGCATAGACCAGCAGCTGTAGCTCCCATTGGACCACTAGCCTGGGAACTTCCATACACCATAGTTGTGGCCCTAAAAATAGAATAAATAAATAAATAAAATCCAAATAAGTTATTGGTAGGTTTTAAACACAAGTATTTTCATGTAAACATACTTAGTTGCTACTTAATTTTTCCTATATCTGCATTCTAGGAATTTTTTTTTTTCCTTTTCAGTGGTAGAATAGAGAAAGTAAAAGACTAATTTTTGATATTTTAAAATGATAATATGTAATTTGGATTCTGAGGAGAAATAGTAATTAACCCTGAAGCAGGAATATGTCTGCCAAGTAGGAAATGGAATTGTCTCTAGAAAAAGTGAACTTTGGGAGTTCCTGTCATGGTGCAGTGGAAATGAATCCGACTAGGAACCATGAGGTTGTGGGTTTGATCTTTGGCCTCTCTCAGTGGGTTAAGGATCCAGTGTTGCAGTGAGCTGTGGTGTGGGTCGCAGACTTGGCTCAGATCTGGTGTTGCTGTGGCTGTGGCTGTGGCATAGGCTGGCAGCTGTAGCTGCACTTAGACCCCTAGCCTGGGAACCTCCATATGCTGCAGGTGCAGCCCTAAAAAGAAAAGGAAAAAAAAAGAAAAAAAGAAAAAGTGGACATCTTCCTGAGATTAATTTATCACAAATGAATAGAAAGTTTATTTAGTTTTGGTAAGAATGCTTTCCTTCATGTTTCAAGCACCTGAGAGATGTGACTATACTTTTCTAAAGTTTGGAAATCAAGGGACTTATTTCTTTAACACATTGTGAAAGTGGAGGCCATAGGAAAGTTATTTGGACAAATGTTTTCAAACTTAAACAAAGGTAGTCTGTTAGAGTGGGCAGGTGAGTGCTTATAGAATCTTTGACTGTTAGAGACTTTATGGCTAGCTACATCCATGTTGCTTTGATAACTGGACACAAAGTAATTTACTTGTTGATTTTTTTTTCATGTAGGTGAAAAATAAAAGGCGTTTCTCTAGCAGTTTTCTCCCTGGAACATATTTTCAAAATACAAAAGAAAACAAATTATTCTGATATTCAGATACTCAAAACTAAATCTACTGTCCACTGTTTTAAAATTTTAAATAAAGTGTTTATATTTAATCAATTTATTTGCTATTTATTTACTTTTCCCCCAGCCCTGTGTTAGTACCATTCAGTCTCTAACACCTGGTTTATTAGCTATTAAAATTTTATTGCAATTTATTTCAGTTCCTTCCAAGTCAGAATATGTATTATAGACACATGATATTTTGATTTTAAAATTGGAGATATTTTTCCCCTGCAGTTTAGATTTGATTAACGGTTCATAAATTCTGAGTGATAACCATTATATCATAAGACAGTAAGCCAGTTCACATGACTCAAGTGAACTTGGCTTTATGGTTGAATACCTTTTATGCTTTTCAGAAAGTCTTAAGGCAGCTTATTAAAATTGATGTTTTTCTTTGAGTAATATCTGGTGACATTCAAATTTGATAATTAAAATCCAGAAGCACTCAAGAAAGAATGCCTGTTTTTAGTTTCATAATAACAAAACTCCCACAAAGAAGGTTGATGAATGATGTCTTTCAAGTGGCAGATTTATTATTTAGTTAAAGAGAGCTCCTTTGGCAGTTTTTTACAAAACTAAATTGAAGTCTGTTTATAAAACAGACAAACTGAAGTGATAATTCTATAGCCTGAGGAATGCTTGGAAATTTAGCCCAAGAGGCATCTTTTTTTTTCAGTAACTTAACATAAAAATGGAGTTTCCGGGAATCCAAACAGATTAACACCCAGCCCTAATTGGGTAGGTCATAAAATAGTACTCATACCTCACTGTTTGGAAATAAAGTGCTCAGGAATATTCATTTTTCTAAGCCCATTTTATTTTATTTTAATTTTATTTTATTACTATTAAAGTATAGTTGATTTACAATATTTCTTCAAGTTCTGTTGCACAGCGAAGTGACCCAGTCACACACATTTCCCTGTTCTGTACAGTAGGGCCCTGTTGTCCATCCATTCCACATATAACAGCTAAACCCATTTTTAATATTAATTTTTTGTCTCTTTAAGCTCATTATTGTTAGAGCATGAGTTCTTGTTGGAGTTTGCATTTATACATCTGTTGTTTATAGATGTGTTAAGTATTGATATAAGGTCATTACAGAAAGTACACATTTGTAGACTTAAATGTAAAGAGTGATCAAGGCTGTCTGTCTTATTTGGTAGAACCACTGAGGAACAGATTAAACTGAAAGATAATTTAGGCTTGTTGTTTAAATGTATTACTTTGAACATCTGGTCATGTGATGTCATCACATATAATCACAGATGTGTAACTGTATTAGTTTCTTAGAACTGTTGTAACAAACTATCACAAACCAAATGGCTTAAACAACAATTTGTGTTGTCTTAAGTTGATTTTTTCAGTTAGGGAGCCTAGAAATCTGAAATCAAGACATCAGCAGGGCCATGCTCCCTCCAAACCTCTTAGGGCAGGATGCTTTCATGGCTCTTGCAGTTTCTGCTGGCCCCAGGCACTTCTTAGCTTGTGGCAGCATAAGTTCATTCTCTGCTTCTGTCATCATGTGATGTTCTCTGTGTGTCTAATTTACCTCTTAGGAGAGCATTGGTCATATTGGATGAGGGCCTTGCCTAATGACCCTATTTTAACTTTATTACAAAAACCCTATTTGCAAATAAGATCAGATTCATAGGTAGGGGTGAGGTTAGGATTACAACATACATTTTTAGGGGGGCACAGTCCACCCATAACAGTGACCAAATATGGCAGTGTAAAATTTATACTATGGAGGGGGAAGAAAATTGAAACATTAGAGTATATATCATGAAAGTGTGAAAAACTTGTCTCAGTAGAAGATAATGCCAAACAAATTATTTAAAACTATGGAGGGTCTGGAGCTCAAATAATTTTGTAGCTTTTTTCAGGTTTATAATAATAATAATAATGGTGAATTAATTTATTCATATATTGAAAAGCATGGTAAGTTTGACTTTAATCGATAATAAAATTTTTATATAAATTGAAATAAGTGAACTTATAAGTACCTTGTTATAACATTCTTACTGATTTCAAGTGTATAAAATGCCGTCTCTCTTTAGAAATTATTAATACTATGAATATGTATATTTAATTAAGTTATTAATATTAATAACCCTGATTGCCCCTTGATTAAGAATCCCTATTTTATTCTTTTATTTTGTGATAAACTCTAGAGGATTAATTAAAATAATTATGACTTACATCATCATCATTAAATCTGTTTACAAAGTTTTCTGCATTGCAAATTAAAAAAAAGGTGTAGGAGGTGCTTTCCATGTTGGTGGCATATAGGTGGCTATACTTCACATTCATTTCATGTCTTTAATATTAAGATACAAAGTATTACAGGTATGATTTCAAACTAAGATTTTAGACAGTCAGTTCAAGGATTTTAGAAAAGTAAGAGTAAACTATTTCTAAAAATGGCATGTTGAATGCTGACCAAGGGTCAGCAAACTGACCAGAGCTAGGTGGTAAATATTTTGTATACTTTGCCAGTTGGTCTCTGGCAACTAATCAGCCCTGCCTTTATAGTAAGATAGCAACATAGACAACATGCAAATGAATCAGAATGACTGTATTCTAATAAAACTTTATTTAGAAAACCATTATGGTAGATACAGTGTGACCTGGGGGCTATCTATGGTTTGCCAACTCTTAGATTTGAGTATTGATGTAAATTTTGGACAGTAAAATTTTAAAAGTGTTTTGTCAGCATGGACTGAGTATAATTTGCACAAATTAGGAATGTGTTTGGATAAAAGTAATAGTACCTGACCCACAGTAGTTTACATATATAGGGATACATGTTTCTCTGCAGTGCTGTCAAAGACCGGAGCTCTTTCTGCTTTTGTAATCTCCTTCCTTAGTGTGTTGCATTTGTTCTCATTCTAGTCACCTCAAATTCCTGCTGCAGCTCCATGATTTTTATGGCTACAAGACTAAGGAGAGAAGGGGAGCACTATATATGACTGTCTTTTTTATTACTGATTAAAAAGCTGTCCAGGAACCATTGTACCAACTTGCTCCCTCCTTCGGATTGCACTTGGGTCTTTTCAGGCCTGAAAAATGTGATATCCTGAACAATACTAAAAATATTTGGATGTATATTTTTTCTATTTTTGTTGACTCTCTAGGGAAAAATATTTAAAATGAAAAGAAGGAACACATTTACTAAGACAGTTTCATCTCAAACCCATTCATGTCCTTTAAAAAGATAAAAACAGTTTTGTTTTTTTTTGTTGAGTAATACCTCATTCTCTTTTAAGCTTTGACAACTGTAAACTTATGTTCAGAGCCAAGTAATTGAAAGCAAATGATTAGTTTCAATAGATAAGGAAGATTGAAATGATGTTTTATGACTTATTATCTTTGTTATCAGGCATACGTCAGAGATGAGTGGCAAGTATTCCAATTCCATTTTTCTATCTGGAGAAGCTAAATTGATTGGAGGTTACATGACTTGACAGGAATTGTATATATTCATATATGATATATTTCTAAATGATGTCTCATTACCAGTTAGCATGTGTGAGCCTGTAGCTATTGGCATCTGAAGGGTATCTACATTTTCAACCTTTTTTCAACTTGGTTTCAGGAAGACTTATTTGAATAATTAGCACATCTTATATCTGTGAAAAGTGAGGTGTTTCTCATCTTCATTAAACTAGTATTGATAGTGTATGTCAAATGGTCATTAAAAGGAACTTTTTTTTTTGCAAGACAGCTTATATTAGTTTAATTCAACTTTAAATATTTAAAACTTTGTTTCTGAAACATGCCTTTTCATTGTATTTATCTATATGATTGTGTGTATATGAGAGAAAAGTTGCCTATGACTTTTAAAACTTCTCTGGGTAAGCAAAGTCTTTTCCTTTGAGGAAATAGGAAAGGTTACCTAAATATTTTTTTTGCTGAAACATATTAATGTAAGTAAAATGTTAACTCATCTTGGAGACGCTGCAAACATTTCAGTCTTTGTTCTAAAGGGTTTTTATGAGCTATATTGATTTTCTATGATTGTAACAGTCTGCAGAACTGTCAAGTTTATTCTTTTCCAGAAAAAAATGAGAAAACATTAATTTGACTAAAGATCTCTGTTTTTATCAGCCTGGTCTCACTTCCCTGATCAGAGTAGGTTTGAATGTGCTGAAGTCCTAAGAAACAGCAGATTCTCCTTACCAATTTTTTTTGTGATATTTCCCCCCCTCTGTCTAATTCTAATTTTTGTATTCTCCCCAAAGTTGGATTGTAACAATTTTGCTTTTATAAAGCAACTTGAGTCACGAAGTTGGTAATTTACTACAATCTTTTCCCCACTTTATCAATGTTTGGGTAACTATAGTCTGTAGGCCAGATCCAGCCTGTGCTTCTTTCTGTAAATAAAATTCCGTAGTACATGGCCAAGCTTGTTCTGTGGCCATAATGACAGAAATGAGTAGTTGCCACAGAGACTATATGACCCACAAAGTTGAAAGTATTTACTGTGTGAACCTTTATTGAAAAAGTTTACTGATCCCTGCACTACTGATATAATCTTCTAAGGCAATCTTAGAAACTTGCATTTTAATTTAAATATTTTCTTCCTTTTGATTTTCTCTTCTATTTCTGTTGATGATGCTTTATGAATTACTGACTGTTGTGCTTTTTTATGGACAAGAAAATGTTAATGGCCGGTAGTCAATGATTGAGAACTAAAGCTTTTCTAGACCCCCATTTTCTATCTTGTATCAGTAGAATGTATATATAAATTTTTTTTTTTTTTTGGTCTTTTTGTATTTTCTAGGGCTGCACCCACGGCGTATGGAGGTTCCCAGGCTAGGAGTCTAATTGGAGCTGTAGCTGCCGGCCTTCGCCACAGCCACAACTGTGCCAGATCCAAGCTGCGTCTGCGGCCTACACCACAGCTTATGGCAATGCTGGATCCTTAACCCACTAATCAAAGGCCAGGGATTGAACCCGCAACCTCATGGTTCTTAGTGGGATTCATTAACCACGGCGCAACAACGGGAACTCCTATAATTTGTATATATACTTTTAAAGTACGATAAATTTAAACTTTGGTAGCTTTTTTTTTTTGTTTTTTTTTTGTTTTTTTTAGTAGAAACACAGATATGTCATTAATGCCATGGCAAGCATCTAATCTAGTAGCTTCTGTATATAATCCCACGCACCAGATGATGCATTCTAGTCCTCTAGAATGATTAAGTACAGATTCCTGACATCCTGTAATACTTCCTTACCAGTGGGGATTTGAGTACCCATATTTTAAAAAAGTACCCTCACTCTTTCTGATGTCCTGCCTGCTTTTAATATCCCCAGGTCAAATCGTATTTTATATATACATTGAGATGGCGCAGATGAGACTAGAAATCTGGATCTGTTCAGAATTCTTTTCACTTTACTAAGCTGCCTTTATCACTACTGTAGGTAGGTGACCATCCCAGTTGTAAGTTATTTTAAAGGATCCCAAGACAGATTTGTTTCTGAGAGGTTTTGGGAAGAATTTTGTTGGAGAAAAAAAGATAGAAATTATTTTTTATATTCTTTTCAGATTGGCCTAATCACTATCCTTAGAATTTACCTTTGCAGTAGCCTTTTAGCCTGCCATTTCCCCTTCTTCCTATGTGCCCACCATTTATGTAGATCCTCTTATTCTACCCCTTCCTCATCCAAATTTCAGCATTTTCTGATCCAGCCAAAACATCTCTTTACCTCTGATATTTATCAAGACCTTTCATGTAACGTTTAATTGTATGTTATGGTCATATTGCTGTCTTTTAAAAATGGTGGTTAAGACAGGTCGTTTTAAAGGTCTCAGCATAAGTTGTTTTAAAGGCAAAATTGCTTCTATGTATCTCCCACAGTATCAAGAACAGTGGTTCAGTGTTGGCCATAACTCATAAAAATAGATGATTGTTTCTCTAGAATTACCGTAGGATTTAAAACTGCTGATTTATTCCTTCTTTATGAACTACTAGGGCCTGGAAAAACAGGAGAAAGTGAAAGAAAGTGTCCAGTGAAGTATCCAAAGGCTTAGCTTTTAGAATTTGTAGGTCAACTTTGAATATCAAATACCTTTCAGATTAGGCAATGGAGTACCATTGATTCTTGAAGGGAAAAAAATGTCCATAAGTACAGTAATGCCATTATTATTTATTATAGAATGATTCTGTTTTACAGTAATTCTTAATTCTGTATGTAAGCAAAATGTACTTAATGTAGTGACATTTTTGGATAAATTTGGTTAAGTGACCACAATTTGGGAGCACTTTAATGGAGTGTCCTTATGACCACCCTTGTACCTATAAAATAAACCCCTGGAAAACCCATAGCATCACCATTCTGCCTGTTCCCACAAAATGCACATGGCAATGAGTGTATTTTACAGCTTTCCTATTGACATACTGGTTCGCCATCTGAGCTCTTATGAGCGTTTTCACTTCCTCTTACTCTTATTTTAACATTTCTTCAAAGACTGTTTTTGTTTTTATGCTATGTTGTATTTATGACCCTGAATACACAGAACTTTTCAGCAACTGGGGAATCCTCTAAAAAATCTATGCTTTCAACATGAATGGTCCAGTTTCGTTTGGTATGTTTTATTGATAGCAGGGCCCCATCGTCTTTACAGCTTTTTGCTCTGCAGCAGATGTCCTTATATCATTTCCTGACACTTCAGAGAGTGCACCAATACATACGCACAAATAAAAACAACCTTATCATGTTGTTCAACTTGTGGTCTTATTGGAGTTCCCTGCTACAGATAAGGATTTTCAAACTTGAAAATTAGTTTCCAGTTTTTAGCTAAGATTTTTTTTTTTTTTTTTTTTTTTTTTTTTTTTTTTTTTTTTTTGGTGCTTAAGTATTTACTTAGTGCCATCTCTTTCTTTCTTTTTAAAAGGCAAGTTTGGACAGTTAGAGTTGATAATTCTTGCTATGTAACCTGCTTTTTCTCCTCTTTTCTCTTTCTTTCTTTTGGCAGGAGCATACCAGCTCTGAGGGCTATCTGAGACATTTTGAGTATGTAGACAGGGCTTTTAAAGAAGGGAACTGCTGTTCTCTTACATCAACCATGCAGACTTAGAAACAGACTTTAAAGGAAAACAGAGACGTGTGTTCTCACTGTGTATTATTGTTGCGCCCCCTCACATAGCTGTTAGGATTTGTCAGCAGTTTGTTTTGACTCACTATACCAAGGTGGGGGTGGTTTTGTGTGTTTTTGTAAGTTAACTAGTGTGGGTTGTCAGTAATCTCAACTTAATCATTTTGATTGGCCACGGTCCATCCATTTCTCAGGCCGTGTTTTAATACTGAAACTTACCAAATAATTTTACCCTTCCTATAGCTGTGGAGATGAGCCCCTGGTTCTTAAGATTATATCCTCTTTTCTGCTCCATGTTGCCTCGGTGATGTGTCCGTGATCTCCTCAGACTAATTTGGAAACCTCCTGGAGTTGTTCTTTGCGATTTATCTTCATAGTTCTTACATAATAAAATTTAATGGTATATATTTTGGCAAGACTGGGGACACTCCCAAATCCACAGTTCGTTTCCTGGGAGGTGGTTTTAGATGCAGATAACCATGGTAGATTGTTTTTTATTGGGAATGAGGAAGCCTTTGGTGGCATCTGAAAGAAAAGACAGGGCTCCTGGACTTGACTGAATGGTCTTCTGATTTCCGAGACCATTGACAGAGAGAAAGTGGCCTCGGCAGATCTGTCCTTATCCTTTTACTGTTTTCTGAAAGGAAATGGCACTCCAGGAAGCTGTGCACCGTGGTGGTCTGGGTACATCTTTGGCATGACTTTAAGGTTGGAAAATAAAGTTTTGTAGATGAGACACAAAGGGCAAACAATATTTTCCCCTAGTCACCCAAAGTACCCATTACACTTAAAGATCAGTGGAGATGTCTTTTGTCCCTGATGACTTTCCATTATGTAACTGCTCTTTATTTACTTCCTCTGCTATACGTTGGCATCATTCCCACAGCAAGTTAAAGTCTTCTTAGTGTGCATTTATTGTAAACTGTCACTTATGTGGGAGTAAAATAACTAGAATTCTTTCACCATTTTCGGTACTTGACATTTAAGAAAGAGACAGATGGCAAGTAAACAAGGTGAGAGTGGGACTTTATTTGCTGTATTACAATCTCAGGCTACTGTGAAGAAATTTAATTAGATGTTATTTTAGGAAGTTTCCTGGTCATTTTGCAGGTCACTGAAGCTTGGACAGAAGCTGAATATACACCCCGTATTTTAACATACTAACAATACTATAGGTAGTTGAGAGTTCATCTGAAACTAGTAGGTTATACTTTTGAGAGTGTGAAAAATTTTCTGGGTCCTAGTGTGCCTTAGAAGGAAACTCCTTTTGTAGGTAATTTTAAATAATACCATTTTAAATTTCTAGATGGAGTTCAGAATTAAGTTGGTTTAGTTTAAATATTTAAAAATTCCTTCTGATATCTTATCTCTCCCTTTTAGTAAGCTCATGTTCATTTTTCTTCATGGTGATTATTTTTATTTTCCCATAGCTCTACTGGGGAATTTCTTCACTGTGAGATAGTAGCTATTACAGATAATTCAAAATTCAGTTCTTCAGTTTTCACAAAGAATTTCTGCGTACTATGACTTCAGTTTTTGGGTTTTTTTTGTTTGTTTGTTTGAAGCTAGTCTTTAGAACTATTTATGGTATAGGAAAATAAATTCATATATTATGCCTTCTTAGATTATTCTTTATAGAATTACATATTTTCATCTGCACAAAAAATATGAAGATCTTGTATAAACATTTGCATTTCACCATTAAAATAAAAATAAAGAGACTTGGGAAATGGCTGGTGCTGATAGTTCATGGAGGTTAACAAGTGATATGCAGAAGACAGACTGTCCTTCAGTTGCAGAGTATTACAGAGTTTGGGCAACTCACCAGTTCTGAGAAGAGCATGTATTCACAGTTTAATTGGTGAATAAGAACAGCTTCCAATGAAAGGTCCAGTGGATGACATTTTCCCCTCAAGATGACAGTATTTCTGAAGAATGTAAAGTCTCATGTTATGGTGATAGTAAAGTTAAAGTTGAAAAGTGGGTTTCTTTAATTTGTATGCACTTAGAGAAGATAACCTAAGAATTTTAAAAAAGACTGCATACATTTTGGGTTTTGTTTTGTTTTTCAACGCAATGGAGTCCTTTTTGTTTCCTTCTCATTTGGGGTTTGTAATCAGCTTATATAGTGAATTTTGTACTGAAATTAGTTGGAAATACAATATGATATCAATATTGTGTAGCTCCCCATTTAGTTATTAATATAAAAATAATAATAATATAATAAGAAAAATCCTTGTTTCTCTTCAGTACTTGGAATATGTTTATGCTTCCTTCTGCTTTTCTGTTAAGTAGCACTTAATGTTGCTCATCTGAATAATACCACCTACTGTGTACAACAGTATTATAAGTGGTTTCTTGGATTCTGAGTAAAAATTGGAAAGTTACCAATTGTAACATTGGTACCATTGTATGTTACGGAGTTTTAAGAACTATTTCTCCAGATGAAATCAATATAGTAAAAGGATTGCAGAGTTCTGACATTTTTATTAAGGCTTGATTTCCCCTATGTAATCTGTTCTTTTATTATTAGAGGTTAACTCCAGTCCTTAACATTTTGTTTTCAAATTCTTGAGCTCATTTTAATGTTCAGTGGGGGTGTTTTGATTGATATATTTATAAGGATATACAGTTAAAGATCTGTATGGTAAAAAAAAAAAAAATCAGTGGAGGCTATTTTAATGGGTAATTTGAGGAAGCCATTTTTATTCTGGACCTGTTAAGATCTAGAAAAATAGTAACTTAAGTTTTTTTTTTTTTTTTAATTAAAGGTTTCACTTAATTATCAAGTTCTGATTCTTTTGGGATACTGGTCTTTAGTGATCATTTAATTGTTTCAGAGGAAATATATAAAGCTTAGGATTTTCATTTTAAACTTTATGCTGCTCCAAGATTGAAAAAAAAAACCTAATCTCTGAATTGTTCATTATTGATGTCAGTAGATTTAAAGGAGAAACATGTCAGACTTTTGAAATTTCAATGAATAATAAAATTATTTGAATTATAAGGAAAATGCCTAAGAATGTTGTCTTTTTTTTTTTTTTAAATCAGAATTTAAACTCAAACATTTATACTTACAATACCTCCAGGTACAGAAAACAAATATAACAGCATTTTTTTTTTAAATTCAGAAAATGGTACTGATTATAAGCAGAAAGAAAATATCCTCCTGAGTGTTTGAAAGCCAAATGAGTTGTAAAAAGGGTAAAAATCACTCATTTTTATCTTACATTAAAGTTTCTAATTTTATCCTTAGTTTTAACTGTTCATGGAAATGAATAAGCCTATTTGTCTCATAGAAAGGTATTTGGTCTGCTTTCATTATTCTTCTTGAAGCAAGAATCTGGAATGCTCTCCAGAACCATCATGCTGAATGACTTGTTGGTTTTATTTGCTAGCCTCAAAATCTATCCTCATTATCCAAGAGCATCTGGTGGAAATAAATGGAAACTGTGATGGCTATAACTTTGAGTAATAACATGACACAGGGCACTGTTTATTCAGATGAGTAGCTTATCTTGTATATGTCTTCATTCTTTGCTTTTCTAGCCCCATCTTAAAAAAACAGTCTGCCTCAGGTCTTTTAGCTCCAGCCACTGACCATTTTTCAGCATTTCAAGTCTGCAGAACCTCCACATCCACAGCTTTATCCTCCTGAAATGTTTTCCACTATCTAACTCTTGCTCATCCTTCAGATCGTAACTTAAATGTCAGTTCCTCAGAGAGGCTTTCCTTGACTGATCACTCTGAATTATTCTGCATATTATTTTCTGTCATGGTCCTCTCTTCTTTCCAGGTCCTAGCCTAAACTCTGTCTTAAGGTTCTTCCTTTTCTTCACCACCTTCTCTCTCTTGTGCCTATTCAGCTTCCTCCACATAGCAGGTACTCAGTAATTGTGTATTAAAAGAAAGAGGGGAGAAAGTACAGTAATCTCAACCTACATGCTATTTAAGCAGCATCATAAAACTTGGCAGGCATTATTAAACCTATACAAGGACAGGAGCTGTTGTTGGTCTTTGTTGTTGTTCAGTTTTTTGTTTTCTTTCTGGTGTGGAGGCAGAAATTTAATAGTTATCAAGCCAGATAAATTTAATTAAATTGGGCTTATTAATCTTGTATGATCCAGAGATATTTCTTTTAATCATCTGAGGATTATAGTTTCATGTGACATTTTAGAAAGTGTGAAAAGAGCTTTGCAGCCACATGTATCACTCTTTTGCCTGCTGATCCATTAGTAGAATCAGGGTTGAAAATCTGGTTTTAGCATAGAAGCACAGCACAGAAACATTGGAATTAGAAGTGAAACCACTTTCTACATATTTAATTGTTATACTTTACTGCTTAAAATTGGCATATTTAAAAGTCTTACTGAGAAGCATGAAACTGGAACCCTATGCATCCATGGTATATTTCTTAATGCAAATTAAATAAAATTTCAAAAGCCCTATGGCAAAAGTGCTATTGGGTAGTTTCTTGGTTATCACTCTAAAGTTAATGAACATAATATTACGAATTTATACAGAGGTCTTTGGTACACATTTCTCTTCATGGAACATGTGAATAGTATTCAGGTCTTTCTTTATATGTTTTTGAAATAATTGCCCTCTTTTCAAAAATTATATCATACCAGATTATTTTTTCTAATGATTTTTTAGTAGTTCCTTGTTTCCAGTTGTATCAACCTGAAACTCCTTTAACTAATGTTTTGGCTTCATCTTACTTTTTCTGAACCTTATTCTCTACCTCCAACCATTAGTCAATATCCCATACTACAGTGTTCCCTCCTTATAGCTTTATTTGGTTCCCTTAATTTGAAACAGTTCATTTACTTATTTATTTATTTATTTAGTCAGTCTTTTGTCCTTTTAGGGCCGCACCAGTGGCATATGGAGGTTCCCAGGCTAGGGGTCTAATCGGAGCTGCTGCTGCCGGCCTACACTAGAGCCGCAGCAACACCAGATCCAAGCTGTGTCCATGACCTATGCCACAGCTCATGGCAACTCCGGATCCTTAACCCACTGAGCAAAGCCAAGGATCGAACCCTCAACCTCATGGTTCCTAGTCCAATTCGTTTCCATTGCGCCATGATGGGAATTCCTGAAATAGTTTAAAAAATATCTTGTTACTCTCTGGCTTACTCTTGAATAACATTTAAACTTCAGCCTTACTTGCACTTGTCTGATTTCCATTTCTGGATTGTGCCAACGTCTTTTCTACCTTTTTGCTTCTTCAGGTTGTTTCCACTTAATGAAAAGCTCCTTCTCTGAGTCTTCACATTTTTAGTGTGTGGGTAAAGATCCAAGTGTTAAGTATCACCTCCTCACCACCTCTTCCTTGACCACAGTATCTACAATAGTGTGTCCAATTAGTATTTGGAATGTTTGCTGATGGTTTCTTTTCCCAAGTGCATTACCTGTCTTCCAACACATAATTGAAGTTCTACTTTTTGAAGCATTTCCTGAATAAGTGAGTGCTAGAATTTGAGTTTTTTTGCAAAAGCTTTTACTTTTTGTCAAAACATTGTAGTTGGTAGTGTAGAAGCAGAATTCTGTCTTGGTTCTTCAGTGTACTGTATCTTGAGGGACATTTAGGGTCCTCAGGACTCACAGAGAGGGGCACCTGAGCTCACCTGGGGGTCAGGGAAGACTTTGATGGGGAGTTATATATGAGTGGCAATTAGATTAGGCAGGGCGAGGATGTCACAGAAGACATTTTATTTATTTATTTATTTTTATTTACTTTTTTTTTTGTCTTTTTTTTCGCTATTTCTTTGGGCCACTCCCGCGGCATATGGAGGTTCCCAGGCTAGGGGTTGAATTGGAGCTGTAGCGACTGGCCTACGCCAGAGCCACAGCAACACGGGATCCGAGCCGCGTCTGCAACCTACACCACAGCTCATGGCAACGCCGGATCGTTAACCCACTGAGCAAGGGCAGGGACCGAACCCGCAACCTCATGGTTCCTAATCGGATTCGTTAACCACTGCGCCACTACGGGAACTCCTTGTCTTTTGTGTTTTTAGGGCCACACCAGTGGCATAGGGAGGTTCCCAGGCTAGGGGTCTAATCAGAGCTGTTGCTGGCCTATGCCAGAGCCACAGCAATGCCAGATCTGAGCCATGTTTGTAGCCTACACCATAGCTCACGGCAACGCTGGATCCTTAACCCACTGAGAGAGGCCAGGGATCGAACCTGGAACCTCATATATATAGTCAAATTTGTTTCTGCTGCGCCACAAAGGGAACTCCAGAAGACATTTTAAAGGAATGGGAAGTCCCACATTGCTCAGAGGAGTGCAAAAGCATATTATGTTGTGATCCAAGGTGTTGCATATCTTCACAGGCTGAGAATCTGGGGATTTGGGTTACCTTTTTATACTTTTTCTCTTCTGACTTTTCAGCAGTGAGCATGATTGCATTTCTCTTGAGGAAAGCACACATCTAAGAAAAGAAAGAAAGGAAATTATTCTGATAGTGTACCGTACAATTTTTAAATGACAAAGTTTTGCATTTTGGATGTTCACTGTTAGCTCTTCATTTGAAGTTTGGTTTTACTGATGAGTATTTTGGTACTTGATTTGTTTTAGCTTTGTTGTAGACCATGCGCCATATGCACATTGGGCACTCAATTAACACCTGAAAGAATCAACCCCAATTTTGAGAACAGAGTTTGACTTTCAAGTTTGGCGAGTTTTCTTCACTGCCCTAATCAAAGTTGCAGTAGACATTGCATGTCTCATTAGGTTCCTTATGAGATAAACATTTGATTTTATGCAGGTGTATGTCTAACTTTGATGCCCTAAAAAGGTTTTATCTCCGAAAGTATATAATCAGACACTTTACTGTCTTTTAATTTCAACTTTAAAATTTAATCTTAGATTACAGAGTTGTTTGTTTTGAAACAAACTTAGAGACAGAGATGGTTCTTTAAAAGAAAAAAAAAGTAGTTCTCATCTGTCTCTAGTCTCTCATAACAAGATCTGATTTATCTTTCCTGATATTATATGGTGCTACATTTGATTGATCCTGTATCAAGGTTACCAGCATGTCCCCTCTCAGAAGAAAATACTCAGATCCTTATATTGCTGACTCAGGGGAATTATTACATACAGAGGAAAAGCCTTTGATAGGAAATGTTACTTCCTTTAGGAAATGAAGTACAGGGATCTAAATGGCTGTCATATAAACAAGGGACAGCCTTATTAGGCAGTTTTGGACACCTTTTCAGTGGCTTTATTGGAAGGCTTTTCCCATCATGCTTCTTGAGGATTTATACAGTGATTACATCACAGATGGTTTTACAAGTTGTTTTGACTTTGACAACACATTGTCGGGGAGGAGCAGAAAATACCAGTGTAACTGTACATTGCTGCTCTCTTATTGCTCTCTTAACATCTAAAGCAGTAGAATTCTCCAGTAAATGTTGCAGTAAAAATTGAGGCAAGTCAGCTGTATGTGATTGTTAGGGTTCTTGGGTTTACAGGTGTGCTTACTAATTACATAGGAAATGAGATATCCCTCTTTAAGTTAAAACCGTCAGAATTTGAAGATAGCATTTCACATACTGTTATTAGGGCTTTATTGAGTGAAATTTTCAGAAGTAATAAATAATTTCCACTTTTTGTAATGGCTTTCAATAGCAGGAATTTCTCCTACGGATAATCAATTAGAGTGAAAAAATGTTTTTGAAATTGTAATACTATATTTTTGTGCTATGCTAGACTAAATGATAAAATGTTTTAAGTGAAAGTAAATGCCAATTAACTTTGAAAGGATATTATTTTTATTTATTTATTTTGCTTTTAAGGGCCGTATCTGCGGCATATGGAAGTTCCCAGGGTAGGGGTCAAAGTGGAGCTGTGGCCGCTGGCCTACTCCACAGCCACAGCAACACTGGATCTGAAATGCGTCTGTGACCTACACCACAGCTCATGGCAGTGCCAGATCCTTAACTCACTGAGTGGGGTCAGGGATCAAACCCATGTCCTCATGGATACTAGTTGAATTTGTAACCCGCTGAGACAAATGGAAACTCTAGGATATTCTTTTTAGAATTTAAGTATATCCTAGAGATAGTCGGGAGAATTATAAAGTGATACAGGGTTAGAAATTACTGCTGATATTGGGTCCTGTTCCCATAGATGCAGAGAAGAGAGTTTGATTTTAGAAGGAGATCTTCCATACTGTGAAGGTAGCTAAAGTTTTGTGTGTAGGAGTAGGTCTTCACTGTGAGAAAACAACTGTATAGACAAACAGTAGTCATTGTATTTATTTCACCTGTGTATTTGACTCTAAGCTGTTTGTCATAAACTATAAGACCAGTTTAAAAGGTTACCTCTATTTGCTGAAGTAAGCATATTTCATGAGCTTTATAAAAACAGTATTTTAAAATATTATTTTATCATTACATCAGAGGACATAATTATATAAGTATCTCTTTAGTAGCTATTCCATGTGGGAGGATAGAAAACGATTGTTACTTAAATTTTATTTTCTTTGAGGAACGCTGTAACATAAAAAGAATTGCATCAAGTTGTTCCTGTTAAAGTTTTTGATCTAGAAATTTGGCACTGAAGTCCCTAGAAGCTTCTGTTCCATTGTGGTTGAAATGTTTTCTCACCTTTTTGAACTACCTCATTACTGCTGATGTAGGTGATATCTTGAAATGTGCCTGGAGAAAGTGGTGTAAAACTTCCTTTGACCTTTTCTGGACTCAGGGCTGAGATAGCTTAGACCTTCTGCTTATTTTTTTTTTTTAAATCAAGTAGGTTGTGTTCAAATGAGAAAGTTTAAGAAGCTTCAGAGTTCACGACGTGGTGCAGCGGAAACGAATCCAATGAGGAACCACGAGGTTGTGGGTTCGATCCCTGGCCTTGCTCAGTGGGTTCAGAATCCAGTGTTGCCCTGAGCTGTGGTGTAGGTTGCAACTCGGCTCGGATCCCGTGTGGCTGTGGCATAGGCTGGCAGCTGTACCTCTGACTCGACCCCCAGCCTGGGAACCTCCAAATGCTGTGGGTGCGGCCCTAAAAAAGCAAAAAAAAAAAAAAAAAAAAAAAAAAAAAAGAAGAAGAAGAAGCAAGCTTCAATAACGTTTTATATATAATCATCTTTTACTTCTAAATTTATCAATGAAAGAAAGGTAGGGAGTATTTTGCCCCAGGGTCAAGAGTAATATTATTTTGAACATATTGATGCATATTTGTTTATTTGCTATTCTGTGCTAAAAAAAATCTTGAGAATAACATGAGAAAATACTCATTTCGCTGGTAGTTTTAAAAAATGTTTAGTATTTCACATAATCCTACCTTTAATGTAGCTTGGCATCTCAATATTTTTTTCCTTTAAGGAAAGATGATCTAATTTGGCTTAATTCATTCAGTGAAACTTCATTTAATATCTATGAAAACTATTTTGTAGTTTCCATTGTCATTTCTATTAAAGACTGCTAGTTGTTCCCCAAATTCATTTTGCTTCTATCTTTCATTATATATCCCCCCACTTTTATCCACCCTTAGTAGAGTATTTCCTGGGCTCATGTGGTTCTGATGTGACCCTATGAGTAAATTCTGACTAACTGGACATGAACAGAAGTGAGATGTGCGGCTTCTAGCTCCTGCCCTCCAAAGGAGGCCACATGCCCACCTCTCCCTTTTCCAGCTCCCTCCTGGCTAGAAGGGCTATGGGACATCTTGGGCCACATGGAGGAGAGCTATGGCATAGAAATGGCCCAAGTCCAAGACAGAAGGGGCCATAGTCATTGACCACCTCATAGACTGGAGCCACTGTAGGTGAGAGGGAGATAAACCCCAGTGGAGCTGCTGCGACTGTCACACACAGCCAACTTTTAGCACTGTGCTGAAACCCGTCACAGTGCTAAAAGTTTCTGCTGCATCGCTTTGAGATGAAAGTTTCAAATTTGTACAACAGTAATAAGTAAATCATGGACATATGAAGCAAAGCTCTATTAAATATGTCTTGCGTAGCTAGAAACAAGCAGTGTATGTATGCTAGTGAGACTCTTTAATGTTACATTGTTGTGGTCTATATTATTCATTTACTCTGTATTAAATGAATTTGTGACCATCCCTCACTGGGTTGGGTTTTACAACAGCATTGAGGGTTGAACAGGATGTTGTCTGTTGATGGTCCAGACTTCCTGTGTTTTTATCTTAGTGTCTGCCCTGCTATACCTTCTTTATTTTATCTTTGTCCCCAAGTCTTTCTCTTCTCCTTCTGCATTTGGCTGGTGTCTGAGGAAGCTCTGGTACAGCTCTCTCTGGCCAGTTCCCCAGAGTTCCAGTGCCTTAATAGAGACCAGGTGCCTGGCCCTACTCCTGAACACACACACTGGTAAAATTCTGTTATTTGCTTGAGGAGTTTGTGGGCTTGTATTATAATGTATGGAAAAATGCCCCGTGCTTTGCAACATTTTAGACTAAATAATACCACTTACAAGAAATTGTGAATGTTATAGGAACCACCTTCTGTGTGGGAGATGAATATAGGAAAAAAGAGAAGTTTCATAATGATGAGTGAGAAGTTTTCAGAAAGCACTGTTTGGTTGTCATTTCAGTCCAAAAGCCATCTTACATCCTCACACTGGGGATGGGATATAACTTCACTGAATGATATGATTTGTTCTCAAGTAATTTAGGTAATTTAGTTATGCTTCATGATACTAAAATACTCTGTCCTTGCAGGATCATCATAAATAATGTGTGAAGCTCTAGGTGGGGGAAGTTGAAAAATAGGCAGTGTTATAAGAACAGTGCATGTTGGGAGTTCCCGTCATGGCTCAGTGGTTAACGAATCCAACTAGGAACCATGAGGTTGCAGGTACGATCCCTGGCCTTGCTCAGTGGGTTAAGGATCCGGTGTTGCCGTGAGCTGTGGTGTAGGTTGCAGACGTGGCTTAGATCTGGTGTTGCTGTGGCTCTGGCTTAGGCCGGTGGCTACAGCTCCGATTTGACCCCTAGCCTGGGAACCTCCATATACTATGGGAGCGGCCCAAGAAATCACAAAAAGACAAAAAAAAAAAAAAAAGAGAGAACAATGCATGTCCCTCTGTTGCTGTTTTTTCCAGTCTCTGCATTTATGGCTGTGCCAATTTCCATCACATTCTGTCTGCATAGATATAACTGCATGCACATACCAGGCATCTTGCATTTAAAAAAAAAAACCTAGGGAATGGCCACTTGTAATCTTCCTTGTCTATGATTCATTCACATTTTGAAATTAATTTCATATGTAGTGGAAAAGTAGAAGGAACATCTTCCATATGAATCTATAGAACCTTCAAGGAACATAGTCTGTATCCTGATCCTTGGAACAATATTGGAAATCTCTTGTTTTGCTGGAGCCACTTATATATTTATTTATTTATTTATTTTTATTTTTCGGAGCCACCTACAGGCTACTGCTTTTCTCTTTACTGTCAAATAGTTGTTCTGTTAAGACTTTCATAGTCTTCTGACTCCCATTGCAGTCCCATTCTTGGAGATGCCAAGATGAATCTTCATAGTGTACTCCAAGTGTTTGAGGGGAACTTTCCCCCACAGTCCTTTTTGCATTTCAGTTGTTACCTTCATTCTGGCAACTCTAATTTTCACCTCACTGACTTCAGGAACTCTTATCCTTATTCACCCCAGCCCTGTATATCCCAAGTCATGCCACCCTTGGGAATCCTTAATTCCAAAATCCCAAACTGCCAACACACCCCTACTCCTTCTACCTCTTTTATTTCCTTGCACCCATGAAATCTGCCCTTAAATTTCCTTCGTACTCTTCATTATTCCTATTCCATTCTCTGGTCTCTTGATGGTCTTCTGGCTTCCTTTATTTGCATAGCCATTTTGAATCCCATTCATCATTTGCCAGATAGATCCTGACTTCAAACTCTAGCTCTCCAAGTTTCTGTGTAACTTAGGTAATATACCTAACTTCTCTGAATCTCAGTATCCTTACTTGTAAGAAGAATATTATAGTATCCATCTTGTGGAGTGGTTGAAATTATAGTATATAGAAAAATGTTGGTTAACTGCCTAATATAGTTCAAGGCAATTTGTCGTTACTAATGTGAGCTGCTTTCGTGTTTAATGTTATGTGAGAGAATGATAAAAGATGATGAAAAGGTAAATGCAGTTGGGGACAGAATAATAGAGAGTTAAGGAATATAGATTTGATTTTGTAAAAGCTGTGGCGAATCATTGTAGGTTCCTAAGCAGTGAAGTAGCACTATTTACAATTCATGTGAAAGGTTACTCAAAAACAGCTTATTATGTGATAGTACTGAAGACGAAGACTAGGGAAAAGAGCAAGAAATTTGTTGAACTGTATATTGAAACTATGGTGTTCCCAGGTTAGTATATCTTGTTTGATATTTTGCCTTTTAAAAATTTAGATTGTATTTTACTGTATTGGTACATTTTGTACCACATGGTTTTATTTATTTATTTATTTGTTTTTCCAACTATAGTAAATTATTTTATTTTTTTAAATTTTTTTTGCAGAATGATATTATTTATTATTCATGAATAATACACTGAAGTATGAACATGTATAGACAAAGATTTGGAAAAATATGCTAAAAAAAAAGATGACCGTATTTAAAACTGTGGAGTTTATGGAGTACTGGAACAGAGATGGAGGTTATGTATAAGGAAAATGTATTAAAACTTAGATGTGAAATTAATATTTAAAAAAAATCTATTCACTTCTCTGGTATTGGCGGGACTTTAATTCTGCTGAGCTCTTTTTTAAAATTACTCAGTGAATTTTATTACATTTATAGTTGTACAATGATCATCACAACCCAATTTCATAGCATTTCCATCCTAAATCCTGCATCCCCTCACCTCCCAACCTGTCTCTTTGGAAACCATAAGTTTTTTAAAGTCTGCGAGTCAGTATCTGTTCTGCAAAGAAGTTTTTGTGTCCTTTTTTTAGATTCCACATGTAAGTGGTAGCATTTGATGTTGGTGTCTCATTGTCTGACTGACTTCACTTAGCATGATAATTTTTAGGTCCATGCATGTTGATGCAAATGCTGTTATTTCTTTCCTTTTAATGGCTCACTAATATTCCATTGTGTATATGTACCACATCTTCTTGATCCACTCCTGTGTCGATGGACATTTAGGTTGTTTCCATGTCTTGACTGTTGAAAATAGTGCTGCAGTGAACTTTGGAGTACATGTATCTTTTCGAGTCATGGTTTTCTTTGGATAGATGCCCAGGAGTGGGATTGCTGGATCAAATGGTAGTTCTTTTTTTAGTTTTCTGAGGAATCTCCATACTGTTTTCCACAGTGGTTGTACCAGTTTACGTTCCCACTAACAGTGTAATAGGGTTCCTTTTTCTCCACACCCTTTCCAGCAGTTATTGTTTGTACACTTTTTGATGATGGCCATTCTGGCTGGTGTACCTCATAGTGGTTTTGATTTGCATTTCTCTAATAATTAATGATGTTCAACATCTTTTCATATGTTTTTTGTCCATCTGTATGTCTTTGGAGAATTGTCTGTTTAGATCTTCTGCCCATTTTTTGATGGAGATGTTTGTTTTTTTGGTATATAGCTGCAGAAGGTTTTTATGAATTTTGAAGATTAATCAGTTGTCACTCGCTTCATTTGCAAATATTTTCTCCCATTCTGTGGGTTGTCTTTTCATTTTGCTTAGGATTTCTTTTGCTGTGCAGAAACTTTTTAAGTTTGATTAAGTTCCATTTGTTTATTTTTGTTTTTATTGTCATTACTCTGGGAGGTGGATCTGAGATGTTGCTGTTGCTTATGTCAGAGAGTGTTTGGCCTAGATTTTCCCCTAAGAGTTTATAGTATCTGGTCTTATATTTAGGTCTTTAATCTGTTTTGAGTTTATTTTTGTGTATGGTGTTAGGGACTGTTCTAATTTCATTCTTTTACATGTGGCTGTCCAGTTTTCCCAGCACCACTTATTAAAAGGGCTGTCTTTTCTCCATTGTACATTCTTGCCTCCTTTGTCATAGATTAGTTGACTGTAGGTGTGTGGGTTTAATTCTGGGCTTTCTATCCTGTCCCACTGATCTATATTTCTGTCTTTGTATCATACAGTTTTGATGACTGTAGCTTTGAGGTTTAGTCTGAAGTCAGGGAGCCTGATTCCTTCAGCTCCATTTTTCTTTTTCAGGATGTCTTTGACTATACAGGGTCTTTTGTTCTTCCAAACAAACTTTAAAATATTTTGTTTGAGTTCTGTGAAAAATGTCCTTGATAATTTGATAGGGATTGCATTGAATCTGTAGATTGCCGTGGATAGTATGTCATTTTGATAATATTGACTCCTCCAATCCAAGAGCATGGTATGTCTTTCCATATGTTTGTGTCATCTTTGATTTCTTTCATCAGTGTCTTATAGTTTTCAGAGTACAGGTCTTTTTTCTCTTTAGGTAGGTTTATTCCTAAGTATTTTATTCTTTTTGATGTGATGGTAAATGGAATTGCTTCCCTAATTTCTCTTTCTGATTTTTTGTTGTTAGTATATAGAAATGCAGTCAGTTTCTGTGTATGAATTTTGTATCCTCAGATGTACACATGATTTTATTACTTCTTTTGTTTGTTTTGTTTTTAGGGCTGCACCCTAGGCATATGGAATTTCCCAGGCTAGGGTTCTAATCAGAGCTACAGCTGTTGGCCACAGCCATAGCAACTCGGCATCCGAGCTGCATATGTGACCTACACCGCAGCTCATGGCAACACCAGATCCCTGACCTACTGAGCAAGGCTAGGGATCTAACTTGCATCGTTATGGATACTAGTTGGATTTGTTTCCACCGCACTACAATGGAAACTCCTTTATTACTTGTTTGTGAATGACTTAAGAGAGAACATTTTATGTATGTAGTAAATGTGAGTTTATTTCTCTAGTCAAGAAGATAATGGATTTCTTTGGAAGTATTTCTTGTTGCTTTGAGTTGTACAGTGAACTTGAGTCTCCATAAATAAGACTGAGGACAAGTTTTGAAGGAGCCATTTAAAAGCCTAAAGTGCTTGGCTTTAAATTTCCAAAGCATTTGGTTTTGTCATTTAGGTGCTGAATTGAAGCAATCTCTTCAAGAATTAAAGTACTTTTATTAAATTGATATTGTCTAATTTCTGTGAATTTAAATTTTATTAGAATACTAACAAAGATGCTATTCAGATTTGAAGTGAAATATGAGTAGAAAGACTGGGGGTACAGTTGATGATATGGTACCTTGTTTACTATATTGGAAAGTGAGTTTTTAACACTAGCCTAGGATTGTGACATAATGTCTTCTTATACTGTTGTCTTCACACATTTTTGTCAGAAATAGTCAATGAGAAACAGAAGAATTTCAAATAAAGACAAGCACTTTGTACTTTTAAAAGTGTATTACGAGGTTTTTAATTTGAAACCTGAGATAAGAGATACATGGGGGTAAAATCTGCTGTTATTCATTTACTTTACTCTCAAACTTATATGCATTCATTTATTTATTTACTAGTTTTTCAGTGTGACTTGTTGAGCACATACTCTTGTCCTGGCCCCATTTGAGTCACACAGAATAATTATGAACTGTTGAGCCTGATTCCTTTTCCATATGGATCAGAGCGGACAGAAAATATCGGGAAAACTAAACAATACATTTTGCTTTGGATTTTTTTTTTTTCCTTCTCCACATTGTCCTCTTCCCCTCCTCTTCCTTTCTATCCCAGCTCCTCCTTTCTCCTCCATCCCAGGGTTCAAGGAGATAAGGAAACTGGAACTTGGAGTGAAAGATGGGTTTAAGAAAACTGTTATCCTATGCATAAGTGTGAATCTCAGCAGAGTGTCTGATAAGATGTGAGCTGCAGAACTGTGAAAGGAACAGACATCTGTGACTAGTTCAGTCCCTTCATTCTGCTCTTGTCTGTTTTGAGCTCTCAGTCACCAGTTATGCGCCAGGCACGAGGATTCGGGGGGAACAAACCAGAGGTGGCTTCCATCCTCATGGAGTACATATTCAGGTGTGTGGTGGGTGGAGCAGACCAAGAAATCAGCACACACAAAATGCCATAAGCTCAGTTAGGAATCAGATCTGTGAAGAAAGTACATCTCTGGAATGAGAGGCTAGATTGTTATGCTTTCAGATTGGGGGCATGGCTCTGTTGTTTCTGAACACTTTTGCAAGGTATGGGGATCATCCCTCTTCTTATGAATCTAAGTCTGAAAGGGAGAAGGTGGAAGAGCTAAGGTTCCCTCTCTGTGGCTGGTATGCAGTAGAGCTCAGAGGGGGCTACCCTGCCCTAGTGTCCTGGCAATACCCTAAGGGTTACTTGCGGACTGAGCTGCAGTGTCTCCAGCTTCATTCCCTGGATGCCTACAGTTGGTGTAAAAATCCTCTTTTAAGTTGTTATTACCTTAAACCAATTGTGAGTAGGATTGGGCCAGGCGATGGGCCCCAGGGAAGCTACAAGGGTGAAAGGGGCCCAGAGAGAGAGGAGAGCAGAAGTCCAGAATTCACTGAAGACAGCCTGAGTCTGCTTCAGAGTTGCCCTGAGCCAAGGTTGTGTTGTGCTATTCAACCCTCTTAAGGTGACAGAAAAATGGGGCATTTGCTTTAGGTTCTAGGTACATGTTGGTCAACTAAAGTAGTGTGGCTTGGACAGCAGAAAACTAGCCTGTTGTCCATTTTACATTCGTAAGCAGGAGAGATTTCTGACATTTGAATTCAAGGCTGTGATTCCAGTGTCCACAAAAGGTAACCTTTGCAGACCCTTTAGATGTCAAATTACCTTAAAAAAGAAAAAAAAAAAAAAAAAAAAAAAAAAAGATTTCTGCTACCTCTCATTCATCCCTGAAGAGTCAGCAGGTATGCAGAGGGAGTTCTGGTGGATTTGACAACCAGTAAATCTGGAGTTTGGGGAATACAGGAAGAAGATATCAGTCAGCTTAAGTTTTAAGATTCCCAATTCACTGTCTGCACCTCTGAAGACTGCTGATGGGGGAAGAGTTGTGAAAGAGGGGGAGTTTCAGAGACCCTCTGAGTTCAGAAGATAAATTGTGAACAGAGACCATATGGGGAGAGATGGGGAGAAAGAAACTTGTTTTTTTTTTTTTTTAAAAAGAAGAAAGTGAAGCCTTAGTGGTGAGGTGGAGAGCCAGCTGTTTAAAATTAGTAGTAGGGCCAGAGTTGGGGTGGAGGAGGCATTGAGGAAGGTGAATAATGGAGAAATGATAAGAGTGGATGCTCAGGGGCACCCTGTAGAGTGCCTTTTACTCTGAGCTGGGAGAATTTCTGGGCTCAGTGTTAAGGAGACCTTGGCTAATTAGAGCTCAGCGCAGGGTATTAGTTGCAACTTGAAACAAAGAAAGTAATTGTGACCAAGAAGAGCATCCTTTCAAAGGTTAGGGTTGCTGAGGTGCATGGATCAGTCCATGTTGGGCGGTGAAAGAGTAACCCAGTAGGAAAGGCAGTAATAGCCTGTTTTATTGAAAGTGTGCAGGCAATTGAGTGGGGGTGGGGTGGGATTTGGAAAAATTGATTGATTTGGGAATAAGATACAAGCCAGTCAAGGAACATGAAACCTTCCATGTGTTTCTTAAACCACTTACTTTGAACGCAAGATTTTCTGGTAATGTAAAAATAATTTGTAAACCTGAAAATGTCTGTGTTGAACTTCTGTGGTCCGGAAGGGGGTCTGAGGTAGCAAGAGAAATGCAAATCCTAGCGGTTCTGTCTTGAGGGGACACCATTCTTCTCAGAGCCCTTTCCCTTTTGTGGTGCGAATGGAAGGTCTCCAAGGGAAGCATAGATGAGATCAGGCTAGGGAGCCTTCTGTTCTATGTGGTTTTATTCATCGGTGACACTGATCATAGCCAGAAAACAGCTGTTTCAGTGAAGTTCAAACTTGCCATCTATTTTCGGCAGAAGCAGGAAGACTGTCAGAAGCGATGTTTGAATTTTAGGGCCTTTTATAAGTGCCTAAGATAAAGCTGTTTAAACCTTCTGTCCTCTGTCATTTCACTTATCAAATTCAAGCAGAGCCTTTTAATTTCAACACACTTAACTTCTGGGGATGAATAGGGCATTGAACGGGTTTTATAAACAAGTACATTGCTGAGCCGTAAACAGGAACACAAGCAGCACAAATAGAGCATGTCAGCAAGATGGGATGTGATGAGAGGGACAAGGCTGGAGAGCTTTCTCTGCTCCAACCTGGGGAAGCAAGTCTCTCATCTTTGATTTAAGGAGCAGTGACATCATAAATAAGAAAATGCCGATGGACCTAAGTGCCATTATTCAGGTCTCTAGGCAGTGCTACTAGATAACAGATGAATAATATTATAGGTTGATTAAACACATGTTGCTTTTTAAAGAAACCACAAGATGGAAAGGCAAAACAAAATGGATAGAATTGTTTGAGTACTAAGAATAGCACAGGAGACTTTGAAGAAACTTTTAAATCCTGTCACATGGAAGGTTTATTTTTCCATCCTGGTCTAAAAGGGTCCTACTGTTATCCCTTCACTCTATTTTAGATTTCATTTGTTTGTTTGCTTTGGCGCTGAATGTGCCTGAAGAAATACTACCCCCCAGCAAATGTAACTGAGTGAGAACATTATTTTAGTTCACTCTCAAGAGGAGGCGATCCCATCTATTTAGGAATACCTAAAATAATGGAGTCCCTGTTCATTCCACAGTTGACCAGCCAGGGAGAGACTTAGCATCTTTGGTCACATGCTCATCCTAAGCGTAGGACCTGAGCCATTGGAGTTGCTAAAGAATTAGCAGGCCAGAGAACTGTTAGGACATTTTACTTTCACCAGCATTTTGTGAGCAGCTTTCCCATGCCTCTTGCCTTCAGATATATTTAATGTTGTTATTCCACTAGGAAGTGTAAATAGTTGTTAACTAGGTTAAACACCCATGACTGTGTGTGTGTGTGCACACACACTGTATCTATTCATATGTCAATGATTATGAACAAAAATAATTAAATCGTAATTATATTAGCAAGTGACAAAGAATCAGTTAAAGAAATTATATGTCCACACAATGGAGACAAAGAATCAGTTAAAGAAATTTTATGTCCACACAATGGAAATTATGTTTGTAAAAATAGAATTGTATCTCTATGTGCTTACATAGAACAATTTTCAAGATTTTATAGAAATAAAAAGGAAAATACAACAAGATGACGACAAGTGTATTTAGTATGGTAACGTGATGTGAACAAGGAATATGTAGAGACAGACATGTTCATGTCTGTGCTTCTTTGTATTTGGACTATGAGAAGAGGTAAGAAGGGTTGGAAATGAGAAGCTGTTTCTTCCTCTGAGTTAGGAGGGAAGAAGTTGGGTAAAGATAGAGAAATCTTTAAATACTAAAAAATTAGTAGTAGAAAAAAAGAAGGGACGTCAGTACAAATCATATACATATATATATATACACACACATATATATATATAATTTTTTTTGTGTGTGAATGCACATTTCAATACCTGGGAATCTTGAGGAAGTGGGGTCATTGGGTGGGTGTTTGTTGTACCTTCTCATACATTCAGGGAGGAGAGTACCAACACATACATGGCACTAGTATGCTGAAGTACCACTGACCTTTGTAAATCAGGTTCTTTTTCTACCTACCCCACAGAAAATTTCTTTTCCCTTCTTTCTTTTTTTTTTTTTCAGTAAAATTTATATGAATCTGTACTCTTACTGTGAAATTTTAACGACCTGTCTATAGGTTATTATTATTTTTTTTTGTGATGGAATACTGCCTATTGGTAGCTCTAGAAAGGACTTACTGGTTAGTCATTTGCTCTTGCATTTGGCTTTTGGGAAGGTGAATGTGTAAACCTTTGAACTGTTTGGCATTGAAATAGTGATGAATCTACTAGGCAGATGTTCAGTATTTCAATAGTAGTTTATATGTCTCTGATCTTTAAGGGATGAAAATTTTGAATAATGTTAGCTAGGTACTTATTTTGATTTTTGATGTAAGGGACAGAATAACTATCTCGATCGCTTTTCTGAATCTGATAAAACTGGGAAAATAGAAACAAGGGAATATTTATTTCTTATTTAGCATTTGTATAAAAATTTAAATGCTGGCTGTCATTTCATGTACTGCCTTTAAGGAATAGGTAAATTTTTTCTTTAACCCAGATTGTATGAACCGCCATTAAAATCGTTGAATTATTGGTTTTCTGAAATTAAAATTTCTCTTCTCCTAGTAAAGAACAAAATACAACCGCCATTAAAATCGTTGAATTATTGGTTTTCTGAAATTAAAATTTCTCCTCTCCTAGAAAAGAACAAAATACAATCCACATGATTGTTCGTATTATCAATTCTGTTGTTTTCTTTTTCTTTTTCTTTATCTTCTTTTTTTGCATTACTCAATGAATTTATTACATTTATAGTTGTACAGTGATATAGCATTTCCATCCCAAACCCTTAGCATCCCCCACCCCGCCCCCAATCTCTCTCCTTTGGAAACCATAAGTTTTTCAAAGTCTGTGAGTCAGTATCTGTTCTGTAAAGAAGTTTACTGTGTCCTTTTTTTCAGATTTCACATGTAGTGATAGCATTTGATGTTGGTGTCTCATTGTCTGTCTGACTTCACTTAACACGGTAATTTCTAGGTCCATCCATGTTGCTAAAAATGCTGTTATTTATTTCCTTTTAATGGCTAAGTAATATTCCATAGTGTATATGTACCACATCTTCTTTATTAGCTCCTCTGTCGATGGACATTTAGGTTGTTTCCATGTCTTGGCTATTGCAAATAGTGCTGCAATGAACATTGAAGTACATGTGTCTTTTTGAGTCATGGTTTTCTCTGGATAGATGCCCAGGAGTGGGACTACTGGATCAAATGGTAACAATTCTGTTGTTTTCCTTGCAGTGGGACAAAGTCTGTTTTTACCATATGTAATTTCTTGATTTTATGATACAAAATTTTTTAAAATTATCCTGAAAAATTTCTTTCTGTACTCTTTCGGGTTTCACATTTAAAAATTTTGTGTGTATGTGAAATTCAGGCAACTTAGTTATGGGGACTGGTTTAAAATAAATGGATTGGTCTCTATGAGCTAAAACAGGGTGTTTCCTGAGTCATCAAAGAACAAAGAAGGGGCTAAGTGGGAGTGGTGACGAGAGAACTGCAAACTGATGGGGATGAACTTTGGTATCTTAACCTTTCATTTTTATATGACCAATTTTTCCTTAGAATCAAATTCAGTGTAATTTCCCCCACTCCCCTCACCAATCTTGCTTCTATGGCTTTAAACTTTTTCTGCTGGCTGCTTCTTTCCAAACCCTAATATAGTTAGCATCAGTGGATTTCATATATAAAGATAATATTTTCATCTTAGGAAGATTTTTTTTCAATGTAATAACAGGAAAATAGTGTATTAACAGAATTTTGGAATTGTTTGATATTCTATAGGTAGAGTAAAACTGAAAGGAAATGTGGCATCCACTTAAGAATTTTGCTGTATAGTGATTTAGTGAAGAATTCTAATGATATTATATTTCAAGAAATGAAAATTAAACTTTTTAGGAGCAAGGAAATGAAGAAACAAGAAACACAACAACAACAACAACAAACTGTACTACTCATTACTTTTGACCAGAAGTTGAGTTGTAAAGTCCCTTGGGAGTGTAGAAACTAAGTAGTATTATCTACTTTCACCTTATTATGTATTTTTTAATCTATTCATTTGACTTTCCGAGAAACTTCATGTGTCCACTTTAAATGTTTATATTTATACTTTCAAGTGGTTTTCACAGTGGTTGACTATATCTAGCTGATATAGGAGTCTAGACTTAGTCAAGTTATAGCCAACCTTATGCTGTGTATGTTGGATTCATATGCAGTTATTGACTACATGTAAGTAGAGGGATTTTGTTTTGTAGATTGACAGGTGCAGATATTTATTTATTTATTTTTTTTAGGACTACACCGACAGCATATGGAGGTTCCCAGACTAGGGTTCCAATCGGAGATGTAGCTGCTGGCGTACACCACAGCCCCACCAATGCCAGATCCAGGCTGCATCTGTGACCTACGCCACAGTGCATGGCAACCGCTGGATCCTTAACCCACTGAGCGAGACCAGGGATCGAACCTGTGTCCTCAAGGTTGTTAGTAAGATTTGTTTCTACTGAGTCATGATGGGAATTCCAACAGGTGCAGTTATGAAGTTGAGATGAACTTTTTCATTTACTTTTGCTCACAGTCAGTTTCTCTGATGATTTTTCTTTTTTTACAAATCAGTAGCACAGGGCAGATCCTCCCTTTTCTTTTCTTTCTTTCTTTTTTTTTTTTTTAACTTTTAGGGCCACACTCGTGGCATATGGAGGTTCCCAGGCTAGGGGTTGAATCGGAGCTGTAGCTCCTGGCCTGCACCACAGCCACAGCAACGGCCAGATCTGAGCCGTGTCTGCGACCTACACCACAGCTCTCAGCAACATCGGACCCTTAACTCAACTGAGCTGGGCCCAGGGATCGAACCCTCAACCTTGTGGTTACTAATTGGGTTTGTTAACCACTGAGCCACGACAAACTCTACATCCTCCCTTTTCTAAATCTGTATCTGTCTTTAATTCTTCTATGCTCTACCCTATTCTTCATGAACTACTAAAGGTCTTAAAGTGACAGAGTGACTTAAAATAGCTGTACATTCTGTTGTTTATAATTGTCTAAAGAAAACTAGTCTTTATAGTTATCCATTTTTTTCTAAACTTCTATAGACTTTTTATATTTTAATTTACTAAAGAATTCTTAGGTTCTTTTGTGCTTAGAATTATTTTAACAGTATTTGCATTAAATTCAATGGTGATGCACAGTTGAATTTACTGTATATTTATTATCAACAGTAATCAAAGTCATATTTTTTTTACTTTTAATTCTGACTTTTAAATTGTTGCTTTAATTTCTAAAGTGTCAGTACTGTTTCTCAACATTTTTATGAGGTACAAAAATTATATAGTCATTATGTCTTATTTTTAAATTGGTTTCTAACTTTCAGTAAGGAATACTATTATCAGGAATCTATTCCATTACCTTTTTAATGTGTTTCCAATTTCCCTGACTACATTGTAAATACCTGGAGATTTTATATCTCAGCCACCCTTTGTCAGTATGGGAATATAGTCATAATAAATGTTGATTGTTGATAACGAACTATTAAAATTAATGGCTTATTTGCTATATTGAATTATCATGGAATGAAGAAGTCTAGGATACGATTTTACAAGATTATACCTGTAAATACAATTTATTATTACCAATTTATTCAATTCCGTTCTTTGGAATAATTATTGTCTAAAATTTTTCCAGGACAAGTTTTCACTAATTCTGATGAAGTTTATGGTATTTTTTTTTTTTTTAAAGCCACTTTAGTAGTATTGTGACATATTTAAATGAAAACACATGGATTTCTGGAAACCAGAGATAATTTAATTAAACCTTTTGAAATAATAATTGTTTATTTTCGCTAGTGTATTTTTATTCCTGGAAACAAGTTTTAGCATAATGATTTAAAAGATAAATTGATAGATGTAAAACTTAATAAGGCTAATCAGATTTTATTGGCTGTGACTGCATTCCTTGCTTTATATACCTGTATATAATACTTCATATATCCAAAATGCTTATTAAATACCAGCTTCTTTCTCACATCAGCCTGAAAACTTACTTGCATTTAGTCATTTTTCTGCCTGCCTTTATTTCCAACCTAGTGGTGTACATAACTCTTTAATTTTTCCTTAACAATGCCTTTTGTTATTTCTTGGATTGGGACTTCGCTATATTCTAGTTTTCCAAACTTGCTCTAAGACTTCTTTTGACCTTATGTTTCAACTCATTGGCTTGGCCTCTGCTGAACCTCCCACTGATTTTTGAAATACTTCTCTGGTTTTCAATAATGGGTATCTCTCTCAATTCCTTTCTTACCTCTGTGCTCTTCTATCTGCATTCCTTTTGTTTCTGAAATGCTGGTAATCCCCAAGGCTCAGCTTTGACTCAGATCTACCCTTTTCTTGGTGATTTCATTAACTCTCATTTAACTGGTCTCTGCTGCCCTTGTGCCTTGCACAGTACAACCCTTTCATCTCCCATCCTCCCGTGACTGTCTTTGTCATGCTTATGGTTCTCCTGTCTCTAATTCTTTCTGTTCAAATTAGCTCTAGTTCCATATTGCCTATGAACATGTCTGTTTGGATATCTGTAACATGGTCTCAAATTAATGGGCCTGAACTCCTCCTCCTGCTTCCCAACATCCTCACTTTTTGTTAGTGACATCAAGCCTCACATCCATCATCTATGACTACTAATCCTTTCCATCTATTTCTCCTCTTCATCTAGTCCTGAGGGGTTCTATTGAAATCTCTCTTAAAATAATCTTTGCTGCTGCTTCTTGTTCCCTATTCTTGCTGCTGCATTATTTCAGCCTTCCCTCACTTGTGGCCAGATTACTGTTGATAGTTGATGGCTGGCCTTTCAATATCTTGTCCCTCCATTGCGTTAAAACTAGGAAGCCTTTTTTAACACTTCAGTCCCCACTGGGGGCATTTGTCTTTGTTGCAAAAGATTAAACGTCTTCTGTCTTTTTTGTAAGCTGGTTTACTTTACATACCCATTCTCATTTCTCACTTCTCCAGTCTTGTCTTCCATCTCCTTTATTTATTCATGAGCCAAGAAATAGGTTATGCTATGATACTTTTCTCTATGCCTTTGGTATGATTTCCCTTCCCACCGACCTGGAGTCTCTTCATCTAGCCCACCCAGTTCTTGTCCCAGATCTTCCATGTATCTTTAGATTTTTCTGATTTCTCCTTTTCCTGAACCAGTTTTAGCTCTTAAAATTTGGAAACTGATGTATGCCAAAGTATACTGTTTTACATAGCTTGCATTTGTAGTAGACTTGTTGCTTCATTGAAATTTGGATTCCTTTGAAGATCATTTATTTTTGGTATCCCCTTCAGTAGTACTGGTGCTCACTAAACTTGATGGTTGACTGAATTAAGAGGTGATAATTCAACGTGAAAATACAGACTTTGTTTCCTAAAAGCCCTTAGCTTGACATTGAATGAACAACCCATGTACACAAACACATAAAGTAGAATTCAGTTTATGCACAATTTACTCCTATAGTTACTTCTAAAAGATACTTTTTTCTTTTCTTTTTTTGTAGACTTCTTTCTGGAGTGCTTTTTTTTTTTTTTTTTTTTTAAATGTGCTTTTTTAGCATAGGGAATAATGAATAGCCATCTCTTAAGAATTCCAAGGTGTACTTGGAACCTTAGGTATACCTAAGAGCTTATTAACACAGCAAAATTAAACTTTTGAAGGAAGAAAAGCTTAAGTGCCAAATGTGAAGATTGGGCAAACCAGCTAGCAGTTGTCTAAATGGTTTAGTTGTAATTAATAGACAAGTTTGCTTCAAGTGCCTTTGGGGTAGACAGCTTGCCTTTATTAATTTCATAGTTGGCCTAAGTAGAAACCAAGACTAAGTCAGATGACACCATGCAATCTGTATATTTCAGTGGAACTGATAAAAATAATCATTGGTATTCCGTTGTAATATGAATCCATTAATAGCCTTTCTTCCTCTGGTTTCTGCTTCTCCTCCTGTGAATGAAATGGATGCTTTAATCTCTTCTTTCACTACTACTTTCAAAGGGAGCAAGGGTATTTTTATCAGTCATTCAGTAAAGACATAGGTGCCTGGAGGTGTGAAAGGCACTCTCCCTAGATTTAAAGTTCAGTTTGCCCTGAAGGAGTTATCAAATCAGGTGTGCATGAGACATTAGGATTTTGCATGGCAGGGTGCTGGAAATTGATTTGAAAGAAATACAAAGAAAGAACTAAAGAGGGAGAGCTTTCTTATGCCAGGCTGTCCTTATCATGGAAAGTTTTGTGGAGAGCATTTGATTTCATCTTCAGAAACAGATGGATATTAGCAGGCAGAGGATGGGATCGGGGGAACTGTCCTGTGCAAGGCACAGGGGCAGCAGAAACAGGGTATGTGGTGGTCCTGTGGGAAGGGGAAGGAAGTTTGTCTCTGCAGGTGGCTGATACCAAATCTTGGAGGTACCTGAATCTTAGCATAAGGAATATATCTCTTCTTAAGAATGTGAGGAATAATTGAAAAACAGTGACATTGCTGGACATGTGTTTATAGAGATTTGACATCGCCATGCAGAGTACATTGGAGTGTGATGAAATTGGCAATCGAAACATTTATAGAGGCTGTTGTGTTAGTACAAAGAAGAAATAATTGAAGCCTAAATTTATGATCATGGCAGTGAGAATGGGAAGGAAGAACTGGGCATAAGAATGATTTTTAGATGAATCAGAGAAACTTGGTGCCACATCCATTTATGCTTCCTTGAGTCTATTCAATTTTTTTTTTTTTTTTTTTTTTTTAGCACGTATTATACACATAAACTCTTTCAGTGGTGGACGATACTTCATTGATTAAAAGATTTTATTTAGAGCATAAAATTCTGTTTACTCACTACAGGTAGCTTAAATCAGATGTTACAAAATTTAAATCAAGTTAAATCTACTTTGCATGAAACAAAACAAAGTGGAACCGACAGTTTACTTAACCCCCATGAAGCTTGTTAATTAATTGATGTAGGCATGTCGACAAATCCTCATATCTTTGTTCTATCTTATATGTTTTATTTTTCATGAAATTATATTTTTCTTACTGTCTTTGATGAATACATAAACATAAAACACATAAAAGCTTTGGTTGAGAGAATTTAATCCTGTCCAAAGTCCTATTCTGATTTTGAGTCTCACTTTTTGAGTTTTCACATTCTGAGGCATGAGTATTTGAGTGTAAGAGCCAGATGGTCTTTCTTTTCATTTTCATTAGGGAGAATTTAAAAAAAATCAGAAGCGAGTCATTGAACTTCATTTTAAGTCAAACTGTATTTAAGTTTCAATATATCATCAATCAACTTTTCCTTTCCTTGTATCTTTCTTCGTGGGGGAGTCAAACAGGTTTTGCATTTTCTTTACTGAAATGCTGCTATTGATGAGAAAGAGGAAAAAAGCAGATTTCCTAGGAGCGGGGAGGGCAAGCAGACAGTCACAGTTTTCTAAAAGTAGCTGAGTAATACCCAAATTTGAGTTTTTGAATTTTACCAGTTATCTCCCAATATTGGTTCTATATGTATAGCTGCTTACTCATGCCTCAGATGTGAGTCTTCACAAAATTATGTATGCTCTAATATTTCTGTGGCAAACTGTAAATGCAATATTGTTTTTGACCCTGGGGACATAACCTTACAGATCTTGAAAGATAAATTTGTAATTGTTATTTGGCATAATATTGTCTCAGTCAAAATGCTAATGTTTGGGAGGAGGAGAAATGAAGGCTTTTCCATAAAAAAACCTCTGCATAAAAATTTATGTTGTAAATATAACAAAGTGGTTGAGGAGAACCTACCTTGTATTTAGTAAAAACTTAGAATAATCAATAGATATTGTCTGCAAAGTGGGTTTTATTTTGTTCCTGTAACTGTCATTACCAGTGTTAAAATATTTTCCTCCATGAAACAAGCCAACGTAGAAAAGCCCCAAGATACATATGTAGGAGATTGTTTGATCTAATTGACTTCTTCCTGTTTTATGTTTGTATTTGTCACTCAGAAAGAATGTGTTATACAATACTGAAATGCACTCTAGAGTTTTTCGTGATCATTTTAATCATTCTTCTTCCTTCCATAGAAAATGACTTATCATTGTTTCCTTCTTGAATTTGCCTGCTAAGTTAGCTGAGTTTTACCCATGTAAAAATTTTGTTTCAATTGGTTAGTTTTAAAAGTAGTTGAAATTTTTGAGTTCATATTCTACTATCTTCTTTGCTTCATCCTTTAAAATGCAAATTTTCATTAATTCCCTCAATACCTCTGAGATATAAATAGGCTTGGTGCATTTATTTACATTTATAGGTAAGAAAGTTGATAGACTGTCAATGTAAGGTAACTGTCCAGGATGACCAGGTTGAAATTAGAAATTAGGACTCAGAAATCAAGATACTGATTTTCTTTAAACCAGTAGTCAAGGAGAAGCTTAGCGGTCTCCTACATAAAATTTTTGCAGAATTAGGAAGGACAAAGATTAAGGAGGAAGAACAAATAATAAGACTCTCCAAGGTTTAATTGGTTTCAGTTTTTGTGTTGTTTTTTTGGTCTTTTTGTCCCTCTAGGGCCGCACCCACAGCATATGGAGGTTCCCAGGATGGGAGTCTAATCAGAGCTGTAGCTGCTGGCCTACGCCAGAGCCACAGCAACGCCAGATCCGAGCCGTGTTTACAACCTAAACCACAGCTCCTGGCAATGCTGGATCCTTAAGCCACTGAGCGAGGCCAGGAATTGAACCTGCGTCATCATGAATGCTAGGCAGACTTGTTTCCGCTGATCCATAACAGAAACTCCAGGTCTCAGATCTTAAACATAGCCTGGAAGGCCCTCCGAAGTCTGTCCTTTGTTACCCCTTAGCTTCATCTCACACCTGTTTCTCTTGTTTCTTTGCTGCATCCATATTGGCCCTTTTTTTCCAGTCCCTTGGAATTGCTCTGGACCCTTTTACAGCAGAGCTTTTGACAATGCTCATTTCTGCCTGCCTGGAGCTGCCCTTTCTTCCTTTCAGTATCAGTAACTCCAGTTTATTTATCAGATAAGATCTTCCTCAGGAAAGATGTTTCAGACTTCATTAGCCTTTGAATCCTCCTTGGTATGGTGGTGGCGTTAGTTTCATTTGCCTAATAGTTTGACTCCTGCTACTGATCTGTTAGTTCTTTGAAGACTATGACCTGTGTAGGTCTGTTTTTATTCACTCTTGTACACTGCAGTGACTAGCATAGACA
Source organism: Sus scrofa (assembly GCF_054392235.1). Classification (NCBI taxonomy): domain Eukaryota; kingdom Metazoa; phylum Chordata; class Mammalia; order Artiodactyla; family Suidae; genus Sus; species Sus scrofa. The sequence goes on from NC_139395.1 coordinate 168,269,180, forward strand.
CTGAGACCTCATGGGTGCTCTGTAAGTATTTGTTGGATGAGTGGATGGGTTTATGAAATTATCCACCATTTCCATTATGGTTGAAATTTCCACCATAGTCTTTTTCCACATCTGTCATCAGCCAGTCATCTTTGTCAGTTTCTGAATTTACATATTATCCTCTTTCACTCTGTTTGCCACTAGCAGCAAAGCAGTAGTGTAGATATTACCGGTAGGTTTAAGTCATTGAAGGGTTAAATTAAAACAACAAACAAACAAGTTTAAGAAAGTAGAATGGATGAGTTCCCTCTTGGCTCAGCAGGTTAAGGATCTGGCATTGTCACTGATGTGGCTATGGTTACAGCCGTGGTACAGGTTTGATCCCTGGCCCAGGAACCTCCACATGCCATGCCACAGGTGCGGCAGGGGAAAAAAATAAAAGGTAAGGAGACTGAAAGAAAGAGACGGGGACCAAGTAGAAATAAAAAAGAAAGTAATTTTCTCATGGTTACAGAATTTCAGATGGAATACTGGAATTCATCCAGGCAAATCTTGTTTCTACAAATTTTTATTTTGAAACTTCATGCAGTCTGCCCCAATGCTAACATTTTACATAACCGTAGCACAATATCCAAAGTAGGAAATTGACATTGGCATCATCCACTGAGCTCCTTCAGATTTTTTCAGTTATACACACACTTATTTTTAACATGAGAAAACCTGCGCTTATATGCTTGTTTCAGTGAACTGCTCAAGGTCACCAAGCTAAGAGACAAAATAATTGATTCTCAAACTCCATGTTGCTACCCATCCACGAACTATGAGTTCTGTCTTAGAATTCTGCAAGTATTAGGATCGTTCATTAGAGTAGTGCCAGAATTGGACTAATCTTCCTACAGTGAAATACATTAACTATGCCTCTTAGCCAGCTATATTCATACAGTTTTATCAACTTGGATCTATGTCAAAAATTGGAATTAAAGCTCTACTTTTGTTTTTACCCAGCAGGAGTCCTCTGATATTCAGGGAAAGGCCTAATTAAGGTTTCCTGAAACTACTCTTTAATCACTTGGATTAGAATTAAAAAGAAATGTTTTTAATCACATATCTGCTAATGCTTTTCTTCTGGAAACTAATTGCTTTGATACTATAAAGTGGTAATAAAAGTAGAAGCTTAATGGATTTTAAACATGTGGTTTCTGAACTATATATGTTATTGAAAAATATATGTGTGTATATATATATATACATATATATGTACTTAATGCATTAAGCAGTATTTTAAACTTACAGCTATAAAGTGCTTAAGATCTAAAATTGATCAGTGAGCAACTTCAGTATTTCCTGGAAGTGGCAGGCCTTTAATCCTCACAAGAAGTATAAAGAAATTAATATGAATTTGATTTGCTGTTAGAATCCAATATAAAAATCACATTTCTTCCTGTGTTGTAAGCAATTCTATTTAATCCTTTTTACATTTTATGATTATAGAAAAAAAACATTTATTTTTTAACTATGGATCATTTTCTCAAACAAATATCTTTCATTGGGGTTGTTAAGCTTTCCAGAATTTGACATGATGGACACAGTGTTTAGGCTTCCTCTGATTTTCAGTTTTGAGGCTTAGAAATAAAGTTTTACCAAGTTTGGTTGTTTTTCCCCAAGTTCAGGTTATACCTGTACAATACCTTCTAATTTACTTTTGTAATTTCTTTAGGATAGGCTTCTTGGTAGAATACAGCTTGTCTTTTTAAATATGTGATTCTTATAAAGTTAAAATAAATATTAAACTTCTTTAAATAAATTTGATTCACAAAAAATTCTGGGTGCTTTAATCAAATGTTTTGCTATTTTATAAGAAAAAAATTTTTAAGATTTTGGGCTAAGAAACTTTTATTTTGATAATCAAATAGAGAATACTAGTGAATATAATTAGAAATGCAAACTATATTATTAATTTTATTGAATAAAAATGAGGGAATAACATTTCCCAATAGAAAATGTCTTTGGTTTGGCACATTTCTGGACAGTCATTGATTTTACATGGTCATAAATCCATAACAAAACCAGCTTTGCTTAATTTGTAGAGCTCCCAGCGAGACTTAAAGCGTGTTTCTTGGGGTTCGCTTTCTGTATTTGGCAGAGCATTAGCTCATGTTTCTTCTTGAAGTCAGTGCTAAGTTTTAAAAGTTTCTTTTTTTCTTCTAGAATCCACAAGCACATGTTTCCTTAGGAATTTTAGACTTGGTATTTTTTGAGATACTAGCTTATACTTTGTAATTAAGGACTACTGATTCTAAATGTCCCATCTCCATTTTTTACTGAGTCGCTTCATTTCATGTGCATGAAAATGAGAGATTAAAATCACATGTGTAGTTTACCATCGCTTTGTTGTGCTACAAACTTTTAAACAGTGTATGTGACCTTTGCCCCATCTGAGCCCTCATCTGTTTGAGAAATCAGTTAACCAACCAGGATTTGCAAAGGAAAACAATAAGAACAGTGTTTGGCAGTTTGCTGGGTCTGGCTGCAAAATACACATTCCTATCTCCCAGTCCTTGATTTTATTATTCTAGTAACCATAAACAACAGTGAGCATAAAGCAGACCTTTTCATTAGATATGTTGGAATTAAAAAAATATACAAGACAGTGGTCAGGTTATTATTAGTATTTTTTATTGACTTTTTTTTTTTAACTTTCATAGCAAAATTGAGAGGAAAGTACAGAAATTTCCCATATATCTCCTGCCCTCACACACGTGTAGCCCTCCCCCTTCTCGGCATCTCCCACCAGAGTGGTACATTTGGTATAATTGATGAACCTACATTGTTACATCAAAATCAGCTGAAGTTCATAGTTTGCATTATATAGTTTACTCTTGGTGTTGTAAGTTCTCTGGATTCAGACAAACGTATAATGACATGTATCCATTATTATGATACCATACTGAGTATTTTTGCTGCCCTACAAGTCTTCTCTGCTCTGCCTTTTCATCCCCCCCTTCCACCACCAGCCCCTGGCCACCAACCCCTAGATCCCTAGCCTCCACTGATCTTTTTACTGTTTCTGTAGTTTTGCCACAAGTTATTTTTTGGCTTGTTATTCGTGACAGTCTATGTGTATACTTAAAAATAAGTAAAAGCCTAAAGACACTGTTCACACGCTTAGGAGTGGCTGTGTGACAGAAGCATGTCACTGAGCTGGTTTATGGTCTTCGGCTAATGCTCTGTGGCTTTTAGGCTTCCACATAGTAGTCTAATAATTATTGACACAAGTAATATTTTTTCAAGTACTGGTACTCCATGTCATTCAGTTGGACTATATTAATAACCTTGTGTAACTGAACTCAAGTCTTGTATGTGTTTCCTGAGCTCTTTGTAGATGGAATATGTGTTGTACGTGTACACACACACACACACACACACACACACACACACACAGATTTTTAAAACTACCTCTGATTTTGTTATAAGAGTATAATAAAACCAAAGTTATTTTTTGTCTGTTTTCATCTGACTCTCCATTTGTTAGTTTATCCAAGTATCTTTCTGTACACTCACTGCTGTATCACTGTTGCCCAAAAGTGTGTTTAACAAAGTGACTGAAACTCAGTAAATGTGTGAATGAATGAATGAATGAATGAATCTGCTTAAATTGTGGGTCATTTTTTCATTTAAGCCTCTGGGATTTTATTTAAGATTCTCATTTTATAATCTAAAAGCTACAATTACATTAGCTAAACATTACTTAGTTTTAGGACTTTTTCTTAATTTATTTTCAGTGATCCTAGTATTTGAATATAGTTTAGTCTTGGGTTTGTCCTAAAATAATTTTTTAAATTGTCACACAAAAGCATTTGCATCAGTATCTACTAGCTTCTTTAAAGAAAATAGAAACAACCAAATAAATGATAACAACAAAGGATAATTTAATTTTTGAAATTAGAGGGAATGAATAGTATCTACTAATGCTATTCTTTAAAGTATTTTAAACCGAATAGGTGTTATTGTTGGTGGCTCAAAGAGTACAATCTGAGTCATGAATTCAGCTACCTTTAACTTGGAACAACTAGTGTGCATTTATTGTGTACAAAGCACGTGGGCAAAACAAAAGAAATAGAAATTATGACTCCATTATGAAATTTAGGAGTATAGTTGGATAGAGTACAAAGACATAAGAAAGTTGATGATATTGCATGAAACTGATGTAAAGTTTACATAAAGAAAACACAGAGTTTGCCCTAATGGTATCTCTGGTGAATAAATGATTACTTGAACAGTTTAGCACTAAAATAAATTGCAAAACAAATGCACATGGAGATCCTTAGAGAAACAAGTGTTTTTAAAGTGTATGGGAGAGGGATTGGGTATGACATAAAGTTGAGGTGGGGAGAATAAAATTCGTAATTTAGCTTTTTAGTCTTTTATAGTTTTTATGTTAAGGTGGTTTAAAATAAATTTTCTTTTTTAGGGTTCTTCAGTGTTTAACAAAAACCATTTTAGATGAAAATTTTGGTAATTTTTATAGAAGGATGGGAAATTAATTTTTTTCTTTTAAAATTTGTATGGAAAATCCTTTTCCTATTGGTTTTAGAAGACTCAGTAGAAGAAAGATGTTAGTACAGAAATCTAAATAAGCCAAGCTGGCCAGACAGGCAAAGGATCAATAATATCTTTGGGTAAAAGTTTTATAAACATAGATTCCTTCTTGGGGACTTGTTACATAAAGCAGTGATGTATGTATTATGTCCTCAGTGATAGTATACTGAATAAGTATTGACTTAGATGTTTTGAGATTCCCATTCTAGTCCTGGTTCTGCTTCCAACTAGTTATGTGATGTCAGACAAGTTTCCTGGGCCTTTTTCTTATCTATACATTCATGGATTATACCATGAGATCTTATAAAGTCCTTTCCAGCTCAATATTGATGTATGAGTGTATTTCATAAGCAATATTACAGCATAATCTTGAGAAAGATCTCAGCTTATTTTTTTTAAAGCAATAGGATTTTTTTTTTTTTTGGCTGTACATTTTATTATGCTTTGTTCTATCTTCCTATCTATCTGTCTAGCTAGCTAACTGTCTATGCATGCTATGTTTTTCATTCATTGTATATGTTTCCTCTGAACATTGCTGTGTTATTTCACAAATAAAATTATATATTGAACTATTAAAAATGCTTACTGGGCACATAGCAAATTACCAGGATTCTTTATAAGATTATGTTGCTATAGTTAGTACAGTAATTGAATTGCTGTTAATGGAAAACGTTTCTACCCGTCATAATTTTTTAATGAAAAAGGAGAATCTTTGAAAGTTAAGTGATTAATGATTACTCTTTCTGTAAAATTTTAACTGGTAAAATTTATTTCATTGAGATTTAGATGTATCAATTGAAATTTACTTAGAAAAGTAAAATTTTCTCTTTACATAATAAAATGTATATTAGACATACGTATGATGGACTTAAATATTTAGTTCGGCATTTGCTTTAACCAAACTAATTCATTGTTGTAGTTAGACAGTGAGTAAGCTTAAAAAGAATCTAAATTTGTGTCTCTGAGTAGCTCAACAAAAGTAGTAGTTTAGTAATTCATGTGACTCCGCTTTTAGGTTTGTAATGAAAATGTGTTGCTTCAAAAAAAGGTTTTTAAGAAAAAATTTTTTGGAAGTTAACAGTGAATGTTTTACACAAAATCCATATTTAGTTTCTTTGATTCTGGTAAATTAAGATTTAGTTTCTAAACATTTCTATATTATTGATCTACATTTTAACAGTTTTCAGTATTTTGCTGCATCTCTCTTGGAAATTTCTACCGATTAATTTTTAACTTAGAAATAAAAATACCTTGATATAACATGTGCTGTTTCTTATGGCATATCTTTTTTTTTTTTTTTTTTTTTTGAGTTGCTTTTCAGCCAGCTATTTGGTAAAGCTTAGTGAGGGGTTTAAGGCTCATCATGTCTTCGTGACCTTTAAAAAGAATATCTGCTTGCTGATAACAGATAGGGATCTCAGACTTTCTATCTCTTCCTTTTGTGAGATGTTTTAATGTGTCACTTCATTAGACCCTATGAGTAAAGTAACAAGTTCTACTTTTGCTTTGAAGTGGAGTTAGTGAATATTTGAGAATAGAGATATCTTCCCTTGGAGGACCATGTTCACTGTCTTCAAATTTTATTTGTGTGGTAAAGATGGTTATATTTGTTGAAACCTTTCCAGGCTTGAGGTGTCTGTCTACCTGAGTGTATAGAGAAGGCGATTTATTTATTCATTAACTCAACACGTTATATACAGAATGCCACAATAAGGTGAGAATTTAAAATCTCTTTAATTTTCTGAGTTTTTAAAACCTGAAATTTCATTCACACGCTTCTGAATTTAGCAAATATTTATACTGTTGAGTACCTGCTGTGTGCAGATCACATGGGAATAGGTAGTGTAGGAACATAGTGGTTAACGGTATCTGCTTCCTAGCCTTATTACTCTTTTCTTCTATATTTTTTTTTCCTCTCTTCCATCTTTTTCTTTTTTCTTTTCTTTTCCTCCCTTCCTCCCTTTTGTCTCTCTGTCTGTCTGTCTGTCCGTCCATCCTTCCTTCCTTCTTTCTTTCGAATCATAGCAGAGGATACAGATACATGAATATAATTCAAAGGAAGGAAAAATGTAAATGCCATAGTATATTGGCTAGGTGCTATGAGGCTTTAGAGCGTAGAGTGCCTAATTGAAGCTTCAGGGCCCGAAGGGGATAGCTTCACTAATGGATGAGTGGCATTTTCCAGCACCCCTGGGAAGGTGGGGTCTTGCAGTCTGAAGTAATAATATGTGTAAAGATGGGGGGTTCTGAATGTACCTGGTATTCCAGAGAATTCTAAGTAATAGCATAAAAAGTTCATCAGATATTTTAAGAAGAGATGTAATGAAAAAAATGTGCTTGGAATTGTCTGTTCAGGCTAGAGAGAATGAATGCCATGATGAGAAATATGGACGTTCTAAAAATTAGAAAATTGACTTTTATTCCAAGAGGCGAATGAAGTGATCTGACCTGTGCTTTAGAAAGATGATGATGATTTGTATGCAAATGTACCAGATGGGATAGATTGGAGGCAAGAGGGACCAGTAGGTACATGGCCGTCGCTTGGATGAGAGATGGTGAAGGACAACTGTTGTGATTCATCCCTTGTGGTGGTGGTGGGTATGGATGTGACTCTGTGGTGAGGAAGACCAGCTGATGCATATAGTGTTGGTTCTCTTTTTAGGTATTGGGAGTGAGGGTATTAGAGACAGGATGGTCTCTCTCTGGGGAGTGAGGAAACCGCAGTTCTGTGGGAGAGAGGACAATCTAAGTGGGTTCATTTTAAAGAGATGAAAACTAAAGGAAAATGGGAGCGAAGCAATGGATATAACAAAAGGTAGGAGCAGATGAGCTCAAAGGACAGTGCTGTCCAATAGAAATAACAGTGCGAGGCATGTGTAATTCTCAATTACCTAGTAGCTATGTTTAAAAAAAGTAAAAGGTCCCAGAAAAAATTAATTTAAAAATATATTTGTTTAACCTAAAATATTATCATTTCAACATATAATCAATATAATACATTCTTAATATTTTACACTCTTTTTCATACTCCTAGACATCTAGTGTGTACATAGTTGCACTTACAGCAGGTCTCAGTTTCGACTAACCACAGTTGAAGTGCTGATAGCGCATGTACCTAGTGACAGTCCCCATAAGCCAGTGAAGGGTTAGAAAGTCTTTTTCTTTCTTTCTTTTTTTTTTTTAAAGTCATCTGCAATTTATATAAGTAATGTTGGAGGCAGGAACTTTACTGTGTGATCAAAGTGCTGTATGAGAACTGCTAATTTCTAATTAATAATTAATTTAATGGAGTAAAGTTTACCTTAAGAGAAAAAACACAGGTTCTTGGGTGAATGGAAGAAACTTCTAGCATTAATCTAAAAAGTACTCCTGTAATTGAATGTCTTGCTAGTCCCAGTAGCTATTTCCAGGTTCGAATATCTCAAAGCCAGCAATACATTTTTGAGGGGCAGATGTAACTTTAATAAAGTGTCCATTTAGAGAAGTGTAACATCATAAATATAAGTTCATTGCATTATCTTTAAGAATATGTATCCAACATTATTAACATTGCTAAATGAATCAGCTTCCGGATTATTTTTATTTTCCACTAAGAATGCACTGTTCCCCCATCCCCAACCTGTTGGAATAATAGAACAAATAATAAAAATTAGCACTTGAAGGAATTCTAGAACACAGCTGAGGAGGGCACAGTTGAGCCACAACTCCACTCTGTGCTACACACACAACATTCAAGGCATAAACAGAGTGCTTTGAGGTGGGCTCCTTTTTACTGAGCTTTGAGAATCGTCAGGAGATGGTTCACTCCATTAAAATAAACTCTGAATGTCTTTATGGGACTCTGGAGCTGTAGTTAATAACACATTGCAGTTATGTTGGGGAGTCAGGGACATACAAACTACTATACAAAGGTAACTCAGTGGGGTCTTGAAAAATAGACCTCCAGCCTCATAAATTCAGTTTCCTCAATTACTGAGCCTAAAAGAATAAACAGAGGTTCCATAATTATTCTACTAGTTGTGTATTCTAAGTCTCTTGGGTAATTATCACAACTAAAAATTACACATTACAATAATCACAACTAGCAAATTACCTGAAATTGCTTGCTCAGTGAGTATCTTGAGCAACTAAAATTTGTACATAAAATGACTATGCATGAGAGCTATTTATAATGGATTACTTGCTAGCATTGGCCTGTGTGAAGACTTTGCTGATTTCTCTCATTTAATTTTCATCGTTACAGGTTTAAATGTTAACCTGCCTCAGTATCTAAGCCAATGAGTTGTCCTATTTTTAGAATAAAGCAGTTAAATTAAATCAGTGCCATTAGATACTATATTAAATATATATATATATTTATAAATTCCAAGAAAATACTAACTTCTTCATATGTTAATCCTTTTGCTAACATCATTACATTTTTTCATTATTAAATGCAAATTTTAGTGTCTTCCAAATGTTTTAGGGAACTGATTTAATAGTAGAACCCACTGATACTCTGAAATGTCTGATGTTTCATTTGGGCTACTTCCATTCTGTAGTATGAGTGAAGGTATGTGATATGTCTAGGTGGAGCTAGTTAATCATCTCCCTCTTCTCTGACCTTCCCTCCCAAAACAGAGGACCAAATGAATGATTTTTATTGGTAGACACTTGGGATTTAAACTTTTTTTTTTTTCCCCTCTTTCAGTCCTGGCTGTGAGTCCTTTGGAAACTGTGGGACTTGCACTGGTGACAAACATTTGAGTCTGGGACTTTGGTTTTTGGCACCTGTGAATTCTCAAACTTTCACTTAAGTTTCTAGTTGGCTGCTCTGAAGATCACTGGCCCCTCACCTCTTTTGGCTCACAGACACTTCTAAGAATGTAGTAGAGACCTATGGCTCTCTTTTTTCAAAAAGAGGAATGTAAGCTCATGACCAATTTTGCATAAGGCCAAGGAGGAATTAGTGAGACTAAGAAGCAAACTGGGAACTGTTTCAGTTGGAGAGGACTGGGTATGAGAAGGAAACAAAATCATTTAGTTAACTACAAATCATGTGTGCAGATTGCAACGAGGAATGAGGCTAGAGGCAGGGGCCAAATAATGAAGAGCAGGAATCTGACTTCCAGTCTGATTTGGCTGTATATGGGTGTGGAAGTTTCTTCTTGAGGTATTGTAGCTTTATATCACATTAGTGGCTTGCTTACAGGATTATCTTGAAAGTTATTAATATGATTCAGGTAATTATTTCTGGAAAATTTGTGTTTTTATCACCTCTATTCAGATAGGTGTGCTTCCGTTTATATATTTGGAGAAATCTGTTTCCAGTGCCTCTTACGCCCGGGAAACCTCCTCATCTTACCCCAAACATCCCTGACATCCTTCCAGATTCTTTCATTGTAGGTCACAGTGTCCTGCTGACAAAGGTGGAGGCCCGAGCCTGTTGCCATTCTGAGGCATGTTTTTGAATAAATGCAATCCTTAATTCTTAACCTTTAGTAGTTTTAACAAATTGTTGTTGTTGTTAGCACTAGGTTAGCTGAGAGTTGTATCTTTCCCATGCCCAAACAACCACAATAGTACGTTACAAAGACGCCTTCCAGATGAGGGGTGGGCTCGGCCTAGCTGGTTTTAGGAAATCCCCGAGCTGTTCCTACCACACGGAGTGAAGGAGGAAGACCATTTCATGTGGTTAAGCACAACAAAGTTCTCTATGAAATGAAAAATAAAATTGTTCAGACCTGTCTTAATGCTTAATGTGTACGTAAAAGGTTAAATGACTAATTTGGCCATTTGCAGAGGATTACTCATTTTAACTTTTGGGTTTATTTTCCTTTAAGTAGCCAAACATATTTTAAAGAGTCTATAATATATGGAAATATTAAAAATATGATATATTTTCTCATTAAAAATACTATCTTCACCCACTTTTATAAGTATGGTATTTAACACAGTCATTAAATATTATTTAGTCTCCTATACCTGGGCTTTGCAAGCTATTAAAGTTATAGACCATTTATGTGTTAGTAGTGGTTGTTTCTTTTTATGTTATTTTCCTGGGTTTTTAAAGATGACTTTCATTAATAAGCCAGTTTTCAGTGCCAGAGAGAGGATAAATCCTTTCTAAAATTTGACTTTCTACCTGCTCAAGTCATGAGTGATTAAAAAAAAATTTTTGTGTGAAAACTCATTGGTCACACATTCAAGAAGTCTGTTTTAAATCTCTTGCCAGGATTTTTTTTTTTTTTAATGTGCTGAGGTAGCATTCACTCTCACATCAAGCCAAATGGATCAAAATTAATTTTTCATAAAATTTGCATTTGACTGTATTTCACAATTTGTTTTTGTGTTTATTTACGAAATCTGATTTGTGCAGTTTTCTAAAGCCTAAATTCTGTCTTTACACTTGCTCTCTTTGTTTCTGTGCCAATATGCTATAATTGTAGTTTCCCAGTAAGTCAGGATTTATTTGAGAATTATCCATAGGTATCCAAGGGATATTACTTGACTCAGAGTTTTGGATTGGGGTTCCTGGCTTTATGTTTATTTTCTTTTCCTACAAATTTGTTTGTAATTTCAGGTTTTTATCAGCATACCTATTGTGATCAGATTAGAGGTTGCCATTTAAAGAATTCTAAAGTTAATTTTCCTCTAAATTAAATGTGTGAGTCTTGGCAGTGATTCCCAGCCATTGTAATCTGTCAGAATCATCTGGAGAGCTTTAAAAGCAGCACCAGTGCCTGATACTCTCTAGGGCTCTGATTGACTTGAGTTGCGGCAGATCTTTATGACAGGCTCTACAAGCTCCTCAGGTGATTCTGATGTGCAGCTCACCTTGGGAACCACTGAGTGTTTGAAGTACCCTGAGCTCGTATTCAGTGGTTTTCAACTTGGTTGCACATTGATGTCACTTGGAGAGCCTTAAGCAGCTTTGATGTGCCAGTCCCTCTCCCAAAAGTTTTGATTTAATTGTTCTATGATATTGGCTGGGGCATAGGATTTTGTAAAAAGCCAGGTGACTCTAACACACAGGCAAGTTGAGAACCACTGGTCACCAGTTCTTTTTTTTTTTTTTAATGAGGAATCTGAGGCTCAAACCAAAGAAATAAAGTGACATGTCCAAGATCCAAAGGACAAAGCCAAAATTCTAATCTTTAGGCTTGGAGTCAAATGGTTTTACCAGGACATTCCATATTTTTATGAAAGTGTATACAGGTTTTGGTATGTTAGAAGTACCCAAAAATTATATTCATTTGCTGCCTAGTCCAGAATCTAACAGATAATTTTCTCCATGTTGACACTGGAAATGTGGAAGTTCATAGCCAAGATTCAATCATTACCTCAATTATGACATAAGAGAAATTAACAGCTAAGAATTAAACACATTCCTGAATTCTAGAACATGTGCATATTATCTGGAAGTGAATTAAGCAAAGAGATGATCCAAGTGAAATACATTAGGCTGAGTTAACCCCATGTCATTTCTAAAGCCAGAGTTATAAATGCTTGTGGTTTATAACATGAGTCATTCTCTAGGAGAAGGTTGCATGGGCCAGTATGGTTGGAGTTATAGCTACAATATACATTACAAAGTGTACTTTACCAATAACATCAATAACAAAGGTAGAGATTATAGCAGTGGTTAAGAAATACAATTTTCAGAGTGTCACGAAAGGGAAAAAGAAGTATTGATAAAATATAGGCTAGCTATATAGTCTCATATATTTGAGAAACAAATGTTTATTTGGTATTCTGAGGGCAGAGCGAGGGTGTAAGGTGGCTGTTACTCTTCATCCCACATCTAATTACCTCTCAAACACTCAAACAAGCCTTTTTCTGGATGCACCTCTAGCCCTCATAACACCTGTTTACTTTTACTTATTACACTTGTTTTGCTGTAGTCTGTAGCCTAGCATCTCCATGAACATAGGGTATGTTTAAAAGTATTTGTTGAACGAATGACAAAAACTATAAGGTCTTTAGGGCAGTGTTTTGCAAAATGTGATCTGTAGACCAGCAGAATTCAGAGCCGCTTTCCAGATTTTCTGATGTTCACTGTTATGTAGTGAGGATTACCAAATCTTTTTGTATTCTTGGAAGGATGTAGAATAAAGAATAAGATGGTAGCATTTGTAAAGCAACCACTCATGCCGGTTCTATGCAAAATGCTTTACAGATATTATTAGAGTGTTTCATACTTAGTATCTGTATCAGTTTACTTTTGCTGTGTAGATAACCTAGTGGCTTTTTTTTTCTTTTTTTTTTTTGCCTTTTTAGGGCCATACCCATGGCATATGGAGGTTCCCAGGCTAGGGGTCTGATCAGAGCTGTAGCTGCTTGCCTGTGCCATAGCCACAGCAACGCAAGATCTGAGCCACATCTGTGACCTACATAACAGATCACGGCAACGATGGGTCTTTAACCCACTAAGCAAGGCTAGGCACTGAACCTGCATCCTCATGGATACTAGTCAGATTCGTTTCTGCTGAGCCACGATGGGAACTCCAAGAATGATTCTTTATTATTTCTTCTGACTGTTAGGCTTGGCTGGGTGGTTCCTGTAGTTTGGGCTGCTCAGCTGAAGCTGGATGGCCTCATTTTGTGTGTTTGGGGCCGTCCAGATGTATGGCTGAGGTTTCTCTGCATGTGTCTTTCATCCTCAAGGAGGAAAGCCTGGGAATGATCATGTGATTGCATAACGGTTCCCAGGTGCAAGAGAAGGGACCCTACCAATTCACAAGAGTTTATTGGCCTGTTGCATTTAATAATGGCTCATTGGCCAAAGCAAGTCACATGACCAAACCTTGATGACAGGGCTGGAGCAAGAGAATCCACCTCTTGATGGAAGGAGTGGCTAGTCACATTACAAAGGTACATGCATATAGGAATTTATAGCTTGCTTTGTAATTTATTCAATAAATATTTGTTGACAGGTTACAATTTGTTTATTCTTCATAGAATATTAATGGTTTAAAGGTGCAAGATAGATATTCTTTGAAAACAAAAAGGACATTTTTTAAAAGAACTACCATTGTGAGTGTTAATGTCTTGCTGTTTTTATAATGGAGAACTGTTTTATTCCTGTCTTCTGCAGAAATAAGGTCTTTGCAAACATCATTTAAAAAAAAATAATGGATCTGTTACAAAAATAAGTGAAATAAGTGACAGGCTCACATTTTGAAATATTTTGACATAGCATACATTTCTTTTAAAAACATGATTATATGGATGTTTATGTTGGAATCTTGGTGAGGTGCTTCCTCTGAGTATTTTATCAGTCATAACAATAGCCTTCAGACTATACACACCTGTTTATCCCTCATTGGTTGTGGAGAGGGGCGATTGGTGTAGATGCCAATTCAAGGTATGTAGTAAAATCTAAGTTGCTAGGAGAGCCTTTTTTTCATGTGGTGTCCACCTCACGCCTCAAAACTGTTGTGGCTCAGTGGTAATGAATCTGACTAGTAGCCATGGGGGTACAGGTTTGACCTCTGGCCTCCTTAAGCGGGTTAAGGATCCGGTGTTGCCATGAGCTGCAGTGTAGGTCGCAGATGTGGCTTGGATCTGGTGTTGCTGTGGTTGTGGTGTAGGCCAGCAGCTATAGCTCCGATTCGACCCCTAGTCTGGGAGCCTCCGTATGCCATAGGTGAGGCCCTAAAAAGACAAAAAAAAAAAAGTGTATATATTTATATATACATATATATATATATATATATTTGATTCTTTGAATTACAGGAGGAATACATACTCATTATAGAAAATTTGGTAGTATGAGTATAAACAAAATAATAATATAAAATCACACATATATATACTCTTACTACCCAGAGATAGATAACAGCATAAATGCTAATTTTGAGCAAGTGCTGAAGTGCCTTTCTTTGTTGTGTGTATTCAGGTATTTTAATTGTGGATAGGACTAGTCTGTATATATAAGATACTAAACTATTGCCTCATCTGCTTAACAAATGTGTACTAATTATGCCTATTCTATGTAGTTAGTAAAAATCTAAAGACTGCCAAAATGTAGCTTTTCCATGCTTAAATGTTCTTTTATAACTTCTACATTAAATCCTTATTTCTTCCTCCCAGCCTTTATTTTGTTAATTCCCTCTTGGCATTTTTCCTTTTTGTTTCATTTTCTCAGTTGTGGGGACTTTTTTCTTTCTTTGTTCTTCATCGTTATTTATCATTTGCTTTCTTCTCCCACTGCTATTCTTCTTTCCTACATTTCCATCTTTGTAACTCTGCTCAGTTTTATACATATTTTTCCATCAAGACATGTTGTTTATTAAATTTTGACAGATTACCAACAAATTGTCACCCTGGAGATCCCATTTTATCTTTCACCATTTCTTCTATTTTTTTTTTTTTTTCCACTTTGTACGGACGCAACCTCAGCATATGGAAATTCCCAGGCTAGGGGTCAAATTAGAGCTACAGCTGCTGGCCTGCACCAGTGCTCACAGCAACACCAGATGCTTAACCCACTAGGCAAGGCCAGGGATCGAACCTGCAATGTCATGGATACTAGTTGGGTTTGTAACCTCTGAGCCACAATGGGAACTCCCTCACCATTTCTTCTTTTTAGAAACATTGATAATTTTATACCTAGTATAAAATCTCTCTTTCTCTCTTTTTTAAGGAACTGAGTACTTCTTTGCTGCCTAGCCCTACTACTATGTGGTACTCTTCTGAGGAGTCCAACTTAATCAACTTTTGGCTTTCTCAGTGCTGCCTACCATCCCCCAAACCAAACCATAAATGCCTACTTAAATTCCTGACCTCCCTGTGTGCACACATTTGCTAACTGGAGGTTTTGACATCTAGGCTGCAACTTTTCATTTGAAACCTTGTATGTTTGCATAAACTTATGTCACTCAAAATAAGCAGTAAGAGGGGAAGAAAGGGTAATTCTTGGGTTTTAAAAGAGGAAGTTTCCTTCACCACCCCTGATCTCAACCTCTAACATCTGGTTCTGACTACAGATGGGGAAAAAAAAAAAGCAGACTTAAATCCCCATTCAGCCTCCTTTTACCCCCACACAGTTTGATTTGTGTTAACATTTCTATTTTTATTGTGGTCTGTAGGGTCAGATGTTTTGGTTGATGGCTTGTAACAGGAGATCTGAAGGTTGTGCCTAACACCTTATTTCTCTGAGTGTTTATAATGTAAAATGCCAACATTTCAAGTCTCTGGATAGGGTTAAATTCAGTCATCCTTTAATGAGAACCTTTAAGTAAAGAAATTATTGTTGAATTCCATGTATTTCTGTCTTCTTTTAGAGACAACAAAAAACACATTTAGGAGTAATGAGCCTGACTAGTATCCATGAGCATGCGGGGTTCAATCCCTGGCCTTGCTCTTTGGGTCAGGGATCTGGCATTGCTGTGAGCTGTGTTGTAGGTTGCAGATGAGGCTCGGATTCCAGTAGCTGTGGCTGTGGTGTAGGCCAGCAGCCGTAGCTCCGGTTTGACCCCTAGCCTGGGAACTTCCATATCTTGCAGGTGTGGCCATTAAAAAAACAACCAAAACAAAAACAACAACAAAAAAATGCATTTACTTCATCTGATGGCATTTTATTTTAATTGTTTAACATGGGCAGACTTCGAATGGTGCTATGAAATACCTGTGTATTTTTAACACTCCACTTTGTAAGAAATTATAACAAGTGCCTTACATCTCTTTGTTCAGTATAAAAAGTTTAAGGTAGCACTTTTGAGAAAGAAGTGTTTTGTAATTTCCTGAGATTATTCTGTAGGCTAGCTTGTCTCTTACAAAAACAAAATGTGTGCTTACTTCATTGTCACCTTAAAATTTGGGATGACGAAAATGAGGTGGCTTGGATCTGCTTTCCAGCTGGCATCTGAGCACAGCTCATAATTAGCTTTTGCTGTGCTTTTCCCATTGCAGTGGGTACATCCAGGGGGAGCTGCCGTACTGGAGCTTGAATAGGTTAATGAAAAGGAAAGGGCTTCCACTTTCCATTATTCTTTTTTCTGCTTCAGTGTGCAGAGTTAGACAATACCTGAGGAAGAAGAATTCAGGCCCAAGAAAATCAAGTTGTCCTCATATCTGGGGTTTATAAATTAGAAACTTAAATTGGCCTGATTTTATCTACATTGTTCTGCATGTTTATATCAGAAATTCCAAAGTTAAGTTTCCACTTTGGTGCAGCATATCTGGAGCTCTGGGACGCAGGTTCGACCCCCAGCCTGGCATAATGGGGTAAGGAGCTGGCATTGCTGCAGCTGCGGGATAGGTCACAACTGTGGCTTGGATCTGATCCCTGGCCCAGGAACTCCATATGCTTGAGGGTGGCCAAAAAAGAGAAAAAAAGAAATTCAGAAGTATTTTATGGGAAAGTGAATTTCTATTGAAATCCTGAGTTTATTATGTGAAATTGGTTATTTGATTTTTTTTTCAATGGGAGATTTTTTTATAAACAAACAAATGAAAGTATTCTTATATCCACAATAGCAGGTTGAAAAAATGATGAGACAGCTTTCTTTCTGATATTAGCCTCAATTCATGAACTCTGGCAGTTTAACATTTACCTTTAGGGGTGTTATAAGATAACCCAAGGCATACTAAAAATTTTAAGAGTTTATTTGAACAAAATCATTTTGAATCTGGCAGCATACAATCTAGCAGAAAGAAAGGAGCTCCAAGGAGCTGTACAAGGAAGGACTTCTACAGGCAGAAGGGAGTGGGGACAAGGAAGTTATATTAGACAAAAAAGCAAGTTGGTTATTTCAAGGATACTTTCCTTTAGGGGATAGCAGGGGTCTCTTGGGCAGATGACGTAACTAGTGCTGATCAGGAGATTCTTTATTGACTGCTTTAAGATTCCATTTCGGGGAGAACTGAAGCTATAATTAAGTCTCAGTTTGGTGACATGGAATTTAGCATAAGTGACTCCACTCTGGGCTGCTTGTCTTGGTATTAACAGGGGGGTAATCTTGGATTGAAAAGTAGGCAGTGGGGAGGTTAGTCTTTTGAGGTTATAGACTTGTATGTCAAGGAGTATATACGAAGAAAAGACCAGAGGTCTTTTTCTCCTTCTTTACAGAGAATGGGGAGAAATATATAGATATACATTTTATATACACACTCAACACATATCTATTCAATATTTATGGATCTCTATTCCACTTAATTGATAAGATAGCCATGTATAATCTAAATAAGTAAATGTTCCGTAAAGGAGTAAAATCTTATGATATATATTTTTGAGTCTGGTTTCTTTAAGCATTATGATTGAGAATCATCCTTATTTCTATATCTTGTTGCATTAGTTCATTTTCATTACTGTTCAGTGCTCCATGTCATGACTGTTTCACATTTGATCCATTCTTCTGTTGATGGGCATTTGAGTTTTGGCTTGAGAAACTTGTCTGTGAAAGTGTAGACCTTGTCTTTTGGTGTACATATGCATGTATTTCTAATGAAAAAAAAAATAGATGTGTGAAATTGCAAAGTCATAGGGTATTGTGTTTTAATAGAGTATATATATATTTTAACATGTTTTAACATATTTATATGGTATCTTTTATTAACTTTTTTGTTCATTTAAAAGAGTTATGGCTAATTAATCAGTTAGCTCCCAATAAAGTGTTGCCTATTTATATTGGGGACAAAATGTGTGGTTTCAGTGTAACTAAGAGTGGGATAGTTCCTAATTGATCTGTGACATTAGGCCTGTCATAACCTTTTCAAGTCGCAGTTCCATTTCTGTAAATGAGAATGTAGAAAAAATTATATGATTTCCAAAGTGCCTTCATCTCTACATATCTGTGGAAATTTGAAATGTTACATGGGTGTGCTTTTCTGATAGTTGCTAATTCACAAGGGAAAAAAAAAAAACTGTCTAGTAAGGTTAATGTCTGATTATATCATTTGCACAACAGTTATTGTGCAGATGGAATTGGGATATGCAGAATGTGTATTGGGATATGCAGAAATCTATTTGGGTTTTAGAATAAGCAGGGATGATTTTTACTAATAGTCTAATTCACATAAGTCCTGTGACAGGTCATTTCCAGAGTTGGAAAAAATGTGCTAGTGTTTCATAGGTGAATAATTACTAGTTATTAACAGGCCATATTTAATTCATTTTGGTGAGACGCTTCTTTATCACTTTTTGTTTCATTTCTTTTTCAAAGCTTGTAGGGGATCCCTGCATCAGTTCTTCAGCTGTGGGGGTACCGCAGCGTGAAACTTGTACCTTCCGCCTGATTGATCTGCTTCTAATGGGGGTTCCTCAGACTTTCCTGTGGCCTAGAGCTGGAAGTCATAGCAGTCATTTTAGTGAGTCTTTCAGGAAGTTAAATGTATTCAGTTTAAAGGAATACCCTTTTTGTTCTGAAATTATGTTTCTCTTGATATGTTGTATACAAACATTATTTAATGTCAAAAAAGGGATAGGTTTGGTGTTAATGCCCTCTTGGTGAAATAAATAGGAATCCTACGTTAGTTTCCTCTATTTGGGGTGTTAAGTGTTGTTAAACATTTCAAGTTCAATATTTCAAGAAAGTTTATTCATTTAAATAAAAAGCACCTGGAAACCAGTGGTTTTATAGGTCACTTTCCTTCATCAACCGTTTTACATTGAAAAGGCTAGCTTCTCTGCATCAGTTTTTCATAGCCCCTTCGTTAGCTTGACCATGGATTTATTCCTCCAAGTTGGCCTCTGGGAGGGTGCTGGGCTGGGCACTCTTACATCCTCTGCTGAGCGTCTCTGTCTGCCTTTTACTTTTCCTTCTCTCAGATGCCAGGATGGAACAGCTTCACCCTGAGGCTTCTGCAGCTGCTCCTTTCAGACTCTGGCACTTCCTGGCCTTGTTCCAACTGTGGTGTTGCATTATCACTCCACCACAGGCAGTGCCAAGATCATTCTCTCTGATTAGAGGTTCTCATGATAAAATTAGTTAGCCAGTCTTGATTGACATTTTCCAAGGATATTCATGTTGGTGGGTAGGCAGGCAGGCCCTGATTGCTCTTTAATTATTAAGTTACTAGAAGATATATAGCAATGAGACAGCTCAGTTCTAGGAGGAAAAAGCACCTTAGTGGCATTTGGAGAAGTTGTTTTTTATTTCTCAGCTGGCAGGTCTTAATACTTTTTTGTTCTCCCTTGCTGTTCTGAAGGAGACGGAACTGACTATAGCAGATGAATTGCTTGCATTTGGGGACCTCAAAGGTTAATGGTGAAAGAGGGAGATTATTGAAGGAAGAACTAATTTGCTCCTCTCACCAGTTAGGCATAGGTGAGCCACGCTGACCTAGTGATGTATGTGGTTGTCTTCTATTTCCTGTAGTAGGAGGAAGCAAGTCCGCTCCCTGACCTCTGACAGTGTGTTAACCAATCAGAAGAATGTAGTTCTTCTCCCAGGGTGGAGATGGGGGGTGGGGGCGGGGTGGGGTGAACTGGGGTGTGATATGAGGTTATTATCAGTCTGATGTTGATATTTACAAATGTGAAAAGTACAGAATGTCCCAGGTTGGGGCCATCAAGGCCTAGGGGTGAGTTCTTTAGGGTTATTGAGCAAGAGGGATAAGAAATGAAAGTTCCGTCAGTAGTTAACCTTGAGGTCTGTACTGGAGAAGCTCAATCATTCTAAAACAATGCTGTTCCAGCCCAGTAGTGATGACTGTGCCTCCCAGCACATTGGCAGTGTCAGGAGAGGGACTGATAGATAGTATGTGGTTTGGGACAGCAGAGTGGAATCTTTTTCCCAGATCTTTAAATAGGGATTTAGATCTTGAGACTGCTTTAGGTGCAGTTTTACCAAGGGGCAGAACAGTGAAAAGTAAAATATCTTTTGAGGTTCCTACTAACCCAGTGCTTTTCAGATAATAAACCTGCACATGAATTGCCTGGGATCTTATCAAAGTGCAGATTCTGAGTCAGCAGGTCTGGGGTGGGGCCTGAGAGGCTGCGTTTTGACAAGCTGTGATGTTATATTTAATCTCTTGGTCCAAGGACCTATTCGAGTATAAATGTTAGTAATTATGTTTGTTCTTCCCCTGGATCTGACTGCCAAACTGAAATCTAAGGCTCACTGTTGTCATTCATTCTTTCATTCTTCTTCATGTTGGGTCTTACTTTTTCTTACTTCCTTTCTTCTTCTTTTTTTTTTTTTTTTTTTTTTTTTTTTTCTTTTAGGGCTTCACCTGTGGCATTTGAAAGTTCCCAGGCTAGGGGTTGAACTGGAGCTGCAGCTGCTATGACACAGCAACACGGGATCTGAGCCACGTTTGCGACCTACACCACAGCTCACGGCAGTGGTGGACCCTTTAACCCACTGAGTGAGGCCGGGTATTGAACCTGCATCCTCGCGGATACCAGTTGGGTTTGTTACCACTGAGCCATGAGGGGAACTCTCGGTCTTTCTTTCCACTTGACCATGAAAGTGGTATTCACAATGAAGATAGACGTTATTATTCCCTGGATAAATGTATATTACAGGAATATTATGGGAAGAATGGTATTAATAATAGATATTAATAGGATCCAAATTAAATCCACCAGCCAATATTACTGGTAATTCTTTCTGATCAGAAGGCATGTTAGACTCTGCATCACTATTTGCAGACATCTCCATGTGGTACCAAATTCACATGTGTGTTGTACCAAGCAGATGTCTGAGAAACAGATTTTTGTGACAGATTTTGACACAGGAAATACATCAGGCTCCATAAAACTTAATGGGAAAATGTATTGCTTAACTACAGTCCATTTTTAAAGACCAGCTTGCAGTGCTTTCAGTGGAATCAAAATGGGTCTGATTCTTGAGAGCTTTGGCAGAGTCTCCGTACCCAGAGAATTAGGTCCAAGAATGTCACCTGGTGGGGTGGTATTTGATGGGTTATTGGCAATGTTGTGTTTGGGGTTGGAATTGGTCAGCTCAGTGTTCTAGTTTAGATCATGGAAAAAGGATATATTTCTTTACTACACCAAATATTTATCTGGTGAATCATTTCTGGAAGTGAGGGAATTACTGTGGTATTTTGAAATGGGAACACACATCTTTTCAGATGTGCATTTGCAACGTGATCTCTGAGTCTGTTTCAAATGGTAATACACCAGGGGCTGAGAGTCTGCCAAAGTAGAACATCTGCTTCTAAGACATAGGCTTCTGGAGCATTCCTCTCTGAGAGCTATTGTTTTCTCCATTTGTTAAATCTAGATTATATTCCATCAAGGACACAGGGAGGAAACCCTTAAAATTGACTTATTACCTTACAACAAAAAAATCTACAATGAAGCTTCTAAATTTGTATAAAAATCTAAGAATTCCTAATTAGGATACCTTTGCTTGAAAGGGGTTTTCTTTTTCAAACTCCCTCTGGATGTCACACTCCCTGGTGGAATCATGGTTGGATATGGAGGCTTCTGCATCCTTGAGCAGCCTGGGTAGATGCTGGGGCTGTGCTGATAAAATGGGCCTGAATAGCAAGGTGATTTAATAGCTACGTGTGGGCTTCCTGGCCTAACAGTCTCTTCTCTGAATACAGATCACTTCTGACCCTGCAGTTTGTCATACTGCCACCCTGATCTATACCTGCATGCTTTTTACTGGCCAGGCTTACTGATTTTATCTGGCACATTCTTTTGCCTTTTCTTTACCTCGCTTAACCTTCTTTACGAGGCTGGGGGTTGAGCACATTCTCCTTTGGGCTCCTGTGTTGCTGGTGCACCTTGAATGTACTTTGTACAGTTACACTCTATTGTAGCTGTGTGTTTTTGTATCTGATACCCGCTTAGATTATAAACTCCTAGAGGACAGGTGTGTAGAGCTGGTTTTCATCCTGTTATTCCCATTGCCTAGTGTAGTAGCAGATCATAACAGGGCCTCAAAAAATATTTACTAAGTGAATAAACTGGAATTCCATGTAGGTAGGTCACAGTTTCTATGCATATAAAATTATTCTGAAAAACAGTGAGAACTGACTTTTGGGCAAATAAGCTGGACTTCTAGAGAAGCAGTGGGTGCATCATAAGTAAGATAAGTCAGAAAATGGAAAGATTAACTAGTGCTTCATTTACAGCCTGATCATTGTGTATTATTTGTAGCTCTTCTTTCTCTCTTAGTATTTGTTTCCTTAAGAACTACTTGATTAAGCAGGAAATGAAAATTTCATAAGTTAATACATGATCCCCTCCCATCATTCTAATGTTTAACTGAAATATTAAAAGTGGTATCTTTTGTTTATTTGGATTTTCTTATTTCTATTAAGTTTTAAATGGTTAGGTATCACCAAGAGAGTGATTCTCATACTTATTAATTTGTAAATTAAATCTTAAAAGTCTTATATAGCAGCACATCTGCTGAATAACCATTTAACTAAATTTAAGTTATTTTCATGGGTAGACAGGTACAATAATCTGTTCAGCAGTATTTTTAAATGTCTTCTCAAGATTATTATAGTGATGGTTTAGATAGAACTGGAAGCCAGAAGAATTGTGCTTAAAAATGTGTGTACATTTCCGTGTTGATAAGTAAGGAATTAATAGTGTTTGACTTTTAAACACTAGTGAATAGAACTAGACAAGACAAAATCCAGGATGATTTCTTATCTAGACACATGTCAAATCTAGTTATATTAAACTGTATTTAGAAAATGTGATTTTAAATGGCAGCTCAATTAAAAGACTGCTATACAATCTATAAATATTTCAGTTCTTTGCTTATATTTTATGTACAGATAACATTAGGGGGATTCTCTATCATTGACTGAGCATCTAAGACCTGTAGAAACTAAGTCTGTTGTCAGTGGAAATCACTGGATTAGCCTCATGGTATTTTCACAGTTCAGTTCATTGTAGAGTTAATCTAAATAAATATGTGTTGGAAATTAAATTCGTTCTGATCCACATCTGAGTACTACTATTAGAAAGTAGGCTACTTTCTAATTAGTATAGTCAATATTTCTTCTAAAAACCTCCTTTTGTTAGTTTGTTTGAATATCAGAGAAAATACAGAGGATATAAATTTTGTGATTTCCAATATAAATATACTTCGTTAGGTAGAAATATAACTTTTAAATTGTGTGTTTGGTCCTTTAGCCATAAGTTATTTATTTATTTATATTGATGGAGAGAAAAGAGTATAGATCATATCAATGGAGAAGAGAGTTCTAGCCTTTCAGCTGCTACTACTGGTGATGGTACTGATTATAATAGTAAGTTGGTATCACTAGTAATAATGATTAGAGTTTATCGAATGCTTGCTGTGTGTCAGTTTCCTATGCTAATTATTATTATTATGTTTTAATTTAAGTATAGTTGACTTAGAATGTTAATTTCTGCTGTAAAGTGATTCAGTTATACATATATATATATATACATTTAAAAATATTCTTTTATATTACGGTTTATCATAAGAATTTGAATATAGTTCTCTTTGCTGTACAGTTGGACCTTTTTGCTTATCCCCTCCGTGTATAGTAGCTTACATCTCTAAGCTAATTATTTACCGCTGTCTATCAAATCACCATAATACTTTGTGGCTTAATTCAACAATAATTATTACTTGTTGTGATTTTGTGGATTGGCTTGTATTTTATGTGGTGTTGGCTGGGGTGTTGGGCCTCACTCACATACCTACATTTGTTGCTGCCTTGCAGCCAGGACTCACAAGGCTCCTTCTGTATGACTGCTGGGGCTTCCTCACAGCATGACCATTAAATTCCAAGATCCTCTTCCAAGATACAAAGACAGAAACTGCAGATCTCTTAGCACCTAGCTTCAGAATTTACAGAGTGTAATTTCTACCACTTTCCATTGATCAGGCCAGGCGCAGCCCAGCCCAGATACAAGGGGAGGAGAAATAGACTCCATTCCGCAATGGGGAGAGTGACAAAGTTTTGGCCACCTGTAATCCTCCACAATCTTTATTAGTACTGTTTTAATTCATATTTTGGAAATGAGGGAACTAAGGCTTAGAGGGGCTAATTTAGAACCTAAAGTCATTTACTTCCTAAGTGGTTTAAGCTCAAGTTTAGGTGAATTTGACTCTAGAGCTGGAGGTTTTTTAACACTTGTAATGTTCGACCTCCAGGGTGTAGGCAGATTAGATATATCTGTCTTCCTACTCCAAAGCCAATATCTAAGGGTGGTTTTATTGATGTGAGGGCTATTCTATTTGCAGTCAGACTAAAACAGTAAAGAGATTTGATTCATATTATTGATCAGCCGTCATGTGGTAAACATAACAGTCTCCCTAAATTAAGATATTTCTAAACTCTTGGTTGAGGTGAAAGTTAAAATTCTTAGATGTAATATTGTCCTAGGCTTACTGCATATATTAGCACATTTCCTTACTGAGAACAAATAACTAAAATCGACTTTAAACCATAAGTTTCCCATTGAGCATATACTGTTCTAGTATGCTCAATTCTAGCCTGCATTTTTCATATGGTTTCAGTAGTCTAGTGTTTACTATCATTAACATGAAAAACAGAGCTTTAACATTGCCTTTTATTTTTAAAATTATTTCCGCTGCTTTGTGGTTTTGTTTTGAAAGACATTGTTTTTCAAGGCTCTTTCTTTGTTGAAAAGGAAAAAGAAAATCAAAGATGCCTATTATCATAACAAAATAACAATTAAGACTTCCAAATACACCCATGAATTCTTATACTTACTATAATTTCGATTTTCTCTGTTAGATTTTTCTATCCTGACTTTAGGATTTCTGCAGTCTCAGACCGAGGTATATTGAGGAAAGTCTGTAAACTGAAAATGTTTTATAATACCTTGTACTTCTGAATTAATTGTAGGTTGTGAAATTAATTCATAATTTTTGCCCAAAGCATATGGGCTTTTCAGTGACTGAGCTGTCTGGTCACCTCCTACTGGCCCGAATTAAAGTGATGACAGCCTCCTAGTATGTTATGGGACCTCAAATTATGTACTTACAATCTTCTCATTTTCTAGAGGAAAAAAGTTTGGATAAAAGAAGCTTTTGGTTCTTTTCTTATGGAGTAATGAGGCAGGCATTCTTTCCTTCTTTCTTTTCTTTCTTTCTTTTTTTTTTTTTTTTTTTTTTTTTTTGGGCTTTTTAGGGCCGCATCCACGGCATATGGAGGTTCCCAGGCTAGGGGTCAAATTGGAGCTACAGCTGATGGCCTGTGCCAGAGCCATAGCAACACAGGATCCGAGCCACTTCTGTGACCAACGCCACAGCTCACTGCAGCGCCAGATCCCCAACCCCCTGAGCAAGGCCAGGTATCTAACCTGCATCCTCAGGGATCCTAGTCAGGTTTGTTAACCACTGAGCCACGAAGGGAACCCTATCCCAGGATTTCTTTAATGAGCCTTGTTATTGGGAAACCTAGAAACCACTTGTCTACCAAGTCCTCTTACCACCAGTCAGCTACAGAATAAGCTACATCTAGTTTAACTTTTGCCAGTTTAAGAAAATCTTATACTTCCTCTGTGTGTGTGTGCGTGTGTGTGTGCGTGTGCGTGTGCGTGTGCGTGTGTGTGTGTGTGTGTGTGTCTTTTTGCCTTTTCTAGGGCTGCTCCCGCGGCATATGGACATTCCCAGGCTAGGGGTCTAATTGGAGCTGTAGCCGCCAGCTTATGCCACAGCCACAGCCACACCAGATCTGGGCCATGTCTTTGACCTACACAACAGCTCACGGCAACACCGGACCCTTAATTCACTGAGCAAGGCCAGGGATCGAACCCACAACCTCATGGTTCCCCGTCGGATTTGTTAACCACTGAGCCATGATGGGAACTCTTACACCTTTTAAAAAATTAAAAAAAAAAAAAATCTGTTGTTGCTATGTTCAGAAAGTTTATAGAGGTGTAGGGAAATTGTACTGCTGGTAATGATTACAGCCATGTTTTTCTTTTTCTTTTTCTTTTTTCATTTCGAAGGGGAAAAAAGTCTCATTATAGTCTGTCTCATTGCTTTTTTTTTTTTTTTTTTTTTTTAAAGCAACATTTCTCTCTGGGGTGGTGGGCATCTGCATTAGCCTCCTTCTCTTGAAATGTTATCATACATCGTACCATGTATCTGGTATGCTAAAGAAAAGATGTGGGTAATTGAATCCTCTGGTCGTATAAAACTATAGATTTCTTTTATGCTGTTGTATGTGATGTGCTGTTATATATATCATAACTACCAGAGACTTCCTTGCCCCTAAAAATAATTCAAATTGAGATTATTGTAATGGTGGAAGATAATGTAATCAACTAGATTTAAGGATAATGAGACTTAAACAAAATGGGATGACTCCTCGTCCTGTTTATCAGTTACTGGACTCTTGGACCTTTGTATTCCCTCCTTTGTATCCTAAAAATGTGAAATAATATTGGTGTGACATTGGCAAATGTTCTGTGCTGGAAGGGCCAGGACGTTTTAGAAAACTGGAAATCCGTAGTTAAGTAAGAGGTTTGGGATGACTGCACCACAGATGCCTTCTGGACATAAAGGCCAGGTGTGGCAGTGTGGATGGCAGTGGGACCCCTTGGAAGATGGGATGTTGCAGTGGGTGCGGAAATCTGGTCGCTTGCCTTCAGGCACACTGCATATTTGCCTAAGTCAGTTTAATGGCTTGTCAATGGTATTTTTGAAAATAGGAATATTTAAAGAAAAAAATAGCAAAATAATTTATAAACTATCCAGAGATTACTACTGTCTGTGACTTTTTGTGTATATCCTATATTTGTTTTCCATTTGTTTGTAATGTGATAGCTTTTAAATAGAACTGAGATTATACTGGGCATACTATTTATTATCCTGCCTTTTTTCGCACTTTGATTTTATCGAGTGCACACGCACAAACGCGCACTCACACACATACACACACACAATATGTTCTAATGTGGTATCCATGTCAGATTATACCAAAAATAAATGAGAATTGCTTGACAAATTATGTTTATTTTTATATTTGCCTCAATCATTTGAATAAAGATAATTTTAACCCCAGAGAAGAGATGGAATAAATGTCATGATTAAAGTTTTCTTGTCAGTAATGCACAACATGAACATCAGAGAGCTGAGCTAGCTCTTTTTTTCTGAGGATCATTTATATTTCACTTGTTCCACTCCTGGGGACTAGGATTGAAGTGGGACAGAGGCATTAAGGAGGAAATTTCCAGAGCCAAAAGGAGGAAGTATCTGTCAGGGAACCAGTAATGTGATGGGAAACTCTGTTATGCTTCCTTAGAAAGTATGAGCAAATGTGTTCAGTTTACTTAAGATTCTGGAAACTTCCATGGGACATATAGCATTAATTTCCTTTCATTTGTCATTATTATATTTTGTCACTAACAGAAAAAATAAGGAAGAGAAGATAATAGAACACACAGAGCAAAGTTTTTTGTTTTTTGTTTTTTTTTTTCCCTAATTTAGAGTCAAACACCAGATTTTTAATTCTCTCTTAAGGCAGCTTTTGATAAAATTCCTTTTCTTCAAGGTTTGGAAAGTTGATGCCTCACTGTGTAGTGTTTCTATACATTATTTTAATGTATTGCTCCTCTCTGTTTGTTCATCAGCACTGTTTGGGAGTCAGGAAATTCTTATATATAGTTTTTTAAGTATTTTCATGATCATTGACATGAAGACTTTTTGGATATCTATTATGTGTAAGAAGCTGTTACAGGTATAATAAGACTTTTTCTTCTCCAACAAAGACTTTTGATCTGAGGTGAAATGTGTTATGTCTATAAAATAACTGTGATGCTTTTCAAAGAAAACTTCCTGCTGTGGGCAGGTAACATGAAGTGGTGGAAGTGGTGTGGCATTTAATAGCCTGATAGCTGACATCCGGGAAGGGGGATGGAGACTATAGATCAAGGCAGTACTTTGACATAAAACTGGTACAGATTAAACTTCAACTACTGAGGTGTAGGAGCTTTGAATCCATGAGGAGGAAGACATGGATTAACCTAAGGAGTGGACCAGGAAGGACAGGAGACCTTTTCAATCCCTGAGAGTGCAGAGAAGTGGTGTGAGAAATGGCGAAAGGTAGCTTGGTCCCATGGACAGGAGAAAACCTTTGAAGAAAATCTTATTTTAGGAAAAATTTAAAATATATTCTAATATGTGAAGACAAAAGCTATCTCTGAAGTATAAATGTGAAAAAAAAAAAAACAGTGGAGTAGGGAATGCAGCAAGTCAAAGTAATTAAGAAGCAATAAGTACTGACTTAATTGACATAATTCATATTTCTACTTCTGTATATTTTTTTATGATGAGCGACTGGGAATTGCACAGAACAAAAGTGAATCTAGAGTAAAAAAAAAAATGTTTCAGGGTCAAGTTTCTTCTTTTATCAAATTACCCTAGGTCATAAAAGTATAGTTTAAAC
Source organism: Sus scrofa (assembly GCF_054392235.1). NCBI lineage: Eukaryota > Metazoa > Chordata > Mammalia > Artiodactyla > Suidae > Sus > Sus scrofa. Next base: position 168,298,073 of record NC_139395.1, read on the forward strand.
TTCTAATGTTTCTTTTTCTTTAGAAAAAGAACCTAACAAAGAAAATCAAACTAAGAAAACAAAGTTCTACTATGAGTACTTCTGGTTGCTTCAATATGAATCTTATTGCAATGGCAACTTTCCACATAGTTCATAGAACTTTCATTATATCTTATCTTAAATAGGAATGCAGGAATAGATTTTTTTTTCTTTTCCCTCTCAAATAATAGACTGGTCTGCTTTTTAAGATTTATTTTATAAAAGGATACTTGTTACAGATTAGGTTTAATCAAAAGAAGTCGAATACCAAACACAAAAGTGTTTTCTTTATTGAAGTAGATATTGTGAAGCTTTTCAACTAGATGAAAGTCCAAATCATCATATCATATTTTAGTAGCTTCTCTAATAAATTTTCTTTTTTTTTTTTTTTTTTTGTCTTTTGTTGTTGTTGTTGTTGCTATTTCTTGGGCCGCTCCCGCGGCATATGGAGGTTCCCAGGCTAGGGGTTGAATCGGAGCTGTAGCCACCGGCCTACGTCAGAGCCACAGTAACGCGGGATCCAAGCCGCGTCTGCAACCTACACCACAGCTCACGGCAACGCCGGATCGTTAACCCACTGAGCAAGGGCAGGGATCGAACCCGCAACCTCATGGTTCCTAGTCGGATTCGTTAACCACTGCGCCGCGACGGGAACTCCCCTAAATTTTCCATATAAAACTATTTGTTGAAATCATCAAAAAATGTTGTTAATCCTACTTTGGCATTGCTGCAAAGTTAAAATAGCTGATATTTAAAAAGATTATGTGGAGAGCTTTATTGAATATATTGAAATAAGGCTTATTATAGTTTCTTCATGCAAACAGGTCTCATAGTTGTTGGAAATGTCAAAATCCACATAAACGACTCCATTTATCTTTGGAGTTAGCTAATTCTTTGCCTCGTTCACCTTTACTGTTCCCTCCCATGGCAGGGCCACATTCTTGTCAGAACTGCATCCATCACCCTCCAAATTATAAACTCCTTGGTCTTCTCACTGATTACCACCTTTGTTCTGGTTCTATCTCAGCTGGATTCCCACTGCATTGTTCTGTACCTTTGGCAACCCCTCAGCCCCTTCAATTCATTAAGAGTAGGATGGTGTCATCTTCATCTGTGTATCATCATTCCCACCTACTCCCAGTCTAGAAGACACTCAGTCAGGGTTTGCAGAATAAATGATTGGATTAATCAAATACTTGCCCATTGTTTTCTGGTCTTACAAAAGGCCACTATGATAATTGATGATCTTAATGAGAATGATGATTTTAATCTAGTTAAGATGGCTGCCATAGTATTTTATGGGGAAAAGAAGACTACCAAGATATATGTGTTTTTAAACAGAAGCTGTAGGTAGAATTAATAATAATAAAATGATTATTTGAGAGTTTTTAAAAGTAGATGTATTAGGCTCTTACCTCCATACCTTATTTACTCTTCACAATAACACAATGAGGAGTAAATGAAGTTTTTATTTAAAAATGAGGAAACTGATGCAGAGAGAGGTTTAAGTAACTTCTTCAAGACTACCAACAGAGTAGGGATATGAACCTAGTATGTACTATCAAACTTCAAGGCCAGTCTCTGTAATGTGGGATAGTTGGAAAATTAAGCAGAGTATTTTTTTAATCTCTCCTAGGAACTTTTCAGAGGATATTACATTTGAACATGATAGGACTATTTCATGTTTTAGTTGTGTTTAGGTAAAGCATTTGTAAATTGTCCACTCAAAACGATTTACTTTAGAAAGCAAATTTATTTACTCTGAGAGCAGAATCCTTATTTGGTGAGATAGCCTCTTTCTCTTAATAGGCCTTTGCAGGCAACACTTTGGAGAGTATACTGCAGAGAGCAAAGGATGCCCAGGTTTCATCTTTCCCAGCTACAGTTTTGTGCATGGTCCCCTTAGCCATATTAGTGGTGGATGATTTATCCTTTAAGAAAGGAAAAAGCCCTCCCTTGGTTAATCATTTCTTGCAGCTTTTGGACTGACATGGTTTGCTGAAATTCCTCTCAAGTGAGCAGTTCAGTGGAGTAACATGGGGCAGCTTGAAAAATTGTCCTACTGCTTGTGTCTTGTGTGACTTTTTTGCTCACACTTGACTTCTCTTCTGACTTTGGGTAGGCTGAGTCTTCGTGGGATTTGGACTTTTAAGATATGCTTTGTATTCCCTATAAATTGGTGCAGGCATTATGGAAAATGTTATGGAATTTCATTGAAGAACTAAAAAGAGAGTTGCTATATAATCTAGCAATTTCACTGCTAGGCATATAGCTGGAGAAAACTCTCTAATTCAAAAACATACATGCCCTCCAGTGTTTATAACAGCACTATTTATAGTATCTAAGACCTGGAAGCAACCTAGATGTCCTTTGACAGATGAATGGATGAAGATGTGGTACACACACACACACACGCACACATACAGTGGAATACTACTCAGCCATAAAATAATAAAATGTTATTTGCAGCAACATGGATGCAACTAGAAATTATCATACTAAGTGAAATTAAGTCAGAGAAAGACAAATGTATGATATTGTATATGTGGAATCTAAAATATGGTATAAATGAACTTATTTATGAAACAGAAATAGATTCATAGACATAGAAAGCAAACTTATGGTTACCAAAGGGGAACAAGGGTAGGGAGGGATAAAGTAGGAGTTTGGGATTAGCAGATACAACTTACTTTATATAAAGTAGATACACAACAAGGTCCTAACATATAGCACAGGAACTAGATTAATAGCCTATTATAAACCATGATGGAAAAGAATATGAAAAAGAATATATATATGTGTGTGTGTGTGTAACAGAATCATTTTGCTGTATACCAGAAACTATTACAATATTGTAAACCAACTACACTTCAATAAAAAAAAAAAAAAAGATCTTTGTATTCCCCTTATAAACACTGAAAATTTTAAAGCATTTGGGCAGGGGAATAGGTAAGATCCAGTTTTTATTTAAGACTCTCAGGATTCATCTTAATAGTCTCTACTCCCAAGAGGGAAAGGAAAGGAAAGGCTTACATCAACCTAGTATCTTCACTTTCTTAGGAATCAGAATGTTACCAAGGTCAAAAACAGTGTGAAGTAATGTTCTAAACCCATCTTGAGGGCACTGCATCAGAAATAGAGTGAATAGAAATTGCCCTTTAACTGGATAGGAGTCCCATTTTAAGTGCCATTGTTTATATTCTTTATATCCTGCCTTTCTCTTTATGTAAAATTTGTTTCACCTTGTAAAGATTAAGAAGCACATGTGCTAGCGTTTAAATGGGAGAATTGAATTATTGATAGTTTTTGGATTAAAAAGTGGTCTCCTTTTTTTCTACCAAAAGCAGTACATTCTCACAAACTTTGGAACTCACTAATATGAAGTGTCATTTAAAGTTTTCCACTAATTCAGCATTTAAAGCTTTTCATTTCTTCTATGATTTATGACACAGCTGTTTCTTGAATTGATAAGAACTAACTGCGATCTAATTAGATTGCATCCTTTGTGTGTTGCCTACATTTAGTGGAGGCTACTAATCGAATCTTAATGTGTTTTCATTCATTTTTCAAATTCTTCACCTCAAGATGGCTACAATTGGTGCATTGCCCCCACTATATTGTATCATAATAATATATTCATGTCTTTTTCACCCCTGTTATGTGATAATTTAATTAAGGGTGGGATTGTGTCATCCTACATCAAATCTTATGTGCCTCTAGCTTCCTTATGATGTTGGCTATAGCCACTTAAGCTACTAAGACTTACTTATAAACAGTCAAGCTCCCTCATTCCAACCTCACTGCCTGTGCAGTAAAGTAACTTGAATTTTGGAGAAATTGATTTTTTGAAGAAAGACAGTTTTAGGTGCTTGAATCCAGGGTAAAAGAGGCACCTTGCTTCTTAGGTGATATTCTTGGCATTGCTGATGAATTTCTTATACTGAAAAAAAAAATGCAGATAGTTTTCCTTCTGGTCTTCCCCCTCTTCTTTGTCTTTTCTCCTCTCTCCCTCCCTCTTCTCCAAGGCTCCTCTAATATGTTAATATCTTTACTGGTTTACACAGTATTAACATACAACAGCAACTTTGTTTGGTTACCTGATGTATGAAAGCACTTTTATTTCAAAATTCTTTCCTTTTTTAAAATTTGGTTTTCATTTTCTATTGGGTTTATTCAGCAAACATTGGCCGAATGTCTTAGAGGGGGAGCCCCCACTGCCTCCAGTCTTCTACAGCAATAATCAGCTATCCATTGACACCATTCAGGAAGCATCCATTGTCTGGACTGTTTCTTTTAAGACCTCACTTTCCAGGATAGTGACAAAATCTCACACAAGACAAATTTTAAAAATGGCTTCATGTGTAGTAGTTAATGGGAGATAGGTGGTAGTCATTAGTCAGAATAAAGTATCTCTTCTATTGAAAGTGCAGGTGTTGCAAAATTTCTTGTAAATTAAGATTATGTTTAAGATTACGGGAGTTCCTGCTGTGGCTCAGTGGTAAGGAACACGACTAGTGTCCATGAGGATGCTGGTTCCATCCATGGCTTTGCTCAGTGGGTTAAGGATCCAGCGTTGCCATGAGATGTGGTGTAGGTTGAAGATGTGGCTTGAATCTGGCATTGCTGTGGCTGTGGCTGTGGCATAGGCTGGCAGCTACAGCTCTGATTTGACCTCTAGCCTGGGAACCTCCATATGCCATGGGTGTGGCTCTAAAGAGACCCCCCAAAAGGTTATGGAGTCTTTGCTTTGTAAATAAATTTTATCTCCTTAAATGTTTTGGGATAGGGGACATTTAGTGATATAAATATATTCTTAATTTTGACACTTCAAAGCCTTTATTAAGCAGCCATCATTTTTGATCTTATGATGAGGGGCAGTCAAGTGGGCTTAGGGAAAACTGGTCAAGTATGGAAAAATATCATAATAGGAAAAACAATTCATCTACAAAGAAGATGTAATTGCTGCCTTTTCTCCCCTTATGTCAAGATGATTAGAGATTGATTGTGTTCTTGGGTTTTATTTTCAGAATTGGAGGTTGTTTTTAAAATGGGTATCTAAGAGTAGAATGGGGAATTAAAGCTTAAAATAATGTAAAGCAAAATGTAGCAAACAAAAAACCCACACAATCATATGAAAGACAAAAACTATTTGTTTTGACAATAAATTTAAAGGAGAGCAGTTAGGAGAGTTAACTGTAAATTCTTTTCATATCTTTGTGTAGATTGCAACCTCTGTAAATCAGTCTTTCCAATAACATTTCCAAAATAATCATTTGCATATGTATGGTGTATGTTTTAAAAAATTAGACAGAAAATAGACATATTCTGGTAAATGTGAAAAATAAAATAACATAAAACCATTGCATTCACATATTTTTAAGAACTTGAATCGGTGTTTTCTTAAGGACTGAAGGCCAAATAAATCTTTTCATTGCCTTAGTTTATGCAGAAAGTCAAATAAAAATGTGATCTCCTTGTAGGAACAATAAACTTGGACTGTAAACACAATTTATAATTTAATAGTGATTAGTTATGTAGGTAGTAGAGATTACTAGACTTCTAGACTGTAAATTATAAAGTGTTACTCTTTCCTTTTTAAAGTCTAGTGCCTACATAGCCAGTCAATCAAATATCCAAGATGGGTAATCACTGGTATTGTGCTTCAGGCTTTAAATCTAACAAATAAAAATGAAAAACATTTGGATATGATTAAAGAACAAAGAAACAAGGGGGTGGAGAGCAACCAATTCAGAAAATAAGAAACAGTTGGTTTACCCTAATCACAGCCATCTTGATTTTTCTTTTTTCTTCTGTATGTATCATGAAGTTTGATGGAAAATTAACTCTTTTGCCCAATTACAGAAATAAATTTGTTGCAGATTTTCTGAAGTGACTTTATGTTTTTCCTTAAACTCAAATTTCGAAAGTCAGTTGCAGTTTGTATTGGCCACAATTCTTTCCTTTGATATAGTTCATCAGTTCACTTTTCATTTCCTAAGACTGAATTTCTTGTATCTACCGTCATCTGAATGAGGATGTGTTGACATAAATGAGAAGATCAAAGATTCAGCTAATGAAAGAAGGTTTACCTTTGAATTAGGCTGAGTTGTGAGGAAGTGTGGCTGAATGTAAGAAAATGATGAAACGTTTTGCATAACCATACTGATTTTGCAGATTGTTTGTTGTTGTCAGTCAAGCACTGAAATAAGGCCTAAGTTCTGTCCCCTCTTTTTCAGAAATCTTGTAGACGAAAAAAGATTAGGGAAATTGAGACTTTGGTTATCTAAGAGAGATGAATTTTTTGAAATGTAGATGACTTTATACTTTATTGCTTTCTCTTCATTTCTACTTTTTCCACTTTATATTACAAGTACCTTCATTTATTCTGTATTCATTTTATGTAGGAAGTTACATGTTTCCTTTTCATTAACTTTACTGAGAGGTGCATAATACATGATCTCTTTGGTACCTAACATTTTTTTTTTTTTGCTTGTTATTTGAGCATCATTAAACATAGGTACATGAGTAAAAATGAGGCAAAACCCACAACTTTCAATGTCAGAGTCCTGCTGAAACATTGTATGATGTTGTATTCATTGCAGAATCGATGGCTTTCCTTATTTTTCCTCTCTATTTACTTGAGTGGTAGGGAAATTGCCTCCTCACCACCCCCATCCCTGACCCCTCAACACATACATGAAAGCACCTGAAGCTTCAAAATGAAAAGATATATATGTACCTGTTTTGTTCTGGTGCTTCTGAGTAAGCAGGAATATAAAGAGGCAAGATGAGCTCAAAATGGAAAAGTTCTGTGGAATTTTATCTTTTAATTGCTTCCTTACTATGTAGCACTAATAGTGTGGGGCTGTTTAACATAATGTTGTAAACTTATGAAAAGCTAAGAAGGAACGCAGATGATAACTATTATTTTAAAATATCAGTTATGTTTTGAAGCATGTTTTAAGTCTTGTCAGAATCCCCAGAACTTAACATGGAAAATAGAATAGAGACAACACCTATATTTCCCTCATTCCAAATCATTTTTTCATATTACCATCACTTTTTCTTTCTAAAACAGATTCGATCATTTCCTTAATGTTGTTTTAAATCCAATTTGGTTCCCCATTCCTTATTACAGAAGCTTTTTAGGGACTATGTTAGAATTAGCAGGGAGCTTCTAAAATATGCACCTATCAGACCTATCATCTTATCTATCAAGTGATGTATCATACACTTGCCATTTCTATCTCGATTGTGATAGAAATGGCAAGTGTATTTGACAAAAAATTGCATTTATTTTTTCAGTTGCCTCTTTGTCATATCCCAGACTTTTTCTTCTTGTCTAATGCCATTTCCTCCACTCACCTTCTGCTCTTCTCTAGCCATTTTAACCTCAGATAATATCCAAATATTTCTCTTACATACCTCTGTGCTTCTCTACATGCTATACCTGCTGTCTGAAATCCCTTCTTCCCTCCCTTCCATCCCCTCCTCTCAATTAGTCTGTCAAACACCTGTTTTTATCTTCCTAGATTCTCCTCTGATGACACCTTTCCTTATTCTCTCGTGTAGAAATAGTTGCTCTGTTGTTTAGCATTTATATTTTGAGTTTTTAAAGTGTCCATCTCTCGCGTTAAAACCCATGTAATTTATCTTGTTTATGTTTATTTTAAATGAATACATGGATGACTAATAGAAACCCTCTTAGGGATTTAATATTTTTATGAACATTGTCTTTAAGGGCTTTATTGAGTTGACCTAGGTTGATCCTGTACATAAGTTCATTTTTCACTATATATGTATATGTATATATATATATATATATATGTGTGTGTGTGTGTATATATCTCCATTAAAACTTAAATGCCTATATATTTATTTTTTCCTTTTTCTCTCTCCCCTTGTGTCTACAGACGAAATCTCACAAAACTATCCCTTATCTTCAGCCACATGCTGGCAGAAATCAAAGCGATCTTTCCCAATGGGCAATTCCAGGGAGATAACTTTCGTATCACGAAAGCAGATGCTGCTGAATTCTGGAGAAAGTTTTTTGGAGACAAGTAAGTACAAATCATTTTACCATTTGGATCTTTGAAGAATGACTTAGACCTACCTTCAGTCCCATATGGTTAGATTTTACCTGAGTATTTTGAGAATTAGACTTCAATGTTGTTTATCTTTTCTTCTCCCCCCCCTTCCGCTCCCATGGCATGGGGAAGTTCCTGGACCAGGATCTAACTGGCGCCACAGCTGTAACCCAAGCCACAGCAATTACAGCACGGATCCTTAACCTGCTGAGTCACCAGGGAACTCCCACACTTTAGGGGTTTTTAATAAGTGTTTTGCTTGCTACTTTTTCTGTTTAGCCACCAAAAGTAGACCGCAATAACTGCACAATTTTGTTATTACCAAGTAAATATTAGTTATATGACATTTATTTATTTGATGAGCACTCAGTGAGTTAAATAGTTTGCTCAAAGAGGTATGTATGGTAGAGTATATATGAGAAGGTAGTAAGTTTTTCTAACTTAGTGCACACATAAAACACATATACAAAATAAAAGGCATAAATAAATTCATGGCATAAATTTAATTTAAATTTAACATAATATAAAAAAAGCCATAAATAGATTATTCTGACACTTCAGAGAAGGAAACAGTTGCTCAGGATTGCAGGCATTGGAGACTGCTTCTGAGAGGAGGTAGAATGTAAGTAAGCTTGACTAAGATCTGAAATTGAAGTGGGAAAAGGCCTTAGCATTGGGGTTCAGGTTTTCTTTGTGTAACTGCACAGAAGGTATACATGTGTGAACAAGACATAAAAATGGGGATAATGGTATCACAAAGTTGAATGATCTCAGAAAATAGTTAAAGATGTTTTCCTTCAGGTACCTCCTCTTCTCCAGGTGAGCTTGGTAAATAATAGACATTAAATATCTGAAACCTACACAACTTAAATAAGATTTGAAAAACTTTGATCAGAACTCTCTCAGTAAGATGACCAAGAATTGAACATCACGAGGCAAATGGTTTCTTCAGTAACCTTCTAAGGGTCCCCTTTTTTATATAAGAGCTCCCTCAGAATGTCCTTGACTGTAGGCAGAACCCTGGCTAAGTATTAAGGAAAAAGAATGATCATATACACAGATCATTGTTGTCATCCTGTAGTTAAATTCTGTATTTATGCATTAGCTGATGAAATAAGACATGCAGTGTTGGCATACACTTTCGATGGTCTTTGTCTTCAGATGCTGATGAATTAATTGTAATGTTAGCTCCCCCCCCTTTTTTTAATGAAGTGCTGTGTTTATCTATAGCTACTACATGGTTAGGATATACTTACATAGAACAGTGCACATTTTATTGGATACATAATTTTTTATTTCAAAAATATTGAAACCTTTTCCTCCTTTTTAAAGAAAATGTATTCTGAATTATTTTAGGCACTAAAGGAGGAAATACTATTATTGCCATTAACAGGGACCTTCTATGTTCCAGAGATCTAGCTATTTGTAATGCTCCTGTATCCATTCTCGAATGAGTACTTAAAAAAAAGAAAAGTTTCATCCTCATCTGAATTAGACTAACAGCCAAGAGCATACTACTTAAATATATGTGAAGAGTAGAAAGCAGAAAGGGACTACAGAGTTCTGGGAGTAAGAACTGAGGATTTCCTGATATTTCATATATTAGTACTCTGAGCAATGCAAACAGCTAGTAACCTTCAAAATAAACCATTTTAAAATTTTAGGAAAACCTATCAGACAAATTGCTTGTGGTATTTGTTTTTGAAAACTGAAAATGCAGGTCAGTTATCAAATTGTTTGCTTGTTAAAAGGTCAGTAAAAATGGAAAGATTGCTCACACATTTTTTTTTTTTTTAAGAGAGAAGTTTGTTTTGCTGGCACCTCAAGCCACAGAGAATGATGTATTTAAGACATCTTTACTTCCCTCTATTTATAACCACAGACATCAAGGGGCTAAAAGTTCTGTCCGGTTGCTACATGTGTGAAGTCACTACTGAATCGAATGTGGGATTCTTGAAATGCCAATTAAATACTCTCCCTACCTCCCAAACCCTTGTACCTTTGTCTCCTGTCTTCGCTTGCTTGAGAAAGCTTCTTAATTTGTCTTTTAAGATTTTTATTTTGGGAATGAGAGCCAAATTTAAAGCTCCTCCTGGAACTTAGACATATTTTTGTAGTCATCAAAGTGAGTGGTTCTTTTATTAGATCATTGGAGAAACCATGTTTATAGTCTCTGTGGGTTTTCACCTTATAGTTCCACAATATTTTATTGATTAAATGGGTGAATGAATGATGCATCCTCTTATAAGGTCGAATCCTTTCATTTTCCCTATACTCTAATACTAGTTTGCATTTTTGCACAACTTAGTTCTCATACAGAAGTATTCCTGTTATTTATCTCACTAGATATTGAGGCCATGGAGAATGCTTTGGTTTGACCTAACCAGTGCCTTTAAACTTGAAAGCAGTGTTATTTCTAAAAACCAAAGCATTGAGAGGTTAGTTCTGAAAACAGCCAAACAGATTATGATTTTTATAGAACCTCTTTTAACTTAAGGACAATTATTGTGACTTTTTATCCAAAAGGAACTGTAAGCAAGAATAAAATATGAGGATTGAGTTAAAATTTGGAAAAAGTTATTGTTCAAACTCCTAAAGGCAATTTTAGGATTAAGGCCTAAAAAAAACAGGCAGCAGACAAAAATCTTTAGGTGTAATGTGCCTAATGCCTCATTTCTGTGCCTCTCAACCTTTTTGAAGTCATTACATAGCCAAATCTCTGCTCAAGAACCAAGCCCAACTGCCAAGAGGTTCTGCCTGGCTGCAGTCTCCAGGGGATCAGTAATGCGTCATGTTATCAGGGTAAACTGGTTGGGAATTGCTGCAGTTGTTAGGTTTTTATGCAGAGTTACTGAACGCTTTAATAGTTGATTTCTGCTTTTGCTTTCTTAGTCTGTTGACCAGGAGATAGTAGAAATATGGAGGAAAAGAGGAGTGGCATTATTGAATAAATGTGTCTAAGTAAATTCTGCCCAATGAGACCAATACCAAACTGAACCTTCACCCTCTGGATTAGTAGTTTATAATCTGGAAACTCTAAGCATGAGGCTCAAAAAATGTTTTACTAGATGTTAAAACAAAAGTCCCATGAATGTGCTTAGACTCTGGGTGACAGTTATTTTTTTAATAAGCAAGTCAGGTAGCTGTTTCTAGAGTACTCATGCTAAGCACTTCTTGACATTGAGATTTAGATTTGTTTCTAACCAAATTATTACTCAGCAGAACCATGGATTCTAACTCCTGAATCCTAGTATGCCTCTTCTCCCCATCCTTCCTTTACTTTAAGTTCGATTCTTTAATTTCACATTCAAGTTCAAATTCTTCCCTTGGACTATTGCAACAGCTTCCTGTGTGGTCTCCCTAACATCATTAACAACCTGTCCCATTGTTTTTCTTAGTGAGATGAGTGAGCTCCAAGAAGCAGAGCTATTGATTTTTTTTTTTTTTTTTTTTTTTTTTTCTCCTGAGAAACTTCACTGAATCACTACTGATTCTGGCTTAAAGTCTAAAATCCCACTACATGACACACTTTAGGAATTATTTTCTCTAGCCTCATCTCTATATTCAATTCATCCTCAAAGAAACAACCTACTCAACTCTGTACTTATTTCCTAGGATGCTTTGTTTCCCCCCCCCCCCCCGCCTCAGTGCGTCTGTTTCCCTAAACTGCACCCACCACTTGGGAAACCAGTTACCCACATTTTACCAGTGTTATCACTTTGGAAGCTTTCCTTGATGACCTTAGTCTAAGGTGCACATGCTTGTTCTGTTCTTCCAGGTGCCTGAACTCACTAGACTGTAGCAAATTGCTAACATGTTTGCATTTCCTTATAGACCAGAAAGCTTCCTTTATTTTTTACTTTTCTGAGCCTGGCACGTTTCTTGGAATGTATAAACACTAATAAGTATTAGCAGACTAGATGACTAGTTGGATGAATGGATGAATGGGTGGGTGATAGGTGTATGGATATCTATTGTCTGCTCAAAATTTTCAGTAACTTTTTTATGTACAAATTTATTTTTTTTCCATCAGTTCCTACAGTTTTCCCTGGAATGCTCCCCTTCCTTCTTCTTTCTTTTCTACAATTCCAGAATTTTCACACCTTCTTCAAGTCTGGTTCAGGAAGTCCCCTTTTCTGGGTTGTGCTTACTAATGCACATGTTCAACTTTAATTATCCCTTGTTTTGTTTCTGTTGTATTTTGGATGTGTTTATATTATTATATTTATTATGTGGGTCTTTCCTGCTGAAATATGAAGCTCCTTATTGACTTTTTATCCAAAAATAAGTAAAAACAGGTACATTTATTAGTTATTATATGACAAACTCTGTGTCCAGGGCTTTCACATAGACTAGCTCCATTTTCAGTATAAACAGTGTTCTTTAGATGGCTTTTGAATGAGTTCTTTGGGTACTGTATACATAAGAGACACTTAGTAATTATTGGTAGAGTTCCTGGTATATTTTCCCACCATTTTCATCCTCTCTGCCTTTACTCATGTTCTGTTCTTCGGTCAGATGGGATTATTTGACTCTTTCCTGACACTTCAACCATTGCAAGCTTCTATCTCTTCACCACATTGTTCTTTCATTTGGAGATTTTTATCTCTGGCATGAAAGTTCTCACTAATTTCTCAAAGTTCATCTTGCTCATGATTCTGTCCCTTGTTATTATACTAGATCCTTTGGTTCTTAACCTCCCATAAACTCTAGGCCATCCTCTGTATTTATTATTTTTTCATTTGTTTGTTAAGTTGTTCATCTAGTTACCTTTCCTATTATGGTAGGCCCCAGGAAATCAGGCTTATGGAATCAGTCTGTGTTTCCCAAGGCAGATCAGCCCAATGTCTGATTTGGAGATTTTCAGGCACTGTTGTTTATTTCTTGCAAATGGCTCTAGGAATAGAGGCCTAGGTGAACAAGTGCATGTGGGAGGTGGATGGGAGGACAGAATTTGCTTGCTCACCTGATGGGGAGGCAGCATGCCTAGTGCAGACCCTCAGGCAGCTCATCTATGTTCAAGTTCAGCATTTATTAGCTTGGTGCCTTCAGGCAAGCTCCTTAGTTTTTCCATGCATCTATAAAATGTAGATGATATTGACAAAAATACCTACTATGTAGGGTTGCTATGAAAGTTAAAAGAGCTAAATCTACCTGTAAGGCAGGTGGGACAGTCAGTGTCTGGCACATAGTAAGTGCTCTATATTGTGGAATAATTAACCAATTTGAACCATTAATCTTGCACAAAGCCCCATGAATATGTTTATTTTTAATTCTACAAATGATATAATTAATATTCAACTTCACATGATAGAGGTTCCATGGTCCCTAGAAATCTGAAAGCAAATCCAGAAAAAGTTAATAAAAGTTTTCTAAAATTGAGTATATGTCTATGTAAAAGTGGGGTAGAATATAAGAAATAATCCTTCTGACCATGGAAAAAAAGAAATCTATTTAGAATTCAGTTCATTATATCTATCTTTGATTTCCTGGGGAAGTGGTAGGGACCTTTATTGGTTTCCTGTGTTTTCTTTTCACTTTTAATAAAAAACAAAGGACAGTGGTTTCTTTACTTTTTCAGTGAGTAAGAAACATTTTATTTTAGCATATTAACTAAATTAGTTTTCTCTTTAATCAAAGGCAATTTAGTCATATTTAATTAAAAGAGGGGACGCATGATAGAAATGAAGGACTTTTATAAGGAAAATGTACAGCTGGAGCTCTAGAGAGGAAGAAAGAAAAAAAAAAAGACCTGAACTAGAACTCAAAAAAATTGCTATTTAATGTTTCTGTCATTTAGTCAATTCCTATTATTGGCTGTTAGAGAAAAGCAAAGTATCTTTAGTATTAAAAAGGAAAATAAAATGACAGGACTGTTTTGTTCAATACATTGTAGCAAGGTTCTGAGTAGAAAAAGCAAATAAGATGTAGAATTATAATTTTATACTTTTAAGCATTATGTATTCAGTTTCAGGAAGACAATATATACAAAGACGATAAATATTTAAAATCAGGTCTGTCCCATTACAGATGTGCTTAAGGAATGTCACAAATAGTAAGTGAATTATTTACTAGAGCTGTGAGAAGAGCGCTCGGTCCCCATGGAGGAGCTGGTGTTTTGCATGGGTTACACGTGTGTTAATAAGAACAACAGGCTGGGCAGGGGAGAGTGCTGTGTGTGGGACAGTGTTCTTGTGCTGTCTACTCTCTTTCCAAAGAAGGATTTTTGTTGTTCTTGTTTTCTTTTTCCTTCTTTTCGTCACTGTGAACTCCTCAGCAAGTGATATTTACCTCAGTGAAATCACCATGGATTAGGTTCTGGTTCTCAACCTTGAAACCTGATTTTCTTAGAATCATGGTGTATTTAAAAAATGGGCACAATTTTACTAAGTTTTCAAACTGATCTCTAATCTAGAATAGTGGTTTTATTAACTTACAACATTTTTGTAGTATTCCTTTTATTTTTTTCAAAATTTAATGATTTTTATTTTTTCCATTGTAGTTGGTTTACTAATTTACAAAAATTAATGCTACTGACAGGCAGATGAGGATGTAGATAAATTATATGTGGAGCCATATTGTATCCAGAACATTCTTTGGTGAACATGGAATCCAAGTGTGGGGTGGTGGGTTATGATCCACTACAGGAATTCACCTGCCTCAAGGACAAAAATACTTAAAGTTGTTATTCTCTCTCTTGGACTATGTTTTGAAAGCTCTGCCCATTTATGCCCATTTGGAGTTTGCTTTTCCACGTGCAGAGCTGCACTTTTAAAACTCTGTTCTTTGGAGCCCTGAGAACAGTGGGAGCCCATAGATGGCTTTTAAGTAGAAAGTGGCCACACCTGGATTTTAGGTGGGCCACTCTTGCTAAAGTGTGGATAATGAATTTGAGTGGTGGTTTACACACCCATTCGATTGTATTCCTTATTACTACCTTATTACTAGCTACTTTTTGAGCATATAATTATCAATTTATTTATTTATATCATCTACGTACATACATATGTATAAAAATATGTATTACTATATAAATATTGTATATTCTCATATACAAGATAAAGGGTACATAATACAAATTTTTTAAATTACATGAAAATGCAAGTAGAATTTCAGTATTTCCTTCTCATCTTAATCATCTTGTATACCCTCTGGGGTCTATGACTGCCCTCCCCTCTCATGCCTGCATTCCATTTCACACTTGAGAAACTGATGAAATAGGAGAGAGATAGATAGGAAGCTGTTGTGAAAAACTAGGTGATGATGATGTTATTGATGATAATGATAATATAATAATAATAAAAGAAGTGCATGAACTTTAGAATGATATGAAAATAAAATTAACTGTACTTGATTATTAAGATATATGAGGTACAAGAAATGAGTCAAATGTGATGTCTCAATTTCTCATTTGAAAACTAGATACTATTTACTGAGACAGGTAAAATAGGAAGAAGAGATTGGGAAACCACATAAATTCAGTTTGGCATATGTTCAGTTTTGTGAGTCTAGTTAAATCCATGTGGTGATATCTATTAGTAGGCGAGATATACAACCTTGAGGGAAAGAATATAGAAATAGAGACAGAGATTTTAGGATAGACAGAACATTTATGAGTTTGCAGATTGACAGCCTGTAGAATGTTTTCCTTGGCCTCAGGCAGTGTTTACATTTAAAATTTAATTGGTTACTTTAAAAAATTATTGCCCTTATGAAAAATGTTGTATTGAATTTCATTGAGAAATTGGGAGTGATGACAAAATAGGATCTGAACTCTGACAGGGAAGCAATCGGCTGGACTTGGATGACAGCTGCCCAGTGTAGAGGGGCCCTCCTCCCCCCAGTTCCTTGCAGTCCTTACCTGGACGTCTTCATTCATATGTATTATCTTCTTGGTGTTCAGATATCTGAATTTGTGAAACTGCCAGACTAACTGATGAGGGAGATCATGCAGAATGTGCAGGGAGAATGAAGAGGACAGATTCTTAAAGAATTCTTATGAATGATGGATGCACAGAGGATATATAAGGAAATGGAGGCATTACCAGGGAAGTAGACATAAAACCTGGGGAGTGTCTTATTATAGATGCCAAAGGAAGTAGCATTTAAACAAAGAGGGAGATGAAGCAGATGATGGTACTGAAAGATCAAGTTGATACAGATGGAAAAGTTTTCATCAGATGTGGTAACAACAAGGCATTTATAACTTCACTTATTCTCTCTCTCTCTCTCTCTTTTTTTTTTTTTTAACATTCTGCAAGTCTCCTTTATAGCTAGGGTAGGTTCCCCCGTGTTGCACTGAGTAGATGTGTTGCGTTTTTGGTGTGCACTGAATAGTAGGTACATGGGGTTTTTCTGTGCACTGAGTAGGTAAATTAATGTGTCTGACTTTCTGCCAAGACTGCTGGTGGGTTACCACCAGCCACCCTAGGACGTAGAGTCTGAAAATACCTCTTTCTATTTTGAAGTTTCTAAACTCCTTAATGATAAGATAAAATTCTACCCTTGTCTTCTAAAGTTTAACCTGTTTGTATCAAGATTTTGGCTTCTTATTTTTACTTGTCCCATCTTCACAAGTAATTTGTTTTTGGTTTCATTTTATTGTTTTTGTCTGTTTTGCCAATTAAGGAAAATTCACTCATGCCATTTGCTAAGACCATTGTTTTTTGAGTAATTTGGAATATTAAACCAATCACTAAAATTTGCAGCAATTGTGTTTCTAAACCATCATTTTAAAAGTTCTCTTATTCAGGGCCCTGTTTTGTTTTGTTTTGAAGTAGATTTCACATTTTCTCCATTTCTTAGTTCTGGCCAAACTGATCAGTTTGATTTAATTAAAAGTTTTGAAGCCCTTTATTCCCATTCTCAGAAATTCTTATTTTGTATTCATAAAAAACATTGTTTTCATAAAGTATTTAATAAGGTGCCCCTGGAATCAAAAAGGTCCTGGTTCTTCATCCCTCTACCCATTTGTTCCCTTCTCTGTGGGGCGTTTCTATCTTGGTTGGTGGAGAGGCAGTTTCTCCTTCTGGAGCAGAGAGCGTGCTTGCTTACAACTTTGTAATGTAAAGATTGGTATTTCTCTGCAGATCCAGGGACAGGTATACTTACTAACCATTATACGGTATTTGGGCTCCCTGAGTCCTAGGTTCTTCTCCAGTTGCAGAAGTCATTGTGTGTATACGTGTCACTTAGTTCTCTTTGCATTTTCCTATGGGAATCAGAGCTCAGGGTGCAAGAAAATGCTGATACTCTGACCACTGCTTCCTGTGAGTAACAAAGTCCTTTGGCTCTGACTCTTTGACCTACAGATCCTGTATCTTCCGCCAACATCCCTACAACTGAGACAGGCTAACTTGTTAGCTTGCAAATAGGATAGAATCTCGGACTCTTACAGTTTTATAGAATCAGATTCTTCTGGTGGAGAAACTGTGACTTAAAGGCAAAGTAAATGAAGTTTTATAAAATTAATATTTAGTATTTATTTTTCATTAATAGACTGCTGGTGATTCATCTTCCTATTTTCCTTATTCTGAATGTTGATATTGGTAGGAAACAATAATTGTTTTTCTCTGTAGCTTTGTTTTTCACTCGTTAACCTGTAGTCATCAGTAGTTTCTCTTGATAGTAGAAATTTGAGGGGTATCTACTTATGAACAATAATATGTATATAGTTTTTCTTATGAGGATTAAAAGTGTTATTAGAAATTGTATATTTTTGGCCTTGATTTATTCATACCTAGCAGGGCTTCACTCATTGCTTGTTAATGTAACTGACCTATGTAGAGAGGTTTATGAGGAATTTTGTTTTATTATAGGCTTTATTTATAGGACCAGACTAGGCTTATAATGCTAAACAGAAGGTCTGTGGCAGGACTCTCTAATTTTAGGGTATATAATTTCCTAATTTTGTTGCATCTGAGCTTGGTAGATCAGAGGCATCTTGCTATCTTGTGTGTTTTATGAACCTACCAAGTATCATTGAACTTTCACAGCAAATATCCTAAAGAACAGTTGTGCATTAAAAAGAGCCAATATTGTTTCAAACCAGAATCTATTTTTCTATGTTCGATGGCTATTAAATGGGAAATTTTTAAATAGAATTTTGATATATTTTTATGGATTATATTTGCAGTTTCTCTTCCCATTCCTTTCCTCCAATAAAGTTTCTTTTCAGGAGTTCCTGTCGTGGCTCAGTGGTTAACGAATCTGATTAGGCACCATGAGGTTGCGGGTTCGATCCCTGGCCTCTCTCAGTGGGTTAAGGATCTGGCATTGCCGTGAGCCATGGTGTAGGTTGCAGACGCAGCTCAGATCCTGCGTTGCTGTGGCTCTGGCGTAGGCCAGTGGGTGTAGCTCTGATTAGACCCCTAGCCTGGGAACCTGCATATGCCGCAGGTGTGGCCCTAGAAAAGACAAAAAAAAAAAAAGTTCTTTTCAAGGCTGAAAAATAAATGAAATTATAAATTAGTAAATTAATTATAAAGTATAAGGTAATTTCCTGGTTACAGTAAATTTATTGTTTATTATGTTTGAAAGTTAGGTTGAGACCAGATGTTAGAAAGCATCAAATCTATCACATGAATGAGTTTATTGAGAAAATCAAGAATTATGCTAAAGAATCCATTTCCTCATTTCTGCAATCATAAAAAAATATTTGATTCTAAATCTGTTTCAGAATGTAAAAATGAGAATGATACTTTTCCTTGTACAGAGAAGTAATACTCGTTTATGCTATAGACAAAACAAATCATTATGAACTTTTTTGACAAAAATCTATCACAAATACTCGGCATCTTGCATCTTTCTGTATGGAAGTCAAGAATTTTACACTTAGGAGGAAGAGTGATTTGATCTAATCGTGAGTAGCTTTGGTAACCCAGGTTACCATCCTATCTATGATGAGTTGCAAGGGACTATTTGACCAGAGTGGTTTTGATATGTTCTTTCTGTAGGTTGCTGGAAAAAGGTTGTTTTTCTTTTAGTGATGGAAGAGCAAGAGCTGTAATAGCTTATTAGGCATCTATTTTCTTTTTCTTTTTGTCTTTTTGCCATTTCTTGGGCCGCTCCCACAGCATATGGAGTTTCCCAGGCTAGGGGTCTAATCGGAGCTGTAGCTGCCGGCCTAGCCAGAGCCACAGCAACGCAGGATCTGAGCCACGTCTGCGACCTACACCACAGCTCACGGCAACGCCAGATCTTCAACCCACTGAACAAAGCCAGGGATAGAACCTGCAACCTCATGGTTCCTAGTCAGATTTGTTAACCACTGAGCCAGGACGGGAACTCCAGGCATCTATTTTCATATCCACTAAATAGTTGTTACAAAAAAAGATTGGACATAAGGAATAACTAGATACAAAATGTCAACAGACTTAGTAATGTTGGGTTAATGAATATTTTGCATCCATAATAAAAATCAAAACATGTCAATTATCTTGGGAGTTCCCGTTGTGGTACAGCGGAAATGAATCTGACTAGGAACCATGAGGTTTTGTGTTTGATCCCTGGCCTTGCTCAGTGGGTTAAGGCTCTGGCATTGCCACGAGCTGTGGTGTAGGTTGCAGATGCAGCTTGGATCCTGCATTGCTATGGCTGTGGTTGGCAGCTATAGCTCCAACTTGACCGTTAGCCTGGGAACTTCCATATGTAACAACTGAGACCCTAAAAAGCAAAAAAAAAAAAAAAAAAAAAAAAAAAAAAATCAAATATCTTATGAATGTTTTATTATCTTCTGAACAAAAGCAGCTTAAAGGTACTGCCACTGAACATATCTTTGATAATCATGGTGAATTTTCTGACCAAAATTCAGATGAAATTAAAATTGGACTGGGTTAGTATAGATAGAACACATTTTCGTTGTATTTGAAGTCAAGATGACATTTTTATATCCCTGAGCTAGAGTGGATTTAAACAACTACCATCACTACCAAACCAGCACCATAGCAACAGAACCCCAGACCAGCAAACAATTTTCTTGTTTATACAATGGCGGGTGCTTTGTCCATTTCCAGATTTATTCTCCTAATCTTAGAATTCTAATGTAAAGTTTTAAAGTTTAATATGCATATAGAAAAGTACACATTATATGTGGAAGATGGGGAATTTTAATAAAGTAAACACCACCCAGATAAGGTAATTATGTATTATTGTGGTTCAGAATTCCTCTTCCCGTAACTCCTCAGCCAGTCCCATGCTGACATTGCCTGCCCAGAGTATGCTAACTTTATATCATAAAATCATACATTGTTGAAATCATACAATTGTACTCTTTAAAAAAATCTGGGATTTTTTCACTCTTTGTTATGTTTATAAAATTCATCCATGTTCTTGTTCATTCCTCTTGCTCCATTGGAGCAAGTTTACGTCTTCATTCTGTTGGTACTGGGCATTGGATTCTTCTTCCTTTGGATTATTATCAGTAGTGCTGCTATGAACATTTTTGTACATTTTTTTTACATATGTATACATTTCTGTTGGATGTGTATCTCAGAGTGGAATTTCTTTCTCCTAGTTTATACCTGGTTCTAGCCTTGGTAGCTTTTTGTAGATCACCAAAGAGTTTTTTCCAAAACAGTTGGCCAATTTAATCAGTTTTACTGTGCCTAAAGTTTCCTGTTGTTCTGTATCCTTCCCAACATTTTATGACATCATTTGTCTTTTTAACTTTAATAAGCCACTCTGGTAGGGGATTTTAAAGTATATAAAGTTATCTCTCCTAACACTGTGTGAATAGACTATCCTGTTTTTTTTAAGTCATCAAACCATTTCTATCTAGTAGGTTAGTGGTAGTACACTCAGATTTCTAGGTTCCTCTTCTATGAAACATTCTCTTGCCTTCCCTAGACATAGTTTAATTATAGCAGTTTTAGTTGCATACTATTCTGTCTTGGGCAAAGATGAGTAAGATGAAGTTCCTAATTGCAAGGATCTCCATCCCATTGGAATCCCATAGCACATAAATCTTCTTCTGTGATAACCTTAGCACACAGCACAATATAAGTTATTTACAAATCTTTCCATTTACTAGATTGTGGCTTTGTTTATATTTTTGTTCTGAATCTGGTACAATACCTGGCATACATAAGGTCTTTCTTGGGCAAATCACTTAACCTCTCTAAGCCCCAATTTTCCTGTTTCTATTATGAGGAGAAATATATCACCAGCCTCATGCTATTACTGTGACAAACTCAGTACTTTTGTGATTGGCAGATGGTAAGTTATCAATAACTGGCAGCTCTCATTTTTACTCCTTTTGGAAGTTTAGAGATCCAGAAATAACGTGATTATTGGTTTTTTATTAATTTCTTTGTGGATTGATGGCTACTTGTGCTTTCATTGGATTTTAAAGTTAATTCAACTTGTAATAAAGTGATATATATTGGTAAGTGGCAAGGACAGATTAAAGTACTTCTGGATTTGTGAGAGCTTGAAGCTTAGTTGCCCCTTTTATGTTTTATTCCTTTTCTTTCTTTGCCTCTTTCCTTTTTTCCAGGTCTCTGCCAGCACACTGATGTTTCTACATGTGTGTAAAACAGTTTGCCATTAATGTGTTCTCTTACTAGCTTCATCTCTAGGGGAAGAGGTGGTAGAAACCACCACTCTGAGGTGTTGCTACAGTTTCAGTAAAGGTGTGAACAGTCATCCTCTGCCTTTTCCCCTCTTCCCACCACAAACCTCAGGAAAGAATGTGGTGGCAACTTGAAATCCACTCGAAAAAAAATTTAGATCCCTAGTAGTTTAGAACATTTTTTTAAAAAAAGAAATCATTGTACTCTATTTCTGTTTTTCACTTGTGAAACCCTCCCTCCTCCCTATCATCCCCCTCACCTTCTTCCCATGGTGGGTATTTGGGTCATCTGATGAAAGGAAGGGTATCTGTTGTATAAATTTTTATATATAGTAAGTTAACTCAATAATGCTCTTTGTTTTTAGTGCTTGTTACTACCCTTAATTAAGGTTCTGGTGGATGTTTGTTTGGATATTAGATTTATCTCAAGTGAACTAGGGGAAGGTCTGATTTACCCAGTACTGTGCTAACATAGCTTGCCCCTTTGTAAATTATCATTCCAAAGTGCTAAGTTAGACTACCACTTTAGAAGTTTGTACATTTTTTTAAAATACTTTGGGAAATCACTGAGTATTCAAAAGAGTTATGATCAGCATGCACCTTAAATATTGGGATGAGGATAATTTTTTTTTTTATGGTAGCAGATATTGAGAGGTGTCTGGCCAATCTAGTTGCTTTTTATACTGTGTACATAAGACAAAATTCTCTTAACATTTTCATACTAAGGAGAAAAGACATACCATTCTTAAATGAGTAGTTCTTTGTTTAATGTTTTTACTTTGAATCTTACGTCCCTTTTATATGTTGAATATTTAAACCTTAATTTGGAAAAGAAAACTGCTTCTTAGGTACTACTTCCAAGGTAGCTAATGAATCTGTACATAATTATATATTTACATGTCACCATAAATCAATAGCCTTCTAATATTATCAAGTTTTTATTGTTATTTTAAAACAGCATCTTGTTAACCTTAATCAGAGCCTGACGTGTGTTTCTTCTAAATGGCTTCTGATGTGGTGTCTCTCTTCGGTTCTCTGTGGTTTCCTGTTTTTTTCAGACATAGAGAAAAGTCTTTTGATGTATTCAGCCTCATAATTTTTTTCTTATAATGGTGTATCAAACATAAACTTTCTTATATATAAAACATAGTATTGTAAGCCTGTCTCACCATTCATTTATTCATCTTGCCACGGGCCACTCCTTCTCTGGAATTTCTCCAGTGCTTCCTTAGATACCCCTGCTGGATTCTTTAGCACTACAGATCTTATCTCTGCCCTGAAAGTGAGTGTTCATCAAGGACAGATAGTATCTTGTATTTCCAGAATTATATTTTTCTGCAGTTCCTAGCCTTAGCAATTAATAGTTACAGTAGATCCGTGACTCTCCAAGGGATGTCACCAGCCCAGCAGCATCTGCATCACTTGGGGACTTGTTAGAACTGTGGGTTCCAAGGCCCCACCCCAGTCACACTGAATAAAAAGGTCTTGGGTTGAGGATCAGCGATTTCTGGGCTAACAAGCCCTTCAATAATTCTGATGCACACTCAAGTTTGACAGCCACTGCAGTCGATAATTATGGAATGAATGTGAAAGTTTTACGTTTATGGTGATGCTTTCCTGGAAGGATTGGTGTAGGGTGGGGCCAGTTTAGTCCATTCTGCCTGAGTCTTATTTCTCAAGAGATATTAGTAAAGAAAAACCTAAGATTTAAATATTTGCATTCTTATAAGAGGGTATATATAGCTCTTATGCTGTCCTATTATGAAAAGTGCAGCTTGAAAAATTTAAAATGTGACTAATTGCTTTCTTCCACCTATCAGGAATAGGTATTTAACATTCCAAAAGGAGGAAAAGTAAGGGACAAATAATGAGTGTTATTCATTTTCATGGTGGGGAGGAGGTGGGTGAATGCTGGAAGCTAGTCAGATAGGGGATGGGTTGGGAGACCATCCCCTGGATACCATCCTATGCTTTTCTAAATGTTTGAACCATGTAGGTGCTTTACCTAGTAAAATGTTGATATGAGATATTTAATAATATTAATGAGTAAGTACTGAATAAATAAATTTCCATATGATAGCCAGTAGACTTGGTTAAAATCATTAAAATTTTCTTTGCATTAATTTGAAAGGTTAGATAAAAATGATTTTTCATCTCTATAGAACATCTCAGTAATGGTAGTAGAAATGTCTTGATAACTTTCCACCTAAAATTTCTTGAAATAGTGAATACATACTATTCTTTTATCCAGTGAACACAGAACTCTTACTGTTACATGAACCCATCATCTTTTGATTATTTTCAGAAAATAAGTAGGGGGGAAGAATTTAACTTGGTTCATATGTACACACATTTGTACACACAGATGAAGAGGTCAGACACATAGGATTTACCTTAATACCTTCTTCTGAAGTACTTTTAAAAATATCTTGATTGCCAAAGACTGTTTGAGAGAAACACTGGTTTACATTTTTGTCACATTCTTAGCAAATGGAAAATAATCCAGTTAGCAAAACCCATTACATGTGTTCTGAATTATGAACAGTATTCTCAACTGTTTGTCTTGAGTACAAATGCAATTAATGTTACGATTGGATTGTGCTGTTTCAGTAGAAGGTATGTCTTCAATGGCACTTGATTCAATTACTTTTTTTTTTTTTTCCTTCCTTGCACAGAACTATCGTACCATGGAAAGTATTCAGACAGTGCCTTCATGAGGTCCATCAAATTAGCTCTGGCCTGGAAGCAATGGCTCTAAAATCAACAATTGATTTAACTTGTAATGATTACATTTCGGTTTTTGAATTTGATATTTTTACCAGGCTGTTTCAGGTAAGCCTTCTGTTTGCTTAGTCATCCTGGGCTCTCGCCTCCCTCACCTGTGTGTGTGTTTTTCTTTCCACACATGCATATGCACAAATATATGAAAAATACTCTCATTTTTGGTAGTCTGCAATTTTAATTATTTTTTTGTCATTAATATAAATTTAGAATTTAAGTTTGGAGTATCAGGTGCTCTGAGTATCAGGTGCTTTTCCTTGGTGGTTGCTTGTTAGCTTTGAGAAAACTGATGTAAAAGAGTTTTGCTTTGAAGTTTAGCCCAGTAACTGATAGAATGCACCTTTAACAAGTAGGTATTTACTGGGGTTGTATCCCAACTTCTCCCTTTTGCCGCCTGTGTTCCTAAGGTGAGAAGGGAAATAGAAATTTGAAAATAGCAGATTTATGCTCTTCAGTGTAGGAGAGTACTGTGATGTGTTCTGTCTTACAGCTTGCTTTGCTCTTTCAATCATTTTTCCTTGTCAGTTAATACTTTCATCAATGTAATTTTCAATTTTCAGGTGTTCCAGAATATCCCATCAAAATAGTACATTATTAACTTAAGTCTCTCATTTGGGTTATTTAGATTTTTTGCTGTTTTTTTTTTCCCTAATCTCAAAGGTGTTTGAGATTAACTTCTTGTCTTGTTTATTGTTTTTGTTTTTTAATCATCCTTTTATAATTGTCTTCACATAGCTATTCAGAAGCAGGTATCATTACGTGATGGAAGCCGGGTGCTATCATTCTGTACTTTTGTATGTCTCAAGTCTAAACATGAAGACTTGAAATTTGCCTCTGCCGCTAAATTGCATATCATCTATGAGATTCAGGTATTCACAAAATGAGAATCCCACCTAAAATCTTTATGATTCTCATAATGATATAAATTATATAGCAAGTGAGGTTCATTGATCAGAAACCAGGGTTGTTTATATTCTGACACATTTTTAAAATTATTTTAGTCTGCAATAAGATTTATTCTTTTGAAACATGCTTTCAACAAATGTTAGAGTATAGTAGTGGTTTTCATGTTTCTTGTGTTGTAACAATTTTGATTCTGTGATTGGTACCAGCCTGCAGGGACTGGGTGACTGATTTATGTAAGGAACAAGATTACATGGGATTAACTTTTAATTTATGAAAGAATCCATTAACAGAAGGAAAATTAACTCTTGTCAACAGTACTTATAGAATACGTTTTACTTTATTACAACTTTATAATCACAATTCTAGCTGGGCATATGGAATAAGAAATTAGGTAATCAACTGCAGAACGTGTGCTTTTGGTTATTTTCAGTACTATTGTTTACAGTAGTTTCATTATTATTCCCTTGCTATATGTACATTGTCAGTGGATTTTTTTCTTTTTTAATGATTTTAAGATGCATTTTAGAAGAAGGTTGTGTTACCTGGTATCAATTATTTTATAAGGGAGCCTCTTCTTTCTTTAAACGTTTCTAATAATTTTACAAATGCTTCATTTATTTAACATGGTACAAACACATTCTAATAGTAGGTGTTTGGCTTCTTCCTCTTCGGAAGGGAGAAAACAAAGGTTATTTTCATACATTTTCAAAGGCTTAATGCCTAGCTGTTTATTCTAGGAAGAATGTATTTTTTGTGGGGAGCCTGGATGACTTTTTAGTGAGGATGTTAAATAGTAGAGTGCCTCAGAATTATATATCATAGGTATGAGGGTAACTTAATGTTGGTTAAATGCTTACCAGAACAGCCACTTAATATGTGCACCTATTTTCTTAGGCTATTTCGCCTTAAAACAGCCCAAGTAATCTTAACACTCTAAGGCACATATATCTTATTTATGCTCATGAGGATGAGAGAGGAAAAGAATCTTTTAAGTAGAGCTACTGTGAAAAGTGTTAGATCATAAAACCAAAATCTCACCAGTGGACCAAAGAATGCCTAGTGCCTTTTACAACACATAGTTACAGAAGTTGCTAAAGAATTCTCACTAGCCCCTCTGTATTTCTGGGAGTCTTCACCTCTTCTCATTTTATTATTCAAATGCTTAGTCTGTAATCATATATGTGCTTTAAAATACAATAAAATTGGTTCTGTACACAGAAAGTAGGTGTATTAACTTATTTATTTATTTTTTTATTGTTATTTCCCCAACACAATTTTTTTCTACTGTACAGCATGGTGACTCAGTTACACTTTGTGGATCTTTTATTTTTACCCAACTAAAAATTGAGTAACATTTATTTTGTTGTTTTCATTGTGTAGTCTATATGAAAAATATAAGCTTTATGGATACCGTAACTGCACAAACAAAAATTTTGTTGCAGTTGTCATATCAGTGGTTAATTGGCAGCGATTCCTACTAGCTTTAAATTGTTGGGACTAGGGTATTTAGCAGAGTAGAATATGAAAGCAGGCAAGGTACCAAAACCCTTAGGATGGGGGTTTGATATAGAGAACTAGCATAAGCGTTTGAAAAGGTATTAGTGGAGGTAAGGAGGTGAAGTTGAGAAATGCACACACATACACACTGGTTGTGTGTATCTGTGTCTCTGTGTGTGTGTGTGAAGTTGAGAATTGCCTAGGAAAGGAAAGTCAGAGAGCTGGTAGAGGATTCCCTTGTGGTGGAAGGGTTCACTTCCTGGCCAGGGAACTTCCATATGTTGTGGGCTCGGCCCAAAAAGAAAAAAAAAAAAAAAAGAATGCTAGTGGACGCTGGTTTTCCTTTATTCCTCACTTCCTTCATCTTGGTATTTTGTCAGAACTTGAACAAGCGCAAGGAATCACTGGAAAGATCTTGCAATGGCTACCTTCCTCTTCTTGCTCTGCCTTTAATCTTCTTTCTCCTTTCCAGATAGTTCAGAGGTTCTAGAATTAGCAAGTGCTCAAGTCCTCCAGTGATTTTGCTTTCTTCTTCCCTCTCTCTGGGGCTGCTGCTCCCTTCTCCATCCATTTTCCTACTACTAGGGAAGAATTGGTTGTGGAGAAAAGGGGCAATAAATGGGATGTGTAGGTGGCAGGCTAAGGAATGAATGATTTGGGGCAATATACGAGTGACTATAGAAGATGTAGCATTGATGGAATAGGGAGAAAAAAATCATATGTTGTAGTGAGGATTAGGAGAGCTTCTAGGCAGACCAGCTGAGGCCCCACTCCTGTTGTAAGTTGATAAGCGGCTATTCTTGAACATGGTGGCATTGAAAGAATGGAGGGACTGGTCTTCTTAATTCACTTCATTAATGTCTGTGGTCATTTGAGAATTTCCAAATAATTTTGTGCTGTGGTGTCAGAATAGATTTCCTATAATCTAAAAAATCGTGGAGTTTGCTGGTGGCTCAGTGGGTTAAGAATCTGGTGTTGTCACTGCTGTGGCTCTGATCACTGCTGTGGAGCAGGTTCAGTCCTTGGCCTGGGAACTTCTCCATGCCCTGGGCATAGCCAAAAAAACACACCAAAAAACAGATTGCAAAATTCATCCTTCTCCAAAGCACTTTGTTTTGTGTTCTTTAAGCCATTAGTTGGCAAAATACTTTAAACACCCACGCGCATATGTGCACGCGCGCACACACACAAAATACAAAACTACCACGTGTTTCTGTCTGTGGGTTACATTCTCAAGAAAAACGCAAACTCCTTCTATTACATAAATATTTTTGTAGTTAGAGGCTGGTCCTCTGGATTATGTACTAAGAAACTGTTGCTAAATACTGCAGCATTTGGCTCAAAACTCCAGTTTCATTTTTTTCCACTTGTATTTGATCTGTGTGTTGGCTCTCTATAAAGTTTAGCATTTTTTAAAACAATTCTTTCATTAATTTCTGTGGATTTTTAATGAAGATGACTCAAATATTATATTATTTTCATCCTTGTCCTTTGTAGATGAGGAAGCAAAACGAAATAAAACAAAACTCGTTTTACTATAATAGTTGTTTCTCAGTTTTTTTAAAGATAATCTTATATTCTTCCAAGTATTGTTTATGCAATTTTTAGTCATGCCTTAAGAAGAAAATTAAAAACATGTTTTTTTTAAGAACATAGACAAACCTCTCCTAAGAGTGTTCTCCAGAGCTCATTTTTACTCAGTTAGATATTTTAGTGTGATGGGGAAATACCCTGAAGATTTGTCTTGTTATGTCAGAAAAGGTTAAACTCTTCATCACTAAATCATTCTTTCTCTTATTATCCTCATCTCAAGGGATATAATGCTTAAAGAATTCTGCTTCGTAAATTTGCAAGTTGCTTAACAATACAAGGAACAAGTCTCAAAACAAACAAAAGCAGGAGCCTTTCACCAATAACCATGTCTAGAATGACTCTTTGAGCCACTTCCACTTGGCAACATAAAATACCTTTTTTTTTTTTTCTTTTATACAGAAGATTTGAGTTAATATTCTGGCACATCAGATGGAGTATGCTGCCAGTTCCTTGGGGTAAATGTAGCTCAGCCTTTAAGATATGGAGAGATGATTCATTCACACCCTCAAGCAAAGTTGTCTATCACTGGCTGCCTTTTTTTCTCTTGCCATGGTAACTGGAGGGACAGCTAATCCTATTAAAGAGAGAATGATACAAACTGTGTGTGTGTGTGTGTGCGTGCACGCGCGTGTGCACACACATTTCCATAAAAGATTTTTTTACAGAACTCACCTCTAAGCTATAAACCTTTTCTGATTTTATCCTTGTATAAGGATAAGCCAAGTGTGGAGGCCTTGTAGGCAAATCGCTCATTTGAAGAGCTCTTCACCAGCAGTAATCTCTGACACTGTGCTTCAGTGCTGGTATGACCTTGGGAAGCAAGACAGGCACGTTCCTTGTTCTCATGGTTAATGGGTAGAATTGGCCAAGTCACTTACGTTCTGTGATAGAGTTTTTTCTGTAAAGTGAGATGTCTAAATGTAGAGTAATGTACAAAACAGACATACAGGGCGATAAGGAATATGGTGAGAGGTAACAATTTTAAATAGGTTTCCGAGAAGGCCACTTGAGGAAGTAGAAAGAGGAACCCATCACATGGATATTTGGAGAAAGAGTTTAGGAAGAGGGATCAGTGAATGAAAAGGTTCTGAGGGACAGAGTATAATTAAGTTCAAGCCAGCAGCAAGGAGACGTGTGTGTCTAGAGGAAGGGCAGAAAGAGGGAGAGTCTTAGCAGACAGGGACAAAAAGGGAACTGGAGATCAATCCTGTAAGGTTCCTTCTAGGCCATATACAAGGACTTTGGTTTTTATTCAGAGTTACAGGGTTTTGAACAGAAGAGTGATGTGGTTAATGTTTCAAAATGATCACAATTGCTGTACTTAGAATAGAATTTTTAGAGAAGAGATTATGCCCTCTGCATTTTATTCTTAAGAAATCTGTTTTCTGCATAATCCTATTTCTCCAAAGGAAAATAACTAATTGCATGTTAGCTGTTAGACAATGGAAGTTGACCTAAGACCCATAAACTCATATTCACTTTAAAACTATCCAGGAGAATTTCAGTATGGGTATTAAATGATGGGTTGATGAGTAGCTGCTATTTTCTACATAATTTTTTAATTTATTTATATTTTTAGCCTTGGGGCTCTATTTTACGGAATTGGAATTTCTTAGCAGTAACTCATCCAGGTTACATGGCATTTCTCACTTATGATGAAGTTAAAGCACGGCTACAGAAATACAGCACCAAACCCGGAAGGTAAGATTTTTTGGCAGTAATATTTTGAGATGTATGTAAAAACGAAAGGTTCTCAGAGTTCCCATCATAGCACAGTAGAAACGAATCTGACTAGGAACCATGAGGTTGTGGGTTCGATCCCTGGCCTTGCTTAGTGAGTTAAGGATCCAGCATTGCCGTGAGCTGTGGTGTAGGTTGTAGACACAGCTCGGATCTGGCGTTGCTGTGGCAAAGGCCGGCAACTACAGCGCCAATTAGACCCCCAGCCTGAGAACCTCCATATGCCTTGGGTGCAGCCCTAAAAAGATAAAAAAAAATAAAATAAAATAAAAAAAAGATGAAAAGTTCTCTGTGGTTTCATTCCTAGGTAAATCAGTTACACCCATGGGGATAAGGGGACAGAAATGGTAACAGACCAAAACAGTGCTTCTTAATTGAATTCTTTAAATGGATACATTATACTTGCTCTGAAATTTAGTGTTCATAAAGTGAAAGAGGATAGGGTAATATGTAATTTGATGAATTTAGAGAGTAAGTCTCAGTTTGAAATTAGAGTAAGATATGAGCATATTAACTTTTTTCATGACACCTGTATTTGTGTATAAAATTGTATATGTATATTTGAATAGTCGAGTATTGTGCTGATGACAATAAATCAGTCTCAAGTTCATTATTTTCGGGTATTTTTCAAGACATTTAGTTTGGTTCTATGATAAACATCTAATTTCATATAAATACATATTAACACATAAGTACATATAAGTGTACTTATACATATGCGATGCACACATACAAGTACATAAAACATCTTAGGCCCATTTTTAACAATCCAAACCAATTTCACATTCTTGAAAACTTCTTCCATAATACCTCTTGCTTGATGCTGAGATCATGTGAAACTCAGAGCGTGGCTGTTTGATCATCCTCCCTGGCTTAGATTGAGAAATTATACCTTACTAATGGCAAATCTGAGTCACAAAGTCTCTCTTTTCTGCTGCAGACATTTCCCCCACATGCAATATATAGAAGGGTATTAGGCACATGGTTGGCACTTGTGCCACAGCAAGAAGTGCGCTGGGTACGGCTCCACAGCAGTGGCACCTGCCCTCCCTCACACTCAAGCTGCAATAGGAGACACCATCCCAGTGTCCATGGGTGCACAAGTGCACTGATTTTCATATAGGGGCCATTTCATTTTAGGAATGCATTTGGATGGTTTTGTTTAAAGCCTACCTCTTTCATCTAATTTTCTTATTTGATTAGTAGTGCAAGTGTCCTTTGTCAAACTTGAACAAAATCCCTTGTAAGTACAGTGTTATTGTTGTAGTGTATTTTTTTAAGTTTTATTGATTTACAAGGTTCTGATAATTTCTGCTGTACAACAAAGTGATTCAGTTATGCATATATACACATCCGTTCTCTTTCAGATTCTTTGATTCCTTTCTTCTTTGCCATAATTAAAATTTCTCCCTTTTAAATTAAAGTTTATTTTGTCTTAGATTTATTCATAAAAACTTAATTTACATAGGAAAATCAAAGACTCAATTAAAATATTTACCTGAACAAAACTTATTTTTTCTTACAAATGAATAGCTATCTGTATAAAGGTTCCACCTTTTTTAAATTAAATTTTATTTTTTTAATGATTTTTTATTTTTTTCCCGTCATAGCTGGTTTATAGTGTTCCATCAATTTTCTACCTTTTTTTATTTTTAAGAATTTATGTGGTATCTTGGAAGAAGGTAGTGGGTACAGAAAACAGTGTGGCCCCTGTGGAGTCTTTGGTTTAGACTGAGAGCTGGTTCTCATTGCATTGTAACTGCGAGGGCAGGTCAGGTATTGTGCACACTGACAGTGGTATAAGTGAGTCATTTTATTTCAGTTCAAGGATTTCCCACAACCAGATTTGTCCATAATTTTACTTTGGCATCAAAGTAACTTGCTCATGGAGTATGATTTGAAAGAGGTAATATGGTTGAAATTGTGGAATCATACATATTTAACACAGAAGCTATTTGGGAGATTATCCTGTCCAATGCTAAAAAATAATAAAGAAACTGAACCCTTTTTGTATTTTCTTGTTCAAATCATGGAGAGAATTAATGACAATATTGGAAGCAAAAGCCAGGTCTCATCCCTATGCTGTCTGAAAGGGGATGTCCTCCTTTCTTTTCCATTTTGCCCTGTAACAGTTTTTTTCTTTCTTCTAAGTTTTTAGGTAATTAAAGATGAAATGGTTAGTCTGTGGTAAATTGTTATATGTAAGGTGCAAAGGGGTATTTAAAATGTGTTTAGGAAAAAGTAAGCAGATCAAATGAGATAAACATTTGCTGGTCCTTCTCTTGGAAACTGTTTCATCTCTTTGGCTTCATGGTAAAGAAACTAGTTGGGTCTATTCCAAGGTCATTTGGGTTCCTTAGGTTATACTTTCTTTGGGATCCAACTGATAGTCATAAGTCTGTGTAGAATTACTCTGTGTGATTACAATGAAGGATGCTAATAAGTGACAGGTTGATATTTATTTCCAGGCTTCCTAGGAGAATATGATTTTAGACTATGTTGAAAAATTCTTTATCAAAATTTCTAAAACCAATATGAAGTTCTAAAACCAATATGAAGTTCTTAATACTTAAAAATTACAGTTTCTTCCTTTTTGCCACATACATATAGTAGTCAGGGTATTCAAATATAACAGATTAAGTTACCCTACTTTTTGATCTGTTTAAGGGATTATAAAATCTGGATATGGATATTATCGCAAGATTGCATGTGATACATTTAAATAAAGGGAAGAGACCTAAAATATAATAAGTAAATGGGTAATAGCTAAATTAGTAAGTAAATAACAACAAATTTAAAACCAAGTCAGTGTCTTCTAGCACTGCCATTAATTTGTTTTATAATTTTAGAACTATTTTGACTTCTTTTCACAAGGTATTGAACTTGACAGGGTTAGGTTGGAGGAAAGCCATGAACTTATCTAGTTTGCCTTCTCATTAATATAGTTCAGCTCTTTGATCTTTTATTTAAAGATGAGTGGCTGGAATACTTAAAAGAAAAAAGTATTATTTCAAGTAAGTTATTAACAACTAAAAATTCATAAATTTTAAATAGCAAGTAATATACTGAATTCCATAGTAGAAACTGGCTCAGTTTCTGTCTGTAATGGACAGATTAATTTTTACTTATTTTTTTTTTTTTTACCTTCCAAAAATGATGTCACAGCTGTTTCACACCACCAGCACTATCATACAGAGTACCCCCTGATGGTGATGAGAGTAAATTATTTGATGGTTTACAACTTCTATTATTTTCATAAGTGACTCTGGAGATACTTAAATGGAATGATTATCATTGATTCTTTTATAGATCAATAAATGGAGTTGGAGAACGGTATAAAAATAAGTTGGAAGATAGAAATTCTAAGTGCTTCTGTTTATTCTTTCACTTACAAAATATCTAACACAGTGTTTAGTAGTAGTTTGCTCACATTTTGAATGAACGTAAACGTAATTTTCTTATATTTTACAGCTACATTTTCCGGTTAAGCTGCACTAGGTTGGGACAGTGGGCCATCGGCTATGTGACAGGGGACGGCAATATCTTACAGACTATCCCACACAACAAACCCTTATTTCAAGCCCTGATTGATGGCAGCAGAGAAGGATTGTGAGTATGAGAAATGGGAGTCAGGGTGCTTATTATTCACAGATTTGAGAAACTGCATTAAGGTGAAGGGAATGGATAGTATGGGTGATGGTCTGACTGGTTTTTATTTCAAGACCAAAAAATGAATATTCATTAGTTTTAGTTATTCATCTCTTAAAATAGTCATTTTAAGGTAATGTAATCATTTGATTTTTTTAGCACAGTCTCCACAATCTTCAGGTCTAACTATTGCCTTACAAATATTAGAAAATACTGTACAGTTGGGGAATGGAACTAGTGGAATGATTGTTCCCTACCTAGCTGTGCTCCTGAGCTCCCACTGCACCCCAGTCAGTGTGGGGCCTTTTTAATCCTGCTTTTGGAATCATGAGCAGATTCAGCCAGGCTCCTTCTTGGGCTATTAGTGAAAGTGCAAAGGGTTCCTCCTCTGTGGGTTTGCAGCAGACAGCTCACAAAAGGTGACCCCCAAAGAGCCATACATTAACTCTTCTCTCGCAGAAAAATACAACTATTTATTAAATGGGCCTGAGCTTTATTTCCATGGGGAGCACAATGTGGATATGTATCTGAAACTAGTGTCTTCTTTTTCTCCTCCCTCCTGCCTCTGTCACTTCCTCTCTTTCGTCCTCTTTGTTGTTTTTTGTTTTTTTTTTTAAATTGAAGTATAGTTTATGTATGTTATATAAGTTACAGGTATACAATATAGTGATTCAAAAATTTTAAAGTTTATACTCCATTTACATTTATTAGAAAATCTTGGCTACATTCCCTGCCTTGTACACTATATCCTTGTAGCACTTTTACACCTAATAGTTTGTACCTTTTTCCCCTACCCTGAGGTTGCCCCTTTTCCCACCAGTATCCACTAATTTGTTCTCTATATCTGTGAGTCTGTTTGTTTTTTTTTTTGTTATCTTCACTAGTTTGTTGTATTTTTAATATTATTCACAGAAGTGATATCAGTGAAATTAACTGTATATTGTAACAAATAAATTCCAACATCAAATTTCAGTGAGTTTGTGTCTTTCACAGGAAGAGAACTTAATACTTAAAGGTATTTAAAATTAGATGGAAAACTCTATGTATTAAGAAATAATTATTGTAACTAATTGACTTCTCTTATTTCATGTCACCGTTAAATTGCTAGTTTTTCATGTTTTTTTGACTAGTAATGTCAGATTTTCTTTTTCTTCTTATCCTTTTCTCATCCCTTCCTTCCTTTTCTCTTCATGTCTCCCTTCCTTTACTTGCATTAATAATAAAGCCATATTCCAGAATTATATGTTAATAGCTAGGTTCAGTTTTTCTTAAGCTGTACTTTTTGAAAATTTAGAAATAACTTCCCTTTGCATTTTAGATTAGAGTGCTATTCTTCTCCACACATAAAGTTTAGACAGTCTGATCGATCCCTCCATGGTAAATGTCTCTCATGTCAGTCATATGCCATTCCGCTCACCCTTTATTGTACTTTCAGTGTCACTGTCACGCTGATCTCTCCTGCTTTTGCCTCACCAAGTAACTTTAGAGACACATGTGCTCCAACTTGCTATAGCAAGAATTGTGATAAAAACCTAGCAGGAGAATGTCCACCAGAAAGAGCAAATAGTTTTAAGTTTTACCTTTTCCAAATTAATTCCAAAAACAGAAGTGATGGAATCTATGTGAAGAGATAAAAGTTGTGAATTTTCAAGAAATAATTGCATAAGAATTGAATGGCACACCAATGTCTCTTTCCCTTTTTTTCCTTTTAGTCATTATAAATTTGTTATTATGCTATTTATACCTTTAGTGCATCAAAGATGCATTTCTGTAGCTTTCTAGTCACCATGATAGCAGGATTTTTGTTTTGAAGAAAATGTGCTTTAGAGTTTAGTTTATAAAAAGTTATTAGTAGGCAAATCTATAAGTGGACTAATTTTGATACAGCTTATTCATATTGTTAGAGTGCCTTATTTCTATTTTTCAAAAGTCAATCTAAAAATAACAAATTAATATTGTAATCAGCAGTCTTGCCTCAGCTCCTATGCACCTTAGCCATTAATATTTACAAGCACACACACAACACACACACACACACACACATCTTCAGAGGGGTTTAGCTAGTTGAAACTGAACTTTAGTGATAGATTGCATCAATATCTGATCACATCTGGATTTTTAGATTACATTAAGATATTATCATTTTAAGATTTCCCGTCATGGTGCAGCAGAAACAAATCCGACTAGGAAGCATGAGGTTGTGGGTACAATCCCTGGCCTAGCTCAGTGGGTTGAGGATCTGGCATTGCTGTGAGTTGTGGTGTAGGTCACAGACATGGCTCGGATCCTTCGTTGCTGTGGCTGTGGCCTAGGCTGGCAGCTACAGCTCTGATTTGACTCCTAACCTGAAAACCTCCATATGCTGCAGTGTGGCCCTTAAAAAAAAAAAAAAAAAAAGGCCGAAACAATAAGTGTTTAATTAAATAGGTTTTGTTTGTTTCCCTTAAGATCATCATCTGGATATCGTCTGGCCTAGCTATCACGGTCAGCTGTCCTTTCCTTATAGTTAACCTGATATTGTGTGACATTAAGTGATAACCAGCCAAGATCCCTTACTCCTTCACTGCCATTGAAAGGGGCTCCTCGGCAGCACCCTGGTGTCCTAAGGACAATAATCACTGAACTGCCCCTTATTCATTAGATAGAATCTTTTAATCTTTCCTCTAGCAGCCTTATTGTCATCTTGTAATCTTTCATTTCTGGATTCGTTCTAGAATTTCTACATTTTTGAAGTGTGATGAATAAAATATTAAAAACTGGACATTTCAGGGTATAAAAAGAAAGTTTCCAACTTTTGCTTATTATTCATTTAATATTTGTAGAATGTTATCCCACTCCTCTAATGACACTCTACATTTGTGTCATACTCAGATGTAGGCAACTCCTTTTTCCTAAATCTTAAAAAATAACTAACTGATTTGTTCCTTACCATATGAGAATTGTCTGTCTTCTTAAGTTCATTTTTTTTTTCTGGGTAATTTTCAACACCAACGTATTTATAGACTCTTTAAGGATAAATATTTCTTGTTATTTCACAGGATTTTTTTTTTTTTGTCTTTTGTTTTTTTAGGGCCACACCCACAACATATGGGGGTTCCCAGGCTAGGGGTTTAATCGGAGCTATAGCTGCTGGCCTACGTCATAGCCACAGCAACACAGGATCCAAGACATGTCTGCTACCTACACCACAGCTCAAGGCAATGCAGGATCTTTAACCCATTGAGCAAGGCCAGGGATGGAACCTGCATCCTTATGGATACTAGTTGGGTTTATTAACCACTGAGCCACGACGGCAACTCTGTACAAGATAGTTTTACCCCTTTAAAATATTCACTACTGTTGTATTATGTTCTTAATTTTTCATTCAAAATCTAGAACAGAAAGATACTAATGATATTAACTATGACAGTGAATTAATTGATGAAATCCTGCAGTAATATTTTTGTCAATCTAAAATAGGTGTTTACTGATACAATAAATTTCCTTTTTTTTTTTTTTTTTTTTTTTTGGCTTTTTGCAATTTCTTGGGCCGCTCCTGGGGTATATGGAGGTTCCCAGGATAGGGGTTAAATCGGAGCTGTAGCTGCCGGCCTACACCAGAGCCACAGCAACGCAGGATCCAAGCCACATCTGCAACCTATACCACAGCTCACAGCAACGCTGGATCCTTAACCCACGGAGCAAGGCCAGGGATTGAACCCGCAACCCCATGGTTCCTAGTCGGATTCGTTAACCGCTGAGCCACGATGGGAACTCCTAAACTTCCTTTTTAAATGAATTTCTGAGAGAAACTGGTTTAGAAAAGCGAGATGGCATTATAAGTTTTAGTTCTTATTTTAATTTTCTCTGATAATGGAACCTTAGCGTTATAAACCATTCTGTGTTTGTAGCTTGATTTGAAGTAAATAAAACATAGAACTGTAACGTTTTAAATTTCTTTCAAAGTGTATGTGTATGTGCACATGTATCTATGTGTCTGGGTAAATAGAGGATAGATGGACAGAAAGAGGATGGGCTTGGGGAACTGGAGAAAGAGAACACCATGGAAGTGTTTGAACAACTTCTGTGGGAACATCATGGCCCTTAATTCCATTTTTCTCTCCTTGTGGTGGTAGGCATGGTGTAAAATGATACAGTTAACATTAAGTGTGCTTCAGGTGAAAGGTGTAATAATTGCAAATAGGTATACACCTATTAAAAGTATTTTGGAATAGAACATGAGTGACCCAAAAAATAAATTTTTAACTTACCAAAAAGGACATATAGTAAAGGTATTTAATCGAAAACGACTGCCTAATGGCTGAGTCCATATTTATTATATGTTTCTTTTATGAAAAAAGTTCCTAGATTTTTTAATGTCCTAAAAATAACTTGTAGTATTAATGGAAACAGTGATAGAATAGATTTCTGATATGTTACATGAAAAAGAAACATCCAGATGTGTGTCTGAATATAGAAGAATCTAATCAAAGAACCTCGTATGTTAAAACTTGCATATTGATGTTAATAACATTTCTGTTTATAATCCAGCTATCTTTATCCGGATGGGAGGAGTTATAATCCTGATTTAACTGGATTATGTGAACCTACACCCCATGATCATATAAAAGTTACACAGGTAAGAATAATTTTTGGAAACATATTTGTAATTAATAAGCATCTATGATGTCTTTGAAATAAATAAGATTCTTATAGGTAAAATCATGTACTGGTATTTAATACTAAAGATGTTTAAGGAATTCCAACAGTGTTTAAAAAGAAATTACATTACTTTCTCCATTTTTTGGATAAAAATTTCTGGGGTTAATATTCTTATCCCAAGATAATTTTGATATTTATGTGGGGAGATAGATAAATCCATAGATAAGTAGATAGATATGAGGGGAGATATATTGTTTTAGAAAACTGCAAAGATTAGAATATTTTATGCATTAGGTTTTTAGAGTTGAATGAGTAATTCAAGCCTATTGAAGACAATAATTGTATTCTTATAAATCCATTGTGGGCAGCCTCATGGGTTATGAGTGGGAGTGTCACTCGGTAAAACCTTTCTTGAGAGTGACATTCAGTAATTTATCAGAATCTAAACATATTTGACTCTAGATGACATATACGTACTACTTGTAATCACGTGAAGATCTGTACACCAGGATGTTCATTTTAGCATTTTTCATAAAAACAAAATATTACAAAATGCCAAATACTCAATCATAGGTTAAATACCATATACACTCATACTGAATCACACTGTTAAGTTTTTAATGAGAGGAAGGTAGCACTATGTACTCACATGGGAACTCTGCATCTTATGTAAAAAGGGTTAGGTAAAGTACAATTAGGAAAGATTGTATTTTGTAAAGGTGAGTTATGTAAGTTTAACTTCTGTAAATACATTACAAATTACCATATATGAATAAATGTGCTTTTAAAAATTAAAAATCAAAAAATACCATTCTGACTAGAGTGTTTAACTGAAAAAGAACTTGAATGTTTTATAGTAATCCAGTCTAGTTTAAAAATATTTTATAATTTAAATATTTTGTGCTTAGTGTAATAGTAAAAAAATCTAGTAAAAATGAATTATAGGCTTTGGGGAAGACAAAAAATAATTTTTGTTTTGTTTCTAACTCTCCAGATTTCAGTCTCAGCAGTCTTGATACTATTATGTAAAACGTTTGTTGAAATATATACTGTATAAGGGGAGTTTTGAAATTTAATATATGAAAGCCATTTTAAAATTTATATAGTGATTATGTATTTTCTAATATATTCAAAAAGACACAAGACACTTCCTCATGATACATCCATTGTTTAAAAATTGTTTAAAAATTCATGTTCAGGAGTAGTGTCATTCCCTTAAATCAGTCATAAATATTTGAATAGTTTACTCCTTAAGTTGCATTGAATTCTGCAGCTGTGATTTTAGCTTATTTTAATTGTTTTGTAATTATAAATTGGTCCTTTGGATTTTACAACCAATGTAGATACTTATATTTTAAGGATTTCAGTGATACACAATTTATTTTGGATTACTTTAGACCTCCATCTTGATCCATTCTTGTATTTTTCCTTAATTTACTTGAAAATGATTTAAATAGTCACATATATCATGGTAGACACAATTTATATATGAACGTGTGGGTGTATGTATGTGTGTGTATCTATATGTGTGTGCATAGATTTTTTTTCTCACTAAGATTGGAGGATTAGGGATTAAATATTGTCGTTTATTCATCCTACCCAAGGCCATGTATGTAGTCAGCCCTTGCTAGACTAAAACATTGGCTTTTTAAAAAAAACAATTTTTTATTTCTATAATTTCTTTTCTTGTATCCCTATTAAATAATAGTTTTTAATATTTTTTTTTATATTTACCAATATATTTCTAGCTTCTTTATGACATAGATCTTTTCAATATTTGAATACTACGAATTTTACTATGCCAAAAGCTTCTAAACTAATAAATCAGGAAGATGTTTAAGAAAAACAATTTTTGGTTGCTGAAGTGATTAGTTTTCTTGCCTGTTAGACTGGGGAAAGAGTGTGCAAATCAGAGTTAGAGATTTAAGTATAGAGTTTGAGGAAAACAGTTTAAACGTATTGAGCCTCAGGTATGTTATTTTGTTGTCTATCTTATACTTTGGAGATTACATGACATAATAAATGATGACAGTACCTAGCACTCAGAAAGGCCTTGGCAACTGCTGCCTTACTTCCATTCTGAAATTTCTGTAGATATCTAAGAAATAAAATTAATGGTCAGCCGGAATCATGTGTGTGTGTTTATGTGTGTGTATTAATTACAATTTGACAGTAAAATTAGATGAGTATGTGGCATTTACATAGAAAATAAAGATATTTCTTATTGCCTTTTAAACCTGTAACTTTTATCTTTTAAATCAATTGATGCAGATGCCTTCCTAGAGGATCAGTACAAGACCTTAAATAATTTAAAGCATTAAAATAAACTTATGCAATTGCTGATAAAAATCTCTTGAATTTTGTAGATCAAATTGTGATTACCCATTTTTTAAAACATGTCCTAAATGACGACATAATCTGACAGGATCAAGTATGAGGAATTTCTGTTAAGTTATTATATTTAAGAAAATTCAGTATTAACCATTCATGCTAGAAATACATTAACTTTGCCTTTTTTCCCCCCAACTTCTAGGAGCAATATGAATTGTATTGTGAAATGGGTTCCACTTTTCAGCTCTGCAAAATTTGTGCTGAAAACGACAAAGATGTTAAGATTGAGCCTTGTGGGCATTTGATGTGCACCTCTTGCCTTACAGCCTGGCAGGTATAATTAAGGTTTAATTAGCAACACTTAGGTCTTCCTTATATTCTCTGTGACTATTTCTCTCTTCAGTTTTCTTCATGTTAATGATTCAGGAAGTAATACTGCTAAGTGTTTTATTTGAATGGTCGTTAAACAAAATCTCATATGTTTGAATCTTTCATTTATACAACTTGACTTTTTGCTGTGTTTTTTGTTTCCTTTGCAAGTATAACTTAATTTTATGATGTTAATCATAAGTAGTTCTACTTTACAACACTATTCATTTTATAATGTCACTTATCAGGCTTGCCAACTAACTATATTTGTATTATTTATTGTTAAGTCAGATTCTATTTGTAATAGGTCGTATTCTTAACCAAAGTATACTCTAGTTGATAAATCATCTGTTGTTTCAACACCTTTCTTCTCCTGAGGAAGCGTGTCTCCTGTCTCACATGTCTACAGTTGCTCTGTAAGGCTGAAATAGGAGAATCAGACAGAAAAGACTCCCAAATACCTGTAGTTCCTAAAGAAACAGGCACTACATTTCGCAGTTTATAGAAGCAGACTAAGAAAAGGTGTAGGCATTCAATAAATATAAATTGATGTGATGTTTTAGAATAAAACACAGAGAATAATTGGTTTCCCCCAAGGGCTTTTTAAAAAATATTTCTCTATCAATATTACATCTTTGGACAGTTGTGCAGTTTTGAGTATTTGGAGGATTCACAGAATGTTTTGCTCAGCTATTTTCTAACTGCTGTTTAACACAGTTGGTATTGAAGTCAGTATTGTTGATTGAGTTTAGAAAACAAATAATGCAAATTTCAAGCCTTTGAAAAAAACTTGCAGCTGAGTGCTGTCATCGGTATCCCTACCCTACTCTGGAGCCTTCTCTCCAACGCAGGACCTGTGCCACGCCTGAGGAAGGATGGCCTCAGAGCACCAGGAGGGACAGCACAGGTGAACCAGGAGGGGTAGTGCAGGTGCCCAGAAGCATTGATATTTGTTGAGCTCATTACTTGATAATAAAGTATTAATGATTTTCACATTTTCAAAATCTTATAAAAAGGGCCTCCTTCTTCCTTTGGGGAGATTCAAAAAATGGATGAAAAACAAGAGGAAGATCTGGGAAATGAATTACATTTATATTTTCAAAGCCGTTTCTGAACTCCTAGACAGTTTTGCTGAATTGATAAAAATTGTTAGCATCCCAACACTTCTCTCTCAAAATGCATTTGGGGATTTCGCATTGTGGCACAGTGGAAACGAATCCTACCCTGAGGGTGCAGGTTCTATCCCTGTCCTTGCTCAGTGGATCGGGGATCCCGCGTTGCCACAAGCTGTGGTGTAGGTTGCAGACATGGCTTGGATGCCACATTGCTGTGGCTGTGATGTAGGCTGACAGCTATAGCTCCAATTTGACCCCTAGCCTGAGAACTACTGTGTGCCACAGGTGCGGTCTTAAAAAGTAAAAGAAAAAATGCATTTGGTTTATACTTTAATTGAGGTTTTCCTTGTTATCCTTGCTCTAGTCTCCCTTTATCCCTTCAGGATGCTTGTGAGTTGTGTAGTATAGGGAGAAATAGGTGGAAGAGGGATTCTCAGGATGGCATCAGCAAATTCTCGTGTAGTCACTTGATCACTATTTAAGTCATGTTAACAATAATAGTTCTGCAGACCTAGCAATGTCTTTTTATAAATGAGTTTCAATAAATGTAGTTACACTGGTAGAA
This sequence comes from Sus scrofa, assembly GCF_054392235.1. Classification (NCBI taxonomy): domain Eukaryota; kingdom Metazoa; phylum Chordata; class Mammalia; order Artiodactyla; family Suidae; genus Sus; species Sus scrofa. Next base: position 168,340,934 of record NC_139395.1, read on the forward strand.
GACAAAACTGTCAGTCTGCAAGAGGGTTTCAGATGTATCAGTAGGGTATTGTAGAGATGTTTCTGATTCAGTGCTTGGCTGAATGGGATGGGACTACTATAAGATGATTTACCTTAACCCGAAACCCATTAAAAACAGAGGCCAAATGTGTTTGTCACCCCTTTGGACTGACTTATGTCTTCAGTATGATAGGTTCCTCACAGGTATGAAGAAAACTAAGAGCTTTGCTTTTCTCCCTAAAGAGAACCAGAATTTTAGGCTGGTACAAACTCCCAATTCTCAACCTCCATGCATGGCCTATGTATTTCAGCCCCTTCTCTTGGTGGGGCTCTAATCTTGGAGCATACAAATACATACATATTGTAAGATTTAGCATCTTTAACTTGAAAATACCCTGATATTTGGAAGTGAAACATACTGGGTATTAATAATTAAGTCAGAAGCTCTCATTAGCTTGGCAGAAACCTTTGCTTAGTAAAGGTCATTGTTTAAAGTTTCAAACAAAATAGTAGTTTACCTTGTGCCTCAGAGTGGGTGAACGAGTAGAGCTAGATATAAAGCAAAAATATTTTACTTATTTTACTTTGTGTGTGTGTGTGTGTGTGTGTGTGTGTGTGTGTGTGTGTGTGTGTGTAAGAGCCGCACCCGCAGCATATGGAAGTTCCCAGGCTAGTGGTTGAAGCAGAATTGCAGCTGCTGACCCACTCCACAGCCACAACAACACTAGACCCAAGCCACGTCTGTGACCTACATCACAACTCAGGGCAACGCCATATCCTTAACCAACTAAGCAGGGCCAGGAATCAAATCTGCATCCTCATAGATACTAATTGGATTTGTTTCCGCTGAGCCACAATGGGAACTCCTACTTTCTGTATACTTGCTAAATGAAATTCACCCTTTAAAACTTCAGGGCCAGTGCTGTATATTTTATTTAGTAAGTTTGTGAACTATTTGCGGTAGGAATGTTACATGGAAAAAACACAGGAGTATTCATGACTATGTTATTAGTCCTTTGCTCTTTACACCACCACAGCTTTTCTATATATTTTTTACTTTAAAAAAAAATTAAATGATTTCAATTTTTCCACTATAGCTGGTTTACAGTGTTCTGTCAATTTTCTACTGTACAGTAAGATGACCCAGTCAAACATCCTCCATCATGCTCCATCATAAGTGACTAGATATAGTTCCCAGTGCTCTATAGCAGGATTTCATTGCTTGTCCATTTCAAAGGAACCCCAGATTCCCAGTTCATCCCACTCCCTCCCCTTTGGCAACCACAAATCTGTTCTCCAAGTCCATGATTTTCTTTTCTGTGGAAAGGTTCCTTTGTGCCCTATATTAGATTCCAGATATAAGTGATATCTTCTGGTATTTGTCTTTCTCACCTATTTCACTTAGTATGAGGAGTCTCTAGTTCCATCCATGTTGTTGCATATGGCATTATTTTGTTTTTTTTATGGCTGAGTATATATACCACATCTTTTTAATCCAGTCATCTGTCGATGAACATTTAGGTTGTTTCCATGTCTTGGATATTGCGAATAGTGCTGCGATGAACATGTGGGTGCATGTGTCTATTTCAAGGAAAGTTTTGTCTGGATATATGCCCAAGAGTAGGATTGCTGGGTCATATGGTAGTTCTATATATAGTTTTCTGAGGAAGCTCCATACTGTTTTCCAGAGTAGTTGTACAAATTTACACTCATACCAATAGTGTAGAAGGGTTTCCTTTTCTCAAAACCTTTTCCAGCATTTGTTATTTGTGGACTTAGTAATGATGGCCATTCTGACTGGTGTGAGGTGGTAGCTCAGAGTAGTTTTGATTTGCATTTCTCCAATAATCATTGATGTTGAGCATTTTTTCATGTGCCTGTTGGCCATTTATGTATCTTCTTTGGAGAAATGTCTATTCAGATCTTTTGCCCATTTTTCCATTGTTTGTTGGCTTTTTTGCTGTTGAGTTGTATAAGTTGTTTTTGTTTGAGAGATTAAGCCCTTGTCCATTGCATCATTTGAAACTATTTTCTCCCATTCTGTAGGTTGTCTTTTTGGTTTCCTTTGCTGGGCAAAAACTTGTCAGTTTGTTTAGGTCCCATTGGTTTATTTTGGTTTTTATTTCTGTTGCTTTGAGAGACTGACCTGAGAAGATATTCATGAGGTTGATGTCAGAGAATGTTTTGCCTGTGTTCTCTTCCAGGAGTTTGATGGTATCTTGTCTTACATTTAAGTCTTTAAGCCATTTTGAGTTTATTTTTGTGCATGGCATGAGGGTGTGTTCTAGTTTCATTGCTTTGCATGCAGCTGTCCACATTTCCCAGCAATATTTGCTGAAAAGACTGTATTTTTCCCATTTTATATTCATGCCTCCTTTGTCAAAGATTAATTTACCGAAGGTGTCTGGGTTTATTTCTGGGTTCTCTATTCTGTTTCATTGGTCCATCTGTCTGTTTTGATGCCAGTACCCCACTGTCTTGATGATTGTGTCTCTGTAATATTGCTTGAAGTCTGGGAGAGTGATGCCTCCTGCTTGGTTTTTGTTCCTTAGGATTGCTTTGGCAATTCTGGGTCTTTTGTGGTTCCATATAAAGTTTTGGATGGTTTGTTCTAGTTCTGTGAAAAATGTCATGGGTAATTTGCTGGGGATTGCATTAAATCTGCAGATTGCTTTGGGTAGTATGGCCATTTTTACAATATTAATTTTTCCAACCCAGGAGCATTTCTTTGCATCCTTTTTAATTTCCTTGATTAATGTTTTATAATTCTCAGCAATATAAGTCTTTCATCTCCTTGGTTAGGTTTATTCTCGGGTATTTGATTTTTTGGGCTGCAATTTTGAAAGGTATTTTACTTTTGTATTCCCTTTCTAATATTTCATTGTCAGTATACAGAAATCCAACCGGTTTTTGAATGTTCATCGTGTATCCTGCTACTTTGCTGAATTTGTTGATCAGTTTAGTTAGTTTTTGGGTTGAGTCCTTAAGGTTTTCATGTCATCTGCATACAGTGACAATTTTACCTCTTCTCTTCCTATTTGGATGCCTTTTATTTCTTTTGTTTGTCTGACTGCTGTGGCTAGGACTTCCAGTACTATTTTGAATAACAGTGGTGAGAGTGGGCATCCTTGTCTTGTTTCAGATTATAGTGAGAAGACTTTCAGATTTTCTCCATTGAGTATTATATTTGCTGTGGGTTTGTCACAAATGGCTTTTATTATGTTAAGGTATGGTCCGTCTATACCCATTTTGGTAAGAATTTTTATCATGAATGCATGTTGGACTTTGTCAACTCATTTTTCTGCATCTATTGAGATGATCTTATGGTTTTGTTAATGTGGTGTATGATGCTGATTGATTGGTATGTTGAACCATCCTTATGAACGTGGGATGAACTCCACGTGGTTGTGCATGATCTTTTGCATCATGCAGTGCATAATGTGGTGCATGTTGTTGGATTAGGTTGGCTAAAATTTTGAGAACTTTTCTATATATTACTCAGTATCCTCCAAATGGTGCAGTTCCTCTTGCTTGTAGCTAATCATTTCCTTGATTTTCTTCATGATTTTTCATACTGCTCTAATGACCTTACATGAAAGTATGTCCATTGTAAATGGTTAACTTTTGCAATTTCCTCTTTTTTTTAATCTGAAGTACTTCTTAGTTTTACACTTAGAGATTGAGGAAGTGTAAAATTGTGAAGTGCTAAAAATGTCTCTGAGTAAAATTTTAGGAGACAGTGTATGAAAAAGTAGTAATAAAGTGGTAGTTTTCTAAGTAAAGTAGTAAAAAACTGACAAATTCAAATGCGCTTACAAAGTTGAAATAATGATCAAATTAAATCACAGTCATGTCATAGTGAATGTTATTAACCTAATATAAACATAGAATTTTGGATATAAGTTAACAAAAAATACTCAAAGGCATTATTTTAGCATCTTTAAAATTCTTCCCACACAACACAGTTCATAATTAATATTTTTCTGATACATTTTGTATACTCTCTGTAAGCTCTTACCTCTCTGTATTTGTATTATACATATTATGTACCTTTCTCCTCTAGAATGTGGATTGCTATTTTAGAATTTCTTTCCCCCAGCATGCTACCTCCACACTGATAGTTACTTGGTAAATACCTATAGATACTATAGTAGATAATGTAAAGGAAAGAGAATTACAGGACTAAGAATTACAGGATTAAGATAATGTAAAGGAAAGAGAATTACAGGACTAAGGTAAAAAGACATTGGTATTATAGATCAGTTGTGAAAAGCCCTTGTAATGTATTCTGTACATTTCTCCTCTGAAAAGTATCTGTGATCTTTTCAAAGACCTTTCATCGTGCTCAAGATCTGAGAATGAATCCTAAGATTTTTAAACCTCAGATCCATTTGTTCCATTCATTAGCTTCTGGGAGATTCCTTTCAACTTTTCACATTTTTGGGGGTTTTTTTGTACTTTTTTTTCATTGCTTGCAGTATTACTGGCATTAACCTACAGGGGAGAAGACCAAGTTTCTCTTTATTGCTTTTATACACCTAGAAGCATGCCTAGCAATCTCTGGTTCAAATTTTCTTTACCCTGAAGAAAATTGTTGTTAGGTCAAGGTGTGAAAATGTCTAAGTGATGTTCCATAGACTCTATTTCTCAATGGGATCTTAGTGGTTAAAGAAGCATCAACTTTTGAACAATTCCACTTTTAGATAAGCAGAATGTTTCTACATTTACATAACAGATTTCACACAGTGCTGCTTCCTACCAATCAATAGACCTATTTTGACAGTTTTCATATTGTGGTATGAACAGCAGCATTCTTCAATCATTTAAACATGTTATTTTTCAAATGTCCTTGTTATTTAATAAAAATGAAAGTCTAATAAAGTTAATCCAGTTAAAACACAATTAACATTAGCTATGCTAAAAACCTCACATCATAGCCATAATGAGATGCTCGTTGGACTTAACCTGATTGATGGTCAGTATGAGAACAACATGAACAAAATTATGGAACATTTCCATAGTTCAGCAATATATTGTCAAAAACATTGTATCTAAACTTGTAGATGTAATGGGAAATGTATGAGTATTAAGTCTCTGAATGTAAGTGCATATAATATATCTTTTCAATTTGCTCCTTATTCAAAATAGTGAAGAGCTGGAATCTGTTTTCTGATTTTAAAGCCAATGTTTTTGTTTTACATATTTTTTTTTAATCAGAGAAAGTTAAGTTTTCAGGCTTAATTGTGCACAGGATAATTTGGTTTCCCCTAACTGGCTTGATAGAAGCTGACATAGAATGTTTTACCCATCTGTCTCTCCAAGATCTCAAATCTATGACCTTTTTCATTTATTTGGGAAACTTTCTTTGAGCAGCTTCTGTATCCCAAGTTTGTATTAAAGACATAGTCCTTACCCTCAAGAAGATAAAATTAAATTTGAAAATTTTATAGGGGGTTATGGAATTTAATAATCACTTGAAATGAATATCCTGTTATCCTTCAAATTTAATTATGGATGAGAGACATTTTGTTGCTTTCTACTACTTTGGTTGAGCATGCTGATAGGAAAAGGATTTTAAAGTCTGCATGCCTGCCAAAAAGCTCTGATAAATCAGAGTCGCGATAGGAAATATTAAACCCTGACCATAAAACATTAGATATTCAACCATTGTGCATTTTTAGCAAGTCATTCTTCACCAACTTTTCCTTCCATTTGATGCCCTACTTTGGTTTAATTGAAATTCATTGGAGACTTAAATTTTATGTAATTAACAGAAACCCTAAGAAATGCACAGTAGAGGTGTCAGTTAGTTGTTACAGGCTGCAAGTGGTTACTCTTTAATTGCTGTCATAATGGCCCATTAGTCATGCCTCCAAAGAGGTGTCAGATACTTTTTTCTCCTTCTGAAACATCTGTGTTATTTAATAAATTGGATAAGCAAGGCAGAGTTTGCACAGAATACTAAGTAAGCTGACTAATCACCTCTCTAGAGGCATTCTTTGAAGCATTACCACTCTGGGTGCGGCGTTTCCATTCTGTCTTTGGCAATGAAACTTGGAGAGTTCTCTTTCCCTTCCACACTGTTCCACAAATATTAATTTTCTTTACCCTGAACTCCTCCATGTCTTCTTTTTTGTAGTAGCGTATTATGCCGTGGTCATGTTGTGGGGTTACCACATAAAGTGTAAAGAAAGGACCTGTTTTCATCTTATTTTTCTTTCCAGGAATCTAGAAAATGTCTTCTGAGCTCATGAATGGCACAGACTAAACTGTACTCTTCAAATCTTTTTTTTTTTTTGGTCTTTTCTGGGGCCGCACCTGTGGCATGTGGAGGTTCCCAGACTTGGGGTCCAATCGGAGCTGTAGCTGCTGGCCGACACCACAGCCATAGTAACATGGGATCTGAGCCATGTCTGTGACCTACACCACAGCTCATGGCAATGCTGGATCCTTAACCCACTGAGCGAGGCCAGGGATCGAACTTGCAACCTCATCGTTCCTAGTTGGATTTGTTAACCACTGAGCCACAATGGGAACTCCTCAAATCTTCCTTCTAGCATAAAAATGGATACACATATGGCAATTGGATATGCAGCCTTGTTTTGAATTACTGCCAAGGACTTTAGTTCAATTAAAAGTAAAATTAACTTTTCCTCTGATTATTTCTCCTGCATATTTTTTTCAGAAGAATTTAAAAGATATTGGAGTATTCAAAATAGTAATTAACAAAAAAGCCCATAGATGAAAATTAATAAACTGATTTTAATATGACATGTTAAAAGGGATTACTAGATGGTCTATATTTAGATAGTACTGCTGTGGAAAAATGTGTAACTATCTAAGAGAGGTGAGAAGCCAGCTCTAAGGATCACATTCAAGGCACTAAGAAATAATCTTTTTTTTTTTTTTTTGTCTTTTTAGGGCCGCACCAGTGGCACATAGGGATTCCCAGGCTAGGGGTCTAATCGGAGCTATAGCTACCGGCCTATGCCAGAGCCACAGCAATGCAAGATCCGAGCCACATCTGCAACCTACACCACAGCTCACAGCAATGCCAGATCCTTAACCCACTAAGTGAGACCAGAGATCGAACCCTCAACCTCATGGTTCCTAGTTGGATTTGTTTCTGCTGCACCACAACGGGAACTCCAGAAATAATCTTTTAATAGATCTTCCTTCAATAGCAGTCAACCTTCACATTTCTAATATTGGTAAAACTTTGTAACCTTAGTACTACAAATAAGAAAATGTTTGCCTTCAAGAGTGTCATAAGTTAGCATTTGTCCTTGATTACATACTGCATTGTTCTGTACAAATGTGGTTAACTGTTAGAGCGCCTCTTTTGCTTTGAGAGTCATGTTATGGCTACAATTTGTTTCCTCAGCTATCTTATGACTTTTCTTTGTTCTTGAGACCATTTTTGTAGTAATTATACCAACTGGAATCTGCATAGCACTTTGGAACGCTTTGAATTAAATTATCTCACTTTAAGATGTCTCCTAAAATGTGTATTCTTTCTTTATACCCTACCTATACCTAAGATGAAATGGCTTACCCAGTGTCTTATAGCTGTAATTGGTGGGTATAGGTTTTCAATCCAGGCTTCCTGATTCAGAATGCCTATGTTCCTTTCCTAATTTACTGTTTTTGTGACTTCTCAAATTAAAACTAGAAGAGATTCATCAGTGTCATCTTCTCTTGCCCATCATAAAAGCACACCAAAACCAAAGATCTCTCTCACTGTTGCTTATTCAAAATCACCATTAACTATTCTCATTCATTCTTTATAACAAGAAGCTACTGAGTTTCTGTGGGATATATTATGCTGTGAAAAGGCTTTGTATGGACCCAAGCTGCTCTCAGTATATGTATATATGTATTTATCTATTTATTTATAATTGTTGCATGTTTTAAAAAAATTATGGAAACTTCAAATCTGTGTGAAGTAAAGCACAGTAATGTACATTAGAAGTTGCTGAGATGGGAACCACACACATAGTAAAAATATAAAGTGTACTCCAAAATGAGACTCATATATTCTCTAGGGCCCTCCATTTATATTGTATATGTGGGAAGGCCTGAAGTGATTGACCTTAAAGGATGCCCTCAAATAATCAGACTGAGAGCAAATAAATTATACTATATACGATGCTTATCTTTAAAAATTAAAAGATTTATTTAAGAGATAATATCTATTTAAAGAACATTTAAATAAAGAATATGGAAGATGGCTGATACATACCAATGGTGATATGTGGGAATTTGGGGGAGAAGTTAAAATTTTTCTATTTTTCTGTTAATGTTAATTTGTTCTTTGATTACCTAAAGTTATACTTAATATCATTGACTTAGAGTATTTATGGTTGATAAATTAGTCTGAGTAACTTTATCAGTAAGTACATAGTTAATTTTCATATGATATGGTATTCACTGATAACTTCTGTATCCTTTGGTTTGGGAGGATTTCTTTGAGGAAGTGAAATCTCCTGAGTGAATTAGAATAGACAGAGTCCAAGTAATTCCTCTCAGTTTTCTCAGGATTTGAATATGTTGGGGACTGTCTTTCTTCGTTAACGTATGCTCTGTGATCTTGAATTAAGTATACGTTGACAGAAATGTTATTTTAATTATTGAGGCATAATCTTGATTAGTTATGTATGTCTATTGAAGACATCCTTCATATGTGGTTAATCAACTCTCTGAGAGGAGTTTTCTTGAGGCTCAGTGTATTTAGGATCTGGCTTTGTCACTGCTGTGGCTCTGGTTAAAGCTATGGCGCAAGTTCAGCCCCTGGCCTGGGAATTTGCACATGCCACAGGAATGGCCAAACAAACAAATCAACCATCTGAAAGGAATGAAGGTGGAGTACCAAAATAGCCCCAAAGTTAGAGAATCTGAGTACCAAATTTTAGAATATGGTCAAGCTTAATTTGCGTATGAAATTAGTTTACAGAGAAAGTGGTGGGTAAAATTGTTTTAGAGGAGGCACATTGTGTGCTGTGTGTTTGCAAGTCAAAATGCATTACAGTGCAGTTAGTTTTTTTTTTTTTTTTTTTTTTTTTGGTCTTTTTGCCTTTTCTGGGACCGCTCCTGTGGCATATGGAGTTTCCCAGGCCAGGGGTCAAATCAGAGCTCTAGCCACCGGCCTACACAAGAGCCACCGCAATGCGGGATCCAAGCCGAGTCTGTGACCTACACCACAGCTCATGGCAACACCGGATCCTTAACCCACTGAGCAAGGCCAGGGATCGAACCCGAAAGCTCATGGTTCCTAGTCGGATTCGTTAACCACTGCGCCACGACGGGAACTCCTGCAGTTAGATTTTGATCCTAGTAATGTAAACGCTCAAAGATAAAGCTGAACAGAAAATGACTTTTGTGATGTATACTCATAAATCAGCTGCTCTCACATAGTAATTTGTATAGCATTAAGTTTTAAGGTAGGAGAGATGTGGAAAAACCTAAATTTCATTTTAGAGGAACCGTTCCCAGTCCTTTTTTATACTCTCAGCATGCTATTGCCTTTCACCTCCTCCACTTTTCAAGCTCACTCTTCAATAGCGCTTAATCAGGAAATAGATCACATAAACTAGGAAACAGCATAAACTAGAAGTCATCCCTAACTAAACAACATGCAGATTGACTTTGGACGTTCTAAGGAAGCCTTTGTAGATGAATACAGTTGCTCACACATTCTAAGCACTGTACTAAAACATAATAAGACTTTATGGAGCTCTCGTTGGAACAGTGGAAACGAATCAGACTAGTATCCACGAGGATACGGTTCAATCCCTGGCCTCGCTCAGTAGTTGGTGATCCAACATTGTCATGAGCTGTGGTGTAGGTCACAGACATTGCTCAGATCCCACATTGCTGTGGCTGTGGTGCAGGCCAGCAGCTGTAGCTCTAATTCAACCCCTAGCCTGGGAACTTCCATATGCCTCAGGTATGGCCCTAAAAAGCAAAAAAATAAAAAAGTGATGAGATCCTGCTGCATGGCACTGGGAATTATATCTACTCACTTACGATGGAGCATGATGAAGGATAATGTGAGAAAAAGTGTAGATATATATACATATGTGTGACTGGGTTACTTTGCTGTATAGTAGAAAATTAACAACACTGTAAACCAAATATAATGGAAAAAATAAAAATCATTTAAAAAATAAAAGATAGGAGTTCCCGTTGTGGCTCAATGGTTAACAAATCCAACTAGGAACCATGGGGTTGCAGGTTTGATCCCTGGCCTCGCTCAGTGGGTTAAGGATCCAGCATTGCCGAGAGCTGTGGTGTAGGTTGCAGATGCGGTCCCATGTTGCTGTGGCTATGGTGTAGGCTGGTGGCTACAGCTCTGATTAGACCCCTAGCCTGGGAACCTCCATATGCTGTGGGTGCAGCCCTAGAAAAGACAGAAAAATAAAAAGTAAAAAATAAATTAAAAACATATGACTTTAATTTAATATGATTTAGATTGAGTGGATCGATATTTGTTATGATAACTGTATTGTAGTTAGGTCTTAAGAGGATTTTCTGTTTTGAGGTACACATACTAAGACATTTTCAGATGAATTTGTATAATGTTAGGATGTGCTTCAGAATAATTCAGGGGTAGAGGGAACAAGTCAAGGTATAGGTGAAACAAGATTGGGCATGAATTGATAATTGTTGCAGTTGGGAGATAGCTACATACAGGTTTATTACACTTTTCTCTGCTTTTGTTTGAAATTTTCTGTAAATTCAAAAAATGTGTAAATGAATGAAGTGTTTACTTAGGGCCCAGAGTACTGCTTTCCATCCTTCATCCATTAAAGACACAGGGATTATTAGCTCTGTTATATTTTAATTTTTTACTTAGTGACATTCAACTTATTTAAACTAAAAAAAAAAAAACAACAGTTTACCCATTTCTCCCACCATCTATCCTCTGCCTCTGGCAGCCACTAATCTGTTCTCTGTGAGCTTATCTTTGTTTTGAATTAATTAATTTTTAGATGCCACATATAAGAAAGATCATATGATATTTGTCCTCTTCTAATTTATTTCACTCATTATAATGCCCTTGAGGTCCATTTATGTTGTGGCAGATGTCAAGATTTCAATCTTTTTTTTTTTTTTTGTCCTTTTTTTGCCTTTTCTTGGGCCGATCCTGCGGCATATGGAGGTTCCCAGGCTAGGGGTTGAATCGGAGCTGTAGCCACCAGCCTACGCCACAGCCACAGCAACGCGGGATCCAGGCCGCGTCTGTGACCCACACCACAGCTCACAGCAACACCGGATCCTTAATCCACTGAGTTGCTGGATCGAACCCACAACCCCATGGTTCCCAGTCAGATTCGTTAACCACTGCACCACAACGGGAACTCCAAGATTTCAATCTTTTTTATGGCTGAATTATATTCCATTGTGTATATATACATACACCCCCTCCCAATTTTTTCTTTTTTTTTATCCATTCATCCATTGATAGACACTTAGGTTAGGTTGTTTCCATATCTTGGCTATTGCAAGTAATGCTGCAGTGAACATGAATGGGAGTGCATTTTTTTTTTTTTTCTAATTAGTGTTCTCTTTTTCTTCAGGTAAATATCAAGTAGTGGAATTTCTGGAGTGTATGGTAGTACTATTTTTAATTTTTTGAGGAACTTCCATATTATTTTCCGTAGTGGCTGCACTAATTTACATTCCACCAAACAGTACACAAGGGTTTTCTTTGCCTCCATCCTTGCTAGCATTTGTTGTTTCTAATCTTTTTGATAATAGCCATTCTGAGAGGTGTGAGGTGGTTTTGATTTCCATTTCCCTGATGATTATGATGTTGAGCATCTTTGTATGTATTTGTTTGCCATCTGTATGTATTCTTTGGAAAAATGTCTATTCAGGTCCTTTGCCTATTTTTTTTAATTAGATTGTTAGTTTGTTTTTTTTTTTCTATTGAGTAGTATGAGTTCTTTATATATTTTGGATGTTAGCCCCTTATCAGATCAATACTTTGCACATATTTTCCCCCATTCAGTAAGTTGCTTTTTCATTTGGTTGATGGTTTCCTTTGCTATGCATAAACTTTCTAGTTTGAAGTAATCCCACTTGTTTATTTTTGCTTTTGGTGTCAGGTTCAAAAAAATCATTGCTAAGACCTATGTCATTAAGCTTACTGACTATATTTTCTTCTAGAAGTTAAATAACATACTACTAGAGTTAGGGTATGATGCAGAAATAAAAAGATGGTGGTGAATATCATGCACCATCTAACTTTAGAAGGCAACATTATCTGCAGGGTGAGAAAATAGTCTTGTCCTATTTCCCTATCAACCGAATTCTTAATGTAGTTTTTGTGAAATGGAATTGGAAGGTTTTAAACAAAAACTTCATTACCAATAAATGAATTTCTGGACCTAAAGCATCTGTACAGATCTTTTTGCAATATGTAGTTTGAAAGCAAAACGAAGGGCAGAACTTGATATCTCACATATTACTACATTCCGTATGAGTTGTGTCAGGATGACAGGCTCTCAGGACAGATGATGATTTCTGAATAGAAATTTTTTTCCCTCTGATTGCTTGAAAGTCAAGACTTTAAAGACTTAGAGAATTAAAATGGTACTATTTAACCACAGTTATATGCACAGGTACTTTACCAGAATTAATTTTGAAATGGATTGTTCTAATTGATACTATTACTTTATTTATATGAATTTTTTTCAAAATGTCCTTTTAATAGAATGCTTAATTAGAACCAGTAACTTTTGTTAAAGAGGGACGTGATACCATTTCCAGTTTTCTGCAGGACTCTAGTTTTGATACATTAAATTATAAGTGAACACTCAGTAACATAAAGTTAAGCTCCCTTTCTTTGGCAAATCAAAGGGTTTTTTAAAGGAAATTTTTCTTTGAAAATCTGAAATACTGAACATAGATTTTGTTGCCTCCCTGTTCCACTCTACTACTTTGTAGATAGATCTTCCTCTACCCCCACCTCCTACACTAAAACCTCTTTTTTTGCAACTTTTTTTTTTATAGTTGTAGAATATTGGCCTTTCTCAGTATTATTTTATTTGAACAAAGACCAATGAGCACTTTTTTGTGTGTCTGTTCAGGAGTCAGATGGCCAAGGCTGCCCCTTCTGTCGCTGTGAAATAAAAGGAACAGAGCCCATAATTGTGGACCCGTTTGATCCAAGAGATGAAGGATCCAGGTGCTGTAGCATCATTGACCCCTTTGGAATGCCGATGCTGGACTTGGATGATGATGACGACCGAGAGGAGTCCTTGATGATGAATCGCCTGGCAAATGTTCGAAAGGTAAAACTAGAAAACATAGGTTTTTTTGGATGCTATGCGTACATGAAAAAGAAACGATGTTGTCACAAGTGGGGTAAGACTGAGGGTATTTGGGTTTGGGCAAGGGAGATTCAGGAATCAAAAGAAAGGTGAAGATGTATCACTGAAAGACTGATGGGATTGTGGGCTGAGGAAGAACTAGGAAGAACTAGAGTGCTCGGAGTTCCCTCACTGGTTTTAAACTCCAAAAGGAGAGACAGTGAGAGCTTTTGTATAGAATTAAATACCATCGAAGACTGGCAATAGCACATCTGTGAAGAAAAATTTAAAAAAGGAAATTATTAGAAGTGGTGAAACTGATTAAAAATCATCTTTGTTGAAGTCTAGAAGGGTCTGATGGTTACTTTCTTACCAGGAAAGCTGGCTTTCTGTTTCGCTATTAAGAAGTCACCTAAGATTTAACTTTATGAATTTACTGTAATCTGGAGTTTGCTTATCAATATTGCCGACTCAGAAAATTAACTTTGTCAGTTCACTAGGAATGGATGCTACTGCCCAGTTGGAGTTTATATAACCAAACCCACAAGAGACTAGTCATTGAACCAGGATAACAACTGAGTAATTAACCAACCAGCAATGTACTGATGATGAGAGCTGGACTCTTAGCTATCAGGCTATTCTTTGTACAGGAAGATACATGAAATTCAGATTACACTCAAGTTTTTTGCTCTTAAAATCAGAGAGATGGAAGTGAGTGGTATGCAAAGTGTCTACAAACACAATATGAAGGTGCCCTCCTTCATCCTGACCTACAGCAGACATGGCTCATCAGTCATGGTGCTCATCCCTGCTGAATTCAGACTTGGCCTGAACAGCCTTATAGAACCTCCAGTGCAATTCATTAGGATTTGGCAGGTAACATGCAACCTATTTGCCATCTGTTTGGAAACATGAGAATGTGTAATGGCATCAGGTTGTATTTGCCAAAAGCATCTACCTCTATGGTAGGGGAACACTTGGTGCAGAGAACAGATGAGGCGTTTGGGAGATTACCTCTTTAGGGTTGTGTCAAAATATACTTCTTGGTCTCCTGAATTTTCTGTGTTCCAGTGTTCCATGCTTACCAAGTACTTATCCTTAGGAGTTTTTACATACAAATTTCACTGATATGGCTACTCTCAGATTTTACTTTGGTCTGGGATGATTTTTATTCTTTACTTCACTGGTTTTTCTTAAATGTCATAATTTTAACTCTCAGAGAAACTGCTCTTGATTCTACCCTTTAATGCTGACAGTTTCATTCAGTTTTTAGTTATTTGTGATCCCTTTGGCCCAAAAGATGGAAGAAAGGAAGTAATTATTCCTTAGTCACTCTAAAAGATGAACAAGAAAGAAAAATCTCAAATGGAAACAGGGAATCGAGATTTGATTTTAATATGAACTTTCTTAGTCAAAACTTTTTCACATATTTTATTCTCTCAACTTGAATAAGTAAATACCCTTCTCATTTTTCAGATAAGGAAATGAGGCTCAGACTAGTCATGTGACATGGCTGCATTAGGAGGTTCTAGAGCCAGAATTCATTGCTGGATAAAAAATACAGTGATATGGGAGTTCCCGCTGTGGTGCAGTAGGTTAAGAACCCCACTACAGCAGCTCAGGTCACTGCAGAGGTGCAAGTTCATTCCCCAGCCCCACAGAGTGGGTTAAAGGAACCATTGTTGCCACAGCTGCAGTTCGGATTCAATCCCTGGCCTGGGAACTTTCACATGCTGTGGGTATGGCCATAAAAAAAAAAAAATACAGTGATCTATCCAATACTCCATATGTAGCTCGCTCACGTGCAGAATGATGAAATGGTTTCTACCAAGTCAGATTGTGAACTATATCCTAAAATATGTGTTGTATAGTATTATTTTAATTAATATTGGCAATAAAACAGTAACATTTATGATTTTGATGAACTTGCACTGTTCCCAGGTTCTTAAATACTTGATCTCATTTGATCATGACACCAACCCTGTGGAGAAGCTATTATTTGTAGAAATTTGTAGAAGCTACTGTTACTTGAAAGAAATTTAAGAAGAAAGAGGTGAAATAACTTGCCTAAGATTCCAGTACGACTCTAAAGGAGAACTGGTGTTTTATTCTAGGTCTTCCTAACTTCAAAATTCTAGTTGTGAGCCAGACAAGACCTCTTTGTCTTCTTTGAAACATGTCACACACATGTACTTTATAGAGCATAACCACCTGTCCTCTGAAGGTTTTTTCAGTTCTGTAATATAATGTACATCACGAATAGTTACTAGCTCCCAATGAAATTTTAACCAGAAACTAAGAGTAATTTTAATTACGATCTGTTAGTATTAACCTTTATGCCCTAAACCTCCCTAACTGTCAGGTCACGAAAAACCCAAGCAAATTCAGTTAGGTTCTACTAATTGATATACAAGTAACTATTACATCTGTTTTCCAATATCCTAGTCTTATGTGGTGATTTAAGTGTAAATTTTTAATAATTAATATTTAATAAAATTTTAAAAATTTGTTCATCAGTTACATTCAACATATTTTAAATACTCAATAGCCCCTGGAATCTAGTGGTTACAATGTTGAATTTTGTAGATATCAGTGGACATTTTCTGTAGGTATTGAAATATCTATTATAGATAGATATAATGGAAATATATAATATGAAATAGGTAGTTCCATTGGACAGAGCTTTATTGGATCATTCCTGAAGGTTCTTATTAGAAGTTAGATCTTGTTGCAAAATACTATTCTAATTTAGTAACCTAACAGTTTTAGCTTGGTCTAAATATGATCTAGCACTAAAATCAGCAACCTATGGCCTGTTTTTGTTTGTCTGTGAGCTAGTAATGCTTTTACATTTTAAATGGCTATATATTTAATTTTTTAAAGTACCTCCATAATTTCCTTGATTTTGCATCTTTTCTTGCAAAGCTTAAAATATTTACTATCTGATCCTCTAAGAAAAAGATTGCAGTCCCCAGTTCTAGGGTACCATAAGGCATTTAAAAAGTGTTTACTGAATGCATGGATAACAGGGAATGACGGAAAAGTGTTTGAGAAACATACACAAACTCAGGTAGTTTAGTGAACTAGGTGGTAATATTTTCTAGCAAGGAAAAAGGCAATTCAATTTTCTTTATTAAATGGGCTTCCTTCTTTCAGTGATTCGTATCAGGGGATGGAGAGCAGGGCCTTAAAAGTAATTCTTTTAAGAACTTTGTATACTTTACTGCTTAGGGGAAAATGGTATTTACCCTGTATAAGTTTGGGAAAGGTTGCAGTTTCAGCCTAATTTCCACTGGATTACGTTGAAACTTGAGCTCTGTTTTAGCAGCGACACTGACAATTGAAGGGAATCACTGGTAAAACGAGCCCAGAAGGTAACTCTTGTGGTTTTCCCTGATCTTTTCACTCTCTCAAACCATGCACGTTGTGTTTTCTCTGGCACACTGGTGAGCTTTCTATCAAGGAGCTGAGAGATTTTGACAGCAATTTTTTTAGTTTGCCCAAAAAAGAGAACGGTTCTCTCAGACATTATTGTCCCAGAAGTCAAGTGTCATTTAACAAAGCTTTTACTCCAGGCAGTGTCATTTCTATATGTCCCTATAGCAGTTAGACATTGGAAAATTTTAAAGAATTTGTCATTATTTGTTTTTAAATTGAGAAATTATATTTCAATTAAATGTCTTTATGTGCACTGATATGCCTCTAGGCAATTAAAAAGACTGAATTTTATATTTCATAAATCATTGCCACATAACTTTCAATTAAACCTAAATACTACTGTGGCTACAAGTATCAATTTTTTTCTGAATAATTGGGAGAATATTGTTATGACAATATAGTCCCATAGCACTTTATAAAAGGCACTTATATTTCAGGAGTTAACATAAATTGTTATGTTTTATTTAAAGGATTATCTTCTCCATTAGATTATTAGTTCAGAAGGCCAGTGCCAGAATCTTATTTATCTTTGTGTTTCTTGGAACCTGGACACACTCAGTAAAATTTAAGTGAAATAATAAAAGCACATGCATGTTCGTGTGGTCTTTGAGGGCAGTGGTCTGGTCTTAGGCATCTTTTTCATTCTAGTCTGAAGACTGAGTATATCTGTGAAATTTACCAAATTAGATTCTGTTCAGTTCTGTCTTAGAGCTGAGGTTATGAAAAAAATCACAGATTTTTTTTTTTTTTTGGCCACACCCACAGCATTTAAGTTCCCCAGCCAGGGATTGAACCCCCGCCACAGTAGTGACTCAAGCCACTGCAGGGACAACACTGGATCCTTAACCTGCTGCACCAGAGGGGAAATCCTACCACAGATCATTTTGACACAATAGCTCTTCTTCCTGGTTTTCTTTTCTGTTTCTTCAGTCATTCTGTTACCTCATTCACTCATTCATTTTAAAAACATTTCATTCTATCAACTCTGAGAATGAGTTATCAGTCATTGTCCAGAAGAAGGAATCAGTTTTCTTTTATCTGCCATTTCAAATACTCATCTCCATCTTTCTCCTCTTTTATGAGCAGGTTGATGACTATATTGGGAAATCATTTCTCTCTTAAGCATACTGCATTCTTTAAATAAGTAATGCTTCCATCATAGCATAGAGAACTGAGCTATTTGTATATTCCTGTTATCATGGTGATATCCTACAACTGGAGTTTATAAATAATAGCACACTGAACCTATAGGATATATTTTTATTGCTTGCTTAATAAGTTTATTTAGTAATTCTAATCTTACAGAAGCAAATAGAACCTATAAACTTACAATCCAGTGTATTGATTGCCTTTCTAGATATAGGCTATTATATGAGTTTCACTAGAGGATGTTTTGATTTCACTTGAAATTGTACCATTGCCTGAGTTTTCAAGCTGTCAAAATTTCTAGGATAATTGGATCTGAGATAGCACTTAGAGGAACTCCAGGGTGTGATTGGTGAGATCA
Organism: Sus scrofa; assembly: GCF_054392235.1. Lineage (NCBI taxonomy): Eukaryota > Metazoa > Chordata > Mammalia > Artiodactyla > Suidae > Sus > Sus scrofa. The sequence goes on from NC_139395.1 coordinate 168,359,194, forward strand.
CATCCTTAGACTTGAGTCAGATCAAAGCTAAGAAAAGGTGTCTATTGCTAGTCAGAATTTTGTTTCATTTTTCCAAAGGTGTAAAGAAATTTCAAGAGCTCCTTAGCAGTTGTGTTGATAGAACATATTGTCCACCAAATACATAAAATTATAAACAAATGAAGATTTGGATAGAAAATAAATATGTTGACAGACTGACCTAGTGTATGAACCAAGATTAATTCCTTTGATCTGCAACATATTTTCTTAAAGCATTAGTGAATGGCCATATATGAAGAAAAACAGGTGTGACTAGAGGTCAAAGGAATTATGCTTTTTTCTTTGTACATTCTCCTCATGCTGCCATCACCAATTAAAATGCATACTGCTAATTGAAAACTTAGTACTTCATCTAATTCTTGCTTTTCCTAATTATGTGTGAAGGATGCCTAGTACTCTTGATCCTGAGAAAAGAATTCACGTGTATAGATCACAGTGCTTTTGCAGTGTTCTTAGGAAAGTATTAGCTTTTAATGTGATTTAGGGCTCGGTTCCCTGCAGGAGCAGTAAAGACAAAATTTACAACAAAAGTGAAATTCAGAAATAACAATAGACGTTCAAAAGGTAGAACATGGTTCTTAACTATGCACAATTCTGCCTCCTGAGGGTACTTAGAAATATGTGGGGACATTTTTGGTTTTCACAATGACTGAGAGGTGAGGAGAACCACTGACATTTAGTGGATGAGGTCAGAAAAGCAAAACATCCTGCAACCCATGGGATAGTCCCACCTAAGAAGAATTATTCTGACCACATGCCGGGGCGCTCACCTCTCTCGCTGTGCAACACAGGCAGTCACAGATGACATTAAGCAATCCAAAGTCTCAGGGTCATTGTTTGCCATTTCTTGGCATTCTGTTTGCTGATTTTCTTAAAGCTCTCAATGCAAAATGTAACATTTTCTTTATGAGTATGTGAAGATCAAAGGAACAAACTACCTTGTCCAAGTGCAATCGATGATTTAGGGGACCTTGAAGACACTGTCACATATTCCTCAAAAATAATTTAAATATGTAGTAGTTTAGGAAAAGCAAGCACTTGAACACTTGTGCTTAGTTTCGGGTTGGCCTTCTGTAGTAGTCTGTGAGCTTCTGGAGGGCGGAGGCCATGCCTTGCTCTTCCTTTCAACCTCAGAGACTTGAATATTGCCTGACACACAGTATATCCTATCCATTGAAAAAGTTTTTTGTTTTTTTCTATGGCCACATCTGCAACATATGAAAGTTCCCAGGCTGGGGGTTGAATTGGAGCTGCAGCTGAAGCCACAGCAGCAGCAACATCAGCTCTGGCTCTGAGACACATCTGAGACCTACCTCACAGTTTACAACAATGCCATTTCCTTAACCCACTGAGCAAGGCCAGGGATCAAACCCACATCCTCACAGAGACTACAGTGAGTTTTTAACCCCCTGAGTCACAATGGGAACTCCAGTGACGCTGTTATTAACTGTACTATTCTTTTTTTTCCTTCTTTTTAGGGCTGCACCCGCAACACATGGAGGTTCCCTAGGCTAGGTGTCGATTCAGAGCTACAGCTGCCGGCCTTTGCCACAGCCACAGCAACGCAGGATCCGAGCTGTGTCTTCGACCTACACCACAGCTCATGGCAACTCCAGATCCTTAACCCATTGAGCGAGGCCAGGGATTGAACCCCTAACCTCATGGTTCCTAGTTGGATTCGTTTCCACTGTGCCACTATGGGAACTCCAACTTAAAGAGGCTGTAGTTCTTGTAGCCCAGCAACCTGGGTTCACATTCTGGTGGTTTTGCTACTTCGTATCTGTGTGTCTTGCATTGGGTATTTAATTCCCCATCTTGGTAACATTGTCTGTGAAACCCTACATCTTGGGGCTGAGATTAAATGAGTTAATAAATGTAAAGCCATTGGAACAGTGCTGGTATATAGTAAATGTTCATTATCAGTTGTCATTAGCATTATTTTTTATGTAGTGTTAAGACCCCTAAAATATTACTGTACTTCTGAGAACTAAATATCAGTATTTTTGAGATGTCTATGGAAGTATTTTTTCTTTTAGATCTTATTACCTGTCATTCTTTTAGGAAGAAACAGGAATCAAACTGGCTTGGGAAGAGGTTGGTTAAATTTCTTTAATACGTCAATGTATGATTTCATTACATGGCCACATTAAAGTAATTTTCAACTATCTTTTAGGTTTAAAACTCAGAGAAAATGCAAAGTTACCAACATATCAGCTGAAATACTATTTTAAAAACTAAGTAATTTAGGTAAGCTTACGATAGTCTTATTTTCTACATAAGTAAATTGAAATAATTACATACATATTCTTTAAAGTAGGGTGAAGAACTTTAGGCACTAAATAGGAATTGCTTATTGTTCAAAGCAACTGTAACTGGTATTTTGCGAATATCAGAGGTTTCACACGAGGGTATTTTTCAGTGATTAAAGTTAATTCTCTTAATTCCTAGAATGTTCTTTCTCAGCCATTTTTATGGAAATATATGTCACCCTTCCCTGACTTCTCAAAATTGGTTATGCAGCTGAATGAACCAAAAAGCATAAGAAGCCACTGCTATCAATGTGACATACTTCTTAAGGCTTACATTTTGCTACAAGATATAAGGGGAGGGTTGCACGAAGAGAGAGGAATCATAAATTTAAATTAAAATCACATGTATATTTGGTTCTGAATGCAAAATTCATATAAATGTTTAAAGTAAAATATAAAACTTCAAAGAAATTTCAGGGTTATAGAAGCTGGTCACAGGCTAGGAGATTAGGTCCTTCTTATAAAAGGTACTTCAAGGAGAAGAAGTATAGCTCTATGTAGTTAATAATGTTTAACATTTTAATGGAGAGGGCCCTTGGGGTTATTCCAGTTGCGAGGCTGTTTGCACTTCTTTAAAGTAGCCCCTATTGGCAGTTTATTGACATCTCACTGTCAAACCCCAAAGAGAGGTCCGCTCTTACTCCCGTCAATATTTCTCCACATATAACTTTCTAATCATTTTCCTTCTCTTTGTCGCTTCTAATTTGTAGTATCTGAAAGGTTACCGAAGTTATTGGTGGAGTGTAAACAATAATAATAATTTACATTGAGAACTATGTCTAGATACTCATGTTGCAACAGAACAAAGGGTGGGGAAAAAATGTAAATGTAATGTATACATGTAAGGATAACTTGATCCCCTTGCTGTACAGTGGGAAAATAAAATTAAAAAAAATAAAATAATAATTTAAAATCGTGAACCTTAGTTTACACACAAATTTAATATCCATATTCTCAGTAAGCTAGCAAGGTGCTCATTCTTTATCCCTGTTCCTGGAGGGAGAAATAGAGCAGAACTTTTCCATTGAGATGACTTTTCTTTTTTTTTTTTTTGGTTGGTTGTTTTTTAAGACTTTTAGAGCAGTTTAGGTTCATGGAAAAAGTGTGGGGAATGTGTAGAGATTTCTCACGTACCCCTTGCCTCTACACATGTGTAGCCTCCTCCCCCATTAACATGCCCAGACAAAATATTTGTCATAACTTTCGAACTTATATTGACATATCATGATTGTTCCAAGTCCACAATTTATAGTAGGGTTCACTTTTGGTGTAGTAAATTCTGTGAGTTTGTACAAATGTATAGTGACATACAAAGAATCATGAAGAGTATTCTAACTTCCCTAAGCATCCTCTATGCTCTGCTTATTCATCCCTCCACCAAAACCCCAGCAACCATGGATCTTTCTAGTCTCTCCAAAGTTTTGCCTTTTCCAGATGTAATATAGCTGGAATCATACAGTATGTAGTCTTCTTAGGTTGGCTTCTTTTACTCAATCATATGCTTTAAATTTCCTCCAGGTTTTTTCATGGGTCAACATGGCTCATTTCTTTTTAACACTGAATAACATTCCATTGCCTCAATATACCACAGCTTATTTATTACCCATTAACCTACTGAAGGACATACTGGTTGCTTCCGGTTGTGGCAATTATAAAGAAAGCAGTTATAAGCATCTGTGTACAGGATTTTGTGTGAACATAAGTTTTCAGCTCCTCTGGGTAAATACCAAGGAGTGTGATTGCTATACTCTATGTTAAGAATATGTTTACTTTTGTAAACTACTCAAGTGTTTTAAGAAACCACTAAACTGTCTCCTAAAGTGGCTGTAACATTTTGCATTCTCACCAACAACTAAGAGTTCCCCTTGTTCCACATCCTTGTCAGCATTTGGTGTTGTCAGTGCTCTGAATTTTGGCCATTCAAAAAGGTATGTGGTGGGATCTCATCTGGTTTTTTTTGTTTGTTTGTTTGTTTTTGTTTTGTTTTGTTTTGTAATTCACATTTCCCTGCTAACATAGGATGTGCAGCATCTTTTCATATACTGATTTGCCATCTGCGTATCTTTGGTGAGGTATCTGTTAAGGGTTTTTGCTCATTTAAAAAATCTGATTGTTAGTTTTCTTTTTGGTGAGTTTTAAGAGTTCTTTGTGTATTTTAGGTAACAGTCCTTTATCAGATGTGTACTTTCCAAAGACTTATTCCTTTGATAGTTTCTTTCACAGGACAGAAATTTTTAATTTTAATGACTTTCACCTTATCTCCATTATTTCTTTCATGGCTGGCAGCTTTGGTACCATACATAAAAAAGTGACCACCAAATCCAGATTTCTCCTATGTTATTTTCTAGGAGTTTTGTAGCACATTTTGCATTTAGGTTTGTGGTCCATTTTGAGTTAATTTTGTGAAGGGTACAAGGTCTTATGTCTAGATTCTTTTTTTTTTTTTGGCATGTGGCTATCCAGTTGTTCAGCACCATTTGTTGAGAAAACTACATTTGCTCCTTTGTCATATATCAATCGACTATATTGGTGGATTCTATTTCTGTTCCACTGATGTATTTGTCTTTTCTTCTGCCAGTACCACACAGTCTTGGTTAGTGTAACTTTATAGTAGATCATGAAATCAAGTAGGGTTGGTCTTCTGACTTTGTTCTTCTCCTTGACTATCATGTTGGCTATTCTGGGTCTTTTGTCTCCATCTAAACCTTAGAATCAGTTTGACCATATCTAAAAAATAAATTGCTGGGATTTTGATCGGGATTGCGTTCAGTCTGTAGATCAAGTTGAGAGGACTTTTCTTTTTCACTCTTGAGTTTCTCTCTAAATTCCTACAGATTAAGATTTCTTGAAGTTTGACTGTGGATAAGCACAAAATGATTGTGTTGCTTTTATACCACATTCTTCATATAAGCTTTTGATTATTATCTAAAGGGGAACAATGGCACAGTACTCCAAAATAGACAACATAAGTCATTTATACTTACATTATAAATTACATATGGATATATGTGTATGTAAATATTTCTGTAATGGATACCTTCTGAATACTATTCTGTATAGACTATTTTAAAATCTTTTGTTTTTTTATGTTAACAAATTAATATGAGAAGAGAACTACTAAGATAATAGTTTAGTAGTAAGGAAAATATTAGAATACTTCATTTTTATTCTATTAGAATATTTTACTTTGAATATTTTATGTGATAAAAGTTTTATCAGTGTCCTTCATTAACTTTTATGCATTTAGAGAAAAATGTTGTCCTTTTCTTCATCCTTATAATAATACATGTATCTACCTTGTTCAGATATGAAAATTCATTAAGTAAAAATCTTCTTAGAAATATTATAAAATCGACTTTGATTATCTCTGGGATTGTCAGAACTCTCATTTTATTAGTAATTGGAGAGGATTCTCTTGTCCTGTTTTTAATAATAGCCTGGCAGGGTTTGAGGTTTCTTAACCAAATGTTTTTCCATTTCCATAATAATGGATCTTATTTAAGGCTTTTAAAAAAATCACTCTTTAAAAGGTGTGAATAAAATGAAGAGTGACTAAAATAGAATGAGTCCCCAGTTATTATTGGTAATTGCTGAGCATACTGAGATGGGCTTTTGACTACTTTACTTCTTGGGCCTTTTTCCTCAGGATTTTCTGTTAAAATTGCAAATTTGGATTTCTGTATTCTTTATGGTGGTCATTAGCATCCTATTCTAAGTGCTAAAGAATTCTGTAAATTTTGTCAGAAAAATAAAGAATAGCATTTATTCATTTCACAAAGCAAAAGGTTGGTGAAATTGGAGAGTACGTAGACATAAAAGAATCAAACATGGTCTTTAAACTTCTAGAGGACCAGGATTCCAATTTGTTAAAAACATAATCATCAACTACCAGTATTAAAGAACTTAAGAGAAATTGTTAGTAAGACAAATATGCTGGTGTGATGATAATACAGGCAGGAATCAAGGTGTCCAGCTTTTGTATTTTAAAAGGAGCTGAAATGAAAAAAAAAAAAAAAAGATAATTTATTCTGAAGTTCTGAAAGCAAGTATAATACCAGAAAAAAAGCAAGAATGCCTTAAAATCAAGATAAAGGAATGGAATTATTTAAATCAGCTATCCTGATACTTGAAAATTGATTCTATTTTTTTCCCAGTTCTTGCAGTTAGGGCTACATAAATGATTTTCTTTCTATTGTTCAATAAATTCTGTAAAGTTAACTCTGTCCACATCCTACTTTCTATTCTTTACTAGTAATTTTTTCTTAGCTTTCCATTTTCTTGTTCTAACCTAATAGAGGGGACAGATGGAGAAAAAGGAATGACAAAGAAATGATTTCATTTAAGTTAATGGCAAAGAGTTGATCCTTTTAAGAATCCCTTGATTAATATGCCATTCATTATGCTAATTAGATTTAGTCATTAGATAATTAAAATAAGAGCAGTGGTAAAATCACTAAGATAAAAAAAGTTAGAAAATAAACTGGGAAAAATTATTTACCATAATTTAAATGGATAGAGGTTCACTATCCTAATATATAAAGAGCTCTTTCAGATCAATGAGGGTCAGTAAAAGAACATGATGGATAATGGGACAAAGAACATAGCATGAGCAGGCATGTGAAGCAACGTGTAGACCTCTTTTCTCCTTAGACTTTCAGATAGGAAGGAAAGAAAAATATAATTAGTAAGTTACTCAAGTAAATTAAAAGTGACCTTTAACGTGACCATCCACTAAAAATGTTTACAAATGCTCATAGTTAGCATTTGAATTTTACCAACAATAAAAATTAATGCAAAGTTTCAGTACCCTAGTAGCAGAATTGTTCATAGAGACAACAAAAAACGCTTCAGCAAAGAAAAATGTGTTATTATCTAAAGGGCACTGTTAAATTAGCTACTCTTGGGAGTTCCCCTTATGGCTCAGCAGTAACAAATCTGACTAGCATCCACGAGGACACGGGTTTGGCCTCACTCAGTGGGTTAAAGGATCCGACATTGCTGTGAGCTCTGGTGTAGATCACAGACACAGCTCAGATCAAGTGATGCTGTGGCTGTGGTGTAGGCTGGCACTTGCAGCTCCAATTCGACCCCTAGCCTGGGAACTTCCATATGCCATGGGTAAGGTCCAAAAAAGTAAAAAAAAAAAAAAAAAAATACCTTCTCTTACATGGGAATTTTATTCTAATTTAGGAGAACTCTGGAAAATGAATAAGTTATGGTGAATTTAGTCCACATAATCAATAAAGATAAAGCATTTTTTGTTTATGTACTTAATATGTTCTCCATAAAATCCTTCTGACTAAGCCAAATTACAGATACTATAATGCTTCAAAATGAATGTCTTTCAAGAGGACAGTATAAAATCACTTTGAGAATATAGTATGAATTGTTCTAAGCAAGGTCTGCTTCAAATTACATTCACAAAGCTGTGGAGAGGGCTTATCTGGAGGTATTTACATGTTCAGTTACTGTTGCACCACCCATAGCGGTTTGGGTCTCTGTCCAGAGGATTTTCGGTATATCCTTTTAATATCTTAACAATGTGCCCATTTCAAATCAAGTCCATTTCATTATTTAAACATACTAGGAATTTGGTAACTGCTTAAATATTAGTAATTAAGGCAGAGGTCAAGTTCTAATGATGATGGTGATTGATCTAATTGGCTCTGTCAGAATTCTTCTTCCTGTTCCAAGTAATTAGGGAAGCAGAAAGATAGTTGTGGAAGCAAAGTGCTTGGAGGAGCATAAATTTTGTTCAGCAGCCTTTGCAGTGAATGCACCTAGCACTGAAAAATTTCTCTGCAAGTAGCTGAAAGACATCTGTGTATTCTCTGGTATCTATATGTAAAAATTATTTAGGATAGGAATAGTGTGGATAGCTTTACTTCTTGAGTCTTGTTTTATAAATGATAATAACCAGATTAACAAAGCATTTTTACCAGGTTAACAGTTTTGCTAGTTCTCAGAGAATGTAATTTATCCTTAATGGGAACTGTGGAGAATTAGATGAGATATCCTGTGACTTTCCTGATGTGAATTGCTGTAATACTGTGATGCATTGACATCAGCACTTTTTTTCTGTCATGTCTGTGATCATTTTGGATTGCTGTTATTCCACGAGGTTCAGATTCATGTGAGGCGCCATAACTTTTGGGATAAAACTGTTATTAAGAACAACAGGATAAACAATGAGATTCTGCTGTACAGCACAAGGAACTATATCTGATCACTGTGATGCAACACTATGATGCAATATGTATAACTGGGTCACTTTACAGCAGAAATTGACAGGACATTGTAAGTCAACTATAATAAAAATAAATAAATTTTTTTAAATTATATTATCATCCCCAAAAAAGAATGGCTGCATTAAAATCAACATGACTAAAAAGTTTCTTTTTCTCCTTCATTTAAGAAACAATTGACTTTTTTTTTGCCTTATCACAAGGTAAGAGATATAAAAAAAGAATCATGACATTAATTAAAAAAAAAGTTTCTTAAAACATACATGCGAGTGTATCTAAATATATTGACCTATTTTAAGGTATTTGTCATCTACTGACACAAAGAATTGACACTTCAGCAGTGTGGCAATATTCAGGTTTATCTGAGGTATGGTTTAGAGGCTTCTGCTTAGTGGCTCAAATTTATTATTAAAGTCTTTATACCAGCGGGACCATAAGTCCCGACTCCTTTAATGTGGGCTGCACATAGTAATGTCCTCGCAAAGAGTACAGTAAGAAAAAGGGGTACAAAAGAAAGTAACTTTGTAGTGTGGAAGCCTACAGACAACACATTTGCCAGGTAATCAAGGTTAACATCAACAGTGATGGATCATATTGATAGTATGAACCCTTAATGTGATGTGGTTCAGGTGTTAACTTCGCAACATGGCCTTCCTTTCAAAAACCCATAATACTAGTCTAATCATGAGGAAAACATCAAACAAACCCTAATTTTATTAGTAAGCTAGGAAAAAAAAAAAAAACAACAACAACAACTTTACCTGTTGTAACTAAGTGTGGATATGAGTGCAAATTTATTATTAAGTCTCAATTAAGAACGGTGTGGCTAAATATTTCTATTGCCTGAGTTGAAATCAAATTGTTAGTTAACATTGACTACTCTTCTAAAGGTGAATAATGTTAGGGAGAAAATGGCTTAAAAATAAGCTCAAAACTCTTTATAAATACTAGCATTAGGAAACATGACTATCAAAGAATGCTAGATTAATACAGTAGGAATAAAAATTAAGCCCAGATTTCCAAAGAGCTAGTAACTTAGCCTTGAAAGGGAAAGTGCCTGATATTTCAGAACAGAATATTGTTTATCCTAGTGAGGCTAATCTGGTTCATTAGGATAGCTTTTATATCAAATAGGAATCAGGTTTTGTCAAACACACACACATACATATTTTCAAAATAGGGTTACATATATATGTACAAATCAAAGTACTTGTTAATGGCTTTTTGGTGCTATTTTATCTACTAGACGATATAGAAACCCTGTAGTAGGTTAGAAATACATCAGTTTTTTTAGAAGTACAGATTTTCCTAGATATTATTGCTTTTAAAGAACGATTAACTAGAAGATTTTTTTTTTATCCTTTTTTTTTTTTGTCTTTTTAGGGCCACACCCAGGGCCTATGGAGGTTCCCAGGCTACAGGTTAAATCCGAGCTGTAGCTGCCAGCCTGTACCACAGCCACAGCAACGCAGATCCAAGCCTCATCTGCGACCTACACCAAAGCTCATGGCAACGCTGGACCCTTAACCCACTAAGCGAGGTCAGGGATCGAACCTGCATCCTCACAGATGCTGGTCAGCTTCTTTCCGCTGAGCCACCACAGGAACTCTGAAGATTTATTTTCCATATAAAGGCTTGGTGGAAAATATTTGGGCTTAAAACTGTTTATTTTAAATACACAATTTTTTAAAAACTCTGGTTTAAACAGTTCATAGGAGAGTAGATTATGTGCTGGAGGCACAGTTTTATGTGGAACAAAATGATTTTTAATTTCTAGAATGTACTATAAACCAAAGACCTTAAAAAATTCTCTAGTATAGATAATGAAGAGCAATGTGCATTACTGCATTGGGTGTTTCTGGTTTCCTCATAAAATGTAGGCAGGTTTCTAGAAGAGTTGCCTGCATTTGATGTTTTTAAAATACACTGTTGCTGCTCCTTTTTCCCAGGCCCTTTCTGCAATATGTAGCAGAAACTAATCCATTTATTCTTTACATAATATTGCCCTTGAGGGACCATATGAGTTCTTTCGATCTATTAATCAGAGCAAACTAAGTGAGTTTATTTTAACAGGTGGTCAATGGCAGATACGTTCTCAAAATCAAGTGTCTGAAGAACTGAAAGGTATATACTCTGCACATCAAATAAACAGCATCATTCTCTTTCTATCTCCTAGTGCACTGACAGGCAGAATTCCCCGGTCACATCCCCAGGATCCTCTCCCCTTGCGCAGAGAAGAAAGCCACATCCAGACCCCCTCCAGATCCCACATCTAAGCCTGCCACCCGTGCCTCCTCGCCTGGATCTGATTCAGAAAGGCATAGTTCGGTCTCCCTGTGGCAGCCCAACTGGTTCACCAAAGGTAAATTAATTTTATTAGAAACACAGATAATAGTGATGATGATGGGTTGCTCAGGTTTTTAAAATTTCATTACTCACATTTCTTATGCACTTGTTTCTGAACCACTTTGATGGGTCTCTCATTTTGTTTATCATGAGTCTGCTATTCTCTTCCTTGCTTTATTAGTATAAAAGTTACATAATTATTCAGAGGGAGCACATGTCTGCAACAGCCCCCTGATTTTGCTAAAATAAACAGCATAGTAAGTATAGTTATTCTGTAAGATGGATTTAAAAGGTCATTATATGTATTAAAATAAATTGCATGCTCTTATTAAATGATATTTTATACTTATTTTCATAGTGTCTTGACAAGAAAAATATTATGGGAGTATATTTGCATAAGGGCTTAAGATGTGATAAATTATCACCCATGTTTCAAGGTGACTCAGAAGAGGGAATTATATGTACATTTTATACCTGAAGGAATTAATTACAAAGAATTACAGTATTTGCAAAGTAATTATATTACTGTTTAATATTAAAGACATAATTCTATCTGTAAATCTAAGCCCACAGTTTATTTTACTTCTGTGCAGATTTTTTTTTTCAAATCTGATAAGGGAATATTTTGCTTTATTAGCTGTAAGATTTTAAACATTAACCCCATTTGGTAATATGCTTTATAGACTAAAACTAGTTGGAAGCACAGTATTTTAGTAGTATTGGACTTTTCTACATTACGGTTAACTTGATTTTAAGGTCATGTTAAAACAATTAAGGATGTCACTTAGAATTACACAAACACCAAGATTCCTTTTTTCTCTAATATTTTCTAACAACAAAAGCACAAATGTTCATCAGATAAACTATATAAATGAAAATAAGACCTGTCAAAGTCACATAGTTTCAGTTTAGGTGTGTAGCCTTCGTATTTCAACGTGAGAATCAGACTAATTTTTTTTTTTTTTAAGGATCTATAGTATTCAAGTGAGGTCTCTTAATAATGCTGCTCTATTATTTGTGATTTTTTCACTATTCTGGTAATAACTGATAAAGAGCCAGAGCACATTCACCGTCAGCAGTTGTCCTCTATTGCAGTGGTGAACCGGAAAATAATAAAACCAACACTTTCAGTCTTCCCAAGATGTTGCACAAGTTGCTCTTTGCAAAAGTAAAGCAACATTGACAATTTCTGCTGTCTCTCCTAAATCATAGAACATGTGAATAAAATAATGACTGATTATTTTAATGTCACCCAGTCAGAATCACCATCTAATTGTGATATTCTGCTACTCTTTCCTATAGTCTTTATAGTCCTAACATTTGAGTTTTAAGCATTCATTTTCTACAAAGAAATCCTAATGAGATACGTGAGTTTTTATTAATTTTTTATTTTTAAATTTTTATTAGTAAGAGCAGTTGACTTCACACCTACAGTTGCCATTGAAAAGTTGTATAAATTTTTAAGTCTTTGAAAATGAACAACAGAAATACTTACACAATTCTTATAACTATACATAATACAATGGAATAATATATAGTAATCATATATAGCTTATTATATACTAATTACATTGGTTATTTAGATATTAAAAGTAAACAGCTGCTTTCAGATTTTGATGTAATTATTATTAATCCTATAATTAAAATTACTTTTTCAAAATTTACAAATGTATACTGAAGTAACAGTACATGTTATTACATTATCCCTCAGATGTGCAAAATCATATTAAAATTACGTGGTCATCAAGTTAATTTTGCCATATTACTATCATTAGTGTATATCTAATATGTCGAATTCTAACTGAATACCCTTTCTATTATTTAGTATTTCTTAAATTTATCTCTCACCATTTTTTTTTTTTTTACCGAATATTCTCATAAGGTTCTAGTCAGCTCACAGGTGAACAATGTAGATGACATTTTTACTTGGTTGATCCTTAAATTAATCTGTATATATTCCCGATAATATCACTTTCAATAAATTATTTTTTATTATTATTTTTTTACAGTTATTTCCCCAATACAATTTTTTTTCCTACTGTACAGCATGGCGATCCAGTTGCACATACATGTACACATTATATTTCCATACATTATCATGGTACATCTAAGTAACTAGACATAGTTCCCAGTGCTACACAGCAGGATCTCATTGCTAATCCATTCCAAAGGCAATAGTCTGCATCTATTAACCTTGAGTTCCTAATCCATCCCACTCCATCCCCTCCCGCTTGGCAACCACAAGTCTATTCTCCAAGTCCATGCGATTCTTTTCTGTGGAAAGGTTCATTTGTACCTTAATATTAGATGCCAGATATAAGCGATATCATATGGTATTTGTCTTTCTTTTTCTGACTAACTTCACTCAGTATGAGAGTCTCTAGTTCCATCCTTGTTGCTGCAAATGGCATTATTTTGTTCTATTCTATGGCGGAGTAGTATTCCATTGTGTATATATACCACATCTTCCTAATCCTTTCATCTGTCATTGGACATTTGGGTTGTTTCCATGTCTTAGCTATTGTGAATAGAGCTGCAATGAACATGTGGGTGCATGTCTTTTTCAAGGCAAGTTTTGTCCAGATGTATGCCCAAGAGTGGGGTTGCTGGGTCATATGGTAGTTCTATGTATAGATTTCTAAGGTATCTCCGTACTGTTCTCCATAATGGTTGTACCAGCGTGCATTGCCACCAACAGTGTAGGAGGGTTCCCTTTTCTCCACGCCCCCTCCAGCATTTTTTATTTGTGGACTTCTTAATGATGGCCATTCTGACTGGTGTGAGGTGGTATCTCATGGTAGTTTTGATTTGTATTTCTCTCATAATCAGGGATGTTGAGCATTTTTTCATGTGCCTGTTGGCCATTTATGTATCTTCTTCGGAGAAACATCTATTCAGGTCTTTTGCCCATTTTTCAATTGGGTTGTTGGCTTTTTTGCAGTTGAGTTGTATAAGTTGCTTGTCTATTCGAGAGATTAAGTCCTTGTCAGTTGCATTGTTTGAAACTGTTTTTTTCCCATTCTGTACGTTGTCTTTTTGTCTTCTTTTTGGTTTCCTTTGCTGTGCCAAAGCTTGTCAGTTTGATTAGGTCCCACTGGTTTATTTTTGCTCTTATATCTGCTGCTTTGAGAGACTGACCTGAGAAAATATTCCTAAGGTTGATGTCCGAGAATGTTTTGCCTATGTTCTCTTCCAGGAGTTTGGTGGTGTCTTAATCTTACATTTAAGTCTTTCAGCCATTTTGAGTTCACTTTGGTGCATGGTGTGAGGGTGTGGTCTAGTTACGTTGATTTGCCTGCAGCTGTCCACATTTCCCAGCAATGCTTGCTGAAAGGACAGTCTTTTTCCCATTTTATGTTCTTACCTCCTTTGTCAAAGATTAATTGACCATAGGTGTCTGGGTTTATTTCCGGGTTCTCTATTTGGTTCCATTGGTCTCTATGTCTGTTTCGGTACCAGTACCGCATGGTCTTGATGACTGTGGCTTTGTAACAGTGCCTGAAGTCTGGGAGAGTGATGCCTCCTGCTTGGTTTTTGTTCCTCAGGATTGCTCTGGCAATTCTGGGTCTTTTGTGATTCCATATAAATGTTTGGATTGTTCTAGTTCTGTGAAAAATGTCATGGGTAATTTGCTGGGGATTGCATTGAATCTGTAGATTGCTTTGGGTAGTATGGCCATTTTTACAATATTAATTTTTCCAATCCAGGAACATAGAATATATTTCCATTTCTTTACATCTTCCTTACTTTCCTTGATTAGTGTTTTACAGTTCTTGGCGTATAAGACCTTTACCTCCTTGGTCAGGTGTATTCCAAGGCATTTGATTTTTTGGGGTGCAATTTTGAAAGGTATTGTCTTTCTGTGTTCCTTTTCTAATATTTCATTTTTAGTGTACAGAAATGCAACTTATTTCTGAATGTTAATCTTATATCCTGCTCCTTTGCTGAATTTGTTGTTCAGTTCAAGAAGTTTTGGGTTGAGTCCTTAGGGTTTTCTCTACATAGCATCATGTCATCTGCATATAGTGACAGTTTTTTTCTCTTCTCTTCCTATTTGGATGCCTTTTATTTCTTTTGTTTGTCTAACTGCTGTGGCTAGGACTTCCAATACTATGTTGAATAGCAGTGGTGAGAGTGGGCATCCTTGTCTTGTTCCAGATTTTAGCAGGAAGGCTTTCAGCTTTTCTCCATTGAGTATTATATTTGCTGTGGGTTTGTCATAAATGGCTTTGATTATGTTAAGGAATGTTCCCTCTATACCCACTTTGGTGAGAGTTTTGATCATGAATGGATATTGGACTTTGTCAAATGCTTTTTCTGCATCTATTGAGATGATCATATGGTTTTTGACTTTTTATGACGTTGATTGATTTGTGTATGTTGAACCATCCTTGTGCACCTGGGATGAATCCCACCTGGTTGTGGTGTATGATCTTTTTTATATGTTGTTGGATTTGGTTGGCTAAGATTTTGTTGAGAAATTTTGCGTCTATATTCATTAAAGATATTGGCCTGTAGTTTTCTTTTTTGGTGTTATCTTTGTCTCGTTTTAGATTTAGGGTGGTGGTGGCTCATAGAATATCTTTGGGAGTGTTCCTTCTTCATCCTTTTGAAAAAATTTAAGGAGGAATGGGAATAGGTTCCTCTTTGTATGTTTGTTAGAATTCATCTGTGAAGCCATCTGGTCCTGGACTTTTATTCGTAGGGATTGTTAAAACTTTCATTAATTAGTGATAAAAGAAACTCATTAAAATTTGGCATGGGAGTCTAATAAAACTCATTATCATGGCTTGGAAAACAAAAGTAATACTGTACTAGTCTGGAAGTCATTTCAGCACATGTAACATCTTAATTTTTTTTTTCCTCTTGTGTCTCTTTAGTCTTCTCCTTGCATGGTGAGGAAACAAGATAAACCACTCCCGGCACCACCACCTCCCTTAAGAGACCCTCCTCCCCCTCCTCCTGAGAGACCTCCCCCAATCCCACCTGACAACAGACTGAGTCGTCACTTTCATCCAGTGGAAAGCGTGCCTTCCAGAGACCAGCCCATGCCTCTTGAAGCCTGGTGCCCTAG
Organism: Sus scrofa; assembly: GCF_054392235.1. NCBI lineage: Eukaryota > Metazoa > Chordata > Mammalia > Artiodactyla > Suidae > Sus > Sus scrofa. The sequence goes on from NC_139395.1 coordinate 168,375,207, forward strand.
GGATGTGTTTGGGACTAATCAGTCAGTGAGCTGTCGCCTCCTAGGGGATGGCTCTCCAAAGCCTGGAATCACGGCGAGTTCCAGTGTCAATGGAAGGCACAGTAGGATGGGCTCTGACCCAGTGCTCATGCGGAAGCACAGACGCCACGATTTGCCTTTAGAAGGAGCCAAGGTAAGAAGTATGCAAAGCAGAAACTAAACAGTCTTCTCATAGTCTTCTGGGTTTTTTTTAGGGCTGCACCTGCAGTATGTTGACGTTCCCAGGCTAGGGGCTGAATCAGAGCTGTAGGTACCGGCCTACACCACAGCCATAGCAACACAGGATCTGAGCCATGTCTGTGATGTATACCACAGCTCACAGCAATGCCAGATCCCTAATCCACTGAGCGAGGCCAGGGATCAAACCCATATTCTCATGGATACTAGTTGGATTTGTTACTGCTGAGCCACAGTAGGAACTCCTCTTTTCATAGTCTCCTGATAGTAGGTCGTATAAATGTTTGAGCAGTGCTTTCTTACCTAGTGTGGCACTTCTCTGCAGGTCTTCAATTATCTGCAAGTTTTAATCAGAAGCTCATTAAAACTTGAACTTAAAAGATGTCAAGGAGTTCCCGTCGTGGCGCAGTGGTTAACAAATCCTACCAGGAACCATGAGGTTGCGGGTTCGATCCGTGGCCTTGTTCAATGGGTTAAGGATCCGGCATTGCTGTGAGCTGTGGTGTAGGTTGCAGACACAGCTCGGATCCCGCATTGCTGTGGCTCTGGTGTAGGCCGGTGGCTATAGCTCCAATTAGACCCCTAGCCTGGGAACCTCCATATACCACGGGAAGCAGCCCTAGAAAAGGCCAAAAAAAAAAAAGAGTCAGGAAGAAGGTTCTAAGGGATGATTTAATTTTAATATGAAGACACTAGACAGTTTGCTGTAGATTGAGTTCATGTTCCGTCATTTCATCTGCCAAAATTTTTCATATTACTAAGTTGTCGGTGGGAGAATCAGCACTGTTTTTTTTTTTTTTTCTTTTAAACTCTTCTAGTTGTATCTAATTTGAAAAGAAGTTGTATAGTTGTATAATTAGAGCATATTATCTATCGGACATTGGAATCATTGTTGCCAGGGACAAGACATCCTAGGCAGCCAGGTAAAATGAACTTCTCACATAAAAACACCAAGTGCAGTTCATTGTTAATTAAGCAAGCTCTTTCTGCATAAATCCGAAGAGACTCTTACACATGTTGCATTCTAACCTAAAGGATACCACCACTGTCATTTACATGTACGGGAAAGAATTTAAGCATACAGGGAGCCAGAGGGGCAGCAGCAGAAACCACTGAGTTTAAAGCTTTAGATAGGCCCTTGGCAGAGCTGTCCTCTGATGTTTCCTGGTATTTGCTTCCGTGATATTTTGACTCTGAGATCAGATTGTCACCATCTTCCCTCAGCTGAGGGAAGCTTTGCCTCTTTTGAAGACTGTAATATTAAAGCATTCCCATCTCTTTTGATCTTAAGTTGTTATTTTAGGGGAGTAGTCTGTTCTTTCAAAAGAATGGTTTGCAATTGGTGAGTTAATCAAGGAACAAAGAATCGTGACATGTACTAAATTCCTGTGTGTGTGCACGCACAATTGTGAAGGAAAACTTTGTATAATATTTAATTATTAGTTCTATTCTAGGGTAGCCAGGAGAGCAGGAGTCAAAACTGTCTACTCTGGCATTCAAAACAAAAGGAAAGAGTAGCAGTGGTTTGCCGTAACTCTGTTAGTGACTCATCTTGGTACCTGGTATGAAGATCTGTAAAGGTTTTCTCCAAGGTCATGTACATGTGATGTAGATGGAAGAGAAAGCACTTATAAAAGCATTTTTATAATATTCTCTGAAAATGGAGGGCTTATCATCCTCAAAAGCATGTCTCTATAACCTAGAATCTTGATTGGAAGGACCTGCCTTTTTTTAAAAGTGATTTATTTTTCTCTTTAAACTTCTATTACTTTTCATTCATATGTGATCACACTTATCTTGAGAGGAGTGTTGGAATGAGTTCTGACATGAAAGATTATATCTTAGCAACATATTACAATTTATTTCCTGAATGGACTTCAGAAATACTTAAAATAATTACCTTGGCCAATTCATTGAAGACCTCTTTGTTTTAGGGTTCTTTTAGATAATGTTATGCAGTCTTGGCACTAATGTAAACCTGCCATTCTAAGCCCTGGAACACAGGCTATTAATATTTATATGGATGGTTTCTGTTTTTTAAATTGGTGTTATAATTTCTTAGGTTATAGGTATGAAATATTAGTAGTGACTTCAGTTATGAAGATTCCTTTATTTATTTTTTATTTATTTATCTTTTTTTTTTTTTGACTTTTTGCCTTTTCTAGGGCTGCTCCCACAGCATATGGAGGTTCCCAGGCTAGGGGTCCAATCGGAGCCAGAATCACAGCAACACGGGATCCAAGCCGCGTCTGCAACCTATACCACAGCTCACAGCAACACCGGATCCTTAACCCACTGAGCAAGGCCAGGGATTGAACCCGCAACCTCATGGTTCGTAGTCGGATTCGTTAACCACTGCACCACAACGGGAATTCCTGAAGATTCCTTTAAATGTTTTCTGTGTGAACTTTCATGTCCTGATCATTGATATATATTAGTATACCAGAGACCACTGAATAAAGTGTAAAATTTACCTGTTATTGAAAGCTGAATTTTAATCTTCTTTAGTTCTAGCTGAATAATCCTCATTGAAATTCTTTAAGGTTTAATCTCACATGTTGCATGTATTAACATTACAGTGCCTACATTCCCAAAGCCAATTTTATGTTACAACTAGACAATGTTTTAACCAAAATTAGACTTCTGAGATTTCTCATTTTGGTCTATTTGTTCGACTTCTAAGGAGTATTATAAAGGACTTACATGTGGTTAAAGAATTAAATACTAAAAAAACAGACCCTGTCTTCTTCTTTTCTCCTCTTTTATTATCTTCATGAAGGAAAAATAGTCCCACTTCAGTAGAGCGTAGCGTATATCACAACTTACATAAAGTAGAAAAAGCCAGAATCCGCTTCTCATTTTAGTGTTGGGAGACTTAGGCTTCAACTGATGGAAGACTGAGTCCATCTAGGACCCTGTAGTTCTCACCTTCTGAGTGATCCAGAGTTGGAGTTTGTTTCTCACTCTACATCTTTGTAGTTCCTCAGTCCAGACTGATTTAACTACATATCTGCAAGTACTCTCTACATGCAAGGATCTCCTGATGCCAGGATAACCAGAATCCCAGTGTTTTCTTTCCTATCGTATTTAACAAAATGTTTTTGTAGAAGAAGAACTGTTGTTCAGCTCCTTTAGGCAGGAGTGAAGATGATGAGGGACAACCTGATAGCTGCATTTTAACACAACTGAAGATCCAAACTCTGGAATTTTTCTTCCTGCTCTAGAATTTACTGGCTTTTTAGGTGCGAGCTGCTTATGACATCTTTGCCTCCAAAGCCATGTATTTCTTTTACCTTATGAAATGAAATAACAGTAGTACCCAGTTTCTAGGAGAATAGTTACCCTCCAAATATCTAAATTGCCATATCCCTGGGTTCTGGAATAAAATCAAACTAGATATGGAGTCTCAGTATACGTTGTAGCAGTTGACATTTTCATTCAGAATTGTTGTCCTTTTTGAAAAACTTAAAACCAAAATAATTATCTCTTTCTCCCACCACCTCCTTTTATTTAGCATAGGTCCTCATGAATACTCAGTAGCTGGGTTGCTGAGTTATTACAATGCTTAAGTTGATGACAGAGGCAAAAGAGTGTACGTATGGTGGGGGTGGAGGTAGGCTTCCACCTCCTCTTCTACAAAAACATTTTGTTAAATATGATAGGAGAGAAAACACTGGGATTCTGGTTATCCTGGCCATCAGGAGATTCTTGCGTGTAGAGAGTACTTGCAGATGTGTAGCTAAATCAGTCTGGGGCCGGGCTAGAAAGGGCTTGAAGGGACGTCCATGATTCACAAGGAGTAGTGTCAGTGTTTGTATGTATTTTTCCAGCATTCATCTTCAGCCAAAGGTGGAATGTAATTTTCTTGTTTAAAATAGGATTTTTTACCATTTTTAGTGAGATAGTTATTTCCTAAAGGTAGATCATATTTTTATATATTCACAATAAGAGGGTATGACAACAGAGAGAGGATGAGAGGAAGGAGAAATGATTTTGACTATAAAAAGACTCACATGTTAATGAAAATGGTAAATGTTACAGTGTTTTCTCACCCTCCACACCTAGTGTTCAGCCTTAAAAATTTTATAGGGATTCAGGAGTTCCTGTCATGGCTCAGCAGAAATGAATATGACTAGTATCCACAAGGATGCGGGTTCGATCCCTGGCCTTGCTCAGTGGGTTAAGGATCTGGCATTGCTGTGAGCTGTGGTGTAGGTCACAGATGTGGCTCTGTTCCCTGTGTTGCTGTGGCTGTGGCGTAGGCTGGCAGCTCGAGCTCTGGTTCAACCCCTAGCCTAGAACTTACACATGCTGTGGGTGTGCCCCCCCCCCAAAAAAAATTATTGGGATTTAGATATTTGAGGGCTTCATTCACATAACCTATCAGTCTCTCCAAATGTAAGCAAACATATTTTCTATGTCAAATAGTAACAACTATGACTTAGACTGGTTTTCATTAAGGAAATGTTTCAAATTAAACATTGTCTTCCCATTTTATTCCCATTTTCAAATCAGAAAACTCAGGTGAGTGTTCAAAGTTTAAAATAAAATTAAGTGTACAAATGGAAGTCCTAAAACCAAGCACTCTGTGCATGGAGTGAGGATGTCCCTGCCCGCATCCAGTGTCCTCTGTCAGTGTGCCAGTTCCCAGCATCCATTAGAACCATTGGCTCTGTTTGCTTCGTCACTAAATAAATGGTAAAGGAGGCAAGAATAAATTAAATTCTAATTATTCTGTTTGCTAATTGTAGAGAGCTCTAAGGAGAAAGGCCCACTCTTTCATAGTTAAAATAAAGTGTAAGAATTTTCTGTGACTTTCATTTCTTTCCTTTTCTTTTCTTCCTCCCTCCTGGCATAATTATTAGCTAAGATAATCTTTGCTTTAAACATGAACCTGCAAGCTAAGACTTACTAGGTTTATTTATCTTGTTTTATTTTATTGGTAAGAGATTTCTTTGCTATAGGACTGTTTTTATTCTCTGAAATCCCAGCCACATTATAAACCTGTTGTTTAATATTTTATTGGCTAGATATTTATTGTTGGTTGGTTTTAATTATCTGAGATGAAATTATCTGTGCTAAAATGTTGGAAACTTGAGATAGATCTCATTAGATACTAACACCGGGTCCAACTATATTTGTTCCTCTTGAAAGATTAAGAATGCTGCTGTTCCTTAGATGATAAAAACTATCTTTGACTTATCATGTTACTTCAAGTGACATTTTTCCAAAATGACCCTGTGTACAATAATCTGTTGAAGATGTTGCTAAATAAATATATGAAATGATTCCTCTTTTTGAGATTGTGGCTTTTGCTATTTTGGTGTAGAGGCACATGTTTATATGAATGACCTTAAACTTATCTATGAACCTCAAGGGCTGTCATTCAAAAAACAAGTCCTCCATGGACATTGGTTTCATTTCTAATCTAATGTTGTAAAGGATAAATTATAGTGATATTTCTGTTATAGAATATGTGTGGCTTTACATGTATGGGATAAGGAAAAGGGGTTGTATTTGAGGTTCTATACCTTAAAAAGGTTTTTCTTAATTGTGCTAAGATTACCACCATAGTATTTGCTTTTCCTGCATATCAAGGGTCCCTTAGTCTTTAGACAATATCTGAATCATAAGAAAACATTCCAAACTTCAAAATTAAGATGGAATGCTATCTTGAGGCATGTAGAAAAAAATATTAATCCAGGAAAACCTAGAGTTTGTAATAAATTATGTGATAACTCAGATTATACTTCTCTGCAAATCTAAATTCCCCTTCATATATTCTTATTCCTTCAACCTCTTTAAGTTAAATGAGGAGGATGTTCAAGACAGTGTAGTGAATACCAAATGAATCAAGCACAGTCTTCTGAGAAGGAGACACGTATACAATTAACTAAGGGGTGAGGCATAGGAGAAGCATCTAGAAAATATAATGTGGGATCCTCAAGGGGGAAAAACATTCTAATTGTGATACGGGCTAAAAGGAAGAATACAGAAAGCTTCACTCAGGAGGGCCACTCAGAAAGATAAGTAGGTGGTGGTGTTGTAGACATGACAAGAAAGAATAGCTTGGAGGTAGAAAGGTAAGCACAGTGAAGGAAGTCAATTCTGGGCAGACTAAGGCATACAGAGAGAGTAAGCACAGTAGGCAAAACTATGGCAGTGTAAACCAAAAGCAATTATGGGGTGTCTTATACTCTGTACTATTGTCTTTAATTTGGTAATCAAAAAATGAACTTGTAAAGCTTCTTTTGGCAGAGGAGTCATAGTATCAGAATGTTTAAATTTGTAGCATTTCCAGTGGAATTGTGGCAAATTGGGACAGTGAGCTAGTGAGACAGAAGAAAAAGATGTTCCTTAGTCGAGAGTTCAAGGCTTGAGTCAGTGAGATTTCAGTGTGAACTGCCACAGTTCAGACTGTCAACCTGTACATTTGAGGAATTCTGTTTTATCTTCTTTGCAAGTAGTCTTTTCAGATTTGCAGAGAACTAAACTTGTTTATTTTTAGCTCAAAAAGTTGTGACTTACTGCACGCCCTCAGGTAGTGGCAGGTAAAATAATTTTAAGTCTAATGAAACTGCTGGTGAGAACATCGAGTTCAAAATGAAGTAATACCAAATCTCATCGTCCAGTCACTTTAGATAAACAGAAATATGAATGTCACTTTAGTACCTATGTATTTAGGTCCTTATTTAGGTCCTTTACTGTTTGCACATGTATATAGTCTAAGCCAATCAGCAGTTAGTATCCATTGGAGCTTAACTGTGTGTTAAGCATTGAAGGAATGTCCTATAAAATGAGGAAATCAGTCTTTGTCCTAAAAGAAACTCATATAGAACTAATACAACAGAAACTATCATTCCCATATCTTCTATTTATTTTATAATTGCTAAAATTTTCCTAGGTATCAATAGTACAATAGTTACTTGTCCCTAATAAAACAAATAATTGTATATAAACCCATCTTACATTCTCCAGAATGAATTTTAAATGTATTTATTGCTAAAACATCAAGGAGATTTTGTTGCAGAAATCTTACACTGTTCCATTCTGACAATTGCACAGGACTCCAATTAAGGATGACTTGATATGCCCATTATCACAATGAGCATTTGTGGTTTGATATATGTATTTTTTGGCTAAAAGGGATTTTTTTATGTTGAAGATTTTCACTGAACTTTACAATAATTAATATCTATTTAGAAATTTCTCTTCAATAAAATTCAAAAAAATCTGCCTTATTCTATTTCTTGGTCCATAGTCAGAAACCTATATTAAAATTAAAGTTATATTTTTGTCTTAGTGTATTTCTAGTGTTTTGAAACCTAATGAGAAATTAGAACTATAGCACAGGACTTATTTTTAGAGTGAAACCTCAATGCTATAATATTTATATTGTGTAACTTTGAATTGAAAACATTGATCTCTCTCCAGTGGATTCTTTAAACACGTTCTTTTTCTTAAGGTGATAGAGAATTTAGCCATTTCACTTGTCTACCCTTAAGCTTCCACATCCTTTAAGAACAATGAGGGGTTGGGTTGGCGGGAGACATTGTAGGTCAATGACTACATTGGGTTATCTAGGAGTATTAAGGTTACATCACATCCTTTTTACCCCAGATCAGCCCACATCTTTAAAATATGAACTAATAAGATTTTGGGAAGGAGCTTCATGATGAAACCCTAGTGATTCCTTAAAAGATCTTAAAATATGTTTAAATTTTTCTTGTGAATCTTTTCTTTGTGTCTTTGCAAAGTTCTTTTTTTCTTTTAAGTTGCTTTAATTTCAGGTTGTTGGCTTAATAAAGCGCAGTTGTTCAGACAGTTCCTGTAATGAAACTGAGCAACCTGGAAATCAGAATTTCTGAATTCTAAATAATTAAATGCTGCCTCTCTGTGGTACCTTATGAGCAAGGCAACAGTTTTGGTTTGTGTTGGTCACAAACTGAAAATTACTTCTGAGATTTCCTGCTCTTTGAAAGCCAGACCAGGTTTCTAGTTTCCAGCAGTGCTGAAGCTTTGGCCTTGAAACAAAGGCATTCCTCAATCTACTCTTGTACTGTTTTATCGAGACGTTTAGAAATGTTCTGTTAACTCCAGAGAGATATAATTTAGAAAACTTTTATTTTGGAGGAATTGAAATAAGAATTGTACCAGTGCTGCTTTTTTCTCTATTGACTCCTTACAGAGAATGCTAACTTTTCCATAAAAACTGCTCATGTTTGGGAACTTTTACTATTTATCTAGCTATCTCTATCTGATTTATAGAAATTACACCGTTTCCTCCCAGTATGTTTAAGAATCATGTTGTATTTTATTTTTATTTTTTCATGTAACTTGGTGCTACTTTGGTGAATAAGAGTCAGAGGTGCCCCTGACTCTTAAGTAGGTTCTATGATGTTTCACTTGTTGAGATAAACTGAACTTTTATATTCTTTTCAAAATTCCAGATTGCCTAGGAGCTGTTACTGTTTTAAGAGCCTCCAGAAGTTAAATCCTAAACTAACCTTTACGTTGCCTTTCAGGTGTTTTCCAATGGTCACCTGGGAAGTGAAGAATATGATGTTCCTCCCCGGCTCTCTCCTCCCCCTCCAGCTGCCGCCCTTCTCCCCAGCATCAAGTGAGTTACACTGAATTTGGAGATCATTTGCCCATGTGTAAAGATGTCATAAATAGTCATTTGATGTTCTCAATAGAAAGGACAGGGTGAATAGAAATGCATCCATAAAAATAATCCAGCTGGATTTATAAATTAATGTACCAGAAATCAAGGTCCTTTCTGATTCTTCACTGATAACTGTAGCATTTATGAGACTCAGCTACACTCTGACATTAGGCACAAAGCAACAGAGAGGAAGCAAAACCTTCCCTGTAGCCATGCAGAGGCTCGAGCAGCACAGTGAGTTCTCCTTCCCAATGCACCTCTCTTCCTCGGAGGTACAACATTTATCCCACCTACCCACTTGGACATTATAAAATGATCTTTGGTTCATCCAGTTTTCTCAAATCCACTCAGCCACTGAGTCCCATTGATTGTTCTTTTAAAGATTTTTTCATTTTCAGTTAATCTTCCTCATTGCCCTGCTTTTGCCTCATATCCAGAGAACAGAAAGAGCCTTATACCTGATCATGTGATATGGATCTCAGAATACTAGTGAATTTTAAAGCTAGAAAAATGAGTTAACCAAGGTGTCTCTTGATTCCTATTTCTTTATATTAAATCAGGCTGCTTGTTGTTCCTCCAATATATTTTGTTGAGGTAGGTGATTTAATTTAAATTCTTCTTTCCCCAGATCACTCCCCTACTCAAAACCCAGCATTGTTCTTTCTTTTCTTCTAAATTAATTCTGTACTCTTAAGCTGTTAGTGAGATCCACAAAATTTTACCCATCTAAAATGCTCTTCAGTAATTGCTAATGCTTGCGCTCTAATCTTGATTTTTTCCCCTCTGGATTTGTAAGTCTTCCCATGCTCTTCTCTCCTATTCACCAGCTTTTCAGTCTTTATTCTAAAGATCTATGTCTCAGGCTCTGTTTATGAAAACTTCTGTGACTTTTAGTCATAGTAATGGTATTACGACTTATTCTCATTTTTCCTCCTGGAGTCTGTTTTCAACACATTTAATTGTGTACTTTGCTCTGCTGTTTGCTAGGATTAAAGTGCCTCTCCACATTAAAAAGATTATAAAGTTTTGATGGCTGAAACATTTGCTCATAATTTCTGATTCTCCTTTACACTTTATTATGTTTGCTATTTAGTGATTACAACTGAGAATACCTGGTGGCTTGGTAGATTTTATTATCCGCTAAGATCCTTGCTTCTAACTAAAAATCTTAGAGCATCTTCACTCCTTCCTCTGCTGGTCACTGAACACAAAAGAACATGAAGCTAGATACCAGCTCCCAAGAAATTTATAATCTAGTTTTAAAATAAAGTTAATATACATGAAGTCACAAGAGAACATTATGCACTAAATTGTATAAATATACTTGTTAGGTTTTTTTGTTTTTTATTTTTTGTTTTTTTTTTTAGGGCCGCACCTGTGGCATATGGAACTTCCCAGGTTAGGGGTCTAATGGGACCTGCCGCTACAGGCCTATCCCATAACCATAACAACTCAGGATCCGAGTTGCGTCTGTGACCTACCCCACAGCTCACAGCAACACAGGATCCTTAACCTACTGAGCGGGGCCAGGAATCGAACCTCTGTCCTCATGGATACTAATTGGGTTCGTTACCACTGAGCCACAACGGGAACTTCTAACTTGTTAGTTTTTATATAAGCTTAGAGGAGAGGCTGTTATAGACTTTGTAGGTCAAGGATGTTTTATAGAGAGGATGGAAATTTCCTGAGTCACGGAGGATGGGCACAACTGGGAAAGGGTATGCATGAGAAAAAGCAAGAGTGTGAAATTTGACATAACTTAGAGGACAGTGGGAAACTGAGCTAAATGGACCATTCTCCAGTGGTCACTTTTCTTGGAACTGCCAGATTTGTAGCAGACATTGAAGTTAAAAGCAAATGCACATATTTCTGTAACAAGCTCTACCTCAGTAATAACATATGATATTGTAGCCCCAAATGAACTCTGGATGTACGTATATGTAATTAAAACATCCAAGCTCAATTACCTCTAATTCAGAGAACATCAGAAAATGAAGTAAATGAAATCTTGGTAATTAGAGATGAAAATTTTTACATTCGGTTTATTAAATTCATATTGGCTAGTGGAATAAGAGGCAGAGGTTACAATTTGCTTCATTTATATTTAATATTAAGTGCTTGTTTTTCCTATAAAAAATAAGAAATTCATAGTAAAATGCATATTTTCTAATACTGCAGTTTGTATATGCACATGGATATACTTTCTCACCATTTACTCTTGATTTTTTTCCTGAGAAACAATGCAGTTGCTTTACTTAACCAGAGAAATATTTTGACAATGCATCCTTAACAGAAAATTAGTTTTTGGTTTTGCATGCTGCAAATTAACCATAGGTAACAATACAAGTGTTGGCATTTAATGGCATGTATATCTCTCCATTTTATTTTTTTATTATGACATTTAGCTAGCAGTTGTTCACTGAAGAAAACATAGAAAATATCTAAAAGAAAGGAAAAAAATTAAACAAATAAATACGAGCAAATACATACCCCAAATATCACTGCCCAGAGTTTTAACATTTTGACGTTTTCTTTTTAGATTTTTTTTAAATATGATTTCGATTATATTGTAGAGATAATTTCACACCCTCCTTTGTCATTTAATATTCAAATAGGTATTTTTCTTAATCATTTATGCTAAACTGTATTTATTATGAAACCAGCATGGAATTATGATGTGAACATTAAATTCAGACTTGGTCTCAGATGTGACTCCAGTATTGAATATTCAGAAATAGAACAAGGTAACTTCTCTAGACCTCACCTCATCCATCTGATAAATGAAGGGATCTGTTTATCTTAAATGATTTCTAAAATCCTTTGAGCTTCAGTTTTTTAGGTTCCGTGCAGTGTGTTATTTCAAGAGGTACTTATCTATAGTGTTAATTACACAGGAAAATACTTAGCATCTTGAATGTTCATTCATAGTTGGTTGCATCCCATTTCTAAAGCTAGTATAAGTGGGATTACCGCTCTGGGTTTTTTGTTTTGTTTTTTGTTTTGTCTCCTTTAGCTTCATTAGAGTGTATAAGCAGAGTACATTAAGAATGAAGATCCTCAGCTCTGGAGGGGCATAGAAGAGAGGTATTAGCCAAATGCCACTCAAATAGGGAAGTTGGAAAGTTAGATGTTCAGTACATGTTTCCATGTTAGAGTCTTCGTGCAGGTTTCAAACTTAGGCCAAACCCAAATAACAAATTGCTACCCAACATAAACATAGATAGTTCTCACAAATGTTGAAAGCCCCAAATGTTGAATTCAGTAATGTCAAGCTAATATTTACCTTGAAATCTCTACTATGTTATTATAAATATTTACTGAAGTGTAATTGTTAAGTTATTTGATGTTATTCTGCTTCCCATTAAATTGATGGAAGAGGCTACTCTGATCTTTGATAATGTTTATTTTCATATAAAACAGTGTTTGCAATTATGTTTTTTGTTTTTTTGTTTTTTAATTTTCTTTGCTTTTTAGGGAAGCACCTGTGGCATGTGGGAGCCCCAGGCTAGGGGTCGAATCAGAGCTATAGCTGCCAGCCTATGCCGCAGCAACACCAGATCCGAGCTGTGTCTGCAACCTACATCACAGCTCACAGCAACGCCAGATCCTTAACCTCCACTGAGCAGGGCCAGGTATTGAACCCATATCCTCACAGATACTAGTCAGGTTCTTTTCCACTGAGCCACAATGGGAATTCCAGCAATTATGTCACTTTTATTGTATAATTTACCTGGAGACCTGGGAGAATACAGAATTTACTTATTTATTTTTGGCCATGCCCACAGCGTGCAGAAGTTCCTACCTCCCAGGGATCAAACCTGAGCCACAACAGTGACAGTGATGAATCCTTAACTGCTAGGCCACCAGACAGCTCCTAGAATTTATTTTTAAAAAATAGTTTGTCATAAAAGTAAGCTGAAACTGTACTAGTGTGTATAGATTTACTTATTTTTTCTTAAATGGTTTCTATTTAAGATGATTAACACTCAGCTATAAATATAAGTTCTTAAATAAAAGCTTGAAACATGCTTTCAATTTTAGGGGAATAATGAAAGAAATCTATTGATGATTTTCACATTGTAGTGTCAATATTTACTAAATTATATTTATCTTGGTATAATTTGATTTCTCAAAATTAAACTAAATGAAACCTGACACAGTTAAAAATAGTTATTTCACACAAAATGTTGGCAAATAAGCAAAGGAATTATTGCGATTAATAATGGAATAATTACTTCCAGGTAAGATAATGTTCTAGAATGCTGAGAAATAATCATTTTTTAGAATATTTTTCTTGTTCCATGTCTTTTAGAAATTGGTCTTCTGTACTTTTGATATATTGATCTTAAGCTTTCTGATACAGATGAATCAAAAGACCATTTTTTATAAAAAGAGTTTTTTGTTGTTGAAAGTGGTGGTGATCATTGTTATTTTTTTTAAAAAAAAAGCTGATATTTTAAGCTCGAGAACTCGAGAATCCAAATTTTGCCTGGCTATCCTATTTTCATTCAGTTGTGTTTACTGACTGGAGATTCAGAATGAACAAGATCAAATCTCATCACTGAAATCTGTGCTCTAGTTAGGAAGAACAGAAAGTAAACAAGTAACTATAGTAAATCACCAGGTAATGGTAAGCGCTAGGAGGAAAAATAAAGCAGGGGAAGGGATCAAGAGTGATAGCAAGGTTTATACTTTACATGAGGCCATTGGAAAGGGTCATATTGAACAGAAACCTGAAAGAAGGGAGCAAACCTTTAGTTGTCTGGGTGAAGAGCATAAAAGCTAGGCAGAACTCAAGTGCAAAACAGGCAAGTGAATCCTTTTAGCAATCTGGAGAAGAGCAAGAAGGGCCTGCTGGTTCTGAATAAGGTATACAGGAGCTAAACTGTATACTGCCTTTAAGGCCAGCATAAGAATTTTGGTTTGGTTAGTTTTAGGAGCCAATGAAAGGTTTTGATCAATGTTGTAACATGATGGTTTGCATTTTTAAAAAGTTTCACTGGTGGCTACATGGAGAATTGTCTTTAGGAGAACAGAAGGGGAAGCTGGGAGACCAGGGGTGAGAATAGTCATCTGATTTGATGGACCGGTAAGATGGACAGGGCTTTGACTGGAGTGATGTAGATGGAATTATAGGGTCTGTTTTGGGTTGTATTTTGATCCAGCAGTTCCTGTTAATAAACTGGATGTCTACAAGGTATGATAAGTCAAGGATGATACTTATGTAGGTTTTTAGCTAAAGAAACTAGGTGAATGGGTTGGTGCCATTTACCAAAGGGGGAGGGAGGTTGGAGAGGGAGCAGGTGTGGGAAAGGGGCAGAGGTAGTAAGATTAAGACTTTAAGATCTCTTGAGTTCGAGATGCCTATTACACCATGCATCCAATTAGTGATGTTAAGAGGCCTGTTGGGCATACCATCTAAGCCTTAACTTGATATTCAGGTAAATATTTCAGTAGGTTCTAAAGCTGATGAAGTCATTTCTACATGGCCAGTGCCCAAATTTAGTAGATTGGTTAGTCTCTTAGATATATTAATATAATCCTATAAGATTTAAAAAAATAATATAGGAACTCATATGTTAAAATATCACCTTACAAAAACTATACCACTTACCCCTGAAATGTTGATATTGTAGAAAACTTATTTAGAACATTTCTGTGTAGTAAATTTTACTAAACATTATCTATCATTGATTGTCAAAATCTCCCTTTATATAACAAATTGCTGGGGAAAATAAACTTAGAAATGTGGATTTGCAAATGTAGCCTCAACTACTGCCTCCTTCCAGTGAGGTATCTAAGAGGTCCACACTCCAGATACCATTGACATCCATGCTGTGTGGGTGCCTGTGAGTGTGGCTGTCTTCAAATATTGGCCAAAATGGTCTATAGATAGGTGCAAAAGGAGAAAGCTAGACCAATTTGACTGAAACAGAAGTCAAATTCATGCGAGTGGGGAAGTTTGTGTTTTGTTTTGCTGTTTTTGACTGGAGAGTAAAAGAAAGAGAAAAAAGGACTAAGCCATAGGAGCTAGTAAAACAAGCTATTAAACATTGTTGCTTAAAGGTAATAAGCTTGATGAGAATTTTTCATCTTAGACATGGTGCATACTGGGCTTCATGACTCTGTTTAATGGCAAAAGAGCCCGAAAGCATGTTTCTGTTGTTGCCACCCGAGGAGGCAATAGGCACTTCAGTTTTATATTAATCCTATTAATGTCCAATAATAATATCATTGATTTAAAGATAAGGAAATGGAAGATCAAAGTGTATGTAAGAGCTACTCTTTTCTTAACCATGGTGACTAAAAACTGATGTTCTTCTGTGAATTTTTTTTTTTTTTTTTTTTTTTTTTTTTTTGTCTTTTTGCTATTTCTTGGGCTGCTCCCTCGGCATATGGAGGTTCCCAGGCTAGGGGTCAAATTGGAGCTGTAGCCACCGGCCTACGCCAGAGCCACAGCAACACAGGATCCGAGCTGTGTCTGCAACCTACACCACAGCTCACAGCAACGCCGGATTTGTTAACCACTGCGCAACGACGGGAACTCCTCTTCTGTGAATTTTTGAACCAGCTTTCATTCTAGTATCTTGAAATATTTTTGGGATTTGCCAAGATGACACACTCTTTTTGCTTTTTGTTTATCTTGGGTAGATGGACAGGCACACTGTTATGGAAGATGGCTGTCCTTTGTCAATTGACAGGATATATATGGGATGGTGTGGGATGAGTCCTTTTCAGTTTGTTCACTCTGATCGCTGTGGTGGTCTTCTCTCATTAATGTAGCATGTAGAAATGGTACAAACGTTTGGTTTCGACCTACTGATGAGACTCAGTATTTGAAACTTAGACTTTATTTTTTCTGTATATTCTTGATTTATAAGTGAAGTTTTGTTGAAATCTCCTGCAAAGCAGCTTAACCATCCTAATATAGGTTTTCTAATGTTTTGTGATGAGTCCCTAAGAACCTACTTGTTGACAGATTGATGAAAAGAATTGAAGGCTGCAAGTATATCATTTCAAATTAGTCTCAACAGAAAGAAAAATAGTGTGTGGAATGGGTTCAAAGTAAATACTATGGGCATTATTTTTCTTTTTATTTTAGTATTATAATTTCTAAATTCAGATAGAATTATAACCTCTGTCTCATCCTTTGTGGGCAAATGACATTTGGAGGATGGCTAAAATCCGGGTGGGGGAATGCCACTAATTCCACTAATCTTTCATTTTCTCTGACTAAAAGCTAGATGAAAACTGATATTAACGTCAATCCCAGTTGTCTGACAAATTTGTTACTTGTAATTGACCATAAAACTGATTTATGATCATAAATAATGAGGTGGCCTTAGAAACATGAGCCATTGGATTCTATTTAAATATGCAGTCTGAACTACATTGCTTACACTCTCTTTTTTGTCCCATGGAGGCATAATCTACCATATAGCCTCTATTTCTCCATGAACATATTGATCCATTCATACAAAATGTATAGGGTTAAAATAAGATTTTATTTTCACATTAAGTGAGGGCATCTCGGCATATTCTTCCACATTCAAGAATTTTGTTTTTTTTAATAATGATTTTTATTTTTTCCATTATAGCTGATTTGCAGTGTGATGGCAATTTTCTACTGCACAGCAAGGTGACCTAGTCACACATACATGTATACATTCTTTTTTCTCACATTATCATGCTCCATCACAAGTGACCAGACATAGTTCCCAGTGCTGTACAGCAGGATCCCATTGCTTATCCATTCCAAAGGCAATAGTTTCCATCTGTTAACCCCAAATTCCCAGTCCCTCACCCTCCCTCTTGACCACCACAAGTCTGTTCTCCATGTCCATGATTTTATCTGTAGAAAGGTTCATTTGTGCCATATATTAGATTACAGATATAAGTGAAATCATACTGTATTTCTCTTTTTCTTTCTGACTTACTTCACTTAGTATGAGAGTCTCTAGCTCCATCCATGTTACAAATGGCATTACATTCAAGAATTTCTTACGTTTCTGCTGACATTTCTCTGTAGACTCAAATGGAATTAGATAAGTGATTTGAATGCCACTAGGGATATTAAGCATATTTATTTGTGAAAGATGCTTATCTGCAATATCTTAAATGAGTTAAAATGAATTTTTAACCTTAAAATGAAATTTTTCCAATTGGTAAATTAAAATTCACCCCATTTTATTAATGTTCAGTTTCCTGAGTTTTGGCAAATACAGTCATGTATCACAATTAAGATACAGAACAGTTCCATCACCTCAAAAAATCCCCTGGGTTTCATGGCAGTTTCAGCCCTTTTCCTAAAACTCTGGAAATAACCAATTTGATTCATGTTTATATAGTTTTGCCTTTTCTAGAAGGTCATATAAATAGAATCATAGAGTATATAACCTTTTGAGTTTGGCTTCTTTGTACTTAACACAATGCACTAGAGATTCATTTAGGTTATCAAACATTAATCAATAGTTTGTTCCTTTTTTTTGTTCAGATTAAGTATTCCATTGTAAAACACACTACAGTTTGTTTATCCATCCTTCCAAAAGGACATTTGGCTTGTGTAAAGTTATCGGCGATTATAAATACTCCCGCAGTAAATATCATCCTGAAGTCGTGTTTTTTTTTTTTTTTTTTTTTTTTTTTTGGTCTTTTTCGGGCCACACCCACGACATATGGAGATTTCCAGGCTAGGGTTCTCATTGGAGCTACAGCTGCTGGCCTATACCACAGCCACAGCAATGCCAGATCCTTAACCTGCTGAGCAAGTCCAGGGATCGAACCCACAACCTCATGGTTCCTAGTTGGATTAGTTTCTGCTGCACCACGACGGGAACTCCATGAAGTCTTTAATGTTCAACACGTATTAGAAAACTAGAGTCTCAAAAAAAAAAAAAAAAAAAAAGAGTTCCTTCAATATCTATTTTCTTGATTTCTAAAGCAGTCCCCTAAAAGTGTTAGAAATGAATACTGGTCCTGAATAAGTTAAAAATTAACTTCAAATGTGTTTCTCCAACTTTATGAACAAGTCAGTGAGAATGCTTATCATTAAAGCTTAAGGCTTATATTCAGTCTAATAATATACCACTCTGATTCTTCTTGACATCATCAAAGAATCTTCAAAATTAGTACATATATTTATAAAACTCACTCTGAGATACTGGGGAAATGACTTACATGTGGCAGTCATGCAATACTCAATTCAAATAGAGCTAGATTTTTGTAACCACTTTTCTCCATATGGTCTCTGATTTCTCTGAGTTAGGTGTTTTCTCTGTCAGGATTAGGATAGTTAATAGAAGAAATATGGGCAGGCTCTGAAGATTCAGGGTTTTTGGGGTTTTTTGTTTTTTTTTTTTTTTTTTTTTTTGTCTTTCTTTCTTTTCTAGGGCCATGCTTGCCCCATATGGAGGTTCCCAGGCTAGGGGTCTAATTGGAGCTGTAGCCGCCAGCCTACACCAGAGCCACAACAATGCCAGATTCAAGCCGCATCTGTGACCTACATCACAGATCAGGGCAACGCCGGATCCTCAACCCACTGAGCAAGGCCAGGGATTGAACCCACAACCTGTGGTTCCTAGTTGGATTTGTTAACCACTGAGCCACGGCGGGAACTCCAGATTCAGTTTTAATAAAAGATATTTTTTAAAACTTCGCCTTCAGAGATTATTAAAGATGATTGTTACATGTAGAAAACAAGCAAAATGATATATCTTGAATGCTTTTCTACATTATGAAAGGATCCTAAAAATGATTGCTTTCTTTCCTGTAACAGCTTGGTCATGTTTTTGTCTGTTAGCCTTTCATTCTTTTTGTCTAAAAGTTTATGGTGCTTCATGGAACACATACCATACCAGGCCTCAGTTGACTCAGGATGTGCTCTTCAGTGTTTTGCAATTAAGACATAAATACAAGAAAGATGTAAATTACTTTACAGAAAACACAATGTCAGTGGATGAACATTTACTAAATACACATAAAAGACTGAAGTTCAAAGAAAATTACCATTTTCTGGGACAATGTCACAGGAAGTTCATCTATAGACAGTAAAAATGTGTGTTTCTACTTTTTTTTTTCCTGAAAAAGGTGATAAATTAATGAAAGCATCAGGGATTGTTCAAGTGAAGGAAAGCAAAGCACTTGGGCAGGGTGATGTTTGAGGTATAAGTTATTTAGGTAAAGCCAAAGGGATATGCAGAAGGTTACCCTTTGATTCCATGCTTCTCACACCAGGAATATAGCAGGCTGTAGAGGACAGCACCTGTGAGCCTTCAGTTCCAAAATGCAAAAATCACTAATTAAGGACAGCATTAGAAATTATATTCTTGGTTTGTTTCAAGTATGCCCATGAAGAAAGTGGATGTATTTCTTACTAAAGATTTAAATAACACACACTGAATTTAACAAGAGGTGCAGACTGTGGAGAAGATGGCTGTATATCTTGAAGAGAGTGTGTCCTTGTACATTACCAGTGAATTAACTCAGGAATGACAGCCACAGTGTACAACAGTCTCTGAATGTGTGATGATAATATAAATGGAATGAAGTACTTGGTGTAAATGATAGTAGGATGGATTACTTGGCAGCTCTGACTTGGAACCAGTCAAATAAAATTGATCTATTCTTCTGGTATCCTAAAAATTTCTCATGTGCTAAATCAATGAATATTTTCCCATGTCCTGTAAGTTAGATATTTTCTCCACTACCCAAAGTAAACATACATGATAGCTAATGAAATTCTTAAACTTATTATTTTTACTGCTTATCTCCTTGAAAGGAGACCTGAACCTTTTTTTTTTTTTTTCCTTTTTAAGGCTGTCTGCAGCATATGAAAGTTCCCAGGTTGGGATTTGAATCGGAGCTGCCTCCACAACCTACACCACAGCTCATGGCATCGCCAGATTCTTAACCCACTGAGCAAAGCTAGGGATCGAACCCACATCCTCATGGATACTAGTCAGATTCATAACCTGCTGAGTGAGCCACAATAGGAACTCCCTGAATCTACTTTTTGAATGAGTTTATGAAGGGGAAAAAAATCCGTGTACAGTTACAAGGAATGTAATGATTTAAATGAATTGAGATTTCTTTTTTGGTATTTTATGTACAACTTCATCTGTTTGTACTTTCCTTGTCTGTTATTTTTTTTTAAGACTTTATATTTTTAGAGCCCTTTTAAATTCACAGCAGAATTAAGGAGAAAGTACAGATATTTCCCATAGACCTCCAGTCCCCACAAATGCCTAGTCTTCCTCATTATCAACATCCACCATCATAGGAATACATTTGTTAAAAATGATGAACACATAATTTACCCATAGTTCATAGTTTGCGATTCTATTTTTTAATCATAGAATTGCTTTTATTTTTCTCTTCAGAATGAAAATCAATTCTGTATAAAAATCTACATAATATTAGTAAAATGCACTGGTATGATATTCTCATAAATTGGCTTATTTTAACTAGACTATTATACTGATTTTAAAAGTTTATACTAAAAATAAGAAAAATAAAATCTGACTCTTTAGAACTTTATTAAAATAGTGACAAATGAGATATCTAAGCATTTTTTCTTTTCAGACTTAGATATGCAGCTAACATCACTTGAAGCCTATTTTCACTTCTAGATATAATTCACTAAACTCCATTTAAGCTAATTATCTATGACCAGTAAGTTTTAGCAGCAAGTCCTTATAATTCCATAAAATATTAGATGGGCTTTGTTTTTCATTTTCTTCAGGAATACTCCATCTGTTGATTTGCAGCAGAGCTAAAGAGTAGGGGGAAATTACTCAAATTATTTATCATTGAGGGTAAAGTATGGAATCAGCCAGAACAAATGAGATTTCAAAAGTTGTCCCCCCCCCCCTTTTTTTTTTTTTTTTTTTTTTTTTTTTTTTTTTTTTTGCATCACAGTGCATTGCTTCTTTGAAAACTCTTAACTTTTTGGAACTAAGCTGCAACAGGCAGGTGGAACATTCCTGACATTAATGTGGTTGTTGAATATTTGGTCAACAAGTCTTTTTCTTTTATACAGTATATGCTTGATTGCATTGGAAAAAAATTCATTAACATGAAAGTATATTAGAACATAGAAAGGATATGTATTTTTCTTATTTCTTTTGCTAATAGAACCCATTCTAGTCCTTGAGTTAGCTAAATTTATAACCATGTTTATAAGAACTTGTAAAAAGGGAATGTTTGAAATCCCTGCTCTCATTCGCATCAGGTCATCATTTTGCAGTTCACATACTGCATTCATTTGAAATGTACGTCTTCCAAGGTTAAACTACAGTAGGTGTAACCCTTAGGTTATTAATGAGATTATTAGCTTGTGCTCTGGGCAGTGACAGTGGACTTTCTGTCACTGTATCACTGTGCCTTCATCTCACCATAAACCGTCATTTGAATTCTAAGTTCGCTCAAATAAACAAGAATTCAAAAATTGGTATTGAAAAAGTCTTCAAAGATGGTTAAAAATAGACTTTTGAAAAATCTTAGGAGAGATTTTTCTTTCATCTCTGAACTTCCTAGACTCTCAGATATTTAGTTGAAATTTGAAAATCTTTAAGTTTTTCAGAATGTCTTCTTGTAGTAGGCATAAAGAAAAGCCCTTAAAATTGCTTTCATATTAACTAGCAAGGAGAAATAAAAATGAAAACAATATTTCCGTCTTGATGGCTCATATACCAAAGGCCTCTTGCTCCCTCTACAGAAGGTGCTTTAAAATTGCAGTCACAAAGATTAAAAAAAAATTTTGGTTAATGAAACATTAACCTTGAGGTTCATGATTCACAAAAAACTTTGGATTTATATATACCTCCAGTGTCTGACTTGTTGGTTGTCCTGAAGCTGGTCTGGGTAGATTTGTCTTTCCACTTTGATATTTTTCACTGGTGTCAGCAAGGGTTAGGATAAACTGCTTTAGCAACAACTGTTAAAACTGGAAAAAGTATGTTTTTGTTGGCTTGCTTATTGGCCATGTTTGTTTACCCACATGGATGAGTAAAATCCCTGAAGATTTCTTTTGATATCAGGTGATTATTTTACACATTTTCATTCTGTTTTACTTAACCAAGGAATTTAAGTCGTAAAAATAATATGTTACATATTAAATAACTTAATAAATTCTCTTATTATCTCCTTCTAATTGTTCCAGTCTTTTTTAGATCTTAGTTGTTTGGGGGAAAAAAATTAACAATCTGAATTGTAACTAACAGAGAAAAGAACTGTTTCATTTAGTTAAACTGGATTTTTTTTTTTTTTTCAATGATAAGCAATATTCATGAGACAAAGTTGACCTGTTTTGTTTTGTTTTTTTATGGCCGAACCTGTGGCATACGGAGGTTCTCAGGCTAGGAGTCGAATCAGAGCTACAGCTGCTGGCCTACACCACAGCCACAGCAATGCCGGATCCGAACCGGGTCTGCGACCTGCACCACAGCTCATGGCAATGCCGGATCCTTAGCCCACTGAGTGAGGCCAGCAATCTAACCCACAGCCTCATGGTTCCTAGTTGGATTCATTTCTGCTGTGCCATGACAGAACTCCTGACCTTGCTATAAATACTTCATTATGTATAAAATCATCCATATGTATGTGTGTACCTGTATCATCTTAATTTACCAATTTAAATTAATTTGAAACAAAATGTTAGTATTTTAATAGTTTTGATAAATAACTTTATGGATTCTCTTACAACTCCACGACCTTTTTATTTCATTTGACAGGTTAATAGTTTCTCTTATTGTGACATTTTATAAAATCTTTTATTCTACCAATAGAGTCTTAACAAGAGTTTGAAAATCTTTCATTTATATACAGTATAAGAACAGCTTTTCTGATGGTACCTTAATGACTGAAAAATATAAGTGAATTTGAATATGTCACATTAGACTTGTCTGTTTTAAATTATGCTAAAACTAGACTGGATTTTTTCCCCCCTCTGGTAGGTGTACTGGTCCATTAGCAAATTCCCTTTCAGAGAAAAGAGATCCAGTAGAGGAAGATGATGATGAATACAAGATTCCTTCATCCCATCCTGTTTCCCTGAATTCACAACCATCTCATTGTCATAATGTAAAACCTCCTCCTAGGTAAGAATATGGGCCACTTTTTATCACCTCACATCTGCATAAGCATTATCATTTGTGATATTTGTTTTGAAGCAGCTGAATCACAACTGTTTAGTTAAAAATCCTTGATTTCTTGCTTAAAGCCTCTTCTACCTATAATACTATTTTCTTCACTGTTTTTAGAGACAATAAAAAAGATGCAATTTCCATTCATTAGGAAGTCCTTTGACTAAATTAGTTGACTAGTAAGTCTGGTGGAATAAGTTGCTGCGTCCTTACCCCCCCAAAAAACTTATACTCTAATGAAACTTTGTGGTAAGTTACATGTAGTAGTGATTAATTCATGAATTTTAAATCAGCTATTTTCAGTGCATTTTTATCAGTTCTAAGCACGTATTTCATAAAGAAAATTTAGTGTTTAGACACTAGGGTATTATGCCAACCTTCCTTAGAATTTTTCTCCATGATGTAAAGACTAGTATAATTTATATTCATTTTCTTTCTTGGTGTGCTACTTTTAGTCAGATCTTAAAGAATTTTTAAAAATTGTTTCCCTTGGAGTTCCCATTGTGGCACAGCGGAAATCAGTCCAACTAGGAACCATGAAGTTTCAGGATCAATCCCTGGCCTTATACAGTAGGTTAAGGATCCAGCATTGCTATGAGCTGTGGTGTAGGTTGCAGATGTGTCTTGGATCCTCCCTTGCTGTGACTGTGGTGAAGGCCAGCAGCCGCAGCTCTGATTTGACTCCTAGCCTGGGGACCTCCATATGCCACGAGTGTGGCCTTAAAAAAAAAAAAAATTGTTTACCTTAACAATTTTTTGTCAGATACTGTTTTACTTTTCCTTGGATCAAACAAGAATGTGAGAAATAGTGTGTTGTTTTCTTCTTGACAGTTGTTTATTCTCAGTATTTGGAAACAACCTTAGGTCTTTGAAGTGGCATCGCCATTGAGGTATATAAGACAATAAAAATAGGCAATCCATATTGAAATACTAGCTTGCCTTTAAGTAGAAGGCTGATTCGGCATTTACATAATTGAATTAGTAAATCATGATCTAATATTTTTATCTAATTGACATATGAAGTAGGTCAAATCTCAGTTTCAAACTTGTTTTCTGAGCTCCAGTTTTCTTTGTATAATCAAATCCCTGGAGCTATGTCTGGCACGTAGAAGAGGGCTCAGCTACTGCTGGTGGCCCAGCCTTCTTGCTTTCCACTGTCTCTTTATTGACTCAGGGATAGGAGAGCTGTTGAACACTTTAATCATCTATGTCATCTTTACTCAGCGTGCCATCTTCTTTTGAGGTCAAGTCAATCAACAGAAAGCATTTTATGAGTCGAGCATTTCTTTCTTTTCAGATGAAAAATCTAAAAAAATGCTGTCATGCCTTTCTTTGAGTATAGCAATGCATACTTGGAAAAGAGAAGCAAATCTTCATTTTAACCAGAGGTCTGCTTTAATGAGTTACATAGTTAGAATTATCAACACTCTGCAGAACTATTAACACTTTGCCATCCAGAGCTATTTCAAAGCAAGAACCAAAGCTTTCTTAGTGATTGCTGGTCTTGTAAGATATTTGCTGGTAAAACAGTATCATTGAGAGGACAGAGAAATAACTGAGTGATATGAATTTATTATGTAAGATAAACCAAATGTCTATTACTCTTATTAGAGAAAAGTTATTCCTTTACATCAAATATAAATTATTAAAATGTTCAGTTCCCTTGGCCCTTACAAATGTATAGCAATTTTTAAAAATTGAAACAAGATGAGCTTCTTTGGTCTCCTTGGGATCTCATTTTTTTTCATCGCTGGAGAAGTAAGGGGTATAATTTTAACACTTTAAATTTTAATTGTCACATCATATTGGATGAGACTTTGGTGGCAGGCCTCCCAAATCCTGAAAATAAATTTGATTTATGACCACCATTACCATCTTTCCACTGTTACAGAGAAGTAATAAATGTTGATAATCCCTAAACTTAATTGGAGTGAATTTTTTTATCTGGTTAGTTCTTGAAAGCTGGTGGATGAAATATCTTCCTAGGTCCTCTACAAAGCACTTTAAACTTAGACACATCTTTTCCCTCTCTGTCTCCCCCCAACCCCGGAACATCAGGAAAAGTAAATTGTCAGTATATGGAAAAAGTTAAACTGTGGATGAATAATTCAGTTTCAGTAAAAATCCATCATTATTATGAAAATTCAATACATGATAACTATTTTTAAATGAACCATCTCTGGCCCCTTAAAGAGACATGGCCACCAGGGAGAATGAAAATGAATTTCAGATGAAGCACTTTGCAATAACTATTCAAATATCCACTATCTCTTCTATTATGTATGTATTTTTACTTTGTCCCAAAAACTCAGAGTAAATCAGAGAAAAGTAAAATATAAACTCTGCTTTCTCTAGCTCATTGTGAGCAGAATAGCTTGGTGAGCAGATGGTCCGTTGCTGCACAGCTGTCTTCTGAAGGCAAAATCTGTATCCGTGTATTCATTTTCTTCCCTTCCTGTTGCTGTCTTCCTGTGCCCCAGTTTTATCCATTGTGCTCATAGTATGATTCCAAAACATTAATACCAATAGCAAAAACACTTGTTTGGTAAATATTACCCTTTTACAGGCATGCAGATTAAAATATTTGTTGTGTACCCAAGGCCTTTGCTACAGTTGTTTTCTTTTTTTTTTTTTTTTTTTTAACTTTATGGCCACACGTGAGGAATATGGAAGGTCCTGGGCCAGGGATTGAATCTGAGCACATATGTGACCTATGCTTGCAGCCCTGTCCTTTATCCCACTACATCAGGCAAGGGTTTGAACTAGGCCTCCACAGTGACCTGAACCACTACAGTTGGATTCTTAACCTCCTGCACCACAGTGGGAACGCCTACGGTCATTGCTCCATAGCTAGACGTCTGAAGTGCCAGAGTTTTGTTCATGGCAGTGGTGAAATAATACACCAGACTCTAGGATTTTGGGATATGCCTATCTGAATTTTAATGGGCTTTGTGAATGTTTAATAATTCTCCTTCTTTAATGGGCTCTAGTTTATTATAAGGAAAACTTAAATTACGGAAATAAAAATATGCTGTTAAATACCATTGGCCATAAGGAAGTCATTGGGACTTTTTTTTTTTTTTTGTCTTACTAACTTTTTTCTTCAAAAACTTGGTAAGGTGGTATTGAAATTTTCCAAAATGATCTGTTAATTCCATAGGTGTGTTGAGGGTATCAACAATGTTGTGGCCCTTGTAATTCTTGGTTTCACTTAAAAAAAAAAAAAAAAAAGACTGTCCTCCATGGGATATTTACTTCTGCCTTGTTAAGGTATTTGAGTAAGAGTATATAAATAATATTATTTATACTTTTGCCAGAAAAGTAAATTTATATTTATTTTCCAACTTTATTATAGGAGCAGGGTGGCTATTTACCATTATTCCCCCCCAAATGACTTTTAAATGGAAAGTAATGTCCTCATGATGTTTGTCCTTTGATTTCTGCTCTAGGTCTTGTGATAATGGTCATTGTCTATTGAATGGAACACATGGTACATCTTCAGAGATGAAGAAATCAAACCTCCCTGAGTTAGGCATATATTTAAAGGGTAGGTACATAAAACATATTGTCTTTATATTCTCTATCAAAATGGTCAGAATTTAAAGGCAAAATTCCTGCCACTGTTTTACCAAAAATACATTAAGATTTTGTGTTATCCTCTAGGAGATGTTTTTGATTCAGCCTCTGATCCTGTGCCATCACCACCTGCCAGGCCTCCAACTCGGGACAATCCCAAGCATGGTGCTTCACTCAACAGGACGCCCTCTGATTATGACCTTCTCATCCCTCCATTAGGTTGAAACCTTTAAAACAATTCAAAAAAGCCACCCTGCCACCTCTTTCAATTAATATCTGAATTACCAGGATTCATAGTTCAGTGTTACGCAGACTCTCCAGGTTATGAATTTGTCTTAATCAGGTTGGATTCTCCAGATGATAGTGGCTCTTAGGTTCACGTGACCATTATCCCATTAAATGACTGAAGGAGTAGTGTACATAGTGGGCATCAATCAGGCTTTTATCAAGTTGTCTTTTCCTGTACTATGAGGTTATGGTTCATTCTCCTAGGGCTTGTATTCTAGTAGATATGGAATATTTGCCTGAGATTTTAAGTACAGTTCTTTAAAAAAAAAAAAAAAAACCTATTGGAATATAAATGCTTTACAGTGTTGTCTTAGCTTCAGGTGTACAGCAAAGTTATTCAGTTATGTATATACATATATCCACTCTTTTTCAGACTTTTTTTTCCCATATAGGTTACTACAGAATATTGGGTAGAGTTCCCTGTGCTGTAGTACAATTCTTAATGAATGTGTATTTACTTTTTCTTTTAGTATGAAATGACCCAGTTCCACTTAGCTAATTCCATTTTGGAAACTTACATATTTTACTCTAGAGAGCTGAGAATAAATTGTGTCCTGTACTCATTATAACTAGAACACATTCAAAGCAGCTCAGTTTCTCTGTTTCAGATTTTACTATAAAGTACACTAATGTGTGTGTATGTACACAGGTGAAGGTACACATAGGTGTGTATGTAAAAGTTGGCTGGTGCAGAAGTCTATTAATTCTAGGTAGGAGGCTACTCATCCTATTTTTAGAGGAAGACAGTTGAAACCCTTACACAAGTTAAGGTTTCATAATGAGTCACCATAATGTATGATGAAGGTTCACTTGTAATCTTATCTGAATTGATTATCAGGCTACTAGAAATGAACTTTTCCATTTTTTCCCCCAAAACACCATCAACAGTGTTTCCAGTTATAATTGAATGTCTTTTGCTCCTGTTCTTTCTGTTGTTCAGTGGTTTATTCCTACCTACATTGATTACTAGAGCTCCCCCAACTTCCTTCTTTGCCTACTGTCTTTTTCTCCCCTTTCACTTCTTCCTGTATGTTGACCTATCAACTTTGTCTTCATGACCTAGATCAGCATTATCCAAAAGAACTTTATGTGGTGACATAAAGGATTTATACCTGCAACTGTAGAGCTGAATTTGAGTTTATTTATATTTAAATGGCTGTATGTGGATAGTGACTACCATATTGAACAATGCAGATAAATGTTCCAACCCCTCTTTTTAACTCAACCTTCCTTTGGCTTTTCTTGTACATCTCATGTTTTATTTATACTATTCACTCTGCCTGGAAGACACCATCCTTGCATTTGATGAGCAAATGTTTTTAAGCCCCTGATATCCCAGGCCTTCCTGTTCTTGGTAACACCTTGCTGAATGCCACTCTCTGCATTTCTCTTCCCTCTTAGAAGGCATCTCTCTCTCTCTCTCTCTCCCTCTCTCTCTCTCTCTCTCTCTCTCTCTCTCTCTCTCTCTCTCTGTCAGACCTATAGGATTTTCACCTATGAATATTTGTGAACTTTCCTTAGATCTCCTTGTGGAATCCAAGCCCCATGGGTTAAGACCTTATGACTCTGATCTTCACATTACCCATGTGCCTAGCACGGTGCCTGACATTTTAGAGGTTGATAAAGGATTTGACTGAATAAGATAATGTAGCAGATAACCGAAGGTTGGAATGATAGCAAAGTGCTCTCTCTCCTCTCCCTTCATATATTTTACGTTAGAAAAATATTTATGATCATTAGAGAAAATATTTTGAATATTTTTTGCAAGACAAGCTGGATGAGTGGTAAAACCATTTTTATTTAAATATACCTTTATATTTCAGCCAATATATTTTAATCCACGTGAATTTTTATTACTGGAATATATGTAGGTACTTACACCTTTTTTCATTCACAGAGTATTTGAAATCGCTTACAAAAATACAGGCACAGCAATTTTATTTTTCAAAGAATCAAGATAAGGGAAAATAGGAGTTGAACAGTAAGATGTGGCAGGGGAAAAATAAGTAGACATTAAAGCATGCTGCATTATTCCACAGTTACTAAAGCTGGGAACTATGCAAATATAAGTAACTCGCTTAGGGACCCCCTATTTAACTGTTTCTCTTTAAATGTGTCTGATAAGTATAAAAATCATATTCCTCTACTGCAGGTGCATTTTCTGTATATTTTGACAATGAAATATATGGAGCATTAGTTTGAGTGAATTAAAGTCCAGCGGAGCAAACCTTAAAGGATAATCTATTTTGTGACATTAAATTTTTGTGCATAGTGTAACCTTCTAATTAGAGGCCATGAATTCTTATTGTTACACAAAAATTCTCTTTTGATGATGTGACTTGTAATATTTAGTTCATACTTGCAATGTCTTAATATTATAAAGGTCACAAGTGAATAATAAACTGTTTCAAGACCTGAAATGCTGCTTTTTAATAGAGAGGCCTGAGAGAAGGTCTGCGTGCACACGTGTGTGTGTGTCTGTGCTTCTCTCTAAACACCCGCCACAAAATAATCAGCTCCCATTGTTAGAGTCAGTGAACAGCTAGATAAACCCTGCAGGTGAAGTTCTTTATAAGTAGCAAGAGAAAATCATTACTTTTGCCTGATACTGTGTTTTGATTAATGAAGTTCCACTGTTGATATTGACCTTTCTTTAAATGCAGATGAAGATGCTTTTGATGCCCTCCCCCCATCCCTCCCACCTCCCCCACCTCCCGCAAGGCATAGCCTCATCGAACATTCAAAACCTCCTGGCTCCAGTAGTCGACCATCCTCAGGACAAGATCTTTTCCTCCTTCCATCAGGTAGGAAGGAAAAGCCAAGCAAAACTTTGCACTTGAAGTAAAAATATTTCTAAGATCAGACAGTCAAATAAGCATTAGTAATTCATTGGTTTCTAGCTCCCAAGCAGAAAAATCTCGGGGTGGGGAAAATAGCAGTTGGGTGGGTTTATCTGACAACTGTTGGTTTAATTCCAAAAAGACAACAAAAACAGCAAAAGCAGAGAGAAAAACCATATGATATCATTTATATCAGGAATCTAATAGGTGGCACAAATGAACCTTATTACCACAGAAAAGAAAGTCATGGACTTGGAGAATAGACTTGTGGTTGCCAAGGGGGAGGGAGAGGGATGGATTGGGACCTTGGGGTTAATAGATACAGACTATTGCCTTTGGAATGGATTAGCAATGAGATGCTGCTGTGTAGCACTGGGAACTATGTCTAGTCACTTATAATGGAGCATGACAATGTGAGAAAAAAGAATGTATACAAGAATGTATACCTGTATGTGTAACTGGGTCACCATACTGTACAGTAGAAAAAAAAAAAATGTATTGGGAAAATTAAAAAAAAAAAAAAAAAACAGCAAAAGCAAGAAGGAATTGTAGAATTTAAAAATGGTGCTGTAGAGATGATCCGGTCCAGATAATCCCTGTATATGCTACAGAAGGTGTCCCTGAGGACCAGAAGGGCCCCTGTGTCTGGGTTAAAAGTCATGGGGACAAATGTAGACTCTTTCTCCTGATTCTGACTGCAATAATTTTTTTCTAATGATATGTTTAAAATTTTTCATGTAATATGCTTTAGGGTCATAATTTTATTCAAAAACATAATATTTGGGTAAATTATAACATTAATAGATATGTTTGAAATACCTGCATTTTTTTGCTTTGTTACTGTTTTTGTTTTTAATGTCTCAGTGTATCTACTAAAATT
Organism: Sus scrofa; assembly: GCF_054392235.1. NCBI lineage: Eukaryota > Metazoa > Chordata > Mammalia > Artiodactyla > Suidae > Sus > Sus scrofa. Next base: position 168,405,813 of record NC_139395.1, read on the forward strand.
ATTGGTCTTCAAGGAAAAATTCAATACATGGCTTTTTTTTTTAACTTGAGTAGAAATAAAAATAGATTTAATAAACCATCCATTCCACTCATCAGAATTGTCAGGAAAAAAAATTCAGTTACGTTGAATCTGCTAATATTAATCTCTTCCATCCAGTTAGTCCTATTGGTGATACTGTGATCTATATTCTGAAACATTTGCCTCCTCAGTTTGGTTTAGTTAAACATAAAGATTTTCTTTTTTAACAGCTGCTTTACATTTGTGTGTTAAGTCATTGAAACCCTTTTAATAGTGCTCAGTTTGTCCTTTGGCCACCTACATACTTCATGGAGAACTTGGGAATCTTAACCAGTATCATTCATCTTTAATGTTCATTTTTCTCAGGTTTCCCCCATCCCCATTGGCTCAATAATTTAGAAGTTAGAGACAATTTGTGGATATAACACACAAACTATTAGATATATAACTTGGAATATATAGCTTTAGTTTCTGAAAGTAGTTTGTTTTCATGGAATAATTTTAAATTAATTTTTTATCTGTAAATTTGGATTGAATTTTCCTCTATGTCACCCACTCTGTGAGATGCCTCCCTGCCCTCATGGAGCACATTATTTCACTGAATGCTGCCAGTCAAAGAGCAAGGTTGATAACCCTGCTAATCCATGCAGAAAGCATGAGTTACTCTTAGGCTCTTATTCATATTAACTATCTAAAACCACCACCATTTTGCTATATTTTTCATTTGCACTTACTCAAATATTTGTTTTACACATGGGCTTTAATTAACATGTTTAAAAAAAAATGAATACAGCTAAATCTTGATTAACTTAACCTTTCCCCAGGCAAACTTCTGGATAGTTTCTGGTCTGATTTTTAAGTACCTATCAGCATTTATATATGTAATTTAAACTCCATTAAATGAAAGCTCAATGTAGTGCCTTCTTTTAAAATTAAGTCAATCTTTCCAGGAGCTAGAACATTTTATACAAATATACACAATTATCTGTTTTTTTCAAAAGAATTGTTCTTTATCGTAATTTTATTGTTTATTGTACTTTATGTAAAAAAATCTTCAAAAAATTTTTTTCTCAAGATTAAGTGCAAAAAAATTACCTCCAAATAAAAAAGGCCCCCTTTTGATTAGATAGAATGAAAGTTGTATAAACTATTTTATTTCATATATTGCTTTGTGTGGCTACCAGAGAGGCTCAGTAGCAGTTATCCTTAACTTAGGCTGCGAGGCTAACTTTGGACCAGAGCACAGCTATTTGAACCTATTGACTTGACCTCCTTTAATAAACACATAGAAGTATTTTAATTCCATTGCAGATAATCCCTTGATAACAAATACTTCTAAGAAAAAAAAAATGGCAACATTTTCCTCCTTTCCAGTCTCATACCATTAACAGGCTAAATTTCTAATCTTTTGCTAGATCCTTTATGAGAACCATTGAGACAGCTATTTTTATTCAATTTTAAACCATGTATATAAGACCTTTTCTTTTTCAAAAGAAATACTTAAATTATTCTTAACATAATACCATAGAACATGAAGGTTTCTTTCAGCCTATATGTAAGCTTGACTATATCATTTTGCAAAGTATTTAATACATTACCTTGTCTAAAGAAGTATCACAGAAAATCCACAAAAGCAGTTCTTCACCCTGAATTGAACTTCATAAAAGAATATTCTATAAATGCTAAACAAAAGTTTAACTCAATAGTTGTAGAGCTATGCAAGTTAAACAAAGGGGATTGCTAAATTTAAATGGAGCATTTTACTGCTGTCATTTTCACTATAGTTTACTCTTAAAATTGTAGTAGTATAATGAAGGATAAGCCTTTTCTGGCATTATTGAGATTTGGTTTCCTTGAGGAAATTATCCCTAATTAAAGACAAAGGTTGGATATCTTCATGATGTTATATTAAATATCTACTCAGACCTACCTCTTAATTCCAGCCTTCAGTGTCCTGCACACTAAATCAGGTCTATCCTTCTGGCCTTACAGTTCAGTGTCTGCTCTATAGTAGTGATTTTCAAACTACAGGGTCCTGTGTTTCTGCAAAGGAGCCTTATGACTCTCATAAGATCAAAAGTGTTGTGGGGAGTAAAGCAAGGGCACAGCTCTGAAGCTGCTTTTATCTGTTTTCTATTTTAGGCCTTCATGCAAGATTTCTTTTGGCAAAATAGTAATGCCCACTGCTGTTCATGAGCCATCTACTCTGGACAGACCATCTTATCTTAACAAAACCTGAGGAGCCCTCCAAAAAGGGCTGTCTTCAAACCCAGGGCTACTACTTGCATATATGTGCTTTTGCCTGAATTACAAAAAGGCATTTCTTTTGTGCCCTTGGGCTGAAATAGGGTCGTCCCCCTGCCCCCCACCCCGCCTCCACTTTGTGCCAGGGCCAGAGCTCCAGGAACAAAGGCAAGGCTGTATTTAAGCCTCCTCATCTCCCTTACTGCATTTCTCTGTGCAGTGTACAAAATACATGACATATTTGGCAGCACTTCCTGAACCTTTCCTTCACTATATTTCTAACCCAGAATCTCTTCTGAAGTCTCCTCCAATCTAAAAGTCACAATTCAACTCTGACAGCTAGCCAAATTGACTTTTTAGAGACAAAGGAAAGTTCTCCACTGGGATCCACACATGCAATTGCATAAGTAAAATACAAAGAACACCCGGATAGTTAGCAACAATTACTGTAAAGGATTTAGGAGTTTGACTGTAACCTTTATGAAGCACGCTCATGCCATTTGAGGGTTGCATTCAGAGTTCAAATCAGAGACAGAATGAGGTCCTCCCCAGTGCTCAGCCAGCGTGGATACCACTGTGTCCAGGTGCTGAAGGATTGATGAGGTAGAGCTTTGCTTCTCAAATTGTGGTCCTTAACAGCATTAGCATCTCTTAGAAATATGTTAAAAATGCCAGTTCTTAAGACCCACCTGGGACTGACTAAATCAGAAACTCTGGGGGTAGGACCCAGCAATCTGTTTTTTCACAAGCCTGTAGGGTGATGCTGATGCATGCAAAGTTGGAGAAACCAGGGGCTAGGCTATTTCTGGAAGAGTGCAACCAGGATGGTAAAGAGAAGTAAAACCACACCATGTAAACTATGGTAGATTAAAGGAACTGTGCATGTTTAACCAAGAGAAGAGATGATCTTAAGTATGTATGAGAGTTGCCTTCATCCACAGTATTTGTGAAAGAATGGCTAGATTTCTTCCTTGTGCTCCCAGACAATAGAAGACCAACCAATGAGAAGAATTAGTGAGAGTTAAAATTTCATTCCTCGTAAGAAGCTTCCTAAATTATTAATAATTCTTGTATCTCAGAAGGGTAGTGAGTTCTCCAAAGCTGGAGGACTTAATCAGTGGCTGGATCCCTACATATGGGGGGTTTATGAATGTCAGTTAGAAGAATGAGGGCAGCCAGAAAAGGAGAAATTTTGTTTCCCCTAAATAGCTTTTCAAATCCTTTTTGAGCAATTAGATCTAGCATTGATATTCTTTTTAATTTTCAGAATAACTGATAAATCTTTCAGATGGCTTTTGGACAGCCCCAGAGGAAATATGTCATTGTTCTAACTATTCAATTATTTTGCCTGTTTTCCTACACTTCAGTAAAAAATTGGAAGTGTTTCAGATAGTGGAGGGTCGGGGTGGGGGAGGAATATTCCCTAATGCTTCCTCTAAGAGATAATCACTTGACAGGTTTCTTTCTTACATGGAATAATTTTGATTGATATGTATTTCTCCACCTCCTTTATAGTTAGCAAACCCTTTCCTCCCAACCTTTCCTTAGTTTTTAATAATCTCTTAAAATAAGAATTAAAATTTTTTCAATTTAGCATTACCATACTGTAAATCACAGTCAGTGGTACTTTGCTTTTTATTTTTTTTTATTTTTTGCTTTTCAGAGCTGCACCATGGCATAGAGAGGTTTCCAGGCTAGGGGTCGAATCAGAGCTGGAGCTGTCAGCCTACACCACAGCCACAGCAATTCCAGATTCAAGCCGTGTCTGTGACCTTCACCACAGCTCACGGCAATGTCAGATCCTTAACCCACTGAGCAAGGCCAGGGATCAAACCTGCGTTCTCATGGATGCTAGTCAGATTGTTTCCACTGAGCCATGATGGGAACTCCAGTACTTTGCTTTTTAGAGTAGACTAATCCCATAATGTTCATTCATTTTTCAGAACATGTATTACTATATAAATAGCACACTGGCTGTGATATATATTTTCAGTGTGTATGTTTTAATCCGAAGTGGATATAAAATTTTACTTTAATTTTTTAAGAATTTGTTTTTAAAAAACTTTATTTCTTTTCAAATTTGGTAATTATTATACTCTTTGTAGTAACTATTATATGTAGTATCTTTTCCCATCTAAGCAGGAATACTTCCAACTTTACAACTTGCTACAGAAGACCAGCTTAGCCTATACCTGACCATATTTTTTATTATCAAACTTAAATGGAAATTAAAACAAGGAAATATTATCAGGTCTTCTTTAATAGTTAACAAATTTTAGCCTTGAGTTCGCAATACAAATTTCACAGAATTTGAATCTATGAAAAATCTGAATCTGACTTAATTTTTGGTAGTTAAATGTAGATCTTTATGAGTTGCAGGCTATTTACCAAACAGTGTGCTTGGTATTATGTTTCTGTTAGGAGCTATAATTCAAACACGGACCAGTAGCAAACTTAGCATGAAGCCAGATAAAACACCATAGTGATTCAGAACAGAACTAAGTAGTTCATGCTATTTATGGTAACACTTTTAGTGCACCTAGTGACTTTTCAAGTGCAATAGATTAATGAAGTAGTATCATACAACTATATATTTTGTAGTCTATTCATGACTCAGTAATGTGTCAATCTAATGTTTAGCCTTAAATAAACATATGATTAGAAACAGCAAGCCTATAAATTACCCCTAAAGAAATCATGATTGTAAAAGACAGTCTTTTCTATGAATTAATACTATGTCAGTGATGTTTTAGAATGCACAAGAACTGAAAGTAAATTTAATTGAATATTGAATATTTAAATGTAAATCTTTGGGAAATCTCTAAATTTATGCAGAAATCACCATATTTGGTTCCTCTGGTTAGCCTTCCAAATCAAAAGATTAACATTTGTTGCATGGAATTTGATTTATCTTTGATTCCTTCCTAAAATGTTTTAGCAAAATTAATGAGGCTGAACCATTGACTTTTCAATTATTGAGAACTCAGAATGTAAGACTCATTTTAATCTCAAAATTAATGAAAGCAAATTAAGTAGCCTTGCGCAGGTTAAAAAAAAAAAAGTCTCCAGCAAAGCTGGAGATAATTATGATACTTAAAAAGAGGAAGGAAATAATGACTTCAACTCCTGCCTTACATTATCTAGTCAAAATTTAGTATAAATAAGCATGCATTTCCTTTTTTTTTTTTTTTTTTTTTGTCTTTTGCCATTTCTTGGACCGCTCCCTCGGCATATGGAGGTTCCCAGGCTAGGGGTCCAATCGGAGCTGTAGCTGCTAGCCTGTGCCAGGGCCACAGCAACACAGGATCCAAGCCACATCTGCAACCTACACCACAGCTCACGGCAACGCCGGATCGTTAACCCACTGAGCAAGGGCAGGGATCGAACCCGCAACCTCATGGTTCCTAGTCAGATTTGTTAACCACTGCGCCATGACGGGAACTCCTGAATTTCCTTCTTAACCAGATTCTTATGTATTTTTTAATATCAAACTCAAATGGAAGTTAAAACAATGAAATACTATCAGGTTGTCATCTTCCCTTTTTTTTTTTTTTTTTTTTTTTTTTTTGCTTTTTAGGGCTGCACCTGCGGCATATGGTTCTAAGCTATGGTTTGAATCGGGGCTACAGCTGCGGGCCTATACCATAGCCCCAGCCATGCAGGATCTGAGCCTCATCTGTGACCTCCACCTTAGCTCAGTGCCAGATCCTTAACCCAGTGAGTGAGGCCAGGGATAGAATCCACATCCTCATGGATTCTAGTTGGGTTCGTTAACCACTGAGCCACGAAGGGAACCCCCCTGGTCTTCTTAATAGTTACTATTTCAGCCTTAAGTTAGCAATACAAATTTCATGGGATTTGAATATATGAAAAATCTGAATCTGTCTGTCCTAATTTTTGTTGGTAAAAAGTAAATCTTTATGGAGTTCCCATTGTGGCTCAGTGGGTTAAGAACCCAACAGTGTCCATGAGGATGTGGGTTTGATCCCTAGCCCCAGTGGGTTAAGGATCCGGCATCGCAGGTGTGGCTGGGATCCTTCTTTGCTGTGGTTGTATGTAGCTCCAATTTGACCCCTAGTCTGAGAACTTCCATATGTCACAAGTGCATCCCTAAAAAGAAAAAGTAAAAAAGTACACCTTTATGAAGTGCAGGCTATTTACCATGCAGTTTACTTGGTACTGTGTTTCTGTTAGGAGATATAATTCAAACACAATTAAATAAGATCCCTGTCCTCAAAAGAATGTACAGTAAGTACCTTTGGAGATACTGGCAGACATAGAAGAAAGTAACATGACAGAGAAAAACAGAAGCCTGGAAAGGAAGTGGTGGCAGATAATACATTCTCAGTGAACCAAAGACTGCATAGGTAATTTTCGTCTATTCAAAAAAGGAATCAGGTCTATGGATTTAAACACATATACTACTAATTTTAAGCCAGTCAGGTTTATGGTCCTAATGATTTAATATAGTTGCATTGATAAAATCTTCTACCATTAGCTCCAGTTAATAAATATCATTGAGAAATTGTACAATAATTTTTTTTTTTTTTAAGGCCTCACCCACAGTGCATGGAAGTTCCCAGGCTAGGGGTCTAATCAGAGCTGTAGTTACTGGCCAACAGCCATAGCAACACAGGATCCGAGCCAAGTCTGTAACACAGCTCATGGAAACACCAGATTCCCGACCCACGGAGTGAGGCCAGGGATCAATCCAAATCTTCATGGATACACCAGATGCCTGACCCACTGAGTGAGGCCAGGGATCAAACCAAATCCTCATGGATACTGGTCAAATTTTTTTCTGCTGCTCCATGACGGGAACTCCCACAATGATTTTTAATTTGTCTAAAATTCATATTTTTCACTATTTCACATCCGCCCCTCTAACTATCAAGGTGGTAAATACAAACATGTTTCACTATTTATACAAACTTTAATGGTAATAATATAATTTTTAACAACTGAATTTATTTTTGGTGAGCCAAGTAACAATTTTTGCATAGAATAACCAATGTAATGTTAAAAGGCACATTATTTGTACAGAGCTCATATACATGAATTGATTTAATCCTTACAAATCCCAAATGTCAGGTCCATTTTACAGATTATGTCTGCTTAATGCTTAGAGAGATTAATATGCTAATCCATTTTTACAGGCAAAATTCAAAACCCATTTTTTTCTTTGACTTTACAAGAGTTTCTTCTATTCCTTGTACAGGACAGATTGGGAAAGAAAATTAAAATTAGAAGCAGTTTTTATCAACAATTTTACAATCAAAATAAGAGGTCTGAAAAATACATTATTAGTAGTATGTAGGAATACAAGGGAAAAGCATATTTGAACAAGTGAGGAATAAATTAGAAAATATGCAGGCAAATAAGAAAATGGTTACTATCAGTCATGACATGTTTTCTTGTTTTCAAAAGTTGTTCTGTGTAGAGAATTTCTAATTTTTCTTTTTAGCCAGTGGCAGAGATAGTAGTTTTAATATGAAAATCATCTTTATTTTTAAGATCCCTTTTTTGATCCAGCAAGTGGCCAAGTTCCTTTGCCTCCTGCTAGGAGATTACCAGGTGAAAATGTCAAATCCAACAGAACATCACAGGACTATGATCAGCTTCCTTCATCTTCAGGTGAGTTGGCTAATAATAGTAATAATAATACCCTACATTTGTATAGTGCTTTTTGGAGCACCTTTTTATTCATTATATAATTTAATGAGCATTGCCAGCCTAAGAAAGTATTTTTATCGCCTTTGCATTTGCTCATAAAACTTGTATTATGAGAAGAATGCCTACAAAATTTCCTCATGGAAAAGAAAATATTAAGCCTTAATATCTTTGATCTGTCAGTAAAGCAGTTTCTGTGATTCAAAAACTGTTAATTCTCTAACTTTCGTTTTGCCTTTTCAGCCATGGAAAATGGGAGAGATGTTTTTTGTACATGGAAATACTGCATCCTCTTATTTCTCCACTAAAGGAAGAAATCTCTTTAGAATTGATATTAGCCCCAAGCTATTAATTTTCCTAGCTTATTTAGGGCTACTGTATAATGTTGTATTGCCAGCCATTACATAGAAGGATATACCATTTTAGTAAATACAGGTCATACTTACAACCATTATTAATGGAAAGTTGCTGATTTGCTTTTTCCAGGGGTCCTACTTGATCACCGTATCTAAAATATCTCCCCCTTTTGCTTTGTTTCTCCCTAGGCACCTTTCATTTGTTTGTTCAATATTGTTTGCTCGATTGTCTGTCTCCTCTGTTTGGGTATTAATGCTTTGAAGAGAGGTGCATGGTTTTGTTCACTGCTTTATCCCCACATGTCAAAAGAGTGCCTAGCATGTTTCCTGGATGACTTGATGGATAGAAGGGAGAAGAAAAGAGTTGCTGATATCTGTGTTATGTTGAACATATTCATATATTTTTGAGTAATAAAAGCCATGTATTTGTCTTATAATTATGACCATCAGAAGTTTTTCCTATGTAGATTTTTGTCCTATATCAAGATGTTTTTTCAATAATGTTTTAATTTTATTGAAATATAGTTTATTTACAGTGATAGTTTTTAGGTGTATAGCTAAGTGATTCACATATTCTTTTCCAGATTCTTTTCCATTATAGGCTATTACAAGATACTGAGTATAGTTCCCTGTGCTATAGAGTAGGTTCTTTTTGTTTTATCTATTTTATATATAGTGTGTATCCGTTAAATCCAAACTCCTAATTTATCTTTCCCTCTTCCCCCATTGGTAAACATTGTAATTCCAAACTCCTAATTTATCCTTCCCTCTTCCCCCATTGGTAAACATTGTTTTCTGTACGTAAGTTTTCTGTTTTGTAAGTAAGTTCATTTGTATAAATTTTTAAGATCCCATATATTTGACATCATATAGTGTTTGTCTTTCTTCATCTGATTTACATATTATGATAATTTCTAGGTCCATCCATGTTACTGCAGTTGGCTTTATTTCATTTTTATGGCTGAGTAATATTCCACTATGCTTACACCACATCTTTATCCACTCATCTCTCAGTGGACATTTATGTTGCTTCCATGTCTTGGCTATTTTAAATAATGCTGGCAGGAACATAGGGGTGCATGTATCTTTTCAAATTAGTATTTTTCAGATATATGCCTAGGAGTGGGATTGCTGGTGGTTCTATTTTTATTTTTTAAGAAACCTCCATACTGTGCTCCATAGTGGCTGCAGCAATTGACATTTCCACCTACAGTGTAGAAGGGTCTCCCTTTCTCCACACTCTCTCCAGCATTTATTGTTCGTAAACTTTTTGATGATGGCCATTCTGACTAGTGTAAGCTGGTACCTCATTATTGTTTTGATTTGCCTTTCTCCAATAATTAGCAGTTTTGAGTATCTTTCCATGTGCCGGTTGGCCATCTAGATGCCTTCTTTCAAGAAATGTTTATTTAGGTTTCCTGCCCTTGTTTTTTGATTGGGCTATTTTTTAATATTGATCTGTATGAGCTACTTGTATATTTTGGAAATTAATCACCTGTTAGTTGCATCATTAGCAAATTTTTTCCCCCATTTCATAGGTTATTTTTTTTTATTTTGCTCATGGTTTCTTTTGCTATGCAAAAGCTTGTAAGTTTAATTAGTTACAATTTGTTTATTTCTATTACTCTAGGAGACATAGCCAAAAATTATTGCTGCAATTTATGTCAACGAGTGTTGTATGTTTTCCTCTAGGAGTTTTATAGTATCTGGCTTTAGATTTAGGTCTTTAATTCATTTTGAATTTACTTTTCTTTATTTTTTTCTTCTCTGATTGCTGTGGTGAGAGTGGTATCCTTGTCTTGTTCCTGATCTTAGAATGCTTTTAGCTTTCCATTGTGGAGTATGATATTAGTTGTGTGTTTGCCATATATGGCCTTTATTATGTTGAAGTATGTTCCCTCTGTGCCCACTTTCTAGAGAGTTTTTAACATAAATTGATGTTAAATATTGATGTTAAAATTTATCAGAACCTTTTTCTGCATCTATTAAAGTCATCAAATGGCTTTTATTTTTCAATTTGTTAATGTGGTAGGTACGTCACATTTATTATTTGTGGATACTGAAAAATCTTTGCATCCTTGGGATAAATCCCACTTGATCATAGTATACGATCCTTTTAAATTATTGTTGGAATCACTAGCTTAGGTTAAGTTCAAACCTTAGTTGACAGAAATTAGTGGCAGTTTCCTTTCTGAAGATAATTAGTGAGCTGCTTTGAGAATTAGTAATATAGTAGTTCTTAGATACTTGAGGACATGCATGGGAGATGCAGAAATAACCTCTATATTTTAAGTTTTAACACTTGACTATACTCAGGAAAGCACAGAAACCTTTCCAAATTTTGGTCCATGATGTCTTACCAATTTACTTCTGGTCATTCCAGTATTTCAGATATATCCATGGGTAGCCACTCAAACACTGCAGTTACAGCTGAAAGAGTAGATTTCCAGAATGATGAAAAAATGTGAGTCAATGAGAGACAGTGTCTGACAATTATATATAAGGGAACGAAGCAAATGACTTAAGGAATAATGCTAAAATACAACTTTGAGTGCCATGACTAATATAAAATAACATATTCAGGACCACCAGCTTTGGATTAACAGAAACATACTCAAGTTATGAGTTGTGGCCCAATGCTTTATTTTTATAGTTTCTATAGTTTGCAACATAACATAACAGGTCATGAGTGCGGAGAAACATTCACATGATTTCAAATGGTAGGAATTCCAGTTAGCATTACACTAAAAATTTCAAGGAAGAAATGCATGACAAAACCTATTGGAACATCCCCAAAAGAGGCATTTACCAGGAGCCTGAACTAGCTTTTACCTGAGTGATAAAATAGTCCTGATTATTACTCTCAGGGCCTCAGCTAGCTGTAACATCAAATATTTCAACCTCCTCCCTTAACTTTCTTTACAAACACATCCAGACCACAGCAAATAAGATGCTTCCTTCCCACAAGATATTTGCTCACATGCTGCTTCCCATGACTACCATGCTGCCCGCTAGTTTTATTTCACACCAGGAGAGGGACTGAGCTTGCCTCTGGATTAGGTCTTCCTATTAGAAACTTGAGCCTTGGTGTGATGTACCTTTTGGATGCTAAGAGCACTTATTTTGCAGTAATGTTTTTATTAAGGTCTTTTTAAGATGATTGTTGATGATTCTGATATAATTGCTGTATTTTATAAATCCACTTCTCCCATTTTTATGGTAATCTAAGTAACTGATGGTGACTTATTTATGTATAAGAATCTTTCCAATTCAAAAAAAATTTACTTGATTTTAAAAATATTTTCCTTATACTTTTATCTAAAAAGGATGTCAGCCTGTAAATGTATGTCTGTATATGCAAAGAGCCTTCCAAAGGTTGTTTATTCTTCCCGAAAAAAAGTTTGTAATTTTCTTAAAGTTTTTAGATGTAACATTTAATGATATGCACATGTCATAATGACAATCAGAATAAGTGGATTTTACCACCTTGTGTTAAATTCACATATACCTGTATATGGGGCAAACATTTTTGCTAATAGCTTATTTCTTCATATGGGGTTCATAGCTATACTAGCTATGCATGAGTTTCTACACATTTTTCAGTTTGCTTTTTTTATGTTGTAAGATATAATGTGCTACAATTTGAACACCATTCTTTAAAAACCCAGAGAATCCACCTTACAGTAGAATGAAGTCATAATGACGATGGGTTGGTGGTCATGCTGAGCTCTTGAGATTTTTTTAATATTCTCAGTTTAAAATGACGTTTAAGGTAATACTTGAAAATAATGCTATAATTTTAGCACCTGGATTGTATTAAATGTGTTTATAACCTGCTAACATATCTTATTGCCAAGTACACCTACAAAATAAGGATGGTCTCATAAAAGGAATTTACTCCAATATGACTTTTTCTTTTACAAGGTAGCTTAAAGGAGAAGTGATCAGATGTTAAATGAATTTTATATTGTTGATCTCAATTGGAAATCATGCCTTCATTTTATGCAAGAGCTGGAATTGTATATTGTTACTAGTGATGTTTTAAGAAAACTACATTTTCAGGTTTGGTTTTGTTTTTCAACAAAGGAAACTGCAAGTGTTACAAGAGTTAAACCATAGTTCAGCTGCCTGAATTTTTTTTTTCTTAAATAGAGCTTCAGTTTTAAAACCATCGAATATGGGGTCATTTTTGTACAAACTACTAAATATAGTTATTTTATAACCATCTTGTAGATGTATTTAAAAGTTATATGAATATATTTTATTTGTAATTTAATGAAAATGGAAGGTATATTAAAACATGTCCATTTAAAAATTAGATAGTATATCCACAGTGGCAGTAATTCAAGTTCACATAAATGAGTTCCAAAAATAATTGCTCTAGCTTATAGTAGAAAAGCTAGAGTAGGTACCAAAGTCATAATGATGATGTGTTAGGGATTTCTTTTCTGCCTTGATAAGTTAATTTTGCTTTGGTTGAGAAAAATCTGTCCTCTGGGTCCTGATGTCCAACCCCAAGTGTCTTCAGTGAATTACTAAATAGTAATAGAGATTATGTCTCAGATTGTTTGTAATAATCATTTTTAAATTTGTTAAAGCACTTACCATGGGCCAAATGTTATGCTAAGTATTTTAAATATAGTTAACATAGATTATACATACAATTGTATTTATATTAGTTGCACAGAAAAAAAATATAATACAGATATAGTCATAATTTTTTTCCTCAAAAACACTCTGAAATAGGTATTATTAATGTCAATGTACAGAAGAGAATAAGACACAACAAAATTTAGTTATTTACCCAAGGTCTCACAGCGAGTAAATGATAGGATTTGAATTATTTCTGTCTTTCATCAATAAGACATGCACCCATTAGCAAAGCTTATGTTATCCCTCCAGTAGCTAAGCCAAAAATTAAAAACTTAAAACTCCAATGTATATAACAATGATTATTCACAGCTGAGTTTGGAGATACCCAATGATAAAATCAAATAAAGACAGTATAGCAAAGGAATAATAGTGATATAAGAGGGTACTAGGAATTGTAAAATTGTAGTAGAGATTTCAAAACCTGGATTGTGATCATTTTTCACATGACTTTTGGAAGCCATTCCCTACGAGCTTTCTGTACTTTTTGTATTAGCAAAATCAGTCTCCATTTCTCTTAGATTGTTGAGCAGCTCAGACCTGTAACCAGCAGAGGGGAGCTAATGCTTTAAAAAAAAAAAAAAAAATACATGGAAGTAGTACATGCTCATTAGGGAACAATGTAGAAGAAGAAAAAATAAGGAAAGTCACCTAGAATCCTGTCCTCAGTAAGGAACATTACTGCAATTTTGGAGCCCTTCTTTCTAACGTTTTGTCCAAGTACCTGCTCACACAGTGGAGATCATACTCCATATATAACACAGTATTGTAAATTTACCACATCATTAAATTTTTTAAATAAATGTCACTTTAAATTGTTGTATGATAGTCCATATTTATATGCTGTCAAGGCAGTGCTTTCAAATCTTTCTCCCCACCAAAAAACTGACTCTGAATGACAGGGAGGTGGTGGGGATGTAACTAAAACTGGACAGTAAAGTACAGGAAATTGCTTCAAAGTCTATTTTCTCAAAAATGTATGCAAATTTTGCATTTTACTCGGTATATCTATATTTATTCCCATATTTTAAAATATTAACTTTCCTCCCCTTGAATAAGTTTATTTAGTCTTCCAGGAAGATGTACCATTTATATCCTATGGCTCCATATATTCTGGCATTTATTTTGATATTGTTGCCCTTGCAAAATAACCTGGAGCATGGAAACAGCACCAGAATAAACACATGTCCTTCCAATCATGTTTTAAAGGATGACATGTATTCAGGTACAGAAGTCCCCATAGAACTGGTAAAATTGATAGTCATTACAGTATACTCCAAAACTACAACATAACAGCTCTGGGAGAACTATGAGCTAGGTCCATCTCCTGTTTATGAAAAAGAACAAGTAGAGACAGTAAAAGCTATCCATCCATTGTAAGAAAGTATCTTGAAAGAAGTTTTGGCATTAAGTAGTTTTCTGTAATGATCAGCATGAAAACTGTCTTTTTTGTTTTTTTTAACAGCTTTTACTTTTAGTTCAGGCTGTAACAGATCTTGCTTGCTTGTTAATATCTTGCTTAAAAAGCTTTATATAGAACTAGGTGCTCACTAGAAGTTCCAGGTTTCTTCCTCTTCCACACTTGACATTACTGTTATCTTATAGTAATTGCTGTTCCATAGCATTTGAGTATAGCGGTTATCATTATAAAAGTGAATTCATTGTCCTTTCTTTTTAAAGGTCTCCTCAGCATATATGCCATGCATTACATTAATTACTCCATGTACTACCTAAAAATAGATTAATTTAAAAAAAACCTCTAAAAATGGAGATACAAAAGTAGATCTGAAGAGTGAGAATTATAAAAGTAAACTGCTTAGCTTTAAAGTCACTCAGAATCTGAGATGCATGTAACCATCATCAAGTCTCCAAGTGCTGTTCCTCATTGAGACCCTCATCTAAAAAGATACAGCTGTCAGTTACCTGGTACAGATGTACACCATCCAGTTAAAACAGCCAAACAGGAGTTCCCGTCATGGCGCAGTGGTTAACGAATCCGACTAGGAACCGTGAGGTTGCCGGTTCGGTCCCTGCCCTTGCTCAGTGGGTTAACGATCCGGCGTTGCCGTGAGCTGTGGTGTAGGTTGCAGACGCGGCTCGGATCCTGTGTTGCTGTGGCTCTGGCGTAGGCCGGTGGCTACAGCTCTGATTGGACCCCTAGCCTGGGATGTGTTGCTGTGGCTCTGGCGTAGGCCGGTGGCTACAGCTCTGATTGGACCCCTAGCCTGGGAACCTCCATATGCCTCGGGAGTGGCCCAAGAAATAGCAAAAAGACAAAAACAAACAAAAAAAACCAAACAAAAAAAAACAGCCAAACAAAAAATTAAAATATTCCAAATTGAATAAATATTCAGCAATAAATAGAAATTTCTATATAACAGGTGGCAAAAAGTTGCAACATACCTTCCACATTATTCCAGTTGCAGGCTCTAATACATGACACAGTTCAATTCTGGGCACTTCTAAGATTCCAAAGAGATGTCAGCACTGTTGGGGAAAACAGATTTTGAGTTAGGGCTACGAGGACTAGGATTAAATGAGTTGGGATATATGAGTTTTGTGTTTAAAGGGAATCTTTTAGAAAAATTAATCTTTGCTTCAAAGTTTTTAAAATTAACATATCTTTAAAATATGTTGTGATTCATGCCAGAGGTGGTTTGAATCATTTTTCCTGGTTGATATTTCAATAGATTTTGTGGACAAAAAAAAATACCAGGTCCAGGATCAGAGATATACCTCACTACTCTAGCTAGTTTTGTTTGGTGTGTATATTTTTCTCCCTGCTAACTTAGGTTTCCTAAATTATGTTGAGTACTTACTTTTTACAAGCAAAGAATAGCTTTCTCAAATAAAAGTTACCATTTGCAAATTGCATTGCATTTGGCCAGTATTAATTACAGCAGCCTCACAGAATGGAAAGGTTTCTCAGGGGCTGTTTTCCTGGTGATAGATAGGCACCATCTTTTTTAGTGTCATTTACCAAGGTCAAAGTTACATGTTTTTTAAATCTAAAAGTTCTACATCTTAAGATTTCATTGCCAGTTATACTGTTAGATGTGTCTCTGGCTGCTATAAGATCCTTCCCTCTTTAATGGTATGCATAGCTGTACTTTTCAGGGATGTTTGACACTCATGAACCCTCTCAGTATTTTGGACAGGGGAAAAAAAAAGCAATATTAGAAAAATTCTTTGAAAATTACGTAGAATACAAAGAATTGAAATTTGTATTTAATTCTAGGTACTTTTTTCACCTAAAAGCAAGTCAGAACAGACAAGACTTCAGTGTATAAATTCTGTGGTAACTTACTAAAGGAAAGCTTGCTAGAATCTCTTAAAAAAAAATTCGGAAGTGATTAGAAGCAAAACGTAATTTACTATCCATCTCTGCATGACATAATGGAAATACCTAATAGAAAACTACGTGAAACCTTAAAACGTAAGAAATGCAATTTTTCTCCAGGCATATGCCCAAGAGTGGGATTGCTGGATCATATGGTAGTTCTGTATATAGTTTCTAAGGTACATCCATACTGTTCTCCGTAGTGGTTGTACCAGATTACATTCCCACCAGCAGTGCAGGAGGGTTACTTTTTCTCCACACCCCCTCTGGCATTTGATATTTCTGGGCTTATTAATGATGGCCTTTCTTACTGGTGTGAGGTGGTATCTCGTGGTAGTTTTGATAATGGAAAAAAATAAAATTAAAAAAATTAAAAATAAAATACATTACTGAAAAAAAAAAATGCAATTTAGTAGACCAAAATCATTTGAGATGTTTAGTTACAGATGTACAGAACAGTGCAGACTTTAGCAAGAAGTCTTGAAATACTGAAAATTAATGTATGTTCTTATAGATGAACATAAGCTTTATCTACAGCTATACTATTTTTTTCAAGCTAGGTATTATTCTACAAGAAATGAACAAACAAAATAAGACTATCATTCAACTCAATATTTTCATCCCAAAGGCTTTTTATTCTGTGTGCTATATCGATATTGCTAGAATTGCAGATAGCATGATGTTTTTCACAAGTTATCTTCTCAGAGAAAAATGTTATGAGAAAAATATGAAATGATGTATCAGATAATTATGATTTACATTTGATTATTATTGAAAATATCAGCTTACATATTTCCTGACGCCATTAGGAAAGTGGGCAAGGCAGCAGAGACCAGGAAGGACAGGGCGGAGACTAGAGTGACAAGGCATTTGGCTTCTAGCCTCACTTCATCATTGATTTAAACTGTGTCCTTGAATTTGGCCCTTGTCAATGGTCTAAGAAGAAAGACATTAAGTGTTGATATCTACCTTGTCTTAAACCCCTAAATGTTTCATGGTATAAATTTGACACTCTTTTTTAAAAAAATATAAGCTTTCAATGTTAAGTACAGGATGTAGATTATGGAAATCCATGATAAGTGTTCCCTCAAGCTACTAGTCCATGCCCTGGTGATCTATATGGAGTGTTGGCCTGTAATATATTTTCTTTCCTCTTAATAAAATAACTTTCCATTCATGGACACCAATGTCATTTGCTTTAACTTTGACAGATCGCTAACCAAGTTCTCTAATAACGTTTTTTTTTGCTGGTTTTGCTTTTTCTCAAGCTAAGCTTCCTACACTGAAATCTAGATGAAGTATTGCAAAGCACTCAGTTTATTTCTGTTCAACCTACTGACTAACAGCAGACTTGAAGCATTTACTACTTCATTTTTTTCTCCCTAGCATCAGTAAGGCATCATTTTACAGCATTATTAACTTGCAAAATCAGAGATGCTACAAAGCATATTTCTCAGTTCTGCTATGACAAGGGTGGGCTGCAGAACCTGGTGGGGATGTTCTGCAAGGAACATCTACAAGCTTATTAAAACAATTTCCTCTAGTTGAAACTTCCCAAGAAATTACCACCACGATAGTAGAGAAGGGTGAGCTGAACTGCTGAAGAGAAACCTTTTGTTTTTTACATAGTTTTTATTTTTTCTCTTTTGTATCTTTTATTGCATATAATGTAAAGAAAATATGTGGAAGTGGGAATAAATCTGTGTTAATTTCTCCGTCAAATTTCCAACACACCCTACCTTAGTTGTCTGACATCAAAGTGAGGCCAACATGACCTATCCAACAATAGTATATAAAAATGGGAAAAAAAGGTTGTGTGGAAACAATGAAAAGTTGTGTTTTCACATAAGATAATGAGATCATACTAATATTATAAAGTCTTTATTTTTATCACATAATTTAAAAGATCTCTGTCTTTAAAAATCTACAGATGGTTCACAAGCACCAGCCAGACCTCCTAAACCACGACCCCGCAGGACTGCACCGGAAATTCACCACAGAAAACCCGAGGCAGCACTGGAAAATGTTGATGCAAAAATTGCAAAACTCATGGGAGAGGGTTATGCCTTTGAAGAAGTAAAGCGAGCCTTAGAGATAGCCCAGAATAATGTCGAAGTGGCCCGAAGCATCCTCCGAGAATTTGCCTTCCCCCCTCCAGTCTCCCCACGTCTAAATCTATAGCAGCCAGGACTGCTAATGCCAGAATGCAGAGCAATCACTGAATATTCCAGGCATGTGGAAAGGAGAAGCGTGAGACGGAATTCAAGGGGAGAAGGTGTCTCTTCCTCACATGGCATCTTGAGACGAGATAGGCTCAGAAGTGCTGCTTCTCAGAAGACGGCTTCTTGCCAAGGATGCCAGTGGGTGCGGCATCCTCGTTTTTGCTAGCCATACTTTTCAATCAGGGTTGAACTGACAAAAATAATTTAAAGACGTTTACTTCCCATGAACTTTGAATCTGTGAAATGCTTTTCCTTGTTTACAAGTTGACGAAGTTAGAGTTTGTTTTTTTAGTTTTCTTTGGGGATTTTTTTGATAACTGTACTGTGTTCTTGATGGACCCTTTGTACAGTGGTCAAGTCTGCTGTAACATCTCCTACCCACTCCATTGCTGTCCACGTCCACAGCTGCGTCACCTGTTCATTGTGATCTGTCCCATCCCACCCCGCCAACCCAGGTCCAGTTCCATCTCTCCCATTTATAAGATGCTTTAAAAGTTCTGATTTTCAACGTATCAAACTAATGCAAAAAAAAAAAAAAGTGTGTGGCCTTCACTACTGAGTCTTCTTTGGAAACCACCCTGTTGAGAGATGGGGAAAATCTGAATGTATAAAGCATTTTTTGTCAATTAAACTGCCTTTTATAAGGGATTTTCATATATAACATAGAAGAGCTTCCCTTTTAGTGTCAGTTTCGTGATCTTCAATCTTCCATACTCTCACCTTTGTCATCCCAGGGGTGTAACGACTCTGTAAGAACCTAAAACATTAGAAACAACTACTGCCGAAGTGGGAGAAATACATTTGCACATGACAATGCCATATTGAAGTTATATAATGAGGTCCCCTGATACTTATGCCTGCATTACTTTGAGGCATGCTGAATAGGAGGGCTGTCTCCCAAAAATGTATTAATACTTTTCACATCAAATTATGACCATACTTTGCCCAAAGTGGAATAGAGTTCATTTCCTATTTGAGTGGTTACCCTCTGGTACCTAAGAAGTTTAGGAACCAGTTCATATTGCAGAGGAAAACAAATCCTTGATGCACTGTTAAGTGCTAATGCTACTGTGGCAATGTTTTTTGGTTTTTTTTTTTTTTTTTTTTTTTTTTGCAAAATTCTAATTTTCTCTCTGGCATCAATTAGAGTTAGTATTTAACTGTTAGATTCTCTCATTAATTGCTCCATGATGCTCCATCCAGTAAGGTGAAAGAAATTTATATAGTTTTGCCTTTTTTTGCAAAATAGGGGTTGGTTCTTCAGAAACCGTGTTATTACTTTTATTAATACAAATATTTATTGAGTATCTATGATGTGCTCCACACTGTTAGGCACTGTTTTTAAAGCACAAACCATCATGAGCTGACTCCATTATGATATTCTCTTGTCCTTTATCTGCACTTTTGATGGTGAAAGTCTCTCTGATAGACAAAACCTATAAGGTTTCCACCAACGCTTCAGAATTTTCAGGCAGTTGGCTTTCTTTTTTAATAAGTTAGTGAGGAAATGAGACAAAACTAGGTCTGTGTAAAATGCTGGAACCCACAAAAAGCTTTCTAAACACAATAATTGCGGGTTTGTGCACATTTCTGTCACTCTTTTAACTTCATACAGTGTGATATAAAAAGATGCATCTGACAGTGAGCCTATCTTCAGGATCAAGATTTGTTTGAAAGGACATGACCAAAGATGTGGCAGATCCAAAGGAAATTAATGTTCAAGACTCACGGTTACTACATTGACCTGAGGAGGGAAGGAATGCTCCCCATTTTGAGCTGACCACTGCCCTTAACAGCTTGGCTCTCATGACATGAGGTGCTTGAGGAGTCACAGGCCTTGGACAGTTTGTGTTCATGTTTTAATTTCTGCAGGTGATTCTGAGCTGGTTAATGTCCCTGGAAGAGAATTTTTAATTTGCCTTATATGTTCTTCCCTTGAGTAGGTATATGAGGGCAGTTTTTCACATTCTTAAAAATTGCATTGGCCAATTCTCCATTGCTTTATGAACTCCATGATATGTCATCATGATGTTTCTCATTTGTGTTACTAGTTTCTTAAGTTGCACTGGAATAGCACTGTCTTTTTTTGGCTTTTTTATGACTTGCTGATCTTGCTGGTACAAAGAGCCAAAAGTTGCCACTTCATTGTGATAACATTGTTACAACATTCTTAATAGATTAGAGAATGATGTAAAATACGAATGTTAGGTATAGTGTATTCTCAGTTTCAAAAAATGTGTGAAAATGTCCAGTGAGAAGTAGAAAAAGACTCAATTTAGACCTGAATTTTAAAAAAAAAATTATTTTGCAAAGAAAATTTACTAGCCTTCACCAAAATCTCTCTGTAGCTAGTACTTACTTAACACCAACCATTAGTTTTATAATTAAAAAGAACAAGTCAAGAGCTTGTATGGAATGGAAAGAGGGAAACTTTCTATCAAACACTGCCATAAAAAACCTATTGCTACCCATTACCTGTGGCATACCACACTAAAAAAATTTTTTGAGGAAATAATTAAACCAAAATACATTTTCAATTATAAAGGTGATTAGCCATTAGTAGTTGGAAATGTTCCAGAATTGGTTTCACTGTGGTCCAGAAAGTTTGACATTCCTCCCATTTCTCAACACTTGGTAATATGATTATTTTTACAGCCAGTATAATTCAGATAATTAAAACAGATTGTGGCCAATATTAACCTGCTCTCCCCTGCCTCCCAACATATTCTAGAAGTACTTATCTTCAAAAATAGTCCAGTAAATTAATCTCCATAATCTCTTTTTCCCCCTTGATATGTGTAATATCCTGGACTAATTTTCTAGAATTGAATCAGCAGTGCTTATGGTTAACTTGAACTTCCTTCCATAAAGATGACCTTGAGCTCCTCCCTATCCATATCCCCTTGCCCATAGCACAAATAATAATAGAGCTCTAGTTGCAACTTCAAAGGGCCCATTTGTTAACTCAATATTTCATACACAAGAACACTTGCAAAGATTTCTTCATAATGTGAATGTTTTTTTAGTTCCAGAAGGACATCCTATGATATTTCCTGGATATTATTTTTCCTCTTGGATCTTCAACTTGAAGCTTTAATTTTGCACTGAATTATCTAATCTGGTTAAAATTTTAATTTTTTCTCTTATGCTGACAGATTTGGAAGCAAATTACAGTATATTTTCAACAATACAGGTACTGCCTGTTGACCTGGGATTTTAGTGCTAGGAAAGGTTTCCAGAAAATGACAGCAATTGAGTGAAGGGTTTTCTTCCCAATTTCTATTTTATTTTTTTAATGCCTTTTTAAAATTTGTCTAATGTGGCAAAATACTTATGTGTTCAATTAATTTATGTTTTATCCATCTCTTTTCAATTCTGGTTGTTTTGTAAACTCCAGTACTTTATCTGTTCTCTTAAAGTATTTTATAAAATGAATGTTAACAAAAACAGAGTTGGCATTTTATTTTTCAAATGAATGCAAACATTTCTTCCAGAGCATTCTATGTTGTATTTTTTTTCTTTGTGTTAACAAAAGACATTTGATTTAAGAGCTGTCAAAGTAGTACAAAGTACCCATCACAAATGATTCAGTTATTAAATACCAACATATCATTCAAAGATATTTCACACAGATAAGCTACTCCCACGTCTTTGAACTTAAAGTCAAAGTCATATCAAGGTTCTGAGTAAGAAACATCATATCTGGGAAAGGCTGAAGATCTTCTGATGACATAGAATATAATTGATAATTCTTTTACTTGTTTTTTTAATGAAGGCTGAATGAGGTGTGAGTTTATTTCATTTTATTTTGTTTTTCAGGGCCCAACTGTGGCATATGGAAATTCCCAGGTTAGGGGGTCAAATCAGAGCTGCAGCTGCCAGCCTCACCATAGCCACAGCAACACGGCATCCAAGCCATGTCTGCAACCAACACCACAGCTCACTGCAAAGCCGGATCCTTAACCCACTGAACAAGGCCATGGATCTAACCCACGTGCTCATGGATACTAGTTGGGTTTGTTACCACTGAGCCACAATGGGAAATCCTATAATTAATAATTCTTAATCAACAGTAACATCTATTCTCTAAATTCTTGGTTTTTCTAATCATTTGTCATTGTCCAGTACATATCAGAGAACAGTGGAGATTAAAACCATGTTAATAACTTTTTATATCAGGAACCATAGCAGAATATTGTGAAAGTCATTAGTGCATGCAGAAGCCCATGCATATTAATAATTGTATCTTCAAGGCACATACGATTAAATGAGAGATACACATAAGCATGTAATTCCAATATAGTAAATGCTATACATGAGTTATCACATTTTCCTAGAATTATATGCTGAAGACCTATAATGGGCCTGTAACACATTTGAGACATTTAATCCCTTTAACACCATCATGACTTTTCTAGGACTGTGATCGTAAGTACATAGGGTGTCATAGTTCCTTCTGGAAAGTTAGACAAATGATAAGGCTGAGTAGCATTTTTTCAGTCTAAAAGAAGAGGACAGTTTTTGTTGTTAAGAAAGAACTCCAGAGGTAAAGCTTTTTGAATAGCAACAGCATACATGATAAAACACTTTTAGGTACAGACAAGAAGTAGTAGGGCCAGTGGAACACAAAAGAGACTATGGAGGGTATGTTGGTACCTGAAAGTGAAGAAACCATTCTCAGATCCTAGGAACCACAGGATTAGGAATAACTTGCTGAATCACTTATCAGAGATGACAATACTCATGAAAATGCCCAGAGGAATGAAGGTATGTCTTAACAGGAATTGCTGCATCAAATGACAAGCAGGCAATAAGCTAAGGAAATTTTAATTTGCATACCTTCCCTCATGTTCTTTTATCTGATTTTCAAGGGAAATTGGGCAGTATTCTTAAATTACCTTATTTTTGCTTTTTTATTCCTACTGCCATCACCTTTTGGGTCTGAATGATGCCTCCCCTAGAATCTTAAATGGTCTGTTACCGACCTCTGTGGCTCCAGTGCAAAACAGAATGAAGTTTCTGAAATTCAAATCCAGATATTACACCTCAATGTAAAAACCCCTGATGGCTTTCTATGGCAGGATTCCTTGTCTGTGTTCCCCTTTCTGCTCATCTCCCACCCGAGACCCTCTTCATTTCTGCTGAACAGGCAAAATGCCCAAATGTGCTCCATGTCTACTGAACGTTCATTTCCCTTTTTCCAGCCTGGACAACTCATTCTTTAAAATCCAGCTCAAGCATTTCCTATCTTATCCCACAAATTGAGTTGAGCATGCCATCTTCTGCATCTCAGTACCAATATTCTAATGCTTACAATAATGTGGTTTTTGCAATTATTTCATTCCACAGACAGCCCCACCTAGACTGAATTTAGAAGAGGAAGCAGGTCTAAGACATGTCTGTGTCCTAAGGTCCTAGTTTCATAGTAACTAGTACATAGTAAACATAGAGCATAGTACATAATAAGCAACAAAATGTTTCAAATAAATAAAAATGCACCCTTAAGTAACCAATAGTGGAAACGTTCCTGAATTCTGGTTTTACTCTGGCACTAGCTACCTGCATGGAATGCCATCTCTTTGATCGGCTTTCTTCACCTATGGCCCAGCAGATAGATACGCCTACTCAGTAATGTGATTACAGCAGATGCGTTAGTTTTTGTTCACTGGTTGGATGGTGAGCAAAAAAATTTTAATAACGGAAAATCTAACTCACAAAGTAAAAGGAGACTTAAATTTTTTTAAGTTTATTCTTTTTTTTTGAAACATAAGAGGCTAAGAAAATACTTAATTCTTCCTAAGAGGTTATGATAGACATGTCTGTTCAAGAGATGACTACTCATGTATTCTCATGGCAATGTAATGACCATGGCCACGTCCTGACCACTCTGTGCATCAATCAGTTGCCTCACCTGTAAAATGAGAATAACAAACCTACAGGAAAAGACTGATAGTGGGCTCAATGAGTGAATACAGATAAGTAACTTAGGACATGTCTGGTACCACTGAATGCTCAATAAATGGCAGCTCTCATTACCACGTACCCTATTTAGGGGGCTCAAGTCACATTTCATATCCCAGTATTTCCAGAGTAAATGGCAAAGAGAAGCATGTTGGATTTATCTTACTGACTCACACAGCAAAAGGCAGACAACAGTAGAACAAGGTCATTCTGCCTCAACAGAGGAAGTTTAAAATTTTAAAGGGTAATGAGCTACACAAACTGCTGACAAATTGCAGAGTTGGGTTTTTAACAATTTTACTACCACCATGCACTCTTCCTGTACTTGCTACTCAAAACCAATGCAATAAAGGTAGAGATTAGAGATGGTGAGGTGACTGGACCACCAAAGTTAGTCTCAGACCTTCTAGAGCTGCTTTCTTCCCCACTGAACACCACCTAGACCAAATGCATAGAAGCTATGTTATTAATAGGTAAAGAAGAATTTTTCTTTTTTTAAGTTTCAAATCTAGTTCAGAAACAAAAAATAATTTTGTCCTTGGGATATAGAGAAAACTGGCATAATTAGTGGGTTCCTTTAATCTTGCCATACTAAATGTAACCAAAGGTTGAAGAAGACTTTCCCTAGGATGAGGCTAAGGCTCCAAAGCTGAAAATGACAGATACTAATTAAGTGCTTCTATATTCTAAAAGCCCACCTAGCAAACTTCTACAGGGCTCATTAAGAGGCTTGTAGCAGAACTCTGATCCACAGTCCCCAGAATATATAAGCAGATGATTTGGATTCAAGGGTTGATCTGGGAGAAGTGAGTAATTGGTAAGAATGTTATGGACTGAATTCACCTCTCTAAATCCAAGTAATGGTATCTCCAAAAAGAGAGTCAATTACAGAGATTAAGAAACTAATTTTATTCTAGCGAAAGTCTACTTACACCATGTACTTACTTATCATCCATCTGTGAGTCTTTGAGTAAAGTGAAAACAAAATGTTCAAGAGGGATCAGAATTGGTTCAAGTGGCTCCACCAATGGGAGGACAAGGATACACATTCTTATGAGATAAGCAGACCCCTGTTGAGGCAGCTGACCTCAAGCCATCTTGACAGAAAAAGAAGGTTTCCTATCAGGCACAGTTAACTCAAGGAGCAAACAACTTTGGGTTGTATGTCACTAGACCAGGCATAAGGGAGCCCTGCCATTGAACATCTTTTCTGTCCAATAATAACCCAGTAAAAAGGGAAAAGTTTAAAGGCATCAAGAGAAAAAGAATGAGTCATATACAAGTGAACCTCCATAAGGCTAATTTTTCAGCAGAAACTTTGCAGATCATGAGTGCCATGATATATTTCAATTGCTACAGAGAAGAAAAAAAAAAAAAAAAAAAACGCAAAACTACAACCAAGAATTCTCTACCTGGCAAGGTTATCACTTAGAATTGAAGGAAAGGCAGAATTCCTCAGGCAAATAAAAACAAAGTGTCCATCACAACTAAATCAGCCTCACAAGAAATGTTAAAAGATCTTAAGTGAAAGAAGACCAGATATAACTAGAAATAAGAAAATATATAAAAGATAAATATATATCACTGATACAGTCAAATACATAGTAAGGGCAATGGATCAACCACTTGAACAGCTAGTATGAAGTTTAAAAGACAAAGTCAAAAAATCAACTATCAGTATAATAAGTAGTTAAGAGATATACAAAATTAAAATATGATGTCAAAAATATATGAGGGAGCAGTAATAAAAAAACTAAAGCTTTTAAAATGTGTTCAAACTTAAGTGATTATGAGCTCAAAACAAATAGACGTATAGATAGATATGAACCTCATGGTAACTGCAAACAAAAAACCTACCACAGATACAAAACAAAGGAATCCAAATATAACACTAAAGAGTCATTAAACCACAAAGGAAGAGACTAAAGGAAGAAAAAAGGACAAGGAAGAATTACAAAAGCAACCAGAAAACATTTAACAAAATGACAATAAGGACACACCTATTGATAATCGCTTTAAATATCAATGAACTAAATGCGCTAATCAAAATACACAGGTTTGCTGAATGGACAAAGAAATAAGACCCATCTATATGCTACCTACATGAGACTTATCTTACTTAAGATTCACTTAGGAACACACAGAGACTGAAAGTGGAAAAATGGAAAAAGATATTCAAAGTAAAACAAAAAGCTGAGGTAGTACTAGTTACATTAGACAATAGATTTCAAAACAAAGACTGTAATAAAAGACAAGGAAGAGTATTACATAGTGATAAAGGGGTCAATTCAAGAAAAGGATGTAACATTTGGAAACATTTATGCACCCAATATAGGCGAATCTAAGTATATAAAACAAATGTTAATAGGCATAAAGGGAGAAATGGACAGTAATGTAATAACAGTAGGGAATGTTACATACAGCAATTGATAGGTCATCCAGTTTATCAATAAGGAAACACTAACCTTAAATGATAGACCACATAAAATAAATATTTTATGTTTATATATTTGTGTCCATATATATGTAATATATATGGAATCTCACTAAAAACTGAAGAATATATTCTTTACATATATACATGGAATTATATATGTAATATACATGGAACATTCTTCATGATAGATCACATGCTAGTCAAAAAACAAGTTTTCTTTTTGGCCACACCCACAGCATGTAGAAGTTCCTGGGTCAGAAATCAAACCTGGGCCAGGGCAATGACCCAAGCCACAGCAGTGACAACACCAGATCCTTAATCTGCTACAACAGAAGGGAATTCCAAAACATGTCATAATAAATTTAAGAAGACAAAACACATCAAGCATCTTTTGAGATGACAATGGTATGAAACTAGAAATCAGTTACAAGAAGAAAACTGGAAAAGACAAAAATACATGGAGATTAAATAAATGGTATTAGCAAACCATTTACTAATGGTTTACTAATGGTCACTGGAGAAATAAAAAAAAATGAAGAAATACCCTAAAAAAAATAACCATATAAAATTTATGGGATGCAGCAAAAATAGTCCTTGGAGGGAAGGTCATAATAATCAGGCCTTCCTTAAAAAAAAAAAAAAAAAAAAAAAAAAAAAAAGACTATTGACTTTGGAATGGATTAGCAGTGAGATCCTGCACAGTCTAGTCACTTATGATGGAGCATGATAGTGTGAGAAAAAAGAATGTATACATGTATGTGTAACTGGGTCACCATGCTGTACAGTAGAAAATTGACAGATCACTGTAAACCAGCTATAATGAAAAAAATAAAAACCATTTTATAAAAGAAAAGAAAAATCTCAAATTTACAACCAAGCCTACCACCTAAAGAATTATAGAAAAAGAAGAATAGGAAGTTCCCATTGTGCTTCAGTGGTAATGAACCCGACTAGAATCCATGAGGATGTGGGTAAGATCCCTGGCCTCACTCAGTGGGTTAAGGATCTAGTGTTGCTGTTTATCTGTGCTATAGGTGACAGACACACCTCAGGTCTGGTGTTGCTGTAGTTGTGGTGTGGGGCCAGCAGCTATATAGCTCCAATTCAACTCCTAACCAGGGAACTTCCATATGTCACAAGTGTGGCCCTAAAAAGCAAATAAAGAAAAAGAAGAACAAATAAAATCTAAAATCAGCAGAAGGAAGGAAACAATAAAAAAATAGGAAATAAATAAAATAGACTTAAAAACAGTTTAAAAAAATCAATAAAACCTAAATCTGGTTCTTTGAAAATGTAGACATAATCAATAAAGCTCTGGCCAGGTTTACCAAAGAGAAAAGAGGACCAAAATAATCAAACTAAGTGAAAAGGGAGAAATAACAACCAATATTACAGAAATTTTTTTAAATGTAAGAAAAATACTAAGCACAATTATGCACCAAAACATTGGACAATTTAGAAGAAATGGAAAAGTTTCTAAAATAAATATAGCCCACCAAACTGAATCAAGAACAAATAGGTAATCTGAACAGACCAATCACTAGAAGTGAAATAGAATATGTAATTTAAAAAACTCCCTGCAAACAAAAGTCCAGGACTGGATGGTTTCACTGGGGAACTCTACCAAATATACAAAGAAAAAATTCTACCAATTCTTCACAAATTCTTACTAGATACTGCGTATCAGGAAATACTCCCATAGTAATTATATGAAGCCACCATCACACTGATTCCAAAACCAGACAAAGACATTACCAAAAAAGAAAATTAAAGGGCCAATATCTGTGATGGATAGATGCAAAAATTCTCAACAAAATATTAGCAAACTGAATCCAAAAATACATGACAAAGATTATAAACCATCATCAAGTGGGATTCATCCCAGGGTCACAAGGATGGCTTAGCATACACAAATCAATCTGATGTACCACATCAACAAAAGAAAAGACAGACAAGATGGCAGAGTAAAAGGACTGGAGCTCACCTTTGCAGGAAAACACCAAAATTACAACTAACTGCTGATAACCATCAACAAAATAGGCTGAAAACTACCAGAAAAGATATCCTACACCCAAAGTCAAAGAAAAAGCCACATCAAGATAGTGGGAGGAACACTTTCATGATATAAGCAATCCTGTATCCACTGGGTGGTTGACCCATAGAGAAAATAACTATATTGCAAAGGCTCTCCCAGGAGTGTGAGTTCCAAACCCTACATCAGGTTCCCCAGCCAGGGGATCTGGCATTGATTGGGAGGAGGAGCCCCTAGAGCATTTAGCATTAAAGGCCTGCAGGGCTTGACTGCAGGAGCACCACAGGACCGTGGGAATCAGAGACTTTGATCTTAGAAAGTACACGTGGGGTTTCATGTGCACTGGGTCCCAGGGTAAAGCAGGGACTCCATAAAACTGTGGATCAGACTTAGCTGCCGGTCTTGGAGGGTTCCCTGGGCTAGCAGGGTGTGGCTGAGGCTCACTGTGGGGTATGACACTGGAGGCAGAAGTCCCAGGAATAATCATTGGCATTAGCTCCCCTGGATCTGGTCATTTTGGAAAAACCAAGCCCCACCCATGACAGCTGAGAAGCTCCAAGCAAAACAACAAATAGGGTGGGAACACAGCCCCAACTATCAGCAAACAAGTTGCCTAAAATTCTCCCAGGCACCCAGCTGCCCCTAATCATCCCCAGAGAAAAAGTCCCACCCTCCAGAGGGACAAGACTCAGCTCCAACTACCAATGGGAAGGTACCAATTCCTTCCTCAAGAAGCTTGCCACAAGCCCCTGTATCAACTTCACCCACAAAGGGGCAGACCCAGAAGCAAGAGAGGGTACAACCCTGTAGCCTGCAAAAAGGAAACCACATAAAAAGCTACACAAAGTGAAACTTCAGAGAAATATGAGTCAGATGACGGAACAAGACAAAACGCTAGACGAAGAGCTAAGTAATGCAGTGATAAGCAACCTACATGAAAAAACTTTGGAGTAATGAGAGTAAGGATGATTGAAGATGTCAGAAAAAAAAACAGAGGAAAATATCAATAAATTAAATGTTTAACAAAGAAAAAGAGGATTTTAAAGAATAAACAAGCAGAGATGAAAGATTCAATAAATGAAATGAAAAATTTAATACAAGGATGTTCCAGTCATAGCTCAGTGGGTTAAGGACTCAACATTGTATCTATGAGGATGCAGGTTTGATCCCTGGTCTTTCTCAGTGTGTTAACAATCCAGCACTGCCACAAACTGTGGTATAGGTTGCAGATGTGCCTCAGATCCAGTGTTGCTGTGGCTGTGGTATAGGCCTCAGCTGCAGCTCCAATTCAACCCCTGGCCCAGGATCTTCCATATTCCATAGGTGCAGCCATAAAAAGAAAAAAAATTCACTAGAAGGAACCAATATCAGAATACAGGAGGCAGAAAAAATCAACAAGTGACATACAGAAGAAGATATATGGCTAGTAGGGACATTAATAGATGCTCAGCATCACTAATTATCAGAAAAATTCAAATCACAGCAAAGGGGACAGGTTGGGGATGGGGAGGAATGGACTGGGGTATTGCGACTGGCATACGCACACTGAAGTATATGGGTTGATTCGTCAACGGGAACCTGCTGTGTAGCACAGAGAACTCTACCCAGTATCTGTGATAATCTATGTGGGGAAAGAATCTGAAAGAGAATGAATATGTATATATATATATATGACTGAATCACTTTGTTTACAGCAGAAATTATCACAATCTTGTAAATCAACTATACTGTGATAAAACTTTTTAAAAATTTAAATAAACTACAATAAGACACCACCTTACACCAGTCAGAATGGCAGTCATTAATAAGTCTACAAACGACAAATGCTGGAAACGTTGTGGAGAAAGGGGAACATTTCTACACTTTGGAGGTGTAAATTGGTACAACCACTATGGAAAACAGTATGGACATTTCTTAAAAACTAAATATAGAACTATCATATGATCCACAATCCCGCTCCTGGGCATCTATCCAATGAAAACCATAATTCAAAGAGATACATGTGCTCTAATGTTCACTGCAACACTAATCACCAAGACATAGAAGCAACCTGAACATTCATTTAGAGAGGAATAAAAAGAATATGTGTGGGGTGTGTGTGTGTCTGTTTACAATGAAATATTACTCAGCCATAAAAATGAATGAAATAATGCCATCTGCAGCAACTTGAATGGACCTAGAAATTATCATACCAAGTGAAGTAAGTCAGAAAGAGAAAAACAAATATTATATACCACTTATATGTGGAATCTAAAAAATGAGACTGAACTTATTTATAAAACAGACTCACAGACATATAAACAAACTTATGGTTACCAAAGGGAAAAGGT
This sequence comes from Sus scrofa, assembly GCF_054392235.1. Lineage (NCBI taxonomy): Eukaryota > Metazoa > Chordata > Mammalia > Artiodactyla > Suidae > Sus > Sus scrofa. Next base: position 168,437,073 of record NC_139395.1, read on the forward strand.
ATGGGAGGGATAAATTAGGAATTTGGGATTATTTAGATCAAACTACTCTACATAAAATAGATAAACAGCAAAGTCCTACTGTATAGCACAGAGAACTATATTCAATATCCTGTAATAAATCATAATGGAAAAGAAAAAATACCTTAAGATATATGAAAACAGAAACACAACTTTCTAAAATCTGTGGAATGAAGCAAAAGCAGTTCTAATAGGGAATTTCATAGCAATGCAGAACTACCTCAAGATATAAGGAAAATCTCAAACAACCTAACTTTATACCTTAAGAAATTAGAAGAAGAAAGCAATCCCCAGAGTTCATAGAAAACAGGAAATAATAAAGATCAGAGTGGAAATAAATAACATACACTAATTTAAAAATATCAATAAAAGAGCTAGTTCTTTTAAAAGATAAACAAAATTGACATTTAGACAGATTCATCAAATATAAAGAGAGCTTAAATAAAGAAAATTAGAAATTAAAGAGAAGTTACAATTGATATAGAAATCTAATTAACCCTTCAATAATGCAGATGTTAGGGTGCTGACCCTCCACACAGTCAAAAATCTGTTTACAGGAGTTCCCATCATGGAGCAGCAGAAACAAATCTGGCTAGAAACCATGAGGTTGTGGGTTTGATCCCTGGCCTCACTCAGTGGGTTAAGGATCCAGCATTGCTGTGAGTTGAGCTGTGGTGTAAGTCACAGACGTGGCTTGGATCTGGCTTTGCTGTGGCTGTGGTGTAGGCTGGTGGCTACAGCTCTGATTCAACCCCTAGCCTGGAAACTTTCATATGTCATGGGTGCAGCCCTAAAAAAATAAATAAAAAATAAATAAATAAATAAACTCTGGGAGTTCCCTTCATGATTCAGTGGTTAACGAACCCGACAAGGAACCATGAGGTTGCAGGTTCGATCCCTGGCCTTGTTCAGTGGGTTGAGGATCTGATGTTGCCGTGAGCTGTGGTGTAAGTCACAGACGTGGTTTGGATCTGGTGTTGCTGTGGCTCTGGCGTAGGCCGATGCCTACAGCTCCGATTAAACCCCTAGCCTGGGAACCTCCATGTGCCATGGGCATGGCCCTGGAAAAGACAAAAAAGACAAAAAAAAAAAAAAAAAAAACCTAAAAACCTGTGTACAATTTATACACAGCCCTCCGTATACATGGTTCCTCTGTATCTGTGGTTCCACATCTATGAATTCAACCAACTGTGAGTCATATAGTACTGTAATATTCACTATTGAAAAATAAAATCCACATACAAGTGGACCCATGCAATACAAAGCAGTGTTTTTCAAAAAACAATTTTATAATCATAAGATACTACTACAAACAATGATATGCCAACAAATTGCACAACCTAGGAAAAAATGGATACATTCCTAGAAACATACAATCTTCTAAGACTGAATCAAGAAAAAATAGAAAATCTTACCAGACCAACTACTAGTAATGAAACTGTATCAGTAATCAAAAAATTCCCAAACAAAAAAAGTCCAGGTCCAGACAGATTCACAGAGGAATTCTACCAAATATTTCAAGAGAAGTTAATATCTATCTTTATCAAACTGTTCCCACAAATTGCAGAGGATGGAATAATTCTAAACTCATTCTAAAATGCCAGCATTACCCTGACACCCAAACCAAAGATAATATTTTAAAAAATTAAAATTCACAGGCCAATATCTCTGATGAATATAAATGCAAAAATTCTCAACAAAATATTAGCAAATTGAATTCATCAATACTTTAGAAAGATCATACACCATGATCAAGTGGGATTTATTCCAGGATCCAAAGATTATTCAATATTCACAAATCAATCAATGTGATACATCATTAACAAAATGAAATGACAAACTCATAGCTAACATTATAATCAATTGTGAAAAACTGAAAGCTTTTTCTCTAAGATCAGGAATAAAACAGAGTTGCCCATTCCCACTTCTTTCATTCTACATGGTATTGGAAGTTCTGGCCATAGAAATAAAATAAGAAAAAGAAATAAAAGGCATTCATATTGGAAGGGAAGCAGTAAAACAGCTACTAGTGGCACATGACATGATACTACATATAGAAAACTCTAATGACTCCACCAAAAAACTGTTTGGCATAGTGATTTGATATTTTTATACATTACAAACTAATTACCACATTGCAACACTGCAGTATACAAAAGTAAAATATTTAAATCCTTTGCATTTTAAAACCACCAAAGAGAGAAGTCACAGGGAAAATTCCATTTATGCTGCATCAAAAAGAATAAAATACCTAGAAATGAAATAAGTTTAACTGAAGATGTGAATGACATATACCCTAAAAACTATAAGACTTAATGAAACTGAAGGCAACATAAATAAATGAAAAGATATACCAAGCTCATGAATAATTTTTTTAAAATAGTCATAGAAGAATTACTATATTAAACTATTTACCCAAAGCAATATACAGATTCAATGCAATTCATATCAAAATACCCAAAGCATTTTTAAGTAGAACAACAACAAATAATCCTAAAATTTTAGTAGAACTGCAAAAGACCCCAAATAGCCAAAGCAATCTTCATAATGAAGAACAAAGCTGAAGGTATCACACTCTCATATATCAAGCTGTAATACAAAGCTATATTAATCAAAGCAGTATGGCATCAAAACAGATGGACAGATCAACAGAACATAACAGGTGCCCAGAATTAAACCCACACACTTATATGGGCAATTAATCTATGACAAAGGAGGCAAGAGTACACAACAGGAAAGGGCAACAAAAGCAGAAGAAATAAATAGGACCAAGTCAAACTAAAAAACTTTTTCACAGCAAACCAAAAATATCAACAAAATTAAATCTACTGAATAGGAAAAGACAGTTGCAAATGACCTCATATCCCATAAGAGGTAATAACCAAAATATAAAAATAGTTTATATGGCTCAATATCTGAAAACAAAAACAAATTAAAAGTTTTTAAAACCTGATTAAAAGTAGGCAGAGGACCCGAATAGACATTTTTCCAAAGACATACAAATGGCCAACAGGTACAGGAAAAGATGTTCAACATCACTACTCATCACGGAAATGCAAATCAAAACCATAATGAGATATCACCTCACATCCCGTGTAAGAGACAAGTATTGCTGAGGATGTGGGAAAAAGGGAATCCTCATGCACTGCTGGTGAGACTGTGAATTGGCACAGCCACTACGGAAAACAGTATGAAGGCTCCTCAAAAATTAAAAATAGAACTACCACAAAATCCAGAAATTCCACTTTTAGGTCTTTTTCCAAAGAAAACAAAAACACAAATTCAAAAAGATATATGCATCTCCCTATGTTCACTGTAGTGTTATTCACAATACCAAGGTATGGAAGCAACTTAAGTGCCTACTGATAATATTGTCAACTATACTTCCATTAAAAAAGGCAATAACCCAGAGAATGACCTCTTGAAGAACTCATACATTAACTCAATGACAGAATTTACCTTTAGTGACTTCTTTACCACACAGATAAAATAAAAAATAAAAAATGCACAATAGCACTTGTGAAACAAAAAAAGTTTTGCTCCCATTCTTTACCTCTTCCTCCCCATCCCAGTCCTGAAGAATCAGAAACATAAGCATGAGGAGGAATAGTACAAAAGAGTAGATATTGTACTCACTTGCTCTGAGGTTGACCTGGCCAGGGCTGGAAGACAGTGGATAGTCTAGATCAAATCCAAATATTGGTGACCAGACAAGGAAGGAGGGTATCAATAATCAAAATGTGATTAGTGAAAAATATCATACATTATTTTCCTGGCAGCCTGTCAGTTTCAAAGCATTCCATTAATGAGTTACTAAAAAGAAAACAAAAATCATTTCTTCAAATAAATGGACTTCAGTGGTTTCCAACGTCAGGTGGCCATCACTAGAGGGTCCTTGTCTGGGAAGATGCTGTGAGCTGGGTAGATCCATTTTGTTTCCTTGGAAAAAGCTTCCTGCCTGGCAAGTTCAGTCTGCCCAGCCCCCAAGCTGAAAACTCTGGCTAAATATCACTCCTGCAATAGCATCTTCATCAGAGATCGTCTTCTCTTTGTTACCCAACAGGGCAGGGCCCAATCTCCCTTCACTGCAGACACTCTTACATCTACCCTCTCCCACCTAGTAAACTACTCAAACCTCACTTGTGAGCTTATTTATAAAGTAAACACGTGGGTCATGAGATAAAACATCTGGCAGCAACTTACCCAGAATATCAGTGACTGTGATGAAATTATTCTCCAAAGGAATGGTATGTTTCCCTGAAGAAATGCTCAAATGTAAAATGCAAAGTATCTTTGCTTAAAATTAAAAATAATCACAAATACCAAGGCCCTAAGGCTATTCAGATGTGAATTAAAAAAACAGTAGCACCAAGGTACTTACCTGTGTAAGTGTTTAATCAAGAATGGTTGGCAATGTTATTTATCTGGAATATCTTGCAAAATAAGGGAGACTAGATGATCAAAAGCAAGACTAATATACCTATTGGGCTTTTTAATCAACGCTAACATAATTCAACATTTACATAGCATTTTAGGTTTGGAAAGTTTTATTTTAAAAGTTATGTTTCTCAAAACTCTTTTGAAATGAGTTTAACATACTTGGTATCCTCTTTGCACATAAAGAGAATTCACAAGCCAGAGAGCAGAAATAATTTTCCTTGAATCACTCAACAATTCACAAGAAGTAGAACCATAATCCATCAATTAGTCACACGCTACACATTAGATATTAAAAATAGACATAAAAAAAATCAGGCAAGATCTAAGCAATCCCTTTGTGGACCAGAAAGGGAATTGAAAATGAGCAAGTTCATCTTTCGTCTCATACTTGCAGGAGGTGTGGGCTCAATCATAAGCATATTTGCTTCTTGACCAGTTGTTTTTTATTAAGAATGGTTTGATTTGTTGGTAAAAGCTATCAACACACTAAACAGTAGGTGAATCTGAAATATGCACTGGAAATTCTGCAAAGTGATTAGCAACTTGAAAAGGTGAAGTTAATCAACCTGCATTCCTAAGTGTCTTAGCATGACAGGTCATTCCAGCTCGCCACATTCAATGTATATTTTGTTGGTAATATACTGTGTATGTTAAAAAGAGAAAAGAAAAAAAGTATGTTACGGCACGCCATTTCTCAGCCAAAGTGGTTAATTGCTTGATTCAGTGAAGAGCCAAAAATAGGGAAAGGAAACAAATTAATATTCTCACAGGTTAAATCAAAAAGCATCTGTTTCATTTGTGAAGCTCTAGTGTGTAATACAGAAGCACTTTTGGCCGCCAGGCTGTTAATCTCTGAGAGGCTATAAACTTGTCATGTTAAGGACACTGCAAATTCAGCTTGAATATCCTTTGCTTTTCACATTAATAGCATGTAAGGACACTTATGCCTCTCATCATCACTTCAGTGCCTTGAGAAGACCACTGTTCTTGTTCTCCTCTCAAAGGACCACTACCACTTCAGCGTGTGACTTCTCAATCCTTTGTGATATTAACCCCTTAAATTAAACTTACTCGGAGATGAGGATTGGCACAAGAGCACTTGCCTTCTTTAGAGATCACACACTATCATTCTACCTGGAAAATTCAGAAGTATCCAAACCCTCCACTGTTGATTAAAACTTGTTCTGATATCAATAAAGAGATTCAAGCTTTCCTTTCTCAGGAGAATGGCAGAGATTTGATAAAACATCACAGATAAAAAGCTAAATCACAGCACAGTTTAGTAGTGCTCAAGCTCTAATTTCATGCTCCTCAGCTAAGTTAAACTCTAGCATCTTCAGATTTTACTTCATGCCCACATTTTTTCACCTAGAAAGAAGGGTTAATATATGCCATGAGATACCATAAAACTCCACAGGCAAGTTTAAAAGACTTTAAATGGGTTTGGTTGTGATGCTCCCTACATTTTTTAAAAAAAAATACTCTTCAGGAATTACTGTTATGGCTCAGCCTCACTCAGTAAGTTAAGGATCTGGGGTTGTGGCAAGCTGCAGCATAGGTCTCAGATGCAGCTCGGATCCAGTGTTGCTATGGCTGTGGCAAAGACCACAGCTGTAGCTCCAACTGAATGCGCAGTGTGGGAACTTCTATATGCAGTAGATGTGGCTGTAAAAAGAAAAAAAAAATTCTTTAATTATTTACATTCTTTACAAATATCAGAACCCAGAACTCTCTTTCATTGGTTGCTTATAGACTAACTTTTCCCAACTGCCCTAATACACTGCCTCCACACATCATTCCATCTCATCCAAATTCTTAGGGGGAATTCTAGAAACTTCATCATCTTAGTGGGAAAAGCCCCCAGAAAGAATTGTGACTTCCAACACTGTTCATCCACAAATTCAGAAGTCATTAGTCCATGATCTCATTCTACTAGTAACTTTATTGTCATATAAAGACATAGGACCAATGCTCTACCCTCACTGAAGTCAGGTCAATGACTGCCAAATTTTTGTTTTTTAACCACATAAGCCAAGTCATGTCATCTCTTCAGGCCCATTTCCTCATCTACAATGTATCAAGTTTGAACTAAGTATTTTCTATAGATTCTTTCAAATCTAAACCTATTTGGGGGGAGGACATCACCAAAATGGCAACATGAAAGGCTCCTGACTTTCCCACCACCTACTGATGTATTGAATACATGGCAACACATGGATCAAATCTGAGAGAAATCCAGAAACTAGTCAAGTAGCTCCAACACATTGGGCAACTGAGAAAACCTAAACACACCTAAGAAGTGATAAAAGCTAATACACACTCTTCATAAACCCCACAGTGGCACAGCACCATTCAACTCCACTGGAAACCCCCAATTCCTAGCTTCTCTCTGAGGAGTGAAGGGGTTGATAAAAGGGTACAAACCTCTGGTAGAAGCTAAATAAGGCAGAGGCCTAATGTGTAACAGTATAACTATAGCTGATAATATTGTTTTGTATAACTGAAATCTGCTAACAGAGTAATACTTGTGTTTTCATAAAAAATAAAAGTAAACATATGCGGTATGGATATGTTAATTGTGGGAATCCTTTCACAATGTCTGTATACCAAATCATCATGTTGTATGCTTTAAATATATTATAATTTATTTAGAAATTGTTCTTCAATAAAGCTGAAAAAAGACATAAAAAATAATCTAGGTGGCAAAAAATATTCAATATAAACTGCTTAATCCCTGATCAGGCCTGTGAAGACAATCAAACCTTACATTTCTTGAGTTTGAAAAACGTCTATTTCCTTGACATCAGAGAACTGTTGGAGCTAGCTTAATACACCAGAAGAATGATCCAGAAGCAATCTGTGTGATGTGTTTTAGACAATGGTATACTCTCAACTGAACTTCAGCAATGCAGTTATTTGAAAACCAACATAATTTAAGGCAGAATTGCTGGGAGACTTCTGCACCAGCTTTCGGCTCACTACACCACTGTCTCCGTATGTTATTAGGGAGATTAACTTTAAGAACATACTGGTTTAGTTCTGAGCAAGATGAGTGACCTTTCATTTCCACCAGGGCAGTGGGTTTGCTATAAATCCCTAAGTGTTAAATTCTGGGAGCCTAGAGATAAGCAGCTGCTGAGGGCTTTGCGTTCTTTCCTGTTATCTTAAGACACCCACAGCACATACTGCAAAACCTACCCACTTGAAGAAACCTTTAAAGCCCATGTGCTAAATGTGAACTTATTCAAGGCATTACTGGCAAGCTATTTTCATAAATGGATAGACCTGGAAGGGCCCTCAAGAGCTCACTCTATTCGACTTCTGGACCTCATTGCTTTGTCCTTGTTATCTTAAGAAATATGCACACCATGTGCCATCCAGACCCAAGCTTGCCTGGATTTCCAAGAGCTATTTGCTGTTCTTGGTCATTTCACAACACTCCTTCCAATTCTAAGAGGGAATTCATAGCCTTCATAATATTTTCTAGTTAATATAAATTGAAAGCAAAGACATATTCTTGACATATTGCAAGACTACCCAAACTTCTGGTCATATGCAAATTTTAAAGTATATTTAGACACAATTAAGTTTCCCTTAGGTTACACTTTATATTCTGGCTACCTATAAATCAAATATTACCACTACTTCACTCAAAAATATCCACTTTAGGGACCCACCGCCTAATGGAATGAAATGTGTGCATTAGCCTTCAAAATTCCACACTAAATATCTTTACTGACAAACTTTAATATAATTGTAAGCTCTCTATATTAAATTTTACATCAATTAACTATGCACATGTGTTTGTATGTTGACAAGATGTATAGCATGAAATTGGTTTAATGGAAAAACACCTTGAAATTCTAGCTGTGCCATCACTAATAATTCTTTACATTATGATGAGAAAAGTAATTGAAATATTTGTGACCTAGTTTCTTTATCTGTAAGGAAAAATGGTTCTACAGCCTCCATGTATTGAAAATAACTTGGGAAAAATTAAATAAGTGTTACCTTGAAGAGTTCGAAAAAGATTATTTAAAACGAATTAATAATATCATGAAAGCTACATTACTCTGACCACTGTGAATGAGTGTGCACATGTATGGTAGTGATTCAATCTTTAAAGTGAGTGAAGGAGGCATTTTTTGAGAGATAGGCACATCCTTACTTGAGGCACCCCTCTCCCCCGATATTAGTTGTCACACAACAAATTTCGTTAGTCAGTATTAAAATCATGACAGCCTGCTGTGCCTGCCATCTTGACACAGAAAGTACAGTGCAAGAACAAAACATTTTATCAATCTCTGGCTGCTGAACAAAGGGAGTAAATCAGGAGAAATGGAAGAAAAAGACAAGGAAACAACTGCATAGAGAGGAAGGGAGCAAGGGAATACGAGACTAGGAGATAAAACAAAGCTCCAGAGAAGGATAGAGATATTAAAAGGATAAAGAAAATAGGGCACCAAATATTCACTACTGAATCACATTTTATTTTCAACAGGCACATTGGGTAGACGGAGCATATTTGATGAGCGTTAATAAATTAAACTTATCAGAACTGGGGAAGTAGGATGTGAGCCTGCAATTCATTTCCCATCATTAGAGATTCCAGAGGAGAATAGGGCTAGTTTCGAGGAAAAAGCATACATTAGAGCAAGGTTATTTAGGAAGATCTATCAGTACCTTCCATTTAATTCGACACACATTTCATTGAGTGTCTACCCAGTGTCCCATATCATAGAAGATAATGGAAATGAGACAGTCCTTACTTCAAAGAGTTGGGAGTGCTAGGGATATGGTGGGAAACATTCATAACATGGTAGAATGGAATGAATCAAGGATCTACTTGCAAGTATGAACAGCCTATTGCTGGCACTTAACACAGAGGATGGGTGCTTTCAGGGTATGTAACCTCACCCACAGTCTCAATGTTAGGGGTTCTTTTGACTCTACTCTTTTTTGGCAATCCCTCATGCTCTGGAATTTTCTCTTTCTTAGTACCCAGGTCCAAGAACATTCCTGGATATGTCTGCAGAAGCACTGCTTGTCTACTAGCTACCTTAAAAGAAACTTCATATTATAATCTAGGAGTACAATCTAGAAATTAAACATATAATCTAGGAATTAAAGATTTTGGAGTCAGGTAGCACAGTCAAATCACTGGGCTGCATCCTACTACCTTCATGATTTTTGATAAATTATTCATTTTTTCTAAGTATTATCTATAAAGTAAATATGTAAGTGATCATATAGTAAACACCAAATATTAGCTAATTTTTTTTTTATTTTGGAGGTTGTATAGTTTTCCAGGCTGCTATAACAAAATACCACAGACTGCAGTGGTTTGAACAACAAAAATTCTGTTTCTCACAATTCTGGAGGGTGGAACTCCAACACCAAGGTACAATCTAGGTTGGTTTCTCCTAAGGCCTCTCTCCTGGGTTTGCAAATGACCACCTCTTGCTGCTTCTTCACAGGGTCTTCCCTCTGTGTACACATGACCCTGGTATCTCTTTATGTGTCCAAACTTCCTCTTCTAATAAAAATATTGGTTAGAATGGATTAAGGCGCATTCACATGACCTCATACAACTATAATCACCTCCTTAAAGACCCTATCCCCAATTTCAGTCACATTATGATGTACTGGGGGTTAAGATCGCAATATATGAATATCTGAAGGGACACAATTCAGACTATAACAGAAGGTATAATATGTTTATACAAATGTTTACACTCAAATTTACACACATACTCACATCTGTGTGACCACCTCCCAGAAGACAATGTAAAAATTTTTCCTTGGGAGTTCCCGTTGTGGCTAAGGAGGTGAAGAACTCGACTAGTGGCCAAGGCAGTGGCCATTCTGGATGCTAAGCCTGGATTCCGAAGTTGCGTCTAGGCCATTTTCACATCTGGATTTGGGGAGGAATAGTGCAGCATGCCAGACTCTGGATTTAAAGCTGAGCATTTTCTATTCAATTTGAGATTAGTCATAAACCATCTTAAACTACTGGAGAAAAAAAAATGGAACTGGCACAGAGATCAAGGAAAGATATTGCTGACTATCTGGCTCTTGGGAAAGATGAACAAGCTTGAATTCGAATGGAGCACCTTATTCGAGAAGACTATGTTGTGGAAGCCATGGAGATCCTGGAGCTGTACTGTGAGCTGCTGCTGCTGGCTCAGTTTGTCCTCATCCAGTCTATGAAGGAGTTAGATTCTAGTTTGGCTGAATCTGTGTCTATGATGATTTGGGCTGCTCCTCACCTCCAGTCAGAGGTGGCTGAGTTGAAAATAGTTGCTGATCAACTTTGTGCTAAGTACAGCAAGGAATATGGCAAGTTATATAGGACCAACCAGATTGGAACTGTGAATGACAAGCTAATGCACAAACTGAATGTGGAAGCCCCACCCAAAATGCAGGTGGAGAGATACCTGATTGAAATTGCCAAGAACTACAATGTGCCCTATGAGCCTGACTCTATGGTCATGGCAGAAGCTCCCCCTAGGGTACAGACATCTTATTGATGTTAGATTCACTGATGATGTGAAAAAAGGGGGCTCTGCAGTAGGAGGCAGAGTTGGGTTGACAGCACCAGTTAGTGGACCTGATGGAACAGTGCCAATGCCTATGCCATCTCCAAGTACTCCTTTGTCATACCCACTTCCAAAGCAACTAGTTGATGACATTAATGCTGATAAGAATGTATCTTCACAAATTATTTGTCCTGTACCCAAGCCAGAAGCTTCTGAAAAGCTCCCTTCCAGACCCATGGATACCTATGACAACTTTGTACTGCCAAAACTATCATCTGTGCCAGACATACTACCAACTACATCTGCTGGTGCCAACACCTCAGCATCTGAGGACACTGACTATGATGATCTTTTCTGGAGATTTGAAGAGTTGAAAAAGAAAATATAGGACTCCTAAACCGGATGATGTCCAAGTTCTGGGAGTTGAGACTGAGCAGTTTCTCCTTATAATATACATTCTCCATGAAATTCTGTTTCATCTGTTAACCATCACTGAGCACTCTCTTCCTCCAGGCTCTCTTTCTACTCTACCAAGCAAACTCTGCTGCTTTCCAGTTTTCTATCACTCCTGAGAGACTGACATTTGAAAACACTGAGGTTAGAGCAGCTGGCTCCTGGCAGCTGTGCTTGTCCATTTCCCGTAAAATTCTCTTTGCCCATGCCACTGTCCCTGCACAGCAGAGTGAGAAAGTGAAAGCATAATGGGGAGAGCTGTCAAAGATTGTTGGAGAGTGGATGAGAGTACTTCAGAAAGTATCTCAGTCCTATGCTGAGGTTCAAGACTTAGAAACAAATGCTTCTGTACAGAGGGATTTGTGGTGAGTGAGATTCAAGGCCAACGTGTGTACTTTCTCACTTTAATATAAATGGGAGAGAGAAAAAATGGCTCAGGAAGCCACTGTGACAGTTCTTGGAAGCTGGCTCTTTTCATTGACATACATACATACTACTCCTTGCTGCAGGGCACTGTTTGTTCCACCTGGATCCAGTTGAAAAGTTTATTTGGAAAGTTAAAGGCCTCTCAGTCTACTAGAGTCTCAGGAAGCCCTCTGTGGCCTTTTGCTTTATTGCTTTGAGTGCTGTGTTTCCCAGTTTCATAGATGGCAACGCTGTATAAATTCCTGTTTTCCCCCATCGCATGTTCTGTTGCACTGCATTACTGGCCAGGGAAGGACAGGTCATATAATGGGCAAAAGTCACCATTCAAGGCTAAGATGGGCTTCCAGTAGCCTTAAAGAAATATTCAAGTTTCTTGATTAGTGAGGTGGAAAGCCTAGAGGGGAAGTAGAGTTACTATTTTCATTTGAAAATGTAATGATTAAGAGAAACTTTCAAAATTCATCTCAGATAAATGTTGGTGCCCGTGTAGCTATAGGTGTCTGCTGCTTACTTCAATGGATGACCACCAGGTAAAGCCATCTTTCCCCACTGGGATGGCTTTGGGATTGGAAAATATGACTTTGGTTTCTGTGTGGTATATCTGTACATACTTGTTTCAGGCAACTTTTCTTTAATGTTTTTGATTGATTTGTATCTCACATCACAATAGTGCTAATAAAGTTAAAAATTCTGGAAAAAAGAAAAAAAATGCAACTAGTGTCCATGAGGATGTGGGTTCAATTCCTAGTCTTATTCAGTGGTTACTCATCCTGCCTTGCTCCAAGCTGTGGTGAAGTTAGCAGCTGCAGCTCAGATCTGTCATTTCTGTGGCTGCGGTGCAGGCTGGCAGCTGCAGCTCCAATTCAACCCCTAGCCTAGCACAACTTCTATATGCCACAGGTACAGCCCTAAAAAGAAAGAAAAAAATTTTTCCTTCACTGCAAATGCTCTGTCATGTGCCATCCCAATTGCTACTATATTTTCTTCCAGAAATGACCAGTACTTTTAACTTCTATCCTGATTGATAACTTTTACCTGTCCTTGAACTTTATATAAAAAAAATCATACAATATGATTCATTTGTGTCTGGCCTTAGTCAATAACATATCTATGAAATCCATCCATGTGGTTCCATGTTGCAGTAGTTTGTTCTAATTGCTATTTATGGATATATCATATTTTGTTCATTTGCCCAGTGAAGGGCATTTGAGTTATTTTCTGTTTGGGGGTATTATGAAGAAAGCTTCTATGCACACTCTTTTACATTATTTTGGTGAACATATGGATTCATTTGTCTTGAGTGGAATTGGTTCTTTAGAGGTGTATTGCTTAATTTTTGAAAAATGGTATTTTCTAGTTGTCTTCTCGTTTACTTCTAGTTTAATTCTAGAGTAGTTAGACAACATACTGTGAATTTCAATCATTTGAAACTTGTTGATATTTGCTTTGATGACAGTGTATGGCCAATTTTTATAAATATTCCATGCACAGTTGAAAATTATTCTGTAATTGCATAGTACAATATTCTATGAATATAATTGGTGCCAATTAAATCAAGTTGGTTACTCTTTTTTCAATATTTTCTATTTATGCATTTTTATTGTTAAAATCTCTGGATAATTACGGGGAGGGTTGTTTTACTAATCTTATTTCCATATTTTGAAACTATAGTCCTAGATGCATATAAATTTGGGCTGTTTCACATTCCTATTGAAATGACTTAACATCATGAAATTATCTCCATCTCTGGTAATATTTTCTCTTAAAATCTATTTTTCTTATACAGTAAAGCCACACCTATATTATTTTCATTAATGTGTTTATGATACATTTTTTCAATACTTGTACTTTCAATATTTCTTTCTCCACATATTTAAAGTTTATTTCCTATAAGTTATTATAGGAAATTAAATTATTAGCTAGAAAGATCACCTTTGTTTTTAATTATATTATTTAGTCTAGAACTTCAATTATTCACATATGTGAGTTTAAGTCTATGGTCTTGATACTTGTTTTCATATGTTTTTGTTTATATGTTTCTTGTTTTCTTGCCTTCCTTTGCATAAATCAAGCTTTTAAAAATTATTTCAATTTTTTTTCCATAATCAGTTTTTTAATAGTATAGTCATTATTGTCTTGGTAATTATAAAAATTAGGTTTTTCTGTTTTAAAACTGAATTTCTCTGACTTTTTATAAATCGTATTTTTTAAATTACAAATACGTCTTTATTTTCTTGAACATTTTAATTGCATTCATTTTAAAATTCATTTCTGAAACGATAAGGATCTGAATCATCTTTGTTACTCCTTCTATAAAGGTAGGATTTTGGTTTTTTGTTTTGTTTCGTTTTTGTTTTTTGCTTATCTTATAATTCTGATTGGAAGCCACATTCTGTGGATAGGGAATCGTAGAGGCTCTTGATGTTTTTTTCTCCAAAAAGCTTTAAAAGTGTTTTTTAAAAGTATTTAAAGTTCAGGTGGATCACTTACCCTTTGAAGGTTAGTTTCAGTCTTTGATAGGTTTGGACTATTTGGGTTTTGCTCTTAATCCTAGGATATGATCTTTCAGTGCCTCAAGAGAATGCCTAAGTGTTTACTGTCCCTTCTAATTTGACAGGATTTGAACATCTATCTGTGTGTCCCCCTCATAGCATGGAAATCTGTATTCAAATCTTCAAGCCACTGTATTTTCTTGATTTTTTTTTTTTTTTTTTTTTTTTTTTTTGTCTTTTTGCTATTTCTTTGGGCCGCTCCCACGGCATATGGAGGTTCCCAGGCTAGGGGTCGAATCGGAGCTGTAGCCCCTGGCCTACTCCAGAGCCACAGCAATGTGGGATCTGAGGTGCGTCTGCAACCTACACCACAGCTCACGGCAACGCCGGATCGTTAACCCACCGAGCAAGGGCAGGGACCGAACCCGCAACCTCATGGTTCGTAGTCGGATTCGTTAACCACTGCACCACGACAGGAACTCCTGTATTTTCTTGATTTTGTAAAGTCTTTCTTTATATATGCAGTTTAACAGTCAATAGTTTAAAGTAAAATAATACATGAATTTTTATCCTCTCTTCCTTACAGCTCCATTTTCTCTGGGAATGTACCCTTTTGGCAGCCCTCATGTCAGTATCCTCAGCTCATTTCAATCAATGTTTTGGTTTCTGCTCTATTCTCCTGCTTTGGTTTGTGCTGATATTCTACAGTATCATTAAATACACACACACACACACACACACACACACACACACACACACACACACACACACATTCTCTCTCTCTCTCTTACTTGTTTATTGACCAATGTGTTAATCCAATACCAACTACTCATTCATGCATGTAACACACACTTACTTCTGGGCTACTATTTTTAATGTATTAGTGTGGTTTTCCCCAGATTTGACATTTGTCTAGAGTTCTGAGAAAGTGTACAGTGAGAAACAGTAAATAAATGAGAGGAAAGTAAGGAATTGGAAATTATATCAAATAAAGACAGCAAAATCAAACGTGTATGAAGTACTCATGTATTGGTGCTCCACAAGACACAGTGGCAAAACTGAAGGATATTTATTTGGAGTGTGAGACTCCAAGAAGTTAATATTTGGGGGGGGAAAGATAGAATGTAAAGTTGTGAGTAAAATTCAAGCACTATAAAGCAGTTTAGAAACCAATAATAAGATTTATGAAAGAATTACAAAGTATAACTCAGCATGTGTATATTGAACTTAAATCTATCTCCACTTAAAATAAGCTGAAGTGAATAAAACAAACAAGCAGGACATTTAGTTCTAGTTATCAGGAGGATAATCATTTTAAATTTCTGTACCTTCCAGAAATGAAATGATGCCAACTTGTACTTTACCACATAGGGTGGCAGGATGGAACACATTAGTTTGCATGTCCTAAGTTAAAATGTTACAGTTCAAATGAGAATTTTATGTTTTTCTTTTTTTGCTATCAACAAATTCTAGGGCTAGCTGGATGCTGGTTAGTACATTTTAGACACAGTGGGGCACAAGATTTTTGAGGCTATGGGAGTTTCAGGACATATTGTTTGAAGTAGGATTAAGACTTAATTCCATTTATACATGGCTGCACCCCAGATTTACTGAATCACTATCTCAAATTATTGTTACTAAGCTCTAAAAATTTTTCAGACATGGAGCCAGGTTTACAAACCACTGCTTCAAACTAGGAATTACATTTTATTACTCTTCAATTTGCACAGTGGCATTCAAAAACACAGAACACTCTCACATTTCAATTTCAATCAAATATTTTATTAGTTAAAAAAGGCAGTGAATATATTCCTCCCAAAATAAAATTAATAGATAATTCCAAAGATAAAGAGTTAGAAAACCTTCCTTGAACATTACAACTCTCATTTTTTAATATGTGATTCATAAAGAAGCAATTTTCATTGCTGATGATTTATAAAATGATACAGAATTTCTGATCACACAATATGATTGTGGAACTGAAACATTTCCTCCTAAAAGTAAGAAGAAATGCAGAGCACAATAAAGTAAAAATAATCTAGAATTCATAACAGGGTTTGCAAGGATGATAAGAAAATCTCAAGGTACAGCAAACAAATAGTGAACCGAAAGCTAAGGTAAACATGCATATGATCTTATGTCATTGCTGCCCAAGGGGCTGTCATTGTTCTGAATCATGGAGGGACGAATTTTATAAAGCTCATGTAAAGACAGTGGGTAGGACTGTAGGCCCTTGCAAAGTAGGAGCTAAAACAGACTCCTACATAAAACTGGATCTCAATAGGCTAAAAACTCAGCAAAGTGTAGATTATTAGGAAGTTTGAACATAAACACAGGGAATTGAAAAGAAAGCTTACCTGTCTCAGTCTAGACTCTAGATAGAAAGTAAGTATCTTTTGGAAATTCGAAGAGCTAAGTTTTGAAAAATCCTGCATATTTAGATCTTGAAACTATAATATCCTTAAGCTGATAAGATATAATGTGGAAAACAGCACAAAGTAAATATGGGTAATATTTATAGTGATAAAGAAAAAACTAAATAAAAGTGAAAAAGGAACAATAGAAATTTGAAAAAGGACTAATCAGAACATCTAGCAATAAAGACTGAATAACTAGAAGATGGATCTAATGCATTATAGTGAAATTTCTTTAGAAGAAAATTTAGATAAGAAATCCCTATAGAAGAAAATTTTTGATGTCTTACCACTGATGAAGACATAAGAAGTCTTAACCTCTGAAAACAAATAACCAGAAAACTGTTTGAAAAACAACTGTTTTTGGACATTGGGCAACAGGCAGTTTCTAGACCAGGGACATAATGAGGTAGAATCTCAACCGTATGTGACATCTTAAAGAGTTGAGAAGGTCAGTGTAAGGGAGACCACTGTAGAATAAATTTGTGGGCAGAGTTCCAGTAAAGGAGAGAGTTATGCAGAAAAAGTCTACATTGGCTTATCCTTGAGCATTTGCTAAGGGCTATGCCTCATACGTATAGTGCAAAACTCCATAAAATAGAATGAAGAATGACCAGGGAGTTGTAAGGAGAGTGATTCCCAGAACTCACAGTGTGTAGGAAGTTACCTGAGTTCCAACCAGAGTGGAGAGTCCTCAGTGATCATCGGGTCATTCAGTGTAGACCCAGATGAATAACACTTTAGCAGTAAGGCTGTATTACCCCTACAGTGTAAACAACTCCAAATCTACCTTAACAAAGTTTAAAAGAAGGACCTCAAAAAGGGTCAAACTGATTGGTAAATAATTACTTGCTGAAAGCGGTCTTTCTAGTTAGGCAACAAAATCCAGACCTTCAACAGTAATTTTCACAATGTCCAGCATCCTTTCAAAATTACTAGATATACCAAGAAGCAAAAACATGCAACTCAGAACCAGGAGACAATCCAATCAATGGAATCAGATACAGAAACACCAGAAATGACAGAACAAACTTAAAAGCATATTACAATAGCCATCACAACTTTATATATGATAATATTTGTATAAAGAAAAATATGCTTCCTAACACCATAAACAAAAATAAACTAAAAATGGATTAAAGACCTAGATATAAGACCAGATACTATAAATATGAGAGGAAAACATAGGCCAAACACTCTCTGACATGAATGACAGCAATATCTTCTACTCACCTCTTAGAGTTATGACAATTAAAAAAATAAACAAATGGGACTTCATTAAACTTAAAAGTTTCTGCACAGCAAAGGAAACCCTAAACAAAATGAAAAGACAACCCATAGAAGAGGAGAAAATATCTGCAAATGAATCAATGGACAAGGGATTAATCTCCAAAATTAAGCTCAATATCAAAAACAAACAAACAACCACATCAAAAAATGGGCAGATCCAAAACAGACAATTCTCCAAAGAAGACATACAGATGGCCAAAAAAACACATGAAAAGATCTTCACCACTCATTATTAGAGAAGTGCAAATCAAAACCACTATGAGGTACCACCTTACACCAGCCAGAAGGGCCATCATCAAAAACAATACAAACAATAAGGGCTAGAGAAGGTGTGGAGAAAAAGGAACTCTCTTACACTGTTGGTGGGAATGTAAATTGGCGCAACCACTGTGGAAAGCAGTATGGAGATGCCTCGGAAAACTAAAAATAGAACTACCATTTGATCCAGCCATCCCACTCCTGGGCATCTATCCAAAGAAAACCATGACTCAAAAAGATACATGTACTCCAGTGTTCATTGCAGCACTATTTGTGATAGCCGAGACATGGAAACAACCTAAATGTCCAGCGACAGAGGAGTGGATCCAGAAGATGTGGTACACATACACAATGGAATATTACTCAGCCATTAAAAGGAAAGAAATAACGGCATTTGCGGCAACATGGATGGACATAGAAATTATCACACTAAGTGAAGTCAGTCAGTGAGATGCCAACATCAAATGCTATCGCTTACATGTGGAATCTAAAAAAAAGACACAATGAACTTCTTTACAGAACAGATACTGACTCACAGACTTTGAAAAAGTTATGGTTCCCAAATGAGACAGGTTGGGGGGTGGAGGGATGCAAATGCTGTAAAATTTGGTTGTGATGGTTGTTGTACGCCTATTAATGTAATAAAATTCATTAAGTAATTTTAAAAAAAATAAGAAAAATATGGATAAAACTAAAGAAATGTTAGATATTAAAAATAAAATAAAAAGAATTTCTTAAGATGAGAACTACAATGTGTGAAGTGAAAATTTCACTGAACAGGCCTACAAGCAAATTAGATATAGTTTTGAAGATATATCAGCAACATATATTGAATGAAGCATAAAGAAACAGACTGGGAGTTCCCGTCGTGGCACAGTGGTTAACGAATCCGACTAGGAACCATGAGGTTGCGGGTTCAGTCCCTGCCCTTGCTCAGTGGGTTAACGATCCAGTGTTGCCGTGAGCTGTGGTGTAGGTTGCAGATGCGGCTCGGATCCTGTGTTGCTGTGGCTCTGGTGTAGGCTGGTGGCTACAGCTCCAATTCGACCCCTAGCCTGGGAACCTCCATATGCCGTGGGAGCGGCCCAAGAAATAGCAACAACAACAACAACAACAAAAAGACAAAAGACAAAAAAAAAAAAAACAGACTGAAAAAGAAGCAGTAGCAGCTGATCTGTGATCTGATTGCAAATAATTTAATACATACATAATTAAAGAACCAAGAGGTGAGGAGGGGCATAGAAAAATATGTGAAGAAATATTATTTGAAAATTTTGAAATATGGTTAAAAACTATAGACTGCTACAAGGGGCTCAACATATCCTAAGATTAAGCACTAGGAATACCATACCAAATCACATAATTTTCAATTCTGAAAAACAAATATATAGAGAACAATCTTAGCAGTAGTTCCTTTTCTGACCAAAAAGAAAGATTACATAGAGAAAAATAACATTTTTTTATCCAGAGAAAACCATAATTCGAAAAGATAATGCAGCCCAATGTTCACTGCATCATTACTTACAATAGCCAAGACATGGAAGCAACCATGTAACTAGGGACATTATTTCCAAATTCCCACAACATATTTGCTCTAATTGGCTTCAGAATATAATTTTTGTGCCTGAGCCAAGAAAGTGGATGAACTTTCCTAGAGGTCTAAGGTTTAAGCCTTTGATGCAGAGAGTAGCCTAGAATTTCTTGTCAATTCCTCTTCCATCTCATTGTTCCACAAATGTTTTCCTCAGATTATTAGTGATGCCTTGATTTCTCCAGTGAGATAAAGAGGGCAGCAGACACACAGGTCTTTTTTGTGACCGACTCTACCACTCTTTCCATTCAATATGGATAAGTATCTTTAAGACAAACACGTTCTAAAATACCATCATCTCTGGGTGGAAGGATAAAGAATGATTTTTAATTTTTCCCCAGATCTCCTTATTTTCACCAAAAGAGGTCAAGAAGTACCTTTAGATCTTACAAGCTCCACATCTTATGGAATTATATTAAATTGATGGCATCCCCTTATTGTTGCAAGTTCTCTACCAAATCCTGGGTCATTGCCCTTCATTTCTTACTGTAAGTCCTGGATGAATAAAATCCTTTCTCATGCTATTATTGACATAAATATTAGTGATTTTAATACGTAAGTCGATCCTTCCAACACAATAGCATCCTAGCACAGTAACCTCCAATTATCCTGTCTTCTATTTCATCTCAGCCACTCACTCCAAGGGGCTAAATCTCATCACTCCTAAAATTGCTCCCTCCATAATCTCAGTTTGATGTCACAAGTTGTCCAACCATTTCCTCCCTATAGAATCCTGACTCCTTATCCCTCCACCCTACCAGTGCTTCCGATCCATTGATCCTGCCACCTTGTCATTCTTCATACTCATGGTGTCCTCTTCTCCCTCCTGTCAGAGCTTAAATTCAAGGCCAATTATTCATAATACCTTCACTGCACACACCCTCCATTTCCTTACCCCTCTCTTGTATTTTCTTGGCCATACAAAACCCTGATTAAATTAAATTTGCTCCAGTTAAATCAAGTTCTCTGCCTATGCCACACTCACAGCCATGCAGCTGAATATGGTGAAAGAAAAGTAACAGCATGTTGACTGGTCTCAATTTGAAATCATGACCACAACCTTCAAAAGGGCTGTAATGCTGGTTAGAAACTGCTATTTCTACCCTGGTCATTTCTTCTCACTGTTGTCTAGGTGATGAATTTACATTCCTCTATTGCACCTCAAACATCTAAAAACTTCTTCCTTACCTTCACTCTCAGATGACTTTGCTTCCACTTCACTGAAAAAAAAAAAAAAAAAACAGCAGAAGCAATCAGTAAAACTCTCTAAGACTCCCACTCCCACATCTACCCACCTCTGAGTGTCTACACACAGCCTCCTCACCTGACAAGGTAGGAGAGTACCCCTCACTCCTAGATTGAGTCACCCCCTCTACATGTGTGCTGGATTTCCTTCTCTTTCCAGGCCTTTCTCTTACAATGGTCAGGTGCAGGGCAATAGTACAAGTGAGAGCCCCCTCGATATATATATGTACACATCATATTTATGTATGTATATGAAATCATACATAGTAAACATAAGAGTATCTTGATATACATATATTGTACATCATATTGTATAGGTGTGTATCTAAAATGGTGATGAGGAAGACACCAGCATGAATAAGCAAATTCAGATACATGTTACTTTTTAAAAAGATAATTTTTCTAATCAGCAAGCAGCAGAATAAAACAAAGATACCTTGAATATCCCAAGCACTGAGTTGAGGGTGTTATAGCAGCTCAGTTACTATAAAAAGCAATGTCTGAAAGGAAATTGAGACCTTGAGAAGCTAGATAACTAGTTCAAAATCACAGACAGGGTTTTGCCCCCAGTGATGGTCCGACCCCAAAGCCCATGCTTTATTCACTATGCTGTGGAGAGAAAAACACCATAATTTACCACATGGCTGGTGCTAATGTAACTTCCTAGACATTCTCATTTCAAGACCAGGCTTTGTAGTACCAGCTCCATGGCACTGAATCAGGAGCCAGGGTTGTGGCGGGGGTGGGGGGTGGGGTAAATAGGTTGGGACCTCCTTGCCCTGTCCCAGTGAATCACAGCTGTCTTTTGCTAAAGAGCTGCTGCTAGACTGACCCCACAGGCAGTGGTATTTCAGCTGTAGGGATACTGATTCCTAGATGTGTGCTTTCTAATCAAGTTATAAAGTGCTCCAGGATTCCACCGGATGAAGCGTATCCTATAAATGCAATTTGTAGTTTCATTTGCCCTCTAGTTGGCTTGGTGATTTAATTCTCAGAGCACTTTACTTTTTAAAGTGTATTTAAAAAGCATCTTTTAACTAGCAGTGGACTTTCTAAACTGCTCTCAGAAGTTTTCAAAACAGTGGGGAAATTCCCCAGCAATTTTCACAAACAACTGCTTCTTACCTGTGGACTCATCTGTGCTTGATACTTTAGACTCTCTTGCTGGCCCTATGCTCCAAGTTGCTGTGCAGTAAAACCCGCTTTCAGCATAATACAAGATACTTTAAGGTTCAGTATTAGATGAGTGTGTGTGTGCCTTATTCAAAATTCCTAACTCTACAATTTAAACACACAAAATGTTTTCTGCAATAACAGGAGTGGCAAACATATTTTAAGTGTATTTATTTTCTGAAAGCATAGAAAGTTAAATACCCATGGTCTCTTTTCCTTAAGGGGCTATAACTTATACACTGTAGAGCAGTAGAAAAATTGTACTTCTTATGTTAGAGGCAGGAAATCTGCTTGGTATCTGCATAAGATCCTACAGCTGTGACCAAGGCACACTGGCACTCTGAAAAACCATCAATGCGATGATGGAAAGCAGGGGTAAGCACAGTTTCCTCACCTGTTAAATAGAGAATTGAACATTCGATGACTTTTTGAAAGTTATCAAATGTCAGCAAGCTATGTAGACAGTCAGGTAACTTACTATTTTTGTTTTGTTTTGTTTTTTTGTCTTTTTTAGGACTGCACCTAAGGCATATGGAGGTTCTCAGGCTAGGGGTCTAATCGGAGCTGTTGCTGCTGGCATACACCAGAGCCACAGCAACGCCAGATCCAAGTCACGTCTACGAACTATACCATACATAGCTCACAGCAACACTGGATCCTTAACCTACTGAGCAAGGCCAGGGATTGAACCGCAACCTCATGGTTCCTGGTCTGATTCGTTTCTGCTGCACCACGACGGGAACTCCGTAGTTAGGTAACTTTATGGTATACTTGGGTGGATACTATGATATGGTCCAATATTGAAATAGCCATCATTTCTTTTTTTGTGTGTGGAGATAGAATTTTAGGGTCAAAAGTTCTTTATAATTCATTTAGATAAACTCTTCATCTAATATGTAAATATTTCCCCATATATTCCTATCCAGTGGAAATCCAGCCTTACTTTAACTTGGCTACTATTTTAGGTCAACCCTTATGGTTAAGATTTTTTTTACCTGTGTTGGCAGTTTTTCTACAACTGGAAAATTTACTAATCAATTACTGTTGTCTTTGTTAGGGAATATAGGTCAAGAAAGAGACTATTGAGTCTACAAACTGAGTTGCTTGGGTTTAGTTTGTAAGGCTAATTTTTTTTCCACAGATGTTTTGAATTTTTCTTAAATTTTAAATTGTAATGAATTGATGAGATTGACAATATAGAAGGCATTGTCATTCACTATTCCAGAGTTTACTATTTTCAGCTCTTTGCGCCAAATGTTTTTGAAATTAATTTTCACTTATCTTTTGATTGGATTTCTTTGCTATCTCCCTTGAGGAAATTCATAGCCCTCCATGCCTCACAGCAATTTAAAGGTGGGCAAAGAGGACTTCAGAGACTCTAGTTATATAATATGTTATTTTTTGGCTACTCCCACAGTATATGGAAGTTTCTGAGCCAAGGATTGAACCCATGCCACAGCAGTTACCCAAGCCACTACAGTTATAATGCTGAATCCTTAACCCACTGCACCACAAGAGAACTCCTGTATAAGACATTTTTGAATGAATGATCTCAGTTGTAGATATGAAATTGGAAGGTTGACTTAGTAATGAGGGCAGAAAGTCACTGAAGTAGATTTCATTTTCTCAAGTTCAGTGTATCACTAGGAGGCATCTCTGAATCGTTACACAATTGAAGAATGACTCAAATACTTCTCATTTATCTTCATAATAGTAAACTCTGTATGATTCACCTGTTCCATTCTTTTGAGATTCTACTGTATTCTTAGACTTGAATAATATGAAGGTCTTTATCATAACTAAAGGAAAGAAATATTACTTTCTTGAGACCCAGCACAGGTTTCTTTGCATTCATGATGTGGTTGCACCATATCTGAAGAAGAGGGATATAAAGGCACCCGACTTATAAGCCAGATTTAGAAGGCATACATTTATCCATTTAGCAAAGCACATGGAAAGTATATCTGTATTTGAACATTGCTCACAAGGAATCAGAGAGGATAATTCAGTTGTTTAATTATAATTCAGGACCATCTGGGGACAGTCCATGGGCACACAGTTCAATCAGGGAATTGGTAGATCATCTTTAGAAACAAGTGAACTTCTCTGGGCATGCTATACTTTCAAAGAGACCAAATATTTTATTTATATTCAAAATATGTAGTTTTAATTTTCATTCATTAAATCAATAAATATTTATTTAGAAATTCCCACTCTGTGCCTGTCTAGGTACTATTACTAGATACTGGGAATACAATAATGAGCAAAAGCATTCAGGGGTTCAAATTGCCATGGCGCGTCTGTGGAAAGGCATACAGGTGGAAATGCTAATGAGTAGAACAAATAGATACAAGTTCTGAGAAGGAAAGAAACAGTTGCCAGGATTTAAGGTGTGTCCTCAGCAGCTTTCCCAAAATGACCCAATTAGTCTGTTTGGGAATCCCAGTCTGACACACCCTTTATCCCTCTTCAGACCAAAGTCATGAGGACTGGATCAAACACCTTGAGTCAAACACCACTGTTAGCCTTCTAACCCTCTCCCTTCACTTCAGAACTACACAGTAGTGGTAAGAGCTTCAGAAGCACATTGAGCAGGTGTACTAGCATGCCTCAGTCAAACATAGACAACAACAAAAAAAGCTTCTGCACAACAATGGAAACCATCAACAGAATGAAAAGGCAACCTACCAAATGGGAGAAAACATTTGCAAACCACATATCCAATAGGACTTAATATCCAAGAAAATAAGATCATGCAATAGGAAAAAAAAAAAAAAAAAGATTACCTGATTTAAAAATGGACGAAAGACCTTAATAGAAATTTCAACAAAGAAGATACACAAAGATATGCAACAACAGTAAACATCAGGGAAATGCGTATCAAAACCAAGATGAAATAGCGCTTCACATTTGTTAGGATAGCTATTATCAAAAAGAGAAGAGATTATAAATGTTGATCCTTTCTTTTGCTTGATCTAGTCTGCTACTGAATTTATCAGTTCAGTTATTGCATTCTTCAGTTCTATGGTTTCAATTTGGTACTTTTTAATATTTTTCCCTGTTTAAATTCTCACTTTGCTCATGCACTGGTCTCCTTACCTCAGTGAGCATCTTTATGACAATTATGTGAACTGTTATCTAAATCCTTATTTATCGGGGAAGTCACTTATCTTGTTTCATTAAGGTTGGTTTGGGGAGATTTATCTTATTTTTTTAATTATAGTTGATTCACCATGTTGTGCTAATTTCTGCTGTACAGCAAAGTGACCCTGTCATATAAATATACACATTCCCTTTCTTGTATTATCTTTCATCATGGTCTATCCCAAGAGACTGGATATAGTTCCCTGTGTTATTCAGTAGGACCTTGTTTACCCATTCTAAATGTAGTTAGTTTTGCATCTACTAACCCCAAACTCCGAGTCCCTCCCACTCGCTGCCCCCTTCCCCTTGGCCGTCACAAGTCTGTTCTCTATGTCTGTGACTCTATTTCTTTTGTTTGGAACATATACCCCATCTCTTCACTATCCTTAGCTCTCTGTGTTGGTTTCTGCCCATTAGATATAATCGGCACCTCTCTGTATCTTGACAAACTGGCCTTGTATAGATAAACCTATCAATCAGCCAGACCCAAGCTCCTGGTTTCCTCTCAAACCTTTGTGATTGTCCAAGCCACTGTCATTATAATTACTGGCTCCCAGAATTCGAGGATCTGCCAAGACCTGTCAGTTTCCCAAAGGCATGAGAAATGTCCTTATGCTGTTCAGGCTCCACGATGACTACTAATTGCCCACCCCTTCCACTCCCCAATGCAGGCTAATTGGAAACTCAACTTTCAGGCAGCAGCTGAGAAAGTCAGGATGTTAGATATATAGTCTAGCCCCTACCAAGGAGATAGGCTGTGTGTTTTGGCCTATTCACTCCATGTTGAATTGGAGGAAATAGTCTCTGGAATTGTTTATGCACCCAAAGAGAACTGCCTTTTTGTTTTGTGTAGTTCCTGGGGACTTATGAATGCCAATCCAGGTCAGCTCCTGTTGCTGGGTAATTTCGCAGTCAGTAACATGCAGGCGACAGCCATAAGAGCTGAAGTGCTAGATATAATGATAAGCTCCTTCCAAGAAGAAACTAGACACTTGGTTTTGTTGTTGGACCAACCTGGAACAAAATGGCAAGAGATGTGCCCACCAGCTCTCTCAGACTTCTGGGAGGATCCCAGTCAGCACTCATAGTAATCAGAAGCCAGAACCTCAAGCAGCCGCTGGGGAGGTATGCAGTCAAATCCCTTGCGAAGACAAAGCAGGAGATGAACATTTGTGTCCACTCCATCTTTGCTTAGCCCTGGGGAGAGAGCTGCAGGACGTGCTTGTGCATTTGAAAATTACTTTTGTTTACTATGCCCATTAGCATCTGTGGAGGCCAAGCCCTGTGGAGGCCAAGCCCTGTGGTGATCTGAAGACCTTGCTCCAGTGGCTGCCTCACAAGTTGGAGGACTAGATGCATGGACAAGCTCCTTCTAGGAAGAAGGCAGAGTCTTAGTTTTATTGTTGGAGTGAGCCAGAAGGGGGAGAGACGGGAAGTGCATGCTGGCCCCTCTGGGCTCCTGGGAGGATCACAGTAGGCAGCCAGATTAAGTCTGATTAGAAGCTGGTACCCTCATCTAATCTTGTAAAGTATGTAGTCAAAATTCCTTCTACGAAAAGACTGGGAAGTGGATATTTTTGCTGCTCCCTCTGCACTGAGTGCTGGAAGGATAGCCACAGCCAGTTTTAAGTGCCCGGTAACAACTGCTTCTCTGTTTGCTATGGTCCTGGGGACTCATGTTGGCTTTCAGGACTAAGTGATTTTGGGACTCATCTTTCCGGTGGCAGCCTTAAAAGTTGAGGTTCTAGGAGTTCCCGTCATAGCTCAGTGGTTAACGAATCCAACTAGGAACCATAAGGTTGCAGGTTCGATCCCTGGCCTTACTCAGTGGGTTAAGGATCCAGCGTTGCTGTGAGCTGTGGTGTAGGTTGCAGACGTGGCTTGGATCCCGAGTTGCTGTGGCTCTGGTATAGGCTGGCGGCTACAGCTCCAATTCGACCTGTAGCCTGGGAACCTCCATATGCCGCGGGAGTGGCCCAAGAAATGGCACCAAAAAAAAATAAATAAATAAATTTAAAAAATTGAAGCTCTAGATGTGTTGAAATTCTCACTTTGCTCCTCAAGGAAATTCAAAACCTAGCTAAGTTTCATCAGGCAGCTGAGAGATGTGTTGAAATTCTCACTTTGCTCCTCAAGGAAATTCAAAACCTAGCTAAGTTTCATCAGGCAGCTGAGAACAACCCACATCAAAATAGGAAAATCTGAGACACTCTTGACAAAAACCCCGTCACTGCCACAGTGCCAGAAAATCAGGAGAACCCCCAACTCCCAGCTTTTCCTTGAGGGGTGAAGGATTTGGATGGGCAAGGGATGTGCCCACCAGCTTGCTCCTCAAGGAAAAACTGGGAGTTGGGGGTTTTGCTCCTAATTTTATGGCACTGTGGCAGGGATGAGATTTTTGTCAAGAGTGTCCCAGACTTCCCTGTTCTGATATGGGTTTTTCTCAGTTGCTGAGAAAACTTGGCTAGTTTGTGGATTTCTTTCAGAGGAAAGGTCTCTGTGTAGCTTTTCAATGTGTCTATGGGAGGACGAAATTCAGGAGCCTCCCATGTCACTATGTCACTATGTTTGTAGCATTCAGATTCCTCTTCTGATAAAAAATGAGTAAGGGCTCACTCATCCTCTGATCACATATCCTATTAGTTAGGTTGAAAAGATGAAAACTACTTTCCAGACTCCCTTACAATTTAGATTTCTTACCTGATTTAGATGCTGATTTAATATTTGGAAGGCTTAAGAGAGGTCACATTAAGAAGCAATGTTTAAATTTCTATGCTCTTTCTTCCTTAATATTAGAGGGTTTCCACAACAGTTTATTTGCAGTTTTACAAGCCTGAATCAGAACCCCAGGAGTATTCTTGAACTTTTAGCTCTAGTATTGTCTCCCGTGAAACAATGCTCTTGTGAGTCAGTCCTGGAAATCATATCTGGAAATCATCCTAAAGACTAAACCTATCACAGTCTCCTTAAGCCCTTCAAGTGATATTCTAGCCACCTAATATTCTGTATTAAAGTTTTTCTTTGAATGTAAATGGCTTCTGTTTTCAACAGCAATAAAATATTTGGTGCAAGACATTAACACTTAAGGAAGATCATCTGGGATTATCCTACCTAGTTTGGATTAAGGCAGAAATGGTGTAATACCACTGGAAGATGGAATACACAGAATAGAGCACATGAAATGACCCCCAAAGTTACTTAAGTTATCATCCAGTCACCTGGAATAAAGGCAAGACTTTGTAAAACCAAGAGATTTCTAAAATGGGCCTTGACAGAGTCAAAGCTGAATACAGAGACTATTAAACTGGACTGGCATCTTATAACTACATCAGGTATACATTAAGGAGGAGGACAAAAGGAAGGAAGGACAGGAGGAAGGGAGGGAAAGAGGAGGATGAAGAGGAGATGGGGGAGAGACAGGACAAGGGATAGGGGAAAAAGGGGTGCTTTAAAGAAAAATGACAAAAATTGAGATTATATATTCTTTGTCTGAGGTATTATCTAGGAACAGAAGCCTGTGACTGCTTTAAAATTATCTCTTATTAGATGATAACGCCTAAAAAATTCAAAGGCACAGTCCGATCATGTAGGCTACCAAATGAAAATATAGATTGAAGTACAGTGTCATCAAGTCTCATATAATTTTATGCAATTATTCAGAAAAAAATTTCCCAGTTGGTACAAATAAACTTAGATGGATTCAAAGGGATCTGAATCTCTGGCCCTCCAAACATACTTATCCTTCTAGGGCAGCAGAAGCAGTCCCTTGTCCCTGTCTTATTAGGCTGATTCTACTTTGAAGATCCTGTCAATCTTCACATGAGGTAACTTTGTAAGCAAACACTGGCTCTCCTCATGACAGGGCAATCAAAGCATTGCCTGCAGACTTAGAACAGGCAGACCTCACATACCCAGGGGCCAAAAACAAAATCCAAACATTTTCAGGATTTTGCTCCTTGGCATCAATCTAAAGAATCTGTGCAACAACAGCCTCCTGGGGTCCCCAACAGGAAAAGAGTTTCAAATTTTTCAATTAGATCAAATTCATCCATGTGTGCACATTTTCCAGAGATTTGTAATTCAATGTTCTAGCTCAAGTATCCGGGGGTGCTTTGGACTCAAGACTGGCTTACATGGAATGACAGATACATTCCAGGAAATTCTCAGCATGTTATAGAAAGAGGAATATAAAAATCTGGGAAGATAAGAATAACAGAGTAGATTTATTATCTACAGCTTACTTACCCAAACTGAAATCATATCTGTAAGAGAACCCAGAGAGCACACCTGCATTTACCAAAGCACTGAGAAATGTCCAAGTGAGAGAAGCACCAGATTACTATAAAGCTCTACAGAGGTTCCCCTTATAGGCCAGCAGTAATTGTGGGAAATGCTGCCATTTAAATGGTTTGACTAATTTCACTGAGTTGATGGATCCCTAAAAGAGAATTGTGTTGGTGAATTTTATGTCTCAGTTTCAACAGGATATTCAGTTATATAATTAAACACTAATCCTGAATTCTTTGTGAAGGTATTTTGTAGATAAAGTTAACATCTATAATCAGTTGCCTTTCTGTGAAGGAGATTAACCTAGATAATCTGGGTGAACCTCACCCAATCAATTGAAAGCCTTAAGAACGAAACTGGAGGAGAGTGACATCCCCAAGATGGCGATACAGGTTGTTCCCGACTTCTCTCTCCCTCACAACTAACAACCATTCAAGAACAAGACACCACTGAAACAATCATACAACAAAAGGGTAAAGCTGAAACAGTCCCCTGAACCAGAGTTCAAAACACATTGTATTATAATTAGTAAGAGAAGTGGCTACAAGTTAACTACATGGCCCCTTTCCAAGCCTAGCTCAGCATCATGAAGAGAGGTCTCCCCTGAACCTCTGGTTCCTCCCGAGGGAAAAGAGACCAGGCCCTTCCAGCACTGCAGATTACTTTGTGGGAGTCCTTGCTTTGATCCCACACCACTCGGATTGCAGGGGCATCTGTGGGGCCCAGCCTCTAGGAATCTCACTAGAATGGATAGAGGAAAGGTTCTTGCAACAAGCAGCACATGGAGCTTGACAGACAGGGCTCATACTTGCAGTGCCCAAGTAGATCCCAATCAGAGGCTTTGCTCATCCATAAAACCAAGCTGATGGTACACTATGACCAGGAAACTCAGCAGGGTGCAGATCTGCCTGATTTGGATTCTCAAACAAGGAGTTTTATTGGCCCTAGAGGCTGGTTTTGCCCACACCCAGCAAAGGAGCTGAGTCATAGCTCCACCTGCTGTAAAGTGTCTTCTAGCCACATCTGACTAGAGGGGCTGGCAGAAACATCTTGAAGCTGTGCAGCCCAGCAACCCTCACACCAAGAGGTGGGCAGGCAGAGCTGATTGCTCCCAGAGCAAAGCCAATACTGGGTATGGAGAGTTCCCCTGCTGTGCATAGGTAGGGTAATTAATTCAAAGCCAAGGCTGAGGGTAGCAACTAGCCCCTCCCCCTTGGAGAACCTGTTTGGGAAACTGAGAATTGCCTGGGATGGATCCTCCCCTATACACTCAAGCAAGAGAGCTGAGACATAGCCCCACTCACTGCGGCTCACAGTCCCATGTGACCAGCAGGGCTGGCAAGAACCCAGGGGTGCTCAAGCCAAGAGAAGAGAGGATGGAGTAGATGGATTATAGAACAAGGCCAGTGGTACTCTTTGGCCAGGGAGCCTGGGGCATAGGTCAGCTTGAGTTAAGATAACAAAGAGCTTTATAAGCTTTAGAGGTGCTTTTCTCTCTGCACCCATGCAGGCAAACTAATTCATAGCCCTACTTATTGCTGCATACACCATCAGCCTGCATGACCAGCGAACAGAACTAGAGTGCAGGGAAGCTCTGTAGCCCATCCAACAATGCTGCTTACAGTAGCACTTGAACAGGTGGTACAGCCCATGGCTTTCCCCATCCACAGAGCAAAACCAGGGAGTTCAGTGCACATTGTTGCCTGATTCAGATCTCCAAACAATGAGCCATACAGATCCTGGGGCCCATCCTGCAATGAGCCATACAGTCCTGGGGCCCATCCTGCACATCTGCTATTGAATACAGTACTCAGTCTCAATCATCTTGTAAGCCTGATCAGAGAATCCAGGCAACCATGAAGCCTATCTTATGGCCTCACTTGGGTAGCAGACCAAACTAGCAGCCTATCCAATTGTTCTCAGCCAGTGGCAACCTCCTCCTAACGCCCAACCTCAGAGCTCAAATATTTGCCTTCCACCACAAATAGACCATAATAGCAGGTCTCTCCTGCCAAAAGACATTACCAGCAGATATTCCCAGAAACCTAAACTGAGCTGAATGGTAAAGATCTGCCTCTGCCAAAGCAAACCCATAAAAGTCCGGAAGAGGAGCCCAATTACTAAAATATATAGATACTAACATATGGAAACAAGGATCATGAAAAACCAGGTAAATATGACACCATCAAAGGACACTAATAAAGCCCTAATAACTGATCTCAAAGAAATGAAGCTCTGTAAACTGTCAAAGGTTTCAGAATAATTCTCTTTAAAAAAAGTGCAGTGAGGGAGTTCCCATCATGACTCAGTGGTAAGGAACCCAACAAGGATCCATGAGGATACAGATTCGATCCCTGGCCTCTTAAGTGGTTTAGGATCTGGCATTGCCACGAGCTGTGGCATAGGTCACAGACTCAGCTTGGATCCCACAGCATTGCTGTAGCTGTGATGTAGGTCAGCAGCTGTAGCTCCGATTGGACCCCTAGCCTAGGAACTTCCATATGTTGCACATGCGGCCCTAAAAAAAAAAAAAAAGTGTAGAGAACTATAAGAACAAAGACAACTAAACAAAATTAGGAGAACAATGTATAAACAAAAAGAGTAGTTTGACACATAGAAACTATCCCAATAAACCCCAACAGAAACCCTAGAGTTCAATAATACAATACAATAAGGGAACAAAAGAATTCAAAAGAATTCAACAGAGAGTTGAAAGTAGACCCAACCATGCAGAAAAAAGAATCAGCAATCTAGAAAATAGTGCATTAGAAATTATCCAGTCAGAGAAGCAACAAGAAAAAAAGAATGAATAATAATGCAAAAAGTCTGAGATATGTAAAAGACAATGGGGAAAAAAACAAACAATATTCACATTATGGGAATTCCAAGAGAAAATAAAGGGACAGAAGATATATACGAAGCAATAAGGGGTAATAATTTCCCCAACCTGGGGAGAAAAATAGACATCTAGATCCATGAGGTCCAAAAAGTCCCTAAACAAGTTAAAAGTCAAAGACATAAGAAGAATTTTAAATGAAGTAAGAAAAGAGAGAGAAATTATGCACATGTGAATTCATGTAAGACTAGAGGTAGATTTTTCAACAGAAACATTTCAGGCTAGGGGAGAATGGGATCACATACTCAAAATATTGACAGAAAAAACTGTCAACCAAGAACACTATACCTGGTGAAGGTATCATTTGAAATGAAGGAAAGCTACTTCCCTGAATAAACAAAAGCTGAGGGAGTTCATTACCACTTGACCTGACTTTGAAGAAATGCTAACAGGAGTTCTTTGAGTGGAAGTAAAAGGACACTAATTAACATAATAAAAAACAGAAAAAGCTAGCATAAAACTCACTGGTAAAAAATAGTAAAATGGTAAATATACACAGTAAAAGTCAAATTCTGTAATGTGGTAATGGTGGAGCATAATTCACATACAGTTCTAGTTTAAACGTTCAGAAAAAACATGTAGTAGAAATAATCATATCTGTAATATGTTATGAATATTGTAACAGCAATAACCTAATATATAAGAAGAGTGTAGAGTTTAGAAATTTTATTGAAGTTTTTATCAGCTTAAAATAGGGTGTTAGGATTTTTAAGATATTTTATGCAAGCTTAATGGTTACAAGGGAAAAACCTACAACAATTACCCAAGAAAGCAAGATAAAGAAGTCAAAGCTCACTGTGCCAAAATACACCAAAATACCAAAAAAAGATAGCAGGATAAGAAATAAGGAAAAATGAATCTATAAAATAACCAGAAAACAATTCACAAAATGGCTGTAATATGTCCTTCCTTATAAATAATTACTTTAAACATACTTTGATAAAATTCTCCAATCAAAAGACAATAGCTGAACGGATCCAATAACATGTTGCCCACAAGAGAACTGTGTTAGCCTTAAAGGTGATGCCAGAAAGATGTTACTGGAATCCAGGTTCTTGTTCACAGAGCCAAAGATTAAACTTCACAAACACATAGGCAGCAAGCAAGCAAAGTCTTTATTACAGGAAAGCAAACAGCTCCCAGGACAGCTGGGAGGAGGGAAAAGAGCCCCACTTCTCTATTGTCCTATAGGGGTTTTTGTCCCTTAAAGATGGGTGTTACCTACGTGGGGTCCAAAAAGATGTGGTTTGCTTGCATTGGCCCTGCCCAATTACCTATATCAATCATTGTCCAATAGGGGTTTTAGAGGTGGAAATGTCCTGTAAGTCTCATGGTTTCTTGGCCTTTCTCTTCCCATAGACTGAGTCACAGGGGGTTGGAGATTAATGTCCCTCTGGGCATAGGTACACTCCCTATAGTAAGCAAGGCCTAAGGGGATGTTACTCCATGAAGTCATTAAACCACAAATGTTAATCAATAGTGGTATCAAATAATGCATCAAAGCCCATGCTCCTACACTGACTATCTGGGTTATTATTCTGCCTCAATCGCATTAAGAGACTAAGAGGAAAGGGACAGAAAAGGTCATGTCAAGCAAATGAGAACTACAAAAATGCAGAAATAGCTATACTTTAGTAGAAAAAATAGATTTTAAACTAAAAATAGTAAAAAGAGACAAAGATGTCTCACATAATGATAAACAGCTCAATCCGTCAAGAAGATATAACAATGTCAATATTATATGTCTAACATTGAAGCACCCAAATACATAAAGCAAAAACAGAGCTAAAAGCAGAAATAAACAGTAACAAAATAAACAGTAACAACAATAAAAGTAACAAAATAAACAGTTCAGTTATGGACTGAACACCTATTCTCAACAATGGACAGATCTTCCAGATAGAAAATCAATATGGAAACAGTAGATTTGAATAACACTATAGACCAAATGGGCCTAACAGGCCATATATAATCAGAACACTCTATCCAACAACAGCAAAATATACATCCTTCTCAAATACATGTGGAACACTTTCTAGTATAAATCATATTTGAGGCCATAAAATAAGTTTTAGAAACTTCAAGAAGATTTAAATCATGCCAAATATCTTTTCTGACCACAATGCCATGAAACTAGAAAAGAGCAAAACTGGAAAAATAAGAAAAAAATAAGTAAAAAATTAAAAAATTAAGCAAAAATAAATAAACAAACAACAAAAAAAAGCAAAACTGGAAAATTAAGAGCAAAACTGGAAAAATCACAAACATATGGAAATGAAGCAACACTCTCCTGAACAGTTGATGGATCAAAGGAGAAATTAAAAAAGAAATTTAAAAGTTTCTTGTAATAAATAAAAAGGAAACAAAACATACAAGAATGTATAGGATGTAGCAAAAACAATTCTAAGAGAGACCTTCACAGCAATGAACACCTACTGTAAGAAGCAAGGAAGATTCCAAATAAACAACCTAACTCTATGCCTTAAGGAATCAGAAAAAGAACAACAAACTGAGCCCAAAGTTAGTGGAAGAAAGGAGATTTTACAGACTAGAGCAGAAATAAATGAAATAAAGGACAGGAGAACAATAGATAAGATTAATTAATATCTGGTTATTTGAAAAGATAAATTGACAAGCCCTTAGCTCGACTAAATGAGGAAAAGAAAGAACTAAAGTCAATAGAATTATGAATAAAGATAAGACATTACAATGGTTACCAAAGAAATGTAAAGAATCACAGTAGGCTACTATGAATTAAACTGCAAAAAAAAAAAAAAACAAAAACAAAAAAAAACAAAAAAACCAAAAAAACCCAAAAAACTGGACAATCTAAAAGAAATAAAAAATTCTTACACTTTTTAAATGTCAGTGAGTCACTTTTTTTTATTATTCTCCTGTGTTTATCATAAGCAGGGTAGGGATTGTTTTCTTCAAAATGCTTTTCCTGAGCCAAAAGAACTCCAGCCTCTGTGCCCATGAGTGGGCCTCTGGCACATGTCATACCTCTGGAAAGGATAGAGTAGGCAGGCAGGACCCTGCCCATAGATCTCCCCAGGCTAGATCTGCCAGCCTAGGTCTTTCTGAAAAAGAAACCAAAACCCCAAAGAGCAAAGCACCCATCTCCCAGGATCATGAGGCTAAGTTTGCACCTCTACTCTCCCACAGACTACCTTCTCTTCCTGTCTAGAAACTTTTCCCTCCTTCTTGCCCCCTTTCCTCAGACTTCTCTATGTTCCTCTCATGAGAATTTCAGTCCCAACCTGTCTGGCTTCCTGTGTTGCCCTAGCAGATGATTTCATGTTTATTGCTCTTATACTTGTATGTAGAAATATACAACTCAGCAATACTGAATGAGGAAAAAATAGAAAATCTGAATAGACCAATTATTAGTAAGGAGATTGAAGCAGAAATCAAAAATCTAATAAAGAAAAGCCCAGGACTGTTTGGCTTGACTAGAGAATTTTATCAAACATTTAAGGAAGAATTAATGCCAATTCTTCTAACATTCTTTCAGAAAAATCTAAGAGCAGGGAACATTTACAAACTAATTTTACAAGGCCAGCATTATCCTGATACCAAACACTACTAATAAAGAAAACTATAGGCCAATATCTCTGATAAATACAGAAGTAAAAATCCTCAACAAAACACTAGCAAATCAAATTCAACAACACACTAAAAAGATCACTGACCATGATCAAGTGGGATTTTCCCTGCAATGCAAAGATGGTTCAATATATGCAAAATTAGAGTGTTACATCACATTAGTAGAATAAAAGAAAATAATCATATGATCATCTCAAAAAATGTAGAAAAAGGCTTTGACAAAATTGAATATTCATTCATGATGAATACTCTTAACAAATTAGGCACAGAAGGAAAATATCTCAATAAAGACCATATATGGAGTTCCCCCATGAGGATGCATGTGGGTTTGATCCCTGGCCTCCCTCTGAGAGTTAACAATCCCGATGTTGCTTCAAGCTGCATAAGCATAGGTAACAGATGCAGCTCTGATCTGGTATTGCTGTGGGTGTGGTATAGGCCAACAATTGCAGCTCCAATTTGACCCCTAGCCTGGGAACGTCCATATGCCACAGGTGTGATCCTTAAAAAATAAATAAATAGATAAATGAATAAATAAATAAAGGCTATATATGACAGGCTCACAGCTAACATCATACTCAATGATAAAAGGCTGAAAGCATTTCCTCTGAGATCAGGAGCAAGGCAAAGTGCTCATTCTCACCACTCCATTCATAGTCCTGGAAGTCCTATCTGGAGGTATTAGGTAAAAAAATAAATAAAAGGTATCAGAATTGGAAAGGGAGAGGTAAAACTGTGTCATCTGCAGATGGCATAAACTTATACATAGAAAATCCTAAAAACTCAACCAAAGAACTCTTATATCTAATCAATGAATTGACTAAATTTTCATGATAAAATTAACATACACATATCAGTAGTATTTCTATACACTAACAACAAATTTCATGAAAAATATAGAAGTTGATACAATTTACAACAGCATCAAAACAAGTAAAATACTCAGGAATAAATTTAACCACAGAGGTGAAAGATCTCTCCTATGAAAACTATAAAACACTGATGAGAAAAACTGAAGATGACACAAATAAATGAAAAGGTACCACCTGTTCATTGATTGAAAAATTACTGTTCTTAATATGACAATACTATCAAAAGCTATCTATAGATTCAATACAATCTCTATCAAGATT
Organism: Sus scrofa; assembly: GCF_054392235.1. Classification (NCBI taxonomy): domain Eukaryota; kingdom Metazoa; phylum Chordata; class Mammalia; order Artiodactyla; family Suidae; genus Sus; species Sus scrofa. The sequence continues at coordinate 168,474,478 of NC_139395.1, forward strand.
CCAATAGCATATTTTTTAATAGTTATTTCCCCAATATACTTTTTATTCTACCTTACAGTATGGTGACTCAGTTACACATACATGTACACATTCTTCTTTCTCACATTATCATGCTCCATCATAAGTGACTAGATGTAGTTCCCAGTGCTACACAGCAGAATCTCATTGCCAATCCATTCCAAAGGCAATAGTCTGTATCTATTAACCCCAAGCACCCCATCCATCCCACTCCTTCCCCCTCCCCCTTGGCAACCACAAGTCTATTCTGCAAGTCCACAATTTTCTTTTATGTAGAAAGGTTCATTTGTGCCTTAATTTTAGATTCCAGATATAAGTGATATCATATGGTATTTTTGTCTTTCTCTTTCTGACTTACTTCACTTAGTATGGGAGCCTCTAGTTCCATCCATGTTGGTGCAAATGGCATTATTTTGTTCTTTTCTATGGCTGAGTATATATACCACATCCTCCTAATCCAATCATCTGTCGATGGACATTGGGTTGTTTCCATGTCTTGGCTGTTGTGAATAGTGCTGCAATGAACATGTGGGTACATGTGTCTTTTTTAAGGAAAGTTTTGTCTGGATATATGCCCAAGAGTGGGTCATGTGGTAGGTATATATACTTTTCTAAGGTACCTCTATATTGTTCTCCATAGTGGTTGTAGCAGCTTACATTCCCACCAACAGTGCAGGAGGGTTCCCTTTTCTCCACCCCCCCCCAGCACTTGTTATTTATGGACTTCTTAGTGATGGCCATTCTGACTGGTGTGAGGTGGTATCTCGTGGTAGTTTTGGTGTGCATTTCTCTCATAATCAGGGATGTTGAGCATTTCTTCGTGTGCTTGTTGGCCATCTGTGCATCTTCCTTGGAGAAATGTCTATTCCGGTCTTTTGCCCATCTTTCCATTGGGTTCTTGGCTTTTTTGCTGTTGAGTTGTATAAGTTGCTTGTATATTCTAGAGGTTAAGCCCTTGTCAGTTGCATCATTCAAAACTATTTTCTCCCATTCTCTAAGTTGTCTTTTTGTTTTCTTTTTGGTTTCCTTTGCTGTGCCAAAACTTGTCAGTTTGATTAGGTCCCATTGGTTTATTTTTGTTCTTATTTCTGTTGCTTTGGGAGACTGACCTGAGAACACATTTGTAAGGCTGATGTCCGAGAATGTTTTGCCTATGTTCTCTTCCAGGAGTTTGATGGTGTCTTGTCTTATATTTCAGTCTTTAAGCCATTTTGAGTTTATTTTCATGCATGGTGTGAGGGTGTGTTCTAGTTTCATTGATCTGCATGAAGCTGTTCAGGTTTCCCAGCAATTCTTGCTGAAAAGACTGTCTTTTTCCCATTTTATGTTCTTGCCTCCTTTGTCAAAGATTAATTGACCACAGGTGTCTGGGTTTATTTCTGGGTTCTCTATTCTGTTCCATTGGTCTGTCTGTCTGTTTTGGTACCGGTACCACACTGTCTTGATGACTGTGGCTTTGTAATAGTGCCTGAAGTCTGGGAGAGTGATGCCTCCTGCTTGGTTTTTGTTCCTCAGGATTGCTTTGGCAATTCTGGGTCTTTTGTTGTTCCATATAAATTTCTGGATGGTTGTTCTAGTTCTGTGAAAAATGTCAAGGGTAATTTGATGGGGATTGCAATGAACCTGTAGATTGCTTTGGGTAGTATAGCTCCAATGGCATACTTTTTTTCTACAGATGTAGAAAAATACTCTTAAGGAGTTCCCATTGTGGCGCAGTGGTTAACGAATCTGACTAAGAACCATGAGGTTGTGGGTTAAATCCCTGGCCTTGCTCAGTGGGTTAATTATCTGGCATTGCTGTGAGCTGTGGTGTAGGTTGCAGACAGGGCTTGGATCCCGTATTGCTGTGGCTCTGATGTAGGCCGGAGATTGCAGCTCTGATTAGACCCCTATCCTGGCAACCTCCATATGCCACAGGAGAAGCCCTAGAAAAGGCAAAAAGACCAAAAACAAACAAACAAACAAAAACCTCTTAAAATGTATAGGAAAGACGCTGAATAACCAAAGAAATTCTGAAAGAACAAAGCAAAAGCCATCATATTTCTTAATTTTAAGATTTCCTATAAAGGTACAGTCATCAGGGGACAAGAGAAAATTGCAGTGGAATAGGACACAGAGCTCACTTCCTTCCACAAAACCATTAAAAATACACCTACAAGTGTAACAGTCCACACAGAAACATCCACTGAATCCCAACAGAAGACATCAGACATCCAAAAAGGCAAGAAACTACCCCCATGAGCCTGAGTAGGATAAGCAGAGAAAGAAAAGAGAGAGAAAGGAGCCAGGACAGAACCTGCACCCCAGGGAGGAAGCTATGAGGGAAAAAAGTCTCCCACACCCCTGGAACCCCTCTCATGGGTGGTGAGATCAGCCTGAACAGAGGAGGGTCTTTGGAGCCTAGAAGGAAAGAGCAGCAGGCAGTTTGTAAGGCCCAAAACAGAGAGTGAGCAGTGCAGAGTGCTGTATTCCCTAGCCTCAGCCCCTAGAACCAATGGGAGCTGGGAGCTGAAACTCAGGATTCAGAAGTCAGATTCAGGGAGATGAACAGAGTTGGCTGTGGGAAAAATCAGTCTAAAAAGGCTGGAGTGTAGTAACAGAGGGTGTATTCAGAAGAAATCAGTTCCCACCAGAGAGGCAAGGCTCTATTGTTGGAGGCTACTAGGATACTTGTGGCAAGCAGATGCTGAGCCCTGCCTCTGAGGTCCCTGAAGTGCCTGAACCCCAGATACCCCAGCAAAAACTTCCAGTAGATGCCAGGCCCTATTCCCATGGTCCGGGGAACTCTCTAACACCAGTTATTCCTGAGAAAACTACAAGCAGGCACTGGATTCTGCTCCAACTGTCTCGTGAGTGCCAAGAGTTGCAGATACCCTGTTAAACCTGCAAGCAGGCGCCAGAATCTTCTCCAGCTGTCCTGGGAGTGCAGTGAGGTGCAGATGCCCTGTGAACTTTGCCAGTGGGCACCTGACTCCATCCCAGCTGTCTCAGGAGTGCAGTGAGGTGCAGATAATCCATGAAACCTGGGAGCAGGTACCAATCTCTACCCCCACTATCCCAGGAGAGCAGAGAATCCCAGTTAACCCATGAATCTTGCAAGTGGGCAGTGGACCCCACCACTGCTGTACCAATAGCAGGTGCAGAGAGAACCCCATGCACCTGATCCTTGCCCTACCCATATCCCTTCTGGATAGGCTCCTGTACTCCTGCTACCTTGGAAGCAGACCCTGGTGAGTTGCTCACACTCAGAGGTGGGGGCTATAACCAAAGCTGAGCCCTGCAACTAAGGAAGAACTGAAATCTCTCCTCTCAGCTGTGGGAACTGCAGATTTACACCTCCACTGACAACTCTGTAAATCCAGCACCTGCAAAACATACCAATAGGCAACAAGTGCTCCTACAGAAGAGATAGGTCTGGCCTTAACATCTGTAGGCTCTCTAGGTGTATACATGTGAGAACTGGACCAGGCCAGAATCTAAGCTGTCTCCATATCTCCCACAGCAGGCAGAGAGGCACAACTGCCACAGTCCTGGGACCTGACCTCATCTGACTGGTGTTGATGGACTGGTGAAAATACCTGATAGATACCATGGCCAATTGCCAGCATAGCAGTGCCAGCAACAGTGTACTTTGTGAACCTACCCAACAGGTGAAAAGTGACAAAACAGAGCACATTCACAGGTGAACAACTCTAGAAGAAGAATACTCAGGGGCTGCTCTCCTAGTGGAAGTGCTCCAATCCTGACTACCTTATACCATAGAGCAGAAACACAGCTCAAAAACAGATCTGGTGGCTCCTACTACAATAACCAGGAAGAAGACCCTGCCCCTGACAGGACAATGACAACTACTGAGCAAAGAAGAAGCCCAACTCAATATCCAGTGCAGGCTCTGGTCACCACAACATCAGTCACACCTCCTATCAAGGGGATAAAGGCCAGAATACACTGAGATAAGAGGTGGCAGGCATCCATAATCAAAACAGCCTTGCATCAAAAAATATTACACCCATATGGACAGCCTAAAGTCATTCTGAACTCACAACCAACTCTAAACACACTCCTTGACATGGTCCTGACCATTGGAGAGATAAGACTCAGCTCCACCCAACAGTGGACAGGTATCAGCCTCTCCCACCAGGAATCCTATACAAGTCTCTGGGTCAGCTACACCCACTAGGGGGCAGACACCAAAAGCAGGAGGCATCACAATCCTGCAGCCTGTATAAAGGGGAACACAAACACGGAAAGTTAGACAAGAGATGACAGAAAAATATGCCTCAGATGAAGAAACAAGATAAAACCCCACCAAAACAACTAAATGAAGAGGAGATAGGCAATCTACCTAAAAAAGAATTCAGAGTAAGGATGTAAAGAGTAAAGGAGTAAAGAGTAAGAATTCAGTAAGGATGATCCAAGATCTCGCAAAAAGAATGGAGACACAAACTGAGAAGTTACAAGAAATGTTTAACAAAGAGCTAGAAGATTTAGAGAACAGGCAAATAAAGATGAATAACACAATATCTGAAATAAAAAATACACTAGGAAGAAGCTACAGCAGGATATTTGAGGCAGAAGAATGAATAAGTGAGGTGGAAAAGATAGTGGTAGAAATCACTGCCTCAAAAAAGAATAATGAAAAAAGAATGAAAAGAATTGAGGACAGTCTAAGAGACCCCTGGGACATTAAATACACGAACATTCGCATTATAGGGATCCCAGAAGGAGAAGAGAGAGAGAAAGGGACAGAGAAAATATTTGAAGATATTATAGCTGAAAACTTCCATAATATGGGAAAGGAAACACTCACTTTAAGTTGAGAAAGCACAGAGAATCCCATATAAGTTGAACCCAAGGAGGAACACACTGAGACACATACTAATCAAACTCACAAAAATTAAATACAAATAAAAAATATTAAAAGCAACAATGGAGTGGAGTTCCTGTTGTGACACAATGGGATCACCAGCATCTTCAGAGGTTCTATCACCAGCCCAGTACAGTGGGTTTAAGATCTGGTGTTGTTTTAGCTGAGGCATAGGCTGCAACTGCAGCTCAGATCCTGATCCCTGGGCCTGTCAACTCCATATTATGCAAGAGTGGAAAAAAGAGTAAGTAAATAAATAAACAAACAAATAAATAAAAGCAACAAGGGAGAAGCAACAAATAACATGCAAGGGAACCTAGATAAGGTTATAAGGTGATTTTTCAGCAGAAACTGCAAGCCAGAAGGGAGTGGCAAGATATATTTAAGGTGATGACAACAAGGAACCTAGAACCAAGAATACTCTACCTTTCAAGGCTCTCATTCAGATTTGGTGGAGAGATCAAAGCCTTTTGGCAAGCAAAAGCTAAGAGAATTCAGCACCACAAAACAAGCTTTACAACAACGACTAAAGGAACTTCTCTAGGAGTAAGAAAAAAAAAAGCAACAATTAGAAATAAGACAATTACAAATGAGAATGTTCACTGGTAAAGGCAAACAAAATAAAATTAGAAAATCACCCAATGATAAATATGATATCAAAAGTAGCAAGCATGAGGAGAGTACAAATGCATAACATTTAAAAATGCATTTGAAATTAAGAGACCAGCAACCAAAAACAACTCTGTACATATATAGATTGCTATATCAAAATCTAATGGCACCTCCAAACCAAAAATTACAACAGACATACACACAAAAAAGAAAAAGCAAACCAGACACAACACTGAAGATAGTCAGAAAATCACAAGAGAACAAAAGAGGAAGGGAAGAAATAAGACCTAAAATAACAAATCCAAAACAATTATGAAAATGGAAATAAGTACATACACTGAATGTAAATGGATTAAATGCTTCAACCAAAAGACACAGACTGGGTGAATGGATACAAAAACAGGATTCACATAAATGCTATCTTCAACCGATCCACTTCAAACCTAAGGATACATACAGACTAAAAGTGAGGGCATGGAAGAAGGTATTATATGAAAATGGCAGCCAAAGGAAAGCTGGAATAGCAATACTCATATCAGATAAAAGACTAAAGAAGGTCATAAGAGATAAAGAAGGACACTGCACAATGATCAAAGGATCAATCCAAGAAGAAGATACAACAATTGTAAAAGTATGTGTACCTAAAAATAGGAGCACTAAATATATATGGTAACTGCTAACAGTCATAAAAGGAAAAACTGACAGTAAATCAATAATAGTGGGGGACTTTAACATCCCACTTACATTAATGGACAGATCATCCAGACAGAAAGTCAGCAAGAAAAGGCAGGCCTTAAAAGACACCCTATACCAGAGACTTAATTGATATTTATTGCACATTCTATCCCAGATCAGCAGAATACACATTCTTCTCAAGTGTACATGAAACATTTTACAGGGTAGGTCACACCTTGGACCACAGAGCAAGCCTTGGTAAATGTAAAAAAGAAAAGAAATTATATCAATTAATTTTTTTCAATCACAATGCTATGAGACTAGAAATCAACTACAAGAAAAAAAAATAGCAAAAACACAAACTCCTGTAGATAAACAATATGCTACTAAACAACCAATGAATCACTGAAGAAATCAAAGAGGAAATCAAAAAATACCTAAACAAAAATAACAATGAAGACATGGCAATCCAAAACTTATGGGACACAGCAAGAACAATTCTGAGAAGGAAGTTTAGAGTGAATACAATCTTATATCAAGAAACAAGAAAAATTTCAAACCACCTAAGCTTACACCTAAAGAGGCCATACAGGCCCAAAGTTGGAAGGAAGGAAGGAAGGAAGGAAGGAAGGAAGGAGGGAAGGAAGGAAAGATCAGAACAGAAAAAATGAAATAGAGATAAAAACAATAGAGAAGATCAATGAAACCAAAAGTTTGGTTCTTTTGAAAATATCAACAAAATTGATAACCTTTGGCCAGACGTATCAAGAAAAAAAGGGGGAAGGCTCAAATTCATTAAATTAGAAATGACAAAGGAGAAGTTAAAATTGACACCACAGAAATACAAAGGATTATAAGAGACTACTATCAGCAACTATATGCCAATAAAATGCACAACCCAGTAGAAATAGACAGATCCTTACAAAGGTACAGCCTTCCAAGAATGAACCAGAAAATAGAAAAGATGAATGGACCAATCACAAGTACTGAAATTGAAACTGTGATTTAAAAACTTCCAATGAACAAAAGACCAGGACCAGATGACTTCACAGGTAAACGCTATCAAACATTCAAAGAGGAGTTAACTCCTATGCTGATGAAATTCTTCCAAAAATTTGCAGAGGAAGGAATACTCCCAAGCTCATTCTCTGAGGCCACCAACACCCTGTTATCAAAACCAGACAAAAATACCACACACACACACACACACACACACACGCGCACACACACACACACACACACACACACTATAGGCCAATATCATTCATGAACACAGATGCAAAAATCCTCAACAAAGTATTACATACTGAATCCAACAATATATTAAAAGGACCACACACCACGATCAAGTGGGATTTATCCCAGGGATGCAAGCATTCTTCAATATCCACAAATCAATGTGATACACCACATCAACAAACTGAATAAAAACACACAAATTCTTGATCTATTCATCCACTGGTGTAAACTTAAGCTGTTTTCATGCCTTGGTTACTGCAAATATAATTATTTTATGAACATGGGTGTGTAGATGTATTTTCAAGTTAGTGTTTTCATATTCTTTGGATATATACCCTGAAGAACTGCTAAATTATGTGATAATTATATTTTAAAATTTTTTGTAATCCTCCATACGGTTTCTTTGTAGTAGTTTATATTCCCACTAGTGACTACTGGATTTGCTATCATCAAAAAGATAAGAAATAACAATTGCTGGAGTGAATGTAGAGAAAATGGAACCCTTGTGTACTACAAAGAAATTTTTTAGTTTGATGTAGTCCCACTTGTTTATATTTGATTTTGTTGTTTGTATTTTAGGTGTCATATCCAAAAAATCATTGCCAATACCCATGTCAAAGAGTGTTGTTACCATGTTTTCTTTAGGAATTTTATGGTTTTAGGTCCTACATTTAAGTCTTTGACTCATTTCAAATTAGGTGTAAGATGGAGTCCAGTTTCATTCTTTTACATGTGAATACCCACTTATCCTGGGACCCTTTACTGAAGAGACTGCCCTCTCTCCACTGGATACTCCTGGCTCAAATATTAGTTGACCATATATGTTTGGGCTTATTTCTTGCCTCTCAGATATGTTTCATAGATTTATTTGTTCACTTTCCCCACTGTTATTCAACATAGTTTTGAAAGTCCTAGCCACAGTAATCAGAGAAGAAAAAGAAATAAAAGGAATCCAAATTAGAAAAGAAGTAAACCCATCACTGTTTGCAGATGACATGATATTATACATCGAAAATCCTAAAGACACTACCAGAAACCTGTTAGAGCTTATCAATGAATCTGACTGTAGTTAACAATGCTATATGATATATAGGAAGTTGTTAAAGAGTTATGCTAGCAGTTCTCACCATAGGTTTTTCCCTTTATTATTCCTTTTTATTGTTTGTATGAAATGATGCAGATTAGAATCTATTATGGTAATCATTTCACAATACATGTAGATCAAACCATGATGCTGAACACCTTAAACTTATACAGTGGTGGGTGTCAATTATTTCTAAAACTGGTGAAAAAAAGATCAAAACTGAGGTGTCCCTGAGTTAGAAGAAATTCCATCTATGGACTACTATTAGCTCCTGCTGGAGAGTTGCCCTGCAGATTAGACTTTCCCACCATCACCATCATGGAAGCCAATTCCTTGAAATCTCTCTCCTCCACTGGTTCAGGCAAAAAGAGGGACAAATGACGGCACCAGAATCAGTAAGCATGGATGTTGTAACAGAAATCAAATCCAGACTTTTAACTGAAATGTTCTGATAATTAAGCATCATCAGCAGTGGCTTAAAATATTTGGGTAGGATACTGCTGCTGAAACTATCAAACTATAGGTCTTACCTGTGTACACCTAACTTGAATCAGTATCACTATAATGAAGTGTCACTGCCTCTTACCCACTTCCCAGACCTGTTTCATCTGGACTGGCATACCTAAGACCTTTGAACCAACCAATAATGTATCTTTTGATGCTGTCACAAGTAAATAAATGAAGTTTTTTTATAACCTTTACAAAAGGTCCTGCATCTCTTCACTAGAATTAGCCAATTAAGAAAGGGCACTGGCTCTCGGAGTCTGAACACTAACATGAGACAACACAGGCTGAGGGCACAGGGTCAGGAGATATATGGAACTTGAGTTGAAGTCCATATCACAATAGGCCTAGTGAGCTTACAAATATACTCCAAGGCAGAGCAGAGCAAGATGGCAGAGGATAAGAGGTCATGCTCACCTTCTCCCACAAACACATCAAAAAAACACATTTACATGTAAAATGACTCACACAAAACATAAACTGAATGCCGGCAGAAGAACTTAAACCTCCAAAAACGGCAAGAAACTCCTGACATTAACTAGGTAGAACAAAAGAAAAGAGAGAGAGAAAAGGAATAGGACGGGATTAGCATTCCTGAAAAGGAGCTGTGAAGGAGAAAAGGAACCTACATCCTGGGAAGCCACCTAACTGACAGAAAGATCAGCTGAGCCAGAGGGACCTCAAAGTTGCTGAGAAAAACGCAGCACATGGACTGAGAACAGCAAAGCAGAGTGAGAGCTGCACAGATCATCTGAACCACCAGCCAGACACCACAGCCTGAGACGCTCAGGCAGGAGCTGGGCACTGAGACTTAGGCTCTGGAGGTCAGTCCCGGGGAGAGGACTAGGGTTGGTGGTGTGGAGACAACCTAAGGTGCTAAGGAGCAGTGCACCACAGGCAGGGAAATGGTACGCCATGGGCTGGGGAGGGGAATGCCACAGCAGAGGGAACCCAGGAGAAGGTCTGGACACACAGAAGAGGCAAGGTGCCATTGCTGTGGAGGGTGAGATAGGGAGGGGCAGGCTGCCATGGGAAACTCCCTGCACCAAGTGTGTGCATGCCTGCGGGCTCTCAGAGGGTGGGGGTAGGGGGGTCTGTTAGTGAAAAGCTTCTTACTAATTTAGGGGAGACTGGGTGCTTCTCGTGCAGGCTACTGGTGGCCAGGCACCTCTTATGTGGGCTAAGGGCATCAGAGGGCTAAGTGCAACATGGTGCCTCTTGCACGATCTATAAGCGGTAGGGACAGACCGTGGTGTTGTCTCAGAGGTCAGAAGGAGTCGTGGCTTGCCACCACTGGGGGCCTGTGAGTGGGCTCCATCTGCAACCCCAGTCACCTCAGGGGTTGGCAAAAAGTAAAAAAAGAGGGCACTGCAACCAAACATCATATACTATTGCTCTCACTCCCCTGGGAGCACACCTGCTCTGCTGCTGCCACTGCCAAACACTCTGGGCAGTGCCCAGATGCTTGATCACTGTCCCTTCCCAGGAACCTGCAACTAGGAGCAGCTTGTGCAGCACCTCCTGTGGGGGCTAAGCAGGACAAGGTGCTTCTTGCATGGTCTACCGGAGGCGGGGGCAAATAACCACAGTTATCTCTGGCTCCAGAGGTGGGAGTGGCTTGTGACCACTATGGGTATGTGAACAGACACCACATGCAGCCCATTCACCTCAAGGGTACCACAGAGGAGGGAACTCTGATCAAACACCACCTGTTGGTGCTCTCACACCCTTGAGAACACACCCACCCTGCTGCTGCCACTGCCAAATGCTCCGGGCAATACCGGCATGGCTGATCTCTGTCACTTCCCAGGATCTTGCAACTAGGAGCAGCCTGTGCAGTGAAAAGCCTCTTACTAATTTAGGGGAGACTGGGTGCTTCTATGTGGGCTAAGTGAGACAGGTTGCTTTATGCATGGTCTACAGGAGGCAGGGGCAAACCACTGCAGTTATCACTGACTCCAGAGGTGGCCATGGCCTGCTACCACTAAGGGTCCCTGAATAGGCACCACCTGCAGTTCCAATCACATCAGAGGAGGGCACTGCAATCTAACACAAGACGCTGTTGCTCTCACTCCCCTGGGAACTCTCGTACCCTGCTGCTGCTACTGCCAAATGCTCTCTGGCCACCTTGTAGTTCTGCCTAGAGCTCATTACCACCTTCCAGTTCCCTGCAACTAGGAGTAGCCTGTGCCACCTTCCTGCAGGTCCTTGCTGCTATTGAGAGCCCAATGACCAGGCACTGACTGCTGGCCCTATCCATTGCCTCCTTCTCCCAGAAAACACACTGAGCATCCTGAGGATAATAGCTTGCTCACACGGAAGAAAGAGACAGCAAACATTCAAACTCCCATGCCAATAATAAAGAGTAACCTCCCCCAAAATACAAAGGGGTAATCTTGCATAGAAGTAACCTTACAAGACTACAGTTTGGCTTCCCAAATCTCACAGAAAAAGAAAAACAAAAGCAAGATGAAGAAGCTCAGAAACCATTTCCCAGTTAAACCAACAGGAGAATTCACCTAAAGCAGTCAACAATGAAAGAGACTTCTGCAGTCTGACAGACATTGAGTTCAAAAGGGAGATAGTGAAAATGCTGAATGAATTAAGAGAGGATATTAAGAATAATGCAGATTCCTTTAGAAAGGAGCTAGAAAATATAAGGAGGAGCCAAGAAAAACTAGAAAATTCATTTTCAGACATGCAGACTGAGCTAAAGGCAATAAAGACCAGAACGAATAATGCAGAGGAATGAATTAGTGACATAGAATATAGAATAATGGAAATCACCCAATTAAGACAGAAGATGAAAATCCAAATGAAAAACCATGAAAGCAATATAAGAGACCTATGGGATAATATAAAGCAGGCTGATCCACACATAATAGAAATTCCAGAAGGAAAAGGAAAAGAAAAGGTTGAAAATATATTTGAAGAAATTATGGATGAAAACTTTCCAAATCTAAAGGATACTGATATGAAGATACCGGAAGCACAGAGGGCCCCAAACAAGTTGAACCCAAATAGGCCCACACCAAGACATATTATAATAAAAATGGAAAAAGTTAAAGAGAGGATTCTAAAAGCAGCAAGAGAAAAGTAAAGCATTAATTATAAGGGAACCCCATAAGGTTATCAGCTGATTTCTCTATAGAAACACTACAGGCCAGAAGGGAGTGGAAAGATATATTTAAAATGCTGAAAGGAAAAAAATTGCAACCTAGAATACTCTATCCTAAACAAGAATATCATTTAAAATAGAAGGGGAAAAAAAGAATAACTACAACAAACAAAAGCTAAAAGAGTACAGCAATACCAAACCCATTCTAAAAGAAATACTGAAAGGGCTTCTCTAAATTAAAAAAAAAGAGTAAGAATTAAGATGAAGGAAACCACAGTTGGAAAGCAATCACTTAAATAAGCCAGCATACAGATCTAAACATGAAGATGTTTAAAAAAAAAAAGATACCAAAATCATACAATATGGGGAAGGAAAGAAAGAAAATATAGATTCTTTTTTTACTTTAATGATATGTTTGAGCCTATATGACTAAAGCAAGCAGATATAGCAAGGGATTAACATACTTGAAAAACAGGGCAAACACAAATCAAAACCAAACACTGCATTCACAAAAACTGAAAAGTACTCAAGCATAAAACAAATGGAAACCATCCAACCAAAAAATGAAAAGAAGAGAAACAAAGAATCAACTGGAAAGCAAGTTTTAAAATGGCAATAAATACATATCTATCAATAATTACCTTAAACATCAGTGGAATGAATGCTCCAATCAAAAGACACAGAGTGGCAGATTGGATAGAATGCAAAAACCTACAATCTGCTGTCTACAAGAGACTCACCTTAGGGCAAAGGACACATATAGATTGAAAGAGAGGGGAAAAGATATTTCATACCAATGGTCAATACAGGAAAGCAGGAGTTGCTATACTCATATCAGACAAAATAGACTATAAAATGAAGCCCGTAAAGAAACACAAACAAGGACACTATTTAATGGTTAAAGGATCCATTCAAGAAGAGAATATTATAATTGTCAATATATATGCCCACAATATAGGAGCACCCAGATAACTCCAACAAGCACTAACAGACATAAAAGGAGAAACTGATGGGAATACAATCATAGTAGGATACTTTAACACCCCACTCACATCAATGGACAGATCCTCTAGACAAAAAATCAATAAGCCAACAGAGACCCTAAAGGACACATTAGAAAAGTTAGACTTAATTGACACTTTCAGGACATTACATCCAAAAAAATCAGAAAATGCATTCTTTTCAAGTGCACATGGAACAGTCTCAAGAATTGATCACATGCTGGGGCACAAAGCTAACATCAACCAATTTAAGAATATAGAAATTATTTGAAGTATCTTCTCTGACCACAATGGCATGAAACTAGAAATCAACCACAGGAAAAGAAATGAGAAACAATGACTACATGGAGACTAAACAACATGCTACTAAAAAACCAATGGGTCAATGAGGTAATCAAGAAGAAAATTAAAAAATACCTTGATACAAACGATAATGAAGACACATGAACTCAAAATTTATGGGATGCCAAAAAAGCAGCACTCTGAGGGAAATTCATAGCAATACAGGCCTTCTTCAAAAAAGAAGATAATCTCAAATCAACAACTTAACCCACAACCTAACTGAATTAGAAAAAGAAGAACAGGGAGTTCCTGTCGTGGCACAGTGGTTAACGAATCCGACTAGGAACCATGAGGTTGTGGGTTCGGTCCCTGGCCTTGCTCAGTGGGTTAACGATCCGGCGTTGCTGTGAGCTGTGGTGTAGGTTGCAGACGCGGCTCGGATCCCGCGTTGCTGTGGCTCTGGCGTAGGCCGGTGGCTACAGCTCCGATTGGACCCCTAGCCTGGGAACCTCCATATGCCATGGGAGCGGCCCAAAGAAATAGCAAAAAGCCAAAAAAAAAAAAAAAAAAAGAAGAACAGGAATTCCCATCATGGCACAGCAGAAACAATTCTGACTAGGAACCATGAGGTTGCAGGTTCAATCCCTGGCCTTGCCCAGTAGGTTAAGGATCCAGTGTTGCAGTGAACTGTGGTGTAGGTTGAAGATGCAGATCAGATCTGGTGTTGCTATGGCTGTGGCGTAGTCCAGCAGCTACATCTCTGATAAGACCACTAGCCTGGGAATCTCCAGATGTCATGCCCTGGATATGCCCTAAAAAGACAAAAAAGAAAAAAAGAAAAAAAAGAAAAAGAGGAACAAACAAAACCTAAAGTCAGCAGAAGGAAGGAAATCATAAAGAACAGATAGGAAATCAGTAAATAGAGATTCAAAAAACAATAGAAAAAAATCAACAAAACCATGAGCTGGTTCTTTGAAAAGGTAAATGAAATTGACAAACCTCTGACTAGACTCACCAAGAAGAGGAGAGGAAAAACCCAAATGAACAAAATAAGGAATGAAAAAAGGAGTACTCACAATGGATACTATGGAAATACACAAGAGATGGGATTAAGATGGCAGAATAGAAGGATTGCAGCTCAACTTCTCTCCTAAAAACAACAAAATTTACAACCAAATGCTGAGCAATCTTCAACCAAATGGACTGGAAACTTTCAAAAAGATATCCTATTCCAGAAGACAAAGAGGAGGCCACATCAAGAAGTAGGAGGGACAATTACATGATATAAGCAACCCCATACCTCCTGAGTATGGGGTTAGTTTCCACAGACTGGAAACTAACTGGTTCAAAGAGACTCACCTATAGGAGTGAGAGTTCTGAGCCTCACATCAAACTCCCACGTGTGGGGATCTGGCACTGGGAGAAAAAGCCCCCAGAGCATCTGCCATTGAAGGCCAGTGGGGCTTGTGTGCTGGAGCTTCACGGGACTGGTGGAAACAGAGACCCCATTCTTAAATGGCACACACAGACTTTCACGTGCACTGGGTCCCAGGGCAAAGCAAAGTCTCTATAGGAATCTGGGTCAAACCTGACTGCAGTTCTTGGAGGACCTCCTGGGAGAACACTGGGTTCTTGTGAGGGAAGGACACAGGAAGCAAAGCTCTCAGGAGTATACAGCAGCATGCCTTTCACTGGATGCGGCCATTTTGGGAAAAATCTGGCCCCACCCATCAGCCCTGAGAAGCCCCAGGACAAACAGCAATCCAGGTGGGATCACAGCCCCACCCATCAGTAAACAGGCTGCCTAAAGAGGCCCCTCAGGCACACAGCAACCTCTATTCTCACCCAGAGACAAAGCTCCACCCATCAGAGGGAAAGGAATCAGCTCCACCTACCAGTGGGCAGGCATCAGTCCCTCCCATCAGAAAGCCTATGGCAAGCCCCTTTACCAACTTCAGCCACAAGGGGGCAGATGCCAGAAGGAAGAGAGGCTACAACTCTAGTATCTGTAAAAAGGTCACCACATCAAAACCTATAAAAATGAAAAGACACAGAACTATAACTCAGATGAGGAAGAAAGGAAAAAACCCCAGAAAAACAGCTAAGTGATCTGGAGATTCTCAGCCTCCAGGAAAAAGACTTTAGACTGTTGATGCTGAAGATGATGCAAGACAGTGGAAATAAACTGGAAGCAAAGATGGATAACTTACAGGAAACACTGAGCAAAGAGATACAAGATATAAAACTGAAACAAGAAGAGATGCAAAATACAATAACTGAAATAAAAAATTCATTAGAAGCAGCCAAGAGCAAAATGCAGGAAGCAGAACAAATACACGAGGTGGAGGACAGATTAGTGGAAATCATGGATGTGGAACAGAAAAGAGAAAAAAGATTGAAAACAAATGAAGAAAGTCTCAGAGAACTCTGGGACAATGTTAAATGCACCAACATCTGAATTATAGGGTTGCCAGAAGGAGAAGAGAAAGAGAAGGGGACAGATAAAATATTCAAAAAACCATGAGAGAATACTATGAACAACTGTATGCTAACAAATTTGACAAACCAGAAGAAATGGACAACTTTTTAGAAACTTACAGCCTGCCTGAATCAAGAAGAAATAGATCAACTGAATAGACTGATCTCTAGAAATGAAATTGAATATATCATAAAAACACTTCCCACAAATAAAAGTCCAGGACCAAATGGCTTCATAGGCAAATTCTACCAAACATACAAAGAAGAACCTATACCCATCCTCCTCCAACTTTTTCAAAAGGTTCAAGAAGAAGGAACACTTCCAAAGACATCTATGATGCCAACATCACCCTAATTCCAAAATGAGACAAAGACATCCCCCATAAAGAAAACCATAGGCCAATATCTTTGATGAATATAGATGCCAAAATTCTCAACAAAATTTTAGCCAACTGAATCCAACAACATATAAAAAAGATCATAAACCACAACGAGGTGGGATTCATCCCAGGTGCCCAAGGATAGTTCAACATACACAAATCCATCAACGTCATACATCACCTTAACAAAAATAAAGTCAAAAACCACATGATCATCTCAATAGATGCAGAAAAACCATTTGACAAAGTCCAACATCCCTTCATGATCAAAACTCTTACCAAAGTGGGTATAGAGGGAACATTCCTGAACACAATCAAAACCATTTATGACAAACCCACAGGAAATATAATACTCAATGGAAAAAGCTGAAAGCCATCTCACTAAAATCTGGAACAAGACAAGGATTCCCACTCTCACCACTGTTATTAAACATAGTTTTGGAAGTCCTAGACAAAGCAATCAAACAAAAGAAATAAAAGGCATCCAAATAGGAAGAGGTAAAACTTTCACTGTATGCAGATGACATGATACTATACATAGAAAACCCTAAGGACTGAACCCAGAAACTACCTGTACTGATCAACAAATTCAGCAAAGTAGGATATAAGATTAACATTCAGAAGTCAGTTGCATTTCTGTATACTAACAATGAGACATTAGAAAAGGAATACAAAAGTACAATAACTTAAAATTGCACCCCAAAAAGTCAAATACCTGGGAATACACCTGACCAAGGAGGTGAAAGACTTATATGCTGAGAACTATAAAACATTAATCAAGGAAATTAAAGAAGATGTAAGAAATGAAAAGATATTCCATGTTCCTGGGTCAGAAAAATTAATATTGTAAAAATGGCCATACTACCCAAAGCAGATTGAATGCAATCCCCATCAAATTACCCTTGACATTTTTCACAGAACTAGAACAAACCATCCAGAAATTTATATGGAACAACAAAAGACCCAGAATTGCCAAAGCAATCCTGAGGAACAAAAACCAAGCAGGAGGCATCACTCTCCCAGACTTCAGGCACTATTACAAAGCCACAGTCATCAAGACAGTGTGGTACCGGTACCAAAACAGACAGACAGACCAATGGAACAGAATAGAGAACCCAGAAATAAACCCAGACACCTGTGGTCAATTAATCTTTGACAAAGGAGGCAAGAACATAAAATGGGAAAAAGACAGTCTTTTCAGCAAGAATTGCTGGGAAACCTGAACAGCTTCATGCAGATCAATGAAACTAGAACACACCCTCACACCATGCATGAAAATAAACTCAAAATGGCTTAAAGACTGAAATATAAGACAAGACACCATCAAACTCCTGGAAGAGAACATAGGCAAAACATTCTCGGACATCAGCCTTACAAATGTGTTCTCAGGTCAGTCTCCCAAAGCAACAGAAATAAGAACAAAAATAAACCAATGGGACCTAATCAAACTGACAAGTTTTGGCACAGCAAAGGAAACCAAAAAGAAAACAAAAAGACAACTTAGAGAATGGGAGAAAATAGTTTTGAATGATGCAACTGACAAGGGCTTAACCTCTAGAATATACAAGCAACTTATACAACTCAACAGCAAAAAAGCCAAGAACCCAATGGAAAGATGGGCAAAAGACCGGAATAGACATTTCTCCAAGGAAGATGCACAGATGGCCAACAAGCACACGAAGAAATGCTCAACATCCCTGATTATGAGAGAAATGCACATCAAAACTACCATGAGATACCACCTCACACCAGTCAGAATGGCCATCACTAAGAAGTCCACAAATAACAAGTGCTGGGGGGCGGGTGGAGAAAAGGGAACCCTCCTGCACTGTTGGTGGGAATGTAAGCTGCTACAACCACTATGGAGAACAATATAGAGGTACCTTAGAAAAGTATGTATACCTACCACATGACCACTCTTGGGCATATATCCAGACAAAACTTTCCTTAAAAAAGACACATGTACCCACATGTTCATTGCAGCACTATTCACAACAGCCAAGACATGGAAACAACCCAATGTCCATCGACAGATGATTGGATTAGGAGGATGTGGTATATATACTCAGCCATAGAAAAGAACAAAATAATGCCATTTGCACCAACATGGATGGAACTAGAGGCTCCCATACTAAGTGAAGTAAGTCAGAAAGAGAAAGACAAAAATACCATATGATATCACTTATATCTGGAATCTAAAATTAAGGCACAAATGAACCTTTCTACATAAAAGAAAATCGTGGACTTGCAGAATAGACTTGTGGTTGCCAAGGGGGAGGGGGAAGGAGTGGGATGGATGGGGAGCTTGGGGTTAATAGATACAGACTATTGCCTTTGGAATGGATTAGCAATGAGATTCTGCTGTGTAGCACTGGGAACTACATCTAGTCACTTATGATGGAGCATGATAATGTGAGAAAGAGGAATGTATACATGTATGTGTAACTGGGTCACCATGCTGTACACTGTAAAATTGACAGAACACTGTAAACTAGCCATAATGGAAAAAAAATCATTATATAAATAAATACACTCCAAGGCTATATTCCTTGTTTCTGAATGCACCGTTGATACATACATAAATTCCAACTAGCAGAATACCAATATTGGCTCTCTAACCAAAGGAATAAAGGCTAGTAAAATACAAAGGGAATATTCAAAGCCCCTGAAGTAATTCTTACCCATAAAAAACAATTCTGAATCTTCAGGGGAAATTTCAGAAATGAGTACCAAGATCAATTCTTGAGAAGATAAAAGGGTGATATTATTGGTTAAACTGTACTCCCCTCCCAAAAGTTACGTTGCCATCCTAGCCTCCAGTATCTCAGAATGTGACCTTATTTGGAAATAGGGTTGTTACAGATGTGCTTAGTTATATCAAGATGAGATCAGACTGGTGTAGAGTGGGTCCTTAATCCAGTATCACTGGTGTCTTTATAAGAAGAGGAGAGAGAGAGAGAGAGAATGACATGTTAAGACACAGACACCCACAGAGGGATGAGTCCATGTGATGATGGAGGCAGAGACTGATGTGATGCAGCTCAGACTGAGTGCCAAGGATTGATGGGAAACACTAGAAGCCAGGAAAAGGCAGAGAGACTCTCTTCTGAATATTTCTGAGGAAGCCATGACCCTACAATAAGTTGATTTTGGACTCCTAGCCACTTGACTGTAACACAATAAATTTTGTTTTTAGCCACCTAGTTTATGGTACATTGTTACAGCAGCCATAGGAAACTAATACAGATGGTTCTCCTTTCCCATCTGCACTTACTTTCTGTTTCATCATTGAAAAAGTTAGATGGGTCTTAGAGACATTGGAATATCTTAACAGATCAGGTGGTAACCTCAATCAGAGCTGAGTAATCAGATATGCCTTCATGGAAGAAAATAAAGTTTAAGAAATTGGTATGAAGTTATTGAGAAGGCAAATGTTTTTTTTGAAAAATAACAACCCAAGTCTATCAGAATCAATTTTCTTTCACCTGGCAAACCAATCATATTTTTTACAAACTTAATTCATCTCTATGTTAAATGTCATGTTCTGTATCATATCCAAGTCCACAGGAATTTTCATCATCTCCCATTCCCATAGAACATCACCTGTCAGCTACAGTAAAGACATCATGTCTACTAGACCTGATGAGCATAACGTACATAATATCTCGGGAAGCAAGATGCATGCCAGATAATAGGTGATAAACCCCAAGAAAATTCAAGGACATGCTAGTTGAGGGAAACTTCAGTTCGTCAGTTTTTAAGGTATGCTATATAGCCTTCAAAGGAATGACAACTACTGCACTTTGTCCTACCAAACACAGAGGAAAAGTTAAACGTTTAGTGGGCCTCTTGGATTTTTGCATGCAGCTTAAATCATCTTTGGATGTGCTGCTCTGGTCATTTTCCAAGTACCTGTACAACTTCAAATATAACCTAGAGAAGGCTCCCCCACTGTCCTGGGTCACCTTAGAATAGCTCTATCTAATCTAGCTGAACTGATGCTGCTTAAATTTCCTGTGGACTACTGGAATGCTAAAGATGCAAACCTCCATCTGACTGTTTCAGAGTTTTGGCAATGAAATGCTCTCTTCAGCAACTTCTCTTCATTTGGAAAGTAGCTATGGATTGTTGCGGGTCCTAGCAGAAACTGAAGAAGTCAGTCACCCTAGAATAAGTAACCAGTGACCTGAACTACCCATGTTATACTCTACATCATCCACTCCCCTAAGCCATGTCTGGGCATGTGCAGCAGTAGTCAGGTATCAATGGAAGGGGTATATGTGATATTTGGCTTGGGCAACTTCTAGTGGCACAAGAAGTTTGCATAATCAGGTGATTGATACTCACAGTACACTTAAACCCCATGCACTGATTTCTTTCTCTCAGCCACACTTCTGGTTTTACAAGAACATTCCCCATGTCAGATTTATTCAAGAATAAAATGACACCTGCTTTACAGATGCTCTCAAGAGATTTGGAAGACATGTCCCTCTGCTGCAATTTCTCCTGGCAGAGTTGTTCTGGCACCAGAATTGTTTATATTTTACATAAAGCAGAATCTCAGAGCTCTAATCTGAGCCATAAAACACACATATAAACTGACTGGTAATTTCTGATCTAAAATAATATCTTGATTTTATTTCTATAATCAAAGATGGGACAGCTGAGTTGTGGTGCTTGAATCTGACAAATTCACAGACCACTCACAAGGCTGAAGGAATCAGAGACGCAGGGGAGAATACTAAACTTGGAATAAAAACCTAAAATCAAATGTGAGATGAAGATCATTAGTAAAAAGTAGAGAGAGATGCAGAAGTCCAAGTGAATGTCACAGATGTTCTAACACAGAAGGTCAGTGTAGCAGATTGGTAGTTGTCCCGAGGGTACAATAAAGGAAGCTTCATAAGAAGCAGAGTTGATTGGGGAAGGGGGATGTATGGAAAGAACTTATCAGGGAGATGTTTCAGAAGAGACCAGGCAGACAAGTATTTGAAATTTGGGGTTAGGTGGGATGTTAGTGACTATGTTTTATCTAATACAGAGAATACACAAAGAAGTATTCAAACCTTCACACAAGAACTGAACTTTTAAACATTTTCTTTTAAAAAAACTAAGAATTCTTATCTGGAATTCTAATACTGAAAATATACTGAAATATATAAAAGCAAAGACACTGAATAGGAGAGATGGTGGAAGCTGAGATCACCCTTAAGCCACCACTGATAGTTTAAAAACTATCAGTGTTTATCCACGTTTTTCCTGAGGGCAAAATCACTGCTGCATTAAAAAAACAGTATTGAATTAAAATGGAAGACAACCTAAGTTCCCCCCCCCCAAATGCATCTGAAAATTACAAAAATGGTAGTTATAAATTCTTCCTCTATTTTTTGACAACGTGTATATTTTAAAGTCTGGTTTTTTGGCAGCCTCAAAAAATTCTGTGTGATTCTAGAAGCACAGTAAACTGTAAATACTTGAAATAGGGATAAAATGTTTGTTTATCAACTATTTCTGGGGCCCCAGGGGGACTTAATAGTCTTATCCTCTACCTACCTTGAAACAGGAATTAACATTTCAGTAAAACCTATAGTAGTAGAAACTAAGGCTTTGTGAAATTAACTTTGCTTTGGGGGATTCAATAAAGATTTTGTAGTAGGTAGGAGGAGAGGGTGGTATCTGCATGCCACACAAAAATACTCAATATAATTCCTCATTTTCATCTAAGTCCTACCTCCAAAGTTCTAATTCACCTACAGCCATATCAGGTCTCTGCCACCCTTCCAGAATCCAGCATTTCCAGCTCTCTTGGCTTCGGTTTTCCACACCACCCCTATTCTGAGATCTTGCTATAATCCTTCCTTTACTTCCTTACCTAGGTATGGAGCAATTTAACAGTCATTCCCAACCTCATCATGTGCTCAGCCAACAATACAATCTCCCTACACCATTCCTCTAAGAAGTCAGCAATACCTCGCTATTGTTCCGTCCATATTGTCTATCATGTTTTCAAATTACTTAGCTTCACATAACTGGTGGAACAAATCTCCACTGATAACCAGTTATGTATTTTTCCTACCTCCTTCACTAATTATATAGTTCCTGGCCCTGCCTCTACCTAAGGCTTCTCCCTTGCACATTAGGGCAAATGTTTTAATATTATACAGGTTAAATAGGAAACAAATCACTAACAATTGCCACATTGTTAGTAACTTCTCAACCCACCTCTCATTTTTCTCCCCTACAAATGCAGAGGTGTAGTTCTAAGGTTTTGACACTATTTGTTCCTTGCCTACTTGTTTCTTAAAAGGGTGTGCTGCAAAACCAGCTCTTTCTACTCTGCCATCTGTATTACCTCCTTTTTCTCTTCTTAATCTCCAGTTTCCTAAGTATTCTCAGTAAGATATTTCAACCACGCAATAGAGGAGCCTGAGGATGAAATGCGGAATTTTGCCAAATTCACTCTAAAATGTGGTTTGAAAGCTTTCCTGCATGTGAATTATGAAAAAATCAGCAGATTCTCAGTCTTTTCAGTTATTCCAAAGAATAACAAGGGTTAGCCAGATATAGATTTGGAGTGGATAAAAAACAAAATTAATTTTTGTCACTTGCATCATTTGGCTTAATAGTGAGGGGAGCAGCAATAACTCATGACTGGGTTATAACTGATTTTTAAAAATTTCTCCTTTCTATTTAGACTGGAGGTGATTGATGCCTGGTATCATAATTCATTTTTTTTCATCAGAATTTCCAATACTGATTTGCACAAAGTAGGTCATTCCAAACTGTTAGTTATATCATACAATAGAACACTAATGGCTCTTAGGAATGTTTAAATAGTCTGATAGAAACAAAGACTTTTTCTGTAAAGACTCCTTATCAATTTATAATTACTGTTAATACTCCAAAATATATAATCCACTTTAATATACAACTTTACACTTAATTTTCACAACTTCACAAGTATGTGTTTTCCCAAATTTTAAAGTAGAGGAACACATTCTTAGATTAAGTTACTTTCCCAGTTATATATGACAACTTAGTCATCAGGAAGCCTGCAACAAAAATATATTTTTTGAATATAAATACAGCATTTTTTCCATTAATGAACTGTTTGTTATAATTCTTAAAGCCAGATATATTAGTTTGGATCAGGGTCTGCTGCCTACGCCAACATCAACAGCAGCAACAAGCTCTCTTTTCCTTTTGCGTCTATGTGAAGGTGGACAGGCTTGAGCGCTGTGGAGGGACTGGACTTCTTTCCTCTTCAGCTCCCAGCACACAGCTGCCACCCTCAGTATGTTTATATTCCAAGAGGACAGTTGGTTTCCAGGGTTTCCAGGTATCACATCCCAGTTGAAGGTTACACAGATAGTTGCTAGATACCGCTAAAAATGAGCGCTTCCTAACTGAGGCAGCTCTCTTTAAGCAACATTCTCTGAAGTCCTCCTCAACACTTCTAACTATGTATCATTGGTCAGAATTTAGCACATGACTATATCTCACTGGGAAATCTGGGGAATGTAGTCTTTAGTTCTGAGAGGCAACAAACTCAAGGTAAAACTCAGGGATATATTCCCAAGGAGGAGGGAAAGAATGGATATTGCATAGGACAATGACACTTCCGGCCACAGGTTCGTTCCAGATTTCAATCTATCTTTGACCTCCATCTTCAACCTCCAGTAAATAATACTTAACAAAGAGAATTATGAAATTGATAGTACCACATTTGATGAATCGGAAGACATACTCTTCCACAAACACATTTCTAAATTTTTTTTTTTTCGGTCTTTTTAGGGCCACACCTGTGGCATGTGGAGGTTCCCAGGCTAGGGGTTGAATCGGAGCTGTAGCTGCCGGCCTATGCCACAGCCACAGCCATGCCAGATCTGAGTTGTGTCTTCGACCTACACCACAGTTCACAGTAACGTGGGATCCTTAATCCACTGAGCAAGGCCAGGCATCAAACCTGCGTCCTCATGGATGATAGTCAGATTCATTTCTGCTGAGCCATGACGGTAACTCCAACACACACACATTTCTACATGATGTGTCTTACTTTCATGAGAATCAATCAAATCAGTAATTAGAATTCTAATTATCATTACTTGCCACCTGTCCTAACAGCCAGATTCTGTTTGCCTTCATGTGGCTTGCAAGAGCCCCAGGACCTGAGACACTCCTGACTGAGGTGGGACAGGGCTCCATAGCACACTTGGACTCAACTCATTTATTCATGAACTTATTCTTTCAATGATTCAAGATTATTTCTTGAGTGTCTAAAGCCAAGTATTGTGCTTGGGACACACCAGAGAACCATGGCATTTGCCTTCATGGGTCTTACATTCTTCTGGGGACAGTGTGACAGAGAAAACAAATTATATAAAAAATATATACTGGCAGTGTATGTATATTATGAAGAAAAACAGAGCAGGGTATGGAATAATGGGTGTGCCTGGGAAGAGAGCAGAGGACATGTCAGAATACACAGTCAAAAGGAAGTCTGACATAGGTGATATTTGAATGGATACTTAATTGAAGCAGAGTGCCCCTGAACACACACAGAGGAAGGACATTCCAGGCAGTGTAGGATTTAGGATTAAGCCACTCTCTCTGATTCCATATTTGATCCAGTGACCCAGTGATAAAACAGAAATGAGCTATCAAACCATGACAACACAGGGAAGATACGTAAATACATATAACAATGCAAGAGGCCAGTCTGAAAAGGCTATTCACTGTGTAGTTTTGATATATGACATTCTTGAGAAAGCAGAACTATAGATACAATAAAAGGTCAATGGAAAGCAGGGGCCTGTGAGGAAGGAGGGGTGAATGAGTGGAACACAAGAGATTTTTAGGGTGATGACACCATTCCCTACAATGCTGAAATGGTAGACACATGACATTATGCATTTATCAAAACCCCTAGAAAGTACAACAGAGTGAATCCTAATATGAACTATGGACTTTAGGTAATAATAATATGTTGATATAGGTTCATCAATTGTAGCACACATACCACACTACTGCAACACGTTAACAATAGAAACAAGTGTGTGTGTGTATGCATGAGAGAGAGGGGGGATAGAGAAAGGCAAGGGGAAAGAAGATGAGAAATATGTTCTTTCTGCACTTTTTTTTTATAAATTCAAAATGCTCTAGGAAATAGTCTATTTTTTAAAAAGGGAAGTATGCATAAAAAGGGATGAGAATTTGTGACTGCTTCACAATCTACTGCAGCATTGAAGACCATCTGCCAAAACTTACCCTCCACATTCATCTCTAATTCATCCCTCCAGCCTTCTGGTCCAATGACCTAGCATCCTGCAACCCAGTCCCTGAATACAACTGCCTTTCTACACTCTGGTGCATTTTCTGATGTTCTTCCCTGACCCAGTATGCTTTAATCAAAAAGAATCCCTTCTTCCTTTGCATTCCAACAACATCCTACAAATACCTTATTATTGATCCTAGTTGGCCTTATACTATGCTCAGTTTTTACATCCACCTGTTCTCCTTGAGGGCCAGATCCTTGTCTTAATTTTCTTTGATTCAGCTATAACGCTGAGCACAGCACAAGGGACGTAAGTGAACCTAGTGAATGCTGATGGGAAATAGTAATTAAACATATGAGAGATGTGATTATTTAGTAATGAAAGTCCTGTTTTCTTGGCTTTTTTTCTAAGTAGTTTGGATTTCCTGATCTTCTTTCACTGCTAATGACCCAAATGCCATTTTATTTGTAAAATATGAAGAGCAGTACAGAACGTTAATAAATTACACAAATGATAATAATAGTAAATGATTTCATGTAAAGTATGTAATTGAAAAGGGAATCAAATCCATGGCACATAAAGAATACCAGATATATATAAAAAAAAGAATACCAGATATAAACAGTTATGTAGTGGTAAAGGAAATCACACATTAAACTGTTAGCTATTAGAGCCAGCAGATTCCGACCATCATTGACAATTCTAATATCATAAACATAGACACAGTTTCCTAAGGAGGAATTTGGTAGTCAATACTGTACCATTTGGGGGTACATTTTTCTTTATTACCTTGACAATCAGAAACAGTGGGGATTTAAGTTTCTGATTTTAACTGATAAGCAGATCGCTCTCTGCCAAGTATTGAGCTCTAATGGCCTAAGGTCTGCTCATTTTTTCAACATCATTTCTGTGCAATTGAAATAAAATGATCAATTAGTCTTTTAAGCACAGCATCTGTGTTTTGAGGGCAAGTTGAGAATGAAGTAAAAATTGATCTTGTGGATGAGTCTCAGAGGGGTGCTGGCTCTCTCCCTTCAGGGAAGTTCCCATCTCTGAGCAGAAGGCAGCTGCTGGAATTAGGACAGAAGGAACAGACGTGTAGTTTAGTACATAACCTATGGAGCAGTTTTAAACTGGTAACAACTGACATAAGTGAGAGCTAAACTAATGTGACATAAGCTGAGGAAAACAAGTGACTTAAACAGAGTGACACCTACTCAGTGTTACACACTTGGAAGGGAAAGAAAGCCAGGACCCCGACTCTGCAGGGGCTCTATCGCTGCTGCTAAGAGGGACCAGAGGGGCTGGGACAGGAAGGGAGGAGGGAGAACTCCACAGATGGGAATCTCTGTCTTCTCCAAAACTAGGTAATGGCTTCACATAATCCCCTGGGGCTTTCAATATAAACTAATCAGTACAAATGCCTGTAGGGATGTGCTTAGTGAGTACTATTTAGAAAATGGCGCACGGAAATACATGTATTTTAAAGTGTACACAGAACTAAGATACCATCAGAGGAAATAATCTGTAGCAGTAAGAATCTTAGGTTAATGCATGTAGCTCACAACGTAGGAAAAAATATGAGCAAGCCTGTGATATGCATAAACCCAATTGACTATTAACATCTTACATGACAAGCAAGACATGCCTACTTAGAAAAGCTCCACAGATTCACTGACACCCCAAATTTTGGATAAAAAGATGTCCTCTTGTTTAGTTTTCAAAGATGGAGCCCAGAGCTCATCAGATCTATTCCACTGCTGTGAACACCAGCCCAAGCAGTCACCTGTATCTCTCTCCACTCCAATACACACATACTCACACACTCCAGCCTCAAGGGGAGGAAAGACAAAGTTCTTCATTTACTGAATCATAGTAAAAAAATTATTCAGCTTATCTGGTTGTTTTGATTACTATATGAGCCAAATTTATAAACTGCCTTGCACATGGTAATCTCATAAAAACTGCCGTCTGTGGCTGTTACTACTGTTGCTGCTACTATCTGGATCTGAGGTAATGCAGGATGTAGGGATTAACAATTATGATGCATAATGAATCAGTTGTGATATAACACAAAGAGCTGATCTTGGAATCACATCAGCCTGGGTTTGAAACCATTTACTGACAACCAAGAGAGTTTGCCTTATTGACTCAACCTCCCCGAATCTCCACTTCTTTCTCTGTAAAATGGAGCAGGAGCATTTACCTCAGGACTGTTGTAAGGAATTCATGTAAAGTAACTAGGAAGTAGTGGGTGATGGATAAATGTCAACGTCTTTTGCGATTTCCTCCTAAACCTTTCCTGTGAGCGTCGCCACTACAGACAAGAGGATGCAGCACTGAAGTAAGTGGGCTGTACACGCGACATTCCTTCCCACTCTGAGTGATTGATGGAAATCTGTTATCTCTTTCTGAGCAGCAGCTGCTGTTGACTGCCACACAAGTGTTCCCTGAAACATGCTGTTAGCAGATAGTGATGCTTTATTGCCCACAGTCAGCTGACCATTTCTCTGGAGGAGTGAGAGATCCAAATATAACGTGTGAACCAATGCAGCCAACCTGTTCAGAATTTGGTCCTGGATGGTCCTTACCTACCCCATTTTTCAGCAACTCTGCATGCTTACAAAGCACTGAAAGCCCATTCATTATAACTACATACCTAAAATGCCCCAGTGTCTACTGGCTTTATCTCAAAAGCCAATTATATTCCTAAATTTGTTTTTCAAGCTTTCTTCCAAGAAATATACACCCGTTCTCTAGATTTAAGCTACTGTATGACTTTTTATCTCCTTCCTCAATCCTTTCCCGGTGTATTTGCCACGTAGAAGTTGGCCATGAGATTTATAGTGAATACTAATGTGAACCCTGTCCTAAGCCTCTGCAAAGAGGCAGAGTAATCTCGGTGGCAAGGGCATGGGTTCTAACGTATGATACAGCCCTTACTGTCTATATGGCACCCACCTCAGTTAAGACTCACTTCTCTCAACTGTAAAATGGAAATAAGAATGTATTCTGATAAAGGATTGTTGATGCTGGAGTTCCCACTGTGGCACAATGGGATTGGCAGTTCTCTGGAGTGCTTGAATGTGGGTTTAATCCCCAGCCCTGCACAATGGGTTAAGGATCCAGCACTGCCACAGCTGTGGCGCAGTTCACAACTGCAGCTTTGATATGATCCCTGGCTCAGGATCTACATATGCCATAGGGTGGCCCAAAAAAATTGTTGATGCTTAAGTGAAGGCATGAAAGGAAAGTGCCTGGCATGTACTTGATGCTCAACATTTTATTTTTTTAGGGCTGTAGGTGCAACATATGGAGGTTCCCAGGAGGCTAAGGGTCGAATCAGAGCTACAGCTGTCAGCCTACACCACAGCCACAGCAACATGGGATCCAAGCAGCATCTGTGACCTAAACCACAGCTTATGGTAATGCCACATCCTTAACCCACTGAGCAAGGCTAGTGATTGAACCAATATCCTCGTGGGGGGTTCTTTACTGCTGAGCTACAACGGGAACTGCTGGTCTTTTTTTTTTTTTAAGTACATACAGATCTGCTCAGTCTATCTTCTTGGTACCCCTTGTTAAAAAAAAAAAAAAAGAAACTCTTCCTCTGGGAACTCCCTGGTGGCTTAGCAAGTTAAGCATCTGGTGTTGTCACTGCTGTGACTCAGGTTTGATCCCTGGCCACATTCCACTGCTGAGGCCAAAAAACAAAACAAAAAACTCCTACTCTGAACCTCTTGCCCATTTTAACTCAGCCCTGTCACAACTTTGGAGAAGGAATTTATGTGCCGATGGCTGCAGAATGCCTCCATCTGTATAATTCCAGAGCTTCAGTGCTCGGTGGTGGGGATGGGAAGGATGGAGCCTTCCCAGGAAGAAGAAGTGACACTATGGTTCCACCTTCTGTGAGACCACAGGTAGCTTAACAGACAAGAACATTTCCTGGGCGCCCACTGGGCTCAAAGCACCTGATTAGGCTCAGTGAGGGATGACAAAGGAAGGAGAAGATGGGCCTCCTGCTTGGCTGCTCCCTCTGCCAATAGCTCAGAAGCCTGAGAACAGTGGGGGTGTCAAGGTGAGCTGGAAGGATGTCACACCACAATGCACACTACTCAAGAGGAGCGCATTTTGTGCTGGCAGGTATTCTGTCTGTTAGCACAGAAAATATTCATTCCTGGAGTAAAGAATTGGGAGTTAACCAGATCCAGGGCACCGGGGGAGGCCTTGTAAATCACAGAGCTGCCGAATAACCTGAAAACTCCACTGAGAACAGTGAGAGTATGTATTCCAGTCACAAAGGAGCACAGAAGCCTTTTGTAAGCCAAGTGAAGGTGGATGCTGTGCAGTCACTGTGCAGAGGACAGAATCTGGGGCAGCAGTTACAACACAGCCACAGCCAAGCCCAAGTCCTCCTGCTGTCTTTATTTTTACTGTCCTTTTTAAATTTTCTGATTTGTCTCTTGTGGACCCTGTCTGTCTCTTGTTTGACCAGAGAAGGGCTGGAGATGCAGGGCTGGGGTGGGGAGCAGATGGGGGGAATCCCTTGGCCTAGCAAGCAGCGTTTAGAAGAGCAGGCTGCACCATCGCAGGAAATGTGGACCACTGTTTCCCCCTTCCTGTTCTATCTCTGTCATTTCTGAAATGCAGATTTGCAAGGGCTGATTCAAGTGCTTGAGTTTAGGAAGAAACTCAAGCCCTCCCACAAAGTCCTGGGCTTTGTTCTCCCTGAGATAACACATTCTCGTAGAAACTAAAGCTAAGTGGGAAGATAATCCAGGTGGGTTACATGCCAGTTATTTTCTACTAACCTTTGAAGGCAGATGTGTGACAGACATTTCTAATTATTTATAATGACACTTTTATTACTATGGCTCTTTCCTCCTAAGGACTTTCTATTTCAGCGTGCTCTGGCAGGCTATTGCTATTCATCACAGGTTATTTATTTTAAAAATGAGGTGAGGCGATATCCACATAAGTAATCAAACTTTCTTTTAAAGTCACATTTTATACATCTTTCTGCTATTAACATTTTTATATTGCCAGGAGCACTTACTTTCCTGTTTCAATTCAATTATCTTTATTTTTTAAAAGGCAAATCTCAAAGTTGTAACTTAAAACAGTTAAAAACAACCAATAGAGTCAAAAAAGCAACTTTAGAACAGGAGAAAGAACTCCAGATTTGAGACAAGAATACTAGGTTTGAGTTTAACTGTACCACTTTAGAAAATATTATTTAATCTTTCCAGCTTCAGTGTCTTTAGGTAGAAAACAAGGATGAAGATATCTGCTTGACTGTGTTGTGGTTACAAGAGTTGAATGTGATGAATTAAGAGCATGAAAGCTACCAGGTGAAAGAGTTTATGATAATTAGGTGTTTTCCTGGATAAACAGCATATGGAGATTAATGTTCACAGAACTGAAGGGCAGCTTTGAACAGAGGTACACATTTGAGGACCCAAAATAAAGCTCAAAGATGGGCTTCTTCTAGGAGCCCATGAATCCCCTGAAACGGTGTGCAAAACTTCTGGGCACCTGTGTACATTACGACTCTCTGGGTTATCCAATCAAGAATGACAGGTAGGTGCCTGGGGAGCTTGGAGAAATAGGTGCAACGAGGACTTGGAATACATCCAAGGTGCTCGCTCCACCTAGTGGCTCTGTTTCTTCCTAGGATGGGTATTATTTGTAAGCAGATGGGGTCTCCTGAAGAAAGGGGAAAGAGAACTAGTCATGGCCTTTTTGACATGAAAGAAGCCATTTTGGCCACATGTTTGCCCTTGAATAGGTCTCAGGAATTAATGTTCTTAAGGGAAGTAAGGGAATGCAGGAACAAAGGAAAAGCAGTCAAGAACCAATAATTCAGTGATAAAACAGAGTCCTCGTTTCTCCTCCAGGGATACACATCACAACCTAACACATGTTTGAGTTCTATAGGAACTAAGCCCCCACCCAGGTGGAGGATGGAATGATGATACCGACCCCCATGACTTCAATCAATGGAAACATGAACTCTGTCAACCTCTGCCCTGATTTTCTGAAGTCTCCTCTGCTCAAGCCCCTTCATGAATATGCATAAACACTTAGTTTAAAAGTTCCCCATTTTGGTGTTCAGGGAGATGCTGCTTTGAGAAATTCTCTGGTGTTCCCCTTACTTACCGAAAGTAATAATAAATCTTTCCTTCTCCTGATCTCTGGCTCGGTTGTGTATTTCAGCCCAATACCAACAGGTGAACCAAGTTTTCAGGTAACACAGTCACTTTTACACAGCTGACCAGCTTCTCCGAAACACACAGAAGGGCATGGATTCAGATGATTACATCTCCCAGACTTAGCAAGGAACTGGTTCCCTCTCAAGTTAAAATCCCCAGGAAAGGACAATGGTCAGTCTGGTTTTTTTTTTTTTCAGTTTGTTTTTTTGTCTTTTTGCCTTTTCTAGGGCCTCACCCGTGACATATGGAGGTTCTCAGGCTAGGGGTCTGATGGGAGCTATAGCTGTTGGCCTACACCAGAGCCACAGCAATTCCAGATCCAAGCCGCATCTGCGACCTATACCACAGCTCACGTCAACACCAGATCCTTAACCCACTGAGCAAGGCCAGGGGTCAAATCTCATGGTTCCTAGTTGGATTCGTTAACCACTGAGCCACAACGGGAACTCCTGATCAGGCTGTTTTGATCGGAATATCACTGTGGCCAGGAGGCAGGGTATTTAAGATGCTAGTGGGAACCACTTGCATGACAGAGTAGGAAAACAAAATCTTTTTTAGGAGTAAAAGGAGCTTGAGTGTGGTTCTGGGGAGATAAATTCACAAAAATAGACTATTTTGTGGGAATTCTTAGATTTTCAAATGTTTTCATTCCCCACAGAAGAACCTATAGATATATCTGCAGATTTGAGAATTAAAAGGATGTTTCCTTTTGTAAAAACATCTTGTGGCAGATATTTCTTAAAGAAACCCAATGTTTCTCTGATTACGTAAAATGTTTTCACTTAACTTTGGCCCTATAATTAAAGTTATTAATAACTTCACATAAACAAATTAATATTCTTTTTTTTTTTTTTTTTTTTTTTTGCTATTTCTTGGGCCGCTCCCATGGCATATGGAGGTTCCCAGGCTAGGGGTCGAATCGGAGCTGTAGCCACCGGCCTACGCCAGAGCCACAGCAACGCGGGATCCGAGCCGCGTCTGCAATCTACACCACAGCTCACGGCAACGCCGGATCCTTAACCCACTGAGCAAGGGCAGGGACCGAACCCGCAACCTCATGGTTCCTAGTCGGATTCCTTAACCACTGCGCCACAACGGGAACTCCGACAAATTAATATTCTGATTGAAGTGCACAGTAGACTCCAATTAAGTTCACTACTTCTCAATGGGCATCTTAGGTTCTGTAAAAATGGCTAATATCTATAAATAGAGGTCAATTTAACTCAACAAATATTTGAATACTTACTATGCATAAGATCTGAGTCTAGACAATGCCAAAAGATAGTTAACCACTTGGGGAAAACATCCTTAATATGTGTGGTGATTAATTTTATGCATCAGCGTGGCTTGGTTATGATGTCCAGTTGTTTGTCAAATACCAGGCTTCATGTTGCTGTGAAGGTATTATTTTTAGATATGACGACACTGAAATGAGTAGGCTTAGTAAAGCCAATTCTTCTCCATATTGTGAGTTGCCTCATTTAATCAGCTGAAGGCCTTAAAGCAGATGGGTTTCTCAAAGAAGCAATTCTTCCTCAAGCCTTCAGCATAGAAACCTTGCCTAAGTTTCCAGCAAGCAGATTTCCAGCCTGCAGATTTTGGAGAGAACACTGCAACACCACGCCTGCCCTGAAATTCCAGCCTGCTCTACAGATTTCAGACTTGCAAGCCCCCACAACTATGTGAATCAATTCCTTAAACTAAGTCACCCGGTCTCTCTCCCCACACCCCATCGCCTTTGTTTCTCTAGAGACTCTTGGTTAAAATATGCCTGAAATCTAAAGCGTATCTAAAATTGAGACGAAAAAGCCAACAACACAAGAATAAAATGAGTAAAAGTGCAGCAGAAGCAGACCTTCCTCAAGTTCACCTACCTCAGTGTGTACCTCACATGCTGGATGCGTCCTACCAGCGGCTGAGGCAGCACAGGCAGAGGAACCAACCCCCGGCGGAAGTGCATTGGGAGCTGAAGAGGCTGCGCGAGGCCAAGACCGAGGCGCCGCCCACAAAGAAGCCCGAGATGGCAAAGACGCACCTGTGAGTCATGATCATTCTCCCTGAGAATGGTGGGTAGTATGGGGAACGTCTACAAAGGCAAGGCCTTCAGCTAGGAGGAAATCATGCCTGACAATAGAGCCCTTAACTGGGCGGGTTCTCCATCATCTACCGGCCCATGGAGTAGGGTGGGCAGTGCATCAGGACCACCCACTGCCCATGCTTTTTCCCTCTCAAGTAGCATGCTCCGCCAATTAAAAAAAAAAAAAAAAAAAGTCACTGTTTTACATAAAAAGAAATACAAAAAGCTACTTAATGTTGCTCAAAATTAAAGTCCCATTAACAGCAATTTAAAAAATATATTTTACAAATCAGAATGACAAAAAGTGAAATTCTGTAGTTCTTTATTATAAACTATTGATTATATATAACACAGAGAGACAAAAGTTACTTCCAATTAAAAAAAAACTTCATGTGACTACATTTAGTAGTAAATATATTATTTTAAAACTACAATAGGTGTGTTTAAGCTGAAACTAGGTAATTATATTAATGTAGTTAAGGATGGAGATTTTCAGCATGAGAAAACAGAAAAGATACACATATAAAGTAAGTTAAAAATAAAACTGCAGTCTTAAATGAATTAGAAACTCATTTTTTCTCTTTAAAAATACATTTTCTGATTCTGTCCACAGAAAGGGCCTAGTAGCAATGAGAAATTGTGTGGTTTGTAAATATAACTTTCCATTAAAAAATTCCAGGACTTCAGACAAAATAACTATTTATAGACAGACCTGGGGCAGAAAATGGGACAACAAACCTGAGACATCTTATTGTAATAGGAATTAAGTAATTTATCTACACCAATGTCCATATATCAAAGAAAAACAGAAACCAAATGGAAAAGAATCCTTTCAATTGGCCAAAATAAGACCATGTGAGTATCAAAAAGAATAATGGCAACCATGGATTGAAACACATACAATATATAAAAATCCGTTAGCTCATTAATATTCATAAGAAAAAATATTCCCTGATCACCATTTGGAACTTATAAGACCCAGTGTCATTTCTCTAAAAACTGATGGAGGAAGAACTAGATATCTATCCCTTTCTTTCCTTTACAAACTTTATTTTTGGGTAAGCAAGTAATTAATGTGTAAAGTTCTTTGTAGATGAATCTCTTCTAATACATGCTGAAAGAATGATAGAATTAGAAAATCATGATTTGTTCCCTCTAAGTTATCAGTGGAACTGGGAAAAGATCATCAATGGATGTTTAACCATTTGTTAAAAGTTAACAGGGAGGGAGTTCCCATCGTGGCTCAGTGGTTAACGAATCCAACTGGAAATCATGAGGTTGCGGGTTTGATCCCTGGCCTCGCTCAGTGGGTTAAGGATTCAGCGTTGTCATGAGCTGTGGTATAGGTCAAAGATGCAGCTCGGATCCTGCGTTGGTGGCTCTGGCATAGGCCAGCGGCTGCAGCTCTGATTGAACCCCTAGCCTGGGAACCTCCATATGCCTCTGGTGCGGCCCTAGCAAAATGACCAAAAAAAAAAAAAAAACAACAAAAAACAGTTAATAGGGAAATTCATGGCAAACACCTCGAACCCCAAATCTAATTGTCATTAAAAATGAGACAACCACTTAAGTGTGAGTGAGGGTGTAAAAAAATTGCTACCCTTGTGTGCTGTTGGTTGGAATGTAAAATGGTACAACTGCTGTGGAAAACAGTATGGCTGTTCTTCAAAAATTTAAACATAGAATTACCATATAACCCAGCAGTCCCACTTCTAGATATATAGCCCAAAGAATTAAAATCAAGGTCTTGAAGAGATATTTGTACACCCATGTTCGTAGCAGTATTATTCACAATAGCTAAATGTAGAAGCAATCCTGTGTGCACTGAAGGATGAATGGATAAGCAAAATATAGTATATACATACGTGGAATACTACTCATGCTTTTTTAAAATGGAAGGGAATTCTACAAAATGCCACAACCTGGATGACCCATGAGGGCATAATGCTAAGTGAAATAATCCAATCACAGCATATGGGTCTTCTTATATGTGGTACTTAGAATAATCATAAAGACAGAAATTATGCTAGTGGTTGCCAGGGGCTAACGGACGGGACAGTGGGGAGTTATTTTTTAATAGCCTTAGAGTTTTAGTTTTATAAGATGAAGAGAATTGTGAGGATGGATAGTGGTGATGGTTGCATAACAATATGAATGTATATACTACTACTGAACTGTACACTTAAAAATAGTTATGCTGGTAAATTTTATGTTGTGTATGTTTACCACAGTTTTTTTTTTTAAATGTGAGATTATCAGATGTATTCTTCCTGATGAGATACAAAAGGAACTACCTATTCCAACCTGAAAGAGATACTTTCCTCCATAATTGCAACTAAATCTATTCAAGCATCCACAGTTAACCATCTGTTTACACTGAGTACAGAGCAACAAATGGGTTGAATTTCGAATGGTAAACAGAACTGCGAAGTTTGACAGCAGGAGGGAGGGCTGAGAGGAAAACCTTCCAAGCAGGGACCAAATCACAGAAACAAAGGAGGAGCAAGCAGTGTGGGAAATAATAGACATTGAGCTCTATTCTGGAAGACCTTGAATGTCTGACTGAGAAGTGTGTAGACATAAATAAAAATAATGGCAATCACTTGTGACTGCTTTCTAGGGACCAGGCACTGGGTTTCTTGTACTCATTTATTCCTCACAACAATCTTTTATGAGAGGCATTATTTTCATTGTTTTACAGATGAAGAACCTGGGGCTTACAAAAGGTTAAACTTCCCCAAGGACACCCAATACTTACAGAGAAGATTTCAGAGGTTCAGTGTTACTGCTTTCTTGACTGGAGAATGGCAAATTCACCGAAGAAAATATTGCTTATACCTCTCTAGCTTGACTATACCGCTTCTCCTTGGCTTATGTATTTATTATAAACTATATTTCATTGATGCAAAAAGCCAGCAGTAGCAAGACACAATTATTTCATGTACCAAGAAGGAAAAATGCTATCAATTAAAGTAAAATATAGTGTTTTATCATTTAGAATTTTTATTTGCTACCTATTGAAGGAATACTACGGTATTATTTAAATATTTTGAATTATACATTGTTATTATTATAAATAAAGTCAACAATATCAGCAAATTATGTGGGCTAAGAACTCCTAAGATTTCTTACCATTCAGAATATGGCTTTTCAATTCAGTCATCAAGGTCAACGTTCTTCCATACACTTTACTTTGTGCCATCAAGAGCCAAAATATAATCAAAGTCGAGTGGCGCTGGGCTCTTAAGTGAATTTTGTTTTTGTTTTTTAAGGGCTGCACCCTCAGCATATGGAAGTTCCCAGGCTAGGGATTGAATCAGAGCTACAGTGGGATCCGAGCCACGTCTGCAACCTACACCACAGCTCACAGCAATGTCGGATCCCTGACCCACTGAGAGAGGCCAGGGATCAAACCCGAATCCTCATGGATCCTAGTCGGATTTGTTTCTGTCGAGCTGTGACGGGAACTCTGTTCTCTTAAGTGAATTTTGCAGTGAAGCAGAGATAGTCTACCTTTGAGTTCCATTTGGAACTTGAACCCATTTTTTTTTTTTTCATATACTTCCCAACTCCTGCAATTTTTTGTATCCTATGGGTTAAGAGTGTTTCTGATTTTAATTTCAGTAATTTCTTCAATGTACTGAAATATAATTTTGTAAGTTTTGGTGCTAGGAATTTTCATATTTTCTTATAAAATGACAACCATGTCATGATTGCTGTCTGGCAAAAATAAAGTACCATTGGGCATCATCATTACAGAGGTGTTAAAATGTGAGAAATAAAAATGTGAGGTCTTGGGACTGCTGAATATGATAGTTAAAAATAATGCATTTGCTTAAACATTATGAGACATGGAGACAGAAGTAAAGTAGCTAGCTAAGAGACTGCCTGGTTCTGAACCCTTTCTTCAGTTTCTTCCTGTGGGTCCAGCAGCAGTGTCTTTTCCTCTCTCCCTCTCTTCTCCCTGTCTTCCCTTCCTTCTTTCCTAGATGTATCTCTTGAGTGTCTGCCATGAATGTGACATTACTACAGGTGCTTGGAAGTCATTAGACAATAAAGAATCACAACCTTATGCAGTATGATTTCAGTCTTAAGAAAGGGAAGCATTTAATAACTATAGAGAAAAAGGAAGCCATTTTAGATGAGTAAACTATCACAAGTCAACAAACTAAAAATGTATTTTTTCCTACCATCAATTTAGACTCTTCATATATTATTTTGCTGATTGTTAAATTCCTTATTAGAGTATTACATGAATAAATTATGTGTGTATGTGCCCATATTTGTGTGTATTACACTTTAAAATTGAAATATAGGTGGCACTATTTCTACAGAATCTCATGTATTCTTCAAGGTAAGAAAAACTTCTGCCTAAAATGATGATCAGTGAAATGGAAAAAAGGTGACAGTATAGAAAATGAATCATAAATGAGGTTTATAAAATTATCTTGGTTATATTTCCCAACAGTATTGTTTGCAGCCCAGATGACCCTCTCTTTTAGCTGGTTAACTAAGTTGCCTTTGGACTTACTTTGCTGTTATTCATGTGTTACAAATTTTATTTTTCTTCCCTTAAATCCATGGAGAATATATAACATCCTAAAATGCATACAGTCATTTTGAATTTGAAATATTTCCTTGGGTTCTTCATATAGGAATCTATTATTTCGTGGAGGGAATTTTTTTTTCCTTTGCTTGATATCACAGGCTAAAGAGCATATCATTTTCAGCAATTTAAATTAAAATGAATCAATGTGCTAACTTTGATTTGCCTCTGTTCCTTCACATTTACCTACAATAGTTTTGCATTAATCAAATTAATAATAAAGGGATTAAAATTGCTAGGTTCTCAGGGAGGGACATGTCAGTGGTATTAAATGTTGCACTTGGAATGATTGTCCTTGCATGTTAATTATTAGCTACCTGAGATGCAGAGAAAGTTCAAGGAATTGTTACTTTAACCATGCGTTATCTTAATTTGGGAAAATTACCTTTAAAGGATGAATTGCATTTTACTGGGCTTTCTAATCAGACCGTGAATTAATTTAGATCAATGACCTCCAATCCTTTAAATCCACTATCACTGGCAGTAATTAGGAGGCTTCTGTAAGGCTCTTTACAGTTAGTTACCTATCAGGACACAACAGAAGATGAATTTGTTTACAAAATTGAATTTGTAATTGTGTGCAATAGAAAGCTCATCTTGTTAGCTGCAGTGGTGATCAGATAGTTTGAGGCATCCTGTATTTGGTAGGTATGTAAGACCTGCAAAATAGGAGAAAGTGGAAGAAACAATAAGAAAAAAATGACCACTACCATGATCCTTATCTTAGAAATCCCCTAATTTCTTTTGGCAGCCTAACTACTGCCATGTGTGAACTTCATAGTCAGATAATTGTTTTTCCTTTAAGCCTTAGTATACAAGTAATAATGGGGCAAAATTGGCAATTTTTTTGGTTGCTCTAGTGTCCATTCAATGACTTTCCATTTAAGAACCAGATATCCAAGCAGAAAAGAGCCTTCTGCTACCCTTAGATGGTAACTGGGGCAGGATTTGTCACTTGGTGATTCACTGAAAGGTAGTAGATGGTTCTGTAGTTACTTGAAATTACAAAACAATGTCAGTTCAGCAGGAAAGAGGGTCCAATCCAAGCTATTAATCAATAATTCAATCTCCACTGTAAAGTAAGGCTTTCATTTTTCATTTTTCTCTAATCAAAGCTTGAGCACAGAAGTGTAGTGTGACTGCCTTTTTTCCCCCATTCCTACCACATCCTTGCTTTATATCTATGGCTTCAACTCTCTGGACTTGGAGCATGTGGAAGGAGGAGGAAAAAGGCAAGCGAGGTAGGAAATTTATTCACTGATGCCTTCAGGGTCTCTGGTTTTGGAGGATAGTTAAAGCTGTCTCTTTTACTTGTTTATTTTTTTTTCCTCCAACATAGCATAGTAGGTCACAGCTGCAATAGACTTAAGATAGAAACTGATTGAATTGGAAGAGTGATGTCACCCCAAACTTCACTTCATTAATCTTAGCTGTACTGGGCCACCTATGTCCATATACCTGCCAACTGCCCTGAACAAGGACAAAGTAAGAGGAATACACACACCCCTTCTGTATACCAGGTACTATGGTCTGTTTGCCGATGTCAAACCTTGACGTTGCCATCTAGCCTGCTGACGACGGCACAGACCTGACTTAAAGCTAGAATGAGGACCGTGCCATATGTATGGAGAAGACCATTTCCAGGAACAACCACAAACAACTAGGCCTGCATTTGCCCAAGAGCTAATCTACTAGACCAGATACCACCAGCAAGTCAGCAGAGACTTTGCTTTCCCAGTGTGGGAGAAGATATTGCTCATGGTTTTCATGTTTGAAACATACTTATCTCTTTGCTTAGTGCCTCCTTTTAATAACCTACACTCTATGGAACTGGGTTTCCCTGCCTTG
This sequence comes from Sus scrofa, assembly GCF_054392235.1. Classification (NCBI taxonomy): domain Eukaryota; kingdom Metazoa; phylum Chordata; class Mammalia; order Artiodactyla; family Suidae; genus Sus; species Sus scrofa. The sequence goes on from NC_139395.1 coordinate 168,514,754, forward strand.
CAGGAATCACCAAATAATCATTTTCTCTTTAACATGTGCATTTTATTCTTTAAAGGCCACCAGGCTCTGCTATAATGAGCATTACTGCCACTTTACAGATGGGGTAACTGAGGCTCAAGGGTTTGGGTGTGATGCTCCAGCCCTCACTGCTAATACCTTATAGATCCCCATTCATTTAGGAGTCCATTCAAAGTCTGCTTTTCTGTTAAACCAATGAGTACATCTATCTCTCAAGAACACCCTGTGCTCTTCAGGGAACACAGATAACGAAGTAGCCATCTCCATCATACCATCACCACCGCTGCTTCATGGAGGATGTGTTGGATAGTTAGAATCTGTGAAGGTCATAGCAGAATTTGGTGAGGGTGTATGTCTGTGAGAGGTATGTTTCATAACTCCCTCCCAGTTATTCATTATTTACATAGTCCTATCTATATTTTCCTCTCCTTACATTGAACTTCCTTGCTGAGCAGTTTTATAAGACTTCAGAACTTGTGCCTGAAATGTGAAAACATGAGGAAAAGGTTAATGAAATCAGCGAGAAAACTTTTTGGGTATCTTTTAGGATGTCGCCTGTGATCTTTTAGATTCATATTCCGACTTTGTGCCTGGATACCTGAGTGCTTGCTGATTTGTATGGTTGTCCTAATGATCAATGACATGAATTACTGAAAACCCAATTAGGCCTTTTGAGCTAAGAATATTTTTTAAGAGACTCTGACATTTGGTGAGAAATGTGGTGTCAGCAGAATATCTAGCCTGGGTATAATTTCTAATTTGGGGAAAAGTATTGGCATGTAATTATGTGAGCATATAGAGAGAGCAATTATATGAACCTGTCTTGAACGCTGAACTTTGGGACAATGAAAAGGGACAAATATGGGTCAGAGCCAGACGGAACATACAATGTGCCCAGTCTGCCAAGAGACTTATATATGATTTATACACTTAAGATCTCTAAATAGCTACATGGCATTACTACAAATAATTTTTATGTGTTGATGCCAAAGTCTATTTAATACCACACTGGGGGTTGGAGGTCCTGTGTGCTGAGTGTTGGTCCCAGAAAGGTCAGAGAGGAGGGAAGAAGTTTAGAAGCACCAAAATCTAATCATAGGGGTTTCAATAAAATGTCTCTGATTTTTTTTTTTTTTTGTCTTTTTACCTTTTTTAGGGCCGCTCCTGCAGCATATGGAGATTCCCAGGCTAGGGGTCTAATCGGAGCTGTAGCCGCCGGCCTATGCCAGAGCCACAGCAACGCGGGATCCGAGCTGCATCCGCAACCTACACCACAGCTCACAGCAATGCCGGAGGATCCTTAATCCACTGAGCAAGGCCAGGGATTGAACCCGCAACCTCATGGTTTCTGGTCAGATTCGTTAACCACTGCGCCATGACGGGAACTCCGTGTCTCTGATTTTTTGAAGAAGGAATTTTCTTGTTATCATCCTGACCTAGTAAGCCAACCAAGAACTCAGTTGCCTTTGAAGAAGCTACCAGTTAGTTACTGTCACACAACAATAATCTCAAGACTTTGTGGCTTAAAACAACCCTCATTTATTACTGTAGCCCTCAAATCTGTCAGTCATGTGACTGACAACTTATGTAGACTGGACTTATGTGATCTTAGCTAGGCCTGCTCGTGTGGCTGTGGGCTGGCCAGGAGATCCTGTTCTTACCTGGGCTAGTGTGAGGCATCTTACCCGGAGAAGAACTGCTCTGTGAATCCTTCTGGCATTAAAAGACTTGCCTTGGTCATCCTTCTCATGGTGACGACAGAAGCACAAGGGAGCAAAAAGAAACATGGTAGGGCCACTTGAAGCCTGGGCTCAGAACCAGAAAAGGGTCACTTCTACAAAATTTTATGGGCCAAAACAAATCAGATGGCTGATCCTAGCATCAAGGTGTGGAAAAACATGCTCTGACCCTTTTCTGGGAAAAACTACAAAGTTATGCAAAAGGTATGAAGACGATTAAGTGTAAAGAATCAGGAAACTAATGCAAAGAATGGACCATAAAATAAAAAGGAATAGGGTGCCTGTTATAAAAGCATTGCATTTTAAGAAGCATCTTCTGAAACATGCGAAGAGGGGAATGGAAGGAAAGAACTTAATCCTATGGTAGAGCTGCAGTTGCATCTTCTAAGGAGAAAATATAAGCTAAGGACAAAAATCAAAGGCTGTACAAACAGTAGTGACATGCTTCCTCACACAAAGTCGTCTTTGAGCAAAAGCTCAGTTAACTGCACTTATAAGTACATGTGCTTTAAATCTGGAAACTCAAGCTGATTTGGAGAACCAAATCACAATGAACAGCTTTTCTGTGCTCATCCAAATTTCCAAACCTCTGCTGTTTTGTTCCGCTCTTTCATTTCTAAATTGGAATGTAAATCATTTTGGTAAAGCCCATTTGACTTTGCTCCCAACCACATGGTTCGCCCATTGGACCAAATGCTTGGAAAAATCATTTTAAAGGAGAAAATGAGAAGTTGATTTCTACCCCCAGCCTACACACATGCATATCCTACTTGTGCTTGTGGGAAATAATAGAGCCGACCCAACAAGAATTGCTTTACTGCCAGTTTCTCTTTGGTGCAATGCCAAATCACTGGGCAATGATGCTGATGGGATCAATGTAAATTTCACTCCATTGATGTTGCAAAAACACCATAAAACCCACAGCATTACTATTTATAAATCTGCACAACCTTTTGAATTGAACATTAATTCCATACATTGCTATTATCAGGATAACAGACAATATGTACTGTAAAGTACATATTTGATACTTTAATGACTTTATCATATTCCCGAAAAAATAAACTTAAAGAATGCAAGAATGACAAAATCACCACAGGCAACTTTTAAAATGCATTTCTCTCAAAACATATTATCAGTTAGGAATATGGAGGAAGATCTATCCGTTGTTTTTGTGGTTTGGCCAGTGTGACAAAAAACCCATCATCTTTCAAATTGCTTAATATGCAACTATTATAAATGAGAAACAAAGCTCTCTAAATTAAGAAAAGTCACAGAGGATTACCCCTATGTATAAACCTGCAAATGTTTGAAAAAAATAATCTTTCCTCTTGGAATCAGAGAACAATAAGTAATGTCTGGCTCTGAAAACAAATACCATTTTAAAACTTTTGATGGAAAATTCAATTAAGAGAAGAAAAAGAAACTTAGTTGTTATTGCTAACAAGGCAGAAGCCCAGACTTTTGGGGTGTAAGTAACAGTTTCACATCCACTGTAATGCTTAGACATAAACATTTTCTTAACAGAACCATTCCGTTTCCTTCATGAACCATCGCAAGGAGAGTCCTGTGAATCAATTTTCAAGCAGTAACTACATCTTATTTCACTAATAACATGGTTTTTTCACTGATAAGAATTCAAAGAATTATACAGGGTTGTCCCAGTTTTAACTGTTATTTCTGTGGAAGTGAACATCTCAGATGGTATGTGAATCAAGCCATCAATTTAAACTTCTAATTGAAGCTCGATTTTTGTGGGCCTAGCTGGGAAAATATAATCACAAAGAAAGTGTATAGAAAAAGCTGAGATAACATTTTGATTATTTATCTCACAAATAGTCCAAATTGAACTGCTGTCAGCTTCTGAAGGCACGTTTCGTCAAATGCTAACTTTCTGGAGACCACAGCCTCTGCTCTCTGATAATACAGTTTTTCTTTCTTTTTTTTTATTAATTTAATAATTTTTTTTTATTTTCCCACTGTACAGCAAGGGGGTCAGTTTATCCTTACATGTATACATTACAATTACAATTTTCCCCCCACCCTTTCTTCTGTTGCAACATGAGTATCTAGACAAAGTTCTCAATGCTATTCAGCAGGATCTCCTTGTAAATCTATTCTAAGTTGTGTCTGATAAGCCCAAGCTCCTGATCCCTCCCACTCCCTCCCCCTCCCATCAGGCAGCCACAAGTCTCTTCTCCAAGTCCATGATTTTCTTTTCTGAGGAGATGTTCATTTGTGCTGGATATTGGATTCCAGTTATAAGTGATATCATATGGTATTTGTCTTTGTCTTTCTGGCTCATTTCACTCAGGATGAGATTCTCTAGTTCCATCCATGTTGCTGCAAATGGCATTATGTCATTCTTTTTTATGGCTGAGTAGTATTCCATTGTGTATATATACCACATCTTCCGAATCCAATCCTCTGTCGATGGACATTTGGGTTGTTTCCATGTCCTGGCTATTGTGAATAGTGCTGCAATGAACATGCGGGTGCACGTGTCTCTTTTAAGTAGAGTTTTGTCCGGATAGATGCCCAAGAGTGGGATTGAGGGGTCATATGGAAGTTCTATGTATAGATTTCTAAGGTATCTCCAAACTGTTCTCCATAGTGGCTGTACCAGTTTACATTCCCACCAACAGTGCAGGAGGGTGATAATACAGTTTTTCTTAAAGAATCTGGTAACTTATGTTGAGGCTCTGTTCAGGCTCTCATTTATTTCTTGGTAGCGTAGTGTTTATGAAATTAGGTTTACTCATACAAATATCATTGTAACTATTGAGTCTAGTAGTATTGTTGTACCTTTTTGTTATACTTATGAATGCCTCCTATTAAAGTACCAGGAATATTCTTACCACATAGCTTTTTCCTTTTTGACAAACATTTTGTAGTTCTAACAATTCCTTTTCTGATAAGCAAATCCTATGTCCTCCCTTATAGGAATATGGGGTAAAGTAGCCCACAGTGTGTGTGTGTGTGTGTGTGTGTGTGTGTGCGCACGCATGTGTGCAGACACCTATATATGTAATTGAATCTTTTCTTTCTTTCAACTGCTTAGTCATTGCAAGATAAAACCTTTTCCTGAGCCAGCTAATAAAAAGAGACAAGACAGATAAATTGAGAATGAAATTTGCCTTTGGAGTTTTATGCCTGTGTGTTCATTTTCCAATGAATATATGCGCATTTGAGAGTATTTATATGAAAAAATGAGAGAGGGATAAATTTGAAGAAGAAAGAGCAATTGGACTGGAATAGGTAAAGAGGGAAAAAAAATGAACTCCAATTTTCTGACCTCCTATTTCCCAAATAGTGTTTTTAAAATATTTTTTTATTCAGAAGCTTAGATAAGAAATATACATTCTGGGATTCCCATTGTGGCTCAGTGGTTAACAAACTTGACTAGTATCCATGAGGATGCAGGTTCGACTCCTGGCCTTGCTTAGTGAATAAAGGATCTGGCGTTGTTGTGAGCTGTGTCGTAGGTTGCAGATGCAGCTTGGATCCCGTGTTGCTATGGCTGTGGCCTAGGCCAGCAGCTAGAGCTCTGATTCAACCCCTGGCCTGGGAACTTCCATCTGTTGTGGGTGTGGCCCTAAAAAGCAAAAAAATTAAAAATTAAAAAATTAAAAAGAAATAAAAGATTAAAAAAAGAAATATACATTTTATGTTTAACTGAACTATTTTATATTGTTAAAATATGATACTTGGAAGGTCAAATCTGTGGGGAGCCGAGGAGTTGCAGGAGGCCGAGGAAGGGAACTAGCCTGACGGCACAGCTCCTAACCGAGGAAAGAAGCCTACCTGCTGGCACAGTTCTGAGAGCAGGTTTAGAAACAGGGAAAAAGGGCTTACCTGGTGGCACAGTTCCGAGGGCAAGTTCTAAAACTAATGAGGCTCACCTGCTAACCCGACAACAATGGCAACAATAACAAAATGAAGCCTTTGCACAACAGTGCAAGAATAGAAATCGCTTCTTGGAAAAATCAGTCTTTCCTGTTATTTACTTATTATTCAATCTTTCCTGTTATTTGTTTGTTATTCTTTGTTATTTTCCTATATTGTTGTGTGACTCAATAAAATTGGAACAACAAAAAATTGAAACAGTAATAAAATAATAAGAGCTTCACCTTGGTGGAATTCCCCCTATTCAGATCTAATGTAGGTAAAAACAAAGTATTCATTAGTTTGTTACAAGTAAGAATAGGTTTTAGAGTTAGGTAATTGTGGAATGTAGAATAGGCTAGAATAGGTTAGACATGCATTATTCTTGATGGAAAAACATAATAATAATCTTACTTTTAATGAATTTTGTAGGAGGCTTTTAAGTTTTAGGAAATTAAGGTGCTTTGATATAAAAAAAATTTTCTCATACTGTCCCCTGACCATAACGCTTTGAAGTTAGTACCCCAAGCTTTAATCTAAAAGATGAATTTTTGTAAATGTCAAATTCTTGTGCTTGTGACCTTTCTAGTTGTTAAAGATTAGCTTAAAACAATAATGGGTGGTGCTTGCTAAAAGTAACCACAACACGTTTTGTACCAAATTGCCTTATTTTCATATAATGTTTTTTCCACATTATGTTTTGTACCCATTATAGTTTTACATGATGTATTGTATCCGTTAGTTTTAATTAAAATCCTTAGAACACAATGTATATCTACTGTACCATGTAATCTAAAAGTTTTACCTTTAAAAATATGATCTAAGCACTGTGATGTAAGTTATAATCAAGCTGTCTATATAAACTGCTACCTATACTAATAAAATTTGAGCAGTCCAGCACCCTGAAAGAAGGGACAAAGAGGCTGTCTCCATCTGCATTGCCGACACTGTCCATCCCCGCAGGAACACCCTGGCTCCTGGAGCTGGACTCTGGCACAAATCTATTGTACTGCTTTTTTTAAAGAGTAGAGTTAGTTCCATTTGATTCCTTATAACATATAATAAAAAAATTTATATAATAATTTATTGTTTTCAAAAGTTTTCACATGTTTCTTCTCATATTACTCTGAATATGAATGGCACTAGGTATCAGGGGGACCAAGTAGGTTCTTCAATGTAACTCAATCATTTTGGTAACCTCCCCAAGCATAGTTAGGTGCATGGTCTTACAATAGGAATGATAAACAATTCAGTGACTGGAACTTAGACTTGGACCTCTTGAGCATAGGTGTCAACCATTCCAGGTGTTTTATGATTGTGGACAAAATTATTTACATTGTCTTCATTGGTAAGATGGGGATAGCACCTCCTGTAGCACCTCTTGTAGAATGCTGGGCAGATTCAAATAAAACCGTGTAAATAAAATATCATCATAGTCCATGTCTCAAAATAGGTAATTAGTATATGATAGCAGTATGTGTGTTTAATATATGATTTATGTGTATATATATTATATATATATAAATGTGTTCAAAAGTGTGATGTGATTGATACATATGTCACATAATTTTTACATGCACAAGTATTTTAGGCACACCTATAATTATACATGTGAAATGTCTAATACCCCAAGACAGTAAAAAATATTATAATATTTGCCTATTCTATGATTTAAACACTTTGGAATAATCCTTTATAGATGGTATAACCAGTTCATATTCCCAATTTTACATATTATGAAAAGGAGGATTTCTCTATTAAAGAAGTATGGTAACCATGGTGGACTAGGGTAAGCGTGGCCTTTAGAATCAGATCTGGTTTGATACCCGACTTACCCACTTAAAAGCTAAATGTACTTGGGAGTTATGGAAGCTGCTAAACCTTAGTTTTCAGCTGTTAAATAAGATAATGTATAGATAGCTCTAGCATAAAATATGGGCTCAACAAATATTAATTACTCTCTCTGATGCACATAGCTGGCTAGCTTTACCTTATTTTGAAGGGGAAGCATTTCTAGGTTCCAAATGGTAAGCTGAATGGTTGTTAATGGAGGAAGTGAAGAAACAGGTGAGTGCCCTCTTAATTAAGTTCCTGAGACAGTCACATGGGACAGCCCCAGGAAGTATGATGGGATCATTGAAAATGGAGACACACCCATTATAGGAATCATCACTGGTGAAATTAAGGACTAGCTAAAGTGGCCTCCCTGAGGTAATAGGAGGGCATGAACAATTTTATTTTGCTGCATTCCCTCTCCAGAGAGATGGAGCGTCACAATGAGTTTCCCATTCTTTAATAAAGACGAGTACTTTCTATGCACGAACATCCTAGTTTAAATAAGAGGCAGACAGCTGTGAAAGATATGTGAAGACATATTTCAGTTTTATTATCTTTTAGGCATAGACGGGTATGTTAATCCATTTCCACATACAATTCCTGGAATCACAGATAGGGAGTGAACCTTGAACTGGCAAAACCTATCTCTTGCTGCCAAAGAGTAAAACTGAAGAGACGAAACCTCAAAAGTGGAGGATTGTATATGATCTTCCTTTCTGGCCTTGCTGTTACACACATAAGCTTTCCTTTTTATCCAGGCATTGATTTACTGGTAACAATACTGTCCCTTTTTCACTCAGCAAACTTTCTGCTTTGCATCCATAGCTCAATATCCCACGTTCTGCTCTCAAGGTTCGGACAGCTGTTTGTTTGGACTTAGTTAACCATAGAAGCCAAGAAATAATTGTAGTATAAACCTCTCTTTCTATTGTCACATTGCTTCTTTCTGAAAATTTATCTTAGGAGTTAGACTTTGAATCTTTGATCTCTTGCACCCAAAGAAAAAAGAAAAAAATATATATTTATATGGAAATAATTTCATTTTAGTGTTCATAGTTTATTGTGGAAAGCAGGTGTTTAAAAATTTTAGAATTTCTTTAACAAAATTCTAAAGATAAAAGAAAAAAGAAATCACAGTATTTACAGAGATAACATAATGGCTTAGCCATGCAAAACAAATAACTTTGGTTTTTCCCCTTTCACTTTGGTTTAAATATTGACCAAGATTCAATTTTTTTCCTGCCAAATAAAACTTCAATAAATCAAAGTTTAGAGGCAAAATAACATATTTTCTTTTTTTCCATAATATTTTATACAGCATCAAGTCTAATAGGATATTTTATGTATTTAATCCATACCAATACACTACAGGAAGCTTTTATTAAACTGAGTCACTATCGCCCAGACAGCAAACAGTTTACAAATGTACAATGGTGTATGTTTCTAAATAATGCAGAAGTGGCAAATTATTCCTAATTGTCATCTGACGTTAATCTTCAATTTATTTCTCATTGCCCTCATAATTTCCTATTCCATCTATCTAAAAAATAAACACCAGTTTTCCTTTACTCCCAAAGAACACAGTTTTATACCTGGAAATCTGGTGTTCATTTTTCTTTTCCAATAAAGTTATGTAAATCCTGGGACAAAAATGGCTGTGCAGTGTTCTCCCAGAAACCAGGCTTCTGCTTGAAAGAGCAAAGTTTGAAAGTCTAGTCACAAGTAGCTATTGGCCCATGTCCAGTCTACTTCAAAAGGTTTCCATTTATACTACCACCCTAAAAAGTTCCTCAAGCATAAAACATGTTTGTTTATAAAGTTACAAATTTGAATGTAACTAAAGATACATAGACATTTTATTATTACACTTTCATGTACTGCTTGATAAATTATGTACCAGTTAAAAACACTAAATTATCTCAAGGTGCATTCAATATCTGTAGCGTAGTTAACAAAAACACACACGAAAAAAATATATATTCTATATTCTGTGGAAAATAACACAGCTTTGATAATGATCACTGTTAAAAATCTCCAATTCTGACTGATATCTTTTTTCTTTAAAGGAAACAGGTATAATTTTAAGGCAGTGGATAACCCAAAGGATTTAATACCAATTTTCAATTACAGTGATTTACACTGTGATCTATGGAAATGGGGATATCATCCATGATTTTTCCAAACTGTCTCTCACACATTGACTTGTTTTTTAATTTTGACAGAAAATAATTTATTAGCAGGTATCTTTAAAGGTAAATGCTATCCAAATTCTGTGTTAATTTTTTTTATAGAAAAGGCAAAATTTGTCAGTTTGGGAGTACCATAATGTGTGTCCATATGTGGGTATGATTTATTTTTGAGAGTTGGTTGGTGGCACATACACAGAATCAGCTGATCTGGGGCTTCTTCATCTGACTCTCTGCCTCCTCCCCTCTTGTGATAAAAATCAAGAGTTTTTGATTAGGGCAGTATGTGTCCCCAATCTTCACAAGCTGCCACCTTTGGGATTTAGGTGCTTGTGCGAAAGTTTGGGGGCATTCCTGATAGCAATCAGAATCAGAAATGTACCTGCTCAGATTATCCAATATAAACAATTGAAATAAAAACATTACATTATACATCAGATTAACAGCAACTCCCAGAACAAAGCTTACAGTGTATAAAAATAGCTACGTAAAAAATTTACATAAAAGGCAAACCAAAAAGAAATTCTCAGTGCAGACATTTACAGAAAAAAAAAAAAAAAATCAAACCAACGCAACATATGACCTACTATCATGGCTGCCAAAACTTGTTGTCATTGTTTGTAATTTCATTTCATTGTTTTACTTGAGATAATTCTCTAAAATCCAGCGACAGCTTGGTAGAATGAACTGCTTAATACTTGAACCATGAATTGCTGTCAATGTCTTTGTATATGTCTTAAATACAATCCACGTTCATGCTTCAATTGGTCTATATAGTTTTTTCTCTGAAATGATGAGAAAAACTTAATTCAGATAAGTTACCATAGTGATAATTTCACAATAAACATATGCTTTATACTAAAAGCGATATTTCATAAAAGCTTTTTATAAAATTCCATTGTCCCTGAACCCAGCTGTAATCTCAGGTATCGCTGCAGCTCTTCCACAAAGAATTTTTCTGAGTTGTTGAGAATTTTTATTTTTGTGCAAATTGCTAAATTCTTATGAAGATTTTAAGGTTTTTCAGGAAAATATTTCATTCTATTTCTTTCCAGGTCAAAAAATTCATTTATCTCTTCAAATCACACTTAATTTTGTGGGCTTTGTCTTCAACTTCAGTTTCCCTTTGAGAATTTATCTGATTTTGAAGAAAACAGAAGGTAAACTCTATGTTTACACAGGATTAAGGAATGAATCCTAGAGAGGCAAAAATAAAAATCAGGGTGGAATGCTTCATACTTGGTCTCCAGGGGAAAGTGAGAGAGGCAAGTAACTCAGTTCTTACTCCTTTTATCCAATCTTTTTGCGATTCTGGTTTTCAGGTTTTAAAAATGTCTTATTTCAATTATTCTATTATTCTTTCTGTGTGGACCCTTCTAATTACAGTTCTTTCCCTTGCCTCCATCTCCTCTATGGGATTAATTTAGGTGACCTGCTTAAATTACAATTTTTATTTATTTTTTATTTCTAATGAACCAAGGTTTTAGGTGGCTGTTGGGGATTTTTACATATATGAGAAACTATTCTAACAGTTATTCTCAGGGACACATAAAATAATTTGTCCAAATGGCTTCTCTGTTTGACCAGCTCAAGAGAACATAAATGAAAATAAAAAGCTCAGGGAGTTCCTGTTGTAGCACAGTGGAAACTAATCCAACTAGTGTCCATGAGGATGAGGTTTCTATTCCTGGCCTCGCTCAGTGGGTTAAGGATCTGGCATTGCTGTGAGCTGCGGTGCAGGTCACAGATGTGGCTAAGATCCCACATTGCTGTGGCCGGGAGCTATATCTCTGATTTGACCCCTAGCCTAGGAACTTCCATATGCCATGGATGCAGCCCTAAAAAAAAAAAGAAAAGAAAGAAAGAAAGAAAGAAAGAAAGAAAGAAAAAGAAAGAAAAGAAAAGAAGAAAGCTCAAATTGTAAGTGGCAATATGATGAAAACATAACTTTTTTGGAGATTATCTTAAAAATCACATATATAGCTATTATATGTAGATATATGTAATGTATATGTATGTGTATACACATATAATATTGATGTATATACTATATAATAACTTATACATGCTTATATAGTTATATACACACATATACAATATACACACTATTTGGAAAAGTGTGTGTATACACACACAAATTTATTAGTGTGTAATTTGAGAGATGGCTGTATAAATACACTGACATTTTTAAATATATTAAATCTTTGGGCCAAAATGTTTATATTTTAAAATTTATCTCATAATTGCTTTTTAAAATAAACAAAGTATTAGAATTGGCTCTCATCTAACCAAAATATCAATTTATAATATTAACTTTTTTGCACTCAGTAAATTTTTTGGCATGAAAATATAAAATGCTCTTTGAATGCTAAAATCTCAAAATTTATTTCAGCTATTTTGAGGATAACAATTTTTTTTCAGAGGATGAGAAGTCTGTTGAGATTCTGTTCTGAGACTACCTTTCTGAGTAGCCAGTTTCTTTTTGAAAAACTTTCTTCTTGTTTTGAAAGCTGCAGTTATAAAGTATCGTAATGTCTAGGCTTTGCCTTTCATCTCCAAGGATGTTTCATACTTTTTTGGGAATTATTTCTATAAACCTCAAACCGCCTAACCTACCTGGACGACAAGTAGAATAGTTTCTCTCTTAGGCTTCTGTTTTGTGATTGTTTTCTTCTAACTTTTTGTTTTCTTCCAGATTACCAAGGTCCTTGTTTACGTGTTTTGATGCAGTCCTACAAGAGAATTAAATAAGCATTATCACATTGACACACACATATTTTTCCTTTGTTTTTGTTTTTGTTTTTGTTTTTAGAGTCACACCTGTGGCATATGGAAGTTCCTGGGCCAGGGGTTGAATCAGAGCTGCAGCTGCCGGCCTACGCTACAGCCACAACAACTTCGATTCCAGCTGCCTCTGTGACCTATCCTACACCTGTGTCAATGCCAGATCCTTAACCCACTGAGGCCAGGGGTATCATCACAGAGACAATGTTGTGTTCTTAACCCACCGAGCCGCAACCGGAACTTCGAAGCACACATATTTAACTTTTCATATTTTTATTTTTAAGGTTCACATGAATGTATTGTTGAAAAGCAAATGTTTTACATCTAATACAGGTAAGCTATTAGGATGAAATAGTCTTCATCTGTGAGCCTGGATAGCTAACAGAACATATTTTACTGAAATTGCCTTGATTGTGGGGCTGCATTAAATATATGCTGAAAGAAAAAGAAGTCAATTATTTGAACACAGACTATACAAACTTAAGCTGTATCATGTTTTTGGCTGGGTTTTTTTCTCTTTACTTTTTATTTATCTCTCTAATTCTTATCACTCGATAGTAAAACTTTTCATTCTGGACAAATATGTTCTATAAAAATTTTCTTTTTTTATGAAAAAGGAGGTTTCATTAGGGGCTTTCTCTTTCTGTATTCCCTATTTTATGCATTCATGTTGAGCCAGTGTCCTTATATTTGTTTATGGAGTCTGTTTGATCAAATAAATCAAAAACATGATTAGAAAGATCTGAGTTATGACAGAACATTGGTAGCAGAAGCTAAGGCAGCTCTAATGTGGTGGTTCTCAATCGTGATCCCAGACCAGCCCTATCAGCATCCCCTGGGAACTGGAGAGAAGGGCAAATACTGAGTCCCACCATAGAACTTAGTAAACAGAAACTCTGGAGATGGGGCCTGAAATCTTTGATAAACAAGGCCTCCTGGTAGCTCTTCTGCATGTAGTTTGAGAACCACTGCCCCAGCAGCTTCCAGGGTTACACATGATGACTAGGTTCTATCTTTTACTAGCTGGAATCAGGTTTTCTTAATCATACAGCTAAATTCCTTGGTTTTGTGACCACTAGGTAGAAATTATAACTGTTATTTCCAAGAGTGTATCATTTCCTTCCTTCCTCCCTTGCTTCCTGCCTGCCTGTCTTTCCTCATTTCTTCCCTAACTCTGTTACAAGCATATCAGGGGAACCACAGTGGTATGATACTTCAAATTATTATTGCTATATAACTCCTAGTAATACTTCTACTTTTAAAAAATTATATAATACCAGATTCCTCTTAAGGAAGCTGGGGTAGAAAACTCCATTTTCCCTAAAAGTATTTTTATACTTTTCATACAATTCCTTAACTCATTTGCTAAGAGTCACAACTTAATAATATGATGTCAACAGTGTGACAGTGTAAATAATGGTACATGACAGTGTATGATATATATTCAATGTTCAAGTGAGATGAAGACATACATCTCATTCATATCGGGGCATTCGTTACATTTAGCCTGAATTTAACTTAATTTGTGATTTAAAAATTCATAATTTAGCTTAAACTACAGACTTCTAAATCCATTCATAAGCAGGAGAGGAACCTCAAATCCTATCAACATGACTAAGTCCTACAATATGTGATGGCATTTTACAAGAGAGACATCTAAAAATGTAAATAAGACCATGTTCTACGTTTCAGTCTGTGCTTTGAGTTATATCATATTGTCACATAAATATTTTTCTATATTTTCCAGGAGAAGGAAGAATAATGCAGATGGTCTCTCTCTGCATATATTATACACATATGTATAAATATGTATTTATATTTTTATATATTCATCTATATAAAGGTATATATGCCATCTACATTATACACACACACACAAACGCAAACACATATGTACATCTCACAGATCATTTGAGGTCTAGTCTCTTTTGCTAATAAATTACTTAGCTAGTAGTAGCTAATAAAATCTTAGTAACTTCAATAATATCCATAATGATAATGTATCAATCATCAGAGTACAATTCAATGAATTTTCTAAGACTGGATGTGTGAATGTAACTACTTCCCAGCTAGAGGAACGGAATAGTTGTAGACGCAGAAGTTCCCCCACTATACTCCATTCCAGTCACTACTACCTTCCCAAAGGTCACTACTATCCTGATTTCTCACAGAATGGTTCTACCTGTTTTTATAGTTTGTATATAACTGGAATGATATCACATGTGTTCAATTGTTTGCCTTTTGTTTTTATTTAAATAAAAAAAATTATGGCTGCACCTGCAGCAAATGGAAGTTCCTGGGCCAGGGATGGAATCTGAGACTATGGCAATGCTGGATCCATTAACCTACTGTGCTGGGTCAGGCATTGAACGTATACCTTCAGAGTGACCATTGCAGTTGGACTCTTAACCACTGTGCCACAGTGGAAACTCCCTGTCTGCCTTTTATTTAAGTCTAGCTTTATGTTTGTAACATTCATGTATAATGTTGCATGTAGTTATAGATTGTTTATTTTCATGGCTATATAGCTTGTTATTGGGTGACTACATTGCTTATCTCTTTTACTGTTGATGGGCATTCTTGCTCTTTATTGTTTCTGGGATTTCACTCATACATAAATTAGATCTGTTGTGTGTATCCCACATGTCTCTTATGCTCTTACATGTCTTTCTATTTTTTTTTTCCTCTCTGCACTTCAACCTGGATATTTTCTATTGATCTGTATTCCAGTTTACTTTTGGGATCTGCTGTGGTGAGTCTGCTTTTAAATTCATCTACCAAAGACCCATTTTTTAAACATCATAATTTTTCAGGTCTAAAATGTCAATTTGATTTTTAAATATTTAAAAGTAAATTTCAATTTTCTATTCCACTCATCTCCTTTGGCCTCTTCTACTTTCAATATATTTTTTACAGTTATTTTAATATCCTTGTCTGTTAACCACAATCCTCAAATAATGCATAGGTCTGCTTGTCTACTTTTCCTCTTGATGACTGATTATATTTTCTTGACTCTTTGCATATCCAGTCCTTTTTATTTTGCATGACACCATATATAAAAGAACTTTAGAGGCTACACATAAGGTTCTTTTCTATCAGAGAAGGTCATTCCTTTACTTTGGTAAGCAGATAGGTGACCAGATAGGATGACTTCAGTGCATTCAGGGTTTGAGCCAGCTGAGGCTCAGGTGCAATTTGAGTAAGACTCAGTCTACATCTGGTTTATCCCTACTCTTAAGTTGTGACCCTCTCAAGCTTCTGATTGAGATTCTGGCATGTCTTGCTTTCTTCAGACCTTAAGTACAGAGGGAGCCAACTCTTCCCTCCAACTCATCTCCACCCTGATTTCCAGCCATCTCTCAGAAAAATACAGAATAAACTATATGTATATATAAGAGTAACAAAAAGAAAGTAGAAACTGAAAGCAATTTGACCCTTAACTAGATGAACTCTACTTTTGCATAACTTTTCCTTTGAGGGCACTTCCCAGTTGCAGAGGCAGAGACTAACTAGAACAAAACCTGGAAATTAAGGAGAAAAAAAAAATCTCAAAAAGGAGAGAGAGAGAGTGTTGAGGGTCCCACATCTGTGTGTAAACTATAGTAAGTTCCTTGGATGATCCCTAAACTGCATATTGTGTGGAAGAAATTTCACAGAGCCCAGAGGAACGCAATAGCCGGAAAGCTTAAAAACCTAACATAGTTTTTAGCCATTATCCACACAGAGCAGACAGAGTTTGCATTTGAACCTCACCACGCTAGAAGTTCTTGGCAGGCATGTCAGTCTTTCTATTGAAATCCCGGGAAAACCAAGTAAAGACTATGTGTCAAGACTCAGCATTCACCCTAAGACAGATGTGAAATATAAAATGTAAAAATAACCTTCACAAGATCGAGGAAATCAGCCAGTATTCTAATTGTCTCCCAGTAAAAACAATCCATATCCTTAAGTCTATATACTCAAATCTATAACCACTACAACATATCACCAAACAAAGACTAGTAATAAGTTAAAAGTTTCTATACATATAAAGAATAAAAAATGTAACACAAAGTTTTGAAAATGTCTTTGGTTAACAGAGATTTTGAAAACAGCAGATAAGAACTTTAAATCAGTAACTATATCACATGTTCAATACCTTAAAAAAATATAGTAACAATGAGAGAACAGATAGAAATCTCAGCACCAAAAAGGCAAACAATAGTAATTCTACAACTTAAAACTACAATATTAGAAAATAACAATTCACTAAATTATCTTATCACCAGATTGGAGATGGCAGAATAAAGCCTCAGTGAATTTAAGGATAAAAATTATATATTACACATTCTGAAAAAGAGAGAGAAAAATGATAGAAGAAAAGAAGCAGATCCTCAGTGACCCACAGGAACCATAGTGAGCAACCTAACAAATGTTTAATTGGAGTCCTAGTAAAAGCAAAAGAGAGCTGGGGCAAAAAAATATATTATAAGAAACAATGAAATATATTCCTAGATTTGTTGCTGTCCATTAACTTGAAGATCCAAAATGGTCAGCAGCCCCCAAGCAAGAGTGATTAAAAAAAAACAAAAAAACAAAACAAAACAAAAAAAAACCACATCTAAGCAAATCACACTCAAACACTCAAAATAATCAAAAGCAAATATAAAGAGAAAGACTTGAAAACAGACATAGAAAATTTGTTCAGGAAAACAATGACATGAAAAAACAGCTGATGTCTTATCAAGAAAAAATGCATTAAAAAGTTAACTACACATCTTTAAAATGCTGAAAAAAAATCTCAGACAAGAATTTTATATCTAGTAAAAATACCTTTTAGTCAAAGGCAAAATAAAGACATATTAAATTGAATAAAAGAATATTGGGAGGAATTATCACTAGTAGACTTGTGCTAAAGTAAGTATTAAAGAAACTTCTTTAGTTGAAGGGAAATGACACTAGAGGGAAACTCAGATATACAAGAAAGAATGAACATAAATTGTATGTATGTGATAAAATTTAAAATACTATTAAAAACTTTCACAAAGACAACCATTTAATGCTATATATATAGCACTATATATAAGACTCTTGAAACATTATAATTTCATTTAACCTCCTCCATCCTTTTTACTCTTGTTGTTATATCCATTACAACTTCATATATTTTAAACATCATACTACAATTATATGGAGGAGGATAAGTGAAATTATAATGTTTCAAGGGTTTTAGATTATTGAATGAGTAGGTCGTTATAAATTAAGAGTTCCTATTTTTAGCACAGCCACAATAAAAGAATACAAAGACAAACAGTTAATAGGCCAGTAGAGAAATTAAAATGTAATACTAAAACTTATTGAAATATCTCAAAAAGATAGCAGGAAAAGAGAAACAGAGGGCAACTAAAAAACAAATAGGGAGCTGGTGTCCTTAAATGTACCTATATCAAATGAGACTTGGCTAAATCTTCTAATTACAAGGTACAGATTGTCAGATTATAATAAAGAATCGAGACTCAACTATATGGTCTATATAAGAGGTTAAAATTTTTTTTTTCTGAAAGTTACAGATAGTAAACATTTTAGGGTTGCAGGGCACATGGGTTTGTTCCAACTCTTCTGGCACTATAGCATAAAACAGCACAGGTAGCATGTAAAGAAATGGGCATGGCTGTACTACCATAAAACTTTACTTATGAAATTAAGCAGCAGTCTGGGAGTTAATAGTTTGATCAGCCTCACTGTATGTGAGATGCATTTTACATATAAAAAGATAATTGAAAATAAAAAGATAAAAAAATATACCTGTAAACAATAAGCATATGAAACAGCATGGCTACATTAATATAAGGCAGTGTAAAATTCAACACAAAGAATATTACAACCATAATGAGAAACATTTCATAATAATAACAGGTTCAATACATAAGGAAGTAACAGTTGTATGTTCCTAATGAAATCATAAAGCAAAAACTGAGAGAACTGGAAGAAGAAATAGCCAAATATAGAGTCTTAGTCTGTTAGAGAATTTAAAAGATCTTTCTCAGTAGCTGATAGATAAATTGACTAAAATTTCAGTAAGCATGATCATGATGAAGTAACAAGTACTGGCTAGCTCTAGTATGGGAAGTGTATGCTTATAACCTTCTTACATTATATGTGCAATGATTTCATATAATTTGAAAAAAATCTGTAAGGATAAGAAGATTTAAACAAACTAGCGTCTACCTAACTTAATATACAGCTATAGAACACCATACCCATTAGCCACCAAATAAATTTTTTCAAGCGCCCAGGCAGCATCCACCAGGAAATACTATATGCCTGTACGCTAGGCCAAAAAAAAAAAAAAAAAAAAAAAAAAAAGGAAAACCTCAATGCTTTTCGAAAGGCTAAATACCTACATACTAGGTTGTCTTAAAACAGAATTAAGTGAGAAATGTTGGGATATTAGTAGAGTTCTAGTTATAGGGTTCCAAAATAGAAACCATAAAGGGAATATAAAAATAGTTTGAACTGAATAAATATGAAAGTAAAACACACTGAAATTTGCATAATGCAGCTAACCCATTGCTGAGCGAAATTCAAAGTTTAAATGCCTATGTTATAAAAGAAGAAAGGCTAACATCAGTAATCTAAATTCTTAATTGACTTCATGAAATTAGATAAAAATAGCAAGTTAAACTCTAAATAATGAGAAGAAATTAATGGTTAGAGCAAAAATAACAAAAATTGAAAATAAGCAATAGAAATAAAAGCAAAGCAAAAAGTTTGTTATTTGAAATCATTAAGAAAATTGATAACTCCCTAGAAAGACTGAACATGATGCACAATTAATGAACAAAACACAAATTAACAATATTAGAAAATTTAAAAACTGTTATTACCACAGAACCCACAGGAAAAAAAAGGATAAGGAAATTCTATGCATAATTTTTTCTTTTTGTAAAAATGTCAATAAGCAAAATGAAATGGACATTTTCCTTGAAAAACTTACCAAAATTTATTTAAGAAGAAAAAGATGGGATTCTTTCCAACCCATTTTATTAAGCCCACAATACTGAACCAAAATTTAAGTTATTATAAGAAAAGAAAATTACAGACCAATATACCTCACGAATATAGACAAAAAAAACTTAATGAAATGTTGGTAAATAATATCTATCAATATATATAAATTATGACAAATCATAATAGAGTGGAATTTATTCCAGGAATGCAAGACTGGCCTATACTCAATCATCAACAATATAACTTACCATTTTATCAGAATAAAGAATATGAACAGAATAGAGAACCCAGAAATAAACCCAGACACCTATAGTTAACTAATCTTTGACAAAGGAGGCAAGGATATAAAATGGGAAAATGCTCTTCAGCAAGTGGTGCTGGACAGCTGCATGTAAATCAATGAAACTAGAACACATCCTTACACCATTCACAAAAATAAACTCAAAATGGCTTAAAGACTTAAACATAAGACAAGGCACTAGAAAATTCCCAGAAGAGAACATAGGGAAAACATTTTCTGACATCAACCACACAAATGTTTTCTTAGGTCAGTCTCCTGAGGCAACAGAAATAAAAGCAAAAATAAACCAGTGGGACCTAATCAAACTTACAAGTTTTTGCACAGCAAAGGAAACCATAAAAAAACAAAAAAGAAAAAAAAAATTCAAACAGTGCAACTGACAAGGGCTTAATCTCCAAAATATACAAACAACTCATGCAACTCAACAGCAAAAACAAAACAAAACAAAACAAAAAAACAAAACCCCCCCAAAAAAACCCAAAAAACAACCCAGTGGAAAAATAGGTAGAAGACCTGAATAGACATTTCTCCAGGCAAGACATACAGACGGGCAACAGGCACATGAAAAAAAGTTCAACATCACTAAATATTAGAGTAATGCAGATCAAAACTACAATGAGGTGCTACCTTGCACTGGACAGAATGGATATTATAATAAGTCTTCAAGTAACAAATGATAGATAGGGTGTAGAGAAAGGGAACTCTCTTACACTATTGATGTGAATGAAAATTGGTACAACCACTATGGAAGAAAACAATATTGTGGTACCTCAGAAAACTAAATATATAACTACTGTATGACCCAGCAATCCAAAATCCATGGGCTTTTCTGGACAAAACTTTAATTCACAAAGATACAGGCACCCCTATGTTCACTGCAGCACTATTCACCATAGCCAAGACATGGAAACACATAAATGTCCATTGACCCATGAATGGATTAAGAAGATGTGGTACATACACATGATGGAATACTACTCAGCCATAAAAAGAACAAAATAATGTCATTTTCAGCAACCTGGATGCAACCAGACATTATCATACTAAGTGAAGTAAGTCAGAAAGAGTAAGACAAATACCATATGCTATCACTTATAGTGGAATCTAAAATATGGCACAAATGAACCTATATACTGAACAGAAACAGATTAACAGGCGTGGAGAACAGACTTGTGGTTGCCAAGGGGGAGGAGGAGGGTGTGGAACGGATGGGGATTTTATGGTTAGTATATGCAAACTGTTACATTTAGAATGTATAAGCAATGAGGTCCTATTGTATAGCACAGGGAACTATATCCAATCACTTGTGATGGAACATGATGGAAGATATTATGAGAAAAAGAATGCATATATATATAACTGGGTCACTTTGCTATACAGCAGAAGTTGACAGAACATTGTAAATCAACTATAATAATTTTTTTAAAAAAAAGAAAAAAGAATATGATAAAAAACATGATTATTTGTAGAGCTAAGGTAGATGAAGATGTAACACAGATATAGATGTAGAAACAGCAATTCAACAATGATCTGTGATAGAAAATCTTTTTTTTTTTTTTTTTTGGTCTTTTTGCCTTTTCTAGGGCCGCTCCCGTGGCATATGGAGGTTCCCAGGCTAGGGGTCTAATCAAAGCTGTGGCCACTGGCCTACGCCAGAGCCACAGCAACTCAGGATCCCAGCTGCATCTGCAACCTACACCAGCTCACGGCAATGCCGGATCCTTAATGCAACTTCATGGTTCCTAGTCAGATTCGTTAACCACTGTGCCACGACAGGAACTCTAGAAACTCTTAATAATCTAGGAATGTTAAAAACTTTCTTCAACGTGTTAAAGGACATTGAGTAGGAAAGAACTGGGCTGTGCTGAAAGAGAAGTCTGGCTTTTATCCTCTGTTCTTAGGAGATAATCTCTAAATAGTCAGATAATCTCTAAATAGATAATCTCTAAATAGAATTTTCTGAGTGATGGGAGTTGCTTTTTTATTCATGGTGGGCTTCCTGAATCCACCTGATAGTTTATGCTGAGGAGCTGTCTCAGAGTAGGGCCATCAACCCACAATAGTATTAGGGTGGAAGCTGCCCACACCTGGAAGACAATCACATGGCTTAGGGTGGGGGCTTTGGGCCATTTGATATCAGCCAGATTTCTGGGGAAGGGAGAGACTGGAGATTGAATTCATCACATGGATAATTAATCAATCAATTATGTCCCTGTAATGAAATCCCAACAAAAACTGTGGATACCAAAGTTCAAGTGAACTTCTTAGATCAGCAAAACTCCACGCTTTTGCCACACATTGAGGCCTGGAGAGTAACACTTCCCTGAGGACAAAGGAAACTTCATATGTGTAATCCTCCAGAGTGTGCCCTATACTTCTCTTCCCTTGACAAGTTTTAATGTATCCTTTATTTGTAATGAATATAACTATCAGTGTAATAGGTTTCAGTGGGTAATGAGAGAATTTCTAGCAGTTTATCCAACCTGAGGGTAGTTTTGTGAAAGCCCCAAACTTGAGATGATAGCAGAAGTGAGGTGGTCTTATGTTGACTCTTCTAACTTTGCATTTGGACCCTAACTCTTTGTAGCTGAGGTCAGAAATCTTGGGCTGACTTGGCAGTCTGGAGGACTCTACCCTTAACTAACTCTGGATAGATGAATGTGGAAAACACACAGTTAATACCATATATAATATTTTAAAATTCCCTAAGAAAATATTTTACAATTCCCTAAGACTGAGGACATGCAGAGCTGTCTACTCTCAACATCTTTTTTTCTCAATTTATTTGTTTATTTAATTTTTGTCTTTTTTTTTTTTTTTCTTTAGGGCCACACCCACAGCATATGGAAGTTCCCAGGCTAGGGGTTGAATTGGAGCTGCAGCTGCTGGCCTACACCACAGCCACAGCAACAATGGATCCTTAACCCACTGAGCAAGGCCAGGGATCGAATCTGCATCCTCATAGATACTAGCGGGATTCTAAACCTGCTGAGCCACAACAGGAACTCCCTACTCTCAACATTTCTATTCATGACTTGTGTTGAAAGGGATGATGAGAAACTGGATACCATTTCCATTTCTAAATCTGTTTTGTTTTTACTGAATTTAATATTTGTCTAGGGATGAAGAGTAGTTTCTGTGATTTCAAATTGTATCAAATAAAAGAAGGAGATATTATAAAGAAGGGAGTGACTAGAATTCTAAGGAAGTTGTGTATTCAGGGCAAATCACAGTATCTTTCAGCATATCTGTGCAGGAAAAATCAGGCAAAAAAATCACTATTCACAGTTTGGCACTGTAAAAAAGAGTGGGTTGTTAGCAACATGAAACATATTTGTAGAATATATTTGTAGAATAAGAGTTGAGTAGCTTCCAACTGTTTTTTTTTTTCTTATTTTAAAGTTTACAAAACAACTCCAAACTCCCAGTCCACCCCACTACCTCCCTCTCCCCCTTGGCAACCACAAGCCTATTCTCCAAGTCCATGAGTTTCTTTTCTGTGGAAAGGTTCCTCGGTGCTGTATATTGCCTTTGGAATGGATTAGCAATGAGATCCTGCTGTGTAGCACTGGGAACTACGTCTAGTCACTTATGATGGAGCATGATAACGCGAGAAAAAAAGTATACATGTATGCGTGACTGGGTCACCATGCTGTACAGTAGAAAAGTGACAGAACACTGTAAACCAGCTATAATGGTAAAAAAATAAAAATCACTATATATAAAAAAGATATAAAACAAAAAGATAAAACTCCTTTCTTTTCTTAATCTCAGTCTCTAAAGTAATAACTGCTAACACTCTTACAATGCCTTAATGTGCCAGGCACTGTTCTAGATGCTGCATAGATATTAAATTATTTTAGCCTTAGGGTATCTCTATTTTATATTGAGGCTAATAAATTTGCTTGTGGTCATACAGCTAGCAAGTCACAAAGCCAGGATTCAAATTCCAGCAATCTGACTCCAGCATCCATGCACCAAGTTACATAGTTATACAAATAAGGTAAGTGTTAATCCTTGTGAAATGTACTAAATAAAAATAAAAAAACAGTGTTGCTGCTGGGGGAGGGGATATTCAGGAGTATATGTGTATAAGATTTACTTGAATTTTTAAATAAATTTCTCCATTTTTGTTACTGAGAGTCTACTTTCTTGAGCAGAGAAAAGCCTTTAAAAGTAATTCTGATTATTTTTTTGCTCAGTTTTGAGATTGACGTGGTAAAAATAAATATTATTTAACAGATGTGTCTTTTTATGGAAATTTTAGAGACTTGAAAGCATTTCATAGGTTAGAAATCCATCTACTACTGGAAGAGAACAAAATTTTATTTAAATCATTCTCTTTAGCAATATTTTCAGTCAATATTTTTTCAGATGATTGATTTGAGGGACAAGGTTAGACATTTATACAGAATGAGTGCTTGGGTTAAAATACAGATTATTACAGTTATTTGTCTTAAATGTTCTCAATCAGTCAGCTTTTTTATAACTTTAAAATGAGATAAAATTTAAATAGGAGAGGGATAATGTTGGAAGAAGCTCTAAAACTGACTCTCTAGTCTAATCAGGGAGGCAGCGAGGAGAGTCTTGACCTTGAGGTCAGTGAGTTTGGATTCTTATCCTCATGTGTCAAAGCTGAGCTGCGAGTCCTTGGGCAAGTCTTTCCTCTTAAAAGATGCTTGCTCTCCTGTAAAAAGGGGACAACAGGATCTACTCACAGGGCTGATGTGAGGATAAATGTATAGTATAAGTGAAAGCCCCCAGAAGTTGACAGGGTCTCACAAAACTGAGTGAATCACCAACTGCTGCCCAAGCCACAGCTATTGAGTGGTTGAAGGGAGTTTCATCCTAGCTCTCAACTCCCTTTTGTCTTATTTCTATAAGTGCAGTGCTATTGAGTGTTCAAGTTTCTCTTAAATAACTTTTTTAAAGATTTTTTTTTTTTTTGCTTTTAGGGCCACACTCGCAGCATTATGGAGATTTGCAGGCTAGGGGTTCAACTGGAGCTACAGCTGTGGACCTACGCTACAGCCACAGCAAGGCCAGGATCCGAGCTGCCTCTGCACCCTACACCACAGCTCATGGCAATGCCAGATTCATAACCCACCAAGCAAGGCCAGGAATCGAACCCACAACCTCATGGTTCCTAGTTGGATTCGTTTCAGCTGCACCACAATGGGAACTCCTCTTTTTTAAAGATTCTTTAACTTGTTTTGTGAGATTTTCCCCAATACTACAAACTTATTTCAAGATCTCCTTGAAAGGACGTAGGAAACAAATCCAGTGGTGTTTTCTAAGTGTGCCTTTATTTTAATGCTTCAGAGTTGCTAAGAGACATGACAGAGGTGTTACTAATGCTATAGTGGAAATCATAGTGCAGTATATAAATGTATCAAATCAATACCTGGTACACCTTAAACTTACACAATGTTATCTGTCAATTACATCTAAACTAACAAATAATTTAGTTTGTTTAGGGATAAAGGAGGTAGGGAAGATGAAAGGGCATAGGAGTGGCAGATACAACCAATATATTACAATCTTAGAATGTGGTATCATTTGAAAAGATACACAAAATATTATAATAGAGTTTATAGATTTAAGGTTTTCCAAAGGCAGGCATATGTATAACAAATTTGAAAACTCAGAGACAACATGAGGAATTATTAATACTTCCTAGTTGTGAGGGGAATTTTCTGTGATTTCTAATTTATAGCATGCCTAGGACACAGCACAGAAGGGCACCAGCACTATGGGTACTTAAGACTGGGACTCTGGAAGTGTGGAATTGCCACTTTCAGCAGATTGTCCATCGATACCTGTGCAGGTAATTAGGGTCATATCCCTGAGAATAGTTATTTTTTGTTCTCTCCAGGCACAGCTCTCAGCAGAATAAGTTTCCTCCTGAGCCAGGCTTAATAAATCTAATCCCTGCATCTCAGAAGGACAGTTGTCAGCAATTTCTGGGTTTGAAGAAGGAAACAAAGAAGCATAAATAGTTGTATTTATTACAACTTTTGATTTGATATCCTCAGCACTAGTAAGGCTCTTGAAAGAAATTCTCCACTAAAATAGGAAATCCTAATGTCCTTAATTAAAAAAAAAAAAGTAGGCCAATAGTGAATACGGGAACCACCACTGTATAAAAGATTAGGACCTTGAAACAAATGTAACAATACTGAATATGCATGAAATCAAAATGCCACCCACATGCATTCAGTATTATAGTTCAAAGTGTTTCCTTAAGGTGGGTAATGTGGTACTTGGGCAAAGGTAGGTGCTTTAGGAACAGGACTTCCTTTTACCTTTGAAACAATAATTAAACACTTGAAAAAAAATGAAATGCATATATACAGATAGCTGGAAGAGATAAAAATTGAAAGCTTTATGTTTTGATGTTTCCTCTGGAAATGTTTCAGTTCGCATGCAGTAGGAGAGGGGAGGGCCATGGATGGTTCTGCTCTTTGAGTGGCCAAGGATTTTGTGATTGACTGAATGGGGACTCCATCATTTCCACATTATCTTATTCTCCCTCTAGTCTACTCAGTTATTTATGATTTTATACAGTAACGGGACATTTTCTTTTCCTCCTTCTTTGGCTGCCTGCCAGGGACTCGATGAGAAAAAAAAAAGAAATCAAAACTTGGATTAGCCTGACGTCTAATGGAAGGGGAGAGGCCACGTCGGCCCTGTACTTTAGAACATACCCTTCCATCCCTGGCACTATATTAAATGCCAGCATGCAGTCAAAGTCAGAGATGAAATTTTAATTCCAAAGAAGTCTTGGTGAGGCAGAAAAGTATATTTGAAAGTATGTGAGATATTAGAGTTCCCATCCTGGCTCAGCAGAAACGAATCTGACTGGCATCCATGAAGACGCAGGTTCGATCCCTGGCCTTGCTCCGTGGGTTAAGGATCCAGCGTTGCCATGATCTTTGGTGTAGGTTGCAGACGCGACTCGGATCCTGTGTTGCTGTGGTGTAGGCCAGCAGCTACAGCTCTGATTCAACCCCTGACCTGGGAACCTCCATATGCCATTGGTGCAGGCCAAAAAAGACAAGACAAAAAAAAAAAAAAAATGTATGTGGGATATGGAATAAGATACTGGATGTGTTATTTTGAGCAGGTTGTACTTGATAAACCTTAGATACTGTGAAAGATGGTTAATTAAATTTACCTCATTAAATTTTGAGGATTTCAGTTAAAGAAAAAGAAAAGAAGATGCTTACATAGTAGTAAATGAGGAAAGTCACTCAAAATGGCCTATAAATGGTCTTTCAGCACTATCTTTTCAATTTACTCAGTGGGGCATCGATCTTTCCTAATGGGAATATATATTTGATTTTAGACTGAGTATTGATCAAAAATAGAATTCCATTAAAATCAACTTTCTTGCAAGCTCCTGTTCCATATATTAAGGGATACTAGTGAGAAATGTTTTAGAAAGACTTAATATAACAGTATTTCTTGAAGTTTTAACGTTATGTGCAAGTCTACTTTAGTCTTTTGGCAATTTAGGATTGTCTGTTTTTCCTAAGACAGTAGAGGAGTATAGCATTGTATAAGGCAGAACTGACAAAGGATATTTGTAATTTTTAGACTTCCATGTTGTCTACATATACTATAGTAACCTCATGAAAATAGTCATGCGTTTCACAGTTGCAAATGATAAATCTCTTGGTAAATTTCCAATATTCACACAATGTGTATTTTGAGATTACAAATGTCTGGCTAATGCTTATTCCCAGTTTAGGGAATAAAGAGTATGGTGATTAAAAAACTATGGTGGTCAGGGGTCTCTTAAAAAGCAACCAACCTGGAAATTATGTGCGTTTTTTGTTTTGTTTTTTGTTTTGTCATTTTAGGGGAGGTTTCCAGGCCAGGGGTCAAATCGAGCTGCAGCCACTTGCCTACACCATAGCCACAGCAATGCCAGATCCTCATGGTTACTAGTCAAATTCGTTTCTGCTGAGCCACTTCGGGAACTCCTGGAAATTATGGTTTTAATATACTTCTGAATAAATTTGTGACTACATCACGCTGCCTTACATTTTTCCTTTATCTTTGGCTCTTTTAATTTTTCACTAGTTCTTGAACTATACAATATGCAGGAGAGGATTTGGAACTCAAACAGTAATTTTAACTTCCTTGAGGTATAAAAATAATCTTCAGAGAACAGGATAGAGAGAAATAGAGTAAATAACTTAAGTCATTGAATTATCTCTAGTTCTTTAATGTCTCCTACCTGTTAAATAACTAGAAATGAATTGCGTTTAGTCAGTTAATGCCTTTTGTCTGGAACTGTTGTTAATAGCCTACATTTGCAGAAAATGATCAGAGGTATCCATTTGCATTATAAAAAATCTCAAGTTAAAAAAGGTCCAGTGAGAAGGTATATGAATCAAAATAGCAGAGGAATCATGAGTCTTTACTCTACAATGAATATACTATACCATAACATCAAGCACATCTGCTAAGTATTTCTTGCTGCAGTTCTCCATATTTAAAATAGATATAAAAATAAGTAGCTCATATTAATGGAATGGGGAGTGCATATTATTTGAGTAGCCACTAGTTATGTTAACAAATGTCTCTTAAATTCGACTTGGACATAAAAGATTGTCTCTCTCATCTCTCTTTCCATTGACTTTTTAAATTGCCAGTGCAAAGAATTTCCCCTAAATATTGTTTAAACTTCCCTGCTTTGCTAGCTGTATCACTGAGGCTTTAATTAAATAAAATTTTTGACTCCTAATTTAATTGTTCCTCAAAATTATTTGCAATAATGGGTGGCTCAATAAGATGGTTGATGGTATTATTTTGCAGGATAGTAAACACCAGGGTATACTTCTTTAGGTATCTGGGGAAAAAGTCTGGACCATATATTTATTAAAAATCTCTCATATATAGGTCAATTGGTGATGAATTAAGCTAAAGATAGAAATGCAACCCTCATACTGATGTATAAAGTTGAAGTTACCTAGAAGAGAGGGAGAGTATAGTAGATTCAAAATGGACTTAGCAATTCTTAACCTGAGAGTTCTTATTTTTCTTTTCTTTTCTTCCTTTTTTTTTTTTTTTTCTTTTTGCTTTTTAGGGCTGCACCTGTGGCATATTGAGGTTTCCAGGCTAGGGGCTGAATTGGAGCTACAGCTGCCAGCCTACACCACAGCCACAGCAACACCAGATCCGAGCCATGTCTGTGACCTACACCGCAAATCACAGCAACGCCAGATCCTTAACCCACTGAGCAAGGCCAGGGATCGAACCCACTTCCTTATGGATACTAGTCGGGTTTGTTACCACTGAGCCACGATGAGAACTCCCTGAAAGCTCTTTTTATGAACATGCACCTATTCTGGATATAGGGATTAACAATAACTCACATAGCAAAAAACACGGGCTCATCTCACAGGGCACTGAAGGAACAACTAGTCAGGAATGTAAAGCACTTAGCAAATCTGAAGCATTCTGCGTTCTTTATTTATTTATTTATTTACTTATTTTTGTCTTTTTAGGGCTGCTCCCACGGCATATGAAAGTTTATAGGCTACGGGTCAAATTGGAGCTGTAGCTGCTGGTCTACACCACAGCTACAGCAAACCCAGATCAGAGCTGTGTCTGCGACCTACACCACAGCTCATGGCAGCACTGGATCTTTAACCCACTCAGCAAGGCCAGGGATTGAACCCCCATTCTTATAGATACTAGTCAGGTTCGTTACTGCTGAGCTATGATCCTGCAAATTCTTAATAAAATCAATTTGTTGCTTGGGATGAGAACTGAAATTTATTACTTTGATTACCAATAATATTAACTCTAGCAAAGTTGGCACACTTTTCAATTAAATAACAGTTATTTAGACAAATGTTCACGTCAGATGGCAAAATAAGCATTTAATTTAACAAAGTACTCTAAGAGAAATGCATTAAGTCTTAACCCTTAGCCTGAAGACACTATGAAGCTAAGTGTCCAGCTTATTTACTCATGATTTTAATTTTGGGTCATCGTATGGTAATAACCAATTAACTAACCCCCTCCCCCACTTTTTTCTATTCATAGAAGGACAAATGGGGTATGATGAAATATTGGCAATCAGAATAGGATGATTAAGGACATTGGGGGAATTCCAAGAATTTAACATTAATTTGATCATAATGTAGAGGACTGCCATTTATTTTTCGGCTCAATTCGAGAATGTAGAGAAATTTTATTTTCATTCTTTTAAAAAATGACATTATTTTGGAGTGCATCATAAACCCTGGATAAATAAAACAGAAATACCCTAGAGCCCAAGCTGTTAGATTGGTGAGAAGCTTACTATGGATTATAAAAGAAGAGTAAGATTTTGATAGTTAGGAAATTCATACACATAGAAGCAGAATTTCTATAAGATAGAAATTCTGGGTAACTGTTTGCATTTCTTTTCTTTCACATGGTGTAGGCAGTCTTCTAAATTTTCCATAGAAATCAGATACACAAACCAACATGAAGTGTTCGCAGGTAAAATGTTTACTGAGACCCCCCCCCCAAAAAAAAAACACCTTTGTTATTAAGTGATAGTGGGAACTACTCAAGATTGAGAACTGAAGTGTCAAGATAAGAAGTGACCGACTGTGCCCCATTGTGAGAGTGGACATGGACATCCACTACAACACACAACAGGGATGTGTTTCTGCATTATGTGACTAAAAAGGAGAAAAAAGTAAGGTGCAGTGAGAGAACTAATGATTAAGAACAAAGATTCTAAAACTGCCTTAAATCACATATAATTCTCTTACAAATGTGTTGCCTTAAGCAAATCATTTTTTATTCTCTGCCTTTGTTTTTTTACAGTGCAAAATACATATAATAAGAGTACCTGCTTCAGACACAGACTGTGAGAACAAAAGAGAACTTGACACATGCTCGTATCATATGACTGAAAATTCTGAGCTGCTGCCTCCCTTTGAGGGCAGCTTCATTTGAATACTACTTCACTGAAACGTTTACCTTTACAGGGTGAGATCATGGATCTGATTGAATCTTTTTCTCTTGATTTTAAGTTAACTTACCTAGGTTGTTGAAAGGGGTTGTAGCAGACATCAAGAAAACATAAAATAAAGCCCATGGTTGCCACTAGCTACATACATTCCCAATTTCCTCGTTTATAAGATATGGGATTTTGAAACCCATGTTTGAGATCAGGGGTATGCCACAGAATCACCAATAGAACTTTTAAAAAATGCAGTGCTAGAACCCCATCTCTGTCCAATTACATATGAACTTAGGGTCAGAGCTGGGGCAATAAGGAATACTAGGCATGTATATTAAGAATCTTCATTGTGAATTAGATTTTCATTATAAACCACTGTTAGATGATTTGTAAGGTTGATATTATCTGTATTATTTTATGACTCTAATAATGCTTCATCTAAACACCATCTAAATCATTTTGAAAGTTATCTTGGTACTTTTTGTCTAATCATGTTTTAAAAATTCAAGATGATAATGATCACATTTTCTCAGAATTAGATTCTTCTTTGGAACAAAGCAACCCAACTTTGTTAGAATAGAGAGGTAGTGACATGAGAGGTCTACCTCACCCACATTTTCACTGCTGGCCAGACCTGTCACCACAAAGACACCTGGCTATCGCTGCAGGATGTACTAACCACTTTTAATTCATCTCCACCAACCTCAGCAAAGCAGTTTAGAATGGCTGGCTTTCAGGTGCTCTATGCTTTTTAAGTAAGTCCTTTTCTACCTAAGTATTGGAAGAAAGGTGAAATAATTGATTTTAAACTACTGATGAGAAAAATAAGGGGACACGTGTGAAATTACTCCAAGCCATGTTCCAGTGTTGGCAACGTAGTCACACCAAGCTGAAAGCAAAGCACAATCAGCCTGATTTGGGGAATATGCCTTTTCTATGGTAGAAATTACATGCCCAGCTGACATGAGCATAACAAACACATTGTATTTTCTCCCAGTGAAAGTCAATGGGCAATGAAGATCTTTTTTCTATAGCTTACTTTGATTTCTTCATATACAGCCAATAGACAACACCAGCAACCAGAGCAGCAAGGAGGAGACCAACCACGATTCCCACGATTAGTTTTGCCTGGTCATTCACCTTCTCCTTGTTTTCATCTACAATAAAGAAGAAAAGCCCATGCAATTACAGACAATGTCAAGGATGTTGGAAAAGAAGTCAATCTAGTTATTATTTCTTATTAAAAATGACTGAGGCTCATTAGTAAGAGTACATGCAAACTTGTGCTTTTCAAGGATTAAAATTTTAGCATTCTTACTATCTTGTCTCATTTGCTATTTTAATTCAAGTCAAAATTGTGGCAGCTAAGAAAATTACTTATATGATGACACTTCATAAATCTTGAGCAGATAGTCAAGGAAGAAGAGCCGGCAGCATAGTACCTACCACTTATCTCGTCTGCCTCATCGTGTTCTGGAATACTTACTGAAATGAAAAATGTTAATATGAAATTAAAAACAAAACTTGTTGATATATGAAAGTCACCTTTACCATTATAGTATGATGTAATAATACTCAAAGATAAAATATCTATTCTACAGCTAAGGGTAGAAAAAATTTACATTTAATAGAATGTGAACTTCCCTACAAAGAAATTCATCTTGTCTTAAAGAAAGGAGAGTAGTTAAAACTGCAAAGGTATTAATCTACCATAGAAAATTTCACAAATGACAAGCTATAGTATTAATCTGAAATCCATATTAATTTCCCCACTATCTACTCCCTTTTAATAGGATTTTTTTAAATAAAGAGAAACAAGTTGCAACTTGTGAAATCTACAATGTAGTGTTTCTCAACTTTTCTCCAATTTTCCTGGCTCAACAGAGGAGAATTCTTTTTCATCCTCTAGTATAAGGGACTTACCACTAGAAATATTCTCAAAGTGGTAGGGGTGGAGGTTGAAACTGGGGACGTCTCAGAAGGGCAACACATGTGATGCCTGTAAAAGCCCTCCAAATGACTCTGATAGGGCCATGCTCCTGGCCCATTTTAAGAATTGCCACTGTGGTGGATTATCATCTAATATTAAACTAAATAAATATTCTTCTATGCACATGGGCCTGCCTTAGAACTTGCAGTGATGTAAGTTAAAATGCACATTCCTAGACCCCTCCTCATACATACTACATTGGACTTTCAGGAGGTGCTCATTAAATTTGAAAATTATGGTATCAAATATTGATCAAACCACAGAAAGGTCTAGAAAACCACTATTCAGTGGGTTAAACTAAAAAGAGAGACTTGTGTTCAAGAAGAAAGAAGTAAGTTCTCTTTCTAGGTAGGACAAATCAATACTCACTGAATTGAATTCAGAGAAGTCAATGCTCCTATTTTAGAGTGAAATTTGCTTGGTTCTTTTCTCCTGTCAATCCGACAGGCTATATTCCATTCATATTCTATTAAGAGCCATTATCTTTAGACAATTATTTTCTCCCAGCTCCAGCTAATTCTTAGCCAATATATCTCTATTCTGTTACTGTCACATACAGGATTGCAACTGACTGAAGAATAAAAATTTGGAGGGTCAGTGAGCATCTTGTCTGGAACTGAGCCTCATTCTAGGCCAGCCCTGATTTAAGGTTGACATAGCAATAGGAAGAATTACAGAACTGAAGCTGAGAGATAATTTCAAATGAAATGGAACTGTTTTCAGAAGAAGCTGCTATTGGCATATATCCATTACCATGGTCTTAGCATTAGTAGATTTTTTTTCTTCACCTTCGCTGAGATAATCTCATTTGCTTGATTTTTTAAATCTGTGATTCAAATATGATATTCAAAAGCATCAGTTTTTGAAACTAGATTTCAGAAATTCTGATATCTGTTACTACCAATTTGCTGAGTGACTTTAAGCATGTGGCATTCCTATAACATAATAAGAATAGGATAAATACCACAAAGAATTAAAAATATAAAATAATAGGTTAAAGGGAATTAAAATTTTACCAAAATGAAGATTATGTTTAAATTATTTGTACTCTGAACACAAAACATGGATTAAATAAGAGCAACTCAGTTCTTATCCTCGGTTGTTCTTGGAATATATGCCTGTACAAGATAAAGTCTCTGACCCATAAAACATGAAATGATTTAATTGTCAAGACAAGGATTGTATAAGAATGGACACCAGGAAAAAAAAAAAAAAGAACCTTATGATGATGATATCAAATGTAAAATAAAGAAATAAAACTTACCATAATGCAGTACAGGAAGATGGAATTGAAGATTTTAAACTAATGAAGAATACCTTCAAATTTTCTTACTTTTTTTAATGCCAGAAATAAATACTCACTAGCAGAGACATTCAAGGAGTTTACTGTTCTCTCCAGCTGGTTTTCTGCTGTGCAAGTTAAGGTAACATTCTCTTCAGGGGAAATGATAATTTTACTATAATACCTGCCATTGATATAAGGAGATTCCTCTGTCTGGAAAAAGAAAAGGAAAATGAATTTAGAAATGGAAATGGATTTCAAGTGTAGGAAAGAGTAATACTGAATGAAATAGGATAGTTATGGTACTCTTGTGTAATCTGGAGCTCAAGGGTATATGTAAGCTCATAGATGAGACCAGTTCAGTTTTATAATTACAACAGGCAGGAAAAAGAATAGCAAATTCATAAATGGATTTCTGTTTATGCTTCTATTATTAACTCCAGTGATTAAATTAATTAAACTCTTCTTTTCCAGTAGATGTTCAGGTTAGTTGATATTTTGGCATGATAGTACATGTATCAAAATAATTAATTGGTGATTAACTCATAACCTATTTTTTTCTAATATGACTTCTGAATTTAATTCTATTTTTAAATTGTCATTGTTTTTCACCACAGCATCAGTATATTCCTTTATTTTAAACCATTGCATCTAAGTGCATGTGTATATATAATTTTCTCATGGGAAAGTCAGACTATTTTTTTTTTTTTCTAATTTTCCTGAGCTAAACACAGAGGATGGGTTCTTTTTCAGTGACAGTAAGTTCATTTGGTTTTTGTGAGCTATTAATGAGGACAGTCATTGCCATTTAATTCCTTCAAACATAAGAGAAAATTCACTCTACTCTTCCCCAGGACTTGACTTCTAAGTCCAACTTCACTAACACCAGTATGTACTTGCATTCTTTTCTGAATCATATTATACACACCAAGTCCTATATTGTTCCCTATTTGCTTTCTCCTCACTACATGATAAAGGCCTTGAGGAGAGAGCCTCCTGCTTAGAGATACTGTAGAGCCCCCTGGGGTAGGGGTGGGGCAGAGGTATCAGTAGCTGTAAAATAACAGATTCACCATGTGATTGAGGAGGGAACAAATAAAAGATTATGGATGGATCAGCAAAAACCTAGGGCAAGAAAAATAACATATCACCTAGTGGGCCAGAATCAATCCTTCTCCTTGACAATGAAGAATGGCATTATTATTTTTATCCTTATAGTAAGTTCACCTGCTATTTTTCCACTTCCCACTAGTATTTTTCATATGACTTTCTTAGTCTTTGTTTTTATTACTTTTATCTTTGCAAAATATATTTGCTTATTTCTAAGATGGCCTTTTAAATCTTTCTATCCTTTCATTCATCAAATATTTATTGGATGCTTATTTTTCTATTTTCTATGTTTGCACTGCCAGTACCAAAAGGTACTTTTTTGTGTAATTATTACTAAATTGAACTAAAAAGTAAAAAGAATAGGGTAGAAGAGAAACAGTCATTTTTGATGCTAAAAAATAGATCTGTCCATTGTCAGCAATTTACGTGGTTCAGGTCTTTATTCTGAAATCAAGACCCTTTTTACATTCCTCATGAATGTGCTCTTGCATGTGTGTCTGTATCACACATGACCAAATCAGGAGGTATTTCTTCAAGTGTGTCCACTCCTTTGGGGACCTTCCATACTTGGAGGAAGGCAAATATATATCTATCACCCATAGGTGAAAAAGCCAAAATTCACCTTGCTCTGCAAAACTACACTGCATGACCTGCACCAGTGGCCCAACTTCCCTGGATGGAGAGAGTGGACATTTTTAACTTTAAACTGCACCTCTGGTTTATGCATGTCTTCTCAGATTTTAACTGGGTCCAAAGCTTCTAAGGCAGCATGGAAGATTCAAATAGTAATAATCACATGCATCTCTGAGGATTCCTAGAGTCTTTAAGTGGCTTCACTGAGAAGAGGGTCATGAAGACTGTTGTAGAGAAAAAAGGAATTAACAAGTGTGTCAGTAACCCAAACTGACCGCAATTGAATGGGATTACAGCTCTGAACTGTTAGTGATAGGCCAGATTCTCTGCTTCTTTCCTTTCCCTTCCCTTCCCTTCCCTGCCCTTCCCTTCCCTTCCCTTCCCTTCCTCCCTCCCTTCCTTCCTTTTCCTTTCTTTTTTGTCAAAGAGAAAATTACTAGTAGTGTCCATAAGTTCTTAGCCTTTACTACAAAATGAAAATGGTGGGACAAAGGTACAAATATTACTGTTCTGTTTATGTATACTTTTGATCAGCAGGAACATCCGAGACACTATACATTTAGTTAGCCTTACTCAGCCCTGGCACACACTAATCAGATCATATGTTCACAGTGATTGTGTTCTTCATCCCACCGTAGGGCCCAGATTTAAGAAGAAATATCCCCTAATGTGCATAAGTAAGCAAAGCATAAGCAAGGCCACTTGTACTCAGATTGGGAAGTTTATAATGCAGAAAAGTATATATCTTAATGTTTTAATTACCCAAGTTTCAGGAATTAATGACCATGGAACAACACCTAGTTTATATTCTTTCAAAAACAGATGCTGACCATAATGTAATGATTCTTCCATTTTTCGTGGCCGTAGGATTTTTAATTTTTTCTTCGAGCCATGGGCTTCCTTTGGGGAAATTAAGAAGTTAGCAAAAGCTCATTCTGAGGATATATTGCAAATTTATCCTCACACTGATAACAAGCTAACCTACAGTTTAGGTGCCTAAATAAAACCCCACATTGGACCAAGCACAGCATATAACAAAAAGACAAATACTTGCTTGGTTTATGACGCTTCCACTGCCAGTAATTGTCCACTGTATAGCTGGCTTCGGAAAACCTTCCACATGGCAGATTATTGTTTTAGATAGTCCACTGGGATCAGTTTTCTTTGTCATTTTGATTTGAGGTTTTCCTACAATGTCATTACAATTAAAATAAGATGTTGAACCGAGATCATAAAAGAAACCAGATATTAAATTCTCAAAGAAAAATTTGAAGTGGTACTCATATATTTTATTACCTTCTACAATGAGCGTCAATGACTCTCTTTTCTTTAGTCCTTCAACCTCTTGCAGAGCAGTTTCACAGACGTAGTTTCCAGCATCCTGATAATGGAGACTAGAAAATGATGGGCTTGATCGAAGCCTGACGTTATCCTGATTAAATAAAAAGCTAATTACATTACACGGCATGATTAAAATCCTTAATATATTTATTACATAATAATGAAGGTGGAAATTATTCTTCTGGGTCTAATAAAAACAAAAACTTCTTTCTCTTAACTTCAGACATTGTCAAAAATAAATTTCCTTTGTACTTTTAAAGTTAGATGTATTGGAATTTTATTTCAGATTCTTCCATTTACTGAATTTGTAATTGGGAACAAGTTACACTTCTGAGATTTGGTTTCCTTCTTTGTAAAATGGGATAGTAATCTTGCCATATTAAACTGTTTAATTATATGCATAATGTAACATGTTTACACTAAGGGAAGTTCTCAGTTGACAGTAGCTACTCCTTGTAGTAAATGTAGATGAATTCAGATGGTCAGACATCAGAGACTTGTGCTACATAATCTATGATGAGTATAAATACCTGAGAGTCATTTTTTTTTTTTTTTGAGAAAGTTATCAGTACAAGGGATCCATTACAGAGGGCTACAGCAATTATGACAAAAATGCTCTTTAAATAAATCTTTAGTAACAGATTACTACCATAATTTCTTTGAACAAAGGAAATGCGACACTTAACTTTGAAAATCATTTGATACACAGAAAATAATCCTATTTTATCAGGAAGTGAAATGCTCCTAAGAAGACAACTAAGCACAATCCTAAGATTACGGGGTCTTTGTCCCTATGAATTTTTTCCCATTTCCATCAACTAACCAACAACCAGGCAATACTGATCAGCACTACAGACATTAGGTATTCAGTCAACAATGGTGACTGCAGCTGATGTACAAATTGGTTTAGCCAAGTAAACTCAGTTTCTCTAGGTTTATGTAGTAAAACATACTCTGAGTGTTCATATGTCTAGAACTTGTCTAGCCCTTTGACTATTAACTACTGGAAATACATCATGTTAAATATGCAGTCTATTTAGTGAGACAAATTATCTAAGTGAGTAAGAAATTGAGATGAGGTTATGGTTAAAAGAAAGTGAAATAAGAAACTGAACTTTAAGAGTAAGATAACAAGTAACAGAGGATCCATCATGAAAAGAGATCAAAAAGCAATACAAAATAATCTATATTTTCATTAAGAAGAAATTCTAGCAATAACTTTCTCCATAATTTTTTGTAAAGATAATTTTTGCCAACTCCTATTTCAAGTGGCTTGTATGTGTTTTGTCAGCACATCATTGGTTAAGTGCTTCTGTTACATACCATATTCTGGTACTAAATGGACTGAGAGTTTAGATATATTAGTCAAGAATTTGAGTGGAGGGACCATAGTTACAACCTTTCCTTTTGGTAATAACCTTGTCTCAAATTACTGATTACCAATCCTACTTTCTCACCCTAAAAACAGCAGTGTTACAAGTATATAAGCACTCACTCAGGAAATACCAAGTAAACTCCTAGTATATTCCAAGTGTTCTACTCTGGTCCAGGGGTGAAAGATATCTACCTTCAAGGAGCTATTAATTCAGTAGAACTGACCTTCAGACATTTAAGGTCAGCTTCAGCAGAAAGGCAGAAGGTTGTATGACTAGAGCGTACTATCTACGCATTATGAGGCTTGAGCTCAAGTCTCTACTCTGCCACTTAGGAACTTTCTGGTTTCTCTCACCTCGACTTTGAATAATGTGAAGAAATGATAAATGTCCTGTATATTTCACAGGGTTGCTGTAAACACAATGTATTTACAACAAGGTGGGTTAAAACACAGTGAAAATTGTTAGCCTATGAGGTATATAACTGTATATGTGTATATATTCATGCGCATGTGTATAATTAATGCCCTGTGCTGATGTTGAGGATCTCTAAAATTTTACAGTGATGTGATTTGTATCACATAGAGA
This sequence comes from Sus scrofa, assembly GCF_054392235.1. Lineage (NCBI taxonomy): Eukaryota > Metazoa > Chordata > Mammalia > Artiodactyla > Suidae > Sus > Sus scrofa. The sequence continues at coordinate 168,553,785 of NC_139395.1, forward strand.
AAGTATGAGCATGGGTGTATAAACATATTACCCATGAATATACAAAAGAAGCCTAAAAAGGAATCAGTCCAAACAGTAGGATATTACTGAGGAATATTACTTACTTTCATCCATACCACAGTTGCGTTCCTACTAGCAGATATTGTGCATGACACAGGCAAAGCATCGCCAATCTGCTTGGTCACTTCCCCACTTGGGTTTAAGGACAAATCCAAATCTGTGAAGCAGAAAATCTGCTTGAAATGCAACCCCAGAAAGTAAGACATTCAAAATATTTTGGAGAAAAAAACAGATAAAAGGAAAAAAATCCTTCTAACTGCACTTGAAATTCAGAAATGATTTATGTGACTGAAATAACTGAACTATAGCATAATCGGTCTAGTTTTTCAAGCCAGTTTTGAGACCAGTTTGGACAAGTGAACGGTCAATCTAATTGATTATGCATTTATTTGCAGTTAACATGATTGATGGTTTGACTGCATTTAAGTATTCACCTGGGGTCTATCACCTTAAGAAAAAAAATTCTTAAATCACTTCTGGAAGAAAATAAAGAAAGATGATGACTAGGTTAATATTATAAAAAGGGCTGATAAAGAATACCATGGAAAAATCAAGTATATTGAGACAGCAGGTGATAAACTGAAAAAGCATGAGGTAGTCTACATGTTTCTTCAGAGAGAATTGACTATAGTTGTTAGATATTTTTTTCAAAACTGCTATCCCATTTCTCATGAAGTTGAAATTTTAAATAAGATTTATTGTTAGGCACACTGTCAGCAGACACCATTTTTAAAAAACAGTATAAACACATCTAAGGAATTATAATCTTTTAGATGGAAAGTAATTTCTATAAAAATCTTACTGTCATAGTATGATCTGTGTGAGGAAAATCCAGCTCAAAAGAACATTTATTGTACAACTACTATGTTGCAAGCAAACGAGCTTACAATTTACAGTTTGAAGTTGAGGTAACATGCACTCAACTATGTGCCAATACCACATGGAGGAAAGAAGTCCGCACTTTGTGGTAAACGTGTTACAGGTGATGAGCCCAGGAAATGTTTGCTGAAAAACTAGAGTAAGGGCTACAGTTAGAGGTACAAGTAAAGACTATAGGAATGTAGAGGACAGAACCAAACTGGATTTCAAAGCAGCAATAAAGGCTTTGTATGGGAGGCAGTATCTGTTTGTGGTCCCTGATGCAATGTTGAGAAGGGCTTTGATAAAGCAGAGATGTCAGGAAAACTTCTGCCACACAAGCAAAGGCAAAGAGGTGAGAGAGTTTGGGAGATTTCACCATATTGGATAATCCAATATGAATGGTTATAACACATGGAAGATAAATCTATACAAGCAGTTAAGGCCAGACTATAAAGGCCTGTACTTGCCATAGTGAGTTGGGACTTTCTTCTGTGGCAATGGGCATCTGCTATTGCATACTGTGCTTCCTCTTGGTTTTAAGTGTTAAAATTGCAATTTGTAGATTGTTTGCAACATTAACTTTAACACTTGTTTCCCCTGCTAGTTAGCATCATGAGAGGGACCAGTGACTTGAATTGTAGGCCTTCAAAAACTATTGTTTAGTAAATGAAGGCAAGAAGCATGTTTCTCAGTTTCTCATTAATATTAAAATATGCATTTTCACATCAGAGTGGAGTTTCCTCAGAATATTTGGTTGAATTGTATTTAGATAAAAATTCTATTCACGGCAAGTTCAAGCTTTTATTAGCTGGACAGTTAATTTGCCAGTGAAGATATAAAATAAGTGATTTTTAAAGGATGCTCATGAACTTTGGAAGCTCAGATGAAGATCCTTTATGTGTGTGAATTGGCAGAGGACTGGTAAAGGCTTTAGCAGCAGCTACGGATCTGTGGCCTGAAAGCCTGATGACAGGTCTGTCCTTTTACTCATCTGTGGAAAGGAAACAAATCTTGTTTTTAGAACAAACAAGGAGGAGTTCCTGTTGTGGTGCAGTGGTAACAAACCCAACTAGTATCTATGAGGATGTAGGTTCTATCCCTGGTCTTGCTCGGTGGGTTAAGGATCTGGCATTGCCATGAGCTGTGTCCATAAAGAGGACGGAAAAAAAAAAAAAAAAAAAGGAACAAACAAAGATAAATAGGCAAAAACAGGATTTTTATGTTTTCATTTCATGTCATTTAGAGTAAAACCTTGGTTTACTTGCAATATTATCTCAGTTTTGAAAGATAAAGATAGGTCTCAAAGCCCAATGTTACAGCCTAGCTTTCAAAACCAAAATGTATTTAAATCCAATTAAGGGCACTGAAATGCAATTAAACCGTTATATGCTTTTGTTTAATTTTTTAATCACAGCTGATCATTGAGGTGTTATGCAGCTGCAGGCAAGGTTTTTTCCTAATCCTTCTATTGCCTATCCTTCCCTGCCTGATATACAGGTGATATAAATGAGAGCCCTATTCTTTTAGGGTCCTGAGTAGCTAGCATCTCTTAAACATAAGCATATTGTACCATCTCTAAGCACTGGATTCTTGCTTAGAGATAAAGATCTTATGAACAATGATATTAGAGATATTCCACAGGCAATTCTATCTGCTGGTTACAGCCCCTCACTTTATATTCTTTCCCCCATGCAACAGACTGGATAAATGGTCTCATGACTGACTAATCCTCAGAAAAAAAGTAGCACTGTTGTTTTTCTGCGAGGTCGTTGCTTTCTCTCTAACTAGCCTCTGATGGCAGACACACTCAGATCTCTTCAGCAGGAAAATGAATGAAAACATAGAAGTAGGCTGGCTGGGAATATTTCTTAACAGTCCACTGTCACCACAGGGTTCCCCAGGGTGTGCTCCCAACATCAGACACTCAAAAGCAACCATCTGGTTACTCTATTCCCCAATGCACTTCCTTACATCTCCTTCGAAGTTTTAGCTCCGATGCTACCTGTTTTCCAAGTACTGTGGGTAAAAGATTTATAGCCAGAACAGTTTCTAACATTTCTTTTGATTTTGAAACAAAGAAACTCCCACATTCAATGGGATTGTAGTGGACCATGTCTAGAGAAATATTACTGTAAGAGATAATGTCTAGAGGTGCTGTCGGGTACAAAGGACTTATTAGAAAGTTTGGCCGATACCTTCAAGCAAGACTGACATATGCCCAAAGCACTCTATGAATTCTAGTGTTAAATTAGTTTCCCATTTCCACAATGCATCAGGTACATTAATTATATAGGTGTTCAGGGATTATAAAATAAAGAACACAAGTAAAATGTCTGTTTTCTATTTGTATTTTTTCTAACCACTGGTATAAATATAACTTTTGGAGTATCTGGAGAATAGAAATGGGTTAAAAAGTATGTGCAGGGTGATTCTGAAGCTGTTCTTTTTCTGCCTTCCATATAGAGGCAAATAAATGGCTTTTAGTGGTATCTATCTCCTTCTCTAAAAGTCAAGTCTGTAATAATTTTGTGTTGCCTGGGTTTGGGTATTAATAGTATTCTTTAATATTAAAAAATGATACAATCTATACTTTTCTGGGCTAAATGCAAATCTTGTATATCTAAACATTTTCTTAGGATATAAAATGAATTACTTCTTTAAGATGCATGTGAATATTTTGTTGATTCCACAAACTGAAGACATTTAGAAGGAAAATGGAGATTTACCACTGCCCAAAGCTGCAGTTATCAGGTACATGCAAGATTTCAACACTGTAGTGCAAATCTAGACCAAAGGTGGGTTTGCTATGATGCACTTGAGTAAGTCTCTTGAAGCCACATTATTTAAGAAAAATATAGCTGCAGTTTATTTGAAAAGATAGCCAAGTCAGACTTGAGAGGCACTGAAAGTGAAGTTGGTAATGAAGAACACTGTGACTTACAGTGAACCGTGATGGTTGTTGAAGCAATCATGCTTTTTTTGTCTATCAGGGAGCATTTGTAGTCTCCTGTTGCATTGCGTCTCACATCTGTCAATGTGTAAGTATTTGAACTTCTTATTCCTTCGGGCTGTCCCTTTTGATAGAGGCAAAATGTCAGATGATTACTCTTGGTAGCTACAATAAGAACACTTGTATTTCTTGATGAAAATGACATTTTATCAGGTAAGAAAAAGATGGGAATATGGTTCTTCAATTGGACAAATAAGTGTAGAGTTTGTGCTTTCTGAATCCTGGAAAAATAATTGATATTTTGGTTCTAAGGAAAATTGATAAATTGGTTCTAAGGAAACCTCTAAGGGGGTTTATTTACATTGTATTGATGATATTTATTTTATTGACAGCCTGGCTTGTATTTGAGTGTTAAGGCAGATTTTTAAAAATTGTCTAATATCTTATTTTTATATTTATCCTTTGCTTAATTTGACAAAAGAAAACATACCATATATCCAAATTAAAAAGAAAGAAGGAAGGAAGAGAAGCAGGAGGGAGGGAAGGAAGGGAGGGAGAAGGGGGGGATAAATTTTAAAAAGAGAAAAAAGAAAAGAGTGAATAACTAAGAATAAAAAATAATCACAATGGAAAACAGTAAGGAGGTTCCTCAAAAAACTAAAAATAAAGCTACCATATGATCCAGTAATCCACTCCTGGGCATCTATCTGTAGAAAACCATAATTCAAAAAAGACACATGCATCCCAATGTTTTTGGCCATGCTATTAAGAACAAGCAATACATGGAAGCAACCTAAATACCCATTAAGAAAGGAATGGATAAAGAAGATGTGGTACATATATACAGTGGAATTGTCATTAAAAAGAATGAGATAATGCCATTCACAGCAACATGGATGGACTAAAGATTATCATACTAAGTAAGTCAGGCAGAGAAAGACAAGTATCACATATCACTTATATATGGAATCTAAAATAATGATACAGATGAACTTACTTACAAAACAGAAACAGGCTCACAGACTTTGAATACAATCTTATGGTTACCAAATGGGAAAGGTGGTGGGAGAGAGGAATGGATTGAGAGTTTGGGACTGGCACATGCACACTACTGTATATGGAATGAATGGTCCACCTAGACCTGTTGTATAGCACAAGGAACTCTACTGAATATTCTGCGATAATATATATGGGAAAAGAATCTGAAAAGGAATGGATAAGTATATATATATAACTGCATTACTTTGCTGTATAGCAGAAAGTAACACAACATTGTGACTCAACTATACTTCAAAAAAATTTTTGGAAAATGAAAAATAGATGAGCTAAGAGTATATATTAATGAAAAAGATAATCGTTGCTAAAACTAAGACAAATTTGACTCTGGCATCCTTAAAAACCAAGGTAGAGACATAATTAGTTTCAAATTTCATTTGCATATTAGATGAAAACAATGTGTCAATTAGGATAAACAGAGCTTTCTATTAACATTTAAGTATAAAAAAATCACTTATACTTGTCCTATGAATAATATAGTGGGTAATACTCTTAAACATTGTTGAACAATGCAATGTGACATTTGTGAACAGATCCATGTGGTAAATGTTGTATTGAGGTGTACATGGCTTTTCCCAGTAGAAGGTCATGTCAAACACAAGCCGGGAAGGCTATGGGACAGCAAACAAATGTCATCAGACAGAGCATTCTCCTAGTCTGGCTCCATAGCACCATGACATCTAGAACACATCCAAATTATTCTCTAGACATCATTTCTTTCAGCTATGATACTGATAGAAGTTGAGAAACTGACCTTTCAAGACCACATACAATGGCAAAATATAGCCCATGGCTTCTTTCTATCAAGCTGCATATAATGTACAATAGAAGTGTCCCTATATCAGAAATTTAGGGATGTGTTCAGGAAAGCACTGTTGGTAGATTTAGAATCCACATCAGACCATTTGCTGTCATCATTCTCCTTTTATATTTGTCTGAAGAGCAGGTTCTTATAATTTATTTGGATAATGAGACCTTGAGTTTCTGTTATTATGGTTTTCTGTGAACAGCTTTTTCCTCTTTGACCCCGATTTCACTTAACACGAAGGAAAAAAAGACAAGAGTACTAGCAGATGCCAAAAAACTTTCAAAGGACATTCCACGGTTGTCCCTTGTCTCCAAGAATAACATCCTTTCTCACTTAAGCTGCCCAAGTACGTATAATTCTTAATGTCAACCAGCTGCCAAACAATAGGTCAGAATAATAGCAGTCTAACTCAAGTAGTAATCCTGAAGCACTTACTGGTAAGTAAAACAAAAACTCTTCAGGAGGAGGGTTCCCGTTTCCCAGGCATTTAAGAGTGATGTTGTCTCCTTCTTTGATGGCATTTTTTGGTGGCAGCACTTGTATTGTCACCTGCTCTGTAGGATCTGCAAGAGTCACAGACACAAGTTACCCTTTTTCATCAAGCACCAAGGTACTCTGCACTTACAATGTAAATGACTAAATTATACACAATTTTCTCAAGAAGCTAGTAATGGTAATTACTTAAATGTATCTTTTTATAGAAGGATTGAAGTTAATAGCTACTTGTATAACAAGTACTAATCTTGGTTAGAGCAAACTACAAAGAGACCCTGTTACATAAAAATTAATTTCTTCCTAGCAAAATGAATGACCATAATTATTTTATGTGTAAAAGAGCACTAGGAACAATATCACTGTATAATCTCATTATAAGGACATTTAACCATATTATGTGTATCTTATGGTTTGGAAAGACTGGGGCAGCTAGCAAAGAAATTAAAACTATTAGGCACCCCTACACTCATATTACACAATAATACCTTACATTAAATGAAAAGAGACATGAGACAATACCAGAAAGATTTTTGGTATGCAGGAGAGTAGTTCTGCTTTCAAAAAGATGAATCCCATGAACTGAGGGAGACCCTTAACACAATCAACAGAACTGTAAGTGTATTGTAATTCTTTTTTGTTCATTGGAGCCAAGATGTAACTTTCATTCCATTTTGGTCATTTTTATGGAGAAAATAGGGCTAAAGGGTTTTCTTTCGTAGAGGCCACTGCTCAACAATAGAATGCTAAGGAAATTTAAAGGCTACATACACAGTGGACCACATCTAGCTAACAGCAAATAAAAGGAGGTAGTGTTGACAGTTATAAATAACCCACTTTCTAACACATCCACCTGTTATGTAACTGGTGATACAATGAACAATGAATTTGAAATCATATAATGCCAAGGTTTATTTTAGAGAACCTTTCTACAAGGCTTATTAATGACTGAGGCAAGTGTCTCTATTTCCAAACTGGCAGCGCTAAACATAATCTATGAAGACTTATTTTGCTATTAGCTAATACAGCAAGATGAATAAGTGCTCAATTATGATGCTTTTAAAAGATCTCTTGCAGCCTTTTACTTATCTTTCTAAGACTAAAGTGCAGAGAGAAAAAGAAAAGACTGAAGGGTTTTTATAGGTTGCTTCTTTGACTTTCTCCATTATTGGGCATCTTTGAATATTTACTGAGAATGTTCTGAGACTAAACAGTAATTGGTTTAGCATAGCTCATTTTTCTGAATTTGCCTGAGCTATCTTCTAATCAGCAGTTCCTAGTAAAATCAGAAAGTAAATAGAGTTTGTCTTTTGTTTCTCCCCCGCCCCCCACTGACTCCCCATTTCTAGGGCTCCCTCACTCTTTCCTGTGGCCTTTCTCTGCCTTGCGTGGTTACTAACCAAAGCTGACACCAGAACAGCTAGGAATCATAGTCTGAATTCCTGCTTTATTTCAAAACCCCCTCCCTCTGTGTCCCTTTTTCAATAGGCTCTACTCTGTATTAGAGTTGAAGAACTAAACTGAGATCAGAAGGTTAATGTAACACATTTGAGGTTTAACAGTAACTTTCTAGATGCCACTAATACGCCTTCAACAAAATTAATGATCTCTTTCTCTCCCTTGGCCCCTAACTTTGAATTTTACTCTATTAGTAAATCATCATTCTGCCAGTTCTCTGGCTTTCTCCTCTGCCCTCTCTTATCCACTCAATCACCCAGTCTTAATGATTAATCCTTATGCTTTGCATCTGCCTCTTCCCTTCAAGTCCCACTAACACGTTCCTAGCAAAGGCTCTAATTAATCTACACCTGAAACATTGCCACTGAACTTCATTTGGTCCTTCACCTTGAACCTTTCTCTTTTCTACTTCTTCATTCACATATATTCTCTAAATCGGTTTTTGAAGTAGTGCTTTGAATATGACAATGATATTTAAAATTCTTCATGCATCCCCAATATATAAAAGTTGAAATAAAAATTAACCTGGTATCCACAATTGCCTAGAACCTAGTTCAGGTGAGAATCTTATATCTCACTACTCCATATATACCCCTACATCATGACCCAAAGAATCTACTCACTTTTTTTCTCCCATCCCTCCATTTATCCTCTATTAACTCATTTATTCATTCATTTGGCTAATATTTATTTTGTGCAGGAACTAAGTACTGGAGTTAGAGAGTTGAAAGCAGCACATTCCCTGCCCTCAGTGAACTTTCAGTTTATTTATGAGGACACCAAACTTAACAATTAAGACTGCAACAATATAAAAACTGCCTAAGATGGAGTAGTCCCTGGTAGCTTACAGACCCACTGACTGAGAAGCATCCAGTAGGAAACGGCCCTGGACCTGGGTTTTGAAGAATAAGTAGGTGTTTACTGGATAATAAAGGTAAAATAGTGACAGCATATGGATAAGCATGTGCATAGTATTCCACAGGAGGAATCTGGAAAATAGAACAGACTACAGAAGAGATGGAGGTTGAGAAAGGTCAGGACAAGGCTACAAGGGACTCATGGCATACTGACATCAGAATTATGACAATTAACCTGAGAGATCTGGGGAGTCACGGAAGAGTTTAATCATAGCAGTGACATGTTCACATTTATGTTGTAGAAAGATATTTCTGGCAGCAGCTTGCAGGACAGTTTGGGGTAAACAGACGGGAATACTATTTTGGAAATTGTTACAAAAATACCAGCAATGAGGAAAGGTGGCATAATCTCAGGCAGTGTCAGAAAGCAGAATCAGATAAACACAAAGACGAAAGAGCTATATTCTATAAAACTTCATTATAGACTGGATAGGGTAAGGAAGGAGTGGGTTAGTGCATCTTTCTCAGGCTCTCTCAAGATGAACTGATCACGTTTCTTTTTCTTGAATGTACTCTTCTGTACTTTCCATTTAGCGTCTCCTTTTCTCCTCTGAAGTCAACCTAGAGCAGTGGTTTTCCAAGTGTGGTCCTCAGTTGGTCAGTATTAGCATCACCAAACATTAGTAGCATTATCATCGCTTGTTAAAAACGCAGAGTATTTCCGCCCCACCTCATACCTCCTGGATGAGAACTGGGCCCAGTAATTTGTGGTTGAACAAGTCCCCCTGGTGATTCTCATGCATACTCCTGACTGGGAATCACTGTTCTTGGACACCTGGGCTTTTAGGGCTGTTCAGAGTCCCCCATGGCACTTACACATTGACCATTTCCTTCTGAGGGAGGTGTCTCACTTTTCTATTGGAATAGAGGTCTGACAAGCCCTTAAATGTCAGGACTATGTCGTAAGCACTTTTGGATCTTCGTTGTGAAGGCCAGCACTGCATACATTGTGCCTTCTCAAAAATCTGTGCCAAGTGCACCTCACACAGCCAGCCACAGTAAAAGCATTCCCTTTTTATTCACCTAAGGAAATTTTCTTCCCATCTATCTCTTCATGCCTGACACTCACATACATCCCTGTTCTTTCTTAAGCCAATTCCCCAATCCTTTTCACTCACTTTCATATCTTACCTATCTTGTACTCCTGTACTTAAACCAAGATAGTTTATTTCCAAATGAATATTTTTGAACAGAATTCTGCTTCCACATACAGAAATAATAATTTGATCTTAGATAAGCTGCATATGATGAAATCCTCTCAATCCTTGCTTTTACATCAAGTTGAAACTTATTTGCAAAGTTTCAGGCAAAATAAGTCATTACTGTTAGAGCAAGTGGAATTTCAGTTTAGTCCTTATATAAGGTTCTGCATTGTATGGAACCCAAATAGAAATGTATCTGAGATAAAACTCTCTGAAGATTAAACCTCTCTGGAGGTTTAATGGGCATTTCTACCCCTTTCTCAAATAGATGGAGAAGTAGTAGGTAATTCTACAACATATGACAGTATTATGAGAATTTCTGATTCATTAAAAAAAAGTTTTCTTGCATCTCCCCCCCCAAAGATATCTCTAGATTATGCTTATGAAGTAGTAATGATTAAATAGTAATACTGATATTAGTACTTAATAATGAGCATTTAATGAGATATATATTGTTACTTTGGATTTTTTATTTCACTTAATCTCCAGAGTTAACACCATGAGTTAAATATCATACTTTTCCCATTTCAAAATAAGAAAACTGAGACGTAGAGTAGTTAACCTTCTTTTCTAGAAATACATAGTAACCAACAGCACTGGGACTAGATTGCCAGCATTTTTGCTTGTGATCATTGTATTATCTTGGTTCTGGTCTTACAGGAGAGTGCACAGCACTGGGGGAAAAGGATTCTAATCCAGTTGCTACAGTTAATTTAGGGCAAGTCTCTGGGTCTCACCTTACTGTTAAGTAAAATAATGGTGTTAGAACAGATGATCAAGAAGGTTCCTTTGTAGTCTAATATTCTTTGATTCAAATAAATCTATGAAATGAAATTAACCAAAACATGCTGGAATTCGACATCCTATTTAATTTATGTAATTGATCTCACTACTAAAATGGATCTCTTTATTAAAATGGAAACTCCATATCTAGAAAACCAATCAGTCATAAGCCTCTATTCATTTGTCATTCATTCAGAAAATCATCACATGGCATTTTGAATTCCTGAAAAATCCATGGTTATATGCCAGAGGACTATCAGAAAAAAATCAGACTAAGTTAGAGATCTTATGTTTAAGAAACTTAGTGTCTAATGAATACAAAAGAGATGATTCTAAATAACGAAGAAGAGAATGAAACATATAAGATGTGTAAGCATTTAGTCTATAGGCCTTGCAAAGTGGGCAATCCTTCGGGTACAATGGAAGAGGTTTATAAGTAGGTTCCAAAGAGCTTTTGGATTGGGGCTTAAAATAGCATTTGAATATTTTTTCTAATATATTAAAATCCCATAATTATACATTGAGTTACTTACAGTAAATATCAAAGATTGCTTGTTCAGAGTACACTGTTTTCTGGCCAGATGGTCCATAATATGTCACAGAGCAGGTGAATGGCATTTGTATGTCAGCCTTGGTTGTCTTATACTCCAGGGATGAAGTCATGGTATAGAGCTGAGTTACTGGGTCCATTTGCTTTTTAAAAATTATGACCACCGCTGAAGAAAATAAAGAATACTAATGGTGGGATCTTTCATCGGAAAATCACAGTCCTTAATTAACTGTCATAGCAACTTTGAGAAGTGGTTTTGTCCTTCTTACTATATTTAACAGGAGAGAAAATTGACATGTAGTGAGGTAGATGTCTTTTCAAAAGCATGAATCAGAGACATAGACAGAAATAGAATCCTGGAATTCTATCTCCCACTCACTTTAATTAACTTCTAGGACATGCCATATACAGAAATAATTTTCTCTGTTCTCGTTTCTTCTGCACAAGCTCTAAAATGATGGTTTTTTTTTTTTTAATCCCTTAATGATTTAATAGATACTTAAAGTAACAAAGTATAGAGTCATAGGTTAAAAGACAGCAACATATTTAGACTCAGGATGGTCTAAGGAATGCTTAAATAAGACAAAGTCAAAACAGGCCACCTGAATTTATTGCCCACTTCTCACCCACCTTCTTCAAGGGGTTGCAGCACTTTTCCATTCCTGTACCACGTGATGTTGCCATCTGGATAACTGTCTTTTGAAATGCACTCACCCAACTGCAAAATAAAGAGGGAATATTACAACCTGGGCTCCATCAGTGGTTGTCCATTTGAAAGCCCCAGACTCCCCAAGGGATGCAATTATTCCAACAGTTTCTTTTTAACCCATTCATTTTCCAAGCCCTGACTAAGGACTGAATGAGTGCACTCATGTCTAAGAATAATGCCTTGTGCTTAAAATTATGGTTTTTCCCATTTTAAAATGTGCAATAGATGCTGCCACCATTAATAAAATCACATTCATTTAAAAGCATTACTCAATTCACTTTGACAGTATTCATTCCTAACATTAAGTAACATCACTACATTAATATCAGCTATTACCATGGTTCATAGAAGAGTCATTAACATGAGGCTGCCTCTCTAGTTTCATGCTATGGATATTTCAGATGACATAAACTTATCAGGATCTATAGTCCCTACTACTTTTCTTTAGGTGATTTTAATATTTAGTGTTTATTAAATAATATTATGCAATCAAATTTAATCTGATTCAAGGAATTCTGAACTTGCTTCTTTCCCTAAGGAAAATTTGGCTATTTTAGTTAGTAAACATGAGATTATTAATCAAGTGATATGCTCATATATGGAACTTCAGTTTCGTCACTCCCTCAACACAGACGTCCTTCAAACCTTGGCTAATACCATTGTTCAATCTGATCTTATCTTTTTACTTCAACTTTTCAAAAGCTATTTGTCAATAAGGTAAAGACCAAGCATTATACATCGTAGAAGGTTTGTCATAACCCAGCCTCTCTTTAACTGTCTTACTGTACTCTCTTGCCCACTGGCTGAGCATCCAAAATTCTAGCAATGCAACTGATGTGTTTCCCAGATACGCCCTTTTATTTTACATGATATCTCATATTGTTGGAAAGCTCTTTCTACCTTTGGTCTGGGGAGAATCTACTCATCTGTCATGACTTCACCAGACATCCAGTTCATTTAAACCAGAAAGACTTTGGCCCTTTTTCACTCTCATCCCTCTCTGCTCCCCTCAGAAATGACCACACCTTCCTCTCTATCTCCTCTCTACCCAGTGGAGACTTTCTGACTGGCACATGGAACACTGTCAGATCCATAGAGCAAAGTCCATCTTATTTGTCCTGGTGTCTCAGGTCAGGAGAAGGCATTCGACACTAGGCTAAGGGAAAGTATATGATCAAAAACAAGTTCTTACCTTTTTAAGCTTCTCTGTTTCAAGAAATGGAGCTTTGCTTACAATTTCAGGTTTAGATGGTTGCTCTAAAGTTAAGTAGAGAAAGATTTTAAGTACATGTGGAAGAAGAAAACAGGCATTTGTGATTTGGTTTCTAGAAAAGTAACTGGGTCACCATGCTATGCAGTAGAAAAAATATATATATAAAGGAATAAAAATAAAGATAAAAAAGAAAAATATTGATATTAGAAAAAAATAAAAGAAAAATAATTAATTTACTCAAAGTAGAAAAATAAACAACATAACAGTTTTTGCATATAATCTAAAATTAATAAACCTGTGAGTCTACCCCTTCCAAATATTTGCTTTATTACATTAAATGTTATTTTAAATGTTTATTACTCCTTTGAATAAATATTGGTAATGTTTCCTGGATGCTTTATAAATAGTGAGTATGGATTTCATGGTAAACAGAGTTTAATGTACTAAAAAGGATGTGTTATTGCAACTGATTATCATGTACACATTCTACTTCTCAATAATCTCCAACACCTTAGATGAAAACCGGAATCCACAAGTATCAGAATCACAGGAGTGCTTATTTTAAAATGCAGATTTCTGATCCCTACCCAGTCAATTGAATCAGAATAACTAGGAAAATCTTATAAATTTAATTTTTAAACAAGTTCCATTGAGAATTCTTGGGCAAAATGGAGTTTAAGAATCACTATTGCACAAAGTAGTTTAGGGAAGGTTCCTATGTATCACAAATTTTATTTTATTTGTTTGGCTCTGCCCATGACATACAGAAGTTCCTGGACCAGGGACTGAACCTGTGGCACAGCAGTGAGCCAAGCCACAGCAGTGACAATGACAGCTCCTTTATCTGCTGAGCCATCAGGGAATTCCTCAAACCTTATTTTTTAAGTAAAGTTATATTATGAAACTGTGAGAAAATGTGAGAAAATCTTTCAAATCTGGAACCTGAGATAATGGACAGAAGTGTTTTAAATACAGGAAGTTCTGTAAGCATAAATTCTAACAGAGGCTTCGGGAAAAGTTAATTACAAATTGTGGCAACAGGTATTATTCAAACTTATTTTAAGTTATTTTATTCTTAGCTACTAGTTATCACCGGTGGCTTTTTTAACTTTTAAATTAGCTCTAACAGGGGAGTTCCCGTCGTGGCGCAGTGGTTAATGAATCCGACTAGGAACCATGAGGTTGCGGGTTCGGTCCCTGGCCTTGCTCAGTGGGTTAACGATCTGGCGTTGCCGTGAGCTGTGGTGTAGGTTGCAGACGCGGCTCGATCCAGCGTTGCTGTGGCTCTGGTGTAGGCCAGTGGCTGCAGCTCTGATTCGACCCCTAGCCTGGGAACCTCCATATGCCGCGGGAGCGGCCCAAAGAAATAGCAAAAAGACAAAATAAATAAATAAATAAATAAATAAATTAGCTGTAACAATTAGTCTACAAAAAAGTGGATACTGCCCAATTGTCATTGATTTTTGTGAATCTCATGGAGGACTATTCTATTCTCAAATAATAAACAAATAAATCAGGCTCCCTGACTTAAGACTATATTACAAAGCAACAGTCATCAAAACTGTATGGTACTGGCACAAAGACAGAAATATAGATCAGTGGAACAGGATAGAAAGCCCAGAATTAAACCCACGCACCTATAGCCAACTAATCTATGACAAAGGAGGCAAGAATATACAATGGAGAAAAGACAGCTTGTCCAATAAGTGGTGCTGGGAAAACTGGACAGCCACATGTAAAAGAATGAAATTAGAACAGTTCCTAACACCATACACAAAAATAAACTCAAAATGGATTAAAGACCTAGATATAAGACTAGATACTATAAAAGATATAGGCCAAACACTCTCCAAGATAAACGACAGTAACATCTTCTCAGATCCACCTCTTAGAGTAATGATGTGGTTGCCAAGGGGGAGGGGGAGGGAGTGGGGTGGTTGGGAGCTTGGGTTAATAGATACAAACTATTGCCTTTGGAATGGATTAGCAATGAGATCCTGCTGTGTAGCACTGGGAATTATATTTAGTCACTTATGATGGAGCATGATAATGTGCAAAAATAGAATGTGTGCATGTATGTGTGACTGGGTCACCATACTGTACAGTAGAAAAAAAAACTATATTGGGGAAATAAGTCTTAAAAAATAATAATCAAAAAAATAGTTCCTAGCACAGCAAAAAAAAAAAAAAAAAAAAAACCCACACCAAAAAAAAGAAAAAAAACCAAAACAAAAACACCAAACCAAACAAAAAAACAAACAAACAAAAAAAACCCAAAACAAATGGGACTTAATTAAACTTAAAAGTTTCTGCACAGCAAAGGAAACCCTAAACAAAATGAAAAGACAACCCAAAGAATGGGAGAAAATATCTGCAAATGAATTGACTGACAAAGGATTAATTTCCAAAATTTATAAATACCTCCTACTGCTCAATACCAAAAAAAAAAAAAAAAACCCATCAAAAAATGGGCAGAAGGTCTAAATAGACAATTCTTCAAAGAAGACATACAGATGGCCAAAAATACACATGAAAAATGTTCAACATCACTCATTATTAGAGAAATGCAAATCAAAACCACTATGAGGTACCACCTTACACCACCCAGAAGGGCCATCATCAAAAAGTCTACAAACAATAAGTGCTGGAAAGGGTGTGGAGAAAAAGGAACCCTATTACACTATTGGTGGGATGGTAAATTGATGCAACCACTGTGGAAAACAGTATGGATATTCCTCAGAAAACTAAACATAGAATTACCATTTGATCCAGCAATCCCACTCCTAGGCATCTATCCAGAAAAAACCATGACTCGGAAAGACACATGTACTCCAATGTTCATTGCAGCACTATTTGCAATAGCCAAGACGTGGAAACAACCTAAATGTCCATCAACAGAGGAGTGGATAAAGAAGAAGTGGTACATATACCCAATGGAATATTACTCAGCCATTAAAATGAAAGATATAATGGCATTTTTAGCAACATGGATGGACGTAGAAATTATCATGCTAAGTGAAGTCAGTCAGACAATGAGACACCAACATCAAATGCTATCATGTGGAATCTGAAAAAAGGACACAATGAGCTTCTCTGCAGAACAGATAGAGACTCACAGACTTTGAAAATCTTATGGTTTCCAAAGGAGAGAGTTTGGGGGGTGGGAGGATGCGCTGGCGGTGTGGGATAGAAATACTATAAAACTGGATTGTGATGATCATTGTGCAATGATAAATGTAATAAATTCACTGAGTAATAAAAAATAAAAAATAAAAACAACAAGCTATTCTTTCTTTCATACTTTCACTGTTGACCATCTCAATACTTTTAATTTTGCTTACCAAACTAAACTAAATTGACCTTGTATGATTATTACTCAATTGTTACATACCCTTATGAGACATGCTACATACCCAAATCCATTATGGAAAACAAGGAAGAAGACAAAATATCTTTGGAACAGCAAAACAGATACCACCGAGACTATACGCAAAAATGATATAGCTTTCTCCAGATTAACATCCAGAGTTAATTTTCCAATTGCAATTACTTTATACTAGAAATTAGAATAATGAATAATAACAGTGAATCTTCTAGGTGTTGAACTTGCACTTTAACTATGAGGCTTCTTTTCTTTTCTTTTTTTCTTCCTCTTTTTTTGTCTTTTTGGGGCTGCCCTCATGACATATGGAAGTTCCCAGGTTAGGCATAGAATCAGAGCTGCAGCTGCTGTCCTATGCTATAGTCACAGCAATGCCAGATCCAGGCCACATCTGTGACCTACACCACAGCTCATGACAATACTGGATCCTTAACCCAGTGAGCAAGGCCAGGGATGGAATTCACATCCTCATGGATACTAATCGGGTTCTTAACCAGATGAGAAACAACAGGAATTCCAAAGAGGCCTATTTTCTGTTACGTCTAGAAATATAATTCTCTTGATACAACCTTCTAAAAATTGATTATCTGTATCCTAAATGCACTGATTAGTGTGTTGGGGAAATAATTAAAAAATAAATAAACAAAATAAAAAAAGAAAGATTAAAAAGTGGAACAAAGAAATATAGAAAAACAGAAAGGCATAACAGACACTACATGAACACAAACAAGAAGTGACACCTGGCTACTTGATTGTTAGGAATGTGACCACAAATTATAAAAAACTGACAATTCAAAACTGATATTCAAAATAAACAGCGATTTCAGGGAAACATGTGGGGGATTAAAGCCTTCTATATATCAGTAAGTCATAATTGTATCACTATTTTAATGAAACGCCATTAATGTTCATACTTAACAACTCTGAGTTATTGATAAAACATTAAATTCTGTTCAGTATTCAATGTTTTATGGCAAAGAAGCCTGCACTCAAATTATTTAAACAGAACAAAAATCTTTAAACTTGAGTAAGCGGAAGGTCTTTGGGAACTAAAATCAGATATTTAATGACACCTCTCAGAGCTCAAGAGAGGTAAGACATTAATTTATGTGACTAATAAAGAATCAAGATTAATAAGAAAAAGAGTTTTTTGTTTCTTCTTCAGTACTATCTATGCCTGGAATATATAGGGAGATTTAAAAAATCCTCCAAAACAAATAGGCTCTCAATACAAAATGTGGGTGGGCAGTTTTGTTAAGTTGCACTACTTTCCAGTTCACCAAAATACCAACTCAGTTAGATACAATCTCACTTACTCTAAAGGAGAATATATTCTTCTACTTTGATTTGTAAAGCCTGTGATGTTTGCTTAATGCACGTTTCATCATAAATACTGGTGTGTTATCATTGTTGGTCTTGTCCACAAAGCTATGTGTGCTTTGTTTCCATAAATACTTTCTAAAATTTATTCTTACTTGAATAAAATAAAACTCCAGCCAACCCAGGGAAACTTGATGAAAGGATGCCTAACATTTAGTCCTCTTTGTACTTACTCATTGTTCTATTGAGAAGAGAGACTCACACTGGGTATTGTGAAAGTAATGGTAACACATATTGCATTTCTTTGAGTTACCTTATCCTTAAACTTTTGTTTCAAAACTTCTATATTAAATACCTATTTTGTATGTAATTTTCTCTCATACTAGCTTGTAAAAATCAATGAGCATTAGTTAGAGGACCATAGAAGAAGATGCATACTATTTTAGCAAAATTGCATATTGATTCCAAAGCATTTAAAAAAAAACTTTATGTGAATTATGTCTTAATATGATTCAAAGATTCATAACCAAGCAAGTATAGAATTGAAAGTCATGTCACAAATCTGTTTGCATTATTAAAATAATTTTGTGAAGGGTTTCACAGCCAGGTGAGGATGGAGTGATGAATGCGAAACAGCTCTATATCACTTATGATGTACTAGTTTTATCATCAAAAACCATGCAGGACAGCTCGATTTGATATGGGAGGAGAGCTGGAAAAGGCAGGTGCACTGGTTACACTGAGTCAAGAGCACTTCTCTCTTTTAAATCATTTAAGTAAATGATTGTGAGCATGAAATCATAATTTATTTTCCTTATCAGATGGGAAAAGGTATTTTTTTATATTTTTAAAGAACCAAAATTAAATATACAATGTAGATCTCATTTGTTAAATAGGTCTTTTTCTGCTTCCTTCATTCAAAAAAAAAAAAAAAACTACTTGCAGTTGAAAGTTTGAATAACTTTCACAGGGAGGTTGGGAGGAGGGATGCTCAGTTCTAATAAAATATGGAGAACAATATCCAAATGAAAACTCTAAAATAGCAATGTGAAGTCAATCATTGCCAAGAGAAGAGCTGGTTTGTCCAGGTGGACACCAGACTCCAACTAAAGGGAACAGTCTTCCTTTTTTTTTTTCTTGAGCTGCCCTGAGGCATATGGTGCACCCGAGCAAGGGGATCAAATTTGCATCCCAGTGCCAATCCCATTGCACCACAGCGAGTGTGAGCTCAGTCTTCCTTTTAACACTTACACACACTAAAGCAGAAGGTTAGGCTGGATCATGGTTTGCAAATGCTTTCTTAATGCTGGAGCCCTTCTCCCATTTTTTTCTTGAAAAGAAAAAAATGAGTGGGTAGAATTCTAGCTAATCAAGTAGAACCAGCTCCTCCCCCAACCCCTTGCCCCCAGCCCTGTTCATTGGCTGCTCAGGAGGATCCTAGGAACAGCATGGGAAAACAATCACCTAATCCAAAGTACTCATCTACTGATGAGGAGGGAATTGCAGCCCCCTGACTAGTGAAGTCATTTGCCCAAGGTCAGAAGCTAGCAGTGGATCTAACAAAGCCAGATCTCCTGATGACCAATTCAGTGATTTTTCTATTATAACACTGATAACCTTTTGGCTCTCTGGACACCCATGTGACCTCTAAGATTTTTGCACAATCACTGGAATGACACTTTGGGAGCTTTGAGAGGCCGCCTCTTTCTGAGGGATAGTTTTATTAACTTCAAATGTGCATTAAATGCAAGTAGTTTAATTTTGATGAAATTCAACTATGAGAGAGAGAAAAAGAAAGAAAGAACGAGAGAAAGAGAGGAAGGAAAGAAGGAAGGAAAAGCAAGCAAGCCATGTTGGTAACAAAGCAGGTGACTTATTTGGAACTGGCGGCTTTATGGTCATGGTTTCTTGCATCTGCAGTTTAGCTTAAAACTAAATAAACAAATCTATAGCAGAGGTAATAAAGTCATCAGGCATGGGCTCCAGTTAGAATAAAGGCAGTTTGACTTTGCTCATGAGGAGGGCACGCTGCAGCATACTGATCTGGGATTAGCTCACGTTAACCATACTCCTTCTGTGGTACACAGTACATGTTGCTAGGTGACTTGACAGAAGGAAACAGAGGACTGATTGATGAGCCTAGTAACTCTTAAGTGACTGCAATATATACATGCATAGATTGAAAGCCTCCATGTTACAGCTGCTATTTGCTTCACAAAAAGTGACACAAAATAAATTCATTATTTTAAAAAAGCAAAGCCCCTATATGCTTTTGCAAACACTTTATCATGAGCTGTGCTGTTTATTTAATTGGACTTGGAGGGTCCCACAGTTTCTAGCATAAAACCCCATTTTCAAGAGTGTGTAGCTTGTCTATTTAAATTCTCTCTGGCCTGGAGCCTGGAATGCAAATTCTGTTTCTGAGAATCACTTTGTTTTCAACAACATTCAAAAGAGAAGGGGGTAGGGGGATCTGATGGTATGCAGGGTGTGAGTTTGTTTTCACAGTCATAGAAATCCTCTGTATTCCAAAACAGCTAACAAATTTTATTGAATTAGGCTAACTGAATTTTTTTAAGCATGGCATTTAAAAAAAACTATATTATGGAGGAGCACGACAATGTGAGAAAAAAGAATGTATACATGTATGTGTAACTGGGTCACCATGCTGTACAGTAGAAAATTGACAGAACACTGTAAATCAGCTATAGTGGAAAAAAATTAAAATCATTATATATATATATATATATATATATACACATATATATATACACACATACATATATAAAACTATATTCTAAAAATTGTCACAAATGTTTGTTTTCGAAATGGAACAACCTAATTTTCTCGACTTTCTGATAGATTGTCTCAATATTTGGTAATTTTAACATAGTAACAAATCAACTGGTACGACTCTAGAGTGCTGTGACAATCTCTGTACCTCCTGCAGTACATTATTCTTGTGTACTAATATTTTTGAAGTCATGGCCTAATTAAAAGATTTTGGTAGCTCTCTTTAGAAAAAGGGTTTCTAGCTGTGCATCATCCATCTTCCCAATAACATCAAAGCGAAATAAAGGCAAGAAAGAAAAACAATACATGGAGTTTGGCAAATGAAAGATGGAGATTATTTGGGTTGTTTAATGGAAGGGGCATGACTGGGAAACACTTGGTATTTGGTTTGATCCATAAAATGATTGAGTTGAGTAGATAGTTTCTGGAAAGTACCTTCTAAACTGAAAGGTAATCAACTGAAACATATAATATGCCTTTACAAGGTTCTTCTGGAGAACAAAGGATTCTTTGATAGTATAAGCACTCTTTGAATCTTTGTCATGAGCCCATAAGAGCTTTGAAGTCCATACAAATGCTTTAGGGACTGTCCTGGTTAGTTGCATAGGCTATTACAAGAGAAACAGGAAAAATCCATGGTTACTTGCTGTTATAGCAAAGCCCTCTGGGTTTCTTTCTTCTATGTTTATTTTAATAATTTCTAGGTGCTGTCAAGTTATCAGAAAGTAGAGGAAAAAACTGAAAAGTGAGACCTTATTCCCTAATTAAAGAAGATTGGCGTTCTGAAACTTTTGCGACCTATTTTTCTCCCTGTAATTTTCTAAGATATTTTTCTCCCTGTAATGAAGGTGGGACTTTTTATTTGAATATTAAAAGGTAAAACATTTTAATTAGAACTTCTCAAGTCATTCATCTGCATAGCTATTTACACACTCATATTAACTATATATTATCATTAGGAAAAGTAATTCACAGTAATTGCTCCAAGTTTCTTCTACAACCCTCTCTTCTTCCAACTCCACTTCTTTCCCTTGGTGTATTCCACATACACATTCAGAGTATGGTGAACTTTATTTCAGGGCAATTTTTTAAACTACTTGAACATTTTCAATAAAGAAATCAACAAGCATTAAGCATTAAAGTTCAGAATATGTGTGTGTAAACACACATACAAGTACAAATATATTCATATACAGAAAACATTGATCTCTTGTATATCATTGTTTTTATGTATCAAAATGGCAATTTTATATGGCTCAGCCTAATGCATATATATGTACGCATGATATACATGAATATGTGTATGTATTGTTATGTATCTTATCTATCTATCTATCTATCTATATATATCACAGAGCATTTGCTTGTACATGTCAGTGAAAGATCATGTGTCAGTTTTCATCTAGTAGTACTTTATATCACAGGAAATTTTAGCCAACAAAACAAGAGAATATTTTTTTAGTTCCTCACTGAAAAGCCCCTATTTGAATTTCAGGGTTTTTGCTTTCCTGGCTGACATCATGCAGGAGTGGAGTGAAGATCTCTAGAAGTCCTTTTACACAGATGCCCACTGTGGAGACACTACAGAGAGCTCCATCTTCTTCCTAAAGAGCATTTTGTAGGACCAGCCACTAATCCCACTTAGCAGTTACACTGCAGACCACTTACTGAACACCTTGACTACCGTAGGTGCCTCAAACACGTTGTCCTCTGTGACCAGCATGCACACAAATCTCTTCTCATCACTGATCTTTGCATTACTGATAGACAAAGTGTAGTTTTCTGAGAGGCTCAATCTGTTTTTGTATTCTGGTACATCGTCATACTGCACACTTTTCTTTGTGGAGGACCTGAAGGCAATAAATACTGGGGAGCCATCGGGCTTTTCCTAAAAAAAAAAAAAAAAAAAAAAAAAAAAAAAAAAATTACAGTAATACACTTTTTAAAATAGGCATATTCAGATGCTTCAAGATTACATCCAGAATAACAAAATTTCCTTGGCCATATTCTTCCACCAATATTTGTAGTTCTGACCAAGAAGAATAATTTTGGATATGAGCTATATAAATCTTTGGTTACAGAAAATTATTCCTCACAAGAGAAGAAACTGTAAGTTCTTTTACAGGTATCGATTTAAATATACGAAAATGAAAGGACAGAGCTCTATGAATCTGGAGGACAGAACTAGGAACTATTTTAAAACTAACCAGGGCTGGCCCTATGTCCATCATAAAAGGGAAAAAAAAAAAACTATGAAAGCAAACATGTAAGTGTTATGTTACAAAATGATTTTCAGCTATCACAGCAAGTATACACCTGAGGTCTAAACACTCATTTAGGAATCTTGGGCAGTTATCTTTTGCATGTTCATGACTTTAATCCATGTACTTTAAATGTCCACACTTCAGTTTTGGCCAGAACTGACATAGCTGACCTTTACACATAACATAGTTTAATGAGTCTTCACGGAAGAACAGTATTTGCCTTGTGAAGTGATCATGTCCATTAAGCCACAGAATCAGATTAATCACTAAAATGCATAGTTTTGCTCTCGGAGTCACAAAACTTCGCTCAAAGACCTTTCATATGAAAACTTCTTATCAAAATAAAATATAATCTGGCATATACAATTATGCCAACAGCACTGAGCTATATAATAATTCATTTCTTCCTCTGCTTCCACAGATATTCTCTTACCTAATAAGCAATAATCTAAAATAAAGGCCAATCCCTCTTCTACGTACCTCATAAGGCCTTTGAGAAAATACAATATGATAAAACATCTTAAAGTGCATGACAAATTTCAAAGTGCTATAATGAGGGACATTTTCAAAACTGTTAATATTTTCTGCTACTATGGACTACATGTTTATGTTCTCTCTCCCAATGTCTATGTATTAGCCCTAACCCCAATATGATGGTATTTGGAAGTGGGCCTTTGAGAGATAACTGGGTTGAGATGTGGTTGGGAGGATGGTGCCCTCATGGTGTGATTAGTGCCCTTATAAGAAGAGGAAAGAACATGAGAGCTCTCTCTCTTTCCATGCAAGCACAAAGAAGAGGTCTTGTGAGCACACAGCATATGGCAGCTATCTTTATACCAGGAGGAGGGCTCTCAACCAAGCTCTAAATCTGCTGGCACTTGGATCTTGGACAGCCCAGCCTCCAGTACTGTGGGAAATAAATGTCTGTGGTTTAAGCTACCCAGTCTGGGGTATTTTGTTATGGCAGCCCAAGCTCACTAACACAATTACTAAGCTAATCTTGGAATCCAAAATTTGCTGTGCGTTTAATATCTGAATATATCAGTCGTATTCTCCTTAAATCTTTTAATTTTTCCGCAGATTTATAATGCAAATCCTTGCCCTAAATCATTCCTTCAATAGGAAATAAGACCAGTACCATAAATTTCTATATTCATTCACTATGCAAGAAATAATGGTTATTAAATTTTGAGCACTTAACCCTATGCCCGGTACCTTCTTTGGACTTTCCATGCACTAATGGACTTAAGGCACATAAGAACCCTGTAAATTACAGATTAGACAAGGGACACAGAAGTTGGTTAAACAACTGGTCCAGCGCTCCAGCTGGACTATTTCAGCAGGACCAAAACTGGAGCTCCAAAGCCTGGTTCCATTATTACTGTACTAGATCACTCTTGACAGACAGACATTAGATGCTTCTTCAGTACTGGGCACAGAGGAGAAGCTGGTGAAGAGGTAGTGGGGTGAGGTGGGGTGGGGCGGGGGTGGAAAGGGAGCAGTGATCTATATTCATAGGGAGATTCCAGTGAAGTAGGGGAGAAATGAATTCATTTTTTCTCTGTGTTTGCTCCCTTTCACTCTTTCCAAATCTGCTATTTGTCTTTTAGGTTACAATAAATTAGAGTGTGTATACTAAGTCTGCAACTCAAGACTGCTTTCAGAGCACATGGTACTGCAAATGTATCTCATCAGTTTACTGCTGAAGACTTTTGTTGCATGAACAATTTGAAAATTGCAATAAGTTTGTTTCTACTGCCATTATGCCAGTTCAGTTTAGGTGAAAATTACTCCCTGGTCATCAGAACTATCTATGATCACAGAAGATTTTCACCATCTATGTTCCATTTATTTTAACAACAAGTTTGACTCAGTGGTGAATTAGGTGGTAGTCCCCCAGACCCTTGGAATTTTAGGGGTGCAAATAGACTTTTGTCCTCATGGGCCTTCATATTTTCAGTTTTATAGGGACACAGAAATAGTTCAAAATTACCCAGTGTGAGCTGGATAATAGGAGGAGGGTAGAGGTAAGTGCTTTGTTACCTCGACTCTTTCTCTGCTTTCACCTGCCCCTCATATAGTGTTTAGAGCTTAGCAGCCCCACACTCATCACAGCTTACACTTTCCATGCAATTATCATATGCCAAGTCCTAGGTGAGTATCTGATATGAGTTACTTCATGTAATCCTCACAAATCTGTAAGATTATTAATTTCATCTCATTTTATCCATGAGAAAATGGGTATTGATTTACTTGTCTAGGATCGCACAGACAGTACATGGTAAAACACATCAACCTGACTTCAGAACCAACATTATTATTATTATTATTATTGCTTTTTAGGGCCGCACCCACAGCATAAGGAAGTTCCTAGGCTAGGGGTCAAATCAGAGCTACAGCTGTTGGCCTATGCCACAGCCACAGCAATGCGGGATCTGAGCCATGTCTGCGACCTATACCATAGCTCAAGGAAATGCCAGATCCCTGACCCACTGAGCGAGGCCTGGGATCAAACCCACATCCTCATGGATACTAGTCTGACTCGTTTCCACTGCGCTACAATGGGAACTCCCAGAACCCATATTTTTTAAATGATTGTATTTATACTATCTCTTGGGTGCAACCTATGCACATTTCTATTCCAGAGAACACTTGTTCTTGCAGATAGCTGAGAGAAAAAGTTATGTGGCTCAATAAACCTAAAAAATGAATCAAACTCAGATAATCCATAATGTAGCTTAATATAGCAAAGGCTCTGAGAAGTGTTACAATTAAAAAAGACTTTTCAAAAATTATGTGACCATCAAATTCTTTTCTTATTCAAATACCTTCCAACATTTCAAGGAGCTAGGGAAAATGTGCCAGTTGTGTTCAATGAAACATATGTCTGCTTTAAGCTTGCAAACTCCTAGGAGTCTCCTGGGATCCAGCACTGGGAAACTGTGCCACACAGAAAACTTTTGTTGGTTTTGGTACTTAAATTGAAATATTTTATCCAGTCAAAGTTTTCTAGCTTTTCTACATCACCTACCAGGATATCTACCCCCCATTTCCAGACCCGTCTTTATCTTAATACCTGAGAATATATGATTTCACTATCTGCAAGAAATGAATGATATCAGCAAGATTTCAATGTTAAATTGAAAAAGGACATACTCATCATCTCAGTTCTAAGACTAA
Source organism: Sus scrofa (assembly GCF_054392235.1). Taxonomy (NCBI): domain Eukaryota; kingdom Metazoa; phylum Chordata; class Mammalia; order Artiodactyla; family Suidae; genus Sus; species Sus scrofa. The sequence goes on from NC_139395.1 coordinate 168,579,783, forward strand.
ATATCAGAAATAGCCTTCTAATGCTGACGACTAATTCTTGGTGAATATCTGGGTGCTCTGGCTACTGATGCATCTTGCTTTTTCAGTAACACATCAAACAAAAAACATGAGTACACAGAGAAAGGCTGCTGCCCCCGCTAAGCTCTGTCCTATACTCCACTGTTTCTATTCAGGAACTCTGCCTTTCCTTCTGCCTTGAACACCTCAGGATGACTCTTTCAGACTAATGTGACCTAAGAATTATGTGTTTATTGGCTTTATTTTAAAATAGCATTTGTTATGTAAGACTTAGGAATTATTCTTCTGACATATTCAACATATTCATCCCACCTTCTTACAGTTATACCCACAATTGCATATTGTCATTATGTTAAGTTGAAATTCACATTTATTCACAGAAGGAATTTTCTTTCAAAAACTAGAGGCAATTAACCAAGTACATGGTAGGTCACACTTACATATTTCCATTTGCCAAACATGAGATTCTGAGGTACATCGAGTCGGCAAGGCATGATAATGTTATCTCCATATGCTGAGTTTACAGTATACAATCCGAGACCTTTAGAAAAAAAGGAGAAAAAGGGAAAAGATGGTAAGTGTTTTCTTAAAATAACCAAGTAGATAACTTCAGTTCAAGATGTATCTCTTAATGAAGGTTATCTATTATAATTTTATCTTAGATGACATACAACGAAGTATGTAGTTAGAAGATATTTTCTATTTAAATATCAATAGCTCTTATTCAGCTACCACGCTCTTGAATGTCCCACAGTTCAAACTATAGACCTCTCAGTTTCACCAGGGAAGAGATAAGTAGTGTATGCCAAAGAAATGGAGTGGAATCTGAAAGTGTATTTTCTTCTTCACTGTATTTCATAAAAAAAAAAAAAATTCACTGTATTTCATAGAAGTGGAGGACTATACAAAGAGATTAATACACTTACAATTCTCAAAAATGAGCTTTAAATATATTCGTTTCTCATTTGAAAGTATTATCAAAGTTAACATCTATAATTTTTTAAAAATGATTAAAAACAACTAAATCTTTTTTTTTTTTTTTTTTTACTTTTTTTTTCTTTTTAGGGCCACACCTGCAGGATATGAAAGTTCCTGGGCCAGGGGTCGAATCAGAGCTGCAGCTGCAGGCCTACACCATAGTCACAGAAACACCAAGTCACATCTGCGACCTACACCACAGAAATGCTGGATCCTTAATCCACTGAGCAAGGCCAGGGATCAAACCTGCATCCTCATGGATACTAGTTGGGTTTGTTACTGCTGAGACACAATGGGAACTCCACAACTGAACATTAATTATAAGTGGGAAAATGAGCATAAAAATGGCCTACTTTACAGTAGTAATTGTTAAAATACTAGTTTTCATTTTATACAGAAAATATTAACCTGATAAGAATCTGGAGTATGAAAATTCTTCATGAAGTTATCTACAAAGTAATCATACTGCTTTTTTTTGGTAGACAGTCTATCATAAGCCATAGTTTGCTACTAAGATAAAGAAAACTTCCTGGTCTTATTTAATTCCTTATTGGAAATAATGCAAATGATCAATATTTAAATTTTCAATAACACCCCACATTTTTGCATATGTATGTAACATACTATTCAAATTTGTATATATTCATGAAGTTAAAAAAAAAAACATGAATTTACCTTGGCCATAGTAAAATACTTAGGAAATACATATCAGATGTTTTCACCTTATTTTGTTTACAACTATCTTTAAGTTTAAATACTTTTACAATTAAGTATCTATCAAGATATGTCACAATTGGATATAGAGTGTGAAGGGACTAAATTCGTATTTTAAACTGAAGACAAAAAGATGACATTTTGTCCACCAGGTGGTGCTAAAGTGCAAAGCTAAGGCAATTTACAACTCATAAATAAGACGATCTTAGGACTTTCTGAGGAAATGGGACAAGGTGGAAACCATCTTTCACTGTTACCCATCAATCACACCACTACAAAAATTTCATGGAGAGATAACAAAACAATAACCTTAGTAAAGAAAGAAATGGTAATAAAATTCCGATTTTAAAATTCTATCAACCGAGGAAGCTACTTTCCTTTAAATCAGTTTTGCTCCAGTGAACAAAAACAATTACAAAGAACACAAATCTCATGTAAATTTGCCATATACTTTCCAGCATCTTTAACATTGTTAAGAAAAAGAAATGAAGTATAAGCCATGAGAATGTGTTTTTAACTTGTTATTAGAGACAAAAGTTTTACTAAAATTTCATTTATAATGAAAAATTATAATTTTCCATCAGTAATTTTTAATTGTTTAGTGTCCCCTATATTGTAATTTTTCCTTTTTACTTTAAATCCTTGATGGGCTTAACACTGTAAATGAAGAAATGATCTCTTCAGCCTTGTTAAAAAAAATTGTGAGGCTTTAAATATATGGTTGCAGACAAGCCAAGTGATGACAGTTAAGAAATTGCCATATTTCACAATATAGTACCTTATTTTCTATAATACTTTGGATCCTAAATGTGGAAGTTCTGTCATGTATTTTAGGATCTGTCCATGTACTATACAGAGGCAGTTATGCCAAGCCATGGAAACCATTTTGTGATTTAATATTTTGGGTTTTTTTTTCATCAGTACATAGCAAGACAGTTGAATATGTAATGACTCTATGACAATATGGATATCTTCCTTAAATTAGAGCAGGACATGCCCTCTAATAATATATCATTATAAAAACACAACTTCTTTTGACAACTGACAGTCTCCCATGGTTGGTCAAAGAGAGAAGATAGCTCACAGAGCTTAGGTATCAATGAGGTGACTCCTTTGCTAGGTACAGAGAAATAAAGATTCTTTTCCAATAACTTTAAGCGCTTTGATCTTTCTTACAGACCGTTTTTCTTTCCTCTTCTCTACAGAACTTTAATGGACTATATACATACATCAAATTCTATAATTTTATAATTATATTTTATAATTGATTTAAAATTTTTTAGAGTTGATTTCAAAGCTTATGAATTTCAACTACATAGTGTATTAGCATGATGAAAGCACAACTAGAGCAGGGACGAGACTATATAATTTGTCTTTTTAGGGCTGCATCTGTGGCACATGGAGGTTCCCAGGCTAGGGGTCAAAACAGAGCTATAGCTGCCAGCCTATGCCACAGTCACAGCAATGCAGGACCTGAGCTGCATCTGCAAACTACACTGCAGCTCATGGCAACACTGGATCCTTAACCCACTGAGAGAGGCCATGGATGGAACGCATGTCCTCATGGATACTAGTCAGGTTCTTTCCTGCTGAGCCACAACAGGAACCCCGAGACCCCATATTTTTAAATTTCTGTACCCCAGAGACAATGCTTGGCATTTAATGGGCATCTAATAAGATAATTTCTCATTGGAATATTTGGAGTCCTTTCCACTTTGGTTATCGAGTTAATATCTTTGAAAATCAGGGAGGAGTTGACAACAGTGAAACTTGGAGAATTCTTACTCTACCATGTACTGTAAAGGCTGTCATATACTGTCCTCAGTGTGTAGGGAACATGGATTTGGGCTTGGATGGCACTCTTACTTGCAGAAAAACAAGCATGAAACAAATGTTTTTATAAGAGTTTATAGATGAAATGTCAGGAGAGAAGATTTCTTTCCTCCCTTTCAAAAGAAATTAAGGATTGTTTGTTTTCTCTGATTTACAAATGATACTATGAAATGCCTCTTTCCTTACTTGTGGTAACCACAAAACAGAGAGCTGTTTTAAACAGTATTCGCAAATTCATTGTCTTTTAGTGACAGCTCCATATTCAAAATTAGCCAGGACAAGACTTTCTAGAGCATAGCAGATATAAGAGAAATAAGACCTCTGACAAGAATGAGGGCGGTAGGTAAAAGAGCAGCAGTTACAAACAGAAGCACTGGTCCATAAAGTGAGGGCAGAATGAATGATAATCAGTTAGATGGATTTGGAGCCACAATCAACGATGATTTCAGAAATAATTTTTATATTTGCTATATTCATCAGCTTTCCTCTTGTAAGAGGATAACGATTCCCAGGTTCATCTGATAGTAAGACTAAGGCCTGCACGTGTAAGAGAGCGAATAACTCTCACCCCCAGGGATAAAATGGCTACAAAAACTACTGTAATTTGGTAATGAATTAGCTTCTTGATGTCTCTATCTTTGAGACAAAGTGCCAGCGAGACCCAAAGCACCTGTCATCACAAATAATTGTTTAGACTCTTCATAGAAGGAAGAGATTTTTGTCTTTGAATTGCCAAATCTGAATTAAACTTAGCTTACTAGGATTCCCCTGCAACTTCCTCCCTGTTATATTAGTTTGGTTAAATTATTCATGGTTTTATAGCCTAGAGATTATTGGGCACTATTGCAAATGTAGAGTGCCTATGATGTTCTTCCTCCAAGAGGCTAAATATAAATATAGAAGGACTGTGTGTGTGCGCAAGGGTATGCATTTCTGTACTGTACACATTCTGTCTCTGTGTATATGCATATGTCATAACATATTTTAAACTGAGCTAAATCATCTTCTATATTAAACGTGTTCTAAAAAGATAATGTTAGGAATTACTAATATTATTGCTGCTACTAAAATGTCTTGACAAAAAATAAAACATTAAAGTGTTATATCTCAGAAGCAGTGTGTAATTATTTAAGCAGTTTTAATGAAGAGTTATTAACTAAAGATAAAGAACAACAGAATTAGAAAGGCTACATAGGGGAATTCAGTGGGTATAAGATGAGATAAGTACAGCATAAGAAAAATGTATTGATCAAATAATTCTGAGATACAGAATTCTCAGACAAGTGATCATAAAAATAAGATAATTCTAGTTATGCCTTTAATACAACAGATAATTTAAAGAAGTACTGAAACAGACTCTGGTAAACTTTGAAGTTAGGAAAAGACTTTTTATTTATAATTAAAGTAATAAAATTATAATAACATTGGCCATGTTGGTGAGAATTTCTTTTTCTATATGAAGCAATTCTTAAGGACTATCAAGGTCAGATTAATCATTCTCTTTGCATTGTTGAAAAATAGATATTTGAGTTGAGGTCGCTTAAAAGTCAGAACCTGCTACCACATTTCAAGTGGAAGTACAGCAAATAATATAGAATAATATAGGATCAGAATTCACCCAAGTCTATTTTACATGCTGTCATTTAGCATGGTTAATTATTTTTATTGCACTGATACTTTAATAGCATCATCACCCTTAAAAGCATTTTTTTCCCCACTCTCTAGCTATGTTAGGTGCCACAGAAGGGTTAATCACATAAAATTGTCTGAGAACTTAAGACACAAAAACTAAATTCCAGTTCTACAGAAATTTTAGAGAAATTTATTTGTGCACATAAATTGCTAGGGAGGAAATAGCTAAAAATGAGAGTTAGCCCTAGAAGTTACTTTCATGTTTACTTGACCAATTTTGACAGATAAACATGCTGGTGTTCCTATTTGCTTCATTAATGACTTAAGAGATGTACAACTCAGAGTTCCCATCATGGCGCAGTGGTTAATGAATCTGACTAGGAACCATGAGGTTGTGGGTTCCATCCCTGGCCTTGCTCAGTGGGTTAAGGATCCAGTGTTGCCATGAGCTGTGGTGCAGTTTGCAGACACGGCTTGGATCTAGCATTGCTGTGGCTGTGGCATAGGCTGGCAGCTGTAGCTCCGATTAGACCGCTAGCCTGGGAACCTCCATATGCCATGGGTGCGGCCCTAAAAAAAAAGAAAAAGAAAAAAAGATATGTATAACTCTAATTAAAACATACAGTGCTTCTCAACCTCATCATTACTGACATTTAGGGCTGAATAAATCTTTATTGTGGGGGCTGTCTTATGTACAGGATCCCTGTGTCTGCTCACTGGATGTCAGTAGCACCTTCTCCCCAGTAGGACAACAAGAAAGTCCTCAGACATGACAAAGGTCCCCTTGGAGGCAAAACTGCCACCTCACATCCCACCTAGTTGACAACTTAGACCTTCACTCATTTACTAAAACTGTGGTTTCCAATAAAGGGATCATTGTTGTACAACAGAAACTTCATAATCACTGAATATGAATGAAGGGATGGAGGAAGCAATGGCACATAACATCTGGTTATTATCAAATTTGTTTTCCTCACAGAAACATATTATATTACATTATAATAGGAGGATTGATTTCTGACCTTGAAATATTGGGATCCAATTCAATTCAAGAAATTACAAAAGAAATACTGCTTTAGTGAATCTACTTCATGTAGCATAATCAAACACAGATTATACATACTATATATGCTTTTTAAACTGTACATATTACATGCATTTCATGTAATATGATATAATATCATAGTTCTACTGATAGAGGGTAAAGCTGATGCCTCTAAAGAGTCTTCCAAACCTGATTTTATGATTCAATGGCACAAAGTTATCTTATCTCATAACTCCTTCCATAAATTATTATATTAAACAAGAATTTAAAATTTTTGTCGAGGTTGAATAATACATAACAAGTAAGGTGTGTGTGTGTGTGTGTGTGTGTGTGTGTGCATGCGCACGTGCATCTGTGTGTGATACAAGGGCCTGTGATTACCAAGTAACTTGGCATGTGTGGCAGGTGGGAGGAGACACCTGATGGAACCTAATATTTTGCAAAAGACAGAAAACAGCTATCTTACCCCTTTTTTCTTTTTTCTTTTTTTTTTTTTTAGGGTTGCACCCATAGCATATGGAAGGTCCCAGGATAGGGGTCAAATCAGAGCTGCAGCTGCTGGTCACAGCCACAGCCACACCAGATCCAAGTTGCACCTGTGACTGACACCACAGATCATGGCAACAGTGGATCCTTAACCCACTGAGCAAGGCCAGGGATCGAACCTGCGTTCTCATGGATACTAGTCAGATTCTCTTCTGCTGAGCCACAACAACAGGAAGTCCCCTTTTTTCTTTCTCAATTTCCCTCACAAACTTGGTTACTTGGGGGCCATGCTGGGTCTTTGCTGAATCACTGGTAGGAATATATTTTTTCAAAATTTATTTCCTGTATTGCTTCTCACAAGTATCATATATTATATTATAGGTATAACTGTGTAATGCCTATGTATAAGAAAAATAGTAATACCTCCTTTTTCTTTCTCTCACCAGTTCTTAATGATTCTATAAATGCATTGTATTATATCTTAAATGGTTAGGACACTGCGGGATAACATTTAGATGAAAAAAGACCATCTTACTAAATTATAAAATAATTACTAGTACACAGGAATATGTTTTAATACATTTGTTCTTTACATCACTTACAAGTTTGATATATTATAAAGATCAAAATTTTGTCTTTTTAGTAAAGTATAGGTCAATGTAATAATCCATATTATGTCATAGAAGGTAGATCTACAAAAAATTTAATTTTTAAAATATAGTACTATTATTTACATTACTGTGCAGAAAATTATCTTCTCAATTTACCATATGCCCAGCTGGATAAGGCACAATTCGTCCCAATTGGTTTAGGCTTTATCCCATCTCTGCCTCATTTTTTATCGTTGTTCCTTGGAACAACCTATCTGCTCCAGCTCTAGACATCCTTCAAGGCCTATCTTAAGAATCATCTATTTACATTTTCAATCATGCATCAAGTATTTACTGAACACCTACTACAGGCAAAGTGCTAGATGTTCTTTGTGGGGGAAATATATAAATAAAATAATGAGGTCTACTCCTCAAGGAAGATGATGGAATTTATCTGACCTGCTTATTAGGTAAAGTAAGTGGTGGTATGGCAAAGCAGAGAAAGGAATCCCAGCAATGACCCTGAGGCTATTAAGTCTTCTTGGAGGAAATTTCATTTAATCTGAAAACTGTATAAAGGTTTCTATAAATGGGAAGATGAGAACTTCTTTACCAGTCTGTCATAACTAGGGACCATGTCAAGGTACTGAATGATATTTGGCTTCTCTCTTCTGGCAAACTCCATTTTTTATTAAAGTAATTTCTACAAAGTAGATCTTTGATCTTTATAAGGAACATGTCCTAAGACTGGCAGTTTTCCCAAATTCATAAATGCACATAAAATTTTCCTAATAAAATGTAATAAACTGTTAGATCTTTTCACTTTTCCTTTGCTTTCATCACCAACACTAGCATTTGGATTCCATTTGGGGTCATGTAAGTTATAAGAAAAATTTCATTTAGAAATTATTTTAAAGCAATACAAATGATTTGTGGACACATTTTTATTTTTTGAGAAATGCCTCATGAATTTTAAATCAGCAAATGTAGAGTTTCTACTGTGCCTGTTAGAATTTCTTAACTTGGGATCCATGAATGGACTTTAACAGCAAAGTAGCAGGATATAAGATTAACATTCAGAAATCAGTCATGTTTCTGTATACTAACAATGAATATTAGAAAAGGAATATAAAAATACAATAGCTTTTAAAATTGTACCCCAAAAAATCAAATAACTGGGAATAAACCTGACCAAGGGGGTGAAAGACTTTTATGCTGAGAACTATAAAACATTAATCAAGGAAATTAAAGAGGATGCAAAGACATGGAAAGATATTTCATGCTCCTAGGTTGGAAAAATTAATATTGTAAAAATGGCCATACTACCCAAAGCAACCTACAGATTCAATGCAATCTCCAGCAAATTACCCATGACATTTTTCACAGAACTAGAACAAACAATCCAAACATTTATATGGAACCACAAAAGGCCCAGAACTGCCAAAGCAATCCCAAAGAACAAAAATCAAGCAGGAAGCATCACTCCCAGACTTCAGGCAATATTACAGAGCCATAGTAATCAAGACAGTGTGGTACTGATACCAAAACAGACAGACAGACCAATGGAACCAAATAGAGAACCCAGAAATAAACCCAGACACCTATGGTCAATTAATCTTTGACAAAGGAGGCAAGAATATAAAATGAGAAAAAAACAGTCTTTTCAGTAAGTGGTGCTGGGAAAACTGGACAGCTGCATGTAAATCAATGAAACTGGAACACACCCTCACTCCATGCACAAAAGTAAACTCAAAATGGCTTAAGACTTAAATATAAGACATGACACCATCAAACTCCTAGAACAGAACATAGGCAAAACTTTCTCGGACATCAACCTTACAAATGTGTTCTCAGGTCAATCTCCCAAAGCAACAGAAATAAAAGCAAAAATAAACCAGTGGGACCTAATCAAACTGACAAGCTTTTGCACAGCAAAGGAAACCATATGTGTATGTGTGTGTGTGTGTATATATATATACACACACACACACATATAAGACAACTTACAGAATGGGAGAAAATAGTTTCAAATAAAACAACTGACAAGGGTTTAATCTCTAAAATATACAAACAACTTATACTCAACAGCAAAAGAGCCAACAACCCAATTGAAAAATGGGCAAAAGACCTGAATAGGCATTTCTCCAAAGAAGATGTACAGATGGCCAACAAACACATGAAAAAATGCTCAGCATCACTGATTATTAGAGAAATGCAAATCAAAACTATCATAAAGCCACATCACAGCAGTCAGAGTGGCCATCATTAATAAGTCCATGAATAACAAATGCTGGAGAGGGTGTGGAGAAAAGGGAACCTTCCTGCATTGTTGGTGGGAATGTAAATTGGTATAACCACTATGGAGAACAGTATGGAGGTACCTTAGAAAACCATATATAGACCTACCATATGACCCAGCAATCCCACTCTTGGGCATATATCCAGACAAACTTTCCTTGAAAAAGACACATGCACCTGCATGCTTATTACAGCACTATTCACAATAGCCAAGACATGGAAACAACCTAAATGTCCATTGACAGATGATTGGCTTAAGAAAATGTGGTGTATATATATATATATATACACAATGGAATACTACTCAGCCATAAAACAGAACAAACAAATGCCATTTGCAGCAACATGGATGGAACTAGAGACTCTCATCCTGAGTAAAGTCAGTCAGAAAGAGAAAGACAAATACCATATGATATCACTTATATCCAGAATCTAATATACGGCACAAATGATCCTTTCCACAGAAAAGAAAATCATGGACATGGAGAACAGACTTGTGGTTATAAAGAGGGAAGGGGACGGAGTGGGAGGGACTGGGAATTTGGGGTTAATAGATGCAAACTATTGCCTTTGGAATGGATAAGCAATGGGATCCTGCTGTATAGCACTGGGAACTATGTCTGGTCACTTGTGATGAAGCATGATAATGTGAGAAAAAAGAAAGTATGCATGTATGTGTGACTCGGTCAACTTGCTGTGCAGTAGAAAATTGACATCATACTGTAAATCAGCTATAATGGAAAAAATAAAAATTATAAGAAAGTATATGAAATACCTAAAAGAAAAATTAAAAATTAAAATAAAACCCCTCAAATTATAGTATACTAAAACATCTGTTTTTTAAAGAGAGAGAATTCAAATCTGTCATCAGATTCTCAAAGATTACCTTGAATAAAAAATAAAATGTTTAAGGTTCATTCTAAACTGAATATAAATTCTGGAAGCACAATTTGATGGTATCTATCAAAATTTTAAATGCTAATAACCTTTGATTCAATAATTCTACTTCTGACAATCTATCTTAGAAAAAGTTTTTGCAGAAGTGCACAATTATATGCAAAGATAACACAGCATTATTTTGAATACTCTAAAACTGGAGGAGTCGAAATATTCATTACGACAAAAATATAATCTAGAATGTATATCCAAACAATGCTTTACATAAACCCACTGAGAAGAAATAAGAACCAAAACCAATGTTTTTCCTTTTCTCTCTACATATTTCAGTATTTATAATTTTTATCATTCATTCATTCACTGGTATGCCAAGCACTCCTGTTCTCATGGAGTTTAAATTCTAGACATAAATTTATTCACGTATTTTAAAGTTTAATTTATTTTCATAAAAGGAGGAACTTGTCAGTTTAATTTGTCCACTATGCTGTAACCTATTAGAAGGAAAAGCTTACATTTCACCCATAGTGAATTCACTGCAGTACCATGAAGCTTTATAATATTGGTAAAATAAATCTCCACTGGAGTGTATTGAAGGGAACTCTGTAAGATCATATTCTCATAGCCCTTACTCTTTAGTCTTCATTCAGTACTTCAGAAAACCATATACTATTCTTTGAAATTCTAGGGAATCCAGGAAGGTGGGCATGGGGGTGAGGTACTATGGTGATTAAAAATCAATGTCTTAACATTGTCCCCTGCCAAAAGCTATTTTGGCTTTAAAAAACTTTTTGATGTAATATAACATACATGCAAAACAGTGCACTGTTCTAGATTTGCATTTGAAATGTCACTGAAAGCATCAGAATTTAGAGTTTCTTTGGCATCTCTGCTTACATTCTTTGTTCTGAGAATGAGACTGGGATTTCCACACATTTGTCTCACAGCAGAGCTCTGTGTCACCAAGTCCTCATTCCTCACTAATGAGCTTTTGACTGGGCCATGGGATCTCTATCAACATGTCAAGACACTGGTCCCTTCGTGGGGACAAACGCAAATAAAAATACTTAAGAACATTTTATGCTCTGTGTATGTATGTGTGTTGGGGGGGGAGTGGGAAGGGGGACGACACTGAACCAGAAACTTTAAATTTGTATATGAAAAGAACAATATTCTATATTTTATTTTAAAATCAATTTTCATAGTGGAGATTAATAAGAGAATGTTCAAATATATTTTCCTTTATGTTCTACAGTTTACTCATTTAAATGAAAAATGTTTATGTAATTAATAATTTACATAAGTTGAAGTTCATAAGTTGACTATTTCTACTATCATACTTCTCTCCTTATTATCTAAGACTTGATACTGTCTTTAAGGAGAGTCGGCTCAGACAAACAATATAATGAAACTCAGTAAAATATTATTTCCTTTTGTTTCTTGCCTCTAATTCAATTTCCTGCATTAGTTCTTGCATTTTCTCTACCCAAAGCCTGAGGACTTCATTTGGGAACCAGCTTAACTAAAGATGTAGGTAGAAGGAACCAATATTTGAATACTCCCCAAGTCAAAATAAAGCAAAAGAGAGATGAATACATTTATGCTCCATTGCTCTGAACATTTTCTCAGCATGTAAGTCCAGATTTAACTGTTTGAGAGTATCGATCTATTTAACGGCAAAAAGTTACATTTTCCTGTGATTTTGCCACATAAATTGTATTGAAATTATGAATATGATTTAATTATTTTAGCAAAGACAATAACTGTAGTGTATTTATGAAAACACTATCAACAGGAAAGCAGGCACAGCACTTCACAAAAGACCTTAATTGCATCATCTGAAGTAATGGAAACTTTTGGAATTTAGACTAGAGTCTGTCTTCAGAAAGAGTTCATAGTCATTGTGACATTACTGAATTTATTTTCTGCAAATAATTTAGTGCCATGACAACAAAAAGACCTCTTGATTTGAGATAATCAAAGCTGTCCTTGATAACATTCCCCAACCCCCAAACAACAAATTCCTCATAGCTTTGATAGTCCTCAAAATGCCTTAGAAAAAATATATCACCAAGATTTTTAACCAATAAGGTTATTGTTTTTACAGAGAGCTTCTGTTAATAATAAGCTTGTGCTAATTGTATTGCTTTAGCATTTAAAGTAATATTCAACAGTATTAGAGAATTTTATCTTATGATTGATGTAGTGAATCACTGGGGGTAGCAAATAAATTGTCAGGGCTCCTGAGGGAGCAGAGTAGTAAACTTTCGCTTTTGAATTGGTTGAGTGATTTGGCCAGTGTGCCTGCTTCTGGTACCTTCCCCATTAAGTATTTAACTAGGTACTCACACATGTTTACATAGGTTGAAATAGGTTTCTGTTCTTTTCTTCCCATGAATCCCAATTAGCATTGCCTATGTCTCCTGAGGATATAAATTTGTACAATCAAACATGGTAAGTAATAAAGGCTAAAAAGCTATTTAATAGGTTTTTCCACATATTTGATGCAAATTGCTGGCTGATTTCCAAGACTTAGATTTGTGTAAATTCCATGCTTTTAATTGACAACTCCCTGCAGGGGTTATAATATAAGTTAAGGTCATAGGAAGAAAATGATGGCTTTCTATGGCATTTTCCCTTTTTTGAGAACTAAACTTAGCTTATGATGAAATCTAGTTTTCTAGTTTTGAGGAGGAAAACAGAAACATTTGTCCAAGATAATTTTTTGAAAAGAGATTAAGACCACAGGAAAGATAGAATTTAAAAAATTAAAAGTAAAACAAATAGTTGCAGAGTTTAGGAAATCAACATAATCTGTTATATGAAAATAAAATCATATTCTAGCCTTAAGAAACCTGTGTCTTCTCAAGGACCATGTAAATGTAAAAATGATACCCATGATTATAACCTGTCCAGAGGGAGCCCAAAGGTGTTACTCTGAAATGCATGAACTAAGACAATACTGTCATCTATTAATATTAACAATAACTTTTCATAGATTCTATTTTCCCTGACAGTCATTATTCTTAATTGATGAGTGGGAGGTAAAGTGGGAAAGAGAACAAGATAATTTAGGAAGGCAATGAGTAGAAATGAGAAATATAGGAAGCTGTATTAAAAGGCAGTTTTTATCATTTCTAAGGGTGTCAGAAGGAAGAATACTTTTAAATATCTTATAAAATCTGGACCTGAATTTGCCTCCAGCTTTAAAACTTTCCCCTACTTCTAAAGATTTTTACTTACCTCATAGTCCCAGTGGTCCACTGTAACTTAAAAATGTGCCATATTTATGCTTTGATTTAGGAAATGGTTTAATTTATGGAAGACCAGCCATTATGGACCGAGTGACAAAAAATAAAGATAAAAAAACCAACCATAACAAAAACCCACCAAGAAAGGATAATAAATTCTTATAGCAGAAAAGTGGCTCTTTTGCATTCAGTTGGTTTTCTATACCCATTAGGGTTTGCATCCTATCTCACTTGCCTCAGTTTTACACCTTCATATTCTTATATAAGCATCAGCTAAGTAAACACTTTCTCTTTATTATTCAAGCAAAAAAAGTTTGCTCATATGATTTAATTATTTTAGCAAAAACAACAGCTCTACTGTATTCATCAAAACAGGAAAGCAGGCATAACCCTTCACGAAAGACCTTATAGACTTTCAACTGCTGGGGATGTAACTTATCAAGGACCCCAACTGCTGCCTTCTAACCTAATACCAAGTTTGTTTGGAGGCCACACTTTCAAGGAGCTGAACTCACTCAGGACTGAGCATAGTGGGGATACCAAGGCAGGCAAAGTTCTTGGAGATAAGAGACTCCTAGGACTCACTGCCAAACCTTCCTTAGGCTGCGGGACAGTCTAGGGCATGTCCACTCAACTATCCTTCCCTCTCTCTTTCCCTTTGAAAAGATTTATATTGCCCCTGACACTTCTCCTAGGCCACTAGCTCCTTCCTTAATTTTTTTACTCACATAAGTATTCCGCCTAATACAATTCTTACGTTAACCCATTTTGACATCTGCTTCTGTGAAGATCCTGACACAGGACTGAAATTAGAATATAAACTTTGTTGACTCTCCAGGATTAGTACACTGTAGGATTCCAGAAAATTTAGATTGCAAGAGGGATGTAGTGAAATAAACCCCTATACTTTGATTTAGTAAAGGGTTAACCAAATTAAAAGTACAAAATACACTAGAGCAATAATAGTAATAATAATGGATATTTTATAGTGCTTTATAGTTTGCAATATTCTTTTATGTACATTGTACATTTTTTTGCATTTGCGTCTCACAAAAGCCCTGTATAATGAGCAAATAAATGCGAGCCCTATATGCTGTGATATTATGATGCTTTGTTTGATAGAATATTGTTCATCCCACAAAACCAAGAGACCAAATCAACATCACCAAGCCAGTACACAGTAGAGCCAGAGCTCAAAATTAGTTATCAACTGAAGTCCAATTCTCATCACTATTCAATTTCATTCTTATTTCATTTTAAATTGTGGTTAGGCTAGGAATATTGTTTGAAAACTATTAAAATGTTTTCTGTATTTAGTATTAAATAAAATGTTTATATTTAATATAAACACATAGATTGGAAGTACTAGAAAGAAAATAAACCAGAGTTCCTGTCGTGGCTCAGTGGAAACAAATCTGACTAGCCATGAGGTTTCGGGTTCGAGCCCTGGCCTCACTCAGTGGGGTAAGGATCCAGTGTTGCTGTGGGTCACAGACACGGCTCGGATCTGGTGTTGCTGTGGCTCTAGCATAGGCCGGCAGCTACAGCTCCAATTAGACCTCTAGCCTGGGAACCTCCACATGCTGTGGGTGCTCCCCTAAAAGGACAAAAGACCAAAAAGAAAAAAAAAAAAGAAAAAAAAAGAAGAAAAGAAACCAATATATTTGATCACCTCTTTCTCAATGGGATTTTATGTAGCAGCTGAGCATTTGTTGTTGGAAAATACATTAGGTCCTGCTCATGACAGCTCATCTGATTCTCAAACAAAATAGGAAACTGCAAATAACTGAGGAGCTAGGCACCTTTTAGAATGAACCTGAGGCATAATAAAGCCCTTTAATGTAGTCAAGACATACAGTTGACAGGCAGAGTAGCATTTTATCTATGCATTTCAAATACCTAGCACAGTACAGATAATGGAGTAGATTACAGAGAAAAATTTATTGGGTGAATAAAATGAAGGTTAGGATTCGAATCAAGTCTTTCTAACTTTAAAACCTGTGGCTTTCGTCTCCATCGAAAATACTTTTCTAAATTACAACTTTTAAGTGAGTTGAAAATTTAAGTTCACAAAAAACCTGAATGTGAAGGTTTGTAGTAGCTTTATTTAGAATAGTCAAAATATGGAAGCAACCAAGATATCCTTCAGTAGGTAAATGGATAAACCAACTCTGATACAACCATACAATGGAATATTATTCGTCAATGAAAGGAAATGAGCTATCAAGCCATGAAAACACAAAGGAAACTTAAATGTACATTGCTAAGTGAATGAAGCCAATCTTATTGGTCTTCTATATCAATCTGTATGACTCCAAATATAGGACATTATAGAAAAGGCAAAACTATGGAGACAGTGAAAAATCAGGGGTTGCCAAGAGTCTGATGGGAGGCAGAGTGGAATGGATAGGCAGAGCAAGAGAATTTTGAGGGCAGTGAAATTATTCTGATACTATAATAGTGGATACAAATCATTAGATGTTTGTCCAAACCTACAAAATATACACCACAAAGAAGAAAACCTATGTCAATTACAGACTTTAGTTAATAATAATAATGTAGCAACACTGACTCCTTAACTATAACAAAGGTACAACACTAATGCATGAGGTTAATAATAGAGAAATGGGGAGTGTTGAAGGACTCTATATGGTAACGCTCTACTTTCCATTCAATTTCCTTGTAAACTTAAAACAGATTAAAAAATACTCTATTAATTAAAAAATCAATGCACACAGTTTCTTCAGCCTATGGAGTACATTCTATATTCAGACAATCTCATCTAAATTCCCTTGGTTAAGGCAGAGGGAGGGACTTAAGAATATTCAAGGGTAAAGCTTTGGCTCCACCAGCAAAGGTGATCTCTGTCTAGAAAGCTGAGTCCCCAGGCAGATCTCTGCAGGAGCACAATACCAAGACCTCTGCTGAACAGTGTCCTGGGTGGCCGTGCTGCAGCCCAGCAAGAGCTGTTTTACGATTATGTTTTGTTCATATTCCAAATCCCACTGAGGTGTGCTAATACATTTGGTTCATCTTTCCATTTAAAAGAGACATTGTCTTTGATAATTTGTTCATGGTTACTGCTCAGGAAGATAATGACACTCAAAATTCCCCTAAACTGCATATTATAATATTACCTCTTTGGCTCTGCTATTTTTAACCACTTTTAAAGACAATAATGTCATTAAGGTTAAAAAAAGTTCACTGTTCCTGCACATTAAAGGAATACCAGGTTACAGAGATGAGCTGTAAGTGTGTCAGCAAGGCTTTAGATTGGATCATGTTTTCTGTTTATAAATCTCATTTGAGTTCTATAACTGAAGATATTCCTAAACCATCTCCCTAGGAAGAAATTATAGAAAACAAGCAAGCCAAATAGAAAAGACTGAAATGCTTAGACTGTGTCACTGTCTGGAAATCCAAAGGCAATTTTCAGGTTAGTCCCTCCTAAGAGTTTTACCAAAACAAGCTATAAGCATACATTCTTTAGCCACAATTCTACTTCTTTGTGTATATAGAACAGATGATAAAGGTGTCCCTGGTATCAACTTTAAGATGTTTTCTTTTTATCATTTTTGAATTGCTAGCAGCCTTACCATAAAGATAAGATTACTGGTGCAAGTTCAACCTCTCTAAGTATATGTTAAATACCTTCTAGATAATGAGTATGATCTTAGAGTTTTCTATTCAGAAATCTATTGATTCTTGCCTCTAATTTTAAAAACTGGAAGCTATTCTACAAAGGATTTTTTTCAACCCAACATCTTACCTAATAAGAGGTAAACACAAGGTAAACAAGATCAAATGAAATAACTAATATACATGTACCTCAGAAAGATAAATATGGAAGTATGCTATTCAACCTAAAACCTTTATAGCTAAAAGATAACTTAGGATGATGTACATAGGAAAGCCAGTGCAATCTACTGAAAATGGAAAATTTGTATGTGCCCAAAGGATAGTCTATAGTAAATATCAGTTAAAAATTTATCGCATATCATTGATATATGCTAACCATCCAGAGCCACAGGGTGCTATAAAAAAGTATGTTTTTTATTATTGACTTCTGCCATAATTTATTTTTTCTAAGATTTTTTTCTCTAAACTTTTGAAAATAAAATTTCCCTTAATCAAAAATATTTTATTTCATATTAATTTAAATACATTGTACCATAAAGCAATCTGTTGGCTACAATATGTCAGATGCTACATGCCTGCTCTCATACAAACAAAAATAGGTTGCTATTCCAAGGAGATTAAAATCTAGAAAAGGCAAGAGACACAAAACTAGCACATTGCATAGAAGTTAAGGCACAGTCTCTGGACTCACACTGCATGGATATGATTCCAGCTCTGCTACTAATAAGGTCAGAAACTTCCGAAGTTACTTGACTTGTATGTGCTCGTGTTTCCAAACCACTAAATGGAAGAGAATCATAGTATCAAGCGCAAGGGTTATTATGATTATTAAATTAATTAATTTGTGTAAGCTGCTTAAAAGAGTGCTTTTCATAGAATATGTGCTCAATAAATGTTAGCTATTATGGCCATTAATCATTAGTAAAATACAAATCAAAACCTGGCTATTACTAAAAAATCAAAAGGTAGGTATTGGCAAGGATGTGGAGAAAAGCGAATCCTTGAACACCGTTGGAAGGAATGTAAATTGGTACCGCCATTATGGTACAATACAGATAAAAACAGAACTACCATATGACCAAGCAATCCCACTTGGAAACAAAATCACTATATCTAAGTGATATTGCACTCTCATGGGCCTTGCAGTGTTATTCACATAGTCAAGATATGCAAACAACTTAAATGTCTGTCAATAAAGAAAATATGACATACGCACAAACATGCAAACATAAAGGTATGTTATTCAGGCTTAAAAAAAAGGAAAGAAGGAAATCCTGCCATATATGACAAGACGGATGAACCTAGACATTACACTGACTGAAATAAGTCAGACACAGAAAGACACATACCGCATAACCTCACTTATATGTGAAATATATTTTTTAAAAAGGCCAACTCGTAGAAACAGAGAAACAGAATGGTAGTTGCTAGAGTTTGGGGAAAAGGCAAAATGGGGAGATACTAGTCAAAGGGTACAGACTTTCAGTTTTAAGATGACAAAGTTCTGGAGACCTTTACTGGTGATTATAATTAATAATAATGTATTATATCCTGAAATTTGCTCAGGGAGTAGATCTCAAGGCTCTCCCTCCCAGCCACCATGGCACCCACATAAAGGGAAACTATGTGAGGTGATAGATGTGCTTATTAGCTTGAATGTGGTAATCACTTCACAATACATATGTATATCAAAACATCACATTGCATATCTTAAATATACACAATTTTTATCTGTCAATAATATCTCAATAAAGCTCAAAAATGTTTTTTATTTAGTGGAATTAAAGTGATTATATGCCAAATGTTGCAGGAGCAGAAGAGAGACCAGTGATAGACAGGAGAACACTCTACCCTAAAAGGACATTCGTATTGACCTTCGCAGACAAGGATTTCTTCAAGTGAAGAAAAACAACAACAACAACAATAAAAGGGGCTTTTGGCATATTTTAAGGATGGCAGAGGTCAGATTTTTGCTGTTGAGAGTTATCTTGAGCATGGAGGATGATCAGCTGGAGAAGGGACAAGGGGAAGGTAACCTTGTTAGAAAGTCGAAATGTTTAGAAGGTCATGTAATCGTAGCAAATGAAATAGGGCGGGGAATGAAGGGAAAGCAGGATGAAAAGGAGCCATTTCCAAAGTGGAAGCTACATGAGCTTCAGTAAGTGTGATGCATCCTGCAATTACAAAGTTCACATTTCACAATCTAGCTGAGTACACTGCTCATGTGAAGAACAGCTAATACTTGGTCTTTGTAGAAGCACATCATACACTATGTGTGAAATCACACACTCACTGGGCAATAGGAAAGCTGTCTTTTTGTGTTAGCTCTTTGGAAAAGGCTTGAGACTAAATAAGCAGAACAGTCCAAAGCAAATATTAACTCTGGTGGCGTTAGGTGCCTGGATTTCGAAACACAAATTGTTAATGTTACGTGCATTTTGGTTTTAACACATTCAAGCCCTTTTCAGTAAATGCTACAAAATACAGAAAGAGAAAAGCCCAAAGTGCTGGAATGTAGATAGTCTTGAAATCTTGCTGCCTTTTTTTTTTTTTTTTTTTTAATGGCTTTGTGTTTACCAATTAGAGCTTTGATGAATAAAGCACAAAAATGAAATGTAAAAGAGTCCTACAATATTGTACTTTTTAGTCACCGTTAATTTTTCTCTTTTAGAGCAGTTTCTGAATTCATATGGGACTCCAGAAGTGTTTCTGCAAGCACTGATGAGTGGATCAAGGACCTCATGCCAAGCTCTGATATTAAGCACAAAGCCATTGTGCTGTTATTGTTTAAACATTCCAACTCAAGTGATACTGTGACCAAAGAGGATTGCCAAAGACCTTTCTGGCTAACTTCAGTTAAGAGTAAATTTAAGTTTTAACCTGATGCACAATGTCCCTCCCATAAAGGGAGAGGGTGGAAAATATTACTTATATATCTTTCGAATACCTCTTTCAGAAGGCCCTGGCAGCTGGAGATAGCAGCCTCTGGAGCTCTTGTCTTTACTTCCCTGATGTACAAAAAGGGTAATTGAGCAATTTGTGCTCTGGTCTGCTGGGAAGTCAGTCCATCTGACTCAGCTGCACCTGCATGGTGAGTGGCCTTTCTCCTATTCACCATTGAGGTGCTTTTGTGTGCTTGCCTTAAATGACCTGACTTTAGAAAATGATTTCCAAAATTATGACCTCAAGCCCCCAGGATCAAGGATTGCCCTGTCCACTCAGTTCGTCATTCTTAAAATGTCTGCCATTGAATGTTATGTAGTATATGATGATATATCTTTATTAAAATTTAATTATAATTTAATGATTAATTAAATATATTTTAATTGAATTAAAAATTCAATATAGTTTATTCTATTAAAATTTATTATAACTAATGGCTGAAAGAACATTGGTGTAGGAACCTGAGTTCTTGTCTCATATTTACCTTGAAATCATTGAGAACTTGCTTTCCTGGGCCTCCATTTATTTAGTATAACATAAAGTAAGGCTTAAATATTCTAGGATTAACATTTCCCAATATAAGAAAAGCATACTGTCAATTTTCAGCTGAGATTTGAAGCCATATTACTTTTGGGTCTAGACTGGCAAAACATTAAAAAAAGAGAATATGTCAGATTTCTTATTTTCACTTTATAATTTAGTTTGTTATTGGTGTTTCCAATGAATATTTTAGTAATGACACTGAACAAATTTTGGTTTTGGTTGCTAATTCAGTATCAATGGTTTTGGATGTAACGTGAGTTTGGTTCCCACTATCGCTTAAGAATTATTAAAGTTTTTACCACATTGCCTCAGCATATAATATTTTTTGAGTAGTGGCAGGTACTGTGTTTTATATTTCTCCAATAGTACCATCATAGTAACATAGAGTGTTACAGAAAATTCTGAACCAAACAGAATAATTTTGTTTAAGTATGGAACACAATGAATTAATATTATTTTATCTTAATTTACTTACATTATGGATAATAAAAAAATTAACTGCATTTCAAAATTAGAGTAATATATATATTCAGGATATATTTTATATATTCTGGATTATTCAGATATAATTTTCTAGGTAACTGAAATCTAACCCTTTATGTACCATATATAGATTTTCCAGGTTTTCTTTTAAAGGGAAAACATTTGTACCACATTACTCTGTCCTGATTTCAAATCAAATTATACGATAATACCTAATATTTAGAGAGTGCTTAAAAATGTGCTTTCCAAGAACATCATTTGTTCAACCAAATATCATTCAGAATATAAATAAACTTTCTTGTGATAGTTCAATTATTTCCATAAAAATACACTGTGCTTTGATACAGAGAGGATTCTGGGAACCACCGAAGCGATGTTACCTATTTGCCTCCAGTACCATAAACAGCCACTACCCCAACAGGATTTTGACATCACTATGTTTGTCTAAAACAATTTATCCATTTCTCACTATTCTTGTCAGTTGTCACTCTCGCTAATAATAACAGCTCACATTTGCACAGTACTTCAGAACCTACAAAGCACTTCCCCATACATTGCTCCATTTTGTGACTGATTTTGCGGTCCCTTTCCAAAGGGACCGCAAAAGCCACCAAAGTGCCAAGCCTTTTTTTAAGTTTAAGATAATCAAACTTAAAAAAGGATTCTGTTTAAAGTGTAAACAGTCTCTGAGTGAGGGACCCCGAGAGTTTTCTTAAGAATAAAGTTTAGATCATGGACACCAGCATTTACTTTGGCTGCTTAGAACCTATGTGTTTCCCACAGATTCCTGGCTGGGCTTTGAGTGGTTGAGGCTGGCAGATAAGAAACCTCTGGCTCTATCAACTGTTTCTGTTTTTGCACTTTTATCAGGAATTGTCTAGTGATTTAGAGATGTTGTTAGAATGAGAAATAACCTTGGAGATTATTCACTGAAGGTTACTCATCATATAACCAAAGAGGCTGAAAATCAGAGAATTTTTAGTGCTAAAGTCAGAAACTACCTTCTGACTCTCAGCCTTGTTCTCTCTCTTAGCAACCACACCATCCATTTGTCCTAAGTCACATTAGTATTTAAGATACCCAATTTTGGGGAGTTTGGTACAAATGATAGGATGAAGATAATATATTTTCAAGTTTATTTACTATGACATGCAGTGAAGCAAGTAATAGAAATGTTGCCTTTCCTACTATTAAACTGTAAATTTTTTATCAGTGTTTTCTCCATAGTTTCAAAAGTTGCAGAGAAAACATTTTAAAAGAGACACTGATTCTTTAAAAATTCTGTCTGACTACCCACCACAAACAAAACCTGCATCTTGAAAATACAAAATCCTAAAAGAAAAGGAAAAGAAAAAAAAAAGGAGGGAGAAAGGAAAAGAAGAAAGAAGGGAAGGAGGGAGAGAGGAAGGGAGGAAGGATGAAAGGAGAAAGAGAGCTAGCAGAAAAGTAAGACATTCTTTGTATATAAATACTCAGGAAGCATAGCAACTTGCATGTTTCAATAATTTTCTCCCATCCTAATATAAATTATAATTAGCTTGCAGTTAAGTCAACATAAGTATTTCAAGTGCAGCTTTCTGGCAGCAAGGCAAGGGTGGCTAAAGCAGTCACTTGTATTCTAAGTTATGGTGTGACTAAAACAATTTATTACTATTCCCCCCAAATTCTTCACTTTCAACTAACCAGCACAATACCAAATGCTTTGGTATTAATTTGAGTGAGTGATGGCTTGACTGGATATTTAATTCTTTTTAGGTGTTTACAATCCAGTTCATTCTCATTTTTGTCAAATGACCACACTAGAATAGATGAAAAAAAGAGCAAGGACTTCTAAGATTATAGTATTTCATTTTAATAAAAAATATAAATAATGAGATAAAAGTAGTCTCTATATCTCACTGTAGAAAAGCCAGATTTTCAACTCTTTATCACCTAACAACTTTGCACCACGTTATATACTACGTTTATACAACAATAACAAAGTGAAGTACTCCTTCTCCCTTGGCCAGGAGGAATTGGCTTGAACATTTTCAAATTTTATATTTATGACATATTTATGATGATTCACATATTTAGCTTTGGGAGCAGAATTCTGGAGAAGAAATTCTACTATCAGTTAATGGAAACTGTGCTGGTAAATCAAATACAGCATCCAAGATATAAACTAGAGGAATTTAACCAATCAATATGTGTCCTAAACAAAACCTATAATGAGGACTCTGAATAGACTATGCAAGTAAAGCCAATCCACAGTACACTGACTTTCTGCAAAAAAAGGTGCCTAAAAAGAAATAGTTGTTATGTAGTTTGAAATAAGAAAAGATAGGTGCTATTACCTTAATTTAGAGAGTCCGCATTCATCAGTACAGCATTTCTAAAATCCCAGTTTTAAAAGGGAACTCTGTTGGGGATCCCTAGAGTTAAGTGGAAATGGAGCAGTGAAGAAAATTGCCATATTTGAACTGAGATTACTTGGGCAAGCTGTTCCGTTTAGAAATTACGTCAGCTTTCCATCAGAGGATCATGGGGATATGCTTTTGGTTCTGCTTGCCATCCCTGCCAAGGTTTCCCTACGTAATTGTGTGTATTTACATGTGATAGGCCGATTACATCAAACAATCACCTCTCCACCCCCAGCAGATTTTAACCAATGAACAGAAATTCATTGGTATGTACAAGGAGGGACATGAAGTAGTTTATAGAACACATCCTAGAGGCAAAAAATATATTTTTTCTCTAGAAGGATAGGATTAAAGGTCTTTTCTATGCACGGCTGGAAATCAAAAGCATGCTAACATCATGTGAATTTTTTTGGTTAGGAATTTGGGAAAGAATTAATAAAACATACCTTAACACTAGGCGTATTGACCAAACTGACAATATCTTAGTATGAAGAAAAACCGCATAAAGTCTACACTCTTTTTAGCTATAATTTAACATTCTAGTCTGATCTTTTATCTTAACTGGTTCACTTATCAATTTGGGGGTTCTTCTTACCTAAGGTCATTTACTCTTAAAAGGTATAAAATACAGGCATGTTTTAAATTATATTCTAGCTCTTACATATTGAAGATATGAGATCATCACTCTACTTGATTTGAAAATTCTACTTTGCTTTGCTTGGATTTTTACAGTGAGTTAAACATCATTTCTATTCAGCTGGTGCCTTTTTACCACTTTCATGAGCTCAGAAATAATTCTGTGACATTATACTATTGTAACTTATCGCCATTCATTTGCTTTAAAAAAGGTGAGATAAGTCATGTCCTTTCTATTGCTAAACACATACATCATTTTGAATATACATCAATATAATTAAGGAAATTCTGAAAAACATTAATAAAATGTATTAAAGAAACTGTTTCACTCTATTTGAAACCAGTTTATGATGGAACACATCTTCACCAAAGGAACAAAGATACTATCTCATGTCACACTGACCAGATAATACAGATAAATGCACATTATCCTAATAAACAGATAATTAAAGCTCCCCCCCCCGCACCATGGCAGGTTGACAAACATACATGGTGGTAACACGTTTATCAAACTTGAGAAAAACAGCATCACGATTCATCTTCTCTACTTAGTAAGTATGGAGACCTAAGTCCTGAATTTCTTTTTTCTATCATTTTTATATATATATATATATATTTTTCTACTGTACAGCATGGTGACCCAGTTACATGTACATGTATATATTCTTTTTTCTCACATTACATGTTCCATCATAATTGACTAGACAAGAGTTCCCAGTGCTACACAGCAGGATCCCATTGCTTAGCACAGTATTCGCATATTTTATATTTAGAAAACGTCTCAGGAGTTCCCATCGTGTTGCAGAGGAAACAAATCTGACTAGGAATTATAAGGTTGCGGGTTTGATCCCTGGCCTCGCTCAGTGGGTTAAGGATCCGGCGTTGCAGTGAGCTGTGGTGTAGGTCGCGGACACTGCTTGAATATGGCATTGCTGTGGCTGTGGTGTGGGCTGGCAGCTGTAGCTCTGATTTAACCCCTAGCCCGGGAACCTTCATATGCCGTGGGTGCATGCAGCCCTAAAAAAAAAGCAAATAAAAAAAAGGAAAAAAAATAAAAGAAAACTTCTCAGTAATGCAGATATTTCACATTTAGTTTATCTGACCAGAAAGTACTGAATAGTAAGGCAGAATATTATAGAGCATGGGGAATAAGCCCAGAGGTTTGCTACTCAAATATTCTGGTTTGAACCCTAACATCATGATTTTCTAGCTGTACAATTTTGAATATATTTTTAATTTCTATGCCTGTCTACTTCACAAACTGTAAAAAGGGAATAATTGTACCTATCTTTCAGCATTAAGTAAATAATTAATGTAAGACATCATCAATCACTCTGAGATACGGTAGAGCCTTCACAAAAAGGATAGCCCAATTTTCACTTTCAAACAATAAAAGCCAAGGAGACTCTGTTTGGCAACATATGAGTTTAGTGACCACATCTTCCAAATGAAAAACTGAGACACAGTCTGCCAAGTCTGAATGCATTTATGATGACAGCAGGACAGAATATTTGAAACTGAAAATGTCACTGCTAAGCCTTGATGGGTGTTTATCATGCTATGAGGAATGTAGCCATCAGGAGAACATCCAAGCACATTCATTTTTAAAGGAATTGTATTTAACAACCTTTGGTGTTTTCATTTTAAAAAAAGAAAGGGGACTAACTAGAGCAAAACACATACCCAAAAAGTCATTTTCTTGAAAAAAATCCCTGCATTATACTTTTCACATTATTATAAATTGTGGTGATGATCAATTCTGATAAACTATATATAGATTCAAACATAAAGACAAAGAGATCTTAAAGGAAGTTCCTTATCATTTAGAAGGGCGGGTGAATGCTTTTCTTCCTTCTCTTCCTCCTCTTTCTATTTAATACCTTGAGAGAAATCATTTCTTATCTTCAATACATTCTGTGACCTTGTAAGAGTCCCCCTTTCTTAGTGAGGATGATTTGTTGTTGTTTAAAGACAATAAATTTAGGGTTTAGGCTTAGGGGGAAGTACACTTTATTTGAATTATTTTCCTTAAAGGATACCATAAAATTTTCTTCTCTTTATTGATTCAATTCAAAAATAGAGTAGAAGACTTTTTTCTTTAGTTACTAAGAAGAGTTAGAAAGAGCTAACAGTGTGAAAGAGGAGATGGAAAAAGCCCATTCCATTCATTTCATATTTGAGTGCTAATCTGTACTGCACTTAATTGTTTCTTCTTTTCCCTTCCTTATGCTTCTGCCATACACACACACACACACACACACACACACACACACACACACACACACACACACTTTCTTAAAAATTGGACAAGCAGACTATCTAACCTCACTGAGCAGAGTGAAAAGTAATCTCTTCAGAAACAACCTCTTCTACTAGTAATAAATTACCCTACAACTTTACCCAAAGATAGCCTTATCTCCCTCAATCTCTCTGTCCTGTTAATGTGTTTAACACCAGATATGTCAAAAGACTTTGCAGAGAATAAGGAAGATGAGGAAGCATGTAGAATGATATCTGGAAAGTCTAACAAAACTGAAGACAATGAGGAATCTATAAAACACATATTTACACTTCAGTGACTGAGGAGGAAAGCAAGCTTTTAAAAAAACTCTGGATGATAGTGTTTTTTAAAAAAATTTTTATTGAAGTATAGTCGATTTACAACGTTCTGTTGGTTTCAGGTATACAGTATACAGATTCAGCTGATTATAGTGTTTAAAATATTCACTTTCTATCTCCTTTCCCACCATCCTTATCCCATATTTCCCCCTTTCCTTGCACACACAAAATGAGAAGCAAAGCTCTTTATAAATTCGTGGAACAGAACATACTTTCTTTTAAAGGCTATCAAAATCAATCTAATTTCAATGATATTAAGACAATAATATGAAATGCCATTATGTAATGAAGATATTATGCCTCTATCTAAACTAAAAACATTGGCTAAGAAATCATTTCCCTGATTTGCAAAATCTAGATATATTCTATATGACAAATATTATTTAATATTAAAAACTGCAATGCATTGTACTTTGTTGTCATGATGTGCAAGGCTTCACATGTAGAAAAACTTTTCTGATCATATTTAAATTTTCATAGGTCCCGTAAGTTTTTGTGATAGAGAACATAATTGGGTAATTTCAAAAGCCACATATTTTTAAAAATAATCTTGGCATTTATAATAAGCATTTTAAACTTACCACAAATGGAAGTATTCAGGCTTTGACAATAGCCAATTGTTGAAATTTAAGAAAAAGCAAGAGAGAGAAAGCAGAGTAGTTTAGTTCTCATTTGGAAAAAGCTTATCTGCATTGTTTATACAACATACTCCATAAATCTATGATTTTCAATGCCCTTAACATTTCCTTTATCTTTAGGTAAAACCATCAACCCATTCTCAACTGATCATTTATTTGCAGTTAAAGATAATCAATTGCAATTTGATCTTTGCTAATTTTAGACATAAAATGATTCTAAGCTCTTCCTAGGTAAAATATATCCCACTCTGCTTACATGTTTTGAGTAGAACCTCAGGGTCTTCTATAAAACAAATTATTATTCACATTGCTTTTTTTCTTTTTTGCAAGTTTGGCATCTCACTCTTCCATTGTCTGAGTCTGAGTCTTTTTTTTTTTTTTTTCTTTTGAACCACGGCTCTAACATTCAGATTCTCTGTCTATACCCATCATCATGTTTTTCTTTTCCTTTGTAGAACAAGTTTCATACTCCCTCTCTTCACACCAAAATATCCTTCTTTTACTGCAGTTCATATCAAAGAGATTCTTCATACAGAAAATCTGAGATGCTACAAGCCCCTGAGTGGCCTCAAGTGCCTACAGCACCAAAGAAGAAGAAACCAAAGAGCTAAGTTACTTTCTGGTTCTCCAGCTTTCTAATGTGGAATGCGTTGTCAGGTGCACTGCCAAAGAGACTGCATAACTCTCAGGAATTGGAGCTCATCACCTCCAATGTCACTCAGACATGGAAGAAGTGGTGTTATTTTGGTGAAGAGGATATAAAATGTTCAAAGCTCTCAGGCAAAAAAAATCTCTCCCAACCTAAACAAGTAAGGAGGGAGTTAGGAGAGCTTTTGAAAGAAGGGGGAAAGAAGCATTAATGGATCAAAGAGAAGAGAGGCATCTGAGAGTAGCAATAAGAATAAGAGAATAAGAGAGATGATAAATAGATGCGGATGGGCATCTTAAAAGTAAAGAGAAAGCATTGCTGCCTGGCAACTTGGCATTGGATTATTTTTTTTTAAAGAGAGACCAAACCTTTTTGTTTCTCAGATAAATGAGTTCAACTGCTTAGGATGAAAAAAGGAATAAGGAATAAGAAATGAAGAAAGGAAAGAATGAAGGAAGGAAGGAAGGAAAGAAGAAAACACAATCATCAAGTAAAAGATCCTTTTCTACATTCCAGAATATGTTAGTCATGTTATGCTTTATTCTTCTCTTATAAAGTATTAACAAAATCATTCTGATTATAAGAAAAGTGAGGTTGATGATTTTAGAAAGAGAAATAAAACTATTTTTACATAGTGAATACAGTAATTTTTTCCTAAAGGACCCCAAATCCTCACAGAGATATCCTCATTGACACTCCTTTCCAGTAGGGAAAGAAGAAAAATTGGTGTCTTTTATAGTAAGAGAAATGAAACAGGAAACTCTTATTTGGTTTTGATATATAAGGGATTTTAAACACATCATCTTTATTTGGACAAACCGTCCTGGGACCAAACCCTGGCTTCATCATTTATAAACTTTAAGCATGAGAATTTATTCAAACATCCTAAACCTCAGTTCCTCATGTATAAACTGGGAATAATGATAGTCTTTATTTTTTAGGGTTGTTGTGAGGCTGAAATGAGTTAATTTAAATTAGTGTAGCAGAGAACCTGTTACATCCAAAGTTGTTATTACTGCTGTAACAAATTGTCATAAACACAGCAGCTAAAAAATAATAATTTATTATCCTACAGTTCCTGGAGGTCAGAAGTCTGACCTGAGTCTCATTAGGCTAAAAGCAAGGTGTCAGCAAGGTTATGTTCCTTTCTGGAGGCTCTGTGGGAGAATCCACTTTCTTGCCTCTGTTGCCTTCTAGAAGCTGTGTGCTGTACATTCCTTGTGTTCCATCCCCATTCCTCCATCTTCAAAGCCAGCAATGCTGCATGTTTTTCTCAGTCTGCAGCAAAAACTTTTTGCTTTTAAGAATTCATATAATTAAGGTTGGGACACCTGGACAATCCAGGATAATCTCCTCAACTCAATGTTCTTAACATTAATCACATCAGCAATGTCCCTTTCACCATGTAAAGAAACACATCCATGGGTTCTAGGGAAGAGAAGGTGGACATCTTTGGTTGGGGTCAGATCATTATCCCACTTATTAAGGCCTGGAACCTCAGATTGCAATCCATAAATGTGATTATTATTTTTATCATCATCATTAGTATTTTATTGGCATAGCATAGTCCCTCATGGCCATGGATTCTCATAACTTAGGTATTATTAGAGACCCTGACCTCCAACACACATTGTCACCACCCATTTCTCAGTTGAAGAATTAGAGACCAAGAGATAGGAAAAGATTTACCCAAGATGATGCAGCCAGTTGATGCTGATTTTCTACAATTCATAGTTCTGGACTCAACACAGTGCTTCCCCCATATAACACTGCTGAGAGCAGTAATGTAAAAGGCATGCCTAGCATTTATTCCTAATCTGAATTTTATTTGCACAGAATCTCAAAAATGGCAAGCTAATTACTTAATTTGCATAACCACGAACATAAATCAAAACAATAATTGTTCTACTTTTCATAGAAATGCTCTTAAGACATATTAGGGAGGATGCTTGTAATTCTTAAACTTCACTGAAGTCAGTTTAGAATTTAGATTGGGAAAAAGTGATTTTTTAGAGCACATTTGTTTCTGTTTCTATGCCTCTCCTTTCCCTTCCTTATTTGCTCTTGTATTTTTCTTCCCTTTTTCTACTCCCAAAATTTCTGAATGAATATGTTGTTTGTTCAGTAGGAAAAATTAACACCTAAAGAAGACAACTTATTTCATCCCTAATTTATGAGAGCATCATATCACTAGCCTATTATTCCATTTTTCTTCTAAGAGTTTCCATGTTTATTCAAATAGGCTACCCACTGGAATTGTTTGAAATATTCTGGGTTACAGTTTGAAAATATCTACCCATATACCCTCTAGAGGGAAACAGGCATAGACTAATGCTATAATACAAATTTAACATTAACCAATGGTTTTATTTTGGTTAGATAAACACTTTATACAGACAAATCTAGGCAAAATTCAGTTTCTATTGTCTAATACGTTTAAGTCAAATTATGATAAGGTGCTATCATCTCTTAATCCCTTGACCATCACTTTTTAGTTGTTCCTCTCAGGCAAACTTTTCAAATTTCCAGACAGCTGATGCATAGCAGTATTAAACTTACTTGAATAGTGAGAAACACTGATAGAAATGTTCTATCAGTAGCAAAAAAAAAAAAAAAAAACACATTTCTAATCATTACTCCTTTTTATAAATTCTTTGTTTTCTTTCTTGCTTTTTTTTTTTTTTTTTTTTTTCCTTTTATGCACCTATGACATATGGAAGTTCCCAAGCTAGGGGTCTAATTGGAGCTGCAGATGCCGGCCTAAGCCCCAGCTGGAAACGCCAGATCTGAGCTGCATTTGCAACCTACACTGCATTCTGAGACAATGCCAGATCCTTAACCCACTGAGTGCGGCCAGGGACTGAAACTGTATCCTCATGGACTGCTGTCAGGTTCTTAACCCACTGAGCCACAATGAGAACTCCTGTATTCTTTTTTTCTTTAGGACACTATGGGAAGAGGTTAGCATTCATTAACAGAATAACTGGTATTATCTAGCCAAAAGCTTATCCAAAATAAATTCAGCTATTTGAAATATCCAGGTGATAGAATTTCTGGTTTAAGGTAAATGATAAATGGCCAGTATATTTTGCCACAATGTTCTAGCCATGTCCAATGTATTTTCTTATGGCAGTGTTATATCCCTTAATATACAAGGGTCCTGTACTACCTCACACTGGTCAGAATGGCCATCATTAGTAAATCTACAAATAGCAAATGCTGGAGAGGGTGTGGAGAAGAGGAACTTTCAAACACTATTGTTGGGAATGTAAACTGGTACAACACTATGGAAAACAATATGGAGGTACCTCTGAAAACTAAATATAGAATGACCATATGACCCAGTAATCCCACTCCAGACAAAACTTTCATTGACAAAAATGCATGCAGCCCTATATTCATTGCAGCACTATTCACAATAGCCAAGACTTGGAAACAATCTAAATGTCCATCAACAGATGAATGGATTAAAAAGATGTAGTACATATACATAATCAATACTACTCAGTCATAAAAAAGAACAAAATAATATCATTTGCAGCAACATGGGTGAAACTAGAGACTCTCATCCTGAGTGAAGTAAGTCAGAAAGAGAAAGACAAATACCATATGATATTATATATCTGGAATCAAATATATGGCACAAATGATCCTATCTACAGAAAAGAAACAAACTTATGGACATGGAGAACAGATTTGTGGTTGCCAAGGGGCAGGGAGAGGGAGTGGGAGTTTTGAGTTAGTAGGTGCAAACTATTGTATATGGAATTGATAAGCAGTGAGGTCTTGTTGTATAGCATAGGGAACTATGTCTAACCACTTGTGATGGAACACGATGGAGGATAATGTGAAAAAAAGAATGTGTATAAATGTATAACTGGGTCACTACTATACAGCAGAAATTGACAGAACATTGTAAAGAAACTACAATAAAATATTTTTAAAAAAAGAGTGTCCTAATATAAACACAAGTATAGCATACATGATTCTCAAAGTATGTTTTATTCTGTGACGAGCTGGTTTTTCTTCAGAGAATTCTTCCCTGCTAATCTGTATTCAAAGTATAGGCTGACATTAGGTAGAAACTGCAGACATTGGAAATTCATTTTTCATTTATGGGAGCCCATACAGGGTCAAAAACAATGGCTATTCAGAAAGTTAGTGCCAAAAAATCCAAGATTTATTGAGTCCAATTCAATAAATGATGAAGGAAACAGTCCAATAGAAGTATATTGATAATTTAATTTTACATGAAGAGAACATTTAGAAACCATGGTCCTAAATCTTAATCTATTTCCTATTTTTTTCTCACCCTTTCCTCCCCAAAATAACACACACACACAAGCACATGCACACACACAGTTATATCCCAAATAACAGAAAATATACCAGAAATGAATCAAAGACACAAGTGTGTACTTAAGAAAGAATAACACTTTTGGAGTTCCCGTCGTGGCGCAGTGGTTAATGAATCCGACTAGGAACCATGAGTTTGCGGGTTCGGTCCCTGACCTTGCTTGGGTTAAGGATCCGGCGTTGCCGTGAGCTGTGGTGTAGGTTGCAGACGCAGCTCGGATCCCGTGTTGCTGTGGCTCTGGCATAGGCCGGCGGCTATGGCTCCGATTCGACCCCTAGCCTGGGAACCTCCATATACTGCGGGAGCAGCCCTAGAAAAGGCAAAAAGACAAAAAAAAAAAAAAAAAAAAAAAGAGAGAGAGAGAATAACACTTTTACTTCTGTTACCAAAGGTACTATAGGGTAAGAGAATTCAGTGTCACAAAGTAAATCTGAACAGATATCTTTCTTTACTCAATTTCTCTCATTAAATGAAAATTCTATTCATATACTTGATTCTATTCATATTCAATATTATTATTGAATAATAATTCAGTGAGTACAGTCATTGGCACAACTCTTCTATTAGGCATCAACTGAGTGTGAAAAGATAGGAACAGAAGAAGCTCCAACTTTTGGCATTTAGAAAATGTGAGATAATAAAAACTTGACTACAATGCCTAAATAAGGAATACACTTACAATCTAGAAATTCTCAATAAAGAAGCCTTTTAGGAGAGAGGACTCTTGCAGCCTAAGATATATTTTTGAGCTTCCAAACTCCTTAGTTATTTTGCTGGTTAAACAAAAGATCTTAAAATGTACACTGGAATCAGATCTAAGTGGTAGGTACTGACAGCAAAACTAATTCTACTTCTAAAGTATTATTGGCACAACAACTGGAATGTGAAAAATAACACAGGTGAAAATCATTAAGTGGTGACCTAGCTAAGTGAGTTTAAGTGATGCATGGGGAAAAAATACCCAGATAAATTTTTTTACAGTAATAAGTCTTTCCTCTACACCAAGGCAGTCTTCAGAGAATGTATATTCAGTCTAATAAAACAGATTGAATTATATCTAAAGGCAGCAAAAATGTGTATATTTACACTGACACCTCTTTTATATATCTTTCCCTGGAGAATAAATGTTCTGGATGAGAAAATTTTAATGATAACTAAAATACACCCATTTAATTATAAAATTATATTAACAAAACATACTTTGACATTTTATGTTTCAATTTCCCTAAAATGCTTTGAACACTCCACTGAGTTATCAAACTTGGTAACATGCTGAGCATAACTTATCCTATGTTTGATGATATGAGGGTCATAACTATTGTCCTGTATTTAAGAGACCAAATTTGCAGGGAGGTATCTTGTAGTTTGAGCGTGTTGGGTCATCCATTAAACGACTTCTAGATTGTGATGTTTTTCTAGATTCTGATTATTCAATCTCCTTCATCACTGGCAACCATCATTTCTTTAGTGTCTGGTTTAATGATTTTCTTTTCCTTTCCTTGCTTCCTCTAAACTATCTTCCACAAAAATGAGCCAAGTCCAGTAGTCCTAATTATTCACACAAGAACCTATATCAGTAGATATAATAATTTAAATAATAAAATTACATTAGGTAACTTTTTCCTTACCTAAGTCTTGGCAGCACTTTCTTCTCCTTGCTAAAGGATAGATACACAGCTAGTCCTGGGTGAATAGCATTGTAATAATTGCCAAAAATCTTACTTATGAATAAATATGGTATACATGGATCTGCTTTCTTTCCCCTCAGACCATCAGAATATAATATGTACTGGATATGGGGAAAAAAGTAGTACTTATTGATATCACATGAGAGCCAGCTAGAAATAGGAAGCTCAGTACCACCCCTACCTTCAAGAATTACTGAATCAGAATTTTGATCTAAATTTTTGCATATACTTGTTCATTCGTTTTTATAATTTATGTTGAAATTCAAGTAGTTACTCTTTTTCTACACATCAGCATTAAAGCTGTTTAATGTGTATATTCACCCTTGATTCCTATCTACATATCTTTATCAAGACTTGTAGTAGGATTCCCATTTACTTAGTTCCATCTTTCCTACTGGGCCTATATCTAAATTAAACCTTTACTCAGCTTACCCGTCATGACTCAGTGGTTAACGAATCCAACTATGAACCATGGAGTGAGGGTTCGATCCCTGGCCCTGCTCAGTGGGTTAAGGATCCGGTGTTGCTGTTGGCTGTGGTGTAACTCACAGACATGGTTCGGATCTAGCAATGCTGTGGCTCTGGAGTAGGCTGGTGGCTACAGCTCCGATTAGACCCCTAGCCTGGGAACCTCCATATGCTGTTTAGTGGGGCCCTAGAAAAAGACAAAAAGACAAAAAGACAAAAAAAAAAAAAAAGCTTTACTCGTTTTTCCCTGGAGTTTTCCTGGACTTCATTTCTGTCTGGATTGTCATTTACACTTAGGATGGTAATACTCTCTGCAAGCTCCTTATTTTACTGATTCATCCAGGAACTCTTCTTAAAGTAGCAACTTAATCTTTCTCTGCTACATCATTAGCTCCCAGGCTGGTCTTGCTCTCTACCCTATTAGTCTTCAGTCACATCTCTGGGATTAGGATGAAAAACTCAACCCCATCTCCCTCTCTGACCTCATAACTCTTAACAAAAAGAACTAATGTTAAGTCATGGCAAAGGCATGACAGTAGGAGATTATGGTGAAGGAAACAAATATTAAGAGTTTCTGTTTTTAGTCTCCCTTTCTCGGGATCCATTAGAGCTCTTGGATTCCTTGTCCTCTTTGCATTGTCTTTCTTATTCCTTCTATGTAGCTAATAGGGGAACATGGGGCAGGAACACTTCATTTTCTTCTCATAAGCCTATAACACAAACCAGAGGAAAGGAAACAAGAGTTGACCCCCAAATTAGATTTTAGTCGAGGCCTTATTTAGATATAACACTCCATTAAAAAGAAGTTCAGCCCAGCTGGGCAAGAGCACAGATTACATATGGCTTTCAGTTTAAACCCTAATTAGTAATAGAAAGTATAATTTGCCTAGAATTCCCATTGGGCGTAACTCTCCATGAGGATCTTGGCAATGGATGGGAAGATAAGACAAGAATGGGAGAAGGCCTTCTTGTTAAAAGTGTCAATGGGCCCCAGACAATTTTGTACAGATTTTTAAAAAAATACTCTACCTCTAAAATTCATGACTCTTGAATCTTAGCTGGTTTCTCCAAATGAAAGCTTTCCTTTTTATAGGACTTAGAGATAAAAGTCTTGCAAAACTAGGCAAAAATCCTCTTCTTTCACTGGAAACCTATTTTGAATTTGAGCCTAGCACAGCAACTAAAATAAATAAATACGTCTTGTACTCTGCTCAGAGAGATAGCATGAGAATAACTTACTATTAAAAAAAAAACCTAATTTTTTTAATGCAAGCATTTATTTTCAAAATATAATTCATCCATTTTAAAGTTAGACCTCATGCTAACCAATTTGGAAATTAATGTTGAAAGATAAATGGAAGCTATTTCCTGAAGCAAGTTTTGCATCTATATTTTTAGGAATGCCTTTGGATTGGTTAACTATCTGATGCTGGCCTTCCTAAATGTCCCGTATCTAGCAAATCAATTTAACTGTCTGTATATGTGTCCTATTCTGTGGTAAATTACACAGTGAACAACCAGTGCAATTAAAAGAGATGCATGCTTACTGTGGTGCATAAGATGAGTGTTCAAAATCATGCAGAGAACATGTTCTTTGCTTATTAAAAACAAATGCTAATTCCCCATAAAATGAACCTTGTCATGCCACTAACATTCTTTCTTCTTGCCTTCCCCTCAAAGAAGAATCATTGAGTTACAGTATAACCTAAAGATACAATTGAGGTTTGCTGAATGCCTACTTGGAAGGCAGTATATATATCCAGCTTTACAAACTGATATTAACAGTCTTATTCAGAGAATTGCAGTTTTGGTGAAAATTCAGTTAGTACCATAACACCTCAAATAACTGAGTACAGTAAGCATCCACTATGCATGAAAGCATTTTTTAGAGAATCAAGCTGAGCTTTAAAAGTATCTATCACAATATTAAGATCTTCATTCAATAAATTGGACTGGTGTTTCTCCCAGTAGGATTATCATTGTAATGACACTGCCCAGCAGGATGCTGTCTTATAAAGCATGGGAGGATCGATGCTTTCATCTAAAAACATTAAATTTAGAAAGGTTCAAAGTTGCTACAAATAGATTAACTGTTTTAACACTTTAGTTAAATGTTATTGAAACAACTGTTTAATCCAAAAAGTTTTGTAAGCAATAACTTTCCAATAAGAAATCTGATTTCATTATTTTGGCAGCCCTTGCTTGACACAGATTCTAGGAATTGTTCTTTTTGGTAAATTGATAAAATGTGTGCTAATCTGTGTAACAGTCAAAGCTTAAATTTGCATGTTGTTATTTTGATGATATAAATTTGTGTTTTTCTTAAATTGTCTTTACAAATTGTTAATTAATATTTACCATTAGAATACTCAGTGATAAATAAAATACTAGTTTCAAAAATATAAAATAGCTTTTTTGAGGTAACAAAATGACAGGCAATTTCATTTGTTTAACCTAAAAACAAGGTTAGTAAATATATAATTTAATTAATATGATTATCATTCAATAGCCTAGATGGTTGGTCTGCACTAAATATTTATTGAATGAATAAATAAATAGGTGACTAATTGACATAGCTCTTTCATCTATCAATCTTCCTCTAGATCTAATGTTTAAATCCAACTTTTTAGGTTAAATCATATTGATGTGTTCCTTTGTATTCCAGGAAGTACAGAAGCAGGTGGATTTCTTCTCTACCTTTTTGTTACATGCAATGCTCTTACCTCTGTCTCTCTTCTTTTTCTTCTCCCTTCCTCCCATCCTCCCAACACACACATGCACACGCACAGTAGTCCTGTTTTTTATCTCAAAAATAGACTAGACTATATACTAGGATTCCTTTCAGGACTGTAATTGCAAGATTTCTTTCAAACATATATCAGTGGTGCACTCAAGGCAAAACACAACAGCATTTTTTGACCAGAAGCAGACTGTGTGTGAGTGGTGATGCCAGCAATTTGAATGCATAATACACAGGCTTCTTTACAAGCTGTGTTAGAGAGGCAATATTTGGTTTTGCAAGGATATCTACTTTTATTTTTGTTTCCATATGTAAAGTGAGTTTATTTTTATAACTCAACATCTGATCATTAAACACTGGACAATGAATAAGAGACTGTTATGTTTTAATTTTTGAGCAAATATTTATGAGGCATTTGGTAAATATTGAGAATGTTTTTGAGATTTCTACTATTTTCCGAAGAAATTTTTCCTGATTTTAATTTGTTTATGGGCTTAGTGAAAAGTATTTGCTTTCCTAAAGTATGAGCATGTACTGGGTCATTAGCTTCCCAGTTGTTTCTCTGGGTGAGCAAAATTTTCATTTTTGTGGCACATTTCCATGACAGCTGTTTATTCCACATGTTTATGTTGAAAGCATATTAACCTGAGCACCTGGGGATAATTATCATCAGGTACAAATGCCTTTGGATATTAATGATCCCTCTCCTTCCCTCTCTCCTCATTGTCTGAAACCTGATTATTAGTAGGTACTAATATTTTTAGGTCTTCATGGTACTGATAACACCCTGAAAGTTATCCACATTGACTTTGATGAAGAAAGCTCGAGTTTAGACCAATGGAACAGGATGGAGAGCCCAGAATTAAATCCACACACCTTTAGTCAACTAATCTATGACAAAGGAAGCACGAATATACAATGAGGAAAATATAGGCCAAACACTCTCTGACATAAACCACAGCAATATCTTCTCAGATCAACCACCTAGAGTAATGACAATAAAAACAAATGGGACCTAATTAAACTTAAGTTTCTGCACAGCAAAGGAAATACTAAACAAAACAAAAAGATAGCCCACAGAATGGGAGAAAACATTTGCAAATGAAGCAACTGACAAGGGATTCATCTCCAAAATTTGTAAACACCTCCTGTAGCTCAATACCAAAACAAACAAACAAACAAAAAACCATCCAAAAATGGGCAGAATATCTGAATAGACAATTCTCCAAAGAAGATATACAGATGGCCAAAAAAAAAAAACACATGAAAAAGATGTTCAACATCACTAATTATAGAGAAATGCAAATCAAAACTACTGTGATTTGTACCACCTCAAACCAGCCAGAATGGCCATCTTCAAAAAGTATACAAACAATAAGTGCTGGAGAGGGTGTGGAGAAAAGGGAACCCTATTACACTGCTGGTGGGAATGTAAATTGGTGCAATCATTGTGGAAAACAGTATGGGGATTCCTCGGAAAACTTAAAAGTAGCATTACCATTTGATCCAGCAATCTCACTCCTAGGCATCTATCCAGAGAACACCATGACTTGAAAAGATACATGAATGTTCACTGTAGCACTATATACAATAGCCAAGACATGAAAACAACCTAAATCCCCACTGAGAGAGGAGTGGATAAAGAAGGTATGGTAAATATAGGCAATGGAATATTACTAGGCCATTAAAAGGAAAGAAATAATGGCATTTGCAGCATCATGGAGGGCCTAGAAATTATCGTGCTAAGTGGAGTTAGTCAGATAGTGAGACACCAACATCATATGCTATCACTTACATGTGGAATATAAAAAAAAAGGACGCAATTAACTTCTTTGCAGAACAGATACTGACTCACAGACTGAAACATTTGAGGTTTCCAAAGGAGACAGGTTGGGGGTGGGGGGATGGGCTGGGGGTTTGGGATGGAAATGCTCTAAAATTGGGTTGTGATGATCACTGTACAACTATAAATGTAATAAAATTCATTGAATTTTTAAAAAAAGAAAGCTTGAGTTTTGATAAGTAGTTTTCAGTTAACTGTGTAACTCAACAAATAGATCTTTTTTTTTTTGCTCATGTAGATATTTATTAATATTGGCTGGTAGTAATAATGTGACTCATTGACTTTGTTCATCTGGAATCATTTAGATTTGACAAGTTTTAATTGAGACATAAGTGTGACAATCTTATAAGATGCCATTTGGATTAAGCTTAGGAAGGAATACATTGTGAATACCCTGACTATTGATATTCTTGAGTTGGTTTTCCAGTTGTTACATAATGAAAATAATTTATCCAGTAGAGCAAACATAGCCAAAGTTGCTCTTCTCTTATTTGTATGACTTCAACATTTTCGTACATGGTTGACTTTCTGATATGTGATAGGAACTTGACATACGATGGTTCTGTCTGTCTAGTTCTATCTCATAGGAAATTGCTTCTGGGCAAGAATGCTTTCCTTCCTATTGCCAATAGTGTATATAAAATATTGGCTCTAGTAGTACCATTTTATTGAGTCTCTAAATTTTACAAATAAAGGAAAAACAGACACATTGAGGCTTGTTTAAGAATCCTCAGCTTGTTAAAAACCACTTGTAACTTAATTGGGTTTTGTAAAACCCCAGACAGGCTAAGCACTGACATTCAGAATGAAGCAAACTATAAATCTGATAAAAATGGATCATTACTGCATGCACTTCATCTCACCCCCTTTCACCTCAATGTAACTGGGGTCTCATGTGTTCTATAATACACCTTCCTTGTTTGGCCTGCATGGTGTCTTGCTCTCCTGCTACTCTTCTATTCTCTCTGAGTGCTCCCTGCCTGCCTGGCTGTTTAAGTTACATCATCTGCTTCCAGTTGCAGGGATCTCTCTCTCCGTATATTCAGCCCTGACCACATTCCTGTGATTCAGACCCATATTTGCAATTCCTCACAAGTAACCTTCA
The DNA here is from genome assembly GCF_054392235.1 of Sus scrofa. Classification (NCBI taxonomy): domain Eukaryota; kingdom Metazoa; phylum Chordata; class Mammalia; order Artiodactyla; family Suidae; genus Sus; species Sus scrofa. Next base: position 168,620,275 of record NC_139395.1, read on the forward strand.
CCTGTGTTTCACACACATCTTAAACTGAAACCACTTATCTTCTTATTTACCTCACTCTATCATGCACAGGCAAGAAATTTTTCTTTTGTATTTTCTTCTTTGGTTACTAATCCAACAATCTGTACAGGCAACCAAATGGGGCAGTTGGGTGTCACTCTGGATTCCTCTATCACCCAAAGCAATCACATCTAATCAATCACAAAGCCCCCTAACATCTTATATGGATATCTGGCATATATCTCCTCCTCACTCTTCCCATTCTACCACAGCTCATTGCAATGCCTAATACGTAGCAGGTGCTCTATAAATATTTATTGATGTGGCTAGAACAAGAATGAGCAAATGAGCAGTGACTAAGACATAGTTTCCACACTCATTTAGCTCACTGTCTAACAAGCAGAGAGAGAGAAAGAGATACTTATATGATGCTTGCATGCTATGTTCCAAGGAAAGTCATATATGAGAGGTGATTGATCTCAGCTGGGTTTGAGGAAGTCTGAAGAATGAAAACCTAGGTCATGAATAAATTTATTTATTCATTTATAATCTACTTAATTTTTAACTATTTTATTCAGCTTGAGTAGCAGGAGAAATGCGAATGGTGACAAAGGGAAACTCAGTGGTTTCCACAAAGATCAGTTTGGTTTTTCCACTGGCCAGGTAGCCATGACTGCTTAGATGTTCTTGGGTACAAATTTTCCTGAAAGACCTCAGATCTCTGTTTTACACAATTAATGACTGACGGAGAAAGACATGGCCCCAGATTTTGGACATAAATCATGAAACATGAGGCTTCAATTATTAACAGACTATATTGTTCTATAGAGTTATATGAATTCAAGTGGATTTTTATGGTTTAATACAAAGTAGAAGCTGCACAAACATCCTGATAAAGCTAAAGGATCAGATATGCTTCAACCTTCCTGAGAGGTGAGCTCCATGGGCTGGTCTCAGCTATGTGGTGACACTCAAAATGAACAGGTATTTCTAGTAGTCTTTTACTAGATTCATTTGTTCTAAAATAGACAAACAACAAAATTAAAAAGCAGCTTACTGAATAGGAGATGTTTGCAAATCATAATCTGATAAGGGGTTAATATCTAAAATATATAAAGAACTCATACAACTCAAAAAAAATAAGAAATCTAATTAAAATATAGGCAGAAGATCTGAATAGACATTTTTTTTCAAAGACTTACAGATGACCAACAGGTACATAAAAAGATACTTAACATCACTCATCACCAGGGAAGTGAAAATTAAGACCACAATGAGATACCACTTCACACCTGTCAGAATGGCTAGTATAAAAAAGACAAGATATAACAATGTAGAGGAAAGGGAACACTTGTGCACTGTTGGTGGGATTATAAATTGTTGCAGTAATTATGGAAAACAGTATGGTGGTTTATCAAAAAATTAAAAATAGAACTAACATATGACTCAGCAATTCCACTTCTGGGTGTTTTTCCAAAGAAAACAAAAACATCAATTCAAAAAGACACATGCATCCCTCCATGTTCTTTGCAGCAATATTTACAATAGTCAGGATATGGAAGCAACCTAAGTGTCCATGCATAGATGAATGGATTAAGAAAAAAAAAGATGTAGCGTATACATAGAATGGGATACTTTTCAGCATAGAGAAGAATGAAATTTTGCCATTTGTGACAACATGGATGGACATTTAGGGTATTATGCTAAGAGAAATAAGTCAGAGAAAGACAAATACCACATGATTTTACTAACATGTGTAATGAAAAAGACAAAGAAAACAAAACAGAAACAGATTCATAGATACAGAGAACAGATTGGTGGTTGCTGGTGTAGAGAGGGGTAGAGAAGGCAAAATAGGTAAAGGGGATTAAGAAGTACAAACTTTCAGTTATATAATAAATAAGACCATGGGCATATAATGCTTAATATACAGCCTGGGAAATATAGTCAATAATATTACATTAACTTTGTAAGGTGACATGTGGTTACTATATTTACTGTGTTGACCATTTTACAATGTATACAAATATTGAATTACTGTGTTATACACCTGAAACTAATTAATATTATATATCAACTCTACATCAAAAAAAAAGCCAAATCATTTTACAGTAAGTCAATTGAAAAGGGAAAAAATAATAAAGTAGAATTTGTATTTAGTCTGGACGACTTGTAGAATTTGTTCTTGAAAAAGAAAAAAACTACAGAATTACATATCACCTTTTATCATCTCACTCACTTTTACTTTCTTTTAATGACTAACATTACATTTTTAACTTAGTGACTTAAAACCCGTGCTATGAATGCTCTGGATTTTAGAAAGGAAAAATAAAGGCATCACTTCCACCAGTAAAAAAATGAAATTCCAGTTGCTTACCAGTGAAGAGCATTAAGCCATGCATAATACAAGTGCCCTGGTTCCCCTTGCAGTCACTGAGTAACACTGAAAAGGTGATTATGGGCTACAGTTATGTACTCAGCTTTTGGTTTGAGAAAATAAAATATTTTTATATGTCTTACGTAAGTGCCAAGTCTGATGGCATTTGCTTTATTAGCTCCATTAAGCAAACCCAGCTCACCAATTTTCTCTTAGCTTTCTGGTTAAAAAATACATTCCACTTCCACTATTATGACTGCTGATAGTTATATTCTTGTAAATAGTGTTAGGAAAAAAATTAAAACTTCTTATATCACAAGGTTGTGCTACTTTCAGCCTCTCTGGGGGTCAAGAGATAGGGCAATGAGAGAAGTTAAGACTGTCACAGTCTGAACAAAATATCATCAATCAGAGAACAGGATTTCACTCTCTGGTGCCTTCTTTTCACTAGAGTGGAAACAAAAGAAAGAATCCCCAAGCAAGCAATTCTGTTGAATCACTGTGTAAGATTAGGGAAACAAACGACAGAGCTTGTATTTATAGTACGCAGTTTCCAACATGAACAAATTGTTCTCAGAAAATACATTTTATCTGAAATTTTATTTCATAAACACAAGAGGTTCAAAGTGACATTCATAGGCAACTTAAAAAAATCTAAAGTCAAGCTTTATTCTAAGTATGGAGAAAATTTCTCATCCTAACAAGGACTTTTTTGTTGTTGTTGCATGTTAGCCTAGCACACCTGTTTAACAATCCCAGATGTCTGCTATGCTGAAGCCATGCAGTGGAGGAATTTGGATCTGAGCTCTATGACTTTCTGCTGCATCAATGGCTCAGAATTCTGCTCCCTCCTCAAACTACCTCTTAGGAACTGCTTCAAATACTTCACAGTACACACATACACACACACCAGCAAGAAGGGGTTTAAAAAACATGAACTAGACAAGAAATTTGAGGCCAATAAGTGAATAAACTTTTTTTTTTTTTTTGGCTTTTTCAGGGATGCACCTGTGGCGTATGGAAGTTCCCAGGTTAGGAGTCAAATCAGAGCTACAGCTGCTGGCCTACACCACAGCCACAACAATGCCAAATCTGATCCAAATCTGCAACCTACACCACAGCTCATGGCAATGCTGGATCCCCAACCCCAGCACATGGCAGCACTGGATCCCCAACCCACCAAATGACGCCAGGGATTCAACCCACGTCCTCATGGATCCTAGTAGGGTTTGTTAACTGCTGAGCCACGAAAGGAACTCCCTGAGTGAATAAACTTTTAAATTATTCTCACCTCCACTGTTTTTTCAGGTATCTTTGTTAACAGATTATACCAAAATGTGTATATTTCTATTGTTAGGATGGATAGTAGGGAATAGAGTTATGTTACATTCCTGATCTGGGATAGAAGCAGATTAGGCACAACTGAGTAGAATCTCCATAGTACATGATCTGCTTAAAACTTTGCAGATATAGACATTAGATTTTAGGGAACTGAGTCACACTATTTAAGTTCACAAGCAGTAGCTATTTAATACAAATACAAGAAATAGATAGCTTCAAAATAGATATATGGAAAAAGATTGACCATGCTAATAGTAAACATAGGAAAAGCAATGGATATTTTATATCAGATAAAATAGACCCAAATCAGGAGTATTACTAAATATAAAAGAAGTATTTCATAATGATAAAAGAATTAAGAAGATATAGTAATAATAAAGGTATATGAACCTGATAACAGAGCTTCAAAGTATATTAAAGCAAAAATGTAAAGTATTAAAGGGAAAAAACAAACGATTCTGCAATCATAGTTGGAGATTTTTAACATCCTCCCCGCAACTGATAGAACAAATAGTCACAAAAACACACTACAGATGTGGATAATTGAAATAATACCATCAACCACATTTATTTATTGATATTTATATAATATAACCCAGAAAATGCAAAGAACACTGTCTTTTAAAGTACATATAGTACATACACCAATACAGACAAATATTGGGCCATAAAATAAATCTCTCAAATATAAAAGGATTAAAATCTTAAAAAATATGTTCACTGACCACTATGGAAATAATTTGAATCAACAACAAAATATCTAGCAAAAATACTTGTTAAAGTGCTAAGCTTCTGTTACATATGAAATATATTTATGAAAAAAATAACTTTCCTAAAAAATAGATATATTACTCTAGTATATTACATTGCTCATAGAACTTGAGAGCTGAAAAAAAAAGCTCGGAAATAAGCAAAGGGCTAAGATCTTTTAAATATCTTTAAAATATTTAGTTATATGTTGTCAATGAGTTAAAATGAAAGTTTCAGAATTCTTTTTGTTTAAGACCTTAAAAGAAAGGGATATTAATGTAAAAAATAATTATGAAATTGGGTACTAATTTATGCTAAACTTCCAAAACACTTTAATTTTGCAAAATTAATTTATCAGTATTCAGCATTCAGTATTCTGCAGTAATTGTATCTATTTTTAGATCTGTTTAACATACAATTAGCCTTGAAAAGAAACCTGTGTTAAATAAGTATAATATGTTGTACAATAAAAGAAAATGTTTGTAAAATATTGATTTCACAATTGAAAATATAGTAACTGAACAATTTGCAAACTGATCTAAAAACAGTAAAAGTTTTAAATGTGAATGGCAGAAAGCTTTAAAAGTTTTTAATAAGGCTCTAACCATTTATTTTTATTTGACTTATATAATCAGACATTTTATTTTGTATTCTGTTTTCATTTTTGAAGCAATTCTTTTTAAATATATAATTAGAGGAAAAAAATTTCACTCATTATATATTATTAACTTGATACTTATTTTTAAAATGCCCTCTATGTACAAGTAAGGCATTAGGCTAAGAAATTAGGGATATAATCATATTCTCTGCTCTAATAAATTTTATATTCTAGTGGGAAAGTAAGAAAGCAAATAAGAATACAAAAATAGCTAACTATTTAATTATAACAGTGCTATGAAAGTGAATAAATAGTGACATCAAAGCATGTAGTAGATATCCTCAAGTAGCAAAATGGAATTGAGCTCTGAAGAATGAACAAAAATCAATTAATCAATGGAGAGAATTTTAGATGGAGGAATAAGTAAGGCTTGATCCAGAAATGGGAAAACATGTTTGAAGGACCATACAAAAATCCTGTTAGTGGAACACAGAAAAAAAGCAAGAATGATCTCCAAGAAAGGCAGGCAAGGTTGGCTGAGCCTGACAGACCAAGTAAAGAACTTCTTTTTCATGGCTGAATAATTTTCATATGAATATATATGTATACACACACTCCACATCTTCTTTGTCCATTACTCTGTCGATGGATATTTAGCCACAAAAAAGATGAAATAATGCCATTTGTAGCAACATGAACGGACTAGAGATTATCATAGTGAATGAAGTAAATCAGACACAAAAAGATAAATATCATATGATACCACATATGTAGAATCTAATAAAAATGATACAAAAGAATTTCTTTATAAAGCAGAAATAAACACACAGATTTCAAAACCAATATTATGGTTACCACAGGTGAAACTGTTGAGGGGAGGTAAAATTGGGAGGGCAGGAATAACATATACATGCTACTGTATAAAACAGATGATTAAAGAGAATCTACCATATAGCACAGGAAAATCTACTCAATAGTTTGTAATGATATATAGGAAAAAAGAATATTTTATTTTTATGTATGACAATCACTATGCTACACACTTGAAACTCATACAATACTGTAAGTCAACTATAATCCAATAAAATTAAATTTTAGAAAAGGACTTTTTCCAGGTGCAATGGATAGTCCTTAAAAGCATTTTAGACAAAGGATTTAAAATTAAGAGGAATAGCAGATATTCTGGATTTGGAGAGCCAAAGAGATAACAGTAAACAACCGTTCCAAGGTTTCTGGCCTAAGTGACCAAGCAGATGGTGATGTCACTTTGATGAGATGAAAGATGGAAAAAGCAGAAATCTATGGATGAATTATAAAGTACTTGTTGGGATACACTGAATTTTTGTGGAGGTACTGTAAGACATTCAGAGGAAGAATCTGGGTATACAGCTCAATATAGAATTGGATATCAGAGAAATGTTTTGGTTTAGAGGTATAAATTTGAGGATCATTAGCACACAGATGAAATGAATGCTATGTCTGTGAATGAGAACACTATTGCCTTTGGAATGGATTAGCAAGATCCTGCTGTGTAGCACTGGGAACTATGTCTAGTCACTTATGATGGAGCATGATAATGTGCGAAAATAGAATGTGTACCTATATGTGTAACTGGGTCACCATGCTGTACAGTAGAAAAAAACTGTATTGAGGAAATAATTATAAAATAATAATAATAATAATAATAATGATAAAATAGAGAAAAAAGAGAATTTCTATAGAAATATGCCACCCAAGGCTCAAAAAAGTCCACCATTTGACGGTTAGGTAAATGGGAATGAGACAGTAAAGGAAATAATACATGCTGTGCAGTGTGGCGGAGAGTAAGAAAATAGTACCTAAAGGAAGGAATCATTAGCTTGAGATGTACCGGAGAAGCCATGTAAAATGAAGAATCAAAAATTCCCATGCCTTAGTACTACGTTGATCTTATGAGGAATCACTTTTTGTGGAGGGCTGAAGCTTGAAGATAAACTAGACCCTGAGGAGAAAAGCAAATGTAGATAGCTATTTACAAAAAGCTGGATTGTTAAAAAGGAAAAAAGAAAAAAGGTGGGAGTTGGAAGAACGAAGAAAAGGAGAGTGATGGAAATACACTTTTTAAGATGGCAGAATTGTGAACATGGTGATGATGGCAAGGATCCAGTTCAGAGCGATAAAAACAAGGAGAGTGTAAAGTTCCCAAGAAACTGGGAGAAGCTAGGACAGATGTGAGTTATTTAAGTTTTCAGAGCTAGTCCAATCATCAGACACAACATTCTAGAAGACTCTTCCCTTAGACATATTCAAATAATCTGATATTTTGCAGAGCATGAAATTTATAACATAGATTTGATGCTGAGAAACTCTACTGCCAAATTATGTGTGTGATTAAGTCTTCTTTATTTAAAACTTATGCCCCAGTTAATGAAAAGTTATAGATATGTTTTATCTACTCAGCAAAGACTGCTTTAAAGGGAAACGCTAACATAACCAGCAAATTAGTTTCAAGCAAGAACACAACTGAAACAGATGAACAGAACACATATTGCAATTTGGTGTTTTATTTCTATAGATTTACCTGAGTGATTTCTCCTCAGAGTAACCAGTGTTTTTAAAATCTCATTTTAAATTTTGCTAGCATACAAGCCACTCTCACATGAAGGATATTATATAGACTTATTTGTACCATTTTAAAATGTATTCATTGAGGAAACTATAAACTGAAAATCTTCTGCATTAATAGACTTTGCTTGATGGCTTAAATTCAGAATCCAGGCTTCACAACAATCCCCCTTTGCCTACTGACAATGTAAGTAAATTAGAAAGTGCCTTCCTGGGTTTTTAGCCACATAAGGGGAAGTGACTCTGGCTACATGTACAAGAACATGGCACAGCTATTCTAATTGTACTATTCAATGACCCTACAAGTCACAGTTCATCTGGCCAGTTGTTAGATAATCAGACATCATTTGCTCTCCTTGAGCTGCTATGGGGATGAATTGACAGACCAGTTGAATCAGTGCACTGGCTGAATCCAGCAAAGCATTTTATATGTGACGTGCGTGCGCGCACACGCATGCGCACACACACATACACACACACACAGCCTTAGGAAGCCAAAGGAGACTTAAAAACAATATTTCTTATACAATGATAAGTGAAATATTATACTATGTCTACTGCCAATGATATTGACATTGATCATTGTCAAGGTAGCAGGTTGGTATCACTTTAGAATAGGAAGGGAAAGTGACTAACTTTTGAATACAAAAATGATAAAGCCTCCTTTCTTCTTGTATTTGAAAAAAGAAAAGCCTTAGGTCTGAATATTCTCATTTGTCATTAAAAACAAAGCTACCTAGAAAATTAGACACATTATGAATGAAGTTACATATGGTTGCTATAAATCTCTTAGGTATTAATCTCATGTTCTGGGGACAATTTAGCAGACTGAACACCCTTTCACAAAACAAGAGAAAATATATTCTCATAAAATTTTCCATATAATACCTCAATCCAGCCTGAAAATTGCAATTTGTAACAAGCTGGAGCATATACATATGAAGCTGCTTCATGAACACCATGGAGAGGAGTTGACATGCAGAATGCATTCCAACAGTTCTATTAAGTTTCTAATTACATCTTTAATTCAAAATTATGGGAGGGCAAGTAACAGAACAGCATCAGAATTCTTGTAACAAGGTCTACATAATCTATTTGATGTTGTTGAAAAACAACATATGTTTTGGGTAATTGCTAAAACCTCAAAGGATACTTTTCCAACCTTGGAGAGTGAAACCAAAAATGCTACAAACCCTAATCACTACCTGTGGTCCTGATAAAAGCACAAGTACATAACCATAGTGATGGAGTTGATAATTAAGTAGTTGGTGATCCTTAAAAGCATGGTTTCAACCAGGACTTCAGAGGGAGAGGATGGGCTAGGAGGTAGAATATGCCATGAAACTCTGGAGGGGGAGCCTTTTACACACATTCTTTAGTCATAATGCTTTACAATGAGAAAATGGGATGTTTGAACCAAAGCTTTTATATGTGCAATTAATGATAATGACTCCATACAAGGGCCCACCTATGTACCACGGCCTATGCTAACTGCTGGAGACACAAAGATAAACCAGACAAACATGGTACCTGCCCACATGGATTTTAGCTTCCTTGCTTAGTCCATTTGGACCTCAGTTTCAGACACTTATGTCATAATGTAACAATAAATTTTTTATTAATTATTTTTTTAATAACTTTTTGTTTTTTTTTTCTTTTTCAGCTGCACCTGTGGCATATGGATGTCCTGGACCAGGGATCAATTTCGAGCTGGACCTGCTACCTATACCACAGCTGCAGAAATGCTGGATCCTTAACCCACTGTGTCAGGCCAGGGATCCAACCAGTGCCTCCACAGAGACAAACCAGACCATTAACTCACTGCACCACAGGGGGAACTCCTCAAATAATTTTATTTATGTATTTATTTATCTAGTAGGGCATCAACCACAGCATATGCCACAGCCACAGGAATGCGGGACTGGAACCACATTTGTGACCTATGCTGCAGCTTGTGGCAATTCTGGATCCTTAACCCACTGCGTCAGGCCATGGATCGAACCTGCATCCTCATGGATACTAGTCGGGTTCTTAACCCACTGAGCCACAGTGGGAACTCCCTATTTTTAAATGTAGGTTGATTTTAATATTTAGACTACCAGGAGCCCAGTTTTAAGCCTAAAATTGTGAAGATAAAATTCTACAAAAGGTGAGAATATACCACTTTTGTCCCTTTGCTTAAAGAAGAAAATAGATATGAAATCTATCAAATGATATTTTACAGTCTTTCCTAACATTCCTAAATATTGATAAAAACTACTATAACAAAAACTTTTTATGGATGATTTTATAACTTTAGATTATGGAGGTATTTTCAGTGAAATTGACATTTAACACACAGACCACAAACTTAGGAAACTCAAGAGGACATGAAGCTGAATAAATGCCAAAGAAAACTACACTTAGGTATGTCATAATCAAATTTCAGAAAGTCAAAAAAAAAAAAAAAAAAAAGTTCTGAATCCTGAAAGAGGCCAGAGGGGAAAAACACCTTATCTATATAGGAGCAAAAATAAGAATTATTTACCTTCAAAAAATCATTACTATTATTATAAAAATATTGTGCTTTAAATTTTAGCTGACCAATTCCAATGCCAATTTTAAGTTATCTTACCTTCTCTCCAGAAGATAACTAGACTAAAATTAAGTAGCATTTATGTAGAAGTTCTCTACACCACCACATTTATCTTGTTAAAGCTGTCTCCTTTTATTTAGACCCATTTTCCATTTGCTGACCTTTTAATAGAACAGTGATCAGGCTTTTCACAGCCAAGATGTTCTTAGAAAATGACATTCCTTCCCATAAATTTCTTTTTTGTATTATTTTTTCCTATTCTTAACAGTTTGGCTGGAGTAGATTTAAATTCTGGCTTCCAAAAGAGAATGATTTAATCATTGAGCAGAAAGAATTCCCCATGCTACCAAATTTGATCTGTTTCATACTAATAAATTATTTCAAGCAATATTCAAATTAAATGAAGATTAACCAATAAATTAACCTATGTGTATAATAATCAACAGGCCTCTTATTTCTCCTACTTTATTCCTTCTCCTTTCCCCAGGCTCATCCACTTTTGGGGAGCTGATATTGAGAATAAGGACAGTAAATTAGCATAAACATAAATGTAACACTCCATAGAGCAGCTTGAAGATTTGAAAAATTCCTTATACACTAAATTGTACAATGTTTGGAAAATGGGATGTTCTGACTAATTAAATTTTCTCATGAACTTAAACTAAGGAGGAAGAACATTTAAAAAAATTTAACTCCTTCTTTAAAATCTTTTGAAAGTGATATAATCCCCTTCTTGGCTTATTAAGTACAATCTACGGAGGAAATGAACATATTTGATGAGTTAGATCGTATGACTCAGAATCATCATTATGAATAACAATTTTCATTGTACATTCTGGAATGGTGTAGGAGTTTGGGCTGATTATACATAATCTTCAAGAAACACTATAGAAGGTTCTCTTTTGAATAAATCCTGTTTATCATTTGCTTTTATACCTCTTTTCTCTTTCATTCAAATCTGAGTGTTATAAAATTCTGATAAACTGAGAACTATAATCCTAAGTATAATAACTAAACTAACTTTATATGTATTAATGATTTTCAATTGTCAAAATAAGAATCTTTTAATTATATTTTCACCCCTAAGCACTTGTTTTCTAATTTCTTTTCTTTTTTTTTTTTTTTTTTTTTTTGTCTTTTTGTCCTTTTTAGGGCTGCACTCGTGGCATATGGTGGCTCCCAGGCTAGGGGTCTTATTTCCTAATTTCTACCAATATGGTTTCTTATCCTATTAATTTACTCATTTCTTGATACAAATACATTCATTATTTACTATGGCAGAGAAGAACCTGGAACAAGGGTTCTTTTGAGTTATAACTTAATTGTGTAAATTCTTTCTCATCCTGGTGAAGATATGAATAACATTTAGAAGGGGGAGAGATCACATATCTGCTTAATCTGGAGTTCATGGAAGACAGAATGTGAATCCAAAGGATAAGAAGTGAAAGCTGCCCAGGTTTTTGTTTTTGGTTTTTTTTAATGACTTTCAGTATATCCACTTTATTTTAAACAATATTATGAACCTACCATGTACAAAGCAGCATTGAATTTTGGTACCTGGTTCCCATCTTATAAAACCTTAGAGAATAACTGAAACAAGGATGACTTTCAATTAATGTAAAAATTGTAGGCAGAAATTAAATCTATCATTTGCTGAGTACTTATCAAGTAGAGGCTACATTAAAATACTATATATGTATACACACACACCATACATACACAAACACACATACAATATATTATAGTGTCCCTAGGAGATAAGAACTGTTATTTATCTGTTTATAGATGAAAAAACTGAGTCTCAGTAAGGTTAAGTAAGCCAGAGAGTTTATGAGTTTATGTTCCAGTATGAGATGCAGGTCACATTGTCAGCTCCAACAATAAGAAAAAAACAATTCCTTCAAGACTAGCATTGGGTCTTACATGGCTGATCAACTGGGAGAATATAAAATAAATTTAAAAGACATTTAAAAGAAAGATATAACAGCAGTTTGAAAGCTTGGAGTGAAGTTCTCCTTTTAGAGTTTCTAACAGACAAACTTTCCTACAGTAAAAACTATAATCTATAAAATTTGGATTATATAAATATATATATATAACTTTGGATTATATATATTACATGTATGTGGTATACTTTTTGCACACACCTTATTTATTTGGTCCACAGTCAAAATCTTATAAAACCAAAAAATTTATCTGAATTTATCCAGTGCCATTCTCTAACTATCAACTACTCTCTACTTTCTGCTTACTTTAGTTCTCTCTTGAGTGCTTTCAATTTACATAAAGACATAAGACCCATTAGTTTCACTGGCTTAACAAACCAGAGTTTAGAGTTACAACATCTGAAGAATGAGGGGGAAATCATGGAAAAGAAAGAACTGAAGAGAGGCAGGGGATAATACTGTATATAAACTGGGTCTATTATCTAGCAGAGCTCTGAACTATACATAAGAAGTGAAGACTCTAAGAAATCCGATTAAGGCTAAAAGATATGAAAAAAAAAAAGGTCAGCTATTTCTAGGAGCTGTGAAGATAAAACTTGGAATTAATTGCTTCATAAAACAAACAATCGATCAAACAAAAATTACTCTTTGGGAGACTATAAAGGAGTCCAGAATCTCCACATTGTATTATTCACAAGTCCAGTATACAACACAGAATTTTTACACATATAAATAAACAGTATAATATGATTCACATGTAATGAAACGATAATCAAAGAAAACTGGCCATTGTGAGACCCAATGCTCAAATTAGCAGGCAAGGATCTTAAAGCAGCTATTATAACCATATTCAAAGACATTTACTAAAGAAAAATTAGAAATGATACCAAGAAAATAATAAGAAACCAAATAAAATTTCACAACTGAAAAATGCAATATCTGAAATAAGAGGCTGGAGTGGACATATAGTGATTTTTTTTTTTTTTTTTTAGATAGATACCAATGTTTTCTGACATGGCAGCTTCACATTTTAGGTATAAACACACAACAGAACTGAACTGAATATTATTTTATGTAGTCTTAAACACGGTTCTGTTCAGCCATGTTCGTATGAAATTCTTTTTCATAAAAGGAATAGAGATGGCAGAATAAATTACTTCAGCAACCTTTCATATGCACTGCTTACCACAAGCTTGGAACCACAGCTTTCTTCCAATGGACACGCCTATTCATTAGTTTGTCTTCCTTCTATGCTGATAGGATGAAAAAATAATTCGTATTTTCTACTTCTTTATAAAAACTCATGTAAAGGAATGATTGCTAGTCAAGTTCACAGATACAGTCTCTAAAAAGAAAGTTCACTATATAATATTGCTTCAGAAGGGTATAGAGTAGTCAAAGTTATGTCATTGGATCTCTTGGTATTACTAACTAACCATTCAACAGTTGATCAACCCAACTTCTTACTAATTAGTCTTTATTAAGTGGCAATTAATAACATGGTTTTATTGCATATTTTATAGTTATCCTAGTCTGTAGCTGTGTCAGAGGAAGAGAGCAGTAGTAAAGCCAAGAGTTTGGTTAAAGGCTATCTTAGTATTTCTTAGCTAAACTCCAGGGACATGTTCAGTTTCAACCAGGCATTTTCCTTCTCTAAAACCACAATTTGTTCTGTTACACCATACACAGAACTCTACGTTGAAATTAACACATTCTATTGTAACTGTCCTTTTCTTGCCTACATCCCTTGTCACATTCAACTTTCTTGAGAAGGGTATAAATTGGTACTACTTTCTTTTTTTTTTTTTTTTTTTTATTTTATTTTCCCACTGTACAGCAAGGGGGTCAGGTTATCCTTAGAAGTATACATTGCAATTACAGTTTTTTCCCCCACCCTTTCTTCTGTTGCAACATGAGTATCTAGACATAGTTCTCAATGCTATTCAGCAGGATCTCCTTGTAAATCTATTCTAGGTTGTGTCTGATAAGCCCAAGCTCCCGATCCCTCCCACTCCCTCCCACTCCCTCCCCCTCATGGGGCATCAAGCAACCACAGGGAAAGGGTCACAAAAACTTGATTCCTACTTCCAGACCTCAACAAAATTGAAATATTTAACATGAGAGAGGAAAAAAATGAGGAAAGGAGTTTCATAAGATGTCTGAGGCAATGGTGGTCAGACATAAAAAATAATAAAAACTACAGTGCTGTTTTGCAAAATGAGACGCCTTATTTGGATTGTTCCCCAGTGTAATTCCCAAGTGTGTACTGGGCACACTGCAGGCACCAAATAAAGTTTTCTCATTTCTGAATCAGGGTTTGCAAATCATCTGAAATTTAAGCTAATAAGAACCAACATAAATGTGTAGAAACGACACTCTAATCACTCTAAACCTCACTGAAGATCCTAAAATATATTCCTATTTAAAAAATGAGTCACAAAAGATTAGGAGTCAAATTATCTAAGGAAGTCATCTTCTAGGAAAGATTATATTATGCGAGGTATGCAATTAATAAGGAATATTGAAAAATGAGAGGTATATAGTGAAATGTTTTCTGTTTGTCTCTTACATTCATCACAGGAGAAGCTTTTTAAGGCTAAAGTCCAACATTAGTTATTCACCCAGAAATATTACTAGGTTGAAGAAGATTAATTCATTTAATCTGTACTAGATGAAAATACCCTGCTTTGTTCAATTCTACACTCATGAAGTAACTAATTTATAGACCATCTACTAGTATATCAATTTTTTCATTACATAAACATTTCTGTTTTCAACAGGAATGAAGAAAAATAAAGTAATATTTATTTAGTATATAAAACATTCCAGGGGAAGGTCCTATGCACTTTTCATGTATAGCCTATGTAATACTCAGCACAGTCCTGAATAAGTATTATATTCATTTTACAACTAGGATGATTAAATTCAGAGGGATTAAATTATATATCCAAAGTTGCACAGCTGTTAAATGGTGAGGTTGAGGATTAAACCTCATTCTACCTGGTTCCAAAGTCCGTGCTCTTTCTTTTCACTTGAAATTGATAAAATGCCATTTTGCTCCATAAATCAGTTTCTGACAAGCTTACTTAGTGCAAATCACTTCTGCAGAGCCTACTCACTTGCCCTATGTGGGACTGATAAAATAAAAAGTCTTAACTCATTCCAGCAGTTGAGGCCAGACCCTGGGTCTCCTGATGGAAAAAACCAACTGCCAGGCTGCTAGTATCTGAGGCTAGAAGTCAAATATCTGCTTGCTCACTTGACCTGAATCTAGCCAGAATCAATTCAGGTCATTTGTCAGTAATTAATATGTGCTGAAACAATGTTCTAAACATTCAGGGTTTATAACCTTTTCATTCTAGATGTCTCAAAGATACCAGTGTACAGTCACCTCTTGATTAAGCTGGATGGACAAGTTAACCTTTGAGCTACATCCTGGCACATGAAAAAGAATGGCTCCAATAACTAATGGAGCTGGGAAAGGAAGGACTTTTTTTTTTTAACATAAAAAGAACAAATGGATATAAGAAGAGCACTTAGACACTTCTTACACAAGAAGCAGAATCTTCAGAATATATGCAGCCTTAATAAATGAGTAACCATTAAATAAAAATGTGAAGATGGCACAGTGTTAAAGAATGCTTTTGCCTGATCTCTGGCCTCTGATTGCTCAAATGGCTGTGATTTGCACTTAAGAGCATAGTCACCCTGGCCTATTCATCCCCCATGCTTTCTTGGAGAACATTCAAGATGACCAGAAAGGCACTTACTAGGTGTAGAGAGCACTGAAAATTAGGGGAATTCGGACCTTCAAGGGCAGAAGCCTCCCCCTCACAAATACTGAAGAGTTAAGAAAATATAATCATAAAGCAGGAATAATGAAAACAGCTATCATCACATTCTTTGAGTTAGAAAGCAAAAACCAAGAAACAAATGATGGAGGAAATTTTCAAAAATTATATTTACTATTTGACTGTTTTCCATAAAAGATGAATACAAAATTAATGTCATATGGAGTGGATGGCAATTTAGACACAGGCATCACTTTGTTAGTGAAACCATTGCAGAGCTGGGTTTTGAATGACAGCTGCTCTTCTTGATGTACTTTTCCTGGTATTTAAAAACCTACTTTCCTCTTTGGTAACATGCAGCGGTCTGTCATTCTAGTCAGGTTTAATCTGAGACAAAGATGTTTTTATGAAAGACTAAAAACTACAAAAAATTCCACGTTTGGAGGTAGGATTTCATCAACAAATGTGTTTTTAATGCTTATCTATAATAAGGGTAATAGAAAAGAAAATGAAAATTTTCCTAAATTTGACAAAGGATTATCAATCATGTTGTTTTCAAATAAACAAGTTACCATTTTAAAGCTGGAAAAAGAAATTAGGTATAAACTGGAGATAGCTACTTTTAGACATTATGCTAAAAGTGGTCACAACCTCTTCAAACCACAAATAATCAGTGGGTGTAAATGTCTTATAGTAACTGACATTCCCTTGATCCTTAATAATTTTTGTCCTCTATGTATTTTTTTACTATGCTCTAGTTATCATTACACTTTTGATCATCTGCTGAACTCACCTTTCCTATAACCAATCTTGGCTAAATTACACCTTCTGATTCCCAAAACCTACTCCTTAACAGGACTGAATTTTCTGGAAAAAGTCATATTGATTAACATCATTAGGAATGTATGTCTATACACTTTATCTCCAGTTCAGGAAAGTTATGTTTCTACTTTCTTAAAATTACATCATTACTTGATGCCCTCACTCTTGAATCTTTTTCCTTCTCTACACAGATTCTTTCCCTGAGCCCATGACAAAATATAAACAAGTCAAAAAAAAAAGAGTTGCCATGTGCTCAGCAATAACAAACCTGGAATAGACTAGTAAGGGACATGAAGGAGTAAGCTTGAGGGAGGGCGATATTCTGTATATTGGCTAGGTTGGCTGAATGGCATTGTCAAAATTCATTACACTGACTAATTAGGATCTAAATTCGTGAGAGCTCCCTGGCTGCTTTGCCACTGCTGCAGCTCTGGTTGCTGCTGTGGCACAGATGTGATCCCTGGCCTGAGAACTTCCACATGCTGCAATCGAAAACCAAACCAAACCAAAACAACAACAACAAAAAAGATATAAATTCAAATTGAATCTCAAAAATATATTCAGAAAATGTAGCATGTTTTCTGTTATTTCCTGCACCAAATCACTCACAGACTTTAATCTCTTGTTATCTATTTCTACCACAATATTATTTTGTAGGTACTTTGCCAGAGACAAGCAGAGTCCTCATGTTAAAACCCTATTAATCAGCAAATGTAGTCACCTATTCTGGGAAGGATTATTTCTTGATATGACTTCTTTCTTTCTGCCTACTGATAATAAGATAGTTTCCTGTAAAGTAGGAAATATACTATATTATTCTATGGGCATCCAATGCAGTAAAATTTATTATTTGTCCCAGTGTGCTTACAGTTATGAAGGAGGAAATATAAAGAAAAAACTAGGTCTCTCACTTGAAGACACTTTAAATCTCTTTGTGAATTGAGACCTGATTGTGTTGAGTAACCAAATGCAACCAAAATACAGAAAAATTTCCTTTCTAAAATGCTCACTATTTTTTAAACTAAAAGTTCTGTCAGAACTTTTGTTTGGGAATCAGGATTATGCACAGCATAAACAATGCTAACTTACTAATTACTTTCAATTACTTTTCCATTATATTGCATTTAATAGAGTCAAATATTCCTATAAGTAGAAGCTTTCAGTGAACATTTTGTTAAGCAAAAAAAACCCAAAAGAAAACAAAAAACCTGAACTTACCAACACTACAAAAATATACTTGGACAAGAAAATAAATGCATTTAATTGTCTAAGACATGACTGTCTCTGTTCTATGCACTACCTTGCACAGACATGGAGGTTGACAAATTGGCTCTTTGAGAGCAGCAGATATTTCACAGGCACTAAAGATGGCAAAACAAGCTGCACATTTTGTTAGCTTTTTTTAGCTTGTGGTGAACAAAATACCTGAGCACTATAAGAACCTTCATTATGAAGAATGCAAATATCATAAATTGCCAATCATCCAGATAAAGTAATCTGCAGTCTCTGGGAAATTGCTATTCCTTCTATTGATTAAGTGACTTCAGGCAAAATACTTCAATAACAGAACAAAATCTTTCAAATTCCTAAATAGCTTCATTGCATCTCTGAATCCATGGCCTCAATATTCCACAGTTACGTATTATAATACATTCATATGAAAAATGTAGTAGACATCTGTGTTATCTCCAAAAGTCAACAAAGGATTTCTTTTAGAGTAATTGCAAATTTTAAACTTTTTAAGAGAATTAGTTCAGCCTTGTGATGCAGGAGGTACTCATAGAGTAATCCTCCTTTTCTCAAAACCCTCCAAACTCCCAATTCTTGTAAAATGTGAATCAAAAAACAAGAAAAAATTTATTTTTTTTTAAGTAAAATGCCTTAAGAAAGTGTGTCAAGTTGTTCCACTGTTGGAAAATTCTGTTTTTAAAGTTATGTCACTGAAAGATTGCTATACCTTTACCTTCTTAGCATACAGACTTACTGGACACAGAAACAAACAAATTAGGAAATATATTTGTGAAGATAAAAATTCCATCAGAGCAGGCAGTAAAATGTACACAAGAGAGCCAACATTAAAGAGACAACCACCCTAATAGCTGCTGCCTGGAATAATGCTGTGCTGACATAGTAGAAACAGGACTGAAGGAGATGAAATATTATTTAAATTCAAATGCTAGGATGTTACTTTTGGGTATATACTTTCTAATCAAAATTGCTAAGTGATATTTATTTGTATCCCTTTTCATGATTGAAATACAGTTTTCTTAAAAGGAATGCAACAAAATAAGATTAAAATGCATTATATTTGTTATGCAGTATGTCAGCTATGAAGGAGTAGCTTTTTAAAATAATATCCAAGATACAGGTTTAAGATGGTCATGCTGACACTTTATTATTCTTGTACATATGGATCTGATCTCTCTCAATTTCCAAGTTAAATTTAGAGAGTGCACAGCTAATATTCTGCGTGTCTTGGAAGAGTGCCTGGATAAGAAGACTATGAGAAACGGATGGAAAGGTTAGGCCAGCAATACAGCATTTTAAAGCTGAATGTCACTATGCAATACAAGCTTTGTAAGTACATATTTTATATTAAACTACCTAGGCTTTAATGCTTTTGGAATGGTTGTCAACTGTTTGACTATGTCTAAGAGTAATACTCTGTTTGAAACATCGACATAGACTTCTGTTAGCTTTATGTTCTGCAATTTACTTTGCTATGGACAATGAACAATTGAATAAATCTTACCCTCCCCACCCCCAGTAATTTACTCATATTCATTGATTAACAATGCAATTATTCTTTAAACACATTTCATTTTACACTGTTAAAAATGGGCCTTTTGAAATATACTTCAACTGTAAAAGGAGATTGTCATATTTTAGAAAATATAAAGGCATTTGTTAAAGCTTTAAAGCCAAATAATTTTTATATTTATACATGGATATTATTTTTTCATAAAATTAAATGTTATGTATAATCAAAGATTTTTTGGTATATATATTAGTATTGCCCCCACTCCCCCAAAAGAGTTGCTCTTTCTCTCTCTTTTATGCTTTCTACTTATCTCTGAAAATCTATGTGGCGCCTTGTCAAAAGACATGAGAGGCAAAAAGGCAAAGTATAAATATATTACTAAACAATTTTAATATCTGTCCTGATGATAAGTATTCATTTGATGGCTGTTGAATGGAATGTATTCATTAACTGACCATTCTGCTGTCTTTGGCTACCGACTTCTAGTTTCTTTAAAAAACTTTTGATGAACATGAGATTGTTTTATACTCTTTTCTTTGAGAAATATTTGATGAGTATATTTGGAAGGATATAAAAAAATCTCATAATTAAAATATTTCTGGACTATATTTTCACAGGATTATGGAAATTCTCAAGTAACTCTACTTTCTTCTAGAATAATTAGTGTATCTAATGTGACTATTTATGTTATCAACTTGTAATAAGATTGGTTTGACCTTTGTCAATACATATGGGAGAGCATGTATAACAGGCACTGTCATCTAGAGCCTGAAGTATTGCTTGGTACATAGTAGGCATTCAATAAATATTTAATTAATAAATTAATGAATATCTCTATTTTATCCTAGGTCAAGATATGAGGTGAGAGAGCATGGAAGAGAAAACAATGGACTAGGAGTTAGAAGAAATGGTTTTAGTCCTTTTTTTGTTCTCATGTTGTTTAAGCTATTCATTGTCTTCCCAAATTATCATCTCTATGCTTCATACTATTTCTCTTGCTTGGAATACTTGCCTCCTCTGCTTACTGTGACTGATAGCCACCTAGTTTTTAAGTTTCAGATAACATCACATTCCTTCATATAATTCTGGTTAACCTCAGCCAACAGTGATCTTTCCCCTTCTACACTTAGAAGTTTGTCAACTGACACTTCATTTTATTTACATCTAATTATGTAATGACTTATACTTCTTTTGAAATTTTTAACATAAGTCTTACTTTGCCACCAAGACCCTAATCCCTCAAACTTGAAGATGAATTGTCTCATATAGGTGTTTTACTCGACCATCACAAATTTTTAATGTTAGCTGGTTGCAGATATTCATGTGAGAATGCATGACAAAAAAAAAATTAGTTTTCTAGTTTCTCTTGGAAAAATACAAGATCTGTTCCTACTGGGCCTGTTTTCTTATTTGGGACTGATCAACTAGAGCTGAATAGCTTTTGCCCATTTAGTTCAGGCACATGTTTCTGTCAACCCCCCTAGATTGAACCTGTGGGATAAGTGAGATTATAAACCCTGATGGTACACCATGACAATATAACTACCCCAGTACCTGCTCGCGCTCTCTCTCTCCCTCTCCCTCTCTCTCACACACACTCCATACTTACTTGAAGTCTCTAAAAAGACCAAGGGTGTCTATATATTTCTTAGGCATTGAATATTCAGGATGCTTAAGATTTTTAAAATTATCTAAATTGTCAAGTTATCTTCCTATTTTCTATGTATCCATAAAGCGAAATTCAATTAAAAAATGGTGTTAAAACTACTTTTTATTTTGTAACTTCGCTAATGACATGTTGAGCAATTAGAAACTGAAAAGCCATTTTGACTTCTACATATTGCTATCCAGTGATTTCCCAAGTTCTGTCAAATCTGCTAGCAGATAGCGCAGTTTGGATGGTGGAGGAAGATTCATTTCCTTCTCTCCATTCCTACTGCCTACGTCCTCAGAGTCTGCATTGGGCAAATGTTGCCCCTTGCTGTGTGAGGGTACCTGTCCTTAAAATTAACAGATCTGCACTAAGAGACTGCATTTAGCTTTGATTTCAGATTCCAGAAACCAGAGTCAATTTATAGTCAACAGTAAAAGAGTTGTTTTAGAGCCCAAATTCACTTTCATGGAGCTTGCAAAATAGCACTTCGAAACATTTACAATGATCTAAGAGACGACTGGTGGAATGTTTTGGCACCAGCAAGTCTGGCGTGCAGCTCTCAAGACAAGTGGCATTTCAACCTATATCCTACTTGACTTATAGAAGTACTGTATGTGAGAGAAACAGGAAATCTGCACAGCACTTTTAAAGCAGTGCGGTGAATTATAAATTAATGAGGGTTTAGTATGGGAAGGGAATAACATCTGCAGAAGAGCGGATTTCATAAAGACAAAAGGGAAAAAGGTTTCCCTTAATAAAACATAACCTTTCTGCATGCACAATCAATTCTCAATTAGTCATACCAGGGAGAGTATCCACCACAGACTGTCAAACTGCCTCACTTTAACTGCTTCCTTTCCCACACTGTTTTCTGATTCTGCCTCCTCTCACCCAAGATGTTCCTTGAATTAATATTTCCAACAATTTTCCTCAGTCTGTTTCTGCCATCAAAAAATCCAATTTTCTTTTTATTTCAAAAGTCTCTATTGCATGGTACAGCTTTTCCTCCCACAGTTTCCTGGCCCTTCTCTGACCAAGCCTAATGTTTAGTCAATCAGAGTGGGTAAGAAGCCAGAAGAGAACAGGAACTCAGAGGAGAAATGATTTCCCTAGGAAGTTCTGCAATTCCTTCTTTATACCTCTTTAATGAGTATTCAGCAATGAAGTCATCATTTTGGAAGTTCAAAGAGACTACAGAGAAATTTGTTGGACTGTTTTCAAAGTTCAATTTAATAATTGGGGATTGAGTACTTACTATGTGCCAAGGCCCTTGCTAGGTACCACAGGAGAAAGAGCTCCATGCCCTACAGGGGCTTACAGTCTCATTGGAAGAGAAAATAGAAGATAATTTTTACAAATAACCAAGACATACAACAGGGCTTGTATCAGAGTAGCACCATAATGCATTACCCATCTTAAAGCAGGCAGGTGGCCATTCAGCAATTTCATCAGTAGACATTAACTGAATATTCGCTATTTGTCAGATGCCCTGTAAAGCTCTGGTGATATCAAGATGAACAAGATAATGTCCTTACTTCACAAGCTATTAGGAAAGTAATGCAAGGAAACAAACAGTTACAAACATTGAGATTAAAATGCTCACTTAAGCACTGTGTAGAAAAGATGGCTAAGTGAGCATCAAAGATATAGTTTCTCTCTCTGTCCAGGAATGGGCAGGAGTGCCAAGAAAGTTTTCACCAAGGAGATGCACCTTGAAGGGCAAAGACAGAAAGGCATCTATCTCACACTGAGGCACCAGGGTGTGCAGAGACTTGGAAGTGTAAGAGAACATTCTGCATTCTGAATGGTGAGTGTACTCATGGGATCTGACCTGGGGTGCTAGGAGATGAAGCAGGGCAGAAATACGATCCTGGGAAGCTTTGTATGTGTTAAGTACCCAACACAGTGCCTGGTACAGAAGAGGTGTTAGAAATTTATGTGAATTAATGAGTGAATAAGGAGTTTGGCTTTTACCCTAAGGATGGGACATATTTATAGAAAGATATATATTTGGGGAAAGTCCCTAAGAGATGAATGTGATGGTTGGGTTGGAGGGACTGAGATGAAAGGTACAGGGACCAGACAGGACATTCCTACAGTGGTCCATGTACGATGTGAGCCCCCAATAAAAGAGGAGCTGAAAAACAGGAGAAGAGCTATTTCAGAAGTTAAATGACACAGCTTGTTGAATAACTGGATATGAGGAAGTAAGAGAGAGCTCAAACATGAAAACGTCCTGCTCTGTCCCACCCAGTATGTGAATCATCTCTTTGCCCAGCATATCTAGCTAGCCCTTCATGTAGATAGGGAATCTGGGAAGAAAAGCAGGTTTAGTATCCACCTAAGCTATCACATGCTTAGCAGAAATTCTTTAGGTACCTATTTGAGGTTTACCTTATTTTTATTTAGATAATTTTTTAAAAAGCCTAAATATCCAGTTTACCAATTAAGCTTAAATTAGAAAGTAAATTTTTTGAGTAGGTATGTCCTCACAGAGCAATAAGAAGTGATAGCCAATAGCTTAATTTAAAAATGAGACAAAAAACAAAACCTTAAAAACTAAAAAACAAACAAAACTAAAGCAGTCTTTATTTCTGCATGCTTAGTGATATTTAACATTTCGTTATGTGTTGAAGTAGAATTCTGCCTTTACCCACATAGGTCTGTCTGGTTTTTTAACAAAAGACAATGGTACACCCACTTTCACTAACAAGTAAAGCACATGACTCCTCACTTAAAGGAGCAGCACAGAACCACAGTATTCAAAGTACTTTCCAGAAAAAGTAACCTTGAACTTAACACTGCTTAATATACAGTAGTTCCCACCTCATCTGCAGTCTTGATTTCTGTGGTTTCAGTTGTTCTTGGTCAACTACAGTCCAAAAATGTTAAATGGAAAATTCCAGAAATAAACATAAGTTTTAAATTGCTTGCTGTTCTGAGTAGATGAAATCTTGCACCGTCCTGCGCCATCCCACCCAGGATGTGAATTGTCTCTTTGCCCAGCATATCTAGCCTATTTGTCACTTAGTAGTGGGTGACTTGGTAGCCACCAAGTTATCATATCAGCTACAGATTTATCACAGTGCCTTGTGCTCAAGTCACCTTTATTTTACTTAAAAATGATCCTAAATTGCCAAAGCAATAATGCTGGCAATTCAGATTTGCCAAAGAGAAGCCATAAAGTGCTTCCTTTAAGTGAGAAGATGAAAGTTCTTGTCTCCATAAGGAAAGAAAAAAAAATCATATCCTGTGTTGTTAAGATCTACGATAAGAAGGAGTCTTCTTTCTGTGAAATTGTGAAGAAAAAGAAATTTCAAATAGTTGTACTGTTGCACCTCAAACTGAAAGTTATGACCAGTGTGGGGAAAGTGCTTAATTAAGATGGGAAAAGCATTAAATCTGTGCAGTAAGATATTCTTAGAGAGACCACCATATTCTCATAACTTTTATTACAGTGTATTGTTATAACTGTTCTATTTTATTTTATTTTATTTTATTTTATCTTATTTTATTTTTTGTCTTTTTTGCCATTTCTTGGGCTGCTCCCACGGCATATGGAGGTTCCCAGGCTAGGGGTTTAATCGGAGCTATAGCCGCCTACACCAGAGCCATAGCAACGCAGGATCTGAGCCGCGTCTGCAACCTACAACCACAGCTCAGGGCAACACTGGATCCTTAACCCACTGAGCGAGGCCAGGGATCGAACCTGCAACCTCATGGTTTCTAGTCGGATTCGTTAATCACTGAGCCACGACGGGAACTCCTGTTCTATTTTATTATTATGGTATCTCTTACAATGCCTAATTTATAAACTAAACTTTATCATATGTATGTATGTCAATATAGGAGAAAAACACAGTATATACTAAATAGGGTACAGTTTTGGCAGTTTCAAGCATCCATGGAGAGACTACAGTATATCAAGCATTTATTTGAATGAAATAACTTCCTAAGATTGTATGATGATTCTTAAACCAGCAAGTCCTCTAAAATGTATCTCTGGGTTAAGTGAGTCCTGTGGTTGCAGACACTGAGCTGCAGTGTGTTGGTTCAGCTATAAAGTTTATTTGAACTGCCTGTAGGAAGATTAGAAGAAATACATCTGGGAAACCAGCAACAAGTGTGTGGTTTAGGAGGTTCTTTAGCAGAATACCAGTACCTTTTCATTCATTCAAGCTATATTTATTGTTTTTGTTTTGTTTGTTGTTTTTTTAGGGCTGTACCTGCAGCATATGGAAGTTCCCAGGTTAGGGCTTGAATCAGACCTACAGCTGCTGGCCTATGCCACATCCATATCAGTCAGATCCAAGCTGTGTCTGTGACCTACACCACAGCAATACCAGATCCGTGACTCACTGAGCAAGGCCAGGGATCAAACCCTCATCCTCATGGATCCTAGTCAGGTTCATGATCCACTGAGCCACAATGGGAACCCCCAAGATATATTTATTGATTATTTGTAATTTATCAGATACTGTGCTAGGTTTTAGAGATAAAATATGATGAATAATACAGAACCACTGCTATTAAGAAGCTTTCAAAACCATGGTGAAGAAAGATGATTAAATAAATATTATACAATGTTGTAAATGCAATGATACTGATACGTCTCAAATGCCAGGACTATGAGGGAGGGGTACCTAGCAACACCATTCTAGGAATGCATGAGGGATTTCTGAGCAGTGTTTTGAGCAAGCGAGTGAGGAGTTGTAAGACAAGCCAGGTAGAGTTAAGAGAACATATGGGAAGACATGTAAACACCAGAAAGTTTTTCTCAGGCCTGGAAATAGTCCTGATTCTTCTGCACATCTGAGCACAGGAACTTGCAGCATATATGACATTTCCCCATTTTTGTAGGCTGCTAGTCACTTGTGCCTTCCTCTAGCAAATGAACAGCACTTCCTAACACACACTTCGTACTATCATTCCCCAACCTCATCTTATTTGTTTTACTTAATTCATCTGTGTCCTGAACTCCTAGTTTTCTTAACATTATTTTAAAGTCTTTAAAATCTATTCTGTAAGGAATATTAAGCCCTTTACCATAAGGCAGAGTATAGATAAATAAATAATTCTAGTGGGGGTCACAATAATAGCAACATCATTTAGAACAAAGGCAAATAATTCTAAGCACATCAGTGTGTAATTGATATTCATGATGACCAGCCCTAAATTGTTAAGAAATGTTTAAGCTTCGTATGGTCTACATAATAATGCACATTAGTTTCAAAGAGTCAGATCATTTTTAAACTGTTAATTTTACATATTTGTGTAAATATTTGTAAATAAAATTACGAACCTTTAGATAGAAAACATGACTAACTGGAACTATTTTTCACTGAAGTCCATAACAAACAGAAGCTTTCAAGTGTTTAACTTAGAAATACTTTTATTTTAATATAATGCAGCTAAAAATCTACCTATGGACTTTACTGTACTCATTTAAGATGAAACATATCACCTTTTTGTACTCCAATGAGTTTGAGTTGACTGCACATCCACATGTAAAATGCAAATAGGAGTTCAGGGAAACCCTATATAGTTGCTTTATGTATTATTCAAGCTTGGATAAATAATTATCACACAAACTATGAATATACTTCTGCTGAAAATGCATACAAAAACAGCAGGAAAGGATGCTTTGTATCTACTGTAACACTGATATTATTTATAAGGACTCAATTTACTGAAAAACTTACCAGTATTTATTTGCATTTTGTCACTGGAAATTTGTACCTTAAGTCATTCAATTTATACTTTTAAGTTTGTCATTCATGTGTACTGTTCCTACATTGCCTTTTCTGCATCTTTTAGTGTGTGTTTTTGTCTTTTCTGTATTTTGCATTTATCATTTCCAATAATTTTTTATGGAAATCAGAACTTGGGTAAACCATACATCCAACAAAGCTTATGAATAATGTTTTAGTTTAATTATCTTAAAAAGACAAGGGTTTGACTTAACTTCTTTCAGTAGCTGAGCAAGTGTGTGTTGTTACATGATATTATTAATTCAACAAATGTTAATGAGCATCTACTGTGAGCCAGCACCATTCCATTCTATGCAGCAGTGAACACTGAGGAGTAATTTATTTATCATTTCCCTTTCAAATGGGATATCACTGGACACTACCAGTTATTAAATGAAGGAGCCATGACCAAAATACAAGCTAACTGATTCAGGGTCCACCTTCCAAACTTTTGAAATACTCAGCTTCCCATGGTTAATACAGAGGAAAGTATATTGAAAGACAGCGAGACAGTATCCTGATTACACAGTTCAGTACCTGGATACAGTCAAGCCTACAGCCATCTGTACCCTTGTACTTCCTAGCACTCCAAGCCAATAAATTCTCTTTTTATCCTAAAATAGTTTGTTTGTAATTAGTTGATACTCAATGAAACCTGGCTAATAGATAGTATTCTTTTTTGTGATTAGCTCTATGAGTATGAATAAGAGAAGTATTATTTGATTATAGTGTTGGATGATAAAAGCAAAGCAGTTGTCATAAACCTGCAAGGACTTTCACAATCTCATTTTAAAAATTATAAATACAATGTTATCGCCCTTTTAATAGGGCAGCTGTGTGTTCTGTGCTCTTAAGCAAGTGACTTAATCTCGCAGTGCCTCTGTTTTTTCATGTGTATAATGGATAAAATAATAGCATGTAAGAATGATGGGAGGATAAGATGAAAGGAAATAGTATATTTTATTTTATATGAAATTTTAAAATGTGCTTGACAAATTTAAAGTACTCATGTATAATACAAATACTATTATTACTATTAGTTTTCTCAAAAAGGATGTAAGGCACTCACACAATTAAAGAAACACTACCCTATACTTTCATGACTATTTTATTTTAGAGTTATGTGGGATAACCATGATCAATTCAAAGTATTTTAAATCCTTTTCGGAATGCTAAATGGGTCTATGTGAGGTGGTATTGGGAGATGACAATTGGCCTGGGTCATTGAGAAGAAGAATGATATAAAATCTGCACACCAATTTTGGTATAGCTTCTACAAAAATGCCTCTGCTTCTGCAGAGCAAAAGAGAATGACACTGAGGGAAAATATGGAGTCTCAGTCAATATCAGGAGGAAAAGAAGGAAAGAGAAGAGTGATTCCAAGCGTGGGAAACACAAAAGTACAGGGAAATACCATGACATTGTGATTTATTGGTGGAGTATTTCAACCATTACTTGCAGTGGCTTCTCTATGTTGTATATGAAGCACTTCCAAACTGGTAAATTTGTGGCAAACAATGAATTATTATTATTATTAGTTGGCAATGAATTATTACTATAATTATTATTAATATCATTTGGAAAGCAATAAGTAGTACCCAGAAGGCAGTAAATATATAAAAACTTTTTGATTCAAAGACATCAGGACCTATCATACTTTATCTGTTAATGACAGATGTGGTAGTATAGCACAATTGACTAGTTTGGGTTCAATTGCCAGCATTTTAAAAAAGTAATCATTTGGAAAAAGATGAGAAAACAATCCATATGATGAAGGTAGTATACTTCCATTGAGGTATACAAACAATACCATCATTCTCGTGGTGATTTTCCTCCTCTAGTTCTCATTAGTTTCATCCCATTAAAATTTTTGACAAATGTAAATCCTATAAGGCTGATTAGTTTGATTAACCTAATAAAGAAAAAAAGTCAGCCACTTATCAACCTTCACCTGACATTGACATAAAGTCTTTACATGGCACAGTTCCTGGGTTTTGTCATTTGAAAAAGGGGCAAGGGATAGCTAGTAGAATGAATAGGGTTTCAGTGCAACGGATTAATTAAGCAACTCTCAGGAATGATATTGAGAGGTAACTGATTAATTGAACATTGAAGCCATCTAATCAAATAGTAGACACAATAAATATGTTTCTTCAGAGATAAATTATGCCTTGATTAGCATATTCATTTATAGAGTTGAATTAACTCTTTATGTGCTTTTTAAGTTTGCTTAGCTGGAAATAGCCATGTGCTATAGACTCTCTTTCATGTCATTCTAAAAATGCCTGGTGAACATGCCTGTATTCCTTCAAGATTTGAGCAGTTTATTCATTAAATATTCAAGCTTTTTGTTCACAAAAAAGTGAAGAACCAACTGAATCATTATTATTCCACACAACCTGCAGTGAGACAAAGCATACAACTGTATCAAAGATGAATCACTAAGATCCTATTTTATGTTGAACCCAAGGTTTGATAAAAAAGAGAGAGCATATAGTTAAGAAAACATTAAAGCCAAAGATCCACCAAGCTACTTAAATATGAAAATATGTCTTTTGAGATGTGAAAATATGGTTATTATTTTTTTTCATATGAGGCTATGGAAAATAATGGTCATGTTACAGCTACAAAGTTTCAGTAAAATAAAGGTTGGATCTTAAATCACGGCAAGTGGGAGAAAATAAATTCAGAGTGCATGTAAAGCAGTTTATTTGTGCTTAAATTATCTTCCTTTTTGCCTATACTGAAGCCCTGCCCCTGATTTTTGACACCGGAGCAGCATCCAGTTGTCACAGCTGTGCAGCTCAATGAATAGCAAGACTCTGCTCCCTGTGCTTGTATGTGCTCATCATGAAAGGGGGTCTGTCACCCTCCACTGCAGAGGCAAGCTCCCTGCCAGCCTGGAGGAACTGAGCTTCATGGGGGAGGGGCAGAAAATCCCAGAGATAAAAAACATGGCCTTGTCAGCATCCGAGCCCTGGCAACATCTAGTCCTAAAGCAGAGTTCTGATTGAGTTCCTGTGTCAATGATTTTCTTACAGAAATTCAAGCTCCATCCAAGGGACAGCTCTCCAGGACAGAGAGCCTGTGAATGTCTCTGGTGCCACAGATGTCATGTAGAAAATTGGATGGAGCCATGGTTACTCATCTCTCTGAGTTGGAATTGGCTAAAAAGGCAGTGTCACGTGTAGAGGCAAGATGTCTCAGAGCTGTTGGCTGAAAAGGGATTCAGAAGATTATTGGAATTGTTTATTTTGATAGAGACTAAAGAACTAGAAAGGACTTTTTTTTTAGCGTAAGGCATTTCATCAGATGAGTGATGAATAATTTTATACCAACCAATATTTTATGCATTTATATATGTAGTTTATGTATATCACATTTCTACTGTTTATAAAATCCTAAGGTTGAAAGTTTTATAAACAGAAAGAAATAGGGAGTTCCAGTCATGGCTTAGCAGATTATGAACCTGACTAGGATCCATGAGGATGCAGGTTCAATCCCTGGCCTCACTCAGTCAGTCAAGGATCTGGCATTGCTGTGAGCTGTGGTATGGTTCACAGATGCAGCCTGGATCCCACATTGCTGTGGCTGTGGCACAGGCTGGCGGCTATAGCTCCGATTTGACGCCTAGCCTTGTAACTTCCATGTGCCGAAAGTACAGCCCTATAAAATATGTACAATATTAAGTTTTAAATTGATCAGAAAAAGAAAAGTCTGTCAATTGGAACAGAATTGCTTTCAGAATGTTACTGAAATACTTCAGTTCAGCTTCAGACGACCTTTAAACAACTAACCTTTCCTCTTAAAAAAAAAAAAAAAGCATCTCCTATTTCATTAGAATTTCGTGATCACAACTGTTTTTCATTAGTGGTGGTGATCTACATATCAAGAGTTTATGTTTAACAAAAATAAAAGAAAAATTTTTTCTTCTTTTGCTTTTTAGGCCTGAAACTGTGGCATATGGAAGTTCCCAGGACAGGAGTTGAATTGGAGCTGCAGCTGCTGGCCTACACCACAGCCACAGCAACATGGAAGGCAAACCGAGTCTGTAACCTACACCACAGCTCACAGCAACACCAGACCCTTAACCCACTGAGCAAGGCCAGGGATCGAACCCGCATCCTCATGGATCCTAGTTGGGTTTGTTAACCTCTGAGCCATGAAGGGAACTCCCTAAATTTAAAAAAAAAAAAAAAAAAAAAAGAATAAAAAAGGAGTTCATATTAAACACAGACATCTAGAAATCTATATGAAAAATTATAATCAGGATAATAAAGCATCTTTCTCCTCGTAATTTTGGTTTACTCCTTGGAGCATTATAAAGGGAAAAATAAATACATCCTATCATTCCATATGTGTTTATTGGTAACAATGCTATGAAGGAAGACTGAACTCCATTCTACTGCCAAACATCAGCATTACTTGATAACAAAAGCAGAGCACTTGTCAAAAACATGCTAGAACTTATGGGAGTTCCCATTGTGACTCAGTGGAAACAAATCTGACTAGCATCAATGAGGACATAGGTTCAATCTCTGGCCTTGCCCAATGGGTTAAGGATCTGGCATTGCCATGAGCTGTGGTATAGGGTTGCAGACATGGACTTAAAAAAAAAAAAAAAAAAAGCTAGTACTTGGACAATTATAGTTTTTTAAATTATAAGCATAAACCTGTCTTCCTTTTAATAAGTAGTGATTTGCCTTTAAAAACATATTCAGGGAGTTCCCGTCGTGGCGCAGTGGTTAATGAATCCGACTAGGAACCATGAGTTGCGGGTTCGGTCCCTGCCCTTGCTCAGTGGGTTAACGATTTGGTGTTGCCGTGAGCTGTGATGTAGGTCGCAGAGGCGGCTTGGATCCCGCGTCGCTGTGGTTCTGGCGTAGGATGGCAGCCACAGCTCCGATTGGACCCCTAGCCTGGAAACCTCCATATGCCGCGGGAGCACCCCAAGAAATGGCAAAAAGACAAAAAAAATAAATAAACAAAAAATAAAAATAAAAATATATTCAATTCCTTTAAAATCTGAAATGTAAAAATCCTTAACAAAATATTAGCAAACCAAATTCAACAGTACATTAAAAGAATTTACTCCAGGGATGAAAAGAGTGGTTCAATATTCACAAATCAATCACATGATATACCACATTAACAAAATGAAGGATGAAAATCATATGATCATCTCAATAAATTGAGACAAAGCATTTAAAAAATTCAAAATCCATTTATAAAAACTCTCAACAAAGTGGGTACATAAGGGACATACACCAACATAATAAAGACCGTGTATTATAAAGACAAACCCAGACATAACATAATACTCAACAGAAAAAAGCTAAAAGCTTTTCCTCTAAGATCAGGAACAAGACAAGAATGTTTACTATTACCCCTTTTATTCAAAATAGTATTAGAAATCCTAGGCAGAGCAATCAGGACTCCCCCAAAAAAGGGGGTTAAAGTTATCCAAATTGGAAAGAAAGACATTAAACTTTTGCAGATGATATTCAACTATATATAGACAACCCTAAAGATAGCACCAAAACCTATTAAAACTAATAAATGAATTTAGGAAGTTTGTAGGATTATAAAAATTGACATACAGGAATCTGCTGCATTTCTCTACACTAGTAATGAACTATCAGAGAAATTAAGAAAATAATCCCACTTACAATTGGATCAAGAAAATAAATTACCTGGGAATAAATTTAAGGAAACAAAAGAACTGTACTCTGAAAACTATAGGACATTGAGGAAAAAACTTGAAGATGACACAAATAAATGGAAAGATATATTATGCTCATGGATCAGAAGAATTAAAATCATTAAAATGTCCATACTACCCAAGGAAATCTACAGATTCATTGTAGTCCCTATTAAAATAGTCATTTTTCACCACCTCACACCAGTCAGAATAGCCATCATTAATAAGTCCACAAATAACAAATGCTGGAGAGTGTGTGGAGAAAAGGAAACCCTCCTGCACTGTTGGTGGGAATGTAAATTGGTACAACCACTATGGAGAACAGTAGGAAAGTACCTTAGAAAACCATATAGAGAACTACCAAATGACCCAGCAATCCCACTCTTGGGCATATATCCAGACAAAACTTTTCTTGAAAAACACACGCATACCCTCATGTTCATTGCAGCACTATTCACAATATTCAAAACATGGAAACAACCTAAATGTCCATTGACAAATGACTGGATTAAGAAGATGAGGTATATATATACAATGGAATACTACTCAGCCATAAAACAGAACAAATGAATGCCATTTGCAGCAAATGGATAGAACTAGAGACTCTCATACTAAGTGAAGTTAAGTCAGAAAGAGAAAGACAAATACCATATGATATCACTTATATCTGGAAACTAACATACAGCACAAATGAACATTTCCACAGAAAAGAAAATCATGGACATGGAGAATAGACTTGTGTTTGCCAAGAGGGAGGGGGGAGGGGAGGGACTGGGAATTTGGGGTTAATAGATGCAAACTATTGCCTTTGGAATGGATAAGCAGTGGGATCCTGCTGTATAGCACTGGGAACTATGTCTGGTCACTTGTGATGGAGCATGATAAGTGAGAAAAAAGAATGTATATATTTATTTGTGACTGGGTCACCATGCTATACAGCAGAAAACTGACAGAACATTGTAAACCAGCTATAATGGAAAAAATAAAAATCATTTAAAAAAATAAAATAAAATACTCATTTTTAATCGAACTAAAACAACTAATCATAAAATTATATGGATCTCTAAGACCCCTAATAGCCAAAGCAATCTTAAGAAAGAAGAACAAAGTTGGAGGTATCATGTTCCCTGATTTCAAAGTATAATACAAAGTATAGTAATCAAAAAGTACAATACTGGCACAAAAACAGGTATAAAGATCAATGTAACAGACTAGAGAGCTCAGAGATAAACTCACACTTACATGGTAAATTAATTTATGACAAAGGAGCCAGAGATATGCAATGGGGAAAAGACAGCCTCTTCAATAACTGGTGGTGGAAAAACTGGACAGCTACATGCAAAAGAATGAAACTGGATTGGACCTTCTTCTCACACATCCATATAAAATAAACTTAAAAATGGATTAAAGATTTAACTGTAAGGCCTGAAAGCATAAAACTACAAAAAGACATAATCAGTGTACTCTTCGACACTGGCATTAGCAATATTTTTTTGGATCTGCTTCCTCAGGCAAGTCCAACTAAAGCAAAAATAAACAAATGGGACCAAATCAAATTAAAAAGCTTTCACACAGCAAAGGAAACCATCAACAAAATGAAAAGACAACCTACTAAAAGGGAGAAGATGTTTGCAAATCAAATATCTTATATGGGATTAATGTCCAAAATATGTAGGAACTCACACAAATTGATATCAAAGAAACAATCAAAGTAAAAATGGAGAGAGGACCTAAATAAATATTTTTCCATGGAAGATCTACAAATGCCAACAGACACATGAAAATATGCTTGACATCGCTAATCATCCGGGAAATGCAAGTAAATACCACAATGAGATATCACCTCACACCTGTCAGAATGGCTATTACCTTCTCCCACCAACCAAAAAAAAAAAAAAAATATATATATATATATATATATATATATATCAAGTGTTCTTTAAGACATGGAAAGAAGGGAACCCTCAAATGCAATTGGTAGGATTGTAATATTAGTCAAGCCACCATGGAAAACAGCACCAAGGTTCCGCAAAAATTTAAAAATAGAACTACCATGTGATACAGCAATAACACTTCTGGATATTTAAGGAAAACAGAAACCACTAATTCAAAGAGGTATCTGCATATCTAGTTTCACTGTAGCACTATTTACAATAACAAGGATAGAAAAACAAAATGGAATATTTCTTGGTCATAAAAAAAGAATGAAATCTTACCATTTACAGCAACATGGATGGACCTAGAGAATATTATGCTGAGTTATATATGTCTGACAGAGAAAGACAAATATTGTATAATTTCACTTACATGTGGAAACTAAAAATCAAAACAAAATATGAACAAAACAAAACAAAATAGAAACAAACTCACAGATGAAGAGAACAAACTGGTATTCACCAGAGGGGAGGGAGATGGGGAGGTAGGTAAAATAGGTGATGGGGACTGAGATGTAAACTTCCAGTTGTGATATAAATAAGTCACAAGAATGTAATGTACAGCATAGGGAACAGGGTCAATAGCATTGCAATAGCTCAACATGGTGACAGTGGTTACTAGATTACTGTGGTGATCAATTAATAATGTATATAAATGTCAAATCATTATGTTCTACATCTGAAACTAATGTCATATGTCAACTACACTTCAATTAAAAATAGATTTTGTCTACTTACATAAAATAAATTGCAATACCAATGTAAAAGGAAACATAACAACTCTACTTCCCATGTTTTATCAAAAACAAATTTCTTGTCTGTGGTAACAAATCATGCTGTTGTTACAGTCATTTTTTAGAAAACCTTTTAAGAAACTAGTAGTGGTTTCGTTTTATTTAAAAGGTATAAAATGAGTTCAGCTCCTAGACTGTGATATACAATTACCCCAGATTCTTTTTATCATATTAGAAACTTTATCAAAAGTTCAGTCTATGTTTTTGGCATCATGACAGCTGCTCACCAAAACTGGGTGATGGAGTTAGTAATGAAAATAAGCATTAACGAAACATTTGATTTATCTCTCTAATACTGTGAAAGTAAGGGTTTTGAATTCAGTTCAAACAATGAAAGCTATAACTGGCCTGATTTGAAATTATGCATGTCAGCAAGTTTATATGCAGAATCCTTTGAAACTTGGCTAAGCCTATTTTAATAACAAAGATGCTTCATTCTACATTTGTCCCGTGTTTAAGATCCAAGCCTACATATATATATGTGTGTGTGTGTGTGTGTGTTTTATTATAATTTCAATAGAAACCATTTTAAATTTGATTTATTTTGTATATTTTTCTAGTTTAAAAAGTCTATTATCTTGGAAAAACCTCAGCTATGGTTTTAATTAATGAATTAAATTTTATTGTATACCTCTTACTGTTATTCAATGTCTTTTTGATAGCCGTGATTTAATTCATTTGTTGTCAATATTTTTTCAGCTTTTAGGAAGCTCATTTGCATAGCTCCACTAAGAACCACTGCATGTAAACAGAATGATTTTTAACACAGTAGAAATGGAAGAAATAGAGAGGAGGCCTATCAAATCTGGAGAAAGCTGGGGATATAGGGATGCAGTTTTAAAAAAAATGCCTCTACCAGAGTGGCTCAACGCTTAAGGAACCCGACTTGGATCCATGAGGTTGTGGGTTCAATCCATGGCCTTGATCCCTGGGTTAAGGATCTGGCATTACTGTGAGCTGTGATATAGGTCGCAGATGCAGCTTGGATCTGGTGTTGCTGTGGCTGAAGTGTAGGCCGAGCTCCGATTTGACCCCTAGCCCAGGAACTTCCATAAGCTATGGGTGTGGCCCTAAAATGATAACTAAAAAAGTTACTTGGCCAACATCTTGCACTGCTTTAGTATACTTTGAAAACAATACATTTCGTTCTACTTAAGCTCACGGTGTCTCCAAGAGTTAGACTGGCCCTATGTGCAGCCTGATACCTCAAACCCAAGAGACAAAAGAGACCCAAGATAGATTGGTTCTGGTCATACTCTCGTTCTTATTAATAATATTAAGTCTCATCCCGTCTCAAATCTAGCATCAATCTGACTCCAGTCTTTTACTTTTCCCAATACATTCACAAATATATACAAAGAAAAAGCAAATGTGTTTTTAAATACTCTGGGTTATTTTTAAAAGCTGATAATGAAAAACCATTATCTGTGTAACTAATGAAAATTGAGGCTTGACAATAAAGAATTGAAGCTTGAAAATAAATTCTAAAGACTATTCCAAAAGAACAGCAATAGGAGTTCCCAACATGGCTCAGCAGGTTAAGAACCCAACTAGTGTCCATGAGGATGCAGGTTTGATCCCTGGCCTTGCTCAGTGGGTTAAGTATTCCATGATACAGAAAGCTGGGGTGTCAGTGTGGCTGGGCAGATGTGGCTTGGATCTGGTGTTGCTGTGGCTGTGGCATAGGCCAGTAGCTGCAGCTCTGATTCAACCCCTAGTCTGGGAACTTCCATATGTCAGGTGTGGCCCTAAAGAAAACAAAAACAAAAACAAAAGAACAGCAATAACCTACATGTAAAGGCAGCACTCTTGGAATAATGTATTGCCACTTGGGGGGACTCCTTAGAAGTATACAGCATCCATTTAGATATTTAAATAGAGTTGGATTTCCTTAAATATCAATCTTGCTAACTTACTGCTTTACAGCCATACCTCAACATTGAGAAGAAATGCTAAGACCCTCTTTCATTGAACTTAAAATACAATGAAGATTGAAACCTGTTACTGGAAAAAGAAGTTTTACAGAAGATTAGATAATGTGTATGAAAAACAGACATTTGAAGGAGAGTTATGAAGTGGCTAGAATACTATTTCATTCACTGATCACAGGATTTAAAAGAGGCAACTTGGGAAGGATATGTAGTCAAAGTCAGCTGTACATTTGTATACAAGTTCACACATTAACTGATGAGCTACAGCTCCATGTTTCCTACTGAAAATCCATTAAGTCTTTTTCTTTCAATTGATTAAAAGCAAAGAAAAGTTGACAAGAGAAATAATGAGCTATACATAATAAATAAGGTGGCAATGTTCTCTTCTAGTCGATCCTCCCTTTTATAAAAATGGGAGCAGAAACCTGGTTTGATGCATTGCCATAGAGGCTGATATACATGAACTTTGAGCATTGTAGACCATTTAATTATCATAGTTAAATACTATGTGCAAACATCAAAAATAGAAACAATTATCTGGTTCTGGGCTGAAAAAAATGGTAAGTCCACAAGAAAACTCAGATATTTAGAACTTATATTTCCTTTTACTACTGTTCGGTAACAAAGTATATTAGGTTTTTGGCAAATGCTCATATGATATCTGGGCATTCATAATCTGATGATTATAGCTGATATACAGAACCAAGTCATAAATTCAGGTTTTATTATTCTATGTTATGTCAGGGTTCAGTGACTTAGAACAAGTGCTCTTGAAAGGATTTTCTAACTCATACAAAAATTCTAGGTAAAAATTTTTAAAGAGAAAGTGTGTCTTTCTGTGTTTCCATGCCTTCATTCTGTTCCTCCAAACAGATTCACTAAGGCCCCAAAAGCCAGGACTTGCAAAGAAATTCACATCTCTCCTCTACTGCCTGAAAAAAAGATATTCTGGGGCAAAAGATCTGAGATAGTATAAAAAGAAAAGTAATTTATTTGGTTATCTGATGGAGGTAGTTTATGTAGAAGTGTGAATGGCTTAAATTTCCTGCCTGACTTGCTTTTAAAAAAGGGGTTATTAACATAAATGAATCTCGATTAGTAGGAGATGGTAGGCCTAGTGCTCTTTACTAAAGGCTTCCCTAGGGCATGTTGGAGATAAGAGGTCAGTAACTTGGCAACCCTTTAAAGATTGCACCAACTTTTATTTTAGTTGAAAGTCTTTTATTTGCTGGTGTCTTAGGTAAGTACTGAAGGCAAGGATAGAAATGAGACACTCCAGTCAGTCCTTGACCTTGAGAAGTTATAACTTGAGGATATTGTCTCCCAACACCACCTCCCCTTCTCCTACTCAACACAACAACAAAAAATTAAGCAAAACAAAACAGATCTGAAAAGACAGTACTACTGCAGAATGGGCTGCAGATATCAATAAATATTTTGTGTTTTAGCTTTAGAATGGCTCAATAAATGATTCATTTTTCCTGTCAAAGGCACTACCTCCTAGAAGGAATCTCCCTTTCCTGTTTCATCCTCTCTTGACTTTCCTGCCCCAAGGTTGATTTAGGAGTTGATTTAGGTGTTATTCCTCTGCTTATCCACAGCTAAAGCACACCAAGGTGTTTATCTCCTCATTCTAAATTTGTTTTCTCCTTATCCTCTCAAGAATCTTATCCTGATCACTTTTATCTTCATTGATTAGGACAGTTTCCTGCAAATACTAAGTGGCCTTCACAATCTTGAATGAATGAGGGACAACTGACATTTTTCCCATAGGAAAGAAATAATACTGTGTATCCAAATAATCTTTAGAAAGAAAAGTTTACCCAATATGTGACCATAACTTCATATTCTTTTAGATAAGTCAAATGCTGCAATCTAAAAGTCATCTTAATTGTCTTAATTTTTACTAAGATGGAAGTAAGAAGAAAAGAAATTGAAATAATCATTAAGGAAAAAGTTATTCAAGTTTTACTGAAACTTTGACTTAACAAATTGATAAATATTGGCTCTGAGGCATTAACATTTAATATTATCTTCACAAAGTCTCCACTAGTAGAAAATTACATTTTCTACATTTTATCATTCGTATCTGTTTTCTACGAAAGAAACTAAAGGACAGTACTTCAATCATCCACAACAGTATTTTCTGACAGAATTAATTTAAAAAATTTCTCCTATTAAGGTTAAATATTGCTAGAATGATTTTAAATTGTTAGTATCAACGACCAATTATTAAATAATTTATAAATATTTTTACTTTACAGTTATAAAGCATAAGGTAAAAGAACTAGATAGTTTGTCTCAGTAATTTGAAGTCCTAAAACTAAATAGAGGAAGTAACTACCATCTTCATGATTAACAGTGCTATAGGTTGAGGGCTTTTATTCAAAATATTGATTTATGCCCTGAACTAAGTAAGTAATGAAGTGAGAGAAGAGAAATAGCATGTACATTCAGAAATAACTGAATATAACGCATGATTTTGAAAACAAAACTGCAAAGATTCTGGAATAAAAGAATTTTGGTACAGAATAGTGTCACATAAAAATTTATTTTTACAAATTTCCCCCCAAATTATTAAAAAAGGAAAACGGAATTTATTTTTATTCATTTATTTCTCTCCACCTTAAAAAAAATAGAAAAATTGATATTACCTCTGTAACTTAACCTGGTGTTCCATTTATCTACATTACTTTCATCAGTATCCAATCTTTACATTTCTTATTTTACTTTTTAGACAGTGCTTTTTTTTTTTAGGGCTGCACCCATGGCATATGGAGGTTCCCAGGCTAGGCGTCTGATTGGAGCTACTGCTGGCCTACACCAGAGCCACAGCAACGCCAGATCCGAGATGCATCTGCAACCTATACCACAGCTCATGGCAATGCCAGAGACTTAATCCACTGAGTGAGGCCAGGGATTGAACACACATCCTCATGGTTCCTAGTCAGATTTGTTTCTGCTGTGCCACAGTGGGAACTCCTAGACAGTGCCTATTGATATGCATTTTTCTCATGATTATATCGCAGAGTCAGGAAAAGTAAAGAATACAAACAAAAAGAGAGTAGATTATGTTCTACAAATTCGACTAGGAAGTTTCACATGCCTAATTTTTTTAAAATACAAATTTAAAATCAAGAATTACCATCATGCACAAATCAGTACTTATGATTTCAAATAATAAAGTTTTGACATTAGAATAATTATTTCTCAACATTTTTAAACTGCATTTTTTTGATGCTATTCACAGGCTAGAACTGAATCCTAAAAATATTCCTACAAGCATACATTTCCTCCAATGTTATAGTCAATAACAACAATAACCACAAGAAAATAGTGGTAAGTTTTGCAGCCACAGAGATTCTGCTTTCTATGAAGCAACTCTACTTATTGCCTGGACCTTCAGCCTGTAAGACTGCTTCAGGAAATATAAAAGAGGCCACAGAAATTACTCGCTCAGCCTTGGAATTAGATTTATTTTGTGCTCTGAATACTTTCACCCTGATCTTAGTGCACCTGACCTTTTAAATTCTAGATCAACACTTGTTCCAACTTTCCATTTTAAAATACAAGAAACTTAGAATGCTACA
Source organism: Sus scrofa (assembly GCF_054392235.1). Classification (NCBI taxonomy): domain Eukaryota; kingdom Metazoa; phylum Chordata; class Mammalia; order Artiodactyla; family Suidae; genus Sus; species Sus scrofa. Next base: position 168,661,191 of record NC_139395.1, read on the forward strand.
CTGAGCCCAGATTTTTCACATCCCCAATTCCCATTCACTTGCACTATATTATGTCTTTCTTTTCAACAGCTAGCTCATCACAAGCTCATTCTTTACCCATATCATAGTAAGTATAATTTGTTGAGTGCTTACCATGTGGAAAGTGAATTCCATATGATTTTCTATCTTCAAAAAAATCATAAACATCTAAGGTGTTTTTGTTTAGTTTCATTTTATGGTTGACCCTTGAACAACATGGGTTTGAACTGCATGGATCCACTTATATAGGCAGGTATTTTTCAATAATAAATACTACACTATTACACAGCCCAGGGTTATCTGAATCTGAGGATGCTAAGGAACCTCAGGTTATGGAGGTAGACTATAAATTACAGACAAATTAACCCCTGCATTGTTTAAGGGTCAACTGTATTCTGTTTTGCCATTTTTACTGAAAATAAAACTGAAGCACATGTCAATTGCATAAGCCATTCAGATAATGTTAAGTAAGTGATCTAGGATTCTATTCCAGTCTGCACCATCACCACTATACAACTTCACACTGAACATATTGTTGATAATTTAAATAATTAAATACAACCTCTGAGACCATTTACTTTTGAGTTAATGATTCTAAAATTCTTTGGCTCCTGACTCTGGGATACAAATCCTCTATGATTATCCCAGTTCCTTTACTTGTTAATCTAGGTACTACAAACCATGGAGCCATAGTCTCTGCTTTCAACTATTGGCTACTGACTGTCTAAGACCCTCCATTCATTTCACCCTTGCCTGAAGAACAAACACTTTCACCCATTTTGCAACTGGCATATAACATCCCAATTCCATATACCTTGATCAAGAGTGTAACATTATTTCTATATATATTATCTATACAACATCTTTAACAACATGAACAGTTCATTGTAGGAACAGCAGTTTGATATTTTTCTCACTAATCTACACCTGCCAGATGGTTGAGGATTAATGGAACATCCAAGTATTGAGAACTTCAAGAAAATAATAATGCCTATTATTATTTGTGAAATGTTTATATAATAATTAAAATTTACTGTGTAATTCTGATACCTATTCCACAATGAAACACTTTAAAAATATGTATAGATTAAATTCTCCCTAGTAGATAGTGAATAAATGTTATTAAATTACAGAGATTATTCAGAAGTCTGTAATTTTGATTAACATTTAAATTTAATTTTGATTAACATCTAAAAATTACTCATGTCCATCATATATAAAAATAGATTAATAAAATGCCAAGGAGTCGTAACATTGAATAAACACAGACTATGTCAACAATAGGAAGAGTTATATTAAAAACAAGAACATGGGAGTTCCCATCATGGCTCAGTAGGTTAAGAACCCAACATAGCCTCTGTGAGGCTGTAGGTTTAATCCCTGGCTCACTCAGTGGGATAAGGATCTGGCACTGATGCAAGCTGTGGTGTAGGTCACAGACACGCCTCTGATACAGCATTGCTGTAGCTGTGGCATAGGCCTGTGGTTGCAGCTCAGATTCAGCCCTTAGCCTGGGAACTTCCATATGCTGCAGGTGTGGCCATAAAATAAATAAATAAAAAAGGAAGCATGTTAAATTAATCCTAAATCAGTATACAGTTTATGGAAAATTAGAGATCATCTTGCAGGCCCAATAGCAAAAGATTATTAATTGGAATAGCAAGGAGTTCCTGTTGTGGAGCAGTGGAAACAAATCCAACTAGGAACCATGAGGTTGAGGGTTCAATCCTTGGCCTCACTCAGTGGGTTAAGGATCGGTGTTGCCAGGAGCTGTGGTGTAGGTCGCAGACGTGGCTTGGATCTGGCGTTGCTGTGGCTCTGGCATAGGCTGGTAGCAACAGTTCTGATTAGACGCCTAGCCTGGGAACCTCTATATGCTACAAGTGGGGCCCTAAAAAGACAAAAAGACAAAAAAAAAAAATTTGGAATATCAAGCTTCATATCATTGGGAAGTTCACCTTCTTTTAAAAAGACATGGCAATATGCTGAGAATTATAAAACTATAATCAAAGAAATCAAAGAAGATGTAAAGAAATGGAAAGATATTCCATGTTCATGGATTGGAAAAATCATTATTGTAAAAATGGCCATACTACCCAAAGCAATCTACAGATTCAATGCAATCCCTATCAAATTACCCATGACATTTTTCACAGAACTAGAACAAACAATCCAAACATTTATATGGAACAACAAAAGACCCAGAATCACCAAAGCAATCCTGAGAAACAAAAACCAAGCAGGAGGCATAACTCTCCCAGACTTCAGGCAACTTTACAAAGCCACAGTCATCAAAACAGCATGGTACTGGTATCAAAACAGACAGACAGACCAATGGAACAGATTAGAGAACCTGGAAATAAACCCTGATGCCTATGGTCAATTAATCTTTGACAAGGGAGGCAAGAACATAAAATGGGAAAAAGACAGTCTTCTCAGCAAGCATTGCTGGGAAACCTGGACAGCTGGGTGCAAAGCAATGAAATTAGAACACACCCTCACACCATGCACAAAAATAAACTCAACATGGCTGAAAGACTTAAATATCAAACTCCTAGAAGAGAACATAGGCAGAACCCTCTCTGACATCATCATGAATATTTTCTCAGGTCAGTCTCCCAAAGCAATAAAAATAAGAGCAAAAATAAACCAATGGGACCTAATCAAACTGAAAAGATTTTGCACAGCAAAGGAAACCCAAAAGAAAGCAAAAAGACAACTTAGAGAATGGGAGAAAATAGTTTCAAATGCTGCAACTGATAAGGGCTTAATCTCTAGAATATATAAGCAACTTATACAACTCAACAGTAAAAAAGCCAATCAACCAATGGAAAAATGGGAAAAAGACCTGAATAGACTGTTCTCCAAGGAAGATATACAGATGGCCAGCAAACACATGAAAAAATGCTCAACATCCCTGATTATTAGAGAAATGCAAATCAAAACTACCATGAGATACCACCTTACACCAGTCAGAATGGCTATCATTAATAAGCCCACAAATAACAGGTGCTGGAGGAGTTGTGGAGAAAAGGGAACCCTCCTGCACTGTTGGTGGGAATGTAAACTAGTACAGTCACTATGGAGAACAGTTTGGAGATACCTTAGAAATCTATACATAGAACTACCATATGACCCAGCAATCCCACTCTTGGGCATCTATCCAGACAAAACTCTACTTAAAAGAGACACGTGCACCCGCATGTTCATTGCAGCACTATTCACAATAGCCAGGACATGGAAACAACCCAAATGTCCATCAACAGATAATTGGATTCAGAAGAGGTGGTATATATACACAATGGAATACTACTCAGCCATAAAAAAGAATGACATAATGCCATTTGCAGCAACATGGATGGAACTAGAGAATCTCATCCTGAGTGAAATGAGCCAGAAAGACAAAGACAATTACCATATGATATCACTCATAACTGGAATCTAATATCCAGCACAAATGAACATCTCCACAGAAAAGAAAATATGGACTTGGAGAAGAGACTTGTGGTTGCCTGATGGGAGAGGGACGGACTGGGAGGGAGGGATTGGGAGCTTGGGCTTATCAGACACAACTTAGAATAGATTTACAAGGAGATCCTGCTGAGTAGCATTGAGAACTATGTCTAGATACTCATATTGCAACAGAATAAAGGGTGGGGGAAAAATGTATACATGTAAGGATAACTTGATCCCCTTGCTGTACAGTGGGGAAAAAAAAAAGATACGGCGGATATGAGTAAATATTTAGAAAACAAATGCTAAGAATGGGCAGCAGCAGCCAAATTCAACTTTCAAAGACTATATAAGGAACTGTGCATAATCACGTATTTGCAAATAAGAGTCTGAGTTTAAGCTACAACTTTTCTTATAAAATTTAAATGTGGCCTAATTTCATACAAAGATATATTTTCATGGTATGAAAGGTGAGAGTTTCAGAACCTCTTCATATAAAAGGCCATAAAAATAGCCTTCTGATTTGTACACAACAGTTTAACTATGGTATTTTATATTCATTTGTAATCTGAAAAGGAGTTCCTAATATTATAACAAATTTGGGAGTAGATTTTAAGAGAAAATCTTTTCATGTTAACTTACATCCTTTTTGCTTCTTTGGAGGAAGAAAAGTGTTAAATCAGATTCAGGAAGAACCCATTATCCCAGGAAGATGATATACTATTAGGACAGTAGCTCCTTTAATGTTATAGCTAACTATAGTTCCCTACCAGCTACATACCAAAGGTTCATGTAACATAATTGAATTAATTAAAATGTCCTTATGTATTAAACTTTTCTTCCTTATTAACTGCACTGCATGAAATGTTCTAATGTTTAACATGTAAGAACCAGCCACAAAACACCTAGGAATTTTTTTTTTTTTTTTTTTTTTGGTCTCTTTGCGTTTTCTAGGGCCGCTCTCGTGGCATATGGAGATTACCAGGCTAGGGGTCTAATCAGAGCCTTAGCCACTGGCCTACGCCAGAACCACAGCAATGCAGGATCCAAGCCATGTCTGTAACCTATGCCACAGCTCACGGCAACGCCGGATCCTTAACCTACTGAGCAAGGCCAGGGACCGAACCCGCAACCTCATGGTTCCTAGTCGGATTCGTTAACCACTGCGCCACGACGAGAACTCCCACACCTAGGATTTTTAAAAATCATTTTGTTTTTATTCTTTTGGAAAAAAAAAAGAATCTTCCAGGTAATATAAAAAATGCTAAGGAATAACCTTTACAAATTTTCCTTGCCTCAATATGTCTAGGGAGGCTGAATGGTAAAAGGGATAGTGAAATAAAAACTAATTTTATCTTTGCCATGAAATCATACATTATCATGAAAACTGTAGTCCACAAAGGGGAAAGCTCTCCAAAATACAGCTACTGAGCTCCCCAAAAGGTATATGAAAAATATTAATCATTTTACAGATAAAATTAAGCAAAGATTGCTGTATATATAACATATTACAGGTTTTAAAATTCTGTTATTGCACAGATATTGACTCACAGACTTTGAAAAACTTATGGTTTCCAAAGGAGACAGGTTGGGGTTGGGGGATGGGCTGGAGGTTTGGGATGGAAATGCTATAAAATTCGGTTGTGATGATTGTTGTACGACCATAAATATAACAAAATTCATTGAGTAAAAAAAGTAAAAATAATAAAAAAATAAAAATTCTATCATTAAGTTTTCAGAGGTTTATAGGTAATAATTGTAAGTAGACTGAAACAAAAAAACTGAAACAAAATCATTAGCATTTATCCTCAAAATTATAACTAAAAGCGACAAATGAATTAATCATACACATCCATTCTTGAATCAAATTTGATTCCAAATAGTTACCATATCATGAAGTGTATTGCACTACTCATTATGGACTGAATGTTTATGTCCCCCCAATTTTATATGCTGAAATCCCAACGCCTGTGATTAAGTTATGAATGAGATTAGTGTCCTTCTAAAAGGGACCCCAGAGAGGCTCTCTTATTCCTTCTACCATGTGTGGACCCAAAGAGAAGCTGGCCATTTATACACCAGGAAGTAAGCTCTCATCAGACACTATACCTGCTGCCACCTTGATCTTGGACTTCTCAGCCTCCTGAACAGTGAGTAATACATTTGTATTGTTTTTAAGCCACCCAGCCTATATAGCAACCTGAAGAGACCAAAACACAGTATTTTGCCAGAGGTCAACACATAGTGTGTCTCTCTCACCAGGGTAAACAACATAAGGTAACAATTTTTATTATGTGTATGGGACACAGAACAATACTCAAAATATAGTTGAAAGAATGGTAATTTACTTTCTGACCTTTCTTCCTTTTCAATTCCCTTTTTTTTTCTTTTTTTTTTGGGGGGGGGGCTCTTTTTAGGGCCACATCTGGGGCATATAGAGGTTTCCAGGCTGCTAGGGGTCAAATTGGCCTATGCCACAGCCACAGCAACACCAGACCTGAGCCGTGTCTGAGACCTACAACATAGCTTACTGCAAGGTCAGATCCTTACTTAACCCACTGAGTGAGGCCAGGGATCGAACCTTCATCTTCATGGATACTAGTCAGATTCATTTCTGCTGAGCCACGACAGAACTCCCCCTCTTTGATTTTTTTTTTTTTTTTCTCTTTTTTTGCTATTTCTTGGTCTTGGGCCGCTCCCGCGGCATATGGAGATTCCCAGGCTAGGGGTCCAATCAGAGCTGTAGCCACCGGCCTACCCCAGAGCCACAGCAACGCGGGATCCGAGCCGCATCTGCAACCTACACCACAGCTCACGGCAACGCCATAGCTCACGGCAACGCCGGATCATTAACCCACTGAGCAAGGGCAGGGATCGAACCCGCAACCTCATGGTTCCTAGTCGGATTCGTTAACCACTGCGCCACGATGGGAACTCCGCCCTCTTTGATTTCTTATTGGAGTGGCTACCTAGGGGTTGAGCCAGCTCAGCAGTCGTTCACTCTTCTGTGAACAGCACCTGATTGTTACTATATTCTCACTCCTTCCCAAATCTTAGCCCATGCTATTCAGGCAGGTTAACAGTGTTCTCACTCCCAACCTTACAGGGCTCCAGCTATAAGCACACACTTAATTTGGCCAATAAGAAGAGTTCATCCCATGAGCCAAATGGGTGGTTTAGATGGCATGTGACCCAGAGGTGGGGACTCAGGCCAAGGTGAATCAGCCGAAGAACTTTTATTGGGACTATTAAGGGAGAGAAGCTTTTCATACTGAAGATGCTGAGTGAAAGAACTGTAATACTGGCCATCCTAACCACACATAACCCTGGCAAGAAGTTGTTTAAATGAAGTCAAGACAAAAGAAAACCAAGCCAAGAGATGGTAAAATGTATGTTTTGTCATCATCTAAGCTCTGGATTCTGGGCCTGAAGCCAGTTCTATCCCATTATTTTGAAGTTAGGTGACCCAATAAACTTCATTTTTATAAATCTAGTTTGAGATAGATTCGTACTTGCTATTGAAAGAGTCATAACAAATATATCCTTCAGTACCACTGTTTTGATTACTTAAGGCTTTATACATGGAAGAAATGAACAGCACTATGCTGGTGTTGTCATATAGTAACTGTAGGAGGAAAATAGTGATAATCACATAATGTCCTCTTAGAAATGTCTAGCAGTGTTTCTGTCCTCCTTTTAATGTACTCATATTAAATTTCAGAAGGAGAAAGAATAGCATTTATTTTTCTGTCAACAGCTCTAGATAGCATATATTTCCTTGTGTGACTTGCCACTGGCTGCTTCAGCTCTGCTGACTACAGAACTAAGGAAGATAATTAATCATTATTTTTTGTCAATAGCAAACAACTACAAGCACGTTTTAAAAGCAGAGAAAAAACAGTCCATATGAGTTACAATTTATTAAATCATACAGAAGCCTGAAATGACTTGAGGAATCAACATACATGCCCTCTTTCTACAGTTGAAGAAAGTTAAGGGATTTCCCTAATATCATAACACTGCCTTGCAGCAGAGGCAAAGCCTGTAACATGGTAAACCATACTACAATTTTTCTTAGCTTCATACTATAATTTCTCTCCAGAGATGTGTTTTTTTTTATTATTATTTTTTATTTTTGGTCTTTTTCAAGGGCTGCACCCACAACATATGGAGGTTCCCAGGCTAGGAGTCTAATTGGAGCTGTAGCCGCCGGCCTGTGCCACAGCTACAGCAACGCAGTATCCGAGCCGCATCTTTGATCTGCACCACAGCTCATGGCAACGCTGGATCCTTAACCCACTGAGCGAGGCCAGGGATCGAACCTGCAACCTCATGGTTCCTAGTTGGATTCGTTAACCACTGAACCATGATGGGAACTCCCAGAGACGTGTTTTTAAAATACATACGTAAGAGATTAAAATTTTTAGTTAGCCTTAGAATTCTATTCAAGCAAAGAAAATTGGCTCACAATTTCTACATATATGTATTATTATTGAGCAGAATAATGGATTCAGACTGTGCTTTACTAAATAAGGACTCATTAAACAATGATTTCATTAGCATATTCAAAATCCCAATATAAACTTACACAAGAGGTAAGAAATAAACAGCTTCATTTCTAGAGAATTAGCTACCTTTTAGGTCAATGGAACATAATTTATCTAATCCTACTTTAGTGTCCTGACAAATTTAATTTATCTCTACTTACCAGTAAGAACAGGTCTATGAATTACTTCAGTAATTGCCCAAGAGGATAAAAAGGCCAATGTAGAATACATTTACATATATTAAGATATGAAATTTTTAGTGAAGGAAACTCAAAATCTGAGACAAAATATTCTCCATATTATATTTTTGAAATAAGGACAAACTATTTTAAATTAAAATCTAATTTAAAAGAAACATCTTAGCAAAGCTAACTTCTCACATTTAAGTCTAATTTACCATGAATTATAGAAAACTAAGATGATCAGTTAAGAAATATCTTATGTATCTTAAAGTTTTCCCAAAATTACATCTGTTTTTTTTTTAATGTTTTCTCAGTTCAGTATCACAAAATCAATTTGTAGTCATATGATACTAACCATAGTATGTGACAAATAAAAAGTGCCTTGAAGTTCCTGGATGAAAGGCTTTGTGTTAATGCAATGCATTATTAATTCCATAAATGCCAAAAAAATTAAAAGAGAAAGTCATTTCATGTGGAGAAAAGATTTTGAAGCTAATATGAATCATAAGGAATTCATAATACCAAGGGCACCTCAGTTTTATATTTTAAGACCAGTCAGCCTTATAATTAAGGCCCTTATATATATCTCTGTGGGTGGGACAATGAAATAAGTGACTTTGGGGGAGAGTAGTATGAGTATGAAGAAACGCCTCTATTGCCCTTAATTAATCACTCAATCTTCTTCCTGGGAACAGACTCAGAAGTACCTCTTTGCAGTGGGATGAAGACTAATTGGTAGATTCACTCTGATCAGTTCATCATATGTCTATTATAAAACTTAAAGACGCTGTCTATAATCCAGTTACAGGGTGTCAGCTTGTCTGGGAGTGTGCATATATTTCTTAATGTGATAGGAGTAATGTCAAGCTGTGGTTAGAAACCTCCTCAGCACCATCCAAAGAAGGTAAAGGAGGAATTTGGTGGCTTAAGCATAACTTATTCATGGATTCTATGCAATACAATATTCAGGATCTTGTAGTGAAAAACTACTTGACTGGAATATCAGAATATTTCATTTGAACCAGAGAAGCTGCGAATTGAAAACTGCACATTGAACATCTATTAATCAACTGAGCCTGTTTGTCCTTAACCAACATTGGCATTGAGGACCTGGCATCAACTAGGATATCCTGTGACAAACATCTGGTAGTAGCAGAAGAACTAAACTAAGAACAGTTCTTAGAAATGTACCTCATATTGTAGCTTGATTATTATAGCTCGTTGTAGGAGTTCATTGCTTCTAGGAGGAAAAAGTGGTAAGTTTAACATGCAATCCTGTTTGCTTTCCTAAACAGCCATTTATCAAGCTGAAAGTATTCTGAACAAAGTTCTCCAGTTTCATTTGTATGTGTGTATATACATATATATGAAAAACTTTTTTAATGCTGATATTCATGGGGCAAGTTGGTTATATTAAACTTGTTATCTTATATGCTCCCATTAAGTTTCAGAGAATATGATTAGAAAGAGAGTTATATAAAAATCCTTCTAATAACATACTGGTCTGACTGCACCAGACATGGTGTTTTGCTTAGACTCTGTAGGAGGATTTTCTTTGTAGTATTCAGTTTACTATGCCTACATTTAAACCAATGTTTTGGTATATGACAGATAATCTAAACCTGAGGATAGCAGATGCATGTACCCTGGAAAGTAAATGAAGAACTTTCTTAAAGGCAGTATTGGAAGGTAAGGTATTAAATAAATAAGAGTATGTATCAGTGATATCAAAGTATTAGTAGGGAACTTGTTATGTGTAAAGAACTGTACTAAGTTTAACATTTTATATGTCATTAAATTCTCGTGAAAAATCATATGACAGAGTTCCCTGGTGGCTCCACAGATCAAGGATCTCGTGTTGTCACTGCTGTGGCTTGAGTGGCTGCTGCAGTGTGGGTGTGATCCCTGGCCCCTGGCCCCAAAAACGTCTGTGTGTATAGCCAAAAAATATATATATATGTATATATATATATACATATATATACATATTTAAAAAATATGTATGTATGAGATAAACACTATCCTTCCTCCTTTTTACAGATAAGAAAACTGAGGCTTGCAGAAGTTGAAAACCCCAGCTAAATCAGTTTTACGAAGGAGAAAATCAGGATTTCAACCCAGATTTGAAACCCTGGATCTGAAATTGTCTTTTTCACTACAAAGCACTCCCTCAAACATAAGCAGTTTTCTAAGGGAGGTGTAACGGAAACCACTTCTTTCAGGATTGTATTTAGAACATGAAATGTAAACATAAAAGTTTATGTTTAATTACATCTCATACATTACCTTCAAGTGTTTTGAGAAAAAAATATTTATTTCAGTTTGTTTCATTTCAATTTTCCTACAGCAAAAAAAAAATAGGCTTTGATATGCATGAATTTCTAAAGGCTTATTTTATTTTAAACAAACCCTAAAACAACAAATATGCAAGTTGTATATTATGCAATTGTCAATAACTCTATTTGAAAGAGCATTTTCATGGAGACTTCCTTAGGAGTTTATCCTTTTCTGAATATTCACTAAGAATAGATTATTCACGTCTAATTCTGGCATAAATGTATATGGAGGGGATTTATAGGCTTAGCTGATTCTTTCATTTTTTACGGACCTGTTCATTATTATACTTCAAATTTTGCTACATGAAATTCCCATTCATATTGAAAATACACCCCTATTAAAAAGCTTTTGTTCAATAAGATTTTATTATAATCCTAGATGTGTGCAAAATTGAAAAGTAAATTACTATCTTACACTTTTAAATACTTTGGTCTTCAGTTTGGAAAGAACAGCTTTTGAAATATGACAGTTAATGATAATGCTGCACTTCCATTTACTGTCATAATTCATAACAAAACAGGGTAGAGATATTTCAAAAACAATAAACACACACCCATGAGACCTTAGACACTTTCCCCTGCATAGTTATATATGGCAGATTGATGGCTTTAACGGCCCTATTCCTTACCCCTTCCTGTAGACACTACATTTGCCATGTCACTTTGTAGTTCCTCTCACTAAGGAGGCACAATCTCTTTCCGCTATTCTTAAGTTTGGTATCACCTTGTTCCTTGCTTTGGTCACTGTAATAACAGCAAATGTGTTGCAAGCAGAGGCTTGAGAAAAGTACCTAATGTTACTGCTCAGGCTTGCCCAGAACATGCCCAGGGTGGCCTCCTTCATGAAAACAGACAATCTTAGGCTGGAGCTAATTTGCCCTAGTTAAGCTACCTGAGACATAAGTAGAATCTAATCATTCCCCCTGACCACACTTTCTCCCCTTAACACCTATACATGCATATATGTGTGCATGAACTCAGCCAAAATTAGCCAGAATCAACCCTGGTCAGCTGAACTCCACAAACTCACAAGCTAAATAAATGTTCACTGTTTGCTGCTAAGTTTTGGTGGCTGTTTATATCGCCACATTACTGAGGCAATGTCTATATATTATGTTTCCTATCATTATTTTTTCTTTCTAAGGTTATACGTGGGGATCTGCAATTAAGGATTAAATTCTTCTTAATACACTTTGTATTTCTTAATTAGGAAATAGCCCGTGAGCATATTTCTACATTTAGGTTCAAGTAAATTAGCATTTATTTAGCATCTACTATGTTTCTGGTGCTGTGCTAAGAACTCCAAATTAAATAAATAGTTCAAAAGATACGTCTGGAACTGTTTGAGCAACAAAATAGGCAAAGTAGGAATCGAATATAATTGAAAGCATTATAAGATTAATATCCCTGAGTCCATACTAATATAAATGATATAAATGAGTCCATACCAATATAATAATTAAACAGATAAACAAGGGGGAATAGATAAATGTCCTGTGTGGAATAATTCCAAATTGTTTAAGTAGATACTTCACCATTAAGGAGGCAAAGCATAAATACACAACTCGCAAGTGAGGGCTGCACTAATGACTTCCTTCCAAAAGACGACTGTACGGAAGCAGGGAAAAAATGTAACTTTACCATGCAGAAACCTGACAAATGCCAGGTGTTCAAGGCTAACAACAGCAGTTGTTCTATCATGTTGATAGTATGAACCTTTGGATATGACCTGATGAGAATTGCATTTTTGCCTCCATGGTTTTTTTTCTCCCCTAAACATAATAACTTCAATCCAATATTATCATAAGAAAAACATAAAACAAATCCCAATAAAGAAATATTCTACTAAATATCTAAATAGTACTCCTCCAAACTATCAAGATCAATTTTTTAAAAGGGAGAAGTGTGAGTATTCGAGCAACTGCCATAGTCAGGAAGACCTTAAAGAATGACTAAATGTAGGGTAGGTAAAAACTAAGTTCTGAATAAAATATGAACTTTAATAATCATGTAATTATTATTGGTTCATTAATTGTGCCAACTGTACCATACTGTTTAAGATGTTACTAATGGAAACTGGGTATAAAGTGTATAGGAACTCTGCGCTACTTTCATAACTTTTACATAAATCCAAAAGTATTCTGAAATTAAACTTTTATTCAAAAATGTAGTATCCAAGAAAATATTTAACAATAAAATATGCATTTTTAAAAAATTGTCATTCACTGCCCTACCGCACAGGTTGAAGGTTTTGATTGGTTATACACAACTTTTTTATGTATGTATTATTGATTTGTTTATCTTTCATTACCTAGTAAGTTCTTTTTGACTGTTTCTTTGTTTTGTTTTGTTTTGTTTTGTTTTTGGAGGGGGCATCCGGACTTCATAGTTAGGTTCTATCACAATTTTAGGCATCATTTTTTCTTTTAACCTGAAAAATGATTATTTCTTAAACAGTGCTTTAGAGACATGAATTTTAACAGATTGCAAATTTAATAAGTCAGTAATAAACACACAGTGTCTCATTTTGAAAGATAAATTTTGTAGGTTAAAATAATTTTAATTCTAAAATGAATTTAGATGATCAGATTGTACACTATTTCAACATAATTTTGAAATTAAAATGCAAACCGCATAATCAATTAGTTTTCATTATCCTTGTCTGAAAGTATTATTACTATCACTTCTTGTCACCATCTTTCTGGAGAAGATTAATGATAGGATCACAGAGATACCAGCTGTTTAAATATTTTTTTTTTTTTATTTACAATGCTGGCTTAATAAGTAACCAATCTGCTTAGCAACTATAACCTTTTTTTTTGGCTGAAAAGCCTTCATGGAGATCCCCTGCATATAGGGAACATTATTATTTTTTAATACTAGGCCATTAGCCTTAATAATTTAATGGTATGAGACAAATGTTCAGTGCAGTGACAAAAATAACCACTAGCTCTTATGTTTGGTGGCTTTAAAAAAAAAGAAGGATTTCCAAAGAGCTTTGGTAAATAGGCCTAAAAGATAAAGGAAGCAGGTGTAGAAGACATTTAATAAAACATGCCTCTCATTTTTATTCCTTTTCTGTTTGGTTTCTTGGGAATCTCTGTTTGACAGTGAACTGCAGTGTATTTGCTTCAGGCAGATGCTTTTATTCTCTTCGTCTACTGATGTGGCAACCAAGAGAAGGATGGTGGAAAGAATGGTTGACACCTAATATTAAGTTTTAAAGAGCAAAATGGACTTTCTGCAGATAGAATTATAGGGTAAAATAATTTAAGCTGTTGGTTTAATGTTTATTAACCAAAGTTGAGCATGAAATTGAAGCATAGATTATAGATTCCAATTAAAGGTTAGAATGCAATCGCATTGTTTGGGGTTTTTTTTTTGTAACTAAGAATATAAAATCAATATAAAATCACTGAGTGTTTCTTTTGTGTCCAGTGTGAAGGTTATATTGAGGATAAATGGAGAAATGTTAAGTGACTAAGTCATAAAGATTAGAGATTTGTTCCTCCTCCCTTAAGGGCCTGGCTACTCCAATTCCTGTATGGAGACCAACTCCAGCACACTGTGGCACTGGGTTGTTTTTTGGCATGCCCTTACAACCACACTTTCTAGTTTTAATAAATATTTTTGGTTAACTATTTCAGAATTAGTAGTATGAATCTACTTTTGCTTTGTATAATGATCCACACACCAACAACCATGTCTCCACAGGAAAGACAAATAATGGACTTATTAAGAGATACATAAACACAGTGTTTCATGAATTCCATCTAAAAGTAGCAGCAGCCAGAGTTCCCATCGTGGCTCAGTGGTTAACGAATCTGACTAGGAACCATGAGGCTGCGGGTTCTATCCCTGGCCTTGCTCAGTGGGTTAAGGATCCAGCGTTGCCATGAGCTGTGGTGTAGTTTGTTGTGGCTCTGGCATAGGCCGGCAGCTACAGCTCTGATTTGACCCCTAGCCTGGGAACCTCCACATGCTGTGGGTGCAGCCCCAGAAAAGACAAAAAATAAATAAAAATAGCAACAGCCATATTTCTTAGAAGTCAGGACCACAATATCTACTTTTTGTACTTTGACTCATTATCTAATTCCTTCATTAATGAGATTAGCAGAAAGTTTAAAATGGTTTGTATGTACATTCTTAGTATTTATGATACATGCATTACATGTAGTATTTTAAAAATATATGGAGTACTCAACTAATCAATTCCAGCGCCAAAACACGAATATCACAGTATTTTGGAAAGAAGAGTCTTAAATTTTTTTTTTCTTTTCCAATCAAAGAGAAAAAGAGGTTCAAGAATACAAGGGTGAAAATTTAAGAGGTAGAAAAATACTCTTGATGTCCCTTGTTTTCTTTCTAGACTTTGTTTCCAGGTTCGTTAAACCCTATGGGGAACATTGTGTCAAAAGGGCCTTTTAATCCTGAGAAATCTTTCCACCAAAAAACCTAAGCTTCTAATTCTAAGGTTGTCTGATGATATTTACTCAGTCATGGGGAGTTTACAAAGTATATGAGTAGTGTGATGGAAGAGCACATAGCAACTCCAAGCCTTTTCAGGCATTCAAATATTTAGTTCAGATGCTTCAGATTTACAAATGAAGGATTTAAGAATATTTTTCTTTTTCAGAATTCTTTCATGCAGGGGGCAGGGTGAAAAAGGATATCTCAGTTCAGCCTCTGATTTGCCTATTATTTTAGTAAATGTCATACGTTGTCTCTAACCTTAAAATGCTTTGTCTGGAAACATCTTTTGTATATTATTAGTCGACAGTTTTCAATGGAAAGAACTTTGTGCACATGGTGGTTAGGTTTTCAGGAGAGCCCATAGAAGCAAAGTAAGGGTTGATGAAGAGTTGGAAAGGAGAGGCACTAAGGAAAAGAGTTAAAAAGCACATGTGGATTAGGTTATGCTGAGCCAAAATGAAATCCAGGCTATACCTAAGAATCTAGTCAGTTCTTTATACTCTTTCCATCCAAACTCTCAGAGACCCCAAACTCTGACAAAAATTTCATGGAGTAAAGAACACTGTAAAGCCGATTTGATGACCGACCCCCCCCACCACCACCCCCGCCAGAAGCTCAGTGGTAAAGAGCCCTTGTTCTAACTAAGGTATCAGATAAGGCAGGGAAATGGATGAAGAATGGTGGATACTGAAGGAGACTAGAGTTTTCCTGTCTCCAGGTTCTTCCTTCACACCTTAAAGCAATCTCTATGATGAAACAGTGAACAGAGGGCAAAAAGTGGCAGTAACGGAAGTTTTAAAGCAATCTAAATTAGAGTTTGCCTTTCTCATGGCACCCTCCCCCTTTTTTTTTCTCCACCTCACAGATCTTCCTCTCCTTTCTCCTCTACCTCTTTATTACAGATGAAAGACACAATAGCAGCAAGGGCAGAAAAAGGGGGAGCAGAGCCAGTGGGAGTCCTCTGGTAAAAAAGTGAGAAAGATTACCTTGGCCAGACATTATGCTTTCTTAGTGATCCTGGCTCCCCTTTCTCCACATATTCTACCATTCCTGTGTTTGCTTTCTCTCCATTTCCCTACTGTGCAAAGAAACTACTAAGAACTAGTGATGGCTCTTTGGAAAGCACCGGTAGTGGTGAAGAAAAGAAAATTATTTCCTTTTTTTTCCTTCTTTCTTCTCATTCCTTAAAAATTCCTTTAAGGATAGGACAATCCCACCTGGCTTTGAAGAAGGTAGCAGAATCTCTAGAAGGAATGACTGTTCAAATGTAAGAGAAATATCCCAGTCATTGTATATGAATACAAAACTACCCATATTTTGTTACATTGTGCTTTCATTTAATCAGTAATGGAAACAATAAAAAATAAGTTTACCAAAATCTTTTTAATGATTCCTTTTGTTGTGAATCCCATCCATATGTATAATAACCAGGACAAATATATTTATATGCTAAATTACATTTTGCATTTGAAGCAAGTAGTAATTCTACATTGGCTAGACCTCCTTTAACATATCCAAGGTCAGTTATATCCTTGAGGAAAATCCTTTTCAAAAACATACAATGATATACACTCTTGAAATTAACTTTGCCAACTGTTTTTATTCCTTCCTCTATTTTCTGTTAATCCTACAAATAATCAAAAAGATAAAAATTATCGTCATTGTCCAAGTAGAGATGTCTGGGGTGTGAATTGAAGTTTGGCAGTTGCCATCAGCGTCTGCACAGAGTAAAACATGAGCCACTGCAGCTGCCAACCCACAGCACCCCCTGAACAGAGCCTGGGGTGGAGACCAGGAATGAGGTACCCTGTGCTCTGGAAAACTGAAAGAACAGGTGTTCAGATAAACATTTTTAAGATTCTATGGATCCAATTCTTCCTCATAGCTAGAAAAATACTAAAATCCTTCAATGATGACTGATGTCCGTGACTAGTAGTAACATTCACAAGACCAGCAGCAAGCTTCTGTAATATGTATGCATGGCCGCATGAACCTCCCCCTTCACCTTTAAGACTTATATCCTGATAGTCCTCCCTGTGCTCTTTGGGGAAGTATTTCAGAGCTCCTGGGCTGTAGTTAAATGGACAAAACTAAAGATGTGATGATCATCTGTGAGAATAGCCACTCCCAAGAGTGGACCAACGAGTCCTGATGGAATTCAGGAAGGAAACAAAAAGACTGGCTCACAACTGGGGTGCATATCAAAGGAGAGATTCCAGGAAGCCCAGACCTTTACATCTTCCCATAGAAACTGGTTTTCTGTAAATCTTTTTGTTCCTACTACCTTCCCTTTGTTGCAAAACCTCATATATCTTAGCCTTCCCCTACCTCCTTGGAGCCTTTTCTCAGGGCAACCTGAGATGCTGTCTCCTGAGCTTAAGTCCTAACCTCACCCCAAATAAAATTTAACTCTCAACTTTCACATTGTGCACTTTTTTTTAAGTCGAAAGGGAACTGAATCTGAATCTTACTGAATTCTGCATGGGATTATGCATTTTACAGTATTTTGCTCAATGAGATCCAAAGTAATTAAGAAGAAACCTAGTTGTTTAAGCAGTTAACAATCTGCAAACTTGAAAGCAATTGATCATTTGTTTTTCTTCATCTCAGAATACTAAGGTATTGCTTTTTAAAAAATATTTTTAGGTATTTTTGATTTCTAAGATAATAATGAAAGAATTTATGTGCCAAGAACTTTCAAAAATTAGAATGGATATAGAAATATGATTCTTTTGATTTGATACCAACTATAAAGATAACAATTTAAACTTATACTTTACCAATTTGAAAACTAAGGCCCAAATAGTTTAAATAACTTGCCTAAGGTCACCAGCAAGTTAAAGCCACTAAATATAGATTGAAAAATACCCTTTCACTCAAATTAAGTTTCCAGTTCATAACCCTGAAATGAGGAACAAGTTTATAACCCAAAATGCACAAGACGGCTCATACAAAAATAACAAAATAGAGCTTAGTTTTGCTATGAACTTATTACCAAACACAAGTTCTTGTGCTCAACGCATAGTTAGCCAAAATGTCAAAGTTCAAAGCACAAAAAGGCTTACCGCAGGGTCAAGCAAGGAGAACAGAAACCATTATGCCCCAAACACCCCAACTTCCTGCTGGTCTTCAGGGAAGAGTTTTTCAAGGCAAAACTTGGGGGAAGGGCTGCAGGTTGTATGACTTTCTTCTGATTAGTTGGAGGTGAGGTAAGAGAGTAGCATTCCAGGAATCCTATGCTCAGCCTGAAGTTAACATCCTCCATCCTCCACCTGAGCAGGAGGCTTTAGTTCTGGCAGAAGAGCTCAGAGATACTGTTGTGCATATTCCTTGAGTAGGAAGGAGAACCATGTCCCAAAGTGGTATTACTGTTTCTTGACTGCTCCTCCTTTGTGTCTGCATTCCCACTCTTCCCTGATAACCAAGAGTATGAAGTCTGCCCTTTGGAACTCAGGGAAGGTCAAGGAGGCTGAATGAAGCCTATTTCCTAGAAACAAGGAACAAAAAAAGGCAATGGATTTTTAATCAGGGGGGCCCCAAAGAGTCCTGCTCAGTTTCAGTCCTAGGCTAGTCTTTCCTTCTGTTGGAGGAATAGGTCTCCTATGAAAATAAATAATATAAATGAAATTTAAATGAAATCTTCCAAGCATCTCATTTTTGAAAGAGAGACTTTTCATTATCTGAAAGATGAACAAATCATGAACCACACAGCCGCTAGGTAAAGGCTGTTGCCCTCGTTCTAAAAAAATATTTTGCCGTTCCCATAATCATGCCATGGATACTCCAACTCTATAGAATCTACTCCCTTTTACAGTAAAAATATCAAAACTATGCCAGCAAAAATGCCTAGTAGTTGTAGTATTAATTTTTCGCCATGTACATACAAGTGGCTACTTAATTTATGCCTAGTTATTATAAGGTACTGAATGGTACATTTAAAACATAAGCTTACAGCTAATCAGAAGCTAATTAAAAACTTTACACTATAATTTTCTGTGCTTGCTTTCATCTGTAGTTTTACAGGAGTAATTATGTGATTTTTACAGTATAATCTATTTGATTTTTACAGTGTAATCTATTTAATTTTTATGATAAATTATTCTTTAAATCATCGCCGGAGAACAAAAATCAGTTCTCTAGAATCCAAAGTGTTCAGCAGAGGCTCTAAAAGCACAATCTTCCTCTAAGGGAGGCTCCTCCTCTGACAACTTGAGAGGGTCCACAGTGGAAAGGAGAAAATTCTGGCTTCCCTGCTCTCCTCAATCCTACCTAGATATTATACACCAAAAAAAAAAAAAAAAAAAAAAAAAAAAAAAAAAGGCAAAGCAAATAGAGCCATTCTGCAACCAAACATATAGCACAGCCTGAACCCAGAGGGAACACAATTTTTTTCATAGAGATTAACACTGACACTGAAAGAAATATAGAAGCACAGAATAAGACTACAAAGGTTCTTAATTTTAGCCCTGATTCCTCTATTTATGGTTAAAATAACTTGACCCATTCTCCCTATCTCTAGAATGAGACTCCAAATACCTCAACATGCTGCCACCCACATGCTAGCAGCAGTATAATGAAATTAAGATT
Source organism: Sus scrofa (assembly GCF_054392235.1). NCBI lineage: Eukaryota > Metazoa > Chordata > Mammalia > Artiodactyla > Suidae > Sus > Sus scrofa. The sequence goes on from NC_139395.1 coordinate 168,680,787, forward strand.
AAAGACCATGTGAAAACGCCTAGAGTTTAAGTTCTAGTTCCACCGCTTACTTCACGGTACTTGACACAATGGCAGATTCAGAGCAGGTGCTCAGTTTTGATCCATTCAGCCTAAGTGAATGAAGTCAGAGTCCCGGGTTAGAAAGTAAGTTACTTTTTCCTCTTCTTTACCTATTATAGTCAGTATATCAACAAAACATTTGTTTCTTTGAAATATATATAGTGTTTTAAACATGATTTCATTGTTTTGGTCCCATTTCAGTCTGGCTAAGATGTCACATCAAGATTCCTATAGAGTCATTCTCACTTCCTTGGCTAATCTTGTCCTTTTCCAGAGAAACTTGCCTTTTTCTGTCACCTTTAGATATATCCAAATGTTCTCAATGTGTTTATACGCTTAAAAAAATCCCAAATTATAATGCCTCTCATTTAAGATATTCCCTAAACCAGCCTTACAACAATTTAATATTATTTATCCATAACTTTAAAATCAAGCAAGTGAATTCTTCAGTACAATATCATAAAAATTCTCATTCCTATATTCACATGCTTTTGCTTGAAATGCCCTGAGCATAATAAAAAGAACATGATTTTTGGTTTCAAAAAAGTGTTAATACGAAGTCTGATATTTGATAGATGTATGATTTAGGACAGCATGGTGCCTTGTAAAATGGGAATAAGTACTCAATAGGCTTTTGTGAGGATGAAATGAGATAAAAATAAATGACGATACCTACAATTTACTGAGAACATACTATGGCTCAGTCCCCATCCTATACCTTTTGCATGTATTTATGCATTTGATATTTACAATAATCTTATGAGGTAGATAACGATTTCTCATACTTAGGGAAATTGTGGCATGGAAAGCTAAAACAATTTTCTAGTAAAGAGCGTGCAGTTCTTGAGCTGGCACACTTCTTCAAAAAAATGTGGATCTAGAGTAGTATACCTATGAACAAAAAAGTACATGAATAATCTGAAATTTTAATAAAAATGCATGTCTTTAAAAATACTATTTGTACTTTCTCCAATCGATTCAAAAAGGGTAGCTTATTTGACTCAAGATAAAATAGTTGTTATGAACCAAAGTTGTTGTATATATAATTAGACCCTTACAAGCTCTACTTTCCCTTTATGAAAAGTGCATGATCTCTTAACTATGGGATCATGGTTTATTAAGTGTTGATTACTTTAGACGTTAATACTAAGGGACTTTTTTCCTTTATATTATTGAATTTGAATGACATTAACTTAATAGAATAAAATAACATGTGTGTATAATTTTCTAGTCAAATGTGTGAAAATACTGTGTTACCAACTAAGGTAATTTGGCTAATACTGAACTAATACAAATCTTAGTCATTAGAAAAACAAGCATAGTCCTGGCAAAGAATTAAAATTAGTATAGAACTTAAGAAAACGTGATTGTATTTGCTGTTTGTTTTTTTTTTTCCATGAAAGATGTTTTTTAAAAAATGCCCAGCAAATGTGATTATCACTCACACTTAAAAAAAATTATTCGATATTGAAATCCTAGGATAATTAATTCAGCCTAATGTTATTAAATGGTTTAACTGTTTGTCCTCCCCTAAGAATCTGTACACAAATGAGACTCCACAGACAATGCTAACATTTACTTGTTGCAATATATTTCCCATAGGCACTGAAAAAAAGTACGTTATATATTTTTATCAAAGAGTCAGGAGGGAGTGGATTTGGTAAAGAAGAAAGGATATTAAAGAACTGAGGATACTATAATATAATGTTTGTAATAAATTATTGCCATAAAGTTGTTGCTCCAAAGACTTTTTGATTCACAAAATTTCCATTTCATCTAGCTTTTGTAAAAATGCACTAGTGGCCAGTTGTTGCTATGATAATGGTAGGAACTTAACATTAGAAGATTACAGTAAAACTGTATGATTTACCTATATCCTATGTTGTAAAGTGGGATAGCTACCATATTTTCAAACAAAACTAGTACAACTATTAGTTATGAGTCTAATAATTTCTGAAAAGTATGTTCAGTTGTTGAACTATGTCATCCCCTACAGTCATGACCACACTCACTCTTTCTGTCCACTAGTGCTTTCTCCTACTCGAACACTTTGTATCCCACTGATCTTTAGGAAGTGGCTAGAGACAAAACAAATTCATCTGGCACAATTTCATAATTATTAGTGGCTAAAACATTGGTTGTTTGAAAAGCTGTTCTATCTTATTATTGTTCAATATTCTGCTCCATAATACACTAAAGAAATCCAATACTGTACTACGATGATACCATCCAGTATCTTATACACATCAAATGATTGCTACAGTCCCCCCAAAGGGAAGAATGGTACTATTTTCTCCATTTATCACTTGTGGTCTAGAAGAGAACATATTTTACCCAAGGCTATAAAATATTTCAGAGACAATGCAAAAATTTAGAAGCATGAATTCCTTAATCGGTGTCTATAAAGTGCACTGACTCAAGTAAAAAGAGGAAAGTCAACAAATTTTCTTCCAGAGAGTATTACCAGTACCCCTGGAAAAATCAGGGAAATACTAGTTGTTTTAAAGTATTGTCACTTTATGGAGTTCCCGTCGTGGCTCAGTGGTTAAGGAATCCGACTAGGAACCATGAGGTTGCGGGTTCGGCCCCTGCCCTTGCTCAGTGGGTTAACGATCCGGCGTTGCCGTGAGCTGTGGTGCAGGTCGAAGACGCGGCTCGGATCCCGCGTTGCTGTGGCTCTGGCGTAGGCTGGCGGCTACAGCTCCGATTCGACCCCTAGCCTGGGAATCTCCATGTGCCGCGGAGCGGCCCAAGAAAAATGGCAAAAAGACAAAAAATAAAATAAAATAAAATAAAATAAAATAAAATAAAATAAATAAAATAAAATAAAATAAAATAAAATAAAATAAAATAAAAAGTATTGTCACTTCAGGAGTTCCCATTGTGGCTCAGCAGTAAGGCACCTGACTAGTATCCCTGAGGCTGCGGGTTTTGATCCTTGGCCCCACTCAGTGAGTTAAGGATCTTGCATTGCAGTGAGCTGCAATGAAGGTCACAGACATGGCTTGGATCCCGCATTGCTGTGGCTATGGCCTAGGTTGCTACAGCTCTGATTTGACCCCTAGCCTGGGAACTTCCATATGCCACGGGTGTGGCTCTAAAAAGACACACACAAAAAAGTGCTGTTATCTTGGAGAGACCAAAATTGTTCAAAACTGAGGCCCTAGAAGTGGAGTAAAGTGTTCTTAATCTCATGAAGGTTTTGACTCAAGAATGAACTAATATCTCCCAGGAAGTTTTTCAACTAGAGCACTTCTTTGGAGTGCTAGTTGTCCTGGATTGTGCAAGGCTGTGAACCTAGGATTTCAATGGATGACAAGTTTTTAGTCCACTTTTTGGGGTGGCACTTTTCTATCAGAAACCATCTCCTTGATCCTGCATTGGGATAGAAGAGGCTGAGGAAACTAATAAATAATATTAAAAGTGATCTATTTGTTTTGCTATTTTAAAAATAGTAAGATGTGGAGTTCCCATTGTGGCTCAGCAAAACGAATCTGATTAGTATCCATGAGGATGCAGGTTTAATCCCTGGCCTTGCTCAGTGGGTTAAGGATCCCATGTTGCTGTGAGCTGTGGTGTAGGTTGCAGATGTTGCTTGAATCTGATGTTGCTGTGGCTATGGCATAGGCTGGCGGCCATAGCTCTGATTAGACCCCTAGCCTGGGAACCTCCATATACAGGGGGTGCAGCCAAAAAATAAAAGACAAAAAAAAATAGTAAGATGTAATTCTTCATGATACCAATTTTAGTAGCCTCTTATGATAAAAGTTGATTATAAATAGAATATGTTCATTGAGATCTAATATTTTCCATGTTATACCCAAAGACTTAACTAATTTTTATGGACCTCAAAAGAAACATGGCATAGATATTATTCCTTTTTTTTTTTCCTATCAATTCTGCAATTTGTTCACTCTTATAGGTTCTCCTCTTACAGTTCATTCAATCAGCTAGAAAGTAATGGTGATTAGTAACTGTGTGACCATAACCATTTGTTCATTCTCTCTGAAGCTATTTCTTCCTCTCTGAAATAAAGCTAACAACCTTTACCTCCCTTAATATTGTTACTATTAAGGAAGACAGTATAAGTAAAACACCTGACATCTAAAAATGTGTTTTAAATAGAGTCTGAGGAGTATAAACAAATGTTTACTAAATCATTTGCTCACAGGTTGCCAATCCTGAAAAAATCACTCCAGATTAAAGCTACTCCTAATTCATCATTCATTTTCCAGTTTAAAATACAACCGAATTGTGTACAAAACTCCATACTTCCACAAAGATGATAAATCTCTGTCCTTTCACCTTCCTCTCTTCCACACAGACACCTTCCACAACTCCACCAAAATATATTGCTCCCATATTTATGTTCCCATAGCATTATCTCTATCACAGTCCTCAATCTAGTGCATTACGGCTCGTTGTGAACATGTCTGTAATTTCAGTTGTACTGTGCATACATCCAGAGAAAGAACTTGGTACCTGCTGGAACATGTTGGGCTCTTGCTAAATGACTGCCGAACTGAATGGCCCAGGAGTGGTGTTATGAAATATATGCTGTATGAGCTATGGAAGACAGGTTTGCAACAAAAATTACTCTTCGATGGGACACAATTTCCAAAATTCAAATATACAATTCCAAATACTCTCATCCACCAAATCAGTTCATTCGGCTCCCAGACAGTTCAGTGGATTTTGGCTGATGTTTAGATGCAACATTTCTTCAAACAGAATTGAATTCTCTCATAGTGGACAACAGTGTGTAGAATCTGTCCTTGAATCTCACTATATTAAAATAGTCTTCTCAAAATTTTACAATATAGAATTCTGAGGATGTAAAAATGACATTACATATCTAGGCACTGAACACTTTTGGAACATTTTTTTAAAACAAAAGCATAAGTTTTGTTTAAGCTGCCGCAAGTGTTCTATACATGGCAAATTGGAAAGAAGAAAGCTCCCTCCTTCTGGAGCAAAAAGAAAAGGCAGACTTCTCATTTCCCATGTTTGAGTCTGAGTATCTTCATCCCTTGTAACCACTTTCTAGGCTGTGTGCTTTTCACTACTTGTAGAATGAAGGAATCCAGGGACTCTTAGTAACCACAACGCTGAATCAATTCCTATTCAGTTCCTCCCCAAGTACAATTGAGATGTCTGATATTTTAGAGAGGCCACCACAGAGATGTGTGAACGGTCCCTTCCTCGTGGCTCTCTAAGCTCTCTCATTCTTTATTATATTGGCTTTTTATATATTGGCTTTTTATTTTTATATTATATATATTTGTCCTTTCAGAGGTAAAGACTTTTTTGAGAAATCAGAAAAGCAAGGGAAACTCTCCTCAGAAGAATGTAAGTGAGCAGATACTGCAGCCTGTCTATGGAATCCACATCAAGAATCCCTCTACTTACGTTAAGTCACCAAAACAACATGTATGTATCACATCGGTTTAGGTGTCCACAAGCATGATTTCAATTGACTCACATGTCAATGAATTGTTCTAACCTGTTATTGTTGAGAAGCAATATACAAAATGATCACTTGAAGAATAAATATATATACATGTAGCTTCATATATATATGAAGAAGAAAGGAAGAGAGAAAGGAAAACATTCAACAGTAGCTCTATGATATTAGGTAAGTCAATGGTCTATGGTAAAATTGGAACACATATTTTAGGGAATTCTTTAAAGTATTTAGAAATTTCTAAGCTTTCTCACTTTAAAATATGAAGTAATATTTGTGATTCTTCAAAAATCCCCCAAAGGTTTTTGAATCTGTGCTTATCCATATAAGCCCCATCCGTTTCCCATATACATAATCCAGATGGCTACAACAGTAAACCTATAGCTGTGCCAGGCATACAGTAGGCTTACAACAAATACTCATTTTGGGAGATGAAATCAAATTCTACCTTCACTATGTGACCTTCTTCACATTGTGAGCTATGTGATAATACACTTACTTGCATGTCATCATTATTTACTCATTATCTAGGGAAATTGGATTTTTCATAACTACCTGTGTATTCTGACCACAACATACCGTTAAATCTCAGGTTAGTGGCAGCTACTTCGATTGGAAAAATAAGACTGCTTTGAGACTACTCATCATTTTTAGTATCCTGAATTTTAAAAAAATCCCTGTAGGAAATTTTATCACCATCTACCTTAAGGCCTAACAAAATTTGGCACTTTATATTAATTTTCCTTCTTTATCTCAGGCCTTTCTCTGTCAAAATGACCTTTAAAACATCGTCAAGGAGTTCCCGTCGAGGCGCAGTGGTTAACGAATCCGACTAGGAACCATGAGGTTGCAGGTTCGGTCCCTGCCCTTGCTCAGTGGGTTAACGATCCGGCGTTGCCGTGAGCTGTGGTGTAGGTTGCAGACGCGGCTCGGATCCTGCGTTGCTGTGCCTCTGGCGTAGGCCGGTGGCTACAGCTCCGATTCGACCCCTAGCCTGGGAACCTCCATATGCCGCGAGAGCGGCCCAAGAAATAGCAACAACAAGAACAAGAACAACTAAAGACAAAAAGACAAAAAAAAAAAAAAAAAAAAAAAACATCGTCAAGTTGTTGCATTCCTGGTGACATGGTTTGGGGTATCACTTTTACTATTTCTCAAAGCAAATGTAATGCAGCTCTCTTGACTTACTATCTCATTTTCCCATTAGTGCTCTAGAACCATTAGTGTTTCCCTGATGCCTGCTTATTTGTTTTCCTTTTTATTAGTTATGTCTTTATCATCCAAACTTAACTGTGTGACACATCTTTCTCAAATGTAGAGATGAAAAATAGTGGCACCAATCTGAATGTGATTCAGAAATCAAACTGCCTACTGAACTTAAACACTTTCCAGACCTCTTCCCTAAATTAAATCTCTTTGGCCTGGTCACAGCCTTTAAGGAAGGAAATTATAATTCAAAATTTAATACCATACTTTCCTTTACATTTTTGAAAAAAAGAAGAATAAATTAACTATTTTGTATATGTAAGAATTATATTTAATTTTTTATCTTACAGCATCTTCTTTTAGGGGGCTGTAAAAATCAGAGGTCCTGCAGATGAACTGGAATTTGGGGGGAAAGGGAAATGATAATAATATAAGGTAGAATAGATCAACTATTCAAGGAAACACAGAAATGGAAATTGATAGGGAATTTTATTTGGAAGAAGGCAAGAAAATGGTAGAGATGAACAATCAGGTAGATGATGACAATACATAAGAAAGGAAAGGAAATGTTTTTAAGATTTGATGTAAAAAAAATTCAACCTAGGAAAAATTCCATTTGTAACAAGTTGCACTTTTCTTATGGAGTGAATATTTAGAAGACTCAGGAGACTAATGATACAATTGAATACCCAAAATATCAAACGCTAGATTTTGTTCTAAATGTCCAATTTTATAACACTGCACTCCTCATTTGTATTTTGCTCATAGATTTCTGATGTTAAAATCATAAAAAAAGAAATCATCTAACTTCTGAGGGAGGTGAACCTTAATGCATCAAATTAACTTAGCAACAAAACCAGACCAAACCAACCAAACAACCAAAACCCCACACATCAGAAGAAAAAAAACATTCAATTCTCAACCATCACAATCCATAGTTTTAGAAAACGTTACTCTATGAAGTGAATTTTGAACTACCATTAATTTTTTTTTAATCTCATGATAGTGCAGACTGATTCAAAGAAATATATCTGCTTGACTGCAGAATCAAGGAGAAATGGTGTCATACTCAAACTCTCAGCTGTTTCTTAGTGGAGAATTAACTTCAAAGCTTTTTAAGCATTTGAATTCTTACTCTAAAGCTAGTCAATGCACAGAGTGCCCCATGTGAGAAACAGAAATCTACTTTTTTAAATGGACAGCTGATGAAGATAGCATTTTAATATTCTTAAAACCAAAAGAGTCATCTCTTCAACTGCTTTATTCTCTGTTGAACCTATAAAAACCAAGAGACATTTTCAGAACACCCAAGGTTTGTAATAAAGCTTAGACTTGATGAATTTAAAGACCTTTATAAGAAAGAATGAGCACAGCCATACATTACAGAAATGAAAAGGAAACACAAGTTCTTCACTCAGCGTGAGTCAGCAGCAATACACCACATCATCGTATCCCTAAAATTAATCACCAAAAGTACAATTCCTTTTTTTTTTCTGGTACTTTTAACCAGAATATTACATCCTCAAGTTATAGCAAAGATAATAATAATCATTCCTAGGGGGAAAAAGCAGGGGAAGGGAGAGTAATGCCTCCATTCCCAGAGACACAAAAATAGCTCATCATCAATCATTCAAAGAATATTGACAAAAAGAGAGAACAAATTTTGTTCTGTATGTCCTAGGAGAATATACAATAAAAAGCCATGAATGCTTCACACTAATCAAAGGTCCTGTAGTTCTTCACACTTAGCAAAGGTCTTGCTACTACAAAAAAAAAAAAAGCACACACAAAACTCTACAAATGGAAAAAAAGAAGTAACATTTATAGACAATACACTGTGTTAAGTGCTTTACATATGTTACCTTATTTAACTTTCCTAGTCATCATGAGGAGAGTATAATTATCTCCCAATTTACTGATTTAAAACAAACAAACAAAAACACCCACAAAACCTGAGATTAAAGTTTGTTCAAGGTCATAGAGTCAGCAAGTGGTCAAGCTAGGATTTGAGCCCAGGTCTGAATGTTTAATAAAACTCTATTATCTTCCCAGGATAGTTCATTCATTTCACTCAACTATTATTCACTAAATATCTATTACTCATCTATGTTATGTATTTAAACCAAAATGGTGAAAAAATGGAAATGTCATTGTCCTCAAGGAACCTCAGAATCAGTTGAAGAACACCTTGCCTGTAATGAATATAGTGTTAAATCTAGAGGATTTACTAATAGGTCAGCAAGTGGTGGAGTTGGGAGGGAGGGAAATAACAGGATAGCTTTGAGGAAAAGTCCCTAGACCTGAAAGGTAACAGTTAGCCAGGAGAAACAGGAGCTTTACATGCAGAGAGAATGTTGTCTGTAAAGGCTTAGGACGGGAGCAGGGAGGGGAACTTTTGGGAAATAAAAGAAGTGCAGTAAAGCTGTAGCTTGGATACAGAGACAATAAATGTCACTAGGGAATGTCACTAGTCCATGGTGTTGTGCCTTTCCCATAGTTCATATCAAGAATTTTTGATCTTTTATAAAATGTTATGCCATTGAAATATTTTAAATGAAGGGTGACATGATCATATTTGGATTTTCTAAAAATTTCTCCAGTTATAATATGAGAACTGACTGTAGGCTTCACAAAAGAAATGTGGGGAAACAAGAAAACTATTGCAGTAGCTCAAGGAAGAAAGGAACTAAGAATAGAAAATTTCTTCCTTATAGAAATGGATAACATTTGATGGAGTTCCCGTCGTGGCGCAGTGGTTAACGAATCCGACTAGGAACCATGAGGTTGCAGGTTCGGTCCCTGCCCTTGCTCAGTGGGTTAACGATCCGGCGTTGCCGTGAGCTGTGGTGTAGGTTGCAGACGCGGCTCGGATCCCGCGTTGCTGTGGCTCTGGCGTAGGCCGGTGGCTACAGCTCCGATTCAACCCCTAGCCTGGGAACCTCCATATGCCGCGGGAGCGGCCCAAGAAATAGCAACAACAACAAAAAGACAAAAGACAAAAGCCAAAAAAAAAAAAATGGATAACATTTGAGACAGATACCTAAAAATAAAATTTAGAATTTGGTTTTCTGTTTCTTGTTTGTTTTTTCTTTTTATGGCTATACCTGTGGAATATGGAGGTTCCCAGGCTAGGGGTTGAATTGGAGCTACAGCTGAGGCATATGCCACAGCCAGAGCAACACCAGATCCAAGCCACATATGCAACCTATGCTCATTCTTAACCCACTAAGCCATAACGGGAACTCCTCATCAGAATTTTTGATTGCCTGTGGGATATGGATGGAGAGCTGTCGCCTATAGAAAGGGTAACTCAGAAACTGGTCTGAAAACTGGTTGAATAGTGGTGCCACTTATCAAGATTGAGAACATAGAATGAAGAGCTATATGTGGCAATTTCATAAAAATAACATTGTTATTATTATCAATAATAACGATGATGGTAGGAGTTCCTGCTGTGGCACAGTGGAAATGAATCCAACTAGTATCCATGAGGATGTGGGTTCAATCCCTGGCCTTCCTCAGTGGGTCGAGGATCTGGCGATGCAGTGAGCTGTGGTGTAGGTCGCAGACACGGCTTGGATCCCATGCTGCTATGGCTGTGGCATAGGCTGGCAGCTGTAGCTCTGATTCGATCCCTAGCCTGGGAACTTTCATATGCTGTGGGTGTGACCCTAAAAAGAAAATAATAATAATTATTATAATAATGATGATGATAACCAATTGTTGAATTTTTAACTGTGCAGCAGAAACTGTTATAAAGTGCTTTGCATGTATTGTATCTCATTTTTTCACAACTATCCCTCTGTAGTTATTTTTAACATCTCAATTTTATAAACAAAAAAATTAAGAACTGGTATACACCAATACCAACTGGATAGGGCATAAGAAAAATAGTGTTAAAGAAGGATTATTTAATTTGGGAAAAGATAGTTCAAACATTGTCAACATTTCCTCTCAGTGGTCTAAGGTCCTAAGGGAACATCCTAATGCATTTATTCTCCAGTGGAAATCATTGGTCAGAAGAATCTATACTACATCCTTGAAAGACAGAGAGCAAGATCAGGTTGAGAATGACAGATGTAGCAAAGAATAAGGAGCCAGGTAGACATAATGGAAAGGGCCAAATTTGGAAACAAGCAGGAGTGTTGGAAGACTACCCCAAACAGCACTAAGCACAATCTGCCTCATCTCTTAGTGGGAAGATAGTGCATGAGAGCGCACTATCTTAGAGTCTTATATCTATAGTCTTAGATGCAATAAATAATATCAATAGGAAAATATACTAAAAACAAAATAAAACATGTATTTACTTTAGGCTCAAAAATCTGAGTGATTCTCCCTATATTTTAGCTCTACCATTATCAAATAACAGTAAAATCTACAGAAGAAATGTTCTCTGTAAAGTCTACTGATGTTCATTTATGGTTGCATCAAGGAAAAATCATTAGTAAAAGTATAATGAAGCTATGTCTCTTGACATAAACTTGCAGGGATGATTTTAAAAGAAAGAGTGCAAAAACAAAAATCTTGGTAGAAAAAATACAATATATAACTCTATCAGTAATAACTAAATGGTTAGATATCTAAGTAAAACTGATTTATATATAACCACTTTGATTGAACATACTCATTCATATGGTTTCCAAAAGAGAACCATTAAATGTTTCCATGGTTGGCATTAAGTGTGGTTGTGGGGCTGATCAGTAGGTTGTTTTCTTAAGGGAATATCTATAAACTGTTGTCAGTGGACAGAAAGTTTCCTTTCCTAAACAAAAGCTGATCCTTGAGTGATCACATATTTGGAGATCTCTACTTATCTTTCACTTTACACAATTTCTGCCTTTAAAATTTACTTCCAAAGCATAGACCTATAGACACCTATAAGATTTATTTGTTTTCAGGAAAACCATATGTTCCATAGCTCTTCTTTTTAAAAGAACTTTATCTAAACTAATTAATCCTTAAAACCTCTCTGAGACCAACCAAAGTGATGAAAGCAAGTAATTCATGTTTACTGAGAAATAGCAAATTTAGGAACCTTGCCCAGAGTCTCAATAAATAAGCATTGAAAAATGGGTATCCATCAACTATTCCAACATGCTCTCTCTCATGCGAAGAGGACTTTGGGGCATTTTCAGGCTGCTAGCCCAAGAGTGCATGCAAAACAGTACTTTATACTGAGGCCAAAGCTTTCTAAGCTTGCACAGATCTTGCTAGTGTGATATCTAATATATCTCTTGAGTCAGCTCTACCTGCTCTACTCTCACTGCTATCAATCAGATTCTCTTGCTCTTGCCTTCATCATAGCTTCCTAAATGCTTTCTCTCCAAACTCTCTCTGCAAACTACCTTAAATACTATCATCAGACTGACCTTTCTTAAATACAAATTGAGTCTTTCCATCCCCCTAGTCAAACAAGCTTTTGATGTGTTTACAAAATAAGCTCCACACTCCTTTGCCTAGAAATCAAATCCTTTTACTTAGAACTTCAGGTTTTGAACTTATCTTCCATTATACTCTGACTCCATGCCTTACAAATAAACACACACACCCCCGCCGCCCTGTCCCCCCGCATCCTATATTCCAGTTCCCTGAACATCCACTGAGTTTTCTCAAATTTGAGTTTCTTTGTTCAAGCTGTTTTCTAAAGTACTAAACTTTAAACTTCATAGCAGCCTTCCCATCCTTCATAGGACAGGTATATAAAGAAGCTACCCCCCTAAAAAAGAAAAAACTTTGGAGTTCCATTTGTGGTGCATTGAAAATGAATCCGATTTGTAATCATGAGGCTGCAGATTGGATCCTTGGCCTCGCTCAGTAGGTTAAGATCCAGTGTTGCCGTGAGCTGTGGTGTAGGTCACAGACATGGTTCAGATCCTGCGTTGCTGTGGCTATGGCCAGGGCACAGGCCAGCATCTATAGCTCCAATTCAACCCCTAGCCTGGGAACCTCTATATACCATGGGTGTGGCCCTAAAAATCAAAAAAAAAAAGCTACTCAGTTCATCCCCATTTGAACAAATCTATATTTTACTCCCATACTCATAGTACTTTAAATAAGCATCTCTTCAAATACTTTCTTCAATTCTGTTTTTGTGCATCACTAAATTTTAAGTTGCTAAATACCAGAACTTAGCTATTTACATTTATTCCCCTCCATCAGCATTGGGCAGGATGTTCTGCATATAGTAAACACTGCATTTGCTAAAGTAAACTGAATACTATTTGATAAATAACATCATACACATGTCCATTTTAGGACCAAATGAAGATAAATGTGTTCTATACCATTTTCTTCCATTCAACAAGTGCAAAAGCTCAGTCAGAAATACTACAAATTCTATTTTATAATTACTTTTCATTCATGTTTCTTCAATAAAAAGAGACTGTAACTAAAAGGAAGCCTACAATGATCTAACACATGTTGCAATAAAAAGGAACTGTGGACACATTACTTCTATCCAGTATTAAGCCTGCTCTGTATCAATATAGAGATTCATGACACTATTACATCCATAATTCCAAACAACTTATTAAATATCAGTTCTATACAGGCAAATATCAATGTCAGTCAATACATGCAAATATATATATAGAAGATGGAAAAATTATTTTTTATCCTGATTTATACAGCAAATTTATATAGAAATTCAACACCAGAAATAACTTGGTAGTTCAAACATATCTTTGCCATACCTGCCTGACCTGTAATATTTAACCTAAAATATGTGGTGTTATTATCAGATATATTTTAAATCATATGATAATTATAAAATATAATCTTCACAGATATACTAAATATCAGTTACGGTACAAAGCATTTAATTTACTACTTAATTTAATCCTCACAAAAACACTAAGGTAAATAATATCATTTTACACATCTTGCAGATGAAGAAATGGTAACTCAGAGATGTTATTAATCTATCCAAGGTCACAATGCTAGCTAGTGGTAGGACACTAATTTAGAATGAGGCCTGCTGGAATGGCAAAATATATTTTCTAATTATATGCACAAGTTCATATAATTCAAGCAAAACCTAAGCATCTGAAAATGTTAAATTTAGATAAATTTTTGTTATTACTTATCATATGATAAGGATAAAATGTTTCCCTGGAGAAACTCTAATTAATACCACTGTTAATACACCCTTTTGTTCTTATTGAGAATCTAAGGCAAGATGTTCAACATAATGGATGAAAATTGATGTAAATTTCATACTTTTATTCCTATGTTCTAGTATTTTCTAAAATTAGGAGGCTAGGGAAAATTTTTCTTAAACCAGACAAAACCATCATTTGTTTTCTGCTCATGTTGACTTGTAGTGGTATATCTAAATCATTATTCTTGAGAAGAACATAGCACTTAAGACTGTAAATCATCTCATGTGTAAAAGAAACAATATGGCACTTAAAAGAGACGATTCTGAATTAAAATTCTGGCATTTCCCAAACACAAAAGTACGAAACAAGATTGATAACTTGTATGAAAAGAAGTGCATCTGAATCACTAATTTTACTAGTTTCGAGTACAAAATCACACTACTTTGTTTTACCTCGAACACTGTTACCATGAGTGGGATATATTTATTTAAATTTTGAGTCCCACATTTCAAATGAGTTATAATTATACAATTTGATCACCCACCATATCAGTTAACAATGAGAATAAAGCACATTTGTTTCTAACGCTTTCTGATCTTCTAGTTCTTTTTTTATTTACCACATTTTTCAAAGTTGTTAAGGTGGAAATGCTGAAGGAAACTGATGTCCTAATTAGTTAGACATACACATCTCCTTCTCACCCTATAAGTACTATTCTGAGATATTAACAATTTAAGAATAACTTCATAAGATCAGAGGTCCAAAAAGGACTCCAGAAGCCTATCCCTTCTTTCTCCAGGTTTTACTCATATCATTCTATACTTATGCTATTAGCTCTGACATTAAATATTTCGGGGAAAAGATTTCATTTCCTCCTTCAGCAATTTGTTTCAGCTCATAAAATGCCCTTACTGCCATGAGATTCCCTCCCCCCTGCGTACCTATTGACAATATAAATTTTTAGATGTAATTAAATAATTTCTTATACTTTCATCTTTAAGATAAACATATTCTACTCCTTCATCTCACATTACATTTTTCTCTCCAAACACAGAGGACTGTTGAGTTTCTACATATGCTGTTCTTTAGTATCTGAAGTTGTCCACATCAGTAGTAGAGTCACCTGAGGACTTCCATTGCCTTAAGGCACGGCTACAAAATTCTCCTTCAGCTCTGTTCAGATGACCCGCCAGCATCTCTAAACTTTGAACACTGCATGCCAATTTGCCCTTAGTCCCTTTGTTGATTTTGATGAATAATATTCTCATCGATAATATACTATAAAATTGGAACAACCCATGTTATAAGGGCTATTGTGGGACTAAATGAGTTAAAACATGTGAAGAGCTTAGAACAGTGCCTAATACATGTAAATGGTCAATAAATGTTAGTTATGGCTCCTGATGCCACTGATACTATTTTTACTGCTCCTGTTACATACCTTTGCTGCTGTTGCTACTATTATTACTGCTGCTACTGCTACTATTATTACTACTCCTTTCCTACTACTACTCTTGCTAATACTATTACTTCTTTGATACTGCTTCCACTGCTATTACACCGTGACACATGCACTTTCTTCTACCAAGTGGGATATCCAGAGTGGACTTTAAGGGGGCTAGACATTGCCTTTTACCAATTCCCACCTCCTCTTAATTGTACAGTTGATCACATGGCCTCTAACAGAATGATTATCCACAGTTGATAATGACAGTGTAGCAAATTTATACAGATCAGAGTCTATAGGTTTTTCTGGCCCTTCATCCTTCCTAAGAGCTTTCTGACAGTCTGTCATTTTGTAAGATCTGCATTAATGTTCTTCCATTAACATGAATAATTAAAAATTTGCCTAAGAGAAACATCTTTCAATATTACATGATGTTTATCAACACTGTTGATGGATTACAAGAAGATTTGTATGCAAGTATGTATAAAATTATAAGGATAAAGCAAAAATTAAATTTCTTTGAAAGAGCTATAATGGGAAATAATACAGTTTTTCTCATAAGTTGATGTCAAAGGAAATTCTGCAAATAATTTAATTAATTTTTTTCAAAACAATTCGTATTTTTGAAACACAGCACAATCATTTTTAATGTTTATTCCCCAAACAAATCCCCATGAGGAAGTATGGCATCACATATGAAAAGTTTAAACTCTGGATATGAAGCCATTTACAGATGGATCAAAATGTGATTAGATTTCACAATCTCTGAGTTGCTAGCATGCTGTTAAGTTAACTGAAGCTCTGTCTGCCTCAGAAAAGTAACATAATAAATGAGTTAGCATTTAGGTTTACAAATAAACCAACAGCCGATCAGCAACCATGTAAGTAAAGCCTATTTCTATGAAGCTACAAATGATATCGGGGTACACAAACACATACACACCACAAAGACACAACAAATACACACACAAAGGAGAAATGGACATTAATTCCTCTTCCCTGATTTGAACCCACTCTAATTCTCTGATGGATTTGATGGTAGACATCTCAACAGACACTACCTCCTTCCCTCCAATGTAAGATAACTTGCCTTTGTAGTTTCTAAGGTACCTGTCCAACCTTCCTTTCACTGTGCTAATTCTGGGTGACCCAGATTGGTGATCTTGGGAGACTGAAACTGTAAATGAATGGCTGTTCAGATGCAATTAAAGGTGACCGTGAGGATAAAATAAAGCCCAAAAAGTTTAAAGTTACAAGTGGAAAATTCAAATTCATGTAGTTATTATTATCTTAAATACAGACCAATCTGGCCTATATTCATTATAATCATATAGCTCCTGTTGGTAAAGGATGGCACAATAAACTCTTTACTTTTAGGACACTACGACATAGTGTCTAGAAATGGCACATTTCTTGACAATTTTCTAAGTATAAATGAAGCTATCAGATTATCTAAGAGTAAGCTGTTTTACTTGCTTTCTGCATAAGCCATATATTTGTAATATATGAAGGGGAGATTTGATAAAGTTGCAGAAGTATTATTTTTATCATTTCCTTTGCTTGGTATTTGTCATTATCCATTGTCCCAGAATTACACAGACATCGCTGTTTTACTTTTCTGTTTTTCTTTCACAAATAGTGGTTCTTAATCATGGCTACACATTAGAATCAATTCCAAAGCTGTTTGTTGTTGTTGTTTTGTTTTATTATTCTGTTTGTTTGTTTTTTAAATACTGGTGCCTGGGCCCCTAGCCCCAGGATTCTTACTCAATTGCCTGTGGTGAAAGTAAGCTATTGGTATTTTTTTAAAACTCCCAAGATGTGGTCAGGGTTGAAAACCGCTGATCTAGAGACACTTACTTTGCCTTAGAGCATCAGATTATTATCTTATAATGAATAAAGGCAGTGGTCACTGAAAGGATTATAGTATGGGAATGGCAACGTTATGTAATTTCTTCTATGGAGTATGAAAAGTACCCTCTGAAAGAGTTGAAATTATTTTTTTAAGACACGCTTTAAGTTCAATGAGAGTAGGGACTATATCTATCTTGACTACATTGTATTTCCAGGTGTGGTTCTTTATAACATAAGAAACACTTGATAAAAACTTATTGGATAAATGAACGAACAAACAACCATACTTATACAAACTTTAATGGGAAAGAAAACATATTTCTTATGCCAGTTATGAGAGTATGATCTTCTTCTGAAGATTCTGTCTATCTCCTCAACTATGTTGCTCCAGTGTCATAGTCCTTCCCCAGTAGTTGAATATAGAAATCAGTAAGGTTTTTACGTCTCAGTGGTGCTCCATCTGATACAAGATACCCATTCCAGAGAGACAGCTATTATGCTTTTAATATCAATTACTTGAAAACAGGGGCAGTGACAACATAAAAAATTTGTATGTAAAAATAAAGGTATTAACAAGTCAGTGACACAAAGTAGGTGATGGTGGTGAGGGATGAGGTAAAGGAATTTAGAACAGTGTTTGCTACTTTTAAAGAACAGTTTTTATACAGAGAGATGCAGGCTGTCTACTAAACAAGTTAATTTTAAGCCAGTGGGTAAGAATACTCTGTATTCTCAGGCCAATGGCAACTCTGCTGAAAGAGAGCCAAAGTTTTCCAAACAGAGTGACCCTTGTTGTCTTTGTGTGAACTGACCAGCTCTTTTGGATTTTCCAGAGAGGGCAGGTTTTCACAGTTTGGGTGGTCAGAAAATTTCAACCTGTAAGATTGGACGGAAAACATAAAATCATGATGATAAACAGAGCTTTAAGCCATCATGAGATAGAAAAATGAACAATAATAATAATGAGGTATAGTCTTTGGCTTTTTTCATTGTTTTTCTTCATATTAAAATCTGATAAAGAAATTTAAAGAGTTGGAGACAATAAATTTACTTAGGTATAATATGTCTATATCTGTGCAATAATGTGCTTACTGAGACTAAATATTTCTTGTTAGCTATTCAGAATTGTTTTAACTAGTTATGTGGCACATGGATAATTAAATATTGACAGTGTTATATTTTTATTTATCTTTTAAAATTTATAAAGTTTAAAAGGTAACGTGAATCATGTAAATGTAGCAACCCCTATCCCAAGCCTCAGAAAAATAACATTTGTGTGATTTCCTTTGAAGCTAAAATGTATAAAACAAAAATAATCAGGTCAGCAAATATTTACTATAATGTATTAGGCATTATAACAGATACAGAAATAAGGTGACCAGTATTCAAACTTTAGCTGAATAATTTCTGTTGAATGTGAGGTGCATATATTTTTGAAATGGAAAAGATCACCAAATTCAAGTGGCATTTTAAAAAAATGATACAAATTTATTGCTATCTGTATATCAAGGTAGTTTCAAGTAAATCTTATAAGAAATTCACACTTTGGGCTATGCTTCTATGTACTTTTGGTAAACTGCTCAAAATCATTTAAGATTCCCAAGGGAAACTGTTGAGAATCAGAACAAAATAAAGGAAGTGTAAAGGTAATAAAAGGGGGGGGGAGCTTATAAGGGCGAGAGGCCCTTTTCTTTTGCTGCTCTTGACATAAGGAACAAAGTGAAAGGCAAACTTCAGCGCTAAGAAAAATGCAGACATGAATTAACAGTGATTAAAAATGGATAAATACTATCAGCTTCTTTATAAATATCTCTCCTAAACATGCTATGTTTAATGGTTGAGGGTATAAAAGATATGACCAAAGCAAAAGCCATAAAAGAGGCTTTCATACTAGGAAAATAATTTATACAACAAACACCAGTGTAGTCATTCCAGCTGGCGTGCTGTTATCCATCTTAATTATTGCAATAAATGAACTGCTGGCCATCACTTTTAAAAGACTATGGAAATCTGGAGGCTTACCAAAAGATCAGAATGAAAAGCTTTATGTTAAAATAAGGTGATGATTAAATTGGAAATCAAGCCATAATGCTGATGATACATTTTTACTGAGATAAACAAGGTAGCTTTGTCTTTGAAAACTGTTACCTATCTGACCTTGTACATTTCTTGATAATAATTTGATAAAAGCGACTATACAATTTGTGCACTACCCGCTCGCCAGACACTATTTACAGAAAGCATATTTCCTATTGAAAATAAGTACAAAGGGGGTCCTGCAGTGGGCGTGGGTCAGCAGAAGAGCCTGTGTAGACAGACAGTGCTTTCTCGGACACAGCTGTTCTCAAAGTGGTTCCAGGAGCAGCGGCAGCAGCAACATAAATTGAGTTGTTAGAAATGCAAATTCTGGACCCCTTATCAGAAGAATTGGAAAATCTAGGAGCAAGACTCAACAATCTGAGTTTTACCATGCTAACCAGGTCATTCTAATGCATGTTTCAAGTTTGAGAACCATAATTCCATTGAAATAAAAGCTCCATGGGACCATATCTGTTTGCTGAGGTATATCCCCACCATCCAACCTAGCACAGTGGCGAACCCATGGTAGGCACTCAAATGCTGGTTAATTGAATTCAAAAAAGGAATTTTTTGTAGAAGAAAGGAGATTTTAAAAGGTATCCCAAACTATTGTTTTAGGTGTTCTAGTGCTAGCAAATAAGTAATTTCATTTATTAAACAAAATTTAAACTTTTTAAAAAACTTCATTGAAATGGGTGCATTCTTATTCAGATATGGTCAGTTGCATTTGAAAAACAAAGTGTCCTTTAAAAAGGTACTGTGACAATCATTACATACAGAGTTTTGAGTTTATGAATGGGTAGTTAGTTTGTTGCTATTTTGTTGATGTTGTTGAAGGGAAGATTATTTGAGGAAAAATTGGTCTTGAAAAAAATCTATTACCCATTATTCTCCATAACCAGCATAAATTATGTTTTAAATGTAGTCATCCATTTAAACTTTTAGTTATCACTTCTAGTTTCTCAACATAAGATATATTCATAGAATTTTGTACTGCAAAACAACCCTAGCACTTTGGATAGGTTCCATTCATGTGCACTCTGCAAAATATATACTTTATTTTTCAAAACCAATGTTTACAAAGAATAAATGAAAATAAAAACGAAAATAATAATAAGATTTGTATTTGTAAACTCTAAATGTACATGGCCAGTTAAATAAGGGAACCAATGCTAAGAGGATAATTTATGAAACTCAAGGGGCAGAATAATGGCCAGCATCATTTCAGAAAGTAAAATTTTAGGGGACATGCTTATATTGTATTTTTGTTTGAATTATAAACTTTAGTATAAATGAAAATTGGACAAAAGAATACATTTTAACTCTAGTACACCATGCGATATAGCTCACAAAAATACGTTACTTCAAAAAATTAATTCAATTCATTTGCAATAGGAAATCTGTCATCTGTTTTGTATTGCTACTACAAAACAACCCTAGCACTTTGGATAGGTTCAATTCATGTGCACAGGAACATGATGGATACTAAAATAATGTACAAAACTTTATTAATTTAGGTCCACTACAGATCTATGTTTAAAACTCAACCAGTATTAATGACTTTACCCACCTTTCGAAGAAGAAGCCCAAGCTCCTAAGTACTCTTCTACTTTCTCCCATTTCTTTGCTCCTACTCCTCCAACTTTAACAACCAATTTCCATTTGCTTCCAAGTTTAGTTCTGCCACTTTGGCTTGCTCTTACTTTTGATTCACATACATATTTAGATTTCTTCTTTTCCAAACATTCTCAAGAGGATCAAGCTTCTTATCTCTTTAACCTCCTATTTCTCTTCTCATGATCATAACCAATCTCCAACCTCTGTCTGCATTGTACTCCAGTGATTGGTACAGCTGCTGTGTCTCCTTACACTTTTTGATGCAGAAACTGCCTTATTCATCTTTATCCAGCACAATAGCTAATGGCATGCTCATAACAAATGTCTAAGAAATATTAGGTTAATTAAATTAAATTAAAAGTAGTGTAGTAAGCAAGTATTATTTTCCATGCCCAGTCCCTTCCATTACCACCTCCCCAGTATTCATGAAAGTGCACAGAAATCTGTCAACTTCAATCTTAGTTGGTGTGAAGTATCTGATCCAAGCTGAGCCAAAAAATCCTTCCCATGTTAATTTGTAACTAGAACTAGGCAAACCATACTGGTTAGTTTTTTGAGGGGAGAAGAACTAAATCCAAGAGATATTTCATGCCAACGGACAAGACAGGAAAGCAGGAGTTGCAATACTCATATCAGAATAAATAGATTTTAAAATGAAGCCCATAAAGAAAGACAAAGGACACTATTTAATGGGCAAAGAATCCATTCAAGAAGACGATATTACAATCATCAATATATATGCCCCTAATATAGGAACACCCAGATATCTACGACAAATACTAACAAACATAAAATGAGAAATTGATGGGAATACAATCATAGTAGGAGATTTTAACACCCCACTCACATCAATGGACAGATCCTCTAGACAAAAAATCAACAAGCCAACAGAGATCCTAAAGGATACATTAGAAAAGTTTGACTTAATCAATATTTTTAGGGCATTACATCCAAAAAATCAGAATAAACATTCTTCTCAAGTGCACATGGAACATTCTCAAGAATTGAGCACATACTGGGGCACAAAGCTAACCTCAACAAATTTAAGAGTACAGAAATTATTTCAAGTATCTTCTCTGACCACAATGGCATGAAACTAGAAATCAACCACAGGAAAAGAAATGAGAAAAAACCAACTACATGGAGACTAAACAACATATACTAAAAAAAAAATCAATGGGTCAATGAAGAAATCAAGAAGGAAATTTAAAAATACCTCAAGACAAATGATACTGAAGACACAACCAATCAAAATCTATAGGATGCCAGAAAAGCAGTGCTCAGAGGGAAATTCATAGCAATACAGGTCTTCCTCAAAAAGAAGACAAATCTCAAATTGACAACTTAACCCACCACCTAAATGAATTAGAAAAAGAAGAACAAATAAAACCTAAAGTCAGCAGAAGGAAGGAAATAATAAAGATCAAAGGAAAATGATATAATAAAGATTCAAAAAACAACAGAAAAAATCAATAAAACCAAGAGCTGTTTCTTTGAAAAGGTAAACAAAATTGACAAACCTCTGACCAGACTCACCAAGAGGAGAGAAAAGACCCAAATAAACAAAATAAGAAATGAAAAAGGAGAAAGTGCAACTGATAATGCAGAAATACAAAAAAAATAAGGGAATACTATGAAAAATTGTATGCCAACAAATTTGACAAGCCAGAAGAAATGGACAACTTTCTAGAAACTTATAGCCTGCCAAAACTGAATCAAGAAGAACTGAACAGATCACTAGAACTGAAATTGAATATGTCATAAAAACATTCCCTACGAATAAAAGTCCAGGACCAGATGGCTTCACAAGTGAATTCCACCAAACATAAAAAGAGGAACTTATATCCATCCTCCTTAAACTTTTCCAAAAGGTTGAATAAGAAGGAACAGACCCAAAGACATTCTATGATGCCACCATCACCCTAATACCAAAACCAAAGATACCACAAAAAAAGAAAACTACAGGCCAATATCTTTGATGAATATAGATGCAAAAATTATCAACAAAATTTTAGCCAACCAAATTCAACAACATATAAAAAAGATCATATACCATAACCAAGTACGATTCATCCCAGTTTCACAAGGATGGTTCAATATATGCCAATCACTCAACGTCATATATCACATTAACAGAAGAAAAGTCAAAAACCACATGATTATCTTAATAGATGCAGAAAAAGCATGTGACAAAATCCAACATCCATTCATGATAAAAACCATTACCAAAATGGATATAGAGGGAACATACCTTAATATAATAAAAGGCATTTATGACACACCCATAGCAAATATAATACTCAATGGAGAAAAGCTGAAGCCTTCCCACTAAAATCTAGAACAAGGATGCCTACTCTCACCACTTTTAATCAAAGTAGTATTGGAAGTCCTAGCCACAGCAATCAGACAAACAAAAGAAACAAAAAGTATCCAAATTGGAAGAGAAGAGGTGAAATTGTCACTATATGCAGATGACATGATACTATACATAGAAAACCCTAAGGACTCAACCCAAAAAATACTTGAACTGATCAACGAATTCAGCAAAGTAACAGGATATAAGATTAATGTTCAGAAATCTGTCATATTTCTCTACACAAATAATGAAATATTAAGAAAAGAAATACAAAAATACAATAGCTTTTAAAATTGCACCCCCCAAAAATTAATTACCTGGGAATATACCTGACCAAGGAGGTGAAAGACATATGCTAAGAACTATGAAACATTAAACAAGGAAATTAAAAAGGATGCAAAGAAATGGAAGGATATTCCATGCTCCTGGGTTGGAAAAATTAATATTGTAAAAACCGCCATACTACCCAAAGCAATCTACAGATTCAATGCAATCCCTACCAAATTACCCATGACATTTTTCAAAGAACTAGAACAAACAAGCCAAACATTTATATGGAACCACAAAAGACCCAGAACTGCCAAAAATCAAGCAGGAAGCATCATTCTCCCAGACTTCAGGCAATATCACAGAGCCACAGTAATCAAGACAGCAGGATACTGGTACCAAAACAGATAGACAGACCAATGGAACAGAATAGAGAATCCAGAAATAAACCGAGACACCTACGGTCAATTAATCTTTGACAAAAGAGGCAAGAATATAAAATGGGAAAAAGTCAGTCTTTTCAGCAAGAATTGCTGGGAAAACTGTACAGCCACATGTAAATCAATGAAACTGGAACACACCCTCACACCATGCACAAAAATAAATTCAAAATGGCTGAAAGACTTAAACATAAGACAAGACACCATCAAACTCCTAAAAGAGAACATAGGCAAAACTTTCTATGACATCAACCTTACAAATGTGTTCTCAGGTCAGTCTCCCAAAGCAACAGAAATAAAAGCAAAAATAAACCAATGGGACCTAATCGAACTGAGAAGTTTTTGTACAGCAAAGGAAACCATATAAATAAAAAAATACAACTTACAGAATGGGAGAAAACAGTTTCAAATGATGTAACTGACAAGGGCTTATTCTCTAAAATATACAAACAACTTATACAACTCAACAGCAAAAGAGCCGACAACCCAAATGAAAAATGGGCAAAAGACTTGAATAGGCATTTCTCCAAAGAAGATATACATATGACCAACAAGCACATGAAAAAATGCTCAACATCACTGATTATGAGAGAAATACAAATCAAAACTACTATGAGGTACCACCTCATACCAGTCAGAATGGCCATCATTAATAAGTCCACAAAGAACAAATTCTGGAGGGGGTGTGGAGAAAAGGGAACTCTCTCTGCACTGTTGGTGGGAATGTAAGCTGGTACAACCACTATGGAAAACAGTATGGAGGTACCTCAGAAAACTATATAGAGAACTACTATATGCCCAGCAATCTCACTCTTGGGCATATATCCAGACAAAACTTTCCTTGAAAAAGACACATGCACCCTCATGTTCATTGCAGCACTATTCACAATACCCAAGACATGGAAACAACCTAAATGTCCATTGACAAATGACTGGATTAAGAAAATGTAGTTACACACACACACACACACACAATGGAATACTACTCAGCCACAAAACAGAACAAACAAATGCCATTTGCAGCAACATGGATGGAACTAGAGACTCTCACACTATGTGAGGTAAGTCAGAAAGAGAAAGGCAAATACTATATGATTTCACTTATCTGCAATCTAATATATGGCACAAAGGAACCTTTCCACAGAAAAGAAAATCATGGACATGGAGAACAGATTTGTGGTTGCCAAGAGGGAGGGGGAGGGGGTGGGAGGGGCTG
Organism: Sus scrofa; assembly: GCF_054392235.1. Classification (NCBI taxonomy): domain Eukaryota; kingdom Metazoa; phylum Chordata; class Mammalia; order Artiodactyla; family Suidae; genus Sus; species Sus scrofa. The sequence goes on from NC_139395.1 coordinate 168,705,896, forward strand.
GGAATTTTGGGTTAATAGATGCAGACTATTGCCTTTGGAATGGAAAAGCAATGAGATCCTGCTGTATAGCACTGGGAACTATGTCTGGTCACTTATGATGGAGCATGATGTGAGAAAAAAGAATGTATACATGTATGTGTGGCTGGGTCAATTTGCTGTGCAGTAGAAAATTGACAAAACACTGTAAATCAGATATAATGGAAAAAGTAAAAATCATTATAGAAGAAAAAAGAGAACATTAGTATCAAATATGATAGTCTGCAGAAAGAGAGAAGAAAGCACACAAAGACAAAGAAGATCTGTGAAATGAAAACAAGAGAACTGACAGCATCCATGCCCTTCATTCTATTTATTTCCCAAATCTTAAGTTCTAGCTGTATCATTTCCCTCCCTTGGTCAGAGAGCCCCCCACTTTTTTTTTTGCATCTTCATTATAAATCCCCCTCTTTGCTTAAGCTAGACCAAGTAGACTTCCATCATTATAAAATAAGATCTGAAAAAAAATACATACCAGCATCATAGGTCATATTTAGTCAATAATTTTTGACTTAAGAGAAAAGCATGTTTTTAGGGAAATAATATAAAATAGAAAGCTGATGTGGAAAAAGTCACTTGAAATCACATTAAATATATATATTAATATAATTTAAATATATATATTACATGAGTACACAGAGAGTAAGAAAGCAAGGAAAAAAGAGTGCCTGTTGTGGCAAAGTAGAAATAAATCCGACTAGTATCCATAAGGATGCAGGTTCAATTCCTAGCCTTGCTTATCGGGTCAGGGATCTGGCATTGCTGTGCGCTGTGGTGTAGGTTGCAGACACAGCTCTCATCCTGTGTTGCTATGGCTGTGGTATCAGCCAGCAGCTGCAGCTCTGTTTTGACTGCTAGCCTGGGAACTTCCATATATCACAGGTGCAGACCTTAAAAAAAGCAAAAAAAAGAAAGGAAGGAAAAACATCAAGAAGTAGGAGTCTATTTATTGTTTGGATTTCTATATCCTGTATATTCTCCAAGAACAAAAAGCTCTCGATACCTATTTACCAAACAGGATGAGGACGACAATATGTGGACCATCACCCTGAAAAAGTTCTACTGAATATGGTTCAATATAAAATGTAAACACAAACTCCATTGTGGTCGCTAAATACATTTTTTAATAGAGAGCTACAATAAGGTCCAAAATAATCATTAAAAAATTTTAATGGCACAAATTCTTTGTCAATAAGTTGGCAGGAAGATCACTTGACTAAAATTTAAACCACACATGCTGACTGGTAATTACGATAAGCTTTAGGCTAATTTTGTGGCATGAGATGCACACCTTGTTTAACATGCTTCCAATTTACAACCTTATAAAAAACTCTATATGAACCATGGTTATTTTTACCTACTCTGCACTTGTTTCACCAATTATAAAACTACTTCTACTTTCCACGTTAATGAAAAAGATAACAATATAGAGAAAATCCTTATAAAGCCACTATGATGAATTCAGAAAAAGCAAAGCCTATCTCTGTAAGCTACTGAATTATTAAATAATTTTCCAAAATATAGTCATGGGCTTACCATACTTTCTCTATGGCTGCAGTTAATCTTAAAATGAGAAGAAAAAAATCACTTCCCAGACTAAATAAGTTCACTATGATAATAAATGCATGAGATTCACAGGCCGTAGACCTGCACAGTTGCAAGTATACATTTAAGTGTACATTTAAGACCTGCACAATTTCTGGAGTACTTTGCGGATTATATTTCTTGTTTTGTATTTTCTTAAAACCAGTGATAACTTAGGAAAAATACCCTGGAACAAAGGTCTGTTTTACAAAGTCAGTCTAGTTTGAAGGAATTAAAGGAAATCTCTGAGGCCTTAGTAAATAACAGCAAAGAACCAAAGAAATGTCAATCAAAAGGCAACGTGGCTCTGAAGATGGAAAAGTTTAGGCATCCAAGAGTGAGGGTGGAAGCTGGCTGACCAGGGCTGGGTGTGTCTGCAACAGCAAAGTGCAAATGTCTCAAGATGCCTTTCTTCCTCGCTAACATGTCCAGTTTACCTTCTATAATCTCAGACAGATGCACACAAGTAGTGAGTCAGGTGTTACGGGCTATGTAGAAAAGGAAAAGGGGAACTAAATACACTCAACCTACTGCCCAAAACTATTCAGTACTTTCTTAGTGGGTTCAATGATCTAAGAATTAATTCTTCCGTTTTTATGTGTTTTACATACTTAGTGAAAGTGTCACAAGACCCTGGCTACTGATGTGGCATTCTTAAGGAAATGACTAGAACTACATTTTTAAAACACACAAAGCCTTTTTGTTGTGCTCCTATAGCTGTGGGATTACTATGGCAATTTGAGGGGATTCATAATGCCTCTCATATACTATTCATCGCTGCTGATAAATTGAAAGCACTTTTACTTAAATCAGCCTGGCTTCAATACTTGACAAGTGAGGTCAGTTATAATACACTAGAATTGTTGATTACCTACAGGCAAGTTTCATTATATTTTTAAAATAAAAAAAAAAAAAAAAACAGAAAACCTTTTACTCCCTGTCTTAATTTCAGCATCTTATTCTTTCAATTGTTTCTTTTAAAACACGTTTACGTGTTTTAAAGTCTAATTTCTTTTGAATTAGCTCTTGTCTAGCTGTGAACTAAATGTCACATACAAAGAAGGGCCTAGAAATCAGAACAATTTGGATTTCTAAATGACAGAATACAATCTAAAAGTAAGGCACCATTGTACTGCTAGTATCATGAAGAAATCATTTTATGATTGGTGTTTCTGAAAAATGCCAGAAATAATAGCTATCGGGAGATTGTGGCCAAGAGGCATCTCTTTGAATCAGGTAAATTATAAATATGCTTTGTATAAATCTATACTTGAAAAGAATCAATCTTTGTTGTTGCAAGGATTGCTAGGAGGGTTAATTCTGCCTTACAGAATTTAGCCCTATTAAATTCCTCCAGTGAAGACATAAGATTTAATATTCCCATTTCTCTAAACGGTCCTTAAGTTAGAATAATGAAAATGTTTTATTTGCAGATATTTATGCTTCAAAATTTTCTCAAATTGATGAAAATAGTTTCACAATACAATGTTTCTATATTCTGTGCAGTACGGTTATATCCGTGATGATCCCTGAGGCCCCTAGCTTCAATATATGAGGTGCTAAGTATTCAGTAGAGCAGGCAAAAAGTAATAAAAATAATACAATTATTGGCTACTTCCCCAAATTTAAAATTAGCCATAATTTAAGTAAGCTTAAAATTTAAAAATGGATGATATAAAATCCAAATTATAAAGAAATCTTATAATCTTATATGCAGCTTCATAGAAATGAACTGTAGGTTACTATTGTTAAACTCTTTTGCTCTGGGGTTGTTGTAATTTTATTTTTAATGCAGAAATATAGTTCTAGATGATACCAGAAATCAAATAACCCTAAATTCGGAAAACATGTTTCACTTGTATTATATTTTATGTAATGTATTTGTAAACGTGACCAGAGTAATGTTTCCTAAACATTGGTTCTCCAAGCATCTTAAGTCATACACCAGATTAAACAATCTTAAGCAAATGTCTTTACATCAGGCATTAGCAAAGCTTATTTGCATTCTGGATTTTAAGAGTGAGTGTAAATGTGCACCATTTCACAAAAGAATTTGATCATGACTGACTTGATCATTGAGATCACAAGAGTTTAAGAAATATTTCCCTAGGACTATTTATTAACCCGCAAGCTTCTAAAGTAATCCTTTTCATTAAACTTAACAAACTTTGGTGTCAGAAAATTATTACTGATACAAAATTTAAATTCCTCTTCTTGTATGTTTTCTTCTCATGTTTACTTGCTTGTCTTCACAGATGTGAATTTGTTAGCTCTATGTCTGAACAATCTTTTAGCAGGCATCATATAGGCTTACATTTTCACATTTGCAAATCTCTTAAAAAACCAATCAACCAGCAAACTCTGTAATCTCAAATTGATTTAAACTTAAACATGGACTAGTATTATTTTAAATGCTAATAAAAATGGAGAATTATTTTAATTCCAATATAATTGTCAGTTTACTGAAATAAATCAGAAAGCATGCATGTGCTTAAGAGAAAGAGAAGAAACATGCAAAAATGGGTACAATTGTTTTTCTAAAATCTTATTATGGATAGCACTATATGCAATAAAGTGTTCTAATTTCTTAATTCAGAATAAAAATATTACTACTTGAGAAGATGTATCTCTTCTCAATTGTGGTAGTAGCACTATTACTATAATAATCTTTGAACTAGTAGTTTATTTTAGAATAACACACAAATTATAAATATTCAAATTACGTAAAAGATTATGAAGTTTTTAAAAAAGACTTCCCTTCTACCTCATGTCCCCAGCCATCCCTTTCAGATACAGCCACCACTAAATGTTCTTGCATGTATTTCAGTAAAAAATAGCTATGTATATACAAGCATGTTAAATGATTGTGTCTGTTTAAAGACATATCCCACTTTTGTGCAAATGGGTATATCATACACATTGTTCTGCCACCACTTTTTCTTATTATCCATCCTTATATTTTTAATAAAAAAGGATAAAGAAAAGTATAGTGGGAAAATTTTCCGCTTTACATGAAAAATTTTTCCTTTTATCTATTAGATTTGAATATGTATCACATTTGAGCTTCTTCATGGAAGATACATTATATTAAAACATTCAGTTTAGGATGTTGACAATAATGGCGGTATTAAGAATAATAGCTAACGTTTTTAAAGCCTGGACTGCTTGCCATTCAATTTGCTAATCACTTGTGTCACTTAGTTCTTTCAACAAAACTCTGATATAACTACTATTATTCCTTTCACTTTACGGATAAGGAAACTGACCTAGAGACATCATATAACCTGTCCACTTAAGTAACTTGTTTTAGTTATTCATTTTTCCTCTTTTCTTCCACAAAATCCTTAATATAACCATTTAATTTATAGTCTCTATATCAATTTATAGTCTCTATATATATTTTTTTCTTTTTCCTTATTTTTTTTTTTTTGGTCTTTTGTCTTTTTCAGGGCTGCACCTGTGGCATATGGAGGTTCCCAGGCTGGGGTCTAATCTGAGCTATACCCGCTGGCCTACACCACGGCCACAGCAACATGGGATCCAAGCCACGTCTGTGACCTACACCACAGCTCATGGCAACGCCGGATCCGTAACCCACTGAGCAAGGCCAGGGATCAACCCCACAACCTCATGGTTACTAGTTGGGCTCATTAACCACTGAGCCACAACAGGAACTCCTGTAGTCTCTATATCTTGACTGTGAAGTCTCAGGACTTTGAGCCCTCAAGAGCTAAAAAATCCACAGGATGTGGGCTAGAATCATTTAGAGTCTGATTATTAAATTCCAAACCTACCCATTTCATATTTTAAAAGCAAAAGAAAGAGAAGGCAAGGGCATTAAACTAAATTTCCTAGAAGGATATATCTATAATCAAATATCACACTAAGGTTCAGATTCCAACACTCAAAAATCATAGACAATATGAACCAAAAGGACTCTTTAAGTTACAGTTTCTATCACTTTACAGATAAGAAAAATGAAGTACTTATCACCAAATTTATTATCCTTTCTACTGATCTCTCTACATTGAAAGAGATATCAGAAAAATCTCTTCCTTGAGTATGGTGTACATATAAAGCATCCCAGGCAGACAACAGGCTATAACATTTTCTAACACTATCAGAGACAGCAGTCTTGGAGTCTTTCTCAAAACCAGAAAATTCGAAATCAAGGAACAAGCCGTTTCTTTCAGTAGCTGAATCCTGTTGTGGTTATTGGGACAACAACCACAGCTGGCTGTGAAGATAGAGAATCATGGATCACAGCTATAAATTCACACTTTACCCCATCCTTCTCCAGATGTTAACCCTTCCTCATAGGACCAGTATTTTATAAGATTTAATCAAGTTTATTGCTTTTCTCTGAACCAAATCCAGCTTCTCTATATCTATATTTAAAATATTGAGACTAAAGTAAAATATGATAGTGTACTCCCATGAAATTTGTTTAGTGTTGGTTAGGGGAGAAGTTTTAATCCTCTTTGTCTATCATAATTTCACACATTGTTAATGCTTGTCCAAACTATAGTCTTTATTTCTACAGCTTACTGACTCTATTTATAGTTCACTGTGACTGGAAATCTCAATCTATAAAATGTTACATGGCTTACTCTTAATTGAGCATACTGGTGAGAACAGAAGAACAACAAATAACACTGCAAGAGACAATGCAAAGATCCTTTTTATCTGGCAATGGAATGGAATTGCACAACACTCATAATCACATGGAAAGAAGCCCCCGCAATTCCGGCCTAATAGCGTCATGGAACAACCAAAGAAACAGGGAACAAAGACACGAAGTGACTTAACCAAAACCCAGGGCCGCTGAAAAAGGCAGAACTGAAACTTGGGGCTCATAGTCCCTCTCCAGTCATCTACATCACTCTGCCGGTCATCACTGGTGGTCAAGCCTGACCCAGTAAAGTTCCTGGTCACTGTTATGAACTTGACATGATCCAGGTTATTGTCATTGATTCAACAATGATAAATCAACATTCAAATATTTTCTGATTAATCACTAAGTGATAAAGTTAGTGGAGTGTATAAACTGTTTGCATGGGGCCTACTTTCTTCTTTTTCATTTTACTATTTGTGAAGTGATTATATGTAACAATTTAGTTGTGTGGTTAACAAGTATACACTAGTTCTGTTGTGAGGATCAGTGGTTTTTTTTTGTTTTTTTTGTTTGTTTGTTTTTTAAGTTAGCAGTATATTCCACATCCTGAAAACATTTAAAGAGGAAAAGCTAATAGGTTGTGCAAAATTTCCAGAAGGCAGAGTAAATAGCCAACAAAAAAGTAAAGGATGATCTTATGTTTGAAGTGTTTCTGGGCTTTGTTTGATGGTTTCTTAGGGGTTTTTTGTGGGTGGGTGGGTAGGAAGGATTGTTTATTTCATTTTTATTTCCACCTTCCATTCTTATAGGAAACTCATTTGGAAGCTCAGCCTGTTTGGCTACCAAATACTACTGTGGAAAAGCAGTAGAAGAGATTAACAAAAAATAATTGTTGTGTAGACCATTTGATTAACTCGGACTCTTAACAGGTCATTGATAGAAGAACTTCTGGGAAAGAACTCATGTTCTGAAAGATGGAAATACTAGTTATTTTTCAAGTGAAGGGAGGGTAACAGGGGAGGGTTACAGAGATGGTTCTGGAATAAAACAGTGGCATGAATAACAGGGAAACACAAAGCCCTGCACATTTAGAAGTATGGCTGGAGCATGGACTTCCAGTAAAGACTGTATAGAGAAATGTATGAAGGACCTTAAATGTTATGCTAAGAAGTTTTGTATTTTATCCTTACTCTGACAGAGAGCCATTGAACTATTTCAAGCAGAGCAGTTACAAGATTCTATTCATATCTTATGTTATTTTAATAGCAGAGGGGAGAAGAGATTGGAGAGGACTAGGCTGAAATTTGGGGTAACTGTTACATACTTTTTTCCCCTACTTTCTTAAAACTGCATATGATCACTATTTTACTCAGAATCTAGAGTCTACACAAATCTGTCTTTTAAACACACATGCTTTTTCTTACTCTTAAGTTACCTCTGGCCAACTAATGACCTAAAACAATAATATGCTTTCAGACATTGTGAACTACTGCCTACAAGGTGTCTCATTTTTAGCTTTAAATTTACCTTTAAATCTAGATTCCAGCCTCAGGATTGCAATGTAATCATGTTTCATTATTATATGAAAATTGTGCCATAATGAATGTGATACTAATAATTAATGGATAAAGTCTAGGTGTTTGTGAATGGCTTATCTGTTTTATAAAGTGAATAGATTCAAGGTTATGTCCAATAAATAAGATGACATCACCCTCATTCATATTCCACTTCTTGAGTAGGAAAAAAAAAAAAGGGTGGAGTGAGAAGGAGCTATAGCTGTCAATTTTATAATTTTAAACAACTGGAGACCTCTCTTCTTTATGTATTCTGGTAGTAAGTTGAGTTTATAATCGTATTTCAGGGAAGGTGGAAAGATGAACTGAAATTAAACACTTGAATAATATTAGCAATGTACTGAGAGTATATTACTTGACAATCACACTCTTGAATAAACTTTTCCCTAACTGCACAAATCAGGACAGAGGAGGGGTTAAGCAATTTGCCCTGTCGCCCTGCTGGGAAGTGAAGAGTGGAGGTACAGGTCTCAAAACCAAGTAATTTGGCTCCAGAAGCCACATTCTCAAACTCTAATATATAACAGAAATAAAATAAAATAAAACAAACACTTACATTAAAGAATGCTTAAAATCATAATGAATAAGCTACAGGCCTCAATCCCAGGATGCCCTCCTAGCACCACCACAAAAGCGCTTAATTTTCATATGAAAGGTTTAAAAGCTGTCTCTGTGTTGGTTATCTTTAAATATACCAGAGAACTAGACCATTTCTTTAATTGACAGCATTTTAGTCATAAATTATATAATTTTCTACAGAACTCAAAAAATAATTTATTTTGAATAAAAAGTAAATGAGGAGCATCATTTAAAAACCTTTTTTTCTTAATTGGATCTCCAGTAAAAGGGATTGCTTTCCATTGATTCAAACCTATAAAAATTTTCTAAGTGAAAATATAATTTTGAATCTTTGAATTTTTAAGATGCAAAGATGCTGAAAATCATATGGGATAATACTTCCATGACAAAAGTGAATCTCATAAAAGGTAAATAAATTGTCACGATGACACACATGATGGATATCAACTTAGATTAACAATATAGTTGAAGCTACTTAAATCAAGAGGATATTTGGGACAATTTTTAAAAAGGAAAGATGTGAACATAAGCCACATCCACATAGAAATCTATAATCACTTGGTTAAAAATCTGGGCAGAGAAAAATATCAGCTATTTTTCCTTATTCCAATATACAACTGTGTTCATGCAATAGCTATCAGAAATGTATTATCAAAAATATTAATTACTTTATCATTGGAAATAAGCTTTGTTCTCCTTTGATGCCTTACTATATTAAAGTATGCTTTCAAGAGTATACTTACTATAATTTCTTCCAGTGATTTATTATCCAAAGGGTACAGAGAACCAAGAGTTTTAAAACATATACTATTTGTAGAAGCATTTTTTGAATTCCATGAATAAGAGGAAGGTAGTATTTAATTTCCAAAGTATCATTAATATTAAAATTACAGATTTTTAATAATTTCACTATTAACTTAGAAGTCACCAGAAAATCATAATAAATATAAGTATCCTACAATGCTCATAAAAGGAACGTAGTGGAGCTCCCTCTATTGAATTATAGTTGAGAAAATGTGCCTTGTATTTAAAATCATAATTTTATCTTCAAAATAATTCCATTATAATAATTGTAAAATTTTTCTCTTTCGAAGCTCTAATACCTTTCAAATTATAGGAACGCATATGAAGTACCAATTTCTAAGAATAATTTCATGAATTGCACATGTCTTTATAACTTTAGAACATGTATTTTATTTTATTTTATTTTAATTTTATTTTACTTTATTTTATTTTTTTGTCTTTTTAGGGCCGCACCTGAAGGATATGGAGGTTCTCAGGCTAGGGGTGGAATCGGCACAGTAGCCGCTGGCGTGTATCACAGCCACAGCAACTCAGGATCCGAGCCACGTCTGTTACCTACACCACAGCTCATGGAAACGCTGGATCCTTGATCCACTGAGCAAGGCCAAGGATCAAACCCGTGTCCTCATGGATGCTGGTCAGGCTTGTTAAACCACTGAGCCACTACGGGAACTCCAGAATATGTATTTTTAAAATAGGTTTTGTTTGTGGAAAATTACATTTTAAGGCTGTAATTTTCAATTTGTATTTTTCTTTCGTTTTCCCTCAGTTGATAAAACTGAAAAGTGATTTTCAGATATTGGGACTATGAAAAGTTCTAATTAGAATATGAATTCCGATTTTGTTATGGAAACTCAAAAATGTACTTAAATGAGTAAAGTTATCTTCCAATTAGTAAAATGAGGTATTTCACCTATTTTTCTGATATGAATAAACTGGCATTTATTATAACATTATGATTACTACAAAATGTGATTCATAGTGATAACTATTGATTGAGAGTCCAGGCACTGAGACATGCACTGAGACTCATCTTTTTGAATATTCATGTCAAATGAACTTGATAGTATTGTAGCTCTCATTTTATAAATGAGAAAATAAAGCCAAGATCAAGTAATCAAACTAATGTTCTGATCCATGGCCCAAGCTCTTGAACTCCTGTGCAATGCAATATAGGCTATAAAATCTGTAAGAATTGGCAGTCCATAGAAAATAAGCAATTATTTTTAATATCACTGAGGTATAAACACACCATGTACACACACACAAAAAAATCACAACTCAGGCAGTTAGAATTCTTTCTAGATAAACATTTAGGATCAATTCTAAAAAATGATAACCTCCAAACCATACCTGAAAATTCCACTCTTTTTACTGTTTTATCATTTATTTTAGAAAGAAGATATATTTATTATCAGCAAAGAGAAAAACAGCTGAGCAGATGCAGGTTTTGTCTTTATAAAAAGATACACATTTGCCATTCTAGTATGATAAGAAAAGCAGGGTAAATCCAAATATGTATTGCATTTTACTCTTATATCTGATATCAAATCATTATTCATATTTAGAGCTATACCCATCTCTGCAAAAAATATAAAACCTATGTCTTACGACCAACATAAACATTTTTCTTGGAAAGTGTCACACCTATCACCAGATAGAGAAAATGCTTGCAGTATGAAGTATAAATGCCACAAGTTTGAACATTTAAAACTAAATGCTAGACAGAAACTGCTTTATTCATAAAATTACAGTATGTGTATACTAAGTCCATTGTGAATATTTGTTAACTTGTTTTAAAAAAATCTTGAGCATATACTTGTTGAAAACTTTTCAACTACTTATTTTTTATAGTTTTCCTCTGTAAAAAGTGAGTATAAAAATTTTTTGCTCTTTTCCATATGTCCAAAAATTACAGGGTGAAACATTTAATAGCACTGATGTTTCTTATGAATTTACAGAAGATGGTGCTTTCTTTCTATCAGCTCATCAACAATTTTGACAAACCTGTTAAAACAAACTTGTCGGAAGAGCTATTCAAAATATGATTTACTTAAAAATAACTGAGGTCTTTAGTAAAACCTATTATACAGTATTTACAAAATGGTATTAGTTAGACCACCCACACAATTTATATTGCATCTGCAATGAACCAACACAAATATTTGGAAACCATTTGTGTAACGAAAAACATTATCAACTATTCTTAAGGCTCACAGCTTGTTGCCTCTTAATCCATTGCTTTAGTTAATACAATCCCACAGAGAATGCATCTTCCAAAATGGAAGAAAATATAGCTTACAATTACATGGTTTATGTTATACAAGTTACCCATCTTATGTGGAAAGAGCAGTGATAATAATTCATAATAAATGCACTTCTTTCCCCCATTTGTGGCACCATCTCATGTGTAATAAAATTAGGCACCAATCTATCTACAGCTTTCACCTTACATGTGAGTATATGTGACTATTACTCCTATAATTCTCATTTCTTCCACAAGTTTTAAATAAATATTATCCTGCTTTTAGAAAGGTTATATTAATAGTACAGAGCTATGGAGGAAGTATGAGGAAGGTGCATCCCCATGTATTTACACTCTTTTTTAAAACTGAGGTATATCTGACATATATTCATTTTAGGTGTACAACATAATGATGTGATAGGCATACATACTGCAAAAATGATCACCACAATAAGCTTAGTTAACATCCATCATCCCACATAGTTAAAATTTTTTTCCTGTGATCAGAATTTTTAAGAACTATTTTCTCAGCAACTTTCAAATGTATAAAACAGGTATATACTCTTTGAATTGTAATTTTAGAACTTCTTTCTAAATGAAAAATACACATATTTGTTGACTCAGCAATTTCACTTCTAAGACATTTTCCTGCCAATATAATTGCACATATGAACAAAAATAGGTCTTAGGATATTCACTGCCATATTGATTATAATAAAGATTAAAAAAATATAAATTTCCAAGAACTGGGGAAATGGTTAATCATGGTTCATACAATAAACTCCAATTCACCATGTTAAGAAGGGGTAGAGCTATATCTGTTGATATTAGATATTCCCAAACTTCAGATTATGCTTCTAAGTGAAAAAGAAAAGGAAGAAAATGGTGTGTGTAGTATGTTCCTACTAGGTATTTTTAAAAGGGAGGGAGTATATGTGCAAATATTTGCTAGTGTATAAGCATCTGAATAAGATCAAAGAGATCCTCTTCTGAACACCACAACTGGCAAGTAAATTAGGGAAATTACAAAAAAGTGTTTGAACAACTTCGAGGAATTCCTCGCTACCTCAAGAGGCAGAAGCCATGTTCCTCCCACCTCAATGCTTTCCCTCATACCATTCTCTCAGCTCATATCTTTTGTTTGATTATTTATCAGCACATATTTCAGCTATCACTTCCTGAAAGAACCTTTCTGATATTTTCCTAAACTCCAGACCAAATGTGGCCACAGTGATGTAAAATGCTCTTTATGCATCCTTATAGCTCTCAGCCAAAGTTCTAGCAAATAATTATACAATTAGTTCACTGATGTCTGTTTCCTAGAGAGAACATAATTTCTTGATATGGCAGGACCTTGACTATCCAGTAATGAGTTTATTGCATTTATCTTCAAAACCAAGTCCAATGCTTTGCACATACTGAACACTCAAAAAATATTCATTGAATGCTATTATAGAGATTGAATGATTAATTGACAAGAGTTTTAATCTTGGAGTGGTTAACAATATAAACTTAGATAAGTAGCTGAGTAATTTCAAGGTTCTTCATAGCTCCAAAACCTTGAACCTATGGGTCTAAATATACATCGAACTATAAAACATGGTTGCCTTTAAACAAGGTGGTTATATTTTCTATTGAATTTCAGGTAATATCTTTACCCATGTCTTCATCTATCTGAAATGTCAAATAAGAGAACTGAACAAGATAAAGCACCTTCTCTTTTTTCCGAGGATCTCTTTTCTACCACAGTTTAGCTTCTGATCATAAACTGCATGCCTTTAACCTTCCAATCATTCTCTGTCTTTCACTCCCTCTCTCTGTCACTCCACTCTGTCTTTCCCCCTCCCTCCTTACACACACACACACACACACACACACAAACAACTTTCCATAATTTTATTCCAGGGGAAGATAAACTTTGAGCAGTAGGAAACAGTATTCTTATAGACACTACATGATCTTCTATAATATTTTTTGCCCAAGGATCTAGAAGAGGAGAGTGTAAATTGTGAATATGGGGCTAGGGATTTGCAATAAGCATTCTTTGCTGCTGCCACATCCCTCACTACTATTGTGAGAGAGAGACTGATTGAAAAAATAATTACAGTACTCTCTCCTAGTCTCTACCCACATCCTTTGCAAAGTGTTCTTAGCTCTTTCCATTAAATACCTGGAAATGATTTCTCCACCCCTGAATTTGAGCTGGGCTTGGAACTTGTCTTTACCAACAAAAGGTAGCAAATGTGATGGTTTGCCAGAAGTTTGCCACTTCTGCTCTCTCTCAGAACCTGGCTTCCATCGGGAGAACAAGCTTAGGGAAGCCCATGAGAAAAGAAAAGTCCATGGAAAAGAGTTACTCTTCCTTGAACAACCAGTCAAATCCCAGAAGCAATGATGTCTAGGCTGACCCACGGCAGACTACAATAGACTGAAGACATCAAGCTAAAATCGAAAAGCATCCAACTGTCCAGACTAAATTGCCAGCCTGAAAAATAATGAAATACACAAAATGTTTTTAACAACATAGTTTTAAACAACTATGATTTGGAATACTTTATTAAAAACCATAGTTACCACTTATAGAACCGCTAATGCACTGTGGTTCAAAATTTTAATAAGAGGAGTTAGACTTCTTTTTATGTTTTTTGCTTGATTGGGAGCTAGGTAAATTTTATACCCAGAAAGCTCCCAACTATTAGGGAAAATACTTGGGAATGTGCCGATAAGAGCTGTAGCGACAGTGTCCAATTTCCTCTCCTTCTTTCCATCCTATTGATAAGGATAAATTGATGGCATCCTTTACTCATATGCTTAGATAATACCTGCTCACCTTTCCTATCTCCATCTGCTTTTGGAATTTTCTGAATACCTGAGATACCCAGAGATAGCTGAACCAAACAACATGTGGAGTGCCCAACTGAGAATAATCAATCTTGGCACCAACTGGCCTAGCCATGACCTTGCTGCCCCAAATCAAGTCATCATATCTAACTGACATAACTGTAGCTCACATGTACAAAAAAGACTTGAGACTTTCCTTCAGTTTTATAGACATCCCTGGTAATTTATTTTTAGATCTAACTTGATAGTGAAGCTACCAAGAAACCTCACGGAATAACAGAATAGGAATTGTGCAGTTGGCTAAGAAAAGATTTCAGGATGGAACTGAAATAGGCTTTCCCTAGATAACTCCATAGCTAAGTATAGCCCCCAGGTGAATTTCAAGCACCATTATTCTCTTGGCATCTCAGGTCAATTCGGTTTCCATTCCAAATCATGGCATCTTTAATGTTCCATACCTACTGTAATATTCTGGGGTTCCAGCTTTATATATATATCTATATCTATACATATATATATGCTTTATATATGAAGTATATCTCTCTTATACTTGACATTAAAGGGACTATAATCCTTTATTGATACTTCACTATAGCTAATACTTAAAAAGGTTAGAAGTATGCAGTTTGTCAGGATGAGGAATTCATGTCTTACAGTTAAGTATTCTAAGACAGACACATAGACAGTCAAGTCATTAATAATTATTGCGACCATATAATTTGTCATCCAAACTATACCTTTGAGAGTTAAAAGGGCACCATTAATAATTGAATAAACCAGGAATAAACCAGGAATGTCTTGGATATACCAGGATGTATGGTTCATGGAGTGATAGAGAATAGAGCTTTAGGGGTAGGGGTGGGAGAAAGGGAGGAAGCAAAGCGGAGAAGCTACAAAGCTGTCTAATTTCTGATTATTCTCCCAAAATTTAGTTTCATTATGTTACAATACTGTGAATTCTTAGACAAGCAGACAGAGTCATGTTCATTGAAGTATCTCACTTCAACTGAAAGTTAAATTATGTAATCCTTTGATTAGAAACTGTTTTGGATTGTGTACAACTCTGATTTCCCCTTGAATGTAAGGGATAATTGAGAACTGACTGGATAAATAAGAGAGGAAGCACTAAAAACTAATTTCATTCTTGGAACATACACTACAATAATGGGCTATGATAATATGTTACCATAAAACAATTACCGAATACCACAGCACATTTGGAACTAGTCCTAGCTGAAATATACATGGTATTCTGTCTAATAAGGTTAGGGGGAAAGAATATAAATTTTGTTTTTTAAACAGAGAAAATAGCTGGATGAAAATATCAGTAACTCCAAATATATGATATTTGTACGCTATTGGGATACTTGTAATAACCGTAGGATTTAATGTTTTCAAAGAGCTTATAAATCCTCTTCGTAAATATAGAAATATATTTTAGTCTTGGCTTTGTTATCCATAGGGAAAAGAAACTTTTGCCCTAATTTTTTTTAAAAAGTAATGAGAAATATAAAGACATTTTTTCTGGTCTTTTTTATTTTTTATTGAAAATAAAAAGGGGCTTATCTCCAAAACTAATAATCAAATAAATATTAATTCATCACCACCACTCCCAAGAAAACTTTCTTTAGCATTCTAGTGAGTTAGCTCATTTCTTAATGTGCCACATATATTCATGCGTAAGAAAAAAAATGGGCCTTTGTGAAAACCTACCAATGAAGAATAAACTTAACACTTTGGGAAGAATTAAATTTAAGTTTCTGTTTATACACACAGGCACAGAGACAGTCTTTTATCACAGCTGCACCTATGTTGCTCTCCTGCATATTTGGGATATATATTGCATGTGTCTACTTGAGTTAATAGCTTCAGAGAGCTAGGACTCTTTGATGACGTTTAATGTGAAATAAATGGCCAGAACAAAAAGAGGTGTGCCTGGGAATATAAAACAAGGAGATTATTAAGCATTTAAAATATTATATGACAAAGTGCTGCCATCTTACACTAAGTAATGCTGACAACCTAGTGCTCAGTTTTACAAAGGCTTACATTTAGTGTCATGAAAACTTGAGGGACAAAAAAAAAGGAACATTTTGCCTGCTTTTAATAAAATGGTCAAAGTGGTAATTAAGCAGGATAATTAAAGAATGTTATTTTATTAGGAATATAATGAAAGTCTTAATTAGTATAGCATGGTTTACTTGAAAAATTCAAAATGCTGAGAAAGGGAGTTACTAATCTCGCCAAAAGCAAGACTATGAATTACATAGGGAGATAATTTTACAGATGGAAAATAAAAAGGAGCAGAAAAATAACTTTCCCAAGGTTACATCATTCTTATATGGCATAACTAAAAACTGAACAGTTGAGTACTGACTCCAATATAAAGAATTTTCTACTAACACTTAGGACTCAAAGTAGGTTTTTGTTGATTTTCTTCTTTTTAATATGTCAACAGTAGACAAGGATTCTCTCCTAAATTTCTATTTAAAAAGATAAGCTACTTTGAATTTTCTAAAAAGTCAGAAAAAATCTAGACTCTAGTCATGAAAATATTTTGGATTTCTGTAGATTTGAAAGCAATAGGAAAGCATTAGTATTTTCTGTTTCCTTTTATATTGCACTTACAACCATGGAGCAAATCAACTTCTTTGTTTAAGAGAATTTTTCGGGTGTACATGTAAAGCTTTGTCACATGAACTATTCACAGCACCATCACTTACATTTCATTCTAGGAACTGTACATGCAGTTTAAATAAAGCCAGGCTTTTAGAAGGGAATAAGTTGCATTAATGGTTTGGGTTGGTTTGTTTGTTTGTTTTATACTTAAAACCCTTTCTTATTGTTGGAGTCTCTTTTCCCAGGAGAATAGGAGACTAATTCTTTCCCTTATGTATATATATATATTAGTCTTATTCAGGCCTGGAGGAGTAATCACAAGATACAAGCTTATAAAAGTAGGAAAAAGGATAGGAAACTAGCAATTGGGAGCCACTGACATTTTTCTAGTAATACAATTTATATGAATTGTGTCTGTTCAGACTGTCTAAAAGCATTAGAAAAATACAATTGGAATATGACTCTGCCTTGTCTAAATGGGCTTTTTACCTTAGGTCATTAGAAACAGAATTTTCAGTTGGCAGAAGTCTCAGAGAGCAGAGCCTTAGTCCATCCTTTTCTTTACACATGAGAATGCTGAAGTCCAAAATGGTGAAATGACTTGCTCAAGTGCCTGAAGGTAAATGGTCCTGAGCCAAACCTAGAAGAGCAGTTTACTGAAAATAGCACCCCATTAAATTGTAAATTGCTATTGGATTAAATAAATCATCAAAGAAAAAGCAATATTTACTAGCCACTAAGCAGTTTACAGCTTTGAAATTATAAATTTTAATAGTCCCACATCAGGTAGCCTGAAAGGGCATTATTTGAATTGATGCTTTTCCCAAGGCCTATTGAGATAAATGGGATATATTCCAAACATAATTTTCCACTGAAGAAAAGCTTTAAGTGTGCTTATGTCTTGGAATGAACCTTTTATCAGTGAGCAATTAAAAATCATTCCAGAGAGGGGTGCACACAGAAGACCCAAGAGAAGAAAGGGTTAACTTCAGGGCCCCACCTCCCTACTGTAAATAATCAAGGAAAGATTTTTTTTTTTTTTTTAGCAATACAAAATGTCACCACAGGCTGACGCTCTTTCTACAAAAATAATGAGATTCTTGCTCCCTCGGATGCTGAGCACATACTTCATTGCCTTTACTCTCCGAATTCAGTTTCCGTGGTTCATAGATGTTTTCCTCCTCCCTTAAAAACAGGTAACATGCCATGCCTAAAACACAACAATGACTGTGTAGTTACTTCGGACCGAAAGACCTGCAGGGGCAGTTTCACAAACTCATTTTCTGGTCCTCTAGATCTGGATACACACTGTCAAAAATGCTCCGGAAATGAAGGCGGGGCAGTCAGTTAGTCCCTTGGCCTAAGCCAGCTATTGGCATGGCATTAGCTGCTAGCACCGAGCTCAACTGTGCACAGGGCTCGGAAAGAGGAGCCCTTGCCGCCCAGGACTTGCGTCCTGAGTCTGGGCATGGCCCTTTAGTGCCATAATCCTTTCTTTTGAAACACCCTGGCTCCTCGGTGAGAATCGGGCCCCTATTCCAGGTGGGTAAATAAAAGGAAACCGCTGATGTGAGAGTCTAAGACTCCGGACCCCCCATCAGCCGCGGCTTGGCGGCGGCAAGAGAGCGCTGCCCCACTGGCTGAAAGCGCGCAGCTAGAAACGCTGCGTGTTTGCTGAGCCACAAGAATTGCTGCGAAGACCTGAAAGCGGAACCCCTTTTAGCAGTTACTTGTGCGGAAAAACCTGTCCTCCGAGGTGGCCCAACTGAAAATAAATTCCAGCACGGAAAAGGAAACTGGGCGTGTGCGTGTGGTCCAGGGTGGGGGGTGTAGGTAACACTACACCCTCAAAGTGGCTAGGGGGTTAAACTGAAAATCAACCGGAGGCGTGTGATCATCGCGTTTTACAAACTACAGCACCCTCGTCCTCCTTCCTCTCCCCTTGGCTCCAGAATGAGTGCCCTTCCTTCCTACATCGGACCCTGGGATCGTGAAAAAGTGAAATCCATACTGTGCCAAACCCATGAGGGGGTCTCACCTTCCCACCTCCCAGGTGTTCTTACCTCACCCCACCTGCTCTAAATCCGGTTCAACTCTCCTTTTCCAGCCCCGCCTCTGAGCAGAGATTTGTCTCAGATGCCTCTTTAGCCTCAGAACAGCAGTTGAGCTCATTACCTCAACCAGAAATGTAACTTTTAAAAAGAGATCAGATTGGGAGAGGGCACCCACTTCCCGCGTGCCACCACCACAAAGACACACAGCCAACAGCAACTCACAAACATTAGGGATTTTCAAGCTCTAGCCCCAGCCCCACGTTCTCTCTTTTCCTTGTAGAGATCCAGGGGTTTTCAAACTTCTACTTTGACCTCAGTTAGCCAACGACTGAAAAGATGTGCAGAAATTAAAGATGCAAAAAGGAAATGAGTTTTTTCTTTGATCAAAACTAAAGAAAAGGGCACGAGAACAAACAGGCCGAAATAACAGGAAGTAGGAGTTTTACTTTCAACTGTATACGAGGGGCTAGAGATCAAAACTTCAAAAGGAGAAAAAAATCCCCCCCCCCCCCCAAATCCTCAAGTCTAGCTAAAAATTAACCTGCTGCTCTGTCAAGTGACCGCGAGCACTCAGAATGCCCTGTTAGGACCAACTCCTGTCTGCCGCCCTGCGGGACTCAGGATGACAGCGCCAGGGGACGTCCCTAAGGGTGAGGAAAGGGATTTCCAGACTCGATGTATTAGTTGTTGGGGTTTTTGCCTTTTTTAATTCCAAAGCTCAATAGAGAACTGAGAACTGAGGTTGAATGACAGGTCCTAAACAATCACAACTCCCTCATCAAGGGATCACAAACCTGGCTGCGAATTCCAGTCCAGGCTGCGTTCTTTGCCTGCCACCACCCATACCCTCATCATCTCTACCCTCAGCACCCATCCAGACAAGACGGGGCGGGGCGGGGGAGGGGGCAAACCATGATGGGAGCTTTAGGAGGTTTCTAAAGGCAGTGATTAAAGTCCTCCCTTTCTCTTCTACCCCTCCCATTCCTTCACCTATTACCCAGGGGAAGTTACCAGGGAATTTATCTCGAAAAAGTGCGAATTGTTGACTCAGAGAGCTAAGCGAAAGGAAAACTGCCCGGAGCTCAGTGACGTGGACTTTGATATCCTGAGACGGAGGTACTGTTCAGAGGGCAAGAGCTGGCTGCCCAGAAGGGAGCCGCAGGAGGAAGAGAGAGCCAAACGAAGCCTGACCGAGGACCCCTGGAACCCCGACCCGAGCCGCACCCAAACTTCCCAGAGATTTAATTAGTGCCCCCAGGAGCTGCCCGAACTTAAGCCAACCGACTGAACCCAAACGTGTGGCACAGGTGAGGGAAATCAGGGCCAGCTCTGTGCCTGCACCGCTGTTCCCTTAGCTACCTGCCCCCCACGTGCGCCTGGGAGCACCGCCCCAGGGTTGTAAGGCCGGGGCCGGGAAACTGGGAAACTGACCCCCCGGCCCGGCTCGGCCTGGGGCTGCTCCGAGGCCCTTGCTTACCTGGCCGAAGAGCAGCAGCTGAGATCAAGAGGCAGAAGACCAGACGGCAGGAGGGGGCCGCCTTCGATGCCATATTCCTCCTCCTTCTCTGGGAGCACCGACTGACTCCGCACCGCAGGAGGGGGCGTCGTTCCCGGCCCCGCGCTGCCCGCGAGCTCGCGGGTCGGGACGCTGGGGGCAGCGGCTTTTCCCAGACACACCGCCCTCTGGGTTGTGGCGCTGCACCTCCGGGTCTCCGCCGCCCGCAACTTTCCACCACGCAGTGCCCCAACTCCTCCTGGCTCCCCTTAAACACCCGCCCTTGTCCCCTTCGCCTGCTCTTCCCGGAACCAGCGACCCCTCTCTTCCCGGGAGACACTTGAGTAATTCGGATAGGTGTTCTCGGTTCTTTTCAGACGGTCAGTTATTTACCTTCTCTCGGAATAATAATAATAATGGTAGTGGCAGTGTGCATAGAAAGCCCAGGGCCAAAAAAAGAATCGTTGGGTGTTGCGACAGGGGAGCGATAGATCCAGGCAGTCTCCTCAGGTGGCAGCGGCGGTGGCAGAGATAGCAGTGGCGCCAGCAGCGGTTTCTGGGCTGCTCTGAGTGGAGGGACTGGAAGGCGTGTGTAAGCTGCCGCTCTCCTCCTCCCCCCCCCCCACCTCCCGCCTCCTCCTATCTCCTCTCTTCTCCCGGCTTCCCAGGATGAGCCCAGCGCAGGTATCTGCAGCCTAGAGGCGCTGCAAGACCGAGTCCGAAACTGAGTCTAGCTCTGGAACTTCACCCGGGAGGCGCGCGTCCGCGGTGGCGTCTTCCAGCCGCCGTGTGGGGCCGGGCTTTCTAGTGGCTCCGCCCCCTGGCCCCGCCCCGCCAATAGGGAACAGACCCTGGAGCAGCGCGCGCCGGGGTGGGCCCCCTGGACTGCCACTTCCAGGTGGCGTTACCATCGCCCTAGTCACCTACGGACTCTCAGTTCACACTGCCAGAGCGGCTTCGCTGGGGGTCAAATTGCCCTTTTCTTGCCCCCCCTGACGCCTATGCACTGGCTCACTCCTCCGGGACTTTTCCATCGTGATACTGCAGCCTCCTTCAGTAAAGAGGGTTGATAAGGCAGGGAGGTGGGGAGTAGAGACCACGCCAGGGATTAGCATTTTGGGTCCTAGGGCGGGAGCAGAAAAGGAAGGACGGGTTTGGAGGTGACAAAGGTGGGAACTTGCCTCCTGGGAATTAACAGGAACAATGAGCTACTAGGCTGATTCCTCCCCTTACTCCCCCCACATCCCCTTCTCGAACACACCTTGTTCGGCAGGCTGAGCACTTGAGCCAACTGCCTACTACCAAATAGGGGAAAAAACAAACAAGAAAGAAAAGAAAAGAAAGAAAGAAAAAAGAAATTTACTCTTTCCCTAGGAAAATTAAAACAGGAATTTCTAGATCACACTTTGTCACACTGATTTTCCCAGTGTCTACAAAAGCCAGAGCATGTGTCTCTTTTGAGTTAAGCGGCGATTTTAAGTTACAAACAGAAAATCTTCAAGTTACTCAGATTGAAAGCCAAGCTCCTCCTTGTTCATTCCAGAAAGCCAGGCATCCCAGCAGATGGACAGGCTTCGCCGCATTTCTAAAGATTGAACCACCTCCCAGGCGGAACATAGAGAAGCTGCGTTGCTTTCAGATCAGGCAGAGAGCATGAAGGAATATTTTCCTCTAGAATACAGGGGTGGAACTGTTGGAGCCCTAAGTGGCTCTAAATCAGAGATGTGGGATCACAACTCTCATCCACGAATCATAATAAAATCTTGGTCCCAGAACCACTTCGCAGGGGCATTAAATAGCCTTCCGTGCATCACAGGGTCATCCCTGTGTGAGGTTAGTCTCCAGCCTTTCATCAGAAGGCTTCGAATCACCAGCTAGATGAGAGTGAGGGGAGTTGGCGGCGAGAAAAATAAAACAAGCGCAAGCGTGTGCGCACACACACACACACACACACACATCTTTGAATCTTTTATCTTTTCAGGCTCGGCACTATTAAGCTCCACCTTCCACTGTGATTTTATCGAAAGCCTCCCAGCCTTGTCCTCCCGTTCTCCTTACATTAACAGGATTCTAGAGTAGGGCTCTTATACATTTCCTCTCAAAAGAAATAGTTTCTCCCGCTTGGTTTTCACATTAACATTTCATTTGCTTCTTAAAAACCAACAGGAAAGCTAATGCTATGAGGCAAATGCCTATTAATTCAGTATTCCATGAGCTAAGTTTGGCTGGCTTGCCACCATTCCAATAGGATCCCGTAGAATTCCTTTAGGGAATTGTTTTTCTTTTAACGGCTGCTCTGAGTAGCTTGTATTCCAACAAATCATCTTAACTACCTATTTAATCTGGACACATACACCCCCATTCTGCCTATCTGACCCCTTTTACTTTGGTGAGGGAGTTAATACAGCATAATTGTTAAAACTAGATCTGCAAAAGGCGGACTGTCAGATTTCAGCTTTGGTATTTACCAGCTGCATGATCTTGGTGAACTCAACCCCTCTAAGCCTCAGTTTCCTTAATTGTAAAAAGTGATAACAATAGTGCCAGCCTCTTGAGATTGCCGTTAGGATTAAATGAGGTCACATAAATAACTGTCTAGATACCTTAGCAGGAACTTGGGCTTTAGAAAGTAATCAGAGTCTAGTTAAAATCCCTGTTCTGCACTTAGCAAGTGACCTTGAACGAAAGTCAATCTTATAATCAAAGTGTGATGATACATCAGAGTACCACCTTCAAAAGTGTGCAGCTAAGTTGGATCAAAATACATTCTATAAATTAAGTTACACATACCCACATTTAGAACAAGTATGATTGTATGTAGCACAGTCAGTTGCTCCAGAAATCCTTTTAGAGAGGAATATGTCCTAGCGCATGAAAATGACTTAACAAGCCACTTGGAACAGTAACTACAAAAACATTATGTAGCTAAGGCCATTAAAGGGATGGTCAAACTACTTTGTATTAAACAATATAACAAAAACAAAATGAGTGGATTTCCTATTGTGGTTCAGGGTGTTAAGAACCTGAAATAGTATAGTATCCGTGAGGACACGAGTTCAATTCCTGGCCTCACTCAGTGGATTAAGGATCAGGCATTGCCTCAAGCTGCCATGCACATTGCAGATGTGGCTTGGATCCTTCGTCGCTATGGCTGTGGTGTAGGCCAGCAGCTGCAGCTCTGATTTGGACCATAGCCCAGGAACTTCCATATGTCTCAAGTGCAGCCAGAAAAATATTAATTAGTTAATTAATTTTAAAAGTGAGAAATTACAAAACAATAAAAATAAGAATTTGGCAAGGGAGTAAATATAGAAATCCTGAAAAAAGAAGACAGGACAAGGACTAAGCCATACAGTTATGAGTTTAGAAATGTTGACAGCCTTAAATATAGTATAAATATTTAGTAAGTTATTGAACATTTACTATAGGTCAGGCTGTTCTAAGCAATTTATATGAATTAATGGAATAATCCCCCCTCAAAAAAACCCTGAGGTAGGTGCTAATATCATCTTCATTTTACTCAAGAAGAATCTGAAGCCCAAAGACATAAAATAACTTTCCCAAAGTCAAACAGTGATTCTTGATTCATAACAATAATAAAGCCACAATACTACCCAAGTCACTTTTATGTTAGAGTTTCATTTCTATCTACTTTCTCATCACTATCCACTTTGTTTATCAGCAATGAATTTATTTTGAGGGAGGGGCTTGATCAAAACATAAATTCCTATAAAATTGGATTGTGATGATCATTGCACAACTGCAAATGTAATAAATTCATTGAGTAATAAAAAATAAAGCTATACTTAGCTCTAAAAAAATAAAAATAAAAAATAAATTCTTCCATATGACCCCACAATCCCACTCTTGGGCATCTATCCGGACAAAACTCTACTTAAAAGAGACACGTGCACCCGCATGTTCACTGCAGCACTATTCACAATGGCCAGGACATGGAAACAACCCAAATGTCCATCAACAGATAATTGGATTCGGAAGATGTGATATATATATACAATGGAATACTACTCAGCCATAAAAAAGAATGACATAATGCCATTTGCAGCAACATGGATGGAACTAGAGAATCTCATACTGAGTGAAATGAGCCAGAAAGACAAAGACAAATACCATATGATATCACTTATAACTGGAATCTAATATCCAGTACAAATGAACATCTCCACAGAAAAGAAAATATGGACTTGGAGAAGAGACTTGTGGCTGCCTGATGGGAGGGGGAGGGAGTGGGAGGGATCGGGAGCTTGGGCTTATCAGACACAACTTAGAATAGATTTACAAGGAGATCCCGCTGAATAGCATTGAGAACTATGTCTAGATACTCATGTTGCAACAGAAGAAAGGGTGGGGGAAAAAATGTAATTGTAATGTATACATGTAAGGATAACCTGACCCTCTTGCTGTACAGTGGGAAAATAAAAAAAAATTAAAAAAAATAAATTCTTTTATAGTCCCCAAACTTTAATAAAGCCTCCTACTCTCCAATACATTTTCCTTGAGGAAATTAATCAGGCGCCCTATCTTCATGAGTCATGTACAGTGCTTATGAGATGACAAGACCACTTCTAGACTGAAGTAATTTGGCCTAAGTAAGAAGTAAGCCTGAGATGTAAGTGCCACAAAATAATGTAGTAGAGAGAGTATCTGTCCTTCAAAATCTAGGGAGTGGGGTAGGGAAGTTGTATCCACCTTACCCAGTTCTTAACAGGAAGAGCTTTTCCAGCTGCATCTGGATCACAATTGCTTTTGTTACAACTGAGAATTCACAGTACTCCAATGATATTTACCAGTTTAGTCATGCATCAGAGCATCATAATGGGTACTTCTTATTGCAAGAAATAAAATGAATAATGTTCAGCCAGAGGAAAACATATTTCTTGTTACCTGAAACATGAGAAGTGTTTTGCATTTCCAGTATAAAAGAATTCATCAGTCAGGATAGTATGCTAAAAGCAGTGTCATAGCACAGTAGGCAACTTTCCTACTTAGAATCAGTTGAGATCAGATGGCAGGATCCCAGAAGCTCAGGCTAGGAACTCTGCACCATCTGTAATAACCCATCAGTATATGACAACATAGTCAAGTGGGACATGTGAGAATTTGAAGGGTTGAGTTATTTTTTTTTCTTCTGATTAATGTAAACAATTTCCCCACTAGAGGTGAAATTTCCCAAAGATGGTTGTGGAGGCTGGTGATATTTGTTCCTTGCCGCTTTTGTCGTAATGTACTGGGTGCCTTCCTAGTTTTTGAACAAAACATGTGTGCAATTCAAGAGCATACAACAAATCCTGCTCATTTTCTCCCCCTCCCACCTCCCCACCAATGATTACACATTTCTAGCCAATAGTTTGCAAATACGTTGGGCATTCTATAAGTATTTATGTATGAATGATAAGTGGTAAGAAAGTTCTTCTTTATAGACCTTGGAACAAACTTAGTAGGGAGAGTGAAATAAGGAGATGAAAGGTGTTTCCATAGGGTCTTCAGTGATTGGACTGGTATGATTCTGGTGCCAGTTCCAATGTGTGGGTTTTTTTCCACACCACCAAGCAATTCCCAAACTCTGTGTAGATGTTCTACAGTTCAACTTAATTCTGACAGTACCTACCTGGTGATAGTGTCAACCTGATGAAAGAGATACCTAGGGCAAGTGGTGGGAAGGAGAATAGAGTTTTCACCCTCTCTGAGTATACTCCTCTCTCCAAATCTCCACCTGTTCACCATATTGGAAGCTCCTGGAACCCAGGCCTTTCAAGTTTTTATGGAAGCTTCATTACATAGGTACGATTGATTACATTCTTGGCCACTGTGGATTGAACTCAATCTCCAGCCCCTCTCCCCTCCCAGGAGGTCCAGACAGACATAAAATTAGAAGTCTCATCTTCTAGTCACACAATTGGAGCTCCAAGCAACCAGGCTCCATCCTCAGGTGACCCAGGAGAATTCCGAATTCACCTCATTAACATAACAATAGATACTTTGACCACTCTCCTCACTTAGGAAATTCCAAAGGTTTTAGGAGCTCTGTGCCAGGAATGGAGTCAAGACCAAATAATAGATTTCTTAGTATAACTTACAATATCACAACTAGGCAGGCTAAGGCTTAGAAAAAGCAAAGAAAATGAGTCGAGTCCTAGTCACCATAATGAAAACTTTGAAATATAAATTGAGGAATCTTAAGCTACAGGAAGAAGAGTGTGAAGAACAAAACAAAACAAACAGTTTGCCATCAGTGAGAATAAAATAGAAAGAGCCATGCACAGTTTGCCATCAGTGAGAATAAAATAGAAAGAGCCATGCTGAGATTAGAAGCCTAACTAGTAAAGTGTTCCAGTGACCAGGAAGAGGATGGGCATGGGCCTTGCCTAATGCACTGATGACAAAGATTGAAATAGAGGGCTAAGTGGCATTTATATTAAGTCCAGGAAAATATAACTATTTTAAAGTGGACAGGGATTGTATAAGCAGAATATAATGTTCTGTTTTATTTCTGGACCCTAAGCTTTTTAAGTCAATGATTCCTAAAATGACTTTAGATATGGACTAGAGGACAGATGGGTATCTGTCCTTCTAAGAAATCTTCCCTTGAATTTTATTGTTTAATTTCAATTAATGTCAGTCATTGTTTTAATAAAATTTTGCAACTCATTTTCAATGACGTTAGCTAATAAAGCTATATCACTGGAGCTCAGGAGGGCAAAACCTTTCAAAGCCTATGGTAAACATTATGTTCTCATTTCAGACTGTAGATCACTCAATGTCTGGGTACAAAAAGAAATTCATAGCTATTTCAGTTGAAGTAGAAAGCCACTTAGTCATTTTCCTTCCTGTCTTGGACACGAGGAATAGAGAAAGAATCTAGCTAAACTCTTTGACTATGAACCCTACACCATAACTATAAAATAGATGTCAGAAATTCTTAGTGTATTAAACACTCATAATTCATTAGTGATTTCAGTAGGGGCATACAATTTTAACAAAAATTATATCAGTCTGGGTTCATCCTATAACTTGAGAGGTTCTCTTCAGATGTCTCTATGTGTTTTCAACTTTTTACTGAAATACACAGTACTTTCAGTTTTAAGTAAAAAGTGACTCAGAGTGTGGTTATTCAAATATTTGACACCTCAAAAGAAATTATAACTTGATTACATCTCAAGAAGTCCTCCAGAGTTTTCTCTACTTTGTCATACACATACTACCCATTACAACCTATGGAAATTTCATTCAGGAATTTGAAGTGGACTGTATATAATGATTGTAGAAACATGAAAACAATATGTATTTGAATTTCTAAAACAAACAAATCACTGTGGATTTAATAAACTTCTGAAAACCAAACTAATTTAATACTAAAAATAGGCCCAGGTTATCTATACTATTTTTCTTTAAAATAAGTAAAATATTTTAGTTTACAGGAAATACTGAGAAGAAATTGCAAATACATATAATCCCTAAGGAGTGATTTTCATTAGCAAAAAAAAAAAAAAAAAGATTAATAACACTGAAGAAATTCTCACTGATCATCTAATATATGACAGTCTTAGAATTTTCATGTTTCTTACTTGATGAATAATAAATTATTAGCAAGATAATTGATAAACTAATACAAGTAGCGTTGCTTTGACTGAAGTTTTACAAGCAGCCTGAAGATCCCCTTTTCCCTTTAGACACTTCAAACCTTTTCAGCATACCTAGAAAACCCACAAAGCCAGTATAATTGCATCATATGACAGATGAGTAATTGAGGTCTCAGAATGCAGAAGACTTAAGCAAAATTTACACAGGTATGGGTGCCACTTTTGCTTAAATGCAAATGGACCACTTTCTGGTGCAATAAATATACAAGATACTCTTTAACTTTTTAGTCATATTCTCAGAATAATTAAAAATTTAGATGCCTATCAGAAATTATTAATCAATTTTAAATACAGTATATTTATCCAAATTCTTTTCAGAACAGACATCCTGAATAATGTTCTGTGTAACATTTCACTAAGACATGATTATGGATGCAGTAGCAATATTGCAAAGTCTACAGAGGTGGTTCAGTATTCAAGATTTTAAGACTCAATGTTCTTTATAATTTGTTCTTTACAGGGTGGATTTAGCAAAATTATAATTCAAAGCAATGTATTCCACAAACATAGATGATTCATAACCTATTCAGCTAGCAGTGCTATAGGACAAATATTTAATTTAATTTAAAGTCCAGCATTTTAACATTACATGGAGGTGTTTAATGTGTTTATTTTTCTTTGTAAGAGGAAGAAATTCACTTAATATTTGTACCTCGAGGTGAATATCTTATGAGAAAATACACTTAAAAACAGCTATATAAGCCAGTGTAAAAAAGATTTATAAACATGTATATGTGTCCATGGAAATAGCCAGAATCTGTGATATGTTCTAGCTGGCAGAGAAGTAGATTACATGATTTTCGGATATCTGTTCCAGTTTTGAAAACCTGTTAAAACTAGTTAATTGATACATCTCTTAAGGAAAATGATTTGCCTTATTATAGAGAATGACATCCAAATTATAGCGTGGCTAACACATCAAGTTAGAAGAGAATCCCCAGAGAGCATAACTCTAGGTTGTTTTTCCTAGACTCAAGTATATTTCAGAAGAGAGCAAGGA
The DNA here is from genome assembly GCF_054392235.1 of Sus scrofa. Taxonomy (NCBI): domain Eukaryota; kingdom Metazoa; phylum Chordata; class Mammalia; order Artiodactyla; family Suidae; genus Sus; species Sus scrofa. The sequence goes on from NC_139395.1 coordinate 168,735,003, forward strand.
CCGCTGTTGTTTCTCAATTTTTTTTTAAACGGCTGAGACACATCTTGAGTTTAGGATTAAATGAACTCTAGATTCAATGTTTAAAACCAAAGACAGGTCAAAGGGCAGCCTCAGGAGTGTGACCAGATGGGAAATCATACTCATTTAGCCTGACTGAGAGGGTGAGCCTTGGTTACTCAGGTCTTCCTCCCACATAGCAACTGAGTCATCTTCTATTCTCACTTCTGCCCTCGCACCGTCTTCAGCTTCTGGGATCTTCCCAGCAAGTCTGAGAAAAACTCCCAGTTTACTCTATCTTCAGGTGATTTTCATCATTCGCTTTAATTTCTGTCATGAAATTTAAGATGTGAAGAACACTTTTCCTAGTGCTGATTTTTTCCTTCCAGTTTTAAAATAATCAGCATTTCCTTCTCCTTTCTTTTCTTCCCAACCTAGTATCTTGTCTTTTGCCTGTTAAGTGGAAGTTCAGCATTTTGAGTCAAATAATAAAGCCATGATAATTTATGAAAGAAGGAATGAATGTACTGTGGTCAGTGTTCCAAGGAAAGAAAGAGATGTTTAAAGAGAGATGAGTCATAGGGCAGGAAGATACAAAATAAAATAATTTAGCATCTCTTAGAATATAGGTCAAAGAGGGAATTTAGTTCTTGGTATTTCCCCATCCACTTTCATCTGCCTTTTTTTTTTTTTTTTTTTTAAGTTAAAGAGACATTATAATACCAGTCAGACAGCAGGGGTTTGTCAACAGGTCAGGAAATTTTTACTAAAATTTTTGTAATGGTTGGGATAATTTCAACCTAAAGTGACAAAAACCCAAAGAGCTTAGTCAAAAAAAAAAAAAAAAAAGAGAGAGAGAGGGTGACTACTGGCTTAAATGACTGGGAATCCCCAGACTATGTGTATTTTTAGGCATAGCATGATCAACACATTTGAGCAAAGTTATCAAGGCACTTTGTCCTTCTTGCAATTTATTTTTTTATTTATTTTGGCTTTGCCAGTAGCATGCAGAAGTTCCTGGACCAGGGATCAAACCTCAGCCACAGCAGTGACAACACCAAATCCTTAACCACTAAGCCACCAGGGAACTCCCTCTTGCCATATTTTAGCTCTACATGCCTTCACTTGTCCTTGACTATTTTCTTGGTTTTTTCTGCTGCAGCCCAACTTCCTCCATGCTGAAAAGATGATTATCAGACCTAAGCCTACATTGAAATCTTATCCTTGGAAATCTTATCCTTGGAAAAGTTTAGATTGGCTTTGCCCATCTCTTATGTAATTTACTATAAGAAGATCCAGGACCATGACTGGCCAGGCTTGAGTAATACGTTTACTCCTGTAGCCAGAGGGTAGATAGACTTCATGATTGACAGTACCTCAGAATTACAGGCATGGAGCCACTCCCCAAATAGCAAACAAAAACAGTAGGCATTAGCACATTTCCTTTATGTGAGTTTCAATTAGTTAGGACCAAAGTGCTTTCTACCCAGACTGTGCCTAAGAGCTTCTGATTATCAATGGGGAAAATAGAAATATTCTGCAACACAGGAAACCTAATATTATTTTCATTTTTGCTTGTTTTTAGAACTAGATTATTGACACAAAGGGAAAACAGGCATTATTTGCGGGTACTAACTAATGTGTTTTCTCCTCACTATCCTATGAACTCTCAGGTTATGTGGAGAAGAAGGGAAGTACTGGTGTTGTTCTATGCTTAGAAGGATGCAAAACGAAATGACAGAATAAGTATTCTGAAGTATTTGCAAATATATTTATTTCCCCTGAATTCAAGGTCAAGAGAGAGTACATTCAGAGAGTTCACTGAAAAAGCAGGTATTTCCTCAGGATTTCTTTGGAAGGTGAGCACTGAGTAACTCCTTTCAATTTTATTGTCCACATATTTGCTAAAGCTCATTTTCCATCAATTCATCAGTTTGCTGTTCTTCTTGCCATAAAGAAAAAGTAGAGACATAGCTAGAAATTCATATTGGTCAATCTTTTCGATTCTTCTAACCTCAATTTCAGTCTTTTAAGTATATTTTCAGTTTCAGCAGTCAATAAGACAAATGCCTGTAAAAAGTTTTAGACAAAATAAGTCAACATTTTGATCTTTTTTTTCAAGCAAATTGCCACCCCTTAGGAATGGTGATTTTAAGAAAGGAGCTGCCTCTAGCCAATCCTCAAACACACTTTCTGCTTTATCTAACCACAGTAGGTCAATCTGTCTACCCTCTTTGAATATAACTAAAATAACTTCCAGTCTTCATATAGTACTCCTTCTTTCTCCAAGAATTATCCCAAATCTCTCCTACTTCTCCTCTAGCATACTGTCTGAGCCTCTTTTCCTCCACGGGAGGCTGGAGGCTGAAGGCTCTCCAGAGCTGCCTGTTTACACCATTCTAGATGCTGTCCTCAATGAAGTCACATTGGCAGCGAGAAACTGCCATTATTTACACACTATGGAAATCTGAAATTGGCAAACACCACCAGGCCTAGTTTTGTTTTTGTTTTTGAAAGCTGTTAAACTACTAGCACACTACTACTGTCCACAGAACTGACATCATTCTTCATGAACCACTCTAATAATGCTCAGGAGCCTGGATTTGGTGTCAGATAAACTGGAGCTGGAGTTCTGGCTCATTGATCTAGTAGTTATGTGACACTGAGCAAGTTATGTCACCTGTATAAATCAGTTTTCTTAAGTAAAATAATACATCTGAAGTCCTTGACACAGGAAAGTGCTTTGTAACAGAGCTACTTCTTCAATAGCCTTTGATCCTTTATGTGTACTCCATTAAAAGTTTGATTAGCTATGTTTCTGGCTATAGGTTGATGTCATTTGTATTTGTTCTTTCTTTCACTAGAAAACCGCCAGTCTTAAAAAAGATCATCAGAGTATCTTGCTTAGTGTGTTCGGTAGATAGTGAATCCATAATAAAAGTCACTGCAGGGCATATTCACAGAGTAGGCAGTCAATGGTCAGGCAGGTGTGCCCAGTGATACCTGAGAGCACTAGATTAAAAGTAAGGATGTCTAAATTTCAATCTCAGGCCATAGTATACAAAACTGCAAGAACTACTGGATCAAACACCTACAGGTCTGAATTCCAGTTCTGCCTCTAATTATCTGGGCAGACTTCATCAAGCTACTGACCTCAGCTTCCTCATCTGTTAAATGGATCAAAGAGTACCTTTGTATTTAGTTTCAAAGTTGAGGAGGACCAAATGTATTAATGGATGTTAAATGCATGGACAGTAGTCTCTAAATAAAAGGTGGCTAGTATCATTCTTCTACCAGTTGATTGTGTGGTTTAATCTTCCTAAGCTTCATGGACTTTATAAAAGTAATAGAGCTAATTTGGTGCTCTCTCAAGACGCCTTTTTATTTTGAATAAAATCCTTTGTGCCTAAAGCCCTTTATTCTAGAAACAGATACTAGACTGAGTAGGTGAGTAAAATCTCCCCTTTCCATTCTCAATACTCCTAGCCCAGGCCCCCATCATCTGTGCAGCAAGTTTCCAACCAGTCACCCTATCACCTAGCTCTACCCTTCATTCTTCTGACTTTCCTGTGGTCATCTTAAGACAGCACACAGACACAGACACACAATGTCTCTCTCTCTCTTTTCTGTTTCTCTCTCTCTCTCTCTGTCTCTCTCTCTCACACACACACATACACACACACTTGAGTATGTCACTGTCTTTCTTCTAAATCTCTGCTGGAGGCATTTTAGCTATAAATGAAGACTGAATTTCTTAGAAAGATCTCTAAGGTCCTTGACTTTCTCATTGCTAGTTTCATGTTTGCCCATCTTAGTTTCATATCACAACATTCTTTCATGAACACTATGCTTCAGTCAGACTAAATTCACTGTTTCCTAAACATCCCCTGGCAGCCTTTCTCAACCTGTACAATTACACCATGGTTCCCTCAGCCTGAAATGCACCTACAACTCCTATTCCTTTGTTTTCCTGGGATATTCCTACTCATATTTCAAGATCTACCTCACCTGTCAAGTTGTCTTTTAAAAAGCCTTCCTGATTCCCCTAGGCAGTGTTAGTCATGCCATCTCTGTATTTCTACAGCCCTAGCACTTACCTCTTTGAATTATATTTATCTGTTTACAAGTCTGGCTTCTCCTCTGGAACAGTGACTTCTTAGCAGTGATGGGCCACAAGTCTGGAGTCAGACTGTCTGGTTTATAAACCCCTGCACCAACACATACTAGATGTATGCGCTTGAGAAAGCTACTAAACTTCTTTAATCGCCAGTTTTCTCACCTATAAAACAGAATGTTCAATTATCAGGGTCTTTATAATAATTAAAAGAGATAATGCACGTAGAGCTCCTAGCCAAATGCCTGGCATATATTAAGGGCTCAATAATGCTATGAGTGTTATAACAGGTGATATTGATTATGACGACAGAAGGTATAGGGGAGCAAAAGGGGAGAGAAAGCAACCTCATTTATCTTTTCAGTCCCTGGACCATTTTCCAGAGTCTGGCATCTAGCAAGTACTCAGTGCAAGTTTGTTGAATGAATAGTTGTGTTACCTTACAGCACAGCTAAAATGACAGATACCAGCTCTTTTTTCACATCTGAGTTCATGATACATTAATTTGGGAGATGCGAAGAACTAAGACACTGATAGAAGTGGGGGGGGGGGAGATGGGGCAGAAAAAGGACTGTAAAAGAGAGAAGGAAAGTATTGTGTTGGGTGTGCAAAGAACCACTCTTCACAGCTTTGTCTAAGCATTTCAATTAAGGCTATTATCAAGAACTGAAACAGGTTTTAAAAAAAAATGTAGCGAAGTGGTAAGGATTCCCAGTCTGGTGAACAGTCCCACCAGTAGGCATCACTTGGGTGTAAGGGCAGTCAAAGCAAACTCCTTTGATGTGCTCTGAGAGCCTGAGGGCAAAACATCAACCCAGCAAGTGTCTGGAATGCAAGGGGCTTGGAATGAAAACACATGTTTCTGCAAGGAGGCAGGAAAGGTCAGAGCTCACTTAATAAGGAAACTCCTGGACTAGAAAAGACTGGAACATTGAAAGTGGAAATCCAGATTAGTGGAATAGTATACTTTGGAGCCATTTAAACAAAAGCAGAAACAAAAACAAACCCTGATACATAGGGCATAGCAACTCAGACAAATTCGTTCAGTTAGTCCAAAAGATCAGCTGGGAACTAGATTAGGGATGCTGTGGTAATGGGATATCAGAAAATAAATTGGGGAAGGAGAAGAACGGAGGAGGTGGAGAAAGAAGCAGTGCTGCCAAATTTATTTCAAAGAAAAAAATGCTCTCTTGTTTCCGTTAAATGTTGGATGCTCCCCAGACCAGAGTAGCCGCTCATTCCCTTCTGCGCTCCGTAGAGAAAACAACAAAAACATAAAAACAGAACAAAGCAAGGGTGCTTTCGTCTTCTCTTTTCCCTTCTTCCAACTGAGTCCTTCTTTCAGCCCCAGACCCCGAGCACGCGAAGGTTCTTTTTCTCTCCCACAACCCGTATTGTTTTTGGCCCTAAGCAGTGGCCGCCGGTTCCATTTTCCAGACTGGAGCTGGGTTTGGCCCCGAGACCTCAGGAAGGTGAGGAAGCTTCAGGCAGGAAGCTGACCCAGTTCTCTCTCCCCGTTTTCTTTCTTCCCCTCCCGCTCCCTTCCTCCGCTTCCCTCTGGTTCCTCTGCTCCTCCGCCCGGCTGTCACCTGCTCCCCTCCCTCTACACTCCTGGGTCCCGGAACTGCGGCTGGGAGGAGGGACCGCTGACACACTGGGAGAGTGGCAGGCAACCCCGCTCTTCCTCTTCAGCAAACCACTCTTTCTGAGCATAAACTGATTTCCATGGCGGAGGACTGTCCTGTCTACATCCCTGGAAGCATACACGGCGCATGGTCCTTGGTTGCTGACTTTGGTACCCAAGAGAGCCCGGCTGGCGGCGCCCTGGCAGCGGATGTGCGTGTCCCCCGCTGCCCAGAGAGCCTGGGGGCATTTCCAGACCCCCGGGGTCGGATCACGTGGTTCCCGCCTCGCACAGAGGAGATCCTGGTCAAGGTGGAGTGGGTTGCAACCGTCCAGGGATTCTCTTCCTCCAGATCAAGAGCTGCAGCCTGCCTCCTTGGTGAGAAGGCGCTGATTCATCGTTTCTGGGAAGTGGATGGACTGATACACAGAGAGAGGAAGGAATGCCACAAATATGCTAAACAAAATAAGCAAGTATATGTCTATGTCTTGTCATTATCACTGGTGAAAAGAAGTCCAAGATTTTCCCAAATTTTTGCCAGTGAGCATTCCTAGTAGCCCCACTCCCCCATAAACTTTCATTATAAATGACATGATATTCCAGATAATGTTTAGAAATGATGATTGCACTTAAATCAAGACCTGAACCTACCCAGAATAAATAAAGCTATTTTTAATGAAAGGAGTTCCTCAGCTAGGAAGAATGTGTAATTTCTGGAAGTCTCCTATTGAATTCATTCTCCCCTGGAAACCAGAGATAGGACTGTGAAATAGCTGACAATACAGCTGAGCTGGTTGCACCTAGTGCAAGGCCAGCTCATGTTGTAGAGATTCTGGGGGACTGTTTTATATTTAGGTGAGAATGCTGATCTTGGCATAATTGATACATAGAAAGTTATTGAATTGATGTGGGAAACAAAATCATAAGAAATCCTTCGGGCAATATCTGAGAGAGCATTTAATTCTCTGTCACTCGAGAAAAAAGAACAGTTCAGCTTTCAAAATATATCTACATTATATAGTCAGCCAATAAAACATAAGCCTCAATCAAGCAATTAGAGGAGAGCATGGGGTTACAGTTGGGATTTTTAGCTTGGTTAAAGCAAATAAAATACTGTAGAAGGAATTAAATCAAACTTGTTGAAACTTGGATTCTCAGAAATATAAGGTAGCTTGGAAAAGATGAATTCAGGTGGAAAATGACCTTTCTATTATGTTCAAGAAGGCATTAGAATGTCAGGAGAAATACTGGAAAGGAGATTTATTACCTTAAGCGCAGCTGACAAGTTCCATTTTGTTGCGTGTCTTGGACAGAGGAAGGAAATGAGCATTACAGGAGGTGATTAAAAAAGCTCTGAAAAGAGTGTTCAGCAATCCAAGGAGACCTGAGGGCCAGAGGAATGTGTTGCTCTCAGTCTCCCGAGAAGCTTCCCAGAGTCTCCAAGTTCCCAGGAATAAAGTTTACTTGTTCCTTGTCTGAATATTTGTCCTAGATTGATTACATGAGATACGAGATGGGCTGGATACAACTTGTGCGTGTGTGTGGGTGTGTATACTTCTTATTTCCTATAAAAAATCTCTTCCCCTCTCTCTGCCCTTCTCTATGTATTTGTGTGTAAATCTGTCTACCTATCTATCTATTTATCTCTCTATCTGTCTAGAGATTCAGAAATGAGAAGGGAATTTTCAAAATATAAATCATTTTTTGGGAGTTACTGTCATGGTGCAGTGGAAACGAATCTGACTAGGAACCATGACGCTGCGGGTTCGATCCCTGGCCTCCCTCAGTGGGTTAAGGATCCAGCATTGCCCTGAGCTGTGGTGGAGGTTACAGATGTGGCTCGGATCTGATGTTGCTACAGCTCTGGCATAGGCCGGCAGCTGTAGCTCTGATTAGATCACTAGCCTGGGAACCTCCTATACTGTGGGTGCGGCCCTAAAAAGACAAAAAAAAAGACAAAAAAAAAATCCTTTTTTGTAGTAAAGTGAAGTCACACGCATATATTGTTTTACACATTTGAAGGCAACTTCATTTGAAATATATACATGCCTTTTGCGGCAGAGAAGCCTTATGTTAAGACACCCATTTTAAAGATGAGGAAATGAAGATTAAAGAAGGGAAGTGACTTCCCCAATGTCATTGTTACTTTGCCACAAAACCTTTCACAGTACTTGTGATTCATAAGCATGAACTTTAAACTCACATGGGACCTCAACACATCCTCTTTTCTTGAGCATCTTCCCTCTCTTTTTAGTTTGACTACTGAAAGTCTAATAGAAATGTCAACAATTCTCCATACATGCTCACTTCCTATTATTTTTCCTTGCTTTATTTTTCTCTTTAGCACTTCTAACTTTTTAAAACACCTTAAATTTTAGTTATTCATCTTGTATTTGACCTGTACTTTTCTGCTCTGGAGAATAGACTCAGTGGAAAGACAGGGAATTATTTTGAGGAATGAGTTGGAGACTACTTTTTTTTTTTTCCTGTATCCTCAATGCCTAGAAAAGTGCCTAGCAAATAGGAAGCATGTGAATTTTTGTTAAATGAATGCACACACACATAAATGAATGAAAGCTTGAAATTAGTCTATTTCAACAAACATCTACCTTCCACAGCTTTTTTGGTAAGGTGTTGTGCTAATTAATTACCTACAAAAAATAATGAAAGTAAGTTCATGGCAGGTCCCTGGAGACTTGATATGAAGATAATATTCCTTATTCATTTGTCTTAATTCTTCCCATCAACCGAAGGTGATGTCTGGAACTTTACTTCAGATGACCAAAAGATGCCTGTGCTATGGAAGGGACATTTTTTTTTTTTTTTTATTATTTTCCCACTGTACAGCAAGGAGGTCAGGTCATCCTTAGATGTATACATTGCAGTTACAGTTTTTTCCCCCACCCTTTCTTCTGTTGCAACATGAGTATCTAGACATAGTTCTCAATGCTATTCAGCAGGAAGGGACATTTTTTAATGCCTTATGTCTTTGCTGCCTCCTACTCTCCCTTCACCTTTCTCTCGTGTGTGCACAACCCTCAGGAATGCCTGCTGCCTACACCCAGCCAGGAATGTATTTTTCCTGGATCAGTGCCTTTTACTTAGGATCTTTTTTTCCTTCATTAAATTTTACCTACCGCCTTTCCCATCCCCTCTAGTGTCTACTTTCCATACCATTTTATGCTTCCTAGGTAATACATTTTTATTTTGTTAGAATCAAGTAGTCTTAGAATTACAAGACCACATGGCACAGCTTCTTTCCCAGTAAACCAAATTCTTTTTGCAGTATTGACAAGTGAGAAGCTGTGTGAGAACTCAGTCTCTGGACATAAGACAGATGTGCTTTCTGTTTTTCGCAAATTCTGTGACTGGGAAAATTACTTAACCTCTCTATGCTTTAGGTCATACATTTAAGAATGATGACAAAATAGATCTCATCTTTCAGGACCACCGTGAGTATTAAATAGAATATGTGGGGAGAGAGAATCAAATAATTCCTTGCCAGGAATAACTACTAATAAATATTATCTATACCAAATAAGGTCCTTGATAAATGGGATTCCAGAATCTATTTCATTGCCATCAGCGATGGGAAAGAGGTCACTACTTTCTTGAGTCAATATGTTCTTTTTGAAGATACATTATCCATGTCCTGTACAGATCCTCTGTAATTAGCCTAAACCTGCTCCCTAATATCTTCCATCCATTGGTTCTGGGTGTTTATTTAGAGAAACACAGAGTAGGTATGTGCTGTTGTGGTCTGAATCCCACACCTCTCAAATTCATATGCTCATATCTTACACCCCTCAAATTCAAATATTGAAGCCTTAACTCTGAATATGATGAAATTTGGAGAAAGGGTTTTGGGGAGATAATTGAATTTAGTTGAGGTCAGGAGAGGGGTTCCTTCATGATGGATTAGGGCCCTAAAAGAAAAGGAAGAGACAAGAGAAATTTCTCTCCTTGAACATGCCCTAAGGAAAGGGTATGTGAACATAGAGCCAAATGCCACTCCAACCAAGAAGAGACCCCTCACCAAGAGCTAATTTTATTGGCACCTCGTGAGAAATAAACCTCTATTGCTGAAGTCACCCAGTCAATGATATTTTATTACAGTAGCCTGAGCTAAGAACTGTGCCCCCTCTTTCATAATTAAAAAAAATTTTCCAAACAATTATTGTAGTCTATGTACATACTCTCAATTTTAAGCTAGAATTTCTAATTCTTTCAACTGCTATTCATCTATAGTGGCTTCTCGCTCATATCACCAATTGCTCACATTGACTTCTACTTTACCTACTGTCTCTTCAAGACCTGCCGTAGAAGGATATGCAATAGCCTAATTGTTGTCTAACGAATATTAGTTACACGGGGGATATTGTCTTGCTTGATCTGGACATTTTATTCTTAATGGAGGCTGAGATCTCATTAGATTCACTGGCAATTATGCCACACATTTGGAGACATGTGTATCTTGCCAGACACAAGTGAGAAACAGAGTAAGACCTCCAGGTCTTTTTTACATGGAGCACTAATAAACCAGATCAAGCCTGGTCTGTATATGAATAACTGTGAATGTGTCTAACAGCAGAGTTTAATATTTATTCCTATTAAGTCACACTAAAGGAACTTCTGGAAACAATGCTTCAACCTATTGTTCCAAAACTTTTTTTCCCCTCTCAGTACACATTAATGATGATATTCACATGAGTACAAATGCCCAAGGGCACACCCATGATTATTTGAAATTTCCATCTGCCAATTTTAACACCACACTTTACTCTTCTGTGCAAAAAAAGCATATCAGAACTTGAGTGAGTAAACCAAAGGACTAAATGTGAAAAGCAATAGCCTAAAGCTTTTGGAAGATTACATAGATTAATATCTTCATGATATTAGGAGAGAAAAGAATTTCTTGCACAATGTCAGAAAGAAAGCAAGCTTAAGTAATAAAGGAGGAAGTTGAGATACTTGGCTTTGTTAAAACAAACAAACAAGTCACCAATCCCCATAAACAGAATGAAAAATATTTGCAATACATATATTTGACAAAAGATTAGTATATTCCCTTAAGTTATAAAGAATTTTTATAAATTTTTTTTTTAGGGCCGCACCAGCAGCATATGGTGGTTACTAGGCTAGGGGCCCAATTGGAGCTGTAGCTGTTGGCCTATACCAGAGCCACAGCAACATGGGACCCAAGCCACATCTTCAACCTACACCGCAGCTCACGGCAACACTGCATCCTTTACCCACTCAGCAAGGCCAGGGATCGAACCTGCAGCCTCATGGATGTTAGGTTCGTTAATCACTGATTCACAATGTGAACTCCACAAATTATTAATAAAAGTCAATCAAAAGAGAAATAGGCAAAAGACTTAAAAATATACTTCATAGAAGATAACTGATTGAAAAAAATCACATGACAAAAACAAGCAATAGTAATCAGAAAAATGTAAATTAAAACTCAATGAGCTAGCATTTGATCCCCACTAGAGTTGTAAAAGTTAAAATGACCGACAATACCAAATATGAGGAAAGAGTTGCAGTAATGAGAGTCCTCATACTCTACTGGTGGAAGTGCCAATTGATATGACCAGTTTGGAAAACATTTTGGCATAACAGTCCAATTAAACATGTTGCATGTGTTATATATTACATAGGTTAGAGGTCAAGACGCTGTAAAATAAAATCTCAGTAATGTTTGCCTTGCATGTAACAATCCCAAGTGACTTTTGAGGTTTCTCCCATCTCACTTAGTTGATCCTTTCTTAGGCCATTGTCCACATTTGCATGGTTTATAAGCTGGATTGCTGGCATCAAAGTTCCAGAGTGTGTTTGGGAAAAGGAATGAGGGCACAGAGGAGTATACATCCAATTTTTTAGGCTTAAACTAGGAAGCATATTACTTCCTTTTCACTTAAATTCCATTGGCAAGAACTTAGTCACATGGCCTCAAATAGCAGTAAGAAAGCCTGGAAATGTCTTCTCTAGTCTTCTATTTTCATGGAATAAGAATAGGGTAGTTAGTAATGAACAATTCTACCACACCCTATGACACAGAAATGCTATCCCTAGGTATGTACCTAGAGATTTATTTCTAAATACGAACCTGGAGGAGTTCCCGTCGTGGCTCAGAGAAAACGAATCTAACTAGTATCCATGAAGAAACAGGTTCAATCCCTGGCCTTGCTTAGTGCGTTAAGGACCCGGAAGTGCGGTGAGCTGTGGCATAGGCCAGCGGCTACAGCTTACATTTGACTTTGAGCCTGGGAACCTCCATATGCCGCAGGTGCAGCCCTAAAAAGACTAAATAAATAAATAAATAAGAACCAGGAGACATTGTCTAAGAATATTTATAAAAGCATTGCTTTAGTAACAAAAAATATAGATTTTTTGGATTATCCATCTGCATTATGTTTTGACAATACACAGAATAAATGAATTGAGATGTACAGTGAAATCTATATAGTCACAAAAAATAAACAAGCTAAAGCTTCACATCAACATGAATGAATATCATAGCCATGCTAAAAACCTAAGCAAGTCACAGAATTCCATTTACAGAATGTTAAAAAGGGAAAAACTGAAAAATTCAATGTTTAGGGATACATAACATGGGTGGCAAATTAAAGAAAAATAAGAGAATAAAATCTCAAAAGCAGAATAATAAATAGCTGTCTTTTGTGCAAAAGGAAGTTGATGAGATTGGAAACAAGCACTCAATAGTTCAGGCATTGCTCTATTTCTTAACTAGGTGGCAATTATAAAAATTTGCCCTTTTCTGTATATTTGAACAACAAACCCTGTCCTGCAAAAGCAAATTTCAAAAGTAAATAATTTCATTTTAAGTATATAAGTAACTCATTATTTGACATGTAGTTTGCAATACATGTCAAGACTGCATAATGATCCTTTTACCCAGAGGATGGATTTCTAAAAAGAATTTCAGCCATTCTGGGATCGGACCTCAAGGAAGAAACTTGGGGATGTTGGGGGAATGAGTGCCTCTTGTCTCATATAATGCAGGCTCCATGTCTCTTCTGTTGTCTGGGAGTTCAGTACATTTGGTGCCCACCTGTATGCAAATCATACAATATGAGTTCCCATTGTGGCACAGTGGAAACAAATCTGACAAGTATCCATGAGGACACAGTTTCAGTCCCTGGGCTCGCTCAGTGGGTTAAGGATCTTGTATTGCTGTGAGCTGTGGTATAGGTCAAAGACAAGGCTTGGATCTGGCGTTGCTGTATCTGTGGTGTAAGCCAGTGGCTATAGCTCCAATTTGACCCCTAGCCTAGGAAACTCCATATGCTGAGGGTGTGGCCCTAAAAAGACAAAAAAAAAAAACAAAAACAAAAACAAACAAAAAAACCCCCAACAACAACAACAACAAAAACCATACAACAGAACACAAACTCCATACTAACCACAATTCTGATTTTAGCAAATAGAAGTCTGTATCAGTGCTCTCACCCTTACCAACTCCTTCAGTGTAGCACAGAGATGAGAATATAGTTCTAGAATCAAGGTATCTGTGTCAAAATCCTCGTTCTGCCCTGTAATCATATAAGATCATCTTAACATCAAGTCTCACTATTTTTAACCTATGAGATGGGAATTTTAATAGTACCTATTTATAGTGTAATTGTGGGTGTTAAATAATATAATGTATAATAATTTTAAACATGCATGTTATATAGTATGTGCTTAAAAATGTTAAGTTAAATACAATGATAGAAACAGTTTTTCAGTTAGCAATTGGTTAATATTGAGATGTAGAAATATAACACTGTGCCTGACCAAATATAGAGTCTTTTACAATTTGCTGCATATGTGCAAAAACTAGTTCTGACATACGATAGTCTTGGAATGTAATGGGCACTCAATAAATCTTAGCCTCCTTTCATTTTTCGGTATTTGGAAATTTTGTCTTGTTTATTTCAATATATTTTTATCCATGAATCTAGTAATTAGAGTCATGAGTTGTAATTAGGAGGCAGGATATCCTACAAGAGAAAGTCAACCTCTCTGAAGTATTGAAAATTTGTTTTGAAGTTTTTGTGTCTGGACATCAGAATCCCAAGGGATCAATGGTTTAAAATATCATATTTTAAAATCAAATAGGAGAGTTATATGTAAGCTTCTAGAATTGTAATTGTATATAATGGGAACTTAGTACCATTGAATTTTCTTTTCCTCATTTAGAATTGCATTAGATGCTGTATAAAACACTGAAACAAATCCTTAATATATCTTTGTTTTTAGAATTTGAGTCTGATTTTTAGAAATAGCTAAAATCCACTGGAAGCCAACTATGGTGCATAATATAAGTGAACACGTTGTACAATACCATTTTTGGTCGAAAAATGAGTTATGATGAAATTGATGAGATTTTTTTACATGTACAAGCTTGTAAATGAGCTCTGGAGGCCATTCCAAAAAGGAGTTCTACACGTGGCTCAGGCAATGAAAATATATTTGGAATAGTTTTTAAGACTCTTACTCATCTCATCAAGTCACATTGACTTCAGCCATGACTTCAGCCATATCTGTTTTAAGAATATTGAAATAATTCTGTACTGACTACTTGAGAGCCCATGACCTAAATTCACTTGAATATGTTTCTGCCAACTTCCCAGTTGCCCCTGCCCCTACAATAGATTAATTCCTGGTAAAGCAAGGGACCTTGAACCCTGTTTAAGCACTACAACCAGTATAAACTCTGATTGGTTGATGCCAGTGCCATTCAGCCTGCCAATTATTTTGAATATCATCACTGTTTGTCATGCTGTCTGATCAGCAATTTCATGGTCCTGGCAATGCTCATTTTGATGTTAAGCTTGGGTAGTTTGTAGAACATCAACAATATCTTTCTGATATAACTAGAACAGAAAATTATGAGTTCTTCTTTGGAATAACTGATCACCATCAAAATTCTTTCCTTAATAAAGTGCTACATGCGTCAGATTAAGACTTCAGATGTATCCACTATCAACACATAAAGGTTTTATTTCTGTTTTCTGTACAGACAGAAAAAGATCTTAAATAGTTCTGGTTAGTTCTAACACTCTTAAAGATGCTTAAGCATAATTAATTCTGCAAAAGAAGATTCTATGAAATTCCTATGTATGATGAAAATAAGTAGAATAAATTCATAGATGCTTATAAGGCAAATAGTACAGACCAACAAATCTAGAGACATGACAGGAAAAAAATCTTTGAGAATTTGTTTAGGTATTTACAGTCCATTTATTTTCACAATTTTCAGTTGTTTCCCATCGAACTCACCTCATTGATATTTTTATTGGTCACAGAGTGGTGATTCTTTCATATTTGTCATAAATAATCCCTTCTTATTGGCACTTTTCTATTATGGTTTCATTTGACATTAATTGCAATTGCCAGCTATTGACATCATGTGATCATATATTCAAGCTGTGGCTGCACTTTATGTTCACTAATCCCAAGGAAGCTGTATTATGAAGTGAGCGCTGTATACGTGTTATGACTACAATATATCATAAAAATTTGTATGCCTTTTTTGTATGTTCTGGTATATATATTTGAAAGTAATTCTGGGGGAGTTCCCATCTTGGTGCAGTGGTTAACGAATCCGACTAGGAACCATGAGGTTGCAGGTTCGGTCCCTGCCCTTGCTCAGTGGGTTAAGGATCTGGCGTTGCCATGAGCTGTGGTGTAGGTTGCAGACTCGGCTCGGATCCCGAGTTGCTGTGGCTCTGGTGTAGGCCAGGGGCTACAGCTCCGATTCGACCCCTAGCCTGGGAATCTCCATATGCCGCGGGAGCGGCCCAAAGAAATAGCAAGAAGACAAAAAAAAAAAAAAAAAAAAAAAAAAAAAAAGAAGAAAGTAATTCTGCTTTTCTGTTTTTCTTTTTTTTTCTCTCTTTTTTTTTTTTTTTGCATTTTGTAAGAAAAAGAAAGAAGGAAAAATAGAACAAAAGAATCTTAAGATTGCTGAGGTCTCCAGCACCTAACAAAGTGTTTGGAACATGAAGGGGAATGAATAGAGAATTATCTAAGTGTAGAAATCATGTGTCTTAAGTACTTCCATCAGTTACAATTTTGGAACTCTTGGCTGTGGACCCTGTGTTTGCCAAGAGCAGAGTTTAGTACAGTCAAGGCCCTTGCCCTTTCCTACTTAATTTTTAACTTGAGAGAAATGCATGGTAGATTACATGTGGGAGGTTTCTAGGCTCCGTAGTCAAAGCTTTCTCATTTTGAAAAAATGAGCCACTTTGCAAGCTTTGCAGTGAAACAGTGTGATAAAGATGTCCAAGTCCACACTGTGAGACTTTCCTAAAGTGCTGTATTTGAAAAAGCTAGAGTAGGCTAATGAAACAAAAAGGAAATGGAAATGAGAAGATGATTATAGGTGTCTTGCCAAAGGGGGTAATACCTTGATTTCTCTGTTACACAGTGATAAGGCCTAGTCAGTAAATGGTTCTCAGCCTAGCTTCATGTTGATGTACTACGTAGCACTGCATAATTTCATTCATCTCTTCTCTGAGGATATAAACTTTAATAGTTGGCTGTGGTTTATTACTTGGAAAAAATCAAATGAGAATGACATATTAGCTATTTATTGCTGCGTAAGAAATTTATCTCAATACTTCGTAAAAGCAAATATTTGTGATCACTGTTTTTGTAGATCAATAATTCAGGAGTGGATCAGTGCAGCAATTTTGGCCCATGGTCTGTTGTGAGGCCAAGTACAAGTGTTGCTGGAGCTACGATCACGTGAAGGCTTGACTGGGCCTGGAGGATGAGCTTCAGACGGCTCATTCACATGCTAGCAAGTTGGCACTTGTTGGAAGGAGGCCTCAGTTCTCTCCAGTTAGCCTTTCCTTGGTGATGCTTGAGTGTTCACATGACATGGCTGCTGGCTTTCCTTGCCGTGAGAGATCTGAGAGAGGACAAGTTGGAAGTAGTGATGTCTTTATAATGTAGCCTCAGATATCACATATTGTCACTTCTTCAATATTCTGTCAAGCAGATTAGGCTTAATCATTGTGGGAGGGAACTACATAAGGGAGGAAATTCTTGAAAGAGAGTGGAGTTTGAGGATCATCTTGGAGGCTAACAAGATGCTAAAATCTTAAATGTAAACATCGTGCACTGCAGGGCTAGGAGCTGGCTGGATCTTATTCTTAGTTCTCCATCTTTCTAAAAGTTTTTATTAATTTTTTGTCTACTAAGATTACCTCATTCAATTCAC
The DNA here is from genome assembly GCF_054392235.1 of Sus scrofa. NCBI lineage: Eukaryota > Metazoa > Chordata > Mammalia > Artiodactyla > Suidae > Sus > Sus scrofa. The sequence continues at coordinate 168,751,977 of NC_139395.1, forward strand.
ACCATAAAACTGTGAGATATATTATTGGTTCAATTTTCAGGTGAGAAAATAGAGGCCTAGAGTGATGAAGTAATTTACACTAGGGTACACAACTAGTAAATAATTGAGTTAGCATTTCAATTCACTGCAACTCAAAACAAGCAAATAGGAGTTCCCACTGTGGCTTGGGTTGCTTCGGAGGCAGAGGTTCAATCCCTGGCCCAGTGCTGTGGGTTGAAGGATCCGGCGTTGCCATTGCAAAATTTGATCCTGTCCCGAGAACTTCCATAGGACATGGGTGTGGCTACAAAACACAAACCAAGCAAATAGAAGGGAATACTGTAGCTATGTAACTAATAAAAATAAAAGATGAGATACAGTTAGGTGCTTTATGATCATGTATAAGGTAATATTCAGGACAGATATTACATACATTTCTATCAAAACCAGATAAACTTCCTTAATGACTAAGCTAGAATGGCTTTGCATGCTGTAAACATGATTTCACCTGATTCCTAGGTCTTATTTTTTTTGTTACTCATTGAATTTATTACATTTATGGTTGTACAATGATCATCACAATCCAATTTTATAGGATTTCCATCCCACAACCCCAGCGCATACCCCCACTCCCTGAACTGTATCCTTTGGAAACCGTAAGTTTTTCGAAGTATGAGTCTGTATCTGTTCTGCAAAGAAGCTCATTGTGTCCTTTTTTCGGATTCCACATGTCAGTGAAAGCATTTGATATTGGTGTCTCATTGTCTGACTGACTTCACATAGCATGATAATTTCTAGGTCCATCCATGTTGCTAAAAATGCCATTATTTCTTTCCTTTTAATAGCTGAGTAATATTCCATTGGGTATATGTACCACTTCTTTATCCACTCCTCTGTCGATGGACATTTAGGTTGTTTCCATGTCTTGGCTATTGTAAATAGTGCTGCAATGAACATTGGAGTACATGTGTCTTTCCGAGTCATGGTTTTCTCTGGATAGATGCCCAGGAGTGGGACTGCTGGATCAAATGGTAATTCTATTTTTAGTTTTCTGAGGAATCTCCATACTGTTTTCCACAGTGGTTGTACCAATTTACATTCCCACCAACAGTGTAATAGGATTTTCTTTTTCTCCACACCCTTTCCAGCACTTATTGTTTATAGACTTTTTGATGATGGCCATTCTGCCTGGTGTAAAGCAATACCTCAGAGTAGTTTTGATTTGCATTTCACTAATAATGAGTGATGTTGAACATTCTTCGTATGTTTTTTGGCCATCTGTATGTCTTCTTTGGAGGATTGTCTGTTTAGATCTTCTGCCCACTTTTTGATAGGTGGTTTGTTTTTTTGGTATGGAGCTTCAGAAGGTGTTTATAAATTTTGGAGATGAATCCTTTGTCAGTTGATTCATTTGCAAATATTTTCTCCCATTCTTTAGGTTGTATTTTCATTTTATTTAGGATTTCCTTTGCTGTGCAGAAGCTTTTAAGTTTGATTAGGTCCCATTTGTTTATTTACGTTTTTACTGTCATTACTCTAAGAGGTAGATCTGAGAAGATGTTGCTGTCATTTATGTCGGAGAGTGTTTGGCCTATGTTTTCCTCTAAGAGTTTTATAGTGTCTGGTCTTATATCTAGGTCTTTAATCCATTTGGAGTTTATTTTTGTGTATAGTGTTAGGAAGTATTCTAATTTCATTCTTTTACATGCAGTTCTCCAGTTTTCCCAGCACCACTTATTAAACAGGCTGTGTTTTTTCCATTGGATATCCTTGCCTCCTTTGTAATAGATGAGTTGACTGTAGGTGCGTGGGTTTAATTCTGGGCTTTCTATCATGTTCCATTGATCTATATTTCTGTCTTTGTGCCAGTACCATGCAGTTTTGACGACTGCTGCTTTGTAGTATAGTCTGAAGTCAGGGAGCCTGATTCCTCCAGCTCCATTTTTCTTTTCAGGATGTCTTTGACTATTCTGGGTCTTTTGTGCTTCCAAGCAAACTTTAAAATATTTTGTTCTAGTTCTGTGAAAAATGTCCTTGGTAATTTGATAGGGATTGCATTGAATCTATAGATTGCCCTGGGTAGTATAATCATATTGACAGTATTGATTTTTCCAGTCCACAAGCATGGTATGTCTTTCCATCTATTTGTGTCATCTTTGATTTCTTTCATCAGTGTCTTATAGTTTTCAGAGTACAGGTCTTTCATCTCTTTAGGTAGGTTTACTCCTAGGTATTTTATTCTTTTGGATGCCATGGTAAACGGGATTGCTTCCCTCATTTCCTTTTCTGCTCTTTCATTGTTAGTATATAGAAATGCTATCAATTTCTGTGTATTGATTTTGTATCCTGCAACTTTGCCAAATTCATGGATGAGCTCTAACAGTTTTCTGGTAGAGTCTTAAGGATTACCTAGGTATAGTATCATGTCCTCTGCAAATAGTGATAGTTTTACTTCTTTCTTTCCAGTCTGGATTCCTTTTATCTCTTTTACTTCTCTGATTGCTGTGGCTAGGACTTCCAGAACTATGTTGAAGAGTAGTGGTGAGAGCGGACATCCTTGTCTTTTTCCTGATCTCAGTGGGAATTCTTTCAGCTTTTCACCATTGAGAATGATGTTCGCTGTGGTTTTGTAAAATGGCCTTTTTTATGTTGAGGTAAAGTCCCTCTATGCTGACTTTCTGAAGGGTTTTTATCAGAAATGGGTGTTGGATTTTGTCAAAGGCTTTTTCCATGCCTATTGAGAGGATATGGTTTTTATTCTTCAGTTTGTTAATGTGGTGTATCACACTGATGGATTTGTGGATATTGAAGAACCCTTGCATCCCTGGGATAAATCCCACTTGATCATGATGTACAATCCTTTTCATGTATGTGGTTTGCTAGTATTTTGTTGAGGATTTTTGCATCTATGTTCATCTGTGAAATTGGCCTGTAGTTTTCTTTTTGTGTGGTATCTTTGTCCGGTTTTGTTATCAGGGTGATGGTGGCCTCATAGAATGAGTTTGAGAGTATCCTTTCCTCTGCAATTTTTTAAAATAGTTTCAGAAGGATAGGTGTTAGCTCTTCTCTAAATGTTTGATAGAATTCACCTATGAAGCCATCTGGTCCTGGACTTTTGTTTGATGGAAGTTTTTTAATCACAGTTTCAATTTCAGTTCTTGTGATTGGTCCCTTCATCTTCTCTATTCCATCTTGGTTTAGTCTTCTAAGATTGTACCTTTCTAAGAATTTGTCCATTTCTTCTAAGTTTTCCATTTTACTGGTGTATAGTTGCATATAGTAGTCTCTTATGATCCTCTGTGTTTCTGTGGTGTCCGTTGTTACTTCTCCTTTTTCATTTCTAATTTTATTGATTTGAGCCTTCTCTCTTTTTTGCTTGATATGTCTGGCTAAGTGTTTAGCAATTTTGATGATATTTTCAAAGAATCAGCTTTTTGTTTCATTGATCTTTTCTATGGTTTTCTTCGTTTCTATTTTATTGATTTCTGCTCTGATCTTTATGATTTCTTTCCTTCTACTAACTTTAGGTCTTGTCTGTTCTTCTCTCTTGAGCTGCTTTAGATGTAAAGTTAGCTTGTTTATTTGAACTTTTTCTTGTTTCCTGAGGTGGGCTTGTATTGCTATAAACTTTCCTCTTAGAACGGCTTTTGCGGCATCCCATAGATTTTGGAGTGTGGTATCTTCGTTGTCATTTGCTGCTAGGTATTTTTTAATTTCCTCTTTGATTTCTTCAGTGATCCATTGGTTGTTTAGTAGCATGTTGTTGAGTCTCCACGTGTTTGTGTTTTTTTGCAGATTTTTTCTTGTCGTTGATCTCCAGTCGTATATCATTGTGGTCGGAAAAGATGCTTGATATGATTTCACTTTCCTTAAAGTTGCTGAGGCTTGATTTGTAGCCCAGGAGGTGATCAGTCTTAGAGAATATTCCCTGTGCACTTGAGACGAATATGTATTCTGTTGCTTTTGGATGGAATGTCCTATAAATATCTATTAAGTCCATCTGGTCTAATGATTCATTCAAGGACTGTGTTTCCTTATTGATTTTCTGTCTGGTTGATCTGTCCATTGCTGTAAGTGGGTGTTAAAGTCCCCCACTATTATTGTGTTATTGTCGATTTGTCCTATTAAGGTCGTTAGCAGTTGCCTTATATATTGTGGTGAACCTATGTTGAGTGCAAAGGTATTTAAAATTGTTATACCTTCTTGGATTGATCCTTTGATCACTATATAGTGACCTTACTTGTGCCTTAAAATATTCCTCATTTTAAAGTCTATTTTGTCTGTTATGAGTATTGCTACTCCAGCTTTCTTTTGATTCCCTTTTGCATGGAATATTTTCTTCCATCCTGTCATTTTCAATTTGTGTGCATCCCTAGAAGTGAAATGGGTCTCTTGAAGACAGAATATATATGGATCTTGTTTTCATATCCATTCAGTCAGTCTATGTCTTTTGGTTGGGGCATTTAGTCCATTCACATTTAAGGTAATTATTGATATGTATGTTCTATTGCCATTTTATTAATTGCTTTGGATTTGTTTTTGTTGCTCTTTTTTCTTTCCTTCTTCTTTTGTTCTCTTCTCTTGTGGTTTGATGACTATCTTTAGTGTTGTATTTGAGTTGATTTTTCTTTGTTTGTGTATCAATTGTAGATTTTTGGCTTGCAGTTATTCTGAAGTTTTGATATAAGAGTCTATATGTATGAGATTGTTTTACGTTTTTGGTCTTTTAATTGCAAGTGCATCTCCAGTGTCCTGCACTTGTACCCACCTCTTCTCAAGATTTCTGATTTTGGTGAGATAATTGTGCATAGATAATTTCATATCTTTACTGTATATATACCTTTACTGGTGAGCCTTGTCATTTGCGGTATTTTTGTTTCTGGTTGAGGCCTTTTTCTTTTCTGCCTAGAGAAGTTCCTTTAGTATTTGTTGTAAGGCTGATGTAGGGTTGCTGAATTCTGTTAGCTTTTGCTTATCTGTGAAGGTTTTGATTTCTCCTTCAAATCTGAATGAGATCCTTGCTGGGTAAAGTAATCTTGGTTTGAGGTTTTTTTTCCTTTCATCACGTTAAGTATATCATGCCACTCCCTTCTGGCCTGCAGAGTTTCTGCTGAAAAAAAATCTGCTGATAACCTTATTGGGGTTCCCCTGTATGTTATTTGTTTCTTTTCCCTAGCTGCTTTCAAGATTTTCTCTTTGACTTTAATTTTCACCAGTTTGATTAATAAGTGTCTCAGGGTGTTCCTCCTTGGGTTTATTTTATATGGTATGCCTTGTGCTTCCTGGATTTGAGCGAGTGGTTCCTTTCCCATGTTAGGGTAGTTTTCGGCTATTACCTATTTGAATATTTTTTCTGTCTCCTTCTCTCTCTCTTTTCCTACTGGCACCCTATAATGCAGATGTTGGTGTATTTAACATTGTCCCAGAGTTCTCTGAGACTCTCTTCATTTGTTTTCAATCTTTTTTCTCTTTTCTGTTCCACATCCATAATTTCCACGAATCTGTCCTCCACCTCGCTTATTTGTTCTTCTGCCTCCTGTATTCTGCTATTAGCTGCTTCTAGTGAATTTTTTATTTCAGTGATTGTATTTTGCATCTCTTCTTGTTTAAGTTTTATATCTCATTTCTCTTTGCTCAGTGTTTCCTGTAAGTTATCCATCTTTGCCTCCAGTTTATTTCCAATGTCTTGCATCATCTTCAGCATCAACAATCTAAAGTCTTTTTCCTGGAGATTGATAATCTCCAGATCACTTAGCTGTTTTTCTGGGGCTTTTTTCTTTCTCCCTTATCTTAGTTATAGTTCTCTGTCTTTTCATTTTTGTAGGTTTTTGGTGTGGTGACCTTTTTACAGATACTAGAGTTGTAGCCTCTCTTACTTCTGGTGTCTGCCCCACTGTGGCTGAAGTCAGTATGGGGGCTTGCTGTAGGCTTCCTGATGGGAGGGACTGATGCCTGCCCACTGGTAGGTGGAGCTGATTCCTATCCCTCTGGTGGGTGGGGCTTTGTCTCTGGATGGGATTAGAGATCTCGCTGTGTACCTGAGGGCTCTTTGGGCACCTGTTTACTGATGGGTGATGCTGTTATCCCACCTGGATTGTTGTTTGCCCTGGAGCTTCTCAGTGCTGACTGATGGGTGGGGCCAGATTTTCCCAAAATGGCCATCCCATAGAAAGGTATCCTGCTAAATATTCCCAAGAGCTTTGCTTCCAATGTCCTTCCCTCACAACAAGCCACATTCACTCCTGTTTTCCCAGGATGTCCTCCAAGAACTGCAGTCAGGTTTGAACCAGATTCCTATGGAGACTTTGTTTTGTCCTGGGACCCAGTGCACCTGAAATTCTGTGTGGGCCTTCCAAGAATGGGGTCTCTGTTTCCCCCAGACCTTTGGAGCTCCTGTGCACAAGCCCCACTGGCCTTCGATGACAGATGCTCCAGGGGCTCTTTCTCCCAGTGATGGTCCCCATACATGGGATTTTGTTGTGTGGCTCAGAACTCTCACTCCTGTAGGTGAGTCTCTGTGAACCAGTTACTTTCCAGTCTGTGGGGCTTCCCACCCAGGAAGTATGGGGTTGCTTATATTGCATAATTGTCCCCCCTACCTCTTGATGTGGCCTCCTCTTTGTCTTCTGGAGTAGGATATCTTTTTGAATGTTTCTGGTCCATTTGGGTGGAGATTGCTCAGCCTTTAGTTGTAAATTTTGTTGTTTTTAGGAGAGAATTTGAGCTCCAGTCCTTCTATTCTGTCATCTTAATCCCATCTCTGATTCCTAGGTCTTAGATACCAAGTATACCTTCAAGTTATTTAAGTATAGGTACAACAGATTTAAATTAAAATTCTAGTTAATTCACTTATAATATGACATTTAATTGCCAGAATTATTAGATGTTGACTTTGATCTGATCACCTATTATCTCTCTGTGGAGAGTTATTTAGTTAATTATATCATTTAGGATAATCTAGGTTATGCTGCTTTAACAACCTCACAATTTCAGTGTTTTGAAACAACAAAGATTTATGCTTTGCTCACACTTGTCCAGCCATTGTCAGGGAACTAGGCTGATGCAGGCTTTGAGTTACATTTTTCCAGGGCAGATCCATGACATGTGGGGTCTGAGGCCTATACTGTTTGGGTTGCTTTTTTTAAGAAATGTAATAAAAAATTACATACACAGAATTAGATATATTACTTCAAAGTGGACCCGTGCAAATGAAGGGCCCTAAAACTGAAGTTTAAAAAAAATTAGTTTCACAATAAATTACCTTCATGCTTCAAGGATTTCCAGGTCAGGGAGGAACAAAATGGTGAATCACACATTGACCAAGTTTCAGTTTGAAAGTGACACAGCTCAGGCACAAAGTGGTTTGGGAACCACCATTTCTACCAGATGTCCCCAAGGAGGAGAACTGGGAATATTTGGTAAACAGCAATAATAATTACTACAAAAATCAAGGAGCAGAGGCAGGAGAGATGTGATTTGAATGCATAGCCATATTACTTTTAAGCTTGATGCATCTGCTTGTCCATTTGTACAAAATGTTACCAACCTCTCAAATGGAGTGGAAATATAAGTTGACTTTCTTGGGTCTCTTTCCCAAGGATGGCAGAAAGATGGGCACTGTTTGTTCCATGTGTTTCTATTTTTTTTCTCTTCTATTAAAGTGATCAGCTCCTTTTTATATTGATACATACTTTCTTAACTATTATACTATCTTTTGTCAAGTTAAATATGATATCTACATATGCACAGATATAGTACTATAGATAAAACGCTATATATAGTATATTATATATGTGTGTATGTAGTAATATACTCTCTCTATATGTGAGAGTTGACCTTTGAACAGCGTGGGGATTAGACCCTCCCATTCTCTGCACAGTTGGAAATCTGAATGTAAGTTTAGTTAGACATCTGTAGCCATGGATGCATATTTATGGATTGTACCAAATTTAGATTGTATAGTTTTGTAGCATTTATTATTGAAAAAAATCTGTTCATAACTGGACCTTTGCAGTTCAAACTGGTGTTCAAGTGTCAAATATGTACTATACATATATAGTATGTATACAGATATATATATAGTATATACAGTATGTGTATACATATAATATATCTATATAATATATAGTTGTACATATACTATATACTATAAATACTATATATATATAGATAGGTACTTTAGACATTATAGTATTAAATAGATATGTATTATATACTATAGATACATAAATTTATATTATATTTTACCAAGATTTTTAAATGTGGTATTGCATATAACCTTCATTATATATTGATTTTCTGGTTTGTTGCAGAATCACCTTTCAAATTCTTGGAAGTGTACTGCCTAAAATGTCTTCCAGCCTTCTTATAATGATACCTATACTTCATATTAGCAAGTGTGATTGCTATGAGTAATAGTTGCAACTGTGAGGATCTAAAATAATAAGCAGAATCAGATTTAGTACAAAGAGGAGAAAAATATGTTCGTCAAAAGTTGGAACATTTTGTTTTTTATTAGATATTCCGTGGAAAAGTTGAGTACAGGATAGAATTTACAGTTAACTAATGTTTTAGAAACATGGATGAATTGGTGTTCTATTTGATAGTTCTATATCCTTATAACATTATTTAAAAGAGAAATCATTATATTTATTTGTTGTTAATCTGGAACTATGCCCCAAATTCACATAAATGTTAATCTATTGAAGCAATTATAATAGGCCATTTGCTTTCTCTACTGTAACCTCTTGTACTCAGCTCTTATCCATGTACTTTAACAAAAAGGGGGCTGTGGCTTGGATAATTTTAAAAATAATGATAATAGTAATCCTAAAATGTATTTAGTTCCTATCAATGTACTAAGAAATAATGATTTAAATTTGTGCTACTTTGGTATGATATTTCACAACATTTTTATTTTTAAAAATGTATTCTCTCCATTCTTTGAGTTGAATTGTACTGAACTTTGAGTGTTCACTACAATAAAAAGAATTTTGGCATAAATAATATTTGAAAAAATTAATGACAAAGTTTAAAATGTATTAAGTGTGCTTTCTGTTAGGCATGGTGCTGCTTACTGTGTGTAATCTCATTTCAGCTGTTCATAATAACTCTGTAAGGAAGATCTGCTTTTCCTCATTTTACCGATGAAGCTGTGATTCTAATAGGTTAATGAATTTGGGGTCACAGCTAATGAGTGATATAGTAGGCCAGCCTAATTCAGGACTGCAGTATATGATTTCATCAATTATATTATCCTTGCACTCTTCAAATCTTGAATAAATGGGTTGTCAGGAAAAGAGAAGTAATCAAGAATCTTTTATAACAAGAAAATGGTTCATCTTTAGATAATCTACCAAGGGTGGTGGATTTTATGTTTTCTAAAAAAAACAAAAAAACAAAAAAACAAAAAGAAAGAATGAAAATACAACAAACAAGTAAACGTATAAATAAAGATGAGTCCAACATAGTAATTTGTGGATGTTAGGTCATCAAGAGGACATGACCACTGGTTGACTGGAAGACTGGACCCATGCAAACAGAGGCTCCTTATCCTCTCTTCTGTCCTTGGAATACATCTTCAGCCAACTGTTTCCTGGTAGAAGCTCCTCCAAGGACATAGCCTTGAAAGAATTAGATGTTGGTGAGATCTGGCCTGAATATGTGACTGAACTCAGGTAAGGTCTCTGTATAAATTTTTAAGATTCTGGTAGGCAAGTGAAGGGAGATCTCATATGTAATTTCCTTTGCTCATTAAAAGTGCCACCCGAAGTGATCTGCTTCCTTTTTTTGTCCCTCCTTGGCCTCCATATGCAGAGGTCAAGTTGTGAACCAACAATTGGCAAGCCAGCCAGGAAATTGAAGAAATAGGTCTTGAGAAGAAATTCTGGTTTGGCCATTGACTTCTGTGTGGGGAAAAATGATTCCTATATTAGATGCCTGTGGACTGCTGACTGAGTAGGAGATGCCCTGAAAACATAGGCTGGTTTAATGTGCTTATGTGATGAACACACTGTGAAGAAGAAGGGAAATGAACTGCTGCTGTTGTGGGCTAGATTTCACTGTGGTTGGTGGCCATCACCAATGCCCAACTAGAGGCTGAAACTCAAGTTAGAAAGTTGGAAGAAGAACGGAGGTTAGAGAAGGGCACTCAGGATCCACTGCTCTGCTGGCTCTGGGCTGGCAGACAAGTTGACAGAGCAGGATAATAAGTTGGAGACCTTAATTTGCCATTTTGCAAAGCTAGGAGGGTGCAAACTGCCTTGGATTAAGGTCCTAGTGCTTGTCCCAAAGCCTAATTGGGATACTTAGAGATGGTATCCCTGGGAAAGTTAGGAGAGGGAAGAGGAGGAGGTTTTGGTAACTGACAGAAAAATGGAAAAAATGCCCATTGCTATCCAACCCTTAATACACAGGAAAGGCAAAGCACAGTAACCACAACCTCAGCCAGCAGGGTGGTCCCCCCATTTGGGAAATGTTCATGATGAGAGAATATATTGCCACCAAGTTTATTGATACAGCTGACAAATTCCAGGGAAATACCTGGTTAGTGAAGCTATGGGATGTGGAGTGTAATAGCATTTCTCTGGGCAGGAGGCAGAGAAAATGAACGGCATCACCACACGCCCTACCCTCTGGCAGCATCTGTGTGGTGCTGGGGGCTTCAAGGAATATGCTCCCTTGTACATTGGACTGTTCTAGCTTCAGCGACACTTGGCCCAATGAGGGGGATCTCCCTGGGCACGTGGGTCCCTGGAAGTCTATAGAGGAGGTACAGCAAATTTTTAGGGAGCTGGGAATGAGACAGGACTTCCATGCCCCTGTCTCTGAAGGCAATGATACAGCCACATTCACTGCAAGAGTGAAAGCCAAGATACTCCACTCTGCCCACAGCACCTGGTATGGAACACTGATATCCATGCTGGGTCCAGTTGCGGGGCAAGACACTTATGACATTGGGTATTCCCCTGCTGATCTGGGGGAAACTGGCAAATCTTGGGAATGATTATGAGCTGTGGGAAAATCCTGAGATAGAGAGAGAGAGAGAGAGAGACAGAGAGAGAGAGACAGAGAGAGAGAGACAGAGAACTCAAAAAGCCAAAAATCTATCCCAGTAGGGTCTGAAGCATCCAGTAAAAATAACATGGAAGGAATGTAGTTTGATTTCACTTCTGCTGGGACTCCACCTGACAGGTAAACTGGTAACCCAATGCTGAGTTAGTTGGCTTGTGGAAAGCCTTAAAACCTGCATAATGTTTCAGAACGGCCCTACCTGCCCCTACCATTCCTGAGAGGCCTTAGGGATACAGTCCTATTTGGGGTGGTACTTCTTACAGTTCAGGTGTGAGGTGTGGGCTCACATGTATTGGACTTAGCATGTGCTTTTTATAGTGTATCCCTTGTCATTAAGTCACAAGATCAATTTTCCTTTAAATGGGAGGGACAACAATGGATGTTTCATGTACTTCCCTAGGGCAATATTCCCAGCCCCACAATCTGTCATGGGATGGTAGCCTGATATGTATCTCTGTTCTCTTTCCCCTTGTTAGTAATAGTTTAGTGCTCACTGCACTAAAGATAAACTGTTAACATGTGAACAGTTGCCTCTGCTCCAGGGCTCACTTTAGACTTTGCTGGAACATCTTCAAGAGAGAGAATAGGAAGAGTTGAACTCAGAATTATCAAGGCCCAGACAAGGCTATAAAATATTTTGGAGTCATTTGGTTGAGTGAGATGCCTGATGTTCCAGGAGCTGTGACTGATAAGATGAAAACCTATCCAACCCCTAAGAACATGAAAAAGATGGAAGATACTGTGAGGATTTGGGGACTTTGGGAGACTTTATTCCTCATCTGGCATAGTGCCCCTGTTCCTTACACAGGTTGGTAAAGAAAAGGCACATGGGGGACTGAGGGTAAGAGCAGCAAAACACCTTTTTTTTTTTTTTTTTTTTTTTTTTTTGTCTTTTTAAGGTGACTGTAGTATATGGAGGTTCCCAGGCTAGGGGTTGAATCAGAGCTGTAGCTGCTGGCCTATGCCATAGCAACAGCAGGTGCAATTCGAGTTGCATCTGCAATGCACTCCATAACTCACGGCAATGCCAGATCCTTAACCCACTGATCAAGGCCAGGGATTGAACCTGTGTCCTCATGGATGCTAGTCAGATTCGTTTCTGCTGAGCCACGACAGGGACTCTGCAAGCCGCCTTTGAAAAGCCAAACACACTAGTGAAGCAGATTAAAGATCTGGGCATCTTCCAAGCAGGGCTTGGAGTAGATGTGTCTGTGCTCTAGAAGGTGTGGCCTGGGCACTGATGGCAGAGACAACAGGAAACAGTACCCCTAGGAGTTTAGTCCCAGCTCTGGAAGGGGGCAGATACTCAATGTACTTGATAGAGCATCAGCTGCTAGCAGTGTGCACAGCGCTTCTCTGGGTAGAGGCTCTCATCAAGGAGCAGCCTATTGTGGTAAGAACTTCCCTTCTCATGAAGGTGTAGACTGAAAATAGGTTCCATTGACCTACTTCTGCCATGGATTAAACACTTATGTTGACTGAGTGGACTACTTTCAGCAGAGGATATCCTGTCCACCAGCCACCATCTCTAGAAATGTAGGTACTACTAGGCCCTTTGGGGTATGTAGATCCTCCAAATTCCCTCTCCCTAGTTCCTGTGGAGGCCACTGCAGCCTGTAGAGAGGGAGTGGGGGAAATTCCCATTGAAGCACATTATACAGAGGGTCTATTGGTGCCACCCAGCCAGCCCCAAAATGTAGTGACCATTCAGCCCAATACTGACACCATCTGGATGGAAACAGGCACAAACTACACCAACCAGCAGGCTCAACTTGGAGGTTTGACTGATGATCACTAATGAGCCCTAGCTGTGAACTCTTTGCATTGATAGTTGGGCCGTTCTAAAGGGATTAACTGCATGGCATGGACAATGAAAAGGTGAGGAGTGGATGAAAATAAACCAGCCCTTGCAGGGTCAGGATATGTGAAAAGACATTTGGGTTCCTCTGCAAGAGCCTGAAGCAGTCGTCATTGTTTTCCCTATCTTGGATTATAAGAGGCTGGTGCCCACTGGCAGTCAGGGAGCTGATCTCTAGCATGGGTACAAGCCCTAGAAACTAACAGCCTGTCCTGTGTCTTCTAAACAATGCCCAAGGATGCCAAGGACCATCCACTGGGGTTCCCAACTGGTGACCATTTGGCTGGTTGATGGTTGATTATTTCAGGCCCCTGCCTTTGTTTTTGTTTTTTTGTGTTTTTTTAGGGGGGGTGGGCTTTGTTTTTTAGGGTCACACCTGCAATATATGGAAGTTTCCAGGCTAGGGGTCAAATTGGAGCTGTAGCTGCTGGCCTACATCACAGCCACAGCAACGCCAGATCTGAGTCTCATCTGTGACCTACACCACAGTTTATGACAATGCTGGATCCTAATCCACTGAGCAAGGTCAGAGATTGAACCCACATCCTTATGGATACTAGTCATATTCATTATGGCTGAGCCACAGTGGGAACTCTCTCAGGCCCCTCTGCTTGAATGACGGTTTTAAATTTACCTTTGTGTGTGGACACTGCATCTGGCTTAACACAAACTTGTCACCAGGCAAAGCTGGCTGCCATCTCTAGAGGATTAGAGAAGCTGAGTACCATGTACAAATACCCTTGTGGAATAAACAGTGATGAGGGTCACATTTCAAAGGTCCTGATGTGCAAGACTGGACAAAGAAACATGACATTAACTGGAGATTTTTATCTCCCCTGTAACCAGTAGGGATAATCAAAAGGAAGAATGGAATATTAAAACAGCAGATTAAATTATTAACAGATAAGGAGTTCCCATCATGGCTCAGTGGTTAACAAACCCTACTAGTGTCCTTGAGAATGCAGGTTCCATTCCTGGCCTTGTTCAGTAGGTTAAGGATCCAGTGTTGCCCTGAGCTATGGTGTAGGTTGCAGACACGGCTTGGATCCTGTGTTGCTGTGGCTATTGCATAGGCCAGCAGCTACAGCTCTGATTCGACACCTAGCCTGAGAACCTCCATACGCCACCGGTGAGACCCTTAAAAAAAAAAAAAAATTATTAACAGATAAAACCACCCTGGCCTGGTGGACTGAAGTACTCTCCCTTTACCCCATTTCATGACTGACTATTAAGGCTTGTTGCTCCATATGCCAGACTGCATGTGCCTCTGTTGTGCTGTGACATCTGCTGCCAGCACAGCCTAACCACCTAACAAACCACCTCCACACTAGTAGAACCCTGGCTAGCAGCTCAGGGCAACTTCTGGAAGAAGGCCATGTGAGATTGCTAGCGCCGGTCACGAGGGCAGAGTGTTGGAGAAGGTCATGGAGAGGACACGACCCCGGTTGCCACCAGAGACACCAGCATTCAGAACCTCTTCACTTCTTTTCCTGTCCCTGGAATGTCCACCACCATCCCCACAGTGGGAGCCATTTTCAAGGATGCAGCCCTGAGAGAGCAAGGTGCAGTTGAGACCATTTCGACTGAATGTGTTGTTGAATCCAGGTAAGGCGTCTGTATAAACTTTTAAGATTCTGGTGGGTGAGTGTGGAGATCTACTCTCTTTTGCTGTGATTGCCGACAAGCCTCTTAAGTAAGTTCCTTTCTTGCTTATTAAACCTGCCACCTACACATCTGGAGTGGCCTGCCTCTCCTTCCATCTCTCCTTGCCTTCCATGTACAGGGGCCAATTTAGGAACTGATAGTGAAATAGAAGTTTAATCGGAATTAAAATCCTCTTTGAATTCTTATATAACTTACTATGCTACGATTACAGAAACATGATATTATGATATGGGAGTAAACATGGCAACTGTGTTTTTGAGATATCGCTTGTAATTACTGGTAGAGATAGGGATGTTAGAAGAAATCTCCAAGATTTATTGCTGCTTCATCATGCATGGAGAAACTAAATACAGATTACTCAGAGTTTGTCTAAAAGATCTATAAATTAATGTTGTGTATTGTTTATTTTTCTGTATTTCTTATATTAATGTGATGAAAAAATACCCAACAGAAGAGGAGAAAGATAAATTCAAAACCCCAAGATAAGTTTTATAAGATTAATTTCTCTCCTACCAATTCTACTATCTTATTTGGTTAAGTGCCTGCTCAGATACCTAATAAAAGAATATATCCAGACTGTAGGTTATTCAAATATTTATTTTGCAGGAATGTGCTTAATACTATTATCAATTCCCTTACTCATATTCCCAGTGTGTTTGAGATTAAACCATGAACATATATAAAAAATAGTATCAGGCTATTACTATTTCAGGAACTTTTTCAACTTTAGGCAATAATTATGTGACAGATTTTCTGGATTCCCAATTTGCAGGAGGAATGTCTTTTCAACTGCATAGAGTTACTCACATTTCATGTTATCATCTTCCTTTACTTCAGCCTATAGTCCTCTCTTAATCTAAATTCTTAAAGCATGGTTATTTGTAACATTCATTTGTGTCACATCTGATTTTTATTTAAATTCCCTAAACAGGTTTCCACATTTCAAATTATAAGAAGTTAATTGATATAAGATAATGTATATTTAGAAAAAAATAACCTTCACTGGGTCTAGCAATTAATATTTGTTGAAAGAAGAAATAAAAAACACCAAAGTTATTCAGCCAACATAAAACCTCTTTAGAACTTGTATTGCTGTTTTACACTTTAGTAGAAAAGAATAGGTACATGCATTAATTTATTAAAGATAGTTTTAACCAGAGAAATTATAGATTAAAACCCAAAAAATATTTCTTTGGCACTTCTACCTCTTACAAAGCAAACAAAAAATGGTACATGGTAAAAATAATAGTTATTAGAAGAAAAGAAGACAGCATAGAGTTGTAGCACTGGCAATTTTTGCTCAGTGTTCCATAAAGCACAAATATAGATTCTTTTAATAAAAAAGTAAAAGTGGAAAACCACAAATGTCAAAAAAATTATTTATGTCAAGTTTGAAATTTGATAGCTAGATGACTTCCTGCATATTATTAAATTAAGTCACTAGTTCATTTTCGAAAATCCATTTTCTAGGCGGTTCAACAGATGTTTACTAGTCAGTTTTAAATGGAAATGCATATTAAAATAGTTCAAATGATTAACATGCAACACAATTTGTCCGAAGATGGAAAAGATTCAATGGAGTGGCAATCTCAGTGTATTTCTTTGAAAATAGAATTTTAAAAGTGTAAAAGGCATTCAAGGAGGTTAGGAGGGAGGTGTAACATTCTGCTAGACTCTTCCTTCCTTCCTTCCCTCTGCTCTTCCTTTCTTTCTTCCTTTCCTTCTTTCTTTCTTTCTTCCTTTCCTTCTTTCTTTCTTTCTTTCCTTCCTTCCTTCCTTCCTTCCTTCCTTCCTTCCTTCCTTCCTTCCTTCCTTCTTTCTTTCTTTCTTTCTTTCTTTCTTTCTTTCTTTCTTTCTTTCTTTCTTTCTTTCTTTCTTTCTTTCTTTCTTTCTTTTTCTTTCTTTCTTTCTTTCTTTTTCTTTCTTTCTTTCTTTCTTTGTCTTTTTAGGGCTGTACCTGTAGCATATGGAGGTTCCCAGGCTAGGGGTCTAATCAGAGCTTAGCTGACGGCCTACACCAGAGCGCCAGAGCCACAGCAATGCCAGATCTGAGCAGCATCTGTGACCTATGCCACAGCTCAGGGCAACGCTGGATCCTTAACCCACTGAGCAAGGCCACGGATCCAACCCGCATCCCCATGGCTCCTAGTCGGATTTTTTTTCTGCTGTGCCATGACAGGAACTCCCAGACACCTTTCTAAGTGTGGTTTCATGTATTCCTTCATTTATTCTATTAGATAACACCATGAGGTATTATGGTTGGAGCTAAGGAGAAAGAGGTCTCCAGAAAGATATTTAAATCACGCACCTATAGTGTGTGAGGGTAAAATAAGCTCTTCAAGGTTCTGTTTCCTGCTAACACTTCCATGCTTTTGTTTACTGTTACTATTTTCTCTGCTTGCAGTATACTCGACCTGCTGGTTCTTTGTCTGTAAACTCTTTTTCATTCTTCAAAACTCACTGATTTCACCTCCTGTCCAGTTCTCCTTCAGGAGGGCTTGCAGACAGGGTACTTACTGCACCACACTGAGTTATCTATTGAAATTACTTGTGGCAGCTTCCACTTGGCTGTTAAACTGCCGAGGGCAGGAACCTTGGCTTACTCCTTTAGTCTTAGTGGCCGTTCCCTGCAAAATGGAACTTGTGTGCTATATTTTATAGAAAGATGCAATTTCAGGGCAGAAAGAGTGTGTGGAAGGGAAAGTGGGACAGGTAGGGGGGGAAGAAAATAAGGCCATTTTCCTGAACTGGTCACTGGTTCACAGGACAATGCAGCTGGTTGCTCATTCACATGGGCTGTCTTCCAGAGCCACTGTGTGGAAACACTACACCATAGAAGAGTCACATAGGAGGAAGTAACATTGAGAGTTTGCTTCCTCCTTCCTGTCTCTTGTTTTTCACTGGTTAAAATTAGACCTTCTGGATGTTACCACTCTCTGCACTTCTGGATTGTTAAGCACAGCACTTCACCTGATCCTCAAAGTACAGTGAACAGCCATCATTTAACATTTTGATTTTTTTGCTCATTATGGATTTTGCATTAACTTGATTTTTTTTAAAAAAATATTGCATTGAAGTGTGCTTTTTCTTAATTACTGTGTCTATCTCAACCACTTAAAATTTTATACCTTTAGTGAGTACCTAGCTTGCCTTACCCTATTCCCAAACCTTCTATATAAGCACATATTCCCACAGGTCTAGGTTGTTGAACATGGTAGTAGTTTAAAGTGGACAATTATGTTTTTTTTTTTTTTCTTTTTAGGACCACACCTGTAGCATGTGGAAGTTGTCAGGCTAGGGGTCATTGAATTGGAGCTGCAGCTGCTGGCCAAGTTCACAGCCATGGCAATACCAGATCTGAGCTGCATCTCTGACCTGCAACAGCTTGCAGCAATGCTGGATCCTGAACCTACTGAGCTAGGCCAGGATCGAACCCACATCTTTATGGATGATAGTCAGGTTCTTAATCCACTGAGCCACAAGGGGAACTCCTAAAGTGGACAATTTGCATATCATCCAGATGCAGAAACTCAAAGATCACAAACCTCCAGATAAAGCCAGAATCTTCCTGTCACTCTCACCACATAATCAATCAATTCATTAATTCAACAAATATGTATTAAGGTTTTTAGTGCCAGGAAAGATGATTAGCAGACAGCTATGAAAATGACAGACTGAAACTATCATGTCAAAAAATGTAATTTTTTTTTGGAGTTCCCGTCATGGCGCAGTGGTTAATGAATCTGACTAGGAACCATGAGGTTGCGGGTTCGATCCCTGGCCTTGCTCAGTGGGTTAAGGATCCGGCGTTGCCGTGAGCTGTGGTGTAGGTTGCAGATGCGGCTCGGATCCCGCTCTGGCGTAGGCTGGCAGCTACAGCTCTGATTCGACCCCTAGCCTGGGAACCTCTATATACCGCAGGAGGGGCCCAAAGAAATAGCAAAAAGACAAAAAAAAAAAAAAGTAATTTTTATTGTGATACCCTTTAATTATTTTTTTGGAAATTTGCATTGGTGCATAAGTAGTCTGTATGTCTTATGTAATTGCAGTATATGACATACCCAGAATTTTTAAAGGGGAATCAATGCCTCATGCTTAACTGTTTGCTTTCATATCAAAATTACTGTTTTATGGAAAAATATTGAAAGCAAAGTCTATAAGCATGCTCTACTGCAAAAGCATACTCAAATATCTTTCAATTAAAAAATTTGGGAGGGGCATCGACAGGAACCTGATATCCAAGTGTATAAACTATTGTAGGATCTTATGTGCTCATATTCTAAATTTTCCTTTATGCTTGATGTATAACTTCTATTAAAATTTACATTTTTTTGGTTTGGATATTTGTTTTATTCTTCACTTTTTTATTGCATGTTACATGGCAGAAAACAGGAAAAATACATTTATATACTGTTTATTATATTTCAAGGAGGAATGATGATCCAATAGTATGAGTTCAAAGAAGGGTAATGGTAATGAATTACTCTATTGCTAATCTTCCCAGGTTGAAATACAATGTCCAAACTCACTAATATACTACTTATGCACTAATGTGCTGATATAACTCACCAAGTATACCACTGTCATTCTAAGGAAAAAAAAATGATTTGAAGCAGAAATTGATTCATTACTGTAACACATAATTACTTAAACTGAAGTCCAATTGTTTCGGAGTTGGTATTGAGGACATGCTATACTAGATAATGAGCAGATGCAGACTTGAATAAGTGACTAGGAACATATGGTAAGAAGAAATTCAGAAAGATGAGCTGGATATCATTGGGAATTTTAAATGAGTTGAGAAAAAAACTGAAAAAAAAAAAAATCCCTGAATTTTTACAATGAAGAAGGTATCAAGAGGGTATTGTGATGAGACAAATAGGAATACCTGAAACAGCAAGCTGCTTCCCCTTCTGCTAATCAGAGCCTTGGGTTCCTATGTTTTTAAAAAGCGGTAAATAAACCTGCAAGACTGGGTAGTTGATGTAGCAGTACAAGAGTGGCAAGTTTTTTCTACTTGTTTTATTTTCAGAGCAATAAAGAAAAGTGAGGCATTAGAAGAAAAGGTAGCAAATGGATCGATCTCAAACTGGCCTACCACTTTGGCCTTAGGAAGGAGAAATATAGTAAGGCATTAAAATAAAAGATTGAGTGTAAATCCTCACAACAGGACAAACGTAATTGGAAAATAGATAATGACTATGCAAAAAGGTAGCAGTAATTGTGTTTGCTCTGTTACAGACACCATGATTTAGGGAAAGCTATGATAAAAGATATGCATGAGATGTTGCTTGCTAACCTGTATCTCCTGAGTATGTTGCATGTTTCCTAATTTTCTTTTGATGAGTCACTTTGTATTATAAACTATTATTTATTCTGACAATGCATGACAATTACCTGTCTATTTTCTCCTTTTATTAAGACTCTTTGAACCTTGTTGATAATCAACCCTGATTAATCAGAATAAATTAGTGAAATTAAATCTGCTCACATATATCACCCCCTGTTTTCATATTCATATTTACAGGAATCAGGGCACAAAATAAGCCTTTAAGTAATCTTCCATTTGATTGCCCTTTTAAAAATAGGACTCTGGTCAAATTAGTGGATAGGTGAAGCCTCATTAATTTTTCTATACAAATATATCCAGTTTTATGGGCTATTTCAGATATTTATTAAAGACTGTACCATTAAGTAAAAACTCTGTATTTATTGAGGATTTTTCAATATGTTTATATCTAGTATATTGTAAAACAAGGACATGTAAATAATCATAATGCAGTAAGAACAATGAATAGAAGTCTATATTAATTCATTAGCAGGATATTTGTATTAGTTGCAAACATTGTTAAGGTGGATACTCAGAATATGTATCACTGTGACTGAAAATTTCATAATTGTCATAATTTTTAATGATTTAAACTGTTCAGGAAATAACACTTATCATGATTATTTCTGTAGTTTCCTTCATCTAAAAAACAATTTAGGTAAGATATTTTTACTTTAATTGCTATGAGTTATTTCAAATTTCCCCCTATCTTCCATCATTATAGCACTTGGAGTTTAAGTTGCCACCTCCTGTTAGAGATAGGTCAATGCTTCCTCAAAACGTGACACAATGACTTTTGGTTCAAAATGTTTATGTCTTGATCATATAGAAAAGAAAGCAGGCTCTGTGTATGTATGTATGTGTCCAATATCCTTTTCTCTGTTATCTTTTCCTTTCTTCATTTAAACATATTTATGTTGCCTCCATTCAATTAAAATAACATAGAATGAAATAAAATAAGATACTTCTTTCCTGAACCCTGTTCTGTGACTTCTACTCTCTCTATCTTCACTGAAAGTTGTTAATATGAGTTTTTTGTTTTTAAGTTTGAGGGGAGCTTGAAATGTAGAAATAGTTTCTTATAATTATATTGGTTTTTAAGTAATATTTCATTCATTAAGTTTGGAAGCTTAAAAACCACATTATTTTTAAAATTTCAAGTTTAATTTCAAAAACTTATCTTTAATTCAATAAAGATTTTATGCAAAAAAATTAAAAAAAAAAACAGCAAAACACTTGAAAGCTAGCCTATGCTACCACTGCTGATGAGTTTCGTCCCTGATGTATGCAGTGCAGTGTATCCCACTCACAAGATCAGTGAGAGCTTGTCAGTGAAATGCATCCATGCTCCTCAGCATCCGTGTACTAATGCTAAGGAGTCTGAAAAATTCTTTAAGACAGAATAAATATTTTACAGTTATTTCCATTTAAATCCCAGATATCTTACCATGGCTTCAAAAGACTCCTTTTTAAAATGTGAATTTTGAAAATCATGAACACCAAGCCAAAAACCATTTATAAAAAAGTAAATTAATAGTCATCCCAGGCAAGTAATCTAGAAGCAGCTTTGTGGTTATTCAGGAGTAATAAGGTGACAAACACTATCTTGGACACTTGGAATCTTACTGTACTTTTCAAACTAAAAAACTGGAAAATTTTATATAATATATCATAAAAACTAGCACTGGAGATGTAAGTGATGATCACAGTATTCTGCTTGGATAGGACCTATAAGCAAAAGCTTAATTCATGTGGCTCAGCGAAACAATAGATAATGGCATTGGGCGTGACCAGGAAAGCTAAGGATTACTCCCTTTGAAAAGCAGGATATTGACCTAATTATTACAGGCCAAAAATAATAAAACAAATGAAACTCCCCACAACCCCCAAAACAAATAAGAAACCCAAAACTAAAAGAGGCATATCATGTCATCAGTTTCAAGTACATGTGTTTCCCTAGGCTCAGGTAGAGCAGAGGATCATTTTTGAAACAGAGACTTGTAAAGATTGCTGCAAAACCCATTCTTATTTTGTTGAAGATTGGGGTGTGTTTTTGGGGGGCATAGGCTATAGAAGCAGAAATTTTCCTCTTCTTGTAGTGATATTTACATGGTTCTCACAGCTCATTCAAATAAGAAGGAAAAGGCCCATTCTTTCTCTCATATACAGTATCCTTGGCTGTCTCTGCAAATGATCTGTCTAGTCTGGAGGGTTTGTGTTCTCACTGCTGGATGAGCTACTGTGTCAGGGTTGAAGGGGTACTCTAATTAGCCAGCCTGGGACCAGAGAGACTACCACTTAATTAATGCCTGTACCATAGAGGTGGAGAAAATATAGTTCCCCAAAGGAAGGGATAAAGGGAAACTAAAAAAGTAAAAGTTGCATTCTCCAAGGATGACCAAAATCTCTGAAAGCAACTAAAAACAAATGATTGAGTTACTGTGAGAATAGACTTTTTTTTTTTATGCAGACAGCCCGATTTTTTTTTCAAATATTATTCCTTACCAAACATTGCTCTTGAACTATTGTACGGTTTTTCATCCAGAAAAGAGGATATTGCCATCTGCCTTATGTTCTTCACCCAAGGGGATTAGAGGCTGCATCACTGATGGGGTAAAAACAGCTCAGAGCAAGAGGTTTGAAAAGCAGTCCTGGTTGATTAGTAACCCATGGAGGGGAAACCTGAGTAAATCATCTCCAGTTAATATCTTCTGTAGTATCTGCAGTCTAGCCAAAGTTGTGTTTGATGCCAGAAACTTATGGAGAGATTCTATGAATCGATACAGGAAGTAGTGTTAAAGTTTTGAGAAGGACAGAGATATATAAATTAGCCATTTACAAGGAATAGTATGAGTGGTATATTTAAATTTCAATTCTGAGCTTCCATGAAAGATTTGCAAAAGTGTTTCTCTACATAGGTCACTCTTCTTACAAACATACTTGTCAATATCTGTTCCTATCTTAACTTTCTTAAACTGGACTTCAGTTTTCAACAATCTACTAAAGCTATGTTGTGGTTTCCTTCTTGTTCTTCTTGTTCATTTCCTCCTTTGTCTTTGTCTTGACCCCTTTGTGATCTCTTTAGACTATTTTTCTTTTTTTTTTTTTTTGTCTTTTTGCTATTTCTTGGGCTGCTCCCACGGCATATGGAGGTTCCTAGGCTAGGGGTCCAATCGGAGCTGCAGCCTCCGGCCTACACCAGAGCCACAGCAACGCGGGATCCGAGCCGCGTCTGCAACCTACACCACAGCTCACGGCAACGCTGGATGGTTAACCCACTGAGCAAGGGCAGGGATCGAACCCGCAACCTCATGGTTCCTAGTCGGATTCGTTAACCACTGCGCCACGACGGGAACTCCCGAGACTATTGCTTCTTATGGAAACTTTTCCTCCTTTATCTTTAGTATCACTATTTTTTTTTTCTTTATTTCTACAACTTTGTTTAAACCAATTCCTTTTTTTTTTTTTTTTTTTTTTGGTGGCTCCTTGTTGTAATAGGGGTATATACATACAGATAAAGTTGTTAAAAAAGACCTAATTTTTTTTTTTTTTTAAATCCTTTTAGGGCCAAACCTGAAGCATATGGAAGTTCCCAGTCTAGGGATCGAATCAGAGCTGTAGCCGCTGGATTACGGCACAGCCATATAGCAATTCAGGATCCGAGCCGTGTCTGCAACCTACACCACAGTTCACTGCAATGCCAGATCCTTGACCCACTGAGTGAGGCCAGGGATTGAACCTGCATCCTCATGGATACTAGTCAGATTCATTACCGCTGAGTCATGATGGGAACTCCAAAGACCCAACTTTTAGACCTGTTTTCTTCTTCCTTTCTGTCCATTTCTGAGACAGCTGCTTCCTCCCTCCCTCCTTCCTCTCCTTCCTCCTCCTTTCCTTCCTTCCTTCCTCCCTCTCTTTCTCTTCCATTCTCTCCCTCTCTCTCCTTCACTGCTTCCTCCCTTCTTCCATCCCTTCCTCTCTTTCTTTCTTTTCCGCTCTTAACTTCTTCTGGCCCAACCTCTCTGTGATTTTAGTGTTTTTATTTCCTTTTTCTTTTTCTTTCTTTCTTTTTTTTAATGAGAGAGTGATCTTTCTTTAAACTAATGCCCTTGAACTAACTTTGGCTTCCACATGTTTAAGTAACTTATTGGCCAATTCAATTTAAATGTTTTAGTATTACGTCATTATAAACATGCTTAAAACTAACATATTTAAATCATCTTCTTTTTTCATTTTCACTTGCCCCAATTAGATTCTCAGCTCTTAAGAAGTCTTCTATTCCAATATACAGTATTTTGCAAATAAGCAAGCTAGGAATCAGACAAACCCATTAGGCTAATCCATTGAAATGTCTCATAAAAGTCAGCGCCATCATCTTCCTCCGATGCTTATCACCTCACCACAGTCCCAACTGCTAGTTTCCTGTTCTTCCTGCATTTAGTTTCTCCTTTTCTTCCACTCACCTTACATACATTTTAGGACTCCTCTGCAAGGGGGTTAATCTCTATAACACCTAAATGTGAAAACTGACCTTTTGAAAATACTGAATTAATCATATTTCTAATTTGATTATATTTTCCAATTGTTATTTCCAATTGTTATATATTCCAATAATTTCTGAATGGATGAAAATTATAAGTCTAAGGCTCCCAAGTGGATGACAAACAACTTAAATCCATGATTTATACGAATGTGAATGTCCCTAATGTCATAATAATTGTAGACACTATAATCACTAATGCTTATTAAAGCTTCCCTATCAGCCATACTGTACATAACTTTTCTTATTTAATCATAAGAAAAACCTAATTAATAGTTTTCCAGCTTCCTCAGTTTGAAGGAACAGAGGTTCAAATAAGTTAAATAAGTTGTCCTCAACAGCAAAAAAACCAATCAATCAATGGAAAAATGGGCAAAAGACCTGAATAGACATTTCTCCAAGGAAGATATACAGATGGCCAACAAACACATGAAAAAATGCTCAACATCGCTGATTATAAGAGAAATGCAAATCAAAACTACCATGAGATACCACCTCACACCAGTCAGAATGGCCATCATTAATAAATCCACAAATAACAAGTGCTGGAGGGGCTGTGGAGAAAAGGGAACCCTCCTGCACTGCTGGTGGGAATGTCAACTGGTACAGCCACTATGGAGAACAGTTTGGAGATACCTTAGAAATCTATACATAGAACTTCCATATGACCCTGCAATCCCACTCTTGGGCATCTATCCGGACAAAGCTCTACTTAAAAGAGACACATGCACCCGCATGTTCATTGCAGCACTATTCACAATAGCCAGGACATGGAAACAACCCAAATGTCCATCAACAGATGATTGGATTCAGAAGAGGTGGTATATATACACAATGGAATACTACTCAGCCATAAAAAAGGATGACATCATGCCATTTGCAGCAACATGGATGGAACTAGAGAATCTCATACTGAGTGAAATGAGCCAGAAAGACAAAGACAAATACCATATGATATCACTTATAACTGGAATCTAATATCCAGCACAAATGAACATCTCCTCAGAAGAGAAAATCATGGACTTGGAGAAGAGACTTGTGGTTGCCTGATGGGAGGGGGAGGGAGTGGGAGGGATCAGGAGCTTGGGCTTATCAGACACAACCTAGAATAGATTTACAAGGAGATCCCGCTGAATAGCATTGAGAACTATGTCTAGATACTCATGTTGCAACAGAAGAAATGGTGGGGGAAAAAACTGTAATTGTAATGTATACATGTAAGGATAACCTGACCCCCTTGCTGTACAGTGGGAAAATAAAAAAAAAAAATAAATAAATAAATAAATAAGTTGTCAAGGACACATAATAAGTGCCGGAACCAAAAACAATACACAGGTACATTCACTTCTTAATCTTACCTACTTCATTATGCAGCTTCTCAGTCAATATTTGTGATGAATTACATGTGCCCTTCTGAGTTCTCCCTAGGGCTTGAAAGAACAGGGAGTCAAAGCAAGCCTGGGCACACCCTTCCCCATGTACTCTGAGGTGGCTAACTCCAGTGCTATGGCAGTGCCACCCTGCCTCTGGTGGTGTGCCCCAGGGAATACTTGAAGTCCTTTTCCAAGTCTGTTTGTCTGATTGGCCAATTAGACCTTTCTAGGTTTTCTTCTGGGAAGAAAGCTGAAGACATTACTATTTTGCAGGGCTCTGAGTCTAGTGTGAGAAATACATGCATCCAGAATTAGGTAGATAACATTTTGGATAAATGGATGAAATGAGTACCTATTTATATACTTATATGTCTATGTCATACTTGTTACAGTCAAATCGAAAACGTAACCTGCATTTGTGAAATTTTTACTATAGGTTTTTATAGTATTTTTACTATAGGTTTTTATAGGTTTTTACTATCTAGTATTCTGCTGAAAAGAATAAAGCCTTCCATAGGCTTTTGTTTTAAAATGTGCAAATAGATTAGGATGTTGAGAGGAAATTTAAAATGCTATAAATTACTTGGGGAATACAGAGCTTTATATGGAATTTTAAGAATACTACAAAGCTCCAGGGATGCAACTTGCAACTCTGTTACTGGTTCAGGGACATTATAGACAATGAATGAGGCCAAGTTATTGACAAAAATTGAGATTTTCTAGACATGAGAAAAATCATTTAAGATAATGATGATTAAATAGAAGAAAAATGGTGTTAGCCTTAGCAAAATAATTTATTGAGATTTTTGGCAAATTGAATGTCAGCGGGAAATTTATTTTGCATTCAAAAGACATTTTCCCCTATCTTAAGCACAATAAGTATATATTTTTCTTTTTTATTATCACATAACTACTGATACCTAATATTAAAAAGATCACAACTATTATATCAACACTTTCACATTTCTATTTCTAGTTCAATGAGTAACGAAAGTAAATAACACTGTGCTCAGTTAAATGTTAAAATTCAAAAGAAGTATAAAACATGCAAAATACTAGCACATCCAATATTTATGAGCAAAAGTGTTTGGCTGGTCTACATGACATTAGCATTTTTCAGTGATCACAGAATCTCAAGCCAAAAGAAACAAACAAAAACCGTTTAATGCAAATCAAAGGATTTCAATCAAATCTAATAAACAGTATTGGCAGGCAGGGTGTGGGAGTTGTGAAGGATACTGGAGGGCAGGGTAGGTTAAGAAATGCAACTGTTTTGAAATAGTATGGCTTAGTATCAGTTTATTTCAACCCTAACTCTCAAGTTAATGTTCTAGCTTTCATTGCTTGAGTTTACATTGTAGAGTAAGCCAGAGCTTGTTTTCAGATACCGATGTCAGGAAAAGCTGTACTAAAGAGACATAGTGAAAATGTACATGAGAATGGATTTGTAAATGCATAAAATATTTTGGTATATGTTATGTTCAATTTCAACACAAGTGTTCAAGGGTCCTCTGTAGCATAAAGATGACATAATTTACTAACTTATTGCATATCAGGAACATGCAGAATGCTTTAAGTTTTTCTTTCTGCAAGTCCAGATGACTGCGGTGAAAGGGGGATATATCCAGCCAGTTAGGGCACCAGTGTAAAGAGATGTTGGTTGAATCCAACACAATTAACTCCCTCTCCTTAGCAAGAGCTGCAGTTGTTCTTCATCCCAGGATTGTATAATGGCAACAAATGGATTTTATTACATAAAATTGGAGTGTTACTGTAATCAAAAATATATGAAACATATTATATAGTCACAAAAATTAAGATATATATGGCAATGTCTGGTTATTAGTATTAGTATAACTATTTAATGATGAAATAACTTCCTAATATGCTCTAGGACCTTTCTAAATAGTACTTTTTATGGATAGAGAAACTGAAATTCAAGGGCAAAAAGAACTTTGCCAAAGATCAAACCACTGTTTTTTTCTTTTTTTTTAATTCATTAATGACATAGTTCTGTAGCTTTATTTTCTTGTAGCTTCCTTATCTGATTTTAGAATCAAGACTATATTAGCCTCAAAAAATGAGTTAGGCAAGCTTTTGCCCTTTTTCTGGAAAATTTATATATTTGGGAATTAATAGTTTCTTGAAAGTTAGAACTACACCTGCAACACTATCTGGGTCTAGGCCTGGAGATTTTTGTTACAATGAGAGGGGCATCATTAACTATCATTTCAATTTTTCTTAAAACTTGTTTTATTGAAGTTTTCAATTTATTTTTGTATCAGTTTTGAGCACATTTTGATCCTAGGCTTATTTCAGGTTTAAGACAATGTTCAATTTATTATACTGATTTGGATACAAAATCATTCCTGCTCACTTGGTGAATCTAGTAGTGTTTCTGGCCAGCTCTGTCACCTCATATGATTTTGGTCCTTTTGTTTCTTTAATCTATGTTGTTCTTGCTATATCTTATGTAATCTATTCTGGCTTGATCCAAGTGAAATGTTCATTGTAATGAAATTATTTTCTCTATTTACCAATGCTTAGAATTCATTTTCTAAGATATTAGGCTTTTGACTTTAGCAGTACAGGCCATGGAGTTATTTAAATCACAGCAAACAAACAAATAAAAAAGCAATTATATATATATTCTATGTCCCTGAAAGTTTTCTTCTGGACTGCTATGTCTGCGATTTTGGGTTTGATAGATAGAAGGAAGACTGCTTATTACATTCTTTTTCTCTCTGTTTCTTTTTTCTTTCTCTTCTCCTCATCATAATACTTCCTCTCTTGTATTGTTCTCCTTTTATTATGTAGGGAACTATAGTTCCAGTTGCCTAGGTACCCTCATGTTTCTCTTCTTGAAAGTTCTGCCATGGATCATCAAGGGATTTTTCTCAACAAAAGTGTCTGCCATTATCTTTTCACTTAAGTAGGATTTTTTCCTTTCTACCATGCTGTGAAGGAGGTATGTCGACCAAGTTGCCAAACTTCTCTTGTTTTCAAGCCTTGCCGTTTTGAGAACAAGAGTCCCTAATGGCTTTAGCAAGTATCTGGGTAGTGTCAGTGAAAAAGACTGGTTAGACATGCAAGAGCTAGAAGTTAATCAACCTAAAATAATTTTGATATATACAGTAAATGGCTCAACCTCTTATGTATCCTTAGTCCTATTAAAGGGTTAAGAAAAGAGTTATGACTCAATGCTTTACACATGTATAAAAGGAGGAAGGTAGTTGGAAGGATTAGTGACAGTAAAAGAGTGTAGGAACAGATTGTGGTTGCCAAGGGGGAGGGGGAGGGGGAGGAAGTGGGATGGACTGGGAACTTGGGGTAGGTAGAGGCAAACTATTGCTTTTGGAGTGGATAAGCAATGAGGCCCTGCTGTATAGCACAGGGAACTATATGTAGTCACTTGTGATGGAACATGATGGAGGATAATGTAAGAAAAAGAATGTATATATATGTATGACTGGGTCACTTTGCTGTACAGTAGAAAATTGATAGAACACTGTAAACCAACTATAATGAAAAAAATAAAAATCATTAAAAAAAGAGTGTAGGAAATCTGTTCAGTATCCTGACTTCATTCATGTATTCTTTTCTAGATCTTCCATGGTTTATATTCATTTTGAGGGTTTTATAAGTTATTGGAAAAATTATCATTGAGTATATATTAGAGCTTTTGGCTTGCTCATGAGGAAGGGAACAGGGATTGGGGCTGGTGATAAAGTCATCTTCCTTGAACACATGGCTGCATGGAAGAATGTGTTAATTCAGTGGAATTGGAACACTGAAGTGAGGAGGGTGTTGTTGGCAAATAGAGTTGGTGATGAATTACCAACATGTAGTGAAAATTGTTTCTCTCCAACACATGGTCTAAGAGATAATTCAAAGGGCATATCCAACTAAAAGTCTAACTTTATTACTTAATAATAATCATCCTTTTTTTGTTTGATTGAATTCAAGAAATGGATACTTTAGTATGAGTTGAAAATGATTGCAGTCTCCATACTCTTAATCTGTCCTCCAAATTACAGCCCCTAAATCTGACCAAAGGACAAAGAAGGTTAAAACAGAGAAATGGTTGCTTTAGTTTTGCAAGTAACATTCTGAGTCCAAGGAATTATGACAAATCCTCTCAGTTGTGTTTTAGAAAGAACTGTTGATAAATTAATTTTGACTGCTCTGAGCTTAAGTTGTGCCTCTCAACCCCCATTTCTTCAAGACTTCCAGGAAGTTGAAAAAAGATAAATAAAACAAAATATAATGAAGATAATTGGCAAAGCTAGAGAGACAACACCTCAAATGGAATTCAGATGAAGTCACACATAAATGTATTAGGTTCAAATCCTTTCATAAGTAACTTATTCTTTAAAAAATTGAATTAAATCAATGCAAGTTCTGGGCACAGCCAGCCGTTCCAATCCAATATTGAAGGTAGAGTGGGGAATGCTACTTCTCATGGAATTACTTCTGTAAGGTAAATGATTGATGGAAATCATCTAATAAAGACTACACATATTCTTTCTCTAGGTTTTACAGCTTTATGACATACTCATTTGCATTTTCTAACTTCCAGGATTTTCTTAAAACTTGATCCAGTAACCTCATTGATAGAAAATTTTAAAGCTAAATAAGACATAAAATTTTTTTGAAAGAATTTCTCAGTCTCAGCATTGAGTGATTGGATCATATCTGCATTATTGTAAATAAAATTTGGACCTTTTCCTTAGGATAGACTATTTTTAATATACTTTATGCACGCCAAATTAGAAAGGCATTTTATTCTGAATATTCTCAAAGAATTCAATGCTAACCTTTCTCAACAAATTTAAAGATTGAATCTTGATATATTATCTTTCAAAATGACTGTGTACACATAATCCATTGACTACTGGTATACTATGAATAAATAAATACAGAAATTTTTTATAATTCAAAAAAATATAGAACTATGTTATTAGGAATGTAAGAGCAGTTTAAAAGTTTTTTTTTTTACAAGTTTATTAATATATAGTCAGGAACTATTTATTGATTATTAGTGTGATATTGACATGAGTTATAACATTTCGGTTAACTCTGTACTTAGTCTGTATCTTCTTAAAATAAATTTGGATTTCTTAGTTTGTTTGCCAAAGGGCAAAGAACTTTTCTATCACATTGAAATGAAAGGTTTGTTTAAATAGATTCAAGAAGCAAATGCATTGGGTTTTTTTTGGCTTTTTAGGGCCGCACTCACCCTACGTCACAGCCACAGCAGCGCAGGATCTAAGCCACATCTGTGACGTACACCACAGCTCACAGCAACGCCAGATCCTTAACCCACTGAGCAAGGACAGAAATTGAACCTGTAATCTCACAGTTCCTAGTCGGATTCCTTTCCTCAGTGTCATGATGGGAATTCCAAATGCATTGTTAAAAGCACTTAAATATCTGCAAATTTCCCTCTTTGGGCTGTAGCTGTGGCCTTATTTTATTTTACTAAGTATCATTAAGTGATTTTTTTTTTTTTTTTTTTTTTTTTTGCTTTTTTTTAGGGCCAAATCTGTGGCATATGGAAGTTCCCAGGCTAAAGGTCAAATTGGAGATATAGCTACAGCCACAGCAATGCAGGATCCAAGCTGCATCTGCAACCTACACCACAGCTCACAGCAATGCCAGATCCTTAACCCACTGAGCGAGGCCAGGGATCGAACCTGCGTCCTCGTGGATCCTAGTAGGGTTCTTTAACAGCTGAGCCATGAAGGGAACTCCCTCATTAAGTGAATTTTATTGGCAGGTGTGGTAGTTTGAATAATGACTTCGCTATAATGTCAACATCCTAAGTCCTGAAACCTGTGACTACATTTTGCTGCATGGCAAAGGAGAGTTGAGGCAGCAGATGGAATTAAGGTGGCTCATCAGTTAACCTGGATGGGGAGAGCCGCCTGGATTTTCCAGGTGGGCCCAATGTAATCACAAGCATCCTTATGAGTAAAAGAGGGAGCAGGAAGTCAAGGGCAGCTTCTAGAGGCTATAAAAGACAAGACAATCAGCTCTCCTCTAGAGCCTCCAGAAGGGAATGCGGCCCTGTTGAAGCCCTGATTTTTGGCTCTGGGATTCTCATTTTAAACTTCTGGCCTCCAAAACTGTAAGATGATAAATTTGCATTGTTTTAAATCGCTAAGTTTTTGGCAATTTGTTATAGCAGTAATAGGAAGCTAGTATTGCAGGCATTACTCTGAGTAGCCTTAAAATTTTCTCCTGCTAATTTTAAGTATGTTCAAATAAAATATATTTTAACTTTTGATTTTTAACTTGTCCTAATAAGGTTTTATTTTGGAAATAATATAACTTTCTCTTTCATATTTCCCAGCAGTCAGGGGGCAGAGGGGACTGGTGCTAACGGTGATGGTTGTAGTCTGAAGTGAATATTTCTTTCAGATTTGGTTTAAGCAGGCTTGCAATACCTGCATTTTTTTCCTTTTTTCCATCAAGTACACTGGGCCTGGGGATATCCGAAAATAAACCTTGGCCCCAGCATTTCCTACCTGTAGTTCAGAATCCCTTTATCCACTCTGGTAACTTTGCCTTCTGTCTTGCTGACTTTTCCTAGCATTCTGTTTATGTGCTGAGCTCCTCTGATGAAAACCTCAGTGGTTCTTTGTGTTTTACTCCTGGGCACTGACTCTCATACTACCTTTAGTTCTGTAATCTGCTTCTTCAGGGTCAGTTTAATTCAAACTCAGGATCCAGGGCTATTGCTTTTCTGTAACGGAAATTTAGATAGATTCAATATTTGTCCCTCTGGGAGAAAAAAAATGCTGATAAATGCCAAGGCATGCCTAAGACTTACCTAGATACTGTTTAGGATATTTCTCTTGCTGAGACTACAACAGGCTTCTAAATTTTTAACACAGATTTGTCGGCTGTCTGAATGTTTGGCATCCAAGGCATAGGATTTCTTTCTAATAAACAAAACATAATATCACTTCTTCAGGCAATGTCAGGAAGTCTAATCAAGAGTTGACTGTGAGCCAACACTTTCCATCATCTCTGAGATATAATAACAGAGGCTAAGAATATATTAACTCTTCGTTCCTCCAGCTTTCTAATTTCAGTCTCTGTATCAAGTTATGTCAGCCAGAATAACAAACCTGAGTGATATTAGCTTAGTTCTTTTCAGAAATACCTTATGGATATATAATTTAATGCTGTGCTCTAAGCTTTTATAGAGGGTTGATATAAGAAATGACCATTTGAACAACATTCTGTTATTGCTTGGAAAATCGTAGAAGACATTGTCCAATATGTAACCCAGAATACCTTAAATGAGCCTCCACATGATAAGGACCTCCAATTTTGTGTTGAGGGAAAAATCCCTTACTAGACAAACTTTTATGTTTCTTTTAATAAACAAGTAAAAGTCAAGACAAATTGCATTTACAGTGATAGTATGGAAACAAACAAATAAAACTTCATAAAATCATTCAAAATAAATTCCTTCTGTTATAGCTTAACAAAACATGTCCCAGAACCATTTCTTAAAGTCATAAACATCGATTTTGAACACAACCCCTTTTCCTAACCCATCCTTCAGGGAAATGGGACTTTGACAAAAACAAAATGGCATGTGAGGCCTCTCAGAATGAGGTTCCTTAATCCCCTGCACATAAACTGGATAGGAAGCAGTGGAGTCTCTTTGTTGAATGGTGAAGACCCTGGTTTAATTAAATGCCACATCACCCCCACTTACTAGTTGAGGCATTGTGCTATTTACTTAACCTCTCGGTTTCAAAATTTCCCATCTATCAGGTGGAAATACTTAATACCTGCCTCCTAAGATTGTGATGAAGATTAAATGAGGTAATTCAGTTGAAGTACTTAGCACAGTGCCTGGTATAAAAGGTACAAGACACAGTAGCTCTGGATATTTTGTATATATCGATGTGTAGGTGATGATAATGTTGATGATGATTATGACAATGATGATAATGTCAGTGAAGGTAGACTGAGATGAGGACAACTCTCTCTTCCTTCACAATATTGTTTTGCCCCCATCTTGATGCTTCATCATTACCTTTCTCCTGAGGAAACACCTGAGCCCAGGCTGAATTCTCCCAGGTAGGAGGAATAAAAGCTTCCTCAGGGATAATTCTGGTTATCTTTTCAGGGAAAAGTGTAAAAAGTACTAGAGATTTTCCTTCTCTAATTGCAAGAATACTATTTAGACTGAATGGGCTTTTTAAAAAGCCTCGTCAGCTCTGAAAAATATGGTTGAATTAATCTTGAGGAAACTAAAGGCTAAGCTCTATTTTGTGTTGGGGAGAAAAATAAAGAGGGGGGCTCTTTGAAGATCATGCATTTGCTAGCTCACATCATAAGGATGGGTGACCACCTAGGGATTTGAAATAAAAGAGCGTATATTGCATGGAGCAGTAGTTTACAAACTTTTTGGTCTTAGGATCCTTATAGTTAAAAATTACTTAATGTGGATTATAGTTATTGGTATTTATGGCACCAGAAAATTGTATTAAAAATATTTATTAACTTATTTAAAAACAGCATTACTTAATCCATTACATGGTGATACAAAAATTGTATTTATGAAAATAAGTATATTTTCCAAAGCAAAAAAACAGTTCTATTATTTACTTTTTAAAAAAATTTACTTAACATTTGATTTAATAGAAGATAACTGAATTCACATATCTAAAATCAGTCAGTTATGCTGTGTTTTGGTTGCAGTAAACAATGTAAATCCAAAGTTATAAGAATAGGTAGCTGGAAAAGGAAGTGTATTTTAACAGTTTGAAAAAATTTTGGATATTCTTTTTCACACTGCACCCTCCCCCCCGCACAAGTGGTCCTTTCTTAAAGATTAGCTGCAATGTGGAAGGTGAAACCATATCAATGAAATTTCAACTGATTGACATTAATATCATTCAACAATCTTGTATATTCTGAATACTTGATTTTGTAACATCATGCACTTGTCATTTGGAAAATGTTGGTGTACTGAATTATGCAGACTTCCAACTGTTGAAATATTTTAGTATACATTATTAAATAGTAACATTTTTTATTAAATAGTAACATTTGTTAATCTCATTAGAAAAGTCTTCCTACGTGGAGAAGGTGTCAAGCTCATAGAGCCAGATATAAAATTTCCCCCAAATTCTGTTTTTTCTTGCTTGAAATCTCAAATTTTATCCTTGCCAACAAATACTGTCTCTTGTTTCCTTGAAATGTTAGGGTCCCTTTGTTCATTTCTGGGAATATATCTGCCAAATGCCCAATTCTGAATAACCATAGTTGATCTGTTGATGATTCTTTCAAGTAAACCTAGAGCTCTATGATAAAAGCAACTATTTCAATTTGCTACTCCAAAAATGACACAAGAACTTTTTCTTGAGACAAACATCATGCATTAGTGTACAGCAAGACTGATTTATATTTAAAAAGTCATGCACTCAAGGGTTGGGATGAAATAAAATTAATATTTACTGATTAATAAAATTAATAATCTTTACTAATTCATTAAAGACTATCTTTAAAACTGACTTTTTTAACTGCAGTATGTAGCAGTAAAGAATATAGTGATGATTAATTTTATTTGATACTATTGCTTTGTTTTCTGCTTAGGCATTAGTAGTTTCACTTGCTTTTGAAGCATAAGAGCAAATATTAAAACAGTGAAATAGGCAAATAATATCTTTTTTTTTTTTTTTTTTTTTTTTTTGTCTTTTTGCTATTTCTTGGGTCGCTCCCGCGGCATATGGAGGTTCCCAGGCTAGGGGTCAAATCGGAGCTGCAGCCTCCAGCCTACACCAGAGCCACAGCAATGCGGGATCCGAGCCGAGTCTGCAACCTACACCACAGCTCACGGCAACGCCAGATCGTTAACCCACTGAGCAAGGGCAGGAACGGAACCCGCAACTTCATGGTTCCTAGTCGGATTCGTTAACCACTGCGCCACGACGGGAACTCCTTATTATTTTAAATGCTATGTTTATTCTGGAAAACTTAAGTGAGCTGATAAGCTATTATGCAGAGTTGGGACTCAGAGATTTGGGATGGAGATTCACAAGAACATGGGTGAAGACTGTCTATCTCACCTGAAGCCTCAAATTTTCTACTTCTTTGTAAATCAGGGGTCAACTCTTCTAGTTTCTCATTTTAGGCACTAAGACCATGAGAACCATATAAGTTCTGAAGGCTCTTTGTGTTAATTTAATACATTTTGGTCAGTATAACTCAGTCAGTGTAGCCACTTAAAGAGATGTGTGAGTACTTACTTACCAATTATATAACTATATAGTTCTCTGGTTATATAGAGTGCTATGGGATAAATTGTGTTCCCTCAAAATTCATACATGAATTTTTTTTTTTTTTTTTGTGGAAAGGAAAGTTTGCTTTATTTCAAAAGTTGGCAACAGTGGTGGGAATGGTTGTCCAAAGGCTGACTCCCAACCTTGACAACCAGTGGGCAAGAGCTTTCAAAGGGCAGTTTCAGGGGTGCATAGGTAGCGGGAGGGGGCCACATGCAGAAACAGCACAGTCAGCTCTCTCATCTTGAAATGGGTCATGTGGTGGTTTGACCAGCATCATCTTGATTGTTTTAAGTACAGTTATTCTTCAGTTCCAGGGTCAGTTTGCTCCCATTTCTTTGAGGTCAATTCTTAAAATTGTGGCAGCTTAAGTCCTGGCTACAGTCTGGTCATCTTGTAGTTAACTTCTTGCACCTGGTGGGGGTTTTCAGTCTCTATGAAACAGCTTAAAGCATTCAGCTAAGAATATGATCTATAGCCCTTGAGAAGGAACTAAAAGGTCCTTGACTTTGCTTACTGACTAAACTGCTATTGTTATTTATTTGGAAATTTTATTTTTATTTTTTTAAAGAATAAAATACATATATTTAAACATAATTACATTCACACAGATTATTATATCATGGATCTTAAGAAACAGATTAAGTGACTCCCTCTAGAGAAGTGGAATGGAAAATATGCTGAGACAAATAGGAAATTTATTCTATACTTTATCCCATTTTGTATGGCTTTCATCTTTACTATTTAGTATTATCTATCACATTTCAATTTTTCTTTAAATATTAGCATTATATTAAAATTGTGTATATTATGCAATTAAAATTTATAAAGAAGAAAGCCTTATATACCATTAAATATTTTATACAGCATAATAAAAAGAATAATTTAACTGGTAAGAATAACAAAAATAATACACCCTTTGAAAATATGTAAAATATAAAATGCATAAATTGGTTAAAAAACAGTGTAACTATATAAATATGTCCTCACAATTTGTTACATCTTATCGATTCTTCAATATAGGCATTACTCTATTCTAGGTGATGTGATAAACAAGACATTATAGACCTTACATTGTACCATGGAGAGAAACGGTTATTAATAATACAGTTGTAGAACTGTATTATTTAATTATAATTATCATAAATTCTTTGGAGAGGAAATCAGAATCAGATCTAAGAAGACTTCAGCATTCCAAGAATGATGTCAAATGACCTCCTTCATGATGGATTATGCACTATTTACTATGATATACATTTATTCTCCAGAGATTCCTTGTTTGTGTATTAATTGTAGATTTTTGGTTTGCAGTTATTCTGAAATTTTTTTGTTTTTTTTTTGTTTGTTTGTTTGTTTTTTTTTGCTATTTCTTGGGCCGCTCCTGCAGCATATGGAGGTTCCCAGGCTAGGGGTCTAATCAGATCCATAGCCACCAGCCTACGCCAGAGCCACAGCAACGCAGGACCCGAGCCGCGTCTGCAACCTACATCACAGCTCACGGCAACGCTGGATCCTTAACCCACTGAGCAAGGGCAGGGATCAAACCTGCAACCTCATGGTTCCTAGTCGGATTCGTTAACCACTGCGCCACGACGGGAACTCCTGAAGTTTTGATATAAGAGTCTATATGTATATTAGATTGTTTTAAGCTGTTGTTCTCTTAATTGCAAGTTCATCTCCAGTATCCTGCACTTGTACCCACCTCTTCTCATGATTTCTGATTTTGATGGTATAACTGTGCATGGATGATTTCGTATCTTTACTGTATATATACCTTTACTGGTGAGCCTTGTCATTTGTGGAATTTTTGTATCCTGTTGCTGTCTTTTCTTTTCTGCCTAGAGAAGTTCCTTTAGTATAAGGAACTTTAGTGTAAGGCTGGTTTAGTGTTGCTGAATTCTCTCAGCTTTTATCTGTGAAGGTTTTGATTTGTCCTTCAAATCTGAATGAGAGCCTTACTGGGTAAAGTAATCTTGGTTGGAGGTTTTCTCCTTTCATCACGTTAAGTATATCCTTCTGGCCTGCAGAGTTTCTGCTGAAAAGTCTGCCAATAACCTTATTGGGGTTCCCTTGTATGTTACTTGTTTCTTTTCCCTAGCTGCTTTCAAGATTTTCTCTGTCTTTAATTTTGGTCAGTTTGATTAGTATGTGTCTCAGGGTGTTCCTCCTTGGGTTTATTTTATATGGTACTCGTTGTGCTTCCTGGACTTGAGTGAGTGATTCCTTCCGCATGTTAAGGAAGTTTTTGGCTATTATCTCCTGGAATATTTTTTCTGTCCCCTTCTCTCTCTCTTCTCCTTCTGGCTCCCCTATAATACAGATGTTGTTGCGTTTAATGTTGTCCCAAAGTTCTCTGAGGCTCTCTTCATTTGTTTTCAATCTTTTTTCTCTTTTCTGTTCTGCATGTGTAATTTCCACGAATCTGTCCTCCACCTCGCTTATTTGTTCTTCTGCCTCCTGTATTCTGCTATTAGCTGCTTCTAGTGAATTTTTTATTTCAGTGATTGTATTTTGCATCTCTTCTTGTTTCAGTTTTATATCTTGTATCTCTTTGCTCAGTGTTTCCTGTAAGTTATCCATCTTTGCCTCCAGTTTATTTCCAATGTCTTGCATCATCTTCAGCATCAACAGTCTAAAGCTCTTTTTCCTGGAGGCTAAGAATCTCCTCATGGCTTAGCTGTTTTTCTGGGGTTTTTCCTTTCTCCCTCATCTGAGTTATAGTTCTCTGTCTTTTCATTTTTATAGGTTTGTGGTGATCTTTTTACAGATATCAGAGTTGTAGCCTCTCTTACTTCTGGTGTCTGCCCCCCTTGTGGCTGAAGTTGTTACGGGGGCTTGCTGTAGGCTTCTTGATGGGAGGGGTTGATGCTTTCCCCCTGGTAGGTGGAGCTTACTCCTATCCCTCTGGTGGGTGGGGCTTAGTCTCTTGATGGGATTAGAGGCAGTTGTGTGCCTGAGGGTTCTTTAGGTAGTCTGTTTACTGATGGGTGATGCTGTGATCCCACCTGGATTGTTGTTTGCCCTGGGGCTTCTTACCACTGACTGACTGATGGCTGGGGCCAGATTTTCCCAAAATGGCCACCTCCAGAGAAAGGCAGCTGCTGAATATTCTAAAGCGTTTTGCCTTCAATGTCCCTCCCTCACAACAAGCCACATTCACCCCTGTTTTCCCAGGATGTCCTCCAAGAACTGCAGTCAGGTTTGAACCAGATGCTATGAAGAGCTCCCTCTGCCCAGGGACCCAGTGCACATGAAAGTCCATGTGCACCTTTTAAGAATGGGGTCTCCGTTTCCCCCAGTCCCGTGGAGCTCCTGCACACAACCCCCCTGGCCTTCCATGCCAGATGCTCCAGGGGTTCTTTCTCCCAGTGCTGGTCCCCACACGTGAGGGTTTGATGTGGGGCTCAGAACCCTCACTCCTGTAGGTGAGTTTCTGTGAACCAGTTAGTTTTCAGTTTGTGGAGCTTCCCACCCAGGAGGTATGGGGTTGTTTATATCACAAAATTGCCCCTCCTACCTCTTGATGTGGCCTCCTTTTTCTTCTGGAGTAGGGTATCTTTTTTAAGGTTTCTGGTCCATTTGGGTGGAGATTGCTCAGCCTTTAGTTGTGAATTTTGTTGTTTTTAGGAGAGAAGTTGATCTCCAGTCCTTCTATTCCACCCCCTTAATCCTCTCTCACCCATACATGAAATTCTTAACCCTTAGTGCCAGAATCTGGCTGTTTTGGGAGATAGGGTTTAAAACCTTTAAGAGGTTTTTTTTTTGTTGTTGTTTTTTTGTTTTTAGGGCTGCATCCATGGCATATGGAAGTTCACAGGCTACGGATCTAATTTGAGCTACAGCTGCCAGCCTATACCATAGTCACAGCAATGCCAGATCCGAGCCCACCTGTGCGATCTACACCACTGGAGACTTAACCCACTGAGCAAGGCCAGGGATCGAACCTGCATCCTCATGGCTCCTAGTCAGATTCGTATCCGCTGTGCCATGATGAGAACTCTGGGTCTTTAAGAGTTAATTAAGGAAAATAAGTCATTATATTTGGCCCTAATCCAATACGACTGGTGTCTTTGTAAGAAGAGGAGATTAGGATGCATCCACATATGCAGGGAAGACCACATTAAGACAGCCATCTGCAAGTACAGAGAGCACTCACAGGAAACCAGCCATGCCCACATCTTGATTTCAGACTTTTAGCTTCCAGACCCATGAGAAAATAAATTTTGGGTTAAGCTATGCAGTCTCTGATACTTTGTTATGGGAGCCCTAGAAAAAGAATACATGGACTACTAAAAGAATTTCAAGCATCAGTTCAGAAATACAGAGGGAGATCAAGATTAAACTATATTTAATCATTTTGAAAGATAATAATGGAAAGGTTGGTATTCCTAGCTAACCCTTCCACTGCCAGTTCTACTTAGGCTCTGAGGTTCAACCTTAGTCCTCATGCTCCTTATCTTGACTGTCATTTGCCAAGCACACACTCTTCAAGTAAACAGGATGTATTTTCAAATATAATTTTTCTTAAAAAATAAAACCTCACCGATACTAATAGACTCTACAGCCCAAATAGATGATATATTTCACAATGTTCAGCTGTCAATGTAGTTGTCTTGCTAGTCAAAGTGCATCTGTAGAAGTTGCCATTGTGGTGAACAGAAATGAAGCCTACTAGGAACCATGAGTTTGAGAGTTCGATCTCTGGCCTTGTCAGTGGGTTAAGGATCTGATTAAACCCCTAGCCTGGGAACCTCCATAGGCTGCATGTGCCACCCTGAAAAGCAAAACAAGAAAACAAACAAAAACAAAATACATCTGCAGACCATCAAGGATCAATATCATCTGAGAATTTGTTAGAAATGCAGAGTCTTGGGCCCACTCTAAACCTACTGGACTAACATCCACATGTTAGAAAATTTCCCATGTGATTCTTATGAACAGTAAAGTCTGAGACATACTACACTAAGGGACTTTATCTAGAAACGTTATTTTCTTTTACTGGATTCAAATATTGCATAGAAAGACAAGGCTTGGAATTTCCTGAAATATGAAAGGTGTAAAGAGTTTTCCAGGCCACCTAGACTACATTTGTTTTTGAAATTATTTTTACAATATTTTGGTCATCAGACTGGCAGTATATTTTGCTTGACATACAACTGCTCTCTTCTAAGAAATTCCAGGACAAGAGATGGTCCTGCAGGAAGCAATGACATTTTTTTCTTTCAATGTCAATACTTTATGGGGAAAAGACATTTATTACTACAGTTGCCAAAAAGAGAATCTCTTATGTTCATTTTTAACAATTAACTTTGTCTCATTTCTGTTAACTTTTTAAAAGTATTCACTGAGGACATCTTCAAATCCAGTACATAGTGTGTTTAGAGTTCATATTTCCTTCTTAGATCATTGCTAAATTGTGTGCCTGTACTGAACTGCTTCATAAGGTAGCTCGTTGAGTCTAGGCTGGACTCCAGCAGTTCACTACAAAGTGGTAAACAGCTGGATGTCTTAGACATTTTTCCTACACCTTTTGCAGATCAGAATTTCAATGTATTTTCCCAGGAAATATACTGTGAAACTATAAGAGTCTGCTGAAAATCTCTCCTGTCAGTAGTAGTGTTCAATCTGGACATATATTTACTCAGTGAAAGCAGTTTTCTAATGGGAACACCACCACCAACCTGTCAAATTGGAGGAAAAAAAAAAAGTCTATCATCATAAAGTGCTATGATTGAAAATCCATTCTGAAGAAGTTGCCGGTGGTATCACTTTATTTGCAAATCCTAAAATAAGAACTACTGGCAAATGCCATCAGTGATATTTAGGCCTGCCGTATGTTGTTTAATATTTTAATGACAATATTAGTTTTTGGCAATAATTTCCACTTGGGGAAGTTACATCATTTATTTACACTTTTAAGTTATTTGTATGATTGTGAGGATGAATTTAAGCTTAGACACACAGTGGCGTTATAT
This sequence comes from Sus scrofa, assembly GCF_054392235.1. Lineage (NCBI taxonomy): Eukaryota > Metazoa > Chordata > Mammalia > Artiodactyla > Suidae > Sus > Sus scrofa. The sequence goes on from NC_139395.1 coordinate 168,794,079, forward strand.
ATTAGAGGTGTCCACTGCTAATCCCACATAGGATGACTTCCAAAAATCAAAATCACTGTCCTCCCCACCCTTACATGCTGCCATTTGACAAGCCAGCTGGTCTAGCTTGTTCTTGGAAACACATATCATCTTTTGCGTCCTCCCAGATGTTCTTTGTAGATATTTGCCAAAACCTTTCCAAATAAAAATGGGAGAATAAGAGAAGCATTGAAGAGCTTTCCTAGAAATTTAAGTAGATGATTTTTGTATTTCCAACACAGTTATTTCTAAGATGATATTAGGCATTTGAAGAATCACAGCTGGTATCAGTTAATGATCACTGGCATTTTTCATATTTAACGATAGTACCTTATGGGTGAGTGAACTGACCTTGGATTATATAATGTGGTTGTATAGGCTTCCAGTGGTTTTTCAGCAGTTGCATTTTCGATAGCTGTACTTCTAAAAGATAAATGTAAATACATGGCAGTAGGTTATAATTCATTATCCATTTTCTTTTTGTAAAATGACCTTCAGAAAATGTCATTAATTAAAGTTACCAAACTCAAGATTTTCTAAAGAAAAATCTCAAATTAACAGTACATTTTATGACTTCATTAGAAATTTACATCAATGTGTTATTTAAAAATGTGTATAAATACAAGGCTTAAAGAAATATAATACCCATTTTTTCTTCTTTGTAAAAAGATGAGTATTGAGTTACTATTACTGTATTTGTATACCACAAAACTTACCCTTTTTAAATGTACACAACTATATACAGTTGATATTAGGAAATATTTTGAACTAAATGAAAGTAAAATGACACAAAATAGCATAAACTATAAAAGAAAAAATTAATATTGTTTTACACAAGTATAATATATAGTTATGGCAATGACAAAATTACATACATTTGAGCTGTGACAAACATATAGTTGTATATCTACCATGACACTTGTTACGGGTGATGTGTGCCTCCTCCCAAATTCATATGTGGAAGCCCTGTCCCAGTACCTCAGGATGTGACTGTATTTGGAGATTGGGCCTTTGATAGGTAACTAAAGTTAAATGCATTCATATGGCTGGGCCCTAATCCAGTATGACTAGTAGCCTTAGAAGAAGACAGAGTTTATGGAGTTCCTGTTGTGGCTCAGCTGTAATGAACCTGACTAGTATCCATGAAGATGCACCACTCACTGGGTTAAGGATCCAGCATTGCCATGAGCTGTGCTGTAGGCCACAGATGTGGCTCAGATCCCGCTGTGGCTGTGTGTGGCTGACAGCTCAGCTCCCATTTGACCCCTAGCCTGGAACTGCCATATGCCACAGGTGCAGCCCTAAAAAGCAAAACAAAACAAAATGGAACAAAGCAAACAAACAAAAAACAGAAGACAGAGTTTAGATACACAAAGAGACACTCCCTGCACAGAGAAAAGACCATGTGAAAGATGGCAAGAGAGTGGCCTCTTGTAAGCTAAGGAGAGAGGCCTCAGAGGACACCAAGCCTGCCAATATCTTGATTTTTGTCAGTGAAAAAATAACTTTCTGCTCTTAAAGCTCAGTCTGTGGTATTTTGTTGTGACAGCCCTAGTCCACCAATACAACAGTCAGGATAGAGAACCTTTGTATTAATTCTTCAAAAGTCTCTCTTGCCCCTTCTCATGCTCTCCCCTCTGTCCACTTTCATTCCATTGTAATCACTGATCTTATGACTTCAGTATGTAGGCTTTGGAGTTTGGCTGATTTAACTTGGAATAAAGCTTTAGGTATTCATCCACGTTATTGGATGTATCACTAGTCTATTTTTCATTGCTGAGTAGTATTCCATTCAGATGACTGCAGTTTGCCTATATCCATTCAGCCATTGGGTTGTTCTTTTATTTTGGCTCTTATAAATAGAGCTATCAACCCTCTCATACAGTCTTTGTGTGGACATCCATTTTTATTTATCTTGGTGTATACGTTAGCAGTATGATTGCTGGATCATGTAGTTAGTATATTTACTACTACATAAGAAATTGTCAAATTCTTCCAAAATGGCTGTCATTTTGCATTCTCCCAACAATGTGTGAGAGTTCCAGTTGCTTTACATCTTCACCAGCATTTAGCATTTTCAGTCTTTTAAATTTCATCCTTCCTAGTAGGGGGTAGTGTTATCTCACTGGAGTTTATATGATTATTTCCCTAGTGACTGAAGCTTTGGGGCATCTTTATATGTACTTATTTGCCACCTATATATATGTTCTTTGATAAAATGTCTTTTCAAATGTCTTCCCCATTGTTAACTGTTATTTTTCTTCTGATAAAGGACTTACATGCAGAATACATAAAGAATTTTCAATAGATATGAATTTTGCTTACATTTTCTCCCAGTATGTGTTTTATCTTAAAATTGTCATTTTCCCCCAAGCTTTAAGATTGTCAATTAATATATAATTGACATGTAACATCATGTAATTTTTTTTTTTTTTCTTTTTGCTATTTCTTTGGGCTGCTCCCATGGCATATGGAGGTTCCCAGGCTAGGGGTCGAATCGGAGCTGTAGCCTCGGCCTACGCCAGAGCCACAGCAATGCAGGATCCGAGCCGCATCTGTAACCTATGCCACAGCTCACGGCAACGCCGGATCATTAACCCACTGAGCAAGGGCAGGGACCGAACCCGCAACCTCATGGTTCCTAGTCGGATTCATTAACCACTGTGCCACGACGGGAACTCCCACATCATGTAATTCTAAAGTGTACAAGTTATAATTTTATATGTGGACATACTGTGAAATGATTATCACAATAGGATTAACACATTCACATCACACATTTACCTTTTTTTCTTTGTGGTAAGAACTTTAAAAAAAAAATTATCTTTTATTTATTTTTTCTTGTTAGGGCCTTACCTGTGGCATATAAGTTCCTGGGCTGGGGGTCAAATCAGAGCTGCAGCTGCAGGCCTACACCACAGCCACAGCAACACTGGATCTGAGCCACATCTCAGCTGCAGCTTGTGGCAATGCTGGATCCTTAATCTGTTGAGGGAGGCCAGGGATCAAACCCACATCATCATGGACACTATGTTGCATCCTTAATCTGCTGAGCCACAACAAAAACTCCTGTGAGAACTTTAAGGTCTACTTTCTTAGCAAAGTTCAAGTGTACCATTAAGTATCATTAACTATAGTCACCATGCTGTAAATTATGTGTCCATAACTTATTCATTTCATAACTGCAAGTTCCTATGCCTTTAAGACCTTCATCTATTTCCCCAACCACAGACTACCCCACCTTTGGCAACTGACAATCTATTTCTATGAATTAGTCCATTTTTTTTTTTTTGATTTTACATATAGGTGAGATCATACAGTATTTTTCTTTCTGTTTGACTTATTTCACATAGTGTAATGCCCTCAAGTTTCATCCACATTGCTGCAAATGACAGGATTTCCTTCTCTTTTATCACTGAATAACATTCCATTGTATGTAAATACATAGAGACCACATTTTTGAAATCCATTCTTTTGTTCCTGGTAACTTAGGTTGTTTCCATGCCTTGACTATTATAAATAATGCTGCAATGAACATGGGAGTGAAGATACTTTCTCAAAATGGTAATTTTATTTCAATCAGATACATACCCAGCTGTAAAATTGCTGGATCATATGGTAGTTCTATTCTTACTTCTTGAGAAAACTTCATATTGCTTTTTTTACAGTGGCTGTACCAACTTACATTTCTACCAACAATGTACAAGGCTACATTTTTCTCTACATCCTTACCAGCACTTGTTATCTTGTCTTTTTGATAATAACCATTCTAACTGGTATGAACTGATATCTCATTGCAGTTTTGATTTGCACATTCCTGATGATTAGTAATTTGAGTACATTTTTATTTAACTGTTAGTAGTTTGTATATTTGCTTTGGAAAAAATGTCTGTTCAGGTCTTCTGTCCATTTTTAAATCAGATTGATTAAGTTTTGGCTGTTGAGTTGTGTGAGTTCTCTATATTTTTGGGCTATTAACCCCTTATCAGACATATGCCTTACAAATATTTTCTCCCACTTCAACAGCTTTGCTTTTCATTTTGTTGATGGCCTCCTTTGCTGTGAAGATTGTAGTTTGGTGTAGTGACACTTGTTTATTTTTGCTTTTGGTGTCAAGTCCAAAAGCTCATTTCCAAGACAAATGTTTCTTAACTCATTTCTAACACTGTTTTCTTCTAGAGGTTGTATGGTTTCAGGTTCTTAAATTTAACTCTTGAGCCTATTTTGAGTTAATTTTTATGTATGGCCTAAGCTAGAGGTTTGGCTTCATTATTTCATGTCGCTGTCTAGTTTGCCCAATACCATTTTTTGAAGAGACTATTACTTCCCCATTGTATATTTTTGGCTTCGTTGTTGTAAATTAATTGACGTTATATGCGTGGGTTTATTTCTTTGCTCTTTTATGTGCCATTGACCAAAAGTGTTTCTTTTATGCCAATATCATATTATTTTGTTATATATAGCTTTCTTATATAGTTTGAAATTAAGATGTGTAATGCCTCCCATTTTATTCTTCATTATCAAGCTTGCTTTGGCTATTTGGGGTCCTTTGTGGTTTCTTAAAATTTCAGGATTTTTTCTATTTCTATAAGAATGCTATTGGAGTTTTGATAGGGATTGCATTCAGTCTGAAGGTCACTATGGGTTACAAAGACATTTTAACAATATTAATTTTTCCAATCCATGAGCATGTTTAACTTGTGTTTTCTTCAAAATTTTTATTAATGCCTTATAATTTTTAATGTACAGATCTTTAACCTCCTTGTTTAAATTTATTCTTGTTTTTTATTCCTTTAGATGCTATTGTAAATGGAATTGTTTTTATTTATTTCTCTTTCTGATATTTTTAGTGTATAGAAATGCAATTGATTTTTGATGTTTACTTTATATCCTCAACTTTACTGAATCTACTTATTAGAACTATTATTAATTCTAGTATTTAAGAGTTTTCTCTATATAATGTCACATCAGTTGTAGAAACAGAAAAAATTTATTTCTTACTTTTTGATTTGGATGCCTTTTATTTCTTTTTCTTACCTAATTTGCCTAGTTTGCCCAATACCATTTTTTGAAGAGACTATTGCTTCCCCATTGTATATTTTTGGCTTCGTTTTGGCTCTGGCTGGAACTTATAGTACTATGTCAAACAAAAGTTGCAAGAGTGGACATCCTTGTAATGTTCCTGATCTTAGAAGAAAACCTTTCAGCTTTTCACAATTGCATATGATGTTACCTCTGGGTTTGTCACAAAAGACCTTTATTATGTTGAGGTACATTGCCTGTAAACTCAGTTTGTCGAGAATTATTTTTTTTTAATCACGAATGCATGTTGCGTTTTGTTAAGTGGTGTTTTTGAATCTATTGAGATCATCATATCTTTATTTTTCATTTTGTTAATGTGGTGTATCACATCGCTCTTTTGGATATTGACCCATCTTTGCACCCCAGGGATATATCCCACTTGATCATGGTGTCTGACCCTTTTGATGTTGAATTTAATTGGCTAGTATTATGTTGAAGATTTTTGCATCTATGTTCATCAGATCTATTACCCTCTAATTTTGTTTGCTTGTAGTGTCCTTGACTGGTTTTGATATCAGATAGTGTTAATGCTGGTCTCATAAAATGAGCTTGGAAGTGTTCACTCATCTATTTTTGGAAGGATTACCATCAATTTTTAAATCTTTAGTAGAATTCATAAGTGAAACTATCTGGCCTGGATTTTTTGGTTGGAATTTTTTTGGTTACTGATTCAATCTCCTTATTAGTAATTGGTTCATTCAGATTTTTTATTAATGATTCAGTCTTGGTAGCTTGTATGTTTTAGGAATGTATCCTTTGTTTTAGGTTTTATAATTTGTTGTCATATAAATATTCATAGCATTCTCTTGATCTTTCATATTTCTGTGGTATCAGTTGTAATGTTTCCTCTTTTTATTTCTAATTTTTTTGACTCCTCTATTTATCTTGGTGAGTCAACTATAAGCTTGTATTTTTATACTCACCGTTAAAAAAAACCTGCTCTTAATTTTGTCAATATTCTCTATGTCTTTAGTTTCTTTTTCATTTATTTTCACTCTGTCCTTTGATATTTCCTTTCTTTACTAACTTTGGCATTAGTTCATTTTTCTTTTACTAGTTCCTTCACATGTGAAATTAGATTGTCTAGTTGAGATCTTTCTTTTTCTCAGTGTAGGCATTAATTTCTGTACAAATGCTCTCAGAACTACTTTTGTGGCATTCCATGTTGTAGCTCCATTTTCATTTGTCTCAAGATAATTTTTGATTTATCTTTTGATTTCTTCTTTGACCTATTGGTTGTTGAGTAGCATATGTTTTAATTTCTACTTTTTGTCAATTTTTATTTTCTTCATTTCTAATTTCATACCACTGTGGTCAAGAAAGTGCTTGATGTACTTTAAAACTTCTTAAATTTATTAAGACTTATTTTGTGCCCCAAAATATGGTGTATTCTAGAGAGTGTTCCCTATATGCTTGAGAAGGATGTGTATTCTGCTTCTTTTGACGGAAATGCTCTATAAATGTCTAGTCCATATGGTCCTAGATTTGGTTTAAGTCCATTCTTTTCCTTTTGTTTTCTGTCTAGATTATCTACCTATTATTGAAAATAGGGTAATGAAGTCCCTTGCTCATGTTATATTTCTGTTATTGCTCTCTTCAAGTCTATTCATATTTGCTTTATATATGTAGGTGCTCCTACATGGGTATATAAATATTTGCCAATGTTATATGTTCTTGTTGGATCAACCACTTTATTGATAAACAATGACTTTCTTTGTCTTTTTTTTTTTTTTTTACAGCCTTTTGGCATAAATTCCATCTTGTCTAACATAAGCATAACTTCCTTTGCTGTTGTTGGTTCCCATTTCCATGGGATATATTTTTCATCCCTCACTTTCAATCTGTTTGTGTCCTTAAAACTGAAGTGTGTCTCTTTTAGGCAGCACATAGTTGAATCTTATTTTATTACCCATGCACCCACTGTATGTCTTTTGATTAGAGAATTTAGTCCATTTACATTTAAAGTAAATAGAGATATTGGGAACTGAGTTTTTTTCCAGTTTCTCTGCTCTGGTTCCAGTTATACAGGCATGATGGAGTGGGTGTTCTTCTGTGCTCATTAATAATTGCTTCTATTTTGTTATAGTCCTGTGAAAATTGTGAATGCAAACCCTTTTGACTATCAGAGTCAGATAATCCAAGGGCTTGTCCCTTGGGTAGCAGTCACAAAAGCTGGGGCACCAGACATATGCTCAAGCTTCTTTTAGGGGGAGCAGGCTAGAGGGAGATGGAGGGGGAGGTGTCCAGAAGCTTCTCTCTTCTTTGGGTTGGGTCACAGTCTATCCCTAGATGTGTGCTGTATTAGAAGCTTGATGATCAGGCAGTAGCTTTTAAAGTTTGAAAATAAACGTCTGACAGGGAAGCCTGGGAGATGGGTGTTTCTGTCTACTTCCTCTGCACTGAGCCCTGGTGGGGAGGGAAGAATAGCCACTGCAAAGTCATGTCAGCCTTTTAAAAACTACTTATTTGTTTTCTCTATAGTCATATGGGTCTTATGGATGCAATCACCATTGGCTTTCAGAGCTGGTTGTGTTGGGGACTCATCCCTCAAGTGAAAGTCTTAAAATTGGGGTACTAGATGTAGCATTTAAACTCTTTGCACCTCAGGGAGAAGTTGGGAGTTGGGACTTTGCTTCTGATTTTATGGTGCTGTGCCAGAGTGGACTTTATGGCAATAGTGTGCCTCAGCCTTTCCTATCCATTTTGATGTAGGTGATGTGGATGTTTTCTCATTCACTCAATGGGAAGTCACTCAGCTAGTGTCTATATATATTTTTCAGAGGGAATTGTCCCATGTGTACCTGTAGATTCAGTTGATCCATGGGAGGAGGTGAGTTTGGGAGGCTCTTGTGTCACCATAGTTCATGGACAGATGGCAACAAGAACCCATTGCTAGCGAAACTAATAACTTTAATCTTTATTACTGGTGCAAATGTTTGGTTTTTTAAAAACAAAGTGTTTTCTTTCAAAGTGAAGAATACTACTCAAGAATTTCTATTCATGGTCAACAATTATTAAGTAGTATGTTCTAGGGATATTGTTGGATGCTTTCACAATGGATTTCTTTGATAATTTCAATGACTGAAATTTTATTTTATATTTTATATTTTGATTGCTTGTATTTGTGCAGAGAAACCCCTCCCCATACAGATAACTGCAGATATACCTAATGTGAATAATGAAAGATTGCATCATCTAGTAGCCTACTATGTGTAACTAGGAGTCATTTTCATTTTTATTTTATTATTCAAAAGATCAGTTCATAAATTAGCCTCTTTAATTTCCCTTCTAAGGTTTTGTTTCTTTAACTTCTAATATGCATAGCTTATTAAAGGTGAATAGTGAATGATTTGGAAGTCAATGATTAATGTAATTTGGATAACCTAGATTTTAATAATTTTCAGCTGAGCTATTCAATTTATTAGTGTGGGTAATTGATATCTGTTTTTCTTATTTTTTATAAAAAATAGTTTTTAGCATAAAGGTCCTATGTCAGCTGATATAATAGGTCAAATAATGACTCAGACTCAGGTTGTGTTTACAAGAAGACTGTTTTCTGGGAGTGGCTAGAAGACATATATGTTTAAAGAATTAGAAAAAGAAATTTTGTATCAGTAGTACCGGTAAGGAGTTATATAAGCTCAGGGGAAAGAAAGATAACTGGAGGGATGAGACAAAGTTTTGTGGAAGTGATAGCATTTGAGTTTCCCTTGAAACCTGGGCATCATTTGGAATGTGAAAATGGTTATGGAAGGATGGGGGTTTATTTAATAAGAAAAGAGTACTTTGTTAGCAAGGTAAGCTACAGAGCAATCTTAAGAAAAATCAAGTTGGGAAACTTTGTTGACTTAGGTTTTGGAGAATTTTGGATATTAGGCTAAATTTTTAGAATTAATATAACAGGACTAGGAGACTTTGATGCAAAGAAATAACATAGTCAGAACTGAGTTTTAGGAAGGTTAACCTTGACAGAGTATGTAAAAGGGACTGGAGAGAGGAAAGATTAGAAATGACGGGACCAGATGGAATCTGTTTAAATGTTCTAGGAAAGAGGTGATCAAAGTTGGAAGATTGTAAGGATTATGAAAGAACCAAACACTAAAATATTTTGGAGATGGAGTTTGGAGGAACTGGCAATTAGTATTTAGTTAGTAGAAATATTTTTTCTTTCTTTCTTTCTTTTTTTTTTTTTTTTTTTTTAAGAGTCACTCCCATGGCATATGGAGGTTTCCAGGCTAGGGGTCCAACTGGAGCTACAGCTTCCAGCCTACACCAGAGCCACAGCAATACCAGATCTGAGCCGCATCTGCGACTTACACCATAGCTCATGGCAATGCTGGATCCTTAACCCACTGAGCAAGGCCAAGGATTGAACCGAAACCTCATGGTTCCTAGTCGGATTCATTTCTGCTGAGCCATGACAAGAACTCCCAGAAATATTTTTAAAGTCAGTATTTTATTGGGTGTTTTGATTAATGTATAATGAGTTGAAAGAGTCAGGGAACTTATACTAGATCACACGTGTGGACAAACTCAATTCAGAACAGAATATGATAAGTAACTTAAGAAAAGTACGTAGAACTATAAAGATGCAAGATTGAGAACATTCATGTATTTCATCTCCCTTCAAAGTCCCATTGGATGGAAGAATATATATAAATTAAGGAAAAGAATAAGGAGGTCCCACTGTGGTTTAGTGGATTAAGAACCTGACAGTGTCCTTGAGGATACAGATTTGATCCCTGGCCTCAGTCTAGGATTGAGCATTGCTGCAAGCTGTGGCATAGGAAGGCGATGTGGCTTGGATCCTGTTTGCCATGGCCATGGTGTAGGCCTGCTGTTGCAGCTCTGATTAAACCCCTAGACTGGGAACTTTCATACACCACAGGGGTGACCATAAAAAGAAGAAAAAAAGAAAAGAAAAAGAATAAAACTCAAATAAAGGAAGCAAGAGGAGAGCAGAAATCTAAAGTATTGGAGGTGTGAACAATTAGTTCTAAGGTTCACTAATAGTCCTTAACACAGCAATATGAACAAACACTTGAGGAATATTTATAGCATGGATGAGAATGTTTAAGATAAACAACTATTCCTAGAGGAGGCAGAAGAAAACTTAAAATGATCTGAGAGATTTAAGAACGAGAATTAATACTTGTATATTTCACTAGTACAACTAGGAAAGGCTGTTATGAAAAAGCATGAAAAGGTCTTTAAAATTAAAAAAATCTGATTCTTGAGAATATGTTCTTTAAAATTAATGCAAGGTTGAGTCTGACATTAGAATTAAGAAACTCTGATAGCTGGTTATGACTTGGAAAAAGCAAGGAAAACAAAAACTGCAGAATTAACTTATCAACAGTGGAAACTAGTTGGAAATGGCAGAGGGTTGTGGCTGTGGAGGGAAAGATGCAAGGCAAAGGAAGGAAGGTGTTAAGGACTGGAAGACTGCATCGTTTTAAAGCCCAGGAAGGATGGTGGAAAATCAGAGGAAGAACTAGGGTTATAATGCAGCACCATTATCACCATCTTTCATTAATTCCTTTACAGTCTTGTCAAAGGTTTTTTAATTGGCTTATCCTTTGTTGTTATTCAAAACTCTCATAGTAAACTTTGAAAATGAAACATATTTTGCTATAAAAATGTATACATTTTGAGAAGTTGTCTGTACAGTAAATTATAATCCTGGCCATCCACAGTTGGCCATTGCTAAACCCTTTTAATGTTTTTCCTTTCTTTTGAAATTGCTTTTACTGATGTCACATTTTCCCATATTGTTAAAAACTCCTTAAAAACGTAATGTGTAGTGTCATCACAATACTCGACATACATCTCATAATTGAGATATTGACTCCTATCTTCTTAAACAACTCTTTTATCACTTTTTTTTATCAGAAAGTGGTAAAATGTTATTAGCAAAAATTGTTTAAAAATTAGGAGTTGTTTAACATTGAGATAATTGGTTGGGCTACCTCCAGTCTTTAAAAAATTTTTCTGGTCCAAAGTGACATGCTAATGGACTTGGGTTTTTGATTTTTGTATCCTCTGCTTTTGCAATAAACCAATTTGGTATAGAACAAGAAAGTCAGTTCTTCCCTAACCAACCTCATATCCTAACTCTACCTGTAAAGGCATGTGATTTATTTAACAGTTATTTGATTCTTGCTAGTTGTTTGATAATATAGATGAAAGTACTGTGAATATGTGTAAAAATCCTTTTTAAAAAGTTTTATTGTAGTTGATTTACAAGGTTATGATGATTTCTGCTGTACAACAAAGTGATTCAGTTATACATATACACATCCATTCTTTTAAAATTCTTTTCCCATTAGATTATCACAGAATATTAGGTAGAGTTCCCTGTGCTATACAGCAGTTCCCCATTGGCCAATCATTCCATATACCACAGCGTACATATGCTAATCCAAAACTCCCAGTCCATCCCTACCCGAAACTTGTGTCCTTTGTTAGCCATCAATTTGTCTTGAAAATCTGTGAGTCTCTTTCTATTCTGGAAATAAGTTCATTTTAAGTATCTATTTTTTTAAGGTTTCACATATAAGTGATTTCATATGATGTTTGACTTTGACTTCACTTAGTATGATAATCTCTAGGTCCATCTATATTGCTGCAAATAGCATTATTTAATCTTTTTGTGGCTAAGTAATATTTCATTATATATATGTATACATATATTCCATTCCATTATATCTATATATCTTCTTTATCCATTCCTCTGTTGTTGAACATTTAGGTTGCTTCCATGTCTTGGCTATTGTGTAGTGCTGCAATGAACTTTGGAGTGCACATATATTTTCAAATTATGCTTTTCTCTGGATATATGCCCAAGAGTGGGGTTGCTAGATCATATGGTAGGTTTTTTTTGTTTGCTTTTTATGGCCACACCCGAGGCATATAGAGGTTTCCAGGCTAAGGGTCTAATCAGAGCTACAGCTGCTGGCCTACACCAGAGCTGCAGCAACGCTAGGTTCGAGCCAAGTCTGCGACCTACACCATGGCTCATGGCAATGCCAAATCCTCAACCCACTGAGTGAAGCCAGGGATCAAACCTGCAACCTAATGATTCCTAGTTGGATTCATTTCCACTGCGCCATGACGGGAACTCCAGGGATTTTTTTCTAATGGTAGTTTTAATTTTAGTTTTTTGAGGAAGCTCCGCACTGTTGGCATAATGGTTGCAATAATTTACATTCCCACCAACAGTGCAGGAGGGTTCCCTTTTCTTTATATGCTCTCCAGCGTTTATTGTTTGTAGACTTTTTGGTTATGGCCATTCTGACTGGTGTTAAATGATGCCTCATTGTAGTTTTGATTTACACTGCTCTAATTATAAGTGATGCTAAGCATCTTTCCATGTTATCTTTGGCTATCTATCTGTCTTCTTTGGAGAAAATCTATTTAGGTCTTCTGCCCATTTTTTGATAGGGTTGGCTTTTTTTTTTGATATTGAGCTGTATGAGTTTATATTTTAGAGATTAATCACTTGTCAATCACTTCATCTGCAAATATTTGCTGCCATTCTGTGGGTTGGCTTTTTATTTTGTTTATGGTTTTCTTGTTGAGCAAAAACTTTTAAATTAAATTATGCCCTATTTGTTTATTTTTGTTTTTATTTTCATTACTCTAGGAGGTGGATCCAAAAAGATACTGCTGTGGTGCAAGTCAGAAAGTGTTCTACCTATGTTTTCTTCTAAGAGTTCTCTATGTCTGGTCTTATATTTGGGTCTTTAACCCATTTTGAGTTTATTTTTGTATATGGTATTAGAGAGTGATCTAATTTCATTCTTCAACATGCACTTGTCCAGTTTAACCCTAACCCTAACCCTCTAACCCTAAACCTAACCACATATGAAAGAGACTGTATTTTTCTTCATTGTATATTGTGGCCTCCTTTCTTGTAGATTAGTTGACCATATGTTCCTGGGTGTATTTCTGGACTTTGTATCCTGTTCTACTGATCTATATTTCTGTTGTTGTGCCAGTACCATACTATCTGGATGTCTATTGCTTTATAGTATAGGCTTAAGTCAGGGAACCTGATTACTCCAGCTCCATTTTTCTTTCTCAGGATTTCTTTGGCTATTTTGAGGTTTTCTATGTTTCCAGATAAATTTAAAAATTTTTTGTTCTAGTTCTGGAAAAAAGGCCATTGTAATTTGATAGGGATTGCATTGAACCTGTAGATTGCCTTGAGTCATACAGTCATTTTGACAATATTTGTTTTTCTAATCTAAGAACATAGTATATTTTTCCATATGTTTGTGTCATTTTCGGTTTCTTTCATTAGCATTTTAAGAGTTTGCAGAGTTCAGGTCTTTTGCCTCCATATGTAGGTTTTATTCCTAGATATTCTTTTTGTTGTGTTGGTAAATGGGATTGTTTCCTTAATTCCTCATTGTCATCTTTCATTGTTAGTGTAGAGAAATGTGAGAGAGTTTTGCGTATTTTTTATTTTGTAACTTTATTAAATTCATTAATGAACTCTAGTAGTTTTCTTGTAGCCTCTTTAGGATTTTCTATGTATAGTATCATATCCTTTTCAAACAGTGACAGTTTTACTTCTTGTCCAATTGGGATTCCCTTTTTTTTTTTTTTTTCTTTTTCCTCTCTGATTGCTGTGGCTAGGACAACTAATATTCTTGAATTAAAATGGTGAGAGTGGACACCCCTTGTTTTGTTTTTGATCTTAGTGGAAACACTTTCAGCTTTTAACCATTGAGAATGATGTTAGCTATATGGGTTTGTCATGTATGACCTTTATTATATTGAGGTAGGTTCCCTCTACATCCACTTTCTGGAGTTGTTGTTGTTGTTGTTTTTAATCAGAGATGGGTGTTGTATGTTGTCAAAACTTTGTCTACATCTATTGAGGTGACCATATGGTTTTTACATGTCAGTTTTCTAATGTGGTGTATCACACTGATTGATTTCTGGATATTGAAAAATCCTTGCATCCCTGGGTTAAATCCCACTTGATCATGGTGTACGATCCTTTCAATGTATTGCTTGGTTCAGTTTGCTAGTATTTTGTTGAGGTAAAAATCCTTTTTAAACTATTAGTTTACTTGATGAGTAGATATTTGGAGAAGGGAAATTTATTCTTCAAAACTTACTATAAATTGCCTGATAATTTTCTTTAAAAATATATATAACAGTGTTCTAAAAGTAATTTGATTCCAAATCCACTAGTATTGATTATTCACATTTTTAAAATCTTTGCTAATTTTATAAGATATAGTATATATTACTGCCTTAATTTTCATATTTTTATTATAAATTCAGGTGATTTTTCATATGATTTACTCATTGAATTTCCTTTTTTGATGAATTTCCCACTTGCATTGCCCACTTTTATTCATTATCTATTAATCAATTTATGTCCTCCAGGGGGGAAAAATCAGGACACAGTTTGAAACTTTGAGTAAAAGGGTGTATGGATAGTAGTTTGCTATTTTGAAATTGCCATCCATGAGGTTAAACCAGTTTACCTGCCCCTACAGTGATAGCATTGGATCCTTAATCCTCTGCACCACAAGAGAACTCAAACTCTTGATCTTTACTTACCTGATAAGACAAAATGAATATCTCACTTCAGTTTTCATGTATTTTATTATGAATGAGATTTTAATATATTTACATATATTTAAGAGCCTTTTAATTTCTTTTTTTTTAATAAAAAATTTTCTTTTGAATGTATTTCCAGGGTTCTTTTTTCCTTTGGATTTTATTAGGCTATGTTTTGCCAAGCAGATGTTTTTTATTTTTGTGCTGTTAATTTTCCTTCCTTCCTTCCTTCCTTCCTTCCTTCCTTCCTTCCTTCCTTCCTTTTGTTTGTCTTTTTAGGGTATGGAGGTTTCCAGGCTAGGGGTCAATTTGTAGCTGCAGCTACTGGCCTATGTATGCCACAGCCACAGCAACACCAGATCTGAGCTGCATCTGTGACCTGTGCTGCAGCTTGCAGCAACACTGGATCCTTTAACCAACTGAGCAAGGCTAGGGATTGAACCCACAGCCTCATAGATACTAATCAGATTCTTAATCCATTGAGCCACAGAGGCAACTCCATATTTATTATTTTTTCTTTAATGGTCTTTGATTTTCTCATCATGCTTTACAATGTCTTTTCAAATCGAACATTAAAAAAATTATTCTTAACTTTTTAAGATTTAAACTTTGGTTATCTGAATATATTTTATGTGTAAGATATGATAGAGAATAACTTAAATTTTTTTAGATGACTACCAGTTGTCCAAATACTGCTTAATGACTAAGTTGTCTTTTAGTCACATCTGTAAAATATTAACTTCATCTAACATACACTCAATTGAGTGTTCCGAATTATATTTTTTCATTGTTCTATTTGTTACTCAAGTATCAATGCTACATTATTGTATAAGTATAGCTTTATAATATTTTAACATGTTATGGAAATTTAATAATTTATATCATTTCTCATATGTTCATTTATCATAAAATAAGGCCTATTTTCAGATCTTATTTTAAACATTAGTTTGTAGTCTCAGGCAAGTTTTACATTGACTTAATTTAGTAGCTTTGGATTATTTGTATAATTTTCTCAGGTTAATTTTCCATCATTAACATTGTTTAAATTTTTTTATTTCTTCGTGTTTATATTACTAAATTAACTTAATATTAGCTTTGTAATTAAAAGATTCATTAAAATGTTAGGAGTAATTTTGATAATACAGGGAATTTGAGAAAAATTGATATCTTTTGAACTTAGTAATATCTTATAGGAGAAACATGTCCAGCCCTGGAACTTAATTTCCCAAACCCATCTGAATACATGAGTGAGACCTCACAAACTCTTGGCCCTGAAGTGAGTCAGGGAAATAGAAGCTATGAATACTTGCATATCAGCCACTCCTGTAGCTCTCTCCGGGCAACTGACTTGAATTTCCTGAGATACTGAAATTCTTCTATTTCTTTTAGGAACTTATTCAGAGATCAATATTTATTCCTTTATGTGAACTATAAAAGAAGTGGGGTTCTTTTGGTTGCTACTTGTGTGTTTTATTTGTTAGAAGAATTATGATTTGGTTTTTGATCTCATCAGTGATTATTTACAGTCTAGTGGGAAAACAGTGAGCCAAGCAGTTTGAAAAATAGGAGAACTCTCAGAACTTGCTCTATCATAATTTTCTTTTAATTAGTCTTTATATGTCTCAAAGGGCATTACTAAGAAGGATGTATAAGTATCTTTTATTTTATTTTATTTTTTTTTAGGTAAAAACCATTTCAAGTTTTACTGACAAAAACAACTTTTTATTTACCTTATATTTTATAGCTTAGCTATATAGGCTGGACTCAGCTGAATGGTTCTTCTCCTGCTCATGGCTGGATTCATTGATGTATCTGAAGCCAGTTGCCAGTCAAGTAGCTCTGCTTCTGCAGGTTGACTGTTGATTGAGACAATAGTGGGCCACATGTTCCACATCATTCTGCAGCTTTAATTTTAGCTTCTTTGCATGGTACAAGTGGAAGGAGACTCCAAAATAGTAAAAGAGATTGCAAAGCTTTTTGAGGCCTTGGTTTGAAATTTTCACAGTGCCAGTTCTAACACATTCTGTGGTTTCAAGCCAATCATGTGTCTAGCTCAAATTCAAGAAGTGAGGAAATGGAGTCCACCTTTTCTGAGGAGGGGCTATAAATATTACAGCTAATTTTGAAAACTACCACAAGGACCTAAGAACTGTATTTGACAACAGAGGCCTAACTTAGAGTCATGCAAACTGAGCACAGGTCCCGAAGACTTAGTCTTTGCTGTGTATCCTCTAGTAATAACAGATTTCACCCCATGGGTGTGTAATTTCACCTCATGGCATCATTTGAGGAAAGCATTCTGTATATCTGTAGTAGAATCCAAGATTCTGCATTTCTGACAAACTTGAAAATGATGATTACACTTTAGGTTGGCAGAGTACACTTTTAGTGGCAAGCTACTACAACAGTACCACTCAGGGTATGGTTGATGGACTGACAGCATAAGTATCATCTGTAGAAAATGCAAATTTTTGATCCTCATCACAACCTAATACATCAGAATTTCTGGGTAAAGTCCTGAAGTCTATGTCTTAATGAGCTTTCCTAGGGATTCTGATATGCACTAAAGTTTGATAAGCACTGCTCTAGAAGGTCTTGGATAAAAAAATGAAGGCATGCAGTTGAGGAGGAAGAGAATCACAAGAAATCTAAATCATTGGACTTAGTACATGCAAGATTTGTTCCATCAGATATGAATCCAGGCCTTTGGAAGAATACATATAAACTACAAAGAAAATTGCCAAACACCAAGAGGTGGACGTAAATGTAATGCTTGCTCTGGAAGAAAATGATGAGTAATGATTTTTGGCGATATCTGTAGAAGAATTACCTGTGTTTTCTTTATATTTTAGCAGTAGTCTAGCTGCCCATTCTGTGTTACGTTTTGATTAATGTTCTCATAGTGAACATTGAAGGAAAGCCTCTCTTGTGTATGACTGTGAGTCTCATCAGTCAAAGCTCAGGCATGTTTTACTACTGTCAGCCATGATTTGTTTTTTTCATTTTCTTGCCACAGAATTCTGATAAATTCATTCAAAATGGTCTGGAGCGGGTAAATATATGGCAGTACCATCATAGCTTACAGTTTTTCCCAATATGACATTTCCTTAGACAAAACTTGGCACATAGAAGGTGTTCATAGTGCACTTGAGGAATTATGTGGAATTTATAGAATTCTATGCTATGCCCCATTGAAACAATCCAAAAGCCAGGTTATTTGTTGAAGAGTTTGGTTGTTTAGTTGAAAGATGTTACCCCTGTGTGGTGCAGATATGAACACCGTGGGAAAAATTAAGAAAACAATGTCAATTCTCAGATTTTTTTTATACTTTGGTATTTGTCTATGGACATGATTTCAGCAGATAAAGATAAAATTTCCCTTCAAACTATTTAAATGTGTTTTTGGGAGTTCCTGTCGTGGCTCAGCGGAAACAAATCTGACTAGCATCCATGAGGACACAGGTTTGATAGCTGGCCTCGCTCTGTCGGTTAAGGATCTGGCATTGCTGTGAGCTGTGGTTTGGCCAGCAGCTACTACAGCTCTGATTTGACTCCTAGCCTGGAAACTTCCATATGCCATAGGTGCAGCCCTAAAAAGCCAAAAATGAATACATACATACATAAATACATAAATAAATTAATTAAATGTGTTTTTGTTAAGCCAATGGGCCACATCAAATATACATGTTCTATTTGTTGTTTCCTGTAATTATCCTCAGATAATTTACAGATAGTTTCAAAAAGAATGGTCTTTGATTAATTTCTTGTAATTTTCACCTATTCACTGACACAGTGCAAAGATTTCATGTTGTAATCTTGTTAAACTCTTGAAGGGTCTATCCATACTTTTCTCAACAGTGAAGAACATGAGGTTCATTTTTACTGGCTGTGTGACCTTAGTCATATCATTTACCCTCTCTAAGCTTTCTGGTATTTCCTCTTGATGAAAATGCCTAGGAGATTTTCCTGACTAGTCCAGATGGTGGAAAAAAAAAAAGTTTTTCTTCTGAGTAATTGGTTTGTTTTAATCCTGTGATCCTACCATAACCAATTATTTAGGGGGCTGGCTAGGCAGATAGATAAGATGTAACTAACTTAACATCTCTGACTCTCACGTTTCTCATCTTTCAATGACAGTTTTGGTGTAAATATAAGGTCATTTCCTTATATTCCAATAAAACATGGATTTTTATCCAAAATTAATGTGATGTTGTTCCCCACTTTTTTAATTTGTTGAAAATTTAGGAAGTCAAACATGCAGAATTTTGCTGTCTCTATGTTGGCCACTTTTTGGTTATTTCAAAGTATCCAAGGATTCATTTTTTAGGTTATTAAATTTGGCATTGTGTAGACATTTCCTCAATTACTTTCCATTTTCTATTATAGTCTTGGAAACTGCAAGACTAACTGTGTGTAATGTCATTAACGATGTCTTTAGGAAGTGCTTAGCTGATGTTGATGCTTATTCACAATCACATCATTGTGATCGAGTCTCAGCTCTATTACATGGTGCTTATATTCCATTCTGAAATGGCTGTGGAACTAAATAAAGTACGCTATGAAGTCCTGAGAACTTATTTACTCTCTTAATAGGTTAACTTGTTAAGGTATTTCTCAAAGAATTCCATCATCTTACTGCTCTTTTGATTTGTTGATGGGCTCTTTGGAAACAGGTAAAGAGTAACACTAATAAATTCTCTACTACTCACAAGCAATATATATTATCGACCCCCTATAGATGTGTCTAATTTCAGTGACTTCAATCATGTTACATCCCAGGCTGTACAAACAAGAAAAATATTAGTAGAAAAATTCATCAAATTTTCACATGAATACATGGCTGAATATAAAAAAAATACATACAAATATAATGGCTAAAAGATTCCATTTGATAAAAATTACCAAAATGAATCAATCAGGACATCTTAATCCTAGAAACTTTATTTCCATAAACAGGTATGTGGCTGAAGTTGGAATCTTTCCTTCTTTTATTTTTGTTCAGTAACAGAAATATATTCCAGAAAATTCCCTTAAGCATTTTATGACGTTTTACTTTTTTTTTTTTGTCTCTTCTAGGGCTGCACCCGCAGCATATGGAGATTCCCAGGCTAGGGGTCTAATCGGAGCTGTAGCCACCCGCCTACACCACAGCTCACAACAATACCGGATCTTTGACCCACTGAGCGAGGCCAGGGATCAAATCCTCAACCTCATGGTTCCTAGTCAGATTTGTTAACCACTAAGCCACAACAGGAATGCCGAGGTTTTCCTTTTTTTATTAAAAAAGAAAAAAACTTAATGAGAAAATCCACATGTAATAGCATGATATGACTAAATATGAGTTCCCTGGTACTCAGACATCTTATTTCTACAAATACAGCATAGTATTGAAAAGACCAACTCTCATTCCATCATCAGATGAAAGGGATAGAACTAATGAACTCTCATCCTGTAGCCTCCATCCTTGTCCTTTGTGTCAAACTTTCCCTCATTAAA
Organism: Sus scrofa; assembly: GCF_054392235.1. NCBI lineage: Eukaryota > Metazoa > Chordata > Mammalia > Artiodactyla > Suidae > Sus > Sus scrofa. The sequence continues at coordinate 168,814,257 of NC_139395.1, forward strand.
GCCTGCCTTTCCTTTAGATATATTTGCTAAGGAAATAAAGTTGCAGATGGAGTTCCTGTCATGGCTCAGCGGTAATGAACTTGACTGGTATCCATAAAGTTGCGGGTTTGATCCCTGGCTTCATTCAGTGGGTTAAGGATATGGTGTTACTGTGAGCTGTGGTGTAGGTCACAAATACGGCTTGGATCCGATGTTGCTATGGCTGTGGCATAGGAGAGCAGCTTCAGCTCCAAGTCAACCCTTAGCCTGGGAACTTCCATATGCTGCAGATGTGGCCCTAATTAAAAAAAAAAAAAAAAAAAAAAAAAAAGAAAAAGAAAAAGAAAAAGTTGCATAAGGTAGAGAGGAAGAGGGCCTGAGACTAGACCAGAATTCTGCTATGAATTGTCTTCCATACTGTGTATTAATACTCTGCTATAAACAAGAAAAGTGAAAATTAGCAGATGTAAATCCCACACCTTCACTTTGGTAAAGTATTACTTATAATGCTTAAGAATTCAACATGGCATAGAGGTTCCCTGGTGGCCTAGCAGGTTAAGGAGCTGACATTGTCACTGCTGTGGTGCAGGTTTGATCCCTGGCCCAGGAACTTCCGCATGCCACGGGTGCTGCCAGGGAGTAAAAAAGTTCAAATTTATACCATCATATGTGAATATACTGATTCTATGTGTGGTTTTCCCTTGACTCTTTTTTAAATGAGCTCATGTAGAGGAATTCTCATTTTACCATATCTTAATAGATAAAGCTGTCAATAAGGTTTAGCTTCTGCTAGACAGTAAATATTTGATTTTTAAAAAATAAGATCAAAATGTGCCTTCTGGGAGTTCCCATTGTGGCACAGCAGAAATGAATCAGACTAGGAACCATGAGGTTGTGGGATTGATCCCTGGCTTAGCTCAGTGGGTTAAGGATCCGGCGTTGCCATGAGCTATGGTGTAGGTCACAGGCGTGGCTTGGATCCTGTGTGGCTGTGGTATAGGCCGGCTGTGATTCAACCCCTAGACTGGGAACCTTCATATGCTGTGGGTGTGGCCCTAAAAAAAGAAAAACAAATTTAAAAAGTAATAAAAAATATGCCTTCTGTTTTCCATTTGATTATCTGAAAGAAGAGTATTTATCCTATGTGTTCATTCTTTAATTTGTCTCAGAAATTCTTCAGCAGAACATTAGTGTTCAAATCATATCTTCTGTAGAGTTGGATACACAAAGACCTATGATTTGAGGCAGTTAGTGAGAATCCTTAGATTTTCCCTGCTTTAGCTTTGAGGTGGGAGATGAGGCAAAGCTTAGCTCTCAATAAGATCAAGGCACTCCTGTGTTCAGGAAGATGTATTATTTAAAACATTTAGCATGTTTTTAGAGAGACCCTTTGATTTAGTTCCATCTGCATCCTCTGTGCTGAGAGCACTCTGCTGGCAGTTGCAGAGTAGGCAGGAGCCTGGGAGGTCCCACATGGTACATTGCATCACAGCATGCATGTTCGACATGGGTGTTTCTTAGAACATTAAGCTGCAGCTCTGGAATTTGTTATCTCAAAAGATTTTTTTTTATTAGCTTTAAACTATTAGCAGTTTTTCAGCTTGCTCTAGTTGTGTGATTGATTTAACTTGCTTATTTTAGAAATGCCTTGCTTTATTTTAGATTAAAATTTGCAAATTTTGAACATATAGTTGTTTTCATATTATACATTCAAACTTGTTATCCTTCTCATTTATAAACAAGATGACCTAAGGTCCACTTTCAGCTAACTTGAAAATCACTTGAATTTCTTTCATTTTTTAAATGCAATTCTTTTCTTCTTTCTTTCTTTTTTTTTTTTTTTTTTTTTTTTTTTTTTTTTTTTTTTTTGCTTTTTAGGGCCACACCGTGGCAAATGGAAATCCCCGGGCTAGAGGTTGAATCAGAGCTGCAACTGCCAGCTTACACCACAGCTCACAGCAATGCTGGATCCTTAACCCACTGAATGGGGCCAGAGATTGAACCCAAATCCTCATGGATACTAGTTGGGTTCATTACCTATGAGCCACAATAGAAATTCCTATTGCAATTCTTTTGACTTTGCTTGCTGGTCTTTGAAATCATGGCTAATTTAAGTGGGATTAAGGGCCCTTTTATCTGTGAATTACAGTACTTCCTATATCTAATTTTCACCACTTGTAGAGCTACCCAGACTTCAGAATGTTGGGGTAGAAATCATCTAACCATGTTCATATAACTATAGCACCTTTAGGTGTGGGTATAGGAAATAATAGGTTAGTAGTTTAAAAATGGGGATAAGCTTTCTTTGCATATAGCAGGTCACTTTTTAGAGTGTTGCTCCCGTTAGAAACAGCTTGGCATCCTCATAAGGGTGATTGAAGAGAGTTTTAGGAAGGTACCATTTACATTTGTGCACTATTAAGGGAAGCTAATGAGGGTGGGGAAGCACGCAGGGGTCCAGCAACAACAGGAAGGTAATAGCTTCCTTGGGCCTGAAGGACAAGTGGTTATCAGAATCCAGGGAGGGGGCAGCCTGACAAAAGCCATGGCCTAGGGAAGAGGAACTAGTCTCTGCTGATGTCTCTCTTCCTGCTAGCTTCTTCTTTTTTTTTTTTTTTTATTTATTTTTATTTTTTTAAATTGTTATTTCCCCAACACAATTTTTTTCCTACTGTGCAGCATGGTGACCCAGTTACACATACATGTATACATTCTTTTTTCTCACATTATCATGCTCCATCATAAATGACTAGGCATAGTTCCCTGTGCTACACAGCAGGATCTCATTGCTAATCCATTCCAAAGGCAATAGTTTGCATCCATTAACCCCAAGCTCCCAATCCATTCCACTCCCTCCCCCTTGGAAACCACAAGTCTTTTCTCCAAGTCCATGATTTGCTTTTGTTGTGGAAAGGTTCATTTATACCATATATTAGATTCCAGATAATAAGTGATATCATATGGTATTTGTCTTTCTCTTTCTGACTTCACTCAGTATGAGAGTCTCTAGTTCCATTCATGTTGCTGCAAATGGCATTATTTTGTTCTTTTTTATGGCTGAGTAGTATTCCATTGTATATATATACAACATCTTCCTAATCCAATCATATATACAAGCAACTTATACAACTCAACAGCAAAAAAAGCCACAATCCAATTGAAAAATGGGCAAGAGACCTGAATAGGCATTTCTCCAAGGAAGATATACAGCTAGCCAACAAGCACATGAAAAAATGCTCAACATCCCTGATTATTAGAGAAATGCAAATCAAAACTTCATGAGATACCACCTTACACCAGTCAGAATGGCCATCATTAATAAGTCCACAAATAACAAATGCTGAAGGGGGTGTGGAGAAAAGGGAACACTCCTGCACTGCTGTTGGGAATGTAAGCTGGTACAGCCACTATGGAGAACAGTATGGAGGTACCATAGAAATCTGTACATAGAACTACCATATGACCCAGCAATCCCAATCTTGGTCATATATCCAAACAAAACTTTCCTTAAAAAAGACACATGTACCCGCATGTTCATTGCAGCACTATTTACGATAGCCAAGACATAGAAACAACCCTCTTGTCTTCTTCAAGTGCTTTCCATCAACTAAATCCAACTAGAAGCCACAAACAAAGGGAATTCCCAGAGCAAAGAGAAAGATGAGGAAGGATAGAGTCTGAATCTGACAGGGCAAAATTTCCAGCATAGACTACCTTTTTTGTCCCTCGGCATCCATTCTTGATGCTTTGAATGAAAATCATATGACCCTATACAGAGCTAGATGATGTTCATTCAGTTTCCCCCAGAAATACAAATCATGAACCATCACTAGTATACTTCCTACAAAGTAGCACAAATCCCTTACTATCTATTAGCACCTTGACCGAGGTTTTTACCACTCTCGGTGACACAAATCCCAGAATATGAATTCTTACTAGTTCTATCTTTACTAGATTGTTTTCTATGCTCTAGTGCTGTTGGGTAAGGGATGACTAAGAGGGACCTAGTGAGTCCCTAAGTTCCAGCCATAGTCATCTTGTCTTCATTGTGAGGCAGCAAACCAATTTTTACTTGCTACTTGAGATCAGTCACTCACTCAGCAGGATGAGATCCTTCTCTCCCAGTCTCAGTTCCATTTGAGATCATAACTCTGTTCTTCAGGGGAATAGGCTTCTCCTAAGCACAGTAAGCACCAAAGTCACCAAGTGCATGTTGCAAGTACCAGTGCATAAATTTCTTAAGCGAGTTGTTTGATGTAATGATAAGAAAGGGCCATCCCTTCTCCATCTTTTAGTCACAGGTTATATTAATTTTGACTATTGTTGTGGCAGCATCCTCTTTGGCTACTGATTAACAACTTATTCTGCATCCTAAAGGACAATAAATCTCAGGAACCTCACAGGAAGTGTCTCAGATGTTTATCAAATGAGACTACAAATGGCCATTCCGTTATTTTTTCAAGTCAGTTGCTTAGTGATAAGGCACAGGGTAATGTGGTACAGTTTTACAATTCTTTCACTGTAAAATAAGCTGGTCTGTCAGAGATGATATTATATGGGATGTCATAGTGAAGGAGGAGGAAGGCATTGTATAAATACACAGAGGGTCTTGCTGGCAAAATCATTAAAGGCAGTGAAAGCATCTCTAATGTATCTATTCCTCTGATGAAAAATAATTGTCCCATCAGTGACAGAAGATGTCCAATGTGTCTGGCTAGACCCCCAGTGAATGGTGCCATATAATGGACTCAGAGTTGCCTCAGTAGTTTGATAAAGGAAAGAGTTACCAGAACTTAATAGGAGCTCTAACACAGAAGTATAGCCCAGGAAATGTCAAAGAAAAATATCTACTCACACATTGCAAATTATCAATAAAACAACTGAAGAAAAAATACCCAAGCTTATCTTTTCTCTCACCTTTACCTCTCCTTCTGGCTGTACACAACCGAAAGGCTGTTTGATATAGTTCATAATGTCAGTGACCAGAATACAGAGTGTGGAGTTAGGTTGAGAAGGATGGAGAGTGGATATAAAGAGGTAAATTGAGAATTTCCCAAACTGTCACGCAGTCCACTGAGTAAGCAGAGTCAAATCTGGATGTAGCCACAATGCTGAAAGCCTTTTACAGACTCAGTAAAGCACACTAAATTATTATGGAACATATCTAGATGTCAGGCAGCTTGACTTCAAATCCTCTTTATTAGTTGAGTAACCCTGGACAGGTTTCTTAAGCAATCTGATTTCCAGTCTTAGAATATTTTCAAAAATGGGTGCCACACATGCTCAAAATCATTATTCAATATGTAGTATTATTTTTTTTTCTCATAGCCAAGGACACAGGTCCAGGAATAATGGGGTAGACATGGGAGAGTTGCCACTCAGCCCTGGTGACCCACCAGCAAAAGTTTTGCTTTCTGTCCTCACACCCCTATGCTCTGCTGGCTTAGAGGTGTTAGTTCCAAATAGAGGAGTGCTTCTTCTGGGAGATAAAATGATGAGCCCATTGAACTGGAGATTGAGGCTACCATTTGTTTACTTCAGGTTACTCATGCCTCTGAATCAACAGACAGAGAAAAGTTTTAACATTCTGGCTAGGAAAATTGCAAATCACACTGCTGCTACTGTAGTGTAGAAAGAAAGAGCATATTTGGAATACAGAAGATCCCCCAGGACTTTTCTTAGTACTACCCTGCCTATAGTTAACAGAAAACCAAACCAACCCAATTCAGGTAGAACTACTAATGGCCAGACACTTCAGGAATGAAGGTTTGTGTTACTCTACCAGGCAAGGAATCACACCCAGCTGAGGTATGTGTGTGATAAGAGCAAAGGGATTATGAAATAGATAGTAGAATAAAGTAGTTATAAATAACACTTATGACCACAAGGCTGGTTGCAGAAATGAGGATTTTAATTGTGATGCGTATTTCTTTCTTATTTTGTTATGAGTATCTTTGTGTGTATGCTACTAGGCAAATATATTTGTTTTCTTCTTTCTCTTATCCTCTTAGCCTATTAGATGTAGTAACTTTACATTATAGTTAATGTAACAATATCTTTAAGTGTTAACTTTACATCATAGTATTGAAGTTATAGAATATCAACTTCAATATTGAAAGAGAAAATTGAATATCACCCAAGGACTTTGCTTCCCCTTTGGGGAAAGGGTTAGTGCTTTCTCCGTTATACATAGGATAATTGCATCATGTGAAGAGGAAGAGTGACTTTGCTATTGTCTGGATTTGGAGATTAAGCATGGTTTAAGGAGATGTGTCTTGGTGCCAAGTTGACAAGGGGCAACCGTAAAGGTTGAGTTTTATGTGTTAACTTGGCTAGGCTATGGTACTCAGTTTGGTCAAGCACTAGTCTGAATGCATCTTTGAAGACACTTTGTAGATATGATTAACATATCCAATCAGTTAACTTTAAGGAAAGCAGATTACCTTTGATAGAGGCCAAGGGCCTCTGGTGGAACAGGAATCTCTGCTTTTTGTGCTAAGACCTTCAACTCATTGATTGAATGAGGCCCTTGGCTGAGTTTCCCATTTTCCAAGTTTCCCATTCTTGCCTGAGTTTCCAGCCTGTTAAAATACCTACCATTTTGGGCCTTGCCACCCCCATAATCGTGAACCAACTTCTTAAAATCTGTCTGTCTGTCTGTCTGTCTGTCTATCTATCTATCTATCTGGTTCTGCCTCTATGAAGAATCATGACCGATAAAGCTGCTAAAATTACTTCCTTTCTATAGATGTTCGCATGAAATGAAATACGTAAGTGTGATGAGTCAGGTGCTTTGAAAGAAACAAATAATTTAACTCAAATTGGCTTACACAATAAATGTTAATTCATTGCTTTGCGTGCTAGGTTAGTTTTTCCAAAGTTTGCACCATCAGTACACACACTACATCAAGTGCTGTTTTAAAATATTTTTTGTTAAAGTATAGTTGATTTACAGTGTTGTGTCAATTTCTGCTGCATAGAAAAGTGATCCAATCATACATAATTATACATTATTTTTCTCATACTATCTTCCATCATGTTCTTTCCCAAGAGACTGGATATAGTTCCCTGTGCTGTACAGTAGGACTTTATTGCTTATTCATTCTAAAATGTAATAGTTTGCATCTACCTACCCAAACTCCCCATCAATCTCATGCCCTCCCCACCCACTGTTGACAACGGTAAGGCCGTTCTCTTTGCGTCTGTTTCTGTTTTGTAGATAGGTTCATTTGTGCCATTTTTTAGGGTCCACATATAAGTGGTATTTGGCTTTCTTTTTCTGACTTCACTTAATATGAGACTCTTTAGTTGTATCCATCTTGCTGCAAAAGCCATTACTTCATTCATTTTTATGGCTGAGTACTATTGCATTGTTTATATGTACCATAGATGAATTGATCAGGTGTTGTTTTTAAAATGTGATATTAACACACTTCTGTAGTGAGGTGTAGGTTTTTGTTTCTCCTCCCTGAAAGGGGGTACACATATGTAAGAGACATAAACAATAGAATGAAACAAAGGCAGTCTTGCCTGAATTTTGAAGTTAAATCATAAAAGGCAGCATAGCTTTTGTGGTGAGTGTGTGTTTGTCTGTCTCTCCTATATGTGTCTTCCTTTCCTTTGTAACCTCGCTACCACAGTGGGAGGAAGCCCATCCCACATGAGGAGACCATATTGTAGGTGTTGTAGCCAGCAGCCCCAGCTAGTTCTCCAGCTGACAGCCAGCATGAGTTTTCAAATGCGTTGGTGAATGAGCTTCGGATGACTCCAGCCCACAGCCTTCAAGTATTTCACTTGAGGATCTCTAATTATGAATTAGAGTTAAGCCATCCCACAGTGCTCTGAATTTCTGACCTGTAGAAACATAAGATATAATAAACATTATTGGTTTTTTTGAGCCAATAAATTTTAGGATTATTTGTCATGTGTTAATACATAATGAGTGTACTTTGCTTTATTGAAGAAAAATCTAAAGGTAATATAAAGTTTGATCATGGATTGTCTATGTTTCCCTGTGATTTTTTTCCCCCCTAAATTCTGGTTTCCTTTGTGTGTTGACTTTATTTACTTATGGAAAAAAAATAGCTATATTTGTTCCACTGCTTCACATTTGTATAATATATAGTCCAGGGCATAGAGAGAACTTTTGTTCAAGCATTCCCAGAAGAAATCCTGAGATTCAATATTATTGAGCTATCTCCAGTCACATGGATACCTCTAAAATAATTTGAGGTCTAGGCATATTGAATTTAATAATTGCCTTATCTTGGTATATTTTTCCCATCCTTGGAATCACAGAAGTCTCAGGGATTCTCAGGAAAAGAATTCTCTTGAAACAACCCCAGATTTCCACTATAAACACAGGACATAATGTTTGTTATACAAGTTCTTGTATATGATAGTTATGATTATTAGTAGTTTATCCTTAGGGTCAATTATTTTCTCATGTTATTACCTTGGAATTCATCAGCCACCAAATTTTTTCCTTACTGTTTGACTCAAGGACTTATAAACAATGCCATTATACTCCAGTCTTTTCCCCTTCAATTTCAGGGCTAACTATAAAGCTTAGTACATGTATATATCTCCATATGAGTTAGCTATAACATTCATACGGCTATGTTTAAAATTAAGCCTTTCTACACGTTCTTTCTTGACTCTCTCCTCAGAATACTTGGCAATGTTAGATGACAGCATATGTTTAATGTTCTTAAGAGCAGAGTCATTTTAGCAAAAGTCTGGAATAGCACTTTAAATCTACAAAAGGCACACCCTGCAGAGGTCCAAGAATAGCACTTAATGAGTATAGAAGGAAGAGAATTTGGAGTGCATAACATGATGTAAGATGTAATGAGTTAGTTTTAGTGGTTAGAATACTTCCCAAATTCTTTTCTGAAGAATATCATTTAGGTGGAAAAAAAAACTTTCAGAAGCTAAATATATTTGGAAATGCAACATACTACCTTGCCCTTTAGGGAATTCAGAATGCAGATTAATGTATTAAAGGACCTAAACTGTTCTGTAGTAATGGGTTGTTTAATTTTGTTAACCCAGCTTTTCCTAAACAGGGTTAGAAAACAAAGATGGACCATTTGTTTTTAAGAGATAATGCCATTTTAAAATGGCAATTTCCAGGTTCAGCTAAGGAGGAGTAAACTGACTCTACCTCATTTCTTTCAATCCTAGGACAGAATTTATAAAGCAACTATTTAATGACTCTGAAAAGTAGATAATAGCAGGCAGAATCAGGAGAAAAATCAAACCCCCAAATGACTAATAAGAGTAGAAAATTTCCTGTTTTTTTTTTGTTTGTTTGTTTTTTGTTTTTTGTTTTTTCCCTTATCTCTTGGCTTAGATTCTAGGCAGTCTGAATCACGGAATTTCACAGTGGGCATGAATAGGAAACATTCCAGGAAAAACCTGTTTTTCAGGCTAGAGAACCAGGAAGTAGGGCCTCTGTGGGATGGAAGGTGTGTGTGTATGTTTGTGTGTGTGTGTGTGTGTGTGTGTGCATGTGTGTGTGTATACATGTGCAAATATCCATACTTTTTTTCTTGGCTCTGATGTGAGGCAAATAATATTCATCAAGTTACAACTCCTGTGTTGACAGTAGTAGTGGCTGCAGCAGCTTCATTGTTCAAAACACTAGGAGAAAATACTTCGCTCTGACCAGAGGAATTTGGAAATAGATGCATATGATCTGAAGTATGTAGAGTGGATCCCAATTATTTTCACTCTCTTTTTACTCATTGCATTGTCCAGAGGATGATTCCCTTTACTCATTGCATTGTCCTGAGGATGATCCAGTTATAAGAAGTGTGAACAACATAAGAAGGCTACATCTCACTGGATGTGCTTAGTGTAGGTGAGAGAGGAATTATGAATTTGAACATAATTTACTATAAATTATTAAAATTGTATGGCAGAAGAAAAACCAATATAGAAATGCAGTGAGTGTTAGAATGATATCAAAAGGTTTAACATTCATATCATTGAAAACTGAGGAGAGGGAAAGAAACTGATGCAATTTTTTGGACAAAATAATGATTTAAAGCATCCCAGAATAGTGAACATGAATTTACAGAATCAAGAATCTCAGTGAAACTCAAACAAGATAAACTCAAAGAAAATATCTATATACATCATAATCAAACTGATGAAACTAATGATAAAGAGAAATATTAGAAGGCACAGAGGCAAGAAGTGAGTAGAATAATATTTTTTAATGTGATTAATGAAGTTAACTGTCAACCTAGAATTCTATAACCAGCAAAAACTTCCTTTGAGAATGAAAGTGAAATGAAGTCAGTCTTAGATGAAGGAAAGCTGAGGGAATTCATTGCCAAAAGTCCTCCTCTAAAATAAATATTAAAGAATAACCTTTGGCTAAAGAAAAATGATTATGGAGGAAATCATAAAAATTTAAGAACAGAGGAAGAGCAATAGAACTAATAAATGTATGAGTAAATATAATATCCTACTTTTATCCTCTTAAATTTCTTACATTATATACAGGCATACCTCAGAGATATGGCAGGTTTCAATTCCAGACCATCACAATAAACAAGTCACATTAAGTTTTGGTTTCTCAGTGCATATAGAAGTTATCTTTTGCAGTATACCACAGTCTATTGTGTCCAATAGCACTGTCTAAAAAAATGTACATACCATAATTTAACAAATATTTTATTGCTAAAAAATGCTAGCTATTGTCAGACAATGCAGGGGTGCCACAAACCCTCAATCTGTAAAAATGCAATATCTGCAAAATAAAGTGAAGTACTATAACATAAGGGATATCTCTATGATTCCTGAAAGCAAAAATATAATGTGTTGGAATGTTTATAAATCTGGTTCATATGTGTCTGTTGTTTACTGCTGCCATAAATACAAGTTTGGCAACTTAATATAAATTTTTTTTATCTTCTATATATCAGAAGTCTGATATAAATATCATTGGACTAAAACTATAGTATTTTGTTTTATTCTTTTTTGGAAGCTGTAGAGGACCTTGCTCATTCAGGGTATTGGCAGAATTCATTTGCTTGTGGTTTTAAGGCTGAGATTCCTATTTGCTATCAGTTTATCACTATTCTTAGCTTTTAGAGGATATCTTCCTTGGATCATGGCCTCTTTCCTCCCCCTTCACAGGCAACAACAGTGAGTCACGTTCCTCTCACAACTGAAATCTTCCCTCTCTCTTTTCTATCATGTCACTCTGGCTGCAGCCAGAATACGTTCTACGCTTGCACGGGTTTATATGATTAGACTGATACCATCCAGACTATCAGGGTATGGTTAAGGTCCTTAATATTTTCTTTTATTTTAAAAAGTTGTACTGAAATATAGCTGACTTATAATGTTGTGGTAATTTTGCTGTACAACAAAGTGATTCAGTTATGCATGTACACACATTCATTCTTTTTCAGATTCTTTTCCCATTTAGACCATCACAGAATATTGGGTAGAATTCCCTGTGCTATACATCAAGATCCCTGTTGGCCAGTCATTCCATATACCACAGTGTGCATATGCCAATCCCAAACCCCCAATCCATCCCCCTGACCTTTTGGTAGCCATCAGTTTGTTTTCAAAGTCTGTGAGTCTGTTTCTGTTCTGCAAATAAGTTTATATCCTTTTTTTAGTTTCCACATATAAGTTATACCATATGATGTTTGTCTTTCACTGTCAGACTAACCTCATTGCTAATTATTAAAGAAATACAAATCAAAATTACTCTGAGATACTACCTTACACTAACCAGAATGGCCATCATCAAAAAGTTTAGAAACAATAAATGCTGGAGAAGGTGTGGAGAAAAGGGAATCCTCTTACACTGTTGGTGAGAATGTAAATTGGTACAACCTCTATGGAAAACAGTATGGAGTTTTCTCAAAAAAACTAAAAATAGAACTACCATATAATCCAGCAATCCCAATCCTGGGCATCTATCTGGATAAAATCATAATTCAGAAAGATACATGTACCTCAATGTTTACTGCAGCACTATTTATAATATCCAAGACATGGAAACAACCTAAATGTCCATTGACAAGAGGGATGGCTAAATAAGATGTGACACATATACACAATGGTATATTACTCAGCCATAAAAAAAAAATGAAAAAATGCCATTCACTTCAACATGGATGGACCAGGGGATTATCATACTAAGTGAAGGTCCTTAACCTTAATCACAACTGCAACGTTATTTTTGCCATGTAAGGTAACATATTCATGAGTTGCAGGAATTAGGGCATGGACATTGTTCATGTGGGTGGAGCGTTATTCTGCTACCACAACTTAAGAAACTTCAGCAAGAAGGGAGGGAGGTTAAAGGGAACTATATGATTATAAGGTTTTTATCTTCTACTTGAAATATTAAAATGTGAATTATCAGTAGAGTATAATGAATTAATGTGTGTTACTATATATATGTATTATAGTAAAAAAAAACCTGATAAGAATGAAATGGAATATATGTATCATATACTTACTGCCTTGTAACAAGTTGCCCCAAAACATTATGGCTTAAGACAATACACCTTTATTATCTCACAGTTTCTGTGGGTCATAACATAGCCAGTGGTAGTTGTGTCTCCTACACGTTTGAAATGAAGGTGGCAGGACTGGAGTTTATTGCGAAGGCTCAGCTGGGGAAGGATCTTTTTCTTAGTTTATATAATTGTTGGCAGCATACAGTTGTTCATAGGCTGTTAGTCTGAAGGTTTCAGTAACTCACTGGATGCTAACCAGAGGTTGAATCTCAGTTCCTTGCCACATAGACTTCTGTACCATGGCAGCTTGCTTCATCAAAACATGGAAGCTGAGAAGGCAATAGTGGGAGAATTCAGAAGAATCTCGGAAGGCCTAAATCAAGATATATTCTGGGTTAGGCCCTTATCAGTAGGCTATATGAGAGTGTCTACTTTCAAACTCATTTAGGTTGTTGATCAAATTCACTTCCTTGTGATTATTATTCTAAGGAGACCATTTCTTTGCTGGTTGTCAGGTGGGAGCTTTTCTCAGCCCCTTAATATGGGAATACATTCCTTCTCATGTTCTACTTCTGTCGTCTAGCCTGCATGGGCATATCACATCTCCCTTGTGTTTTAATTTGTACATGCATTTAATTTATTGCATTTAAAATTTTTATAAGAGGAAGAATAATAGTGAAAAAAATTAAATTTTCTTTTACTAAGGAAAAGGTATACTGAGATCAAGTAAACTATTTTCATTTTATGTTTTGTTATTATGTGTGACATTAAAACTAACTCAAAGTAAAAGCAGCATTTGGGTTAACAGTTTAGCTTAACAGTCGAAATACTGTTTGAGGGTAAAAATCTTTTGTGGTAAAATATTAGATCTGTTGCTATATATTGTTTCATAACACAATGTATTTTTTATTTTATTTATATTATCTCTGTGTGTTTCAAATCTTGATTTCTTCATCTGATACCAGCTGGAAAAATCTCTCTGCTTTTAAAGGGGTCGTTGTGATTAGATTAAGCACAACCAGGCAATTTCCCTGTTTTAAGATCAACTGTGCCATATACCATAATTATTAGAGTGATAACTCATCATATCCATGGGTTCTGGGTATTAGGGTGCTGAATCTTGTGGGTCTTTTAGGAATCAATACCAGGAGACAGTGATGACTGGGAGTCAAGTAAGGAGTTGCCTAGCACTGAATACTAAAAGTTTTAATACAAAAGAAGGCCAGAGAAGTACAACAGAAAGCTTAAGAACAAGAAGATAAATTAAAAAAAATAATAAAATGGTATACATTAATCCAACCAGGTCAATAATTACATTAAATAAGTTATTCTGAACACATCAACTCTAAGACAGAGATTGCTGTATTGGATACAAAATAAAACAACAAACAAAAAACATTCACTTTGTTTTGTGCTCTCTATAGGAAATCCAGTTCATAAACAATGATAGATAGGATAAATAATTTTTGAAAAATATATAGCGTACAAATACTAACCAAAAAAACCCTGAATAGGTTATATTGATTAGAAAAAGCAGACTTTAGAACAAGGAATTAGTAGAGATAAAGAAGAATGTTGCATAATTAAAAACTTGTCAGTATACCAAGAAGATATAATAAAACTGTGTATTCACTTAATAACAGAACTTCAAAATATATGAAACAAAATATGATAGGGTTGAAAGAGAAAGCGACAAATCCACAAGTATACTTGGAAAACTCAATATTCCCCTCTCTACTGAAAATCCCAAGGAATCTACATAAAATTTACTAGAAATTATTAGTGTGTTTATCAGTTTTGCAGTATATGATATTAAAAATCATTTGTGTCTCTATATACCAGCAAAGAACAACTGCAAACCAAAATGTAAAAAAGTTTCATTTACATTAGTTCCAAAAAATAAAAACCATGGGAGTAAATCTAACAAAAATGTGTGTAACATCTGTATGCTGAAAACTACAAATACTTGTTAAAGACATTAAAGAAAACCAAATAACTAGGATAATAAACAATGTTTATGGATTGAAAGACACAGATGTGATGTAATTTTTCCCAAATTGACCTATAGGTTAAAACAATCCCACCCAAAATGCCAGTGCGATGTTTTGAAGATATTGAAAAATAACATAACATTTATTTGGCCAGGCAAAGAAACTAGAAATGCCAAACAAATTCTGAGAAATTAGCAAAGTTCGGGAATCTGTATTATCTGATTTTAAGATTTTCCTACCATTATAGTGCTCAGTGTGGTATTGATAAAAGCATAGACACAAGTGAATGGAACAGAATGGAGTAAAAACTAGACCCATACAAATGAGGATGAGTGAGTTTTGAAAAAGATGCAAGAACAATTCAAAAAGAAAGCGTGGTGTTGACAAGAAAGGGTGCCAGTGCATTTGGAAATCCATATACAAAAATGTATATCTAAATATATATATCATGCTATATATGCAAATATACTTAAATTTTTGCCTAAATATGAAATGTAAAAGTATAAAACTCTTTGGAAAAAAATAGAAAATTTTGAGGTTGGGCAAGTATCTTCAGATATCCAAATATATAAAGAAAAATGAGGATAAATGATCTTTACTAAAATTTTAAACTTTTACTTTGCAAAAGACAGTGTCAAGAGATTGAGAAGACTAGAGAAGTATTTGTACATCACATATCTAATAAAGGATTTGTATGCAAATTATATAAAGAGCATTTAAAAGTCAATAATAAGAAAACAAACAATTCATTATAAAAGGACAAAAGATTACGAGAGAAATTTCACCAAGGAAAAGACAAGTGAGCCCATGAAAGACACTCAAGAAAATTAGTCATTAAGGAAATGCCGATAGGAACTACAGTGAGATACTAATACATACCTATCATAATAGCTAAAATATAAAACGAGACTATCAAGTGCTAAGCAGGCGGAGAAACTCAGACTCTACCACATTGCTGGTGTGACTGGAAAAAAATTTGTATATACTTTGGAAAACAGTTTGGCAATTTTTTACAAAATTAAACCTATGCTTATACTATGACCTCGAAATCTCACTTCTGAGTATTTATCCAGAGAAATGAAGACATACATACAATAAAAATCAGTATATGAATACTTATGGCAGCATTATCCATAATTTATCAAAACCTGGGAAGAACTGACATAGTCTTTAATGAATGAGTGAATAAACAACGTATAGTACCTCCATGCAATAGAATACTATTCATCAATTTAAAAGGAACAAACTATTGAATCTCAAATACGTAAAGCTAAGTGAAGTAAGCCAGTCATCAAAGATTACATATTATATAATTTTTGTAATATTCTGGAAAAGGCCATACTGTAGGAAAAAAGAACAGATCAGTTTTTGTCAGGAATTAGGCACGGGAGAAAGATTTGAATACAAAGGGACAGAATAAAAGCATTTTTGAGAGTGAGAAAATTGCTTTGAGTCAATTGTTGCTAAAAATTATATATATTTAAAAAAACTCATAAAACTGCACACCAAAACAGTATAAACTTTGTTGTATGTAAATTAGAGAAAAATTAAACAAACATAGCTTAAAAAGTTTTAACTGTGATTACATTATAAACAAAGTTTGAAACAGATTATGTATGATTATAAAGGAAAAAAGTAACAATATTTGATTTGGGGAGCCAATGTCCTTTTTGAGAATACTTTGGAAACTATGGAAATTTTTCTTGACTATACCCTGTTAAATATTTTAGTATCTAGTATACCCTTTTAGACACTTTATTATACACATGTGTACAAACACACTGAAAATTCTAAGTTTAGGAGGTTCCCTGATATCCTATGGTTTATTTTTTTAAACTTGATCTGTGGATGACAGATTAGAACTCTTGTCCATATAATCCATTAATTAGTCTTCTATTCATACTCAGGAATTTTTAAATTTTAATTAATTTTATTTTATTATTTTTATTGAGGCATAATTAATATATCAAATTGTCGGGGCCAGCTCAGCAGGATCGGGCTGAAGAACGGGTGCTGTGGAACTTAAGGAAAAAGAGTTAACATAAAACAAGACACAGAGACATTTATCTTAAGTAGAGGTGGGAGCCGGGGGACTCAAGGTCTCAGGGACCAAGAGCACCCTACCTCAAGAAACCACCCTGCTTTTATTGTGAGATCAAGGGAGGAGTGGCTATGGGTGGATGATACAGGATTTACTATTATATAAGTTCTTTTACTATTTAAAAAGCCACTTAGGTGGTAAAGGGTTAAGCTCTTATCTGACCTCTAGGCACATAACAGTACTTAAGCTTAAGTCACTTATGCCTTTAGGTCTTTGCTCTTAAGCTTAAGTCATTTACCAGCACTATGACTGTTTTTCCAAGAAGGAAGATGGGATAAAGTAAGACAAGAAGATGGGATAAAGTAAAGAAGGACAAGATGGAGTTTTCAAGGAAACATGTCTTGCAACATCAAATATTAGTTTCAGGTGTACAGTATAATGATTCAATATTTATATGTATTGAAATGATCACCACAAGTTGTCTAGTTAACACTCAGCACCAGTGCTCAGGAATATTGATTTTGTGGTATTCCAGGGTTCCCTTGTTCACCAACATATTTTCCCACTAGCTTATTTGATAAATATTTAAAATAGTTTTTTTTTTTAATTTCACAGGTTATCAAAGATAGAATCTAAAAATAGCCAAAAGTGATTGGTTGGTGAATCCTTCATTTCTTCAACAAAGGTAAGAGGATGAAAAGCCAAGGTACATGGAGCTTTATCTTGTAAAAGAACTTTCATACTTTATCTTGTAAGAGAACTTTTCACACATATTGATGCAAATGAGAAAAACTTTAAAGATTTCATAAATTTGATTTGGGTGAGCTCTGTTTACATTTCTCTGGACCACGATAATAAAAGCTTTGAACACACACATAATATATCTTCAAACAAGCTCAAATAGAGGGAAGTCTACTTTTATGTGTTACGTGAAGGGCTTGTTTGCTTTTTAATAAAGCTGGCACAATTTTCATATAAAAGAAATGTACTGCAAAGAGTTTACATATAAAGTATCATTGGAGATAATTTCGCATTAGCAGAGACTCATAGGAAGATTTAAAGTTTTATTTTTGGAATTTAAATCTTACCTTTTTCTCTCTACTTGTATTTGTAGGACTTCCTTGAAAAGAGAAATGTAGAGAAATGAAAGTAAATAATCCCACAAATCCATCTAGTTGCATCTAAAATTCCATGTATTTAATTTCATTACTAGGAACTATTAGTCTAGTTTATATAATTCTCTCAACTGTTCCTCTAATTTCTAAAAGAAAAATGATATATATTAAATGTTGTGTAGTCTATATTATATGTAGTATATGCACATGCATGCATTTCTCTATGTAGATTTAGTCACTCTCATAGGTTTGCGGCTAAATACATTGTGTGATCTCTTAACATTTTTGAAATGGCTGCAGTCCTGAGGGGGTGAACATGTTTCATAATACTGGGCAGCTTCTGTATAGTCAGTTGACAGAAAAGATAAAAAATTATCCCAGATTTCCAGAGGAAAGGTAAGATGGATGGATGTAGCTGATCAGGGCGTATTCTGGTGACTTTCAATGTACAAGACAATATAAACAATGAGATCATACTTGGTGACTGAAAAATAAAGTGAAATGCTTTGACATCCATCTAAGAGAGAGAAACAGAAAGGTTCCAAGGCAACATTGTAGCTTAATGATGAAATTTCCTGCTGGTCATGGTTCCTCTTAATATCATTTTCTTTTCTAAAATTCTATATGAGTTTTATGTAAATTAATATATACATGTACAAAAGTAGTATATTTTTAAAATGGGAAATTTTTTTCACATTTTTATTTCCATGCATGTGTTTTCCAATTTAGATTAGAATCTTCATCTCTCTGGTGGTTTTCCTTTGAAAGATTTAGTTGCTTTATTTCCTACCTTTCATTAATATTTATTAAATGACTACTGTGTGCAAATAAACTATAGTTACTATATCTAAGAATGGAATAATTTAATAGGGAAAATATTTGTCTTTCCTTTAAAACTTCTTTTTCCTTCAAAATTATGTTTTCCTTATTTTCTTAATCTGAAGTTACCAAATCCTAGTCTCTTTATGGAGAGAGAATATTTTCTCAAGCTTTTAGAGGACAGTAGTTTTAATACTTTTCCTTTGTGATTATGAAGTAGAAATTGCTTGCATGATATTATCACATCAAGAGTCTAAGACACTGGAGGGTTGCCACCAAAATTGGGGGCAGAACTGCTTAAAGATATTACTGCCTTACTATGTTAAATGATGCTGCATGATTGTGGATTCTAGGAAGAAATAGGGTCACACCTGATAAGAGTTGTGTGAAGTAACTTACCTATAAAGCAAAGGAGCTGGAAAGAAAATGAATGATTCTAGTAAAGATATAATATTATTCTATTTTTATTGGTTCCTTTACTTAATAAATCTTGTAGTACTTAATCTGGACCAGTGTTTCTTAATCCTGTCTTCACATTAACGTTACTTGGGCATCTTTAAAAAAAAAATTCAAATGCCGAGGTTCCATACTACATTTATTTATGGCAGAATCTCAGAACGGAGGTGATGGTAAGTCTTGGGAATCTATAATTTTATAAAGTTTTCTATATATTCTAATATGTAGAATCATATTGGGGTTGAGAGCAACTGGCTTAATTTTGGGATACCCAAGATTAATGAGACTTTTTGAATATTTTAATAATAGAAAATATTGCTTCATTTATATTTCTTTATATAGATTCTTGTGTTTTGTTTTAGAAGATTTGTTTTCCTGGGTAACATTTCATAAAGCAAATTGTAAGGTGAAACTGCTGCTGTGTGCATCCGGAATTCTGAGCAGGGAATATTGTTACTCTTAGCTACGTAATTTGTTATTTTTTAAAAGGGTTAATGCAAAAAACACTGAGGCTTTGTTTTCCATTTGAGTAAAATGTTCTTACTTATTGTGAAGCTTCCTCACAAGCATATTAGACTGAAGGAGATTATAAATATTAAGTTTACTAAATTTTTTGAAGGTTGTATATTTTTGCATATTCAGAAGCTTTTCTGGTTTTGATGATATTGCCTTTATTATCTTTTGTCATTTTAAAATGTTTGGTTAAAATGTTTAAAAAATTGAAAGCTTGTGTTTTCTGTTTTTAATCTTAAAATGTCTACTATGTGTTTGAAAATACCATTGGGTCATAGAGGAAGATCCCATGATCATAAAGTTTTTTTAAATCAGATTGACTTATACTCACTGATTTCTGAAGCATCAATTCTAAGAATGTGGCAGCTCTCCATAATCTTTTTCTGGGGAAGCTTATCTATTCAATTGCCTGAGCTGGCAGCATTTTTCTACTCTTTCTAAAAAGAAAATGAAGAATGCTTTTGACTCTGTCAATAAAGAATGGGATGAATTTCAGCTAGAAATCAAAGTCAATGCATAGTTCATGTTATTAATTACCTGAGACTTGAAGAATTCTTTTTGTTTTGTCATTCTTGAGTGTGTATGTTCATGAATTTTACTTACATTAATTTGTTGAATTCAGAGCAGTATATTTTGTTCATTACTATTATAAATGATATTTATCATAATTATTCTATTTACACTTTTAGCCCAATCTGATTTGGATTTTTTAGGACGTCATTTTTATTTTAAAATAAAACAAACAGATGATCACATTTATAGATTTATAGTAAACATCTTAGTGTTTGCTGCAAAGTATTTATGCTAATTCAGCTTCTCAATTTGAAACACGTCTCAGCCGTCTATCACAACTCCTGTGTTTCATTATCATACACATGCAGGTAAGGATTCTGTTTTCTTTTTACTTATGGTTGTGGCTCAGAGTGCTGAATCTCATGATATAAAGCAAAAACTCTATAAACACGAACTGTGTTCTTATCTCCAATGTGTTCTTTGAAAAGAGAAAGGACGACACTAGAGTTTAATGTATAATTCAAAACAATCTCTTTACTTCCCTTCAATTCCATATCAAAAATTTAAATAAGTATTAATTTTATGTAAAGGAAATATTTTCTTGAAGTATTAACCAAGACACTGGGTTATGAGCAATAGAAACTCAACTCAAAGTAGCTTAAGTAAAAGAGCATCTCTCTTACAGCTGTAGAAAAAAGCCTGAAGAGGTTGTGGTTGAGAATATATACCAAAGCTTAAACTAGTTTATCAAGGGAAGTGAAATATTCTAATTGACAATAATTGCTCACAAGTCAACAATGTTTTGGGGTGGATAGGTGGATGAAGATCAGCTTTCTTTTCCAAGCGCATTAAATGTATTATCTTTTTCTAAGATAAGATCTGAGAGACAGCCTATAACTTAAGTAGTAAGAAGTGATGTTGGACAGGAAGAAAATTTTATGACTTAAATTTACCATTTAATTTTTATCCTAAGACCTATTACAAATTGTCAGAAATCACTGGCATCTTATTCTATTTACAGAAGAAATTACAGAAAGAATTCAACAATTCTAAAGAAACTAGACTTTATGTTTCAAATGGACCAGATCCAAATCATGATAATTTTACAAAAACTCATAAGTAGAGAACAAAATACTGAGTATTTGATAAAATGGAATGTAAAAACATTACAGATAATGGTGACTTATTCTGTCCCTGTTTTCTTATTCTTAGTTTATCTCCTATTCTTATTATTTATCACTCATGTTTTCCCCCCTCTCCCTAACAGTGTTCTTTGTGCTATTATATTTGAAAAGAATCATTTAGTAGGGAGTGTAAACTAGGCTTTTAAAAATAAAGGTTAATAATATATAGGTTGCAGATGATCCTTTTAGGTTGCCTCTGATTTTTCTAGTTAATTATTGTCAGCTTCGTTAGTCCTATGAACTGTCAACACTATGGGCTTATGTTTTAAAAGACGTAAAAATAGAGGCTTGCATGAAGTATGATCTAAAAAATTTTGCTTTAATGAAAAAATAATTTAGGAAAATAGAAATTTAAGTTGATTAGATCATCAAACATATGTAACTGTAATAATACTCTGAAAGACCCTTTATTTTATTTTTTATTTTTGAAGGACTCTTTAAATATGGACTTAAATGATGATGACAGAACAATCTTCTGAAAATTACTGAACCTACTCTTTAATGAAAATTCTAGAGAATGTGCTATGACAGTATAACAAATGACATAAAATATAATATTCATTGTATTCTGAATGTTATGTGGAGGAGCCTGGCATCAGTCTCTATAATTCTTTCCCTCAAAGGAAGTGGTGTTACTATTTCTTGACTATTGAGGTTGGTAGAAGTGTTAACCCTAATGATCTTGTCTAGATTCTCTTTTGGCTTATTCTCTTCTCTGTGGAGACTTGTCTTCTAATTTTAGGACCCTTGTTACTGAAACCGATATCTTTTAGTCTTTAATTAACTTAGCAATAGCTGTGTGACATTATAGCTCTAACACTCAAAGATGAGTGGTCTGTATCTAAATGCTTGGGGATGGCTTCTTTCCTGTTCTGGATTCAAAAAGTTTGTGGGTAGGTATGTATATGTGCCATGAATAAAGATGATTAAAAAAGTCCCTTTAGTAGCAATGGGTCTGCCTTGAAAGCAGCTTCTCTATTTGCATAGTGCCTTGATACTTTGTGTTTAACATCATTAGATATCCCCCAGGCAAAAGTGACTTGGAAGACTGCTATTTAATTATTAATATTCCAAATCCACATGTGCTTCTAACACTTTATGCCTTATTAATCTTTCTGGCCCAACATTGCCCTTCTCCCTTAGGCCCTTGTCAAGCCATTCTTTACGAAGTATGTGGAGGATGAATACAAGCATTAGAAAAAAGGAGCTGGATTTTTAGTGGATCCTCCAATAGGTTCACCAGGTGTCATGTGTCCCTTAAAATAATGTACAACTAATTATATACATTAAGGATCAATTCAGGGAATTCGTGTCATGGCTCAGTGGAAACGAATCTGACTAGCATTAATGAGGACACAGGTTTGATCCCTGGCCTTGCTCAGTGGTTTAAGGATCCAGCATTGTGGTGAGCTGTGGTGTAGGTCTCAAATGTGGCTCAGATCCCGTGTTGGTGTGACTGTGGTGTAGGCCAGTGGCTATAGCTCTGACTCAACCCCTAGCCTGGGAACTTCCATATGCTGTGGATGTGGCCCTAAAAAGACCAAAAAAAAAAAAAAAAAAAGAATCAATTCAAAGAAACTTCAATGGACCTTTGACCCATAAAAAATTAGCTGTCCCTCAAAAATGTCTCTATTTCTAAAGTTGAATTCTTTGAATTAGTCCTATATTCGTTGATTAGAAAGTGCCTTGAGCTAAGCACACTAAGAAGTCAATTTCCTGAACTCATTCTTTAGTTAACTGTATTAATAACTATTATTTTCCCCCCTTTCTGTCAAAAATTTCTCAGTATATATTGTATGGATGACAGTTTCTCTTTTTGTATCTTAAAAAAAGAAGTCCATTACATACACTGAAGATGTATCTTGTCATATTTCTATCTTAATATTATTAATGTTCTTACATTTTACCTCAGATTTGAATGTAGATGAGTTTGTGACTTTTAGTTATTTTTGACTGTGTTGTGATATTCTAGAGCTTTCCCTATACTATGAGTCTGTCTTGATCTAAAGCAAATCTTATTTCATTTTTTAAAAATTAGGTTATTCTTTTTAACTAACATGGGAGTCTCCACATGGTGCTAAAAAGTAATCATACTCAATTCCCATGAAAACATTTTCTTCTATTAAAACAGTGTTACTTACATAGCACTCAGTTAAGTGCTTCTCTCCTCTCATTCATTATTCATAATGTTCCCAGTTGTTAAAGGGTATGATATGCTTGGGTTTCACCTTAGGGAAATGGTCCCATAGAAAAATGAAACCAAGGGTCCAGGATAAATGAACTCAGTAGCCAAATTGGAATGACAGTGTAGACTGCCTTATTATCTCAGATGTCTCCAAATTCTCTACCATCTCTATTCTTGCAGACGTTATCCTCTTTTTTTAAAGATTATATGAAATTTGATTTCATTAAAAAAGCAGATAACTACTCCCCACCCAACAAAAAAGAAAACCAACTTCTTCAGCCTAAGTTTGTGAGATGATTGTATTACATTTACTGGGAATTCAGGGATAGTTATTCAGGCTACATCTGCAGACATAAAAGAATTTCAGTTTGGGTCTGAATTTAAAAGTCAGTTCAAATAATTGGTTAGTAACCATATCTAACCAATCAATGGTGTCTGTTGTATAAGGTGATCAATTCGGTGTTATGTGTGTAATTATTTAAGATAAAAACTAAAGTTTAAAACAGTGTAATTTTTCCCTATGCTCTTAGCATCAAGCCATTTGGAATGAAAAGCTCTGGATTGAAATCATGAATAGAACCATTATTATAGCTGTGTGACCTCAGGTAAATCATATTACTCACTGTTTTTTGCTAAATCTGTGGTTAGAAATAATCTGCCTTGTATAAAAATCAAAAGAAAGAACACACGATGGAACTGCTTTGCAAAATGAAGTACTTTACAAATTTTATTGGTCATTATTATTTTTTTCTCAAGATAAACTATTTTACAGGTGCTGATAGACCTTAACTAATTTTTCTCAGCAGATAGTACCACAATGTCTAGAGTTTTAGCAATGATGAAACTAGCATTACTAAAGAAGCTGAAAAGGACAAAGTATCTATGCATTTTCCAATTTATAAAAATTCTATTGTCACTAATTTTCTAATGTTTCTGTCCTTGCAACAGTAGGCTTGTGCTAACTTTCAAAGCTATGTTAATTTGTTCTTATATGTCAGCTTCAATATTGTTTCCTTCTGACTGTGATCTCATGTGAACAAAATAATTTAGTAGCAAAATTTTATACTGGTAATAATAATAACAAACAGAAAGATGCCTCTGATTTCCCAGGCATGCGTTGTTTCAGTCTATTTGTTTTGAATTTACATATTTTATATGAACACACACATAGGTTGTATATAAATATGAATATTTATATATTTATAAATTTGAGACTAGTGCAAATGGAAAAAACTTTTTTATAGGTATTTTGGTAGCTGTAATTCAGCCAGATTAGAAGTCCTGCTTCAGGAGTTCCCGTCAGTGGTTAACGAATCTGACTAGGAGCCATGAGCTTGCAGGTTCGATCCCTGGCCTCGCTCAGAGGGTTAAGGATCTGGCGTTGCCATGAGCTGTGGTGTAGGTCTCAAAACGCTTCTCGGATCCCAAGTTGCTGTGGCTCTGGCGTAGGCCAGTGGCTACAGCTGTAATTAGACCCCTAGCCTGAGAACGTCCATATCCCGCAGGTGCGGCCCTAAAAGACAAATAAATAAATAAATAAATAAATAAATAAATAAATGGAAGTCCTGCTTCAACTGTGGAACAGTTTATAGGATGAAATCCTTCATTCTTTTCTTGGATAAAGTTCTTGTCACAGTCAAAGTGGTTAGAGCCTGTAGAATTCACTTCTCTTCTCCTTCTTGATCTGGATCTGGATCTGGGACCAGGATTATTCTAGGGAATTATTTCATCCTTACAAATGCACAAAAATGTCCAGGATTAGGGAAAATATTCTTTTGTCTCACTTAATAAGGAGAAAAAGCTTCAAAAGTCTAATTTTGTTTTTCCATTATTTACTTTTTCCTTTTTAATTACTTCCTTATGACTGGGAAAATCAAGCTGTTAAATTCAATCTGGTTTCCTTAATTATAAGGAGTGAATTTTTCTATGAGCAGATTAAGTGATTTTAAATGATTTAAATGAGTGTTACTCTCCTGACTTTATTATGGACTTGATGTTCACTTTTCAGATTTTAAACATTACAGTTTTGGTAGGAATTAAGGCTTAAAATGTGATGGTGGATTTTTGAATTCAGCGAACTCAGTATAAGTATAGTTTCCCACTTTCTAAAAAGAATAGGTAATTGACAACCTACTGAAATGCAAATGAAAATTATTTTAGTTTTCATATAAATTATAGGGTATATGAGTTATATTGGTTTATAGGTAGGGAGATAATCTTTTGATAACATAATATAGAATATTGGTCATACTCTATTCCCCTGGTGAATAAACTCACAGCTATGTACATCACCTCACAACTATATATGTATTGTGTGTGTGTGTATGTATGTGTGTATTTATATATGTTATTGTATATATACATATATGTATCCTATTTATAAATCTAGTGTTCTAAATAATAGGTACTAGGTATTTTTTTCTAGGTAATAGGTGTTTTTTCTTGAAAGAAGAAAAAAGAAAAAAAATTTCTAAAATTATGTATGTGTGTATGTAGTCTTTAGTTGACAATATCTTGCTTTTCAATTTATGTTTGAATTTCCTTTTATGTAGTTCCCATTTGTGGCACAGCAGAAATGAATCTGATTAGGAACCATGGGTTGTGAGTTCGATTCCTGGCCGCACTCAGTGGGTTAAGGATCTGGTGTTGCTGTGAGATGTGGTGTAGGTTGAAGACATAGCTCTGATCCTGCGTTGCTGTGGCTGTGGCATAGGCCAGCAGCTGTAGCTCTGATTTGACCCCTAGCCTAGGAACCTCCATAAGCCATGGGTGCAGCCCTAAAAATAAAAACAAAAAAATAAATAAATAAAAATAAAAATTTTAAAAATAAATAAATTTCCTTTTCTAGCGGTAATAATGCTCAACTTGCTATTTCAGGCTCTTATCATTGATTTCTTTCTTTCTTTTGTTCTTCAGATTTCCATAAAGAATATGGTAGGTTTTTTTTTTTTTTTTCCCTATGACTAGGATAATTTTTCCTGGTCTGGAAAAATGCAAGACTGTGAAGTATAAGGCAAGAACCCACTTGTGTTTATATAATCCTGTAGCCAGAAAGAGCAAAACCTTTAGAAACAAGTATTCAATCTGACAAAGACACTCCCTGATCCAAATCGGTGCATATACCTGGAATGGTAAATGAATTGACTTTTATTTTCTATCAACATGCAGCATACCAAAGCCTCATCATCAGCCGTGAGTCATGAAAGTAGATTATTCCTTTATCCCCCAGTGATAAATGTGGTTACACAAGAATGTTAATATAAGGACGTCTTTTTCTTATCAGGTGGTGATAATTGGGGAAGAAAAAAGAAATCTAAGTCTATTTAGTAATGGGAACCACATTCTAAGGCAAAGTAATTGCATATAATTATCCCTTTCTTTTTAGTTTCCAAATTTGATTTTATGTAAATCAGGTGATTGTCGAACAAAGACTTTCATGATAAAAGTTAAGGAATCTTTAGTGTTCCTTCTAGAATAACATACCAAGGATAATATACTTTAGTCTTGAATTTTAACCTATTCTTTTTGGTTGACTACTGTGCCTTGGGCAACTTTTAACACTTTGCTATCTCAATTAACCCTTTAAGTGAAAGAGATAATTAGAATTTTCAAATAGACATTAAATAAGAAATACTTTACTGCTGGTTTGAAGTGTTATTTCTTCTTACTAACTTCTAATATAAGATTAGCTTTCAGAAATACTTCCATGTCTGTGTCAAAATTTCACTTCTCAGCTTCCCAGAACGTTCTGGTATAAATCTGATTATAAGTACTCTGTACCAATTGCATCAGGTGTCTGAGTCTTGGTTCACAAAATATGATTACTGTAGACAGAGAGCTTAGAGATATCCATCACATAGTGAAAAAGTGTCTGGGTCCTGGAAAGCAGGCTGGCCTCTACTGTAATCAAGGCCAACATCACTTTTCTCTCTCGATCAGTCTAGGCCCAACTAGGTAGAGATTTGAAAACTTGTTCTTATTCACATTTATATGCAAAAATACATGCTTATTTATGTAGAAATTGTATGTAATTTACACATTTTAATAACATCTTAAGTTATATTTCATGTACTGTAAATTCTATTCTTTTAAACTGTATAATGAAGTGGTTTTTGATATATTGGCAAAATTGTGTAATCATCACTATCCATTGCTGGAACATTGTTTCACCCCTAAAGAAAGTCCTCTATACACATTACCAGTCACTCTATTCCTGCTTTTATCTAAGCCCCAGCAACCACTAATCTACTTTCTTTCCCTGTAGATGTGCCTGTTCTGGATGTTTCATATAAATAAAAACACATAATATGTGGCCTATGGTTTCTGACTTCTGTCACTATAATGTTTTTAATATTCATCTGTGTTGTGGTATATATCAGCATTTTATCCCTTTAAATGGCTTGATAACATTCCATTACATAAATATACTGAGTTTTGTTTATCAGTTCATCAATTGATAGGCATTTGAGTTGTTTTCACTTTTTGGCTATTATAAATGCTATTATGAACATTTGTGTATGTGCTTTTTAATTTAGTTTTGGCTGCACCCATGGCATGTGGAAATTCCAGGGCCAGAGATCAAACCTGTGCCACAATAGTGTCCTGAGCCACAGCAGTGACAACACCAGGTCCTTAACCTGCTGGGCCACTAGGGAATTTCCTGCATATGCTTTCGTATAAACATGTTTTTAGTTCTCTTGGGTATATACCTAGGTGTGGAATTGCTAGGTCATATGCTAATTCTGTGTTTAAATTTTTGAGGAAACTGCCAAATCTGCTGTAACATTTTACATTCTTACTAGCAATGTCTGAGGAGTTAAGTATACTGAATAATATACTTAAATATTTAAGTATATTTAATAATATATTTAAAAATTCTTTTAAAATATTGAGGAAAACGCCCATGTAAATAATGAAACTTTGTGATATTTTTACCTGAATATACTTGCAATTATTAGTATGGTATGTTTCTTAGAAAAGCATTTTAAAATTGTGTACAATTAGTCTACTAATCAACTTTCATCCTACATGTTCAGATTATAGCAGAGACATTAACATGCCCCCTTTTTTATTTTTAACTTTTTAGGGCTGCACTTGTGGCATATGGAAGTTCCCAGGCTAGGGGTTCAGTTGGAGCTGCAGCTGCCGGTCTATGCCACAGCCATAGCAATGGGGCATTTGAGCTGCATCTGTGACCTCCACCACAGCTCATGGTGATGCCGGATCCTTAGCCCACTGAGCAAGGCCAAGGATCAAACATGTGTCCTCATAGATACTAGTCAGGTTCATTACTGCTGAGTCATGGTGGGAACTCTAAGACATTAACATATAAATCCAAATACAAGAATATAAAATTTCCAGAGTATAAATCTCTGCTGATCCAAATTGATGAAAATAATCCTATTCTATAGGTATATGTTGACCAGGAAATGAAAGAAATTTTGGGAATTTTTCTCAGAATGAATGATTCCAGGAGAAAGTCTAGTGATGATGTACTTCTGAAGTCATTAGAAAAGAAGTTAACTATGCATATACTTGCAGAAGTTCACTGAGATTTATTCCCAAAGATACTCATTGTTGCTTTGTGTGTAATATTAACACCACCAGCAGCAATAAAAAACAAAGTTTCTTTTAATAGGGTACAGATGGATGAAGTTATATATCCATACAGTTTCACACAAAATAGTCCTCAAAAATATTGAGTTAGGTCACTATATACATAGATGGAAAGACCTCTAAAATAGATTTTAGTAAGTATAGAGAAAAGGATGCTCAACATGAAATCTTCATATGTAAAACTGTAATTGAATGTACACATGTATTTGAGTATAGCAATGTCCAATATTGTTGGAAACTATAAAGGACAATTGCTCCTGAGGAAAAGGATGAGGGAGTATGAGAAAAAAGAGGTTTTCCTTTTCATTTTGAGCCTTTTGGATACAGTAGGAACTTTCTATCCTATATAAATGCTATTAGTTTTGTTTCCCTCAATAAATATCAACAGGATTATCTTGGTAGTTAGATTATAAAAAGTTGCACTAAAAGACAGATTTATGTACAATAAAAGGATGAGATAAAGGCTGATGTAAAGCTGGCATAAGCACAGCAATTACTTATGAAAAGATCACATAACAGTGCCCTGCCGGGTATGTCTCATCATAGTGCTATCTAATTAAAATAGAGCTAAACAACTTGGCAATGGCAGTGGTAAAGTTCAAGGATTGCTGGGAGTTGCAGCTTCTTATTGGAGTCAGCTTGAATTCTCAGAACCTAGCCTGCCTCCTGCCTGGCTTGTGTTTCAATAGCCTATGCTGATATCCAGGGGAGTGATTTAGAAATTGTGCGTCCTAATTGCAGTCAGGCAAAGCCAGGCACTCTGTTAAAACATGGTTTTTAATGTTCTCTGAGGGTTTTCAAATAGAAGATGTGAAAGAGGAAAATGGCACTCTAGTGGAGGATTCTGTGCCAGAAAATTGTGCTCCCCTGCTGTCCCACGGTTAATCTGACTCTAAAGCATTAATCATTCAGTGTGAGAGTTAGCCCAGTCTGATTCTGTGGCCAACATCCTCAATCCAGAGTTGAGCCAGTCAACTGAACTGATGGAATTGGGTGCTCCGGGGACTCTGCCTAAACCCAAGCTAGGTTAGAAGTCCTAGGGTGTCCTAGGAGTAGATACAGCTACATTAACATTATGGTTTTATGAAGATAAATAAGGAGACATTGGAACCAAATTTCTTGGTGTCTTTGCCCCTTGCACCTATTTCCTACTCTTTGCTCTCTTGTAATCTCTCTGATGTTAATGCCCTAGGGCAGTGGTGCTCCACGGGGTAATTTCACACCTCTCTTCCCAGAACTATTGCCAGTGTCTGGAAACAGTTTGGATTGTAACGACCGAGGGCTGCTAACTGGCATCTAGTGGGTAGAGACTCAAGATTCTGCTAAAATCCTAAATCTGTAGCACAGAGAACTACACCACAATAAAGAATTATCCTGTTTGAAAGGTTAATTGTGCCGCAGCTGAGATACCCTGAATTAGTGGAGTTTCAAAGAATCTTCTGAACATCTTTCCTGAATTTGAGTAGGAAATCTCTACTGAATTTAGGTCCCTTTTTATTTTTTTTGCTTTTGTGGGGTGGGGGTGGGGGTAGAGGGTAGTCTCTAAAGTGTAATCTCATTGGCCAAATCTTTGGTAACTCACAGAAAGTTTCTTTTCCCTGGGCTGCTGTGGCTGTCAACTCAGAGGGAATCTTGTGGGCTCTGAGCAGAGCTCAGCCAGGACTTGACAGGGACCATCCATCCACAGAAGAGCAGCAGGGAAGGAGGAGAGCAGTGTACCCTCACCTGATGCTTCAGAACCTACTGTGCTTTTCTAGATTCCTCTACCCCAGTCTCTTGAATTCAATCTTTCCTTTCTTCCTGTTTTTTAAAAAGTATTTAATACACTTTTTTCCTTCTTTCTTGTGGGCTCTCTTCTCCTCATTTGTCTTTCCTATCATTCAATTTTTCCTTCTCCTTTGTCTGCCCCTTTTTGTCCTTTTTCCCTTTGACTTTCTCATATATTACTTCTCCCTTTTCAGATGTTTTCTTATGTCTTATCTGTTAATATCTCTCCAATTGTAATATCTCTTCTTGGGTTCTTTCTTTCTTCTTCCCTTTCTTGTTCTTTCTCTTTCTGTCTTTTCTGTTTCACTTTTCGATTCACATATTGATAGAACCAAGGCAGAAACTAAAGGAGTTGTGCTGATTGAATACAAATTTAAGCTCTTATTTTATAGTCTCCTCACTAAGAGAGAAAAACTCAATTTGCATTTCTTTAAATTTTATAAGATCCTTAAAATCTATTGTATGTATCATTGGGCTCACTCCCTCCAGCATGACACATGGTGTCTTGTATAGGATGCACATATGGGTGTATTACCATGAAAACATCTATTGAATTTAATTACATGCAGTTCTTCATGTACTGATTTCCAGCCCCTTCCAAACTTTTTATCTCTTAATTTAAATGCAAAAACATACACACACACACAACTACACATACACACACAACCATGCATGCATGCACATACACGTATAGACACACACAACATGTGTACCACATACCCTGAGATGCTAAAGAGGTGAATTAATAATGAGCTGTTTGACCCTATTCAGACTTGATAAAATCACTATAGGGAGGAAATCCTTTTACTGCCTTAAGTTGTGACAGAGATGATAGCTGACCATTTCTCTTTTGCATCAGGCTACCATCGGATACATATTTCTTAAGCTTGCCTTAGCTCTGATCTCAAATCCTGGATGAATTTACAGGCTTAAACCTCTCAGCACTCATTGGTCTCAAACAGTTTTGTGTGGTTTACAAGTCCCCACATCCATAGAATGTATTTAAAGGTTTGAAGTACAGTACACCTTCTCTGTAAGGGGGAGGCAAACAGTGATTTGAAAGGTAACTCTCTGGCAGGTGTGTGTCTCTCAGACTGTGATTACTTTGGAAGTGGCCAAAATGTCTAGAGTGTACTGTGCACACCACACTCGGTGACACACATGAGTTTGTGCCTCAAGTGCTATGGTTGACACCTTATTGGTTGAAATGCATTATGTTTATATTAGATTATGCCTCAGCCATCAGTTTAAAAGTCAGACTACATCGTACTCTTTAATTTTCATAATGCCATGCAGACCTCAATGCCTAGAAAGCAGGTGATTTTTTGAGATGGCTGTTGAAGCTACAGAGATATCATGTGAAAAATATCCCTGACAGTATGTACTTAACCTAGCCCTAGTTTAAGCAGCACTAAACTATGTTGTCACTCTTGAGCTTTTAGGTAGTTAAACTTACTAGGGTTAGAGCATCTAAAAATAAATGGGGGAAAATGTCATGGAGAGATGACCTTTAGAAAGAAATGTTCAATGTCTGAGACCTAAAGTAACTGACAGAGCGCATGAGCCATAGGGGTCTGACAAGAAAGCATTAAAAGGCATCCCTGCTGGATGGGGAATGGCTTTCATTTTTTTTTTTTTTTTCCATTGCTAATTGATGACTTTCACTATTGTTTTAAAAGAAATTTTCTTATGGCCAGAGAGAATTTGAAGGGCTGCTATTCATGTATAGACAGAATCCAACAGCAGATATATTCAGAATATGAGGTACAGCGTGAAGGTAACAAGAACCACTTTCTTTTAAATCTATATCTCACCCAGAAAATTTATGTTATGAAAATATGCAGCCTATTTTTGACACAGTTCTCTTTTAAAACTTTACTTCAGATGCTTTCCAGCCTGCACTAAATGTTCCACAATATAAAGCTTCTTTTCCTTCTACCCTCCTACCCCAGCCCCCCTTTGGAACACTAATGGCAGTTTTTGTTCCACTTTAGATAATGAACAGGATGAGCTACAGGTTTCAAGAGGATTTGTGCTATCAGTTGACATAAACAATGAAAGGGAACCTGGACTCAATCCCTGTTTCCTTTTAACCATTTCCTGAGAGGGGTACCATGTAGCCATTAACACAGATACGAACAGAAATGCTCGCTCTGAATATTTTAGATACTTTAAATAAGTATATTTCAAAGCAAGTGATGTGTTTCCCTTTACAGGGATTTTTTAAAAAGCAGCTTGGCTATTAATCTGGTTCACCTAGAATACTGGCTCTTCTTACCCAAATAGAGACAATATAGACTGTTTGTATGGCAGGCATACATACTGCACACATAACCTCTTGGGAGCAGACCAGACAGACTCAGCAGCCCTGTTCCTCACACAGATTTTCTGCCCATCACAACTCCAAAATGGGCAAAAGAATTGCTCAAAGGTCTCTGACTACAATCTCCCTCAGTGTTGAAAAGGGACGGAAAGAGTGCTCATACCTGGTCCTTCATGGGATGCTGGTGGTAGGTATCCTGCTATTTTCCCAGGGACTTATTCCTTCACCAGTCTGCCGTTTACTCCTTTTTTTTTAAATCACTGATAAAATGATAAAAATTATCATTATCATTTAAAAATCTTTTTTATCATATCAAAAATTAAAAAAAATTTAACTTGAAGTTACAAAGAAGAAAATAACTAGTACTCACATTCCCACCTCCCAGTAATAACTTGTGCTTTTGAAAGAAATATTGATATATTGTTTTTGTCAAAATAATTTATGCTCACAGTAGAGAATTTAAACAATACAGAGAAGTACAAAATAACATTAAGAAAAAAAAGAGCAAAGCCCACTATTTAGATATAATCCTCATTACTGTAGGCAAACATTACTCTAAACAGAGCCCAAATAAATAACACAAAAATAATTTTACAGCTATTGGATTGTGCTATAGATGTCTTCAAAAATAAAAGGACATTAATTTTACTTTTATTGAAATCAATGGAGAAAGAGACTGAAGTGAAATTAAAGGATCCAGTGAATCTCAAATAAATTTATCTTTAACAAAAGATTTTTTAAAAAAACTTTCTTTTAAGTAAAAACTTCTAAGAATACTTAAGACTTGGTGTCATTATATTTCTTAAAACAACATTTTTGCAATTTTAAATAATTGAAGTTCTGCTGTGAAAGAGAAGAATTTAGAACTTTCAAAACGCCTCAGCTTTCTTACCCTTATATCCTGGTTCTTGTCACTTATAAAATTGGTTTTGAATTTTCTAGAATTATAAAATTCACATTGACTTTTTAAAAAATTCAGTGAATTTTATTATATTTATAGATGTACAACCATCATCACTGTCCAATTTTACAACATTTCCATCTCAAACTCCCAGTCCCCCTGCCCCACCACAACCTATCTCCTTTGGTAACAATAAGTTTTTCAAAGTCTGCGAGTCCATTTCTGTTCTGCAAATAACTTGATTGCATCCTTTTTTAAAATTCCGCAAATAAGTGATAGCATATGCTGTTTGCGTCTCACTATGTGACTTATTTTACTTAGCGTGATAATTTCTATGTCCATCCATGTTGCTGCAAATGCCATTATTTCATTCTTTTTTTGGCTGAGTAACATTCCATTGTGTATATGTACAACATCTTCTTTATCTCTTCTGTCGATGGACATTTTAAGTTGCTTCCATGTCTTGGCTACTGTGACTAATGCTGCAATAACAAGTGGGGTACCTGTATCTTTTTGAGTTCTGGTTTTCTCTGGATAGATGCCCAGGATTGGGATTGCTGGATCAAATGGTACTTCTGTTTTTTGCAGCCATATTTCTCTTGGTTGTTTGGTCATTTTATGTCTAAATGGGTGACCTTCATGCACATGACACTGTTATTTGATTATTTTCCCCACTCTATCCCCATCATCTAGAGTAGTGCTGGGAACATTGTAAGCACTCAATATTCATTTAATTGAATTACAGTTATCTTTTTTTTTTTTTTTTTTTTTTTTTGTCTTTTGTCTTTTTGTCTTTTGTTGTTGTTGTTGTTGCTATTTCTTGGGCAGCTCTCGCGGCATATGGAGTTCCCAGGCTAGGGGTTGAATCGGAGCTGTAGCCACCGGCCTATGCCAGAGGCACAGCAACGCAAGATCCGAGCCGCGTCTGCAACCTACACCACAGCTCACGGCAACGCCGGATCGTTAACCCACTGAGCAAGGGCAGGGACCGAACCCGCAACCTCATGGTTCCTAGTCGGATTCGTTAACCACTGCGCCACGACGGGAACTCCTGAATTACAGTTATCTTAATTGTATTTATTGAATGAATACCTGACTATTTTTTTTGAGAATGAATTCAGTATTCGCATCTAACTCTTGATATCTCTGTTTCTCAGGTGTGTATATTAGTTCAAATCTGAACTGTCTGAGTTCTTTTGTTTTCTCCCAACAAGGACTATGAGTAGCATATTCCTGGAATATTTTTCATGTTTGATAATGACTTTGTGGCGTTTAATACTGAATGCTACCTTGTGTGGGTATAGTGGCTCACAGCTTCTGTCCTTAGGACTTTGCTTCTATCAGTACATTCTGCTCTGGTTTTGAATGTGAGTGTGGATGTCAGCAACCTGACTTTGTTTTCTCTTTTCTTCTTTTTTTTTTTTCCGGGTAGGTAATATTCTTTTTTGCTGTCTTGGTATGTATTTAAAGGCATTCTCCATCTTACTTGCTATATATTTTTTGTCTATTAGGGCCTTTAAAATATTAATCATAGTTATTTTATATTCCCTATCTGAGGGTTCCAACTCTGGTATCTTATCTAAATCTCGTTGTATTGATACTTTTGGGTCAAGGGATATATTGTCTTGCTTATTCATATATCTAGTAATTATTTGTCCTTGGCCTCTATGTAGAACAGTAGAGATTGAGCTAAATAGTTTTTATCTCCAGAAATGGATATACCTCTCTTTCTGTGAGGGCTTTAGAGTGGGTGTTTGACCTGATCTGGTCTGGCATTGGGCTGGGTTGGAAGTTTATGGTTTCCTAGTTTATCCTCAATAGGCAGCAAATCCCCCAAGTGATTGCTTATGGTAGGTTGGGGGCTGATATGACAGAGAGTTCCTCTCAGTGCTTGCTCCTCCCTCAGCTCTGGGTCATGTTTTTTTTCGCACAGCACCTCCAGGGAGGTCATCTTCATGCTCTTGGTGCAATATTCTATCATTATTAGTCTGGTGGTGGTGGGAAGTTGCATTTATTATTCTGATTTAACCTTTATTGTAGGCAGGCACTGTATCCCTGGGTATTAGTGCTATGGCCTTTTTAGTGCTCTTGTCCTTATCCCAGCTGTCATTCTTGGTACAGGATGCATTTCTCCTCCTCCCCCCAGATTTTTTCCCTCTTTCTTTCCCTTAGTTGCAGGGTCTCTGCCAGTGCACTACAAATGACAGATTTTGTCCCCCTTCCCCTACAAATGAATTCTTTTGTTCCACATGCATGATGGCTAGAAGGGTCTCAGTAGAGATTTGTACTGCCCTTTATGCCTACATTATAAGGAAAATCTTCTCAGGAGTCTCAACAAGTGGAGCGCATTGAGCAAAAGTCAGCAAGAGAATGCAAACTCCTACATCTGCAGCCTGATGGGCTCCCATAATTCCTTAGTAGCCCACATTCACTCCACTAATTTCTTGACTGTTCCGGCTGAATTCTAACTGGTGTTGGGCTGTGTCTGCTCAGATAAGCAAATGTTTACATAGAGTCTATTCCTGCAGGATCCTGTATCTTTGCAACTGTTATTATCCTTCCTTCTCCTCCAAGCAGAAATCAGAACCCCACCTTCACATGTAAAAAACATTTTTTTCTATTCTTGAAATTCAGTTGCTCGGTGTAACATGTTTTGGTGTGATCATTTTATTTATTTTCCTGTTTGCTCTTATAATCTCTAGTCTTTCCTCTTTTTTCCCTAAGGAATTGCATCATTTAGTAAATCGGTTACTTACTTACTCATTTTGTGTGTGGATTTCTTACTATGGAAACAGCAATTAGCATTATAGTAGTACATCTTTATCTTTTTAATTTTTTTTTGTCTTTTTGCCTTTTCTAGGGTCACTCCCATGGCATATGGAGGTTCCCAGGCTAGGAGTCTAATCAGAGCTATAGCTGCCAGCCTACGCCAGAACCACAGCAACGTGGGAGCCAAGCTGTGTCTGTAACCTACACCACAGCTCACGGCAATGCCGCATCCTTAACCCACTGAGCAAGGCCAGGGATTGAACCTGAAACCTCATGGTTCCTAGTCGGATTCGTTAACCACTGAGCCACAACAGGAACTCCATCTTTTTAATTTTTTAATTTAAAAAAATTTTTTTGGCTGCACCCACTTCATATGGGAATGCCTAGGCCAGGAATCAAACCTGCACCACAGCAGTGACCCAAGCCACTGCAGTGGCAATGCTAGATCCCTAATCCACTGCACCACAGAAGAACTCCCACATCTTCGTCTTTTTTAATCATTTGCTTTTCTTTAATTTCTTAAAATTTGTTTTCTTCTAATTTGATGATAACAATATTTCCTCAGTCTCAGTTATTCAAATTCTAAGGCTCTCTATTCTGCTGTTTTCTTTGTTCTAATCTAACTTGTCAGTTGTGTAGAGATGGTTTTTAGTCTTCAATTTTTTTCTCCTTAGGTCTTAAGCCACCCTTTCTATCATATTCTTTTGTTTTATTATCCATCTTTCCATTTTTGTTTTACTGAGTCAGTGAGTTTATTAAGTTTTTATATAACATGGAGCAATTGTGAGGAATTCCTGTCTTTCCCATAAGATTAACTTTGTTCTAGTCTGGGTTCTTTACCTTTTTCTTGATAACATTTTTTTTCTCTTTTTAAAAGTGTGATGTATTTTTATAGAATATTGCCATGCTTTTTCCAGAATCCAGAGACCACATATACCTGCCTGCCTATTGAGCATAAACCACTTGTATATCTATAGGTAACATTATAACTTTCCCTGAACTGAAATCCTCATCTTCCTCCAGACTGCAATAACCAATACCTACATTCTTTCTATATAGCATATTTTGGTTAAGAGCACTATCATTTATCTACTTTGTCAATGCAGAAACCTAGAGGTCATTCATGAATGTTCCTTTTTCTTCATCCCCAAGAAGCTTTTGCTATTATTCAGGCAAGAGATGTTGGGGTCTGATCTTAGGCAGCAGTAGTGTGGATATACAAGAAATGTAACTTTGGGAAAGATTTGTGACTTATTAGTTGCATGACCTTGGTCAGTTAATTTAAATACTCTTAGTTTTATTTTCCTTATTTTAAAATGGGGGTGACATTAATCCATATCTCATATTATGGTGAAGTGTAAATTAGATGATAACTCTGGGGTTTTCACAGTGCCCTTTGTGTAGAGACCAAGACCTAGTAAAGTGCCTCATAAAGGATAGTTGTTCTTACTACACATTAAAAAAATGTTTTTTTCTTCATTTTTGGCCATCCCACGGCATATGGAGCTCTTGGGCCAGGGATCAGATCTGAGCTGCAATCTCAACCCAAGATGAAACTGTGGCAACACTGGATTCCCAACCCATTGTGCTGGGCTGGGGATTGAATCCATGTCCCAGTGCTCCCAAGATGCCACCAATCCCATTGTGCCACAGCAGGAGCTCTGAAAAAAATTTTTATTAGAGTATAGTTACAATGTTTTGCCAATTTCTGCTCTATAGCAAAGCAATCCAGTTATACATATATATACATTCCTTTCTTACATAATCTTCCACCATGGTCTATCCCAAGAGACTAGATATAATTCCCTGTGCTATACAGTAGGAATTCATTGCTTATCCATTCTAAATATAATAGTTTGCATCTACTAACTCCACACTCCCAGCCCATCCCATTCTCTCCCCCCTCTGCCTTGGCAACCACAAGTCTGCTCTCTGTGTCTGTGAGTCTGTTTTTGTTTTGTAGCTAGGTTCATTTGTGCCATATTTTAGATTCCACATATAAATGATATCATATGGTATTTGTCTTTCTCTTTCTTACTTACTTCTCTTGGTATGACAATCTCTAGTTGCATTTTAAGTGGATTGATACACCAAAAGTTACACAGCTTGTAAGTGGCAGATAAGGAATTTGAAATGAGGCCACCTGAGTTTCAGCATGAAACTTTTTTTTTTCTTGTCATGCACCCTGTTTCTAAGGTAGACTGGGGGCGGGGGGCAGCAGACCAAAGGGTAGATGAGTGCCAACCCAGAGATTAGTACTTGTGGGTTGGGCTTATAGAGCTTTTTTCTTTGTCATAACTCATAGGAGGATCCTTTCACATGCACTATTGAACTTTTTCTGATCAAGATATCTGAGTTTTTATTTATCTTTTGTCTTCTCCTGATGCCATGCTTTCCACTCTAAGAAAGCATGCTCAAAATACATTCCTTTTACCTTCATCCATATTGATAAATCAGGGAAGCCAAGGCTTATTGTAGACACAAATTTTATTTGTCCCTCCCCCCCACCCCAGATTAGTGGGCAGACCCTCAAGTGCACAGTGCTATCATGCCCGGGAAGCCGCTAGAATCATAGATCATTTGGCAGATAGAATGTGAAACATGCAATGTTTACGAAGATCTATGTTGTACAATCATATGAGATCGATTGCATATATAATGTTCATCAGTGTGGCGTCATCTGGGAAAGCATCTGCTGAATTTTGTTTGCCAGCTTGAGGAGAAGATATTGCCAAAAGGCTGGCAAAGGCATTTACGTTCTCATTGTATGAAGAAAATTTATACTTTTGACTGTGACTCCTGGAGTGGAGTGAAGCAGCTTCTCACCTAAGCACATTGCCACATCCACCATTCTATACTCTGCTGAAGATGTGCCATATGCCACCAAATCCTCAAGGGGTTTGATAGCAGAGAGCTTTATACAAATGGAATCATTTTCTTTAATGCAAAAACACAGCTGGAAAATATTCTTCTTAAGCAATAAGAGCATCAAAGTGTGCATATTACACATACACCTAAGGACATGAGTCTATAGCTGTGATATTTGCTGTGATTTTTAGTGGACCACACATATCTGTTGTTAAAAGGAGAGTTTATAAGATAAAGACTATGCTAGTCTTTTACCTGTTCATCTTTCCTGTAAATTACACGCATATAAACTAAATTATTCATTATAAAAGTGCATCTCTGGAAATGTATTTTTAAAGAAACTTATCAAAGCAGAAATTCTCAAACTCAGATGGAACCATTGCTTATTATAAATTGCTAAATTATGGCTTCTATTTCATCCATATTATGTAAAGAAAAAATTCCCATCTCCTTATGGTTTTCAGTACCAAATAGAAACTAAATATTCTTTTTTGTCTGGGAAGGCTCTTTGGCTGTTTTTACCTTGAAAGACCAAGTTCGATCAACTTGAAACAAGACAGGATCTGAGATAGCAATCTCATATTTTGTCTCTGTGTCAACACCTTCTCTATGTGGAAAGCACCATGAGCTAGTGAAATATTCCTTAAAGCATATTATAACTCAGTATGTTCCACGAGAATAGTAACTTTTGTTTATTTATTAGCAGCAGTGTATTTGAACAACATAATAAACCAGTGGCTTATTTATAGCCTCACAATAGGTGTCTGATCAGATGAGCTCAAGAAGATTCCATATGTTCATCTTAGTACAAGTGTACTTTTTCTTTACCTCATAGGATTTTTCAAAGCCCATTGAAATAAGCTCCTTTATTAACCATTCCTGTGTTCCTTTCCCAGTCAGGGACTACGCTTTTGAGCTTCTCAACATTTTCAATACCACTTCATTCTTTATATAAAAATTTAGAGGAAACTTGCTTTTTCCTCAGCTCTTACTGCTTTAACAGAAACAATGTTTTCCCATTGTCTTTCCTCTACTCAGTGATGCCTCTAACCATATTTTCATCATGAAATCTACAATCAAGTTTCTTATTTCCCTTAATAGTATGAACTCAATTTAGCAACTTCTTGGGTCATAGATAATTAGGCAAATGTTTCCTCCTGATTTATCATTGTGTTATAAATTTCTTGTCACGAGCCAATAACTCATAGCATAATCTTAGTCTGAATTACTCTACCAGTGTTTTCATTGTATTCATCTTTCTTGTTACTGGTGTCTATAAATAATACAAGGTGATGTCTTGTCATAATTAGTGTCATCTCTTCTATAATAAACTTAGGCTTTATAGAATTTGACTTCATTTCTGAGAGTTTTATAGAAAGATAGATTATTTGGCATAATACTACATGATAAAGTTCTCGTCTTGTTCCCATATATATCTCATTTTAATTGATTACTATTTAATTAAATATGTTTAGAAGTTAAGAATTTTAAAATTGGGGTACATATGTAAAAGATTGGCATGTGGAATGAAAGATTTTGAGTAAGAGGCTAATTAAATGACTGGAAAATACCAGATATTCCATCTCCAGTTTATCAAAACATAAGTGCTTTAGGGAAACTTGGAGATTCAAAAATTTTATTGTCAATGTGACAAGGTCAGCAGATGCCCAATAAATAATTTAATATTTTAAAGAGTTGTAACCTTTTGGTCAATTTTTATAGAAAAGTTAAATTGTAAGCTACTTGATAGCAACTAGTAAATTACATTTTAAAGCATATTCAATGATAATTGAGTAGTCTAAAAGCAGAAAATTACCACTAATATAAGGGATTAACCTCTTAACTTCCTGCCCCAAGGTCATTATTTGCATGATCTATTATGCAAATTGCAAATGTACTTATTTTTTAATGTATATGAAAGTACTTAGATAAGGTGCTTAAAAAACAATGCCAGATTAGGTATTATATATATGTGTGTGTGTGTATGATGCAAACAAAAAGAAATCCCAAATTAATTAATACCCACTAGGAAAGAAAGCTGTCTAGTTTGTAGTGTGTTCATTCAGATTGGTTTGGTCTAGAAAAAGTTACTAAAAATGAAGTTTTCATTTCCATCCCACTAACTACAATGCATCTTCTTTGTTGTTTTATGTAGCTATGGTTTCACCTAGAATGAAAATGAATTTACAAGCAATTGTAGAAGTCAAGGCTTTGAATTTAGAGAGCTTATGAGATAGCCTTTTATAGGTATAAGAACACATGTCAGCCTTCCATTATAGAAATAATAGTACTTAAAATGTATACCATATGGTTATATTGCCAATGAGTACATTAATACCAAAAAATTGTGACATCGTCAGGCAGAATCAGTGTGATTAGGATTGTGGAGGAACCTGAAACCCGTGGAGAAGCTGCTGTTGCTGATGTTCCCTTTAGCCTCTGTACAAATTGTTTTTCTTCACCAAGCACTCTTAACATCACTACCCACTGCAAGCCAAAAATAAACAGTTAAGAGACTATTGTTTTCTCTACTCTCTAAGCAAAAATGAGCAGTTATTATTATTATTTCCATAAAGTCTAGTTCTAAAACTGAATTTTTTTCATATTGTCCACTCTGTATAAATCTGTGAGCCATCCGAAGAAAAGGCAAGGAATGAATACAGTGACAGGTTACTATGGGTGATCCTTATTAAGCAGTCATCCATTCTGACCTTGTTATTATTGTATAATGAACTGTGATATGCAAAAAGAAAATATGATGGTTCTTTTTTTAAGGAACTTACAATCTATTAATTTTGGGTAGTAAGTCTACTTGTATGAGCAACTTTCATTTCAGTAGCAGCATCTAGGCAGCAAACCAGAAAATTGCAAACTCTAAATGAGTAATCCTATGAAAATATATAGGAATTCATAAGAGCAAAGGGTACAAATAATGGTAGAAGACATCACAGATGTGTAATTGGTGATTGGCCAAATAAGGTATCATTTACTGGTTATCCAAGGGCAGGGGCTGACAAACTCTAGTCCATGGGCCAAAATTGGCTCCGTCTCTATTTTTGTAAATACAGTTTCTTTGAAACAAAACCATATTCATTCATTAATGTTTCTCTTTGTCTGTGGCTGCTTTCATGCTACTACAGCAGACTTGAGTACTTGGATCAGAGATCTTTTGGTCTGCAAAGCCTATAATATTGACCCTTTTTCAGAAAAAAAAAATGACTGATCCCTTTCTTAGGGGAATAAAATATTAAAATAGAAAATAGGATTAGTTAGGTGTAAATTTAGGTTAAAGAAAGGATCATTTCTAGACATAATGGCTTTGAATAACAATGGGATATCTAGGTGGAAACATAATGGATAGTTACTGGCGCTGTAGAATTTATAAAAATGTACCAGGCAGAGCCTACTGTTTTGATTATCTTCCAGTGGAAATGCTGTCGTTAATGTTTTGTGATACAAGATACATATTCTGGGAGTTCCTGTTATAGCCCAATGGTGATGAACCCGACTACCATCCATGAGGATGTGGGTTTGATCCCTGGTCTCACTCAGTGGGTTAAGGACCTGGCATTGCTGTGAACTATGGTATAGGTTGCAAGCACATCTCAGATCCCGTGCTGCTTTGGCTGTGGTATAGGCCATGGGTGTAGCCCTAACGAGACAAAAACAAAAAACAAAAAACAAACAAAAAACAAAACAAGGATATATAATCTGATTTTCTAATCATAAAAAAAGAAAAAGTCTAAGGTCCTTTGAAGTGGTCTTCAGAATATATTACAGAATACTGAAAACAGCTCAGATTATGGGAGGTTAAGGAATGAGAGTTGAGAAAAATATGTTCAGGAAGTTGGTTGTAAATGGATAGAAAGAAATATGAGTGTAACTTGAGGGGCAAAGGAGTCACATACAGATTTATTTCAAGATAAGGGATCCAGACAAATGAATATTTCAAGGCAGACAGAAGAAGTCACTGAAGTAAAAATGATGAAATATTTTTGTGAGAGGAAAGAATACATGTGTGTGGGAAATACCAAAGGAATTGGTGGTGGATGGGACTTAGCGACACAGACGGAGGGGTATATTAGAACTCCTTTGGTTACAAGTGACTGAAACCCAATTTGAACTAACCATGACTCACGGCACCAAACTCAACTTTTCCTCCCCACCATCTTTGCTTCTATCTATGTGTCAGTTTCAGTCTTTGAAACTAATTCTGCTTTAAAAATGTAACAGGCCAGGAGCTTC
Source organism: Sus scrofa (assembly GCF_054392235.1). Taxonomy (NCBI): domain Eukaryota; kingdom Metazoa; phylum Chordata; class Mammalia; order Artiodactyla; family Suidae; genus Sus; species Sus scrofa. The sequence continues at coordinate 168,858,039 of NC_139395.1, forward strand.
TAGCTGCTTTGGGGACCAGATGTTTGCAAAGTCTCATCCTAAGAGGATAGGTTCTATTTGGGAAAATGACAAGAAAATTCTGTTTGGCTCAACTTTGATTCACCTGTGAGGATTCCAGAATAAACACCTAGGCTTTATCCCCTGACCATAAGGATATTGTACCTTCTTTGTCTCAACTTCAATCACGCGTTCACCTCTCTCTTCCCCTCTCGACTAATCACTGTTGCTAGGACAATGAGGCAAATGATTGACTCATCTTGGATCAGAATCCTTAGGTATATTACTGTGTCCAGGATAATGGCAGAGCTCCAATTCAAAGTCCTCCTTAGAACAAAGAGAGAATCCAAAATCTTTCTTAGAACAAGGTCAATAAAACCATTTGGTTTGTTAAGGGTGTTATGATCTGGTGCCACTGTGATCTGTGACTCCACAATCACAGCTGCTAGTCACTAATATGTACCTCTTTGGTGGGACTGGTTGGGCCTGAGGTCTATACGGCTGGTTGTGATATCTGTCATAATTGGTTAGAACAGTGTCTTAAATACTTATCTTTAAGAGGATAGTCTTAGGGAGTTCCCTTTGTGGCTTAGTAGTTAAACTAGCCTGACTAGGATCCAAGAGGATGCAGGTTTGATCCCTGGCCTTGCTCAGTGGGTTAAGGATCCAGCGTTGCCAGGAGCTGTGTTCTAGGTTGGGGATGTTGCTTGGATCCCGCATTGCTGTGGCTGTGGGACAGCAGCTGTAGCTCCAATTTGAACTCTAGCCTAGGAACTTCCATATGTCATGGGTGTGGCCTTAAAAAGCAAAAAAAAAAAAAGAGGATAGTTTTAGAAATAAATTCTGTAATCTTTTACCCTGAGATAGGAAGGAAGGAGAAAAGAATGACTGACTATTGAGACAAAGCTTTAAAATTGTAGAGGACATAAAGTGACGAACATCACTAGATTGGACTAACTGGCAAGTCAATTTTAAAGATAATTACAACACTATAAATTAATTAAGACTCACACTCGGCAGTTGCTGCCTTAAGCACTTTACACACTGTATTTCACTTAAAACTCACCAGAACTCTTGAGGTAAGTATTATTATTATTTTAGTCAAAGGAATGGAATTTGAAAAGCTTTTGTGTCAGGTTGCTCTCAAATAGTGGTGCTGGAATAAACCTGAGCTCTTACCTCTGTGTTCTGATTTTCCTAAAAGCAGAAAGGAAATCAGTTTGGTGTTCCCATGTGGCTCAGCAGGTTAAGAACCCTTCTCTTATCCATGAGGATGCGGGTTCAATCCCTGGCCACACTCAGCTTGAATCCTGTGTTGTAGCTGCGGTGTAGGCCAGCAGCTGCAGCTCTGATTTGACCCCTAGCCTGGGAACTTCCATGTGCCAAAGGTGCAGCCATATAAAGAAAAAAAAAAAAAAAAAAAAAAGAGAAGAGTTGATTGTATTTCATTTTGTTCCTTCCTCTAAATCTTCTCTTTTCATTTTTTAAAATAAGTTTTTTTATTTCTGGATAGACTTCTAAAAATAGGGGCAAAGATAACACCAGAGATTTATGTTCTCTTTACTCAATTTCCCCTAAGTTAATATCTTAGAAAACCATGGTACTTTTGTAAGCAAGAAATAATCATTACTATATTATTATTAACTAAACTGTAGACTTGATTTGAATTTTACCGTTTTCCCACTAATACCCTTTTTCTCTTCCAAGATCCAGCACAGGACATCATATTGTATTTCATTCCCCTTCATTTTTGTTCTTTTTCCTTTCTCTTGTGCATGCACCCCTGTTAATTCTGCTCCAACTTTCACATATTCCAATTGTATCATTTTTTTCCTTTTCCAGTTTTCCTTTCCTTTTCTTTCCTCATTGTTTTATTTTATCTGATTATTTCCTGCCAGATGATACAATTATAAAAAGGAAATATTTTAAAGGGTATTGAACTTAGCTCAGGCTGTATCATAGTGGCCTGGCAAAGAGTCATTTAACATGGAGTTGTTGTTTTATTATAATAAATTAAGAAAAAATGGCTATCAAATCTGAATCTGTTCAACTCTCTTCAGAACCAGGGCCTTGAGTGTCCTTGCACTTGCAGTCACTGGTTGAAATCCAAGTCCCCCCAAAATAAAATGTATATTAAAATAAAAGCCTATTTAGAAACCAACTTTTAGAATGCTACAGGACTTTTAATGAAACTCTATATGCTTGAAGATATTAACACCTGTGTTTCTATAGATTGGCTGTTGGACTAGAGTATGTTTGTTTTGGTCTTTGGCTCTGAAGATGGAGCAGGATGCTGCAGGGCCAAGGTAGAGTCTTCAAACCAAAGCAACAAGCATGCAACCCAAATTCTGAGCATAATGCAAAGGTAGGAAATATAGTGTCTGTATCAGTAAACAGATATAAAATATACTGCACCAGAGTTCCTATAGTGGCTCAGTGGTTAATGAACCCGACTAGTAACCATGAGGTTGCAGGTTTGATCCCTAGCCTCGGTCAGTGGGTTAAGGATCCAGCGTTGCCGTGAGCTGTGGTATAGTTTGCAGACATGGCTCAGATTCCACGTTGCTGTGGCTGTGGCGTAGGCAGGCAGCTGTAGCTCTGATTGGACCCCTAGCCTGGGAACCTCCATATGCTGCCGGTGTGGCCCTAAAAAGACAAAAAGACAAAAAAAAAAAAAAAAAAAAAAAAAGTAAAAAATAAAATAAAATATACTGCATGGGATCAGCTTGCAGATGAAAGACAATTTTTGCTGGAAATGTTTTTCAATTTGTCAAGGTTGAGGAAGGTGTCTTAATGTGAGAGTGATTGTAGAAAGAGGTGAGGAGTGGACAAAACTGTGAAGGGAGAGATATCTTCTAGAATCAAAACTCAGATAAAGATAAAAATGAAAATAAGAATAAGGCCTAGCAGGTAGAAAAAAAGAAAAACTATATTGGACATTACAGAGACTTATTTTTTAGAGGTGGTTTTTCTTTTTAAAATTTTTATGGAAATACAGTTGATGTGCAATGTTGTTAGTTTCAGGTGTACAGCAAAGTGATGCAGTTATATACACACACACAAACACACACAAACTTGTATTCTTTTTTAGACTCTTCTCCATTACAGGTTATAGAATATATTGAGTATAGTTCCCTGTGCTATACAGTAGGCCCTTGTTGGTTAGCTATTTTTATACATTAGTGATAGGGGTGGAGTAGGCACATGTACTAGTTGTAGAAGCCCCAATAAGGGACCATCAATGGAGAGGGAAACCTAGGGAACTTTGGGAGATCACTGTAAGTTAATAATTTCCCAAAAAAGACATCTGAGCAAGGCAGGCTTGCTTGACTAGTGGAGGTGTGAGATTTGTCTCAGGTCATTGGGTGGGGAATAGGATGAGGCCTGCATTCAGGTTCAGACCAAGGGCAGGAATTTAAGGACTACCTTTCTGCTGATTTGAATACTTGATACCAAGGAGGAGGTACTCCCAGAAAGGAAGTGGCAAGTCTTTTCCCAACCCCACTCCCCTTGGATGATAAAACTGTAGCCCACCTAGTCCTCAGGGCAGAGCCTCCTTGCCTACCTGCTTGCATCTCTCACAAGTGTCCTATCTTAAAAAAATCTATTTCTTGCCTATTTATTATTTTGTCTCTCCCTAAATTCCCTCTGCTCAGAGACATGAAAAACCTGAACCTCAGTCAGTCCAGACACCAGGTGAGGGATTCTAATTGAAAACTGTGGGTTTAAGTCCCAATCTCGGTTTTAGGCTGGGTTCGAGTCCTGGCATGTGGGTTCAAGTCCCAATCTAGGTTTTGGGCTGGGTTCGAGTCCCAGCGTGTGAGTACAAGTCCAAATCTGGGTCTGGCTAGGTTCAGGCCATTAGTGCTGTCAGTTTCATTAGTGCATATCAATTTTATATTTCATTATGATTCATGTGAAAACTGAAGAAAAGTGATCCTGTAAACTATAAAAAGTAACTATCACTATTTTAAAAAGGAGGAAAAATTTTCAAGCGATGTTATTTTCCCTTAAAGACAGTGGCAGAATCGCAGCTTGTTTAAGGTGACATACATAAGTGATGATGCAGCTCCCGATGGGCCTCAGGGACATGCTGCACTGTAATTAGATTGGCACCTTCTCAAAGTCGCTTTCTCGCTTGCTCGCACTCTGAATCTTTTAATTCTGTTAGCTTATAAGCGGGTCTAGAAAAACTGACATGCATTAAAAACTTCCTCATCCTGTGAGCCTTGCAATTTAATATGCATGAAAATTACCCCTATCTTTTGCTTGTTTTGTTTCATTTTTTTTCCAAGACACTGATTTTTCTTTGTTTACACTGACAATACCCACAAACTGCCCTACCATTGAGTCTACCATGTTTATTAATTTTATTAATGGTTTTCCGCAACAGTGTGGATGCTGCTGTCCTAGAAAGTGCACACTTCACTTGGTGTGATGTATTTCAAGCAATATGAGTGCTCAGCAGAAAGGGAACTTTTTTCCTTCCAGTTTGACTGAGATATAATTGACATATAGCATTGTTTAAGTTTAGGGTGTGTAGCAAAATGATTTAATTTACCTACAGCATGGAATGAGTACCCCAGTAAGTTTAGTGAACATCCATCATCTCACATAAATACAATGTAAAAGAAGATGTATTTTCCTTGTATGAGAATCCTTAAGATTTCCCCTCTTGACAATTTTCATTTATAGCATACAGTAGTGTTACTTATATTTATCATGTTGCATATCACAACCCTAGTACTTATTTATCTTGTACCTGGAAATTTTTCTCTTTTGACCACCTTCATCTGATTCTCTCCACCCCACCAATGCTTTCCATAACTCATCTCTTTTCCTCTGTTTGTTTTTCGAAGTCTAATTGACCTACAATACTATGTTAGTTTCATTTACACAACATAGTGATTGTGTATTTCTACACATTGCAAAATGATCACTGTCATAGAGAACTTTTAAGGACACAAGGTGAGGGGTGGGCAACAACAGAAGACAGAGAGACAACAGAAAACTCTCAGATAGGCTGAACATTAACACATAAGATCTAAAGGCAAGCAAAACTGTGAAGAAGAAAAAAAGGGGAAGTCATTCACTGTGTTGAACCTTACATTACTCTCTTATGCAAGGAAAGGGTATGGAATGGCACAAGACTTCTAGTAAGTGAGAAAAGGTTTTGCATCTGACCCAGATGTTGTTAAATGGAAATTGTCAGTGGAGCCACTGGGGAATGAGAGTGTGTGGTACCTGTTGGCAGTATCTGAAGAGAAGCAGCTTTTATTATGCAAAAAAGAGCTGCACGTGGCCAGTCAGGCTTGTAGCTCTCATTCTAGGTAAACCTATTCATCGTGTTGGCAACCTTCAGCATTTGTTGGGCCAGTCTCTAGGGGAAATGACATGCCTAGGGCTAGGGATCAAGACACAGGTAGTAGGAATTGAGCCTCAAAACTCACCTGAACTTAGAGAAAAGTTCATAGTAGGAGTTCTAAAAATATCAATAGCAACATCTTGGTAACCAGTTGCAGAATGGCATAACAAGAAATATGGTTGTTTTTTGTCCACTGTTCCTAGAAAAAGGCTTCTAAAACTTTTGGAATTCCATGAGGATAAGAGAGTCCTTGTTATTCGTAAGGAGCCCCTTTTGATCACATCTGAATTTATGCTAATGAGGTAGCTTAGAGTGGATCTTCTTGACAGCCTCAGGACAGAGCTAGCTGTCCCATCCACTGACCTCTGGGAGTGGGAAGGGATAGCTGGAGACCAAACTCTATAAAAACCTTTGAACAACCACATTCAATGAGCTTCTACATTGGTAAACACATTGAGGTGTTGTATGGTGAACTCTGTACACCACTGCCTCCACCCTCCTTGCCTTTCCCTGTGCATCTCTTCTGTTTGGCTGTTTCTGAGTTGTATCCTTTACCATAAACTGATAAACATAAGTAAAGTGACTTCCTCAGTTCAGTGAGCCATTCTAATCAGTTATCAAACTTAGGAAGAGGGTCACAGTCCTGATTTATAGCTGGTTGGTGAGAGGTGCAGGTGACAACCTGGGATTTATGACTGGGGTCTGAAGTGGAGCTGAGCCCTTCACCTATAAGGGCTGCACTAACTTCCTGTGGGCAGTGTCAGAATTTAATTATAGGATACCCAGTTCATATCCAGGGGATCAGATAACTGGTTGTTGGTGCTGGAAATTATTCCAGTCTAGGTTCTGCTCCCCTGCCCCTCGACTATCTACCAAATACCAAAACATAGGAGGTATTAAGACTTTGATACCCAGCAGGATGTCTCACCTGAGAACTTTCTAGAAATGTAAAAATCTAAGGCCCCACCTCCGATTTACTGCTTCAAACTCAGCGTTTTCCCAAGATCCTCAGGTAATACCTGGGCACATTAAAGCTTGAGAATCACTCTGGGAGAAACTTTACAAAATTCATCTTAAGACTTATTACCCAAATTAAGAGCCCAAATTTATCCCTAGAATGAATGCTAAGCAGGTTTGTCTCTTAGAGATTCCAAAGTAAAATTGAATTCACTTGTGAGACTTGCAGAGTTTGGTCTATATCCTCATTACTCAAAAAAGCACAAGCTGTTAACATTTGAGAGTGCTCACTCAGTATTCTGATCCTGTACTTAGTGTAATATTCAGAGGTAGGGCATAGGCTGGGCAGTATAGGCTGCTCTATCCCTGTCCTTTAATATCTTTATGTAGGCAACATTATGGGAAAACTATGGGTTGTGCATAGAATCATGGGAGCAGTTGAAGGGAAGGTAGCTGAAATGAGAGGGGAACAGAGAAGATATATTATTTTGTTTTGGAGACAGTAATGGGTTTAAGAGCAAAGTATGTAAGTCTGAGACTGCAGATTATATTTTAATACTAGCTGGCAGAGCCATTGTTTCCCTCAGTGACAGGCAAGAATCACTGCCACTTTCATAGCACCTAGTGAGTATGAATTGGTGGGTGGGAGGGAGGAGATGCTCTTACAGAGTAAACAACCTGAATGATTTGTTTGTTCGTTTAATCTCTGTCTCCTTTGCAGACCACAGTGGTTATATCTATTCTCCATCCAAGCTGAACATTTAGATTTACAAGAAACTGATTTCTTACAGCACTTAGTAGCTTTTAAAGTAAGAATTCTCTGCTACTTCCTCAAAGATCTTGTGTCTATAGATTTAATGTGTTTTTTTTTTTCGCATTTCCAAAGTCTTTTGTGTCAATTCTTCTTTCCCAATAATGAGAACATTTACACATATATATGCAGAAGGCAGTAACAAAACCTCACTCTTAGCTTCAGGTACAAGCACTGGGGGAGTTGGTGGGAGAATATTGTATGGAAGGAAGGAGGACAAGATGAAATTAGAAATGAAATGAAGTGAAGAGACAAGTAATGAAAAGGGGTGAGGATATTTAGCTGTACTAGCTGAGGGGGGAAAAAAACTGCTACAAAAATTGGTACATGTTCCCAAGTTTCCAGTATTAACTATCTCATATCTTAATGTGCAAAGATTTGCATACCTACTTTTGCTACCATTCTTTTTTTTTTTTTTAACCTCCCTTCTTTTTAGGGCCATACCTGCGGTATATGGAAGTTCCTGGGCTAGGGGTCAAATAGGAGCTGCAGCTGCTGGCCTATACCACAGCCACAGAAACACCAGATCTGAGCAACATCTGCTAACTATGCCACTGCTTGTGTCAACTCTGGATCCTTAACCCTCTGCATAAGGCCAGGGACCAGACCCATATCCTCGTGGACTATCTGTCGGATTCTTAGTCTGCAGCACCATAACAGGAACACTCCTGCTGCCATTCTTCTTCTTTTTTTAAATCTTTTATTTATATGTATATTTTTTTCTACTGTAAAGCATGGTGACCCAGTTACATTTACATGTATACATGCTTTTTTTCTCACATTGCATATTCCATCATAAGTGACTAGACGGAGTTCCCAGTGCCACACAGAGGGATAATCGATAGAGCACATAGTGATTTTACACTGTAACATAGATAAAAGAATATTCTAGGTCTAATTCCCCTGACTCACCACTCTGTTTTGAAAGAATAAGCTGAGTATCACTACAAAAGCGGTTTTTTGGGAGGGGTTTATCACACACTTTTGTTCTAACTGGGCTCAAGCCTATAATTTGGACCTGTTTCATGGTGCCATTAAAGAACACACAAAAATAGGCCCAAACTGAGAGAGAATTTGACTAGTCAGCAAACTATGATAAGCTCAGATCTTCACATTTATGAAATGAAACCATTTTCTGCATCCCATCTGCCCTGATAGAGTGTCATAAATTTGGATTATATGTCAATTATCTAAATTTACTTCTCTGTACTTTCTCCTTTGAATATGAATGTGAATTTTAATTTAAAGCTTTCTTATGCACAAAACTTCCCATCAGAACTATGTTTTAACCATCATCTCGGGCTATTTCATACTTGCCAAACATCTTCTCTTTCCAAGGTCATCTGTTTCACTACATCACTGGAAATGAAGTGGGACGTATGGTTCTGTTTAATCAAATTTCATGCTCTACTGCCTCCGTCTTATGGCCTCTCTGCTAATTGATCAAGTTTTCAATTAAAGTCTTCCATCTTTGTTTTAATTCTTTGTTAAGGTTTTGATTCCATTAGATGATTTCCTGAGATCTGAGCTGCTCAAAGCACTGTTATCCATCCCCGTTATCTATCTGCCCAGTGTGGTTTTCTGCATTGAGGAAACATGATTGGTTCTCTTTTTCTCTCTGACTTCACCCCATTTCTCACAGTTAAATTCCTCCTTGGACTGACTTTGTCGACTATATTCAGAATCTTTAAAATTTTGATTTATTTGTTCAAGAGGAGATTCGTTTATGTGTTATCAGGGAAAAAAAAAAAAAAACAACGAAAAACCTTTGTACACTTTTCAGCTGTCTTATTCAGTAGCAATTAAGCAAATTGGCAGTATAGTCTCCTAAGCAGCAGCTAAAAAATGACTGTAGTTAATAAATGGCCAGCTCGTAACATTCTTTTTTACGTGGAGTGCTTCCGTGTGAGGTCTTTCTAATGAGCTGTAACACTCCATGATTACCAAATCCATTTACTGTTTCTATAGATAAGTTAAGGTGCTAATACAACAAATACATGTAACACTGCATCTCTCAGATTACACTGAGTCCTCCCTTTTATACTTGATAAGCAAAGTGTAATCCCCAAAGCTATAGTAAATCAAATCTGCCTTGAAATTCACTAATAAATGGATGGCATATTAAAATATAAATTATTAAAATCAACATATTTAACAAAAAATCCCAGGAAAATATGCTGATGAGATCAATGTAAATAAGCTTTATTTATGAGGGCTTTTCTCATTGCAAAATAATTCTTAATTTCAAAATGTGGGACTTTAACTTTAATATTTTTAACACTGTGGGAGAAATTCAGACAGCATTTTCACAGAAGCCTTTTTGCAAAGCGTGACAGGCGGTATTAAGGGTTTAGTGTTTAGAAGTTTTACAATATGAAATTCTCACTTTATGGTAATCCACAAATAAGGTGCAAAAGCCCATAAAATATATTTCTTTTATCTGCTTAAGATGCACAGAGCAGGCATACTTTCTCACCTGGTTACCTGTATCTTAAGAGCAGAACTCAGGCTTAGATTGTGTCAGTGGCTCTTGGCATTCGCTCTAGGGCTTGCTGTTCATCCTGCAAGCAGTGGTTTCTGGAGCATATAATATTTTGCTTCTGCAAATATGTTTTAAAATTCAGAACCTAGTAATAATGTTAACAAGATTGTTTATATTTTAGAGTTTCTTTATTTCCATTCACTTCTTAATAAAGATATACATAGTTACATGGTTCAAAATGCCACCGAGCAATTTTTACAGTTTGTCTAGGATGTGTAGTATAGTGTGCCCCTTGAAAGTTGAGAAACTAAGAACTCCAACTTGTGAAATAATTTTTAACTACATTTGAGTGTGTTGAATCAACAAAACCCAATCCCATATCAATGTGCATTTAAGGTTATTTTCTGGGAAGGGGCATAGAAATGTAATTAAGAAAGAAGTTGCTCAAATTATTCTGATTCTTCCCTATATTTTACATAGATAACACCTTAGAAAATTAAAAAAACCTTACACGAACATTTTGCCAAGAGTCTAACTGCCAGTTTTACATGAATATTCTAGAGTATCCAGATATAAAACTCCTCAACTGTCTCAGTGGTTGCTTGTCTTAACAAAAATCATTTTGCTTTAAAAATTTATGATGTATTGTTGCTGATCAAATTGAACTATACCATATCATAAATTCAAAACCAATTTTATCTAAGAATACACACTATCGGTTAAAAATGCATTTTCCCTTACTTTCCCTTGTTTTAGGGCTGAGGCTTCTCACCTTGAGGGTGTCAGAGAATTACTTGAGGAGACAACAGGCCTCCAGATTCAAATTCAGTTGATCTGCAGTGGATTCAGTAATCTGCAGTAATCCCTTTTCTCCTCCAGGCCATTCTAATGTAGTTAAATCTTTTCTTTTAAATTTTATTTTATTTTTATCAGAGTATAGCTGATGTACAGTGCTGAGTCAATTCCCACTGCACAGCATAGTGGCCCAGTCATACACATTCTTTCTCTCATACCATCCTCCACCATGCTCTATTCCAAGAGACTGGATATAGTTCCCTGTGCTGTACAGTAGGACCTCATTGCCCATCCATTCCAAATGCAATAGCTTGCATCCACCAACCCCAAACTCTCTGTCCATCCCACTTCCTCCCCCGCCCTTCATCCCTGACAACCACAAGTCTGCTCTCCATGTCCATGAGTCTGCCTCTGCTTCTGTCCTGTAGAAGGTTCATTTGTGCCATATTTTAAATTCCTCATATAAGTGATATCATATGGTATTTGACTTTCTCTTTCTAACTTATTTCATTTAATATGAGAATCTCTAGTTCCATTCATGTTGCTGCAAATGATAATGAAGTTAATTCTTAAAAATATCTTCAGAGCACACTGTGAAGAACATGTTTTGAACAGGTTGATACTCCATCTTCTTATAAAGACCTTACACTTTACCTGTTTGCTGCAAGGTATCAGAACCTCAAACGTTTTAGTTGTTTTTTATGGATTGCATGGTGAAAACCCACAGAATACTGTCTCTCTTTTTCATCATAGTTCAATTTAGTATTTGTTAATAAAAATCTAGAAAGGCAATCTAGCCTGCATATTTTTATTTGAAAAATATCTTAAGACAGCTATCTTCTCTAATTTTTATTTAAGTGAATCTGCTTTGAGGGGCAAAATGATCTGTTTTCTGGGTTGAGGTGATTTCTTGCAGTGATCCTTATCAAATAAACTCTTACAGCTTGGAGTGAACACTTTGACTTTTTCATTATTTAGTCTCATCAAAGGAACAAATATTCCTCATAAGACATTTAATTTTAGTTGTAACTGTGTTTTTATTTCACTAAAGCAGGCTCTTTTCCTATGTGTTTCAGTTGGAACTAAAGTGACAAAATTGGAGATCAGTTATGTTAAATCTGCATTTATGACGTGGTCCTTGTATCTTGTATTTCATTGTCAGTTGTTGAGGTAGCAAATACTACCTCTTTCAATGTCCATGGGCGACACCGGGTCATTGGAACCCCAAGATGATTAACTGGAGGGTAGAAATGAGAATGGCGGTTGATAGACGATCCTGACTTAATGTCCAGGCAGTACTGAGCTGCATTTAGTAACAGCTGGGAAATTCCAGATTCTTATTCCCAATAAAATTCTTGATTCTGAAAGTGCAATACATTCATGTTATTATTCTGTTCCTTTGCTGCTATTTACAGGTCTATTAGAGTAGGTCCAGATTGCTCTGTGCATTCAAGTACATGGCCATTTGTAGTCCTTATCTGTACAAGATCTCATGGGAGCATCTCTACAGTACTTATTTTGGATGAGACCACCTTTTGAATAACATTTCTTAATAGTCTTTCTGGTTAGTTATGTTCTTCTAAAGAGATTTTAGATCTGGGATGATAGGGCACATCAAGGGAAAGTTGGTGATAAATCCATATGTACCCCTTTCTCCCAATCTAGGACAGCCAACATGATTTCCCTAATTTTAGCCCTAGGCATAGCAACACAAGTCACCAAATCCCAGGTTGAGTTTTGCTTCACAGTGGAAAGGGGTGAGGCATGAATTTTAAAAGGAATATGAAGCTTATTTTCTTAAGCGCTTCCCAAGAGAAGGTAGGCCCAAACCTTCATTTCCTTCTTAGTGGTTCCAACTCACTGAACTTCTGCAGGAAGAGAGCAAGACTAAGGCAAAAAGAAAATATAAACATCAGATCAGAAGATTCTCCGAATAGCGTTTTCTGCCTTTTTTTTTTCTTCCTTTATATGGCCTCACTGGGCTAGGGGTCGAATCAGAGCTGCAGCTGCAGGTCTACTCCACAGCCACAGCAAGACTGGATCCAAGCTATATCTACAACCCACTGAGCAAGGCCAGGTATTGACTTTGCTTCCTCACAGAGACTATGTCAGGTTCTTAACCTGCTGAGCCACAGTAGGAACTCTGATTTTCTGCCTTTTTAAGGATGGTGGTTTATTTCCTCCTGTAGTTTCTTGTTTGAAGTGATTTGGGAGAAAGATATTAAATAGAAACTCTCGTCAGAAGTGGTTTTGGGAAAAACCAAAGAGATTAAAAGCTGCATTACTTTACATTAGTATATGCAAAATCAACATGTCTTATAATACAGTGAAATTAGTTATGGACTGGGAATTGGAAGTGAGGCCAAGGCTGGCTGTGTGGGAACAGAGTAGGGCAGGTCAACTTATTCCAGCAAGCCTCTCTTGCTTATCTATAAGAATGTACCTGCATGATCTTTCAGTGTTCTTATCCTCAAAATTCTAAGATTTCAAATAGGGACTGATTATGTTACTTCTACTTCTGGAGTTGGTAAATGTTTCTCCAGGAGACATGCTCCTTAGCATGTTTGCTCTGAGGGGACAGCCCTAAAGCAGGGTACATGCATAAATTTCAGCTGGTTTTGGAGCCAGGAGATCTCGTGCAAATTTAATGGATGAGTGCTTGTATGTATTTTCTGGGAATCACAGGACTTTGGTTTTTATTTATTTATTTATTTTTAATTAGTCTTTCAAATGAGTTTATGACCCCAAACAATTGCCCTAAGGAAGGGAAATATAAGAGAAACTACTTGTTTCTGGGAGAAACTTACAGATAAGGCTGGAGGGAGCTGTAGGAGGCTCATACTTTCTACTTCCTTTCTTGGATATGTCAGTATTTCAAATAATGACTTAATGGGAGATATTGTTATTTTCATGGAATTTTAAAATACATTTTGCCAGAAAGTAAGAAAGTATAAAAAATGAAACACACAAAAATAAAACAAATCCCACAATTATGGCTGTGTGTCAGTAAGACCCAGAAAACAACTGCAAGATCTCCCAATAGCCAAAGTTGAAACCATTTGAGCAACAAAACAAAGTAGTTTTGGATTGTAACCCAAAGTATAAAATAAATATCCACAAGTTCCATGCAGACTAAATAAATGATTGAGTAAATAAACACATTGGGAAGAATAGGCAGATAGTCCATGCAGAAGAATTCCAGCTAATTTACATACATGTTTGTTCTGGAGGAGGTAAAGAATATCTCACTACTCCTTAAGTGTAGACCATGCAGAGAGATTTCCAGAGTGGAGAAGTTTGAAAGGTTGGGAAAAAATAGCGACTTTACAATGGAGAAACCTGATGATACTCTTTCATGTTAGATATTCAAGGTTAATATCATCAGTGATAAATCATATTGATGATTTGTACCCTTGATATGATGTGATGAGAATGATAATTTACCTCTATGGCCTTCCTCCCAAAACATATTTTCCTTGTCTAATTAGAAGAAAAATATCAGACAAATCCTAATCGAGGGACATTTTCCAAAATACCTGGCAAATCATCTTCAAAACTCTCAGGATCATTACAAAATATGGAAAGTCTGAGAAACTGTCACAGCCAAGAAAAGGAGACATGACAACTAAATGTATATAGTGTCATGGAAGAGAGAAAAGACACTATGGAAAAACTCAGATGATCTGAATAAAGTATGGATCTTAGTTAAAAAATATATGTATATTTTGTAGATTGTTTGTAAGTGTGTGAACACATCCTGCAACTGTAATGAAGTTTATTGGGAATGTGATATTGCAGTCACTAAGAGCAGACTTTAGTGCTTATTTCTAGGGTTCAAATCTAGGCTCCACCAATAATTATAAGTTGTGTAGCTTTCAGTAGTTATTTAACATCTCTGATCCTCACTTTTTCAACTCCAAGAGCAGTGCATATAAAGTCCTTAGGACAGTATCTGGCCCACAGAAACATAATCATTATTAATTGGAAAAATGAAATGATGTAGAAAGATGAGCTTACGTATTAGCTTATACAGCTATACTTGTATTTAGTGCTAATTGTTATAGCTAACACTTGTTTAGTATTTTTTGTAATTTATAACACTATGGCATTTACATTAACTCTTTGAAGCCTCACAACATCACAATGAGCTGTTTGATAAACTATGATCCCCATTTTACAGATGGGGAAACTGGTTCAAAGAAATTGAACTTGGATACGGTAGATAAATGCCAGAACTGGGATACAACATACTCTAATTTCAAAGCCCATGTTATTTCAACAGTATAAGGCTGTCTCTTAGGCATTTTCTATTTGCAAACTCTGCAGAAACTTTAAATTAAAAAAAAGTCCTGAAGATATTGCTCCAAAGTTTTGTTCTCAACGTTTTATTGCATTATTTCTCACAGTATCCTAAGGAGACAGAAGAATAAACATTGAAGTCTATGTTTTGCAGAAGAAAAGGCAAGGCCCTAGGATTTTTCTTCTTTTCATATCAGGAATTTGTTAGGTTCTTGGAGAAAATCCACTTTAAACCAAACTAACTTTTAGTTTTCGCTCCAATATGATAGTACGTGCTAGATGTTGTGGGCAATACAATAATGAATACATGAAGATTATTGCATTCAAGGATTTGGCTGTCTATTGTCTATGCCTTCTTTTCATCTAAACCTAAATTAGGCAATATAGTCCTCATACAGGCATTTCAGGCCTAAAGTTTAATATATCACAGCATGAGCATATTTTTATAACCAGTTGTACAGGATATAACCATGAAAATTTTGCACTTTACAAAAGACAAACCCAGATTATACAGTGAACAAATTATTTGTTATTAAAAATAAAAATTAGGTTGCAAAAATTTAGGTTTTCTGGAATTGTGTACATTAACATATATGTATAAATTCAATAAAAATATGCATGTGTGCAGAAACATAATCCTATAGGCAAGTGAATATGGATATTTTGCAGGGAGAGGTAAAGGGATAATGAAAGCCCAAGCTGGCAATAAGTCATAAGTTTATTATTTTCTACTGTATAACAAATTGCTCCAAAACTTAATGGCTTGAAACAACACATATACCCCAGTTTCTGTGGATAAGGAATCTAAGGACTTCTGGCTCAAGGCTTTTCAGGAGATATCAGTAATACATCTGATATTAATGATCATGGCTGGGACCATGGTGTTAATCTGAAGGCTCAAATCATGGAGGCTCTGCTTCCAAGATCATTCACAGGATTGTTTGCAAAATTCAGTTCCTCACCGGTGGTTGGATCAAAACCTTAGATCCTCACCGGCAGTTGGCCAGAGGCTTCCCTTGGTTCCTTGACATTGGGTCTCTCCATAGGGCAGTCACAACGTGTCAGTGGACTCCCCTCAGAGCAGGAGAGCAAGTGAGGACACCTCAGAGCAAGAGAGCAAGTAAGTTTTTTATAACTTACTCCTGGAAGTGACATGCCAGCTTGACATGAAAGGCTCATGTGGGAGCTTTAGAGACAAATATTAGATTTAGAGGGAGGAGTTTAGAGGCCCTGAAAACAATAGTAAATTTAATTTACTAAATACTTACTTTTCAGCTAGGTTTTACTATTGACCCAGAAAATAGTTCCCCTTCCTTAAAGCACTTTAAAGACTTTGGATTCCTTTATAGATTATATAATGTCTCATGAATTGGTTCTCTACAGTGTTTATTCTCTCCTATTATTTTAAACAAGCTGCTTATTAAGGACTTACTGTGTGCCAGGTATTGTGCCACATGCCAAAAATATTTAGATAGAAAAGTCAAGGGCTGTATTTTTGTGGCATTCAGTCTAGGGAATTAAAGGAAAACAAAGGTAACATGCTTTAATGGGTAATATCTAAAGCATGGCATTAATAGCATAATACTTGCAAAGAAAGGATAATACCACAAGTTGATGTAAATATCAATTTACTTTTCCTTTTCATTATTGCATCCCTTTCTCCCAAACTCTGTACATTCACATGCACCAGATATACTTCTTCCTTTTGAATTATTTCACAGCATATTTTCTTATATGTTGTTCCATTTATTTAGTCGCTAAAAGGAAAGAAAATAATGCATGCCACATGCAGCAACCTTCTCTATATCATTTGGATAAAATGTTACAACTCTGTGATTAGCAGGATTTTGTTTTCTTTTCTGAGGCAAATGATAAATCTCAAGGGGTAAAACATCTGGCTGGTAGCTTGGAGTAGAGCTGGCGACAGGGTCTCTGCAGTGTGGGAAATGTGGGATAGGGAGGTAGTGCCCTTAAGAAAAGAAGCCCTCTCTCTGAACTTAAACATATCCTGAGGGTTGGCAGAATAGTGAGAATCCTGCTGAGGACTAAGGTTTAATGGAGTGAAGGAAGGCAGGCCCAGTCTGAGGATTGCTTTTCTGTGGTTATATCACATAATTTTTTTCTTGGTACTGCTGTTTCCTTTGCTGCTCTCTTGCTTGACTGCACATATGACATGCTTGCTACTGATCTAAGTGCTTTACTTAACATTATCTCAATGTAATACTCATAACAACCTTATAGGGAAGGCATGACTGTTATCTTCATTTTACCAAAGGGGAAATAAAGTGAATATAGGTCTAACTGTTGTACATCTGATAAATGATGTGGCAGTCTGATTCTAGTGACCTTGCCTGTTGGTGACTTTATTTGTTGAATATAACTCCACTCTTTTCCTAAAATTCCTTATTATTCTTTCTTTATTAAAATTGAGAATTAATAGAACTGCCCCAAACATCCATACTTACCAAATCACCTGCTTGTTTTGATAACTTTATTTTTTTCTCTTCAAAAATAGTTGTCATTGATTTCGAAAATACATGTAAGAGGAGGGAAACAAAAATCACTCATAACCCCTCCGTCCAAGGGTAAACCTGTTACCACCACTGAACCACATATGAACGCATGTAGCTGACATCCACTGCACCTCTGTTATGTGGTAAATCTTACAGATACAGAATGTTGTTATGTATATTTCAAGTTTCAAGTAGTCACAGATACTCACTTAGGCTAATTCCATTGATGATGTTTCTTGAATGAATGTAGAACACCCCTTGTGGATAAAGCTTTCCTCCCAGCTTACTTTGGGTCAGGTAAATTTATCCTAGATGTGCTCAAATAGGCTTTGTTCAAGCCTGTTGATCCAGTATAATTATTGGCAGCATCCTTTTTCACTATTAAAATTTTCCCAGTTTGGATGATAAATCATATGATTATCTTGTTCATAGGCTACTGGCAAGCCAGTAGAGGACTGTCAAGTTAACTTAGTCAGTAATAGATCCAAGAGATAGAAAAATAAACAAAACTGCTACACCAAGATTCTCCTAATTAGATAGATAACAAGGAAACAAATAATGTAAAAAATTCTACCTGAATAACATGATAAGTAGAATAGAGTTAACCATTATTGGGAGAGAACATAGGAGCAGGATATGAAAATGCTCCTTTTCACATGTACTAGGATTTTTTCAAAAAGATAGCTTTCTGAAACAAAAAAAAAAAAAAAAAATTCCCAAGCAATTTTAAAAGGCTGATCTCCTACAGATTGCATTTTAGGCTACAATACATTAAAATAGAAACAAATAATGAGAGTGGAATTAAAATGTGCCAAATGCATAAAAACTTTTTAAAAAGTGTTCAAAAGCGCCTAGGTCAGGGAAGGGATCCAGAATGTAATAACAAGAAAATGCAATGAAAATATAAATACAATGTATAAAAAAGTATGGAATGTTGCCAAAATAGCACTTAGGAGAAAATTTATCACTCAAAATACCTCTATTTGTGTGGAAGAAAAGGGAAAAACAATGAACTAAGTCTCTACCTTAAGTGTTTAGGAAAAGAATAAAGCAACATGCCAAAAGAAACCAGGAAAAAAAGGTAAAGACAAGTAGAAATATGTGGGAACAATAATAGAAAAGGGATCCAACTCACAATAAAGCAAACATTCAATAGGATTTAAGAGCTGAAAAGGATGGATAACCAACCAATGTTCATTGGGAGAATATCATAATAAAAAGAGAGGTAAACTCTATCTGAATATGAAGACAATAATATTCCAGATACGTCAGGTATTCCCAACTTTCATTATAGGTTTGATGTAGTCTCAGTGAAAGCATGATTTCTTTATAAGCTGATCAAAATAATTTCTAAGAATGCATCTGAGAGCACTAGTAGGTCAAAATAGCAAAGATTTTTCTGAAAAAGAGAACCTAAATTTACTCTCATATATTAAAGTCCAGAGTAAAACAATAAAAACAAGGTTTTCCACATTTTGTGGAAATAAAATAAGCTTTGAATATATTAGAAATTTGTATGTAAATTTTTATGTTATCGAAAAATGACTATTGACTAGAATTTTGGAATGGTCACTTTGTAAGCAGAGGTGATAGGAAACATCAAAATGGAAAAGAGCCACAGTTTATATTATAATTTTTAGCTTCTGTACAAAGGAAGGATTGTAACTAAATTAAAAGAACAAATGCAGAAGCAGTTTTGGAAAAAGCAAAAACATTTTTAAATCAGTCCCGGAGTTCCCATTGTGGTGCAGTGGTTAACGAATCTGACTAGGAACCATGAGGTTGCGGGTCTGATCCCTGGCCTTGCTCAGTGGGTTAAGGATCTGGCGTTGCTGTGAGCTGTGGTGTAGGTCGCAGACGCGGGTCGGATCCCCTGTTGCTGTGGCTCTGGCGTAGGCCAGGGGCTACAGCTCATATTAGACTCCTAGCCTGGGAACCTCCATATGTCGCAGGAGCGGCCCAAGAAATGGCAAAAGGACAAAAAAAAAAAAAAAAATTAAGTCAGTCCCATATAAAATGTTCATTTAACATTTTAAGAAAAATTTTAACAACATAGAAAATAATTAGAGGATATTTAAAAATAGTTACTAGGTTCAACAGATACTTATTGAAATCCTAGGTTCTCAGGATACTTAAAAAAATATTATCACTGCCCTCAAGGAGCTTGCAGCTGCTAATCACATAAACATATGGTAAAGAAATGCAAATTAGAAGGCTATTAAACAATTTTGTACCTACTTAACTGGTATAATTAAGGCTAAATATAAATCCTTAGTATAGACGATTTTTTCAAAAACTAATTCATTCACGTTGCAGATATCAATTCTCAAAACCCATGTACTTTTTTTGTATTTTAAAAAATTTATCATAATCCATGTTAACTTTTGAAATATTAAGAAATTTTTATTAATGAAAACATCACATACAACATCCAGAAATAACTATAGTTGATATTTTAAAGTCTTCTCAACTTAATTTCTATGCATTCTTATTTATTTACCTATAAAATAGGATTATACAACAATATTATTTGTAATCTCTTAGTATTTAATTATATAGTATATGTATTTTCCATATTAATTGTATATTTTCCAATTAAATTTTCACATTTCAAATTCCATTGTAAAGATTTACTACAACATATTTGACTAATTCCCTTGTACTGGCTTTCTGTTTCCAGTTTTTTTCACTATTATCTATTTTATTCACTTGATAAATAATTATTGCATTAAATCATGTCTTAGGTTCTGTGGACAGGTTGATGAGCACAGTTAATACGGTCCCTTTTTCCACGGGGCTTATATTTTGATTGCTGTTCTCTTTGGGGTCCAGCTTGATAAGGCATGCCAACACTGGGACTACATCTTTCCTCTGCAGTATTCCATCTTCTGAAGGGGATACCCCAACCATCCCCTATAACACACTGTTAGACCCTGCTCCCTAGCTGATCCCTGCTGCACTCCTCACCACAGACAATAACAACAAAAAATATGACCCATGTTAGAAATAATTGTTCTTTTTTTCCAGCTTAGAGTTGAATTCTATCAATTTTGAATAGGTTCCTATCTTTAGGATACTGTTAAGACCAAATTCAGTATCTTCTTTTTATCCTTGATCATCACTCAAAATATGAATTTCTCCAGGCATCCAGATGATTCCTACATGTATTTCTCAAATGCTCAGTGATGCCTTTCTCTTAACTTTCTCTCTCTGCATCTTCTCAAACTTTCTTACAATGCGCCATGAAATTCTTTCTTATTTCCTATATCCACAAACATTTTTCCATATTAAATCTTTATTTCCTCTAAAGAAATAATCACTAGCATCTTATGGGCTGCTCATTTTCTTCAGTACCCAACTACCTTAAGGTTGGCTGAGAAATTGGTATTTGTGGGGTAATTAGCATGTATTATTTTACATTTTCTTTTATCTATCCTTCCCTAGGTGGTTGTTCTAATTTATTTAATTTGTATATTTGTATTCTTCCAAAAATATGCTTTTTGTGTGCACCAATTTTTAATATAGGCATACCTTTTTTGTTTGTTCATTTTGGTTGTTTGTTTTTCCAAATTAAATATTTGTGGCAACCTTGTATTGACCAAGTCTGTAAGTGAATTTTTTTCAACAATATTTGCTCACTTCATGTCTCTATACCACATTTTGATAATTCTCGCAATATTTCAGACTTTCTCATTATTCTTTTTGATATGGTGATTTGTAATTAGTGATCTTTTTTGTTTTTTTGCTTTTGGGCCTCACCCATGGCATATGGAAATTCCCAGGTTAGGAATTGAATTGGAGCTACAGATGCCAGCCTAGACCACAGCCAAAGCAATGCAGGATCCAAGCTGCTGTCTGTGACCTACACCACAGTTCATGGCAATGGATCTTAACCCACTGAACAAGGCAAGTGATCAAACCCACATACTCATGGATACTAATTGGATTTGTAACCAGCTGAGCTAATGGGAATTCCCTGATTATTGATATCTGATGTTACTATTATAATTATTTTGGAGCACCTGAACTGCTTGTAAAGAAGATGGCAAACAATAAAATTTTGTGTAATCTGATTGCCCCACTGGCCAGCCATTCTCTTCTCTCACCCTCTCCTTGAGCTTGCCTATTCCATGAGATAAAACATTATTGACATTAGGCCAGTTAGTAACCCTACAAGGGCTTCTAAGGGTTCAAGTGAAATGAAGATTTGAATGTATCTCACTTTAAATCAAAACAGAAATGATTGAGATTCATGAAGAAGTCATGTCCAAAGTCAAGATAGGCTGAAAATCAGGCCTCTTGTGCCAAACAGTTAGCCAAATGATGAATGCAAAGGAAAAGTTCTTGAAGAAAATTAAAATGCTTGGCCAGTGAACACATGAATGATAAGAAAGCAAAACAGCCCTACTGCTGATATGGAGAAAGTTTTAGTGGTCTAGATAGAAGATCAAACCAGCTACAATATTCCCTTAAGCCAAAGCCTAGTCCAGAGCAAGGCCCTGACTCTCTTTAATTCTATGAAGGCTGAGAGGGGTGAGGAAGTTGAATAAGAAAATTTGAAGCTAGCAGAGACTGGTTAAGGAACTTTAAGGAAAGAAGGCATTTCCATAACATCAAAATGCAAGATTAAGCAACAGGTGCTGATTTAGAAGCTGTAGCAAGTTATCCAGAAGATCTAGCTGAGATAATTCATGAAGGTAGCTTCACTAAACAACAACATTTCAGTGTAGATGAAACAGCCTTCTTTTGGAAGAAGATGCCATCTAGGACTTTGATAGCTAGAAAGGAGAAGTCAATGCCTGGCTTCAAAGCTTCAAAGGTCAGGCTGACTCTCTTATTAGTGGCTAATGCAGCTAGTAGTTTTAAGTGGAAGCCAGTGCTCATTTACCATTCTGAAAATCCTAATGCCTTCAAGATTATGCTAAATCAACTCTGGAACAACAAAGCCTGGATGTTGGCTGGCTGAAATAAGATTTACTGAATATTTTAAGCCAGTTGTTGGCTATTGAGAACTACTGCTCAGGGGAAAAAAAAAAAAGGTTCCTTTCAAAATATTATTGCTTATTAAAAGTGTGCCTGGTCATCCAAGAACTGTGATGGAGATATACAATGGAATTAATATTGTTTTCCTACCTATTAACATTTCCATTCTGCAGCCTATGGATCAAGTCATGTCAACTTTCAAGTAATAATAAGAAATATATTTTGTAAGCCTATAGCTGCCATAGATCGTGATTCTTCTGATGGATCTGGGCAAAGTAAATTGAATACCCTCTTGAAAGGATTTACCATTCTAGATGTCATTAAGTACATTTGTGATTCATGGAAGAAGTCAAAATATCAACAGGAGTTTGGGAGAAGTTGATTCCTACCCTCATGAATGACTTTTGATAGGTTAAAAAAATTAAGTAGAGGAAGTAACTACAGATGTGGTAGAAATTAATAGCAAGAGAATTAGAGTTAGAAGTGGAACCTGGAAATATGGCTGATTTGCTGCAATCTTATAATAAAGTTTAACCTATGAGGAGTTGCAATGTATGAGCAGAGAAAGTGGTTTCTGGAGGTGGAATCAACTCCTGGTAAAGATGCCGTGAAGATCGTTGAAATGACAATAAAGAATATAGAATATGACATAAACTTAGTTGGTGAAGCATGTCAGGGTTTAAGAGAATTGACTCCAATTTTGAAAGAAGTTCTAAAATGCTAAATGCTCTAATGTTCTGAAATGGTAAAATGCTATCAAAAAGCATTTAATGCTATAGCAAATTTTTTTTTTTGTGAATGGAAGAGTCAATGTGGGCAACTTCATTTTTGTCTTATTTTAAGAAATTGCTACAGCCACCCAATCTTCAGCAGGCACCATACTGATAAGTCAGTAGTCATTAACAGTGAAGCAAGACACTCCACCAGCAAAAAGATTAGGACTCACTGAAGGTTCAGATGGGTGGTTAGCATTTTTTAGCAATAAAGTATTTTTAAATTTATATATATATATATATGCATAGTGCTGTTGCACACTGAATAGACTATAATATAGCACAAAAATAACTTTTATTTGCACTGAGAAACCAAAAGAGGAGTCTGAGACTCCTCTTGCAGGAGACTAGGAGGAAAATGGAACTTGCATCTAGCCTCCTGGCATTCCAGTCCAGCCTCTCAGTGGGAACTTGTCGGTGCAGGATCGAGAGATGGTGCACAGTCTTGAGACTTCTCTTTTAGGAAGGAGAGAGTGGAACTTGCACCCAACGTCCTGGCATTCCAGGCCACTCCCCCAGGGAAGAGGAATGGGTAGATCTCAGCAGACTTCATGGATTCGCAGGACTGAGAGTAGGTGTACAATCCTGAGAGTTCTTCAGGAAGAAGGAAGAGAGATGGAGCTCATGCCCAGCTCCCCAGCATTTCTGTGCACTCCCCTTGGGGAAGGGGAGTAGCTTTGAGCAGCCAGCATGATTCTGTAGGACTGGGAGAAGATGCACAATCCTGAGATGTCTCTTTTAGGAAGCAGGGAAAGAAGTGAAGTTTGCTTCCAATGTCATGGCATTTCAGTGTATTGCTCTAGGGAAAAGGGCTCAGTGGCGCTGAGCAGCCAGCACAACTGTGCAGGATGGGGTAAGACACATAACCTAGACTCTTCTCCTTAAAAAGGAAAGGAAAGAGTTGGAGCTTACACCTAATTTTCTGGCATTTTATGAATGAAAGAAAATATTTGCAAGTCATAAATCTGATAAAGGTCTAATATCCAAAATATATAGATAACTCATACAAGTCAATAGCCAAAAAAGCAATCCAATTAAAAACAGAGGCAGCAAAGACATTCTTCCAGAGAAGACATTCAAATGGCCAACATGTATATGAAAAGGTGCTGAAATCACTAATCACTAGGGAAATGCAAATCAAACCATAATGAGATATTACCTCATTTCTTTTAGAACTGTTATTATTAAAAGGTCAAGAGATGACAAGTATTGCTGAGGGTGTGGAGAAAAGAGAAGCCTTGTGCATTGTTGGTGGGAATGTAAAATGGTGCAGATACTATGGAAAACAGTATGGAGTTTCCTCAAAAAATTATAAATAGAACTGCCATGTGATCTAGCTAGTCTACTTCCGGGTATAAATCTGAAGAAAACAAAATCACTCTCTCTAAAAACTATCTGCACCCCCCTTTTCATTGCATCATTGTTTTCTGTAGTCAAGAAAGGGAAACAAGCCAGGTGTTCATCCAAAGATGGATGAATAAAGAAAATGTGGTGTGTTAGACTTTATATATATGTGTGTGTGCATATATAATTGAATATTAGTCATAAAAGGGAAATATTGCCATTTGTGACAACATCGATGTATCTTATAGATACGCTAAATAAAGTGAGGCAAAGAAAGACAAATACTCTATGATCTCACTTATTGCAGAATATAAAAAAGCTCAACAGATTAGTGGTTGCCAGAGGGAGGGGGTGCAGATTGGGTGAAATGTTGTCAAAAGGGACAAACTTCAAGTTATAAAATAAATAAATTCTGGGGATTGTAGCATGGTGAGTCAAATTAACACCATTGTATCTTGCATTTGAAAGTGGCTAAGAGAGTAGATCTTAAAAGTTCTCATTACAAGAAAAAAAAAAAAAGAATGAAACTAGTCAAATAGAAAATTTCCTTATACAGTAAGGAAATTCTCCTTCTTTGAGGGAGACCTGCAGGCTACATCTTATTCACAATGTTCTAGAATTTGTAAAAATGCTTTAGCAAAATATTTGAACTATTATCTCTGGAGAAACTTCCCTATAGCAGTGCTTCAGGCCAAAATCTAGTAGAATTGGCATTCCTGTTTGTCAAGAAGCCCTTTTTTGTCCATATTGAGGCTGGCGATAGAAAGCTGGATACTACTGGCTAATATGATTATTTTCCTGTGATCAGCTTAGAAAAAAATTTAATAATAAGAAGAAATAAATAATTTCATGTTATCTTGAATATGACTTCCTATTCTCTGCATATTTATATGCAGGAATCTCAGAGGCTTTGGGTAGGAATGTGTGCCTGCCTGTGCACACCCAAATGGCAGACATTCCTTAAATGTCTGTGAACACTGACCCTTTCCCGCTCTGTCTCCTATTCCTAAGCCACCCAATGTCCTTGTTTCTAGATTTGCCCACTAGTACCACAAACCTTATAATTAAATGTGCATACAGATCATCTTGTTAAAATGCAGTTTTGGTTACAGCAGTCTGGTGTGGTACCTGAAATTCTGCCTTTCCAACAAACTCCCAGGTAATATTTCTTGCTTGCGATCTACAGACCAAATTTTGGGCAGCAAAACTCTACAGTAGGTGTCAGCAGACATACTGTAAAGTCCCAGATAGTAAAATCTTAGGCTTTATGGACCACTTTGTCTCTGTCCAGCTGTTCAATTCTGCTATTGTAACATGAAAATAGTAAGGCAGCATGTAAATTAATAGGTGTGGTTTAGTTCCAATAAAATTTTGTGTACCCTGACATATGAATTTCATAGAATTTTCAAATGTTAGGAAATTTTCTTCTTTTGACTTTCACCCCTAACTTTTAAAAGTGTAAAATCCATTCTTACCCAAGCGCTACACAAAAGCAGTCAGCAGGTGTGTCAAATGCCCTTACTTAAACCAGTTATTGAAAGGGGGTGAGGGTTTCATGATTGGCTCAGTCTAAGAAATATATGGTTACCAAAGGGGATAGGTGTGGCGGTGGGGGGAGGTGGACTGGGGGTTTGGGACTGGCATATGGTATGAGGTATAAGGAATGATTGGTCAACAGGGACCTGCTGTATAGCCCAGAGAATGCTACTCAGTATTCTGTGATGGTCTATATGGGAAAAAAATCTGAAAAAGAATGGATGTGTACATGTATAACTGAATCACTCTGTTGTATACAGAAATTATCACAACATTGTAAATTAACAATACTTCAATGAAACTTAAAGAAATGAAGAAAAAAGATTTATCCCTGGAGTAGGCGACAGGGCCAGTTTCCCTTGAATTTTAAAAGGTGAGAAAAGAAAAAAAAATATTTTATCAACTTCTCTGACTTTATTCAAGTCTTCTCAGATATTATCCTTAAAACAATACCATAAATCATCAGTTGGTTTTTATATCAATATATGGCCTGGGATAAAGCCACAAGATTTTTTTACCCTCTTATGCACCAGTATGTGCTAGAATGCATGATAATGAATATTTCTGTGAAAAGAAAGAAAAAACCTGACCATTTTTTAAATGCTTGTTAATGTGAAAACAAGATGATAAAATAGTATTCTATATATTTGATAGAAAGTTTATTGCAGTAAGCTTTGTTTATGCTGGTCCCACCAGGTGAAACAATCTGGTTAAGAAAGTTGATTTATCAGAGTGGATCTGCTAGGATTAATTTACAGCAAAACAACAACAAAAAGTGATTGTAAACTGCCCAGCATGTATTATTAAAACCCTCTCCACACACACATGCACACATTCTATTGCAGGAAAGTAACTTTTCTGTAAGAGACTTAGCTGACCTGAATGTGAGTTATTTTTCACATCGACTCAGAAGATAAGAGAGAATAGGCTAATAAAGCAGTTCAGCATCCTTAATGCTGACTGGGTGACTGTGGAGCTGTCAGGCATCCTGAGGACCAGCTTGCTTTCAGCCTCCTTAAAGTGGAGAGGACTCTGGTGGTGTTATGATAGTATTATTTAGCTTAAACCAAGTGCTAAATGTGTGAATTTGTCAGACAAAGACTGCCACCAGAGATGAAAGAATATGATATTTTAGAAATAATATATTCTGCCTTTGTGAATAGCACAGAATTTCATGACTGAGTCTTTGTAAACATTTTCTAAAGACATAAATAAACCGTTTGTGACTTCAAATTACAACCATTTTGAAAAAGCGGAAAGCTGTTTCAGAAAGGAAGTGCCAAATGTATTGCAAGTCAGTACAAAAAGAAATGCTTGTCGGTTGAATATGTTTCACAGAACTTTATAGTTAGTAGTTTTTTCAGGTATAAAATAATAGCCTGATGTTTTTGTACATTTTATTTTGATGGCTGGTTATCTATGGAGTCAACAGAAAATCAAATAAGGCTTGGGGAAGCTGTAAGGTTTTCAGACACTCTTCTATGAGATGACTGCAAATAAATAAATAAATTTTAAGTGAAATGATTTGAGAATTGTGGACAGAGGTTAGCTAATTTTCCTTCTTGCTATAGGAATTAAAAAACAACCTATGAGTCCCTTGTTTTAATTTCATTTGCATTATACAAAGTGATATATTATTATCTGTTAGGCAAGTAAATTGTGTATATATATATATATATACACAATTTATATTCCCATTTTTCTCTTATATGATACATACCTTGAAAAAAATCTGTTAACAAATTTGATGTAGGCCCAGAGTGTCTACAGGCTGCATCAATAAGATGCGATCTTTCTAGGTTTGTGCCATGAATCTTTAGTTAGATTATTTTTTTGTAAATTGCTATTTGTTAAAATGAAACTAAAATGGATGTTTAAGATTTATTCTACTTGACTTTCTTCATGAACTATAGAAAATAATGGCTTATATGCCTTGAGAGGAAAGGATACTTTTCTCTGACTCTGTATTGTAATACCTTCTTTATGGGACTTTTGCCAGATCAAGGAGTTTTAAAGAGATTCACTTTAAGGGCTATTGTTTAGGAGTTCCTGTTGTGGTGCAGTGGAAATGAATCTGACTAGTAACCATGAGGTTGAGGGTTCAATCCCTGGCTTCACTCAGTGGGTTAAGGATCTGGCGTTGCTGTGAGCTGTGGTGTAAGTCGCAGGCATGCCTTTGTTGCTGTGGCTATGGTTTAGGTGGCAGCTGTATTGCCGATTCGACCCCTAGCCTGGGAATCTCCATATGATGTGGGTGAAGCCCTAAAAAGCAAAAAAAAAAAAAGCTGTTGTTTAAGTCTCTGTAATACCCATTTTTTTTTCCTCCCAGTGAGAAGGAAAACATGATGGTGAGAAGAAGATTATTAGCAAATTAGTCACCTTGAAAAATAAATGACCATTTTTGTAATCTGGGGTGGACCATATTAGTACAAATTAGCATCCATGCCATGGATCTTCTGAGACAGAAGAATAGAAAAATTTAGTGTGTGTCTAGAAAAATTTAGTGTGTGGTTGGTTACCTTATGCATCGTTACTGTGGTATATCAGAATTAGAATCAAAGTGAGATGGAGGGTCTCAATGGAGTTAACCCCCAAGACAGGGATGTGAAGCAGTAAAGGACCAAAGGATTAAATAAGGTAGAAATGTCCTTTTTCTCAGTCTCTGGTAAACTTTCCTCACTCTCCCACCTTTGCCCTCCCCAACTTGTACTCCACAGTCTGCTGAAGTAAAGCCATCCATCATTTCTTGCATGTCTGCTTTCCAAATCTATCCATAGGTGACCAGGATATCTTCTTTTCGTGAACGGCAGCACTATTAGGCTAGAAGAGCAGATGGGTAGCTCGGTTTGAACAAAATGTCAAGCTAACTGTGGAGCTTGACCCCATCACCTCTGAAAATGACGAGTCTTAAATTCAGCTGCTACAGTTCTTCAGCTGAAGTTAGCCTAAGATCTCTATTTTTGTAGTCAAATTTAAAGCAAAGAAAAGCAATGATAGAAAAGTTACTCTGACTCTGAGCCTACTTGGCATGGAGCTCTAAATTGATTCTCTATCTGCTTTACAGCTGCCTATGAATACCTTCCTGGCAAAGTTCTTACATCTCCTTAAACAAGACATACAAATGATGGTCCAGAAACCATCATTTTTCGCCACTAATTAACCCTCCTCTCCAAGTTCTACATTTGTGCCAACAACACTATTATCCTCCCCATTCCCTAAGTGATGTTATTCCTTCTTTCACTCAATTACATGCATATTTTCCAAAAGCCTGGACAGTCATCCTTTTCAAGAAATTTTAGATTTATACCTTTCCTCCCCTTTCTCACTGTTAGTACTGAGATGCAGGCTTCTAACTCACAGGCACCAAACCCTTCTACCTGGTATTTGTCTCTAGTCCCTTTTGATTTGATCACATTTGCTCATAGAATAGGGACAACATCTAATATTTGATGATGTTAAAAGCTTGAGCAACAAGAGATATCCCATGAGTTTTATTACAGGGTTTTATGAGAGATCATATGTTGACAATAGGCAAGTTAAGTAATGCTATGTGCCCCAGTATCTTTTTCTGTTACCTGAGGTTAATGAGCTGTCTCAGAGAGTTTCTATAAGGACTTAAAGAAACTTTTTAACAGTATTTAACATATGAGAAGCACAACATGTGTTGTTGCTTTTATTGTGTGTTATGAAAACAAATCCACTTTTATGCTGATTGATTTACAGTCTAGAAGTTTACTGCCAATTATTGGATATAATTTTTTTTTTTAGTCTGATGTATAGACCTTCTATTATATCATCTTTCCTTGCCTAATTATTCTTAATCTTTCCCCTTAGCTACCAGTAAACACTCAGTTGCAGTCTCTGTTCTTCCCTAGAAACAAAATACCCAAACTGAATTTCGTGAATGTTATCCCTTGTTTAGAAAATCAACTCCCTTCTTTTATAACTGAGATTTGCCTCAACTACTTCACACAGTATTCTTGGATGAATCCACCTCAAATTCCACCACTTAAAAAATTAAATATACAACTTGTGCTCCAGTTCCTTCTGCTGATTTAGAGATTTGTGATAGCATTGCTCTCTAGCTTTTGCATTCATACAGATCTCAAATAGGTTATAAGTTTCCCGAGAGTAGGAACTAGGCCTTCTGCCTTTTTTTTTTTTAATTGTTTTTTTTTTTTTTTTTTTTTTTTTGGTAATTCTGCAGTTCCTGGAATAGTAGACAGTAAGTGATTAATAAATACTTGTCTAATTTAGTTGACTAATAGTTTGAAATTTTCTATCTTGATTCTTTTGTATATACATTCTTGGAAAAAGTCCAAGGCAAAGGAGAAATAAAATTTCAATTCACTTTGTCTTGACTTTTTTAAAGCTTAAAATAGCTAATTAAAAATAAAATTCCCTACATAAAAAACCTGGCAAACTAAAGGGAACAGTGTTTGTCAAGAAAAGAAGATTTTAAAATACATTTTTAAACTTGTGAAAGGACCATTTTGCTCTATAGTTCTCAACCACTTGCCTGATCTACTCTTTTCTCCCCAATTCCCTCCTCTAACCATATTCTATAAAATTCTGCACAATGGGATTCCTTCTTAACTTTGAAGCTCATGCTACCCATTCTCCCTTTTCCTGCAGCCAAGCTCCACCACCACTTTTGTTCTTTGAACACACCAGGATCTCCGTAGCGACTTCAGGACAATTGCATTTACAGTTCTTTTTGCCTAGAATGCTCTTCTATGACTTTTTAATCTGCTTCTTCTTTACATTCTTCCTGCTAAATTCAAGGGTACCTTTTCAGGGATCACTTCAGTGACTACCCTGTTTAAGAGAAGGTCTTGGTCTTTTCCCATCACCCTCTATCATATAACTCTGTTTCTGTTACAATGCTGACCACAGCCTGAAATTATCATGTGTATTTTTTGCCTGCTTATTTGTTGCTGTCTTCCTTCCCTAGTGTGTGCTCCACAGTAGCTGAGACCTTAGTCTCCATGCCTATCACTGTATTTCTTTTACTTTATAAGAGCACCTGATATACAATGGGCACTCAAATAATAATTGAGTGAATAATGAGCATATAATAATACATTTGAGCTGCAAAATACATGTATTATCTATTGAGACATAAAATAAATAATTCTTAAAAAGGGTGTAGTGAGGTGGGGATATGAAATGCTGATCGCTTATGTATTCTCCAGAGAGAGAAAAGGGATCTGGCGTGAAAGCAGTCTCATATAATAACCCAATTATTTTGATAAAGCAAGGTTTCATTTCTCCCCAGCTGTGAAAGGACTAATGGATCCTGGGTATTCGTGTTTTTCTCCCATGTGTTTCCTGTCTATTGTATAACAGATGAAATGAAGAGAATTATTTTAATAGCTCTTAATGTTTTCAAGCAAAAGTAAAACATGTCTTGCCCTCAGAGCTTGCCAGGGTTTCTGACTCACTCTGCCAGTTAGTGTAGAGAGGAAATAAAATTTGCCTCTGCAATTTCTGCAGAGTCTCATAGATGTGAAAACAAAACAATGTCTTAGTTTATAGTGTATGATTTTACATGATGGCATTTAGTATATAAATTATGTATTCTTACTAATCTAGGGAAACCTGTATACTTCCTTCTTTTCCCACTTAACTACCCATGATTTCTCTTGCTGTCAGCTCTCCAGTTCTCCCAGTTCCCAATCTCTGATTAAAGTCTGATACTTATTCTTTTCTGGATATCTTGGCTGATATCACCCCCTGGCCTAGATTTACCAATTTTATTTTAAGGTCTGGACCAAGTCCTATGTCTTTTTTGAATTGTTCTATTCTAATCTTATATTTTGTATTTTTCACTTATATCTTTACATTTGATGTTAAGTTTCCCACTTAAAAAATATGTCTCTAATGTGTTCCTTCTCTAATAAGGATTTAAAAGTTCTATAGGGGAAAAACTCTTCCGTATATTTTTTTCTCAACCCCCATACTATAGCTCCTAGCACTGTCTGAACCTATCATATATGGGTGGTCAATAAATATTTGATGAATTGGCTGGCAGGAGATCGTGGAGAGAATGGAAAATAGAAATCTGCAGCTCAGGAGTTCCCAATGTGGTGCAGTGGAAATCAACTAGGAATCATGAGGTTGTGGGTTCAATCCCTAGCCTCACTCTGTGGGTTAAGGATCTGGTGTTGCCATAAGCTAGTGCAGGTTGCAGATGTGGCTCAGATCTGGCATGGCTGTGGCTGTGGTGTAGGCCAGCAGCAGTAGCTCCAATTCGACCCCTAGCCTGGGAACCTCCATATGCCATGGGTGTGGCCCTAAAAAGCCAAAAAAAAAAAAAAAAAAAAAAAAGAAAAAGAAAGAAAGAAATCTACAGCTCAATTAGTTCTGTTTCTAATCTTCTTGCCCACTAAATCTTTGACGGGAAGTCATAAAACTAACCTCTTTTTCTTCTTGTAAAATCAAAGTGTTGATAAGAATGACCAAAGAACAATAGCCTGTAAGTGAAGAGAAAATTTTAGTTATTAGATCAGTGAAATTTTTCTCATTAACTTGAATCTCTAATTATGCTAATTTTGCTTTCCATAGAGAAATATGCACATGTAATCTAGGAGACACAGCAGAAACTAAAGTGATACTTGGCAATAGCTCATGCAAAAGAAATGTGGCCATATGGATTAAGCAAAGACTGTAAGAAGTGTTTCTACTTGAAAAACCTATACTCCTGTTCTTCTCTCTGCTCTTGTTTGGGAATCTCAAAAAGCCTATGTTTATCATGAAAACGAGTTATTCAACTACTGGTTCCTTTCAGCTCTCCTATATATAGGGAAATACAGTCTCTCATGAGATGAGAATTCTTAATTTTGATAGTGCTTTTCTTTCCTTTTTCTTGGTAAACAGGAAGTATCATACTACCGTAGGACTTTTCTTGAGATTAGTTTTATTGGCATAATATTTTTATTTCTCCAGTTTACATTTACCCAATTCAGTTTTTCTTGTGAGTTTTAAAAATAGTATTTTTATTATTTTTGAATTCCATTTATTTTATTTTTTTAATTGAATTTTTATTTTATATTGGAGTATAGTTTGATTTACAGCATTGTGTTAGTTTTAGGTGTATAGCAAAGAGATTCAGTTATGCATATATGCATATCCATTCTTTTTTAGATTCTTTTCCCATATAGGTTAATATAGAATATTGAGTAGAATCCCCTGTGTTATACAGTAGGTCCTTGTTCATTATCTATTTTATATCTAGTTGTGTGTATATGTTAATCCCAAACTCCTAATTATCCTGTCCCCACCTTTCCCCTTTGGTAACTGTAAGTTTGTTTTCAAAGTCTTTGAGTCTGTTTTTGTTTCATAAAATTTAATGGTATCATTTTTTTCCCTAGATTTCACACATGAGTGGTATTATATATTTGTCTTTCTCTGTAACTTCACTTAGTGTGATGATCTCCAGGTTAATCCATGTTGTAAATGACATTATCATTTTATTTATTTATTTATTTATTTATTTATTTATTTATTTATTTATTTATTTACTGTACCCATAGCATGGTGGGAGTTCCCAGGCCAGAAACTGAACCTGTGCCATAGCAGTGAACTAAACTGCTAGAGGGAAAGGCTGGGTCGTTAACCTGCTGTACCACAAGAAAACCCCTATGTAATTGTTTTCTTGGCTGAGTAGTATTCCATTGTGTGTATGTATCTTCTTTATCCATTCACCTGTTGATGGATATTTAGGTTGTTTCCATGTCTTGGCTATTGTAAATGGTGCTGCAATGAACACTGGAGTGCTGGTATCTTTTTGAATTAAGGTTTTCTCCAGATATATGCCCAGGAGTGGGATCACTGGATCATATGATAGGTTCTATTTTTAGTTTTTTAAGGAACCTCTATGCTGTTCTTCATAGCAGTTGTACCAATTTACATTTCTATCAGCAATGTAGGAGGGTTTCCTTTTCTCTACATTCTGTCCAGCATTTATTGTTAGTAGACTTTTTTGATGATGGCTATTGGCTTTTCTGACTGGTGTGAAGTGATAACCTCATCGTAGTTTTGGTTTGCATTTCTCTAATAATTAGTGATATTGAGTATCTTTTCATGTGCTCTTTGGCCATCTGTATGTCTTCTTTGGTGAAATGTCTATATAGATCTTCTGCCCATTTTTTGATTAGTTTGTTTTTTGCCTGTTTATTTGTTTGTTTTTTGGCCACATCCATAGCATGCAGAAGTTCCTGGGCTGGGGATCAAACCCAGGCCATAGCAGGGACAATGCTGGATCCTTAACCACAAGGCCACCAGGGAAGTCACTTGATTGGGCTGTTTAAAATTTATTTTTAAATTCAATCTCTAATTTTCTGTTTCATAAAACTTTTTTCAAAGCAGATGGAACAAAGAGTATTAATTTTTTAAAGAGGTCTTGATGTATCATTATAAGCATATACCCTATTATAGATAATCAAAAGTACAATGGAAGATTTTTTTTTAAGTTAACATACTTCTCCTGCTTCCCTGCTCTAGCCCATGCACTAAATGTTGCTATCCCATTGCAGTGGAATCTCCTAGTTATTCTGGACTTCAGAAGGAGAATTAGGAAGTAGCCTAACTCCTGGTAGGACAATGAGGATGAACCTCACCAAGTTAGGGATTCCGGCAGAAGGGGTGGAATGAAAATACCAATGCAATTCCAGTAAGGGATATACCTTTTTATTTTATTTATTTATTTATTTTTTCTCTTTAGGGCCACACCCAGGGCATATAGAAGTTCCCAGGCTAGGGGTGGAATCAGAGCTGTAGCTGCTGACCTACACCACAGCCACAGCAATGTGGGATCGGAGCCACATCTGTGACCTAGACCACATCTCACGGCAATGCCAAATCCTTAACCCACTGAGTGAGGCCAGGGATTGAACCTGCGTCCTCATGGATGTTAGATTTGTTTCTGCTGAGCCACAGGGGAATTCTGGGAAATACATTTTTATTTCAGAGATGATAAAAAAAAATGTACTTATATGAACTGTCTGAATCTAGAGACTTAACTGGGCAGGAGAGTAAGATACCTCCTTCAGGTCTCTTGACATGCAACCCTGAAGAGAGGGGTCCAGAGAGGAAAAGACAGGGTGAGACTGATAAAATCTTTATACCTCATGAGAAATTCCCATTCTGAAGTATTGAATCAATCCAAAAGAAACATAAACTTCATTTCTGGGGGCAGAAACACACAGCATTTTCATCTAACGTGTTTGCACCATTCAGAATCCCTTCTGCCTGATTTAATTCCAGTCAAGTATGGATGAGTCTATTTCAGAAGAAGAAATACCATATTGAGTCTCTTTAGAGCTGGAAAAATCTATATTGGAATACACATTATGATAAATATTACTATGCTGATATAGCAGTAATTTATACAATATAATGGAATATAAATGCTTTGTGGCCAGGAAATTTTCTTGATAATCCAAATTATCCTTCTTCATTTCAGCTTTATATTTTAATTATTTAGGGTGGAAGTTATTCTAAAGTATATTATATAATGATTTACCCCTCTATATAGAGCATAATTATCATCAGACCCTCATTTTATTAATGATCAAGAGTCATCTGAATGAAAAATAATTATTATTCAGTGCTATAATACAGAAGTATTATTTACAGTTTGAAGTCAACAGAACTTTTGCAGGGACTCAATAGTATAGTACATAGGGAACTCAGTGTTGACATGACATGATATGAGAGAATACTATTCAATAAGGAAGAAGTTAAAAGGTTAGATGATTAAAGCCTGGAACTTAATATTGAGGTGCAAACAACTTATAGATATACTTGCCCCATGAGATCAAAGCTCAATATTACTCTGCTGATTCAAAGTGCCTCTGAGGTAGCTTCATATTTCCCCTTAAAATTAAAGTGAATGTTTGAAATGGGTATAACTGATAGACAATATCCTCTCAAAAAGATGGCTTTAGTTTACTCTGGTGTAGTTTGGGTGATAAACAGATGGTTTCATAATGGGTAATACACAAACACCTTTTTTGAAGGAAAAGACATGGCTTTGCTGGACTAATTCACCATCTCTATATAGAACTGCAAATTTTAAATGATATACAGTGAAACTTGTTATGATCCTGTCCCGACAGATTTACCACAGAGTCCAAACTATTTCTAATTTTAATTTTTCAGAGTTTTCTTGACCCCAGCATATATATTCAGCTGTTAATTACACAGCATTCAAATCTCACTACATTCATTCACAACTGAAGGAGCATGTCTTCTTTCCAGATGGCATTCCTCTTCTCCCTCTTTATACCTCTGATCTGATTTCCAATGTCAAGACATTTCTTTTTTTGTTTTATTTATTTATTTATTTATTTATTTATTTATTTATGGCTGTATCTGCAGCATATGGAGGGTCCCAGGCTAGGGGTCAAATCAGACCTGCAGCTGCAGGCCTATGCCACAGCTGCAGCAATGTGGGATCTGAGCCACATCTGCAACCTACACCACAGCAACGCCAGATCCATAACCCACTGAGTGAGGCCAGGGATAAACCTGTATCCTCATGGACACTATGTCACATTTTTAACCCATTGAGCCACAGCAGGAACTTTGCAATGTCAAGACATTCTTGGAGAATAAAATTACTCTCTTTGTACTTAAATGGGAGATAATCTTAGGGAAACAAATAGAAGTAACAATTTGATTAGAGACAATTATAACCCAATAAATAATAGCTCCAAGCTCTTTATTACACTCCAACCTTGGTCTTTGCTAAATATCTGGAATCATCCTCATTTATCTTTTCCCCCAAAGGCTTACCTTTCTAATAGCATTGAAATGTGGCCTTGTGGAGGAATGTTCTGTGGCACTAACTAGTAATAGTTTTTTCTCTGAACTACGAGTCCTCTTAACTAAGAGACAGATAAAACCCTTTCATCTACTTCATTTTCTTTAATTCTTTTTCCCCTTGCCTCTAGAAAAAAAAAAATTAGAAAATAGTTGGCAACACATTAAGGACACAGAGTAGAGAAAAATGTAGGTTCCTGAAATGTTTAAGGGAGATGAAAATCACCTACTTTTGGGAACTGCCTAACAGAATTTAGCTGGTGCATTAGTTATCCAAATTACCTCTTGCTTTTATCGCACAGACAATATACAGCTGAATTGTTAAATGATGTGATTTTTTTTCCAAGAGCAAGATTGGACACTTAATCAGGTCAATAATTATTCATGCATTAGCACAGTCTTCTTCTTAAAGTGTAACGGTGACTCACTGGGTATATAGTCATTATTACTGATTAGCAGGAAATTATTTTTGCGCATCAGTGGTTCATGTGAAAACAGCTAAATTTATTATGCTGAGTTATTTAACAGTTGGACCGTGTGAGAACTCTGGTGTTGCTGTTGTGATTAAGTCTTTATACATTTACCAGTAGATAACTATGGAAAACTTCTAGATTTACTGTTACAGCTGAATTTTGCTACCAATATGTCCAACTTTCTAAAGGTCAATATTCACCTCGCATATCCATAATGCACTTCCATAATAAAGTTCATCTACAGGTAAATTTATTTGAGAAAGAGTTGGGAGCACAATGGTAAGTAATACAAAAAAATAGAATATAAAATATAAACATAGAGAATAACTATAAAAAAGAGAGAAAAGAGTAAATAAGAAAGAGGAAAGATGGAATGAGAGAATAATTTCACTTAGTTTGAACTGTTAATTGGATGATATTTGATGAATACCTGAAGTTCTCCTTAGTTTATACAATTAATTTTTTAACAGTATAAATGAAAGATAATTCTGTTTCAATTATTTTTACATAGAAAACCTTCCAAGAATAGTATAGATATATTCCAAGAATATGCTATAAATATATCAGCCTATATTGCTAAAAGGTAAGGATTTCCTTTTAAACATGACCACAATATTATCACATCTAAAAACACATTAGAAATAATCCATTAATGTTATCAGATTTCAGGTCCAAGTTAAAATTTCCAAGTTTTATATATATATATATATACATAACATCTTTTTAATAATTGGTTTAGATCAGTGTACAAATAAATTAAAACATTGTATTTATTTAGATATATCTCCTTAGTATCTTTTAATCTATAGGTTACCCTTCCTACTAATTTTTGTTCTTGCAATTTCTTTGTTGAAAACCAGGTTATTTGTGTTGATCTGACTCAGGCTTGTTACTTTTGGCAAAAAGACTTTATAGGGGGTGGTATGTCTTTCATCAGGAAGTACATAATATTGGTTGTCTCTCTTGAGGTTATCAGTTAAGTATTTTGTTAACTTTAACATTTGCTTTATGTGGGAGAGACATTAAATGCTTGGTTGTTTCTCTTTATTGCTTTCTAAATAATGAATTTGTTATCTACCATAATTTAAAATGATTTATATATTTTTAAATAGTATTTTGGAATTGTGGGTTTTAATTTATTGTCTTATCATCAGTCAATTGCAGTTTTAAATTTTTTCATACACAAACGGTCCATTATTGGCATGAGAGACTTTGGATATGACCCCTGTAGTCGATAGTGCATTCCTTGTAATCAGATATAACCCAATATTCAGGCTCATTTTCAACACTTCCTTTCCCAAACCTTGAGATAGCCATTGCCTCAATGACTCCTTTCTCTTTTAGTGGGAACCAATATGTTGAGATTAAAAAAATGAAAGCTAGGGCTTTTTTTGTTTATTGGTTTTAACAAGTATTTCTAGGCCTTTTTCTCTTTTTGATGGACAAGGTTGTGAATATCATTTTATTTTTTAAGAGAAAATAAACTATGAATTCATAATAATATTTTCAATTCTAATTTATCATTATGATCTAATTAATGCCACTGATTTCATAATTACTTTTTTTCCCATTTTTTTTATTACTCAAATGAATTTATCACATCTGTAGTTGTATAATGATCATAACAATCTGATTTCACTGGATTTCCATCCCACAGCCCAGGCACATCCCCCCACCCCCCAAACTGTCTCCTCCAGAGACCATAAGCTTTTCAATGTCTGTGAGTCAGCATCTGTTCTGCAAAGAAGTTCCGTCTGTCCTTTTTTCAGGTTCCACATGTCAGTGAAAGCATTTGATGTTGGTGTCTGATTGTATGGCTGACTTCACTTAGCATGATAGTTTCTAGGTCTATCCATGTTGCTAAAAATGCTGGTATTTCATTCTTTTTGATGGCTGAGTAATATTCCATTGTGTATATGTACCACCTCTTCTTGATCCACTCCTCTGTCGATAGACATGTAGGTTGTTTCCACGTCTTGGCTATTGTGAATAGTGCTGCAATGAACATTGGAGTACATGTGTCTTTCCGAGTCATGGTTTTCTCTGGATAGATGCCCAGGAGTGGGATTGCTGGATCAAATGGTAGTTCTATGTTTAGTTTTCTGAGGAATCTCCATACTGCTTTCCACAGTGGTTGCACCAATTTACAATCCCACCAACAGTGTACTAATGTTCCTTTTTCTCCACACCTTTTCCTGCACTTATTGTTTGTAGACTTTTGGATGATGGCCCTTCTGACTGGTGTGAGGTGGTACCTTATTGTGGTTTTGATTTGCATTTCTTTAATAATGAGTGATGCTGAACATCTTTTCATGTGTTTCTCGGCCATCTGTATGTCTTCTATGGAGAATTGTCTGTTTTGATCTTCTGCCCATTTTTTGATAGGCTTGTTTGTTTTTTTTGGTATGGAGCTTCAGAAGGTGTTTATAAATTTTGGAGATGAATCCCTTGTGAGTTGATTTACTTGCAAAGATTTTCTCCCATTCTGTGGGTTGTCTTTTTGTGTTGTTTAGGGTTTCCTTTGCTGTGCAGAAACTTTTAAGTTTGATTAGGTCCCATTTGCTTATTTTTGTTTTTATTGTCAATATTCTAAGAGGTGGATCTGAGAAGATGTTGCTGTTGTTTATGTCAGAGTATGTTTGGCCTATGTTTTCCCCTAAGAGTTTTATAGTGTCTGGTCTTATATCTAGGTCTTTAATCCATTTGGAGTTTATTTTTGTGTCTGGTGTTAGGGAGTGTTCTAATTTCATTCTTTTCCAGGTGGCTGTCCAGTTTTCCCAGCACCACTTATTGAACAAGCTGTCCTTTCTCCATTGTATAGTCTTGCCTCTTTTATCATAGATGAGTTGGCTGTAGGTGTGTGGGTTTAATTCTGGGCTTTCTATCCTGTTCCACTGATCGGTATTTCTGTCTTTGTGCCAGTACCATGCAGTTTTGACAACTGCTGCTTTGTAGTATAGTCTGAAGTCTGGGAGCCTGATTCCTCCAGCTCCATTTTTCTTTTTCAGGATGGCTTTGGCTATTCTGGGTCTTTTGTGCTTCCAAACAAACTTTAAAATATTTTTTTCTAGTTCTGTGAAAAATGTCCTTGGTAATTTGATAGGGATTGCATTGAATCTGTAGATTGCCTTGGGTAGTATAGTCATTTTGATAATATTACCTCTTCCAATCCACGAGCATAGTATATCCTTCCATCTATTTGTGTCATCTTTGATTTCTTTCATCAGTGGCTTGAAGTTTTCTGAGTACAGGTCTTTTGTTTCTTTAGGTGGGTTTACTCCTAGGTATTTTATTCTTTTGGATGCCATGGTAAACGGGATTGCTTCCCTAATTTCCTTTTCTGCTTTTTCATTGTTAGTATATAGAAATGCTATCAATTTCTGTGTATTGATTTTGTATCCTGCAACTTTGCCAAATTCATGGATGAGCTCTAACAGTTTTCTGGTAGAGTCTTAAGGATTACCTAGGTATAGTATCATGTCATCTGCAAATAGTGATAGTTTTACTTCTTCCTTTCCAATTTGGATTCCTTTTATTTCTTTTACTTCTCTGATTGCTGTGGCTAGGACTTCCAAAACTATGTTGAAGAGTGTGGTGAGAGCGGACATCCTTGTCTTGTTCCTGATCTCAGCAGGAATTCTTTCAGCTTTTCACCATTGAGAATGATGTTCGCTGTGGGTTTGTCGTATATGGCCTTTATCATGTTGAGGTAGGTTCCCGTTATGCCCACTTTCTGAAGGGTTTTTATCAGAATTGGATGTTGGATTTTGTCAAAGGCTTTTTCCACATCTATTGAGAGGATCATATGGTTTTTATTCTTCAGTTTGTTAATGTGGTGTATCACACTGATGGATTTGTGGATATTGAAGAACTCTTGCATCCCTGGGATAAATCCCACTTGATCATGATGGACAATCCTTTTAATGTGTTGTTGGATGCGGTTTGCTAGTATTTTGTTGAGGATTTTTGCATCGATGTTCATCAGTGAAATTGGCCTATAGTAATCTTTTTAGTGGAGTCTTTGTCTGGTTTTGGTACCAGGGTGATGGTGGCCTCATCGAATGAGTTTGGGAGTATCCCTTCCTCTGCAATTTTTTGAAATAGTTTCAGAAGGATAGGTGTTAGCTCTTCTCTAAATGTTTGATAGAATTCGCCTGTGAAGCCATCTGATCCTGGACTTTTGTTTGTTGGAAGTTTTTCAATCACAGTTTCAATTTCAGTTCTTGTGATGGGTCCATTCATCTTCTCTATTTCATCTTGGTTTAGTCTTGGAAGATTTTATTTTTCTAAGAATTTGTCCATTTCTTCTAAGTTTTCCATTGTATTGGCATATAGTTGCATATAGTAGTCTCTTATGATCCTTTGTATTTCTGTGGTGTCTGTTGTTACTTCTCCTTTTTCATTCTAATTTTATTGATTTGAGTCCTCTCTCTCTTTTTTTCTTGATATGTCTGGCTATGGGTTTATCAATTTTGTTGATCTTTTCAAAGAACCAGCTTTTCGATTCATTGATCTTTTCTATGGTTTTCTCTGTTTCTATTTCATTGATTTTTGCTCTGATCTTTATGATATCTTTCCTTCTACTAACTTTAGGTCTTGTCTGTTCTTCTCTCTTGAGCTGCTTTAGATGTAAAATTAGCTTGTTTATTTGGGCTTTTTCTTGTTTCCTGAGGTGGGCTTGTATTGGTGTAAACTTTCCTCTTAGAACGGCTTTTGCTGCATCCCATAGGTTTTGGAGTGTCGTATCTTCGTTGTCATTTGCTACTAGGTATTTTTTAATTTCCTCTTTGATTTCTTCAGTGATCCATTGGTTGTTTAGTAGCATGTTGTTGAGTCTCCACGTGTTTGTGTTTTTTGCAGTTTTTTTCTTGTTGTTGATTTCCAGTCGTATAGCGTTGTGGTTGGAAAAGATGCTTGATATAATTTCAATTTTCTTAAAGTTACTGAGGTTGGATTTGTAGCCCAGGATATGATCACTCTTAGAGAATGTTCCATGTGCACTTGAGAAGAATGTGTGTTCTGTTGCTTTTAGATGGAATGTCCTATAAATAGCTATTAAGTCCATCTGGTTTAATGCTTCATTCATGGCCTGTGTTTCCTTATTGATTTTCTGTCTGGTAGATCTATCCGTTGCTATAAGTGGGGTGTTAAAGTCCCCTACTATGATTGTGTTATTGTCGATTTCTCCTTTTAAGGTTGTTAGCAGTTGCCTTATATATTGTTGTGAACCTGTGTTGGGTGCGTAGATATTTAAAATTGTTATATCATCTTCTTGGATTGATCCTTTGATCATTATGCAATGTCCTTCTTTGTCCCTGAAAATATTCATTTTAAAGTCCATTTAAAATCCATTGTGTGATATGAGTATTGCTACTCCAGCTTTCTTTTGATCCCCGTTTGCATGAAGTATTTTCTTCCATCCTCTCACTTTCCATTTGTACGTGTCCCTAGAAGTGAGGTGGGTCTCTTGAAGACAGCATATATATGGGTCTTGTTTTTGTATCCATTCAACCAGTCTATGTCTTTTGGTTGGGGAGTTTAGTCCATTCACATTTAAGGTAATTATTGATATGTATGTTCTTATTGCCATTTTATTAATTTCTTTGGATTTGTTTTTGCTGCCTTTTTTCCTTTCCTTCTTCTCTTGTTCTTTTCTGCCTATAGAAGTTCCTTTAGTATTTGTTGTAAGGCTGGTTTAGTGTTGCTGAATTCTCTCAGCTTTTACTTATCTGTGAACGTTTTGATTTCTCCTTCAAATCTGAACGAGAGCCTTGCTGGGTAGAGTAATCTTGGTTGGAGGTTTTTTCCTTTCACCACGTTGAGTATATCATGCCACTCCCTTCTGGCCTGCATAGTTTCTGTTGAAAAATCTGCCGATAGCCTTATTGGCGTTCCCTCCTATGTTATTTGTTTCTTTTCCCTAGCTGCTTTCAAGATTTTCTCTTTGTCTTTAATTTTGGTCAGTTTGATTAGTCTGTGTCTAGGGGTGTTCCTCCTTGGGTTTATTTTATATGGTACTCGTTGTGCTTGCTGGATTTGAGTGAGTGATTCCTTCCCCATGTTAAGGAAGTTTTTGGCTATTATCTCCTGGAATATTTTTTCTGTCCCCTTCTCTCTCTCTTCTCCTTCTGGCACCCCTATAATAAGGATGTTGTTGTGTTTAATGTTGTCCCAAAATTCTCTGAGACTTTCTTCATTTGTTTTCAATCTTTTTTCTCTTTTCTGTTCCACATCCATAATTTCCACTAATCTGTCCTCCACCTTGCTTACTTCTTCTGCCTCCTGTATTCTGCTATTAGCTGCTTCTAGTGAATTTTTTATTTCAGTGATTGTATTTTGCATCTCTTCTTGTTTCAGTTTTATATCTTGTATCTCTTTGCTCAGTGTTTCCTGTAAGTTATAGTTATCCATCTTTGCCTCCAGTTTATTTCCAATGTCTTGCATCATCTTCAG
Organism: Sus scrofa; assembly: GCF_054392235.1. Classification (NCBI taxonomy): domain Eukaryota; kingdom Metazoa; phylum Chordata; class Mammalia; order Artiodactyla; family Suidae; genus Sus; species Sus scrofa. The sequence goes on from NC_139395.1 coordinate 168,901,647, forward strand.
CATTGACAGTCTAAAGTCTTTTTCCTGGAGGTTGATAATCCCCAGATCTCTTAGCTGTTTTTCTGGGGTTTTTTCTCTTCCCTCGTCTGAGTTATAGTTCTCTGTCTTTTCATTTTTATAGGTTTTTGGTGTGGTGACCTTTTTACAGGTAGTAGAATTGTAGCCTCTCTTCCTTCTGGTGTCTGCCCCCCTATGGCTGAAGTCAGTATGGGGGCTTGCTGTAGGCTTCCTGATGGGAGGGGATGATACCTGCCTCCTGGTAGGTGGAGCTGATTCCTATCCCTCTGGTGGGTGGGGCTTAGTCTCTTGATGGGATTAGAGGCAGCTGTTTGCCTGAGGGGTCTTTAGGTAGTCTGTTTACTGAGGGGTGGGGCTGTGATCCCACCTGGGTTGTTATTTGCCCTGGGGCTTCTCAGTAGCTGGCTGATGGGTGGGGCCACATTTTTCCAAAATGGCCACCTCCAGAGAAAGGCAACTGCTGAATATTCCCGAGAGCTTTGCTTTCAATGTCCCTCCCTCACAACAAGCCACATTCACCCCTGTTTTCCCATGATGTCCTCCAAGAACTGCGGACAGGTTTGACCCAGATTCCCTTGGAGACTTTGCTTTGCCCTGGGACCCAGTGCACGTGAAAGTCTGTGTGCACCTTTTAAGAATGGGGTCTCCGTTTCCCTGTCCTGTGGAGCTCCTGTGCACAAGCCCCACTGGCCTTCAATGCCAGATGCTCCAGGGCTTTCTCCCAGTGCTGGTCCCCACACATGAGGGCTCGATGTGGGGCTCAGAACTCTCACTCCTGTAGGTGAGTCTCTGTGAACCAGTTAGTTTCCAGTCTGTGGAGCTTCCCACCTGGGAGGTATGGGGTTGTTTATATCGTGAAATCGCCCCTCCTACCTCTTGATGTGGCCTCCTCTTTTTCTTCTGGAGTAGGGTAACTTTTTTAAGGTTTATGGTCCATTTGGGTGGAGATTGCTCAGCCTTTAGTTGTGAATTTTGTTGTTTTTAGGAGAGAAGTTGAGCTCCAGTCCTTCTATTCCACCATCTTAATTCTGTCCCCTGATTTCATAATTACTTATTTGGTTTTTTTATATTTAACATTTATAAACAGTTGCTTTAACTAATTATATATAATATTTTTTTTTTCTCTAGTTCTTTTTATCTTTAAGGCAAATTCACTCAGAAAATGCAGTTAAATCATTGTGTTCCTAGGTTACTTAAAATTATTTTTTCTTTTGTAGTTAGGCCAGCAACTAAATATATAGTAAATTTGGTTTTGCTTCTTATCTTGGGGAATTGCAGTTATTTCATTTTCATATAATTTTATCTTATAATTATAAAATATTTGTATGTCTCAAAACACATGTACAAAGCAAGTATATTCATTGAGGTCTAACCTGTATTATTGATCCTTCAATCATGTTCCTTTCTTCTTCATTGATAAACATTTTACTAATTTTGTAGTTTATCCTCTCATTCTCTTTTTAAATTAAATGTTCATATGACTTTTTAGATAAATATAAGCATAATTTTCTTTTTTCACTTACTATTACATCCTGAAGCTTACTCCATAACTGTCTATGTAGCTATTTCTTCTTACTTTTATCAGTTGCATTGTATTCTGTTGCACAGCTTACTATATTTATTGAACCAGTTTTGTATTGATAAACATGTGTTTGCTTCCAATCATTAGCTATTACAAATTGGGCTTTAAGGAAGGGCCTTGTGCATAATTTTACCCATATTTTTGCTGCTGTGTTGGCAGAATAGAGTCTTAGAAGTAGGATTTATGGTCAAAGAATAAATGCATATGTAAGTTTGCTATACATTAGCAAATTCTTTTCTGCCATTTTGCATTCTTACTTATAATGTATAAAAGCTTCACCAATAGGGTATATTATCAGCCTTTCAGAATTTTACTAGACTTATAAGCAAAAAATTGTATCTCGATATACTCTAATTTGCATTTACCTTACTAAAATGTTAATATCTCATTTTTTGTCAGTTTAGATTTTATTTTTGGTGAGCCATATGATCATATCTCCAGGCTATTTTTATACACAACTGTTGGTTCTTTTAAAAATACAGCTTTAAACATATATTATGAATTATGGTAGGGTGCAAAACTGACCCCACTCCTCTACTCCTTCCTGAATCCATTACCTTTGCAATATTCTTTTTTTAATTCCTTCTGTGAAGATGTGGAGTCCATTCCTCCTTTACTTTGAACCCAGGTTAAGTTTGGGACTTGTTTTGCTAGTAGAATGTAGCAGAAGTGACCTTTTACGATTTGCAAGCTTATGTCCCCTAGAGACCTTGCATCTTCTTTTCTTTTCTTGGAACCCTGCCTATCTGCCATATGAGCCAGTCCTGATTATTCTGCTGAAGCATGTGAGTCCACATGGAGTGAGATGGGCCATCATTGCTAGAAACTGACAACATGAGTGAGTGCAGAAGAAACCAAAAGAACCAAATAACCCATCTAAACTTCCAACCTAAGAATCATGAGCTGAATACATTGGTGGTTTTTTTTTTTGTCTTTTTGCCATTTCTTGGGCTGCTCCCGCGGCATATGGAGGTTCCCAGGCTAGGGGTCTAATCGGAGCTGTAGCCGCCAGCCTACGCCAGAGCCACAGAAATGCAGGATCTGAGCCACATCTTCAACCTACACCACAGCTCATGGCAATGCCGGATCGTTAACCCACTGAGCAAGGGCAGGGATTGAACCCACAACCTCATGGTTCCTAGTTGGATTCGTTAACCACTGCACGACGACGGGAACTCCTGTTTTTTGTTTTAAACTTCTAAATTTGGGGGTGTTTTGCTATGTAGCAAAAGCTCACACAAAGATAATAGGTCTTTTTCCATGAAGTACTGCATTTTCCTGAGTTTGTGTGTAGTCTTTATAAATGGCTAAACAATTTAAGATTTTCACTTTGCATTTTTATTTTAACATTACTTTTTATTTGTACTTATGCTTTCTGCTTTATTTTCCATATGAAAACATGGTTTTAAGTAGTAACAATCATACTGAACCCATCAGTTTATATTATTTTTATTTAACTATATATCATAAACATGTTCATATGTTTCTATATTGTGCTTATAATTGCAAATTTTAATTACAAATCTTTTTATATCCTTAAGTTTACCATAATTTATAAATCCTTTTTTTCTTGTTGAATCTTTATGTTTGTTGGTATTGTAGATAATGTTATAATAAACAGCATTTTGCTTTATTGAATTGTTTCTTTATGATAAATAGACATTGGAATTACTGAGTCAAAACATAAAAATCTTTATAGTTTTTGCTATATTTTGATTTATAGTTTTCCAAAGAAAGCAATTTGTACTGCCACCAGTGCTAAGTTATATATTCTTCCTAGTTACTGATTTTTATTTTTTACAAATTAAATGTGGCTTTTTCTCAAAGTAATTCTCTCTCTCTCTCTTTTTTTTTTTTTTTTTTTTTTTTTTTTTTTTGTCTTTTGTCTTTTTAGGGCCGCACTAGTGGCATGTGGAGGTTCTCAGGCTAGGGGTCGAATTGGAGCTGTAGCTGCCGGCCTACACCACAGCCACAGCAACACCAGATAGACCTACACCACAGCTCATGGCAATGCTGGATCCTTAACCCACTGAGTGAGGCCAGAAATCGAACCCGCAACATCATGGTTCCTCGTTGGATTCGTTTCCGCTGCACCACAACGGGAACTCCTCAAAGTAATTCTTATAAATGGCTTAAAAATCAGATGTAATAATACAAGGTATTTATCCCTCCCCACAAAAGTTCTCTACTCCCCAGTGGATGCCACCTTAAGTTTTTTATTGTTTTGCATTTTCTTGGGTATTTAATTAGGTTCCAAAATAACTCATTTTAAGTATCTTCCTAAATTTCAGATATTCCTACTACAGAAACTGACTAGCTCTCTTAAACCCCTCACATGCTGGTGTTCCTCTCACAGATATTTTTGTCTCCTCTTTCGATCTAACAAACCCAGTTTTTAACATTTAAATTGAATCTTTATTCAGAGCTTTTTATTATTATGCCTATGTGTGTTGCCTAATTCAGAGCCAAACTAAGCATTTCTCTTGAAGTTTTTTTCTTACACAATTTGTTTTTGTTTTGTGGAGTTAATTGTTTATTATTATTGTTGTTATTTAGTTTTCTCATAAACTTTGGCTAAAATTTCCATTCTCTTTAACACTTCACAGTCCCATTTTCCACTAAATTATTGTTAAATAATCTTTTTTTTTTTTTTGTAATAGGAATTTTAGAAAATCCCTCCCAGGACTTTAATTCTTAAACCTCTGATTCAGTCTGACTGGTTGTTCTCTAGACTGTATGAATACCCATATTCTCACACTCTTTGTTCTCCAGGCAGTTCTTTTAACATCTCACCTTATCTAGAGCTACTTTGTTGTTTGTTCTGGATGCCCAGCATGTGAAGCCTTTTCTGTGACTGAGAAAATCTTCATTCTTATGGACACTGTAGAAAAGTCAAGAGTAACTTACTATAGAGTAGATGAAAAATGCTAGTTTCTCATTTGTTTTCTCTGATACCCTTTCACCCAGGGCACAAACGTGCGAGCTAGGATGTTTCAGTTAAATGTGTCCCTGGCTGACTTTAACTTGGTTTATGATGGATAAAGGAAGGGACAGGGTGTGTGGTCCTCTGGCGGTGCAGAAATAACACTGTTTGTAAGACTGAGTTCTTGGTCTATGTATGGACAGCTTAAGGCCTCCGGCCAATATGCTGTGGGGCCTTTGGTAGTTAACTGCCCTCTCTCATCCTTGTGATGTTCTTACTGCTTTCCTAGAACTGCCACAGAAGCTAATGGGGGCCATCCGGAACCCTGCTGGAAATCCTAATAATGTGATTCTCCCAAATCATCATCCTCATCTTACTTCCCACCAAGTGACGAGAGCCACCTGTACACTGTGATTTCTCAGGTGTTCATGAGCATGATCCCAAGTGGTTTTGTGTATAAAATAAAAGGGCTCATGACCCCTTTTTAAAAATCGTTTCATTTCACTTCATTTTGTTTAATTTAATTTCCTTATTTACTTCCATCTGAAATTTTTAATAATAAAGGCAGGATCTGAGGTTAGTTTTTGTAGTTGCATCTGGCCTGTTGGCCTTTGACATATTCTATTCTCTGGTCCTTGGGGTGCATGAGGGTCCAGCGTGGCTGCGCTATTCCCTGGGCCCTGATGAAAGGCCTGTACACCCTTCCACCCTTGTGAGAACTGGAGAGAAGGACCATGCTGCAACCCTTGGAGAAGTCCAGGGCCAACTGGGTGAAGGTGAGGATCTTGTCCCTGGCTTTGAGGATGGGGTTCCCCACGTGGCTGCATATTCAGCACTCATCTTCAGTTTGTGCACTTCTGGACTTGCATTGTGTCAGCTGCTATAGTCTTTTTTTTTTTTTTTTTAAATCTTTTACAATTGTGGTTGATTTACAATGTTCTGTCAATTTCTGCTGTACAGCAAAGTGACCCAGTTATACATGTATATATATATATACATACATATATTCTTTTTCTCACATTATCCTCCATCATGTTCCATCACAAGTGATTAGACATAGTTCTCTGTGCTATACAGCAGTGCTATATAGCTATTTTGTGTCTGGGGCAGGACACTTTATCTTCTAAATCATCAGGAAAAGGGACAGAGGTGTCCAGTTGGTATGAGTATGACTCTTGAGCGACCTCTTTGCACAACTTGGTTGAAGGTGTTATTAATTCTCTGGCCAGAAACCTGTACAGTTTCTGACCAACGACCTTTGGAAGATGTCCTAGATCTTGGGTTCCTGGTGCAGAATCTTGAAGTCCTTGCTTGTGGGGACACAAGATGGAGTCTGCCCACCCTCCCCCTTCTTACCTCCCCATCCCCACTAGAGCTCACATTACTTTGGGGATAGTGCAATGGCGTGGCTTGTTTTTCTAGCCCTTCCAGTGGTTCTACAAATTACCTATATTTCCAGATACACTCTTTTATTTTTATTGTAGTACAGTTGATTTACAGTGTTGTGTCAATTTCCGCTATATGGCAAAGTGACTCAGTCATACATATATATACATTCTTTTTCTCATACTTTCTTCCATCATATTTTATTCCAAAGATTGAATATGTTCCCTGTGCTGTACTATAGGACCTCATTGCTTATCCATTCTAAATGTAATAGTTTGTATCTACAACCCCAAAATCTCCATCCATCCCACTTCCTCCCCAAGCTGCCTTGGCAGTCACGATCTGTTCTCTATGTATGTGAGCCTGTCTCTGTTTTGCAGATAGGATCTTTTGTGCCATATTTCAGATTCTACATATAAGTGATATATGGTGTTTGTCTTTCTCTTTCTGACTTCACATAGTATGAGAATCTCTAGTTGCATCCATGTTGCTGCCAATGGCATTATTTTGTTCTTTTTTAATGGCTGAGTAGCAGTCCATTATACATATGTACCACATCTTCTTAATCCATTCCAGATACACTCTTTATCTAGGTAACCATCTAGAATTCTCTTTAGTTGTTTGAAACTAGGAACTCTGATTGATAGATAATGTACCACATCTTTTTAATCCATTCCAGACACACTCTTTAGGTAACCATCTAGAATTCTCTTTAGTTGTTTGAAACTAGGAACTCTGATTGATAGATAGCTTGAAAATATATTGCACCTTGCTTTCTTATTTACTCCCTTGTTTCGCTGGAAAACATTCTCCAGCAGCTTCATGTCATTTTATGGAGGAGAAATTTTTTGAGAGCATATATATTCAAAAATGCTTTTCTATTCTCACAGTTGATAGTGGACTTAAATTTTTATGTAGCAAATCATACTTCATAATTTTAAAAGCATGTTTACCTTCTTTATGTTATGTCATTGCTCTTGAGGAAGGCTGATGATACTTTTTTTTCACAGTCCATAGCTGGTTAAATTAGTCTCTCTCTCTGAACATTTTCAGGATCCTGCTTTATTCTTCAGGTGATGAAATTTGTAGTGATGGGTTTTTTGATATGAGTTGATTTTGTTTTGTTTTTTCATTTTTTTCTGTTGTATTCTTTATGTTCTCTTCTTTGTGTAGATACATTATATCAATTGAATTTGGAGGATTTTTCTTCTATTTGGTAATTTTTTTCCCTCACATTTTCTCTTCTTTATTTGGAATTTCGAATATATAAATATTGGGCTTCCTGACTCCATATTTATTCTTATATTGTCTGTGCTATTTTTCTTTTTAAAATTTTCTGAGAGGTATCTTCAACTTTATTTTCCAATCTTTCTCTTGTTTTTAGTTTTTTCTATTCTATTCCTAAAAAATTTATTTCTTGATGAAGTATAGTTTCTATAAAATACTATATGTTACAGGTATACAACATAGTGATTCACAATTTTTATATACTCCATTTATAGTTGTTATAAAATATTGGCTATATTCCTTGTGTGGTACAATATATCCTTGTAGTTTATTTTATACTTCAGTTTGTACCTCTGACTACCCTACTCCTATATTGCTCTTACCCTTTCCCTCTCCCCACTGGTAACCACTAGTTTGTTCTATCTATGAGTCTGCTTTTTTGTTATATTCACTAGTTCTTTTTTTTTTTTTTTTAGATTCCACCTATAAGTGACACCACACTATATTTGACTTTCTTTGTCTTTGTCTTACTTATTAATTAGCATAGTGCCCTCAAAGTCCATCCATATTGCTACAAATGGCAAATTTTTGTTCCTTTTTTATTGCTGAATGGTATCCCATTGTGTGTGTGTTTGTTATGTGTGTGTGCATGTATATATACACACATATATATCCCATCTTCTTCTTCTTCTTCTTTTTTTTTTCTTCTTATTCTTTTTATGGTCATACTTGTGGCATATGGAGGTTCCTGGGCTAGAGGTCAAATCAGATCTGCAGTTGCTGGCCTACACCACAGCCACAACACAGGATCCAAGCCGCATCTGCGACTTATGATGCAGCTTGCAACAATGCCAGATCCTTAACCCACTGAGCAATGCCAGTGATCAAACCTACATTGAGTCTTTAACCTGCTGAGCCACAATAGGAACCTCTATATCCCATCTTTTTTATCCACTCATCTGTTGATGGACATTTAGGTTGCTTCTATACCTTGACCACTGTAAATTATACTACTGTGAACATTGGGGTGTATGTATCTTTTCAAATTAGTGTGTTGGGGTTGCTTTTTTTTTTTTTTTTTTTTTTTTTAATACCCAGGAGTAGGATTGCTGAGTCATGTGATAGTTCTATTTTTAATTTTTTGAAAAATGTCCATGCTGTTTTCCACAGTGGCTGCACCAATTTCCATTCCCACCAACAGTGTATGAGGGTCCCTTTTCTCACATCCTTTCTAACATTTGTTATTTGTATTCTTTGTGATGATAGCCATTCTGATAGGTGTGGGGTGATAGTTCATTGTGGTTTAGATTTTAATTTCCCTAATGATTAGTGATGTTGAGCATCTTTTCATGTTCCTATTGGCCACTGCATATCCTCTTTGGGAAAATATCTATTTAGTTCTTCTGCCCATTTTTTAATCTAGTTGTGTGGTTTATTTTGATGTTGAGTTGTATAAGCTGTGTATATATGTTGGATAATAATTCTTTACTGTTCATATCATTTGCAAATATTTTCTCCCATTCAGTAAGTTTTTTTTTTTTTTCATTTTGTTGATGGTTTGCTTTGCTATGCAAAAGCCTTTACATTTAATTAGATCACATTTGTTTATTTTTGTTTGGACTTCTTTTGCTTTAGGAGATGGATCCAAACAAATATTTCTGCAATTTATGTCAGAGTGTTATGCCTATGTTTTCCTCTAGGAATTTTATAGTGTCCAGCCTTACATTTAGGGCTTTAATTCATTTTGTGTTTATTTTTGTGCAGGGTGTTAGGGAATGTTCTAATTTCATTCTTTTACATGGAGCTGTCCAGTTTTCTCAGCATCACTTATTGAAGAGACTGTCTTCTCCATTGTATATTCTTGCTTGCTTTGTCATAGATTACTTGACCATAAGTGCATGGGCTTATTTCTGGGCTCTCTATCCTGTCCCATTAATCTATGTGACTGTTTTTATGCCAATACCATGCTGTTTAGATTACTGCACTTTTGTCTGAAGTTAGGGAGTGTGATTCTTCCAGCTCTGTTGTTCTTCTTTCTTAAGATTGTTTTGGGTATTCAATTTTTTTTAATGTGTAAGTTTCCATATAAATGTTAAAATTATTTGTTCTAGTTCTGTGAAAAAATGCCATTGGTTTGAAAGAGTCTTTTTTTTTTGTAAAATTTTGATTGGGAGTCATAGGAATAATAGTTCATTTATTTCTTTAAGAACATAAAATATTTAAAAATTTTGAATTTTGCTTCTTAAATTGCCCTGGTTGCTTTTTTCCCCTGTATGTTTTCATTTTTATTTATATTAGAGACTTTTCATACTTGGATGGTAGTCCTTGGCTTCCCAGTTGTATTAAAAGTGAGGCACTGAGATTCACTGGAGCCCTGTTTCCTCAGGGGCTGCTTTATTAACAGCTTCACCCATGGGAGAACTCAGTCTTTCATTATGTTTGAGGGAACCCCTATTGTCAGTATTTTTTTTCCTTTTAATCTTGTTTTTCCTTTCATTTCCTGCCTGGAGATTTAGACCTGGATGTTAGTAGAGTAGGCACCAGGAGGGAGAAGGGGATGGTGAACTCAATGTTTAGTAATCAAGTTACAACTTAAATTTCGTTTTTAGTACCTTACTCAACCTTTCCCCTCACCTATGCCTTATATTTATTCTTAGACCAGATACTGTATTATTCACCCTTCCAGAGAATAAATCCTTCATCTTTAGTACAGGTAGGAGAGAGATAATTACTAGGCTGCTTGGAATGAGAAAAAAAAAAAAAAAAAAAAGGATATAGCAGCTCTTTTTAAAGACTCAGCTACTTACCTTGCCTTCTGCTCTGCCTTGCATCTTCATTGAAGTAACTACCCCCTCCAGTTCCTCAGGCTCCTGTGGTCTGAAACAGCTAGAGTCATATTAATCCTGCCTTCTCCCCATATATAAGCACCTTCCATTCAGGTGTCCTGCATTAGTGATAACTGCCTATTTGGCTTCCAATTTCTAAAATTTAGTTAACATCTCTGCTCTAAATTGCTCTAGTTTTCTTTGACCTTGTGAGTCTATCCTTTTTTATGAGACTGACATTCTGCCTACTGTGCTAAGGAAGCGAATGAGTCTATCCTTTCTTAATTGCTACTTTTTTTAGTGTTTTAGATGGAATGGAAACAGCAAATGCCAACTAGAAGATTCTAAGTACATTTCTTTCATAAGCAAAATTCAGGTGCAAAAAAATCCTTGCCTGGACAGATTGGATAATAAAGCCTGAAGTGGGAATGGAAATCCTAAATCGTATTAACTTTTTCTCGGCTTTTTCGTATATCTACTTGTCATAGATTGGCACTTACTAGGATTGGTTTATTCTAGAATGGTATATTTTTCTGCATTCTCTCTCTTTCTATACTCAGTATTAAAAATGTGTTTGTATTATTTTATCTTATGTGCTTCACCTTTAACTCTCTTTCCATAGATAAGATCAATATTATCAAAAGATTATAAATATTGTTGCTCACGTTTGAAATTCTAGTTCTGTGTTCAGTAACTTGGCTGAGTCCATTTATTGAATCTGTGTTCCTGAGGTTACTTTACCATGATATCTATGTTCAGAAATACATCTTTTCTTCACCGTTTGAAAATTTCTTTTCTAATATAATGTATTTTAACTATAAAAATGTATTATGTGCTAAATAATATATAACTGTTATGTCTTATTAATTATACACTATCCCTATATTTTCTTTTCTATCTCTATATTTTCCTTTCTACCTAGAAAGAAATTAGAATTGCTTAGCAAGTGTTAAACATTAAAGGTAGAAGGAAAACAAGAGTGTGGAAAGATGAAGGAATGTAGAATTATCAAGCATAGAGATGCACAGAAAGAAAAATAGAAGAAAAATAGCAGGGTAGTTATTATGGGTGAAATTATCCTCTGATATAAAATAATTGGAGTTTATTTTCATTTAACCGTATTATACAGCATATTAAAATCTGACTTTTTTCTTCTTTCAAAATGAGCTATTGGAAAATTATTGCTAAATGATATATGTTGGTACAAAGCCACCAGTGAAATCCAGAACTTTGTGCCTAACAGAGTACTTCCTTAAGAAGTTAATTTAAATGGGACCAGAAGACAGAGTATGTTGCCTATTCTGTTTTTACTGTCCATGCACCACAAGTAAAGCATTTGCCAAATGTAGAAATACCAAATGGATTACTTGAAATGAACTCCTTTCTGTGGAAGTTTATGCAATTTTATGCTAACATCTCTCTGCTTGTAAGCCCTCTGGAGGGAAAAGATTTCACAAAATTACCTATAGAAGTCTCTTTTATATATTTGTCATTAAGTTTTTTTTTCAATGACTTGCTTTGTTATGAAAAATACTGAGCAAAATACCAATCTATCTTACAACAGCTTTAAAATAAAGCAAAACGAGTTATGCAAGTAGAAGAAAAAACAAATATATTCAAGGTATGCTTTTGAGTAAATAAAAGATTACTAAATGCCTTCTGGCTCTGTTGCTAGTCCAGTATTACTTAAGCACTGTTATCTAGTTAGAGATCATCTGCTTGTTCTTGACCCAGATGACAGTAAAACCTTAAAGTATGTCATTTTTGTTTCCAGATTGGAAACTTGTTCTATGGCTTCATCTTCCACCATTTCCTGTTTTTGGACAAGCAAGTCTGTTTTTCTTCATATATTTTCTGTTTTTCTAAATCAGGAAATCAAACCACTAGATTCTGAAGACAATAGGCCTATCAATCAGGCAGGCTTGGGAAATGGTTAACTTTCTACTATTTTCCTATAATGCTTCTTACTCTCATCCTCGTGGCACTTTGCCCCTGGTCACTGAATCATTTGCTTCATGTTGAATCAACTTCAGATACTATGTTTTCATTTTATGCATATAACATTTTCCAGAATAGGTGCTTTTCACAGTTTTCACGGTTTTTTAGGGTTTAATATTCTATTAAAAGAAAAAATAGTAACATACAGTATTGCCCTCCATTTTAATTTGTCAAATAGGTCCTTTATTCTTTATCTTCACTAAATTCTATCAATGCTTTTCCTCCCTCCTAGGCTGTCTGCTCCAAAATGCACAGGGATACTCTTTTAGCTCACTGTTATAACTCAAACACCTAACATCCTAATTTTTTTAGTTGGCACTCAATAATTAATCCATTATGAGACACATGAATCTAACTATTTTGTAAAGGACACATAGCAGTTGCCCTTTACTTTCCATATTCTGTAATATTGATTTAACATTTTTAATTAATGGAATTGAAGATGAGAAAATCATTGCTGAGTTGCCTTTTCAACCAGAATGCTGTGTGTTCAGTGAGTAGTAATAATAGTAATGCCTTATTTCACAGATTTAAAAATACTTCATCACCCCTCTTCCACACACATACAAACATTTTAACATCTCTGGCATTGGAAAGTGTCTACAATAATGGAACAATATGATTTAATTTAGACTCTTCTTCCTTCCTTCCTTCTTCATGGATCATAACATAGTGTTGAAGTACCTTAGAATCAATGCAGAATCCTTGTATTGGATTAAAGATCATAACTACAGTTAGCTGAACTCCTATTGCATTTTATTGTACATGAGATCTTATTTTTTCCTGTAAACAAATGATGATATTGGACACAAAGTGAATGATTAAAATTATGATTGCAAAAGTAGTGTTACTTGAATCAGGAGATATTAAATCACTCTTTGATAGAGATATTGCTTATCTGTTCATTTTTCTTAGCTTTTCCATTTTTTTATTTTATTTTCAATTCTCTTTATACTTTATTATTATTATTATTTTTATGAAATAGAATTACAAGAACCACTTACTGCTCTCCTTCAGCTTGCCTATCCACTAGTGGGTTTTACATAAGAAAAAAGCCATTTTCTATCAGATAATCCTCTACCTAAAATATATTAATTATTAGAAATTCTTTTTTTTTAAAGGCAGGATTTACTGCAAGTTGTGAAATATTCTGATACTCAATCCCCCCCCCCCCAATGATTAGTGGCAAGATATCTATTTGAACCACAAGATAGCGTAACCACTTATGAAGATGGCAAAATGATAATGCCCCATCTCTATGCCCAGAATTTTAAAAATACACATATTTGGTTAAAAGGCAACTGAAATTTGACTGAAATATACTTTGTGGATGCAGATATGTCCTAATCTCTCTTGCAAATGGGGGAGAATGGTAAATTAACATTAACCAAATAAATGGTCTAGATTATCATAAACTATATTATCAAAGAAATATAGCCTTGAAGATATGCTAAAGATAGACATCTATTAAATTTCTAAAGGTTATCAGCATTCATAAACCAATTCAGCCAAGATTTATTAAAATTCCATAAGCATTAAATATTCAAGGTATTTCACAATCTGACCCCACTAGATTGTGGCCTTATTTCCTGTCATCCATCATTCTAGGAAGTAGAGTAGATAGTTTCTGCCAAATTAAAAGGAGAAACTAAAAGGAGTTTAGGATTCTTGCATAAAAATAATATTCCCATAAGTGAAAAAGTAAAACTATAAATGCGTATTTTGGCAATTGAGCTTTTAAAGGTAACTATACAAAGCTTGTTCTGGAAGATAGTAGCTTCTAATAATAAGTAAAATTAACTTAAATTTAAACATGTCCACATGATTCTGTTTCCTAGGAAAATTTAGACCCAAGAATGTATGCACAAAGGAAATCTGATTTCAGTCCATAATTCAGCTTGGTGATAATAACTACAATAACGAGGACTTGGCTATAACTGAAATCATAATTCAGATTTCAAATCTATTTCCCTGAAACTCTCTTGAGGGAAAGAACTATGTCTGTCAAAATCATCACTCCACCTGTAGCTACATACACAGAACTCAATAAACAGTTTCTAAGTTTAGTCACTGATTTCAATTCCATTCATATTTACTACATATTGGCTCTATGGTAGGCAACAGTGATACAAAAACTGACAAAACAAGGATCTCAACATTCCTAAAATTGTTTTGGCCTTAGTTTCCATATCTCAATAAAGAAGACTGGATTGAATCATTTCTCATGTTCTTTCCCATCATCAAATTCTATGATTCTACTACCTGAAGTATTAATTATTTATCTTTAAAAAAACTATGCAGAGCCACAATGTTATCAACTTTAATTTGTCCCTGTTAATGGTAAAGAGCAGTGGTAGTAAAGGGTAACGGTCTAAAAAAAAATGGAAATTGAGCTAAGATACTCTTAAGTTAATCAGAGAAAACACAGTAATTTGAAAAGGGAAAGTTTAATACAGTGAATGATTAACTATAATGATAGATTGGAATAAGGAAGTATTGACCAGTAAAAGCAGAGAACTCTAAAAAATATACAAACAGCAGATATAAGAAGCAGTCACTATCCTTAGGGCTGAGAGAGAATACCCCAAGGAACACCTGACCCTCCCCATTCCCCAGGGCCAAGAAACATACCTTGAAGGAAAGGGTACAGCCATGACTGGCTAAATGGCAGATAATTAGCTCTGGTGCCTAGCTGGCAGAACTTGCTGGGAATCTGTGTTCTAATATACCTATGAAAGCTCTTCATGGGGAGGTGCCTCTCACTGCAAAACCAACTGAGAAGATGCTGGCGACTAGATGCTGCTGGCTGCCATGCACCTCAAAAGCAGGGACTAATGAAGCAGTTGCCCACTTCAGGGGCTGCAGAAGCCAAACAATGAACAAGCCATCCATACTATGAAAGCCTGCTGATCAAGCACTCCAAACCAGAAAGCAAAGCCCTTCCTCCTGCATTTTTCTCTCCATCCCTCTATACTGACAAAGCTAAACATTGTACTTGTCAAAGGGCCTGTATTACTTTTCACAGAGCAGGCAAAAAGGGTTAATTTGGAGCTGATGGGCAATAAATAGATAAGGAGCACAGTCCACTCCTTTGACTCTCAACTTCCACCTCTTTTCTGCTGCTCACATTTTAACTCCCATACAACAATAAAATAACTTTGTATTACTGCATAACAATGAATAGTTGTGATTCTTAAAATAAATTTTAGAAGTTCCCGTTGCGGCACAATGGAAACAAATCCAACTAGGAAGCATGAGGTTGCAGGTTTAATCCCTGGCCTCGCTCAGCAGGTTAAGCTGTGAGTTGTGGTGTAGGTCTCAGACACGGCTCGCATCTGGCATTGTGACTGTGATGTAGGCTGGCAGCTGTAGCTCAGATTGGACCCCTAGCCTGGGACCCTCCATATGCTATGAGTGTGGCCCTAAAAACAAAACAAAACAAAATTTTATTCCTCCCTCAAAATGAGAAACAGTCCAAAGAGTCACTATATCCATCACCAGCTATATTAATTGTTCCTCAAATTCAGTAAGTGTGCCACTGAATATTCTCTTACCAAGAGATTTTAAAATTGTAAATTTAACTCTCAATGGAAAGTTTATGACACAAGGAGAAGAAGTAAGAGAGGAAGAAAATGGTAACATATAAGTGTGTACACATTCACAAACATACACATATCAGTCAAAAAACTATGCAAAGTTACTACAGTCCTCATTTCTATGATTGACTCTGGGATTTTACTATCGTTGGCTTTCTTCTTCCATTACTTATTACCTCCACCCAGCCAGAAGCTCAATTAGCCAGGGTTCAAATGATCCACATCTTAAAGGAGCCCTCAACTGCCTCATCTTTACACTTTTGTTAAGTTGCTTCACCTATCTAAACTCTTGTTACTTCATTCAAAAATGGCAACAAAAGTAACCAGATCTCATCCAAAATTTTGCCAATGCAGATTAAATGAGTTAAGGCATGATGAGTTCCTAATACATAATAGATATATTGAAAGTCTTTCTATATGTTTCTATAGCAATTCTTCTTCCCTTAATAAAGATTACAGGAGACATATTAGAAGAATCATCTGTATACCAATATTTTCCTTTTGACTTGCAAAATAATTTTAAGAATGTGCTTTAAAGATCTTGAATCATGAACCCTATTTTTGAGTCCTATTTGAAATCTGGAAGATAGATGGTATATTTCTGAAAGGTAGACTATGTCCAGGATGGAATAGAGTGAAGTTTTAGCTTCTGTCTTTATCTTCTTTTGCAGCATTTGAATTTGTCAACACAGGTATGCATAATTTTTGTCCTAGTTCTATGCCTGCAAGTTTCTGGATTTATTATCTAGAGCACTTACCCTATCTGGGGTTCTTTTCTTAGCTACAAAATAAGGGAATTCAAATAAATGTTCTCTAAATTTTCTTCCAACTCTACCATATATGATTCTATTTCTACAACTTCAGAGTTCTGTCCAGGTATATTTCACATATGGTGAATAGATGTATCTTTATGTAAAAAACAGAGTCTTTGGACTAGAATAATATCAGCTCAGAGGCCATTATTTACTAGGCAATATATATCTGTGAGTGAGTTGATTGAATTTTGTACCTAAATTTCCTTATCCATAATATTTTAATGGGTGACATAAATTTAATGTCTGGGACATCATGAATGCTTTGGAAAGTATGTCCTTTTCTGCTTTCCCTTTCTCTTCTGCTTTATATTTTTGTGTCCGTCGATGATTCTCAGTTCTTAAACGCTTTGGAAAGTATGTCCTTTTCTGCTTTCCCTTTCTCTTCTGCTTTATATTTTTGTGTTCGTCGATGACTCTCAGTTCTTAAATGCAATTCCCCTCACTCATACTTCCTACTTGCCTGTTCAGACCTGCTGACCTATAAAAGTCATGGCAGACAAATCTACATGAATATAAGAGGGTAAGGATTTGATCCTTTGCTTCCCCTGGTCCCTCCAGAGGTCATTTCTTTTATGATGGTAATTTTAAAATGCTTACTTTAAAAAAAGTAAAATAAAATAAAAAAATAAAACCTGATTTTAAAGTATAGGTAAAGTGTAAAAAACAAAAATCTACTGTAGGCTATAAACAACGGAAACTACCCGTACCATCTTTATGTATTTTCTTTTGAAATTTTTCTATTTTGGAGAAATAATAAGGATTATACGTGATAAAAATTAGTACCATGTAGCTTTTATTTTACATTTTGGAAATTTTCCATTAGTAAGTAATCTTCAAAGATCTGATGTTTAATAGCTTCATGACATTTCATCATATAGAATAGTGACTTTTAGATGCTAATGTAAAAGGATTTCCAAGTAGTCATACAGTTATGGAGGTGGGCTGTCCCGTAATGAACCATGACATGTTGCATATAGTCTTGAGGAAGGCCACAGACAGAGCCCCTGCCTTTATCACATTCTTTACCAGCAAGAACATGCCCCTCTAGTATCACTGACCTGGAGGGATCACAAAGGGAGAGAGACAAACCTGCCTTATGGGGTTGTTTCATTCAGTGAAGAATAGAAGAAAAGGCTGACATCTGTCTTTCTCTCTAGCATGATAATTGCTAAACATGGAATCTCTAAAAAGGAACAATAAAAAATCTTAAGGTGATTATATAAATAATTTTTAAAATATCCATCATTTGAAACTAAATCAATACTATATTTTGATCTTAATGCACTAAAATGATGAAATCTTTAGTTAAATTCTTTTCTTCAATTAAAATCACCTCACAATTCTTACAGTGAGGTGATAGCCAGCAAAGGGCCCTTCAAGTTGCCAATGCATCTGGCTTACTGTAAATGGCTATTTGAGATACAGATTCAATGTGGCATCTGTCAAAAATATTTAAGATTCTACAAAATATAAACTCAGAGTAAAAATGTTCACAATAACATATTTAACGCTAAGTAGAGAGGGACTTTTCTAGGATGGAGAGTTTTATTTTTTTCCCTAGTAATAATAATAACAGTATTACTCATAATAATTTGAGCAAAACTCAAATCAGGTTTATTATTTTCAGTGGTGTAATATTGCTGGCCAACAGACATCAACATAGTACAAATCAATGGAGGTTGCTGACTATTTTGAAGCCATCTATTTTGCATATTTTAATATCTCATTTTAAAAAGGTCTATGACTAATATTTAGATTTGAAAAGCCTTTTTATATGAAAAGATTAGTGGTTATTTCTGGCTTCAGAGTGTACAAATAGATAAGCTACTTTGAAAGTAAAAGTTAAATGTTCATGCATCTATTTAGATGATAGAAAAATTTAATGATTTTCATGAAACAGATTTGAAGTTATTGTTTTGAAACAATGCTCTCTATATAACGGTGATATTACATCCTTAATAAATATTTGAGCTATTTGACTCCTGGTGAGCATCTTTTATTGACGTTTACCCAGATGTCTAAATTTAGCAGTTGGAGATTTTTCTGGCTTTGCAATCAGACCTTGACTCTAATTTCAATTTCAACCTTTTTGCATAATTATTTTGAAGTTGATGTAATGGAGGCAAACAACACACATGTGTGGTAGAGAAACAGAGAGAAAGAGAGGAAAACAGGCCATATTTTAAAATAGCACTTTATGGGTTACTGGGAAAAAAATCTTGCCCATAAATGTTAACAAACAATAACAACTTATGCAAGGCTTCAAAAATTATTTTACACTTATTCCTTATCATTTGTATAGTGTGCATTAGCTTGAATAGATGTACATGTTTGTTTTATGCAAGATTCACTTGGGACCAATCATTTCCCTGCAGCAGTGAATCTCTAATTTTAAGGTATGTGGTCAGAGTAAGACCTTTTTAAAAATTTGCTTTCTATCTGAGACTAATTGCAGTCTTCTGTTAAAAGAGACAAATAAAAAGCAAAAGAAATAATTTTTTTTTTTTTTTTTTTTTTTTTTTTTTTGCTGGTTAGACTGCTGGGTGAACTATAAACATTAGAACTGAAATGAATTTAAAGCTCATCTAGTTCAATATTCTTCCTTCTACAGATGAGGATTTTTATGTCCAGAGAAGTGACCTGACTTTCATAAAAGCTCCTTGGAGATATGGTTGGGAGTGAGGTGTGAGGCCTTTGCAGTCACTGGGCTAACATGCTGTAAAGATGAATTTGTTCTCATTCTTATGTTAAAGGCCTTGTGTATTTGTGGGTCCCATGCAAGCAAGTGTTTTATCACAGCCATTTCATTTATTATCTGTTAATAATAGGCATGTACAACATTTATGACTATTTTCATTTTCTAGTAGGTAGATTTCTCTTTAAAATTGTAATTTTAAAACAGAATAGTTCTGAAGCAGTGTCTTTTAAATAACAACATGAAGAAATAGGAAGATTTTATGTCATCCAAGAGCAGGCAGCATTACCCTGTGATTATAACAAGTAAGCAAGTAGGTGTGCTGCTCAGGTCCTCTTCTAAACACCACTTGAAATTGTTTAAATGACTTGGTAAGTCCCTTAAGCTATTAGCCCTTGTATTTCTTTATTGCGAAAAGGTGATAATAGCTGTCCTCTCACTGTTAACCTTTAACCCATATGTTGTGCACACATTGATTCCTCTTTTATTGAAACGTTAAGTTCCTGGATGTGTCTGTGTTCATAACTGGGCTGAATATTTTTAATATCCTCCCAGCAGGGTTGTAGAAAGAAATCTGAAAAAAGAGATGAAAATTGATTCTCAAATCAGAATTTTGATTATTGCTCTGAACTTTTCCTAAGAATCATTTGATCAAATGCAGGCAGCTGTTGGCAAAGGTTACCCTAAAATAGAATTCTGTGTTTATTTAAGTAAGTGGCTTTCAAATTGTGTTCTCCTGACCCAAAGCACCGTCACCTGGAAACTTATTGGAAAGAAAATGCTTGGATCCTACCTCAGGTGGGCTCAATGCAAAACTCGGGTTGAGACCAGATTATCTGTGTCTTAGTGAGCTCTACATATCATTTTGAGGTAGATTAAAGTTTGCGAACCACTGGTCTAAACTAAAAGAAAAAATAAATAAATAAATAAGGTAAATTCATGGAAGTCAAACCATCCCAGACATGAGGACAGAATTTATGCTGGGTTGGATGTATATTTTTTGATGTTCACTTGGAGGGCCAAGAGTCTTTGGGCTAAGCCCAGTTGGACTTCTTATTCTTTTTTTAAATTTTATAATTATTTTTATTTTTTCCATTATAGCTGTTTTACAGTGTTCTGTCAATTTTCTATTGTACAGCAAGGTGACCCAGTTACACATACATGTATACATCCTTTTTTGTCACATTATCATGCTCCATCATAAATGACTAGATATAGTTCCCAGGGCTGTACAGCAGGATCTCATTGCTTATCCATTCCAAAGGCAATAGCTTGCCTCTATACTTCTTATTCTAACTTTAACACTGACAATGTTGGACAGAGTAAGGACAATTTTAGAGTTTGATAGCCAAGCATTAAGATATTAGGAAAAGCAGAGGGAGATCATTAAAGAAAATATGGTTGTTGCTGAGATGCTGCTATCAGAAATCTAATAATTTGTTCTGTGTACAAATAAAAGCTAAGAAACGGGGCACTCAGAAGATTTAGCACATGTTAAAAGACCATGATCATCTGAGAGTATAACTCATGTTTAGTATTTGTTTTTATAAATACAAGTTCGATTTGGTTAAAATAATGATAGTCTTGAGGTTTAGTTCTTTGAGATTAAAGAAATCAAAGAAGCTAGAAGGATTTGGTTCATTACAAAGGTATTAAAGTTTTATGCACTTTTCTCTAGAAGTACCTATTTTTTTGTAGTGGAAATAACTTTTTTTTTTTTTTAGGGAAGAGGAATTATAAAATAAAACTTAGTTAGTGGCAGACACAATCTTTTATAGTTGTGGTAGTTTGAACTACGTTGCTGCTACTAGCATGGAAGAATGATACTGGCAGATGTGTCCAAAGCTTGCTTTGGACATTGTTAGCTGTGTGCCAGTAGTACTCAAAGTAGTTTCTTTTGGAGAGATCAAGGGCAAAATTGTATGTCAGAATCACCTGGATGTCTTACAGTAAACTATTTATGTTCCACAGCATCACGCATTCTCCCGATGTCCATTTCACAGGGCATCCATAAGAAGGTAATTCTTAGATTATGTTAAATCTAATATTAATTGGTCTTAAGAATATGTAAATTGTATTGTTATTTCACATGCAGTATTCCTACATCTATCCAATGTGGGTAGAAAATATTACATATCAGCTAAACTTTAAAATCGTGTTGCTGTGAAAATGGAAGCTTAATAGTTTCAAACTGATTTCTTTTTATACTTTTTGTAAGCTATCAGGATTTTTCTAGCTATAATGGATAATTTTTTTTTTTCTCCAAACACTTCTACCTTTCTGTTCTTCTAAGTAAAGCCATAAAAGATGTTAAAAGTGAGACTGTGAATGACAGAGAGGTTGGGAGGCTTGTGTTGGCCGATGAAATAGATCTTTGCGAGGAAGATGCCTATAAATATGAATTTACCTATTGATTGTTTAAAACCCTACTATTGCCCCTAACCCTTTTGATTCATTATCATTAATGGAATGATGTAAGTTTGTTAATATCCAGTTTTTTGAGGATGTTGATTTTGTGAGAAGAAATGAAAGTCATCATTTTAGACTTCTGAATTTTTTTGTTTGTTTTTTGCTTTTTTCAGGCCTCACTTGTGGCATATGGAGGTTCCTAAGCTTGAGGTCTAATCAGAGATACAGCTGCCAGCCTACACCACTGCCACAGCAATGCAGGATCCCAGCCATGACTGCAACTTACACCACAGCTCACAGCAACGCCAGATCCTTAACCCACTGAGTGAGGCCAGGGATCGAACCCACAACCTCATGGTTCCTAGTGGAATTGGTTTCCCCTGAGCCACAACAGGAACTCCGACTTTTGAATTCGGAAGGCAGGTTAAAGGAGATGTGGGGAGCCTTCTTAATCTGATCCTAGGTGAGCTACTGTCAGGCCCCTTCAATCCTGATTAACTCCTTCCTGGCTTTCAGCTCCATGGACACTTCTACCAAGTCTTTTCTGCATTGGCCCAAATAAGTGTTCTGACCAGAGCCCTTGGTCAGCCTCAGTTCTTGCATGGCTCCTATCTCTCCTCCCGACATTCTCTTCCATCCGAGGTCTCTGTGGCCCTCTCATCAGTGTCATCAGCTGTTCTGTCAGGTCAAGTCAGATCAAGAATGTTTTATAAGGGCATGATCTGTAGTTGTTTGGTTTGCCTTATGCAGACTCTGATCTTTGTGCCTAACACAAAAGTGCTTAAGAAATCTAAACTGGAGGACATCTAAAGAAGGAAACATCACTGAGAAATAGGGGAGCAAATAAAACTTCATCTTGTGACATGGGTGAATCTGAATACAGCTTAGAACTATTGTAATATGTGGAACCATGGGTAGTATATAGATAGAGAGGCCGCTGTCATATAACCCCAGCAAGGGAAGCTGCGTGGACACAGAGAACAAAGTCAGCATGTAAAGGATGTTGTGATTTAGCTTGAGCAGAAAGTTCCTGTGTAGAACAGTAGAAGAAGAGGCTAAATGTGTGAAGTGCATGGATGTTGGAAGATTTGGCTTAATGTGTGTGGAAACTGGTTTGATGTAGTTCCCTGTTATGCTTATCTCTTCCCACCTGTGGGAAACCAGACATGATGAGAGTATTTACACTGTAGAAAAGAGGAAATGGTACAAATTAAGGTTCCCTTCTTCTGAAAAGAACCCATAGAGAACCAGCTCTTAAACAATTATAAGCAAATCACTGCATTGGATGTTAGGTTTCAAAGGTGGTACCTGTTTCTAGGTTCAAGTAAGAGATAGCAAGAGAAAACTGAAATATTTGTAAGATTAAAAGCCACTACTTAGCACCCATCTTAGTGTGGACAGTTGTGAGGAATAGAAACTAAAATGATGAAATTACTGAAGTTAGTAATTTCAGTTAGAAAATAACATGGCATAATTGATGGTTTGGGAAGATTTGCTTGTTCTGCCACTCTTTCACACTAATATGTTGCCTTGATTTTTTTTTTCCTTAAGTTTCCTCAAGTCAGTGACACTCCCCCCATTCTTAGAAAATCATCTCATTTTAGGATAACCTCAAGCCCATAGAAAACTATGACAATGAAATTTAAAAATTTTATTTGCTTGTATGTTTTATATCTGAATTCCTCCTTATTAAAAAAGAAATAAAATGGTTTCTTGTGTAAATAATGCATTATAAACAATTGGTAATGCATAAAGGTAAAGAGGAAGCATCCCTACCATGTGGATAGAACGCCACTGGTTAAACATTTTCTTATTATTCTTCTAGAGATAATCTGATAATTCCAATTTCCTTTCCTTCTTTTATTTTTCTTTGTAGTACTTACACCTGTCTAATAAAAATATTTAATTTTTCATTTATTCTTCTCTTCTAGAATGTGTCAAAACAGCATAAATTCACTTATTTTTTCCTAATTTCAATATCTTATTTTTTACCTTAATTTTATTTTATTTTATTATTTTTTTTTTTTTGTCTTTTGTTGTTGTTGTTGTTGTTGCTATTTCTTGGGCCGCTCCTGCGGCATATGGAGGTTCCCAGGCTAGGGGTTGAATCGGAGCTGTAGCCACCGGCCTACGCCAGAGCCACAGTGACGCGGGATCTGAGCCGCGTCTGCAACCTACACCACAGCTCACGGCAACGCCAGATCGTTAACCCACTGAGCAAGGGCAGGAACGGAACCCGCAACCTCATGGTTCCTAGTCGGATTCATTAACCACTGCGCCACGACGGGAACTCCCCCTACCTTAATTTTAAAATCCATTTATGGATTAAATGAAATTTGAAATAAATTGTGAAGTTGCCTTCAATATCTCTTTTTAAAGGGTTTTCCCCCTCCAAAAAAAAAGTTTTCATCGTAGCTCAGCAGAAATGAATCTGACTAGTACCATAAGGATGCAGGTTTTATCCCTGGCCTTACTAAGAGGGTTAAGGATCTGGCATTGCCATGAGCTGTGTTGTAAGTCTCACTCATGGCTCGGATTCTGCATTGCTGTGGCTGTGGCTGTGTCATAGCCCAGCAGCTACAGATCTGATTTGACCCCTAGCCTGGGAACCTCCATATGCTGCAGGTGCAAAAAAAAAAAAAATAATTCTTCCCACACCATTCAATGACTGTTGCCTTGATATGCTACTGTTAACATATCATATCACCAATCCATGTCATGAATTCCCTAAATACTTAACTGTGTTTCTTGTTTTATATTAATTTTGCTTCATTATGTTATTCACCCTACAGATATTTACTATCTAGTTATTGCTATGTACCAACTATTATACTAGTTGAATGGTATTGGAACAATGAGTTCCACCCCAATTAACTTATTTTTTAATTTGATATTTTTGGCCATACCCACAGCATGGAGAATTTTCTGGGCCAGAGATTGAACCTGATCCACAGCAGTGACAACACTGGATCCTTAACTGCCAGGCCACTAGGGAACTCCTTAGGGTTCTTTAAAAAACTATGCATAGTTTCGTCTAGCTTAGTCTAGTGCATCATATTCTTTATAAGTTCTTGCTCATGAATCTAAGATTTAAGTAGTGCGGTAGTGGACGTGAATGATAATGGAAACTAAGGGGAAAGAGAAAGGGGAATATGTAGAAGACCTAAGAAGAGAAAAGTGAAAATTTTGATATGGGGCAAAGGCAAAAACATTGTTTGCCTCTGACTTTAAAGCCTTAAATCACTCTAAAAAGAAAAATCTGTATTTAAAATCTGTGTTAGAGATGGAATTACTCTAACATATTTTTAAAAAATTTACTCTTTCAAAATTCACATTCGTTCACTTATTTGAAGAAAAAATGAGGTCACATAAAAACAAATTTTGGTATAAAATTAATAAATTAATAAAAGAGAAGTTCCTGTATTTACAGAGCTTACTGATTTGTTAATTAAGAAATCAGAAATGACAGATGTAGCACTATGGATACAATAACAGAAGCATGAGAAAGGAAGTTTCATCATTCTCACAGAGGGAATGGACAGGCTTTTCAGAATAAAACAAATGAACTTGAACTGGGTCTTCACATTTGAATATAAATTCTTCAGAAAGGGAAGTAGAGAATGTCACACAAGTTCAAAGATTTCTCTGGATTGAGACAGAGAGTGAATTTCAGGAAAGAAAAAGAACTTGAGCAAAAGTTTAGAAAAAAAAATCACTCGTGCTTGAAGAAGGGCCAGTTGTTTGATGCACCTAAATAGTCCTATTGTGTAAGTGTTGGAGTGGGGATGGGGGGTGGAGGCCAAAAAAATATTGGCTTGGACAATTTCTTAGAAGATTACATGTGAAGGACTGTTGGCTATATACATATCCATTGCACCCTGTTTCCTTACCAATGAAATCCTAATTTTTTTCACAGCAATAGTATACCTAAGAAAATGAACATTTCTAAGACTTCTGGTGGTGACCAGATAACAGAATTATTCGTATTTTTACTTACTTTATAATTATTTATTGGAGTCTGCTCTAAACCAGGCACCATTCTAGGCACTAAAAATACAATGAAAACAAAAACAAACAAATAAAACAGACAATCTCTAATCAGGATGAGCTTAATTCTAATGAGGAAAAGGGAGGAAATTCAGCAATGTGTCTATGAGTCATTAGGGTGTGTGTTCAAGGAAAATCAAGAATAGTTGGAAAAGGGGAGAGGCTCTAGAATTTTGGGGGCATTTTGCTCTGTGTGAGATTGGAAGCCAATGGAAATTTTGAGCAGAGAAATGACAAAGTCTGATTTGTCTTTTAACAGAATCTCTGCTCTTGTGTTGATAGTAGACTATAGGAGATCAAGGTTGATGGCCAAGAGGCAGGTTATGAGGTAATTAGCGTCATCAGTGAGACATGTTAGCGACTCAGACCAATAGGATATGAGGAAAGGTAAAGGGATGTGGTCAGAATCTGAGTACCTTTTATTTTGAAGATGGGAGGTGGGAGGGTTCCTGAGAGCATATGCATGTGAGAATGACATAGGAGTTGAAGAAAATTATCAGAGTTTATCCTAAATTAATGATACGTTGATATGACTATTAAGAAACCCAGATGAGTAGTTCCCGTCGTGGCTCAGTGGTTAACGAATCTGACTAGGAACCAGGAGGTTGCAGGTTGATCCCTGGCCTTGCTCAGTGGGTTAAGGATCCGGCATTGCTGTGAGCTATGGTGTAGGTTGCAGACACGGCTTGGATCCCAGGTTGCTATGGCTCTGGCCTACGCCGGCGGCCACAGCTCCAAATAGACCCCTAACCTGGGAATCTCCATATGCCACCGGAGAGGCCCTAGAAATGGCAAAAAGACAAAAAAAAAAAAAAAAAAAAAAAAACCCAGATGAGAAAGATTTGGGAGAAACAGGGTTTTCGCTGCTGCTGTTGGTCTGTTTTTGTTATTTATTTTTCTAAGGTGTAGACGTGAGAGACTCTGGGACTTGTAAAATTTGAGAAGACTATTAACATTTGCATAGAGCTGTCAAAGTGACACTTGGATTTAGACTGGGGAGAAATCTTGATTGGAGATATTTATTTGGATCTGTCCGCATAAGCAGAGTGTTAAAGCACTGAGAATGCAAAAAGTCATCAAAGGACTGGGTGTACATAGGAGAGGAGAAGAGCTGGGTTTTAAGGTTTTCCCTTGTAAAGAGTTCAAGTTGAGAGGGACACTAGCAAAGGAGATTTAGAAGGAGAAGCAAGTAAGGTAGGAAGAAAACTAAGAGAGTGGAGTGTTCTGTACATCATGGATAGTTCAGAGAGGATAGACAGACAGATTTAACTTTCAAATACATGTTGTAGTACAAGCTAGAAGGGAACAGGAAAATGACCACTGAATTTGGTGATGTGGAGATCATTGGTGAGCTTGACAAGATATTTTAGGGGAGTGGTGGAAGTTAAGATCTAGTTTGACTGAGGGCAAGGGAAAATGGGAAGAGAAATATTGCAAACAGTTTTGAAGCATAAGTCATTTCTTCAAGTAACCATGCTATAAAATTGGGGGGAGGGGCTGCAAACCTGAGATTTTTTAAAAACTAAGAGGGAAGAATGACAGCATGTTTACTTGCTGAGAGGAAATAATAAGAGACAGAGAACAATATTCTCTGGTGGACTAAATCGATCGAGATCCTATATACATGAGAATGTTTTGGGAAAAATATCCAGTCTTGAAGCTGGTAGGTGAGAAGATGTGATGGAAGCTTATCAAAATTTCTTGCTTCAGATTTCTCAAGGAGATATGAAGCAAAATAGTGAGTGAAACACAGTTACAGCAGCAATCTTGCAATCATGGCACAAGAATTGTGAGGACGAAAGTTTCACATGAGTAAAGAGCAAAAACCTTTAATCCATTGTGTAGTTTTGGAGCCATTCTACCTTTCCTTCACTTTCAGACTTTTGGTATATGACAAAAGTAAAATGTCTGTTTGGTTATTTGGTTAATCCTTGGTAGTTAGGTCTTTGAATATATGCTCCTGAACTCTATCCTAACATATACCATAAGACTGGACTTAATTTGTTAGATGAAGGAAGTCACTGAAGTTTTTAAAGAAGGATATGACATGACTGATACTGAGATTTAGAAGATCACTCTAATATGGCAGTTAGATTTTTCCCAAAATATGTATTACCTCTATTCCTTGATAACAATGGTTTGGCTTAGAGTCAAAAGCATCATATAAAGTCTACTGAAGCTTGTGACAGGAAGAGTTTTTCAATCAAAACTCAGTGAAATATGGTGTATACAGGTTGTTTTTTTCTTTTTTTCATATTCTTTTCCATTGTGGTTTATTACAGGATATTGAATATTGTTCCCCATACTATACAATAGGACCTTGTTGTTTATCCATTCTATATATAATAGTTTGCACAGTTGTTTTTCCTGTCGTGAAATTTTCTGCAGGTGAATGCAATAGTGTTAAAGATGCCTGAGAATAAATTACTATAGGTCTTCAAATTTATAAAATATAATTTAAGTTCCTATTGTGGATTTTAGATATCCTGTCAGTGTCCCCATATAGACAACAGTCAGAATGATAAAAATTCCATTTTGTCATGGAAGATCCTATATTCATTTTGGGTTGGTCAATATGTAAGTCCTTTAAATAATCATTTCTTGTGAAATAACAGATTTTAAAAGTTGGGATTATTTAGCATCATGTAAAGCTTAGCATGTCATAATCTTTTCATTAACTCTATTAAAATTCCATCAGATATTCTCCAACTCAGGGTAACATCCGAACAGATATGTGTGATGGTATTCAGGGGGTGCCTAGACAGTCAATTTATTTCATGACAATAAATTAAAAATGCTTTTCAGTTTAAAATAACTACCAATTGGAGTTCCCGTTGTGGCGCAGTGGTTAACAAATCTGACTAGGAACCATGAGGTTGTGGGTTCGATCCCTGCCCTTGCTCAGTGGGTTAAGGATCCGGCGTTGCCGTGAGCTATGGTGTAGGTCACAGAAGTGGCTCGGATCCCACGTTGCTGTGGCTCTGGCGTAGGCCTGGCAGCTACAGCTCCAATTAGACCCCTAGCCTGAGAACTTCCATATGCCACGGGAGTGGCCCAAGAAATGACAAAAAGACAAAAAAATTTTAAAATACATAAGATAAAATAAAATAACTACCAATTTATGAAGTGACAAAATGTTGACTTTCATGATTTTAAAGATACATGAAAAAGACTAAAAAATGTAGCTCTCTAAATCTAAATCCATAGTTAAATCGTATTTCATTGATTTGTTTTCCCATATATTTTGATTTCTTTATGCCAGATATTGGGCTAGATGAAGAGAAAAAAAGCAGTGGATAAGAAAGACAAGACTTGTCAACAGGGAGCAAGTCTATTTTATGAGAGAAAGGAATGAGCATGTACTAAGTACCAGTCACTCCGGACCAGACCCTTTTCATATATTTTACATACTCTCAGCTTTCCTGTCCCATTGCTTAGTGCAGGGCCATGCAAATGGAGTTCCACCAATAATTGAATGTCTGTCTATTTAAAAATAGTTGAAGGGGAGTTTCTGTCTTGGCTTAGTGGAAACGAATCTGACTAGCATCCGTGAGGATGTGGGTTCAATTCCTGGCCTTGCTCAGTGGGTAGGGGATCTGACATTGGGAATCCAGCATTGGCGTGAGCTGTGCCGTAGATTGCAGATGTAGGTTGGATATGGCCATTTCTGTGGCTAGCAGCTACAGCTCTGATTCAGCCCCTAACCTGGGAACTTACATATGCCGTGGGTGCTGCCCTAAAAAAACAAAATAAATAAATAAAATCAGGGTTCCCATTGTGGCTCAGTGGAAACAAATGTGACTAGCATCCTTGATATATGTTCAATCCCTGGCCTCGCTCAGTGGGTTAAGGATATGGTGTTGCCATTAGCTGTGGTGTAGGTCGCAGATGTGGCTCAGATCTGGCATTGCTGTGGTTGTGGCATAGGCCAGCAGCTGTAGCTCTGATTTGACCCCTAGCCTGGGAACCTCCATATGCCACCGGAGAGGCCATTAAAAAAAAAAAGAAAAAAGACCAAAAAAAAAAAAAAATAGTTGAAGGGATTTAGAAATAAGCATAAAGAAGCAGCCTTGGAGTTCCCGTCGTGGCGCAGTGGTTAACGAATCCGACTAGGAACCATGAGGTTGCGGGTTCCGTCCCTGCCCTTGCTCAGTGGGTTAACGATCTGGCGTTGCCTGAGCTGTGGTGTAGGTTGCAGCCGCGGCTCCCGCATTGCTGTGGCTCTGGCATAGGTCGGTGGCTACAGCTCCGATTCAACCCCTAGCCTGGGAACCTCCACATGCCGCGGGAGCGGCCCAAGAAATAGCAACAACAACAACAACAAAAAAGACAAAAAAAAAAAAAAAAAAAAAAAAAAAAGAAGCAGCCTTTTGTTGAAAAGTCAACAGTGAACTGTGTTTGAAATACAATCATGTAAGCCAAGTATTGTAGCACCTGGAAATTTCAGTATAATGAAACATTATTCTAGATTTTACCATTGCTTTAGCTAACGTGCAATAAACTTTTTATAAATCATTGCCATTAAGAGAAAACTGGATGTATGATATAAATGGCAAGAAATTCTTTAAACATAAATAATTAATAATAATAACTATATGATAAATAATGTCTTTTTTTTAATTTAGAGGTTGATCATTTAATTTGTGGACTATCCTGGCTTCATTAATATCATTTTCTTTACCTTCTCTTTGCTTAACTTACAAAAGTTTCTCTATTTCCTACCACTTCTTCTTTTAATTCTTCAAAAGTTTGGTGAAGAAGACAGTTGCAATTAATGATTAATGAGATATTTTATTGATGTCACATTCTAAATACCCACATAACATATATAATATTATATGTGTGCATACACACATACACACACAAGGACATACACTGATAACATACATATATGGAAAATTGTTGTAGTTGCATAGATTTTTATTGTTTTATTTTTGTTTTTTATTTTTTTTTAAACAAGTGGTCACACATGCAGGCTATGGAATTTCTGGAGCCAGGGGTCAAGCCATAGCCACTGCAGAAGCAATGCTGTGTAGTTATGTTGTGAGCCACAAGGGAAGTCTGATTGCTGTTTTATTATTGTTCTTTTACTCAATCTCCTAGCTTTTGCATTGCTGTTTCTATTTTAGAAGGTGTCTTATAACATATGCATATTACAAGGGAAATCTGTTTACAGGATAGTATAAATCTTCAAGTGGGGAGATAGATGATTTTATTCTATTATCTTTCCTTTCTAATAATTTAAATTTCATTAACCAATAGGATAATATTAATTTTTTTTGTTTGTTTTGCTTTTTAATGTCTCACGTGTGGCATATGGAAGTTCCAGGTTAGGGGTTGAATTGAAGAATTGCCACTGACAGCCTACACCAGAGCCACAGCAATGGAGATCTGAGCTGCATCTATGATCTACACCTCACCTTAACTCACTGAGCGAGGCTGCACGCTCATGGATACTAGTTGATTTTGTAACCTGCTGAGCCACTATGGGAAATCCCAATAGTATTAATTTTATTATCAAACTTACACACTTAAAATTTTAAAATGTCTTATCTTAGAAAGAAATAATTAATGTATGCCCCTTTAATTCTTGCTAAACCCACTTGGGCAATAAGCGTATTTGATATTTTAAAAAGCAGTATCAAAATATCAGTTTAATTAATCAGTGAATTAACCACTATTTTGATGTGCAGTGGTGTTGATATTTTTAGACTGACACATAAGTGACCTTGAGGGCGCTTTTCCTTTCACAAAATTTCATGACCTCAGCTACAGAGGAAATGACATTTCCTAAACTAGACAGATGCTTGACATTAAATATTTTCTAACCAACTGTGAGGTGAAATGACATGGGGAGAAAACACCCAAAATACCAAAGAGGAGTAAGTGATAGAAAATATCATTTGTATATGAGTAGATCAGAATTTCCATCAAGCTTAGACACCTAAGTGTTTTCCATGGTATAAGAAGTTCGTAAACAAGATCTTTATGTTCATTAAACAACCCATTGCTGACATTTTTACATGAAAGACGCTGCTACTTTGCTAAAGAAATAAATATCTCCAAAGGTTTTTGAATTTTTTTGTTTCCATTTATTTTCTGGAAAATAATTTGAAAGGTATATTAAAATCTTGGAGTTTTATGCATTTATTATTTAAAAGAAAGAGTGTGTCAATAAATGCAGCAGTTAAAGTTGTAGTGATCCTTGGTAAGCTACATTTATTATTGGTAAGTTAATGCCATGAATTAGTAATTTATATTAAAATTCATATTGAGGTCATTACTGATGTTTCTAAGAGTATATGGACTTCTCTACAGGTATTATATTTTCAATATAATATTGATTATTAAGCTATCATTTATGTAGATAACTAGATACACATGTATATATATGTGTTTTTATATATTTTTTCTAACAAAATATATAGGGACTTTTTTGTGGAAATGGAATCTTGAGAATTATTTTAAAGCAAAAATCTGCTTTGCAAGAAACATGGAAGGTCATGAGACTGACGTGCTGCCTAGTGTGTTAAGAGGGCGTATGATCCATCTGTCCCATTCTTGGGCAAATATCCAGACTAAACTTTCATTCAAAAAGATACATGTGGGAGTTCCCATTGTGGCTCAGTGGTAATGAACCCAACTAGTATCCATGAGGATGTAGGTTTGATCCCTGGCCCTGCCCAGTGGGTTAAGGATCTGGTGTTGCCAGAGCTGTGGTGTAGGTTGCAGACACAGTTCATATCTGGCATTGCTGTGGTCCGCAGCTGCAGCTCCGATTGGACCCTAGCCTGGGAGCTTCCACATGCCATGGGTATGGCCTTAAAAAGACAAAATAAATAAATAAATAAATAAATAAATAAATAAATAAATAAATAAGACACATGCACCTCTATGTTCATTGCAGCACTATTCATGATAGCCAAGACATGGAAACAACCTAAATGTCCATCAACAGATGAATGAATGGATTAAGAAGAAGTGGTACATGTATACAATGGAATGCTACTCAGCCATAAAAAAGACAATATAGTACCATTTTCAGCAACATGGATGCAACCAGAGATTCTCATATTAAGTGAAGCAAGTCAGAAAGAGAAAAATAAATACCATATGATATCACTTATATGTGGTATATAAAATATGGCACAAATGATCCTATCTACAAAACAGAAACAGATCACGGCCAAGGAGAGCACACTTGATTTGCTGCAGGTTGGGGAGGGGAAGGGAGTGGGGTGGATGGAGAGTTTGGAATTGTTAGATGCAAACTATTATATTTAGAATGGATAAGCAGTGGTGTCCTACTGTACAACACAAGGAACTGAGTCTAATCTCTTGGGTTAGAACATGATGGAAATAGTATGGAGAAAAAAAAATCCTGTGTATATATATGTATGACTGGATCACTTTACAGCAGAAATTGAAAGAACATTGTAAATCAACTACACTTTAATAAAAACCATTTAAAAAAGAAACATGGAAGAAATTTAGTCTATAATGACATAGGAATTTGGAATAGATGACTTTTTTAAATTAATAAATGGTATACAATGTTCTGCACATTGATTTCTTTGTCTATAAAGTAGGGCTTGATAAGGAAGGGGGCTGGAGAGGGGACTGAGTAATATTACTTGAGCTTATGGTCCATTTTTACAGGATTATAAATTTCTGAGGGATAATTTAGACTGGGCATGAATATATTCTTTTTTCATAATTCTCTAGGTTTACAAATTGGTTATCTGACAGCTTTTTGCTCTCATAAAATACACATTTTCCTTCCCAAAATTTGAAGAGAGCTTTTTTATTGATATAATTAAAATTGCTCTTTCTAGAAAACAAATTTTAAAACATTGCCTATGTAATCTTCTAATAATTGGTAAATTTATAAATTAGTGAAATTTAGATAAGCAAGTTAATTGATAAACACAGTCTTTTAACAGCTATTTTCACTATGTTGCTAGAGAGGTAACATTGTCTAAAAAAGTTTTATATTTTCTTTTTGTCATTTTTTTTTTTTTGTAAAATAACTTGATAAAATGTATTATATTCCTAGATTTTTTTGAGGGTATTTATTGTTCAATAGGAAACCTGTGTCATAGATGCAGTGATTAAAAATTTTGAGTTGTTTAAAAAAAAAAGAAATTAGGAGTTCCCGTCGTGGCGCAGTGGTTAACGAATCCGACTAGGAACCATGAGGTTGCGGGTTCGGTCCCTGCCCTTGCTCAGTGGGTTAACAATCCGGCGTTTCCGTGAGCTGTGGTGTGGGTTGCAGACGCAGCTCGGATCCCGCGTTGCTGTGGCTCTGGCGTAGGCCGGGGGCTACAGCTCCGATTCGACCCCTAGCCTGGGAACCTCCATATGCCGCAGGAGCGGCCCAAGAAATAGCAACAACAACAACAAAAGGCAAAAAAGAAAAAAAAAAAGAAATTAAAATACCTAGAATCAATTTAGTAAATTAAAACTATAGTTAATAAATAGGTCATATATTCCAGAGACTGCTTTTGCGGGCTTTTCTAATAGTGTCCAGATGCAGAATTCAAAGATTCAGGGTAGCCATTATCCAGGGTGGGTATTATTTGTTTCTCCCATGTTCCTCTGCTCAAATAAAATTCAGGGAAAGAATATAGAAAAGGGAGAACCAAAAAAGGGAGGAGAATACTATGCATGAGAAAGAAAAAAAAAATCAAGTTGGAATATTATGGAGGAAGCCAAAATATGTGTACATAATAAGTAATATTAAATAATTAGAATTTAGTAAAATATTATTTTGAAAATATTTGACTTTCAGAGATGATGACTCACCTAAATTTATAATAATGGTCAAAATACACTGTATTAAATATTTATTAATGCAGGGACGTATGTTTTTTAAAAAGAATGATGTAGAAACTGGTGCAGTCATCTGAGAGGTCATAATTTGGGACTGACAGTATGGTTAGAAGATGGCTAATTATAGACTAAACACAGTAGTGACAGGGAAGTCAGATTTTTAGAATTAAGAACTAAAGATATTTTGTTTGGTACAAAACCGTATACAATTTTTGTTAAGAATGTGGACTCTGAGTCACATTGCTTATATTTCAAATACAGGCCTCACTTAAAGGCTGTGCAATACTGCACAAATCTCTGTATTTCATTTTCTTATTTGAAAAGTGAAGATGATAATAGAACCTAAACTCATGTTTAGCATGTTTAAGAGGATTAAATTGATACCTGTGTAGTTGTATACAAATATGTGATTGTATGATTTTGTTATTGCATTGTGCATAATTGTGTGAATGATTATGTATAAGTAAGTGCTTGCATATGTGTATGTGACTGTGGACTGCACATAATTGTGTATGCGAAGGTGTGCGTATGGCTCTGTGTACGTGTGTATATATCTGCATATGTGGTTGCATATGTGATTGAGTTTATATTTGTATGCCTATGTAATTTGAGTATGCAAGTATGTGTGAAATTAATGGAGTACTTGACACATAGTAGGTCCCCCATGGAAATAAACTGTAGCTATAATGGTAACTGCATTGAAAGGAGGGGAAAAGTAGGAAGGACAGGGGACAGATTGAAACATTTTAATGACAGACATTTTGAATGAAATTAGCATCCTTTTGTTTGTATTCAGAAGAGTGAAGTCTAGTTAGTCAGATTAGTGGTGAGGGATTAATTTAATAGCTACTGAAAAGAGGACAAAGAGGTACAAAGTAATACCTCAGAGAGAAGTGAATGCTAGTATCAGATGTAAGGAGTGAATGAGAAAACAATTTGTATCTTTCTATCAAATTTCCTTGATTTGATTCTAGATCCACTACTCTGACTTTTTTTTATGTAATTTTTAACAAGCACTGTTTTTCTCCATTCTGTTAATATGTTTCTATGGGTATATATACTCATGTTCCAAAAACATTTAGGTTATATAGACTTAGGGAAAAGTTTATGAAATATTTCAGCAGTGCTTTAGATGGTTTTTGTTATTGTTATTATTACCTTCAGATATCACAATAAAATTTAGTTTTTGGGGGATTAAGATACTATGAGTTTATTCTGCTGGCCTGTGAGCTTTAGAGTTAACCTTAGACAGTATTTATTGTTTGCACAAGAAGGATTTATGTCACTTAGAGAATGGTAAATACATGCTAAATATACCAAGGGTGACACATGTTTGATAACTATCTTTACTTCTGTTTGCTGCTAACTTTGCATTTTAATGTTATTTAGAGTCTACATGCAGAATCATGTTCTGTCAACATGTAAAAATGCACCTCATTTTGCTTTTATTACTCAAATTTCTCTTATCCTGTTCTAATAGAAAATACAGAATAAATCCTGTCTTCCATGGAAAACTTATAAATGATTTCAAATGAATTGAATAGGTCTATTTACAAAGAAAACCACTGAGGAAGAAGCTACACTTACTAAATTTTTAGATTTCTAAAACATGTTAAATCTAATGACCAATTAACTCACATATTAGTCTCTCATAGATACTATTATCCTTTTAATCTTTTAGTTGAAAGCAAAGATTTGTAATTAAACATCTTTCTTTTGAAGAACACAAAGAAGTTCTGAAAGTTACCCAAATTCCATATCATTTTCATGAAATTTGAATGGGAAGCATTGATATTTTCATGTTACAGCTATAGAACAGGAATAAACTTGAGGTAGAGTGATTTGCTTAAGGTTGTACATACAGTGAATTGGTGGGAGAATAGATGATTTGGGTTAGCAAAGCCAGTGACTATATGAGTTGAAAAGACATTTTTCTTGAGAAGGTCAGTGAGGGAAAAGGGTTTATTCAGATGTACTTAGCGTAGCTTATACCAAATTTTGCTTTTATGTTCCTTTATAATTTTACCGAAACATGGACTGATATTGCCTAGAGATTTCAGAACCATCTAGCTATGTTTAACAGAATTTTGTCTATATTAATCTCTATATACCCAGGAAAACATAATCTTTAGCATTTTCCAGAGGTGCCAGAATGAAAGTCAAATTCTAATTCATTAATTTCAAAGGAACAGGTGTGTGTCCTCTGAAATACTTAAGGAGTATATATTTACCTCTTACTATTTTAGACAGAGTCAACTTCTAACCACTTTACAACTGAGACTTCTCTAAAGAAGTGTCCTTTATGTTACTTTACTTAATCTGTCCAGAAGGTTGGAAGTTGAGGCTGATATGCATAAAATGAATCAAGGGTAATTCAATATATAAATCATTTATTACCATTGTCCATCATGATAATTTCCTTAGAATCTCATCATTAATGCCTGGAGGTATTAATGGAGCATTGAATGTCAGACTCCAGAGATATAAAGAGCATGAGAGGCGAGGCTTCCTCTGAGTGGGTTTATGATTCATTTAGAGAATGAGAAGATGTATTTGAAAATAGAACTCACATAATGAGGTAGGATGTACAGAGTACTAAATAAGTGGTAAAGCCAGCGAAGGACACTGGAATTTAGTAGAGAGGTTAAAATAAATTGATGTAATTGAGGGGCAGTTTCCTTTTAAAAATTAGAAATATGTTGGTCTCCAAAGGAAAAGTGTGACTTAGAGAAAAATTGACAAATAGATTTCCATTTGAGTGAGAATTCCAATTAATATGTAATGACTTCCCAGGTCAGTGTGAAAACATCATAAGACCAATTCAATCAATGTATCAAAATATCACCTTACTTGATAGGAAAATTCATTTGCAGACTGTGTCTCTTATCTGAGGCCAAAATATGACTTCCTATGACTTTTAAAATTAATCCTTGGGATTTGCCTATACAGAGATGTGAGTGTTCTGAACAGATCCTTTTCTAGCCAGTTGCTTAGAGAATTTCAGGATGCTTCATAGCCAGTTGAGGTGGGATAAAAAACAGAGAGAGAGCAAGAGTGGACAAAGAATGTATTCTACTTCGAACTGGCAGAAAGGGCAGGAATAGGAAAGGAATGTGCTCTGTTTGCAGGCAGGTGATTTCCAGAGGGAAAGCAAGGGTTAATATGCTTGGCCATGTGTGCACAGTGCCCTTTACCACAGTCTCTTCTAAGTTATTCCTCTGTTGTGGGAAAGAGTGACAAGAGAATTGGAGAAAACTACCAACTTTTTCCTGTTACTCTCAAGATGGTGTACATAAAGATGGAAAATTTCTAGCACTTCTCGTGATTTTTTATCAGCCTAGGTAAGAATGCAGGGATAATAACTGTTTTCCTTTTATGTATTTTGCATGTTGATGCTGAATTTAGATTCTGACTACAACACTGAAAAATCTGGAGACCCTAAGCAAATCATTAGACATCACCAAGCCTCAGCCTGTTCATCTGTGCATTAAAGATAACACTTTTGGCCTGGCCTACCTTACAAGATTTTATAAGGATAAAAATAGAGCAATGGAAAATTACAAAGTGCTTTACAAATTAACATAAGTTTTTGTAATATCTCCGAGACAATTAAAGTGTGCTATACAATCATTCATTACCTAATGCCTAATTTAAAATGCCCTTTCTTTTAGGAACTTTTTAAAACTTCATTTTGTATTCAACTCAAAACTATTTTTTTTTGTCCATGCCTGAGTATGTGGAAGTTACTGGGCCAGGGATCAAGTGTGTGTCCCAGCAGTGACCTGAGCCACAGCAGAGACAATGCCAGGTCCTTAACCTGCTGAGCTACAGAGGAACCCTTCAAAACCACCTTTTTTTTTTTTTTTTTAGGTTTTTTTTATTATTATTATTTTTAATAGTTATTTTCCCAATACAATTTTTTCCTACTGTACAGCATGGTGACCCAGTTACACAAATATGTACACATTCTATTTTCACACATTATCATGCTCCATCATAAGTGACTAGACATAGTTCTCAGTGCTACACTGCAGGATCTCATTGCTAATCTACTCTAAAGGCAATAGTTTGTTTCTGTTAACCACAAGCACTCCATTCATCCCACTCCCTCCCCCTCCCCCTGGGCAACCACAAGTCTATTTTGCAAGTCCATGATTTTTTTTCCTGTGGAAAAGTTCATTTGTGCCTTATATTTGATTCCAGATGTATGATATCATATGGTATTTGTCTTTCTCTTTCTGACTTACTTCACTCGGTATGAGAGTCTCTAGTTCCGTCCATGTTGCTGCAAATGGTCAAAACCATCTTAAACACGAAGCCAGTGGGCCCTCTAGCAAACACTGCCTGATGATAATTTGGACATACCATTGTCTCTCATCTAGACAAACACAGAATAGATGTTTGCATAAACATCTTTAAGCTTGCATAAAGAAAAATGCAAGCTTATTGGGGGTCAGCTGTCCTTAATTGCCTATTAATATATATGGAAGTATTACACAATTGGAATTTGTTTTTAATAGCTTATATTTTCTTTTTTAACTGGAGAAAATATTTATGAGCATTAATCTCAGTAAGAATTATTTACTGGTTATGTGTCTTTATTTGATAACCTTAGAGGATAGTATCATATAGAAGAAGTTAGATGTTAGTGTGGAAATGGAAAATATAGCTCACTGATGTGTTTCATAGCATACTTGTCATTATCTGTATTGGCACTATTAAGTGTCAGTGTATCAACTCCAGACTGCCTTCAGCTTGAGCTGTGTATTCTTTTTAACAGCTAGCCTTTATTCACACCTCTATTTTTAGTAGATATTGTTTAATCTTGAAGTGTAAAAAAATACAACACAGTCATCATTTTTAAGTACAGGTTGAAAACACCTTGTTATGAATATACTGACTCTCCCCCAAAGTATCCTTTGGGCACTGAAACACTGACTTGGGAACAGATTGAAAATTGACATTGTTTTGCTCTCATAAGTAATTATTTTGGAACTAAAGAAAATAATGTTGGTTATATTGTATAAACACAGCAGGCTCCTAAAGTCTTAGTTTTATTTTACATCAAAATATTTGTCAGTAACTTGACAAATAAATTATTTAAAGTGGTAAGAGTTGATCTGTATAATAATTTGTCAGGCACATCTATTTTAAATGCATACATACATACATGCATACACAAACATGCATATATGCTGGGCACTTATAAAATGCTATAGTAGAAAAGTTTACTTTAAAAAAGGGAAACTAAGAAGACATAAGTACCCTGTCCTTTTGCCTCATTAAAGATTATGCTTTTGCAACTTGGGAAATGGACCTGTTTCTCAGACCTTCTTCTTTATCAGAAAATATAAACAACAAGGATCTATTTTCCTTTAAACTTGATTTCCTGTTAATTCCAATTCCTCACTTTCTAGGTCCATTTGTGACCTAATCAATACTGTAAATAGCAGTGGCTAATACTTGACTTCCCTTACTCCCTGAAGACTGGTGCATAGATGACTGTGACACCTTTCTTTGCTTGCTAGAGATTAGAGGAGCAAGTGAGTCACAGGAATGAATATGTGACAGGGGACTCTACTTAGTGTATGTAGCCTACTTGTTTTGCAGAAACCATATAATGGTAAGTGCTAGGGTCACCACTACAGAGAACCAGCTCTTTGTTCTATCCTGAAGGCAAAAAGACTTAAATGATGCAGCAATGGCAAAAAAAAAAAAAAAAAAAAAAGTGTAAAATGCTGGGTACACTCTTTGCATTCTTCAGAGGTCATAACAACCATGGATCCATCTCTGCCTTATGTAATACTGTATTGTTATAAGTATTCTTAAAAGTAATAAATGCTCTCAAATTGAAGCTATTGGCAGGATTTTACTATTATTTTGAACAAACTCATAAAAAGCAAAAGTGAACCCAAATTTTTTGATAAAGAAATTAGTCAAAGATAAAGACCTAGTTTTTGTAGCTGGATGGCAGATAGAGGAAGCCAAGATGAGAATCATCTAGTCTGTAAAAATCATCATGAAGTTTCTCCTCAACCAATGGTACAGAGAAATTACTATAAAATAGTTTCCTTGGGTTTTCTTTTTAGACAGAATATTAACTCATCCTGAGAATGTATTTAAAGAGCAGTTGGTACAGAAGAATATTGGTAACAACTGAAATAATCACAATATTACCATTGCAAAGATTGGATTTGCTAGTGATATTCTTTTATTCACTTAAATACCGTTGCATATTAGCAGCATTCTTTTCAAGGCTGATTTCCTTCTCAGGAAATTATAATTTATTCTACATTTCATTTAACTAATATTTGATTTCCCCTTGGAAATGCTTTTATGTAACCCAATTTTTGTCATTCAATGATGGTATTTAATCTACTTTGTAT
This sequence comes from Sus scrofa, assembly GCF_054392235.1. Lineage (NCBI taxonomy): Eukaryota > Metazoa > Chordata > Mammalia > Artiodactyla > Suidae > Sus > Sus scrofa. Next base: position 168,942,386 of record NC_139395.1, read on the forward strand.
AAAATCACAAAATACTTGTAATTTTATTATTGTCATTGCTAGTATTGTTGCCAGAGCTTATAAGATCTATCTGAAATCTTATTGAAAGCTTATATATTATATCTACTAAAAATGGATATTTAACTTTTAGTATTAATTCACTTAATTAATTTTAGAGATGTCACATTTTAATTCTGGGTAACACATTTCTAAGACTGTTTAAGATAGATTTTATTTCGAAAGCTGTATATTTCAGTTATCCACATAGATCCACGTGATTCTGCAGTTTACTCAAAGGTCATTGGACCCTTAAGAATACAAAATAAGATGCAACATCACCAGCATAGGAATATCTGAGCCTGGTTAGCCTCAGACAAATTGGGAATGTTGTTCATTCACTGTGATGTTAATAGACTATGATGTCATTTTAGGGCAATGTAGATAGAGGCCAGACAAGGAGAAGAAGGGAAAAAAAAAAAAAAAAAAAAGAGCTGATTCATGCCGAAGAAAGAAAATCCTAAACAATTATAGAATGGCTCCAAAGCAGTGACCAGGAAATTACTTTCTGAGTTAGATGCTCCAGGGCAAAAGTCTTTCTTTAACAAATATTGTTTAAGGCAGTGAAATCTGTTTGCCATCATTTCTTTCCTCCTAGGTGATTAAATGCAGAAGAAAAACAGTCATTTGATAGCCACAGAAGCTATTTACTGAAAGTATATTCGATCACCATAAACATTATTTTTACAGCAAGACTAGCAAAAGATACTATAGGGGATCCCATAAAACATTTTTGAAAAGAAAAAAATGATAGTACCATATATTTTTATGAGGGTTTCAGAGTGATCTGTATGCAGCTGTTCCCCCCAAGTACTGCCTGACATTGTAAGCTCTGGTTTTGGAGCCAGATGGCATTAAATTCAGTTCCCAAATGGGAGAGATTTCATCGGCTAAAGAATAGATTCAGAGCTTGTTTTGTTTTGTGACTAAGGATGATTTCTGGTTATTCTCTTTCTACTTCTCATTCTATTAAATGAGATAATCTATTGTAATATAAACCCTAAATATATGTAAAGACAGACATAAAAAAGCCTGATATGGTCTCAAATTGAAATTTTCTTTTTTTCTTTTTCTGTCTCTTCCTTTTGAAAAATTGACATAAGTAGTTCTGCAGGAAAAGATGATTACACTTATTCTCTAGTAGAGAAGCTGAAAGGCTTAGTTTGAATGAGAAAGGACAGACCCAAACTCTCAAGGTAAAAACAGGCCTTATCCATGAATAGTGTGGGGTGCTACTTAAGAGCAAAGTTGCCAATGAATGTGATGAGACAAAAGAGCTACTGTAAGCCCTGGTGTGAGTGATTGAGTGATTCACTATGTAAAGTTGGGATCCTTTATCTAGGCCAACTTAAGTGACTACCCAGTCCCCTAATGCTGGGTTAAGACTCCTTAATTTGTCCTTTGACTGTGGCATATCTGCTTCATTCTCTTTTGTCTCAGACTTTTCCTCCTGGAACCCTTTCATCTCTCTTATCATTTCCCAGTCCAAGGGAAGGAGTTGCCTCTTTAAACTTTTAGACCTATCCTTAAGGATATAGACTACTGAAACACAAGATACAAAGAGATTCAAGATTTTTTTTTCCAGGTCTGCCATATCACCTTCTTGAGATAATAAGTAAAAAAATTGCCCAAATTAGTTTTTCTCAACATCAGCTGAACAAAAGAATCATCTGTGGGAAATTTTCAAATAGTCCAGTGTGTGAGTCTTGCCCCCAAGATGTACACTGCTGGCATAAGGACTATTTTTTTTTAATTACTTAATGAATTTTATTATATTTATAGTTGTACAATGATCATCACAACCAAATTTTATAGCATTTCCATCCCAAACCCTCAGTGCATCACCTCACCCCCCAACCTGTCTTATTTGGGAATCATAAGTTTTTCAAAGTCTGTGAGTCAGTATCTGTTCTGCAAAGAAGTTCATTGTGTCCTTTTTTTTAGATTCGACATGTAAGGGATAGCATATGATGTTGGTGTCTCACTGTCTGACTGACATCACTTAGCATGATTATTTCTAGGTCCATCCATGTTGCTGCAAATGCCATTATTTCTTTCCTTTTAATGGCTGAGTAATATTTCATTGTGTATATGTACCACACCTTCTTTATCCACTTCTCTGTCGATGGACATTTAGGGTGTTTTCATGTCTTGGTATTTGAATGACCAAGCATTGAGCTACAAAGGATGTGATGTCTATGAATATAATTATATTGAAGGGAAACTGTAGCATTGAAATCAACACTTATGGCATGTTAAAAAGAACAATATTATAAACTTAGTAATTTCAGTACTTGAAAGTTTACTAGACATTGTCCAAAAAAACCCAAAGTATCATATATGTGTAAAAATCTAAAATCAATGAAAAATCTGTACTTTTTTAAAAGGGAAAGTGACAGTGTTGCTTACCTTCCCTCATAGGTTCATTCCACTGTGACTTCTCATGGAAGCCCAGTTCCTGCAAATTTTATTTGGAATATCCCAATCTTCATATATATCTGACATATAGATAGATAGATAGATAGATAGATTGATTGATTTGCCTGACTCAAGTGACTTTTTCTGAAGCTTCATACATTGGCCAAATGTTTTTCTTCTGTGATGTCTTCGTTAGAGTTTTTCTTCCTTTTCTACTATTTTCCTGTTGTTTGGATGACATTCAAATCTGTCTCAGCCTTTTATCCCCTTAAATTGTTTTTCATTTTCAAATTATTCCAAAGGAAATGCATTGATGATGCTATATGAGTACAGTCATCTCTGATTCCTTTTCATATGGGAAACTTAAAAATGTATCTATCAGATTTTAATAGCCCCCATTCCTTATTTTTGATCTAGTTGTCATTGAAGACTATAAGAAAGAGATTACAATCCAGAACAATAAAAGCAATAACCAGCATGATATGTTATTCTTAATTATATCAAAAGAGCCCTGGGATATTCCTCAGTTATGTTTCAAAATATTTAGGCAGAATTGTATTATATTCTTTAAATATACTTAAAACTGTATGTTCAAGTATAAATAAATATGACTAAATAATAAAATTCATGCATTTAAAAATAATTTACCAATTCTTTTAATAAATATAACAAATATGCTAAATAATTTTAGTGGTATGTTTTTCTCTTGAGAATGTGCTGAGCTACTGGAAAATAACTGATAATGGACATAGTACTTTACTATCGTAGTTTAATATACAGAGAATTAAATCTAAGAAAGAACATTGAATGTGATCTCTAGGGTACTAAACTGAGAGAAGGTTTTCCCAAAATATTTAAATTATTTTTATATAGTATTTCACTTCCCTCTCTCTTTGCCCCCACAGCTTAGCAACTGTTATATGGGGGAAAATATTTAGATTAATTTCTGGGATTTTAGTTATACTCAAATGCATTTAACTAAAACAATTTAATATGGACTTTAAAATTATACTGAAGTGTGTGTATATGTGTAATTACATCCCTAGTGTCTAATATACCAAATAAGTTTTAAATAATAATAATAAAGATAAAACTAACTCTTAGGAACTTAAGACCTTAATATTGCAGAGTTCTTTAAATATAAGCTACATTTTTTGAAGAGCAAGCCATTGTATAAAAACATATTTGTATAAATGAAAAGTTAAGATGGGTTTATTTTTATAAATAAATGGACGTTTCATGTTTTATTTGTCTTGCAAACACCACAACATACTTCCAGCAGTATTATGACCAGAGGCTGTTTTGAAGTTATGCTGTGCACATAGCCAATGTACAAGGCAAGGCTGGTATGCCTGCTATTTGCTCTTTGTATGAAGATTTTTTTTCAGATGATTGAACTATTTTTGATTTGATAAGCACTGAACTGCACAATGAGGGTGTAACCTTCCCTGCCCACCCTGGAATTTTTTTTTTTTTTTTTTTTTTAAAGAGCTCGGGACTTAAAATAGCTAATTGTGAAATTTCCTAGGAGTGTTTGGTTTTGTTTTCATCGTAGAAGTGTACCTTCTAAGGAGTAGGCAATCATCTGAAATGACTTCAACAACTTAGACCAGTTTTTCTGCTCTTTTCTCAAATGGATATGTGTTTTCTTGGTTTGTCCATGACCATTCTGTTTACCTTGGTTTTGTTGGAATATTTGTCTGATCATGTGGTCAGGGTTATTGTTTTATGTTTCCCTTCTGCTGCAAATAGAAACTCATGTGATAACTGGAGGCATTTGGAAAGCTAAATAGAAAAGTTCCAAAGAATTTTTAGCCAGGGGAAGTATGTGATATTTTCCCTACTTTAAATAAAAAATGATAATTATAAGATAGAAAACTTTTTAGAGCCAAGGACAGTAGAAACTGATCTATATTAAACTTGTAGAAGATTAACCAGAGTTGGCCCCCTGGAGAGCTTTTGTCCTGCTGTGGATGCAGATGTGTGCTTCCTTTACCTGGCTGTGGCTGGACCATGTGAGTAGATGAGCATCTTCTCTGAAAAAAATTAAAGAGATCCCCAGATGGAGTCTGAAGCAAACCCCAGAAAGGCATCCTAAGGAACTGGAATAAGAAAAAACATTAGAAAAAGTTTGACATCTGTGTCAAAAGTAAATGAATCGTGTATGAGAACAAAGGTTACTAGTAGGTAATCAGGAATGGTTTCAACCTCAGTTATGGGGATTTAATTTGTGCAAGAAAAGGCATTTATACTAAAAACATATATTTTTGAAGTAATCTCCAAAATCATTCTGGGAGCTGATCTAATATAATTATTTATATGCAGATGAGGAAACATAAAACCATAGCGGCTAAGTGATTTTTCTTTTCTTTTTCTTTCTTTTTTTTTTTAAAGTCTGGAGGAGTCATCGCTTAAGCTTCCTGTTCCTACAGATGGCCATAGACCATTTCAGAAAGCCACTTCCTCTATGATCCCAATTATTTTCCATGTAGACTTAAATTGTATTCCCCATTTCTTTTGAAAAATTATATTAATACACATTTGATAATCAAAATCCATTAATGAGCTAACTTACATTGATATCTCATTTTGCTAAGGAAACAGTTCCCTCTTCTTTTACTTCCTTTTATTTTGAGATTCCTCCAAGAATGAACAATTTAGGAGTACATTTATTAACATGATATACTCCTGAAAAAGACATATGCTATGACTTGTTCTTGCAAAATACAGTGAAATGAAGTCTTCGTAAGGTTTTAATCTTTGCTTTTCGTTTCTGTAATCATAATTTAATCTTTCTGAAAATCATGCTTGTTTTGCTTTCCTAGGGCTGCTGTAACAAAGGACCAGAAATTGGGTGGCTTAACCAAAATAAATTTATTCTCACAGTTCTGGAGACTAGAAGGCTGAAATCAAGATGAAGGCAGAGTTAGTTCCTTCTGAAGGCTGTGAAAATTGGTTCCATGCCTCTCTCCTACCCTCTAATAGCCTCAGGAGTTCTTTGGCTGGAAGCTGACCTTTCCCTGTGTCTTCCCATCATCTTCCCTTTATGAATGTCTGTCTCTTTGCCCAAAGTTCCCCTTTTCAAAAGGACACAGTCACAGTCCTGTTGGATTAGGCTCACCCTAATGACCTCATCTTAACCTGAACATCTACAAAAACCTTATGTCCAAATAAGGTCACATTCAGTGGACATTTTTCAAGTGTTACCTTTCAGATCATGCCTTTCAGATTTCCTTTGCCAGCAGTTCCTTTTCTCCTGGGTCATCAAATTCTGAAGTTCATTAAAGCTCAGAAATTGGCCTTTGTAAAATAGTCTCTCACCAGGAAATTTCAACACATCCACAGTTCTAGTTACTGTGGGGATACTCAGATTTATTTCTCTAGCCCAGAGCTCTTCTCTGCTGTATCAGTATATCCAGCTACTGACTTGACATGTCACTTGGATAGTTTGAAGATATCACAAATTTATGATGTACATGACCAGATTCATGGCCGTTCTCTTAAAACATGGTTCTCTTTCATATTCCATCTCACAGTAAATGGTATCATCATTTATTCACTAGCTCAAGCCATCCCCTTCTGTATCTCATTCCTCCTATCTAATCTGTCATCAAGACCAATTGCCTTTATCATCTCAGTATCTGTTTTTCTCTTCACTCTCTTCTTAGCCACCATTATCACTTAAGAGATCCTCTACCATATATATCCCTCTACATTCATCTTGGTCTCCTCCAATCCATTCTTCAACTGAAGCCTGAGTGAATGATCACTTTAAAACATTACTGAATCATGTCATCCTTCTTAAAACCTTCATAGTGCTTAAGGAGAAAAAAATCAGTTTACTCCTACATACTTTTGATCACAGATCATGTAAAGTTTTCTATGACTTCCCAGTCAAATTTGGATCCTTTGCTAGATGATCAGATATAACCTTATTCCCTTTCTTCAGAGCACTTTTATAGATGGTGTTTATGCATCCTTAGTGTGATTGTTTAATTACTGTCTGTGCCTATTCTCAGACAGTAAGCTCCATGAGAATAAGGACTCATGTTAGCGCACATGTGTCTCTAGCAACGAGTACAAAACTGGCACTCAGATATTTGAAAATGAGCAAAGGGGAATGACCACTTTGGAGGAACCAGAATGCATTTTTTCTTATCCTAAAATGTTGTAATTAAGCTAATTTACACAGACGCCAATGGGATGTTTCAAAATTATAATTCAAGTCATGTTAACCCTTACTTTAAACCCTTTATTTCTTCTTATCACAGTTAGAATAAATCCAAATTTCATATCTTGGCTACATAATCTTACATGACTTACCCCCTAGCCAACTGATATTTTTGTACAACTCTTTCTCTTACTCACTACAATCAAGCTACATTGGATATTACTCCCCCATTCCTACCCAGGAACCCAAGTAGCAACTCTTCCTCTTAATCTTTGCTTCATTGACTCTTTTTGTCATTTAGATCTTGGTTTAGATAATACCCAAGTTATCCAGTGATTCAGTCATTCTTTCCTCAGTACTCTTCACAATTTGGTATTTTTCCAATTTGTCTATTTATAGTCCATGTTCTGTAACTCCTATGCACATGTATACTCTCTCTCTCTCTCTCTCTCTCTCTCACACACACACACACACACACACTTCACCATACTAGAAATTTCCTTTCTTGTAGACCTTTTTTATCGTTGCATCCCTAACACTTAAAAGAGTTCTGGGTACATTGTTGTCACAAACAGTTTTTGAATAAATGAACACATTTTAAAATTTAGGGGTCAGATAATTTCTAACAGTGCCTTTGGTTTAAGAAATTAAAACTGCTTCAGATTACCAAATGTGAGAGTGATGATTTCTAACATGGCTCAAAATAATTTTTTATAATTTAAAGTTGTGTCTCCAAATCAGAAGGGAATCAGTCTAGGGAATCATCAGGTCTATGATTTTTTTTTTTTTTTTTTCTGTTTTCTTCATCGCTGATTTACCTTGAGAACAAGTTGTCTATTCCTTTTAGCAAAGTAAATTGAGCGAAGATTTAAATTAATGTGACGGAATGTGCTGATATTTAATTTGAGGTTAGTGTAAACACAGAGGAGCCAAAGGATCCACTAACAGTCCTCTGATCTGGAAATACACCCTCAGTCTGTGCTCTTCCAGTATTTGGATTTGAAAGCAACAGACTCTATAAGCATAGACACTATAATATGGTCAAAAGTTGAACTTAATTATTTCAACCAGTTTATCTTTAAAGTGTGGATTAATGCTTTCTTTTCCTATTCATTCTAGTTTTCTTAACAAGAGCAAGGTAGCCTCTCTGTTGAGTTGCAATGGCGTCACAACAATGAACTAAAGATAGAAATCTGTAAACAGGAGGGGGAGACATATTTAGAAAGAAGTTAGAAAAAAAATTAGCATGTATTTAATACTTTCACAAATACTAGAGGAAGAAAACATCCCTCAAATGCCGCTCAGCACCATCTCCTTTACTTGCTTCCATGAGGTATAAATTCTCCAGTACTCTTGACAATTTTTTCTGAGATATGTTCTGGTCTTTCAGGGTTAGCCTTAGGCAGAATTTTGAAACATTTCAAATTATTCTCGTGGATGCTCTATTAGTGCTTCCCTTTATCTTGACATTGCCAATCCATTGTATCCAAAGATCCAACACTGTAACTCCTCATTTTTATCTTTCCTTGGCATAGTCTGTAAATTTCTCTTACCACCGCCCCCCCTCCACCGCCCGCCCATCCCCATCAATGGCTCTGTTTAATCTCATTAACAAATTCAAACTAGTTAGGGAGAGCTAATTATTTACTATCTCATCGTTTCAGGAAATTTATTTCTTTTTAAAACACTGTCCCTTCATTCAAAAATGTGACTTTAATGACCTGTTTAAGAATTTACAGGTTATTTTTTGGTAACCAAATATGAATAGCACAGTTCAGTTTGAATTAACAAGGACATATTAGGGATGATAAGTCCAACAATCACATAGTCTTATGGAAAGGAAGACTATGATTTAACAAATCCCTTTAATAAAAGCTCCAACATTTTTTGAAACAGGCAGCCTCCAAAAGGGCAAGGGACATATCATGATGACATAATCAAGTTTGTCATTTTAGACATGTGAAGTGTAATCCCAGGCCTGTTGGCAAGGTAGTAAGGAAAATAAAAGACCAAGTCCCTTTTTGGAATACCAGTGAGCCAGAAAGAAAACAAATAAGGCCAGTACCAACTGTAGGATGCAACCATGAAGGCCATTTATAAACAGCTCTTGTGGGTGGTTGTCGGAGAACACTTTCAAGTTTCCCTATTAGGTGCCTTTTCAGAAACCAAAATCCACATGTTCTTGTTCTAATGCAGCTGGGATCTGGTATTGTGGAAAAGGAGGGCCCTATGGAGAATCTTATTCATGCAGAGTAGGTGCAGAAGTCCTTTGCTTAAAACTCCAGATCCAAGATTCTTTAATGAGAGTTAAAATACTATTTTCTTCTATCCCTCATCTTCAATGTTCTGCTACAGCTCAAGCATAAGTGGGCATGAAATGATTATATAGCATAATCTCCATCAATCAATAAGCAGCTTGAATAAGTTAAGATAATAACTGCTCAGTGTGGAACATTCTATTTATCAATAGTAAGTGGCAGCAATTGCCTTAACATGGTATTAGTAGTAGTAATATAATTCTCTGCAGCTGTGGGTTGGACAGTAAGTTACTTTTTTGGTTTTTAGAGATAATCAGCAACTATATTTGTGTTAAATAAAGAATGACTTTCTAGTTAGCACTCAGTCTAGAAAATACTTTTTTTACCTAAAACCATGGAACTCAGTAAGACAGGGACTTATAGTAGGTAATATCAGAATCACTTTGCACTGAAGAAGAGACTAAAGGATAGAGGTAAGTGGTCTGATTTGAAACAGTATGGATTAGGGGTAAGTAGGCAGGGTTTAATGTATACTGGCTAACATATGGATTAAGTGCTTAGTACACATACATATGACTATAGATAGTACTATATATAGAGAGATATATGGATCTATTTAATGGATATATTGCTATCTCTGTATGTTCCCTCTAACCTTTATAATGCCTCTCTAGATGATTATTTTTCTCATTTTATAAATAAGAAAATTGGGGTTTAAGTAACTTCAGTGAGTCTTAAAGCTATATGTAGCTCTGTAGTATATTAAGGTTCTCTGGCTCCAAAGCTTGAACCATGGACTACCTTCAGAAAGCAATCAGAAGATAATGCAGGATAGAACAGTGAAAGAGAAAGTGAGGATGGGTGCAGAGCTATGATGCAGCAGCTTTGGTCTTAGACATTCCTGGGTTTGATGGAAGCTCCATGGGGAACCACCTGGGATATTTTGGTTAAGATAATTAACTTTTGAAAGCTTTGATTTCCTCGTCTTTGTTGTGGGGTTAATGACACATTAACAGAGTGCTGTGAGAATTTTGTGAGATAAGGTATGTAAATTGTTTAGTAGACAGTAGTAGGCTGGTCTGGTATGTAAAAAGCTGGGAAGTTGCCGCTCTGTCTGAACAAGTTAAAGGCTGAACTAACTGGAAAATCAACAACTTTCTTCTTAGACCTCTGAAGGAAATGAGGTCACAGGACAAACTACTGCCTTCAAAATCAGAGAGACTGACAGGCAAATAGAGAAAATCAGTACTTACTGGAGGAGAAACCTACAAGGAGTAACATCAGTGGGAACCAGTACAGGAATGGGAAAACCTAAACTGTAATTGATGAATTGCTGGAGCCTCAGTATGGACACTGAGAGTTAAAATGTTTCGTCAAAAGGCTATCCACCCCCATCCTGCTCGCACCCCATGGCTTTTATCTCAGGAGCTCTATGCTTCTGGCAGGGTGCAGGGAAAAGGAACCGTTTTGAAATATGCCTGAGCCTTCTGCTCTTCTGCCCTCAGGAGAAACTAAAGCCTAACTTGCTGGGGTTTTATGAGCACCACCCAACTGACTTGAGCAAAGGAAGACTCCAGCCCACGTGAGTCATCCTGTTCCACCAAAGGGGAGATTAAAAAAACAAAACAAAACAAAACTGAGAAGAACTTGTGAAGTCCATAGTCCAGAGGCATAAACTCATTATAGAACTGAGACCAGATCATGGGACTATAGAATGTTTCTCCTCCCCCATACCTCACCAGAACATTTCCTTTTATTTAGTGCACTATGTCCAGCTATAATGAAAGTATTACAAGGCATACTAAAAGGCAAATAACACAGCTTTAAAACAAAGAGGCGTTCCTGTCATGACTCGTGGAAACGAATCTGACCAGTATCCATGAGGACACAGGTTTGATCCCTGGCCTGGCTCAGTAGGCTAGGGATCCGGTATTGCTGTGAGCTGTGGTGTAGTTCGGCAGCTGCAGCTCCGATGCGACCCCTAGCCTGAGAACCTCCATATGCTGTGGGTGCAGCCCTAAAAAGACAAAAAGAAAACAAAACAAACACAAAAAGAGATGTATTGGAACCAGATGCTAATATGGCAATGATGTTGGCATTATCAAAGTGGCACTTTAAAACAACTATGACACAAACACTGTAACATGAATGAAGAGTGCCTTTGATGGGCTTATTATTAGTAAGCTAGACACACCTGAGGGAAGTTTCTCTGTTCTTGAAGATATATACGTAGAAAACTTCCAAACTGAAAAGTAACCAGAAAATAGAATGAGAAATGTAGAACAGAATATCTAAGAACTGTGGGGCAACTACAAAAAGTATAATATGTGTGTATGAGAATATCAGAAGGAGAAAGAAGAAAGGAAGGAAGAGAAGAAATATTTAAAACAATAATGACTGAGAATTTTCCAAAATTACTATCCGATATACCAAACCATGGTTCTAAGAAGCTCAGAGAACACCAATAAAGGGAGATGCTACAAAAACGAACCCCAAAAACAAAAAAATACACTTAGGTGTATCATTCAAATTAAAGAAAATCAAAGATAAAAAAGTAGTATGCATTCAGGAGTTCCCGTCATGGCGCAGTGGTTAACGAATCTGACTAGGAACCATGAGGTTGCGGGTTCGGTCCCTGCCCTTGCTCAGCGGGTTAACGATCCGGCCTTGCCGTGGGCTGTGGTGTAGATTGCAGACGCGGCTCGGATCCAGCGTTGCTGTGGCTCTGGCGTAGGCCAGTGGCTACAGCTCCGATTCGACCCCTAGCCTGGGAACCTCCATATGCCGCGGGAGCGGCCCAAAGAAATAGCAAAAAGACAAAAAAAAAAAAAAAAAAAAAAAAAGACAAAAAAAAAAAAGTAGTATGCATTCAGTGATTAAAAGAAAAGACCTCAACAAAAGCAGGTAACTTTAATATTCTTTTTTTTTTTTTTTTTTTTTTTTTTGGCTTTCTCTAGGGTCACGCCTGTGGCACATGGAGATTCCCAGGCTAGGGGTCGAATCGGAGCTATAGCTGCTGGCCTACGCCAGAGCCACAGCAAAATTGGATCCGAGCGTGTGTGCGACCTACACCACAGCTAACAGCAATGCCGGATTCTTAACCCACTGATCCTTAACCCAGGGATCAAACCTGCAACCTTATGGTTCCTAGTTAGATTCGTTAACCACTGAGCCACAACGGGAACTCCAGGTAACTTTAATATTCTGCTAGAACTGTTGCTTGGTAGATTGCATATAGAAGATGCCACAATGAGTATAATTCTAAGATACTGATTATTTTGCCATATTTATAATACTGCAAGTGTAAAAGGGTTTAGCATTGTTAGGGAGAGACACAGTAACTGATGGACTTTAGACATTTCTAGTTTCTCTTATGTTGCCCAGCACTTTTTATTTTTTATTTTTTTTTTAAGATTTTTATTTTTTCTATTATAGTTGATTTACAATGTTCTGTCAATTTCTGCTGTACAGCAAATATATATATATATATTTACATTACATTATATTTACATATATACATATATACACACATTCTTTCTCCAGCACTTTTTATAAATTACTTCCCCAAACGAGTCTTCTCCTTGGTTACCTTGCCAGATAATACAGACCCAAAGCAAACACCAGTGTCAGTATATAGATTACCTTACCCAAGGATCTAAGGGAGACATTTTTCAAAACTGAAATTAAAAAACCATAGTATTTGTGTTCCAGTCATTTAAAACATCGAATTATGTTCAAAATCTGAGAGACTGTTTTCTATATAATAAGACATTAGCAGATAGCACATACTAATTCAGATAACTCTGTCACCTAAACTTTTACTTTATCCTTTGGATGATATTCTATAATTTCTATTAGACCATATATAGGTCCCATTTGGTGAATTATTTTAGGTCTTGATAGGACAGAAGAGTTTCGTTTCTAGTCTTCATAATTCCTTCGTATGACTGCGCTTCCTCTTTCACCAGAATATTTACCACAAAGAATTCTAAAAGGGTTCTTGTTCTCTAAGGCACTTGGTGACTGCCTCTCCTTCTTGAGCTATGTAGTAGGAGTGTGCACACTCAGCTGCAGAACATAAATTGTGGAGACCTGTAGAGATTCATTTTTCACAAGGAAGTGGGGTTGAAGTCTTGACCAAAGGAGAAAGGAGGAGAATTCCACAGAACAAAGTGAATTCTTCCATTTAGAATCCATGACGATTCCACCACTCATTTCCTTATTCTTTTACATTGACCTTAGATTTTCAGCAAAGCTTTTGAATTTTTGTCTATCTTTTCAGGACCTCATATTTTGTTAATGAATGTAAAATCTCTAGCTTTATTTTTCCAAGTCATTATTTATAGTGATGGAAAATCCCTCTAAAAATTGTTTAATAACAAAAGACTCTTTGTTTCTTTTTATTTTTTCAACTTATAGATCCAGAAAAAAAATGTTTATTTTATCAAGGGTATGAACAAAGGAAAATGTCACAATACAACATAATAGGGAGAAATTTGCCCTCAAATTATCATTGTGCCATTTACTTGCCTAATTTGAAGCATATGCCCTGGCTCAGGGACTGATTTCTCTCACACCCTGCATGGCATCAAAGAACAAGCTAATATTTAATAAATAATATTACCACCGGACTGGAGTTATTAGGTGTCAAAGCCTATTTGCTTTCATTTGTGTCTCCTTTTAAGGTCATCACTAGAAATTTGGCTTTTCAAATTCAATCTTGTTCTTATGTTCTGAGACCAGGTGAGGTCTAGGTTCTGTATTTCCTATCTTGAGAAGGAATATTTAGGAAATGAATACAGAATTTGGAACTTGGATTCTTTTCATTTTAGTAGACGTTTTATAAACAGATGATTGTTCTTGGATTTAGGAAAAAGGAGATGCCAGATGGTGAGAGTAAAAAAGCAACATTGAAACCAAAATTACTACAATGATACAGAAATAAAGGAAGCTCTCTCATAATGAAATGTTTTGGATTATCTGTTTTATCTGTCTCTGGTGTTGTCCAGAGTTAACATTCTTATGAATATGTGTTTTAAACTTCAGACTCTTAAGAGTTCATCACAAAAAATTAGTAAAAATACAGTAACAGATAAATAGATACCTTGAAAGGATGCTTTCTGAATTGGATTTTTGACTAATTTCTATTGTTTTTTTGAAGAATTCGGTATTGTACATTCACTGAAAGTAGCTGATTGTTCTTGTCTGAGGGCTTTACTCATCAGCGGTTGACTGGGTTAATGGTGTAAGTCCCTCTGAGTGGTATAGGGAGGTTAGGGCAGTGGTCAAAAGTTCATTCCAAAAATATTTATAAGCATATTTTATGATCGGAGTGCTCTCTTTAATGATTTACTTTCAAAAATGAAGGCAGGGAACTCTGAGCACAGGGTTGGTTGGTGGTGAGAGAACAAATTTATTGAACTGCCTTAGACAGAGATTTTTGAAAAGTAAAACTCAGTAACAGAAAGGACCATGCATCAATCCAGGGTGTATACTTTTATATATTTGTTAAATTTATGGATTCTCCATTCAAAACATAATCTTTGAAAATGATTGTTGATCCATTCTATACATATCTATGTCATGTCACCACATACACATGTCACAGTTTAAAGATGGACTGAAAATATCTGAATGGGAGTTCCTGTCGTGGCTCATCAGTTAACAAACCTGAGTGGTATCCATGAGGACACAGGTTCAATCCCTGGCCTTGCTCAGTGGGTCAGGGATCCAGCATTGCCATGATCTGTGGGGTAGGTTGCAAACGTGCCTCGGATCTGGCATTGCTGTGGCTATGGTGTAGGCCAGCAGCTGTACCTCTGATTCAACCCCTAGCCCAGGAACTTCCATGTGCAGTGGGTACAGCACTAAAAAGCAAAAAAAAAAGAAAATCAAAACTGGATGATATTGGCCTACACTTTCTATTAGAACGTGAAATAAGAAAACAGAAATGGCACTCTGTGATAGTTCTTTAAATTTGGACGAACATTGTGTGTGTTTGTGTGTGATTATTCTGTTTCTGGTTTTTAAGCGTGCTATAAATATTAGCATATACTTGCAAGCAGTCTGATGGTAGATTACCTGTAATTATTTCTTTACCTTTCTGTGCGTGCCCCCTTGCAATGTGACTTGACTACACTCTTTCAGTTGAAAGATGAATCTCTTTCTCCACCTCTGGAATCTGGGCTCAAGACTTGCTTTGACCAGTTGACTATGGCAAAAGTGACATTATATAATGTCTGCTCCTGGCTCCAAGTAGACCTTGCAGTTTCTACTCCTACTCTCTTGGAATGTTTCTATCCTCCAAGTATTTAATTTATTGAATATCCTTCATGTGGTCCCTTGAGCAACAATCTTACCTTGATTTTTACTTAAAATTACTATCATGCTACTGCATTAAGTAGCAATATATATTGAGTACTTTCTGCATGTGGTGTGTGATTACACACCTTTCATTTTCTTGGGCTTTATACGTAGAAATAACTAGACAAGGTTTTGTCCTTATACATTGACATAGTAATTTATAGACTAAGGGTGCTTAAGAATCCATAGAATAATTTATGTTTTACTCTGCACACACATGGTTGTTTTTTACCAAAGACAACATTAGAAAGTCATGAAAAGAAGCAAAAGAATTATCAGAGGGGAAATTTTGAAGGATTAGTTTTGACATGTACCTGCAGAAAGAAAAGCTTGGTATATGAATACAATTCTGAGTGATAAACAGTATCAAGGAAAATAAAAATTTGTTCTCAGGAATAACAAGAAGCTTCGACATTATTTGAAGTTTCTGTTAGTAAGCTTTAAGCACTGTTGTGCATTGCATAAAAACTGTTGTGTTCGTTGATGTTCAAACCGTTGTTTCTGCAATAAAGTGTTGCCAAAATCCCAAACAAATGTTTTTAACTTGGAAAAAAAAATTTTTTTTTTTGGCCTCACTGGGGGCATGTGGAGTTCCTAGACCAGGGGTTGAATCCAAACTACAGCTGCAACCTATGCCATAGCTACACTACCACCAGATTATTTTCATATTTTTTGTTGTTGTGGTTGTTGTTGTTTGATTGTTTGTTTGTTGGCTGCACCAAGAACATGAGAATTTCCTAGGCCAGGGCTCAAACATGAGCCACAGCAGTGACATCATCCTTAACCACTAGGCCACTGGGGAGCTCCTCTATTTGTTTTCCAACTCCTCTCTTACCTCCCTTTCTTCCTTCCCTTCTACCATTTCAGTTTATTTGCTCTTTGTTCTGAGAGTTATTTGAAGAGTGATAGGCTATTGCAATTAATCTTACTAGTAGTAAATAAATGTCTCTTTAGAAGGCAACTTATGTAGCATGTTAAGTTAGAATAGGAAGGAAGACCAGAAATAATAATTATCACATGATATCAAAATCTAGAACACATCCGAAGTAATTGTTCGTAGGTTATAGGCCTGAATTAAATTCTTGATTATTTACAAAATCAAGAAATATCAATGGAGCCATATTAATTCACCCAATCTATTTCCAAAGCCAGGTCTTACCCCTCTTTTCTTTTTTCTTGATTCAGACATAAGTTGTGAACACTTAAGTCAGAAAATTTATTCCAAAGTGGGAAATAAGTGTTGCTCTTAATTGTATCAGACATTAATATCTTGCACTGCAAATAATTGCTGTTTTTCTAAATGACTCTTACTAGGGCACTCCAATTTGATACTTTTGCTCCTCTCTGGAAGAAGTGTGTTGCTAGTTCTTGTTGCTAAGCAACATCATACAGTCAGAAGAGCTGAATTCTGAAATTTTAGTGGTGGATTAAAAAAAATCAATCTGTAATTCGATATTAAATGACACATATGTATACATGATTTTTTAAATTATATGAAGCAGAACAGATTTCATACAATCTAGAAAGTTTCCTAATCAAAATATCTTTTCTTTCACATTACAAAGACTTCAAAGTACATAGCATATGTCATCTTCTAAAAATTTAATAAGCAGTTGCATTACAAACCAATCTAGTGTTTTATAGTTGTGCAACTATTAGCTGTATCCTGTTGGCATTTTTGTGGAGAGGGACACTCTTGCCAAATATTTATGAAAAGAAGGTGTGTGGAGACAATTCTCTATGGGCCTCTTGTGTTTATGCCTGTCTTGCAGGCAGAGACACTGAAAGCCTTTTATTCAGGCTTTCTTTTCAAGGATGCTTGTATAGCAAATAATTTTGGAAGGTAGAGAAGTGTCTCCCTCCAGAGCAAAAAAAAAAAAAAAAAAAAAAAGCAAAAGCAGGTTTGCTTACACCTTTGAAATAGTGGCTCCTTCTGGAGTGAAGAGCAAGCATGTTTACCGCCCATATAAAAGGTTCATGTTTTCTCTAAGCTCAGTGTTCCTCTCAGGAAGTGCAATTCACTGTGTGTGCAAGTATCACCTGGCTCTCTGCATTACCTTGTGGGAACTAGGGCTTGGGGAACCTGGGAAAGAAAAAGCTAATTCTCTGGCTGTTGTTACTGCTGCAAAAACAACAAAAATATATTGTTGTTATAACAATAATAAATTTTTGTTATTGACTAGTAAAGCCCTTGGTCTCTGACTTAGAAATCCTGTGACAGACCCTTTTCACAGACTCTATGAAAGTGTGGCAGGCTAATTTGTTAGTCTAAACGTAGGGTAAATTCTTAGCCCTTTCATGGTTCTTGACAGAAGGCACACTTTCTTTGACAGTTAATGTTACAATAAGTATATACAATGAAATGAAACTTCAATTCTTGAAAAGTAAGAAACAAACAAAAAGTACAAAAACATGTCAATTCTAAGTAGCAGCATGTAATGTGGGTTCTCGGCAATGTAAGAACATAAAATTTGTGCCTTAGTTTTAATTGTATTAAATAATTTGTTCTCTTTTAAAGAAGTTTAACTTTGAACCAAGAGAAGTTCTTTTGGGTAGGCACACGTCAGAATCTTTAATATCATTCCATTTCGGCGTTTCTCTGTTTTGTCCAAATATATATATCTCTGATCATGCCTCATTTAAGCAAAATCAAACTACTAACATCTGATCTTAATGTTAATATATACTGATATTGTGATTTCTAATAAATATATACTTGGTTTTTATTAGTTTCTGGCTCAGAGCTCTGAAAACTTTTGGATTTCCTAGGCTTGAGAGAAACAAAAGTGTCTTTTTTTATGTAATGAGGTGACTTTTGGCTTGCTCACCTAAAAGAACAAAACAAAACAAAAAACACCCCCCCCACAACACACTCTAAATCAGAGGCTGATTGCCAGAGGAACCAACCCTGTTACAGGAGTGTTGGAACTTTCAATACCTTTCTCCAAGGGGAAAGGGGCTGGAGATAGAGTTCAATACTCAGTGGCCAGTGCTTTCATCAATCCCACCTATATAATGAAGCCTGTATAAAACTCCAACAGGACGGAGTTCGAAGAGCTTCTGAGTAGGTGAAACATGGAGATTGGGGTGAGTAATTTCTAGATGGCATGAAATCTCCACATCCTTTCTTCATATCTTGCTCTATGTATCTCTTCATCTAACTTTAATATCCTTTGAAATAAATTGCTAATCTAGTTAGCAAATAACTTTCCTGAGTTATGTGAAATGGTTTAGCAAACTAACAAAACTTAAGGAGAGGGTCCTGGGAACATCAGATTTATAGCCAGTCAGAAGCATAGGTAACAACTTGGACTTGAGACTGGCACATGAAGGAGAAAAGGTGGACTTGTGGGACTGAGCCATTAACCTGTGTAATCTGATGCTGTCTCCAGGTAAATAGTGTCAGAATTAAGTTAATTTATAGGAGAATTATTTGGTGGCAAGAGGAAACTCCCACTCCCTTACTGCCCCCCTGTTCGAATTGGGTGTAAAACCCTTTTAATACTATTGGTTCTCATTTTTTAATATGTATCAAAATTACCTGAAGGACATTAAAACAGATTGCTGAAGTCTGTTCCTTAAGTTTGGATTGCAGTAGGTCAGAGGCAGGCCTAAGAGTTTGCACTTTATCTAGATCCCAGATAACGCTTGCTTTGTGGAACAAACTTTGAGAATCATTGATACGGAAATCCATACAACATATTTAAAAAGCTCACTGTTTAGAATCATACTCACCTAGTTAGAATCCTAACTCCACTATTTACTAGGTGTATAACCTTGGAAAACATATAATTTCTCTGAGACTCAGTATCCTTATCTCTAAGATTGGACTGCTACTAATACTGCCTCTCTCAAAGAGAGGTTTTAACTATAAAATAATCTGTTTAAAGTGTTTAGTATAGTGGAGGCATAATCCTCCCAGAATTCAGACAATACTACAAAGCTGCAATAATCAAAACAGCCTGGTGTTGGCATAAAAACAGACATATGGAACAATGAAACAGAATAGAGAGCCCAGAAATAAACCCACATGACTCTGGTCAATTAATCTTCCACAAAGGAGGCATGAATGTACATTGGAGAAGAGACAGTCTCATGGCAAATGGTGTTGGGAAAGCTGAACAGCATGTAAATCTGTGAAATTAAAACTCTCTCTCACACCATACACAAAACGAAACTCAAAATGCTTAAAGATTTTAATTTAAGACATAAGCACATAAAATTCCCAGCAGAGAACATAGGCAAAACATTCTCAGACATAAATTGTACCAAGCTTTTCTTAGGTCAGTCTCCCAAGGCAATAGAAACGAAAGCAAAAATAAATAAATGGAATTTGGAGTTCCCATTGTGGTGCAGTGGAAACGAATCCAACTAGGAACCATGAGGTTGTGGCCTCGCTCAGTGGGTTAAGGATCCGGCATTGCCATGAGCTATGGTTTAGGTTGTAGACGCTGCTGGGATCCCATGTTGTTGTGGCTGTGGCATAGGCTGGTGGATACAGCTCCAATTGGACCCCTAGCCTGGGAACCTCCACACACTGTGGGTGTGGCCCTAAAAAAAAAGACGAAAATAAATAAATGGGCCCTAATCAGACTTATAAGATTTTTCCAGCAAAGGAAACTATAAACAAAATGAAGACAACCTACAGACTGGAAGAAAATATTTGCAAACAATGCAACCAACAATGGCTCAATTTCTAAAATATACAAATTGCTCACACAGCCCAGTAACAAAAAAGCAAAGAACCCAATCAAAAACTGGGCAGAAGATTTGCCTGAATAGACATTTCTCCAAAGAAGACATACAGATGGCCAATAGGCACATGAAAAGATGTCCAACATCACTATTTATTAGAGAAATTCAAATCAAAACTGTAATGAGGTATCGCCACATACCAGTCAGAATAGAGTTCATCAAAAAAGTCTACATGTAATAAATCCTGGAGAGGGTGTGGAGAAAAGGTAACCCTTTTACACTGCTAGTAGGAATGTAAATTGGTGCAGCCACTGTAGAGAACAGTCCTTAAAAAAACTGCAAATATTGTTACCATATGTTCAGCAATCCCACTCCTGGGCATCTATCCAGAGAAAACAATAATTCAAAAAAATACACGCACCCCAGTGTCCATAGCAGCACTGTTTACGATGCCAGGACATGGAAGCAACCTAAATATCCATTGACAGATGCATGGATAAAGAAGATACATGTGTATATATATATATATATATATACACACACATATATATATATATATATAAAATATAATGGAATATTACTCAGCCATAAACACAAATGAAATAAGGCCATTTCAGCAACATGGATGGACCTAGAGATATCATACAAAATGTAATAAGTCAGACAAAGGTAAATAGCACCTGATATCACTTATATATGGAATCTAAAATATGAAAATGAACTTATTTACAAAACAAAAACAGACTCACAGACATAGAAAACAAACATAGGGTTACCAAAGGGGAAAGTGGATAGGGGAAGGGATAAAATATGAGTTTGGAATTAACAGATACAAATTACTGTGTATGAAATAGTTAAACAACAGTATCCTACTGCATAGCACAGGGAACTATATTCAATATCTTGTAATAAACTATAATGAAAATATATATGTGTGTATATGTGTATATAAGGGAATCACTTTGCTGTACATCAGAAACTAATGCAACAGTGTAAATTAAACTATTCTTCAATTAAAAAAAACTGCTTTAGATAGTGTATGTATTAATAAAATCAAAAGTAACCATTTTTTTAATAATAAAGATTTACAAAAGAACTCTAAATGTTAAGTTCTCTTCCAGTTAGTTCATTGCAAATAGAATAGTAATATCTTATATCTATTGTATAAAAAAGATACAAGTCTATTTTAAATATTATAGAACTGGTTAAAAGTATTCTTCAGTAAATCAGCATGTGATACCTGAAGCATGACATGTACTTGGACAAGTTCTCCCAGGCTTCATTAAATATCTCTTCTACGTATACACAACCTTTTGCAATTACTGAGGCCTACATATATTCCGTGAATGGTATCATGTGCATACATACCCTTCTTGTTGTGGTTGTTTTCATTCAAAACTGGACATTACTTCATGATATCTATTGTAGCAGATTGCTTTGACTTTTCAAAAATCGCCAAAAGTCTGAGAATGTTTATAAGCAGTTATGAGGAAATTGTCAACTTCCACTTAGATGATGTTGTATGAGTTTTTTTTTTTTCCTTACTAAATGTTAGGAAGTACTTAGTCTTTTTTTAAGTATCAGGAAAAGGTAATCTATGAGAAATACTATGTACTTTTTTATAAGAGGCTCATTTTCAAAGTATCTTCTTGAGTATTTGTATTTATAAGCGTGTTTATGGATGCACATGCATAATTCTCCAGTCACAATTAATAATAAAGCACAGAGGTTTTTTTTTTTTTTTTTTTCCACAGAGGTTTTTTTTTTAAAAGTCTACTTAATCCTTGTAAATCAAAGTGTGGGCCAAAGATAGAAAGCATTAGCATCACTGGTGAAATTGTTGGAAATGCAGAATCTTAGACCCCACTCCAAACACACTGAATTAAATTTGAATTTTAACAAGATCCCTAGATGATTCTTAGGCACTTTAAAATTTAAAAACCACTTTAATAATGTCTCTGATGGTATGAACTGATTTTCTTTTATTCAACTTATATATATTTCTTCTTTCTATTAAAAGCAATGCATGGTTGTGGTACTGTAATAGGAAGAAATAAAGAGAACACAGTTTTTTTCCAAGGAATTAATGTTATCTACCAATATTAAAATTATACAACATTGGGTGAATGTCACCAATTATCTTCAGGCTCACACAAAAGTGGACATAAAATAGTTAAAAAGCAAATTCTTAATCTCTTAAACTGCAGGGCAGTTTAAGGAGAGGGATAAATGTTGGTCACTGTAACTCTTGATGCCTGTTTTCCTACCCAATGGGAGAACTTGTTATTCTTTCCAACAAAAAAGCAATGAGTTTAAACATACGCACTCTCACATTGCTCCAGCCTGGTGAGAATAGATCCGTGAAAAGAAGCAGGGGCCAGAAAACAGCATGCACTCAAATGCAAGAATAGAGCAAGGCTTCAGTCTGTGCCTACAGAGAGGTCATTCTCAAGATCATTGGTAACAGGTGGCAGATGTTAATCAGGGAGCCTTCCAAGACAACAAACTTTATGCTACTGATAAGAAAATGGAACAACAATTTTCTGTGATTGGTAATGGAAGTCTTGATACAAGCTTTATATTATTCCAGGAAGAATTACATGGGGCTATTTCCACAAGAAACAGCAGAAAGAAAGTCAGGATGGGTTAGACATGAGGAGTTCTCCAAATCTTGTGGGTTTTCACTAAGTCTCAGCCAGGAGGAATTGAAAATTAATGATAATAGTGAGAGAAACTTTATGACTTAGAGTTTGGTTATAAGTATTAAAACTGCATCCATAATGAGCTTTCAGGTGTCTTCATAAAGTCTGTAGATAAATTTTCTCTCCAGTATCTCCAGCAACAGCCATGAGAGTCTGTGAATCACACTGACAACTGTAGTACCCAGAATGGTTGATATCAGAAACGAAACACCCTGTTTACAAAACTCATTTATGAAAATGGAAGGAAGATTTTGCAATGAATTTAGAAACAGTTCTGTTAAAAAGTGCTTCCTTCTAAATTCTTGCTCAGTTAATTTATCAACTTCAAAATGTTCCTTACAGTCTCAGCTATGACTTGTAGGAAGTCAGCAAACTTACTCTATTTTTCACCTTTTATTCCCTTTCTTCTTGCAATTTCTTGATGGTGATGACATTTCTGCATTTTTTGAAAAAAGCATCATCAATGTATATCCTATTCTGTCACCCTTATTCATCTTTTAGTGAAAGTTCTACAGTTAAGTATAGTAAGTGCTCAATCTTGGACCTTATGCTGAAGTCCCTCCTTTGATTTCCATCCAGAAATGTCATTTATCTGTATGTTTATGAAAGATTGCCATGTTATATCTTTGTATATTTTGAACAGATTGCTATCACTTTAGAAATGTTTATTCTTATAACTTGAATATTATTCTTTACTCTTAAATACCTGAAGCATGAGGAAGTTCCCAGGCCAGGGATCAAACCCATGCCACAGCTGTGACCCAAGCCATAGCAGTGACAATGCTGGATCCTTAATCAATAGGCTACCTCATCTGTGATATTTTTCTATGTTAATTTTTTTCACTTCCACACTAACCTCTCTAAGTGTTCTAATTTTTTTCAGTTAATTTTCCTGTGTTTTCAAAGTATATTTTATCTTTATGTTCACATACCCACATAGTATTTACACATCCTATGTTATTTTACTGTTTTTAATTATATGGACTAGTGTTCACAGAAATATTTTAAATAGGAGTGAAGATATCATAGACCCTCATCCCATTTCTTTAGATCTTAACAGAAATTTTGGAGAAGTTATATTTTATCTTAGGTAGTTTTGTTTTTTGTTTTGTTTTGTTTTGTTTTTGTCTTTTTTTTTTTTTTTTTTTTTTGCCTTTTCTAGGGCTGCTCCTGTGGCATATGGAGGTTCCCAGGCTAGGGGTCTAATTGGAGCCGTAGCCACCAGCCTACACCAGAGCCACAGCAACGCAGGATCCAAGCTGCGTCTGCGACCTACACCACAGCTCACGGCAACGCCGGATCCTTAACCCACTGAGCAAGGCCAGGGATCGAACCCGCAACCTCATGGTTCCTAGTCGGATTCGTTAACCACTGCACCACGAAGGGAACTCCTCTTAGATAGTTTTATCTTATTACAGTTTCACCTATTTAATGGAAATGTCTGATGAATTTATTTGATAAATTTAGGGCATATATTGGAAAAGTGAACTATTTGGGTTTTGACCTAGGTATATGATGGATTGTTAATAGATCAATAATAAAAGACTTAAATTCTTGAAATAAATCTGCTTTTGCCATGACATTTCAGAATATTGTGTTCTTCAGTGAGTTTAGTTCATTCTTTCTCCTAGATACAAGGTGTTCAAATATGCCACCCTCTCTAATCAACTCTATCTGCTCCCTGAAGCCCAGCCCTTACACTGAAATAGAACCTGGAAGTTGGTTGCTAACACTAAGAAATTCGATCTGCAGAGGTGAAAGCCAGGTCATCTTTACAGAGGGAGATGCTCTGTTTTAAGTTTATGCATGGGCTTCTTTTCTGCCATCACGGTTCTGTTCATTTTTAGTTAACTATGCAAGTACTGGTATAGCTAGTAGAAAGACTCAGCTTATTCACTTGGCCGATTTGATTATTAAGAGTTTCCCTCATTACTGTCAGTGATCACTCATCTGGGACACAGGAGCCACCTTACTAATGAGTAGCGGATAATGATATTCTACAAGGGGTACGATTTGAAAGGAGAAAGACTGTGAAAGGCAGGTGAGAAGGAGATTTGGAGAAGGTATCTATGGCTAAACCGTTCAGAATAGTCAAGGATGTAAAAATATTTTTTTTTTAAATGTCTTTATCCAGGAATTCTCATGTGGTTCATTGTGTTAAGAACCTTACATAGTGTCCATGAGGGTACAGGTTTGATCCCTGGCTTTGCTCAATGGGTTAAGGATCTGGTGTTGCTGCAAGCTGAGGCATAGGTTGCAGGTACAGCTGGGCTTGTGTGGCTTCGGTGTAGGCCAGCAGCTGTAGCTCCAATTTTACCCCTAGCCTGGGAACTTCTACATGCCTCAAGTGTGGCCCCCAAAATAAAACAAAAGCAAATCAAACCTTTTTCTTCCTAGGTTATTGGTTATAAGGCATAATTAATTTATATTCAAACTGCCCCCTCTTAGTATATGGATGTGTTTGTTCCATATAGTTCTTTGTCTATATCCTGTATATATCCTGTTGCTGTTTTTTTTTTTTTTTAGATTTTTCAGGGCTGTACCCATGGCATATGGAAGTTCCTGGGCTAGCCATTGAATCAGAGCTACAGCTGCCACCTACACCACAGCCACAGAAATGCCAGATCCAAGCTACATCTGTGACCTACACCATAGCTCACATCAATGCAGGATCCTTAAC
This sequence comes from Sus scrofa, assembly GCF_054392235.1. Classification (NCBI taxonomy): domain Eukaryota; kingdom Metazoa; phylum Chordata; class Mammalia; order Artiodactyla; family Suidae; genus Sus; species Sus scrofa. The sequence continues at coordinate 168,967,709 of NC_139395.1, forward strand.
CCACTGAGCCAGGCCAGGGATTGAACCTGAATCCTCATGGATACTAGTCAGATTCGTTTCTTCAGAGCTATAACAGGAAGTCCTTTTTTGTTTGTTTGTTTATATCCTGTAGGATTTTTTTTATTACTCAGTGAATTTTATTGCATTTATAGTTGTACAATGATCATCACAACCAAATTTTATAGCATTTCCATCCCAAACCCTCAGTGCATCACCTTACCCCCCAACCTGTCTTATTTGGGAATCATAAGTTTTTCAAAGTCTGTGAGTCAGTGTCTGTTCTGCAAAGAAGTTCATTGTGTCCTTTTTTTTAGATTCGACATGTAAGGGATAGCATATGATGTTGGTATCTCACTGTCTGACTGACATCACTTAGCATGATTATTTCTAGGTCCATCCATGTTGCTGCAAATGCCATTATTTCTTTCCTTTTAATGGCTGAGTAATATTTCATTGTGTATATGTACCACACCTTCTTTATCCACTTCTCTGTCGATGGACATTTAGGTTGTTTCCATGTCTTGGCTATTGTAAATAGTGCTGCAATGAACATTGCAGTACATGTGTCTTTTTGGGTCATGGTTTTCTCTAGATAGATGCCCAGGAGTGGGATTGCTAGATCAAATGGTAATTCTATTTTTAGTTTTCTGAAGAATCTCCATACTGTTTTCCACAGTGGTTGCACCAATTTACATTCCCATCAACAGTGTAATAGGGTTTTTTTTTCTCCACACCCTCTCCAGCATTTATTGTTTGTAGAATTTTTGATGATGGCCATTCTGGCCAGTGTAAGGTGATATTTCATAGTGGTTTTGATTTGCATTTCTCTAATCATCAGTGATACTAAACATGTTTTCATGTGTTTTTTGGCTGTCTATATGTGTTCTTTGGAGAATTGTCTGTTTAGATCTTCTGTCCACTTTTTGACAGGATTTTTTTTTTTTGTATTGAGCTGCAAAAGTGTTTGTAAATTTTGGAGATTAATCTTTTGTCAATAGTTTCATCAGCAAATATTTTCTCCCATTCTTTGGGTTGTTGCTTTGTTTAGGGTTTCCTTTGCTGTGCAGAAACTTTTAAGTTTAAACCCCATTTGTTTATTTTTGTTTTTATTGCCATTACTCTTTGAGGTGTATCTGAGAAGATATTGCTGTGGTTTATGTTGGAGATCATTTGGCCTATGTTTTCCTCTAAGAGTTTTATAGTATCTGGTCTTATATCTAGGTCTTTAATCCATTTAGAGTTTATTTTTGTGTATGGTGTTAGGAAGTGTTCTAATTCTTTTACATGGGGCTGTCTAGTTTTCCCAGCACCGCTTATTGAACAGGCTGTCTTTTCTCCATTGTATATTCTTGCCTCCTTTGTCATAGGTGAGTTGACTGTAGGTGCATGGGTTTAATTCTGGGCTTTCTATCCTGTTCCACTGATCTATATGTCTGTCTTTGTGTCATTACCACATGGTTTTGATGACTGTAGCTTTGTAGTATAGTCTAAAGTCAGGGAGCCGGATTCCTCCATTTTTCTTTCTCAGGATGGCTTTAAGCTATTCTGGGTCTTTTGTGCTTCCAAACAAACTTTAAAATATTTTGTTCAAGTTCTGTGAAAAATGTCCTTAGCAATTTGATAGGGATTGCACTGAATCTGTAGATTGCTTTGGGTAGTATAGTCATTTTGATAATGTGACTCTTCCATTCAAGAGCATGGTATGTCTTTCCATCTGTTTGTGTCAACTTTGATTTCTTTCATCAGCTTCTTAGTTTTCAGAGTACATGTCTTTTGTCTCTTTAGGTAAGTTTATTCCTAAGTATTTTACTCTTTTTGATGTAATGGTAAATGGGATTGCTTCCCTAATTTCTCTTTCTGATCTTTCAATGTTAGTATATAGAAATGCAGTCAATTTCTGTGTATTAATTTTGTATCCTGTGACTCTGCCAAATTCATTGATGAGCTCTAATAGTTTTCTGGTAGTGTCCTTGGGATTTTTAGGTGTAGTATCATGATCTGCAAATAGTGATAGTTTTACTTCTTCCTTTCCAGTTTGGATTCTTTTTATTTCTTTTACTTCTCTGATTGCTGTGGCTAGGACTTCCAAAACTATGTTGAAGAGTAGTGGCAAGGGCAGGCATCCTTGTCTTGTTCCTGATCTCAGCGGGAATTCTTTCAGCTTTTTACCATTGAGAATGATGTTAGTTGTGGGTTTGTCATACATGGCCTTTATCATGTTGAGATAGTTTCCTTCTATGCCCACTTTCCAAAGGTTTTTTTTTTTTTTTTTTTTTTTTTTTAATCAGAAATGGGTGTTGGATTTTGTCAAAGGCTTTTTCTGAATCTATTGAGAGGATCATATGGTTTTTGTTCTTCAGTTTGTTAATGTGGTGTATCACACTGATTGACTTGCAGATGTTGAAGAATCCTTGCATCCCTGGGATAAATCCCACTTGATCATGATGGACAATCCTTTTAATGTATTGTTGGATTTGGTTGGCTAGTATTTTGTTGAGGATTTTTGCACCTGTGTTCATCAGTGAAATTGGCCTGTATTTCTTTTTTTTTTTTTTTGATAGCTTTGTCTGGTTTTGGTATCAGAGTGATGGTGGCCTCATAGAATGAGTTTGGGAGTATTTCCTCCTCTGCAATTTTTTGGAATAGATTCAGAAGGATAGGTGTTAGCTCTTCTCTAAATGTTTGATAGAATTCGCCTGTGAAACCATCTGGTCTTGTACTTTTGTTTGTAGGAAGTTTTTTAATCACAGTTTCAATTTCAGTACTTGTGATTGGTCTGTTCATCTTTTCTATTTCATCTTGGTTTAGTCTTGGAAGCTTGTACTTTTCTAAGAATTTGTCCATTTCTTCTAGGTTTTCATTTTATTGGCATATAGTTGCATGTAGTAGTCTCTTGTGATCCTTTATATTTCTGTGATGTCCATTGTAACGTCTCCTTTTTCATTTCTAATTTTATTGAGTCCCCTCTCTTTTTTTCTCGATAAGTCTGGGTAAGAGTTTATCACTTTTGTTGATCTTTTCAAAAAACAAGCTTTTAGTTCATTGATCTTTTCTGTGGTTTTCTTCTTTTCTATTTTATTGATTTCTGCTCTGATCTTTATGATTTCTTTCCTTCTACTAACTTTAGGTCTTGTCTGTTCTTCTCTCTCTAGCTGCCTTAGATGTAAAGATAGGTTGTTTATTTGAGCTTTTTCTTGTTTCCTGAGGTAGGCTTGTGTTGTATTGCTATAAACTTTCCTCTTAGAATTGTTTTTGCAGCGTCCCATATGTTTTGGAATGTCATAACTTTGTTGTCATTTGCTTCTAGGTATTTTTTAATTTCCTCTTTGATTTTTTTCAGTCATCCATTGGTTGTTTAGTAGCTCGTTGTTTAGTCTCCAGTGTTTGTATTTTTTTGAAGTTATTTTCTTCTAGTTGATTTCCAGTTGTATGGCATTGTGGTCAGAAAAGATGCTTGATATGATTGCAATTTTCCTAAAGTTACTGACGCTCAATTTGTGGCCCAGAATGTGACCAATCCTAGAGAATGTTCTGTGTGCACTTGAAAAGAATGTGTATTCTGTTGCTTTTGGATGGAATGTCCAATAAATATCTATTAAGTCCATCTGGTCTAGTGCTTCATTTAGGGCCTGTGTTCCCTTGTTGATTTTTTGTCTGGATGATCTGTCTATTGCTGTAAGAGGGGGTTAAAGTCCCCCACTCTTATTGTGTTATTATCAGTTTCTCCTTTTAAGGTTGTTAACAGTTTCCTTATATATTGAGGTGATCCTATATTGGGTGCATATATATATATATACAATTGTTATATCTTCTGGGATTGATCCTTTGATCATTATATAATGTCCTTTATTGTCTCTTATAATATTCTTTATTTTAAAGTCTATTTTTTCTGATATGAATATTGCTACTCCAGTTTTCTTTTGAATCCTATTTGCATGGAATATTTTCTTCCATCCTCTCACTTTCGATTTGTGTGCATCCCTAGAAGTGAAATGGGTTTCTTGAAGACAACATATATATGGGTCTTGTTTTTGTATCCATTCAACCAGTTTGTGTCTTTTGGTCAGGGCATTTAGTCCATTAACATTTAAGGTAATTATTTATATGTATGGTCTTATTGCCATTGTATTAACTGTTTTGAATTTGTTTTTGTTGCTCTTTTTTCATCCCTTCTTCTCTTGTTCTCTCCTCATGTGGTTTGATGACTATCTTTAGTATTGTATTTGAGTTGATTTTTCTTCTTTGTGTGTGTATCAACTGTAATTTTTGGTTTGAAGTTACCCTGAATTTTTAATACAGGAGTGTATATATATATATATATCCATTTTCAGTTTTTGGTCTTTTAATTGGAAGTGCATCTCTAGCGTCCTGCATTTGTACATCCTCTTCCCACGATTTCTGATTTGGTAGCATATCTGTACATGGATGATTTCCTGTCTTTACTGTATTTTGTATGAGCCTTGTCCTTTGTGGTATTTTTGTTTCTGGTTGTGGCCTTTTCTTTTCTGCCTAGAGAAGTTCCTTTAGTATTTGTTTTAAAGCTGGTTTAGGTGTTGCTGAATTCTTAGTGTTTGCTTATCTGTATAGCTTTTGATTTCTGTTCAAATCTGAATGAGAGCCTCACTGGGTGAAGTAATCTTGGTTGGAGGTTCATTTCCTTTTACTATATTAAGTATATCATGCCACTTTGTTTTGGCCTGCAGAGTTTCTGCTGAAAAATCTGCCAATAAGCTTATCAGGGTTCCCCTGTATGTTATTTCTTTCTTTTCCCTAGCTACTGTCAATATTTTCTCTTTGTCTTTAATTTTGATCAGTTTGATTAATATGTGTCTCAGGGTTTTTCCTCCTTGGGTTTATTTCATATGGTACTCGTTCCGTCTCCTGGATTTGAGTTAGTGGTTCCTTTCCTATGTTAGGGAAGTTTTTGGCTATTATCACTTCAAATATGTTTTCTGTCCCTTTCTCTCTCTCTTCTCCTTCTCGTACCCCTATAATATGCATGTTGGTACATTTAACATTGTCCCAGAGTTCTCTTAGACTGTCTTCATTTTTTTTTTTTTTTTTTTTTTTTTTGTCTTTTTGCTATTTCTTTGGGCCGCTCCCACGGCATATGGAGGTTCCCAGGCTAGGGGTCGAATTGGAGCTGTAGCCCCCGGCCTACGCCAGAGCCACAGCAATGCAGTATCCGAGCCATGTCTGCAACCTACACCACAGCTCATGGCAACGCAGGATCATTAACCCACTGAGCAAGGCCAGGGATCAAACCCTCAACCTCATGGTTCCTAGTCAGATTCATTAACCACTGTGCCACGACGGGAACTCCTGTCTTCATTTCTTTTTAATCTTTCTCTTTTCTGTTCTGCATCTGTGATTTCCACTAGTCTGCCCTCCACTTCACTTATTGGTTCTTCTGCCTCCTGTATTCTGCTGTTGGTTGCTTCTAATGAATTTTTTATTTCAGTTATTGTATTTTGCATCTCTGCTTGCTTAAGTTTTAAATCTTGTATTTCTTTGCTTTGTATTTGTTTCCTGTAAATTATCAATCTTTGCCTCCAGTTTATTTCCAATGTCTTACAACATCTTCAGCATTATCAGTCTAAAGTTTTTCTGTTTGTTTTGTTCTTTTTTTCTTCCTGGAAGCTGAGAATCTCCAGATAACTTAGCTGTTTTTCTAGGGTTTTTCCTTTCTCCCTTATCTGAGTTATAGTTCTCTGCCTTTTCATTTGTATAGGTTTTTGGTGTGGTGTCCTTTTTGCAGACAATAGAGTTGTAGCTTCTCTTATTTATGATGTAGCCCCCACTTGTTGCTGAAGTTGTTATGGGGGCTTGCTGTAAGATTCCTAATGGGAGGGACTGGTGCCTGCACACTGGTAGGTGGGGCTGATTCCTATCCCTCTGGTGATTGGGACTTTGTCTCTGGATGAGATTAGAGGTGGCTGTGTGCCTGGGGAGTTTTTAGGCAGCCTGTTTACTGATGGGAGGGGCTATGATCCCACTTGGATTATTGTTTGGCCTGGGGCTTCTCAGTGCTGATGAGTGGGGCCAGATTTTACCCACCTGGCTACCTTTAGGGGAACACACATTGATGAATATTCCCTAGAGCTTTGCCTTCAATGTCCTTCCCTCATAATAATCCACAGTCACCCCCTGTATTCCCATGAAATCCTCCAAGAACTGCAGTCAGGTTTGACCCAGATTCCTAAGGAACCCCTGCTTTGTCCTCGGACCCAGTGCACATGAAAGTTTGTGTGAACGTTTCAAGATTGGGGTCTCTATTTTCCCCAGTCTCTTGGAGGTCCTGTGCACAAGCGCCACTGGCCTTCAATGCCAGATGCTCTGGGGGTTCTTTCTCCCAGTCCATATCCCCACACGTGGGGGTTTGATGTGGAGCTCAGAACTCTCACTCCTATAGATGAGTCTCTGTGATACAGTTACTTTTCAGTCTGTGGGCTTCCCACCTGGCAGGTATGGGGTTCCTTATATCACATAATAGTCCCTCTTACCTCTTGATGTGGCCTTCTCTTTGTCTTCTGGAGTAGGATATCTTTTGGAAAGTTTCTAGTCCATTTGTTTGAAGGTTGTTCAGCATTTGGTTGTAATTTTGTTGTTTTATGAGAGACGATGAGCTCCAGTCCTTCTATTCCACCATCTTAATCCCATCTCCTAAATCCTGTAGAGTTTTTATATAAAACTCATTAACCTGTTATTTCCATTTTAATTATTGCTTTTTTTCCAGAGTTATCAAGAAGTGTTAATAAATTTTCAATTTAAAAATTGATTTTTTGACTAAATGTTTACTTGTAAATAGAATTCTCATGTTACTGCATTATGTTCAATGATTTGGCATAATTTCCTGCTACTTGGAATTTATTGATATGTTGGTTGTTCCATGGAACTATAAAATGTTATTTGTGTGCAAATACATTTAATTGTATTACCCTATTGTCTGTAGCATTATTTTTATCCCTTTATTTTGTTGAGTACTGGATTTTCATAGTTGTGTATTAAAATCTTACATTGTGTATCAATTTTTAATTTTCTTTACCAGTCTTGCAATCAATTTCTTTTGGAAAGCTTTTATACTTCCTCTTTATTTTAAACCTTTGTGTGTCATGTTTTTTTACCCTATAAACAATATACTCATGATTTTTTTAAGAGCAAAACTTTGAGAGTCTTTTATATAAAATATGTTTATTTATATTTTTGTTATTGTGAATGTATTTGTATGTATGCTTGATATATTTTAATGATTTTCTATTTTACATTTTTTTATTATTTCTCCATTTTCCCCTTTTCTCTCTTTGATAGAACAAGTTTTCTTTGCTCCATTTTTCACATTGAGTTTTGAAATTTTTAATTTTTATGGTAATTGTTCTAAGACATTATATATTTATTTGTGATGAAAAGCTAGTTATTAAAATGGATTTTAATTAGATTTAAAACTTTATTGAGAGTGTATCATGAACTAGTCACTGTGTTGAATGCTCTCATAAATCTCAGCATTTCCAATACCACTGGTGAGATGTGAGGTCATTTTAGAGACTATTCTGATATTTACTATTTTAGTAATTTAAATTTTAATATTTCCTAGTAGTATAGCTAAAACAGAAACATCATAATTTTATGTATATTTTTGCTTATAATGAGGCTAAGCAAACAAAAATGTGCCAATCTAGAACTAATTAAAAATATTGAGTGACTAGTAAAGGAGTTATAACAATACATAAGAATCTGGAAGGTTGGAGTTCCCGTCATGGCTCAGTGGTTAACGAATCCAATTAGGAACCATGAGGTTGCAAGTTCGATCCCTGGCCTTGCTCAGTGGGTTAAGGATCCGGCATTGCCATGAGCTGTGGTGTAGGTCACAGATGTGGCTCAGATCTGGCATTGCTGTTGGCTCTGGTGTAGGCTGGTGGCTACAGCTCTGATTAGACCCTTAGCCTGGGAACCTCCATATGCTGTTGGTGCGGCCCTAGAAAAGACAGAAAAACAAACAAACAAAAAGAATCTTGAAGGTAATATAGATAGCTACATTATATCTTTGCAGTAACATTTTTTCTTTTTAATTTTGGAGATGAGAAAATTTGTGCTCAGTGGCTACTATGTGCCAGGAATTGATCAAGGCTTTGGGGAAATATCAGTAAGCAAAAGAGATGAAAATCTTTGCCCTCATGGAGTCTACTTCTTAGTAGGAAAAGACAGACAACAGCTAAAGGCATCAAGAATAAGTAAATTATATAGTAAAATATTTTATTAGAAGATGATATATGCTGTGGAAGAAAGAAATAGTACAGGGTAAAGGGGATTAAGGGTAATGATGCTGGTGACGGTGGAGGGAACAGTTATGAATTTTCCTTAACATTTTAAAGGATTTTAAAACTAAAGATAGTTTCATAGATATATGAAAAATATATATATACTTTATATAAAAGTATATCTAGACCTTTACCCAGACATTGAATTGTTAAATCTTTCTCTCTCCACACACATACAAACAATTTTAAACCATTTTAGAGTGAGCTTCAGGCACTGGAACACGATTGCCCCTAAGAATTTAGCAAGTTTAATTACTGCCAATCAAATGCTGGCCCAGGGAGAACTCCCAAACTGGCTACTTCAGTTATGCATGCTAAAAATATAGGTAGTAGTTTGTGATTCTGAAGTAAATTGAGGCCCAGCAATTTATACTTTATTAAATCTCCTCCTAGAGATTCAGATGCATAAGTATGTTCAGGAAACAGTGACTCAATTTAGGGTCAAAGAGTTTATAAGGAAATGAAAAAAGCAACAGCAGGCACAGGCCACCTGAGACAATTGTTTACTGAAAGGCAGAGCTTGCCAAAGGGAGGAAATCCTTTTTCATATTTCCTGATGTAGTGAAAGTGAAACTGAAAATTATGGCCTGCTGCAGTTCCAAGATTTTTTCCAAAGCAATTTAAAATTCTTGTTACTAAAACTGGTTTAATTTCTTTTGTGTAAACTTTAGGTATAACTCACCTGAAAAATAGAAAGTATGCAATTAGTATTTGTTAATTGAAGGCTTAAAATATAGAAAGATTTCATTTTTTATGCTTTTGTTTGACGTGAGATATTGTATCTGAAAATTTATTTTTATTTTCCTTCTATATATTCTTCAGTAAAATGAAGTAAAATGAAGTACAAAGATATTTAACACTCTTTAAGTTTCTTGGAAATATAATATCAAAACTTAATACATTACTCTTTAAAACAAATGGTTTATGTGGTGACAAAGATGGCTTCTTTGACCTAACTCTAGTCAGGCTCCTCTGAGTCCTCTTTCTGATGAGGCCCTGACCTTGGGCTCTGTCCCTGGCCCACTTATTCTAGTTTTTGAAGAATCCTGATGAGCTAGTTTAGGAAGAGTCCTTCACCCTTGATGTTTTAACAGACCTGGCCTGATTTCAGCAAGAATCCTGTTAGGTTATTTAGCAAAAGATTAAATTTTCCATCCACTGACCCCTTACTCTGCTCCTTTACTATAAATCTCTACTTTTCCTAACTGTCTTTGGAGTTGAGTACAATCTCTCCCACTGTATAGTAGTGCCCCTGAATAAAGTCTGCCTTAATATTCCTTTTTTTTTTTGCCTTTAACGGCTGCACTCACAGCATATGGGGGTTTCCAGGCTAGGGGTAGAATTGGTGCTACAGCTGCCAGCCTACACCACAGCCACAGCAACATAGGATACAAGCCGCGTCTGCAACTTACACCACAGATCATGGCAACGCCAGATAATCAGCCCACTGAGTGAGGCCAGGGATTGAACCTGCAACCTCATGATTCATAGTTGGATTCATTTCTGCTGTGCCGCAACAGGAACTCCTGCCTTAATATTCTCTAACAAGTGTCATGAATAATTTTTTAAAGTTTATCAATGGCCAAAAAATATGGATACTGTGTTCTCTTCAACCCTAGCTTGGAGACCTATAATCCATGATAGCATGTTGAAAACCCTGAGGAATCTGGAAGTTAATGTTTAACCTAAAATTTCCATAATTTATTTGATTATTAAGCTCTTTTGAAATAGAATAGCTATATTCAACTTTTAATTATTTTCAGTGTGCACAGGAAAGATGGTATGGTGTTGTGTTGGTACTTTTTTTTTTTTTTTTTTTTGTCTTTTTTGCTATTTCTTTGGGCCACTCCCGTGGCATATGGAGGTTCCCAGGCTAGGGGTCGAATTGGAGCTGCAGCCCCCGGCCTACGCCAGAGCCACAGCAACGGGGGATCCGAGCCATGTCTGCAACCTACACCACAGCTCACTGCAACGCCGGATCGTTAACCCACTGAGCAAGGCAGGGACCGAACCCGCAACCTCATGGTTCCTAGTCGGATTCGTTAACCACTGCGCCACGACGGGAACTCCCTGTGTTGGTACGTTAAGTATAGTCCTGGGACCATCAGAATCAGCATAATCTGGGAGTTCCTGTTGTGGCACAGTGGAAACAAATCTGACTAGTATCCATGAGGATGTGGGTTTGATCCCTGGCCTTGCTCAGTGGGTTGAGGATTGGACATAGGCATGAACTGTGCTGTAGGTTGCAGATGCGGCTCAGATCCCGCAGTTGCTGTTGCTCTGGTGTAGGCTGGCAGCTGCAGCTCCGATTTGACCCCATTCTGGGAAATTACATACGCAGTAAGTGTGGCCCTAAAAAGAAAAAAAAATCAACATCATCAGAGCATTTGTTTTTAATACAGGATTCTCAGGCTCCATCTCAGAACTTCAGAATCAGAATCTTCATTTTAACAAGATTCCCTGGTAATTTATATAGATATTCTGAATTTAAAAATTCATATAGATAATATAAAAGAGAAGGTATAACATTAATTTCACTGACTCTGCAGTTTATAAAAATACTCTTTTGTATTAGTTAAGTGAATCTATATTCTTTGATTAAATATTGATGGATTAAAGGAAACATGTCCTGTAAATGCTATGAGTGGCATGAAAAAAAAAATCTCCTAGGCTTAAATTTTTTTCAGAGTGATGTTCAAAATAGACATTTTAAAAAAAGTAACCTTGGAGTTCCCATTGTGGCTCAGCAGAGATGAATCCAACTAGTAACCATGAGGTTGAGGGTGTGATCCCTGGCCTCGCTCAGTGAGTTAAGGATCCAGGGTTGCCCGGTGCTGTGGTAAAGGTTGCAGATGCAACTTGAATCCTGCGTTTCTGTGGCTGTGGTGTAGCCTGGCGGGCTACAGCTCCAATTTGACCCCTAGCCTGGGAACCTACATATGCCGCAGGGGCGGCCCTAAAAAGCAAAAAAAAAAAGTTAACCTTAGACACACCTGTACTAAGTGTTTGCATTATATTGCTTGTTTTTTCAAATTTAATTTTAAATGTTATCAAAATTCTATATGTCCAAAGTTTCAACAAAGTCAGATAGTACTACTAGTCCTATGAAGAAAAATAGGACCCCTTTACCCTATCTTTCTTTACCCCAAAAGACCAAAAAAAAAAAGAGAGAGATACAGAATGTATTTTACCATTCATGGTACCTATATTTGTTGGAACACTAGAGGTTATACTGTACATTTCAAAAAGTGACTTTATAGGTGAAGAAATTAAGATTTGAAAATACCATGTGAATTGCTTAAAGTTATTCTGTACTGTCCATCATTATTTTATCTTAGGGGTAGCCATGCCAGATTAAAAATTCCAAAGTTTTTGATGAAAAGAATTTAGAAGTTATTGAAATAAATGAAATAGCAAGAATAAATGAAAATGAATTAAGAACACAAAATTTGTGGGTCATAGTACAAAATGAAATCAAAGTCCATTATTCAAAAAGCAGGAAAGAAAAAGTTCAGTTAAATTATACTAAATACTAAAATATAAAACTTTTTGTCTAAAAAAAGTATTGCTTCTAAAATATAATAGGTAAATAGAGACCAATCAGTAATAAAAATTACAGAAAAAATAGTCTTTGTGCTTATGATAATGATATATATAATGATACTTTATTATATGTGGCATATATTGATGATACTTTATTAATCTTATATCCTGATTTTTCTGACCTGTTTTTCTAAACTCTATTGGGTCATCAAATTTGTACTTTCAGCAACAATGAAAGCAATATCATTTGTAAATAATTATTAGGTAATTTTGATAATTTTCTTTTTGCAAAGAATCTTTTTGCTGATACAACTATTACTAGAGCTGGAATAACTTTCCAGTAATTATTTTAAAGGAAATATTGTAGTATCTATAGCTGATTATTCCTGAGAAATAATTTTCTTAAAAATATTTAACTCTTTGTGAGAATCAATTTCATGTATGTCTAAATTTAATTTTAATTGCAATTTGCAATTAAATGGCTTTTTTTTTTTTTTTTTGGCAATACTATAGCATGCAGAAGTTCCCAGGCCAGGGATCGAACTTATACCATAGCAGTGACCTGAGCCACCATAGCAGTGACCTGAGCCACAGCAATTACAACACAGGATCCTTAACCCACTAAGCCACCATGGAACTCTTGTACAATGACTTTTTAATGTATCTTTGACATTTCCTGTAACTTATGGAAATTTTTTAAAAAGGTGACTTCATCTTTTTTATAATTCAAAATGCCTGTTTACGCTTTCCATCACTGTGTCTTCAATTATAAGAAAAATTAATTTAAAATTGTCCTCCCTATAAACAATTTGTTCATTTGAAGCTTCTTATAAAAACAGTGTTCTTTTTCATTAAACACCACAATCTTTAAATTCAATTTCTATGCCTATGGATATTTGCTCTGCAACATTGTGGCTGTTTTTAAAACCTGAGCCTAAACCCTTTGAAGAATTCTGATAGTTTGCTGCTTTCCTTCATTGCAACGTTTATGTATATACTTGTATTTTGTTACAATTTACTGACAAAGTTTACAGCATGTGTACTGGCAGTTCTGGTCTCAGGCTAGAGTGTTAATATTTGTGATTTGTGCATGGACAAGCTGGTGTTCCATCACTGCTGCCCCTCCCAGTCTGGGTCCAGGGCCCAGTCCAAGCTGCTCCCCTGGGAACCTGCGGTGCCACCACCTGGTCCAGGCATGAGAACCTTGTAGCCAAGTTTCCTGCTAGGTGTGTAAGCTGCTCACCATACTTCCAGGCCTGAGCCTGTGTTTGCACTTAATATATCTGCTCTGCTCATGTGCATTCTCCATGGTCTTATTGGACTTCACTGACAACACAAGTTCAAAGTTAAAACCATGATTTTCAAGACAGCAAGATCAGAGCATTGAACCAAATGTAGGACCTTAAAATGATTGCACAAGTTACATGTTCTGTTGCTGCTCTGTCTCTGTGCATGGAATTCATGTTATCTCCCAGTGATTTTATATCCCAGTGTACTGAAATCTTTGAACCCTAAACTGAAGCCTCTGGGGATGCCTTGAGTAGAAAGACTAGACTATAGTACTCAAATGTCTTTCTATAAAGCACTTGAGTCCTAGTTTTCACTGTCTTGCTGAGCATAATTTTACCCTCCTGTCGATAGTTAACTTAGGTATGGTTTGTAGATACTGAATACACAAGCGTCATTGATCGTGTGAAAGCCATTCTTGTTGACTTGTAAATGGAGACCCTCTGGGGGGCTTATATTTTGTGGCTTTTTGTGGCAGTTTTTCATTTCTGAAAATTTAGTGACTGAATCTTTTTAAAAATAATCTTGTAATTTCTACTAAATGATAACATTAAACAAGCCATCTATTTTAAACTTGAGACAGTGAATAGAATTGTCTAAAAGAGTTCTATGCACTTCTAAATCACAGGGACATGCTTTTGACATAATCTGCTTCCATTTATGATCCTACCCTTTAGAGACAGATATTTACATATTAATCTCTAAAGGAACTGATGAATTGGGTTCAGTATATATTGTACCTCATGAAAATTTGACTTTAAATTGTAATTATACGTATAAATAAATTAATAAAATACTCTAATGTGCTATTTATTATTTAGTAATAGATGGAAGTTTGTTGTGTTAGGTATGAATTGTTGGAAAGGACTAGCCACAGACATTGTGATGCAACATTTTTCAGTTACTTTTTACAGGAATTGATTAGCTACTCTCTTTCAAGTACAATAAAGATAAATGAAACATGACCTCTGATTTAAAGGAGCTTAAATCTTAAAGAAAAAGAAGGTTGATTAAGAATGATCACAAATTTACTACAAAGAAGGGAGCATTTGCTGAAACCCAGCAAAATTTCACAACCAATAACCTGTCATCTAACTTTCTGACTTACTATTATCTTTACTAATATGCTCTAAGCTGACTACAGCACTTAGTAGGTGCTCTATGAATGTTATGACTATGACGAGGCCTTTTACACAAGTTATTTTATGAAAATTCTCATCAGCATAAGGAGATGCACATCATTGTCTTCTCCATTTCATAGCTGTGGAAGTAATATCTCTGAGAGATTTAAGAAACATCCTCAGGTAATTCAGCAAATAACATGTATAACTGAGAAGTGAATTCAAAACCAATTCTGTTTAACTCCAAAGTTCCACTGTGAGGGCTTGTGCATATGATATTTTCTTGGGCATGTCAAACTCTGAAGATTAAGTCTAGAGTAGATTTTCTCAGCTGTGCATGGCAGAGTATTTATCTATGGGAAACTTCTAGGGGGGAGGGGATAAGGACAACAAATGGGAGAATGAGAAGGGTTTGTGGTCAAATATATATCTGCTGCATTCTCCTTTCAGTGGGAATTATAAGATCTATTAGCATGTTCAATGATCTATAATGCCTCACAATATAAAAAGTAAATAAGCTGTGCTTGCTCAGTTAGCACATATACCAAATATCTGCAAAGAAACAGAATAATATAGTACTTGTAAAGGCATGACACATAATTTTAAAGCACTGCATGTTTCTGTATGTCTTACCTATTCCAAGATAAATTTTAAAATACATAAATCTGATAAACTTTGTTTAACTATAACAGCATTTCTCACATTTATTTCTTTCCTTAATACCAATTAGTGGTGGAAATATTGTTTCATCAAACAAGTTTTTGAGAAAAATGATGTGGAGCTTTAGCCCCAGAGAGACAATATATAGCAATTTAGAAGCATTAAACACATTACAAACTATAGAGAGAACATCTAAATCAGTTTCTCACAGTTAGGGCCCAGATTGTTTGTCTTATTGTTTGTATTATTATGGGGAGAAATGTGTTTCACAAATGAATTAATGAAAATTACATTTAATTTAATTATCACGCCAAGTTGGGAGAAGATTATTTTTGCAAAAGGTGACTTTTGTTAGCTCATCTTTAAAATTGTGATTGGAATAGTGATGTAGCATAGAGGAACAATAGTAAAATGTGTAAGAGTGGTTGTGAATGGGAGGTTTGGCCAGAGGAAAAGGAAGTTCAAATTGATTTCAAAGAGAAGAGAAAAAAAAGAAAGCCAGGACTACATTTAAATCATAAAATTCTGCAATGTAAGAAAAGTACCAATCACAATTAAAAGAGAGAGGGAAAAATAGAACAGAAACAAAAAGTGAAAGAAAAAAAAAGAATACTTGATATTGTTAAAAAAATACTGAACAGTAAGAGAATGTTAATTATTTTAATCCTCAAATTTATTTTGTCTAGGCTTGCATTTTTAAAACTATTTTTAAAAACTCAAAATCATTTATAAATGTGAAGAGAAAAAGTCTTTAATGTTTGTCATGTCTGCTGTATTTCTTCAACTTACTTCGGCACTTGATTTATTATATCATTAATCACCTTAAACTAGTAATATTTTTTTTTTTTTTTTGAAAATCAGGAAAGCAAAGTAGTATGGTTCTTAAACCTAATTAGAAATTAATGTAGGAGTTCCCATCGTGGCGCAGTGGTTAACGAATCCGACTAGGAACCATGAGGTTGCAGGTTCGGTCCCTGCCCTTGCTCAGTGGGTTAAGGATCTGGCGTTGCCGTGAGCTGTGGTATAGGTTGCAGACGCGGCTCGGATCCCGCATTGCTGTGGCTCTGGCGTAGGCCGGCAGCTACAGCTCCGATTGGACCCCTAGCCTGGGAATCTCCATATGCCGCGGAAGCGGCCCAAGAAATAGCAAAAAGACAAAAAAAAAAAGAAATTAATGTATATAAATGATGACCTTGGTTTCATTTTGACGTGACAACTAGCTCTTTTATTTTTTATTTACTTTTGTCTTGTTCTAAATTTTTAAATTAATGAATAATTGATTTACAGCATTGTGCCAATTTCTGCTGTACAGCATAGAAACCCAGTCCTATGTATATACATTCTTTTTCTTATACTATCTTTCCATCATGTCGTTACCTCTTTTATAGAAAGGATCAACTCAGTGGAGTCTTAGTAAAGTAGGTTTTTTTTTTTTTTTTAAGTTTTATTGAATTGCATTTGATTTACAATGTTGTGACAATTTCTGCTGTCCAACAAAGTGACTCAGCAATACATACACACACACATTTTTTTCTCAGATTCTTTTCCCACATAGGTTATTACAGAATGTTGGGTAGTGTTCCCTGTGCTATACAGCAGGTCCCTGTTGACCATTCACTCCATATACAACAGCATGCATTTGGGATTGGCATATGCACACTGTTGTGTATGGAGGAGGGCTTCCTTAATATCCCTGTTGTTGTCCTCTCAGATAAGAATCTACAGACCAAAGATTTGAAGGGCATGTGTAGGTAATGTTCTGAGAAACCCTCAGATTTAGCAAATAATAATTTTTTTAAAAGAGCATTTCTTTAGCAGGTAGCTCATATATTTGCTTATGGAGCATCATGCTGGGTGCCAGAAGGGCTGTGATAGGGGCAGCAGGTCTTAAAAATTTTCTATTGCTTTGGTGCCCTGCAGCAATCTTTTGAATGGGACAGGTATTTTCAAAATAATGCTTGCCTAAGAGAATCCATAGTCTTTGTAGGAGTATTGGCAGCTTGAAAACTTCCTGACTTGGGTTTCATTACTGGAAAAAAATCCAAATGAGACTTCTGTTAAGAGAATATAGCCACAACAGGGGTCCTGATGTGGGTCTCTTTATAATAGAAATGAAGGTAGGCTGCATTTTAGATCTCACTAATTTCCCAACATCTGTTTCTTATTCGGTTTCCTAGTTCTGGGATTCTTTTCTGGAATGCTAAATGTATATTACCTTTGTAAAATAATCATGAAAAGAAATAGTCCCATGTGTATTTTATGTGAGGGTAAAAACAAAGATGCAAATGGAATAGAAAAATTAATTTTGGAGTTCCCATTATGGCTCAGCAGTGATGAACCCAACTACTATGAGGACACAGATTGGATACCTGGCTTTGCTTAGTGGGTTAAGTATCTGGCATTGCCATGAGCTGCGGTGTAGGTCACAGCCATGACTGGGATCCTGCATTGTGGTGGCTATGGTGTAGGCTGGCAGCTACAGCTTCAATTCACCCCCTAGCCAGGGCACTTCTATATGCCATAGGTGTGGCCCTAAAAAGACAAAAAAAAAAGAGAGAAAGAAAAAAGAAAAATTAGTTTAAACATTTTTGTTGTTTTATTGAAAGGGAATAATTTCAGTTATTAAATTTGAACACAGATGCCTTATACGTACATTCAGAAAGTTATTAGGTGTAAGTAAATAGCTTCTTTCATCTTGAAAAATAACTAAGTATGCATTCAAATTACATATTTTCCTGTTTCATCATCACAATCAATTAGAGACGGATACCTAGATATTCTCAGTATTCTGAGAATACTTAGAGTAACACTTCTCAATGTATGGTTCAAGCACCTCAGCAACAAAATGAATCACCCAGTGTACTTTGGTGTTCATACTTCTTAACGTATAGATACTTGAGTCCCTCCCAAGATTATTAAATCAAAATCTAAATGGGGTGGCGCTCTGGGAACTTTATTTTACAGAAGATTTTCAGTTAGTTTGATGTAATAAGCTTTGACTATCTTTGCTTTAATGTTGAAGCAGAAATAATTGCCTACATATTAATTTTAAAATATTCTTTCACATGAAAGTTATATGTATTAGTCTTCTCAGGCTGCCTTAACAAAACACCACAGACTGGGTAGCTTAAACAACATAAATGTATTTTACCACAGTTCTAGAGGCTGGAAAGTGAAAGATCAAGGTTTGGTTTCTTGTGAGGACTCTCCTGGCTTGCAGACAGCTACCTTCTCACTATATCCTCACATGACTGTTCCTTGGTGAATGTGCAATCAGAGAAAGTGAGCTCCCTGGTATCTCCTCTTAAATGGACACCAATCTTTTCAAATCAGGGCCCTGCTCATGATCTCATTTGGTCTTAGTCACTTCATTAGGAGTACTAGCTACATATACTGTCACATTGGATATTGGGGCTTTCAACATAGGAAACATTGTCAATAACAATGGACAATATATTTTGTCAAATATTCAGTTCCTTCCTTAAAACTGCAAAAAATTTCATAGTAAAAAACACCAATTCTGCTCATAAAAATAGGAAAACTTGAAACTCTAGTTTTGAAAGCTCCTCCTTTCCCAGACAACTTTGTAAATACATTTTGCATCTCACAATAGAACTCGAGTTAATAATCTTTCACGTTTATGTTCTGTGATTATTCTAAGAACAAAGGATAAGCAATTAAAAAAAAATTTGAAATAGTTTCAGATTTTAGCCAAACGAAAAGTCTGTATACCAGCACCCAAAGCTTAATCTTGGGCCTGGGTTCAACAGACAGTTATGGTAAGTAGAGGTGGAGAGTAATGTCTTATAAAGGACAACTGAAATTTGAGAAGCTGGGGAAAAAAGCAACGTAAATGTGGGAAACTCTGAAATTGGGGTTTCAGAAAAAAGAGCAAGAGTTTTATTGCCTGATGACTGTATAGATAAGGACTGAAGAAATACAGGCTTGGGTACTGGGTAGATGTAATTTTGATCTCTGTCTCTAGGTGGATGAAGATACTTAACGTATCTGGTATTTAAATCCCATTACAAAATGGAATGCTAAAGTATCTGTTTATTAATTGATAAAAATTTATCACAACTTAGTAGCTCACAGAAACATTCATTTACCATCTCACAATTTCTGTAAATCAGGAGTCTGGGCCTAACTTATTGGAGTTCCCTTGCTCAGGGTCATACAAATCTGTAATTAATATTCTGGCTGGGTAGCATTCTCCTCTGGTGGTTGACTGGGGATAGATAAAATTCCAAGCTGGCTGCAATTGGTAGCATAATTGATTTCCTTGATGTTATTTTATAGCTCTCTGTGTTATATCTTTCAGTACTTTCCCACACACAGCAAGGATTAGAGTGACAGGCCATTTGGTGGGACCGTTCCATCTGGGAAGGGCTGTGGTTGGGCTGTGTAGGAGCTGATGCAGCATTAGTGATACAGGGAGGCAGGCTCTCTAGGCAGGAGTGGTCTGTTCTGAGCAGCCATTTGGAGCTAAAGGGAATTCCCCTTAAAGCAACTGCATCTTTGGTTAAAAATTACAGCTTTTGACCAAAGGTGTTTTTAAGGGGCTGATCCAGATCCATCTCTGTTGGAACAAAAAACACAGCCACCACGGGTTGCCTTGGGGATCACAATCAAGTTTGAATCAAGTTGACTAGAATAAAGTGTACAGAAAATTTATTCATGCCCCTAGAGAGAGCAGGTAGCCCTGGGAGTCAGGACTGGCCCTACTTGCAATTGTGTTTTCCTTATATCTCCATGCTGTGGACTTGACTGGGGATCCGAATTCTTCCACCACAGGCCCACTAATTTCCCCTGCTCTGGCTCCCTATGCTATGCAGAAGGGCTGAGTGTTGTTTGACCTTTATATGGGGGCTTGTTTTGGTCCTCTGATTGGTTTCTGGCAGGATGCCTCATCTGCATGGGGAATAGATTATAGGAAAGTGCTTTGAAGAACATGCCTCATATGTATAGGACAGTGCTCTGAAAAGTGACTTGTATCTGCCTGTGCTCTTATTATTTAATCACAGGCCTCCTGTTTTTGGTAATTATTACTGGCCTGTTCTGAGTCACCTGGGGTCCAACTCCCTATCCTATCCTAGCTAACAGTTGTATGAAAGAAGACCAGGGCTTTTTGCTGGTTATTCCTGTTGACCTCTCTCAGGTTCTACAGTTCTTAGAGGCTGTCTGCAAGTTTCTGCTTTAAGGACCTCCTCAACTTGGCTGTTTACTCATCAAGTAAGAAAGAAAAACTCTTGTTTTATTCTAGCATCTCATAGTTATGAGTGATGTTTAATAGAACCTAATCAAGAGTGACATTCCATTATTTTTGCTACATTTTCATGGTGAGAATAAAGTCACAGATTTCAGCTGTACTTAGGAGGAAGGGCATGGCTCATTGGGGGTCACCTTTGGGTGTGTCTGCCACAAATGATAATATCCACACAGCTCTTAAAGGATTATAGACATGAAGTTATTGGTCTATATATATATACTGCTTACGTAGGATCCATTACTGTGTTCCAATGACATGTCCAGTAAAGAAAGATTCTCCTGAGGCAATAACTGATCTCATGACCCTGCCTCATGTCACAGACTCAACCCAGAGCAACCAGTGAATTTATACTGTTCCTGTTTTGACAGGTGTCACACTTGTTCTTTATGATGAGTTTATATTAAGGTCTCAATCTGGACTGACTCTCAGGAAAATAAGTTAAGCAGAGGGAAAGTCTTTCCACTTTCTGCTCCTGATTCCCCACACCCTTACACATGCCTTGAAAATATATCTATATATCTCTCTCCAGCATTCAGGACCCTGTTAAACACTTCCCTTGTGCTCATTCTCCTTAGAAAAAGAGTCTAGTAGCATATCAAACTAATAATAAGCTTTGCTTCATCGCTATACCACTCCCTACTCCTGGGCTTTGCACTTACATAGCTACTGAAACTTAAACTGCTTCAACATACTCCTTAACATGTTACCTTTCCTAGTAGAAATTAATAGATTCACTGCTTATACACAGATAAAGGTTAGCAAGGAGAGACTGAGTAATCTTGGGGACATATTTTTTTTTCCCTAGTTGTGCCTTCAAATGAGAATGTAGCCTAGCCAGCACTGGATTGCAGCCTTGTGAGGGTCTGTGTTGAGGATCCAGATAAGTTGTACCAAGACTTCTGATCTATAGATACTGTGTTCCTTATGATAATGTTTCAGGTATTCATAAATTTCATCACAGAGAGACCTTACCACAACTCTCAAACAGGAGATAACTTCATCCTATCTTTTTATTGTTTGGTGTAGAGCTTATGTTTCAACAAACGAAATGATTACATCACTCTAAATAAACTGTTCAGTGTCTAAATTGACATTTCTTACCAATGTATTTTTCCGGAAAGGGAACTAAAACTAATCTTTCTTAGAAGAGTAATAGATATTTTATTACTCTCTACAGCTTGCAAGGCACTTTAAAATGTATTCTTTCCAACCTAATAATCATATATGAAAGATGTTTAATTAGTGATTCTTTAAGAAAGTTTTGTGAATTTCTCTTAAGATACTTAAAATTGTCAGATGGGATGTATAAAAATGCAAATAAATATAGGGTTTTTTAAAAATATGTATCTTCAGAGAAGATAAGTTAAATACACTTTAATATGTAGTTGTGGAAATCAATGCTCCATGGCTTTTTGGTGGTGTTGGTGAAAAGGTGTAGATGTTGTTCGGTTTACTGAAGTGGTTCTTATATTGAAAAGTTTAAGAAAATTTGAATTAAAAT
The DNA here is from genome assembly GCF_054392235.1 of Sus scrofa. Lineage (NCBI taxonomy): Eukaryota > Metazoa > Chordata > Mammalia > Artiodactyla > Suidae > Sus > Sus scrofa. The sequence continues at coordinate 168,989,405 of NC_139395.1, forward strand.
AAAGTTTGCAGTGCTCCCTAAATTAAAAATATTCATAGAATAGATATTTAATTGGGCATATAGTACTTTGTTTCAACACTTCAGGAACTGTGAATCACATTAAGTAGATTAAGCAGTTCAGCATGTTCAGATACCAACTAGTTAGTCCTCGGCCACGTGCTGAAGATAACACATCAAGCATGAAAACTCTCTTATCAGATTGTGTTTCTGTGCAGGACAGGCAGTCTTCAAGGGTGGAAGGGAAACACTTAGTTGAATCTTTTTTCATGGTTTGAATCAGTCTCACTGAACTGAATCAATTACCTGTAAAAATGGTAGTATCAGTTTGATGGAGATTAAGGCATTTTCTCTCCTTTAGCATAGGTTGGATTAAAGGAATGAAATGGGATGTAGTAAGCAGTATGGATGGTTGAACGGTGAATGGTGCTGGATGGACAGCTAAAGGTCCCACTTCTTATTCTCTACCCTTACTGCCATCTCTAAGCTGGAATACTTAATGTGAAGAGAACATGACAATTCAATTTAAATGAAGCAAAAAATAGGTAATGAATGAACTTCAAATCAAGACCCAAGACGGGATACATAATTTTCAGGGCACATTATAAAATGAAAATGTAGAGCCCCTTTTCCAAAAATTATTAAAATTTTCAACATGGCAGAAACAGAGCATTAAAGTAATAATGGGGCCCTTCTGAACATGGTCTCAGGTCTCACACTGTGAAGCTGGCCCTGCAAAAGTCACCCACTTTGACTCTGCAATCTCTCCAAACATCAGTAGCATAGTTGTCCCTTGGGTGGAATAAACATGTACTTTCAATGCACTTTAGAGGGAAGATAGGATTCTGGGAGGCTTGGGGAGGGAGATGTTGATGTTACCTGTGAGCTGCTGGCTGTCTGGCCAAATCCACATATGCTCTTTTCTTCTTTCTTTTACCATTTGATACTCATTTTAGTTCAAATATGACAGGCAAATGAGTTTTTTCCCTTTCCCCATTCTGTATCCCATGTATGGCTCTGTACCTTCAAACAGAATTCTTACTTTTGTTTGTTTCTTAGAAGCAGCTACACGATCGTGTTTTTATGAAATGTTGTAAAGTGTAGTCATTAAAACAGCTTTGGAGTCAGACTTGTTTAGGTTTTCTAACAGGTTCTTCCACTTTCCAGTTGTTTGATCTTTGGCAAAGCATCTATCTTTCCTGAGTCCCTGTTTCCAATTGTAAATGGCAATTAAAAGATTCATTTCATAATCATGATTTGTACATTAAGTGAGATAGTGTTTAGAAACAACTGTCTGACATATTGTAAATATTAGAATATGACATTCATTTCTGTATTGATATAATTTCTAATTATACCTTGCAGAAAATATCAATTAATTTTATCTTGACATAAAGAGTTTAACATTCAGAAGTATAAACTTAGAGTGAACTTCATAGATTTTTCTGATTTAGTAGCTCTTAAATTTTTCAGGATTATAGATCCTTTTGTATTTTGATATAAGACAGTGGACCATCTTTCTCCCTAGAAGTTATACTTTCAGTTGTTCTATTTCAGGAGATTCTTTCACAATCTGAAGCTCATCATTAGAACCTTTGAATGCAGATTTAAGAGTGTATCACACTTCATATTTAGCTTCCCATTCACAAAACAGTGATGTGATTGTCCTTTAAATACCCAGCTCCCATTATTGAAAGCTCCCCCTTACCTGAATATGGACTTTTTTTTTTTTTTTTTGCTTCTGCCACAGAAGTGCTGAGCACAATAAAGAAGTTAATGAGATTATCAGATGATGATGTGACATTTTATTTCAAAGAAAATCACTGCACTAACTTTCTTTTGAATGCCTCCACCTTCTGAGAGACCCCCATTGCTGTGAGGTTCTTTCTTTTAAGTGACTGCTACATCTAATGTGCCTCTGCTCACAACACTGATGATTTTATACTTGGGCAATAGAATAGAATAGTAGCTGAGGTTTTCAAAAGTAACAGAGCTCTGTGGGCTTTTTAATATGACCTAGTCGTTGTCACATGGATCCCTGTTTTGTTTGTCCTTTTTTGGTTAGTTAATTACATCTATCCTTATTTATTTATTGCTTTCTTTCCTTTTTCTCCTCTCACATTAGGCTTTGGGTCTAGCTTGTGAATCATTTTAAAAAGCAGCTTGAGTGTCTATTTTCCACCTCATTCCCAACATTTGCTTTTGACTGACCAGCATTTATTCCAGATTCTTTCCTCCTTCTTGGCTATTTCCACCTTCTCTTATCACACAACAAACTTTTGACAGCAGCAGATGCACTGATCCTTTCAAAGAGAGTGAAAGTGAAGCAAAAGAGAATAGAAATCAGTGTCCTTTATGTCTCTTAGGCTCATAACCTGGTTTTCATTTTTGTCTGGTTTGGTTTCTTTTTGTCTGGTTTCCATTTGAACCACACAGTTTCCTTCTCATTCCTAAGCACACATTCCAGGGTTTATGTTCATGGCTGTGAGAGGCATGTAGAGAATATGCAAAGAGTAACTTCCAAAGAGTAACCCCAAGGAGGGCTGTCAATTTCTTTTTATGAATATTTTGGCACCAAGTCATATTTCTCCTAGCTCTAGAGCAAGCTGATGTTGAAAGGTAGGAACTCTTGATTGTTTCCACATTTCTTGCAATGATATTGCTAGGCAAAATCCAGGGGGGATTGAAACATCATCTGTCATGTTTAGCCAGGATGAAGTTGTATGACATTTAAAGTGTAGGAGCAGGGAAAGTATCTGTCAGCCTGAAAGTTTTTAATCCCCATTTCTGCACACTTGAAGAGTTGCTGCTCTAATCCCACAGCACTGGTGCCCTGTCTGCTGCTGACGTGCCACATGCTCTTGTTCACATTGGATGTGATCAGATGTGAACCTCAAAGACCTTTTTGAAGCAAAGCCTTTTTTGACTCCTGAATCATTAACTTTCACCCGGAGTCATCACATTTTGCCTTCTGCCCACATTAGTTTTGTTTAATAGGAAAGGAATTGTCATGTGGCAGGTAAGAACACCATACCAACAGGAAAAAACTTAAAGTTAAGTGCATATTTTTGCAGGGTTGTAGAACTTTGACGAGAGTTGCCTGGCTTTTCATTACTCACTCTGTTCATATAATTTATCTATATTTATTTTTAAAAGTTGCCTGTGAGCTTGCTCAAGTTTTTAATTGCTTCTCTTCTTAGTAATAAAAAAGGAGAAATGCTTCTCTCATGAGAGATGTTATCATTGGGAAGAAGCATTAGTGGAAGCCTTGTCAGAGCTGACCTCAAGAGAAAGCAGAATGAGGAGTTCCTATTGTGGCTCAGAAGGTTAAGAACCTGACTGGTATCCATGAGGATGAGAGTTCAATTTCTGGCCTTTCTCAGTGGGTTAAATATCCAAGCTGTGGGTGTAGGTCACAGATGCTGCTCAGATCTGATGTTGCTGTGGCAGTGGCGTGGGCCAGCAGCTGCAGCTCCGATTTGACTCCTAGCCCAGAAACTTCCACATGCCACAGGTGCAGCCATTAAAAAAAGAGAGAGAGAGGAAGCAGAATGGGATCTGATCAATGTTTTAGGAGTTGATGGAGTTGCAAAAAGAAATCATTGTACTAATCTGAGTCCTGATAGTTTGTCCTTTCACTGTTATAGATTTACTCTTTTGTTGTGAAAAATAATTTAGTTTTCAAAAGTGCAGCTAATAAATTGCAAGTTATCTTAGAAAATATTAGGCAATATATGTTAATCCCATAGGTGAAAGCTGATTAGGTATTCAATTCTGTAGGAACAGGGCATGGGATAGGTGTCAGAATGCTGAGAATTGATGGGCAAATTTATTCTGATAGTTGAAGGCACAGAAAGAAAAACCATCTGCTTCTTGATTTGTTAAAAGTATTCTCTACTCTTAACTGAGGTACTTCAGTCAGAGAGGGTGATGAGATGCACAGAACTGACCAAATAGCTGTCTTTGCATTTAAATTACTGATAAATGCTTCAAGAATATCTGACTGGTGCTGGCCAGCGGCTACAGCTCCGATTCGACCCCTCGCCTGGGAACCTCCGTATGCCATGGGTGCAGCCCTAAAAAGCGAAAAACAAATAAAAAAATTAAAAAAATAATATCTGACTGGAGCTGATATTACTAGGTCCTAAATAAGTTAAATAATTAACCAAGTACTCTCAAAATCTCTGCAATGGATGCAGCCCTTTCACAATCACAATTTTATTTAATTTTTTTTTGTCTTTTTTTTTTTTTTTGGCATTTCTTGGGCAGCTCCCACGGCATATGGAGGTTCCCAGAGCTAGGGGGTCGAATTGGAGCTGTAGCCACCAGCCTATGCCAGAGGCACAGCAACGCAGGATCGTCAACCCACTGAGCAAGGGCAGGGATCGAACCCGCAATCTCATGGTTCCTAGTCGGATTCGTTAACCACTGCACCACGACGGGAACTCCTTATTTAATTTTTATTATCAGCCTTATGCATGGATAACACCTATTACTTTTATTATCATCTACACAGAAATCGTTGATATGGCACATGGCAATTGTACATGAGCAGACGGTATTTTATAAACAAGTACTTTGGAAAATAAAACTTGTCCATGTGAAATGTATATTTTTTCTTTATTAGTTTTAATTTGCTTAAAATGTATGAGTCATTTATGGCAACTTTATCACTATGACTATTTGAGCATGCAATTAAAATTTTTCTAATAATATTTAAAGTCATTTTCTGGGATGGCTTTTCTATTAGAAGTCAATAAGGGAGAAGGAAGCATGACAATGTATTGTTGTTCAAAGAGGGAAATAACACATATGTTATTTCTCTATGGCAGAAAGTCCTTCATACTTCCTTTATAATGTTGCTTCCAAGAATATATCCCTGGACAGAAGAATAATTTTAATCTTACTTAAGGTTATACTTAGGAGTTTAGAATACATCTATTTTTCCTAAATTTGTTTTAGTTAGAACACAAGGAAAGATTATATTCATAATTCTAACATTTTTGAATCAAAAATGTCATTATTTGGCTGGCCTGCACAATTTTTTTAATATAATTTTTTTAAAAATGTGAAACTTACTGCACAAGTAGAGAACCTATATCACATTTAGCTAGGTATTAATGATCTCATTTACCTAAAAATTAAAATAAAATCCCATGAAGAAAAGAATATCTAGGACAAGTGACTGCTGTTGATTGAGATAAAGTTTTAAACTTGTGACAGAGTGAAGAAAGTTAATTTAGAAAAAGTAATGAGGACAATCTAATAATACTTTCTTCCATATTGTTTTCTTAGAAAGTCAAAGCATTTTAGAATGTAATCTTATAGAATCTAAACTCCCACCCAAAGCACTCAATGAAATTTAATTATTACTTTCAGGTTTGTATAGTTACATAGTGAGTTTTCCAGTTTCACTGATGTTATTTATCTGATGATGATTAATTAATTAACACCCATTCCTTACAGGATTTTGGCTATTCCAAACCAACAACTCTTCAATGTCCAGAACATAAAATTCTTCTCAGCAGTTTACTTAAAATTCTATATGAGGAGTTCTCACTGTGGTACAGTGGGTTAAGAACCTGGTTGCAGAGACTTGAGTTGCTGAGGAGGTGTGAGTTCAATCCCCAGCCCATCACAGTGGGTGAAAGAATCCAGCATTGCTGCAGCTGCAGCATAGGTTGGAACTAAGCAATCCCTGGCCCCGGAACTTCCACATGTTATGGGTGTGGCCATAAAAAAATTCTATGTGAAAGACTAAATTGTTGTTTGATTGTGGCTTATCAAAGACATTTGAAGGACTCTAATATTTGTGAACAGAGGTAAAATAGGATTTAGACAAGGACAGTAATAATCAATTAGTCAACTTTTCATGAACTGGTGCTAAATAGGTTCAGCTGTTCTTTGGAATAAATTGAGCATTTAGGAGAATGTAAAAGTGAAAATGTTGTCTAAATCACTTATTTTGAATGGTTTCATTGGGAACAGCATCCTCCTGTTTTTCACCAAAAAGCATTCACTTTAGCTCTTAGAAGAGAGTTATAAGAGTAGTGGTGTCAGCCATCTCACTGGGCATTCCACGAAGGGCCATGTCTGGGAAACATCTCAGGTGAAATTCAGTGGCCTAAACATAAGCTGGTAGAGATCATTCATGGCTACTAGATTGTGGTTTTCTGTTGTTTTTAAGGGTAGAGTAATAGAGATAGTATATTGGTATAGGCAAGTCAGTGGGTTTAAGAATCTATGGCACTTAAAATTTAGAAGGCTAAGGTTGAAGTCTAGTCTTTGTATCTCAGAAATATAACATAGAACAGTTTGCTAAATCTCTCTGAACTTCAGTTCATTTTTTCTATAATTTATTCCTGTGCTATTTCAGGAACTCAAGTATGAGATATGCTGGAATCCATGTACCCCAGAAACTGGGAATGTGTTTGAGTTACTTGTTTCTGCATAGCAGATCACCCCAAAACTTATTGTCTAAAACAATACAATTTATTCTTCATGATCTTATAGATTGACTGATGGAGTTTTTTGCTGGTCTGACCTAGCTCATTCACATTGCCTCTTGCTCTGGGATTGACTAGGGGCAAAGTTTAGCTGGGCTGTCAACCAAGGTGACTCAGTTTTTCTCTACAGTGTCTTTTCATGAAGCTACCTTGAGCTTTCTCACTGTCTTCTGGTCTCAAGCAGTAGTACAATAGGGAGGATTTAAAAAATTTGAGAATGGAAGCTCAGAGTTTCTAAAGGGTAAAGTTGGAAGTCCTTCAGAGTCCCTATCATCACATTGTATAGGCAGAGTAAATCACAAGGAGAGAAAAGAGTCAGACCCACCATGGTATAAGAAGAGTGGTAAAGTCTCATTGCATAAGGTATGTGATATGGAAGATATTACGATCATCAATGGAAATAATCTACCAAAGGAGGAGAGTGCTAAATCAGCATAGGATGGTGCTGAGGTACACAGCCTGCTGATAGTAATCTTCCCCGCAGAGAACACCCAGTGATTCAGACTGCAGTCTCCAAAGTCCATGCATAATTTTTTTTCTTTTTATAATGATTTTAATTTTTTTTCCATTATAGCTGGTTTACAGTGTTCTGACCATTTTCTCCTGCACAGCAATGTGACCCAGTCACACGTACATTTATACATTCTTTTTCTCACATTATCATGCTACATCGTAAGTGACTAGATATAGTTCCCAGTGCTATACAGCAGGATTTCATTGCTTATCCATTCCAAAAGCAGTAGTTTTCATCTATTAACCCCAAATTCCCAATCCATCCCCTTCCCTCTCCCTCCCCCTTGGCAACCACATGTCTGTTCGCCATGCATAATTTAAGTACATGGATTCTAGAAGCAAAACAACTGTGGAGTTAAAATCTAGCTCATGATTTCCTGACTCTTTGATGAAGCTCATCTGTGCCTCAATTTCTTTGCATATAAAATGAAGACACTTTTTCTTTCTCATAGAGTTTTTGTTTTGTTTTTTGTTTGTTTGTTTGTTTTTATTTTCCCACTGTACAGCAAGGGGATCAAGTTATCCTTACATGTATACATTACAATTACATTTTTTCCCCCACCCTTTGTTCTGTTGCAACCTGAGTATCTAGACATAGTTCTCAATGCTACTCAGCAGGATCTCCTTGTAAATCTATTCTAAGTTGTGTCTGATAAGCCCAAGCTCCTGATCCCTCCCACTCCCTCCCCCTCCCATCAGGCAGCCACAAGTCTTTTCTCCAAGTTCTCATAGAGTTATTTTGAAGATTGAACAATTATTATATATAAGTAGTCTCATAGAGTTATTTTGAAGATTGAACAATTATTATATATAAATAGTTTAGAGTAGTGCCTGGTGAATAGAAGAACTTCAAGAAGTGATGATGATGATGATGATTACCATTATTATTATTGCAATAGTCTCCGTGTACTTCAGGGTTGGCTGTTGTGAAGTTAGGCAAGGAATTTCAGTCGGAGATATAATTGGGAATTCAGGAGGGATCTGTTAGTTTCAAGAAGCTGATCTGTCCTCTTCAGGGATTTTAGTTGGGGAACACCAAGGGGACACACAGTGTAAAGGAGCTTGCCTCTTAGGAGATCTGACAGAAAGTAGGTGATCTGTCACTGTCTAGAGGAACCCTGATTCTGGGGTCGTAAAGTAGAGAGCCAAGCAAATAGGAAGAAGCAATAGAGGGGAACACATTCATGTGCACATACTTGTGAACAGGGTCAACTCTTGGCTTCGTAGCTTTGTAAGGACAAGGCTTTGTTGGGTTTTTCTTGGATCAAAAATGCCGTCAGTGTACAAATGAGTCTTGTGACATCAGGAAACCCAGATATCTTGGCCGAATCACCAAATCTGAGATACATGACATAATTCTAGCCTCCAGTGAAATATAGTTTTACTCTCACTGTTAACTGGCTCAGGAACTGAATTCAGTCTTGGTCTCTAGGTGGGGACCATGAATGGATTCAGCCCTGGAAGCCAGGAAGAGAGATCATTGCAGAGGCTCTGACACAAGGCTAACACCCTATCTCACTGAATGGTTGTGATTTTCAAATTAAACAGTGTATATCAAAGAATTTTGTAAATTAGTATCATCAAGCATATTTCCTGGAGCAAGTTATTTTTTAAAAAATAAATGTACTTGCCAAATTTTCAAACTAAACATCTGAGGATACAGTCCACAATGTTATGTATGAAGGCTAAGGCCCACATCATGCAGTCTAAGACAGGAGATCTGACGCTGCAACAGTGTGTAAGGCAGAGTTCGGGACCTAAGCAATTACGAAGGAAAAGGTGACAGATGTATTGAGACTAGAAGATCAGAACCTGAATGCGTGGGCGGATCCGTTAATGTGGTGGAATTATGACAGCAAATCCCATGATAAGGTTGATAATCCCTCTACTCCGGTTTTAAGCAGTCTTTCTGATGTGGATGGATGAAGGCTCACAGGTGTGTGCTGAGCTCCAGAATAAATTCTGCAGGTGCTGGTGATTGCAGTAAAGGTCTAAGTCCCTTTAGAGAGTCCTCACCGTCTGAACAAATGAAATGATTTTGAATGCTTCTGCTTGCTACAGGGAAATTTATAAAAAGATGGCATGATTTCATGCTCCTTTGGATAGCTTTTTAAAAGAGACCTGGGCCAAGAAAATTTTTCTCCAAAAGCTTGCTAAATTTTTATAATGGAAGCAAATTTCTTCCTTAATATAAGTAACATTAATTCTATCCTAAATTTAGGACATGAGAGTTCAGGTTTTTAATCACCCTATATATGTTTTAACACTGGAGCTCTTTGTGAAACTAGTATCTGGCACAGATATCACTGCTGTGTTCTTTTAAAATAGGAAGATTTTAGAATTGACATTTTGTCCATCGTATCTGTTGTTTTATATTGTATTGAGAATTAGTCAAGCATATGGTGCCAAATTACTTACTCCATAAGGAAACATGAAGTTCTTTAAGAAAATGATTTTTATGTAAAGGTGAAACTAATACACATTTGAGATTGTATCCAAAACACTAATTTTCCTCCTTATTTGCCAGTCTTTGCTTTTCCTTACCTTAGGTACCAAGAGAATGATTCCTCTAACCTAATCATGCCTAGCTAAACTCAAATAATATTCTAGAAATAAGTTGAGGTGAAAAGTTAATCAGTTACATGATTCTTTTCCCCAAAAGTGTTATCAATTCAGACAAAAATCAGTTCCAATTTTGGAATTCTGCCCTATGTTCAGACTCCTCCTTATAATTGCAGTATTTACAATGAAGTTGCTCCAAAAATACATTCTTTACATAATTTTCCAACTTTATGCAGGGTATCTAGGGGAGTCAGATATTTAACTCCTGAAGGCCCTAGGAGGGAGAAAGGTGAAACGCAAAACCACAGACTGGTGGGTGAGAAGCAGAAGTTAGTTAATGAGGTGGCAAGAGTGAACAGGGTGGGAGTTCAGAGGGAATCTGAAAGGAATCACTGAACTTTAATAAGATGATGAAAAGGCATCTTGACAGAAAAAAAAGTTCATGAACCATTCTTCTGCATTACACAATAGAGTAAGCCATTAAAATATTCATTCTTCTAGAGAAAAACCTGGTACATTTTTACTGAATTAAAAATTATTTTCTTTCTGTCAAAATACTGTTGGTCTAAAACACGTATATTTTCCTATGCTCCATTGTTAGTTTAGACTAAGTTTAAATTATGAAAAATTATTTTTCAGATTTGATGACTTCCCATGAAAAACAGTAAGCTATTTAAATGCTAAATTTCAATCAGAACAGCCTTAATAAGATTTGTCTTTATAACCACAATGCAATCAATAGAAAAACAAATTAATCATTTGCAATACCTTATTTCTTTAGAAATACGTATTTCTAGTGTTTTATTAATTTTTAAGAAAATAGCTTAGAAAAATGAATAAAAAAACCTCTTTCTCCCTTTACAGTATGAAATCAAAATAAAGTGTAGTTGTGGCATATAGAGATATAACATGTCAAATTATCACATAGAAAGGAATGGTTTATTTTAGCTTTATTTATCTTAGCAAGCACATTGTCCTCCCTATGTGCCAGACACTGTTTTTAGTGCAGTGCTAGTATAAGTCTCATAATATCCCCATGAAAACAGTATCATTATTATCTCCATTTTATAGATTAAGAAACAGTATCATTATTATCGCCATTTTATAGATTAAGAAACAGTATCATTATTATCGCCATTTTATAGATTAAGACAGAGAGAGCTTAAGCAATTGCTGGAGTACATGCAGTCCCAAAGTAGAAGATTAAGTATAGGAATCTTGGCAGTTTGGCTTCAGAGTCTATCCTCTTAACCCATGTTATTCTGATGCAGCTGCTCATAAAAATATGCCTTTATACATTATATTCAAGGCAGCGGTTTCTGGGAGCTGCAAGCTGGCTCCTAATTCTAGTTGCAAGATGTCCACCCTCAGCAAACCATACTGTGACATTAAAAAACAAACAAACAAGGGGGGTGTGGGGATGTGCTTGGGTTGTGGGATGGAAATCCTGTGAAATTGGATTGTGATGATCATTATACAACTACAGATGTGATAAATTCATTTGAGTAATAAAATAAAAATTAAAAACAACAACAACAACAACAAAAATATGCCTTTATAGATAATATAACCTGAAAATGTCACTGATTAGGTAGAAGTCCCAAATACTAGAGGGAATTCCAAATATTCTGTGCCTACTTTCATTTCTCCCTGTATTTCCTGTAGTCATTTTAAAGTCAGAATTTACCACCCAATGAACTCATTATCTTTTCACCCAAATGTATTTCTTTTATATACCCGTATTGGATGATGACACGTTATTCAGTACCTTAGGTAAAATCTAGGAGTTATTTCAGAATTCTACCCAAGCTCAATGTCCATATCTAATTAGTCATCAAATCATATTCTTCCTAAATATTCTAAAAACTAGCCTCTCCTCTTTATGCCATTGCCATTTTTATTGTCAGTTTTCAGGATTTTTCATCTTAAAATGAAACATTTGGATTTTGACCTAAATAGTCTTTTTGTTTTTAAACTTATTCCATTGTAGCCATCCTTCACTTTATTCCTAGTGTGATTTTTAAAAAAATGTATATTTGATCATGTTTCTCTTCAGTAAAAGAACTCTCTTATCTCCTTCTTGCCTTCGTATAAAATATAAGGCCCTTTTTGATCTGATACTCTTTCTTTCTTTCATTCATGCTTTCTTTCTCTCTCTGTTTTCCTTCCTTCCTCCCTCTGTCCCTCCCTCCCTCCCACTTGCTTGCTTGCTTTTTTCTCAATGGGCCGCACTTGTGGCATATGGAAGTTCCCAGGCTAGGGGTCAAATCAGAACTACAGCTGCCAGGCTAGGCCACAGCCACAGCAATGCAGAATCCGAATCTGAGCTGCATTTGTGACCTACACCACAGCTCACAGCAATGCTGAGTCCTTAACCCACCGAGTGAGGCAAGGGATGGATACTAGTCATGTTCTTTACTGCTGAGCCACAACGGGAACTTGGATCTGGTCCCTTTCTTATCTCCTGCTCCTTCTTTAATCATACATTAAAGGAGTACATGCTTGATCAAATACCAAGCATCATGTGGTTTTTAGCCTCTTGTCTTTGCACCTGTGATTCGCCTCTGCTTGGGACATACTTCTCACCACTTGTCCTCTTAATATACTCATATAAATACCCAATAAATGTCCACCTGATGTGTTCAGCAAGCCTGCTATGGCCTGGAAGAATTACTTATGCATTGATACTACATCTGTACCTTTTACAGCCTTCAGTTATTGGATTTATACAAGTTACTGTGATTAGTTTTTACATTCTAAGTTACACACTTAGCTTCTTAAAGGGGACAGCAGTTACCAGGAAGTCACTGAGGTGGAGGTGTGGATACTCACTAGATTGTATCCCTATCCCTCCCATAGATAAATCAATGTGTTTTTTATTTATATTTTTATTATATATCTTTGTCAGAGTTGTTCTATATGTAGGCATATTTTTGGAATGTCCATGGAAAGAATTGAGCTCAGGATCTTCCTAGTCCACCATCTTTATTCCATCTTTGGATACATATTTTTTTCATCCATCCACTAGTTGAAGAACACTTGGATATTTCTAGATATTTGTGGAAAAGTTGCTGAAGGAATGTTGATTTAAAAATATCAAAAAATATGGAAGTGGCTTTGGATCTGTGGGATGGGTGGAGACTGGAAGAGTTTTAAGGTGTATTGAAGAAAAAGCCTAGATTTCCTGGAAGGAAATGTTGGTAAAAATATGGATGTTAAAGACAGTTCTGGTGAGAGCTTAGGAAACAGGTGAGCTACGGAGAAAGCCTATATAGTCTTAGAGAGTATCTATATCAAGAACAGAATTTCGTAGAAATATGCATAAAAATATTAAAAGCCATTCCGGAAAGGTCTCAGAGAGAAATAAGAAACATGTTATTGGAAACTGGAGAAAAGGCGGTCTTTGTTATAAAGTGGCAAGGAACTTGGCCGAATTGTGTTCTCATGCTTTTTTTTGAAGGTTGAATTTCATACAGTGAAATTGAATATTTAGCTGAGGAGATTTCTAAGCAAAGTGTTAAAGAAGTGGCTTTCTTTCTCCTTACTTCTTATGGTAAAATATAAGAGGAGAGAGACAAGTTGAAGGAATTGTTAAATAAAAAGAAACCAGAACTTGAAAACTAGGGCTATTAGCCTATTCACATTAGAAAAAGTGAGATAGCATATTCTGAAGAGAAGACTAAGAGTGTAGTTGAACAACCATTTGATATGGAAATCATGAGTATGACTCATGGATTTAATCAGCCGCCTCAACCAAAGCCAGGAATAGTAATGGAGCTATACCAGTTCAGACACTCTCAGTTTGAACTAAAGGGTATAGAGAAAAGTAAATAAAATAAAATATCTCTGTCAGCTGTCAGACTTCTTGGATTCTTCAGGACAGGTCAGTAGATCTACTCAGCTGGAGATAGACTTCATCCTTTAAGAAAAGCAAATAATGACCTCAAAGTTAATTCATGGATCATTAAGGCTGCCACTCTCACCTCAGTTTCAAAAAGCACAGTTGATTCCTCTTTAGTTTCAGAGTGTGGACCCCCCACCTTAGTTTCAGCTGGCCAGGAAACCCTCACAGAGGGGAGCATGGATGCGTCTGCCATAGAGAGCCCTGATGGTGAGAAAAGCCAGGTGAGCCAAAGGAGTGGTAAGGGTGCCACTGCTACCTAAGTGCTCTTGGAGGACAGAGCCTCAGACCAAAGATGTTCATTCTCAAGCCTTGAAAACTAAAGAAATTTGCTTTCCTAGGTTTGAACTTCCTTGGAACCCACCACCCTTTCTTCTGATTTCTTTCTTTTGGAATTTAAATGTCTATCTTATGCTTGTCCTACCATTTTATTTTAGAATTACATAGCTTGTCTGGTTTTACACGTTTACAGCTAGAAAAGTATTTTGACTTGTACCTCTCTTCTCACCCATATCTGATTTAGTTGAGACTATGGACTTTAATCTTTAGAGCTAATGCAGAAATGGGTTAAGACATTAGGGTTGCAACTGAATGAACATGTTTTACATTCAAAAAGTACATTAATTTGGGGAACACCAGGGGTGGAATCTTTTGAACTGAATGTTTGTGTCCTCCTAAAATTTGTATGCTGAGGTCCTAACACTCATGTTAACTGCATACAAATTTTAGGAGCTGGTGATGGAATCTTTAAGCAATGATTAAGGTTAAATGAGGATGGGGATCTGGTCCAATAGAATGAGTGTCCTTATAAAAAAAGACTAGAGAGTACCCTCTCTCCTTCTCTCTCTTTCTCCCCTCACCTGCAGCAATGAATATGTACCGAGGAAAGGCCAAACAAACACATATCAGGAAGGAAGCCATCTGCAAGCCAGGAAGTAGACTCTCGCCAGAAACTCAATTGGCTGAATCTTGATCTTAGATTTCTAGCTTGCATAGACTTAATGGCTTAAACAGCATTTATTTCTCACAGTCATGGAGGCCGAGAAATCCAAGATCAAGGTGTGCTGGCTTATTCAATGTCTGCTGCGAACCTAATGGTTCGCAGATGGCCCTCTTCTCACCGTGCCCTCCCATGGTAGAACAAGTGAGGTTTACCTCCTTCATAAGGGTACTGATCACATTTATGAGGGCCCTGCCTTCATGACCAAACCATCTTCCCAAAGTTCCACTTCCTAATATTTTCACGCTAGTGAAGAAAATTTCAACATATGAATTTTGGGAAGACACAGACATTCAGTCCATAACAGAATTTGTTTTAGTATCATACCTAATCAAATTTTGATTAACCTAAGATCATAAATATTTTCTTCTTTTTATTTGTAGAAATTTGTTCATTTATGGTTTTACATGTATATCAACCATCTATTTCAAGTTAATTTTTGTATCTGTTACAAGATAGGGAACAAAGGTTATTTAGCATACAGATATCCAGTATTTCTAGAATTATTGTGAAAATTACTATCTTCCTCCATCAAATTGTCTTTGCATCTTTGTTGGAAATCAGTTGTTTTCATACATATGCCTCTATTTTTAGACCCTTTATTCTGTTTCATTGACCTGGAAAGTTCTGCCCATTTGTTACACTGCACTTAATTACTTTAGCTTTATAGTATGTTTTAAATTAGGAGATGTGAACCCTTCATGTTCTATTTTTCCAAAGTGTTTTTCCATGTTGGTCATTTATTTTTTGAAGTACATTTTTGAATCATCTCATTTATTAAACAAAACAAAACAGAACAAAAATGAAGCAAGTCTGGAGTTCCTATTGTGACTTAGCAGTTTAAGGACCTGATATTGTACCTGTGAGAATGCAGGTTAGATCTCTAGCCTCACTCAGTAGGTTAAGGCTCTGGAGTTGCTGCAAGCTGTGGCATAGGTTGCAGATGAAGCCCAGATCCAGTGTTGCCATGGCTGTGGCTGTGGCCTCAGCTGTAGCTCCAATTTGACCACTAGCCTGGGAACTTTCATATGCCATGGCTATAAAAACAAATAAAACAAAACAAGACTTCTGAAATTTCTGTTGGGATTATATTAACTCTAGGTCCATTTGGGAATAAGAAACTTGTTAACAATATTGACTTTTCATACCCATGCACATGGTGTATCTCTTCATTTTTTTAGGCTCTTTAATTTCTCTTATCAGTGTTTCTCAGCATATAAATATTTTAAATAACTTGATAGATTTATTTCTAAACATTTATTATTTTAGTATCATTTCAAGTGATACTAAATGATTTTATTTTCAATTTTTTCATTGCTAGTTTAAAGATACAATTGATTTTTGTCAAAAGATATTCTGTCCTATAACCTGGCTAAACTCATTTATTGGTTCTATTGGTTCTAGTAACTTACTATTTTTTTTTTTTCTCTAGAGACTTTGGAATATCCTACATAGACAAACGTGCATCTTTAATTAAAAGTTTTTTTTTCTTCCTTTTCAATCTGGGTGCTATTTATTTCCTTTACTTGTTTAGTTTTACTGATTAGGATTTCCGGTACAGTGATGAATAGAAGTGATAGCAATGAATAGCTTTGCTTTGTTCCAAGTAAACAAAAGGAAAAACATTTAGTCTTCTCTTCTATTCCCACTTTGGTCCATTTTAATCATGAATGGATGTTAAATTTTGCCAAATGCTTTTTTTCTATATTTTTAAGAGCATCTTATAAATTTTTCTCTCTAGTCTATTGATATGGTGAATAGTTAGTTTAATATTGTAGTGGTGATTCAAACTTACATTTCTGTGATAAATCCAACTCGATCTTGATATATTATACTTTATATCTATTACTGGATTTAATTTGCTAATATTTTTCTAAGGAGATTTTATCTATGTTTATTCAGGATATTGGTCTGTAGTTTTCTTTCTTTATAAAATCTTTGGTTTCAATATCACAGTATAATCTAATGTGATAAACTGTGTCCTTTATTTTGAGCATATTGACCAATTAATTAGGTTAATGATATAATTATATTTAAATATACTATTTATTCATTCTCCATTTATCCTATCTGTTCTTTGTTATTTCTTCTCCATTCTTTTTAGTGAATGTTTTTAGCCATATGTTTTTATCCCCAGCTAATTTATTTATCATAGCTCTTTTGTAAATTTTCTGGTGAATTTGTTATCCTGTTGTTTAGGTCTTCTAGGTTCTACTGATTTTCATTTTATTTGTTTTGTCAATGAATGGATGAGAGCTTTTGCTGTCTCTAACTTTAATTGTTGATTCTTCTTTTTCTTATTTCAGTTCTGTTTTACTTTATGCAATTTGGTGTTTTTTTTTTTTTTTTCTTTTGGGGGCTATACCTGCAGCATGCAGCATATGGGGGTCCCCAGGCTAGGGGTTGAATCAGATCTGCAGCCTCTGGCCTACACCACAACCACAGCAATGCTAGATACCTACACCACAGCTCATGGCAATGCCAGATCCTTAATCCACTGAGGTGGGCCAGGGATCAAACTTGCATCCTCCGGATACTAGTCAAGTTTGTTATTCCTGATATTTTATGCATTTTGAATTTATCTTATTTGATTGATTCATTTGCTTATATAGGACTGTTATGTCTTCTTAGTGAATTACCTTTAAGAAATATTCTTCTCTATCCTTGTTCTAAGTCATTTTTTTGCCGTTAATATAGCATTCCCCTTTTTTAATTGATTGCATGTTATATTTTCAAATATTTTCTTTTTTATCACTTTATTTTTCATCTCTTTATATTTTCATATTTAAAGTGAATTTTTGGTAGGTAGAACCTTGGAGATGTCACACAATTGTCTTGCATGATTCCTGGCAGGAAGTTCACTGTTTTACAAGTCTTTGGTCCTCTGTATGTAATGTGTATTCCCCCCCTTATCTATTTGCCTTTGAGATTTTTGCATGCTGTGTGTGTGTGTGTGTGAGAGAGAGAGAGAGAGAGAGACAAAGAGAGAGAGAGAGAGAGAATTTATCCTGTATGGGATTCTCTAATATGTTATTTATGTCTTTCATTATTTTGGAAAATTCCCTACCATTATCACTTCAAATATTTCCTCTACTCCTTTATTTTCTTACTCCTGGAACTCAAATTACACACATGTTAGACCAGAGAAAAATTTCCACAATTTCTTGATAATCTGTTTTCATTCCCCCTTATTTTCCTCTTTGTGTGTCAACTGGGATAATTTCTGTTGACCTAGCTTTCATTTCACTATTTCTTTCACTGACTGTTTTGAATCTACTTATGAACCTGCTAAATGAGTTATTTTATCTTTTAAAAAAATTCTTAGCATTTTCACTTTATTCTTTTATGTAGTTTCCATACTCTGTTGAAATTCTCCATCTATGAATACATATTATCTCTTGTTTATCCTACTAGATTAAAAAATATAGTCATAATTATGTTAGAATCCTTGTCAGGGAGTTACAACATACAATCATTACTTACTCTGGTTCAGTATATTATGTTTTATATATATATATAATTAATTTTTTTCTTTCATTTTTTGGCTTGTCCTTTAATGTTTTGTAATCTTTGATTAACTGCCAGACATCATGATAGAAATATAAATGTTGAGGTCAATATATTTTATCCCTGGAAAAGTCATGCCTCCTATTCTGTCAAGTTGTTAGTGAGATATGACGTTGAGTGAATCTAGTCAGAAGTTGAGCTGGATGTGGACATTATTATTATTATCTTTAGCTTACTACTTGTTTCAATTCTTTAGTTTGGGCTTATCATGCCTTGTTTTTAAGGTTTGAATTGTTTTGTTGGATGAGTTTTCTCAGTATAAGTATTCCATCTTTAGCTTTCAGCTCTTCCTGCATATAGAACTTACTGTACCACGGCTGGGGGTGTCTCTTCAGGCTCTTGTCCCATACCCCAGAGTAAGTTACTGTTGCTTGTTGCTATGTACTATGATTATGTAAGGGTCAGGGTTTTTCTTTCTTTTTTCATAACCCAGCCTCCTGTGTTGACTTTGGGAACATGGTTTCTCAGTGTTCCAGGCCCTTATTTCCATGACAATCAAACACTGTCTTATATTTGTGGTTCATTTAGATGAAAGTTTCCTTACCCTAGCTAGCAGTAAGAGATCACTGTTGGATATCAATATAGGACACTGGGCCTAAGGCAGTTTCCTGACATCTTTCTTTCATGCTCTTTTCTACAGTAAAGTGTTTATTTTCCTATTCTTTCCCCAGTTACACAGTCTTTGCCTATGCTCTGGGTATGACAGACTTTACTGCCCTTCAATCAGCAGACTAAAAGCTTCTGCTTTATAGGAGAGAAAGGTCTAGGGAAATATGTTTTGTATTTTTTTTTTTTTTTGGTTGAATTTTTTTATTAAAGTACAGTTGATTTTAAATGTGCCAATTTCTGAAGGTACTGTTTGATTACAGTACCATCTTAGATTTGCTTCCAATTTGCTCCTAGCCCCAATTACCTCTTCATATCTGCATTATTCATTCTCAGCTCATGTCTTGCCACAAATATTTCTTGGCTTATTTGGTAGAGACCTATGAGAATTTTACACATGTGTGGAGACTTCCCTTTTGTCCAGGATTCAGGTATTTCACACTGATAAACTTGTATACACTTGGACTTTGGCAGTTGAATAAAATTTTGGTTATTTTTTCTGAACTGTTTCAATAGTTGACAGTTTATCTTTATTCTATACTCTACTACCAACATGATAGTTTTTGTACCTTGTCTCTATTTGGACTTTACCTGGTTAACAGGTGCCTAATGACTTTTGCTCTCTGATTCGTTCAAGAAATTATGATTTTGTGTTTTGTCAGCTTTTATTCATTGTGGAGGTGGAAGCAATATTCTTTGCAGCTTTTTATATCTAAGCAGGTGAGGTAATTTTTTGGCTCTTATTTCTTGGCCAGATTCATTGTCCAGAAGCTAAATCACAAAATAAAATTATGGAAATATTAAAAGTAAAGAATTCATTTATTCAACTGTTTTCTAACATGATATAATAAATTTTTTTATTGAGGAGTATCCTATATACAGATATAAAATAATATTGATAATTGTATACATGTACAAAGTAAGCTCTGTATCCAAGAGAAAGTGGAAATTTCAGTGTGGCAGGATGCAGTGTTTATAATATAATTTGGTGGGCAAAAGACTGGAGATGAAGAATGGGACCAGCTTGTGAAGAGCTTTGATGCCAAACTAAGTTATAACAGGAAAACACTGGAATGTTTCAAGCCAAAGGGCGATAAAATCAATTTCATGTTGAGCATATGTTGATGGGATTAGTAGAAATGATGAATAGTCATGTTAATTATCAGGAGGTAAGGGGAATTACTAGCACTCCTTAGAATATTACAGGTGAGTCTTAAGTTCCTGAGGGAAATACAGAGGAATTTAAGAGAGGTAAATTTACACAGGAATTTCTCAGGTAAAATTTTAGGCAAATTGTTGGATAATTTGCTGACACAATAAGAAAGAGGGAGTTATTAAAACTTGGGGTCATTTACAACTTGGGAGGTAGGATAACAACATTAACTGAGATAGCATATTTAATATTCACTTGTACCAAAATGAGGATAACTTGTAGATAGCTTATAGGGTTAATAAAAGATAGTAGAGATTGTATTATTCTGAATATATTCAGGAATAGGATCAACGTATGTTTATTGGTTACCTATTGAGAGCAGAGAAATAATTCAAGGTAGTTTGAAAGACACAAATCTGTTCCCCCTCCACAATTGTACCCTCCAAGTATACAACTGAGTTGGGGAGTTGACAGTAAAATGTGATTAAAAGCAGTACTGGGAAACAATAGAGATGATTTTCCAAGGCAGTGAATGATTAATTGCTTAATGATTTACAAGATTTAAAAGGAGAGAGGTTAATTAGCAGTGACCAGGGAGAAAAGTAATAGGAGTTAGTGGAAGTATATGGTATGCTGTCTTTCTTCTGCAGGGAAAAACAAATAGAGCCACTGACTGGTGGGTTTTTTGGAATTTTTTTGGTGTGTTACTATATAATGAAGATTGAATTTTAAAATGCTGAAAGATTAAAACTGCCTCTTTTGGATTTGTTGAAAGTTCTAGTGACTGGGGATAGAAATTGGACTTTGTATTTCTTTATATTGACTAGGGAACTTGCTACTCTGGTTTGCTCTTTTACTCATGCATATATACAGCAAATAGCTCTCCTTTTCTGATAGTGTAACCTTGAGGAAGAGAAGTAATCAAAATGCAGCTGCTTCCGACCAAATGTGTTCTGTTTAATGATAGAAGTTAGGTTTATCTTATGTAAAACTGTATCCCCGCTGAGACAGAGAAATGAATTTTTTTTCTTGAATCTGGATATATGCTGTTCCATGACAGAAAACTATTATTTGTCCTTGGGAGATAGTGTTCTTTTACATCCAAACATTTACTTGCATTTATTGGAAGAGCAGATCACTCCATGAAGGATGTGTAAATCTGATAGCATCTTCATGCCGTAATAGAAGAAAGGCTGTTAGCTGGACTGAGGCTGTTGCAGTCCAACTTATGCTGTGCTACCTGTTTCGCATGTGCAATGCTATTTAATATTTTTAAAGCCAGCTACATGTAATTGCCTTGCTTCCCAGAACCCATTTTTTTAGGTGAAAATGGAAATTTCCTTATAAAAGAATTAAAAACTCTCTCTTGAGAAGGGTTGAATTCTGGGGTAAGAAAGGTTGAAGTTGGATTGAGGCAGAATTTCTTTTTGCTCTAGGATAGATGTCAAGTTGTACTTGACACTAAACTTTGGAGAAATCTGAGGTGGCTTTCCCTGGGTCAGTTTGCTGAGAGCTAGGTCAGGGTATAAACTATTCTCCCATCTTAATTTTTCTTATTCCTTTAGTGAAAAGATTTTTAGAATATTATGGCTTGATCCGGGGCATGCTTTGAAGAATGAAAGAAAGCAGCTCATTAACAATGCCTGCATGATGTGGCTGACAGGTGCTTCAGGATGCCACTTACTAGTAGCAGGGTTGGGAAGCATCCGTGGTCCAAAATGAAAGTGAAGAAAGAAAGGAATTTGAGGAACATGTTTTCTTGACCTCATAAGTTTAAATGTTCTCAGAAATGAAGTGGAGAACTTAGTAGAAGAAAGAACTTCTTGAAGACTCTGATGTGGCATCTATGATTGAGCATTGAAGGAAAATTGAAAGTCAACAACATCCAGGATATGGTTACAGAAAAATTATAATAAAGCTTTATTATAATTGACTAAGAGTCCAGGAAACTCTTTTCCACTAAAGGGGGATTTCATTTTTCTTATTAACAGGCATCTCTTAAAATGGAGTGTGCTCAATAAAGCATAAGAGATTTTTTTAATTATTAAGGTTCATGCAACTGAGCAATTAATTTAAACTCATTCCCATTTAAAAAAATGAAAAAGCAGTGCATAAAACAGGTTATGGAAATGAAACAAAGTACTTGAATAAATTGAAATGTTGGAACCTAGTATTTTTCAAAACCTAAAGTATGTATTCTTCAGATATTCAGGGGATTTTGTCCATGAACTTCATGTTAATATCAGTCTCAATGGGACTACTTCACATGTTTGCTTTAGCATTTCAAGAGGAAATATCTGTAAAGAAATGATTTAATTAATAATCTACATCAGAGTAAAAAGTGTTGGAAATGAAGGATTAGTGGTAGGTGTGGTGCATCACTGAATTGCTCAAGCCCTCTAAATGGCACAATATATGATAAGGATTAGTTATGGTGCTTGAAAAATGTTCATCTCAGCCTTCCTTGTTTAGTGATACTTGAGGCTACAGTGTTTTGAAATGTATTATTCAAAACCCTTTTGTATTCATCCTAACTTATAGCCTAATATCTGCCAATGTCAAACCTAGAAATCTTATTGGTTAAGCAACCTCTTAGTAACTCAGTTTTCTTTGACTCAAAATGGACTAAATACTACTTTACCATGGTATTAAGAAAAAATGACATAGGGTGTTTTTTCTATGCCATGGATTTACTTAAACAGCAGGGAAATTCTTGAGAATAAAGTTATCCATAGTTTATTTCTCTTATGTCAATTAATCAAAATATATGAAAACAAAAAATCAAAAAATGATATTAACCTAATATTTTTATTATTCATTTACATTAGCAGATGTGTAGAAATGTGTTATATCTAAATTAAATGAATGTTTAGAAACCAAACACAGTAGTAATTAATTAATTAACTCATCAGTAAGTAACTAAGTAATACTGAGTCTACTATTCTCCAAGTGCTGGGATGAGCCTTTAGGATATAAAAGTGAACAAGTGGTGATTGATCCTACTGTTTAATGGAAAAGTCAAACATTGAATTAGAAATTGGAAGTATAATGTGCTTAAAAAGTTGAAATAAAGGATAAAAATGGAAACTTAAAACAATAGAGTGAACGTAATATGAGGACTCATTTAAGGATCCTCTGTCAAAAATGTAGATTATTTGCAGGCAGAGAAGAAACATCATGGATAAAAGCCCTAAGATGAGAGGAGTGGGAAGAGGAGTAATTTGTGTTACTATAAACATAACATATGTTTTGCATTTTAAAAATATGGATTTATATATAATGTAGAAAGAGAGAACAAAGATGTTGGTGAAAGACAGGATTTATTAATACAGAATTTTGTATATGAGAATAGGATGGTTTTGATCTTTATCCTATTTATTCATAGGAAGACATTTAAAGACTTTAATTTAAAAAAATTTTTAATGGCTATACACTCAGTGTAAGGAAGTTCCTGGGCCAGGGATTGAATCCAAGCTATAGCTGTGAACTATGGTACAGTTGCAGCAATGCCACATCCTGGGCCAGGGAACCCACCTCTTTGCAAAGATCTGAGCCACTGCAGTTGGATTCTCAACCTGCTATACCACAGTGGGAACTCCGAAAGATTTTTTAAAAGGTGAGTGACATGATCCAATTTATTTTTTTGTGTGGTTTTTTTTTTTTTTTTTTTTTTTTTTGCTTTTTAGGGGCACACCCATGGCATATGGAGGTTCCTAGGCTAGGGCTCAAATCAGAGCTGTAGCTGCTGCTTATGTTAGAGCCACAGCAACGTGAGATCCAAGCTGTGTCTACGACCTACACTGCAGCTCACAGCAAAGCCGATCCTTAATCCACTGAGCGAGGCCAGGGATCACACCTGCATCCTCATGGATGCTGGTCAGATTTGTTAATCATTGAGCCATGATGAGAACTCCACTTTTTGTCTTTTTAGAATGCACCCACAGCATATGGAGGTTGGCAGGCTAGGGGTCAAATCAGAGCTTCAGCCACTGGCCTTCACCACAGAAACAGCAACACCAGATCTGGGCTGTGTCTGCAACCTACATCACAGTTCACAGCAACACCAGATCCTTTACCCACTGAGTGAGGCTAGGGATCGAACCTGTGTCTTCATGGATACTAGTCAGATTTGTTTCTGCTGAGCCATGATGGGAACTCCATGATCCAATTTATTTATCAAAATATCTTTCTGGATACAATATAAAAAGACAGTTGGAAGGAGTAAGAGAAATGACTCATTAAGAGAGATGATGGTAACGCAGACTAACATGGGGGAATGGGAAAGGAGAGAAGTGGAACATTTTGAGAAATAATTAGCAGGAGGAAATGAAAGGGCCTGGTGATTGATTAGATGGCAGGTGTGAGAAAAAAGGAGCTTCCATGATTACTCCTAGATTTGTTGTCTGTATAATTTGGCAAATCGTGGTATTAATTACTAATACAGAAAACACTGACATGGCATCTGATTTTGTAGTTGTGGGATATCTAGGAGTGAATCTACTGTACGCTAAAATTTGGGTTATCTGGGAAAGAAAATCTAGCACTGGAGACTGGGAAAAAGGAGCTTGGAAGAATACCAGAAGAATATCTCTAATGAGGGAAGAAAACATTTTGAGAAGGTCAAGTAGTCGGTGTTGTAGAATACTGACAAAATAATGCCATGCATAAATAAACTAGTAAAACCACACTAGTTAGGACTAATTATTGGATGCCAAGCCTAAATGAATAGCTAATGACTACTTCCTTTCATGTTTATCCACATTTTTAACATCTCTATTTTGGAAGCCTTTGACCCCAAGCATTCAATCAATTGCAATGTCTACTTCCCCAACGTCTGCTGCATTTCTTTTCTCGCAGTTACTTCACCATCTTCACACTAATCCAGTACTTCAGTTTGATTTTCTAAGAACTTCTCATCTAGTTCATTTATGTCTCCTCACCTCCTGCTTTAATGCATTCTGTGTACTAAAGATTTGGTTTTTCTAATTTATCATTCTAATTTTACTGCTATCCTTCCCATAAATCTTCAATGGCTCATTTTCTGCTCAATTTATGATAAATTTCTATGAGACAGGAGAATGAGGATATATAATATATTATAAAGTTCTAATCCCTCTCTTCTACCACACTCTAAGGAAAGTGAGTTTTGCTTACTGGATGTCAAACAGAGGCTGTTTTTTTCTTCAGTTTATGTAGCGATGGTTATAAGTAATAAAAAATACAAAGAAGCAAGAAATGCTAATTCCTATATATGTGCATTGAATAAGAAAAGTCAGGATAAAGATCTGATATACATGTTAGCTTTTGAGAGAATAATCTGGGGAATTGAAATAATAGAGATACTTCAGGGATCCTGTAGTGTAGGCATAAGTGGAGAATGAGACAATGAAAGAGAAGCTGAGGGAAAATAATATTAGGAAGTTTCCAATTAGATCCACTTTGATGTTCTTCAAATGAATTTAGTAAATATTTGAATTAATTTTTTAAATTATTGAACTGTGAATATGCTTATCTATAAGTATGGCCAATACTCTATATTCTAATTTAATTGCCACCTTTTTCTCAGAAACCATAAATTGCACCCAACTGGGAATTTATGCTCACCTGATATGTCCAATGTTTTCTCATACCCATAATATTTGGTTTTGGTTTTCATCTCTGGAACATCCTATCCCAACAATTCTGTAGAATTACTACTATACTTTCAATGATAATATACTTTCAATGATACTATACTTTCAAAATGACATTGAATCCATGTAAAATTTAGCTACACAATTGAGTCTTACCTCCATTTTTAGAGATAGCTCATGGAACTTGAATTTTATTTTTCTTGTGGACTTGACCTCACTCTGAATTATGTTATAGACATTTGTGATTGTATTTAGTGTTAATCCTCCCTAACACATTACAAATATCAAGAAAAGAGATCATTTCTTAGTCTCATTTATATCCTTCTGTCCTATTTAGTACAATGGCCTAAAAATTAATTGTTGTAAACAAATCAAAATATACTGTTATAAGCAAACAGTTTAAAAATATACTGTTATAAGCTGTCATAAGCACTTTAATTCATAAAATATATCAGCATTTATTAAAAGTTTACTAGTGATATATTTCCTTTAGTAGTATTTTATAGGATTTCTTCTTTAACAGATGAAATAAACTTGACTATGTAGAAATTATAAATGCTCAAACAGAAGTATATTGCATATTTTAAAGTTTATATCTATGTCCATATTCTGATAGAATACACAAGATCTCTGAATCAAAGAACAGATAGTTTACTACCTAAAGCTTAAATAATAGAGTTGCATCTTATATTGGTTTCCTGAGTCTTATTTCCCTAGGATGACATGGCAAAATCCAGATGAACTTTGTGGGTGGTGGGGTTTAGGAGAGGGACCCCACAGCAAGGACTCAGTCCTTGTCTAGGACAGCTGCCCTACACCCAGCCTAGACAGAATGAGGGATGTTGATTCTTAAATGTGTCTAGATTGTCTCTGGGGAAGGGAAGGGAAAGTCTGTAGTCTGGAATTTAATCAAACGACTCTGGGGAGATACATCTCTAAATCTCTCTAGAGCAATTTGCTAATTCTACCTTTCAAGTCCAGTTTGAATTTAATCACCCTTTGATGTATGCCTTTTTCTCACAAAACCTGGACCATATAGAAATAGGAAAATATTCTTGGAAACTTATCCCACAGCATATATTTAACTGCGTAAGAACCTCACAACTAAAAAAAATAGATGATGTTTTCAAAGTTTGTTTGCTAAGATGTTTTAAAACATAATATCTAATATAGTTTGCTCTTCAGTTGTATTAGTTTGAAGAGAGGTCAAGTTGTTCGTACACTAAGATTAAAAAGAATAATCTACATATATGTATACTTATGTAAAACTCAGTCATTAAGTCTTAGTATTTTGTCTTACTCACTGCAAAATATTTTATAATCAATAAATAATGTTTAACATCCCAAACCTATTCCCTTCTTTCATTGCCAATATCTATGTTAATTGCAGTATATTGAATTGTTTTCTATTTAACAATTAAGTTCACAAATGTAAACAACATAGAATATTGTTTTTTCATATTCAAAAAATTTGTGTAAATAGAACAATTCTCCATGTGATTTTTCTTTTTCTTTTTCTTTTGTCTTTTTGCCATTTCTTCGACTGCTCCCTTGGCATATGGAGGTTCCCAGGCTAGGGGTCGAATCAGAGCTTCAGCCACTGGCCTACGCCAGAGCTACAGCAACGTGGGATCTGAGCCACGTCTGCGACCTACACCACAGCTCATGGCAATGCCGGATCTTTAACCCACTGAGCAAGGCCAAGGATTGAACCCTCATGGTTCCTAGTCAGATTCGTTAACCACTGAGCCACAATGGTAACTCCTCCCTGTGATTTTTCAACTTTTAAAATTTTTGTTAGTGCGATTTAACCATAGTGATACCTTTATGCATTTTATTCAGTTTAACTGCTCTGAAAGGTTTTATTGTTAGAATACTGCATTAAAAAAATGCATTCTTCAGAGTTCCCATCGTGGTGCAGTGGTTAACGAACCCGACTAAGAACCATGAGGTTGAGGGTTCGGTCCCTGCCCTTGCTCAGTGGGTTAACAATGCGACGTTGCCGTGAGCTGTGGTGTAGGTTGCAGACGCGGCTCGGATCCTGCGTTGCTGTGGCTCTGGCGTAGGCCGGTGGCTATGGCTCCGATTGGACCCCTAGCCTGGGAACCTCCATATGCCGCGGGAGCGGCCCAAAGAAATAGCAAAAAAGACAAAAAAAAAAAAAATGCATTCTTCTCTTAAAGGATAATTATTAGTGTTTCTAACTTTCACCATTATAAACAATGAACACTCTTTATACATACCCTTGGGCCTATCTGTGAAATATATCTTAGGGTATGTTACTAGAAAGGGGCTATATGGATATTAGTTAACACAGTTGTTCAGCTTTGTTAGAAATAGAGCTAATTGTTCCTCTAAAGTGGTTGTTTGTATCAATGTACATGCCGATCAGCACTGAATGAGAATTGCTATTCAATATTTTCACCAAGTCTTAGAATCATTAGATTCTTTAGAGAGGTACCAAAGAATAAGAGAAAAGATGCATCTTGAAGCTAAACTACACTGGTTGCAATTCCAGCTCAGCTGCTTTAGTTTCTGACCATGGCCTCAAACTTAACTTCTCCGTACATCAGTTTCCTCATCTTCAAAATGAGGATGATAATGACACCTTTTTTAAAAAAATTAATAATTTCTGTTACTTTTGAAAGCAAAAAGACAAACATCACACTGGAGGAAATATCTGCTATACATATATAACGAACAAAGTATTAGACTCTATAATTAATAAAGAGGAGTTCCCATCATGGCTCAGTGGTTAACAAATCTGACTAGGAACCATGAGGTTGCAGGTTTGATCCCTGGCCTCACTCAGTGGGTTAAGGATCTGGTGTTGCCATGAGCTGTGGCGTAGGTCATAGACACAGCTTGGATCTGGCATTGCTGTGGCTCTGGCATAGGCCAGTGACTACAGCTCTGATTAGACCCCTAGCCTGGGAACCTCTGCATGCCAAGGGTGCAGCCCTAGAAAATACAGAAAGACAAAAAAAATAAAAAAATAAAAATATATAATTACTAAAGAATTCCTATAAATCATTAAAAAATAGTTGAAGCAACCAAATAGATAAAATGGGTTAAACATATGGATAAAATTTTCACAGAACAGAAAATATGAAAAGTTAAATATATTACATAATTTTTAGAAATGCAATTTAAATGACAAAACATGTCACTTTTGTCCAATACTATCAACTGTTGGTAAGGTTGCAAAACAGGCAAAACTCATAACACACTGTCACTGGAAATTTAAAGTGATATCTGCACTTTTAAAAATTACAGCTTTTTAGTTAAATACTTTATTAGATGAAGAAGTTATTTTTAATTACTAAATTTGATTTTTTTCTTTTAATAATTTTTATTTTTTCCATTAAAGCATGAATTAATGTTGAACTTTATCAAATGCTTTTTATCAATCATCTAATTAGATGGTAATAACACCTTTCTCAAATAATTGTTGTGAGGATTGAAAGAGTTAATAAAAAATTGAGTACTTTATATAATTTCTGATGTAGAAAATATAATTTAAATAGTTAAAACCAATTTATTTTATGGAACATGATGTTCTATTATCTCATTTTGGTATGTTTAAATTTGCAGTTCCACAAATACTGTCGAGATTGACTAGATTTTTCTCTTCTTTGATATGTAGGTTAACATCTTTTCTCTTTTTAAAATTATGTTTTTAGTCTTTCATATTATTGGCATTTAAAAGTGCTTTTTGCTTCTTATACTGTGGTGTGTAGAGGTTTTGTAAATATAATGTTCCAAACTAAATTATTCTTTTAATTTTTATCATTTTATTGATTTGCAAGAATTTTCATTTTAATGGAGACCACCTAATCAGTATATTCTTTATTGGTTCTTATCTTAGCTTTCTGTTTCAAAGAAATGCTTCTCTAATTTTGAGTTTAGAACACAGTTTCCCATAAAGTCTTCCAAAAACTTAGTTTTTTTTTTTTTTTTTTTGGCTTTTGGCTTTTGGCTTTTGGCTGTTCAATTCAATTGAACTTTACTTTGGGGTATAATGCGAAAAGAATACAATTTTATTTTTTTCCACATGGATAACCAAACATTCTGATACTCTTTATTATATAGGTCCACCTTTTCCACTGATCTGTAATGCCTTCTCCAGCATATATAAAAAGTCAATATCTGAGTAGGCTTGTTTCCGGATTCTGTGTCTTTGTTCTGTATTCTCTTGCATTGATATATTTGCCCATCATTAATCTTAAATCCTTGTTTTATTATACAACCTGATTAAAAAAAAGTCTTGACTATTTGGCACACAAATATTACACACATATATAAAAAAAATTGAGACTTTTATTGGAATTTGAATGTATGGAAAAATCGATGGTAAAATAATGAGTTATAATATTGAGATTTTCCATCTATGAACATGATATACTCAATTTACTCCAGTATTTTAAATATCATTCAATATATTTAATTATTTTCTTCACAAAGTTCTTATATTTCTGCTGCCTTTCATCTTACATAATTTGTTTTCTCTTTTTCTTTTCTTTTTGTCTTTGTTGATAAGATTTTCTTTCCTATTCCATTTTTTAAATGATAGTACTTGTTCAGTAGAATGCTATTTTTAGAGTTAATCTTATATTTAGCAGTACTGTTGACTTCTGTTAGAAAATTTGAAGTTTGGTTTTTCTATGTAGATGACTGTGCAAATTATAGCAGGTTTGTGTGTTTCTTGTCAAAGATCATACCATTGATTATTTTTTCTTATTTTGCTGGTTTTCCTAATACTTTCAGTTTCATTTACATTTTCATGATGGGCATTCTTGACCAATTTATGAATTTAAGTTAATAGAAAGTTTTGAGCATTAACTACTGAGCCTGAGGCTATTTTCTGTACTTGGCAACATTAGGAATCACATATAGAGAATTCTTGTCTTTGGAAAGTTTATTTTCTAGTAAGAAAGACAGATAGCAAATAATAACCTTAACAAATTACATTATGTGGTATTCTAGGAGATGACATAAATTTTTAAAAAGACAGCTATAATACATAAGAGAAAAAGTAGGAGTGGGTGTTGGGAGCAAGCTGCAGTATAAATAAAGTGGTAAGGCCTCATTAAGAATTTGAGATTTGAGCAAATACTTGAAGCAAATGAGATAGCTAACTCAAGGAGGAGTCAGAAGAAGCATATTTAAGGAAGCACTTGAGCATTTGGGCTGACATGAGAAATGCAGTATAATTTCAGGCTTTAAAGGTATAGAATAGGGTAGATAATGAGGACATTACAGGCCATTGTAAGAATTTCATTCTCTAAGTAAGAATGAAAACCATTGGAAAAAAGTGTAGTAAGAAATAAGATGATTTGCCACAGGCTTTCAAAGAATCATTATTGCTGTTGTGTTGAGATAAGAGTATGAAGGCAGAAGCAGTTAGGAAGCTACTGAGTAACCTGACAGTGATTTGTACTATTGGTAGCAGTGAATATGGTTGGACATAGTCAAATTCTAGATGTATTTTGAAGGCATGGTAAACAGAATGTGCTGATGGATTTTTTTATGTTATGTCAGAGAAGAATGAACTAAAGTTTTCTTCTCTATTTTTATTTTGCACAAGTAACTGAAAAGTTGGAATTGACATCAATTATAATGGTTAAGGTTGCAATAAATCATAGTTGGGGAGATTATGAGTTCAATTTTTGATCTTCTTTGAAGTCTTTTAAACTTTTAAGAGGAGATGTCTAGTAGTCAAATAGACTTTGGAATTAGAATTGGGAATGAAACCTGGATAAGATATATAAAGCACAGAGTTTTCGGCATAGAGATGGTATTTAAAGACAGACTAGATGAAATTACAAAAGGAGTCATCATGATAGGAAAAAAGGACCTAGAAGTAAGCCCTGCATCACTGCATTAAGTAATGTGGGAGACAAAGAAGAACCTAAAAAGGATAAAGAAGTAACCAGAGAAGTAAGAAGGGAAAAACAAAAATGTTGGAATCCTGGAAGCCAAGGGGGACAAAAATGTACCAAGGATAAAGAAACATCAGCTGTATGAAATGTTGCAGGTTGGTCAGATAAGATTGGGACTGAGAAGACTTTAGGATGTAGCCATGAGGAAGTCCTTAGTGAATTTAATGCAGTTTCATTGGGTCAATTGAAATGAAAAAGTGCTTGAAGTGAGATTAAAAATAACAGTAAGAAATGAATTGCAGACATTAACATGGTAATGCTTTCAAAAATTTTGCTGCAAAGGGAGCAAGCAATTGGAGAGGAGCTAGCAGGGATGATGAGGTCAACATGTTTAGGAATAATCCAGCAGAAAGCACAAACTTGATATGAAGGGAGTGGAACAATGCTGGAGCTGTATTTCTAAATTGATGAGAAAAAATGGGTTCCTCTACACTTACTGGATGTCCAGGTCCTCTTCTGAGTGCCCTCCATGTGTCAGCTCAATTTGTCCTCATGCAATCTATGGGGTATTTATTAACTTCCCCTTTTTATCCATGGTCTCAGCTAGTTAATGGTGGACCTGGGGTTTGAACCCAGGCAGATTTCCTTCACATTCTGAGTGTTAAACCTTGACTTCCAATTTCCTGTCCTGCATGTGAGGCAGAATACTAACTCAGGTAGTCAGTGTAGGAGCATCAGCTTTGATGCATTCTTTGATATGGCCAATGATTAACATTTGTGGCTTAAGGTCTCCAGGGAGTAACATCCCCACAGGGCTTGTTTACTATAGGATGTGTACCTATGCCTAGATGGACATTAATCCCCAATCCCCTGTGACTCAGTTTATGGGAATAAAAGGGCAAAGAAACCATGACATGTATAGGACATTTCCACCCTAAAACCCCTCTTGGATAAGGACTGATATAGGTAATTGAGGAAGGCCAATGGGAGAAAACCACATCTTTCTGGACCCCAAGTTGGTACCCACCCCATCTTTAAGGGATTAAAAACCCCTATAGGAAAATAGAGAGTGGGGGCTCTTCTCCCCCCTCCCAGTAGCCCTGGGAGCTATTTGCTTTCCTTTAATAAAGACTTTGCTTGCTTGCTGCCTGTGTGTTCACAGAGTTCATTCTTCAACTGCCATGAACAAGAACCCGGATTCCGGTAACATCTTTCTGGTATCACATGCACAGGACTTTAGTCCCTGTTACCCTGTAGGAGCTGAATTCCCATCTGCCACTGCCTGTTTCTGAACCAGAGACCAGCAAGCATGTCCATGGTTCACTTCGACTCAGTAATGCATAATTGTTAAATTTATAGTTTACGGAGATAGTTATGATAGTTTTCAGCCATATTTTTCTTTCAGGATTTCACTTTTTATATGTATTCATCATTGCTATTTTTTTGATGTAGAAGGACATATAAGTGAATTGACTTTGTGCACCAAAGCTATATATTTAAGAAGAATCCAAATGACATCTACTAAACAATTTGAGATATTATTAATTCAGTTCTAAATTCTTAATCTTTGTGTTTGATTTATTGGCAGACACCCTCATATTCTCACCTTGGTCTTGAACATCTACCATTTTTCTTAGGCTTCTACATTTTCTCTTTTGTTTTCCATTCCTGATATTTTGCTCCATTCTAACTAAATTTGCTTAAATTTTCTTGTTTTGTGTCAGCATCTTAAACTTTAGAGAATGCCCTTTGTTTTAGCAGTTGAGGATCCATGTTCCAAACCTTATTCAACATTTTATTCAAAGGGATTCTCCCTGGATTCTCTCCCTATACCACTCACATCACATCTTTCATTTTTATAGTAGATTGTTCTCTACTGACTGACAAATTGAATCACAGCTATTCTCCGGATATATTCAGTTTTTTATATCCCATAAATAAATTTCAGTTTCTTAGCACTCTGGGATCTTATATTCTGAATTTTTTAAAAAACACATTCTTATTGGCAATGATAACTGTGTTTTGAGTAGTAATTTTACTCAAAAATATGTTAATAAATTAATCTTTATTTTATCTGTAATGGGGATAAAAATTATAACAGACACCATAGGAGGTGAAGTTTTTTCCTTGTAAGAGTAGTAGAATAAATTCAAGGGGAAATTAAATACCTATTATTACAGCATTCCAATTATTCATTCATTCATTCAACATATATTTTTCCTTGAGTTCTAGGTTCCAGGCACTGTCCCAGACACAGTTCTAACAACTTGAACATTATTTTTGAACAAAACAGACCAAGATTCTTGTCCTCATGAAGGTAGATCCTGTGGAAAAAGCAGATGATATAATGTCCAAATTCAATTTAACAAGTGAACCTGGAATAAATGAAATATCTATTAACAGGAGTTCCTATTGTGGCTCAGCAGAAATTAACCCAACTAGTATTCATGAGGGCACAGGTTCGATCCCTAGCCCTGCACAGTGGGTTAAGGATCAGGCATTGTCATGAGCTACAGTGTAGGGCATTGCCATGGCACAGGCTGGCAGGTGTAGCTCTGGTACAACCCCTAGCCTGGGAACTTCCATATGTTGAGGCCCTAGGGAAAAAAAAAAAAAAAATATATATATATGTATATATATAAAATATATATATAAGTAAAACAAAAATTACTTTTTTTGATGGATTGTAAGCCTTTTTTTTTTTTGGTGAAGAGTTAAGTGATCTAATTAAAAATACAAGGTGACTGGAGGTGGTTACTATAGGGTAGGGATCTATAGACGGTGGCGGGGAGAAAACAAGGAGTTCAAGGATAAGGGTCAGGTATCACATATCTCGCTAACATATGAGATGCCCCAAATGCCATCTTTAAGAGGTGCTTTCAGGTTAAATGGGAATAAATTTAACTTGTGGAATGCTGAAATCATTAAAATAGACTATATTATTTTTTATTTTCCAATTGCCCCATCTATTCTTTGTTCCTTTTATCTCTTTCCTGCCTCTTTAGAAATTGACAGGAGTTCCTACTGTGGTTCAGTGGGTTAAGAATCCAGCTGCCGAGGACCAGGTTGCTGTGGAGGTGTGGGTTCAATCCCTGGCCCAGTGTGGTGTTCTGAAGGATCTAGCATTGCAGCAACTGAAGTGTAGGTTACAGCTAAGGCTCATATTCAATCCCTGGTCCTGGAACTTCTATATGCCATGAGTGTGGCCACAATTTTCTTT
This sequence comes from Sus scrofa, assembly GCF_054392235.1. Lineage (NCBI taxonomy): Eukaryota > Metazoa > Chordata > Mammalia > Artiodactyla > Suidae > Sus > Sus scrofa. The sequence continues at coordinate 169,023,945 of NC_139395.1, forward strand.
TTTTTTTTTTTTGTCTTTTGTCTTTTTAAGGCTGCATTTGTGGCACAAAATTTTTTTTAATTGACTATTTTTATGATTGAATTTTACCTTATTTATTAACTTATGATTACACATCTATCTATCTACTTATTTATCTCATTGATCTCGGCCAGTGAATCTCAACATTTGTGACCATTTGGCAATACTGGAGACATTTTGGTTTGTCACAACAGGGAATGCTATTAGGATCTAGACTTCAGAGGTCAGGGATCCTGCTAAACATCCTACAGTGCAAGAATAGGTCTCTGAAACAAAAAAATTATCTGGCTCAAAATGTCAGCAGTGCCTAGGCCGAGAAAGAGTGCTCTGGTATTTACAATATAGGTCTTGAATTCATAAGACTCTACCTTCAAATATTATTACAACATTTCAAGTAAAGTTAATGGTGAGATTTCTCAGCATTACTGCTCCTCTTCTAAAGGCAAACAACAATTCTCCCTCCTTAAAAGCGTTCCCTGAACCCTTCTCTCCTCCCTGATTGAAGTGAATTCTGCCCGGACTGGTGCAGGTTCTGCAGTATGCTTAGCTATCCTATCCCTCCCCACCCCCCAACACCAGCCACAGCAGATGGCTTTTGCTTGTTATTCAGGCCTAACCCTGTAGTAGTTGATATTGCCAAATATCATGTCAAGTCCTGATGAATGCAAGGTCTTCTGCTCCTTCCTTAACAACAGACTTGTCTTGTATGAGAGAAGGTTCCAAAATGAGGGCAGATTTTGTGTCTGTCCCGCAGAAGTGGCCACCGATCACCATGTCATGGTCCTGAAGCCTGAACAGTGCCTCCAGGTGCTGCTGCTCTACTCCCAAACCTATCCCAACTCTTGATGTCCGCACCACCAGGTAGCATTCACAGGTCCTCTGCTTTGCCCCAATTTTCTGCAAGGACCCTACGGGTGCCTGTGAAAAGGACCTAGAGTGTAGACAAAAACCTTCCTTGTATCTGGGGCTCCCAGGTATTCTGAACTACTACACTAGCTCACACTTAGCTGTTATTAATTTGTTAAATTTCAGTTGTTTCCTTCATATTTGTTTTTGAGGAAACTACTTTCTCCCTCTCTTCCTATTTTGCACCACATGGAATGAAACCATGTATTCTGCTTCTCAAGGGGGCTTGTTACCTTTTGGAATACAGTTTATCAAGTTGCCTTGTGACTTCAACTCTGTAAAAGTATCCAAAAATTATGATTTGTTATTACATTTTTTCTTATTAGAGTTTTAGGTTCTCATTTAGTACCAAGTGATGTAGCATTGAAATATATAAGCAAACAGGACACAGGATAGTATAGTCTATTCAACCAATAATCATAATCCATGGCAAAGTAGCAGGATATTTGAGGCTGGATGATGGTTCATTATTTAGGGGAAAAATTTAAGATGTATTCATCATATGCATGTATACATCAAAAATATCTCAGCATATAATATTCATCATTTATATAGTTCATAAACTTTATATTTTTCTGCTCTATCCTATTCTATATAAAATGTTGCATTCTACTATTGAGTAGATTTCTACTGTTGAGTTGATTTCTACTATTGAGTAGAAATTTATTGAAATTGATTTTCCCACCTAACAATTATAGTTTGCAAAACATTGCCTTAAACTGTATTTCTAAAAGTGAAAAATTGTTCCAAAAGTACACACATGTATATTGTCTCTCTTTTAATAGTTAGGAAATTTAATAAATTTTATTATAAGAGAAATACTATGAAAAAACCATTACCTACCAAAAATAATGATTGGAAGTTCTTGAAAAGAAGTAAATACATTAGAAAGTTCTGAGATCAATGCATAAACATGGAATATCTATCAAATAAAATAATTCATAGATATAACAATTAAAAACAAATAGAAATGTTTAATATAAATAGTGAATTTCTCTCTTCTCCTTCCCATCCCACTCACTAAGTTAATTACTGTAACGGCTTTAATATTTCCTTGTGTACCCTCCTTAAAATTTTGTATGAAATTTCAAGAAAAGGCATTTACAACTTGATACAGATAGTATCAACTCACTATATTCTACACTATTTTATAACATATCTTCTTCCCTCAGTTAATACGTCTTAAAGATATTAAGCACAGACTTGATTTATAGTTTAAAATTCTGCCTAATAATAATTTTTAAAATGTCATATAACCATTTCCATATTTTTGGATATTTAGATTAATTTTTCAATTTTTAACTGTTTTAGACAATGCCACCATCAATAATCTATCTCATATATATTAGGCCATATTTTTGTTTCAGTTTTTATCAGATAAATACCTAATAATGAAATTATTAGATTAAAAAAAGCCTATGTATGTTAATTTTGATGTTGGTATATTGCCTTCCCCAAAGCTTATTCCAGTTTATTTCCCCTCTGATTGTATGTGAGGATGAATGCTTCATTCCTCACTCACTATCGTATTCCTATAATTGTACAGTCCTTGCTTTGCTGAGATGAACCACATTGATTTGTATTTATTATTATTTTAATGTTTGACTAAGTTTTATTTACTAATGTAATGTGTGCATGAGAATGAGTGTATGTGTGAGCCTGTGTGTGTGTGTTCCATCAATATTTTATGGGAGAGTCTGTTGAATATTAATTTGGGGGGTCACATTTTATCAATGTGGAAAAAATTTTTAAATTTGAACTAACTTCAAAATGTTTTTCTATGTTAAGTTTTTAGATATATGTTTCAAAAGAAAAATCACCCCCAAAACTTAATGACTTAAAATAACTTATTATTTCCAATAATTCTGGGCTGACTCATTCTCCTGGTCTTTCTATAGGTTTCAGTATTGTTGGAGGCAATTTTAATTTGTTGAAAGGAATTAATTAGATACTTTGAAGGTGTTAATATAGGATATTAAAATGGGATAAAATTGATATGGCGAAAGGAAATTAATGACTGTGGATATTTTGGGATCACAAATTGATGATCAAATAAATATCTTAAAATGATATTTTCCCAAGTGATTGATTTTTGCTTATGTTAATAGCAACGAGTAACTGAATTTGCTTTTATTGACAACATATTTTGTATAAGGTTCCCCTAGAATGGCCTGATGGCAATATTGACAAATGGCCATGTTTCTTCTGTTTCCCAGCCTAAGTGCCCCAATGTAATTCCATCTGTTTAGTTATTATATATCACCTACCATCTTTGCTTCAAAGCACTTTGTGGATAGAACACACTCAATCAAATGTAGGCTGGGAAATGCAGCTGTGTTGACTAAGCTGATTCTTGAATTTCTCTCTAGGGCAGAACCTTAAAACACAACATGAAAAACATTTTGCCATTTAACTCATCAGCAGAAAAAGTAGTTCTGCTTAGGTGAAATAAAGTTAGGACTGCCTAGGTTAACATGGACATTCAGTGCTGATGGAGATCAGAGTTTGGATTACTCAAATGCTCTTTTAAGTAAGGAATCATAGGACTAATGTTGCCAAATTCATGAATTATAATTGTAGATACACATTCTGACTGTGGATGGAACTTATGCTTATGGATACAAGGTGGGGAAAAGAAAAAAATCATCATTGGTACAGTAAGTTTTGACACCTCTTTGAGGAACAAAGTTAGAAATTCAAATCAGGGTATTCAGTTTTTGAATCAGCATAGATTGGTCCATGGATATGCACTCAGTGCTGTTAACATGGCTTTTTGTTATTGCATTGTTCCAGCTGGAGATTCTTCAGGTCACCGTAATCACAAGTCCATTGCCCTGACGTCTATTTTCATCACCTCCAGCATTTACATAGCTTTGAAATTATTTACATTCGGGATGGCTGAGCCAATGTTTTAATTAGTTTCTCCTGTTTCCAAATGTTCATCACTGAATTTAGCTGTACAGAGGGGTTGGTTTACTACGTGGTACTAACTACCATTGGCACAGTTACGTCATCTCTTTCTCCTTATTTATCTCTCCCATGCTCTATAATAAACTTCATACCTTGTAATCAAATTATTAATTTAGTCACCACCTTAGCAGCATGCAGGAAAAAAAGAGACAGCCAGTGTTCTATATTTCAAGAAATGTATCTTTAAATGAAAGTCCTACTGTTCAACTGATATCTTGCTTCTATCCCTGCCTTTGTACTTTGTTATAGACAAGTGACTCTACTATATATGATTCTACACCCTAGACTCTGTGTGCCTGCCGAAAGTAGAAAGCCACAAAATACAGTGTGATTTCAACTTCAAAGAGAAATTGTATCCTGCTCCCACTGAGACAGACTAGAAGAAAAAAATATATATACAATTTATAATAATAATGTAATTATTATAATATACATATAGACACACACATACAGAGAAGGAACATCAGCGAGAGAAAGGCTACATTCTGGTAAGATGATAAGATTTTGCCCTCTGCTTTCTGAGTTACACCACTGAGTGTAACAGGAACCACTTAAAATCTAATGCAAGTCCATTGATTTTTTTGTAGAATATGAGACTGCCTGTTTATCATCCTCTCTGGCTCTGTTTCCTTTAAGCTGTTTACTATGGTTTTCCAGTTCAAGTGTTGGGAGTACCAAAAAGGCCCTCTTAACTTTTCAGTTTAAGAGAGAAACCTGAATATGAACTAAAAACACATAAAAAGTATTTTTATATCTACCTTACCCTCTGTTTACTAATCAATCATTTAAATATCTTATTTTTTATCTCTCTTTAATACATTCCCCCATGTAGTGTAATAAAATTACACTTAATGACCACTCCATAACGGTGTTGTAGCAATGGCAAAATACTTCATTCTAGACACCTTATTCACTAGACCTTCTATTTTGGTTCTGTTCAGTATTAGTTCTAATTTTTAAATAAACTTCATACTAAATGGCTATCTCATCAGTTGAGAATAACAAAAACATGATGTATCATACAGTGTTGAAATTAATAATTAAAACATATGGATATACATTTTTTTAGAGTCAAAAGAATCTAAAACCCCAATAGTAAACTCTCTTTTGTCTGAATAATGATGTCTAAGAAGAGTGAGAGTCATGGGTGATGGTTCCTCTTGGAAGAAATCAATTACTGTCTCATGCACTTTTTCCCTGTGGGAACAGAAGGAATGTCAATACAATTCCACTTGGCACAAAACCTTGCACAGTGCTTCCCTTTTCTGGCTAACATTTGAAAATATTTCAAGTGAAAGAAGGCACTAACTCTGATGTTTACGTAATTTCTTTCTCTCTTTTTGCCTTCCTTTCACTGGATCATAGAAGCAATGCAAATTATACTGCATTAATATGACAGTTTTTGTTTAAACCCTGCAGTGTTTAATTTACCTTCATTGTAAGAATTTCAGAAATATTTAAATTTTCTTTTCTAAGCTGATTTAAAATCCAATAAGATAACTCTGAAGTGAACTTGAAAATTTTAATTTGTATGAAAAATTTGTCTCCTGCTGATGTCATTGGTGAAGAAAGAGAAATGACAAAGTAATGTCTTTATTCTTTAGTTATTGTATCAGTCAGCTTGACCATACACTAAAGCAGTCACTCTCTTAAATGTGAAAATCACCAGTAATCTAGGGATCATGTCTTTTGGCACAAGAAATCCTAAAATTATAGTGGGGAGGGGCATTAACCATTCTTTGGCCTTACACAACCATTTGGTGTAAGTTCAACTCAAGCAAGCTATAACCTACTTCTCCCTGGCCAAAAATATCTGTTCATTCTGAAGAAGTTATGTTCCTCAAAGACTATGAAGTTTCCCACAAACCTTCATGTGATGGTTAAAACCAATCCAAGTGATGGTTAAAAAACTAAAAGAACTCTATGTGTTCTATGTGTTAGATAGATGAGTAAAGGAGAAATTGGAGACTAACTACATTGCTGAATAAAGTCATATAAACTCAATCAAAATAAATTACACTGCTCTGTTTCACCAGTTTGCAACTTCTGAAGAATAGATCAATGTTTTTAAGGTACATTATAAGAAACAGTCATCTTAAAAGCTTCTTGGGGAGGAGGGGGATATTTCCATTGTTACATGTATTGGAAAAACTGCACATAATACATCTCTCTTTGCAGATTTTAATGTATATCAAACATATTAAAATAGTGGCCTTTAAATAAGGGCACATCTATATTATAGGGTGCACAAAATAATTTGGTAGGAGGGAGGAAGGATACTTGAGAACATTTTTAATATTTTTGTCTATAATATTTTTATTTCTTTTTATTTTTGTGTGTTTTATAATGTATGTAAAATTATTGTAACAGCGAGTTATTCAGTTCACAAATACTTCTATTGTGTTCATTTGTTATTGATGTTCATTTGTTGTTGATGAAGAATATGAAGAAAAAATTTTCACACTTCCTTAAAGGATTCGAGAACTTTTATAGTAAACCAACATTACTCTGAACTTATATCAACATAGGTGAGTTTATGTAAATGTATGTACCATTGATTATGATCCAACAAAACACACTTTGTGAATTGTGGTTTCAGAAGCCAGAAGCTTATTTTTTTTCCCCAGACAGTATGCTTCCATTTACTGTATCTGCTGACAGGGGAATTATAATGACTTGGATTTTAGAGTATGTTTTGCAAATTCAATTATTCCTGGAAAGTCTTGCTCAGAGCGGACATAACTAAAACAGAAATAGCAAGAAGTAGAACTTTTACTTTACCTGCAAGCTAACAAGTTAGCCTGCCAGACTTTAATGGATGCTGTTAAAAGACATGATGTTCTTTGGTCAGAGATGAATGAGAGTCTAACTGGTAGCCAGAGTGTCAGCATTCTGGGGGAAAGGGATGGGGTGGTTATTCTCTAAGGCCCATTTCCCACAGGTAGACGTGAGGAAGGCTAGATGACAACTGTACACATCGTGAGCTGCTTTCAGGAGGAGAAACGTGAGTTTAGGAAGTTTAGATCTTTTATAATCAGCAAAAGCATGCTTCTGCTTTGCTTTGGACAAAGACACTGTCTCTGTCTTTCAAGGCTCTTCACTATCCAACATCCTTGAAAATATAGTCTTGAACCAAGGTCAGTCAGTGCCTCTGCTTGCGAGATATGTGAAACATGAGAGATTCATGGAGAAATGTCTCCCATTTAAGCTGTGCTGATGGATTTAGTTTTTTTAAAAAGTAAGCCAACATTCTGTATCCAACCCAATGATCTTTCAAATCCTTCCACACAAAATCATCTTCATGGCTATACAACCAGTGCAAACACACAAAGCCCTGTGCTCAGAACCCACACCCTCCACTGGGGGTTAATGGTCTGTGATTGCTTGTGCTTGCTGTGTTGAAACTCTTACTAATGTCCTCTTAGAACGTATGCTTTGTAAATAAAGTCCTGTGAGATCATAGAGCAGTTGCCAGGCCCTTGAAGTCTTGCTTATGTATAATCCTGTTTCTTGCCACCTCCTTACCTCCTGGGAATGGGTTCTAGGCCATCTACTGTCCCTGACACTCCACAGCCTGCTCAGCCTCCCTGCCCTAAGAAACCTGCTGTTCCTTCTCCAGGGCAGCATCTGGGTTGTGTTAGTTGGAGGAGACCCTTGTTTACTGTTGCTCTTCTCCCAACACAGAGGCCTCCGATGGGTGGTGGTGGCAACCATCTCACCCTAGGCTGACTGTTACATGTGCATCTGGAGGGTGGGCAGGCTGAGGCTGTGTGAGCAGGAGAAAGCTCCTAACCCACCCTTGAGCCAATGCATCCATGTGTGCATAGGGGTTTAAAGACCCTGATATTTCCTGTTCACTATGGTTGGGGTGGCATGCTTGGATTGATTTGTCCAGGGCACCCCATCGGGATGCAACATGCCAGTCTAACAGCTGGCAGGACATTGTGCCCTGAGTTACAAGCAGGAGGCTCTAGGCTCAAGTAAGAGTTTGCACAGGCTCCATGAGTATCCAGTTCCTAAGAGAGCACTCCCAATGCTGTTGCCTCACTTGTCAGGGCCATCTTTTCTTCCTTCCAACCTTCCTGAGTCTTGTTTTCATTGTCCATTCTACTCATCTTGAGGTACCCTCTGCGAATTAGCTCTGGAACACAAACTGTATAATTTTGATAATTCTTTAAATGAGTTAGTGCTTTTATATTTCCAGTTAAAACTGGCATTGCATAATATAAAAAGAAATAATTAAATTCCTCCTAGTAATTTAATATTCTAATTTTTCTTTACCTCAAGTGACATTATATGGCAAAGAAAACACATAATGGCAAGTTGAGAGAGAGACAGCAGAAGAAAGGAAAAGTTTTATTTAGTATTTCCAGTAGGTTTTTTCCTGTCTTGCAACAAAGGTCCTTGCATTTTCATTTTGCACTTGGCCACTGCAGTTTATGCATCAAGCCCTTCTCATACAAGATAGCCCTGCTTCAAGCCACCCAGTGCCCTTCACCTCAGAACTCGCTGCATTTGAAAACTATTAGAGGAGGTGCCCATACTCTGCATGGGTACCATACTCTTTTTCAACTTTTTATAATAGACCAAGAGGCTCTGCTTCTATTCTACCAAGGGGATTGTCTTGCAACCTATCCCCTTGCATTCTGTACCCTCTACTCTTGTTCTTATCGGAGACTTCACACTTGGACTTATCCCTTTTCTCACCTGAATCATGAAATCTTCATGTTTTTTACCTCTCCTGTATGATTCATACAAACATGCTTTAGTTATCATGCACTGTTAACTTTAACATATACAAATAACATCACATATCAAACAAGAAAATCTTTTGACCCCACAGCCCAGCTTTAGCTGCCTTTTTGTTTCTCTGCTCTCTTTTGCAGCAAGAAACCTCAAGAGTTGTGCACACTCACTACCTCCCTGTCTTCACTTCACATTCACTCATCTCCCCTCCCCACCCCTGCTACTGTATATACATCTCCACTGAATTTGCTTACAAAATTACCAAATGATCCCTTAAGGTCTAAGTCAGTGTTCATTTATCAAGTCCCCGGTATACATGACTTTTCTTCAGTAGTCAACATAGTTGATGACTTTTTCCTTCTTGGAATTCTCGGTTTCTGTGACTCACTTGCCTCGCTGTTCATCCACCTTGTTGGCTATTTGTCAGTTTGTCTTTGCTGACTCCTCCCCTTCTACCAAAACTTTAAATGCTGGAATGCATTCAAAACTACATGCTACATGTCTCTCGACTCTTCCCTACTCATTCTCTTTCCTTCTCTCTCTCTCTATACATATATATATACACACACACACACACACATACATACACACACATAGTATAAGATAAATAGATAGTTTTCCAGTTTGCATCTTTGGATTATATATCCAACTGCTTCATCTTGGATGTCTAACTGGGATTTCAGAATGATGATGGCCAAAATGGAACACTTGATTTTGTGGTGCTCTGATTTTTTTTAAGATTTTATTTTATTTTATTTTATTTTATTTTATTTTATTTTATTTTATTTTATTTTATTTTATTTTATTTTATTTTATTTTATTTTATTATAGTTGATTTACAATGTTCTGTCAATTTCTGCTATACAGCAAAGTGACCCAGTCATATATATATATATATTACCATTAAGTTACAGTACTAACTATCTATTGATTATGACCACCAATGAATGGGTAAGGGGGAGTCGAGTTTGGGGTTATTTCAGAAGTTGACTGAGCTACACACACACATACACACACACACACACACACACACACACACACATACATTCTTCTTCTCCCATTATCCTCCATCATGTTACATCACAAGTGACTAGGTATAGTTCCCTGTGCTATACAGCAGGGTCCCATTGCTTATCCACTCCAAATGCAATAGTTTGTATTAGTTTCACCCCACTCCCTCCCCCACACCAGTGCTCTGCCTTTTTTGAACTCAGTAAATGATATTGTCATCTAATCATTTACTCAGGCCCTTGGTTTATCTTTCCTTTAATTCACACGCTGTCCATAAGCTAGTGCCATTTTCAAACCTATAAACCTGCCTGGAATCTGTTATCTTTTCTGTCTGCTGAGATACCACCAAAATCTACCAGTACCTACTATTGGCAAGATTCTTGAGTAGTATCATTTCTATACTTGCCCTCTGCAAACCTGAAAATGACCTAAATGATTTTTTAAAAACATAAATTACATAATGTTAGTGTTCAACTCTTAAAATGAGTACCTTGGTTTTTATAAGATCACACAGCATTTGGTATCTGCCTATGTTTCCCAATATCCTGTATTCTTTTTGCCCACATATTCCAGGCACACTGGCCCCCTCCTTCCTCACACAGGGAACAGAGCTCATTTTCTTGGGAGCATTCACCTTAGAGGCCGGGCTAATATCTGAGACAGTACTTGGAATATAGCATTCAATAGATGATTTTAAATAAATATACTATTTATCTTTCCATTTTATCTTTTTATAACATGCATTTATTAAGTACATGCTGTATTATTATTTGAGGATAAATTTAATATTTTCATATTTAGAAAATACGACAAAAATCTCTATGAAACACATGCTTTCATCTCTGTTTTTAAAGTTGTTAATTCCATTCCCTTAAACAGAAATACTTATTTGTTACTTTAATGCTGTGGTTTGATTGTTTCCTTTAGACTATTAGTGTAATTGATGGGTAGAATCATGGTTGTGGGAAACCATATAGCTTAATGGAATTCTCGAGGACCAGGAATTAAAATCCGTCCTAACTTTGCCTCTATTATTTTTGACCCCGTGCACATTCTTATCTAAGAATGGCATTAGTATAATATCTATATCAGGAATGAGCAACTTTATGAAGCAGGGTAATATGTAGCTCTGTGCTACTTCTGGTAAAATGAGGGTGAATAGCAAATATGAATAGGCTAGAAGCTCCAGAGCACTCGCATTTTCCTCTGCTTTTTTGCTTTTTGGAGATTCTGATGTTAAAACATTTTCTCTGTGTAAATTTGGATGCTCTCTAGAGGACCATTCAGTTACATTGCTAAGATTATCCAATTGTCTACTTATTATCTATTGATTAGGACCACCAAATGAATGGGTAAGGGACAGTAGAGTTTGGAGTTATTTCAGAATTTGACTGAGCTAAGTTATGCCTGAGAGTGGGGCACAAGGGCAGGACTCTTCCTTTTTTTTCTGCCAAGACTAAATCTACTCATCTTCAAGTCTGTTTCCTCTGGGAAGCCTTTCACATTCTTAAAGTCTTCAACTCTCTTATCACAGAGCTTATTGTGCTGCACCAGCTTTTCATTCCTCTATATCCTCCATTAAGTTATAAACTCTGTGAGGACAAGAACTACAAATGCCCTGACATGGCTATTTTGCTATTAAATTGAATGAATGAATGGAGTGTTAATGAAATAGTCAGTTATTATCCTGAAAAACAGCTTGAACATATACAGGAACCTGTGAGAGTTTTTCTTTCGTGTTTGACTTCTTTCATTTGAATCAGGCAAAGGAAATTAATAAAACATTGGAATAATGTTTTCTTTATTATTTGCACCCTGCATGAGGCTGTTCACTGGGTTTGACAAAAGGAAAAAAGAAAAGGGAAAAATGAAACCTCATGATGCAATTCTGACTTTATTTCTTACTGAAGGTTCATTGTATATGGTTTATAAAATTACCAAAATAATACCTGTCTTGAAAATAAAACCTGTCTTGAAATGTAACTAGATAAGAGGTTAGTAAAATTAAGAAAATTTTGGCCACTAAATTAATGATAGATATTATCATTATGTGCTTATACTCCTTGGACGGCAATTTTCAAAACTTTTACAACAATATTAAATATTGAGATTTTTTCCATTATTTTCCAAGACTTAATTCATGCTTAAGATGAAGCAGTGATCTTTAGAACAATATATAGAATAAAGCAATAATTTTAGAATACTTCTAATAAATTATTAATTATCAAGTATTTGTATATCCAAATATCATTTTGTAGGAGTTATATTTTTCTTTTGAACTTTTTTCAAAGTTTCAATTCCACCGACTTAGTTCTTGGTTACCATGGTAGGCAACATCTCACTTTTGAAAACAGAATTAAGGTAGTATTGCTCCTTCTAAAAATCACAGCTGTGAGCTGTGGTGTAGGTTGCTGACATGACTCAGATCTGGCGTTGCTGTGGCTGTGGTGTAGGCCGGCACTTGCAGCTCCAACTTGACCCCTAGCCTGGGACTTCTATATACCACAGGTGTGGCCCTAAAAAACAAAACAAAACAAAAAAATTATTATCTGCCATACTGATTACATGTCTTTTTCTAATATTATCTCATTTCTTCCATCTCCTCAATTTGCAGACAGTGATTATGCTACTACATGAGGTAATCTGTTTTGCAAAAAACAAAAAGCTATTGCACTCAACCTGTATGCACACTATTTTCCCCTTTGGAATTAGGTCGTTCATACTTACTTGAAATAATCATATATATGAGTATAAACAGTAGATTTAAAAGAGATTAGACTTTTGTTTTGTGAATGGTTAAATGGTTATTGTGATTTTGAAACATGGCTTTTCAGAGGTGAATCACTGGTTCAAATATAGGTAAGGTAGAAATGAACAGAAGATATTAACCTCTGAAATTTTGGTGGCGATTTTGGTCTAGTTTATTATTTTCCCGTGGACTTAGTGCCAGCCTCAACTATTCCATGTATTTTAGCACGGCTGATGGGAGCTTCCCCGAGAGGGGATGTGGGATTGGTCCCTGGGATCTGGTACAAGAGAACCATCCTAACTCAAGATGAAATGCGACTGCAAACTTTTGTTATAACCTTTTGGTAACTTCATAACATATAACCTTCTCAATTCAATCCAGTTAGATAGATGAAATGAATAGTTCTATGCCAATAACATGCAAACTGACATTAGTAAATATTAAGAAATATTTACTATTCAGAGAACATTGACACAGGCTCACCTCAGTTTTTTTTGTTTTGTTTTGTTTTTAGGATGCTGTGGTCTTAAATTGATAGTGGTTTTAGATATATATAAAGTTTAATCAGGGAGAAGTAATTTTGACTTGGACACAGGTGTGTTAATTAAGGTTTTTAAAATCTGTCAGGGTCAAATATTCCTTTGACAAACTATCCAACTTGTATTTGTAAAATATGAACAAAAATATTTGGGAATAACTCAATAATAACCACAATACAGGGAAGATTAGAAGCCAAACATAATTTAAAGAGTTAATGCCTTTATTTAAGAATGGGCATCATTATTATTAAGATTCTTTTTGTGTAATTTACCAGCAGTGTCTGCTACCACTCCAACCTTCCCACCCCTTTGCACCTTTAAATGACTGGTAATCATTTGTCAGATTTGTATTCCGGTACATCTCATGCTTTGGGGGCTGGATTCATGATTCACGGCCTTGTATATGTGTGTGTGTATGTGTGTGTGAGTGTGTTTATATATGTGTGTATGTGTTTACATAGTTTTTGTTGAACCAATTGGCTGAGCTGCTAATGACTTCTTTGTAATGTCTTTGTTCAGATTGTGTGTGTGTTTGAGTCCCTCAGGCGCTTCTACAATGTCTCAGAGTCAAACCATAATCACTTCTGAGTTTGCTGATCTAACTGCCAGTCTTTACAAATATCTTTGCTTATCTATTTGGTCATTTGCCTTCTTCTGCTGCATTTTTCACTTCCTCATACTCCCCTAATTTTTCCCCAGTGTTCGTATCCATATTTGGGCTGAGAACTCTTTATGCTTAAGGTTTGTTTTTTCCCACATCTGAGGTAGGAAAGGTTTGGCTTTATGCATTATTACTAGGAGGGATTATTGTTATAAAATCAAAGAGAAAGTGTTTTCTGGTACATTTTCTTTCCCTCTTTCTTTTTCTTGCTCCTTAAAAGTATTTAATAATTGCAGAAAAAAACTGAACATAAAAAAGTGTAAAAGAGAAAAAGAAAATCACCTGTATGCTCTACTCCTAAGAAAAAACCTTATTAACTATCTGCTATAGTGCCTTCTGGTCTTCTCCCAGTAAATATGAGTGCTGGTTTATATAAATTTTAAAACATTTATATAAAATCATTTGTATATACATTTACTTATTATGCATATACATACACTTGTATCCTAGGATCATAGTATATATACATAATACTTTAGCCTATTTCTTCTCTATTATATTGTGAATAATTCCCATGCCATAAGCCTTCAAAAACTTTATATTTAAAACTTCTTTACTATAAAATTAAACATGTAATTGAGAAACATGGTAACTAAAGACAAACTTGAATAAAAACTCAGTAGTCACATCACCCAGAAATATCTTTCACTGTTAACATTTTCTTCTGTTTCTTTCTAGACTTAACATATATATATATATACACACACACACACAGAATGTATTAAAGATAAACATGAGTATTATACTGTACAATCCATTTTGTAACCATCTTTTAAATTTATTTCAAATATTTTTCTGTCATGATTTTTTATGTAAACATAATTTAAAATAACTGCATAATAATCTAATTCTTCATGTTTAAACTATTTTGCCAGCCAAGCCAAGGCAATAGTGATTAAATCTTCTATTCACCCACTGGCAAAAATATCATCTTGCAAATCTTAACTATTTACTGCCCCTTGTAAATTTTGTAAGGTCCAGAAGAAAAAGGAGAAAAAAAAATAGATTTTTGTACCTTTCCTACTTCTCTCTTTGGAGTTGATTGTTGTATTATAAAATCACATTATCATTATTTGTATTACAATATTTATTCAGCCATAAGAATATTAAATCAATTATGGATTAGTTTGTGATAGTTCTTCTGTGTTATACTTTTATCCCTTTCCCTGTCAAAAATGTCCTTTTCACATAGATTTAGAGACAATAATATAAACATCACCAGAATTGATTGACTGATTGTTAACATGATATAATGTGGAAAAAAAAAAAAAAAAAAAAAAGGAGTTCCCGTTGTAGTGCAGTTAATGAATCCAACTAGGAACCATGAGGTTACGGGTTTGATCCCCGGCCTCACTCAGTGGGTTAAGGATCTGGCGTTTCTGAGAGCTGTGGTGTAGCTTGCAGATGCGGCTTGGATCCCACGTTGCTGTGGTTCTGGCATAGGCCAGTGGCTACAGCTCAGATTAGACCTCTAGCCTGGGAACCTCCATATGCCACAGGAGTGGCCCAAAAAAAGACAAAAAAACAAACAAACAAACAAACAAACAAAAACATGATATAATGTGGATTATGTGTTTGGAAGAAAAAGAGCTGGTCATGGAACTCATGGAACTGTAAGTCCTTACTTTAGGTTCAAGTGTTTCAAATGCAGTTAACTTATTAATGCTACAGTGAGGTACTGCAGAAAAGTAGACTGTAGGGGTGAAGCTGAGAATGGGAAAAACACGAGGGCAGTGGGAAAAACACGAGGGCAGTGCAGTATCCTAGGAAGGTCAAGGTAAGACATTGTTATCACCTATAAGATCTGAGAAAGGAGATGAAGGAAGGTCAGGTCCAGGTTTCATAGATATTGGATCTCATATCATTTTGCTTGTCCTCCTTGAGAAAAAAAAATTACACAATTATGACTGTAAATTTGGGTAGGAAAGCGAAGGGAGTATTTAGAATGAGAAATCATAACAAGCTACAAATTATAAGATGCTAAAATATACCACAATCCCCACAAAATCCCAAATAATATCTTAATATAGTCATTAATTATATTCCTGACAGACATCTATAATCATTTCTTCCTACATTTCTGGCAGCATAGTCTTTGATTACTTTTTCATATGATAAATATTTTGTAATATCATCTTCTATGGAGAATAGAAAGATAATTAGGTCTTTGCTCTACAAGGTTGATATGAAATTGTTCTTTATTATTGATAGTTAAGAAAAGTTTCTTTCTGCTTCATAATTCATTACTGATAATGTCATCCAATATTTCAGGATTGTTGTCAAATTTGAGAAAGCCTCTTTGAGTTTGTCAGGTGTGAACAAGGAATTTCTTTAGTGCAGTGGCTAATCTTAAATACTCAGTGAATTCACGACATACATAAACCACTCTGCTGTTGGTATTATCAACGTCCTGGTTAGGGCATTTTATGTTACCTTCACTGAAATAAGTTTTCATCTCAAGTCAGCATCTCAAATCATTTTCCAATGATTTAATTATTTCATTACTTAGATTATTTGTAAAAATCCTCAAATCTATATGTTATTTCTATTTGAAATGCCTCTTTTACTTAATGACTGCTTTGGTTTAGTCTGAAATTATTCTGTTATAATTCACTTCTCAGAGTTAGAATTTTTTTCATTTTATTGAGAAAGAATATCTACATACATTAAAATGCAAAGATCTTAAATGGCCAATTCAGAGTTGCGACATACATCCATGTAACCAACATCTTAACTGAGATACAGATCATTTCCATGAGTCCCAGTATTTTCTTTTTGTGCCTTTTCACCTAGTCCCCACTCTCACACCTTTGTAGTAAATTATTCTCATTTCTAACATGGTAGATTAGTTTTATTTATTTTTGTATTTCATGTAAATGATGTCATACAATGTTTTTTCTCTTTTGTTCATGGTTTCTTTTACTCAGAATAATGCCTTTTAAAGAAATACTCATGTTCTTACATGTAACAAGTCATTCTTTTTTTAGAATTTCAGTGCTATAGACTATCTTCTTTTTGTAGGAATTTGAGTTGTTTTCAGGTATAAGCTATTATGAGAGTATATATATATTTAGGTCTTCTTTTATATGTATTAGATGTCAGTTTTCAGTTTGATATAAAATTGTTGCACATTATTATTAAATTTATTCCTAAGTAGTATTTGTCTTTTTGGTAAATGATGGTGTTTTAATTTTACTTTTTTATCTTTGGTGGTATTATATAGACATACAAATGAATTTCCTGTATTGATATTATATCTATCAACTTTGTTATATTCACCTATTAGTTCTATTAGGATTTTGTAGATTTCTTATGACTTTCTGTGGAATATGACGGTGCTGATTAGTAAATAGAGTTTTACTTCTTCCAATTAAACAATACTTTAGAGGATAGTATGCAACATGCCATTATAAATATTATGTTAATCATAAGTTTTACACAGATGTCCTTCATCAGATCAAAGAAGTTTCTATTTCTAGTTAACCGAGAATTTTTTTTTCATTAATGAATGTTGAATATGTCAAATAATTTTTGTGCATGGATTGAGATTATCATAAAGTTTTGGGGTTTTCTTTTTTTCTTTTTTTTTTTTTTTTTTTTTTTGTCTTTTTGCCTTTTCTAGGGCCGTTCCTGCGGCATATGGAGGTTCCCAGGCTAGGGGTCTAATCGGAGCTGTAGCCACCAGCCTTCGCCAGAGCCATGGCAACGAGATTATCATATAGTTTTTATTCTGTTGCCATGTACTGGGTTGAATAGTGCCCCTTCCCACCCAATCCATGCCCATTTGGAACTTCAGGATATAATTTTATTTGGAAATAGGGTCTTCATAGATACAATGGAATTAAATTATACTGGATTAGGGTAGGCCTTAATCCAAAGACTGGCATCCTTATAATAAGAGGGAAATTTAGACACAAAAACACAGAGAGGAGAATACCATATGGACATAAATCCAGAGATGAGAGTAATGTGTACATGCTGAGGGATGACAAGAATTGCCAACAATCACCAGCGGCTAGGGGAGATTCTCACTTAGAGTCTTCAGTGATAACCAACCCTACTGACATTCTTGATTTTAGATCTATAACCTCTAGAAGAACTGTGAGAGATTAAATTTCTGTTGTTTTAAATCACTTAATTTGTGATACATTGTTACAACAACTCTAAGAAACTAATACACATTTTGATATTAGTTTCCATAGTATCATTTCCCATTTCCTGGAGAGCCAACTCTAAGATGAATACTTGTGTACAGGAATTTTTTTCTGAATTAATACTTGAGGGAGACCAAAGGAAGCAGGATAGATCAGAGGAAGAAGTTGGGACTTTGATGCAATCACAAAAAAAGCCTCACCTGAACCCACACATAGTTCCAGAGAATTGTCCCATATCAGGTCAGTTTGGGCCAAGGATTGAATCTGAGCTGCAGCTGAGACCTATGCCATAGTTGTGGCACCGCTGGATCCTTTAACCCACTGCACTAGGCCAGTGATGGAACCCACACCTCCACAGCCACCTGAGCTGCTTCAGTTGGATTCTTAACCCATTGCACTACAGTGGGAACTCCTGCATCAATTACTCACTTCCAGCATTGCAGAGGAAGTAATGATTCAATTCAGAGGAGGCTGGGGAATCTTTGCAGTATATTGGCATCTATCATAGTCCATCCCTTGTGCTATTTGAATCCACCTTTTTATGTAAAGCCTTTGCAGCTGTAGCAAGTATGAGACTAAAATTGGTGTTCATGTATCTACTCTACTCTTCATCCTAGATCTCCCTCATTCATGCTTTGATTTTTCAGACTATAGTCCATGAAAGATTTTAGCCCCTAGTTACTGTTTTCTTCTCAGATTATAGCTATCGCATTTGTTCATGTACCATTTATGTGGGACAGGAAATAAAAAAAAAAAAAAAGACACCCATTTGGATCACTTGGCTATAAAATATACTCTTTCTATCACCTATTATGAAACACAGACATACATGCTCCTGATGGACAGGGTAAGTTACACTCACAATGTAGTTTTTTCTTGCATGCTGGCATCTCAGCACAGAGACTAAAATGCTTAGGTGATAGCCATAGCTTGAAATTTAATGAAACTTACTATGTTTTCCTTATGGAACCATTCTTTTTCTGCATATCAAGACCTCTAAACTCACAAAACCTAGCATTGTAGGATAGAAGTGCAAATGAGTAATTGAGAGTGATGGTATTTTGTGACCATTTCTGATTCTACACTTTGTTCTCGAGCCCTTACTTATTGAGGATACCATGTCATAAAAGGATGATTGATTTAGAGTGCATACTATATCCTGGAGGATAGTACTCATCCTCGCAACATATCATCTTTCAAGCTGACACTCCAGCTCTGCCTTTAAATTCTTTTTTTTTTTTGTCTTTTTGCTATTTCTTGGGCCGCCCCTGTGGCATATGGAGGTTCCCAGGCTAGGGGTCGAATCGGAGCCATAGCCACTGGCCTACATCAGAGCCACAGCAACACAGGATCCGAGCCGCGTCTGCAACCTACACCACAGCTCACGGCAACGCCGGATGGTTAACTCACTGAGCAAGGGCAGGGACTGAACCCTCAACCTCATGGTTCCTAGTTGGATTCGTTAACCACTGTGCCACAATGGGAACTCCCAGCTCTGCTTTTAAATTCTATTCCCTAGCATAATAAGCCAACTTCTTTTGGTGTTATAGTATGTGATAAGATGAATGGATACCATGGTCATATACCAACTTCCAAACCTCCTTTGCAGTGGTATATCTTAGGGGATCACATGTTGTTGTTGAATCAGATAGTCTGAAAGCTTCCATACAGTAGTGATTCCGAGGGCAGGAAAGGAAAAGCCATATGCAGAATATATATCGATTCTAATAAAAATTAATCTCTGACCCTTCCAGGATTAACAGTTAACGTATTATCCATTGGCTTAGTTGGGTCACTTTGAAGGATAGTGGTGTATCAGTGACTCAGCAATGGTCTTTATTGCTAGCAGAATAAACATTAAGATAAAAAGGTATGTAGCTCAGACATGGTGGATGTGAGCTGACAATGATGGGGCCATGTATATCTTCCGTACCTGCAACCATATACTTTTTGTACTAGCACTAACCAAAGGCAAAGGCTAACTGATGTTAACTGACCATACAAAACCATTTAGTTGTTTTTAACTCTGCTGCGAAGGGTGTTCTTTGCTGGGAATGAAAAGGGCATGCAGAGATCTTCACATTTTGTGCCTATTCCTGTAGGTTTTACATTAATTTATGGTAAGAGGATTATCTGTTTGATGCTAAGTAGCTTGTACTATAAAACATCTTATGCTCTACCAGTGCAAATTTTATATTACAAGAGTATATGATTGAAAAAAGCATCTGTGTTGGATGTTCAGTTACATATAAGGAATACTGGATAAGGCTGTGGTACTAGCATCACTAGTGAGATAACCACCACCCCATCATCTTCTACTTTGTCTTTTGGAGTCAGAAGAGTTTATGTTTAAGATGAGTCTCACTCTGTGCCTGAGACTCAAACAGTAATCTAATTTATAGTGTTCTTTTGTTTTCCCATTTTATAAGAAATAGTAACTATACATGGAAGGGAATAACGTGGTATGAGGATTTCAAGTTACTTTTTATGCTTTTTGCTCTAAAGCTAAGTGTCAGACTGATCTTTCCATTCAATGAAGTAGCATGAGCTAGTAGAAAGAGTAGTCCCTAAGCTTGTGAACTAGGGAGAAATTATCAGTAAATGTAGCCAATATAAATATGATAAATCAACCCAAAGCTACTTCCAGTAAGAGGAACAGTGAATGTCCTTGTTATGTCTCTATGTGTGTCTTCAGAGAACTAAGAGAAGAAAATTTCATTTGCATAAAGTGGGAAGGATATTAACTATAACTTTGAATTTATGTAACACTTTGTTCCTGAATTCACACCATGAGTATTCCAGAGATTAAGGACTGAATAATGTTCAGAAAGTAGGCAAAAGAGACCTATTCGTATAAGTACTACTTCATCAGAGGTAGACTTTCTAAGTGATCCCTTCAGTCACAAACTCAGGTCATCAGAAACCTGATTTGGTTCTTGTTTGTCGAACCATAGTGACTGTTTTAAGACTGAGCCTCAGGTATGATACACTGTACTATATCCAGACCCCTTTTGCAATGTTATTATCTCCCCTACTGGTTTAATTTATGTATTTAATTTTAGTTTCCAGGGTGCAATATGGCTAATTACTTGAGAACAGCAGAACCTTACAAGCGAAAATTTTGCTTCTATAATTTGTGGCATATTAAGTATAATAATGTACATTTAATTTCCTCAAAAAGATAATTATGCTAATAGAATTATTTGAATGGAAATTTGTGCTTTGTGCTGGATTATGTTCTCCACCTACTAATTTATATTAATACAAGTCAGTAAGGAATTTTTAATAAGTCACTTTAATCCTGGGCAGACAAGTCTGGCAACACCTTACAAGAACACCCCCTCACCTGTCAGCCCTTTAACATCCTGAAGAGAAAGAAGTGTCCTACAGTACTGGAGGGCCAGAATTCCTATTAGATAAAAGTTCATGGGGAATATTGTCCAGCTCTAATGTTTAAAACAGACAACTTGGGTGTATGAACTTTGGTGGAGGTAATAAACCAATTCATGAACGTCTGAGGACAAAGAAAACTTCTTTGATAACAGTTTTGTATATGTCATAAAAACCAGTTAAGAGTCATCTGAGAATTTTGTGGATAGAAATCATATCTCTATTTCAATTGTTTAAGGGGCAATGTTTTTATTTTTTATTTTATTTTTTTCCCATTTAAAAAAATTGTATTGAAGTATAGTTGATATACAAGTCATGATAATTTCTGCTATATACAACAAAGTGATTCAGTTACGCATATACACACATCCATTCTTTTTCAAATTCTTTTCCATATAGATTATCACAGAATATTGATTGTGTAGAGTTCCCTGTTCTGTACAGCAGGTCCCCATTGGCCAGGCAATGGTTTTTAAAGTCAAATTCAGACGTCTAATATGTTTCATATCACCATGGCAGAGTATGGGATTTGAGGGAGAGTGGAGATTAATGCTAAGAACCAAGTACTTTGGGTGTGTTGCTGCCACTTTTATTTATGTATTCTACATAAGAATTATTTGTTTTAATTCCATTGCCTTCAGTTAAAAAAAAATAAAACTACTCATTTAGGGAAACATAGACTTCTAAGTCATTATATGTGGAAGGTACCATTAGTATGCTTGATTGGAAGGTCAGTACTGGTGATTAGTCAGTCATTGTAGCACTCACCCTCCAGAGGTAAGTTTGGTTAGATTTAATTCCTGTGTTATTAGGTGAATTTAGTTTGTGCTTGTCAACCCATGCTTATTGTCCTCTTACATGAATACCATGACTAAAGAATGAGTAAATTTTCTCAGTCTTGTCTTTTCTGTTGCTGTTAATGCATGAAAATCCAGTGATTTGGCAGGTTTGCTTATTATGTGCCCCTTAGGGATTTTCTGTTACTTGGATGCTGTGTTGTAAAACCAAACTGAATGTCTACCTTCATAGAGTTATTATATGTGTATTATCACAAATTTAAAGGGACTAAAGTTGGAACTATACATTATTTTTTCTGTCCACAAATGTAAGGGAGACATTCAAATAATATAGAACTATAAAGAATGAAAGCCAGCTATTACACCGGAAGTTCATGACTAAGAGCAGGTATTTGTAGTATAGAATCAAAAAGACTTGGGTACAAATCCTGCCTTGGACAGGTATTAGTTCTGTGTCCTTGGATAAGTCATTTCCATTCTCTAATTTTCATCATCATATAATGGGGACCATTAAAATAGCTATCTAATAAGTCTGCTATGAAAAGAAATGAAATTTTATATATATATATATATATATATATATATATATACACACACGTATGTATATATATGAAAATATTAGCAATACCTAGCACATAGTAAGTATTTAATACCTAGCATACAGCAAGCATATTAGCAAAACCTAGCACATAGTAAGCATTTAATAATAAAAACCTATTAAAAATGAACAGAAAATTAAATACCTATTAAAAATAGAAAAGTCAAAAACCACATGATCATCTCAGTAGATGCATAAAAAGCATTTGACAAAGTCCAACATCCATTCATGATCAAAATTACACCCCAAAGTGGGTATAGAGGGAACATAACATAAAAAAGCCGTTTATGACAAACCCACAGCAAATGTAATACTCAATGGAGAAAAGCTAGAATCCTTTCCACTAAAATCTATAACAAGACAAGGATGCCCACTCTCACCACTTTTATTCAAAATAGTATTGTAAGTCACAGCAATCAGACAAACAAAAGAAATAAAATGTATCCAGATTGGATGAGGAGGTAAAATTGTCACTGTATGCAGATGACATGATACTATATATGGAAAACCCTAAGGACTCCACACAAAAACTATTTGAACTGATCAACGAATTCAGCAAAGTAGCAGGATACAAGATTAACATTCAGAAATTGGTTGTATTTCTGTATATTAGTAATGAGATATTAGAAAAGGAATATAAAAATACAATACCTTTTAAAATTATACCCCAAAAAATCATATACCTGGTAATAAACTTGACCAAGGAGGTGAAAGACTTATATGCTAACTATAAAACATTAATCAGGAGTTCCCATTGTGGCCCAGTGGAAATGAATCTGACTAGTATCCATGAGGTTGCAGTTTCAATCCCTGTCCTCATCAGTGGGTTAAGGATCCAGCATTGCCATGAGCTGTAGTGTAGGTCGCAGACATGGCTTGGATTTTGCATTGGTGTGGCTGTGGCAAAGGCCAGCAGCTGTAGCTCCAATTCAGCCCCTAGCCTGGGAAACTTCATATGCCTCAAGTAGGGCCCTAAAAAGCAAAAAAAAAAAAAAAAAAAAAAAAACCATTAAGGAAATTAAAGAAGATTCAAAGAAATGGAAAGACATTCCATGCTCCTGGGTTGAAAGAACTAATATCATAAAAATGGCCATACTACCCAGAGCAATGTACAGATTCAATGCAATCTCTATCAAATTACCCATGATATTTTTCACAGAACTAGAACAAATAACCCAAAAATATATATGGATTCATAAAAGACCCAGAATTGCCAAAGCAATCCTGAGGAACAAAAACCAAGCAGGAGGCATAACTCTCCCACACTTCATGAAATATTACAAGGCTATGGTAATCAAGAGAGTGTGGTACTGGTACCAAAACAGACCCCCAGACCAGTGCAACAGAATAGAGAATGTGGAAATAAACCCAACACCTATGGTCAATTAATCTTTGACAAAGGAGGTAGGAATATAAAATGGGGAAAA
The DNA here is from genome assembly GCF_054392235.1 of Sus scrofa. Taxonomy (NCBI): domain Eukaryota; kingdom Metazoa; phylum Chordata; class Mammalia; order Artiodactyla; family Suidae; genus Sus; species Sus scrofa. The sequence continues at coordinate 169,047,911 of NC_139395.1, forward strand.
GACAGTCTTTTCAGTAAGTGGTGCTGGGAAAACTGGATAGCCATAAGTAAATCAGTGAAACTGGAACACACCCTCACACCATGCACAAAAATCACCTCAAAATGGCTTAAAGACTTAAACATAAGACAAGACACCATCAAACTCCTAGAAGAGAACACAGGCAAAACATTCTCTGACATCAACCATACGAATGTTTTCTTACGTCAGTCTCCCAAAGTAACAGAAATAAAAGCAAAAATAAACCAATGGGACCTAATCAAACTGACAAGCTTTGGCACAGCAAAGAAAACCATAAAAGCAAAAGGCAACCTAGGGAATGGGAGAAAATAATTTCAAAAAATTCAGCTGATAAGGGCTTAATCTCTAGAATATACAAGCAGCTTATACAACTCAACAACAAAAAAGCCAACAACCCAATAGAAAAATGGGCAAAAGATCTGAATAGACATTTCTCCAAAGAAGATAAACAGATGGCCAACAAGCACATGAAAAAATGCTCAACATCACTGATTATAAGAGAAATGCAAATCAAAACTTCTATGAGGTACCACCTCACACCAGTCAGGATGGCCATAATTAACAAGTCAACAAATAACAGTTGCTGGAGAGGGTGTATAGAAAAGAGTACCCTCCTACACTGTTGGTGGGAATGTAAATCATTACAACCACTATGGAGAACAGTATGGAGGTACCTTAGAAAACTATATATACGTGGAACTACCATATGACCCAGCAATCCCACTGTTGGGCATGTATCCAGACAAAACTTTTCTTGAAAAACACACATGCACCCATATGTTCATCGCAGCACTATTCATAATAGCCAAGACATGGAAACAACCTAAATCTCCATCAACAGATGAATGGGTTAAGAAAATGTATACATACACAGTGGAATACTACTCAGCCATAAAAAAGAACAAAATAATGCCATTTGTAGCAACATGGATGGAACTAGAGACTCTCATACAAAGTGAAGTAAGTCAGAAAGACAAATACCATATGATATCACTTATATCTGGAATAAAATATACAGCACAAGTGGATTTTTCTACAAAAAAGAAACTCATGGACTTAGAGAAGAGACTTGTGGTTGCCAAGGGGAGGAGGAGTGAGTAGGATGGATTGGGAGATTGGGGTTAATGGATTCAACCTATTGCATATGGAATTGATAAGCAATGAGATCCTGCTATATAGCACAGGGAACTATATTTTGATGGAACTGATGGGAGATAATGTGAGAAAAAAATATATATATGACTGGCTCACTTTGCTGTTAAGTAGAAATTGACAGAACACTGTAAATCATCTATAATGGAAAAAGTAAAAATCATAAAAAAATACAACAGCTCTGAAAGATAATGGATATGTCCATGTATAACTGAATCACTTTGTTGTACAACAGATTACCGCAACATTGTAAATCAACTTTATATTTTATTTCAATAAAACTTTAAAAAATGAAAAAAATATAATAGCTAATGAATCCCCTTAGTAACTCATCTAGCAAATGTATCACACAGATTCATTCTTGCATTTTTAAACAAATCATCTACCTCAATTCAATAGAAATGCAACACTCAATTTGTGGAAAAATCTCAAACCATTGTGAAAATTAAAAAATAAATTCCACCGTATGGTTCACTTAATCTGTAATGTAGATGGTGCCATTGTAGGTCTTCAAAAGCAGGCAACATGACTGATGACATTAAAAGCCTGAATTTTCTATAAATAGAAATAAATCGTAGCGTCAGAATGGTGGTCAAACCACCACAAGCAGAGAGATAGAAAATGAAGGATACCAAGACCTGCTTTTGCTTTTTTTTTTTTTTTTCCCATCTATCTTTCTATAAGTCAAAATTTTGAAAAAAAATTAATTTTCTTCAATACCTTTTAGACAGTTGTTTAATTTCATGGAATGCTCTTTAAATCCACAAAAGGTAAACTCAGGAAGAATTGAGGTAAATCAATGTAAACACACTATGAATTCTAATGACATTCTCATGCCCTTTGCCTGGGCTATTAAGATGCTCTTGTTCATAGGAAAACTCCACCCTTCTCCTCTTTGATAATGTTTACTCTTTACCTTTTTTATACAAGATTTCTGATAAAAATCAGTGGTGGCACCAAGTCAAGATTTGAGACATTTCCTGAAAGTAAGACTTATGGGATCCATTCTTAAAGAGTGTAAAGTCATTGTTCTCTCATGCAGGCTTTGGTGTTTTCATGTTAGCAATGTTGGCCTTTCATCCTGATGATTCAGTAATCTTTTTCAAGAGTTTTGGCTTGTTATCTGAGCACTGTTTGCCTATAAATTATATTATAAAATTAATACTAGATTAATATTGAAGACAATTGTTCTCATGCTTCTGGGCTTTGTGCTGCAGTGAAACCTAGTTATATTCTAGCTTGCGGGAAACTCTGGGCTTTTGATACTTTCTTTGTCTAATGAGCTCACAAAATAGGTTACATTTACTTTGGGAAATTATGGGTTCTTTATTAATTGTTCCTCTAAATTAGCCTATTTGAGGTTACTTTGTCCTTGGACAGTTAATTGTTCCTTTCTCTGTGTTCCCATAACACTCTGTTCATATCACTATTATAGCCAGAACACATTGTATTATAATTGTCTATTTACATTATTTGTCTTCCCCACTAGATTTGGAACCAGTTGAGTGCAGAGACCTAATATCCTTTATTGTTAATAGGCCAACATCTAACTTGGCGAGGACCCAAACTAGATTTGATGTATAGGAACACCACAAACTAATACAAATTCCCAGAGGTTTTCTGTATGAGATGTTTCTCATGAATCTGGTTAAGGTTTTCATTGTAACAGGATATGTCAGGATAGATGGCAAGTGGAGAATTAGTATTTATTGAATGCCTACTGTTTGGACTGTTTGTAGACTATCTCATTTGATCATCACACTAATAACACAAAGTGGGAGCATCTACAACTTCAATTTTAATATTAGGAAGTTTTTACTCAATATTGTTTAAAATTTTCCCCAGTTTCAGAAAGGTCCTAATCTTTAATTTGGTCCTAGGGAATTAGGAAATCATGTCTTTAATCCTCCAAAGCCACTATGCTGTTATACAATCTTCTGGCCAGTCATAAAAGATCAGGTTAAGGTTAGGGAGAGGGTGACAGTTAAAAACAGAGCCAGGAGGGTTTCCTGTTGTAGCCTAGTGGAAACAAATCTGACTGGTATCCATGAGGATGCAGGTTCAATCCCTGGCCTCATTCAGTGAGTTAAGGATCTAGCCTTGCTCTGAGCTGTGGTGTAGGCTGCAGATACGGCTCAGATCTAGCATTGCTGTGATTGTGGTACAGGCCAGCAGCTGCAGCTCCTATTTGTCCCCTAACCTGGGAACCTCCATATGCCATGAGTGCAGCTAGCAAAAGACAAAAGAAGAAAAAAAAAATTGAGCCAATAGACTTTCTAAAAGTTTAGGGTACATCACAATCACAAGGAAGTAAAGTTTTACCCATAATATAATGGAAGGAAAAGGAATTTTCTATTTCAGGTCTTTAGTGATTTGTTCATTGATTTTTTTTTTTTAAATTTTCTTCATTGATTTTTTTTTTTTTGCTTACTATATGTTTAATATTATACTGGGATATTGAGATTAATAAGAAATTGTCCCTGATTTCAAAAGGAGTTTACTACCTTAGTAGAAGGACATTTAGATGGATATTTAGTTAAATACATTTCCTATTATAGGGACTATAAGTTATCTATGGCAGCATATGAGACAATATAATAAGGTATTTAAAAGCATGAGCATTGGCATCAGACAGACCTGAGTTCAAGTTCTGACACTGTTATTCAAATAATTATGAGATCTTAGGCAAATCATAAACAGCATCAAATTATTCAGCTGTAAAATCAAGGAAATGAGTTCACTCTTATGAATATTTTGAAGATTAATTTAAATGTATGTATTTTCGGAGTTCCCGTCATGGCGCAGTGGTTAACGAATCCGACTAGGAACCATGAGGTTGCAGGTTCGGTCCCTGCCCTTGCTCAGTGGGTTAAGGATCCGGCGTTGCCGTGAGCTGTGGTGTAGGTTGCAGACGCGGCTCGGATCCCGCATTGCTGTGGCTCTGGCATAGGCCCGTGGCTACAGCTCCGATTCAACCCCTAGCCTGGGAACCTCCATATGCCGCGGGAGCAGCCCAAGAAATAGCAACAACAACAACTAAAAGACAAAAGACAAAAAAAAAATAAAATAAAATAAATAAATGTATGTATTTTCACATAAAAGTACTTGTCATTATTAATTGTTACTGTGAATAGGCCGTACTAGGTAAACAAAATTAAGTAGGTACTTACTGGGTAGACTGAAAAAGAAAGAACTTTCAAAAGCTGCAGCTTATGAGGAAGAAACTAAGTGGTTTTTGTTTTATTTAGTTAAAAAAAAAAAAAGCCTAAAAGCTTTTTGATAAATAGCATGCATTGGAACTGTGTAAGTTCCTCAAAGGCCAAGTACCTTTTTAAGGAAATAAGAATGAGTATTCTTATGGTTTTTCATAAAACCAAGCCTCATATGCATACATTAGTTTGAAGTCAACAAGACAAGAGAAAGATACTTCCAGTTTACCCACTTCTAGATAAAATATTTGTAATCTCTCATGTATATAGAATTTGAATAAAATTGCCAGTAACTGTATTTACAAGTAGTATTCAGAAGAGGGTTTTTTTGTTTTTGTTTTCAGTTTTGTTTTGTTTTTTCCTGTCCAGGAAATTATAGAGTGAACTAAGTACTTCAAAAAAGAGTAGATGGTGAGTAGGTAGGAATATCTAAACCAGTCATAGGAAGACATCAATGTGGATAATTAGCATGTATTCAAAAGAGCTAAGATCAGCCAAATTTATGCTTCCTAAATCTATAGACAATCTTCATTAAATACAGTTTATTTTGTAGAATCCTTTAGATGTGTATTTAATACTGAGTGCATGGTCACATATTCATACTCATAAGTTGAACTTAGGAGTTCCCATTGTGGCTCAGCAGTGATGAACCCAACTGGTATACATGAGGATGCAGGTTCGATCCCTGGCCTTGCTCAGTGGATTAAGGATCTGGAGTTGCCATGAGCTGTAGTGTAGGTTGCAGATGCAACTTGGAGGCTTGGATCCCATGTTGCTGTGGCTGTGGTGTATGCCCTAACCTGGGAACTCCCATATGCTGCAGGTGTGGCACTAAAAAGACCAAAAAAAAAAAAAAAAAAAAAGTTGAACTTGAGTTGTGACCTAGTGATTTTCAAAAGGCATAAAAAAATCACTATGTTTGGAGGTCCTGTCGTGGAACAGCAGAAAACGAATCTGACTAGGAACCATGAGGTTGCAGGTTCAATCCCTGGCCTCGCTCAGTGGGTTAAGGATGCGGTATTGCCATGAGCTGGGGTGTAGGTCACAGACATGGCTCCAATCCCGCATTGCTGTGGCTGTGGCATAGGCCAGAGGCTACAGCTGCGATTAGACCCCTCGCCTGGAAACCTCCATATGCCATGGGTGTGGCCCTAAAAAGACCCCCCCCCCCAAAAAAAAATTACTGTTTGATTAAGCAAAGTAAATACTTGGAATTCTTTTCTAAAAGTCATAGAATCTTTGTTGTTTGAAACAAAAGATGATCTAAGCCACTTCTACCACTATGATAGCAACTTAGTTCTTAGATCCAGCTGATGTCTTCTCTGACCTTTCATAAGCTGTCTGCAGGAAGATCAATTCATAGGCTTCCTTTAGGAGTTAAGCCTATTGTCCAGTTGTTCAAAGTATTAAAAAAGTTCTTTTTTTCCCCAAATGTGAGTTCAAAATACCTTTTCTTTAGCTCGAAGGCACTGATACTTTCCTTACTATATTTGGAGACTGCGAATAACTCCCTTACTTCATTTATATTTTTCACTTGAAACTGCAGACTGTGCTCAAGTGTCTACTAGTCATTTTTTTGTGTGTGGCCTCCTAAAGAGATATGGTGCCCTCTTAGTATTTCTCTACTTTTTATTAGTCAACCTTTTTGTAAGTTCCTCTATCTTTTCCCCTCCAGGTTTTCCATCCCTTTCATTAACCTGTAGTAGTTTGGTCTGTACCACAATATTCCTTCTGATTGTCACACTAAGATGAGATGTCTCTTACTATTCATCTGCCCCACAGCCCCTTTGTTGCATAGCCCTTGAATTATACCTCCATCTGCTGCATGTTTTTCTTTCTCTGTAATGCTAGTGATACTCAGGAGCTGATTGAAGTGCCCATAGTCACATTCCAAGCCTACTCAGAATTATGTATTTTCCTCAGGTTGAAATTCCATTTGACCTGAGAAAGAGAATGTAGGTGATTTCAAGCTCTAAATTTATTCCTAAGGCATTATTAGGGCAGAGTTTAGAGGGCCAGCAGGTTTCATTAAACATTACTTGAAGGAGAAGATTTTTTTCTAAAGAATAATAAATTATTCTTTCTGAATTCTGTCTTTCTTAGATGATCATGTATTCTGAATTTAATAAATATTTGCAACAATTTATGAATATATAGTGCGTGTAGGGCATTGTGTCAGGTGCTGCAAGAGTTAAAAATATTGGTAGGAGAGCTGTTTTTTTCATTTACTTTTTAATGATTTTTCTAGGGGTGGAAATATTTGGGACTGATGGAGCCACATTCCTTCCCCTTGTCAATTATGTAACCATGCTACAGTACTTTGGGAGGTGATATATGAAATTGATAGTAGACCAATTTAAAGAGCTATACCTGTTCAAATCCTAAAGTCCCCACTTATATGACTTGCATAAGTCTTTTTTTTTCTCCTTCATAAAACTGAATATAATAATAATAATACCTCTCTCATGAGCAACTATGTTTTCTAAGTTTTGAGCCTATTTCTATTTTGTAAATAAGTTCATTTGTATCATTTTTTTTAAGATTCCACATATAAGTGATATATATTTGTATTTCTCTGTATGACTTAACTCAGTTTGAAAATCTCTAGATCCATCCATATTGCTGCAATGGCATTATTTCGTTCTTTTTTATGGCTAGGTAATATTCTGATAGATAGATAGATAGATAGATAGATAGATAATTTTTATCTATTTATCTATAAATGGACATTTAGGAGACCTGGGAAAATGGCTGAATAGTAGGACATAAGACTCACCTCCTCCCACAGATACACTGAAAATATATCTACATGTGGAGCTATTCACATAGAAAACTTGCTAAAAACTGACAAAAGACCTCAGAATTATGATAGAGCAGGAAAAATTTCATGAAACCAGATATGAAAAAAGAAAGAAGCAAAAAGAAATGAGATGGAATCTGCACCCCTAGGATGGAGCTGGAAAGAGGAAAAGCTCCTGCATCCTGGGGAGTTCCCCTACCAGCATAGAGATCAACCAAAACAAAGGAGGACCTCTAGAATAAATGAATGTAAAGCAGTTAAAATGGAAAAAATTCTTCACAAAGGGTCAGTGCTATGGGCAACTGTGCGTGGGTGCCAGCAGGTGTCAGGAACTAAAACTGCTTAGAGATCTGACTCAAAGAGAGAGCTAAGCTGGCTAAATCGGAAAAAAACAGGATTGTCCAAGTAGAAACAGCCTGAGGGACTAGAGTCTAGGGCAAACACAATTAAAGGTGTGTAAACAGAGGCAAACCAGTCAGGCTTAGGGGCTAGACACAACTGTTTGGGGGTGCTATAAGGAAGGGGTGGGATCTACCACTATAGCTTGGTTTGCTGGGCATGTTCTCTCAAGCAGCAGTACACTGTATGCTTCAGCTCTGGGAGCCATGTGGTATCAGTGGCTGCCTAGCAGTAGCTGGGAAGCAGCCCTGCCCTTAGAGGCTAAAGAGAGAGATCTCTAGAGTAGCCAAGTGAGGGGAGTGATGGCAGAATCGTGGAGCCTGCCCCTACAGCTACAGGGAGCAGTCATTAGAGCCTTCCTGGAAAAGGGAGGGGCTACAAGAGCAACTGTTTACATTGCAAGCTACAGGAAATTGTCCTGAAAGTTAGTCGATAGCAGGAGTGGTTGCAAGAGACACTGCTTCCCCCACATACTACAAAAACAATCTTGTAAACTGTGAATCACTACCTCACAGATGCCATCCCTAGAAGCCACCAAGCTCCAGGAGAGGGAGTATGATACCATTGCCCCCTAACACATGCTCTAGGTGTATGTGAAACGCTACCACCTTTGATAACTCCAGGACTGGGCACCTGCTGCTCCATCTATATACTACTGTCAAGGGAACAATAAACAGAAAGGCAGACATTATGAGACAACAAAGAAGAAGTAGCTTTCAGACAAAGGAGCAAGGCAAAAATACACAAAAGCTGCTAAATGACAAGGAGATAGGCAATCTACCTGAAAAAACTTCAGAATGATGATAGTAAAGATGACCAAAGATCTTGGTAAAAGAATGGAGACACAGTTAGAGAACTTAAAATAAATGTTTAACAAAGAGCTAGAGGATTTAAAGGGCAAGATGAATACCAAAATATCTGAAGTGAAAAACACTCTAGAAGGAACTAATAGCAGGTTAACAGATGTAGAAGAATGAATAAGTGAGGTGGAAGACAGAGGGGTGAAATCACTGTTGCAGAAAAGAATAAAGAAAGAACAATGAAAAGTACTGAGGAGATGCATTGGGGCTGTGGGATGGAAATCCTGTAAAATTAGATTGTAATGATCATTGTAAACTATAAATGTAATAAATTCATTGAGTAATAAAAAAAGAAGTATCTGGGGAAAGAATGTTGCCTAAATAAAATTGACTAAACTATCAGAAAAAAAAAAAAAGTACTGAGAGGAATCTAAGAGACCTCTGGGACAACCTTAAACATATTGATATTCAAATCATAGGAGTTCCAGAAGAAGAGAGAGAGAAAATGCCAGGGAAAATATTTGAGGAGATTACAGCTGAAAATTTTGCTAATGTGGGAAAGGAAACACTCACCCAAGTTGACGAAGCATGGAGAATTCCATACGAAATAAACCCAAGGAAAAACACAGCAAGACACATATTAATCAAACTGACAAAAATTAAATACAAAGAAAAAATATTAAAAGCCACAGGGGAAAAGTAACAAATCACATATAAGGGAACCCTCATAAGGATAACTGCTGATTTTTCAGCAAAAACTCCCAAAGCAGAAGGGAGTGGCAAGATACATTTGAGATGATGAAGAAAGAGGAATAACCTAGAACCAAGAATACTCTACCCAGCAAAGCTCTCATTCAAATTTGATGGAAATATCAAAAGCTTTTCAGACAAGCAAAAGTTAAGAGAATTCAGCTCTACATCAACTACTAAGGGAACTTCTTTAAGTAGAAAAGGAAAAGCCACAATTAGAAACAAGATTACAAATGAAAAAACTCACTAGTAAAGGCAAAGATAATATAAAAGTAGGATTGCTTTTGTAGAAGGTGGGGGATCAGTGTCTCTTGCAACCACTCCTGCTATCAACCAACTTTTAGGACTATTTCCTGCAGCTTGCAATGTAAATAGTTGCTCTTGTAGCCCCTCTTCCAGGAAGGCTCTAGTGACTGCTCTCTGTAGCTGTTGGGGCAGGCTCCACGATTCTGCCATCACTCCCTTCACTTGGCCACTCTAGGGATCACTCTACAAATATGATATCAAAACTAGCAAACATGAAAAGAGGAGAAGACAAATGCAGAACATTGAAAATGCATTTGAAATTAAGAGACCAGCAACCAGAAATAATTCTACACATACCTAGATGGTTATATCAAAATATAATGGAAACAAAACCACAAATCAAGTAACAATAATAGTCACACACATAAAAAAGAAAAAGCAAGGCAAACACAACACCCAAGAGGGTCAAAGATCACACAAAAAGACAACAAAAATAGGAAGAAACAAAAAAGACCTAAATAGCAATCCAAAAAAATTAAGAAAATGATGATAAGTATATGCTTATCCATAATTACATTGAATGTAAATTGATTAAATGCTCCAACTGAAAGACACAGCCTGGCTAAACAAGATGCATATATACACTTTAAAAGAGACACACTTTAGATCTAAGGACACATACAGGCTTAAAGTGGGGGGATAAAGAAAATATTCCATGCAAATGGAAATTATAGAAGAGCAGGAATAGGAATGCTCACATCAGACAAAATAGATTTTAAAATAAAGGTCACAAGAGACAAATAAGAACATTACATAATGATCAAATGATCAATACAACAAGAAGAAATAACAATTTTAAATATATATGCACCCAACATAGCAGCAGCACAATATACAAGGAAACTACTAACAGCCCTAAAAGGGGAAATAGTCAGTAACACAATAATAGTGGGGGACTTCAACACCCCACTTACAGCAATGGACAGATCATCCAGACAGAAAATTGACAAAGAAACACAGGCCTTAAATGTCACACAAAGTCTATTTAACTGATAGACATCTATAGAACATTTCAACTCTAATCAGCAGAATATACTTTTTTCTCAAGTGAACATGAAACATTCCCCAGGGTAGATCACATCTTGGGCTGCAGGTAAAGCCTTGGTAAATTAAAAAAAAAAATGAAATTATTCCAAGCATCTTTTCTATGAGACTAGAAATCAACTACAAGCAAAAACAGCAAAAAACACAAATTCCTAGAAGCTAAGTAATATGCTGCTAAATAATATGCTACTAAACAACCAATGGATCCCTGAAGAAATCAAAGAGGAAATCAAAAGATACTTAGAGACAAATGACAATGAAGATAAAACAACCGAAAACCTATGGGACACAGCAAAAGCAGTTCTGAAAGGGAAGTTTATAGCAATACAGTCTTATCTCAGGAAAGAGGGAAAAAAACTCAAAAAACCTAAACTTACAACTTGAACATCTAGAGAAGGAAGAACAGACAAAGCTCAAAATTAATAGAAGGAAAGAAATCATAAAGATTAGAGCAGAAATTAATAACATAGAGACCAAACAATGGAGAAGATCAGTGAAACCAAAAGTTGATTCTTTAAAAAGATAAAAAAACAAATTGATAAATCTCTAGCCAGACTCATCAAGAAAAAAAGGAAAGGGTTCAAGTCAATCAAATTAGAAATGAAAAAGGAGAAATTACAATAGAAACCACAGAAATACAAAGGATCATGAAAGACTACTATGAGCAGCTGTATGTCAATAAAATGGACACCTAGAAGAAATGGAAAGATTCTTACAAAGACACAACCTATCAAGACTGAACAAGGAAGAAACAGAAAATATGAATGGTCCAATCACAAGCACTGAAATTGAAAACGTGATTTAAAAAACTTCCCCAAGGCAAAAATCCAGGACCTGATGACTTCACAGCTGAATTTTATCAAAAATTCAGATAAGAGTTAACACCTCTTCTTGTGAAACTCTTCCAAAAAATTGTGGAGGAAGGAACACCCCCAAGCTCATTCTTTGAAGCCACTATCACTCTGATAACAAAATCAAAGATAACAGAAAAAAAGAAAATTACAGGCCAATATCCCTGATGAACATAGATACAAAAATCCTCAACAAAATATTACTAAACCACATACAAATATATATTAAAAAGATAATACACCATGATAAGTAGGATTTACCCCAGGAACGCAAGAATCTTCAGTTTCCACAAATCTAACAATGTGATACACTACATCAACAACTGAAAAATAGAAACCATATTATCATCTTAATAGATGCAGAAAAATCTTTGGACAAAATCCAGTAACTATTTCTGATAAAAACTCTCCAGAGAGTGGACATAAAGGGGAACTACCTCAATATAATAAAAACCATTTATGAAAAACCCACAGCTAACATCATTCTCAATGGTAGAAAACTAAAAGCATTTCTGCTAAGATCAGGAACAAGGCAAAGATGTCCATTTTCACCAATGTCATTCAACATAGTGTTGGAAGTCCTAGCCATGGCAATCAGAGAAGAAAAATAAATCAAAGGAGTCCAAATTGGAAAAGAAGAAGTAAAACTATCACTGTTTGCAGATGACATGATACTGTGCCTAGAAAATCCTAAAGACACTACCAAAAAACTGTTAGAGCTCATCAATAAATTTGGTAAAGTTACAGGATACAAAATCAATACACAGAAATTGATTGCATTTGCACATGTTAACAGTGAAATATCAGAAAGAGAAATAATGGAAACATTACCATTTACTATTTCATCAAAAAGAATAAAATACCTAGGAGTAAACCAACCTAAAGAGACAAGAGATGTGTACTCTGAAAAATATAAGATGATGATGAAATAAATCAGATAATAGAAATACAGGGAAAGATATATCATGATCTTGGATTGGAAGATCAATATAGTCAAAATGACAATACTGCCTAATGCAATCTGCAGATTTAATACAATCCCTATCAAATTACCAATGACATTCTTTACAAGAACAAAATATTTTAAAATTTGTACATAAATACAAAAGATTTCAAATAGCCAAAACAATGTTGGAAAGAAAAAACAGAACTGGAAGAATCAGGCTCCCTGATTTCAGACTATAATATAAAGCTACAACCATCAGAACAGTATGGTACTGGCACAAAAACAGAATACAGATCAATAGATCAGATAAAAAGCAGAAAAATAAACCCAAGCACCCATGGTCAACTGTTCTATGACAAAGGAGGCAAGAACATACAATGGAGGAAAGATGGTCTATCCAATAAATGGTGCCAGGAAAACAGGACAGCAACATGTAAAAATGAAATTAGAACATTTTCTAACACCATACACAAAAATAAACTCAAAATGGATTAAAGACGTAAATGTAAGGTCAGATACTCTAACTCTTAGAGGAAAAAAAAGGCAGGATGCTCTTTGACATAAATCATAGCAACATCTTATTTGATCCACCTCCTAAAATGATGACAATAAAGACAAAAATAAACCAATGGGACCTAATTAAACTCAAAAGCTTCTGCACAGCAAAGAAAACCATTAAAAAAAACTAAAATACAACCCACAGAATGGGAGAAAATCTTTGCAAATGAGTCATCAGACAAAGATTTTATCTCCAAAATTTACAAACAACTCATACAACTCAACAACAAAAAACAAACAATCTATAGAAAAAATAGGCAGAAAACCTAGACATTTCTCCAAAGATGATATACAGATGGCCAGCAGGTACATGAAACAATGCTCAGCATCACTAATTACCAGAGAAATGCAAACCAAAACTACAATGAACTACCACCTCATACCATTAGAGCAGCCATTATTAAAGAGTCAACAAACAAATAATACTGGAGAGGATGTGGAGAAAAATGAACCCTCCTTCACTGTTACGTAAGTTGGTACAACCACTATGGAAAATGGTATGGAAGTACCTCAGAAAGCTAAATATAGAACTACCATATGATACAGCAATCCCACTCCTGGGTTTATACCAGGACAAAACTTTTGTTGAAAAAGATACACAAACCCATATATTCATTGCAGCACTATTCATGATAGCCAAGACATGGAAGAAACCTAAATGTCCATCAACAGATGAATTGATTAAGAAGATGTGGTATGTATATACAACAAAATACTATTCAGCCATAAAAAAGGACAAAATGCCTTTTGCAGCAACATGGATGAAACTAGAGACTCATAGTAAGTGACATAAGTCAGAAAGAGAAAGACAAGCACCATGTAATATCACTTATATGTGGGGTCTAAAATATGGCCCAAATGACCTATATACAAAACAGAAACAGATCATGGACATGGAGGGCAGACTTGTATCTGCTGGGAGGGTGGAGGGGGGGCTTGGTAGATGAAGACTATCACATTTAGAATGCATGAATGATGGGGTCCTGCTGTACAGTGCAGGGGACTGTATCTAGTCTCTTGGGTAAGAGCCTGTTGGAGAAAAAAAATGGCTGTGTATGGGTGGCAGGTCACTTTGCTAAAATTGAAGGAACATTGTAAATCAACTCTACTTCAATAAATTTTTTTAAGAATGGACATTTAGTTTGCTTACATATCTTGACAATTGTAAATAGTGCTACTGTGAATATTGGGGTTCATGTATCTTTTCAAATTAGAATTTTCATATTTTCTGGATATATGCTCAAGAGCAAGATTGCAGGATCATATAGTAACACTAATTTTAGTTTTTTAAGGACTATCCATGCTGTTATTCATAGTGACTGTACCAATTTACATTCCCACCAACAGTGTAGGAGGGTTCCCTTTTAGGACAAATATTTTTTAATACAGCAGTGTTGATTTCAGTGAAAAACTGTGGAAGGGACTTTTTCTTATGTATATACATTTGGGAGGTTAAAATGTTCATTTCTTATTTCAAGAGGGGATTCTTGAAAATCATTATGATGCCACTATAATTGAGGTACCTAGGATCAGAATGGGGCACAACTAATAAGAGAATCCTGGAACTTGCTCAAAAATTTGCAAGGTCACCATGTTTCTTAAAGAATTATGTCCAAACTCCTTGACCTGAAATACAAAATTATCATGTTACAGACCAGGGTTTTATACCTGGTGTTGAATTTTGACTCTTCCAGTCTTAGATTCTGAGAACTGATAATCACTCTGCTTCTCATGTTTCTTATCTGTTAAATGGAGATCATAAGATTACTATAAAGATTTCATAAGATAAAGCTCAATAAATGTTATTTGTTATTATTTTTCACTCATATTCCACTCATTTAGAAATAACTACAAATTTTATAAAAGTGTCACTTCATGGTATATCAAAGTATGGTTGCAAATTCCTTACAAAAATAGCATTAAGGTGTTGCTGCAGTATCAAGATTACAGTGCAAAACAAGACCATGATCTCAATGCTCCTCACTTATTTCTTTTTCTTTTTTTATTTATTATATAGAAATTCTATCACATTCAAGAATATTTTGCTCTGCATTGCCTTCATTTTTTCATCTCATACTATTTCAAAGGCTGTTCGAACTTTACTTCCCTAGCAGACACTCTTTGCTGACAGCTCAGTAAAATATATTTCTTGTTTCATTCAGCTACTTTCTAAAATCATGTATTTTATAAAATCCTTCACTTATCGCTCAAGTTTAAGTTTGCCAACCTCTTCTATGCTGAAACCTAGTAAATAATAAAATTATCTCCTCATTCATTACTTTTTAAAATATGGTTTTTACTGATTCTATTTGCTTACCATTTGATCATCACATTTTAGCATTCTGCATAATTTGGTTCATTTTAAATAGCAAATTACTAAATAAGAGTATCTGTATGTAGTGCTATTTTAAAATAGGGTGATAGCCCTTGGTAATTTTATTTTATTTAAGAAACGCATTCCAGTTTAAAAATTCCATTATGATTTCCTGTCTACCTCGATATCAGAAGATGAGTAACATTGAGAAAAAAAGGCTATGATGGAGCTTATCACCCTTATATATTTAATTACTTCCTTGTTCTTTTTTATTTTTTAAAGTATAGTTGATTTACAATGTTAGTTCAATTTCTGTTGTATAGCAAATGACACAATCACACACAGTTCCCTGTGCTGTACAGTAGGACCCCATTGCCCATCCATTCCTAATGTTATAGTTTGCTTTAAAGACATGTAGTTTGAAAGGAACTGCATTTTCACTGAAAATATTTGAGAACATCTCTTGCTTACTCTAGTTTCCTATGGTTTTTTGGTCAACTTCTATAAGGTAATATATAATTTACATATCCATAAGAATAAAGATATATAGAATTTTTAGCCTAACACAATCTCTTCAAATAAATAAAACAGCCACAAGAACAAGAACAAAAGAGCTGTCTAAAGACTACAAGAAATCCCAAGAGTTGACTAGTGTACACGCAAATCAAAACCAATGCATATTTGAAAATATGTAACAGTACAAACTTGAAAATACATAAAATTAAATGTTTAATTGACTTACATTTATTTTACTTTTGTACTTTCACCTTAAGTGAATTAGGGCTTTTCAAAACTTAGTATTTCCATACTGTTTTTTTGTTTCATTCAATGAGGAACCTTGGCTAAACCTATTAAGCAATGTTCCTGACTATCTCTCATCATGGATCTATGAAGACGTGTTTATGGGCCATCACTATTCTACTGAATAATGATTTTTATTAAAATGTTGTATTTAAATAGATATCCTTGGTATTAGTCGGCATTATAACCTAGTTCTTCAGAGTTCTCTATCAAAAATGAAGTACTACTGAACATTTACTATAGTATTTAAGACAGTAGCCTGGGTGCCAGAGCAATCTAAATCATGAATATTGCCTTTAGGAAGTTGAAAGTCTAGTTGCAGAGATATGGAAACATATATAAACAAATGAAAAATGATTGAGTTATTGAATATTTTATTGATATGCATATTGAGTATATACAAGACACTATTCCAATTATATAAAATGTAATAGCAAATAAAATAAAGTCTATAGAATTATATTTAATGGAAAATAGTAATATTCTTAGGAATAGTTTAACTGGTTACTTAGAAGTGAATTATGTGAATATTAAGACGCGTAATTAAGAAATGCAGTATATAGATTCAAATGTATGTTCAACAAAAATATAACAAAAAAACTTGTGACAGGTGTATATAAAATCTGATTTTGAAATTCCCACTGTGGCTCAGTAGGTTAGGAACCTGACTAGTATCCATGAGGATCCAGGTTTGATGTGTAGGCCGGTGGCAGCTATGGTTCTGTTTCAACCCCTAGCCTGGGAACTTACATATTCCAGAGGTGCATCCCTAAAAAGACAAATACATAAATAAATAAATGAAATTTGAGAGTTTATCTACTATAAATATTTTGACTGTGATTTTGATTTAAACAGACCTTAAATTTATTTATTTATTTATTTGAGTTGATTTACAATGTTGTGTCAATTTTTGTGGTACAGCAAAGTGACCCAGTAATACATATGTATACACACATGCACACATATATATATATATAAACATATATATATTCTCTTTCTTATATTATCTTCCATCATGGTCTATCCCAAGAGACTGGATGTAGTTCCTTGTACTATAAAATAAGACCATTTTTATAATGCTAATCAAAGCCACTCTAGGTCACATAAGTTTGTAACATTCTTCCAAGAGATGAGTATTAGGAAGAAAGTGTTATTCACCACAAATAAAAGAAAACATAATCTCATCCATTAAAAGAATAATCATTAAATCGTATACCTAATAGGCACTATTAATTAACCATCCTTTATGAACTAAGCATTCATACTTAAGTAATTCTATGAGATAAGCACTATTGACCTTGGTTTAAAGATAAAGAAACTGAGATTCAGCGTGCTTAGATGAATTATTCAAAATCACATTGCTGATAATAAGAAAACTGATATTTCAATCTAGTTTAACTATCTTCAAAGATTATACATAAAATTCTGAATTGGAGAGTTTGGCGAATTTGGAGATGCAGTGTTTTAGTCCTTCTGATGAACAGTATATTGTACTAGCTGCCCCTTAAAGGAAACTTCAGTGGTAGAGAAGATTCCAGGGTGGCCCACATTCATTGACTGATGAGACAAAGGTAATTCCACTGTTTTGACCCAGCTTGAGAGAATTCTGATGAATAATTATCCCAAAGCTGCTTGTGTGCTTGGTTGAGGTTCTCAGCCTGCATATGTTGTAGGCTGATTTCTTCCCAGCCTGACCTTAATTCCTCCTCCATTTACTAGTGTTGATTCCAACAGCACTCTAAAATATCCTAAACATTAAAGTCAGTCTCTTGTTTCCTGGAGAACTCAACCTGCAACACAGGCCAATTAGAGAATGGCTTATTGAATCCCTTGAACTAACCTCTTAGTATCCCAATTAATTTTAATTTTTTTATTATTTTGGAAGAGATGATTTAGTGCTAAGCTGTCAAATCACAAGTCTCTTTTTAACAACTTTTTTTTATAGGTTTTGATATGTTAAAATGAGTAACAAAATTGACAATGCTTCATTTACAATTGAAAGTAAGGGAAAGAAATTGTCTACTCTGGGATAGATATCCTGCAAAAATTCTCTTGGTGATAACATATTTGCAAAATGAAAACTATCTTTCTGGTTGTGTTGTAATGGATAGTCTTTTAGACTGTAGGTTGGAAAGGCTGAGTTTTTGCTTTGCCCATTCAGGTAACTGGCTAGATGACATATGGCGACTTTTCTTTCTTAGCCCCTTATCTCCAAAAACAATGTTTTTGTCTGCTTCTTTAGGTCCCTTTCAATTTCAAGACTATTTCATTTTTTTTTAATTTTTGGTTGATTTTCAGAATTTCTTAGCATTAAACCTCTCTGTTTCCTCTAGTCTTTTTATGAAGTTGTTAATGAACTGTAAAAAATTACTTAAAATCATTAGTAGAGTTTTAAAGGAACTCTGGAGTGAATCATTTGTAGTGTAAATAATCACCTCCTAATTTATGCATTTTGTAAACTCACACTTATCTAGTGGAATATGTTACTTATTCTAAGAAAATTTGATCTTTGACACTGGGGTAGAGGTAGCTTCTAAAAACTGTCATTCTTTGAAAAGTAATTTCAAAGGTGAAAAATGGCTCCATACTGAGGTCACATATTTAACATCTTAACATTCTTTACCAATAAAAATTCTTCAGTTTTTGTAACTGTGAACATTATTTCTTAGTAGACTAGAGTCTTTAGAATTTGCAAACAGTATTCAATAGCAGTTAGTGATACATGTCTTTAAAAATAGCCTTGACATCCTTAATACCCTTTGAGAACACAAAAGTACACAGAGGTTTTATTTTTACTGCTTTGGGAATAAAGTACACTCTGCTTCATCTCTCCAAATAAAACTATGTAAAAATTATTTATTTTGCCAAGTTTTGTTGGAGGAAATATTTATTCTATCTACTAATCTGGACTCAAGCTAAAATATCAAAACCAATGACACATCATGAAACATGAAAGTTTATCCAAACAAAGAATGAACAGATAATGCAAAAGAGACACCTCTGAAGGAAATGTGATATATATTATAGATTATCTATAAATTCAAAATCTTAAAAATTATAATTTCTAGGATATCTTCTGGGCACAGTGATGGAATACAAAAAATTTTCAAGTTGTAGGTCATCTATCTAGATATCCTCAAAAAACAACTCTAATAGTCTTTGAACCTGGCTACCTCATCTTCTTGAACTTTCTAAGTTGTCCTCACCAAAATTAATTCTCTTCTTCCCTCTCATGGAACTTTTTTTTTATATCTCAATTCTACATAGTCTTCTTATACAGTGGAATGATATTTAGTATAATATAAATTATTACGCGAAAAATATGTCCAGTATGACTTCAAACTTATAATAAATGCATATGGATGTTTGCACATGTTAGCAAAAGCATTTGCTTAAATATATTAACAATCTTTAGTTCTGAGATTACGAGTCATTTTTATTTTGTCTTTTGTGCTTTTGCATTTTTTCCAAATTTTCCATGATGAACATTTACTGTTTTGGTAAGAAGAACAAGAGTCAATGACTTTTTAAAAATAGCATTTCAGAGGATTTTGAAGTGGAAAAACAAAGTCTATTTTAAAAGTTAACGTTTTCGTGCTGTCTGATGGAGGCAGCGACAGCACCAGTAGGAAAAAGAACAGGTGATGCTAAATCATAGTATAGAGGCAATGAACACTGTTTTCCCCAAATTTATGTCCACCCAGGACCTCAGAATGTGACATTTGGAATAAAGGTCTTTGTACATGTCATTAAGGTAAGGATCTTGAGAGGAGGTCATCTGGATTCAAGTGGGCTCTAAATTCAATGATTTGCCATCCTTATAAAATAAAAGGAAGGTAGATTTGAAGCTCATGGAGACACAGACAGAAGTCATGTAAAGATGGAGGCAGACATTAGAAGTATCCAGCCACAAGCCAAGAAGTGACAAGAGTTGCCCTTAACCACCAGAAGGTAGGACGTAGGCAGGGAAAAAAACCTCCCTCAGAGTCTCCAGAAGGAACTGACCCCACTGACACCTTGATTTTGGAATCTGGTCTCCAGACTGTGAAAGAATACATTTCTGGAGTTCCCGTTGTGGCTCAGTGGTTAACGAATCCGACTAGGAACCATGAGGTTGCGGGTTCGGTCCCTGCCCTTGCTCAGTGGGTTAATGATCTGGCGTTGCCGTGAGCTGTGGTGTAGGTTGCAGACGCGGCTCGGATCCCGCGTTGCTGTGGCTCTGGCGTAGGCTGGTGGCTACAGCTCCGATTCGACCCCTAGCCTGGGAACCTCCATATGCCGCGGGAGCGGCCCAAGAAAAATGGCAAAAAGACAAAAAAAAAAAAAAAAAAAAAAGAAAGAATACATTTCTGCTGTTCTAAACTTTTAAGTTTATGAAGATTTGTTATACCCATCTTAGGAAATGAATGTAGTGGGTAAGAGCCAGGAGCACCTCCACTGAGTGATCAGTCGCTGCATTGGCTTTGCTTTCCAATGTTTAAGGTAAGATTCAAGAATATGAATATAAGGAGTTCTCGTCGTGGCGCAGAGGTTAACGAATCTGCCTGGGAACCATGAGGTTGCGGGTTTGGTCCCTGGCCTTGCTCGGTGGGTTGGGGATCCGACGTTGCCGTGACCTGTGGTGTGGGTCACAGATGGCGGCTCAGATCCTGCGTTGCTGTGGCTCTGACCTAGGCCCTCGGCTAAAGCTCCGATTGGACCCCTGGCCTGGGAACCTCCATAGGCCTCGGAAAGTGGCCCTAGAAAGGGCAAAAAGATGAAAAAAAAAAAATATATATATATATATATGTAAACGCTACAAGTTATGAGGATAAAAAATTATGACAAAGATTTTAAAAGGTTTGCTCTATGTTCTTTGTGTTGTATGTACAGAAGTCAATAAGGGAGAAGTTTAATATGTGAATGATATTTCAAGAAGCTGTTTCTGCTCTCTTACTGTGCCCTTGTATACTGTGTAGCAAACATTATGTGTGGAGTTGGTGGCTATTTTCTAATTGAATTTCTATTTTATTTTTTCTTATTCCAAGTAGCAAGTTATATTTTCTCAAGTGTTTGCTAAAAATATGAATTGGTTCTATATGAAATATTTAAATCAGGGAGCTGCCTAAAGAAAAAAAAAAATCACTGCTTGCCACAACACTTCCAATTGAGAACCAGAGGGTGGTATAAGTACCTGTTACTTTTGAGGATTTCAATGTATTGGATGGGGTAACAAAGCATATTATGAACTGTGATTATTATTTCAAGGAAATTATTCTCCTCGTCTGATTTTTAGTTTACAAATAAACAGTGGTTTTCTAAGTCTGGACCCTGGGTAATGATTCTTAGTGTCCATTGAAATCAGGGTGGAGAGTGAAGAAGCAAGAAATCCACGGCCTATTGTGTGACACAACCAAAGTTTTGTGCTTAAAATAAGTTCTGCATTGAATGAGGGATATGAAGAGATAAAATGTTGATTTGGGGGATGTAGTATAAGAAATCTTGACTCTATTTTTTTCCCTGTCATTGCCCATTTTTAAATGAAAAAGAAGGAAAATAAAAATAATATAAATTAAAATTTTTTAATGTAATCTGAGTTTAATGAGACCTTAATAAGTTATTGCATTATTTAATTATTGATATTCTTCTTATATAAACAGTCTTCTTTACTTTATTAGTGTTGAAATTGTTTTAATTTATAATTTATACCTTGTTTTTTGCTAAAGAATTTCTAAATAACTGTATAAGATTAAAAATAAGTACTGTATACCTCATTTATAAATATCCCTCTTCTGGCATACATGACATTATTGTCTAGTACTTACATATGCAAACATAGATAACTTGACATGATTATTATTTCACAAGTATTAAAGTGTACTGTCATCTCAGTGTTTCTCTGAAGCTTTCTAAAATTTATTATACATTGTAAAATTTTGGAAGTAACCAACAGTGAAGCAAATACTGAGTTTATAATTTTCAATTCAACTGAGAAAAATGTAATTAAACCTAATAATTATTAGAAAAAAAGAGTACTGTGAAGTTAAAAAAGAAATCAGAAATCCTTTAAAAGAGGCATTCTAAACATAGTGTTCATAGATAAGATCTCTGAAATCTCTGAAAGTTTATATTTAATTTTATGTGTATGTGCTCATTAATCTGGGGTGTGGCTTCATAATTTCGATCATGTTCTCAGAGTATTAGTAGGGCCAGAAATGTTGGGAAACACTACTTTGGAAAAACAAGAAAGGTGATTGTACTAATAACCCAGAATGGTTAGTTATACTCATTGGGTATTGAACTTTATTTTCAAAATTCTTATAGGCAAAGTAAAACAAACACATAAACGTAAGAGCTATATATAATTCTTGTATCATTTCATTTGCAAGGATAGAATTTTTTTATAATACAGAGTTTCAAGGGAAATCAGTTATACGGCTGGATATATACTAAACATAATTTAATATCCACATATCTTTGACAGCAGGATTACAAAAAAATATGAACACTTTAAATTGAAGTTTTTAGTGAAATAGAATGAAAGCAAAGCTGAATGCATATTTTACATGTTAACTCTGAAAGCATGACTATGTGTTGGGGCAGGGGGAGTAAGTAATACAGACCAGATGTAATAATATAGGAATATAGCTCCAGCCTAGAGAAATAGAATTTTAACCTATCTTTTAGACGAGCTTCCTCAAATATCAGAGAAAGCATGTGGTAAATGTCAATCATTGCATTGTTGAATTCTTAGGCACTAGCCTAAAGAGAAATTGGTTAGAGGGGGATCGTTTAATCTAAGAACTTGATATTAAAGTGACAATATTTATTGATTTATGTCATGATGAAGAGATCATCTAAATATGCATAGGTGCGGACAATAGATGTGCTTCCAAATAAGACCCAAATTTTTCCAAAGGTAAATGTTTTATCTCTAACACTCAGACAACTACTCTGTGCAGATGTTAGAATTTAAATTCAGGACTTACTAAGCTGCCTTAAATTATTTAAATCATCATTATAGGCTTCTAGGATATTTACTTTTCACAGAACAAAATTTTAATGGGTCCACCAGTATATTTTTGATGATTTTATTTATATTATCAATTTAGACAATGGAAAATATTTAACAAAGCTAATATTGTTTTAGCATAGTTGTAGCAAGCTTTTTTTTTTTTTGGACAGTGTTTTATTGAGGCTTAGTTTAATAACAAATACTTTTTTCAGAATAAATGCCATTCAGTCCTTTGATTGTTCTCTTAGAGATGGATGTGGATCCAGTTAATCTGATAACCATGCTAACTATTATATTCATATACTTACTCATTATCTGCTTCATTCCAAAGAGATATAAGAGTTTACAAAGAGTCCTTTGTATATTGTTTTAAAAGGTTGTGGGTGAATCTTTAATGTGATACTTCTCCCTCTCCAATGAGAAAGCCATCAACAAAATAATTCTAAAAGCTATTAGGACTTTTAAAAATACATATTTCTCTACATTTGTCTTATTTTATCTTTAAGACCTCTTATATTTTGTTCATTAAGATATTTAAAGAAAACAAAGGGGAAAAGCTCCTTGAAATTTGCCTTTGCAATGATTTTTTAGGTATGATACAAAAGCACAGGCAATATAAGCAAAAATAAACACATAGGACATCAAACTAAAAGCCTTCTCCACAGCACAGGAAATGATCAACACAATGAAGTGGCAACCTATGGAATGGGAGAAAATATTTATAAGCCATCTGGTAAAGAGTTAATATCCAAAGTATATGAGAAACTCATACAAATCAACACAAAACAAACCAAAAAACTTGATTGTAAAATGGGCAAAGGAGGAGTTCTCATTGTGGCTAGTAGAACCTGACTAGTATCCATGAGGATGCAGGTTCAATCCCTGGCCTCTCTCAGTGGGTTAAGTACCAGCATTGCCACAAGCTGCTATGTGGGTTGCAGATGCAGCTCGGATCCTGCACTTCTGTGACTGTGGCATAGGCTGGCAGCTGCAGCTCCAATTTGACCCCTAGCCTGGGAACCTCCATATGCCACAAGTATGGCCCTAAAAAAAATTGGGCAAAGGACCAGATTAGACTTTTTCCCATCAAAGACATACAAATGGCCAACAGGTACATGAAAAGGTGCTCAATATCATTAATCATCAGGGAAATGAAGATTAAAAGCACAGTGAGATACCACCTCACACCTATTAGGATGGCTATTATCAAAAAGGGCAAGAAATAACAAGTGTTGGCAAGGATATGAATAAAAGGAACTCTTGTACATTTTTGGTGAGAACATACTGGTACTATGGAAAACACTATGGAAGTTTTTCAGAAAATTAAAAATATAACTGCCATATGATCCAACAATCCCACTTCTGGGAGTATATCCAGTGAAAATAAAATCACTACCTCAAAGAGATATCCTCATCTTCATCTTCACTGTAGCGTTATTCACAATTGCCAAAATATGGAAACAACCTGTGTCCATTGATAGATGAATGAGTAAAAATATTGTAGTATATGTATATGTCTAGTGGAATACAATTCAGCTATAGAAAAGGATGGAATCTTGCTATTTGTGATAAGATAGATGAACCCAGAGGTCATTATGCTAAAGAAAAAAGCCAGAGAGAAGACAAGTACTGTTTGATGTTACTTTCATGTGGAATCTTAAAAAAGTTGAACTTAGAACCTGAGAATGAAATGATGGTTCCTAGGGTCTGAGCAGTGGGGAAAATGAGAAGAGTTTGCTCAAAGAGGACAGGATTTCAGTTATAAGATGAATAAGTCCTGGGAAGGTAATATATAGTGTGGTGACTATAGTCTATACTGTATTGTATATTTAAAATTTGTTGACAGTAAATCTTAAATGTTTTCACTGCACCAAAAAAAACCAAACAAACCCAAACTCCCAAAACAGGTAACTATAGCAGGTGACAGTTGTGTTAATTAGCTTGATTGTGACAGTCATTTCACTATGTATATGTATATCAAACCATCATTTATATATCTTAAATACTTAAAATTTCTGTCAATTATACCTCAACAAAGCTGA
Organism: Sus scrofa; assembly: GCF_054392235.1. Lineage (NCBI taxonomy): Eukaryota > Metazoa > Chordata > Mammalia > Artiodactyla > Suidae > Sus > Sus scrofa. Next base: position 169,072,895 of record NC_139395.1, read on the forward strand.
AAAAAGATATTAGTCAAAATTATATATATATATATAAATGTATTCAGTCAAAATAACTTTATATGAATATTCATATATATATACATACATACATATGTACATCTATACAAATGGATTGATATTGAGTGTTCACTTATATGATTCATATTGAACACATACCATGCTTCATAATCCAGGACAAAGTTGTGCCTCACTATGAATTTCAAAGATAGACTTGTAAGGAAAAATATAAAGAAAATAATTACTTTGAAAGTACTAATATTAATCATAATTTTGCCCCTATTTGGTTAGATAATCTTTAAACAGTGTTTTACTTTTTATGTCAGTTTCAAAAGCGATAGATTAAACGTCTATAGGTTAGTTAAATGATCTCGAATTGAAAATTATACAAACTTTTTAAAACATTTCTAAATATATATAAGGTGTGTTATGTGCTATATGAACACACAGAAAACAAACTGAAGTGTATTTATCCCATAACATGCAAACCTAAATATCATTACATGATAATGTCTAAACATTGGGCAAAGCACATGTAACAGAAATCAGAACACATACAAAGTATTACTACTCAAAAAATTCATAAAATTGCAAATGGAAAGGTCTTTTCCATCTTCATCGAAAATGCTACACCCTAATAACTCCTAATAGCTGTAGGTAGTGTTTGGAAAACAGTATTTGCATCTCTCAGCTGGCAGACATGAAAATGTGCAGAAATTCCAATTATAATTAAGTGTTCCTAATGACTTTGTCACCCACTGGTTACCATGGCATCAGAAGCTTGAAGTGCATATGTACTTAGTCTCACAGATTACTTCAGTGAGATGAATAGATCCTACATGGACCCTAGCAGGGTGAAGGTTAAAATGCCAAGCAGCCACTGGCCCCTGCTGACCCACTAACCAGAGTGAGCAGATCAGCGGGGACTCCATGGTAGAGGGCTGATGAGCCTAATTGGCAACAGATGTTAGATTCCTGGATGCAAAGGATGGAAGCAAGTATAAGAAAAGGAAATGAAGACTTGAAAGTACACCTCGTTCCAATTACACCTTCATGATAGTGAAACTCCTAAACAACCCCAAGCCTTGCTATTGAGGGACCAGTTGGTAGCCCAAAGGTGTTACTTTGTTCTTAATTTCTTTTGGTCTTTAATTCTTTAGTCACAAAAAGAAATAAATGGATCAGATCATTTCCAAGATTCCTTTCAATTCCTTTCATTCTATATTCACTCCTAATTCTATTGATTCTTCTTGAAATTGGCCAGAATCTTGCAATTTGGATCTTGAATAATGCTTTTTGTTTGTAAGGAAGAAAGAATGGTGTAAAAGAAAGAGCCTACTTGTTAGAATCAGAAAGACAGGATTTTACTCTTCATTCCATCTATTGTCATGTATCTTGAGCAGGTCTCTTCTATTTCTTCATTCGTGAAATTAACAGAATAATATCTGTTAAAAAGACAGTGGTGCAGTAACTTATCGCTTATCACACTCAACACGGCAAAATTACGAAGAACCTATTTGCAATTGTAGGGAAATTTTAAATATAAGTCAGAAAATATATTTACATGCTACACAGAGAAGATTCTTTTTACTGAGTTGACTGAAAGTATTATAATTTCCTTAATTATACCTCACTTCCTAGGATCTTTGATGATCTATCCAGGCTTTCATACCTATGCTTTAATTTTGTTCTTTTAATTCATATTGAAATTCATATTTGGAAAGCTTATCACTGTCTGAGATTTTTTTCATACCTAATGATTTTCACATTTGTCATATCTGATAATTGCAATCGTTATCTCAATTATATTAAATGTAAGAGACATACTTTTTGTCACTAGCACAACATTATTTTATGTTATTTTATATTTGCTTAAAAATAATACAGCAAAAAGCAAAGATGGTAAATCTTGAAATATTTGTCTACTGGAACAAAATTCTAAATTCTGTGCACAGAAGACAGGGGTGCGAGTTATAACACAGGAAAGTTTTCATGGTATAAAAACCAAACTTACAAGTATCAAATACTTATAAATATAACATATTCCTTACATTGTGAGTCACTTTTTGGATAATTTTTCATTTTTTTTACTGTGCAACTTTCAAGTAAATTTGAAGCATTTTTACATTTCTTCATTTACCAGGCTGTTAAAAACGTTATAAACTAGTGCAAAATCTGAGGAGCTTTAATATATATTTACCTGTTTCCTGTTTTCTAAAGTATATATCAAAATCATTAGTTTCTCTCAGGCTATTTTAATGTGGAGATGACTAGAAAATTTTTAAATTTTTATTTATCATTTATGTTTTGTCTTCAATTTAGAAACAAACAAGAAACAATAGAGAAAGCAAAGACAGGTAATCTAGACACAATTCCTATTAACATTTTGGTGTATAACCAATTTTTTTCTTTATAACCATGCAGTGATTTTTTTGGGAAAGTGTATGACTAAACAATATTGTCACATTTGTGAATTATGTGATGCACTATATCCATTGACAACATATTATGTTTGAACTCTTTCAAAGAAGCTACTGGTATTAGAGAATCAGTGACTCAAGATTAGTAACTCATCTTTTACCTCTGTTGTTTCTGTTCAATAATTTATATAGTCTTTAGGCAAAAAATAATAATTTCTACATTTTCATAATAATGTTTCTAAAGCTTCAGACTTAACACATTCTTTTATACTAATTGATCCAAGTATGAACTATTGAATTTATAATTTTTTAAGCACTAAAGATAACATCAGCTATCTTCTGTAGCTATCAGTATGGAATTAAAGTTAGTTTTATACAGGTAAAAGTACATAGTCATGATTGTAAGAAATAAACAGCAGAAGATTTCAGAAACAAATGTGTCCCATAACTTAACATTTAGATGAGTTAACATTAAATGAATCAGAATCACAGATTGAGCCTTTCTCCCCTTTGAAAGTATGTTTTAGTTAAAACCTTAAGAGTAGAAATATTTGCCAAGCAATTGGTGGTTATTTTATCAATCCAAAGCATACAATCAGTTTGTGATACTTGATAAAGACATAATTCTATCATCTATAATGAGGTGGAATTTTTAAAAGTGGAGCTTTTGAGGTTGAAAAGGCAGCTGCTTTGTATCATCTTTACTGTGAATTTATGATAATGGATTACTATGAAATGACTGGATGAAAGCAGCAGTCTAACTGGGATGAAAGCAGCAATCTGGCTTGCTGGGAAGCTCCCTCCTATAATCATCCTATGGAATTTAAATCATAGAGGAGGGCTAATGTCACATTCAAGTGCAGATTTAAGTACTCCTGAGTGATGGCATTTGGTGACCTCTTAATATTGGATGAACCTGTGTTTAGATTTTTAAAGGGGGTGTGAACTATGGCACTCTTTTGCTTTTGCTCTGTCACCTTCTCTTCACGTTATCAACATGGTAAATATTTTTGTAGGCGCAAACAGAACCCAAATCAGTAAAAGGACAACACCTGGGGATAGGATTTTAGGTGATACTTGGAATTGAACTAAATATATGCCATGATTTAAAATATGGTTATTTTTAATTATGTGAAGTCAACAGGATCATTATTTTAACCTCTTCACTGACTCTTTAAAACAGAATATAATTTAGTTACTTAGGAAAAAAATCATGTATACATACACATTTTTAACAAAGGATACTCAAATATCTTAAATACTTTAAAATCTTCCCAATTAAAATTCATTTTCATGGAAAGATTAAAAGCAAAATGAACTGAAAAAAGAAAACAAGAATTTTCATGCTTTTCTAGTTAAAATGACATCTCCCTATTAAAATGTATTTCAGAATCTGCAAATGCTTATGTTGTCAAATCACTTAGAAACATTTCTTTTGTAAAAGTATAGTAGTGTCCGACAGACATCAAACATTAATTCTAGATTATTCACTTCAATGGGGGTAAAGAATATAGAATGCAAAACATTGAAATATATTCCACGATCTTTTAGTCACATTTTTTTCTTTTTTAGATTGTCTCCCCTATTATTGCTAATTCCTACACACAGCAGTACCATAGTGTCTTAAGGAAATTGCTTTGAAGAGGCAATTTATAAACAATTTTTTTAAAAGTATTTTCATATTCTTTTTGAATTTCTAGAAAAACTTTGTAAAATCTATTTGTCCTTCTAACCTACTCCCCCCAATCTGTCTCTGACCTCGGCTTATTAGTCATTTTTTTCCTCCCTCTTCTTTTGCCCCTATTCCCTTTTCCTCTTGCAGTTGGTGTCAGCTTTTTCTATAGCAGTTTTCCAAATCCAAATCCTTATTTAGTGCTCCCTCCACTCAGGCCACTCTTCATGATAAGGCTTGAATGTTTATGTGTGTTTATACACACACACACACACACACACACGAAGTGTTGGTCATTGCCAGTCAGGCAATGATAAAATTTTTCTTAGCAGATATTAGAGGGAATGAGGCTTTGAATAATCCTATCCTAATCATCTTCTCCATTTCAAACAATAAATTGGTAGGCATTTTTCAAAGAAATGCAGGTAGATAGATACCTAATTTTTTTATTTTTTTTTTTTTCCTTTTTAAAAAGTCTGTCTGGGAGCTCTTATTGTAACTCAGTGAGTTAAGAACACAACACAGTGTCCATGAGGATGTGGGTTTGATCCCTAGTCTTGTTCAGTGGGTTTAAGGATCCAGCATAGTACAGCAAACTGCATTGTAGGTCCCAAATGTGACTCAGATCTGGCAATGCCATGGCTGTGGCATAGGCCTGAAGCTACCTATGCCTGGGAACTATCATATGCCTTATCTGTCCCCCCCCCCAAAAAAAATATGGCTTCTTTAGGTTGGGTTTAGAATCAAATTATAAACTTCAGGTTTAATAAAATGTAATACCAAAAAAGCTATATAACAGATGCCTCTGTTTGATAATGACAGACATTCAAAAATATTTGTTGAATAAATGAAAAAGTGAATAAACAGACATTCCCTCTCCATTTTTGAGATTAACTCCAATTTTCAACCTATTTCCTAATTCTTCCCATACCTGGCCTATTATTCTTTTTACTTTCAGAGATGAGACCAGAGTGATCAAGATGATTCTTTGCATACATTTTCAATGATTAAAACAAGTATGTTCACATTTTGATGCTACTGCATCAAATAGCTATACAAAAGTGTCTAACTTTATAAGTATCAGTATTAACTTTGCATCTGGCCTTTTAAGTCAGATCAACTTATGCACCATGCCTAAGTTTGCCTTTAAGTAAAAGCTTCAGGCTAGATAAGGTCCTAGCTTTTTTGTTTAATGACATCTAGTCTTCAGCATTTTCTTCCAACCTCTTAGTTAAAATATTTCACTGATTATAAAGTTTCCATCTTGAATGTAAATACTAGATACTCTTTTCTTAGATTTGGTGATTACATGAATTTCCTTCTGGCATTTTAGACTCTAGCTTTTGGGGGGTAACTTTTGGATTTTCAAAATCATTTGAACTTGAAATCTTCTGTTGTCTACACCTGAGTTCCAGTTCAATGTCAAATAAGTTCAGGTTACTTCCTGACTTAATTTTCCAGAGACTGAGTTTATGCAGATAGGAATAGAGTAGGGAGAAATAAGTAAATAAACTCTGTATCCCTATAAATGATAGAGGTTGGTAAAATGGCTAAAATTCACTCCAGATTATGTTCAAGGTGGAGCACTCATATAAGGGCAAATATGAGTTGAGTATACTTAGCTTATTTTTTGCAAAATTGCTAATAATAGTGATGTAATTTTCAGCAAAGAGATAAATCTATATTGAGGAAAGAGGTAGTCAGTATTACTTCCCATTCTTTCATGCCAGCATAACAAACATAAGATTAAATGATTTTCCAGAAAACAAATTGAGGACCGTTACATGTAGTGGGATTGTTTAACAGTGTGCATCACAGAAGCTAACAATAATAATTTCTGATCAGTAACGAAGACTTAGGAATGTTACTTACCTAAAAGCTTTCATTTTCCAATGCAAAACTCCAAAGTACTTTAAAGTCCCTTACCATCAGTCCTTATGCCAAAGAAGGCAACGTTTTGCAGCCACTCTTAAGACAATAGACAGGTAGAACAAATATTTTTCAGTATTAAATTGAAGAGGATAATTCCCTAAGATCAAATTTATGACATTGCCTGTATGTGTGTGATAGAAATTTAGCCTTGGAAGCAGAAACTTTATAAGAATTCAGTAAATATAAAACTGTAATGTAAGTTTAATATGTAAATTATAAGCATATGGAGAATAGATTCCTGAGCATTTACTGTGACGTTTATTGTGCTTCAAGTGTCTGTATTCACCTGTTGGTTGAATTTTTGGTCCCCAAATATAAAAAGTTCTTTATCACTTTCTTCATAGTTGAAGGAATATTGACTTTCAAAAATAGAGTTTCTTCCCCCACCTCAAGTAATTTCAAGAACCCCAGATGCTCAGAATTCTCATTGTTCCTCATTGCTCTTGCACTTAGATAGTTATGCCAGAAGTTCCTAACATTTCCACAGCATCACTCACTCAGCTAGAACATTGGTGTCATTGACATTGCCAGTATTGCCAAATACATCCTCGCCTTGTACATCTGGGTATAACTTGGTTTCCAGAGCTAGTGGAACAAGAAGCAGATTCTTGTACTTCAATGGCAAGTATTTGTGAATGACTTTGCTGAGCTGTGCAAAGGAAAACTTGCCTTCTTTGTTACTATTCCTAGAGAGCTTGCACAGAGCCCTCCTGGAGGCTCAGTGTGGCCAATGGTGAAGTGATGGATTTCTTTTCAGGCTCTTTCATGGTGAGTCAGGTTAGGAGTGAAGCTCCCAACCGTAATTTTGTTGTCTTTAATGAGCCCAAACCTATGCCATAGTGGAGGATAAATCTGCTTCACTCTTTGAGAGCTGGTGCTGATAAGAGCTTAAATCCAACTACCTATCATTGTCACTAGATGCCACCTGTGGATATGAAGGCCTGACTTGCTCATAATCACTCTAACAAAGTGAGAGGAACGCTTCAACTCTCAAAGCAAAGTTTTATAAGTGCTCCAGGTATTAGTATAAGCATGATGAAACTCTTTTAACAACTCCTTTCAACGTCTCTTAAAACAAAGTAGTGCTACCACTTTGCCCAAGGATAGGTGGATTTTATGCTAGAGCAGGATATGGTTAATCTCAGTCTTTGACTTTGTTCTCAGGCTCTGTCACTGTATCCCTTCTTATAATGAGTTTTGTCTTAGCACTATTCTGCAATTTGTCTTCTGTCAGGGTATCCCAGTCTAGCAAACATATGAGTATATGTCTGGGCATCATTGTGGAAAGTCTTAGGGCCCAGTATCTCTGCCTACCCCTTCAGAAATCATATTGGCTTTGATTTGGTTTAAGTCAGTTCATCCACTCAGCGTGTTTATTCATTGTTCACTGTGTGTCTGGCAATGATGTGGGCATAGAGAATACAAGAAGTTTTTAGAAAGAGACATTTGTGAATTCATATAGCCTTCTCTCTACAGTAATGATGGAATGAACAAGGTGAGAATAACATGTCAGATGGCTCTAAGTATGAATGAGATAAAACAAAGAAATAGGACTGTAGGCATCCTAGGAGTAAAGATGATTTTTAATTTTATTTAGAGTGATCAGGATTGCCTGCATATGAAGAGCACATTTGAGCCAAGATATCTGGAAGAAGACCATCCCAGGCAGAGTGTGCAAAACATTATAGTCTCTGGGTGACTAGGGAAGGAATAGACATGAGGCTGGGGTCTGAACTCTATAGAGGTACAACTTTTATGTTCCTTCACCAGTCCAGTCATGACACCCATTTATAATGAAAAAGAATACCTGGCATGATCAATCTACTGCAAATTAACATAGGACGTAGATGGGAATCAGCAAACCATGAAGAACTAAAATAAAGAAAAGATGCTGAGACAGCAAGGTAAAATCAGGTATCTAACCATATCTTGCTAAGGATATTATTCCTTAGGACTGATTAAAAGATAATGCAGGACTAACATGTATTTACATTTGAAAGCATTGACTCTGCTTAATAAGCAGTGTGTACAGTGCATAGAGTAGCAGTCTTTGAGGAATTTAATAATTCTCAGTTGATTTAGTGTTTTATTTATAAGTTTTATCAAAGACCCCTAGGAACTTTCAGCAATTCTAAGTGCATTCAAATTTTGCTGCTTTTCGTAAATAATAGCACAATAAAACTAGCAACATTTTCAGGTGCAGTTTTAAACAATGTGTTGTATTTTGATGTGCCAAATTTAACATGCCTCTCTTAAGGTGAAGTCATATTTACTTATTTAACATATATTGCATAGGTATTATGTGCAAGGCTCTGTTATAGGTGCTAGAGATTTAGCAGTCAACCAAACTACACCCCCACCATATGTGTTAGTGGGCAAGGCAGACGCACATCAGGTACTAAATTCTATAAAGAAAAAACTGGGTAAGTGAATAGACAATTTCCATGAGAAATTTCTTTGGGAATGCATATCAATCAGAATATGCTGAAGTAACAAAGAGACCTTCAAAACTTAGTGGCTTTAAAAGCATAGGTTTCCTGCTCATGCTATATGTATATTGTGGGTTGGCACCAAACTCTGCCTCTTGAAATCATTCAGTGACCTAGACTAAAGAATCAGACCCCATCTTGCCTGTCGTTGGTCATTGCGCTAAAGGGAAAAGAGGGTCCTGGAGGGACGTGATCTAGAAGGAAATGCGACTTACCACTTTCCTGCTTACAACTCACTGCCCAGAGCTAATCCTGTAGCCCACTCAGTTACAGGATAGCTAGAAAGTGGCCAGACCTAAGTATATGTTTTAAACAACACTAATAACCATCAAGAGCAGATATTAAAGAACTTTTTGAGATGGTGACACTCAAATTGAGACCTGAGGGAAATGAGGGGATGAGAGCTGGGGCCAGAATATTCATAGCTAAAAGAGGAGTTAGGACTTCATCAAAACTAAAAACACTTAATAAAACATAAGAAAATGAAAAGAGAAGCTACATAGGGAGAGAAAATAATCACACATTATATATCTGGTAAAGGACATACATCTAGAATATACAAACATCACTTATAAGTTAAGAAGAAGAACACCCAATTTAAAAAATATAGGCAAAATTTTTGAGACAATTCACCAAAGCAGATATAGGAATGATAACTGACCACAAAAAATATTTTAAATATAATTAACCATTAGATTAATGCAAATTAAACTATAACGAGATCATATGCACACTAGAATGCAAAAAAAATGATGATACCAAATGTTAGGCTGTGGAGAAATGAAATCCTTATAATGTTGCTGATGGGACTGTAAAATGGTACAGCTTGCTTTGGGAAAGAGTTTGGCAGCTTCTTAGAATGCTAAACATATGCTAATCATATAACTCAGTCATTTCATTCCTATTTATCTACCAAAGAATAATGAAAAGCTATGTTTAAAAAGGCTTGGACATTAATAATCATATTAGCATTATTCGTAAAAGTCAAGAATTCGAGAAAATTCAAATGTCCATAAAGTGGTCAACAGAAACACAAAAGGTAAAATATGGCTATAAAGTGGATTCTAGTCAGCAATAAAAATGAACAAACTATAGTTATGTGCTACAATATAGGTAGGCCTAAAAAACATTAGGCTAAATGAAAGAAGCCTGATGTGGAAGATAATATATTATACCTTGTATTTATATTTAATTACCAGAAAGGGAAAACTATAGGTATAGAAAGTAAATCAGTGGTCTCTTGGAACCATAGGGGAAGTAGGTGTTCTGCAAATAGGCACAAGATAACTTTTTTGGAATGAAGATTGTGTCCTAAGACTAGGCTCAATTTATAGCTGCACAATTATATTAATTTATTAAAATTGTAAAAATGAGTTCTTAAAATGGGCAGGTTTTGTGGTATGTAATGTATGCTTCAATAAAGTGGGTCAAAAAGATAAAAAAAATAAAATAAAAGTAATGAAACAGTGAGGAGGCCGATATGGCTTATAAAGTGTAAAAATGGTAAAGAGCCATGGGAGATACATAGGGTCATGGGTGTAAGCCATTGGCCTTATCATGTAATCACTAAGTCTTTGATACTGGAGTTCGAACTTCTTTATAAGTTTGTGGGAAGTCAGGGGGTGTTTTGAGTATTAGAGAGACTGGAAGTTATGTTTTTGAAAGATGCTCTATATTGACTTGGTGTAGCAGGTAGGATTAAAGTAAGACAATATGCTTTTACAGTAGTTCAGGCAAGAAATTATGAAAAATAGGTCAGGAATGGTGCAGTGGAAGTGGTAAAAAATAATCTGTTTAGGATATGTTTAAAAAGTAGAGATGTGATACACACACACACACACACACACACACACACAATGAAGTATTAGTCAGCCATAAAAATTAATGAAATAATGTCATTTGCAGCAACATGGATGGACCTAGAGATAATCATAAGGAAAGTTAGACAGTGAAAGGCAAACATTATATGATATCAATTTTATGTGGAATCTAAAAAAAAGGATACAAATGAACTTATTTGCAGAAGAGGAACAGACTTATAGGCTTTGAAAACAAACTTTCAGTTACCAAAGGGGACTGGTGGCAGAGGGGTAGGAGGGACTGGGGGTTTGACATTGGCATATGCACACTATGGTAAATGGAATGGTTGGCCAACAGGGACCAGCAGTATAGTACAGGGAACTCTACTCAATATTCTATGATAATCTATGTGGGAAAAGAATCTGAAAAAGAATGAATATGTGTACATATATAACTGAATCACTTGTACAGCAGATATTATCACAATATGGTAAATCAACTGTACTTTAATAAACTTTAAAAATGAAAAAAAGTAGAGCTTCCAAACTAATAGATTTTTCACATTTTTATTACCAAATAATATGAGTAAATAACATTATCCCATTCCTAAACCTCAGTCTAATGCTGAATACAACTCTAAATCAATACTGACATTTCAACCTCAAGATTTAGGGTTCAGAGGAGGAGTTACTGGTAGGATGCAGATCAGGGAAGTTTGATGCACACTTATTTTTTAATATCAATGAAGCTGCACTGAAATGGCCATATTAAGTTTCTTTATTCATCCTTAAAATATATTCTCACTTGGGACTACAACTTATCCCATACCTTCCTTATAGCTATATCTTATTATAGCCATCCAAAACAGTTGAGCAGAATTAGGAACATGGGCCTTAATTTTCATAATATATGATGTGTAATTCAGATTAATAGTTTGGTACTCAAATAAATCAAATATACACTATGGAAATCTGAGTAAAATTTCCCCTCTCACATTTGAAATATGATTTTCTATTACAATAAGGCATTTTATTTTTGAGGAATAATTTCTTGGAACTGTGAGTGGGAATGTTTTTTAAAAATCAATATAATTCAAATTGATTGAAAGAGAGAAAGAGAAGACACAAACTATTAACACCAGGAAAGAAAACGGACATCGCTATAGACTCTTCAAACTTTAAAATAAGAAAATATTATGAGCAATTTTATGCCAATAAATTTGAAAACTCTTTTAAACATAAATTTCTGGAAAGATATAAATTAAGAATGGTTCAAGACTAAATATTAACTTAAAATGGAATATTAACAGTAAGAGTTAAAATAAATTTCTGGAAGAAAACATAAGAAAATACTTATAATATTGAGTTAAAGATTTCTCTAACAGGAAACAGAAAGCACCCAGGAATGCAAGGAAGGAAAGAAAGAGAAATAAATAAGAGGTAGGCCAAATAGACAGGAAATTATAATGCAGTCTATTTCAATCCAAATATATTTGTATTTATATCTCAGGGTATATCAGTGAGATTAAAATTCTAAGTATTAGAAAGGTAGACATTCTGTGACTATTTAGATAGGATGATTGTGTATATGGAAAATACAGAAATATATATGGATATATTGTTAGAATTAATAAGTTTTATAAGACTTCTAGATACCAAGTCAATATAAAAAAATCCACTAGTATATTTCCGTGAGCAACGGCAAACAAATAAAATGTAAATATTTTACCTAACAGCACAAAATAAGAGCCACCTATAAGTTACCCCAACCAAAGATTTCAAGGTCTTTATATAGAAAAATTAATTATTTATTGTGTTTCTATAGCATTATAGAGAATAATGAAATAAAAACATAAATTGAGAGATAAGCCATATTTATAGATTTGAGAAATCAATCCTATAAAGAAATTTATTATTCCAAACTTGATCTATAGTTTCAAAGTAACCATTATTGCTTTGTGTGTGAAAGTTCATGTGAGTTTGTGTACACAGAACTGTACAAGCTAATGCTAAAATTCATATAAAAATTCTAAAAATAAGCAAGAAATTCTTAAAGGAAAATAAAACAGAGGTAGAACTTGTTGAACCAGATTCCAAGACTTATTTTATTTTATTTTATTGTCTTTTTGCCATTTCTTGGGCTGCTTCTGCGGCATATGGAGATTCCCAGGCTAGGGGTCAAATCAGAGCTACAGCTGCCGGCCTACGCCAGAGCCTCAGCAATGCAGGATCTGAGCTGCATCTGCAACCTACACCACAGCTCACAGCAATGCTGGATCCTTAACCCACTGAGCAAGGCCAGGGATCGAACCTGCAACCTCATGGTTCCTAGTCGGATTCTTTAACTACTGAGCCATGACGGGAACTCCACAAGACTTATTTTAAAGGAACAATAATATGGACAGTGTGGCACTGGTTCCAGTTTAGACAAAGAGAGGAACATCAGACAATACTGATTTTAGATGTAGACCTATAAATCTTAAAACACTTCTTTACTAAAAGAGTGAAGGCAGTCTTTTCAACAAATGATCTGTTGATAAATTATAACATTTATGTTTCTTAAAGTCTACATCATTTCATATGCAAAGGAAGGAGTAATGTTTGAGAGGAGGCATGAGGTAGATTTATGGGGTACTGATGACGTTCTATTTCTTGGCCAGAGCGGCAGTGGCACAACTAAGGCAATCCTTTGAGCTCTTTATCTATATAGTTTGTGCACTTTTCACAGGTGTTATAATTCACAATGAAACAAAGACATATTATATTATACTATATATATATATAAATATATATATTCTTAAACCAAAATTTTACAAATGGAGACCTGATTGAAATAAAGAGGCATTTATTTGGGGCTTGTTAGAACATCTGCTCTGAAGATACAAATTTAAGAAAGAGTTGAATTGTGCTCTGCTGGACTACAAAATGGGGAGGCCTATAAAGGCAAAAAACAACGCAAAATATAAATAGTTCATCAAGAATTAGGATTGGAGATGGCAAGATATAAATGTGGCTTGTTAAGAACTGGTTGGCATTTGGAATGATTACACAATTGCAAAGGACATGCAGATACTCTGGAACTACAAAGTTGCTGCTAGCAGTTGTTAGGAGTTGTTTTGAAAATGGCTTATGGTGTCCTTACATTTGATGCAATACAGAGAAAATTCAAGTTCTCATGGATACAGGAATGTGTCTGAAACCATATCCACAGTGATTACCTGGGTCTATTCTGGACTGGAGTTACTCCATTTTGATTTTTAAATGATCATGAATATGTCATCAACTTCAACAGTTGAGAAGTCTATATTTTAATAGAGTTGAGAAATAAATGGTAATTCTTTAAATCTTCCAAGGTATGTGGCAGTGTGACAAGATGGTCTTTGAAGCCAAGTGATACATGTGAAACCACTTTTACTTGAAGTCGAGAAGAAAAAAGAATTTTTATCACTAAAGAAATTTTTTATGATAAATGATTTTATATTAAAATGATCATATATAGTATAAAATGCAAGTTTGCATGATTTTGAATGCTAACTTTGTGTCAAGTATTTTTTCACTTTTAAGATGTTTCTTATTTTCCTTGTGCTACTTCAACCCATATTCTTCCAAAACCCATCCAAAATATCCCATCCATTTACCCCAACTCACCATGAAAACACACACACACTCACTCACTCCTGGTTTGCCTGGAATTTTTTGGGGTTCACTGCTGAAAAATCCTCCAGTCCTAGACAAACTGGGAAGGCTGGTCAGAGGTATTTCAGAAGCAAAGTTTTAAAAGCTCTTTCTTTCACCACTGTTTAATGCTTTGAATGTTAATACATTTCAAACAAAGAAAACAGATTATATTTTCGGACTCTAGAATTATACTCAAATCAAAATATATTTTGAACTTAAATTATGTTATTCGTAAATGAAACAGATATTTTCTGCTATTTTGCCCAAATGAAGTTTCTGCTCATGCTCAGTGGTAATGGTAAACCTTACCCACCAGGTTCCATTTACCTGATCTTAGGTGAGACAAGACAGAGCTTCTTTTAGCCAGATGTAGGCTTGAGACAAGGTTAAGAAATGGCTAGGTTTTGAAATATATATATAATCATAAAATAAGAAAGAAGAATAAGACATCTGAGAAAGAATGATAGAATAAGTTGTTGGAAGAATATTATGTGATTTATGGCCAAAAATAAGGACTAGAATTAATGATTGTAGCATTAAAACTTTTAATATATAACATTTTTATATGTAATGAGATGAGAAAATTGTTAATGCATTACATTTTGAATCACTGAGTCATGTGAAGATATTTTATTCTCCTTTATTTCTAGACACTTTAAATTCATTTTTATTATACTCATATCTCTGTTATGTCCCCTTTCCCTTTTGACATATTCCAGTATGGCCACTAAGAAAGTCATTTTGAGGAGTCTCATTGTAGCTCAGGGGTAATGAACCTGCCTAGTATCCATGAGGATGAGGGTTTGATTCCTGGTCTTGCAGGATTTGATCCCTGGGAACTTCGATATGCTGCAAATGCAGCACTAAAAAGCAAAAAAAAAAAAAAAAAAAAAAGTCATTTTGATTTGGAAATCTTAACTGTATTTCCTCCTTTTCTAACTTGAACAGTCATAATTTAGTGTCTTTTTTTACTGTATTGTAGCATAAAGACATTCATTTCCCCAAGATTGATATGACTATGAAATTGGTAAGGCACAGGATCTAGCAAAAATGGGTTTTGTTTTATATTAAATTGCTGTATAAGGAGCTTATATCTCCTGAAAGTATTAATGAATTCCAGGGAACTATATGCCCTTGCACTTTACTTACATGTGCAAAGGTCAATTTGCCTTTTGGTGAAAGAAAACCAAACAAGTGGAATTTGTTTTAGTTGAGTGATAGAATCTGTGGAGCCTGACCCTACATCTGGTGAATAGGTTCATTTTGGAAACTGGCATAACTCCTACAGTCAGCTTTGGGGTATGCCTAAAATTTGTGAAGATCTGTTTTATCCCCTTACCTCTCCAAGTAAGACTACTTCTGTGAAGTTTTTTGAGTTTTATGCTATTAAATCTTATATCTTTCTCTAGTGTTGCTTTCAATCCCATAGTTTAAGAATGTCATTTTAGATAGCAAAGACTTTATGAGCCTTTCTGTATCTTTTTGTGACGAAATTTGGGAGCTACCAAGACAGACAGTCCACCCTGTTTTCAACCTAAAGAGGCAGAAAAGGTGGAAACATGTTTTATAATAGTCTCAGCTCTTTTTAACTTAAGAGGCCTGCTTTCTGGCCTTGTGCCCATGGAAAGAGACAAATGAGATGAAGCTTGCCCTTATTTTCATTCCCAATGTTCTCCCATCTAAGAATGACAAAAAAGTAAACTGTCTTGTTGGAAAGCTGCCCTACTTCCTTTACCAGGTCAGAAGTTTAAAGGAACGTAATTGTACATAGTCTTTAAACTAAGCATTTGCTTAGAATAACTTCGCTGCTATTTTTGGTATTTATAATAAGGAAATAAAGAAGCTGTGGAAGTTTGAAAAACTGAAGTAAAGAACAGAACTTTTGAAAGAAAAGTCCTATTGTTTGCTTTCCAATATCAGCACTATGTTATAGAACAGAGAATAAAACAAAGAGTAAAAATTTTCAGTGTCTGTTTGGAATATTCAGCATGGACCTCCCTGATTTCTACTGGCCACCCAGAAATATTTATTCTTCAATTTCAAAAGCTATAGTAAATTAGATACGTAGCAAAGGAAATGCTGTGAAGTGTGGAAAAGTATGAAGAACATTTGTAAGCTGTTATTTTCCTTTAGTGGTCTCAGGATTAATGATTTTAGGATTCAAAGTTGTCGTGTTAAGAACAAGGAAAATCAGGTAGCAATAACTTATTGATGTCTTACAGTGGAACCTACTTACCTCTGATTGTCTTTCCAGGATTAGTTGAATCTTATACATTGGAGTCTACATTGGAGTGGACATAAAATTTGTCTTACATTGGTTTATTACCATTTGAAAGACTTCTGAGTAAATTGATTCCTTTTTATCTTTAATGATATTGAGACATTTTTAAAAGCGGCTTAAGATTCATAGCAAAATGGAGGGATAGGTACAGACATCTCCTAGAAGATCCTATTACCCACATGCATAGCCTCTCCCACTATCAACATTATCAACATCCCCCACAAAAGGTGCACATTTGTTAACAATTGATAAACCTACATCAACATCATTATCATTCAAAGTCCGTAGTTTTCCTTAGGATTCACTTTCGGTGTTGCACATTCTATGGGTTTGGACAGATGTGTGATGACTTGCATCAATTATTATGGTATCATTCAGAGTATTTTCACTACCCTAAAAATCTTCTGTGCTCTACCTCTTCACCTTTCTCACCTCCAATCCCATTTGGATCTTTTTAAACAGGTTTTTTTGTTTTTTGTTTTTTGTTGGTTTTTTTTTTTTTTTTTTTTTTTTTGAGAATAAAGCTTATGTTGTTAATTACTTTTTTGAATGTATTTATTTTAATGTTTTTTATTTTTTCCATTATGGTCCATTTACAGTGTTCTGTCAATTTTCTACTGTATAGAAAAGTGACCCAGTCACACACACACACACACACACACATATATATATATACACATTCCTTTTCTCACATTATCCTCCATCATGTTCCATCACAAGTGACTATATAGTTCCCTGTGCTTATCATTGCTTATCCACTCCAAATGAAATAGTTTTCATCTATTAACCCCAGACTCCCAGTCCATCCCACTCCCTCCCCATCGGCAACCACAAGTCTGTTCTCCAAGTCAATGTATTTCTTTTCTGTGGAAAAGTTCATTTGTGCCGTATATTAGATTCCAGATATAAGTGATGTCATACGGTATTTGGATTTTTCTTTCCGACTTACTTCACTTAGTATGAGGTCTCTAGTTCCATCCATGTTGCTGCAAATGGCATTATTTCTTTTTTATGGCTGAATAGTATTCCATTGTTTATATATACCACTTCTTCTTAATCCATTCATCTGTTGATGGGCATTTAGGTTGTTTTCATGTCTTGACTATTGTGAATAGTGATGCAGTGAATACACAGATGCATGTATTAAAGAATTAATTTTGATTCTTCTTGAAAAGGTGAAAAGAAAAATCTCTACTGAGACACAGAGTCTATAAGATGACAGGCATAGCAGTGTGGATGCCCATACAATTTGATCAGATGATAGTCTTTCTGCAGATTCTGAAGTAGAACTATCTTTCATTGATTCAGTTTCCACTATCTTTGTGATTCCCAATTATCTAATTCCCATCTCTTGATTTTTTCATAAAAACATCAAGTCAAATAGGCCCAAACTGATTTACTTTTCCACCAGCCTTCTACAATAACCTCCTTCTACAGCCATACAATCTGTGTCTCAGTAGAAATTTTTCTTTTTGCCTTTTCAAGAAGTCAGAAATAAAATGCTAGGTAACTTTTTCTTCTGGTGTATGACTGAATATTTTGTGAAGAGTATGTTAGGTTTTTAGAAAAAGGCAGTAATGATCTACCATATTAACTAATATTTGGAATTCTATAACTAATACTTGGAATTCTATAATATTATTTCACTCAGGGGAACAGTCATATTTTCAGAAATTTTGATTACAAAAATATATTTTTGAAATGGTAATTTATGAGAAGTTGAAATGTATACTTTTTAATATTACCTTTCAATGATGTTTTTATAATTTTACCAGTTTGGTATTTACAAATACAGCACAAATGTTTTGAATATTTATATAATAATACTGATTAATATCACCATAATGAATTTTTGAATAGGTCAAAATGAGAGGAAATAAAAACTAGCTTATTAGAAAATTTCCCCTATTCTACTGTTTTTGTTGAGAAAATTTCAAAATAGTTTACAAATGGAAAATTATTTTCATTTCTCTGTACCAAGTAGGATGAAGGAGTGAGGCTTTATCAGTTTTGCTTTACATATTTATTTTCTTGCTAAAATAATTATTCTAGATATGTACACATAATTAGTTGGTCACTGGCTTTCTTGTAATAATGATTGCCCACTGAGCCTGTGGTGTGTTAACTACTGACTATATATCCCAAAGCAAAATTTAGAGTGATATCATAATTCCACAGGCAAAAGCAAGGATTTATTTAGTCACATAAAATTACTTTATATCAGCAATAACAAGTTATTAGTAAATGATACTTTTTAGGCTGGAAATCACAAGAAAAAGAATAATAATATAATAAGCATTTTGATATGTCTGTAGTTCAAACACAACTTCACATGTTCTATGTATAGGAATGATCTTTGTTATGATTTTTAATAACTACTGCACTATATATTTTAAAATTATTTATGCTGAGTAATTCATTCTTTGTATTTATCCCTATAGTTGTTATTTAATGTGGAGAAATAATCTGCTTTGATAAAATGATTGTATTTTATTTGTAACATCAGTAAATGTCTAGGTGAATTGAAGCTATGTAACGTAATAGTTAAGACTGTCTTATTGAAGTATAATTGACAAGTCTAAAGCTGGAAAAAATTAGAAACGAACATGAATCTGGAGCTGTAGTAATTGGGTGTCAGTTCTGGCTTCATCACTTCTATCTATGAGTACTGGGATGAATTACCATGGCTGATAATCTCTGTATCACAGAGGATGTATCTTGTGCCAAGAGACACTCATCAGAATTACTGCATAAATGTTTAACTAATAAAATATTAAAATTTTGACTTTTCCAAAATAAAATCAATAAAGAACAGAAAATTTGGCATTCATAGAAATTTATAACAATTTTACCATAATATAGATGACTCAGTCTCATTTTTAATAATATTTAGTTATACTTACCTTGCCAATGATTTGATAAATCATTTAAATTTTTCATTTGCATCATGGCTTTTTCAAGGTAGACTTCAGTTTTCTTTATCTGTGTTAGTTGACAAATATAAAATAACCAGCAATTTTACTTTGCTCTTGAAATTAAATAGATTAAATGATGAAAAATGATGAACAATAATCCCATCCTCTAATCAACTACCACAGACCAGAGCTGTTGTATTGGCTCTCAAAATATCAAGAAATAGAAGCACAATTTTTTAAATGCCTTCCAATTTGACCAAGAGTGTTTTTTGTACGAAAATGTGATTATGAACACTTCTTCATATAATTATTAAGACAGTGACATCATCCTTGCATATATTTGATTACAAAAATACTTTTAGAGTTTGTCATTTAAAAAGCACCAAAAAAAACAAAGATAATTTCTTACCCTGGCACATCTTTGCATTTGTTATAATACCAAAGACTTCTGAGTTCCTTTTGTTAAAAGTAAATATAAATGGGGTAATAAATGCATGAGAGATGTTACTTGAAAAGTAATTTCTGAGTTCTACAGTTTAAATTTGAGAAGAAGAGAGATAGTCTTTAACATTTCAGCTTTCTGTTCCTCTGTTTCTCTCTTTTCCTCTGTCTCTCTGTCTTTCTTGTGCTCTCTTTCTCTCACACACACCCATATGCATACACACATGCCTCATGTATTATTGAGCAATTAATTGAATTAATTATTCTGGACCTCTTGACTAGAGTTTAGGTACATTAAAATATCATAATTTTCATCTGTCATATTGCAATGGAAGCTCAGCACCAAATTAAATACAATTCAATAATATTTTAGCCTGATTTTTAAGAACCTTAAGCCAATCCTGAATTTTATATAATCTCAAGTTTGTTTCTTCTTCCCTAATGGTGATAATGATTTTACTGGCCTTTCAAGGCTACAGTCAACAGTTTTGAAACTTTGACATCAGTTGAGCTCTAATACAAATACAAATACATGGCCTCTACCTTAGCACTGAATTCTTCTGAAATGAACACATTATATAACAATAGAGAATTTTCAATGAATTAACCTTTTGCAAAAACTGGAAACTTAGGCCATGCTCATTATCCACTAACTATATTGTTCGCCTAAATGTTTTGGTGGAAGATACCAAAAATAATAATATAATTTAATGTTTTTTTCTAGGAATATTTCTTCCATGCATTAAGATGGTATTATTACATGTAAATAGTTCTTAGTAAAATGACAGATTTAGAAAGCATAGTATAGAAAATATTTAAATGTACTTCTGTGAAGGATGAGACTATTAAGCAATTTATTTCGATTGCTATACATATTTTTAAAAATCATATAAAATCTCAATCACTTTAAAAATCACATCAAAGGAGTTCCCGTTGTGGCGCAGCAGAGGCGAATCCAGCTAGGAACCATGACGTTGCGGGTTCAATCCCTGAATTCGCTCAGTGGGTTGAGGATCCTGCGTTGCCGTGAGCTGTGTTGCGGGTTGCAGACGCGGCTCAGATCTGGCGCTGCTGTGGCTCTGGAGTAGGCCAGCAGCAAAAGTTCTGATTGGGCCCCTAACCTGGGAACCTCCACATGCCATGGATGCGGCCCTAAAAGGACAAAAAGACGAAAAAAAAAAAATTAAAAACTAAAAACCACATCAAAAATAAAATATATGGAAAAAGTGAAAACAAATTTGATAATTTTGAGTCTTTCATTTAGGATTCTAACATTTGGAAATGCAGTGGTTTAGAGGTGATCTTTATCATGGAATCAGATGCTGGATAAACACAATTCTTCTTGGCTGTACCTTCTTTGAGGTTATTTAAGTATAGATTTACTGAAGGTAAACAAATAGTTATGATGCTGTAGTGTGTCAGTTTTTGTGTATTATGTGAGTCACTAGAATGTGTATGTTCTTTGTGTGTGTTTGTGTATGTGTGTGTGTGAGAGAGAAGATAACTCAGAAATTATTTTTCTTTCCTTCTTTTCTTTCTCCTTCCTTCCCTCCTCCCTTCCTTCCTCCGTCCCTTCCTGCTTTCCTGCCTTCCTGCCTTCCTTTCTGCCTTTATTCTTTATTTTTTTAAGTACTTTCTTATTTTCTAGCAATACATGGTGTTCCAGATTCATCTCCTCTAAGGAGCACTAGTTTATTTCATTGGAGAATAGTACTAGAAACCAAAATCTGTGTACAAGTTGTGCTAATTGTCATTGGGTTGTTGTTAATTCTATCTTCCTCAGCTGAATGAGTAATTATATATGTATCAGAGTATCTATGAACCCACATGTTTATACACATACCTGTTAATATTTCTGGATGTAAACACCTATATCTGTATTAATTGGTAACCATGAATTCATATTGATGCTCCTAAGTCTCTTCTATTGATTGCCACATGGATTGTTCTAGCCTTCTCTTTCTCATTTGTAACTCCTGCTTCAGTAGTGAGAAACCTGGATCCTGTCATTGACTATTCATTTACTTAATTGTTCAATTATAGTATACATATTTGCTTGTTTAAAAATTAACCTGTGCTCTCATGAGAAACATCTTTCTCTACTAGAGTGTAGTATTTGTGTATGATTCCTTTGGCTTTGGTCTTATAGATACCACTCATTTCCATAATTACTTAACGTGAACATTTTTTTCTCCCTCATTCAGGGAAGTTGTTTTATGTAAATCTAGTATAGTTTGATTCTTCTGTCACATGCTATATGCCGTCTTACAGAATCTCTCAACCTCCCAAATTATGTTTTAAACATCGCATACATTAAAGTTTGCATTTTTTGCTGTAAAGTTCTGTGGATTTTAAGAAGACATATAGTCCTCCCTGTTTCGTGAAAGCCACTGCTCTGTTACCTGTCTCTATAATTTTGCTTTTTCCAGGCTGTCATTTAATTGCAATCATATGGTATAAAGCCCTTTCACACTAGCTTCTTTACCTTAGCAATATGCTTTTAAAAGTTCCTCAGCAAAATGTGACTTGATATCTCATTGCTTTTTTTTTTTTTTTTTTTTTTTTTTTTTTTTTTTTTGCTTTTTAGGGCCACACCCACCACATATGTATAGTAAGTTCCAGGCTAGGGATCAAATCAGAACTGTAGCCCCAGCTTACCTCACAGCCACAGCAATGCCAGATCCAAGCCACATCTGTGACCCACACCACAGCTCACGGCAACCCCAGAACCTTAACCCACTGAGTGAGGCCAGGGATGGAACCCACAATCTCATGGTTACTACTTGAATTTGTTCCCACTGAGCCACTGCAGGAACTCTGATATCTTATTGCTTTTTATCACTCAATTATATCACATTATATAAATGTACCAGAGTTTTTTTATCCATTCACTTATTGAAGGACATCTTCATTGCTTCTGATTTTAGGGAACTATGCATGAAACTGTTGTAAATATTTATATGCAGGTTTTTCTGTAAACATAGGTTTTCAAATATGTCTATTTTCATCTGATAAAAAGAAGATAACTATTACATTTGATAAAGTGAGATAAATATGCACTATTGAATTAATTGTAACACGAAATATCTAATGTATGATTTATTAATGACTTCCAAGGCACTCCAATGTCTCCATAGTATCTAATTTAAAAACTACCAAGTGATTTATACAGTAATGTTTCCAATTTTGCTTTGATCACCAATAGAAAAGAATGTATATTTGGATAATTTGGGGCTTCACAATTGTGTCAGAAACATGAGTTGATGTTAAGAATACTCTCGGCAGGGAGCAATCTCCACCCAAATGGACCAGAAACCCATACCCTACTCCAGAAGAAAAAGAGGAGGCCACATCCACAGGTAGAAGGGGTGATTTCGTGATATAAACAACCCCATACCTCCCGGGTGGGAAGCTCCACAGACTAAAAACTAACTGGCTCACACAGACTCACCTGCAGGAGTGAGAGTTCTGAGCCCCACATCAAACCCTCACATGCTGGGATCTGTCACTGGAGAAAGAGCCCCTGGAGCATCTGGCATTGAAGGCCAGCAGAGCTTGTGCACAGGAGTTCCACAGGACTGGGGGAAACGGAGACCCCATTCTTAAAAGGTGCACACAGACTTTCACGTGCACTAGGTCCCAGGGCAGAGCAAGATCTCCACAGGAACCTAGGTCAAACCTGACTGCAGTTCTTGGAGGACATCCTGGGAAAACAGGGGTGAATGTGGCTTGTTGTGAGGGAAGGACATTGAAGGCAAAGCTCTCGGGAATATTCAGCAGTTGCCTTTCTCTGGAGGTGGCCATTTTGGGAAAATCTGGCCCCACCTGACAGTCAGTGCTGAGAAGCCCCAGGGCAAACAACAATCCAGGTGGGATCACATCCCCACCCCTCAGTAAACAGGCTACCTAAAGACCCCTCAGGCACACAGCAGCCCATAATCCCATCCAGAGATTAAGCCCCATCCACCAGAGGGATTAGAATCGGCTCCACCTACCAGTGGGCAGGCATCAGCCCCTCCCATCAGGAAGGGAGCTTGCTGTAGCAAGTCCCTCACACCGACTTCAGCCACAACGGGGGCAGACACCAGAAGTAAGAGAGGCTACAGCTCTATTATCTATAAAAAGGTCACCACACCAAAAACCTATAAAAATGAAAAGACAGAGAACTATAACTCAGATGAGGGAGAAAGGAAAAACCCCAGAAAATCAGCTAAGCCATGAGGAGATTCTCAGCCTTCAGGAAAAAGACTTTAGACTGTTGATGCTGAAGATGATGCAAGACATTGGAAATAAACTGGAGGCAAAGATGGATAATTTACAGGAAACACTGAGCAAAGAGAAATGAGATATAAAACTTAAACAAGAAGAGATGCAAAATACAATAACTGAAATAAAAAACCCACTAGAAGCAGCTAACAGCAGAATACAGGAGGCAGAAGAACGAATAAGCGAGGTGGAGGACAGATTAGAAGAAATTACGGATGCAGAACAGAAAAGAGAAAAAAGATTAAAAAAAATGAAGAGAGTCTCAGGGAACTCTGGGACAATGTTAAACGCACCAACATCCATATTATAGGGGTGCCAGAAGGAGAAGAGAGAGAGAGAAGGGATACAGAAAAAATATTCCAAGAGATAATACCTGAAAACTTCCCTAACATGGGAAAGGAACCACTCACTCAAATCCAGGAGGCACAACGAGTACCATATAAAATAAACCCAAAGAGGAACACCCTGAGACACATAATAATCAAACTGACCAAAATTAAAGACAAAGAGAAAATGTTGAAAGCAGCTAGGGAAAAGAAACAAGTACCATACAAGGGAACCCCAATAAGCTTACCAGCAGATTTTTCAGCAGAAACTCTGCAGGCCAGAAGGGAGTGGCATGATATACTTAACGTGATGAAAAGAAAAAACCTCAAACCAAGAATACTCTACCCAGCAAGGCTCTCATTCAGATTTGAAGGAGAAATAAAAACCTTCTCAGATAAGCAAAAGCTGAGAGAATTCAGCAATGCTAAACCAGCCTTACAACAAATACTAAAGGAACTTCTCTAGGCAGGAAAGAAAAGATGAGCAACAGGATACAAAAATTCCACAAATGACAAGGCTCACCAGTAAAGGTATATATACAGTAAAGATACGAAATCATCCGTGCACAATTATACCATCAAAATCAGAAATCATGAGAAGAGGTGGGTACAAATGCGGGACACCAGAGATGAACTTGCAATTAAGAGAACAGCTACTTAAAACAATCTCATATACATCTAGACTCTTACATCAAAATTTCAGAATAACTGCACACCAAAAATCTACAATTGATACAAAAACAAGGAATCTCTGGAGAAGAAATATATCTCATAGTAAATATGTGCATAATTCACCATGAAGGGGGTCATTTGACATCATTCTTGGAATGCTGAAGTCTTCTTAGATCTGATTCTGACTTCCTCTCCATCAAAGAACTTATGATAATTATAATTAAATAATGCCACTGTATAATTAAATAATACAGTTCTACAATTGTATTATTAATAACCATTTCTCTCCATGGTACAATGTAAAGTCTATAATGTCTTGTTTATCACATCACCTAGAATGGTGTAATGCCTTTATTGAAGAATCAATGAGATGGAACAAATTGTGAGGACATATTTATATAGTTACACTGTTTTTTAACCAACTTATGCATTTTATATTTTACTTATTTTCAGAGGGTGTATTATTTTTGTTATGCTTACCAGTTAAGTTATTCTTTTTACTATGCTATATAAAATATTTAATGGTATATAAGGCTTTTCTTTTTTTTTTTTTGTCTTTTTTGCTAATTCCTGGGCCGCTCCCGCAGCATATGGAGGCTCCCAGGCTAGGGGTCGAATCGGAGCTGTAGCCACCGGCCCACGCCAGAGCCACAGCAACGTGGGATCCGAGCCGTGCCTGCAACCTACACCACAGCTCATGGCAATGCTGGATCATCAACCCACTGAGCAAGGGCAGGGACCGAACCCACAACCTCATGGTTCCTTGTCGGATTCGTCAACCACTGCGCCACAACGGGAACTCCAAGACTTTCTTCTTTATAAACTTTAGTCGCATATTATAACAATTTAATATAATGCTAATTTTTAAAGAAAAATTGAAATGTAATAGATAAAACTAAGTAGTAAAGATGAAAGCCATAAAATTGGGATAAAGTATAGAATAAATTTCATATTTGTCTTAGCATATTTTCCATTCCACTTCTCCAGTGGGAGTCACTTAATCTGTTTCTTAAGATCCATGTTATAATAATCTGTGTGAATGTAATTGTGCGTAAATGTATGTATTTTATTCTGTAAAAATAAATAAATAAATTAATTAAGGCATCCCCAATTTAAAAAAAAAAAAGAAAGAAATACTCTTGGCAGGATAACTAATTTTTAATCAGAAGGAAACTTTAAGATGAGTTAACTTTACCAATGAGATTTTGAATAGAAAATAGCATGTTTAGAATAGTTCTTATTGACAAACTTGAACTGTGAGAAAAATATCCAAACGTATATCCTTCACTCATTTTTATCACTTAGAGATGTCGAAAATTTTTGTTTTTCCATATGATGTATAATATTACAAATACAAAAAATGAAAACAAAATATCCTTGCTTACACAAACTATATAATGTCACAGACATGTCAACAGTCACTTGATAATGTGGCACAGACTGTAATAAAGATATGTAGGATGTGTTGCAGGGGTATATAAGAATGAACTTTCTCTGAAAGGAACATTTAAATGCTGTTTGTATTATGTGGAAATATATTAGGCAGGGGAATTTTTAAAAAGTGTTGCAAGGGATTAAGCGGCAAAGGCATTCCAGCTGAAAGGAAAATATTTTGAAATGAATGTCTTATTTGGAAATTAACTAATCATTTCATATGACTATAAGAATGTGATGGGATCAGAAAAATAGTATTTTGACTTTATCTTATAGGCTATAGTGAAAAAAATATTTTTCTTTAAAATATTGAATATTTGACTCACTATAATTCTGGATATATTGTAAATAATTCATTTGAATATTGGACCATATTCTTGTTGGAAATTGTGTTTTTGCCATTTTCTTTATTATTTTTGTTTGTATGTGTTTTTAATGTTTCATTTTGCTTTGTTTTACTTTCTCTCATCTTACAAAATCTTTGAACTTTCTTTGTCCGTATTCAAGCTGTGTCTAAGTTAAACACATATGGAAAGAACACTCTTTACACATAGAAAAACACTTTTTGTCAGACACCATGTGTCACTCTTTCAGGTACCCACATTTTGGTAAAGGAAGTGCTTTGTGTCTAGAGTACTAAAAGCTCCATAAATCGATGGATCTCAGTCATGGGACCACCACATTCTCACAGTACCTGATGACTCACTTGACCCTTCTCAGTTATTTTTGGACCAGTTATACTTGGTCACAATGCCTATCTTTGTTACCATAGATTTGAATCTGTGAAACCACAGTGACTTTCTTATTTTATAGAAAGCACAGAGTGAGATGTGAAAGAGAACACCTCACCAAATAAATGATTCACTGGTCTTTGTTGTCTCAACAAATTGAAGTTCCCTCAGTTTATTCATATCCTTAGCTTGGTGTTTCTCAGAGGAAGGAGTGGCTGCCTTCTCTCTGAGGAAACATGCCCCAGGCTTGGCTTGAGGTAAATAGTGGTCTGAGGAGCTGTTCCGGAACTAACTCTGTTTGCTTTGTTATGTTAAAAAGTGCATAGCAAACAGAGAACACCAGCTATAAACTTTGCACTTTTTTTAAAAAAAAAAAAGGCTAATCATAGAAGAGGAGGAGGGAAAAGATGAGCAGAATAGTAACTGAATGAAACCAATGTGGTTTTGATAAGGATTACTGGATTATGGACACATTTATATCTGATGAAATATGCTTCTGTAAGAAGATCCCTTTGTTTTGTGGGGAGACAAATGTTTTTCATCTTTGAATTATGAGTATTAAATATGACTTCTGAAACCGCTGAGCTCTATATTTTGGACCTTTTAATCTCAAAAAATACTGTCTTTTTCCCCAAGAAAAAAAGAAAACATACCCCCAAACCCAAAAATGTGTGGGTAGCAACCGAGATCTAACTTCAAAAAGTAAATTCCTTCTCACTCAGGACATTATTAATAATAATTGAAACTATTCAGTTCCCCCGTGGGTATTATTATAACTTACAAAGTACACATGAAATAGATGTTTGCACTCTACAAGTAAGGAACAATAACTAAGGATAAAGATTAAATTGATGCTTGAAGCAGCGATGAGCAGCATGTCCACTTCTGAGAGGTGGTGAACAATGGTACAAAGAAGAAAACGTCTTTTCCGATCCATGAAGTGATTCCAAAAGATATTATGGAAAAACAGGTGGTTTAACTTTAACAGCTTGCACCTTTAAGACTGAGAGTTTAAGGATTCACCGACTGGGTAAAATTAGAGGGATAATATTTTCTCAGTAACAAATTGTACTTGAACAAAGTAACTGGCACAAGCAGACCCTTCAGGATAGTATAGATTTGTTCTCCAGCAGAAATGTTTGTAGCCAGTTGGGGGAAACACACTCTGCTGGTATTTAAATTTTCTTTTCTACTTGTCAGAAATACCCAAGGACACACACTGAGGACAGGATCTTGTTTCTTTCCTGCTGAGGTTATTTGGTACATAGTGAAATACTTTCAACACTCCCCTGTGGGTGGCAGTTAGGAGTGACCTCCTTCATAGTTTTCTTTCACAATTAGAAAGGAAAGTGATTTTAAGCTTGGATGTCAAAAGCATATGTTTTATGATTAACACTTTAGAGAAAAAAGAGTAGAACACACATATGCTACAAACAAGGAAGCAAAATCACTCTGTTTCTTGAATACTAAACAGAAATCATATTTACTGAATAAAATCAATCACAAAGGAAATCTCAACAAACCACTTTCCAGCTGCTTGGATTTCCTAAGGTCTTCTGAGCTGCTATTACACCTACAGTCTAAATTAATATTTATGTCTTAAATTTGGAGTTACTTGCAAAGAGTTAAAATATATATATATATTAATTTGTTTTGCCTTTACGTTTACAAAAATGCTATTATTATAATAAAGAACACCTCTCAAGAAAAATAGACAAATTGCCTATAACTTCTTACCCAACAATCTTCATAGACATTTATCTTTTATATCTTAAAAACTTAAATCATTGATTTATTTTCCTTTATAACTTGCCTCTCAGGCTCTTATATTAACATAAAAGCATACTGATATTTTTTAATAAAGTTCCACTTTTTTAGCTTCAGAAACACTTCAGCATTCTTCATTATTCAAAATTAGCATTGTCTGTACTGTTTTCAATACAGATTTTTAATAGGAATTTAAGTAGCTGAATAGGCTCTTCATTTGATAAATAAATCTATCATTTTAGTTATAAAACTGCATTTAACTAACTAAATAAAATAAATTATCATACCAAATGAAACCCTTACTAAAAATCAAAGTAAAATTCTAATTCTCTGTATACAGAATAATGATTCTAAAATTAATAAATGCACATTACAGTATAATTACATCTAATTTGTTCAAAGGGCAAAGTTACTCTACAAAAGCTAAAACCATCAAGGTAATTTTCCCTTTTAAATTTATCAAAATTCTAAATGTTTCCAACAATTTTACTGCTTTTAAAAATTGGATGAGAGAATTTAATAACTAGGATATGTAAGACGTTTTTTAAAAATTGCAAAACATTTAAAATGTCGTGTTTACCAGGAGTAAAGTGCACAGAATCAGGAAAACAGAACATTTTTTGATTTTTTAAATGTTTAAAACGATATGCAAAATATTCATGAAGCATGGCTGTTTTATGTACTCTAAGCACACAATCTAAGCCATCTTTAGCAACTATAATGCAATCATAATCCAATTTTGAAAGTACATTTAATGAGACCAATAGATAAATTTCAAAACTAACATGATTTACTTGTGATGTTTCTCCTATTCTAAGATATTCACATAGAAAGAGATTGGTGTCTATATTATTTTATATGATTTTACTTATTACTATTTTTTCCTTCTCTTCATTTTCTCATCTTCTTCCTCTGCTTCATGAATTGCTTTTAGATGCTTTCTTGAGATATTTGAAACTTCCTTTAAACTTGAATTTCAGTACCTTTCATACAATTTTTAATTGCCTGCCTTACTATTTAAAAAGTGTGTCTAAATATTATTTAAATTGTCCCACAGTTGAGCAAAGATCCCTTCTCCTAATAGATATGTCTGGATGTTGAGCATTGCTATGGGACAGAGATTCTGAACCAAATAGGAAAACCTAAAATAGTTTGAGGCAATGGTATCCCTTTCCTTTAGCTCTGTTTTTGCTGATCTATTTCATATTTAGTCATATCAAAACTCACCAGCCTTTGTGTTTTCTTAAAACTAGGTTTCTCTCCCCTCTTTTTTTTTTTTGTTGTTGTTGTTGTTCTTCATAAAGTCTGTCTTATTTCTGAAACCCTCTTAGAAATTTTTGCAAAACTAAAAGGAACTTTTGGATTCCTTTTCATTTTCCCCATGTACTGTATCTACAAAGAAGGCATTTGCATACATCTGCTAGATCTTTTTTGGAATAACTTTTGACATGTGTTCCTTATATTGTTCTGTAGATTCTATTTACTGTGTATATTCTTTTAATAACTGTAAAAGCAGCTTGGGTAGAATTAGCTTTCTCTGTGTATTTGTGTGTGTCTTTCTCTCTCTCTCTCAAACACACACACACATATGAACACAAAGCCCACCACCCCGTTAACACTCAGTTCTTCTAGTTGTGTGGGAAAATAGAACCCTTGAGGAAATTAATATGTTTGTTTAGTTTTAAGAAAAGTGATATTGGATTTTGTAGCAAGGCATTAAGAGAACGGAGCACACAGTTTCTACCATTCAATTTGTCTGTTTCCTGAATTATTATTTAATGGTAAAATTAATATATTTTGCTCTCTTCTTGAATTCCCATCTTATGGAATGCAGGCAAAATATTTAACATCTAAAAATCTGCATTTTTCATATATATGTCTTTTTACTTGATAGTTGATAACGATAATATGCTGTTTGATCATTTTGTAGCAGTTATGACCAATAATCATGAAAAGATTTAAATAAGAATTTTCCTTAAAAATTGCAGATAGTCTCTACTTGTATTGCATTTTAACTTAATTATATTAGTGAAAAATAGCTTAAACTTGTTGTCTAATTCAAAATGGATAGCTATCTTATGTTAAAGTTTTAACTAATATTGTTCATAAAAATTGAATAAAATTTCTTATAATGTTAATTAGATCAGCCAACATATTAGAATCAGAATTAAAGCAGCTGAAAGTATAAAGAATACCATGAGAATATTCTCATTCCTGGGTTACAATAAACCAGTATATTTTTGACAATGCTACTTGACAGATACATAGGAAACACTGGTGATCAACTCTGAACCCTCTTTTTCTGAATTAAAAATCATTGTATCATTTTAGATCCTTTGTAATTTATGTGACAGCCTTCCTCCCTCCCTCCTCTTACAGCAAACCTGAACCTCATTATTAGATTTTCTGATGTTGTGATAAAATAAATCATTTATATCAACATACTTTTTTACCTACAAATTTACTCAATATCTCTCATTAAGTTAATAGATATCAACTAGCACTCTATAAAAAAATTGTTTTTATATTATACTTTAGTTATAGTTATAAGTGATTAAATATACTTGAATAAATATGTCTAATACTGAAGGTATGATTTCTGTTAATATTTTCACTGATTTAATTATTATAACATTTTTATATAATGTAAAATTTTATTTGTATCATATATAAAAATATCAGTGGTGCTATTTAATGCTAATCCCATTATAACTACTAATTTTCTGTAGAGTCCTTGGGACTTTCCTCTTGCTCTGAGATATTTGGTAATTTACTTAGCATGGATATATCACTTATATCCATAAAAAATATGTAGTCATAATTCTCCTTCAGTGAATCTGATTTTGAACTTGACTCATCATTTAAAGGCAAGGATGCATTTTATATGCAACTCAAGAATAGCAATTTCAAAATTTGTTCATCGATCAGGTGATACTACTGTAAACTCTGTTACCAAGTTTACAATGTACTTTAGTTTTGCACTAAACATTTAAAAATATTATTAATCTTAAATCATTAAATAGAAAGAATTGGTATGACCTTGGCACCTCTTGCTAATGCATCATTGCTTTTTCTTAATTGTTTTTTGTTCTCTCTGCTTGTCTTCATCACAAATATCTCTGATGGTTTATATATTTGTTTTAGTTAGTTTATGATACAGCACACTTTAGTTTTTACACCCTGAAGCCTGGGTTTGAACACATGTCATCGTCTCTTCTCATTTACTGTCTCCCTTTTCCATATGAGGTTTGTGGATAGAGCTCTTTGCAGGCTTGCCTTCATCTGCCTTCTCCATTTGTCCTTTGAGAGTCTCCAATTTGAGAACTTTCGAAAACTTGGTATTCAGGTCTGTAAGTAAACAAAATTGTTGGAAATTTTTTTTTGAGTCTAAAATACTCAAAATTATTGAATTGAATCTATTTATACTCCACTTCTACCAAGTAGTATTTAAAGCCTAAACTCTCAAAGTGACTTCTCTCTGAAGAGCTAGTTCCTGGAACTAGAGGAAGAAACATCACTGTGGTAAGAGATGAGCCATGGAGAGATCTTCTCAGGCTACTCAGAGGAAATGATTTTGATAAGAAGCACAATGTCGGGAGAAATCTATGAAATAAATATTCCTGTTTCATTAAAGAGGGCCTGAATGGCTTAATGGTGAATTTTTTAAAAACCCTATTAAAGTGTAATGAAAAAAATGACTTAAAACTAGCTATTATCATCCCAATCAAGTCACCATTATATGTTCACATTCCTCTGAAGTGTGGTAAAATTGTGGTGGATTTTTATGCACTAAATATTGGGGAAAAAAACCACTAAATTGGAATATGGAATATATGTGATCTGAATTAATATGAGAAAGTTACTTAATCATGGGACATATTATGTTTTATCCATTTATGTTTTATAAGTTGATTTATCCATAAATTTCAAAAGTTGGAATGTAAAGACTCTAATATTCTTAAAATTTTTTAAAATATGAATTTGAATGTCTTGGAAACTTTTTGTTTCCTCCAAATTTTAAGCTGTCTCCTTTCATCCACAGTTTGTAACACAGTGATGTTCAATTTCTTTTTCAATACTTCTAAGTATGGTGCTGATAATATATGCATAATGTCAATAAAGGAGTTGTTTTAACTCACCATATAGGAAAATTTAGTTTGCTTATAGTTAAGTTTCTCATGCATCAAGTTATGTTCCACTTTTTATTGATGGGAAAGAGGAAATGGACCTGGACTTAAGCATAGGAAGGACAGCCTGTAATTTCATCATTAGTGGTTCATTCCCCAATGTGAAGACATTACATATCTATTAAGACTCTGGTTAAACTATACACATACCTCTGAGAGATATTGAACATAGAATGATTAGTTTACTAGAGTAACAAGAAGGTTCCCAAAGACATGATTGTGGAATACATAGATTTTAATATGGCATGATTTCTTGGGATATACCTGGAGGCAAGACTGGGCTACAGACCACTAGAAGCCAAAACATATACATATCAAGAAAGAGGAGGCTTGCATAAAGGGGAATTCGGTAACCACTACTTGGTATTTTTACTTCCTTTTATTTCTGTATATGCTTCTCTGTCATGACTGTCACTACTCTCATGATTTCAGATTTGTATTATTACCTGAATCTTTTAACTTATTATCCTGTTCCTGGTCTTGCCTCCCTTTAATACCACCCGTTTGCAATTTCCAGAATGCTCTTTCTAAAACACAGATCTTAATATATTATTACAGAGAATATGTGACTTTCTCAGTTTGGCAGAGAAGCTTCATAGTCCAGCCTATCTCCGTTCTCCCTCTTGCCACTCTTTTCCTTCCATCCCAACCATCCTGAATTACTTGAATTTGCTCAAACCGAAGGTCGCCCTTGCTGCCTCTGACTTTGTACATGATGCTATAGCTTCCTGAATTACTCTTCTCACCTTTTCTTTTCTATTTCATGAATACTTTATTAATTTTTGCAGTCACAGCTAAGATATCTTCTATATGAGGTTTCCGTGGATCCATCAAATCAGAGTGATTGCTTCTCTTTTGTGTCATTTCTTTATCTGATACATACCTCTAGAACTTTATTACCACACTTTATTGCAGACAATTGATTAAAGATCTGTTCCTTGAGGCTAGGGCTGTGTCATATTTGTCTTATTCTTAGTTTACATGATTGGGGTATATGGTAAACACAATAACTTTTTTTTTTTTTTTTTTGTCTTTTTGCCATTTCTTGGGCCACTCCCGTGGTATATGGAGGTTCCCAGGCTAAGGGTCTAATCGGAGCTGTAGCTGCCAGACTACGCCAGAGCCACAGCAACGCAGGATCCCAACCGCGTCTGCGACCTACACCACAGCTCACGGCAATGCCGGATCATTAACCCGCTGAGCAAGGGCAGGGATCGAACCCACATCCTCATGGTTCCTAGTCAGATTCGTTAACCACTGCGCCACAACAGGAACTCCAACAATAACCCTTTAACTCAGGTGACTGTGTTCTGAAACTAACTTTGTCTAACTTTCAGTGATAAGAAAACCAATCATTCTTAGTTTAATGTTAAGGAATAATTGATTAGAACTTCAAATTCTCTCTTTGTCATTTTCCTTGATATCCTGATATTTAAAATGTGATTAAAAATTCAGACAATTTAGAATATCCATAAGTTTCTGAAGTTGGCAATTTGTCAACTGTTAACTTGGTTCAACTGTGTGCCCTAGGCTGGATTCCTGGGAAACAAACTCTGAGGTGAGAATTTGTATGCAGATTATTTATTGGAGAGTGTTTTTGGGAACAATTCCTAGGAGGAATGAGAGAAACAAAATTGTGGAGAGAGAATTTGAACTGTACAAATGCACCAAAAGCCTTCGCCAGCCTCAGGCTGAGTTCTAGAGCTTGTATGAACATTCAGAAATGTCTCCAACTGAGACAAGGAGGCCAAGCCTCCACCTTCCTAAAGATGTCTCAGTTGTTTCCCCTTAGCAGCCAACACTCCCAGCAGCTGGAGGGATGAGAGCCTTAGTTGTGGAAGGTAGATCTGGGTAGTAAACAACAGCATTTTCTACTCTGCAGTTCTTAGAGGTCTTCTAATTAATGAATGTTTCAGTTAGTCTTTTTTTTTTTTTTTTTTTTTTTTTTTTTTTTTTTTTTTTAACAATGCTCTCTTGAACACTATGTCAAGGAGTACTCTGATACATTCTTTTTTAAAAAATTTTATTGGAGTATAGTTCATTTACAATGTTTTGTTATTTTCAGGTGTTCAGCAAAGTGAATCAGTTATAATACATCCATTCTTTTTCAGATTCTTTGCCCATATAGGCTGTTACAGAATATTGAGTAGAGTTTCCTATGCTATACTTTGGGTCCTTCTTGATTATCTCTTTTATGTATAGTAGTGTGAATATGTTAATCCCAAACTCCTAATTTATACCCCCCTCCCACCTACTTCCCCTTTGGTAATCATCTTTGAAATATATCTGTTCCTGTTTTGTAACCAAGTTCATTGTATCATTTTAAAATTAGATTCCATATGCAAGTGATATCATGTGATATTTGTCTTTCTCTGTCTGATTCGCTTCACTCAGTATGATAATCTCTAGGTGTATTATGTTGCTGCAAGTGGCATTGATTATCAGTCTTTTACCTGGGCCTCAGATGGATGAGGTTGATTTGGTAGGTAGCACTAACTAGTGTCTGAAATTCTTTCCATTCCTCTTACAATGCAATCATATGGTTTCTTAATGTAGTCTTCACCTTTTTGCTGCTGTAGCCACTAGCTTTTATCTTCTTTTTGTGAGGATCAGCTTCACAAAAATAATTAGAAAAGGTAGTCATTTAGAACCACATTAAAACAGATAGCTCACAAATAAGTACAATTAAGCTATTGTGTTTATTTACAGGGCTGCTGTTAAGATAATTAAAGAGAGAAAGCAATATCATGTTTAGACAGAAACAGTGGGAGGAAGAGGTTGGGCTTGTAGAACAGATTAAGGCACAAGAATATGCTTGACTGAAAAATATGACTCTTATCAACATATGTTTTCTCTTAATTGCACTGACTAAAACAATTTTCTATGATAGTGACTCCTGGCTTTTTATATCCATCACTACCTTGTTCTCAACTACAACATTTTTAATAAGGAAACTCTGTTAGATGATGACTTTAGGAAAATATCATGTAGAAGCCAAGGAGAACAACAAACTGAGGTGAAAGAAATCATGCTAAAGTGACTAAAATTATGAGCTTTAAATTATAATTTATTGTAAATGGTACATTCGGGGCCTCAGAATTTTTTCACACAAAGGGTCAAATTGGTAGCCAGGGAGACATAAAAGGAAAAATTTCCCATATGAACACCCCCCACTTTCAAAAGAAGGAGAAATAAGATTAAAGGCAAGTTTTATGATATTGTGAGAGCAGCTGGGCTTTTTTATGATTTGGTTTATTTATTTTGCCCTAGGTATTATTCGTACCATTTAACCCTTCCTTTTTATTAGAAACACTACTGAAACTGCCCTAGACTGTCTGTGCTGAGCTCTGATTGGAGATCATAGCAGATCTCAGTGGGATTAAGATATATGGTGCCTCTGAAGATGTTGTTTTACATTGATTAGACATCCAGTATGAAGGCTGATACAAGATGAAGGCCCATACAGTGTAAAGGCCGATACTTTAAGAATACATGCTAGGACTTCCCGTTGTGTCTCAGCATTAATGAATCTGACTAGGATCCATGGGGACACGGGTCCCATCCCTGGCCTTGCTCAGTGGGTTAAGGATCTGGTGTTGTCATAAGCTGTGGTTCAGGCCACAGATGCAGCTCAGATCCCCAGTTCCTGTGACTGTGGCATAGGCCAGCAGCTGTAGCTCTGATTTGACCCCTAGCCTGGAAACTTCCATATGCCTCAGGTACAGCCATAAAAAGCAAAAAAAAAAAGTATTTATGTTGGAAAAAGAATATGTGTTAAGACATCTTATTATTTGACTGTAATAGGATAATATAATATTTCCAGAAGGTACCCATATGAAGGATGATTGCTGAGAAATATGGGTAGCTTAATTAGTGTGGAAGAGATGGCCATGGTATTTTCCATCTAAGTTGGTCCCCATAATTGATTCTCCTTCCTCTAAAATTTACTTTCTTAAGCTTATTAATTGAGAAGCATATATTTAAAATTTAATACACTTATATATTTTATATAATTATTATGATGATATTGGAATAAGTTCCTGCTTTTTTTTGTCTTAGCTGACTCCATCTTTCTTTCTGTTTGAATATGTCTCATTTATCTCTTTGTAAAATTCACTTTGTTTCTATCTTATTTGTCCTTGTACAGTTATGCTCTCTCATAGATGGAAACAATGAAACTCAAAAATTAAAGGGTACATGGGAGTTCCCTCATGGCTTGCTGGATTAAGGATCCAGCATTGTCACTGCCCTGGCTCTGCTTACAAGCTGTTGCATGGGTTTGATCCCTTGCCTGGGAACTTCCATATGTTGCAAAAAAAAAAAAAAATTAATTGAAGGGTACTTAGATGAATACATATTAGAAAGCTAGGCAAATTTACCAAATCCCTTCTTTTATCTCCAAATCCAATACTGTATTCCTAACAGCTCAGAATCCCATTCAAAAGGTTGTAACTTGGAAGTTCCCATCATGTCTCAGTGGTAATGAACCTGACTAGTATCCATGAAAATGCAGGTTCAATCCCTGGACTCACTTAGGATCTGGCATTGCCGTGAGCTGTGGTGTACAGTTCTGATTTGACCCCTAGCCTACGAACTTCCATATGCAGTGGGTTTGGTCCTAAAAAGACAGAAAAAAAAATGCAAAAGAGCATAACTGGGCCGTAAGGTATGAGACTAGTCTATGGCTAAAATGTTCCACATAAAGTATAGCAGTTGATAGAATAGGTGTGGGAGGTGAGGATGCTGAATAAAGAACCTTATCAAACCAGAAAACCACATACATTGTATTACTCCTTGCTTCAGGGATGGTCTTTGAGGTGTAGACTGCCTTTAACATGAATAAAAAAGAAGGTTTATGTAACAGATTTATTTTTAATGCATCAAACATTTTGTATAAGGATAACTGGGTGGAGAGAAAGGACCCAATTAATTTAATACCTACTTATGGCTATGAAATACATGTGTTTTCATATTCTTGCTTGAGACCTGGTTATAGTTGTATGATAGAAATATTGGAATTATATATCTATATCTATATACTACCAAATACTTTTTGTATCTCAAATTTTTGTGTAATTCTGTGTCTTTTAAAATTTTACATCTGCTGGTAGCCAGGCAATGTATTTCAAGAAATATTTGTCTGCATTTCATCCCATTTCCTTCAGTTCTCTGACATTAATTCTCCTTTCTTCCCATGGTGCTTTTCCATAAGATAGGATCAAAAGCCTTTTCCTTTATTGCTCTTGGCATCTGGAAGAAACTTCTTGCATTTCTCTGCATCATTGACATTATCTCTCTTTTTTTTTTTCATATAGTTCTTGAAAGTCTCTTCTCTCTTGCCTTAAGCTCTCTTAATTTTCTTCTCCCTTTGTGGTTATTTAACTGTGTAATTGTATTATTTAACTTTATAAATCATTTTGAGATTCTGTGTATGTAAGTCACAGTGTGAATAAAGTGTTCTTTGAATTGGTTTGTGAGTTCAACAGAAAGTTTTGCTTAGACAGCAGTTGTAATAAGTTTGATTCTTTACTCATTTGTACTTTTTGCAATTTAAAACAATATGATGCAGGAAAAGAAAGATTGATTCCACATGATCAACTTAAGCTTTTTAAATTTTGCATATATAATTGATTCTGCATTAAACATGTCCACCATCCCCTCCCTGTTTTAGTGAATCCCTCTAAATACTAAAATACATTTTATGTTATTTGAAAACTGGTTGTTATTATATTACATAAACAGGCAAG
The DNA here is from genome assembly GCF_054392235.1 of Sus scrofa. Lineage (NCBI taxonomy): Eukaryota > Metazoa > Chordata > Mammalia > Artiodactyla > Suidae > Sus > Sus scrofa. The sequence goes on from NC_139395.1 coordinate 169,111,652, forward strand.
GCAACATTGGCAAGTTTCAAATTTACTAAGCCATATATAATCCACAGTAACAATGGTAAATATTTTTGTTCATTTTGGGTTTATTTTTAGGGTAATCTGTTGTAGATATAATGAGTTACTTACCCATTATATCTATTTTCTCCAGTTTCTTAACTAACAGAACCTCAACTCATCTGAGGAACCAAACTGACAGCAGTTAGATGTGTCATAGGAAATGGCTCTGGTCAATGAGAAAGAACCACAAATGTCTTGAGGGGGTATTTGGAAAACATTTTAGAAGGGAAAAAGTCATTTGACCTCTCCCTTGGCAATTTGCCCTTTAATATTTTATACTCAATCTTTCATATTCTTCCTATGAAGAAAGAAAAACAATGCCTATAAATTTAGTAATTATGCTTAGGAAAAACAGTCACACACTAAGAATGGTAGAGCTGAAGTAGAGGAAAAGTCTGGGTCATTGATGACATTGTGGATCTGCCATACCAACTTTGGACTACCTATCTGTAAACTTTTTGATAGAGGAGAAAAAATAACCCATTATTCTTTTAAGTGGACACAGTTTGATTTCAATTACATATATCTTCATGTAAAACAATGATTATATTGTCAGAATTGGAGTGGATTACAGGTTCCGCTCTAGTTGGGCAACATGAAAGACAGGTCATATTATCTGACTAAGGACATTGTCCTAAACCCTCCACTTTGCACCTCTACATCCTGTAGGGGTCTGTGTTGAGTGTTCTTATATATTTCAGTGGTACTGTTGCTTACTTCTGTCACATCTTTTATTGTACAGATTTATAGTTGCTTGTTTGACTTTCATTGCTTTTAGACAAACAATGAGAGTTTGCTTGGAGGATGCTTATTGGGGTGTATACTCCAGATCAATGCTGGGGGAGGGAGGGAAGGAAGAGTGAATGGGGAAAGGGAATACTTAATCTGTGATATAGTCACAACAAAGGCCTCAGACAAAGCCAGGCTGTACTATTGAGTTTATGCTTCATAATGGACACTTTTGAGGAAAGAGAAATGGAGTATTATATTCACCCCTCCCTCCATGCAGCCAATATTTTGATATGGGCTTTATTCAGGGAGGGAACATGATTTTTAGCAAGGAGGCTTTCTTTGGTTGAGAACTGTTCTCAAAGGGACTTTCAGCTTGTGGTCATTAGCTACCAACACTTTAGTGGTTGAAGGAATAAGTACTACAATCCTGAGAAGGGAATGTGCTCCATGGTAGACTTGGAGAAGCTCTGCCCAAACTCCCTTTGAGGAAGCACTTGCTGTCCAGCTGCTGGGAATGTAGTCATTGGACAGTCATCATTGACAGCCCCTTCTAAGACTGGCTCAACTGCCTTCACTGAATTCTAGGGGTGGCTAGGGGTGACCCATACAGTGACTGATCAGGGTGGGATATAAAGCCCTGTTCATTTTGAACTAAGCATGAAAACTCCAGTGGGATATTTCAGCTCCAGAGTTGTTCCTGGAGTAGATTAGTTTGTCCATGTCTACATCACAGCTTGACTTCTACACCTGCCCAATCCTACTTCCTCCTTCCACCTTCCACCAATGTTGATCTTAAGGGTAAGCTGTAATAAATATCCTGCACACTAAACTCTGTTTCAGAGTATCCTCTCTGGAGCGCATACCCACAAAGTCAATTGGCTTTCAAGGTGAGAATCATTTTTTTCATGTTTTTCCATCTTCATGTTCAGCTGCATCAGTAGGTTTAAATTAGCCATGATAAGAGTACCTACATTATAGTATCCACCATAGTCCAGTACTTGTGGTAGTTGGATCCACAAACTTCATTTAATAATTTATGGAAATAACTCCTTCAGAATTCTGATCATTTCTTTTATTGGAAAAATTTACAGAAAAAAATTTAGTGGGAGGAAAACCAGCCCCATTGCTACAACTGATTTTCAGACTGCAGTTGATTCTTTTTTTTTGAAGGAATTTAAAAAAATTACAAAAGTATAATTGGCTTATATTTTATATTTCAGGTGTACAATATTGTGATTCTATTTTTTATGCATTACAAAATGATCACCATGTTAAGTCTAGTTACCATCTGCCATCAAAGTTTTTACAATATTACTGACTATATTCCTAGTGCTGTATAAAATTACTGTTTTGTAACAGGACATTTGTATGATTTAATCTCCCTTACCTATTTCACTCATCCCACTGTTCCCCTCCCCTCTGGCAACTACCAGTTCTATGTATCTATGAGTCTGTTTCTGGTGTTTGTTTTTAATGTTTATTTGTTTTTGTTTTTTTAGATACCACTTATAAGTGAAATCATGTGACATTTATCTTTCTCTGACTTATTTTGCCTAGCATAATACTCTCTAGGTCCATCCATGTAGTTGCAAATGACAAGATTTAATCTTCTTTATTTATTCATTAATTGATGGATACTTAGGTTGCTTCCATATATTGACTATTAGAAATAATACTATTAGAAATAAACATAAAGGTGCACATATCTTTTCACATAAGTTTTTTTTGTTTGTTTGTTTTATTGAGGTAAATACCCAGAAGTAGAGTTCCTGGATAGTATGATAGTGCTGTTTTAAATTTTTGTGGGATACTCCATATTGTTTTCCATAGCAACTGTACCCATTTATGTTCCCAAAAAGAGTGCTCAAGAGTTTCCATCCATATACCATTGTTATGGATCCTCAAGTCTGAGTGGTCTAAACACCTGGTAACCATGCTTTTCTTTGGCCATGATTGTTTTATTCACCTACTAACCTTCAAAATTAGGAAGTCAAGAACCAAAAGGAATCTCAGTGGATCAGAAAGTTGCAAACATATTTTTTCTACCCCTCTTTGTAACAGTAGCTCTACCTTCTGCTAATGACCACAGCCAATTACCATTGCCAGGATGGTGACTCATTTCCTTGACTCCTTCCTGACATAAGGAGCCAAAATAGATTGGGTAGCAGGTGTACCTAAAAATTTAATGAAACTCTTGCCTTGTTTCCTGATATAAGTGTTTCCTATTTGCCAGTCAGTGTTTCTCAGCTGGCAGAACCCAGTGCTGTGAGAATAGAAAGCATATGTAACCTGTATAATACAGGAAGTAATAAGCAAAGCCCATTTCTTTATGCACTTCTTGGTACCTGAATCCATGTGTTCTTTCTATTGGAAATAGCACTACAAAACTGCTATTGATTTGATTTAAAGGGTATACTACTTGCAGAGTTGTCATTCCTAAGCTAGTGGCCTCATTGCAGTTTTAAAGGGCCATTCCATTTTTGTGGTAGCTTCTGGGTGGTGTAGTATGTGATAGAATCAGTAGATTCCATGATCATAGGTCTTTTGATTTACCATTTTGGCCCTAAAGTGAGTTAGTGGTTTAATGCTGAGTTATGTGGAATTCCATGTCAGTAGACCTAATTACCATTGAGCGTTTAGATATTTACACTGGCCAAGACCTTGTCAGCAGGAAAGGTCTCATACCTGGAATATAGATCAATTCCAGTTAAGATGAATTTCTGCCTCTTCCAGAATGGAAAGTATCCAACATAACCAACTTGACACCTAATAGCTGTTTGATATCCTTTAGGAAGAATGCCATATCATATGCTCAGTGTTGGTCTCTTTTGCTGCCAGGCTAGACAATTGATAGTAGTATTAGCTAGATTGGCTCTGATTTGTGGGAGCCCATGTACTTGGGCCCACACATAACCTTCAATACTGCCAGCTTGGCCTTATTTGGCTAACACTGGGTTAGATGATAACTCAAGTTTGACGATGTCAATGAGCTGAATCATTCTGCCTCCCTGGTAGTTTAATGCCTGGTGGATGCTCTCTAGTGTTCATTAAAACGCAATATAATGATTTCTACACTTTGTTCTTACTCTCAAAGATCCATTGACCTTCCTCTTCCCTGGATGTATTGTCTTCAATTTTACCTTTTATCTTCCATACCAATGCAACATCAACCAACCCATTTTCTATTATTCATCATGCTGATATAGCTATATATCAGATATATAGAGATATATATCTTCCCTTAAGCCATATTTTACATAAAAATAGATAAGGAGTTTGATTGTCTGGCGTTCTGTCCACTAGGAGGTGTTCCCTCACTCATGTCCTTCACAGATTCTCTTGGTGAGACTGTGGTTTAGCAGCAGTGTACTATATACTTGGGTCATACTCACATCCTAAGCCAATCCACTTATAAACCAAGTTTGAGTATGCTTATAAAGAATAATCTTTGTCAGTAGGTCATAAAAATCTGCCCTTCCCAAGTGTGACTATAGCTGTGAGTTAAGGAAGTAGACTCAAAAAAACAGAGATGGATGTATAAGGGATTGGGTCATTTACTTTTGCAGTTTACTTGGGACCTCTGCTATACTGCTTCGATCATACAGTGTATTGCTGTTGGACTTATTATGACTTTATGTACCTGATGGAAGCTGGCTGTTGATAGGCAATTCTGGACACATTGTTAATTGTTATTTCACAGTCAGATTTTTGTATCCGGGCACATTTGCTCCATATGACATGGCTTTGATCCAGAACTGTAGGAGTCTAGGTTGTGTTTTCCACTACAATTTACCATAAACTCTATATAGCATTTTTCCCTATCACTAGTACTCCTGTACCAGAGGATCTGCAGCAGCACGGCTGCTTGCATTATATCCTGATTCGGCTGAAGAGCATTTTCTTCCCTGGTTCCCACTCAAAGCTTGCAGCCTTCTGTGTCACTTGGTAATGGGACTGGAGTAATGTATTTCCAAGTTGGAAAATACTGCTTACAGAACCCAAATAGGCATATTAATGGCAATATACTTTTGTCTTAGTAATAGAAGGTACAATAATTGGTCCTTTCCTTATTCTGTCATACCCAGGAGTGCTGAACTCCTAAAAATTATACTTTTCTCCTTCAATCAGTGGGTCATGCATCCAAAAATTGGCTCAGGATCAGAAAGCAGGCAAGGGATTATGGCTTTTTTTGGAGGTGGTGATACTTACCCTCCTAATCATCTATTATTGATTTATTTTATATTGTACATTGTGCAATATATTTTTTTTGATTGCCCATCTATCATGAGCATGGAGTACAGTGTTACTTAACTAATCTCTGCAGTTTTCTTGGATCCAAGTTCCCATGGTTGCAAGTCCCAAGAGTTCAAGATATTCTACACCTCCAGTACTTTGAATGCATTATCCTAGATATACTCAACTCCAAATTTCAGGGCTCTATTACTTTCCAACCAGGACCATGATCTCTACATAGCATACTTGCTAGGGCAGAGACTTCAAATTTCCCTGGAGCTAAGCAACTCTTTTGCTTAAGTCTTCAGATTATTTTAGCTCCTGTTTGCTGGAGATGAGAGATTTTATTATACTGCCAAAGAGATACTCTGATTTTCACACTTCATATTCATTTGTTGACTCAATAACCTAAAATTTTTAGTCTTTCCCAGTATATCCAGATCACTCAACAGGGCCACCAGGTTCATATTTATTAACTTTACAGTTCATATTTTGTATATCCTCTTAAAAGCCTGGGCTATGTACTTGTCAGTACATTCTCTTCTTCTATTATCCCATCCCAGTTTAGTGCTTGTGAAAATTCTGACAATTGTATTCCTTCAGCATTCTAAGAGCAATTTTTGGTTCATTTATACTTGAGATGGCAACTTCATTGTCCTACAGCTAGCTGCAAAACCCCATTTTCTTGGTACTGAGAGCCTCCTGGCATCAATTCTCTTAGTTTGTGTTTTCCATGAAACAGACTCTGAGATGGAGATTTTTGTGCAGGAATGGTATCAGAGAAGCCCTGAGGAGCACTATCCATTGAGAATGAGAGAGATGGGTTTTGACAAAGGGAGGAGTCACTGTGCACATCAGTTGCAATACAGCCTTCAACTCAATCCCCGGGAAGCTCTGGAATTCCTAGGATGTTGCTTCACAGTTATTCTCCTTGAAGCAGGGGAGCCAGGGTTTTATGCACTCATACAACTAGTTATTGGATGTGGATTGGCTCTGGGAAAGAGGTATGATATTACATCAAACAGATCTCTTCAGCTAAGGGAAATGCTCAGAGAGAGGCCCAACTGAGAGTCATCAACCCTCCCAGCAACTGGGGAATGAGTGCCTTGTGCATGAAGAAGAATCTGGGCATAGCATTTATTGTACTCAGTCTGTACTCTGAGCTTCTTTCAGAGAACATGACTTATTAATCTTCACACTTGGAACTTAAGGTGATGTTTGACATTTAATATGAGATCAAGAACTTACTGAATAAATATAATACCACCATTTATTAACAGAGTGGTACAGTTGTTAATCAAAGATTTGAAATAATTATTTACCAATTTTATTTAAATAAGAGAAAATACAAAGAGTTGTTTTAAGTGTGAGGTTATTAATAGCAAAACCGATTCACTTATTTTTCATCATCTCAACACTTATTTGTTGAGTGCTTTAACACATGCTAGGCATTATGTAACACATTAAGGCAAATGATTTCCCTTAATGAAATATATGTTTTAACCTTCTCATTTTGTTAAAGAAAACAGCTAGTTCCCCTTCTCTTTCTCTTTTTTATAGACTTGTTTGAAAAGGAAGCATGGAAATTGATGCTGTCTCATATCCTTTGAGTCTCCACTAGCCATTATAATGATCATCTCCTCTGCTTTTGAATGGCTAACATTTGTTGTGTAGGGGAAAATAATGATAATTGTTGTAGCAGCCACTCCCAATACACCTGTGTGTTTAGAGCCTTCATTCCATTTGGAGCTGAATGCAGATTAGAGATAGGAACAAGAGCAATCTAAAATAGACGATCAGCTAAATTAAAACTTTGTAATGCCTCGGCTGTGACATGTGCTGATATAAGTATATAATCAGCGTGTTTCTGATCAGAAATGAAAATCTTCATAACCCCTTTTCTACAAGTCACAACCAAACTACTATAAGAGTGGTTATTTGTGCACCTGCATCTGCTGCAGGGATCAGTGGCACATCATTGCCTTAACTGATAATTAGCTAGAAATTATATGACATTTTTATTAATCAGCCTAGTATTTCTCACTGATTTATCATATAGACTACTTAGATTGAAAAGATATGCTGTACAACTATTGAACAATATAGAAATCATTTTAAAATATAGTCTCTTTTTTTCACAATGGGCTATTGCTTCAGTAAACAGATAGCCTGTTAACTATTGTAGAAGTTTCCTAGAGCAAATTCAGTTAAAAATAAGCACAACCGTGACCATCTCAACATGTTTCTTTCACCAAATTTCCCTATTCTTCTTAAACATGCTAAAAGAGGAATTACCACTTTGATTTATTACAAATACATGATCAAATAAAGAACATATATTTTAGGTGACATCAATACAGTAGAAAGCAAAATGGATATTTTTTGATCAGTGTGTCTTATGTCTTGTTGACAAAACCACTAGAGGCAGCATGTGCTCCAGGAATAGGGAATCTGAAAGAGACTTTATTTGTGAGATAATGATGTATATATTTATTATCCTATGAATGATTAATTTTCAAAAGTATTTTTCTTACATTTCAGTCTCCTGTACTTCTTCTCACTTCCTAATCTTATACTATAGTTGCCATTTTTCATTCTTTCAGTAATTTAAATGATCACTATGTTTCTGGGACTCTAATGTTTAATACACTTGGCTATTAAAATATAAAAACTCTACATTGTTGACACAAATAATTCTGCTTTAGAGAAGGCTATAGTTTTATTTTGCCAAAATAACAGAACTAGATATGTAAAAATTGTTGAGTCTAGTCTGTTTGAATCTGATAGCCCAGGTTAAGCTAGCTGTTTTTAATTTAATTTTATTTTTTTACCAAAAATGAGCAATAAAAGAGTCTTGACTGTATTTAAAGTGGCTTTTATTCATTTATGTATAACTATGGATCTGATTCAGTGATTGTCCAACACTGATGTGTGTGGGAGTCACCTAGTGCTCTTGTTAAAATGCAGATTCCGGTTCAGTTAGTCAGGCACAGGACCTGAGAATCTGCATTTCTAGCAAGTATCAGATGATGTTAATGCTACTGATACTTTGGTAGCAAAGGTCTAGTTGATATGTTCTCTGATAGACAAATTATAATTATAAAAATATAAACAATGTGGTTTGACAAATTAAACCATTATAAAACACAATTGGCTAGAAAAAAAAGTAGGAAAATTATCTCACAAGGTTGGATGCAAAATAAATTTGGAAAAAATGTGTAATTGAGAATAACATCTGAGGGAAAATAACAGAAAAAACAAGTTCAAGATTGGCAAAAGTTTCTAACCAACATTTCTCGTGTGAGCTCTGTCTTAAAACTGTTTTTATTTCTTGGAAATGGTGAGCATGGACATCTCTTCTGGTATCGTTTTGACATTCTTTCTGAGATGTTTGCTGATAGCTAGAAGTATATTACAGAAACAGTGGGGTTTAAATAGGAGGAGTTGGATCAAAGCTTTCTGCTTAGCGTTTAAAAGAAAAATATATAATATTTGGACACAATTACGTGAAATTCTTATTCAAACTCTACTACAAATATACTTATACGTGGGAAAGTCACTACATTTCTGTGTCTATCATTTTTAATATGGAAGAGTTATATTAAATATTTTCAAAGATGTCTTCCAACTTTAATAGCTTATGATGTTATGATTCTGATATATATTCATGGAACAATTTTATAGCCTACTTCCTGAACTCTCACAGAATTTTTTTTTTTAGTGGTTGAGATTGATGCCAGCCAACACCAGCATGTGGCAAAACATTTCAGATTCCTCTTTCCAATCTCTTTTCAAATATTAAAGCTACATTTTAGTTCCCCAATAAATAATCAGTTCTTTTTATCAATCTTTTTTCTTCAACATCACCCTCCTAATGAATCCCAAATTGCTTGTTCTAATATGATCAGCTAAATGTTAATATTTAAGGTCAACCTTAATCCAAACTTCCCAAGTTTACTCCTGAATGTCTAGAGATAATCATAAAGCAATGACTGCTTATTAGGGTTTCTTAGAATTAAACAATCAGGGTTATGGATATTTTAGGTTTGAAACAAACACAGCAAAGTTATTGATAACAACAACCTAGTGAAATTAAAAATTCCTGAACTTCTTTACAAGCCAGTAAATTAAGAAACCTTATAAAATGATGATTCAATACACATACACAGGGGATTTCCCATCATGGCTCAGCAGAAACAAATCTGACTAGTATGCATGAGGATGCAGGTTCGATCCTTGGTCTTGCTCAGTGGATTAAGGATCTGGCATTGCCATGAGCTGTGGTGTAAGTTGCAGACACAGCTCAGATCTAGCATTGCTGCGGCTGTGGTGTAGGTAAGGAGCTACAGTTCGGATTCGACCCCTAGCCTGAGAACCCCCATATGCCACAGGTGCAGCCCTAGAAAGACAAAAAAACATTAAAAAAAAATACACAGGTACTTCTAGTTAATGCTCTAAATATGGAATAAATATGAATGGAATATGGAATTATGTGTTCAAAATATAATTGAATTTTCAAAGACTGTCTTATACTTGAAGCTTCAGAAACCCATCATTATATAAAGTAAAGCTACATTTGTATAATAAAAAAGAGCCTGTTTTCTTGAGAGGTAAAGATAGGAGATAGCAACTCTGAATTAATGGAGGATACAAGCAAGGGAATACATTCAAGCTTAGCAGTTGGGGATTAAACGAGCAAGCATGGTGCTGTTGCTCATATAGTATACTAAAAACTAGCTCTCAAATAGGCTGATCAATGAATTAAACTTTTACTATAACTTTAATTTTGAGAATAACTTAAAAATAAAAATAATAATCAATACATTGTATTAGGATGATTATAATAGGCTATAAATCTTACCCATATATCATTTAAGTTGATATTCGATAAAGCTAATGCTGATATACTAAAAATCATTACTGTACTTATAGTAAGTTTTATTATTTATACTTTATGTATTTTTACATTCCAGAAGGCATTTGGTATGTATTTCAAAAAATATTTAGATATTTTAAAATAAAAGTGAAACCTAAAAATGTAAACCATGTAAAGAAAGGGGTGATATATAGAAACAACCTAAATGTCTACTAATGGTTCAATGGATAAAGAAAATATGATATATATACACACACATATAAAGATATACATAAAAGCAAGGAAATAATGTCATTTGTGACACAGGAAAGAACCAGAAACTGGTAGGGCATTATGCTAAGTAAAACAAGCCAAATAGAGAAAAACAAATACTACATTGTTTCATTTATATACAGAGTGGAAAAAAGTTAAAGTTACAGAAAAGAGAGTAGAAAAGTGGGGTTGCCAGGGTCTGAGGGGTAGAGGAAATGGGGAGAGTTTGGTAAAAGGGTACAAACTTTCAGTTATAAAAAGAATAAGATCCAAAGATCTAAAGTATAATATGGTGACTATGGTTGATAACACCATATAGTATAATTGAAATTTGCTAAGAGAATAGAACTTAAATGTTCTCACATACACCTTCCAAAAATAAATATGTGAGGTAGTAGATGTGCTAATCAACTCAGTGAGGATAAATTCTTTTACAGTGTATATGTATATCAAATCATCTTGTACACTTTAAATGTCTCCCAATTTTTTATGTCAATTATACCTCAGTGAAGCTGAAAAATAATCTTGAAAAGTGTATCCAAGATAAATACACAGCCAAGAGGTTATTTTTTAAATTGGCAATGACTGAAGGATAAAACAGAAGAAGGATTAAAGGTATTAATTAGAGAACAGATAAAGGAAAAAAAAACATACGTTGCTAAAAGTGTACTATAAACTGTCTTGTTAGCCAGAGAATAAAGATATTTTTATTTCATTCAAAGAATAAAAAAAAAGGCGTGATGTGAAACAGTGACTTAAACATGAAATAATAGTGCAGTCATTTCAGTGCCAAGCTTTCTGGAAACTAACGCACAAATAAAACCAAATAGGTTGTAAGATCTCTGATCGCAGATACTTCAAAGGAAATAAATACTTTCCTGACAATAAAATAATGAATATTTGTCATATAGCTTTCTCTATAATGACTATTGAGGAACAAAATGGAGAGTTTTGAAGAAGATAGAAAATATCATTCTTATAGTTGTTTTTTATACCTATCCTTAATAGATACAAAAGCAATGGTAAAAAATTGAATTTTATTTCTGTCTCCTCACTTACACAACTATACTGGCAGAATCTCTCTGGCATAACTCTGAAATCTGTTAAAGGCTTGTAACTCCCAGGAAAAGATTTGGATGATAAATTGTGGTTAATTTCAGTCAGTCTCAGGTTTAGCACAGTAGAAGCTACCTATCTACAGCACATCAGCCCCATGGCAGGCACCTGTGCAAGTGTTCCTGGAGCAGCTTACGTACAACTTGTGGGAACCTCAGTGGATACAAAGAACACTGTTCTCCTTAGCAGGTATCTATTCTCTGATCCCACAGGTACAAACAAAGAAATAGCATTCATTGTTGTTCCACTTCTCTCATTGATACAAGACCCCCCTTGGGCTAAAGACTTAAATTTAAGGGGATTTAAAGGTCCAGTGCCCTTTAATTCCTTTCATATTTCTCTTTCCTCTTCTGGAAGCCAGCATTGAAAACTAGACTGGAACATTCAAAAGCAACTGCATATACCAGAAACCTAGAAAGAAAACACACATAACCAGGGGGAAATGTAGATTCATTAAAAGAGCTAAAAAGATCTTAAGTTTATACTTTATGCACAGAGGCAGTGTGCTACTGAGAAAAAAAAAAAATAGGAAGGGGAGAATCAAATGTCCAGATTTACCACATTATTAGGTTCAGATATCCAGTTTTCAAAAAAAAAAAAAATCACAAAGAATACAAGGAAACAGGAAAGCATGACTCATTCAAGAAAAAAAAAAAAATAAACTAGCAGAAATTGTCTCTGAAAGAAACCTAATCTTGGCTCTACTAAAGACATTAACAAAATATTTTAATACACAATCAAAGAACTAAAGGAAGACATAAAAAGTGAAGAAAATAATGTATGAAAGCAATTAAAATATAAATTGAGACAGAAAATCTAAAAAGAATTACAAAATTCTAGATCTGAAAAATATAAACATAGAAAATTTCCCTTTAGTGGTTTAAAGGCAAATTTGAGCAGGCACACAGAAGAAAGCATTAGCAAAGATAGGGCAATGGAAATTGTAAAATCTGGGGAACAAAAAGAATAAAAGACAGAAGAAAGGTGAACAGAGCCTAGGGTACCTGTAGGATAGCATCAAGTGGACCAATATACACATTGCAGGAATTTAATTAAGAGAAGAGAGAATATTTGAAGAGATAATGTTCAAAAACTTTCTAAATTTGATGAAAGACATGTGTTGTTTTTGTCCTCTATTTTCTTACTTAGCTCTGTCTGGCTGCTGGTATCCATCATTGAAAATAGAGTATTGAAATCTCCAACTGTTACTTTATTTTAGATGTGTCTCCTTTTCTCTTTAATTATATCAATTTTTGCTTACAATTATTATACTTATTGTTGTAGTAAATATTTTATTAATATATAATGTCTTTCTTTGATTTAAAAATCTATTTTGCCCAATATTAATATAGCCTTCCTGCTCTCTTTTGGTTAGTTTTGCACGGAATTTCATTTTTCATCCTTTCACTTTCAACTTATTTATGTCTTTGGATCTAATGGGAGTCTCAGAAGAAATGGATATGTGTATATGTGCAACTGAATTGCAGAAATTATGACAATGTTGTAAATCAAATATAATTCATTAGAACTTTTTTAAAAAGTGAGTTTCTAGTACACAGTATATATTTGGATTTTTTTATTTTTTAAAAATTTTGTTTGGAATCCATTCTATAAATCTTAGTCTCATTATTTTTATTGGGGGGCTTAATCCATTTACATTTAAATAATTAATAATAAGTAGAAACTAACATATCTTTTGCTACTCCTTATGCCTCTTGCTTTTTTATTTCTTATTATGTGCATTACTTTTTGTGTTTAGTTGCTTTTTCATAGTGAAATATTTAAATTTCTCATTTCCTTTTGTGTTTATTCATTAGCTAATTTTTGTGGTTACCATAGAGATTGTATTAAACATTCTAAAGGTATAATACAAATTTGAATTTATCAGCTTACTTCAATAGCATAGGAAAGTCTCTGAACCTTTAACAGCTCTATTTCCTTACCTTTCAGAAATTGTCACAGAATTACATCTTTAAACATATGTGTCCAAAAACAAATTAGTAATTTTAAAGCATCAGTCACTTTAATTTTATGGAAAATAGGGTTGCAAACTGAAGTTACAAAAATACCAGCTTTTAGGCTAAGAGTTTTTAATGTCTTAGTCTCTTAAATCATGTAGAAAACAAAAAAAGGATTTATGCAACTTTGTTACAGTAATATTAACTTTTATAATTGTCCATGTATTTACCTTTACTGAGATTTTTATTTCTTCAAACTGCTTTGAGTTACTGTCTAGTACCCTTTCATTTCAACTGTAGGACTCCTTTTAGCATTTCTTGTAAGGTCGATTTAATGGTAATGAACTCTATCAACTCTTGCTTATCTGGAGAGTCTTGGTTTTTCCCTAACTTTTGAAGGTTCGTTTTTCTAAATATAGGATTCTTGGTTGACTTTTTTTTCCTTTTATCACTTGTAATACAGAGTTCTATGGTTTACCCAATAAAGAATTCAAAACTCCTGTTTTAAGAAAGCACAACAAGCTACAATAAAACAGAGAGACAATTCAACAACATCAGAGAAAAATAATGAACACAATAAGAAGTTTTAAAAAGAGATAGGTAATACAAAAAGGAAGAAAACAGAAATCCTGGAGCCAAAAAATGCAGTAAATAAAATGAAAAATGCAATAGAGAGCAACAATACAAAATGAATGAACTAGAATGAAGAACCTGTGAATTAGAAGACAGACTCTGTGAAATTATATAGACAGAGGAGAAAGAAAAAATATAAAGAGTAAACAAAGCTAATGTGATCTATGAGATAATATCAAAAGAGAATCTGTGAATTATTGGAATCCTAGAAAGAGAAGATAGGGAAAGGGGGACAGAAAGCTTATATAGAGAAATAGTGTCTGAAAACTTCCCAAATTGGGGAAGCAGTTGGATGTATTCAAGTTCATAAAACTTAAAGATCACCAAAATAACTCAACTTACGATAGATCCTCCAACTCATTAGATAAAACTGTCAAAAATCAAAGATAAAATGAGAATCCTAAAAGCAGCAGAGAAAGGAAGCTTGCAATTTACAAATGAATCCCCATAGGGCTATCTCTGGGTTTCTTTTTTTTCTTTCTTTCTTCTTTCTTTAGGGCCACACCTGTGGCATATAGAAGTTCCTGGCTAGGGGTTGAATTGGAGCTGTAGCTGCCAGCCTATGCCACAGCCACAGCAAAGCCAGAGCTGAGCCATGTCTGCAGCCTACACTGCAGCTCACAGCAATGCCAGATCCTTAGCCCACTGAGCAAGGCTCTCTATCAATAATTACCTTAAATGTAAATAGATTAAATTTCTCAATTAAAAGGCACAGAGTAGCTGAATGATTAAAAAAGAAAGATCCAACCATATGCTGCCTACAAGTGACAATACAGCTTCAAAGATATGCAGGCTCAAAGTGAAGGGATATAAAAAAAAATACTTCATACAAAAGGATATCAAAAGAAATCAGGGGAGTTCCCATCATGGTGCAGTGGAAACAAATCCGACTAGGAACCATGTGATTGTGGGTTTGATCCCTGGCCTCCCTCAGTAGGTTAAGGATCCAGTGTTGCCGTGAGCTGTGGTGTAGGTTGCAGACATGGCTCAGATCTGGCATTGCTGTGGCTGTGGTGTAGGCTGGCAGCTGTAGCCCTGATTAGACCCCTAGCCTGGGAACTTCCATATGCTGCAGATGCAGCCCTAAAAAGACAAAAGACAAAAATAAATAAATTTTTAAAGAAAGAGATTAGGGGTAGTTATATTAGACAAAATTGACTTTAGGTCAAAAACTATAATAAGACACAAAGGTCATATGATAATAATAGAGCCATCAATTTGTCTAGAGTATATAACAGCTGTAAGTATATATGTGATCCACATTGGAATCACAAGCAACAAAAATAAATCTACACAAATGGGACTACAGCAAATTTAAAAGCTTCTGCACAGCAAGAGAAACAGTCAGTAAAGTAAAAGGGTAACCTATGGAATGAGACAAATATTTACAAACTATATGTCTGCTATGGGGTTACTATCTAAGATATTAAAGGAAGACATTAAGTACAATAGCACACACACACACACAAAACCCACAAATAATCCAATTAAAAACTGAATAGAGAAACTAAGTGGACATTTTTGAAACGAATACTTAAAAATGGCCAACAGTTATATTTAAAGATGCTCAATAGTCAGGGAAATGCAAATCAAAACTGCAATGAGATATCAACTCACACTTGTTAGAATGGTTATTATAAAAATGATGTAACAAATATTGGCAAGGATGTAGATGAAATGGAACTCCTGTGCACTGTTGGTAGCAATGTAAATTTGTACAGCCACTATACAGAGATTCATAAAAAATTAATGATAGAACTACCATATAATCTAGTAATTCCACTTTTGGTTATGTATCCAAAGAAAATGAAATCAGGGTCTTGAAGAGACACCTGCACCCCCACCTTCATGGCATTATTATTCACCATAGCCAAGATATGGAAACAATCTAAATTTCTCCTTATGAGTAAATGAATAAAGAAAATGTGGTGTGTGTGTGTGTGTGTGTCTACACTATGGATTATTATTCAGTAGAGAAAAGGAAATCCTGTCATTTGGGACAATATATGAACCTTGAGGACACTCTACTAAATGAAATGAGTCAGAAATGACAAATACTCTATGGTATAATATGTCAAATCTATAAAAGCTGAACTTATAGAACAGAGTAGACTGGTGGTTTTCAGGGCCTAGGGTTGTGAGAAACGAGGAAATGTTGGTCAAAGGATATAGTTTCAGTTACTGGGTAAATACATTATAGGGATCTAATGACAAAATAATGACCCTAGTTAACACTACTGTTTTATATACTTGAAAGTTGATGAGAGAGCATGTCAATACAGAATGTTCTCAACACAAAAATGAATTGTAATTATGTTAAGTGATGGTATTATTAACTAATCCTATTGTAATAGTCATATCAAAACATATGTATATCAAATAATCACATAGTATACCTTAAACTTATACATTGTTACATGTGAATTATAGTTCAATAAAACAGAAGAAATAAGGTCTCAAATCAACAACCTAACTGTACAACCTAAGGCATTAGAAAAGGAAGAAAACTAAAACCAAGCTAGTAGAAGAAAAGAAAAAAATAAAAATTAGAGAGGAGAGATAGGAAATGGAGAAGAGAAAAAAAATTAGTGAAAAATTTTAAAAAATTGATTCTCTGTAAAGGTGAGCAAAAGTGACAAAATTTCATCTAGATAAACTAGGAAAAAAAATAAAGACTAGATTACTATAATCAGAAGTTAAAGTGGGGCCATTACTACTGATTCTACAGAAATTAAAAGAATTATAAAAGATTATCACAAGTAATTGTACACCAAAAAATAGTATAACATGGATGACTTTTAGAAATTCCTAGAAACACAAAGCCTGCCATGAACAGTAAATAAACAGAAAATCTAAATAGATCTATAACTAGTAAAGAGATTTAATCAGTAGTCAAACTTCTTCCATCAAAGAAAAGGGTTGGATCAAATAGCTTCATTGGCAAATTCTACCAATATTTAAAGAAAAACTAATAACTATTCTTCTCAATTATTTTTTCAAAAAGCTGAAGAAGAGGAAACTCCCTAAGTCATTTTATGAGGTCCATATTACCCTTATACCAAAGACAGAGAAAGATAGTACAAGAAAAAAAAAAAACCTACTATATCAATATCCCTAATGAGCATACATGCTAAAATCTTTTCACAATACTAGATAACCAAATTCAGTAGCATATTAAAAGTATTATATACCATGACTGAATGGCATTTATTCCTGGAATGCAAGGATGTTTCAATATATCAAAATCAATCTAATGTACCATATCAACAAGACATATGAAAAAAGCCACATGTCATCTCAACTGATGCAGGAAAAACATTTTATAAAGTTCAACATTCATAATTAATTAATAAAAATAATCAAGCTGGAAATAGAAGGAAATTATTTCACAAATAAAAGCCATATATGAAGAACCCATAGTGTATAACATACTCAGTGGTCAAAGATTAAAGTTCTTCCTCAAGGATGCCTGCTTTTTCTACTTCTGTTCAACATGGAACTGGAAGTCCTTCTCAGAGCAATCAGGCAAGGAAAGGAAATAAAAGATATACAAATTGGAAAGGAAGAAGTAAAATTTCCTGTGTTCTCAGATGATATCATCTTATATGTGAAAAACCTCACACATCCAGAAAAAATCTTTTAGAATTAATAAATGAATTTAGTAAGTTTGAAGGATACAAAGCCAACACACAAAAATCAGTTGCATTTATATTCAGTAATGATGAACAATCTGCAAAGGAAATTATGAAAACAATTCTATTTACAATAGCGTTAGAAAGAATGGAAAACTTAGGGAGCAGCTTAACCAAGGAGGTGAAAGACATGTACAACAAAAATTACAAAACAGTTCCAAAGAAATTAAGGGTATAAATAAATGGAAAGATATCCCATGTTTATGGGCTGAAAGACTTAATATTATTAAGATACCAATACTACCTAAAATCTGTTCCAGATTTAATGCAATCACTGTCAAAATCCCAATGAGAATTTTAGGTGGGAATAGAAAAACCCATTATAAAATCCATATAGAATCTCAAATGACTCTGAATAGCCAAAATAATACTGAAAAAATAAGAACAAACCTGAAGGATTCAGATTTCTTAATTTCTAAACTTACTATACAAAGCTATAGTTATCAAACATGTGTTTGACTAAAGTACCAACAGCAGTCAATGAGGAAGGATAGTCTTTTCAGTAAATAGTTCTGGGAACAGTGGATATCCATAAGCAAAATAATAAAGTTGGATCCTGGCCTAACACCATATACAAAAATTAACACAAAATGGATATATGACCTAAATCTATAAAACTCTTAGTAGAAAACAGGTGAAAAATTTCATGATGTATGATTTAGCAATGATTTCTTAAATATGACAGTAAAGACAAGACAACAAACAACAAAATAGACACATTAGATTTTCTGAAATTTTTTTTTTAAATTTGCATGAAAAGACACTGTTAACAAAATGAAAAGAAGATCCACAGAATAAGGAAAATATTTGCAAATTATATATCCAAGGGATTAATATCCAGAATATATATAGAACTCCTAACTAAAAGTAACAACAGAAAAGCAAACTGCCTGATCAAAAAAGTATTTAAATAGACATTTCTCCAAAGAAGACATACAAATGGCTACTAAAACACATGAAAGTCTTCTAAACATTACTGATCATTAAGGTAATGCAAATCAAAACTACGAGATTCTGCTTCATACCTATTAGGATGGCTAATATTAAGAAAATGGAGAATAACAAGTTCTGGCAAGGATATGGACAAATTAGAGAACACTTTTGCACTGATGGTGGGAATGTAAAATGGACATAGCTGCTGTGGAAAATAGTATTGTGGCTCCTGAAAAAAATAGAATTACCACATAATCCAACAGTTCCAATTCTGAGTATATACTCAAAAGAATTGAAAAGGTTTAAAGAGATATTGCGTACCATGTTCATAGCAGCATTATTCACATATTCTTGATTCTTGGATGACATCCAAGACAATGGTAAGCCAGATAAAGTGTCCCTGAAGCATGAAAGCCCACTCCAAATCTTCTAACATCTCTTGTTTAAGCATGAAAGCCCACTCCAAATCTTCTAACATCTCCAGGACTTTATTGCTATTTGGCAGAGCATCTGCATGTTCTTATACTCTTTGGAATGGGATGTAGAAAGAAGATGGCTGGCAGAGAGATGATGGTTTGAGGATTACTTCACTGAATAAACGAGGGTGTTCAGAGCCAACTCCAGAAAAGGGAGTGAATATAGTAGAAAGTTACTTTGTTTCAAACCTAAGTGAGATAATCGATCAACATTAACTTGACAAAGTTTCCTGTAAGCAACTGGAGATTTTTCTATAAGCAACTGGAGGTTTTCTGTATCAGACAAATTACAGGCTCAACATAGACATTTTAGTGTAATTGTATAAAATAAATTCAATTGACACTTAAACAACATGGGTTTGAACAGCCCAAGAACACTTATAAGTAGATATTTTTCCATGGTAAATATTACAGTATTACCCAATCCTGTAGAGTTCAAGGATATGGAGGGCTGATTATAAATTATACTTAGGTTAACCCCTCAATTGTTCAAGGATATGGAGGGCTGATTATAAATTATACTTAGGTTAACCCCTCAATTGTTCAAGGGTCAACTGTTAAGCGAGGTGTCAGCACATTCGAGTGTGTAGTTCAGCACATGTGTGCCCACCATAAGGATATGAAATGGAGAGAGAAACCATGAAAGTAAAAAGAGCTATCTTGTTTGTTACTGGATTTGTCTAACATCCTTTGGCGCTGGTTTAAAAAGCAGATCTAATAGAATTGTGCCCTATCACCAGCAGATTTTTAAAGAAAAATTATACTAAATTTGTCCATTGGACCTGTCTTGCTTTATTAATACCAGCAAAGAAGCAACACTATATCCAATTCTATGGCACATTTCCTTTTTTTTTTTTCCTCATGGAAGTCAGTCAGACATTTATTATATGCAATGTTGTAGCTGGAGACATTGAAGCGTGGAGTTGGTAAGAACACACTCCTGAAATTTACACATGTGACCTAAGAGCCCCTACAGCTAAATGAAGGATTTATCCTGTCAAACTCTGCTTCCCATTTGATTATTTGTGTGTGTGTGTGTTAAAAAGAAACAATTCTGGTCATTATCAGGTTTATTTCTATTGGGAGTTATGCACAAATTTTTAGAAAAACACTCTAGTAATAAGGTCCAAGCTAGTCCTAGGATGGCTACTGGGACCAAAAAATTTATCTTTCTGCAGCTCAGATCCGGTGTTGCTGTCTGTGGCTGTGGGGCATAGGCTGGTGGCTGTGGCATAGGCTGACAGCTGTAGCTCTGATTTGACCCTTCATTAGGGAATTTCCATATGTCGCAGGTGCAGCCCTTAAAACAAACAAACAAACAAACAAAAACTTATCTTTCATAACTTTCCACAACCATCCTAGCTTACTAGGAAGAAATATTCTTATTTCGAATGACATTAAAATTGTTGAGAGAAGTTACTAGCTGGTTTCTCTAGATTAGGAAAAAGTTGTCATTGAATTCCAGCCACAAAGCTGTCTTCAATATGTCTGAAAGGTTGTTTAATGTAGTTTATATTTTCCTAACAAAAATAAACTTTTTTGAGATTTTTTTTTTCTTTTAAGGCTGCACCTGCAGCATATGGAAATTTCCAAGCTAGGGGTCAGATCAGAGCCTCAGCTGCTGGCCTGTGCCAGAGCCACAGCAATGCCAGATCTGAGTCGTGTCTGCAACTTACACCACAGCTCATGGCAACGCTGGATTCTTAACACACTGAGTGAGGCCAAGGATTGAATTTGCATCCTCAACGATCCTAGCTGGGTTCATTACCTCTGAGACACAATGGGACTTCTGATTCTGAGAATATTTTAATTTACACTATTGACTGATAACTATGTAGATTTTACTGAAAAATGAGCTGAGTTTGGTTACAAATAACATATTAAAAATAGCATTAAGAATTGGCCGTTCTCAGTTTTAATTTCCTCTACTCCAGCGAATTGGAAATTTTAATCTGATGAGGCTGAGGGGGATATCTCTTGTCATTACAATAGCCATATTCTCTTTGCCTAATCATCTTTAGCTTCTCAAGTTAATGACTTCCTATTAACCATGTTCATACCTATTATAGAAATTGTGAAACCTTTGTTCTATAACTGTTCAAAAATCACATTTTGAAAAGTTGTATTCCTATAATTCTAGCTCTTATTGTTGCTACTTGTTAGGTACTAATTTTTCACTATTGGAGATTTGCTTTCTTTCAGTGTTTTCTCACAGAAATGCTTGCTTTAGCTGCTCATGGTCTTAAGAAGGGAAGCAAGTATTAGTCCTATTTTCTTATGACTTGATAGGGTCTGTATCTTTACCTTGTGTATCAAATCTGTGGTTCTTTAAATGATGGGCAACACTGCCCATCAGATGCTCAAGATGAAGTCATTCTAGGATGCTTCCTTCTTCCTCTCCTCCACCAAATTAAATTTTTTCCTGTTGGTTATACTTCTTATATCTGTCTATTGTTTTCTATCTTCTGCTCTAATTCAGGTTCTCATCAATGCTTAGTTGAAATTTTGCAATATTGTTTTGACTTAGCTCAGAATGTCACCAAAGTGACCTTTACAATAAGAAAATCTAATAGTGTTATTCTCCTGCTCTGAATAATTTGTGGTTCCCCATTGCCTCATTGTTTATGTTATGTGTCTCTGGCATTTTAGACCATCCATATTAAACTCCTTGATGGCTCTGTGCTCACTCACACCTTCTTGCCTTTGCATGATGTTTCCATTGACTGAAATTCACAGCTCAAATATATACATTTTCCAAATTCCTTTAGGTTATTTAGATTTTAACTCATTGTACCTCTTCTGAGAAGCCTTCTCTGACTCCTATAGATACACACTAAGTTGGTTCTTTTTCTGTACTACCCCTTCTATTACCATCAAAGTAGTCATTATGTTTATTATGGGTTTATTTCCTTTCTGATGCCCTAGCAATATCCCAAATTTACATTGATAATTGGAGAGATTAAGTAATATGCCTAAGGCTACCTAGCTTGGGCAGAGGGTTTGATGTTGTTAATGTAAACTGCAAAAATGGAAATACAGACTACAAAAAAAAAGCAGGGGTTTAACTTGTTAAGCCTATGACCCTCATTTGTTATGGAAATGATTGATTACAGAATGCCATTTGATCTGCTGTGTCAGGGCAGGTAAAATAAAATTTTGTCTACTTTTGTCAGTATGAAATGAGATGTTGAATAGAAAAAGGCTTTCCACTAGGCTGAAATCATCTATTTTTAAGGACGTTTCTCAAGTTTTCTCTATTAACAGATCTTTCTGACCCAAACATTTGGTGTTTTCTGTTTGACCACTGGATGTCCTCTATGTTCAGTTTACATTAACAACATCAAACCCTCTGCCCAAGATTCCCTCCTCTTCCCCTAATTTACAAAGTATTCTTAGAGTTCCTGTTTTGGCTCAGCAGTAAGAAACCTGACTATTAGCCATGAGGATGCAGATTCAATCCCTGGTCTGGCCGAGTGGGTTAAGGATCCAGCCTTGCCCTGAGCTGCGGTATAGATCACAGACATGGCCCAGATGTGGTATTGCTGTGGCTGTGGCATAGGCCAGCAGCTACAGCTCCAATTTGACCCATAGCCTGGGAACTTCCATATGACATGGGTGCAGACCTAAAAAGACCAAAAAAAAAAAAAAAAAAGTATTCAGAGTTTTATTTTCATCAGTCTTACTCAAATCATGCTGCAAACTAATTGTGAAAAGAATTTACCTAACCTATAGTGTCAGTTAGCTACAGTTTGCATTATAATAGGAAATTCTTGAAAATAAAAACCTTTTAAGATCCAGAAGTATGGGTCTCTCATGAAATGACAGATTGTGGGATTTGAAAGAACATGCAGTCTAGAACTTGTCCCAAATCATAATGACTAGATACATTTCTCCCTGAATAAAACCAGTCTTGCTTAGAAATTACCTTTTAACCTTGAAAAATTTATTACCAACATCTAGCAATGAAAACGTGAGATTTTCTCCCAATATTTTATTCCTCCTAACTATAGCTCATAGGTGCATGAATGGTTCACAGTATTAAATTTTCTAGTAAGTTATTTCTATTTCAGAGGCAAGAGGAAATGAAGACACTGCTGATCCAAATTACCTAACAAAAGCTCCTAAATTCACTTCACTTCTCTAGAATTCACATCACTTCATCTCATTTCATTGTTTTAAAATTATCTACTGTGATCTCGCCATCCATTAAACACATAGAATTAATAAAAAATTAATCATATGCTGCTTTCTTGCATTTCTTGTAAAATTCAGCACCATATACTATAAGCTAGTGGTTATTTGTCAACCCCAAATTTAACAGGATGTTCTATCAATCCTTTGATTAATAGGAAATATTTACTTTATTTGCACATTAAACAGGTTTAAGATAGTAAAGCAAATACTAAGAAATCTAGTACTATAACATGGGAAACAGCTTTTTCTCAAACCACAAAGCACGGATAAAAACTTGCAACAAAACTTAAACATTCTGGAGTTATGACATGTTTCCTTATTCTTCATGGTTTATGAGAACACCATTCTAAGAAAACACTCATGACATTCAAATACTTTTTCATAGTTCACTTGAGAAAATGTAAAATATGGGTAACCTGCTTTTAAAATGTAAGTAAAAATAACAAAATGTAAGTAATTGTTGGCATGGAGTTTAGGGTCATTGTATTGTTTGATTTTAGGTCAGATGGAGCTGGGAATATGTAGATGAGTAGGACAAGATACATAAAACAAAAGTGTAATTATCAAAGCAAGGCTCTTCCCCTATGAGCTACTTGAATTTAGGTCATATTTTCTGTGTAATCATTGCTATACCCATTAAGTTGAAATATTAGCCTCTCTCTGGGAAATCAGAGAATGGAGCCAAATGGCCATATTTCATTATGCATATATTGATCTGGGAGAGGAGATGTTGTGATAGAAGAGAATGACATTTCCCTTTGAGTGGAATGTAGGGTTGAGAAATCAGACTACTACTGGAAGAACTGTGTTAATGCTATCAGGAGGCTACATACAACTGCTTTATTTGTATACAACTGCTCGTTTTTATTCAATATACACCATGACATTTTAACTCTTTACCATTGTACTTTTCCATTTCTCTAGGATATCACTGCTCTCTTTCTTAATTAATCCTCTTATACTCATCCTTTAAAACTCTGATTAAAAATACATCTGTGGAATTCTCTGGGGATAAGGATACGGTGTTGTCACTGCAGCA
This sequence comes from Sus scrofa, assembly GCF_054392235.1. NCBI lineage: Eukaryota > Metazoa > Chordata > Mammalia > Artiodactyla > Suidae > Sus > Sus scrofa. The sequence goes on from NC_139395.1 coordinate 169,135,840, forward strand.
GCTCTGGTCGCTGCTGTGATGCGGGTTTGATCCATGGCCTGGGAGCTTCCATGTGCCATGAGTGAAGCCAAAGGGGAAAAAATACATCTGCAATTATTTTTACTAATGTATTTCTCATTATAATGTGTGTTGTTTTCTTTATGTATTGAATCATCGGTTATTTTAGGGTTATAACTAATTTTTTCCATCTTCATATGGGAAGAATGTGTTCATCTATAAATATTTATCTAATAAGTACATTCTCAGAGCTTGACTATGTTTTCAGTTCACTGAAAATTAGTTTCACTCCTTATGACAAATGTTCAAGTTACCTGTGTTTGACTTGGACCTAACTAATCTGAACAAGTTTTCTTGAAGTAAATATCCTATATTTACATTAAATGCTGCTTAAATTATTCTAGCTTTTCCTATTTTTTTCTTGATTTTGTTTTCTTTATTTTCCTTTGTTTCTATTTTCTTAGTTTTGCTTACATATATTTGCCAAGAACTCATTCAATTAAAACAGCTTATCAAAGTCATTTTATGTAATCTTACTAGGTTTTTCTGCTCAACTTTGCATCATTCCAGGAGTTAAAATCTTAAAGAACTAGTTTTTATTGTGTAGAGAGGAGGGTGTGTGTATGTGGTTTTTGTTTATGTTTCGTGGTTTTTTTTTTTTTGTTGGTTTTTTTTTGCATTAGTCACAGCTAACACTGTTTCTGAAATTCTAAAAAAAAAAAACACACCTATTTTTTATTTTGCCATTTATAGCCTATATTGTTGAAGTTTAACCAGATTCCTGTGTGCATAAGTAAAAAAATCTACTCTGTTCGGGAAAACCTCTCTCAAAGTTTATATTTGTTGGGCCATTGTAAAGTGCTATTTTTGAAGTTTCTAATGGAAGATAGAAATGCAGAGATCTTCAGGAAGACAGTGATACATATCCCAAACTTCTTTCTCAACCTCCATATTTCATCTTAAATGCTAATGACTGCTAAGTGAGACACTCAAATCTTAAATTTGGTAGTTAAAAGCTGTAAGAGAACATGGTCACTTATTTTTTAATTTAGTTCTCTGCAATGGTTTTATGTCCACAAAGTAGCAATAAATATAGACCAATAACAATAAAGCACATTTCCTTTGTTTATCCAATATTTAGAGCTTTTAATATAAACCCAGCTTGGTAATGTAACTTAGTCATCTACTACTGCCGAGGGATTATTCAGTATGTTCATTCTCCTGAAAGGCTACCCATCTAAAACTTGCCTCAAGAGTTGACCTTTATAATAATGGCAGTATCCACATCCAAAAAGTGGATACTCTCCATGACTATGGATTTTCTGGTTTTATAGATTGTTTTAGGTTTGTTAATTGCTCAGGAGATGGAATGAAAGCATACAGAGGTAATAGAGGTTCCATACTGGGGTCTGTGGTAGCTGGTATGTAAAGTTTAATTTGTAAAGGTCATGAGTTCTGTAGAGATAGAGATCATATCCTTATTAGTTAACATATTATTTTTAGAATTTAATATGATATATAAAAAGGTGTAAAAATGAAAATGGGGAAAAGTAATAAATTTCTTTTGTTGAATTGAATAATTTCCTCAAGTGAGGAAAAGTTTTATGTATTCCTTTGTTCAATGTAATGTTTGGAACAGTTCCATAAGCTAGATTTTATTATTCTTATAGATGAGCATAATTGATTTATAAAGATTGAGCAATTGTCTAAAGTTAAATTGAAAATATCAGATAAAATTTTTGAAGCTGGTTATTTTTGACTTAAAATGGTATTAAACCAGTTTATGATAGTATCTCCAATATTTTTCCACTGACTCTGGAAAGTTGTATGGCCAAAACAATGAATTTTCCTTTTTCTTATTCTTTTCTACTGACTCTTCTTTTGTTTCATTCAAGATTATAGCTTTTTTTCATTTTTTAAAAAATTGAGATATATGTAGTTGATATACAGTATATTAGTTTCAGATGTATGACAATTTAATTGTATGTACTGTGAAATGATCACCACAATAAGACTAGTTAACATCTGTCACCAAACAGTTACAAATTATTTTTCTTAAAATGGGAAATTTTAAGATCTACTTGCTTGGAGTTCCCATTGTGGCTCAGCAGTAACAAACCGGACTATTGTCCATGAGGTTGTGGGTTTAATCCCCGGCCTCATTCAGTTGGTTAAGGACCCATCATTGCTGTGAGCTGTGGTATAGGCTGCAGACACAGCTTGGATCCTGAGTTGTTATGACTGTGGCAGTAGGCCAGCAGTTGCAGCTCCAATTCAACCTCTAGCCTGGGAACTTCCATGCACTACAATTGCGGCCCTAAAAAAAAAAAAAAATCTACTTTCTTAACAACTTTCAGATATACAATACACATGTTGATGAATATTTTACTTGTACAGGATTCCAATATAGAATACACTATAGTTTACTTTCAGATTTTTTTGTTTGCGCCCCTGGCACATGAAAGTTCCCAGGCCAGGGACTGAACTAGGGCCAGGGCAGCGACCCAACTTGTTGAAGTGATGGTACCAGATCCTTAACCCACTGCACCACAGGGAATTCCCTACAGTTTGCTTTCAGAATGTTATGTTGGTGAATATTTATATACTTTACATTTTATTTTGCTAATAAAAATGAATGCTTCAGTGAATAATCTTGTACACATTTTTTTGTGTACTGGTGGGAGTTCCATAAGAATATATATCTATACATGAAATTTATGGTTTTACACACACACACACACACACCTACTAGATATTACTACATTCCTCTCTCTAAAGGAGTTGGAACAATTTGTACTCCCAACTAGTAATACTTAAAATTCACATTTTTCTTACCTTTGTCAATATCTGAAATTCTCAGATATTAGTTATTTTGTAAATCTAGTTAAAATGAAGAGTATTTTCTGGTTGTTTTAACTTATATTTCCTTAAGAAATATTAAGCATACTTTTATATGTTTATTGATCATTAGAGTTGCCTTTTCTGTAAATTATAAATTTGCCCATTTTTAAATTCATTTTTAAAAATTTAATTTTATTTCTCATATATTGAGTATTAATTCTTACCCTGTCATATGTTTTTGAAATATTCTCTTCCAGCCTGTGCCTTGAATTCTTAGTTATCTAATGATAGCTTCTATTGCATGTATATACATATATAAAATAATAACATTTACATTTTATTAATTTTATGATCTGTGATGTTTGTTTTTGACTCAAGTCTCTTTTTACCCTGATGCCCTAATTATGTGCTATATTTTGTTCTAACGTTTTTAAAGTTTGTCTTTTCATTTTTGGGTCTTTTATATAACTGTCATTTATTTTTATGTTTGTAATGAGGTAGATATTTGATTTCTTATATATGAATATCCAGTTTTCTCACTCAGCTTTTTGAACTAAAAGAGCATTTTGGTTCTGAGATAACTAGGCTTCTCTCAGTTAGCCCCTGTCTCTCTTTTTGTTTTGTTTTGTTTTGTTTTGTTTTGCCCTTTCAACTTCTCCTCCAAATTCCCATGAGAAAGAAACATTCCACTCAGACCCACACTTCAGGATAAACGTTCTTTAGACTCATAATGATATTTCTAAAATTGATAGTTTTCTTATTTTAGCCATGGATAAAGGGCTAGAGGTCTTGAGGAAAGGATATAAGACTTCCAATCTGAGAAACAGTTCCTCATAGGTAATAAGTAATGACACTTCATCTCTCTAAGGATCTGTTTCTTAATCCTTAAATGTGGCAACTGAGCTGGTTGAGCTTTACTTTCTTATTTGCTCTCATAAAAGCTTGGTATATGAAGCTCAAGTATTTGAAGAGACTGGAGTCTTTGCTCTATAGTGTCATCATCTAGGGGAAACTTTCCAAAACTATATACACATGAATTCTGAAAACCTGTAAATGTAACTTTAAGTGGTGCCCCAAATATCTTTTCCTCATTTTCCCTCTTATTCTTTTAGGGCATTTTTTCCCCCTTTTGGCAGTAGTAGTTTTTAAGGATGGCTGGAACATGGAGTTCTTGCTGTGGTGGAGTGGGTTTCATATCCAATTGAAGTAGCTTGGGTAGCCATGGAGGCACAGGTTCAATACCCAGCCCAGTGAAATGGATTAAAGGATCCAGTGTTGCTGCAACAGTGGTGTATGTAGCAACTGCAGCTTGGATTCAATCCCAGGCCCAGGAACTTCCATATGCTGGAAGTTAAATTAAATTAAATTAAAATTAAAAAAATAAAAATAAAAAGGATGGCTGGAACAAAATTACCTGGAGAGCTTTTTAAAATTTCTATTGCTCCACGCACCTACAGCCAACTAACCTATGACAAAGGAGGCAAGGATATACAATGGAGAAAGAACAGCTTGTTCAATAAGTGGTGCTGGGAAAACTGGACAGCCACCTGGAAAAGAATGAAATTAGAACACTCCCTAACACCATACACAAAAATAAACTCCAAATGGATTAAAGACCTAGATGTAAGACCGGACACTATAAAACTGTTAGAGGAAAACATAGGCTAAACACTCTCTGACATAAATGACAGCAACATCTTCTCAGATCCACCTCTTAGAGTATTGACAATAAAAACAAAAATAAACAAATGGGACCCAATCAAACATCAAAGTTTCTGCACAGCAAAGGAAACCCTAAACAACACAAAAAGACAACCCACAGAATGGGAGAAAATCTTTGCAAATGAATCGACTGACAAGGGATGAATCTCCAAAATTTATAAACACCTCCTACAGCTCCATACCAAAAAAACAAACAACTCCATCAATAAATAGGCAGAAGATCTAAACAGACAATTCTCCATAGAAGACATATGGATGGCCAAAAAACACATGAAAAGATGTTCAACATCACTCATTATTAGAGAAATGCAAATCAAAACCACTATGAGGCACCACCTTACACCAGCCAGAATGGCCATCATCAAAAAGCCTACAAACAATTGAACAAGTGCTGGAGAGGGTGTGGAGAAAAAGGAACCCTAGCACACTGTTGGTGGGATTGTAAATTTGTTCAACCACTGTAGAAAGCAGTATGGAGATTCCTCAGAAAACTAAACATAGAACTACCATTTGATCTAGCAATCCCACTCCTGGGCATCTATCTAGAGAAAACCACGACTCACAAAGACACATGTACTCCAATGTTCATTGCAGCACTATTTGCAATAGCCAAGACATGGAGACAACCTAAATGTCCATCAACAGAGGAGTGGATCAAGAAGATGTGCTACATATACGCAATGGAATATTACTCAGCCTTTAAAAAGAATGAAATACCGGCATTTTTAGCAACATGGATGGACCTAGAAACTATCATGCTAAGTGAAGTCAGCCATACAATGAGACACCAACATCAAATGCTTTCACTGACATGTGGAATCTGAAAAAAGGACAGACGGAACTTCTTTGCAGAACAGATGCTGACTCACAGACATTGAAAACCTTATGGTCTCCAGAGGAGACAGTTTGGGGGGTGGGAGAATGTGCCTGGGCTGTGGAATGGAAATCCTGTGAAATCAGATTGTTATGATCATTATACAACTACAGATGTGATAAATTCATTTGAGTAATTTAAATAAATAAAAATAAAATAAAATTTCTATTGCTTAGGCTCCACCCACCCAAATTAAACCTAAACCATAGGATGAGTGGAGGAGGGTTATAAAGTTTAAGCTTTATCTTTTTTTTTTTTTTTTTTTTTTTTAGTTTAGCCAGCTGATTCTGATGCACAGAGAATATTGAAAAGCATTGATTTACAAGGTTCTGATTTTTTTATGTGCTCTGTGTTGGCTTTCTGAAAAATTAGAAAACATAAAAATGCTGAGCCAATTTGCAGCATGATTCTTTTTCCCCCCAGTATGATTCACAGTTTATGAATCATCACATTTATTTAAAAAACTACTCTTTTCTATGCATTTAAACTAAATAGTCCAAATTCCATATTTCTGTCTCTTCTGCTTCTCATGACTATTATCTTTCATGTCTTCTATTGAACCAAGACAGTCGTTTCTTTTGATTTTCTTTTAAAAAAGACTTTATGATTTATGTACTGTTTAGTTACTACAAAATGTTTGAATGTTTGCATACTATAGGGAAGGAAAAAATAATTTTCCCTGTACTCTTCTGAGTTCTTAGCTGAGACCCCTTTATAGAAGACAGAATAGTAAGAGAAAAACAAACAGAGCTTTACTAACATGTATATCTCACGTATATATGGAAGACATCCAGGGAAAAATGAGAGAACACTCTGATGTAGCTTAGAATTTTGGATTTAATACCATCTTCATAGAAAAATGTGATAGGAGACGTAGGTCACTTAGGGAAGAGTAAATAATTTTTAGGAAAGATGCATGGCCGCTTAGAAGAGTAGATGAGAGATAAAAAGTTTGTGACACTGTTTGTCCGGATGTGGTAGTCTCCACTCCTCTGATAAAAGTGATTCTTCCCTGTGTGATGAAATTCCCTGGGGAGAGGATTTACGACAATTGAGTTCCTTTTTAGGCAGATAAGGAAGCCCAGAGAAAGCCTCTCCCTGCATTTACTGTTTTTCAAAACAATCAATATAACAAAGCACCATATTTTGCGGTGGCATATTCTGCTAGCCTTCAATACAAATGGTATACGTGCTTCTAGTTCACATTTTTGTAACACTACTTTTTAACACACTAAGCTTCCATATTCAAACTCTTCTGTTTTATAAAATACTGTGCCAAAATACAATATTCTTACCCTATTAAAAATGTCAAGTGATTTTCAGTTATTTTTATTTGAGGAGTAGTAAGAGGAAACAGTTATTTTCAAAAATTGAATCTGGCATGGATTGGAAGGGAGACCACTAGTTTTTCTCTTCATCTGTTTTCTACCTCAGCATTTAATTATCATTCAAGAGACCACCCTCCCAAGAGAAATGAAGAGTTTACTTTGTAGAGTAATCAAGCATTGGAATTATCTGAGCATAGCATTAAGGTCTGGAGTGCTTCTGAGGTCACGAATATGCCCAGGGACAGAACTGAGCTAGGAGCAGAATGAGGAAACAGTCAGGAAGAGATAAATCTGTTCTCATATCCAATATGAGAATTAATGCTTTATTTTTTAATGTTACTTCAGATCAGAGGGAAATATCATGGTTTGGTGCAGTGGTACATGGTCTGCCATGTTTCTTCCTGTGGCTGTCTGGTAAGGGTAATGATGCACGAAATGATTTTCCAAGTCCTGATCTTTAATACTAAATCCTGACTCATCAATGACTTTTTTTTTATTGCTTTTTGTTTGAAATTGGCCAAAAACAGTGGATAGAAAAATCCAACCAGAAAAGGACACAGGGTTTAGAGGTTGGATGAGGCACCTTCTCTGTGGGTTTGACTGCCCTCTTTTCCACCACTGCTCTGCCACCAAAAACTTGGCAGGTGGTTAGGGGCTCCTCATCTTTTTCTGCTTCACAGCAGACTGTCTATTCGGCTCTTCCTTCTGCTCAGTCAGACATATCAGGAGAGACAATGGCCTAACAGATGCTGATATTCAGCCTGGATCAGCCTATGTTGATTTTATGCTTATTAGTCTGAGCTCGTCACAGCCAGCTGGTTGCTGTTTGCCTTGACTGAGCAGTAGAAATGCACACAACTGCAGGGGCCCCTTGTGTACATAGATACCCAGGTGCTGTTGCTGTAACAATCCCTCCCATAGCAGGAGGAGTATTTTTGGCTTACTTAATGTTTTGTTTTGTTTTTGTTTTTTTGTCTTGGGGAGAGTCCTGAAAGGGAATAGTAAGGACTCAGTTTATAACACAGATGCATTGAAAAGAGTCCCTGATATTTGACTTTGTGGTAACTAGAGAAAGAACCTAAAGTTTAACTTTGCTTATTAGTTTCCTCCTAATGGTAGTAAGAAGCCAGTACAGATTTTTAAAGACCCATAAGCAAGCTTCCTGTAAGGCACAGCAGATGAAATATTTCCTGGGCAGCCAGGTGTCATGCTGGTTAGTGCTTCAATATCCACAGTTTACTCCTTTATTGGTCCCAGGAGTGAAATGTTTTGAACTGGCCATAAGCACTAGGGGCTTGCTGTGACCTGCTCTACTTCAGAACTGGAAGCTGCCTGAATGCTTTAGGCATCATCCTACTTCATGGTGAAGGAAAGTGGGAAGTCCTTTTCAGAGTTGCAATTTAGCTTTTCTGGTCTAGCTGATGTTCTTGCCTTGATTTATAAGATATTTAAACAATGTTTTCAATTTAAATTTTTTTAAATAGTCTACCTAGGCTATGATATTACCTTCTCTTCTCCACCACTGTCTGCCATTGGCATTTTTTAAAATATATATATTCCTCCCCCAAACTGCTTACTCATCCTTCCTTTTACTTTTTTATATTGAATGAACAATAATATTTTCTGAGGTAAGTATATGTAATTAATTATTCCGTTTATACTTATTTTTCTGTGAAATCATATTAAAGAGGAAAATGGAGTGGCTGAACATATGACTTGTTTGTTAGACCTGCTCCTAGATTGCTATTGGATATACCCTAGGCAGATAGAGTAATATTTGCTTTCAGTTCCAGTTTAGGGAAATGTGAGATAGACAATATTAAAGTATTGAAACTACCCTTGTTCTCCATTTTAATGAATGATTTGGATAAAGATACAGTTGTTCTTATCAATTCTGTATGCATTCTAGGAATATAAAGAAGACCAAATATAGTCCATGGAAGTATAAAGATTTGAGAATAGTTCAACAGACTGGAATGATGGGCTCAAATCAATGATTAATAACCTGGTACATGCAAACTGTGAAATTCAGAAAAAAAAAATCAGTATTAGAACAATCTTGATTAAGAGGATTTTAGATTAAAAAATGACAAATATATGTACCACTTACTATTCCTTTGCCCAAAGCAGACGTTTCTAATAGCAGCACTCTTTCCCTTGAAGCCAAGATAAAATTTTTGATCTTACTCAACAAAATAACTAACAATTAACCACAAATGACACCAGAGCTAAAACAGGTTTTGGACTTGGGACCCAGTCCTTGTTCCATCAATACTAGGAAAATAAGTCATGTGACATTATGACCTTAGTAAAATAGTTTAACCTCTCTAGTCTTCAGTTATTATTTCTTCACTTGTAAAAATAGAATCTGAACTATTTGATTTCTAAAGTCTTTTCTAACTCTGATATTCTTTAACTTTATGAGTAAAGCAAAATACAGAAGTATGATGTTCTAGATTTAAAATAATAAACAGAATTAGATCAAAAGAAACAAGATTTCTAATATGGAATGATTGTAAGAGTGGATTTTCATATAATTTACTAAGTATTATCTTTGAAAAATAATATTAATGAGTTGGGATTATATAAGGGGGGAAGCTTGATAGTAAATAGAAAATTATAGGTGGAGAAACTAGATATGTTTCATTCCCACAGTAAAATAAAAAAAGAAAAGAAAAATTGACATGAGCAGTGCTTTGTAATTATGAATAAGTATTAAGTAAAAGAGACACCAATTTTTTCCTTTGAAAATGTAAATGGGACAGAAGTTCCAGGTAGATAGATTTGATTCAATGTATGGAATAGTTTTACATATTAAAAATTATCCAACAAAGAATTGGGTGAGATTTTGAGCTCAAAAGGCACACCTGCTGATAAAGCCTAAAATTTTGGAGACTCAACTCTGAGTCTGTCTGTATGTCTGCAGACACTGTCTGAAGTACTTTCATTTTAGTGCTCTTATTGACCCAATGAGGCAGGTACTGCTATGATCTTAATTTTTAAAATGAAGAAATAATTGGGCAGAGAAATTTAGTAATTTGTCCAGTATGACAAAAATAGATCTAGCAAGTTTTCCAAGGTTGTCCAAGGTGGTAAAGGCAGGACTTACCACAAATCCTCTGTCTAGGGCCTAGGTTGTTAATCACTATTCTGCATCGTCTATGCTAAAAGTGAGTATCAGCTTGATTCTCACATTTTCGTGATATTGAAGAAGAAAATGGGGAACTGAAATATATAATGTTTAAGGCCCTTTCCCACTCTACAATTAGTACTGAGTTGGAATTGCCTATATTTTACCTTTCCAATTTACTCACATACAGAGATTTGAAAGATGATTTTAATTTATATCTTTTATTCTAGTTTCCTGCTGTTGTACTTTAGTTTTATTGGTAAAGTTGCTGATAGTAGTTCAAAATATAAATAGGGGTAATGTTTATATATTAGTAAAATTATCTAGTTTTTTAAACATATTTTCTCTGGCTTGATTACTTTCAGTAGTCTTAACTAGGAATTTCAAGCTTAGGAAGGTATTAAATATAGATATATTGGAATTCCTATTGTGGCACAATGGAAATGAATCTGACTAGTATCCGTGAGGATGTGGGTTTGATCCCTGGCCTCACTCAGTGGGTCAAGGATCTGATGTTGCTGTGGCTGTGGCATAGGCAGCAGCTATAGTTCCAATTTCCCCAGACTGGGAACTTCCATATGCTGCACCTGCTGCCCTGACAAAAAAAAAAAAAAAAAGATATAAATCTGAAATAAAGATTTTTTTTAAAAAAATTTACTGCCTTATTAATGTCTAACATAAAATATCTCCTTCCATAAAAATATCCATCCATGTTATTCAACGGTACTTAATGTCAGTAACAATAAATGCTACTAAAATGCATGCTTACTCATTCTTTGCTTGTACTCAGTAACTGAAGCACCTATGAATGACCCATAAAGCTCAAGGGAAAGCAGACTAATGAAGACATGAAGAATCTGGAGAAATAAAGGGTCTGGGCCTGTTGTTTTTTCATATGAAAGTGTAGCCCATTACTCTCTTTGGATACACAGTCCTTTACAAGTTCCTCTGAACTGTCTGGGACACTCATGATATTCAAGATATTCTCAAGATATACTCAAGATATTCGAGATATACTCAAGATATTCAAGGCCTGGAAAAGCTTCCTGGGAGCTTCTTGCTTTCACACAGGCTCTGTCCAATGAAACAAAATCATATTTACCTCCTCTAGGTCTTTCAGAGCTATATATATTTTCTTTTCTTTTTTCTTTCATCTGCAATTAAATCAACAGCTCAGTAGCATTAAGTAAGGCCAATATAGCTACAGTTCAATAAGTAAGGATAGAGACTTAGAGTCTGTAATCAGATGGAGTCTGTCGTTGCTGGTGCTATCATTCTTTTTCCTAGCCCTTTTATCAACCCTGTATCATCCGTAAGCCTTCCTGACCTCTGTGAATGAAGCTAGGGCCCCAAGCATTGTTCATCAAGCTGTTTCATCTGATGCAACTCAGAGACACAAGAGCAGTTCTCTGGCACCTTTCCAATAGAAAACAGGCCCATGTTATGCTATGCTATGTTATTTATTTATTCAGTATTGCCCTTGCTTTGTGTTTGTCTTTTATTCTTTGTTTTCTTCTAACTTTTCATGGATGTGCTCTCTTGATTTTTATACCTACCTACCTACCTACTCATCTATCTATTTTTTATATGTTTTTATTTTACACATCCATCCAAGTGTCTTTTGCTCACAAATTAAAATGTATTATTTGTTATTTTTATTGCATATACCTTAACAGAATTTCCTCTCCTCACAGCTGATCAATAAAAGGTGAAGGATATGTGGTTTCTACTCAGTCAAAATAACATTAAGCTTGGCTGATATATGAGTTTTGATGATAACATTGTCCTGCAAGATTGCTGAGAGAAATAAGTGGTGGAAGCAATACACGAGGATGCTGTCCGAGTGGACGTAGTATCATCACTTTTATTGTTTATAAAGAAAGAAATTTATTAGTAGTAAAAATAGCTAGAATGGTTGAGTTTTCTCTAAGAGATTCATGCTTTACATACCAAAGTTATTTACCTACTTAGTATCCTTGAGGTCAAGGATTATGTTATTTGTAACTGAGCTTGCCCCATGCCTTGCATAGTTACTATCACCTAGTAAGGGTAAGGGGTCATTAAATCAATAGAATGGATAATGGATAAATAAATAACTAAATGAGTTTATAACAAAGTGTAAAAAGTATAGCATGGCTATTATCATGCCCAGTTGATATGCTACATAGATCATTGTACCTGAAGAATAATAGAGTCAGTCAGGAAAGAGACATTATGTGATTTTTAATCAGATTTTCTGATGCCATCTTATAAATGTATTTTACTGTATTTTAAAGTAAAGATGAATCTGTTTACCATACTTGTTAGATAAGTATATTTATACATCAAGAAAACAAAAAAGAGGTAGTTTTAACATGTAATTCCTTTGGGTACATTGTCTGATTTACTGCTTCTCATTCTGATTCATAAGTGTCTTGTGAGTGTTATGGAATACACTAGACTAGATGGTCTTCAATTTGAGCACTAAATATTTGGTAATTTCATAGTGTAAATTTTTCCAATGGAAAGGCTAAAAGCAATGTTTATGAAAGGCTTGAGAATCCTAGTCATATAGAATTATGAAAATGCAGATCTTCATTAAATCATAGTGTCCATCATATCCAAATTCTTTAATTGTTTGGTCAATTATGTGAGGTTCCTATGGATTAAACACAATGCTGGGGAGCTACAGAGTGAGACTGCATTAGAACTTCATTCTCCTAGAACTGACATTGTTATTACTATTTTCATTAGCTTTGTTCTTTCCACTGAAATTCCACTGTTTGTTACAACTTCATTTCAAAAGACTGTCCTGGGTCTTTATTTATTTTTTTTTTCAAATTTTTTGTTTTTCTTTTCTTTTCTTTCTTTATTTTTTATTTTTATTTATTTATTTATTTTTTAGAGGGGGGTGTGACTGGTTCGTTCATGTGTTTTTATATATGCCAGGAAAACCTTGCCTTAATCTTAAGTAGCCAGTGAGTTTGAGTTTAATAACTCCTGACTTGGGTAATAGATAGTAGCATGTTAAGACCATGGTGCAGTAAATCCACTAAGGTTGTGCATCTCTGTTGCTCCTTCAAAAGTATCTTTTATTAGCATCCAATTTCCTGTTAACGTCAAGATTTCCCCCTAATCTATGTTAGTATGAAGATGTTGTTTCTTTATGTATAAAATTTGTTTTCAACAGCTAATTGGGAGATGTTAGAATAAAAACTAATCTCTGGCCCTGGACTTGTAGATATCTTAACTGCCCATTAACTATTCTCTTTCACCCTTTTGAATCTATTAGGCAACCAAAACCAGTCAGTGATACCTGTTCTAAATTCTTTCTGTAGGTTACAGAGCCCTAAGCAGAATTGCTTGCAAAGGAACCCATGGAGATTTTTGAAATGTTGTTAGTGTTTGAAAGAAGGACTGCTTAAGTATAATGAATCTCTTTACTTCCCTAATATTCACTTAAAATTTGTGGGATTATAATAGTCAGATACTTAAAATTTTTGTTGGGAATTTTTTTTTTTTTTTTAGTGAAGTGAAAGAATACTGAAAAATGCAAGAATTTAGAGGAGAAGAGAAAGAAGTCATGAATATTGTTGAAGACGTCATTAGCACGTAAGTCAAAAATCAATTCAGCTTAAACTCAATTGCTCAATGTAGGTTAGTCAAGTGCTACATTAGGTCTTTTGGTCCTTCAAAGAAAACTTGCAAATAATGTTGTTTATTATGTAGTGACTTTACATAAACATTTCAGAGGGGAAAAACTGAAACCGTACGATACCAGTAAAGTTAGTACAACTTCACTAATTAATACTTCATTATAAGTCTAGAGGCTATCAAGAGGAATTCTACTTTCAGAGCAAGAGAATGAGGAACTAAAATTAATATTACTTTTCTGGTTGTGGGATTTGAGGTGTGTGTGTGTGGGATTCACCAGATGCACAGAAGCAGGTTTCACTGCAGTTGATTTTCTAATTAGCCAAACCATTGAAACTACTGCAAGAATGTTTCTCCTTGTTTATTGTTATTTTTTTATTTTTTTGGTTATTATTTTTTCCAGCCTCTTTGTATCTGTCCAATATACTTCAACCTTCATTCCTCCTTTTGAAATGTTTTGGATAATTTGAGGGAAGTTCTGGAACCAAGATTGAAAGCAAAACAAAAATAGTGTCTTTGTAATAGTGTCTAGGTGTTGATTTTGGCACTAACTTGCTATGTGAACTTTAATGAGTGACTCCACCTTCTATTCATAAAAAAGTTCAGAAAAGTACTCAAAGTATCAGTAAGAGCTGTTATATACATACCTGCTGAGCTGACTATAAATATATTTGCTTAATTTTTCTTCAAGTCATCTCATTACTTATAGTTATATTCTTTTACATTTTGCATACATTCTCCAAGTATTAGAATATTGCTTGCCTTTGCCTGATCCTATCCAATTTGAAAAGCTATACATTGTACAAATTTACCATGACTTCCCTTCTCAGGCCTTTAGCCATTTTGTTACATTATCTCAATGCCTTTATTCATTTAAATATATATTTCTATTAGAATGCATGTTATTACTGGGAGTCTTCAGGTATCATCAGCCTCCATAAGGGAGCCTATTACTGGAATCCGAGAGGCTAAAGATGTTAAAGAATCAGATCAGGATGCTACCCATTTACCTTGTTTCAAACAGTGCCCGAAAAATCCAGCCGCCTTTCAAAAAACCACCTATTCCCCGCATTTGCAATGGTCATAAAAGTGTGAAGCCAATGGGAATCTCATATAAATATTCACAAATAAATTTAAACAATGTAGAAATCAAAAAGTACATAAAACTTTCATCAAACGTTAAAAAAGATATTATTTTAAATACAAGGTACATATTCAAAGTTATGATAATATCAGGATACCATTGCCTGAGTGGACCTATAGGTGTATAAGACCTATATATAGGTCTTATACACCTATATAGGTGTATAAGAGTGGATAAATAATTTTTTAAAAATTCCAGGTAGAAAACAAACATCTGGTAGCATGAATAAGTTCTCTACTAATTAAAGACTTGCAAATTAAAACATTGAAAATGTACATTTAAAACCTATTACGTTAACGAACATAATACCTGATGCTAATGAGATAGAGGTAAAACTGGTACATTTATACACTAACTGGTAGCATTGTAAATTGGTACAAAGCTTTTGAAAAGCTGTACCACCATTCTGAAGACCTTGAAAATTATTTCTACACTTCAATTTCTCAAACCCATTTTTAAATAAATTAAAAAATACAAAAGCAAAATAAAACTTTCCATCTCTAAGATATTATTTGCAATATTCAAAAAATTACTGCAACACTGGAAAATGATTTAATAATCCAAGATCTTTCATTTTAATATTAAGTAAGGAAAAAAAGAAGCAGATTTCAAAATTACATGACTATTACATGTATATATATGGTCAGAGACTAAAGGGTAGCACAAATTACAAAAGCAATGGTTGGCCTATTGTGTTAGGATTATTATTTAGCTGTTTTTTTAATTCAAATTTATTCTTTATTGTTTTAATAATAGTTTGTGTAAAGAGACAAAATTTTTATGATATAAAATTTTATTAAAATTGCCACTTTCTTAGGAGATATAACAACCTTATCAGGGATAGGTCAACAACAAACTAAAATCCAGTTAACTGGATTTTAGGATGCAGAAAGGAGAATTGCTTAGGAAAAAATTAAGTTTTAGAAAGATAAAAAAGTAATTGAGAAAAGCTGTTAGTGAACCAAACTCAGATATTTTCTACTTTGAAACTTGACTTTGGACTGAATAAAGTCAAGGTACTAATGATCATCATTGCAATCTAACAATGAGTGAAAAATCACCTTGTTGGAGTGATAAGTTAGCTATTTCACCTATTAAATTTGGATGTTTTCATATATATCCTATTTTATCTTTATTTGTACCCTTTTCCTCCAAGCTATTCTTTTAGGTTATTTCAATATCAAAGAATGAAAGTGTGAATTTTAAATACATAGGTACTTCATATAAACATTTTAAGCATGCTAATTTTATTCTAAACATTCCATTATGATTTTATATACAAATCTTTTAGTTCTTCACTTACTGAATAACTTGTGATAAATCTATTTTAGCTGTCACTTGAATTCTAGTCTTCCTTTCCAATGTAAATTAGGTTTTCTTTTCATTTATCCCTCCATATCACTTTAAATCAGGATTAATTTAATCAACATGACAGTTTGGATGTGTGTTTTAATATTTTTTGTTAATAACTTTAAGAAAAAAAATTATGTGTTCTTAAATCCCTAAATTATGACTGGCTTGTATAAGAAGGTAAAAAAAAAAAAAAACAATAAATAATTTCAAGTAACTTCTTGCCTGAAATAAAGGTTTAAGAATGTTCTCATAGAAGGTAAAAATCCTTCTTCCATAGCTAAGACTCTTGCATTCACCATGGTAACTTTAACCAACATACATGTGAAATATTTCCACGTGTGCAGCTTTTTTCAGATGATTTCTTAGCGTAAAATATGTTTGGCCATTAATCTTTGTTTTCTATTTATGTACTTGAGAACTTTCTACAGAACAGCAAATATGCATTTCACAATCACGAATGAAGGCACAAGTTGCCTTGTCTTCAAACATATCTTTTTACAATAAATATAATTCATAAAATTCCAGTGATGTCATAAGAAGTTATTCCTCTTGGGACAGGGGAGCTTAGCATAATTGGAAATTAGATTTTCTCCATTATCTTAAAATGGTGGCATGGACTAGTCTAAATAATGTTTGAATATTTAAATATATTATCTTCATGTTAAAGCTCATGAGCAAAATTTAAGTGACTTAATGAGGATATAACAAAAAATAAAAGAAATATGCTCTAAAATTCCACAATCTGCACAACACTTCATTTACTTCTTAAGGGACTCCAATCATGACAATGGAATGTACCATTTTATCCATCAGGATGCTAGAACATAGACACAATTTAGCCTTATTTTAAAGGGGAAAAAAGGAACTCTCAACAATGGCTAGTATACAAAACCTTTTAGGAAAATAGATAATCCCATACCTTCCTTCCTATATATATGTGTGTGTTAAAAATCAATAACATATATACATATATGTTAAAAATCAATCTTGGCTTTCCCTGGTGGCTTAGAGAGTTAAGTACCTAGCATTGTCACTGCTGTGGCTTAGGTAGCTGCTGTAGCAAGAGTTCAATCCCTGGCCCAAGAACTTCCACATGGCACGGTGCAGCCAAAAATAAATAAATAAATAAAGTAAATTTTTCTTTGTTTCTCTGTCTCTCTCTTTGTCTCTATCTCTCATGCTCTGTCTTTCTCTTATTCTCTCTACACATACACACACACACACATTAATTTTCAAATTTGCTTTGTTGTCATTGAAGAAATCAGATTCTGTGCATTTACTCTTTAAATGTTCATCCACAATTTTACATTCAGTAGATGCAGAAATAAACAATGACCTTCAATGTCAAGGAGAAGTTGCACTAGACATTTGTTAAAAACAATAAGGCAGATTATATTTGAGCTATTTCAGTCCAAAAAGAGACTTCATTACAGAACTGACTCAACTTCTCATATAACAAACTGAGCTAGGGATTTATGGTCAATGTACAAAGTGAGGGGGGCAGTGGCTGGAAAGTTACTAAAAAGAACTTGATTAGGTAACAAGGGTAGAAGTTCCTGTAGAAACTGGGCTCAGCAGGCCAAGGACAAGCCTTAGTGATGAACATGGCTCAAAAGAGCCTGACTGAAGTTTGGTCAAGAAGGAGGTCCTCATCATCCGTTAGCCATCATTATATTGTTAGAGCTGGAAAGGACCTCAAAAATGAATTCTTACTGTACAGATGAGAAAATTAAGGCCCTTAGATGCTAAGCAGGTAAGTCATGTGGACATACGCCTCCAGAACCTAAGCCAAGAAAACTGAGGGTAGAAAATTATCCATTTTACTGTTTAAACAACCAACAGACTTTTCCTCTAACTAGACTCTGTGGGTAGAGTTATGTAGATGCTATCTATATCAATAAACCAAATTTGTCTGTATTTGTCTCCCATCTACTCCACGATAAAAGTGTGTGGAACAGTGGAGCCCAAAGACAAGTAGTAAATGAATTAAAGGAATGAGTGAGTAAATGGCTTTCTCCCAAACTATTCCAAGACATAAAAAATTACATTGCTCTTTAATTAGTTACTTTCTTAATGTATACATATCTCCTCATAATCATGGAAGAGATTCATTTTTTACCTGACTGAAATTTTCATATTGTGAACCCTAATGTCATTTAAAATAAAAATACTTCTCCAAAATTCTCTTTACAGAAGATATTGGCTGCTTTATCCAAGTGAAACATGTTGACCCTACAAATTTCTGGATTTTTCTTATCTCTTAAATCATTATGTATGTTTTTCTTACTTGAAATTCTCTACTTTTCAAAAATATTGCCCTCTTATTTCATATATTTGATCTTATGACCTTCCAACCTAGATCTGATTTGCTTTAGGACTTTCATTTTTCTTGACATCACAAACCTGATAAGAAAAGAAAGAAGGCTTTACACACATACTCACATTCTCTTACACACACACACTCATTTATTTTTGGTCACTCACTCATCGCTCTATATTTAAGACCCTGTCATCTGAACTCCAGCACAAATTTTGGCCAACTTGTTTGCTTTGATTAAAACCCTTAACAGTCTATGCCTCAGCTACTCATATCTAAAATGGATTTGATAGTAGATTCTATCTCATAGAATTTGGGGGAGGATAAAGTGAATTATTCATGAGAAGGGCTTAGATTAGGGCCTGGAATGCTGTAAATTACCCAAGAAGAGAAGGGTTTGTATTGAACACTTGGTGAATTATCTGTTCAGATTGGGGACTATTTACCATTGTACTTTCATAAATACTTCACAAAATTAATGCTAGTAAAACTTTTTCACTAAAGACTGTTTGAGGCAAAAATGTTTCTCCTTCAAATTCATTCTGTTCTCATCCTTTATTCTAACTCAGAAAACCAACTGTCTCCTGTGGACTTTCTATCAAACTTCTCTCAGTGGCTGACCTAATACTGTCTGAGATTTCTCCCACTATCCATGCACACCACCATCCCTTTACTCTCAGAGTGACTTTGTTTCCCACCTCAATGTGATTAAGTTCACCTTTCTGAATGAATGGTTTTCTATATCAAAATTTTCTTGACCTATTTATTTCTCTCTTATTTCATGAAACATTTTTCCTCTGCTCTTGCAAGTCTAACTAGTCCATGCATCAACCCTCTTTAACCTTTCTTTCTATCTCCTCCAGTCCTTGAGACATTTCTGATACTTGTTTGCATCATTTGCTTCTCCCATTTTACTGGATTTTTCTTGTTCATTCCTAAGTTTCCAGATTCTCTTTGTCCTCAGCTTACTCTTTCTTCCATACTACTCTTCTTCCCTTCGGTTTCTCAGGGATGTCTTTTCCTGCTTCCAGGCTGGATTGAAAGTGCTCTCTCTGAGCTGCTGAGTGTTGATTAACACATTCTCTCCATTCCCATGCCCCTTAATGTTAATAGCATAATATTTTAATTTTTTTCTTTTTTTTTCTTTCATTATTGCATTTTCCCCCTCAGAAACCATTTGTTGAAAAACAGCAAGATGACATTTTTCTATAATCAGTAGGGTACCCATACTATACCAAAAGATCCCTGCCATTCAGAAATTCCCTATGTAGTAAGAAAGATATGTGATTAATTTCACTGCAATACCAGGGAAAGTGATCATTGGAAGAGACACAAGTAAGATTATTTTATTTCCTTGATGTGATGAACATTATACCTTTCTTTTCACAATTTTTATTGGGGAGTTTTAGCAGATGACTACCCATTTATTTTGGCAGCACTTGCAATGTAATGATGGTGCATTATGTCAGAATGTGTTGTGCTTTACACAATGACTGGTGATTGCATTGTGCTTAGAGGTGAAAGGTATCTTTGGGAATCCACATAGTTGGATATATTCAAAGATACATGGGTGCCTTAGAATTTATTTAGTCTTGTATGTGTTATATGTTAACAGAAAATATATATTTACATTTTAACCCAAGGCAGGGGCAAGTTTATTGGAAAGAACGCAGGCTGGAGATTAAGGAGATTGCATTTTTAATCCTGGCCCTGGAGATCATTAGCTGAACTAGAGGAAATCTCTTAATTAGGCTGGGCTTCAATATATTCATCAAAATAAATTGCCTCACTTCTTGAATATTTTCTTTTCTGTGCTTACATTGTGCCCCAGATGATCTCATCCAGTCAATGTGGCTTTAAATATCATAATTGCACTAACAACTTTCACATGTATAATTCTTTTTTTTTTTTTTTTTTTTTTTTGGTCTTTTTTTTTTGCTATTTCTTTGGGCCGCTCCTGCGGCATATGGAGGTTCCCAGGCTAGGGGTCGAATCGGAGCTGTAGCCACTGGCCTACACCAGAGCCACAGCAACACGGGATCCAAGCCACGTCTGCAACCTACAGCACAGCTCAGGGCAACGCCGGATCGTTAACCCACTGAGCAAGGGCAGGGACTGAACCCGCAACCTCATGGTTCCTAATCGGATTCGTTAACCACTGCTCCACGACGGGAACTCCGCATATGTATAATTCTAACACGGAGATTGTTTCCCCCCCTGAAACCTAGTTCTGTGTATTTAACTTACTCCTAATTGTTGCCACCAACTGAACATTATTAGAACTTCAAGCTTTTAATGTCCAAAATTGAACTCTCGGTTATACTAAAGCCTCTCCCATCTTGGTAAATGGCAACTCTAGGCTGTCTGTAGCGCTGTATGTCTGCTTCAAACCCAGCTTATTCTTCATGGTAACTCAGAAAATCCATTATCGATCTTCCAGGAACTTCCTATCACAGCAAATGGCAACTCCATCTCTTCAGGTGAAATTAGCAAATTCTTGAAATTATCCTTGGCACCTTATATTATCTTAAACTTCATATCTGATCTGAGAGCACATGGTCTTGGACATATTTTTAAAATACGTTCAGAATTTGTCCACTTGTTACCACTCACTAAAACCAAGACTAAGCTGCCATCATCTTTCAGAGCTCTTGCAACAAAATTCTACCTGTTTCCTTGAATGATCTTTTGCTCTTATGAACCACTTTTTACACAAAACAGCTAGAGTAATCCTTTTAAAATTTAGGAATGAAATATCATTCTGCCACCTTCAGAATCCAACTGCATTTAAAATAAACCCCTAAATTCTCATCACAGCCAACAAGACTAAATAATATGAACCTTGAATATATCTACAATTTATCTTCAACCATTTTTACATCATTCACTTACACTAGCTTCCTTGCCAGACCTCATACATATCAAATATATCCCCTGCCTCCACTTGAGTATATTTGTCCTTTTTTCTCCCTTAGCCCATTCTTCTTCAGTTTGTTATTTGGTTCTTTCAGATCTTTCCTTAGACCTATCCTAAAATGCCACTACCCCTGGGACTATAATACTTCCTTCTTCTACTCTGTTTTTCTTTATAACACATATCTGTTTATCTATCCATCTGTCTGTCTACCTATCTATCCTAGATATGTTTATGTGCATATACATACTATATATGTACATGCATATATATAATATATGCATACTTTTTTTCTAAAACTATATCCACACTGATATTTAAGCATTATGGAAACAAGAACATCATCTGTTTTGTTTCCTGACAGAGCAGGAACACAGTAGCACATAGTAGGAACATAGTATTTTTAAACTCACTAGCCAAGGAAATAAGGAAAGCCTTCATAAGAGAAGTGGTCTTATATATGAAGGTTATGTTTACTAGATGGAAAGATGACAGGGATATTATAAGAGGAAGGACTAGCAGACAATAGCAGTACCTTTGTTAATTTCCATATTTAATTTGGAATAAGATGAACAATGAAATATTGTGGCAATAAATACATAGACCAAAAAATATGCATTATTACTAGATTTTAAAAAAACTCTATGGAGGCAATAGCCATGGGAAGAATGTCCTGTGTTTAAATATAACATCACTTCAAAGACATTCTTAATTTTTTCTTTTACACCAAGACAGTCTTCTTCCAGGAGAACAATAGATAGTCCCTTTTTTTTGTCATAAAAGTAAGAGTGTCTAGTAAAGTTTTAGAGGAGGTATGTATACACATGGTAATGTAGAATCAACAACATCAACATGTCAAATCTCAATTAACGACAATTATCAGCAATGAACAGTATAATGTATTACATTTATGGAGCACTCTGTAGTTTCCAAAGTGTGTTCACATTCATTATCTTCTTTTTTAATTCCAACAGTCTATTATCGAGCATCATATATGCTATCACTTTCACTTGGCTGGTTAAGGGGCAGCACTGTGTGTGGGGTGGAGGTATTGTGTATTGTGTGTTTCAGGGGGAAGCAGCAGTTGGTAGATTAACTAATGAGAGATAAGAAAAATGTGAAAGGAGTTATGAGATGCTATTTGAAAGCAGATGGATGAATGGCATTATGCTGAACTAATACTGGAAAAAGTTAAGGCTCCTTAACCAGAATTGTATTTGAAGATATTTGCGTAGCAAGGCTATCTGGTTAAGATGAGAAATGGGTAAGAAATTCATATTATTGTCTATCATGATTGAACTCTTACAATATTTAAGAATTCTGAGGGAATATTTTCATCCAAATAATTAAAACATATGCCTTACCGTGAGACAGCTAATCAGAAATTGCAAGGATGCTGGACACTCTTGTTAATACTTTGAGGACAGTCTGGAGCACAAGATGGTCTACTCTAGTATTCAGGAAAGATTAAGGTCAAGGGATATTACACATTGATTGTAAAATGTTTAAAGATAGGTAAATTTACCTTATTCAGTATTGATAATAATTATTACAATAGCTGAAATTTGTTGAGCATTTGTTATATGGCAGATACTATGGTAAGAATATTACAACCATTTTCTTACATAACTATAACAACCAGTCTCCAAGATAGACACTATTATTTTCCTATTAAAGGTAAAGTCAGAAGGATTAAGCAACTTGAACAAAGTCACAGAAATGTTTGTTACCGATCTGGAATTCAAACAAAGGTGAATATAAATAGAAAATCAAAAGTCTTGACTATGACATGTCTTGATGGCCTACATGGTAGTAGAATAATACTTCCTCTTCTGCAAATATATCTGTGTCCTAAACTCTAGAATAATTATCTTCTCGCAGTTCTGAAGGTTTGAAGTTCAATATCAAGGTGTTGGCAGCTTGCCTTTGGTTTCTCCAGAGGCTTCTCCTTGGATTACAGATGGCTGCCTTCTTCCTGTGTTCTTCTGTGGTGTTTCCTCTGCCTGTGTACACCCCTAGTGCGTCGTCGTTGGGAGTTCAAATGTCCTCTTCTTATAAGGTCACCTGTCAGATTGGATCAGACCCAACCTAATGGCTTAATTTTAACCTATTTATCTTTTCAAAAGCCCTTTCTCTAAATATGGTCACATTCTGATGAGGTGCTGGAGGTTGAGACTTCAGCATATGAATTTTGGGGATATATATTCAATATATGATTTCAATCCATAACAAACTCTGAGTCAAGGAGTGGGATAGGAGGATGAAATTTCTGCTCCATAAAAGGAAGAGGGTCTTCCTGAAGCTGTTTGGCATGTACAAAATGTGTTCTCTGAAGCTGGAAGATGGACACAAAGTGTGTATATTTGAATCATGGCTCAAAAAGCCATGTGATCCATGAAGCTAATATATAGGAATGACCGCATGCAGATCAGCTTGGACTTTCAGAATTTATCTGGGAAAGGAAGGAATGCATATATTCTGTAGACTAGACTGGGGACCACACAGGAGAGAGAAAGTATAAGATTATTTGGGCTCCCATTCAAGGGGGCACATATAACATAGCAGGACCCTCATAGTAGAAAGATAGATTTCTAGTTGTGGAAGAAGTTGAAAATGACTATTCAGAAATAGACACCAAACTTAACCAGATTAAAAGAATTGAAGGAGATAAATCATCATCAGTAGGAATGTATAACCGAAGACAAAACAAAAAACAAATTAAAATGCTCATAAGAAAAATAAACTCTGAGCCCAAATAATTAAAAACTACCAGAAAATACAAAACCTTCCTGCTGTCATCCTGCTGCTTATTTGCAGAGTCTAAAGCTGTTGGTAACTGGAGAAATAGAACTGCAAATGAGAAAAGCCTTCCCAAGTCCTAAATCAGTCCTAGGACAGGTTCCTCATCTGAAAAAGACTGGAATACGGAGGTGAGGACAATTAAGGTTAATTCAAGCTTTGAATATTGATTATTTTCTCAAACTGGTCATTCCACTTTTAAAGTGTGTCCTTGAATTAGCAATAAGACAAGTGCTATGTGTTTAATAACAAGTGGTTCCCCCCAAAATAAAAGCCTTGATTTGCATCATTTGCTGTTCTGTGATATAAGTTCCCCAATATGGCCAGTTTCTATCTAGCAACACTATGTCAATGAAACTAGAATTGGGGAGAGAGGAACGTAATTGGGTCTCCTGAGCCTGTTAGCCAGCCCCAACACACAGTCCATAGAGTTATTATATTATTATTATTATAAGACTAAGAGCAAAGTCATATTTACTGAGACACTAATGCCAGCATCCCTCAATGCCAGTAGCCTGGAATTAGCTCTAGCAATGTGGTCATGTGGTCCTTAGTTTTCATACATTTTGCAAATGATCTTTTAATCACAACCACCATGGCTGTTTCCTTCCATTCTCACTTTCTACCATCACTTACCTGGAAGGCAAGTGGCCTTTATGTAACCATGGACACATTTTCAGGATCCAGCTGCAAAGTTGCAGGTAAATTCATTTGGATCCTATGGGATATATTGATGTCCTCATACATTCCCATACATAGTTAATGTACTGCTGGTTATCCAGGTATAGAAATGGCTCTCAGCAATCCCCCTGCTACCCATGTGGAGACTCATCTGGCACCATCACACAGAGGTGCAGAGCCATACCTTTATTGTGACTTGAGTGTTTCTCTGCTGTGACTGGCACCAAAAATAAGTGGGTAGTGGAAGAAGAAAGGCTCAGGTGTGTTTCTGGAAAATTCTTCCACACCTGACAGCTCATACTTAAAGAAATCTTGATAGAGCTTTTCCCAAATTAAAAATTATCTTAAAAGATTTAACACAAAGTGGGAAGCTGGAGAAATTTTGTAAAATAACAGACTAAATCTTGTTTTTTGCTAAATCACAATAAAAACTTACATATATTACTATTAAAAAATTACATCACAAAATTCTAGAAATGTGAAAGTAATCAAAGAGCATATAGCCAAAAAAAACTAAGAAGAAAAGGTATTACATTGGTGTCTCAGGCAGGTAATTGATATAAATATAGTAGAGAAGCTTTATGAAGAGGAATATTTGTGATGTTTGTGGTATTGAAAAGTTTTTGAAATGTGCATGTTCTAATGATTTATTTTTTCCGCCTGAATAAATATTCATTTTTAGTGTAATTTGCATTTCAGCATTCATTTCCTTAAGGAAATCACCATAAACTATCTAAGTTTTAGGTCCTGTAAAACTGCATATTCTACTGCCTGAGAGAAAAAAAGAAAAATCGTAAAATCATGGGGCTTTTCCCATGTTAAATGCAGATGCAGAAGATGATTACTTCTGCTACTACATTTTAAAGGAACAATGAGCAACAAAAGAAATTTCGTTATGTCACAAATCAAACTTGTTCAATATACGGTTATTCTCTGAACACTTTCTCTGGAGGATTTGAACTGGATCTCTTAGGTCTAAGGCATGAGGTTCTACTTGGGTTAGAACTTGGGGTTCACTGCAACCCTAGTTCATGAAAAAATATATCCAACCCCTACTGAAACTGCCCCTAGTGAGTTATCTCTGTTCTCCTTTCCAAATATATTCTATGTATTTTTAACAATTTTGGAAAATAAAACAGAGAAGTATATCTAGGCTATCTGTGGAATCTGGCAGGTGACTTCATTTTTCTTTTAAGATATGTATTTGTTATAGCTGGATGGCATTAAGATGATCTCCAGGTAATTTCAATCATGAGAAAAAGAAAGTGGTTGTCTCATCACTCAAGTAAAAATTCATTTATTGTGATACAAGAATTTTCAAAAACAAGGGTGGTTTTCCATTTTGTACATAAAGGACATGCTTTGTAAACCTTTATAAGACCATCCGAAAGTGTTTGTCTTTTCGAATATATACTTCTTACTACAGGACCGGGGAGGAGAAAACATACTTAATGTTAGTCTGTTTTATATACCTTTGACAGTATCAACAGTAATAATGAAGAGGCTTTCTGCATTTCAAAAATATGTCAAAGGTCTTAAGAGAGACTGAGGGTTGAGTTTGCAATTCTATCTATAAGATGAAAATTAGGCCACAGGGTATTTTTGGGATCTTGACAAAAACACACCCTATTTTGTTATGTACCTTTATATCACAAACTCATTAATTTCATCAAGATGAGGGAAAAAATGTCAAGCATTAAGTGATCTAAAAAGTTCTATTTTTTTAAGATAAATTTCTTGATTTTTCTTACTATTATCAATGATGCTAGAACTCCTTCTTGAAAAGAAAATAAAGCATCTTGCAATAATAATACACCAAATAAACCTAAGTTGTATTAGAAAGTGCTCTTAGTTTGCATTACCTAACTAAAATGTTAGGTCTATAAGAGGAGCATTTTTAAAATCTTGAGCCCTCTCTTTATTCAGCATATGTGCTCTTAAATAACATTTATTCACAAACTTATTAGAAGAGTGGCTAGGAGAGCAGGCATTGGAGTGAGGCATAACTAGGTTAGATTCCTGACTCTGCTATTTATCACCAAGTCACTTAGCCTCTTTGAGCTTCCATTTAACATCTGGAAATAAGGAAATGGTAACCACCATAGCCTGTTATTTTCAGGATTATAATATGTAAAATGTTAATAGTAGCTATCATGTAGTAAGCACTAATTACATAACTATTATTTTCTTCTCAATTATTTTAAAATAAAATATTACATGCGTTTTGGGGAAAAATACTTGCGTGATTCACTATTTGGTGAAAAAAAAGGAGCACTTCAAAGTACTCATTAAAAGTTAAATAATTTTCTATAACTATAAAAAAATCTATGAAAAAAATTTCACATTTTTTTTTAAAAAAACACAAGAATGTTTTGACTACAAGTTCCCAAATTCTCCCTAATAGTCTTCCTTTATTTTTTCTTGGTAGAGATTTGTTCTAAATGACTACTCTAAGAGAGATTATTTCTATATCAGAGAGTTCAGTTCAAGCTCAAATCTTTACTTGGAAAAAGTAACATACTAGTGAACTTAAATCATGTGAAATGTACATGTAAGAAAGGATAAAACTGTGAGGTTATCTTTACATTTGACAAAGGTCAGTGGTAGGGCAAGAATTCCTTCTTCCCCCCACCTCACCAAGACCATTCCTTTCTGTGGCATGTTGTGGAAGTTAATGCATTTTTTGATGTGAACTGGACTCTGGGCTAAAGGAAAAAGGAGACAGGGGAAGAGCAGAGGGACATATTAAAAATTAAGCGTTTTAAATGGACAAATGGAACTTCATTTACTGAAAGAGAGAACAAAGATTCTGTAAAGTGACCCTTAAAGTATCAGATTCCACGATTTAGACATTATAGATAAATGCACCTTCTTTACGTGTAAAGCACTAGTGAAAAAGTACAGTCATTTTAAATGTAACTGTGGTGACTGATATTTAAGTACTCTTATTTTGCTTTTGGTAAATACATGAAATGTTTAAGACTCAAATTTACAGCCATTCTAATAATTTTTTTAAAAAAATTAATATGTATTTTCCAGTGAAGTTTGATTTTAAAATTGTGACCAAGTCTTTACTTTATATACTCTGCTATTTAATTATAATTTTAATACTGCCTTATGTTTTGGGTGGTTACAATGATTTTCTATTGTTAGTCGATTAGCTCTCCCTTCCTTTTCCAGTATAATCTGGTCATTTGATATATAAGAAATAGATTCGAAGATTATATTTACAAGGTCACTTCACTGATTAGAAAAGGTGAAACTCCAGGACCTATGATTGGTTCATTAAGCTACTCTCTTAACCAGGCCACTGACAGACTGAATGTCCATGTTTTATTTTCTTCACAGTACATAAATTACTAAGTATTGTTGCAACCACTCAAGTCTGGATTTGCATTCCATGCTCTGAATAAGATGATTACAGAATGCTGATCTGCCAGTGAATAATTGCTTTTGAAAGACATTTGAGATTTCAAAAGATTTAGAAAATGTGTCTTTAAAAGTAAGATGAACATTTTCAGACCTTTAAAAAACTGTAAACTCTCAATTCTTGAATATTAGTGAGATAAAGTTAAATGCTATCTATGAAAAAGGGCAGATCAAATTATAGATGCTCTGATTTGTGAGAGGAACTACATTTCAGAAGAATGAGTTTAAAAGAGAATCCTTTATATTTCTAAAGAGTCAGAAATTGGTTAAAAAGAAAAACATAAACTGCCAGCAAAGCCTTTTATTTAAAAGCATAACAAGATTATTATATTTTTCTGTTTATCTCTGAATTAAACTGAAGGACCAAAGCTGAACAGTAAAGACACTAAATACCCAATATTCTGAGTTCAGAGAGACTGCAGCTGTGGGGCAAACACTTTTCTGTTCCTTTTGGGCTTAAGAGACACCAGAAATGGTCTTACAACCCTCAACATCACCACAAACCCAAATCAATAGGAAAGGAGAACTGGAATGATAGGAGATTAAAGCCTTTGAGGAGTACGGATTGTAAGGTGACAGAACAAGATAGAAGACATATCTCTTTAGCCAGCTCTTAGCCATCTCTTTCTGCCCTGCTCTCTGTTCATTAAACAAAGGGAAAGGACTAGAAAGAGTTAGTGGAGTCAGGCATGAAGGAAGCTATATTCCTTTACATACTTGCCATTTGAAATAGGATAGGGAGTTTTCAATAGTCAAACTAACAGCAAGAATGAGCTGGGCTCTGTCATCTCAATTTTTCACTCAGGAAGAATACCCATTACCTGAAGGCACCCCAGCAACAAAGAATGGTGGAGTGGGGCTCTTCCACATCAGGAAACTGCAGTAGAAAGGTCCTTTCTCATCCTCCCCAAAGAATCCACAGGTATATTCTAGGGAAAAGTTAGGGCTTGGATGGCTGCCACCCAGTTATTTCTCTTTGAGTAAATGTCCTGAAGTGCACTACCAGCTCTGAAAAATGACTTTTATTTTGTGGTCTAAATTGGCACCATGTCAATGTGAGCCAAAGAAGCAGAAGTATCAGAAGAGAGAGATTTGCCATCTCACTGATCATCACAGCAAGAGAACCATAGTATAATAATGGATTACAGCTGAAAGAGCTGCAAAACAGAGAACCTTCCTAAGAAGTACTTCAGAAAATCCAAAGTCATCAAGAGGGAAGACAAAAGCAAGGACACTAGAGGAATTTTAAGACTTCGGAAGGCAGCTGTGCTCACCACTATACCACCAATGATGCAAGTTATTTGAAGATGTTGGTACCTACCACTAGAACAAACACAGCCCAACTCCTAGCCAGATTAACATCAATTCTCACATCAAAGGCCGATTTATCTCAATTTTTATTACTGAAAATGAAATACTTGATTTTTAACAACAGAAAAAATACATAGTATTGATGCATCCGGCTCCAGGTCAAAATCCTATATAATATTTTGGTTCAGCCATAGGCAATTACAAGGTTTGCCTGGCAGGTTTGTGAGGAGGGAGGAAGAGGCTGCCCTCCCCACACTAGACTAGGTGCACAGCCAGCCAATTATATTTCTCTGGAAGGAGTTGCAGACATGCATTTAGAAACCTTGTCCTCGGGTCACATTTGCATTCCTAGCCCGGACATCTCCTTTGGGAGGCCTCCTTACTTGGGGGCCTTGGCTGATGAAGTTCCCAGGTGCTGCTTCTAAGGTCTCCTTATCACAAGACCTTTGTTGAAGTGCATTTTCCTACTTTGAATCAGTACTTTTGCACTTGTAACCCTCCCTCTTATCCCTTCCCTTCCTCCTACCACCTTAGGTCCATTAAAAAGGAGCCTTATATTTTGGGCTCTTAATTGGGAAATGATTTGTCCTACCTGAGCTGCACATTATCTTACCATCATGCATTGTCATTCTGTGGGGGGAAATGAAACACTATGGAGCCAGCATCTATTTTTATCTCTTGATAACTATCACAGTGAATAAATAAAACTTAAAGAAATTCAAAAGAATTGAAATCATATAAAGTCTGTTCTGAGAGCACCATGGAGATAGAAATCAATAATAGAAAGATACCTGGAAAATCTCCAAATACTTGGAAATTAAACAACACATTTCTAAATACCCACAAGGGTCAAAGAAGAAGTTTAGAAATTAATAAATATTTGGGGTTAAATGAAAATTAAAAGACAACTTATCAAACTTTGTGGGATAAAGCAAAAGCAGTGATTAGATAAAATTATTGTATTAAATGTATATTTAAGAAAAGGAAGAAAAATCTAAAA
This sequence comes from Sus scrofa, assembly GCF_054392235.1. Taxonomy (NCBI): domain Eukaryota; kingdom Metazoa; phylum Chordata; class Mammalia; order Artiodactyla; family Suidae; genus Sus; species Sus scrofa. The sequence goes on from NC_139395.1 coordinate 169,166,313, forward strand.
CCAACATCCTAAGCTTCCACATGTGAAAACAAGAGAAATTTAAGTCTATCTAAAGGAAGAACCAAAAAAAAAAAAAAATTAAAAATTAAATTCAGAGCAAAATTCAATGAAATTTAAAACAAATCAAAAAAATAAGAAGTTTAGTTTTTTAAAAAATTGAATAAACAAAATTTATAAACCTTTTGCCTTGCTAACCAAAATCAAACAAACAGACAAATACAAAACAAAGAAGAGAACTGAATAAATTGAATAAGAGGTCATCACTATTGACCTCATGGACATAAAAAGGATTAAAAAATAATATTACAAACAACTCTATGGCTACCAATTTGATGTCTTAGATAAAATAAACTAACTCCTTGAAAGATAGACACTAATGAAACTCACCAAAGAAGAAATAGATCATCTGAATAGGCTAATATCTATTCAATGAATTGAAGCAATAAGTAACAACTATCCAAAAAAAATAAACCATTAGGCCCAGATTATTTCACTGGTGAAGTCTATCCGATACTCAGTGGAGAAAACATGCCAATTCTTTGAAATATCTTCCAGAAAATAGAAGTATAATTAACACAACTTATTCTGTAAGATCAGGATGGCTCTTATAACAAAACAAGATAAAAATGTTATTCTGTTAAAGAATATCTACAAGCAGATATCTCTAATGAACATATATTGCAAATCAAAATGTACAATATTTTCTTTTTATAGACAAAGTGTGACTTAATCCAGGTTTGAAAGACCTGTTGAATATTAGAAAATCAATCAATGTTATCCACAGTATTGACAGGCAAAAGAAGAAAAACTGTATGATCGTATCAATTAATACAGAAAAAGAATTCTGAAAAATTGACCTTGCATTCATAAAAAAACTCTTAATGAAGCTAGGAATGTAGGGAAACTTCCTTAAATTTATATAGAACATCTACAAAAAAAAATACACTAATGTTTCTAATTAATGGGGAGAAACTAAATCATGGAATAAGGCAACGATGTCTTCCCTCCTAACTCCATTTAAATATAGTACCAGAGGTCCTAGCTATTGCTCTGAGACGTAGGAGCCAATAGTAAGAGTTGCTAATGACCAAAGTTGGAACAATTTTAGCAACAAAATAATATAGCATTTAATGAAATAAATGTTCATGGGTCCAAAGTGATATAAATAAATAACTGAATAAACAAATAAATGGGGGAGAACAGACACAACTCCTTTGTAGAATAATTTTATTTTTTTGTCTTTTTAGGGCCATTCCTGCAGCATATGGAGGTTCCCAGGCTAAGGGTCAAATAGGAGCTACGGCTTCTGGCCTACACCACAGAGCCAGCTGTGTCTTTGACCTACACCACAGCTCATGACAATGTTGGACAATGTTGGATCCTTAACCTGCTGAGCAAGGCCAGGGATTGAACCTGTGTCCTCATGGATGCTAGTCAGATTCATTTCTGCTGAGCCATAATGGGAACTCCTATAAAACTTTTTAAAATTATTTTTATTTTTTCCATTATAGTTGGTTCACAGTCTTCTGTCAATTTTCTACTATACAGCAAAGTGACCCAGTCATGCATACATATATACATTCTTTCTATCACATCATCCTCCATCATGCTCCATCACAAGAGATTAGATAAGAGTTCCTAGTGCTATACAGCAGGATGTCATTGCCCATCCATTCCAAATGAAATCGTTTGCATCTATTAACCCCAGATTACTGATTCATCCCACTCCCTTCCCTACCCCCTTGGCAACCACAAGTTTGTTCTCCAAGTCTATGAGTTTCTTCTCTGTGGGAAGGTTTATTTGTGCTGTATATTAGATTCCAGATATAAATGATACCATGTGGTTTTAAAAGTAGGTTGATTATTTTTTATAGTAGGTAGATACTCGAGTTTGAGCTTAATTCCCACTTAAGGGTAGGTAGCATATAGTGACTTCTTCCCCCCAAATAGAGTATATAAAGGGGCATAGTGGAAAGGACATTGTAAAGAGCAACTTTATAGTAGAGAATCATGAGAAACACAACTACAGCCAGCTGATTAGCATCAAACATTAATAAATAATATTAAAATATGTCCTTAATATCATTGCGATGAAAATGACAAGTCATCTCTTATTTTTCCTCCTCTTAATACACACAACTCTAGTTTATACCTGAAACATCAGACAAATTTTAATTGAGGCACATACTCTTAAATACCTGAACGATTCTTCTCAAAACTGCAAAGGTCATCAAAAGTAAGACTCTCCCAGCAGAAAAGATATGAGTGGTAAATGTAATGTGGTGTAAGGATGGAGAAAGGAGGAAAAGAACTTTAGGTATAAACTAAGTATATGGGAACAAAGCATAGCCTTTAGTTAATAACAATGTATTAATATTTGTTAATAAATTGCAACAGATGTTTCATAGTGATATTGTATTTTAATAATAGTAGAATTCACATGATAGTTTTTGTATTTTTTCACAATATTTAAAATCTTTAACTGTTCTAAATTTAAAAAATTATTTAGGCCTTCCCATTATGGCTCAGTGGTAATGTACCAAACTAGTACCCATGAAGATGCAGGTTCAGTCCCTGGCCTAGCTCAGTGGGTTAAGGATCCAGAGTTGCCATGAGCTGTGGTGTAAGTCACAGACATAGCCCAGATCTGGCATTGCTATGGCTGTGGCTTAGGCTGGCAGCTGCTGCTCTGATTTGACCCCTAGCCTGGGAACTTCCACATGCCATGCGTGTGGCCCTAAAAAGACAAAAAAAAAAATTTTTTTTTTAAAAAGTGCATGAGAAAATGAAGAAGAAAAAAGATGTGGAATGCATGCCATATCACTTTAGTAGCATGATCTAGAAGTTGTTCACATTATTTCAGCTCATATTTTTTCTTACAGATTTTGGTCATTCAGTCTTACCTAACTGGAAGTTTAGGCTATGAGCCAACGTGAAAATATTTCATTGCTAAAAAGGAAAAAAAAAAGTGAGGAAATGGATTTTGGAGAAGTTCTAAATCTATTCCACAATCCCACCAGATTATTATTCTACTTTCCAAATTCATATAAAATGAAAAATCCACAAAGACGACCTTGGGTTTAAAAAACTCATGAAGAGTTCCCTTCAGTAAGGGACATGGTATTTAATGGCCTAGATCACTGTCATGTTTAAAAACAATAAGTCTAGGTGATAAAACAGGATTATTCATTTTTTTTAGGGCCACACCCATGGCATATGGAAGGTGAGGGGTTGAATCAGAGATACAGCTGCCAGCCTACACTTCAGCCACAGAAATATGGGATTAGAGCCATGTCTACCACCTACACCACAGCTCATGGCAACATCGGATCCTTGACCCACTGAGTGAGGCCAGGGATCACACCTGCATCCTCATGGATACCAGTTGGTTTCATTTCTGCTGCACCACAATGGGAACTCCTCAAACAGGATTATTTTAGAATCCAATAGGAGTTACAGAGAATAGGTGAACTCTGAGTAGCTCTTCATAAAGTAGATGTATATTTCTATATGGTATGGCTTGGGAGAAGTGGATTTTTTTTTTTTTTTGGCACACAATTTTCCCTTAAAAATCTGTAGACATTGTTACATAATTTTCTCCATCATGTAGTGTTGCAGAAAGTATAAAGCTATCTTGCTTTTTGTACTTATTTATTTATTGTTTGTCTTTTTGCCATATCTTGGGCCGCTCCCACGGCATGTGGAGTTCCCAGGCTAGGAGTTGAATCAGAGCTGTAGCTGTCAAGCCTATGCCAGAGCTAGAGCAACGCAGGATCCAAGCCATGTCTGCGACCTACACCACAGCTCACAGCAACGCCCGGATCGTTAACCCACTGAGCAATGTCAGGGATCGAACCCGCAAGCTCGTGGTTCCTAGTTGGATTCATTAACCACTGCGCCACGATGGGAACTCCAGAAATCAGTGGATCTTATAACTACAACCCTTAGTGGCAAGGTCTAGCAGAGGCTTCTGGAAAATATAGAACTGATAATGGGCTATTCACCATTTTAAGCCTAATTGAAGTAACCTGAATTAGATAAAATGTATAATTGCTCTCAATTATATTAAATCTCATAATTCCTTCCATTGTCTTGGAGTCCCTTTCCAGGTCTCTATCACACACACTGAATTCAGTTAAATTTCAAGGGTCATGTGATGAGGAAATGGACTACAATGTAAACAATGATACAGGTAGGTGACAGTTATAGGCCATGCTTATTAACTAGCACTTTGGTGAGCCAAAGAAAGGCCAAGTGAGAATTAGGTTACAAGACAGATTAAGAAGCCAACTAAGGCAAGTGTGATACAAGTGAGAACAGTAAGCCAGGATTAGCCACTGGTGAAGACCTAAAGATAAAGGCAAAGAAAGTAGAGAGAATCAAGTTTTTCTCAGGGGATATGGCAGGATTGTAATGGTTTAGAGTGTCAGGAAAGAGGCTAAGGAAACAATGCCTTCCACTTTTACTCAGAAAAGTTTTACTTTGCTTTTTAACGTTGGGGTTACCTGTAAGATTTCTCTTGAGGAAATAGGGCTTAGTTGCTTTTTAAAAGGCTAAAAATAATATCTAAATTCAAGAAAGATACAGGCATAGGCATCCCTCCAATTTCTGAGGAGCTATGTCTTAATTATATTTTAACTCTACTTGATTAAATATTTATTGGCACTCTTTTTCAGACTTAACTGGGATAACAGTAAGGATAGAAACCCTCAAGTGAGTTGGGGACTCTTTTCCTCCCCATTCTGTGTCCATTTGCACTCTGTAATGTTTTCTTACTTTTTTGTTTTCCACTGATCTTATGGAATCAAGAATTCTTCCTCAGTCTTCCATTTAGTCAAAGTTAAAAGGTAGGTCTTCCAGACTGACTGTAAGTCTGTATTTCCTCAGACACAATTGGCAGATGTTTGAATTTAAGAGGGTGGGGAAGGCAAAGCAGAGCATGGTATTCTTCCTTACCCTCATAATTAAGCTAGAGATTGCAAATTCAAACAATGATGTCCTTTGTGAATGGGCCTAGCAAAAGGCAATAGTAAATAGTAGTTTCAAATGTATCTGAATTTGATTTTTTAAACTCATGTCAGTGTGCCAACTAAAAAATAATCTGAGTATTAAATATATCACTGAATCCCCACTGTGAAAAATACACCCTATCAAGTTCCCTACAACCTTATCCCTCAGCGGGTTAAGGATCCAGCTGTGTAATTGCTGTGACTTGGGTAGCTACTGTTGTGTGAATTGGATCCTTGGCACAGGAAATTTTACATGTGCAGGTGCAGCAAAAAAACAAAAACAAAAACAAAACAAAACAAAACTCTATGGAGAGTTTATCTTCATTAGGCCAGGAACAAGATCATGATTTGAGGAGAATGCTTTATTGGAACACTTTAACTGACTCAAACTGCACTATAAGGAAAGTTAAGCTAAACATATTTCCAGAGATGGTGGTGAGAAGGATCAAGGTGCTGAAGCCTTGACAATGCCAAAGCATCACTGGCAAAATACGTTATTATTAAAGGCTGAGACCGAAAGGGCCAATGAAAGTCCAGGCAGGAGAAGTAGAAGGGGAGGTCAGGTCAGGCCTGGGGAGTTTCAACAGCTTGTTGTTAAAATGGTCTTGGGGTCCAGACATAGAATATGAGTCCTGATTTATAGGATCATAATTCAGAGGAAGGCTCTGGGCCAAAATCAGGCTATCAGAGAATGAATCTTTTGAAGAAGAAATTTGTTAGTGTATTAGAGACAAATTGAGGCAAAACCCAAGAGATCCTAATTGAAAAGTCAGGTAAACAGTGAGATCCATAGGAAAAAATTTTAAGTGACAAAGCAAAATAGAGCCCTGATCTTGCCTTTTTCTATGGTCCTTTTTTTCATGGTCAGAAGTGCTTTAAAATAATGCGAAAAAAATATTGCCTACCATAGCATCTTCTGGCAATTAAGTTTGCTAGGGTGAATTCCTGCTGTGACCACAAGATCACAGCTACCTATTTTCTGGGCAGAACAAAGAGTTGCATCAAACTATGCAGGAAAACTTCTGGAATCTTCTATCAAAAGGAGCTGGTAAAGATGTACTTGGAGTGGATGGCATTGGCTAGAGAGTTTGAGACATTTGATTTGTTTCAGGGCTGTCATTATACAAATAATAGTTTTCTTTGATCTTGGGTTAAGTATAAAATGCTTGGGTTTAGTATAAAATTGCATGTTTCCATCCAAAGTAGGAATTCCACTTTTCCCTATTTCCATGAAAGTATAATGTGGAATAGAATAACATCCATAAAAGGATATTGGGCTCTATGGACAAATAATCACTATGCAAATCTAGGTTTTAATAGCTGTCATATAATTTCTGTTATTGGGAACTATGTAGAATTCAGTGGGATTATAAGCAGTGAATCTTTTATGTGTTGTGGCAACCTATGTGCTATTTAATATTGTTGGTCATTTTAAATTTTAGTTTAACTTTAACGAAATGATTGAGGGAGTTGATTTTGATTTACTTTTTTTGAGCCCAAAATCCTGCTGAAATATTACCAAAAGACATCAAACATTATTATTATGAGATGTTGTTTATTCCATTATAGTATACTGCATCATACATCCCGATACTCTACATCAATCTTTGTGAAGACTTGCAATCTGCATGGTGAATGCATTAAAATATACAATATTCTTTTAGCTTCTCTCCTTGCACATACTGTTTGATGAAGATTGGGTATTTCATGACTTTTCTTTGTCCACATTTTATAATTTTCACTCTCTGGCTGGAGAGATTGAATCTGTCTGAGGTGAGCCTATTTAATGGTGGTTTTCAGTGTGAGTTTAGATCTAGTCATATTCTTGGGATAAGTGCTACATAGCTGCAGGCCTGTCAGTGGGAGTGTGGTTGTTTAATTACCAACTCAGCTGTACTCTCTGACTAGATGGAGTGACAATAACTCTCAAAGTCCAAAGTCTTTTGATTTTATTTTCCTTTATATATTTTCTTATAATTTTCTTTATATATACATATATGTGTTTGTGTACATAATATGTATATAAGTATATGCATGCTTGTGTGTAGAGGAGACCAAGGCTGATGGACTAGAGAATTGAACAATGAGACGTAATATGATACTATCTATTCTAAGTATTACTAATTTTTTGTAATTTGGATTTAAGAAGTTGTTTTTATTTTAAATAAGTAACACAGGGAGTTCTCATTGTGGCTCAACCATAAAGAACCCAACTAGTATCCATGAGGATGTTGGTTCAATACCAGGCCCTGATCAGTCAGTTAAGGATCCAATGTTGCGGTGAGCTGTGGTGTAGGTTGCAGATGTGGCTTGGATCCTGCATTGCTGTGGGTGTGGTGTAGGCAGGCAGCTGACTGGACTCCTAGCCTGGGAACTTCCATATGCCGCAGATGCCCCCCCCAAAAAAAATAGTAACACAATGATGTTTAAGTGGAAAGGAGAAAAAATGAATTCTATTGAAACATGGAAGCTACTTGCTTTGCCCTTAAAAAGACATTTGAGGAGTTCCCGTCATGGCTCAGTGGTTAGTGAATCTGACTAAGAACCATGAGGTTGCAGGTTCGATCCCTGTCCTTGCTCAGTGGGTTGGGGATCTGGCGTTGCTGTGAGCTGTGGTGTAGGTCGCAGATGTGGCTTGGATCCTGCATTGCTGTGGCTCTGGCGTAAGCTTGGCAGCTACAGCTCCGATTGGACCCCTAGCCTGGGAACCTCCATGTGCTGTGGGTACAGCCGTAGAAAAGTAAAAAAAGACAAAAAAAAAAAAAAAAAAAAGACATTTGAATTTACACGTTATGATACTTTAGAAAATTCTCTCATGCTGATCCTCAAGGAGCTTTCTTTTCCCATTCCCCACCCCCCCAGGTTTTGAGGTATAATTGACAAATAAGATTGTGAGATAGTTAAAGTGTATAACATGATGACTTAATATATGTATACATTGTGAAAGGATTTCCCCTCATTGAGTTAATACATCCATCCCCTCACCTTTACCTTTTCCCTTTTTTTTTTTTTTTTTTTTTTTTTTTTTGGATGAGAACATTTAAATTCTTTTCTCTTAGAAAATTTCAATTATAAAATACATTGTTATCAGTATATATTAGGTCCTCAGAACTTATTCATCTTATAACTGAAAATGTGTACCCTTTTACCAATCTCTTACTATCCCCAACCCCCAAACTCTGGCAACTATAATTTTATACTTGATTTCTATGAGTTCAATTTTTTTAAGATTCCACATATAAATAGAATGCCATGTGGTATTTGTCTTTCTCCATCTGGCTTATTTCACTTAGCACAATATCCTCCAGGTCCATCCATGTTGTCACAAATTCTTTTTATAGAGGCTGAATAATATTGCGTTATCTATGTATATATGTGTGTGTATACATATGTGTGTGTGTACATATATATATATATAATGCACCAAGGAGCTTTCTTAAAACACAAAACAATAAATTTACTTCAATTCTATTGAGCATCTTTAATAATCCCTAAAGTAGATGTAGTTTCTTAAAAAAAACATACAAGAAATATAAGTACTAATGCAATCTGTGCATATATAAGAATAGTTGACATTTCTGGTTTCTTTGTTAAAACTTGTAGTTTTATTTCTTTCTAAAGCACTCTCTTGGGTAATAGAAAAATATTCTCTAATCATCTCCATATTCTGTATTTTTATGCACAGTGTAAGAAATATTTTTTATATTTGAATGAAGGAAATTTTTCATTGAAAAATAGATATGTAAAATAATTCCACATTGCTCTTCCATTCTAAAATAAAGTCAAATGTCTGGGAGAAGAAATGAAAACAATGCATAATATAAAAATAATTGAATCTTAGTACACTACCACTTAGCTAATTTCAATAGTTCTACTCTAACAAAAAAAATGACATCTTGAATAGGAATAGATTAAATAATGTATATGTGAATCTATACCACATTTTCACTTTTCAGCAATCCTTCATTACAGAGAATATACCTTTATTTTAAGCATTATAGGAAGAAGTCACATGCTTTTATAGATGGCACATTTCTTTTATAGAAAGTATAATGGGGATAGGGAAAAGTATTATGACAAGTGACAAGGCAAATTATCCAGTCAACAAATGACTATCAACAATTCCTTTAATCTTTTATCAAGATATGGAAGCTGTTTCCCTCTCTTGAATTGTTTCTGGTCCTCTGGCTTTTGTTTTGTCCAAGAGAAAAAGGAAAAGTGATTGATACCGAGCAAGTTCTGGTGCATGGTCCTTTCTTAAGAGGCTGTAGCAGCTTCCGGTTTCATTCTCTTGGAATCCAGCTACAAAGTGAAAAATCTATGGGCAGGATGACAGAGTGAAGATAGAGAAAAAAACCCCAGCTAGCTTGCAGGCATCCTAGATACTGCAGAGGAGGTGCCATGAGTGCAAAGAAGCCATCTTGAATATGCTGTCCCAGCCATGCTACTAGCATAAGGAGCCAGATGAGTGCTTTGTATCCTCAGCCAACACCCTGTGGCACAAAAAAAAAAAAAAAGCAAAGTCAGCCAACTCAAAAAATTATAACAAGGAATGAGACATAGTACATCATTGTTATTATAAGGCACTAGATTTGGGGTTCATTTGTTACATGGGACTCCAGAACTGATACATAGTTTCTTCTAGAATATACATTATTTTAAAGTATAAGATTTTTGAACTAAATAATGTTTGTTACAAGTAAAAAGGACCAAGCTACCCCATCTATATTCTTATGGATTGGAAATGAAGATGGTATAACTATAAGAGAACTTGGGGTGATCAGTATTTGTATCAGTTAGAGTACTTTCAGCTGCAAGTACAAAATTCCTTACTTATGCTTGCTTAAAGCAATAAAGACCTTAATCACATCCAAGTCTACACATAGACAATCCATATTGATACCAGTACTGACAATCAGTATTACTAGAGCAGCTTAACATCTTCGAGCAACTAGGTTCTTTTCATCTTCCTTTGTATCATTCTCAGCAAGTTACTCTCTGTATCACAGGTATAAGATGACTTACCTCAATTTAGGCATACCTTCATGTTCAGCATAAGAGAGGTGCTGCCATCTGCATTCTTATGTTGGATAGAAAGTAAGCTTTCCTAGAAGCAGTTCTAATAAAATGGTAGTCACATGCTGTGCTCCATTTGCCAGAACAGGGTCACATGTCCATCACTGGCTATAGTAGGAAGCTAGTAAATTCCATATCTGGCAAAAAAGTAAAGATTGTTATAACAGCTCAGACTGGTTTTGTGTGGAAGGAAACCAAAGTTATTCTGAACAAAACTGTGTTTTCTTAGCAAGAAATAAAAGATGATAGGTTAGCAACCAAAAAGATCTGGCATATTAAATGAATTCATACTACTACCCTATGATTCTGAGTTTGGAGAAAATGTTTTATTTCTTTTTAAATTTGTAACAGCTATTGCTGACAAAAACCCTGGCAATAGTGACTATAATCTTTTCAAAGTCAATTAAAAGAAATTCCTATCTATTATTAATTGTTGAGAGGTAGTTTTAAAAAATATATAAATAATATTTAAATTTGTCTAATTCTTTTTCTTTCTCTATTAAGATTATCTTGATAAATCACATTAATTGATTTTTTTACTGAGAAAATAATTTTGCACTCCTGGGATTAATCTAATTCTGTCAAGATCTATTATCCTTTTTATTTTTAAAAGTATTTATTCTGCTACTATTTTAGAATATTTGAATTTATTTTTATGAATGAGATAAGCCTCTAATTTTCTGATTCTTTAATCTCCTTTTCAGATTTTGAGACTCAGCTTATTCTAATATCATAAAATAATTTGAGGAGTATTCTCATTTATTTTTTGTGTCTGATTAGACTTATTCCTTGAATGTTATTATTGGTTTGCATTGAAGGCATCAGTCTTCAGTCAGTTTTGTTGCAATGAAATTTATGTGCTATGAAATCAACCCATTGTAAGTATAATTGGGTGATTTAGACAAACATATGCTAACTATATGTTTGTGGTGATTACTGCTGCAATCAAGATACAGAATAATTTCATAAACCTCAAAGTACCACTTTTGGCAATTGTCTACTATCCTACCCTCAGCTCCTGGCAACCAAGGATCTGATTTCTGTTCTTAGAATTTTGTTTTCTTCAGAATATCCAGAATTCTAAAATTCACACTTTGCTGTTACCCCCACCCATCCCTGAGCTAAGACAAAACTTTTCATCAGTGTTTCTAAGTATTTAATCATAAAAATCTATGCCTGAGTGGTAGGTAGCCTCCAGCATGGCCTCAAAGACCCTCACCTCGTGCTGTGTATGTGCTTGTGCAATATGCTCCCCTTGGGTGTAGAGTGATTAATTGACTCACTTCTAACTTATAGAATAAGGCATACATGATGGGATTGCTCTTCCAATATTAAGTTAGAGAAAGGCTGTGGCTTCCATCTTGGTTCCTTCTCTGGGTCTCTGAGGTTGCTCACTCTGGGAAAGCCAACTGCCAGGAACGGAAGCATCTGTGTGGAAAGTACTGTGTAAGTGAACTTGGAAGCAGATCTTCTGAGATCTGCCAATAAGCTATATGAACTTGGAAAGAGATCTTCCCGAGTTGAGCCTAGAGATAATTACAGACACCTTGATCATGGATTTGTGAGAGGTCTTGAGCCAGGACAACCCAGCTGAGTCAGTCCTGAAACAATGAGAAAATAAATCTTTGCTGTTTATAGCTGTAAGGGTATATTAGTTTCCTATGGCTCCTGAAACAGATGATCACAAACTTGGTAGCGTAAAACAGTAGAAATGAATAACAGTTCTGGAGTCTAGAAATCCAAAAACAGTTTCACTGAGTCAAAATCAAGGTATCAACCTAGCCACACTTCCTTTGGAAACTATAGGGGAGAATCTGTCCCATGCTTATTCTAACTTCTAGTGACTACTGCATTGATTGGCCTGTCACTGCATCAGTCCAATCTCTGCCTCCATCTTCGAATTGGGTTATTCTGTGTCTAATTTTCACTGAATCTCTTTTACAAGGACACTTGCAATGGGATTTAAGGCCAACCTGGATAATCCCAAATAATCTACTCATCTCAAATTCTTAATCATACCAACAACACCTTTATCATATAAAATAATATCTGTGGGTTCTAGAGACTATGGCCTCATTTCTTCAGGGTCTACAACATAGAGTAATCATGCTATGTAATGACAGATAACTAATACACTGCAAGGCTAATTTGCTATGCAATGATAGATATGTAACACACTGACCCTTATGGCAGAGTTAAATCTTCATAGGTCTTTGACTCTCAAGGTCTCTCTTAGTCTAATATCTTACTACTTGAGCTTTAAAAACTATTGCCTTTTCTGACTCTTCTCTGCAACAATTAAAAAAACAAACAAACAACTCTTTCATTTTGGCTGGCAAAATAAAACTTATTTGACATTATAGCTATCTTGTGATACCTTACCAAACTCAGAATTTGATGTATACAACTATTATATTGACTCGTTCCAAACACTTTACTTAGGGCAGAAGACTCAGAAGGCATATGGTTTATTATACAAATGTATATATATATATTGATGTGCTACAGTACACCACTCCTGATATTGATCTCTGTACTAGATAAAATAACACTAGCATTTGTAAGGATAAATTCTGAAATCTCAGTGAGTTAACTAAATATATTTCATTTCTAAATATAATTTCATTTCTTTCTCATGTAAAACTTCCAACATTCATGTTCTTGATTAGGAACAGGCTCTTCTTGCAGTGATTCAAGATTCTAGGCATTTTTTATATCATGTTTATAGTATCTTTGCACAGAGCTTCCATTCCTCTGTACTTATCACCATGAAGATGATATGGGAATGAGCTTGGAGAATTATTTATGAGAGGTGTGTATAGCACATAGTAGAAGAAACATCCATCATTTCTGCTCCCATTCCACTGAGTAAAATAGCATCTGCGGCTGTATATGCTGCATACACTCTCTTGTCTCAACTGGAATCAAATCTGGCAAGTGGAATCTAGCTATTTTATGAAAAAGACAATATGGGTTTGGTGATGACTTAGCAGTCTCTACCACACTCTATGATATCCACTTTTTGGAACTTGTTATAACTTGTTTTATGGTTCTGAACATAGTTCAATTTCCATGAAAACCACATGTATGCTTTAAAAGATTGTATTTATGACAATTTTTACTTGATAATTTTTGTTAATTATGTTACTTTAAACTGCTAATTTGGTGAGCACAAGTGTGATAAAATCTCTTATAATGATGCCAGATTTATAAATTTCTTTTAATTGTATGTTTAAATTTATTATGCATTTTAAAGCTGTTTTGTTGAGCATTTATAAATTTAGAATTTTCATTTCTTCCCTTACAAGTTAAACATTTTATTAACACAGAAAAGTCTATCTGTAGTAAAATTTTGCCCTAAATTCTATTTACTTAAAAAAATTAACCTACTTACATCAGTTTTCTTTGGTTTATATTTGCTTGGTCTATCTTTCTTTTTACTTTGTCCTCATTTTATATTCTAAAACAACTAGCTTTTTCTAAAATACATTTGGGTAATCTTTACCTTTTAAGTTGAAAATTTTTCTTTTTACATTTAACATTATCATAGATAGATTTAAATTTATATCTATTACTTATCTTGTTTTGTCTCTCATTTTTTGTATGCTATGTAGATTTCTTCTTCCCCACTGCCTTATTTTTTACCAAGTTAGTTGCCCCTTACACCCACTCTTATTTATATATTTTGTAGTTCGGAAAGTATGCATTTTAATTTTTTTCCTTTTATTAGTCTCCCTAGAATTTACTATAACTATTTAGCTTGTTAAAGATTTAAGTTAATATTTATTCTCTTTCTAAACGAGAATTTTAAAATGTTCCAGTTATCCTCTTCCCAGATCATATTACTGATAATAATTTCAGTTTTATCTCTCTTGATTCTCTTAAGAGCACAAATAAGATTTTTAAATTGTTTTATATATTTTAATATTTATGTATAATCTGTTATCTTTGCACTTTATTCCTTCTTAAATTATATCCTTCAGAACTGCTAACACATAGCCATTAACACATAGCCATGATTGTTTAAATTTAACTTAATTAAAATTTTAATTTCATTTCTCAGTTACAGTAGCCATATCTCAAGTGCTTAAAGTCACATATGGCTTATGGTTACTATACTGGACAGAAGAGATATAGAATAGTTCCATCATTGCAGAAAGTTCTATTGGATAGCACTGCTTTATAAAGTCTTTTAGTGGAATTTTTTTAGTAGAGAACAGAACTTTCGTTATTTTGAAAGTGTGTTTACTTTGACCTTTTTCTCGAAAGATAATTTAATGGATAATACAATCCTAGTCCAATGGTTATTTTCTCTGATTACTATGAATATATTACCCAATGTATTCATGTGTTTTCATTATGATTGGAGGAGGCAGTTACTGGTTGGACTAATTGTCATCAAGTGGTAGGTAATCCATTCTATTTCTAACTGCTTATAAAATTTTCTCTTTCTCTTTAGTGCTCTGCCATTTAACTATACTCCATACAAGGCACATTTTTTGCTTGTTCTCCTTGGATTTTATTTAAGTATTTGAGTCTGTGATTTTATCTTTTCCAAATTCTGGAAAACTATTACTCTATTTCTCTTTGATAGTTATTTCCAATTTTCTCTTTTATATACCTCTAGATATTTAATTTCTAATCTGTCTTCCTCTGTCTGCTCTCTTAATTTTTCTTTTGTATTTTTTCTTTAGTGTTTGTACGCCTTGTTTTATATAATTTATTCATATATATTTTATTTTACATAATTTCTTTATGTAAACATTTTCTACTTTACTAAATCCTTCTTTAAAGATATGAACATTTTTTCAAAACAGTTTGATATGAACATTTTTTCAAAAACATTTTAATTCTATTTTTTACTTTTTAAAATTGTACTTAGTTTTTCCCTAAATAAGCTTGGTTAATTTTTTTCTATCTAAAATATTATCTTTATATTTTTTAAACATATAAAATACTTTTATATTTTATAGCTTACAACTTTAGCATTTGAGATCTTCAAGGATTTAATTGTCCAATTTTTGTGAACTTTTTCTGCTGATCTATGTGTGGTGATTGACTTCTTCATTTGTTTGTTGATTTTTTAAAAAAATTGTGAAGCTCTTGTTCTTATGAGTACTGTTTGTTGGAATCATTTGAGAATTGTATTAAAATGCACTGTTGTAGAAATAATTTCTGCTTGCTTCAATCAGTTGCCTGAAAATTTGACCAAATCATCACCCTTTAAATTTTTGACTTGGAGTTTTTGTGCCCACACTGGTAGAAATGCTAGCTCTAAAACTATTAGGATGAAATAGAAAAACAGTTAATTATTATGAGAGTCTTCTGATATCTGGTGAATTTTACTTGTTTATGTTTTTCCTTATCCAAGATGTTAAATTACGTTCAAGTGTTATGTGGGTGGAGAGTTCTCCTCCTCTGCTTAGACTCTGTGATTTGCTTCTCTTCTCCTTGCCAAAAGGCCGTGAAAGCCCCAGCTGTCTTTAGGCTGCCAGGGTTGAACAGATGTCCTCAGAGATAATGTATTTGCAGGGCTTACTAACATACTGGGTACTCTCACTTTCTAGCATTTATTGGAATAGGTTAGTTTTTCTTTTACCACTAGCTTGGTTGTTTCTATGAAGAAGTTAGTGTGCTGACATCATTTGCCATTTTACAAGTATGATGTTTCATGAACTGAAAAATGAAATATTTGAAAAGCTTAAATATTTTCATCTATGAGTTACTTATTTTACAGAATTATTCCATATCAAATTATATTTTCAAGATCAAATATAAAATATTTGTTTTAAAGTTTATGGTAATATATTCTGCCTTAGGTGTATTCCTCAAGTTGCATATGATATAAACAGTATATACACAACAGTAACTAGCAATGATAAATTTTTCCCACAAGATATGAGTTTTAAAACTATAATCTATAGTTCTCATAGAGTTCAGAGGCAGTAAATCATGTCACAAAGTAAGATAACAGGGATAGAAGATCAGACATAAGCCCCCCTTTCATCCTATCCTGCCTGAACCCAAAGGGCTCAACTTTTTATTTTGCTTTACCTACTGGAATTCCAAGCAATATTTTACTTGAATAAACTGATGTGGCCTTGCTTGAGAGTACTCTGGTTTGTCTGGTTAATTTGATTCCTTCTGGAGTAATACCTATTTTTTCATCCATATTGATAGTATATAGTTAGGGCCTAATTCAAAGAGTCTATTAAATAGTTTATTATATAATATATAATAACTTTAAATACATATGATAACTATAAAGATATATATATGTATAATGTAGTATAAGATTTATTATTGTTTTCTTTCATACACTTGTTTAGATTATAAGACCTGAACAGTCCTGAATGTAGCAGTAAAGAGTAGCTGTTTTAAGCAGCAGAAACTTCACAAAATTTCTTATTACCCCAAATGCGTATGGTGATTAGAAGTACTTTCTAGGCTGTATGTGTGGTGTATATTGCTTACATAGGTTTCAGAGTTGAACTGAAGAACATGAAAGTGTACAGGAAAATAGTGAAATTTGAATAAAGATTGAATCTCTTGTATGGTAACTAAATTGGCATAGGATAGTAATGGAACTTAAATCAGAAATAGCAGTTTAAAATATGGTTATTGAAAGACTTTGGGATGATTTATGACTACATTAAAGGGCTAATTTCTGACACCATATTATATATCTCTGGGAAGGAAAACGGTAACATACTTGGAAAAGAGATGGCATCTTAACAGAAATCATGGGTGGTGGTGGGGGGGAATATTTATTAAAAATATGTAAAATTTCCACCAAAATAACAGAAAAATTTTTTCTGCAAATATTTATTTTGTTCACTGAAATGCACCAGAATTTCACAAACTCTATGTTTTTCACCTGCTGCAGATGGCAGAAAGTGTTTGGTTGCCAAAGTGGTAATCTCTTGAGAAAGCTGAAAAATCAATGATCTAGTCTAAGATGACAGAGACCTGTTTTCTTACCAGCTGTCCAGTTTAGATATGGAATTCTAGGAAGAATTCCCACAAGCACTTTTATCTCCATTACAAGTTTATTAGAGAGAGGCCTAATATGTCTTAATGGTCATTTCCAAAGAGAGTGGTAACAATACTCCATTTTGTCAGAACCTCATTGATTAAAAATTCAGTGCTTGATTCTCTGTACAAAGCTGACTGACTCCAGATTGGTAATTATCTTAAAGAAAGAGACATTTTTAAAAGATCTGGCATTGGAGAGCTGCTTGTAGATCCACAGCTGTGGCTCAGATTCAATCCCTGGCCTGGGAACTTCCATATGCCATGGTCGTGGCCATTAAAAATTTTTTTTAGGTATAGGGATATTTTGTACATGTAAACATTAAGGTGGGAAAGATGATTTCCATGATTCTATAGATTTGACAAATCTAGTTCTATAATTAGATTATAATTTATGCCATCGAGTTGGGAAATCTTAGACAATTAAGATCAGATTTTATACTTCCTTTGATAATATCTAAAAATATTGTTTAGGAGAATCAAAATCTATTTGCTCTCTAATGGAAAAATACAGATGAGAGCAGATCTCATTTGCCAGTGACAAATGGGAGGATAGAAAATAGACTACCCATGAGAAAATATACCAATGAATACTTATTGTTCAGCATTAGCTCTTTGGTTAATTATGTTTTAAGGCCAAAATATTTCACTTTTAAGAAGTGCATTCTGGATTATCTACTGTTGAATCAGTAAGAGTTTCCTCTTATTTGTTACATTAACTTTTTTATTCTTAAAATTATTTCATTACATATTTAATTACACATTTCTATCTCTTGATGGTAAAACAAGGACATCTTTCTCCCAATCCTTCAAAATCTTTATAGAAAATACATAGAAATGATGTTAATAATTTAAAATTTTTTGAATTATAACACTGTTAGAGTATAAGAAAGTTTACCATAGGAAATTTTGAGTTATTTCAGCAATATCAGCAGTGCAAAGTATGTGAATAAAGAATAAATCAGAGCAAATAATGGCGCAAGTCATGATGGGTAAGTGAGGCCCTTCTCAAGGAAGCTTCAGTGAACTTCTAAGTCAGGAATCAGTAAGACATGATGTGGAGGTAAAAGGAAGCATCAGCTTAATTTATTAAAGAACTATATTAAAACAATTTGGCTTTTAGGGCAACTTTTGTTTTAGTCTCTGTAAATAGAGCACTAACTCTTGCCCACAGTGCAAATCTTAAGAACTATGGTTAAATTAATTGATAAACACATATTTAGAGGCTATTAGAATGTTTATCATAATAGCATAATGAACAGAGTGAGGTAACAACTGACATTCTGAACCTATTCTACAGAAAAGGAGAAAAAGATACGGAGGGATAAGGGGAGCAATTTGCTACAGCAATAAAACGCACTGAGTTGTTTCACGTTTCCTGGGTAAAGCACCATCTATTTGGCATTCGGCATCTGTTCACTCTGTCTGCTTTCTTCCCTTTTCATTCTCACTTGTGAACACTGCCTATTGAAATATAAGTTCCAGTTATAAACAAATAGTTACACTCCCATTCAAGAGAGAGGTTTGTTTGGAAAACATCCCTGTAACCTATCTAATATTATCCTTTTCCAGCTACCTATTCTAACATCATCCTTTGTTAATAAATACGAATAACCAACCAAGGACATAGCCTCATAGTAAAACCATTAGCATGAAAGGGAAGGCCCGTGTTGAACAAAGACACTGACTCTAGCAAAATTGACAATGTAAGCTATAAACATAAAATCAAGTTCCAATTAGTATCCTTAGAATCATTGAAATAAGTATTTTCTGTCTGAAACTAAAACTAACATAGAGAGGGTGTGAGAGCCATGTGGAGAAGAGTTTGAGATTTCCTTTTCTTCATAGCCATCCTAATTGATCTAGTCAAATGCTGTCCTAGATGAGACAAAATCCAGCCAAACCTCCAAGCAGGTATAATATCAGAGGACTTAGATAAGATCGACAAAGCAGCTTCCTCAACTTCTGACTGACTGCAGACAGGCAAATGAGTTTATCCAAGACCAGAATAATTCATCTAAACTATATTTTCACGAGTAATATCATGATCATAGTTTTAAGTCTTTGAATTGGAGGTCATTCACTATGCAGCATAATTGAAACAATTGATAACTTAATCTGTTAATATGGTTTTTAATAGCAAATTACTAAAATTGACTAACATGACCTTAATTTAACCAGCTAAGTTTAATAAAAACATTACTTGGTCAGCTAAAATTACGATTACATTATGATGCCAGCAATGATATGCACTGTATTTCTTAAATTAATGTTATATTATGAAACAATTTCTAAGAGATATTATTAAAAGAAGGCAAGGTATAGAATGCTGAATACAGCCATGTAGGTTTTGTAATAGGCTGTTCAGATTCATAAATATTTTTATCTACATTTACATGGTTTTATATGTGTAAATAAAATTTCTAGAGGTATATTCACAAAAAAATTTTCAAGATTGCTCCTCAGAAGGGGTGGAGGGACCTTGGAGGAGAAGGAGAATTATACTTTATACAAATTATATGTTTAATATTTATAATTTTTATTATTAGCTGAGCATGCATTCCTTTTCAATTAAAAACAATAGGACTATAACATAAATGGTATTTATAGAGTTTAAAATTAATTATAATTGAATACATAAGCATAAAATAAATATATAAATAAAGTTAATAACCTCGTGAATTGTTTCAATGTAAAGACAACTTTTGTGGAACAGCTTGGGTTATAAGAAAAGGCAGTCAAATGTAGAATAGGCAACACCCAGGGCTCGGTTCCTTTATTTTTAAAATGGATTCAGTAGGTAAGTTGTAGTAAACTTTCTTTAGCAGTGGAATACTAGAAATACAATTTTATGGAGAACTCCAAACGCACACACACACATGAAAAGAATAAAATCAATTCAAAACATTGGAGTGATGAGATCTCCCAGGTGAATCCACTTGGTTTCTCTTTTGACCACCTCCCACCTCAGTCCTCTCTTCTGAAGACTTGAGAAGATGGTTGGGCTTTTTTGAAAGAGCTATTAAGTCAAATGACTTCTTCACTCTTGCATATCCCTTGGTTCTTTTCAACATTTTCTTATCAGATTATTCACAGCATCCCATTATTTTCAAAATAACCCAGTTCACATTTTTAAAAATCATCCACTGTGGAAAGGAGATGCAACTGTGTATAAATTGGTAAAGACAAATTTTCTTTAAAACATGAAATGAATGGTCACCATGCCAGCTTCATCCTCACCTATCCCAAAAGGTGCTATATTTCTCAGCCATAGCTCTCTCCACAAGAGAAAGCATTCACAAGAGCAAGTTAATCATCTATTCCAAGTCTTAATGAATGCTCCAGCTGCAGTGAGGAAAAATAAATCTGCCAGAAGCAAGTTTTGACCAACTCCAAGATATTCATTTAGAGCTTTCCCGTCTTGCTCTTACTGATGCATAAATTATTTTGGAATTATCACTTAACAGGCAGTCATAATTATAGTCTTTATATTAAAACTGATTATATAAATAATAAATCTGTTGTAAAACCACTTAAACTGCATAGATGTACACGCACAAAAAAGTACAGGATTCCTGAATTTTTATGTAGCTTCCAAAATCTGATCCTACCCACAAGATATGGCCACTATTAACATGCAAGATATTTTCGATGTATACACAAATACACATGCATTTAATCTGTCAGGATGATTGTGTATGTATAGGTATACACATATTTATATACCTGTATCTATATGTTACATAAACCTATATACTTGTTTCTGATACTTTTTCTTTTATCAATTCAATGTGAGATGCTGAAGAATAAAATACACAATTTAGGAATGAGTGCTTTTTCTGCATTTATTGAAATTAATATATGGTTTTGCTCCCCATCTCTTGAAATACTCTATTTATTTATTTATTTATTTATTTTTTGGTCCTTTAGGGCCGCACTCGCGGCACATGGAAGTTCCCAGGCTAGACGTCTAATTGGAGCTGTAGCCGCGAGCCTAAGCTACAGCCACAGCAACATGGGATATGAGCCGTGACTGCGACCTACACAATAGCTCACAGCAACGTAGGATTCTTAACTCAGGAGCAAGGCCAGGGGATGGGTAATAATGGGGTTCGTTAACACTGAGCCATGATGGGAACTCCTATTCTCTGTAATTTTGGATCGGCCTTGCATTCCTGGGATTAATCCCGCTAGATAATGATATATTTACATTTTTCTGCATCTTACTGGATTTGGTTTGCTAACTTTTTTTTTTTTTTTTTTTTTTTTTTTTTTAGGATTTTGCCATGTTTGTTCAATAGAGATTTTGGACTGTAGTTTTCTTACAGTCTTCTTTTTCTTCTTTTTTAGTTTTGATATCAGGGTTTATTTATTTATTTATTTTTTTGCCTCCTTAGGTGAGTTGGGATATGTTCTCTTTTTAATTTTCGGAGTTTGTATAAAATTGGTACTATGTCTTTTCTAAATATTTATTAGGATTTGCCACAGTCACATGGGCTAGAATTTGGCTGCTGCTGTTGTAAAGTTTTTAACTGTAAACTTGAAATCTTTAAA
Source organism: Sus scrofa (assembly GCF_054392235.1). Taxonomy (NCBI): domain Eukaryota; kingdom Metazoa; phylum Chordata; class Mammalia; order Artiodactyla; family Suidae; genus Sus; species Sus scrofa. The sequence goes on from NC_139395.1 coordinate 169,187,984, forward strand.
TATAAAACTATTGCGATTATGCACACACATTTATTTCATCTGTTATATAATTTTTGGTAACATTACCTTATTAAATTTTGTAAAATTCCTTTGTTAAATGTCTATAGATAAATAGTTGTTCCTCTCTTTCATGTCTCATGTTGGTAGTTTGTGTCAGCTCTTTTTTTTTTTTTTTCCCTTGATTATCCTGGCTAGAGTTTTAGCAATTTCTCCATGCTTTTTCTTTATCTTTGGTTTCCATGTCTTTGCATAGGAGGTTTTTAAGTGCATTTTGGGGGCAAGACTATTTATTCTCCTGAGATTCTCTGAGAGTTTTAGAACCATGGTTTGATATTTTTCATTACTGTTTAGGAATTATTTGTGCTTTTTCTCTTCAAATGTTTCTTCTGCCCACTTCTCTCTTCTTATGCAATCCCAATTACGTATATGTGGGCTTGTCTGATATTGTCCTACATGTCTTAGATATTCTATTCTTTGTTTTAACTCATTTTCCCCTCATGTTTCAGTTGAGTAATTTCTATTAACCCATCTTCACTGACTTTCCTCAACTGTATTGATTCTGACGATGAGCTCATTTAAAGGTCTCTCTATCTTGGATTTCCATTTGATTATTTTTTATAGTTTCCACCTTTTTGCTAAAATTCTCTACTTGTTCATGCATGCTGTTCATCTTCTCCACTAGGGTCATTAGCATATTAATCATAGATATTTTTAAATCTCTGCTAGGTAGTTCCAGTTGGGTTTATCTGAGTGTCTGCAGCTCCTAGGGGTTTTATACTCTCAATGCCTGCTGATATTAAGCCTTCAGAAGTTTATTCATAAAAATCTTACTTTTATAACTGCCTTAATTTTATGTATTTGTCTCTTGTTCTGCCCCAAGTAACCTAGGGCATGTGACCCTCATCTCTTGTTGATGGTTTCTACGTCTCTTTAGATTTCAGCCTAGCTGATTGCTCTTTTATTTCAGCTCTCTGATAGGTTCAAGAAAAGTTATGGGTTTGAAAATCACCCTGCTATTTTCTAGTTGCTAGGATGGGAGCAGAACTCTTTCCTATTTTCCACATCCTGTAAACAAACCGGAATTCTTAGTTACCAATTTTTATGTATTAATTTTTATACCTTTTTTGCTTGACAAATATTTTAGGCAGTAACTGGAACTATTCATTGAATAAATGAATCTATTTATACTATATTTTACTTCTTCTACCCCCTCCACACCTTCTAATTAGAATACATCTCTCTAGTTATTCTGATGATTGTCATTGCCTTAAACATAACTTTTACGTTTCTATTTCTTAATTTATAAATTGTAGGCATAGTCTACTTCTTAGTATGAATGTTGAGAATTTGACACTTTCACACTTCCTTGAATTATAGGTTTGTAATATTCTTTTTTTAAATTGAGATATAATTGACATATAACATTTTACTGGTTTTAGATGTACAATATGATGATTGCGTATATATAAATATTTGCAAATTGAAAACTATAATAAGTTTAGTTAACATCCATATGCACACATAGTTGCAATTATTTTTTCTTAGGCTGAGACTTTAAGATCTATCCTTAGGAACTTTCAGATACAAAATACAGTATTGTTAAGTCACCATGCTGTAGGTTGCATCCCTAGGACTTCGTATCCTTTAACCTCTTGACTTCCTTTACTCATTTTGCCCACACTGTACCCTCCACCTCTGGCAACCACCAATCTGTTCTTTGTGTCTAGGAGTTCCATTTGTTTGTTTGTTTGTTTGTTTGTTTGTTTGTTTTTTGTTTGTTTTAGATTCCACATGTAAGTAAAATAATATAGTATTTGTTTTTCTATGTTCTGATTTTTTTACATTTAGCCTAATACCCTCAAAATCCATCCATGTTGTAGCAAATAGCAAGATTTCCTTCCTTTTATGGCTAAACAATATTCCATTGTGTGCATACTCATATGTATACATATATATCACTTCTTTGTTCATCCTTGGTAGATATTCTTTTTTTCTTATCTTGGCTGCTATAAATAATGTTGCAATGATTGGGGAGGTGCAGCTAACTTTTTGAGATAGTGACTTTTTTTCTTCAAAAGAGTACCCAGAAGTAGAATTGTTGGATCACATAGTAATTCTATTTTTAATTTTTCAGGGAATCACCATACTATTTCCCCTAGTGGCTGTACCAATTTACATTTCCATTATTGTAATATTCTGATTTTTGTTTTTGTGAGTAGTTATCTTTATAATAACTATCTTTTATTAAAAAACTAGCATGCATCAATTGAGTCTACATAACTATGAAAGATAAAACACATTATGTGTTTATTTCTGCTCCCTTCTCCAAAATATTGATAGCTGATTTTAAATTTGCAAGGTTTTTAATACTTATACTTAATTTTTCCCTATTTTTCTAAAGATAGTTCCTAAATATATAATCTAATGAATTGCTCTTTTGATAGTAATTGGTTAATACTGCTGAACCTAGAAATAATACTGTGCCTAATTTGTGCACACTTGATTTTGTACGCAATAATAAAGATGTACACAGAGATCAATTGTTTCCAGACCGACAAGTGGAAATTTCACCTGAGTGTCTATTTTCACACACCCATGTCAGTCTAAATTACAATTAAGGGAAAAGCTATCCATCTCTGTATGTAAAAAACTGGGCATTTAAAGAGTGCTCAAGAATTTGAAATGTGAAATGCTTATGTCTTTTCTCTGTGTAGCCAAACTATTGCTGAAAATAGCTACTGATTGATGTAACTCAATTGCTGTTGTTTTTTGGAAATATATGTGATCAAACAGTTCTAGCAGAAATAACACTGCATATACAACATTAGTATCCTATATCACAAAAAGCCCGAGTATCTGATTTTTTAAGTTTTTTATTTTGCTTTGGGTTGTAAATTATTTTAATTTAGTTTTATTATTTCTATAAATCTAGTTTTAGTTCTTATGGCTATATGAACATAATAAATATACACAATTCTCCAGCTAATGCTTCTACATTCAGTCATTGCAGATTGATCAAAATGTTTTCTAAGAGACCCATTCCAAAGCTTTAAAATTCTTACACATAAATGTAATAAATACTATACCTGAAATTCACAATCCAAGAGAAATTTCAATATTTAAACAGACACTGAAAATTGAGTGGCCTTGATGAAATAAGGAGTGCTACCTGCTTCATAGCTAGTGAGCAGATACACATTCTGGGGGATTTAATAATTTGTCAGATTGGGCATGCAGCAAATTGGTTTTATGATGAATGGCAATTGGTGAATGAACTTCCTAGACATTGATCTAGGGGTGCTTAGTTCACCTCCCCAAAACAATGATGCAGGAAAGCATCCTCAACACATTGACAACCTATTGAAAGTAGCGTGCAAGCATATTCAGATACACTTGAACAGATAGTCCTGAGAATACCATGTCATGCCTATGGGTCTGCATTGTCATGGTGAAGAGTATTTCCTAAAACTTTAATAAATGAGTATAGATTGCTTTTGGAATTATGTCAAATAAATGAATGGAAAAACATATAAATTAGTAACATAATTTTAAATCTGCTATCAGGCATTTTCTGCAGGTCACTTATAGTCAACTTTTTTCCATTTCTCTTATGAATCACCTCCCAATTCATGTCTTATAAAGGTACACTGAAATTACCTATTCTAAGAAATTTTCACTTTAATATTAATTTGAGGTAAGATATAGATTGGGAGAACAAACTAATTATGATAATTTTGAGCATTCTAATAGACTTGCATAATGGGATCAATTAAATAGTTGTAAAATACCCTGTTTCCTCTTTTTATGTCACCCTTTGTTAATCATTATTAACAATTCCAAAACTAGTTCATTCTTTCATAGTATTTTCTTTACATATGACTTTTTCATGTATTGACATTGTATTTTTTTCTTTTCTCAGAGAAGCATAAATTGCATTTTTGTGCCTTCTTTCTGGTTATGCTGCCTGGGTTAGATGACTCTACTTCAAGAAATGCTTGACCCATAACTGTATGAAGTTGCATCTTTTTTTTTTTTTTTCAGGAATTTCTTTTCTCCCCTCAGCTCTCCAGATGTGTCTTATTTTCTGCCTTTTGAGTTCCAAATTAGGTTTCTCATCCTTTATCAAAAATTTGGCTTCAATCTCTAGTTGAATTCCATTTCATTTTCCTTTGACATATCTTTCCTTGTTTATGTTAATGTTTTCCTTCTCATTCCCTTTTGCCCCTCATAGTTAGGCTCACACAAAGCTGTGTGCTCAAAACTAAACATGCTCAGTCTCACTTACTCTGTAAGAGCTGTCTTCCTCCTGCTGTTTTCCTGCTGTACCTCTTGTTTATCTCCAGCTACTTTACATTGTGCCTCTCATCTTTTCTCATCACAACATGAAATCCATCTTCTTTATTTTCCCCTTCTATTCTTAAAACCTCTCTTATTTCCTTTGTCTTTTAGAGCCCCAAAAGTCTCCCCTCCAGGTAATATGAACTGAGGATTTATTTTAACCCCTTGAGATAATGAAACAGGCCACACTTTGCTTGGTCAGCTTTATTACGGAATGTTCTGGGGAAGCTTGAATAGCTATATTCTTTTAATCACAAATGTTATACTTATTTCCAATTTTAGAGGAAAAACTAAGAGTTAGTTTAAATAACTATTAAGAATATTGTCTTTGGACTCAAACTTCATTTGGACCCTAAATTCTACTACTCACAGATTTTGGTTCTTAAGGAAATTCATTCCTTTCTCAGCTTGCTTTTTTTTCCCATTTGTAACAATATTAAATATGATAATTTGTATTGTGTAGGTGTGTGTGAGTGTGAATTAAATGATGTTTATAACACTCTCCTGAATATCTGGCACATTAACAATAAATAAATGCTCTAATTAGGTAGTTATTACATCTGATATGTAATTGCTCTTTATATCATAGACTTTGGGGGGGTTAAACATCACATTAAGATAATATCCTAGGCCTCAAATTGAGAACTGTTTTGGCAGAATTTTGGAATTATTATTCTCTCCTCTCACTTAGTGCAGAATTACCCATAAAGTAGAAAACTTACCTTTCCCTGCCATAACTCTATAATTCTATTACCTAGACCAAGTCCCAATTTGTCTGCTAATTTAGTCATATCTATTAATTTATCCCAATTTACTTTAACTTGTTCACAATCTTTCCTCTGTCCATTGTGTTATTTTAAAATAGAAACTGGAGTTCCTGTTGTGTCTCAGCGGAAATGTAACCATGAGGTTGTGGGTTCAATCCCTGGCCTTGCTCAGTGGCTCAGTGGATTAAGGATCTGGCAGGCATTGCCGTGAGCTGTGGTGTAGGTTGCAGACATGGCTCAGAAACAGTGTTGCTGCTGTGGTATAGCCTGGGAGCTGTAGCTTTGATTTGACCCCTAACATGGTAACCTCCATATGTGGTGGGTACGGCCTAAAAAAAGCAAAAAAGAAAGAGAGAAATACAAAATAAACCATGGACACATTTTAAAAATAAATTAAAATAGAAACCAAAATTTTTGGTTTTGACCTACTAAGTTGAGTACTCATCAATATTGAACTGGTCCTTCTTTCAGTGATAAAATGTTTTTTTCAACTATTGTTTTTCCCTAATTTAAATTTTTCATTAAACTCCTAAACGATTGAATTGTTTTTGTAGCAACTTCATATTGGTTAAAACTGAATATTTACGATCCAGTACTTGTTTGTTTCTGGAAATATGTGCTAATATTTGTAAAAATGACCCTGACTTTGTCCCTTACAGTGTTTTTGTTCCTCTTCTCCCTTTCAGCGGGGATTAAGATTGTCTCCATTCTTCTGTTCCTCTTTGCAAACCTCTTCCCTCAGGGCCTTTGAAGAGAAACCTGGCAAACAAGAATACTTTTTCTCTTTCCTTTTCTTTCTTCTTATTCTAATTTCTTTTCACTTCGGTCTACTCCCTATCCTTTTTCCATTCTCCACTACTTTGACTTCTATCCTCTTTGTAGGTAATTGTGATCCTTTCCTCACCCTTTATTCAGAGGAGCCAGTAAAGTCTTGGGCTCTACAGATCTGGTTTATCATTGCTCTCCTCCTGATCTTCTTTTGAAGCTTTGTATCTGCCAGGTTTTTATCATGGCTTGTGCCTCCAACGTGTTTTAACTGCTATAACTTGCACTACTGTTTCCAAATTTCCCTAGTCATTGCCATTTTTTTTTTCTTCTTGGCTCTTCTCAGGATCTATAACCTCTGCTAGGGGATGCCACTTAAGATGCGCAACAGAGCTTTTTTGTTTTTTGGGTTTTTTTTTTTTTTAAGTTAATTTGTGTAAAAATTACCCTATCCCCCAAAGTGACATTCAGAAAATCTGTCTTCTACAGAAAATTCATAGCTTGATTTATACTTTTATATATTTAGACTTTCCAGCTTTATACCTTAATTAATTCCTTTTAAAAATTTTAAAAAAGAAAAATAGAGAGTACATTACAGATGACCTAGATATTTCAGCTTATTATTTACATTTCAGCTTATTTCTATTTTACATTTCAGCTTATTATTATTTATCTTTCAAGTAAAGTAAAACATTGAGAGTCTTTTCTGATTATGAGCAGGTTTACTGCTTCTAAAACTGGAATTATGCTTCTACCAAGGGAAGTTCAAGGAAGTAGTGAATTTATAGATATTATGTGTAATATTACAAAAGAACAGAGGAGTTCCTGTCGTGGCACAATGGTTAACGAATCCAACCAGGAACCATGAAGTTGTGGGTTCGATCCCTGCCCTTGCTCAGTAGGTTAAGGATCCGTCGTTGCCATGAACTGTGGTATAGGTTGCAGATGCGGCTTGGATCCTGCATTGCTGTGGCTGTGGCATAGGCTGGCAACTAGAGCTCCGATTAGACCCCTAGCCTGGGAACCTCCATATGCTGTAGGAGCGGCCCAAGGAAATAGCAAAAAAAAAAAAAAAAAAAAAAAAAAAGAGAACAAAATAGACGACTAGTTGTCTTGGCTTCATTGTAAATATATTTATAAAAAGGACAGTCTTAGATTTTTCTAACTTAAAAATCTTATTGAAAAAACCTGCATAAGTGTTAATAGGTTTAAGCAACACAAGCAAAGCTTTTCAACTCAAGAGCCCAGATTTCATAGAATACTCATGCCTGTTAGTTTCACACAGAACTAGACTGTACTGAAGAAAATCTCCATAGTCCTTCTTTTCTTTGATTTAAAGGCCGATCATATTCTCCCATACAGCTTTCTCTAAATATATTGCACAGAATCCCTAAGGATGTAGCTTGTAACAAAGTTGTCAGTAGTACATGGTATGACATCACCACACACACCAGGCTGATGGTTGAGAACTCATTCACAGAACAGCATGGGAACACACAGCCTTTCAAGGAGTCACAATGTGCTTTTGCAATGTGGCAAATTGCAATCCACGGGAGATGATGGCAGCCAAAGGAGAATCTCTTCTTTGCAAAATTTAGGAGGGAAAGTCAAGGGCTTTATGAAGCAAATTTTTTTTTTCCTTCGCAGTAAAGAAATTCTATAATGAATGTTTCCACAGTCATTGCCAAGACATGGTTGAAAGAACTAGATTGGCAGATTTAAAGAGTATTTTTCCTCCAAATATTCTGGTAAGATATTTTCCCTGAGTTTTTCATCTCATTGCTTTTACTAGATGCCAGATGTGGAGGCTATTTGGTAAGAACCAGATGATACAGGTTGTCTATAGAAGAAAGGGTATATATTTAATTCACATGCAGGTGAGCACAAATAAGCCCCCCAAATACAGAAAGTAGATAAGGTAAAGTTATAGCAACTGCTTCGGTGGAACAAAGTTGGAGTTTCTGATAACCGAACGGCGTCATTTCATTGAAAAGAGCTTCTGAAAAGATATTAAAAAATTTTCATTCCCTACTTTTGCTATTTCACTAATACAGGAAATATAAATTATAGTAAATATAGCTAGAAGAGAAATTATTGATGAAATTTGTGTAATCAACAATTTCTTCTGCTTTAAAAACTGACCTTTAAGCAGTTTCAGTCAGAGAGGGAAATAATTTTCTTTAATTAATATATTAGCTTTGAATAAAGAAAGTAGTCTGCTATTGTCCAACATGAATAAATGTGTATAAAAAGAGATAAAAAAATTGTGACAATAAAGGAAGAAGAATATCTTGACAGGGTAAGGATGGAGATTTTTCCCAGACAATCATGACTAATGGTTTCCACCAAAGCACAAAGAAAAGTGATTGGTAGTTAGTATAAGAATCACACTATAGAGATGTATAAATTTTTACATTGTTTTCTGTATACTTAGGGTTATGTTAAATGTTTATAAAATACTGCTTATTTATCAGTGTGTTTAGTTATTTAGAACTAAACTTAAAATTGTTTTTTTAAGATTGTGAAGTTGAAAATAATGGTTAGACAATAATGATGAGAGTTACCTAAACAATAAGAATCTAACTGACCAATTTTATTCAATATTCTGGAGCAGATAATCTCACTTCCATTAATTAATTAAATTTATTTATTTATTTATTTATTTATTTATTTTTGGCTGCACTTGTGGAATGTGGAAGTTCCTGGGCCAGGGGTTGAACCTGTGCCGCACTAGCAATCCACATTGCTACAGTGAGAACACTGGATCCTTAACTCACTGTGCCGCAAAAGAACTCCCTCAATTCTACTTTTTGTAAGAGGTCTAATAAGGTCTAATTTTCATTTGAATAGGCCAACCAATATGCATTATATTTCCAGACATTTTGTGTTCAAGAGTTAAGACAATTTATTACTATATTATATTTATATTTGTATTTGAGGGAAAATACGCCACTAACCACAATTGCCTGACATCCAGCTTATAACCTGGACAATCTTGTGCCTTCCTATTATTTTTTTTTCCACCAATCAACATTTAGTTATTGTCTATTATTCATTTTTCAAATGTTTCTATTTTCTGTTTTGTTACCCAGTAGTTGAGATTATACAACTTTTAAAAAATTCTTTCCCTTTAATAAAACATCTCTAATAATTCTTTAACTTTTATTCCTTTTGTATCTGTGCCTAGAGATAGACTGTGCTTGCAGCTGTGCTTTGCCTAGAGGTTGGGCCACATTAAATAGTTAGGGCCATAGTATGTGAGGGGAAGTCATGTTCGTCATTTCCAGGCCTGGTCCCCAAAACTTCTTGCACAGTCGTTCTTGGTCTCTCATTTCCCTTATCTGTCAGCTGGATGCAGAGATTCTAGTTGAGGTTATCTAGGCTCTAGGACTATGGTTGGCAATTTGTTTTTCCTAAAAAGGCCAGATAATCAATATTTGCCTGTCATATTCTTTTTTTTTTTTAATAGCTGTTAGCAATGTAAAAAACCACTCTTTGCCCAAATGCCCTATGAAAACAGGTTTGTAGCTGAATTTTTCCATGGGACCTAGTTTTCTGACTCTTGCTTAAGAAGATGGTGAGTGAACTACATGGCAGAAGTCTGAATTCCTAAATGACTCCATGGAAAAGCACCCTTCTTACCCGTTTCTTCAACCCATATTGGACTAGAATGCAACAATTAAGCTTCTGAAACTTGAAAGTTGTTTACTATGTCTATTTCTTTGCCCTAATATATTCTCTTTTATCTAATGCTTAATCTTACTATGATCTAACCTAAAGCTGAGCTACAATCTTTTTCCCAATTGCCTCTTAAATTTGCTGTTTAATAGACTTCAGATATTTATACTGTGCTTTTAATCCCATTTCCTGTTGTTGTTAACCAATATGTTTACATTTAGCACTTTTAGTCTTATATTATATCCATCCATTATATCCATCTTACATTATACCCTAACCCTAACCCTAACCCTAACCCTAACCCTAACCCATCCAGATTCTTAATCATGGAATACTTTCTGGTTATCCTCCTATTTGACAGCATCTTTCTAGGACTCAGGTACCCAAACTGTTAATAGCAGTACAGAGTTGGTATTATTAAGGTTATTATTAAGTAGCATGATCTTGCCATTTGCAAATCCTAAGTACTTCAGTGGGTCCTCTAAGTAGCCCTATCACTCTAACATGAAAAAGCATTTGTTGCTTTCCTCGTTTAAAAATGAACAACAATGCTTTCCCAACCTGGGATCGTGTACTGAGGTAAGCTAAAAGTAAACTGCATCAGACAACTTTCATGTTAGATTCTGGCCTTCTGGGCACTTTAGAGAATTGCGGTGTTTAGATTAGTAAACCAGACAAAATTTTTAGTTCATTTTATGAGTGATGGCATATCACTCACAAATATTAAAAAGATTGCACTCTAAAAAATAATGACAAAAACTCCATATCAAAAAACACATCTGATACAAAAGTGAGTGCGTAAGTTTCCTGCTGCTGCTACAACAAATTATCACAAACTTTATGGCTTTAAACAAGACAACTTTATTATCTCACAGTTTCCATGGGTCAAGAGTCTGTGTGTTAATTACCTGGTACCTCTGATCACATCTCACAAGCTGAAATCAAGCTGCTGGCTGGGGATTCCATCTTCATGTGAGGAGTGGGAATCTTTTTCAAGCTCAGTGGTTGTCAGGATTCACTTCCTTCTGGTTGTAGGGTTAAATAGAATCCTTGTTTTCTCACAGGCTGCCAACTCAGGGTCACAGTCAGCTTCTAGAGGCTGTCCGCCAACAGCAGTTAACAAAGTAGCTGTCTTTTTTCCTTCAAAGTCAGCAGAATCACGTGTTACTGTCTTCTTTTGATGCATCTGTTCTGCCTCTAGCTGGTAAAATTCCCTCTTTGTAAGTGCTCGTGTGATTAGATTGGGCCCACCTAGATAACTTCAGATAATCTCCCTACTTTATTTTATTATTATTATTATTTTAATCTTTTTAGGGCTGCACCTGCAGCATATGGAGGTTCCAATGCTAGGGGTCAAATCAGAGTTGTAGCCACAGCCATGGCAATGCAGGATCTGAGCTATGTCTGCAACCTACACCACAGCTCATGGCAATTCTGGATCCTTAACCCACTGAGCAGGGCCAGGGATCAAACCTGCATTCTTATGGATGCTAGTCAGATTCGTTTCTGCTGAGACATGATGGGAACTCCAATCTCCTTATTTTAAAGTCTGTAATCTCAATAATATCTGTAGGGTCACCTCTTTTTCTTGTCAAGTGAGGTAACATATTCACTGATTCCAGAATTAGGATGAAGACAGTTTTTTTGAGGGGATGTAGGGTGGGGTTGTGGCCCATTGTACCTACCAGAGTGGATCTTCAGTAACAACGTAGAATTCAAAATACATTTTTAAAGGTATATTTTTTGTCAATGTCTATGCTATTGCTTCATAAAACACTTGGAAAATTTTCTAAAACAAAGGTAGCATAATATAATCAAATCAGAGATCATTATTTAGATAATAGAATTCCCATCAGTTGCTCTTATCATGTTGAAAAAAATAACCTAAACTGTTTTGTGTCTTAATTTTTTTCATACTGCTAGAAATAATTTTGAGAGACTCTGAAATGGGGTAACATTTTTTTAGTATGTGTTCTCTCTGGTTCACCTATATGTGTAGCTCTATCATTGACTTTGAGTTTGTAAATGGTAGAACACTGAACATAATGCAAATTATTCTTGTATAGAGAAATGCAAATGAGTTGTGGCCAGTGAAATGCAAGTGATTATTGCCCTGTGGATAGACCCATTTTGCATCTATTTGTAAACTCATTTCAGAATTCATTATTCTCTCTGTATATGGTTTTTGGAATATTTCTCTTCTGAATTGGGTGCAACATATTATTGTTCTCCACATTAATTGTGGAGTTAGGTAAAATCTTTGACATGTGTTCATTCTGTATTTGTATAATAGTCATGATTTTATCCTTAAAAAAGAAAGATCCCTTAACAATTTTCAGGATGGAGATAATTGTTTTTTCTTTGTTTTCTATATCCTTACTTTCTGCCTCAAGGCTATTATGCAGTTGTAGGCTATTCAAAAAGGATCTGCTAGTGGGAGTTTCCCTTCCTTGGTGTGAGATAGCCTCAGTTCTTATCAAAAGCTGAAAGATCTAGGTCAGAGCCCTCCAATGGAAAGGTAATGGAAGCCACAAATGTGAGCCTCTTATATAATTTTAAATTTTCTAGTAGCAACATTTTAAAAAGTAAAAAGAAACAGGTGACATTAATTTTAATAATCTAACTCAATATATACAAAATATCTTCTTTTCAACAGACAATATCACAGTTATTAATGTGTTACTTTATATTTTTATAGTAATTCTTCAAAATCAAGTATGTATTTTACACTTATGACACATCTCAATTCAAACTATCCACATATTAATTGTTCAACAGCCACATATGGCTTTGGTCTCCATATTGGGCTATTACAGATCTAAAGATACCTTGAATTCTGTTCTTTTTTTTTAGATTTTTAAGAGAGGTATTTTTGTTGTCTTTTTTTATTATTTTTTTTAATTTCCCCAATACATTATTTTTTTTTTCTACTGTACAGCATGGTGACCCAGTCACACATACATGTATACATTCTTTTTTCTCACATTATCATGCTCCATCATAAATGACTAGACATAGTTACCAGTGCTACACAGCAGGACCTCATTGCTAATGCATTCCAAAGGCAATAGTCTCCATCTATTAACCCCAAGCTCCTAATCCATCTCACTCCCTTCCCCTCCCCCTTGGCAAACACAAGTCTATTCTCCAAGTCCATGATTTTCTTTTCTGTTCATTTTTAATACCGTTCTCCTAGGCTCTAATGAATTTTTGAGTGCCCAATATACTTCTCATAAATTCTTTTTGTAAAAAACTGTGATTGGAGTCCTGTTGTGGCTCAGCAGTAATGAACCTGACTAGTTTCCATGAGGATACAGGTTCAAACTCTAGCCTCTCTCAGTGAGTTAAGGATTTGGCACTGCCATGAGCTGCAGTGTAAATCACAGATGTGGCTTGGATCTGGTGTTGCTGTCGCTGTGGCTATGGTGTAGGCCTCCAGCTACAGTTCCAATTTGACCCCTAGCCTGGGAATTTCTGTATGTTGCAGGTGCGTCCCTGAAAAGACAAAAAACAAAAACACAACAACAACCACCACCTGTGGTAGCCCTAATATTTTTTTGTTTCTTACAAAAATATCTGACAGATATTAAAAAAACAGAATATGAATATTTTTATTTGTGCAGTGGTTTTAGTTTACAGAGTGCATTATTTCTATTAGTTCACTAAATCTTAACCACAATAGGAATAAATTGTTTTATCCACTCATTTCTTTTGTGTGTGTGTGTGTGTGTGTATGTTCTTAGGGCTGCATCTGCATCATCACAGCAACAGCAATACCAAATCTGAGCTGCATCTGTGACCTAGACTACAGCTCAGGGCAACACCAGATCCTTAACCAACTGAGTGAGGCCAGGGATCAAATCCACATCCTCATGTATACTAGTCGGGTTTGTTACCACTGAGCCATGATGGGACCACCATATCCACTTGTTTCTTAATGAGAAATTAAAAATGTCAGAAATTTCAAAGACAGTATTAGAGCTAACACCACAGCCTAGACATTTTTATTGTTGCATATATTTGTCAAGGTAAATTACCTCTACTGCCTAAGCAATAACTGCATAAGCTATGCTGCAGTAATAATCAAAATTTTAAATCCTGATGAATTAATACCTCACATTTTTATTTTTCATTCATTTCATAAATCAGTGTAGGTAGGGTGCCTCTCATCATGGTTTTCACCAAAGTTAGCGGTCTAAAACTCTTCCATCTTGCAACAATACCATCAAAGTATCCTTGCTTTCCAGTTATGGGAATGATAGGAATCATCTGGACTAAACTGTCTCATTCTTGCTGATGTCCCATTGGTATAAAAGTTAATCACATAGTCTACAATCAGCATTCATACCACTGGAGAATTTGGAACAAGGCTGTATATTTGGTCTGCAATAATAAACTCAGTCCCATTGAGCAATGGTCAATTCAATGAGTTAGGAAAATTTATTTTATTTTTGTATATACCAAAAGATTGTGTCTCCTCTCAAATGTAAGATGTCCAAAATGAAATTTGCCTTCTTCTATTTCCTCTTTTCTGGTTTGTCCATTTTGTTGAATAGCAAAACAATATTCACTGGTATCTTTCCATTCTTTGTAATTTGTTGGCTTTCATATCCATTTTATTGCCATATGCTGCATAATCTGATATAATTTTTTTACTTCACACTATCTTTTGTTTCTTTATAAATTAAGTATCTTATTTCAAAGCTCATAACTCATCTGAAGCATTTATTAGACTCTGATTAATATTATCTGAATTGTGACTAATGGTATAACCTTGGGCAAGTTGCTACTTACTTGTGCATCAGTTTTCTCTCATGTAAAACTTCAAGAAAAAATAGAAATATTTTAATACAGTTGATAGGTATGAGTTAAAATAGATAAAGAACTTGGAATAATGCTTAGTCTATGCTACACACTCAAATATTTAATCTTATTGATCATTACCTCTTATACTGAAGTTTTCATTCTGTCATTGCAAATCCCTTAGTTTGGCATTTGAGGCCTTCCACAGTAGTACCCCAAACTATTTTTATAACATTCTATACCAGTACCTTCACCCAACTTTAACCATTCATTCTTTTGCAAACTCTACTTCTAAATATCTTCCCCTGTAATAATGATTTTCTACTTGGAGCAGATTTCTCCTGAAAGTCTGTCAAAAACCATATGTGTTTATTATTACTGTAATTATGAAGGGTTTCCTGATCTTGCAGAGGGTGAAGGAAAGAGGTAAAGAGATGGAAAGAGAAGAGAACATAAAAATAAATAATCTTAGTCATTTTAGGGAGAAGTGTTTCATTTTCTTACACAATCCCTCTTACATTAGTCAGGGTTTTCTCCAGAGAAACAGAACCACTTGGATTGGCTGGTTGATTGATTGATTCATTTATTGATTTAAAATAATTGGCTCACATGTTAATGGAGGCAGATAAGTCATAAGATCTGTCTGAAGTCAGCAAACTGGAGACCCAGGAGAGGCAATGCGTAGAAAAATCAAGTCTAAAGACCTAAACATTGAGAGAGCTAATAGTATAAGTTCTAGTTTGAAAGTTATCAGGCTCACACTTGAGAAGAGCTGATATTTTAGTCCAAGCCTTAAGGCCGGAAAAGACAAATGTCCCAGCTCAATTTTTTTGGGCAGGAGTTCTATCTTACCTAGAATTTTTGTTCTATTCAGGTCTTACGTTGGTTGGATGAGCCCACCCAAATTAGGAAGAGCAATCTGCTCTATTTGTTCTGCTGATTGAAAAGTTAATCTCATTCAAAAACACCCTCATGACACACTCAAAATAATATTTCACTAAATCCCACAGCCCTTTCAAGTTGACATATAAAATTTACAGCCATACCTCTCCTTCACTTACTGTTGCTTTTGAAGTTCTTAAAGTAATATAATTCTATCTTTAAATATTAATGCTGACTATCTCATCTTGCTGTCTGTATATTCTTAAAGGAAAAAATAATCTCTCAGTTTTTTTAATGTTCTTCCCTTCAATAAGTTGTACAATGATGAGTAGCCTAGAGTTTCTCCATAAATACCTGAACAACAGACCTTGAACTTGATGATATGACACAGAGGGACAAAGAACCTAAAGCCAATTACCGAATGAAAACTCTTTTTAGCAGCAACTAGTTTTAATCTCATAAATAGCACTAGCAGCCCAAATCAAGTAGTCAATGAGATAGCACATGAGGTTCATAAATCAGGATGCTGTACAGTCAATCAAATCCTGGAGTTTCACATCAGGAGACAAATGGATAACAAATGTTTAAACCTATATTTACAATAAATATACAAACCTATATTTTCAATAAATGTTAGGATTTGTGAAATGCCTACAACAGAATCTACCCCGTGAACAGCTATTCCCCACCACCACCAAAAAAGTACTTTTCTCTCTATTTTCTGGAATTGTTTAGAAATAGAACTTTGTTTATACTCTTAATTTTTTGGCATACATTTGCTAAGACCACAAATCTTTTGTTACTTCTTGCAAATTAAAATCAGTAGAAATATTTAAAGGATGTCCTTTTATAACTAATAAATGTAATTTTTCTTATTTTATGACATCTACTGATATAAATTTATGTTCATTTTAATTATTGGTTAAATAATTATTTACTTTTATTTATTGAAATTGCTGAAGTTTTCCCAATATAATATTTCCTCAGCTTCTCAGACACACATGTGCATTTAAAACTCTTTATATTTTGAATTATTTAAATAATATTTGATAAGGATTGTTTCTTATTTTACATGTTTTTTTAATATTGAATAGAAATAAATTTCCTCAAAATTTGTTACTGTCTATGATAAATTATAGAGATGACTTTTAGAATGATTAGTACATTTTCTAACACAGTAATGAAAATGCAAAACAAAGAACACTAAGTATGTATTAATTTCTATTTCAAACTATGGCTTTATTTTCCACCCAGGATTCTGCAGTTTTTCCTTAATGTCCTACTATCCAGATCACCTTCACCATTTTAATGTTGTTGTTGGATTGCAAAATACGTATTTACATATCTGCATATTTTAATCATTCAGTCTTAGGTGGACAATAAAACCAAAAGAAGTCTTTATGTACGGTTGTAACTCTTTATTATGAGTTAGACTAGATTAGAACTATAAGATCTAATATACCTAAAATATATTAGATTATGGTCTTAAAATATATTTTATTTGCATTCTCAGTTTTAACCCTACTGAAGTTTTTCATAATACCAGCAGAATTCTGCACTGCTAATGTGATAAGTATGCAGAGGATGTGAATTATTTATTTATACAGATGACTTTTAAGTTGAGGCCAACATTAATTTGACTAGGTCACTGGCTTTGAAGAGCTAAAAGCCACATAAATAGTTGGGGAGCCAATGTCTTTTAATTAGCATACTAAAACCTACAGTTTCTGAATACTATACATTAACTTCAAAAATTAAGTTATTTGTTGCTGATAAAAATGCTCTTTGTTATATATATCTTCATTAGTCAGATTCTATCATGTTTAATGACATGACTTCAAATAATTTTATCATCAGTTATTGCTAAATGCCAAAACTCTTTATGCACTAGATTATGCTAAATATGTAGATACTGCTGGTTCATCTTCTGCTGTTTTATAGATGAAAGTGACTCTTTGCAAGAATTATAAATCAATCCAGCTGTACTTCCCCCTCATCACCATATACAGTTCGCAAATCTGAACTAATTTAATAAACTCTGGATGGATTTTTCATTGATTTTTCAAGATGCGCATCCTTAAAATAAGACTCCTCATGTTTAACTAAGTTATGGATTCAAGTTTTAGACTCTCTGAGGTTTCTGCACAGGGAATACTTTCCATTATAGACAATTTCATGTTGCTGCTCTGGTTTCACTTTACCTTGCAATATGGATTTAACTGTGGAATTGTACATAATGAGTTTTTGTTAAATAACACACTGACCTCTTTGTTAAAACAGCTCACCTGCTTTGGTTATTTAAATTCTCTTCTTTTTCCTGCATGTAAATGTATGCCTTTGTAAGTCCCTTTTTATTTATTTATTTTTCCACTCATGCTGGTGTTTTTATGCTATGAGTATTGTGTTCTCTCTAAACTACATTTTTTTTTCTTTTCCTACAATTAATAGCACATATGCATTATGTAGGAGTCCCAGTTTTCATCTGTCCCAAGAAACAGTTTAGGCAACAACGTGATTTATTTCAACTTTAAGTTTGTTAGTGGACAAAAGCCAACATATTTCTCACACTTCATAGACTTGCTTGGCCTTTTACAAAGCATTTATTTAAGCAAACAGAATTTGAGTACACTTTAAAAATATCAAAATCTTGCTGGTTCAGTTGGAAGCACAATGCAGGACTTAGAAACTCTGAGAAGCTGCTCATTTTCCTACTCTTTCCCTCTGAAGGCTTTGGGAACAAGTCTCCCCAAAATATGCCACTGTGGTATGTGGCCTATTTTGAACTGAAGGCAGTCAAGACCCAGCAGGTTCAAGAAAAATGTCTACCTCTTCTTTAACTGCCTAAAAGAATTTAGATAGAGGGCCTGGTCTGGGAAGAGAACTATCACCAGAGATAACTACACAGAGTAGGGGCTGGGTGTGGTACACTGAGGCGGGGCATGGATTAAATTCCTCTCTGTGCCTCACTGTCTCTGCATGGCATGGTAAATATTCATTTACCAAACATTTGTTCTTCCCATCTTCCTGCAAAGTATCTTTCTCCCCTTTGAAGTCCTAGACCCTTATCCCTTCTCTGTACTGTATGATGGAATATAAACCTTAATTGTCTGACTGTCTGTGGTTCTCATAGTCTTATTGGGTCCCCATACATATAATACATATATAATTAAACCAGTTTTTCTCCTGTTATTCTGTTCTATGTTATTTTCATTATTAGACCAGCCAAAGAACCAAGCAAGGTAAAGAAAATTTTTTTCCCCTCTGTGCTTCGGAAAAGCAGGGTATCCATTCCAGACATTAAGTGGTTAATTAATGATGGTAAATTATTTATTTCATATTTTATTTGCTTAACCACACTAAAACATAAATGTAAAGTTGACCATGACTTCAGGGACTTTATATAAAATATATCATTTATTTTTCCACACATCTATTTTTTTGGCTAATGGAGAGACCTAAGTTTAGAATCACCTTTAACTCATAAGTAATTCAGGGAACCTGATCATCTTAGATCTAATAAACTATTCCACTGTGTCATCTGTAAAAGTGTGTACATATTTGACAAGTCAGAATAACCTTCAGTAAACTTTTCAATATTTGTGGCAATACACAATAATCATCCAGAGTAGAGAAAACCAAGTGCCTGACAAATTTAAGACTCTTGTGTACTCTTGCAGTATAGGAATTATTAAAATTCTGTATTAAGTTGTCAACCGAGTTTTAATTTTTTTTCTAAAACTATGAATACATAGAGCCAGATTCAGGTCTATCCCGTGGTGAGTTCTGCTATTGGGTGAACACAGTGGTAATGATATTACATTAGATTATTATGCAGATGCGCACATATATTGATGTTTTGTCTTTCATTTTTAGTTTGAAATCAATTCTACTTTAGTGTTAGTACATTCTGGATAGAAAGGATATCCTACTGTGATTTCAGCATAATAAAATTTGATTGAAGTGTCAATGATTCAGCTGTGTTTTGTATTACAAAGTTAAACATAGCCTTTTCATTTAAACAAAGTGTTTCAGAATAGATGGGGGTGTCAGGACAATAGGGCACTGTGGAACAATTCAAGTACGTGGCATACTCATTGGAAAATAACAAATAATTTATTTACTGGACTCTGACCATGACTGGAGCTGTACCTCCCCCCTCACATTTCAAGCACAAGATCTTCACAAGTAGCAAAACTTGCTGAACAAATATTACTTTTAATTTTCTTGGATGTTATTGCAGAAAACAATGAATGGTTTAAAATTCTAAGGAAAGGGGATGCTAAATATAAAAAAAGCCTAGATATTTTATTATTTATGTATTTAAGACAATTTTCCTTTTGGGGGATGGAGGCAGGTTGGGAGAACAGCTTCTAAATACAGTGATGGCTTCATTATTGAAAATGAAGTGGTGTATCTTTGCAAAGTGTAGATAGCTTCATTCAGATTCTCATTATGGCCATGGGTTTATAAATTACAATAATAAAATAACTGTGAGATTATAATAGGAATTTAGACCACATCATTCTTTTAAAACATTATATATATATGAATATAAATTGGCAGTGAATATAGTTCATAATTAAGAGTCAGAGACTGAGAGTTTAATCTTACCTCTACAACTAACTAGTCATCTAAACTTAATTAAAAATCCACATTTAACTTTATCTGCTAAAATATGAGTTAGCCCTCTACTTCAATGCTTCTACCCTCTTCTGATTGAAAATCAATTCTCTAAACTCCTGTTTTCTCATTTGTAAAAGTGGGATCACAATAGCCATACATTCCTGATACGATGATGTACATAAAACACTAGTCACGCAGCGTAAGTGTACAATATATGCTACTTGCTACTATCATTATTATCAAAATTGCCATGGCTATTGTAATTATCGGTTGTCATCATCACCATCATTGACATTATATTCACGTGTAAATATTATCGGTGATTGTTATTTTCTTCTTCATATTCTCCTATGTATTTCAGAATTTTGTATACTGATTACTTACTAATGTTATAATGTCACATACTTATTATAGGTTCATGGAAGAGGTATTGGTTTTTATCATCTGATTTAAAACATAAAGTTTGGTGTTATCAAACCAAACCTGGGTCCTCTTGCCTGTGTGCAGTAAAGACAATCAATTGACACAGAGTTGTAGTGGAGGAAAGTCCAGCTTTTATTGTAAGAAGTCCAGAGTGGCAAATGCTCAAAAAGTCTGAACTCCAGGTTGGGTTTCAAGAAAGCATTTCTAAACTCCAGGTGAGGGAGCTGGGGGTCACAGGGTTTGTGACTAGCATGTGCAGTTCTCTGATTGGTTGATGGTGAGGTAACAGGACAGTGTCACAGGATGATCAATCCTTACGCTTGGTAGTTTGGGGGCGGGGGCTGAGGGCCCTTCGCATCTGTAAAATAACTCAAGTAAGGTACAATAGACACTGTTATCTAGGTACCAGAGAGGAGCTAAAGCAGAGGATATAGTGGAGGGGTCTGTCCCAGGAAGGCCCCACAGGGTCCTGCTCAGTTACATTGAGCGAATTCACTAGAACAGACCAGGTTATGCTCTCCCCCTTTCCTTTAAAAAAAATGTTGCTTATTAGACTATAAGTAAGGACAGATTGTAATTAAAATTCAAGGACAATAATTTGTCTCGTTTATGAAATATATCCACTAGAAAAGGAATAAGGAAATAAAGTGCATTTTGATCTTTCTCTGCAAAACTTTGACAAAATCTATTGGCCCCTTTCCAAGTGGCCATCTCTGTCTCTGTCAGCAAGGGCACTGTCGGGAAAGAAAAACTTTTTCACTACTCACTTAGGTTTAATATTTGGGGTCCTGCAAATTAAACCAATAAAAGACTGATTCATAATAGAAAAGTCAAAATTTAATCATATATTTTTATTAACATACATGTAGACGTTCACAGACAAATGTGATTCTAGGAAGAGATTAGAAATTGAGCCTTATATACCATCTTAATAGGAGAAGGAAAAGGGGAGAAGGGCACATCTGGGAAAACGAATGACATCTTAACATGGGAAGTGGTGCAGAAGCAAAGGAATTTATAGGAAAACAAGTGGCTTTTAGGAACAATAGTAGATGGGCCCTTAAGATAATAGACAGGCAATCTGAGAGTTTTGTGGCAATGTCTGTTTATGGGTATGCTTACTTACTTCTTCCCTCAAGTGGTAAGAGTCTTCCTAGATTTCTAAACTCCAGGGAAGAAAATGAATGACAATTGGATAATTTTGGGACACTCTGCTTTTAGCTTTTAAGAAGAAAAGGGAGTTCAGAAAAAAAAAAAAAATTGTATTCTCAAGTGCCTTCAGCTCAAAATAATTTTTATGCCACAGTGGCCTGTCCTGGACCCTTTCATCACTGTGTATTTCATGATATGAGTTTTAAACATGTTGGATACTCTCTCTGAATAAACAACTTGCTGGGATCATTTTTTTTTTTTTAACCTTACTAGGTGGTGTTCCGTTTAAAATATATGCAGTGTACCAATGGACATTATGGTTGTACAGGATCTAGAAAGTTGCTGTTGGCTGACAAAGAGTGACAGGGAAATCTGTTTATTAGCGGACTCTCAGGCCCTATCCTTTCTGGTATTTCCTTTTGTAAGTGGAATCACTGCCCAAAAGTTTCATAGAGATCACCTGACAGTATTTATGTGTTCTTGGCATTCGCAGATGGAAAGAGTAGATTATTTTATTTATTTTACATTTGAAGAAATTGAGATTTTCAACACTGCTCCTCTCTTGGTTTATGCTATTCAGATCAACTTGGTGCACATCCAGTAGATTACATTCAGTTAATGCATTAACGTTTTTATATCTGCATTTTATATCAATTAAAATGACTCAGGGGAGTTCCCATTGTGGCTCAGTGGTAACGAACCTCATAGAAACTCTGAGGATGTGGGTTCACTCCCTGGCCTTGCTCGGTGAGTTAAGGATCCAGTGTTGCCACAAGCTGCTACGTAGGTTGCAGATGTGGCTCAAATCCTGCCTTGTTGTGGCTATGACAGTGACATAGGCCAGCAGCTGCAGCCCTGATTTGACTCCTGGCCTAGAAACTTCCATATGCCACGAGTGTGCCCTAAAAGCCTCCCCCCCAAAAAGACTCAGTACCACTCTGTCACTTTCTTTCTAGCTGCTGTGCTATCAAGAACAGATTTTAGAATTCTTTTATGTAATTAACCCATGTTCACTGTAAAAAGTGAAACAGAAAACTTGAAAATTTATATGAGCAAAAATAAAAATGAAAAAACTTGTATAAATATATGAACAAGAGATAAGTGTTAAAATTTTTATTTATGTTCTTCCAGATATGCAACACAAATGTATATAAATTATTTTTAGGAAATGAGGGGGGTTGCTTACTGTTCATAGTATTTTGTAATCTGCTTTTCTCTCTGAGAAATATGTCATGAATATTCTTCCAGGTTAGTAAGGTAAAATTATTTTTCAAACATTGCCTATGTCCTCCTACATAATTGAAATATACTTAAAAAAACCCATACCCTATAATTGGATATTTGGATTGCCTCAATATTTCAGTAATAAAACCATTTTACTTTGATCATCCTTTTCATATATATTTATGAATGTCCTATTTTATCAGATATACATCCTTATCCCTCAGATATATCCTTAGAAATATAATGATTCAGTTTACAATTATTAAACAACCATAATTTTGTAATTAATAATCCTTATCCTTTGTATATAATTTTTTTCTATTTGCTGTTGATAAATAACCCCCTCTGCCCTCCTCTCCTTTTCCCCATGGATTTCCCATGTTCCTGCTTCTCTGATTTGAAGTTTTTGGTATTTTTCTTTTTTCTCTATTTAGTCCTTTTAATTTATATTTCTTACAAATATAATAATTTTGATATGATATAAGAATCTTTTATAAATATAAAAGAACTCATTATAAATATATAAACATTTCAATGTTTGTTGAATTGGCAAAGAGTATATCAAAGACGAAAAGTAAAGTGACAGTCCAATATTACTTAAATGCAATTGCATAATATTGTATTTCTACTTAAAACTATAAAACTTACATAAACAATGAATGGAAAGTAACTTGAGAATAAAAATATAGGTCTATGGTACCATAGAGAGACACACATATTTAAGAAAATAAAGAATTTCTCCATTTTTTAGTACTCCACTTTCTTAACCACATATCAACTGTGAAAACTACTCAGCCTCAGTTCTACATTTGACTGCCTATGAAGCATACTCAATTCATATCTACTGTTGCCAAGGGAATTATATATAATAGAATTTCAAAACTTTATGAGCAGTGAATAGAATAAGAATGTTTTTCTCCATTTAGAAAGTAAACGCACAAAAGTAACACATCAATCTGTTTGAAATTAGTTCACTTTATGCTGATAGTTTATAAAATGAAACTTATTACTAAGAATAAGGAAAGTAGAGGTACAGATTTGTGAAATCTTGGACAGATTAAATAAAACAGCCATGTTTCAGAGTTTAGGTGGGTGGTTATAACAAAATGATCTGACATGTGTCACTCTTTAATAGAGCTGTTGCGAAGATTACAGAAAGATTATGTAATCAAAAGCAGAGTTCTCTGAAAATGAATAACATTGTTTAATATAGAGATTATTAAACTTCTTTAGTCTCATATATTTGAAAATCCTTCTTTTGTATTTTGTATTCCCAAGGCCCAGACACCTAATAAAAAAAATGGAAAGGTACCTGAAGCTTCCCTCATACCACCAGGCTTCTTTGTTTACACTGCACCTAGTATATTCCTCTGTTAAAGCCTTTGACATACTGGAATGTTATTGATCATTTTAAATAACTTTCTTCTCTTCTAACTTTTGAGCAGCATAACTCTTTCTTCTGTCCCTAGCATCTAGCTCCGTGATTTGTACCCTGAAAAATGCCCAGATCAGATACAGCTTTGTCACCCCAAAAGCTCACCTAGGTAGAGGCTGTTGGCTTCACCTCTGTGATTTATATACTTTATATGTCATCCAGTTGAAGCCAATAGAGAAACTGACGAATAGGTTTGTAGGCACAGTGGGAAAGTTTTTTTTTTTCTTTGTAGATTCATTAATATAGTATAGGAGAAAATCCTGACAATTTAAAAATTGTAGTCTTTCCTTTCAGTGGGTATATTCTTGTAAAAACAAAAGTTTTATTTAAAAAAAAAAAACACAAAATTTACCTGAAAAACTAAGTAAGTTATAAAAACCAGAATTAGATATGAATTCCTCAGTGTCACATTTGCATTTTGTGTTTTACACATTACATTTATTTGTGTTGATGTGTTAGTGGGATAACTCTGGATGGGCTTTGGTATGAACATTTTTTTTCAAGCCTCTGTGTAATAAGATTATTATTTTTTAATAATCATAATTAAGCAGTAATGAGTAAGCACTTGGCATGTCCAGATTTGTCTTTCTGGCCTCTGTTACATTACCTCCCATGTTATAGTGGTTCCCTAAATGGTTGCAGTGGCTGGTGAGATTAGCTGTCCTATTGTAGGTATCCGTGCCTAGAGATAATTGCTAACTCTAGCCTTTCCATGGTATTTCTCATTTCCACTAGTCACTCTTTTTGGAAGGGATGTAGAAGAAATAAGAGATGGTAAATATTGAGTAACTTTAATTCTCATATTTCTAAAGATTCAAAAGTATTGTTTTTACTGGGGGATTTCTTTTCTATCAATAAAAATTAGAACATGTTATTTCCTTCTATTTTAATTTCAAATCTGTTTTTTACTTTACATGAATCATTATTATACTTATGACTCTTTGTGGGAGTTAGACCAGTTCCTGAAATTACATTCTAAAGAGATATCTTTGATATTTTAAATGATTATTGCTGAAGTTAATTTAGCTTGAAGAAGATAAATCTGGTGACAATCTAATACACTCACAGCTTTTGTTCTCCTGTCATTCTCTCAGCATGTGACCCGCTCTTAATTATAAATTAGGGGTAAATTTTTGCTGTCACATAGGCTGAACTTGAATGGCACTTGTTTTATTAAGGTACACATACCTTGGAGATGGTTGGTTAATTATAATGTGAAAGCTGAAGCAGGAGGTGAAATCATATGATACATGAAAATCAGACACTATTATGTGCCCTGTCCACACTTTCAAAAGGCTCATTTGTGTTTCTAGAAAACCATGGGGAAGTTTGGTGGAGTTAAGAAGAAAGGAGTCTGGTCTAGAGAGATTATTACCTGGCCAAGAGAAACTGCGTATTGCTAACTTTTCAAGAAGTAGAAGTTTCTCTACTCCATGGGAAACAGTTTTAAGAAAGTAATTGTTTCTGGGAAAGGGATGAGGGGGATAGGTTTCAGGAGGGATACAAAGAGATGTAAATTGATTCTATACTATCTTACTTCTTAAGAAAATGAATATGACAAAATTTTAAGATTTAAAGAAATCTTAATGGTAGACAAATATCATGAACATTCACCTCTGTACTTCTGGATGTATTTGAATTTATAAAATAAATTAAATTAAAACAATATGTTAATTGGAGGAATCCAAAAGTAATTCACCATACCATCATCCTGAAATTTCAAGAAGGCAAAAATCTTTCAGGTAACTAAAGTATTGGGAAATATAATCTGAAATTAAGAGTGTAAAAAACTATTGTTAATGTACTGCAGGTAGGCTAGATAATAGTCTCCACAAAATTTTGAGTGCATTTATAAGTGGCAGATCACTTTTTGTATGAGGGAATACTGACCATGAGAGAATAATTTATAATTATCAACTCCAAGGCATCACTTAAGACCTCAGTCTTAAAGATAAAAGCTTAACATTTGACTTGATCAAGAATACAACTAAAATATCAATCATTAGTGTATGTCATATTAAAAAGAACATATAAGATATTATCTCAAACTTTGAAACTATTTTGACGCTTTGCCATCTGGAAAAATGGTTACAGCTTTAATTGTCACAGCATGAGATAGCTAAAATTGAAATAGAAAAAATCCTAAGAAAGGTTGCAAAAACAATGCAGAAAAAGAGAATAGGGTGAGAGGTTGCATGAGGATTTTTCAGGTGTGAAAGGTAAACTCTGGGAGAAGATACACAGTTAATATCAAGAAAAGTATGGAGACCATGCATAGGGCACATATCCACACCTATTGTAGAAATCCCCTCACAAAACAGATAACACTTTCTAAGAGTAGGGTGAGATAAAACTACAGATGGATTGAAAGAAGTTCAGAACAAATCACTACTCATTTTATCCATAATGGCAAACTGAGGGAAATGTGGCTATTTAGGGGAATTTTTTTCTCATATCCTTTCTACTCAGTAATAAAGACTTTCTCTTTGACCAAACTTTAGGTAGGCTTCTCTAAACCCTCTTTTCAATTAAGTTTCAGCCTTGGCCTCTGTCTTTGGTCTGCCCAGTGTAGTTTTAACAGGAATCCTGCTAATCAATTTAGTGCAAATCTCCCTACACTTGATATATGATAATCCTGGCCTGCCCTCAGCAAGAATCCTGTTAGGTCAGTTTAGTAAGACTCTCCCAGCCCTTGATGTCTCCTTTCAGTAATTTTTCCATCCACTGACCCCCTCATTCTTCTGGTTGACTATAAGTCCCCAGCTATCTGCTGTATTGGGGGTTGAGTCTGATCTTGCTCCCCTATTGTGATCATCTTGACACCTATTGCAATTGTCATGATAAAGTTTTTCTTACTGTTTTAACCAGTGTCAGAATAAATTTTTTCTTTAAAATATGTCTGTTCTTTTTTCTGCTAAAGATGATACTGGGGACAAACTCAGCATGTGATTTCTCATGATCCTTAAAAGATCATGGTATAGGGAGTTCCCGTCGTGGCGCAGTGGTTAACGAATCCGACTAGGAACCATGAGGTTGCGGGTTCGGTCCCTGCCCTTGCTCAGTGGGTTAACGATCCGGCGTTGCCGTGAGCTGTGGTGTAGGTTGCAGACGCGGCTCGGATCCTGCGTTGCTGTGCCTCTGGCGTAGGCTGGTGGCTACAGCTCCGATTGGACCCCTAGCCTGGGAACCTCCATATGCCGCGGGAGCGGCCCAAGAAATAGCAACAACAACAACAACAACAACAGAAAGACAAAAAGACAAAAGACACACACACAAAAAAAAAAAAAAAAAAAAAAGATCATGGTATAGATATAGACATGTTGTAGATAGGAATAAAATATGTTAAGTTAAACATTATGTCTTGAGTGGCTCACATATGAAAGGTATGAAAGGTCGTGTTTGTACTAATTACTTGGAGGTATATATACACTAATATATTAGAAAATATAATTTCAAAAGCTTTTGGGAAAAATAAGAAATTCACACACAAAAAAACAATAAAAGCAAAAGGGAGAGAGTGCACTGAATCTGTGTCATTAGATTTTGTGAAGAATTGGAGGAATGTATAGGATAACAAAAGGGAGGGATGGAGTGGATTCACAAAGAAATAATATTACAGTGACTCAAAATTGAGAGTTTAAGAAGTAAATTTAGTTATAGAATGATGAAGACATATAAGATAGGCTCTCCCAAAGGAAGACGTCAAATGGCCAAGTGAGAAAATTCCTCTGTTTCAAAGAAGAGTGGATTTGAGTACAATAGACATGATGTAAAACTCTGTCACTTATCAGCATATCCAAAAATTCTACCTCTCTGCATCTCAGTTTCCTCATTTATAACAAAAACTAGAATATTTTACAAGCCTATTTCTGTGACAAAAAAATATAATGGATGCAAAGTACTTTGTTAATTGTAAAATATTATTATACAAATGTAAAGGATTATTACTTAATTCTCAATGCATTGGGGAGCACTGAAGAATTTTGAGATGCTAAAAAGTATAATCATAATCTCATTTTAGAAATCTTTACTGAGCAATGTACAGGGAGACAACATGGAAAGCAACAAATCTATCACAGTAGTCCAATGAGAGATAAAGGGAATTAAAACACAGCTATATGCAATTAAGAGACAAATTGTGTTGAATTTTAGCAACTAGTTAGAAATGAAAATAGGAGGGTGGTTAAAGAAAACTTCAGGGTTCCAACTTTGATGAAAATGATGTCATTAACAGAAAGAAAAAACCATGAAAGAGTTTAGAAGAAAGACAATGAGTTTGACTTCAAAAATAACAGATTTAAGGATTCCAGTGATTTATACAGCCAAAAATGGGTAGCAGGGATTGAAAGATAAAGTTTAGTTGAGGGTTCTGGAAAGGAGATAAATACTTGGGAATCAGTTATTAGTCACTTAGTAATCATTGATTAGTATCAGTTGATATACTAGAAATGAATATAAATGGTGATGAAAAAATGAGGATTTAAAAAAAAAGTCAATGGTGATGTTGATAAAGCCGTAATTGGTAGTATCTACCTTTGAGATTATAAAGTCAAGTCATCTCCTGAGAGTGAGAGTTTTGGGATAATATTGAAACCTTGCAGATTATCCATCAAGAATGCCAGATCATGTCAGTCAATTAAAGACCGTTAATAATATTAGAAAAGAGCTGTGTGAGGTCATCTGAGTTTCTTTTAGAAATCTGCATATTCTTTTAGGAAAATGTTCTGTCAGTTCAGCCTGCTGTAGCAAATACCATGGACCCAGTGGCTAAAATAACAGATATTTGTTGCTCACAGTTCTGGAGGCTGGGAAGTCCAAGATCAAGGTGCCAGCATGGTCAGGTTCTGGCGAGAACTCACTTCCTAGTTTGCAGGTGGCTGTCTTCTTGCTGCGTCCTCACATGGCAGAGATCAGAGAGAATTATGGTCTCTCTCTTCTTATAAGAACACTAATCTCATCACAGGGGCTCTACCATCATGACTTCATCCAACCCCACTTACCTCTCAAAGGGGGTTATACCTTCTCATGCTAATACCTTCTCATTGGGGCTTACAGTTTCAACATAAGAATTTGGGGGAACATAACCCTATCCCCATTCCTAGTGTTACCATTCAAAGAGTATTGTTCTACCACCATAAAGGGAAAGGTGTTTCTAGACTTGCCCATTGTAATAGGGAGAAAAATGTCCCCTCAAAGAGGTCCATGTTCTTAACCCTGGAACCTAAGTATATTCTGCTTTGCATAATAAAAAGGCATTTGTAGGAGTTCCCGTTGTGGTGCAGTGGTTAACGAATCCGACTAGGAACCATGAGGTTGCGGGTTCGGTCCCTGCCCTTGCTCAGTGGGTCAAGGATCCGGCGTTGCCGTGAGCTGTGGTGTAGGTTGCAGATGCAGCTCGGATCCCGAGTTGCTGTGGCTCTGGCGTAGGCCAGTGGCTACAGCACCGATTGGACCCCTAGCCTGGGAACCTCCATGTGCCGTGGGAGCGGCCCAAAGAAATAGCAAAAAGACAAAAAAAAAAAAAAAAAAAAAGGCATTTGTAGTTGCATTGTAACTAAATTAAGGATCTTGCAATAGGGAACTTATCTTGGATTAGAGAGGTGGGCCCACTATAGTAACAAGACTTTTAATAAGAGGGAGGCAAGAGAGCTGGTCAGAGAAGGAGATGATGGAAGCAAAGGACAGAAAGGAGACAGATTTAAAGATGCTGTGCTTTGAAGAAAGAAGAAGGGGCCAGAAACCAAAGAAAGCAAGCAGGCTCTAGACATTGGAAAAGGGAAAGGAACAGATTTTCCCTGAGAGCTACTAGGAGAAGTGTTGGCCTGTCAACACATTGATTATACCCATTAATGCTGTTCTGGCTTCCAACCTCCAGAATTACAGGAAAATAATTTTATACTATTTTGCTGCTAAGTGTGTGATATTTGTTGTAGTAGCATTATAAAGCTAATATACTCATCAACACACTTGGCTGTCCTTTTCAAAGGAATTATTTCAGGCCAGCTAACTATAAATTATTTCCCTTGTTTGATCATCTTGTTCACTGATTTAAACCAGAACAATAGATTTTTTTTTTCATTGATCTGTATAAATATCGGAAGATACATGATTGATGTTTGATAGATCTCTCTCTGGGTATTTACTACAAAGGACCCATGAGGCTGGATAGAAAGAGATCATCTCTGTTTTATATGGAGAGCTCATGCTAAAAATAGCACAGAGCAAAGCATAATCAAGAAATTGGGAAAAACAAGGAGTTCCCCTCATGGCTCAATGGTTAACAAACCCAACTAGTATCCATGGGAATGTGGGTTCGATCGCTGGCCTCACTCAGTGGGTTGGGGATCCTGCATTGCCGTGAGGTGTGGTGTAGGTTGCAGACATAGCTCTGATGTGGCCTTGCTGTGGCTATCATGTAGGCAGGCAGCTACAGCTCCCATTTGACCTCTAGCCTGGAAACCTCCATATGCAGTGGGTGTGGCCCTAAAATGAAAAAAGACAAAAAAAAAAAAAAAAAAAGAAAGAAAAAGAAATTGGGAAAAACAAAATGAAAAATAGATTCCTGATGTACTTGAGTGATCAAAGATCCAGTCATAACAACTTCACAGTTCCATGAACTACTATTTTATTTTAATAAAATTTGAATTGAATTTATATAAATTGTGACTAAAAATCCTAGAGCAATACACAGGGTAAAAGATGTAAGGTGACTCAAAAGGAAAAGAGTGGAGCTGTAATTAATTGTAGCAAAGCATGTTGAGAAACTGTAAAATTTTTAGGTGTGCCGAAGTTCCTGAAATTGATGTTATGGAAAAAGAGAAAGAAAAATGTAGAAAATAGGTGTTAAATGATTGAATTAGATAGAAATGAGCTTAAAGCTTGGTAGATGGTAGAGAAAGGTAGAAAAGATTAGAAATAATTAGTATGACTTCTAAAGGGAGTTGCATCATGAAGAACTTATGAAAAACAGTATTATGGGCAGGCATAAGTTTGACCCCCTAACTAATAGGAACATAGAGGGAGGGTAATGGAAATTGCTCTGCCCTGGATGAGCCAGTGTTGCTCACTGATGAGAAGTGGAGGAAAAAAAAAATAATGGAACTATAAAATTTAAACAA
This sequence comes from Sus scrofa, assembly GCF_054392235.1. Classification (NCBI taxonomy): domain Eukaryota; kingdom Metazoa; phylum Chordata; class Mammalia; order Artiodactyla; family Suidae; genus Sus; species Sus scrofa. Next base: position 169,219,192 of record NC_139395.1, read on the forward strand.
CCCATATATTTAAAAAATTTTAGATTCACGATTTTAATTTTTTTTAATCTTTTAGCCAAAATTTAAAATATAACCAGTATGAGAAAATTTCACCTGTATCGATACTACGGTAACTGAGCCAGAGTTTTCTAATGCATAGGCAATCATTCTTTTTCCAACTGTTGGTTAATGATGGAAGAGAAGAAGCAACAGGAGGAAGGGGAAAGGAAAGGGGTGAAGTGGCAAGGGGCAGAGATGGGAGGAGAAAGAAGGAAAGTCTTTAGGAAAAGGATCTAAGGCAGAATTGACAATAGTGTTCAAGAGAGTCTCCTGTAATCACTGCCTCACTTTATTCCCAGCCACTCTGCTCTTTTTCCAACAGAAGCAATTTAATTTTCACAGAACATAGAATCCCTACAACAGTGCTTAATATAATGGCATTTAATCACAGAGCACTCAGAAAACATTTGTTGATGAAAACGACGTTTGTCTTCCAATTATTATCATCATTCTAATGAGCAGTGAGATGGATTAAAGATGAGAAAAAAATGTGTTCTGGATTACTCACTTAGGGATAACTAATAGTTGAATAAAAAATAGAACAAAATGTTGATTTACTCTCTTTCTTGCTTTCTAGTGGATGTAGATGCCAGAGGATGTAGTGAATTGCATTAGTCAAGCATAAACCCAATTCCTTCTCAAGTCTAATTCCAGAGTATAAAGTAACACTTCTCTGAACATGACTTCTCTTAAGAAGCAGAAATGTTCAACTGTGTTAAGGCAGGTCTTCATCCAAGATAATCCGGTATTAAGCTTTAAAAATGGCTGTGAAAAGCAGTGGCAATCATGCTGCTTGTATGTAAAATATTTAAATAACTTTGAGTGTTGTTGGGGCTGCAGATTTGAAATTTGGCAGATTCCCCCTATGTTCAGTGCTAATCTATTTCAGGGTTTCTTCCAATTTAAGCAGAGCAAGGAAAACGTCATCTTGATCATCTGGGTTAAAGTTGAGGAAACATGCTTATAGGATGCAGCTCCAGTTGCTTTGTAAAGCCTTTTTGAAATACTATCTGCACAAACATTTTTCCTATTGTAGAAACCAAACCAAATAAAACATAACCTTTCCTCTTTATGTTTTCCATTTTTCTAATGAGGATTTTTGGTTTCTAACAGCAGTTTCGTCTAAATGCTTCTAGCCGACTTTGCCTTTTTAAAAAGCAGAACACTTAGTAAGTCAGCAATGGAGGGAAAAAGCTAAGATGTCATCAATTTATTGACCAATCTAAGTGTATAGAGAAATGCATGTGGAAAATTTAAAAGTATGGAAAAATCAGGAAAGTTGTTTGCATTTTAAGCATGTACAACTAAATGTTTGTCATGTTTTATTACAAAACCTCCAATCTCTCAGAGCTGAAGTCTACTTCCCCTATCTTTCTGTTAGTTATCTTTCTCACATGAAGTTTTTGGACATAAGTCAACCTTATTTTAATTATTCCCTCAGGTGGGCAAAATAATCATGAAGCATGAAACAAATCACAGGTTAGGGAAAATTGTATCATGTTTTCTAATGGAAATTAAATATGTTGTCCAGTGATAAAGGATGAGCTTCAGAATGTCATGCTTTTCTGATCTGCTTTCAGCCTAACTGGGGCTCACAGCCTCCTCCTGGGTCATTGGTATGCAGAACTACCAGTCCTTCTGCTTCATGCACAGGCTTTTTGAGTTTCCTCCTGCAGGCTGCATGCTAATGAGGAAGGTTGCAGTGTCATCTGCCAGTGGCAAATCCCTGGATATATCTACCAGTATCCAGAATGGGAGAATTAACTTGTATTGAGTTAGGGGCTCTCTAATTAGGAGACCATAACTAACAGCTTGTCAAAATATATTCCTTTGAGTTAAAGTAACTAAACTGTGATGTCTTGAAGTATTTATAACGGGTAATTTGCTGGGGTCAATTGCTAGTGTGTTTTGCATTTGATCATCAGTCAATTATTACTATATAAAAAGAGCAGTAATACTTACCTGATGGGGGAGATACCATGTTCATGAAGGTGGTTTTCCCAGGGTGTTTCATCCTTTGCTCCAGTTATGCTGAGCCCTGCCATTTCCTAAAGTCCAAGAAACTGGACTGTGTAATTTGTGGTAGTATCAGGCTGTGTTGTCCTTTTTCCCTGGGGGAAAAAAAATGATATCACAGAATCATTTATACTAGTAGTTTACTTATAAGAATAATAACTATATATAAATTCAGGGGTGGTACATGATAAAATATATATTTATCGAAAGATTTGTCATAACAATTTCAAATTGAAAACAAATATTTCCTTGTGATTCTCCTAGAAATATACTTCAAATAATCTATACTTTTGATGTGATAAGGTTTTTATAGGAAATATTTTTTAACTTGAGGTATAACTGACATAACATTATATTAGTTTCAGGTGTACAATGTAATGATTTGATATTTGTGTATATTACAAAATGATCACCACAATAAGTCCAGTTAACAACCATTACCATATATAATTACAAGTTTTTTTCTTGTGATAAAAACTTTTAAGATCTACTTTCTCAGTAATTTTCAAGTATGCAATACAGTATTATTAACTATAGTCACTATGATGTACATTATATCTTGTGACTTTATTTTATTGTACCGTTTGTACGTTTTGACCTTCTTCACTCAATTTTGCCCAACCCCACCCCCCTTGCCTCTTGCAACCACTATAACTATGATGTAGCATTTCAAGCATTTTTTAAAATTATAAACTTGCTTGTTCAAGGTATTTTATATGCAAATTTATTCCCTCTCCTCATAAATAGCTATGTAGCCTGGAGATTCTTGGTAGTGGAAATTCAAGAAAAAATAAAACCTTTTTTTTCCCGTTTCCATCTCTTTTACTTTTTATACTTGCTCTCTTCTACTTTTGATTCTTTCTTTGGTAACAGATTGTAGGTTAACTTTTACATAGGTATTTTAGTTTTAGCCTTATTTAAGACAGAGTAAAATGTATAAATTATGATCTTAGAAATGGAACACAGCTATAACAACAGTAAGACTTTTTCTCCAAGTTTTGTGGTATAATTTTTACTGTGGTTTTCACAAAGGCAGTGTAACCTATAAAATACTAGATATTTATTGGGCAACTAATATTTGTTAGGCAATGTGTACACAATGAACTTACAGGTATAATGAGATGCAATGGAAGATAGAACATGTTCCCTTTTAGCAAAACATTGTTTCCAACATTTAAGAGATTTGCAAGCACAGTATGTTTGTTAGAATAAAGGATATTATTTTAAAAAGAAGTGGTCAGAATAAGGAAGATCATAATGCACCAGCAATAGGTTAATATACCAGAAGTTATTGATGGTGCAGCAGCTAACAAAAGAGACAATCAAAATCATTGGTAAAGATTAGCTCAGTCACCAAAATCATATTGAGTATGGATCAAAAGAAAGAAAAACCTAATATTAAGTTCCATTATGATTTAAATTCCCCCCATATGATACTCCATATGATTTATAGCTGAACCAAAGGAAGGATTAAGGATATTATCTGTAGTTACATAAAAAGTAAAAGAGACTTGACTGGAAAGGCTATTCTGCCCTAGTATCAGGCCTGGTGTACATAGGAGTCTCTTTAGGTGGGGAATTCAGGAAATTCATGAGTGATACAAGCCTTGATTTTATAATTTAAAACTAAAATCAAGACCAATCTTAAACTATCTTAGAATATAAACAGAAAATCGTAGCACATTTTTTTTACATCACTGAGTGGGTGAATTTTTTACTATGAAGTAAAATATGCTCAAACTTTAGGTCCCATGTTTGTGCTCACAGAATATTCCTGTGCACATAAAAAGGGTAATTTCATGCCTAAATGGAAATTTCTGCCTTCATTTTGCATATAGAATATTCATTTACATAAACAAATTCATGTTTTGAGGAAACATATTTTGTGAGTTCAACTTAGGTATCAATGGATGAAAAATTTCCTGAATATCAGGTCTGATTGAATGACTTGAGCCAAACCTTTTGTTAGTTGGTCAGTCCCCCTCTCCCAACTTTTTAAATACTGTCGATCAATTTTAGGCTTTATGAATCTCCCTGAATTCCTTCCATGAATGGTTCAATTAATATATTGTACCATTTACTTTTGCAAAATGGAACTAAACTAAAGACAAATTGAGGACAAAGAAGTAATGCTGTTGTGATATTGTGAACTGAAAAACGTGTCCTATAGGTAAAAATCTTGCCCCAAAGAATGGTAATTCCCATTTTAAAGAGAAGATGTGTTTACTAAGTTGGTAAAATACAAAGTTAAGAAAATGAACCAGAATATTATATTGGTAAGAAACCTTGGCCTTTACTTTGTCTAATCCTTTGCTTTGGACAGACTGGATGATGCTTAGACCAAAAAATTTCCTGTTTATTTATTTCCTTTCATCATGTTCTCTGCATAGAAGATAAAAATAGGTAAGGGAGGAAAAAGCTTCTTTCAACCCTCTTAAGGGTCTGAAAATGCTACAAAGTTAGAATAATAGGGGAAAAGCTCACACTTACTTAATATAAGTTGTTTGTGACATAGGATCCTTCAGAAGGAAATGAAGATCCAAAGAAAGAGTTAGACCTGAGCATTTTATGGTAGGTTTGATGATGTGTTCACAGTGTGGAGCAATGTGGTAGGTTAAGGGTATGAGGTAGTCATCTTAAACCAGGGGAGACGGAGCAAGGCCTGTTAGGATTCTTCTCAGCATCCCTTTGTCTTCAGAGACAAGGATGCTCATTTCCTCTTGGTAGAGGGAGGACACCTTTTCCTGGAGACAAGAACCAGGCACTCAGGCATTCCTCTTGCAAAACAATGAACTGAAAGATTCTGGCTGCTGATCCAGTAAAGCTAGTCTGTTGTGATCTAGGCAGTGGGTGGTATTCAAGAGGTCAGCTAGCTCGTGGCCATAGGCTCGCTCCCTCCAGGTTCCAAGGCACATCAGCAGTGACGCTCATTAGGTCCATTGATTGCTACTTTGAGGTAAATTTTGGATCGTGTGAATTAAGATACAATAATCATATTTTTGCTCAGTGAGTATTGGCTTGGAGAACTTCCCAATTCCTCTCCTTCCTCCTTTTGATCTGCAAATACTGTTGATGCCTAGCTCAGAACATTTTCAGTGGCATTTCCTTTCATCATGTTTTCTCCATGGACGCCAAACGCATCAAAGAGAAGATTTTGTTATAATGAAAAAAGTTGTTTAAAGGGATTAAAGCATCTGAGACAAGTGGGTGACCAAAGAGTAGGGAAGGAGGGTACTGCTCAGGACCAAAACTCTGAAACAATTGCTCCATCTTATGGACCCACACCTTGGTTAGTTTTTGTGTTAAGATGGAATTTCTTTCTTTTCTTTTTTTTAATTTTAGGGCAACACCCACGACACATGGAGCTTCCCAGGGTAGTGTTTGAATGGGAGCTGTAGCTGCTGGCCTATGCCACAGACACAGCAATGCCAGATCCAAGCCATGTCTGTGACCTACACCACACCTCATGCCAATACCGGATCCTTAACCCACTGAGCAAGGCCAGGGATCGAACTGTCCCTCATGGTTGCTAGTCAAATTCATTTCCACTAAGCCATGACAGGAGCTCCTGAATTTCATTTTGAAGGGCTTAACAGTAGCTAAGACCATAGTTTTCCAATAATCACCTTTTCTTATCTTTTCTTTTTTTAAAGATTTACGGTGTTTAGGAAGGTTGCATTAGATAAATTACAAATGATCTCTGTATTCCCCCCCTCCCCTCAAATCTCATCTTCTTTCATCATACTTCCACTGGATCTTTCTAGTCAAGGGGAATTATTTCCTTTCTGAGCACTTAAGCTTTTTAAGATTGTATTTTCTCTTCCTTTTACCTCTTCTGTAAAATGCTCTTCGCTCTTCCTTCATGAAATACTTGATGGCTCTTAGATACAGGCTCTAAACAACCAAGTAATCTTATTCCTTTAGAAATTTCATATCCCTTCCCTAGATGACAAGCAGAGCTTCCATCTTGAATACTTGTAATACAGCAGGGAAAAAAAGGAATGGAAAAAAAATTCTCATTTAAGAAATCTGAAGGTTTATGTCCTTCTACACTCAGAGACAGGTCTCTTTTTCTCTGAATTTAAAGGTACACTATCTCTTTAGGAATGTTCTTCTATTCAAAAGCTAGAATGTCACTCTGATATCTCACTAGTAAGTGGCATATTATTTTCCAGCCTCTACTCTGTTTAGTCCTGTTTATGAAGTTCTCTTATCTGAAAGGATCTCAGTGGCATTCCTCTTGTAAAGTGCTACTACCTTTACAATAATCTTTTCTTTTCTTTTCTTTTTTAGAAACCTGAATGATCTAGGCTTTATACCACATTTTTCCAGCAGTCCTGGTTAAGACATTGCTATTGTGATGCAGAAATCTATTACCTCTTTCACTATTGACCAAGGACAGAAAGCTTGTTTAGGTCATCTTCATGTTGCCCTATTACTGTATGGTTATGTAAATTGCATCTCTTTTATGTTAATCTTAGCTATTGCACTGTAGTATTTTTAAAGTATAATTCAGCAAAAATATGCTGTTCTCACTTTCAAATAAACTCCTCTTCCTCCTCGGATTCTCACCACTTGCAAATACAGACTCAGAGACACACATGTGTTCTGTCTGTGCTGATCTCAAAAGCATAACCACCAGGACACACTTTATCTGGTGACAAAATGAAAGAAAAATCCTTTTGAGGACTGAGTTTGCAAGCCTAAACTTAAAAGGTGACATTAACGCCATCAAGAGAAAGATACTTTCTTATAGAAGGATCAGAGGGCAAGATATATCATCAAATGAAATTGGGCCCTTGAGGATTCTTCATAGCTCATAATTATTGATTGGAATGACAAATGGAATAATTTGTAGGCAGCTAACTTGTGACACATTGTAATGAAGAAACCATATGTAAAAGTATGTGGACTTAACAGGAGCAGCGTTACTCCTTCAGCATTATAGGTGAAAAAACACACAGTTTTGAAACTTCAGATTTACTATTTCAAAGACCCTAAGAGCATCTGTTAGGTATTGCATGATCTAATCTCTAACACAGCACACGCAGTCAGCTTTTCAGCATGTCACACCATTACTAAGTAAGAAGCCAGAAAATGAGCAGTCGGGTCACTTTTCACCTCATTAGCACAGCAGGAGGGGGCTCTGGAAAACAGAATGCCAGCAGAAGCCAAGGGGCTTGCTGGCATCTTTTTTGAATAACATAGAAATGACCCAGCTGTGTACTCCCTCTAACTCTCTACTTCTGTTTTTTCCCATGTAACCCCTTCCCTTTTTTCTGACCTTTCATCAGTTTGACCCCTGCAGTGTTCAAAAATCACCACAAATCTCTATCTGTGGAATGTATAACTTATCCCTATTTTTCATCATGGTAGATCTTGATTTTAATACAATTCTATTCAATAAAATATGGATACATAGTCTTTATTGCCCTTGGCAAGAATGAAAGGCAGAGTCCTTTGGACCCAAACATAGACAAGATAATGGGAAAGCAGGTATCATTTCAGTTCTCTGAGCTGCTTTTTGCATAGATAAAACTACCAAATAAAATTTACTTTCTGGAGATCCTGCTGTGACAGTAGGTTAAGAATCTGACTGCAGTGGCTCAGGTCATTGTGGAGGCATGGGTTCAATCTCTGGCCTGGCAGAGTGGGTTAAAGGATCCAGTTTTGCCACAGCTATAGTGTAGGTCCCTGCTGTGGCATGAATTCATTCCCTGGCCCAGCAGCTTTCATATACCTGTGTGTGGCAATAAAATACAAAAATCAAAAAACTTTACATTCCGTTCTTCTGAGATTTGTTTTTTATTACTTCATCTTTCCTTTATCAATCTTATCATCAAATGGTGACTCTTTGATTAGCCTTGATTCCTGGGTAACTACAATGATCAGATTCCTTCTGCCAACCCACAAAGGACAAAATAATTCCTTTTTAGCCATTAAAATGTGGGGTGATTTGTTATACAGTATAAAGTAGCCGATCCAGAGTAATCAAAGAGCTAAGATGTACTGGGCAAAGGCATTGTACTAGGCAGTGTGCCAAATTCTTTATAGTCACTATCTTGATTTCATAACAAAGGTATGTGGTACAGTAACTTTTTTTTTCTGTCTTTTGTCTTTTTAGGGCCGCACCCATGCATTTGGAGATTCCCAGGCTAGGGGTCTAATCAGAGCTGTAGCTGCTGGCCTACACCACAGCCACAGCAACGCAGGATCCGAGCCGAGTCTGCAACCTACACCGCAGCTCATGGCAACACTGGATCCATAACCCACTGATTGAGGCCAGGGATTGAATCCGCAACCTCATAGTTCCTAGTTAGATTCGTTTCCATTGCACCACAACAGGAACTCCGGTATAGTAATTTTTTAAAAATTGTATTTTACTCTCTTCATAACATGATATTTTCAAACTGATAAATTTTATAGAGATTGATGAAGTAATATATTGGGGAAAAAAAGAACTTCCAGTTTTCCTCAAAAAAAAAAAAAAAAACAAAACTTGCTCAGAAACAAAAAATAACAAAACAAAAAAAAATGTCATCCCCCAACTCATTTCAGAATAAGAAAACTGGAACTAGTAGGCATTTAATGTTTTCACATTTTGGCATCATTCTAAAATTCTTTTGCCTCACCTCTTCTTTTAGCCACTGCCATAGAAACCAGTTCCAAAAGGATGTTGATGGGCTTCATGGAGATGGTCCCTCTATGCCTCAGGCTAAGTGTACCTTTCACTTCTTGCCTGCAGGCTTCTCTTGCTCCACAGTATGGGGAAACCACAGCTCTACTCTGAGCAAGTGCAACCCAGACCCACATAAACAGAATATGGACCAATGAAGTCTGATGATGTTAAACGAATGTGCATCTGTTCCTGACCCAGGCGAACAATGGGAAATGTGCTCCCAGAACCCCTTTTGTCCCATTGCTGACAGTTCTGAGACACATTTCATAAGATTTCTCATAAAGGTCCTAAAGTCAGTGTTCAATTTGATGAGACATTTTTGAACTGAATTTTCTTCATCCCTCTTTACTCCCTTTGACCTCCATGCCTTTCCCCTCAGGTCAGATAAGGAGTCAAGTGTTAGCCTATAAGCCTTTGTTTCAGACTCTACTTTGAGTAGAACCAAGAATAGAACACAAAATATCTATCCCAAGGACACAATGTTCCTTCTGTGCCAGTCTAAAATCAATGAAGTTTAAAGGCAGAAACCATGCCCCAGTCACTAGTAGGCACTGTCTTAGTATATGTTCTTACAGTTTTCATTTTTTTGGGGCCATGACAAGTCCATGAATTAACTGACTCCTCATTATATGATATTTTCTCATATAGTGATGACATTTTTTATGCCTACTAACATGTATCATTTTTTTTTTCATTTTTTGGGAAGGACGGGGTGCTCATTTACAACTTTCTTCACAAGATGTCTTCCATTTCCTGACTTTTGAAAAAACAAATATTAGCCTATATTGTAGGATTTTTAGTTTCTATTTATAAAATAGCATATATAGCAATATATTAACTCACATGCCCACATGTAATTTAAAATTTTATGATAGTCAAAACAAATAAGTGTTAACAGTCATAATTATTTTACAATGTTTTGTTTAATCCAATATATATACTCTATCAAAAATATCATTTCAAAAAATCAATGTAAATAATTATTATTGAGATATTTTGCCATTTTTAAAGTAGTAGATCTATGAAATCAGGTGTGGACTTTACACTCATAGCACACCTCTATTTGGTCCAGCCATATCTAAAGTCCTAATAGCCACACGTGGGCAGGGACCACCATGTGGACAGTGCATCCAGCTCTAGAGCTTAGGTTTTTTGCTTATAACTTAATAATTATTTCAGTCATAGTTTTTATTTTACCTGTTACCTAGAGGAATTTTTTTTTCTTTTTTTCTTTTTTTTTTTTTTGCCTTTTCTAGGGCTGCTTCCCGTGGCATATGGAGGTTCCCAGGCTAGGGGTCTAATCGGAGCTGTAGCCACTGACCTATGCCAGAGCCACATCAACTCAGGATCTGAGCTGCATCTGCGAACTACACCACAGCTCATAGCAATGCCCAATCCTTAATCCACTGAGCAAGGGCAGGGATAGAACCCTCAACCTCATGGTTCCTAGTCAGATTTGTTAACCACTGTGCCACAACGGGAACTCCGAGGAATATTTTTTCTAATTCCCTGAGTACATTTAATCATTCTGGAGAAATGTTTTTCAAGTCAGTTTTTTTAGAACTTGATTTTCTCTGCTTCATTTATTATAAAGTGCTTAGTGAAAACCCAGAGTTACTATTTACCAACTGTATATTCAACAATTGTACAACCTCAGGGCCAATTCATAAGACTACTATATCAGACATTGCTTACTCAGGGTTTAACTTTAAGATGATCTGATTTAAAACATATTCCAGCAATCTACTATTTTCATAAGATGAAACTATTTATGTTATTTAATGCCTCAAGTATTAACTTACTAAGATAGCCTAATGTCTTCAGAGAAGTAACAATACAACCAATAAAAATGTTTATAGAACCATTTAATTTGAAGAATTACTTTGTCAATTTCTTAATCTTTTCTGCATCATAGATTATTTGTCTGCAAAATGGGGATAATATAGTATCTATCTCATACAAATATTGTAATAATTAGATTATAACTAGACCCACTTAGAACTATGCCTTGTACCTAAATAAGCCTTTGCCAAATGTTAGCTACCATCATTATTACAATTATTGTTTTATCAGAATATTTTTTCCTAAAATGAGAATGTGCCTAATTTGTACATATAAAAAGGCTATGCATAAAAGCATATATGTAAATACATGTAAACCTATCTGAAGAATATAAGGTTGAATTATAGCAAGTAAATAATTCGTGATTTCCAACTTTTCCCATTTCCCTGTAAAGGAAAACATTCTTACCTCAGTTTAATTTTTATTTCAACACATTATCACTTCCCTGTCAAACCTGAATATATTTGAGTGATTTCAACTCCTTACCTACCTTTGGCAAGTTCATCAGAGAATGCTTATGTTCTGGCAACTTTTCAGGAGAAGATTCATGGCTGATCATCAGGTTGATGTTATAATGGAATTTATCTGGTTAGATAAATAGATCACGTATGATTTTATGTGTTCATAAATATCAGCGTGTCTTTTAAGATAGTGTGAATGGAGGGCAAAGAGAGTGGTGTAACTGCCATCTGTATGAACTACAGATTATCAGCACTCACAAGGAAAGTAGTAACTTTTCTTAAAAGGCAGTAAAGACCTGGACCTTGACATATTGTTTGATAGAATAGTTCAGCAATTTTTTGGCCCCACATTTTTTACTATTTCTGATTGTATAGTTGGTGGATAGGATAAAAGTTGGCAAGCTGGGAAAATGAAGCTTTTATGGTGTGTAGGAAAGAGGATTTAATGCCACTGCAAGTAAATGGATAGTTGCTCTTAGGCAGTTTAGATACTATAAAGAAAGCAATCATTCTGACACTGGGTGGAAAACAGCTTAAACTGGGAAGTTACTCATAGCATCCATTTTTCAATATTTTTTGGTGATGAATTCTTTTGTCCAAACCAATCATTATTCTTGTAATTATTCCAAGTGCTGTGCTAACTTTTCCTAGAAACAATCCACTATGAAACATCACCTTGAATCAGTAGGAAGAGTAGAATTCTCTGGAATTTGGAGAATTCTCCAAGGGTGTTCACTGGCTCCCCACCAAGAATTTAAGGTAGAAAGATCTAAAGCAGTATTTTCCCCTTGTTAAGATTTCTCTTGCAGTAGTATTTTGAGTACTTTCTTATGTCTCTCATCCCACTTATTCCCCAAGCCCAAGCTGCATGACAATATTCACCTTTATCTAGCTCTAAATGGGAATGCATTAGCTTCCAGTAAATACACCTGGAGATGAAATAATGTGAATCTGGCACTTGAAAAAGACCAAATCAAACAAATTTTAGTTCCTTTAAGTAAGCTGTCAAGGTTATAAACATAATCTATAAATAAAGGTAGTATAGAAAATATCCAAATGTGTTTTTTCCCCAGAATTTTAATAAGCATACTGAATGGCTAATATATGATATAGTTGTTTGAGCTAATAGGTCATAACAATTTGTTGAAAGGCATACTTCCTCTCTTGCCTATCCAACTCCACAATCAAGAGTAATGGTTCACTAAATATTTTTATTGGAAAGAAGAGACCTAATTATCACTATTGCCTGAAAATCTCCTGACAGACTGTCTTATGGGAGAATCTCAACAGCTAAAAATTAATCATGTAGGCTACATATCAGCATGTTTAGTACTTTTATAATCAATTTGATTTTGCAGCAGTGTCAGATAATAAGATGAAATGTTTTTCTACAGAGGATCCAGATGTACATAGGACACCAAAAATGTATTGTCAGTTTGAACCAGATGTACTAAAGAAAGTCATTTGCAGTGCTAGAAGTAGACTGATACCCAGGGGCCTGACTCCAACTCCCTTTTCTCCCCTGGAATCTTCCCTTATATTTTATTTCACAAAGTCACCCCACATTTCTTTGGCAATATAAAAGAAATAGAATAGAGCATCAAATTATGTTAGACAGTAGAGTTTGAATAAACAGACCCAAAAAAGAAAGGAAAGGAAGAGAAAGTAAAAAAGAAAGAAGCTAAGCAAATAGAAATAAAGCATTTGCCAACTGCCAAGACAAATTAAATCATCTTACACTATGCACCAAAGACAATTATCCTTGAACTACAGCAAATCACTAAAGGAGGATAGAAGGGTATGAAGCTTTAATAGTCAATGAAGAGATTTAAATTCCATAGCCTCTCCATCATCTAATATGATGGCATGTGGGAAAGAAAAGCACAGTAATGAGTCTCACAAATGATTCAATTGCCTTTGGCAAAATATAATGAGACACAGACTATGGATTTGATTACCTTTTTTGTTTCTGTTTACTGTTTGTTTAGTTGATTTTGTTTCAGTATAGTATTTCATCTTGCTTTTGTTATTGGTTTATAAATGATGGGTTGAGGGAGTTCCCATTGCGGCTCAGGAGTAACAAGCCTGACTAATATTATGAGGACTTCAGTTCAATCCCTGGCATCATTTGGTGGGTTAAGGATCTGGCATTGCCATGAGCTGTAGTGTAGGTTGCAGATGTGGCTTGGATCTGGCATTGCTGTGGCTGTGGCCAGCAGCTATAGCTCCAATTGGACCCCTAGCCTGGGAACTTCCATATGCCTCTGGTGCAGCCCTGAAAAAGACAGAAAAAAAAAAAAAAAAAAAGATAGGTTGAGATCTTGAAAATCCTATGAGTAATTCCTGACATTAAGTGTGAATCTGAAGAAACTCAGGGAAGACTTTTGGAAGTACAAATCAGAGCCCATTATAAGAAAGAACTCATGGCTCTTAACAAATGAACTGAGTTCAAGGATTATGGAAATCCAACAGAAATTCCTCTGTTCCTATAGCTTTGAACTAATAGAAAAAGTGTGTGAGGGATTGGATTGCGATCCTCAAAACAATGGCATATTAATCTTCCTAGAATAAATGTAGTGAGGTCTTTTTAACCATGTGTAAAGGTAGTCAGAATTCTTTATTAATGCATGAAAAACCACCAGTAAAAAAAATATATATATCTATATTTCCCCATATATAAAATTTTAGGAAGGACATTCATTACAAAGTGGCTTACATTTATCTGTAAATATTGCATCTCTGTGTGGTCACACTCTGACATTTCTCCATTTTTCTTTCAGACTTCTTAAATTAAAAGAAAATATTCTTAGTACTTACCAATGTAGAGCCTTCATTTTAAAAAGCAGTTATCTTATGTACTGTGTTCATAAACAGCTAAATGTTCTCTATAGCAGAAAAAGTGAGTAAATATATTCTCAATACTCAGAATATTGTCATGAGCTTGAGACTGTCCAGGGCAAGGTACTATAGATTTAAATGCATTTGAGTGCTAGGGGCATATCATTTTTATGTTGTCTCTTAAAGCCATTTCAGTAGCTAGCATGTAATTGGGAATCTCTATGAGGTTGTTTACTTGCAGCAATGAGGTCAACAATAAAACACTCTATGGTGCTGCCATGTCAGAACAAGGAGCAAAGACCAGGATGGAGTGATCTGGAGCAGACAATAGTTAGAAATATAGTCAATGAACATTGGAATCTGCATCTGCAAAACCTTGAGGCTGCTAGTGGATTTCGATTTAGGAGCTGGAATCCAGTCCAGAATGGACATGGGTTTGGTAACAAGAGCAAAGCAATCTATATCCTAAAAGTTTGAGGCTGGTTAATGAAATGGAGAGATAAAGTAGATGCCTCATTATCACATCAGAGAACAAATTTCAATATGAATTCCTGGCAAGGCTATCGAAGGTGAATCTCAAAGTGTCGAGCTGGGGAGATCTTTATGGCTCCCCGCCATGGTTTACCCCTACAATGGGAGTGTAGGGCAGAATTGCAGAACCTGGGAGAAGAAACCTGGCAATACTTCTTTTTCCATAGTCTTTAATGATGTGGAACGCTCTCCTACTCTTTAAGCAATTCTGCCAAATGTATAGATAATGCTTACGTTTCTATTTACAGAGTGTGATGTCAAAAGCATTTCAAAATTGTTTGATAAATGTAGGTTATCCTCAATATCTTAGAATTAAAAAGTATAAAAGTATGAAGGTATAAAGCCAACCTTCTAGTAACTTTTAAATATCCAATAAGTTTTGTTAACTATGGGTGGTGATGAATGTTTAACTAGATTTATTGTGATGATTATTTCTTGATGCAGGTGGTCTCTCACCTACAGTGGTTCAACTTAAAATTTTTTGACACTAAATAATAAGATGCAACACATATTCAATAGTAACCATACAATGAATTTGGATTTTTGATCTTTTGCCAGGCTATTGATATGTTGTATGATGCTCTCCTAAAGCTGTGCAGCAACAGCAGCTCCCGGGCAGCCATGTTAGCCCATTAGTGTTACAACTGATACACTTACAACTATTCTGTAGTCATACAACTGTTCTGTTTTCTACTTTCAGTATAGTAGAATTACATGGAATGTTCAACACTTTGTTATAAAATAAACTTTATATTAGATGATTCAGCCCAACTGCAGGCTAATGTAAGTGTTCTAGGCACATGTTTATTTTAGGCTAGGCTAAACCCTGTAATTTGGTAGATTAGATGTATTAAATGTATTTTTGACATCATATTTTCAATTTACCATGAGTTTATCAAGACGTAACCCCATCATAAGTCAAGGAAGATCTATACACATACAAATATTAAAACATTTCAGTATCCACCTGAAACTAGGATAATGTTATAAATCAACTATTATTGCAATTAAAAAAAAAAAAACCTTCTAAAATGTTATGGCAATCAGGTATCAATTTTCAAAGATATTTTGATGTTTATCTAAGTCTGACCTCACTCAATTTAAGAATTTAAGTTTTCTTTAAGATGGAGAACATCACTTCACGGTGCTGAGGTGAGAATTCAATGTTCTAATGTCAATAAAGCATATTACCTGAGTGCCTGTTTTAAAATAAACCCTTGGAGTTCCCACTGTGGTGCAGTGGTTAACGCATCAGACTAGGAACTATGAGGTTGTGGGTTCAGTCCCTGGCCTTGCTCAGTGGGTTAAGGATCCAGTGTTGCCGTGAGCTGTGGTGTAGGTTGCAGACGCGGCTTGGATCCCGTGTTGCAGTGGCTGTGGCGTAGGCCAGCGGCTACAGCTCCAATTAGACCCCTAGTCTTTAAATATATTTAAGTTGCTTTTGGCACACCCTTTGTTTTTCTTTTGTCTTCAAATTTTATGTGTCATAATTTACATTTTAGTGTAGTAAATTTTTCTTTTTGATTACATATTTTCTTTTTTCTCCTAGTTTCATAAATCATTTTTCCAAACACATTTGAATATTTTTATACCTATAGGAAAATTGAATTACAGTGCAATGATCATTTAAATGCATTTCACCTAGACTCATCAGTTTTAAAAATCTGCTACATTTATTCTCTCTCTCTCTCTGCCTTCCCCTGCCTGTAGACAACCACCTCCCCCGCCTCCCTCACACACAGGAAAGAAGCTTTAGTATTTTCAACTCTATTTCAGCATATGTCTGGAACAAGGATATTCTTCTTCTTTTTTTCTTTTTAAGGATATACTTGTGGCATATAGAAGTTCCCAGGCAAGGGGTCGAATTGGAGCTTCAGCTGCTGGCCTATGCCACAGCCACAGAAACATGGAATTCAAGTCACATCCACAACTTATGCCATGGTTTGAGGCAACACCATAGCCTTAACCCACTGAGAAAGGACAGGGATCGAACTCTCAATTTCACAGAAACTATGTTGGGTTCTTAACCCTCTGAGCCACAATAGGAACTCCAAGGACATTCTTTTACATAACATAACATCACTGTCATATCCAAGAATTTAACACTGATAAGACAATATAAATGAAATTTAATTTATAGTCCAGTTACTTTATGTATCCCACTAATTTATTTTATATTAAAAAAAAATTTCCCATCCAGGAGGCCCAGGAGTAATCCAGAGTCATACATCTCATTGTGTTGTGATGTCTTTGTACTACTTTTGTTTTCAGACTATAGCTACCAAGTGTGAAGCTTGAATTCTGTTCTCACTAGTTTATATTTTTATTTTTATTTATTTATTTATTTATTTATTTATTTATTTTGTCTTTTTAGGGCTGCACCTGTGGCATGTGGAGGTTCCCAGGCTAGGGGTATAATAGGAGCTGTAGCCGCCAGCCTATACCACAGCCACAGCAACATGGGATCCAAGCTGCATCTGTGACCTACACTACAGCTCACAGCAATGCCGGATCCTTAACCCACTGAGCGAGGCCAGGGATTGAACCCTCAACCTCATGGTTCTTAGTCGGATTTGTTAACCACTGAGCCATGACGGGAACTCCACATTTTTATTCTTCATATTTGCTTTTTCCTGTGTTCTTTATTTAATTTTATTTTTTAAACATACAAAAAGTTTACATGTTTCAAAAATCAAAACTAAAAGCATTTTCTTAATGTGCTCTTATTCCCAGACCTATTCTTTCTTCCCTTTCTTTCCACTTTCCCCATTTAGTTTTAGGTACCTTTTTCAACAATTTCTAGTTTATGCTTTTTGAATTTCTTTTTGCAAACCAAAGGGTGCCTGTGACCACACATGCACACACACATTCACCTGAGCCTCACATTAGCTAATCAATCAGAATCCCTGGAGAAGTGTTTCATGAATACTTAAACAAACGAACAAGCGAACTTCTCAGATTATTCTTATATGCAGCCAAGGCTGAAGAAAAACATTTTAAGGATTTTCAAAACTGTCTCCTGTAAAGCCTGATATCCACTGCTTCCTTCTTCGTAAGATTCCCACAACTTCCACCTCAGCAGATATTCTTCCTCCCTGGCAAAATTCCATTCAGGGCAGCAGTTTTCTCATCACTTCCAAGCCTCACAATGATGAAACTGTCAAGAAAAGTCAAGAATGTATTCAAGTCAGTACTTTTAGTTGACTAAGACAACCATCTGCATTGGTTGTGGTTTTCATTAGTGTGCATTTATTAAAGGAAAGAATGTTTGAATAAATGTATGAATGGGTGCAAACATGAATTAATCAGCGAATAGACTTGTGGCAGTTTTCTTTTATGCTTCATGAATCAATTGCTCATTTTCTCCAACTCTCCAAGTAAGTTTCTGTATACCACTGCAATGATGTCACTTCTGTTCTTTGATTCTGATGCCCTTTCCAACAGTATCTTAAAGGACATTTTGCTGTTAACTGTATGATATTGGAGAATATCACTGAACTTCTCCAAGCTTTATCTTCTGTGAAGTGGGACATAAATAATGATATGGCTCACAGGACTCTTGAATATGTATATAAAATGTAGGCACACAAAGTCCGTTATAAAACTTAAGATGTTACGTCCTTAAATTAACTACTCATACCACAGAGCAAAGACACCTGAAAGCCTGCCTTTATTTCTTTGTATTAAAACCATAGCTGTTATCCTTGTGTTCCTAATGCTCTGTGAGTTGGTATGTAGAGTTCTAAGGCCATTAGTATTAATTTTTAGTTATCAGAATTTTCTTATTTGACATCATAATGTTCTGCTTTGCAGTATTTCAATTGATTTTCTTGGAAATGATTATAATGTTTCAAGCTGAGCATTATAACTTGAAATGATGAACAGTTAATGATATTATATTTTTGAAATATGTTTTTATGTAAAAGTCCCCCCATAAAAATAAAGGAGGAGAAAAATTAGAAAAATTAAGGTTGTGCCACAAAAATGTATTCTCTTTCTGTCACCAGAATCTAAAGAATCAAGGCAATACATTTAGTCAATGAGCTTAGATAATAAAAGCATCAGATCAGTTGACAAAAACATTAATGTGATATAAACAGAGGCTAAATAAGAGGAGAATTTGTAGGTCCTCAGACACTTCACTTTTTATTTCTCTCTTTTTTTTTTCTTTTCTGCTAAATTCTCTTTTTTCTAACCAGCCAACCAGTAGTTCCCTTTCAGAGTTGAGTTCAAGGCCTCATGTTTAAGTTTGGAGTCTATGCTCCTTTTTTTTATATTTTCTTTTTCTAAATATTCAGGGAAGCTCCCCCAAAGACAGAGAAATTCATTGCCTATTAAAAAATAAGACTATTTACTTGCAGTTTTAAGCTTGTGAAAATACCAATAAATAAGAGCCTATGTCCACATGCCAGAAAAAAAAAAATAACTTTTATTGGTAAGACTCTAATGAAAGTACTACAGTTAACTATGATTAGCTTAGATTCTGAATAAAAAGCCTCAAATCAAGGCTGGCTTCACAGCCATATGATCTTGGCTTTGCACTGAGAAAAAACTGTGTACTTTTAATGCTCTGCTGTCATTGTATTAAAATTATTAGTGATTTTTAACAAGGGACCTACATTCTCACTATTCATTTGGCCCAACAAATTATGTAGCTGGGCCTGTCCAAAATCAATTAATTATTCAGACAACTTTCTAAGCAAGGATTTCTAATCATTGATTCCTTAATCTTTCTAAGCAAAGATTAAGGAATCAATGCTATGCAGGTGCCACATAATCAGCAATGGATAAAAAACCTACACAGCATCAGTGGATATGAAACATAGCTTAAAAAATCAGTAATAACTGTGTGGGACCATCCCCAGCCACATATGATTTCTCATAGATTGGTGTAAAGGTGTGTCTTCTTTTACCCTCAGAAAGTGAAAGGGAGCCGGCCAAAGAGACACAAAACTTGAGATTTCCATATCCATTTATTTGAGATTTTAAGTGAGAGAGAGGGAAAGAGAAAGGACTAGAATGGCCTCACTTCCCCACAAATATTGAATGATGTCCACAGAGAAATGACCTACTTATGTCATAACAAAACGACATATATTAAGGTAAAGTAACTCTTAGGATAATGATTGGTTCTGTTGTCGCATAAGAATAGTAATAATAGCAATGGAGCAATGTCTTCCTCTTTGTGCCAAGCATTATTTTAAGTACCCTGTATGTATTAACTCATTTAACCCTCACAAAATCTTAGCATGTAGATACTCATTATTATTCCCTAGTTTAGAGAAAAAGGAAGTAAAACATAAAAAGGTGAAATAACTTGGCAAAATGCATGGTCAATGTTGGAAGTAAGGCTCTACCCTGAGAATTGATGACAGTACCTTCTTTTTTGCATTTGTATTAAAAGCAAATTTTGGCCAGAAAATCATGAAATTTTTGTCTTAAGACCCAGGAATCTGATTCAACATTTTCCAGTAATAAATATCAACTCTTGATTTCTGATTATTGTGTTTTTTAAATACCTTTTTAGGAGAAAATATCTTGTCTTGGAATAAACATGGATTTTGATTTATTTTATTTTATCATGCCTAGCTTAAAAAACACAGTTTTAGAGATGAGGATAGTCATTGTCTAATGGTTTTCACAGACTTCTTTTTCTCAGCTCACTAATCTCCAGATTGAGGAAAAACATGCATGGCAAAGGTGATAATATTAGCTTAGACTTTAGGCAGCCTTGGCCTCTCTCCTCTGCCAGAAAACAGACTTTAGTCTCTGGGGCCATCAGATGAGCAGCTTCACAGATGCTAAACTTCCTGCAAATTAAGAACATGTAGGAAAAAAAAATTATAATAACTGCACATGCTACCCTGCTAATGGTTTCAGTAGGGACATTTGTAAACAGTGTAGAAAACTAAATCTCTTCATTTTGCTTTTATCCACATTTTATAATTTATTTAGTTTTTGTGTGTACTGCAGTGGATGTTTTCTTTAAATCAGTTCACAATATCATCCTTTGTTTTCTCCTCTAGAATGATAGACTGTGCAGCTGACTGGTTGGCCCTTTAGAGCTGACCTTTGCTCCAGCCAATTCCTGCAATTAGTTGATGGATAATTCAGCATATTTTTATACCTGTCAAGCTCGCTTTATACCAACATCTGCCTTGATAATTCAGAGAGAGATCAGTGCATGTTTACTGGGGTTCATGTGAAAATGGAAAATTTAAGCAGAATAGGTTAATTGTTCAACTCAACAGCCAGGTATAACCAGCTTCTCTATGTACTTATCACCTGCCACTTTCCCTGGCTGGTGGGTTTGTTTTATCCTGTTTTTTGTTCCTTGTCAATTGATGTACAACACCATCTCTAATTGTAAAAATTGATTCATCTGTAGTGGGTGAATGAGAATAATGCACTACAATGAGCAAAATAATTGAAATGGAGTATCTGAGGTGAAAACATGTGGCTCTGTCAGCTGTGTTTGGTAAAGAGCCTAATCAGAAATTTCTCATAGTTTCTTTGAAGCCTTACACTCTAGAAAGTTGTATTCATCTCATGTGTTTCCAATATTTGAAATTCTGAAAACTCCTTTGTAAACAAGACACAATGATATTGAAAACCAATATATCCCTCTTTGTCCAAAGTTCTTCTAGAAAGTTGCTTGAAAATAGTAGGTTCACCATTGTAAGCTATGACATAGAAATTTTTTGTATGGAGTATGCAGTTTCAGCCTTTTCTTTTTTTCCTTTTTTTTGGCCTCCTTGTCCCATATGGAACTCCTAAGCCAGGGATTAGATCTGAGCCACAGTTGAGACCTTTGCCACAGCCACTGCAATGCTGGATTTTTTAACCCTCTCTGCTGGGCTGGGGATAGAACCTGTGACCTAGTGCTGCAAAGTCACTACCTATCCCATTGTGCCATAGTAGGCACTCCCTGCTTCAGCTTTTTGATGGAGGTGGAATGAGATGCTAACACAGGGTGATGGGAGGTATCTGAAAATCCCATGTGACCAGATTTCTCCTGTGCCCCATTAATATAATACATGTGTGTTCACCATTCTCATTTTACTTTTTATAAGATGTTCAATTAGAGGACATTGATGACTTTTCCCAGTTGTAGAATTCCATGGCTAAATGGTCAGTCACTGAAGCAATGGGTGCATAGGAACCATATAAAAATGCTTGTAAAGCATTTCCCTGGTGGCCTAGTAGTTAAGGACTCGGCATTTTTACATTTGGGACTCAAGTTTGATCCTTGGCTTAGTCTTCTCTTGTTCATTATCATGTTCATGAGCAACTAAGTCTTATGAAGCATCAATAAATTTGAGAGCACTACTGTTGACACTGAGTATAAAAGCATGCCTACTACTTGGAAAATGCCATCAAGTGGTTACAATTAGGTATGAGTGAATAGAGGTTCACAGACAACATTGTGTAAAATCAGTAGAAATAAAGTGCTAAATGAATGGTACATACAAAAGTGCCATAAGAGTTTAGTGAGAGATTGGTCAACTAGAATTTCAGCTATTGGAGAAAGCTTTCCAGAAGAAGTAATATTACATTTCTTCTTTGAAGTAGCTGTTGGACAGAAGGGAAAAAATGCAATCCCAGACCAAGAAAAGGCATTAAGAGATGAATAGAAATGGAGATGCATATTGAATATTTAGGGATGGGGTGGGGGTAACAGACAGTCTTGTTAGTGGTCTATGGTTACAAGGAGCAAAGACCAATTGAAGATAGAAAAAGAAAAAGTAAACTGAAGTTGCACGCCTCCTTCACCATTCAAAATACTTGCTTTCTCTATCACAGGGGCCATGTAGATAGGAGAGATTTCCTCTTCTGTCAGTCAGATTTCATCAAACTGCTCTTTCTTCTCTGTTACTACCCTGCTTAGTACCCATCTCACAGTACATCATGAATATTTATGTGGGGTAAAGTGGAGCTTCCCATCCATACCACAGATTATTGATAAACAATGTAGGCATAACTCTTTATGGTCAAGCAAACTCAGAATTTCTATGTGTGTGTATGGGTGTACTGTGTAATTCAATTGAGCACTAGGACACATGTTTTGTTGGTGTGACAACAGTAGTGTTAATTTCTTAAGGATTCTAGTGAGCACTTTCAAGTTCTGGTTCTTCACATAAGGAGAATGGAAGTTACCACTGGATCCCAAATGACAAGTAAAATGTTGGACAGACTGAAAAATCAACGTTTCATCTTGGATCCATACGAGTGCGGAAGACATAGGGCAAACCTCTGTCCCCAAAATTGGAGAGACAGGCATGCAAATACTGGGAGACTTAGGAGTCGAAATCACTGTGGGAACCAGTGTCTAGATAGAAAATCTGAACTATAATTGATAGATTGGTAGAGGCTCAATGTGGATGAATGAGACTTTATAACTCTAGATAGACCCAGTCATAGGGGAACCCCCACACTATTGTGAGATTTACTTCCAGGAACTCGATTAGATTCCTACAATAAATATTGGAGAAAAATCTCCACATCCTCCTAGCAGGTGGGTGGGAAAAGGCACCTTTTTGGAATTAGCCAGAGCATTCTGCTTTTCTTAATGAGGTTCAACAATAAGAAAACTAATAAAAAAATACATCGAAAAACTTAAAGACATCTCATCAAAGAAGGTATTGTAAAAAAAAAAAAAATGAATGAACTAGAACTCAATAGAGTCAAGCAACCAAAAGGGGACACTCTTATGCCCTGCAAAGAAGAAAGACTTCTCTTCTTTCCTGGCAAGGACTCAGCCAATGGAAAGCCATGGATATGGTTTACAATAGCCTTCCTAACTCCTCTTCCTCCATATAAAAGAGTTGTTCCCTCCAAACCCCATTGTAAGCTAACTTGCACATGGTTTGCCATGGTTGCAGAGTCCCAGATTGCAATTCTCTGCTGATCTTGAATAAACTCATCTTGCTGAAGGAATATCTAGCAGTCTACTTGTTTCAGGTCAACAATAACAGATGGAAAATAATATCAAAGAAATGCAAATTAAAAGAACAATGAAATATAACTACACATCTAATGGAACTGCCAAAATTTAGAACACTGATAACACTGAATGCTGGCAACTATGTGGATGGAGGAACAGGAATTCTCATACATTGCTGGTGGGATTGCAAAATGGTGTAGCCACATTGGAAGACTGTTTGATAGTTTTCTATAAAACTAAACATGTTCTTACTGTTTTATCCAGAAATTGTACTCATTTGTATGTACCAAAAGGAATTGACAGCTTGTGTGCACACAAAACCTGCATGTGGGTGTTTATAGTTACTTTTTTCATAATTGCCAAATTTTGGAAGCAACCAAGATGTCCTTTAGTAAGTGGATAGACAAATAAACTGTGGTACATCTAGATAATGCTATGTCATTCAATGCTAAAAATGAATGACTATCAAGCCAATGAAAAGACATGATGAAACTTAAGTTCATATTACTAAATGAAAGAAGCCAATCCGAGAAGGCTCCATACAATGGTATGATATTCTAGAAAAGACAGAACTATGGAGAAAATAGAAAGATTATTCAGGGTGTGGAGTGGGGGCAAAGAACATTTAAGGCAGCGAAAAATACTCATGTGATGTCATTATGATGGATATACAGTACATATGTGTCCAAACCCACAGAACATACAACATTGCATTAGAGTATGCAAACTAGGCATTTTATGTGATTATGAAGTCAATGTAGGTTCATCTTTTGTAAGAATTGTGATTGATGTTGATAGTGGGGAAGTCTATGCATGGGTGTGAATATGGGGCCTATGGGAAATCTCTGTACTTTCCTCTCATTTTGTCATAAACCTAAAACCACTTGAAAAATTGGTTAAAAAACAGAAAAAACTGTAATTGAATTTAGGCCAGTAAGAGGATATATAGTTTCTTATATTCAGTTATACAAATGGATTTTTAAAAAAGAAATTAATCTATCTCAATAATATATGCATTTGATGTGACTTTAAATATTCTAGGAAGAGTCAGCCACAGCCTAGAGTAGCTTTTCTTCTTCTTTCTCCCTTAAGTCAAGAAAATCTCTTATCTCTGCTATTCCTATCCCTTTCAGTCTTCTTTTAGAGGATCAGTGGCTAGGCTTTGGAGAAAATATACAGAGAACCCTCCAGATAAAATTTCCAAAGATGGTTTCACAGCTGGAGTGATGGGTGGTGTGAGGGAATAGTACAGAATATGACTGTCTCACAGCAAAGGCTATAGGCAAGAAAAGTACCCTGAAATGTATGTAG
This sequence comes from Sus scrofa, assembly GCF_054392235.1. Lineage (NCBI taxonomy): Eukaryota > Metazoa > Chordata > Mammalia > Artiodactyla > Suidae > Sus > Sus scrofa. The sequence goes on from NC_139395.1 coordinate 169,243,853, forward strand.
CTAAAGAATATTTAAGCAAGTAGAAATAAGAATGCTCAATTAAATTTAATTAGCAAACATTTTATCAAACGCATGCCACTTGCAAGGCACTGAGGTAATCACTTTGAAACCTTCCAATGGTTTTATATTTTCTTGTACTCACTCATCTCTTCAAAGCTAGTTTAATTTTTTTTTCTTTATGGCCTATAAAAGGAAGATGATATCTCATTTGAGAAGGGTTTTGGATACTGTTAAATAATTTGTGATTATCTTACAGGCAAAGGTCAGCCATTGAGGGATTTTGAGCACAGAAGACAATGGGGCAAAAAAAAAAAGTGCTGTATATGTGATTCTATTGACATACATCCAGAGACTGAAGGCTGCCCAACCAACTGGATTGGAATTGTCAGGAATGGGAGTTTGACCAGGATTTTCAAGTGGAAAAAAGCCTAGACTTGATTGAAAATATGTGCTAGAATGATTTGCTCTTGTGTCTGGCTGCATGTCAGGAAGAAAGATATCAGATAGAATCAAGACCTGATAGAATCAAGACCTGAGTGCCCAAGCAATAGGGCTTTCTTTTAAAAGTATTTACATGTTTTTGGGCTCACTCTTTTTTCTTAATCAGCTGTTATTAGAACATCTATACATTTTACTTTTTCTCTAAAGTTCATAGTCCATATTTTCCTTTGAACATCTTTTTCAGGGTCTTTTACACTAAACTGAAAATACATTTCTCTTTGAGGGAATTTTTAGTGCTCACAGAAGAACACTTTGAAAAAAGCATTTAAGGAGTTCCTGTCGTGGCGCAGTGGTTTACAAATCCGACTAGGAACCATGAGGTTGTGGGTTCAATCCCTGGCCTTGCTCAGTGGGTTAAGGATCTCGCATTGCCGTGAGCTGTGGTGTAGGTTGCAGATGCGGCTTGGATCCTGTGTTGCTGTGGCTCTGGCGTAGGCTAGCGGGTGCAGCTCTGATTAGACCCCTAGCCTGGAAACCTCCATATGTTGTGGGAGTGGCCCAAGAAATGGCAAAAAAAAAAAAAAAGGCATTTAAATTAAAATTTTAAATTCTTCTTCTTAAAGAATCTGTCGCTTGAAATTTGCCAAATTCTCTCTACCTATAATCCAGGTGTCTTTAGTAAAATAAGATATTTAAACAAGTTAAATCATTCTCTAACAATATTAATGTGAAAATATCTTCAACTCATGTATTACTCATCTGACGATTTTAAGGCTCTTCCTACCAAAACTTTGCCCTTTTCTGAAACTGTGAGGATATATGAGAGGTAAATATCTACTTTAAACCAAAAACAAGACAAGAAAATTGTCACTAAGCTGGTTCAGAGTTGCCTAACTTCTAGTCTCCTGAGGCTTGAAATAACAACTCTTCTCTCATGGGCCATAAAGTATTGACTGATTTCTTTCCATTAGACTGTTTGACCCTGGAAGTGTTTATTTAAACAAGGGAGGTACTTGAAAAAAAAAAAAAAAAAAAGAATGTTTAATGACTTGTTTGAAGAAGCAAAAAAAGGTTCTATTCATGGGTCAAAGATAGAGAGTGCAAGATTCTTGTGTGGTACAGGGTCAGTTAAGGAGGAGGCAACTAATATTTGCGTCTGCTACATGCCAGAATTCCCGTGGTAGTTCACTTTGGTTATCTCATCTAATTCTCAGAAACACCTTAAAAATATTTGTTTTTACCACTGCTTAACAGATGAAGTTACTTATTTTTCCCTGGGTTAGTGTTAACATAAAGAAAAGAGCTAGTATTGCCCATTCTGTTCAATACTTAAACTTTATTCCTATAGCCCCATGAATCATACATATACAAAATATAGTCTCTATATAGTTTTCTTACATTCTCCCTGAAATCTTCTTACCAGGCATTCTATTTTTTAAGATATTTTGGTTAAAAGAGACAGCAAGGCGGATGGCAATTGAAGGTGTATCTCAAACAGTTTTCTGCAGATGCTATGTAGAAAGAGAGGTTCTATGACACAATTAAAAAATTTTGTATTAAACAATGTTATACAATTGAGACTTGGAGCTACTAATATGTTAATGTGCATTGTGAATCTTCAAGAAAGGAGACAGGGTAGAGAATTTATCAAAGTTATGTAAGAGAAGCCCCACATCATTCAGGTAGCATCCATTATTATACATTGCAGGAATACTCACATCTTCAGGTTTGGTGATTGTTTTCTCACATATAAATGCAAAATAATGTATTTAGCTAATTTCTCATTGCAGAATATTTATCTTATTTCTAAAATTTTAATATTTTACATCATTATATATACGTAGACATTTTAATGTGAATGTGCGTTTCTATGTATCTTTCCTTATTTTTCTGTAATTTCTTTAACATAAATTCCTAAAAGGGGGATTTCTGAGACAAAGGACATGCATTGTTTTAATATATACATATTTCAAAACTGCCTTCAAGAAAGATTATTGCAATTCACACTTCTACTAGGGAGCATGTGAGCAGGCTCTCACACAGTCATCAGCTCTTGCTAGCTATTCTATTTCTTTGCAGTTTGGTTAACTTTATATAATTTGTTAAGTTAATCAACAAACATACTTTAATTACTTTATAACAAAAATACATTATATATCACTTTATATGCATTGATTTAATTATATACATGTATAATATATTATTTAATGCATACTTTATAAGAACATGTATAGATTATTATCCTAAGAATCTAAAGACCAAATAGATATGGAAAAGATTTACATCTCACCAACCTTCATAGATAATAAAATTAAAATAATATATAATCATATAACAATTGTATATAGTCATATAGAACATCTATCATTATTGATATAGTACATGTTATATACATAAAGTACAATATAATTTATAATATACTTTATACTATAAAATCTATATAATAGATAAATATATGAAATATAAGTATATACTTGTACTTTATGTTATGTATTACTTTATATATATTATTTTCATTTTTTTACCTATGAAAATTGGTGAGATGGTAATCTTTTTCATACTTATTTGCCATTCAGATTTATTCTTGGGATAATGACCTGTGAATGTTCTTAATATTTTTTTGAAACCCTACCTTTTAAAAATGATTTGTATCATTTATAAGTTAAGAATAGTATTAAATATTAAAATCTATCTTTATTGTTGCATGTATTTTTCAGAGTTTATTGTTTTCCTTCTCAGGCCCGATAAACATAATATACCAACTCAGGTCAAGGCATCAGTTGTGTAATTCTTCGACGGGCAAATTCTTCAGTGTGACTATGAAATTTGGTTTGGGTCTATCAAAGACATATATCACAGTGTTAGACATACATTAGTCTAACAGGCTCATAGGTTAATTCATTTCAAATTAATTTGTGGTCCTACATTGCAATCTCATTGTTGCTGGAATGAAGTTAAACTTCCTGGATTAACACTGCAAAAATAACCAAACATTTATACACAACCACATATTTTCAGACACTTAGAAAAACTTTACCTCAGGTGAGATAATAGCAGTGATGCATGTATGAAGTAAATGGCCATTGATAATCTCCACTCATCCTCCTCTTCTATTGTTTTTTACAACATGCTCATAATTTTCCATTTCTTGTAAAACACATGCTCCTTGCCATGATAGTCTTTAAATCAACATTTCCTGTTAGGGATGCATGCTATCTCATGCCAGATAAATGCAAATGGTTAATTCTTATTGTCAAATCTCCCCTCAATCCACCTCTGACCTAAATTTCCTTAAGTGATTACCCCTAATATAAAATTTATAGAATGATGTACCTCTCATTAATAGCACATATCTCAATGGTAATATTAGAATATTGTGATTATTTACTTCCTCACTCTATTATAAATTGCTTCAGTGCTGAGAAATTACCATTTCTACCTACCATTATATTCTAGGGGCTAAACATGGAGCCTGGCATAGGGCAAACACCCAAAATATTTGTGAAAGAATTATATATGTCCTATTATTATACTAATATTACAGATGAATAGTGGGACACAGCAGAGCAAATCTCTTTCAAGTTAATGATTATATAGTCAGTATCTAGGACAATTGAGACTTGAATACACACACAGTGTTTCTAAATTCTATGTTTTCCTCATTTGTTAGGCCTTCTAGATATTTCCTATTGCCTATTCTTTTTGTTTTTTCCCAATATTTTCTTTCTCTTTGTCAGACTTTAATGTGGTCAGTTATGGAATGAAGTGAATGAGTCATTCCTGAGAGCCCAAAGTCAAACATGAGAAAAAAAATTAGAATACATCATTATTCCTTCCAGAAAAGCAACAAAATAATTTTTAGAATGTTTTCTAGCAAACCCCTAAACTCTCAATTTTTCTTCCAGCCAAGGCATAAGAAGTTTCATTAAATTTTATTAGAAATACATTTGCTTCAGTTTTTCAATTAAGTGTCTCAGGAGCCAACACTATGGCATGGCTCTCTCTTCCTTTCCTTTTGTTATTTCTTTTCTCCTTCACATATAAAAATTATTTTATGCAATATATAAACTTAATTTCTGTACTTCAGTTTTTCCATTTGGAAATGTAGAGTCTAGCATATCATATTTTATACTTCATTAATGCTGGAAATTCCATAATGGCAATGAACTTGAATGAATGTCCTATTAAGGATGAATTCAGTAGGGCTGGGAGAAATGATAAGGACAGAAAAATGTTGTTTACCAAAATGAAAATAAGACTGAGGTAAACTAACTTAAGTGTAGTGTCCGACCCCAGTATGAGTAATTTACTTGCTCAGCCCTGGTGTGAGGCTGAAACTCGAGTCTCTGACCTGGGATACTTAATCAGTGGCAGCATTGTGTTAAGAGAGTTCGTGTTAATAAAAGCCATTTATGTGATACCTATCTTTTTCATAAAGCTATGGGGGGAAACCATGCAGGGAAGGGGAGGTGGCAAGAAATGGGAAGGGTTTCATATATGCAGGCCCTATTTTGACCCATATTAGATCTTAGATGACATACCAGACTGCTAGTTAGCATTACAAATCAGTAGTGAGAAAGGAAGGAATGAACTAGTAACAAAAGGAGAGGTTAATACATCACTTTGGCTAAATGAGCAATAAGAGCCTTTCTATTATTTCAATAATCTTTGATTTCCTTACCAGTGAGGTCAAATTAGCACTTAATATCAAGAGTGCTGCAGACAGGGCTGAATCCCTGAATCCAGAATGAACGATTTTACTCATTTCTTCCTGCTTTGACCTGAGGCTTCAGTCAAGCACTGAAGGAAAAGGAAAGCACTATGGCAGTTTAAACATCCCACTGAACGCTTCATTCTTAAAAAGCAGATATTTCCTCTTATCACAAAGTCCTTAAATATGTCATCAGAAGCTAAATGGAGAAAGAAGAAAGGCAGTGGTTTCAAAAGTTTAATAAACAGAATCCAAATAGAACAAACGCAGGGGAAACTTTATATTTAAATATGTAACTGTTTGTTTTACTCTTTAAGAATTGAGATCAGGCTGGAAATTGGAAATGTCAGAGATCTGTGTACTGTAGATGCTATAATATCCAAGCCTTAGCAGCCTCCACACACCCAAAGAACTGTGTTCTAGTGGGATGAAAATCATAATCACTTTAAAGAAGTGTCCTTTTCATTTTAGGAATCCATGATTAAACTACACTAGCAAGAATAGCATAAGGTACTCACCATTCCAAGAGATTTCTGTCTCCTTTACTATCCTCTATAACATTTGCCTCAATTCTGAGAGCATTTTTGCTAGTGCATGTTTGTGCTAGTGATATATAACTATCTTTAACTTTTCAATTCAATTTTACTACACAGAGAGATGGAAGATAACAGGGCACTGTCTTGAAACTGCTTCTTAAGAAATGTTGTACTGGCATGGACGAGTCAGAGAAATTATAACATCCACTCTTTGTCTACCCATTTACTGTATAGTCAGTGTCAACCATACAGAAAAGGAAGAGTATTAAAGGTGTATAAGTTCCAGAATATAAACACATTCAAGATTTCAAGATTCAGGAAGATGAGATGGGCCCCCAGAATCTTGTAAATATGGCATATCTGGCTATCAGAACTATGAGGTGAGCCTCTTTGTTTCCATTTCATTCTATAAAGTGAGAGCATTAAGTAAAATCTTGGTGAAATGTTACAGCTTGCTAACAAGAAAGCTGTAGAAATTCTGGGAAGAGTTATGATCCACTCTTCAGCAAGAGAAATTTAGGGAACACAGTGCCATTGATAGATATGGAGGATTTAGGTTCAAATATAGTCAAAGAACCAATCAAGATCCTTAAGATTCTCCCAGCAGCCTTCCTATCACTTACCTCTCACTTTCCTTTCATTTATGTCCTTGCTCAAGATTCTGAGAATACCAGGTTCCCTGCCACCAACATGAGAAGAGAGAAATATGTCACACTAAAGTGTCAGTGACCTGAAGTGTTTACCAGTGAGGGATATTTTTATTTGGAGGAATGTCACAAGAGAGGGCACTGCTCTAACCAAAAAAGTTAGCCTTGAGTGGTAGAAGGGCAATCACATTGGCACCAGGTGAAAAAAGTTACTTCTCAGCAAAGAGCTTTCTCTATTCTGCTCAAGTATTGATTACTATGCCCAACAATAAGGCAGGCACTGATACAAAGCCAGCCACCTTATTAAGAAGTACATTTATGTTTCAGAAATTGACTTGGCATATATTGTAGATAGCAAATAACTGATCCAATATTTGTGTAAAAAAAGATAAATTATTGAAAACACCACCTGATGAACACTAAATTTTTTTTCTTCTGAAGATTTCACTTCTGAATTCAAGAGTTATGCGAATCACTGAATTTTGAAATCAGAAGTCAAGCTATAACTTTTAGAGTTCCCTTAGGCTAACATGATAGTGAGGAATTTTATTTTGGCATTGCTGCAATTTGTCAAATCTATAACAGCCTTGTAGCAAGTGGGATTAACCCCTGGATAATTAATCCCTCCAGGGCTGTTAGTCTTCATTACTGGACAAAATAATTGCGAAAGAACGATGAGCAACCTAGGACCTGTTGTTTCATGTTTTAAATGTACCAATCTGTCCCTCCCTACTTCTCATTTACTGCCTGATCAGGTACCTTAGGGATACATGTTCCCTAAAGTGGAATATTTAATAGTATGCCACCAGGATAAGAAAAAATATTTGAAATAAATAACTCTATCAGGGGAAAGGCTAGTAGGCTGATTATATGTGGACTTATGCCTGTGGCAGCAGTAGATAAACACAATTTTTGGCATTCTTAGAAAGGAGTATAAATGAGCTCAGCTGGTCAAAACTTCTTGCCTTACCAAACTGGTGGTATGTGAGTCATGTCTTAGACTCTGATTATTTTTCAATACTTAGAACTGAATACTATTCAGAGCTAGTATGGAATGAGCAACCCATAACTATACATGCTCTCAGTTTAAATTTACAGGGAAGGAATAACATCAGATAGAATGGTCATGCATATGATATTTTACGGCAGAATAATTGGGCATCAATACCTGGCTCAAACAGAACCATTATCACTGTTTGACAGCTAACTAGTCAGTTGATAAAAAGGATACAATTGATCTTTGTCTTGTATCTCCATACATTCCAGTCCCCATTGATCAGGTACTGCAGTAATTTACAATTCATGGGCCTAATGATATGAATTACATACCTCAGAAAACTTGGGGGTATCAGGGGCTTTAAGCGAACAATCTGATTGAGGACATCCAGTTATTCAGTATAGGCAGGCCTATTCCCATGATGACAATTGATTTGTTCATGATACTGAAGCCTAAGTACCCAATGAAGGGAAACACCAACCAGTTATCTCAAGTATTCAGTGATATTTGGATCTCCTGGCTCCAAACATCATATACATTCTCATTGCTTGAAAAAAACAATTCTTTGTTTAGACCTCGGCAGCAGTGTTCCCTTATGGCAGGTATCACACTGTAGAGGGTCCCACTGTGTCCCATCTCTGGTCAACCTTTCTCCTGTAATATGGAGTGTGTGGAGCTGAGAGATTACACTCGCTGAAAGCCTGAACACCCTCCTTCCAACAAAAACACTCCAGGTTTCTCCTAGAATTTTTTTTTTTTTTTTTTTTTTTTTTTTTTTTTTTTTTTTTTTTTTTTAGAAACAGTTCTGAGTAAATTTCTAGGACATATGCATGTCCTTTACCAACTCTGATTTCCCAAGAATATTATGTTACTGATGGAGAAAACATAGATTAAATATTTAAACTAATGGGAATTATAGGAGAAGGGTGCAAAAACAAAAATATTTATAGACAGGAGGAGGCAGTTTCACAGATGCAGGGAATTGATTTACATATTAAGAATTAAAAAGGAGGAGTTCCCATCATGGCTCAATGGTTAACAAACCTGACTAGTATCCATGAGGACACAAGTTTGATCCTTGGTCTTACTCAGTGATTTAAGGATCCAGTGTGGCTGTGGCTGTGGCTGTGGCATAGGCTGGCAGCTACAGCTCTGATTTGACCCCTAGCCTGAGAATCTCCATATGCCGCAGGTTTGGCCCTAAAAGACAAAAAAGAAAAAAAAAAAAAAAAAAAGGAATTAGAAAGGAAAGAATATGAATGAAGCATATACAACCATTGTTTAAAATGTTCCTAATATCTAGGAGGACCAAACATTTTTACACAAACTCAGTAAGAAAGAGAACATCATCATCATCAACAGCATCAACAATTTAACTGCGACTAAGCCAAAAATCTGACTAGACTCAGTCATCTCCTTTATAAGAGTAGCTATGATAGGAAAGATACTGTTGTGGAACTATGAAGAGAAAATATTTTAAATAAATAATACTATTTTGAGAAACAAACAAACAAAATGGTGGCCAAAAGATGTCCATATTCTAAACCCTAGAATCTGTGAATATGTTACTTCATATGACAAAGGGGACTTTACAGATGAGATGAATACGATGAATTTTAAGGTGAGGAGATCACCCTGGCCCAATATAATCACATGAGTTCATAAAAGTAGAGAACTCTGCTATGGGAAGGCCAGAAATATTGCAGTGGAAGAGGGGTCATGGCTAACATTAATGATGGAAAGTAGATGTGCAAGTCAAAGAACGTAGCCAGCTTTTGGAAATAGGAAAGTGTAAGAATATATTCTCCCTTTCAGCATCCAGAAAGGAACTTGGTCCTGTAGAAACTTTGTTTTAGTCTACTAAGGCCTGTGTCAAACTTCTAACCTACAGAAATATAATATATTTGTATTGTATTAAAACCCCTAAATCTTGACAATTTATGATGGTAGTAAAAGAAAATCAACAAATGTATCAAGACGTTATCACACATTGGCAAAGAGAATAGTGAAAATATTTTTCTTTTTCTTAGAAACTACTGTGAAAATCACAGGACAAAGTACTTAAATATTTAATCCAATCAATGAAAAATGAATATAAATAAAGAATAATTATAAGAGCTTCCATTTGTTAAATGTTATTTATTGTGTGACAGGCCAATGATGTATGTTTGAGATACATTATCTTACATAAACTAAAACATCCCTAGAAGGAAATTATTTTTAATATCATTTTATACATAAAGGAATTTAATCTCAGAGAGTGAAGGTCACATAACTAGTAATTAGAGAACATATAATGCCCAGTCTATACCTGTCTGACATTTACATCCTTTCTTATAGCACATTTCTCTTCCAGGGTTGGGAAAGTCAGTGTAGGATGATGAGCTATGAAACTAATTTGACACAGAGATAATAATATCAAAATTATTGAGGCAGATATATTTGAAACTATAAGAATAAGCATTTAGTTAAAATTTTCTAAATCGAATTCTTTATCATTTATTCTGGTAATATGAAAAAGAAGAACAATGGAGGAATGAAATTATACTTTTTCTTATACTGAAATATATGTTATAACTATACTTATATTTCACATATGAAGATAAAAGTGGCCAATAATTTCATTTTTGATGTTGGTAATTAGATAAAAATAACATTAAGTATTTTTATTTCAAAGTATCATCTGGTTATCAAATTTTAATTGTGATATATTCTTTCCCAGTTCAGCATATTTACTATAATAAACTAAGGAATTTTCAGAATTCTGAAAAGCAAAATTTTATAAGCCACATTTCTTTAGAAATGTGAAGCAAAGCTTAGATTATCCATGTAAATATAAAAAAATAAATAGCCTGCACTTCTAGAATATGAATTTAAATGTGTTCCAATATTTTGAAGCTATTTAAATTTATTTATTATTACTATTATTATTAAAGTCTAGTTGATTTACAGTGTACAACAAAGTGACTCAATCACACACATTTCCCTGTGCTGTACAGTAGGATCCCATTACCCATCCATTCCAAATATAAGAGTTTGCATCCAAAAAAACCCCCAAAGTGCCCATTCATCCCATTCCCTCCCCTTTTCTCCCGGGGTACCCCAAGTCTGATCTTCTTGGCCCTGTTCTGTTTCTGTTTTTGGTTTGTTTGCTATTTTTATTTTTTTATAATGAATTTTATTTTTTCCATTATAGCTTGCTTATAGTGTTCTGTCAATTTTCTACTACACAGCAAGGTGACCCAGTCACACATACATGTATATATTCTTTTTTCTCACATTATCATGCTCCATCATAAGTGACTGGATATAGTTCCCAGTGCTATACAGCAGGATCTCATTCCTTATCCATTCCAAGGCAATAGTTTGCATCTATTAACCCCAAATTTCCAGTACATCCCACTCCCTTCCCCTCCCCACCCCTTTTCAAAGACAAGTCTATTCTCCCTATCCATGATTTTCTTTTCTGTGGAAAGATTTATTTGTGCTGTATATTAGATTCCAGATATAAGTGAAATCATATGGTATTTGTCTTTCTCTTTCTGACTTATTTCACTTAGTATGAGAGTCTCCAGTTCCATCTGTGTTGCTGCAAGTGGGATTATTTTGTTCTTTTTTATGGCTGAGTAGTATTCCATTGTCTATGTATACCACATCTTCTTAATCCATTCACCTGTTGATGGACATTTAGGTTGTTTCCATGTCTTGGCTATTGTGCATAGTGCTGCAATGAACATGCAGGCGCATGTATCTTTTTCAAGGAAAGTTTTGTCCAGTATATGCCCAAGAGTGGGATTTTTGGGTCATGTGGTAGTTCTATATATAGTTTTCTAAGGTATCTCCATGCTGTTTTCCATAGAGGTTGTACCAATCTACATTCCCACCAACAGTGTAGGAGGGTTCCCTTTTCTCCACACCCTCTCCAGCAACTGTTATTTGTGGACATATTAATGATGGTTATTCTGACTAGTGTGAGGTGGTACCTCATTGTAGTTTTGATTTGAATTTCTCTAATGATCAGGGATGTTGAGCATTTTTTCACATGCTTTTTGGCCATCTTCTTTGGAGAAATATCTATTCAGTTCTTTTGCCCATTTTTCCATTGTTTTTTTTTGCTGTTGAATTGTATAAGTTGTTTGTATATTTTAGAGATTAAGCCCTTGTCAGTTGCATCGTAGGAAACTATTTTCTCCCATTCTGTAAGTTATTTTTTTGTTTGTATATGGCCATAGCACCCTGAATGTGCCCGATGTCATCTGTTATTTTTAGATAGGATCATCTGTTCCATATTTTAGATTCCACAAATAAGCCATATCATATGGTATATATCTTTTTCTTTCTGGCTTACTTCACTTAATATGAGAATCTCTAGATCCATCCATGTTGCAGCAAATGCATTAGTTTGTCTTTTTATGGCTAATATTCCATTGTATATATGTACCACATCTTCTTAATCCATTCATCTGTCAATGGACATTTAGGTTGTTTCCATGTCTTGGCTATGAGAATAGTGCTGCAATGAACATATGTGTGCATGTGTCTTTTTCAAGGAAAGTTTTATCCAGATATATGCCCAGCATGGAATTGCTGAATCTTATGGTAGCTCTATATTTAGTTTCCTGAGGTACCTCTATACTGTTTTCCATAGTGGTTGTACCAATTTATATTCCCACCCCTTTTCTACACATCCTCTCCAGGCTTTGTTATTTGTTGACTCATTAATGATGGCCATTCCGACTGGTGTGTGAAGTGTAGTTTTGACTTGCATTTCTCTAATAATTAGTCATATTGAGCATTTTTTCATGTGCCTCTTGGCCATCCATATGTCTTCTTTGGAGAATGTCTATTTAGGTCTACCGCTCATTTTTCAATTGAGTTGTTTTTTGTTGTTGCTGTTGAGTTGCATGAGTTGTTTGTATATCTTGGAAATCAAGCCCTTGTCTGCTGCATCATTGGCAAAGATTTTTCTCCCATTCTGTAGGTTGTCTTTTTTTTTTTAATGGTTTCTTTTGCTATGCAAAAACTTTTTAGTTTCATTGAGTCCCATTGGTTTATTTTTGTCTTTATTGTTATTATTCTAGGAGGTGGATCAAACAAGATTTTGCTGTTAATTATGTCAAAAAGCATTCTGCCTATGTTTTCCTCTAGAAGTTTTATAGTGTCTGGCCTTATATTTAGGTCTTTGATCCATTTAGAGTTTATTTTTGTATATGGTGTTAGATAGTGTTCTACTTTCATTCTTCTACATATGACTTTCCAGTTTTCCCAGCACCATTTATTGAAGAGGCTATCTTTACTCCACTGTATGCTCTGTCCTCTTTTGTCATAGATTAATTGACCATAGGTTTATATCTAGGCTTTCTATCCTGTTCCATTGTTCTATATTTCTGTTTTTGTGCCAGTACCACATTGTTTTGATGACTATAGCTTTGTAGTATTGTCTAAAGTCAGGAAGCTTGATTCCTCCATTTTTTTTTTTTTTTTCAGTATTACTTTAGCTATTCAGGCTCTCTTGAAGCTATTTAAATTTAAATAGCTGTCTTATGGATACATTCCCTTTATTTGTTTATACCTTTATGTTTGGTAAAAATTTTTATAGTAAACATGGATTCCTTTTCCTGTACAAAGAAAATACCTTTTACATTCTTTTTTCTCACATTATCATGTTCCATCATAAGTGACTAGATATAGTTCCCAGTGCTATACAGCAGGGTCTCATTGCTTATCCATTCCAAAGGCAATAGTTTGCATCTATTAACCCCAAATTCCCAAACACTTTAAACCAGCTATAATGGAAAAAATAAAAATCATTATAAAAATTTTTAAAAATACTTTTTACAAATTTAAATTTCAAAGAAATTAGTAACTGTTACCTGAGTCATATTATTTTAACATTTACTAGACAAAAAACATTGGCCTTGCCACTTTTTTAAGAGGTTGAAATGGTATAACTCATAGTCCTTATTCTTCATGATCATACAATAATAATATCATAAATTCATATCAACAAAAATATAAATTATCTCTCTCTTTTTTTTCAGTCTTTTTAGGGCCACATTGCAGCATATGGACGTTCCCAGGGTAGGAGTCCGAGGCTAGTGGGATCTGAGCTGCGTCTGTGACCTACACCACAGCTCACAGCAATGCCGGATCCTTAACCCACCAAACAAGGCCAGGGATAGAACCAATGTCCTAATGGGTAATAGCTGTGTTCGTTACCCCTGAGCCATGAGAAGAACTCCTAAGTTATCTCTTTTAAATTACTGACCACAAATGGCAAAGTAGAATACAACTGATGTTTGTTATCCCTTTAAGTTTCAAAACTCAACTAACTTTTGGAATGAGGTGGAATAAATAGTAAGGAATTTATAACATTTAGGAGAAAATTTATATCATATTTTGGGAAAAATATTGGTCCAAGAAAGATTATAATTACCAGCACAGCCAGTTGGTACAGGAGTCCGATGTACATCTTAATGGTTAGGAGTACTATTTAGAATCTTACTGCAGAAATTCAATCCTGGTCATGCCATTTACTAGCCCTGGGACCTTGAGCAATTTACCTAATCTCTCTAAGCTTCACTGTTATCATCTGTATAATGGGAAAGGTGAGGTTAATCATATTTATCATAAGATTTTTTTAAAGTCTTATGGGTTAATATTTTTTTAAATGATTAGAATAGTGATTGGCAAAACATGTATTTGCGTTACTATTGCTTTTATTGTTATAATTGTGATAGTAGAAGTATTAAGAATTAACTTTGAGTTCTCAAGTAAAATTCTGGAAGCATCCTGAACTCACACTCTGTACAACTTTAGCTCCAGTCATTATGATCTATGTATTGGGGAGTCTTGATTAGGCAATTGTTTAGCAAATATTGCCCCTTTAAGACAAACTTGTATTTTTTTGGAGTAGGTTTTTAGAAACAAAAAACTGGATTATACATGTTATTGTGGAAGATAGAACAATTTAATAAATCTGAAACCAAATGAATCTCAAATGCTGGTCTAAATTCAGCTGGAGCAGATGTTGAAACATCGAGAAAAGCCCCCTTGAGAGTCAGTTTTGCACTTAAAAACAAAGAAAATTATCAAGCAAATTCAGCATTAGAGGGAAAATGCAGCCTGTTTTTACTGTAGTGATTTTATAAATAATAGTTCTAAATATAAATGGAGATTTTATAGATAATTTTAGAAAATGTACTCTGCAGTGAACAATAGACAATAATCTTTGATTAGATTGTTTTTTAAAATTAGCAATTCCTAAAAAATACTGAATCAGTAAATTAGAATAGATAGAAGAAGCAAAATGGAAAAAGAAAAATACTTTTCCGAGGGGAGGAATCTTGAAAAAATATTTTAAAATGAAGATCCCAGGGATTCGTAACCCTCATCCCCAGCACTGAGATCCTAATAGAATAAACCTGGGGGTGGGGCCAGAGTTTATTCTATTTCAGTAAGCACTGAGTAGGCTGAGCCAGACGTGACAGACCTGACAGACCGCACTTTGAAAAACACTATCCAGGTGACTGTGGGTGCTTCTGTGTTCCAGAAGAGAAACACTTTTGCTAGAATCAGTTGGGCTGATAATTAAATAGAGAGAAGCCTGAAAAGAACCAAAAAGAGAAAAGAAAAATATGCATTATAGAAAATATTATTTTGCAGGTATTTTGCAAAGTTACCTATAAGGAAATTCTTTTTTTTAAGATGATTTTATTTTTTCTATATAGTTGGTTTACAGTGTTCTATCAATTTTCTAATGTACAGAAAAGTAACCCAGTCACACATACATATATATATTCTTTTTCTCACATTATCCTCCACCATGCTCCATCACAAGTGACTACATATAGTTCCCAGTTCTATACAGCAGGATTTCATTGCTTATTCATTCCAAATGCAATAGTTTGCATCTATTAACCCCAGATTCCCAGTCCATCCCACTCCCTCCCCCTCCCCCTTGGCAACCACAAGTCTGTTCTCCCAGGTCCATGCATTTCTTTTCTGTGGAAAGATTCATTCAATTTGCTATGATATCATAATTGAGATGGGCCAGAAAAACACACAAAAGATGCACCCAAACTGGAAATTACTTAAACGTGTAATGAAAAAGACCTGATTTGGTGAACTAATGGAAACTATGTCATGTTTGGAATTATGAAGAAACACGAGCAATATTTGTTGATAATGTTATTTGAATAATATTTGAAAATAATTGAATTTATAAGTGTGTATACAAGTACATATATATTGAAGTGCAAAAATGTGAAAATAATTGAATTTATAAGTGTGTATACAAGTACACATAAATTGAAGTACAAAAATGTGATGTTATTTGAATAATATTTGAAAATAATTGAATTTATAAGTGTGTATACAAGTACACATAAATTGAAGTGCAAAAATATCAAATTATTTTTAATGACATATAATTATTTCAACAATATATTATGTCATTTTGACTAATAATCTATTTTAAATGGGCACATGTCATTTACCAAGCCTATTGCCATATGTTTACCAAGACAGTGAATTTTTAATACATGTGGAGTCTGAAAAAATTAAGTATCTTTTGGGAACACATAATTGGTTGCCTAAATATTTCTGAGTGGATGCTTCTTCAGATAATTATGCAAAAGTAAAATTGTGAATTCAAGAATGTGCTCAGAACTACAATATATATTCATATACACACATATATTATACACACACAATTTTGTGTTTATGTGTGCTGGATGTGTTTCTATTAAATCACCTGAAATGCTGAATACTAGAAGTTTTGTGGTGCTCCTTTGAGCATATGTTAGATTAATGGCTTAGAAAGTAGAAGAGAAGATAAATTTTGTGTTTTATGATGTTGTCTTCTCTAAGTCATTTTTCTAAGTAGTAGATAAAAATATTTGAAGAATGTTTGAAAAACATTTTAAAGAGTCCATTCAGCAAACTTTCTCTTCTAAAAACATGAGTTTACATTGTCATATTTTGTCTCTTTTAAGTTTCTTCCTAGGAGTGGGAAGACCACTTGAAAGGTATAGGCATAGGGATTAGGCTGAGGGTTACTGAGCTCAGTTTCAAAAGCTTTTAAGTTTCAGTAAAGAACCATAATTACAATATATGAAAAAAAAAGCCCTTCATGATCACAAAACATTACTGTATTGATCTCTTAAGCCCATTAAATATGGAAGTTTAAATAAATTCATGTACCAAAGGAACATATTAGAAATCTTGGTAATTTAGAAAGATTATGAATCTGAATGTGGAAGACATGAAGGAAGGAGTCATTGATCTTAGCAATGTTCCCAGGGGAGGCCATGAGATGTTTCACGATTACATTTTCATTCTTCATTTCTAGAGAAAGCAACAATTAAATCGATAGCTTGTGTATTCTACTCCCATGACTGAAGTTCTTTTGTTTTGTTTTGTTTTGTTTTGTTAGGAGGTGAACAATCAATTAGTATTGCTTGGTCATTGTGTTTTGTACTTCTTGGAATGCAGTTTTACAGCTGTGGTAAGAGGACATCCCTCCAAAGATACCCAGCTCTAATCCCTAGAACCTGAGCTACAAATATCATGCCCATGATTGTTGTGTTATATGGCATGATTTACCTTAAAGGAAGGAGACTGTCTTGGATTTTATCCATGCAGGCCCTATGATGTAATCACATAAGCCCTTATAAACAGAGAGCTTTCTTTGGCTGAGGGCAGAAGGAAATGTCAGAGATATATGAAGTCTGAGACAGACTCAACACACCCTTGCTTGTCAGAGACAGGGGGAGTCAAATTAGAAGAAATGCAAGTGGCTTTTAGGAGCGGAGAGAGGCCCTTGACAACCAGCCAGGAACAGAGTCCACCACTGCAAGGAACTTGATTCTGTCAAAAACTTGAATTGACTTGGAAGGAGATTCTTTCCAGAACTTCTGGATAAGAGCCCTGTTAGGGCCAGCTGAACTCACTTAAAACAACCTACAGAGTGGTGAGGTAATGCTTAGGTATTCCTTTAAGCTAAGTCTGTGGGAAGTTGTAACACAGCAATAGAAAATCAAAACATGGTTTGGAAGATTAATTGTCATTGTGATTAATTTCAATGTTATATATATGTTTGTTATATATTAAAGACAGGAGAATAGTAAAATTGGGTAATTAGTGCTATTCAAGTGAACTGAGTTTCCATATTTATGACTGAGTCTACCAAACCTCACTGCCTCCTTTTATTTCCTTTCTTCCTGGCCCATGTCCGTAGTTTGTATACATTCTTTCCTATCCACCTTGTAGATGTCAAGACAGCATATTCTGTTACCTTTCATATGATATTTACTTCTCCACAGGAGATTAAAAAATGCTTTACGTAAATCAGTTATTGTAAAGTTATCCCATATTTCCAGGTTAAGATAGGCTTTTCCTTACAAAAAGATTAGCGATAAACTTTTGATGTGTATATATGTGGATTCTAATCAAAGAAATAGCTTAGTGTGGTATCAGAGCAATGAACCAGAAATCTGCACCCCTGAACTCAAATGCTTTTCTCTACACCTCTATGTCTTCATTTACTCATATGACCTGTTGCCAACACCCCAGAAAAAACAAACACAAATCAGAAAGAGAGAGGACTTGGCACACAGCAGATGATTAATAAATGTTTGTTTTATATCTGCTCTTTTTGAAATTCTCATAGCATCTAGAATTAGGCCTTGCATATAACTGATACAACACATATTTTAAGAATGTATTTTAAGAATGTATTTTGAATCGCTTAGTCTATAAACTCAGATTGTCCTCATTTAGGTTTTCATTGATTTGATTTCAACATAATTACATAAAATAGAATAGATCGTTTGCAGATAAAGGGATAATAACAAGTCAGACTTAAGACAAATTCAGAGCATGTAAAACGTGAGTATACTTTGACCTTACCATCTTGTGTGTTCTAGAAAAGGCCACACTCACAGCCCTTGCCTAAAGCCCTGCATATCAAGTGGTCATATCCTAGTCCTTCTGCTTCTCTTTTCTCAGCAACTGTATGCAGCTCTTCCGCTGTACTGTTTCTTTGGGACCCATCAGCGTCTGTGCCTCCAGCATGCAATTGCTGTTATTAATTACTATAGCCATTGCTGATGTTTTAGGCTCCACTAAGGCGTCACAGATGATAGCAATGACTTATCTGTGACCTCAAATGCCTTCAGACTTTGCTGATACTCATTGCGATGCTTTACTGTCTTCTGTTAAACTCTGGATCCCCCATTTTTCCCAAAATATGTGGGGTCTCTCTGTGTGAAGTAGGGAAAGTAGTTAGTGGAAATGCTGAATCTGAATGGAATCAAATGTATCTGTGCCCTGAACCTAGAACAACTGCCACCTTTGACCCAAGACACTCCCTTTTCAATTCTAGTTTGCCCTGTCAGATGCACTTTTTACTTACTTCATAAAAGATTTCTTTCAAGTATACTTTATGCTTTTTCTTTTTAACAATCTGTATCCCCATAGAATATGCAGATATGCTGGTACATTAGTAAATAACTAAATCATAATTATGACCATGAGATTTCAGGGTATGTAGTTAAAGGTATATATGTATTTAGGTACTTCATACATTTTAATGTAGTTGAGGGCATGTTATTTTTCTGTAAATACAAGGAAGTTTCAGAGAATGGTTAGTTCTTACTCAATTAGGACACTAACAAATATACTTGAAATAGTCATAATAATGATAATTCTTAAGACTAGGTATACTCCCCTTTATTTTTTTATTTATTTATTTATTTTTTTTGTCTTTTTGCCATTTCTTGGGCCGCTTCCACGGCATATGGAGGTTCCCAGGCTAGGGGTCCAATCAGAGCTGTAGCCACCAGCCTACACCAGAGCCACAGCAACGCAAGATCCGAGCCGCGTCTGCAACCTACGCCACAGCTCATTGCAACGCCGGATTGTTAACCCACTGAGCAAGGGCAGGGATCGAACCCGCAACCTCATGGTTCCTAGTCGGATTCGTTAACCACTGCGCCACGACGGGAACTCCTACACTCCCCTTTAAATACAACTTTATGGATTAAACATTTGTTAGCATTTTAATAAGAATTTATTTTCAGAGAAAATTGTCTGATATATTAAAATATAAGTTCTCAAGTTTTGAGTTTCTTGAATGTCATGAAAAGTATGCAAAAAGTTTTGTGTTTTTGTTATCTGTTTTGTTTATTTGTTTTGGCTCTTTTGAGGGCCACACCCGCGGCATACGGAGGTTCCCAGACTAGGGGTCCAATAGGAGCTGTAGCTGTTGGCCTATGCCAGAGCGACAGCCACGCAGGATCCAAGCCGCATCTGTGAACCATACCAACGCCGGATCCTTAATCCACTGAGTGAGGCCAGGGATCAAACCCACAACCTCATGGTTCCTAGTCAGATTTGTCAACCACTGAGCCACAACTGGAACTCCTCTATTCTGTTTTTTAACATAGATCCAGAAATATATTTCATTTCTATTTTTTCTTCCCCCTGTACACCCACATGCAACTTTTTACTGTAGAAGTTTTAATTTGCCAAACACTATTTTAATGCATCACATAATAAATTACTATCACACTGTACCTTAGAACACGTCCCACATTCCAGTTAAAGCATAAATCTCTGTTCATCTGGCCACCCAAGAAGATGTAATACATTTTGATTTTTTTAAATTCATTCCTTGCGTCACGAAACATTTTCATCCAGAAAGGCTTCATTATGAAGGAACTTTTATTTTCCTGACCAAATATGAGGAAATGCCCTTAAATTCCAGATCTCTTATAATTCATCTGAATAAAAAGATCTGGGCACTTAAATAGCTTAAAAATGCAGACTATATATTCAGTACTTTAAAACAAACCACACAGATTTTCAGTGAAAATGAGGAAGAATTCCACCAGTCTTTTCTTTTTCTGGCAAGTTTCCAAACTTGGCTCTCATGTCTTTATCCTATGTGTCGGTATCTATAAGCTGATTAAACACGAATAACAATCCTAGGTCTGTGATGTGACTGTTGTCCCTTTTCATGGCATGTATACTGAACACTAATCTGCATAAATCAATGCCCAGTATACATATACTGTCCAAAGGGGGTTGAATTCATCCACCAGAATTCAGTAAAAAATTATTGTCCAGTTTTAAAGTCAACCCGTTCCTGTGTCATGAGGACAAATCCTCCCTCCAAAACCTTGTATAAAATGACCTTTAATCATATAACTTTTAACATTTGCTCTCAATTTCCTCTTCCTTCAACTGAGGCAGACACAAAAGCTGCTCTGATATCCAGCTAGTAGGAGAGACAGTAGCTGTCATTGTCCCTGCATGAGTTGGATCTCTGAAAAGGGTAATGCCTATATTTGAACCCTTAATGCTTCATTTTTAATTTGGGCCTTTGGATACTACTCATTTCACTGTAAAATGACCTGGCAATGCATTTTAAGTATAGTGCATGTATAACTAGCTTATTTTAAAATTGATAAAGTAGAATCTTATATAACTTTGGTGAATTTCTTGTTTGTTTTAATGTTAACTGTCCTCCATCCCCCTATTTTGTAACTGAGAAAATAAAGCTTAGATAAAATACTTGGTGCATTTACAGCACAGCCCATAGTCCCTGACTTTTCAGTCTGTTACTTGGTCTTAGACTCTTAAAGCTAATAAATAGTTACATGCTAATGTCACTAATTCATACTACTGATTTCTTTCTCTGTACAGATAGGATATAATCCCACTTTAGACTTGATTAAAAAGGATTGCCCTTTAAGGATGATGAGGAATGGAAAAATACTACTTCCATCATATATTAACTCCTACTGAAAGTGTTAATTTGTGAATAGATCATGTGAGATCTTCAAATTATTTGTCTATGGTCCTGGGTTTTATTGAAAATAATATACATGGGAGCTCCTGTCGTGGCACAGGGGAAACAAATCTGACTAGTATCAATGAAGATGCAGGTTCGATCCCTGGCATCTCTCAGTGGGTTAAGGATCTGGTGTTGCCATGAACTGTGGTATAGGTCTCAGACATGGCTTGGATCCTGAGTTACTGTGGCTGTGGTGTAGGTCGGCAGCTACAGCTCCGATTGGACCCCTAGCCTGGGAACCTCCATATGCCACAGGTGCAGCTCTAAAAAGACAGAAAAATAAAACATAAATACAATGTATGAATGGTTGAATTCAAGAATTCATAGTTTTTCAGCACCACTACCCTCTCCCACAGAGAAAAACACATCTTCAGATATAATGTCACTTGTACAGTCCATTTGTTTCATCTCCCGTTAACTTTTGGCCATATTATGACATCATCTCTTTTTTTTTTTTTTAATTTTCCCATTGTACAGCAAGGGGGTCAGGTTATCCTTAGATGTATACGTTGCAGTTACAGTTTTTTCCCCCACCCTTTCTTCTGTTGCGACAAGAGTATCTAGACATAGTTCTCAATGCTATTCAGCAGGATCTCCTTGTAAATCTATTCTAGGTTGTGTCTGATAAGCCCAAGCTCCCGATCCCTCCCACTCCCTCCCCCTCCCATCAGGCAACCACAAGTCTCTTCTCCAAGTCCATGATTTTCTTTTCTGAGGAGATGTTCATTTGTGCTGGATATTAGATTCCAGTTATAAGTGATATCATATGGTATTTGTCTTTGTCTTTCTGGCTCATTTCACTCAGGATGAGATTCTCTAGTTCCATTCATGTTGCTGCAAATGGCATGATGTCATTCTTTTTTATGGCTGAGTAGTATTCCATTGTGTATATATACCACTTCTTCCGAATCCAATCATCTGTTGACGGACATTTGGGTTGTTTCCATGTCCTGGCTATTGTGAATAGTGCTGCAGTGAATATGCGGGTGCATGTGTCTCTTTTAAGTAGAGCTTTGTCCGGATAGATGCCCAAGAGTGGGATTGCAGGGTCATATGGAAGTTCTATGTATAGATTTCTAAGGTATCTCCAAACTGTTCTCCATAGTGGCTGTACCAGTTTCCATTCCCACCAGCAGTGCAGGAGGGTTCCCTTTTCTCCACAGCCCCTCCAGCACTTGTTATTTGTGGATTTATTAATGATGGCCATTCTGACTGGTGTGAGGTGGTATCTCATGGTAGTTTTGTTTTGCATTTCTCTTATAATCAGCGATGTTGAGCATTTTTTCATGTGTTTGTTGGCCATCAGTATATCTTCTTTGGAGAAATGTCTATTCAGGTCTTTTGCCCATTTTTCCATTGATTGATTGGTTTTTTTACTGTTGAGTTGTATAAGTTGCTTATATATTCTAGAGATTAAGCCCTTGTCAGTTGCATCATTTGAAACTATTTTCTCCCATTCTGTAAGTTGTCTTTTTGTTTTCTTTTTGGTTTCCTTTGCTGTGCAAAAGCTTTTCAATTTGATGAGGTCCCATGGGTTTATTTTTGCTCTAATTTCTATTGCTTTGGGAGACTGCCCTGAGAAAATATTCATGATGTTGATGACATCATCTCTTAAAAGCCACTTGCCTCTACTCCCACCTCCCAATTTGCTCCGCTGCTTGGGTACCTTTCCTAAGACAATGTTCTCAATCTCTCTCCTTCTCTCTCTCTCCTCTCTCTCACTCACACACACACACCTTATTCATATAACACTCATTTCTTTATTCCTTCACAACATAGACAGTAATTGATTATCCCTGTTCACTTCCCTGCTCTCTCATCCTACAGTTTTTAGTAATCCTAATAATCATGGTTTCAAGATTTAAGTTGTAAACTTATTTGCCAATTGTATTAATTTCCTGAGGCTGATGTAACAGATTGTCACAAACTGGAAAACTTAAAACAGAAATGTATTCTCTGCCAGTTTTGGGGGCCAGAAATCTGAACTGTGGGTGTCAGCAGGGTCATGATCCCTCCAGAAACTCCATGCCAGATTCCATTCTTCCAGCTTCTGCTGTTTATTGATGACGTGACTCCACAGTCACATTGCCTCCTCTTCTTCTGTCAAATCTACACTGAGTGCCTCTTATAAAGACACTTGTCTTTGGATTTAAAGTCCATTCTGGTAATCCAGGATGATCTCATCTCAAAATCCTTAACTTAATTATATCTGAAAAGACTTTTTTTTCCAAATAAGGTAATGTTCACTAGTCCCAGGGGTTTGACTTGCATATTCTTTGAATATCATCCTTCTGCCTACTCTAACAACATAGTCCTTCTACAAGATTATTGAACACACGTGTTTCTTTGATCCTATTCCTACAGAAAAAAGTAACTGAAAACTGCTTTTGTCTTAAAAAGGAACACACTAAACATCCAATCCTTTCATAGGGAGGGATCTCCTATCTAATAAAAATGGAAAACACAGGCTTCAGAAGTAGAGACAGAAAATCTGGGTCAATGCCTATGGAACTAGTTGTTAGTGACATCTTTTACATACATATATGGAAATTGATATAAATCAGCAATTATATGAGAGAGTTCAAATATTGCTCTGAACTCAGAGTGATTTTCAATTTGATTTGCTGAATCCTTAGTGATATGTAATGCCAGATTAAGGAGTGAAAAAGATACCATGTAAAGAGAAACCAGCACATCCTCCAATAAACAGAGAATGCCAGGTTCGCTTGGGAATCTCAAATACTCCCCAAAATAAAGGTGTGTATATTCTATGTTCATATGTTGCCGACTAACAACACATTTCTTGCTACTATTGTAAAATTTTGTATCTGAACTAAAATATGTATATATGTATATGACTGTTTTACACTTAAGTTCAATAACTCACAGAAAGGAGAATGGTGTTCATTAATAGCCGTAACTTTGAGATACGGTTTTTTGCTTAGGTTGTATAATATTTCATCTCACCTTAAGCTTCCAAGCTCTGAATTATAATAAGCAATAACAGTAAAGATAAAATGAGCCTTTGTCCTGGAACAATGTATATTGGTAATATTTCATATAAAGAACATAAATTATGGCTTATATATTTATGTATATTTTTTCCCAAGGGAAAAATTGTTAAAAATATTTTTTGCCTTATAATTTCTTTCCCCAGGGACTATGATTCTACTCTGGATGACATGGCTTTTTGTTTTCCCACTTTGAATACACTTCTGTGTGTGTGTGTATAAGTGTGTGTGTGTGTGTGTATGATATGTATAAGTATCAATGGACTTCATCAGATATATTTATTGGCAGCATCCATCTACTGAACAACATATTTAAAACACATTTTTTTTCTTTTTTTAAGATAACACATTTTTTTGAAATTTAACAATCTTCCCATATGCAAAAATTAATAGTGGTCACTGGAGTGCTAAAATGATATGATTCTAGAATGCTACCAAAATGTATCTTGCCCTAAGGCATGTCCCTCAGTGTACAATTGGTGAGAACAATCTGAGTTTTTTTTTAAAAAGAGTAATGATAATTTGATTGAATAGGGGAAAGTATCTATGATATATTTCTTTCTGTGAGCCATTCTCACACATTTCAGTAGCATAAGGAGATATTCAGCTGACAGCTGTGTTAGTAAATAATTCTATCATTGTACAATTTTGCTTTTACAAAGATCTGAGAAAATTGAGACTATGTGTGAACTTCTCAGGAAAGTGTTATTTTGGCTTCTTATCCAACATCCTCAATTAAATAATAGATGATAGTAAGAATAGCACTCCAATATTCAAATTATTCATCAAATCACTCCTTTACCATGTAAAGGTTTTAGCTGCAAGCACTTGTTTTGTATCTCTGGAGTGATGGACGTGTTAATTTTAATGACTGATTTAGGAAACAATCTTCTTGAGGTCACTCTGGAGATAATCTCATCAGGCATCATATTAACTCTTATTTGATAAAGACTATTCTTGTCCCTCTCTGAAAATGACCAATTAAATCAATGAAATGGTGTTAAATCCAATGTTTATTTTAAGGAATAACAATGAGATCAGAAGTGGACTTGAATATGTAGTTTTTTTTTTTTAGAAAATTTTATTATAGTTGATGTCTATCAGTTGCTGCTGTATAGCAAAGTGACCCAGTCATAAAGTCATATATATGTGTACATATATATACACACAAACACACAAATTCTTTTTTCTCTCATTATCCTCCATCATGTTCCATCACAAGTGATTAGATATAGTTCCTCGTGCTATATAGCAGGATCTTATTGCTTATTCATTCCAAATGCTATAGTTTTCATCTACTAAGCCATAACTCCTAGTCCATCCCACTCCTCCCCCTCCCCTATGGCAACCACAAGTCTGATCTCCATGTCCATGAATTTGTTTATTTTCTGTAGATAGGTTCATTTGTGCTGTATATCAGATTTCAGCTACAAGTGATATTATATGGTTTTTATCTTTCTCTTTCTGACTTAATTCACTTAGTATGAGAATCTCTAGTTGCATCCATGTTGCTGCAAATGACATTATTTTGTTCTTTGTTATGGCTGAGTAGTATTCCATTATATGTATGTACCATGTCTTCTTAATTGATTCATCTGTTGATAGACATTTAGGTTGTTTCCATGTCTTGGCTGCTGTGACTAGTGATGCAATGAATGTAGGGGTGCATATATCTTTTTCAATGAAAGTCTTGCCTGGGTAGATGTTCAAGAGGAGGATTGCTGGATCATATGGTAGTTCTATATTTATTTTTCTGATGTACCTCCACACTGTTGTCCATAGTAGTTGTACCAATTTACATTCCCACCAACAGTGTAGGAGGGTACCCTTTTCTACACACCCTCTCCAGCACTTGTTATTTGTTGGCTTGTTAATGATGGCTATTCTGACTGGTGTGAAGTGGTACCTCATAGTAGTTTTGATTTGCATTTATCTAATAATTAGTAATGTTGAGCATTTTTTCATGTGCCTGTTGGCCATCTATATGTCTTCTTTGGAGAAATGTCTATTTAAGTCTTCTGCCCATTTTTATTTATTATTATTATTATTATTATTATTATTATTATTATTATTATTATTTTGTTTTTTGGGGGGCTGCACCCACGACATATGGAAGTTCCCAGACTAGGGGTCAAATGGGAGCTGCAGCTACTGGCCTACACCACAGCCATAGCAACGTGGGATCCGAGCTGCATCTGCAACCTATGCCACAGCTCCCAGCAATTCCAGATCCATAACCTACTGAGAGAGGTCAGGGCTCAAACCCTCATCCTCATGGATCCTGGTTGGGTTTGTTAACCACTGAACCATGAAGGGAACTCCTCTTCTGCCTGTTTTTAAATTGGGTTGTTGTTTTTTTGTTGTTGTTGAGTAGTATCAATTGTTTGTATATTTTGGAGATTAAGTCCATGGATTCCTTCAAATCAGAGTCTGCCTCTGCTTGAGGACAACTTGCTTGAGATGTTACCGATCAAGTGTACATCATCTTTCTGGTGAGATGGATGATTCTAGTTTCATGCCAAATGAGTAATCAACTCATGAGCTAACAGTGGTAACAATACCTTGATGATGATCAACTTAATACTCATCCTCTTGGTAGTTCAGTGGGTTGATATTCTTGTGGTTATATCATATTCAAGTTATACTATCTATTATAAAATTTAACTTGAGGAAAACTATGAAATATATTTAAGAAGACAACATAACATTGAAAGTAACTGAATAAATCATAACAGCTGCATGAAAGAACACATGCAAATGTGTTAAATATGTCTCTATGAACCATTAGTGTTTGCACAGAAGCCATTAGAAACTCTACAGCTCTGCCGAGGTTCTGATTGAATCTGACCTCTTCTGTACTTCTTCCCTGTTTCTTGGAAGCATTCTGCATATCAATCACATTTTCTCAGTATTTAATGAGAATCATACAAACTTTTTGCTATCATTACTCAAAAAAGATCACTCTCTACTCTTGCTTTTAGGACTGCCTCTATTTCTCCTATTGAAGTCTTTGGATTCTTGAAGCTATATGTCTTGAGTTCTTTCTTATTCTTTTTTGCACTAGAAAAGTGGTAAATTCCATGAAAAGAACATGAGATTCAGAACCTACTGATTGTGTCAGGCTGCATTTCTTACTCTGAGATGTGGAACTATTAATTCTGCTGATCCTGTGTGTCCTAATCTCTGGACTATATCTAATAATATCCACAGTGCAGTGTCACCATCATTATCAGAATTATTGATAATGTATCCCAGAACCCACAGTTCTTAAAGCTGTTATTATTAGTGTGACAGGTTATAAATGGACAACCTGTTTTAACAGGAAAACGACTACTCAGTTCCGTTTTGTGTCCTCTGATGTGCTTTAAAGATGAAATATAAATACTTCATTTTATCTCCTGGGAATATTTGAAGACAAATCTCCTCCCTGCTCTTGTTTTAATGGGATGTCATGTTTAATTTGAAAGTAAAAAAGCAAAATACTATTTGAAGAAAATAAGGTATGCAGTTGGACACTGAGGAGGAGTGGGCTGGAAAAGAATGACAAATTTCTGTGAGAGCAACTTTAGGGTGGATAAGAAAGAGAAGAGTAAATTAAGGTACTTTGGAGGTCTGGGAACTAATTTTAGTTTCCAGAAAGTTAGGTTTGACCCATAGAAGGATCACTGTGAGAGAACTTTATTGTATGTCCCAGAGGCACATGGGATTGGAGTCTCCCCGGCTACCCAGCTTCACTCAGGCGGGAACCTCTCAGCCCTGCACTGTGTGTCTCAGCTCAATGACCCCTCAGGTGGGTGTAGGAGAGCATGTTGCCACCTTTGCTCCATGTTACCTGTTACCTAAACAGCAGGAATGTCAGATACCCTTGCAAAAGGGTTTTTCTGTGTGTCTGTCCTTGGACTCTTGAGGAAGAGTAGGCTGTGTGAACAAGTCTCCCTTAGATGTCTCCAAGGATGCCTAGTGGGCTGGTGAGAGGTGAAGCCTTGCACTGTACCTATACTTGAAGAAAAGGCCCAAACAAATTTGAAATTCCTAAATGGGAGTGAAGTGGTTGATTAGCAATATTCTAAGGACATTTTTAATATTAGGAAACCTGCATTTCCACTTCCATATTTTCTCTTGATTTTCCAAGGACAGAAGTGCTCCTTCACCAGGCCTCTCTTGTTGCATGGGCACCAGCTTAGTGACTGTTGTAATTCCTATTTTATTCTTTGGGTTACTCTCCTGTGGTTACAGAACAAAGAATTGCTGGCCTCATTGTTTCAACATTTTGACTTTGTTGACATTTGAAATTTGTTGGAAATTAATCACCAGGCAGTTATAACTTAGGTAGAGTGCTAAGCATAGATTAGGATACATAATGGATAATCAATAAAAATGTGCCTGCACCCTAGTGACCAATTCTGATCTCATCTTGATTTTGTAATTTTGGGTTCTTAATGATGCAATAATTTCCAATTAGCATACCAGGCTGAGTTCAGCCTCAGGGTAAGGACATAAAACTTACACTTAATTTTTTTTAAGCCGTGATCATTAAATAAAAGCATTTTCATTTTTTTCCTGTTCACTTCTTGTGAGTGACAGGAATGTCCTATTAAATCATGGTTTGGTCCTCCTTCCCCCAGTGGGTTTACTGCAACAATGAGATACTTGCAGTCTCCCCATACCTGTGTTGATAGCATCAAGGATGCTGTAACTGAGAAGAACCTGGGAAATGACTTTCATTTTTTATGCAAGATGTGGCAACATCTATTAAATTTTGTAATTGTTCCTTTGTGTAGCACTCATGCTGTCAGATTTAGCCCACATGCCGTTATGTGTTTCTACATTCAGATTTGTTTCTTATAAACAAGCTGCTAACACAGTTGTCCTTCTTAGGAAAAATAAAGCCTCAGCTAAGAGAAAGTATTTGTGTTTGGAGCTTCAACATCTGTATTCAAACACAGACCATACTTCTTATTCTAAAACTGAAATCAATGTTGACAGCTCTTTTTTCCCTCCACTGGTAGTGGGTAAAGTGCCTGGCTTGTGGCACTTAATTTTAGAAAAGCAACTTTGTTTGAAATTAGTTAAAGGCTATAAACTCCAATAAGAGAAAACATATTGTTTGGTCCTCGGAGTTGGATACATTTTGCACTAGTGACAAAGACCCCATTCTAAGGTACTTCTGGGAGTGTTAACACCTTCGGAAACAGAATTTCAAAAGTATATTAAAAGTACTAACGCTTCTTGTGTTTGTAGATGTTTGTTATCAGGGGGATTTTGCCAAAGAGAAAAATACTTCCTTTTTGAAACACTACCTTATTTCTTTTAACCTACATTGACTTTTTTCCCTTTTGCAATTTACTTAAAGTGTTAACCTCTTAGAAAGTAGTGGGTAAATAGGAAAGGGATAACAGGATGTGATCTTAAGAGTTATCAGTGCCAACACACAGAATGTGTATCTGATCCTAGTGGGGAAAGGGAGATCTTCACATTTCTAAGAGTTGTTCATCTTCATTCCTGTAAACTCTGCTCTTAGTTCAAGTTTAATTTCTAAGATTTTTAAACAAAGTGTGTGCCAAAAATATGTCTGGATACTGAATGGGACACAAATACATTATTTGATTTAATAGAATTTCAACCAACATTCATTCAATGTCCAGTGGGAGGCAATAATGGTCTCTTCTCTCATGTAGTTTAAACTCTTATTGGGTAATAAATATTTCAGACAAAATTACTTTCAAATATTATATGCTTAAGTGCCAAAATGTATGAAAAAAAAAAAAGGAAATCACACTAAGCATACCAGCTTTTAGACTTGGGGGACTTTTTTTGTAGGAGTTGCAAATGTAGTTGTGTTTTGAAAACAAATATAATTAATAGGGTAGAGGGGAAAAGAGGGCATTCCAAGAAAAGTTATTGGTGTGAATAAAGGGGCAATGAAGCAAAATATATTAACGGACAGTAAAAGATATCATCCAGATGTGCACAGTTGACAGAAGGTTGAACAATAAATTAGACAGGATTGTAAATGCAAAAGGCCCTGTGCATACTTCACATCATCTTATAAATATTGCTCCAAACCTTATTGTGCCTTTTCAAAATTAATTTTACTTATATAAAATAAATTTAATAATTTTAAAAATGCATATATATTTATACATGTTCAGAGGCATGTATATGTACATATACATATACATACACATTAAAAGTGGAAAGAGAAGCAATATCTCACTAGTGTGGAAGAGAAGCAATATCTCCCTGGATCGTCCATCCCCACCAAACAAACTTGCTCCCTAGAGGTAGCCACTTTAACTGTTTTTGATATTTACATACATATTTATAATTAACATGTATGTATTATTTTTATTAATCTAGTTTAAAATTAGCTATGTCTTTCCTTTTTCTTTCTTCCGTTTTTTGTTTGTTTTTTTAAGGGCCGCACACACTACCTATGGACGTTCCCAGGCTAGGGCTCAAATTGGAGCTGCAGTTGCAGGCCTACACCACAGCCACAGCAACTTAGAAGCCAAGCCAGTCAGCGACCTACACCACAGCTCATGACAACACCAGATCCCTGACTCACTGAGTGAGGCCAGGAATCAAACCCGCATCCTTATGGATACTAGTCAGATTTATTTCTGCCAAGCCACAGTGAGAAATTCCAGCTATGGCTTTTCTATTAGCAATCACAAATTTATGACTGTATTCATGTTAGTCATTACTGGTTCAAGTAGTAAACCATGATTATGTCTCCTCTTCCGTATTTTTTCCTGCACTTGATATTTCCTAAGGAAAAGAAAAGAATTCTGTATTTTCTTTCCATTTTCTCCAACAGACTTTCACATTTCCACACAAACCTATCATTTAACCATTTCATCAGTTAAAAGACCTGGATTGTTTAGGTAGCTTGTTTGCTTTTTCATCCTATTTAACAAATTAATTTCATTCTTGGACTTCCTTTCACCTCTCCCCTGTGCAGTACCTTGTTATCTGAAACCTATGTGTATCAATCAGGATAAGCTAACTGCTGAAATAAACTGCCCAACGTTTTTGGAGGCCTCACATAAGAAATGACTATTTCGGAGTTCCCGTAGTGGCGCAGTGGTTAACGGAACCATGAGGTTGCGGGTTCGGTCCCTGCCCTTGCTCAGTGGGTTAACGATCCGGCGTTGCCGTGAGCTGTGGTGTAGGTTGCAGACGCAGCTCGGATCCCGCGTTGCTGTGGCTCTGGCGTTGGCCGGTGGCTACAGCTCCGATTCGACCCCTAGCTTGGGAATCTCCATATGCCGCGGGAGCGGCCCAAGAAATAGCAACAACAACAACAAAAGACAAGAGACAAAAAAAAAAATAAATTAATTAAAAAAAAAAATGACTATTTCACACTCACTTCGTGTATGTCTCACTTCAGCCAGTGTGAAGGTTCAGCTCCCAAGTCTTGCTGAAACTTTTCACTCCATTGTGTGGTTCTGCAGATGTCTAGATCCTTCCACAACATCTTCAGCTTCTGCCTGATAGTCAAAGAAAGAGGATAAGTAAGAAGAAACTCCAAAGGCATTGAGGGCCAGACCTGCTAGTGACACACCCCACTTCTGCCCACATCCATTGGCCAGACTAGGTCACATGGCCACAGTAAGTGTATGAAAGTCAGGGAGAAGTCTTTCAGTGCTTTCAAAAGAAAAAATGAATCTGCTTTAGTGTACATATACTATTGTCTCTGCCATATTATCTTATTATTTTTGTTTTCATTTTGATGGAACACTTTCTTGAGCTGATACCTAAGAAGGAGTGTATTTGATGACACATTTATTGAGACCATACCTGTTGAAAATAGTGTTTTCTTACTTGATCAATAGTTTGGCTGAGTATCAATGTTTGTGTCGTATTCAGATATCTAATAACATTTAGTAGCTAGTATTCTTAATGGTCCTGATCCTTTTTGCACAGATAATCTTTTCAATCAGGTTGTGTTTTTGTTTTGCTTTTTAAATAAATCTCTTAAAGCCCATGCAGTTTATTTTTATCATTGGTGTTAAGAATTTTACAATGATGGGCTTGTGAGCTTTTGTGAGTCATTTTAACAGATAATCAGAAGGCTGTTTTTATTGAGATGTACAATTCTTTAGTTCAAGGAAATATTTAAGAATATATTTTTTAAATTTCCTCCTACTTCATCTTGTTTTCTGGAGTCCTTATTTAAAAGATAGATTGATCTTATAATTTTCTTGTTCTTGCTATAATATTATTCATATTTTTAGTACAACTATTGATTTTCTTGATTTAGCCTTGTAATTACTCTATGATATTTTATTTTGGCTCTTTTTTTCTCCATTTATTGTTTTTTTCCTTGTTGAAATTTAGATAGTTTTGACCAAGTATTTCATTTGCCTTATTCAAAAGTCAGAACTCTTCAGGAAGTGAAATGATATATACAGATAGGTCTTGCTTCCATCCTGTCTTCTCTACCTATTCTTTTCCCCCATCCCAAATGTGGGCATCATTGTCATTCCATTGTTATTTTGTGGAAATAAAAGCATATGCTTGTGTCTCTGTGTGTAGATAAATCAAGAAAAGAATCTTATTATCCCACGTCCTATCTAACATTCTTTTTTATATGTGATAGTCTATACCTTAATTTTTCTCTTCACAATCTGTAGATCTCACCATATTAATACTAAGATATCATTTTTTATTATTGATAAAAAATAAAAGTATTCCATGTACATCAGGGATTCCACCTTCAGCACTGTTATTTTGTACCACATCATTAGGTATTATGAGGGGATTCCTGTGCAATGTAAAAGTTTATCAGCCTGGCCTATATTGACTAGAGGCCGGCAGCAGCCCTTCACCTCATGTTATGACAATCCTAAAAGTCTCCAAACATTGCCAAAATTTCCCTAAGGGGTAAAATTGTCCTCTCTTGAGAACCACTAATGTAGATTCACCACGGTTTTGCTGTTGCTGCTGCTGTTTTCAACACCTCCCCTATTCTTGAATAACTGCTATTATCTTAACTTTTTGCTGTTACCAGTAATACCATCATGAATAATCTTGAAAAACAGATGCCTTTATACTTAAACACATAAAATAGATTCTTGGAAGAGAGCTGTAACCCAGCTTTTAAGATATTTAGTTAAAATTTTAGTTAGAAGATCTATGCATAACTGTGCTGGGAATCACTTGGTCTACCTTGAATTTCTACTGACATCCAATTAAAATTTAGAATCAAAATTTCTGCTTGATTTAAAAGTAATTCTTCTTTGTATCTCTTTTCTCTTAAACTGACTGTCTTGATTCCTGTCAACATTAAGACATATAATTATCCAATCATATATCTATATAAATTCAGTGCATAAATTATAAATCATATATAGATATATAAATTATATATAATATATACATTCATATATATACATACACATAAATCTCTGTGTTGTTATGTCACCAATTTGCTACTCTGTTTATGTTTAATTTTGTTTTTATTTTAATTTTTTTAATTGAATGTTTTTTAAAAGTATTTGTTTGTTTTTATAGCCATACCCGCCCACAGCATATGGAAGTTCCAGGACCAGGAACTGAATCCAAGCTGTAGCTGTGGCAACCACAGATCCTTTAACCCATAAAAACGGGCCAGGGATCAAACTCACACCTCCTCAATGATGGAAGCCACTGCATTTGGATTCATAATCCACTGCACCACAGCAGGAACTCCTGTTTTTTAATGTTTGTATAAAATATTTCCATGATTCCCAAGTAAAACCTACCAATTAGGTGTATATAAAGAATTTTACTTCTTTATCCATTCTCTTTTCTCCGTCTTCTCTCCTAGACATTTTTGTTAGTTTTGTTTTAATTTTCTATTTTTTTTAAATAACTTAAATATGCACTGTGTTCCCTCCTGTCTTAAGTGAAGTGTCATGCTATTCATGTTTCTTTCTCCTTTTTTTTGTCACTTATTATATCTCAGAAATTATTCCATAGCCACTTATAAAAAATAGCCTTCTTCCTTTTGACAGATGTTTAGCTCTCCATTGTGTGGTTACACACAATTCATTCCGGCAGTTTGGAAGGAAGTAATGATGAAAACATGCTCAGACTGCCATCTTTATCTGAATATGTCATGCTGGCTTCAGCTTAGGTTGCAGTTCTTTATTCAGTAGCTCACAAAGGGTATTGGGTATTCTTGAACATAAGTTTGAACATATAGTTTTATTCCTAAATAAAGATCATTTTAAACACTACTAACATAATTCAAAATGGCAATAAACCTAATCTGAATTAAAGTGTAAATAAAAAATGGGTGTCTTAATTCAGAGGCTTTTCTTACCTAGGAGTAGAAGAATAGGGACAGTTGTATCAACATGATAGTACTTAAATTGTGCCTTGACTAACATGTGTAAAAGAGTGGCTCTCCTCAAATAGTGGGAATAATAAGAAGACTGGCATGTGTTTACTGATGTGTTTACAATATTTAAAGGAAAGAGTTGATCATTTTGGCTAATTACTAATACATTCCATTAATGAAATTCAACTCATGAATCAAATTGGTTAATTAGAACTTTAATTATAAGAATAAATAGTATCCTTCAACACTGTCTAGTATAATTGAGTCAATATTTGTAATAAATATGATAGACAGATTGACGTTCTCATTTAAAGTGTCCTTTAAGCTGAAAAACATTAGACCACTTCCACCCATTCCAATTCAGTGAGGAATCAAAAAGAAACTCAGATCTATATGAAAATCTTTACTAAGTAATGTAGATTTGCTACTATAGGTTTTATTTAGAGTGAGAATAATGAGGGTATTATTACTGCTCTTTTTTCTTATCTCTTTCCAGTATTTTACCTCACATGACATTTGTACAAACTGCTTCTCTCTCTTTCCATAAATTCCTCACCTTCAGGCTAGATTGCTTCTAGGTGCAAAATTCCTTCTGTGTACTATGAGCCTGTTTCAATGGGCCCTTGAAAAGCACTGAATGCTTCCAGTTCTAAATGTGCTTTTTGTTTTGTTGTTGTTATAAGAAACTGTGTCATTGGAATGTTAGTGGGGTTCAGTGAGGAAAATATGTGTATGATTAACATATAAAGGAATAGTTTTATTTGAAAAGCAAATAAGGAATTTTGTATTAACTCTACATAAAATAGAAGAATGTATAATATTCTTAATACATAGTTAACTCTTTTCAATCAATAAATAATAACCCAATAGGAAAATATAAAAAGAATATGAAAAATTCATAATGGAAGAAACCCATAGGGCTCATAAACATATCAAAAAACATCCAATATCATAAATTACCAAAGAGATGAAAATTAAAACATGTGGTCTTGTTTTTCATCAAAATATTTAATTAATTAAAGCCATGATAACTGTGTTAATAACAGTCTGAGGATATGGAATTTTTCTCTCGTATATTGCTACTGGGATTGTATATTAGCAAAATAATTCTGGTGTGATATTTTGAAGAATGTTTCAAAAGTCTTAAAATTTGAATGGCTCTTCAGCAAATAATTCTCCTGGTCAGATCTATCAAAAGGAAATAATAATGGATGCCTATACACACACACACACACACACACACACACATACACACACACACGCACACACACACATGCACACATTTTACATAAATTTTACATAATTTAACTATTTTATGTTTATAAATATATAATATATGTAAATTACATATTTTATATATATATATAAAATTTTGTTATGCCCAGCCATTAAGCTGGCCCCTGATGATTCCCACCTGCTGGTATTCACACCCTTGGTAACCTTTCCTCTTGTGTATGGGGTGGTTATAATGACTTACTTCTAATGAATAGAATGGAGCTAAAGTGATAGTATGAAGTTAGATGTTGAAAAACTCTGACTTCCATCTTGCCCACACTCTTGCCCTGACTCTTCTCACTATGTGGCTTGGATGACAAGCTGCCATGTTTTGAGCTGCCTTACGAAAAGACCAACGTGCTAAGGAACTGAAAGTGGCTTTCAATCAACCAGCAGCAAGAAACTGAAGACTTAAGTGCACAACTCATAAGGAGAGAAGTCCTGCCAACAACCACTAAGGAGAGCTTGAAACTGAATCCTGCCCTGACTAAACCTTGTTATGACTGTGGCCCTGGCCAACACCGTGATCTCAGCTTGTAAATCCTCTTGACCTGGAGGATTCAGCTAGCCATACCCAGATTTCTGAACCACAAACACTGAGATAATAAAGTTGTCCAAATCTGGGGTAATTTTTTATGCTGCAATAGATAACTAATAAACATACAAAATTTATCTTGCTACTTAGATAAGTGAAAAAAACATGATCTAAGTAATAACAAGGTAAAGTATCATCCCAGTTTGGGCATAAATACAAACATGACCATATATAAACAAATGTATTTTAAAAAAACTGTCTGGAAGAAATAGCAACAAGATGATAAATATTATTTCTGAGCTGAGATTATAGGTGATTTTTAGAATGCTTTTCCTAGATACAACTATAAATTTCAAACGTTTTAATGACGAGTTAATTTTAATTATAATTGCTAAGGAAAAAAAAAAACAAAATAGAGTGGCCAATAGAACAAAACACATTTAGAGTCCAGCTTAGTGCTTTGCACATAGTTGGAAATCAATAAGTTTTAGGTAGAATTTCTTTAAAGGATGAATTTTTTTTTGTCTTTTTGCCATTTCTTGGGCCGCTCCCACGGCATATGGAGGTTCTGAGGCTAGGGGTCAAATTGGAGCTACAGCTGCTGGCCTTTGCCAGAGCCACAGCAACATCAGATCCGAGCCGTGTATGTGACCTACACCACAGCTCACAGCAACACCAGATCCTTAACCCACTGAGCAAGGCCAGGGATCGAACATGCAACCTCATGGTTCCTAGTCAGATTCATTTCCACTGCGCCATGACAGGAACTCCTAAGGATAAATTTAATGCAAATATCCAGAAGTTTTTTAAGACCAAAGAGGCTTTAGATATTTTCTTACAATACAGATAGTCAAAGCACTGGTTTTTGTTTCTTATTTTCACCTAAATTTTGTCAATCTGTAATAACATACTAAAGAAACAATTCTGTTTCAATCCAGACAACAGAACCACTAGATGACCCAGAGAGTAACTTAGTATGATTTACACAACTGTAGAGCACATTGTTCCAAGAAGGAAATGATCCCTGCAAAAGCTGAAGATAAAACAATGTGATGGAAGTCCATCAGAGAGTGACAACATCACGAGGGCACCTGCCGAATGGTTGCTTGTCTGCGGTGGAAAGGGCATTTACCAAAGCTGATGAGTTTTAATATGCCAAACCAATTTCATGTTTTAGTTACATTCAGCTTCTCTAAAGGTCTATTATATGAATCATTCGGTGCACTGTAGACATGCTAGCTTGAAACTGAACAAGAGACAACATACCCTGGAGCAGACACTTAACTTGGACTATCCATCTTTTTAATATGTCTAATAATGGGATTGTCAGACATAATGAATTACACAGTTTTATGTATTTGAGGAAGCATAGACTGGTTTGGCACAGCTTTCTCTCTCTTAGATTATTTTTTTTTCAGGCCTTATCCCTGGTGAATTTGAATGTGGAATGCCTGAAAGATATGCTTGTCAAAACAAAGGACAATTATTTGCATATGCTATTAAAATAGAAATAGCAAATTAAAAAAAATAATGACAAGGCAAAAAAAAATTAAAAAGTAGCAAAAGTTCTTTCTCTCGATACTCTAAACCCAAAAATCACTGATTTAAAGTTATTTTTACCTAAAAACAGAATAAAGGAAGTCAATACAGTTTAATGATTAAATCCTTGGTCCTCGAGTTAGAAGACCTAGAATTGCTTCATGGTTTTAACATAGCCTATGTGGGGAAATTTTGGCAAGTTATTTATTGTCTTGAAAACTTCATTTACGTAGCTATAAAATTAGTTTAATAATTAGTATATAACTCATGGATTTGAAATAAGATAGTGTATTTAAGATCTTTTGCACAGTAACTAGCACTCAAAACATTCAAAACAGGTAACAAATGTGGAACTCTACTTATTTTCCTATTTATCTATCCATATTTTTTTAAATTTTTTAAATTCGTTTTTATTATTTTCTTGTCTTTTGTCTTTTTAGGACCGCATCCACGTGGCACATGGAGTTTGCCAGGCTAGGGGTCTAATCGGAGCTACAGCTGCTGGCCTATGCCACAGCCACAGCAACGCCAGATCCAAGCCACATCTTCAGCCTACACCATAGCTCATGGCAATGCTGGATCCTCAACCCACTGAGCAATACCAAGGATCAAACCTGCAACCTCATGATTCCTAGTTGAATTCGTTTCCACTGCACCAGGATGGGAACTCCTTATCTATCCATATATATTCTTATTATTGTAGCAAGTTCATTTAGCTTATTTTAAAAATGTTTATTGCCATTCCTGTTGTGGCGCAGCGGAAACAAATCTGACTAGGAAACATGAGGTTGCAGGTTTGATCCCTGGCCTCACTCAGTGGGTTAAGTATCCGGTGCTGCCCTGAGCTGTGGTGTAGGTCACAGATGCAGCTCGGATCCTGCGTTCCTGTGGCTGAGGCATAGGCCAACAGCTGTAGCTCCGATTAGACCCCTAGCCTGGCAAACTCCATGTGCCACGGGTGTGGCCCTAAAAAGACAAATAAATAAATAAATAATATTTTACACTTACCAAGTGCTCAGCACCAAGCCACAAGCTAAAAATACTGCATTATGCCCAATTTTACCTACTTTCTAATTATATAGGATAACTTGTCTCTATAGATTATTATTTTTTTTGGTTTCCATTTCACAGTTTCTCTTTATAAGATGCATGTCTGAGTTGATTTGTTGGTGGGGGGTCCTTGGCTTTCATTTTGCATTCCAGCTATGTTCTTAGGGCATCAATTAAGTTAAATTGCCAAACTTCTCTCCTTGGGAAGAACATAGAGCATTTTAAATATATATTTTCTATAATGTTTATGTGTGTCTGTACTACCAAAGCACACAGATTAAATGATTGCCAACAGCAATTTCTGTGGCACCTCAGGATTTCTTTTAGATCTTCTCATGAAAAGTACTAAATAAATTAGGGGAAAATTCACAAAAATACCTGCTGTTCCTCTTTTTTCCACTGAGAAAGGCACTATTCATTTTGTTACTGGGAAAACCCCTGAAATTCCACATGGCTGCCAAATCCACAGCATCTATGCCAGGACACAAAGAAAATACACCTCCCTCAATCATCTACTCAGAGATGCTCTACTTGATTAGTCAGTGAGCAGAAAAGATCATTTTTTGGACAAGTACTATCTCTTGTGAAGAGGCTTTGTAAGAACTTTACTCTTTGATCTAAGCAGTGAATAAACAGACATCTGAATTTGATGTCATCTCTCATATATGAGAATAATGGCCATTTTGCATTGACATCAAATGTAAGCCTTTTCCACTTTCACTTTAAAAAAAAAAAAAAAAAAAAAAAGACCAAAGCATACTCTGTAGTATCTCTAAAGCTAAGCATAAGACCAGGAAATGGGAGAAATTTCTAGAACTCTTTAGCTTCTTAAAATATCAGGAAGTTAGGGCTATATGGTAGGAAGATCACTGAATTAGGACTCAGATAACCAGGTTTCCAATCTGAGCTTTGCCATTAATTTGCTTTATAAAATTTGCTATCTACTTAGACTCTTGTACTTTATCTTCCTTACCTGTAAAACAGAGAGGTAGGCTAGGAAAATCTATGTTTCCACTTTGATCTGTACTCTGATTTCACCCACTGCTATGTTTTCTATAACTATATCATATGTCTCACTTTTTTTGGGTGGGGGAGAAGATGATGATTGGGTTTACATTTGATCATTTCTTCCCACACACTGGGGAGGCTTCTCTGTACTTCAGTGATCTGCAAAGGTCCTAGGTATTGCTAAAGCTGCTCATAGTTTCACTCAGGTTCCTCAAAGATTCATTTTGGCATCCTCATAGGTTTTATTTCTTTATTTTCCTCCAGGCTCCTCTCTGTAGTTATGGACACTCTGCTTAGGTGCTTTCCTGACACCAGGTTATGCTTTCCTGCACCTTCCTGAGTGCTGATGGAATTTCAGCTCCCAGGCCCCTTGCTCAGGTGTATTGTCTGCCTGGCATATCCAGGCCTTACACTGGCCAGTGAGGCCATATCAGCCATGAATGTAGACAAAACACTTGATCATATTGAATCTGTTATCTCATCTTTTAAATGGAGATGATAATGACTATTTTTTTTCCCTATAGACTTGTTGTGTGCACCAAGTAAGACAATCTATCAAATTTTAAGTGATAAAATACTCTCCAAAATCTGGGGAAGATAGTTAGCTCTCTGAGCTGTCAGACTGCCTGATAGTGACCATGGACAATTATCTTTGGAAATGGTCCTAAAAAAATTGTTGCAAGTGACTTCTAATACCTATTGATGGTGAATGGCAATAGGAGGCTTTGCTGAAGTCATCCCTTGGCTTGCATGCATAGCTCTCAGAGAGCTTAGTAGGTGCAGTGGCTCTTAATTACTCATTATGCAAGATGTTTACACTTGAAACAAGCAGTCTGTCAATAAAGTACAATAACCTACTAATACACATTGCAAGGCCCACAGAAACTTTGATCATGATGTATGAAAACATGAAGAAGGGACTTTAAAAGAAATAAAGATATATTTTGCTTTATGAGTGGAATAGTTAGTTTTAGATGTGTTAACTCAGAGGACTTTTAAGAGACTCTAAGGTGGTGTAAATGTTGATGTGCCTTAAATGCCAAAAACAGACTAAAGAAATTTTTTGATTTCAATACTCCTTCTTTCTCTTCCTAATGTACTACATTTCATTAATTAACTTATTTTGTTAAAGCCTCTGTGTGTTATAGTAAGACCAAAATAATAAATAGGTCTTCTAAGAAAACACTGAGATGTGTATTTTCTGTGCTTGTTTAGATGGTGCTTGCATAAACTGGCAAATTTTGGGGGCTGGAATAGTGCTTTCTTTTTCTGACCCGTGTAGTGCATTGTTTAGAATTCTGAAAATACTCATTGCTCAGATTGATAATGCTATGAATATTAATTTATCATTGGTTGTGCATGGAGAGTTACAGTAAAGGAGTTTTGCTTTCAGGAAACACACAATTCAAATACTCTGTTTCTATGGGGTTTTTTGCTGTATCTAATATTTATTGTATTTTCCTATATCTCAATTAGATGTTTGGCATACTGCAGGAATTCAATACACATTTGTGCATTGAATGGATAAATGAATGAATAAATAATTGAATGAAAAAATATATAAATAAATCAATTAGTGAGTAATAAAGTCTCATCCCTCGTACCTTGTACTTCTTAGATTTAATTATTTTCCCATGATGCTTGCTTTTGATTCAGGATGATTTAATGGCATTAGTAAGGAATTTGGATTCAATGAGTACATATGTAAATCCAAATTTTACCACACTGTGTAATCTTGGCTATACTTCAGTTCTACTTTTCTATTTTTCTCTGTGTAAATAGAAGATAATTCTGATTTTTCCAGGTTTCTCTGAGATAAAATGAAATGTAAAACTTTGTGAATAGCTAGCTGTGTGCTGCTAGCAGCTAAAGCTCAATAAATGTATTTTTCAAAAATCATTTCATGTGTCAAGACATCTAAAAGAAGCAAAGATCTTTAGAGAAAGACAAGAAAAAGAATCGCTAACTTTTATTTGAATTTTCTTTCAAGGCGTAACAGTTGCCTTGAAATTGCTGAACAGGAGAACTTGTATGCCCACTCCAAAAGCATACCCCGGAATCATACTTAACACAATCAAAGAGCAAGTCCCAGGGACTCCTTTCTAGTTTTCCCATGGTTATTCCTTCTATGTTGGCATTAAGGCTCCTTGTTTTATCTACAAGTAAACTGTGTAGGAAAATGTATTCTCCCCATATTTACTCAGTCCTACTTCCCCTAAAAATAAATACATTACTATTTAGTTCTGAGACTCTGAATACTAATTTCTACAAAAAAAAAAAGAAAAAAAAACCAGTGAGGGTTAATAATAAACACACATTAAAACACTGTATACTTATAAAATTACAGTTACTGACTTCACTCTTTCTGACCTAAACTAGTAGTTGATAATATAGGTTAAGCCCTTCTCTTTAATCCCCTTATAAGTGAAACTTATCAATTTATCCCATTATCCCAGAT
This sequence comes from Sus scrofa, assembly GCF_054392235.1. Lineage (NCBI taxonomy): Eukaryota > Metazoa > Chordata > Mammalia > Artiodactyla > Suidae > Sus > Sus scrofa. Next base: position 169,286,252 of record NC_139395.1, read on the forward strand.
CTTTTTCCTGACCCTTCTTTGAGTGATGATTTGTTGATTCTTCCTTTCAAGACTGAAAATCTTCTTAGCTTAAAGATTTTAGCAATACAGAAAAACAGTCATTTCTGTCAGTTGAATTGTTCCTTTGCTGTCTGAGGCTACCAGAATGGTCGACATTCATTCTTTCTCTCTTACTTCTTCTTTCCTTTTCTTTCCTTTCCTTTCCTTTCCTTTCCTTTCCTTTCCTTTCCTTTCCTTTCCTTTCCTTTCCTTTCCTTTCCTTTTCTTTTCTTTTCTTTTCTTTTCTTTTCTTTTCTTTTCTTTTCTTTTCTTTTCTTTTCTTTTCTTTTCTTTTCCTTTCTTTTCTTTCTTTCCTTCCTTCCTTTTTGTCTTTTTAAGGCTGTACCTGCGGCATATGGAAGTTCCCAAGCCAGGGATTGAATCTGAGCTGTAACTGCCAGCCTACTGCACAGGAGCAGCAATGCAGGATCCGAGCTGTGTCTGCAAACTACACTCCAGTTCATGGCAATGCTGGATCCTTAACCCACTGAGTGAGGCCAGGGATTGAACCCATGTCCTCATGGATTCTAGTCAGGTTCATTACTGCTGAGCCATGACAGGGAACTCTCCCAGCATTCTATTTTATAGCATTCTCAGTACAGAAATGGCCCTTTTGTTAATACAATGTATATAATTTGTATCTATAGTAGATATCTTTGCAAGCAATGGGAAGACCCAAGCAATGAAATAAAAGAAAATAATGAGAATAATAACAGTAATAATAATTGACTTTAAAACAGCCAAGTTTTTTGTAGAAGGTCCTTAGACTAATTGATTTTATAGTTTTGTGTGGATAAAGAAGGAACTATTTAATTTTCACTAGAAAAATATCTGTTAGGAAGGAAAAAAACTGTATTCTGATTATAGAAATCAAAGCTAAATATTACATTTAACTTATAAGCATATTATAATTTAAAAAAAATTGTTTCCTTGTTTATTTCAACAGCTAATCAAAAGAATAATTTTTATAGTGTTTTTGGAATTATTTTGTATTTCCTATTCTTACCACATCATATTTCCTGACTTATATTGTACAAATCAAGAGAGGCTAGTGTGCTTTCAAGTCACATCTTTCATCACCATATGCAATCCCCTTTCCAAGCCATTTGTAGCTCTTAAGCCCCTTTTATGGAGAAATTCTGGAGCCATGACAGTTTCCATGGTATTTATATTTCAAGGCTGAAACAGAACTTATGGTAGTTGGCAAACAATAGCCATGGGTAATAGGAGGTATTGTGGTCCCTAGAGCTCTTTTTGCAGACCTTTCCACTCTTAGCATGATGCTAACACAAACAATCTTTCTGCCCTACAAATGCCTTTTTCCAATGAGTTAGTTTTGCATAATTGTAAATGATTTCAATCTCAGAAGCAAAGTTCCAGAGCTATAGTTTTAGTGATTATTTGAAAGAACATTTGAGCACAGCCTACTCTGGTAAATTCACGCTCACATGATCCTCTGATTTTTTTTTTTCCAAATGTCATTACCTCACTGCTAATTATAACTACTATACTTTAAAATCTTATCACTCCAGTATTGTTCCATTTCTTTCTATATCTCGGTAAATCCCAAAGGGATTCTGCCCTCCAAAACCAAACCAAAACAAAAACCAACCAAACAAAAATCCTCATTTGAGCAGAAGCTATCAGAGTACAAAACTGGATAAGGTAATTAAAAATAAGTAAGATAAGGATTTCCAGTGTTACTGCAGGATCTCATACACAATCATAAGCATTTCTGTATGTGGCCATTGGAGTATAATAATAAAGGATCGATTCTGGAGTTGTGCAGTGACATGATGCCTAACATTTCCTGGATCTTACACTGCTTCAGCCAACAATTTTTTGTTTATCTGAGCCTATCATTTATTCTTTTTCTGTTCTCTTTAGATAAGTGTAGGCTCACAATCTTATTAAAGATAGATAAATAATTTGTGATTCTGAGTAGAAAAAATAGGCAGCAAATTGTAAGCCCCTCAACTTCCCCACAATTGTGCACTTTATGTACATATGCTTCGTGCAGTAAACACCTGGGAAACTGCCTTTTCCTCATGAAATGATTTCTCATCTGGCTCAGAGGCTTCATGTGTGGTCAGATAAAAGGAGTAGAACTAATTCTTTGAAGTCAGAGGACATAACCTAGCATCAGGCTCGAGAGAGTTCAAATGTGCTATATGCTTTCCATTATCTTTTAAGTGAAGAGGTTGGGACAATTTTTTTTGATGATACAAGCTCCCATAAGCATTTAGGCATTCACTCCAGCTTCATCTCTCTTACTTGCTTCCCTCTTTTGCTGTTAGGATATTTTGCAATAAAGCTATGATAGCTGAAAGCAAACTGGGCATTATTGGGGTGGAAAGGAGACTAAAATAAACATTTTGCCTTTTCAAAGAAATTGAACTTCAAATTATTTTCTAGAGAACTCTCCCCTCCCCAATAAATTTTCCATCAGTGGGTTACTAAATATTTCATGCTATCCTAACAGAATTCTTTTTCTTAAAGAGCTGTGACTTGGCCACAAGAGAAGAGTGGAATGGGATGTGTTTGCGCCCATTTTGAAGGGGATGGGGGAGTGCGGAATACATAGGTCATTGGATTATCATTTCAGAAAATTAGAATTTTTAGAAAATTGGAACCAATCCATGATAAGGAGGGGTATCTCAAGGGCCTGTCACATAAATAAACAATGTATCAAAGTGTAGTTAGTTTCCAAATATGGCTGACTCCAAATGAAAAACAAATAGAAAAGAAAAATCTCTTGTTGGAATTTGAAAGAAGGGGAAAAAAAACTTGCAGATATCCAGGAAATACCATCGCTAACATAGAATAAGAATCTTTTTCTCGCTAAAGAATTACAATTCTCTTGTTGCCAGTAGTTCCTTACACTACTATTAGTCATTGCAGAAAGTTTTTATAAATCTAGTCTTAATGGATCTTGTCTGTCACTCTGTATCTGCCTGCCCCAATGTTTTTCTTCTCTTTTTTCACATTCCAATAAACTCGCCTTTTTCCATTTTTTACATATTTGAATGGAACATTACTTTCAGTTGAATCTTAAGCAGGGTTTCTAGTTCTTCAGTCCTGGCATTTGTCCTGTGAGGAATATTTCCCCTGAGGGCTTGTGCTTCTGCTGAATGAGGGTGGGGAGAGGTTTTTCTCTAAGCCATCTTTTTCTCTGGGTAGTTCTACTAAGGCATTTTGCCCATTCCTTTCGTCCACGGAGCAGTAAGCTTGGGTAGCTGCCACTTCGGGTTTCTCCCAAAGGGCCATTTTCCCAGAGGAAGCAGAGCCTGGGAAAGAAGCAAGGGCAGGATTCCCTTTAGTTCCTAAATTGTGAGCTTTTCTCTTTTTTTAGTAGAAGAAGAAGGACTGCCAACCTGCCACCTTCTTTCCTTCTTTCCACTTGCATTCTAAAACACTTCTAAGTATAGCAAAGTTCCCATTCCTTGGCATAGAAAACCTAGGGACCTTTTTCAATTTCACTAAAGAAAAGGCAATGTTGGTGTGATGATTTTACTGTTACTGTGAAATATGCTGTTTCCTCTCCAAAATGCTACCTGGCAGAGTTTCACAACTCCAGATAACAAGCAGGGATGAGGGAAGCTAGACATTGGCAAGGATCACTAATTAAGCACATTAAATAATTACCTCTGCTTCTTTATTTTATATAATTCTATTTAACTTGAAAACTTTATGTAAGCTTAAGTAATATGTATGTGTTGTCACATTTTTAACCAAATAAGAAAATACATATTTAAAGCTGTATCTTCACACCCCTGCTTTCACAATCCTTCCAGGTATGCACTATTTGGGATATTTTTTTCTAGACTTTTCCAATGCATGTGAACAAACATGCATAAAAATGTAGAAAAATGGAAACAATGATATTATACCATAAACATTATTCTTGACTTTTCTTTTTAACCTAATAATACATCAAGGACATTTTTAGAAATACTAATAAATCTCTATGTTTTTTATTCTTTTTAATGCATATGAATGTGGTGAAATGCCAAGTTCCCTTTATTTACAGTATAGCAATTTCTATCACCTTTCCTCATTAATGAAATATACCATTTTTATAATTTAATCATTCCTATAATTTTCATAAGTTTCTCAGAAATTCTTGCTAAGTGTTATATTTACCATTAGGCTAACTCTGAAAATGGAGAGGTAGCTTTACAGCTCCTTACCTACTTGGTTTATTAAAAAAGAGAAAAACAAAATATAATTTTTCTCAATAATTTTAGACATTTCTGTAAGGTATGTTAGTAATATGAGAAACTTTCAGGGAAGACCGACTACTTGAAGTGGCAATTGATCTGCTTTCTTCATGTAAAGGTTTCTTGTTGTAAAAAGATACTAAGAAATGTCAATCGATAACCTATAAAATGTGTTTCCTTAATTTATTCTTTTTCACTTTTAGCAATATTTTCCCATACAACATGGATGAATTATGTGTGCAATAAATATTTATTAAATTTCTAAAGAGGTCTAATCTCAGTGCTAGATGTAGGACATGCAAAATAATTAAATTCCATTCTGAGTTTCATGGTCTAATGGGGAGACAAATATTTAAAAATTAACTTTGAAAATTATAAATATGAAATGATAACAATTCTAGTTCAGTTAAAATTATAATACAAACCTGAAGATGCCATGAAATTTATAGAGAATTTGGTGAATTTTAAGACTGTACTTAACAATACATAAAATTTTTGAGAAACTCAGTGGAGACACAAGGTGGCAAGATTTGTTATTATAGGAACTTTATGGACTGAGGAATATGTCTACATGCCTGAGGCAGTAAATGAAAAAGAGAAAAATCTTAAAACCATATAAATAAAAAGACTGCAAAATATCAAATCAACATTGGAAATAATTACCATTATTTATATCATAAGCAGTTACTAGATAAAGTAAAGGTAAGACCTTGTTTAAAGTAACAGTAAAAAATATAAATTGTCTGGATCGAAACTTTCCAAGAAATTAGCAGGATCTATTAGAGCAAAACTTTAAAAAACTACAGAAAAACACAAAAATAACCTTGAAAAATGGAAAGGAATAATGTTATTAAATCAGAACACTGAACACCATAGATACCTATTCTTTCTAAGTGAATATACCCATTAAAGTGATCTACAAAGAACACCATTAGGTTTGACTTAAAGTTCGTGTGAAAAGTAAATAAAAAAGAGTAGCCAAGAAAACCCTGAAAAATACAAAAATAATGCAGAATATGTATTACCAGTTATTAAAAGTTACCATAAAGTCTCTATACAGTGTGATTTGGTACATAACAGGAGACGAATGAAACAAAATAGGAAATCCACAAATAAACCCAGGTGAATATGACAATTCTACTGTTTTTCTGGTTTTTTTCTCTCTTTGGTTTCTATACTATTATATATTTCTTTCTTCACTTTTTTATTTGCGCTTTTTTTTAAGTTACTTAAGGTAGAAATTGAAGTCACTGATTTGATACATTCTTTTCCACTTTGATGGTATAAATTTCCCCCTACATATTGCTTTATCGGTATCCCCAAATTTTGATATGATTTGTTATTTTAATTCAGTTCAAAATAATTTTTTTTCTTTGCTTTATTTTTAGGGCCACACCCAGAGCATATGGAAGTTCCCAGGCTAGGTGTAAAATCAGAGCTGCAGCTGCTGGCCTACACCACAGCTCACAGCAACGCCAGATCCCCAACCCACCAAGCAAGGCCAGGGATCAAACCCACATCCTCATGGATATTAGTCAGATTCATTTCTGCTGTGCCACAATGGGAACGCCAGTTCAGAATAATTTCTAATTTCCAGAGTTCCCATCATGGCACAGTGGAAATGAATCCGACTAGGAACCATGAGGTTGTGGGTTCGATCCCTGGCCTCACTCAGTGGGTTAAGGATCCAGCGTGCCCCAAGCTGTGGTGTATGTCACAGACACAGCTCAGTTCTGACATTGCTGTGGCTGCGGTGTAGGCCAGCAGCTGTAGCTCTGGTTAGACCCATAGCCTGGGAACCTCCATGCCATGTGTGAGGTCTTAAAAAAGACTATATATATATGTGTATATAACTTCTAACTTCCTTTTTAACTTTAATAACTAGATGATTTAGAACTGCATTTATTTTCAGATTATTGGGGGATTTTCCAATTATTTTCCTATTATTGATTTTAAATTTAAATTCAAATTGTTCTCAGAGAACATACTCTGTATAACTTGATTCCTTTTTAAATTATGAAGACTTATTTTAGACCCTGAATATGGTTTATCTATAAATATTCCATTTACAGTTGTAAATAGTGTATATTCTGCTGTTCAATGGAGTATTCTACAATTGTCAATCAGTTGATAATATGTATTTCAGTGTTCCAGGTCTGCCATAAGAAAATAGCACAGACTGGGAGCTTAAACCATCAAAATGTATTTTCTTACTATTCTGGACAAGATGTCAGCAAGGTTGGCTTCTTCTGAGGGTTTTTTACTCAGTTTGTAGATGGCTGTCTCCCCTCTCTTTCTTCGCATGGTCCTCTGGGCATGTCTTTGTCCTAATCTCTTAGACAAGCACCAGTCATGTTAGATTAGGATGCACTCTAATTTCCCCATTTTAATTTAATTGCCTCCTTAATGATCCTACCTCCAAATATAGTCACATTCTGAGGTACTAGAGGTTTGGACTTCAACATGAGGATCTGAGGGGATACAATTCAGTCTATAATGATATGATACAAATATTTTATATATTTCCTTATTTTTGCCTACCTGTTCTACTGATCACTGCAAGAGAGGTGTTGAAATCACCAGCAGTAATTATGGATTTGTCCATTTCTTATTGAAGTTCTATTAATTTTTACTTTATATATTTTGCTTTTTGTTATGAGGTGTACAGTTACAATTTTTGTCTTCTTGATGAATTTACACCTTAATCATTATGAAATAGTTCTTTTGATTTTTGATAAAATTTTTATGTGATATGAATTAAACTAATAGCTTTATTTTTTCAATTGGTATGGATTCCTTGTAGGCAGTATAATAATTTCCCTTAGTCTTTGTAAGTAATGTATTATCTTTAAGAATATTTTTGAATTCAAAGACTTTACCAGAATTTCTTTGAAACTTGTAATTTACTTTGCATTTCAGATTTTATACACACAAATACCCTACGTATACAAGTATACACACATATAAAATATACATTATTTTGGCAAATATTGAATGTATATTATACACAAAATCTGTTCAGTAGTGTTCCCTCTGACACTTTTAAGTCAGCTGTGAATCATCCAAGGTCCAGTTGTGACACTTTGAGAAAGGTATAGTGAACTTTGCCTGGGCTAAGTTGGATATTTCGGCTGTGATATTTTAAAATTCAGCCCTTAGTTAAGAAAGTCCTTAATGATATTTTCAGAGTTCAAATGAAGATCTATCCTGGTGACACACTAGAATACTTCGAACTAACACTTTGCTGGTGAATGTAGACAATAATTAGGAACATTTTCAGAATATAGAATTTAATTCTTTTGTACATTTTCAATCAGATTTACAAGCAGTGAAGTTAAAGCCTGTCAGATTTTTGTCAGATCCATATGTTATGCTTTGAAAATTTTAATAATATAAATAATTTTAAAATAGATATTTTAATGAACTTTAAACTTGATTATAACTCTACTTATATAATTTAATTATTCACCACTTATTAAAAACTATTATTATTTTCTAGAGTCTCTTTTTTTTTACTTAATGAATTTTATTACATTTATAGGTATACAATAATCATCACAACCAAATTTTACCAGCGCATCCCCCACCCCCCAACCTGTCTCATTTGGAAACCATCAGTTTTTCAAAGTCTGTGAGTCAGTATCTGCTCTGCAAAGAAGTTCATTGTGTCCTTTTTTTAGATTCCACATGTCAGTGAAAGCATTTGATGTTGGTATCTCATTGTCTGCCTGACTTCACTTAGCATGATAATTTCTAGGTCCATCCATGTTGTTAAAAATGCCATCATTTCTTTCCTTTTAATGTCTGAGTAATATTCCACTGTGTATATGTACCACTTCTTCTTGATCCACTCCTCTGTCGATGGACAGTTAGGTTGTTTCCACGTCTTGGCTATTGAAAAGAGTGCTGCAATGAACATTGGAGTACATGTGTCTTTGTGAGCCATGGTTTTCTCTGGATAGATGCTTAGGAGTGGGACTGCTGGATTAAATGGTAGTTCTATTTTTAGTTTTCTGAGGAATCTCCATACTGCTTTCCACAGTGGTTGCACCAATTTACAATCCCATGAACAGTGTAACAGGGTTCCTTTTTCTCCACACCCTCTCCAGCACTTATCGTTTGTAGACTTTTTGGTGATGGCCATTCTGGTAAGGTGGTACCTCATAGTGGTTTTGATTTGCATTTCTCAAATAATGAGTGCTGTTGAACATCTTTTCATGTGTTTTTTGGCCATCTGTATGACTTCTTTGGAGAATTGTCTGTTTAGATTTTCTGCCCATTTTCCGATGGGGTGGTTTGTTTTTTTGATATTGAGCTGCAGAAGGTGTTTATAAATTTGGAGATTAATCCCTTGTTAGTTGATTCATTTGCAAATATTTTCTCCCATTCTGTGGGTTGTCTTTTTGTTTTGTTTAGGGTGTCCTTTGCTTTGCAGAAACTTTTAAGTTTAATTAAGTCCCACTTGTTTATTTTTCTTTTTATTGTCATTACTCTAAGAGGTAGATCTGCGATGTTGCTGTTGCTTATGTCAGAGAGTGTTTGGCCTATGTTTTCCTCTAAGAGTTTTATAGTATCTGGTCTTATATCTAGGTCTTTAATCATTTTGAGTTTATTTTTGTGTATGGTGTTATGAAGTGTTCTAATTTCATTTTTTTGCATGTGGCCATCCAGTTTTCCCAGCACCAGCATCGCTTATTGAAGGGGCTGTCTTTTCTCCATTGTATATTCTTGCCTCCTTTGTCATAGATTAGTTAACTGTAGGTGCATGGGTTTAATTCTGGGCTTTCTATCCTGTTCCACTGATCTATATTTCTGTCTTTGTTCCAGTATCATATGGTTTCAATGACTGTTGCTTTGAAGTAAAGTCTGTAGTTATTTGGTTATAATTCTACTTATATAATTTAATTATTCAACACTTACTAAAAACTATTATTATTTCTAGAGTCTCTTTTAAGGTAACATTTTATATTATTCTAAAAATATGGTAGATTACACATTGATTGTGTGATGTACAAAGTGAATGTACATATATAATCACCAACTTCATCAAGAAGAGAGCATTACCAACACCCAGAATCTTCTTATGATCCATGTCAACAACTATGCTCTCCTGAATTACTTCTCTCCATATTAGTTTTATCCTTTTACAGAAATGTATACAAATGGAATCAAATAGTATGTTTATTTTGTGCTTGGCTTCCTTTACTCACAGTGTTGGTATGAGATGCACCCATATTTTTAAATGTAATTATAATCTATTCATTTTCATTTTGCATAGCATTTTTATATTAATATAAGTAATGTATTTATTCATGGTGTGTTATTGGGCATTTAAACTATTTCCAGACTTTGGCTCTTATGTATCATGCAGCTATAAACATCTTTGTACACATTTTCTTGGCACATATTTCTAGTGGTAGAAGTGCTAGGTTATAGGGAATGTGTAAATTCAATTAAATAATATTTCTATGAAATTACATACTACTAGTAGTATATGGGAGGGACAGTTGCTGCTGACAAAAAGCATGGTGTTTTTATCCCTTTTCATTTAAATCATTTTGGTCAGTGTGTATTAATAACTAATTATGTTTTTAATTTTGGGGGGGTGCTGAACCCTCGGCATATGGAAGTTACTGCCCCAGGGATAAAATCTGAGCCAAGCTGCAATCTATGCCACAGATGTGGCAACATGGGATTCTTAAGCCACTGTGTCAGGCAGGGATCAAACACTCCCCTCAACAGTGACCGGTGCCCTTGCAGAGACAAAGGCCAGACCCTTAACCCACTGCACCATAGCCGGAACTCCATTATGTTTTTAATTTTTAAATTTCGATGATGATTCAGTGAGGTAGAACACTTTTAAAAAACATTCTTTGGTCATTTGGAAACACCTTTATTTAAAGTGCTTATTCAAATCTCTTCTAGTTAAGTCAAAACTTCTTTCCTTCTAGTTAAGTTTAAACTTTATTTTTCTGTTTGTGCTATTTAACTGATTTTTATGAAATCTTTATAGAATTCCTTTCGCTTTTCTGTACTATAAATATCTTATTCCTCACTATAGGTTGGAATTTCACTCTTAAGTATAGTAGAAAATTATTGATATTAATGTTGGATAATTTATAAGTCTTTCCTTTGTGGCCTGTGCTGTCTGTGCCCTATTTAATATTTTTTTTCTCTAAAATGAAAGTCACAGTTTTCTTCCCTGTAGTCTTTTAGACACTTTGTAATCTATGTTTTATATTTAGATTTTATATTAATAAGCTAGGGCTGCTGTAACAGAGCATTATAAACCTGATCGCTTAAACACAAATTTATTTTCTCAGTGTTCTGGAGGCTAAACATTTGAGATCAGATGTCGGTAACATTGGTTCCTTCTTTACTTTTTTCCCCACTCCAAGCAACATTTATTACTGATGGTGCCAGGCTAGAGCTGCCCTCTGCCACCAAACGTCAGGCTCCATAGGCATACATACAGAGGTTGGTTCTTCAGTGAAGAGGAATCTGTTCTATGCCTCTCCATAGCTTCTACTGATTTTTTTGGCAATTTTTGGCATTCCTTGGCATGTAGAATTATCTCCCTGATCTCTGCCTTCTTCTTCACATGGTGTTTCCCCTGCATGCATGTCAATGTCTAAATTTCATCTTTTTAAATGACCCCCATTATATTGGATTATGACTTCTTAACTAATTACATCTGCAATGACTCTATTTCCAAATAAGGATAAATTCTGAGGTACTGGGAGTTAGGATTTCAAAACATAAATTTTGAGGGGACACAATTCAATCTATAACAGATTTAATGTCTATCTATTAATTGCTTTTGGTGAATGGTCAAAGGAATCACTTTTCTTCCCTATAGATAAACCAATACTATTTACGGATAAGAAGAATTCTTTTTTACTGCTTTGGTCTCGGTGCTGGTTTATTCATAAATAAAAGTTTATATAGGTATGAGCTTGTTTCTAGAAATAAGTTCAGGGATCACTAAAAGACAGTTTTTTTTTTTTTAAATAATCACCAAACTGATTAATCACAATAAAAATTTAATAGGTTTTTTTGGGGGGGTAGAATTGATGAGCTGAATGTGGAACACATACAAACACACACATGTACAGAGGAACAAAGATATCTAAAAAAGATGCTGAAAAGGAACAAAGTGAGGGAATTTACATAAGATAGATGTTCAAATTAATAGTATTAAGACAGACTAATATTAGCATGATGATAGACAAAGGGACTATTACATTCCTTCCCATTTATTTTATGTTTTTATGCTCTTATAAAGATGTTCATGTTAACATTTTCATTTTCTAATTTGTTGCTTACATATGGAATTGCAGGTGTTGACCTGGCATCCAGCTGCTATTTAAAGTCACTTATTAACCCTAACCATTTTTCTGTAAATTATTTTGGATTTCTGCAAGCATAACTATGTCATCTGCAAAAACAACAGTTTAATTTTTTCTTTCCATTCCTTTTACATTTTGAATGCTTTTCTTGCCTATTACCCTGGCTAGGACTCCAGGACAATGTTGGAGAGTAGTGATAACAACATCTCTGTCTCATTTCTAATTTCAGGGCAAGCACTTTTGATTAATCATCATTAAGGATGATGTTTGCAGCAGATTTTTATAGATTACCATTTACCTATTCCTGGATACTTGTGTTAGTTTTCTCTTGATACATAACAAATTAGCACAAACTTAGTGGCATAAAGTCACACCTGTTTATTAGCTCATAGTTCTATAGGTAACCAGTCACTGGGTTTTCTGCTCAGGCTATCACACAGTTGAAACTGAGGTGTCAGCCAAGCTGAATTTTCATCTGGAAGGGGAGAAAATCTGCTGTGAAGTTTATTCTCATGTTTGTCAGAATCCAGGCCTTCCCAGCTGTCAGCTGGGAGCAGTTGTCAGCTCCTGGAAGCCGCCTGCATTCCTTGCCATGTTGTCCTTCCATCTTGAGGCCAGTGTCCAGCTACAATGCCCAATCTTTTTACTTTGAATCTCCATCTTTCCCAGTTTCTGGCCTCTAAAGTCAGATTTAAAGGGTTCATGTGATTTGGTAAGGCTTGCCCATTTAACTTCCCCATTTGGGGGTCAACTGATGTGTGACATTGATTATATCTGCAAAGCCCCTTTTGCTACATAAAGTAACAAAATTATAGGAATGACACTATCATTCATAGTCACAAATTCAATCCACATTCCATAGGAAGAGATCACACAAGGATGAGAATCACTTTAGAATCCTGCCTTAATTTCCTCAAGTGCTTAATATTTGCCTAATGACATAATCACATTATATTTCTTCTTTTAAAACTTCATGTGGTGAATTGCAGATTTTTTTATTATTACGTCAAATTGGCATTCCTAGGGTAGACTCATTCGAGATTATTCTTTTTGTATCCTGAGGGATTTAATTTCATAAGCTGTTCAGAATTTTTTTCATTTTACAAATATAGTAATATTCTTTTCTTATTACAGTTTGTCAAGTTTTGGTGTTAATAATGTTCCGACCTGATTATTTGTATTGGGAAACTGTTTCTTCCTTTTCTATTCCTAGAATATTTTCTCTATTTGTTTCATAGTTTATTGATTTTTCCTTTTGTTTTATTATTCTCTAATTTATTTCATTTTAATTTTCTGTTCTTTCTCTTACTGATATGTATGTTAAGATTATCACTTTAAAGAAGAGAATTTTTAAAATGAGAATCAGTTTCATAATCAAGTTTTAGGAAAAAAATGATATAAATCTAAAGCCTACATTCCTTTTGATTGATGCTTTAGTTTTGTGTGTCCCACTCTGTGCTCTGACTTTGCACTCCAGAACTGTTCCCCCAGGTCTGAACCCACAGGCTCTCTCTCCTGAATAAAAATTTATCAAGTTTTCTGACTCATAGGTATTCTTAATTTCTCATCAAGTTTATTTTCATATTCTATGGATTTTTCCCTTCAAATTAAAACTCATTCCCATTACCATAACTCCAATTTTAAATTTCTCATTCTAAATCAAATCTTTCTAGTTCAGTAAATTTTATTCTTTCTCTTTATCATATTGTTAATTCATCTTTCTCAAACACTACTTTCTTACATGTTACATGTTTGATCAAAACAATGAAATTAAAACTATGCTCATTCTAGCTCTTAGTAATTTTTGCTTTTTTCATTCCTAATATAAATTATCCTCATTTCTCTAAGGATGTCTATTTCCTTAAAAGGATCATTTCTAACTACTCCAGGCCTGTGACCCGTCTTGATTGCTTTTGTGACTAGAGATCATATATATATATATATATATTTTGGGGTCAAGTCAAAATATAGTTTGGTTGACAACACAAATATATTTATCGATTACATTTAAAAAGTCAGTGCATTATTTATATTAGTTGAGCTATCATGAGGACAATAAGGATGACAATTTCTAATTTGAATATCAAAAGTTGTAGATATGGTTTGACATTTTCAAGAATTCAGAAAATTCTGGACTTAACTTCATTATAAGCAAATCACTTTAGGTTATGGCAGTGGAGTGGGAAAGTAGTATAAAAGTTTAGGTGTTCAACCCTTCTCCACTTCACCTTCTTACAGAATTAGATGCTCCAAGGGAGTGAGCAGTTATTTATTGCAAAAATTCTAAGCGATAATCAACTACACTCTTTCCAGAGACAAGATTAAAAGTCATTGAGAGAACCTCTCTCCCTTATTTTAGATGAAAAGGAAAATACGACTTTGGTCTCCATTTAGAATTTATCCCACCTTTTATAAGAACAGTATAAATATCCTAAGATCTAGGCTTTCTTTTTTTTTTTTTCTTGTGAGGAAAAAGGAAGAAAATACATGTCTTCCCATTTGGGAATAATCTAAATTTAGAAGACTCAAATATCATCTTGATTTAAGCATCTGGGTAATATTTACTTTACTGACAATTGAGTTGTTCATTTAATTTTAAAAAGATGACAAAAATAGATGAAAAAAAAAAACCCCAAATCTGTTAGTGGGATTGTGTTTTGACAATCTAGTAACCTTAATGATAACAATAAAAGGAAACCATGGAAAAGTGGTTGTTTTTAACACTAGAAAATAGTCACAAATTTTTATTGGCAAATAGTTGAATGTTTTCCCACTTCAGTATGCATAATGAGTGCACTGTATATAAAGCAGGTTTTGAAGTGAAGTGTGAGGAATAGATGATTATTAAATACCTAAGAATGAATAGCCAAAAATAGTATATTCCTAAAATAAGAAGGAAGCTTGCATATATATGGGAAAAGCAGGGGCCTGTGAATTAGGCTATCTGGATTAGAGAGCAAATGTAACATTTTACAATGAGCAGTGATTTTTGAAGGCACATATACACTATATAAAAGCTAATTGAGGTTAGAAAAGTCAAAAATTGGATCTTTGGAGTTCCCACTGTGGCGCAGCAGAAACGAATCTGACTAATCTCCATGAGAATATGGGTTAGATCACTGGCCTTGCTCAGTGGGTTAAGGATCTGGTGTTGCCATGAGCTTTGGTGTAGGTTGCAGATGCAGCTTGGATCCTGTGCTGCTGTGGCTGTGGTGTAGCCAGCAGCTGTGGCATCCAATTTGACCCCTAGCCTGGAAATTTCCATATGATGAAGGTGTGGCCCTAAAAAGCAAAAAAAAAAAAAACAAAAACAAAAACAAAAAAAAAAACAAAACTGAATCTCAGTATTTCCATCTAGAAAATAGTTATACTATTATCCAACCAATAGTGTAGATGTCACTTGAGCAATGCTTATTTTTATTGTTTTTTCTAAGTTCTACAGCTTGATCAGTAGATTATACAGATTTTAGTATATAGATTTACTAAATAGAGCCAAGAAAGTTAAGTCCTTTCAGCTTGAAAGTGATCAGAATTAAATAAAACAGTCAAGGGTGAAATATCAAGCAAAGACTGAGGCAGGTTGAACAGAGTAAGTTTACATGAGAGATCTGAGCTAAGGAAAATAATAGAACAGGAGCCTGAAATAGACTGGAATGCAGGGGAAATGGATATTGGGCAAAACTTGCATCAAAGAAGAAAATAAATGATGACATGAATATGTGAATGAAGGAAAACAGACTGTACCCAAGAAAACAGTAAATAGTCAGTGAAAAATAATGATACTAATCCTGCTACTTTATGAATTTGATGGAGCAAATTTGGATTTTCATGGAGCACTTCCAATGGAGTTACTCTCTGTGTCTCCTCCTCAGATCAGTGTTGTTATATCAGCTATTTGGTTAGTCTGCCTGTGGACTCTTTTTGTTTGTTTGTTTGTTTGTTTCATTTATTCATTCATTTATCCTCTAAATATTTTTAAGTAGATATTTTGTTTTGGGCATTGCAGCCTTAAGAGAGATAACAATCCTTGCCCTCATAAGAGGTACTATAAACATAATAATATATAAAATATTTAGGCATGTTAGAAGTGATTTGATTTGTTCTTTGGAGAAGAATAAACCAAAGGTGTATCAAAGGGATTTCCACTGTAAATAGGTTGATCAAGGATGGCCTCAGTAAGGAGATAAACATATTTTTAAAGTACATGAAGGAGTCAGTCATGCAGATATACAGAATAGGATTCTAGGAAGAGAGATTAGAAAGAAAATAGGTAGAGGGCCCCAGGACCTGTTTCTAAAACTAAAAACCATAAAACTACTAGAAGAAAACACGACAGTAAACTCTTTAACATCAGTCCTAGCAAATTTTTTTTTTGGATATGTTTACTCAAGTAAGGTAAACAGAAACAAAAACAAAATGAATGAGCAACCTCAGACAAAAAAGTTTCTGCTTGGTAAAAGAAACCATCAACAAAACAAAAAGCCTACTGAGTGGGAGAAGCCATTTGCAAAAGATATATTCAATAATGGGGTTATATTAAAGATATATAAGAAGCTCATAGAGTTCAACATCAAAAAACCAGCCTCATTAGAAAATGGGAAGAGTACCTGAATAGATATTTTCCAAAGAAGATAGCCAACAGACACATGAAAAAATTCTCAGCATTACTAATCTTCAGGGAAATGCAAATCAAAACCACCAGGAGATACCTCTCCACACATGTTAGAATGGCCATCATCGAAACAACAACAAATAACAAGTGTTGTCAAGGATGTGTAGAATAGGGGACACTTGCGGATTGCTGATGCGATTATAAATTGATGCAGCCACTATGGAAAACAGTATGGAGTTTCTTCCAAAAGTTAAAATTAAGACTGCCATATGATCCAGCAATTTCAATTCTGGCATTTACCTGAAGAAAACAATAACACTGAATGAAAAATACGTGCACTTTAATGTTCATTGCAAAACTATTAACAACAGCCAAGGTATAGAAGCAACCTAAGTGTCCATTGGTAGATGGGTGGATAATGAAGATGTGGTACACATATGCAATGGAATATTAGTCATTAAAAAAAAACTTTCCATTTATGACAACATGGATGGACCTAGAGGGTATTATGCTAAATCGAGCAGAGAAATACTGCATGATCTCTATTATATCTGGAATCTAAAAAAAATCCAAACCAAACAAACCAATAACAGATTCATAGATGCAGGGAACACATGGGTGGTTGCCGAGGAAGGGTGGTGGGAGGGTAGGTAAAATAGGTGTAGAGCATTAAGAGATGTGAATCTGTAGCTATAAAATAAATAAACTAGGATGCTATAATATAGAGCATAAGGAATATGGTGAATAATATTGCAATAACTTTGTATGGGGACAGATGGTTGCTAGTCTTATTGTGGTGATCATTTCATAATGTACACAAATGTAAAATCATTATGTAGTACACCTGAAACTAACATAACATTGTATGTCAACTATATTTCAATAAAATCAAAAGAAATTAGGTAGAATGAAATAAGTTTAAAAATACTAGGGAAGTAAATAGTGTAAAAACAAGGACTTTGCCATTCATTTTGAGTGAGATAAAATATTGAGGGATTCTGAGCAGAGGAGAACATAATATGATAAATGATTTTAAAAGAATACTTTGGTTGCTCTGCTAAGAATAGATTCCAGATGGGGGAAAAGACAGAAATAGAGAAACAATTTTAGAGACTTTTGCAATAATCTGAGGAAGAAATAATGTGGTTTGGTCCAAAGTGATAGCAGTGAGGTACTGACAAGAGTTCAGAAAATGAATCTATTCTGAATATGAAACTCACAGGATTTCTTGACAGACTAGATGTGAGAGAAAAAGTTGAACCAATGATGACTCTTAGGGGTTTTTTTGGCCTAAGCAGAAGGAAGAAAGGAGTTGATTTTAAGAGAAATGTGAAATACTACAGGTAGAACAGGTTTGAGAGTTAAGATCAAGAATCCAGTTGTGGAGATAGTAAATCTGAGATTAAATTTTAGATATATATTAAATATCAAATGGTGATACTGAGTTGGCTGTTGAATATACAAGACTTGGGTTTATCATGGTGTATATACAATTGAGATATGAATTTTGGCATTATAAGCTTTAAATAACATCATCAAAGGAAAGGATATAGAGAAAGTAGAGATCTGAGGAATGAGCCATGGGGCACTTCAGTGTTAAGTTGAAAGGAAAGTAAAAAGCAGCAAACAAGACAGGAAGGGATATTAGTGAGGCTAAGGTAAGAGGGAAACCAAGTAGCTGTGGTTTCCTGGAATCCAAGTGAAAAATAAGTTTCCAGGAGAAGAGAAGATCAATTCTGCCAAATATTGTAGATGGGGTATATAATATGGGAAGTGAGAATGGTCCAGTAGATTTAGAAAATTGGGGTCATGGGTAACCTCTATGATAGCACTTTCAAAGGAGTTTTGTAAGCAAATGTTTGATTGCAATAGGGTTGCACTTTTTGAAGCTGGGCCTGCCTTCCTACCTTTAGGGATTTGGATAAATTTTAAGTAAGATAAAGGAAAAGCTACAATGAAAAGTATTTATTTTTTTTCAAAGAAATTAGTTATAAATGTATGGCATTTGGCTATCATTTAGGATCCATGAATGCTGTTTTCAATATCTATTACTAACACAGGTTTTTGAAGAAATTGTGCAAATGTGATACTTTAGGAAAAATAAAATATGTTTTTTACTATAAAAGTTTTGTTTCATTTTTGTTTGGTTGGTTTTTGACTCCATTGCCAATAGAATGTCTTGGTGATCTAGGGAGGAAATCTGAAGGTAGAAGCAAAATACACACTCTTACTAAATAAAATATTTTCCAAATGTAAATCTTTGTTATTTTCTAATTGGTTTATGTAAGTAGTGACAGTAGGTAATACTAAGAAAAGTGTACAAAGGAAAATGGATGCAAATTGAGTTTCTTCAAGACAGTAGAATTCCATGTAAATTTATTTATCCTGTTGCCCACTGTTATTCTCATCAAGTTTTATAAGGTTTTTACAGGAAATGAGATGGAAGAGCATATTTCTTTTGGAATAATGAAGATCCAAGACCCCACGTAATTGCATCAAACCACTGAAGAGCTAGAACTTCTAAAATATTAACCCCCAAGTCCAGAATTTCAAAGTCTGAGTGCCATAAAAAAATACCAGAGCACATCTCCATGAAAGCATGAGGTTTTAACTGACACTTAAGCTTCAATTTCTAGCAATATAATTCAATAAATGTCTTTGATTATTATTACCCACATCAATCTTACTAATTCTTGGGGCCTGTAATAAGGATTCAGGATGATGGGTAGTTTAGAGGTGACTAACTTCTAATGTTCAACAAATGTACATGAGTTAAGAAAAACTTATTAATAATGTTCACTTGTAGTTCAGAGTTGGCCCATTTCTTCTCTCATTTACCCTTCTCTCACTTTCCATCATTTTAAGTCCTCCACTACTTTCTGCTCAGTCCAGAAATGGTTTTCCCTCAGGGTTCACTCAGTCTCAGCCTGCTTCATTTTTCAGCACTTGTCTTCCTAAAACCTCAGTGGAGTCATAGCCATCACCTTCCGGTCTCCTACTTCTTCAAGGGCTAAGCTCCCATATAGCTTCTTTATAATTTTCTAGTGGCACAATTATACTTAGAATTCTTATTCCTGAACTTAAAAGACCAATCAGGGACTACACGTCTTTAGTTTTTGTTTTAGGTTTCTTCCCTTCTACTAGTAGGTTAAGTTAGCTATAAAAGTAACTATAGACATGATAGCCTTTATGTTAAAGACCTGTTACTAAAAACTGGGCAGGAGGCAATCTTTTGATAAATTGAATAACATTTTCTTTTTTTTTTTTTTTTTGCCTTTTCTTGGGCCGCTCTCCCTCGGCATATGGAGGTTCCCAGGCTAGGGGTCTAATCGGAGCTGTAGCCACCGGCCTACACCAGAACCACAGCAACGCAGGATTCCAGCCGCGTCTGCAACCTACACCACAGCTCACGGCAACGCCGGATCATTAACCCACTGAGCAAGGGCAGGGACCGAACCCGCAACCTCATGGTTCCTAGTCGGATTCGCTAACCACTGCGCCACGACGGGAACTCCAAATAACATTTTCTAATAACACATATTATCAAGTTTTGACCTAATTAGGATGACTGTGTTATTTTAGCAATAATTTGCTAGTAAAATATTGAGTGTCATTCAGTTCACTGAATCGTGGAAACTTAGTGATGTAAGGGACTTTCTGTGTCATCAAATTCAATACCTCTCATTTCACCACTAAGGAAAAACAAGGGTCAGAGGTATAAATAACTCATGGAAGGTTCCTTAACCATCTGACATCTTGCAATAATTGGTTCAGTATTCTTTCTGGTGGCTCAGGTATTCAGGTTCTTATCCAGGATTGTAGAAATAGAAGCACTTTACCTTGCTGGAGGAATGCTTAACATTTTAAAAATATTTAATTCATTTCATTAGAATCAGTTTTAATCATTTTTCTTCCAGGTCATATACCTTTTCAGGGCATCTTTTAATGCAATGTTTGTACAAATGATGACCTTAGTTTAAAAACGAAGTGCCAGGCAGTTGCAAGATCATAAGGACATACTATTTCTTTCGGAGTATAAGTTGGAAGCTAAGTTGACCTAGCAAAACTCCAGTTTCAGCAAATAAGGGGTTTCTTTTTCTCCTTTGCGCCTGCTTGAATTACAAACGACTCCTTGAAGCATCTGTTTTCACTAAATTTGACAGCCAGAAAGGAAGGTTCACAATTTCAGCAGCTGTTATTTGTTTTTTTCCTTTACTAAGATGAGCAGCAAGACCACAGTGTCTAGAGATTTGTTTGATTACTCAGCAGGACAGTAGGAGCTAAAGCAGAAAGAGGATAGAAAGCATGAGAAAGGAGGGGAAGGCATGACGTGAGTGAACATCAAAAGAATGATTTGATAAGTAGGATCCCAAAATAAAGTTTACTCTAATGATGTGGTGACCAGAGAGAGATTACTGAACAAAATAGCGAAAATCAAGGACTGATTCAAGAGCACATATTAACATTTATTGTGTATAAATTAATCCCAGACATCTTATTTTCAAAACAGATTTTTTACATCATTGGATAGTAGGTTAAAAAATATTCTGTAACTCAAAGTGCCCAATCTCTTAAGCAATTATTAAGAAATTCCAAGTAGAAGAGTGTTTGTTTCCAAATGGCTTTAAGACAGAATATTTGCTGCCTGGCTTAACAAGTGATTGAGAGACATGTTTGGAAGCCAGACACAGAGAATAAAAGTGCAGAGCTGGACTGAGGAGAAGACTCAGGGAAGATACAGAGAAAAGCTGGGTACCAAAGCATCAAGAAAATTAAAGCAAATGAGCCTGTTAGAAAAAAAATAGACACCCCAACCACTTAGCTTTCTCTGAGGAAAACATATGCATAACATTCAGTGAAGTGTGAGGAACTAATGGCCCTATTCCTTAGGAGTAGAGAGCCTGAACATGGAATCACAAAATGTGTTTCTGTGCAGTAACCCAACCCATGAGACAGATAAGCCTTATATCTCTGTGAAGCTTAGAAGTGAAATTTGAGGAGTGCAGGGCAGACTGGCAAAGAAGATCCAATAATAAAAATGGAAAAGTTGTGAGAAAAATATCCTTTCCTAAAGATGTAAGAGATATTTTTCATAAGCAACAATATTACTAAAATTATAGTTAATATAAAGAAAACTACTTTCAAGCAACTACAAACAAAACAACTAATGTTTGTTTTCCAGTTGCAGAAGTAGAAAATTTCAAACCTGAGTTTAAAGGGAATGGAAATTTAACTTTTTCTCATTAAGTAACATTGTGAAGATTCCAAAACAAAGCATGATCCTTTTAAGTGGAAATTTAATTTTAGCTAAGTGGATTTTTTTTTTTCAACTTTCTATTCAACCTTTAAAACAAAGTATTTTCTTTTTAAAAAAGAAATCTTTATCTTCAGTGTGGGTCACAGTGACCTTAAATTATTTATTCTTTAGAGAACAAAAGAGTACTCAATGCCAGGTATGGAAATCTGTAGAAGTTTGCTAATGTTTTATGGGAGGACTTGATAACAGAATTCTTAAAACCAAGAGCAGTTTTGAAACTGAGATTTTGTTAATGAGAACAGTGCTGTGCACATTTTGACAAGGAGAGAAACATGGCCTGGGTTTTATGAGATTTTCAGAGTTTGCTTGACATAATTCAATTTATTAGTAAATTAGATTGATAAGCTTAGAGAAATGTTTTCCTTTCTCCCTAAAATTTTGATTATTTTGATTAGATATAAATTATTCAAGTCATCTTGATTTTATAGGAACACAAATAAAATGGAAGTGACTTTATTAATTAGTGAAAAAGTAACAGAACCATAGTGTTTGCAAAATAAATGGGTGAATAGAAATTCTAATAAGGCTAATGTTGGGAACAGAGGTGTGTTTCAATTAAGAGATATTTGTTCTAAGACAGAATAATGTCTGTTGGTTTAGTAATAACATATATGTCAAAATCCAGGTAGGATTACTTGGTACGTAGGAGATGCCTGAAGTCAAATTCTGGGAAAGTTATGTTCTACTGACTGTCAGATATGAAATAGTTTTAAAACAAATTTTATAAAATGTTCAAGTGATGGAGTATCTTATGGAAAAGAGAAATTTAATAAGTTTATGATCATTTCAAAATAAATTTTTGGATATATTTATATATGAAGAATACACAAGAACAATTTGGTTATTTCTGATGAGATTATGGGTGATTTTTTTTTTATTCTTTGTGTTACTCTTTAATTTTTCTATACATTCTCACATTTTTTTTGTATTAAAAGTATAACAGTATTTTTTTTTTTTCTAAATTGGTCATCCATTTGGTCAACCTAAACTTGAAAAAGTAGAGTCACTATTGAAACGCATTAACTCATAATTCACTGGTCAAACTTTTAGTATGATTTTAGTCACCTTAGGTTAGTTTATGCTAAAATAACAGGTAATCTTAAAATATCCGTGGCTTAAAACAGAAAACATTTATTCCCAAAGGTAAGACCTTGTTCACTATTGTACCTAAAATGATGGCACATAGTAGTAGTCTCAATAAATTTTTGTTGAATAATTAAAACACACACGTTCACTCTCCCATTCCTTGCTCTCCCTCTCACCCCACAGATTACCCTCCTCCAATTGATTGACTCAGCTTTCCAGGATGCTTAGATATTATCTCCATATAAACATACTGCTCTGTTCCCTGTAAACTGGAAGAACCATGGAGAATTACATACTGGTTCTCTAACTCTTTCTCCTATAAATGGCACAAATGACTTCTGCTTTCCTATCATTGCTTGAAATTAGTGGCAGAATATAACTCAAAGAGCACGTGCCTGGAAGGAGAAGAGAATCAGAATTCTTGTAGGAACATCAATCAATTTTATCACAATTAACATTTGCAAATTAAATATATATATATATTTAATTAACATCAGTTTTGAATTTTAGTGGCTCAATTGGAAATATAAAATTTACTGTAACTTGGCCAGTTGTGGGTAAGGGGAAGCAAATAACCAGTCAATAATTGTGTAAATAGTAAAGATGATTCATTAATCAAAAGAAGTTCAATGCTATACTGAAGAATTATAAATAAAAAACAAATAGTCAGACATTCCTGTACAAATAAGAGGACTCATAAGAGAAAATTTCCTTCAGAACTTTCTGAGGAGTTCCCTAGTGGCACAGTGGGTTAAGGATCTTGTGGAAACTCAGGTCACTACTGCAGGGTGGGTTCAATCCCTGACCCAGGAATTTTCCTATTCCACAGGCATGGCCCAAACAAAACAAAACTTTCTGATATTAACTCGAATTCACATTCACATATAATGTGGACAATGGCAATTCTGGTTTGCCTCTAAATTTACATGGATGTGTTCCTTTGAAAGCTATCAGTTGTCCTGGGCCTGAAGAAGTCATGCCTACAGGTAAGGAAAAAACTGATGCTACCTTAAGTGTTCTTTCAGTTTATAATAGTAGTTCCTTGTAGAAGAATTTACAGAAGATTGTTGTAAGAGAGGTTATATCAAGAATCCTGACAGAACTCACTAAGCCTTGGCCTGGAGAAAATCTTCTAAATTTACATAGCCTTATCATGTCAGTGAATATATAACCAAATTTTTTCCTAACCCTCAGTGGAAGTTAGAGATTTGTGGAATATTGGAAACTATTATAAACTTGAAGTAGAGATAAATTTCCCCTACGTTTCAACTTGTTTTAAATGTGATCCTGCTGTGACTTCTACTTACTACCATATTGTTATACATTTACTAACATGCCTATATGTAATATATTTTGCAATCACATAATCATTATGTGTGCTATACAAATGGAAATGGAAAATAAAACAGCAGGATACCATAGCATTGGAGCAAGAATTAATGTTTGTAAAGAACAATAGATGGTTCTATAAATCCTCTATCTGAAACTACTTTAGATAGTAGTATCTCAGAAACATAGCCCACACACTACCACCACTTCATATATGCATTACAAAATTCTAAAAATCTTCACAAAGAAAAGAAATCTAGGTGTCCTATGCGGCATATAGTTAGTCAATACTGAAAATATTTTTATTTTACATAATATAGTAGTACATATAAAATTCTTATTATATATATGCCTCTCCTATGGATTTAAATTGTTAGGCAAATTTGTTACCTGTTCATATTTCACTTTTGGGTGATCATTGTATTTATCATAAATCTTAAGGCCACTGAATATTTATACTAGAATATTTTGTTTACATGTTGAAAACCAGAAGTTAATCTGAAGATAATATCAACACAATTGAATGGATTGCTTTAAAAGAAAGGCATGCAAAATGAATACGATTAAAACTTTTATTCTATCCGAATAGTGTAATGGCCTGTATAATATATTCTTCCTTTGAATTGATTATTAACCAGTGATTTAGGGCTTGCAATATATAAAAATTTTAATCATTTACTTAAGGTATGGGTGGAATTTTAAAATACCCAACTGGGGATGAGGAAGATTTATGTATTTATTTTTTAAAGAAAATTTAGTTAGTAATTAAGTATTTATAAGATGGATAATGTGCAGCTTAGAACATAAAACCGAATCTGCTTCTTTTTCTTTATCTCTGAGTCTATTTGGTAAATTAAAATAGCTATACAAGCATATTTAAGTTTGGTGTTTTTATGATAGATATTTTTAAAATTTTATTGGAATATAGTTGACTTATAATGTTGTATAAGTTTCAGGTATACAGCAAAGTAAATTAGTCATATGTATAAATATATCCATTCTTTTTTCCCATATATGTTACTATAAACTATTGAGTAGATTTTCATGGAACTTTATATAAAAACAAAACAAAATGATCAAAAGTAGGAAGAAGATCTAAATAGATATTTCTCCAAAGAATACAGATAGCCAAAAATCATATATGTTTTGCCACCTTTTACTATTTATCTGTCTTATGTTTAAAGACATATAGTTATACTCTTAGACACTATATATAGTTAGATTTTTTTTCTGGTTAATCTATATTTTAAGTAGTGGTTTTAGACCATTTACATTTAATGTGACACTAATATACTGTATGGTTTACCTTTGTCCAATCTTTTCTTTATTCCTGTTTATTCTTTTCTGCTCTTTTTTGAAATTTGCAACTGAGGAATTATCACTTCTATCACCCTTTTATTTATACCACTTTCTAATAGTTTCTCTTAGATTACAAAATACATTTGAATTTATGATAGTAGCTTCAAAAATTGCCCAAATCTTGTGAAGGATGACAGAATGTAAAAAATATGTCAATTACCCTGAATGTTGTCATAAAATATGCTTCTACATTTTCAATAAACCTATAGTATACTATCATTTTTATTATTTTTACTTTAGTCAATAAATTTTAAAAGACCTTAAATAATATAATATCCAATAAATTCTTTATAATATGAATACATGTAAACTATATGAATTTGTGATAAGCAGAATAATAGCCCCCAAATATATCATATGCTAATCCTCAGATCATATGAATTTGTTAGATTACCTGCGAAGGGGAATTAGGGTAGCTAACCACTTGACTTAAAATAGGGAGATTATCCTAGTTATCTGAACGGGCATAATATAATCACCAGGATCATCCAAAGTGGAAGAGGAAGCAAAAGAGAATGTAAAAGCAATGCTTTCTGAGGGGGATTTAACCTACTACTGCTGGGTGTGAAGATGGAGAAAGAAGGCTGAAGGCCATAGAATGCAGGTAGCCTCTAGAAGCTGGAAAAAAACAAGTAAATGGGTTATTATCTCCTAGAACTTGCAGGAACAAACACAGATCTGCCAACACCTGGATTTTAGCATATAAGATCAGGCTTGGATTTATGATCTAGAGAAATAAATGTCAAATAATGTATTTACATTGTTTTAAGCTACTAAGTTTGTGGTAATTTGTTACAGCATCAATAAAAAACTAATAAACAGATAAATAATAAATTCGTAAAGGTTCTTCATACAGATCTGCATTTGCATCAGGGATCATTTTCTTCAGTTTAAAGAACTTCTTTACATGTTATTTCTAAGCCTAATCTACTGGAGATGAATTCTCGATGGTTTTGTCAACCTGTAGATATCTTATTTTTTGAAAGATGTTTTGCATTATAAAATTCCAAATAGAATGTTCTTTTTATTTCTTCATTTAGCACCATTACGATGTTCCAGATTTTTTCTAATCTTCATTGTTTATGAAGATAAGTCAGCTATTATTCTTAGTGCTATTTGATCATTTGTCATAAATTTGCCCCCTGTCCCACCATCAGCTTTTAGATAGTTTCTTGATGCTTGGTTTTCAGCACTTTAACCATGTTATGCATAAGTGTGATTTTCTTTCTATTTAATCTGCTTGGGGTTCACTAGAAGTTCTTAGAAATGTGGGTTGATGTCTTCAATCAATTTTAGAAAATTATCTACCTTTATCTCTTCAACTGTTTCCTCTGCTTCTCTTTCCTTACTCCTTTTATGACTAAAATTACATGTATATTCAATTGTTGATATTGTCCCACAGGTGTTGGATATCTTATTTTTTTTTCCTTTATATTTTTCAGTTTGGATCACTTCTATTGAACTGTCCAAGTTCACAGATCATTTCCGCCTCTATGTCTAGTTTGTTAATTGATCAAGTTCTTAATTTCCCATATTGCATTTTTTATTTATAGCATTCTAATTTGTGGAGGTTTTATTTGTTTGTTTGTTTGTTTTTTAAGGCCACACCTGCAGCATATGGAAGTTCCTGGGCTAGGGGTTGAATTGGAGCTGCAGCTGCCGGCCTACCCCACAGCCACAGCAGTGCCAGATCCAAGCTACATCTGTGGCCTGTGTCACACCTTGTGGCAACACCAGATCATTAACCCATTAAGGGAGGCCAGGGATCTAACCCACATCCTCATGGACACTATGTCAGGTTCTTAACCCACTGAGCCACAATGGGAAGTCCTAACTCGTGTTTTTACCATAGATGTTTTCTTGCTATTGAAAAGTCCCACCTATTCAGGTACAGTCCATTTTCCCCCTAAATGTTATCATAGTTATTTCTTTTTAAATGGAGGCATAGTTGCTGTATAATATTATGTAAGTTACATGTCTGCACTATAGTGATTCAAAAATTTTAAAGGTTATACTCCAGTTATAGTTATTACAAAATATTGGGTATATTCCACATGTCACACAGTATATACTTGTAGCTTATTTTACACCTCATAATTTGGACCTCTTATTCACCCACCCGTAAATTGCCCCACCTTCCCTCTCCCCAGTGGTAACCACTACATTGTTCTCTACGTCTGTGAATTGGCTTCTTTTCTGTTACATCCACTAGTTTGTTACATTTGTTTAGATTCTGCATATAAGTTATATCAAACAGTATTTGTCTGTCTCTGTCTGCTTTTTTCACTTAGCATAGTGCCCTTCGAGAATATCATCATAGTTATGCCTCAGAGAGATTTTTCTCAGTTCTTTTGCTTGGCACACAGGTCTCTTCAAGTTCTGTACACATATGCTTCAAGGTTCTGTCTCTAAGTGATTATTCCCTTAATAGTTAGATCCTAGAAAGTATCAGAAGGTTAAAATTAGATCTTTGCCCCATTCTTAATCCTTAACAACCCCCCATGTCTGTCTCAGTTAAGCAGCATCTCTCTCAACTCTCCTGCTCTGCTTTCATTCTTCTATAAGGAAATTTAATAATAGCCCATGGGACAGAGTTGGAAAAGTAAGGGTAGACTATCTTTGTTGATTAGGTTTCTTGGAAGTTTAAGACATCATGTGGGCTTTAAAAATTCTAGTTTCTTCTTACCCTCACCTCTTACAGTTTTCCCTTCCTCTCACTGCTTCATTAAAGATGAAGTAAGGGAATCATAAATTTTTGAATTTTAGTTCATTCAGCTTTCTTTTTCCTCAATTCCCTGATGTATTTTAACAAAATAAGTTTCTACTTTATGTGACTTAGTTTTCATTTTTAGGTTGGAATCAACACTCTCAGCAACTTTATTATTAAGTGAAAGTGAAATCTAGTGTTTTGTTAAAAACTGTTTTTATCATTATTTTCTCTTTTTATTGTACTAATTTATTGAGCTGTGAAGCTAATCTTAAAATGAGGCGACTGCATATTTTAAATTTTTTTAATTTTTTTAAATTAAAAAAAGTTAAAACAATTGCTGAATAATACATGACTAGAAATGGACACATATTTATACTTAATATTTTAGTCGGTATTTAACACATAAAGTATTCTCAGTCATTTGGTTATAACAGATGCTCTTGGCAAAAAAATGATACATGAAGGAACTAAATGATTAAATTTAGAAGGTTATTTAAATGGTCTTACACTGAGTGTCTATCTAAATTTATCCTACTTTGGTAGAAAATCCTTCAATACTTACCATAATTAATTATTGATGTACAATAATTTCTTCTCACCTGGTCTTAAACATCTGTTATTATAACATAACTCTAAATTAGAAAGTACAGTGTATTTTTTTTTCCAGAACATTTTTTAATCTTGTTCTAAGTCAAAATTACTCTTTGATCTGATACAGATGAACCGTAGTAGCTGGCAATACTTCACCTAATGTTTTCTAAAACAGACATGCCGTCTTAACCTTTCAGGAAATTTTTCTATTTCTTTTGCTCTCCAGTAAATGACCCAAATGATCAGTTCTTTCCTTATTTCAAAATATTTTTTATTTATTGGAGATCATCTGTTTTATTTCTCCATATACTGTCATCCCACTAGTTAACAATCTGTCAGGAGCAACATTTTTCCAGTTTGTTGAAGTTACTACTTTGTGAAAGGAGTTCCAAAGCATAATATATTTTATTTCATAGTAATACAAGATGGAGGGAGGGATGGCCCTAGATTCTTTTGGTGGCTTAGAGTTAAAATATTTGTTTATTTAATTTTTTAAACTGATGGTATTGAACCATGAATCTAATTATAATTCATATTTCAAAATGGCTTAATTTTTAATCCAGTATGTATAACTTATGAGAAAAGGATAGCCTGAAAATTGGTGTTGAGGAAGTATTTACCTCTGTATTGCTCAGCACTCTTAAGAAAACAGAGAAGCAATTCACTAAAACATCCTTCAGGATACTATCTATTATTCTTTTTTTTTTGATCAGAGAATCTATTTAAGCTCTGTTAACATACATTTGGATTGTACTTTTTCAGAATTACAAGAAAACTTTCCTATTGAAGATGAGTTATTTGGCCCTAGACTGTAAAAAATTAATCATCCCATTCCTGGGCCTTCATGTAAGATAATCCTACAATAAATAATCAGATGTTGTGACTCAGTAGACCTGAAGTGAGGCCCATAAATCTGCATTTTAATTGCATTTCCAGTGACACTTCTGTACCCTAAAAATTGAGAGCAGTTGTTTTCTAGCCTTTGGAATATCAAGAAATTAATGAAGCACCTGTTAGACATACTGTGTTGCTGTGCTAGGGTTGTCACAACAAACAAACATGCTGGGTGGCTGGGCCCACAGATTTTATGTCTGGAGACTAGAATTCTGAGATCAAGGTGTTGGCATAACCAATTTCTCCTGAGACCTCTCCCCTTGGTCTACAGAGAGTCACCTTCCCACTTCCCATCACATGGTGGTTTCTTTGTGCTGCGTTATCTCTGCCCTGATCTCTTATAAGGACACCAGTTCCTGTTGGATGAGGGTCCATTCTAATGACCACTTTTTGAGTAATTTGCCTCTTTAAAGTCCCCATCTCTGTTTTATACATAGGTTCATTTGTGCCATATTTTAGATTTCACATCTTAAGAGATATATGATATCTGTCTCTTCCTGACTTCACTTAGTATGAGAATCTCTAGTTGTAGCCATGTTGCTGCAAATAGCATCATTTTGTTCTTTTTAATGGCTGAGTAGTATTCCATTGTATGTATGTACCATATTTTCTTAATCCATTCATCTGCAGATAGACATTTAGGCTGTTCCATGTCTTGGGGTTGATAGATGCAAACTATTATATTTAGAATGGATAAGCAGTGAGGTACTACTCTACAGCACAGGGAACTATATCCAATCTCTTGGGACAGAACATGATGGAAGATAGTATAAGAGAAAGAATGTATGTATATATATGACTGACTATGCCATATAGCAGAAATTAACACAACACTGTAAATAATTACACTCTAATAAAAATAAAATAAAAAATTTAAAAAGACCTCATCTCCAAATACAGCCATCTTCTGAACTAAATTAGGCATCAGGACTTCAACATGCAGGTTCTGGGGGTATTTGAGGCAGGGCCCTGGGGGACACAGGTCAGCCCATCATACCCCTAACCACACATCCCATTTTGCTGAGAATAATCCTAGGTTACATCTCTTGTGTTGGGATGGGTTTTTTTTAATTAATTAATTAATTAATTTTTTGTTATAGCTGGTTTACAGTGTTCTGTCAATTTTCTAGTGCACAGCATGTCAACCTAGTTACACATACATGTATAGATAAATCAGAAGTGATTAGACATAGTTCCCAGTGGTATACAGCAGAACCTCACTGCCCATTCACTCCAAAGGCAGCAGTCTGCATCTATCAACCACAGACTCCCAGTCCATCCCACTCCCTCCCCCTCCCCCATGGCAACCACAAGTCTGTTATCCAAGTCCATGGATTTCTTTTCTGTGGAAAGGTTCATTTGTGCTGTATATTAGATTCTGGATATGTGACATCATATGGTATTTGTCTTTCTCTTCCTGACTTACTTCATTCAGTATGAGAGTCTCTAGTTCCATCCATGTTGCTGCAAATGGCATTATTTTGTTCTTTTTTAATGGCTGAGTGGTATTCCATCATGTATATATACCACATCTTCCCAATCCAATCATCTGTCAATGGACATTTGGGTTGTTTCCATGTCTTTGCTATTGTGAATAGTGCTGCAATGAACGTGCGGGTGCATGTGTCTTTTTTCAAGGCAAGTTTTGTCTGGATATATGCCCAAGAGTGGGACTGCTGGGTCATATGGTAGTTCTATGAGAGTTTTCTAAGGTACCTCCATACTGTTCTCCATAGTGGTTGTACCAGCTTACATTCCCACCAACAGTGTAGGAGGGTTCCCTTTTCTCCACACCCTCTCCAGCATTTGTTATTTGTGGACTTCTTAATGAGGGCCGTTCTGACTGGTGTAAGATGGTATCTCATGGTAGTTTTGATTTGCATTTCTCTAATAATCAGGGATGTTGAGCATTTTTGCATGTGCTTGTTGGCCATCTGTACATCTTCCTTGGAGAAAGGTTTATTCAGGTCTTTTGCCCATTTTTCAGTTGGGTTGTTGGCTTTTTTGCTGTTGAGTTGTCTAAGATGTTTGTATATTTTAGAGATTAAGCCCTTGTCAGTTGCATTATTTGAAACTATTTTATCCCATTCTGTAAGTTGTCTTTCTTTGTTTTCTTTTTGGTTTCCTTTGCTGTGCAAAAGCTTGCCAGTTTGATTAGGTCCCATTGATTTATTTTTGCTTTTATTTCTGTTGCTTTGGGAGACTGACCTGAGAAATCATTTGTAAGGTTGATGTCTGAGAATGTTTTACCTATGTTCTCCTCCAGGAGTTTGATGGTGTTTTGTCTTATGTTTAAGTTTTTAAGCCATTTAGAGCTTATTTTTGTGCATAGTGTGAGGGTGTGTTCTAGTTGCACTGATTTGCATGCCGCTGCCAAGTTTTCCCAGCAATACTTGATGTTGTCTATTATTCTTATTTCAAAATCAAAAATCTTGAAAATTCTATCTAAACTTAAAACTAGGTATTTTGTAGTAGCAATCTAATTATACCCAACTTTCTTTCCAGAGTCTTGGGAGCCATGTTGTTTTGGGGAGATCAACTTGACCATCAAGGTATTCAAAACTATAACCAATGGCTCATATACTATTTTGCTGAACAAATAGCCCTGAAATCTTCACAAACATAAACAACCATATCTGAACACTTTACATTCTCTTCTGAACATTTTAAATTTCCAAGCTTGTAAACCTTAAGCTTTTATTCCAAAAGGATCATAAAATTGCATATTATATATAGAGAGAAAATGAACAGGTAATTTTAGAAGACAGACAGTAGAGACCATTCTTTTCATGACATTACTTTAGAGACAGAAAAGAGAGATGGCCAATGCATATTGAACAATTTGAAAACACAGAACTAAGAGATGAACAGGAAGCAAAGGCTGCCTGAAAAGTCTCTGACATACTCATAGCAACAGAACCTAATGATGTCTATGCTGACTTAGTTGTACCCCTGAGTAAGAAGAGATTAATATTACTGTATCCTCATGCATCTGCATATATAATATAATATATAATATATTTTAACAATAGAAAGAGGCTCAGCTTTGGTGTACTTGGTTAACCACTTCTGTTATAGTACTAACTTGCTCTCTTCCTTAGCATAGTTTGTTTCAAATAGAAATCTTGTGTTTGGTAAACACAAGTGAGTGATATTGTTCAAAATGTTTTAAAATGCTATATATAGCTAGGTAATATGTTAAAATCTGAACCTGCATGCTTTTACTCTCTATATATTTTGACATTTTTCCCCTTGGGAAAAGATATATGATAGGGTCTCAAGAATATATAAAGCAAGGCCAAAAGCATTAGTCTAAATCCTGAAATTCATATTACCTCTCTCCTACACATAAATACATGGCATCCCTAAAATGGCTCTTAGTAAAAATTTCTATGGTTGATTGAAAAGACAGAAGTGAGATAGGTCCTGTGGAAGATGCTAGCATGAACCAAAAACTTGTGGAAAGTAGGGTTCCCAATAAAGCCAAAAAGAGATTTGTTGTGGCTGTGCAGAATAAATAGAGGTCTGTAACTTCTGAAACAATTTTAGATTGTTTCAATGCTGTTCCCTAGGAAGAGGTTGAAAGGGATGGCTGCACAATCATTGATCTAAAGACACTGGATGATAGGTCTTTTTCACTCATAAAAGAAAGCTACGAAGGCCCTGAATACTCCTGATGTAGGGTAAGTAGATACCTTGTAGCAACATATGTTAACAGATTACCTCAGCATTCACATAGCGCCAGCTACACCTTGGTCTATGTTTTTCCTCTGCCTTGGTACTGCTTAGAGATCTAAATCTCTGGTTTATCTCAAGAAAAAGGAACAAAACAAAATAAAATAAAAACAAGAATGACTAAGATTGCAGTTTTATGGATTGAGTAGTCAATATTAAATTGGATTACCGAAAAGAAGTATTTTTCATACACCTGACTTTGTTGAATGAGATTCAAAAACTCTATGCACAAGTCTCTTCTCCAAGACTTGTGGTTGCCTGATGGGAGGGGGAGGGAGTGGAAGGGATCGGGAGCTTGGGCTTATCAGACACAACCTAGAATAGATTTACAAGGAGATCCTGCTGAATAGCATTGAGAACTATGTCTAGATACTCATGTTGCAACAGAAGAAAGGGTGGGGGAAAAAACTGTAACTGCAATGTATACATCTAAGGATAACCTGACCCCCTTGCTGTACAGTGGGAAAATAAAAAAAAAAAAACTCTATGCATAATTTGATGCATGATGTACCAATGAGTTGCTAGAAGAATTATTTTCTGATCAAAGTGCTTCTGTTCCACTGAAATACTTCCTCACTCTTCTTTAGGCAACTAAGTTGTCATTACCTTCAGATGCTAACTTGAACATCAATATCTTGCCAACTGCCCTTTCAATAATCATTCCCCTCAAAGTGAAAATAAATTTAAGAAATAAAACTCTCAAATTGAATCATGCTTCAGGGTGTCTTGCTATCTATATGCAACTATTAACTGCATAATATTGCATGAATGTGCATGAATGATAGACCAAATCAATCTATTAACTGTCTGACCGGGCTAGGGGATAGCTATATATGTATTGTCTTTTATATTTTGAATAGGCTTTCCCTATATACTTATGGGTTTGTAAAGGTAAAAAGATTGGGGGGTGGAGAGGATGTCCAAATTCATAGAAGTGTCAGTCAAGGAGGAAAATCCTAAAAAGGTGAAGTACATCTTAAATTTAATACAGTCATTTCCCTAATCAGTTTCCTAAAGCTACTACTGTATCCCTGAGAATGGAAAAACTGGATTTCATCACCATGTGTAATCTGATAGTTTTGATGTTTAATCCTTTCCTTTTCCAACTGTCAATCTCATAATTCTCATTACATATCTTTCCAAAATTTGTAACTTAGACGTTTATACGTAAAAATGTCTAAGTTACTATATATAGTTTATATATATATAACTTTCTATACATAAAAATCACATTCTAGGAGTTCCCCTCATGGTGCAGTGGTTAACAAATCTGACTAGGAACCATGAGGTTGCGGGTTCAATCCCTGGCCTCGCTCAGTGAGTTAAGGATCCAGCATTGCCGTGAGCTGTGGTGTGGGTCACAGACATGGCTCAGATCTGGCGTTGCTGTGGCCCTGTTGTAGGCTGGTGGCTATAGCTCTGATTAGACCCCTAGCCTGGGAACCTCCATATGCCACAAGTAAAGACAAAAGACAAAAACCAAAAACCAAAAAACCATTCTACATATATAATGAATTCTCTCTATATGTAAAAGCTATATATTTATACATATTTATACTACATGTATGCATACGTATACATATCTATATTATCTATATTTCATTTACTTTGGTACAGAATAACCAGAAATATTGTCTTTGTGGATCAGAGTGTTTAAAAAGAACAACTTTATACTTCAATAATGGTGAAGTCTTTGTGTGTGTGTGTGTGTGTGTGTGTGTCTTTTTCGGGCTGCACTAGCAGCATATGGAAATTTCCAGGCCAGGGGTTGAATCAGAACTACAGCTGCTGGCCTATGCCACAGCCACAGCAATGAAGGATCCAAGCCACGTCTGTAACCTACACAAAAGCTTATGGCAACACTGGATCCTTAACTCACTAAGCAAGGCCAGGGATAGAACCTGCACACTCATGGATACTAGTCAGTTTTGCTTCCACTGAGCCGTGACTGAACTCCCAGTAATGGTGAAATCTTAAATGAGTCACCTTAGACTTTGAAATCTGAAGCTTTGAATCTAAGAGTTATCTCTGTATGGTTAGTTAATATAGGCATAGTGCTTGAAAAGTAATTTCAAGACTTGTTAAATGTTATTTAAATATCTCCTATTATCATTTTAGTGTTTTTTAATTTTTAAATTTGAAATAAGTTTAGATTCATGGAAAACTTGCAAAAATAATTCAGTGTCTTCATATGTCCTTTACCAATCTCCCCCTACTGTTAACATCACTTATACAATTAGAATAGAAGTACTAAAACCAAGAATGATATTATTACTAATGGAAACATAAGACATTTGGTGTTAAGGCAAAGTATGTGTCATCTCATCCTTTTTCACTGACTATATAACTGTACAAATATCTTTGATATATTGTATGTACAAGTTCCTTATCTTCAAATTAGAAACTGGAGTGTCATTGTTTTGTTTTCCTGGGTCTAAAATAGATAATATCTACAAAGCAATAAGCACTTTAATGAACTTGTTTTCTAAAAATTATAAAAAAGTATATAGGACCCAGAGAAGTCAGGAATAATTTAACAGCTCTTATTCAGCTTTTTTGTAGACTACACTTTAGACTATTTTAGATAACTATGAACTGGCTGGATTTCCTAACATTTTGACTGAGTACCAATTATGGGCCTGACTGGGGATACAAATATGATAACACATACGCTTCCCTCTTAATGGTATTATAGCCTAGTAAACTGTCAAACAAATTCTCAAGATTGTGTACAGAGTCAAATGTGATCTTCTAGAAGGATGATAGAGAAAGAGGCAAACCCATGAGTGTTTCACATATGTGGAAACAGTGCATAAATGCTTTCTAATGTTAGCATTTTTTTGGTCTATTTTGTCTTTTTAGGGCTGTACCCACAGCATATGGAGGTTCCAATTAGCTAGGGGTCTAATTGGAGCTACAGCTGCTGGCCTATGCCACAGCCACAGCAACGTGGGATCCAAGCCGTGTCTGCAACCTACACCACAGCTCACAGAAATGCCAGATCTTTAATCCACTGAGCAAGGCCAGGGATCAAACCCACAACTTCATGGTTCCTAGTTGGATTCATTTCCATTGAGCCATTACAGAAACTCCCACTAATGTGAGCACTTTTTAACAAGCATTCCACCCAGAAATTAAGAGCAGATATAAATAGTAATGCAGATTACTTTAGAAAGGAACTAGAAAATATAAGGAAGAACCTCCCCCCACCAAGAAAATAGAAAATTCATTTGTGGATACACCAACTGAGTTAAAGGCACTAAAGAACAGAATGAATAGTGCAGAGGAACGAATTAGTGACTTGGAAGACAGAATAATGGAAATCACACAGTCAGGACAGCAGACAGAAAACCAAATGGAAAAACATGAGAGCAATATAAGAGATATATAGTATAATATAAAGAGGGCCAATATATGCACAATAAGGATTCCAGAAGGAGAAGAAAAGGAAAAAGGGATTGAAAATATATTTGAAGAAATTATGTCTAAAGTAAACAGATATAAAGTTATAGGAAACACAGAGGGCCCCAAACAAGTTGAACCCACACAGGCCCACACCAAGACATATAATAAATGTGGCAAAAGTTAAGATAGAGGATTCTAAAGGAAGCAAGAGAAACTCAAATAGTTAATTATAAGGGAACCCCCATAAGGCTATCAGCTGATTTCTCTACAGAAACACTACAGGCCAGAAGAGAGGGGCAAGATATATTCAAAGTTCTAAAAGGGAAAAATTTGCAGCCTAGAAATACTCTACCCAGCAAGAATATAATTTAAAATAGAAGGATAAATAAAGAATTTCTCCAACAAACAAAATCTAAAATAGTACAGCAATACTAAACCCATTCTAAAAGAATTAGATGGAGGAAAACACAGTTGGAAAGCAATAACTTATATAAGCCAGATCTAAAAGGAAAAAAAAAACAAAAACCTATTGTAAAAGTGATGATAAACACAAGGAACATCAAAAGGGCAAACATGAAGAATGTGGGGAAGGAAAGTAAAATAAAAATATCTAGACTCTTTATTTCTATAATGTGTTTGAGCCTATATAACTATCAGGCTAAAGCAAGCAGATATAGAAAAGGGTTAACACACTTGAAAAACAGGGCAACCACAAATCAAAACCAAACATTGCATTCGCAAAACTAAAAATAAAATGACACAAGCATAAAATAAGAGGAAATCATCCAACCAAAAAAAGAAAGGAACAAAGGAGAAACATGGAGTCAACTGAAAAACAAGGTTTAAAATGGCATTAAATACATGTTTATCAGTAATTACCTCAAATGTCAATGGAATGAATGCTCCAATCAAAAGACACAGAGTGGCAGATTGGATAAAAAAGCTAGACTCTGCAACATGCTGTCTACAAGAGACTCACCTTAGGGCAAAGGACACATATAAATTGAAAGCGAGGGGGTGGGAAAAGATATTTCATGCCAATGTAAAAGACAGGAAAGGAGGAGTTGTTATATCAGACAAAATAGATTTTAAAATGAAGGCCATAAAGAGAGGCAAAGAAGGACACTATTTAATGATAAAAGGATCCATTCAAGAAGAGGATATTATAATCATCAATATATATGTCCCTAATATAGGACCACCCAGATACATACAACAAATACTAACAGACATAAAAGGAGAAATTGATGGGAATACAATCATGGTAGGAGACTCACATCAATGGACAGATCCTCTAGACGAAAAAAAATCAATAAGGCAACAGAGATCCTAAAAGACACAATAGAAAAGTTACACTTCGTTGACATTTTTAGGACATTACATCCTCCCCAAAAAATCAGAATATACATTCTTCTCAAGTGCACATGGAACATTCTCAAGGATTGACCAAATAATGGGGCACAAAACTAACCTCAACAAATTTAAGAGTATAGATAGAAATAATGTCAAGTATCTTCTCTGATCACAATGACATGAAACTAGAAATCAACCACAGTAAAAGAAATGAGAAAAAAACTGATTACATGGAGACTAAATAACATGCTACTAAAAAAATCAATGGGCCATGAGGAAATCAAAAGAAAATGGGTCACCATGCTGCATAGTAGAAAAAAAATTGTATTGGTGAAAAAACTATTAAAAAAATCAATAAAAAAAAGCCACAGTTTAAAAAAAAAATACCTTGAGACAAATGATAATGAAAAGACAACCATTCAAAATCTATGGAATGCCACAAAAGCAGTGCTTAGAAGGAAGTTCATAGTTATACAGGCCTTCCTCAAAAAAAGAAGAAAAATCTCAAATTGACAATTTAACATACAATCTAAAAAACTTAGAAAAATAAGAACAAACAAAACTCAAAGTCAGTAGAAGGGAGGAAATCATAAAGAACTAAGACAAAATCGGTAAAATAGAGATTTAAAACATTGAAATAAATCAATAAAAGCAAGAGATGGTTCTTTGAAAAGATAACCAAAATTGACAAACCTCTGGCCAGACTTATCAAGAAGAGGTGAGAAAGAACTCAAACAATATAAGAAATGAAAATGAGAAATCAAAACAGATACTGCAAACACATACACACACAAAACATAAGAGAATACTGTGAACAACTGTATGCCAACAAACTTGACTACCTAGAAGAAATGGACAACTTCCTAGATGCTTACAGCCTGCCAAAACTGAATCACAAAGAAATAGATCGACTGAACAGACTGATCACTAGAAATTAAATTGAATACCTAATAAAAACACTCCCTACAAACAATAGTCCAGAACCTGATGACTTCAAAGGCAAATTCCACCAAACATACAAAGAAGATCCTATCCTTATTAAACTTTTCCAAAAGGTTGAAGAAGAAGGAACACTTTCTAATACCATAATACCATAATACCAAAACCAGATAAAGATACTACCAAAAAAGAAAATTATAGGCCAGTATCTTTGATGAATATAGACACAAAAATTCTCAACAAAATTTTAGTCAACCAAATCCAGCAATGTATAAAAAAGATCATCCACCACGACCAAGTGGGATTCATCCCAGGTTCACAAGGATGGTTCTACTTACACAAATCAATTAATGTCATACACCACACTAACAAAAGGAAAGTCAAAAAGCACATGATCATCTCAATAGATGCAGAAAAAGCATTTGACAAAGTGCAACATCCATTCATAATAAAAATTCTTACCAAAGTGGGTATAGAGTGAACATACCTTAACATACTAAAAGCCATTTGTGACAAACCCACAGCAAATATAATACTCAATGGAGAAAGGTTGAAAGCCTTCCCATTAAAATCTAGGACAAGACAAGGATGCCCACTCTCACCACTTTTATTCAAAACAGTATTGGATGTCCTAGCCACAGCAATCAGACAAACAAAAGAAATAAAAGGCATCCAAATTGGAAGAAAATTGGAAGATAAGAGGTAAAATTGTCACTATACACAGATGACCTGATACTATACTTATAAAACCTTAAGGACTCCACACAAAATTACTTGAACTGATTGATGAATTCAGCAAAGTAGCAGAATACAAGATTAACATTCAGAAATTTGTTGCATTTCTATATAGTAACAATGAAATAATAGAAAATGAATTTAAAAATACAATACCTTTTAAAATCACACCCCCCAAAATTAAATACCCAGGAATAAATCTGACTAAGGAGGTGAAAGACTTATATACTGAGGATGATAAAATAATCATGGAAATTAAAGAGGATTCAAAGAAATGGAATGATATTCCATGCTTCTGAGTTGGAAGAATTAATATTGTAAAAATGGCCATACTACCCAAAGCAATCTACAGATTTAATGCAATCCCTATCAAATTACACATGACATTTTTCACAGAATCTAGAACAAACAATCCAAAAAATGATATGGAACCATAAAAGACTTAGAATTGCCAAGAAATAATGAGGAATAAAAACAAGCAGGAAGGCAGACTTCAGGCACTATTACAAAGCCATAGTAATCAAGGCAGTGTGGTACTGGTACCAAAACAGAAATACAGACTAAAGGAATGGAATACAGAAACCAGAAATAAACCAAGATAGCTACAGTCAATTAATCTTTGACAAAGGAGGCAAGAATATAAAATGGGAAAAAGACAGTCTTTTCAACAAGTGATGTTGGGGAAACTGGACAGCCACATGTAAATCAGTGAAACTGGACCATGCCC
Organism: Sus scrofa; assembly: GCF_054392235.1. Lineage (NCBI taxonomy): Eukaryota > Metazoa > Chordata > Mammalia > Artiodactyla > Suidae > Sus > Sus scrofa. The sequence goes on from NC_139395.1 coordinate 169,326,652, forward strand.
TCACACCATGCACAAAAATAAACTCAAAATGACTTAAAGGCTTAAACATTAGACAAGACACCATCAAACTCCTAGAAGAAAAAAATTCTCTAACATCAACCTTATAAATGTTTCCTTAGGTCAATATCACAAGGCAACAGAAATAAAAGAAAAATAAACCAATGGGATCTAATTAAACTGAGGAGCTTATACATAGCAAAGGAAACCATAAAAAAAAAAAGACACCTATGGAATGGGAGAAAATATTTTCAAACGATGCAACTGACAAAGGCTTAATCTCTAAAATATACAAACAAGTTATACAACTCCACAGCAAAATACAACAACAACCCAATTGAAAAAATGGGCAAAAGACCTGAACAGACATTTCTCCAAAGAAGACATTTGGATTGCCAACAGACACATGAAAAAATATTCAACATTACCAATTATTAGAGAAATACAAATCAAAACTACTATGAGGTACCACCTCACATCTGTCAGAATGGCCATCATTATCAAGTCCACAAATAACAAATGCTGGACAGGGTGTGAGAAAAGGGTACCCTCCTACACTGTTAGTGGGAATATAAATTGGTACAACTACCATGGAGGTACCCCAGAAAACTAAATATAGAACTACCATGTAATCCAGCAATCCCACCCAGGCATATATCTGGAGAAACCATAATTTGAAAAGATAATGCACCTGTATATTCATCATAGCACTATCCACAATAGCCAAGACATGGAAACAACCTAAATGTCCTTTGACAGATGAATGGATTAAGAAGATGTGGTATACATAGGCAATGGAATACTACTTAGCCATAAAAGAACAAAATAATGCCATTTGCAGCAATGAGGATGCAATGGAGACTCTCGTACTAAGTGAAGTAAGTCAGAAAAGGAAAGAGAAATATCATATGATATGACTTATAGCTTAGGAATCTAATATACAGCACAAATGAACCCTTTCACAGAGAAGAAACTCATGGACTTGGAGAACAGATTTGTGTTTGCCAAGAGGGAGGGGGATGGAGTGGGATGAACTTGGAGTTTGGGATTTTAGATTCAAACTATTGCATTTGTAGTGGATCAGCAGTGAGGTCCTGCTGTATAGCACAAGGAACTATATCTAATCACTTGTGATGAAACATGATGGAGGATAATGTGAGAAAGATATATATGTGTGTGTGACTGGGCCACTTTGCTATACAGTAGTAATTGACAGAACACTGTAAATCGACTATATAATGGAAAAAATAAAAATCTTAAAAAAAATGTTAATAATAAAGTTTGTTGCCAAAAAAGGATGGGTGACCAATCACAATGATAGTAATCTAAGCCTGGATATGTTAAATCCATACTTAGATATAAAAGCATTTCAAATCATGTTTTAATATATCTGTCTACATGTGTATGTATCTATCAATTTATCTGTTTCTATATATCATCTAATTGAGATGGTGGATGTGAGTGAGAGGCAAAGAAAAAAATTCATCTACCATTTCCTTGCAAATTTTTTTTTCATATTGTTTAAATAATCCTATCAAGGGTAATGATTTTTTGGATTAATCAGCTTGACCTGCCATAACAATACGATAGACTGACTGGCTACAAAGACTTACTTTTCTTACTTTTCCACAGTTTTGGAGGCTAGAACTTCAAAATCAGGATGTCAGTATGATTGGGTTCTGATAAGAGCTCTCTTCCTGACTTGTAAAGTACTGCCTTCTCCTTGTGTTCTCACAAGGTAGAAAGTGAGGGTGCAGGGGTCTGGTGTCTCTTCTTGTAAGGGCACTAATCCTATCACGAGGGCCCACTCTCAATGACCTCATCTAAACCTAATTCTCTCTCAAATATCCCATCTCCGAATACCATGACCATAATGGTTAAGGCTTCCACAAATGAATTTTGGAGGAACATAATATTCAGTTCATAGGACTTTTCTACCTAGACTGGATTAAAAATTGCAAAAGAATGTAAAGGCATATCATGTGAATTGAAGCTGTTATCTCTGTGGATATAGATGAGTGTGATTAGGACGGGATAAGAAGTTGGTAACTTTTTATTAGTAGCAGGCTGTGATCTTTAACAATATGTGTTATAAAAGAAAAGTTTTCTTCTGTAGCACATCAGAGCAAAACAAGTTAAAGCCATGATTTAGGACTGAAGGAAGATTTGACCCTTGGGTACAATCAATTGCTGATACAACAAATCATTTAAAACATATTAAGCAAGAGGAACATGTGATTTTAATTTGCAACTAATATTAGAAAAAATGCAATCAATATCAGAATATTAGGAATTTAGAGCATGACACTGATGACATATTAACATTGATTTAAAAACTGCCTATTGATCATGTGCTTCCAAAAGTAATTACAAAGCTAAGTTACATCTGGAAGATGGATATAAATGGGACACCCATAACTAAAATAAAACACAGCAATGACAGAAATAGACACAATGAACCACAAGCAACCTTGATAATAGTCAAATTTTTATGGTCATGTTATTAATTAGTGAAAGTCAGCTAGTTATATTTTCAGGGTGTTTTAATAACTTTTAACTCTACCTCCCACTCCTGGAAGGTTGGAAGTGGTTAGTCAAATGCAATGGCAATAGTGCTAAATTATGTAAAAGATCACCCTCTTGGCTGAAGGAGAATACTCTATCTGCTGTAAGTACTCTTAGAAATTTTGTTATGAAAAGAAGCTGAAAAGGCAGCATTACAGAATTTTCATTTTTTGCCTTTTTTTTTTTCATTTCAACTAATAATCTAGGAGTACAATCGACTTAGCAGGCTTCCTTTAGAAATTTCTTCTCTATGGCACTTCACCATAGAGCAGACAGCTTAACTAGATGGTTTTATTAGGATGCAATTAACACTTGGAGCCCAAAAAAGCATCCAACCCATCTTTTTATTTAGCTCAAGTGAAGAAGCACCACATAAGGCTTCTACAGCAAGGTTCTGATAGTCAGAAGAGTGTTGACAGCCCATGTCCTTTGGTGACAAGAAATTGTACTATAAAGAGACACATTTAAAATCCTTATGTCTGAATAAAAATAAATTTGGTACTAGAAAAATCCATAATCCATCCCTTTCAAAAACAGATCCTATAAAATGCTGTGGGCTTTTTACCCAAAGTTTTAGGGGTGAAAATAATGGCAAATGACTTTATGAGTTCTCAGAAAATAATACTCCAAACAGATCTGTATTACTAAGAATAATATTTTAGGTCTAAGATTGTGTGTTTGTGGGATAATTACTCTAATTTTGCTTTAAGTTTGAAATTTGAATTTAGTATTCTGAAAAATCCAGTATTTTATATAACCAGAGATTTAAAATTAATTTGATGAGGATAAACAGGATAGCTACATGATTTTTGTTAATATACACATAATAGATAGATAATACATTTTCTATCAGCTTTCGACAAAAATTTCTCCTTGGTAAAACATGTTCTACATTCATTAAAGGCATATTATTATGTTCTTTCTCTTTGGAGTAACTAGAGGCAATGGGAATAAATTTAGTGGGTATCACTGGTAAGTGTGGGTGGAGACCACAAAAATGTGGTAGACTAAAACATGTTCACTCTCCACTGATTTATTTGGAAAAAATCTGGACTCCCAGTTGCATTATTTATTAAAAGTTCTATAAAGGAAGCTTCATCTGAATATTCCCCATTTACTGAACATGCTATCATTGTATAAAGTTTTTGAATTATTTGGAGACACTTTTCTTGTTTTTAACATTATTCTAATTTTCATAACATCTACTCAATGCTTAAAATTTCCATGCTTCATGTTAAGCAGTTTAATAGAATAATTTCACTTGATCAAATGAAACTATGGACAAGATAATGCTATTATACCCCATTTTTTAAAAAAAGTAAACGGGTTTAGAAAGTGTATAACTGACATGACCACAGTGTTATTATGTCTGATGCAGATTACACACACACACACACACACACACACACACACACACACACACACACACACTGTGTATACTGTGAAACATGAAGTGAGAAAAATAGAGTAACTGGTCTTCAATGATAATAGTGTAGCGAGTCATTGATCTATCATCCACCCCTACCCCCCTTGTAGTATTTCTCAGCTCTTTCTTCTTCAGCATACCTCCCAAATATACAAATAATCCTTCCTAAGGTGTAAAGGTTACTGTAAAGATTACTGACAGCGCTGTCCAAAAAGGGTCACTATGAGCATAAATTCTCAGCTATGAGGAGCATATGTTTATTTCTTTTGTCCTAACAATGATGAGCACAAAGCCATAAATACTTGCCTCGTGAACATGAATCAGTGCCTACAGAAACATCATCCAGTTAAAAAATATTAATTTGAGCTAAGGATAATGGCAGACCCTAGAAATAATGCAAAGAACAAGGCAAACATGTTCCCTACACTCACAGAGCCCACGGCTTGAATAAAATTGGAATGTGCTCTGGTAATTAAACATGTATATAACAAAAATGGAAGTAAATGATGCTCTGGGAGAGAAGATATAGATGCATCAAAGCTTCTCTGGGAAGACAGGGAAAATTTCCCTGAAAGCTATGGGATTAAAATTGAAATTTATGAATAAGAAAGAGCTTTGAAGGAAAAACATTGAAGGGAGAGTGTCCCAGGCAGAAAACAAACAGCTTGTGCAGTCAGTGGAGGAGGTACTGAAAGAATACAGGGCAGCTGCAGCCTAGGCAGCTCTGGAGAATGCTGCTTTAGAAAAAGGAGGAGCCAAATAATGCCACTACTTTTTAACTATGGCAAATATTTCAAGAATGGGCATCCACTGAAAGATTGTACGTGGTGATAGGCACAACTGATGTAAACTCTAGTTGCTGTGTGGCGATTAGAGATGGAAAAAAAGAGAGAGAGAGATTAGAGGTGAGCAAGAGTAGAAACAGGGAGAAGAGTGGGGCAGTCATTATAATAGCTCAAGAAGAAAAGATGGCAGTTTGAACTATTGTAACACAATACTGAAGCAAGCTGTGGAAGGTAGAGGACATGTGAATAGATTACTGAAGATGAAAAGAGTAAGCAGCTGAGGGCCACTCCTAGGATTCTGGCTGGAATGGTTAGGTAGACCATGGTGGTACTTATTCAGTATAGGGATGGTGGGGGTGGAGTAGTTTTGAGAAAGAGGCAATATGTTCACTTTATGAAATATGTTTGAGGAGTTTACATGACATGCAAGTGAAGGTGCTAGTGGGAAGCTGGCTGTAACAGTCTGGAGTTTACCAAATGTGTAGTTTCTTTATGGATTTAGTGATTATCTGCTATTTATGAAAACTGAAAAAACTTACAGAATAGTCAGTTTCTCTGGGTAGTAAGTGTGTAGTGAAAAGAGAATACCTTGCCTATTGTGTAGAGGAAGTCTAATAGTGTATAAAGTTGGAGGAGGAATTTCCTTCAAAGGAAGCTAAAAAGAAGTAAAAAGAGATAAAGGAGAAAACCATAGTATATGGTTCTATGAAGCTAAAGATCTAAGAGAGGGCTAAAGTAGTTTTCAATGTCTAATGATGTACTGAAAAGCTAAATGATATATGGACTGATCACTATCCAATGGAGTTAGTAATGAGGAGTTATTTAGTTCTTTCAATGATAATCTCTCATCATTTCCTAAGAGACTGACATAGTTTTCTTGGAATTAATATAATTATCTTCAGCTTCAATTTCAATTATTACTTTATCTAAATTTGCTAGAATAATATTCCACAGTTCTCAGGCACATAGCCTTTGCAATGAGGAACTGGTTAAAACTTGAAACCTCCTAGTTCATGTAGTATCCTTACATTGTCTGGGAAACAAGGTAGACGATATGCTAAACAAAATCTATTACCTTGTGTTTATCTGATAAGTCCATAACTTATCCTTCGATAAATTCCATTTGAGTCCCACCCTAGGATTAGGCATCTCCTATATGGAATTTTTTGTGTGTTTTAAAGAGTTTTATTATGGACATACTTACCTTCTAAGAAGAAATCTCCATAGCCTAAATAATCTTTAGCACTCAAAACTATTCTAATGATAATGTAGATGTAATAGGAAGTTAACAAGACATTTATTTTATTTGTTGGCTAGTGTGTATTGTGTGGTGAAAGTACTTTCTGGAACTTCTCAAGTTTTCCCTTCCTAAGAGTAACCCTGGAAGTTCTCACTGTGTCACATACAGTGGGTTAAGGATCGGGCACTGCTGCAGCTGTGGCATAGGTTGCTGCTGTGACTCAGATTCAACCCTTGGCCCAGGAACTTCTACATGCCACAAGTATGGCTGAAAATAAAATAAATAAATAAATAAAGTAAGTAAGTAAGTAGCCCTGGCTGATTAGCATGGGAAATGGAAGACTGTTCTGACAGGAGTCTTCTCAGATGGAGATGAAATCAGCACTGGGTTAGATGGCCCCAGGCAATTATTCATGGGCAGAGCTCATGGAAAATCTGACAGGACCGGTGCCATCAGTTTCAGATCATGTCTTTTATGGTTTGATGAATGTTATAAAGGTGTATATTTTTGCATATTTTCTAGGCTCACAAGATTACTTATAAATGGATAAATAACAACTGTTTAGACATTAACTTTTTAAAATTGCATGTTATCAAAAAAATTGCTTTCTTCTCCTTTAGCAATGGTTCTCCATGCTGTCTGTGCAGGAGAGTCACTGGATGGATTGTGTAAATTACACAGCTTTCTGGAAGTCATCTTTAGAAAGTGTAGCTCAGTATTACTGGACTAAGGCCCAGGACTCTGTATTTTTTAATGTTTCACATAAATTTCAAATGCATATTTCTGCCTGAGAATCACAGGAATGCTATCAAAGCACTTGACTAATATCACTGATGGCTTGTTGGTGGCTGTATCAGTGACAGAGGTGCTTAGCAAAATGATCTTTTTACACATTAAAAGATTGTAGAGAAATACTTCCAATGCTGAAAATAAACGTAACTTTTGGCTCTAAAAATGGATCAATCCCATCCCTTGGAGGCAAGAAAATAAATCTCTATGAATTTGTCCCTGAGGAAAAGTGTTCATTTTCAGAACACTTTGCCATTTTTATAATGGGAGAAAGAGCTACAAAATGCTTGTGGCAAAACCACAGTTCAGAGCTCCACTTACTTCTTTAGAAAAGTTGATGGTGTCAGTGAAAACTGTGGTAACCTCTCCTTTGGTAACCAAAGAAGGTATGGTCTTTTCATATTTTTTTCTAAGTGAAATAAAGATATTTTCATTGGCTTCAGGAAAGAGAAGCATATAAAGTCTTAATATACCTATGTATCTATCAATCATTTTAACAGGAGAATGACAAAAGTTTATATTTAGTGAGAAAATTCATGGCCTTCTTGGGCATTCATGAGGATGCACAGGCCCAAGTTACCTTGATTACCTTCATTCTAAGAAATCATTTCTGCATCATTCGTAGGTATGCTTGTAACTGTGAACAAGTAATTTAAACTTCAATTCAGCTTCTTTTTTTGGAAAACAAAAATATTTGGTTATATATTCAAATTGTTTGTAATGTTCAGCATGTTCAGGATTCAACAAACTAGTCCCCAGGCCAAATATGCTGGCCTCCTATTTTTTGTAATTAAAGTTTTAGTGAAACACTGCCATGCCCATCTATTTACATGTTATCCATATCTACTTCTGCATTATGATAGCAGAATGTAGCAGCTGTGACAGAGCCTATGTAGCCCACAAATCCTAAAATACTTCTGGTATGGTAATTAATAAAAAAATTTTTGGACTCTTGTCTTCGACTATTATAACACTATATACAGTTGAAAATTGCTTTAACTATAATGAATTGATTAGTTCTCATATCCAGATATCAGTAAGTCCTTGAATATTTTCGTGTCACAATTATATCATCCAGGACCAGGGGATCTGTAATATCTCTGTACATGGTTGCAAGATGACTTTAACTATTCAAGGCAACTTACAGCACTTATTATTATTATTATTATTATTATTATTATTATTATTATTATTGCACTTTAGAGCTGCACCTGCAGCACATGGTAGTTCCCAGGCTAGGGTTGAATTGGAGCTGTAGCTGCAAGCCTATGCCACAGCCACAGCAACATGGAATCTGAACTGGGTCTGTGACCTACACCACAGCTCATGGCAATGCCAGGTTAGAGGCCAGAGATCAAACCCGTGTCCCTATGGACACTAGCTGGGTTCGTAACCCACTGAGCCACAATGGGAACTCCCTTATATGGAACTTATAATATTCAGGTACAAAGAAAATTGTTTTATTTTTGATGTGTATGGGTGAGGATATTTCTATTAGGGAGAAAACCTTTTCCTAGAAACTTCCAGCAGACTTACTTTTGGGTCCACTGGCCATTATTTAGTCACACGAACATACCTAAATAAAACACAGGGTAGAATAAGAGAATTACCAAAACTAATGTAGGGGCTGGGGGAGAATCACCTATGTACAGCTGGTACTCCATCAGCAAGGACGAATTAGAGGAGGATGTGGGTTAGATATCCACCAGTGTGTGCCAATGGCCTAAAAACACTCCAGAGAGCCTAGTATTCAGGTATCTGCTCTCATATTTCTTAGCTGTGTAATCGGCCACAGTAAATTTATTTGCCAAACAGTGGTAGTATCATCCTTGCTCTGTGTAAGGTAAATGTGTGACAACACGTGCTACGTTCCTAGCCAATGTCCTCAACTTCCCAGCTTTCCATTTGGATGAATGGTCTGAGCACCAAGGCACAATTCAATTTTTTTCACCTAGTCCTCAAATTATTCATGTGACTTTGGGAGTTGCCTTCAGTTGAGTCTCTATGAATGATGTACAAATCCGGTCATACAGGATGGTTAGTTATTAAAGAGGCTGGACGGTCTCTATATTCCTGCACACAAAGGGCCAAAATTGCATTCATTTCACAGAGTGCTCCTTGAGATATTTCAAGTCATATGTCATATGCCTTTTATGCTGCCTATAAAAAAAAATTTCTTTGGTGTCATCTAAACTTCAAATTGGGAGCCTGCCTCAGCCAGAGGATTTTCTTTCAGTAATGAAAATGTAGGCAAATGGGTCATATTAATATATACATATGTTTTTTTTTATTTTATTGTCTTATTAGGGCTGTACCTGTGGCAAATGAAGTTTCCCAGGCTAGGGGTCCAATTGGAGCTGTAGCCACCGTTCTACACTGCAGTCACAGGAACATAGGATCTGAGCTGTGTCTGTGGCATGCTCATGGCACCACAGCTCGTGGCAATTCAGGATCCTTAACCCACTAAGAGAGGCCAGGGATCGAACCAGCGTCCTCATGGATGCTAGTTGGGTTCCTTAACCACTGAGTCATGAGAGGAACTCCACTATATTTTATAAAACAAATGGGTTAAATGTTTATAGCTTCTAATTCTTTTTGTAATATTTTAAAAACACATAACCATGATTTTATTCAAGAATGGATTTAAGACTGTCAAGGATGCTATCCTGGTTTCTTCTTGGGTCAAGATATATTTTACTTATTTTTATATTTACAATGTGTTCACTTAAAGATGAAAGAGAGTCTTATTAACAAAAGGATTTAAGATGGTAAGGCTTTTCTATTTGACTTTGACATAATTTTGTGGGTTAATTTTCATGAATGATGTCTGTTACAATTAAGATTCTGCCCTAAGTTGTCACCAGTAGAAAGTACATTGCAACCAAAAACAATGATTTATATATGGCTAATATCTGAGGATATTAGATCATTCAAAACATTTTGTATAAGAATTAGGGAGTTCCCGTCGTGGCGCAGTAGTTAACGAATCCGACTAGGAACCATGAGGTTGCGGGTTCGGTCTCTGCCCTTGCTCACTGGGTTAAGGATCTGGCGTTGCCATGAGCTGTGGTGTAGGTTGCAGATGCGGCTCGGATCCCGCGTTGCTGTGTCTCTGGCGTAGGCCGGTGGCTACAGCTCGGATTCAACCCCTAGCCTGGGAACCTCCATATGCCACAGGAGCGGCCCAAGAAAAGGCAAAAAGACAAAAAAAAAAACCATTTTGTATAAGAATTAGGCGATATTTACAGGTGCACAAACATTTTTCAACAGGCGTGTGATGAAAATTATGTTTCTAAATCTGGTATCTATCTGATGTTTATATACAATTTTACAAGGTGAATTAGATAGAAATGCCGCATAATTGGACCTTGGACTCTGGTATATACAATGTTTCCTCTAGCTCTGGTCAACTTAAAGTCTAAGGAATAGAACACAATATTTTCGTGATATGTCGCACAATAATTTCTTTATATATGTATAGATTTATATTTATATAACTTATACACACACATAGTGCCTTTAATGGATCAATCATTAAAAGAAGGGGCTTTAAATTATCTAATAAAATCTGCACATATACATTTATTGAAAGAAGTTATAGCATGCTGATTAAGATTAAGGGCTGTGAACTTTGAAGATGTATTTCACATCTATTTATTAGTTGTGTTGTCTCCTTAACTTCAGCTCCTTATCTGTAAACATGGAACTTGGAGCCACCACGTAGAGTTGTAAAGGTTGAATATGCATATAAAATACTTAAAATAATACCTGGCATAGAGTAGGTACTCAATAAAAATAAATTGATACCACTCATTAATATTATCACTATTATTCTTATAATGCCATGCTGGAGAAGCAAAGTATAAAAAAGCACTGATGGGAATTTAAGATGTTAGAGACAATAAAATGTTTAAAATGCTTAAAAGCATAAAAATAAATCAAAACCATTAAAAATATTAAAAAGGCAAAGGGGAAAAAGAAATATTAATTTTATTAAATACATGTATATGTAATGAGGTACTGTTATATATATATAACAAGCACATTATACCAGTACATATATAATAAAAACACAAAGGTGAATTTAAAGGCTTAATAGATATAGCTGTGGAGAGAATTATCATGAATACAGCACAAAGGGATAATGATAAGTAAAAAGTTGAGGTTGAGAGGTATGGAGAATATAAGAGGAAAGTCTAACAAATGTCTAGTAAGATTTGCATAATAATGAAATTGGGAGAATTAGAGTAACAATAGTGAAAAGTAATTAGAAATACAGCAGTGACGAATAAATGAAAAACTGAAATTATGAAATAAAGTAAATCTTCATGTTTAATAAATATACCAAGTAGTATAAAAATAAAAAATTAATTTAGTAGAAAACAGACTTATAGCTGCCAAGGAGGAGTGGTGAGGGAGTGTGATGGACTGGGAATTTGGGGTTGGTAGATGCAAACTATTACATTTACAATGGATAAGCAATAAGATCCTACTGTATAGCACAGGGAACTATATCAAATCTCTTGGGATAGAGCACACCGGAAGATAATATAAGAAAAAGAATGTGTGTGTGTATATATATGACTTTGCTGTACAGCAGAAATTGGCACAACATTGTGAATCAACTATATATTTCTAAATTCTTTTGTGCTTTTTAGGACCGCACCTGCAGCATATGGAAGTTCCCAGTCTAGGGGTCAAACTGGAGCTACAGCTACTGGCCTGCGCTACAGCTATAGAAACACAGGATCTGAGCTGTGTCTGCAACCTACATACACCACAGCTCACAGCAATGCCAGATCCCTAACCCACTGAGCAAGGCCACGGATTGAACCCTCATCCCCATGGATCATAGTCGGGTTTGCTAACCACTGAGCCATGAAAGGAACTCCCTGAATCAACTATACTTTAATTAAAGAAGAAAAAAAATCTCAAAAAATGTTTCTCTAGTGTTGATTCCATTCATATAAATTTAAAACTGTGCAAAACACCTGTTTACAAATACAAACAAAAAGAAAAAACTTTATTTCACTTTTATTTATACAGTTGAGGGATATAAATGTGAGGCAAAGTTCAAAACTATATTTGGAAATAATATACACTGGATCTAGTAGGGCTGAAAGGAGTATGAGATTTAAGCTATAACTCAATCTTATGCCTTTGAAAAAATAATTTAAAAAGAGAACTGAAGTCAGTATAGCAAAATATTAACATCAGTTTATTGGTAGTGGTTGGTGCATAAGGATATGTTATATTCTTTTCTGGGAATTTAAAATATTTTCAAAAAAAATCAATTGTTTAGCCCTAATGAGATTTTTGAATTTTTGAAAAAAATTTTTCAAAAAAAAAATTAAGCATTTTTGAATTTTCTGAATTTTTCTTAGGAAAAATTACAAATTTCCTAAGAGAAATTCCTATGGGGAATTTTTCATTAATTAGGTAGTTAACACAGACCTTTGGGAATAGAAAAAAAAAAATTTCCCCAAAGACCCGAATAAGCTGAACTAAAAGGTATGTACCTTATCTTTCAGCAAATTAGGGAGCTATGTCAGTCTTGCCAGAAACTGAAACTGTGGTTCCAGAGAGTCTAAGAATTTCAGCACTGATACATATTCTACTAAGGGTCATTTCAAGAGATATTTATAAACCGGATGCTCCAAATTCAACATTTACCAGCACAATTATAAAAATGATTTAATGTAGAGGATCTATAAATAGTTTTTTCCTGAAAATTAAAAACGCCTTTACAGAGAACATAAATGTTAAAGTTCAAACAATACAAATGAAAACAAACACATGCAAACTGAGTAAACCCAAATCATACAAATGTTCTTTATGCTTGAAGGCAAGCATTTGTTTCTATAAGAACAGGAAAGAATATTCAGGCTATTTTCATGTATGCAATGATTTCCCTGTATTTTCTGTTTATAATGTGGTTATGGTTCAATGATAAAAGCAATTTTATAAGGGTAAGGGTTGTATGGAATATGAGGTCAGACCAACGAATCAGGTCCCCTCTGTTTTCAATTTTCTTTCTGCTATTCATGCTGACACAGCAAAACCTTTCTAGAAGCAGAAAGAGTGAGCACTGACTTTTAACGTTGTAATTTTTCAGTCATTCAGGTTCTGGTCCCTTCTGCTTGATCCTGATGACTGATGGGAGAAGCTGATCAAATTTTAAAAACTATTACACCAAATGACATATTTCAACATTACACTGAAGACAGTCTGTTTCTTAGTGGCACAATAACGAAGATAGAAAATGTTAATTAGATTACTGTGTTTTTATAGTGATAATTCCTTTTTAAAATTTTTGTTTTGAAATTATATACACACATATATGTTCATTTTAGAAAAGTGTGATGTGCTTAAGAAAGAATATCCATATCTATACCTGGATCTATTTATAAGGGCTGCAATCATACCACTCAGAAAAAGTATTAACATGATATTCATATACATATTCATACATATTATTCCTAAATATAAAAGCTTATATTTTCCAAAGAGTTTTGCCATTTGTTTTTATTTTTGGCCTAACAACATGGGGCAAATCTTTCTAGACAAATGCATATTTATCCATTTCTGACAGTTTAATTGCTAGCAGTTTAACTTTTTTCCATTGTGTTTTAAGGTCTGGGGGCTCTGGAAATTCTTGAACAAATATCCCTGCATGTGAAACAAATGTGGAATTGCACCTCTTACAAAAGGAGCCTATGGAGAAACAAAGCATGGTACTTCAAATTAAAACTTACTTTCTTTGCAATGAAACTGGAACACACCCTCACACCATGCACAAAAATAAACTCTAAATGGCTTAAAAACTTAAATGTAAGACAAGACACCACCAAACTCCTGGAAGAGAACATAGGTGAAACAGTCTCTGACATCAGCCTTACAAATATTTTCTCAGGTCAGTCTCCCAAAGCAACAGAAATAAAAGCAAAAATAAATCAATGGGACCTAATCAAACTGGCAAGCGTTTCACAGCAAAGGAAACCAAAAAGAAAACAAAAAGACAACTTACAGAATGGGATAAAATAGTTTCAAATAATGCAACTGACAAGGGCTTAATCTCTAAAATATACAAACATCTTAGACAACTCAACAGCAAAAAAGCCAACAACCCAACTGAAAAATGGGCAAAAGACCTGAATAAACCTTTCTCCAACGAAAATATACAGATGGCCAACAAGCACATGAAAAAATGCTCAACATCCCTGATTATTAGAGAAATGTAAATCAAAACTACCATGAGATACCATCTTACACCAGTCATAACGGCCCTCATTAAGAAGTCCACAAATAACAAATGCTGGAGAGGGTGTGGAGAAAAGGGAACCCTCCTACACTGTTGGTGGGAATGTAAGCTGGTACAACCACTATGGAGAACAGTATGGAAGTACCTTAGAAAACTCTCATAGAACTACCATATGACCCAGCAGTCCCACTCTTGGGCATATATCCAGACAAAACTTGCCTTGAAAAAAGACACATGCACCCACACGTTCATTGCAGCACTATTCACAATAGCAAAGACATGGAAACAACCCAAATGTCCATTGACAGATGATTGGATTGGGAAGATGTGGTATATATACATGATGGAATACCACTCAGCCATAAAAAAGAACAAAATAATGCCATTTGCAGCAACATGGATGGAACTAGAGACTCTCATACTGAATGAAGTAAGTCAGGAAGAGAAAGACAAATACCATATGTCACTTATATCCGGAGTCTAATATACAACACAAATGAACCTTTCCACAGAAAAGAAACCCATGGACTTGGATAACAGACTTGTGGTTGCCATGGGGGAGGGGGAGGAAGTGGGATGGACTGGAAGCTTGGGATTAATAGATGCAGACTATTGCCTTTGGAATGGATCAGCAATGAGATCCTGCGGTGTAGCACTGGAAACTATGTCTAGTCACTTATGGAGCATGATATTGGGAGAAAAAAAATGTATACATGTATGTGTAACTGGGTCATCATGCTATACAATAGAAAATTGACAGAACACTATAAACCAGCTATAATTGAAAATAATAAAAATCATTACATATTAAAAAACAACAAAAAGAACAAATAAATAAAAAGAAACTGCAGAAGCAAAGGAAAGCAGTCAAACGTGACAAAATAATAGTTTAGTCATAAAACAAAGGCAAGGACCTTTTAGTTCCTTTTCAAGGACTATACACAATTATCTGAGCCATATCCATGTGTTCTTTTGCAAATTCTAAAACTCCTATCAGGTGAAAGAAGCTAACTGTGTGAGGACCAGATGGGCTGAAATCTAAGGATTAATAATGCTGACCCATGTGACCTCATGTGGTTACCTCACCACCTATCAATCATCAAATTTTGCATGAGCTGATTATAAACCCCATGACCCTCTCCCTCACTTTCTTTAAAAAAAAAAAAAAAATCCCTGAAACCCATCAGAGAATTTGACTCTTTTGAACAGAAGCTGCCCATTCTCCTTGCTTGGCCCCACATTGCACTCCTTACCATGAAAGCTGTACTTTCCATCATCAAAACGGTGTCAGTACATTGGTTTTACCATGCATGGGTGAGTAGACTCAAGTTTGGTTTGGTAACAGTTTGAAAGCCCAAATCATATTCTTCTTTAAAATATTACTTCAAGCCCTTATTCCTAAACAAATGAATCCCAAATAAAAAGTAACCAGTTCTAAATGAACAAGACAACATTGAACTACCTCATTATCAGCCTACAACTATATGCCAGTTTGAAGAATTAGGGTCTTTAAAATAAGAAAGATTATAATGATGACAGTCATTATGATGCCATACTGATACTACTATGTAAAATACTGAACCTGAGTTAACAGACTAAATTTAGTATTGAAATGACATTTTGTGGATTTCACTCAAATATATAAACTTGATGCCTCCTTTTGAGTCTTATTCAAGGCTAATAAATAAAATCAAAAAGTTATACTTTAATATTGTCAGCTATTTACGGACATGAACATTTGTGAAAAATATAGGTATTGTTTATAGAGCTACTCCAGCATGTCATTAGTACAGAGTCATATGAAAGTTTCAAAACTGAGGAATTGTAGAATGGATATATTATAGAAATAAGAATTAGTGCTAAGTATTTTTCTACTAATTTTTGCCAAATTTATAGATAATATCAATTCACCTATTTATCTATGATAGACAATATTTAATTTTCTGCATTTTTTTTAATTGTAAAATAAAGACTTCAGGTTGCCGTAAAAGTTAACATTTGCCAGTTGTCTTAAGCAAGATGTATTGAAACAAGTTATGAATGTAGTTGAAAATGGTCTTGGGTTTTAACAATTACTTTTCTTAAAATAAATAGATGAATTGTAAGTAGATTTTTGTTTGTTTGTTTGTTTGTTTTGCTTTTTAGGGCTGCACCTGTGGCATACGAAGGTTCCCAGGCTAGGAGGTTATGCCACAGCAACAGGAATGCAGGATCCGAGCCGTGTCTGCAACATATATCACAGCTCATGGCAATGCTGGATCCTTAACCCACTGAGCAAGGCCAGGAATTGAATCTGCATCCTCATGGATGCTAGTCAGATTCCTTTACCACTGGCTACAATGGGAACTCCAGAAAGCAGCTAATATTACAAGCTGCTTTTTTCCCCATTATTGAAGTCATATGAGGGATGTAAGGAACAATGCCTGTTGGGAAAAGCTTTCTGAAAGAGATAATATTCTTTACCCAAGTAGGAGCCACTGCCCAGACCAAGAGAGTGTTCTGCACAATATCATACTCTTAAGTACTACATTATCAATTACAGCAGATGGTATAATTGGAAGGACAAAATAATCATTAATTACAAAGCACTTTTCTCCAGGCTTTTAGAAATAAAACATGCATTGTAGGGAATGTGCTTATGTAGTCTCATCCAGTATTCATGAAGATCAGCTACTCTCAACCCAAAATGAATAACATAAGGAGTATTAACCCTGTAGTTATAACTCAGCTCTACTACAAATTTCTTCCCCTCTAAAAGACGGAAATACTTCTTACAAAACTTGATGATCACGTCAACAAATTTGCAACTGGTTGCTTTTAGTTTAATGTTTACAATCTTGAAATGAGGTATGCTTAAGATCAAGCAATTGCAGCATTTGAACAATATTTTGAGGTTTCCTTTTTAATGCCAGCAATATTTACTAAGCACCTACTATGTGCTAGACAGAGATCTAGGTGTTGTGAACACAATGAGCAAGAAAGCCATCTAACCTATTGGAGGAGCAGTGAAAATACAGGTAAAAAATAGAATAAAGATATGAATACAAATATAATAAATGCTATGAAAAAGGAAGAGTGAAATTAAGAAAAAGAAGGAAGGAATGCTATGTAATAAGTGGACAAAGAGTAGCTTCTGAGATGGCAAGGATGATCTGAGCTAGATTCAAATACAAAGAAACTAGACACATGGTTATCTTGGGATATGTGTTTCATACAAATAACATGAACTGCACCACCCCTGAGGTGAGGGTGGATGTGGCTAATTTGACATAAAATGAAAATAGCTATTATGACCAGAGGTGAGGTTAGAGTAATCAGCAGGGCCAGGTCACAAAAGGCTTATACAGATGAACTCAGATTTTATTTTCAGGGAAACAGGAAACTGTTTGAGGATTTTAAGAAGGAGAGAGTAATACAATCTGATTAATATTTTGACTGTATCACACTGGCTGTGTGAGGTAAGTGTAAAAGCAAAGACCTGTCATCCAGGTGAGGCAAAAGGCAGTTCAGGCAAGTGTGACAGAAGTGGAAGTGGAAGTGAGGAGAGAACACAGATGATGGGTATGCCAAGAGGACTGAACCAACAGGAATGAGATGCAGAGAGTTATCAAAGATGACTCCTAGTGTTGTGTCTTGAGAAATTTGGAAGACAATGGTGCCATTTTTCTGAGATGTGGAAATCTAAGGGAAGAGGTACATTGGAAAGTTAATAAATCAAAATGGTGTTAGCTATTTGTGGTTCAAGGATACCTATTGCAGTTGCAGGAAAAGATACCAAGTATGGAATCTGGACCTCAGGGATGAAACTATGACTGAGAATGTGAACATGGGTGTAAAGGACATTAAAAATGTATGTAAATCTAAGAGACTGGAGCCAGAGATTAATACTGTTGGAAAAGTACACACATACAATATGAAATGAGATTCATATGGGGCCTTATAGATCATACTAAAAACTTTACCTTCGCTCCAAAGGAAATGGGGAGTGATTGAAACATTTTAAACAGAGAAATTATAGATTTTGTGGTTTTCAAATATTCCTGCTGTGTGGATAATATGCTGAAAGGAGTAAGATAGAAACAGGAAGACCTGTTAGGATGTTGTTGCAGAGTCCAGGTAAAAGTACAGTGAAGAGTGGGAGTATTTACAAGTGACTTGATTCTATATATATTTTAGAAGTAGAAACCAGAAGATTGCCTAAAAGATTTTCATGGAGGGCTTGAGACAAAAATGCTGTGTCAAGAATGAATCCCAGGTTTTTTGACCTGGCAACTCAAAGGATACAGTGATCATCAACAGAAAGGTAGACGGATGTGGCAGGAGGAGTATATGAGTCAGAGTTCTCCTGAGAAACAGAACCAATTAAAGATTTATAGATAAAATGAATATGTATGTCTGCGATATATATATATATATATATATATATATATATATATATATATAGTCTGAAGGCTTGAGAACTGGAGGTAAGGATATAAATTCCAGTCAACAGAAGATGTGATGAGATGTCTCAGCTCATTTAGTTGGACAGAAAAAAAGGAGCAAATTCCTCCTTTCTCTGCCTTTTATTGCATTCAGACCCTCCTACACTGGGGAGGGGAATCTACTTTACTGAGTCCACCAATTAAAATGCTAATCTCATCTGGAAACACCCCCGCAGACTCACTCAGAAACAATGTTTAATCTAGGTACCCCATGACCTGTCAAAATGACATATAAAATTAACCACCACATGCAGGTTTGGGTAGAATGTGTTCAGTTTTTTTAATGTGCTTATTTTAAGGTATGTATTTAGATTACTATGGGAATGGTGTTTTGCTTATGAAACTGGCAGAGAGAAAATAGTAGTCCCAGTGGGTTAGTTCCTGTCCTAGTACCATATTAGTTTACCAGGTTTAGCATGATAAATAGAGCACATTTTACTTATATATATCTTGAGCATAGGGGCTCTTTCACAAGAGTAGTCAGTTGCCTAAATAACTATTCTGTTTAGTTTTTCATTTAAAAAATGTATACAGTTATGCTCTGAGAAATTGAGAGACTTGATCTGTAAATTTCCTAAAGTGTGATAGCCATGGTCTGTGAAATGAAATTCAGGTCAACCACAGTTATGTCTATGGTGAGATAGCCATTTATTCACTGTCACTGGATGTCCCAACCATAATTTTATATGATATCTGATGAGTGACCTTAATCTTGTAAGGGATTTCATCCTATGTCCTAGTACTGACCTGCCACTTTATATGTTCCTATATTCAAATTACATATATAGTTTAGATGCAGTTGGTGATTTGCATGGGGTGGGAGGAATTTTCAAATACAAATAATTACTCTCAAGGAATAACATCAAAATCATTACACTGATTTGTCTTAGAATCTGAGGTTGGGCTCCTACCATTATTCTTCTTCATTAGAGTTCACTGTTCTCCCTTCCCCCATATAATAATTCTTCACAAATCTGTCTTGACTTCCTGCTTTATCAGACAAAGATTTGATTCCATCCTAATACATTAGTTTAGGACAAAGTGGTCATATGGGACATACTCTACCTTGAGATAAATAATTCTGGACAGCTTCTTAATTGATATTTTTCTTTCTATATTCTGTTTAAAGTTTGTCAGCTAGATAAACAAACTCCAAGTAGGACATAGCAATCTATAGACTGGGTTAAGTCCAGTTCAGCCAAATAAAATGTGGAATAACAGTTAAAGCTTATCTACAACAAAGGCGCCGAGTGAGAAAATCTGGGCCACAGAGCTTCTCATAAAATATACATTCTGGTAGGATTTTTGGTTCTAATTTCCTTATGACTTTTGGCTATTCTAAGATCAGCTTTCTGTGTCTTTTCTGCAAAGAGCAAGTGCCCAGTGGCTTGATAAAAATAAAAGAGAACTAATAATGATTACTATTTTTGACTCTCAGTGGGTTTCAATCAGTGTTTCAGCATATGTGGTTTATGCATTTTAGAATGGAGAATGTTTAGTAGAAATAGTATGTGTGTTTCTATTTATGTTTTCCATGTTTATTGCTGTGTATTACACCTAAGGGGATCTTTAAAGCCACCAACATTTTTATAATTTATATTACATTTGAGTGAGAAAAAAATTAAATTATCTTCACAAAGATAAAGTGCAAAGCCTTTAATTCCATACTTTTCTGATGTGCTCTATTTATTATGTCCAGGCTTATCTTTACAAGTTGATTTGAGTTATTTCCACCAAAGGTATATGAACACTTAATTGTATACCTTAACTGCATAGAGAGGTATTATATAATAAAGTGAAATAAAAGAGTTCTGCATTTTTAATGCTTTTATTTTTGATTAACAATGGCCTTATATAAACCATGCACTCCCTATAATTTTCTGATGTTTCCTACCTTAATAAGAGGAATATTAACCTTTTTATTCAGTGAAAACATGAACTTCTTAGGAATTACTGAAAAAGATAATTAAGCATTAAATTGAATAATAGATGCCATAAGGAATGTAATATATTTAGACAGGAAGAATGATTTTCTATTTTCTATCAAAAGGATATATGCGAGTATAATCTGATAGCAGGGACTAAAGGAATAAAAGATGTTGCATCTTTTAAAATATGTAAAAATATATTGATACTGCATGTGTATATATTCGCTGACTGGGTAAAGCCTCATAACTGGTATAGAAAGTTGCATAATACAGAGAAAAAAACAGGAAAATAAGTTTTTTACCATTGGACTAAAGGTAATATTTGTTTAAATGTTTTGTGTTTTTTTTTCACCTATGTCAATTTATAAACCTGTTTAAGTAATTAACCTTAAAATATTGATGTTATTTTATTATCATCTAAACCTGTTACTTTCTATTTGCTGACGATTTTCTCCAGACTGCTCCAAAGAACGGATTGGTTCATTGGGAGAACTCCCTAATTTTTTTTTCCTGCTTAACTCTAACTAATGACCTACTGCAGAGTTACTCCATTTTTTTTTTCCCAACATGATAAGAAAAAAATAATCTAATGTAAGTTCTGGTAAGCTATTACAAGGAAAGAAACTCATTCCTTCTGTCCTCCTATAATTCTTGATGTCAATTGCATCTTTTCCTCAATTTTAAGTGTTAATTCATATTTATCAAAAAAGAAATTACATGATAACCAGCACAAAGCAAGCAATCTTTGCAGCTATCCCTTTAGCTTTGTATCAGTTTATAATTATTACAAGGGAAATATATAAAAATATGGGTATATGAACAAGCAGAAAATAAAAAGCATAAATGATACCAAGAGAATACCACTTCATATTTCAGTGTTTGCCGTCCAGTAGCCTTTCTGTATTTCTAGTAACACACACACACACACACACATACACACACACACTATACACAAAAAACATAAATTTCTCATGTCACAAGCTCAAGAGTACAACTCTAGCTTTCATTATTTTCCCAGACCAGGAATTCATTACTGTGTTGAGTATTCCATTTGTTCTTGGAAATAATTAGATTCTGGCCTATGTCCCTCTGGGATCCTAAAAAACTTTAGGGAATATTTTTGACCAAATTGTCTAGGTATTCCATGCCACTATGTCTGTCATACTCCTCGGACATCAACTGGATTGTTGGGTTCTCTTTCTAGGAAAAATTATTCTGGATGCTATTATTCCCTGACTTTACCAAGGAAGCAAGAGGCACATTCCTTATGTGCTTAGATATTCAAACACATAAACCTATTCTGTAATTTGTCTCCAAGTGATGGATGTCTGTAGAGAGGTGTGGTTGGGAATGAGGACAGAGTATCGGACCTCTCAGTTTATTTTCCCTCTCCCAAACTCAGATTTTCAAAGATTACTTACAATTTCAATGCTATGAATTAGGTTATTTCACACTACTACAATATATTTATCATCCTTTCTCTGCCCAATATTGCAGCATCAACTTCTAGTTTTCTTGTTGGTAGGGGAAAGGTGTGGGGTTGACTTAGATAATGAATAGCTGCACTTTAAAAAGTATTTCAAAATATTATCCTTGTACTTAGTCTTTATAAATTCTAAATATTTTTGCTTTGTGGATGATCATCTGCACAGGGCATACTGTAATATTTTTTAATGATTTAAATAATGTATGTGAACATCTCTGATATACTTTTTTTTTTTTTTTTTTTTTTTTTTTTTTGCTTTTTAGGGCTGCATTTGCAGCATATGGAGGTTCCCAGGCTATGGGTCAAATCAGAGCTACCGCTGCCGGCCTACACCACAGCCACAGCAATGTCAGAACCTAGCCACATCTGTGACCTACACCCAGCTCACAGGAACACCAGATCCTTAACCCACTGAACAAGGCCAGGGATCAAATCCATTACCTCATGGTTCTTAGTCAGATTCATTTCCGCTGCACCATGTTGGGAACTCCTCTCTGATACACTTTTGAATGGCTACCTAAATATCAAACAAATATGTGCAGATTATAAACATATAGTCATTTGAAGTTAGGTTTTTATACACCCATCTTGTTCCCTTGAGGCACTTGGGTATCACCTAGCTTTAAATCAAGATTGATTCCCTTTATTTAGGTAAGCTTCTATAAAAAATTTAAAATTTTAAGAATATACTTGAAAGTGTTGTATTTTCTTTTCACTCTTATGAGGCCAGCATTTAAAAAATAAAGTCACTAGAACATTCTGAAATTAGATGTGTACATTACCTGTAAACCTATTGATTAAAGTAAAATGTTTTGTTTATTAAAAAGAGAAAATAATCACTTTGAAGATACATGAGTAGGATAGTGTCTCACCATCAGGTAATTCACAGAAATACTAAAATATCTTCTTAGTTATAAATCATTAAATTTTGCTATGTTGCTGGATGTTTGAAAAATGCATAACATATGAGAGTCCCTAATATAATTAACATATAGTGAGCTCTCAAATTTAAAGCATAATAAGAATGTTTGCAGTAATGTGTAGCTTACTCTATAGTCAACACGTCAATCCTTTCCTTTCCTTATAGATGTTTAATATTTGCTGCAGTTCTAGGTGTTTTTTCTTAATTTAAATTCTTAGAATATTTGTTTCAGTGATTCTAGTTGACATAATTCTAAGTATTCCTTTTGACTGTAGTCATTTGATCCATCTCCTGAAAGATTATTATGTCTTCAGTATAGCAGAAACTGTCAGTGAAAGCTTTCACTGATTTCCTTTGAAGCCTGCATTAAAGTTCAATCTTAGTTTTCCAAAGGAATAAAAGTAAGTCATCTTCATATGGTTCTGTACTTTACAAAGCCCTAGATACAGTTTTCAAAAGATGGAAACTGTCCATAACTGGGTACAAGATGCCTTAATAGCATTCGGTAAATATACTTTAAAGATGGGTTTCATTTACTGGAAGCAAGGCAATTATCTAGAAGCATTTAGAATCTCCTCTATTAGGATATGCAGAAAAGTTGGATGTACTTTTTGGGTGTGAAGCATGTTTCTTCATGGGTACTTGTTCACAATTCTATGCTATAGCCCTTGTTGCTGCAGACACAGCAGGTCAACAGATGATTGAATGGTTAGTTCTGCACATCAAGTAAAGGGTAGTGATCTTCGTCAGAGGCAGCGTCTCATTCTCAATATTCAACACATTTATTTGTATATATTTTATAAAAATGGAAACACCTTTATGTTTACTAAGTGCTTTGAAATACATGGATGTAAGTAAATAATTCCATATTAATATAATTACTATTTTGTTAATAAAATAGTTCAGAACTCGGCAGGAAAATTTGGTTTCAAGGACAGCTAACTGCTTCCACAAGTTGGTTAGACTTACTTTTAATATTATAAATGAATGCCACTGCTTTTATGTTAAGAGAACACAAATTCTTTTCAAACTGGCATTTGCTTGGAAAAGATAAAATTAATTTATTTCCATTCTACTGTTATAGTTTAAAAATAATTTATAAACTATGTTAGACAACACACAAAACAACTAATGGTACCCATACCTACTTATCCATTTATATATATTTACCATCATCAGACAATAAAAACATTATTGAATAGTTATATAAAAGTTGCCAATGTTTATAAAGGGTAAAATACCATAGACTATAGCTTATGAAATAGAAATTAAAATACAGTATTACATTGAAAATCTTTGGAAATCATCTTAGTATAAATATGCTTAATCA
Organism: Sus scrofa; assembly: GCF_054392235.1. Classification (NCBI taxonomy): domain Eukaryota; kingdom Metazoa; phylum Chordata; class Mammalia; order Artiodactyla; family Suidae; genus Sus; species Sus scrofa. Next base: position 169,350,865 of record NC_139395.1, read on the forward strand.
ATTGGCCAGACATAACAGTTCTATATTTGCTATAACCTGAAAATAATGTCAAATTTATAATTTTTTATGAATTCATTTTATTTGACATGGAGCTTTTGAAGTACATGTCAGCTTTGGGCTCATAAAAAGTTCAGAACTCAGTTATAATAAATAGTATGCCAATATTTTTTCATTCATCTAGCAACAACTATAGATGAAGAAATATAACATTTTGCTGTGATTTTTCTGGAAGAAACATTATGAAAAAATGAAAGGTGAGAAAGCAGCATGACATGGAGCTGAAGGGTACTTTCTCATAAGTGAAGTCTTGAGCTTCAGCTCTTACCTGCTCAAACTCAGCTCCCTCAATTCCTGTGCACAGAATTTCCTCAAGGTCACCTTATCACTGTGAGAGAAGAGCACTATCCATTCTCCCCAAGATTTTTTAAGAATAAATTTAAGAAAAAGTAACTTTTGAATGAAAAAACAATCTGGAATTTATCAGTGAAAACTTGGAGGATAAAAAGGGATATTTGAGAAATGTAATTTTTTAAAGATAAGGTGAAAATGAGAGTAAGTGAAAAAACAGATTTTTTTGATGATCTTTCTTGGTTGGGTAATCTGTAAGCCTCGTTTATGAACAAGGGATGATAAATTCTAAATAATTAATGGTATAATTTACCAAGATTTTTGCTGTGTGTAAGACTGTATGTGTGTGTGTGTGTGTGTGTGTGTGTGTGTGTGTGTGTGTGTGTGTGTGTGTGTGTGAATTCTAATTTGGCATCTAGGATTTGGGTCTGAACCTTTGTTATTGTTGAAAACTACTATTTTCTAGTATTGCTAGAGACATGATTCAAAGAAAAATACCCAGAGCCAAAATTTACCTTGGGTGCTCATAATGCCTGTGGGAGTACATCTTAGAGTGGACTCCCACCCTCTGCTTGACTGCATACTGAACATGGTTTCCTTCAAGTTCTTTGGACTAAAATTCAACCCTCCTATAGGAAGTTTGGGCATTTTTTGGATGCCAGAATGTGACAGATATTTAGGCCAATAGCCAGTCATTCTTCCTTTCCCTTAATTTTTTTTTCCTTAGTGACTATAGGAATAACGAGAATTTGTCAAGTCTAGAAAGCAAAGATGCAGTGTTTCTGATTATCGATGCTTAAGTATGCCCCTGGACTTCTTGGAAGAAAATAAAATGAAAAAACTGACTAAGTATAACTCAGTAAATACTATATACATCAATGGGAAAAGGAAAATTAGAATTTTTATAGAGTAAGGATGCTGTTAGACCACGGAGTATTTAGTTTGCTGTATTTTATTTATGACTAAACTTAAACTGTCATCTTCTTATTTTAGGTGATATTCTTTTCCTTGACATCTATATTATGTAACTGAAAATCTCACTTGATACATTTGAGATCTTAGAAACACTAAGAATGGTTACAGATTTAAGTAAAAATGAAACCACCCTGTACATAATGAGAAAAATTCTGTTAAAATTTTCTGTACATTCTTTTAGTATAAATTTGTATAAAACAGACTTCTTCATTAATTTCCTATTAAATTCCAAGTTTTTCTTTTCTTCTGCATTATAAAACCTCTCAACTTTCACTCTTTGAAACAAAATAGCACTAATCTCAAATAAACATATACATTTATTTATACTTTTAGAAACATGAGATAGTTGAAGCCAAGAAAAGGAAGACATGTAGTTTAATTATATAGACCAAAGAACAGGATATACCTAGGGTCACAGTACTAAACTTCTGAAGACAGTCTATTTTTCATTTCTATGCTTTAATGTCTTAATCTATAAAATGGAACCTATATACAGTTCTTACCTTAAGGTATGTACAGGTGGATACATGTGCATGTGTGGGTGGGTTTGTGAGTGTGCCTATGTGTTTGCACATGTGCACGCTATTGTAGGATAATGCATGTGAAATGCATATGAAGAGCTTTGTTTGTCAGCACATAGTTATTGAATCCCAGATAAAATTATTAAGTAAGTTACTCCTATTTTTGAGAGTTCATTCAATTCACATAATACTCTGCTGGATTTATATTACTATGTCATGAATAGAGCATTATAAACAATTAGAATTATACTGTGATTATATATGCAAATGAATAAAATTCTACATGAATATCGGTTTGCATGGTGCTTTCTCTTCGTTTAATAATTTCCAGTAGGTTTCTTAGTTTTTATTGTCAATCACCCTAACTCCATTCTAGAAAGAATACAACTTTTCTACTGAGAGGATCATCCCAGATGCTTCTCTACTTCCCATTTCTGCCCTAGACTAAACAAACTGCATTCCACTCCTCCAAACAAATTTGCAGTCATCAGTGTAATTTTGGTGCATTCTTGGTCTGCAGAAATATATTTTGCACTTTCTAGCCATCACCTGGGAGCTACAGACCACACTGTGTGATCTAGAAGAAGCATTAATTATTGCTTTAAATCTTCCTGTTTGAGAGGAATATACAACAAATATTTAGCACTTAGCTAAAAAGTAGAAACATATCTTGGGAAATGCTCTCTTCTAGAGTCAAGGCACGTGTGTCCTGTTTGGCAATTTTTACATACTTTTCACTAGCAGATCAGTTTTTATCTTTTAAAGCTCTTTAGAATAACATATGGATGCACATTATAATAGCATAAAGTATTAGAGAGTTCTATTTTCCAAAGTTAAAAGAAATCTGTGTTAACAAGTGACTTCTTATTATTGCAGATCATTTTAACTTCTCATTAGAACTGGCCAAATGTGACAGATATATAGCACTAGTAAGCAGGCTAAAACAAAGATAAACAGAATGGATTTTGGTCACTGTGCCTTTCCTTACTGATAAATTCTTATGTATGCACACACTGTACTTAGCTCTGAAACTGCAATTTCTTTCCTCCTTTCATGACACAGCCTAGCCATTTACACTATTTTATAGTAAAGTCATTTAAGAGCAGGATCTTGGACAGATCTGAGTTCAAGACAGTATTCTACCATTTTCCAGCTTCATGATGTATTCTCCAAATATCCCAATTTCTTCAGGTTTAAAATGAAGAAAACATGTAAATTAAGAACTAAGTCATATAGTACATTTGAATTATTTAACATAATTTGGCACATAATAAGTACTCATTAAATACTATATTTTGGACTGATGATGATGATGATGATGATAATATTGAAATAGTGAAAATGAGAAGAACCAAAAACAAACAGAAGTAAAGCAACCAAAGGTAAAAGACCATATAGTTAAGAATCATATATTCCCAGACACTTGTCCTTGATACAGGTAGAAAACTCAAACCATGGTTATTGTACTATCATTATCTACATAGAAAGAAAAAGACTAACTGTTCTATTTTTCCCTTTTCATCATTTCTAAAATGAGGAAATCTGCACCCTATTCTCTTATTTCCTATCTGACAAACCAAAATTGGACTGTAAATAGGATGACTCCCCTCCTTCTGTAAGGAAGGCCTTATGGACCATGGCCTCTCTTTTTGGCCCTAGGTTCATTTTGTCAGCCTGAAGAAATGACTCTTATCCTTAATACAGGGGCGGAGAAATGGTAATGAACTTTGGGTGGAGAATTTCTTATGGATTTTCTCTGATTTTTCAATTATATCAATGAGGATAAGTCGTAAAGGATTACTGGTGCTGAAAAAGAAGTGAGTAAATGTGGTGGAAGCTGTTTTCCTGTTGATCTTTCATAGACAATTTAATTAGCTGATTATCAGCTTTCCAAAACCAAACCTAGATAATTGGTCTGAAGGCAGAGTAAATTATTTTAATTCCTTTGTTTATTGCGGGACCCTGTAAGACCAGGCAATGCTGGGATTTCATGAAGATGCAAATAATTGCTCTGATTTATTTTTATGAAACTGTCTTCAATTTCATAACTCATTTTTAGTCTTATGTGTGCTAAAAGTATAAGGACCTTATGTGGATGAAATAATTAAAATAAATCTAAGACATCTTTTGCATTTGTGGCATATAGAATTGTTCTGACTTGTTTTGGGACAAAGCAAGGATCTTATGATAGTCTTTAGAAGAAAGTAGTTCCAATAGCCAAACCAAAATCAAATTAAATAATCTTTGTTCTATTCTTAGTCTCTCTAATCATGGGAGTAAGACGAAAACGTAATTTTCTCTACCCTAATTGGTTAGGTGAATGTCAATATTTATGTATTTCTGTGTTTGATCAATGTTACCGCATCATTTTCAGGCCAAAACATCCAAAAAAAAAAAAAAACCCACAAAGGAAACAAAAAAAATGGCAGAGAAATTTCAACATTGAAAGCTTAGTAAGATATCTCAATCCTTTGGTGGAAGGAAAAATAAAGAACTGGATTAGCACTGAATTTTCAATTTGCTATAACCTATAATAGCAATCAACAATAAACAACTGTATTAGAACTGGCATAGTAATTGAACAAAATACCTATTCTTAGATATCGTAACATTAAAAAAAAATAGACTGGAACAACCTCTAAAAAGAATTATTAGTTTCTAAATCAGACAAGATTAGTGTAACTGAAACTTGAATTACAGATATATCCTTAATGAGTATATATGCTTTTATGGTAATCCTTGTAAATATAAAGTATATTATAATACCTATATGTTCTCCTTGAAGATGAGGATAATCAGAATAGAGAAAAGTATAAAAACTTGATGCACTGTTTTATAAAATAAACATTAATTGAAAGTGCACTATGTGTAGGAACATTGTTTAATAATAGAAATATCAAAATTGCAAAGATATGACACAGCTATTTAGGTACTCGTGCCTTGATGAAATGTAAAGTAAGCAGATAAGTGGTAACACAACATGGAAATTTTACTAGGAAACCATTTGGTGTGAACCAAATGATGTGTGAGCCTCACAGGGAAGCAACTCAATCTGCTCTTCAATAGTGCTTTAGTATTCTGGTGTTCCGGCTTTGCAGAACTGAAACTCTGACCACAGTCTTGATCAGTTGATCTAAATATTTCACTAGAAAACTGGTGTTTCTGTTTTATAATAGAAATAAAATTTTATCTAAAGAATAGATTGTTGTATTTCAAATCTGCTACTTTTATTGCATTGACTGTAATTAATTAGGTAGAAAGTTAAGAAGGGTGCTTTCAAAATCTTTTCCTACCAATTCTTAAAAATGGATAGATTCATGTGTTTTAGGAAATGCAAATTGATTCACAGGAGATTCTGAGTGTATGAGTAAGACATTATATTAAGTACACTGTCTTTATATATGTGCATAATTATCATTTCTTCCATGCCTGGTTATTGGGATTGTTTGAAACACCAATGCTAATAAGGTCAAAGTTATGGATGTGGGCTTCTTTCACTGTTTCATGGCTACAAAGAGATTTTTCATCTCTGCTAGCAGTCTTGCAAATATCTGCATCAGATCATAAGGATAGGTACTTTAAATAAATCAATGCAAATCCATGAGTAGTGCTTACACCTGGCACTGAATAAGTCACCCAGATAAACTTGTTTGCAAGCAAAATAGGATGGAAAAGAATGTCCTACAAATGCTGATTGTAATTTTTTTCAAAGTAGTTTGCAAACCATTGAGCAGAGGGTGTTGTATTATACTCTTATGTCCCCTACATCCACCAGTGTAGCAAGATATAAGGAAGCTACCGTTTTCATCATTGGATGAATGACACAATACAAATCTCTCTACTTCAAAATGAACTAAAATAAATAGTGATCATTTTAAAACCTAAATTTCTTTTTATGCACAGATGCAAACTCATTTAAATTGTCTAAATATCAAAGGAGTGAATTTGAGGGAATATATTTCATTGAAAATTTAAAGCAGACTGGGCTTCAAAAAGAAAAGGGAAAGAACTGATTACTCTTTTAAGTGTAGCCTGAACAAAATAGTCTTCACTAAAGTCAGCTTTTATAGTGGCAGTGGGATTTGTTTGCGTGTAAATATGGCAGCATAGGAATCTTGATGCATACAATCCTATCTTTTTATTAAAGACACGTTGCAGGAATTTCCGTCATGGTGCAGCGGAAACAAATCCGACTAGGAACCATGAGGTTGTGGGTTCAATCCCTGGCCTCGTTCAATGGGTTAAGGATCTGGCATTGCCCAGAGCTGTGGTGTAGGTTGCAGACATGCCTCAGATCAGATGTTGCTGTGGCTGTGGCGTGGGCTGGCAGCTGTAGCTCCAATTGGACCTCTAGCCTGGGAAACTCCATATGCACAGGTGCAACCCTAAAAAATTAAAGACATGGTGTACAGTGAAAAAGAAAACCTGATGGTTTAACTGACATTTGGTTTCCATTTTTCTCTCTGAGTGTTTTGGTATGTTCTTTAGTTAGAGGTTTTTTTTTTTGTTGTTCTTGTTCTGTATTTCTATCTTCTCATCTTTAAACTAAGGATAATAATTTGTAAATAGTCTTTTAAAAATGAAATATTAGAGTTCCAGTTTTATCCTCAGATTTCCTTGTGCTTCATAAATTATTACCTATTACCTTCAACAACCATGCTATACTACTTCCTTTAAGTTTTTTCATCATTTTTGTCTATACAACTAACAAAAAAATCCTCCCTTACTTCTGTCCCATTAGTGGTCTACCTTTCTATCACTCTTTCACTCTATACCTTTATTTCTTTAAAAAGGAGTTTAATTTCATTTTATTTTAATTCAATTTACACAAATTGACTGCATCTCCTACTACTCATTTAAAATGACTCTTGGGAGTTCCCGTCGTGGCGCAGTGGTTAACGAATCCGACTAGGAACCATGAGGTTGCCGGTTCGATCCCTGCCCTTGCTCACTGGGTTAATGATCCGGCGTTGCCGTGAGCTGTGGTGTAGGTTGCAGACGCGGCTCGGATCCCGCGTTGCTGTGGCTCTGGCATAGGCCGGTGGCTACAGCTCCGATTCAACCCCTAGCCTGGGAACCTCCATATGCCACGGGAGCGGCCCAAGAAATAGCAACAACAACAACAACAACAACAACAAAGACAAAAAGACAAAAAAAAAAAAATAACTAAATCAATCAATAAATAAAATGACTCTTGCTAAGATCAACAACGATCTTCTTTTTGACACAATTTGTAGAAAAATATTGCTTCTTCTCTGATCCAAGTCAAACTGTTGAAAATATCTCACTCTTTAAACTCTTCCTGTCTCAATGAAATTCTCCTTTCTTTAATTTTTTCCTCTATGAATGTTCTTTTCCATCCTTCTCTGACCCCTTGATATTCACTAGGGCTCTTTAAAACTAGTTTGCTTCATAATCCAATTCACCCCTCTTGCTACATAATCTTTCCATTCACATGGCTCCTAACCCTCAAGATAGACTAGTGGATACCCATTCCAGATCATCCTAGACTTGACTCCTAACCTCCACGTGTTTAAAAATTATCTACTGGACATCTCTACCTGGACCTCCAATAGGCAATAGAAATCAGTATACCTAAAGCTTCCTCCCTAAAGACTCTCCTTATTTTTGACTAAACTCATCTAAAGTAAAAACTTTATTTCTCCAGCCATTATAGGATCTACATACCCCATTTATAATTTCATTAATTAATGGATCATTCAGTCTTCTGATTTTACTTTCAAAATGCCAATTATAATCTTTCCCTCTCTGTAGTTATTACCACTAACTTGTTTAAATACAAATTAATTTTTATTCAATTGACACTATCTAATCTTCTTACGTCTACTGTTATTCATCCCAATCAAACCTTCTTCTAAACAACTATGTCCCTACTCATCTTGGTAATGGGTCTCTGTACAATCCCCAAGCAAAATTCAAGTTTCAAATAGAGTTTTTTTTCTCATATTTTGCCATAAGGAAATTAAAGACTGTAAGACTTAGAGCTAAAATGGCTGATAAACTTGACTGCAATAGAGCTACCAAGTCTCTTTTTGAAATTCCAGTCTGTTAATTTTCTTCTATGTAAGTATGTAATTGCTTTTAAGAGTATTTGAAATAACAGCATTTTTAGCAACATGGATGGACCTAGAAATTACCATGCTAAGTGAAGTCAGTCAGACAATGAGACACCAACATCAAATGCTATGACTTACATTTGGAATCTGAAGAAAGGACACAATGAACTTCTTTGCAGAACAGATACTGACTCACAGACTTTGAAAAACTTGTGGTTTCCAAAGGAGAGAGGTTGGGGGGTTAGGGGATGCTGGGGGTTTGGGATGGAAATGTTATAAACTTGGGTTGTGATGATCATTGTACAACTATAAATGTAATAAATTCATTGAGTAATATATAAAAAAAAGAGTATTTCTTCCAGAGGCAGACTGGCATTTTGTGAATCTTGACTTTGTCCTTTTATGACTTTGAAGAAGTTACCTACTATCTGTGTTTCAGTGTCCTCATCTGTAAAGAAGAAGTAAAAAAAATCTTACTTCCTTCTTTGGATCATTTTAATAATTAAATTTAATACACATGAAACTCTTATACCAATATCTAGAACATTATATGTGCTCAAAAATATTCATTATTTTTTTCTAGGGGTATATTTTAAAGCATATGAATGAGTTGTATTTAATTTGTTCTTTGGTTTGTTTTTAGTTTTATCTGGAGGAACCTCATACTCTGAATGTCTGCCTACACCTGATGTGCTTGGGCAAAGCAGCCTCTAAACCACTCTTCCATTAAATTTCCCTTTCCTAACTTCCCATCACCCCAACATTGGAATCAGAAACACATCAGCTAATCCTAGATTCTTTCTAACCACATGAAGAACATTTGACCTCCCATTCCTATTCCCATCCCAAGTCAGTGCTACTGCTGTTGCATTATAAGGAATCGGAATCATATTTTTTCTGCCCATGTGTCAATGGATCAGCTTTTGAAGACAACTGCAAGCAAATTCTCAGTATCTTTGTTATCAGAATTCACTGTAACTTGCCTGGATTAGATCACAAGAAGAATAAGAAAGCAGTTTTTTATTAATAAAGAATCAGCATTACTCTCCCTGTAATAAGAAAATATTAATATAAAATTAATATACCTTCTTAAAATCTTTGTTGGTTCCTACTATCTTATGGTAAAGCTCAAATCCTTAGAATAACACATATCATTTATGATCTACCATGCCCATTTTTCCAGAATCATCTTCTATCTGTTCCCATGTACTCCATGTTCTAGAAATAACAAATACTGGCAAACCCCTTAGCATGCCATTATTTTTTTACTGAATGACTTGCTTATTTCCATTGTTTGCACCTTCTCCCACTCTTTCTTCTACCTCTACTTACTAAAAACCTACCTATCATCCAAATAGTCTAAAATTCATCTTCTGTGAGAAACTTATACTCTGTGGTCCTGGATAAAGGTCCACTTAGATAGATACCTCTTGAGCCAAACCAAGCACTCCTTCTCTCCATTGCTTGACCTCTGTATGCACTTCTGTTCTAATAGAACTAATGACAGAAATGTATGTGTACTCCATTTTCTTGACTGAGAGGCCTTGTAGGCCAAGGACCTTGCTTAGTTTAACAGTTAATCCTCAATGGTATGCATGGAGTCAGCAGAGTAGGAGCTAAAGAAATGTTGCTAAATAGGTTTATAGCTACATATGTGCATGTGCGCGTGCACACACTCACACACACACACACACACACACACACACACAACACAGTATTTTCTAAAGTGGAAAGATAAAGATAATTATTGAGAAACTCAGAAAACTGTGAATATTAAAATTTGGGGTTATTTATCTTGGTTGATTGGGTTTATTTGAGAGTATTGGGGAATATTCCCAAAAGTATATGTATGTATTCTGCAACTGTTTCTGTCATGTTTTTGCACATCTTGTGAGGAACTGACTGTCTTGACCATATTTCCAAGCATGTTTGTATAGCAAACAACTTTGTAAAACAGAGGTAGTATTTCCCTCTGGTCGAATGTACTGTCCAGTATAATAAAGATAATGTCTTCCTTTGGGACAAAGGTCAGGAAAGTTACTGCCTACTATAAAAGATCTGGCTTCCCTACATATAGGCGTTCTATCCTACTATATAATACATTGTGTGTTCAGGTGTGACCTGGCTTACTTTTCCTTCCATGCATCATTAAAAAGTGGGACCTAGATTTAAAAAAAATACTATAATATAAATTAAAATGTGTTTTATTTCATGTTTGTGAAAATAGCACTTATAAGCTTAAAATAAGTTTCTAAATAATCAAAATCCACCTTCTGTTCTCACTGTTGTTGCCAGAGAGTTCCCACTGAGTTTATCATTTGTATGTCTATTTTTTTCTTTCTTTATTTAAATGGTTCTTCAGTAAAGCAACGGAATGAATAGATATGAATTTTATCTTGCTAATTCTCCTAAGCTCTAATTCTTTTTTGAGGGCAACCTACATTTTTGACTCACATTTCCTTTTGCAAATCACCTTCCATCATCTCAGCCATACTCCAAATAACAGCAAATAAGAAAAGAGGAAGATAAACGACAACAACAAGGTCTATCTTCTATGATACATGTTTGTTGTTACTTTTAGAAACTAATAACATTCCATTTTAATAATCTTATAAATTCCATTAAGCTGTTAGTAATTGTTCTCATTTTACAAATAAGGAAATCAAGGCTCAGAAGATTGAACTAATACACCCAAGCAAAAAGAGCCTCATAACTAAGCGGCAGAAGCCAGGACAATTAGACTGTGAAATCCACCAAAAAAAATAATTTCAAGAATTCCATCTTTACCCTTAGATCTTCTATCAAAAATTCCATTTTCATTTTTCCTTGTCTCTTTTCACTATAAATATTTAGTCACTGGGGCCAACTACTCTACCCTCTATCTGAAATTATTTTTCCTCTCTTCTTTACATTCTCTTTTTTTCTTCACTCTTTTGTTCTCATGTAAAGGATTTAAATTTGAAATATGATATATCCATATGCCACATTAAGCATTATGCAACCTATGGAATTACCATATTTATTCATCAGAACATTTTCAAAACTAGACATTTTATAAAAATTTTAGGTTAGCAACATTTCTTGAAAGTTGACAAAGTCTGACAACACTGGACCCACATTTCTGCATAACCATTTGCTTAGGCTGAACAGTGGCAGTTCCCTCTAAATAGGATACTCTGCACTGCTCAATTACCTCCTTTGTCTCACACCTGGATGCTTCCTCATTTATGTTGCAGGCCAGGACCCATAGGCATTTGAATTTGTGATGCCTGATTTATATAGTACTGGTTCACTCTACAGATGGCTAGGAACCACTGCCCTGTGGCAAAAAAAAAAAATTATTAAGGCACAGAGTCATTTCATTTAAGACTTTTCTGGTGTCAACAGAATAAAACTCCCCCTTTATAGTGTACTAAGTGGTGGGAAAGAATTCACTATTGTTGTGGGAGGTACTATTGTTTAGCATTCTGGTTTTTGTGTACTTAACGAAGACATTTTATGGGTTTTTTAAAAATTACTGTCAAACAGTTACCTCAGTGAATAAATTGCATCCTCTGGGATTTACCTAAAAAGAAATTTGACACACCATTTACCTTTTAAGTAATTTTTAATATCTGACCATAGGCGCTAGCAAAGAAAAGTAAGTTTAGTGTTAGAGATGACAAATCTCTCATTATCTAAAACCAAGACCTTCCCTAGCAAAGTTTACGCTAACATCATTGATTTGTCTCTGTGGTATATCCTGTATATCTAATGGCACATTTAAATGTATAATGACTTTCTTGAGTTGCTACTAAATGGAAAAGAAATAATTTTAAGTGTATTTAAACTTAATCAATTATATCAAATTAAGTTTAATAAATATTTTGTTTCAGCTTTTTTCTTATATATGATTAATTGAAAATGATTTCTCATTATTGCATTAAGAAAATTTATTCTCATTTGAATTTCTCATTATACTAAGAGATAAATTTCACAGAAGTCTTTAATTGTAATAAGAGTATTTAGGCTCCGAATTCTTAATTATAATACTTTACAAAAATATTCTATAAACATTGTATAACAGATTAGAAGTCTATATAAATATACTCTATGTACATTATTAAATGTTTTCCTGAATCAGATAAGAAAATAGAATGTGTTTTAACGATAAGTATTTCTTACTTCACAATGATTCATCAAATCTACTACTAACTTTATAAAATTAAAAGAGCTCCAAATTTATTTTGTGGGATATTACCTGTATAGTAGAATTTTGATATGTGTTATGATTTTCCTCTAATTTTTACTATAGCATGGGCAAAGATTTTAGAATAAAACTGATCTGGATTTAAGATTCTGGCTACCCCATATACTATGAGTTTGATCCTTTACTATTTATTTAACTTATCTTGCCTCTGATCTCTCTTCTCGATTCATTTAAAAAGTAAATAATTACTTTTATCTTGGAAGATTTTTATCCAAGATAAATTGAGTACTGAATTTATTGCTCAAAACATAGGAAATTCTTGGTAATTGATTAATAATTATTTTTTACTTATATTCCTTAAAATATCAAAGAACATAATTTTGGGGAAAAAAATCAAACATGATCATTACATTACTGGTAATATGCATGACCACATACAGAAAATATTCACATTTAATTGGAAAAATTGAATTTTAGTTAAATTAAAATCTAAAACCTACAATTAATTTATAAATTAAAAACTTTTAATAAAGTTTACAAATAAAAAAGATTTTATAAAATTGAATCAGAAGACGTAAAGCAGGAATTTAAAAAATTCTAATCTTACAAATAATATGAGATGTTTATCAATAAAATTACAAAAGAACTAAAAGAAATGAAAGCATATATCTATGTTCATGGGGATATGATGCACCAATAAAGATACTAATTTTTTACTTTACTGTAATTTTGTGGTTTCAGTTAAATTCTAATCAAAATTTCAAAATAATTTTATGGCTTTTGATACACTAATTCTAAAGTTAATTATGGAGTTATCAAAGGCCATGAAAGTCCCAAAACATTTTTGAAGCAAAAGATTAAGTTGAGGTTGCCTCACCAGATATAAAAATTATAATAGAACTAAAGTAATAAACATTGGATGGTATTAGCACCAGCTTATCAAGCAGCCGATGGCATGTAATAGATATTCCAAAGTAGGTACTGGAAAGTGATAACAAATGGGAAAAAAAAATGGAATTTAATAGAAATTTATCATTAAATCAGTGTCAACACAAGCAGATCCAATATATGAGAGCAGTGAGAGAAATGGGGAAGATAACTTAATAATGGTACTAGAGCAGTGCTTACTCATATGGAATGATGAAATAGGATTTCTATTATATGATATACTTCATGTGAAGTAATAAATACTTCTTTGTGAGAAATAGTATTATAATGCTTTTAAATGAAATAGAGTACAAAAAGAGAAACATTAATAAAAGTGATATTTTTGTTGACAACTAGAAATAAAGGAGTGAAAGTAAGTGGTTTAATGGGAGAAGATGTTTGCCACATATAATTAGCAGTAAGCTAAAATATAGCATGTACAAAATTTTAAGATCAATTAAAAATGCAAAACAATTTGACAAAAATATAAAAAGAGGCATTTCCTAGAAGCTAGGATACTGGTAACTAACACAAATAAAAACAAAAGGCAACCTTGTCAGAAGCTAAAGAAAAGCAGATCTAAACCAGTGAGAAGCCAGTTCAACCACTTAATTGGAAAAAAAACCTGAAAAGTCCAAAAATAGTCATGGTTATTTCTTAAAACCAATTTTTATTCCTTTCAACCAATATGTAAAACAATTTGGAGTTATGTATACATTTTTTAAATGTTTATATTAATACTCAGCTATTTTCTTCCTAAATATTTATTTTTTTGATAAAATACTTATATACTTATACCAGGAGACAAAAGAATGTTGATAGCAGCATTATTTCTGATAGCAAAAAAACCTAGGAACAACCCAAATGTAATAGAAGAAGATTAAAGCAAAGGTAACATATGCGACAATGGAATAAAATGAGAGGAAAAGTAATAAACTGCGACAACACGTGTCATATGTTTAAATTTCACCAACAAAATATTGAGCAAATAAAGCAAACAATACAAGAATTAATTAGCATGACATCACTATTTGAATTTTAGGAATTTACAAAACCAAATAATATATATTAGCAAATACATATTACTACTAATATTATTAATATATATTAGCAGATGTAGCAAAACTATATTTTAATAATATGTATTATTAATAGTATTATATATTAGCAAATATAGCACAACTATATTTTTAAACTATATTTTAAAAATTAGGGAATGAAAAATATAAAATGTAGTAGTGCTATAATCAGATATGTTAAACAGTGGAATAGGATATGATATGCTACCCATCTATCTGGCAAATTTAAAAATGTTGATAGTTTCTCAATTTCCAGGTGCAGAGAAATAGACAGTTTTATTTTTTAAAAAAGTTTTTTAAACATTTTTGTGATATCCATTAGAATTAAAAAAACATGATCTCTTTTATACAGAAATTGTATTTATAATCTATAATCCATAGTTACATTTATACAAAGCAATAAAGATATATACATTAAGATATTTATTATGGTATTTAATAGAATATTAACTGGAAACATTTTTCAAAGTCAATTATTAGTATATAAGTTATGTTATATGAATGGATTAGAATACTATGAAATAATTGGAAAGAATCAGGTAGATCTGTAAGTGTTCACACATCAAGAGACAAACAACTTATGGCATTATTATTTAAGTATTTCATACATATATAATATTACTCAAATGCTTTAGATTTTTTAAAACTTTGAGGGACTCCTACTCTTTTTATAGTTATTTATAAGATTTTCCTTATTTTTTTCAAGATACCAATAGGAAAAAAACAAAGGTTATAAACTTGCTATTTTGAAATATAAAATAAATGTATTATTTTAACACTGTTAAATAGTATTTTTATTTTTATTTTTTGTCTTGCCATTTCTAGGGCTGCTTCTGAGGCATATGGAGGTTCCCAAGCTAGGGGTCTAATCGGAGCTGTAGCCACTGGCCTACACCAGAGCCATAGCAATGAAGGATCCGAGCTGTGTCTGCAACCATGTACACCACAGCTCATGGCAACACTGGATCCTCAACCCACTGAGCAAAGCCAGGGGTCAAACCCACAACCTCATGGTTCCTAGTCAGATTCGTTAACCACTGAGCCACAATGGGAACTCCCTAAACAATATATTTTAAAGGAATGAGTAAATAAACACAATATGACAGCTTTTGACACAAGAGTTTTGACACAAGAGTTCCATTTGAAACAAGAGTTTCAAATGGAAGGAATTATCAAGATATAATTGGCAACAAATCCTGCTCATGTATAAAATATATCTCTTACACTGATATTTTAATGAAAAACAATTTGAAATAACTTATTCGCCTATAGGAGTTGGTAAATTATTCATGGTACATGAATGCAATGGAATATTATGTATCTAATAAAAATTTCAAGGTAGACATATCCACTGTATATAAATGAAAATTTGTCATACAACATGTATCATATGATCTTAGAAAAAGAATGCACAAAAATTTTTTAAAGGATATGAAACAAACCATTGTAGAAAATGTCACTGTTAGGGATTATAAGAAATTTTATAGAAATTGTTGACAAGATGGCGGAAGAGTAGGGGGACATGCTTGCCCTCTCCCACAAACACAACAACAAAAAAAGACATCTACAGGTTAAATGACTCGCTCAGAACAGCAATAATCACTGGCAGAAAAAACCTAAACTCCAATAATGGCAAGAATATCATGACAGAACTGGGTAAAACAAGAGAAAAGAGGAGAGTGAGAGAAGGGGGATCGGGGCTGGATGGGTGCTCCTGAAAGGGAACTGTAGAGGAGAAAGGGATCCAACACCCTGGAAAGTCACTTACTCGAGGGAAAGATCAACCGAATTGGAGGGATCTCCAGATGCAGAGAAGAGTGCAGCAGTGAGTCTGAGATCTGAAGAGCAGAGTAAGAACTGAACAGATCATCCGAACTACTGGCACAGTCACCAAAAACTGAGACGCTTGGGTGGGGTCTGGGCACCGAGACCTCAGCTCCAGAGTCCCCAGGAATGGGCTGGGGTGGGCAGTGCAGAGACTCCTTGGGGAACTAGGAACTGGTCAGTAGGGTTCACAGGGAAGAGACCATCCCAGGGGTCTAGGAAGTGGTCTGCCAGATTGGTGGAGCAGAAACCCCCTGGGAGTCTAGAAAGTGAGCATCGTGGGTGTAGGGAGCAATACGCTAAGGGCTGGGGAGTGGAAGGCCACATCAGAGGGAACCTGGCAGAAAAGCTGGATGTGCAGGAGAGACAAGGCGCCAGTGTTGGGGAGAGTAGAGGAGAAGGGGTGGGCCGCCATAGAATACTCCCCACACCACAGCGAACTCACTTGCCCGCCAGCTATCAGAAAGCTGTGCTTCCCAGTTATCCCCCCTCCCTCTACCCCATGCTGTGCGTGGGACCTGATACTGCCTGCCATTCCGGAGGGCTGGCCTCACCGCTTGTGGGAAGCTGACCACCACAGGGGCTTTCCCTGACCTGGCCTGCCTGCACCATAGAGGGGCTACACCCACACAGAGTAGCACCCAGCACCACCAGCCCCCTAGAAAAGGACCACAGCCCAGAAAAGCTAGAACAAGCTCTTCCTGGCTATGCAATATCTGCTGCCATCCCCAGGCGGTCCTTCCAATTCAGCTGCCATGGGGAAGAGCTCCTTAGGTTCTCAGTGGCCCAGCTAGCCTCTCCCACCCTAAGGGGGTGCTACACTCCTGAGGAACAGCTGCCCATCACTGTCAGCCCCCTGCAAGAGCCCCCACAGCCCAGAAAAGCTAGAACAAGCTCAGCCTGGCCGTGTAACATCTGCCTCCATCCCGAGGTGGTCCTGCCAATTCAGCTGCCCTAGGGAAGAGTCCCTGGGGTTCTCAGTGGCCCAGCCAGCCGCTCCCACACTTGGCGGGTGCTGCACTCCTGGGGAACAGCTGCCTGGCTCGCCAGCCCCCTGCGAGAACCCCCACAGCCCAGAAAAGCTGGAATAAGCTTGGCCTGGCCATGCAACATCTGCCCCCATCCCTAGGCAGTCCTGCCAATTCAGCTGCTCTGGGGAAGAGCCCCTGGGGTTCTCAGCAGCCCAGCTAGCTGCTTCCACCCTCGGGGGGTGCAGCACTCCTGTGGAACAGCTGCCCAGCACCGCCAGCCACCTGGAAGAGCCCCACAGCCCAAAAATACTAGAGCAAGTTCTGCACAGCTGTATGAAATCTGCTTCCATCTCAGTGCAGACCTCCCAGTCCTGTCTGCCCTCAGGAAGTCCTCCTTTGCTTCAGAGAGACCCTGTCAGCCACGCCCACCCTCAGGAAAAGTCACGCTGCCTCAAAGACCAACCAACAACACCAGTCCTCGGGAAACATTCCACAGCAGTACCAAGGCAAACCCTGCCCAGCCATGGGGAGTACAACTCCACCAAGAAAAAGAAAACAACAAGCAAGATGAAGAAGCTGAGAAACCACCCCCAGTTAAACCAACAGGAGATTTCACCTAAAGCAGTCAACAATGAAACAGACCTCTGCAGTCTGACAGACTTGGAGTTCAAAAGGGAATCAGTGAAAATACTGAAGGAATTAAGAGAATATATGAACAGTAATGCAGATGCCCTCAGAAAGGAACTAGAAAATATAAGGAGGAGCCAAGAAAAATTAGAAAATTCATTGGCAGAGACACAGACTGAACTAAGGGCAGTAAAAACCAGAATGAACAATGTGGAAGAACAAATTAGTGATGTTCAATATAGAATAATGGAAATCACCCAATCAGGACAGCAGACAGAAAACCAAGTGAAAAAACATGAAAGCAATATAAGAGACCTATGGGATAATATAAAGTGGGCCAATCTACGCATAATAGAAATTCCAGAAGGAGTAGAAAAAGATAAGGGATGGAAAATATATTTGAAGAAATTATCACTGGAAACTTCCCAAATCTAAAGGATACTGATTTCAAGATACAGGAAGCACAGAGGACCCCAAACAAGTTGAACCCAAATAGACCCACACCAAGACACATAATAAAAACGGCAAAAGTCAGTGATAAAGAGAGGATCCTAAAGGCAGCAAGAGAAAAGCAGAATGTTACCTATAAGGGAACCCCCATAAGATTATCAGTTGATTTCTCTATAGAAACTCTACAGGCCAGGAGGGAATGGTAAGAGATATTTAAAGTGCTAAAAGGAAAAAATATGCAAACTAGATTTCTCTATCCAGCAAGAATATCATTTAAAATAGAAGGGGAAATAATTTTTTCCAACAAACAAAAGCTAAAAGAATAAAGCAACATAAAACCCAAGCTAAAAGAAATACTGAAAGGGCTTCTCTAAACCAAAAAGAAAGGAAGGAAAGAAAGGGAGGGGAAAAAAAAAGGGGGGGAGGGAGAACTAGGATGATTGAGGAAACCACAATCAGAGAGCAGTTACTTAGTTACTCAAATAAGCCAGCATACAGATTTAATCATGAACATGCTTCAAACAAAATAAAATTAAAAAGAAAAAAAAGAGTCATCAAAATCATAAAATGTGGGCAGGGGAAGTAAGGAAATTAATAGACTCTTTGTTAAGAATTTTTTTTTGTTTGTTTCTCTTCTTAATTTTAATATAGTAATGAAGTGTTTGAACCTACAGGACCATCAGGCTAAAACACACAATTATAGGAAGGGGTTAGCATACTTAAAAAACAGGGTGCCAAAAAACCAAAACCAAACATCGTACTCGCAAAAAATGAAAAAACAAACAAACAAAAAAAACCCACTCAAGCAGAAAATAATCGGAGACCATCCAACCAAAAAAAGAAAGGAAGAATGGAGAACCATAGAATCAACAGGAACACACGGTTTAAAATGGCAATAAATAATCATGTATCAATTATCACCTTAAATGTCAATGGACTGAATGCTCCAATCAAAAGACACAGAGTGGCTGAGTGGATAAAAAAGCAAAAACCTTCAATCTGCTGCCTACAAGAAACTTACCTTAGGACAAAGGACACATATAGTTTGAAAGTGAAGGGGTGGGGAAAAATTTTTCATGCCAATAGACATGACAGGAAAACAGGAGTTGCAATACTCCTATCAGACAAAATAGACTTTAAAACAAAAGACATAATGAAAGACAAAGAAGCACACTATTTAATGATTAAGGGATCCATCCAAGGAGAGGATGTTACTATCGTCAACATATATGCCCCAATTACAGGAGCAACCAGATACATACAACAAATATTAACAGACATAAAGGGAGAAAATTGATGGGAATACAATCATAGTAGGAGAATTTAATACCCAACTCACACCAATGGACAGATCCTCTAGAAAGGAAACCAATAAAGCAACAGAGATCCTAAAGGAAACAATAGAAAAGTTAGATTTAATTGACATCTTCAGGACACTACATCCAAAAAAATCAGAATACACATTCTTCTCAAATGCTCATGGAACATTCTCAAGAATCGACCACATATTGGGACACAAAGCTAACCTCAACAAATTTAGGAGCATAGAAATTATCTCAAGTATCTTCTCTGACCACAATGGTATGAAACGAGAAATCAACCACAGGAAAAGAAATGAGAACAAACCTACTACATGGAGACTCAACAACATGCTACTAAAAAACCAATGGGTCAATGAGGAAATCAAGAAGGAAATTAAAAAATACCTTGAAACAAATGATAATGAAGACACAACCTCTCAAAATCTATGGGAGGCCACAAAAGCAGTGCTCAGAGGGAAATTCATAGTGATACAGGCTTTCCTCAAAAAAGAAGAAACATCTCAAATTGACAACTTAACCCTCCACCTAAATGAATTAGAAAAAGAAGAACAAAAAAGACCTAAAGTCAGCAGAAGGAAGGAAATTATAAAGATCAAAGAGGAAATAGATAAAATGGAGATTCAAAAAACAATAGAGAAAATTAATACAACCAAGAGCTGGTTCTTTGAAAAGGTAAACAAAATTGGCAAACCCCTGGCTAGACTCACTAAGAAGAGGAGAGAAAGAACCCAAATAACCAAAATTATAAATGAAAAAGGAGAAATCACAACAGATACAGCAGAAATACAAAAAACCATAAGAGAATACTATGAACAACTATATACCAACAAATTTGACAATCTGGAAGAAATGGACAATTTTCTAGAATCTTACAGCCTGCCAAAACTGAATCAAGAAGAAACAGACCAACTGAACAGACCAATCACTAGAAATGAAATTGAAGATGTCATAAAAACACTCCCTACAAATAAAAGTCCAGGACCAGATGGCTTCACAGGTGAATTCTATCAAACATATAAAGAGGAATTGGTGCCCATCCTCCTTAAACTCTTTCAAAAGGTTGAAGAAGAAGGAATACTCACAAAGACATTCTATGATGCCACCATCACCCTAATTCCAAAACCAGACAGAGATACCACCAAAAAAGAAAACTATTGCCCAATATCATTGATGAATATAGATGCAAAAATTCTCAACAAAATCTTAGCCAACCGAATCCAACAACATATCAAAAAGATCATACACCATGACCAGGTAGGGTTCATCCCAGGTTCACAAGGATGGTTCAACATATGCAAATCAATCAACGTCATACACCACATTAACAAAAGAAAAGTCAAAAACCATATGATCACCTCCATAGATGCAGAAAAAGCATTTGACAAAGTCCAACAGAGTTTTATGATAAAAACTCTTGCCAAAGCAGGTATAGAGGGAACATTCCTGAACATAATCAAAACCATTTATGACAAACCCACAGCAAATATAATACTCAGTGGAGAAAAACTCAAAGCCTTCTCACTCAAATCTGGAATCAGGGATGCCCACTCTCACCACTGCTATTCAACATAGTTTTAGAAGTCCTAGCCACAGCAATTAGACAAACGATAGAAATAAAAGGCATCCATATAGGAAGAGAAGAGATAAAACTGTCACTGCATGCAGACGACATGACACTATACATAGAAAACCCTAAGGACTCAACCCAAAAACTACTTGAATTGATTAATAAATTTAGCAAAGTAGAAGGATATAAGATTACCATTCAGAAATCAGTCGCATTTCTATATACCAACAATGAAATATTAGAAAAGGAATACAAAAATACAATACTTTCTAAAATTGCACCTCAAAAAATCAAATACCTCAGAATACACCTGACCAAGGAGGTAAAGGACTTATATGCTGAGAACTATAAAACTTTAATCAAAGAAATTAAAGAAGATGTAAAGAAATGGAAAGATATCCCATGTTCATGGATTGGAAAAATCAATATTGTAAAAATGGCCATGGTACCCAAAGCAATCTATAGATTCAATGCAATTCCTATCAAATTACCTATGACATTTTTCACAGAACTAGAACAAAACAATCCAAAGATTTATATGGAACCACAAAAAAACCAGAATCGCCAAAGCAATCCTGAGAAACAAAAACCAAGCAGGGGGCATAACTCTCCCAGGCTTCAAGTAATATTACAAAGCCACAGTCATCAAAACAGTGTGATACTGGTACCAAAACAGACAGACAGACCAATGGAACAGAATAGAGAACCCAGAAATAAATCCTGACAACTATGGTCAATTAATCTTTGACAAGGGAGGCAAGAACATAAAATGGGAAAAAGAAAGTGCTGTACGGTGGAAAAATAAATTAAATTATTTTAAAAAAGATATTCTTATAGCTTATTTTTTACAATGACTAGCCATTCTTTTATAGACATAAAATAATAAATTGTTTCTATCTAAAAAAATCTTCTCAACCACTTATGCAAATATTTTAAAATATTTAAACAACTGTCAAATTTTAAACAAATATTACTTTGTATAGTGAATATGAAAATGGAATTATAAAAAATGAAATAATTTTCATTCAAAATATTAAGTGCCTGCTCTAGGTTTAGCTACCTTGTTGGCACTGATGTAGCAAGCAGAGCATAGTAAGATGAAGGCTGGGGCTATAGGGAAACAGAAGTTAGGATAGTCTGTGAAAATGGATTTAGTTTTGGGAACCTGATCTGACCCATTACAGGCAAGCTGTGTGCAGAAATTAAGGTGGCCATTTTTTAATAGGAATTGTATTAGAAACAAGGCATATTCAGCATAATCTTAGAGCCTCATTAAAAGTGTAACTTAGCGCCAGGGAGAGGACCATTTTCTTTGAGCTGTTAGGAAGTAATTTTGGAAACATAAGTTAGCAGGACAACCCATGGTGGAGGACTTCTTTACCTAGTTGACAGCTGGAGGATATAGCAATTATACTGCTAAATATGCCTCTAAATTAAATTGCCAGTAGATCTTAGAGACAGGCTCAGAGGTCACCTTCAAACAGTCTATTGAGGAAAGCAAGACACCCAAGGGAGAAGCTGGACTTGTGGAAAAACATGATGAAGGCTGCACAGTATTTGTGAGCACCAATGAGACATATCCTGTGATTTGGGGGAAAAAAAAAAAAACTTTTAAGGGAAAATTTGCAGAAAATGAAAACTCTACCATGAGCAAGTATAAGCAAGAGCCAGAAAAGCCACTGTGATTAATCCTTTAGAGCCACACAATGATGAGGCCGAGCATCTGGATTGCATGTAAGAAAAGGCAAAGAGATTGAGCTGTAGGAGGTGTTTATAAATTCTGGAGATTAATCCCTTGTCAGTTGATTCATTTGAGAATATCTCCTCCTGTTCTGTGGGTTGAAAATGGGCAGAAGATCTAAACAATTCTCCAAAGAAGACATTCAGATAGCCAAAAAACACATGAAAAGATGTTCGACATCACTCATTATTGGAAAAATGCAAATCAAAACCACTATAAGGTACCTCCTTACATTGGCCAGAATCGTACATTGCAGCACTATGTGCAATAGCCAAGATGTGTAAACAATCTAAATGTCCATCAGCAGAGGAGTGGATAAAGAAGTGGTACATATGCACAATGGAATATTACTTAGCCATTAAAGGGAAAGAAGTAACGGCATTTGCAGCAACCTGGATGGACCTAGAAATTATCATGCTAAGTGAAGTCAGCCACACAATGAGACACCAACACCAACATCAAATACTATCACTTACATGTGGAATCTAAAAAAAAGGACACAATGAACTTCTTTGCAGAACAGATACTGATGCACAGACTTTGAAAAACTTATGGTTTCCAAATGAGACAGGTTGGGGAGTAGGGGGATGCTCTGAGGGTTTGGGATGGAAATGCTGTACAATTTGGTTGTGATGATTGTTGTACACCTATAAATGTAATAAAATTCATTAAGTAAATTAAAAAATCAAAAAATAAAGATTTAAAAAAAGAGCAAAGATCATTTTTCCACAGGATATTTTTCAGAAAAAGATAAATCTTGAATTTTAGAGAAGGGGAAGGGTCCCAAAATTTGATCCCATCTGCCTTATGCAACAATAACTCTGAAAATATTGACCAGACCTTCATTATTTTACTTTAGTACTAATTCTTAATGATGATTGAGGTCCTAAATCTCTGACATACATTGCCCCAGCTGTTTTTAAGTTACAAAAAAGAGAAAAAGGAAACTGAGAGTATTGATGTTTTAAAATGTCTTTTTCTCTAAGCAACTCTTCGTGTTAATGAATTAGATTCCCTAACCAGTAAGTAGGGAGTCAATTGCTTGCTGCTGGAATGTGAATCAATACTTTCAAACACTGTGGGATGATGTGATATATTACCACATGACATATTTCTACACTATACATTAATTTACAAATATCTCTCATTGTAATACCCTACTATTTTTAGGCCCTGATATAGAAACATGTCCAGTACAGAGTACCAACCAGTGAAGCAGATATAATGTCATCCCCATAAAACTATGCCGTTCAATATGGTAGTCACATGTGCCCACTGAGCTCTTAAAATGTGGCTACTCTGAATTTCAGATGTGTCACTAGTATAAAATTGACATGTGAATTTGAAAAGGCAATATCAGAAAAAATCATTAAAGATTTTTTTTTGTAATAAACACTTGTTGAAATGGTAATATTTTGGATAAATTGGGTTAAATAAAATACATTTTAAAATTAATTTGCCTGTTACATTTTACTGTGACTATTAGAATATTTAAAAATGAATTTATAGCTTGCACTATATTTCTAATGGGCTCTAAGAGACTAAAATTTAATAAAATGAAGAAAATTTCTAGTCATGGCAAGACAATTATATCTCCAGTCTTAACTATGTTTCAAAAGGGGGTAACAAGAGATGCTGCTACAAGCAAGTTTAAGCAGTCATATAAACTTCTGGAATAGTATCCAGAGCTTTGATGTTTGTCGCTTTGTCATTACTTTTGTTTACTGTATCTTATATCAATGAATCTTTCAATATCCTTGGAAACAATTAAATCAATTTAGCTAGCACATTCTTGAAAACAAATCTCTTCTTCTCCTTGGTTTTGCATATGCAAAAACAGACCCTGAAGCAATTTCACTATGGCTGTTGTTAAGAAAGTTATTAGGAGTATTAGGAAGTAAAATTATAACCCAAGAGGTTTTTAAAGCTTAAGGACAATGTCTTTAAATCTGAATTCCAAGGTAATTAACAAATTCTAAGGATTAATATTTCTGTTTTCTTTGGAAATGGTTTGGCTGGTACTCAGTGTTGGGAGATTCATTGGCATGTTCTGCTATATAAGTAAGTGTTGGCTGGGGAAGATGCTGATTATTTAACACAGTGTTTGACAGAAAGCTTGTGTTTATGGTGCGAAAAGGTGCAGGCATGGAAAGCTGCATTTTCAAATGTTAGAAGGGGTCTTAAGGGAAGGCTCGTCTGCCAGATCAGCTTCTAAATGTTGGAATTAGCTTTTAGACTGTATACACTCTATCGGGGTCTATTGGCACTTCCATCACAATGTGTCACATGATAAGGCATAAACTAAGACGTCAGTTGGAAATGAATAATCAGATGTAGTGTTGACATGCCAGGAAACATAGGCACTTTAGCTATTTTCTGGTTGACAGCCACTTAGAATAAGATCAATGCCAAGGTCTGTTAAAAAAATGGGACAGTTGTTGGCTTTGAAGAAACACAATTACATGTAACATTAAGTCCATCTTATAATCAAGACTCAACCTACTTTTCCAGGGCTAATTTCTCTTCCCACTATACTGTAAGCTCCACAATGCAAGAGATTTGGTCTGTTTTCTTCACTTTTAACTACCACTCTAAAATGGAGCCTGGAATATAATGGGTTCTTAATAAATACCTGTTAGAGCAAAATTGTCTAAATCTCAGAACTGGCTTTCTCCTTTTGTACACATTTCTCAGTGTATCAGCTTTATGGAGCTGGCTATCTAAAGGGTACCCATACGACCTTCTGAAATCTTCTAGGATGTCTAATAATTAAAAATAAATTATGGGAGTTCTTGTCATAGCTCAGCAGTTAACAAAACCAACTAGGCTCCATGAGGATGAGGGTTTGCTCCCTGGACTCCCTCAGTAGATTAAAGATCCAGTGTTGCCATGAGCTGTGGTGTAGGTTGCAGACATGGCTTGGATCTGGAGTTGCTGTGGCTGTGGTATAGGCTGGCAGCTGTAGCTCCAATTTGACCCCTAGCCTGGGAACTTCCATATGCCACAGGTGTGGCCCTAAAAAGCCAAAAAAATGAAAAAAAAAAAGATAAATTAGTTATTTGAACTGTCACACTGTCATATTTTTTCTTAGAGTCATACCTTATGGGGTATGTGATTTGTTTTAAAAATGGCCAATTACCTGATCTGTTTGCCCTTACATGGTGTAATTTCTGTGTACAGTAGGAAAGTGGTACCCGTATACCTTATGGGTGATCATAGAGAATTGTTTAAAACAGGATTAGTGTCTGAATTTATGGATGGATGACCCACTTTTGGTCTTCAAGTTAATGTTCTGAATTTCTGATGTGCAGGTTTCAATTTGTACTATAAGTAGAGGCTTAGGTTTTGGAAGGATTACTGAAAAACAGAATTATGTATGTTGTGTCAGTTTAGTTTAGCATTCCTATAACCACTGGAAGAATAATCAAGCTGGGAAATAGGAAAGTATTGCTCCAGGGAGCCTATTTATGAGTCTGCTCATTTTGTATTTTATTTTATATAAGGAGCTATGTCAATAAAACATATGAAAAGAATTTGACTGTTTTCTAATGTTAGAGTGATTTTTAAAAACAAAATTTTAGGTAAGTGGTTTGGGGTATTGTTTTTTTACCCTAAAGGCTAATAGTTCTTTTGAAGTATTTTCTTGAGTTGCATAAGAATTCTCATTTTATTGAAAACAATTTGGCAAATGATTTCTGGCCCAACCATGAAGCAAATACTATGACATACTTACTCAAAGATTAGCAAGCCATGATTCTTGTCCTAAAATATTTCATTCCCAAGAAGGAAAGGCAACACACACACACAATGAGGTAATAGTGGGAGTGCTGATCTCTTATAAGAACCAAGGGCTAATGGAACAGAGGAGGGCATATCAACTTCAACTTCATTAGGTGGGCTCACAGACATGGCAACGTTTACTTTAGAAATTTGAAACCTACTGAGAGGGTTTAACCTCATTTAGGTAGTCTGGAGTTTGGTGATGGGATTACTGGCACAGAACATATAGTGGGAGCAAAGGAGTAGATAATTTAAAAAAGTGTGATGGGTCTAATGCAACTGCAGTGCATAATTCCAGAAGGCCTATTTCCATTGAAGTCCATGTGAATGACTGTTCCTTGCAAACTCCAGGGCCATTGTTCACATAGTTAATATGAATGTACCTGCTGGAATTGTGTAAAACTGCAGCCCGGGGTTCTGTCAACAATAGATAGTTGATTCATTTGTGATCACTTGAGAAGGAATTATGGGAAGTGAGTCTGTAAATACCTGTGGTATGAGTTTATAAGACAAAAGGGCTAGGTGTTAATTTGCAAACAAAGGAAGCTAATTAGATCAATAGGATAAACAATAGATAATTATAAATTATTTTGAAAATTTTCATTTCAAAACTAACAAATAACATTTGAGATTATTTACATTGTTTCTTCAGGATTTAGTTACTATTGAGCCTAAATAAATATTTTATTTTATTTTTATTTTTAAGGCTGTACCTTTGGCATATGCAAGTTTCTGGGTTAGGGGTCAAATGCAAGTTGCAGCTACCAGCCTATACCACAGCCACAGCAACACTGGATCCAAGCCCCATCTGTGACCTATGCCAGAGTTTGTGGCAGTGCTGGATCCTTAACCCACTGAGTGAGGCTAGGGATTGAACCTGTATCCTCATGGACACTATGTCAGGTTCTTAACCCCAATGAGCCACAAAGGAAACTCCTTGAATAAGTATTTCAGCACTTAATACAAAATAAGCCACAAATATGTCTAAGTATATTTGTAGGACTACCCGAGCATGGAGTTGTTATGATGAGATATTTAAGAAATGAAAGTTTGAATCTCTGCATGAAATCACCAGGGACATTAGAGAATAAAGAGCAGGGAAAAAAACAGGGCACAGAGACTTGAGAATATCGTAATTTAAAATAGATCAACAATAGTACTGGGGCTTTTCAGGAATTGTTGATTCTTTAGTTCAAATATTTCTCTTTGTATTACAGCTCTTCCTCTCCCTCTCCATGCCCTTTTTCACTGAATTGGATATTCTTTAGCTGCCTTCTAATTACAAGATATGTGACATTCATCCATTCAAGAGAAAATAACAATTTTTTTAAAGTGGCAAATATAATTGTGTTAGAAGTGGGAACCTGAGGCATTACTTAAGTGGTCACAGGCAGACCTTAAGTCTGGTTGTTTCTCAGTTGGTTGTGTGTTTGGAACACTGTGTGGATATTGGTTTGCTTGCTTTCAAATGAATCATTCTCCTAATGGACTATCAAGTACTTGGATAAACTATCAGTAATGCAGACCATGGCTCTTGTACTTTCCTGAAATGCCTTCAAACCAATTTGGTAAATTACACCCACTATGAGAGTTAGATGACATGTCATGAAAGATCAAGCTTTTTGGTAAAATGTCATTTCTTTGAAAGTCTTATATCCCCTTTTTAGAAATAAAGTCTTTTGAAAGGGAAAATGTAACATTAATATATATTTTATATGTTATCTTAAATTTCACACAGAAATATAAAGCATTTAGAAAGTTCAAGAACATGTGTAAATACTGGATAAAGAATCTTCCCAATGTATACAAAATTTCTTAAAACCTACTTTTTTTGTCACATAATATTTATCCACCATAAACAGGCAAGTTTGCACACAGCTGTAGCAGAAATAGAAGTTATTCCAAAGTAATAGCCTCTATTATCTGAACACTTGAAAAATAAAAACAAAATTATCATTTTCTGTAGCTTTTAACTATATTTATGGAGTATTGTACTGAATTTAACACCAAAATCAAAATATACTTGTACTTATTAGTGATTCCATGACTATCTATGTGGCAAAAAAAAAAGACCTTCTCAAAACTATTTATTAACCATGGGGCATTTTAAAAAACACTAAACTATCTGTGAGGTAGTTCATGTTTTTAATTACAATGATAACACATGCTCAGGGAAGGAAACAGAGAATGCAGAAAAAGGGTAGTACATTGGTATGCAACTTATCAGCAGTTTTAATATATCATACAATTACCAGTTTTAAACTTCAATGTGAAGAATAACTTGCATCCCTTTATTAAGTCCAGTAGTGATTAAATGAAACATGGAAAGAGATAATTGGCAAAATGCACTGTCTCCTCAGCAGCTTTGCAAGATGCTTACAGACCTCTGCATTTAAGAGAGGTTAAGCTAGGGAATTTGGCTTTGTTAGCCTTAGCAATCTGCATTCTTACACCCATATTGTGCATAAAGTCTTCTTTTCTTTACTGTAAGTAAAATTTAGGGTAACTTTGGCTTATTTCATTTTTGCAATGAAAAGGAACATAAACTCTATTTTATTATCTGAACAAAGATAATTAGAAAGGTAGATATTTTTAGAGTTGAAAGAGGTAAATTGGGGACATATTTTTTAATACATTTGATACAATATTTTAAAATTGCCATGCACAACATCTCTTGTCTCTTTAAAGCCTTCAAGTAGAGGAAAAATCCTGATGCCCAGGCTAGCTTTATCCAAAGTCTCTCACTACTCAGCTGGGATTTTAGTCTGAAGATCTCAACTGGAGGCAAGAAACGGTGTGCCAAGGGGATTAATGTGAAATAGTTTTTTCATATTGGCAGGGGAAGGTAAATGCAATAGCCACAACAACAACAAGACAAAAACCCCAGCCAACAGTACTGGCACTCTGACCCACTACCCTAAATGTACACCTCTGAGACCTAAGGCAGATCTTGCTACTATTTTACAAATTTTGTTCAACTTAGTTATTTTAACAACTAAGATGTAGAGAGAGATCTCACCTCAACAATTTAACAAAGTTAAAAGTTAGATTTAACTTCAATTAAATTAGAATGATTTTAACTAAGTTACAAAGGCTAACTTGATAAGACCCTAGGCTGGTCTCTCATTCCCACAGCTCTACTATAGGAGTGCTGGCAACAATGCTAAATATTCATTCAATAATTTATAAAAATTATTTTAAAACTATCTCTGAAACCATATGGTCTTTCAAAATAATGTTGTAAGTATGTATTTTTTGATGCAGAAGCATCCCTAAGATGTTATATGAAGCACTAAGAGCAGAGACCCTGGAGTTGAGACTGTTGCTTCTCAAACCCTGGTTCTACCACTTATTAGCTGTGTGACCTTGGACAAGTTACTTGATATCTCAATGCCAAATATTTTGGTTTCCTCATTTGCCAAGTCAAGTGGATAAGAAAACTTACCTCACAGTGTTGATGTGAGGATTTTTATGATTTAACATGACATTTTTATTAAATTAAAAGTCAAGAGCAAAGTCGCATATAGAGAGTATGCTGTCATATGCTGGTATATACGCATCATTTTCTTAGAACAATATACTAAAATTTTCTAATGGGAACACCTCCAGGGAATACTACAGAGGAAATAACTTTGCTGGTGAGGGGGACTGTACATATGCTTTTAAGCCTTTATATAGAAATTTACATTTTTATTATTCTTGATTTGTTTTTATATAAGTATATTTAAAATAAGACATACTTTTAAAAGTTTTAAAAGTTACTATTTGCAGAAGATATCTGGAGATGTATATCACCCTAAAATGGTGTGTGTGTTTTATATCTTGACAAGAGTGAAGTACATTTGTTTTTGCCCTTCTATTTATTTATATTTGAGAATCAAAAAATCTGGAAGGAGTTCTTTTTGTCTACTGAATAAAAGATACAGTGTCCAAGATTACAAATTGTTTAAATTCTTCTATGGAGACTGGTATTAGGGACAAACCAAAAACAATGCTTTTCTTAGGCTTCAGTGCCTAGGGGTAAAAATTAAGAATCAGAACAAAAAACAGGCAGGGTTATACTATACAGAATGAAAATAAGCATTTCCATAAGGACAAAAACAAGAACAAGAGCAACAAAGGCTATGGTTGTCACTTAATAAAAAGGATGCATTTGCCCAGATATTGTGTTCTGTGATCACTCAGTATTTACTTCAGATTAAGCGTATCCCTGAGGTTTGTACAATGAAAACATGTATGCAGCTGGCCAAGACAACCGGCACAACAAAACCAATGATGCATTTTTCTGGTAGAGGTATTATATGAGTACTCTCAAGATTGCTCTATCTAAATCAATCAATCAATCAATCAATCTATTTATCTATCTAACACCTATCAAGATAGAGATTATAAGGAATTGGCTTGTGAAATTGTGGGAACTGGCAAGTTCAGAATATACAGGGCAGAATGGCAGTAGAGAATCAGGGAGGTGTTGATGTTGCAGTATCAAGTTAAAAAGCAGTTTAGTGGTAGAATTCCTTCTTCTTGGGGGAACCTCAGCTTTTTGTTTCTTAAAACACAGAACTGCATATATAAGACCAAACGACATAGTGAAAGGTTATCAGCTTTACACAAAATGCACTGATTTAAAAGATTATCATATGTAAAAATTACCTTTACATCAATTTCTAAACTGATGTTTGAGCAAACATCTGAGCATGATAGCCTAGCCAAATTGAAGACATAAAAGTACCCATCACAGGTATAACAAAGGCTTTAACTAGCTCTCTATTAATTAGCCTTGATCAAATTTTTAGAGTACTTGAATATATATATATGTGTGTGTGTGTACATATATAATCTAGAAGAAAAAATACTGATATTCTTCTAATTATAAAGAAAACTAGTCAAGAATTAATCCTCATTTTAAACAGCACCTCTTAAAAAGGATACATCTTCTAGTTACTGTGATTATCTTTTCTAGGAATAGTGTGTGTTATATAAGTATTCTCATAATCACATATCCAGTTCATCCTAGGGAAGAATTAGGGACTACAATACTTCTGTTTTCCTTAAGAATAATGTTAACTCAAAATACATGATTATAATATTATAGGCTGACATACAGACAATTGAAAGATAATGAACAGGAGTAGTCCAGGCAAATATCTAGGGCAATTTACCTGTGTCTTGCAAGGTCTCATTTTTGTCTGCATCCATCCTTCTCACCCATGGATTCCCATTTTATCCTCCCATTCAGTCATCCAGCCGTATCAACTTTCTCCCCAAACTCATTTATAAAAAAGTTGCCTTTGGAGCCTTCATCTATATCTAAAGGGCAATTACAATAAAGACTTAGAGGGACGTATCTCCTGATGCTATGAGAAATCAGTCTTAAGCTAAAGGAATACCTTACTGAAACTGCGCATATATCCAGACAAAACTTTCACTCAAAAAAGATACATGCACCCCTATGCTCATTGCAGCACAATTCACAATAGCCAAGACATAGAAATAACCTTTATGTCCAATGACAGATGAATGGATTAAGATGTACATATATACATATATATATACAATGGAATACTACTCAGCAATAAAAAAGAACAAGATAATGCCATATGCAGCAACATGGATTGAACTAGAGACTCTCATACTAAGTGAAGTAAGTCAGAAAGACAAAGACAAATACCATATGATATCAGTTATATGTGAAATCTAATATATAGCACAAATGAACATATCTACAGAAAAGAAACAAACTCATGGACACAGAGAAGAGAAGACTTGATGTTGCCAAGGGGGAGGAGGAGGGAGTGAGATGGACTGGGTATTTAGGTTTAGTAGATGCAAACTATTGCATTTGGAGTGGATAAGCAATGAAATCCTGCTATATAGCACAGGGAACTATATCCAATCACTTGTGATGGAACTTGATGAAAGATAATATGAGAAAAAGAATGTATGTTTATGTATAACTGGTCACTTTGTACAACAGAAATTGACAGAAAATTGTAAATCAACTTTAATTTAAAAAGAAAAAAGAGAAAAAAAAATAACTCAGTGTTAAAAGAACTAAACAGCATTGTTTCCCTGTGATCTAGCTGTTTTTTCTAGGAAAATATTTGTAAGTTGTATCTATTTTGGCTCGACCAATGAAGAATAGTACGACTTTATGACTAATGCGAAATGGTTAAAATAAGTATTGTGAGGCAAAATTGCTTTAGTGAATCGATGTGGCTTTCCCCGATTTAGGATTTTATTTTTATTCTTTTTAAATTGAATTCATGAATTATATTAAATACATCAAGCATAATATTTTACATATAATAATTAGTTAATTTTAACTGTATTATTTTCATCCTTCCTTCTTTTGCAAATGAATTAGTTGATACTAGTCCTCATATTTGACTTTATAAAACTATCACCAAATTTTGCCACTGCCTAGAATTATTTCAATTAGAATTACTGACTATTTAGTGCATCTATAATGGCACTCCAAGACATTATAGGATTTTCTTAGAATGCCAATGTACTTTTCGGTCTTTTTCTGTGACAGAAAAATCTCTAAGCAATTCCCATTGATACTAACATATTTGATCCTGCTATCTTTGTTATTTTCTATTTCCTAAATATTCAGGGCATTTCATATCATTATGGCTTGTTTTTGTTTTGTTTTGTTTTGTTTTTTGTCTTTTTGCCTTTTCTAGGGCCGTTTCCTGCGGCATATGGAGGTTCCCAGGCTAAGGGTCGAATTGGAGCTGTAGCCGCCAGCCTATGCCAGAGCCACAGCAACGCAGGATTCCAAGCCACGTCTGCAACCTACACCACAGCTCACTGCAAAGCCGGATCCTTAACCCACTGAGCAAGGCCAAGGACCAAACCCGCCACCTCATGGTTCCTAGTCGGATTCGTTAACCACTGTGCCACCACAGGAACTCCATATATCATTATGTTTTTGCATGAATGATTTCTTCCTAAAATGATAGACCTCCCTAGGAGAAGACATCTTGCCTCTACCTAAATAACATGACCAGCAAGATTTCCAAAGACAGCTCATTTTATTATTAAACAACCTAATGCTAAAGTATATTTTCCCTTAAGATGAAATATACACTTCTCTCATAAATTTGTATGGATTCCCTCTGAAGAAACAAAAACTGCTTATTGATTATTGTTAACATATATTCATGTATCTACTTTTCTTCTTTTTATTTTGAGCTAATCCTCATTGTTTCTTAACTCCCTTATAATTTAATTATTCTCCTAATGAATTCTACTTTTTAACATCCATCTCAAAATTAGCTTAAGACAAAAATAGAATTTAAAGTTAGTGCAGAAGACAGTTAAATTGTAACATTAGAAGATACTATGGCATTGTGGAAAAATCTTGGTCTTTATAGTTATACAAACTTAGTTTTATATCCCAGATTTGCAACTTACTGGCTCCAAGCAATTGACTTAACTTCATCTGTAAAATGATGAGAGTAATATGTCAACTGTAATGGTTACTATGAAAATAAAATGTAATAATCCGTGTAAAGCCCTGGTACCTAGGAAGTACTCAATTATCTTTACCAATTCCTCCATTTACTTGCTCCTTTACCAAGGAGAATTTACTTCTGTGTTGTGAAATAACTATTCTCCCAAATGTTTTACATGACACTGCATTTTATTGAAACATTAATTTTCTTAACCTTTTATTTTGAAATACTTTTAGATTTACAGAAGAGTTACAGTATAGAGAGTTCTAATATGCCCTATACTACATTTTTTCTAATGCTGGCATCTTACATAACCATGGCACATTTATTAACACTAAGAAATTAAATATAACACTATTAACTAAAATACAGACTTTATTTATATGCCACATTTTCCATTAAAATCCTTATCCTGTTCTGAGATTTAGTTTCAGGACTCCATGTTACATTCAGCAAGTATTAATTTTTGTAATGTAGATCCCAAGATCTTTAATGACACGTCTATTGATAAGCCAGTTTTTAACTGCTCTGTACTTATTTCAAAGTTTCATTTTTTAAAAAAATTTATTGGGGTAGAGTTGATTTACAATATTGTATTACCTTCAGGTTTACAGCAAAGTGAACCAGTTATATATATACACATATATATACACATATTCTTTTTTCCCATATATGTTATTACTGAACACTGAGGAGATCTCCCTGTGCTATACAGTAGGTCCATGTTCGTTATCTATTTTACACATAGTAGGGAATATGTGTTAATCCCATCCTCTCAATTTATCCCTCCTCCACCATGGTTTCCCCCTTGGTAACCTTAAATTTGATTTCAAAATCTGTGAGTTTGTTTCTGTTTTGTAAATAAGTTCTTTTGTATCAATTTTTTATATTCCACATATAAGTAAAATCATATATGTCTTTGTCTGACTTACTTCACTTAACATGGTAATCTCTAAATCCATCCTATTGCTGCAAATGGTGTTATTTCATTCTTTCTTATGGATAAATAATATTCCATAGTATCTATGTACTGCATCTTTATCATTCTTCTGTCAGTGGACATTTAGGTTGTCACCATGTCTTGACTATTGTAAATACTGCTGCAGTGAACATTGGGATGCATGTATCTTTTCAAATCATGGTTTTCTCTGGATAGATGCCCAGGAGTGGGATTTCTGGGTCATATGGTAGTTCTATATTTAATATTTTAAGGATATTCCATAGTGGTTTCCATAGTAGCTGTACCAATTTACATTCCCACCAACAGTATTGGAGGGCTCCCTTTTCTCCACATCCTCTACAGCATTTATTGTTTGCAGACTTTTTGATGATGGCCATTCTGACTGATGTTAGGTTTATTTTTATTCATATATTTTACTTTGGTTTATGTCCATTATTTCTGTATGTTATTTTTATTTTAAACAATTTTTTAATTAAAGTGTAATTAATTTTAAACCTTGTGCTAATTTCTGCTGTACAGCAAAGTGACTCATATTATATACAGAGATAGATAGATAGATGGAAGGTATACATATTCTTTTTTATATTCTTTTCTATTATGTTCTATCCAAAATTGGATATAGTTCTCTGTGCTATACATTAGAACCTCATTGCTTACCCATTCTAAATGTAATAGTTTTCATCTACTAAACCCAAATGCCGCAGTCCATCCCTCTCCCTCTCTTCCCCCTTGGCAACACAAGTCTATTCCATGTCTGTAAGTCTGTTTCTGTCTGTTTTGTAGCTAGGTTCACTTGTACCATATTTTAGATTCTACATATAAGTAATATCATATGGTATTTGCCTTTCTCTTTCTGACTTACTTCACTTACTATGATAATCTCCAGTTGCATATGCTATTTTAAATCTTGATTCTATCATATGGGGCATTAGCTAAGCAGCTTGACATTGGGTCATAATGCATTTTAAAAATTGATTTATGTATTAATTCAAATCAATGATGCAAAGTTGGAATATAATAGGACTCAAAAACTGCTCCATAAAATATCTCTTGTGAACAAACTGAGACTATGAACACATTCATCACTCTGAGTACTCTTCTGTGTCTCATAATTTAGTCCAGCACTACTGAGCCAAAATGGGTTTCATGTAGAGTATATATGGTCTTCGCTTTTTTTGATCCATTCTGACAGTATCTCCAATTATAGATATATTGTTATTATTTGCTTTTTTTTTTCTCAGGACCCCACCCATGGCATATGGAGGTTCCCAGGCTAGGGGTCTAATCAGAGCTGTAGCCTCTGGCCTGTGCCACAGCCACAGCAACGTGGGATCCAAGCTGCATCTGCAATCTACATCATAGCTCACAGCAAAACCAGATCCTTAGCCTGCTGAGCGAGGCCAGGGATCAAACCCGTATCCTCATGGTTACTAGTTGGGTTCGTTAACCACTGAGCCATGATGGGAACTCCTTCTTATTATTTTCTATTTGTTCTATATATGCCTTAACATTTTTTCAATGTTTTCTCTTACTAAATCATTATTATGATTTTATTTATGTCCACCATTGGCCTGTTGGCCATATTTGTGTTATTTTTTTGATGACTGATCTAGCTATTACAACATGGATCTTTAACTTATTATATACCTTAAAATATTTTACTGCTTTTTATGTGATTTAAGAACCTAAAAATAGGAGTTCCCGTCCTGGATCAGTGGTTAACGAATCTCACTAGGAATCAGGAGGTTGCGGGTTCGATCCCTGGCCTTTCGCAGTGGGTTAAGGATCCGGCGTTTCTGTGAGCTGTGGTGTATGTCACAGATGCAGCTTGGATTCTGCATTGCTGTGGCTCTGGCGTAGGCCAGCAGCAGCTACAGCCCCAATTAGACCCCTAGCCTGGGAACCTCCATATGCCATGGAGTGGTCCTAGAAAAGATAAAACGACAAAAATAAATAAATAAATAAACATACTATCATTTCCTCATTTATTCCATGGTTGTAATATAATAAATTCTATATATGATATAAACTCAATACATTGTTATTATTTATTTAGACAGGTATTTTTGAATAGATTAAAAATTAGAAAAAAATTTACATTTACTCACATATTTTCCATCTCTGAGATTATTTATTCCTTTGTGTAGATCCAGCTTTCTCTCTGGATCATTTTCTTCTTTCTGAAGAACTCCCTTTACAATTTTCTTAAGTTTTTTCCTCTGGTCTTATGGTATTTTGGTATGGAAGAGTCTTCATTTTGTTTTCGCCTTTTAAGATAATTCTAGAAAGGATAGACTTCTTGGTTAATATACCTTTTTTTCCCTTTAGTACTTTATAGATTTATTAATTGTCTCCTAGTGTTCATAGTCCCTGCCATCTGCAAACTACACTAATAAGTCGACTGCTCTGATTCTTTTTTTTTTTCTTTTTTTAATATTACATCTCCATTATTTATTTAATTTACAACGGGGAGTTTGTAACATTTGATCACTTTTAGCCATTTTGCCCAGCCCCCCACACCACTAATCTTTTTCCTGTTTCTATGAGTTTTTGTTTTGTTTTGAAGATTTCACATATGTGAGGTCATTTGATATTTATTTTCTCTGTCTGACTTATTTCATTTAGCATAATGCCCTCAAGTTTCATCCATGTTGCAATAAATTACAAAATTTATTTTTAATTTAATTATTATTATTTTTAAGGCCACACCTGCAGCATATTGAAGTTCCCAAGCTTGGGGTCAAATTGGAGTTGCAGCTTCCTGCCTTTGCCACAGCCGTGCCATATCTGAGCTGCCATCTGCAAACTACACTGATCCTTAACCCACTGAGCAAGGCCAGGGATTGAACTCGCATCCTCATGCATACTAGTTAGATTTGTAACCTACTGTAACACAATGGGAACTCCAAAGTTTACTTTTTTTTTACAGCTAAATAATGTATGTAAATATATAACCACATTTTCTTTATCCATTCATTCATCAGTGGACATTCAGATTGCTTCTACATCTTAGCTATTATAAATGATGCCACAATGAATATAGGGGTGCATATGTCCTTTTGAGTTAGTGTTTTTGCTTCTATCAGATAAATATCCAGAAGTAAAATTGCTGGATTGTATACTAGTTCTACTTTCACTTTTGGAAGATCTTTCATACTGTTTCCACATTGACTTCACCAAATTACATTCCCACTAACAGCATACAAGAGTTCCCTTTTATCCATATCCCCACCAATACTTGTTATTTGCTGCCTTTTGATAATAAGCCATTCTAACAGATGTGAGGTAATAATGTGCTGCCTTTTGATAATAAGCCATTCTAACAGATGTGAGAAAAATTGGTCATAATTTTCATTCCTCTGATAATGAGTGATGTTGAACACCTTTTTATGTACCTGTTGGCCATCTATATGTCTACTCAGATCATTTAACCACTTTTAATCAGATTGTTTTCATTTTTGCTATTGAGTAATATGCATTCTTTATATATTTTGGATATTAACCCCTTATCAGATGTATGATTTGTAAATATTTTCTATTTAGTAGGTTGTCTTTTTGTTTTATTGATGGTTTGCTTTACTGTGCATAAGCTTTTCAGTTTGATGTAATTCCACTGCTATGATTCTTATTTTGCTTTTCCACATATAGTACATCTCTTTTATTCTCTTTTAAGATTTTCTCTTCATCATTGTTTTTGTTTGTTTGTTTGTTTGGTCTTTTTGCCTTTTCTTTTCGCCTTTCTAGGCCTTTTCTAGGTTCCCAAGGTAGGAGTCTAATCAGAGCCGTAGCCACCAGCCTGCGCCAGAGCCGAGGCAACGTGGGATCGGAGCCGCACCTGCAACCTACACCACAGCTCACGGCAATGCCGAATCCTTAACCCACTGAGCAAGGCCAGGGATCAAACCAGCAACCTCATGGTTTCTAGTCGGATTCGTTAACCACTGCGCCACAACGGGAACTCCCATCATTGTTTCTTAATTGTTTTTTAGAACAAGTTTTGGTGTATATTTTGGTTGTTGCTTCTTCACCTTTGGGCTTGTTTATATTTTTAGATCTGTAGACTTACTGTTTTTATCAATTTTGGAACAATTTGGCCATTATTTCTTTAAATGTTTATTTCTGTTCTCTTTTGCTTCTTCTGAGACTCCAATTCTACAAGGAGACAACTTGACATTTTTCAAAAGCACATTAAACCATGGTCATTTTTGCTTTTCAGTTTTCTTTCTGTGCTTCATTTTAGATAGTTTCTATTAGTATATCTTTATTTCTACTGGTATTTCCTTATCAATGTCTAATCTACTGTTAATATCATCCTATATATTTTTCATTGAGGCAAGATATTGCATTGTTCACCTCTACAAGTTCCATTTGGGACTTCTTTAATATATTTCATTTTTCTTGTTTGTATATTTATGTTTACATTTACATCTTAGATCATGTTTATAATATTTATAATAGCTATTTTAAATGTCTTTGTCTATAAATTCTATCATCTCAGTTATTTTTTAATCTGTTTCTATTGCTAGACTTTTGTATACTAAAACTATTTCCTGTTTGTATGAGTTCTCAGTAGTGACCAGCACTTGCTTCCTAGTGGTTCTTTTTTTGGACTATAGAAGTCTTCTTTAATACATGCACACATTAATATTCGACAAATGCCTCAAGAGCATCCTCCTTAAATTCATTAGTGTTCTTTCTTTGTGAAGTTACTTCCTCCCATTTTTTTTCCCTATAAATTCTAGCTGTGTTGATCTTCTCAAACACTAATTTCAGTATCTTCAACTCATTGAGACCACCAAGCTATCTCTTGGAAACTGCCTATAGGCAATAAGCTGGAGTATTGTGGGCCTCAGCTCATTTGCTCCTCTTCCCTCAGCAATTGCAACCCAGGTTTGCTTGTTTTTCAGTGTCCGAAAATGATTGTTTCATATATTTTGACTTATAATTGTCAGATGTTTTAATTATTACTGGTGGAAGAGCAAATCTGAAGCAGATTTCTGAAGTATTCTCCCTGTGTGAACTTCTATATGTCTAAAAATGGCTTTATGTGCAAGGAGAATTATTAATAGTTACCTGCATCATGAATTAACATCAATTTACCAGATTTAAACATTTGGAATCTAGTTGTTTAAATCTGTAAGTTCAAATTACACACTTAATCTTAACCACACACACAAATCAACTCAAAATTGATTAAAGACTTGAACATAAGACCTGAAACTATAAAATTCCTAGGAAAAAAAAAGTTCTTTGAGACTGGTCTGAGCAATGATTTTTTGGATTTGACACCAAAATCAAAGGCAAAAAAAAAAAAAAAGCAAAAATAAACAAATGGGACTACATCAAAGAAAAAAGCTACGTACCACAATAAGAAAGAAAGGAAAGAGAAAGAAAGAAAGACAGACAAACAAAAGGCAAACTGTGGAAAAGAAGAAAATCCAATAAAGTGTTAATGTTCAAAATACACAAGAAATTCATGCAACTCAAAAACCCTCAAATCCACATAGCCTAATTAAAAAATGGCAAAAGACCTTAGATATTTTACCAAAGAAAACACAGAAATGGCTAACAAAAACACAGAAATGGCTAACAGTACGTGAAAAGTCTCACTATCACTAATCATCAGGGGAATGCAAATCAAAACCACAGTGAGATATCATTTCACACTTGTTAGGATGTCTGTTATAAAAAAGACTAGAGATAGCAAATACTGGCAAGGATGTAGAGAAAAGGGAACACTTGTGCACTGTTGGTGGAAATGTAAATTGGTACAGCCACTATGGGAAACAGAAGGAAGTTCCTCAAAAAATTAAAAACAGTACTCCT
Organism: Sus scrofa; assembly: GCF_054392235.1. NCBI lineage: Eukaryota > Metazoa > Chordata > Mammalia > Artiodactyla > Suidae > Sus > Sus scrofa. The sequence goes on from NC_139395.1 coordinate 169,391,513, forward strand.
ATTCTGAGTATATATCCAAAGGAAAGTAATCGTTATCTCAAAGAGATATCTGTATTATGTTCATAATACCCTGTATTATGTTCATAATACCCTGTATTATGTTCATAATAACATTATTCACAGTAGCCAAAGGATGGGAATAACCAAGTGTCCACTGACAGATCAATGGATCAAGAAAATGTTGTATATATGTATATGTATGTATATACAATGGAATATTCAGCTTTAAAAAAGAAAATCCTGTCATTTTCAACAACATAGATAAAACTGAAGAGCATTATGCTAAGTGAAATAAGTCAAACTGAGAAAGGAAAATAGTGCTTGGTATTTATATGTGTAATCTTAACAAAAAAAAAAAAAGGCAAACTCGTAGATACAGAGATTATAAAAGTGGTTCCCAGTGGATGGTACTGGGAGAAATGGGGAGAGATTGGTAATGGGGTAGAACATTTTAGTCATAGGATGAATAAGGTCCGAAGACCTAATGTATAACACGGTGACTATAGTGATAACACTGTAGTGGATACTGAAACTTGGTATGAGAGCAAAACACAATAAATATTCTCACACACAAAATAAATAAAATGTAAATATGTGAGGTGATGGGTGTATTAATTAACTACATGAGAATCCTTTCACAATATATATGTATTCCAAGTAGTCGCACCATACACTTTAAATATCTTCCAATTTTATTTGTCAATTATACCTCTACAAAGCCAAAAAAAACCCTAAATTACATGTTATTATTTCGTTTAGGTATAGTAAAATAGGAACAATTATCTTTACTATTTTGTATTAATTTTACTTAGTTTATCAAATATCCATAAACACTTTTTTTTTTTTTTTTTTTTTTTTTTTTTTGCTTTTTAGGGCCACACCTACAGCATATAGAATTTCCCAGTCTAGGGAGCTGAATTGGAGCCAAGTCTGTGACCTACACCACAGCCCATGACAATGCTAGATACCCAGTCCCCTGATTGAGGACAGGAATTGAACCTGCATCCTCAAGGATATTGGTTGGATTTGTTTCTGATGCACAACAGTGGGAACTCCCCATTAACACCTTTTTACATTCTTTTTTAATATACTTTCCATCATGGTCTATCCCAGGAGACTGGATATAATACTCTGTGCTCTACAGCAAGACCCCATTGCTTTCCCATTCTAAAAGAAATAGTCTGCATCTGCTAAAGACAGACTTCTACTCCATCCCACTCCTTCCTCCACCCAACTGGCAACCACAGATCTGTTCCCTAGGTCTATGAGTCTGTTTCTGTTTTGTCAATAGGTACATTTGTGCCATATTTTATTTTATTTTATTATTTTTGTTTTGTTTTTGTCTTTTCTAGGGCCACACCTGTGGCTTATGGAGGTTCCCACGGTGGGGTCGAATTGGAGCTGCAGCCACTGGCCTACCCCAGAGCACAGCAATGCCAGATCCACGCCGCGTCTGCAACCTACACCACAGCTCATGGCAATGCTGGATCCTTAACTTACTGAGTGAGGCCAGGGATCGAACCCACAGCCTCATGGTTCCTAGTCAGATTCGTATCCACTGTGCCACGATGGGGAACTCCCCATTTGTGCCACATTTTAGATTCCACACAAAAGCGATATCGTATGGTATTTGTCTTTATCTTTCTGACTTATTTCACTTAGTATCGTAATCTCTAGTTATATCCCACAAGCATTTTTTAGTGCATTTAAACTTCACTATTTCCAATTTTGTAATAGTAATTTGAAGTGCTGAGCTGGGATAATATACAGTGCTAACAAGGAAATCCTTACACATGCTTAAACAGCTTATGTAAATCTCACAAATGAAAATAATATCATCAATTCATATCTCTCAAACATTCCAGTGCTATTTACAAACATTGTCAAATATACTATTTGGATAACATCCCACAAATCCAATAAGTGTACATTTTAATTCAAATTTAAATTTCATAGATTACCTAGCACAATTAATTCTGACAATCACAAATCTCCAAATTACTGAATTTATCTTCTGAATTTAATTTTATATTTATACTTAATAATATTGTGGGAGTTAAGAAAATAATTTGTGAAATCTGAGAGAAATGTTAGCATCTCCAGCAAATTGTGGCTATTAGAATGATAACTTGTGAATGCTCAGTCTGACCATCTCAGAGTTGACACAGTTTATGCAATATTGGAGACAGAGCAAGGGATCTAGGATGGTATAAATCTTAAGTTTTCTCCAGATATAGATAGACATTCTAAACACCACCTCTTTTATAGACAACAAGGGTCCCCAAGTCTGTATAGTATTCAATTGCTATTCTTCAATCTGATGTGGTTAGATGAAAATCTTCATACCTATTCAGATTTAGCAGACCTCATCGATTCCTCAGTGGAGTCTGCATTTCTTTGGCTTTAGGCAATAATTCTCTATTCATTTTAATGATATCTCATTGAATCTTGAATATCTCTCATATTTTTACTTCCTCTGAAATTGCAACTCTAAAGTTATTGCTAATGAAACTTTCATAAAAATGTAATCTATTCTAGAATTTTCTCAGAATCTACCTGTCATTTCTGGCTTCTATTCTTCCCTTAATTTTGAAAGCCTTTACCCATCATTAGTCTTATGGCATATTTTCCTTTTATTATGAGTCTGTTAGGATTACTGACAGGTGTTCTGAAATTACATCTATGAATTCATTAGATATTATAGGATAAATTATCTGAGTTTAGTGTCCTAATCTCATTTAGACAATTACATGTGTTCTTATCCTTTCCTCACCCAACTTTTACCTCTGCTTTATTTAGTTTGTTCTTTCTAGTCTTGTAGCTGAAAAAAAAAGGAAGTAAAATTTATCACAAAGTTCTTTGTACTTTCTCTCACATACTAACATTACACTCTACATCAAACAATAGATTTATCCTTTATTTTTCTAAGTGTGGTTTATGGTCTCTTAACAATCATTACCTTGATTTCCATTTATTCTATTTCCATGTCCCTTTTGAATGATGTATACAAAAACTATTGTAGAAAATGCCTTTGCCTTACAGGAAAAGTGCTTTGAGAATTAAACCAACTTTATGCCGTGAGCTGGGGTGTAGGTCGCAGACACAGCTCAGATCCCCCATTGCTGTGGTTAGGCTGGCAGCTATAGCTCCTATTAGACCCCTAGCCTGGGAATTTCCATATGCTGTGAATGCGGCTCTAAAAAAGCAAAATAAAACAAAACAAAAAAACAAAAAAAAAAATGGAATTCAACCAACTTTAGAAAAAATACATTAAAATTTCTCAGTTATCAATTGTCCTTTTGCAGCTAAAATGAACATAGAAGTGCTAAGCAAAATAAGCAACTTTATTTTTACTAATGTGCATTTGAATTTACTTTGAATTATCAGATAGCCAAACATAGAATTAAATTCAATGTTTGGCTGAAAATTTCTTAGTCCTTTGATATTAGCAGAAGGGAAAATTTTTCTTCTTGCTCTACAGAATAGAAAGGTTTTTCCAAACATGCTACAATTTATAACAAAGAGAACTAATTTTAACCCCTCTAATTCTTAGGGTTTAAATGTTATTTTATAAATATGAGTTGAATCAACAAAATAATGCGAAAGGAATACATGTCACTAGACAAAGAAGTCACTACACCTATTACAAGTATATATTATTTAAGCTCAAGAAAGGACATCATGTTGTTATTCACATGAGACCATCAGGTATCCTGCCGTGATGACAATTAAATATTAATCTGTCCTAGAAAGCAATTTTCTTTTTTATGAACAAGAGTAATTTGTGTCCCATGAGTAAAGAAGGGGAAATGATTTTAAATATAGTAATAATGAAAAATTGTAATGCTTTTGTACTTAAAAGGACTCTATATTCTGGTCCAGAAAAAAGATTTCACCATGATTATATGCAAAGCACAACATCTCTATGCTTGCCATGGAGAGTATAAGTATAACATGATAGCAACCAATTCATAAAATATGAATATTATTTACAGTAAATTAGTAAAAGAAGAATGAGTTATTACACACATTGTTACCCAAATTAGCTTTAACATATGTATATGTGTTTTATCACCAAATGGATTTTAGTCATAATTAATATGTAGTTCCCATTGTGACACAGTGGAAACAATCCAACTAGTATCCATGAGGATGTGAGTTCAGTCCCTGGCCTCAGTGGGTCCAGGATCCAGCATTGCCGTAGGTTGAAGATGTAGCTTGGATCTGGCATTTCTGTAGCTGTCTGTAGGCCGACAGCTGTAGCTCAGATTCGACCCCTAGCGTGGGAGCTTCCATATGCTGCAGATGTGGCCCTAAAAACAAACAAACAAAAAAAAATATATATATATTCAAACAAACAAACCCCACTACTGAATAAAGCAAATTTTCATCAACTGTATATGTGCATACTGTGAGAAGTACAAATTACTCCATTTTCAATAACTTAATTTGGCAGTTATATTAGGAAAATATACATTTTTGAAACAATATTTGGTAGCCTATCGTGAATATCTGCCGAGATCTGATAATGTTGGGTACTGACAGTCTCGTGGAATGGGGGCACACCACAGCCTGAGATAGCCTCTTGAGCCTCATACAGTAACTCTGAAGGCCTACTTCTTTTGGTTCGGCATTTCTGTATTAGGATTGCCCAACACTAGCAAATATGAAGTTGAGGATACACTTCAATTACTGGGTCCTCTGCTTTATTATTTTGCAAACACAATAGCCCTTTGCTTCTGCAATATTATCTTATACACTGTATTTATATCTAAATGTCTTCTATTTCTTGAAGCTCTGGGAAAGAAAAAGTGATTCAGGTACTGTATCTTTTCACAAATTGCTTTCTGATAAATACCAATGTGATTGGCAAAAAACAAGTGTAAAATACAAATGTATTTTTCTTTTGCAGTTTTCCATTTTAAATTGAAACATTTAATTTTCTTTCTTACAAATTTTCTGATGTATTATCATAAATACAGATCTAATTTTACATTTTTAAGTATTCTCAACATATTATTAAGTGCATATTTCATAACACATTTTTGAAAACTGCCGTTTTAAGCAGAGTCCACTGAAGAGTATACATCTTTTTAAGAATAATAGATAATTTCCATGTTAAAAATAATTATCAGTTTGGGATGGATTACAGAGCATTTGTCTCATCTTTATATTTTCCTGATTAAACTGATTTTTATAATTAATAAATAACATTTATAAAAGTGGACATACACTATAATCTATCTCAAGTTTTTTAATGTAGGATCTCATTCTCATATTAATAAGATTAGTATTGAGGTAAATCTAATCAGACAGAAATAAGCACATATCAACAAAGTCCTTTATTAGGACCAAATTACTATAAGATTAGTTTATCCTAAAATTCTACAGCCTAAAACTATGGGGGTTTAAAAGGAGTAATGTAACAGGACCAGTAAGATGCTTTAATACTTTTACCATATATGAAATACATTTCAAATTTCAGTTCTTTTTGTCAGATATAAATAAATTGAAAAATCTGAATAACATAAACCAGTAAGAAAAATAACATACTACTTCAATATACACATAATTTTTCAGAAATGCTTACTTATTTGTAAAAAATATCTTATTGAAGTATGGTTGATCTACAATGTTGTGTTTACTTCTGCTGTACAACAAAGTGAATCAGTTCATATTCTTTTCCATTATGTTTTATCATAGGATATTGAATGTAGTTCCCTGTACGATAAAGTAGGACCTCATTGGTTATCCATCCTATATGTAATAGTTTGGATCTGCCAGTCCTAAAGTCCCAATCCATTCCTCCCTTAGCCCTCCTTCTTTCCACCCTGGCAACCACAAGTCTGTTCTCTATGTCTGTGAGTCTGTTTTTGTTTTGTAGATAAGTTCAGTTGTGTTATATTTTAGGTCCCATAAATTATATGGTATTATATGGTATTTGTCTCTTTCTGAACTACTGCACTTAGTATGATAATCCATCCATGTTGCTACAAATGCATTATTTCATTTTTTATGGCTAATATTCCTTTGTATATATGTACTGCATCTTCTTTATCCATTCCTCTGTCAATGAACATTTAGGTTGTTTCCATGTCTTGGCTATTGTGAATAGTGTTGCTATGAACATAAGGGTGCATGTATCTTTTTGAATTATAATTTTTTTCCAGATATATGCCCAAGAGTAGGATTACTGGATGATATGGTATCTTTTAGTTTTTTGACAGACTTCCATACTATCTTCCATAGTGACTTCACCAATAGTATGTAGCCTTTTGGATCTGACTTTTTTCACTTAGATTGGTGCATTTGAGATTAATCCCTGATCTTACATGTGTCAGCAGTTCAGTCCTTTTTATTGCTGTTTAGTCCATCACATGTTCTACTCTAGTTGTATTATTCTTTGGGAAACTTTTGTGATGAGTATTTTAATATTTTAACTCAGAGTACAAATAAAATTTTCCATTTGGTCTTAAAAAAAAAATCAAGTGCCCCTTAGCCAGGGATGGACAAAGACAAATGTTTCTTGCATTAAATAACATTAACTTTAATATTTTTTTGAAAATGTGTATGAAAACAGATAATTAAATAATTTTAGAATTTTTAAACATTTTTAAAGCTTTGAATGTACAGAACTTTGATGAAATCATCTATAGAAAGATATATTAGGCTATTTTAAATTGATACAAATAGAATGTATAGATCTACCTCATTTCTCAAAAACAGATTGGTGTTACATAAAGTGTTTTAAAATAGTTTGAATGTCCTCAATAACCTAAGTCAGAAAATGTGCTATATAAACATTTTTTAAATGTCCAGGCAATATTTTCAACTAGCAAACAAGGTTCACTTCTCAACTCCCACCCTAAGATTATACTTGCACTGACATTTTAAGGTCTTATTTCAGTGGGTTAGAATTAATAATATTTCACTGTGTCTTGTAATTGGTGGAAATCTGTTTGCTTCTACTCTGTTCTCCCTTTGTGCCTGAATGTTCTGTTGCTTTCACCGTGAACTTCAAGGTGAACTTCAGAGGTTCACTGAGAGGTTTATTCATTTTGGCAGAAAAAAAGGCTGACTCTATACATAGCTAAGTTTTAAACTACATTCCTGTACCTTGCAAAACCATCAACATTTTCTCCACAACTGGCTATTTTCCATTTTTGATGTGATGAGAGCCAAAATAGGAATTATTTAAGAAACAAGAATTCTTCTTAGCTCTGGGAAAGTTAATGTAACAACAACAACAAAAACCCTGTAAGAGAAAAATTTGGTTATATGTTCACTGTATCTATCCTCCAATCTAATTTCATTTTAAGGTAGATATTGGATTATCTTTTTGTTCCCTTAAAAAGCTGTTATGTTCACTATAAGTGCCAAAACAATCTATTTAATTTACTTTGCTAATCAAGTAAGCACTCTTTCTCATGGTATTTGAGAAAGGAAGACTAAGTGTAATTCCAAATGTCATGCATGCACAGAGCTGTATATCACTTTGGGATGCCAATTTCAAGTCTTGAGGCACAGTGCACTTGCACTCATCCTTAGCCTCTATTTATTAGACAAGTTAAGTGCAGTCCAAATTTGAAAGCCTGGCTGTAAATTATTTTTTGATTTTATTTATGGACAAGTTTAGTAAAACATGAACTTTTCCCCTGAATGTTTGAAATATAGTCATTTTAACATACCCTGTGTCTACTCCTTTCTTCTCATGTATATTCTCATGAAGCATTATCATCTGACAACTTTAGGGGGGAATTTGTAGATACTGGTAAATACTTGTGTAGTTGAGTTAATAAAACCAATGTATTCATATTAACTTAGGAAACTTAGTTTTCTTACATTTGGATATTTTAAGCAATGAAGAAAATAGTATTGTCCTAAATCTATGACTATTATTTCTAGAACCTAGTATAGAATTCTTCACCATTAACATGTGAAGAATGTATTGCTGTGAAAATTAAATGTAGCTGATCATTGTAATGCTTTTAAATGTTCTGCCATTCTTAATTCACATCAATCAATTGCAATCATTAATCAAGTTGAATGCAGTGGTTTGGGTGAACACTTAATATCGATTCTAGCTTAAATTTCACTGCAATTATAACTTAATGGTAAGTAGTATGTGTAATATTTAAATATAATCGAGTTTAAATTGTCAATTAAGTGATAGCAGCAAGAGAGGACAAGTCCTGTGACCCGTACAGAAATTATAAGGAAATTAAATGGAGAGGGGAAAGCAGCCAAAGGATCAAAAAAGCAAAAAGAAGTGAATTTTTGTGGGTATGTGTTAAGTAGGCTGTTTATGCTAACACTAGAATGTTTAGAGAAGTTCTGTGAGACACAAATGAAAAAACAAGTGCACCAGCAAACAGAACAGCAGTCATTCAGATGTAAGTAAATAACACTGATTTCAAAACCACAAGCATTTTATGCTAAAATTCAAGATTTCATTCCTAAATGGAAATTCCAAGATTATTTTTTTTTTAAATCCTACTTTTAGAAAAGAAATCCAGGTCACTTAATTTGTCTCCTGCTTCAAATATGTTACTTGAGGTTTTCAACCAGCTTTGTGCAAGTCCCTTAATTTCACTTATTCCATCTTTTCTCCTCAAAAAATAAATGTTTCAACCAAATAGTTCATCTAGGTCTGTTAACAACAGTCAAAATATGGAAGCAACCGAAGTCTCCATCAAAAGAAGACTGGAAAGATAGATATACAATGGAATATCACTCAACCATAAAAAATGAAATTCTGCCTTTTGCAGCAATATAAATGTACCTAGAGAATATCATGCTTAGTCAAATAAATGACAAAGACAAAAAACTGTATGATATCACTTATATGTGGAATCTAAAAAATTATACAAATGAATGTATATGGCAAAACTGAAAAGATTCACAGAGAAAACTAGTGGTTGCCAGTGGAGAGAGGGAGGGGAAGAGGGTCACTTTAAGCATATGGGATCAAGAGATACAAGCTACTATGTATAAAATTGATAAGAACAAGAATATATTGTACAGAACAGGGGATTATAGACATTATCTCCTAATAACTTTTAATGGGTTATAAACTGTAAAAATACTGAATCACTATGCTGAACACCTGAAACTAATGTAAAATTGTAAATCAACTTTTCTTCAATAAAAAAAAAATACATGAAGACATACTAATCTTCTGAGTGTCATTCCAATTAAAAATTTTAGTACCAAGAATTTGTAAAGCTGTATCTAAAATACGAAGATGTGAATGTATCTTTGACAATCTATAATCTTAGTCTACTAGGGAAAATATGCAATTTAGAGCAAATGGAGACCAACAGTCTGAACAGATTTTAGATCCTCTACCTTTGTGCCATCCGAACCGGGGAAGAGTCTAGACAGTAGAGGGCAGAGGCTCTGGGTGGTTTGTTCCTCTCAAGACCATTAGACATGGACTGGAGATCAGAAATAGCATTTTACTTAAGCAGAAAAATTACTGGCAAAAAAAAAGACGGACTCCATCTGCAGGGAAACTTGGGAGTTAGGTGAACCTCTAAAATAAGAACTCAGAACATGAACCACAATAATAACCCATGTGGATAATTCAAGACACATAAAAGCTAAGGAAAACCTGTTTGGAAACTCAGTCATTAAGACCCCCAATCATTAAGACCCTCAATACATGAACTTGTATCTTTTGAGTATAATGCAGAAGACCCAAGATCAAATTTAATTAACTCCCAATGATTCTAGGCCTTCCTGGTTGTGCATGTGTTAGCAATAATGTGGGAAGAAAGAGAACTGATGGTAAAGCAGGCAATGAAATTGAATATACTCATTCTTCTTTAACATTAAGTTGGCTTAAAAACTGAATCGGAGCAGATTTTGCTAGTTAAGAGATCAATAGCTCAATTATAGCGGAGCTGGAGAAGGCAGATCTAAAAAAGTTAGGTAGTGAAGTCTAAGGAAGGGCTGAATGGCACCATTACACTTTGCTTCTTTAGTAAATTGGCCATTTTGCAAACTGCTTCCTGTTCCAGTGAAGGGATTCATCATGAAATTGGTCTGAATCTAGTGCAAATGTATTAAAAGCACTGATTCACTTAATTCATTTTTTTCTCCAATATAAATTTCTATGGTTTACCTATCTTATACTTACTTTACTATACTGATTGATTTTCAATTTTTCCTTCAAAAAATTAAAAATGTCAAAGTATTTTTCTAGGAGTAGAAAATCCCACTGACTTTGAATAAATTTGGATCAAGTAGGTGAGGAAAAGACAATGCTCAAATATATAAAGTAACTGCTTCAACAAGAACAAAAAGGTTTATACAGATTTAGCTTCAGTGCATGAATCTTTCCAACTCAATCACATCAGAATAGTTATGTACAATTCAGTCTACATGAAAGCGGTCTGTGAATGTAATATTGTGTTCCTAATTCTTTGTTAATCTAATTCGTTTGCTCATGCGACACAATACCCCATGTTCACAAATTTACTCTTGAATCAAAAAGAACAATGTAAATTCCAGAACAGCATGTCTTCTTTCCCATTTTGATATTATCCATTTCTTTGATGGGGCAGCATGGAGGAGGAGCAGACTAACTGGGGAAATTAAAAACATGTGACAGCACTTTTTAATACAAAGTTTCCCTGAAGCCAGGCAAATTGGGAATAGCAGTTATCAACATCCGCTCACTGTTGGGTGGATCTGCTGAAATGCTCTGGGTGGTCTTTATGAACTTCCTAGTGGGCAGCTTCTTTGGCTAAATGCAGAGAAACAGCACTTAAAGGACTGTGAAATTATTGGGAAGATAAGAAAATATGACAGAACACCGACGGAGGGAAGGACTGTGGTTTAGTGTTTGTAGCAGGATACCAAGGAATTTATTTAGAAAAAAGACCAACAAATAGGGTCACATAAATGAAATTTCTGTATTTAAGTTTATTTTCTTTTTTTTTTTTCTGTAACTCATGTCTCTAGACTTCCATGATTATTCTATTTAGCGCTTCCCAAGTCTTACAAAGCACAAGGATCCACTTCTGACTTGCCTTAACAAACTATTCCAATTCCATCCACATTACAAGTGCAGAAGCAAAGAACAGTGTTTCCCAAGAATGCACATCATCATTTCTCAGATTAGATGTGTAAACACGTGGCCCGTTGGAAGATGCCCAAAGAATTCATCAGGGCTAGAGGCCAGACTCACAGCTGGAATATTACCTGCCTGCTACCTCCTGTGCTTATGAACACATTAAATGACTATTATTAAACACAGGGCAGAATAAAGCTGATTTCCTCTCTCAATCTCAACCTGGGATTTTTTTATAATATAATAAAATGAAGAGAAATTTGTGTCCTGGCATGAGTGAAACAGAAAATATTTCATTACTATATGCATGATCAAAGTTCACATCCTTGAATGAAAATCAGCGAGCCAGTATTTTAGTTCATTCTATGTACAAAGAAATCCACAGATGTTTAAAAATATAAGAAATGGAGTTCCCGTCATAGTGCAGTGGTTAACGAATCCGACCAGGAACCATGAGGTTGCGGGTTCGATCCTGTTATGGGTGTGATGTAGGCTGGAAGCTGCAGCTCTGATTTGACCTCTAGCCTAGGAACTTCCATATGCTGCAGGTGCACCCATAAGAATAAATAAATAAATAACAGCATTAAAATATAAAATAGAGAATGATGTGAAATGAAAAAGATGGCATATAATGCAAGGAAAACTGGGCTTATGTGAGATCTAAATTCTGCTTGTGATGAAGCAATGCACTACTTTTACTAATTGGAAAAGTTATACAACCTCAGGTTCCTGATCTGTAAAATGAAGATATTAAGATCAGAGCTGTCCATTTCACAGGGTCATGTGAAAACAGACAATAAATGTTTAGCTTTATTAAAAAACAAAAATGAGGAGTTCTCTTGCAACCCCGCAGATTGAGGATCTGGCCTTGTCACTACAGCAGCTTGAGTTCCTGCTGTGGTTCAGGCTCAATCCCTTGCTCCCTGGCTGGGGAACTTCCACATGTCATGGGCATGGCCAAAGACAAAATAAATTTTTAAAAAGAATTTTACAAATTAAAAAAAATTTAGAGATTTTAAAATAGCTAGGATATGGGAAGAGATTAATGTGTTTAGTTTAGTGGGGTTTTGTTTGATTGTTTTACAAATGTTAAGCTTTATAAATTCATTTGAGGGAGGAAGAAATCACAACACTTATCTTAAAAATATTTAGTCCATTCTTGAATTTTAAACATGAAGTATACAAATACTATTAGACTACTGAGACAATTCTGACAGCTGACTCAATTACCTGCTCTTCTATCAAAAAATGTAATTCTTTTTTTTTTTTTTTTGTCTTTTTGCTATTTCTTTGGGCCGCTTCCGCGGCATATGGAAGTTCCCAGGCTAGGGGTCGAATCGGAGCTGTAGCCGCCAGCCTACGCCAGAGCCACAGCAACGCGGGATCCAAGCCACGTCTGCAACCTACACCACAGCTCACGGCAACGCTGGATCGTTAACCCACTGAGCAAGGGCAGGGATCGAACCCGCAATCTCATGGTTCCTAGTCGGATTCGTTAACCACTGCGCCACGACGGGAACTCCCTTTTTTAAAATTATAGTTGATTTACAACATTCCTTCCATTTCTACTGTACAGCAAAGTGACCCAGCCATGTATAAGCAGTAGAAGTATTATGTATACTTAATACACACATAATAAATACCTAATGTGTACCTGGCATTTGCCATGGGCACAAGGACATTTTTGTATTTTATAAGTATTATTTCACTTAACCCTCACAACAGCCATATGAGGTAGGTTCTGTTTATTTTTATAGTACACATGAAATGAGGTACAGAAAAGTGGCTTGCCTAAGATTGCACACTAAATAACTGGCAGAGTCAAGAACAAACTCAGGCAGTGCAACATCACAGCCTGCACTCTTTATCACTCCCCTGTGTGGCCTTCTCAAATAACATTTTTATAAACCACAAAACTTAAGATAGACCTTAAAGGTATATCAGGTAAGAATGGTTGTGCTTTGTGGGCCAGGAGCATGAAGGTGAGCTGGTTACAGGTGCCTGAAAGTGTTGACCCCTCCCCCCACATCCCAAAGTTTCTGCAACTGAAAATGTCTGTCTGCCCTCTCCCAAGAAGCAAGTCCACATAAATATCCTGATTTTTATGTAAAAATTGCTCACTCCAGACAGCACCCAAAGACTTTGACAATGGCAGGCATTCTTGGAACAGTGTCTTTCCTTGAGTTCACTGCTGGAAAATTTGTACAAAGAGTAAAATCAGAGCCTTCTATTACAGTTGACAAATGTTAGCCTCTGGTAAAATTATGAAAAAGTTCAATGTGCCTCAGGAAATTTCCTTCTTTCATGATTAGTTCTTATGTCCTCCCACTTGACTCCCATGACCCTATTAGGATGAATAATTGATTATTTGTTTGATTTTCTATTTGGTGTTTGTCTCAATGAAAGGCTATGATTTTCATAGGTATGGGGACCATACCTATGTTTTTCGCTGTAGTATCCTGAGCCCCTAATTTAGTACGAGATCATGGAATATGCCAGCCATTTATTGCATGAAGGATTCAAATATTTATTAAAATATCTTGACCCCTTTCTTGGATCACTTTATGGCACAAAAATATTTGCTCATTTACTATCTCAAATAAATGGATCAAAAAATGACTAAGGGAAGTGATTAAGGTATGATTCATTTTGGGATTGAAATTCCAAAGTAAATTCTCCAAGACCTACCATGAACGGGCGGAAAGAAGTGAAACTTTTTAATATACTGCATATTTAAAAAATTGCAAAACTTCCTACAGTATCTTTTCTTCCTTTGCCATAAACTTCAGGTTGCAACCTGCTCTCTCCACTTTCATGTCTATACTATCTGTTCAATCTCTTGTAATTCTGTCTCCATGTGACTGGCTGTGAAATGGATGCTATTTTTCATTTTTCTTTCCTTGCTATCTGTGTATAATAGACACAAATCCCAATCATTTTAATCCTTTGAGAAACTTTCTTGTGGGGGAAGAAAACAACACATTGAGAGTACATATCACAATCTTAGAATTTTTTTACTGTCTTAGTCCTTGGATCATAGCTCTAAACTCCTCAGTATGGAAGCAATAAAAATCACAGTTGCTAACATTTATTGAGTAATTCTTACATATTCTATTCACTTGACACTTTCCGTCATTTACTCTCAAAAGGATCTGGGTTTACAAATTAGTAAGTAACCCACAATTCAAAAATATAATAGGCTATTTCCAAAGATCATTCACTTCCTAGGTGACAGAAGTAGATCTGAAATACTAATCTCTGTTATTCCAAAGCTTTGTTATTGCTATCCAAAGACTGAATTAAGCCAAAATAGTGTTGGCTGCTGCTTGCAAGATAAAAAATGTTACTTGTAAGGATATCCATAATTTTTTATGCTTCTCCACATGCACATTTGGTGACTTCTTCCTGTCTCTTTAGGATACACTGTAGTAGTTTAGAAAATAGTCCCCAAAATGAAGGAACATCTGTAGCCCCCTAGTGGCCTACAAATACTGCTTCACAGTGAGGTGGAATGCCTGTGAGCAATGCTTCATGCATGTGATTGATTCCCCTTTGTGGGAACAGCAGAGAACTCTCTACCTAGTATGACTTAAGGGATATTATGCCAAATTTTTAGAGCATTTTTCCTCCAGTATCCATCAGTGGTGTGTAGGTCACCTCCTCAATTGTATACCTCTATACTCCCTTTCCTTGCTAGACAAAATTCATCTGATGAGGACAGAAGAGCAGGTTTGGGAAAATGCTAAGTTAACAGCAATAACCAACCAACCAACCAAACAAACAAAGAGAGAGAGAGACTGATAGAGTAATGAATAACAAAGAGAAAGATATAAATCAATGTTTTTTTCCTTTATTGCTTCACTTGACATGTTCATGGCGAGTTTACTGTGTGATAGGGACTGTGTCTAATGTTGCTTATTCAAAGACAAGAAGACTGTCCCTGCAATTAAGATCCTTACAGTTTTTCTTGTTAATTTTGAACTGCCAAAATAAAAATAACCATAGTACAAGTGGCTTAAATAACCTTTATTTCTCATAATTCTGGAGACTGGGAAGTCCAAGATCAAGGTACTAACAGATCTTAGTGAGGGCCTGCTTCCTGGCTTGTAGATGGCTATCTCTGTGTCCTCTGATATTAGAAAGTAGAGAGAGATTAAGCAAGGTCTCCTGGATCTCTACTTACAAGGACTCTAAATTCTGTCATGAGGGCTCCACCCTCATGACTGAATTACCTCTCAAAGGCACCATCTCCAAACACCATCACACTGAGGACTGGATTTCATATTTGAATTTTGATCAGTTGGGGGTAAGTGAAACATGGAGTCCATAGGACAGTCTAACGGGGAAGAGGATATGCCAAGAAAATTATAACTGTGTGCTAAATGCTCTAACTTGTTCTGAAAAAGAAATGCAATGGAGCCATGGAAGAATAAATGCTTAAATTTGCCTGAAGGTATTCAAGAAGTCTACACAGATTAGATAAACTCTGATATGAGAGGGTGTATAAGGAAGAATTTGTTAGAGGCAGAGATGAACAGAGAATTCCAGGTCCAGTCAAAAGGCAGGAGAATAGTCATGGTTAGAGAGTCATGGATAGCTGAGTATTGCTGGGATATAAAGTGCAAAACAGAATGAAGTAAAGGTAAAGATGGAATAGCTAAAAGTGATGGCTAATCATTATGTATGTATGACAAATTATATTATCCTGAAGTTTATGGGAAATACTTGTCACTGGCACCAAAATACCCCTTGCATTTTGGAGTATCCTGTCAACAGTATTTCTGTTGCAATTCTATTGCAACAGTATTTCCACTGTAATGGAATATGATAGAAAGGATCAGGGCCAAAGGTTATGAAATTGGCTCTCAAGACAAAAGGGAGATACAAGTAACTAAAGAAATAGAATTGAATCATGGAACAAACACGATTCAATCTTGATGTGTTTTGATGAGGGTTTAGGAGCCTCAAAGAATATAATGAAAGACCATGCCTCTTAGCATGTGAGACGTGGCTGACTGTCTAGTGACTGCCCTTTGCTTTCCCCATGCTCTCTTTGCCAGGTCTGAGCATCCATCCTTCAGCTTCATAATGTTGGCTGCTTTGATCAAAGTTGCCATTCTTCTCTGAGTATTGTTTTACACTGAGTCACTTGGCCCAGAAGTTATACTTCCCCCATCTACATTCTAAGGACAGCTTTCAATTTAAGATTGCCTAACATTGGTGTTTGACTTGCTTCAAGTTGGGAATAATTCTGTGGTGCTATTTCTCCTTGAAAATATTCCATGAGGTCCTACAGTAGCTAGTCTCTAGTTGAGACCACATTCTTCTTAGCCTTACATAAGACATCGGAACTGACTCAAATCCTAGCCCTTGATTTACTTTTTCCCTTTTTTCCTCTTCCCAAAGTAGAGATAAGAGAAAGCATGAAAAGTCATAAATTAAAGAGCATTCTGTCTTAAAGAAAGTACCAGTTATGGTACAAGGAGCCTTAGGAAGTATTTCAGTTGTTGTCTTGACCTCTGGCTGCACAGCTGTCCTAGCTTGCAACTGTGGTGTTGACTTCATTCATTCACTAAACATTAACCTGTCTGGTCTGTGGATGTGGTCTTGACTCCTATTCCTGATCATATTTCATTCTGCTATTTACCTTGCTGTGATAAACTTTTATATCAGCTATGTACACAATCCTGGCTGAACTTCATCTCTACTTGTCTAATCACATTTTATCAAAACTTCACCAAAAGCATTTGTTGACAACAATTGGTCTTATATAATTTTGTTTTGGGCTTATGCCCCATATTATTCAACTTGGGCTGCTAAAATAAGTTACTATAGACTATGTGATTTAAGCGCAGATATTTATTTCTCACATTTCTGGAGGCTGGGGGAGTCTAAGATCAAGGTGCCAGCTGATTCATTTCCTGATGAGAGTCTTCTTCCTAACTTACAGATGGTTGCCTTGTTGCTGTGTTGTCACATGATGAAAAGAGAGAATTTTCTCTTTCCCTCTTCCTCTCTGTTTCCTACTATTATAATCCCATTATAAGGGTTCCACATTCATGATATCATCTAATCCTAACTGCCTGCCAAGGCCCCATCTCCGACTCCTATCAAATTGAAGTTTATGGCTTCAACACATGCATTTAAGGGGGACACAATCCAATCTATAGAAGATTATATTAGATTCCTACTACATTTGTCTGCAGATGTTGCAGCTAATGTCTTTCCTTAAACAATACATTCCCACATGCAGACTGATTCAACTCCCATGTATCTAGTGTTGTCTCTCTTTCAGTCATTGTGTAAGCTGCTAAGGATATAGAAATGAGCCATACAAGCAAGGCAGTCTTCCTATCTTTAAGACAAAGAAAAACAAACAATATAATTGGGAAACAAAGATGGGTTGGGAAATGACAGAAAGGAAGTACATATTGAGCAGCCAACAGTAAGAGTTTAGTGGATGAAAATGTGCATTTCAGACTGCTTGAGCTGGAATCCTGACAGTGACACTTAATAAATGTGATATGAGCAAATTATTCATCTGCTTCAGGTCCTCATCTCTAAAATAAAGATAGTAAAACCTCTAGGATTTTAAGATTTGAAAAGATATTTAGGACAGTATCTGGTATTGAGTACACATTCAATATTGTTAGGTAATACTAATAATATATGCCATTTGCCAGCCTCTTTGGGTAATATACCATTTAGTCATGAAAGAGCCATACATGAAGACTATTATTTTTCCATTTCACATGAAACCAGCTTTTTAAGAACTTATATGATAAGTTGGAGGGCTGAAATGAAGTTCTCTCTCTCTCTCTCTCTCTCTCTCTATATATATATATATATATATATATATATATATATAATTTTCATGTTCTTTTCTATTATGATTTATTATAGGATATTGAATATAGTTCCCCTGTTGTTTATCCATTTTATATACAGTAGTTTGCATCTGCTAATCCCAAACTGTTCATTTATCACCCCCCCCGCCACTTTTGGTAACCATAAATTTGTTTTTGATATTTGTGAATCTGTTTCTGTTTTATAAATAATTTGTAGCATATTTTAGATTCAACATTTAAATGATATCATAGAATATTTTCACTGGATCAAGAAGAAATAGATAATTTGAACAAATTGACCACTGGAAGTGAAATAATCTGTAAAAAACAAAAAATAAGAAAAAATTTCCTGCAAACAAAAGTCTAGGACCAGATGGCTTTGCTGGGGAATTCTACAAACATACAAAAAACTTATACTGATCTTTCTCAAACTCTCCCAAAAGACTGAAGAGGAGGGAACACTCCTAAAGTCATTATATGATGCCACCATCACCCTGATACCTAAGCCAACAAAGACACTACCAAAAAAGAAAATTACAGGCCAAGACTTTTGATGAATATTGATGCAAAACTTCTCAACAAAATATTAGCAAACTGAATCCAAAACCCACAGAAAATATTCACCACCATCAAGTTGGATCCATCCCAGAGTCTCAAGGATGGTCCACTATCCATTCTTAATTCCTTGAGCTTTCAGCTATCACCAAATCAGATCTTGGTGGCTTGTGACACAAACCTTCCCAGACAGAACACCTGATAGTTATGTCCTCAGACTGGGATTGCTGCATATGTTTGTTCACAATTACAGTGGGACAAAAGAGTTCTCAGGCATCCAAGTGGGTCATCTGTGTTACAGAAACATTCCTGATTCTCACTGTATAATAGCAACCTTTTCTCCTGATGACTAGAGTTAATTACCCTTGACAATATGGCGATTCCTGTTTTTGCCTACTTGCCCTTGGACACAAAGTGACTTAATTTAGAGTTAACTGAGACTCTGGCTGTGTCTCTTGGCAAAAGTTTGCCCCTTTTGAGATCAGGACCTATAGCTCTGCAGAAATCAAAGTTGTATACAAAATCTCCCAATGAGTCACTGTAAGTGACTATAGGATAAATGGAGATATTTCTGCTTCTATATCTTGGATTCTGGACCTGTGTTTTTCCTTTTGTGGACACAGTACCATATGGAGGTCTCTGATTTAATAAATGTATTATATCCTGACAGATGGTACCCCAGCTTTTCAGAGTGTTTCCTTCAAGTTGGTCTTTCAGCTTCACCTTTAGAAAACTATTCCTGCTTTACAGAGGTTGGCTGCCATTACATGACATGGTACATGATTAACCAGTAGATTTCATTGTCTTGAGCCTAATCCCACCACTCCTTGGTTAACAAGTGGGTTCCCTGATCAGATGCTGTGTCGTGTGCCATTTCATCTTTGTAGATCAGGTATTCTCTATGTCTTAACTGCCTGGTGCTGGGTGACACAACACACATACAAAATAGGTATCCATCCCTGTCAGGACAAATGCTGGACCAGGATAAAAATAACCTGATATAGTCAAATTACCATGAAATAGTCTTCTCAATGGACTGTGCTATATTGGGCTCAACATTGGTCTCTGTTTTGATGTGTTGGATATTCAGAAGGAGCCTTGGTAAGTGGGACTACATGCTATTGACCCACAGAATAGGTAATCTTCACCTGTGCTATCTGAGCCATTTTACTCATGTTTCTATTGTGCTAGTTTTGGCAAAGTCTGGTTTACATCAACAGGCTGAGAGCGTTTGTCTATTTTCTTCTATGGTGGACAGTTTCTAAAGGGCCTTCACATGCGTTTTATGCCTACTTTGATATGTCTATTTACATGCCTCTACCCAAGACACTTAGGGCAGGAGGGAAAGATCAAGGTAGCAAGGAGTGACAGGGCTTCTTATAGAAATTGTTTTGCTATTATAGTTACATGCAAAGAACATGTTATGGTATACCCTTGTGTCCACGGTGAATATTAGGAACTCTGAAGAGGCTGGTGTAGGGATGGAGTCTGGTTTTAGCATGAAGCTCAAATAATTTGGAATACAGAAACCCTTTCAAAGAAAAAAAGTAACAAATATGAAATCAGATAAATATATAATTACTTAGAAAAAAATCTCAACAAATTACTGGGCCTTTGGAAATTTAATTTCTTTTTTCTGTGTTTCTGGTAATTTTTTAGGTAATTTACCAACATTCTTTCATTAAAAAACTATTAAGGGTAGGAATTATATGAAAAGTCTCTGTACCTTCTGCTCAATTTTGCTGTGAAGGCAAAACCTCTTTTAAAAAAAAAATAAATTCTATTTTTAGAAAATGTCTTCTGATTGTAACCTAGCTGCCCTTTCTAGAAAAAATACTGTATAATTTTCATACATCTTCCAGGAATCAGAGAGCCCAAGTTGGCATGTGAAGGGTACCTAGGTTGGGATTCATTAGCTTTACAGAATCTACCAGTGGGCTGGTGACACAAATTTGGTTGGCAGCATTCAACACTTTGAGCTCTTGCTCCTGAAAAGAAATGGTATCTCATCCATTGGTTTCTATATAGTATTGCCCTAGTGATTTTTCTCCCTCTTTGGGCATTTTTCCTCTTTAACTTCCTTTAGTTAGTCATCTAATTTTGGATTCCTTCAAGGTCTGGTCCTTGTCCTATTTTAATTTGTACTCCATGCTCTGATTAGACATCTATATTGATGTTTAGTTTTCAGTCACCTCCTATGCACAGATGACTCACAAATTTACATCTCCAGACCATATGCCTCTTTGGAACATAAGATCTAAATGTCCCCTAGATATTGCCCCTGGAATGATTCAAAGTCTCCCCCAAGTCAACATGTTCAAAATGAAATCATTACCTGTCTCACCCCTCAAATCAAGTCATCTATAGCATAGCCAATCCAGATACTACAATTTCCATTTCAGCAGACCTGCGCAGTTACACGGGCCTGAAATCTCGTAGTTATACTTGAGCTTTTCTCTTTGTCCCCATCTTTATCCAAACTAAAAGAAACTTTGCCAATTTTACTTCCTAAATATCTCTCAACTGTGTTCATTCTCTCTAACCTTCCCACTACTGCCTTAGGCCAGGCTGCTGCCATATAAATTCTGGGTGTTCCCTACAGCCTCTTAACCAATATACCTTCATCTATTTTTGCCCTTTTTTATAAATCAAATCTACACACAGAAGCCAAAGCAATCTTCTAAACCTGCAAATCAGATTAAATCACGTTTGCTTACATCTGATCAATGTCTTTTCATTGCTTCTAATATAAAGAATAAATTATTTAGCGAATCTTACAAATCTGTAGTGGTCTAACATTACTCTTCAAGCCTCATCTCACAATGTGCTCTCTCCCTTACGTGGTCTAGTTAGGTTGTACAGTCTTTCTTTAATTCCCTTACACATACTAGGGCCTTTCTGCCATGTCTTTTCCAAGTGCCAGAATACTGTCTTTCTTTCCCAGCTAACTTCTAATATTCTTAATATTTCAGTTCACTTGTTCTAGCCTAAGGAAGTCTTTTTAGACCCTCTATGATTAGCTCTTATATCCTGTAACTAGCCTTATAATGATGGCAATTGCACATTTCCATGTTTGCTATCTTTCCCAATATATTGCTAGCTCTATGGAATTAAGGACATTTATGACATCTTTTATCACTGAATCTCTGGTGCCTAGAAGAGTCCTTGGCACCTGACAGTCAATAAATATTTGTTAATAAGTTAATAAAGTTTGTAAGGTACTGTTATTGATAATTTTTCCATACAAAGTATATTTTAAAAACTTAGGGATTACTACCTTGGTAGTTTTTTTCCAAGAAGCCTTGCCTTAAGGATAGTTTATTCAGCTTGTAAAAATGGCATTTTCCAAGGCAGAATGGGGCTCCTAAAGTCTAGCAGACTATGTTTGTCTGTGTGCACAGAGTGAGTACAGGGAGTATGTTGCATGAGCTAAATGTTTTAACTACCAATTTCCCTAATGGTTGTATTTGATCATAAATGTTGGCTGTCACTTTTGGTCATCTAGTTAAGTTTCTAAGTGTATTTGCTGCACATATATCAAGTTGATTAGAGATGATTTGCTGATCTGTTTTACTTTAGGTAAATAGAAATCTAATGTTCCAAAACATGCAGTTGAATCAATTTGGCAGACTGCTAAAAGAATACTTAACACATGTTCTTCAACCCAAGGGTATCCAGTCTGAAGCTATAGCATCAGCCAAATTAAATTTTCAGTGAAAAGCACAGGGGAAACCGGTTCTATATTGGCTAGATTGGTGTTACATGCAAGACTTACTGAGAAGTGAAGGATGAGAAAAGAAGTTGTTAAGCAATGACCGTGGGCTTGGTGGGTACAACTGTAGATGGCTATTATGTTCTATGGACTTTAAACAATACTTCAGTGATCCTTACAATACTCCTATAGATAGTATTTTTATCCTAATCTTACATATGGCAAAGGTTACATTCAGGAATTAACTGGTATTCAGGGACTATCTCTAAAGAAGTGATATTCAGAGAACATGACATCTAATTCTTACTCTTTATCTTTGGGGCTCAAATATAAATTTTGAAAGAAATACTCCTTTTAATACTGAAGATTATGGTAAGCACTACACTATAATTGTCTTATTTTTCATCTGCTTATCTCAGTTGAGTGTTAGTTTTTCAATGACTTATATTACATCCTCTCTATTTACCATTTTATCCCTAGGGGGAATATCTTGCCTTAAAAGATGACTAAATAAATGGATGTCCAAGATTATTTGACCTGAAAATATTAGTTATGTTTCTGACCCTAAATCATACTTCTTTTTTTATACCATGTGTTTTAAAATGTAGATTTTATTACTATTCAGGTATGATGAGGCCAGCAGTTCCCAAGAAGAGATGGCCACATGGGGAAGGACTAGAGTCAGTTAGGAGGTAGAAGGAGTGGCAGAAAATCATAAGTAAGAGCCTTCATTGTGGTTTACTCAAGAAGGCAAGGCAGGCTGAGCCGGTATAGGATTGGCTACTTTGAATAATTTTGGCAGGCTCGGAGGCGAAGAGACTGTTGCTAGTTATCCAATACCTGGTCCTGAAGTGAACAGGGCAGGACAGTGGTCCTGACTGTGGGAGCCCTATGAGAGCCTAATAAAGTAAATGGTTTGGGCATGGTTTGAGATTGGCTGGTTTGCACATAAAAGGCACACGTGTGGGCAAGCCCCTTACTATTTCTAGGACTTAGCTAGCCCTGGAAATTGCATTCTCAAGGGTCATTAAGAACCCTAAGTGTCAAAACAACAGTATAGAATGACATGTTTAAATATCATGTCAAAGAGTAATTAGGTAGAAAAAAATCAGTGCTGAATGTAAGCTACTGCACATGAAAATAATATTGTTGCTATTATTCGTATACTAAAAGATAGGGATTTTGTTGATCTCCCATTTTACTGTCTTTTGAGAGTAACAAATTTAAACACTTTGAGGAAAATAACTTCTCATTTCTTCTGCCTTTATAATATATTTCAATATACAACATAATACATCAATTTATATTTCTACATATAGGCCCTACTTGTGGCATATGGAAATTCTTGGGCCAGGGATTGAATCTGAGCTACAGCTGCTACCTATGCCACAGCTGTAGCAATGCTGGGTCCTTTAACCCACTGTGCTGGGCCAGGGATCAAACCCACACCTCCACAGTGACCAAACCCCTGCAGTCAGGTTCTTAACCCACTATACCACAGTGGGAACTCTCAGTTACATTTTAGGTGATGACAGGAACCTCAATACTAAGTAAAGAGGGACTAGAGAGGTTAGGATTTGGAGACATTGGAATTAGGTAACAGTCTAAGAAATGATTGTGTTCATTCTAAAGAGTATAATTCTGTCACACTCCTTGCTATGAGAGTATCTGATGAAATATCAAATAATTTTAAAAATAAACTATACCAGATAGCAAATAATTAAAATATTTATGGCAGTAGATTTCATTGGCCTTTTTCATGATTTGCCTTCTCAGCAAAAACATGATTGTCACTAAGCAATCATTTTCATGGTTCATACCATCTAAGAGAAGACTGAGTTCCCCCGAAAAATTTAAGAATGTTTTCCTCTTTATCAGGAAATTCTCATTTTTTCTCTCTTGGATTTAGGTAAAAGGTACGTATTTGTGTGGTCCCTGCATGCATGAGTTTGTGTGCCTTGGTGGATAAGGCAAACATAAAACAGCCTCCTGGATTTATATTTTTTAGTTGTTTCTTGAATTTCAAAGGGAAATATGCTAAATTGAGTTGTTAACCATTTTCGATATTTTGAAAAATGCATTCCAGGTGGAAACTTGCAGGGAAGAATTTTAGGCTGACACAGTTGGAAATGTTTAAACACTCAACACAATGAAGTTCACAATGGAAAATCTGACAAACCTTTCACATTAGTGGCAATGTGAGGCTCCACTGAAATTACCAAACAGGCAGCAAGTGCCATAATAAAAGCGGCTTCTGGAAATTGTGGGGAGAAAGCCTATAGCTGCTTTTAGAGAATTATTTCCTTAATTGTGTATTTCTAACTCAAGGGAGAACCTGGTGGTAACAGTATGTTCTTCTATTGTAGTCTATCCATTTAGTTTTCAAATAGCCACATTGGGTTAGCATTGTATCTGAGGCTTGGAGTGAGGTGGTTTTGTTGCGAAGGAATAAAATGTAACACAAAGAGCCCTTTTTAGCAATCTAGGTTCTATGTCTTTGAGTTAGATGGCAGATGATGAATGTTTGATTTGTTTTCACAGATAGTGGCCTAAAAATCAAATAAAAAAATGAGTTCCCAGGATGAAAAAGGAGGAGAGGGAAACATGAGCCTTTTTGGAATTTTTATTCTATATACGCAAGGAGGTTTCCAAAAGCCAATAAAATAACAAAAGAACCATCCCAAGCACTGTTGATGTCTTAAGTTGAAGGTAGGAGAGCATGTAGCAGAAAAAACTTACTTTTAAAAACATTAAATCACCATACAAAAGATCTGAAAACATCTACTAAAGATCTAATTTTATCTCAGTCAGATTTATCATTCATTTACCTAAAAAGCATTTCCTATGGAGTTCCCTCATGGGTTAAGAATCTGGTGTTGTCACTGCAGTGGCCTGGGTTGCTGCTGTGGTATAGGTTGGATCCCTGGCCTGGGGAACTTCCATATGTTGTAGGTGAGGCCAAAACAGAATACTAAAAAATATTTATTGAAAAATCTCTGTGTACCATATCCTGTTCTAATGTACACAACAGTGGATGAAAACCGAACACACTCTAAATAAAGATCTCTATTTCCTTTGATAAAAAAAAAAAAAAATCAGCCTTAGTATTTTGTAATGTTGGTATTTACTTCTTTATGCTTCCTTTGTTTAGGTTGAGTGCAAGTGTGTGAGAATATATGGATATATATGCCCGTTTATGCCTGGGGATGCAATGATGCTAGGAGTTTTATTTAATATCTGTAAATTTATTTTATTTTTTTTACTGTGCCAAGGAATTAATTTTAATTAAAACCATGTGCTGCAGAAATTAAAGTCGGCTACCTCTTTTTTCTGTTATTGCTTTTTCTTGCCACACCTGTGGCTCACAGAAACTCACTGGCCAAGGATTGATCGAACTGGTGCCACAGTAGTAACCAGAGCCATGGTGGTGACAATGCTGGATCCTTAACCTGCTAGGCCACCAGGGAACTCCCATTTGTGAAAGGCTATAAAATTTGAAGCCACAAGTAGCAAAAAGACAAAAATTGCATTTAAAGACATTATTTGGTGTATATACTAATAGACATTATTTGGTGTATATACTAATAGACATTATTTGGTGGGCCAGACATTATCTGATTCAGTAAAAACTGTATTTTCTTCCTCCTTATCAGATCTTATATTCTTCACTCTCCATCTTCATGATTGTGTTTTTACTATACTTTAGAATTTTCAAACATGACTATACATTGGAATCACCTGGGGAGATTTAAAAATTACTGATTCTTGGATATAACATCTTCTATCCTAAAATTCTTATTTAATTAGTGTATTGGTCAGGATTCTCCAAAAAAACAGAACCAATAGATCATAGATGTAGGAGTTCCTGCTGTAGTTTAGCGGATTAAGAACCTGACATAGTGTTTGTGAGGATGCAGGTTTGATCCCTGGCCTCACACAGCTCTGTGGGTTAAGGATCCAGCATTGCAGCAAGCTGTGGCATTGGTTACAGATGTGGCTGGCTTGAATCTGGCATTGCTGTGGCTGTAGCATAGGCTGGTAGCTGCAGCTCTGATTTGACCCCCTACCTTTGTAATTTCATGTGCTGTGAAATTATATATACATGTGCATGTATATTTATCATGAGGTATTGGCTCACACGATTGTGGAAACTGAGGTGTTTCATAATCTGCAAGCTAGACACCCAATGGTGTAATTCTAGTCTGAGTGTAAAGACCTGAACACCAGGGAAGCCATGGATGTAAATCTCCATTCAAGGGTGGAAAGAACTGAGGTCCTAGCTCAAGACAGCAGGCAGGAAGGGAAGGAATTCTTTCCTCTGAATTTTGTTTTATTCAGAATAGGCCCTCAGTGAATTGGATATTGCCTACGCATGTTGGGGAGGGCAATCTACTTTACTGAATCCACATATTCAAATGCTAATCCAGAATCCCTATCACAGGCTCACCCAGAAATACTGTTTAATCTGTGCACTCCATGGCCCAGTCAATATAACACAGAATTAACCATCGCAATTTGTCTGGGTACAACCTAGGCACAAGGATGCTAATAAATCTTGTGTTTAGCCCAAGTTGAAATTCACTGGTTCTCAAAGTATGGTGCATGCAGCCTCAACATCATTTGGGGACCTTTTAGAAATGCAAATTTCAGGGTCTTATTCTAGACCTACTAAATTGGAAACTCTGGGAGTAGGGCCTGCAATCTGTCTTTTATCAAACCCTCTAGGTGATTATGAAGGATGTGAATGGTTAAGAAACACTGGGTGGGGCTAGAAGTTAATTAGCATTTCTAATCAGCTACCAAGTGATGTTGATTCTATCTACTACTCCAGAGGTAACACTGAGAAGCACTGCTCTAAACTCAACTCCCATCTGATTCTTTTATGACATATTTCACACCTTATGGAATGGATTTCTCAGGAAAAAAAAATGTTATATCTCACATATTTAACTAATGCACATAGTCAATGTTATATTTTCAATGATATCTTACCTGATGGGTTACAGGAAGAAGAAGGTAGTTTTAGCTTAAGAATCAAGCTTAAAATTTCCATTTGTTTCCTACTATCACAGACACTTGGGCTATAAGTTGGTTCAGTTGTTGTTCCCTTGCAGGTAGGAATAAATATCCAGGTGTTGAAGTCACAGAAAACGCACCTGACTCAGAGCCAGCTTTTGTGTTTGGCTTTGAGGTAATTTCCAACCTTTGCCAGATATGCTGACCACCTGTGAAATATTTGATCAATCTGCTGATCCAGCTGCAGCCTCTCAGTGCTGTAAATTCCAGCTCTCCCTATGGGGTGAGAGGGTGCTTGGCGGCATAACAGTCTAATATGGGCCAAGTCAGAAGGAGGGAGTTGACTCAGGTCTGGCTGGCAAAAATAATTTGTTTGCCCCTATTGTCACTACAACCAAAGCACATGTTTCAGTAGTACCTTTCGGAACCAGCAGAATACCCCTTTGTTCATGTAATGCCAGGTCAGATCGTGGGGCAACTGATTCACATTCAAATGTCTTAGATTAATGCCACCACAATGGTTTCCCCTTTATACTTTCCAGGGCCTGATAGTTAAAGTGCATGTCTGTGAAATTTGACAATATCTGCTTTGGGCCCTAAAGGTCATAAGACTTCCCATTTGTCTCACAGATTGTGAGACTGAATGTGGGCCAAGAGAGAATTTATGAAAGCATTCTGAGATCAGTTAAGAAAAATAGCCACTCCTGAAGAGATTAGGAACTCAAAGGATTTTAGCGAAGTAATTAAAGGCACAAACAAACCCAGGGATTCTGAAATGTGTCTGATCATCAGAATCACTCCGAGGATATAAAAATAGAGATATGGGGGCCCATCCAGAGATTTTTCCACTGGGTAGGGCTGGAATAGATCCAAGTTGTTCTGGTGTATCTGTCCCAAACCTCCCTGTCCTCTGTTATCCCAAGAAAACTTTGAGATCCACTGGCCTAGACTAGCATCCTCTGAAGGCCAAGTAGTCTTTGCTTCAAAACAAACTTTTCTATCACATTCAGTTTCTCAAAAAAGAAATAATTCTGTATAAAGTATGAAGTCAAGTTAATCAACAAATTTCTACAAATTGAGACTTTGATTCTAGCCTATCTTAGCCACTAGTTGTATGACTTGGTTTATGGACTTATGCTCTTTTAAAATCATATTCCTCCTGGACCCCCAGCCTGGGAACATCCATATGCTGTGGGAGCGGCCCTGAAAAAAAGGCCAAAAAAAGCCAATAAAATTAGATTCATTCCTGGTAAAATAGGAATAGTAATTCCATAGGACAAGTGTAAGTGTAAAATGAGGTAAAGACTACAAACATATTTTGAATATTTAACATATTGTATGTTATGCAATATACATTTAAGATATTTATTATAATAGAAGATTGAATACTGTTTACTAAGCCTGAAAAAGGAGGTTCAACATCACTTATTGTGTTGGAAGATATTGAAAGAGATGAGTTTTAGGAATCTTGACTTGAAGCAGTGAACAAAGTAAAATTTATGAAACAAAATACAAAGCCTCAAACAAATATTTGGCTAATAAAAGATGGTACATAAATATTATGGTTTTTTTTTTAATTTTTAATTTGTCTTTTTTAGGGATGCAGCTGTGACATCTGGACGTTTCCAGGCTAGGAGTTGAATCAGAGCTGCAGCTTCCAGCCTACACCACAGCCACAACTTGGGATCCGAGCCACATTTGCCCCCTATACCACAGCTCACAGCAACGCTGGGTCCTTAACTGACCGAGCGAGGCCATGGATCAGACACACATCCGCATGGATACTAGTCATGGATACTAGTCTGGTTTGTTACCGATGCGCCACCATGGTAATTCCCTGAATTTTTATTAATTCAACAAATATTTGCATATTGAGTTCCTACTATGTACATATAAAACTGCAGATATTAGCAGTTAGTGACAAAACAAAGTTCTGACATTGGCCATCCATTACCAAAGGAACAACTAAAAATAAAGCCTAATTAAAGATCTCTGTTAGTTTTATGCTTTTTAAAGGAGAAATTCCAAATTGCTCAGCAGCGCATATAAGGAATCTTACAAATCTTGGCTCTACTTTTTTCAAAGTCATGAATTGCAGAAGCAACAATGACCGTCGTATTGAGTCATGAATTGCAGAAGCAACAATGACCGTCGTATTGAGTCATGAATTGCAGAAGCAACAATGACCGTCCTATTGACTTTTTTACCTCTAATTGGGTAAGGTGTCACCTCAGGATTTTGACCATTTGCCTAAAGATCTGCCACATTTCCTGAAAAATAATTCATGAAATTTCCATATAAAGAGGTGTCAAGTGCTCAGTTTTAAGTTCTCACAAAGAAACTTGTTTACCTGAGATGTAGTTGAAGTTTGAGGATCCTGCAGAGCAACTTCATAAAACCTGTTGATGAATCAGGAAAGCAAATCAAAGGCATTCCATGTTCACATCCAGCTGAAACCAACCTTCTCTCTGAAGGCTTTTTTTTTAAGGCAATTAGTCCTCCCTAAGCCCCATTCATAGTGCTATTAGAGAAAATAATATATTGTTCAGTATTTTCTGTTTATATTTCTCTTTTCTTTTAATCATAAACTGAGAAGCAAGACTCTCACATAATCATTTCTCTGTCCTAAGCATTTATTGTTATTCCTAGCACATAGTAGGGACTGAATAAATATGTGAGAAATGACATAAAGGGAAACGAGAGAAATGAAACAGATACCTTATAATAAATATCCCCTTGTAACTCACACTATGGATTTTGTAATAGCCACCCAGGTGTTCCAAATGATGGGGCTATGAAACTGAAAGATGTTTAGAGATAGAATTTTCCTTAGATAATCAAAAAAGAAACTGTGTGACACACTGAGTTTGAGGTCAGTACTGTGAGCTCTTTAGGGCTGGAGCCAGAAATGGAGTTGAGACAGACAGACCCTGTGGGCTTCCAGGTGTGACTGTGTTTATATTCATTAAGATTATTGTGTTCATAGTACACAGAAGTAGTAGTCAGACCAGAGGTAGTTTCTAAATCTTGTCCTGGTGAAACTGACAGCGCTAGTGGCCTGAACCCAGACAAAACCCAGATTGGGACTTGAACCCATGTGCTGGGACTCAAACCCAGCCTAAAGCCAGATTGGGACTTAAACCCACAGTTTTAAATTAGAATTACTCACCCTGTGTCTGGACTCACTGAGGTTAAGATTCTTTATGCTTCTGTGCAGAGGGATTCAGCAAGAGACAAAGTGATAGGCAAGAAACAGATTTATTAAGATAGGAAGCTTGTGAGAGATGCAAGTGGGAAGGCAAGGAAGCTCTGCCTCGAGGAAATAGTTACAGTTTTATCATCCAAGGGGCATGGAGGTTGGAAAGACCCACCTCTTCCTTTCGGGGAGTGGTAGCTCCTCCTTAGTATCCCATAAGGTGTGTATTCAACTCAGCTGAAGGGCAGTTTTCAAACTCTTGCCTTTGGTCTGAATCTGAATGCAAGCCTCATCCCATCCCGCATCCAATGACTTGAGGCAATTCTCTTACCTCCACTAGTAAAGCAGGCCTGCCTTGTTCTGAGGTCTTTCCTGAACTTACACTTGTCTCCCAACATCTCCCAGGTTTCCCTCCTTATCTATGATGCCCTACTGGGACTTCTACAAACACCTGTGCCTACTCTAGCCCTAGCACTGGGAATTCCTAAGAGAAAATTATGGGCACTAATCCTGGAAAGTGGTGGATAGAAAATGCCATAAAGTTTCCTGATTTAGAACAACAGGGAGTCTATTTGGGAGCTCAGCATTCCTAGAGGTGGTCTCTATACCAGAGGGTGTGTTTACATCGAGAAATTTGAATTGCTAAGATATTTGAGGCTCTTTTCTAGAATGACTACTGTACTAGCATCACATTGAGATGAATTTGAAAAATGTTATTTTAGAAATGCTTACAGTGGAATTTCTCTCTTGAACTCCAAATTTCATTGTTCCAAAGAACATCAGTCCAGAGGTCCCTGCTGGTCTGTTAGAGGTTGTGTTAATGTTCATCTATAGTAGAGGAGTAGATTTTTATACGCAGTAGTGCACCCATTGCTAGCAAAATCTTGCTCATGATACGTAGATATATAAAGCAAATCAAACACTTGTTCATGAAATTTTCATTTTTTAAAACAAGTATTTACTGAACTTCTTTTAACCCAGGCACTGTTCTGTGCCCTTTGTGTATGTCTGTAAACAGGATAGATATAGTATTTAACCTTATGAAGCTTATATACTAGTAGGGTAGATAGACCATAAACAAATAATTGTAGGAATGTGGGAATAACTTCATAGCAAGTGACTTACTAATCAACTTTTGATAGGATAGTCAGGGAGAATATCTCTGAAGAAAAAGTAAAAAGACATTTGAAATAAACCCTGCTAGAAACTTGGAATTGATTTCATGATCTATGGAGATCTTTAGGATTTTTTTTTTTTTTTTTGTCTTTTTGCCTTTTCTAGGGCCATTCCCGCGGCACATGGAGGCTCCAAGGCTAGGGTCTGATTGGAGCTGTAGCCACTGGCCTATGCAAGAGACAGAGCAACATGGGATCCAAGCCATGTCTGCAACCTACACCATAGCTCACGGCAACGCTGGATCCTTAACCCACTGAGCAAGGCCAGGGATCGAACCTGCAACCTCATGGTTCCTAGTCAGATTCGTTAACCACTGAGCCATGATGGGAACTCCAAGAGCTTTTGGATTTTAAGCAAACCATTGTTATGAAATGATTTATCATAATGAATTTTACTTTGCCTGCAATGAAGAATGGAAGAAAAAAAAAGAAAAATTAACTGTTGGTAAGAGGAAACAATTTCACTGTGGAGAGATTTTGAGTTGCCACTTGCTAAAGGTGTAAGGGTTCAGCAGGTGAATGAAAAGGAGTAAAAGCCATTCAACTTTGAAGACGTGTAAGCCAAGCCACAAAAGCATGTGGTGGTATAGATGTCTAATATGAATGGGAGTTATATACCAGGTGACTGCAAAAAATATGGGTTTAGGTAACAATAAATTGCTCACAAATATTGAGTCCTTGTAATGTATCAGACATTGGGCTTAAGTATTTACTTTGGATGATTGCAAACCCACTAATTACATTCATTCTCCCATCCCCTGAGCATTTCACATGACCTCATGCTTCAGACTTTTAACATATCCTTTCCCCTCTGACTCATAACTGAAGATATTGTTCCTTATATTAATAAGAAAATAGAAGCAATCAGAAATAAAATTCTACTTAATTCCACCATCAGATCTACTAACTTCCTTTCATTTATGCCTACACACTATGCTTTCCTGATTTTTATTATGGACAGCAGGGACTTGTCTGTCCCTGTTCCAATCTAACATTAACCTTTGTATTTAGTCCCGTCATTATCCTTTGTTTTAATTCATTCAAGTATTGCTTCTACACACTATCATTTCCTTCATTACAAAACCAGGAAGTAATCTCTTTAATTAAACAAAAAAAATGAACAAGTACAAAACTCTCTTAACCATTTCCCTCTCTGCTTCCCTTTGGAGAAAAACTTATAGAAGGTTATCCAATCACTATCCAGCTCCTTTCTCTTGAAACCATATCAGTCAAGCTTTTATCACCACTCTGTTAAAACCACCCAAGGTCACTCATGATCTCCACGTGACAAAAAAAGTTCATCATCAATTCTCTTACTCAACTTTTCAATTACATTTAACACTTTTGGTAACTCTTTGCTGCTCTTTGTTCAACTGACTTCTATGATTTCACCTTCACCTAATTCTCCTCAAGTCCTCACAGGTTGGTGATTTTAACTCCCTGAAAATAGTCTCATCATTTCCCCAAATGCTGAAATGTTACAAGGCTCAAAACTTAGACCTCTTGTCTTCTCAACCTATACTCATTCCCTAGGTAATATTTTTTCCCCATGATTTAAATCCCATATATTTGCTCATGGATTCCAAATTTACATATCAAGGCCCCTCCCTATCCTGTAATCCATCTGTCTTCTTAAAATCTCAAAAATCTTATCCTCTTCTCAGCATTTCTCTCAATTATATAATATATAACAAATGTAACATTTCTACCTATAAACTGACTCTAACCATATTTCAATCCCAGTATTCCATATAAAAAAATTGCTATACCTTTTACACATAATTTTCACAATTGTACTAAGATAGTATTTGTCTTAATCATGCATTTTATCTCACAGTTTTATAAGTGGAGTTTTCCAGAGGCTATGTGGAAAATATAATAGTATTCCTTTTACAGTTAATAGAATATGTGCTTGCACATTATTATATTTTAAAAATTTCTCAGTTTTGAATGATAAATGGAACAGTCAGACATTTTCTCAAAGGTCAAAAACAGATTTACCTTATAACCCAGAAATTGTAGCCCTAGTTTCAATGAAGACATATGTAATATAATAATACATACGTGAGTATTCATGGCAGTATTACTCATTATAGCCAAATGTGAAAACAACCCAAATATCCATCAACTGATGAATGGATATACTAAATGTAGTATATCCATACAATGCATAACTTTTTAGCAATAAAAAGGACGAAGTACAGATACATGCTACAACATGGATGAACTTTGAAACATTTTAAGTAAAAGAAGCCAATCACAAAGGATGGCACATTGTATGATTCAAGGTAAAACCCACAAAAACAAACATTCTGAGACTTTAAACAATTGACCTAAGTTTTTATTTTATTTTATATTTATTTATCTTTTTAGGGCCACACCTGCAGCATATTAGACCCCAGGCTAGGGGTCTAATCGGAGCTATAGCCGCTGGCCTTTGCCACAGCCACAGCAACACCAGATCCAAGCCATGTCTGTGACCTATCCCGCAGCTCTTGGCAACACCATATCTTAACCCACTGAGCAAGGCCAGGGATCGAACCTGCATCCTCATGGATGATAGATTCATTTCCATTGTGCCATGATGGGAACTCCTGACCTAAGTATTTAAAAGTTTTATTATCCCTATCTCAATATAAACAAAAATGTCTTAATTGGTCTTGATGTTTTTATTATAATGCTCTGTTGGTCTACCTTCATAAGTTATTCACTAGAGTGAGCCTTTAAAAATATTAGCCAGAACAGATTACTCCCCTATTTAAAATCTTTCAGTGACTTTCTATGAATTAGAAAAATATCTTAGGGCTCTCATCAGGACCTATAGTGTTGTACATGTCCCATTTCCTATTACCTTCTCAAACTTATCTTTACCAATAGCTGTGGTCTAGCCATATTGGCATTACTGCTTGTTATAAATTTATCAAATGTGATCTCACTCCAAGACCTTAGAATTTTCTATTTTCTCTGCCTGGATCCTTCCAAGATTTTTACCTGAGTCACTGCCTTACTTTATTCAAATCACTACTCACATGCAATTTCCTCATGTCATCCTTTTCTTCTCTCTATCCAAATAGCACTTTCTTGTCCTACAGCATCCTCCATTTCTCTTGATTTCCTTTCTCTGTCCGTTTGAATCACCCATGGCAAAGTAGATCATAACTGACAAAGTAACTTTCACCCAGCCTCAGTATCCCCAAACAATGATTGATAGGAGTGATGTAAAAATGCTGCAGATCTCTAGAGCCCTATGTGGAATGGTTCCTGAGATATAATGTTCCTCACTGACATTCATAGTTTCTTAGAGGGATTAAGCTCTAAAGACCCACAGTGGTAACTTACTTGACAACACCCACTTTATTAGCTGATTTTGGTTTGCATTCTCTTTCCTACTTGCTAAAGAGCAGTTGCTGGTACTGCCTCCTAAATGCA
The DNA here is from genome assembly GCF_054392235.1 of Sus scrofa. Classification (NCBI taxonomy): domain Eukaryota; kingdom Metazoa; phylum Chordata; class Mammalia; order Artiodactyla; family Suidae; genus Sus; species Sus scrofa. The sequence goes on from NC_139395.1 coordinate 169,426,521, forward strand.
CTCCTTGCTTTCAAATCTTTTTCTCTTATACCTTGACATTATGTTTATTATGTTTCTTTATATTTATTTTTTATTTTATTTTCCACCCTATAAAATGTAAATACCAAAAGGTAAGGATTTTGACTTGCTAACTGTGCTCATAATGCGTAGAACAATGCCTTATATAACTTCTCCATTCAATAAATATTTATTGAATATAAGAATGAGTGATTATCAAATGTATATCTTATAGTAGTCCCGTCAGGCAGGAGCTAGCGTTATTATCTGTATATCACAGAGGAAGAAACAAAAATTTCAAAAGGTTAATTCAACTGCCCAGATTATACAGTCTGTGGAGAAATAAGTCTCTAAGATGACAGTCTAATATCAAGGCCCACACGTCTCACAAAATTCATAACAGTGAAAACTCAGCTCTGAGATCTAAGATAGATAGTCTAAACATAGCTAACAGCAAGTGATCTTAGCATGAGCATCTAGTATTCCTAAAAAAGAAGCAGTTTCAAAGATTAGACACATATAGAGACAAAATAATAACAAGCTCATATAAATTCTCTTAAAGTTCCAAGCCCTCCCATCTAAGTTTTTGCTTAACTGACTGCCTTTCTCATGGATGATTATTGTGGTCACTTCTGTCAATGGTAAATTTAATACGCCCTTTGATTTCCTGCTTTACCTAGTTAAGGATCAAATCCATTCATCTGGTTTCAACCTACTAGCTTGTTCTGAGCATTAAATTTTAAATTTCAGAGTAAAACCATGGTCTCCTACTTCTCTGTCATTCTTTCTCCAAGTCCTGGAGAGCAACCTAGAAGATTACCAAGAAGTGTAGCCAGCATTATTCTCAAAAGGTGACCAATTAATGGAATTACCCAAATATAATAGTCTGATTTGTTTGCTATTCATTTATCAAACATACACCTACAGCATTTTAAAACATAAGAACAGAAATAACAAAGAAAAAAATCATGGATTTTAATGCTTTGTACTTATTGCTTCTTCCTCATTTTTTTTATTAGATAATTTAGCTCATTTGGCAGATGGACCCAAATGGAGGCATTAGAAGCCTTCTGGAGAAAATTATTTTATTAATTTTAACAATGTATACCGGTAAGGAAACAGATAAATGATTCCAGGTTCCTTAATTTAATGAGGAACTTGCAACTCCTTTAACATATGATTTAAGAATAGGTCAGAGATACAGTTCTCCTGTCATAAGTTTTTAGAGGATGAATGGGGTGGTTACTAGTTATGAAAGCTTAAGACAAAGTAGGGATCTGGTATTTAAGAGGACAGGAGTAGGAACAAGTCAAAGATGGAGAGGGAGGAATTGGATTAAGAGACAGTAAACAAAGCCAGTTACATGATTCATTGTTTTTGCCAGAGAATTGCTGTTTCAATGTTGATAGATCCCAGAACTTTGCCAAATTATCAAAGGAAAGGCTTACTGAAAGAACATTTATACAGAAAATAAAATGCAAGGGAATCTGATATAAACTTTGGTTTGATGTCTGCTCCACTGTGATCTGACAGTTTGAGAAAATATCTGCATTGCCAGTAATACAATTATAGTATCCTAAAGGGTTCAAAAATATCATACATTGAGTTGACTTGAAGTTCTTAAAGAGGCAGTCTTCATTGTCATTTATTCTTGTATCTCCAGCACTTAGCAGATCTTGGTGATTGAGTAACTGCACACATTAATACAAGATATCTATCTAGCTTATCTATTTATCCATCTATCATCTAATTTCACTGTGTTATTTATGTATTAATTCCATTCTAGTGGAACACTGACATAAATAATCTTTGAATTTACTGATAAAATTGAAAAACCTGGTAATTTACATGGTTAATAAGTTTTATTTTGTTCAAATATTGGCTGCTATGGCTATTGGGAATATATGGCAATGAAAGAAGGGAAGAATAGGTCTGATGGCATCAAGTACAGCTACAAGGCTACCTAAGACAGTTGCGAATGACCAGGCTGTGTGGCAGGAAATGTTTCCAGGACCCCCTTTATGTGAAAAGTGAACAAGATTCGTTTTAGAATGCAAGTGTAGAACAAACAAAATATTTCCTTTCCTCCCTCCCCCAGAAGCTTCCCACATTGAAGGAATTTGCTTTATGCTTAGGATGAAGGAAATTCGCAGAGAATAAACTGATGTCATGAAGAGTTTATCACAGTGAACAATTTTTCTTTCTTTTAAATCTCTTGTAGAGAAATGGGTAGCTTTCTGTCATTTTTGATAGTTGGCCTTCTAACTGAGAGTATCATCATGTTGCATATCTTGGCCAAAATTCCCAGTGGTAAACTCAGCAGAAACTTTCAGTGTGAAGTAAATCTATGACTACTAGCAGACAAGAGAACATAAAAGCTAAGTGCATGTATCTGAGGACCCAATTAGTAAGAAATATTTTAAAATATAATTTTAGAAATGACAAGTAATCTAAGAGGAGATCTATGAAGAATCTAAGAAGAAATGTCCTTTTCTCTTTCCTGCCTTTCGTTTCCATTGATATTATTCTGTCTTTAAATAAACAAACTATTTGGAATGGATAAGCAATGAGATCCTGCTGTATAGCACAGGGAACTATATCTAGTCACTTGTGATGGAACATGATGGAGGATAATGGGAGAAAAAGAATATATATGTATATGTGTAACTGAGTTACTTTGCTGTACAGAAGAAATTGACAGAACATTGTAAATCAACTACAATAATATTTTTAAAAGAAACTATTAGAACATGTAGAGATGAACTATTTATTGATAAATTGGTGAATTTGCCACCTTTATACAAAATAGATCAGAAAATTTTAGATGTAAAATATTATTATGTATTATGTTTTGTATTATATGTTTAGGTACTGTTTAGCATGTAACATATGATAAGGATTATGATGTTGCTTCCATAGACTTTGAGCTCCAAATTCTCATAACCAAACACAATAATAAAGCCTTTATCATCAATCCAGTCTATTGAGGTATTCCAAGGCTCCCAGCTTCCTGTCTTTGATCAACAGCAAAGCAAAAGCAGGAATAGGGAAGAGAAGCCTCCTTTTTTTTCTGTCCCCACCAGAGGACTTGCTGTACTGAAATATCAGAAATATTCAGAAAGAACTCCACATTTTTTTTTTGTGGCTTGAAGGCTTTGGCTTGACACCCTTTCATTAGATGAGACAGATAAGATTTTATTGAGCCAGTAAGGAAGTAAGGGTTCTCGGAGCCAGACAAGAATGTTGGATGGGAAGAGGTTATGCATTATAATTCAGCTACACAAATGAGCATGATCTAAAACACTCAGATATGAAAAGAGAGGGAATAGTAGGCAATTACAATTATAATGATAACCTATGGTATTCAGGAATTTTTTTAATCCTTCGATGACCCTTATTATCTGATGTTTTATTTCTATATGTTTGGAAAACAGATGAAAGCTTTTCATCCTTTTGAAAAGGAAAATACTAGGCATAATCAGTATTTTTAAACCATGATAAAATTCTCATTTTGTTTCTAATTAATCATTTGAATCAGAGTAAAATAATATATACAGGTGATATGTGATGATAGCTGTATTCTCCACTTACTGACAAGTAGAGAACTATGTTTGAAAAAATTAAGCCACGTTTTTAAAATAAATGCAATAAAGGCACAACAAAGTGTAGAAATTTCTGACTTTAACAACTGTAGTCAAAATAAAAGTGCTGCTGTGAACCTCTTACTAGCTTCTTTATCCATTCACCTCTCCCAGCTTTATTTTTTTCTTGCTAGAGCTATCAACCTTCCCACACCTCCATGTTTCCCCAGCCTGATCATTAAACTTTTATTATAAAAACGCATTCAGTTTAACTTTGCCATTAATATTTAGTAAGTACAGACTCATTCTTTAACTAAATGAGTATATTTTAATTTCTAGAAGGCATTTCTTAATGGCTCTGATATGATCACTGCTCTCTTAAACTGATCAGAATAAATGATTAAGCAGATTTTCTATGACATTTTCAAAGATACAGATAGCTACTTTTGCTTTTTGATATGTGTCACGTGACTTTTACAAAATTATTTCTGTTCAGAAAAGACCTGCTATTGTCTGAAATGGCCACATGAACCTGAAATGCCCAAACAATGCATAGAAAGATTTCTGTTTGGAATTTATGAAAGTCTTGTGTCTAAGTTGAAGAATACATTTCATTTAAGTCTCCAACATAAAGGTCATTTGTGTACCGTGATTTCAAAAAGAGGCTAGGTGACACAGATCAATTTCATGGCCAGCAATAACACTAATTACAGCTTTCCACTTTTTTAATATGACATGTAAATACAAGATCTGACACCATTTAAAAAGTTCTTGAGACTTTTCCTTCTCTAGATGAAAGGTTTTATCTAAATAAATCCTTTCAAGTGCTTAGTTATAATTACTGAGTTTGTTTGCTGGGGAGATAATTGCACAGCTTGTTTGACCCACTCAAAATGAGAAAATGGTAGACCTAAATATTACCACCTTACCCACCTGCTCAAATTAGAGTATGACCAAAGATAGGGACTTGAAGGCAAAAGCCAGAAAACTTGACATGGTGCCATCACTCCAGCATCATATTTTATTGAAGATAAGACCCAAAAATGTCTTTCAGTGCCTATAACAGATGAATTTGCCTGAAGCGGCTATCCAGTTGAATTCTGAACACTTGTCAGAAGCTAGAGAATTTTTATAAGATGGGATCACCAGAAGGAAAAAAAATGTACTGATCAACTCTGTCCAAGGGCTATAAGAATAAATCCCACTCCTATTGATCAGTTTGGGATCAGAAAATGAGCTGCAAAATATGCGTTCTCTGTGAAACTTTGATAGTTTCTTTGAGATCATGCATTAAAGGCAGGATTAAGGATTTTTACTCATAGAAATGCATTTTTAATTCTCTCTTATTGTATATACCTTATACCATCTCTTCTTCAATGTTTGATCACAGCTACTTTGGAGTGCCATGGGAAAACTAATTGACAAGAGAGACTTCATAAGAAAGGAAGCTACTCAGCAAAAGAAAGGGAAGTTTAAATATGGTAGGGAGTGTGGGATTTTAGGGAGTAATCTGTTCTCATTATTCTATCTTCTTCACCCATGGTTTTGGGGTGTGTCTATTAGAGGAATGATTTTCCTTATTGTCAGTTATGTGTAGAAAAAAGAGATTCTTTGTTTGTTGTTCTGCTCTGTTTGAACTACAGCAAAATATAAAGCATGTCCCTGCCAAATCTCTATGGGAAGGTTGGGTATATACTGGAAACAGGTTGAAAGTGGGTAGGTGTAGGGAGGGGGTGGAAGCTGATAGGCAAGCTTGTGTGTGTTCCAGACCCAACAGCAGGTTTTGCGAGTTCTGAGACTGGTAATGAGTTTGTTCTCTCAAAGAAGTCTGGGCCTCTGTGTGAATAAAACAAACATTTTAAATTAAAACTCATAAAAGAATAAAAGAGCCAAAACTTTCTTACTCTCTCTTTCTGAGGGGTAGGTAGAAAGCTTTGGTGTCTGGCAGGTGCAGCTTATGAGTAACCTGGACAGCAGCCAGGAGTTCTTGTAAGAACAGACCTAGAAGACCACACCTGTTGATTGATAACACTGCCCTCTAACAGCAGAGATGAATTTGTGTAAAATGCCACCCCTACTTCCCACTTTCCACACTGGCTGGTTTTCACTAAATGAAGGCTAATACTGCATATGCAGTTCCAAATCCTGGAGTCTTTCATTGGATACAGAATGTACCAAATTTCATCTATTTAAGATCATAATCTTGCCTGGAATGAAAAGATTCATTTTTCATTTTCATCCTAGTGTTGCTAAAGAATGCCTTTTGATGTCCTTTTGTGTCCTTTGCAGGGCATTTAGTTAATCTACCTGCTTCATAGACACAGTTTATTGAATATGGCTTTCCACAGCTAAAAGTATTATGAAAGTCAGCTGAAGGTGGAAGTTATGTCATGCACCTAGAAGGTGAATTAAATAAGGCTTCAAGGGAGTCTCTTGGGAAAAAATTCTCACCATGAAATGTGCAATGGAAGAAAGAAAGGGCTCTGGGGAATAGTTGCCTGGATAACCAAAAAGAAACTGATAGAAGGGAGCAGGAAGATAAAGGGGAAAATCTATGCCAAGTGATTTCAGAAGAGTCTGCTGACAAGAACATTTACTGGTAACTCTTGCTTAAATTCTATTTAAACTATTGACCCATAACTGAATGCTTCTCCTATTTCAGTTCAATTCTTTATATTCACTCTGGTATTCTTCTTTATTTGACTTGCTGTAAATACTAAATTGCTATGTATAAAGATTAAGATAGAAAAGAACACAATCAAATCATCTCATATCTTTTTAAGTACTGGTATTTGAACTCTGTCCCCTCTCCCCAAATTCTGCCAACAATTCTAGGTTTTAGATATTATAGGATTTTTTCTGGATGAATCCCCATATTACTGAGATTGTCTTTGCAGTTTAGTTGTCTTCCAAATGTTGTTATTATCCTGTCTTGCTTGTCCATATCACTGAGTTTCTCTATGAGGAACTTATTGGAAAATCAACTCCTAGTCTAACCAACCTGGGGTAATCCTGAATTCCCACAAGGCAAATGAAAAATTTTAGACTGAAGAATGAATGATGTTGGAAAAATGGATTTGGGGTGAAACATACACTATATATTTTATGTATACAGAAGTAGATGTGTGCAGGAAAAAAAAAATTGTAATGTAATCATTATTTTCTCCCTCTTCACTGCTTCTCTATTCTACATCTAACACCAAATTCCACATATTTAAGGAATAAAAGTTCACAATAAAAGGATCTGATTTAATATGCTTGATGAGAAGATGATATATTAACTTTATTTCCCCTCTCCCCATTTGGAAAAATAGAATAAACCCTTGTGTACAAAACATCTGCTAAGAAAGCAGCTAGAGGAATTAAAGCAGAGATTTTTCTGTCTTCTATAATTAAATTCCTTTCCTTTCTTTTTTTCTCTCCAGGCCCATACCAGATGACTCCTTAGGTCCCATGAGGTAATTTCACACATCATCCTGTACAGTAACCTCAAGATGAGCAGAGGCAGTAATTAGAAATCTTTACCCAGGGGGATTTTGTTATTTAATTTTTAAGAAAAATTTTGGAGATACTGATTTTATCTGCGTTGTTTATAGAATGTGACCCATGACTCTTAACAAGAATCTACACACATTTTATTCCATAATGCACATAGGTTTCAGCATCTTTTTGCATCAGATAACTCACCCCCAGCCACAAACACCACCATGTGCACGCCCCTCCATCCCACCTTGGCACACACCTCTTACATCAGTAGTATTTGCGTTGATTGTCATCATTGAAACTCTAGGCTACTTTGGACTCCACATGCTTTTGGACTCCACATGTCCTGTTAGTGTCCTGTTAGTGACAGGAATAAATGCTAAATTTGGGTTTGCTTCTGTCTTATGAGCTAGTATATATTCACATATCCCTGGTTCTATGGATCTAGGGTGACATTATTTTTAAAGCAGATACATGGTGGATTCTCAGGAAAAAAAAAAGTAGAAGAAGGTTAAACTCAGGATATTATCAGAAACAAGAAATCCCCTTCTTCCTCTGTTCTCTAACAAAGTCACCAGATATGGGCTGATTTAGAGAGCCTTCAAATACATATATTTTAGTGCTAATGGGCAAAGTTATCATAGATTTTAAATCAGTATAAGAACGAAGAAACAGAACTATTTAAACTTTCCTGATATAGAAACGTTGGCATTTCTATCTGTGTAGGCCACCTGGCTGTTATACACTTGATCTGTATCCTCTCAGCATTTTCTTTGTGACTTGCTGAGATTAAGTGACCTAACTCCACCTGCTGGATGACTAAGAATTACATTGCTTTGGCTTAGAAAAGCAAACTAGCATCATGAAATGGACAGCAACCTAAAAGCAAAGAGTCTGACTTAAGCTCTTAGCTTTGCCACTTTCTGGCTACAGAAATCACCTCTTAAAGAGTGACAAGATTTCTAAACTGCTGTTTCATCATCTGTTAAAGAAAGAAGGGTTTTGAGCTGATGAGCTCTAATAACCATGTATTCTTAATTGCCTATGATTCCCTAAGATTCTGATTTAATTTGAATTAAGAAATCTTTAGCTCCAAGAAGAATACTCACATATTACTACCATTTTCGTTATCACTCATTCTGTTTCTGCCAATTATCAGACGAGTATTACTTCACGCGAGAACTTGATCCCTTTAATCCTCATTTTCCTAAAGACAAGAATAGATGATAATACCTCCCCTTAGAGTAGTTATACAGTTTAAATGGCATTCTAGCAATCCGAGGACCTTTATTTTTGGTGACCATGGTACTTGGAGATCTAAGATGATGTAGGAATGTCAGACTCAGAATTGTATGAGAGTTTGTTTATATTAATTAATGCCAGTAATATGGAATAACAGTGTGAACAATTCAAACTCAGGTAAAAGGACATTTTAAACAAGAATAATAAAGTCATAAAGGAAGAAAAAACTGTTTCTCATTTCAACACATTATAAATCTCTCCCTGAGATGACACTCTTTCATATCATGACAATTCAAATCATAGAAAACCACACTGGCACAAACACCAATACATACCCATCTGTATACACACATATGCCCCAGTTCAGACATTGAGGCCTTGACTTCTATTGTGTCTGCAAACACTCAGTTTCTTGGTACGTCCAATGTCCATAAGGGAACACTGAAAACGAGGAAGCTACGTATAACTTGACACATTGGCATCAAGTATGTTGTTTGTGTTCTCCTCCTCCAAGATCAGATGAAGATCAAAACCATATAGATCTTCCATGTTGAATAAAGAAAATATGAAAGACTAATGATCTGAGATATGAAAGAAAACTTGTTTATATGGGTTGATCCTGTTTAAAGAGACAAAATAGGAAAAATAATTACTCAGACTTTATGTTCCTAGCCTTTACAAATGGAGTCCAGAAAGGCTTCTTCAGTCTCATTCAATTAGAAATAGGACTTGTTATTTTCACATTATTTCTTGTCCCTCAGATCTGTCTCCTTACTTGTCTTAATAATTTACCCTTTCTTGTCTACTTCTGACATTTTCAGCTTTCTGCTAATGTTATTCAGTCTCTAATATTTTCACTCCCCCCCCCCCACTTACATCAATGGACAGATCATCCAGACAGAAAATCAATAAGGAAATACAGGCCTTAATGACACATTAAACCAGATAGAGTTAATTGATATTTATAGAACATTCCATCCCAAAGCAGCAGGATATATATATACTTCTCAAGTGCATGTGGAATGTTCTCCAGGATAGATAACATCTTGGGCCACAGATCAAGCCTCAGTAAATTTTTAAAAGTTGAAATTATACCAAGCATCTTTTCCAACCATAATGCTATATGAGACTAGAAATCAAATGTAAGAAAGAAAAAAAAAATAAGCAAAAAACACAAACACCTGGAAGCTAAACAATATACTACTAAACAACCAATGGATCACTGAAGAGGAATGCACCCCACTATATATCCCATTTTCCAAAGACCATGTAGCCTAGGATCAATTATTTTTGATGTTAGGACAGTCAATATTTATTTATACCCACTTAGAGGAAAGATTATAATATTTCTGCCTCTTATAAATATAAGAAAAGTAAGTCTTTATAAAAAGCAAGAAAGTCATAAATGTTTCCATTGTGTACTACTGTGCATACATTTAAAAATAATAGGCACCCTCTTTTTATATAATTTGCAGAAAGTCTCCACTTTTGAAAATTGAAATAACTTATAGGCCACTCTCAATAAAGGAGGAAATCATTTCATAATTTAACAGGATTCATCTTAGTCAAATTCAAAATAAATGTCTCATAAGTGCTAGAGAACATTTTCTTTACCTATAACGTCAACAAAATAAGGAGCTTCTCTTCTAAAGTTTGAGTGAGAGAGACTATGATAGTCATGATCTCAGAGATCATTTATGAATTGCAAGTTCACTGAATGAAAATTATATTCATATATATAGTTATAACCAAATATTATATTTGTAATTACTTGATTTTAAAAGTATATTATAATTTGAAAAGTTAAGAACGATAAAAGCAGGAGTTCCCATCGTGGCTCAGTGGAAATGAATCTGACTAGCATCCACGAGGATGCAGGTTTGATCCCTCAGTGGGTTAAAGATTCAAGGATCGGACAATGGCGTGAGCTGTGGTGTAGGTTGCAGACACAACTCAGATATCACATTGCTGTGGCTGTGATAGAGGCTGGCAGCTACAGCTCTGATTAGACCCCTAGTCTGGGAACCTCCGTATACCGTGGGTGCGGCCCTAAAAAAAAAAAAATGATAAAAGCAGTTAGAGCATGGGCTAATGTAGGTGATGGACACTGGAATTCAAAAGTAAACATCTCAACAATTTGGGTAAGGGAATCTGATAATATATTCAACCTGTCCTAACATCTGGAATAAGTTTTCAACATTTGCATTAGTGAAATTGCTAATAGGTTCTGACAGAGTTTTCCCATCTTTATTTCTAAGCATTTATTAAAACACAGTTAAAATAGTATCCATGTGTACCCAGTTCATACTTGCTACCTTCTATAAAACAGTTTTCTGTACAACACGAAGGATTGGTCTTATTGGTTTCAGAACGTGTTCTACTCTAACTCATATTCCTCATTATAAAGTTAAAAACACATGTTAGTCCCAGGTTTTTCGTTCTAGAATTGATCTAAAATATACTGTATTTCTCTTCAAATGATTGATTTCCTTCTGTCAAAACAAACCAAACTAGTGTGGTATTTTCATATTTTATAAAATATATATAACAAAATTTTTCTGATTAAAAAAGTATGACAACCATTTATGAGTTCAAGAAATACTTAGAAGTTTACTGTTAGCATAGGTACAAGTTCCAGATGTTTCCTTCATATAATCGATAAAATATAATCTCTTTAATCACAAAGGGAAAAAAAAGAGTATTTTGTAAAACCATTTTATAGCATTCATTTTTCTCCCAATATTTTATCATATACTTCACTCTATGGCATTTAGTTTGTTTCAGTTCCATCACTTTCAAAGGCTATATACTATTCCACTTACAAATATATCCTGATTTATTGGACTTATCCCCTTTTGATTGACATTTAGATTTCCATTATATGGCTAATATAAACTATCTTATAATTAATATCATTTACACATGTCTCTGCACACTTAACTTACTATTTTATGCATACATTCCTGAAAGGGAGATTGATGAGTTGGACAATTTAAGCTTTTCTAATTTTTTAATTCATATTGCTAAACTGCCCTAAAAAATCAATTATTTTCCTGACAGCAGTGTGTACAAATGCCTATTCCCCCACATTCTCACCAATACCATTAAGTTCATGACCAAGAAGTGTTATCATTCTGTTTGTGGATGTATGTGTTATATAGGCTTCAATTCTCTTTCAAGGAACTTAACCCAAAAGCCTCTGGCTATGTCTCCTTGTAATACCCTTCCCCCACCAAGACCAGCCCTCGCTGCTCACTCCCTGCTAGAGAAGGAATATCACCCATTCCTCACCCCACACAAATAAGGTAACCTGCCCAAGACCAATCAAGATCAAATTGGGTCCCCACTCAGGACCACATTATGGGGTATAAAGACTACTGCAGAGTGAGTCGGGCCCTCTTTTTAACCTGTGTGTGTGCACGTGAGTCCTCTCTCTCTCTCTGAAAATGTAGTTCCACTTTAATAAATTTGTAAAATATTCACTGTGCCAGTGTTTTACTATGGGGAGACAGGGACCAAGGAAACTGACTATATCATATGTATACGCTTTCTAATAGGGAGCTTAATCATGGAAGTATAAGTGTTCGGTTAGTTTGTCTAGAGCACTGTGTTAGAGTTACAAGCAGAAAAAAAAAATTCTTTCTATAGTACAAAGACATAAAAAATTTCCATCATACATTTTTCTAAACATTCACCTTGTATTTTAACATTTCTATAGAAGCCCATGTTAACAAAAACAGTCATAGTAGACTTGTTCTAATAACTCATGAGTAGATTTCATTCATTTATAGGATCAAACTTGCTTGGGGAGTTGAAATCATTCCCCAAGTTTAAGGTACATAATGAAACTTGACTATAGTGGGAAGATGGTTTTATTTATCTTAGCTAGTTAGCTGGTGATTATTTGGAATTCAGAATGCAGTTTTAATGGAATGTTACTAAAGTATAGTTGATTAACAATGTTGTGCCAATTTTTTGCCGTACAGAAAAGTGACTCAGTCAAACATATATATATATATATATATATATATATATATATATATATATACATTCTTTTTTTAAATATTATTTTCCATCATGGTTTTCCCCAGGAAATTGGATAATGGAATGTTAAATGGTTCAAGTGTGTCTGTGTGTCTGTGTGTCTGTGTATGTGTGTCTATGTCTCTGTGTGTGTGCACACATGAGAGAGAGCAATTCATTCACTCAGGTATTTTTCTTTGTATTCTCAATAAACACTTTCTATCTCATCAATTTCCTCAATCTCTTTCCAACTCAGCATGCCTCCCCTTTTCTTTATTATCACTGTTCCCACAGTGGTCTTTTTGTACCCAACCCTTTTTTTCCCCCTCTTTGCCTGTATACCGGCCTTTCCTTTTCATGTATTGTGCAGCTTCCCTTTGTTTATCAATGCATTATCTGTATTACATGTCTTTGGAGCTTCTGTTTTCTCTTCCTTTCCTTTGTCTGGGCTACATTTTCCCTGTTAAAATTCTTTCCTTTTACTGGTGACTAGCTTAATTTTAATGCAAATTCCAATGTAACTTTCTGCCTTTCATCATGCTCCCATTTCCAGTAGTTTTTGGACATGCTCCAGTCACTTGATGTGAACTGCATTTACCTTTTGTGCCATATTTTCTCCCTTTTGATGGTTTTCTTTTTTTCAATGTTAATCCCCTCCCTTCCTCTTTCATAGTGTTGTTTTTTTTCTTTTTTTTTTTTTAATGGCATTCATTTGTTGTTGTTGAAATTTTTGCGGTTTTTTTTTTTATTCTTATCACTCTTTTAGGTTCATTGTTAGTCTTCTTACTTTGCTTTCATGGCCATTCCATTAAAGGTCTTCTGTTCTCAGTCCTGGTCTTTTGTTTCCTGGGATATCCTGTCATTATTTGTGATGCACACATATGGCATGGTCCTCATGAAAAGTACCATTCAGGTGACAAAACAATTTTGTTTCCCTTTATCAACACATTTATTAGAACAGAATCATGCACAAGTAAGGATCTGATATCCATGTGAAGATTTGCATATTCCTTGGAATATCTATAGTCCCACAGTGAATGTTTGGAAATATAAAATACCCAAAACATAGTGCTGAAAGATAAAATTAAGATAAAGGTGAATTTAAAACCTAGTTAAATAATGACGCTAACATTAAGTCAGGACTCAGAGTGACTTTAAATGTCATCTAGCCCATTTTATCACTCAGTGTCTGAAATCTCTACAACATCCCAAATAATCATTTAAACACAGACAACCAAATTCAGATTATCAAATTAGATTTTAATCTGTTCTTTATATTGAGGGAAAGTTTATTTCAGTGCAGATTTACATTTGACCCTAGTTCTACTCAGTAACACCATACATTTTTAAAAATCTGCTTCTACTGTATCATAATATTTCAAACATTTAAAAACAGATATTTTATATTTTGTTCTTGAATCTGAACATTTTAAATCTTGACTAGATATTTCCAGCTTCTCTAATTAATTCTTTCTCAGGTAGAATTTTCGGCATAATGCTACCATTTTTGTCAAATCCTTTATAATACATTTCTAGTTGCCTAGATAGATATTTTCATGTGCATCTACCAAAACTGAACACATCAATCTGTGAGATATTTGAGCAAAGAAGAGGAGGAGGTCTATCTCCTCCACCATCATAGTATTATAATCATAGTATTATAAGGTTATGGAAGCTTAATTACATTAATGTTTTTTAGAATTGACATATATTGAATTTTTAACAAGTTTTTATCTACAGTGTATATTATTAGACTGCACTTGGATTTTTAGATATGAGTATGTATTGGATGTCATCTTGCAAGATTTGGCTCACTGTCCTTACCAAGATGTTTTTAAAAACTGATTTTATCATACTATATATTCAGTCATTCTTCATGTTTTCAATAGTGAATAGAATATATTGAGAAGAACTCTGTAAGACTATATTACAGACTGACAATCATTCCCTTCCCGGCATTTGTTGAACACCATCATTCAATAAGTTTGCAATACGCCTAATTGAAATATCATCTAACCCTCCCTAAGCTTTAATCTCATGAAAACATCTTGTCAAATGCCAATATGTTTAAAGCATTTCCCTTATCAACTAGTCTCATAATTCTTTCAAACTACATTTTATAAGCTTTTTCCTAGAATAGACAGATCAGGTATATAGATTCTGATAATCCCAATTCAGGGTTTGATGTAGATGAATTTTGTATCTCTTAGTAGTTCACATGATCATTCTTTGCCTCTGCCTTCTAGGTTACAAAAGCAAAAACATGATTGAGCCCCCTTGAATAGTTGTTCTTCAAGTTATAACAAACACAGTATTAAAATTTTTGTCCCTCCTTCCTGAGCCAAAACTCACAAGTCCAATAAAAGTATTTGTCATCCTGTGATAAATATGTATTTCTAAAATCACAGGAACAAATTTTATGGAAAGATATAGCAATCATACCATATAATAAGATTACTCAATGTTTCAATTTTTAAGCATGGAAACTTAAGAACATGAATAGGCTTACAAGTACATTTTAAATGATACAAAAAATTTACTACATTTTCCAGTCTCAGTTAGGTCCATCAAAGTGTCTCATTCATCATTAGGCATGTGGGCTCTTCTATTTTGCTTGATAATTTTTTTACCTATTTTTATTCATTATTTTTTAGCAGAAGAGCATAAATATAAATAGGTAAAGGAATTAAGAAATCAATATATTGAAATTTGAATAGGTATATAATCACAAAATTGACATAGTAAAGCTAACAACAGAATTCCATTGAAGAACAAGATCTTGTCTTTTTATCCAATTTTTCTGAGTTATTGCTTAGTTTCAATTTAGCATGGTTTGCTGTTGTTGTTTGTTGTTTTTAAATCTTGATTTCAGAACACTTTGGAGAAAAAATTGCAAATGTCCTATAGGACAGCAAATCTCATATATAGATAGGGAAAATCACACCAGACTAAGAATGTATACTTAAGTTACACAATTTTTATTGTTCTGTTTATTTAATTCACTGTGTATATAAAGAACAAACTAAGGAAAATGACCAGTAACTCAGAAATACAGCTTAAATCTTGACAAAGAACAACTCTGTAAAATTCTTATAGATGAGTCTACTCGGTAAAACTGCTATTGACAATTATAGTGCATTATCAACTAAATATTCAGTTACACTTAAGCCCTACATTAAACTCATGCTTTTTTTAATTCAAAAATTCAAACAGGTGTGGGTTCACCTGGAAGAATGCTATAGCAAGTTATTCAATGGTTCTATTTACCCAGGAGTTCTCAGAGCCTCCTGAGAAATAATTCACCCTGAGGGAAGAAGACTCTGGTACATTCTTTTAGTTCACAGAGATTCGGAAGGATCATGTGATGTACAATATGCTCTATGTCATTCTTAGGTTGTGCTGATGGCTTAATGCCTGAATCATGAAAGAAAAAGGCTGTAAGAAAATAGTAAAGACTAAATGGGTTTAGATGTTGAGAGGATAAAGCATCAGCGGCCTTTAAGTACCTCCAACCTTTAAGAATACCTTCAACCATGAAAGAAAGAGGGGTGCTTTAAGATAGCAAGATGATTAGATTTAGCAAATAAGAACAGAAATGCCCTGTTTTTTTTTTAATTAATTTATTTTTTTGTCTTTTTAGGGCCACACCCACTGCATTCGGAAGTTTCCAGGCTAGGGGTTGAATGAGAGCTGTAGCCTCCAGCCTACACCACAGCCACAGCAATGCCGATTCAAGCCATGTCTGCACCCTAGACCACAGTTCACAGTAAAGCCCCATCCTTGACCCACTGAGCTAGGCCAGGGATCAAACCTGCATCTTCATGTATGCTAGTCAGATTCATTCCCTCCGAGCCATGATGGGAACTCCAGAAATGCCCTAATTTTAATTTCAGATAAATAGCATTTTTTTTTTCTTACCAGAGAATGTTCCATGAAATATTGGGGCATATTTATACTTAAAAAATATTTCTTCATCTGAAATTCAAATTGAACTGAGCGTTTGAATTTTATCCGGGAACCTTAGCCATGCCATCAATATTGGCAGTGGCTGTGGAAGGGTTCAAGGCTGTGCACTCAGATATCTTTTCCCTTGACACTAGAAAGCTTTGCATGGAATTCAGAAATAAAATTTCCTGTGGTGAGTAGCAATGTTTTTGGGACCATCAACAATGTCCTCATATTGGCCAGAATTTCCAGCCATCAAGTTTTAACAATGCTCTTTGTGCTTACTATCCTTTATCTCTTTTTAAGCATAGTTCCAAATAATTTTTTATCCTGCAATGATTAATCCAGAAAAGGAAAATACATAAAGGAAAATAATAAAAAATAAATCATCATAATATAACACATTCCTGCACCTATCACTTAACATAGAACAGTACCATACAATACAGTGTTATTCCCACATACCTTTAGAGTAAACCTTGTTCCTTAAACAGCTATTCTGAAATGTGTCTAATCAGTTTCTTGCTTTTTAAAGCAGTTTTCACATGTGTAGGTATACCTAAATAATACATGGTTTAATTTTATGTCTGAGATTATATTGCACCTTGCTTTATTTTCTTAGGTCTATCCATGTTGTGGCTTATGCCTCTACATATTTTTGTTGCTATATTCTATAGGTAAATCCACTAAAAATCCTTTAGCCTTAAGCTGTTGATAAATATTTTCTGAATTTCCCATTTTTAATTGTTATTACAAAATAGAGCTGTGCAAACATTCATTTGTACGTCTCCAGATACTCATGCAAGACTTTCTGTTTAAACACTACATTTAGGTGAAGAATTTCTGACTTAAGAGAACATGAGCATATTCAGTTTTACTATACAATGCTAAATTGTTTGCCAGAGTGACTGTACCAATTAAATTCCCACTAGCTATGTCTAAAACTTTCCCCTTTTCCACAATCACACCACCACTTAGTATTCTCAGATGTCTTAATTTTGCCAGTCTGATGGGTATAAAATAGTATCCTGTTATACCTTAATTTACATTCCTCTGAATGCCAATGAAATTGAATAGCGTTTCCATTGACATTTTTCTTCTGTGAAAGGCCTTTTTGTTTTCTTTGGAGATATTTATATTTTATGCATTAATTTAAGAATTCTATTATAAATTTTTCCAAATAATTCTTTCGTATTTATGTTTGTTGCTAAGATCATCAAACAATAAAAAGTCTTGAGAGTCACAGAGCATGTCATCTCTTATTCTCTCCTTTCTTCTACCATTTTGAATGTCTTTCTTACTACTTTATCTCATATCTTATTTTGGATATTTAGGCTATTAATATTTTGGTGTTCTCTTATTTTATAATATTTCTTTCTGATTGTCACTTTTGGTATTTACCTGCCTCATATCTGTGGCTTCATGTCTTTCATTGGCTTCAGTGTATTTTTAACTAGCTTGAAAGTTATCTCTCCTCCATTGTCTCTATTAAAGCCTATTAAGGATCTTATAAATATGTTATGCTTTTCTTATTCTGTCACATATAGATATATACACACATATATTTTATTTATTAATCTTATCCTTCTCTACTGCAATTTGAGTAAATTTTTCTTTTTTAGCTTGAACATATAATTCCCCAATAGTAGAACACAAATTTGCATGTTCTTTTGTTTAATCCTGGCATTGGTTTTCCATTTCATTAATTTTATGCTTCTTGAAAATTCAATCTGTTTATATTTACAGTTTGACTGGTTGTTGTTTTCAAATCTCAGTAAAGATATTGGTAATTGTCTTTAAAAAAAAAAAAAAACTAGCTTTTTGGCATCATCTAAATGTCAATTCTTTCTAACTTTCTTTTAAGCCCAGTTATCTTTTTTCCACACCCACTGGCATGGCATGAGGAAGTTCATGGGGCAGGGATAGAACCCATGCCACAGAAGTACCAGAACCGTAGCAGTGACAATTCCAGATCCTTAACACAGTGAGCCACCAGGGAACTCCCCAATTATCTTTTAAAAGTAATTATTTTAGTAGCTTCTCTATGATAGTCTCACGCTTTGAAGGGGACTCATTCAAATACTTTTTCCTATCTCTGGAGTAGAAATACATGAAAAAAAACTATATTTTTTCTTGCTTTATGTTAAATCTTCCTTTTTAAGAGGCCTCTTCTACCTCCTAAATTAGGTTAATCATCTTTGGAGTGTATTTGCCTTTTCCTAATGCTTTTAACAAAATTATTTAAGATTGTTTTCTCTACTAAATTCCCACAGACATTGACCATATACCTTCAACCCTGACTCACCAGTTTTCGTATGCAGGAAACTTATTTAAGTTAGTTTCTTGAGTTCAGTTTGTGTAAACTAAATTCAGTGGGTTTTGGCAGCTATGTTTTTTCTATTAGTAACAGTACCAAAAGGGGATATTATCCAATGACATCACAAGCAAGCAAGTAGACATATCCAAGGACATAGTTTAGCAGAGAGAATTAATCTGTGGGAAACATCATGAGAGCTCTCTGATATTTCAGTAGCATTTTTTTAGGAGACTGGAGTTTATGAAGAAAGACAAGCAGCTCTAGAAAAGCAATGATTTCATGTCCTGTGTTATCTAAAGATAGAATGTCCTGGAAAACACTGGTAATTTAATCATAGTCGTTGAGAATTAAGGGAACTTATGGTATTCTTTCACTAAACTAGTAAACTGAGTGTTCTGATCATAGTACACTATTACCTCACATTTTGTAATTTTAAGGGAATTGGTTACTGACCTTATTGGTAATTCCATTTTCTACTGAATGCAAGCAAGAATGTAGATAAAACAATGACAATTATTCTACTAGTGAGTTCAAAACATCCTGGGTATTAACAGGCAGTATGTAGTTTATAGAAATAGTCTTTGCACGTTACATAGTAGGTTTTAGATTTTTTGATAGAATTAGGCATACCCTATGAAAAGTAGGAAAAGACAAGAGGATCCCTCTTGATGAACCAAATTTTTACTTCAACTACTATCTTATCTCATCTTAATAATGTAGAGTTTTAGAGTTCCCACCATGGTACAGCAGAAACGAATCTGACTAGGAACCATGAAGTTGCAGGTTCAATCCTTGTCCTTGCTCAGTGGGTTAAGGATCCAGCGTTACTGTGAGCTGTGGCGTAGGTCACAGGTGTGGCTCAGTTTTGGCATTGCTGTGGCTCTGGCGTAGGCTGACAGTAACAGCTCTGATTCGACCCCTAGCCTGGGAACCTCCATATGCCACAGGTGCAGCCCTAAAAAAGACAAAAGACAAAATAATAATAGTAATAATGATGATGATGATGTAGGTTTTTTTTCATATTTTATTCTTTGTTTTGTTGTAAATCACAAGTGTCTTATCATACTTTATCATATTTTTCAGTTTTTTCTAAGATGAAGTCCATTTTTCATTCTCCTTGTTATAATCATTTACCTTTTAACTATTTGTTAAATTTCAGCCTTTATGTCTTCTATGGTTCTCATGATTATAGAAGAATATATGTGGTTTCCTCAGCCAAAGTTGTTGTAGTTCACAGCTTAGAAAATCTACTCTGCATATACATGAGCAGAAGAATAAGTTTCAACATGGATGGACATAAAAATTATCATACAAAGTGAAGAAAGCCAGACAGAAATTGACAAATATGAGATCACTAATATGTGGAATCTAATAGAAATGATAACAATAGAACAGACTCAGAGATCTTGAAACTAAATTTATGCTTACTGAAGAGGAAATGTGGGGGGAGGGATAAATTAGGGGGTGGGGATTCATTATATATACTACTATATATAAAATAGATGGGTAACAAGGACCTACTATTTAGCACGGAGAAATTTACTCAATACTGTGTAATAATCTATATGGGAAAAAAATCTGAAAAGAAATGGATATATGTATGTGTACAACTGATTTACTTTGCTGTACATCTGAAATTAACAAAATTTTGTTAACTATATTCCAATATAATTTTAAATTAAAAAATATTTAAAAAGAGTATGTTTGTGACAGTGGCAACAGAAACTACACTCTGAACTGCTACACTACTACACTGCCACAGCTTAAGCAAATAATATTCTCCCTTTCCCCCACATTTAACTGCAAATAGTGTCTCTCCCTTGAATCATGACTAGGGAAGAATTACCATAGGATAAGAGACATTATGTGTAATGTTATGTGGCAACACTAACTTTACAGCAGAAATCTTCTTCTTTATGGGGAAATGACCTGGAAGTGTGACCCCCTTCTCCAAATAGGACAAAAAAGTTAGTACAAATGAAGAGATACTCTGTGGGGGTACTGATGACATTGGTGGTGACAGCTTCGGTAGTAGTAGTTATCTTTTTCTATAGACTATATGCTATAAAAGCTCAAAGCATTATAAAGACTCACTAAGAGGAAATGGGGTAAGATTAATGAGATATGCCAGAAGTTCCTTAATCAACACCACTTCCCTTTTCAAGGTATATTAATTATATCTACTAAGTCTAAAATAACTCATTTCAAGTATGTCAGTTCATCTACATATTTAACACCTTGTGCAAAAAAAATCATTCAATATTGGAGGTAAATTCTAAAATAACTCTGCATCTAGAATGAGAGTGTCCGTAGACTGGTCAGTATGGTTTGTCATTTACTTTATTTTTCTCATCTAATATAATAGAACTGTAGCTATGAATATTTTCCAACATTATAAATAGAAAAATCTCTGTTACCTGAAATTTAGATGGAAAAAAACTTCACTACCAACATAGTCTTAACTTGTATTTTTTGGAATTCAAAAGGAATTGTTCATTTTTAAGTTACCCTTACACATAATGGAGATAAATATCTAAGTATAGCACGTATACACTGAAAAAGTCATGGAATCTTTTACTGCTTCTGGAATTAATATTACAAAAATAATTTTAAAAAATATATCCTGTTATAGAAATTAGGTGAAAGGTATAAGAGCTGAAATTATTTTAATTCTGTAAATTAATTAGGATTATTTTTAATAGCTCTGGGATCTACAAAATCTGGACCTGAATGAAAACTAAGTGCCTACCTAGTCAATGTAAAAATATTATACTACCCACTCACTTAACATTTGGATGAATGACTTTGTAAATTTTAGAGGTATTATCACTAGGGTCAAGCTTGGCTCTTGCAGAACAAGAGTATGTGGGTTCTTGATGTGCTCTAAGCAAGCCTTACTTATTACTCCTGGAAAGTCTGACATTTTAAATAGTGTTTTTAGAAGTTTATAAAGATAAGTCATATCTTCTCCATAAGCAGTTGTCTGTGTCATTCTAGAAATAGAACCGAGGAAACTCGAATTGTATTTCCTTTTCATTTATAAATGTCTAACAAAATTAATTGGAATATATTTCCTGTTTGTGGATATGATAAGAAGCAGTATAAAATGTCTAGCAATTCACTACTTTCATTTCAAAAGTGCCAGTTTAACATAGACAGGAATTTCTAAATTTAAATTATAAAAAAAAATCCTTATGTGTCAGTTTCTTCTGTATTTTTAAAGGACAAAGGTATACTTATTAATTATAACCATTAATGGTGAAGGAGGACTTTATCTTCCACTCTACCAACATAAACTGAAAGGATGCAAAAACTAAGATTTTATTGATTTTCATATAGTTAATTTTGTCAGTTCTGAAATTGGTGAAAGCAAAAACAGAAAGCAAAAAGACCAAGGAAGGGCTAGAAGAGTTATCATTAGACTAAAATTAGAGAACATCTAATTAGAGGTTTAATCAGCACATCTTATGAATCATTAGCTATATTTTAAACATCTGCATATCCAATGACAGGTGGGTCTTCATAGTCATTATCTAGATAATTCAGATTCTGCATCAGATCATTGCCAAAATTTAGGACACCTCAATAATGCTATTACTTTGCATTTGTCTAGTCCTTTCTGCCATATAATTCATTTTTGCATAACCATCATTCTTGTGCCTTTTGTCAAACCTATGGTGGAGGCAGGTATGTTGAAAAGAACAGATGAGAATAGGGTAAGAGAAACCAAATCATTTTCCCAAGCCATTAGTAATTAAGAATCCAGGTACCCATTTCATTCTGTAGCTTTCTCATCACCAACATGCTGATGGCTAAATAAACTGATTCATCAATTACCCCACCTCAAACTTCTGATTTGCCTTGGCTCTGAAAATTTAAGATATCTAATAAGTAAAAAAAAAAAAACAAAAAAACCAAGCCAAAAAAAAAAAAAGAACTCCATATTTTTAAATAATAGGCTTAAAAAATAAAACCCTGATATAAAATCTCACTTTGATATAAATTCACACCTGTAATTCTTTTGTTGTTCTGTTATCGTAGCTCTTCACTCCTGCTCTCCCCGCATCCCCGACACACACATCCCTTTCCATTTACTTACTCTAATTATAGAAGAGGCTAACTGGGTCGATCTCAAAATGGCTTCCCGCTGATTTATCTCCCTTTTTTTCTTTCGCTTTGTTTTTTCCTTGTTTTAGCTCCTCTAGTATATGTTTATGGGTTCAAAAGGTAACTGTTTTTACGGTAGTTTTTTTTTTTTTTTTTCTTTCTTTTCTTTTTTTTTTCTTATCTAATGGAATACGAAACGTGCTGTGTTCTAGTCCCAACTTTGCTTCTAAGGACATGGCCTTGACTGAGTCAATTTTCCTTGTGTTTATTTATATCTTCCTCTTTGAGTTCAGGATACTGGACTGAGATTAATTACAAAATATTTAACATCCAGTAAAATTTAACATGAATGCTTTGGGAACGTAAAGAGGTTTTCATTCTTAGATATCATTCTCTTACAGGGTACATTTCCATGTTTGCTGGAACTCTATATAAGATGCAGATCCCTGTAGGAATTTTATAGAATTTGCTTTTTGTCTCTCAGAAGATGGCATTTTTCACAGGTGGTAGTCCAACTATTTAGTCATTCTCCCCAGCTTTGCTTTTTTCTTTTCCTTTGATATATAATACAATTATTTTGATTGCAAAGTGAATATGTTTTTCTAACTGCTTAATGATTTCTATTCAAATTTAACTATAAAAATCATACTGGTGCACATTTTTTGCTTGGACTTGTTTTTGAATCCAATATAGGAAAAGTAAGTAAATGAGTAAATGTCCTTAAAGAGTCAGTTTAAGGGAGTGAATGAGAGACCAGATGAGAAAACTGACACCTCTCTGAGTCCCTGATTCACTCTTTCTCTTTACCTTTGCTACAACAAGATTTATTCTATAAGTATACCAAGTAAGAAGAATGAAGGGGCAATTATTTTCACTATTTATAGAAAGCAAGAACTGGCAAGAAACTTAAGGATAAGTTAAACCTTCATTTTACACATAAAATCTCAAATGGCTAGACCAAGTATGCATAGATACTATATGCTATGAACTGCAGATTCCATAGATCAGTGTTTTTCCCAATGTATTACAAGTGATATACATTTTCTGTTAAAGTAACATACATAATCAAGAGGTATAGAAAACAAAGCATTACTAGTAACAGTCATATTGTAATGGTTCAGGTCCCTGTAAGGCTTCTAGGCAAGCAAGCCTTTCTGTGTCCTCCATTTGTTGTTTTTAGGGAATAAATTTCAGCCTCCATGACCTTCCCTGAGTTCCAAAGGTCACCTAATTAGGGAAGGGAGAGTATGCAGAGACCAGAGAGGAGCTAATTAAGAGACAATAGTGCAGCCTTGGGGCAGAGTCCTGGTTTCTCCTCAAGGAATATACATAACAATATCTCTGAGCTTTTCTGCAGAATTAAAACCCTCAACAAATGGAGGAACTACTTGATGAATCTTTCTTTATTCCAGGAAGAAGGAGGACCACCAGAACCAGTCCTGGGGCCACTAAGCACCAGTTTTGAAAGAAGCTTGCTTATACCCTGATCCTTACCTATGGCCCTATTTTTCCACTCCTCAAACTATAAACCACCTCCTAATCTCTCCCAAGGCATTAGCCTGCTGTGGCCCCCTTTGCCTGGCAAAGCAATAAAGCTATCTTTTTCTCCTTCACCCAAAACTCTGTCTCCATGTTTCTATTTGTCAGAGGTAGACAGAGGCAGAGTTTCAGCAACAATAACTCTAACTTGACAAGTATCATGTACATTATTTGTAAATATGTAACATGTACCTTCCAAAGACCATAGCATACAAATGGAATGTACAATTTTTATTTAAGTAGACTGCCTTTTTAAGGAAAGTGGTGCTAGCTCAAAATAATTTCTTATTCTCCTTACACATAGAAAATTGAAGCTGGAAGTTATAGGACTTAGTAGATTAAAAAAGATTATTAGGAGTTCCCATCATGGCGCAGTGGTTAACAAATCTGACTAGGAACCATGAGGTTGCAGTTTCGATCCCCGGCCTTGCTTAAGGATCCGGCATTACGGTGAGCTGTGGTGTAGGTCACAGACAAGGCTCAGATCCTGAGTTGCTGTGGCTCTGGCATAGGCTGGCGGCTACATTTCCAATTAGACCCCTAGCCTGGGAACCTCCATATGTCATGGGTGCGGCCCTAGAAAATACACAAAGACAAAAAAATAAATTAATTAATTAATTAAAAATAAATAAATAAATAAATAAGATTATTAGGTAGACAAGATAGTCAATAGATGCATCAGAAGGAAAACTTGTAGGAGAGAAGAAAATGTAAAGATAACGAGATATGATATTCATGTGAACCGTGTGATGTGAACCGTGTGTGTCAGGTCCCTCTGCTCTGTTCTGTCTCTCGCTAGGTCCTTGCCTACATTCACAACAAGGATTTGGAGGTGCAGGTTGAGAAGCACTGTAAAAGCAGCAGGGTAGAACCAGAGGGCTTGTCCCGCAAGGAACGAGGCAGGCTATCTGGCGGGAGGTGGTTCCAGCCATGAGGTGCTGCAGCAGCACTGGAATAGACCCAGTGGTCTTGTTATGCAAGGATGGAGCAGGCTGTCTCTCCAGGCAGGAGAGATCAGCTTAGGACAGGAGTGGTTCTGGACCTAAGGGAATTTGCCTTTGAATCGACATTGCAGTGTGACAGCTCTGACCTGGGCTCTTTTAATGAGCCAGTCAGGTCCATTGCTCTAAGAGAAAAATGCTCCTGCCAGTTGCCTCAGAAGTCACAATCAAGAGTCAGGTAGCAATGTACAGCAAGTTTTACTTACAACCCTCAGAGAGAGCAGACCACCCTGGGGTAGGGACTGGCCTTGGCTGCAACTGGATCTCTCCTTATATTCCTGTATCACTAACCTGTTTGGATATCTGTATGGGGGGAGCACGTTTTGATCCTCTGATTGGTTCTGGGCAAGGACGCCTTTTTTGCATGGGAAAAAAGTTATGGGGAAGTACTCCGAAGAGCATTCCTCTGATATTTGTATTTGTCTTCATTGTTTGATTGCAGGCCTCCTGTTGTTGGTAACTGATAAATGGCTTGTTTTAAATCACCTGAGTCTGAGTCCCTATCCTATCCTACCTAGCATGTCCATACCTGATTAACTTATAAAATAATTATTATTTTTCTTAATAACAAAATTGGCT
Organism: Sus scrofa; assembly: GCF_054392235.1. NCBI lineage: Eukaryota > Metazoa > Chordata > Mammalia > Artiodactyla > Suidae > Sus > Sus scrofa. The sequence goes on from NC_139395.1 coordinate 169,452,335, forward strand.
GTACAAAGAGAACTGTATATCCAAAACGAATTAATTGTTAGGCACTTATTGTAGCTGAAAGATAGTTTTTTTTTTTTTTTGAATAAAGATTTTAAAATACTTTCCAAATGATTCATTCAAAAACAGTCTACCAATTTATTCTTGTGACTACGTATCACCAATTCTCTTCTTAGGGTAGGTTAAAAATGAAAACCTAGGAATTCTCAAGTTGGTGACCTACTTTGAAATACTCTACAGAGAATCAGAGTGTTATAGATCTGGAAGAGGTCTTAGAGATAACTTACTCCAACCCCTTCATTTTTCAGACTAGAAATATGGGGTTCAGAAAGGTTAAATGATTTGGCCTAGGTCATAGGACTAATATCAAAAGGAAGAATTGGTCTAAGATCTAAGACTTTGTTTCCTACTTGTTTTCTTCTGTGTAAGTCTTCTTTGGAAAAAAATAGTTATCCAAGGTAGGAAAAAATGGTGTTAGAAATGAAAAGAGTAAAACCTAGTGCTGGAAGTTTGATCTAATTGGAACAACAGCAAAACAGTTTTAGACCTGGAGTCAGGGAATACTATTAAAAAGCACTACCACGGCTTCTAAATAACAGATTATATGGTTGCAAAAAGTCTACATGTTTATCTATTTTAGCAAAAACAAATGTACTGAACCATGTAAAACATTGTGTAATTAACAACTAGCCTGAGGTAGCAAGAGAGTTGGGAAGTTGTTGGCTTTTTAAGTTTAAGGGGACAGACACAATCTAAGCATTGTGGGACAGCATCTATGATTTACATATACCTTCTTTCCAGAGGAATTATTTATTTTGTTCCACTGATCTTATGGAATATTTTTAGTGTAGATTTTACTTGGATTTCTTAAATTAGTACACAGATAATTTAGAAATGTCTTTTCTGAATCTTACTTATTTCTTCATGTCTTCTATTCATCTCGTTTCCTATTGATCTAATGGTATATATTGTCTTCCTAGAAGAGCTATTGATAAAGATTTAGGAGAGGATATTATAAAGTTTTCCCAAATTAATATGGGGGAAGTGCCATATATACACAAATTATTGTCATTAAATCACAAATTTTTAAAATATCCCTACTATTCTTTTTTTTTTTTTTTTTTTTTGTCTTTTTGCTATTTCTTTGGGCCGTTCCCATGGCATATGGAGGTTCCCAGGCTAGGGGTTGAATCAGAGCTGTAGCCACTGGCCTACGCCAGAGCCACAGCAACGCGGGATCCAAGCCAAATCTGCAACCTACACCACAGCTCACGGCAACGCTGGATCGTTAACCCACTGAGCAAGGGCAGGGACAGAACCCGCAACCTCATGGTTCCTAGTCGGATTCGTTAACCACTGCGCCACGATGGGAACTCCCCTGCTATTCTTAATTTCTTATTTCTACAGTGTTGATACTCTATGTAACTTCAATTAGAGATGAAGAACAGAATATTATGTGTAAAGTCAGAAAAATAAGAAATCTTAAGACTTTCCACAATTATTGACTAGTATGGACTGTTATAACCATTTATTCTGTATAACTCTTCTAGTTTCTGAAACCGTTTACATTAAAATTCTGTTTAACCCTAAAACCTAAAGCTGAGGTTAAAGTACATCTAATATTAATAATTTTTAATTTATGAATTCCATCTGAGAAATTGTTTCCAGACATTAGAAATATTCTGTATCATAAAAGCAAATGGAAGTCCTCATTTAGCCAGGTAATCAAGCATTTGAAACATACTTGAGAATTCAGAAAAAAGAAAAAAAAAAGGTCCCTAAACAAAATAAATCTTAAAAATTCAAGGACTAGAATTCATATACTTCATTTATAGTAACTACATAGACATTTAATCAGAAATTCCATCTTTTTATAACACAACATTCCAATGAGTTTGACAGGTGGTTTGTTTGTTTAGAATATAGAAAGCTAGTTAAAATTTAGATAGAGAAGCAAGAATTTGATAGAGGTAGTCACAATAGAATGAAAAAACAAGTGACATGAAAAAACTTGGCAGGAAATTTAAAAAACAACAAATAAAAATTTTTAAATACAAAAAAGAGAAAATTTGTAGCAAATATACTTTGGAGTTACTTCATATGGGAACAAATAGCTTCCACATATCTTTTAAACAAAAATGTAGCATCTCATTTAGATATATAATAGATCTTTCTTGTCTGTTTAAATATGCTTTAAGTTGATAATAAAACTCTGATCTGACCAAGTACATTAACACTTCATTTTAGAAGTTGTGCCACCTTATATCAGTCTATTATTCAAATTATTAAAATAACAGTGTGGCAGAAGCAGCATCACTAGAGTTGGGTCTGTGTTTGAGATCCAATTTTGTTACTTTAATAGCTGTGCCAACACTGACATGTTTCTTAAATTCTATAAGCTTACATTACTCATTCATAAAATGAAGATTAAAAATAATGTATCACAAAGACTTGTTTCAATGATGACATTATCTTTTTTCTTTATAGGGTTGCACCTACAGCTTATGGAAGTCCCCAGGCTAGGGGTAGAATCAGAGCTACGGTTAGAGGCCTACACCACAGAAACAGCAACACCAGATCTGAGCTGCATCTGTGATTTACAATGCAGCTTGCAGCAATGCTGGATCCTTAACCCAATGAGTGAGGCCAGGGATCAAACCCACATCCTGATCGTGGATACTAATTGGGTTCTTAACCCAGTGAGCTACAATGGGAATTCCACAATGATGACATTTTTATATAAGGTTATCATTCTGCTTATTATATACTAAAACTTAGTTCTTTTCCTGATTTTCTGTCAAAGTTCTATTCCAGTCATTTGTTTATTTATTATTTTTATTTTTATTTTGTCTTTTTTAGGGCCACGCCTATGGCATATGGAGTTTCCCATGCTAGGAGTCGAATCAGAGCTGTGGCCACTAGCCTATGCCACAGCCCCAGCAACATCAGGTCCGAGACGTGTCTGCAACCTACACCACAACTCATGGCAACACCTGATCCTTAACCCCCTGAGTGAGGCCAGAGATCGAACATGCATCCTCATGAATGCTAGTCAGATTCATTTCCACTGAGCCAAGACAGGGACTCCTATTTCAGTCATTTTAAATTAAAATTTTTCCTCAAATTTATGACAAAGATCTATATATTTTCCAAAACTGTCATGCTGCTTATATGTGTATATTCCCTATCATTGTTATAGACATTAACTATGCTTTAATATAGTTTTAATATATTGTATCAAGAAAAGTCATTGAGGTATATAGTAATACTTTTTGCCACATTAAATCATTTGCTACATTAAATCACACCAGATTAACAATAATATTTCAATTTGTGTATGTATATGTGTATATGTATATATTTTTTATTTGACTATCATAATTATGGTTACACAGTAGCACCAAAATTAGGACAAAACACAAGAAATACAGGAGTTATCTTAAATTATGTGAGCTCATTGCATGCTCCAAAAGTCTCATTTTCTAGCAAACAATTTCCAGCTGCCAAAATTTGCTACATTTTTAGAAGTTTTTTAATGTCTTCACTGTTAGTCATCACCATTTTGCTAATAGTGGATGTATCTTCAATAGTTTCTTTAACTTTCTATTGTGTTACTTCCAATTTGCTTAAATTGAAGAAAACTTAATTTTATAGTGAAATCCCAAAGTTTTTCTGCATTTGTATGTTGGGGATGGGGCAGGAAATATGTCAGTTCATGAACATTTGCTGTTGTTCTTTGTTTGAACATGTAACATGTATTTTGGCTTCTCTGATATTTTGTGCATGGGTTTCTGTGCTCTGTTCCTGATCCAATAATTTGATTAATTCTTGGTGACAGTTTAGTATCAATCAATATAATTTAAAGTGCTAGCCATTCATCGATTCTATGCAAAGTCCAAGTGAACTTACCAATTCAACTAGAAACACAAATTGAGCCAGTTTATTTTATTCAGTTGAAAGTATTCATTAAAAATTTCTGTTAGCAAAATTCATACAGTTTTCAGAATATTTTCTCTATTCACAAATTTTAGTTCGTCCCAAATGAAAATTCTAGACTGTAACACAGATTTTCCTAGGAAGATTTTCAAACAAAAGTTGCAGTTTATCTTGATTCTCTGTTCAAGAATAAATTGCATTTCTTTTAGAAATGGTTTCCTTCACACTGCTTTCTTTCTCTTAATGTCTTTATACATTACATTGCCACCTACTGGCAGCCTCCAATATGGCAACCATGCTTTGAGTCCACAAACTAAATACATTAAAAACTTGGTCATTTATATTGCTGAAAATATACCCTAAAACTTGAAATATATATGATGCAGTGATAGGTATCAAATATACCTGGATTTCATTTAAAAAACAAATAATATGGAACTTCCATACATTTCCACCTCATTTTAAGATTGAGGAAACAGCCTTTATTTTATACTTTTCTGCCATGCACTTTTTTTTTTAAATTGGAGTATAGTTGACTTACAATGTTGTATTAGTTTCAAGTGTGCAGCAAATTGAATCAGTTTTATGTATACACACACACTATTATATACATATATACACAAATATACACAAAATATAATATTTTTCCCATATTGGTTATTATAAACTATTGAGTTAATTTCCCCATGCCATACAGTAGGTTCTTGTTAGTCACCTACTCTATACAGTAGTGTGTATATGCTACTCCCATCCTCCCACTCTTCCCTCCCCACCTTTGTCTGTCCTATGGTAACCACACAATTGGTTTTGAAATTTGTTGTTTTTTTGTTTCTGTTCTATAAAGTTCCCTGTATTATTTTTATTGGAGTCATACAATTTTATAATAATACACCATAATATCAGCTTATTTGTCAATAAGATAGATAAGACATTTCCTTTTCCTCTCATGGGTTTGATAAAATAAAAATTTTAAGAAATAATGAACAAATTATATATGCTGTTGATTTTAGATTTAGAAAGTTAGAATGTGTCCTGATTAGATTTGAAATAGGGTTAGTTTAAATCCATAATTCAGAAATATCAGCTTTAGGTAAATTAAAAACAAATCAAATGCAAAGGGAATCTTCAGATTAAAGAAAAGGAAAAGCATTTACTTTCGAAGTGATGAATTGTTGTATATACTCTTTGAAGACATAAAATAAGTCCTTGGCCTACTTTTAACATAATGGCTATAAACCTTAGATCATTCTGTGAATATCTAAATTCAGTGGGGTTAGAAGAGGAGCTTGAAGTAAATTTACATCTTTTAGTTGAAACACAAATACATTTACTGGCAACCTTTAATTATTATGGACTATGAAACATTGTTCATGTCTAAAGTAACTTATTAAACATAATTAATGGGTTTAAAAGTCCCCTCCCTTTTCCCAAAAATTTCAACTTGGAGTAAGTGAAATTAAGTTATAAAATTGCACTTAGGAAATCAATGAATACATTGGAGGGCAACCTCAAAGAGGTGACTTTAACCTTTTCCTTTCAGAGCTATGCACAATAAAACAAATAGTAAGAACATAACGCATATAAACATTCAGCTTCCACCTTCATGTTTTAAGAGAGACCCACTTTTGAAATAAAACTTAAAACACATTTTCTCACTTTTATGTAGCTGTTAATGCACTGGCTACTTTTTCATATTTTTTATATTACTCTAAAAGTATTTTTTATATTACTCTAAAAGTATTTTTTAGCAATAAGAAATCTTAGCCACCCCCTTTTTTATTTTCCAACTTCTGCTCTTTCTTTTAAAATATATTTTATTGTCTGTTTTTGCTCTTATCTTTAATTTTCAGTCCAGGACAGCTTTCTCAGGAATTACACAACCTCCTTTCAAGGAAGAAAACTATGCACTTGTTTTCTTATAAATAGACTCAATATGTAATGAATCAAATCAAATGAGAAAATGAATTTAAATATTAAAATTACTTTCCTTACACAATTCCCCTTCTTATTCCTGCTTTTGAACTTAAAAAAAAAAAAAGAATGCACTACTTTACTGTTTGAATGATGAACATATTCCGTTGTATCAGAGTAAAATGTATTGGGTGTAAACAGTGTGTGCAAGCTACTGTTAATGATCAAACACTCTTGCTGAATATATCTTAGGAAACTGGTGACATAGCATTACATCATTCTGTTTCCTACATGAACAAAATTACCATGGTCTTTAAGTTTATGAGACCACTAAAGAAAGCTATCAATACTCCTCTTTAAAATAATGCACACAAAAATTTCATGGTCTCCCTCAAATCCACCCAACTTGGCTTAGGGAAATACTTAGGGAAATTTAAGAGTGTCTTAAATAAATGGAAGATAACAATATATTTTGTTTCAAAATGGTGCATAAGTTTTTCACTGGAGCAATTATAGCACTAATGACAAAAACATGGATTACAATAAACTTAAAAATTGGGGTCTATTATAAATGCTCCACATAAAAGGCATGCCCATGCTACCAAGTAACTGTTTGTTCTGGTACCTTTATGGATTAGGCCTTTCAAGAATCTTAAATGACTCTACAATGCTGAAGACTAGTTATGCATACTAGAACATTTAAAGAAAGAACTGACACGTGGAATTATCCAGTGGATGGGTCAAATCTTACATAGCATCCTAAAATTCAGGCAAATGCTAAGAATTTTAAATATATTTTACATAGATTTGATAAGTTAATGAAAAGCTTCTCATTTATACTCCTGAGTAGTTGAGTTTTTCTTTTCTGTTTTCTTATTGCAGTACAAGTGACACTTAACAGTAACACAAATGAAATAGTAATTGAAATAAAAATTTATTCATTCTGTGCAACTGTAAATCAAAAACTTTGAAAACTTATCATGAGTGGTTGATTACTCCAAGACTGTGTAAATCAGAAAGAAGTCCAAATAGATGAGAGATCATAAAACTGCAATATCTTCCTTATATTCCCAATGATTAAATCTGTGGAATACAAACTAAAATAATTCTTTAAAACACATTATAATTACCTGATTTGATAACAAAATTTTTTCTGACTTGAATATGAAAAAGTAATTTTTTTAGATAATTCAGACACAGAATAAAACCGTAGGATGAAAAGATTCATTGGCTTGATGAAAACACTATACCTTCTTCATTATAGAACTTTCATTGGGCATTTCCAGGACAGTGGTCTACGCCCTTTATGGGCAAATTCAACCTTGAGTGCTCAGATGCACCTATCCATTTTTCAATTTACTGGGTGTTGCTTGAGCATATGAGAAAGTCACTACACAAGCTGAGAAACATGTTGCTGTATTATTGCCCCTGTAAAACAGTCCCATCATCTGAAAGTACTTGAAAGTATATTAAATGCTAAGAAAAATTTCAGTCTTCAGCTTTCTCAGTATCAAGTAGTCTTTTACTCAGTTTGTTAATCACTTCCTCTTTCTTGAAACACTTTTTTCCTTTATTTAGCTGCCAAGATTCTATGTACTTCTAGTGTTTTAGCTACTTCCTTGAGCTCTTTTCTGGACCCTCTTATCTTCATCTCTAAATTTGGAGTTCCCTGGAATTATTTCCTCAAACTTCATCTCTTCACCTTCATCTTAGTCATCCAAACATAGCACTGCCTTATAAGCCATCTGTTTTCTTTCCAATATATTCTCTACTAGTATCCAGAGAAGTCCATTTAAAAGAAAAGTCAGATCATGTAGCCCCCTGCTCATAACTTGCTAATGGTGTTCTGTGAAAACAAGCAAAAACTTCAAAGTCCCTGCTACAGCCTGTACGGTCCTACATGAATTAGTCCTTAAAATTATCTCTCTAATTTCATCTACTACTTTCATTCCTACATCCTCAAGCAACTACTACTGTCTTTTGATATTTCTTATAAATAAGTCCAGAACCTTTTAGGTTTAAGGCCCTGCTACATGCTCATCCCTGTGTCTAAAATTTTTCTCCATAAATATTGAATGACTTCCTTTCTTACTTTATTTAAGTCTGTTACTACCACCACATAGTCCCTGTCCTTTATTACTGTACATAAAATAACACTCTTATTTATTCTCTATATAGTTTTATCTACATCATTACTAACACTGTTAAAGTGTATGTTGTTTGCTGATGTTCATCTTCCTAACATGAATGCATCAAGGCTTTAATCTACAGTAGTCAACAAAATTGCCTAAACGTGTGTCTGTCACATAGTAGGTAATTAATATGTATTAGTGGAATGAATGAATGAATCCTAAGCACAAATGCATTTACAACTAGAAGATTACTATAAGGGATGTTGCTCTAAACTTATAGATAACCAACACCACATAGAGTGAACTACAGTTTATTCTTGGAAGAAACAATAATGTGAAAATGACTAACTACTACAGATTCAATGCAATCTCTATCACATTACCAATGGTATTTTTCACAGAATGAGAAAAAATTTGTTTAATCTGTGAGGAAACACAAATGACCCCAAATAGCCAAAGCACTTTTGAGAAAGAAAAACAGCTAAAAGAATCAGGCTCCCTGACTTCTGACTATACTACAAAGCTACAGTCATCAAAAACAACATGGTATTGACACAAAAACAGAAATATAGATCAATGGAACAGAATAGAAAGCCCAGAAATAAATCCACGCACCTATTCTCAACTAATTTACAACAAAAGAGGGAAGAACATACAATGAGGAAAAACAGACTCTTCAACAAGTGGTGCTAGGAAACCCAGATAGACATGTAAAAGAATGAAGTTAGAAACTCTGCACCATACACGAATTTGAACACCATAAACAAAAATAAACTAAAAACAAATTAAGACCTGATGTAAACTGGATACTATAAATCTCTTAGAGCAAAACACAGGCAGGAATCTCTTTGACATAAAGCACAGCAATATCTGTTTTGATCCACCTCCTAGAGTAAGGAAAATAAAAACAAAAATAAACAAATGGGACCTAATCAAACTTAAAAGATTTTGCACAGCAAAGGAAACCATTAACAAAATAGAAAGACAACCCACAGAATGCGAGAAAATATTTGCAAATGAAGCAACCAACAAATGATTAATCTCCAAAATATACAAATATCTCATGCAGCTCAATATCAAAAATACAAACAATCCAATCAAAAAATTAACAGAAGATCTAAATGGACATTTCTCCAAAGAAGATAGACAGATGGCCAAAAAGCTCATGAAAAGATGCTTAAAATCACTGATTATTAGAGAAGTGCAAATTAAAATTATAATGAGGTATCACCTCACACTAATCAGAATGGCCACTATTAATAAGTCTATAAACATAAATGCTGGAGAGAAAAGGAAACATTCCTAAACTGATGGTGGGAATGTAAAATGGCACAACCACTATGGAAAATAGTATGGGATTCCTCAAAAATCTAAAAATAGAACTATTATATGATCCAGCAATCCCATTCCTGTGCATATATGTGGGGAAAAACATAATTTGAAAAGATACATGCACCCCAGTGCTCATTGCAGCACTATTTATAATGTCCAAGATATGGAAGTGATGTAAATGTCCCCTGGCAGATGAAAGGATAAAGAAGATATGGTACATATATTCAATGGAATACTACTAATCCATTAAAAAGTATGAAATAACACTATTTGCAGCAATTTGGATGGACCCAGAGATCATTACACTAAGTGAAGTAAGTCATATTGAGAAAGTGAAACATCACATGATGTAACTTACATGAGGGATCTAAAAAAATGACACAAAGAACTTATTTACAAAACAGAAACAGACTTAAAGACATAAAGAACAGATTTATGGTTGCCAAGGTGGAGGATTGCTAAACTTGGAGTTTAGGATTAGCAGATGCAAACTATCATATATAGAATACATAAACAACAGGGTCTTACTGTATAGCACAGGGAACTATATTCAATATCCTGTGATAAACCATAATTAAAATGAATATGAAAAAGAATATATAAAGCTAAGTCACTTTGCTGTACAGCAGAAATAAACACAACATTGTAAATCAAATATACTTCAATAACATTTTAAAAAACCAACAAACTACAATGAGGTACCAATTCACACCAGTCAGGAGAATCAAATTCCAATTTTTTGTTACTTTTTTGATTGATTAGCTCATTAGCTTATTAATTTAATTATTTATTCAACAAATATGTATAGATGCCTAGAACATGCTAAAGACTGCATTAAATTCTGGCGATAGAATTTAAGTTAGCTGGTAGAGATTTTTAAAATGCATAGTTCCTGTCCACATCTACTGATATTCCACTGGGGAAGGTACAAATTAAATGAATAATTTTACGTAATGATGTATAGAGTTATAAAATGGCCCCTAATGACTCATGGCTTCTTGAATGCATGCCCTGTGCATTGTGATATTTGGGCTCTTTCTAAAAAATGTGAAGTTTTTCTCTCCACCCTTTGTATCTGGGATAGGTTTGTAACCTACTTTGGGTAACAGAATGAAACAGAAGTTTAATTTGTGAATTCTGGATCCTAGGTCTTGAGATGCCTTATAGTTTCTGTTCTTGCTTTCTTATAGTGTTGCCCTAAGACTGTCATGATGTAAGAAAGCCAGGCTAACAGCAGTGGAGAATGAGAGGTCACCAGTCAGCAACAACTTTCAGACAAGTGAATAAAACCAGTTTGTTCTGTTTAGTTGAGTGAGATCAGTAGTTGAAGTAGCTGACCAACCTAGCAAATGTGAGCAATAATATACATTTTTTGATCTTTTGTTTATTTTGAAGCCACCGAATCTGGGAAAGATTGTTATATAGCAGTAGATAAGTGATAAACATAATTGGCTAGATAATTAAAATTTGGTTGTTACAAAAGAGAATTAAGAATGTCTTGTTCAAGATTATCTAAGAGATGGGAAATTGACTTCTAAAGGATGTGTAAGGATTTACAAGGTGAAGGGTGTGTGTGCTAGAGTTGGGTGGGGTGGTTTGAAAGGGTAGTAAATCATCAAAGTAGAAGAAATAACATAATCTGAAGTTGAAATCACTAATGTGAGAAAATAAAAAAAAAGTGAAAAGTATTGTGTATAACTGGACATTGGGAACCAAGGAGAGCAGTGGTGAGAAACAAGACCAGTGAAGCTATGGTGGGAATTTTATTAGGTATTGAGAGCTCTAAGCTAAAAATGCATGGTCATTTCCCTTTAGGAAAGCATGTTATAGAAGCACTGTAGAGGAAGATGGATAGAGATATTCACTCATACTGTATTACAAACATGGATAAAGTAAATAATTTACCCTAACTTCTAAGGACTCATTAGGTATAGAAGACAGAAGCAATTTATTAAACTGCTCCGAGATTTTCCTGCCTGGACCCTTTAAACTAGCACCCCAAGAGACTTTCCACCAGGCCAACTGCCCCTAAAATAGATATTGCCCTTAGTTTTGCATAAAGAAGCAGAAAATTTTTCACTTTTTATAAGTTTTTTCCCCCATAACCAAAACATTTTTAAGAAGCCTGAGACGACCTAGGGGTATGGATGTATTTTTAGAGTCACACAGTTCTAAGAATCTTAGTAATCACTTAGTTCAATGCTTTCATTTTGTAGATGAGGAAGTGGCTTTCAGAAGGGTAGACTGATCTGCACAGTTTTCAAGCTAGATAATGATGGCACTCAGTAGAATACAGGTCATTTGAATTCTGTTACTACAAAGATTCACTTCTATTGGTTATTTAGCTGTCTCAGACTTTAGGGGTATCTGATCAGGTACTTGTCACTACTCTTTAAAAACAGACTTTGGGACTGGCATATGCACACTACTGTATATGGAATGGACAGTCAACAGGGACCTGCTGTATAGCACAGGGAATTCTACTCCATATTCTGTGATTATTTACATGGGAAAAGAATCTGAAAAAGAATGAATATGTGTATATGTGTAACTGAATCACTTTGTACAGCAGAAATTATCACAACATTGTAAATGAATTATACTTCAATAAAAGTTTAAAAAATGAAAAAATAAAGAAGGCTTCCCTCAATAGGCTTGCATCAAAGAAATGTCACTAATATGAAAATCATTACTATGCCAATTTTTGTTCACTCAATTAACAGTTTCTAGGACAATTAACAATGGACTATACACACACACACACACACACACACACATATATATATATATATACACACACACACATATATATGTATATATATATTTTTTTTTCTTTTTAGGACCTCATGTATGGCACTGAAAGTTCCCAGGCTAGGGGTTAAATGGGAGCTGCAGCTGTCAGCCTACACCACAACCAGAGCAACCCAGGATCCAGGTATGACCTCAGTTGCCAAACGCTCCTTTAGCCAGTGTTAAAGATGCCTTTCAAAAGTGCTTCAAATATGTATTTAAATATTTATAATTCACTCAGAAGAAACAAAAATGATACACATATATTTACAGGGTCAAACTTTTTCTCAGTGTCTATTTCATTTCTTTGCATTTTGATAAAAGGAAGATATAGCTGAATAACATCAGATAGCAAAAGATCTTGTGTCTAACTATTGCGGGCATTTGAGTATTTTCCTGGACTGTTTTTCAATGAGAGACCTGGCCAGGGAAGTGCTGGTAATGTGCCATTTCAACTATTAAAAGAAACATGTTAGTAGCAGAATTACATTCTTATTTGTTGCTCTAAATATGCGCATTTTTTAAAATTGTCATTTTTAATTCTTGAATATTAGAGTTTTTACTTCCTGAAAGGGATTTTTTTTTTTTTTGGTCTATCTCAGAGAAGGGCTGTTAATTTTTTTTTTTTCAGATTCTGTTCATGCAAAACAATGCATGAAACGATAAGGGAATAAAGATAAAGAGAAAATGCCAGCAGAAAATGATCTCTTTCTGCATTTCCTTGTACGTGCTGACTGCCAATAAGGATCTGTTATACCTTTCTTCTGTCTTCCTTGTTATGCCTAACATCCCAATGCAACAGAAATGGGATGAAGGATAGCCTAGCTTGATGCCTTTTCAAAATTAGAAAATCCTGAAAGTCATTCCATTTAGACAGACATATGTATACAATATCCTGCTTTCAGTGAAATTGATACATGCAATCCTGAATGCAAAAATACATGTCAAGCAACAAAGAAAAAATGCGATATTTCACACTTGAAGCTTTCATGTGACTTCGGTGCTTTGTATAAGTTCTGAATTCATTATCAAATACATTCTTTCAAAAGAGCTGCCAAAGGATAACTTAAGGAGTGGAGAAACACAGTGGAACCTGATTGTTTAAAGTTTAAACAATACATCATTTTTGAATAAAATGTCTACCGTAAATTGCAGATTGAGGAGAAAATAATTATATTGTGTGATTGAGCTTCTTAAGCCACAGGGCTATTTGTGATGAGAGGGGGCATCAACATAAAATGTGAACAAAGGCTGAAAGTATATGTAATCATACAATCTTCTACCTTGAGTTGTTTTATGTATGATTCTCGTGTGTGTGTGTGTGTGTGTGTGTGTGTGTGTGTGTGTGTGTGTGTGTGTGTGTGTGAGAGAGAGAGAGAGAGAGAGAGAGAGAGAGAGATGCCTGTTTCAGAAGATATTGTTTTAATTGCCTGGATAACTTCTCTTATCAACCTATATGGATCCAATTGTAGTAACATTTTGCTCACCTTTCAACTTCTTTAATGTTTCTCCCTGGTTTGAAACAACATAAATTTGGCTTCCTCATCAAGAAGCTCATTTAGCTGCAGCTTGATTGCAAGTAATTTGCCCTAAGTAGCTCCATCTTTTAATTGTCTGTGCCTTTTTTTTCCAATCTATAAACTGTAACTTCAGGCAGGCCATTTTTGTCTTACTATTTCCTCCATAGAAAAGCATATTTAATAATCCCTATGTCCTATGGCTTTAGGCATCCCTCTCCATATGAACAGAAGGGATAGGATTTTCATGAAGCTCTAATTGATTTACAAAATAAATCCCCCAAATTTTTGGTATCTGAAAAGAGGTAAATCAGATACGATCTGCAAAAGTTAATGTTATGCCTTTTGCTATTTTTAAGGAGAAGAGTTGAGAAGGAAAAGAGAACATCAGTCTCTATGACTCCTAATGACAACAGCAAGAAAGTTCTCGTTGACATCGGAGAGGTTGTAAAAGGGAAGGGCTTTTTGTGTGTTTTGTTTTTTTCCCAACACTCACTAGTTTGGATGCCCCCTAAATTCTTATTTTCTTCTAGGACAAAAGAAAGGTATTCTGGCCATTCTGAACTGGCGTAATTTTCTCTAATGAAGACAAAAAAAAAGTCATCATCATACTTTTGAGTTTGCTCAAGTCCATGAAAAAAATCCTTTATAGGACAATCTTATTGAAACTCTATGATAAAAAAAAATACTGTTTTCAAATCCACTTATTCCTTGCAATTAATTACTTTATCTAAAGTATACCATAAATGTATTCATTAGATAGCAGTATATTCATGGATAAACCATAGTAAACATATAAACTATACATCTTTCTGATTGGTGGATTTGTTTATTCCACACTAACTGATAAGATGTGAAATATATCTTATCCTCCCACAAATCTAAAGAGAAGTTAATGTGTTTTCATTTCTTTCCTTATATTTTTAGTAAGTAACAGACACTTTCTTAACCACTTCGTTCTCTAAGTGAGCATTTCCCCTTCATTTTTGCATTAGGGGCCATAGTGGACATATAAAATGTTTGAATTATGCAGTTTTGAAAAAAAAATAGTAAATAGGAGAACTGTTGCTAGTATAAATCTAATTTCAGAGAGATTAGGGATCCAAGAATTAGCATTTTAACATTTCATTATAAACCTAAGGCTAGATAATTGAATATCCATTTAATTATTTCCTACCATATTCTTTATAAAAAAGAAAAATGTGACTTGTAAGAAATGCCACTGGGATAGGAAAATGTCTTTACCTATGTTACGAGGTCTAGTTTATCATTTTAGTTTATACGGATTTTCTTAAAATCAGCCAAGTAAGGATCCAGCCACAGTTTACTTGAAGTTTTGGCCCTTACTAGTAGACTTTTGGTCCTTACTTGTTTTATTTTCCTACAGTATGTTTGGAACACTAAGCTTGATAATATCAGAAACTCCTTAAGTAAAATCATCAGTCTTTTACTACTGGTTTTTGAAGAAATTAATAAAATAAAAAGTACAATTTGTTTTACCAGTTACTAAAGTGATTACTGATTTCAATACTAGTTTGATTCAGAGTTGACTTCTGAGATATTATTTTTTACATAGTCTAGGTCTTTCTTTCTGAGCATACTGCTGGTCTACCTTGTATAAACTTATGTTTTTTTTTTTCTTTGTAAATGTGACCATTATCAAAGCAAAGGGCTGTGGCTGGATCCACAAATAGATTCCAAATGGTATACTCAGGGTGAAGTTACCATGTTGCATGAGAGTTCTGCAAGTGATAAAGAACTTTGCTGTACAGAGAGATTAGATAAAAACGTGACAGCCCTTTCTTATAGGGATGTAAATATGTGGTTCTATCCCCAGAGATTTAGGCCTTTAGAAAGACAGCTGTTTTAAATAAATTAGTATCATGTCCTAACATTTAAGTATATGTTTCACAATGTATAAGAGGAAAAAAAAAAAAAACTAAATAAACCTAGCAATGTTATCTATAGACATAAGCTTTTGGATAAATAATAACTAGAATGCTAATTCATTCAGCAAAAGCTTACTAAGTACCTACCATATGCAAAGTCCAAATGTCACAGAGATGAACACAATAGTCAAGGCTGGAAGCATCATGAGAGAAATATTTTACTGGGAAACACTGAGATTCCCAATTACTGATTGTGTGATGGTAGTTTTGGATGGTTGTAAGTAGATTCCTTCACAAAGATTAGTTAAATAAATAATAAGGCAACATTTAAGTATAAATTTGAAATGCTTGGGATAGACAGATAAACAAGACTATTTCAGGCAAAGATTAAAAATATATTTACTGCAACTTAATTGACCATTTATAACACAGGAACCACTATCTGGTACCACCGTAGTTGTCTTTACACCACATGCATTTCATTTTATTCAAGGCTGGCTTAGCTGTTTTTGTTCTTTCCTATTATTTACCTCTCTTCTGTTCCCTTGCTATTCTCTTACCTTTTCTATCCAAAATCAAACAGGGCAGTGTAAGCTGAGAAGAACAATGATAATATTTATTTTTTTCACATTTTCAAATCAGTATGTAATTAAAAATGGGCTTTTAAAAAAATTATTCCTAATGCACATAAACTATAAATGTCAGCTAAATGAGACCAGAGACCAAATCTGTTTCCTTTGTAGTTCATGTGGTCACAAGACAAACCCCACAAAAGCTTACTGTGGTGAAAACTACGTAAATGAGCAAATAAATACATATGCTAGTTAGTATAGTCAAGAAATCATGTGAATAATTTTACTAATATACAAGAAATTTATATGTAGAGTCATTGATTGCCATTTAAAAAATATAAACTAAATGAATAATTTCATGTTCAGAACAGAACTTAGCATCTGATCTCAAATTTTCAGTTTTATCCATGTAGATTGTTTTTCAAACATACTGGACAGGTTGAAATACATTATAAAATCAATTCCTGGAGTTCCTGTCATGATTCAGCAGTTAACAAATCTGACTAGGATCCATGAGGATGTGGGTTCGATCCCTGGTCCCACTCAGTGTGTTAAGGATCCAGCAATGCCGTGAGCTGTGGTGTAGGTCAAAGACACGGCTCAGATCCGTGTAGGCCTCTAATTCGACCCCTAGCCTGGGAACCTCCATATGCCGCAGGTGCAACCCTAAAAAGACAAAGACAGTAATAATAATAACAACAAATAAAATAAAATCAATTCTTGGGAATGCTGAGACATTTTATTGGTGTTTCATCACACAGTTATTTTTGGATCAGGATCAGAAGATGTGGGGATATAATCTGACTATTCAAACAACTAAGATAATAGGTGGCGAACATTACAGATCTTGTTCCTTATCAACTCTGCCCCACATTAAAATACCAGGAATGCAATAATATTTTCCTCTGAGTCATGTATTTTTCCATTAGTTTAAGAGTTATTTTTTTCTTAAATTCTGCAGCTTAAGGTGTCTGACCAAAAAAAATTCTTTGAATCTGCACTTGATTATTAGTCTCACTTACTTTGTGCAACAGCAAGGATCCTGTTTTCTTGGAAATATTTGAGACAGCCTCATGGTGAGCTATAAAGTTATTAATGTTGCTTGATATTTGCTTTGACAGCTGCTCTGTACTCTCTTTAATCATCTTCATCATGGGCTGTAGCTCTTTTTTCTCTCCATTTCACTTTTGCCTATGCTGCTTAGAGAGGATGATGCTCACGGAAAACTGATAAATCCCCTTTACCTTCCTGATTTTTCTGTTCTACAAATTTAATTTCATTCCTTCATTCTTCCCATTTATTTATTCAATAAATATTTATTCAATACCTAACATAAGCAAATCCCTGGGTGGAGAGACATTACATAGATGTTATATAAAACATTTCACATTTTTAATAAATATATTAATAAATATTATACATTAACAAATGTATTAATTTACATACTTTGCCTGGCTTAGGCAGACTAACAAAAGGGTGGTAGCCAGTGACAAGACCCATAACACAGAAGCTAAGAGTGTGGGTTTTGGAGTCAAGCAGATGTGGATTTGCATTCTGATTTCACAATTTTCTAGCTAAATGATGCTATATAAGATACTAAGCTACTTAGTGTCTTCCCATTTATCCACAAACTTTAGTTTTCTTATCTGTAAGGTGGGAAGACTATTATACCTTCTTTATATCTCTTTAGTTACGATAAAACAAATGTAAGGCTTAGGTCATAATTAAGTCATTAATAAATGACAATAGTGGTCATGGTTGAAGGAACACTAGTAAATATGGTAATGGTAATAATGACCATAATGAAATTAATTAAATAATAAGGTAAGGTACACGATAAGTAGAGGTTTAGAAATCATGGAAGGTGAAACTAGAGGTATGAGGGGGGTGGGGAAGGAGCAGCTTGCCTTAGGAAACTGGCAAGAGCCCTCACAGTTAAATACTAATCTGGTGGGCTGCTAATTAGAGATACTGGAAAGTTGTTCTTACCATAATGAGTAAACACAAAACAAATGCCCTAAATCAGGAGCATAGCATATATTAACTCACTTAATCCTTACATCAACCCAATAAGCTAAATGCTTTCCCTCACACTTGACTACATTGTTTTATAGGTGAAACAAATGAGGCAAAGAGCAGCCAAGTCGCTTATTTCAGCCCTTGCTCCCAGGAATGAGTTGAGCAAGAAAATTAACAAAGATTAGCTTTCCAATAGAATACAGAAGTCCCCTTTTAGCCACGGTTTTGTGTTTCAAAGTTTCAGCTGTTTGCAGTCAACCAGTCTGAAAATATGGAATGAAAAATTCCCAAAGCAAACAATTTATGTTTTAAATTGCACAGCTCTGAGTAGTGTGATAAAATCTCACAAAGCACTGCTCCTTCCCTCCCAGGTCATGAATCCTGTGTCCAGCATATCCAACCTGTTAGTCTCTTAGTATCAGACTCAGTTATGAGATGAACTGTCACTACATGGCAGTGTTTTTGTTCAAGTCACACTTACTTCACTTAATAATTGCCCCAAAGTACCAGAGTAGTGATGCTGGTAATTCAGATATTCTCTTATGTGCCTAATTTATAAATTAAACTTTAGCATAGGTCTGTATGTATAGCAAAAGTAGTATTACAGAGTTCTGTTCTGTTTGTGGTTTCAGGCTCTACTGGGGATCTTGGAGCTTGGCTAAGGTGGGGAGGGGCTACTGTATAGGCTTTACAAGGAGAAAGTACCTTCAGTTAATGTTATGTTCTAGTGCACAGTGTAGTCCCTGGCACCTACTACGTTATGGAATGAATTGCTCCACACTCAGGTTGTTCAACAATCCATGCTGAGTCTTTGTAGAGGCTGAGCTCTGATAACAGAGGCAAAGTCTCTGCACTTTGCATGGGAAGAAATAGAGCCTTTGAGGAGGGAAATAGGAATCTAGCTGTGTTGTTCATAGCAGATTGGAGAGGCAGATTCTCGCTGGGAAAAACAATATAGACAATTTTTCTGTGTATGTAGATGAAAAGAAGCTTCAGAATAGGCAGGCAGTTATGGAAATGGATAGGATCGACTAGTTGGAGAGGATGTGGGAGAGTGATTTTCTTTTTTTTTTGTTTTTAACCTGGATGACTATGAATGGCAGTGGTGTTAAAAATGGCATGTACTATTTTAAAACAACAACAAAGAGGAATGCAAACAAAAGGAAGATGGGAAGAGTTTTGTGGGATGGAAAGTAAGGCATTTTGAACTTTAACCTGTTGTCTTTTTAGTTGGGAAAATATCTAAATATTCACAAGTTATTTGGAAATAAGAGTTTTGAAGCTCAGAAGTATCTTAAGGTTGTAAATGCAAATTTGAAAGTTTCTAGAATTGAGATGATATTTGCTAAATAGATATTACGGAATTTCTAGGAGAGTTTGCGTTTTTATTGTAAAGGGTAATTTTGTATTCCTTCAGGTTAAGTCATATCTCAGAAGAGGTATAATTACAGGAAAGTCTTAGCTGAACTTTGTTCCTTGGTTAAAAACAAGACTTGAAATTCAAACACGCATGTGAAATGCAAAAACATTTCATTTACTGATGAGTACCAAAAAATCAAGACTGAATCTCTTATTTAAACAAATAATTAGCTCTGGACATAATATTTTAAGCAACCCAATAATATACTTGAAAATTTTCCCTTTCTGCGAGGACTTCAGCTTTATTCAGGCTTCAGACTTCACATATGCAAAATAGTGAATACACTTTGATTTTTCCAGTACGAAAAGGAGGCCACTCTCTTAGTATCGTGGATGAAAGTACAAGGGTTCATTGTCTTTGCCATTGCCAGAATGTATTCTTTCTAGAAGAATAGGCAAGCCTATCAAGGAGAACTCCTAACCAGCTCCAGGCTTTGCTCTTTCACAGTATTTCTGGTAAAGGGAATAAACATCTCAACTGAGATGCAGCATTTTGCTTGCCTCTTAGGGAACAGATGTGTTGCTGTTTGCATAGCTTCCAGGGGTTCCACCAACTAGTGGGCCTTATTATGGAAAATAACATTGGAAGCTCTTCAAAACACTGTTGCTGGGAGTCAGGCTTAGAGCTGCTGCTCCATGTACAGCAGCTTGTACTGTGTATAGTTATATTTTAGGAACAATAATTATCCTGGAAACTTAATAGACTACGTTAAACAGAGCTGTGTTCAAACAGAATTAGGTGAGAGCTTTAGATTTAATTGAGATTTCCAGAGGTAATTTTCAGGTATTGAAAATGAATAATTATAAATTAAATACATCATTGCACTCTTCATTATAATAGTGAGGGATACATAAAATTTTATGGTATGATGTGTTTTAAAAATGATTATGTAGAAATATTATATTTTTTGTAAAAATTTAATGTGAAAGGATAACATTTTTTAGTGAATATAATCCCAACTCCTACATTTTGATTGTCATTAAGCACTTAATTGGAATTATGGATTTAAACATTTTTTGCTTCTGTTTTTAGTAAAGTAACACCCAAAAACAATGAAAAAGGAAAAACCTAATGTCTTACATGAAGTTCCTGAGGACTATTTAGAAGACACACACAATTATTCACAGGAAATCAGAGATCACCAGAACTGGCTCAGTGATTTTGACACAATGGCTCTGGCAAATAACTCCAAAGCACAGACACAGATTTATCCTGAACATGTGGCAACAGGCTCTGCTTTATTGGTCCAGCATGCATTAAGACTTTGCAGTTCTCAGTGATAGCACTGTGAATTATCTTACCCAGTGTTTTCCTAATTAATTTTAATTGTGCTACTCCGTAGCTAATTAATCTGAGTAAAAGATAAGCTGCCCAGCATTTATTTTAACTCGGACAGGCTGACTGACAAGGCTGGAGATACTAGTCAGTATCTCTTCTGGTAGAGAGAGCCAGAATAGCCTTAGCCGGACTGTCCAGACTTCCTTACTCTATCTCTTCCAGAAATGTCTCAGTCTATGTCAGGAACATTGGCTCTGTCCCAGTGACCTCACTCATTTTTTAGCCTTTTTGAAACTAATGCTCTTCATACTGTTTAAGGATGCACCTTAAAAGATTGTTCGATGATTAACAGTTGAATTGCTAGAAAGGGTACATAAGACACTGAGATACCCTTTTATCCCCCCTTTATCCAATGCATTCAACCAAATTAACTAATTTTTATGATCTGTATTATTAATAAAAATGCATGGGAAAACACTGTTTTGTACTCTTAATCAATAAACAACTTGTTAGTACTACTAGTAATGCCAGTTCTACTAGTTTGGGCCAAGAATATAACGTCAACCTTCTGCCTTTAAAATCCCCCTGGTTATCACTGGGAGAAAGCCAGTGGATCTGCACTTCATTAAAACTTCTGTTCTTCTTTACCCTGTCCTCTCCCCAGCTCTCCCTCCATGAAGGAGCTAATCTGTAGACAGACTTGCTTGAAATTTCTGGTTCAGTTAGCATTCTGCCAGTGAATTTATGACTAAAACAACAGTACACTGAACAATGACAACAACAGCTTCCTCCTAAAATTTTCAATTAAAGACTCTGATGGCAAATCTTGCCGTAAAAATTTGGCTGATAGAATGTCATCAGAGAGAAAAAAAGAAATGAGAGAGACAAGTATATCAAAATTATTGGGGGGAAAATTAAAGAACAGAAAAACAGATGTTGGAAAGAAGTAGAGAAAAAAGGAAACAACCCCTCAAGAAGGCTGCTGCTGTTTCTTCTCCTCCTCTTCCTTTTTATTATTATACATATTTTAAGAAATATTCTTTCATTTCTTCTATTTAATTTTGAGAATAGCCAGAGTAAAAGCTCACAAGAAATTTCTAGAAGTAAAGAGTTAAATAATAAATATCTTTATAAGAGGTAAGCTTTTTAGAAGGCTTCATTTGGGATGAGAAAAGCCTATGTTTAGTTGCTAACTCTAATACTTGTTATTAAGCACAAATTGTTCGGAATGGTTTACTAGAATCATTCAGTTTCATTAAGTCCTAAGGTATTCTATGTGTCCAGCAAGCATATTTGTTTTCAGAATTTCTTTTCTGAAGTCATCTTCCCAGTGTTCTGGTCATGTTCATTTCCACCAATGCACTGCAGTTTATAAAATATTGCCTAGCATGCTAAAGTGATTATCAAACTATCAGTGCCTACAACCTATGATAAGATTTGTGTAATATAACCCATAGAGTTTAAGTTAGGCATATACATCTCAAAATAAGGTCCCTGATAGTCCCATTTTTTACCCAGAAACCTAAAAAATTACGCAATGTAGACATTCAGAGTAATAATGTCCTTATGGCCAGTAATTTACCATTAGATTGCCCTGGGGCCTGGGAAAATCAATTGATGTATTTTGATAGACTGCATTTAGTCTTTATGAATTTGTCATCGCCCTGCTTTCAGGTCTTTAGATTTCCTGATTGATCTAGCATACTGAGCATGGTTGCTTCCAGGGTTAGCCTCACATTCAGTAATATCACAGAGATTGATATATAAAACCAGAATATCTTACTTTATAATAAGAATTCAAAACATCACATAGACTATACTTTTATCAGTATAGTCACATCTATTCCTGAAAACAGATGCTATTAGAAAGCAAATTACATTCAGAAAGTTGCCTGATGTGCCCAGTATTAAGCCACAGGCCTTTATAAGATCACACCCTCTTCTGGATCAGAAGAATGTTTGGGCAGCACTACCAATGTTTTTCCAAGTGTCTCTTTTCTCCTTGCTTCCAAGACTGACAACTACCTTCTGAATGATACATTCAGATTCTCTGATATGTTAATGTATTCTATCACACCACAGTTTGCTTGAAGATTTGGGAGCCATTCTTTATTTTTATGATGACTTTGCTGATTGATCTTTTCCCTTACCCAGAAGATAGTGAATTAACTTTTAGCTCAGATGACAGTCTTAATCCCTTTATTTCCAAGTTTTTAGGTATATCTTTATGGTAACTCACAGTTAAACTCTGAAACAAAAATGATTATTTTCAATAAGTGTATACATTTATCTACTTAGTGCTTTTTAAAAAATAAACATTGCCCTTGAAAGATGCTAGTTCATGGAACAAGGGCTGTCTTGTTTATTATCTCTTCTGTGCCAATTTTAATATAAGCTCATACTAAGGACTAAATTGAAATTTGTTGAATAAATTAATGTTAGTATTAATTTTATTAGGGGTGAGTACTGAAAGCAATAACTTTCTTCCTCATTATTAATACTTATTAAGGTATAAATATGCTTAAATATGTAAAGAAAAGCAGATCTCTTCATAATTGCAGCCTAAGTGAACCTCATACTAAGTTTTGTCTTGTGTCATATTTTCTTGAAAGATTTGACATCCTGTCATGAAGAAGGAAAATTATCCTAAATAACACAGGACAGAATCAGTACTAAGTATTGATAGTAATTCACTTTTCTGAAATTATTTTCTGAATTAGTTAAGTCTCTAATTTATTTAAGTTCATTACATTTATTTTATCTGGCCTATCCAGATTTAAGCTTCTTGAATGTAGGAATGGTGATTTATTTTTTTTCAGGGGAGGGGTTCTAGTTCTAAATGTAGTACTGAGGATAGAGAATACTGCCAATAATAGTATATTTATTTAACCGAATCTTTTATTTTTGACAAAATTTGTCCAATGGGCTTTCTGAGTTCTTTGTGATAATAACAGTGGTTGGACAAACCTGATTCTGCATGTGTTTTAGGAAAGCTATAGGACCCAATGTCAGAGTACAATTATAGACTAGACATTGAGAGATGCTGCTTGTACTCACACCTCAATAATTCCAAACCTTAGAAAATGTTTCAAGACATTTATATATGTGTATGTAGAACCTTGAATGTACTGTGAATTTTGGATAAAGTTTTTGCATTTTCTGTCTATCCTATCTGCACCTCATCCTCAATCACATATAACATGGATAAATACAGAGAAATGAAAGTGTTTTAAATGTCTAATTCTTAACAAAGGCAAGGGTAGAAGGCTGAATGTGATAGATGGGTAAAAAGTATCTCAACCTCTTCAGTCAAGGAGTACTTTTTCCTATATTTTTTATTGCCTTTAAATTGCAACTTTATTCAATACTTAGAATTGAACTTTATTCATTTCTTATCTAGTTAATCAGTTTTCTTTAGCAGAAATCTTCAATCATGGATGAATATTATTCAGCCATGAGAAAGAAGGGACTTCTGCCAATTGTGACAATACGAGTGAAACTTGAGGGTATTATACTAAGTGAACTAAGTCATAGAAAGACAAGTCTGTACAATATCACTTATATGTGGAGTCTTAAAAAATAAAAATCAAATAGTATAGAAATGTGGTTGCCAGGGCAAGGGGGAAGTGAAATATGGAGGGTTTGGTAGGTATAAACTTTCAGGTATAAGATCAATACTATCTTAGGATCTAATGTATAATGTGGTAACCATAGTTGATAACACTGTGTTGTATAACTGAAATTTGCTAGGAGAGTTCTCATCAAAAAGAAAAAGTGGTGGATGTGTTAATTACTTAGATGGAAGGAATATTTTCACAACATATACATATTTAAAATCATTACACATGCACTTTAAATATCTTACTATTTATGTATCAATTATACCTCAATAAAGCTGAAAAGGAAAAAAGAAAATGCTATTTATCATCCCATTTGAAGAAATGTTTTCATTGTTGGATAAGCCAAACTTCAAATTAGCCGATCAACTTTTCTGAAATATATAAAAACTTAAAGAAGAAGCAAAATTAAAGTTGCTTTAAAAATCGTTTATTTTTATGTGACTATTAAGCTACTTTTTTTTTTTTTTTTTGGTCTTTTTGTCATTTCTAGGGCCACTCCCGTGACATATGGAGGTTCCCAGGCTAGGGGTCTAATTGGACTCGTAGCCGCCAGCCTACACCACAGTGACAGCAACGCGGGATCTGAGCCGTGTCTGCAACCTACACCACAGCTCACGGCAAGGGCAATGCTGGATTCTTAACCCACTGAGCAAGGCTAGAGATGGAACCCGCAACCTCATGGTTCCTAGTCCGATTCGTTAAGCACTGAGTCACGACAGGAACTCCTAAGCTACTTGTTTTTGAAGAAATATTTTCACATAAGCGCATTAGGATTTTTGATTAAAGGAATACAAGAAAGCATGAAGTTGTAATGAAACTATTGTAAGGAATACGAATATTTGCTCTGTTTGCTTAACTGCAAAGGAGATAGTCCAACAATTCTGAGTAGGGATGATTTTCTCAAATTCTGAGTTCTACAAAATCCTCTTGTAGTTACGTATTATATATATGTTCTCGGTCTCCACATGGGATAAGTAATATTCATTCATTTTTAAATTTTATTTTTCTTATTCCTTTGCCTCCATTTAGTTTAAATACTTTCAGAAAACAAATATTTGTCACTTTATCACATATAATCTTTTAAAATGAGAGTAGTGGAATTGCTGTCTATTCATTTAAATGAGCATTTTTATGTAAATGTAATTATTGTAATTTCCAGGTGCCAAAAGGTATCTGTAAAAGAACAATTATCATTTCTAATAAATGTCCTCTAAACATTACAGCAAGTCAAATTCACTTAAGCAAGCATTTAATGAATGCTTATTACATGTATGCTAGGCAATGGGTTTATGAAGATAAGTAAAACATATTTTCCTACCTATGTTCCAGCCTAAAGGAGAGGTTCAAAATCTTTGGGATAAAGGAAGTCTCAAGGGGAAAATGATTAACAACAGAACAATTCACACTCATTCCTGTCAAGTGGCCTAAAGAACAATCCAAAGCCTCATTGTAAAGGTTGCTGATTTTCTATAGATGTTGAAGGACTGGCTACATAATCTGCAAAAACAAGTGCAATATAAAAATGGTGACAACTTGTTAACATTTATTAAGAATTTCAAGATGGCAACAGCAGAACACTGACCAAATGTGAGGCCCTTCTATGGCACATCCATAAAGCTGGCCCTGAGGTTAGATTTGCTCTTTTTAAATCTTTAGTTCCTGTTAGGAAACTTTTATTGCCTGATGCATTAATTCATAAAAATGTTTAGGTGTCTCTGGGATCCAAAGGGCACAGATCAGGACAGCATGGTTTTCTGGCAATCTTTTAGCTGTATATAGTATGAAGTAAAAATGGAAACTATGAAGAAAAAAATTAAAAAAAAAAAAAAACCAAAAAACAGCTGCCTTCTATCTTTTTTGTAGGGTTTCACTGGAAATACAAATCTAAGATAACAGAGGTATTTATTTTTACTTTACAATTCTTTCATTTGATAGAGACCAAAGTATAACATGCTAATTTGTATTAAGGAATAAAACTGGGATATCAAAGGGAATTTCAGATATCCTTCACATATCTGTCAGTAGCAACACTAAGTAAAATTTTATTGAAAAACAATGTTTTTGAATTTTTCCTACCAGTAAAAAATATTATGTATAATTATATTTTTCCATAATTCAAGTCATCTGATTATATCATAACAGTGGAATATTACTTTTTACACTTGCCTAGAACCACAGTTTTCCCAGAGCTATTAAGGAAAGGGAGACAAGATTATTTTCTGAGCCAATGATATATTATTGCATATTTATATGTCTGCATCTGTACATTGAGGTATATACCAGATACCTACATTTATAAGGAATATTAAAATATACAAATTTATATGCTCTGTTGGTATTATGACTTAGGAATAACTGGAAAATTTACAAAAGGTTAAACCATTTAATAATGAACATATAACTGAAACACTCTTTGGCATCAATATTTGATCATTGAATACCACAATGAAGAAGTATCTCAGATTCTAATAAGTAAAAAAAGTTGATATTTAGTCACTAATGCCTTTTGAATTTAAATAAATGCTTATAGAAATAAATTTTATATAAACTGTGTTTAAAGGCTAATGACTTGCAAGTCATAAAATTCATTCATCAATTTGTGTGCATTTGAATTTTAGTACATGCATCTAGAACCAGAATGACATGTGTATAAAATAATAATTAATAAATACATTTTTGTTATAAGGTAGGCTTCATATTTTATTTAATTACTGGAATAGATAACGTTTCCACTTCAACGTCAGAAGTATACTGCAAAGCACAATAAAGTATAACACATTTTGCAGATAAATTTCCTCCATACTGAATATGTTAAGATTTATTGTGATCTATTCCCAAGATCTATTGGGAGCTGTATAATATAAATACACAATTTATGGGTGGGAGATAAAATGTGGGTTAAAAACACCATTGTATAACTATATAATTTGAAATTTAGCATCTGATTTATACACACACACATACACTCACATGTGTAACCAAGTCGGATAAACATTAAAATGTCATTTGATCTTTTGTTTTATTTACTAAGAATAAACTTTCTCTTCCTATATAATAAAAGCATAAGATTTTTGTAATATTTTTTAAGCCACTGAAGCATCCCATTCCTCTTTACCTCGTTCTGATCTGAGAGCAATTTGTTTCATAATCTTTACCACTAGATAAACAAGGTGAAAGAAATGAATGAAAGGAATAATGCTTAATAATAAGCATTTTCTGTTGTAGTGTAAGTGGCAGCTCTGATAAGCCCTTTTCTTCATTTATTCAGCAGGGAAGTGAGGATGAGGCATGGGGGAGAGGGCAAAAGAAGTGAGTCAGCTATGACTTGTTTTGTTCAGGTGATGTCATGCCTTGGAGTACATAATTAAGCATAACATTAGTGAAGAGAATCTGAGGAAAAACTGTGCTACTGAAATCAAATACTGGATAAACAACTACAAACACAATAAAAGCCGCCCAATTTAATTTTGAGCACAAATTTATTACATTTGTGACGTGGTTTGAAATATAATTATATTTCACTAATAAAAAAATCTAGCCTTTCAAAATAGAAAATTTGTTAGCCTATTTAGAAAGAAAATTTCTAGGAATAAATTGAAAATATTTACTTTAAGCTTTAAGGTGAGTGTATTTCCAGCATGTTAGTATTACATTTCATAACTGTCTCGTTTGCTAACATTTTTTGGATTTCACAAGCATAACATTTTATATTTTAGGTTTTCTTTCATTGTTTGTAGTGCTAAATATATGCAAAGTTAATATATGAATAACTACATTTTAGATTACAGAAAAGTCTTATGTATTTTAATTTTTTTTTTTTCTGTGTAGGGCCACACCTGAAGCACAAGGAAATTCCCAGGCTAGGGGTCAAATCTGAGCTTCAGCTGTTGGCCTACACCACAGCCACAGCAACATCAAATCCAAGTTGCATCTGTGACCTACACCACAACTCATGGCAATGGCAGATCCTTAACCCACTGAGTGAGACCAGGGATTGAATCCACATACCTGTTGGGTTCTTAACCCAATGAGCCACAATGAGAATTCACTGCATTTAAACTTTAAAAGTATGTTGAGTTATGATTTTTTGTATTTGAAAGAATTTAAAATTTATTTACTTATAATCTTATTATATTGTTTTTAATATTCTTTAAATAAAATATAACATATAGATATATATATACAGACAGACATACACATGCATATGTATACACACAGTTTTCTTTCAAAGCTGTTCTACATACAGATTAGATTCCACATGTAAGTGATAGCATTTGAAGTTGGTGTCTCACTGTCTGACTGATTTCACTTAACATGATAATTTCTAGGTCAATTCCCTTATGTTAATTTACAAATTCATCACCTCAGAAAAAATTCCTGAAAGAAGCACAAAGTAGGGAGATTAGTCCTAACAGATGCTATATAACAAAATTTCTGTAATTAAAATAGTGTAGTTTTGCTGCATGAAGAGACAAGAGAAAGAAAATAGTATGCATACAAACAGATTAAAGTCATTTTAGAAATGTATTATAAAATCAAGTTGGATATCTTAAATAAGATCAATATTTTGCATTTATTTATTTATTTATTTTTGTCTTTTTTGTTTTTTAGGGCCGCACCAGTGGCATGTGAAGGTTCCCAGGCTAGAGGTCTAATTGGAGCTGCAGGTGCGGGCCTACACCAGAACCACAGCAATGACAGATCTGAGCCGCATCTGCAACCTACACCAGAGCTCACAGCAACGCTGGATCCTTAACCCACTAAGCGAGGGAAGGGATCAAATCCGGAACCTCATGGTTCCTAATAGGATTCGTTTCCACTGTGCCATGACGGGAACTCCTATTTTGCTTTTAAATAAATGTGAATTTTTCAACTAGAATACCATTTTAATCCAGCAAACCAAGATAAAAAATGGTTCTAGTTATTTTTTTTTAAAAGTCCACTAGATTGAATCAATTAGAAAATATAGGAAAAGAGGTACATACAAGTAAACATAGAAAAATTTAGAACTTACTCCCTGACAACCAATGGGTCAAAGAAGAAGTCAAAAGGGAAATTTTAAAAATATATACCTTGAAAGAAACAAAAATGGAAACACAGTGTACCAAACTATATGGAACAAAGCAAAAACAGATCTAATTGGAAAGTGTAAAGTGATGAATGCTTACATTAAGAAAAAAAGCTTTAAGATAAGCAACCAAATTTTACACCTTTGGTAACTAGAACACAGAGAAAACTAAGTCTCAAGTTAGCAAAAGGAAGGAAATAAAAAGGATCTGAGCAAAAATAATGAAATAGAGACCAGAAAAACAATGAAAAAGATCAGCAAAATTAGGGTTGATTTTTTGAAAGGAAATATAATGGACAAAACTTTAGCTGTACTGAGACAAAAATAGAGAACACTTAAGTAAATAAAATCAGAAATGAAAGTAGAGAGATCACACTTGATACCACAGATATACAAAGGATAATAAGAGACTATTATGAAAAATTACATGCTAACAAACTGAATAACCTAAAAGAAATGGATAAATTCCTAGAAACATTACTGAGACTGAATCATGAAGAAATAGAATATCTCCATAGCTCACTAGTGAACAGGAAGAATGCATAAGTAATTTTAAAAACCTGCCAAAAAAAAATTAAACAAACCAAAAAACCCCAAGACCAGATGGTTTCACTGTGAATTGTACCAAACATTTAGAAAAGAATCAACACCAATCTTCCTCACACACTTCCAAAAAATTAAAAAACAGGGAAAACTCCAAACTGATTTTATGAGGCCAGTATTACCCTGACACTGAAGGCAGATAAGGACACTACAAACTATGGGACAATATTGCTGATAAATATAGATTCAAAAATTATCAACAACATGGAGCAAACCAAATTCAAGAGCACAGTAGAAGCATCATACACCATGATCAGGTGGTATTTATCCCTAGAAAGCAGCAATGGTTCAATATAAGCAATTCATTATGTTATACCACATTAATGGAATGAAAGATAAAAATCACAATTGTCTCAATGATACAGAAAAATAATTTCACAAAATTCAACTTCCTTTCATGATAAATTGGTATAAAAGAAATGTACTTCAACATAATAAGGGCTATATATGACAAAACCACAGATAATATCATACTCAATGATGAAGTGTTAAAAGCTTTTGCTTCATGATCAAGAAAACATCAGTGCCCAGTCTCATCTTTTTTATTCAATATAGTCCTGGAAGCCCTGGACAAATTAATTAGACAAGCAAAAGAAATAAAAGGCAAATTTTAAAAGAGGAAATATAATTGTCTTTGCAGATTATATGATATTTTTGTTGTTGTTGTCATGGTTGTTTAATCTATTCATTTATTTTTTATTGTTATTTCCCCAACACAATTTTTTTTCCACTGTACAGCATGGGGAACAGTTACACATACATATATACATAATTTTTTCTCTCATTGTCATTTTCCGTTGTAAGAGGTAGTTCTCAGTGCTACACAGCAGGACCTCATTGTTAATCCATTCCAAAAGCAATGGTTTGCATCTGTTAACCCCAAGCTTCCAATACATCCCACTCCCTCCCCCTCCCCCTTGGCAACCACAAGTCTATTCTCCAAGTCTATGATTTTCTTTTCTGTGGAAAGGTTCACTTGTGCTGTATATGAGATTCCAGATATAAGTGATTTCATATGGTATTTGTCTTTCTCCTTCTGACTTACTTCACTCAGTATGAGAGTCTCTAGTTCCATCCATGTTGCTGTAAATGGGATTATGTCATACTTTTTATGGCTGAGTAGTATTCCACTGTGTATATATACCACATCTTCCTAATCCAATCATCTGTTGATGGACATTTAGGTTGCTTCCATATCTTGGCTATTGTGAATAGTGCTGCAATGAACATATGGGTGCATGTGTCTTT
This sequence comes from Sus scrofa, assembly GCF_054392235.1. Classification (NCBI taxonomy): domain Eukaryota; kingdom Metazoa; phylum Chordata; class Mammalia; order Artiodactyla; family Suidae; genus Sus; species Sus scrofa. Next base: position 169,483,667 of record NC_139395.1, read on the forward strand.
TAAGGAAAGTTTTGTCTGGATACATGCCCAAGAGTGGGATTGCTGGGTCATATGGTAGTTCCACGTATATATAGTTTTCTAAGGTACCTCCATACTGTTCTCCATAGTGGTTGTACCAGCTTACATTCCCACCAACAGTGCAGGAGGATTCCCTTTTCTCCACACCCCTTCTAGCACTTGTTATTTGTGGACTTATTAATGACGGCCATTCTGACTGGTGTGAGGTGGTATCTCATGGTAGTTTGGATTTGATTTGATTTATTAGCTTCTCTAATAATCAGGGATGTTGAGCATTTTTCATGTGCTTCTAGGCCATCTGTATATCTTCTTTGGAAAAATGTCTAGGTATTTTTTCCATTTTTCCATTGGTTGTTGTTGATTTTTTTTTTTTTTTTTTGCTCTTAAGTTGTATAAATCATTTGTATATTTTAGAGATTAAGCCCTTGTCAGTTGCATTGTTTGAAACTATTTTCTCCTATTCTGTAAGTTGTCTTTTTCTTTTCTTTTTGGTTTCCTTTGCTGTGCAAAAGCTTGTCAGTTTGATTAGGTCCCATTGGTTTATTTTTGCTTTTATTTCTGTTGCTTTGGGAGACTGACCTAAGAAAATATTTGTAAGGTTGATGTCAGAGAATGTTTTGCTTATGTTTTCTTCCATGAGTTTGATGGTGTCTTGTCTTATACTTAGGTCTTTCAGCCATTTAGAGTTTATTTTTGTGCATGGTGTGAGGGTGTGTTCTAATTTCATTGCTTTGCATGCAGCTGTCCAGGTTTCCCAGCAATGCTTGCTGAATAGACTGTCTTTTTCCCATTTTATGATCTTGCCTCCTTTGTCAAAGATTAATTGACCATAGGTGTCGGGGTTTATTTGTTTGTTTTTGTCTTTTTGCCATTTCTTGGGCCACTCCCATGGCATATGGAGGTTCCCAGGCTAGGGGTCTAACCGGAGCTGTAGCTTCCAGCCTACACCAGAGCCACAGCAACTCAGGATCTGAGCCGAGTCTGCAACCTACACCACAGCTCACGGCAACGCCAGATCCTTAACCCACTGAGCAAGGGCAGGGATCGAACCCGCAACCTCATGGTTCCTAGTCGGATTCGTTAAGCACTGTGCCATGATGGGAACTCCAGGTGTCGGGGTTTATATCTGTGTTCTCTATTCTGTTCCATTGGTCTGTCTGTCTGTTTTGATACCAGTACCACACTGTCTTGATGACTGTGGCTTTGTAATATTGCTTGAGGTCTGGGAGAGTTACGCCTCCTGCTTGGTTTTTGTTTCTTAGGATTATTTTGGCAATTCTGGGACTTTTGTGGTTCCATATAAATTTTTGGATTGTTTGTTCTAGTTCTGTGAAAAATGTCATGGGTAATTTGATAGGTATTATATTGAATCTGTAGATTGCTTTGGGTATTATGACCATTTTTACAATATTAATTTTTCCAATCCAGGAACATGGAGTATCTTTCCATTTCATTTCCTCTTCTTTAATTTCCTTGATAAATGTTTATAGTTCTTGGCATATAGGTCCTTTGCCTCCTTGGTCAGGTGTATTCCCAGGTATTTGATTTTGGGGGGTGCAATTTTAAAAGGTATTGTGTTTTCATATTCCTTTTCTAAAGTTTCATTGTTAGTATACAGAAATGCGACTGATTTCTGAAAGGTAATCTTATATCCTGCTACTTTGCTGAATTTGTTGATCAGTTCAAGTAGTTTTTAGGTTGAGTCTTTTGGGGTCTTCTATATATAATGTCATGTCATCTGCATACAGTGACAGTGTTACCTCTTCTCTTCCTATTTGGATGCCTTTTATTTCTTTTGTTTGTCTGATTGCTGTGGCTAGGACTTCCAATACTATGTTGAATAGCAGTGGTGAGAGTGGGCATCCTTGTCTTGTTCCAGATTTTAGTGGGAAGGCTTTAGGCCATTTTGAGTTTATCTTTGTGCATGGTGAGAGCATGTGTTCCAGTTTCATTGATTTATATGCAGGTGTTCAGTTTACCAGTACCACTTGCTGAAGAGACTTTTTACCCATTTTATATTCTTGCCTCCTTTATCAAAGATTAATTGACCATAAGAGTCTGGGTTATTTCTGGGTTCTCTATTCTGTTCCATTGGTCTGTATGTCTGTTTTGGTATCAGTACCACACTGTCTTTATTACTGTAGCTTTGTAATATTGTCTAAAATCTGGGAGAGTTATGCCTTCTCCTTTATCCCCCCTCAGGATTGCTTTCGCAATTCTGGGTTTTTTTACAGTTCCATATAAATTTTTGGATTGTTCTAGTTCTGTGAAAAATGTCATGGGTAACTTGATAGGGATTATATTGAATCTGTAGATTGCTTTGGGTAATATGGCCATTTTAATAATATAAATTCTTCCAGTCTAGAACATCTTTCCATTTCTTTGAATCCTCTTTAATTTCCTTGATTAATATGTTTTAGTTCTCAGCATATGTCCTTCACCTTCTTGGTCAGGCTTATTGCTAGGTATTTAATTTTGGGGGATTTTAAAAAGTATTGTATTTTTGTATTTCTTTTCTAATATTTCACTTTAGTATGGAGAAATGCAGACAATTTCTGAATGTTAATCTTGTATCCTGCTACTTTGTGGATTCGTTGAACAGTTCGGGTAGTTTTTGTGTAGTGTCCTTAGGGTTTTCTACATATAGTATCATGTCATCTGGATACATTTTATTTCATTTGTTTGTCTGACTGCTGTGTCTAGGACTTCCAATACTATGTTGAATAAAAGTGGTGAGAGTGGGCATTCTTGTCTTGTTCCAGATTTTAATGGGAAGGCTTTCAGCTTTTCTCCATTGAGTATTATACTGGCCGTGGGTTTGTCATAAATGGCTTTGATCATGTTAAAGTATATTCCCTCTATACTCACTTTGGTAAGAATTTTTTATCATGAATGGATGTTGGATTTTTTTTTTTCAAATGCTTTTACAGCATCTATTGAGATGATCATGTGGTTTTGACTTTTCTTTTGTTAATGTGGTATAAAATATACTCTGTCTTAAGCAGTATTTATTCTTCTGAAAGTCATATAGAAGGATAAATGCTGTTGAAGAATTAAGAAATATGTTCAGAAATAGAGCCATGAATGGTTAATGTCCTTTTCAGTTATCAAAACATAGCTCTAAAGCTGATGACCTGAGGAATCAACTATACAGTCCAGAAAGAGTTCACAAAATGACATTCTAATATATGAAGAATGTGATATTTCAATTCAGTGGGGAAAAGGATACTTTATTAAGAAATAAAATTAAACATGCTGTCTTTTTAAAAGAATACACAATTGGAGCAGTATTTAAACCATTTACAAAATCAATTCCAGATGAATTAACAGAAAACAAAAATCAGCAATGTATACTACAGTAGAGAATGCTGAAAGCACAAAAACCATTGAAAAAATATATTTGACTTTGTAAACATGAAAAGCCTTTCTGTGGTAAAAACATACTGAACAAAGCCAATAAAATGATAGATTTTTAAAAATTCAACAAAAATGACAGATAAAAGTATATTTACAGGAGTTCCTGTCATGGTGCAGTGGTTAATGAATCTGACTAGGAACCATGAGGTTGCAGGTTCGATCCCTGGCCTTGCTCAGTGGGTTAAGGATCTGGCATTGCCATGAGCTGTGGTGTAGCTTGCAGATGAGGCTTGGATCCCGTGTCGCTGTGGCTCTGGTGTAGGCTGGCAGCTATAGCTCTGATTCGACCCCTAGCCTGGGAACCTCCATATGCCATGGGAGTGGCCCTAGAAAAGGCAAAAAGACAAAAAAAAAAAAAAAGTATATTTATAATATAAAATAAGAACAGTCTTATAGTCTATAAACGGATACATAAGCCAATGTAAAATTGGGCTAGGCATGTGGATACTGAATCACAGAAGAGAAAATGGTTAAGTAACATAGAAAGATGAACAAACTCATTAGAATTAAGGGAAATTCAGAGTTCCTGTCATGGCTCAGTGGTTAGCGAATCCAACTAGGAACCATAGGGTTGCAGGTTCGATCCCTGGCCTTGCTCAGTGAGTTAAGGATCTAGCATTGCTGTGAGCTGTGGTGTAGATCACAGACACGGCTCAGATCTGGTGTTGCTGTGGCTGTGGCATAGGCCAGCAGCTACAGCTCTGACTGGACCCCTAGCCTGGGAACCTCCATATGCTGTGGACAAAAAAAAAAAAAAAAAAGAATTAAGAGAAATTCAATTGAAATAATGAGCTGTTTCTTTGTACCATTCACATTGGAAAAAGTTTAAAATATATATAGGGAGTGACGTAGAGGAAAGTATACAATCACATATGCTCCACAGAAACTAAAATTTCACGTACTAGCATTATTATAATTTACCCTAAGAAAAAACATGCTTATGCCTTCAACAGAGTAATCTCATCCTAGAAATCTATCTTTTAGAAATAAATGCACTAGTTAAAAAGTTATGTGTTCAAGGATAGGTATTGTTGAAAAAACTTAAAATGAATGATCAGTAACAGAGAATGTTTAAATAAATTGTGTAATATGTCCACCTTTCATATTATACAACTATTAACAAGAATGAATTATGATTCCACAGGTTGACAGACTGAGAGTGGGGATGTGTCAGATTTGTAAGATATTATGAATAAAAGTAAAATGTTAATCTACAAAAATGAAAAGGCAACCTACAGAATGGGATAAAATATTTGAAAATTATATATCTCATAAGGATTAAAATCCAAAATATACAAAGAACTCATAGAACTCTGCAAAACAACCAAAAATAATTTAAAATTTAGAAATGGGCAGAGGATCTGAATTGACATTTTTCTGAAGAAGACATACAGATGGCCAACTGGTATATACAAAGATGGTCAATATCACTAAGCATCAGGGAAATGCAAATCAAAACCACAATGAAATATCAACCCACACCTGTTAGCATGGCTGTTATCAAAAAGCAAAGAAATAACAAGCATTGGCTGGATGTAGAGAAAAAGGAACACTTGTGCACTGTTTATCGGAATATAAGTTCGTGCAGTCACTTTGGAAAATAGTATTGAAGTTTCTCAAAAAAATTAAAAATAGAAATGAAATATGCTCCAGCAATTACACTTCTGGGTATTTATCTGAAGGAAATGAAAACACTAATTTGAAAAGATATATGCACCTCCAAGGACACTGCAGCATTATTCACAATAGCCAATATGTGAAAACAACCTTATTGTCCTTCTGTGGATGAACAAAGATTTGGCATTTATTTATTTGTTTGTTTATTTATTTATTTATTTAATTTATTTATGTCTTTTCTAGGGCTGCACCCCCGGCATATGGAGGTTCCCAGGCTAGGGGTCTAATCGGAGTTGTAGTCCTCGGCCTACGCCAGAGCCATAGCAATGCCAGATCCAAGCTGCATCTGCAACCTACACCACAGCTCACAGCAAGGCCGGATCCTTAATCCACTGAGTGAGGCCAGGGATCGAACCTGCTCCTCGTGGTTCCTAGTCGGATTCGCTAACCACTGAGCCATGATGGGAACACCAAGATTTGGTATATATATGCAATATATGTAATGGACTATTATTCAGCCATAAAAGGAATGCAGTCTTGGAGTTCCCATTATGGCTCAGCGGTAACGAACTGGACTAGTATCCATGAGGATGTGGGTTTGATCCCTGGTCTCACTCATTGGGTCAAAGATCCAGCATTGCTGTAAGCTGAGATGTAGGTCACAGACATGGTTTGGATCCCATGTTGCTGTGGCTGTGGCATAGGCTGCCAGCTGTAGCTCTGATTTGACCCCTCGCCTGGAAACCTCCACATGCAATGGATGTGACCCTGAAAAAAAAAAAAAAATGGGTTGCAATCCTGCTATTTGTGAAAACATGGATGGATCTTGAAAGCACTGTGCAATGTGAAATAAGTCAAAGTGAGAGAGAGAGAGTGAAATGCTGTATGACTCACATGTTGAACTGAAAAATAGAAACAATAACAAAAAAAAAAAAAAACGGGTTCACAGATGAAAAGTAGAGATTGGTGTTGTCAGAGGCAGGAGGTGGTGGGTTGGGGAAAATGGGTCGAGGAGGTCAAAAATTACAAATTTTCAGTCCTAATTAAATCCTGTGTATATAATGTATAGCATAGTGATCACAGTTACCAAATATCATTATTGCATACTTGAAAATTGATGAGTAGATTTTATTTTACTTTTTTATTTTATTTTATTTTTTGCTTTATAGGGCCACACTAGTGGCACATGGATCTTCCCAGGCTGGAGGTCTAATGGGAGGTACAGCTGCTGGCCTATGCCACAGCCACAAGCAATGCAGGATGCGAGGCGAATCTATGACCTACACCACAGCCCAATGCAACACCGGATCCTTAACCCACTGAGTGAGGCTGGGGATGGAATTCACAACCTCATGGTTACTAGTCGGATTCATTACCACCGCAACACAGTGGGAATTCCAAGAGTTTTTCCCTCAGCACAAGAAAAAAAATTGTAACTATGTATAGTGATGGATGTTAAGTAGACTTATTGTGGAGATAATTTTGCAATATATATAAATATCAAATCATATTGTATATATGATTGAAATAATCACTGTATTGTACATACTGAAACTAATACAATGCGATGTCAGTTATACTTCAATAAAGAACAATTAAAATTGAAAACTGAAAAAAGAAAAGTGTTGAAAAGTGTGTACAAAATAACTCCATTTTGAAAAAAGCAAATTGTGACAAAAATCTATATAGTTACGTTGTCTGTACCAGATAGATCTTTATCATTTATATACATATTGTGCATATATATGAATATACTATAGATATATATGAGTATATTATAGATATGCATCATTCTTGTGTGTGTGTGTGTGTGTATAAACCTGGGGCAAACTAAGAAAGGATACCCACCAAGTTATTAACCCAAGCTTTTTGGAAGAAGTGGGAGTGATAGCACTCATGTAAATAAAGTGTCAAGTTAAATCATAGTCTCCACAGTCATTACATGGAATGCACATCAAAACATAAGAATGTGCAATATTTAAGTAGCCACAGATTGCTTGGTTTCATATTCTGATTTGGTATAAGATCACCCATTTTGGTTTTTTCACCTGATTTTTCACTTCTTGAGCAAATAAAGGTACTTTCTACTTGAATCTAGAAACAATGATTTATGATTTAGGGCATTTACTCTGAAATATCATATAAACAAACAATTCCTATTTTTTGCTTCAGTATAGACCCTTATCAGTATCCTTCATAAAACCTAACTATGTATCTATTTGCAGAGACAAAACCCCAAATTTCTTCCACTATAGGCCAAAAAACTACAGATGTGTGACAGTATTATCAACTGCTATGCCTTTATTCTCATTCAGAAGTTTTTTTCTTACTTCATTTTATTGGAAACTGTTAATACTATACATGCCTTAGAACATGTGGGTATAAACTGTAAATATATTTAGTTGAAATGCAAAGACCTTATACTTATTAGGTCAATGTCAGTATGAATGGACTGACTATTACTTTAATTTTGATGCTTTGTGTGTGTAATGCACGACTAAGAAGGAAAAGGCCAGACTTTCTGTTTGCCAATAATATCTCCCAAATTCCCAAGAAATTAAAAAAACAAATATTTCCCATGAAGCTACATTATGGTAATATAAAGCAATATATTTAACCAGATCCTGGATAAAGCAATTTTAATTACATCCATACATTGTAGGTGAAAGAAAAAATATTGTTATTTTAACAGTTAATGATTGAATTCTTCATAGGCAGGGGACTATTTTCAATAGTAAATACATTTACAAGTGCTGTTGAGTGTGGACTTGATCTCTGTTGTTTGGAAGGAAATAAAGTAAGAGATAGCTAAATCAACAGAAATGTGCAAGGATGAGAGAAGACAGTAGACAGGTGGTTGGAGAATAATTGAGAGAATTAATGACAAAACATAGCAGAAGACTGACACTTTGGGAAAAGACAATCAGTGAAAAATCATATTTGGTAGTGAAAAAAAGGGTGTATTCAAAGAGATTCTGATGAAAAGTATTTTATATCCTAGGACATACTTGTTAGCTTTGCGACCTCTGTTTTAACTTTGTGTGCTTCAGTTTATTCACGTGAAAAAAAAAAAAAGGAATCATTATAATATCTACCTCCTGGATTTGTTATGAAAATCAAATGAGTTAAAATATCTAAGCCATGGTGATGCATAGTAGATGTCATATGCATTGGGTCTTATATATATATTTTTAATTTATTTAAATGAATTATGTGACTAGTTGGGTGGGGATAGCAAATCAAAAAAGGAGCTGCATAATATGGCTTTATTGGCCTTATACTAGAGACAATAGCAGGACTGAAACATAAATATAACATTTAATTAGTCAAAAAATCCAGAGCTAGAATTAACCCTACTAATATATAAGCTGTTGATAATTTACAGATATTTGGAACAAGGCTTTGTACTATCCACCTTTTATTTTTTTATTTATTTTTTATTTTATTTATTTATTTATTTATTGGTCTTTTTGCTATTTCTTTGGGCTGCTCCCGCGGCATATGGAGGTTCCCAGGCTAGGGGTCGAATCAGAACTGTAGCCACTGGCCTACGCCAGCGCCACAGCAACGCGGGATCCGAGCCGCATCTGCAACCTACACCACAGCTCACGGCAACGCCGGATTGTTAACCCACTGAGCAAGGCCAGGGACCGAACCCGCAACCTCATGGTTCCTAGTCGGATTCGTCAACCACTGTGCCACGACGGGAACTCCCCCACCTTTTAATATAAGGTAGAGATACAGGTCAATTTGTTGAAAACTTCAAAGAGGTTTTTATGGAGTAAAAATTACACAGTTTCTTCAGTAAAGCTATTTGTTCACTTTATTCAAAAAACATATTGAGAATTTAATATGTGCAGATACTGTGCTAAGCACTAGGCATTTATTTAATTCCTTTCTTCAAAAATTTCGAAATAATGAGAAAGATAGGGAAAAATGCAATAAACTGTGTTATATTTTAATTAAGAGGTGTTTAGCTAGCAATATATCCTTCCTACTATAGCAAGCAAAATCAGACTAAATGGCAAGATGATATTGACATAGTTACGTTTATATTAATTATATTGCATAATATTATTCATGTATTTTATTGAAAATTATTTAGCAGAAATAAAAATAGGAAAAAAAATGAATTAAGATAAAACCAAGAAATGGTTCTTTGAAAATTTTTATAGTATTAACTTTTAGAAATACTGCCTAATGTTCACAATAATGTAGAGAGTGGGATATTATGATTTTTAAAAAAGAACATAACTATAGATACACTATTAATTTAAAAATCACAATTAAAGTCTATGAACAAATTATAAGAACCAATATACTCAGAAAACTCAGAAAACTTTGTCTTTAAATTACCATAATAAATAAGAATTTAATAGAATAAAATGATTTAAGGAAAGCAAACCAATATTTAAAAATTGTTCCCCACCAAAACACTTATACGTTAAATAAATAAGACACAGAGGAATAGTTTTAAAGTCAAAGTTCACCAAACCACCAGAGGCACGTAAATTTCATGTTGTACAATTTGCCCTGAGACAATGGAAGTGATGCAAATCATTTCAAAAGGCTAGTGTGTTCTCAGTACCCAAATTAGATAAGGACAGTTTCAGAAAATAAAAATAGAGGCATTTTCACTTACCAAAAATAAATACAAAAATCATGGATATGGTATTATCAAATCAAATACATCAAATAGGACAAAATAATAAAATAATGAGCAATAAAAATATTTATCTTTGATTTAATTATCAATTATGTATGTATATATATTAGATATTATGCACATACATTATTTATATTAACATGATAGTATAGAGAGACTATAGTTCTAATTTTGGAATAAGGTAATTCCTATTCAACAAGATTAAAAAATACATGAACAAAAATTTTATGAACTTTAAAATTTATTACTTCTTGAGTTCTCACCATGGCACAGTGGGTAAAGAAATTGACTTCAATGACTTGGGTTGCAGCTGTGGCTCAGATTCAGTGCCTGGCTGGAAACTTCCATATGCTGTGAGTGCAGATATATATATAGGAAATACATTTTCATATAGAAGTAATATATATATTATTTCTAAGGTCACCATAAATAAGTTTAAAAGAAAAACAGGGTGAAAATGCTTTTAATGTATGTAATACATGTATAATGGATAAAGGAAGAATATTTTAATGGGCAAAAAACCCCCACAAATCCACAAGAAAAAAATAGGATGTTGAACATAGAGTATTAAGGGATCACTTAAAAATGCTTTATAGGTATTTTAAATAATTTCAACAAATGTTTAACCTTAATGGCAGTTAAAGAATTCAAATGAGATAACTTATCTGTTACACAATTTTAATTTAAATTTTGATTAAAAATAATGATTAACAAGAGTGAGGAAAATTACTTTTAAACAGTGAGAAAGTGAAGCAGTGTAGCCTTTTTGAAGTACAATTTATACAGTTAAAAATGAAACTGCCTTTCTCTTTCTGACTTACTTCACTTAGTGTGACACATATCATATGAAATCACTAATATGTGGAATCTAATAAAAAAATGATACAAAAGAACTTACAAAACAGAAACAGACTCAAAGATTTTGAAACCAAACTTATAGTTACCAAAGGGTAAATACGGCAGGAGAGAGAAAAATTGGGAGGCTGGGATTGACATATACACACTACTGTATATATATAATAGATAGGTAACAAGAACCTACTTTATAGCATAGGGAAACTTACTCAATACTGTGTAATAAGCTGTATGGGAAAAGAATCTGAAAGGAATGGATATATGTTTATGCACATGATTTCCTTTGCTGTACACAACTTTGTTAAGTCAACTATACTCCAATAAAATTTTTTTAAATGAAAATTCATAGGCCCTAAGAATAATAATTCTCAGGACTTTTCCTAGATAAATTTATGCATGTGTTGTGTAAACGTTAAGCTATTATTCTAATTTCTACAGTAGTATTAGCTATGACTTCAATGTGCATCTGTATTAGAGAAGGACTACACAAACCAGTGGCACATGTGTGTGCCATGCAGATTTTTCAATAAAGTAGATATGTGTACCACCATTGATGGATCTCTAGCACATACTGTTGGGAGCAAAAGGGAGCTGCAGTTCAATAACAATGTTATACTATATTTAATGTAAAACAAACACCTCCCAAACGCCTTTAAAAGTGTATATACAGAATGCTATCTACAATATATGTTTTACATTGTATATGAACATATCTCTAGGCAGTTTCTAAATGCATAAAGAAAGGCTAATGACACTAAAGTGCTATCAGTGGCTACTATTCATAAGAAATGCAGGCCAAATTTATACCCAATATAATGTTTCAACATTTATAGAAGAAAATGCTGTCATATTTTACTTGTATATTAAAACATAAAAACTTTGTGCTCCTTCACAGAGATACACACAGCTAGTTTTTTATACATCTGCATCCCTACCAAGAGTGTCACAGTATGTCATATGTTCACAACAAAATACATATAAATGTTTATTTGCCAAACATTTATTAAATGCAAACTATGTGCCAGACACTGTTTTTGGCACCCTGTATCAACAAACAAATAAATAAAAATCCCTATCTTCATGAACCTTAATTTGCAATAATTAATTAAATATATTTGCAGGGAAGCTAGCTGAGGAAGAGTTTATTAATTTGAATTTCAGTCAGAAGCCAAATCAGCTCTATTGCTAATAAGATATCACAGCTTGTGTTTTTCCCTTCAGTTTTAAAAGGTGATTTGAAAGAAAAAATGAGAAAGAGTAGGCAGGATTTTTTACAAGCAGGTTTGAATTTTTTTGTTAGTACCACTCTTCATCACATTGAGACCATGCATTTATGCGACTCCAATCTTTTAGAATCACTTTAGCAAACAGATGTGTTCAGTAGCCTACCTACTGAAAACATACATTATCTCAGGTCATCTAATGCTTCCCATGAAAAGACAAGTACATAGGTAGGTAGGTAGAGATCGTATCTACTACTTATTGAGCCTATGAGACTCTGAAAAGAGAAGTTTACAGAAATAAAGGTGATATTGTGGTGATAGAGGTATCTCCATTTAGCCCAGCAACATTTTATCACTGCACATCTTTCTGAACATGAACTCTGGAGATTCTCATATGCTGTGATGGGGTAAAATTCCATGGCTAAGAATCATTAATTTAGAGATTAGATGAAGCCAAATATGATCATAATAATTCTTAGGCATGCTGAGTTCCTTACATATTATTTTCTCTAATAATAGTTGTGTCATAGCAGAGTATTTTAAACCCAAATACCTATAAGAATATTAGGAAAAATATGAAAAGTAAACAGAGAAATAACTATGTTTAAGAAAATAGGGGTTTGGAGGATCATGCTGAATCAGAAAGTATATGCTTGATCTAAAAATTTACCTAAGCCCGATTTTATTTTGACAAAATATTTCTGAATATCAATTCATTCTGTTTCCCCCTACTTTCAACATGTGACGTTCACCGTCTGTAGTCCCTGGGCTAGGGTGTCTCCTTTTCCTATTCTAATACAGGCATATAATTAGGAATAGGCCCTCTATTCTTGTCAACAGGAAGGTGTATTATATGGCACAAAGCACAGAGAAGTTTGATTTCTATAACTTGATTTCACGAGTTCTTGTTGGAACTAAGATGATTCAATTTCTAGGGAAAAAAATGGTTTTTTAAAATTATTTTGATTTTCATTTTTTCCATTATATTTGATTTACAGTGTTCTGTCAACTTCTACTGTACAGCAAAGTGACCCAGTCATACACACATATATATATATATATATATATATATTCTTTTGCTCACATTATGTTCCACCACAAGTGACTACATATAGTTTCCTGTGCTATATAGCAGGATTTCATTGCTTACCCACTCCAAATGAAATAGGGGAAAAATTGTTTTTGAAGGAGAGACAGAGCTTGCCACTCTACCCTAGATCCCACTATAAAAAAGAAATGCTGGTCAAGGGGTTGGGGAGAAGAAAGCATAAGAATGTTGTAGGAGAGATGGTACAGGATTAACTGTAATCCTTGCATCATGAAGAATTTTCTGACAGTCTAATGTGTTCAGACAGATATTCCCATAGACTGCCTCACAGAATTTCCTGTACCCCAGTTGTAGGAATGAAGCAGAAAAGTCTACAGTTCCCTAAGTGTGGTGAAGTCTTATAAATATTTGCTGGCTTGAGCGTGGCCCAGAAGCAAGGCAATCCTATCCTATAGTGACATATCCTGACAGTTTTACAACAGAGACATCGTCAAATAACTAATTGGTACTATATGCATCTCTCAGAATCTAGTCACATTTCTAAGGAAGAGCTAGTGTGGGTTGGTGTAGAAAAGCCTGAGGTTCATGTTTCCTGAAAACCTCACAGGATGGAGTTTGAAATTTCTCCTGAATGAGAAATCCTATCTTTTTTTTTTTTTTTTTGCTTTTTGCCTTTTCTTGAGCCACTCCTCCGGCATATGGAGGTTCCCAGGCTAGGGGTCGAATTGGAGCTGTAGCTGCCGGCCTACACCAGAGCCACAGCAACGCGGAATCGAGCTGCATCTGCGACCTACACCACAGCTCACGGCAACGCCGGATCCTTAACCCACTGAGCAAGGCCAGGGATTGAACCTGCAACCTCATGGTTCCTAGTCAGATTCGTTAACCACTGAGCCACGACGGGAACTCCCTTTTATTTTTTATTTTTTTTTAGCATCAAACAGAATCATTTATCCATTGCAAATCCCGATAAACCCCATTGCAAAGTGGGATTAAAATACAGTTTAGTACAATTTTGAATGGTTTAGGGCATGTCGTAAACTGTACATTTAAATTTTAGGTATTTGAATTCCTAATATTACTCAATATTCAATTTAACATTCTTAATTATTAATTTAAATATTAAAATCATCCATATTTTCTATAAACATTGAATACAATTTGAGAATTTTAAATGTTTTCATAAGGTATATATATCATGGCACTAAAAAAGATATTTATAGATGTATTTAGAGTAACAGTAAATAACCTCAAATTTATGCTGAAACAAAAATAAAAGCACAAAATTTATCTGAGTAACCAAAAGAAATTTTATGAAGTCTAAGCTTTAAAATCTCACTCCCTTTCTCCATTGAAGGGCCCTCAAGACCTCACTCAAGGACTATTAACTTTAATTATATAGACATCTAATAAACTTGATTATCAGAGTTATCTTCCCTGAGTAGATATAACCATTTTAAGGCAAACTGTAAAGAGTGAGTTCAAGAACTTGAAAAACATAACCAGCTGTATCCATATAGTGTAAAGCACTATATCTACTCCATGTACCCGCAGCATACATTTGAAGGCCATAGGGCAGAACTAATTTTTGGAAAAGAAGTACTAATTTCAATCCTCTATGCAGATACCAACCAATGAATATAAGGAAATAATCAGAGTGAAAATACAGTTGTCCGTGTCAGTCCTCCAAATGGATTCCTATTTTTTTTATTTCTTTCAGTCCAAATTACTTAATAGAATTTTCCTATTTAGATTTTTAAAGATGGAAGAAAAATTGGTTTTAATAAATAGTAAAATATATATATTTTAAAGCTGATTCTTTTATATTTTTCTTTCATTTCTCACAAATATCAATGGTTTAATTAGAATATATTGCAACTTTAAAGGTTATGTAATTCTTTTCTTCCAATTAAGCTGAGTTCAACACAAATTTTATTTCTTTCACTTAGTCATTTTAATTTAAATAATTTTGCATTTATTATTTCTTCAGTCACTTATTTAATATGTATTTACTGAGTACTTAATAGGTGCTACTATGAGTATTTAATATCCTAAGTTAACTTTTGGGAAAGTATTAGAAAGAAGACAGGTAGTTATGACCTTTATGACCTTGTGGTTGTTTTTTTGTTGTTGTTGTTGTTGTCTGTTTGTTTTTTGTCTCTTCTAGGGCCACCCCTGTGGCATATGGAGGTTTCCAGGCTTGGGGTCTAATTGGAGCTGTTGCTGCCAGCCTATGACAGAGCCACAGCAATGCCATATCTGAGCCGCATCTGCGACCTACACCACAGCTCACAGCAACGCCGGATCCCTAACCCACTGAGCGAGGCCAGGGATCAAACCCACAACCTGGGGTTCCCATTGTGGCGCAGTGGTTAATGAATCTGACTAGGAACCATGAGGTTGCGGGTGCGGTCCCTGCCCTTGCTCAGTGGGTTAAGGATCCGGCGTTGCTGTGAGCTGTGGTGTAGGATGCAGACGTGGCTCGGATCCCGTGTTGCTGTGGCTCTGGCGTAGGCCAGTGGCTACAGCTCCGATTGGACCCCTAGCCTGGGAATCTCCATATGCCCAAAGAAATAGCAAAAAGACAAAAACAAACAAACAATAAAAACAAAAACAAACCCACAACCTCATGGTTCTTAGATTCGTTAACCACTGAGCCATGATGGGAACTCCCAAGACCTTGTGGTTGTGATTTTAATTCTCTAGAGTCAAATATAGATAAGTTGACCAGAAAGTACAACTTGATAGTGCAGGGAAAATTACTGAAGAGTTTTCAGGAAGGGTATTTCATGATTTATTTTTGTGATTATAAAGATCAACCTGGATTGTTATGTGAAAAATGAAGCAGATGAGAGTTAAGGAGAAATTAGTGAGACCAGTTAAGTAATATAACAAAGAAGCCAAAAGACAAACACATATGTGTGATAAATACTGTCACTTAGTAGGTAGAGTTTTCGAGGTGGTACAGTGCATTAAGAAGTATTTATTGTTTTGGAGTTCCCGTCGTGGCGCAGTGGTTAACGAATCCGACTAGGAACCATGAGGTTGTGGGTTCAGTCCCTGCCCTTGCTCAGTGGGTTAAGGATCCCACGTTGCCCTGAGCTGTGGTGTAGGTTGCAGACGCGGCTTGGATCCCGCGTTGCTGTGGCTCTGGCATAGGCCGGTGGCTACAGCTCCGATTAGACCCCTAGCCTGGGAATCTCCATATGCCGTGGAAGCGGCCCAAGAAATAGCAAAAAGACAAAAAAAAAAAAAAAAAAAAAAAAGAAGTATTTATTGTTTTAAAAATTAAATAATTTTTAATAAACACTATGATAATACAAAAAAAATTCACTATGTCCCTAGGTTTTAATTATATTTGACCAGGTTTCCATACTCTTCTGGATGTTATAATAAGAACAACAGTCTGGAAACGTGTTATTTTGGTTTGAATAAATGCTAGAAACTGTATACCTTTGCTATATTTAATATTTATATCACTTAAATTCCAGTCAAATAAATGACATTTTCCACTCAAATCTATATCCTAGTGAACTCGATATTTCCAAATCTGAACTCACCAACATATCTTCCCCTCCTCTTCCTTCCAGTAACTTTTCATATTTTCCTAGTGTCTACCAGTGTTTTCGAGGGTATGTTTGGTCAAAATGTTAAAGCCACTCTCATTCACTCCAGTCTTTTAGGTTTCTTTCCCTCTATATCTGATCAGTCACTATGGCTGTAAAGAAGTTTGGGGAAGCATTTTCTTTTTATTGGGGGTGGGGTGAAGGAGAGAAAGATAGCTTTATTGCTTTGCCAGGCAAAGGGAGCCACAGCAAGCCTTAAAGACTGTGCCCCTGAGGAAGTATTTCTAATCTTAGGTACATCTGCCTTCATTGTAGCTCTGGGTCTTCAAACCTGGCAATTTTTTTTTTTATTATTATGTCAGCTTCAGAACTGCTTATTCAAACCGTAATTACTCATTTTCCCAACACTCCGATGCCATATTTTCCTACTTCTTGCACTAAGTGAGTGTTCTGCTCAAAGGCTTCTAATTCCTCTTTTATTTTTTTTCTATCATATTCAAAGTCATGGCCTTTTGTGTCCTTCATAGTCTAATTACATACTAACAAATGATCATATTTTCTCCCTATCTTATAAAAGGTGCAAACTTATAGAAGCTTTTCCAACTTTACACACATTCCTTTTGCCTTCTAATGTGTCATTTTTCCTGAATTGCATCTTTTCTACCTCAGTTGTAATACAATTCATTCTTCAAGACCTAATTCACATTTAAAGTCTTCCATCCTTCTCTGATTATTGTACCCCATTACTATTCCCTTCCTACTCTGTACTTCTACAGAACTAATGACTTCATCGCACATGCCACACTACCTTTGAATATCTATTTTTTAAAATTCAGGACGTAATATAAACTCCTTGAAGCAGGAATGTGCCCTATGTAAGGGTAATAATAATACTACTCTAGTGATAGTAATAATAACAACAGCAATCATAACATTGAGCACATGTTATATATATTTTCTACTTTACTTCTTACAAAACCAAGAGGAGTAGATGTTATAATTATTATTCCCATTTTATATATAAAGAAATGAGATACAGAGAATTTTAGAAATGTTTACAACGAAATAGAACTACTGAATAGCATGGGCTGTATTTAAAAACATGTTGCGTGTACTCTGTGCCTATGGTTTTAACTATGTCCTTATGTTACTTTCTTCCTATCATCCATGTATAGAGCTCACATCTCAATGCAAGGGACAATCTCAAATTGTTTTTGATAAAATGAATCAAAAATCTTGAAACAATATTCAATGATTGCCAAGCAACTTTTATATCATTTAGACTGCCTCTCACAATGATGAAACACCTTATAATCCCTGGGTTTTACTACTAACTTTGTTTCTTCACATCCCTACTTTTCTCTTCAGCTGCATGGATAATTACCCAGTGGCCCAAATGCTGTGACAGTGAGGTTTCATTAAAGCTAAAACCAGTAAAGCTAAAACATCCTGAGTGCTCAGCAGTGACAGTGTCAGTAAGCAATTAATCTCCAACAGTTCACCTACCATGTACGAACTTCAGAGCTCAATTCAGCACCTCACATGACACTACATCCTAATTCCCTCCTGGAGTAGAAAGTCTGAAAGGTAAAAATGGAACATCAAGAAAATAGTAAGAAATATATGATGCAGATAAAAACAGTTTTTCATCTGTGCAAAAATATGATACCTTTTTTTTACAGAAAAGAATAATTCCTATCTTGGAACTTTTAAAATTGGTAAATTTTCAGCTTGCCTCATTTTCACCCTCTGCAAAATAGGTTTAACGGTATTTGTGCATTACAGAAAGACATGGTAGGATTTAATTAGAGCTTATAAAGCATACAGGGAGACGCTGTAATTACTTTGCCACTCACCTTTGTCATTTAGCTTTCCTCAAGGGGACCATGCCTTTTATCAGTTGTAATGTCAAAGAAAACCACAGAACACCATGCGATGTTATTGTGGAAAAGGATTTTATGCAGCCATAAATAAGTAGTAACATAAGGCAATGCCTGGCAAGATAAAATTCCAAGCATAGAAATGCTGCAAAAATATAACACCAGACTTTGTCACTGTGTCAGCTTTTACCTTTCCCTTACCCTCCTAGAGCCTAATCCCAAGAGAATAGTGCCAGAGAGATCTTTTAAAATATAAGACTTCTTACAAAGAAAAAAAAAAAGTGGTGATGGATGGGTTAATTACCTTGATGGGAAATCCTTTTCAGTGTATACATATACCAAATCTTTAAATATTTTACAACTGTATTTGTAAATGACACCACAATAGAGCTGAACAGAGATAAGACTATATCTTTATATAAGACTAATAATGAAATTTTGCTTCTCAAACTCCCAATAGACCATCTCACTGAGAGCAAAAGCCAAAGACCCTACTGAAGGTCACCTAAAGAGATGTGTGCTCTAAGCCTGCTCTTACTTCTAACCACAAATGACATTCTCTCTCAAGTCAAACTGGCTTCCCTACAGGCAAGTGTCCACCTCTCTCGGAATCTGCACCAGCTCTTTCCCAAGCCTTGAATGCACTTTAGCCAGATCTCTGGACGGCTTAATTCCCTGTCTCTCCTTCAGGTTTTTACACAAATGATCCCCTAACAATGAAGTCTTGTTTGCACACTATTTACAATTGTGTCCTGGCCTTTGCATTTTCTAATGCTTCTCCCTTCTCAATTTATTCCCTAGTCTTTATCACCATATGCCAGACTATAGATTTCAATTATTTGTTTATTGTCTATTTCTCCCTACTAGGTTACAAGCTCCATGAGCATAGGGATATTGAGTCATTTTGTTTACTGATTTATTCCCAGTACCTAGAAAACTGCCTGTCACAAACTTGGTTTACTGAGATAAACATTTATTGAATGAATAAATGAAATGGAAAAGTTTCAGATCTCAGAATGTTAATGAGGTCGCATGAAACATAGTCAATCAGGGATTCTCAACAGAAGGAAAAATGTCCAAGTGATTTTACAGATAAAATCCTTATTTTCCATATATTATTTGTTGCTATATTAAAAATCAGAGAGGTGGAGCAAGATGGCAGAGGAGTAAGAGGTCGTGCTCACCCTCTCCCAAAAACACATCAAAAAAACACATCTACTTGTAAAACGACTTGCACAGAACATCAACTGGATGCTGGCAGAAGAACTTAAACCTCCAAAAAGGGCAAGAAACTTTTGACATAACTGGGTAGAACAAAAGAAAAAAAAGAGAGAGAGAAAAGGAATCAGGACAGAGTAGCATTCCAGACAGGGAGCTCTGAAGAAAAGGAACCCATGTTCTGGGAAGCCACCTATGAGGGAAAGATCAGCCGAGTCATGGGACCTGAAAGTCAGCAAGAAAAGCACAGCAGCTGGAGTGAGAATAGCAAAGCAGAGTGAGAGCCACACAGATCATCTGAACCACCGGCCTGAACAGCACAGCCTGAGATGTTTGGGTGGGGGCTGGGTGCTGAGACTCAGGCTCCAAAGGTAGCCCTGGGGAGAGGACTGGGGCTGGCTGTGTGGGGACAGCCCAAGGGGGTAAGGAGCAGTGAGCCACAGGCTAGGGAGCAGTAGCCATGGGATGAGTTGGGGAACACCATGGCAGAGGGAGGCCAGGAGAAGGTCTAGACCTGCAGAGAGGCAAGGTGCCATTGTTGGGGAGAGTGAGAGGAGGAGGGGTGGACTGCCATAGGAAACTCCCCTGCACCAAACCTGCACATGCCCCTGGGCTTAGAGGGTGGGTGGCTCTGCGCAGGGAACAGGCAGGTGGTGAGAAGCCTCTTGCTTGTTTAGGGGAGATTGGGCACTTCTTGTGCAGGCTACCAGTGGCCAGGACCTCTTGTTCTGGCAAGGGCATCAGGGGGCTACGTGCAATATGATGGCTCTTGCATGATCTACAGGTGGCAGGGACAGACTGCTGCAGTCATCTCAGAGGTCAGAAGGAGGCATGGCTTGCCACCACTGGGGGCCTGTGAGTGGGCTCCACCTGCGACCCCAGTCACCTCAGCAGTTGGCAAAAAAGAATAAAAGAGGGCACTGCAATCAAGCACCATACACTGCTACTCTCACTCCTCTGGGAGCACACCCACCCTGCAGCTGCCTCTGTCAAACACACTGGGTGGCAACCAGACACTTGGTCACTGTCCCTTCCCAAGACCCTAAAACTAGAAGCAGCTAGTGTAGCACTTCCTACCTGGGCTAAGTGGGACAGGGTGCTTCTTGCGTGGTCTGCAGTTATCCCTGATTCCAGAGGTGGGCATGGCCCACCACCACTGGGGATACCTGAACAAAAATCACTTGCAGCTCCAACCATCTCAGAGGGCACCGCAGAGAAGGACATTGCAATGGAACACAACCTGTTGTTGCACTCTCTCCTCTGGGAGCACACCTGCCCTGCTGCTGCCCATGCCAAACACTCTGGGCAGTGGCCAGACACTTGATCACTGTCCATTCCCAGGAACCCACAACTAGGAGCAGTTTGTGCAGCACCTCCTGTGGCGGCTAAGTGAGACAGGTTGCTTCATGAAGGGTCTACAGGTGGTGGGGGCAAACCACCACAGTTATCGCTGACTCTAGAGGCCTGCTCCCACTAGGGGTCCCTGAACAAGCACCACCTGTGGTTCCATTTACCTCAGAGGAGGGCATTGCAATCAAACACAAGCTATTGTTAATCTCACTCCCTTGGGAACTCACTCACCCTGCTGTTGCTACTGCCAAATGCTCTGGTCACCTTGATGATCTGCCTAGAGCTTATTACCACTTCCCAGGATCCTGCAACTAGGAGGAGCCTGTGCCACCTTCCTGAAGGTCCTTGCTGCAGTTGAGAGCCCAATGATCAGGCACTGACTGCTGGCCCTACCCATCGCCTCCTTCTCCCTGAAAACACACTGAGCATCCTGGGAATAAGAGCCTGCTCACACCAAGGAAAGAGACAGCAAATATTCAAACTCCCACACCAAAAAAAAAAAAAAAAAAAAATAGTAATCCCCCCCAACATACACAGGGGTATTCTTGCATAGAAATAGCCTTACAAGTCTATAGTTTGGCTTCCCCAAACTCACAGAAAAGAAAAACACAAGCAAGATGAGGCTCAGAAACCATTCCCAGTTAAAGGAACAAGAGAAGTCACCTAAAGCAGTCAACAATGAAACAGACCTCTGCAGTCTGACAGACATTGAGTTCACAAGGGAGACAGTGAAAATGCTGAAGGAATTAAGAGAAGATATGAACAGCAATGCGGAGTGCTTAAGAAAGGAACTAGAAAATATAAGGAGGAGCCAAGAAAATACTAGAACATTCATTTGCAGAGATACAAACTGAGCTAAAGGCAAGAACAGAATGAATAATGCAGAGGAATTCCAGAAGGAAAAGAAAAAGAAAAGAGGATTGAAAATATATTTGAAGAAATTATGGCTGAAACCTTTCCAAATTCAAAAGGATACTGATTTCAAGATACAGGAAGCACAGAGTGGCCCCAAACAAGTTGAACCCAAACAGGCCCACACCAAGACATGTTCTAATAAAAATGGCAAGAGTTAAAGGTAAAGAGAGGATTTTAAAGGCAGCAAGAGAAAGGCAAAACATTAATTATAAGGGAACCTCCATAAGGCTATCAGCTGATTTCATGCATGGTCTACAGGTGGTAGGGGCAAACAGTACAGGCCAGAAGGGAGTGGCAAGATATATTTAAAGTGCTGAAAGGAAAAAAATTGCAACCTAGAATACTCTATCCAGCAAGAATATCATTTAAAACAGAAGGGGGAAATAAAGAATAACTCCAACAAACCAAAGCTAAAAGAGTACAGCAATACTAAACCCACTCTAAAAGAAAGACTGAAAGGGCTTCTTTCAATTAAAAAAAAAAATGAAAAGAGAGAAAAAAGAAAAAAAGAAGAATTAGGATGGAGGAAACCACAATTGGAAAGTCACATAAGCCAGCATACAGATCTGAACATGAAGATGTTAAAAAAAAAAAAAAAAGACATCAAAATCACACAATGTGGGGAAGGAAAGTAAGAAATTATAGATTCTTTTTTTTTTATTTTAATGATGTGTTCAAGAATATATGACTCTCAGGCTAAAGCAAGCAGATATAGGAAGGGGTTAACATACTTAAAAAAACAGGGCAACCACAAATCAAAACCAAATATTACATTCACAAAAACTGAAAAGAAAAGTACTCAAGCATAAAACAAATGGAAACTATCCAACCCAAAAAAGAACAGAAATAAAGAGATACATAGAACCAACTGGGAAACAGGATTTACAACAGCAATAAATACATTATCTATCAATAATCACCTTAAATGTCAATGGACTAATGGTCCATTCAAAAGACACAGAGTGGCAGATTGGATAAAAAAAGCAAAAACCTTCAATCTGCTATCTATAAGAAACTCACCTTAGGGCAAAGGACACATATAGATTGAAAGTGAGGGGACAGGAAAAAATATTTCATGCCAATGAACAAGACAGGAAAGCAGGAGTTGCAATACTCATATCAGACAAAATAGACTTTAAAACGAAGGCCATAAAGAAAGCAAAGAAGGACACTATTTAGTGGTTAAAGGATCCATTCAAGAAGAGGATATTACAATCATCAATATATATGCCCCTAATATAGGAGCACCCAGATACCTCCAACAAATACTAACTGATGGGAATACAATCATAGTAGGAGACTTTAACACCCCACTCACATCAATGGACAGATCCTCTAGATGAAAAAAATCAATAAGGCAACAGAAACCCTAAAGGCCAAAATAGAAAAGTTAGACTTTATCAACATTTTCAGGACATTACATCCCAAAACATCAGAATATACATTCTTCTCAAGTGCACATGGAACATTCTCAAGGATTGATTACATCCTGGGGCACAAAGATAACCTCAACAAATTTAAGAATATAGAAATTATTTCAAGTATCTTCTCTGACCACAATGTCATGAAACTAGAAATCAACCACAGGAAAAGAAATGAGAAAAAACTGACTACATGGAGACTAAACGACATGCTACTAAAAACCCAGGGGTCAATGAGGAAATCAAGAAGGAAATCAAAAAATACCTCAAGACAAATGATAATGAAGACACAATCACTCCAAATCTATGGGATGCCACAAAAGCAGTGCACAGAGGGAAATTCGTAGCAATACAGGCCTTCCTCAAAAAAGAAGAAACATCTCAAACTGACAATTTAACCCAACACCTAAATGAATTAGAAAAAGAACTAACAAAATCTAAAGTCAGCAGAAGGAAGGAAATCAT
Organism: Sus scrofa; assembly: GCF_054392235.1. Lineage (NCBI taxonomy): Eukaryota > Metazoa > Chordata > Mammalia > Artiodactyla > Suidae > Sus > Sus scrofa. Next base: position 169,507,326 of record NC_139395.1, read on the forward strand.
AAACATCAAAGAGTTAATCAATAAAATAGAGCTTAAAAAAACAATAAAAGGAATCAATGAAACAAAGAACTTGTTCTTTGAAAAGTTAAACAAAATTGACAAACCTCTGTCTAGACTCACCAAGAAGAGGAGAGAAAAAACCCAAATAAACACAATAAGAAATGAAAAAGGAGACATCACTATGGATATTACAGAATTACAAAAATCCATAAGCGAATACTAGGAACAACTGTATGCCAACAAATTTGACATTGGACGACTAGAAGAAATGGACAACTTTCTAGGTGCTTAGAGCCTTTTTCAAAAGGTTGAAGAAGAGGGAACACTCCCAAAGACATTCTATGATGCCAGAATCACTCTAATTCCAAAACCAGACAAAGATACCACCAAAAAAGATAACTATAGGCCAATATCATTGATGAATACAGATGCAAAAATTCTCAACAATATTTTAGCCAACTGAATCCAACAATATATAAAAAAGATCGTACACCATGACCAGGTGGGATTCATCCCAGATTCACATGGATGGTTCCACATATGCAAATCAATCAACGTCATACACCACATTAACAAAAGAATAGTAAAAAACCACATGATCATCTCAACAGATGCAGAGAAAGCATTTGACAAAGTCCAACATCCATTCATGATCAAAACTCTTACCAAAGTGGGTATAGAGGGAACATACCTTAACATAATCAAAGCCGTTTATGAAAAATCCACAGCAAATACAATACTCAGTGGAGAAAGCTGAAAGCCTTCTCACTAAAATCTGGAACAAGACAGGGATGCCCACTCTCACCACTGCTATTCAACATAGTATTGGAAGTCCTAGCAACAGCAATAAGACAAACAAAAGAAATAAAATGCATCCAAATAGGAAGAGAAGAGGTAACACTGTCACTGTATGCAGATGACATGATACTATATATGGAAAACCCTAAGGACTCAACCTAAAAAGCACTTGAACTGATCAACAAATTCAGCAAAGTAGCAGGATATAAGATCACAATTCAGAAATCAGTCGCATTTCTGTATACTAACAATGAAACTTTAGAAAAGGAATACAAAAACACAATACCTTTTAAAATGGCACCCCAAAAAATCTAATACCTGGGAATACACCTGACCAAGGAGGTGAAAGACTTATATGCTGAGAACTATAAAAACATTAATCAAGGAAATTAAAGAAGATGTAAAGAAATGTAAAGATATTTCATGCTCCTGGGTTGGAAAAATTAATAACATGGATGGAACTAGACTCTCATACTGAGAGAAGTAAGTAAGAGAGAGAGAAAGACAAATACCATATGATATCACTTATATCTGGAATCTAATATGCAGTACAAAGGAAGCTTTCCACAGAAAAGAAAATCATGGACTTGGAGAACAGACTTGTGGTTGCCAAGGGGGAGGGGGAGGGAGTGGGATGTACTGGGAGCTTGGGGTTAACAGAAGAAAACTATTGCCGTTGGGGTGGATTAGCCATGAGATCCTGCTGTGTAGCACTGGGAGCTATGTCTAGTCACTTATGATGGAGCATGATAATGTGAGAAAAAAGAATCCTTACATGTACATGTAACTCAGTCACCATTCTGTACAGTAGAAAAAAATTATATTTTGGAAATAACAATTAAAATAAAATTAAAAATAAGAATCATATGATTAGTTAGGCTATTATATAATTTAATATTTATTTTATAAATTTGCATATATAACCTCTTTTTCAATTTATGGGAAATAGTATAGAAAAGGTGGTAAAATATCTCATAAAGTAGCCAAGAAAATTAACCTATGAAAAAAAAAAGAGATATCCACTGAACTACTCATTCTTGTATTCCTATTCTCTCACTTTACAATCCACAATGCAAACAAAAACAGAAGAGAAACGAGGAAGAGAGAACACACATAGAGTTCAAATAAGCACAGAATACAAATTGAAATATTTAGATTGAAAAAAACATGTTAAAAAGGAACTGATTTAGTAAAATAAATCTTACTTTGATTCAATAATTAGATATTTGGACCGATAAATGGAATATAAATTTATACACAAAGTATTATTTTTCCTTAGAGGAACCACACTTAAAATGAAAAATGACTATACACTGGTAGGATTTAAAATCATGGTATATGAAAATATGCAAAGCAAAGCAAAATAAAACAACAAAGAAGAAAAGTAGAGGAAACCAAACACCCATTATATACATTTGCCTATCATAAGAACCTATAGAACTATAGCTATTTAAGTGATGTTATGGAAAAAAAATTAATAAAATGAAGACTCATAGCCTATATATACCATTAAGTTTTTAAATGTATAAAAGTTGTTTGTATGGTATAATTAAATTATGGTTGTAAAAGTTAGCTTATAAATTAACTAATACTAAGTGCCTATAAAGTGTTTCCCATTACACAAGTTTCATATAATTATACACAAATATACATATGTATTGGAATAAAACAAGGAATATTTAAGAAATGTTGACAGTACTTTTCTCTGGATAGCAAATTATGGATAGTTTTCATTTTTTAAATTAGTTCAGTTTTAAAATAAATACACATTTCCATTAGAATTATGCTCAATTCCAGTGAACTAAGAGAGAAGCCAGTTGATTCAATTTTCCTTTACTTTCTTACATTAAATCATTGACCAAGCTATGTTGAATTTACATTCAAAATATTTCTAGGAGTTTCCTGGTGGCCTAGCAGTTAAGGATCCAGTATTTTCACTGCTGTGGCATGGGTCCAATCCCTGGCCTGGGAAATTCTGCATGCCGTTAAGTGCGATAAAAAAAAAAAAAAAAAACTTTCCAGAATTACTATTCCTTTTCATTGAATATTTTAAAAAACTCCTAATTTCCGTTTTTCAGATTTAATACCCTCAATGATATATAACTTCAGTGTTAACTGTTTAAATTCAATTTTGTTCCCAATCACCAAGACAGTTATATAGGAGGAAAAATAAGAGAGGATGAGGGATATTTTGAGGATGGAGCCAGAACAATTTCTTAGATCATCCATTAACTATGTTATTTTCTTTAACTTTTATGAAAGTTGTCAGAGCTGACTGTTAATCAATAGATAGAGATTTGGAGAGAACTTTATAGAAAAAATTTAAAAATTACATTCTAAGATTCTTGTCTCATTTAGCTGAATTGGCATAACCAGTACAGATTAAAGTCCTACCAAATACTTTAAAGGTAAACATATTAAAATTATGGAATTGATCAAATTCAGATTACCTCTCTACAATCACAAATATTTAAAAAATCCATATTTTTTCATTTTAATATCTATTTTAGAAAATGTAATCTATAAATGTATTGTGTTTCTAATAAAGTTTTGTATAATGAGAAACAACTTTCTTAAACTTTTCTGTATAATTTGATATCCATTTTGTGTATCTGCATTACATTTAATACCAAGTACTCTAGAAAAAAGTTGTAAAATAAAACAGGGTATGATTAATACCCTAATTTATCATCTTGGTTTATCTGGTTACTTACTAGATTAATATACACCTTATAAGACAAAGATTAAATTCTAGTATTGTGTTTTACCTAAAAGTCACTGTGATAGGATAAAATAAATTCACTGAGTCAAATATTCCAGTTCTATGTGTTATTCTTCATATTATTTGTATTATTCTGAAATACTTCTTACAATATTTTTCTATCAGACAGAACTATTTACAATTTTATGGTGGGTTTTATTTTACTTGTAGAAATATTTGTGTGGAATCAAATAAGGAATATAACTTCTTTTAATTTCCAAAGGGCTTAGCTCGACTACATTAGGTTCTTCATAATTTCTTCAAAGAAAAATATCAGAGAACAATTTCACCTGTTCATCTTATTTCTCTCATGCTTACTTTTTCTGAGATAAACAAATTTGTGAAACTATTTTTTGAAAGAGCATCTGGTCCAATAAGGGTGTATTAAAATAAGGCTAGAAGACTAAAAACACCAACTAGGGATTTTATATTGAGACACATGTTGTTTGTTATTTACTTTCAGTTACCAAAGAAAATACCACTTATTAATACCTTGTAATATTTATTGGATGAACATTTTCACCTTTTCAGCATTAACCTAGAAAATGAAAATTTTTTAAATTGCCACCTACAAATAAATACACTGCTGAAGTGACATTTAAAATGTATGTGTATTTTTGGGAGTTCCCGCCGTGGCGCAGTGGTTAACGAATCTGACTAGAAACCATGAGGTTGCGGGTTTGATCCCTGCCCTTGCTCAGTGGGTTAACGATCTGGTGTTGCCGTGAGCTGTGGTATAGGTTGCAGACGCGGCTCGGATCCCGTGTGGCTGCGGCTCTGGTGTAGGCCAATGGCTACAGCTCCGATTGGACCCCTAGTCTGGGAACCTCCATATGCCGCGGAGCAGCCCAAAGAAATAGCAAAAAGACAAAAAAAAAAAAAATATTAAAATGTATGTGTATTTTTAACAACAGGCATTTATTTCTCACAACTCTGGAAGCTGAGAAGTTCAAGATCAAGGTGCTCACAGATTCAGTTCCTAAGAAAATCCTTTTCTGCTTATAGATGGTTGCCTTTTCACTGTGTCTTCTCAAGGAAGAGAAAGAGAGAGAGAGGTGGAGCACAAGTGTTGTGGTCTAAAAGATATTTTTGAGAGAATTTATTGAAGCCATGGCCATGTCTATATGTCTGATTGAATCTAGTATCCAAGCAAGTATTTCAGCTGTAATTACAGTAGCTTTTCAGATGGCATCAAGGGAACTTCACCATAGTCAAACCAGTAAGGCCATTATTATCATCAGAATTTTTTTGTCATAACTATTTCAATGGCTACTTTGACTGGACATAAAAAACTTCATTGATCTCAAAATTCCACAATATGGAAGAGGATGAAACTGAAACAAATTATTTTTGTGAATGGAATATATACAATGAATAAATAAGAGAAATGAAATTATTAATTTGCATTAGCAGTGAAGATGAATTATTAACTATAACATGTAAAGAACACAAGTAATTTAATTCCTTTATTACAGTATTACTTTTGCAAGTTTATTTTTTACATATACTTTACTATGGATTAAATTTAAGACAAATCTACTAAAAATATATTCAAACCTAAGTCACTTAGCATTTTTGTATGAGTTATCTATGCATTGGGTCCTTTTACCATCACACACTCACAGAACATAAATATCATGTACACATAAATATCATGTACACACAGACACATAATCACCAATCTACACCACATATAGACACAGATATGTGCATACACACACGGACAAGCTGTTTCACTGATCTATGTTCTTCCACAAGGCCTTTGGTTGACCTGTCTCCAGTTATTGATTTTTGGCTATTTCACTTAGAACAGAAGGAAATAGGTAGCAATTCAGTTTCCTATTACTCAATTTAGAAGTAAGGAATTAGTGTCACAGTGAAGAAAAAAGAAAACATATATTGTGTAAAAATGAAATATGGTATATTTTGTGAAGGGAATGGAGAAAAGACACTGTTAAGAGGAATAGAAAAGATCTGAAAAACGGTAAAAAGTTTAATGAGAAAAGGTAAAGAAATGACTATGAAATATGACAAGGTAGTCAGAGGAAGGGAGATGGGACTAACTAAAGAATGTAGATTCAGTGAGCAGAGCCTTCACTTTTTCTGTCATAATGCCTTTCCTTCCTCATAACAAGGGAGAATATTTGCAAAAAGAATGAAGACACATCCATTTTCCTCTGGCATTTTTGGAGATTGATTCTGTCTCTTCTCTGTTAAATTCTTAAATGTAGTGGAAAAAAGTAAGCTGACAAGGCTGAAGAACAGGTCAAAAAGAGAATTCAACCATTTGACGTATTTTTTATGATTCAGTAAAATTCATCCTCCACTATCATCATCTCCAGCCAACCTCCAGTACCAATGAGTCACTTAGAACTTAACTGACATAAACTACTTCATTTCAGGAAACATATTTTTTAAATTCAACTTTTGTTTGGAAGTTCTTTTCCCTTACTTTATAAAAAAAAAAAGACACCCATTCTCTAACGCTGCATAAACATTTTTTGTCAGATTTTTCTTAAGCTAACATGCTAGCTGGTAAAATAGTCTATTAATTATCAGAAGTAATCTGCCCTCTGTTGTTTTTATTGGATACTTGTGGCTAAGAAGCCAAAGAAATAGGGTATTTTATTTCTCTTTCTATTTGTTTTTCAATTTACAACCATCTGGTACAAACCTGAAACTTGTGGCAGGAGTCCCATTAAAAGGAGGAATATAAAAACATGAACAAGAGTTGTTTTCATAACTGAAAATTGATACTGGGGTCACATATTTATGGAAGCTTGGTTGAAAGATCTAGTGTGACTACATATTTCAGAAATTTGTACTTTAAGCTCTGTCATGACCTACAAGAAAAGAAACAGAAATGTGTGACTTTTCCACAGGAAAATAATGTATTATTAAATGGAGGCTCCTTATTACTTAGTGATTAAGAGTACAGGTCTGTATCAAATAACTTGGATCCCATCTCTGCCACACTCCAGATGTGTATCTGTAGGCATTTTGTGATTTTTATATAAACAGAGAAAATGATAAAACTTCCTCAAGGGATGGGGTTAATGATTAAATGAGAATAATGGATACAGATCTAAGCTCCTCTTGTTTTGTAAAAAAAAGGAAAAAAAGTGCTATTATTACTTGAGAAGAGAACATGGTATTAGCCATTCAGTGAGGCCACAGAATACTGTCAAAAATTTGATTTAATGATTCTTTTTGTTTTGTTGTTTAGGTCTGCACTCACAGCACATGGAGATTCCCAGGCTAGGGGTCTAATTGGAGTTATAGCTGCCGGCCTATGCCACAGCCAAAGCAATGCCAGATCTGAGCCACATCTGCGACCTACACCACAGTTCACAGCAATGATGGATCCTTAACCCACTGAGCAAGGCCAGGTATTGAACCCACAACCTCATGGTTCCTAGTCAGATTCGTTTCCACTGTGCCATGGTGGGATCTCCTGATTATTCTTCCCAATGTAGACTCAACTGTTAACACTGAAGGAACTTTAAACGGTACTTTGTCAGGTTGCATTTCTACTTAAAATTAAGAAAGCCAGAAGTGAATATCATAAATTTAAAAAACCGAAAAAAAATTAATGAGCTCTACAAAATGACATATTTTGAGCCTATCTGAAAGATAAGATTGCAAGACAACTGGAAGAATAGAATTTCTGAGAGTATCAAACCTTTTGAGGAGAGGTAGAGACACATAAAATGCCTCAGCTTTGGCAGAACATAGGAGAGAGAAATGGAAAACAGGAAAAAAATTGCAACATGTTTAATAACCTTTGAAAGCCAAGTGTGGCTACTCTGACAGTGTAAAATCCTTGGGAGACAAAAGACCAAAAGAGATATCTAATTCAAAGACAATTTCTCTATACCCAATTTCTATCAGGAGCCCAACAGAAATATCAGAGACATGAAAGGTTTGTTAGATGCCCTTTCTATGTCACAAGCATTCAGGAATGCCAACATCTGAGACTAGATTGAGAGTTTCTGGAGAATGCCTTTCACACTCTGGACCCCATTTGAATCCAAGCTGACATAAGGACTTAGAAGAACTTAGAAAAACATCTTCTCTGTGTCTTTCAGGTGTACATGGCCTTCTGAAAACCTTCCATCACTGCTCTCTTCCCAACTAAGTATGAGGAAACAGCAATAAGGCCAAAACTGAAGGGCCTGAGGCCCATCATTAAACTTAAGGTAACCATGGCAACAACAAAATTATTTCTATACAGAGTGTACTGATTCAGCTCACCACATCACTGGCCTAACAGGAAAGATGGGTCCATTTCTGGACATAACAATTATTTGCCTAGGCCACTACTTTTTCATTATAAACTATGTTTGACAATTAAAAAATTATGAAACACACATGAAAAAACGTATGCATTCAAAAGAAAAAACTATCAAGACAATTGCATTTAGAGATGACCAAGATGGCAAAACTACTGGGAAGGGGTTTTAAAATAACTGTAACTAATATATTAAAAGAATCTAGTGGAGTTCCCGTCGTGGCGCAGTGGTTAACGAATCCGACTAGGAACCATGAGGTTGTGGGTTCGGTCCCTGCCCTTGCTCAGTGGGTTAACGATCCGGCGTTGCCGTGAGCTGTGGTGTAGGTTGCAGACGCGGCTCGGACCCCGCGTTGCTGTGGCTCTGGCGTAGGCCGGTGGCTACAGCTCCGATTCGACCCCTAGCCTGGGAACCTCCATATGCCTGCAGCAGCGGCCCAAGAAATAGCAACAACAACAACAACAACGACAAAAGACAAAAGACAAAAAAAGACAAAAAAAAAAAAAAAAGAATCTAGTGAAAAAATCCTACTTTTGCAAAATATTTTAATACTCTACATAGCAAAGAATCAGTTCTTGAATATAGGTAGATATTATAAGATTTGATTTTTAAAGAAGTAAGCCACAAGAAACTCACTGCAACTGTAAAGAAATAAAAGGATGGGAAAAGTTATAACATGGTAATACTAATTAAGAGAAAACTATGATGTTATATTGACATCACATAAAGGAGACTTCAGAAGAGGGAATTTTAAAAGAGATAGAGTCATTGCAGAAAGATAATGAATTAACTAATCAAGACACAAAACAATCCTAAACAGTTATGCACTTGATAAAAAAACTTTAAAATGAAAGGTTAAAAAAACCTATTAGAATTGAAAAGAAATAGACAAATCCACAATTACAGTCTGAGATTTGGCACTGTTTTCTTTCTAATTGGTCAAACAAGCAGACAAAAATCAGTTAATATGTAGCCAATCTGACATAATTGATAATTACAGAACATTCCAATCAACAACGGAAAATGCATTCTTTGCAAATCAAATAAAACACTAACTAAAGGTGTGATGCTAACATCTTAGTAAACTTAAAAGAATCAAAATACTATAAGTCATGTACTCTGACCATAGTGGAATTAAAACAGTAATATATAATAGAAAGATATATGGAAATTAGAGACCTCACTTGTAAATAAATTGTATTGACTATTGAGATGAAATCACAGACTAAACAAAAATATTACTGAATAAAAATAAAAGTACAATATATCAAAATTTGTAGATTGCTCCAGTTAAATGCTTAGAGAGAAGTACGTAGTTTAAATAATTATTTTAGAAAATAGGAATGTCTTGAACCAGTAAGATAAAATTTCAATTTAGGGAACTAGAAAAAAGATGAGCAAAGAAAAGACAGAGACAGAAAAAGGAAATAAAAAATTGAGGTGAGTTTCTATTGTGGTGCAGCAGAAACGAATCTGACTAGTATCTAATGAAGATGAGGGTTTGATCCCTGGCTCTGCTCAAGTCGGTTAAGGATTCATTGTTGCTATGGCTGTGTCATAGACCGGCAGCTGTAGTTTCGATTCAGCCCCTAGGCTGGGAACTTCCATATGCTGCAGGTGTGGCCCTGAAAAGAAAAAAAAAAAATTGGGGTGAAAGTGAAAATTAATAAAATAGGAACCTGAATGCAAGTGATAAACTTCTCAGTATTATTTTTTAGGAAATAGAGAAGTCTCAAATTATCAATATCTGAAATGAAAAAAACATTATTATAAATTCTACAGAGTTTAAATGGATAGTATGAGAATATTATAAATCAATACAACTTTAAAAAATATGAAGTGGAAAGTACCTTTAAATATATATAGCTCACTAAGGGAGAAATAGATAAGTGGAAAGTATGTATCCTGAATTTGTAGTTAACCTCTTTCCACAAAGAAAACTCCCAGGCCAACATAATTCACTGGTAAATCCTATATGCATTAAATAGATAAATGCCAATTCTCCATTTTATTTCAGAAAATAAAAGTGGGAAAGACACATTCCAAGTCATTTTATGAAGCTTACATTACCCTAGTACCAATGCCAAAGTAATTGTAATAAAAAAGAATTATAACTCAATATACTTCCTAATAACACACACACACAAATCCTTAATAAAATGTTAACAAATTGAAATCAATAATACAGAAATATGATAATACATCATGAAGAAGACAATGGTGTGACAGGAAGGGGTTATGAAAGGAATTCATGATTGGTTCAAAATTCAAAATCTTATCAATGGAATTCATCATATCAACAAACGTAAGACAAAGCAAAATAAACAAAACAACATTATCAACATTTGTACAAAATATAAATTTGATTCAGTTAATGAAAATAAAGACTTTCGGAGAACAAGAAATACAGGATTTTCTCCAATCTGATAAAACATATCTAAGAGAAATGGACACCTAATACAATTAGTGGTATAAACTGAATATTTCTCTTTGAGGATTGAGAATGAGCTAAGGATATATACTTTCACCTCTTCTCTCCAACCCTGCGTAGAATGCAACAAGTACAGTAAGTGTAATGAGGTAAGAGAGGACATAAAATCATATAACTGGTAAGAAAGTATAAGAGTCATTTACTTGCAGCTAAGAAAAATTATCCATTGAAAACCCTAACCTCTGTACAAATAATCAATACAACTTATAAATGTGTTACCAAGATCACCCATAAATGTCAAATATACATATACCAAAGTCAATATATTTATTACAAATATATTAATACCAAAGCCAAATTTCTATATACTAGCAACAAAAAATTGAGAATTAAGTTGAAAATTATTTGTATAATAGTATGAAAAAAATAGAAGTAATTAAGAATAATTTTAACTTACTGTGAATAAGACATGTGCCCTAAAAAATCACAAAATATTGAGAGAAATTAAGAAATATCTAAATTAACAGAAACATATATGATACTTATCGATCAGAACACTCAATACTCTTAGGATATCAAGTCTTCCCAAATTGGACTATCAAGTCAACAATACTTCAAATTTCGACTAGGCATTTTTGTAGATATGACAAGCTCATTCTAGAATATATGTGAAAATTTGAATTGACTAAAATTAGCTAAAACAATTTAGATGACATTATTGAAAAATATATACTACTCAATTCCAGGACTGACCAAAATATTACAATAAAGACACTGTGGGGTTGTCAGGATAGGCATATAGATCAATGGAACAAAATAGAGTCCATAAATATATTCTCACACATATTGTTCATTGACCTTTGAGAAAGACACCAGCAGATTTCAGTTGGGAAAGAATAGTCTTTTAAACAAATACATCTGGAATAAATTTAAATATGGTATAAATAAAATAAGCATATATAAATATATATATCCATTAATTATTTTGGAAATATACTATATAAAAATCAAAGCTCTATCATTTCTTAAACTATATTTAAAATATTTATCACAAATACTAAACAGACCTAAATATAAACAAACTATAAAATTTCTGTAAAAAAGCAGTGAAAACAAATTTGTAACTTTGTATTTTTTTGTGCTCACCCTACAGAGGAAACAATTTGTTTCTGATGTAGTATAAAGAATAATGGCCCCTTGAGAATGTCCCATACTAAGCCCTTGAACTTGTGGAACGTTATATGATAAAAGGGAATTAGGTGCAAATGGAATTAAAGTTGTTAACTGACTGACGTTAAAATAGTGAGGTTTTTCCCTAGAATATACAGATGTGTCCAGTGTAATAATAACAGTTCCTAAGAGTGGAATAGGGACACTGAGAGAGAAGACTTGAAGATAGAGGCTAAGGAACAGAAGTGGTGTCTACAACTGATTAAGAATTGCAGACTAGGGGGTCCAACAGGAGCTATAGCTTCTGGCCTAAACCACAGCCACAGCAATGTCAGATCCTAGGCGCTTCTGTGACCTACACCACAGCTCATGGCAACACCAGATCCTTAACCCATTGAGTGGGGCCAGAGATTGAACACACATCCTCATGGATACTAGTTGGGTACAATGAGAATTCCCTAAGGCAAAACTATTAATTTCCCCCTTGATCCTCTCTAAAGGAATGAAGTCACACTAACACATTAATTTTTGTCCAGTGAAATTTCTAACAGAAAGAACTATAAGAAATACATTTTTGTTGTTTCAAGCCATAAAGTTTGCAGGAATTTGGTTGATATATAGTTATGTCAAGATTGATGACGTCACATATGAACTAAGAAGGCATGAAAAAAATTATTAATCACACAATAAGACTTTCTGGGAAGACTAAGGTATTTCTCAATTTTGAGAGCTTGAAAGGACCACTGGCTTTGGGGTTTTATTGTGTTTAAAAGATAGAGCTAAAGAAAGCCCCGCTGGCCTGGGGCTTGCTTGGTTTGAATGTCCTGTCAGCACCAAATGAGGAAGCACTTGAAATTTCTTATCATCTTCTCAAGATGTGGGACAGAAGGCAAAGGAATACGCGTGGAGCACAAAAGCTATCAACAAACTTAAAAATGTAATCGGACTTTGTTATAGTGTTCAGTTTTCATAGAAATTAGAATCTTCAATTTTTCAAGAGGTACTGTTAAAAACATAAACAAAAGCTGGTTGTGAAAAGTATTTAAAAAACATATTTGGTAAAAGAACCATATCCAAAGTATTTTTTAAAAGCACTCTTACAACTGAATACTAGATGGAAAATATTTAAGTACAAAATATCAACAAAGATATACAAATGGCAAATGTACACATGGAAAAAAAGCACATGTGACAAAGAAATACAGATTACAACCAAAATGCAATCCCTATTTATATATCCTATAGAATGGCTAACATTAAAAGAAATGAGTTTCAAGTCTTGATGATAATGTGGATCAAAGAGAACTAATACATTGCTGCTGGGGAGTGTAAAATTCTACGAATACTTTGTAAAACAGTTTGGAATTTCCTTGTAAAGTTATATATATAATTATCATAGAATTCCATGATATTTCTCCTAGATATTTATTAAGGATACATGAAAATATATGGGTATACAAAGAGCTGTACATAAATATTTGTAATAGCTTTATTATAACAGCTAAATACTGGAAAAATCCCAAATTTTAATTAATTTGAGAATAGATAAAAAAAGATTTTATTGAACACATATAGTGGAATACTACTGAGTGATAAAATGGGATGAACTACTTACTGTTTATGCTACAATATGGTTGATACTCAAAAACATGTAAAGTAAAAGCCAGATACAAAAGTCTAAATATGATTTTAAATCGTTTATATGACATTTTAAAAATGGTAAAACTTGAGAGAAAGGAAATAGATAAGAATTTGCCAGGTAACAAGCTTAAAGGGTTGGACAGCAAAGGGATAGATGGGAAGTTTTCAGGTGTTGGAAATAGCCTGTATTTTAATTATGATAATGTTTACATTACTATATATATGTCAAAATTCAAAAAAAGGTGAATTTTTAATTTAAATCTCCTCTCTCTAGATATATGGAACAAATAGGGTAAAATGTTAACAAATACTGAAATTTTTGTTTATATATGTGCTCAACATTCCATTCTTTCAATATTTTCCCTATGTTTGAAAGTCTGCTATAATAAATGAGGGCAATAGGGCTTTGGAGTCTAGAAGACTTGCACTCAATTTCCTACTAACTTAATTTATTAATAAATTCTTAAGCTTGGACCATATTACCCCAACTGCTAAAGTAAGGAAAACAAATTTAACTAGTAGGTTATGCGGTTTAAATTAATAAATTTGTAAAAAATACCTCTATACAATGGATGCTTAAGACATGGTCCACTAAATTTTCTGTAAATTTTTTTCTGCTCCTTAATGGACTTTATCAGTGGTGACTTACTACCATGGAACATGATTAACATTGTCTCTTCTGGTATAAGAAGTCTGCAGAATGTCCATTTAGGTATTTCAGAAAGCCTCCTTATATCTAAATATTCTTTTCATTGCTATGTGTGATAGAATATTGCCATCGATCATTGTTTTAAGTTAAATATTGAAGGATCCTGTAAAAATAAATATGTATTATTGAGCATAAAGAAAACATTAATTCATGATGAAATAAAGTATAAACTAGTTGTAGACAGGGAGAAGTGTTCATGATTCTTTTTGTTTATTAATCTACAGACAGAGGAGGTGCGCTAATACAAATCCACATTAAAGGCAAAAAAACTGGGGAAATTTAACAGCCATCTTCTTCTCTCTCTTCACTTAACTCATACAAATCCTTTTGATGTTAAATTTTTCCTTTATTTTTTGGACTATATATTTCAAATAGTATTTTTGTCATAAAGCCTCTTCTCATCTTATTTTTAATAATCCTATTCTCTACCCACTACACTATCCTGACAATGCATATTCTCTTCCTGTAATGAAAATGCGCAACACTTTTATTTTACTTTTGATGTTCTAACTGGGAATGCAAATGAATTTGGATTATTTTCTTCATTTTACAAGATTTTAGTCACATGGCATTCAGAAAGTTACATAATATGTAACAAGGTTCGTGAAAGGAGATAATCTATTATCTATCTGTCTCTCTATACTTTTTTATCTGGTGAGATGCTACTTTTAAAATATTAAGAATAATATTAGCCATGTGAGATTCCTATGCCTGAAGACTGGATTCTGGGTATTTGACGAGGAGAGCTGGGTCTGAGGGAACTTCCGAAAAGGAAAAAGATACAACACAGCACAGACCTGTATATACAATAGATTAAAATTCAGAATAGAATAATGACACCTAATTCAATGGCAGAATGAAGAGATGAAGTCTCTAATTAAATAGCTAAAATAATCTGCTTCACACACATGTACCTTTTGAAATACACTTGAATTCAGAAACAATGAGCAAGAGAGGACATCTTCAGCTGCTGAGATTGTACCGCCTAACTTGTAGAATGGAGGTTTAAAATATAATTTGGATTGAAATACAGAACAAAAAAAGAAAATTACGTGGTAAATCTGCATTTTATAAATGTATACCTAATAAATTAGGAAGAGTGAGATAGTGTGATCAGTTCAATTAAGAGTAGGCTTTAAGACTAAAAATGTCTGGATTCAAATTTGATTTTCCAAATTATTAAATAAGTCACTTCAGGCAAATCATGTAAACTCCTTGACTTTTAAGTTTCCTCATCTGTAGAGATGAGATACTATTAGGATATAATTCATTAGGTAATTTTGAAAATATAATAAGATAATGGATTAAAGTGTTAAATGATATTCTTGGAACAAAATACTTATTATTTTTAGCAACACTTTTATTATTATTATTATTATTATTATTATTATTATTGAGGGTGTTGCTCTTATTTTGCCTAGTATAATGTTTTTCCTATCCTGTTAGATTTTTTTTATTATAGAATCTTATTAGACTTAATTTATGTTCCAAACCAAAGTTGAACTTTTGCTTGACCAGAGAAGCTATGTAATACGTGTTTATTGAATTGAATTGACAATTGAATTTTTCAATAACTAATACATTTCCATTAGTTGGCTTATAAAATTATTTCCAGAAGGGCAGATCCCTGAGTGAATATTATACAAGGTAAAGGAGTTTTGATGAGGAAGGAAAAACTTTCTTGAATGAGATGCGTTTTAGCAAACACAGGATTTAGTAGGTGCCCTTAGCAATCCAGAAGCTGTATTACCATAATGAAAAGTAATGCCAGGGAAAGGATGCAAAGAGAAAGAAGGTGAAAGACACTTTAAGGTTATCCTACATTTGGTGTGGAAGTCTTGGTTATATATAAATCTAGTCTAAATTTCTCATGAAACCCCACGTCCTGCATCTTTTTTTTTTTTTTTTTCAAATAATAGAGTAGGAGGTATCCATTTTTTCTTTCATAACGCTGCAATTATTTTCAAGTCAGTTTTCTCCTCTCGCTCTTCCTGTCTACCAAGGAATATTAGAAACTCTTTATTCTGAGAAGAGACTTGATTTGTTTTAATTTTGGTAAAATACACACAACATAGGTTTTTCTTTTTCTTTTCTCTCTTTCTTTTTATTTTTTATTTTTTATTTTTTTGTCTTTTTGCCATTTCTTGGGCTGCTCCCTCAGTATATGGAGGTTCCCAGGCTAGGGGTTGAATCGGAGCTGTAGCCACCGGCCTACACCAGAGTCACAGCAACAAGGGATCCGAGCCATGTCTGCAGTCTATACCACAGCTCATGGCAACGCCGGATCCTTAACCCACTGAGCAAGGCCAGGGATCGAACCCGCAACCTCCTGATTCCTAGTCGGATTTGTTAACCACTGAGACACGACAGGAAGTCCGGTTTTTCTATTTTAATCATGTTACAGTGTACAATTCAGTGGTGTTAACTGTATTCACAATGCTGTGTTAACCATCACCCCTATCTAGTTCCAGAACATTTTCATCACCCCAAACAGACACTTCCTATCCATAAGCAGCCACTCCATATTTGCCCTCCTGACAGTACCTGGCAAAGGCTCTTCTATTTTCTGTCTCCATAAATTTAACTATTTTGGATATTTCAGATGAATCTAACCTCACAATTTGTAGCCCTTGTGTCTGGCTTTTTTTAGCTTAGCATGTTTCTTGATTTGTCCATGTTGTAGCATGTAGTAGTATTTTATTCCTTTTTGTGAATGAATAATATTCCCCTGTATGGATGTAGCACATTTTGCTTATCCATGAATCCATTGATAGGGATTTGGTTTGTTTTCACCTTTTGGTTATTTTAGTGGTGGTGCTATGCACATTTGTGTACAATTTTTTGTTTGAACACCCATTTTCCATCCTTTTGAATAGAGGAGGGGAACTGGTAAGTTCATATAACAGTTCTAGCTTTAATTTGTTGGAGAACTGCCAATTGTTCTCCACAGCAGCTGATCCATTTTATGTTCGCATGAGCAATGAATGAGGGTTCCAGATTTTCTATATCTTTGTTAACATTTGTTTTCTTTTTCTTTAAGATAACCAAAACAGTGGGTGTAAATAGTGTCTCACTGTGGTTTTGATTTGTACTTCCCTCATATGCATCTCTTCATACTTTGATTTACACTTCCTACATGGTCATGGTGTCTCACTGTGGTTTTGATTTACACTTCCCTCATGAAGTCCCTCATGTGCTTATCTCCTCATGTTTTGATTTACACTTTCCACATCACTTCTCATGTGCCTCTCTTCCTATGCTTGTTGGCCAAGACTATATCTGTTTTCGAGAAAGGCCTATTTAAATCCTTAAACCATTTTTTTTTTCCATTGGACTGTTTTTGAATTTAGGAGTTGCAGAAATCCTTAGGCCCTTGCCATACAAATGATTTATAAATGTTTTCTCCCATTCTTTGGGTTTTGTTTTCACTTTCTTGATAGTGTCATTGTTTTTCCCTTGTCATGGGCACACCTGCAGCATATGGAAGTTCCTGGGTCAGGGGTCAAATCAGAGCTGCAGTGAGACCTACACCACAGCCATAGCTACTGGATCTAAGCAGCATCTGTGACCCTTGCTGTGGCTTACAGCAATGCCAGATCCTTAACCCACTGAGCCAGGCCAGGGATTGAACCTGCATCCTCACAGAAAACATGGGGTCCTTAACTTGCTAAGCCACAACAGGAACTCCTTGATAGCGTACTTTGATGCACATTTTTTTTTTATTTTGATGAAGTATAATTTATCTTTTTTTTTCTAATATTAAATCTATGTTTCATTTCTAGCTAATAATTGTCAAAGATGTATGGTCTATGTCTAGGTACTTTTTGCTTTGCATGGAACATTTCCAACTATTCCAGTACTCTCTGTTGAAAAGTCTATCCTTTTTCCATTATTTGATCTTTGCTCTTTCGTCAAAGATCAGTTGACTATATTTGTGTAAGTCTATTTGTGGGCTCTCTATTCTGTTCAGTTTATCTTTGCGTTTCTTTTTTTCTTTAATAGCATGCTCTCTTGATAACTGGAGCCAAAGAACAAACTATGGTATCAGGTAGTGTGAATTATCCAAGAGTCATCTCCTTCCCCTTCCTTTCCTCCTGCTCTGCTTACTCTTCCTCCCCTCCCAGTATTTTGTTGGCTAGTCTAGGTCCTTCCTCTTTTTGTATACATTTTAGAATCTGTTTGATAATACGTACAAAATAGCTTACTTGGATTTTGATTAGGATTTCTTTGAATCTACAGATTATATGGGGACCACTGGCATCTTAACAATTTCGAGTCTAATCCATGAAAGTAAAATATTTATATATACACATATATATACATATGTGAGATCTTTTTTATTGTTCATGTTCTGTAGTCTTCCATAGGCAGTACATACCTTGTTAGGTTTATACCTATGTATTTCATTTTGAGGGGTATTATTGGAAACTCTATTTTAAATATTTCAAATTATAGACAGTACCATCTAAATACACTGACTACACAACATAGAGCTTTTTATATAGCAGCCATTAAATAAATGGTAGCTATTACTATTTTGCATAGGAAACTATAATTAAATAATTAAATAGTAGAATGTAGATGGACAGTGAGAAAAATAATTGTCAGAGAAATCAGATTATTTATCAGACTGTTTGAATTATTTTTATAACAAATAGGTATATTCTATATTTTCTATAACCAAACTGATAGGAACTTTAAACTTAGCAGAAAAATCAGTCTGTTAAAATTATGGATGAATTAGTCTGACAAATATGTTGGGCTTGGTAGTAAGACACAAAACTTATTTCTAGTGATTATTATACACTAAAAAATACTTAATTCTTAAACAGTATGTTTAAAGAGATTGTGAGGAAAGTAATTTTCTTTTATCAAATAATATCATTATTATAAAATCTACCATGGATAATATCAAAGAAAAAAATACCTATACCAGAGGGAGTTCACTTAGAAAGAACTAACAGTTTGCCCACCACACAAAATAGAAGTGGATGGCCCTGACTTAACATTTGTTTCAACTCAATGATACAGTTTGATTTGTGAACACAATGATGTTGTTGTTATGGCAGAAACTGTTTGGAAGACTGGAAAGAATCATAGAAATAAAATGACATGAAAAATCTAGGATGTGGTCACCAAATTCAATAATCATTAATTCTGAGTTTTGATAAGTACAATTCTGAAATCCTAAACCCACTAGGCTGTCTCTCCCATGAAACATCCTATTGATTCATGGAAATTCATGAGTCATGTACATCACCTATGTTGCTACTGGGAGGCCCATCGTTGTTCTCCGCCTACCTTTTTAACTTCTGTTACTATTGCCACAGAAGGTGCGAATACTAACCTAGCTTCTACCATATTGATTTTCTTTCAACATTATTACACGACTTCCATTACTTTCCCAATGAATATCTACTTTCTTCAAATACTACAATTTCTCTCAAATAATTTGGCAGGCTACACTGACATTCTTGGATATCCATTCATTGTAATAAGTTCTGCTTATATGACAAATTCCTTTTCCTATAGGCTAAATTCTGACTCATAGTCTCTATTTTTAGAATTTACCGTGTTACATAGTTCAGGGTATAAAGTAAAAGCTCTTACTCAGGGTATAAAGAAAAATCTTCTTTGAAATAAAATTGACAAATGAGGCATTTGCCATCTTTCTTATCTTATTGTCTTCATCAGACATTTGAAGCTATAGACCATCTTACAAAATATAGAGCATGAAATAATGCCAAGGGATTTCCAAAGATACCAGCCATAAATCAATGCCTGACTGAAGTCAACTATCTCCAGACTTCTCTTTATGGGGAAAAATAAACTTCTAACTACTTTAAGTTTTTTGTTACATGCATATGACAGCAATCCTAATCCAGTTACTTTTATACAGAGTTTAAGTGGAGTAGTGTTGCCTGAGTCTAGGCCCTTGGAGTACTGGTGCTCTGTTATTAATATCAATATGACCTCCAGGAAGTCTCATTGTTCTTGTCCAAAAGAAGCCTGTTTTAATTTTCCAGATTGAATATATGAGATCAATTGTAATAATTCAATTATTAAAGATGGTCTAATCTATTTATAAAGAATCTGTTATGAAATTTATGGAGACAGCTTCAGTTTGCTCAATTTTTGGATCTTTGTTTCTCTGTTGCCTGAATTTTGACCATCACCACCAAAGGCTGTATCATCAGTAATTTTTATTAAAAAAATATTGGTATTGGTGATGTTTAGAATAGTTTCTTATGACAAAGTAAACACTGCAAATTGTTAACAAGTAATTTATGAATATATAAATATCATATAAAATGTATATGTTCTAATGTAAGACAAAAATGGATGTTATATATTAATAAAGATAAAAAATGTGATAGGTGGATATATTGACAGACACCCATGATTTAAACTTATATGTTGACCAAAAACAGGCCGAAAAAGAGGCTCTATACAGAGACATTATGGAAGATTTTCTTCATTCTGCTTTATACTTCATCTATATTTCTAGTTTTCTAAAAAAAAGAAAAAGAAAAAAAAACTGCTACTGGTATAAACAGAAATAAGGTGTAAAAAATCAGTTATTACTGTGGTACAAACGCCGCAAAATCTCAGTGACATTCAACAATATATCTGTTTGCTGTGGCTGCTGTAACAAAGTGCCTTGACAAGCTGGGTAGCTTAAACAATCGAAACATACAGTCTCACAGTTCTGGAGGCTAGAGATCTGAGACTGCTTCTGAGAGCTGGGAGGGAGAATGTGTACCATGTCTCTCTTTCTCTACTAGCTTCTGGTGGTTTGCTGGCAACCTTTGACATGCCTTGGCTTGTAGCTGTATTACCATGATCTCTGCCTTCATCTTCACGTGTCATTCTCCTTGCATTTATCTCTGTGTCCAGATTTCCCCTTTTTACAGGGCTACATACAGTCATACTAAATTAGGACCCACTCTCATAGACTTATCTTGATTTGATCACCTGCAAAGATACTATATGCAACTAAGGTCATGAATATAGGTACTGGAAGGTAGGACTTAACAAATGTTTAGAGGCCACAATTGAGCTCCAAAGAGACCAAAATCTCTTATTTTTCATTTAAGCTGTGGCTGTAAGAAGCAGCTTTGCTTTAGGTCATCAGGTCAGAGGAAGATGTGTTCCATGCTGCTTTCTTGTAGTTGAGTTAGGCTGCCTAGTACATAGGAGCTCATTTTTAAGCCCAAGCTGAAGACACAGCTAATACCTGAAGGAAGCTCTTCTCATGGTGTAAATGGAAATAAAAATGGAAAAGTCCAATTGCCCAAGAACATCCTCCGACACCCCATTCAGGAAAACCAATCACATGGCTAAACTCAAAATCAAGGTAGAGAAAGGGGTATTCTGCTCCCATGGAACAAACGGGAGAAAAGGGAACCTTCCTAAACTGCTGGAGGGAATGTAAGTTGGTGTACCTACTATGGAAAGCATCATGGAGGTTCTTTAAAAAACTAAAAATAATAACTACCATATGATTCAGCAAGCCCACACTTTGAAATATATATCCAGAAAAGATGAAAACTCTAATTCAAAAAGGTATATATACCCTTGTGTTCATTGCATCATTATTTACAATAGCCAAGACATGGAAACAATCTAAGTGTCCATCAACCAATGAATATAAAGAAGACAGATAGATAGATAGATAGACAGATATATAGATAGATAGATGATAAATAGATAGATATACATAATAGAATGTTACTTAGCCATAAAAAGAATGAAGTAATGCCATTTGTAGCAACATGGATGGACCTAGAGAATATTATACTAAGTGAAGTAAGCTAGACAAAGATAAATATATGATGTCACTTACATGTGGAATCTAAAAAATAATACAAATGAATTTCTTACAAAATAGAAAAAGACTCACAGACACAGAAAACAAACTTATGGTTTGAAAACCATGGGGTTTCTTCTATGAAGAAAGAGGAAAGGGATGAGAGATCAAAGGGGAAAGGGAATGAGGGATAAATTAGGAATATAGTATTAACTGATATATACTACTATATATAAAATAAATAAGGATTTACTGTATAACACAGGAAATACAATTTATGTCTTATAATAACCTATAATGGAAAAGAATTTGACAAATACATATATATATGAATCATTTTGCAATACACTTGAAACTAACACAATATTGTAAAATCAACTATACTCCAATAAAATATATATTAAAAAAGAAAAACATATTCATCTATTTCAATGATCTTAATAAAAATGACTGCATGATATCAATTGTATATTGGTCCAATTTTCTGGCTTACCCTTAATTTTTAGATAATTTCTGATTCACTTCATATTTTTAGAACAGTGGATAATCCAAGCAAACAAATATCAAACAAGTAGCAGAAGAGAAAGGGGAAGAGAGAAAGAGATTGACAGAGTGAGAGAAAAGAGAATATAAAACTAAAGGAAATAAATTCCTAGATATCTATAAACGAGTTTTTATAACTTAAATGCTAATGGAAAATATGTACATGTTTATGCATTTGTGTGTTTCTGAGCACTAAAAGTAATTATTCCAATTAAGTTAATCACTTACATGTATTTAGGTCAATTTCACCCATTTTCTGGGTGAAATTAACATTAATTTATTATTTTGTGTCAAAACTAAGAACACGGAGTTTCTGTCATGGGTCAGTGGTAACAAAACCCGACTATTATCCATGAAGACGTATGTTCAATCCCTGGTTTCACTCAGTAGGTTAAGGATTTGGCTTTGAGTTGTAGTGTAGGTCAAAGGCACGGCTCCTATCTGGCATTGCTGTGGCTGTGGCATAGGCCAGCTGCTGCAGCTCCAATTGGACTGCTAGCCTGGGAACTTCCATATGCCACAGGTGTGGCCCTAAAAAGCAAAAAACAAAACAAAACAAAACGCTACAAACACATTATATATAGTTAGGGCCGCACCCACAGCATATGGAGGTTCCCAGGCTAGGGATCCAATGGGAGCTACAGCCACATCTGCGACTATACCACAGCTCACAGCAATGCCGGATACTTAACCCACTGAGCAAGGCCAGGGATCAAACTCGCAATCTCATGGTTCCTAGTCAGATTCGTTTCCACTGTGCCACGAGGGGAACACCCAAATTATACATTTTTAAAGCGTATTTTTGGTTATTGGTTTTGCCAACTTCAAAAAAAGTAGTAGTCACTTCCCTTTGTTGGTAGGAGTGTCTAATGAGGTAATTTAACTGGAGGAAAAACATTATTTGAAGAATGGGGGTAATTAGCAGTCAAATAATTTATCTCTATCAAATATTATTTTTTAAAAGTCTTGAAATGGTAACCACTATTGCCACAGGGAGCAGATGAGTTATTACTACTGCATACCTCACAGCAAAAGTGTAATATACCTTTCTTTACCCTTCTGCTGCAACAAACCTGGGTGCGATATATTTCTTCAGTCTCTTTATTTATAGATTCATGTATATCTACTGAATATGTGTGTTGTCTATAGATGCCCAAATCACTTACAAAATTTAACCAACTGACAATATTTAGTCTACTCTTGCAAGATAGGAGATAAATAAATATATATATTTATGTATTTATCCTATAAAAATATTTTCTTTGGTAGTAGAATCATATAAGGTTCTGTCATTTTGTGACATAATAGTTATTATCTATCTTTTATCTTTACTCATTTTGTAAAATACTAAATGCTCCTGTGATAGGTGTCTTATAAGTACAGAGTAAAATAACCTGAAATATATTTTAGTATAAAAGAGGAAAACTATCTTTTATTCACTGACTGATAGCATTTCTTAACAGAAATCCTTTTGGCTCTGGCTTTAAAATATGTGCAGAATCTAACTACTTTTCACCACTGTCCTCCTGGTTGAAGCTACCATCTTCTCTTACTCAAGTTTTTAAAAATAGTTCCTTATCAAACAACCAAACTGGGCTTTAAAAAAAACAGATCTCATCATAACTTTACCCAGAATCCTCTCATGGTTTCCCATTTGACAGAGAATAAAAATGAAAGTCTTTATTATAGCTTCAAGACACTTAAGGATCTGCCTTGATCCCACTTCTTCTTCCATTTTTACCATTAATTTTCTCACCTTCTCTCCTCTCTCCTATTCTTTCCACACTGGTCTCATTTTATTTCTAGAAATGCAAAGGATACTCTTCAGAGCTTTCTGCTATTTATTCCCTCTCATTGGAATGCTCTTCCTCCATACATTCATAGCGCTCCTTTACTCACTAATTTCAAGTCTGCCCAATAATACCTTTTCCAGGAAGCTTACCCTCATGAAAAATAGTTCAATATTAACTACATAAATTAGAAACATTTTCATCCTTCACTACCATGACACTTCCATTTCCTCATACCTGCTCTTTTATTTCTTCTTCTCTAACTAAAATATTTACTTCTTAAGAGTGGGGTTTTTAATCTGTTCTCTGTAGCTGATGTAATCTCCATGCCTAGAACAATGACTGGAATATAGTAGGTACCCCATAAGAATTGATTGTGTAAATACCAAATCAGTGATTGGAAAATGTTTAAATAACCCAACCCAAACAAGTAGGAAGTGGTAATCCAGGCCTGTGAAGAACAGTGTGAGTGACACCTCTAAAGAAATCTTTAAAATGATCCTGGAAGAAGATATTCTCATCCACTTTAAAAGAAAGAATTGGTTGAAGTCAATGTTGAATGTACAAAATGTATTTGGATATTTTTTAGCTGTACCATTTAAACATGGTTATATATGACTGTCCTTACTATAAAGATGGAGAAATTGGCTGGATAGTGATATACACCAATCAAAGACACCAAAAAATATATGGCTTCACTGGAGTTCCCCCTGTGGCTCAGTGGTAACAAACCTGACTAGTATCCATGAGGACTCAGGTTTGATCCCTGGCTCCATTCAGTAGGTTAGGGATCCCTGGCATTGCTCTGAGCTGTGGTGCAGGTTGCAGACATGGCTTGGATCCCACATTACTGTGGGTGTGGCTTAGGCCAGCAGCTCCAATTCAACCCCTGGCCTGGGAACGTCCATATACCACAAGTGTGGCCATATAAAAAAAAAAGAAAAAAAACATATGGCTTCAATCAATAATGAGGTATAAAAATGGGGTAGAACACTAATAACCTAGTGACTAATTTCCAAAACATTATAAATTTTAATTATAAAATGTTCAAATCATAAAATTATAAAGTAATATATAAATAAAATTTGCTTTGGTTGCGACAGCACAAGTAAAATTATTTTCTGAAAATCCTAAATAGTACAAGTTTTCTTAGAGTCTATGAGGGGTTTTTTGTTGTCAAATAAGCACAGTAAGTTTTCAATTGTTAGAATCATGAGTGAGCCATATCTGCAATGTTGATTTCATTAAACTTTTATGTTACTTTGTATAGATACACTCTAGGATAAGACTGTAGAAACTTCTCTGGAAATGTCCTGCTTATATGTCTAAACATGATTTATTTGAAAAATTAATTGTGCCTGTCTTCAGGATATATAGTGATCTCAATGTGGAAGTTTCCTTGAGGGAGCAAGTTCTCTATGATTCACTTTTGAAAAATAATTAGCATTTATTAAAGTGATATTTAAGAACTATTCCTAAAATACATAATAAAAGTCTACAGGCAAATACTGACAACTCAAACAAAGCAAATGTAGTCTAAATTTACATGAAGCTCAAAGTCTATTGGAGCAGAGAGACAATCAGAAACTAAAAAGTATAGAATTGTAAATTGTGATAAGTTATATGAGTGATCACTGTACAGTCATAGAGGATAACAGGTTTCAGGGGTAGAAGTGCTGCCCAGCAAGAGTAATGAGGAATACCTCTAAGAATGCAACAGGTAAGCTCTTTAAAATCAATGGGGGTTAGCCAATTCAAGAATTAGAGAAAGTTTGGAGCAGAAAAAGAAATACATATATGAAATGATTGATATGCTAAATAACTTGATGTGTTTGGAGTAATGATAAGTTGCAGGAAGAGTGGAAATATAGAGCAGTAGTATGATGAAGACCGGATAAGGTAAAAGGCACATCAAGATGTAGACTATGATAAAGAGTTGGTAATTCACACATAATGTTATGAAAGGACATCCTATTATTTTAACAATGAGAGTGACGTTATCTGATGTATATTTTATAAACTTTACTCTCACAGCTAAGTGGAGGAAGGGATGAGGAGGCAAGTACGGAATCAAAATACCAGTAAAGCGAGTATTACCCTCAAAGAAATATGCTGGCTAAAAATGAGGTAAAGAGAATAGAGATAATTGATAATCTTTGATTATGGGCTGCATAATCAAATACCCAGAAAGGTATTAATGTTTCTAAGATTTCTGGTATGATTCCTAGGTAGTAATGACATTATCTGACAATAAGAAAACTGGGAAGATGGCAGAATAGAAGGACTGGAGCTCAACATCTCTCCTAAGAACAGCAAAATTCACAACTAAAGACTGAGCACACTTCACCAAAATGGACCAGAAACCTTAAAAAAGATACCCTACTCCAGAAGAAAAAGAGGAGACCACATCAAGAGGTAGGAGGGCCAATTTTGTGATATAAACAACCCCATACTTCCTGGATGGGAAGCCTCACAGACTGGAAACTAACTGGTTCTCAGAGACTCACCTACAGGAGGGAGAGTTCTGAGCCACACATCAAACTCTCACGTGTGGGGACCTGGCACAGGGAGAAAGAGCCCTGGGGCATCTGGCATTGAAGGCCAGTGGGGCCTGTGTGCAAGAGCTCCACAGGACTGGGGGAAATGGAGACCCCATTCTTTAAAGGCACACACAGACTTTCACATGCACTGAGTCCCAGGGCAAAGCAAAGTCTCCAAGGGAATCTGGGTCAAACCTGACCGCAGTTCTTGGAGGACATCCTGGGAAAACAGGGGTGAAGTGGCTTGGTGCGAGGGAAGGACATTGAAAGCAAAGCTCTGGGGAATATTCAGCAGCTGTGCCATTCTCTGGAGGTGGACATTTTGGGAAAATCTGGCCCCACCCGTCAGCCAGCTGCTGAGAAGACCCAGGGAAAACAACAACCCAGGTGGGATCACAGCCCCACCCCTCAGTAAACAGGCTGCCTAAAGACCCTTCAGGCACACAACTGCCTCTAATCCCATCCAGAGACTAAGCCCCACCCACCAGAGGGATAGGAGTAAGCTCCTCCTACCAGGGGGCATGCATCAGCCCCTCCCATCAGGAAGCCTACAGCAAGCCTCCATACTGACTTCAGCCACAGGGGGGCAGACATCAGAAGTAAGAGAGGCTACAACTCTATTATCTATAAAAGGCCACCACACCAAAAACCTATAAAAACGAAAAGACAGAGAACTATAACTCAGATGAGGGAGAAAGGAAAAACCCCAGAAAAACAGCTAAGCCATGAGGAGATTCTCAGCCTCCAGGAAAAAGACTTTAGACTGTTGATGCTGAAGATGATTCAAGGCATTGGGAATAAACTGGAGGCAAAGATGGATTACTTACAGGAAACACTGACCAAAGAGATACAAGATATAAAACTTAAACAAGAAGAGATGCAAAATACAATAACTGAAATAAAAATTCACTAGAAGCAGCTAACAGTAGAATACAGGAGGCAGAAGAACAAATAAGCGAGGTGGAGGACAGACTAGTGGAAATTACGGATGCAGAACAGAAAAGAGAAAAAAGATTGAAAACAAATGAAGAGAGTCTCAGAGAATTCTGGGACAATGTGAAATGCACCAACATACACATTATAGGGGTGCCAGAAGGAGAAGAGAGAAGGGGACAGAAAAAATATCCCAAGAGATAATAGCCAAAAACTTCCCTAACATGGGAAAGGAACCACTCACTCAAATCCAGCAAGCACGAGTACCATACAAAATAAACCCAAGGAGGAACACCCCGAAACACATACTAATCAAACTGACCAAAATAAAAGCCAAAGAAAATCTTGAAAGCAGCTAGGGAAAAGAAACAAATAACATAGGAGAGAACCCCAATAAGGCTATCGGCAGATTTTTCAACAGAAACTCTGCAGGCCAGAAGGGAGTGGCATGATATACTCAACGTGATGAAAGGAAAAAACCTTCAACCAAGATTACTCTACCCAGCAAGGCTCTCGTTCAGATTTGAAGGAGAAATCAAAACCTTCTCAGATAAGTAAAAGCTGAGAGAATTCAGCAACACTAAACCAGCCTTACAACAAATACCAAAGGAATTTCTCTAAGCAGAAAAGAAAAAGAGAAGAAGGAAAGGAAAAAGAGCAGCAAAAACAAATGCAAAGCAATTAATAAAATGGCAATAAAAACATACATATCAATAATTACCTTAAATGTTAATGGCCTAAATGCCCCAACCAAAAGACACATACTGGTGAATGGATACAAAAACAAGGCCCATATATATGCTGTCTTCAAGAGACCCACTTCACTTCTAGGGACACATACAAATGGAAAGTGAGAGGATGGAAGAAAATATTTCATGCAAACAGGGATCAAAAGAAAGCTGGAGTAGCAATACTCATATCAGACAAAATAGACTTTAAATTGAAGAATATTTTCAGGGACAAAGAAGGACATTACATAATGATCAAGGATCAATCCAAGAAGATGATTGATATAACAATTTTAAATATCTACGCACCCAACACAGGTTCACCACAATATATAAGGCTACTGCTAACAACCTTAAAAGGAAAAATCGACAATAACACAATCATAGTGTGTTTAACACCCAACTTACAGCAATGGACAGATCAACCAGACAGAAAATCAATAAGGAAACACAGGCCCTGAATGATGCATTAAACCAGATGGACTTAATGGATATTTATAGGACATTTCATCCAAAAGCAACAGAATACACATTCTTCTCAAGTGTACATGGAACATTCTCTAAGATTGATTATATCCTGGGCTACAAATCCAACCTCAGTAACTTTAATAAAATTGAAATCATATCAAGCATCTTTTCTGACCACAATGCCATACGACTGGAAATCAACAACAAGGAAAAAACTGCAAAAAACACAAACACATGCAGACTCAACAACATGTTCCTGAACAACAAATAGATCACTGAAGAAATCAAAGAGGAAATTAAAAAATACCTAGCAGCAAATGACAACGAAGATATGACACTCCAAAACCTATGTGATGCAGCAAAAGCCATTCTAAGAGGAAAGTTTATAGCAATACAAGCCCACCTCAGGAAACAAGAAAAAGCCCAAATAAACAAGCTAACTTTACATCTAAAGCAGCTTGAGAGAGAGGAAGAGACAAGACCTAAAGTTAGTAGAAGGAAAGAAATCATAAAGATCAGAGCAGAAATCAATGAAATAGAAACAAAGAAAACCATAGAAAAGATCAATGAAGGGAAAAGCTGGTTCTTTGAAAAGATCAACAAAATTGATAAACCCATAGCCAGACTTATCAAGCAAAAAAGAGAGAGGACTGAAATCAATAAAATTAGAAATGAAAAAGGAGAAGTAACAATGGACACCACAGAAATACAAAGGATCATAAGAGACTACTATATGCAACCATATGCCAATAAAACAGAAAACCTAGAAGAAATGGACAAATTCTTAGAAAAATAAAATCTTCCAAGACTAAACCAAGATGAAGTAGAAAAAATTAACAGACCCATCACAAGAACTGAAATTGAAACTGTGATTAAAAAACTTCCAACAAACAAAAGTCCAGGACCAGATGGTTTCACAGGTGAATTCTATCAAATATTTAGAGAAGAGGTAACACCTCTCCTTCTGAAACTATTTCAAAAAATTGCAGAGGAAGGGATACTCCCAAACTCATTCTATGAGGCCATCATCACCCTGGTACCAAAACCAGACAAAGACTCCACAAAAAAAGAAAACTACAGGCAAATATCACTGATGAACATCGATGCAAAAATCCTCAACAAAATACTAGCAAACTGCATCCAACAACACATTAAAAGGATTGTCCCTTATGATCAAGTGTGATTTATCCCAGGGATGCAAGAGTTCTTCAATATCCACAAATCCATCAGTGTGATACACCACATTAACAAACTGAAGAATAAAAACCATATGATCCTCTCAATAGATGCGGAAAAAGCTTTTGACAAAATCCAACATCCATTTCTGATAAAAACCCTTCAGAAAGTGAGCATAACGGGAACCTACCTCAACATGATAAAGGCCATATATGACAAACCCACAGCAAACATCATTCTCAATGGTGAAAAGCTGAAAGAATTCCTGCTGAGATCAGGAACAAGACAAGGATGTCCGCTCTCGCCATACTCTTCAACATAGTTTTGGAAGTCCTACCCACAGCAATCAGAGAAGTAAAAGAAATAAAAGGAATCCAAATTGGAAAGGAAGAAGTAAAACTATCACTATTTGCAGATGACATGATACTATACCTAGAGAATCCTAAAGACTCTACCAGAAAACTGTTAGAGCTTATCCATGAATTTGGCAAAGTTGCAGGATACAAAATCAATACACAGAAATTGATAGCATTTCTATATACTAACAATGAAAAAGCAGAAAAGGAAATTAGGGAAGCAATCCCATTTACCATGGCATCCAAAAGAAAAAAATACCTAGGAGTAAACCTACCTAAAGAAACAAAAGACCTGTACTCAGAAAACTTCAAGCCACTGATGAAAGAAATCAAAGATGACACAAATAGATGGAAGGATATACCATGCTCGTGGATTGGAAGAGTTAATATTATCAAATGACTATACTACCCAAGGCAATCTACAGATTCAATGCAATCCCTATCAAATTACAAAGGACATTTTTCACAGAAGGCGAACAAAATATTTTAAAGTGTGTTTGGAAGCAAAAAAGACCCAGAATAGCCAAAGACATCCTGAAAAAGAAAAATGGAGCTGGAGGAATCAGGCTCCTGGACTTCAGACTATACTACAAAGCAACAGTCATCAAAACTGTATGGTACGGGCACAAAGACAGAAATATAGATCAGTGGAACAGGATAGAAAGCCCAGAATTAAACCCATGTACTTACAGCCAACAAATCTATGACAAAGGAAGCAAGACTATACGATGAAGAAAGAACTGCTTGTTCAATAAGTGGTGCTGGGAAAACTGGACAGCCACATGGAAAAGAATGAAATTAGAACACTCCCTAACACCATACACAAAAATAAACTCCAAATGGATTAAAGACCTAGATATAAGACCAGACACTATCAAACTCCTAGAGGAAAACATAGGCCAAACCCTCTCTGACATAAACAACATCAACATCTTCTCAGATCCACCTATCAGAGTATTGACAATAAGAAAAATAAACAAATGGGACCTGATCAAACTTCAGAGTTTCTGCACAGCAAAGGAAACCCTAAACAACACAAAAAGACAACCCACAGAATGAGAGAAAATCTTTGCAAGTGAATCAACTGACAAGGGATTCATCTCCAAAATTTATAAACACCTGCAGCTCCATACCAAAAAAACAAACAGCCCCATCACAAAATGGGCAGAAGATCTAAACAGACAATTATCCAAAGAAGACATACAGATGGCCGAGAAACACATGAAAAGATGTTCAGCGTCACTCACTATTAGAGAAACGCACATCAAAACCACTATGAGGTACCACCTTACACCAGCCAGAATGGCCATCATCCAAAAGTCTACAAACAGTAAGTGCTGGAGAGGGTGTGGAGAAAAAGGAACCCTAGTACACTGTTGGTGGGATTGTAAATGGGTGCAACCACTGTGGAAAACAGTATGGAGATTTCTCAGAAAACCAAAAGTAGAACTACCATTTGATCCAGCAATCCCACTCCTATGCATCTATCCAGAGAAAACCATGACTCACAAAGTCACATGTACTGTGATGTTCATTACAGCACTATTTACAATAGCCAAGACATGGAAACAACCTAAATGTCCACCTTAGAGGAGTGGATCAAGAAGAGGTGGTACATATACACTATGGAATATTACTCAGCCATTAAAAAGAACGAAATACCAGCATTTTTTGCAACATGGATGGACCTAGAAACTATCATGCTAAGTGAAGTCAGCCATACAATCAGACACCAACATCAAATGCTTTCACTGACATGTGGAATCTGAAAAAAGGACAGACAGAACTTCTTTGCAGAACAGATGCTGACTCACAGACATTGAAAACCTTATGGTCTCCGGAAGAGACAGTTTGGGGGGTGGGGGGATGTGCCTGGGCTGTGGGATGGAAATCCTGTGAAATTAGATTGTTATGATCATTATATAACTACAGATGTGATAAATTCATTTGAGTAATAAAAAAAATGAAAAAAAAAAAAGAAAAGTGGTGGACAAACAAGTTTATATAGGATAACTAATAAAATCAAAATTTTTTCTTTTTGAAATTTAATTTCAAATTATTTTTAGTCTACCAAGAAGATTTGTCCAACATGTTGATGGATATATGATTCTAGAGCTCAGAGGAAATATATGGATGAGAGACTTGAATTATGGAGTACAAAATATATAGATGATGTTTAAGTCTGGGAATGGATAAGATAATCAAAAAGAACATTTATAAAGGAGAAAAGAAGTTACATGTAAAGATAAAGAGTGTCTATAGAAGGAGCATGGAAACCAAATAGTATCATTTCATGGAAATCATAACTAACTATCAAATGCTGCTGAAAATTCATGTAAAATGAGATGAAAGAGAGGCAACCTTAATGTAATGGATACTTTATTCAATCACCCAAATCCTCACTCTAGCTTCTGAGAGTGTTGCTGAGTGACACCTCACAGGTATTAGCCATTGTTTTTTTAGATATGGTTGACAAAAACCACACATTCTTCCTAAGTAAACCTAAAACCAATAATTCAGCAATTTTGAGTTACATATATACATTCCTAACCCTTCTCCCCAATTAGAGATAAATCAGAAAGGTCATCTCAGTTTCATAATTCCTTGCTATGTATCAAGCTAGAAATTTAGCATCCAAACTAAATTCCAATCCCAATTTCTTCCCTTCCCTCAAAGACATGCATTCCTCAATTAATTTCTTGCATGCCAATTTCTATCTCAGTGACTGCTTTCCAGGTAACTGGCCTGTAATAGTTAATTATAGCAGTGGGAAGAAAAAGTGGATATCAAGTTGGGATTTTAGAGCTGGGAGAGACTACCTCATCTGGTCATAGTGGAACATAGATATCCTGGCCTAAGATAGCAGTGGAATTGTTAAGATATTTACTTATGGGGAGCTGGAGTAGGGAATAATCTATAAAAGGAAATACCCTAGCAGGCACAATGTATCATTCATTTGAAAAATATAAAAATTAGATTGATGGCTTTTGAATTGGATAGCTTTTAATGGGAGCACTTTTATGAACTTTGTGGATAAAGATAATGAAAGGCTAAATGTAATTAATCAGTAATTAAAGGCTAAATGTGAAAGCCAGAAAGCCTCCTTGGCAGCATACAAAGAAACTGTAGACTCCTGCAGTTAGAGGGCAGAGAAAGCTGAGGATCAGGTCCAGATTTAAGCTTTCATGTAGCAGATCTTCAATAAAATTTAAATTTTCAGCTGATCAGGTCTGCTGTGCTGCTGTGCCAAGGTCAGAACTGAAATGACATGCAACCAAAAGTCACTGAAAGGAACTGAAAAGTCACTGAAAAAGAACATTTGGATTGGTGCATTAAACACTCAGATTCCCCTGAATTTTCAGGTTTATAGAAGGAGTAGTACAATTCTCTCTCTCAAAGGCTAACAAACATTCCTTTTCTTGGAGATGATACAAAGGTCTCTGTCCTGCAAGAAAACAACCTACTCTGCCAGTCATCCCTAACTTCCCTCTGACCACTAAGTCAATAAACAGAATTAAGTTACTACCTAACTCACTGAGGAAATCTTGTTAATGGCACATAAGGGCTGTATATGGTGGAATGGTACCAGGAGGAGCTGAGAGTGTATATAGGTAGGAGACAGAAGACGCTGAACTGAAGAGGGAAGAACATAGATTTTGATAATGGAAAATTTATCAGTATGAGAACACATTTTCAGATACATATTTTAATATCCTACTGAGAACTTCACCCCTGCCCCAAATTCAAACATGCTGCTAGGATAACTCTAAGAAACTTAGAGAAAATGGAAGACCATGCAAAGCGAAACGGAAATGCCAGAACTTTCATAGAAAATGACATAAGAAGGTTTCAAATGACCTAGAGGTTTAGTCATTCAAGATAGGATATAACATATAAAGCCAGAAAACCCACTAGATGATTATGTTCCACAAGAGGATTTGGAGTACATCAAATTTACAATAGTATTAATGGCCTAGTGAAAAATGAGAAGCTTATTCTGTACTTTCTAGTCTAGGGCTGATGTAGTGGGTGTTTTGACAGATTTGAGCTTTCCTAGCAATAGGGGTGCTAGGATACCAAAAACTGAACATTTTTATGTTCATCTCTGTCTAGTAAATTCTCCTTACCCTGACTCTTCCAACTCAAAACCCTCTTTTATTTATTAATAGATTTCAAACTTTATTAAGAAAGTAGAATCCATGTGATACAAGCTTTTCTAAAAACTTGCATTTAGGAGTTCTCGTCGTGGCGCAGTGGTTAATGAATCCGACTAGGAACCATGAGGTTGCGGGTTCGATCCCTGCCCTTACTCAGTGGGTTAACGATCCGGCGTTGCCATGAGCTGTGGTGTAGGTTGCAGACGCGACTCGGATCCCACGTTGCTGTGGCTCTGGCGTAGGCTGATGTCAACAGCTCCGATTCGACCCCTGGCCTGGGAACCTCCATATGCCACGGGAGCGGCCCAAGAAATGGCAAAAGACAAAACAAACAAACAAACAAAAAAAACTTGCATATAAAAATGATAACCTAAATAACCATATTAATATTTTTTCTCCATCTTGTTATATTTGATGCTGTGTTTCTGCTAATGTCAAAATCCAAGTCCTTGGGCCACAAATGAATAACTACTTATTTAGACCTTAATATATAAAAATTTATGAAACTGGAAAAAATATGTGAAATGACTGTTTTTAGATGCTGGATAATATAGACTGTGCAGGACTGTAGTCACCAAAAGAAGGAAAAAACAAAATGAATACAAGATTGTTCAAGATTTCTGCTCAAGATCACATATTGTGGATGACATCATGGGGATGCAGAGTCTAAGCAGAATGAGGAGGAGCTGGCCAAGCAGTAATCAAAGATCTGGTACAGCTGAAATTTCTGGACAAAATTTAAGGTAAGAGGAAAGGGAAAAGGAAAGAGGAAGTTATGAAGAAAACTTTCCTTAAGGAAAGAAGTTATGAAGAAAAGAAGCACCAGAGGTTTGCATGGACTCCTTTAAGTCTGTGGCTAATAATAAAGTTGACTTCATAAAGCCTGATAGAAAAAGGTACAGGAAAACTCTGATCATAGCAAAGATTCCAGAGGTCGCATAGAAGATGTAAGATGTCTAATTAGGCAAAGTGTAGAGACTTCATTAAATACCAAAGGAACTCAGCTGACACGCCAGAAAAGACTTAAAAGTACAGATAATCTAATTACATAGTATATGCAACTTTAGACCTGCCCTAATAATGCTTAAACCATGCCTCAAGAGGATCAATCTAAGGTAACCTTAAAAACTACCTGCAAGGAAAACAAAACAAAATGGAACAAAGAAAAGTTTCTTTAAAGCACAATAACTGTCTAGAGTAGAATACAACTGTCAGCATTTAACTAAAAACCACTAGATATTAGAAAAAGAAGGAAAATGAACAAGAGAATTTATTTCTTTAATAAAGGAATAATAATGGACTTTAAAGTGTTTAAAATACTGTATTTAACAGATATCACAGGTAGTGTTTAGAAATACATTCAAGTATATATAAAATATGCTTAATGAGATGAATAGGAGGAAAATAACAACAAATGTTAAAACTATAAAATGGAAAATGTAATACTTTAAATAAAATATCTGATAAGAAAAAATTGCTGAAAAGGATCATGATCAAATGAGATAAGTCAGAAGAAAAGACTACTGAACTTGAATGCAAGCTAAAGAACATGGAATATTTTAAAATTATAAAATAAAGCCTCAGTGAGCTATGAGATGATATCAAACAGTCCAGTACACTGACAGCTTAAGTTACAAGGAGAGAAGTACGAAATATAGACAGAAAAAAAGACAACATGAAAAACCTGTATGAACCAAAGATTTAAAACTTTGCTGAAAGAAGATAAAATTTACATGTCCAAGAAGCTCAGTGAATCTCCGATGGGGTAAATGCATAGATAGCACTATGTAGCACAAAAGAGTCATATTATTAAAATGGTCAAGCACTGAGAATAATCAAACGGAGAGACAATCTTGAAAATAATAATTAAAGGCAGAAAAATTGCAATAATACAGATTACAATTGACCCTCTATTGGGAACAATGAAGGCCAGAAGACAATGGAATGATACTTTCAAAAAGACAAAGGGAAAAAAAAAAAAGTCAACCCAGACCTCTTCATCCAGAGAAAATATACACAAATATTTTTCAACTTTCAAAATGTAAAATACATTTATATGAATAAATTGAGAAAATTCTTTGCTTTTTAATTGGCTCGTATAAATTATACTGAAGGAAGTTCTTCATTCTGAAGGAACTGACAAAAGATGGAAAATCATATGTAGAGGAAGAAATGGATATGAAAGGAAATAGTAATTATGTATGTTAATATAGAAAACTAAACATTTCCTTTAAAGTATGAATGATAATAGAGAGCAAAAAATCACAACTTTATTATATTTAACAGTAATAGCACAAAACTAGGGGAATTAAACTGAAATATTAAGTTGTAAGTTTTTTTAATACTTTATATAAAATTGAAAAACATTAATTCCCAAATGATTTTGATAGAGATGCATAGTGTAATTCTCCAAAAGAAAAATAAAGTAAAATAAAATAACACAAAAAATATACCTTAAAAATGGAGTTCTCGGGAGTTTCCGTCGTGGCGCAGTGGTTAACGAATCCGACTAGGAACCATGAGGTTGAAGGTTCTATCCCTGGGCTCACTCAGTGGGTTAAGGATCCAGCGTTGTGTGAGCTGTGGTGTAGGTTGCAGACACGGCTCGGATCTGGTGTTGCTGTGGCTCTGGCGCAGGCCTGCGGCTACAACTCTTGATTATACACCTAGCCTGGGAACGTCCATATGCAGCAGGTGCGGCTCTCAAAAGACAAAAAGACAAAAAAAAAAAAAAAAAAAAAAAAGGAGTCCCCATCATGGCTCAGGGGTAAAGAAATCTACCCCTAGCCTGGAAACTTCCCTATGCTGCATGTGTGGCTGCAAAAAGTAAAAAAAAAAAAAAAAAAAAAAAAAAATTATCTTACAAGATTGTTTTGAAGAATTAGATAATAAGAATAAACTTATCTAATACACTGCAGTCCAGTGTATAATAATTCCCATTTTGCAGACACACAATTGTCCATTATTTCCCACTGTTCTTTAATAATGCATTATTTTTTTGTGTTAAGTGGCAAATTACTTCAAATTTAGTATCTTAAAACAACACATACCTATTATCTTATAGTTTGGCCAAGTCAGGAATCTGGGCGTGGCTAACTTGGGCCCCATGCAAGTTTACAATCAAGATGTTGGCAAGAGCTCAATTTTCAACTAGAAACAACTGGCAATGAATCTACTACCAGGCTCACTGAAGTGGTTGACAGAATTAATTTTCTTGTGGCTGTATCTTCTTGCTGCCTATTAGGTCATCCTTAATTTCTAGAGACCATGCTTATTTAACCTTGCCATTGGACACTATACATGTCCTCTCAAAACATGGCCTCTTCAAAGACAGTGAAAGAAAGAAAAAGAAAAAGAAAGCTAATGAGTCTTCCAAGATGAAATCTTAAAAAATATAACATTAGGATTTATGTTCCATCACCTTTGCCAAGTTTTATTGATTAGAAGCAGTTCACAGAGCCCATGTACATTTTCTTATTAGAAAAGAAAATCTAAACAGATCAGTAAATTTCCCCAATTTTCAAATATTTTAAGTTTCTTCCAAAGATATTATTTCCTAGGTTATTTTGGGGGCCCCTGGCATAAGTTCTTAAACCAGAAACTAATACAAATTGCTACCTTTTCCTATTGCCACTGCCTTTTTTCATTTCATGACAAATAGTTTTAGTATAAAGGATTATAATGTACACTCCATGATTTTTTTTAACCACCCCTCCCTCAATATTCTTAGGCCTTATTTTACTTCATATTAACCAAAAATTTTAATCCCTTGATGTTTTTCACAGTATAATGTCCCGAATTTCTCTTTGGGGTTCACCCTTTAAAAATTATTCTACTCTTTACACAACATGTATCATAATGCCTGGTTATTACACATAAAAAAGGAGTCTCGGAATCTAGAAACTAATTTATCTGAGTAACAAGTTTCCCTTTTCTACATTGCTTCTTTTCTAGCCATGACAGAGGATCATTGCCTCTACCTCATGTAACATGAACTTAATCC
Organism: Sus scrofa; assembly: GCF_054392235.1. Lineage (NCBI taxonomy): Eukaryota > Metazoa > Chordata > Mammalia > Artiodactyla > Suidae > Sus > Sus scrofa. The sequence goes on from NC_139395.1 coordinate 169,545,632, forward strand.
AACTCCATTTCATCCTAGTCTTACTCAGAATAAATCAGGGTATTTTTCTACCTTAGTTGTCCAAGGAGGCTTACTTACTCATATTTTTATTTTCTTTTCATATTTATGAGTGGCACCAGATTGTGTAATGTAAAATAAGTACATAGAAGTCAGAAAGAAGAAAAGGAGGCTGCAACAACCACCATGGTTTTCTATAAAATCTTCTATAATTGGTAAGAGGACAGTGAGTATGAAGAGACACAATGGCTTTAGGAAAGGGGCAAGAAGTCTGTAAAAATTCAGTTCACACATAATCATAGATTTATTATTATATAAACCATTACCCTTGAACTTATCTGTGATACTACCAATTCAACTATTCTTTTAAAGATAGGTTTCAGTTTTAAACTTAAAAAAAAAAGGATCAATTAACATATTTTCACAAAAGACAAAGGAGGCAGGATGACATACTGGAAAAAATAATACAAAATTAGAAGAAAACATGTTTAACACTTATTTTAAACTAGTTGGGTCTCATTTGAAATAAAAGGATGGATTATTTGAACTTTGAGATACTTTAAACTTTCTTGCATTATTAATCTATTTATATAAATAGAAGTTTTTAAGGAAAAGAAATGCATACAGAGACTAGGAAGGGAGACTGCTGATAGATATGCAATTATGCTCTTGGATTTTCTTTTTTGTAAAATCATATATATTCCACTTAACTCCTTAAGCTCTGAGAAAACAGGACTTACATAGTAATTTCAGACTTTGGGATCCTTTGAGATCTTGTACTAATTCCTGACTAATAGCAATGTAACCACTAAATCGGTAATAATATTAATTTTACCTTACTCGCTATTTATTTAGGACTACATTGTTTGAATTGTTTTTCCTTTGCAGTAGTCAGTGGGTAGTTTTTCACTGTAAGGCTAACTTCAGGATTATATTAATAACTTTTCATAAAGTCAATACATAGTAGACTGCTTTCAAGGATTATAAAATCAATCCATTGATATGTACTATTTTTGGATACTAGACAATATATGTGAAGATGGTGAGTAAAGTGAAGAATTGCTTTGAGGGGTAGAAATGTGAATGAAATTTGTTTTAGACAAAATGTAAATTGTAAGCCCTTCAAATGGGTTCTATATATGAAAGCTGAAAAATATCAAATTTAGATATTTATATTTAGACATATAAAACATGTCAAGATTGCTGTAAATAATAGATGCTATATAAGGAACTCTGTTCTTAATACCATATGAAGATGAATGAAAACTTAATCTTGCACCGCAGTAAAAATAATGGGAAAAAAAATCCCATAACTGACTGAAGAACATCAGAATCCAAGGTAGTGGTCAAACAAGGGTTAAATATTTTCTTCAAGAAAATATTGCCCACAAAATTTTAATAGAAAGGAAGCATGTAAATTTATATTTCATATATGTTCTATCCAGGAAGACAAGATGTTACCCTATTTATACATTTAATTAAATAAATTATTTAGGCTAAATTTTTCTGAAAATTTATCCCTAACATTTAAACCTCTTTCTCTTAAAAAAAATGTTTTTGTTATAGTTAATAGAATCAACGTTCATTATAATTTCTAGCCAGTTTTTTTATTAGAGTAGTAATTCATTACTTTTGTGTGTGTCTTTATTATCTTGTATTCAGCAACTTTCCTAGTGTTTTAACAATTTTACATATGATCTAGTATGTTTATACCTACAGCTATATCACCTAAAAGTAATGATATATGGTTTTACTTTTCAATGAGAATGGATACTAATATTTACTGCACCTTTGTTGTTTTATATTTGTTCTTCAAATATAAATTAAAATCTGATCTTCTCTCTATGCATTATTTGTTAAAAAACATTGTGTATTAAGATGAGAATTCAGGAAGGCTCAGAATGTGTTTACTAAATTTTGGTTTCATATATACTAGTTTAAAACATTAATATAATGTTGCTTAACAATGGAGAAATAAGGTACTTGTATCCTCTTCCTAACTTAAAAGTAAATATATGCCTCAATATTTATTCAATAATTTCTAAATTGTGTTTACATTAACAATTTCATTAACAATAACTGCAAGAAGGCAGGACATATTTTATATAACCATTTTACAAATATCAGAAGTGAGGTTCATATAATATAACTAACATGCTTGAGACATGTAGTTATCAGATATTTGGGGAGTTGGGTTGAAAAGGCAAGTCATTTGATTTCTTCAGAAGTGATCTCATAGCATCATGTTTGAGAATTAGCATTTTTCATCAGGTCAGAGACCAAAGCTTCTGTATCAAAGGTCTGATATTTGTATTCCCTTTGATTTCAGCACATTTTTACTAACTTACACTTAAGGTCTGCACAGAAGTGTGAAATACTTTTGCCAAATGTTTAGCATTCTTTAACTTCATACAGCACAAGTCTGACCATTTGGTTAAAATGACCTATATATCTATTACATATGAGAAAATTTCAATGACTTAATTTTAGGATACAAGGTTAAGGTACTGTAAAATAATTATTTTAAGAGATGCCTTTTTGCCAGTTGTGAGCATAGCTAAGAATAAAAGGACAGCTACTCTAGAATATGCTTCAATTGCAGGATATAGGAAATAGTGGGTCGCTGTGCTGTGTTGGACAAACCTGTAATGTTTGGTAATAGTCACCAGAGTGGCTGAAATTTGAAAGTAATTTGTGCAAGAACCAGAGGTTTGACAGAGCATCCTATGTTGGAAGGAAAATGATGGTTTACCGTTCAATGGAATTTCCATTTCTGGAAAGTCATCCTCTGTATTGCCCTTTGATAATGTTGCACGGTGTACCAGAGATGTCCTCTGCAGCTATTGAGCTTAATGAAGAGGAAGCTGTGCCCTTCTACTCCAAGCTTTTTAAAGAATTTGCTTTTTCAAATTTTCCCCCTCTGCATTTCCAATAGATAGTCACTAAGAGGATGGAGGCTAATATCAATTGCATCTTTGTTGCTTTATACCTGTTGGGAAATCTAATCAGATCTTTTCTTATGCATCATATTGAAAAACTTTGTGTGTCTTCTTTCATTAAGATGGGACCTCAGAAAAACTCATTGTTTTTTTTGTTTGTTTGTTTTGTCTTTTTTTTTTTTTTTTTTTTTTTTTTTTTTGCTATTTCTTTGGGCCGCTCCTGGGGCATATGGAGGTTCCCAGGCTAGGGGTCGAATCGGAGCTGTAGCCACTGGCGTACGCCAGAGCCACAGCAACGCGGGATCCGAGCCGCGTCTGCAAACTACACCACAGCTCACGGCAACGCCGGATCGTTAACCCACTGAGCAAGGGCGGGAACCAAACCCACAACCTCATGGTTCCTAGTCGGATTCGTTAACCACTGCGCCACGACGGGAACTCCAGAAAAACTCATTGTTATTTCAGATACTTTGATCTTCCAAAATTTGTTTTTTATTTTGATATTCTCAAGGTTGCTTCTGAAGCAAAATAATTTTAGACTCCAGCTTTGATTCTTTAGCCTTTCAGTCTGCCATACCTCAAATTATGTTTGTTAGTTTTATAATTTTAAAAATGTGTTTGCTCACAGACACTGACTCTTAAAGGAGAGGATTTTAATTTGAGTACACTAATGTAGGGTTTTTCAACCTTGGCATAATTGACATCTTGAGCTGGATAATTCTTTGTTGTAGGGGACTGTCATGTACATTTTGGGATATTTAGCAGCACCCTGGGACTAGATACACCCTGGGACTAGATACTCCCCACTCCTGAACTGCGGCAATGAAAAATGTCTCTAGACATTGTCAAATGTCTCTTGCCAAAAGTAATGATCCTCATTGAAGGGCAATTTTGTACTGTAGGGAACATTCCTAACAACTGGGGAAAAGAGTGCTACTAGCAACTAGTGCATAGTGATCAGGAACACTGCTAAACATTCTACAATGTACAAGGCAGAGCCCACAACATAGGATAATCCTGACCAAAATGCCAATGGTCCTGAAATTGAGAGACCCAGTTTCTAGATCTGTAGTAGTTCCTTATTTAGAAGTTGGAATACCACATTGACCTCTCTAGTGTGAAAGCTGTCAGGAAACTTCAACTCTAATTTCCATATGTGACAGAAAGTAAAACAAGGCATTTTGCTCTGTAATTTTGAAATTCTGACCTCCATCTTTCTTTATGTCCATCTATATCTGTCAAATTCAGTTACTCAAACACCTTATGTTCTACAATTGATGCTCTTCTGTCAAGTCCTGTGGTTTTAATTACACACCTTTTTGTTTTTACAGTTAAGTTCATACATGGATAAGCTTTCAGATTTAGTTGCTCCTATACTTAGCAGCAGTACACCTATAATATAGTGGGGGATATTCCTTCTCACCTTGCTTTGCTTCCAACTACACCTGGTCTTTTCTTATCCTCAGTTCAGAAACAAATCTTAGCTTTTCACAAAATTGAAAAGCAAAATGAAATATTATAGGGTCATTTCTCTAAGCCTCAATTTTCAACTGAGTGAATATTTAAACTATACACTACAGAAGGACATCTCTCTCTAAAACTTTAAACTATTTTTCATAAATTTCTCTGTGAAATTCAAATCTTTGGAATGTTGCTGCATGGCAGTTTTTCTCCCAGTGAACCTTGGAATATCTGAGATTTAGGATAACAAGGCACTGCAAATTTTTTATTAAGAAGTTTAACGAGCTACAAAACACCATTTTTCATCCAAGGTTAGACACTAACTGTACCTGTACAGAGAGATACAGCAGTTTCTTGGGCTATCATAGCCTTTGCAATACCGATGCTGAATCCTTTCATTCACCTGTGGAACTCTGAGGTATGAACTATTTTGATTCAGATTTAACAATTCCATATCTGTTCAGTATTCCAGTAACTAAACTGACTCTGGGTTTCTTTGAGGCTGGTACTGGACAATTTTTCATCAGTGAGTATGCTCTCTTCCTTTCCTGCACATACAGCAGGTAATGGATCTTAGAAATGGGCTGAAAATCCTCTCCATTACATCCTGGAAAAGCAGCTATCTCCTCACCAACACCCGCCTGCTGGCTTGGTGCTTGTACTGTGATCTGCTATAGTTGCTGCCTTCTGAGAATTTATGGGCCATGAAGTCATCATGGGCTCCTTAGCCAGCTCTCAACTTGTGGCTTTGCATCAAATAATCCTTCTAATCCTGCCAAGTGAAGGGAAAGTATATTTTCCCCTGAGAATTCACAACTTTCTTGCTCTCACTTTTTAAAAAATAACTTTCTGTGCTGCCCAGAGAGCCAATGTCAAGTCTCCTCAGGATCATTTTTTCTAGATATATTATGTTTTCTCTTTCCACCTTGCCTTCCAATTTCACCTCTTTCTATTATATATTTATTATTATATTGTATTCCAACTATTTCTAAAGAGTAGCTTTCATCTGCCAATGAAATGCTGTTGACAAGAGAATATACTCAGTTATAAGAACAAGATTTTCTAAAAGCCTTTAGTGAGGACTCCATCCAAGAGTATTCTCATCTCCTCACTCCTTTGTTTTCCTGCCCCTTACAGTTATTTAATCACTCTTTGTTAATTGGATTCTTTATTTACACAGACATTATATTCTACAGTTGATGCGCTTCTATCAAATTTGCAGTTTCAGTTACACACCTTCTGTATTTACAATTAAATTCAAACTTAGATATACTTTCAGATTTAGTTTTTGGTTTTTAAACCCTTCTATGAATCTACATTTACCCATTTGTGGATTCTATTCTTTTCCTCTGCTCATGTCTGCGCCTTCTGATAGTGATAAATCTTCTTCAAGTTCTAGCTGACATGTAACTTCGTCAGATGGACCCAATTTTGGCTTTTTAGCTCAAAAAGTGAAATGAGTTATCGTAAGTGAAGACTCTGCAAGATTCGCAGCAGAATTTGTAATACTTAGCCATTTTGTTGTAACAAGAATAATTTTAAGTTAGTTATAAAGAGATGGTAACTTATTTGATTCAGAAGACATGGTAGAAGATGTGACAAGAGTAGTGATTCTTAGATAAGTTGGCATAGGCCTTGCAATCTTATAAAAAATTTTTTTCTTCAGAAAATAATATATTAAATTTCAAAGGGTTCATTAACAGTAAAGACCATCTATGGATATCTTAGTGACCCATGAATACAAAGTTAAGAAATTCTGTGCTGATGACTTAAGGTATCAAAGACGAGGTGGAAGTTTTTTTTCAATGGAAACTCTATCTAGTCTAAAATCTTTCATTATTCTCCTAGAATAGTACAAATCAAATATAACGGTGACAATTTCCCAAATAAAATAATAATAAAATACAAATTAATAAGCAAAAATGTACTCCAAGTTTTTCATTGCAATCAATATGCTCCTATAAATATGCTCCAATTATAAATAAATTATTAACAATACCTAGGCATATATATAAAAAAATAGATTTTGAAATGTGGTATGTGTTATGTAAAGAGACAATCACAGAATAAATAGAAAAAAAAAATTCAAATGGCTAGAGACTCATGACCATCCATTCAAAGTTAAGGGACACTGGTATAAAGATGAATTTTTTATATAAGCTTGGATAATTTGTCAAGAATTAGAAACAATATTAAAAAGAGAGCAAGAGAATAGAATTAGGAGCAGGCATAACAGAACAAGGAAGAGAGGATGGGGGTGGGGGAGAGAGGAGAAAAGGAAGAAGAAGAAGGACAAGGAGAAGAAGAAGGTGAAGAAGGAGAATGCATCATTTACTTAGTTTTTTAAAGATCTAATATTACTTCTCCCCCATTTAGTTCTTCATGATCGTACATTTCCATGGTAAATTTTTCTAATGGTACTAAATAAATCAAGACAATGGAGACTTTAATTTCCATTGTTTATAACACCATCTTAGGTGATTATCCTTTGACCAAGATGCGGCACCGTAATTCCTGAAAGTCACACATTATCCAAGCATTTCTAGTTCTTGAAAATTGTTATATCAGTCGTTCTTTTTAGCACAACTTAAAAAAAAAAAAAGATTGTTTCAACTTAATAACCCTTATTTTGCTACAAAATGCCTTCAATTATTTTACTTTTTCTCTCTGCTAGTATTTACATTCCTGAATTTACTAGGTAAGTATAAAACTCTTAATACCTTCTTTAAGATAAATTTCATTTGTGTAGCTCATGACTATTGTTGCTGTTGCTCAGCATTTATATAAAATATTTCTGTATTTTCAACTTTTAACAATTATGCATAATGTCCCTATAAGTATAATATTATATCTTTTAAAATTATAAATCATCATTCTAAATTGTTTAAATAACTTTTTCTGATTGATACAAGCAGATATAAAATTAAAATTTAGCATAGCTACATTTGGGCAAGATTTCAAGAAATGGGGAGAAGGGTCTGACAAACAAGTGTTGCCTCACTTTTTCAGACTCTATGTCAATCCTACTGTACATTTTCTGATTGAACAAATCATTGCTATGGCAACTTAGAGTAATGCTCACAGAAAAAGGTCATAAATATAGCATAGGTTTTTGTTTAGATTGCTACACATAGAATCTGTTGATCTAGAAAAACGATCAAGATAAATAAAATTGTGCACAAACCACTCCCTTGTCAATAGTGAACTCTATTGCTGAGGAGAAAAGAGAATCCCACGTGGGCAACTGATATAGATATTTTGCAAGTACTTTGTTTTCTTGAAATGGAAGAAAAAAATATGTCAATACTTGTTGAAACTTACTGTTTGCTATTTTATTTAGATGATTTTTAAGGAAATAATGTTAAAATGAGAAAAAAACTGGAATGTATATCTAGTGAATCTGAATTAAAATATTAGAAGGAATGTGGTAAATGGGTTTTTTGGCTCAATCAATAGTTCATATTAATTAATTATTTATTAATTCAGCAAATACATATTAAATATTTACTCTAGATTAAGGGAAAATCAATTTTAACATGTGTCCTCAACTTTGGAAAAATAAAAATATATAGGAATTCAAGAAATTAGTTACAAAGGAGTTATAAATTCTGTGGAGTCAGATTATAAGCCCCATCATATGTAATTTTATTATGAGGTTTGGGTGTGGAATGTAGGATATGAAGACCATGCAGTTCTTAGTACTTTGAATCAAACTTCTGCAAATGTTAGGAATTCGACAAGGGTATTAGCAAATTATCAATGGTGTTGTCTTGGGGTGGGTGCTGATTTTGCGTAGGGTATGCTATAGAGAAACTGAGAAGTGAACAAGGTTTGTATGGAATACACTAAGTAATATATAAAAGATTGCTTGGTGTCTGACAGAGGTAAAACAAATGTAGAGATAAATGAAACAAAGAAAAATGTAAAGGGACATCTGATTCCAGACATGATATACTCAGTAGTGCCAGACAAGCCCTCTCACCTAGGCTACTATGAAACTGAAAAAAAAAATACATGTGAAATACTGTTTCAATTCATAGGAAAACATATGCAAAACCTATATACTGACAACTACAAATCTTTTTAAGAGATATTATAGAAAACATAAATAAATGGAGATGCACACTATTTTTATGGAATAAAACCAAAATTATTTATATGCCAATTCTTTGTGAATTGTTTTTAAAATGTTAATACAATCTAATCAAATTCTTAGCAGTTGTATCCTTTATAAAAATAAATAAGCTGATTCAAAAACTCAATGAATAAATCATTTTAAGTGATAGTCAAATTAATCTTTAAAAAAATGAACAAATGAGTAATAAACTACCATAATTTAAAAGGCCACTATAAAACTATATTAATTAAGAGACTGATTTTGATCTAAGGATAAGACAAAGCAAACAATAGAGCAGAATAGAGTCCAGAAAGATAACTGTATTTACTTGGTGAACTGGTTTTCAAAAGATTGCCAAAATAAATGTGTGGGGAAAAATAAAGCTATTAAATAGTGATATAAAAATTTACTACCTATAAAGGGGCAAAATGAACCTCAATTCATCCCTCACATGTACACAAAAATCAGTTTGAAAGGTATAATAGCTTTAAACATAAAAATCTAAATATAATGTTTACAAAAGATAGTGAGGAAGATCTTTGCAAACTTAGGTTTAGCAATGGACTTATTAATTAAGATGCATAAAACACCAACCATAAAAGAAGAAAAAAAATTAACTTGACTTCAAAATAATAATTTTAAAACTCCTGCTTTTCCAGTGACACAGGCTCCAAAAATGAGCAGGCAAGCCACAGTTATGGAGACAATATTGTTAACATATATTTGATAAATGATGTTTCAGAATATATAAAATACCCATAAAGTATTTGATAATAAGAAAAATCCAATAAAAATGTGCAAAAGACTTGAATAGTTACTTAGTAAAGAAAGGCATTTTATAAAAATTGTATACAAATGACCAATAAGCCCATGAGAAAGTGCCCAGCCTCACTATTTATTTTAGAAATGCAAATTAAAATCACAATGTGAAAACATTACAAATAATTTGGAATGGATAAAAGTGAAAAAGACCAATTTTAGTGATAGTTTGAAGCAACCAAAACTTTCATATATTGCTGGAGAGGAAGCAAAATGGAACAACTTTGAAAATAATTTTGATAACTTCTTATGAACTAGTAATTCTACTTTCTAAAAATTTATTCAATATAAATAGATATATATGTTCAAAAATACTGTGAAATAAATGCTTCTAGTATTTTTATTTAAAAAAAAATTCAAATTGGAAATAATGAATTTCTCTTTCCTAAACAAATAAATGGATAAACAGTGTGGTACATCCCTCCAATGTAATTCTACTCACCAATATATGTGAATTACTAATACAGCCAATGGGATGAGTAGATCTTAAAAATATTATGCTGAGTTAAAAAAATCAGAATCCAAAAGCATATCTATTTTATTTTCTATTTATGTGAAATTCTAGACCAAACAAAACTAATCTTGGTAAAATAAATCTGATTAACAAAATCAAAGGTACAGTAAAATAAACCATTTATTAAAGAAATATTTATTGCATGATAGCTATATGCTGAACATTCATATTGACTTACACCAAAACAGGCAAAACTCTCTCTTTTTGTGGGTCTTTAAGAGTGGGAAGAAACAAACAAACAAACAAAATACAGAGTATATATCAAAGCAATATTTGTCAAGTTATACAGAGAAAAATACAGAAAGATATGTTGGAAAGGACTCTCAGAGAACAATAACTTTGAGGGAGAAAAGCTCTTCTTACAAAGAAGAAAAATATTCTAGGCGAATAGAAAAGCAGTTGTAAAATCCCTGAGGCAAGTGGACTATTGGAGAAATAGAAATGAAGTCAGTGTAGCTGAAATGGACAGAATAAGGAGAGAAGTAGTAAATAAAATAGAGTGATGAGGCCATGGGAAGGGGAATAAATTCTATAGGGTCTTGAGTCTGGGATTTATAAAAATAAAATTTCTGAGTATACTCCTATATTTGAAAAGTATGGAAGGTTTTGAAGCAGAGATATGCCATGATATGATTTACTTAAAAAAAAAAAAAGATTGCCCTGCTTTTTTTTGAGGTAGACTTTAGGTCATCAAGAAAATAATCAGGAAAATCTGATGGGAAAATATTACAACAAATTGGGAAGAAGTAGAGTGGTGAATTATAACAGATTCTGCATATTTTTTGACAACAGGGCCAAGAGTATTCACAAACTTTCTAGATTTGGGGTAAGAGAAAAATATAAGAATTAAAGATGACATCAAGGTTTTGGTTTTCAATTCTTTTTCTTTTTTTTTTTAAGCCTGAGTTTATTTTTGACTGGAATAACAATTTACTGATATGGAGAAGATTGTGAGAAGAATGAGTGCAATAAAACAGAAATTTGATTTAGATATGTTAAAAATTAGATTTCTACTAGGTATCATATTGAGTTTAGGTAGATATTTCAATCCCAAATCCAATGTTTTCTTAAATGCCAGCCCTTAAAATCAAAACTTGAGAGTTACTGATATATGGATGGTATTTAAAACCATGAGACTTGGAGTTCCCGTCGTGGCGCAGTGGTTAACGAATCCGACTGGGAACCATGAGGTTGCAGGTTCGGTCCCTGCCCTTGCTCAGTGGGTTAACGATCCGGCGTTGCTGTGAGCTGTGGTGTAGGTCGCAGACACGGCTTGGATCCCGCGTTGCTGTGGCTCTGGCGTAGGCCAGTGGCTACAGCTCCGATTCAACCCCTAGCCTGGGAACCTCCATATGCCGCGGGAGCGGCCCAAGAAATAGCAACAAAAAAGACAAAAGACAAAAAAAAAAAAAAAAACAAAACAAAACACCCCATGAGACTTAACATCTAAAGAAGTATAGTGGAAAGAAGAGGCCCTAGGATAGAGTTGAGGTATTATTTAGCATTTAGAAATTGTAGAAATAAGTAGACACAAGAAAAGGACAATGAGAGGGAGGGAACAACAAGTAGGGAACAAATACAGGAGAGTGTGGCGTCAGCAAAGTCAAGTGAAGAACCTGAACGAAAGAGGAAGAAATAAATAGTGTTAAATAGTGATGAAAGTTCAATTAAGATAAGAGCTGAAAATTGTCTATTGGATTTAGCAATATTGAGGTCACTGGTGACCTTAAAAAGAGCAACTTCAACAGAGTGAGTTTATGTGGAAGCCTCTTTAGAGGGAGATTAAGAGACAGTGAGAAGAATGAAATTAGAGACATCAAATATGGATAGATCATCTAATGCTTTGTGGATTTTATCTATTTAAAAAGTAGAACCTGGAGGTGGATTACTATAAAGAGAGACTTTTTTTAAAAGTTGACGAATTCAGGGAGTTCCTGTTGTGGCTCAGAAGTAATGAACCCAACTAGTATCCATGAGGACATGGGTTCAATCCCTGGCCCCACTCAGTGGGTTAAGGATCTGGCATTGCCTTGAGCTGTGGTGTATGTCAGAGAAGCACCTCAGATCTAGCATTGCTGTGGCTGTGGCATAGACCAGCAACTGCAGCTCTGATTCGACTCTTAGCATGGAACTTCATGTGATGTGGGTGCAGCTCTAAAAAGCAAAAATTTAAAAAAGGAGAATTTACATTATGGATAGATATAAACAAAAGAGCTTAATCTTTAGTTCCTTCTGTGCTGGGTCACCATGATGTGACTGCAGACCATCACAGAAAGCTACAGCTCCTGGTATAGAGTCCTGTGTTATATTTGCAACTGCTCTTTCCAGGTTCCCTTAAAGTTCCTTTGCCTCTTCCCATCTAGGGGTGGCACTGGTTTCCTGTGGCTTCCAAGCCCTGGCAATCTTTACCATTCCTTGATAGTTTCTCTCACTTCTGCTCACATTTTGTAAATAGTCCATTTTTGCAAATTTTCCTAAATTAATCTAATTTTGAGTATACTATTTCTATTTGCTAGAATTTTGACCGATTAAACAAGCATTATAGCCTACCTTTTTTCCTTAATCTGTATCTTTCTATACACATGTAATTTGAACATGTGTATAGAAAGGATAATTTCTTTTTCTTTTTCTTTTGTTTTTTTAGGACCACACCCATGGCATATGGAGGTTTTCAGGCTAGAGGTCAAATGGGAGCTGAAGCCACTGGCCTCTGCCACAGCCACAGCAACTCGGGATCCAAGCCACGTCAGCAACCTACACCACAGCTAAAGGCAACGCAAAATCCTTAACACACTGAGCAAGGCCAGGGATCAATCCTGCATCCTCATGGATACTAATTGGGTTCGTTAACCACTGAGCCACAATGGGAACTCCAGAAGGACAACTTCCAATAAATTCAAGTAGAGTCATCAGCTAAGTTCACAGGAAATTAATGAAATATGCATAACACCAATCAGTAAATCATTGAAAAGAAGGTTCATAAGAAAATTCTTTCAAATTTTCAAGCAAAGAAATAAGTTTTATGTTACTTAAATTGTTCTGGTAAAAAGAGAATGAAAAAAATGCTTCTCTGGAATATTTTGTTTCAAGTTACTAGCATAGCCTTAATTCAAAAAATGTTAAAGAAATTTAAAAAATAAAGTGGGTCTCCATTTATGAATATAGATTTTAAAAATTCAAAATAAATATTTAGCAAATATTTTCATTCTAGTTAGATTCTTCTTTTTTTTTTTTTTTTCAAGGAACAATATATACTCCTATCTCAAGTGTGAAATGTTATATACTAATGCTTGATGCATTCATATCTTCTGGCAACCTTGAAATGGACATTTGTAAGAAATTTGTGGAAAAATAGGAAAATATTATGCTCCCATACTTTCATATACATCATAAGATCCCTGTTGTAGTAACTTTGCATATCAATTTCTTTCTTTCTTTGATATGATATAGAATTTCTCTCCTGTAATTTTTAATCTGTAATTTTTTTCAGTGCTTCACGAATTCCTCCTGACAGAATTGGTTTAACATACACATTTGGCTTTTCATGATACCTCAGAGATTTAAATATCCTTCATGGCATTTTTCAGATTTGGATCCTGTTGCTACATCCTTAGCTTAGTATATCAAATTTCTGGAAGGCTATCTCATTGGCCTGACAAAGTTTTATGCTATGCACTAGATCTATAGATTGACTAGATGGTTAATATATATTGCTGCTCCTTGATACGTTTTTTAAAAGTAGTGTTAATACAGAAGTTAAAACTATTCACTCATCAACAGATCTTTACAGATTTCCCAATCACGCATCAGGCATTGCACTAAGTGGTAGGGTTATAAACATTAATCTTATACTCCCTCGTTAATCTTCCATTCCACTGAATGAGATAGACAGTAAACATGTAAACAGTTAAACATGTAAAACTATACAATTTTATATAAGTATTCCGAAAAAATAAAGCAGTCTAAGGGCAATATAAATGTGACAGACACATTTCAAAAAGGAATTATTTTGGAAAGTCAAACTTGGAACTAATTTTTACCAAAAATAAAAAGTATAGTATAAGCAATAGTTGCACAAATTGGTTAGAAAATTAGATAATTTAGAAGAAAGAAAGAACTTTAGGTGTTGGAGGGAGCTTGGTAAATAAAATCCATTTCCTCTATCCAAATGCTTATGTTATCGAAAAAATGATAAGGAAGTAAGGCATATGGGCACCCATGTATGATTTGCTGCGTGGCTTATCTCCTTGTGCAAGTAAATTCTTAATAATAATGAACTCTAGACTGAGAACAATTCGTCCCTACCCTATCACAGTGTGGGCCAAGGCTAGAATCACTATGTAATGTCAGAACATAGCCTATACTATTAAAGAATAGTCATATAGGCGTAAACACATTATTAAAAAAAAAAAGAGTCTAGATTTTCTTATTTTCTTTCCCTACATTTTGATTTTGAAGTCTTTTTTTAATGTCTTCCTATTGTTTGCCCTTTTGCTGTTCCTTGTGTTTATCATCACTTTTACAATAGGTTTTTTTTTCCCCTATTAAAGAATAGGGGAACAGAGCAGAATATGATATTTCTAGTGACAGCTTGCTCTCAAAAAGAGAGGAAACAGAGAAAAATAATGAGCAATATAAGCCAGTTGCTCCTTCCAAAGCAAACTCAGTCATGGTTCTTTACCAAGAAAATAAGGTGGTTAAAAGTTGTAGGAAGATTGTAGAGCAAGTGACTCTTCTTAAAGTTAGAAATAAGGAGGAAACATTCACAATACATTATTTTCAAGTTTCTTAACAACTGATTGACTTTAAGGACTTAAGCATTTGGAGGCAAGATCAGCAGATCACTACTCCTACCTCCATATCAACAATTGATCTTTTGAGGATCCTTCCAGGATTACTGTTGAGCAGTGTCAGCATCAAGTTTTGCTCTCAAAAGGTTATGAAAAGGCTCAGAAGAGTATATTGAGTAAAACTCTGAAAAGCTGGTATATTCTTAAGGCTCAAAACTCACTTTTTTTTTTTTTTGACTTAACCAAATTTAAATATAAATCATTCACTTTATTAATTTCCAAAGGAGAACTTCAATTATTAATTACTCTTTCATATTAATGTCCACAGAAATTTAATCCCATAATAGTCTAAATTCTAATATTGCTACATTAATCTTTTCTCCAATTTCTTATTTGATTTCGATCCAGTGTTCTACCTGAGTAAACCAGAAAAGTTCTGTGAGCTGGTGGACCTGTGGTTTCTTGAGTAGCTGTGGTGTCACTTTTTCACTGGAATGGGTAAGTACCTTCAGAAACTGTAAAAACTGATGAGCCCCTGTTATGACTCACTTTTTAAAAAATCCAGAATAAGATATGAAAAAAATTATGAAACATCATTTCAGCACTGGTATATCTTCCAATAAACTTAGAAAACATATCAAACCTTGGTCACTAGCACATTTAAACTAGGCAAAATTTTGTTTTCAGAAGCTCATATTCAGACCTGTCAAAGACTACAGCAAAGCTTACTGGTGTTTGAGAGAAGGGGCATGCATAGAAGGAATATCTGGGTTTCAGCTTTGCCGATGTACCAGTCATTTTATGCCAGGTGAGAAGAGCCCATGATTTGTGAATAGGCTGGATTAGGAAAAATCTTTCATGAAGAAGTTAATTATGCCACTCTGTTTAGGATATCTCTGAAGAAATTCTATTATGCAAATGTTCCTTCTCTTAGAACAACATTTGAGATATTCCTGCCTCTGGCAAATTTTAGAAATTTGCAATGGCGACAGACTCAATCACCAGATTTAACAAGGCTTTCTTTCCCATCCAGCATATTCGAACTCTTAATTTCAAATGCCCCTGGGAATCCATGTGTCTGGCAGGACAACACTACATGGATGTAGTCTCTGTTAGTAGTATGGCCTTCACTATCTCTTGTGAGCAGTCTTCTCCATCCTGCGCCATAATGGCAGCTTAAGCCTATGACTCCCCTTCTCCTAGGCAAGTTTCTCTCATCCTGCTATCTGTTTCAGCAGGAAATTTATCCAGAAGGGTTTTCTGAACTAAAGCCACTATTGGTGCATCTGCCATATGCCTTTTTTTTTTTTTTTTTTTTTTTTTTTTTTTTTTTTTTTTTTTTATGGCCACACCTGCAGCATATGGATGTTTCCAGGCTAGGGGCTCCCTGCCTACAGCAACACAGGATCAGAGTCACATCTACAGCCTACACCACAGCTCAGTTCACAGCAATGCCGAATATCCGACTCACTGAGCAAGGCCAGGGATCAAACCTGCATCTTCATGGATATTAGTGAGGTTTGTTTCTGTTGCACCATAATGGGAACTCCTGCCACATGCTTCTTATCACACTCTCTTTCTTTTGGAATAATGCAGAACTTTGATGGCATTTATTTACATTACATAATTTTCTACACTGGGAATTTTTCTGCAGTAAAATAGGAATGCAGGGCTTTTATTTCCATCTTAGAAGGCTTAGCTGAAATTATAACAGTTTAAAACAACTGCAGTTTGATTCTTTCCTTTTCTATCCAATGTAATACCAGTATATTTTGTTGAATCAAAAATCTTTCTAACTTTCACTTGCTTTCTGTCTCAGATATTTCACTATCTTCTTTAGGTTTTGAATTGTGAAGTCTCCCATTTCAAATAAGATTTTATAATAAAAAATCTGCATCTTTAAAGTTGCCTGCTACTTAAAAATAATTGTCTATATTCAATTTGTGTGTGTGTGTGTATATATATATACGTGTGTGTGTATGTATATACATATACTCATGAGAGAGAGAATAATTGTAATCAAATATTTTGAACTATCTCTCTGATTTATTCCACTCAAAATCACCCAAATTTTATAGAAACACTTGCATAACTGTGTTTTATCTGATTTTGCATTATCTATAGCTTTAAGAAACATTTATTCAATAGTTTACTGGGTCCAGGGCTTCTCTGAGAATGCCATTCCAGTTTTCCCTCTGAGAATCTTGTCTTCCATTAATTTCACTGGGCCCCAGTCACTGCTTCTGACCTTGTAAGGACGAAAATATCTTTTTACACAAGCATGGATATTTATTTTAACGTTTTTATATCAATCTACTCTGTGTTTTGTTTGTTTGTTTGTTTGTTTTGCTTTTTAGGGCCACACCTGCAGCATATGGAGGTTCCCAGGGTAGGGGTCGAATCAGAACCACAGCAGCCGGCCTATGTCATAGCCACAGCAACTCGGGATCCAAGCCTCATCTGCAACCTACACCACACAGCTCACAGCAATGCTGGATCCTTAACCCAAAGAGCAAGGCCAGGGATCAAACCCACAACCTCATGGTTGCTAGTCAGATTCGTTTCCACAGAGCAACAACAGGAACTCCTCAATCTACTCTGTTTTTTTAAGATTTCATCTTTCCTTTATTTATACAGTCTGCCACTTAAGAGCTCATGCTCTCTCCTAAGGACACATTCTCGTGCAGTTTAATCAGCCTATCTTCCTTCATTTCTTCATGTCTCCATGGCTC
Source organism: Sus scrofa (assembly GCF_054392235.1). Classification (NCBI taxonomy): domain Eukaryota; kingdom Metazoa; phylum Chordata; class Mammalia; order Artiodactyla; family Suidae; genus Sus; species Sus scrofa. The sequence continues at coordinate 169,563,001 of NC_139395.1, forward strand.
CTGCGCTTATAATAAGCACATTTTGAAATCTCTTTGGTTTATCTTTAATTTTCTTAGCTTACCTAATTCCCAGAAACAATCTTCAGATCACTTAAGGCTATACTTCTCAAACTTCAACACAAGTAAAAATCACCCAACATTTCCATAACATGCAAGTTCCATTTCATGGATTAAAGTTATAAGAAATGTATCAAGGTGTAAGATAGATAGATACATCTTGGTTAATGACAATGCATCAAACTGAGGACCAGTTTTAGTAGCAAGGTTTAGAAAAACCTTAGGAGTATTCAGTGACTTCAATGAGTTGTCCACATTCTTCAATCTAAGAAGTTGATAATGTCTCCCTACCGGCAGGCCCCCTATTTTTGTATGTTTTTATTAGTAAAATATGTCTACACCTTCTTTGGATAAAGTCATAATTTGTGTCTCAGAAATCTAAAGCCATGTTTATAGGCCCTGAGATGAATAAATACAGAGTCAACTGGGATAAACGAGCTGAATTCAAGGACAGGCATTTCAGAACTTTCTCTTTAGATCCTAAAAGCCATTTTAAAGAATGTTTGGGACAGAAAGTCTATTGCTTTCTACATGATTAAGAATAATGATTTGAAGCTAGAACTCTGTTAGAGCACTATAGCACCAATGGAGTTTAGCTATCTTACAGATATAAAGCAGCATTGGTGGTTCTCCTCACCAGAGGCTAAAGTTTTTAATCCTGCCTCAGCCTCATTTGCAAATCAGGCCAGGATTTCTATTTAGCAGAAATCAACATGACAAAAACTGCAACCCAAATCCTGTTATACTTCTACAACCTGGAGCCCACCACTATGCTCCTTCTTCTTGAGAATTTTATCCCATCCCTGAGGCTTTTGAGGCCCAAAACCTTTTTAAAGAACTTTTTAAGGACTTTCTCTTGCTGAAATCCATAGGGTTTTTGTTAAATTGTGGCTTTCCCATTAAACATTTTTAAAGAATTTGTCTATAAAAATAGATGCCAAAATGTCAATAATAATCATTATGTAAAAATAGCATATGACTTAAGATCATGGTTTTTTCCTCAAGAAATGGCAAAGGTCTGTCTGAGATGTTAACCTACCTGCAAGCTAGCAAATTAACGTGCCACAGTTTCATGAAAAGTGGCAGAAGACACAAGAAATATTCCACCATTCTAGGATGATGTAGATTGGTTTTACATATTTTGAAACCAATTTATAGGATGCACTAAGTTAAAAATGATTGTCTATTGCTAGTGAAAACTCATTTTTTTACATATCAATATGGCTACCTCATGTTTCCTATGCTTGGCATTCACTGGGCATTTTTTTTTCATCTTTTTTTATAATGTCATATAAAAGTTTTTATCTAGGAGTTCCCGTCGTGGCACAGTGGTTAAGGAATCCGACTGGGAACCATGAGGTTGCGGGTTCGGTCCCTGCCCTTGCTCAGTGGGTTAACGATCCGGCGTTGCCGTGAGCTGTGGTGTAGGTCGCAGACGCGGCTCGGATCCCGCGTTGCTGTGGCTCTGGCGTAGGCCGGTGGCTACAGCTCCGATTGGACCCCTAGCCTGGGAACCTCCATATGCCGCGGGAGTGGCCCAAGAAATAGCAACAACAACAAAAAGACAAAAAATAAATAAATAAAGTTTTATCTATTTATTTTTATTTTTTTACTTTTTTTTTTGTCTTTTCTAGGACCACACCTGTGGAGGTTCCTAGGCTAGGGATCTAATCAGAGCTGTAGCCACCTGCCTATGCCAGAGCCAGAGCAACTCGGGATCTGAGCTGGGTCTATGACCTACACGACAGCTCACAGCAACGCCGGATCCCCAACCCCCTGAGAGAGGCCAGGGATGGAACCTGCAACCTCATGGTTCCTAGTTGGATTCCTTAACCACTGAGCCATGACAGGAACTCCCTAAAAGTTTTTATTTTATATGACGTTTGTTTTTGTATTTTAGACTTTTATTTTATATATTTTATTTCACTTTTTTCATTTTACTTTAAATATATTTTTCCTAAAAATATCTTTTATTTTAGATATTTTTAAGATAGTCAATGACAACACTAGATCCTTAACCTGCTGCACCACCGTGGAACTCCAAGATCTTCTTATTTTAGATATTTCATTTTACACAGTTTTTCTGAAAAGAATAGATAGGTGTACTGTAATCCAATCTGACCAGCTAGTAATTAGAAAATTCAATCTATTTAAATCTATTTTAATTATTGCAATGTTTGACTTAATTTTAATACAGTATACTCTATATTTTTCTTTATTATTTTAATATTCCCTGAATTTTTTTTTTTTTTTTGGTCTTTGTAGGGCTGTACCCGGGGCATATGGAAGTTCCCAGACTAGGGGTGGAATTGGAGCTACAGCCACCCGCCTATGCCACAGCCACAGCAACACGGGATCTGAACCGCATGTGTGACCTACACCACAGCTCACAACACCACCAGATCTTTCACCCACAGAGCAAGGCAAGGGATCAAACTTGCATCCTCATGCATACTAGTTGGGTTCATTACTGCTGAGCCACAAAGGGAACTCCACTGAATTGTTTTTTTTTTTCCTCATTTTAATATATTTCCTTTGCTTATTTGTAGGTAACATATTTTAGTACTATTCTATTATTTTAGCGGCTTCTTTAAAATGTTTCATGCATACTTAACATAAGTAAGTCCCAAACTAATCATACTACTACCATTTATCTGAGAAATACAAAGACACCAGACAACTCTATTTCCAATTACCTCATTCATTATTATCACAGCACATTACACCATTTATTGCCATTTATTGCAGCTCTATCTTGAATTATTTCTTTTAACCTACAGATTAGACATTATTATTTGATACAGTGATTATGAGTTTATATTTAGTCGCAATTACCAATTTCTTTGATCATTCATCCTAGTCTTTCTTCCCATTGAAGTATATAACTATGAAGTTTGTTTTTTAAGGGTAAATCAGTAGCAGTTTATTTATGAATTTTTAAAATTTATTTGAAAAATTTATTTATTTTCCTCAGTTTTGAAATATAATTTAGCTAAAGAGTCAACTGAAATGTATGAGGTATCATCAAAGCCTATCTGCCTATCTAGTTGTGGACTTCTTTTTATTAATTCTACTTTATATGCTTTATTATTTATTAGAAATTTCAATTATTTCATCAGTTTAAGAAAATTTTTAGGTGTTATCTAATGGCATAGCTCTGAATAGTCTTTTTAAATTTCATATCACCTCTTTTCAAATATCCATGCTTAGTCAGAAGATACATCCCTTCATTTAAATATAAAAAGAAACCTGGGCGAGGTAAGGGTATATCTGACTTATAATTTTATCACCATTTTCATATTGTGCAATACTTACTTGATTTGTACAAATGACATTTATTTAGAATCTACTGTGCCAGCCATTTTTTCCAGGAATTACCCTTTTTTATAAATTCTCTTTTGCTTTAAAAAATAATAAAGAATCAATTATAACTCAGGCACTGTATTAGTCAGTTTTCTCCAGAGAAGCAGAATCAACAGAACCAATATAAACATACACACACATATATCTTACATCTGATATCATATATTATGATACATTTATATATATATGCACATATATGTATATATAATAAAGAATTGGCTCATGCTCATGCTATTATGGAATGCTATTATGGCATGTCTAAAATTTCCAGGGTGGACCAGAAGCCTGGAGACACAGGAAAGCTAAGCCTGCAGGTCTACTCTGAAGACTGGCAAGCTGAAGATTTTAGAAAGCCAATGTTTCAGTTTGAGTTTGAAGGCCATCTAGTGTAGAATAAGAAAAAGCAGAAAAAGCGAATATGAGATGAAGTTGAAAAGTAAGCAGTCTGCTGAATTATCTTTTGCCTCAGGGAAGGTGAGACTTCCTATTCTAATCAGACCTTCAATTGATTGGATGAGGCCCACTCACATTAAGGAAGGCAATCTGCTTTGTCAAAGCCCAGATTTAAATGCTAATTTCATCCAAACAAAAACAAAAACAAAAACAAAACACCTTCACAGAAGTATCTATAATTTTTAGCCAAATATCTGGGCACTTGTGCTCCAGCAAGGTTGGCACATAAAATTAGCCATCACAATTGCCATGCATACAGAAAGAAAAGAAATACCCTTGTACACATGTTGCTTATATCCTAATGGGGAAGTTGAAGAGATAAATAGAAAACACTAAGAAATTCAGAAAACGTTATGGTGATATGATGCATAAGATTGGTAAATGTCTTGATTACATTTCAAGTAAAATACTTAAAATTTATCCCAAAAATCTTTAACATGTACCATTAATATTGGAAACATGCTAAAAATGGCTAAAGTTAATGTTGCAGATTGAGTTTTATGGAAACAGACATGGAGATAGAGTTTGGTTTACAAGATGTACATCAGGAATCAAAAACTATGAAAGTGAAGGTGTAAAATGAAGGATTGACCTGAGACAGAAGTTTAACAATGATAAAGGCCCAGCAAAGCTTTAGCCAGTCCATTGTGGAACTAAATCAAATATTGCCTGACTTACTCTGTGTTCAGCTGAAATGACAAGCCCTTTTTAACTCCACCTTACTCAGTTAACAGGTTCAGGCCATCTTGGGAAGGGTGTGACGCCAGTGAAGAAGCTTTCTACTACTGAAACAGATAATAAGCTGACTACTAGAGGGTATCTCCTGACCACACTACCTGCCAGTGGGCAGCAAATCCTTACATGATAGAAATTTGGATGTCACCTTTCTGTGTCTATCTTACTTCATGTTTGATTTCCCAATATAGTGATAAAAGCAATCCCATGCTCTGGAATACTTTGACCATTTATTATGTATTATAAACAGCTTATAGGTGCCACTGTTCAAAGTAAAATCAACACTCTGACAAGCATATAAAGAATGGCCATCACTCTGGAGACTAGCTTGCTTCACCATTTGGCATTTTTCAGCTCCATTTACTAAAACATAATTCAACCCATATTGTCTTAAACCATAATCAACTATATTCATTCACATAACAGAACATCTCGAAGTAAACTGAGTTTTAGGATTGGTTAAGATGTGTAACATGTCTACAAGGATCCAACTTTGTTTTTGACAAATATGCTTTTAAAAAAAAAATTGGTCTTCCGTGTCTGCTTCAGTCCAAGCCTCATTCTCATGATCAATAAACATCTGTCAGAAGCAGCTGGAAATACATATTTCTAACATATATCACTTTATATCTTATTGTCCAGTTTGGTCCTATGAATTTCTTGAACTATGGTGGATGAGCTTACAGTAGATCATGCCTACTTTTATCACTAAGACTAATTCAGCAAACACATATAATTTGGAGAGAAGGAATTAATGTCAGAGATCCTAATATAAAGTCCTCTTAAATTTGAGATATTTTTTCTTATTAACCTTTGAGGAAATATCTAACAGGAATTAAAGTAGTTGAATACTAACTTTGGAAGGAAGCAGAGATTAATTGAAATCTAAGGTAAAGAAACTTCCATATTTAAGATTACATGATTATATGGTAATTTTGCTGTAATTGTTGTTGTTTAGTTGAGACCTCTGGTTTTTTATTTGTTTGCCTTTTTTTGTCTTTTTAGGGCCGCATAAGGCATATGGAGATTCCCAGCCTAGGGGTCAAATCAGAGCTGTAGCCACAGGCCTATGCCACAACCACAGTGACGCCAGATCCAAGCTGTGTCTACAACCTACACCACAGTTCCTGGCAACGCCAGATCCTTACCCCACTGAGTGAGACCAGGGATCAAACCTGCATCCTCATGGATGTTACTCAGATTTCCTTCTGCTGAGCCACAGCAGGAACCCCCTGAGACCTCTGTTTTTAAGTGTATGTAAATAGAGGAAGATATTTGACTACTGATATTAATATTCCTGTTCAGTTAAGCTGTCTATTGCTCTTAGAGGTCTTTCCCTTAGCTTTATAACCTTGATATAAAAATTTTTTCTCCCAAAGGTAATTCATTATGTCCATAAAAAATACTTTTATTCCCAAATTTAATAAACCTTTGATGGTTTGTTAATCAGACAGAATTACCTGATCATTTATTTTGATGCACAAAGCTTGGCTATTTGTAATAGTTATTTACTTTTACTATCCATAGAGCAATGAATAGTAAAAGAGACTTGTGAAATAATATCTAAACTTGAATGCTTTTACTGTGACTGTTATTTGGTGACTATAATTATTAAATTGTGCTAAGTTGATACAAAAATACATGATGAATAAATTCACATTTAGTTGAATCAAATTATTTTTCTCTACAGAGCTATTCATGTTATTTCAGTTATTTGACACAGCCATATCCTTCATAGGAAAAGAATAATCTTGCCCTTAATCAAAATAACAAAAAGATAAACATAAGAAAAAATATAAAAAGAAAACCAGGAGATGGAAATAGAGTACAATAACCAAATCTCATTTCCAAAACAAATTTTTTTTTTTCGTAAAACCTTCCTGAAGAAAAGTGATGACAGTTTTGGCCTAGATTTCACCCTTTGTTTTTTTTATCATTTCAAATTCAGCAGCTTTGTTTTTTTTATCATTTCAAATTCAACAGCTCACTAACTTATCTTTTTCACAGAAGATGTAGTTAGCAAAAAAGCAAAACTTATTATATTGTCAAGAATAATTAATGGTTGGTAGTTCCCTTGTGGCTCAATGGGTTAAGAAACTGGCATTGTAGTAGCTGTAGCACAGGTTGCAACTGTGACACAGGCTCAATCCCTGGTCCAGGAGCTTCCGCATGCCAAAAAACAAACTTGAGATTTATGATATTTTTAAGATCAGTTTAATTTTTAACTGTATTGTTGTTAACTAGAATGATGAAGTTCACAGTTACCTGTAATGATGCTCAATCTTAATGTTTTCCTTTTGTTTCTCCTTACAACTGAGATTTGCCTCACTAAGCCCCTCAAACGCTATTATCATAAAGCTCACTATTGTTAGCATCTAATTCAGCCATTGCTTACACAAAAAAACCTAACGATTTAACTTCCAAAGCTAACTAGTATACATTTAAAAATGAATAGAGGAGGGCTAGGTCAATGCAAATGAACATATTTTATTGAATAATGCAGTATCATTTAGTATTGACTTATTATAAATGTGTAAATTATAATTTGTCCTTTGAAGATTATCTCAGTAATTAATCCTTGATACACAGTCTCAAATATTGAGGGTACTCTGAATCAAGTATTCATAGTATTATGCATTTTCTAGCTCTGTGAGTTTGTACCCAAAGTAAATTCAGCATGAAAATTTCACCCAATGCCCAGAAAATTATTGCTATTAAGCTTTATTGTATATCATTTAACATCTGGATTATGTAATAAGATAACCATTTAAGTGTTTTTTTTTTTCTTTTTAGTTCTATTCAAATAACAGTTCTTTATTTATAAAGAGGTGATTTTTTAATAAGTACTAAGTTGGATATTTCCTGTATTTCTTCTAGTAGTTACAAGTTTTATCATGCAAATTCCCTAAGAAAATTTGCTCCTGAATTAAAAATAAAAGCCAAATTCCCTCACAAGGTGAATCACATCTAACAAAATTTGTTTCTCCCTAACTCACCAACCTGTAAAACTCTTTAAAATAAGTTCTTATCATCCACTAGGTATTATAAATGTTATTCTTAATTTGTAAAATGTATTTATCCCTAGCTCTCACTCCTTCTAATTCCTTACCATATTAGAGTTCACTTAGTCCATGGAAATCTGCTTAGGTATATATCCTTTTCTGGAAGGCCTTCTTCAAGTATTTCATAATCATAGTAAACAATCTTAATCTGTCCCAAATGAATCTGTATCTCCTTGCTTCTTCAATCTCAGAATGCTTCTCTTCAACTTTAATTAATAGAAATAATTTCTGCCTTCATCTCCCTATTGTCCAAATCAGAGTAAGGAAGAGAGAGGGAAGCATCATTTACCATTAGTCCAGCCAATCCATCTGCAAAATATACCTCAGACTTATTTCCTTCTTTTAAGTTTGCTGACAACATTTAATTTCAATTCTTTCTGGGACTCTCTAAAAGCTTTGTGATTGGTCTCCCTTCCCTCCTGTGATAGACTGAATTGTTCCCACCTCTCCAAAATTTATGGGTGGAAGCTCAATTCCAATATGACTAGAACTATGGCTCTTAAGGAGGTATTTCAGATTAAATGAGGTCATAATAGTGGGGCCCTAATCCCATATTACTTCGTGTTTGTATGAGAAAAGTAAGAGATACCAAGAAAGCACAAGCATCAAGAAAAGGCCACAGGAGGTTGGGAGGACTAAGGGAGAAAGCAGCTGTCCCCAGGTCAATGAAAGAAGACTCAGGAAAAATGAATCCTGTAGCAGTGCTTTTGGATTCCCTTGATTTTGGTCTGTCGGACTCCAGAACTGTGAAAAAATAAACTTTTTTTTAAACCACCTAATCAATGTTACTTTGTTATGACAGCCCTAGCAGACTAATACCCCCAATTTTATCTGTCTGCAGTATAGCATCTACATGGCAGATAATGTCTCATATAAGCATTTACACACACATTACACACATATAAATACATGGATATAGGTGTATATCTGTAGTGCACATGTATATGTGTGTGTGTATGCAATTTTGATTGAACTATGCGATGGGTCTCCATTGTCTTACAATGAAATAATGATTCTAATAATTCCTTAGCATGGTCTACACTATCTTTATAAAGACACTGCCTCTTTTCTCCCATTTTTCTCTTACTCTGTTTTAAATATTTATTTGTCTTCTCGTTGTATTTCAGTAACAGTGGTCTTTTATTTATTATACCTACCATGTTTTTAGCATCTCTGTGTTTTTATACATACGTTTTAATACATCACTTGATTCAATTTGGGAGGACCAGATTAAATATCTCTTCCTAGAGAGACCATCCATAGAACATCTTCCATTCATTTTTTTGTCTTTCTCATATTTTTACATTTTGTCTTTGAAATGACATTATATAGTTGGTGTGTGTGTTTGGACGTGCACACATTATTTCCCCTAATAGATATGATCTTACATATATTGCATATGAGGAGAAGGATTTTGATTGCCTTTCACTCACTTAATAGGATCCAGGGTGGGATCTGCGGAAGATGAAAAATTATCAGTGTCATGAAAAAAGTGTCTCCTTGGTATCTGAGTGCCACCTTTCTTTAAAAAAGAACTGAAAATGTAGACAGTCAGGCTTACACTTACTATTGTTGTAGCCAAAGTGATTTTCACTCCAGAAATAGTGGATTTCATATTAATTCACAGAAGATGATATCTTCTTAGTGTAACTCAGGCTATCCCTTAATGGTCCATGCAGTGTTTGCTTCTCCATCCTATTGACATAAGAGTACACTGGTGACTTTTTTAAGACTACAAAGCAGATATACAAAGGATATATTTGGGATTGGTACACAGAAGGCCATGTCAGTAAATTTCTTGTTTGCTTAAAGACTTAGCAGTATCTTTGAATGCAGGAATAATGTTCTTATTAGCACATTAACCATCAAATCACAGTCTGCCAATCTTTCTTTTGGATCATAGCTACACATACACTATGATCATGATGGTGAAGTTGACTTGGATATTCTTGTCTAAAGGTAACAAGAAGTTGTTGGCATGGGAAATAATGCTGAAAATCTTGAAAGAGATAAGATACTGTCATGGTTCACTCCCATCACAAACATGGAAATATCAGCAAAACGTGAACAGATAATGACACTTTAACTCCACACTGTAGGTGAGGCTCAACTTTCAAAGACGGAAGACACCCATAAACCCCCCATCATATTTAGCACTGTATCACTCCATTCAGGCTAGCGGAATCTCACTCCTGGAAAATAGGGATGGGCTTCCCACTGACCACAAGCTTCTTAGTCTCACTCAGGATGGTGCATTGAGCATACTATAAGAGTAACTCATATAGTTGAGGTGGTAATGGTTAGAAGAGCTTCTGTGCTGGTATTGAAAATAGTCCTAGTGACCAACTGCCCAAACCTGCCAAATCTTTTTGTTCTAATCTTCTTTATCATGTCTCAAGAATGTGACACTTCACAAGAACATATGACTTTTACTGAATTTTCAAGGAACTCTATGTTTAATTTCCAAGCTTTCTTTCTCATTAGAGAAATTTCATGAGCTTAAATATCAGCTCTTTCATATAAGAAGTATTCGTTAATAAATGATACAAATTTAAATGTGCACAACTTTTCCAGAGTGATACATGGGAAGTCAATGGATGATGGAGTCACATATATCAAATAGTATGTGCCAAGTCACTCAAAAAGAGTAATTTTACATAGGCATTCTTTTACCTTTATTTAATCACTCAATAAATAGATCACCTTATAGCAGCTAATATCTCCATAATTTTTATTGCCTAGGGACTCTGAATGCAAATTCCTTATATCATGCACCTGTTTGGGGGATATACATATACATATCACAACAATAGAAAACATATTTTCTTCTTATATTTTCAAAAACGATGAAACTATAAGTTTGTTTTTGGATTATCTGATACTATAATTTTTAGGCAAGATGTTTTCTAAATATAATAGTTACTCATTTCACAGTACTATAAAACATAATTACAGAGGAATCATGAGATTAAAATGCCACAAGAAAGGATGGAGAGGTTCACATATAGAAGATAGCTTGATGGGGAGGGGGATTCATTTCTCATTTAATGTAGCTGCTTTTCCCTTCTAATAAATAGTGATATGCACGATTGTTACATGATCCTGAAGGAGTTATATTGCATTCTGCAAATGAAAGTGATAGTTCCTGCAATTAACTTTAGACTTGTTTTCATTTAGATTGTTTGTTACAATAAAGTAAGAAGAAGAGAGCTTTGTTAAAAATGTGGCCCATAATTCATTTCTTAAAAATATATTTAATAAAATGTAGTCAAAGTTGACATGACTTTTTGAAAAAAAAAATCCAATAATTTCTCAGGGTATAATTTGCTAATATACACACGTAATATGAAAGCTTTCAGTCTTAAGTAAGAATAAAATAATACCTCATTCATTTGCTTAGTAACAAAAATTAGTTGAACCATTTATAGTTAGATTATTATCACTGATGGAATTCAATCTCTGCTTGTCTCTTTATACCAACAAAGGCCTTTATAAAAAAGAGGAAAGAGGGAGATCCTATTGTGGCTCAGTGGGTTCCAAACCTGACTAGTATCCACGAAGATGTGGGTTCAATACCTGACCTCACTCAGTGGGTTAAGGATGCATTGTTGCCATGAGCTGCAGTGTAGGTCGCAGAGTAGGTCACAGATGTGGCTTGGATCTGGTGTTGCTGTTGCTGTGGCTGTGGTGTAGGCAGACAGCTGAAGCTCTGATTTGATCCCTAGCCTGGGAACGTCCATATGCCACACATGTTGCCTCAAAAAGAAAAAAAATAAAAGAGGTATGTGATTATGTGGTTAAGGCAGACTTTAGGAAATGATTTCAAAGAGGTCTATAAAACATACTTTTTAAAGCAAGATTATATCATTAAAGTAAGGACTAATATGTGCACAAACTTAGAATGTTCATAAAATTTTTTAAATATTTCATTTTTTTAATTTATACAACAGCTACAAATAATGATTGTTTTGTGATAAGTAATAACTTTCTTCAGGATTGTGGAGAGAGTAGATGTTAATAAATACAAACTTATACATGAAGAAAAGAAATCTTTAATTTTATTTTTTTGGTCTTTTTGCCTTTTCTAGGGTCGCTCCTGCGGCATATGGAGGTTCCCAGGCTAGGGGTTTAATTGGAGCTGCAGCCGCCGGCCTACGCCAGAGCCACAGCAATGCAGGACCCGAGCCACGTCTGCGACCTACACCACAGCTCACGGCAACGCTGGATCCTTAACCCAGTGAGCAAGGCCAGGGATTGAACCCGCAACCTCATGGTTCCTAGTTGGATTCATCAACCACTGAGCCATGACAGGAACTCCCAAGAAATCTTTAATTTTTTGTACATTGAATATTGTATATATATATTTACCTGACCACATGACTCAAAGTATTAAAAGGAAAATCTTCCTCATAAAACTTCTGGCAGTCATATTTATTAAAATAACACTCACTTCTCAGCCAAAGAAGTCTTTTCTTTGTCTTATCTGTGTTGCTCTTTACCTGTCTCTCAAGACTGTTTCTTCCTTCCCATTACTACTCAAGCCAAGGCCACCATATCTTATTTTCCTAAAACAGTCTAACATCTGATATTATTGACCCTAATTCAAAAACCTGGAATTCCATTGTCTACACTAATGCAAATCTGAGCATGCGTGTACCTCTTACAAAGATCTCCAGTCTCTCCTCATTCCCCTATGATCAAAACCAACTACCTTAGGAGTTCCCATCGTGGTACAGTGGTTAACGAATCTGACTAGGAACCATGAGGTTGCAGGTTCGATCCCTGGCCTTGCTCAGTAGGTTAAGGATCCGGTGTTGCCGTGAGCTGCGGTGTAGGTTGCAGACGTGGCTCAGATCCCGCATTGCTGTGGCTGTGGCATAGGCCTTCGGCTACAGCTGGGATTAGACCCCTAGCCTAGGAACCTCCATATGCCATGGGAGTGGCTCAAGGAAAGGTAAAAAGACAAAAAAAAAAAAAAACCCAAAACCCAACTACCTCAACATGGCCTACCTAACCTGGCCTCTAATAACTTCTAAAGCCCTACCATGTGACTCTTTCCTTTGTAACATAGCATTTAGAATGTACTATGTTTTTCCAATACCCTTTGGTCTCCCATCTATTGTATTGGAAGGCTCTCTTCTTCCTGGCTAGAATTCTCCGCAAATTCTTCTCCTAAATCCTGTTCAGACTTCAGCCATCAGTTTAGCACTCTTTTGTCTAGGAAGAAACTTCATCCATAAAGCCCTGGTGAGATGCTTATTCTATATTCTTTCTAGCATGAATATATGTCTATTTGTTTTATGGCTAAGTTCTCCTTAGTGTGTGACCTTGGAGACAGACATTCAAATTTCTTTCCTTTCTTATCCCCACTACAAAGAGCAGTGCCTGGAACACAGAAGTTTGGTGAACAACTGTGGATTAATAAATTCTGAAAGCCTTTAATAGGTTGAGTTACTTGTGTATTTACATCACTATTATAATATACATGTCAATATTAGTATTTAATTATAGATGTTTATAAAATATACAAATTTTATATGTTTAATCAAGTTTCTACATAGTACTTTGTAAATGCCATATTGAGTAACTCTCATTTTTATGTTTTATTTCTACATATTGTATCTGTCTCAATAAATCTAAATTGATTATTTGGCTATAAAATCAAATGATGATAATAATATAATACTCATCTGTTGAGTGATTATTAAAATATCTCCAGTGAAAACTTCAGGAAATATCAAAGAAAGAAAAGGGAACAGAAGTCAACAGTTCTTTACTTTGTGAGTTTAAGCTTCTCAAAGAAAAGAGGAAGTAAAGAAAATAAGAAGAAAATATTAATTGATTTTAGAAAGTGTTAAACTTATTTAATCCAAGATAGGAGAGAGTCAAACCCATTTAAATAATATAGGTCACATGATAGCCATGCTCTGTTAATACAAAAATTTACTAATTTACTTGGTAAGTTCCTATAGTTAATCAGAAAAATTAATGATGATCTAGGTTAACACCAAGATCTGAAAAGGAATAAAGAAAACTGGTAATTATTTTAAAGTATACAGGAAGAACTTTTACTTGTTACTTGTAAAATGACATTTTTAAAATGAGATCTGTAGAAGAAAACATAGGCAAAACACTCTCTGACATCAACATTATGAATATTTTCTCAGGTCAGTCTCCCAAAGCAATAGAAATTAGAGCAAAAATAAACCCATGGGACCTCATCAAACTGAAAAGCTTTTGCACAGCAAAGGAAACCAAAAAGAAAACAAAAAGACAACTTACAGAATGGGAGAAAATAGTTTCAAATGATGCAACTGACAAGGGCTTAATCTCTAGAATATATAAACAACTTATACAACTCAACAGCAAAAAAAACCAATCAGTCAATGGAAAAATGGGCAAAAGACCTGAATAGACATTTCTCCAAAGAAGATATACAGATGGCCAACAAACACATGAGAAAATGCTCAACATCGCTGATTATAAGAGAAATGCAAATCAAAACTACCATGAGATACCACCTCACACCAGTCAGAATGGCCATCATTAATAAATCCACAAAGAACAAATGCTGGAGGGGCTGTGGAGAAAAGGGAACCCTCCTGCACTGTTGGTGGGAATGTAAACTGGTACAGCCACTATGGAGAACAGTTTGGAGATACCTTAGAAATCTATCCATAGAACTTCCATATGACCCTGCAATCCCACTCTTGGGCATCTATCCGGACAAAACTCTACTTAAAAGAGACACGTGCACCCGCATTTTCATTGCAGCACTATTCACAATAGCCAGGACATGGAAACAATCCAAATGTCCATCGACATATGATTGGATTTGGAAGAGGTGGTATATATACACAATGGAATACTACTCAGCCATAAAAAAGGATGACATCATGCCATTTGCAGCAACATGGATGGAACTAGAGAATCTCATCCTGAGTGAAATGAGCCAGAAAGACAAAGACAAATACCATATGATATCACTTATAACTGGAATCTAATATCCAGCACAAATGAACATCTCCTCAGAAAAGAAAATCATGGACTTGGAGAAGAGACTTGTGGCTGCCTGATGGGAGGGGGAGGGAGTGGGAGAGATCGGGAGCTTGGGCTTATCAGACACAACTTAGAATAGATTTACAAGGAGATCCTGCTGAATAGCATTGAGAACTATGTCTAGATACTCATGTTGCAACAGAAGAAATGGTGAGGGAAAAACTGTAATTGTAATGTATACATGTAAGGATAACCTGACCCCCTTGCTGTACAGTGGGAAAAAAAAAAAGAAAAAAAAATCTAGTTGCCAAAAAAAAATAAAAATAAAAATAAAATAAAATAAAAACTGTAATTGTAATGTATACATGTAAGGATAACCTGACCCCCTTGCTGTACAGTGGGAAAATAAAATTAAAAAAAAATAAAAAAAAAAAATAAATAAAATACAATGAGATCTTACATTTAAATATTATCTTGCAGTTTAGCAAATAAGCTTTCATATACATTATCCAAAAGGACAGATAAGAAAGCTATTAATATTTGTGCATATTTAGAGTTTAATCCAACATTGCCAATGTAAGCAAAATAGATTTTTGAGATAAAAGGAAATGTGAAATTATATTTTAATGATCATTTAACCCACACATTTTTTAATGAGAAGGTAGATTCCATCTCTTTTTTATTTTTTCATTCACTTAGTTTCATACACTGCACTTTGAACACTGATTGAATATATTATATCATAGTTTCAAACACAGGATGAACATATCCATCTAAAATATTTTACTGCTACTAAAGTTACATTTGATATAATAGCTTAAAACTTTGAATTGTTTTAAACATCAAAAATGAATTACTACAAATAGACAACATTTTTAAGATGTCATGAATTTTAATATTAACCAAAAATGCATTAATGTAATTAATCAGGAAAAGCATGAAAATAAAAACAATTTTGTTAGTTTCCTCAGCTAAGATCATTGAAAATCAAAGGTCATATACATACAAATTATAAAAAATTAATAAAAAGTTATTTTAAAATTTATTTAAAAATTTTAAAAATATTTTGAGTTGATTTACATTACCCAAACTGAAAAATTAAATGGAAGAATTAAACTATGATGAAAGGTTCTAAACCATGTGAAAAGATAAATGCCAATGAGAGATTTAATGAGATAATTTCATTCTTGTTAATCCTAAAGAAGTATTTAATATTTTATTAATAAGTTGCATTTCTGGAACAGAGCATCTTTCTAGATCTAAGACTATAATATCCATAGGAACAATTAAGTGAAACATTTCATTTATGATAATTTGGTGACACAACTGGAAAGAGCTCAATGTTAGATGTCAAATACTGTGATAAATTTACTACTTTTTAATAATTTTGTAAAGATAATTTTAATATTTTATTTATAATAAAATGTAAGTATAATTAAACATATAAAATATATAATGATATACCTATTTTTTCAATTAAAGGCATTATATTATCTTTGATTTCACTTTTTTTTAAACCACTACTTCCTATCTATCAGCATTATATTATCTTTGATTTCATTTTTTTTTTAAACCCCTACTTCCTATCTATCAGCAAATATTCTCAAGTCTGTCCTTTTCCAAACCATTAATTGCAATCCATTTTTGCTCTTTTCAATATTCCTTCTCCAAAGCAATTCCTACTTTAAAAACAGCTCTCCCTTTATCTCTACAATGGTTTTACAACTGTTCACATCAATGACAGTACTGTTCCACTATAATCCTTCTGTACAGAGCACACCTACCCCTCATTAGAAAATATATGTCTCTCTCTCATAAATAACAAATTGTATTAGTTCCCTATTATGCATAATATTTTTAAATCCTTTAATCCAATTTATAAAGCCATGGATAATTTTGTAAATAAATAACCTTTTAATGTTTCCTCTTAAAACTTTTAAATTTTACAACATATTTTGAATATACGATTATCAGAAATGAAATAATGTTTTCTATCACCGAAAAAGAAAACTATCAGGTCAGAATAATCAAAAGACTAAAGGAAACCAGCATAAGCATAAAATGTAACAGTATAGAACTTCAGATAGACATCAAACATGTATTCAATAAACTGACAATTGGTTGCCCTTTTATAAAATTGTTTTCTATCTTAATCTGAATGTCTTTATCCTTAAAAATATAAGTAGCAAGATATCTTAACTAAAAGTGTGACTATGACAATGAGCTGAACATAGGTTTAAAAAGGTTATACCTCAAGTAATTAGTGATCTATAAATATTAGCCATTATTATGTGGGATCTAATTTTCTCCAACTTTTAGTCAAGAATTTTAAAACTATTTTCATTAGAGATATAAAGGAATGCAGGTGCAATAAATCCCAAAGATCAATATTATTTATAACAATACATTATTTCTCATTAGAGCATTTGTCTCTTTAAGAAGAATATTCATTACTACTAAATATATCTTTTCGTGTCCTTTGGAAAGGATGATCATATTGGTAGATAACATGAAATTGTGTTGCTATTTTTCCCATCCATTTACACCTCTCCATGCTTATTATCAAACTTTATTTTTGTGCCTCATCTATATAGTCCCAATTTTCTAGCTATTTACTCTCTTTTCAGACTAGACCCTAGCATACCATAATCAGGCTGTTGCATTCATACTCTTAACACAACAACCTAACTGGATCACTCTTGTTCAATGCTGTCTACCACCACTGTGAAGTGAATTATATTTGTTAAAAAGCTTAGTTTTTATCAAAGATTCAGAGATATAATTGTATCTGTCTCTCTAGTATTATCTTTTTACTTTTTCCCTAACATGGATTTGACGTATTTAGATTTGATTTATCAATGTATTAGTCAATCTGGAAAGCATACAATTCCTGGGTTTCCATCTCTTCTTCTTTCTCCTTTTCCATTCAGAATTTTTTACTCTATGACATTTAACATTTTTCGTGGATTCTATTTTATCTACCTATGATATTAGACACATTCCTTATAGCCCTCAATTATTCCATAATAGACCTACTTTTATGACAAAAAACTGACTCATTTGTATTCTTATGATGACAATCATCCTTCTGTATTTTTATGGTACTAGATTTATGTCATCTTGATGACATATTTTACATTGAGAACCATCTTGAGCTGTGCATATATATTTTTATATACCTAATTGTTATACTAGTTTAACCTTTTTAAGGAACTTATTATTACACTGAATTATTTTATAACTAACACCAAGATTATAACACATTGCTCATAGTAATCACAATTTAATATAAATTTTATAAAATATTTAGTACCATATATATATTTTAAACAATGTATTTTAAATATCTGAAAGGCTAGGAAAATACAATTCTTTCAGTCTCCCTTAAGAATATGGAGTTCCCATCATAGCTCAGTGGTAACAAACCTGATTGGGATCCATGGGGATGAGGGTTTGATCCCTGTCCCCAGTGGGTTAAGGATACAGCATTGCTCTGAGCTGTGGTGCAGCCAGCAGACGTGGCTTGGATTCCCTGTTGCTGTGGCTTGGAGTTGCAGCTCTAATTTGATCCCTACCCTGGGAACTTCCATGTACCACAAGTGTAGTCCTAAAAAAGCAAAAAAAAAAAAACCAAACAGGTAACTATTTAGAACAGAACTGTCTATAATAGACTGTTCTGTGATAATGGCAATAATTACAATATTCTGTATCTATCCTGTCCAAAATGGTAGCCTCTAAGGCATTTTGCCTATTTAAACACTTGAAATATGGCTAGTATAACAGAAAATAAAATCTTAATTTCTTTAATTTTAATAAATTTAAATTTACACAGCCACATGAGACTATTGATTACTATTTTGAACAATGAAGTTCAGATCCAGAATGTCAAGTTGACTGTGCTAGGTGTCATTAAATAATGAGAAGGTAATAACATGTGTTACAAAACACATTCCTTGAACTTTGCTATGAGTTACCTGTGATTATAGCTTAATATGGGTGCCAATCTATGCTTATAATTTCTCAAGGAGAGAATTTCATAGGCTTCTTTTTCCTTCCAAATTATATTTTGATTCACTTTAAAAAATTATTGCACAGTAAAATTTGCCTGTTTTCATCAAGTTCTACGAGTTTTGACAAGCACATATAGTTGTGTAAAGATCAACACAGACAAAATATTTAATAATTCCATCATTGTAAGTTTTTTTTTTCTCATGCCCCTTTATAGTCAACTCCATACAGGATTTGTTACTAAATCTAGAGAACATTTATTCACTTCTGAGAATCATATATTCTAAAATATGTTGGAAAAATTTTTAAGAGTTCTCAAAAGAACAAAAAACATCTTTGGAATTTATCATGAGGAAATATAAGGACACTGGCTAAATGATATCTGAGAGAGGCAGATAACAAACTGTTTAGAAAGTGTTCCTGGCAAAGTACAAACCTCAAAGGAAGGGATGAATCATTTATTTTGCACAAGGGAATGTGTCGAAACAGTATAATGGAAAGGAAAATTTTGCCTTTCAGAGCAGATAGTGGATAATTGATGTATGCATTCATTTAGAATAAATCTCTAGTGCTTAGAGCAATTAAATAATGAAATAGTAATGTATCTGTATATTCCTTTCACTAATGGCAGACTAATTATTTGCATAGAACTTACTTTAAAAGGCAAAAAGTCAAAAAAATATTTTAAAACTCTGCTTCAAGTAATTTTTCAATTAATAACATAGTGAAAAATTATTGGACCAGGAGAGATTGGAGACATAGTATATCATCTGGGTCATAGGAGCTATGGTTTTCCTGGGCTCTTACCAATTCAGTAGGAGTCAGATGAACTGCTAACCAATTAACAGAAATAGAGACACCCATCAATAGTATTGAAAGCTTCATAAAGCTACAAGCATCACAAATGGAAATCTAGGGGCTTAAAAATTATGGACGAGCTCTACTAAAAATCTCTACATTGGATTAAGACCTAACAAAGGAATATTTTAGAAATAAGTATGAATTTTCTTTCACCACAGACCCTCACAACAGCCTCTCAATTTGACAATTTCTTAACAGATTAAACATAAAACTTCCATATTACTTAACAATTCCACTCTTGAATATATACTCACAAGAGTCAAGAAAAGGCATTCAAACAAATATTTGTATACAAATGTTGATAGCACTAATCACAACAGTCAAAATGTGGAAACAATCCAAACATCCATCATCAAATGGATGTATAAAGAAAATGTAGTATTATCCACCTAATGGAATGTTATTTAGCCACTAAAGAGAATGAAGCCCCAAACATTACAGTATGGGTGAATCTTAAATACATTATGCTAAGTGATGGAAACCAGACAACAGAGAAGGTCACATACTCTCTGATTTTATTTACATACAGTACCAAAAATAGCTCAAACTATGGAGGGAAAACAGATTAGGATTTCAGGGCAGGTGGTAAAGAGAGGTGGGGAATGATTGTTTAATTGTGCATGGGGTGTTCTTTGGGGGTGATGTAATGTTTCAGAATGAGACAGAGTAGTGACTGCACGACATTGTGAATGCCACAATGCTACTGAACCACACATTTTAACATGGTTAATTTTATGTTGTGTAATTTTTATCTCAATAAAAAAGAAAAACAAAAGCAAAAAAAAAAAAAAAGTAGGTAAAATTAAACATATGACTATGATGTAACCCAGAAATTGCACTCCTGGGTATTTAACCAATATCCTACACGCAAATGTTCATGTCAGTTTTATTTGTAACAACCCCAAATTGAGGTTAAATAAGCTGTGATATATCTATATCACACATATTATGGGACACTACTCAGTCATAAAGGAAAAACCATTGATAAAAGCAGTAGTCTGAATGAATCTCCTGAGAATTATGCTGATTGAAAAATAGCAACTACATACTTTATGATTTCATTTATATAATGGATTGGTGGTATCCAGCGCTCAAAAAAAGTGGGAAAGGGTTAGGAGGGATGTTGGGGGAGTATAAAAGGATAATACAATGTATTATTTTATTGATGGGATTGTTCTTTATTGTATCAATGTCAATATCTTGATTGTGACATTATGTAGTTTCACAAAATTTTACCATTGGGGTAAACTCATAAAGGGTACATGGGATCTCTTTGTATTATTTCTTACAACTCCATGTAATTTTACAATTATCCCAAAATAAAGTTTAATTTTGAAAAATTTACACAAACTTTTGTCATAAATATGAAAAGGAACACTCTCCAATCTATTTTATGAGTCCGGGTCAACTTAAAAAAAGAAAGTGGGAAAGGGTTAGAAGGGATATTGGGGCTATCTTAAGAATAAGTCATCATTCATGAACATAACTTGAAAAATACTTAACAAAATAGCAAAGTAAATGCAGAAGTATATTTAAAATAGCTATATCTTATTACCAAATTGGTTATAAAAGTAAACCAGGAGGGCAAACTTGGTTTAACATTTAAAAAAAATCAGTCATACAATCCACCACAGTGGCAGAAAAAAGGGATAAAATATATAATCCATATAATTATTTCAATAAATGAAGGAAAATCATTTAATAAAGTTCAACATTTATTCACAGTTTAAAATCACTCTCACTATCTCTCTCTGTATATATGGCTTCTCAATATAGTAAGAATTTGTTAACTCTAAAAATTCAGCAAACATCATAATTGAGAGTGGAGTTTTAAAACTGTTCTTTTGAAAATTTAGAAAGAAAACAAGAAGACTACATTTGTCACTTTTATTTGATCTATACTATATATTTTCTAGTCAATAAAATATTAAGTATATAAAGTATAAGCATTAGGAAGGAATAAATAATATTATAGCCATAATTTCATAAAATCCTTGGTTTAAAATGAAAAATGTACAGGTATATTATTAGAATTAAAATGTTCTTGCTTTTGGGAGACTGAGAACTATTCCAAGGCTGATTATAAAGTGGCTATCCATGGCAATACAGGCTATCTACTTTTTCAGTCATTTCCCATAAAAGAGTAAGTTTCATGATAATAAAGTATTTATTAAAAGACTCTAGCAAACTTTCTCATATTAAAGCTTTTTTAATTGTTTAACACAGCTTGCATGTGTGTAAAATGGGACAAAGCAAAGAATGTACAATTCAATGTTTTACCTCCAAGTGAACTCTGTGTAACAAATACTTAGGTCAAGGAATAATAACTTGATCTTCTGAATAAATATTTGCCTCCTCTTAAACATTATTGAGATTCTCAAAGAGTTTTTTTCTTAATGTGAGTATATCTATTAATATTCTTCACACTGAAATAATGAAAGCAATAAAAACATTACATATTTGTTAACTTAGTTAAAATAAATATAAAACCAATTATATTTTGATAAAAATTAATATATCTGATAAAATGAAAAATGTATTTCCAAAATAATAAAAAGCTAGTGAGGTAAGTAACACAGATTTACAGTTATCTGTTTATCTTTAATTGCTGGCTGAGTGGAAGACGACAGTATTAATTTTTTTTATTGAAATATATGAGGAAAAGAAGGATTACTACAAATATGTACCTAAAAAAGGGAGAGTATTTTAATAGTCTTTTTAGATAATAGTAGATAGTCTTTTATGATGCTAAACAAAATTCAACATGTGGTAATTTCTTCAAAGTAAATTATAATGTGGAAATTGAAAGCTTATCATTAAATTTTAATACTCTCTTACATTTAAATCCATTTGTGTAGTTTGCACTTTGAAGGAACATTTTACCCATAAATGATTCATAACATCATGGACTGGTCATTTCAAAAATGCTGGTTCACTGATTATGTGGTTCCAAATATTTAAAAATATCAAAAGAAAATTATATCTTTGTTAATGCCACCACTGATCTAATTAGAAAAATCTTTAAGAATCAGAAAGCTGTCAAGTTCATGATGACAGGTAGAAGATTTCCAAAATTTTATTGTTTTCTTAAAACCTTAAATTTTATCATTTAATATAAATGCTGTTATTTGTTCTCCTTGAAGTGGCATGCTCATTTTGTTCATTTTTAAGAAAATGTCCAGCAAATACTGAAATCTAAACAACCACAATTTGTCTACAATTTTGTTGCAATGCAGATATTCTTTAAAAATATATTTTTAAAAATATATTTAATTTTATTTAATCAAATCAATAAATGCTGCTAGTTTATCTTCAGTGAAACTGGCATTTTATTTACTCATCAAGTGACTTCTGTTATAGTGTCATTCCTAATCTGTACAGTTTCACTTACTATTGCTTTTGTACCATTAATGCAGGTGTTAAAGAAGTTAAAATTGCAAGTAAGTAATATCTAAAAGTTATTATGAAAATAGTTTTAATCTCCATGATCCACAGACCAGGTATTGTGAGAAACATCTCATAATGCAGCCAAAAATAAAGCAAGAAATACTTTCTATGTGAGAAACTGCTTATCAGCCTTCATGTTCATTTAAATCTGGATATATGTTTCTAATGTTCACTCCACTGATATTTTGTAGTTGGAAAGAAGATGGTCTATCAACTCTTTGACTTGTTTCTTAGGCAAATTGAATCAAATGTTTATTTATTTTTTTTTAGAGAATTGGAGTCTAAGAACATCAATCTTTTTATTGGCAAATATTTAACATTTCCAGAGTATAAAGAACATCAGTGAGGAAATAAAAGAAGAATTTGAATACTCAAAGTGATATTCAACAATTATGCATTTACACTACTTACAAAAAACTCCGTAAGTGCTAAATAACATATTCTTATAGCTTTGAATGCTTATTTTTCATGCATAAACATATAGTTCTACAGGAAATAAAGAATAATATAATTCATTACGAGAATGTGAGTATAGTACTAATGTTTAGAACCTTTATTTTCCTTTCCTTAATCAAAACGTACTCCTTCTTTAAAAACATGTTTTTGTCATTGAAGTGTTTACTATGAACCAGTGCTAAACATAGGTAACCCTATGAAATGGAAAGGCAAAGAAGATTAAAGTGTACATGACAATGTTCATTCTAACAGCTTGTTTTTATTCCTATAGATAATGCAATAACTGACTATACAAGAATTTCACAATTATTGAAAGACCTTGAGGACTGGTGGTCTGAAATACTCATCTATTAATGAACTGGAGAGTCTCAAGAAGGTTGACAAAGAGAGCGTTCAAATTAGTAAAATGTCCTTGGGGGTCTATCTGAAGAAAGAAAGGAACTAAGTAAAAGTCCAGTATCCATCAAAACAATTTCCACTTGAAATACCAAAAGAGTTATTTATAGTTTATGAAGCATTTTCTTTCAATAAGGTGATACCATGGTAGCCAGAGGATGGATTTGATATCGGAAAAGCTTTATCAAAAGTCCAGGCTCTTGTTCAACAACTCCAAAAACAACTGGGCAATGAACACAACACACACACACACACACACACACACACACACACACACACACACACACACACACGCAGCAGGCTGAGGAGCCAAAAGAATAAAGAAGCAGTTTATTCAGGGCCTAAGTGAAAGTTATACACTAAACGAAGAGTGCAGGAGTCCTTAGGAATGAGGGGCATGCTGCTGATCCCCCTTTTATCGTATATTTAGCTCTTTGAATGGGTGGAAGTCTTTTTCATTAGGGGTAGAATATTCACTGAGGGGAGGGTTGAGGTGTTACCACTTGTTTTCTGTTCCAATGAGTCTTTCTTTCATTTAGTATATTGGTGTGCTTTATTATTCACATATAAGTAAAATCATATAGTTGTTTTTCTCCGACTTACTTCACTTAGAATAATTCCCTCTAGATCTATCCACAGTATCACAATTGTCAAGATTTCTTTTTTTATGGCTGAATAATATTCAGATATGTCACATTTTCTTTTCCATTTGTCTATCAATGGACACTGAGGTTGCTTACATATCTTGACTACTAAATAATGCTGCAAAGAAGATTGAAGCATATACATTTTTTTGAATTCGTATTTTTCTTCTCTTTGGGTAAATACCCAGAAGTGAAATTGCTGGATCATATGGCTATTTTATTTTATTTTGTTTTTTGTAAGATTTTTATTTTTTCTATTATAGTTGATTTTTTTATTATTTTTAAAATTAAAAAAAATTTTTTTGGCTTCCCTACTGCATATGGTTCATGGAAGTTCCCAGGCTAGGGGTCAAATCAGAGCTTCAGCTGAGGCCTTCACCACAGGCTTTCACCACAGCCACTGCAACACTAGATCCAAGTCACATCTGTAACCTATGCTGCAGCTTTTGGCAATGCTGGATTCTCAGACCACTGAGCAAGGCCAGGGATCAAATCCATATCCTCACAGAGACAACACTGGTCCTTAACCACTGAGCCACATGAGAACTCTGGTAATTTATTTTTAATTTTTTAAGTAAAGTTCATGTTTTCCATAGTGATTGCAAAATTTTACAATCCCCTCAAGAGTATATAAGGGTTCCCTTTTCTCCACATTCTCACTAACACTTGTTATTTGTTGTCTGTTTGATGAGAGCCATTCTGACAGGTGCGAGGTACTATCTCATTGTAGTTTTGATTTGCATTTCTCTGATGATTAGTGATGTTGTGAATCTTTTCATGTGTTTGTTGGCTATTTGTATGTTTTTTGAAAAATGTCTATTCAGGTCCTCTGTCCATTTAATAAATAAGGTTGTTTGTTTTAATATTGAGTTGTATGAGTTCTTTGTATATTTTGCCTTTAAACTTTTATTGGTTATTTCATTTGAAAGGATCTTCTCCCATTCAGTAGGCTGTCTTTGCTGTGCAAAGGCTTTAAGTTTGACTTACCATATGTTAATTTTACTTTTGTTTCCCTGGCCTGAAGAGACATATCTAAAATATATTGTTAATTCCAATGTCGAAGAGTATACTGCCTGTGTTTTCTTCTAGGAGATTTATGATTTCAGCTCTTTTAAATGTGTAATCCATTTCAGTTTATTTTTGTATATGGTGTGAGAAAATCATCCACTTTAATTCTTTTGCATGTACTATCTAGTTTTTTCAACAGCATTTATTTATGAGGCTTTTCCCCCATTGTATATTTTTGCCTTAATTAACCATATAAGTCTGGGTTTACTTCTGGGCTCTCTGTTCTTTTTCACTGATATATGTATCTGTTTTTGTGCCTGTACCATACCATTTTGATTAATACAGCTTTGTAGTAGCTTGAAATTAAGGAAAATTTTCTTCTCTCTCAAGACTGTTTTAGCAATTCAGTCTTTCATGTTTCTATACAGATTTGAAAATTATTTGTTTTAGTTATATGAAAAATGTCACTGATATTTTGATAAAGATTACATTGAATCTGTAGATTGCCTTGGGGAGTATGGTCATTTTAACAATATTAATATTTCTGCTCCCTGTGCATGGTATATCTTTTCTATTTGTGTTGTCTTAAATTTCTTTCATCAGTGTCATAGAGTTTTCTGAGTATAAGTCTTTTACCTCTTTGGTTACATTTGTTTCTAGGTATTTTATTCTTTTTGATGCAAAGATAAATGGAATTAAATTCTTAATTTCTCTTTCTGATAGTCTGTTGTTAGTATATAGAAAAGCAATAGATTTCAGTACATTAGTTTTGTACCCTGCATATGTTGTTCTCCAGTTTTGTTTTGTTTTTCCTTTCTGTTTTTTTAATTTCCTTAAAAGACCATGAATTTTCCTAAAGTAGATACCACATTGTGTTAACCTTTGTGTATTTGCAGTGCTTAGGTATGTGTCATTCATACACTCTGATTAGCTCATTCCTATGATAGAATTCCATTTCATAATTGAATAAAATAAAACAATGTAAAAGAAGCCCCGCCATGTCACTTGAATTATACAAATATTTTTAGTCACATAGAAATGATAGAAGTTTAATAACAAAGAAGCTAATACCAATATTAGTTTTCACATCTTTTATATTTAAAAATGCTATTGGAGTTCCCGTTGTGGCTCAGTGGGATTACAAACCAAACTAGTATGCATGACGATGCAGGTTTGATCTCTGGCTTCACTCAGTGGGTTAAGGATCTGATGTTGCCATGAACTGTGGTATAGGCCTGCAGCTGCAGCTCTGTTTTAACCTCTAGCCTGGGAACTTCCACATGCTACCGGTGTGGCCTTAAAAAGCAAGGGAAAAATGCTTCTTGGCTGGAATTCACACATAAAACCAAAATTTAAATGTTTGAATGCCAATTAAATGTTTAATATCTTTATTTCACTTGTCTTTATATGATCTCCTCATGGTGTCTGTCCTCTAAGTCATCATCTTTTCTGATAATTTCAAGTGGAAAAGAAAACACATTTTTTCAAGTAAGATTTTTTTTTTTAAAGTGAAAACCCTTCGCATATAATATGGGTAATACATTTCACTAGCTTTGGGGTTCCTTTAAAGAGAGTGATCCTAGATATTATTTTGCCTCTTCAAAACAATGTTGAAGAACCATTCCCTAACTGCTTCTGTACAATGCAGGATGCTGTTTCATTGATTCTACAGTAAACAGTGCTGGCTTATAAAAACTTGCAGGGTGCCATACCACAGCTACCAAACTTGCTCTCAGTCTTTCTTCCAATTTTCCTCCTTCCAATACAGCAGAAATTTGGGGACCTAAATGGACTAAAGCAAATGCGTTTTTTACACTTAGTGTCTGGGAATTACAAAAATACTGAGTTTCTTCTATTGCTTATTACTCATTAAGTATGAATAAGATTAAGAAGCCTGTAAACACAAGTAATTGGCTCAGTAAGTGCCAAGGTAATGATGTGTCTATAATATAAATGATTTATAATAGACCTCAGAGATCTGTTATGAATAGAAGTAATTAAATACCAACAGTATATATTCTATATTTATTTACAGCATTGATATGTGAGAGTACTATGTGCAAAAATGTACTGTTGGCTAATTTTAAACCATGTGGAAGGCTCAGAAGGTGTTCCTCCAGAATTTTAAATAGGGAAAAAATCTTGATTCATTCTTTATCTACAGAAAGATTAGTTTGTTAATTGATTTTTTGTTAGAGTATTTTTTTGGGGGGAGGAACAATCCAACTAGTGTTAAGATGTACAACAAGTGATACTGAAGTAGGATCTCTGATTTCTAAGTGTAGGATAGTACACTAATCCTGGAATTTCTTTTGACATATTTTCAGTGAATAAAATTTAAATTTTTGCCCAAAAGCCGACTATATAAAAATCATTTGTATCTAAATGATGAATTTTTATGTATTCAAGTTGGCAATGGTCATGGTAGAATGACAGCAAACATTTAGAGGAAAGGATAAACAGGACCTTCTTTATGTATTAATCTTGTTTGTGACCAATGTGAACACTTCCCAACATAATGGCAGTAATGATATAGAAATT
Organism: Sus scrofa; assembly: GCF_054392235.1. NCBI lineage: Eukaryota > Metazoa > Chordata > Mammalia > Artiodactyla > Suidae > Sus > Sus scrofa. The sequence continues at coordinate 169,591,031 of NC_139395.1, forward strand.
TTGACCCCTTGGTGAGGTAGGCAGTAATAAACAAGTTTGGAAAAAAAAGGAGAGAGCGAGTGCATGTGAGCAAGAGTGAGAGAGAGACTGAGTGTTATTAAAAGAATAAGCATATTAAAAATAAAAGGAAGAAGGAGTTCCCTGGTAGCCTAGAGGTTAAGACTTGACTTTGTCACTGCTGTGGCTGGGGTTTGATCCCTGGCCCGGGAACTTCTGCATGCCACAGGTGTGGCCTAAATAAATAAATAAATGGAAGAAAAAAAATACTCTAGAAAGTGGCGCTCTAGATCAGGGATACTATATAATGAGTTTAAATCTTGGCATGCATACAGGAAACACTATAAGCTTAAATTGTAGGTTATGCCCATCCTTAGCTTTACTAAGTTATGCTGAATTATTGCCCAATGTAATTGAATCATTTCCTACAAGCAGTGTTGTTACTATTTTTCACCCTCTATATCTTGCATTTCTTTATCTAATATGGTATGTACACACAAAAACTTGAGTTCCTTTTTACCTTAGAAGTTTAAAAGTCTCCTTTTGAGATTAGACAAGAGTTTAGTCCTTTTTCATTTACTCATATATACTGTACTGCATATATGTATATTGATATCTATTGATCATATATATTCAAAAGACCACTTGTGGCTTTAAATATTATTTTTATAATCAAGAAATTGTGAGACCCTTTTTTTATGATGAGAGTTTCAAATGCATACTTTGGTATAACATTTAAATTAAACTATTTCATGTTAAAATTTCTGAAAAAACATCTTCAACTTTGATGTGAGTCTCACACTTGCTTGCAGTCTAGTTTCTTCTTAAATTTGTTAGTAATGGAATCACTCAATATATTACATATTCAGATTGGTTTGGAGAGAAGTGGTGAAAATGTTAAATTGTGGGAAAAGTCTTTTCGATGATACCTGCTTTAACAGATGTAAGGAGGTATCTCATTGGGGGTTTGCTTTACATTTCTCTAAGGCTTAGTGATGTTGAACATTTTTTCATATGCCTATTGTCCATCTGTATATCTTCTTTGGAAAAATGTCTATTCAGGTCTTTTTCTATATTTTAATTAAGTGACTGTTTTTAAGATACTGAGTTATAGGAGATGTTCATATATTTTGGGTATTAACCCCTTATCAGTCATATAGTCATATAATTTTCAAATATTTTCTGCCATTCAGTAGGTTGTGCTTTTGTCTTGTTGATTACTTCCTTTTCTGTGCAAAAAGCTTTTTGTTAAGTTATATAAGTCCCAATTGTTTATTTTTGCTTTTATTTCTTTTGCCTTGGAGACAGATCCAAAAGAATATTGCTATAGCTTATGTCAAATAGTGTCTGTCTGTCTATATTCTCTTTTAGGAGTTTTATGGTTTCAGGTATTATATTTGGTTCTTTAATCCATTTTTAATCTTATTTTTTATGTTGTGAAGAAATGTTCTAATAACATTCTTGAACATGTAGCTGTCCAGTTTCCCCAATACCAAAAGAAAAGATGTCTTTTCTGCATTGATATTCTGGCCTCCTTTATTGTAGATTAATTGACTGTGAGTGTGTGGGTTTATTTCTGGCTTTCTGTTCTGTTCATTGATCTTTAGTGTCTGCTTTTGTGCCAGTATCATACTGTTTTGGTTACTGTAGCTTTGTAATAAACTGAAGTCAGAGTGTGATGCCTTCAGCTTTATTCTTTTTTCTCAAATTTGCTTTGGCAATTTGAGGTTTCCATTAAAATTTTAGGGTTATTTGTTCTAGTTCTGTGAAAAATGTCATGAGTATTTTGATAGATATTGCATTTAATTTTTAGAATGCTTTGGGTAGTATGACCATTTTAATAAGATTAATTCTTCTGATCTAAGAATACAGGATATCTTTCTATTTCTTTGTATCATTTTCACATTCCTTCATCAATGTTTACAGTTTTCAGAATATAAGATTTTTCACCTCCTTGGTTAAGTTTTTTCCTAGGTATTTTATTATTTTTAATGAGAGTGTTTCCTTAATTTCTCTTTCTGGTAGTTCATTATTGGTGTTTAGAAAAGTAACATATTTATGCATATTAAATTGGTATCTTAAAATTTTATTGAATTAATATATTAGTTCTAATAGTTTCTTGGTAGAGACTTTAGGGTTTTCTATACATAGTTTCAGTTATTTGCATATAGTGAACATTTTAAATCTTACTTTCCTATTTGGATGTCTTTTCTTGTCTGATTTCTGTGGCTATGACTTCCAATACTATGTTAGATAGAAATAGTGTGAGCGGACATTCTTGTTTGTTTATAATTTTAGTGGGAAAATTTTCAGCCTTTCACCATTGTGATGTTAGCTATGTATTTGTCATAAGCGGACTTTATTATGTTGAAATATATTTTCTATCACTCCTAAAGATATTCTATGATTTCTTATCACCCTAATACTGAAAGCAGACAAATATATTACCAAATAAGGAAATTATAGGCCAATATCTTTGATGAATATAGATGAAAAAATTCTTAACAAAATTCTAGCAATCCAAATCCAATGACAAATAAAAAAATCCTACACCATGACCAAGTGGGATTCATCCCAAGTTCACAAGGATTCAACATATGCAAACTGACCAAAGTCATACACCACATTAACAAAAGTCCCAAACTACATGATCATCTCAATAGATGCTGAAAAAGCATTTGACAAAATTCAACATCCACTCATGATCTACTCTTACCAAAGTGAGTAAACATATCACTAAGGAACATATCTCAACATAATAAAAGCTATTTATGACAAACCCAAGGCCTAAATAACGGTCAATGGAGAAAAGATGAAAGCCTTCCATCTAAGATCTGGAAAAAGACAAGGATGCGCACTCTCACCACTTCTATTCAATACAGTATTGAAAGTCTTAGCCACAGCAATCAGACAAGAAAAAGAAATAAAAGATATCCAAATTGGAAGAGAAGAGGTAAAACTGTCACTATGCACAGATGACATGATACTATACATAGAAAATTCTAAGAACTGCAGAGGAAAACTACTTGATCTGATAAATGAATTGAGGAAAGTAGAAGGATAAAAAGTTAACATTGAGAAATTGCCTGCATTTTCTGTATTGTCACAATAAAATATTATAAAAGGAATATAAAAATAGTACCTTTTACAATTGTACCCCCCACAAAAAAAAATACCTAGGTATAAACCCAACCAAGGAAGTGAAAGACTTATACACTGAGAACAATAAAACATTAATAACATAAATTAAAGAGGAGTCAAAGAAGTGAAAAAATATGCTCTTATATTGGAGGAATTAATATTGTTACAATGGCCATACTACCGAAAGCAATTTACAGACTGAATTACCCATGACCTCTTTTACAGAACTAGAAAATTAATCCAAAAATGTATTAGAGCCATAAAAGACCAAGAATTGCCAAAGCAAGGCTGGTTGGGTGTGGGGGGCAGGAGGCATAACTCTCCTAGACTTCAGACAATACTACAAAGCTACAGTAGTCAAAACAGTGTGGTATTAGTATAAAAACAGACATACAGAAAAATGGAACAGAATAGAGAGCCCAGGAATAAACCCACACACCTCCAGTCAATTAAACTTCAACAAAGGAGGCAAGGATATAAAGTGGGAAAAAGAAAGTCTCTTCAGCAAGTGGTGCTTGGAATGTTAGGCAGCTGCATGTAAATCAATGAAATTAGAACACACCCTCACACCATGCACAAAAATAAATTCTAAAAGCAATGGAAAATAAGATTTTTTTAAAAAAGAATCTACATATATGCATGAGTTACTTTGCTGTAGAGCAGAACTTGGTACAACATTATAATTCAACTATAATTTTATTTAAAAAATTAAAAAGAAATATGTTTCTAATAAATCAACTTTGATTAGAATTTTTATCTTGAATGCATATTTAATACTGTCAAATCTTTGTTCATCTATTGAAATGATCATGTAATTTTTATCTCCTCTTTTGTTAATGTGGTATATCATATTGATTTTTGAATATCAAAACATTTTTACATCCCTAGAATAAATTCTATTTGATCATGGTGTATGATCATTTTTATATATTGTTGAATTCAGTTTGCTACTACTTCGTTTAGGAATTTTGCATCAATATTCATTAGAGAGATTGGCCTACAATATAATTTTTTTGTAGTGTCTTCGTCTGGTTTCAGTCTGATTGTAAAAATAGCCTTACAGAATGAATTTTGGAGTGTTCCAACAAATTCAGATTTTTGGAATATTTGAGAAAAAGGGGTATAAGCTCTTCTTTATATGTTTTGTATAATTCCCCGGTGAATTTGACCAGCCCAGGACTTTTGTTTGCTGAGAGTTTTTAATTAAAAATTCAGTTTCGCTACCAGTGACTAGTCTGTTCAGATTGTCTATTCTTCCTGATTCAGTTTTAGAAGATTGTAAGTTTCTAGAAATTTTTCCATTTATTTTAGGTTGTCCAAATATTCTGCAAATATTTTTTATTAAAGTATAGCTGATTTACAATATTGTGCCAATTTCTTTTGAACAGCAAAGAGACCCAATCATACCTACATAAATTCTTTTTCACATATTATCTTCCACCATGTTCTATCCAAAGAGATTGGATAAATTTCCCTGTGATATAAAGTAGAACTTAATCACTTATCCATTCTAAATGTGATAGTTTGTGTCTACTAACCCTAAACTCCCAGTTGATCCCACTTCCTACCCTGTCCCCTTGGCAACCACAAGTCTGTTCTGTATGGCTATGATTCTGTTTCTGTTTGGTACATAGATTCATTTGTGCCATGTTTTAGATTTCACATATAAGTGATATCATGTAGTAATTGTCTTTCTGTGGCTTATTTTACTTGATATGAGAATCTATAGTTCCATCCATGTTGCTGCAAATGGCATTATTTCATTATTTTTTATTGCTGAGTAGTATTCTCTTGTGTATATGTACCACATCTTCTTAATACATTCATCTGTCAGTGGACATTTAGGTTGTTGCCGTGTCTTGGTTATTGTGAGTAGTACTGCTATGAACATACCGTTGATGTACCTTTTTGACTGTAGATTTGTCTGGATATATGCCAGGAGTGAGATTGCTGGTTAATACCGTAGTTCAGTATTTAGTTTTCTGAAAAGCTCCATACTCTTTTCCATAGTGGTTGTACCAATTTACATTCCCACAAACAGTGTAGGAGGGTTCCCTTTTCTCCACACTGACTCCAGCATTTGCTATGTGTAGGCTTATTAATAACGGCCATTCTGACTGGTTTGAGGGTACCTCACTGTAATTTTGATTTGCATTCCTCTAACACTTAGTGGCTTTGAGAATTTTTTCATGTGCCTACTGGCCATCCATATGTCTTCTTTGGAGAAATATCTAATTTAGGTCTTCTTCCCATTTTTTGATTGCCTTGTTTGATTTTTCATTGTTTTGTTGCATGAGTTATTTATAGGTTTTAGAGATTAAAACCTTGCTGTTTGCATCATTTGCAATTCTTCTCTCCCATTCCATAGGCTGTCTTTTCATTTTTATTATGGTTACCTTTGCTGTGCAAAAGCTTTAAGTTTGATTAGGTCCCATTTTTTTTTATTTATGTTTTAATTTCTATTGCCTTGGAAAACCATGGTTGCCCATTTTATTAGCACATAATTGTTCATAGTATTCGCTTATGATTTTTTTTGTATCTCTGTAGTATTTGTTGTTACTTCTTTTCCATTTTTTTTTTATTATTATTTGGGTCCTCTGTCTTTTCTTTTCTTTTTTCTCCTGATAAAACTGGCTAAAAGTTTATCTGTTTTGTTTATCTTTTCAAAAAATCAGCTTAGTTTCTTTGATCTTTTCTTTTGTGGCAGGTGGGGGGGCTCTAGTTTGTTTATTTATATTCTTATCTCTATTATCCCCTTCCTTATGATGACTTTGAGCATTGTTCTTTTTCTAGCTCCTTTAGGGATAAGGTTAGCTTGTTTATTAAAGTTTTTTTCTTGCTTCTTGCAGTATGCCTATATTACTATAAAATTCCTTTAGAACTGCTTTTTCTGTGTTATGCAGTTTTTGGAAAATTGCGTTTCCGTTTTCATTTGTCTTGTGGTATTTTCTGACTTCTAATTTGATTTCTTCATTGACCCACTGTTTTTTAGTAATATGTTGTTTTGTCTCTAAGTGTTTGTGATTTTCCCATTTTTCTTCTGATAACTGGTTTCATGTCTCATACAACTGTATTTAAAAAATAAAATGCTTGATATAATTTCTATCCTCTTAAATTTGTTGAGACTTGTTTTCTGACATAGCATGTGATCTATCCTGGAGATGTTCCATGTGCATTTGAAAATAACGTATATTCTATTGTTTTTGTCCCTATTTCTTTTAGGTATTCTAAAGGATGTATAATAACAACTTATTATGATCTTAGTTTCCATCTTTAGTCTAATGTCTAGTAACATTAAGAACCTCTTAACAGATTTTTTTATGTACTTGCAATCTCTATATCCTCTTTGGTTGAACATTTCTTCATGTGTTTTTCTCAATTTCTAATTGGATATTTTGCTTTTTGCTACTGAGTTTTGAGAGTTATTTGCACATTCTCAGTATAAGTCCTTTGTAAGGACTCATATGAGTCAAAAATATATGCTTTGAAAATATTTTTCTCCCAGTCTATAGTATGTTTTTTTGTCATCTGAACAGAGTCTTTTGCAAGGCAAAAATTGTGAATTTTGATAAATTAAAATTTAATGATTTATTTTTCTTTCACAGATCATCCTTTTAGTGTTATGTCTAAGAATATTTCATTGAGTCCTAAGTCCTGAGGTTTTTCTCCCATTTTAAATTCTAAAAGTTTTAGAGTATCACATTTTATATTTAAATATATTATCCATTTTAAGTTAATATCTGTGTAACATGTAAGATTTAAAACAAGTTCATTTCTCTTCTCTCCATGAATATCACATTTCTTAAGTGTTATTTACTGAGAAGCCAGTTTTTCCTCAATAGATTTACTTTCATAACTTTGTTAAAAATCAGTTGACAGTATTTGTATGAATCTCTTTTAGAATACTCTTTTCTTTCAAATAATTTATATATCTGTCCCTCAAACAATATAACATAACATTGTAACTATATAGTTACTTTTAGAAACAGGTAGAAAATTACTTCTATTTAATTATTGTTTTTAAAAGTTGTTTTAGCTATTCTAGTTCCCCTACTTCCCATTATAATTTTAGAATAAACTTCTCATTATATATCAAATGTTTTGCTGTGACTTTGATATAAATTCTATTAAACATGTAAAACAGAATGGAAAGAATTTAAATCATTTCTAGAATAAGTCTTCTAATCCATAAAAATGATGCACCACTTAATTTATTTAGATTTTCTTTGATTTCTTTCTTTAGTGTTTTCCATATGTTGTAAACCACATTAGACAGTGATATGATTGCTTCAACCATCAAACACATTTTTTAATTTAATAGAAGAACATCTATTGTATTTGCCCATAATTTTGCTCTTATCATCATTTTTTTTTTCTTTTTACTATTTTGATTCATTCTCTTATCATTTTTTTTCTCTCTAGAGAACTTGCTTATTTATCTTGGTTTTCCTTCATTTAAAATTGTCTTGATTTTCCTTTCGTCATTTAAGAATAATTTCACTGGATAAAGCTTTATGTATGAAAGGTTTTTCGGTTTTCTGTGTTTTTTGTTTTGTTTTTTTTTTCAACTTTTGAAAAAATGTTGTGCATTTCTTTCTAGCTTCCATGGATTTTGATGAGAAATCAGCTCTCATTCAAATTATTTGTCCACTACATAGAATGCATTGTTTCTCTCTGCCAAATTTCAAGAATTTTTTCATTATTTTAAATTTTCAGAATTTTAAACAGGATAAGTCTTGATGTGGAATTCTTTTAGTTTATGCTACTTTCAGATTTCTCCATCTTTGAATCTATTGTTTTTTTGGGGGGGTTGGCCAAATTGGGAAACTTTCAGCCACTGTTTCTTTTAATAATTTTTCAGTCCTATTCTCCTTATTTGCTTTTGAGACTGCAGTGATACAAGTATCAGATCATATGTTATGCTTGTATATATGTTCCTTAAGTTCTGATTTTTCCAGTTTTTTGTTCTTTATCATTCAAATCAGGTAATAGCTATCGTTGTGTGCCCTGTATAAGCTTTAATTGCACTTAACTGCTGATTATAAAGCCAATAAAATATTCTCAGAACAAAAGAAAAACAAAAGTGGTATAATTTGAGAGAAAAATCTAAAATGGAGAATAACAAGAAATTTTTAAAACCAGAAAGATATCATATTTTGAAAAGTAATTCAAATGTGCTAGTCATAATAATAAATATAATAATGGGAACTATAATCAATAAAAAAATAGCAACAACAAACTCTCTGAAGCTCATAAGGGAAACACTAGAAGCTAAATAAAATACTAAGAATAAATTCATGTTAATTCTGGGTTTGACTGTGACAACAGAAATACTAGTAGAGTTTCACTCCTGCTTTGAGTAGTTCTAAATTTGACAAAACATATGAAGTGACCTTTTTCAGGTATTAGCAGAATGCATAGTGTTCTGAACTCTGAAAACCAGATGGGCAAATTCAAGAAGTAAAAGGAAACTCTAAGTTACAAGAAATTAAAAATTTAAAAGCAATGAGACATCTAAAATAAAAAAAAAATGGATGGAAATGAAAGAAAACTAGGCAAGGCAGAAGAAAGAATTCGTGAAATAAATCAGGTAAATAAAACTGTATGGACTAAAGTACAGAAAAAAAAAAATAATAATTTTTAAAAGTTTAAAGTATCTGTGACCTGTAGGGAGACATAAAACAATCGCATCTAGATGTGATTGCATTCCAAAGAAGAGGAGAGAAAATAAACGGCAGAAAATTTTCCAAAATTGATGAAAGATGTTAAATGACTGATTCAAGGACTTAGTGAATTCCAGACAGGAAAAATACAGAGAAACTCACCACTACATGCACCACAGGTAAGGTATTGAAATCCAGAAGTTAAAAAATAATTTTTTCAAGCATTTAGGAAAATATATGCACAATGTATTCAGAAGGAAAAAAAAAAAAAAGATAAACATTGTGATCTCCCTCATGGCGGATACAATGGAACCAGAAGGCAATGTAACATTTTTAAAGTGCTAAAAGAAAATAAATCAAACTAGTATATAATACCCATAATCTTCTTTAAAACTGAAGGTGAAATAAAGACATTTCAAACAAATATAAGCTTAAAAATTTTGTTGTACTACCAAAATATAAAGGAAATGTCTTATTTTGAAAGGCGATAATCTCAGATGGAAGCCTGAGTTTGTAGAAAGGAAGACCAATGGAAAAAATAAATATGTGGATAAATACAAATTACTATTAAAATACTATTGAATGTTTAAAGCTAATTTAATAGCTTTGTATGGTGGGAGTTCTAAAACATGTCTGATAGCATATAGAGTATAAAGGAATAAATGGAATTAATCAGTTATAAAGTCTTACATTATTAGTAAACTGATATAATATTTATTAATGTTAACTGTGATAAATTCTATTCTCCAAATTCTAAAAAAGTAATTCAAAGAGGTAGAGCTAAAAATCCCATTGCAAGAGATAATATAGAATGAAAAAAAAAGAGCTCAATTAAAAAGGCAAGAAAAAGGAAGAAAAGATAAGACAGAAATTTCTTTAAATGTTGCTTAAATAATTTAGCACCTTTTTGAGAAATGTGTCTATGAAATCAGCAATTCTTAATGCTGCTTTTATGTTTTCAACTTAAAAAAAGAAAAGAACACAACCACTAATTATCCTCTAAAAGCATTATGTGCACTGTACTTAGAAAAACAATGCTCTGCAGGTAATAAGGTTCAAACATCAGAGAACAGGTCTAATGTTTCAGTCAGAGTTTATCATTTTCTTTAAATTATGTAACATGTCTTTAAGGAGAAATAAAATATATAGGTTCACCAGATCTGAAACTCCATCGTTAATATAGAAACTAACATATCTGGAGGCATTTGAAAAGCATTATAGTAACCATTTTAATTAATGGGCTTTCCTTTCAGGTGAACCATCTTCTTTGTTCTCCTTTATCCATAGTTTGATTTCTATGATTCGCATATATGTGATTATGAAATAAAATGGCTTGAAATTTTAAAACATACATATATGATATACTATTAGGTTTACTTAATACATTATAATATCTTATATTTCCAGATCAAAGCAAAAGAAATGCAGAAACTGAATGCATTCCAGTAACATTTTCTAATACAAAACTCAATTTCTCTCCGAGAGAAATGAAGGACCCATAGGGGAGGCTTGTAAAAAAAAATATTTCCAAAGTTATGTACTGGATTTTATTCTTTTCACAACAGTAGAAAGGCTTTCTATTGAGAAAATGTGAAGTTAATAAACCCTATTTTCAATACATCTTGTGTATCTGCAATTCTCCGTTCCTTTAGCCAACCCGTTTTCTAAATGAGGAGAAAATTGACTTTCTAGGCAGAAAAGCAAATACACGTTAGACAGACTAAGCTCAGCCAGACTGGGCCAACTAGATTATTTGTATTATTTTCTAAGAAATATGTAAATACATTGCATGTGACATATTCTCAATATCCATTTAGAAATTTTTGGTCTCTGTTGCTTTTCATTATTCTTCCCCATCAATATTCTACATTCTCATATATAGGCAAAGCCTACTGACTGTTGATTATTTATAATTGTATATTAATTACTTCTAGAAATGTTTTATCTCTTATGTTAAGACATCTATAGAGTCACATGTAACATATTTGTTGAATGACCTGGAGTTTTTCTTACTTTCAAGTTTAGTAATCCCTAAATATTCTCCAAGGGGGGAGGTGGCCTGGGGGAAGGAAGTAGACATTACTTTTCTTCTTTTTTCTTAAATTTTTCAGGTACAATCCCTCGTTCTTTTTAGGAATGAGGGTATTTTCTGAACCTTTCCTTTTTTTTTTTTTTGGTCTTTTTGTCCTTTTAGGGCTGTACCCGCGGCATTTGGAGGTTTCCAGGCTAGGGATTGAATCGGAGCTGTAGCCATCAGCCTACACCACAACCAGAGCAATGCCAGATCTGAGCCACATCTGCGATCTACACCACAGCTCACGGCAACGCCGGATCCTGAACCCACTGAGCAAGGCCAGGGGTTGAACCAGCAACCTCATGGTTCCTAGTGGGATTCGTTTCCACTGCAGCACGACAGGAACTCCAGAACTTTTCCTTTTTGAAGCATGCCCCTTCCTCGAGTTCTGTGCAGTTTTTCCCCCACCAATAGTTTACTGCATATTGGAAGGCATATTACAAGGCACATTTTATAATCTGTGAGTTTAGTGACCTTGATTCTACCATTAAGCTTTGCCCTCCTGTACTTTCCTCTTTGTCAGGACAGCAATTTGTTTGGGCTTGTGCATGATAATCCATGAATCTCCAGTGACACAGTGCTAAATACACAGAGTGGGTCAGGTACTGCAGTATTTACAACGAAAATTAAAGATATTTTGACTTTAAGATCTTAGATTTGATGGAAAAATGAGTTAATGTTCCAAAGTCTATAACAAGATAAAAAGTGCCATTATAGGAGATGAGAGTGTTTATTCTTACCTGGTAAAAATTAGGAAAAAATCCCTTCCTTTCTTCCTTCCTTCCTCCCTTCTTTCCTTCCTTCCTTTATCTCTGTCTCTGCTTATGAATTTCTTATAACACAGCATAGGAATATGTAAAATAACATCAAATTTTTCAAAATTTCAGTAAAACTTGGAACCACTATTTTTCTACCCCTACCGTCAGTGGCACTTTATTCAAATTTCCATAATAAAGATTCACCAGAGAAATATGAAATACATATATAATTTGAAGGGTTAAATAGGAATTTCGTTTGCTACAATTTATTGGAACGAGATTCAGTTAACTAGATATATTTTCATTCAACAAACGCCACGTCTGCAGCATACTCATTACGTGGTTATTTCCAACTCATCATGTGTTGCTACAGAACAGGAACTAGTTAGGCACTCAAAACCAGCTATTCTTTCAGACACAACTATTAAGAAATTTGCTGTCTAATATTGTGAAGTTCTACTAAATGATTATTTAGTCATTCTTCTACAGTGTGTGTTATCTAGTGCCCTACACACAGGCCAGCAGAGCCGTGTGAGTGTGTGGCTGTGTATGGGTATGATGTTTGTGTTTCTCCTCTTAGAGACACACTTACTGTTGCACATAACACTCATACACATAGCTATAATAGCTATACCTGCCTTACTATTTAAAGTTCACGTGTACCAGTAGGCATAAATGCCTTCAGGAAAAGTCTACGGATGTTCATTGTAATTGCTATTTAAGGACATTAAATCCACCATCGCCTCTTTGTGTTTCTTGATAATGAGTGAATATCTTCGCTTTAAGAGCTAAATTCAAAAGGAAAAAAAAATTGAATGGGCTGTTCAGGAGATATATATTTCAGTTATACACAACACCCATGAAGTTTGTGATTGTTTTTAGATTAATCCTAATTTTATGCAGGAATGAGCACTGGACTATGACTTGCAAAAATAGAGCCTGAGTCCAAATTGCAATATTTAATAACTGTAATGGAAATCATAGAAATCATGGAGATAATGGAAAGGACCATGTGAAGCCATAACCTAATCCAGTCCTGAGGGCTGGGATCTCCTCCCTGATATTCTCTCAAGCAGCTCTGAATCTTTATAATGCATTGCCTTTACGTTCTGACTAGTTCAAGTACATTTCTTATTTGTAGTTTTCATAGTTGAATTGTTCCAATTAGATAAATTAGTTGAACCCAATACTTATTACATGGTGTCACATAAATAGGATAGATGAATACATGACTACCAATATATGTGAGAATTAAATGCCATTCTTTTAATAATATACTTAATGATGACCAGATGAGGAGATACAGAGGTGCATTTCTAGGACTTCAACTCAAGATGAAGTTCATACACATATGGAGACAGATGTATAGATTTTAAAAATAAATTTAAAAGGTGACATTGTTAGTAGACATGTAATTTAATAATTGGCTCCTCAAAATATTTGTAATCAAAGCACGTCTTTCCAATAATATAGAGAATTTCTTAATGAATAATCATAATAAATGGGTGAAAAGAGTCCATGTCATAGCATAGGGTGAAAATCTAGTGGCAAACTCTTGACCTTTTGTGTCATGCTGTCAAAGAGGAAATAATCTGAACCAGAGCTGTGCCACACAGCTACATAATAGCCCCATTGTGAGAGTGAACTATCCTTGTTTTGTAACTGGGTATGAATCTATGAATAGTGTCAGGACCTTTTAAATGTCAGAATTTTCTGGCTCTGGGCCACCTCTCTCTGTTCCACACATGGAACATTATGTCTGGTTTGCAATAGATGGAAAGTTTCTACTTTAAAAATTTCCTGAATTCTCTCTTATGATCATAGATAGCAATAGTTGTCTGAAGAAAGATTAAGGGGAGTTGGAAAGAACCTAGTTGAAATTTTAGACTTGTATTAGCTTCATAGTGGGGACGTATTAAAGCCAAAAAGCCCACAATGGAATTCAAGCAGATACTTAAATTTTATTGGATGTGTAGGGAACATAAGTTCTTTTAAAGAACTGCTTCTGATTTTAAATATACATTTGTTCAATGTATTGATTTCCATTGTTGAAAATGGGAATAGCCAAAACAACAAGTTTGCTCAAAAACAAAGTCTTTGGATTCTAAATTGGATCTGTTCTTCACTCCCTCTCTTACTCTTCTTTCAAACAAATCTAATTAATACATGTCCATGTAGCCTTTATGGGGTGCTGAGCTTGTGATTTAAATAGCATAAATAGGAGTTCCCGTCGTGGCGCAGTGGTTAACGAATCCGACTAGGAACCATGAGGTTGCGGGTTCGGTCCCTGCCCTTGCTCAGTGGGTTAACGATCCGGCGTTGCCGTGAGCTGTGGTGTAGGTTGCAGACGCGGCTCGGATCCTGCGTTGCTGTGGCTCTGGCATAGGCCGGTGGCTACAGCTCCGATTCAACCCCTAGCCTTGGAACCTCCATATGCCGCGGCCCAAGAAATAGCAACAACAACAATAATGCCGAGGGAGCAGCCCAAGAAATAGCAATAACAACAACAACAAAAGACAAAAAAAAAAAAAAAATAGCATAAATATTCTTTTTGTAAAGAATATTCTAAGGTTTGTAAATAAGAGAACATGTCTCCAAGAACTTAATGAAACTTGCATTTGTTTTTAATGAAGAAAATGTCTCATTTTTCTTTCAAAACTATTTTGATATGCCCCAAATTTCTCCAAAAATTTATAATGTCTATATCTGAATCTCTCCTTGAGAAGTAATGTCTGAGTTTTATGAGAGCTTAGTATCCAGAACCAAACTCAAATAAGACATATTAAGAAACTGATAAAAACCTTTATTTTAAAATTTTGGCGCAATTTTAAGAGGTATTTTTAAGTATAAGTGATACACAGTCAATAAATAACTCTGAGTTTGAGGCATGTGATGGTTCTATGGCTTCAACATTATTTTATTATCAGTTACCAGGATTCCTTCACTTAACAATGTAAATGTAAACTAAGATTTCATTTAAATACATATACAAAGCAGAACGTAATTAAGATTTTTTAAATTAGAACAAAAATGAAAAGAAAAATGACTGCAGTGCAAAATTCATCTGAATATACTTTTAAACAAATTCTATGTCCTAAAAATATCTTAGAATGATGCTTTTACTAATCCTATTATTTTTTATTTGTTATATTATAAAAAATAAAATTGTGAGAGCAAATTTTTAAACAAGATATTTTTATTTGTACTAGATATTTTGGAAAATAAACCATACTTATTTGCTGTCACTACCCTTATATCTTGATGCTTTCTGCAGGATTTACTTTTCCTCTAATTAGGATAGTTCCTCCAAAAATATGTCATAAATAATTATTTGTACAGCTAAATTTGGGCAGTTTTATAAATCTCAGAATATTATGTCTTCACATTTAATAATTATTTATCTTGAAATTAAAAATTAGATTTCATATTATTTATCTTTATTACTTTGAAAATATTACTCCCTTCACTTTTTTCTCACAATTTAGATTTTTCAAATATACCAATACATTTATTGTTCTTTTTGCATAATATTTTACATTAAAATTTAATTATCCTTTGGTTTTATTGATTTTCCTTGTGAAGTGTCTAGGTGTAGGTTTTCTTTATGTGTCTGCTTATCTCTTCACACATCTTTTCCATGTGAAATCCATCATTATAAATTTCTGAAAACTTATAGTGATTATTTCTCCTAAATTTACAATTTTATTTACTGGGGATACTAGTTACATAGATGTTTACATGTCAAATTCTATATTTATCTCATTTTATTTCATTTATTATTTATTTTTTATTCTACTTTACCATTCTGATGCACATATGTATTTATTTGCATTGAACATTTTTTCATCTTAATATTCTACTTCATTCAATTATTTATCTATATTCCTTATTCATTTCACAGCTGTGTATTCATACTTGATGTTACCTATAATTTCTATCTCTCTGAGATTTCTACTACAGTTGAATTAAATATTTATTATTTCTCTGTTTCTTCTATTAAGTCTCATTGGACTTGTACAAGTTGACCAGCTATTTATTCATTTATTTATTTCATAGTAAGTGTGGTAATTTTCTGCCTATCAAATTCTATTTTCCCTGGGGCTTTCAAGTACTTTGGCTGAAAATATATATACTACAGGGAGATTTCAAATCTTTGGGCCTAACTTTTGCCCCCTTGGTGAGTTTATATGTGGGTGTGTGTGTGGGTGTGTGTGTGTGTGTGTTTGTGTGCATGCTTTGGGGGTGTTTTTATGGTGGTTACATGGTACAGAATCCCCTCTATTGGTTGTTGCACTCCTTGACTTCAGACTTCAATCTCTGATGGTATCTCCTTTAACTTTCACTCTTTTTTTTCTTTTGTTTTGTCTTTTTAGGGCCGCACCTGTGGCATATGGAAGTTCCCAGTCTAGGGGTCAAATCAGAGCTGCAGCTGCTGGCCTATGCCACAGCCACGGCAACACAGGATCTGAAACGCATCTGCTACCTACCCCATAGCTCACAGCAATGCTAGATCCTTAACCCACTGAGCAAGGCCAAGGATCAAACTGGCATTTTCATGGATACTAGTTGGGTTTGTCACCACTCAGTCACAACAGGAACTCAGAATTTTCACTAGATATTGCTCTTTTCTGAGAGTTTTTGTCTTTTTGTCATGATCCTTTAGCCTTGGTATGTAGGTGTAAGTGTGTAGCGAATGGGGAATTGCCTAGCATCATCCGTTATTATCTACTCATCTCTCCTGGGAATCTCTGGTTTCCTAGTGTTAGCCTGCAAGGAAAGGTGATTCAAGGAAAGGGGTCAAACATATGGTCATACCAAAACCATTTCTATATAACTGTGGCATTCTGTCCCCTGCACTGCTTTGCAGTTTTCTTCCCTCAACAAGTTACAAATGAATTTGGAAAGCATTAGGAGTTTTTCACAATTAATATGCATTTTTATTTTCTTAAATTCATCCATATCTCTCTCATTTTCTAACTTCTTCAAGATTGAAATGTGGGAAGGAAACAGCAGCCTTTGCTAGCGAATATTTTTTTAAGTTTTCTCAAATTCCTTTTAAAATATGTGTGTTTCACATTCAATGTAAGCTCTGAAAGGGCAGGAACCATATTTAACTGCATCATTCAATATCCATTCTACTTAGTGTGTCATGTGTCCTTGGCAACATTTTTGTGGAATGAATTAATACATGAATGCATAGTGGAGTAATGAATACAAATGTTTTAATATATACAAAAAGTATATCTGAATATAGAGTTGAAATTCAGTGTTTCTGTGATAAAATTTATGTATTTTTGCTTTGTGAGTAGATATATGTATAGATGAGAATTAACAAAGGACTTCTTAATTTCTATGGAAAAATCTGGTCTTTATATGACCAGAATCAGAATCCTGCTCAGACTTAGGTTCCTAGGATAATCCTCTCCTCTCCCTGTTCTTCTTTCTCTTTCTGTCTGTTTCTTCATTTTTCTTAAAGTCAAATGGATGCTGCTCGTGACCATAGCTGGCATTTGCCCCAAACACATAATGGTCCCTTCTGTTGGTGAAACTGGCTGGCTATTTGTGAGGCCTAATGCCTTATTTAATCTATACTCGAGTGCAATTTAAGACACTTCTTTTCCTTTGCCTTCCCTTATTGCTCATCTAGTACCTACTTGATATTCTAGCATATCTTTTTCAGGCCTAGAATAGTTATATGAGAAAGGGAATGGCAGCCTTTGAAATCCAAGAGCTGGACTGATAACATCACCTGGGCTTTGACGTTGCCATTAGCAGACCTGGTCCTTATAACTTGGCTCTGGTGTTCTTCTGTTGGATATAAATAACTTCACAAAACACCATCATGAGACAAGGCTACATGGGAACTATGATAAACTAAGACAAAGACAAGACCATTTAATAATAATGTGTATAGTCAGGAAAAACATTAACATTGTCTAAACAAGAAAAATGACAAAATATTCCCTTAACCTGGCTAATATGGGTGACTATAACTTCTTTACAATCACAGAGTTACACTTGCTCTCATGTATCTTTCTTCTAGATAAAATTTATGAAGAGACTCAGTCAGAGAGCTGTCCTTATTTCATGAAAGAAGCATGTTCAAAATAAGCCCTTCCTTGAACAATCTCCATCACTTAAAGCTCAGGTAGTCTAAATCGCTTCTAACACCCACTCAGTGAGACTTCCACAGTCCCCCATGGTGTGCATTCTCCTTTACTAAACTGAGAAATATCCAGTTGTTCAAATACAGGTATGTTCTTAAACAGGTGGTTTGGGGTTAAAAGTCATTGATAAAAGAGAGATAAGAGAAGCACAAAACAACTTAGAAAGAATCACTCAAAATGAGTCACCAGAGAGATACTCAAAATGTTTACAATTTTTGTCATGTTCCACTAAAAGCTCCAAGCCCAGGTACACTTTCCAAGTGAGTCTGAGAAATTCAATTCTATCATGTCAAAATTTCTTTTCTCAGGTAAAGATAGGTTAATACTACCTTGGTAGGGAGGAGGTTCTTTTTTTTTTTTTTTTACTTTTTTTTTTAATTGGGAGGAGGTTCTTTTTAAACACACACTAGCTCTATGTTCCATTAAAAATAAATTAAAAATAAATTAAACAAACAAATAAATAAATAAATAATAAGTGTAAGTTAAGTCAAAGAATATTGCCCTCTGAAGAAACTGGTTGCACTTCTTTTCAATTATTTATATCATAGCACGAGGATTAGTATCATATGAATTTTCTGACTTTTTGTTCCCCATTCATGAATCTGTTAATAAGTACACTCTGCTAAGTTGAAATAGTCTACCTTGAAAAATCAGACAGGCAGCTACCAATACTAAAATGCAGTTTTATTACTGAGAAACTCTGGGTTCTGTTTTCATTTTGGTTCTAATAAGTTTGACAATTCTAGGCATATCATTTTTCCTCTTTGTCTAATTTCCCTGCTGTGAAACAGGGAGAGATGATCTGCCTGATGGGGGAGGTGTGAAGATGATTAATGTTCAAGAAAGGTTATGAGGAAAAATGCCACCCAAGTTCCATGCATTATTATTTCACTAAATCACAATTTTCTTGATATTCATAACAGTGGCCTACTCTTTATGCAGCAATAACTGATTCAGACTTCCTTTATAAAAAGGAAAAAGAGAAAGAACAAAAGGCAAGAGAATTCATAACACAAAGCAAAGAGAAATTACAGCAATGTGAACTCTAACATTCTTTCATGGTCTGGTACTTTTTAATCTTGAGTCAGAGATAGAAAAATAAAGGAAAAAATTAAGGCAGTACCATTGTACAGTAGGCAAAGCAAGTGAGACTGCTTGGATTGATTACACTGAACTCCAAAAAAATAGCTACAGAATCTCTAGTATTCCCTAGACAGGACTATTATGGTTCCAAGTGGTGGTTCAACGGCCTTCATTTTCAGATAGGTTGCTTTGGAGCACCAATTTTCTGTCTTAAACCTTTTATTTTAGTGTTGAATTGGAAACAACCTATAGCAATAGCATTCCTTTTGCTGCCTAATACCCCAAAGATTATTTTTTTCTGATAGCATAACAATTTTCACTTTGCAAATAATAATATGAGAAAAACATGTAGTTGTATTATGTTTTATTTCATGATAATTCAACTGGGTTCATGTAATTCAGTCTTTTTTTAATGTCTGATTTAAGTCAGGTAGGCACAGTAAATTTGAAAGTTTTGGGGAAAAATAGCTGAAAATAATGAAATTAGGTATGTATAATAATGATCGTCATAATTTCTTAAATGTACAATCAATTAACATGACCTTTCCATGAAAGAGACATCTTTTAGAACATCCAGACTTCCTAAATATAGACACACATGCATGCACACACAAATACATGAAAAGTAAACACGTACTAAATTTATGTTAAACAATATTTATGTGTATATTCAGAAAGTTAATCTAAATTCTAAATACCCTCTTATGGATGTATGCAATATTTATAAATCATTTGGGGGACAAAAATTGTCATTATTCTATAGCAACAGGGATGTGAAGCAGCTTAAAAACATCCATATAAAGGATTTCAGGCCATTGATAATGCTAAAATTTAAGGAAGCACTTCTTACTGTGAAATATTGTAAAGCCATTTAAGATTGTGTTTATAACAAATGTTAAAATATGTTGAAAAATGATCATAATATACAGTGATTATTTTTTAAACAGGTAAGCTGTATTGAATACCACATGAGCTACATGATCTTAAACATAATTAGGTTGAAAGATAGAAAACTAGATTATGACAGATTGGTTGATACATAAAGGAGAATGAAGATAAAAGACTAAATGAGAAAGAGAGAAAAAGAAATAAGAAAAGAAAGAAAGAGAGGAAGGGAAGTAGAGAGGAATGTAGGTGCTAGCTGGAAGTAAATGAAAGGAGTATTAGGTCTTTACTCCTACAGGGTTCTGGTGAAAAATAAATCTTACTATATTGCTAGATATCTCAGATTTTCCATATTGGGTATATATTTTCTATCACCTGAACATTTTTTAATTTCTTTTCAAAATAAAAAAAAATTTTATTATTCTTACCTTCTAAATTCGTGCCCAAATAATTATAGTCTAATATTAATATTATTGGCATGCAAGTTAGGAAGTCAAGATCATATATATATGATTATGATAATGAATATATATATTCATTAACATTAACAGAAACATTCTTATTTGCATTTCACATCAGGATTTTTATGGTTTCCCATGAACTTGTTTAAATGCCATGTCACTCAGTAAATGAAGATTTTTTTGAGAACCAATCCTAGGTAATTATTATTTTCTTTCTATAAATCTCATTTTGAAAAAAGTAAAACTTATGAGGTTTTGGAGTTCCTGTGGTAACAAGCTCAGTGTAATGAACCCGACTGGTATCCACAAGGATGCAGGTTTGATCCCTGGCCTTGCTAAGTGCATTAAGGATCTGGCCTTGCCCTGAGCTGTGGTGTAGGTTGGAGAGCGGCTTGGATCCACGGGTGCCATGGCTGTAGCCTGGCCCGGCAGCTGCCGCTCTGATTTGACCCCTAGCCTGGGAACTTCCATATGCCACAGGTCCATAGGAGTACCCTACAGAGACCAAAAAAACCCACAACTTATTAAGTCCTATATGTAAAAAAGTATTGTCAATCTCTCTCCAACAATGAGAGCAGAGAAGCTCTAATCACAGACCTTTGTGCTCTCAATTAAGATTGAAACCTGGTGCTTATAGTTTGCAATATAACAAGTGAGGGGATTTCTGTTCTTTGTATTTTTAATGTAAAGTTAGTTATTTTATTACTTATTTAAAAATAAATGACTTTATATTGATTATGAAAATAACACATTTATTGTATACTATATAACTTACTAATTGCATCCATTGATTGAATTATAAAATTATAGCCTATTTTATATGATAAATCACCCATTCTTACATGAGTCTCTATGTAACACTTCAAGATGAACTTAAGAAACAGCTCTTTACTTTCCAGCTCTAAAATCTAGTGGAAATGACCATTAAAATATAATAAATAGATTAATAAGTTAATATAAAAGTAGTTCATTTTTGATAATATTGAACATTCTCATCTAGGAACTTGCTATCCTATTCAATATTTTAAAAATTATTTTGTCCACCAGTTAAATTCCTATTCTCTTTATATAGCACATTTATAAATATCAAGTTTTTTTAATTAATTTGGGGCAAATTTTGCTAATTAGATGGTTTATTATCATCTTACATAGCTGGTTATTTCTTTTATTTAGGAAAGATGCATTTAAAATATTTTTAATTACCTTTTTTGAAATGTTCACAGATAGGTAGTCAAATATACAACATTAAAATATTTCCTCTTAGTTTTCAATATTTATTATTTACTTTCCTGTGTCATTGATTTAGGATGAAGTAAAAGTTTTATTCTTGATTTTTTACAGAAATGTTTTTGTCAGTGGAATATTTAAACACTACCATGATTATTACTTTTGGTTTGATATAATGCTAATTTTATTATGCTGGAGCAATAGCCTGTTCTGGACTTGTTGTTTTGCTAGAAGTGGATGTTGAATTTGATAAAATCTATTTTTAGCTCATTTTACTCTAATTTGTAGCTAATGAATTTCCTAATTGGATCATCTTTAAATGTTAGGGATGAACACAAGTTGATCCTGGCATATTTAATTTTTAAATGATCCTTAATTTAATTCACAAATATGTTCTACAGAGTTTTGTTTGTGTTTTTAAAATCTTTCCCTCTGAAAGTTTATAAAATATATGCTGAGTTCAAAAATGCAATGTGAAATACTTTTAATTGTTCTGTGTGCTCAAGCAATTTTAATAATGTAAGCTTAATCCATTGCCTAAAAATATTATGGAAATCACACGTAAAATGGTTTGAATGCACTATCATACAGGGTTATTGAAATATAGTTTGCTGTAGTATTTGTTATTTGGATCTAGTAATGATAGATTTAAATTTTATCTCTGATTCATCTTTGGTCAATTATATATTTTTAGAATACTCTACAGTTTATTATGGCTTTTAAATTAATTAGCAATCTGACATAATCCCCTTTTGTTTTTGAAATTTATTTAATCAATACAGCTATACAACATTACTCATTAATATTGCCATATATTTGTGATTTTCTTTATTTATCCTCAATTTTATTTGTAAGAAATATGTTTAATATTTTCAGTTTTAGAGGACCCATTTTCTGGATTTTTCATTTGTGAGACCCTTATCTTTTTTGTTGTTGTAATTATTCTGCTTTACTTTTGTGAATTTTCACTATGTTGGATTTGAAGAATTTATTATTTTTTGTTTTATATTTAAAATATTTAGGGTTATAAATTTTTTATATTATATGTTTTGGCCACATCCCATTATTTTGTTTGCTATAGTATTATTGCTTTTTCTATTTGTTTAATTCTTGACTAATGATTTATTTTCTTTTTCTTCTCTTTTAAATTTTTTAACAGTACATCTTAATTGCTTTCTTTTTTGGTGGCTTAATTATTTGCTCTTTTTTACTTAATATTTTCTTGTCTCAAAATAGTATGAAAACTATGAACTCTGATTTCTTCTTTAGGAAATTAATTTCACTTTAATTACTCATATATATAAAACATATGTTTATTTATCTTATTATTGATATGTTTTATCCATGTTGTATTTTTTTCAGAGAATACTATATTATTTACTCTTATTTTAGGGCATTTTTTCTCTTTATGGTTCCATACAATATTGCTTTTAAACTGCAGTCCTGGGAGTTCTTATTGTGGCTCAGTGGAAACAATCTGACTAGTATCCATGAAAATGCAAGTTCAATCCTTGGCCTTGTCAGTGGGTTGGGAATCTGGTCCATGAGCTGTGGTGTATGTCGCAGACGCGGCTTGGATCTGGTGGCGTTGCTGTGGCTATGCTGTAGGAAGGCAGCTGTAGCTCTGATTCAACCCCTAGCCTGGGATGGTTCATATGCTGCAGGTGTGGCCCAAAAAGCAAAATAAATAAACAAATAAATAAATATAATAAAATAAAATAAATTAAAATAAACTGTAATCCTATGGAATTTGCCCTGAATGTTTACAAATGTTATATATTCATAGTATCTTATACTCTTCTTCAAATGCAGTAATTGTCTCACATATTTTCTTTTAATTTCTATTCTTCTGATTACAATTTTTTGTCTTACCTTATCTGTTTCTCAAATCAAACTTTTTATGTACTTACATTATTAACATTTAAATTTGTATTAGATTTGTACAATAATTCATTTTTGAGAATAAATTTGTTTCAATATAAAATGTTCATTTTTAAAAATCTTATGTGAAAGAAGAAAATAAGTAAACAAAATGTGCCAGAAGCTTAAATCTTCAGAGTGAGGCAAACCATGACTATATTTTGGTGACCATACTTTGAAATTACTCTCTCACAAAAGAAAAATAGAAAGAAATGTTGTTATTGATATAAATATAGATACCAGTATAGGTATATGTCTAAATTCTGGAGATAAAGCAGTAAAAAAGACAAAGTGCTCCCTTCATGGACTTCATTTATGTCGGTGATGAAATTAATTAACAAATAATTCAGTCAAACAGAAAATAAAACAATTGTTTACATCATTTAGCTACTACTGCATAATAAACTCCCTCCAAACAAAATGGCCTAAAAGTAAGCATTTATTATTACCCATAAATCTATAATTCATTTGGACTATTCTGCTGATGTCAGTCACATTCCGACGACATCACTTGGACTTGCTAATGTGATTAGTAAGGTGACTAGAAGTGATTTATCTAGGATGGCCACAGTAGATTTTTGACATCTAGCTGACTGTCAGTTGGCTAGGCCATGTGTCTCTTTTCACCCAGCAGGCTATCCTGGGCTTTTTCCCCTGCTTCTAGAAGAGTAAAGCTTCTTGAAGACTGTGCTCAAAACTGGTACTCTAGGAGTTCCCGTCGTGGCTCAGTGGTTAACGAATCTGACTAGGAACCAAGAGGTTGCGGGTTCGATCCCTGGCCTCACTCAGTGGGTTAAGGATCTGGCATTGCCATGAGCTGTGGTGTAGGTTGCAGACGTGGCTGGGATGCTGCATTGCTGTGGCTCTGGTGTAGGCCAGTGGCTACAGCTCCAATTCGACCCCTAGCCTGGGAACCTCCATATGCCACGGGAGCGGCCCAAGAAATCGCAAAAAGACAAAAACAAAAAAACAAACAAAAAAAAACTGGAACTCTATTATTTCCTCCACATTCTACTGATCAAAGCAAGGTCAGCTCAGACACATAAAGTGAAGACAGGGACTCCAATTCTTGATAGAAGAAAGATCAAATGTCATAGCAAAGCATGTGGATCCAATAAAAAATAACTGGGAGCTACTCTAAAATGTTTGGCCAATTAAGGTCTCTCAAATTAAGTGATATTTTGCATAAAATCTGGATGACAAAGGAGGCAGCTATCTAATATCTTATGAAATAGCTTATGAATATTTTATGAATAGTATTTTAGATATAACTAATAGGCTGTTTAGAAGATGAAAAAAAATGAAAGAGTTTGACAGCTTTGAGGAAAAGATAGAAGAATATTATGAGGGCTACAAATACCTAGACAAAGGCAGAGGTAGCAGAAGTAGTCACAGAAGGCAGGGTCCAATTAAATGGGCCTTGGCTTTCAATCTATGTACTGTCTGGTATATTATAACATAATATATAAGTTACTGTAAATCAATGCACTATGCATTACTACACAAAGAAATCATTAGGAGGTCTGGAAGGTACATTCTGCTAGTCCTTAAGTTATACAAAAGATATGTGTCTCTGAGTTCAATAACATCTTTGGAATTGAAGATATAATCTATTTATTTATTTATTTAGTCTTTTGTCTCTTTAGGGCCACACTCTCAGCATAAGGAGGTTCCCAGTCTAGGGATCAAATTGGAGCTGTAGTTGCTGGCCTACACCACAGCCACAGCAATGCCAGGTCCAAGCCCTTCTGCGACCTACACCACAGCTCACAGCAATGCCAGATCCTTAACCCACTGAGTGAGGCCAGGGATCCAACGCACATCCTCGTGGATGCTAGTCAGGTTCACTAACCACTGAGCCACAACAGGAACTCTGATATGATCTATTTCTTGCTGGCAGCATCATAGTCTGTCAAATAAACTTATAATTCATTAGAATCTACATTGCTTTACTTGTTCTTCTGATGAGCCTGGTGATTATGGAGGGTAATGACTGGAAAATAGTGAAGCTCCTTTTTGTGGTACATTTTATAATTGGTTTAGGTATTACACTTTTAGCCACTTGCTGCTTCAATTATTCCTCTTTCTCTAACTGTTACAATGAAGGGCTGAGCCGCTTAGAGGATTAAGAATAGATACAGGAGGTCAACATAAACATTGAAAGATCTCTGTCTGTTATCTGACATCCAGTTAGTCAACAAAATCCATGGATCCCCATTTTTCTTAATGTTTTACCTTTCTACTCCAACTATTTAATTCAAGCCAACGTTATTTCTTATCTTGCCCACTATAATTACCCTTAATTATTCTCACATATACTCTTTTGTTGTAAATAATGTCATTGTCTTACAAATAAAGGAAAAAAATGAAATTTAAACATAGCTTGGATGATTTCTACAAAGTAAACATGCCTGGAAAAAATTTTTACACAGATCATGTATAGAACATTAGTGATACCCTAAGGTCTCTGTTAAGCCTCCTTACAGTAATTAACTCCACCAAAAATAGCATTATCCTGGCTTCTATTTTATTAATTTTACTTGTTTTTTAGTATTTAAATAATGGCAATCATAAAGAATGCACTCTTTGGTATTGCCTTCTTTCACCAACTTTATATTTAGCGACTCATCCTTATTGTTGCATGTAGTAGTAGTTTATTCTCTTTTACTACTCCATATTTTTTGCATGACAGTCACACAATTATTTTATCTTTTATTGTTGGTAGAGATCTAATGCATTTAGTTTTGGATTCTTATGGTTAATGCTTCTATGAATGTATATGTTCAATACATTGTACATTTTTTACTGGTAAACATATACATGCATTTCTTGTGGGTGTACATCTTGAAGAACTGCTAAGTCAGGAGTTAAGTACATGTTCATCCTTAGTAGACTCTTCCATAGAATTATTCAAAATAACTATAGTAGCTTACCATTTCAAAGTACATTATATTATATTTTCAGTTATTCTGTGTTCTTTCCAATCTTGCCAGTTTGGTTCTTTGCTTTTGCCAATCTGTTGGGTGTAGAGTTATTACAAAGTTGTTTTAATTGCCATATCTCTGATAATTGGTGATACTTTGCAATTTTCATGTGCTAATTTGACATTTGGATGTCTTCCTTTGTAAATAACCTGTTCAAAAATTTCTCCCATTTTTATATTGAGTTGTCTGCTTTTATTTTAGTGATCTGTAGAAGTTCTTATATATTCTTGTTCAGAATTTCTGTCAGATGAATTATCATTTGTGTGTATGTGGATGTATAATTAAATAATTTCAAATACTATATTTTACTCATTAGGTTGTCTTTATATTGCTTTAATTGTATCTGTGATGACAAACAGCTTTTAAAAATTAGTTTTGTTGTTGTTTTCAGTGATGATGTTAACCGATATTGGTTATCCTACTTTGACTAGAAGCAGAATATTTAATTCATTCTTTCTCTCTATAGGTAGGCAGTTAGGTAGGTGAATAGATAGGTAGGTAGGTAGGTGGATAGATAGATGGATAGATAGATAGATAGATAGATAGATAGATAGATAGATAGATAGAGTTACCACTTTAGAATGTACAATTCAGTAGTTTTAGTATATTCAAAATGTTGTACAATCATTATCTAATTCCAAATTGTTTTCATCAGCCACCCCCAAATTCTGTATCCTATTTGTCTTCCATAATGTTTGTATTTATAGTGGCTTTATTCAAAAGAGCCAAATTTTGGAAGCAACCAACATATCGGTCAGTAGGTGAATGGGTAAACAAACTATGGCACACCCAGATACTGGAATATTATTTAGCATCAAAAAGAAATGAGCTATTAAACCATGAAATAATACTAATACTGAGACCTTAAGTACTTATTACTAAGTAGAACATTTCAATCTAAAATGGATATATACTGTAAAGTTCCAACTAGAAGACATGCTGGAAAAAGGAAAACTATGAAGAAAGAAAAAAGATCAGTGGTTGCCAAGGATTGAGGGGAAGGAAGGATGAATAGAGGGAGTACAGCGATTTTAGGTGAGAAAAATTATTCCATATAACACTATAATGGTGAATATATGTAATTATACATTTGTCAAAACTCAGATTTTACAGCACAAAGAATGAAGCCTAATGCAAATTCATACTTTCATGGATAGTAATGCAACAATGTTGTTTTATCAGTTTTGGCAAATGTACAACACTGGTATAGAGGCTATGTAGGGGGAGCGGGGAGAGGAGATATGTAGGAACTATCTATTCCTCACTCAATTTTGGTGTGGCCTTAAAACATATAAATACACAATCTACTAATTTACAAAATTAGAATAAATTCATGAAAATTATTCAGTTTTTCAGATTAATTAGAACAGAAAAATAAGCATATATTTACTAAGTTAATAACTAAAAAAGAGTGAAAACAGCAAAGTCCACATTAAAGGGAAAAAACAAGACAGAAGATATAAATTGTACTCATTAACACATCATTTGTAAATACACTAAATATTCTTTTAAAATATAAAGACCACATTAGTGGATTAGAAATTAATTATAGCCATATGATTTTACAAAAAAACCCAAAAATCTAACATTTAAAAATGTTTGAAGTTGAGAGATAAATAATTTTAGAAACTTGGAAAAACTTGAGCAGCAATATAATAACAAAAATGTGAAATTTAAGGTCAAAACATTATGTAGGAAGTGGGATATAGAAAGACATTATGTAATAATAAAAGATATAATTAAGGGGAAAAATCAAAGCCATAAATATTTTCATGTAGAACAATAATAGCCATAACAAATAAAGAAATGCTCCTAGAAGTACATCAAGGACCTGTCAAAAATACAATAACAGGTGGTGATTTTTTAAAATGTCACTTCTACAATGTGACAAAGCCAGTTAAAACAAAAATAAAGACAATGATGATATTAATAATAAAATCAGTCTCAGCTCTTTGAAAGTCTATTTTTTCTTTTTCTTTTAATTGTTATTTCCCCAATACAATTTTTTTTCCTACTGTACAGTATGGTGACCCAGTTACACAAACATGTATACATTCTTTCTTCTCACATTATCATGCTCAGTCATAAGTTGACTACACATAGTTCCCAGTGCTACACAGCAGGACCTCATGGCTAATCCATTCCAAAGGCAATGGTTTTCTTCTATTAACCCCAAGCTCCCAGTACATCCCACTTCCTCCCCCTCCCCCTTGGCAACTACAAGTCTGTTCTCCAAGTCCATGAGTTTCATTTCCATGGAAAGGTGCATTTCTGCTGTGTATTAGATTTCAGATATAAGTGACATCATATGGTATTTATCTTTCCCTTTCTGACTTACTTCACTCAGTAGGAGAATCTCTAGTTCCATCCATGTTGCTGCAAATGGCATTATTTTGTTCTTTTTGATGGCTGAGTAGTATTCCATTGTTTATATATACCACATCTTTCTATTACAATCATCTGTTGATGGACATCTGGGTTGTTTCCATGTCTTGGCTATTGTGAATAGTGCTACAATGAACATGCAAGTGCATGTGTCCTTTTCAAGGAAAGTTTTTTCTGGATATATGCCCAAAGTGGGATTGCTGGGTCATTTGGTAGTTCCATGTATTATATAGTTTTCTAAGGTACCTCCATACTGTTCTTCATAGTGGTTGTACCAGCTTACATTCCCACCAACAGTGCAAGAGGATACCCTTTTCTCCACACCCCCTCTAGCACTTGTTATTTGTGGACTTATTAATGATGGCCATTCTGACTGGTGTGAGGTGGTATCTCATGGTAGTTTGGATTTGGTTTATTAGTTTCTCTAATAATCAAGAATGTTCAGCATTTTTCATGTGCTTCTAGGCCATCTGTATATCTTCTTTCAAAAAATGTCTATTCAGGTCTTTTGCCCATTTTTCCATTGGGTTGTTGGGTTTTTTAGCTGTTGAGTTGTATAAGTCATTTGTATATTTTAGAGATTAAGCCCTTGTCAGTTGCATCATTTGAAACAATTTGCTCCTATTCTGTAAGTTGTCTTTTTCTTTTCTTTTTGGTTTCCTTTGCTGTGCAAAAGCTTGTCAGTTTGATTAGGTCCCATTGGTTTATTTTTGCTTTTATTTCTGTTGCTTTGGGAGACTGATCTGAGAACACATTTGTAAGGCCAATGTCAGAAAATGTTTTGCTTATGTTTTCTTCCAGAAGTTTGATGGTGTCTTGTCTTACATTTAAGTCTTTTAAGCCATTTTGAGTTTATTTTTATGCATAGTGTGAGGGAGTGTTCTAGTTTCATTGATTTGTACGCAGCTGTCCAGGTTTCCCAGCAATACTTGCTGAATAGACTGTCTTTTTCCCATTTTATGATCTTGCCTCCTTTGTCAAGGATTACTTGACCATAGGTGTCTGGGTTTATTTCTGGGTTCTCTATTCTGATCCACTGGTCTATATGCCTGTTTTGATACCAGTACCACACTGTCTGGATGACTGTGGCTTTGTAAAATTGCCTGAAGTCTGGGAGAGTAATGCTTCCTGCTTGGTTTTTGTTCCTCAGAATTGCTTTGGCAATCCTGGGTCTTTTGCGGTTCCATATAAATTTTTGGATTATTTCTTCTAGTTCTGTGGAAAATGTCATGGGTAATTTGAAAGGGATTGCATTGACTCCGTAGATTGTTTTGGATAGTATGGCCATTTTTACAATATTAATTTTTCCAACCCAGGAGCATGGAATGTCTTTCCATCATCTTTAATTTCCTTGATTAGCATTGTATAGTTCTCAGCACATAAGTCCTTTAACTCCTTCTTCAGGTGTATTCCCTGGTATTTAATTTTGGGGGGTGCAATATTAAAAGGTATTGTGTTTTTGTATTCCTTTTCTAATATTTCAGTTAGTATACAGAAATGAGACTGATTTCTGAATGGTAATCTTATATCCTGCTACTTTGCTGAATTTGTTGATCAGTTCAAGTAGTTTTTGGGTTGAGTCCTTTGGGTTTTCTATACATAGTATCATGTCATTTGCATACAGTGACAGTTTTCCCTCTGCTCTTCCTATCTGGATACCTTTTATTTCTTTTGTTTGTCTGAGTGCTGTGGCTAAGATATCCAGTGCTATATTGAACAACAGTGGTGAGAGTGGGCATTCTTGTATTGTTCCAGATTTTAGTAGGAAGAATTTCAGCTTTTCTCCATTGAGTATTGTATTTGCCATGGGTTTGTCATAAATGGCTTTAATGTTAAAGTATGTTATCTCTATACCCACTTTGGTAAGAGTTTCAATCATGAATGGATGTTGGACTTTGTCAAATGCTTTTTCTGCACCTATTGAGATTTTATGTGGTTTTTTACTTTTTTTTTTTGTTAATGTGGTGTATGATGTTGATTGATTTGCATATGTTGAATCATCCTTGTGAATCTGGGATGAATCCTACCTGGTTGTGGTGTACAGTACAATCTTTTTTGTATGTTGTTGGATTCAGTTGGCTAAAATGTTGTTGAGAATTTTTGCATCTATATTAGTCAAAGATATTGACCTATAGTTTTATTTTTTGGTGTTTCTTTGTCTGGTTTTGGAATTAAGGTGATGGTGGCATCATAGAATATCTTTGGGAGTGTTCCTTCTTCTTCAACCTTTTGAAAAAATTTAAGGAGAATGGGTATAAGTTCCTCTTTGTATGTTTTGTAGAATTCTCCTGTGAAGCCATCTGGTCCTGGACTTTTATTTGTAGGGAGTGTTTTTATGACATATTCAATTTCATTTCTAGTGATCAATTTGTTCAGTTGATCTATTTCTTCTTGATTCAGTTTTGGTAGGCTCTAAGCATCTAGAAAGTTGTCCATTTCTTCTAGGTTGTCAAATTTGTTGGCATACAGTTGTTCCTAGTATTCTCTCATGTTTTTTTGAATTTCTGCAGTACCATTTGTGATGTCTCATTTTTCATTTCTTATTTTGTTTACTTGGGTTTTTTCTCTCCTCTTCTTGGTGAGTCTAAACAGAGGTTTGTCAATTTTGTTTAACTTTTCAAAGAACCAGCTCTTGGTTTTATTAATGTTTTCTATTGTTTTTTGAATCTCTATTTTATTGATTAACTCTTTGATCTTTATGATTTCCTTCCTTCTGCTGACTTTGGATTTTGTTTGTTCTTCTTTTTCTAATTCATTTAGATGTTGGATTGTCAGTTTGAGATGTTTCATCTTTTTTGAGGAAGGCCTGTATTGCTACGGATTTCCCTCTGTGCACTGCTTTTGTGGCATCCCATAGATTTGGAGTGATTGTGTCTTCACTATCATTTGTCTTGAGGTATTTTTTGATTTTCTTCTTGACGCCTGGGTTTTTAGTAGCATGTTGTTTAGTCTCCATGTAGTCAGTTTTTTCTCATTTCTTTTCCTGTGGTTGATTTCTAGTTTCATGACATTGTGGTCAGAGAAGATACTTGAAATAATTTCTATATTCTTAAATTTGTTGAGGTTATCTTTGTGCCCCAGGATGTAATCAATCCTTGAGAATGTTCCATGTGCACTTGAGAAGAATGTATATTCTGATGTTTTGGGATGTAATGTCCTGAAAATGTTGATAAAGTCTAACTTTTCTATTTTGGCCTTTAGGGTTTCTGTTGCCTTATTGATTTTTTTCATCTAGAGGATCTGTCCATTGATGTGAGTGGGGTGTTAAAGTCTCCTACTATGATTGTATTCCCATCAGTTAGTATTTGTTGGAGGTATCTGGGTGCTCCTATATTAGGGGCATATATATTGATGATTGTAATATCCCCTTCTTGAATGGATCCTTTAAGCATTAAATAGTGTCCTTCTTTGCTTTCTTTATGGCCTTCATTTTAAAGTCTATTTTGTCTGATATGAGTATTGCAACTCCTGCTTTCCTGTCTTGTTCATTGGCATGAAATATCTTTTCCTTTCCCCTCACTTTCAATCTATATGTGTCCTTTGCCCTAAGGTGAGTTTCTTATAGATAGCAGATTGAAGGTTTTTGCTTTTTTTATCCAATCTGCCACTCTGTGTCTTTTGAATGGACCATTAGTCCATTGACATTTAAGGTGATTATTGATAGATAATGTATTTATTGCTGTTGTAAATCCTGTTTCCCAGTTGGTTCTATGTATCTCTTTATTTCTGTTCTTTTTTGGGTTGGATAGTTTCCATTTGTTTTATGCTTGAGTACTTTTCTTTTCAGTTTTTGTGAATGTAATATTTGGTTTTGATTTGTGGTTGCCCTGTTTTTTTAAGTATGTTAACCCCTTCCTATATCTGCTTGCTTTAGCCTGAGAGTCATATATTCTCGAACACATCATTAAAATTAAAAAAAAAAGAATCTATAATTTCTTACTTTCCTTCCCCACATTGTGTGATTTTGATGTCTTTTTTTTTAACATCTTCATGTTCAGATCTGTATGCTGGCTTATGTGACTGCTTTCCAATTGTGGTTTCCTCCATCCTAATTCTTCTTTTTTTCTTTTTTCTCTCTTTTCATTTTTTTTTAATTGAAAGAAGCCCTTTCAGTCTTTCTTTTAGAGTGGGTTTAGTATTGCTGTACTCTTTTAGCTTTGGTCTGTTGGAGTTATTCTTTATTTCCCCTTCTGTTTTAAATGATATTCTTGCTGGATAGAGTATTCTAGGTTGCAATTTTTTTTTCCTTTCAGCACTTTAAATATATCTTGCCACTCCCTTCTGGCCTGTACTGTTTGCCCATACCACCTGTAGACCATGCATGAAATCAGCTGATAGCCTTATGGAGGTTCCCTTATAATTAATGTTTTGCCTTTCTCTTGCTGCCTTTAAAATCCTCTCTTTACCTTTAACTCTTGCCATTTTTATTAGAACATGTCTTGGTGTGGGCCTGTTTGGGTTCAACTTGTTTGGGGCCCTGTGTGCTTCCTGTATCTTGAAATCAGTATCCTTTTGAATTTGGAAAGGTTTCAGCCATAATTTCTTCAAATATATTTTCAATCCTCTTTTCTTTTTCTTTTCCTTCTGGAATTCCTGTGATGTGTAGATTGGCCTGCTTTGTATTATCGCATAGGTTTCTTATATTGCTTTCATGTTTTCTCATTTGGTTTTCTGTCTGCTGTCCTGATTGGGTGACTTCCAGTATCCTATCTTCCACGTCACTAATTCATTCCTCTGCATTATTCATTCTGTTCTTGCCTTAACTCAGTTTGTATCTCTGCAAATGAATGTTCTAGTATTTTCTTGGCTCCTCCTTATATTTTCTAGTTCCTTTCTTAAGCACTCTGCATTGCTGTTCATATCTTCTCTTAATTCCTTCAGTATTTTCACTGTCTCCCTTGTGAACTCAATGTCTGTCAGACTCCAGAGGTCTTTTTCATTGTTGACTGCTTTAGGTGACTTCTCTTGTTCCTTTAACTGGGAATGGTTTCTGAGCCTCATCTTGCTTGTGCTTTTCTTTTCCTGTGAGTTTGGGGAAGCCAAACTGTAGTCTTGTAAGGCTATTTCTATGCAAGAATACCCCTGTGTATGTTGGGGGGGATTACTATTTTTTTTTTTTTTTTTTTTTTTTTTGGTGTGGGAGTTTGAATATTTGCTGTCTCTTTCCTTGGTGTGAGCAGGCTCTTATTCCCAGGATGCTCAGTGTGTTTTCAGGGAGAAGGAGGCGATGGGTAGGGCCAGCAGTCAGTGCCTGATCGTTGGGCTCTCAACTGCAGCAAGGACCTTCAGGAAGGTGGCACAGGCTCCTCCTAGTTGCAGGATCCTGGGAAGTGGTAATAAGCTCTAGGCAGATCATCAAGGTGACCAGAGCATTTGGCAGTAGCAACAGCAGGGTGAGTGAGTTCCCAAGGGAATGAGAGTAACAACAGCTTGTGTTTGATTGCAATTCCATCCTCTGAGGTAAGTGGAACCACAGGTGGTGCCTGTTCAGGGACCCCTGGTGGGAGCAGGCCATGATCGTCTCTAGAGTCAGCGATAACTGTGGTGGCTTGCCCCTGCCACCTGTTGAACATGCATGAAGCAACCCATCTCACCTAGCCCACATAGGAGGTACTGTACCGGCTGCTCTTAGTTCCAGGATCTTGGGAATTGACAGAGATCATGTGTGTAGGTACTGCCCAGAACATCTGGCAATGGCAGCAGCAGGGTGGGTGTGCTCCCAGGGAGTGAGAGCACCATCGGGTAGTGTTCAGTCACAATGACCTCCTCTGTGGTGCCCTTGAAGTGAATGGCACTGCAATTTATTTTTTTTTAGGTATCCCAGTGGCGGTGGGACATGACCACCTCTGCAATCAGGGATAATTGTGGCAGTTTTCCCCCACCACCTGCAGACCACACAAGAAGCACCCTGTCCCACATGCCCACACAGGAGGTGCTGCACCAGCTGCTCCTAGTTGTAGGGTCTTGGGAAGGGGCAGTGACCAAGTGTCTGGTTGCCACCCAGAGCATTTGGCAGTGACAGCAGCAGGACGCGTGTGCTCCCAGGGGAGTGAGAGCAGCACCGTATGGTGCTTGATTGCGGTGCCCTCTTTTATTCTTTTTTGCCAACTGCTGAGGTGACTGGGGTCGCAGGTGGAGCCCACTCACAGGCCCCCAGTGGTGGCAAGCCATGCCTCCTTCTGACCTCTGAGATGACTGCAGCAGTCTGTCCCTGCCACCTGTAGATCTTTCAAGAGGCACCATGTGCTTAGCCCCTTGATGCCCTTAGCCCACAAAAGAGGTGCCTGCCCATCCGTAGCCTGCAGAAGAAGTGCCCAATCTCCCATAAACGAGCAAGAGGCTTCTCACCACCTGTAGTCTGTGGCAGAGCTGCCCCACCTTCTAGGCCCATGGGCATGCACATGCTCCTGTGCAGGGAGTTTCCTCTGGCATGTGCCCTCCTCCTCTTACTCTCCCCAACAATGATGTCCTGCCTCTCCTGCAGGTTCAGACCTTCTGGGTTCCCTCTGCTATGGCGTTCCCCTCCCCAGCCTGTAGCATACCACTCCCCCTACCATGGCACACTGCTCCTTAGCCCCTCATGCTGACCCCACATGACCCTCTCCTTGGGACTGACCACCAGAGCATGAGTCTCAGCGCCCAGACCTGGCCTGAGCATCTCAGGCTGTGCTGTTCAGGCCCTTGGTTCAGATGATCTGTGTAGCTCTAACTCTGCTTTGATGTTCTCAGTCCAGCTGCTGTGCTTTTCTTGGTGACTTTGAGTTCCTGCCTACTCAGCTGATCTTCCTGTCACTTAGGTGGCTTCGCAGGATGTGGGTTCCTTTTCTCCTTCACAGCTCCTTCTCAGAGATGCTAATCCCATCGTGATTCCTTTTCCCTATCTCTTTATTTTGTTCTACCCAGTTATGTCAAGAGTTTCTTGCCCTTTTTGGAGGTTTAGGTTCTTCTGCCAGCATTCAGTTGACGTTCTGTGTGTCATTTTACACGTAGATGTGTTTTTTTGATGTGTTTGTGGGAGGAGGTGAGTGCGACCTCTTACTCCTCTGTCATCTTGCTCTACCTCTGAAGTCTATCTTTTCTGACTATATCAAATACTATCTTCTCCTTATGTTTTTTTCCAATTTTCCTTCAGTACCCCCTTATTCATCAGCTATTTCAGTACCTGGATCACTCTCTTTTTCTTTATCATTATTCTTATCATGATTATTGATAATTTCAAAATCTATAATGATCCATACACTATCTGGCATTCTGATTTTGTTGATCAACTCACTTTCCAAGATAATGAACATTTTTAACCTCAAGTATTTACTCCTCTAAGTCCTATACATCATCTTCACCAAAACTCACTCTGTTCCCACTATCTTGATTTGGAGATTCCAGTTCTTTAACAACCCTCACCCCTCCTGACTTTC
Organism: Sus scrofa; assembly: GCF_054392235.1. Lineage (NCBI taxonomy): Eukaryota > Metazoa > Chordata > Mammalia > Artiodactyla > Suidae > Sus > Sus scrofa. Next base: position 169,627,191 of record NC_139395.1, read on the forward strand.
TGTGCAGGTTTCCTTCTAGTATACCAAATACAAAACTCTTTTATACCACTAAGATTGTCAAACCCATTGATCCAACACCTTTTCACTGTCCACCATCTATTTCCTGTTCTCATTATCCTACTTATACAAATTAGACTCCATGAAGGAAACAGTTACTCTCATACAAATACTCTCAAAAATTTCCATCTTTCCCTTAGTCTTTACTTATTCTTACTCACCTGGGAAAATCCTGCCCTTTGTGAATCCCAAACTTTTGCCTCTGTCTGGCCACCATCAAAGCACCTGAACACAGAAGGAGAAAACAAATAAATAGACATGTTTTAATGCTTACTATGCCCAGATGTTGTTCTAAGTGCTTCATACATGTGAACTCGGTGTTACCAAGAAACTTATAAAATATTCAAAATTATTATCCAGATACATCTCAATTCAGAACATAAATATAAGTGTACTAAGTAAAATACAAAAAATATCTAGGTATTCACTAAATGGTATCAAATACGTAAACATATAATATTTTTAACAGAGTTCTTTTCACAATTTTTAATAATAATTTAAAAAATAATAATTCAAGATAATTCAAAAATTGAAGAAAATCAAAATAATTTAATAATTCAAAAACAATATTTTTGCATATTAATTTGTAATTTATTAATTCATTATGGATATGATGGATATCCTAGGTCAACTTCTTCTAAAATACTCTATAGAAAAAAATCACTTATTTCAGAATGAAAGTTAATTCAAAATCATGTAATAATTAACATAATGCATTATATCCACAAAAAGGACAGAAGTTACTTACAAATATTTAAGTAAAATAGATTTGAAGCAAGTAATATAAATATGCTCAATACTTAATAAAACCCTATTTACTAAGGTGAATAATTCTAAAAGTATTTTTTATATTTTAGGAACAAGAGAGGTTACTTCTTATCCCTATTATATTTCAGCATTGTTTGGCTGTTTTTCTTAGGTAATAAAATTAGAAAGGAAAACAAAACAACTGACAAACCATAAAAGAGTGGTTGTAATTATCCTTATTTGTAAATAATATAACTATCAACATAATAAAACATGCTACTATTAAAAAGTTAATTTGGTAAGGTAATAGGATATACATTTTTTCATACTAGACATTTCAGTTAGAAATGAACATTTTTTTAAATGTTCTATTCAAAATATTGCTAAAAACTATAAAATACTTAGAAGTCATTTAACAAGAAAGAAAAAGAATAAGACTTACATGAGAAAACGTATATACAGAGTGTATAATAAGATTTAAAGCAATGGAAAGAGCATAGTTCTCTGTGATAAAATTACTAGATGAATTCTAACAAATTTATAATACACTATTTGGCTCTTAAAAGCAAGGGATTATATTCACAACAATTGTTATTATTGTTATTATTTTCTATGCTATTATTTTTCTATGTAATTCATGTTGGAAAAGTGTGTTGGAGAAATGATATTATAACTGTAAAGGCCAAATATGTAAGGTTCTATTAATATTTAAAAACAAATGATCATTTTCATAAAGAAAAAAAGAAAGATTATATATAAACTACACTTCAATTAAAAAAAAAATGAGAAGACAGTCTAGTATAATCCAAAGAGAGAAGCTGTAGGAAAAAAAAAATTCTTCAAACACATATATCTTGGGATACTAGTATTATAAGAAAATAAATTTCTTCTGTTTAAGACAAAGAATGAAAGGATGGAAAAAGAAAGGAAGGAAGAAGGAAGGAAGGAAGAGAAGGAAACTATACTTAACATATTAGGAATTTGCACATATTGACATTAGCATGGTCAAAAGTCTAATAGGATTGACCTGAACCTTTAGAAACTTGTTTACCCCAGGAAAAATTTTACAGATGAATAAGAAATGGTATCTTATAAAATAAAAATCACAATTATGTATAATTATAATACAATTATGTTAATTGTTCATGAGGAACATATTTCTGGAATATGCCTTCAGATTTACCTCTGATTTTGTGTGCCTTTCTCTTTTACAGTATAACCTTCAGTCAGCCTTGTCCACTTTTGGGTCCTATGCTGCTATACTTTGGTCTGACTGCTTCCCATGAAGAATAATATCATCATTAAAAATAATACTCAATTTCCTGGCTCAATTTGTCAAAGTTCAAATTTACTTACACTTTCCTGTTTCAATAGCCCCCAAACAACTGTCTTCATTGCTATTACTATAGCTATTTATGTTAAAATTTGCTATTTCATGAATGTGCAAAATACCAAAGAACATTATAATCATTATGACCTCATTCAGGAATGAGTTCTACAAAACATTCTGCAATTATAAATTCCTTTCCATAATGTAAAGCTCCAAAACAAATAGGAACTCAGGAATGCAATACATCATGATGTCCGCTAGCCATAGCTGGTACTTTTCTGTTTCTTATCTTCTGCAGGAGAGGTATGAATAGTAAAATCTTTCAGTGTTCAACATTATCCTGCAACTATTATTAAAACTGAATGATAGGAACTCAGTCTTTCTGTTGCTCTTGTTGAGTACACAGGATTTCCACCTTCTCCTACTTAACCACAGGTTAAGTAACCAGGGAGTAAATTATAATTCTGATAATTTTTACTACCAATTTTTACTGTTAATCTATGAAATTTTATCCTGTGCAACAACAGTTCTTTTAAAAATGGGAACTGAAAACATTAGGAAGGGTGCATTTGTATATAATTCTCTATTTCCTAATTGTACCCATTTTACTTTATTTTTTATTACAGTTGTTTTACAATGTTCTGTTAATTTCTGATGTACTGAAAAGTGACCCAGTTATATATATATATGTACATTCTTTTTCTTCTATTTCTTCCATCATGTTGCATCACAAATGACTGGATATCATTCCATGTACTATACAGCAGGACCTCATTGCTTATCCACTCCAAAAGCAATAGTTTGCATCTACTAACCCAAAATTTCCAGTCTATCCCACACCTCCCACTCCAGCTTGGCAACCACAAATCTGTTCTCTTTGTCCATGAGTTTGTTTCTGTCCTATAGATATGTTCATTTGTGGCATATATTAGATTCCACATGTAAGTGGCATAATTTGGTATTTGTCTCTTTCTGACTTACTTCACTTAGTATGAGAATCTCTAGTTCCATTCATATTGCTGCAAACGGCATTATTTTGTTCTTTTTGATGGCTGACTAGTATTCTATTGTGTATATGTAACATAGGTGTGCATGTATCTTTTTCAATGAAAATTTTGTCCAGACATATGTCCAGGAGTGGGATTGCTGTATCATATTGTAGTTTTACATTTAGTTTTCTGAGGAACATCCAGACTGTTTCCCATTGTGGTTGTATCAATTTACATTCAAACCAATGGTACAGGAGGGTACCCTTTTCTCCACACCCTCTCCAGCATTAATGATAGCCATTCTGACCAGTGTGAGGTGGCACCTCATTGTAGTTTTGATTTGCATTTCTCTAATAATTAGTTATGCTGAACATTTTTTCATGTGCCTGTTGGCCATTTGTATGTCCTCTTTGGAGAAATGTCTATTCTGGTCTTTTGCCCATTTTTCAATTGGGTTTTTGGGTTTTTTTGCTGTTGAGTTGTCTAAATTATTTGCATATTTGGGGGATTAAGCCCTTGTCAGTTGCATTGTTTGAAACTATTTTCTCTCATTCTGTAGGATCTCTTTTTGTTTTTTTTTTAATGGTTTCCTTTGCCTTGAAAAACCTTGTCAGTTTAATTAGGTTCCATTAGTTTATTTTTGTTTTTATTTCTATTGCCTTAGGAGACTGACCTAAGAAAACATTTGTAAGGTTGATGTCAGAGAACGTTTCGCCTTTCTCTTTAAGGTTTTATGATGTCTTATCTTATGTTTAAGTCTTCAAGCCATTTCAGTTTATTTTCGTGCATGGTGTGAGGAGGTGTTCTAGTTTCACTGATTTACATGCAGCTGCCCAGTTTTCCCAGCACAGCTTGCTGAAGAGACTGTTTTTTTCCCATTTTAGATACTTGCCTCCTTTGTTGAAGATTAACTGAACGTAATATCTTGGTTTATTTATGGGTTCTGTATTCTGTTCCATTGGTCTGTGTGTCTGTTGTTGTATCAGTACTATACTGCTTTGATTACTATAGCTTTGTAATATTGTCTGAAGTCTGGGAGAGTTATGTCTCCTTCTTTTTTGTTTGTTTTTTGTTTTTTTTTCCCCCCTCAGGATTGCTTAGGCAATTCTGGATCTTTTATGGTTCCTTATAAATTTTGAATTATTTGTTTTAGTTCTGTGAAAAACGTCATGGGTAATTTCATAGGGATCACATTAAATCTGCAGATTGCTTTGGGTAGTAGGGCCATTTTAATGATATTAATTCTTCCAATTCAGGAGCATGGAATGTGTCTAATTCTTTGAATCCTCTTTAATTTCCTTTATTGATGTTTCATAGTTCTCAGCATATAAGTCTTTCACCTCCTTGGTCAGGTTTATTCCTAGGTATTTAATTCTTTGGGGTGGGATTTTAAAAAGTAATGTATTTTATATTTCTTTTTTAATATTTCATTGTTAGTATTTAGAAATGTAACCAATTACTGAAAGTTAATCTTGTATCCTGCTACTTTGTTGAATTCATTGATCAGTTTGAATAATTTTTATGTGGAATCCTTAGGGTTTTCTACGTATAGTATCATGTCACTTGCATAGAATGACAAATTTACCTCTTCTCTTCCAATTTGGATACATTTTATTTTTCATTTGTTTGTTTGTCTTATTGCTGTGTCTAGGACTTCTAAATACTCTGGTGAATAAAAGTGGTGTTCCAGATTTTAGTGGGAAAGTGTCAGCTTTTCTCCTTTGAGAATTATATTGGCTGTTGGTTCGTCATAAATGGCTTTTATTATGTTAAGGTATGTTCCCTCTATACCCAATATGGTAAGAGTTTTTATCATGAATGGATGTTGGACTTTGTCAAATGCTTTTTCTGCATCTATTGAGATGATCATGCGGTTTTTAATTTTTCTTTTGTTAATGAGGCGTATGACATTGATTTACATATGTGAATCATCCTTGTGAACTTGGGATGAATGCCACTAAATCATGGTGTATGATCTATTTTATGTGTTGTATTCAGCTGGATAAAATTTTGTTGAGAATTTTTGTGTCTATATTCATCAAAGGCGTTGGCCTATAAATTTCTTTTTTGGTAGTATCTTTGTCTGGTTTTGATATTAGGGTGATGGTGGCTTTATAGGATGTCTTCAAGTGTTCTTTCCTCTTCACCTTTTTGGAAAAGTATAAGAAGGATGGGTATAAGTTCTTACTTGTATGTTTTACAGAATTCGCCTGTGAAGCCCTCTTGTCCTGGACATTTATTTGTAGGGGTTTATTTTTGCAGAGGGATCTTTTAGGGCTGCACTTGTGGCATATGGAAGCCCCCAGGGTAGAGGCTGAAGTGGAGCTGTAGCTGCTGGCCTATACCACAGCCCCAGCATAGCCAAATTCAAACTGTGTCTGTGACCTACATCTCAGCTCATGGCAACACCAGATCCTTAACCCACTGAGCAAGGCCAGGGATGGAACTTGCATCCTCATGGACACTAATCAGGTTCATTACCATTGAGCCATAATGGGAATTCCTGTTCAGAATATTTTTATTATATATTCAATTGCATTATACTGACCAGTCTTTTCAAATGATCTGTTTGATCTCTTCAAGGTTGTAAAACGTGTTGGCATAGGATTGTTCGTAGTATTCTTTTATGGTTTTTTGTATTTTTTCTGCAGTGTCCATTGTGATCATTGAGATTTCTTTTCTTTCTTTTTCTCTCTCTTTTTTTTTTTTTTTTTTTTTTTGCTTTTTAGGGCCATGCCTGTGTCATATGGAATTTCCCAGGTGAGGGGTTGAATTGGAGCTGTCACTGCTGGCCTATACCACAGCCACAGAAACACTGGATCCAAAACCTGTCTTCAATCTATACCACAGCTCCTGGAAACACCAGATCCTTACCCCACTGAGTGTAGCCAAAGATTGAACCTGCATCCTCATGGATACTAGTTGGGTTCATAAACCTCTGAGCCACAAGGGAACTCTCCCCTCTTTCATTTCTCATTTTGTTTATTTGGGTTCTTTCTCTCTTCTTTGTAGGTCTGGCCGGAGGTTTGTAATTTTTTTTTACCCTTTCAAAGAACCAGGTCTTAGTTTTATTGATTTCTCCTATTGTTTTTTATTTCTAAATGTTTTATTATTTTATTTTATTTCCTTTTTTTAATCTTTTATTTTTTTTCTACTATACAGCATGGTGACCCAGTTACACATATATGTATATATTCTTTTTTCTCACATTATCATCTTAGAAAACTATACATAGAATTACCATCTGACCTAGCAATCCCACTCTTGGGCATATATCCAGACAAAACTTTCCTTAAAAAAGACACATGTACCTGCATGTTCATTGCAGCACTATTTCACAATAGCCAAGACATGGAAATAATCCTATTGTTTTTTAATTTCTATTTTATTGATTTTCTCTCTAATCTTTATGAATTCTTTACTTCTGCTGACCCTATTTGTTCTTTTTCTAATACTTTTTTTTTTTTCCTTTTAGATCTGTATACTGGCTTAAGTGATTACTTTCCAATTGAGATTTCCTCCATCCTCTATCTTTTTACTTCTTTCCTTTTAGGGGAGACCTTTCAATATTTCTTTTAGAATGAATTTAGTATTGCTATATACATTTACTTTTTGTTGAAGAAATTCTTTATTTCTCCTATTTTAAATGATGATCTTGATGGGTAGAGTATTCTAGGCTGCAAATTTTTCCCTTTGGAACTTTGAATATGTCTTGTCACTTTCTTCTGGCCAGTAGTGATTCTTTAGAGAAATCAGCTGATACCCTTATGGGGAGTTCCATTATAATTAACTATGTTTTTCTCTTGCTGCCTTTAGAATCCTCTCCTCTTTAACTTTTGTCTTTTTTATTATAATATGTCTTTGGTTAGATCTATTTGGGTTCAACTTGTTCAAAGCCATCTGAGCCTTCTGTATCTTGATATGTTTCCTTTAGATTTGGAAAGTTTTCAGCCATAATTTCTTCCAATATATTTTCAATCCCCTTTTCTTTTTCTTATCCTTTTGGAATCCCTAGTATGTGTAGATTTGCATGCTTTAAATTATCCAAAGTTAACTTATATTGCTTTCATGTTTTTTCATTTGTTTTTCTGTCTGCTGTCCTGATTGGGTGATTTCCATTATTCTATCTTTCAAGTCACTTATTTGTTCCTCCATGTTATTCATTCTGCTCTTAAATGCCTTTAACTCAGCTTGCAACTCTACAAATGAATTTTCTAATTTTTCTTGGATTCTCCTTATGTTTTTTAGTTGCTTTCTAAAATAATTTGCATTACTGTTCATATCTGCTCTTAATTCCTTCAGAATTTTCACTACCCCCTTTTTGAACTTGGTGTCTGTTAGACTGCAGAGGTATGTTTCATTGTTTGCTCCTTTAGGGGAATTCTCCTGTTGTTTTCATTGGGAATGGTTCCTGGCTTCTTCATTTTGCATATATTTTTATTTTTCTTTGATTTTAGGGAAAACAGCTCCTGTAGTCTTGGAAGGATATTTACATGTGAGAGCATCCCTGGGTAGTTTGTTAGGGCTTACCCATTTTTTTTTTTTTTTTTGCATGAAAGCTTTTTTTGGTTTGGATGTTTGCTGTGTCTTTGCTCAATGTGTGCAGGCTGTTATCCCCTTATTAGTGGTTGTGCTGCTGTTGGTGGTGTGTATGGTTTGCTTGTGTTTCCAGTGAGATGGGGGCAATGCCTTGTTGCTGGGCCCTTGATAGCAGAAAAGACCTATAGAGAGGTGGTACATGCTGCTCCAGGATGCGGGGGCCCTGGAATGTTGCAGTGACCCTCAGGCAGGTGTAGGTAGCACACAGAGCCTTTGGCAGTAGCAGCAGAGCATGTGGGTTCCAAGGGGAGTTAGAGCAACAATGAGTGGTGCTCAGTTGCAGTGCCCTCCTCTGAAAGGACCCCTAAGGTGACTTGGGCCACAAGTGGTGCCTATTCAGGGACTCCTAGTGGTGGTGGGCCACTCCTACCTCTGGAGTCTGAGGTGGCTCTGGTGCTTTGCTCCTGCAACCCATAGCCCCTTTAAGAGGTGCCCTGCCACCTGACAGCCCACACCTGAGAGCCTACACATGTGCAGAGAAAGATATTTCTATGGTGGTCCCACCCTCTTCCTTTCACCCTTCCCCACAATGGCACCTTGCTTCTCCTGTGGGCTCAGGATGCTCCATCACCTGTGATGCTCCCTCAGCTGTGTTGCTCCACTCCCAAGCCCAAGGCGTATTGCTCCCTAGGTCCTCAGGCTGGGTCTACACAGCCAACCCTTGTCCTCTTGCTGAAATGACCTCTGGAGCCTGAGTCTCAGCACCCAGCCCTGCTTCTGAGAGTCTCAGGCTGTGTTGTCTAGGGGAAGTGGTACTGACGTTTTGTGTGGCTCTTTCTCTGCTTTGCCCTCCTCAGTCCAGATGCTGCACTCTTCTCCAAGGCTTTGATGTTTCCTATCCTTCTCTGCTGAATTCTGTCAGTTAGGTGGCTTCCCATGGTGCAGATTCCTTTTCTCTTTCACTGCTCCCTCTGAGGAGTGCTGGTCCTGTCCTGATTATGCTTTTTCTCTTCTCTCTCTCTCTCTCTTTTTTCTCTTTTGTTCTATGCAGCTATGTGAGGGTTTCTTGCCCTTTTTGGAGGTTTAAGGTCTTCTGACAGTGTAGAGAAGATGTTCTGTGCAAACTGTTCTACATGTAAATGGTTCTTCTATGATGTGATTGTGGGAGAAGATGAGCACCACATCTTATTCCTCTGCTATCTTGATCCCTCCTCCTATGCAAACTTTAAATAGTTGTTTTATTTTCCCCCAGGTTTCCTTTTCCTAGTTTATGAACTTTATTTCTGACTTTAATATAATTTTTTTGCTTTTTGTTTGTTTGTTTGTTTTTTTAGGGCTGCACCTGTGGCACATGGAGCTTCCTAGGCTAGGGGTCAAATTGGAGCTGTAGCTGCCAGCCTACACCACAGTCTCAGAAACATCAGAACTAAGCTGTATCTGCGGCCTGCACCACAGCTCTAGGCAACACCAGATCTTTAACCCACTGAGTGAGGCTAGGGATTGAAGCTGCAACCTCATGATTCCTAGTTGTATTTGTTTCTGCTGAGCCACAATGGGAACTCCTAATACAATTTTTTAAATTACCAATTATTTTATTTTCTTAAACTTCCACACCACTCAATCTATGCTGACTTTTTTGTAACCTCCATTTTCATTTTTCCTTGAATTCCTTGCCCTACTCTGTTATTTTCAGAACATCTTTGTGAAAGATGCATTGACTTTCTGGTCAATCCTGTAAAACAATTATATATGAATCTATAATATATGCATAATCTTCACATCAAACTCTTAATTGACTCTTAAACCAACTTGAGGTCATTATTTGGTAACATAATTATGCATTGTCTGAGTGCTATCCTATTGTAGATTTCAATCCTGTTCAAAATATTCACTGCCTCACTATATGTAATAATTATAATTTCCTGCTCCACTTATATCAAACTTGGGTATGTGACTTGCTTTGTCCTATAAAATATGAATAAAAGTAACTTTTTTTTAACTTTCTATACAATGTTTTAAGAATGTTTTCTTTCACTCTACTATATAACTAGGTCATCTCAGTATGGTCTCAGCCTTCATCCTGGGTACTAGTTAAAGAATATTCATGGCCCACTTGTATGTCACCTAAGAGGAACAGGTAATATGAGCAATACATTTTACTGTAAGGCACTAAGATTTGGAAGCTGTTTGTTTCTCCAGCAAACCTTAAATTGACTGACCTAGTAGCCTTCTCTGTACACAAAATTATTTTTGTATTTGTTTAATCCTGAATTTGAAAACCATCAGAATCTTTCAACATACTTAACATCCTTTTATTTTCAAGGGGAACGAGTATTGTCAAAATCAATGCTCAAAGCTAGACTGATGCTAACAAATTACCATTTCTAAAAAAAGTGGACTTAACAATTCATGAGGTGAAGTGTCACTCTTACTAGAATAGGGGTATAGTACATTAGAGTCCCTTATCAAAGAAACTAATAAGACTTCTAGCCATAATTTTTCTCCTTACAATCTTGCTAAATGTCTTATCTAATGAATTTCTTATATATGTTTCTGACTGACATTGTCTCTCCTATGTGTTAGATATAGGAAGAATAAATAAATACATCTATACAGTGAAATTAATGTACTTTACTTGCCCAAATGTTTTATCCCAAGATACATCTAACGTTCCTGATGTCCTCTTATAACACTATGAATAAAACTATTAATATATATTTTTTTCTGTCTTTTTAAGGGTTACACCCATAGCATATGGAAGTTATCAGGCTAGAGGTTGAATCAGAACTGCAGCTGCCAGCCACAACCACAGCCAGCCACAGCAACTCAGGATCTGAGCTGCATCTGCAACCTACACTACAGCTCATAGCAATGCCAGATCCTTTAACCCACTGAGCAAGGTCTGGGATCAAACCCAAGTCCTCATGGATACTAGTTAGGTTTGTTACCACTGAGGCACATTGAGAATTCCTGAATCTTTTTTTTTTTTTTGATTCATAGTAAAATTGCCCCAAATATTGCTAAGAATCTCAAATGTATCATCTCATTTTATTCTCATAAAAATTATGTTAAATTGTTTGCTTTTTTTTTTGTTGACTATTGCTTCTCAGTTGTAAATCGAGCTTTCTATCTTCTGTGATACCGAGACTGGAACTTTGCAAACTCATGCCCAAATTGCTTTGCTAGCAACTTCATATTAGATTTTAAATATAGGAAATGCCAAAGGAATTTTGGAAGAGGATAAGAAAGAACAAGATAATTCCTTCAATCTATTGCCTTATTCTTTCTATTCATTTTTTCCTCAGTATTGGCAGTTGATTCCAGCCTCTGGAATTTTTCAACACTCAAAGAAACAGGCTCTTGCATCAACTAGCTGGTTGTATCACCATCTAGGCAATGTCTCCTACTGCGAAATCTAAGCTCCTGCTCATCCACCCTCTGAACTCTCAGATTCTCATAATCCCAAACTCTTAATTTTTCTCCATTTTTTAATCAAAGTTTAACATATAGAAAAGTGGCAAAATGTACACAGCAAATAAACTTGGAGCTTACTGAATTTTAACAAAAGTTAACACCCATGTAACCAGCATTGGGATAAAGAGATTGAATGTTATTGCCAGCTAGAAGGTATCTATTTTTCCCTTCCTGCTACTACATTTCATTAAGAGTAACCACTATCCTGATTTTTAACAATATCAATTAGTTTTGCCTTTTTTTGTTCTTTGTATAATTAGAATCTTTGCAAGTTAGAGTTCAAGCAGAGAAACAAAAGCAGTAGGGTATATAAAAAGAAACTCATTACAAGGAATTGCCTTACATGATTTGGGAGCTGGCTAGGCAAGTCTAAAATCCTTAAGCAAGGCCTTAGGTAAGAGTAAGCTGTTAGATTCATTTTGCTAATATTTTGTATAAGAATTTTGCCACTATGTTCACTCTGCAGATTGCTCTGTAATATTCTTTACTATTAATATCCTCATAAAATCTAAAGGTAAAAAAAGTTCCTTACTAAGCTATTTTCTGCAAAAATTTGTTTAAAGTTGGTATTATTTCTTCCTTAAATAGTTTTTCCTTCTCAATGTATGCATTAGAACTACACATTTTCCTATATTACTGCATATCTTTAGTCCACAAGATTTATATTGCACATCTTGATTATCTTTAATTTTAAGTTATCTTCTAGTTTCTTTTGTGATTTCTTCCTTGACATGAGTATTTAGAATTATATTGCTTGATTTCCAACTTCTTTTTCTAACATAATTATATATGTAAGTTGTATCTGCATTTGTTGTTATTAGAGGACACAAATTCAAGTGAAAAATATTAACTTAGTTTAAGCTTTCTTTGAGAAGGAACACTGCTTTAATATATTAATGAAAAAATTGAAGAAGACACAAAGAAATGGAAAGATATCCTATGTTCATTGATTGGAAGTGTTAATATGTCAACCCCAAAGCTATCAGTTCAGTTCAATTCCTATCAAAAGTTTAATGGATTAAAAAAAAAATACTAAAATTGATGTGGAACCACACAGACCCTAAACTGTTAAAGAAAATTCTAAGAATGATAAACACAACAGTTCCTGATTTATATCTTCTGATTTTAACAATATTTTGAAGCTATAATAACCAAATAGGCATAATACTGTCATAAAAAAACAGACACATAGATCAAGGGAACAGAATCAAGAACACCGAAATAAACCCATGCACTCAGTCACCTAGTATTTGACAAGGGAGCTAAGAATAATGAGAAAAAGACAGTCTAATAAATTCTGTTTGAAAAGCTGGATATTCATAATAAAAAGAAGGAAGGTGGATCCCTATCTTTCATCACTCATAAAAAATAAACTAAGAATTAATTAAATACTTAAATGTATGAACTGAAAACGAAAAAAACTCCTAGAAGAAAATTTAGAAAGAAAATTCCTTGACTTTGGTTTTGGCAATGTTTTTTTTTGGATAGGGAGCCAACAGGACAAGCATAAAAAGCAAAAATAAATAAGTGGGACTACATCAAACTGAAAAGCCTTTAAAAACTTAAACATAAGACGAGATACCATCAAACTCCTAGAAGAAAACATAAGCAAAACATTCTCTGACATCAACCATACCAATGTTCCTTTCGGTCAGACTCCTAAGGCAACAGAAAGAAAAGCAAAAATACACCAATGGGACCTAATCTAACTGGCAAGCTTTTGCAAGGCAAAGGAAACCATTAAAGAAACAGACAACCTGTGGAATGGGTGCCAATAGTTTCAAATGATGCAACTGACAAGAGCTTATCTCTAAAATACACAAACCAACTTATACAACTCAACAGCAAAAAAACCAACAACCCAATTGAAAAATAGGCAAAAGAACTGAATGGACATTTCTCCAAAGAAGACATACAGATGGCCAACAAGCACATGAAAAAATGCTGAACATCACTGATAATTAGAGAAATGCAAATTGAAACTACTCTGAGGCATCCCTCACACTGATCAGAATGGCCATCATTAACAAGACAACAAATAACAAATGCTGGAGAGGGTATGGAGAAAAGGGAAGCCTTCTACACTGTTGGCAGGAATGTAAATTGGTATAACCACCATGGAGAACAGTACGGAGGTACTTAAGAAAACTAAACATAGAACTCCCATATGACAATCCCTCTCTTGGGCATATATCCAGATAAAGTTTTCCTTGAAAAGGATATATGCACCCATATGTACACTGCAGCACTATTCATAACACCCAAAACATGGAAACAACCTTAATGTCCATTGACAAATGAATGAATTAAGAGGATGTGGTATATATACACAATGGAATACTACTCAGCCATAAAAAGAACAAAATAATGCCATTTGCAGCAACATAGATGGAACTAGAGACTGTCGTACTAAGTGAAGTAAGTCAGAAAGAGAAAGACAAATACCATATGATATCTCTTATATCCGGAATCTAATATACAGCACAAATGAACCTTTCCACAGAAAAGAAACTCATGGACTTGGAGAACAGACTTGTAGTTGCCAAGGGGGAGGGGGAAGAAGTGGAATGTACTGGGAGTCTGCAGTTAATAGATACAAACTATTGCATTTGGAGTGGATAAGCAATGCCATTCTTCTATATAGCACAGGGATCTATATCCAGTCAATTATGATGGAATATGATGGAAGATAATGTGAGAAAAAGAATGTGTGTGTGTGTGTGTGTGTGAGACTGGGTCACTTTTCTGTACAGTAGAAATTGACAGAACATTATAATCCAACTATAATGGAAAAATAAAAATCATCAAACATAATAAAACAAAATAAAATGAAATCTGAAAAGCCTTTGTACAACAAAAGACAGTTGACAAAATGAAAAAGTGCCTATAAAATTGAAGAAAATATTTGCAAACAATATGTTTAATAAAGTGTTAATATCCAAAATATGTAAGAAAATCATACAACTTAATAGAGAAAAAGTACAGTCTGATTTACAAAAGGTCAGAGATCTTGAATAGACATTGTTCAAAGATATAAAAGTGGCCAAAAAGTATATAAAAAGGTGCTTAACATTATTAATCATCTGGCAAATACAAATCAAGCCAAAATGAGATACTACTTCACACCTGTTAGAATGGCTATCACCAAAAAGACAAGAGATGATAACAAACGTTGGTAAGGATTTGGAGAAAAGGGAATTCTTTTGCATTGTTGGTGGGAACATAAATCACTATACCCGCTATGGAAAATAGTATACTGATTCCTCAAAAAATTAAAAATAAAATAACCATATGATTCAGCAATTCCATTTTGGGTAAATATCCAGAGGAAATGAAGTCACTTTCTTCAAGAGATCTGCACTCCCATGTACATTATAGCATTATTTACAATAACCATGAATATAATTAATTTTTCATACTCTTTAAGTTAGTATTTTTGCCACACCACAGTATAATTAATTTTTTCATACTCTTTAAGTTAGTATTTTTGCCACACCACAGTAACATAAAACCTGTAACACTTTAAACATTCTGTTCTTTGAGTTATTTTTTATACAGTTTACTTTTCCAGATGCTATAAAGCTCATACGATATAGTTTATTTTCATTGTTCTTCACAATTAATGTTCTTTTATAACTGCACACATATTACCCTTCCATGTGTGGTTATACTATTTTCTTATAGTTCAATTCTTTACCTCTTATAATAGCCCTTCATCCTAGGGAAATGTAATTCATGCTTTGATCACTCACGTTTCTAATTGTTTCCCTTTAGTAAAAATAAGCTAAGTGGTGATGATAACTGGAAAATAAAAATATTTTTTCCTTTTAATCAGTTTTCCATTATCTCAGAACAGTGCTCTCAATTCCACTGGGTGAGGAATGTAACTAGGAACATGACCTAAGTTAAGTTGCCTTCTCCTCTCTAAATTCTTTTACTAGATAATTACCAGTTGGAAAACATCTTGCACATTTAAGGCAAGAGAAATGAATAAAACAAGGGATAGAACCCAATCTGGGTAAGCAGATATGATCCAGACAAGATGAATCTCATTCTATCTATTCATGAGAATTTGAATTTTAAATTAAGTCACTCAAGAATACAAGAAAATAAATCACCCTGATGGCAATGCCCTAGGTCTACAGATACATTAATGAGTTCCTGCTGCTAAGATCCCATTGCTGCCTTGTTTCCAGTCCTTCCTGTATCTGTGTGTTAGGCTCTTCTTTTATTATTTTTGTCACCTTTATCCTATCAAGAAACTGATTATTCTCTTCTACCTAATTAATTGTGTCAGTTAATGTTGGTTAAAACAACAATCCTATTTGATAAAGCAGGACAAGATTCAAACATTCCTAATTTAAGTGGGCTAAATACAATGTTGAGCCATTCTATACTATACTTAATTCCATAGAAACTGATAGCTAGTCAAATTATCCCTGATTCCTAACATGCTGTAGGTAGAGCTTTCATTTCTTTTTTCCTGGAGAAGATAGGAATGCTTCAGATCTGGCTTTCTCCATATTACTGCAACAGGATTTTGTTCTCAGGCTGAAATTCCTGCTATCCACAACATCTTAAGAGGTACACTGGGTCTGAAAATTATTTATTTTGTGAAGATTTGATATAAATTTTTTATGTACTATCTAGGCATGGAGTTTTTTAAAGGCTAGAGTATGTGTGTACGTGTGTGTGGGTGCGTGTATGAGAAAGAGAGAAATAGATTTACATTTCCTCTGGGAAGTAAATTGATTAAAAACATTTTATCTTCTATAATATCAATTTTTTGTAATGGATATATTTCCAGAAAATCATTTGAATAACTGAGAAAAATGACTATCCATTTGAATGAAAGGTAATTTATTACCATTTTTAAATTTTTTTTTTTTTTTTTTGCTTTTTAGGGCTGCACCCACAGCATTTGGAGGTTCTCTGGCTAGAGATCAAATCAGAGCTGTAGCTGCCAGCCTATGCCACAGTCACAGCAACACAGGATCCGAGCCAGATCCTACACGACAGCTCACGACAATGCCGGATTCTTAACCCACTGCATGAGACCAGGGATCAAACCTACATCCTCATGGATGCTGGTCAGGTTCATTAACCATTAGCCACAACAGGAACTCTGAAAGGTAGATTTTTATAAATTTGCTTTAAGCAGGCTTTCTCATAGCAGTTGGTACAAAAATGTAAAGGCCAGAGAGATGTTTTGAATTATTAATATTTCAGGTAAAATAAGATAATTTTCAGAAAGTAACTGATAATTTTGAAAATGTAGCATGTGGATATCTTGGTAAAAATATTATTCCTCTTATATTTTAATGTCCTTTCAGGAAATCTACTTGTGCTTACCTATGAAAAATTAAAATATCAGCAGATATTTGGTCATTTTTTAAAGGAAATTATAAAAATCTTATGAAATTACCATGAAATTTTCTGAGTTATATGAATGAATGCTTATATTTAAAATATTGAATTAATATTGATATATGTATTTAATATTTAAAACAATATATATTTATTTATATATTTATAATTTATTCATACTGTAAAAACTTCCTGAGTGTTTACTACATTAAAGGCATATTACCAAACAATTCAGGAGTTTTAAAGTGGAAGGAGGAGTTCCCATCGTGGCGTGGTGGTTAACAAATCCGACTAGGAATCATGAGGTTACGGATTCATTCCCTAACCTTGCTCAGTGGGTTAAGGATCCGGCGTTGCTCTGAGCTGTGGTGTAGGTTGCAGACGTGGCTTGGATCCCACATTGCTGTGGCTCTGGCGTAGGCCGGCGGCTACAGCTCTGATTAGACCCCTAGCCTGGGAACCTCCATATGCCATAGGATCAGCCCTAGAAAAGGCAAAAAAAGACAAAAAAATAAAAAAAATAAAAAAATAAAGTGGAAGGAAAGGTGGTAAAGAACAGGTGAACATCTGCTATTCATCACTTTTCATGTGCCCTTGTATTATGATATAGAGTGTAGGACCTTTGTTTCATAGACTTGAAAGTAAGGAGTTCCCATCATGGCTCAGTGGTTAACGAACCCAACTAGTATCCATGAGGATGCAGGTTCAATCCCTGGTCTCACTCAGTGGGTTAAGGATCCAATATTTCTAGGAACTGTGGTGTATGTCACAGACACAGCTTGGATCCTGAATTCCTGTGGCTGTGGCGAAGGCTGGCAGCTACAGCTCCGACTCAGCCCCTACCTTGGGAACCTCCATGTGCCGAGGAGGATGAGGCCCTAAAAAGACAAAAGACCAAAAAAAAAAAAAAAAAAAAACAAACTTGAAAGTAATAGAGATTGGGGAGTTCCTGTCGTGGCTCAGGATTTCCTGTTGTGGCTCAGTGGTTAATGAACCCAACTAGTATCCATGAGGACATAGGTTCAATCCCGGGCCTTACTCAGTGGTTTAAGGATCTGGCATTACGGTGAGCTGTGGTATAGGTCACAGACACAGCTCAGATCCTGAGTTTCTCTGGTGTAGGCTGGAGGTTACAGCTTGCATTTGACCCCTAGCCTGGGAACCTCCATATGCAGTGGGTGTGGCCGTAAAAAAGACAAAAGACAAAAAAAAAAAAAAAAAAAAAAGAAAGAAAAAGAGATTGGAATTTAGCTCTGTTTGATTCCAATACAATGTTCTCTCCATTTCACTAATTTGATTCAAAAAATAGCTAAGAGCATATCTTTAAGGATCTTAGAGTCTAGTCAAGAAGTAAGAAAAGCAAAGAAGTTAATGACAACTGTGTCCTCAAATAGATGTCAGAAAGAGGGAAAGGTGTTTCACAGGTGGAAACAATCATATATTTGTGTTCATTACATAGAGAGGTGTTCTTGAAGGAGGAGAATAAATCTACAGTGACTGCAGCAGCAGTGTCATAAAATAGGCAAGTCAAGTTTTTAGGGCTATGGAGAAAGGGTGATTGATGATACTGGAAGTGTAAATTTATGGGTTTTGTTTTTATAATATCAGGATAAAAAATTTGACCCTTTACAATTTTCAGTCAACTGAAATTAAACTATTAATCTCCAAATATTATATAGAATAAAGAGGAACAGTGATCACTGGGGAAATATTCTAAAACAAATTTTTCTTTAAATCAAAAATTTTGCTATTAATACTATAGGATATTTGAGAAATTTATATGGTGTAAAGAATGATAGCAAAAGTATCCTCTTTGGATGTTAGAATCTGTATAGAGGTTTTACATTAAGGGTCTAGATTATGAAATGATCTAGAAAGTCTTAGATTCTGATATCATAGCAGAGGATGAATCTACATGATAAAGGTATTAGAGAATTATTTGTGGAGTTGATATAGAATTTGAAAGAAAAGCTTAACATCAAGTGGTAGAAGAAAGCCATGGAAGAATGCACTATGTCATAAAAGAAAAGGTATTGAGATCTTCAAGGAGGTCCATGTTAGAAAAGAAAAGGTATTGAGATCTTCAAGGAGAAGTTAAGAGTTTTTCAAATGTCAGAATGATGCTGCAGTGGATAAAGATTTCAATGAAGATCACACTGACTCTCTGACTAGGGATAAAAGCTAGAAAGAAAACTACTGAGGATCTAATATGTACAAGTCAACTCTCCCAGGTATGTTTTCTCATTTAACCCAAACGAAGCATATCTTGTAGATATGGAAACTGAAGCTCAAAGAAGTTATACAACGCCACAGGGTCACAAATAACTTCCAGAACTGAGTTTTAAACTTGAGCCAGTATGCTTTCAAAACATTTTGCGCTTTCCATTACTCCATGACACATTTTAATTCTTGCAGTGAAATACAGAAAAATAATTTGTGTATACTAAAGATGTGAAAGGCAGATTACATGGTAAGAGCATGACCAGGCATTAATAAAGTAGAGTCAGCTGTCTTAAAAATTTGAAGGTGAAGTGAAAAAAGGGGAATACCTCGAGTCATTGTCAGAATGAAATGCTGTGAATTTAGTTGTGTTGATCTTATGATTAGTTAGCATTTATTGAACATATACTCTGTACAAAGCATTGAGCAAAGTATTTTATATGTATTATTTGTTAGTCTTCCAAATAATTCTATAAAATGGGTTCTATTATTACCTCACTTTAACAGTCAAAGAAATGAGCACAGTGAGGTTAAGTGTTGTTCTGAAGATCATAAAATGGTAAAAAGGCATTTGGAGCAGCCTGATTCCAGAATCAATAGAATCAACCACCTTCCTGCCTGACACACCAATACAGACATCTGAAATGAAGATTATCTGACAAAGACCTATTCAGCAGGGGTAACCTCTAAATTAGAAGTGTCTCTAGAAATGTCTGATCTTAGTCTAATGGGACATTTCAGTGAATTTTCCCCGAGATTCTAGGGTCTTGAACTACCATGAGAGGGCAGAGGACATTTGCATTTTGCTATGTGGTGGGCTCACATTTTCCCCAGGCTGCCAGGGCCCTTTTCAATTAAGTGCTTTATTGAGTAACCTGATAACTTGGAAATTTGGATATTGGCATTCTATACTGTAGTTCATCAACACCTCCTATAAATCATGTTTTTAGTGGTAATAAATGCCATGGTTTCTACTGTACCATCAGGAAGTAATAAGTAATAAAAAGCCAGATGAATTGTGATTCTGCTGAATACACCATATGAAATAAACATTTTCAAATTTGCTTTATCCTCTTGCAAGTATCCCTTTGAGTAGATTAACTTGCCCTTCATTTTATTCAGCCTCCTTATATGTGTAGGACTTAAAAAGCACGTAGTTTACTACTAAAAAAAAATGGCCTTTGGAGCATGGAAATATATTTACGACTACAGGTGAAGGCAAGGGGTTTGGGGAGGGTAGTTAATTAAATGACAATCAGAAGTGTCACAAATTTCAAAGACATAGAAGTGAACACAAGAATTATAAATCAGTCAGAACTATAATTTGTGCTATCACTCAGCTTTTTCTTTCCTTTTTGTACAATAGAACTTAGTTTTTCCTTAGAGTAATGAAACATATAAACACATATCTAAGGAGTAATCACAATGCCTTTAAAGCATTAAAAGTAAAATTTCTCCTCCAAACAGGTTATGAGTTTGAAACTTTTCTTTCAAAATTGTATCCTTAAGAAAACAAACTTCACTGTGTGGGTGTTTCTGTCATTTAATGTTTCGTTTATGTCTACATTTAGTTTTATGTTCCACTTATAGCACATTGTTGCTATCACTTGAAGTCCTTGTTTTTAATGGCATATCTCTTAATATATCTGTAATTTATTGATTTTATGTGAGATATAACCATGGACACCATAACAAAAATTGCCATTGCTTTAACATAAAAAAAGAAATTTAACCTAACATGCAGGTGCCTTTATGCAGAGATAAGAAAAGGTTAGACTATGCAATAGCAATGAGAAAATAGAGAATCAGAAAAAAAATAACAAGAACAAAAGCACTAATGAAAATAAAGAATAAGTCTATATATATATATGTGTGTGTGTATATATATATATATAGCTGTCTGCAGCTGAAAAAAGTAGTAGAAAATATACTGAATATGATTAAAAAAAACAAAGAAAGGGAAAAAACTGTTTCTTATTGAAAAAGCAGTCAGTGTGCATAGGAGACAGAAGGCAAATAATGGTATTATAAGAATTATGTTAAGGAAAAGTTCGAAGAAGTTATGTATGAATATGTATGTGTATATATATATATACATATGTATGTATATATATGTATACACACACACACACACACACACACACACATATATATATATATATATATATATATATATATATATGCACACACACAGAGAGAGAGAGAGGGATATCAAGCCTCAAAGTCATAAGCTGTCTCTGTGTGGGATAAGTAGTCCCTGGTCTCTGAAGGACATAACCCCCAATGAACAAATATCTTCCCTCCCATTTTCTGTTCTAATAAAACAAAGGATTATTGTCTGAAAGATATAGGATGTTTAAAGTCGTGCTCAGAGGTTGACTAGAAAAGGTCACTTTTTTAGAACCTATTACTTATGCTTCTAGCTGTATCCCCAGGCTTCAATGGCCAGTGGGTGGGAAGGGAAACACAATAGATTAATAACAACAGTTTGCTGCTGTTGTTTTTATCTTAGGGTGAGTTTCTCTAGACTCAGAACCAGCGACCTGACCATCCTTATTCTCTCTCAACATTTTCTAAAAGTCAAAAAATATAGCATTTCCTTGATCATCCTTTCTTTTCTCCAGCTTAAGAAGCTAGTCCTATAACTTGTGATGTCTTCATTTGCTCTAGTTTTGGCTGTTCCGGTCCCTGACTTTTGTTTGCACACTACTCTTTGTGATCCTTTGTGACACAGCTATTTCCATTGTTTGATTTTTCCTCTTAACACTTCACCAGTAAATGGATGATACAGAAAATTAAATTTACCATAAAATAATGCTGTCCTCTGTTCTTTGTATCACACAGAGATTCTAATAACCTTACTTTTTCTTATTAATTCAAATGATACCTATTTTCCTCCCAAAAGTAGTAGATAAGAGGAAGTGGCAGAGAGGCATATCTAATAAGTCTTTGAATAATTTCTTTCAACAGACAAGCCCTTGCTTTGATTCTAAGCTTGAAGCCATTACTTTTTCCTCTTAAGATAAGTTTCTCATCACAATCTCCTCAATTCCTTATTATTAACACAATAACTTTCTATTGAGTACTTACTATATCCCAGGTAGTGTTCAGATACAACTTACTAGAACCCATCTGGCATGCTTATATCTATTGGTACAGATCCTGGGATCCACCAACATAATTCAGAATTTTGATTGATATATACCTTATATGGATGGAGTTAAAATTAAAGTGAATATATGAGAGGATATAGACATGTTGATCCATTGTAAATGGGAAAAAATATTAGAGATTCTGTTTGACTGTTATTTAAATAATAAGAAAAGTTATGTTTTAACTGTAATTAATGTTAAAAAGGAAACAGCAGACCCCAAATGGATCCTAGCAAGACTTAACACCTAACCTAATTACCTATTTCCCAGGAACTACCTTTCCCAGGAATGTGACTTTTGTTTGTGTGTGTGTGTACTACCCTGCAACATATGGAGTTCCCAGCCAGGGATCAGATCTGAGCCACAACCTACCCTGCAGCTGTGGCAATGCCAGATCCTTTAACCCACTGTGCCAGGCCAGGCAGTGGGAACTCCAGGAATGTGATCTTTAAATAGACCACCTGGAATTTCCTGGTTGGAAATACTAGGAAATTCACTCATAGATACCATTTCCCATACAAGGGTGGTCTCGCCTAAAATAATGCATTTTTTGCTAATGATTTTTTTTCTATTACCTCTCTCTCTTTCTTTTCTTTTTTTTTTCGTTTTTTTCTTTTTTTTTTTTTTTTCCCTATAGTTCAGCGGAGCTACTTCGTGGCCAGCTGGGATGCTGCCTGATTCATGAATCTTTCAATAAAGCTTGTTAGACCTTCACATTTACTTAGCCAAATTTTTCTTATTTAACAGCAATAAGAATTGATGCTAGACATCTTTACTCAGTCACAGGACATCTGTAGTTCCTCAGACTTCTTAAGGGAAGAGTACAGCTCTATAGCCCTCAGGAGGCAATGTGCTGCCTATTTTTTTGGTTATCTTTTGGCATGTTGGTAGGTTGAAGTCTATGACTGACCCCAAGATTGCTGTCTTCTGGTATATATGCCTTGGATAATTCCCTTCTTTGGATGTGGGGGAAAAATACGCATAGTATATTTCTGTGATTGGTTACAACCAGTTGACATTGAGTTCATCAGAAAGGAGACAGATTATCCAGGTAGGCGTAGCATAGTTAGGTGACCCCTTCAATGGGCCTGGGTTCTTCTAAAAAAAAAGAGTCAAAATGTGACAGCTCATATGTTGGTGCAAAAGGCAATTTACTGTGGTTGGTCTCTAAGAGTTGAAAGTCATTCCGTACTGACAACCAGCAAGAAAACCAGGGCCTCAGTCTTATAACCATAAGGGACAAATATTTTGCAAGAATTTACACTCTAATTGTTCCTTTTTAAAAGGATTAATTGCTTAAATAACCTCACTTTACCTAAAATAGCCTTCGCAAAATAAATGAATGTTTTAAAAACTGTTTGTACAAAGGATCTATGGATTAAAAATCAAATTATGATTAAAACTGCTAAGAAAGAAGATGAAAAATAAAAAAAAAATTAAAATTCTTGGTCCCTGTCATCACATATAAATTTCAAATAATTATAATCTAATTGTATCTTACAAAATAAGATTAATTAAAAACATACAAAATTTTCAAGGAGGCTACTGAAAGCTAGACCTATAACCATTTTATTAACAAAAAAAAAATTACCTTTGCTAATAATAAATGCTCCAAGTTATATGCTGTGCCTTGAAATATTAGATAATTACACTATGAAGATATTTAAAAATAGGTACCAAGAAAACCACATGATAAAAAAGATACTTTTTAAATCAGTAAATCCCATTAGAATAACTACACAAAAATACTACATATATTTTAAGGAAAAAAGTTGCAGAAAACTTGATGCTGTCAGACACTGATTATACTTTTTATGTAAAATATGTCAGTTTATGATATTCACTGGAATATTTTTCATCAGTGAAATTCATGGAAATATATGTTCTTGTCTAGCCAGAGATTAAATATTCTTAAAAATAAATATTATTTTAAATAAAAGTAACATTATAAGTAAAAGCTATCTAAATGTAAGTAAAGTTAGTGTGGTTACTCTGACAGGGTAAATTTACAGAAAATGCATCAACTAAAAATATATTCATTCTATATTTAAAAGCATCAAAAAGTCCCTTCAATTTAATGATCATTTAATATGCACTCATTATGTGCCAGAAAAACCATGCCAATCAGAAAATGATCTCATCTCTGTGTAGCTTATCTTCTAGTTTAGAAGTCAGAAAGTAAAGATAAATAAATAACATACAGTATGGTAAATAGTGAAGGGCTATGTCAAGGGCTGACAGAGGATAACAATATTTTCTTATTCTTAGCTACACTGTGAGACTAAACTTTTCAGACTACCAATGTGGCTGGAGTCCTTTCAGTTAAATGGTGCCAACTGAATTTTGATCAAAAAAATGAAAGCATAGGTGATGTGATCTCAGCCATAATCATTAAAAACATATGTGTTTTAAGTTCTTTCTCATACCAGTTATCTAATGCTGTGCAACAAATCACATTCAAATTTAATGGTATGAAACAGCAATTTTATTATTCTCATGGAGTCTACAGGTTAGAAATATGGACAAAGAATATCAGAGATTGCTTGTCTCCGCCTTGCAAGTCTATGGTCTTAGCTGTCATTACTAGATGGTTGAAGATGATTTTATGACTGTGACCTCATAATGTGGAGAGTACTTCACTCACTTATCTGGCTAATACTGGCTGTTATTTGGGAATTCATCTGGAACTTTGTACCAAAAGACCAAAATATTTTCTCTTCATGTGCCCTTGGCTTCCTTATGCACAGATGTTGGAGTGTCTCAAGTAAACCAGACCTAACTTCATCGTGTCACTTTTTTCATACTCCTAAGTACAATCAAATTAAAAGAAAGGGAACATAGATTCAGTTCTGGATTGCAGAAGTGTCAAAATCACTTGGCAGGAAGAACTATGAGATGTGAGAAATTATTGTGGCTGTTTTTTGAAAACATTATATGTCACATTCTCTTTCCCTGTTACCTAGGTAAATACCAGATGAGAACAAAATTGGAAGGATCCCACCCTACTGATTTACATTGGTATCTGATATGCCGAAGAAAATAACTTTTACTGATTTAAGCCACTGCAACTCTTCATTTTTTGTTTTGTTTTTATTACAATAGTTCTTCTGCTTGGATTCACACAAGAACTAAGGATTACATACAAAGAAAGAAGGAGAAATAAAATGCCAGCTACTTGCAAATGTTTATATTAAAACAACTCACTGCATAGATAGATTTTAAAGTAAAAATCTTAAGGAAGTAAGGGAATTAGCCTTGTAGATATCAGATAGCAGGAAAAGCAAGCACAAAGGCCTTAAGTGGGAGGGTTAGATAAACTACAAAGAGGAGGGCAGAAAAAAAGGTGGGAGAGGAGTAGGACACTGAGACTCCTACAGAGAAGGAATAGTGCATGGATTTTCAAATACATTGAAAATCCATCTATATCTGGAACTATTCACATAGAACACTTGCTGAATGCTGACAAAGAAACCAGCATTCCAATAGAGCAAGAAAAACTTCACGAAACTAAGAAAAAAGAAAAGGAGAAGAACACAGTAGGTTGGTGCCTGTGCCCTAGGAGGTAGCTGGAGAGAGGAAAAATTCCCACACCCTGGGAAATTCCCCACACCAGGGAAGAGACCAACAGACATAGAGGAGGATCTTTGGAGTACTGGAGGAGAAGACAGCAATTGGTGTAAAGCAGTTGAAATGGAAATGGTCCTCTACAAAGAGTCAGTCTCACTTCCCAACCACAGGCTGATACCACCAGGGGCAGGCAACTGTACCTAAATATAAGGCCAGATACTGCGAAACTTCTAGAGGAAAACATAGGCAGAATTCTCTGTGACATAAATCACAACAACATCTTGTTTGACCCACCCCCTAGGATAAGGTCAATAAAAACAAAAACCAAGGGGACCCAATTAAACTCAAAAGCTTTTCAACGGAAGAGGAAACCGTTAAAAAAATGAAAAGACAACCCAGAGAATGGGAAAAGTTTTTGCAAATGATGCAACAGACAAGGACCCAATCTCCAAAATATATAAACAACTCATATAACTCAACAAAAAAACAACCCAAATTAAAAAATGAGCAGAAGGCCTAAATAGATATTTCTCTGAAGAAGACGTATGGATGGCCAACAGGCACATGAAAAAAATGCTCAACATCACTACCTACTAGAGAAATGCAAATCAAAACTACAATAAGTTACCAGCTCACACTGATCAGAATGGCCATCATTGGGTCAAGAAATAAAAAATGCTGGAGAGGGTGTGGAGAAAAGGGTATCCTCCTGCACTGTTGGTAGGAAGAGTAAACAGTTGTAAATTGGTACAACCACTATAGAAAACAATATGGAGTACCACAGGAAACTAAATATAGAGTTACCACATGATTTAGCAATCCCACTCCTGGGCATGTATCCAGACAAAACTTTCACTCAAAAAGATAAATGTACCCCTATGTTCACTGCAGCACTATTCATAATAGCCAAGACATGGAAACAACCTTAATGTCTATAGACAGAAATAGATTAAGAAGACATGGTACATATATACAATGGAATACTACTCAGCCATAAAAAGGACAAAATAATGCCATTTGTAGCAACATGGATGGAACTAGAGATTTTCATACTAAGTGAAGTAAGTCAGAAAGAGAAAGACAAATTCCGTATGATATCACCTACATGTGGAATCTAAAATATGGCACAGATGAATTCATATACAGAACAGAAACAGATCATGGACTTGGACAACAGACTTGTGGTTGCCAGGGAGGAGGTGGGAAGGAGTGGGATGGATGGAGTTTTGGCACTGGTGGATACAAACTGTAACATTTGGAATAGATGGGCAATGGGGTCCTGCTGTATAGCACAGGGAACTGTTTGTGATCGGATCACTTTGCTGTACAACAGAAATTGAAGAAACACTGTAAATCAATTATACTTTAATAATAATATATAAAAAGAATCTGCAAAGAGGAGAGTGCAGCTGAAGCAGAGGGAGTAAAAAGGTGAGACATAGAAGATGAGATAAAAGAAGTAATAAGGCCAGATCACATAGAACCTTATAGATCATACTACTAACTTTAACTTTTACCCTAAGTGAAAGGAGAGGCCATTAGAGGTAAGTCATAACCTGACATATTTTAATAGAATTGCTTTGACTGTTGCTAAAGAGACTTGTAGGGAAATAGGGGCAGAATCAGAGACCTATCAGAAAACTATTGTAGGATTCTTAGCAATGGAAGATGGTGATCTAATTTAGAGTATTGAAAGTGAAAACAGTTTGGAGTGGTCAAGTTTTGGAATTTTTTTTTTTAATACTTGCTGGGGGTTTTATTATTTTTAATTGTAGTGAAATGCAAATGATATAAAATTTACCATTCCAATAATTTTTAAGTATACAGTTGGGTAGTATTACGTTCACACTCTTGTGCAACCAATCTCCAGAGCTCTTTTCATCTTGCAAAATTGAAACTCTGTACCCATTAAACAATGACTTAGATATATTTTGAAGGTAGAGATGACAAGATTTGTTGGAACCAGCAGGTGTGAAGGTTGAAGAAGAGAAGGAAAAGAGGAATCAAAGATGAGAGATTTTGGCCTAAGTAACCTGAGGAATCTTGTTGCTATCAATTGAAATGTGTAAGACCTAAAAAGATACAGGTTTGTAATGTAAAAGGAAAGCAAAAGTTCACTTTAAACATGTTAAATTGGAGATATCTACTACATACTGAAAATATCAAGATGACAATTGTATGCTTGTATCTATATATCTATATATCTTAATTTCGGGAAAGAGTTCTGGGATGAAGCTATTCATCAAGCACTAGGGAGCTTAAATGACATTTAAAGCCATGCATCTGGATATGCTCACCAAGGAAGGGAGTGTAAACAGAGAAAGAGGGAGTATGAGCACACAGTTCTAGAACAAGCATTCTGATATTCAGAGGTATGAGAGGTGAAGAAGTACTAGTGAAAGAAACTGAGAAGGCATAGAATGTGTGGTCTTCCTGAAACAAAATGATAAAGTATTTCAAGAAGAAGAGGTTAACTGATTGTGATAATGCTATCAATAGGTCAAATAAAATGGGTACCAAAAAATGACCATAGGATTAAATCATTTCAAGATCATTGCTGACCTTGAGAAAAAGCAATTTCAGTGATTTGGTGGATTCAAAAACCTGACTGAGAAGGCTTAAGAAAATTCAATGGAAGAAAGCTTGGAAACAGTAAAGGTATGCAGTAATTTTGAGAATCTGTTCTATTAAAAAAATAAGAAAACAAATAAGGGAGTACTTGGGTGGGGAAAGTGGGCTCAGATGTGCAAAAAATCCATGGCATATGAGTTCACAACATGCTTAATTTTATAAAGAACTTAAAACAATATTTTCATCACAGTGTGCTAAAATAAAAGGGAAGTACTAATGAACATTGTTTGTATCACACATTAGTAACTTAATGATCTTGTGGCAAAGTTTTTAAAAAAGTTATTGAATATATGCTAAATTATGTATTTCCAAATTTGTTGATATTTTCTCTGATGACAACAACTGTCAGTAATTTGCTACCTAGCAGTGCTTTAAGAAAATAAACACAATCTGTCCCATGGTAAAGGTGACATTTTAACAATAAATGAGAAAGTAACTGCTTTTTGAAATTGCTCCCAGTGAATAATTTCCCTCCAAGGGTGAGGAAAGCCTTTCCCTGGTTCCCATGATACATGTGGATAGTGGCTAACAGTTAACAAACAGATCTTTACTAAAGATGTGGATAGCAAAAGAGAAGTATGAAACAGTAAACAGTTATAACTGCTACACATGAATTGTATTCATCCTGGCTCCCAGAAACCCTAAAACCCAGACAGCTCACCTCATCCCACACATTCCCCCCGAAAATGTTCCAGGCCTTTCCACATCTTAGATTCCCACTGGGACAAAATTATCACAGGTCCAAAGATGGGAAAAGGTTATCCCTCATCTAAATTTCAGGATATAGAAGAGAGCCAGAGTCTGCCCAAAGAAAAAGAGAAAAGAAAAAACACATTTGATTCATTTCCAGAACAAAACAAGGGAAATGTCCATTTTCTTCATCACAAAGCTATAGTCTGATCCTGTTACTCAGACATGAAAATCACACAAAAAATTTAGCACTTGTACACTTTTTCCAAAGTACCAAGTTAATTCAATCTTTTTATCTATAAAAAAATATTATTAACTTGTTGAATGGCTATGCCTGTCATAAGAGAAAAATAAAGTACTGTAGGATTTTACCAGCAATAAATTTCAATTTCTGGCATGTCTGCTAACATCAAGCACATCATTTTCCAAAACAATGTAGAACTAGAGCATTAAGTTATAAAAGGAAGTTTTCAAGTGTCTTTGCAATATAACATATTGATTAAGAAAAGGACATGGAAGTCAGTCTTATATTTGGGACCAAGTCCTACCTTCACATAGAAGCTTTCTCTCTCTGATCATCAACTTTCTCACTTTTAATATTAATTGTAATACTACTGATTTCATGAGCTCTTCGTAAAAATAAATTAGAAATATCATTTTAGTGTTTAGAATAGGATCTGTTACATAGCAAGTGATCAGTAATTAGTATGTATTTATTGCTAATACTGTTTTTAAGACTGTTAATTGCCCTCTAATTATGTCATGCCTCAGCGTTTTCTCCTAAAGAGTTTCTGCTAATGGGAGAGAAAAGTCAATTTCTTCTACATGGATCTACAGCCTAACTCAAACCTTCTCTCCTTGGTTCTATTCACTCACAACCATGCCACTTGTAAAGTCTCACCGTTGTATCTTTTAAGATTATGTTAACTGTAACTCCTACATTATATATATTGATACACGTCTTCTAATTCGCCACATACGCTATTTCATTTTCTCTAAATGCTTAAGTAAACATAATATTCCACAAAGACAAACCATGCTTATCATGTGTCCTATAGCTTTATTCCCAAGGGTTTCCACATGCCTTGTTTATTTTTTTTGTTTTATTTTTTTAAATTTTATTAGAGTATAGTTGACTTACAATGTTGTGTTAGTTTTAGGTCCACAAGCTTTGTTTGAAAAGCAGGAACCTCCGTCATGGAAAACACTCATATCCACATAGCCACAAAGCAGTCACATGGTTACCTTATTTCCTGACACTTTTCCTCTCCCATTTTATTCTACAATGGTGTCAAATTGCCTGCACATCCCTTACTCTATCCATCTTCTTTTTTTTTTTTTGGGCTATGCCTGTGGCATATGGAAGTTCCCAGGCTAGGGATCCAATCAGAGCTGCAGCTGCTGGGCACCAACACGGGATTCGAGTGGTGTCTGTGACCTACACCACAGCTCACGGCAACACTAGATCTCTGACCCACTGAGCAAGGCTAGGGATCAAACTCGCATTCTCATGGATACTAGTTGGATTCGTTTCCGCTGTGCCACAATAGGAACTCCCTTAACTCTGCTCTTTTCCTTGCATCCATACCTCTGCTCCTGCTGATCTCGATGAAGGCATCCCTTAGTATGAATCTGATCCTGTTATCTGAGATGGCTATACTTAATTCAGGATGCCACCTCCCCATTCCCATAAGCCTCTCCTAATATTTAGCTATATTTGTTGACTGAAATTGGGTATATAGAATTATTTAAAAATATATATGTGTATTATTTTCCTAGGGCTCTCATAACAAATTACCATAAACTTGACACTTAAAACAACAGAAATGTATTCTCTCACAGTTCTGGAGGCTAGGAATCTAAAAACCAGGTGTCAGCAGGAATATGTCACCTTTGCAAACTCCAGGACAGAATCCTGCCTTGCTTACTCCAGCCTCTAGTAGCTTCCAGTGTTCCTTGGTTGTGACTAAATTACTCAAATTTCTGTCTCCATCTTCATATGTCTTTTTCTTTCCCATGTGTCTCTGTGTCTTTTAAGGACACTTATCAGTTTCAGGGCCCAGTTGTATAACCCAGATTGATCTCACATTGACACTCTTAACAACCTCTGCAGAGATTCTAGCATTCCCAGGTTCTGAGGGCTAGGATATAGACACATTGCTTTAGGATCAACATTTAACTCACCATAGGGGAGGTGATGACTAGGCCCATTTTGGTTAAACTGTTTCTTGAAAGGTTATAGGATATTTTTAATAAACTGCAAACAATATTCATGAAAAGACACAGATGCCACTAAGAGTTCTTTGGCTTGGCTGATGGCCAATTATAATAAAAATAAATTTCAATATAAAATATTAAAACATTTAAATGTCAGAATAATGGAAATTTACACTTCAAAAGTAGGTTTAAAAATAAATATTTTATGGGAACTTTAAAGTGCCTGAAAAATATTAACTCAATAAGGAATAATGATGATGAGATTTAATTTCAGAGGACGGGATGGTTTTCAAACATGTATTATCCCTTCCAGAACTGACTTTTAGTATTCATACATGGTGCCATGATTTACCTTCTCTCATCTGAAGATGGTGTAAAGAAGTCATAAATCTTAGAGGTTGCTCAATCCTCTCATTAGTCACTTTTAGGGCCCCCAAAATAAATATTCAACATTCTAAGAACCTGGTAAAGCAGGGAACTGACTCCTGTGTTTGAATTGTCTTAGAACAGTCCTCAGTATGTTCCCGTGATGAGATTTTTCAAATGGGATGTGGAGAGTAAGGAACAACAGAAAGGGTCTTAAATGATTGGTTTTGCATTTTGTTGAGTTTTTCAGTTAAAAGAAAAGGGAGCTCTCCAGAAAGATTCAATAATTAACCTTTGATTGCAGCTGCAAACTTGGGAGACATTACACTTTGAACAGCAAAGCCATGTATTTTATGGCTTTGCTTACAGTGAATTTTTAAAGTCTCAGAAAGTGTAACAAATAGAACTTGGGTAAGGGACAGGGAGGGGATGAGGCAAAAGAAATGAATGCAGTTCAAAATCAAGGTAGACATTCTAAAATACAAAGCCCACAGGGCAATACAATGACTACAGGGCTACACCAGGAGGGAAATCAGAAATAAAGCAACATAAGTCA
This sequence comes from Sus scrofa, assembly GCF_054392235.1. Lineage (NCBI taxonomy): Eukaryota > Metazoa > Chordata > Mammalia > Artiodactyla > Suidae > Sus > Sus scrofa. The sequence goes on from NC_139395.1 coordinate 169,659,093, forward strand.
CCACAGTTTACTTAAAAGATAGAACTTTAACTTGCAGAGTCTATATGTATCAGATAAAATTAACCTGGTATACATAAAATAAGAACATAACAAACCAATGGTGACAGACTGATAGCAAGGGAAAGTAATAAAAGAAAGATTCTGTTGGGAATAACTACTCTAATTCCTTCTCACTCATTGCAGTAGTAAAGAAAAACTGACTTTCTTAGCAGCATCTGAATCTGTTAATTGGCAACATAATTTGGGCCTGATGTTCACTGTCCCAGTAATGGCTTTCCTATATTAACTCTCAGTATATGCAAGTAAGCATGAGATATGGAAACATCCTAAGAAATTTCTAAGGTCTTAGGATGTTTGGACTGAAAATGTAGTGCTATTCATGAATTTAAAAGAAAATCAAACATAAGAAAAGCTCCCTAGTCAACAGACAGAGAATTATAGACAATGTAAAAGAGCTAATAAGGGAGTGAGTGATTTTGTTTATGGACTTCACTGGTTGACTAGCATGCAATTATGAGACATGTTTTCAGTTTATTCTTTGTAAAAATAATTGGTGTGTGCACACAGGGGTCTGTTTTAATAAACGGATAACCTCAAGAAGCAGAAGAATGATAGCCTGGGATGGCAGCATAATTTAGTATGGTGAGTGCTAGATGTGGACACTATTAGCTGCAGCATTTCTTATGACACGTTGTACTTAGAACAACTGTTTAGCCTGGATAAACACTGCAAAAGGTAAATGGAGTGGCAGCTTGTAGTGTCATGGGTCCAACTGAGCTAATTAATTAGTCTGCGGTTCTGCATTAGCAGTGTCTTAGCAGAGCACTATGGAGATGGGAAGACTGAAAGAGCTAGCTCTTGAAGGAAGCACACATCTAGACAATGAATGGCATACTGAGTGCAGCTCAATGGCAAAAAGATAACTGGAGTTTTCTTAGTAAAAGAGTAAATACAAAGGGATCTGTCCATGTCATAGCCATTTTGCTAAAATGCGCATTTGTTATTCAGATAGTAACAAAATTTATTATGAAATCCTCAAATAATGGTAAATCAGTTAAAGCTATAGTGGTAATCTCTATTGCAATAGTTCTCAAACTTAGATTTACATTGGATTCACCTGGGAAAAATTAAAACTATAAATACCTTTGTCAGACTTCAGGGGTTTTGATCTAAATAGTCTGAGTTGAAGTCTGTCCATGGAGATCTTTCTGATGTTTCTAAGGTAATTTTAGCATGTAACCAAGGATGAGAACCACTAGTCTATTGTGTTCAGTGATCTGTACCGAATGAATGGTATGCAACCCTCCCTACATGTTAAAATCACTTGCAAAGCTTTAAAAACAAATCAAGTTGTAATCAAATTAGGGCTGAGTTTGGAAGCATTCAAAAGTGTTAATTTACTAAAAAGACATACAAGTTACCAACATGCACCAAGCACCACACTTAGCAATAAGGAAACAAATGCAGGATTGTTCCTTGTTACAACAAATTTAAGTATTTTGAAAGGAGTTTATGATTTAATAAGTATTTACAATTGCCTATTGGATTGAATAATATTATAAGATGAACTCTGCCTCTTGCCCAAGGATTATTACCATAGAATATTTGAAAAACATGGAAAACTTTTTGAGACACTATCTTAGGATCAAGTGTTATTTTGGTGAATTACAAATTAGAAAGGCAGAATGATAATATACAGAGATCAGACAGTGGGAATTAGATCCAATTCTGCCACTAGTTTGTTCTGCAAATTTGGGAAAGTTATTTGATTTTAGCTTTATATATTGGGAAATTATATTTACTCAAACTGTCAACAGTCTTGTTATGGATATTGAACTGATTCAATCAAATAAGATAATAGATATCCAAACACTTTGAAATAAATAAAGATTTACAAAAGTATTTTCATGATTAATGTGGAAATGGTGATAAATCAGACCAAAGTTGTGTGTTTGCTACAGAGGAAAATCTGTCAAATTGATAAAGTATCTGTGTTGTTTATCATGACACTCTGTCATTTCAAAAAACTTTCATAACTGGGCTAAGATTAACATATATTTAATATTAATTACATAATATCTTTAAATGATTTCCTGGTGGTGTGGTTGAACTTTAATATCAGCATAAGCAAATTACTTTTAAGTCAACTGATTATTATTAAACCTGTTATGTGAATTTTTTGGATCAAGATCTAGGAATACATAAATAAATAAGGCAAAATTTCTGCTCTTCAAGTAGTATAGTCTTGTTTGCTGATACGCACACAACACATACTTCACAACATTTATCTGTCATCTATCTATCTACCTAATGCTAAAAGGTGAAAATTCAAAAGGTAATATGATTAAAGAGCTAAGGAACCAGAGGAGGTAAAATTCATTCTGTTGGAAGCAGGCTCCAAAGATAAAATGACAATCAAATTGTTTTGGAAAATGAATTGGTATTTGCCGGACAGAAGGAAGACACTCCTAGGTAAAGAAAAGAGCAAGTGAATAATACAGGAAACAGTGAAAATACACAGTGTATCTTGTAATGTCACAATTCCCATCTTGAAAATCTCTTCAATATGGCTAATCTAATCTAAACTGTGTGGATTTTTCTAAGCATCTTTCAAATGGACTGGTACTTTCATGTCATGAATGTTCTATCATCTTCAAGAAATTCATTGTACCAATGTTGAAGTTCATTTTACATTTTCGCTGAATACATTCTTGATACTAACTAAATATTCCAGTGCGCTTTGTAGATTAGGTGTTTTGGTTAGCTATCTAATTGGACCTTGAACTCAACTTTGTCCATATAGGAAACACGTATGTGCACTTACATGGAATAATCTGGGAGTGAGAAAGGATGAATCTGATGTCTTGCTTTCTCAAATGATAAATCATTAACAAGAATATACAGAGAGAATTATGTGAATTTATTGCTTTTGTACAGGTATAACTACAACTTTTCTACAGATGTAAGTGTATGATTTACTGAGTTTTAAAGAGTTTTTCAGAATTTAGCCTTGATACTCTGTTACATATACAAATCATATGATCACTCAAATCCAATGGCCAAAGGTATCATTTCCTTGAATAGAAATTCCTCTTTGAGGAAGAGACAATAGCATTTTCATCAACATGTTGCCTCTTAGATTCCTATGAGACTGCAGTTCCATACCTTGCAGATTGCATATGTTAAAAAAAAAAAAAATCCTTAGGAGACAAGGCAGAATTAAGATAAAAATGTAAAAAAAAATAGCTACAATAATTTTAAAGTGTAAATATAAACAGAACTCATTGATAAGAAAATCATTGATAAGAAAATTATGAAATATAGTTTGGAAGTGTCTTTTTTCATAATAATAGGGAATAAGGAGATCAACCCAATAAACATCTTTTAACCTCTTTTACAGTTCTAAAAAAAGTATATGTGGCAATTACAGAAACCAGATCTGTTCAGAAGAAATAGAAAAACATTAAATATGGAGATATTTATAAGTTATAGTTGTTTTATTTTTTCATTTTTCTTGTTTTAAGAAATACTTGTCTAACAATTTTATAATAAAAATCATTTCCTGGTTGTAACCTCCACATGCCCAGACTCAATCTTTAGTTATAATTTTTTCAACATTTTTTTCAATTTTTCTACAGTGTTCCTTCAATTTCCCAGATATTTTGCTTATGCTGTCATTTATTATTTATCCAATCTAAGAATGATGTAGAAATTTTAATATGAGAATTAATTCATCTTCATAGCTTTTTTATCCTATCTTTCACTTCCATTCACTCTCTAGCAGTACTAGAGTTCCTACTGTGGCTCAGCAGGATAAGAACTGAACAATGCTACAAGTGTAGGTTGCAGAGTGGCTTGCATCCTATGTTGCTGTGGCTGTGGTGTAGGAACAGGAACTCATATCCCAGGAACCTCCATATGCCACAGGTGTGGCCATAAAAAGAAAAAAAATTCCTTTTTTATTTGATCACCATTACATCATCATATGATATACCAATGGGGTCCTAGGTCCAGTGCCAGCAACAGCGGTGGATGAAGCTCTGGGATCTTGTCCTATAGCTATGATAGAGGTTCCTACCTGCCCTGCTTCTGTGCTTGACTGGACTTTTGTTCTGGCTACGTAGCATCCCTTTATGCCCACATTCCAAGTCAGGTTTCTTATTCCAGAAATTCTATGAGCCACCTACTACTATTTTGAGAAATTATTTTTTCTTTGCTAAATTATCCATGGTAATTTGCATTTAAAATATCATTTATCACTCTTGTGTTAGTTTATTTTTTTAGATATAAATAATAGTTGGTATGTTTTCTCTAAAAGATATTTTAAAGTTAGGTTTCTTTCATCTTCAGTCTTTCATTTCTAGCTGACTAAACAGACCTTATTCTAAATAGAGGCTCAGTCTTGGCCTTTCAAAAAATGAAAAGAGAGAAAATCATCAATTTCTCAGCCCTTTTAATAGCTCAGTTGGGATATAATACTATGAGTCCAAGTGAGAGATGATAGAATAGAGAGGTAAATGACAGAATTTGAGGATGGGGAAAAAAAGAAAAGAAAAAGCAAGAGGAAAAGGTCATCCATAAAGAATAAAAATGAACTAGGGGAATATGGTTCATGAAAGCCAGGAATACAGTTAAGAAGAAGAACAAGGAAGAGGTCATAAGCAATAATTCCCAGAATTTTTAAAGAATACAAGATGCTGGAAGAAACTGTAGCCTTTAGTGACAAACACATCCTTTATTACCTTTAAGAAAAGAGTTTAAAAAAGAAATATGGTAGTAGAAGTCAGATTGCAAATATTGTGAGGCATATATTGTATAAAGGTAGTATAGGGAATAATCTTGCTACTATAAAAATAATAAATGTGACAGTATGATGTGGAGTCAGGCAAAGTTATATCTAATCCCAATTCTACCATTTACCTGTGACACTGGCAAAATCAATTAACCCTTAACCCTCTAGACTGTAATTAATTCATCAATAAAAAGAAGTATTAAATCTACTACAAGACATTGTCATGCTTTCAATAAATACATATCACTCTCCTTAAATGGAGTAACTGATGGAACTTTTGACCAGGAATTTTTTAATTACCCCCATTTTTTTTTTCTAAAATAAGAGAAACTGGAGCATTTCCTGACTAGATTTTGTGGAAAAGAAACCTGTGACAGAGCAGATACAGTGAAGAGGAAAGAAATAAAATAGAAAAGAAAAAGAAATGTAGTAATTGATGGAGAAAGGTAGGTGTATGTAAAATTTTAGGATCAGTCAAAATAAGCCAATGGCTCTGTAAAGAACAGAATTGTTCCCTCATTAATTTTTGTCTTTGCTATTTTCATATACTCATCTTAGAGTAGGGTTTTAGAAAATCTTTACCGAGGAGATTATGAAGGAAGATAAAATATAATTTCATTGTAAATGTAAGAAAAATTGATAAGTAATCTATCATGATCAATTTATTGTAAACCTCTGTAGTATAGCCTCCATACAGAAATTGAAGTCATAATGTTGACATTGATCTTCACCAATTCCAATGATGGTTAATATTTGTGCTATATTTTTTCTTTAAAAAACATTCATTATCTATTAAAATAGAATTATTTTTTCATTACACAGTAAAGAAGAATTATAAATTGATAGAGATACAGATATATGTGTGACGTGCCAAAATAGTTTGTTGTTGTTGTTGTTGTTGTTGTTGTTGTTGTTGTTGTTGTTGTTGTTGTTGTTGTTGTTGTTGCTGCTGTTGTTGTTGTTGCTGCTGTTGCTGTTGCTGTTGCTGTTGCTGTTGCTGTTGCTGTTGCTGTTGCTGTTGCTGTTGCTGTTGCTGTTGCTGTTGTTTCTTGGGCCGCTCCCTCGGCATATGGAGGTTCCCAGGCTAGGGGTTGAATCGGAGCTGTAGCCACCGGCCTACGCCAGAGCCACAGCAACGCGGGATCCGAGCCGCGTCTGCAACCTACACCACAGCTCACGGCAACGCCGGATCGTTAACCCACTGAGCAAGGGCAGGGACGGAACCCGCAACCTCATGGTTCCTAGTCGGATTCGTTAACCACTGCGCCACGACGGGAACTCCCCAAAATAGTTTTAAGGAGGCTCATGTTAAGTGGCTTCCATCTCAGAAATTTAAGAAACAATGTCAATTATAAGTATTAAAATGTGGGGTTAGAAGTAGATAAATAGAAATACTAAAAATGTTTATAGTAAATGATGTAGGGGATAACAATGAATTGTAACAGCAGTGATGGCTGAATCATTCCAAAGAAAATAATACAATGTAGTAGTAAAATAAATTATCTTTCAAACAATTTTAAGTATCTTTAAATAGTGTAGACTCATCTATGTCATGGTACAATACTACAACAATAGGAAAATTAGAAGCTATAATAAATGTTTATTGGTTCTAGCACATATTTTGAACATTACTTTGTTGACTAAATTCTCAGTTGAAACCTTTCTTTGAGATTTAATTAATTTTTTTAAAGTTAAATATACAACATTCTGAAGGAGGATCTTAAAACTGGAGATTGTTCTTAAAATTTCTTAGAAGGTAAAAACAAATGTTTTTCAAGTTATATTTGTAGTTATGAATAAAACAAGAAATAGTATTAGGAAGTATAAAATTCAAGGATTATTTTCACTGCTTTATTTCCAGTTATACTATGCATTTTCAATCAATGTGTCTCCTGAGAGAATATGGATATGGGAAGAAAAATTCCAAATTCTCTTTAGTTATCACACTAAATAGCACAAGCTATATTGATTTACTTATAGATTTGTCTCTCTCATATACTGTTGACAATCAGCTTGACTGCCAATGGAAAGAACAAAGGAGATTTTTGCACTCAGTGTCCTATGAACTAAATGGAAAAACCGAGAGTGAGTTAATAGCCTTAAAAATCAGTTCTTATCCATTTATCTGGTTGCCTCTTCTTTATTTTCTTCTCTTATCCTTTACCTTTTCAGGTGAATGCATTCTTCATACAATTCAATATTTTCTAATTATTGAAGAGGAGTGCTCCTAAATGGAAAAGTGCCAGAGATTAATGGAAATAAAGGCCAAGAGAATATTTGGTATGGATTATGTTTGTCTTCATTCTATTTTTAAAATTATTTTGTATGTTTTCAAATCTTCTGTTTTCTTTTTTCCTTGGTCATCAACTTGCAATAAAAGTTGACAAAATCTTCTTTGGCTACTGCCATTAAATCACTCAGATGTAAAAGCATACTTTCATCTTCTTAGCAGTGGAATGTTCATTCTACAGCACTTCCTCAACCAGGTATATAAATAAAAGAAAATAGGTGGTGAAATATTTAGTACTATTATATACTCTATTTTCTGATTCTTGAACCTTGAATCATAGAATAATTCTGCTTGATTGTGGGGGGAGAGAAAAGGCAGGCGAATATACCTTTTATTACACTGGTGTTTTTTAAATTAGCAGCCTTGAAGAATGTATTCCCTATCTATTGCTCTGGCATGTTTCTGCTCTACAGCTGTTCTTCAAATATGACCATACCATACCAAAGCTGCTAGTTTCCACAACTTTGAATCTACAAAATATAAAAGCCTTTGAATTCACATCTCTTTAGTTATTCAGAATTTGTAATTTCATAGAAAATAAGACTCTAGGAACAGACTGGTAAAGAAGCTCTGAGGATGAAGGGACGTTAAATAAGTTTCAAGCTCAAGGTGAAGGTGATTGGTTTTGTCTTTAACAGAAGCATTAGAGTCAGTGATATTGTAGGTGTTTTCTATCATTTTATACCTCTTCACATTGTGGTTATGTCACCAGTGATTACTCTCATTAAATAAATGGAAAATTGATCATTCAAAATGGTACATCAGCTTTAATTTGCATTTATTCGCTTATAAATGACATTGATTGCTATACCACATTGGTTATTAGAGCAATATATTTTTCTTCTTTTGTTAATTGTATGTTTGCTTGCTTTGTCGTTTTGTATGTTAACTTTTTTGTTATTCAAATGTTTGAGCTTTTTTATAAACATTAAAGTTGTCAACTCCTCATCTACAGTTTTTTCTTGCAATGATTTCCCAAGTGGGTACATTCTAATAATATAAATTTCAAATTTATATTATGGATGTTATCGAAATTTTACTTTGAATTTTTAAATTATTTTTTAGAATACTGCCCTACAGTATAGAAATTTCATACACAGTACACATTTAAACTTTAATCTTTTAACCCAACTTAATTTTGTTTTCATGAATGCCTTTAAAGTGCCCAAGCATAATTAAATGACTGGTTCTCATGCTTCAATATTCTTTTTCTAAGAAGTTATATATTTATATATAGTAAAACTATCTATTTGTTTCTTAACTTTTCCTCTGAATATGGTAGCAAATAATTTACATACAGTAACAAACTTTATACATACATGTATTTCATATTATACAATATTTTGTTACATATTTATATCATAGTAACAAATTTATATATAGTGTCAAATTATATATAGTAAAGACGTCTTTATATTTTGAATCCATATGAAATTTTGAAAAAATAATTTTGTTCTCTGCATAACTAATATTTTTCATTTTTCAGGACATGCTTTGTGTCATCTTGCTAATGTTCGTTGTTGGAAACAGACCTGTTTTCCTTACTTCCACCTAATCCCAGGGAGAAATAAATCCTGAGGGCTGTACAAGACACTGAGAGTACTGAATTTTCTTGAGTCTGTACTTTTTATATTAAGATTTGTAGGCTTAGAGGGCAGGAGCTGAGGAGGCAGTATGCAAGAGAAACAGTATTGTAGTGAATGGGAATACCAAAAGGTACCTAATATCTGTTAATTTCCCACTTTAAGTAAATTTGTATAACCCTTTGTCCAAATTCTGTTTGAAACACAATAGTTGGGGAAAAATACAATGTATTATTCTTTTCTTTCCATTTTCACTTTTCCTTTACATCTAATTAATTTATTTAGTCTTTCCTGGCTTTATTTGTAGTTTTACAGGAAGTTGATTATACACTATCAAAGAGTATACATCATTTAAGTTGCTTCCCAACCAATAACTTCCCTTATAGCTTGTCCTCCAGCTACTAGTGGCTGCTTCTCTCAATGAAGGGATCACAACCTCACAACTTTGAATAACATTACTATAAAGAAAACCCTTTCCTATTAAAGCCCTGTTAAATTAAATATCCTGATAATGGGACAGGTCAAATGTGGTGTAGCTGACTTTAATTTTTTTTCTTGCTTTTTAGGGCCACACCAGGCTAGGGTGTCAGGGTCCAATTGGAGCTGCAGCTGCCATCCTACTCTACAGCCACAGTCACGGGGGATCTGAGCCGCATCTGTGACCTACACCACAGGTCATGGCAATGATGGATACTTAACCCACTGAGTAAGGCTAGGGCTTGAACCTGTATCTCTATGGATACTAGTAGGGTTTGTTACCACTGAGCCATGAGAAGAACTTGACTTAATCATTTTAATATGCATTATTAGATTTAAAAGAATCTAAGAATATGCTGGATCTACACAGCTCTTGAATGAAAACAAAAAAGTCATTCAAATTATACTTCAGTGCCAGAGAGCAAAAGAAAGGTGATTACTATTAAAAAAGGCAATTAAAATTGTACATATCCAGGTGAAATTTTACTGAATGATTCATGTAACACATTAAAAATATAAATGTACAGAGTTAATTTATTTTCTACTTAAATATATACTTTTGTTTTAAATTGCAGGGCCTCAAGAGTCATATCTACCTCTAAGCTGTCAGATCATCCAGAAATGAATACAAATTATAACTGTAACTGTTATCTTATATCTTATGTCTCTGAGACATTTGTTATATTTAAATATGTCTAAAATAATTAAAAGCACATGTCACAGAATAGCAGATAGATCATGGTGTAAAGTTCCACATAGCTCCTTTAAATCTGTTAAATAAAATCTGTTTCATTTCTGGTTGAAGTCATTCACTCTTTGGAGGAAGGGGATGGTTTAAGACTCAGACTCTGGGTAAGGAAATATACACAAATTGGGATAAGTTTATGTTTATTTATGGCAACTGAAAACATTTAAGTCATCTGGAATGTTTTGAAACTGTACAAGTTTTGACCTTCATGGCAGTTTCTTGTTCTGGAATAATGAGTAAATTTCAAATCCATAACACATAATCATACACATTCCAAGAGGTAGAGTTGTTTGTTTCTCAACCTATCAGGTTAGGTTTCTTGATCAATTCAAAAGTCTAAATTCAAGCAATTTTTATTGCCTTGAAGCAATAAAACAGTTGAAACTTCTAACCTACGATTGAACTCCACATGACAAAGAGAGAAAGATACAATGGATAATGTGGTGGTGGCAGAAGGAAAACACAGGGCACGTGAACTAGAGCAAATCACACTATTCAGCTGTGATACACATCACACTGGAAAATTTTAGCTATTCTTTTAAGGCCAGGAAACATTACTGTTCAGCACACTGAAACTGCTCATGCTAAGAAAAAACAAATGTATTTCTTCCTGGGTCTGCCTCCTTTCATCTCCCCAAAGTAATTATAATCATTTTTGCCTGGATAAGAGAGTTGGAAGGAAGTACATTCACACAGTTAATTTCTGTTCAAGTTCCCTTTAAACTTTATGTAATATAATATTTCTCAAGACACAAGTCTGAGCTGAGAAAATGTAATCCTCACAAAATCTTAGAATAGGGAGTGCCTTAGTTTCCTATTGCTGCTACAACAAATTACAACAAATCTTATAAATTTATCATCTTACAGTTCTGGAGACCATAAGTATGAAATGGAAAATGTTGGCTAAAATCCAGGTATTGACAGGACTGCAATTCTGGAAGCTCTAGGGAAGAATCTATCTCGACTTTTTTTGGCTTTTAGAGGTCACCCACATTCTTTGACACATTGTCTTTTTCTGTCTTTAAAGATTGCAAAGGTGGGTAAAATCACTCCTCCCTCTACTTCTGTTGCCACATCTACTTCTCTGACTCTGCCTCTCTTGCCTCCCTCTTTAATTTATAAGGACCTTGTGATTACATTTTACCAACAGATGATCCAGGATAATCTCTCCCTTCCAAAATTTTTAGCATTCATGTCTTCTAAGTCCATTTGCTCTGTAAAATAACATACTCAGAGATACTCAGAATTAAAACATGAGCATCTTTGAGGGCCCATTATTTTGGATTTTATAGAATGCTTTCCCTTCTATGTATGGGAAGTAGTCTCAAAGAGCTGAAGTGACTTGTCACTCCATCTTTAATACCTAAATCTAGAAGTCTATGTGACTATGTCATCCATGTACTTTCTATTGCAATGCTTCATGCAAGAAGTGCCCCAATCCAATCTTCTGTCAATTTTCTGTCTCTAGATTTTCTGTATCATCCTTGGGCAACAATTAAAAGATTTAGTGTGGCTGAAAGTTTACAGTAAAAGGAACAACCAGGAAAATTTTGAGCCAGATGTAAGGCTCTTTGTAACCACTCATATTTCCTATGATTTTGCTGACAATAGCTATTTTAAAGTGTTCAAAATATCTGATAGAATTATATTAATACTCAGAAATGATGACCCTCTTTCTATGGAATACATTTCTCATGGGCAAGAAAAAATTTATATAAATACGAAAATGAGTTAAGATTTGGCTTTAATCTGTTAGAACAGATAATGATATCTCCACAGATAAATAACAAAAATAAAATGAGAAAGACATTAGACTGCATAAACACAAATTAATAATTGTATCTCTCACTTCTTAGCTTTCCAGATAAGGTTAACATTAACACTGAATTTATATTATAGGAGTTGTTCTTATTATGCCAAATTAAGGAATCATGAAATTACTCTGTTTATGTCAAGAACATAAAATATAATTATAGTACCACATAATACTCATCTTGAACTATAAGAATTACCAAGAGTAAAATATGATAAAGAAAAGGAAAGATCTACTTCTCCTAGCTAAATTGTGGGTTTCCATGGTACTTAATAAATTTTCAAAAATATCATGATGAATTCTAAACTTGACCTTCCATTTACTGAGATTTTTAAAGTGCTATGTCAAAATGTAAGGGTACTTTACTTTTCATGTAAGTACTTTCTGTACATGCATTTTGCTCAAGCAATTACTAGGGACAAATGACCTGAAGAAATAAAAAGGAGTATTTAGGACACTTTTTTCTCTGTACTCAAACACATATTTATAAAAATTTACAAGGCCTAAAAGTGGTATTTTAAAGAATGAATTGCAGCTTTTATACATCATTTTGTACCCTGTCTTTATTATACTGAGACTAGAAACAACGTTTTCCAAATTCAAGAGGAATATGACATCTTTGGTGGTTAAAATGAATAATGTGGTCACATTAAGTAATATGATGACTAGAGTTTTAAAAGGTGATGACGTTTTAGAATACATTCAAAGAATCTAATTAAACGAAGGGCTCCCTGTACCTGATCAATATAAACTGCTCTGGTTTCATTCATCCTTAGTTGTAATTTATGCTGAAGAATCATTTCAGGAGGAAAAAAAAATGGCATGAACAAGAAGCCTGATCTTGTATTAGGATGTACAACATTTGCTACTCAGAGAATTAACAAGAACATATTTTCCTTCTGTCAAATGATTGTATGTATTGGACTTCTGTTTTGTCTAGAATGTGGTCTTAAGAATGAACCCTCAAGAATATGGGCAGCCCACAGAAAAGATTTGGAAATTGGTGACAAGTAGCAAATAAGAAAGCAGAATGGGATTATAAATTTTATTTCTGTCACTTAACTCTGAAATGTCTCTTACAATAGCACTGTTCAATTTTCAACAAATGCATTCATTACTTTTACCTAGATATAACATTTATAACAACAATAAGAACTTTTCTCATGATAGAACCATCAAACATAAACCCTAAATTATTATTATGTTTATCTTCCTCTATCATCCTAGTGAATTCTTATTACACATATGAAAGTATCCTAACTCTTTTTATACCAAATTATTATACATACTTTAGTCCTCATCACCCATCTCACCTCATCTTCTACCTTTTGTCACCTGCTTTGCCATTCAGTCATACCAGCTTGCTTTCTCATACACAGCCAATGCTAATTCACAGTGTACTCAGTACATTTACATTTATTATTTTCTCTGTCTGAAATGTTCTGCTCATATGGATACCTTGCCAAGGCTTGATTTCAAATAAAAACTTTTCAAAGTGATTTTTCCCAACCACACTATCTAAAATGACCTATTCTATCTCACACTATTACTCTTTGTTACTCTGGTTTTCTTCATAGCACCAGGTCTGCTTACAAAAATTGTAGGGTTTGATGAAAAATAAAAATTCAAGACCCTTTGTTCAAAAACTATTAAGAATTTTGGGAGTTCCCGTCGTGGCGCAGTGGTTAATGAATCCGACTAGGAACCATGACGTTGTGGCTTCGATCCCTGGCCTTGCTCAGTGGGTTAACGATCCAGCGTTGCCATGAGCTGTGGTGTAGGTTGCAGACGCGGCTTGGATCCCACGTTGCTGTGGCTCTGGCGTAGGCTGGCAGCTACAGCTCTGATTGGACCCCTAGCCTGGGAACCTCCATATGCCGCGGGAGCAGCCCAAGAAATGGCAAAAAGACAAAAAAAAAAAAACAAAAAAAAAAAACACAAACTATTAAGAATTTTAAGACAGAAAAATTGCATGGCCCTTCTAGGTACAGGTTTCTACGTGACTGTGCAGGTTATAAGCCCACAAAACCAGCCCTGTATAGCAATTATTACCACTTGAAATTAACCTCTTAATCATAGTGCTTGTTTAATCTGGCTCCCCTTTTAGAATATGCACTATGTAGAGCTCAGATCATAACTGTCATGTTGACTATTATATTTAGCATGCTTTGAATATCCCCCAAAACTAAAATTAAATGTTTCTTTACCAAACAAATGAAGACAAGCAGGCAGAGAGAGAAGAATTCTGTCTCATTTAGCCTTTTTGTTCTATTTAGGCCTTCAACAGATTGGATGAGACCTACCCATGTAGGGAGAGCAATCTGTTTTCTCAGGCTACCAATTCAAATGTTAATCTCATCCACAAACATTGCCAGAATAGTGTTTAACCAAATATCTGGGCACCCCATGGCCTGGCCAAGTTGACATATAAAATAAACTATCACAAATCTAGCCCTGTTAATTTGTCACCCATACATATCCCCTTAAACTTGATGTAATCTCTAAAAATATAACAGTAAGTTCAGGGGTGATGCTATAGGGGGGTCGGCCTTGGTGAGTGGAAACAAGTGACACAAACCCATGCATAACTTCCATCACTGCCATCATAATCACTTTGTTCCTGAGTCCACTGGATGCAATAGAAATGGCTGGGGAAAGAAGTTGACTTGTATCCACAGAATTGATCATGCTATCTATTAATGTATTAAAGTCTTCTTCTGCTGAGCACACTCTCTATTGAGCATTCACATGGAACACAAATACCTTCACATTCTGACCATTCAGAGAGCTCTATTCACATACCTCTTCCCCAAATTTGTTTGTCATCTATTTTCAAATCCTGAAAGAGGACTTTCACAAGAACCTGACCATGCATATACAGTGACCTCGGACTTCCAGTCATCACAACAGTGAGAACTAAATTTTGATTGTGTATAAGCCATCTAGTCTGTGGTGTTTTGCTTTAGCAGCCCAAAAGGACTAAGACATCTTGGTTCACAGCTTCACTGCTGGAGAGGAATTTTGCCTCAGGATGAATGGTATCTCAAGTCTCACGCATATTTGATTTAGAATTGATTTATATGTGACTGTGGACTTAGAGTTGATGCTGAAATGAATTCAGAATTTTGGGGATCTTGGAATGGAAGGAATGTAGTTCATATGTGAGAAAGACATGAATTTTGGAGAATGCTATGGACAGAACTGTGTCTCCTTAAAATGTGTATGTTGAAACCTAAACCCCCAGTGTGGTGGTATTCAGAGATGAGACTTTTGGTAAATAAATAGGTTTAGATAAGACCATGAGCTGAGTGGGAAGCCCCCCATGATGGGAATGGTGCCCTTATAAGAAGAGGGAAATAAAATGGAAGTTTCTCTTTCATCCAAATGAGGACACAGATATAAGACAGCTACCTGTTTGCAAGCCAGGAAGAGAGCACTCACCAGAATCCTATTGTGCTGGTTTCCTAATCTCTATCTAATTTTAGAAGTGTGAGAAGATAAATTTCTAATGCTGAAGCACCCAGTGTATGATATTTTGTAATGGCAACCTGAGCCAACTAAAACAGTCACCAGTATGCTACTAAGTGATTATGGGAAAACTGTAAGTGTAAGCATTTTCTTAACAAATCAAATAGATGGTGGTTAGTAAACAACCATGATTATTATCTGAATCAATCAGAATGCTCGTTTGTAAAATGGTTCAGAATCATATACTTTTGAATCCAATCTTAAGATAATTTGGAAAATAAGGGACCAAATGGTCCTTTATATGTTAAATAAATCATAGAACAATTGCAGAAAGATTACTGAAAAGCAAAGAAGCAAGTTGCAGAAAGCCTTGGGAATTCATCTCTGACTAACTTACCCTTCATGCTCATGTCAAGGTAAACTCATTGTTTGGTTTTCATCTCAGTAGGCATTTAATTTAATCCTAAATTCTAATTATCTATTCTTCAAAAAGGGAATTCAACAAAGTCTTTATACTTGAATAAATATTTTTAGTTGGGGAAATCAAAACTTCTTAAAGAAGTACCTACAATCAGATATGGCAAATAACTATATTAAAAAGTTTTTACGGCGAGGTGGACAAGATGGCAGAGGAGTAGGGGGACACGCTCGCCCTCTCCCACAAATACAACAAAAAAAGCACATCGACAGAACAAATAACTCGCTCAGAACAGCAACCAATTGCTGGCAGAAGAACCTGAACTCCAATAATGGCAAGAAGTTCGTGACATTACTGGGCAGAACGGGAGAAAAGAGGAGAGTGAGAGAAGGTGAATCCGAGCGGGACAGGCGCTCCTGAAAGGGGAACTGAAGAGGAGAAAGGGATCCCGCACCCTGGAAAGTCACCTACCGGGGGAAAGATCAAACGAACTGGAGGAATCTCCAGATGCAGAGAGGAGTGTAGCAGTAAGTTGGAGTACTGAAAAGCCGATCAAGAACTGAACGCACCATCTGAACTACAGGCACAGTCACCAAAAATTAAGATGCCTGGGTGGGGGCTGGGCACCGAGTCCTCAGCTCCAGAGGTTAGTCCCCGGGAAAGAGCTGGGGGTGGGGCAGGGTACAGCGGAGACTGCTTGGGAAGTCTAGTAACTGGTCTGTCACTTTGAAGGGGCAGAGACTGACTGGGGGACTAGAAAACAAAGCTGTTGCAGAGGAAGGGAGCAATACTCTAGGGGCGGGGAAGTGGAAAGCCACATCAGAGGGAACCTGGGAGAAGAGCCTGGTCTGCGCCGGTGCTGGGGAGGGGAGGAAGGGGTGGGTCCCCATAGAATACCCCCCATGCCACAGCAAGCTTACAGGCCCGCTAGCTAGCAGAAATTGTGCTTCCCAGTGTATCCCCTCCCCCCACCCCCACCACCCCCTACGCTCTCGCCTTACATGGGGCTGCCTGCCATCCAGGAGGGCTGGCCTCAACAATTGCCTGAAGCCTACCACCGCAGGGGCTGTCCCTGCATAGGCCTTCTTGCCCTTTGGAGGAGCTACACTTCCGCAGAGCAACACCAAACACCACCAGCCCCCGAGAAAAAGCCTGCAGCCCAGAAAAGCTAGAACAAGCCTAGCCAGGCCATGAAAAGATCAGCCTAATTCTTGGACGGACTTTCTGAGTTGGGCTGCCCTGGGGAGGAGCCTCTTGGGTTTTCAGAGGCCCTGCTAGCCGCGCAAGCCCCCAGGTGGTGCCGAGCTATAGCGGATCAGCTGCATAGGACTGTCAGCTCCAGGCAGGACCCCCTGCAGCCCAGAAAAGCTGCAACAAGCTTGGCCAGACTGTGAAAAGATCTGCCTACATTCTCAGGTCGCCCTTCTGAGTTGGGCTGCCCTAGGGAAGAGCTTCTTAGATTCTCAGTGACCCAGATAGTTGCTCCAGCCCCCAGGGGGCACTGCACTCCTGAGGAACAGCTGCCCAACACTGCCAACCTCTTGCAAGAACCCCACAGCCTAAAAACACCAGAGCAAGCTCTGCCTGACCAAGTGAAATCTGCTATCATCGTGGTGTGGACCTCCCAGTCCTGTCTGGAAGGAAGTCCTCCTTTGCTTCAAAGAAACACTGTTAGCCCCATCAACACTCCAGAAAAGCCACACTGCCTCAAAAAAGATTGACCAACAACACCAGCTCTCAGGAAACAGTCCACGGCAGTGACAAGGCAAACACTGCCCAATCATGGAGAGTACAACTCCCTCGGGAGAAAGAAAACAACAAGTAAGATGAAGAAGCTGAGAAACCACCCCCAGTTAAACCAACAGGAGATTTCACCTAAAGCAGTCAACAATGAAACAGATCTCTGCAGTCAGACAGACCTGGAGTTCAAAAGAGAAATAGTGAAAATACTGAAGGAATTAAGAGAAGATATGAACAGTAATGCAGATACCCTCAGAAAGGAACTAGAAAATATAAGGAGGAGCCAAGAAAAACTAGACCAGTCATTTGTAGAGATACGAACTGAACTAAGGGCAGTAAAAACCAGAATGAATAATGCAGAAGAATGAACCAGTGATATGGAAGATAGAATAATGGAAATCACCCAATCAGGTCAGCAGACAGAAAACCAAATCAAAAAACAGGAAAGCAATATAAGAGACCTATGGGATAATATAAAGCGGGCCAATCTACACATAATAGGAATTCCAGAAGGAGTAGAAAAAGATAAGGGAATGGAAAATATATTTGAAGAAATTATCACTGGAAACTTCCCAAATCTAAAGGATACTGGGTTCAAGATACAGGAAGCACAGAGGGCCCCAAACAAACTGAACCCAAACAGACCCACACCAAGACACGTCATAATAAAAATGGCAAAAGTTAGCAATAAAGAGAGGATCCTAAAGGCAGCAAGAGAAAAGCAGAATGTTACCTACAAGGGAACCCCATAAGATTATCAGCTGATTTCTCTACAGAAACACTAGGGCCAGGAGGGAATGGCAAGAGATATTTAAAGTGCTAAAAGGAAAAAATATGCAAACTAGATTGCTCTATCCAGCAAGAATATCATTTAAAATAGAAGGTGAAATAAAATTTTTTTCCAAAAAACAAAAACTTAAAGAATACAGCAACACAAAACCCAGGTTAAAGGAAATATTGAAAGGGCTTCTCTAAACCAAAAAGAAAGGAAGGAAAGGGAAGAAAAAAGAAAAGAAAAAAAAAAAAAAAGAAGAGGAAGAACTAGGACTGAGGAAACCGCAATCAGAGAGCAGTCACTCAAATAAGCCAGCATACAGATTTAATAATGAACAGGCCTCAAACAAAATAAAATTAAAAAGAAAAAATAAAATGGAGTCATCAAAACCATAAAATGTGGACAAGGGATGTTAGGAAATAAATAACCCTTTTTGTTTGTTTGTTTGTATGTTTCTCTTCTTAATTTTAATATAGTAATGAAGTGTTTGAACTTACAGGACCATCAGGCTAAAACACACAATTATAGGAAGGGGTTAGCATACTTAAAAAACAGGGCAACCACAAGCCAAAAGCAAATATTGCATTTGCAAAAAATGAAAAAAAAAAACAAAACAATCAAACAGATAATAACAGGAGATCATCCAACCAAAAAAAAAAAAAAAAAAGAAAGGAAGAATGAAGAACCATAGAATCAACTGGAACACGAGGTTCAAAATGGCAATAAATAATCATCTATCACTTATCACCTTAAATGTCAATGGACTGAATGCCCCAATCAAAAGACATAGAGTGGCTGAGTGGATAAAAAGGCAAAAACCTTCAATATGCTGCCTACAAGAAACTCACCTTAGGACAAAGGATACATATAGATTGAAAGTGAAAGGGTGGGGAAAAATATTTCACGCCAATAGACATGACAGAAAAGCAGGAGTCACAACACTCATATCAGAAAAAATAGACTTTAAAACAAAAGACATAAAGAAAGACAAAGAAGGACACTACTTAATGATTAAGGGATCCATCCAAGGAGAGGATGTTACTATCATCAATATATATGCCCCAAATATAGGAGAACCCAGATACATACAACAAATACTAATAGACATAAAGGGAGATATTGATGAGAAGACAATCATAGCAGGAGACCTTAATACCCCCCTCACATCAATGGACAGATCCTCTAGACAGAAAACCAATAAAGCAACAGAGATCCTAAAGGAAACAATAGAAAAGTTAGACTTCATTGATATCTTCAGGACACTACATCCAAAAAAATCAGAATACACATTCTTCTCAAATGCTCATGGAACATTCTCAAGAATCGACCACATATTGGGACATAAAGCTAACCTCAATAAATTTAGGAGCATAGAAATTATCTCAAGTATCTTCTCTGACCACAATGCCATGAAATTAGAAATCAACCATGGGAAAAGCAAAGAGAAAAAACCTACTCCATGGAGACTAAACAACATGCTACTAAAAAACCAATGGGTCAATGAGGAAATCAAGAAGGAAATTAAAAACTACCTTGAAACAAATGATAATGAAGACACAACCTCTCAAAATCTATGGGATGCTGCGAAAGCAGTGCTCAGAGGGAAATTTATAGCAAAACAGGCCTTTCTCAAAAAAGAGGAAAGATCCCAAATTGACAACTTAACCCTCCACCTAAAGGAATTAGAAAAAGAAGAACAAAAAAGACCTAAAGTCAGCAGAAGGAAGGAAATTATAAAGATCAAAGAAGAAATCCATAAAATAGAGACTCAAAAAACAATAGAGAAAATTAATAAAACCAAGAGCTGGTTCTTTGAAAAGGTAAACAAAATTGAGAAACCCCTGGCCAGACTCACTAAAAAGAGGAGAGAAAGAACCCAAATAACCAAAATTATAAATGAAAAAGGAGAAATCACAATGGATACAGCAGAAATACAAAAAACCATAAGAGAATACTATGAACAACTCTACGGCAACAAGTTCGACAATCTGGAAGAAATGGACAATTTTCTAGAATCTTACAGCCTGCCAAAACTGAATCAAGTAGAAACAGACCAACTGAGCAGACCAATCACTAGAAATGAAATTGAAGATGTCATAAAAACACTCCCTACAAATAAAAGTCCAGGACCAGATGGCTTCACAGGGGAATTCTATCAAACATATAAAGAGGAATTGGTGCCCATCCTCCTTAAACTCTTTCAAAAGGTTGAAGAAGAAGGAATACTCCCAAAGACATTCTATGAGGCCACCATCACCCTCATTCCAAAACCAGACAGAGATACCACCAAAAAAGAAAACTATTGCCCAATATCATTGATGAATATAGATGCAAAAATTCTCAACAAAATCTTAGCCAACCGCATCCAACAACATACCAAAAAAATTATACACCATGACCAGGTTGGGTTCATCCCAGGTTCACAAGGATGGTTCAACATACGCAAATCAATCAGCATCATACACCACATTAACAAAAGAAAAGTCAAAAATCATATGATCATCTCAATAGATGCAGAAAAAGCATTTGACAAAGTCCAACATCCATTCATGATCAAAACCCTCACCAAAGTGGGTATAGAGGGAATATTCCTGAATATCATCAAAGTCATTTATGATAAACCCACAGCAAATATAATCCTCGATGGGGAAAAACTGAAAGCCTTCTCACTCAAATCTGGAACAAGACAGGGATGCCCACTCTCACCACTACTCTTCAACATAGTTTTGGAAGTCCTAGCCACAGCAATTAGACAACCAAAAGAAATAAAAGGCACCCATATAGGAAGAGAAGAGATCAAACGGTCACTGTATGCAGATGACATGATACTATACATAGAAAACCCTAAGGACTCAACCCCAAAACTATTTGAGCTGATTAATAAATTCAGCAAAGTAGAAGGATATAAGATTAACAATCAGAAGTCAGTTGCATTTCTGTACACCAGCAATGAAACATTAGAAAAGGAATACAAAAATACGATACCTTTTAAAATTGTACCTCACAAAATCAAATACCTCGGAATACACCTCACCAAGGAGGTAAAGGACCTATATGCCGAGAACTATAAAACATTAATCAAAGAAATCAAAGAAGATGTAAAGAAATGGAAAGATATTCCATGTTCATGGATTGGAAATATCAATATTGTAAAAATGGCCATACTACCCAAAGCAATCTACAGATTCAATGCAATCCCTATCACATTACCCATGACATTGTTCACAGAACTAGAACAAACAATCCAAACATTTATATGGAACCACAAAAGACCCAGAATCACCAAAGCAATCCTGAGAAACAAAAACCAAGCAGGAGGCATAACTCTCCCAGACTTCAAGAAATACTCCAAAGCCACAGTCATCAAAACAGTGTGGTATTGGTATCAAAACAGACAGACAGACCAATGGAACAGTATAGAGAATCTGGAAATAAACCCTGACACCTATGGTCAATTAATCTTTGACAAGGGAGGCAAGAACATAAAATGGGAAAAGGAAAGTCTATTCAGCAAGCATTGCTGGGAAACCTGGACAGCTGCATGCAAAGCAATGAAACTAGAACACACCCTCACACCATGCACAAAAATAAACTCAAAATGGCTGAAAGACTTAAATATAAGACAGGACACCATTAAACTCCTCGAAGAAAACACAGGCAAAACACCCTCTGACATCAACATTATGAATATTTTCTCAGGTCAGTCTCCCAAAGCAGTAGACACTAGAGCAAAAATAAACCCATGGGACCTCATCAAACTGAAAAGCTTTTGCACAGCAAAGGAAACCCAAAAGAAAAGCAAAAGACAACTTTCAGAATGGGAGAAAATAGTTTCAAATGATGCAACGGACAAGGGCTTAATCTCTAGAATATATAAACAACTTATACAACCCAACAGCAAAAAAGCCAATCAATCAATGGAAAAATGGGCAAAAGACCTGAATAGACTGTTCTCCAAAGAAGATATACAGATGGCCAACAAACACCTGAAAAAATGCTCAACATCGCTGATTATAAGAGAAATGCAAATCAAAACTACCATGAGATACCACCTCACACCAGTCAGAATGGCCATCATTAATAAATCCACAAATAACAAGTGCTGGAGGGGCTGTGGAGAAAAGGGAACCCTCCTGCACTGCTGGTGGGAATGGAAACTGGTACAGCCACTATGGAGAACAGTTTGGAGATACCTTAGAAATCTATACATAGACCTTCCATATGACCCTGCAATCCCACTCTTGGGCATCTATCCGGACAAAGCTCTACTTAAAAGAGACACGTGCACCCGCATTTTCATTGCAGCACTATTCACAATAGCCAGGACATGGAAACAATCCAAATGTCCATCGACAGATGATTGGATTAGGAAGAGGTGGTATATATACACAATGGAATACTACTCAGCCATAAAAAAGGATGACATAATGCCATTTGTAGCAACATGGATGGAACTAGAGAATCTCATACTGAGTGAAATGAGCCAGAAAGACAAAGACAAATACCATATGATATCACTTATAACTGGAATCTAATATCCAGCACAAATGAACATCTCCTCAGAAAAGAAAATCATGGACTTGGAGAAGAGACTTGTGGCTGCCTGATGGGAGGGGGAGGGAGTGGGAGTTATCGGGAGCTTGGACCTATCAGACACAACTTAGAATAGATATACAAGGAGATCCTGCTGAATAGCATTGAGAACTTTGTCTAGATACTCATGTTGCAACAGAACAAATGTGGGGGGAAAAAATGTAATTGTAATGTATACATGTAAGGATAACCTGACCCCCTTGCTGTACAGTGGGAAAATAAAAAAATTAAAATAAATAAATAAATAAAAAGTTTTTATGGCAGAGTTCCTGTTGTGGTTCAGTGGAAACAAATCTGACTAGGATGTGAGTTTGATCCCTGGCCTTGCTCAGTGGGTTGGGGATCTGGCATTGCTTTAAGCCATGGTGTAGTTCACAGATGCAGCTCAGATCCTGTGTTGCTATGGCTGTGGCATAGGCCAGCGGCTGTAGCTCTGATTTGGACCCTAGCCTGGGAACATCCATATGCCACAGGTGGAAAAAAAAAAAAGGTTTTATTGTTTCCCTTTTTCTCAAACTATAGTCCCCATATATAATAGCTGTGTTCTATTCCTGTCACTATAACAAAGGCAGTATTCTATGTGGAGCATATATTAAATGTAATCAGATAATTTTAAAAAGTTGGCTTCAACTATATAATAACCAGTTCAAATTTACTAGGAAGAATATAGGTAATATGAAATGCAACTTAATGTGTTGAAAACATGATGACTTGAAGGAAACAAGAGCTAAGGTTAAAAATTACAAGAGAAGAGTGAATCTGAATGTTCTTAGTTGGTAATGCCTTTCTATTTGTTTTAGGAACTGCCAAATTACAGATAAAAAAACAATCAAACTTTATTTTATTAGATATATATGGTAAATCTATGCTTTTAAAATTTAGTGTTTTGAAACCTAAAACTATAAAAAAAAAAGATGTAGAAATATTTCTAACACCCTCTTTCAAATATACAAATATATTCATTCACTCAACTTAGATTTTTGTAAATACCTGATCTTAGTCCCGACTCTCATTATCTTTGATATCTGCATCAGGTCTTAGTCAGTCTCTTTGCCCAGACTGGCTTGCCTTTCTTGTCTCTCCCTACTTTATATATCTGCTAGACCAATCTGCCAAAATAGTAATAAGTATGATGGTATGAACCTCTCAATAGCTTACAATAACACTCCATGACTTTTGAATCAAGTGTAAATGTTTCCTGAATTTCAAAATATTCTGAAAGTTGTTCTCCCTTTGCCTACCCAAACCATACCTACCTTTTTGTGACAACTGCACATCTACATATATTACATGTATTCTACTCATGATTTAACTCTGTTCTTCTGCCATTTGGAAAAACTTCCATGTTTGATTCTTAAACTCATTCTTTTTTCAAAATCTGGTCTGCTTTGGAACACTTTTTTTTTTTATAAAAAGTCTGCTTTGGAACACTTTTTTTTTCATAAACTATAATTACTTGTTATTTTTGTCATATAATTTAGAACTTGTTATTTTCTAATATTTAAAAGTATTTTTTTCCCTTTCAACTAATTTACAAGCTATTTCAAATAGTTGTATCTCTTTAGCTAATAATCTCTTCATTCTAGAGGCCTTCATGCACAAAACTTGGCAAACTGTTACTTCAGAGCAAATATTTCTTCATGGTTTAGGAGCTAGTAGGATACAAAGACATATGGGAAAGGAAGTTTCCTCAATGGGATGACTTAGCAGAAGAAAGAATATGTATACACTAAGATATATGAATACACTTGTGATAATTCTTAGGCCAAATTCCTAAACATAAGCAGTTACAGATAGTAATGAAAGCAAACATTAACACTGAGAAAAGAGGAATGAAAAGAGCAATTCAAGTTTTCTCCTTTTTTTATAACTAAGTGTTGGTAACACTAATACTACTACTACTAATAATAAACAACCCAGTTTCTATTGGAAAATATAGTTATTCTCCTTTTGAAATGAAAGCTATGTAAAACACAACACCTAGGAAATTCACTATTAATGAGAATATTAAAGAAGAGAATTCTAATTTTTTATATTAAATTAAACCTATGGCATCTGTTCTAATATTTGAAGCTCATTTTATTATATTTACTGGGAGCAAGCCTAGAACTTTTTGAAACTGCCTAAACTTTCCTAAGCCGGTTAGTCACTATTTGTTCTATGACCTACTCACATTGATTGATTTAAGAGACGGGACTGTTTAACATGAAAAGAAAATAAATGGTAATTTTCAGTCATTTTATAAAAATGAATTAGAATTATTAAATTTAGATTTCAAGTACGCAAAGTTCTAATTAAAGTAAAAACCAGGAGGTCACATCCTCGCGCAGTGGAAACAAATCCGACTAGGAACCACGAAGTTGTGGGTTCAATCTCTGGCCTCACTCAGTGCATTAAGGATTCGGCTTTGTCCTGAGCTGTGGTGTAGATCGCAGATGTGGCTCTGATCTGTCGTTGCTGTAGCTATGGTGTAGACAGGCAGCTGTAGCTCTGACTCAACCCCTAGCCTGGCAATCTCCATATGCCATGGGTGTGGCCCTAAATAGACAAAAAAAAAAAAAAAAAAAAGAAAAGAAAAAAAAGTCAAATTTTTAATCAGAAAAATAAATGTCTAATCTTTGGGATTGCCTAAAAGTAGAACAGTCTACCATGTGATTTAATGATTTAACTGACTATGAAAACATTCAAGCAATGACACTTCTATCCATTAGAGTAAAATCTGAGACAATCTATAGTTGTGTGCTCAATGACTGCTGCAGATAGTGGTCAAAAGAGGAGATTATAGCTCTTCATTAAGGAAAGCAGAACATTTTCATTGTGGAGGAGAATTGATCTGGGCCTCCTTGTAAATTGTTCAAAATTTAAAAGACTTATGTCAAATTTGTTGGCACTCAAAATAACCCTTAGGAATAAAAGAATTAAAGGTGAGAGAGATAGACACACAGACAAAAGAAAAGAGAGAAAGAGAGAGATGGACAGAGACAGAGAGATAGTGAGGCAGAGAGTTATCAGTTTCCAAGAGTTCATAATTAGAAAGATGAAAGTGATACTGGTGGCCAGCATCTGAGTTCAAATCCTTAACCTCTATTCTATGTTAACCTCTATTCTATCAGTAGGCTATATGTGGTAGGTAAAAAGGAGACAAGAAAAACCAAAGGTAACAAAAAAGCTTAGAATGACCAAAGTAGAGGACCCCATTAGAAAGAATTGAGAAAAATAATTGTAAATTATATTGAAGCCAGACTGCCAGTGTAGAGCAAAATGTCCTAGCACTGCAAAATGTCAAAGTTGTTCATTACCCTTAAGAGTTAAGTTGCTGTATTTTGCACAGTGTGAAATGTCTTAAGGTTTTTCAAGAAAAGCATCATGTATACTAGTTTTCCAAATGGGAGTTAACAAAGCCCAACATACCATTGGGAAAACTGTGTCTTAGACAAAGAAAAACTCCATACCAGTCAGTTTTTGAATGAAAGAGGTACAGCAAGTTCTGGCAACTCTTTAGGTGTAAGAACAATAGGAAAATAGTATGAATCAAAGGTAAAAGCAAGATGGAAATTTTGACCTCTTGAATACTAAACTGTTCTTGTCCACTGACACTTTTTCACTTTCACTTCTGCCAGAATTAATGGTTCAACTAATTTCTCATTCAAGAAGCACCAATGTCCTTGGTTAATTCTTTGGTTCTGCATTAAAAGAGATTGTAATTCAAACTATTTCTAAGACATGCTAAATATGTGAATTAGGAAAAATTGAGGAAACTCTTTAACCATGTTCTTGTTAAATTATTATCATTATTTTGTCTTTTTGCCATTTGTTGGGCCACTCCCATGGCTTATGGAGATTTCCATGCTAGGGATCGAATCGGAGCTGTAGCCACTGGCCTATGCCAGAGCCACGGCAACGTGGGATCCGAGCCACGTCCACAGCCTACACCAGAGCTCACAGAAACGCAGGATCCTTAACCCACTGAGCAAGGCCAGGGATCGAACCCACAACCTCATGGTTCCTAGTTGGATTCGTTAACCACTGCGCCATGAGGGAAATCCTTGTTCTTGTTAAATTATTAACAAGAAATTAATATATATTATTTTTTACAGATGCAATATACGCAAAGTGTTCACACATTTAACATGATGACAATAATTATTATTTCTTTTATTTTCACTTTTCTTAAGCTCTTCAAAATTACTAGTGGTAACTGATCCATAAATGAGTTTGGTATTAAGGGAAATATGTTGACTAAAAATAAATCCTAAGATTAGGACTATAGCCTCAAGAGTTAAACATACTGATTGAGGATCAAGATGGCAGAAGAGCAGGATGTGGAGCTCACCCTCTCCCACAAACACATCAACAAACAAACAAACAAACAAAAACTGTATATATAGAATAGCTGGCATAGAACATCTACTGAATGCTGGCAGATGACATCAGACTAACATAAAATTATAAATCAACTATATTCCAATAAGAATATATTAAAAAAGGGAAAAAATCATCTATTTCAATGATTTTAATGAAAATGGCTGCATGGTATCAGCTGTACATTAATCTACTTTTCTGGCTCATCTTTGACTTTTAGATAGTTTCTGATTCACTTGAAATTTTTAGAAGAGTGCATAATCCAAGCAAACAAAAAATCAGATAGCACAAGAGAGAGGGGGAGAGAGAGAAACAATGACAGAGAGAGAAAAAAAGAGAAAAGAAAATAAAGGAAACAGGGAGGGATTAAGATAGTGGAGGAATAGGATGGGGCACTCACCTTCTTCTACAAACTCGTCAAAAAAAAAAAAAATACATGTGGAAAAATCCACACAGAACATCTACTGAACATTGGCAGAAGATCTTGGACTTCCAAAAAGGAAAGAAACCCTCCATATAACTGGGACAAACAAAAGGTAAAATAGAGAGAGAAGAGCAAAAAACAAGTCAGGACAAGATGAGCACTCCTGAGAGGGAGCTTTGAAAGAAGTAAGGGATCCCACCCTGGGAGGCCACATAACTGACAGGGAGATCAGCCTCAGATAAAAGTTCAGCAGGCAGGCTGAGGAGGGCAAACCAGAGAGAGGTGCACAGTGCAAGACAGCCTAAGACACTTAGCAGGGGGCTAGGTGCTGAGACTCTGGCTTCAGTTCAGGGGACAGGACTAGGAAACAGCCTGAGAGGGTTAGAGAGTGGTACACCACAGCAAAGGGACTGAGGGAGGAGGCCTGGGCCCTCTGGAGAAGCAAGACACCATTGTTGGGGAATGTGAGAGGCAGGGAATCAAGACTGTAGGTAATTGTTTTCCCAAGACTCACAGAAGAAGAAAAATACAAGTAAAATGAAGAAGCACAGGGACTATTCCCAGTTAAAAGAACAGGAGAATCCCCCTAAAGGAGCAAAAAATGAAATGCACCTCTGTGATCTAATAGACATCAAGTTCAAAAAGGAGGTAATGGAGTTCCATTGTGGCTCAGCAGTAACAAACCAAACTAGTATCCATGAGGACATGGGTTCAATCCCTGTCCTCAGTCTGTGGGTTAAGGATCCAGCATTGCCATGAGCTGTGGAGAAGGTGGCACATGGCTTGGATCCCACATTGCTGTGGCTGTGGAGTAGGTCAGTGGCTGAAACTCTTACTCAACCCCTAGCCTGAGAACTTTCATATGTCACTGCTGCAGCCCTTAAAAAACAAAAACAAAGACAACAACAACAAAAGGAAGTAAGCATGAAAATGCTTAAAAATTAAGAATGGATATTAATAGTAATACAGAACACTTTAAAAAGGAAATAGAAACAGGAGGAGCCAAGAAAAATTTCTTTGCAGAGATTAAAGCTAAATTAAAGCCATTGAACAGCAGAATGAACAATGGAGAGGAATGAATAAGTGGCTTAGACAATAGAATAAAGGAAACCACCCAATTAAGACAGCAGACAGAAAGCCAAATTAAGAAAAAAAATGAAAGCAATATAAGAAATCTAGTAAATAATATGAAGCATGCTAATCTATGATAATAGGGATCCCATATGGAGAAAAAAGAGAAAAAAATTGAAAATATATTTGAAGAAATTATGTCTGAAAATTTTCCAAATCTGAAGAAGGAAATAGATATCCAGACACAGGAAGAACAGAGGGTTCCCAACAAGATGAACTCAAACAGACCTAAACTAAGATATGTTATAATAAAAATGACAGAAATAAAAGGTAAAGAGATGATTCTAAAGGCATCAAGAGAAAAACAAAGAGTAATTATAAGGGAAGATCCATAAGGCTGTGAGTTGATTTCTCTATAGAAATGATACAGGCCAGAAAGGAGTGGCAAGATATACACAAAGTTCTAAAAGGGAAAAATTTGCAGCCTTGAATACTCTCCAAGGAGGATTATCATTTAAAATAGAAACAGAAATAAAAAGTTTCTCAGGAAAGCAAAAACTAAAGAAATACAGCAATAGTAAACCTACACTAAAAGAAATATTGAAAGGTATACTCTAAAGGGGAAGGAAGGAATTCCCATTGTGGCTCAGTGGGTTAAACCCCATGCCTTGCTCAGTGGGGTAAAGGGCCCAGTACTGTCATGAGCTGCAGTGTAGGTCACAGATGTGGCTTGGATCTGGCATTGTTTTGGCTATGGCATAGGCTGGCAGCTACAGCTCCAATTTAACCCCTAGCCAGGGAACTTATACATGCCGTGGGTGTGGCCTTAAAATAAATAAATAAATAGGAATGAAAAAGTTATAGGATTGAGGCTATCACAATTGAGAAGCAATCGCTTAAATAGGCCAGTATACAGATCAAAAAAAAAAAAAAAACTATTTGTGAAAGTGATGACAAACAGAAGCAAGAGCAAAAGGATAAGCATCAAGATGTAAAAAGTACATCAAAATCATAAAATATAGGGAAGGAGAGTAAAAACTGTAGGCTTTTTTTTTTTTTTTTAAGAATGTGTTTAAGTCTACATGACTCTCAGTCTAAGCAAGCAGACATAGTAAGGTGTTAAGGCTAACATAATAGAAAAACAGGAGTTTCCTATTTTAGCTCAGTGGGTTAAGAAGCTAACATAGTGTCCATGAGGATGCAGGTTTGAATCCTGGCGTTGCACAGTGGGTTAAAAATACATCATTGCCATGAGCTGCAGTGTAGGTTGCAGATGTAGCTCAGATATGGCATTGCTTGGGC
The DNA here is from genome assembly GCF_054392235.1 of Sus scrofa. NCBI lineage: Eukaryota > Metazoa > Chordata > Mammalia > Artiodactyla > Suidae > Sus > Sus scrofa. The sequence continues at coordinate 169,688,949 of NC_139395.1, forward strand.
TGTAGCATAGACCAGCAACTGCAGCTTCAATTCAATCTCCAGCCCAGGAATTTCCATATGCCACAGGTGTGGCCATAAAAAGGAAAAAAAGAATGAAAATAAAAATATAAAAGAAAAACAGGGCAACCACACATCAAAACCAAACAATACATTCACAAAAACCAAAAAGAAGAGGAGATAAGCATAAAATAAAAGGACATCATCCAACCACAAAAAGAAAAAGAAAGGAACAAAGAAAACACATAGTGTCAACTGGAAAACAAGGTTAAAATGGCAATAAATACATATCTAGCAATAACTACCTTAAATATCAATGAACTGAATGCTCCAATCAGAATGGATGCCTGGATTAAAAAAAAAAAAAAAGAGCCTGCAATATGTTGCCTACAAGAGATTAACCTTAGGGAAAAGGACACACATAGGTTGAAAGAGAAGGGATGGAAAAAGATAATTCAAGAGAGGGGGAATTACAAGAAACTAGGAGTCAAAATACTCATATCAGACAAAAAAGACTAAAAAAAAGGTCATAAAGAAAGATAAAAAAGGACACAATTTAATGATAACAAGATCAATTCAAGAAGAGGCTATTACACTTGTCAAAATATGTGCACCTAACATAGGAGCACTCAAATACATAAAACAAATACAGACATAAAAGGGTAAATTGTTGGGAATACAACTACCCTACTCACATCAATGGACAGATCCTCTAGACAGAAAATCAGCAAGGCAAAAGTGATCCTAAATGACACAATAGAAGAATTAGACTTTATTAATATTTTCAGGACATTATATCCAAAATACCAGAATGTACATTATGTTCAAGGGCACATGGAACATACTGTAGGACTGACCACATACCGGGACATCAAACAAACCACAACAAATTTAACAGTATAGAAATTATTTCAAGCATCTTCATGCAATGGCATGAAACTAGAAATGAACCACAAGAAAAAAATGTGAAAAAACTGAATACATGGAGACTAAACAACATACTACTAAAAAATGAATCGGTCAACAAGGAAATCAAAAAAATATCTTGAGATATGTGACAATGTAAACACAATCATACAAAAACTGCAGGATGCTGCAAAAGCAGCTCCTAGAGGGAGGATCATAGCAATACGAATCTCACCCCCTGAAACAAGAAAAATCTCAAATAAATAAACTAAACTACCACCTAAAAGAATTAGAAAAAGAAGAATAAATAAAACCTAAACTCAGCAGAAGGAAGGAATTCATAAAGATAAGAGAGGAAATCAATAAAATAGAGATTAAAAACTAATATAAAAATCAATAGAACAATCAATAGCTATTCTTTGAAAGGGTACACAAAATTGACCAACTGTTGGAAGACTCATGAAGAAGAAAAGAGAGACCCAAATAAGAAAATAAGAAATGAAAAGGGAGAAATCCCAACAAATCCTGGAGAAATATAAACAAACATAAGAGAATACTATGAACAATTTTATGCCAACAAATGTGACAACCTAGAAGAAATGGACAGATTTCTGAAAACATACATTTGACCAAAACTGTATGAAGTAGATACATTTGAACAGATATGATTCTGTTTCTTCAGTTCTTCAGAACAGAAGAAATAGATAATTAGAACAGAAATGAAGCTGCATATGTAATAAAAACACTCCCTACCAGCAAATGTCCAGGACCAGATGGCTTCACAGGTGAATTCTAACAAACATACAAAGAAGAATTTATACCCATCCTTCTTAAACTTTTCCAAAATATTGAAGACAGAGCACTCCCAAGGACTTCTATGAAACCACCATGAAGCTGATACCAAAACAAAAGATACTACCAAAAAAAGAAAATTATAGGCCAATATCTTCCATGAATATAGATGCAAAAAATGTCAACAAAATTTTAGCAAACCAAATCCAATGGCAACATAAAAAAGATCATGAGTCATGACCAAGTGGGAATTCATCCAACATATACAAATCAATCAATTTAATACCTTGCATGAATAAAAGAAAAATAAAAAAACATGATTATTTCAATAGATGCAGAAAAGGGATTTCACAAAATTAAATATACATTTCTGATAAAAACTCATTCTAAAGTGGGTATAGAGATAACATATCTCAACGTAATAAAAGCCATTTATGGGAGTTGCTTTTGTGGCTCAGCAGTAATGAACCCAATTATGAGGACTCAGGTTTTGATCCCTGGCCCTGCTCGGTGGGTTAAGGATCCAGTGTTACTGTGAGTGGTGATGTAGTTCTCAGTAGCAGCTTGGATCCTGCATTGCTGTGGCTGTGGCACAGACCAGCAGCTGCAGCTCTGAACTGACCACTAAGCCTGGGAACTTCCATATGCTGCAGGTGCAGCCCGAAAAATACAAAAAAAAAAAAAAAAAACCATTTATGACAAACCTGAAGCCAATATCATACACATTAAAAAACCATTTATGACAAACCTGAAGCCAATATCATACACAATGGAGAAAGGCTGAAGACCTTCCCACTAAAAGATGGAAAAGAACTAGGATGCCCATTCTCACCACTTTTATTCAACATAGTATTGGACATCCTAGCCACAGCAATTAGACAAACAAAAGAAAAAGATGTAAAATTGTCACTACATGCAGATGACGTGATAATATATATACAGATGACCCTAAGAACTTCATACCAAAAATACTTGATCTGATCAACAAATTCAGCAAAGTATCAGGATAGAAGATTAACATCCAGAAATCAGATGCATTTCTGAATAGTAAGAAATATTAGAAAATGAATCTATAAAAACAATACCTTTTAAAATCCCTCACCAAAAAATAAAATACCTACTGATGAACCTGAATAAGGGGGTATAAGCCTTATGTGGTGAGAACTATAAAACGTTAATCAAAGAGATTAAAGAGGATTCAAAGAAATAGAAAGATATTCCATTCTTTTATATGGAAGAATTAATATTGTTAAAATGGCCATAGCATCCAAAGTAATCTCCAGATTTAATATGATCCCTATCAAATTATCCATTACCTTTTTCATAGAACTAGAATAAATATTCCAAAAGTGCTTATGGAACCATAAAAGACCCAGAATTTCCAAAGGAACCCAGGATGGGGGGAGCAGAAGGCATAATTCTACTAGACTTCAGATAATAGCACAAAGCTACAGTATTCAAAACCATGTGTTAATTGTACAAAAACAGACATAAGGATCAATGGACCAGAATACAGAGCCCAGAAATAAACCCACACATCTAAAGTCAATTATCTTCCAGAAAGGAGGCAAGAATATAAAATGTGAAAGAGACAGTCTCTTCAGTAAATGGTCCTAGGGAAAGAGGACAGCTACATTAAATCAATTAAACTAGAACTTACTTTTAAGTCATTTCCAATAATAAACTCAAAATGAGTTAAAGACTTGAACATAAGACATGATACCATAAAATTCCTAGAAGCTAATATAGGCAAAACATTTTCTGACATAAATCATATGAATGTTCTCTTAAGTCAGTCTCCTAAGACCATAGAAATAAAGATGTAAAGAACAAATGGGACCTAATGAAACTTACAATCTTTTTCACAGCAAAGGAAACTACCAGAAAAACAAAAAGACAACCTACAGAATGGGAGAAAAGAGTTATGAATGATAAGAGCTTAACCTTCAAAATATGCAAACAACTCATACAAATCAAGAGCAAAAACGACAAATGAATGACCTAGTTGAAAAATAGGTAAAAAACCTAAATAGACATTTCTCCACAGAATACACATGGATGGCTAGTAGGCACATGAAAAAATGTTCAAAATCACTAATTATTAGAGAAATGCAAATCAAGACTACAATGAAGTACCATCTCATATTAGTCAGAATGGCCAATTTTTAGTAAGTCCACAAAATAGCGAATGCTAGAGAGGGTATGAAGAAAAGGGAATCCTCATACACTGTTGGTGGGAATGTAAATTGTTACAACAGCTATGGAAAATAGTATGGAGGTTCCTGAGAAAACTAAAAATAGAATTACCATATAATCCCACTTCTGGGCAAATAATTCCCACTCCTGAGCATGTATCCTGACAAAACTATCATTCAAAAAGATGCATGCACCCTATGTTCACTGCAGCACTATTCACTAGAGCCAAGACATGGAAACAACCTAAATGTCAATTGACAGATGAATGAATTAAGAAAATGTGGTACATATATATTATGGAATACTACTCAGCCATAAAAATGAACAAAATAATGCCATATGCAGCAAGGGGGATGCAATAAGAGATTCTCATACTATGTAAAGTAAGTCAGAAACAGAAAGACAAATACCATATGATATCACTTATATGTGGCATCTAAAATATGGCAAAAATGAACCTATGTGCAAAACAGAAACAGACTCACAGAAATGAAGAAAAGACTTTTTGTTAAGGGGGAAGAGGGAGGGAGTGGGATGGATTGAGACTTCGGGCTTAGTAGATATAGACAATTACATTTAGAATGAGTAAGTGAGGGCCTACTGCATAGCACAGGGAACTATATCCAATCACTTGGGATAGACCATGAATGGAAGATAATATACGAAAAAGAATATATAAATATATACTTACATACATATATGACTGGGTCACTTTGCTGTATAGCAGAAATCAGCACAGCATTGTAAATCAACTATATCTTCATAAAAATAAAGAAATAAAATTGTTGGAATAAAAGAGTGAAACACTGTTCAGAATACTAGTTTTCTCAAAGGAGTAGTGTAGTAGCTTCAACCATACTGTTGAAAGACCAGTGAATTTGTCTGACACTGTCTTCCTAAAACCTTAGCATAAATAATATAACTTGCTACATCTCCATGTAGCAGGTATATCATAGAAGTTATTATCCTGATTTTACAATTTAGCACACTGAAAAAAAAATTATACAAAATTCTGAAAAAGTTAATAAGAGGCAAAGGTCAGATTAAAATCTTCAGATTTCCAGGCCAGCATCTTTCTACTTGGATGGAAATTTGCGATTTTATGTCCTATATCACCAAACACAGACCAATGAGGATCCAGATAATCTCTGGAATATTTGCACAATTTGAAAAATTCCAGCAAAAATTCCTTCAAAACTTTTTCCCCCAAAGATAATTTGGAATTAGGGGTAATAACAGTTATATCAATATTATTTTAAAAGATACTAAGCCGGGGAATATCAGCCCAGCGTAGGCACATAGTATTGCTTTGAGTTTAACAGTCTAGACAATGGAGTTAGAGGGCTTGCATTTAAATTCTGAACTCTTTTGCTTTACGGCAAATTTCTTAATCTGCTTAAAACTTAATGGCAGTGTTCAATAAACAGGACCACCTACCTTATAGGATTTAAACTCCCTTGAAATTTTAATTAAATGGTGAGTGTAAAGACTCTGACAATGCATAAGTGCTTAATAGCATTAGCTATCACTCTTAACTGTTAAATTTATTATTGAACACATTTCTTCCAAAACAATAATTAAATTACTGTTTTAAAACATTTATTAGTTTTTGGAACCATGTTTCAAAACTAAAATTTACTTTTCAAAAAACTAAAAGTAACACAGTTTATGTTCCTTTTATTGTATATTTCTTTCAATAAGGAGGATAAACTTTTAAGACAAAGCATTAAGGCATATACAATTTAGAAATTTCATTCAAAAGATGCCTATGGTTTCTATATAGATATTGATATATGTTAAAGGAAGGCCAGTGTTCCCTAATCACATTTTTTATTAGATATTTGTATATTTCTCCGGTGAGTACTTTAAATCAGAATGCAACACACTAATAGAAAAAGGTACTGGACCTTAATAAGTAGGACTCTTAAAATTAAGAAAGGCTAGGAAGGACAATTTGTCAAATCTAAAATTAGGAGGAAAGTGTAGATTTTTCATGAAATCAGAGAAAAATATTAAGACATAATAGTAATGAGATGATTTAATAATTGTTTCAGTAGAAATTTTGCTTCATTTAATTATTGAGTCAAAAAAAATGCAATCCAACCAACGGATAGAATTATATCTCTATCTTCTCAACAAAACTGTCTTTAACATCTATAGAAAAAAAGCAGATATGATGCAAATGATTTTATGGCTTCACCTAAAGAAAAAATAAGTAAAGATTATTTTGTTTTGTTTAGAGGAGCAGTAATAAGCCATAATCATTTAAATATGTCCTTCAGAGGCCTTGGAAGAGACTGTTCAGATTAAGATGACCCCAAAGGAATTACAGATGCCATTGTAACACATTAACATATTTCTAGGTGATTCCTAAGTGACAGAAACAAAGGAAGTGTTTCTATAGTCTCATTAATTTGAGAATTCTTGAATGAACAACTGTGGAAGCTTTAAGAACATTGGTTGTTGACATAAAGAGATATTTAGAAAAGAATACTGGATAGAGGTAAACCAGAAAGTTGCCTATGATTGTACCATGCTTACAACAATTTCATGCAATTTATTCATGTAGTTCAGTAAGCCTGAACTCTAAATGGGATCAGCAAATCATATGGTTGTTAATGTGTATCAACTGGGGAAGTAAGTAGAATTTTTTTCTTAGAAATCTATAACTGCTTTACTTAAATCATTTAATTTAAACCTCATTTATGTCCTAATAGCAAGGGTATGCAAATCACTGACATGTGCTAAAAGGAAGTGGGGCCAGGGTTCTATTTTCATACATTAAATAAGTCTAGCAACCAAGATTCAAGATTTAGAAAGATTAGGTCTTTCTAAATCCAGGCTCGGACTATTCCAATCTATTCATGCTTCTCCCACCCCCAAAGTTCTTGAAGTTTGAGAATAAAATGAAGTGATTACTGACCTAAAAACTTATATATAACTATGTTTTTTATTCTTTTTTTTTTTTTTATTTTTTTGTCTTTTTGTGTTTTTTCTTGAGCTGCTCCCTGGGCATATGGAGGTTCCCAGGCTAGGGGTCTAATTGGAGCTGTAGCCACCAGCCTATGCCAGAGCCACAACAACAGGGGATCTGAGCCGCGTCTGTGACCCACACCATAGCTCACGGCGATGCCAGATCCTTAACCCACTGAGCAAGGCCAGGGATTGAACCCACAATCTCATGGTTCCTAGTCAGATTTGTTAACCACTGTGCCACAACGGGAACTCCTAAAACTAATTTTTTTAATGTTATCAAAAGTATCTGTTAAAAGTTGAATAAGAAATCTCTTTTCAATATTTCAATCTTAGTAAGTGGCACATGGTAAAGTACAAGTCCCTATATCCTTAGTGGCAAGAACAAAACACAAATACTCCAGAAATGTAATGGGTACACTGTAGAAATAAGAAAGCTAAAGTAGCCTGGGTGAGCTCTTCATACATCTATCACCAATTTGGGAACTCTGCACATGAATAGAGAAAAGCCAAAAAAGCATAGTGGAAAGTAAAAGCTGAGATAGGCTTGAAAATTAACTGATGAGAAGAACTCATTCTCCAACACACACAAATCTATTGGCAGAAAGTGGAAGGAAAGAAATAACTCAGACATTGACCGACCAATAATCTATTCAAACACTGGGGCAAATTCTAACTCATCAGTTTAAAAATAAAAACAAGATAGAAAAAAAAAAAAAAAGATCAGGGATATTAATACCTGCACACCATAAGGGGAAAGATTAAATAAATGCAAGTAACAAAACAAAGAAACAAACAAACAATCTAAACCTTTAGGAAAGAAAAATAATCTGGATTTTTATACCATGTTATCTAACCCATGCAATTTTCAACAAGAAAAACTACAAGGCATACAAAGACAGAGGAAAGTGTGACCCATGTTCAAGAAGAAAGCAGTCAGTGGAAACCATCTCTAAATGGGTCTTTATGTTGGATTTAGCAAAGACTTCAAAGATTCTTTTAAAATATGTTAAGGAGTTCCTGTCATGGCTCAGTGGTTAATGAATCTGACTAGGAATCATGAGGTTGCAGGTTCGATCCTTGGCCTCACTCAGTGGGTTAAGGATCCAGTGTTGCCATGAGCTGTGGTGTAGGTCACAGATGTGGCTTCGATCTGGCATTGCTGTGGCTCTGGTGTAGGCCAGCAGCTACAGCTCTGATTAGACCCCTAGCCTGGGAACCTCCATATGCCATGGGTGCAGCCCTACAAGACAAAAAAATAATAAAATAGAATAGAATATGTTAAAATACTAAAAGGAAACTATTTTTAAAGAGTTAAAATATAATAACAGTGATTTGTCAAAGGGGTCTTGATAGAGAATATAAAACTGTATTTTTAAAAATACAGGTTTCAGTAGTGCTATAACTGAAATAAAAAGTGACTAGATGGATTTAAAAAGCAGAAAAGAAATGGCAGAAGCAAGAATAAGAAAATATTTCAAAACAGATCAATAGGATTTTTCCAATATAAAGAACAGATTGCAAAAAATGAGTAAGTAAAAATGAACAGATATATGTGGGATAACAGAGAGCATATTGGTGAATGGATAATGGAATTCACAAGGAGAGAAAGGAGAAAGAATATAAAAAATATTGAAGAATGTACAAATGTTATTCAATTTACCTTCAGGTAGGACAAACAAAAGCATTTTCATAGCTAGACTATCAATAACAAACTGTTGAAAATCAAAGGAGAAAATATTAAAGCAGTAAGAGAAAGATGATTTATCACACATAGGATAGTGATAATATGATTTTCCACCAATTTCTCATCAGAAAAAAGTATAGGTAGCAGTGAAATGACAAAATGCTAAAAAAAAAAATTGTCAACCAAAAATTCTATAACCAGTAAAACTGTCCTTCAAAATGAAGGCAACAGGGAGTTCCCATTGTGGTGCAGTGGTTAACGAATCCGACTAGGAACCATGAGGCTGCTGGTTCGATCCCTGCCCTTGCTCAGTGGGTTAATGATCTGGCGTTGCCGTGAGCTGTGGTGTAGGTCGCAGATGTGGCTCGGATCCCGTGTTGCTGTGGCTCTGGTGTAGGCTGGCGGCTACAGCTCTGATTAGACCCGTAGACTGGGAACCTCCCATATGCCGTGGGAGTGGCCCAAGAAATGGCAAAAAGACAAAAAAAAAAAAAAAAATGAAGGCAACATATACTCACTGATTTGAAAAAATAATAAAAGCATTAGTTGTTAGTAAAGTTGTCCCTCGGTATATTCAGGAAGTTGGTTCCAGGAACCCCCCTCATGAATACCAAAATATGTAGATGTTCAACTCTCTTATATAAAATGGTATAGTACAATGAATAAACAGTTCAAAGAATATAGTCCTCTATATCTGTGGGTTTTACATCTTAGGATTTAACCAACTAGGGGGCAAAATTTCAACCACAGTTGGTTGAATCCTTGACTTATTGGGTCCTTGGATAAAAAACAGTATGGAGGTACCTCAGTAAACTAAATATAGAACTACTATCTGACCCATCAATCCCACTCTTGGGCATTATCTGAACAAAACTTTACTTGAAATAGACACATGCATCTGCATGTTCATTGCAGGACTATTCACAATAGCCAAGACATGGAAACAACCTAAAAGCCCACTGACAGATGAATGGATTAGGAAGATGTGGTATATATACACAATGGAATACTACTTAGTCATCAAAAAGAACAAAATAATGCCATTTGTAGCAACACGGATGGAACTAGAGACTCTCATACCGAGTGAAGTAAGTCAGAAAGAGAAGGACAAACACCATATGATATCACATATCTGGAATCTAATATACGATACTAATGAACCTTTCCACAGGAAAAAAAAAATCACGAACATAGAGAACAGACTTGTGGTTGCCAAGGGGGAGGAGGAGGGAGTGGGATGGACTAGGAATTTGGGGTTAATAGATGAAAACTATTGCCTTTGGAATGGATAAGCAATGAGATCCTGCTATATAGCACTGGGAACTATATCTAGTCACTTATGATGGAGCATGATAATGTGAGAAAACAGAATGTATACATGTTTGTGTGACTTGCTGTATAGTAGAAAATTGACAGAACACTGTAACCCAGCTATAATGGAAAAAATAAAAATCATTAAAAAAATGAAACAGTAATGACTTTGCATTTATAAAATGTAAAAATAATAGAAAATTTTAAGAACTATAACATATTTTTCAATGTTTGAAGCATATAAAAATGCCTAAAAATGTAAGTTATATAAATAATCATAAAAGCTGAAGTTTCAAACAGAATTTTGAGATTTAAATATTAAGGCAATTGGTAGTTTATTATCAAAAAGCAATTTGAATAAGCTCTATTTCAGTTCACAGTGCATTTTTTTAAAATTCTAGTATTTTAACAAATAGTCTGTAATCCGATTGCTGGGTCATACGGTAGTTCTATGCTTACTTTTTTAAGGTACCTACATACTGTTTTCCATAGTGGTTGTAACAATTCACATTCCCACCAACAGTGCAGGAGGGTTCCCAATTCTCTACACCCTCTCCAGCATTTGTTATTTGCGGATGTATTAATGATGGCCATTCTGACTTCTGTGAGGTAGTACCTAATAGTAGTTTTGATTTGCATTTTTCTAATAATTAGTGATGTTGAACATTTTTTTATGTGCTTATTGTCCATCTGTATATCTTCTTTGGATAAATGTCTATTCAGATCTTTTGCCCATTTTTCATTTGGGTTATTGGCTTTTTTGCTGTTGAGTTGTATAAGTTGTCAGTTTCATTTTAATGCTGAGAAAACTTTATGGGGACCATGGACACACTTTGTTAAATACTGTCACAATATTTATTCCTATATATAATGAATTGATGATTTACAGTTGCACTGATCTAACATATAGTAAAAGTAGACCGAATGTCCCATTATTTACATTTAAAAGATACAGTGGGTAACATAAAGTTATGTTTAAATATAATATTTAATATTCAGAGTTCAGATTATTCTTAAAACATAAAGTATCTAAACATGGGTGGAATTGTTCAAAGACTCAATGTTAAAATAAGTAAATTGAGAGTCTATGTTTATCTAATATTACAAATTTTACCCCTTGAACAACGTGCTGTTTTGAGAATCAGTTATCAAAAGACCAAGTCTTGTTCTAAGCAAAATACTGGGGCTATGAGAAGAAAGAACAGGAGTTCCCGTCGTGGCGCAGTGGTTAACGAATCCGACTAGGAACCATGAGGTTGCGGGTTCGGTCCCTGCCCTTGCTCAGTGGGTTAACGATCCGGCGTTGCCGTCAGCTGTGGTGTAGGTTGCAGACGCGGCTTGGATCCCGCGTTGCTGTGGCTCTGGCGTAGGCCAGTGGCTACAGGTCCGATTCGACCCCTAGCCTGGGAACCTCCATATGCCGTGGGAGCGGCCCAAAGAAATAGCAACAACAACAACAACAAAAAAGACAAAAAAAAAAAAAAAAAAAAAAAAAAAAAAAGAACAAAATTTCTTTAGTCTATCACAAAGTTATTTGTACAGGTGTGTTTATAATCATAAGAAACAAAATCAATCTTTAATGGAAAACTCCCATTTTTACCTCAGAGGAACATGGGGCTAAAATATAAAACAGGAATTTTGGCAGGAACAAGTCTTGTTATAGTGTCTTACATACCTCTTGTGGACATTATCTCCCTATGACACTCCAATCCCTTTAGCTTGTTATTGTTTTAAGGCACATTATAGAAGCAATAAAATAGGCATTTACAAGGCTACTGTGTCTCTTGTGTGGCAGCAAAGTACATCATTGAGAAGCCACAGGTGTACACCACATGAAGTGGTAAAATGTGATTTGTAGAAATTTGATGACAAATCTGTCTCCATAAGGCTCCATGCCAAGTTGTGCCCTCCATCTGTTCTACAGATCTTCATCTGGTTGCATGTAAAAGGAAGTAAAATATCTTCATCTTGAGATCTAAAGGAATAATCTAAAAATGAATCAGTTTGATAAAGGGAAAAAGGAATTTATCACATTTACTGTGATTAAAAATTAATAAAGAATGCTACTTACCAAATTAATTTTTAAAATGCTTCATATTTATTCTTCTATAACATAAAGCCTAACTACCATTTCCAATCAAAGCCAGCCTTGTTGATTAAAGTCAAAACTAGCAATATCCTCTTCACTTTATAAATATATATTTTTTCCTTAATTCACTATCTCGCTTCTTCAATGGAACAAACTCACTTTCAGATATTTAAGGAGATTCTTCCCTATAATATAGCATATTTTCCTGACTCAGACATTCCATTGTGAAATACTAGCATTTTTAGATAGACTAAACTTTTTGATTGATTGTATTAAGGAATAGACGTGAACTAAAACAAAAATAACATATACAGACTATGAAGAAAGAGCTATTTACTACTCAAAGAGAGTTTTGTCTTTCTGTCTTTAGATTTTGACACATTTAAGGGTTAGGTTTGTTATCTGGACCCCTTTTATCTGCTAAAATGAAGTCAGTCTTAAGACTCACATGACCAGCAATATCCTTCTCCTTTACCTCCCATTCTAATTTGTATTTATAGCATAATATTTCTTCTTGTTCAGTTTACTTATAAATAATTTATCACACTGAGCTAAGTTTTACTTTTTAAAATCATGTGAATTTGTGGTTTCATACTCTAATATTCATTCCTTTACATGTATTACATGTATGGAAGATATCTGATGAAACTCATCTGGAGTTGGAGAGATGATGGTTAGATATAAAGGGCATGCCAATACTTTAAGCCTGGATTTGGATACTGACTTGAGAATTTTAATAGCCAAAGGCTTGATTTGCACAAGAAAATAATATAGCTAACATTTTTTAAATAAAATTTTCCCTAGAGAAACAAAAGAGCCTTAATTTGTCTTGCTTTAAAATTAAAAACAATACTCAATAAATATTACTGCCTGAATTTTAAAATGTCATTTTAAAGATAATACGTGGGCAAGGATAATAGAAATAAAAAGAAGGACAGCAAAGGAAATGTCAGGATAAATAGAAAATAGAAGCACAATGAGAAGAAGGATCAAGACAGAAGACAGAATTATAACAATAATATGAATGGGGTAAATATTAAGAATTATTAATTAATAAAAGGTTATTACTAGATAGAATAAATAAGTATTTAAGGAGTACAGAAATATAAGATACATAAATTTGTTCCTACCTCTGGGTCTGAAGGAAAATGAGTAAGAAAGCAACTTAAAAACTTGTGATAGGGACAGATGCAAGGCTGGGATTCAGGCTTCTTTGGATAAAGTATGGGAAAAGGACATTGTCTCTTGTGGAAAGTAAGCTTGCTGAAGGGTGTAGGCAACCTTCTGGAGAGCAAAGACATTTGTGCAACTGTATGATCTGTAGCTGGTCCACAGCAGGTGCCCTGTGAGTGGCAGAGAAACCCACCAGAGTGTTTATGCTTCAGCTACTTCATGAGGGTCTCTGAGGTTAATACTACTAAGCTTCCACATTCCAATCAACTGCCTGTCATGCCGAAAACAGCTCAACCCCTTTATCCTACTGTAGTTTTGCAATCTCGCTCTGGTACCCTCTCTGGACAAAGCTGAACCTCAAAATCACTTGTCCAAAGAGTAATGTCCAGGTCTGGCATAATAATAACATAGGAGAAAATCTGCAGCTGGAAGTCAATAGATTGGTAACTGTCAACAGTCTACACTGATGGCTATTAACATTCCATACATACCTTTATACAAATGTTTGAACTTCCACAATTCAACAAAAACAACTTCATGTTTCAACTTAACAAGCTATAGTTGGTCTTTGTACAAAAGATGAAATTCTCACACTCCCCCAAAGTGAGGGGACACAAGACCTAATTGTCTCTGCATTCTATCACTAACTATATTAGTTTCTACTCAAATTCAGCCACCATTTCATTGAGTATTTGTTACCCAAAGAAAAAATGTAAGTTTAACATCCACTAATCTGTATATTAAACAATAAGAGGAACAACAAGAGTTGAAAATAGGTAACATGCATATAGAAACAAATATATACACATAATAAAATATAAGCAAAACAAGTCCTCGCTTCTTTAATTGACTATGAGGCTATATTTTATATTCACAAATTATTATTCTGCTACTTATTCCATATTTTATTTTCTTTCACCCAGAACATCAGTTAGTATTCTTTACCAGGTGGAACTCAAACCCTTCATTTCTGAAGGATTTGGATCCTCAACAGTTTTCCTTTCTTTGATGACTCCAGTTTCCCAATTACCTTTACTATTGTGCATAAAAGTCTTAAAAGTTCTCTGTGTTCCTATGTGTGGAAGCAAAATCTTTATTGATAATCAATGTCAATCAACTCAGTCTTAGATTAATCTTTTTCTCCATTAGCTCAGTGGATATGGAATCCAAAATTGCAGATGGCAAGCTTGTTTTCCAATTGAATAGTAGCAGCAGCATCCTCTTATAAAGGAAGCATTCCCCCTCGAGATTTAAGTCCATTTTACAAGTAGGGTTTAAAGTTGCCAGACAAAAAGTGAAAAGTCATTGAGTAATTTATAAAGAATAACAGTGAGAGAGGAACTCACTTAATCACTCCTTGATTTCCTGATTCCTGTATTCTGACTATGGGGTGAAAGTATCATACAATAGACTCTGATTCAAAGCATAAAATGAATCCTGTAAGGGAGATGCCCATCCTTTCAATATACTGGCTCCCAGCTAACACCATGCCTTAGTCTTCAGGAAGACATTACATTAGGCCAGCCACTTTTTGGTAAGTCCATTAATTCCATGGACATGTGCTAAAATCCTCTTGATAAAATTGAGTACAGGAGCTAAAAATCTAGACCAGTACTTTTTCTGAACACACTCTCTGCTCCTCTAGACCTCCTTGAAAGACATTTTCTTGAACAATGGTTTTTAACAAGAACCAGATAAAGTCAGTCTAGATGTTTTTATTTAAAAAAAAAATAATTTAAAATTTATCACCTTCACAAACTATTCTCTTTATTTAAAGTCTATGTTATAAAATGTCCATAGTCCTTTAACATAATTAATTTGTAGCCTAAATAGTTTCAACATTTCACTTTGTAAGCTCTACTTTTTGGTATCTTCATATGAAATAACAAAAGAAATTTACATGTGATGGATCTCATGTTAAGTCATCTCTGATTGGCACAAGAAGTATGCCTCACTTTGTGTAACCGACATACTACCAGTTGGAAGACACTTGGCAGATAAGGTTACTCAATCACATCTGATCAGGACCTTCCAAACCAATAACTGAAGTTAGCTATCCAGCATTTATAATGTAAAGTCTAGAATACATAATAATTTTAGCTTTTCCATGACCTATAGGTGGGTGGCAAGAATGATGAGTTTTTATATATATACATACACAGTTTTATTATATTGCATACATACCTTATTCATTATACTGACTTTTTAAAACTTTCATTTCTAGAAAATGAAATTTTTTTGTAGAGATTCATGTAGCCATAGCTACTCAAAAGTGATGTCATAATTATATCTTTTACATATTCCTCTAAAATAAAAATGCTATTAAAACTTGATTTTAAGAGTATGTCTTTAGCAGCTTGTCTAAATTTAGCTATTCTAATCAATAACAATGACAGTTGTACACAGTGGAACTGCAAGTGGTATTTCTTCTTCTTCTTTTTTTTTCCTTTTTTATGGCTTCACCTGTGGCATATGGAAGTTCCTGGGCCAGGGGTCAGATTGGAGCTGAGGATGGAGCCTAGCCCACAGCCACAGCAACGCTGGATCCTAGCCGAATGTGACCTACACCACAGCTCATGGCAATGTCAGATCCTTAACACACTGAATGAGGCCAGGTATCAAATCTGCATCCTCACAGAGACAATGTTGGGTCCTTAACTCTCTGAGCCATGACACAAATTCCACAATCTTTCTTTTTATGCAGTATAATTAAATAAATTCTTTCCTGGGATAGTGAAACCAGTTTCACTTTGCTTTTATATCCATGTTTGTCTTTGGTATTTGCCCTCACTAGATGTTCAAAAAATATGCAACATTATTTCATTTTTTGCCAACTTCACACTGACTTATTTATGACTGAAATTATTTGGTTTCTTTTTGCTATTGAGATACCACTCTGCCTCAATCAGGTAACTTCTGGATTCAAAGGCACAGCTGTTGTATTGATGAAAGAATACAGATATGATTCTTTTTGAGTTATTTACACTTTGAATATACATTGAACTAGTAACTCCAGTCAATAATCCCATAAATATTTACCATGACACAGAAAAGACAAAGGGAAACTTTATGGGAATGTCAGTGCAAATTTACTTCCAAATAATACTGAAGATGACTCAATAGCATGCTCATCCTTAAGACCAGTTGTCTTAAAAGCAATAAGCTAAATCTATGAAAATTTTTCCAGATAAAAAGATAATGTTTAGGGAAAGGAGAATTACTAATATGTATTAAGTAGAATTTAAGGGAGAATAAAACTTTAGGATTTAGACTAAAGTAGTTTTGAAGAGCTTGCTTTTGAACTACTGCCAAGCATTTATACCTACATCAAAGAAAAGGGAGAAACAAAACATTTTCAATGATTAAACTATAGAGAAAGGTAGGTAGCCCTAAGAGACACATAATAACACTTCCAAAGCACTACCCTTGTGAATATCTGGGATAAACTAAACCTAAATATTCATATGTAAACTGTTAGTCAGTCTATAGTTCATGGAAGATACACTGTGATTTCCTTATACTACAGCAAATTCGTGTGGCACATTTAGTAATTTACTTAAATATTTGATTGCAGTTACCTATTTAGAAAAAGGACAGCATATGAAACACATGGGGATATCTATCTTTTAAAGTATCTGTATTAATTAGCTATTCACAAAATAAGAGATCCAAACAAAAAATGTCTTCATATCAAACTAAATTCAAGAATGAGAGCCTTGCTCATGCCCTTCAGGATTAGATATGGGTGGATGACCAAGGCGTGGCTCAACTTTACAGCTCACTTGAGCTATATTTCCTTACAAACTTGACTTTGACTATATTCCCTTACAAACTTGGAAGTCAACTGGGGGTCATCTACTTCACATGGGCAGTTGTGTTTCACATTGTAGATCTGTGGGTTCTGGTCTGTTTCCCATATATCTCTTCCTTTTTGGATCAGCAGACCAGCCAGGGCAAGCTCTTCTCATAGCAATGGCAAGAGTGCAGAAGAACACAAAGAAGAACACAAAGAACAATGTGAGGCTTCTGAACAAATAGATTCATAAATGGCATACCGTCAGTGATCACTACATGCCATTCATCAAAGCAAGCTACCTATGGTCAAGCCTAAAATCAAGATGCTAAGAAGGGTACCACATCTATGTTAAGACCATGTGAAGAGTAATGTCATAATTCAATCTACCTCAGTTATCAATGTCAGAAAGGAAAGATTAATAGCAGGTATAATAATACTTGTCTCCAGAAAATGAGTCAAGATTTTCTTCAAGGATTTAAAAATATGGCTAACAGTTCATTAACCTTTAAAAAATATATCCTAAGGAATTCCTGTTGTGTCACAATGGGTTAAGGATCCAGCATTGCTGCAGCTGTGATGCAGGTGGCAGGTGTGGCTCAGATTCAGTCCTTGGCCCAGGAATTTCCATACGCCATGGGTGTGCCAAAAAAGAAAAAAAAAATATCCCAAACAGGTAGTATATTTTTCTTTCAGTGGTAAGCAGACTTAATGAAAAGTCCCAGTATGAATTCAAATACTTCAGTGATTCACAAATTTTGCCCTTCCTCTGTTTCAGAAAGTACTCTTTTAAAGGAGAACTAGTGATAAGACACCGAGTGTATCAAGTTTACCCCCTGCTGTATTTGGTTCATGACCGCTTGAACTCAAAATAACAAATTCACTCCTAAATGGGCAGTGTTTGTATTGCCGACAGCACTGAACTTGGCATTTAGTCATATCATTGTAAGCTTCAATGTATAGAATTTCTAGTGTTGCAAATAACCACTTCTTTCATTCTCACATATCCACTAATAGTATATTATTAGTGATTAATATTATCTCATAGGCTCCTCAACACATGCCTGATAAGCATTATTTCATTAAAAAAACATTATAGCACTTTTCATTCTTTTTCTATTTATAAATTATTTTTCAGACTTGGGTTCAACACTCATTGGAATAAGCTGTAGATTTTAAGAATGTGTTAATAAAGAAAAAAACAAAAACCAAGGTGATATTTATAGTATATCCTACTGCAATGTTTGAAAATAAGCTTTATAATTTTTTCTTACAGAAACAACCTACAATATCAATGTAGGTAAAGAAAGGTCATTTATTCAAACTGGCAGGTTTATCCTCAAGCAAACATGACATTAATCTGCCTCTTATTTTCCTAAGTTTATAAAAATCTTTTACCTACGTGAGAACTCATCATTCATTGCTAAGTACATAAGTTATTATAAATCACCTTATTAAACAAAGTTAATGTCACTAAGCAAATTGTGGATCAACTAAGCAGAGACAGTCAAGAAAGACCTCCACAGAAAACATCCGAATATCTCTTTACTCCCATGGGTAGACACAGAATCTGTTGATGATGGCAC
Organism: Sus scrofa; assembly: GCF_054392235.1. Classification (NCBI taxonomy): domain Eukaryota; kingdom Metazoa; phylum Chordata; class Mammalia; order Artiodactyla; family Suidae; genus Sus; species Sus scrofa. Next base: position 169,707,452 of record NC_139395.1, read on the forward strand.
TGCTTGTTTGTTTTATTTTACACAAGTGTTCACCCATAAGACCATATTTTGTCATTAAATCTGGTAATATAAATTCAACTTCAGCTTGAGTTGAGAAAACAAGGCATTATGAATGGATTTTCTTCACTCCTTCACTATATGCTGCACTTTGAAAGACACAAGGTTATAATAAGAAGATGGAAAGGAGAAACAAGAGGAAAGGGGTTGAAGGAGAGGGGAAATGCGGCAAAGATATAATTGAAAAGTACTTGGAGAAATGGAGGTAGAATTAATATTTTTTTATAATTAGAATTAATATTGACAAGATGATTGAAGAGATTTTTTTTTTCTCTTAACTATCTGTGTCAAATCTTTCCTGACCCAACTTATGAGGAGAATGAAATGTTTTGTTTTGTTTTGTTTTGTCTGTCTTTTTGGGGCCATACCCATGGCATTTGGAAGTTCCCAGGTTAGGGGTCAAATAAGAACTATAGCTGCAGGGTTACACCACAGCCATAGCCGTGCAGGATCTGAGTCACATCTGCAACCTACACCACAGCTTACTGCAATATCAGATCCTTAACCCACTGAGAATGGCTAAGTATGGAACCAGCTTACTCATGGATACTAGTCAGATTTGTTACCGCTGGGCCATAACAGGAACTCCCGGAAGAAGAATGAAATGTTAATTCAGGTCTTTATCTAGCCACAGAAAGACTCCTCAGGGCTTTGTCTAATACCTCCTGCTTCTAGGTATATCCAGATTCTACACTGTATGTTTAGGTTATGTATACAGGAAGCATGTGAGATTGAATCTGAGAGGACTAATAAAAATAGTGACATATCAGGCTAGTATTTCAACAAAACTATATGCTGCTCAGACATTTTTGAGTCATTATAACCCCATGTTCTCCTACCAAAATTTCAGGAATGGAATACTCAATGGCATATTTACATTTAATGTCATTAGAAAACATATGTATTATAAATTGGGATATATATAGTAGAAGAATCTGTGGGAATATTATGGAAAATGGAAATGTGAATATCTGAGTCATATTAGCAGATAATAAACAGTTGCACCAGGTTTGGATTATTAACTTTATGAACCATTCAAGAAACACACACACATCAAAGATAACGAAAGGATATAGAAAAAACTAAATGAAACTAAAACAAAACAAAATCTGCATCTATACTGTTTTTCACTTTGCCTGTTAACAGTCATAATTATTTTTTGTCATTTTCATCATTAGCTAGAATTGAAAATATGATGGCTGGTTGATGCTTCATGGCTCTTATTTATGTTTCTATGGGTAGGACTACTTATTTTCAACAAATTTTTGACACTGGAACCCACAGCATGGGTCTGTTTACTGGCCCTTGTGTATGAAGATGAAGTAATTTGAATAAACATTATTTATAAGTCATAAAGTGAATGTATCAGCCAATGACAGACCTGGTTACATTATGTTCATGATGGTACTTGCAACCTTCAGCTTTTAATTTTGTGTGCACATCTGGTTGAGGCTCTGATGCATTCAAATTTTTAATTCATTTCCATGATAATTTATCACATAACCTCTTCTCCATTTTTACAGGCTCTTTAAGAAGATATATAATTTATCTCATTAAGAGTTCTTTTATTTAATCTTCATCAGTGCTACACATGAATCAACAAACACCATGTCTTTTCCCTGGTTCATGTTTCAAACTTTTGTGATGCTAATCATTTGTTTTACTTTCATCCTAATTTGTGCTGTGCCCACACCAAACTTATATATCACCTAGGTTGCCTGTGTTGTCTCAAAGTTCAAGGAGATTAATTTAGGAGAGTATAATTTTTATAGAGTTTAATTTAGACAATTAATCCATTTATATTCATGTTCATTTTATCAAAAGTCTTTGAGGTTGCATAAAAATAATATTTCAAGAAATTATTTAAATATATGCATACATATTTATCTGGATATTATTTGATGATATATTAACTGCAATATTGATTCGTTTCATTTAATTACAATAACAGTTAAAATTTTGTCTCATAACTAATGTGTAAATAATGCAAATGTATATTTTTTAAATAAAAAAATCTTTAAATACAAAAAACATCAACAATTATAATTACTTCAGGAGTTCCCATCATGGCGCAGTGGTTAATGAATCTGACTAAGAACCATGAGGTTGCAGGTTTGATCCCTGGCCTTGCTCAGTGGGTTAAGGATCCGGCGTTGCAGTGAGCTGTGGTGTAGGTTGCAGACCTGGCTCGGATCCTGCATTACTGTGGCTCTGGTGTAGGCTGGTGGCTACAGCTCTAATTAGACCCCTAGCCTGGGAATCTCCATATGCCATGGGAGTGGCCCTAGAAAAGGCAAAAAGACAAAAAAACAAAAAAACAAAAAAAAATTATAATTACTTCATAGTTAAATGGTAAGCTTAAGGAACAAGCTATATGAAGAAGAAAGAATATTGTTTGTGAAAAAAGAAATCACATATGTGATTTACCACAACTTAGCAGTTACGAGGTAGTTTAGAAACTATTTCTTTAAAATTACTGAAAGAAATGGAAGTTCCTAATGAGTTGGCAGTCTATAGCTAGACTGGTTGAATAAAGCATGTACTTCATTTTTACTTGACTCATATTTCTTTCGGACTTTTCACTGAGGCTAAAGTATTATACATTAGTTGGTTCCAAGTAGATAGTTTTCTGTTACATATCATTGATTGCTTATACATGAAGAGATGTGCTTTAATTCCACATCTTTATCTTCATATCTATCAACAGTGAATTGGGTAATGTTTCTAAAATATTCATTTATTACATTATAGTCAGTCCATTTCACACTAACAGCGATGCCATTCAATTTATCATTGTCACTTCTGGCAATGTTCTATAGATGTGTTGACCTGAAAAAGAGCATGTAAGAAGACGTAGAATAGTGTGATTGCAAGAAATGAAAGGTCATAAGCAATATGGTAACATAAACTTTGCCTTGGATTTCCTTTTCAATTTTAGCATTTGTTTCTCAAGTTCCATACTGGGTAAAATATTTTGAAAAACTCATGTGGCAGTGAAACTGTTATTACTTGAGGGAAGAGATTTCTCCAAGTCATAATAGTTTGAATATCTGAACAATATCCCAATGGATGAAAGATGGGATTAAGATGGTGGAATAGTAGGACTGGAGCTCAAATTCTCTCCTAAAAACAACAAAATTTACAACCAAATGCTGAGCAATCTTCAACCAAATGGACCAGCAACATTCAAAAAGATATCCTACTCCAGAAGACAAAGAGGAGGCCACATCAAGAGGAAGGATGGGTGATTACATGATATAAGCAACCCCATACCTCCCAGGTGGGAAGCCTCACTGATTGGAAAGTAACTGTATCATAGAGGCTCACCTACAGGAGTGAGAGTTCTGGGCCCAACATCAAATCCCCACATGTGGGGATCTGGCACTGGGAGAAAGAGCTCCTGGAGGATCTGGCATTGAAGGCCAGTGGGGAATGGGCACAGGAGCTCCATGGGACTGGGGGAAATGGGGACCCCATTCTTAAAAGACACACACAGACTTTCACGTGCACTGGGTCCCAGGACAGAGCAAGGTCTCCATAGGAATCTGGGTCAGACCTGACTGCAGTTATTGGAGGACCTTCTGGGAAAACAGGGGTGAATGTGGCTTGTTGTGGGGAAAGAACATTGGAAGCAAAGCTCTCGAGAATATTCATCAGCATGTCTTTCTCTGGAGGTGGATCTTTTGGGAAAAATCTGGCTCCACCCATCAGTGCTGAGAAGCCCCAAGCCAAATAACAATCCAGGTGGGATCACAGCCCCATTCATCAGTAAAAAGGCTGCCTAAAGACTGCCCAGACACACAGCCACCTCTAATCTCATCCAGAGACTAAGCCCCACCCACCAGAGGGATAGGAATCAGCTGTACCCACCAGTGGGCAGGCATCAGTCCCTCCCATCAGGAAGCCTATAGCAAGCCCCCATACCAACTTCAGCCACAAGGGGGGCAGATGCCACAAGTAAGAGAGGCTACAACTTTATTACCTGTAAAAACGTCAGCAGACCAAAAACTTATAAAAACGAAAAGACAGGGAGCTATAACCCAGATAAGGGAGAAAGAAAAAACCCCAGAAAAACAGCTAAGTGATCAGGAGATTGTCAGCCTCCAGGAAAAAGACTTTAGACTGTTGATGCTGAAGATGATGCAAGACATTGGAAATAACTGAAAGCAAAGATGGATAATTTACAGGAAACATTGGGAAAAGAGATACAAGATTTAAAATTTAAGCAAGAAGAAATGCAAAATACGATAACTGAAATAAAAAATTCATCAGAAGCAGCCAAGAGCAAATACAGGAAGCGGAAGAACGAATAAGTGAAGTGGAGGATAGATTAATGGAAATCACAGATACAGAACAGTAAAGAGAAAAAAGATTGAAAACAAATGAAGAGAGTCTCAGAGAACTCTGGGACAATGTTAAACACACCAACATCCATATTACAGGGGTGCCAGAGGGAGAAGAGAAAGAAAGGGATGGAAAAAATATTCAAGGAGATAATAGCTGAAAACTTCCCTAACATGGAAAAGGAATCACTCACTCAAATGCAGGAAGCACAACAAGTACCATATAAAATAAACCCAAGGAGGAACACCCCAAGACATATATTAATCAAACTGGCGAAAATTAAAGACCAAGAGAAAATCTTGAAAGCAGCTAGGGAAAAGAAACAAATGACATACAATGGAACCCCGATAAGTTACGAGCAGATTTTTCAGCAGAAACTCTGCAGGCCAGAAGGGAGTGGCATGATATACTTAACGTGATTAAAGGAAAAAACCTTAAACCAAGATTACTCTACCCAACAAGGCTCTCATTCAGATTTGAAGGAGAAACCAAAGCTTCACAGATAAGCAAAAGCTAAGAGAATTTAGCAACACTAAACCAGCCTTACAACAAACACTAAAATAACTTCTCTAGGCAGAAAAGAAAAGGTCACAACTAGAAACTAAAATACCACAAATGACAAGGCCCACCAAAAAGATATATATACAGTAAAGATACAAAATCATCCATGGACAATTATGCCACCAAAATCAGAAATTGTGAGAAGAGGAGGGTACAAATGCAGGACACTGGAGATGCACTTGCAATTAAGAGACCAACAACTTAAAACAATCTTTATATATATTAAAACTTCAGAATACTCATATAAAAACTTCAGAATAACTGCAAATAAAAAATCTACAGTTGATACACAAACAAATAAGAAAAATCAACTCAAATACAACACTAAAGAAAGTCATCAACCACAAGAGGAGAAAACAAGAGAGGAAGGGAAGAAAAAAGAGCAACAAAAACAAATCCAAAGCAATTAATAAAATGGCAATAAGAACATGCATATCAATAATTACCTTAAATGTTAATGGACTAAACACCCCAACCAAAAGACATAGACTGGCTGAATGGATGCAAAAACAAGACCCATATATATGCTGTCTTCAAGAGACTCATTTCACTTCTAGGAACACATGCAAATTGAAAGTGAGAAGATGGAAGAAAATATTCCATGCAAACGGGAATCAAAAGAATGTTGGAGTAGCAATCTCATATCAGACTGAATAGACTTTACAATGAAGAATATTTTAAGAGACAAGGAAGGTCACTGCATAATGATCAAAGGATCAATTCAAGAAGAAGATATAACAAGTTTAAGTATCTACACACCCAACATAGGTTCACCACAATATATAAGGCAACTACTAACAACCTTAAAAGGACAAATAGACAATAACACAATAATAGTGGTGGACTTTAACACCCCACTTACAGCAATGGACAGATCATCCATACAGAAAAATCAATAAGGAAAAACAGGCCCTGAATGAAGCATTAGACCAGATGGACTTAACAGATATGTATAGGACATTCCATCCAAAAGCAACATAATACACATTCTTCTCAAGGGCACATGGAACATTCTCTAAGATTGATCACATCCTGGCCTACAAATCAAGCCTCAGTAACTAAGAAAATTGAAATCATATCAGGCATCTTTTCTGACCACAACACGATATGACTGGAAATCAACAACAAGAAAAAAACTGCAAAAAACACAAACACATGCAGACTCAACAACATGCTACTAAACAACCAATGGATCACTGAAGAAATCAAAGAGGAAATTAAAAAATACCTAGAAGCAAATGACAGCAAAGATATGTCACACCAAAACCTATGGGATGCAGCAAAAGCCATTCTAAGAGGAAAGTTTATAGCAATACAAACCCACCTCAGGAATCAAGAAAAAGATCAAATAAACAAGCTAACTTTACATCTAAAGCAGCTTGAGAGAAAAGAACAGACAAAACCTAAATTTAGTAGAAGGAAAGAAATCATAAAGATTAGAGCAGAAATCAATGAAACAGAAATGAAGAAAATCATAGAAAAGATCAATGAAATGAAAAGCTGGTTCTTTGAAAAGATCAACAAAACTGATAAACCCTTAGCCAGACTTACCAAGAAAAAAAGAGAACTCAAATCAATAAAATTAGAAATGAAAAAGGAGAGGTAACAATGGACATTGCAGAAATACAAAGATCATAGGAGAATACTACATGCAACTATATGCAAATAAAACAGAAAACCTAGAAGAAATGGACAAATTCTTAGAAAAATAAAATCTTCCAAGACTAAACCAAGACGAAGTAGAAAAAATTAACAGACCCATCACAAGAACTGAAATTGAAACTGTGATTAAAAAACTTCCAACAAACAAAAGTCCAGGACCAGATGGCTTCACAGGCGAATTCTATCAAACACTTAGAGAAAAGTTAACACCTCTCCTTTTGAAACTATTCCAAAAAATTGCAGAGGAAGGGACACTCCCCAACTTATTCTATGAGGCCATCATCACCCTGATACCAAAACCATACAAAGATACCACAAAAAAGAAAATTATAGGCCAATTTCACTGATGACCATAGATACAAATATCCTCAACAAAATACAAGCAAACTGAATCCAACAATACATTAAAAGGATTGTACATCATGATCAAGTGGGATTTATCCCAGGGATGCAAGGGTTCTTCAATATCCGCAAATCCATCAGTGTGATACACCACATTAACAAACTGAAGAATAAAAACCACATGATCCTCTTAATAGACGAGGAAAAAGCTTTTGACAAAATCCAACACCCATTTCTGATAAAAAAACCATTCAGAAAGTGGGCATAGAGGGAACATAATAAAGGCCATATATAACAAACCCAAAGCCAACGTCATTCTCAATGGTGAAAAGCTGAAAGAATTCCCACTGAGATTAGGAACCAGACAAGGATATCTGCTCTCACCACTACTATTCAACATAGTTTTGGAAGTCCTAGCAAATGAATTGACTGACAAGGGATTAATCTCCAAAATTTATAAACACATCCTGAAGCTCAACATCAAAAAAACAAGCAACCCCATCGAAAAAATGGGCAGAAGATCTAAACACACAATTCCCCAAAGAAGACATGTAGATGGCCAAAAAACACACAAAAATATGTTCAGCAGCACTCATTATTAGAGAAATGCAAATCAAAACCATATGAGGTACCATTTTACATCAGTCAGAATGGCCATCATCAGAAAGTCTACAAACAATAAGTGCTGGAGAGGGTGTGGTAAAAAAGGAACCCTATGACACTGTGGGTGGGATTGTAAATTGGTGCAATCACTGTGGAAAGCAGTATGGAGATGCCTCAGAAAACTACAAATAGAACAACCATTTGATCCAGCAGTCCCACTCCTGGGCATCTATCCAGAGAAAACCACGACTCGCAAAGACACATGTACTGAGATGTTCATTGCAGCACTATTTGCAACAGCCAAGACATGGAAACATCCTACATGTCCATCGACAGAGGAGTGGATCCAGAAGATGTGGTACATATACACAATGGAATATTACTCAGCCATTAAAAGGAATGAAATACCAGCATTTTTAGCAACATGGATGGGCCTAGAAACTATCATGCTAAGTGAAGTCAGCCATACAATGAGACACCAACATCAAATGCTATCACTTACATGTGGGATCTGAAAAAAAGGACACAATAAAACTTCTTTGCAGAATAGATACTGACTCACAGAATTTGAAAAACTTATGGTTTCCAAATGAGACAGGTTAGGGTGTGGAGGGGATGTGCTGGGGGTGTGGAATGGAAATACTATAAAACTGGATTTTGATGATCATTGTACAACTATAAATGTAATAAATTCTTTGAGTAATTAAAAAAATATCCCAATGGATCCTTCTTACCACTGCAGCATTACATTTATATATCCAAAATAATTATATTCTGCCACTTAATATATTACTTTAGGCTTATCTGTAAATTATCCCATCCTGAGAGCACAAACAATAAAAAAGTATAACCCAAACTTTTCAAACTCAAATGATACTCATAGGTAGCTTTTTGTAATAACCATAACTATAATTAAGAAAAACAAAACTTTAAATTAAGATAAATAATTTATCACATTTTTAAAAAACACAAATTAAACATAATAAAAGGAAAAGAATTAATAATCACAAATTGAAGAATTAATAAAACTGAAGGACAGTAAGCCCCTTAAAAAATTAAAGGAAGGAGTTCCCGTCGTGGCGCAGTGGTTAACGAACCCGACTAAGAACCATGAGGTTGCGGGTTCGATCCCTGCCATTGCTCAGTGGGTTAAGGATCTGGCATTGCCGTGAGCTGTGGTGTAGGTTGCAGACGCAGCTCGGATCCCGCGTTGCTGTGGCTCTGGCGTAGGCCGGTGGCTACAGCTCCAATTGGACCCCTAGCCTGGGAACCTCCATATGCCGCGGGAGCGGCCCAAGAAATAGCAAAAAGACAAAAAAAAAAAAAAAAAATTAAAGGAAGATTAATATGAACATGATTTTGCAAGACTGATTAAGAGAAAAAGAAAATACAAATATACAAATGAATATTAGCAATAAAACTCCAGACTTAAGGACATTTAGAAGTATTAAGAATATTCTTGGTAAAAAATAATAAGAATTTTGAAAATGAACAATTAGGAAAATACAGATCATAAAAATTATATAAAAATTTTAAAGGCAATAACTGGGCACCATTTCATTTTATTTTATGTTGCTTTTTAGGGCCGTACCCGTGGATATGGAAATTCCCAGGCTAGGGGTTGAATCTGAGCTGTATCTGCTAGCCTGCACCACAGCCACAACAATGCCAGATGCTCAACCCTCTGAGAAAGGCCAAGGATCAAACCTGTGTCCTCATGGATACTAATCGTGTTCATTAATCACTGAACCATGATGGGAACTCCATAGTGTTTACTATTTATATTCTATAGTTTTTTAAGCTCATTACAAATTGAGAAATATTTCTTAGTGATATTTTATATAGTGGCTTAGAAAATATCAACTAAAATAATAAAAAATAATAACATTTAATTTGAATTATAATTTTTTATCCTTCCTGCTTTTGGAGAATGATTATTTTATTCTTTTAATACATGCATATTATTAAAATACCAGTATGTAATACAATATGTATGTAGAATTTGTGTTTTCATTTTCATTCAAGTGTCATGGTTTAGGTTTTAAATTTTTAGGCTGTTGAACTTCACGATGTAGAGAGACTATCAGAGATTTATTAAAGTTCTAAACTTCAATCTATTTTTAAAATGTTATCCAAATAAAGTAAAATGAAGGAGTAAAACAAAGTGGGAAATATGACTATTTGTATTGTGTCATAGTTCACAAAATGCATTATCTGATTGTGTGTACAAGTGAACAAAGGCTTTTTCTATACCCAATATTTCCCTTATTTTAATGAATATTTCGAGCCTTTGCTTACTTTCAGTATTGGGGAAATAATCATGTATATCTATAAAAGGGAAATATTGCCATGTAGTATCAGGAAAATGATAATTCTGTTATACTAAATTGAGCTTTATTTTAGAAAGAATATACTGCTTTGCAAGAGAATGTATAAAACAAATGGAGATCAATATAATCATCATCATCATCGTCTCTCACTAGAGCTCCACTCTGAATTTTCTATTTCCACTTATCGCTATGAAAAAGGCAAATAAGAGAGGAGAAAAGTACAGATGTTTGCTGATTACTCTTCATTTCATAAGATGCCTCTCCCTTTGCATGTAAAAAGACAATTTATTAGTACATATGCTTTAATTTGTGAGAAGAAACAATATATTTAATGGAGAAAGGATAATGTACTGAGTATAAAAAGATTTGGAACATAAATCTGGTTCTGCTTTGTACACTGAATTATTTAATTCCTCAGTTTCCTATGCCAGAAACTAGAGGATTAGTTTAAAATTACTTCTAGGATCCCTGTTAACTCTAAGTCCCTAAAATTTAGTTACTTTGGCAGGTGATTTTTCCAATTTTTCTCATCTTTCTTTTAGTCATTGTTTCATTAATTTTCATTTTCATATTTTGTTTATCTGAGACTTTTACAACTTTGAATCTTGATATATTAAATTAATATAAAATAAAATTATATATATGTATATACACACACAATTTAAAATAAAATTTACAGAAAAGCTACAGGAATAGTATAAACTCTTGGATATTATTTACCCAGCTCTACTTACTATTTATACCTTGCATTATTTACTCTAATATCTCTCCTTCTCTGTCTCTCACTCTCCCACACACACTCTCACTCTCATTTTCTCATGCTGTTTCTCCCTCTCATGTATGTGTTTGCCTGTGGTGTGTATACTCATTTTTCTGAAATGCTTGAGAATAATTTGTGGGCTATTTCTTTTTAATAGTACAAGAATATTCTGTTAACATGGCTATAATATATTTACCAAAAATCAGGAAATTTAACCTTGATATAATGCTATTACCTAATTCATACTCCATACTTGAGTTTCCTCAGTTATCACAAAGATGTAATTTATAGCTATTTGTTTTCCCCCTGTCATATCAAAGATCTAATCCAGGATTACGTATAGTTGCCATATGTTTTTAGCTTCCTTTCATCTGAAAGAGTTCTAGAGCTTTTTTTTTTTTCTTTGCTTTTTAGGGCTGCACCCATGGCTTATGGAAGTTCCCAGGCTAAGGGTTGAATTGGAGCTAAGCTGCTGGCCACAGCCACACCAGATCCAAGCAGCATCTGTGACCTACACCACACCTAATGGCAAGGCTGGATCCTTAACCCACTGAGCAAAGCCAGGGATCAAACCCACATCCTCATGGATACTAGTCAGATTCGTTTCCACTGAGGCATGATGGGAACTCCTTCTTTGTTTCTTAATGTTGAAATGTTTAGGATAGAGACCATTTATCTTAAAAAATATCCTCATTGGTGTTTGTATGATGTTTGCTAAAAAGCTGTTGTATTATACTCAGAGTCATCAGGAGACACAAAATCAGTAAATACTCAAAATGGATGAGATCTTCTCTGACCACTTGGTTATGGTTATATCCCAAAATAAATGAATCATAAAGTTACTATTTTCCCTTTGTAGTACAAAAACAAAAAAACAAAAAAAACAAAAAAAAAAAAACTAGTGGAAAAATTTTAGCATCTGGTGATAATTTTCTAACTCAGTTCTATACTTATCAGTAACTTCTGTCACATTTTATTTCACTTGTTTATTCATATCAATGTAGATTAATAATTTCTAATATTGTTAAAAATAAAGTATAATGATAATTCTGATGCTGAATTTGTTCCGCTGCTGAAAAGAGTCCCTTCATATAGGCATCAGTGTCATTTTGACATGTCCCTGTCATGCTTTTGCATATTTCTTCACTTTCTGGCAACAATACATTCCAGGTTTATCTAATATACTCTGTGTACTAGTCTTAGAATCAAGTTTCTCAAAAAGAATGTCTTATATTAAATAACTGTATTTAGAAGCCAAACTATGGATCCCATTGGGCCAAGGCACTCTTAGCAGATATACTTAGGATTAATTCACACTGACATCTCAATTTCCAATCCAACAACAAGGATACTGAAATAACATCCCATTTCCACATCATCCATATCTTTCACCCCTTTCTTCAACAATGACAAATTCTGCTCCTGTTATTTATGTTCATTCATTTGCTAAATCAAACATTTTGGCAGGACACATACCTATACCCCCTTTGTGAAAAGTTTTTCATTGACTTAGGTATCCCTTTATTACTGAATTATAGGTGTCTACTACATATTCTGGAGGTAAATTCTTTACCAAATCAATGGTTTGCAAATATCATCTCTGTCAATCCATTCTTTAGCTTTTCATTTAACAGTGTCAATTGATAAGCAGATATTGCAATTTTTACAAAGTCTAATGTACTATTTTTAATTGGATATAGTATTCATATACTCAAAGATATATTTGGCTACAGCCAGATTATGATGAATATTTCTAATATTTGTTCAAGTTTTGATTTTAGGTATATGACCAAATTTAAAATGATTTTTGTGAGTTGTATGAGGTAGGAGTTAAAGTTTGTGTTTTACATAGGGATACTTGAGTTGTCTTACACCTTTTGTTAAATTGTTAAATTTAACATTTGCTAATTTTTTAAACTAACAATTGACTATCAGTTGATAACTTTCTTTCCCCATTGACTTTCTTTAGTACTGTATTTGGAAACTAAATGATTATATAAAAATGGTTTTATTTCTTACCAGCTTCACACTGTCTAGATTCCTGTAGGGTTATTAAGTGGTTTGAAATTAAAGCATATAATCCTCCAACTTCATTGTCCTTATTCAAGATTGCTTTTACTACTCTAGATTTTTCACATTATCTACACTTTAAGTCTATCTTGCAATTTATATGTTTTTAAAAACACATTGGGGGAGTTCCTATCATCGCTCAGTGGTAATGAACCTAAGACCCATGAGGACATGGGTTCGATCCCTGGCCTCGCTTGGTGGGTTAAGTATATGGCATTGTTATGAGCTGTGGTGTATGTCACAGATGCAGCTTGGACCCGGCATTGCTGTGGTTGTGGTGTATGGCGGTAGCTATAGCTCTGATTCGACCCCTAGTCTGGGAACTTCCATATGCCATGGGTGTGGCCCTAAAAATAAATAAATAAATAAGTAAATATTGAAATTATAATGGAATTGCTTTTGTAAATAAATTAATTTGGTGAGAAATGTTATATTAGTAACATTGAGCTTTCTAGTCTTTAACGCATTTTCATTTAGTTCATATATTTAATTAATTTTTTAAGCCATTGGTTATATGTAAAATAACTGCTTTAAAGAGTTTACCTACTAATCTCAACATTTGCTTTACCTCAGTGCTATTTCTTTTGACTGTATTTACCCTTCTTGTAAATCTTATTTTTCCATTTCTTACATCTACTCTTTTTTAAAAATACCTCACTTTTTTTAGGGCAGTTATTGGTAGGCAGCAAAATAAAGAGAAAGGTACAGAGTTCCCAAATGCCCCCTGCCACCACACACACATAGCCTCCTACATTATCAACCACCCGCACCAGATTGCTATATTTGTTACCAACTGATGAACCTAAATTGACACATCATAATCATCCAAAGTCTTTATGTATATACTAAGAGTTGAAACATAAGCATAATGACATATTTACAGGACTATCATATCATACGGAGTATTTTCACTGGCCAAAAAAGCCTCTATGAGGTAGGAGTTAAAGTTCATGTTTTACATAGGGATACTTGAGTTATTCATCCCTCTTCCACCCAGTCCCTGGCAACCAATAATCTTTTTACTATCTCCATGGTTTTCTTTTTCCAGAATGTCATATAGTTGGAAACATACAGTATATAATTTTTTCATGTTGGCTTCTTCCACACAGATTTCTAAGATTCCTCTATGTCTTTTCATAGATTCATAGTTTTTTTTAATAGTACTGAATAATATTCCATTGTACGGATATACCACAGTTAATTTACTCTTTTTTATACTGAAGTACATGTCAGTTGCTTCCATGTTTTTGGCAATTATGAAAAAAGCTACTATAAAATTCCATGTAGGCTTTAGTGTGAACATAAGTTCTCAACCTCTTTGTATAAACATTAAGGAGGGTGATGAAGAATGAGTTTGATTTGTAAGAAACGACCTAATGTCTTCTAAAGAAACTGAAATTTTGATTCCTACCAGCAATGAATTAATTCCTGCTGCTTCACATCTTCAACAGTATTTGGTGCTTTCGATAGTCTGGATTTTGGTCATTCCAATAGGTATGCAGTCAGTATTTTATTGTTATTCTAATTTGCAATTCCTTGATGAAATATGATGTAGAACATATTTTCATATGGTTATTTCCATCTGTATATCTTCTTTAATGAGACGTCTGTTAAGGACTCTTCCCCTATTTCAGTCAAGTTGTCTGATTCCTTACTGCAGCATTTTAAGATTTCTTTGAATAATTTACATAATAGTCCTTTATCTGTGTCTTTTGCAAATACTTTCTCCCAAATTATGACTTGTCTTTTCATTAACATTGTCTTTTGCAGAGTGGAAATTTTTAATTTTAATGAAATCCATCTTAACAATTATTTCTTTCATGGATCATGCCTTTGGTGTTCTATCTAAAAGTCATCATGATACTCAAGGTTATCTAGATTTTCACCCATGTTATATGAGTTTTACAGTTTTATATTTTACGTTTATATCTGTGATTCATTTTGAGTTAATTTTTGTGAATTGTGTAAAATCTGTGTCTTCTTTCTTTCTTTTTTTTTGCATATAGATATCCAGTTGTTCCAGCATCATTTGTTGAAGGAATACACTTACTCCATTGTACTGCCTTTGCTTCTTTGTCAAAGATCAGCTTACTATATTTTTGGGGGGTCTACTTCAGAACTCACAAATGTGCTCCATTGATATGCTTTTTATTTTTCCAAAACTACATTATCTTGATTACAATAGCATTACAGAATGTTTTCAATCAAGGTGATATCAGTCCTCAGACATTTCTTTACTTCTTCAATACTGTTGTACTCTTTCAATATTGTGTTGGCTATTATACGTCTTTCATCTATTTAATAAACTTTGCAATCAGATTGTCCATGTTCATAAAACACCTTGCTAGGGTTTTGACTGCTTGCATAGATCAAGCAGGGAAGAAATGCCATCTTGATAGCATTGTCTTCCTATCCATGAACATGAAATATCTCTCCATTTACTTTAGTGATTTCATTTATCAGAGTTTGTAGTTTTCCTCATATAGATCTTATTTGTTAAATTTATACTTAAGTATTTAACTTTGGGGCTTACTAATGTAAATAACATTGTGTTTTTAATTTCAAAATCTACTTGTTCATTGATATATAGAATGATTGATCTTTGCATATTGTGTCCTAAACCTTGTTTTTTTTTTTTTAATTTCTGATCTAATTATTATTACTGATTTTCTTCTGCTTACTTTGGATTTAATTTGCTCTTCTTTTTCTAGTTTCTTAAAATGGAAACTTCGATGACTGATTTAACAGCTCTTTTCTCTTTTAATGTATGCATTCAATGTTATAATTAGCCCTCTAATCACTGCATTTGTTACATTTCACAAATTTGGTAGGTTCTTCTTTCATTTTAATTTATTTATTTCAAAATATAAAAAATGAGATTTCTATTTTGGCCATGTATTATTTAGAAGTGTGTTGTTTAATCTTCAAGAATTAAGAGAATTTTCCAGTTATCTTTTTGCTATGTTTTTTCAGTATAAATCTACTATGGTTGAGAGCAGACACTGCATGATTTTGTTAAGGTGTGTTTTATGGCTGAGAATGTGGTCTGTCTTGGTGAATGTCCCATGTACATTTGAGAAGAATGTGTATTCTGATGCTGTTGGATGAATACTCTATAGATGTCAATTATTTTCAAATAATTGTTTCTACTGGGTTCTACTACATTCTTATTGATTTTCTGCCTAATGGATCTGTCCATTTCCAAGAGAGGGGTGTTGAAGTCTCAATACAATAGTGGATTACACTATTTCTCTTTGCCATTTATTTATTTATTTTTGCTTCATTTAATTTGACACCCTGTTGTTAGGTACATACATGTGAAGTCTTATTGCTCATTGCTTTTTTGGATAATTTCCTTCATCTTTCTATAATGCTCTTACTTACATGTAATAAATTTTCATGCTTTAAAGATTATTTTGTCTGAAATTATTATAGCCACTCATGCTTTCTTCTGAATTGTGTTAGCATAGTATATTTTTTTACCCATTTACTTTTAATGCATGTCTTATATATTTAAAGTGGGTTTCTTGAGGACAACTTCTAGTTGGATCTTGTGTTTTTATCCATTTTGACACTCTGTGGATAATGGTACATTTAGACTATTGGCATTCAAAGTGATTACTGATATTGTTGAATTAATATCTACCATATAGGTTACTGATTTATTTTTGTTGCTCGCGATCATTATTCCCATTTTTGTGTTCTACTCTTTTTCTTCTTTCTATGGTTTTATTTGAGCATTTTATGATTCTATTTTTTTCTTCTTTTTTAGCATATGATTTATATTTTTTCTCTCTCTCTCTCTTGTTTAACTTTTTAAGCAGTTGCCCTGGAGTTTGAAATACACATTTACAACTATAGTTGGCCCTTGAACAATGTGGGGGTTAAAGGTGCCAATCCCCCTCTGCTCCCTCAGAGGTGAAAATTAGCAGCTGGTCCTCCATATCCACAGTTTCACATCTGCAGGTTCAACCAACCATGAATCATGGAGTGCTGTAATATGTACTTACTGAAAATCTGGGTATATGTGGACACATGCAATTCAAACTCATGTTGTTCAAAGGTAAACTGTAATTCAAATCCTCTTTTAAATAACATACATCACTTCATAGGTAGTGTTCCTATAACAAAATAAACCTAATTCTTCCCTCTTGTTCCCTTTATCATGGTTTTCATTTCACTTATATTGAGCATACAGAACCATATATACGTGAATATATTTACAGACATAATATTATATATACATACGTATTCACATTTGAATACATCATTGCCATCATTTTCAAGAAAGGTTATCTATTAAATTAAGAATAAGGAACTTAAATATTTTGATTTTACCTTATTTCTTTCTAATGCACTTGTGTGTGTGTGTATGTGCTGTTGAGCTTCTAACCTATATTTTTTTCCTTATTTTTTAGTAACTTCTTTTAATATTTCTTGAAAAGCTTATCTATTGGCAATGAATGCCCTCAATTTTTGTTTGTCTGAGAAAGTATTTCTCCTTCACTTTTGAAAGATATTTTCAAAGTACATAAATCCTAGATAGTGGTTTTTCTCCTCTTGCTTGCATAGTTCTGAGAAATCAAATATAATTACTGTCTTTATTCTTCTACAGGTGAGGTGCTTTTTCCTATGGCTTCTTTCAGGATTTTTTCTTTCCCTGATTTTTCTGTAATTTGAAAATAATATGCTTGAGTTGTAGGGGTTTTTTTGTTTGTTTGTTTTCTTGTGTTTTTTTTTTTTTTTTTTTGTATTTTTCATGAATTGGGTATTTATCCTCTTCCAAGTCATTTAGGCTCTGGTAATACCTTAGCAGAATCAACTCTTAGAATCTTCCACACTAAGCCTCCAGCTATGTGTCAATTACCATTCAGCTTTTCCTACCCTGGCATTGGTTCCTTCAGAGCTTTCACTCAAATGTCTATTTCAGTAAACTATTACTCCCAGTATTCCTCTGTCTACCCATCTCTCCAGTCTTGGTGCCAGTGATTTAAACTGTGTATTCCCCTCTCATGAGGATATAAGCAGAGTCATTGCTTTTGTTTTTGTTTTTTTTTTTTTTTAAGTTTTTTATTTGTTGTTAGGAAAGAGTGGAGACCTCCAAGTTCCTTATATGTGAAATTAAAAATTTTTAATTTATACTGGATATTGTAGACAGTTGAGACTCCTTAAACTCTGTTGTGTTTTTGCTAACAGACCGTTTTTAACTCATGCAAAGATTTCTAACTCATGTGTTAGTTTCTAACTCACATAAGATTCATCTTTACAAAAAATATTCTTTACATCTTAAGGCAGATATAAAGTATATAAAGCTTCAAGCCTTTCCCATAAAAGATGCTTTTCTAGCATTTAAACTGATTATCCTATATATGCAATAATCCTTTTGTCTTGCTACTTCTAAGTCCTCTGTCTCTTGATTTAGAGTCTCCATCCAACTCAGAGATCAAAAATTACTGTGAACTGCCAGGCCTGTAGAATCTTGGTCAGGATAAGCACAGATTATTTGTCCAAAGACTTAATGTGACAGTATTCCATTTGGGGGATTTGTCTTTGTGTAGCAGTCTTCTCTTTGATATTCTGTCCTTTGAATTCCTACTGTCACAGCAGACCTATACTCTAGTTTCTGTTTCCTCCATTCATGAGACTCCTATCTTCTACTTGGATTCAGCCTTCTCACATCTCATTCTGATTGAACTTCCAGACAGACACCAGGGTAAGTCTCATCTTGCATGCTGATATGAAAAAGAGACTGCCAGATATTTCCCCAGCAAAGATGAGTTTACTCAGATGAGAGGAATTGCAATTTGCCATTGGCAACCATGTCAAGCCACTTGCAAGTCCCTGCATAGCAAGGGAAGTGGAATACTTTTATAGAGGGGTGTATGAAGTTGGGAGGGCTATAGCAAACAGAGAATCCCTGGCTTTTTCATTAGCTGACTCCTTGACAGAAAAGAAGAGGACTCTTTCTTCTTCCTGTTGGACTTTCTATCATTGCAGGGCATGAGAGATTCCCCTTCTATTCTTCTGACTTTATTTAACTGAGGTTTTTGTTTATTAATTTTTCATGCATTTTCCTATTTGAACTGTGTATTCCCCTCTATTAAGGATGTAATAAGGGTCAGTGATTTTTAAGTTTTTCACTTGTTGTTAGGAAGGAGTGGTGACCTCCAAGTTCCTTATATGTGAAACTAAAAACCTTTTTTCTTTTCTTTTTACTAATACTTTTTTTTCCTTATTTATTTATTGATTGATTGATTTTTAGGGCCACATCCATAGCATATGTAGATTTCCAAGCTAGGAGTTGAATCAGAGCTACAGCCACTGGTCTGAACTACAATCACAGAAATGCCAGATACAAGCTGCATCTGTGACCTACACCACAGCTCATGGCAACCCCGGATCCCTAACCCAGTGAGCAAGGCCAGGGATTGAACTTGCATCCTCATGGACACTAGTGGGGTTCATTAACACTGAGCCACAATGGGAACTCCAATAACTTTTAATTTATACTGGATATTGTGGATATTTGTCTCTCCTTAAAATGTGTTGGAGAGATCATACTATGTGCCAACAATTGTACAGTGTCTGAAAATGGGTGCCTCATATATTTTATCTGATTCTCTAATTTATTATGAGAGTGATAGCTCCTTACTGGTTACCCTATTGTGGCTAGAAGAATAATTAAGCTATTTCATTGATCTAATACTTATTTCTAATATTTATTACTAGAAATTGCTTAATATAAAATATGATTAAAGGCATAATCTATATAGCTAAAATTCTATGTTGTTATAGATTATCTACAACTATATCAAAATCACAGTATATCCTTTTAATCTAGATCAAAATATTACTTCCAAAAGAAGCAATATACAACAATAAAATAAGTCAATCTGAAAGCCCTTTCTAGTAACACTTGTCTTAAGGCTTTACTGATATTGGTTCAAGAGATCAATCTCTTTTAACAGCATTCATTCTTCACCCATTGATTTTTTTGAAACCCCTATATCTAGGAGAAAAAACAAAAAGGTATTTCCAGAGAAAATTTTTGAAGTTTATACTAGATCATACAAACTCTTCATTCTACTAGAGAAATCTCTTGTTATGGTTAAATTATTAGTGCCAAGACCAAAAGCTAATCCTGAAATGAATGGATTGGTAAGCAATTACCCTCTGAGTTAAATCATTCCACTATTTTAAACCATGTGGATGAGATCATTAAAAAGTCACTGATAAAGAGAAAAATTTCAAGCTCAA
The DNA here is from genome assembly GCF_054392235.1 of Sus scrofa. Taxonomy (NCBI): domain Eukaryota; kingdom Metazoa; phylum Chordata; class Mammalia; order Artiodactyla; family Suidae; genus Sus; species Sus scrofa. The sequence continues at coordinate 169,727,438 of NC_139395.1, forward strand.
AGCAAGATTAATATTTTTCCTTCTACATTCCTTAAATCTTGGTGAGTCAATGCCAACTTCCAACCAAAGTATATACAGGTAGGACAAAACTGTCAATTATTTCTGTTTGTTCATTTTAAAATCTCTATGCAATCAGGGGTATAAAAAAGATTTCCAATTTTGATAATATAAAGCATTACATTAAGGTTAAAATGAAAATATACAAGCTGAATTTACTAGAAGTGTAACCCTATAGCTTTAGAATTATTTGGAAATGTGCCTTGTTACAAAGTAATTTTCTATCTCCTAGAGAATTAGAAAGTGAGGCAGTAGTAAAATAAGGATGAGAGAAAAAATAATTTTCCTTTTCCCCTACCCTTCTGAGTTCTTGGCTATGATCCTCTAATAAAACGCAAGTTAACAAGGAAAAACAAACAAACAAACAAATATAATTGTTTTAGCATGTGAACTTTATCTATACAAGGAAGATACCTAAGAAAAATGAGTAACTCTCCTAGGTGGCCTAAGCCACCACCTTAAATACTATCTTTAGCTAAAGACAAAAAAAGCTATGTGGGGCCAGGTGGGGGGAGTAGTTATGACCAGATAAAGGCAGGAAAATAATGGGTGAGGTCTGTTATGCAGATTTAAGTCTGTGTTTTCTCCTTTAGGGTAAGTTCCAGGTGATTTAAAGAATCCTTCTCTTTCTGGTAGAGAAAGGAAGACATTATAAATGGGGTTTTCCTTTATAAATATAAATAAAATATATGTTACAAAAGGGTAACATTTACTGTTTTCCAAGCTTTTCCTGATACTTCAGCTTTTCAAAATAATTAGCTTAATCTCTTACACCAAGGAAACATTTTAGGGTAGCATATTCTACTGCCTTTCAAAGACAACAAAGAGCAAAGATAATTTCATCTATAAATGCCCCATCATATTATATTAATATTGTTAATTAAGAAAATTAGGAAAATTAATTGAGAATATTATTGATGACATAGCACTGAATATTTTAATGGGTGATCTTTTTGTCTCCTACTTATGCTTATTATAGATAATAAGCAGATAAGACCTTCTCAAAAGGTCTGTCCTCTTATTATTGCTTTCTCTTCTTCAGTAAGAAATTATTTTTCTCTGTTTTATAGTCTCCATTCAGAGGGATTGGAAATCTTATAGCAGCACAGACACAAACCAATATAAGCATAGTAAAGATTCCTGGAAAAAAAAAAATTCCTTCCACGCCTCATTAACTTTGTTAGAAGATAAAATGAGGCATATTAAAATTTTTAGGAGTTTATTTGAGCAAAAATCGATTCAAATTGGGCAGCAGCCAATCTAGCAGATAGAAAGGAGCTCTGAGGAGCTGTACAAAATGAAAGAGTTTTATAGGCATAAATGAAATAGGCAGAACATGGCTCGGGACTTAACAAAGTGTTGCTTCTTCTGTCTTGGCACAGATAGAATTCAGCAAGTCAGAGTGACAGGAAAGGAGTTTATTAGAATAGGATGCTTGTGAAAAATACAAGCAGGCGGGCAAGGCAATACCACACATTAAGAACTTAGTCGGTTACAGGTTTTATAATCGATGGAAAAGTGGGGAAGAGGAGAAGACCACCTTCCTCAATCTTGAGTAGATGTCCTCGAACTTCCATCAGCAGTTTCTCCTCCATGTTGGGCAAGGGAGTTTTCTTGTCCCTACATGGTCAAACTTGGACAATCATGGCACAATGGAAATGAGTGAAAAGGAGGTAACACATAGTAAAATATGGTAAATCATCTTAGGTTTTAGTATAATGTCACCTTTGCCTATGTTTTTGTTTTTTGTGTGTGCAGAGAAGTTCACTTCCTAGGAATCATTAACTTACTAACCTCACTGGGCACAATGTGGTCTCATTTTACCATAGTTTTATTGTTTTGGGACATGTCTTTTGCTTCTGCTGCATGGTTTTGTGGCTAAGCAAGTCTGCTTGGTTTTGTTGTTAAGCAAGCCTTCCTTCTTGAGTGATCATTAACTTACAGGGGTCTTTCATACTTTTTTCTTTATTTACAAGCCTCTAGTGGAATTAACTATTAATCACCTACTTTGTCCCTTTACTCTGTCCCTATAAGAAGGGAGTAGGAACAAAGAAGTTAAACTAGGCAAGAAAAAAAAAAAAAAAAAAAAGCGTAGCTTGGTTACTGCAAAGTTTATTTCCTTCAGGGAATGGCAGAGGTCTTTTAGGCATATTATCTATCCATGCTGATCAGGTAAGTCCTGACTAACTGGTTTAGGATTCCATTTCTGGAACAATTAAAACTGTAATTAAGTCTTGGTTTGGTGATGTTGGGCTCAGTATAAGTGACTTCATATTGGGGTTGTTGTCTTATCTTTAACAACTTATAAAAGCTGGTCCATGACTCTCTTTGGTTAAGTATTCATCTAGCTTTCTTTGAGTAGTTTTCTTTTCAGGGACTTGATATATAAATATCTTGGATCAAATTATAGGGCAATGCTGCTCTAGAAGCCAGTAAAGCAGTTGATAATTTGTAGGTAAGCTTGTTACAATAGTTTGTATACTGTGACTCTGGGATGAGGGAAGAATATAGTGGGCATATCACTCTAATCCAGCTCTGAGTCCAATTTTATAAATGGCTAAAGTATTCTTTGAAACTATATTTCTGGCTACCCTTTCATAGATGATTCACCTCTTTTCCTAACACATGTAAAGCTCAATTCAGGACTTTAAAGGGCGATGACTAAAACTTCTCACATTGTCCACTTGGATTTTTCATAATTTCCTCTTTTAAATTTCTCCACATCTTAGTTTTTTCCAGTCCCATAAATGTCCTTGATCATTAGAACATACACAGCACATTTGGGAGAGGCAAAAGGAATGTGGAGTAAAAGTGCCTTGTCAGGGAGGAACAATTTCTCCTCTACCCTTCTAGGTTTTTATGGCTGGTCTAAGAATTAAATTGCTAAGAGGAGAAAAATCAGACAAAAGTTTAATGACATATATACATTGGGGAGATCCAAGAAAACTGAGTAACCTGAAGCTCTCACCTTAAATAACACTCTTCAGCTAAAGACAAAAAAGGATATCTGGGATAAGGGTATGGGACTTCAAAGTGGAGGAAGGAAATTCACCTGGAGATGGAAAAGCAAATATTTGCTTAGGAAACAATGGGACCCAGAGAGGGACTTAAACAAGTAGACTTTGCTAGACTCCCCCTTGTCTACCACACGTATTTCATATCATACTATAGTTATTTATGGTGATAGATAACCATCCTGGAACAGGTCCTATAATTTCTTTTTTTTTTTTTTTTTTTTTTTTTTTGTCTTTTGGTCTTTTTTGTTGTTGTTGTTGTTGTTGCTATTTCTTGGGCCGCTCCCGCGGCATATGGAGGTTCCCAGGCTAGGGGTTGAATCGGAGCTGTAGCCACCGGCCTACGCCAGAGCCACAGCAACGCGGGATCCGAGCCGTGTCTGCAACCTACACCACAGCTCACGGCAACGCCGGATCGTTAACCCACTGAGCAAGGGCAGGGACGGAACCCGCAACCTCATGGTTCCTAGTCGGATTCGTTAACCACTGCGCCATGACGGGAACTCCAGGTCCTATAATTTCTTTTAGGCAGTTAGAAAGAAAGCCTAAGGATCTTCCAGAGTCTTTTGGGCCTTGACTGTTTTCAACTCGAAATAATCCCCATGACAATGAGACACAATTTGGCATGGGAAATTTTGTTCTACTATATTCTGCTAGCTTTTCCTGCTCATAATTAAAGACTGATGACAATTGGAAAGGGTAGTGAGGTCTTCCTAAGCGACATAAAAAAAAACATTCCAGTCAGTGATAACAAGGGACACTTTTAGGACTGTGCACCAAAGGAAGAAATAAAAATGGAGATAGAATCCCAAAAAAGGAGAGAGGACAAGATGGCGGAGGAGTAGGGGGACACGCTCGCCCTCTCCCACAAACACAACAAAAAAAGCACATCTACAGAAGAAATGACTCGCACAGAACAACAACCAATCGCTGGCAGAGGAACCTAAACTCCAATAACGGCAAGAAATTCGTGACATTATTGGGCAGAACGGGAGAAAAGAGGAGAGTGAGAGAAGGTGAATCCGAGCGGGACGGGCGCTCCCGAAAGGGAACTGCGGAGGAGAAAGGGATCCCGCACCCTGGAAAGTCTCCTACCGGGGGAAAGATCAAACGAACCGGAGGAATCTCCAGATGCAGAGAAGAGTGTAGCAGTAAGTCGGAGTACGGAAAAACGATCAAGAACCCAACGGACCATCTGAACTATGGGCACAGTCACCAAAAATTGAGACGCCTGGGTGGGGGCTGGGCACCGAATCCTCGGCTCCAGAGGTTAGTCCCCGGGAAAGGGCCGGGGGACGCCTGGGTGGGGGCTGGGCACCGAGACCTCAGCTCTGAAGGTTGGTCCCCGAGAGGGGGCCGGGGGACGCCTGGGTTGGGGCTGGGCACCGAGACCTCGCCTCCGAAGGTTAGTCCCCAAGAAAGGGCCGGGGGACGCCTGGGGGGGGGGGCTGGGCACTGAGACCTCGGCTCCAGAGATTAGTCCCCGGGCTAGGGGGGCGGGGAAGAGCGGAAACTGCTTGGGAGGTCTCTAAACCATTTGACGGGGCAGAGACTGCCTGGGAGACTAGAAAACAAAGCTGTCGCAGAGGAAGGGAGCAATACTCTAGGGGCGGGGAAGTGGAAAGCCGCCTCAGAGGGAACCTGGGAGAAGAGCCTGGTCTGCGCCCGTGCTGGGGAGGGGAGAGAAGAAGGGGTGGGTCCCCATAGAATACCCCCCACGCCACAACAAGCTTACAGACCCGCTAGCTAGCAGAAAGCTGTGCTTCCCAGTGCATTCCCTCCCCCCACCCCCGCCACTCCCTACGCTCTCGCCGAACCTGGGGCTGCCTGCCATCCAGGAGGGCTGGCCTCAACAATTGCCTGAAGCCTACCACCGCAGGGGCTCTCCCTGCACAGGCCTGCTTGCCTTTTGGAGGGGCTACACTTCCACAGAGCAGCACCAAACACCACCAGCCCCCTAGAAAAGGCCTGCAGCCCAGAAAAGCTAGAACAAGCCTAGCCAGGCCGTGAATAGATCGACCTAATTCTCCGACGGTTTTTCTGAGACGGGCTCCCCCGGGGAGGAGCCTCTTGAGTCTCCAAGGGCCTTGCTACACGCCCAAGACCCCAGGGGGTGCTAAGACCTAGTGGACCAGCTGCATAGGACTGCCAGCTCCAGGCAGGACCCCCTGCAGCCCAGAAAAGCTGCAACAAGCCTGGCCGAATCGGGAAAAGATCTCAGACGGTCTTTCTGAGTCGGGCTGTCCTGGGGAGGAGCCTCTTGAGTCTCCAAGGGCCCTGCTACCCGCCCAAGACCCCAGCGGGTGCTGAGACCTAGTGGACCAGCTGCATAGGACTGCCAGCTCCAGGCAGGACCCCCTGCAGCCCAGAAAAGCTGCAACAAGCCTGGCCGAATCGGGAAAAGATCTCAGACGGTCTTTCTGAGTCGGGCTGTCCTGGGGAGGAGCCTCTTGAGCCTCCAAGGGCCCTGCTACCCGCCCAAGACCCCAGGGGGTGCTGAGACCTAGTGGACCAGCTGCATAGGACTGCCAGCTCCAGGCAGGACCCCCTGCAGCCCAGAAAAGCTGCAACAAGCCTGGCCGACTTGGGAAAAGATCTCAGACGGTCTTTCTGAGTCAGGCTGTCCTGGGGAGGAGCCTCTTGAGCCTCCAAGGGCCCTGCTACCCGCCCAAGACCCCAGGGGGTGCTAAGACCTAGTGGACCAGCTGCATAGGACTGCCAGCTCCAGGCAGGACCCCCTGCAGCCCAGAAAAGCTGCAACAAGCCTGGCCGACTTGGGAAAAGATCTCAGACGGTCTTTCTGAGTCGGGCTGTTCTGGGGAGGAGCCTCTTGAGTCTCCAAAGGCCCTGCTACCCGCCCAAGACCCCAAGGGGTGCTGAGACCTAGTGGACCAGCTGCATAGGACTGCCAGCTCCAGGCAGGACCCCCTGCAGCCCAGAAAAGCTGCAACAAGCCTGGCCGAATCGGGAAAAGATCTCAGACGGTCTTTCTGAGTCGGGCTGCCCTGGGGAGGAACCTCTTGAGTCTCCAAGGGCCCTGCTACCCGCCCAAGACCCCAGGGGGTGCTGAGAACCAAGTGAAATCTGCTACCATCGTGGGGTGGACCTCCCAGTCCTGTCTGCCCTCAGGAAGTCCTCCTTTGCTTCAAAGAAACACTGTTAGTCCCATTAACACTCCAGAAAAGCCACACTGCCTCAAAAAAAGATTGACCAACAACGACAGCCCTCAGGAAATATTCCAGGGCAGTGACAAGGCAAACACTACCCGATAACGGAGAGTACAACTCCCTCAGAAGAAAGAAGACAACAAGCAAGATGAAGAAGCTGAGAAACCACCCCCAGTCAAACCAACAGGAGAACTCACCTAAAACAGTCAACAATGAAACTGATCTCTGCAGTCTGACAGACCTGGAGTTCAAAAGAGAAATAGTGAAAATACTGAAGGAATTAAGAGAAGATATGAACAGCAATGCAGATACCCTCAGAAAGGAGCTAGAAAATATAAGGAGGAGCCAAGAAAAACTAGAACATTCATTTGCAGAGATGCAAACTGAACTAGGGGCAGTAAAAACCAGAATGAATAATGCAGAAGAACGAATCAGTGATATGGAAGATAGAATAATGGAAATCACTCAATCTGGTCAACAGACAGAAAACCGAATCAAAAAACTGGAAAGCAATATAAGAGACCTATGGGATAATATAAAACGGGCCAATCTACGCATAATAGGAATTCCAGAAGGAGTAGAAAAAGATAAAGGAATGGAAAATATATTTGAAGAAATTATCGCTGGAAACTTCCCAAATCTAAAGGATACTGGATTCAAGATACAAGAAGCACAGAGGGCCCCAAACAAACTGAACCCAAACAGACCCACACCAAGACACATCATAATAAAAATGGCAAAAGTTAGTGATAAAGAGAGGATCCTAAAGGCAGCAAGAGAAAAACAGAATGTTACCTACAAGGGAACCCCCATAAGAATATCAGCTGATTTCTCTACAGAAACACTACAGGCCAGGAGGGAATGGCAAGAGATATTTAAAGTGCTCAAAGGAAAAAATATGCAACCTAGAATACTTTATCCAGCAAGAATATCATTTAAAATAAAAGGGGAAATAAAAATTTTTCCCAACAAACAAAAACTTAAAGAATACAGCAACACAAAACCCAGGTTAAAGGAAATATTGAAAGGGCTTCTCTAAACCAAAAAGAAAGGAAGGAAAGGGAAGAAAAAAGAAAAGAAAAAAAAAAAAAAAGAAGAAGAAGAAGAAGAGGAAGAACTAGGACTGAGGAAGATACAATCAGAGAGCAGTCACTCAAATAAGCCAGCATACAGATTTAATCATGAACATGCTTCAAACAAAATAAAATTAAAAAGGAAAAAAATAAAAGAGTCATCAAAACCATAAAATGTGGGCAAGGGATGTTAGGAGGTAAATAATCCTTTTTGTTTGTATGTATGTCTCTCTTCTTAATTTTAATATAATAATGAAGTGTTTGAACTTACAGGACCATCAGGCTAAAACACACAATTATGGGAAGGGGTTAGCATACTTAAAAAACAGGGCAACCACAAGCCAAAACCAAATATTGCATTTGCAAAAAATGAAAAAAAAAAAATACACTCAAGCAGATAATAACAGGAGACCATCCAACCAAAAAAAAAAAAAAAAAAAAAAAAAAAAGAAGAATGGAGAACCATAGAATCAACTGGAACACGAGGATCAAATGGCAATAAATAATCATCTATCAATTATCACCTTAAATGTCAATGGACTGAATGCCCCAATCAAAAGACACAGAATGGCTGAGTGGATAAAACGGCAAAAACCTTCAATATGCTGCCTACAAGAAACTCACCTCAGGACAAAAGATACATATAGATTGAAAGTGAAAGGCTGGGGAAAAGTATTTCATGCCAATAGACATGACAGAAAAGCAGGAGTTGCAACGCTCATATCAGACAAAATAGACTTTAAAACAAAAGACATAAAGAAAGACAAAGAAGGACACTATTTAATGATTAAGGGATCCATCCAAGGAGAGGATGTTACTATCATCAACATATATGCCCCAAACATAGGAGCACCCAGATACATACAACAAATATTAACAGACATAAAGGGAGATATTGATGAGAATACAATCATAGTAGGAGACCTAAATACCCCCCTCACATCAATGGACAGATCCTCTAGACAGAAAACCAATAAAGCAACAGAGATCCCAAAGGAAACAATAGAAAAGTTAGACTTAATTGATATCTTCAGGACACTACATCCAAAAAAATCAGAATACACATTCTTCTCAAATGCTCATGGAACATTCTCAAGAATCGACCACATATTGGGACATAAAGCGAATCTCAATAAATTTAGGAGCATAGAAATTATCTCAAGTATCTTCTCTGACCACAATGCCATGAAATTAGAAATCAACCATGGGAAAAGGAAAGAGAAAAAACCTACTCCATGGAGACTAAACAACATGCTACTAAAAAACCAATGGGTCAATGAGGAAATCAAGAAGGAAATTAAAAACTATCTTGAAACAAATGATAATGAAGACACAACCTCTCAAAATCTATGGGATGCTGCGAAAGCAGTGCTCAGAGGGAAATTTATAGCAATCCAGGCCTTTCTCAAAAAAGAAGAAAGATCCCAAATTGACAACTTAACCCTCCACCTAAATGAATTAGAAAAAGAAGAACAAAGAAGTCCTAAAGTCAGCAGAAGGAAGGAAATTGTAAAGATCAAAGAAGAAATCAATAAAATAGAGACTCAAAAAACAATAGAGAAAATTAATAAAACCAAGAGCTGGTTCTTTGAAAAGGTGAACAAAATTGATAAACCCCTGGCCAGACTCACTAAAAAGAGGAGAAAAAGAACCCAAATCACCAAAATTAGAAATGAAAAAGGAGAAATCACAACGGATACAGCAGAAATACAAAAAACCATAAGAGAATACTATGAACAACTATATGGCAATAAGTTTGACAATCTGGAAGAAATGGACAATTTTCTAGAATCTTACAGCCTGCCAAAACTGAATCAAGCAGAAACAGACCAACTGAACAGACCAATCACTAGAAATGAAATTGAAGAGGTCATAAAATCACTCCCTACAAATAAAAGCCCAGGACCAGATGGCTTCACAGGGGAATTCTATCAAACATATAAAGAGGAATTGGTGCCCATCCTCCTTAAACTCTTTCAAAAGGTTGAAGAAGAAGGAATACTCCCAAAGACATTCTATGAGGCCACCATCACCCTCATTCCAAAACCAGGCAGAGATACCACCAAAAAAGAAAACTATCGCCCAATATCATTGATGAATATAGATGCAAAACTTCTCAACAAAATCTTAGCCAACCGAATCCAACAACATATCAAAAAAATTATACAGCATGACCAGGTTGGGTTCATCCCAGGTTCACAAGGATGGTTCAACATACGCAAATCAATCAACATCATACACCACATTAACAAAAGAAAAGTCAAAAATCATATGATCATCTCAATAGATGCAGAAAAAGCATTTGACAAAGCTCAACATCCATTCATGATCAAGACCCTCGCCAAAGTGGGTATAGAGGGAACATTCCTGAATATAATCAAAGCCATTTATGATAAACCCACAGCAAATATAATCCTCAATGGGGAAAAACTGAAAGCCTTCTCACTCAAATCTGGAACAAGACAGGGATGCCCACTCTCACCACTGCTCTTCAACATAGTTTTGGAAGTCTTAGCCACAGCAATTAGACAAACAAAAGAAATCAAAGGCATCCATATAGGAAGAGAAGAGATCAAACTGTCACTGTATGCAGATGACATGATTCTATACCTAGAAAACCCTAAGGACTCAACCCCAATACTCCTTGAACTGATTAATAAATTCAGCAAAGTGGCAGGATATAAGATTAACATTCAGAAGTCAGTTGCATTTCTGTATACCAGCAATGAAGCATTAGAAAAGAAATACAAAAATACGATACCTTTTAAAATTGTACCTCACAAAATCAAATACCTCGGAATACACCTAACCAAAGAGGTAAAGGACCTATATGCTGAGAACTATAAAACCTTAATCAAAGAAATCAAAGAAGATGTAAAAAAATGGAAAGATATTCCATGTTCCTGGATTGGAAAAATCAATATTGTGAAAATGGCCATCCTACCCAAAGCAATCTACAGATTCAATGCAATCCCTATCAAATTACCCATGACATTTTTCACAGAACTAGAACAAACAATCCAAACATTTATATGGAACAACAAAAGACCCAGAATCGCCAAAGCAATCCTGAGAAACAAAAACCAAGCAGGAGGCATAACTCTCCCAGACTTCAAGAAATACTACAAAGCCACAGTCATCAAAACAGTGTGGTACTGGTATCAAAACAGACAGACAGACCAATGGAACAGAATAGAGAATCTGGAAATTAACCCTGACACCTATGGTCAATTAATCTTTGACAAGGGAGGCAAGAACATCAAATGGGAAAAGGAAAGTCTATTCAGCAAGCATTGCTGGGAAACCTGGACAGCTGTATGCAAAGCAATGAAACTAGAACACACCCTCACACCATGCACAAAAATAAACTCCAAATGGCTGAAAGACTTAAATATACGACAGGACACCATCAAACTCCTAGAAGAAAACATAGGCAAAACACTCTCTGACATCAACATCATGAATATTTTCTCAGGTCAGTCTCCCAAAGCAATAGAAACTAGAGCAAAAATAAACCCATGGGACCTCATCAAACTGAAAAGCTTTTGCACAGCAAAGGAAACCCAAAAGAAAACAAAAAGACAACTTACAGAATGGGAGAAAATAGTTTCAAATGATGCAACTGACAAGGGCTTAATCTCTAGAATATACAAGCAACTTATACAACTCAACAGCAAAAAAACCAATCAATCAATGGAAAAATGGGCAAAAGACCTGAATAGACATTTCTCCAAGGAAGATATACAGATGGCCAACAAACACATGAAAAAATGCTCAACATCGCTGATTATAAGAGAAATGCAAATCAAAACTACCATGAGATACCACCTCACACCAGTCAGAATGGCCATCATTAATAAATCCACAAATAACAAGTGCTGGAGGGGCTGTGGAGAAAAGGGAACCCTCCTGCACTGTTGGTGGGAATGTCAACTGGTACAGCCACTATGGAGAACAGTTTGGAGATACCTTAGAAATCTATCCATAGAACTTCCATATGACCCTGCAATCCCACTCTTGGGCATCTATCCGGACAAAGCTCTACTTAAAAGAGACACATGCACCCGCATGTTCATTGCAGCACTATTCACAATAGCCAGGACATGGAAACAATCCAAATGTCCATCGACAGATGATTGGATTAGGAAGAGGTGGTATATATACACAATGGAATACTACTCAGCCATAAAAAAGGATGACATCATGCCATTTGCAGCAACATGGATGGAACTAGAGAATCTCATACTGAGTGAAATGAGCCAGAAAGACAAAGACAAATACCATATGACATCACTTATAACTGGAATCTAATATCCAGCACAAATGAACATCTCCTCAGAAAAGAAAATCAATCATGGACTTGGAGAAGAGACTTGTGGTTGCCTGATGGGAGGGGGAGGGAGTGGGAGGGATTGGGAGCTTGGGCTTATCAGTCACAACGTAGAATAGATTTACAAGGAGATCCCGCTGAATAGCATTGAGAACTATGTCTAGATACTCATGTTGCAACAGAAGAAATGGTGGGGAAAAACTAATTGTAATGTATACATGTAAGGATAACCAGACCCCCTTGCTGTACAGTGGGAAAATAAAATTTAATAAAAAAAAAAAAAAAAAAAAAGAATCCCAAAAAAGAGTAAAGATAAGACAGAAATGATAAATGATAAAAAAGAAAGGTGTGCTTCCACTTCCTGCATGAAGCCTTATCCAAGTCATAGTAAGTAATTCTTTCTGAATTACTACAACAAATTGCTTTTTTCTTTCATATACTTCACTAATTCCAGCTTGTTTATAGTGTAATTGAGCAGGCCCTGTGGGGCTCCTGGGCACAAAAGCCTTCCTATGTCCCCCCCGATTTCTTGTTTTTAGGAAATAGGGCTCATTTGGCCTTCATGGCCTTCCCTGAGTTCCAAGGGGCAGGTTCAGACACTTGCTTATCAGGGAAGGGAGGGGATGCAAAGACAAGGGAGGAACAGTCAAGAAACCAGAGTATGGCCTTGGGGTAGGATCCTTGTTCCCTCTCAAGGGATGCACATAATGATTTAGGCATCTTATCCAACTAAGGCAAAAGTTATATTCCTTATGCTTCTTTTAGGAATGAATACTTCAAAATTGAACAGCTTATATAGAGTTCTTCCTTGTGCTTCTCCCTAGCTTAATTGTACCATAAACACAATCACCCATAAGCTAAAGATTAGGTACCCTAAGCACAACTGCCAGTGGTTTAAAGATTATTAGCACACTGGAGTTCCTGTTGTGGTGCAGTGGAAATAAATCTGACTGGTATCCATGAACATTCAGATTCAATCCCTGACTTCACTCAGTGGCTTAAGGATCTGGCATTGCCATGAGCTGTGGTATGTCACAGATGTGGCTTGGATCCTGTGTTGCTGGGGCTGTGGCATAGGCCAGCAGCTGCAGCTGTGATTTGACCTCCAGTCTGGGAACCTCCATATGCTGTGAGTGCGGCCCTAAAAAAAAAAAAGGAAGATTATTAGCACATGATGTTTTTCAGGAACTTTCCTACTTTGTTCTAATCTCTGACCAATATTCCTTTTTCACAAGTACTGTTATTCTAGGCAATAACCCAGAAAACCATCACCATGATCATGCTGAAATATCCTGATGCCAGCCTTGATGACTAAGCTTCCTCCAAAGAAAAAATAATGCATGTTGGCCCCAAACCTGACTTCTATCTGATAGCCTGTTTTTCTCCTTTTTACTATAAAATTCCCTGCAATTCTTCCCAATGGAGGTCACAGTCTTTAAGGCATTAGCCTGCTACGGCCTCCTTTGCCTGGCAAAGCAATAAAACCTTCACCCCAACTCTGTTTCCACATTTCGGTTCGGCACAGGTGGACAGAGGCTGAGTTATGGCAATAACAGTATGGTTATATTCATGTTTTTACCTATTAGAAAGCAATTTGTTTTAAGCATTATAACTACACTATTAATCTTTCTGTCTCCTTTTCTACCACATGTGATAAGATTCCAAAAATTTTGTTGACTTTATAGTGAAATATGTGCAGGTTAGGACATATTTCATAGATAGGTTAGGACACAAAGTAACATCAAAAACCATGGTATTTATTCTTATAAAGTTTTTTTAATTATTATAATAGAATTAATTAGTAGTTTTAAAAGTTACATGTCCAAACAAAACAAAAGAAACAAACAAACAAAAAAAAACCAAAAATTAAAGATGATGCCTCTACTAGGTCTTGTAACACCATTAACATTTTGGCATACATTCTTTCAGATCAGATGACCCCCCCCAAAAAAAAAGTTATATAAGCACACACAAATACCTTTCAGGATCTGGATAGTCCACTAACAACAACATTTACCATTCATTAAAGCCATATGATAAATCTTATTTTCAGACACATATTCCACCTGTAAAAATTATCTTTAGACTTTTCCCTTTGCGACAATAGCCACTGATCTTGCTTTTTCTAACTTTTTTCTTTTTCTCAATGCTCTAATTTCATATCCAGAATCCCAATGGCAACTTATTTTTTTTCTCCACTTTTTTCACTCTTTTATTTATGACTTTATGTATTCTAGAGTTACCAGTGAATTTTTGCAAACATGTGTCACTGAATTTGTGTCAAAGAAACATTTTCCTCTCCTACACAGTTTATTTAATCTTCATAATTAAATTGATATAAATACTTCAAAAATATTTTATAAAATCCTGGCAATAAACTTATCCAGTAAATATTATTACCCACATTTTGGAAAAAAGAAAAAAAGCAAACAAAAACAAAAACAAAACAAACAAAAACAGTGAAAACAGTTCCTTTGTCTCCTCCTGTTTGTCCATTTCTGTTCCCCTCTAACCCTAGAAGAACATAATCTATTGATTCTTAGATAAAAATAGGTAAGAATAAAGAATTAAGTAGTTAAAGGATGACTAGATCTCTACCCTGACAACCCCTATAGCAATACTGCAGGCAGATCATGCAGGCAAAATAACACCTGAAGACAGAGTCAGCCCATCTGCATGCAATGGAGAATGATATAGAACCTAATCTTCCACCTTGATGATTCACTGAGATCACTCCCCCTTTTCTCCCTTTAAAAACTGTCATGGCCGAGAAGAATCTTCAAAGTTGGTCTTAGGATATGAGTCTACCTTCTTCACAGATTGCCACCTTCTCTAATTAAAGCCCTTTCCCTTTCTATGGACACTTGCCTCTAGAAGTATTGGGTTTTGAGCAGCAAGCAGCCAAATCTAAGTTCAGTAATAGATTTTGTCACCCAACATGAGATTGTGTTCTCTTGTCTTTATTCAAAGCAAGGCCACTGGCTGCCACAATGCACAGGGACAGGTGTAGCTAGCCCTGAGAGGGAGATTCTCAGGAAAGTTCCAGCACTTGCTGGAACTATTTGTTGTGTCAATCCCCCTGTTTGGAACAAGCTGCCAATTTTCACTTTTGGTCTGCAGAAATAGAAAGTAGCATTTGGGAGATGCTGACAAGTCCCAGGACCAGGTTTGCTACTGAAGCATGCCCAGACAGCCTCATTCTGCGGCTGATTCTGATGTGCTTTGCCATTCAGGATCATTTGTGAGTAATCATTTGGGTAAGGGGTGCTCTTTTAAGCCATTTTGTTCTGATGTGCATATGCTGTTGATAGACATTTGTGTTTAAGGGGATGTCTAATTAGGGCCAGGTCTGGTCTATCTTTGATGGCTGTGTATGATGTATGTGTTTTGTACTTTGTGTTCTGGGTTATGATTTGTAACTGCCATTTTGCCTTGTGAAATGAAAATTCTGGTTCTGTTCCAATGTGGAGCCCTCTTGGGAGAATTCTGTCTGATTGGAAAGATTTTAGCTATGAGCCTATGATGAAGAAAAAGATGGTATTTGATTACAGCATTGTAGCCACAATATTCTTTAAACTCCAGGGAAAACTGGTTTAGGTGAAACTCGTTTGAAAATTCTGAAAGCGGTTAATTTTATTTAATTTATTTATTTATTTTGCATATTCAGTTGGGGGAAAAAAATACTGGGAAATGAAGTTTGGCACTTGCTCTCGGCCTCTACATAAAGTAAAACATGAGACACTGCAGCTGCCAGACCTGCAGCACCCCCTCAGTGGATCTCAGTGTGGAGACCAATAGTGAGGCACTTTGTGCTCTGGGGAAACTGGAAGAACAGGTTTTTAGATATGCAGACATTTTTAGGAGATTTTATGATCCCACTTCTTATATCTCCTCATATCTAGGAAAACACGAAAACCCTTCATAGTGACGTGCTCCCTGTGACTAGCAGTAACCTTCATGAGACCAGCAGCAAAATTTTTAAAATATATACATGGCTGCATGCACCTCACTTGTATATTGATATTCACCTCTTTCCTCTTTGGGTAAGTATTTCAGAGCTCCTGGGCAATAGTTAATTGGACAAAACAAAAGTTGTCAGGGTAATCTGTTAATGGAGTCTCCCAAGGGTGGACCAGTAAGCCCTGAGGGAACTCAGGGAAGAAACAAAGAATACGGTAAACAGGTGATGTGCATATCAAAGGAGTGGTACCAGTAAGCCCAGACCTTTGCCTCTTCCCAAAGAAAATGGTTTCTGTAAATCTTTTTTCTGTAAATCTGGGTATCTCTAAATCTTTTGTTCCTACTACCTTTCCTTCATTGCAAAAACTCATATATCCTAGCTTCTCCCCTCATCTCCTTAATGCGGTTTCTCAGGGCTACCTGAGATGCTCCTGGGTTTAAGTCTTAATTTGGCCCCAAATAAAACTTAACTCTTAACTTTCAGGTGGTGCAAAATTTTTTAAGTCCATACTAGCTTGACAAAATATCTTTTCAGAATTCTGACCCTGAAGGAAAGAGTACTTCCAGAGAACTTGCTTTTCTTTCCCTGTGCCTTGAGACTTGGGCTCTCAGGATCAGTTATCCTGATCATCTCTAATTCCTGAGACTGAGGAAAAAAAGACTGGAAAAGAGGTCTTTAAAATTTAACCTATAGTAACTGTTATTTATAAATTAGTGAGTTTTATAATGTAATATATGATTCTTGACTACGTTTAGAAAATGAAGTTACTAGATCTCTGGTTGTTTTGGGATAGCAAAATCAAAATTAAGTTGTAAATGAGCTCTATGTAATTGTCTTGAAGGAAATTAAGCACTTACATAAATAAAATAAAATTGACCAGAATGAATTTCAGGTTGATGTGAACTGGGAAATATTCAGAAAAGATTAATACATAGTATTAAAGTTTGTTGATCTAATTAATATAGACATGACTATAGAGCCACAAACAGTAAGTATAATAATTTACTATACGTAGGTTTAATAGAAGTCAAATAAAATCTTGCTATATTTGTTGCAAATTTGTCAGCAAGAAAAATAATTTGGAAGGATGAAATTTTTATAATTAAATGCAAGTGAGATAAGAGCCTTTATGAACTCTGTAGGAATAATAATATTTTAGGAATGTCTAAAATATTCTTAATTCTAAATTATTTTAAAGAATAATATCTCCAGGGAGTTCCCATCATGGTGCAGTGGTTAATGAATCCAATTAGGAACCATGAGGTTGCAGGTTCAATCCCTGGCATCACTCAGTGGGTTAAGGACCCGGTTTTGCTGTGAGCTGTGGTGTAGGTCGCAGACATGGCTTGGATGCTACTGTTGCTGTGGCTCTGGCGTTAGAGCTCCGATTAGACCCCTAGCCTAGGAACCTACATATGCTAGGGATGCAGCCCTGGTAAAAGACAAAAAAAAAAAAAAAAAAAAATAACAATAATGATAATAATCTCTCTGGATATTTGGAAACTTAAAATTTAAAATTGTGCTAAATTAAGTTAAATGATGGAGGTTCATCAAACAGGTCTTGGTCAGTTCCAAATGAAATGAGTACTGAAACATTAATCACTGAACACTGGCTTCCTTTTACAGAGAAACTAAAGGTATTTAGGCCTATTGATGAATAGGTTGGATGCCACCCTGAGATCTTCTCTAAGAAAGCAAATGTATTTGAAATTATTATCCATATTTATGTTCACCAATCTAAAGAATGCTAATGTAAAAGATCATAAGTGCTCACTTCTTAGTTTTCACTAGAAATTAAGGTTTCTAAGAGCTGAAGGTTCTCATTTAAATTAATTCTAATATAATTAAAACTAACATAAATAAAAAAGGAAACATTTCCATATACAGTAGGAAAACAGGATGTATGTTTTGAGCAAAACAAGGTATCAGGAATGGAATTGCATTTTGTTAAGGGAAAATAAAGGAATTTTTTCCTACAGCTGGTTGTTTCTAAATGGGAAAAATAAGGGACGAAATAAGATGAATACAGAAAGTGATGGAAGGTTTGTGGAAAAGAAACTTTGAGAAATGAGCTTTGTGCAAGGTCAAGATTGACTGAGTCTAGGTTGCATTTAATGAAGTAAATTAATTTTGTAGTTAAAAGTAAACTGATACAAAACTAGATTTGCTTTTCTCTTTCTGCTAAGAGGACAAAGTTTTCCGGGAATACTGCTTTTGATAATAGATTGTGTGAGTTTCTATACCTTTGAATTATCTGTATTTGCTTTTGAAATCTCTTTTTCACTTTAGTTCAAGAAATAAGTATTATGTCACAGTGATCTATGATCTTATTTAACCAGTGTTTTGAAACTTTTTGACAAACTAACCAAATATGAAATTTTAATTAAAGTTCTTTTGACCTCCAGCTAACTTGGGGATGCTTTAGAGGGACTCTGAGGCATCTCAGAGAGAAATATTTAACTAGTATTATTTGGTATATTAAATTACTTGGAGAGCATTATCACATAAGTGATAAACCTCTTTAGAATATACTGCATGGATAAACATTATTAATATATACATTCTAGAAATTATATACATATTCTGAAATTTGGGTATGTCCTGGTATAATTTAATAATTTCAGTTGCTATTTTAAAATGTTGTATGTCACAGAAGCTTAGTTAAGCTTTTTTGTCAAAAACACTGTAATCAGATCTTTAACCTTGCATTTTTAAGTCTTGACATTCATAGACAGTTAAACTGATGGTTTGAAAAAATACTTCATCTTGAAGATTCATAAAGAAGACCTTTTGACAAGTACAGGTTTTTGATAACTTTTAAATCATACTTCGGAACTGGGTAAGATATTTTAAAAGTATAATGTTAACTGATTTCATAAAACTATTAACAAAAAAAGAATGTTATGTAGACTGAGTAAACTGTTAAATATGGTTATATTTTTTTATGGTTTCTGTCCGAAACATTACTGGATTTTAATCTGTATTTTCCAGATATGAAGAAACTCTTCCCTTAGAGCTAATTATGATTTACAGCAATTTTGTAAATTATACATCTGTAAGCAGAGTTGAAACATTTATCTTTTGCCTCTACCTGATCCTTCCAGAGGTTGGGAACTCTTAGCAGCTTTATCAGGTATATTAGACAGGCCACCTCCAAAGGGTGCAAAAAATTACAAGGTATTTTGGGGGCCTCAAAAAGGGAGGAATTCACCTAAATCTGTAGGCAAATTTATGACAAGCCCTTGGCATGGCTTTCCTTGTCCTGACAGACCTTTTAATATTTTAGTCTGACACTCATGAAAAGTTTCAGCACAGCCAATTTAAAGGAGGCAATATGAAACAAATTATCTTCATTTTGTTATAGGTTTCAACTCCCCTTCAAGGAAATTAAACCCAAAAGCCTCTGGTCATATCTTATTGTAATTCCCCTTCCCCTACATTAAACAGCTTGGAAGGGAAGGAATGTTGCCTATTCCTCACAAGGCCTCTACATAACCTGTTCCTCATGCAAATAAGGTATCCTTCCTGAAACCAATCAGAAGATCAAATATGCCCCAAACAGAGATCAAACAACACTCAGCCTTATGCAGGGGCACAGGGCGCTGGGGCAGGAACAGCTGGGTCTCCACTCAGGTCTGCCTTGTCAGGGTATAAGGACAATTATAAAATGAGTTGGGCTCTTTTTTAACTTGCACACACATGAGATGTTTTTGAAAATGTACTTTCACTTCAATAAATTTGTAAAACATCCAACCATTCCAGTGTTTTGCTACAGTGAGATGGGCACTAGGGAAACTAACTCTATCAATTTGGTTATATTTGGTAGAAACGAGAGTAATTTTTGAAAAAAAGATTATGTTTTAGTGGATATTTAATTCTAGTCTTGTTCATTTATGTATGTATTTACTAAGACTCACTTCCCAGAGAGTTCCTTGCTTGTAATGTCACATTGTTGCAAAGTTTAATTAAATTACTGAAAGGACACTCTAAATTTGTGTTTGAAGCCTATCTCAGTAATCTATCTCTAAACAGAGATTAGATGTTACCTGACCTACAATCCACATTATGCATACTGGAAAAGACAAAAAATAATAGACTATCTCCAACATACATGGAAGGACTTTTATCAGATACTCCTAACTAGCTCATTCACAGCAAAACTGAAAGGAACTGAATTTTGCATTAATATTTCCACTTAAAAGGGCCCTTGTACTAGACTGGTCTGTAGAGAGAATTGCTGACCTCAAAATCACCTTAAAACAATCCTCAAACAGAGGAGAAACTATAAGATCAAAATAAGAAAAATAAAACATCTGAAGTGGACAGTTGTCCAGGCCTGTATTATCAATTACTTTGATAACTGCTCACACCTTTGTTTATGAACCAAATGTATTTCACAATCTTATACAGAGTTAGAGTTAATACAATTGTTAGGTTTATGGTCAATTACCTATATTTACTACCTCTGGGTTCCCTTGGTATATTTCGCCATTCTAAGTATCTTATTGGTTGGCCCTTAGGAAATTTATTCTAGAAGAAATAAATTACAGTTCTGTTTAGGCCACTATTGATATTACTATGTGAGATCCTCACCTGGCCAATTAATAATACCTGCTCTGACCCTGGCCATAAATATGAATTTTCGTCTAAAGTTATTTAAGCTCAATCAGAGAAACAAGCAAACTTTCAGGCAAAGAATATAACTTCCCACAATTATGAGATGGATTGATGTGGTTAATACCAGGCTGTGGCCATTTAAGTTTGAAGGTTTGTTGCTGAAACTCGGCCTCTGTCTGCTATTGCTGAATAGAAACACAGAGACAGAGTTTTGGGTGAAAGAGAAAAAGATAGCTTTATTGCCTTGCCAGGCAAAGGTGGCCACAGTAGGCTAATGCCTTTAAGACTGTGCCCCCCTTTGGGAGAGATTAGGAGGTGGTTTTATAATTTGGGGAGTGGAAAATGGGGCTGTAGATAAGGATCAGGGTAGAGGCAAACTTTCATTGTCTTTCAAAGCTGGTGTTTCTGTTTCCTGGCCCTAGGACTGGTTCTGCTGGTCCTTCTTCCTGGAATGAAGAATGCTTCATTAAGTAGTTCTTCCATTTTTTGGGAGTTTTAATTCTGCAGAAAGGCTCAAAGATACTGTTATGTATATTCCTTGAGGAGGAACCAGGACCCTCCCACAAGGCTGCACTATTGTCTGTGACTGCTCCTTCTTGGTCTCTGCATCTCTTCCCTTTTCTGATTAGCAACTGCCCTTTGGAACTCAGGAAAGGTCATGGGGATTGAAACTTATTCCCTAAAAACAAGAAATGGAGGACACATAAAATCTTGTTTGCCCAGGAGCCTCAAAGGGCCTGCTTGGTTACAGACTTCCATATGTGGGGAACAATTAAACCCTACTATGCATAACCAGCTTAGTAACACTAGGAAACTGGGCCAGGTTTCTTATGAACAATGCCAATATATAACTTTCCTTATAGATAAGGATTGATATAGAACATACTAAATCAGACAACCTGGGGATGGATAAACTGGTGGCACCTAATGGGAGTTCTTGACTTAAGTTCTTACTTTGACCTTAGTAATACTATTAGCTAATATTATTCGTACATTGCCTGCTTTATAAAATTGTTGTTTCTTGTATTACCAAATGTATAACTGAGCCTCTGGTAAAAATAATAATTACTAGGTGACTTGAAGCAGTTGACAAGATATATAGTTCTATATAAGATAAATGAGTATAGTACTGTAACTCTAGATATGGGAAGAAGCAACAAGAAGGAATTTATTTTTCCTGGATCAACACACACTAAGACAGGAGGTCCAAAGACATATGGCTACTTTTATTAGTCTACTAATAGAACACTGAGTGGCTATCAACAAAATCCTTGCCTAATCTAGGAAGAAGCATTTCTAGTACCATGGGGTAAAATGGTCCTGACTTGCCTCCCAAACCATGGTCAAATTTATGACCATGAGGGGACCCTGCCAACTAAAAATGGCATTTCCCACATGTCTCTAAAAGGATTAGTCAAAGGTCACTACAGTTGCTGACCATCAACACACCTTGAAAGGAGTTCAGGGTGGAGATCAGGAATGACGCACTCAGTGATCTAAGAAAAACTGGCAGAATAGGCCTTCACATAGTTATATATTTTCAGGAAAAGATTTTATGAGCCCAAATTCTTATATCTCCTCATATCTATAAAAGTACTAAAATCATTAACAGTGACATCTGCTTTGGCCACTGAGGAGAGGAATGCATTTGAAAGTCAAAAATGGAGCTGGGTGGCCACTATGGGTAGGATTTCAGACATGTTCTTACACTGCTGAGAACTTGAATTTTCTAGGCTGTCTCAGATCCAGGTGCCACCAGAAATTCTCACAGCAGCATCTTCTGGTGAAACCCAGCAGGACACTATGGGTTACTCTGCCAAGTTTATGGTTAACTTTCTATCTGAAAAACTTTATTCATTTTTGTGTTCTACACCTGCTCCTTTTCAGAAGTCAGGGGTATCAAAGAAATGGGGGTGGGGAGTTTGAAACTTCCCAAAACCCTGTGGGTTCCCCTCTAAGTACCAAGTTTCCTCCATATATCCTTCCTCTTGTTTGAAGGAAAGCTGAAGTCTCCTAGACCTCCAAGAATAACAAAGGGCAGAATTGAGCAGTTAATGATTAGGAAAATAGAATTACAGACTCAGTGTCTGGTGCACATTCCTGATTTGTTTTACAGATATTACTTCTGCAAGAGGACATAAAATAACCTGTTCCATGTTGAGCAGTACTGAATCTATAGCTAACACAATTCCAAAAATTGGCCTCAAGAGAATGGGATTAACATTGTTCATAATAATCTATTTTTGTTATTATATGTTAGTAGAAAGAATTTACAGAAGATGGACCTTCATCCATAATCTCATAGAAATGGAATGATGTTTGACAGTGAGGAACTGAAAACAGCTCTTTTGGCCCTTTCCTATTTGTCCATTTCTATTTCCCTCTAAAATTGAAAGAACATAATTAACATGTTGATTCTTTTCCTAAATAAAAAGAATGAAGATTTAAATAGTTAAAGGATGACTAGAACTCTACCCTCAACAGCCCCTTTAGCAGTGCTGTAGGCAGATCATGCAGGCAAAATAACACCTGAAGAGTCAGCCTACCTGCATGCAATGAAGAATGATGCAGAACCAAATCTCCTGCATCAATGATTCAGTGTACTTCTTTCCCCCTTTTTCCTTTAAAAAACCCATGGTTGACCATAATCCTCAAAGTTGGTCTAAGGACATGAGTCCACCCTGCCTCCAAATTGCTGGCTTTTCTGATTAAAGCATGTTTTCTTTCTTACTGACACTTGCCTCTTAAAATATTAGCTTTTGAGCAATAAGCAGGCAATCCTGAGTTCAGTAGCCATAAGAGATTCAGGATTTATTCCAGGATCTTACTATTTTCATCTAGATTTCTCAATGTATCCTGTAAATCTTGACAGTGAACCCAAATTACTTAATATTCCAATTCTTATATAGTTTTCAACATACACATTCTTCAATTACCATATTCCATTCTGATTCTTTTCATTTTCAAATGTGTCAAAGACCATATATATATTTTCTATCAACAATCATTCCTTTGCTACTTTTTAATATTAAATTCACAAGAAGTCCTCTAAATTCCTTTTCTTTCTACATTGTAGCCATGCTATGGTAATTAATCTCAGTAAGCTGCTTTGTCCCTCTGTATAGCAATATACAAAATTCAGCTTAATTTTTCAGAGTAATTTCTCCTTGCATTCACCATCATACTTATAAGCAGAATGTGTATTTACTCATTTCTCTTCTTTATTTCCCAGTTTTCCTCCAGTATATTAAGAAAAAAAGGTCTTCCTTAATAATACTCCACTGAATTGACTCAAGAGTGTCAGCAGTGATACTTTATTTGCTAATTCTTGTTGTCCCTTATAACTTCTTCTCTTATTGAAATTCTGTTTAATATCAGAGAAATGACCAGTCTCCCCTTGATAAGTTTACTCTGTGAGTGATACTGTATTTACTTCTTTTTCCCTTTCCAATCAATCTAGTATTTCTCTTACTTCCTCTTTCACTCTTTCTCTACCCACATGTTAAATGTATGATTCCTTAAAGAATTCTTTTGTCGCTCTTTGTTCTCCTTAAAAAACACATTGCTTCTAAAATGTAATTTACTTTCATTTCTCTAGTTATAGTTGCTTTAATATTAGTGTTAAAATTTATCCTTTTGCTCCAACCACTTAGTGGTGCTTCAGACATAAATTCCAGTTTACATTATTTTATACACCACTCTCTTGCCTATTCCTCAAATTTAGCAATCCAAAATAAGTTCCTTATTTCCAAATGAGTTCCCATTTTATCCCAGATGCTACTTATTCTTGGTTTCTGCTTAGCTGATGGTCCACTACTGAGAGATTAAACTCACACTCACATACATTCCCTCAGTAAATGCTTACACTAGGCACTAACAAAAGAGTAATAAGTGCACATATGAGTGAAAGTTACTTTCTATCAAGATAAAAAACTGCAATGATTAACTGTAATATAGTGTGTGCTTTAAAGTAAACTGGTGGACAAGGTGCTATCATAGTAAAGCAAAACCAAAGCAATTTTGAATGAGATAGTGTAATGTAGGAACATACTCTCTTTAATCCAATTTTACTAGTCATGCTATCTCACAAGCCATACAATCCATCTTCTATCTAAGAAACACACCCAGCTAATTATCATAAATATTTATAGTTGATACATTCTACTTAGTGTTTACTAATTGACAGAACTGATAATTGCTTTGCAAATAACATAATTTAATATGCAAAACAATTTGTTGGTTAGATGGCATCACCTATTTTATAGATGAGGATTTAGGAATTAGAAATATTAAAAAACATTTTTTCTGGAATCTCTCAGGTTTTTCATTAGCAAAATTAAAGGAAAAATCCAAATTTGTCTGACATTAAATCTATGATCTATATACTCATTTGTCATCCTGAGTAATAAAAACTGTATTGACCTGTACTGTTTCACAGATTACTTTTTATTAAAGACCAAATTACAAATATATATCAAAACAAAATCTTTTGTCCTTTTATTTGCAATAAATGAAATAGATTGACCATATATAGCAATTCAATTTTAAAAAAGGATATTTAAATCACTTGTGGAAAAATATACTATAATTCCATCTGGATTCAGTTTCAAAATATTAAATAAATAAATGTTTGGAATTGCACTATGAAATATTTATGATTTTAGAATGTTCCCTATTGAAACAAGAGGCAGCTATAAGTAATTGCTGAGTATTGATGAAAAGTTATTTGTACCACCCAAGCTATAAGATATACTGCACTCAATATAAATGTTTTTCTACTTCATAATTTTAATATTTAACAAGGAATGTCAGGAAATATACAAGTAACTAAGCAAGAAATTATTTGGAAGTTAAAGGCTACATCAATGGTCACTTTTTCAAACCCATAAGAGGATAAAATAGAATGAAAGTTCCTACTGTTCACTTAGGGTAAGGAAATTTCCATGGCCATAGAAATAATAATAATATATATATATATATATATATACACACACACATACACATATATATTACTTGGTAGAGATACCAAGGTTCTACTAAACTTAGCAAATTATTGCTAACTAAAATGTATTGCTTGTTTGGCATAAATTTTTTTTTTTTTTTTTTTTTTTTGTCCTTTTACCATTTCTTGGGCTGCTCCCACGGCATATGGAGGTTCCCAGGCTAGGGGTCTAATCCCAGCTGTAGCCGCTAGCCTACACCAGAGCCACAGCAATGTGGGATCCGAGCCACGTCTGTAACCTACACCACAGTTCACAGCAATGCTAGATACTTAACCCACTGAACAAGCCCAGGGATCAAACCTGAAACCTCATGGTTCCTTGTCGGATTCATTAACCACTGAGCCACAATGGGAACTTCATTGTTTGGCATAAAATTTTATCATAGTTCAGAATGGACTGTCAAAGATTAACCCCTATGTAATAAAGTAAATTAAATTTGTGTTACATGTAAAAACAAGATTATATACAAATATATAAAATATATAAAAAATATATCAAACTAAAACCCAACTAGTTTGATAAAGGAAATTGTAGGAAAGCAAAATTTCCAACCTCAAAATGTTTCTCTTTGGCAGGATGATTTTAGGTCCATTAATTTCAAGAAACAGGAGACTTAGGGAGATTTCCTTTTTACCTCTCTATTAGCTATCTAAATAATTTAGATAAAGAGCCTGTCAAGAAAGAGGATTATCAACACAGATATCTAAAGAATACCCGGCTTATTGTGGGCGGGGAACTCAGCAGAGCCTGGGGTCCAAATCCTTGTATGTGTCCAGTTGTTTGTTTACCAAACATTTGCTTTTCCATTTCCATGTGAATTTCCTTAGTCCTTTGAAGCTCTAAACTACTACTCCCAGCATCCTCTTTTGTCTTTAGCTGAAGATGGTATTTAAGGTAAGGGCTTCAGTCATTTTGTAAAATTACTAAGTTTTCCTGAGCCTCTGCCACATATACAGAAGGTGTATGTTATTAAACTTGTTTATTTTTCTCCTGTTAATTTGTCTAATATTTTTAGACTAGTCGGAAGAACATAGAAGGGTATAGGAAAGATTTTTTTTTTCTTCCTGAGAGCAAATGTTTGGTAAACAAATGTTTGATGGACCACAGAGAAACAATGGGACACAGAGGTATTTTAACAAACAGACTTTGCTAGCTAGGTTCCTTCCTGTCTACCATATCTAGTTCATATTATACTATATTTATCTGTGGTGATAATTCCCTTCCAGGAAGAGGCCCTCTATTTAAATTCCTGTAGGTGGTAGGGGAAGGCCAAAGGGTCTTTCTAGGTCTTTGAAGCCCAGGGATTATTTTCAGATTGAAAAATTTTGCATGCCTGAGATATACATCTTGAGGGTAGCAAATTTTGCTCCACTATGTGTCTGCCTTTGAAATCTCTAGAACTTCAAAGTATAGAAGTTGAGTTGATACTGTTTTATATCTCATTAGCCAGTCTCTTAGTCCTAATGCTATAGGCTTCAAGTCCCCTTCAAGGAGATTAAACCCAAAAGCCTCTGGCTAGGTCTCATTGTAAAGCCCCTCCTCCACCTTGACCAGCCTGGATTGCTCAGGCCCAGCTAGAGAAGGAATGTTGCCCATTCCTCACCCCACCTCTATATAACCTGTTCCCCAGACAAATAAGGTATCCTGCCCAAGCCTAATCAGAAGATCAAATTGGGTCTCCACTCAGGTCCACATTGTGGGGTATAAAGACACTTGCAGAGTAAGTCAGGCCCTATTTTTAACCTGCACACGTAAGTCCTCTCTTTCCCTCTTTAAAAATGTATTTTCACTTTAATGTATTTTCACTTTAATAAATTTGTAAAACATCTGCTTTTCCAATGCTTTGTTATGGGGACCGAGGAAACTGTGATAATATTGATAGGGATAGAGTAGGTACAGGTAGTTTTACAAGTCCCAGTAAAGGACCACAGATAATGAGAGAAACTTAGGGGACATTGGGAGATCACTGTAAGTAAATAAATTGCTCAAAAAAGCCATCAGAACAAGGCAGACTTGCTTAACTAGTGGAAGTGCAAGCATTGCCTCAGGTTCTTGATTGGGGGATAGAATTAGGCCTGCATTCAGATTCAGACCAAGGGAAGGAGTTTGAAGACAGCCCATCTGCCACCCTTTACCTGATACCAACGTGGAGTTAGTACTCCCAGAAAGGAAGAACCAGTGTTTTGGAAACACCTACTCTCCTCAGATGATAAAACTGTAGCCCTTTGGATCCTCGGGGGCAGAGCTTCTGTGCCTAACCCCCTTGCATCTATCACAAGCATCCTATCTTAATTAAATCTATTTCTTGCCTCTCACTGAATTCCTTCTGCATGGAGACATGAAGAACCTGAACCTCAGTGAGTCCAGACACAGGGTGAGTGATTCTAATTTAAAATCATGGGTTTAAGTCCCAATCTGGGTTTAGGCTGGGTTCGAGTCCCAGCATATGGATGGGTTCAAGTCCAATCTGTGTTCCGGCTAGGTTCAGGCCATTAGTGCCGTCAGTTTCAATATCACTAACAATAGTTCAGTCCAGTTAAACTTACTTTAGAAGATGGTGAAGCAGGTTTAGTTTAATATACAAGGAGAAAGAACATATATTTTGAGATTTATTCCAGGGACTCTCTAGAAAATTCCCAAAGTTAATTTCAGGTCAAAAAGACTTTATTTAGAATTTTATTTTGGGGAAAGTTTGGGGAAAAACAGCAAAAAGTTTTAAAACACTTGGTCAAATAGGATCATGGATCCCTGTGAGACAATACTTAATTATCTATTTAACCAAAGTGACAATAGAAGATGATAAAAACAAGTGCATACTCACATGTTCATTGCAACTCTATTCACAATAGCCAAGACATGGAAACAACCCAAATGGCCATAGACAGATGATTGGATTAGAAAGACAAGTGGTATATATACACAATGGAATACTACTCAGCCATAAAAAAGAACAAAATAATGCCATTTGCAGCGACATGGATAGAACTAGAGATTCTCATACTGAGTTAAGTAAGTCAGAAAGAGGAAGACAAATACCATATGATATCACTCATATCTGGTATCTAATATACAGCAGAAATGAACATTTCCACAGAAAAGAAAATCATGGACTTGGAGACTAGACTTGTGGTTTCCCTGGGGGGAGGGGAAGGGAGTAGGATGGATTGGGAGTTTGGGGTTAACTGATGCAAACTATTGCTTTTGGAATGGATTAACAATGAGACCCTGCTGTGTAGCACTGAGAACTATGTCTAGATACTTACATGTCTAGATACTTACATGGAGCATGTCTAGATACTTACATGGAGCATGACAATGGGAGTATGTATACATGTATATGTAACTGGGTCTCCATGCTGTACATGCTGTACATGCTGTACATGCTGTACAGTGGAAAAAAAAAATTGTGTTGGGGAAATAACAATAAAAAAACAACAATAATAATTAAACGAATAAATAAAAACAAAAAAAACAAGTGCAGCTTGATTACAAGTAATTTTTTCCTAAAATTCCTTTTCAACAAACTTTCTAAAACTTTCTGTATCTATTTTAATATTTTCCTTTTTATTCTTGTCCATTCTTGAAATAATCATCTTTATTTTTAGGCAAAATCATTTTCATTTTCCTTAATAAAAATGCATTTCCATTCGTCATGTCTTCCTTACCCTAAAATACAGCTTACTTTGTTGCATACAGAAATGTTTTTCTTATTATTGCTAGTAGTTTTAATTTCACACATTAATTAATATTGTTAACCCTTAGAAACCTTAATTAAGAAGTAAGCACTTATGAACTGCCTTTTACATTAGCATTTTGTGGCTTGGCAGATTTATAAATACATTTTATAATTTCTAGAGACATATGCTACTTCATAGTACAATCTTTATTATTAATAAAGCATAAGATATGTATACTAATAGACCCAAATTTATCTTTCATTTCTTTGTAATCATTAGCCAAAAGTAGATAAACTTATATTCAGTGATTAATGTTTCAGTATTTTACCTAATTTGGAAATGATCTTGATATTCAATGAATTTCTATCACTTAATTTAACTTAGCAAATGTTCTCAGGTTAGCAAAAAGACTTTGAGAAGTTATTTAAAAGGTTCACCTAAATTTTTTTATATCATTTGCATCCACTTTGTTTTCTAAACAATTACGTTATCTCTATGAAAACATCATGAGACATTAAAGTCTCGACCTTATGTATTTACTGACAAATTTTGTAACAGAATAACATTATTTGACTAACAGTCCAGGTGGAGTAAAAGCTGCATATCTGCATTATGTCTACTACCAATTACTCAGAAGATATAACTATTTTAATTAAACAAACAATTTTTTTTCTTTATCAGGTTATTGCATATAACATTAACTTGAAAAAATTGGGTTGTTTCTATTATATCTCTGAGAATTGTTATATAAGCATTTGTTTGTTTCAGTCAATCAAATAAAGTTATTTTATAAATTAATTTTAGTAATACCACCTTGAGGTAACACACACACACACACACACACACACACACACACACACACACATACACACACCATACATATAGAGGTAAACATACAGACAGACAGAGATCTTATAGCTTTTGTTTTAAAAATTTTATTCACGAGATGAGAGAAGTAGTACCAAACTCACTTGTTTATAAAATGACAGCTGGATCCAAGTTTAGTTCTGGCAGATGGAAAAATTTAAGATTATTTCTTCAGTTGGCTAAAGAATTTTTGCTAATATGTGTTGGTAAGATTTTAAAGATTTTTCATTTTTCCAGTCTCTTAAGATCTACCCCCCTTCTTTTTTTTTTTTTTTTTTTTTACATCTGATTAGAATCATCTTGTTAAATTTTGCTTTTCAAAGAATGTCTCTTAGATTCTAGAAAAGATGAGGGTAAAAAAATCTACATCACAAAGGCAATATCCACAAGCATTTTAGATTAGTAGGGGAAGTTTTGGATGGTAGAGATTGGTGAGCTTTTGAATTACTTCTACAGTCACATTTTTGGTTCTGTAGAGATTTGCAAGACCAAAACAATTTTTCACTCTATACAAAGCCCATTCAAGTTCTCCAGTTTTCCTACCAATTTTCAGCTCAGTTTCATCAAATCTTATATCTCTAACCATAGCCTTCACTAGGACCTGCTCAACATGTCTTGGTCTTACAATTTTGGACAATCATTCCCAGATGGACAGACGTAACATCTATTTCTATAAAATACTCAGGCACCACAGATATAATCTTTTCAAATAAAACCTGCTCAAACATCCTATCAATCCTTAATTTTTACATTTTTTCCAATCTAGACCAAGGCAGGGTCCCACCAGTGGATTCTGATGCCAAGCTCAGGCTCCCAAATCAAGGAGTCCTTGAAACTATTCCTTTAATCACACACCAACCCCTACCCTCGGGTTATTTTACCCATTCTTTGAAAAAGAGCTTGACCACACAGAGGAGTTAAACCAAGGGACCTAGGCACTTTTGTCAGTCTTCAACTTGAATAATTCATCTGTCAAATTGAGCAATGGCTGGTCTGGTTTCTCAATGTAATTGTTGGCAAAAAAATTAAACAATCAATCTAAGAAAGAAATGGAAGTTTTTATTCTAGCTAAATTTGAGGATTATAACCCAGGAAGAGCATCTCAGAATACTCTGATAACTATTCTGCCTGTTAAAAGTCAAGGCACATTTATATAACTTTTGAGACAGAGGGTTGTACATTAAATGATGTACTGCTGACAGTTTACATAATCCATATCTAAGCATCATTGTGACCCCTTAGGAGATCAAGAAGGAATGTTACCTTTTAAGAAGTTGTCTTGCTGGGAGACTGTGGCTCTTTATGCTTAAGGAGGTGTTTCTGCTAATTGGAGGAGTTTGGTCAATGCATAATGAAGATACACAATGCATAGTAGAAGGGAAAGAGGCCAAAGGGCAAAGAAAAAAATTTATGTTTAAATCTTTATCTTTCTTTCTTTCTCTCTCTCTTTGTCTCTTTCTTTCTCTCTTTTGCTACTTCTCTTTCTTTCTTTCTTTCCTTCTTTCCTTTCTTTCTTTCTCCTTCCTTCCTTCCTTCCTTCCTTCCTTCCTTCCTTCCTTCCTTTCTTCTTCCTTTCTTCTTCCTTTCTTTTCCTTTTTTGGCCACCCCAAGGCATATGGAGTTCCTGGCCCAGGGATCAGTTCCAAGCTGCAGTTGCTATCTACACTGCAGCCATGGCAATGCCAGATCCTTAAGCCATTGTGTCTAGCCAGGGACTGAACCTGTGTCCCAGCACTACAAAAGCACCACTGATCCTGTTGTGCCACAGTGGGAACTCCTGTTTAAATTTTTCTTGTCTTGCCATAGAATATGAATTTTACTTCATAAAATTTCTTTCTAGATTTTTATAATTTTTCCTTTAAATGGGATAAATAGAGTAGACTGGTTTGGGCCCTTTAATGTTGAAGGACACATGTCGGGGGGTGGGGGGCAGTCTCTTTGAAGCACGTTTTGGGTAACGTGGTATTAAAACCTTTGCTTTACTCCCATCAATGTCCATTTTATTCATCCTATTTATGTTTTGAAAAATTTAAACAGCCCAGAGCTGGTGGTGTTCTCCATTAAGTAGAGAAATGTGCATACTCAGAGCTAATGGGTCTCAGGCCAGCTGAGCAGCCTGGATAGCTGACAGCAGGACAGTGTGGCAGTGCTACCCTAGGGGATGTGGGTCCCCAACTGTCTCTTGCTACTGCAGAGAAGCTGAGAGACCCACCTGGCCACCCTACCTCCTCATCCCATTTCTTAATAATCATTGAAAGATTTATATTGTTCTAGGTCAAGTTCAGTGACTCTTCTTTTCCAATTCCTCTTTGTTCCCTCTCTTTCAATATTTGTTTTCTTTGTATTATTTCTTATTAATCCTTCAAAAATATTTACCTGCTGGAAAGAGTCCCTTGACTCTCCTCTCAGCCTCTTCCTATTCTCTTATTAATTAACCTAAGGTTTTTAATACCATCTCTAAGACACATGAAAGAAAACTGAGACCATAAATTTGATCAGCTTTCCAAACAGGTGTCTTTTTTTTTTTTTTTTAAGGGAGTTCTTAAAGCTAGCCATTATATTTCTTTGTATCCACCTTTTAACTTGTTCTTTTCATAGGTACTAATAAAATAGCTGTTTATGATGAGAGAACTCTAAAAAATTACCAATTTAGGAATTTATCTAATTCAAAGAATCCATTGTTTGGCCATTGCTGAGTAGGAACATAATAGTGGCTCCAACCTATAAGCCTTTATATGGCTTAACCACAGAAGCAAGAGGCAGCCCCAAAGGGGCTGCAAATAGATGCAGCTCTCATAAGATCAAAAATGCTCACTTCTCAAAACAAGTCTATGAAAGCAAAGAATTTCATTATACAGATAGTAAGGATGGTGTTACTAACAAAAGCAACAAAGTTTCAGACAATAAAGACCCCTTATATACTGAGATCCCCTATGACAAACTTCTCTGACAACTGGCATTGCCAAAGAGATGCCAGTAACAAGCCCATGTTGAGCTATTTGTGCTTCTGACAAACTGGCTATGGCTGCTGAGAATCCCAGTCTACTTGAGGGATGGCCAAGTGCATACTGGTAGACACACTTTATGCATAATGGGGAGCAGACCATAAAGCCAAGCTCTTAGGATATAGAACAAGACAAATGACACAATAGAGACAAAGAAAGACTATGACCATCTCTAGAAGGCAATGGATCAATAAAGCAAAGGGTGTTCTACCAAATTTGCCAGAGTTGCAAGCCCAAGAAACCAGCACTAGAAAACTTTTTTCCTGATAATATAAATTTAGAAAAGAGAAAAAGGACTCTCACCAAACTAGTTTCCAAAACTCTGCCACTAGAAATCTGGAAGAATGACATAGTAAGAATTCCTACCTTTTGTGGCATTTATCACATGTCCCAGAATCTCTCAACTGCAGCAACCTCCAAGATAGCAGAGTTCAACCAGTGAAGTTAATCTTGCCAACTACACGAACTGTGGGAGAATAACATGAGACAGATTAACAGAAGAAAACCAAGTTTGATTATGTACATATTTGGTGGGGGGAGGGTCCTTAAGAATAGGGGGCCCATGGACAAGATAGACAATTGGAGCTTATGTGCTATTTGAGAGTAGGGGCTGGGGGTTTCAGAGGGAAGGAAAACAACACACGAGAAGAAGAAAAAGAAAATGTTTCATTAATGAATGTTTGCTGGGCCATAATGAAACAATGGAATGCAGAGAGGAATTTTAAGGAACATACCTTGCTAGGTTTCTCCCTATCTACCACACTTTGCTCATATTATACTGAACTTAATTAATTATTAATTTATTTTATTTATTTATTTTTGGTCTTTTGTCTTTCCAGGGCTGCACCCATGGCATATGGATGTTCCTGGGCTAAGGGTCTAATTGGAGCTGTTGCTGCCTGCCTACACCAGAGCCACAGCAACACAAGATCTGAGCCATGTCTGTGACCTACACCACAGCTCATGGCAATGCCAGATCCTTAACCCACTGAGCAAGGCCAGGGATCAAACCTGGAACCTCATGGTTCCCAGTTGGATTCGTTTCCACTGTGTCACGACAGGAACTCCTATACTGAACTTATTTATGATGTTCCCTTCCTGGAACAGGTCCTCTATCCAAATTCCTTTAGGCAGTTAGGGGAAAGGTCAGTGGTTCTTCCTGAATCTTTGTGGCCTTAATCATAATAATCTACATGCCAAAGTGACACAATGGGGAGTGACAAATTTTGGTCCCCTACACTCTCCCACAAAATATAATCTTAAGTGAGAAAATTCTAAGCAACTAAACTAATTTCAGGATTGATTTTATGTGTAACTGTTAGACAACGCATGATTCAAATATTTAGTGTAAGATAAAAACATAAGCCCCCCATACTTACAACACTTTAAAGTGAAACAAAAGAATACCTTTGAATTGTGGTAGGATCAAAGCAGTTAAATACAAAATGTCATATATTTTAGTGTTTCAGAGAAACTGCTTTTTTTGTTCTCTTCCACAGAGACCCCATATTTTCAAAATATTTACCTACCAAAATGGCAGATATAAACAGATATATTTTTTCTCTCTTTGATCAAATAACCTAAGATCACGTCATCAGAAATTACATTAAAATTATAAAATTTTAAAGTAATGGGATGATATTCTCTCCTTTTAGAAGACTTTAAAATATTGAAAATAGCTCAAAATTCTCATTAGTACAATGTCAATTTCTAAAAGAACATTTGCAAATAAGGATGCTAGTTTGGGCCAAAGCTCTCAAGCTATAGATAAAAAAACAAAGACTTGAAGATTTTAAACAACTTCTCAAGGTCATATGGTGAATTAGTGATTGTACTTGTATGAAAGCTTAAATTTTCTTATGCTTAGTAGACTGATCTTTATATAACAGTAATCTTTCTCCTAAATCCTGAAAATTTGAAGGATTAGGAAGGCTTATTTAAAGATATCTGTGATAAACCTGGAAGGACTTTCTCTTATTAAAGGCATTTATAATTTGCATTTTGGGAATATTACTTTAAATAGAACAGTACAGGAAATTAAATAC
This sequence comes from Sus scrofa, assembly GCF_054392235.1. NCBI lineage: Eukaryota > Metazoa > Chordata > Mammalia > Artiodactyla > Suidae > Sus > Sus scrofa. The sequence goes on from NC_139395.1 coordinate 169,762,254, forward strand.
TGATTATTCAAATTCAATAAAATATATCTATTTTTGATTTCTCCTAGTACTCCCTCTGTTAAATGTACCAATTTCTGTACCCATGATACACTTAAACTTTAATAGGTCTTTCTTTACTTTTTAAAATTATAACCTAATGTGTGGCTTTGTTGATAATTATTTCAAAGTGTATTTTTTAACTGTTGTTAAAAAATTAAATGGAATTGAATATTTAATAAAGAAAATATTCTGGTTTGTAGTTACTATGCCTAATTTAATGAAAAATGTGTATGGTATTATGGGGAGGTTGGACTTTTTTTTTTTTTTTTGGTAAAGTAGTTTTCACATGAGATTATGGATAACTATCAAGATCTCTTCTGAATTTTTTCTTTCACTGTGTCCTCTGCATTGAGGTCAGCAATGGTGATTTTGTGGATACTGGCATAACTTGTAAAAACAAGTTCTAGCATGAGGAATTTACCCTCTGACCTTCAACTTCTTCTCTCTCCCTGCTGTGAAATGCAGGTCTTGCTCTGAAAAGTTCAAAATTGCATTTTGGTTTCAATTTGAAAAAAATATTCATCAAAAGTATAACAGCTGATAAAGCAGTCATCTCACTAAAAGAGACAAATTTATTTCCTATGGAATGTATTTAGACAGAAGTAGTTTTCCTCATCCACCATGTCACAGCACTTATAGACTTAGCTTTGGCTAAATTTCTTATTATTATAATATTTCTTTTCTTTTGTATTTTGTTTTACTTATTGTATGATTCTCCTCTTTTCTTTCTCTTTTATAGGCTGGGTTTTGCTTCTTCTTAAGCCCTATAAATAATCACCATAGCCACAAAATTTTGGAAATTTCTTTCTTTTTAATATTTTAGTAATTAGAAGCAAGAGAAAAACCAAAAGATAACTATAAGTAGACTTTCAAAATAAGAACAATTGTAAGAGAAATCTTCCAAATATAACCTTGGCTTCTCACCTCGTGGTTGATCTATGCTAACTGTATTTTAATGTCCCTATGGCTAAACATGCCCATTCACCTCTAAAGGTTATACATGTATCAATCTGAGGTATATGATACCTCACAATGTTAGCTACTATGACATGAAAACTTTATGATTATTAAAAAGAGATCAGGAAATAACACTTTAGGTAATTGCCCTGCTTGATGAGTTTGCTAGAACTGTTCTAGAAAGGTAATTTTTCCCATCAGAAGAAATAACAAATTCAAATCATTGGTCAAATTAAGTGATTTTTGTAGAAGATTAAAAAAAAATTATGGAGAACTGCACATGTAATAAGTTTACAAAGACTTTTTTTCTTTTAATTTAAAAGCATCTTGAATAAATACATAAAGATATTATATTTAGGATAGCTGAGTAAAACATTCATAGATTCTATCTTTTCAAAATTTATGTTTAGTTTTTGTTTAACAGTTTTTGTTTTGCTTTTTAATATTTTATGGATTTTTCTTTGTACATGGTGAGGGTGGAAGAGAGTTTGCTGATTCTACTAGTTAATTTTATTGGAGTTCTAAAAGACATAACAATAAAATATTGTCTAAAAATCTTTCATTTCTTCTTTAGTTGTATACCTGTATTAATACAAATAAGCTGCATAAAAAACAATGAAAACCTGGAAATGATCAAGACTATAGGGACCTTGTTCTATACTCTTTCAATTTTCTATCAGATAGACGTAAAGATAATAAATCTGTATGCTGAATAAGCAAAGGCCTGAAATAGTCGTTGATGATATCAGCAGCCATAACAAATCAAAATACAACTGGAAATGTATATTTGGATGTGTATTTATACATATATTTTACATATGTATATAAATATGTTTTCATTTGTTATGAAACATTTACATTAAATTTGGAAATTAGAAGCTCAATTCATTGGCCTCAAACATTAAGAAATTTAGCATTATACACAATTTATTTTTTTTGTATGGTAAAAACTCTATGTCTCTTTTGAGACCATTCAAATGTCTTTTTTTTTTTTTTTTTTTGGTCATAACTTCTTGATGATTCTCTCCTATCTCACCCTCATGTTATCAATCTTTCCTTTATATAGTCTATACTTTTGTCTATTAAAATATCAAACCACATTGTAATTATTTACGAGTTGATTCTCTGAAAAACAGTATGGATTGCTTAAGTCCTCAGACAATAATGGTATTCTAGTACATATATGTAGAGGGAAAAACAAAACATATGTTTATTTAATGACTGAGAAAATAAAAGGATGACCATACAACAAGTGATATTGCTGGTAGAAAAGTTGTACTGAAGCTCCAAATCCCTAACTCCCAGTCAGTGAGTTTTCCCTCTGCATCCAGACAAATGATTAGGGGATAAAAATTACTGAGATGAAGCAAGGTGTATTGCTCTTTGGGGTTCAAGAAATTATTTGAATTTTTTAAAATTATTTCATAGTGGTGAAATTTTAGAAATAAGAAATTTCATCTATACCTTTATGATCAGAACAATTTACACGGTTTTTGCCAATTTCTTTTTTCTGTATATTTTAAAATATATTTGTATCTCATATTTAAATCATGTTTATTTTTTACTGTCCTGGCACTTTCATTTATACAATTAGCATTTTCAAATTCATTTTATGTATGACTAAAAAGTAGAAAAAATTTTTTTTCTTTTTATTACCTCATCTATGGCATATGAAGTTGAATCATAGCTGTAGCTGCTGGCCTATGCCTCATCAATGTGGGATCCGAGCTGCATCTGTGACCTATACTGCAGCTTGTGGTTGCAATGCCGGATCCTTAACCCACTGAGCCAGGCCAGGCATCAAACCCACATCCTCATGGATACTATGTCAGGTTCTTAACCTACTGAGCCACAATGGAGACTCCAAAAACAGAAAATATTTATTTATTTGGGCAAAATAATACATAACTTACATACATTTTAAAAAAATATATTTCTATTTTATCTACCAAATGGCTTTAGGATCGCAATATTAGAGTTCTGACAAATCCCTAGAAAAACTTCTCAGATTTCATTTCTCTCATTCAAATACAGAACCACCATTAACCTAAAATCTGCTGGAAGATTTTTTGTCTAGCCTAGTATTTATACTTATATAGTAACCAAATTTGCTTTAATTCAGTCTTAAATTTTTTAGATTTAAAATATGCATGCCTAAGAACTATAATTTTTTCATAGCTTATTGTTTTAATTATGTGTTTGCTTTTGATTTCTCTTTATTTCTCCATTCATTAACTTTTATACCCCTGCTTACTGTCACTTTGAAATAAAAATTCTTTGGATATTATTTTTATTAGCTTACTGCGAAATTTTACTTACAAATTGCAACTTGATGTTGATTACCAGAATCTTTGCCTCCCTTCTACTAATCATAATCTTTGATCACTGCATTTCACTTAATTTTCTAAGCAATCCTTCATGTACTAAGTTGTATTTTGCTCATGTTATTCATCGAAATTATGTATTCATTGCTGTGAAAGTTTTACTATCAATGTTTTCTTCTTAGATATCTATTTTCTACATTTCTCCATATTTCCATAACATTTCAATATGCATTTTAAGAAACTGATTTATCAGAATGAAAAAATCCAGTTAATAACAAAGCATTTCACATATGTAATATATGGATTATGCTCACACATGTTCATACTCATATATCATGCTAGAAAGGCCACTGCCTTAGAATTTCATAAGTATGGATAGTGAGGATGTTGGAAAGATTCAGGAACTTTTAAAATAACTCTGAAATTTTTCCAGGGAACTCTGATAACTAAGCATGTGCTGTGTACTTACCAGGGCCTAGGGAAACCCTAGCTGTGAGAAAATACAAAACTTAGGATCTGGGTTTCAATAACAATTCCCTTGATTTCACAAGTACAAAAATACTCATCATCTCCAAAGAAAACTGCCACATATGGTCTTCATTTAATTTGTGTAACAGAACATCCAAGTTCAACATATCAACATCAGTAATCACTGGACTTCATTAAAAGGTGTACCTTCAGAAGCAGGAAATATTTTAAAGAAGAGAATGTTTTGACTCCATCCCGTAAGAGAACAAGATATAGTTTAATGTTCCTGTTGAATTAAACACACTCTATTTGATTTTCTAGGATCAAATGAGAAGAACAATTTGGCTTAATGAGGCAGATATGTGAAATTAATTGGCATATAAATACTTTCACCTTATATTTAGGGAATAAAGTCAAATCCAAAAGCAATGCTTCATTTTGGTTTATGTTACTCCTAATAATATTACCTTAGCTTTCTTTCCAACCATCTCTGCTACTATTGTCCAGTATTAAACTTTCAATCTAGTCCAGAAGAATTCCACATTGATATTCTAATTGTGGACTGGCATGCTTTTATCCACTGGCCAAATCTGGTCCATTGACTATTTAAGTACAGCCCTTCAGCAAAGAACATATTTTTTTTTTTTTTTTTTTTTGTCTTTTTGCCATTTCTTGGGCCGCTCCCATGGCATATGGAGGTTCCCAAGCTAGGTGTCCAATCGGAGCTGTAGCCACCAGCTTATGCCAGAGCCACAGCAACGCAGATCCGAGCCGCGTCTGCAACCTACACCACAGCTCATGGCAACGCCAGATCATTAACCCACTGAGCAAGGGCAGGGATCGAACCCGCAACCTCATGGTTCCTAGTCGGATTCGTTAACCACTGCACCACGATGGGAACTCCATGAACATATTTTTTATTTCACATTTTTTATACGGTTGAGAGGGAGGACATGACAGAAGCTATATGTAGCCTACAAAACTAAAATATTTGTCTTCTGGTTCTATACCTAACATGCATATCTCTATAACTTCTTTATTGTCCTTTCTAGAAATCAGTCATTCTCTCCACTATTTGCCAATTTCTAATCCCAGTTATCACTTAAAACCAATCTTCGCCTTCAAGAATGAATAAATGGTAAAGTGTATACATTTTGCATTAGCTCCTAGCACTACAAAGGAACACTTTAGTATTATGCCCAACTTTTCAGATATATTAGTTTTAATTCTTCAAACAACCTGTAAGGTCCTCATGGGCTCAAGAATGTGCCTCCAGCCAAGCAAACAGCAAGAATTATTTTGATCTTTAACCTACTGAGTGAGGCCAGGAATCAAAGTGCAGCCTCGTGGATACTAGATGTGTTTGTAACCCATTGAGCTAAAATGGGAACGCCAAGAATTTCTTAAGTACTAACTTGTGAGTACTAAGTCACTGCCTTTTAGAACAATGCCTTTGCACCAGCATATGTTTAATTTATATATGTTTAACATTTGTCTGCTCTAGAACTAAAAGCATCCTAATTTCTAGTCTATAAACATTCCCAAATATTAAGTATATCACAAGAAAATGTTAAATCTATCACTCTATTTTACTTGAGGAAGGTATTAGGCATAATATGTTTATGCAGAAGATATCAATTAAAGGTTCTAACTTAGCGAATTGTTCTTTTCTATAGAGATAAGATATGACATTGACAGTAGAAACAATTAATCTGCATTTCATTCCCAATAGTTTGTATTGCATTGGGCTCTTTTTTTTTTTAAGCTCAAATAATATCTTCTTTATGATATTGTATGGATGGTGATATTAAAATAAGATTAAATTACTTAAATTTAAAATAAGTTTAAATTATTTGTACCTCATCAGTCAGGAGATATGTGAAGCAAATTAAAAGACTGGAAAAACTTTATTCTGTTTTACATTTAAATATTTCATATTCATAGTTGAAAGAAAACATAGCATAGTTATTAAAAGTAAAGATTTTTGGAAGATGGCAGAATAGAAAGACTGGAGCTCAACTTCTCTCCAAAAAACAACAAAATTCACAACTAAAGGCTGAGCAATCTTCACCCAAATGGACTGGAAACCTTAAAAAAGATACCCTACTCCAGAAGAACAAGAGGCCACATCAAGAGGTAGGAGGGGCAGTTTTGAGATATAAACAACCCCAAACCTCCTGGGTGGGAAGCCTCACAGACTGAAAACTAACTGGTTCACAGAGATTCACCTACAGGAGTGAGAGCTCTGAGCCCCACATCAAACTCTCACGTGCAGGGTCTGGCACTGGGAGAAAGAGCCCCTGGAGCATCTGGCATTGAAGGCCAGTGGAGTTTGTGTGCAGGAGCTCCACAGGAGTGGGGAAAGGGAGACCCCATTCTTAAAAGGCGCACATGGACTTTCACGTGCACTGGGTCCCAGGGCAGAGCGAGGTCTCCACAGGAATCTGGGTCAAACTTGACTGTAGTTCTTGGAGGACATCCTGGGAAAACAGGGGTGAATGTGGCTTGTTGTGAGGGATGGACATTGAAAGCAAAGCTCTCAGGAATATTCAGCAGCCTGCCTTTCTCTGGAGGTGGCCATTTAGGGAAAATCTGGCCCCACCTGTCAGTCAGCACTGAGAAGCCCCAGGGCAAACAACAATCCAGGTGGGATCACAGCCACACCCCTCAGTAAACACGCTACCTAAAGACCCCTCAGGCACACAGCTTCCTCTAATTTCATCCAGAGACTAAGCCCCACCCACCAGAGGGATAGGAATCAGCTCCACTTATCAGGGGGCAGGAATCAGTCCCTCCCATCAGGAAGCCTACAGCAAACCCCTGCACAATGAAGAGAGTCTCAGAGAACTCTGGGACAACGTGAAATGCACCAACATCCATATTATGGTGGTGCCAGGGGAGAAGAGAGAGAGAAGGGGACAGAAAAAATATTCCAAGAGATAATAGCCAAAAACTTCCCTAACATGGGAAAGGAACCACTCACTCAAATCCAGCAAGCACGAGTACCATATAAAATAAACCCAAGGAGGAATACACCAAGACACATACTAATCAAACTGACCAATATTAAAGACAAAGAGAAAATCTTGAAAGCAGCTAGGGAAAAGACACAAATAACATACAAGGGAACCCCAATAAGGTTACCAGCAGATTTTTCAGCAGAAACTCTGCAGGCCAGAAGGGAGTGGCATGATATACTTAACGTGATGAAAGGAAAAAACCTCCAACCAAGATTACTCTACCCAGCAAGGCTCTCATTCAGATTTGAAGGAGAAAGCAAAACCTTCACAGATAAGCAAAAGTTGAGAGAATTCAGCAACACTAAACCAGCCTTACAACAAATACTAAAGGAACTTCTCTAGGCAGAAAGGAATAGACAGCAAGAGGAAACAAAAATTCCACAAATGACAAGATTCACCAGTAAGGTATATATACAGTAAAGATACAATATCATCCATGCACAATTAAACCACCAAAATCAGAAATCATGAGAAGAGGTGGGTACAAATGCAGGACACTGGAGATTAACTTGCAATTAAGAGACCAACAACTTAAAACAATCTCATATTCATATAGACTCTTATATCAAAACTTCAGAATAACTGCAAACCAAAAATCTACAATTGATACACAAACATAGAATATCTGGAAAAGAAATGTATCTCATAGTAAATAAGTGCATAATCCACCATGAAGGGGGTCATTTGACATCATTCTTGGAATGCTAAAGTCTTCTTAGATCTGATTCTGATTTCCTCTCCATCAAAGAATTATTGATAATTATAATTAAATGCAACTGTACAATTATATAATACAGTTCTACAACTGTATTATTAATAACCGTTTCTCTCCATGGTACAATGTAAGGTCTATAATGTCTTGTTATCACATCACCTAGAATGGTGTAATGCCTATATTGGAAGAATCAATAAGATGTAACAAATTGTGAGGACATATTTATATAATTACACTGTTTTTTAACCAATTTATGCATTTTATATTTTACTTATTTTCAGAGGGTGTGTTATTTTTGTTATTCTTACCAGTTAAGTAATTCTTTTTATTATGCTATATAAAATATTTAATGGTATATAAGGCTTTCTTCTTTATAAATTTTAGTTGCATAATATACACAATTTTAATATAGTGCTAATATTTAAAGAAAAAATGAAATGTAATAGATAATACTAAATAGTAAAGATGAAAGCCATACAAAATGGGATAAAGTATAGAATAAATTTCCTATTTGTCTCAGCTTATTTTCCATTCCACTTCTCCAGAGGGAGTCACTTAATCTGTTTCTTAATATCCATGATATAATACTCTGTGTGAATGTAATTGTGTTTCAATATATGTATTTTATGTTGTAAAAAAATAAAATTAAAAAAAATTTAAAAAATAAAAAAAAAATAAAAGTAAAGATTTTTGAAGCTAAACAGTCTGGCTGAAACCTTGGCTCTTCTACTTAGTGACTATGTAAGCTATGGAGATTACCTAACCTGTCCATTTATCAGTTTCCTTTCCATATGCTTAGGATAATAAAATCCATATCACAAGATGGTTATGAGGAATAAAGAAATTAATATATGTATAATCCTTAAAATGGTGTCTGCTACATAGTAAACGTATAAAGGATAAATCAATAATTAAATATTACATATCAAAAATAAGATTTAACTAGTACTTTTTTTTGGAAAGGATAAGTGGTAATTTTTAAAAATCCAAATAATTAATTCACCCATTTGGCATAGTAAGAGATTAGCAAAATGATCCTATTATAACTTCTGCTTGTTTTGTTTTAAGCATGTATGGTCAATATTTTGCTGAACATTATTCTCCCAAGCTGAATTATTTTTACTTTTATTAACTTGAGTGAAAGAGGGAAAAGGAGACTGCAAATGATGACATAGATGCTAATTTTATAGGATAGAGCATTTATAATCTAAAGTGTTTTCAGTAGGGCCTACCCCCTTAAATAATATAAACTACTCTTGACCCTTGAACAATATGAGTTTTAACTGAACATGTCCATTTACACATGGAATTTTTCAATAGTAAATACAATTGTACTACAGGACCCAAGGTTGGTTTCATGTATGGATGTGGAACTAAGGATGCAGAGGACTGACTATAAGTTGTACATGGATTTTTAACCATGCAGAGGGTTAACATTCCTAACCTACAGGTTATTCATGGGTCAACTCTAGTTGGATCCATTTTGGCAAACCAATTAATCTCCCTTGAGTTGTTTCCTCATTTGACTATTGAGAACATGAACTAGATAGTATGAGAAAAAAAGAAGCTTAGACTTAAAACTGTGTATCTGAGGTATACATTCTAATTATGTAAAAAAATCTCAGTGTTCAACGACATGTCACTTGAACTAGGCCACTATTCTTCAACTGTGAAATAAGGCTCTAATAAGATTGCAATAAGACTATGGTGAGCAGTGAGAAGACTGGGTTGAAGAGTATCCATGGAGAAATTTATCAGAGCTAGGCCTGGCACTGAAGGTAAGGAAAGTGAGCATAATTGCTGTATTTTTTCTTACAAAATCAGAGAGAATTTAAGAATGTTTTCCTCATAGTTATACAATATGTATTATGTAACAAAGATAGTGAAAGCAAAGTTACATAGTAACCAGAAAGGTCACAAACAGGAGAAGTACAATTGGTGGTTTATTGAAAAGGACTTCATTAAAATGAAAACTGCTTGTCACACCAACTATAATGGAAAAAATAAAAATCATTAAAAAAAGAAAAAAAATAAAATTGCTGGTGACTTCCAAGGCATAGAACATACCATGGAAGATGAAAAGCTAAATGCAGAAGTAAGGAGAACTCAAGGTTATGTTCACTTTTCTAGATAAAGGAATGCAGTTATCAGTGAATCAGATGGAAGACAATTTTTTTTTTCATATAGGTCACTCATATAGATTTCATCCAGTCTGTTGATCTAAAGCCAAGATTATTCACTCCTTTATTAATTCATTCCTACATATATTTATATAACAACAAAGTTGAATCACAACATTCTTCATATTGTTTATTGTTACCAGATTGATCTTTTTTTTTTTTTTTTTTTTTTGGTCTTTTTAGGGCTGTACCTGTGGCACATGGAGGTTCCTAGGTTCCTAGGCTAGGAGTTGAACTAGAGCTGTAGCCGTTGGCCTATGCCATAGTCACAGAGATTACTCATTTTATTTGCAGACCATTTTTGGTCTTGGCAATACCAGACATTTCTCAAATCTCTACCAATTACAAAATTTGCTTTTAATATCTTATCTGCTTTTAGAATTCAATTTCCTTTGAAATCAGTTGTTAGTTACCCTTATCTTGGATGTGTTGGTCCTCCTGCTTCCTTCATAGCTATGAATGAAGTACTTCATTGTAATAGGCAATCTTCATGATTTCATCTGTATGTCTGAAAACCTTTGAATAAGGGTAATTCAGTGAAAAAAAGTCAGAAAAAAAGTCAGAAGTTATCAACTAGATGAATTTTTATAGATAGGTAGGCTGGGGGAGTCAATATTTGACAAATTATAAAGAAAAGTCTCTGAAAATGAAGCAGTTTAAAATATTTTCCCACTTGAAAGGGCTCCCTTTTAAGTTTTCCTTTACCATCTTTGAGAGTTGCTTTGCATTTTGCTCTGCTTCCCATTCATTACCTAGCAGGACAGATAGTTGACTTTGTGAATTATCTTTTGCAATTAGTCTGAGAATACAATTTCACAGACAGGTACCTAGTGGGACAAGTAGTTACTTTCCTTAGTGAATTACCTTTTGCAGTTAATCTGAGAATACAACATTGCTGATGTAGAATCTCCTTGGAGAGAGAAAGGGAACCTGTTGATTGATTTTAAAACTTCTTAGGGTTGATTGAAGAATTGCTACAATTAACATCATAGGATGTAGCTTCATCTCTTCCTTTAACATAAGTTTTATAAAATCTTTCTATAGTTTAGGAGTTTCTCAGATTTTATGGTAACTGACTTTTACTTCCCCAGTTCTTCTGAGTTTTCATATATTTGTTTGGCTTTGGGTAGAGAGAGGTACATTAAATTTTTTGTTGGCCATCCTGAACTGAAAGCATAAATCTGAAATTTAGACCACACTGACAGAAGTATATAAATATATTAGATAAATAAATCAGAAGCTGATAAATCAAAAGATTATTATTACAGTGGACTATTATTCAGCCATAAAAAAGAATGAAATAATGCCATTTGTAGCAATGTGGATGGACCTAGAGATTATCATACTGAATGAAGTCAGACAGAGAAAGACATACATCATATAATATCTCTTATATGTGGAATCTAATTAAAAATGACACAAAAAAACTTATTTATAAAACAGAAAAACTCAAACATTTTAAAACCAATCTTATGGTTATCATAGGTGAAACCATTGGAGGGAGGGAGGAATTGAAAGGGTGGGAATAACATTTACACACTCTTGTACAAAAGAGATGATTAATAAGAACCTACACAGGGAAAGCTACTCAATAGTTTATAATAACATATATAGGAAAAAAGAACGGATATATTTATATGTATAGCAATTCACTTTGATATACACCTGAAAGTTATGCAACATTGTAAGTCAACTATACATCAATAAAATTAAACAAAATAACAATTCAGCTAAACCTCATTTTCAAACAAGATTACTGTATCAATCTAACTAAGAGATAATAATGACTTAAGCTAATGCAGGAGTACTAGGGATAGAAAAGAACAGCTATATTTGAGAGATATCTGGGAGAACAACCACCAGAGTTAGATGATTATTTTTAAAAAAAATAACAAGTGGAAGAGAGGAATAAAGATTTACATTCAAGGTATCTTCAATGGTTGTCCATAATGAAATACCATAGACGCAGAATACAAAGTTGGAAGAGAACATGAGTGGGATATCTTGTTAGTGGAAAATGCATGAATTTCTAGATTTTCATGAGTTGCATGTGATTTTAGACACAAAGGTGTTGCTGCCAATAAGGTAGTTGAATATGTGATAAATTCTGATCTGGAGAATGAAAGACAGATGAGTTTTGGCATAAAAAAAATACAAGGATCTTACCCAGGGAAGGGTAAGCCATTTTTAAGCTCATCCACATTGTGATTATTAGATAGAATTCTACAGGATTTTTTCTGGGACTTTTTTGTGTGTATATATGGGAAAATATATACGTGTGTATATAAATTGTTAGCACTAAAACAGCAGCATACTTACTGGGATGAGGCTGAAAGTGATTTCCTTGACTTAAAAATCATAAAATAATATTGCCTGTTTGAACTTCATGTGAATGATAACACGCATTTTTTGTTTCTGGTTCCTTTCACTCAATAATATCCTTGTAAAATTTATCCATGTGGTTGTATGTAGTTGTAATTTATTCGTTTCAGTATTATACAATGTATGAATACAACGATCCATTCTTTTATTTGTGTAATTTCCAGTTTTTGATTATAATGAATACTACTGGTATGAAAATTCTTGTATATGTTATGTGGTAAACATTTCTACACATTTCCACATTTCTTCTGGGTAGTAATCTTTTATTTTTTTGTCTTTTAAGGGCCATACCTGCAGCAATATGCAAGTTCCCAGACTAAGGGATGAATCCGAGCTGTAGTTGCTGGCCTAAGCCACAGACAAAGCAACATGAGATCTGAGCAATGTCTGCAACCTACACCACAGCTCCTGGCAATGCTGGATCCTTAACCCGCTGAGCGAGGCCAGGGATTGAATTCGCGTCCTCATAGGTACTAATCAAGTTCATTACCGCTGAGCCACAACAGGAACTCCCTGGATAGTAATCTAAATGTGAAATTGCTAAATCATGGCTAAGCACATATTCAGCTTAGCTGATTCTTCCAAAGAGTTTTCCAATGTGGCTGCTACTTACTAACATCAGCGATATATGAGATAACCAATTACTCTGTATAATCACCAAACCAGAACACCACTTCATCAAGGATGATTATTCTCCATTACATGGGCAAAACACTTCTGAATACTCTATCCAATGTCCTGTGTGTTATGAGCATGTACTGGTAGGGTCAGTTACTATCTCTGGCTCTTGAAGGTTTCAAATACTAGTTTCTCTAATCTTCTTGGGTGATTCTTTCCCTCAATTCAGGAAGTTTCCTTTTACGTATACACAGTATGCTGTTGAATCCTCCACAAGGATCCTCTGCAGATATCCAGATTTTTCTCTGTATGCAGTTCTCTCTTCTCTGTACTCTGTCCTGTGAAATCTAGCTCTCTAGCTGTCCTGATATTCCTGGACACTTAGTTCTTTCACCTTTATTGAGGGAGTCGGTCAGTATCTGCCTATGTGCCTTCTCCTTTTCCCATAGCCTGGAAATCTCTATGCTATGCTAGTGATGCTATTGGCTAGAAATGCCTGGGAGCATTCACCTTGGCTCAAGGTTTCCCTTTTGAAACTAATGTTGTGGCTGAACCAGTCCTTGTAGTTCTTTTTTTTTTAAGGGCCTCACTGGTGGCATATGGAAGTCTCAGGCTAGGGGTCGAATCAGAGCTGCTGGCCTACACCACAGCTATAGCAACACCAGATCTGAGCTGTGTCTGTGACCAACATCTCAGCTCATGGCAATGCCAGATCCTTAACCTACTGAATAAAGCCTGGGACTGAACCTGCATTCTCATGGATTCAAGTTGGGTTCCTTACCATTGAGCCACAACAGAAACTCCAAAGTCCTTGTAATTCTCATTATGATTGGAACACATCTTAGCAACAACAATTAGGAAACTTTGAAAAAGATTTATTATTCCTGGTTTTGTTAGTCCTGGAAGTTGATCTGTCCCAGGCTTCCTCATCCTACTTTTAGCAAGAAATTGGAATGCATGACTTTATCTTCCATCTATATATTCAACAGAGGAAAGTAGGAATCTGCAATCCAATCCATCATCAGCCTTTTTGTAATTCTTTTCCTCAGAAATCAAAATCACCACTCTTCTTTTCTGTATACCCTATGCTATTATTATTATTTTTTAACTAGGATTTCTACTTTGTACTTTTCTATATATGAATGATAGTGATTTTATGGTTTTTATATTGCATTTTGCAAGCATTCTAAGCACTTTTTAAATCTGTGAATTTCTCAATTTATTCCCCTGGGCCTTTTACTTTTGTAGTTACATATATATGGGAAGTAATATATTTATAATTATGACTCATATCTTCCATTTACTCAAATATTATTTAAATCATATAATATGCTCATTAAACTTATTTCTAAGTATTTCAAATATTTTCCTCAGGCAGTTCTAACTATTTAATTCCTAATATTTCTATGTCATTATTGGTAAATTAAAAAGTACACAAAATTTCATATATTTAGAAACATCAATTTTATTCTTTTTTAATTGTCTTGGGTTTTATAGGTAGATAATTACATCTTTGATAAAATTTGTAACTAACATTTATTAATTTGATGTAATATGATTAAACATGCAAATATTCATATATCTATATAATTGTTATTGATATAAAATTTTATGACAAAGATTCAAATATACAAGAAGGAGAACTTTTTTCTTTAAAGTTTTTGGAAACTCAACATAGTTTCATAAGAGTTTCCCTGTCTCCAATATAGCAAAACTTAATCCAAATCAGTGTTGGATTCCATCAATATTGGTTCCTTCAACACTTTTCCAACAAAACTAATATAATGCCAATAATTTAAGATGTATAGTCTTACATCTCTTTGTAGATATGCAGAGTGAAAAAAACTGGACTTCTCATTCTTGCTGGATGTTTTCCTACATTGCCATAAGTTAGAAAGAGACTGACCATTTGAGTTTGTATCATTATACCATGCATACTGCTACTGAATTCCTTTGGTTCCCAGTAGAAATATCTATGAATTTAAAAGGCATTCTGGTTCTTTAGGCATACTAGGCACATTGAAATCATCAGTCCTTACACAGCACTGAGAGTTAGAAAATTCGGTGACGGTGAGGGCCCTTTACATTGGAAAACTATTTCTTTCATAGAAAGCTGATAAAATAACAGGTCCAGCCCAAGAAATGATGCAGAGGTACCCTTTGTTCTTAGATTCTAGTAAATTACATGAGAGTTCTGACACTATTCTCAATAGCATGTTCTATTTCAGGGACCTCAGAGTTTCTCCTCCCCAGAATAAGAAACCTCTATATATTCTTTATTTAGAGAAGAATGTATGTTTATTGCCCATGTCCTAAAAGCCTTTCTGTTACCCTAAGGCCTAGGCTTTTGAAAGACAGATCAATCATTGATTATATCCACCTCTTCTTCCAGTAGAATCCTTCCTTTGAATAAATAGTAGATATGCCAAATAGAAATTAGAAATAGAGAAAAAAACATCCCCCAACTAAAGCATCAATTAATATAAAAAAATCATGCTCTCTTATTCACTACACATCTGTGTTTTACCTTAATTTACAATTTTTTCCATTTTATTTTCCAGATATTATATATATGAGTGTGTATACATTAAGCATGCTTTTTAAAAGCATCCTAGAACAATTATCATTATCTCCATAACCGTTATCATCACTATTATCTATTGAGCACTTACTTAGCTTCAGAATTTTTAAGTACTATGCAAATATAAAACTTATAAAATCTAAAAATCATTAGTAATGATAAAATTTCACATATTTTCATGCATGATAATTAATGTGCTAATGCCTTTATGTCTATTACTTCCATATTCATGTATTTTTGCAGCTGCTTTATTTTCTATTTTCTTCTGCATGGTCATTGGTTTGCTTTCTTTACTACTGGAGACATTCGAGAGATATATGGCCTGTTTTTAATTCACTCTCTGAGATTTTGCGAATCTTGCCTTTACTTAAAGTTCTTTAATTAGAATATTCTAATTCCTCTCTGTATAGGAAGGAATTTAGGCTAATTTAATTTTAGTTACCCTAATAACTAGACTTCTCAATTAGTTTTCGTTAACATAAGTTCTTTAGGTCACAATTTCACAGTATTTTTACTATATATTCAAACTTTTGCAATTAAATTTTATCTACATAAAACATTTTTAAAGATTTTTTTCTTGATATATACCATTTCACTGTTTAATAAAGGTATTATTATTTTGTTTTGGCCATTCTATTTAATTTTTGAGTTTGTCATTCAGTTTGAGGGTGAGGTGCAGTACTACTTTAAATAATTTTTTATTTTGCAAAACATAATTGTTTGTAAAATTTTCAAAATGACATGAGTTATTTTTAAATTTTGAGTTAGAAACTTTCAAAATATTGTTACCAACACTCTGATGAATAACAAGTTACTACTATAAGTGGGGCATATTTTGGGTTTAGTATCCCTTTCACAATCTTTATTTTTTCTTTTCAATATGAGTAACATTTTTAATTTCACATGCTATGTTATTTTGTTAACTTTAGCATAGGGCATATTATAAAATGCGAGTTTTCTCATAATTTTTTTTTATTTCCCTGAATTTCTTTATATCTTCCTTTTTAATTTCTGAAGAAAATTATCTCTTAATTGTCATTATCTCTCTGAGAGTCATATGGACTTCTCATTTTAGTATTTCTCCTTATAGGTGTCTTTCCTTATTTTAAGGGAAGTCATCAGTAACTTTTTTCATTATTTATATAAATCTATAAGGGCACCCAGCCCACCTGCCAAGACTCCAACCTGTCTTGACACAAAGACCATCTCCCTCCTGGTGGGGTTCTCCATTGGCCAATGCAATACCAGAATCATATCAAATACACCAGCAAAGCACTCAGTGAATAATGACTGATTGACAAGACCAAAGTGAGGTATCTGAAGTGGCTGCCTGAGTCAGAGAGGCTGTTTCTGTCACTTCATACCAGTGAACACCGCCATCTAACAAGGAAAGCCACCTATGTACCCGGGCCAATCCCAGTACCCAGTACTGAAGCAGACCAGGGCTTCCCTGATTACACTGCCAAGAGGGTCTTCTCAGCTTGTGGCTTGCCCGAGCCCATCCCATCCAAAACAGCTGTGGGAAAATCCCCATGTTCCTCATGGGCTCATAAAGAGCTACTTTGGGGGTCTTGCTCTGCATGTTGTGGAATCTTGACAGCTGCTAGGTGATGACAGGTGGCAAAGATTACCTGTAACCTTCACCAAAGGCCAGCAGTCCTGGGTCAAAGTTGGGTCCTGAATCTCTACTTCGTCAGGGCTGAGTGGGGGCGGCGGCAGTAAACAGTGACGAGGCGGAGTGGAGAGGAGGAAGAGGGCGCTGAAACTGCTCACGGGGGCTGACCGCCTTCTCTCCGCAGCTGAAGGCGGTTTCCCGCGCCTACGGCACCAGCAGCCTTCATTACCCAGGCGGGACATGCGCAGTTCTGCATGAGCTCATTGAGCATGCGCTGTAACCGTAGCTCCAGGTGCTGCCAGTGTGCTGGTGCCTCGGGTGAGGTGACCCCAGCCTGGGCCCCATGCCCTGCTACCTGTCCTTCCCCAACAGCCGCGCACCTATTGGCCACCCAGGTGAAGAAGCTGAGCCAGCGATCTTATTACCTTTCTGCCTGGCCCACACCAGCGGGGGCAGCAGTGGAGGCAGGGGCAACAAGGACAAACTGAGGGGCTTGGTCTTCCAACGCCTTTTGGCCCCAGCCTGCGTCCACCTCCATACAGAGTTGTACCCGTGCATTCATGAGATGCTCTGCTAGAGCCCTTGGAGTGCAGGAGGATGGCCCAGGAGCGGCCACATTTCTCTTGCTGGAGAAACAGCTTGATCACTGCCCGCCAGAAGGGCCTCATATACGGTTTGGCAAGCCCGAAAGGCCGTGACAGATAAGGAGACGAGGCCCCAGCAGGAGAATGAAGTTGGCCCAGGTCACCTGGCAAGTCTGTGGTAGAGAACATCTCACAACCAGGTAACTCCTCAGGCAGCACAGTGATGTGACGCCATGAATGTTGTGGATCCCCAGCCCATTCCTAATCCTCCCTACGGACTGCACTGATTAATTTATTTAACGGGCTTAACTATGGCCTATTAACTGGTAGTGTCCCCACCCTGCACAAACCTGGGGAGTGGGCAGAGAATCCCCAGACTGCCCCTGACAGACATAAAGAATATGCAGTGCAATGGACCTTTTCCTCTGCCTGCACCTATGTTACTATCTTTCCTGTAATCATTCCCCAACTCTGCAGTGTGTACCCCTTGGTCCAGTGGGCAGAGCAGGGGTGGGGGTCTACTCTTTGCCACTACTGTATGTGTTTTCGAAGAGTGTTAGATTATGGAAGCCCATCTGGGTCCTTCCTTTTCTCCAGGATCTTTATTTATACTAAAGTTCTCTGTATTTTGAAATTTTGTTCTTGATACTAATTTCCTCTCACTATTCAAGATGATGTGCCCTTTCCTTGTGCTTCAGTTCCTCATAAATGCTTATTTTGTAGGCACTTGCCAACATATTAAGTGATTGATGTAGCTTAAAAGAGCGCTTGTTCGTTATGGTTGCTGGTAATAATCTACTTTGCAGCTAAAGAGAAGCTTGATGTGAACTGGTCATATTCATAAAATATGTGAAACATTCACATAGACTAGCTCCATAGGACTATGGTCAGATCTTCCTCTAATGCCCCTCTCCCATTCTCTATACCAGTGGATTATACGAGAGAAAAAAAAAGGGAAGACAAACTATTGTATTCTAGGACTCTTGTAATTCCTTTGTCTCTTATTTACAAATATTACTTATGGAAAGCATATTCTTACATTCATCCTGAATTTTACCAGTATCTGTAATTCCTGACATAAAACTGATTGCCAGTCCCTCCACAATATCTCTGCACCTCTCACTCCTATCCATATATAAATCCTGTATCAATTTCCCTCTCAATGAATACAGTCCCCCACCCTCAATCCTACCAGCTATTCTCTATACCTCTCCAAATTGTTGGCTGCATAAAGGGCAAGATATATTTACCTAAAATGTAAATTCATGCATGTCATTTATTTGCTCTATATCTTCATAGGTGCACCTAGTGATCTGGTATGCTAATAAAAATGGCACAGGAAAATGGTTAGTCTCACCTCTTCTTCCTGAGCAATTGATGTGTAGCTATTTACAAACAAGATTTGCTTATCTCTTAGGCATTTACACTATTTACACTATAGTGATAGTGCCAAGAAGTGGATGAGCTTGGAGTATTAAGTCTATAATCTCCATTAATCCTTCCATTACAATCCCCCCAAATATGCAGTCTATGTAAATACCGAGTAATTGCTTTGCTCAAGTAGGTTCAGAACAAATCTTATAATTCCCTCCTTCAAACCAGATTGCCACCCTGAGATAACTCACAACCTGAGATTGTTAAATACCACAAATGTTGAAGCACATAGCTAGTATCAAAGTTTACCAGCAATTTTAAAATTTCAAAAATAACAGTAAATGTGAAACATAGATGAAGAAGCATGAAGAAGTGCAGGCATCTACATAGTTCCCCAGGTTGTTCCTTGCTGTATTAGGATTTCCTCTGGTTTGATTTTAACATCCGTGGTCCTTAAATGATGCATGTAGGTCATCATTTACACAGAAGGGAACCAATTTGTTTATGAAACACCAGAAGTTATACCTTGATAATTAAATAGTTTATATTACATTTCTCTAGGGTCCTAAAATACTGTGTTTATTTTTCACAAGCAATCCCAAACAGGCTAAGTACATCTTGCAAAAGCATCTCGAATATAAGGAATCTTCTGTTACCAAATATCAAGTATGTATGTTTACCAGATGGGCTGTAATTAGCTTGTTTGCAGATGGATTGGACCAAGCTATCTTTCTTTTTCCTTTTCTGCAACACCACCATAGGAAAAGGGAGATAATGTAGTTCTGTTTCTAGTATTTCCTTTTCCACACAACAGTCTCCTAATATAGAGAAAATTAATAGCACCTGTGGTTTATTATCACCGATTATTCACATACCCATCCAACTCCAGTTAATTATGATACGCCCAACTATCCATAGCATGTCACTTTGTATAGATGCATCATAAATATACAGTTGAGTGACCATTATGATAACAAAATTTAACTAGCTGGAGTAACAGAGGATGGATGTATTCCATGGCATTTCTGATTTTGTGTGTGTGTGTGTTTTTAGGGCTGCGCTCATGGCATATGGATGTTCCCAGGCTAGGGGTCAAACAGAGCTGTAGCCACTGGCCTACGCCACAACAATGCCAAATCTGAGCCTCGTCTACAACCTACTCCACAGGTCATGGCAATGCTGGATCCTTAACCCACTGAGACAGGCTAGGGATTGAACCTGCAACTTCATGAATGCTAGTCAGAATTGTTTCCACTGAGCCACGACGGGAACTCTGGCATTTCTGATTTTTAAAGAGGTATCTGTTCATATTTCAGAATTATTTTGGAATTTATTCCATATAGAGTAAAAATGTTAATAAAATTATTAAGTGCATGGATCATTTGATTGCTAGTTTAGTTCATATTTTTTAAAAGGGGAATACTTAAATTAGAGGGCAGCTACCTTTGAAATGATGTATTTATAAAAAAATACACATTTAATATCAAGTCATATTTTCTTTGTCATAATACCTAGCTGCCCTGTGTTCTAAGGTTTTGTTCTTGTTTATTATGAGATTTAGACAGGAATAGTCTTTTGGTACTGATGGTAATATCTGTGTAGTTCTTGTCCTTTTCCATGTTTTATCTTTGATCAAAACAAAAACTCATGATATTTGAATTCAAATATTTTGAGTGAAAGAACTTATTGTTACAAGAAGCTTCATGCTCCAGTGATGTATCACTGTGAGAAAAGAAACTTCCATTGATTTGACAACTTACCTGCTAATATAAAATCAGTTAAAATTTATTTAAAAAAACATAAAATTTACTGTTTTGTATTTACTGCCATATTTTGAATAATGCATTTGCAAAAAGCTTGTGATGTTGGAAAAAGAATATTCTGTTTTTTGTTATTCCAACTTTACAAAATTACTTTACAAACTACTATTTTTCCTTAATATTCATCTTGATTTATGACTTTTCATTAAATACATTTACATAGGTTCCATCTACCATCTATCTATCAAGTGAATACTGTATGTTTTTTATATATATATATATATATATATATATATATATATATACACACACACACACACTTAACAAGGTAGTACCTGTCTGTTGAATAGTACAATATGCATTTGGCACAATTAAACATTTCCAATATTACTGAACTCACAAACAAAACCATTTTATTGAGCAGGAATATTTAATAAATGATTCTCTAAAATTGAAAAGAACATTCTGTAGTGAGTGTTCATAGAAAAGCATTGTTTCAGTTAGAGATGTTACTCTGTTTCCATAGTTGTATAGACTGTATTCTTTTAACTTTTGGGTCACACTAATTCTTTGCAAATTTTTTCTTCTCATTTAAAAATGAAGGATATTGGTTAGTTTACATTGAAACTTGTTGTACTCATTTTGATTCACAATTACTGGTTTATGTTATTTTTCTAGTCATAATTTGATGGGTAGTCTATGTGCCTGTTTATAAAGGTCCAGACATAGAACAATCTATGGAAAATAACCTGAACAGATTTGTTTTGTAGCCTTACATGTAAGTGCTATGGCTCATCAAATTTGTTGGGATCCCACTCTCCTTAATATTATAAGTGCATAAACCAGTTAGGTAAATAACTAATGAAGTACTCTTTGGTTAGATGCAGGTGCTGTTAACAGGAATAAGGGTAGGGAGAGAAAGGGACAGAATAAAGGAAGGGAAGGAGGGAGAGAGGGACAGACAGGGAGAGAGGAATAGAGGAAGGGAGAGGGAGAGATACATAGAGAGATAGGTATTAGGTAGAAAAAAAGAAAATGAACATACGTGAGAAAGAACAGGAGAAAAATGGAACTTTCCTATATAATTAGTAAATAAAACCTAACTATGTGTAAAGCTCAGATGCAAACAAAATTTAGGACACAATAACAAGTTTTCTTTTTCATAGTCTTTGCTGAACTGGCATAGATAAGAGTGATTTTTCTATTTCTATGTGGATGGGATAAGAATAAAATGTAGGCAGTGTGTCTAGATGTGATGTCTAAGATTTTCAACATGTAGTATATGTCTTCTGAAAACCAGTAATGTATCCCTGATGCCTTTACATGGATGATGGATGATATCACTTGAATCAGCAAAACAGATGCACCCATCCATTTCAAAACTTAATGCAACTTAAAAAAATGCAAGAGGAGCTAACTCTTGATAATTTAGTAGTTTAGTACCCCTTTGAGACAAGACAAAATGATTGAGAAAGAAAAGTAAATTTCTTGTGATAATGTATTTTAGAATCCTCATGTTGCTTTTTTTTCAACCTCCTAATTGTGCATTCCAGCAAACTATCAATTTTGTTAAGATATTTATAATAAGCCCTCACATTTTTCAGTGTCTTGTATTTAAAAGAATCACATGGTACTTTTCTGATTACAGGGTATTTGCCATAACCACCCCTCAAGTGAATTTATCCTTAAATTAAACAATGCAGAGTTCTCTGTTGATTATATTTCAGTGCATTGAAGACTAACTTATCTAACTTATTGGTTTGAAACCACAGCCAGACTGCAGGATAGAAGGTTATCATCTGTCTAGGAAAGTAGCCAGAACTGTAAAGCTAAAATTGTTCAATATACAGAAAATAGTATTGTTTGCCTGGATAAAAGGAGCATTATTAAATATTTGCTACTCTGTTAATTATCAGCCATATTAGCATATTCCAAGTGTAAGAGAAAGCAGGTCTATTACTCACTATCAATATTATACATCTATAACTTTTGGCCTTCAATTGTTTGGTCTTAAAACACATTTTGGTGATTGTTACCCAAAAATACCTTCTCCGGGGATAACAATTTATTATGATATTTTCTGAACTGTTAGAAAATTTGTCGAAGGTATATATTCAAGTTTTATAGCATAAAGACTATGGCAAATAAATTAGCTTTCTTTTTCTCTTTTTGACCTTATGACAACAAATGAAAATTTGATCTTCTAACATTCAGATTTATTTCTGCCTTTCAGATGAACTAACTAGAGAGTAATATAATGATGGTAACTTCTCTAAGTAACTCTCTCGTTGAAGTCTTAATGAGATCTATCCATTTTTACATTGCTAGAACCTTGATATAAAATGAGTGTGCAACATAGAAGGCATATCTGAGAAATACAGATTAGCTGAATTAAAATATGTTGATTCCTGTAGTTCCCGTTGTGGCTCAGATGTTCACAAACCTGACTAGCATCCATGAGGATGCTGGTTCGATCCCTGGCCTCGCTTAGTGGGTTAAGGATCCCATGTTGCCGTGAGCTGTGTTAGGTCACAGATGCATCTTGGATCCAGCATTGCCGTGGATCCCCTATCTTGGGGACCTCCATATGTCACAGGTGTGGCCCTAAAAAGACAAAAAGCCCCTCCGGAAATGTTGATTCCAAACTCTTTTTATCTTTTTACTAAATGCCACATTTTTCTTTCACTTATATTAAGGATTTCAATATTTTAGCACTAGTAATCCAGTGACTCATCTTTCATACCAAGTTATCTATAACACCTTTGGACACATGCTCTTTAAGATTACCTCCCTCCCTACTTTGGCAATAAAAATTAGTATTTTTCTAGTAATGAGATTTTTATCCCGACAGTGTTGGAATACAGTTTGATATTTATTATCCATGACACCAGAGCGAGTTAAAAATATGTTCTTTGCGTCTTTAAAAAAAAATGTTTTTTTCCAGTTGTCCTTTGCCTGTGTTTATATTAAAGAATATATACCAAACTACATTCTATCCAGTTACATATTGTCACTAGATTCTTCTTGTATTTGCCCATTAAGTTTATTTCCTCGCTTAATATATATTATAATGGAATCATAGAAGGTCTCCAGGGCATTCTAAGATTATATAATAATTTTTGAATGCAATATTCTGATTCCTCAAGTTTGACATAATTCTTCTGACAGTATCCCAGCCACACAAAACCAATAGAAAGCCAGATATAAGCTATTCCCATAAAAGCTGTTTCATTTATGCCAGTTCTTACAAGGGAGCAGTCATTCCTGCCCATAATGAATGAGGGACAGTAGTTGGTGACTGCTCATTGATGTGAATGAGACAGCCCTCTTGGAAGCCATTTTGGTTTCCTTGCTTCCTTTTGTGTGGACAGAAAAATCTAATTTAAGACCTAGAAGTAAATGAGTCTTTGTCATTTTATTTCCTGATTCATCATCTTATATTAGATAGACCTGGAGTTATATTCAAAATGATATTATGTAACCCAATGAAGCACAGCATAACCTGTCATATCCTAATATAATAAGAAATGATGTATTGGAAATCATTTAAAGCAATCACTTCTTTCAGGTTGGGTACCTATTATTGATTCATGTGCATTCTTATCCTGAATTAATTTTGGTAAAAGTGAAACAATGTTATTAGGATAAAAACACCTCTCAAATCCTATAAGTTCACTGAATGTATTTGTGTTTTTGCTACAGCTTTATTAGTCCTTTGCATGGCTGTAAATACCTACTTTAATAATAGAAATATTTTTGTATGCATTCTTTCTTGTCACCTTTTTTGTACATCCTTCTTTATTTTAACTTTTCTAAAGGCGTTTGAATTAACATAGCAAAAATTCAGTAAGGAGAACAATAGAGACATGCCCTATATTAATATTATTTAGGGATGAGTATATTTTTTAACTGTTGCAGTCTTATTGAACATAGGATGACATGAAAAAGCATATTATGTTTATAGTAACAGCTACATTATGGTAAAATAGTAAACCCTTTAAAAAGAAAGAGCCAGGAGTTCCCATCGTGGCTCAGTGGTTAACAAATCCGACTAAGAACCATGAGGTTATGGGTTTGATCCCTGGCCTTGCTCAGTGGGTTAGGGATCCGATGTTGCCGTGAGCTGTGGTGTAGGTTGCAGATGCGGCTCGGATCCTGCATTGCTGTGGCTCTGGCGTAGGCTTGGCAGCTACAGCTCTGATTAGACCCTCAGCCTAGGAATCCCCATATGCTGTGGGTGCAGCCCTAGAAAAGGCAAAAAAAAGACAAAAAAAAAAGACAAAAAAAAAAAAAAAAAAAAAAAGAGCCAGTGCAGTGAAATTCTGGCTAAATTTAAATAAAGACACTGTAAATAATTTAGTATTACATTTTATTAAGAAAAATTTATTACTTTTAAATCCTTTTTTGAATCAAAGCTGTTAAATCCTTTGATTATATGAATGAGATTTAGCAACTTTTTAGATCTGGTGTTTTTCCCATGTGAAGGGAGAAGGCAAGAGACTTTTCTCATACATATGTCATATTCCCAGATGAAGATAAGGTGTTTCTTGAATTTCTAGAACTAGCCAGGAAAAGTAGTAGGTTGATGTCAGTAAGCTCTTGTTCAGTTTTATTCTGTAGTCTTTAAAGATAAGGGTGTGTACTGAGTAAGCATGAAGCCTGCAAGTAGCACTTGTCTGTTTGGGACTATATACCTAGAATATAAAAGTTTCTCAAGTTTCCTCAAAAATAGAAACATGAGTTTTTGTTTGTTTTTACACAAAACCAGACTCTGTGACCTTTATACATTGTTCCTTCTCTAATAAAATAGTATTGCCAAATTAGATGGATACATGGCCTGAGATGAGTTTAACTCATTCTGAGTTATCTCATTAGGTAGGATAAACTATCTAGGGATCTACTATTAGCCAGCTCTTTAGCATAAACTGCCTGGTGTGGTCCCTAGGAGCCCACAGTGAATAACAAAGAAATTCCTATATTCTGGAAATTCCAAGAGTTTAGTGGCTTCCTCTTAGAAACTAGGAAAAAGGGCCAGCCACATTTTTTGTTTGTACATATGAGGTTGTACAACAAATATTTACTAACTAGCTTTGATGAATTTGGAATGTAATAATTTAACCTTTGTTCCTCAGTTTCATCATTTTTAATGTGAGGATAACATTAGTACTTATGTCAAAAAGCAATTGTGTAGTTTAGATAATGTGTAGTTAATATTTGGAAAGCATTTAGAATGGTGCCTGGCACATATAAACCCTGTTGAAATGATAATCGTTATACTAATTATTATATTTATCATTTAATAATAATAGTGATATTATTTCCTAAAATAAGGGATTTAGTTAGATGAAGTATCCTGAAAAGAGCATATAATTTGTATCTATTAGAAAAAGTAATTATCTTTAGTCCTCTTAAACAGGGAGTTAATACATATATATGTAAGCATCCATCTCTCTAATTATAACAATAAAGAGAATCCCAAACCAAATGCAAAAAATCCAAATAAACTGTACCATAGTGGAAAGGTCCATCTGGATCAGGTGATTGGTTTTGAAGACTTGTCATTTTACTCTTAAGTTAATTTTTTGTGGCTTTGTTTAGAGGCAAATGGTAAGAATATTATCAACACTTAACAATCCTAACAAGTTTTTAATTTTCAAAATTTCTAGTCACTTAGAACTCTTTCTAAAGGTACTATTTTTGCGATTTTTTTTAAAAAGCAACATTTTATTTTTCCTTCTTTTTTACATTTAACATTTTTTAAATAGTTAACTACAATGATGTATAAATCTGAAAATATTTTTGTCAATAAATAACTGAATATGCAGAAACTTAGAAATACTTAGTGTTTGTTTATATCTTGACAATGGAAAACATACAATGTAGAATATAATTTGCCTTTCTATTCTAATTTGATCAGTATAGGAGGGCCAGATTTCAGTAGATAGGGCTAGTAAGGAGGTTATTACCTCTACAAACCAAGGAAAATTATTTCTAGTTTTATTTTTAGGTTACATGAAGATATTCAAGAAGCTTCACTTGGGTACAGTTTCTTCACTCAATTATATTTTTCCATTTCTGAAATCATACTCTCTTTAGTAAATTTGAACAACATGCCACCTCCCTCCCTCCCTAAAATTGTGAGATTCTAAGGCTTTGTACAATAATTTTGCTTTGTAACAGGCAAAATTCTATCGACCCTGTTAATTTTGGAATATTCCCATTTTTCTCAAAATCTGTGGCATTTTTATATTTATCATTTTGAAATGTTTATCATTATCAGAAAAAAAATTTCTTATTGCTTAAGGGAAAACAAAGTATTGCTAGCCTGTGCAACACTGCTTGAGTAATGTATGTTGCAGCAAATTTGGGAGGTGAAGATTAGTAGAAGCCAAATTTAGGGCCTGTGATTTACCAGAGAGACTTAAAAAAAAAAAAGCTCTCTGTGTATTCTGTTTTTTACAGTCTAAATGATCATTATATTATATAATTTTCAATTTATGTTTACGTAACATTTTTAAGGGATATTGAAGCTTCCAATATATAATGCCCGAGTTCTGATATCTCATACTATTTTGTGAAAATAATCATGAAGACACAGACATAGGTTCAAGAAATTTAACTGCCCAGGAATATAGTTATATTGGTCACTTATATACTGGAAACCATGAGAAAATTTTATTCAGTGAAGTTGAAGCTGTGGGCTCAGGCAGAAAAAGTGATGGAGCCCAAGCAATTATCTATAGAAAATTTATATATTATCCTTATATCAAAGTGCTTTCCCCCACTGAAAGGAGTTGAGGCTTTTCACTAATGTTCACAATTAGTTTCCCAGGTAATTAGAGCTTTTTTACCCTGCACTATAATCCATTACTGCCTCTCTTCTACAACAAATATGTAATGTAAATCTTAGAAATGTTGCCTAGGCAGTTATGGAAGTGAATAATGAGTGAAGTTGCACATTGGGGAAAGTTAGCAAAAGTAAAGTGCCAACCCTCAAAGAGCCATTAGATTATCAGAGGGACACATTTTGCTCTCCATTCATTCTCTGATATATTGAAATGCCAGACACAAGCTACTTCAAATCATAGGCCTTATAATATCATGCAAATGGAAAGTAAGTATCTGCTTAAGTCATCACATTGCCGGGAGCTAAGTGATTTAAAACAAACAAACAAAAAAAAAACACAAGATACTTGGTTTTAGGGGATGTGCATAAAATTGAGCCTTCTAGTTGAAGATGTAAGAGGAGGATTCTGAGGATAAATAGGTAAACAAGAAAGACCAAAGAAAAATCAACTTTATTCTTTAGCAATAAATTGCAGATCTGAATACGTCTAGTCTCATTTTAACACTCATGAAATTTTCTCAACTTAAAAAGTAGAAAACAGCTTTTATCTAGAGATAAAGAACTTACTTTTCACAAATGTATCATGTAGAAATAAGTGGTGATGTTTTAACATGGGTAATTTGTAGGCTAAGTAGCAGTGAAATATGTATTGGAGTCCAAACTTCAGTAATGGATGTTGTAGAGCACTACCAGATTGCTACTTTAGGAGGGAAGCACTTATCTCCCGAAGCCTACAGGAATGTTGCCTGTTGATGGCCTAGATCTAAGTCTCTCCACAGGACCCTGCCCAAAGAATTTGCTTCTTTAAATGATGCACCACCTTGGAGATTTAGCCCATATGCAATGACTGATCCATGCAGGGGTACAAAGACTCATCCTGTTTGTCACATTTGCGACAATTCTGAGGAGCCCTCTAAGCTTCAGAACTCTCTGTGAGATCAGGCGTTCCCTGACAGAGTAGGGATTAAGGATCTGTTGTTGTCACTGCTGTGGCTCTTGTTGCTGCTGTGGCAAGGGTTCAGTCCCTGGCCTCAGACTTTTTACATGTGCGGGTAGAGCCAAATAAAACAAACAAACAAACAAACAAAACTCTCTGTGAGATCAAATGAGGTCTTTAATGCCGCTCCTCCTTTGCCTCTTTACCTCTGCTGCTTCCTTGACTTCATTACAGTTGTTGTTTCTGAGTGCCCTCACCCCCAATTAAATGTCAGGAACACTAATCTCCCTCTCATTCTGTTTCCCAAGGAACCAGGCCTAAAGCTGTTGGTACCCTAAGCAGTTCAAGGAAGCACACTACAAAATGGGTTTTTGGAGCTGAATTACCTCCTGGTTGCTTACCCAGAAGCAATGCAATTGTTAGAAAATTTTAAGGTTTTAAGTGGAGGCGATATACTAGGGAAAGTGAATGTGCTTTGAAGGTGAACTGTATCAGATTCCATAATTATGAGGAAAGGTTATTATAAAGACTGTAGAATTAATTGGTTGTTGCTAGGGGTAATAGATGCTTTAGTAAAATAAAAGGCAAAGGGTGATTATTCAGCAATTAAAGGCTAAGTATGAAAGCAGGAGGGCCTCCTTGGCAACTTAAAAAAGAGAATCTCACTTCCTCCAAGTAGAGGGCAGGAAAGTACAGTAATAAGTCAGACTTTATCATAGGGTAGCAGATGTCCAGGGTTGGTTGAATTATCAGACCTGTAAGTCATGTAGACCAAGAAGGAATTGGATACTGAGACATGGTATGGGTTAATTCCCTGGAAAATCTTGAATAACCATTTTCCTTTGATCTGAGCTTGAACAAGCAACCCTTTTCTCACTACTTACCTCTACCCCTGGATTTCTTTAGAAATGATGATGTGGTAGGTCCTTTACATAAGAAGAGTTTATAAACATGGGAGCACTTTCTTGGGGTATATTATTTAACAAAATGTAAGGGAATCCAGGACATGGTACTAACATACCATTAAGGTGACTCTTGGAAACAGAGAAAGCAATGGTCCCCATTATGTAAAGTAAAAATGCCATGGATATCCCATTGTGGCTCAGCAGAAATGAACCTAACTAGTATCCATGAGGATGCAGGCCTCACTCACTGGGTTAAGGATCTGGCATTGTCATGAGCTATAGTGTAGGTCGCAGATATGGCTGAGGCATAGGCTGGCAGCTACAGATCTGATTTGACCTTTTGCCAGGGAATTTCTGTGTGCCACAGGCATGGCCCTAAAAGGAAAAAAAAAAAGTAGAATTGCAAGCATTAGAAGAGGTCAAAAGGCTCAAAAGTGGGCATGAGGTCAAAAGAACTTTGTATAGCACATTAAATCTTACTAGATACCATTCTTCCCAGAAGAGGCACTAAATAACCAACTAGATAGATGACTCAGCTAGTTGATATCAGCTGGTTTCTGTCATCAGCCACCTCAGTGCTCGCACAATAGGCATATGAATGCATTAGCCATGATGGCAGGAATGATGAACTATTCTTGAAACCACTCACTGGTAATTGATCTAGTTACTGCTGTTGATATATGTCCAATTTACCATTAACAGACTGACATTAAACCCTTGATATGGACTATCTTTTTAGGCTATGAACCAGAAATAGAGATTTAATCTACATCTCTGGAAAAGGTAAAGATGCATCTTAACTGAAATATTGCCATACACTTGGTGTGGTTTTGCCTGTCCTGCCTATATAGCTTTAGATAACTGTCCTGTTTGAGATTTCCAAAGTGTTGATACATCAATCCAGGACCCAGCATAACATTTTATTGATTCAAGTATTCTCCTTTATAGCAAAGGTTTTACAATAGTAGTCACATGAGTATGATATCGAATCCACTGGTCCTCTCAAATACCAAGCTACTAAGCTGCTGCTGGCCTGCTAGAGAATTAGAACTGCTTATAGAAGTTTGAACTAAAGCTAAAACCTTGAGATGATACATTCAGAGGATAGGATATCATCCTCCAAAATGAAAGATAAACTCAATCAATGGCCATTATATAGTGTTATATCCTTAATATGAAATCATAAGACTAGGAACTAAGAAATGGAAATGATAGTGATACCACTCAACATCATAATTCAGTCATTTGTGGGAATTTGTGCTTTTTATTCCCTCAGCTTTTGACCCTGCTGGGCTGAATGAGCTTTTTAGAGAGGAAATGATTTCATCAGGGTGGCTTCATCTTCTGCTCTATCACTTTAGACTCTTTATGTTACCAAACCAGTAGGAAAGAAAAGGAGTTGTCATTTTACTAAGGTCATTTATCCTAATCATTAGAGGTAGAGTTGCTGTTGCATTCTTGGGGTACATAATTTGGACCCAGGAGATTCACTGGGGATCTTGTGGTACTGCCTAAAGTTAAATGATAGTCAAGTTCAGTAACTATGGCCTGAGAAGTACATGGTATCTGATATGAATTGAATGTTTGTGTCACCCCAAAAAATCCCTATGTTGAAATATTAACCAGGAGGTGGCCCCTCACCACACAATGACATTTTTTGATGCTGGCACCTCTGGCCTCATAGGGAGTTCTTTACAATCAGTTGACAGAAAAAAAAAATACATGGGACTGATTAACAGATGGTTCTGCATGATGTGCAAGCATGAATAGAATGTGGATAGTTATAACACTATAGCCCCTTTTGGGATCCTTGAGGGACAGTGATGAAGGAAACCTCCCAGTGGACAGAACTTTGAACATGCATGTGGTTGTTCACTTTGCTTGGAAGGAGAAATGGTCAGTCATGATATTATAATACTCATTCATGAGCTGTGGTCAGTGGTTTGACTAAGTGGTTAGAGACTTAGTCATGATTGGAAAATAAGTGACATGGAATTTGGTAAAGATATATGTGTATAGACCTGAATGGTCAAAAAGAAGTTTAGGTATTTGTGTCACAGGTAAATATTCACTAAAGAGTGACCTTAGCAGAGGAGAATGTTAAAAATCAAGTGGAAAAGATGACCCCCTTCTGTGAACACTAGTGAGTTCTTTTTCCCAAGCCCAATGAGCTCGTGAACAAAATGACCAAGAGAACAGGGATCGAGGTTATACATGAGTTCAGCATGGACTTCCACACATCAAGGCCCCTGATGAGTGCCCAGTTGGTAACAGCAAAGATCATCAATGAGACCTGATATGGTGCCATTCCCCAGGATTATCTGCCAGGTATTTAGTGGAAAGTTAATTATTTTGGATAGCTTCATCATGGAAGGGGCAGCATTTTTTTCTTACTAGGCTAGACGCTCTGTATTGATTTGCCTTCCCTGCATACAATGCATCTGCTAAAATTACTGTTCACAGACTTAAAAAAATGCTTTTATTTACTGGTGTGTTATTCAACACAGCATTGCTTCTGATCAAGAAACTTATTTCACAGTAAAAGATTTGTGGCTATGAGCCTGTGCTTATGGAATTCACTAGTCTTGGTGTGTTCCCCACCATCATGTGGCAGCTGTTTTGGAGACTGAGTTACAACACCAGCCAGGTAGCTATACCTTGCAGGCCTGGAAAGGTTCTCCAGAAGGCTGTATATACTCTGAATCAGTGCCCAATGTATGCTGCTCTTTCTCCCATAGCCATAATTCAGGGGCAGAGGATTACAGGGATGAAAATGGGAGTGGCACTACTCACAGTTACCCCTAGTGATCCACCAGCAAATGTTTGCTTCTTGTTCCCTGGCTTTAGGCCTTGCTGGCCTATAGATCTCACTTCTGGAGAGAATAACTTTTCATCAGAAAATGCAACAATGATTCTATTGAAATAGGAATTAAGATTATAACTGGCTGTTTTGGACTCATACCTCTGAATAAATAGGCGTAGAAAGAGTTACTGTTCTGGCTAGGGTGATCATTCCTGCTACTAAGAGGAAATTTGACTATTGTGTCCACAATGGTGGAAAGAACATGTATGTCTGGAGTACAGGAGATGTCTTACAGTGTCTGTTTTAGTATTACCATGCTCTGTGATTAAGACCAATGGAAAACAGTAACAACACAGTCTAGGCAGGACCAGACACTTGAACAATGAAGCTCTTAGTATCTCTTCCAAGTAAAGAGCCATGACCAGTTGAGTTGCTTGCTGAAGGCAAAGGAAAATCAGAATGGCTAGTGAAAGAAAATAGTTATAAAGACTAGCTATG
The DNA here is from genome assembly GCF_054392235.1 of Sus scrofa. Lineage (NCBI taxonomy): Eukaryota > Metazoa > Chordata > Mammalia > Artiodactyla > Suidae > Sus > Sus scrofa. Next base: position 169,794,861 of record NC_139395.1, read on the forward strand.
ACATAACATGATCAATACAAAAAAGACTGTAATTATCCTGTGTTGTCTCTTCAATTTGCTATTAGTACCTGTGTATATTATACAAATACCTTTGTTTCCTCTCATATTTCCTTATTATATATCATAAGATATATTGACTTTTGTAGCAGAGGAAAACAATTTTCCTTCTATCTTTTTAGGTTCTTATGGCTGAGACCCCCTGTAATAAAAGACAGATTAAAAAGAAAAAAGTTAATAAGTGTATAAAAAGACATTTAATAGCATGTATACTTCATGTTTTTATGGGAGAAACCCAGGAAAATTGAGTAAAACTTTCTGAAGTGGCCCAAGCCACTACCTTAAATACCATTTTTAGCTAAGACAAATGAAAGATGTTGGGGGTGGCAGAACAGGATTCATTATTACATTCTAATTCATTTGTTTGTGAAAACCTAGTAAATATTTAGGAAATGCTAATTCCAAATGCCAGAGTAATAGATAATAAGTAAGGATCATTGTATAATATCCACATTCCTAAATTATGTTGTGATAGCACTTTCTTACACTCTGATGTCTTTTTCTGAGTTAGTTATGGCATTTTATCTGAAAACTATGATAAATGTAATAAATCATTGTAGACACTTCATGTATTATCCTTGAAAGAGGTAACTAATTTTTGACATATTTATTTCAGTTTTTTCAATCATCATATTGGTTGGGATTTTTCTTTTTCTGACATAATGAAAAACTCATAATCAACTTGACTTAAACAAGATTGAATTTATTATCTTGTGTCATAAATAGTTTCCAAAAAGGGCCTTTTCAATATGCTAAATTCATGGAGTCAATAAAACTTTCAAATATGTTCATGCTATCTCTTCATTTTAACGCCTTCATTATCTTGGCCTAGACAACCTAATGAGCAAGTCCAGACATCACATTTAGGCACAGCAATGATCAGTGGAGTAATGATAGTTCTTTCATCTCACATGTTTTGTATCTTGATATGAGGAAGGTTTTTTTTGGTTTGTTTGTTTTTTGTATTTTGTTTCTTTTCCCATAAGCTCCAAGGCAGATTTCCTATCATTCGTTATTAGTCATTCAAAGGGGTGTGGATATAGCCACAATTAGCTTTAAGAAATCTTGATGTTTCCTCAGATTGGAAATAAGATCTCTTTCCTCAGAAGTCTATGTCCTCACAAAAGAATATTGGATAATTGAACAGAATCAAGGTTCTAATATTTAGAAAGAAGGAAAATTATCAAAAGTGGTTGGCTAGCACATCATGAGAACCAAATTCAAATAACTTTGGCAACTCAGCAGCTACACCCTCTACATCATATACAAGGCACTGTAAAACTACACATGCCTACAAAAATGTAAACATCCAGTCTGCAAAGGGGTAGAACTCTGGTCTCTTCTAACTATACCATTCATTATTCTTTTTTTTTTTTTTTTTGAGTTGACTTAATTGATTAATTAATTAATTTTTATTTTGTTTTCCCACTGTACAGCAAGGGGATCAAGGTATCCTTACATGTATACATTTTTCCCCCACCCTTTGTTCTGTTGCAACATGAGTATCTAGACATAGTTTTCAATGCTGCTCAGCAGGATCTCCTTATAAATCTATTCTAAGTTGTGTCTGATAAGCCCAAGCTCCCGATCCCAACCACTCCCTCCCCCTCCCATCAAGCAGCCACAAGTCTGTTTTCCAAGTCCATGATTTTCTTTTCTGAGGAGATGTTCATTTGTGCTGGATATTAGATTCCAGTTATAAGTGATATCATATGGTATTTGTCTTTGTCTTTCTGGCTCATTTCACTCAGGATGAGATTCTCTAGTTCCATCCATGTTGCTGCAAATGGCATTATGTCATTCTTTTTTTCTTAAGTCTATTTTGTCCATTAATATCATTCTTGTCCACCTCCCATCATCTCTTAAGAAGCAAAAGTTTGCTGTCTTTTGCTTTTACTTTTATTCTATTCCTTGCAACATATTATGTGCTAACCTACAGTAGTAATAGTTTGAAGTCACAAAATATTAATTATTTCTTTTTTAAAAGCTAATTGTATTATTCTATTAAGCTCAGAATATCCTATTTTCATGGTAAAATTAATATTTTCAAAAATATTTATTGAATACTTTGAGCACATTTCTACGAGCTTGGCGCGGTTAACATGATAGTCAAGGTCATCGATCATCTATAGCTTACTTGCTGGTAAGGAGAAGCAGTGCATTAGCACCTTCTAAGTGTTGAAGAAAAAAAAACTGTAATGTAGAATTTTATAAAATGCTAAATTATCACTTACTAGTGAAAACGTAAAAAAAATGATATACAAAGACTAAGACTGAAAATTGAGTTGGTTTAATGTGGGGAAAGACACCCATTAATGAAACATAGGTCCAAGATAATTCTTTAATGTTTTTGGTGTCACTACTTTCAAAGTGCTTCACAATAAAATGTTAAAAATTAAAATGTATTCTATAAAATATTTGAAAGTAAATTTATAAAATGTTTATATGATAGTCTCATAAATATTTACATGTTTTCCCTTATACCTTTTCTCTCTTGACTTACTCCATCCAGTAGTAGCAGAATACACATTTTTCAAGTGTACATGGAATATTCACAAACATAAACCATATTTTGGATCATAAAAAAACTTGAATTTTTTTTTTTCTGTCTTTTTAGGGCCACACCAACAGCGTATGGAGGTTCCCATGCTAGGGGTCAAATCAGAGCTGGAGTTGGTGGCCTACACCACAGCCACTCAGGATCCAAGCCACGTCTGTGACCTACACCACACTTTATAGCTAAGCCAGATCCTTAACCCACTGAGTGAGGCCAGGCAACCTCATGGTGCCTAGTCGGATTCATTTCTGCTGTGCCATGATGGGAACCCCTGCTTTTTATTTTATATTGGAGTATAGTCTATTTATAATGTTGTGTTAGTTTTAGGTGTATAGCAAAGTGATTGAGCTATACATAGACATATATCCATTATTTTTCAGTCTTTTGCCATGTACATTATTATAGAATATTGAGTGGTGTACCCTGTGCTATACAGTAGGTTCTTGTTAATTACCTGTTTTATATATTGTAGTGTGTATATGTGAATCCCAAATGCCTGATGTATCCCTCCCCTCCACCTTTCCACTTTGGTAACTATAAGTTTGTTTTCAAATTCTGTTAGTCTATTTCTATTTTGCAAGTAAGTTCATTTGTATCATTTTTTTAAATATTCTGCATATGGGTGATATCATATGATATTTGTCTTTGTCTTGCTTCCTTTACTTGGTATGATAATTTCTAGGTTCATCCATGTTGCTGCAAATGACATTATTTCATTATTTTTTATGACTGAATAATATTCCATCTGGGGTGTGTGTGTGTGTGTTTATGTGTGTGTGTGTGTGTGTGTTTATCCATTTGTATATTTATTTACTTCTTTACACATTTTATCTGTTGATGGACATTTAGATTGCTTCCATGGCTTGGTTATTGTAAATAGTGTTGTAGTGAGTACATATATCTTTTTGAATTATGGTTTTCTCTGGATATATGTATAGGAGTGGTATTCCTAGATCATATGGCAGTTCTATTTTTAGTTTTTAAAGGAACATTCATACTGTTCTCCATAGTGGTTGTACCAGTTTACAGTCCCACCAACAGTGTAGGAGGGTTCCCTTTTCTACATACCCTCTCCAGCATTTATTGTTTGTAGTTTTTTTGATGATGGCCATTCTGACTAGTGTGAGGTGATGCTGTTTGGTAATTTTGATTTGCATTTCTCTAGTAGTTAGTGATGTTGAGCATCTTTTCATGTGCTTTTTGGCCATCTGTCTGTCTTTGAAGAAATGTCTCTTTAGATATTCTGTAAATTTTTATTCAGTATTTAGTAAAATTTTATTTTTTACTTTTTTTTGATATTGAGCTGCATAAGCTGTTTGCACATTTTGGACATTAATCTCCTGTTGGTTGCTTCATTTGCAGATATTTTCACCCATTCTGTGGATTGTCTTTTCATTTTGGTAATGGTTTCCTTTGTTGTACCAAAGCTTTTAAGTTTAATTAGGTCCTACTTGTTTATTTTTGTTTTTATTTTCCTTACTCCAGGAGATAGATCTAAAAGGATATTGATGCGGTTTATGTCAAAGAGTATTTTGCCTGTGTTTTTCTCTATGAGTCTCGTATCCTTTCTTATTATATTTAGGTCTTTAATCTCTTTTGTGTGTGTGTGTGTGTGTGTGTGTGTATGGTATTAGCAAATATTCCAACTTCATTCTTTTACATGTAGATACCTAGTTTTCCCAGCACCACTTATAGAAGAAATTATCTTTTCTTTATTGTATATTCTTGCCTGCTTTATTATAGAGTAATTAACTTTAGGTGTGTGAGTTTATTTCTGGGCTTTCTATCCTTTTACATTGGTCTATATTTCAGTTTTTTGTGATCTATATGTCATTTTTTTCAGTGCCAGTACCATATATTGCCTCTTCTTTATTTCCTATTTACTTGTTCGTGGATAATTGATGGACACTTAGGTCGTTTCCATATCTTGGCTGTTATAAATAATACTGTGATTAACATAGAGATGAATATAACATCTAAAAATTAGTGTTTTGAAATTCTTTAGATAAATACCCAGAAGTAGATATCTTATATGGTTGTTTGCTTTTTAATTTTTTTTTTTTTTTGTATTTTTTTGTCCTTTGTTGTTGTTGTTGTTGTTGTTGCTATTTCTTGGGCCGCTCCCGCGGCATATGGAGGTTCCCAGGCTAGGGGTTGAATCGGAGCTGTAGCCACCGGCCTATGCCAGAGCCACAGCAACGCAGGATCCGAGCCGCGTCTGCAACCTACACCACAGCTCACGGCAATGCCGGATCGTTAACCCACTGAGCAAGGGCAGGGACCGAACCCGCAACCTCATGGTTCCTAGTCGGATTCGTTAACCACTGCGCCACGACGGGAACTCCCAATTTTTTTTTTTTTTTTTTTTTTTTTTTTTGCAACCTCAGTGTGTGGCAGTTCCTGGGTTAGTCATCAAACCTGTGCCATAGCAGACCCAAGCCACTGCAGTAATAATGACAGATCTTTAACATGCTGTGTCACAAGGGAAATCCCAATTCATAATTTTTAAATGAATTTCCATATTGTTTTCCGTAGTGACTGTTATCAATTTACATTCCCACCAAAGGAGGATTTCCTTTTCTCAACATCCTCGTCAACACTTTTTTTCCTTTGATAATAAGCATTCCTACAGGTGTGAAATAATTGCTTATTGTGGTTTTGATTTGAATTTTCATAGTTATTAGTGACATTGAACATCTTTTCATGTGTCTGATAGCATTTCTATGTTTTCTTTGGAAAAATGTCTATTCAGTTCTCTGCCAATTTTTTAATTGGGTTGTTCACCTTTTTTTGTAACTGAGTGTGTGTATTCTTCATGTGTTTTGGATATTATGCCTGATCAAATATAGCATTTGCAAATATCTTCAAGAATTCAATAGGTTGTGAATTGCTTATTCATTTTGTTGATGGTTTCCACTGTGTGCAGAAACTTTTTAGTTTGATATGGTCCTATTTTGTTAATTTTTGTTTGTTTCCCTTTGCTGAGGAGACACATCTAGTGAGGCATTGCTGGGATGATGGAGAACATATTGCCTATGTTTTCTTGTAGGAGTTTTATGGTCTCAGGTCTTTCACTCAAGTCCTTAATCTGTTTTGAGTTGATTTTTGTTTCTGGTGTGAAATAATGTCTAATAGCTTTCTTTCCATGAGGCATTCAATTTTTCCAACATCATTTATTAAAGAGACTTTCTCTATTGTTTGTTCTTTGATTTTTTTGTGTTAATTTATATGTGTGAATTTATTTCTGCACTCTCAATTCTGTTCTGTTGATTTATGTATATGTTTTTCTGCCATGCTGTTTTGATTACTGAGGCTTTGAAATCTCATTTGAAATCAGGAAGTGTGAAACTTCCAGGTTTGTTCTTTTTTCTCAAGATTGCTCTGACTTTTCAGGGTATTTTGTGGTTCCATATACATTTTAGAATTTTTATTCCGTTTCTGTGAAAAATATCCTTGGGATTTTGATAGGGATTGCAATTGAACCTGTAGATCATTTTAGGCGATATGAAAAATTTAACAGTACTAAATCTTGTAATCCATGAGCATGGGATTTTTTTTTTTTTCCATTTATTTGTGTCTTCAGTTTCTTTTAACAACATCTTATGGTTGTCAGTGTACAAATCTTTCTCCTCCTGGATTAAATTTATCCCAAGCTGTTTGATTATTTTTTGTTGTAATTGTAAACAAGACTCTCTTCCTAATTTCTCTTTCTGCTAGCCCATTCTAGTGTATTGAAACATAACAGATTTGTGTATGTTGATTTTGTACTCTGTAAATTGTACTGTACTTGTTTATTATTTCTAATAATTTTTGGTGGAGTTTCTAGGGTTTTCTATGTATCTAATTATGTCCACTGATAGTGACAGTGTTACTTCATTTCTGTGGATGACTTTTATTTCCTTTTATTGGCTAGAACTTCCAGTAGTATATTGACTACAAGTGGCAGGAATAGGTTTCTTTGTCGTGTTCCTAACTTTAGAGGGATAGCTTTCAGTATTTCATCATTGATAGGGTGTTAGCTATGGGTTTATCACATATAGCTTTCATTATGTTGAGGTATGTTCCTTCAGTACCCATTTTATTGAGAATTTTTATCATAAATGTTTGTTGACTCTTGTCAAAATCATTTTTTGCATCTATTGGGATGATTATATGGTTTTTATTTTTCAGTTCACTAATGTGGTATATCACGTCAATTGATTTGTTGTTTTTGGGACACCTTGTTTCCCTAGAATAAATCCCACTTGGTCATGGTGTATTATCCTTTTAATGTGTTATATTCAGTTTGCTAATATTTTGTTGGGTCTGCGTTCATCAGGAATACTATCTTTTTATTGTCTTTTTTTGCATTGTCTTTGATTTTGTTATCAAGGTGATGGGCTTGTAAAATGAGTTAGAAAACATTCTTTTTATTTTTTTGAAGTTTTGACAATAGATATTAAATCTTCTTTGAGTGTTTGTTGTAATTCACCTGTGAAGTTGTTTGGTCCTGGACTTTTGTTTTCAGGAGGATTTTATTTTATTTTATTTTTGTTATTTTGTTAATTTAACAATTTAATTTAATTTTTATTTTTGCTTTTTAGGGCTGCACATGCAGCATATGGAGGTTCCCAGGCTAGGGAACGAATTGGAGCTACAGCTGCTGGCCTATGTCACAGCCACTGCTGTGGCGTAGGCAGGATCAGAGCTGTGTCAGATTTGAACTTTGTCTGTGACCTACACCACAACTCATGGAAATGCTGGATCCTTTACCCACTGAACAAGGCCACGGATGGAACTCACAACCTCATGGTTACTAGCTGGATTCGTTTCTGCTGCACCACAAAGGGAACTCCTATTTTCAGGAAGCTTTTAGATTACTGTTTTAAACTCTGTACTAGTGGTCGGTTTATTCAGATTTTCTATTTCTTCATGGTTCAGTCTCATAAGATTGTATGATTCTAAGAATTTGTCCATTTCTTTTAGGTCGTCCAGTTTGTGGGCATATGGTTGTTTATAATATTCTCTTATAATCCAGTGGTATCCATTGTTTTCTCTCATTTTTTGTCTCTGGTTTTACTTATTAGAGATTTCTCTTTTTCTTAGCAAGTCTGTGTAAAGGTTTGTCAAATTTGTTTATCTTTTCAAAGAACCAGCTCTTAGTTTTACTGATTTTTTTTTTCCTGTTGAATTTTTAGTCCCTGTTTATTTTGTTCCATTCTGATCTTTATTATTTCCTTTTTCCTACTGACTTTGGACTTCGTTTGTTGTTATTTTTCTAGTTGCTTTAGGTGTTAGGTGAGATTGTTAATTTGTACTTTGTATTATTTCTTGAGATAGCCCTGTATTGCTATAAACTTCCCTCTTGGTACTGCATTTGATGCATTCCGTAGATTTTGGTAAGTCATATTTTCGTTTCCATTTGTCTTCAGGTATTTGTTATTTCTCCTTTGATTTCTTTATTGATGTGAGAATTATTCTTCAGCATGTTGTTCAGTCTCTACACATATGTGGTTTTTCCACCTTTTTATAAATGATTTCTAGGTTCATATCATGTGATTGGAAAGGATACTTGATTTCAGCCTTTTTAAATTTATTGAGACTTGTTTTTTGTCCCAACACATGGTCTATCCTTGAGAAAGTTTCACATGTACTTGAGAAGAATGTGTATTCTGCTGCTAATAATTATATATTTTATTGCTACTATGTTAGGTGCATATATGTTAATAACTATTATATCTTCTTGATGAATTTTCCCCTTTGTCATCATTTACTATCCATTTTTGTCTCCTACTACCTTTTTTGGCTTGAAGTCTATTTTGACTGATGTGAGTATACCTATACCCACTTTCTTTTAGTGGCAGTTTGCTTGGGGTATTATCTTTCATTCCTTCACTATTAGCTTGTTTTTTGTTTGTTTGTTTTTTAAGAATGATGATGAGTGTTCTGGAGGCATCATGGAGTCGAGCCTTTTTTTTTTTTTTTTTTTTCCCCTCAATGCATCCAGCCACTCAGTACCTCTTTATTGGTGAATTCAATCCTTTTACATTTAGAATGATAATTGATATTTGAAGGAAGAAGTGCCATTTTATCTTAGGTTTTCCGGTTGTTCTATATCTGTTTCTTTTTTCTGGTGCTTCTGTCTGCCATTTTGATTTGGTGGTGCTCTATGATTTTTTTCAATTTCCTTTTTTTATGTTTCATGCGTTTGCTCAAGATTTATGGTTTGTGGTTACTATAGTGTTTATATAAAAGGTCTCAGACAAAAGTCTTTATTTTTTTCCTGCTGCTACTACCTTATCATCTTCATTTACTTATAAAAGTTTCATCCTTTTCCTTTCCCCATTTTATGTTTTTGTTGTCTCAAGTTATTCCTTTTTATGTTTTGAGTTTGTTACCTAATTGAAATACCTATAGTTAATTTTCTTATCTTTTCCTCCTTTAATCTTATGGTATAATGAAGTGTTTTAAAAAAGTGTGCTGATAAGGAGTTGCAGTTTTCTGATTCTTTTTATCACTTTACCCAAAGTTTTGTGTTCTTTTGTTTTTATGTTTGTTTGTTTCTTGTAGAAGACCTTTCAACATTTCTGTAAAGTAATTCTAGCATTGATAAACTTCTTCATATTTGGTTTGCCTTTTAATTCCTCCTTCATATCTAAATAGTAACTTTTTTGTATAGGATATTCTTGGATAACAGTTTTTATCTTACAGTATTTTTAGAATGTCATTCCACTTCCTCCTGGTCTATAGAGTTTCTGCCAAGAAGTCTACTGGTACACTAATGGGTTTCCTTTGTAGGTTGACAGTCTACTAACCATTTTACCCTGGTTGTCTTTAAAATTCCTTCTTTATCATCAACTTTTGACAAGCTTAATAAAATGTGTTTTGGAAAGTCTTTTTGCATTGAGGTAATTAGGTGTTCTCTTAACTTCATGGACTTATATATCCAGTTCCTTTACTAGTTTGGGAAGTTCTCAGCTATTATTTCTTTAAACAAACACTCTACTCCTTCTCCCTCTCTTCTCCTTCTGGGATACCCATTAACCTCATGTTGTCCTATCTAAAAGAGTCAAATAACTCTTGTAGAATTTCCTCATTTTAAAAGTATTTCTCTTTGCTTCTTGTAAAATTTCTAGATTTCTGTCTTCAAGCTTGCTAATTCTTTCTTATATGATGTCTGTTCTACTTCCAATGCTTTCCAAGGCGTTCTTTATTTCATTTATTCAGTTCTTTCCTACAGAATTTCTGTTTGGTTCATTTTTAGAGTTTAAACGTCTTTGATAAAGTGTTAACTTCTGTTTGTTAACTTTATTGTTGAGCTCATTGAACAATCTTTGAGTTTTCTTGTAGGTTGTTTAGTTTCTTCATGAAAGCTCTTTCAAATTTTCTGTCATATCACAATATTCTGTGACTTGAAGTTTGATTTCTGGGAAATTATGATTTTCTATTTGTGGTATAGTGGTTCTTCATGGTTCTTGATGACAGAAGTTCCTCTGCTAGTGCATTTGAAGTAGTGAACAGCTTTCTGATTGAGTCTAGGAAGTTAGAGGCCTTTTTTTTTTTGTTTTCCAACAGGTGGCACTATAATGCAAGTTTCAGATTTGTTAACTATACTGTCTCAAATTATGTTTGAGGGCATACCCTCCACCATGTCTGTCAGATGTACGGCCTCATGCCCTTGTTACCGTTTCCTGTGCCTCTGAGGTCCTTGATGCTTTGCTTCTATTTCATGTCACTGATATCACTGCCTCATGCACTGGGATGGTGCCCTTATGTATGGGATCCTCTGTGTTGCAGGTTCCACTGCTGCAAGGGGTGTGCAGTCGTGGAGTAGGGAACCAGTGATGAATTGGAACTGCTGCCATGTCCAGTGTTGTAATGTGTATGGGCTCCAATGCTGCAGGTAGGGTCTAGAGACATGAGCTCAGCAGCAGTTGAAGGCATGTGGTCCCAGACACCATTGTCACTGCTGCTCAGTTACTTGCGGCCTCAGGTGCTGCTGTAGTCATGAATTTGTGTTTGCTGCCTCCCCTGCTACTACTAGGATCTTTAAGACTATGGACTTAGCTTGCAGCTGGGGGGCCAGGGTAACCCAGCTTCCTTCTCTCTTCTCTCAGTTCTTCCTTTTCTATGTGGCCCAGTCCACCCACCATTAGATGTACAGATGTGTGGAATTTTCTGGAATCCTAGTGTTCTGGGCAGGGGCACCTTTGATGTGTTGTGGAATTTTTACTAGTTGTAGATTGGCAGGGAGAGACAAATATAGCTTTTCACTCCATGTTACTGACAACACTTTATCTGCTTTTTCTTTTGTTGTCTGTGCCTATGGTGCCCTAAGAAACCTTTGCCAAATCAAATGTTTTGAGGATTTTGACCTTAGTTTTCTTCTAAGAGTATTATCTCTTAGATAAAATTTACATGATCTTAGGAAAAAAAAAAAAAGCAGAAAGAAACAACTATTAAGTTCATAGATAAAACTATTCAGATTATGTCTGTTAAAGACATTGAATTCACACTCAAAAATCTCCAACAGGGAAAAAAATTTCTAAATTGCTTTGCTGGTGGATTATACTAAAATTTTATGGAGAGATGAGCCTTCACACAATATTCCAGGAAAATAAAAGATAAGGAAACACTTTTAACTTATTTTATGAAGCCCAGATAACTGTGAAACCAAAATTGAACAGATATATTTCAAAAACAATATTGTACATGATAATAGATGCAAAATTACCTATAAAATATTAGCAGATTGAATACAAAACTATGAAAAAAAGAAGACACATTGTAAACTAGTTGGAGTTGCCCTGAAACTGCAGGTTTGATTCAGTATTCAAAAAACTGATGTGATTCATCATTTCAATATGCTAAAAAAAGAAAACATGTAATTATATCAGTAGACACTGAAAAACATTTAGGAAATATGTAAATGAGATTCTTAGCAAAATAGAAATAGAAGAGAATTTTCTCAGTATGGTTAAAAGCATCTACAAAATCCCAACAGTTAATATCACAGTGATAACAGACTGAATGCTTTCCCCTAAAGATTATAAGTCAAGGATCTTGGATTTCCTGTTGTGGCTCAGAGATAACTAACCTGACTAGTATCCATGAGGACATGGGTTTGATCCCTGGCCCTGCTCAGTGGGTTAACGATCTAGCATTGCAACCTTGTATAAAAGAAGCATATCAGCACCATTCTTCCAACAGCATTTGCTCACTTTGTGTCTCTGACACATTTTGATAATTCTTACAATGTTTCAGACTTTTTCATTAATATTATATTTGTTATGATCTGTGATCAGTGATTTTTCATTATTATTACTATGACTTGCTGAAGGGTCAAATGGTGGTTAGCATTTTTAACAATATAGTCTTTTTAAACTAAGATATGTATACTTTTTTTAGACATAATGCTATAGTACACTTACTTGGTAGACTACAGTATAGTGTAAACATAATTTTTTTTTTTTCTTTTTAGGGCTGCACTCATGGTATATGGAGGTACCCAGGCTATGGGTCAAATCAGAGCCATAGCCGCCAGCCTGTGCCACAGTCTACACCACAGAAATGCTGGATACAAGCTTCATTGTCTATCTGTGCTGTAGCTTGTGACAGTGCTGGCTCTTAATAACGCACTGGACAAAGCCAGGGATCTAACCCACATCCTATGGATACTAGTCAGTTTCTTAACCTGCTAAGCCACAACAGGAATTCCTAAACATAACTTTTATATGCACCAAGAAAATAAAAGAAATTCCTGTCATTTGCTTATTGTGCTGATCTGGAACTGAACCCACAATATCACTAAGGTATGCTTGTACTTCGTAAATGGCTAAAATAAAAATAAAACAAAAATTCTGATGATAACAAGTGTTGACAAGGATATAGTAGAATTGGAAAGCTCTCATATTCTACTTTTGGAAATGCATAATAGGGCAGCTTCCTTTAGAAAACAGCTCCTGATAATTACATGCAAATTTTAATACCAGATTCCTTCAGAATTGCCACAATAAAAAAAAAAATTTGACTTTTGAATGGATATACACACACAGAATGGAATTCTACTGAGCAATAAGTGGAATAACTACTGATACTCACAACAACATGGGTAAATCTCCAAAGCATCATGCTAAGTGAGAGAAACCAGACTCAGAAGTGGTTAGAGGATTAAAAATAATGTCCCTTTTAGGCCTTTGCATTGTTTCCATTTGCAGCTGTTATAAATTACTATATACTTAGTGGCTTAAAATAGCAGATTCTTATTCTTACAGGTCTGTTTGTTCATAGTCCAAAATGGTTCTCATTGGGCTAAAATTAGTGTTTGCAAGGGCCACCTTTCTTTCTGGAGGCTCTCTGAGTGAACCCATTTCCTTGTCTTTCCCAGCTTCTAGAGGCCACGCACATTCTCTGTGACCTTCTTTAAAAACTTTCATTCACTGACCATAGCCAGGAAGGGTTCTTCACTTTTAAGGATCCATGTGATTAGATTAGGCCTACTAGATCATTCTAGCATAATTTTACATCTTGGAAATTGACCTTAATCATATCTGAAAAGTCTCTTTTGCCATATAAGGTATCATATTCATGGGTTCTACAGATTAGGAAATGGGCGTTTTAGGGGGTTTGGGTATTATTCTGCTGGAGCACAGTTCTTCCTTATGCGTTAAGTGGCAGGTAAGCAAGTAATAAACCAATTCATAGTTGAATATTTTTTTTTATTTTCCCTTTTTAGGGCTGCAGCTGTGCATATGGAAATTCATAGGCTGTGTCTGTGACTTACACTACAGCTCACAGCAACTTAACCCGCTGAGCAAGGCAGGGATTGAACCCACATCCTCAAGTATACTTGTCTGGTTCATTACCACTGAGCCACAACAGCAACTCCTAAAACTCTATATATTTTTCTCCAAAAAAATTGAGCATAGTATTTTTCGAAACTTACTTCTGCAATATTTTTTTTTTCTCAGATTGTATTCCTTAGGGGTAAACATTTCTGAAATACCTTGTCCCTAAAGGAAATTCAAAGAGATTGAAGAATTAATTCAGCTGACTTGAATTCACAAAGAATAAATATTTGTTTCTGACTGAATTACTAATTTGTACAACATGCAGTTTGCTTTAGCAAGACCCAATAAATACAATAAGAGAAAAAATTTATCTCTGATTCACAGGAGAGATGTATTTTTTTTTAAATCTATTTTTGAGGTCTTTCTGAGTAAAACATATTGAACATATGTAGAGACTATCAGTGTAGTCTGATACACTTGATTTATAATTATGAATGATTGGCATACTTTTAGATAAAGATACGAAATTGTTGAACACAATTGAGTTTAGAAAAATTTTCCTGAAGTGCACATTATGCTTTAATTTAAAAAAGGTTAACATGTTTAACCATTTTCCTTGAATTAGCTATAATTTAAATTATTCTAATAACCATATTTAAAAATTTTTTGAATGTTGGCTTATAGGGAAAAAAATAAATCACGTGTGTACTATTTACGCTAATACAAACTCTTTCAACATGTTCCATTCACCACAGTTATCTGAGGTGTGATAGAGTATTTATTGCTCTTACTGTATACTGTTTGAGGAATTACTGTAATGAATCTAAGCAGTGTATTGTCATGACAATTTTTATTCCCACTGTCCTGATAAGAGTGTCACACTTGTTTTCTTCTGCCTTTTTTTTTTTTTTTTTTTTTTTGCTATTTCTTGGGCCGCTTCCATGGCATATGGAGGTTCCCAGGCTAGGGGTCCAATCGGAGCTGAAGCCACCAGCCTACACCAGAGCCACAGCAACGCGGGATCCAAGCCGAGTCTGCAACCTACACCACAGCTCATGGCCACGCCGGATTGTTAACCCACTGAGCAAGGGCAGGGACCGAACCTGCAACGTCATGGTTCCTAGTCGGATTCGTTAACCACTGCGCCAGGACGAGAACTCCTTCTTCTGCTTTTTACATTTGTTTTGAGAATATACGTGATGATATGAGGCCGTGATATGCTATTAAATAATGTGGAAGCAACATCTGCTCATCATCATTGAATGTTATTGAATCTAATAAGTGGTAGAACTTCTTTTCATGAAACAAGGATAGTTTTTCAAATGATTTCAACTATAAAAATAAATGCAATTATGTGCAAATCCAAAAAGTCATGAATTTTAAGACTTGAAAAAGTAGTCCATTTATTTTATAAGTTTCTTCTGAAAATGTCTTTGCTCAAATGCCAAGGAAAATAAATTATTTTAAATGAGAAAAAGATAAAGTGGTCTATAAAAGATCTGGGAAGAAGACTAACTAGATATATCAAACAAACTGATAACCAGTTATGATTGAGGTACAGCGCAACTTTAAGAGAGATAAAAATTATGTGAAAATATTAGTATTGCTTCAGGGTATTTGAATGAAGCAGAAACTGAGGATATGCTAATCCAAATAGATGGAGAGATCTGAAAAATGTAGTTAGTTAATGATTTTAAAGTCAAAAATATATCTTTTGTTGAATGCACAAATGCTTATATGGTATTAAACACAAACACTGAGAATCAGAGCTAGAGGAGTATATCGATAGTGAAAGACAACCCAAAGAGAGTTGTAGACTTTTGAATGTATTTTTTCTGGGTTTATGTTCAATACTTAGGAAATACTATGTATGATACATGGTGAAGGGGGATAATTTCCCTATGATGACTTCTTGTTTCCCATAGCATTATTTTGTAGTTTTTAAAGAAGCAAAATTGTTTTTTCAAGATTAAATCAACTGATTATACGCTGGTGAAGAATCGTTTTCTCAAGAAAGGTGAGACAAGTCTTATTCGACAGAATAGCATAATGTGTTAAAAGTCTTGGGGCTCTTGAAGATAGAATTAGTTTACTGTTTCTATAACTATATTCTTGCTGGCAGGTGTTCCATGAGCCATATGTTATGTTGACTACCCCAGTGCAATTGCAAAACCATGTATAAAGGAAGTATAATTATTTATTGTATTGAGAAAAAAAAGATGATATTAACTGTTTCCATTTTAAATTGACCTGTCAAGAATATAGTTTGACATTTTAATTATTTAAAATTTATTTAATCAAATAAATTCATTATTTGATTAAATAAATAATATATTAAACAATATAATATAATAAACAATATATTAAATTTATTATTGTAATATAATAAACTTTTTCTTATTTAAAATTGGTATATATAATTTCTCAGTATTATATTCTATAAGGTATAAACTTGAAGTTGAATTTAATTTTATCTTTTCAAAGTTTTTATTTGCGCAAATATGATCGTAGCTTTGAAATATATTGCATTAAGATCATGGTTTGTAAGATACGCTATATTCATTATATTTTGAGTCTTTAAATATGTGTTACATTGCATTTGTATGAATAAAATTTAACACTTTTTTTTCCTGCCAAAATACATAAAAAGATGGAAAGACAGGAGGGAGAACTTAAAATGGTTATGTCAATCCATTTCAGTGAGTTTATGCCTATATGAGTAGAGATATTAATCAAACTTGAAATAGCATAGAAGACTAAAACTGATTGACTTGATTAAAGACTTCCAAAATATTGACTAAGAAGAGAAATACATTATTCAGATTCTCAAGCAAATGAGAATGATAGCATCTTTGACTTTCTTGGGGAAGAAATTAAATATTAATTGAAAACCAATGGAAAAAATAAAGAATTGAAAGGTTGATAAAATATGTTTATGGGTTTGAATTAAAAATTATGCAGATCCAAAATGTGTTCCACTATTAATAAATCTGTGTCCTATTCATAATGTCAGTTTGCCAATGTAAACAACTGGCCACCGAGATGTTGCTTAGTGCTCTGGGGTGTGGTAACACATAAAAGACTTGTGCTTATTTGTTGCTGCTGTCAAGATAAAATAGAAGAATAATTAAATCTCTAACGCCATGAACAATTTAATTGTTAGCTCAGTTAAGATGAAATAGGATTACTGTGAAGAAAGATCACTGATATTTTAAGCAGACACTATTATCCAACTGGATTGGTTTTCAGATATATGAATATGAAAAATATCTTTTCATGATGCCCTGCACCCAAATCTCTTAAGTTACCAACACAGCATTTTGAGAGTTTTATTTCATCTAGTCCTCTGAACAAGAATATATTTTATTTTGCCTACCTTTTTTGTTTTGTTTAGAGATTTTTGAAGCAAAACAAAACATGTTGGTTTGACATCTGAAAAAGTATCAACCAATTATAATTTGATGCATTAACAAAATGAAAGAGAAAAATCTTAGGACCATTTCAATGACTGAAGAAAAAGTATTTGCAAAATTTAATGCCTTGTTGGGTTGACTAAAAACCAGAAAAAGAAAGTAACCACAGGGCCCCAAACAACAAAAAACAAATGGAATAATAACATAAAATCAGGAATCAATGAAGTAGAAAAAAGAGAAAGGATAAAAACACCTGATACAATTAGTTGCTGAAAAGCTAGGATAAAGTAAATTCTGATAACACTAAACCAGAAAAAAACAGTTGAGAAGGAAATAATGCAAAGAACAAAAGATAGAAAAAGAAACTAAGCCATTAAAATTATTTTAAAAATACTTTGCTAATGTATTTAAAACAATAATTCTGATAAAGTGGAAATATAATATTGGTCCAGGATGAGATATAAATCATAAATAGAAAAACATAATTGTAATGCCATTTTTTTTAACTATTCACACAAATCCCAAGTCCAGGCAGTTGTGTGGTCAGATTATATCAAACATTTAAGAATAGATATCTCTATTGCACACCTTCTGGAAATAAAAATAGCAAACTGCTAGAGTTCTCATTGTGGCGCAGTGGAAATGAGTCTGACTAGGAGCCGTGAGGTTGTGGATTTGATCCCTGACCTCGCTCAGTGGGTTAAGGATCTGGCATTGACCTGAGCTGTGGTGTAGGTCACAGATGTGACTTGGATCCTGTGTTGCTGTGGGGCTGTTGCATAGGCCAGCAACTGTAGCTCTGATTCAACGCCTAGCCTTGGAATTTCCATATGCCACATGTGGGCCCTAAAAAGCAAAAAAAAAAAAAAAAAAAATGCTGAACAAATTATTTGAAGGAAGTATAATCTTGATAACAAAACATGAAAAGTATAATGCAAAAAAATTATAGTTACAACTCATTTCCATATGATTGTACATTGGACATAAAAAATCCTAAACAAAATATGTTAACTGAGTTTTCATATCAAAAATGACAATGTATCACATGTATTAGTCACAGACATGCAGAGGTAGTATAACATGGGAAAAATCTCTCATTTCAATTCACCACAGTTCTGTTCTTAATGAAACACAATGCCTGAATGTCTGCAAACCCCAATGCTCTTAAAGTAAAAGCCCTAAGAGCTTCTCTAGGGGAAATGATATGACATCTTTTTGAACACAGAATAGGTAAAGATTTATTAAATTGGATACAAACATGGTATTATTAAAAGAAAAAAATGTATTTGGATTATTTTAAGAGTAAGAAGTAAACATCATGAGACTTTAAATGAAAGAATGAAAATATAAGCCACAAAACAAGAGATGTTTGATTGCATACAAAAAAGAACTATGTAAAATAAGAACTCCTAAAAATCAGTAAGAAAAAAGGTAGAGGAGTTCCCGTCGTGGCGCAGTGGTTAACGAATCCGACTAGGAACCATGAGGTTGCGGGTTCCGTCCCTGCCCTTGCTCAGTGGGTTTACGATCTGGCGTTGCCGTGAGCTGTGGTGTAGGTTGCAGACGCGGCTTGGATCCCGCGTTGCTGTGGCTCTGGCGTAGGCTAGTGGCTACAGGTCCTATTCAACCCCTAGTCTGGGAACCTCCATATGCCGCAGGAGCGGCCCAAAGAAATAGCAAAAAAAAAGACAAAAAAAAAAAAAAGAAAAAAGGTAGAGAATAAAACTGAAAATGGTCAAAAGATGTAAAAGAGAGGATATCCTTGAGGATATCTATGTGTATGAAAAATATATGAAAATGAAATCAGTTGTTTAGGAGATTCAAATTAAAGCAATAGTCTGAATTTATGTTCTATTAGAAAAGTTAAAATGAAAAAGACACAAAAATACTAGAACTATAAAATAACCAATTTGACAAATACTAGACTAACATAAAAAAAAAAAATCAACCATTGGGAGTCCTCTTGTGTCACAGCAGATTAAGGATCCTGTGTTGTGCTTGCAACAGCTCGGGTTGCTGCTGTGGCGCTGGGGTATCTGGGAACTTCCACATGCTGTGGGAATGGCCAAAAAAAATCGTCCTTTACTAGTAGCAATAAAAATATTGGAAAATATAATAAATATTATATTTTCAATAGCAACAGAGCTATATAGAGATTATATAACATCATTCATTGACCATTGTTAAAAAGCAATGTAAACTCTATTAAAATAGTTAAGGCGTGGATGGGGGTAACATTTTTAGTATCAATTGATTCTAATTTAAAAATTTCAGCAAAATTTGACAAAATTATTCTAAAGTATAGGTGACCATACATAATGTATGGATATCTAAGGCAGTTTTACAAAAGAATAACAAAGAATAGGCATATTACTAAGCCATATTAATTAATTAAAATATTGGATTATCAGCAGACCTTGGGCTTATTACAATTGTTATATACATGTATTAATTATACACGTGATCCTCCATATGTGGTTTTAGAGCAGCACAGTAAGCAGTAGCACCTCCTGGGAACTTTTTTTTGTTGTTGTTGAGGTATCTTGAGTCTTACCCCAGATCTGGGGAATCAGAAACTCCTCTTGCACTCCAGTGATCTATGTTTAATAAGCTATGGTGTCTGTGATATGTAAACTTAACTAGGTTGAAGTAGTTTCCTGTGTACTCTTTTCTGTATGTTTGTGATTAGGGAGGATCAAAACTGGAATATTTTTATCAGACTTAGAAGATGAAATTGAGGCAGTGGCTGTTAATGTAGCTCACATATTCTCTAGCTTACTTGCTGGCTCACCTCATTGCCCTGAATCAGTAACTGGGCTTAAATTGCTCTTTATCTCCTGAATCATCCTTCCACTTCTCCAACTTCTAGCCAAGAAGTATATCTAATACCCACTCCATCATGGTGAAGGCAACAAGAACTGATAATGGATTTCAGCTCTTCCTTGTGATCTTTAGCTTGTGCTTGGGGTATCGTTTGTTCTTATTCTCTCCTACTTTATGTACAACTTTATTTCTGGTTGCCTGTTCTTTGTACTTTTAGCTTCAACATCAGACACAGAAAATAATCTTGCAAACTGCTTAACCAACTTCCACAATTATATAAGGTCAAGTTCCTGTGACAAATCCCTGCTCCTCTTGTTGAACCATAGCTAATACAGCAGCATTCCTGGTGATTCTGATACCTGCTAAAGTTTGAGAAGCACTGCTACAGAGGTATTACAAAGCATTAGAGAGATTATTTGGTAAAATGTTTTTGAGGGAATTGGCTCATGTTTAGGATGACAGACTACAGCTTCATATGACAGGCAATAAACTTTGGTGGATTAAAGGCTTATATTTGAAAAATAAATGTATAACACCAATGTGGTTATACTTCCTAGCATTGGACAAATAAAGAATGTTTTAAAGAAGAATACAAAAGCACAAATTATAAAGGGATAGATGAAGGATTTGAAAAATACATGAAAAGGATGCAAACTTCATAGCTTAAAGCAACCAATGTTTATTATATTACAATTATTACAATTATAATTAGTCAGAACTTGGGGTTGGCTCACCTAGCTTCTCCGTTCTGAGTTTCATAAAGCCAAAATCAAGGTATTAGTAAGATTAAAACTTATAGAGATTTTATTGGGAGGCTCTCGTAAGAATCTGCCTACAAGTCCATTAAGATTGTTGGCTGAGGCTGATTACTTGTAAATGTAGAACTGAAGTTCCTTTTTCCTTGCTGACTGGCAACCAGAGGACTCCTTTCAGTTCAGGGGACCACATGTATTCCTTAACCTCTGGTCCACTTCTTCTGTCTTTAAAGCCAGCAATGTCAGGTGAAGTCTTTATTGTGTTTTAAATCTGTCAGCTTTCCCTTCTGCCTTACGTTTCCTCTGCCTCCTATTTCTCAGTTTCAAACTTTCGCCTTCCTCTTCTGATTTTAAGACACATGTGATTATGTTGACTTTGCTATACCTTATCCAGGATAACTTCCCTGTTTTAAGGTAAACTGTTTAGCAACTTTAATTTTGTATGCAAATTCACTTCATAGCAGTACCTAGATTAGTGTTTGAATAACATGGGAAATTTGAGAGGGGGAGCATCTTTATAATCCTGCCAACCAAAACTCTATGTCCGTAATATTAGCAAAAATTAAGAAGTAAAGGCTGGCAATACCATATTGTAATGTGAGCTTTCAGTATGTTTCTGTTGGGAATTTAAATTATTTTATCTTCTTTAAGGAGCATTTAAATATCATGTTTTTCCTCTATGCATACATATGGAACGTGTGTGTGTATTGAAAATTTGGAATACGTTAAGTATATAATAATGTGTAATTATAGTTGATGAGGGAGGGACAAAAGATAGTAACATAAATTATAATTTATGCTGGTAGAAGTTTGCCCTATCCTGAGAAGCATGGTCAAAATGCTTCTGGGCACCTGAAGGAAAACAAACGAACAAACAAACAACACTGTAAACCTTCCTGGGAACACAATCAGAAAAATGTGGTGGAATAATAATTTTTAAAAAATTACATGTATCTTTTGTCCTTCTTTTCTTTGCTCAATTCAAACATACTGTGCTTATAGATACAGGGAGACATGAAATAGGTGGAAATCAGAAATATATAGCATATTATTTTTATCTTTTGTCTTTCAGATGCCAAAGTACTTTTTGGGGGGTGGGGGAAGGGACCAAAGGAGATCAAAGTTGGGCATCTGTAGGCCTAGATTAAATTCCTTGAGAAAATATACAGGGAAAAATATTTTCCATTAATCATCAAGATTTTTTCCCCCCATGAGCTTGAAAGAGGAATAAAGAAAGATAATAATAGAAATAATTGGGGCAGAGAGTTCACAAAATATTTCAAAGCATTATCAGAGGAAAGGTGATAAGTTTCTGGGTACGTATTGACCAGTCATGTGAGAATTTTCACAGCCCTACAATTGAGATTGAAAGATCAGACATAGACTTGTGATAGCCTTGTGGATATGCACTAAGGCCATCATAGAAATGTTCCACATATATTGTTATTAAGGAATAGTTGGGTCACCATATCTTCCATGCCCAAATGCCCCATTGTTGTGTAAGATTACAAAACTATGTCACAGTTGAAGGGAGTGGAAAACGTTGTAAAGGATAACAGTCATTGTGTTTGCCACTGCTATGTTGAAATGAGGTCCAGAAGTCAACTTAAAGTTGCCATTAATATAAAATAAATTTACATAATCACACATACAGACTTTTGAGTTAGTGTTCATACTTACAGCAGATATTTCAAGAATGACTGTGTGGTATAAACAAAAGTTTTAAACTCGATATTCATTGAATTTTAAAATGGTGATATTAGTAAGAGGTAAAATACATTGTAAAGTAAGGAGATGAGAAAATGGAGATTCATGACAACTATCTCTCTAAAAATGAATGTGTCTGTAGCACAGCAGAGAAATTAGACAAAGGTTGGAGAATTATTGAAAAACTACTATATCTCATCTACAAATAATGTATGTCAATGTGAAATCCTAAATCTCTTTCTTTTTTTTTTTTTTTTTGTCTTTTTTTGTTGTTGTTGTTGCTATTTCTTGGGCCGCTCCCGCGGCATATGGAGGTTCCCAGGCTAGGGGTTGAATCAGAGCTGTAGCCACCGGCCTACGCCAGAGCCACAGCAACGCGGGATCCAAGCCGCGTCTGCAACCTACACCACAGCTCACGGCAATGCCGGATCGTTAACCCACTGAGCAAGGGCAGGGACGGAACCCGCAACCGCATGGTTCCTAGTCGGATTCGTTAACCACTGCGCCACGACGGGAACTCCCTAAATCTCTTTCAAATCTATTTACTTTTCTCCATTGCTTCCACATTAACACAAGCCTAATGCATCTACAGTATTCTGTCTCTGGGAGTATGAGCAATAACTTCCTGACTTGTTCTAAAAGTTCCTTAAAAAAATAAAACAAGAGAAGATAAGAACAGGAGATTCAGATTCTGACTGCAGTTCACAGCATAGGATGAATGTAATATCATGTAGGAATGAGGTGTGGGATGGAAATAGTGCAGAAAGTATTCCATTCTTCTAAATATATGACTCTCACTTATCGCTATCTAATAGAAATGCAGAAGTCTCCTTCATGGCTCAGCGGTAATGAACCTGACTAGTATTCATGAGGACACAGGTTCAATCTCTGGCCCATCTCAGTGGGTTAAGGATCTGGCATTGCCATTGGCTGTGGTGTAGTTCAAGGATGCAGCTTGGATCTGGCATGGCTGTGGTTGTGGCTGACGGCTGTAGCTCCAATTAGACCCCTAGCCTGGGAACTTATATGCCACAGGTGTGGACGTAAAAAAAAAAAAAAAAAAAAAAGGAATGCATTATATCTTTGTATACAGATTTGTAGAGCATACATATACTACTCTCAAGAACCTCCAGATTTGCAGTGAGCTTGGAACAAATGCATGGTGCTAGGTAGGTTAGCCAGGGAAGAGAAAGGAGGGAATTCAAGGTAAATGGAACTGTAAGGGAAAGCAAGAAACTCAAATGTGAATCAGATATTCAGAAAGCAACCATAGACTAGACAAGGGTAAAGTGAATACAAGAGTATGTATTCTACTTGGAAATGGAATCGCACTCATAAATTTTGTAGAAAATTGTAAGATGTGGAGAAATCTGTACTTAATTTACTTAGAAATTAGGAAACCTGAGAGATTATTACTGGAAGAAACCATAAAAGAATTTCATATTGGCAAGATAGTTCTAGCATTACCTGGTGTGATTACCTGGCAGTATTATCAGTGAGTAGTTTTAGGCCAAGCCCAGATATAACTTAATTACATATAAATTAGGGTGGAAAGATTTAAAGGAAGAGTTGGATCAAAGAAAAAAAATGTTGAAAAAGAAAAAAGAAACAAACTAGAACAATAATACAAATAAGTAAGATAAGTAGAATACAAAATTTAAACCTTTTATGATGGTAAATAGTTATTTAATTGAGAAGTATAATGAATAATGGATAAATAAAAGATGGTTTATATATAGTAATCATGTTTACCTTAATGTCATTTATGTCATATGATGTCAGGGTTTTGTTTACCATTGGATTAGTCGTGACCTGAGAAAGGTAAATTAGTCTCTATAATATGTTTTGGTTTTTCCTTTTATCTCATTCAATTTCTGTTTTATGATTGTTGCTCTTAGGATAATTTGTGTATGAATATTCAAAACTATTAAATCTTCATTTTATGAAATAAACCCTTTGGCATTATGAAGTGCCCTTCCTTGTTTTATTCACTGCCTTTGGTTTGACTTCTAATTTGCTGATATAATTTTGTTGTATAAATTTTTTTTCTGTCTTTAATTTCACACTTTTTATATCCCTTTGAATTAGATTTACATCTTAGATGCAGACTGCAGCTGGATCTTGCTTTGTGATATAACATGAGACGAAAATCATTTTCTTTTAATAGGAGGTTAAACCATTACATTTTAAGTGACCTATATTTGGTTTTAGTTCTGCCACAGTATTTGTTTTATCTTTTTATAGTTTTTTAAAAGTCTGGTTTCTTTGCAGTTGGTATATATATTATTCCAGTATTTCAAAGAATATTAATTTTGGTTGTAGAAATTGTGTTTATTATAAGAGTTTTTACTCTTGTATTTTCTTAATTTCCTCTCAAAGTAAATGCAAAATTAGCATGTTTCTTCTTCTCTTACTCTCTTCTCTTTTCTCTAACATAACAGCCAAAATAAAATGATCTTTTTGTGATAAACCTTATACTTCTAAATATGCTTATTCTTGTCCTGATTTTTTTCCCCCATTTAATGTTATGGTATAACACTCAACTATTGCAAAGTGCTCAGAAAATGTACCCTACCTGCCACTATCTCTTGCATTACCTCACATTTAGTATCAGTTGAACTATTATGATGATCATATCCTATTATGCATTACAGTACCATCATTTTTAAAGAATCAGTTCTTTCATTCATTATTCGGCATGTTTTTAATTTTTTTGCATTTTTGGAGGGGCCATACCTGTGGCATATGGAGGTCCCTAGGCTAGGGGTCACATGGGAGCTGCAGCTTCTGGTCTACACCACAGCCACAGCAACAGGGATCTGAACCGTGTCTGTGACATACACCACAGCTCAGAGCAGCACCGGATTCATAACCCACTGAACAGGGCCAGGGATTGAATCTGCATCCTCATGGATACTAGTTGGGTTCATTACCACTGAGCCATGACAAAACTCCACATTATTCTGTATTTATTGACAGTCATTTTGCCCTGATTCTTGATGTTCATTCTTGAATAGTTTCAATCATTTTTCCCCCTCTGACTCTTAGATCTCTGGGTATATAAATTCAAGTTTTTATTTGTCAAACTAATATTTGCCTTCTTTATATTTCTAATATTAGATTAGTTTCATTGTTTAAGTTTTTGTTTTCCAGGTACCACTATTTGTAGATATTGAAAATCCTTTGTCTGCTTTCTCTATGATTTTCTCAATAATACTTTTTTTCAATTTCCATTTCATTTCATGTATACTCTTTTCTGATGTCTATAATGCCTTTGTCTTTACTTGAGTTTTCCATGTTTGTCATTTGTATTTATTTCTGTATTTTTGTGGATTTTCTTCTCACTCAAATTTATTTTTTTATTTTTATTTTTATTTTTTGGTCTTTTTGCCATTTCTAGGGCCACTCCCCTGGCATATGGAGGTTCCCAAACTAGGGGTCCAATCGGAGCTGTAGCCTCTGGCTGCACCAGAGCCACAGCAACGCGAGATCCGAGCCGCGTCTGCAACCTACACCACAGCTCACGGCAACGTCCTATTGTTAACCCACTGAGCAAGGGCAGGGACCGAACCCGCAACCTCATGGTTCCTAGTCTGATTCGTTAACCACTGTGCCACGACAGGAACGCCTTCTCACTCAAATTTAGATGACTCAAGTTTCACCTCATCCTTTTTTGCTCTCACTATCTTTTCATGAGTTCTTGTATTTCTTTTTTGTTTTTTTACTTTATAAAGGCACAAGTGCCATATTTTTTGGTTTGTAATTCATAACAAAACATTAGTCACTATTTCGCTCTTCTCCCTGGATATAGTATTTTTTTATGGTAACATTTAATTGTAAGCAGTTGGTTGAGTTTCCATATTTTTTAACAGGACCTTTTTGTCAATATCGTATGTTCTTTTTTATTGTTAACCATTTAATAATTTGTACCTTCTTCTAGCCATTGGATTTTTAAAAATTAGTTAATTAATTAATTAATTGTCTTTTTAGAGCTCACCTGCAGTATATGGAGGTTCCCAGGCTAGGGGGTCAAATTGGAGCTGCAGTAGCCAACTGGTGCTACAGCCACAGCAATGCCAGATCCAAGTCACGTCTGTAACCTACACCATAGGTCACAGCAATGCCAGATTTTATGAGCAGAAGAGTAGGTAGTTGTGGTTGAGAGTGCTTAGGTACTTGAATCACATTCTTTAAATGAACTATTATTATTAGAATGTTGTCTCTTTGAATGGATAGTCACAGTTGTGATGCCTATTATAAGGAAGTTTATTTTAGTAGTCTCTTATGATTCTTTTTATTTCTTTGGTATCAGTTGTAACTTCTCCTTTTTCATTTCTGATTTTATTGATGTGAGCCTTCTCTCTTTTCTTGATGAATCTGGGTAAAAGTTTATCATTTTTGTCTTTTCAGAGAACCAGTTTTAAGTTTCATTGATCTTTTCTATTATTTTCATCTGTATTTACTTGTTTCTATCTGACCTTTATGGTTTATTTCCTTCCACTTACTTTGGGGTTTTGTTTGTTATTCTTTCTCTAGTTGTTTTAGGAGTGAGGATAAGTTTTTCATTTGAGATTTTTCGTGATTCCTAAGCTAAGTTTTTATTGTTATAAAGTTCCCTCTTGGGACTGCTTTTGCTGCATCTCATAGGTTTTGAATTATTTTGTTTTTATTGTCATTTGTCTCTAGGTATTGTTTGATTTCCTCTTTGATTTCTTCAGTGATCCATTGATTTTTTTTAGTAGCATTTGTTTAGCCTCTATGTGTTTGTGTGTGTGTGTGTTTTATCACTGTTGGCAGAATATACATTGGAATAGCCACTGTGGAGAATAGTGTGGAGATCCCCTAAAAATACTGAAAATAGAGCTACCACATGATTCAGCAGTTCCACTCCTGGTAATTCCACTCCTGGGAATATATCCAAAGAACACTGTAATTCAGAGAGATATATCTACCCCAGTGTTCATAGCAACCCTATTTACAATAGCCAAGACAAGGAAGCAGCTTAAATGTTCATCAACAGATAAATGGTGGTATGTGTATACACAGTGGGACATTATTCATCCATAAAAAAAATTAAACAATGACATTTGCAGCAAAATGGCTAGACCTAGAAATTATCATATTAAGTGAAGTCAGAGATAGACAAATATCATCTGATAGCACTCATATATGAAATTAAAAAAAAGATAAAAATGAACTTATTTTTTAAAAAAAGAGAAACAAACTCGTAGACTTTGAAAACAAACTTATGGTTACCGAAGGGGAAAGGTGAGAGGGAGAGATAAATTAGGAGTTTGGGATTAACATACACACACTACTATATAAAATAAATAATCAACAGGGACCTACTGTATAGCACAGGGAACTCTACTCGATATTCTGCAATAACCTACATGGGAAAAGAAACTAAAAAAGAGTAGATATATGTATATGCATAACTGAGTCACTTCGCTTCACACTTGAAACTAACAAAACATTATCTATGCTCCAATATAAAATAAAAAATAATAAAAGAAAAAAGTATATTTTAAAATGTAGTCAAATAGTGCTTTGCTCAAAGATATGTTTCAAAAAATGATTTTCAAAGTTTCATAAGCCACTTTTAGCCATTTATTTTTTCAATTAAAAGTTTTATTAGAATTATTAATTCTTTGTGCTCTCAAATACCAGTTAGACAAAAAAAAAAGAATAAATCTGAGTTATTTTAAAATGAATCAATCTGAGTATTGTTCATAAAAATTTGAAAACACACCTTTTGTAGCCTGTTCAACTTAATTATTACTTTCAGTTATTCATGATTTTGGAATTTTTTTCATCTTAACCTCAAGACATTTTATTTTTATTTTACTTTTTAAAAAGTACATGTTTTACTGTTTTCTACCTAGAATGGTTGTATAGTTCTTTCTAAAATATATGAGCAATTTACTGAGTGTCCATGATTCTGTAATATTAGAGTTATAATTTTTTCTAGAGTTAAATTATAATTTTCTCCTTTAAAATATAGTTAAACTAAAGGTTTTTATTCTGTACAACTGCTGTTTCCCCTTTCTAGTATAATTTTTATTTTTCATTATTAATATCATAACTTGAAGTTTCTGTTCTCTTTTATATTGATGTGTTGCTTTGATGAGAGGAAGATGCATTATTCTTGAAGCTGGCAAACTAAAAATAAAAAATATATATATACATACACAAACCACATCATGTGTGTGTATGTCCTTATGTGTGTAAAAATGCATAAACACAAAAATAAGTGTTATTGTTGTTGTTTCAAGTGGCTATGGCCTCGGTTGTATGAGCTATGTCTTGGGCTGCTTTTCCACTGCATAGTAAGAGTTTAGTCCATTGTAATCACCCATTGTGACAGCAGAATTGGGAAAAGTTAAGTCAGTAGAATTTGTTGCTCTTTTTCTTCTTTCTTCCAGTTATTTTCAGCCATATTTTTATAGTTATATTCTAACCTTCCTTCAGTGACTTATTTAAAAAAGTCTGATTGTACATTTCTAACAGTCACAGGTTAGTAAGTTTCCTTTTATTCTGACCGGAATAGATTTGCTGGAGAGTCATAACATAATTGGATTTTAGTCACCATCTCCAGTGGTCTTCTTCAGAAATGTGATATATCTCATCAGGATATTACTTTTGCCTCTTTACTGTATGTGTGGAAACCTATGTGGTATAGAACAGTAGTTATTTTAAGCTCTTTCTAGGTCATGAATCATACATTTGATCCTCACTACCTATTGCTCCCCATCCATCAAGCAGTGAAGTAAAGGAAGTGGGTGGGTCTACCAGTGACATTATTGAGATTTATATGGCTAAGTACTTCTCTAGTTAATAAGATGGGCATAACAGAGCTGCCAGCTGAAATCAAATTGAAAGAACACAGTGTACCCATCCCATTTTCCAAACACTGACAAGGCCTGGCAATGACATTAAATCATATGAAAAGAATTTGTATCCTACAGGCTGAGACCAGAACTCAGATAGTCTGACTTCAGCTTTGCTTATCATAGACTCATTGTTCTATTTGTTTTACTTTGAGCTAAATGAACAGCAACAGCGACCACAAACAAAACAACCAGAAAACAAACAAAAAATTGTTTACTGTGACAAAGGGACAAAGTTTTTAGTAAATATTTATTTTGTTTAAATTTATTCACTTTAAATTCACTCATTTGCAGCAACTGAAATGTTTATTTCTAGATAGTTACAACCGTTAATCATCTTATGTTATATTGTGAAGGAAAGGAAAGTTGCATTCTCATTTTTAGAGCAGGACACATAAATCATGTTTAGTCCCATTCTGCTCTTATTTTTCCCTTTACAATGGAGAAAACTACCTAATTCCATAGGAAACTATCAAATAAAAAAGAGGGTGCAAAGTTGATTCCCAAATTCCCAGCACCAGGATCTTTAGTCATTTTCTTAAAATATTTCAGTGTTATTAGCACAGATGAAATCTTGATCCATGCTGATTCAAAATAAAAAAAAAAGCAAGTAGTAAATATTTTTCACATTTTAGAAATGATACCAGTATCTTTTAAATCTTGCTGAAAAAATCCATGTAGGCATTTAGATGATACGAAACAGTTTTATTTTCACATTCAGAGTTAAATTCGTTGAGCAGAAGTCAGGGCAGTTCAGTACTTTAAATTACCTCAAAGTCCCTAAATATTTTCTTTTCTCCTCATTCTCACTTAATGACCTTGCTTTCTATTGAAAAAAAAAAAAAAAAAACAAAAAGAAAAAAAAAGAAACAACTGAAAAAGAAGTTCTTCTCCCTACCAACATATCCCCAGCCCCTGTATATTCCAAAGTATTCTGCCTTCTAGCTTTGTATTATTTTTTGGTAGTTGTATACCATGATGTAAGACTGACTTCTCCAATTTTGTACTGGAACTCATTCACTCTATTTTATTCTATGTTAACATATCCAGCATCACCAGCTTTTCCTTGCTCCTCATTGTTATTAGTATAAACATCTAATACCTCACACTTTCAAAAGCCTCCTTCAATACAATAACTCCTTTAACTTCTTTCATCTGCCAAACTATTTTTCTGCTCTATTATGTAGCTTAACTCCCAAGTAGTTGCCTCCACTTTTTCTCCTGTCCCTCTCTTTTAAAGCTGATCCCGTGATGCTTTCCTCATAACCATTGGGCTGAAAACATCCTAAGTCACCAAAAGTTTTCTTATTATTTAAAATAAATGAATTATTTTTCAGTCGCGATTGTATTAGACAACCAGCAGTATTTTACACAGTTGGTTTTTTAGTTCTTGTTCTAAGACTTTCTTCATTTGGCTCTGTAATTACCTTACTATTCATCTAGTCTAGCCTCATTTGCTGATTTCTTTATTTTGCAAACTTCTAAGTATTTGTGTGACTCAGGGTTTAGTCATCTGATCTATTTAAAATTTTTTTTTCAATTTACCTTTACATTCTAAATGGTCTCATTCACTCCAATATCTTCAGACAAGAATTCATTCTGAAAATATGGACGTGTATTACATACCCAGTGAATGCAACTACTTAGATATC
This sequence comes from Sus scrofa, assembly GCF_054392235.1. Taxonomy (NCBI): domain Eukaryota; kingdom Metazoa; phylum Chordata; class Mammalia; order Artiodactyla; family Suidae; genus Sus; species Sus scrofa. The sequence goes on from NC_139395.1 coordinate 169,825,484, forward strand.
TAACAGGCTCCTCAAAATTAGCATTTATTGCTGAACTCTTGATTTCCAGAATCCTTTTTCACTTAACATTTCCCATAAATGCATTTCACAGTTGCTTACTCAAAAAATCCTAGAGTCATCTTAACTTTTCTGTTTCTGACACTCATTCAGTCAATAAGCTTTACTTAAAGGCTATATCTGGGCTCAAACTACTTCACTGCCACCTTGACTATCTTAATGGTCAAAACATCTTTTCCCACCGAGGTTATTGTGGTAGCTCAGTGACTTGTCTTTCTTCTTCCAATTTTATTCCTTTGTCCATTCTGGCACACTTTGTCCATTCTGACACAGAATTCGTAGGGAGGCTTGATCTTTACTTTTTCCAAGCCCCTAGTGGCTCCCCATTTCATTGAAAATAAGAGGGAATATTCTTAAAATGACTCAAAAAGTCCTAAAAGTGCTATACACACTTCCCCCACTATCTCACTCTCTTTGCTTCCTTGTTCCAGCAACATTAACATCTTGGATGTTCTTTGGATTCACCAGTCACATGCCTATAACTTTGCACTTAATACTATTTTTTTTCTGGAATGCATGTTCCGTAAATATATTTTTTGCCTTTATTTCATCAGGCCTCTGTTTAAATATCAGATTATCAGAATGTATACATCATCCATCCTGTGTATGTGTAGTCCTTTCATTTTTTATCTCCCTAACTTAGCTTTGCTTCCTTCATAGCATTTTATCATCTCATGTCAAGTTAATTGATCATTTGTGTGATTACCAGTTATTCTTCCCTACTGGAACATGAAACCAGTGAAGGCAAGGGCTTCATCTGCATGCTTCACTGCTTCTTGTCTTTTGTCTCAGAAAATTATGTGATTAATTATGTATTTGTATAATTAATATTTTTGAAATATTGAATGAAATCCAGTTATAGGCAATATGGCTTCTAAATCTACGTAGTAACAAAGAATTACCTTTTCCTCCATCAGAGAGAATTATCAGCTGACTTTATAATCTCATGTTTCTGTTCTACATTATTAAAGTAGACTTTGATCTGTACCTTTATTTTCTGTTAATCTCTCTAATTTTGGTATTAGGGAAATTCTGGCCTATAAAATCAGTTAAGAAGCATTCCCTAAGGCTTCTATTTTCTGACAGAGTTTGTAAACAATTTGTATAATTTTCCCTTAAATTTCTAATAGAACTCACTGGTAAACCCATTTTAGCCTGGGGTGCTTTCTTTTTCAAAGGTTTTAAATTATTGATTAAATCTCTTTAATAGATACAGGTCAATTCTAATTGTCTATTTCTTCTTGTGTGAGTTTTAACAGATTATGTCTTTCAAGAAATTTGTCCATTTCATTTATGTTATCAAACGTCGTAGATATTATTCCTTTATTATACTTTATGTGAAATCTGTAGTGATCCTCCTCTTTAATTTCTGATAAAAGTAATTTTGTTCTCTTTTTTCTTAGCCAGATTAGAGATCTATTTATTTTATTAATCTTTTGAAAGAATCAGCATTTGGTTTCATTAATTTCTCCTTTTCCTGCTTTCAAATATCATTGCTGTCTATTCTTACTTTATTGTGTCATTTTCTACTTGGTTTGGATTTCTTCTGTATTATTTCTTTAGTTTCCTAAAATGGAAGTTTATTTTTTTATTTTTTTGTCTTTTTTTTTTTTTTTTTTTTTTTTGCCATTTCTTGGGCCACTCCCATGGTATATGAGATTCCCAGGCTAGGGGTTGATTCAGAGCTGTAGCCGCCAGCCTATGCCAGAGCCACAGCAATGCGGGATCTGAGCCACATCTGCGACCTACACCACAGCTCATGGCAACGCCAGATCCTTAACCCACTGAGCAAGGGCAGGGATCGAACCCGCAACCTCATGGTTCCTAGTTGGATTCGTTAACCACTGAGCCACAACGGGAACTCCTAAAATGGAAGTTTAGATGGTTGATTTCAGACATTTGTTCTTTCCTAATATATGCATGCATGCATGCATGCTTGCTTGCTTGCTTGCTTGCTTGCTTGCTTGCTTTCTTTCTTTCTTTCTTTCTTTCTTTCTTTCTTTCATCTTTTTAGGGCTGCAGCTATAGCATATGGAGGTTCCAAGACTAGGGGTCAAATTGAAGTTCCAGCTGCTGGCTTATGCCGCAGTCACAGCAATGCCAGATCCAAGCAGTGTCTGTGACCTGCAGCACAGCTCATGGCAATGCCAGATCCTTAACCTACTGAGCAAGGCCAGGGATTGGAACCTGTGTCCTTGTGGATACAAGTTAGATTCATTTCTGCTGAGCCATGACGGGAGCTCCAGTGCTTTGAAATTTTTATCCAAGCACTGTTTTTAAGGCATCACAGAAATTTTGACAATTTATGTTTTCATTTTCGTTTAGTTCGAAATTTTTTAAAATTTCTCTTGATATTTCTTTTCTTTTTAAATTCATATTATTTAGAAAGGTGATGTTTAATATCCAAGTTTTTGGAAATTTTGTAGCTGTCTTCCTGTTATCCATTTCTAGTTTAATTCCATTGTGGACTGAGAGCAGACATTATATATCTTCTTTAAATGTGTTCAGGTCTGAGAGCAGACATTGTATGATATCTGTTCTTAAATTTGTTTGTTTTATGGTCTAGAATGTAGTCTATGTTGGTGAATGTTCCATGTGAACTTGAGGAGAATGTGTATTTTGCTATTGCTGCCTGAAGTAGTCTATAGACATCATTTATATACAGTTGATTAATGATGTTGAATTCAGCTTTCACTGGATCTATCCATCTCTGAGAGCCTCTAAAGTATCCAACTATGATAATGGATATATCTATTTTTTCTTGCAGTTTTTTTCAGTTTTTGCATTACATATTTTGACATTCTGTATTTAGATTGCATACATGTTAAAGATTGTTACATCATCTTGGTGAATTGGTTCCTTTATCATTACATAAAACTCTTTTCTCCTTATCCCTAGTAATATTTCTCGTTTGGAAAGATGCTCTGTCTGAAATTAATATAGTTATTCTTATATTCTTTTGATTAATATTAGAATGGTGTATCTATTCAGTTGCTTTTCATCTATATGTTTTTCTTTGTTTAAAGTAGATTTGTCATAGTGATATTTGGTTAAGTCTTATTCTTTTATCCACTCTCTCAAGATGTCTTTGGATTGATATATTCAGAGCATTTATGTTTAAAGTGATTATTGATATAGTTGTATCAATACCTGCAATATGTGTTACTATTTAGTTGTATCAATACCTACAATATGTGCTACTATCTTTTGTCTTAATCTCTTTTTTTCTGCCTTTTGTAGTCCTAATTAAGTATTTTAAATGGTCTCATTTTCTCTCTTTTCTTAGAATGTCGAATATATATATATAACTTTTCTTGGTAGTTTCCCTACAGTTTGCAATATACATTTACAACTAATACAAGTCTGCCTTCAAGTATTACTATACTGGTTTCACAGGTAGTAGACATAACTTATAATAACAAAACATTCCTAATTCTTCCTGCCTCCCATTTTTTGTATCATTGCTATCATTCATTCCACTTATATAAAAGTATACATAACAAGGTGTGTTTGTGTGTGTATGTGTATATTGATATCAATATAGATAAAGATATGATATAGATATAGTTCCTGCTATGGTGCAACAGGTTAAGGATCTAGCATTGTCTCTGTGGTGACTCAGGTCACTGCTGAGATGTGGTTTGATCTCTAGCCCTGCACAATAGTTAAGGATCCTGTATTGCTGCAGCTGTGGTAGCACCTGTGGCTTGGATTCCATCTGTCCTTAGCCAAGGAACTTCCATGTGCTGTGGGTATGCCCCCCCCCCCAAAAAAAAACCTGAAGGAATTGTGAGTTCTCCCTATTACTGGGTCCTCCTAGAGTATTGTATCTTAGATTTGTCCACACTGAGTCTCCAGCAGTTCATCAGTTGAAGTTCAGTTTTTTTCTTAGCCCAGTATTGATTTCATGGAAGTTTCTCCTCCATTAAGTTGTAATTCTTTATGTCAGTCTGGCTGTCCATACCTTTTGGAAGCAGTGGTTTGCCCTGTGACTTTGTTTCTCTAACAGATCTGAGAAGTCTTCTTGAGTTTTAAGTTTGTTCAGCTTTTTATTTGTTAGAATGAAGTGATGATTTCCAAGCTCCGTATTGGACTGGAGACTGGAGGGTCTATATTCTATACTTTTTTTTTTTTTTTTTTTTTTTTTTTTTTTTTTTTTCAAGGCTACACCTGTGGCACATGGAAGGTCCCAGGGTAGGGGTTGAATTGGAACTACAGCTTCCAGCCTATGCCACAGCCACAGAAACACCAGATCTGAGCTGCGTCTGTGACCTATGCCACAGCTCACAGCAATGCTGGATCCTTCACCACTCAAGCAAGGCCAGGGATCGAACCTGCATCCTCATGGATACTAGTCAGATTCTTAACCCCCTGGGCTACAACTGGAACTCCCTATATTCATTTTTTAAAATATATTTTGACCTTCCATAACATGAATATTTATTGTATTCTTAAAGACACTATATTTAAATGATTTTTTTTCTTACAATAACTACTTACACATTCTTTTAAAAAGACTACTTTTTTTTTTTTTTTTGTCTTTTTGCTATTTCTTGGGCCGCTCCCGCGGCATATGGAGGCTCCCAGGATAGGGGTCGAATCGGAGCTGTAGCCACTGGCCTATGCCAGAGCCACAGCAACGCGGGATCCGAGCTGCGTCTGCAACCCACACCACAGCACAAGGCAACGCCAGATCGTCAACCCACTAAGCAAGGGCAGGGATCGAACCCGCAACCTCATGGTTCCTAGTTGGATTCGTCAACCACTGTGCCGCAACGGGAACTCCTAAAAAGACAACTTTTTCACAATGGATTAGTTAGAGGATTTCAAAAAGTCTACCAGTAGAGGAAAGTTAACTAAATATGAAATGGCTGCCAAACTATAAATTAAATTTAGATATTGGAAGATAAAATATTTTTTTTGAGTTGTGTTTCATACCAGCTGAGTACTTTTCTCATCTATGTGAACAGGTAGAGCTTATATTACTGAGGGTTGAATAATGACTTTGTGACACTTATTATATACACAAACTGATACATTATTTTTCTGTAATCTTTTATAAAGTGGCTAAACAAAACAACACACACACACTCGCGTACACATGCACACACATGTACACAGACATACAGTTCACACAGTTGCTGGTCAGTTTCAAGGCTCATCTTCAAGACTATAGTTGTGTGATTAACAATTTCTTTGGCTTATGGTTACATTCTCTTTTACCAACAAAATTTCTTTCACAGCTGATTTTAGAGATTAAGAATAAACATGTAGGATTTCATGTTTTCTCTGAGTTCTTAATTCTTTTCAAGGAAAACTTACTGGATCTATATATTTATTAAAAGTAAAACACATTTCAAAATGCATATCCATCGTACTGTTCACATGAGTCAATCTGCTGCTTGAAAAGTATATGTACCTCTAGCAAAAATAAATAAATAAATTTTATTTGCTAAAGTAACTAAAATATCCCTATACTTTTATATTTTTCCTTTTCAAGAAGAATGAGCCAAAAAAGGGAGCTTTTCAATAAAAGACTGCATTTACTAAATTATAAGCCTCAATGTTAGGATATTTTTTAATTGAAGTGTAGTTTATTTACTATATCAAGTTACTTTCATGCATATAGTACAGCAGTTCAGTAATACCTGTATCTGGCTATCTATATATATATAGATATACACGTGTATACACACACATATATATATACATGTTGATATATATTGCATCAGTGTTAATTGACAATGTTGAGGTGTTTATTCACTGATATTCATTTTTAGATTAATATGTTAGTGCATTTATGTGAAATCCCACTTAAAATATACGCCATATAACTGGTTGTAGAAAATAAAATTTATTTAGTATATTTCTTGCCAGAATTTCTATGTAAATCTAATATATTATAGTTACAGACAAACTTCATTTGAATCATAACAACAATGCTTTTTCCCAAATTAAAAATTCAAGGTGGTTTAACATTTTAAAATCTTGTGACTGACTATCACAAAAGCTTAATGGTTTGAGACAGATCCAGTTTCATTCTCTGTATTCTTAAAATTAATTTCAGTATATACTAGCATATATTATGTAACAATGTGTAAAAATCCCCACTGATCTTTTGTGACAGAATGTTCTAATTGCTTCTCAATAAATTCAAAAAAATGCAAATTTTAGTACTAAACTGTACAGTATTGACACAAAGACCATAAAGTATTGTGTTGGATTTGGGGAAGTTGTTGTCAAAATTCAGTCCAGTTGTCCTTTTCCATGTATGCAGTGCCATTGTGAGAAGCTCTCCAGAGCAATCTTGGTTCAGCTAAACCCTGCCAAAGGGTTCTGAATGTCATTTTTTAATTGCTTGTTATGCTGACCATCAAATGTGAGTGGGGAAAAAAGATAGTTTGACCTCATATAATTAAAAATAAATTGTTTATAGAATTATTAATAGGCAAGTGCATAAAGGAATTTAGGAAAATATTTTATAAAGTTTCTCATGACTAACTTATTTCCAAAAGTTTTCTACACTTTGAAAAGGAATATCATCCAAGCCAAACTGCAGAAGAGATCCTCTTGTGTTGTTTATTGGGTAGAGTGGAATCATGGAATGAATGGCAATTTGAAGGTTGCATTATGAGAGAAAATGCATCTATATTTCTTCCTTGTTTGATGGTTATAGGAGATCATAGATATTTCCTAAAGAAAGAAAAGGGGTTAAATAGGGAACTAAATAAACTAAGTTGAACACCAGTACCATAAAACAGTTTTCCCACAGTGTAAACTGTGCAATATTGAAAGCTATACTTCAAAAAAAGTTTCTGTAAACAGACGCACGCTATGTGTTTTGCCATTGTTATTTTCTGAAAAGGACTGATGGATAAAAATACTGATTAGACTGATTGTATGGTTTTCTTTTCAGTTATTTACCTAGCATGGAGGAAATAATGTGCTGTTTCATGTTATTATATTTTAGCTATATATATATAATATATATACAGTCAAGGCTAGGTAAATGACTTCAGAATACATTACCAATACCATTCACTGAGAAAATTACTCAACACTGAGGTAGATTCCATACAGCAAGTTTAGGGAGACACTGAGGGGACTGTTTTACAACTGTCAGGTCCTGAGTTTGACAGTTTTCCTTTTAAAATTTCTAGTATTTTTGAACAGAGATCTTTGAAGAGGGTGTTAATTCTTTAAAGCTATATTAAGTCCCCAGATATCAGGTGATTTAAAGATTGTACACGGTGATACTTATTATACATTCATTAAATAGGTTTTCATCATACAATCAGCCAAGGAGGGAATTAATGTTTGGATTGCCTAATGATCCCAATTTTCAGGTAATTGTGAATGGTGTAGCACTTGCTTCCTCTCTGAACAAAAGCATAACTTGAAGCAGGAGGTAAGGTAAGGCCCAAATAAGGTTTTAGATAAGCAAAGTTTCATCAGGATAATACTGCTTTTTTAGAGTGCCATTTTTTTTAGGGCTGTATCTGCGGCATATTCCCAGGTTAGGGGTCCAATTGGAGCTGCAGCTGCTGACCTAAGCCAAAGCCACAGTAACACCAGATGCAAGCTATGTCTGCGAACTACATCTCAGCTCACGCAAGGCTGGATGATTAACTCATTGACTGGGTCCAGGGATCGAACCCAAATCTTCATGGCTACTAATTGGGTTTGTTACTGCTTAGCTACCACAGGAACTCCTAGAATGCTATTAGTTGCAATCAAAAGAAATACAAAGGAGTTCCCATTATGGCTTAGTAGTACCGAACCCAACTAGTATCCATTAGGAACGGGGGTTCAATCCCTGGTCCCACTCAGTGGTTTAAGGATCTGGCATTGCCAGAAGCCGTGGTATAGGTCATAGATACAGTCAGATCTTGCATGGCTGTGGTGTAAGCCAGCAGCTGCAGCCAGATTTAACTTCTAGCCCAGGAAGTTCCATATGCCATGGGTACAGCCCTAAAAAACAAAAAAAAACCACACACAAAGTAGTAAAAAAATAAAAGTATTAGCTAAGGGAGGTAAAAGTAGGATCTTGCCTCAAAGATTGGTTGCTTCAGCAGTGGTTTCATCATAGAATCAGGAAGCCAGTTGCATCATCACTTCTCTGCTTTCATAAATTATAAGGCTGGTATCCCTGTGCATAGAAGGCTGCCTACAGAATCATTACTTCCTTTTTAATATCCAGTGGAGAGAGAATCTGACTTTAAGACAACAGAGTATAGAGCTGCAAAATAAAAATTCAGTTAGGTCTGAATTTTTTTTGTTTTGTTTTGTTTTTGTTTTTTTTGTCTTTTTGCTATTTCTTGGGCCGCTCCTGCGGCATATGGAGGTTCCCAGGCTAGGGGTTGAATCGGAGCTGTAGCCACCAGCCTACACCAGAGCCACAGCAACTCGGGATCCGAGCCGCGTCTGCAACCTACACCACAGCTCACGGCAACGCCGGATCGTTAACCCACTGAGCAAGGGCAGGGACCGAACCCGCAACCTCATGGTTCCTAGTTGGATTCATTAACCACTGCGCCACGAAGGAAACTCCAGGTCTGAATTTTAAAATTTGCTGGCAAAAGTTATACCTATGTGTTTAAAGATATTGATAAATAAGAAAACTTCATGTTTGAGTAATCAAACAAGTATGTGATGATGACTTCCTCAGTAGGAAGTAATGAAAGAAGTAGTGAGAGAAGTAATGAAAAATTAACCAAAGACCAATGAAAACTTGGAAGAATAAGTTTGTCTAAATAACACAAAGTAAGTGCAAAACTGTAAAAGAAAGCCAATTGGAATATTCAGTAATTTGAACAAATATTCCAAGAAGGTTTTTTTCTTTTTTTTTGTCTTTTTGGGCTGTACTTGCAGCATATGCAGGTTCTCTGGCTAGGGTTGAATCAGAGCCAAAGCTGCTGGCCTATGCCACAACCACAGCAACACAGAATCTGAGCCATGTCTTCGACCTGCACCACAGCTCACGGCAATGCCGGATCCTTAACCCACTGAGTGAGGACAGGGATGGAACCTTTGGATACTAGTCAGATGTGTTTCCAGTGATCCATGAGGAACTACTTGAAGGATTTAAATTCAGTGTATCCTTCCATAGAATTATATCATCCTATGCCTGTAATCATTGTACAGTGTTACCTCATGTTACTGTGTAGGTAACATAAACAGTCAACTATATTTTGTAGCTCACTTGAAGAGGTTTTATTTTTTAAACATGAATATTATTTTTTCCATTGTGGTTGATTTACTGTGTTCTTTCAATTTTCTACTGTACATCAAAGTGACGCAGTCACACATACATATATATTCATTCTTTTTCTCACGTTATCCTCCATCATGCTCCAATACAAGTGACTAGATATAGTTCCCAGTGTTATACAGCAGGATCTCATTGTTAATCCATTCCAAATGCAATCATTTTCATCTATGAACCCCAGATTCCCCATGCACCTCACTCCCTCCCCCTTGGCAACCACAAGTCTGTTCTCCAAGTCCGTGAGTTTCTTTTCTGTGGAAATGTTTGTTTGTGCCATATATTAGATTCCAGATACAAGTGATATCATATGGTATTTGTCTTTCTCTTTCTGACTTACTTCACTTAGTATGAGAGTCTCTAGTTCCATCCATGTTGCCACAGATGGCATTATTTTGTTCTTTTTTATAGCTGAGTAGTACTCCATTGTGTATATATATCACATCTTCTTAATCTGTTCATCTGTCAATGAACATTAAGGTTGTTTCCATGTTTTGGCTATTATGAATAATGCTGCAGTGAACATATGGGTGCATGTATCTTTTTCAAGGAAAGTTTTGTCTGGTTATATGCCCAAGAGAGGGATTGCTGGCTCATGTAGTAGTTCTATATTTAGTTTTTTAAGGTAATGCTGTACTGTTCTCCATAGAGGTTACAACAGTGTAGGAGGGTTCCCTTTTCCCTACACCCCCTCCAGCATTTGTTATTTGTGGACTTATTAATGATGGCCATTCTGACTGGTGTGAGGTAGTATCTCATGGTAGTTTTGATTTGCATTTCTCTCATAATCAGTAATGTTGAGCATTTTTTCATGTGCTTGTTGGTCATCTCCACATCTTCTTTGGAGAAATGTCTATTCAGGTCTTTTGCCCATTTTTCAATTGGGTTGTTGGTTTTTTTTTTTTTTGCTTTTGAGTTATATAAGTTTTTGCATATTTTAAAGATTAAGCCCTTGTCAGTTGCATTGTTTGAAACTATTTTCTCCCATTCCATAGGTTGTCTTTTTTTTCTTTCTCTTTTTTTTTTTTTTTTTTGTCTTTTGTTGTTGTTGTTGCTATTTCTTGGGCCGCTCCCGCGGCATATGGAGGTTCCCAGGCTAGGGGTTGAATCGGAGCTGTAGCCACCAGCCTACACCAGAGCCACAGCAACTCGGGATCCGAGCCGCGTCTGCAACCTACACCACAGCTCACGGCAACGCTGGATCGTTAACCCACTGAGCAAGGGCAGGGACCGAACCCGCAACCTCATGGTTCCTAGTCGGATTCGTTAACCACTGTGCCACGACGGGAACTCCTCTTTCTCTTTTTTTTTATTGTTTCCTTTGCCTTCCAAAAGCTTGCTAATTTGATTAAGTCCATTGGTTTATTTTTGCTTTTATTTCTGTTGCCTCAAGAGACTGACCTAAGAAAACATTTGTACAATCGATGTCAGAGAATGTTTTGCATAGGTTCTCTTCTAGAAGGAGTTTGATGGTATCTTGTCTTACATTTGAGTTTAAGCCACTTTGAGTTTATTTTTGTGTATGATGTGAGTGTGTGTTCTAATTTCATTGATTTACATGCAGCTGTCCAGTTTTCACAGCATCTCTTGCTGAAAAGACTCTCTTTTTCCCATTTTATATTCCTGCCTCCTTTGTTGAATATTAATTGACTGTAGGTATCTGGGTTTATTTATGGGTTCTCTGTTCCATTCCATTGGTCTGTATGTTTGAAGAGCTTTTAAAGGGATAATTGGATTGCATTGTTTTCTCCTTATCTCTAAGCTAGGAGCAATTTCATTCAAAATCTTTCCAGCACTAGTCTTTCCCTGCCTCTTGTCTCTCAAATTCTGTGTCTCTCTGTTTCGTATGGTATATTTTACTGATTCTTAAGTCTTAACAAAAAATAAATCTAACTTCTCCTTGAAAAGGTTGTATAGGCTTCTGATACTAAAACTAGGCTAAGTAATCATATTTATAATCCATTTGTCTCTAATTCCCACTGAATAAAGAGTGCATCTGTTTGAAAATGAATAAATCTCTAACTATGTGTAAAACTAGAAGGAAGAACAAAAGCAAAGCAATAAAGCTAGTAAAAGTTGTTAGAATAGTAATAAATTATTATTCTTCATTGGATAAAAGCTCTAAACTCAGAGTAAAGGGTGTGTACATGAATGAGTATAGCAGAGACTTTCTAAAAATATATTATTAAACACTTCTTAACCCACTGTTCTATAGCAGGAACTTCCAGCACTGTTTTTTCAATTATGTACTTTTTAAAAAATATCTTACATGCAAATATTTAGTTATATATATATATAAATATATATAAAATATGCATGCATGTTTTTCAAAAAGAATATGCACACTTTTTGAAAAATATACATACATACAGATATTTAACTATATATATAATAAAGGTGTTTTTAATGATATTAAAATTAAATAGTTTAATATTTTTATAAATCCTGATTAATCATCTTATCCCTGACCCCAAGATTATGAGCCCTATTGTGTAGATCATAGAGTTATGGAGAACAGTTAAGACAAGTTATTTCAAGGACTTTATTTTTGTGTCCACTTTATTTCTCTGCTCCCTCTTTATAGTGCTGTTGTCAATTGGTATGATCTCATTATGTTTACAGAGATTCCTAATAGAAGGTCCTGTTTGAGAACAAATCTTTACAATAACATAGGAATCCCAGGCCTGTATTTATCTACCTAGTTTAGATTTCCATTTACAAATATCATTGGAATCCCAAGTACTAACTCAGCATTTGAAGAGAATTAACAGAAAGACAATTCTATATGAAAACATGTAATAGAATCTAGAAAAATGAAATAGAAATCAGGAAGAGAAGATCATTAAAAAATTGTATCACTAGAGTATGTAAAAAAGATAAATCACTAAAAATACAAGAAGAGATGGCTAAAAATCTGAGTGAGAACCATAATAGAGTTTTAGTAATAAAAAGTAGGATTTCTGTGGTGGCTTCAGCAGGTTAAAAATCCAACATTGTCATTGCAGTGGCTTGGATGTCTGTTGTGGCACAGTTTTAATAGGTGGCCTTGGAACTTACACATGATGTGGGCATAGCCAAAAATATATATATATATATAATTTCTAACATTAAAGAAAAAGAAATAAAAGATTGAAAAATCAAGGCAAAGAATTATATGACTAACATTTGATTCTTAAAATGATGGGGTGAAAGTATATCTATTATCTCTAAAAGAGAAGACTAGAAAATAATTAGAAATCAATAAAGGGCTATGCAAAGAAAATAATATGTTCTAATTTAAAAAAAATATTGAATTATGTGTAATAGATATATTTAATTTGGTACTTGGAACATTCTCCTTTAACATAGTGGTTTAAGGATTTCTTTTTTATAGTCATACATGTTACTTGTTTATGACTTAAAAAGAGTTAATGACATTATTTCTGGTTTTTACAATTAAATTACAGTTAAAGCATAGATGGTTAGCTTATACAAACTGATTGCATATAAAAATGTCAGTATCAGTATCTTGGCTATGAACATATTCTTATGTTGAACATCAGATGAAATTTGGGAGCTGAGAAAACTGGATGAAAGAATGGCAAGGGTGATATGTCTGTCCTATTCTCTATGATCAAGATTGAGGATAATGTATATAAACTTGAGAGATGAGAAAGTGAACATTAATATATATTTTGTAATTATTAAGACAAAATTTCTGAAAACTAGGTATAATTTTAAAATATTTGGAGTTCTTGTTGTGGTGCAGCATAAACAAATCTGACTAGTATCCATGACGTTGTGGGTTTGATCCCTGGCTCACTCAGTGGGTTAAGAATCCAGCATTCTGGTGAGCTGTGGTGTAGGTCACAGATGTGGCTCAGAGTCCCCGATGCTGTGGCTGTGGTATAGGCCCACAGCTGTAACTCCTATTCGACCCCAACCTGGGAACTTCCATATGCTGTGGGTACAGCTCTAAAAAGCAAAACAAAAACAAAAACAAAAAAATATTGAAAGGAAGGTGAAAAATAAATGTGGGGTGTAGGTTCAATTAAGTACATCTTCAAACTTCAAATAGGAGAATTAATACATGATATGTAAAAGTAACAAATCAATAAAGGAAAGTATCCATTTGAAAACTCCAAACCAGAAAAGGTTAAAAATATTTAATTTGTGGATTAGGTCTGAGGGCCAGAAGCCAAGTGGTTTGTAGTGAAATTGGCTACTTTTATATTTCATTTAAATATAAAATTGAACCACTGAATTACTCTTCTGAACCACTGAATTTTTGTGTTAATTTATAGTAATTTTAAAGTTAAAAATGATGTGACCCTTAACTTAAGAACATCATGGAATTGCATTTGATAGGGATAAAGGATAATTTTCAAGTCCATATTTTTTGCATTGTTTTAACTAAAAAAGAGGGACAATATCAAGTAAAATTTTCATCATCAAAAGTATAACATTTTATATTAACATTTAAAGATTGTTTTTTTCCCCATATTTTACAGTTACTCCATTTCCACTATCACTTCCAATATCAAAATATTCCTGTATGCTTTCAAATACCATCATACATGGCATTTCATTTCTAGGAAAAATAGGTACTGAATAGCTCTTTAAGGAACACAGTGCACAAGAGAAAGACACTAATGTTGCAGAAGTGAGAGAAGCAGGAAATGTTCTATGATTAAATCTTACTGTGTACAATTTTCTAGGAGGAGGTTAGTAAAAATTCCAGAAACAGTGCTGCCCTGTTCCTAGTCTCTTTATTTATTTTTTCTTTCAATATCAATTCTGCAATCAAAAAATGTCCCTTTTGGGAAACTGTACCTGAACTTTGAACAAAAGTCATAATTAGGAAAACTGCCTTTGGTTTTATTAGTTGTGCCGGGGTCCTCCAAGTAAGTAGCTTGCAGAGAGTTGGTTTGCTGCCCCAGCTACACTATCATAGATGCTTCTGAGGTTTGAAACCAAACTTATTTTTTAAATACCTGAAAAAGTAATAGTTCAATTTTCAACCTACAATGTTTACTATAAACACAGAGGAGAAGAAAACCAAAAGCTTAAGGATCAAATTAGGATTACCATTTGATATCAGATATACTCTGTAAAACTCAATTTATGGATAAATTTTGTACTTTTTTTATATAGAATTTAATTGAGTATAACTGATGCAACATAAACAGTATTTGGGATTATAAATCATGAGATTGTATTAAAATCCAATCTATGGGAGTTCCATCATGGCTCAGCGGTTAACGAACCGATTAGCATCCATGAGGACATGGGTTCGATCCCTGCCCTCGCTCAGTGGGTTAAGGATCTGGCATTTCTGTGAGCTGTGGTGTAGGTCACAGACATAGCTTGGACCCCCTGTTGCTGTGGCTATGTTGTAGGCCTGAGGCTATACCTCCAATTCAACCCCTGGCCTGGAAACCTCCGTATGCCCTAAAATGAAAAAGACAAAAGACAAAAAAAAAAAAACAACAAAAAAAAACCCAATCTATGTCATTATCATATAGTGGACCTTAAAGACTTTACTTCTCCATGTCCCTCAGTTCTCTTCTCAAAAAATCAAAAATTAACTAATGCACATGTATGGTTTTAGGAAATATTTATATAAAATTATTAAAAATAATTATATGGAACTGTTTTCTGTGTTGATAATTCCCAGGCACACTCTAACACTCCAGACTAAATCATGGTTAATATTTCCAAGTTTAACTCTTTTGATAGCTACTAACATTATAAGGGGAGGTAATGCTAATGCATTTATATCTCTGTTTATGGTTACATCAACTATAGAAGTGAGTATTGATTTCCAGACTGAAAAAGCACAGAATAGTTTTTTTTTTTTGCATTTACAATACCTCCTACCTTGTCTCTCACCTACTCAACTCCTAATTTTGTTGTTATATATTTTAGATTTCTTAACTTTGTTTTCATTATTATTTTTCCTTTTATCCACCTCATGATTTTAGTTATATTTTTACATTGTTGTCATTTATAATACTTGCATTATCTTTTAGTATTAGAGAGTAAACTTAGGACTTTGTTTAACTGTATAACATCTGCTGTAATTTTCCATCCCTGTGCAAATCCTATCTGAAAGTTTAACTGCTTTTGAAGTGGAAATTCCTGTCTATGCTGAAGTCTTCCCTCCTCAAGAGCTTACATCTTTCTGCTTCTCTTTCTGGGAGCTTTCTCCTGAACCATAGAGGATCACTCAGCCCATAGAGAGGGTAGCATTGAAGTGCTGGAATTTAACACTCTCAGGGACAATTTTAGCCAATAAAAGGTGAGAGTTAGTTGATAAATTATCCAGGGAATGTATCCTCAAGGAAACAAGTCTGAAGTGTGTTCTACAACATTCCTCCTGAGGATCTGCAGCGAGATGAAATTTCCAAATGGTCTTAAGGCACTCTTGATTGTCTTTTCTCCTTTGACAGTCTCACTTTTCCAACTCCCTCATTTGCTCTTCTTTGAATCATGTTCCACTTGAACTGTATTTAACCAGAGTTTTGTATTAGGCTCTATTTTCTAAGATACCTAATAAAGGGATGTTTTATTATAGGTTTATCTCTAAATTAATTCTGAATATTGAAAACAAAATACACATACACAGATATTTAGAAATAGAATAGGACCTTTGTCAAAAGCTTTTTCTGCATCTGTTGAGTATGATTTTTACTTTTTGGTTTGTTGATGTGGTGTATCACATTGATTGATTTGCAGATATTAAAGAATCCTTACATCCCTGGAATAAATTCCACTCAACTTGATTATGTATGATTCTTTTAATATATACTTGGATTCTATTTGCTAATATTTTGTTGAGGATTTTTGCATCTATGTTCATCAGTGATATTGGCCTGTAATTTTATTTTTTTTGTGGTATCTTTGGTTTTGGTATCAGGGTGATGGTGGCCTCATAGAATGAACTTGGGAGTGTTCCTTCCTCGACTAAAAAGAGTTTTTGATGAAATTCAACACCCCTTTCTGATAAAAACTCTCCAGAAAGTGGGCGTAGAGGGAACCTACCTCGAAATAGTAAAAGCCATGTGTGACAAACCCATGGCTAACATTGTTCTCAATGGTGAAAAGCTAAAATCATTTATAATAAGATCAGGACCAAGACAAGGATGTGCACATTCACCACTGCTGTTCAAGATAGTTTTGGAAGTCCTAGGAACAATAATCAGAGAAAAAAAAAAAGAAATAAAAGGAATCCAGATTGGAAAAGAAGTAAAACTATCACTGTTTGTAAAAGACATGATACAATACCTAGAAAATCCTAAAGACCTACCAGAAAACTGTTAGAAGTCATCAATGAATTTGACAAAGTTGCGGGATACAAAATTAATACACAAAAATCAGTTACATTTTTATATACTAACAATGAAAGATCACAAAGAGAAATTAAGGAAATCATCCCAGTTACTATCACATCAAAAAGAATAAAATACCTAGAAATAAACTTACCTAAAGAGACAAAAGACGTATACTCTGAAAACTATAAGATGCTGATGAAAGAAATCAAAGATGACACAAACAGATGGAAAGATATACCATATTCTTGGATTGAAAGAATTGATACTGTCAAAATGACTATACTGCCCAAGCCAATGTACGTATTCAGTGCAATCCCTATCAAATTACTGAGGACATTCTTCACAGAACTAGAACAATTTTTTTTTTTTTTTTTGTCTTTTCAGGGCCACACCTGTGACATGTGGTTGTTCCCAGGCTAGGGGTCTAATCGGAGCTACAGCTGCTGGCCTATGTCACAGCCATGGAAATGTGGGATCTGAGCCATGTCTGCAGCCTACACCACAGTTCACAGCAACACCAGATCCTTAACCCACTGAGCGAGGCCAGGGATTGTACCTGCAACCTCATGGTTCCTAGTCAGATTTGTTTCCACTGTGCCATGACAGGAACTACTAGAGCAAAATATTTTAAAAGTGTATGAAAATACAAAATACCCAGGATAGCCAAAGCAATATTGAAAAAGAAAAGTAGAAATGGAGGAATCAGGCTCCTTGACTTCAGACTATACTACAAAGGTGCATTTATCAAAACAATATGGTACTGGCACAAAAACTAAATACAAAAATAAACCAAGGTGACCTAATTAAGCTCAAAAGCTTTTGCACAGCAAAGGAAAGCATTAAAAAATGAAAAGACAACCCAAAGAATGGGAAAAATTTTTGCAAATGATGAAACCAACAAGGGTCTGATCTCCAAAATATACAGACAAGTCATACAACTCAACAACAATAAAAAACCAAATAATCCAATTGAAAAATGGGTAGAAGACCTAAACAGACATTTCTCCAAAGAAGACATATAGATGGCCAGCAGGCACATTAAAAAATGCCCAACATGACTCATTATTAGAGAAATGAAAATCAAAACTACAATGGAGTATCAGCTCACATTGGTCACAAAGGCCATCATTAACAAGTCAACAAAATAACAAATTTCTGGAGAAGGCATGGAGAAAAGGGAACCTTCCTATACTGTTGGTGGGAATGTAAATTGGTACAATCAGTATGGAAAACAGTATGGAGGTACCTCAGCAAAATAAAATATAGAACCTACCATATGACCCATAAATCCCACTTCTGGACGTATATCCAGACAAAACATTCTTTCAAAAAATACACGCACCCCTGTGTTCACTGAAGCACTGTTCACAATAGCCAAGACATGGAAACAACCTAAATGTCCATTGATAGATCAGTAGATTAAGATGACATCATACATGTATACAATGGTATACTACTCAGCCATAAAAAGGACAAAATAATGCCACTTGCAGCAACATGGATGCAACTAGAGATACTAGTGAAATACGTAGGAAAAAGAAAGGCAAATACCATATGATATCACATATGTGGAATTTAAAATATGGCACAAATGGTCTTATCTATAAAACAAAAACAGATCACGGATGTAGAGAACAAACTGGTGATTGCCAGCGAGATTGGGGGGAGGGAAAGGGATGGACGAGGAGTTTGGGGTTGGTAGATGCAAACTGCAACACTTGGAATAGATAAGCAATAGGGTCCTATACTACAACATAGGGAACTATGTCTAATCTCTTGGGTTAGAACATGGTGAAAGAATAGAATAGAAAAAAATATGTACATATATGTACAACTGGGACATTTTGCTCTAAATATATATGACAAACCTTTTGCTCTACAGCAGAATTTTCCCCAGTTTCTGAGCCTTTCTTTCAGTAATGGTGGAATTGCCTTTTTTATTTCATACCTAATAAAGAAATGACTGGAATAATTTTTTTAAAGAAATAGTAAAGTACCAAATATTACTTACTGCTTATTATTTAAATTATAGATTAGGAAATAAAATCCTTTGATTAAAATAGTATTTGGAGGATCATTTCTTAACACTTAAGGTATATCTCATTTCTTTGAAGTTTCCTAGAATCTCTGAAGTTATATGGATGCTTCATATAACTTTTAACGTCGTATTTAGATATCTTATTCATAAGGAGAGCATATTTAGATATCTTTAACAGCATATTTAGATATCTTATTCATAAGGAGAGACAAACATTTCTTTTTTTTTTTTTTTAAGGCTGCACTTGCGGCATATGGAGGTTCCCAGGCTAGGGGTTGAATCGGAGCATTAGCTGCTGGCCTACACCACAGCCACAGCAACGCAGGATATGAGCCATGTCTGCGACCTACACCACAGCTCATGGCAATGCCGGATCTTTAACCCTCTGAGCAAGGCCACGGATCAAACACGCATCCTCATGGATGCTGGTCAGATTCGTTTGCCGCTATGCCATGAGGGGAACTCCTAGACAAACATTTCAGTAAGACTTTGTATAATATATACCAGAATCAGATTTATTAAATACTTTGCCTAAGATCATGTACAAGATAATAAAGCCAGGAAGTAGGAAACACCAGTCTTTTACTGCTTGTCCAGTAATGTTTTCTTTTCTTTCATTTTTTTGGATTTTTATGGCTACATTTGAGGCATATGGAAGTTACCAGTGTAAGGTTGAATCTGAGCTGCAGCTGCTGGCCTATGCCATAGCCATAGCAGTGCAGGATCCAGCCTCCTCTTTGACCTACACCACAGCTGTAGCTTATGGCAGTGCTGTATCCCTAACCCACTGAGCAAGGCCAGGGGTCAAATCTGCATCCTTATGGATACTAGCCTGGTTTGTTACCACTGAGCCACAATGGAAATGGAAACTCTTTTTTTTTTTTTTTCTTTTCATTTTCCTTTTTAAATTTTTTCTTTTTTACTTATTTTGAGGCATAGAGTTACAGTAATTTAATTTTGTGGAAGGTCTATATGCAATCAGATGTGAATTCTTTATATTTGTTAGTTAAGTTAGATTTGAGAACAACTTTTGAGGCCAATTTCAAATGAGTTTAATTTTTACTCTTTATTTGGAGAACCCCAAGATACCCTCTGTACTTAAAGGGAAAGAGGAAAATAAATTAAGATACCAAACATGAGAGACAGCTGTGGATATGGTTCTGCTGCCACAATATATAGAGCAGCATGGCCACACATTTTATTATGCCATTTGCTGCAAATTCAGAGAAAAATTGCAGGTATTATGCAAGGAAAATGAACCATCTTATGATCTGCACCCCTGTGTTGGTGCAGAGGGCCTTAATCTGGATATACTTTACCAGTGGAAGAAGTACACAGAGATTTATTTTACCAGTTTTGTTTCTTTGAGAAAAAATTAAGTGGTCTGGCTTTTGTGCTTAAATATTCCACATTTCTACATGGCAGTAAAATGTACTTGTAGAAAGGGGTATATATTTGTAAAAGGGAAAAGTGATATACTTTCTGGCTCCATTATTTGGTAAAGCTAATTAAAAATAACTAATTTCATGTCCTTCATGTTTTACATAAATTGCAACACAGCTGTAAATGACCTTGTGCTTAAACCACGTTAGGGCTGGGAGCCCAGATCTCTAATCTAGCATTGCTCTTTTTTTTTGTTTTGTTTTGTTTTTTTCACAAAGACAAAAGGTATATTATGTAGCTCCCTCTTTGAAAAATAGTAGCTTATGGAATTGTCAGTATATTAGTGTATGTCTTTTTATTAGAAATACCTGTCTGCTTTTTTCATATTACTAAGTAGTGTACAGTCTTTGAGGCTGGCTTGCATTGCTGTGAGCCTTAATGTAGTTGACGCAAATATAGATGATAATTGTATTTGTTGATTGGAGCAGAATTTACCAATTCAGATTATTACTACTCAGTCATTAGAGTTTAAACTTTTAGCTTTTAAGTGTTCGTTTTTGTTGACTTTTTTCCCCCCTTATGATTGGTAATATTCTCCCAAGATTTAAAGACTTTGATGACTTTTTTTCCCATCAGAATCAGTTGAGAAGCTTTAAAAATATGCTAGTATTCTGGCCCTAACTCTAGACTGATTAAAACAATTTCTGAAAGTATTTTCTAGATATATTTTTTTTCCAGAGCTCCACAGCTCTTTGAAATACAGAGTCAGGAATCAGTGATAGTTAGACAAGGTCTACCATCTCTCATCTCTACCTCCACTAGAAAAATCTTTTTATTTTCTGGTTTTATTTTACATTCTTTGCTCCTGAAATTTTTGTCCTCTTTTCTTAACATAGTAAGAATTGCCTTCATTAAGGGTCTTAAATAGATGCTTATTGCACTAAGTTGTGTATATTTATTATTGAAATTTAGGCATTTTCCACATTGTATAGGTATAGAATATTTGAGAGGGTGACTTAATCAAATAAAACAACTGTTTATTGTTTTCAAGATTTTATTGTTTGCTTTCTTCCTCTTTGTGTCTTAAGGATCTTTTCCCCAAACAGTTTCTGAGCCTTTCTTTCAGTAATGGTGGAATTGCTTTTTTTATTTCATACCTAATAAAGAAATGACTGGAATAATTGGTGATCTTGCTTTTATTTTAAGTTCATCAGAGATATATTGACAGTTAAATCTAGCACACCCCATTTTGGAGCTGAATTACCTCAGGGTTTATTGGAACATAGAAATAAGATGAAAGTAAGGTACAGAGAGAATAAGTGACTTGTCCAAAGTCACAAAGTTGTAATTGGCAGAAATAGAATTAAAACTAAGAATACTTTCTTTAGTTTTCTTATGAAATATTTCAAACATATGTATAAATAATGTATAGAAAAAATGAAATAGTCATGTTCCCGTTATGCATTTTTAAAAAACCCAATATTTTTAGTTATATTTCATACAATTTTAAAAGAAATGCAGCATTGCATATATCCTTAAAACCATATTAGAGAGCTCTCATAGATTCCACATCCCTTTAATCCTTTGTCAGTACTGGTATCAGATCTCTTAAATGTGGTATATATTATTTTAAGACACACTTCTAAAATAATTCAGATCCTTTGAGTTTATAATGAATTCCATATTTGCTATCGTAAATTTTTCCTCTGATTTCATTTATACGCTTAAGACTATAGTATTTTAGCATATTTAACTCCACAGTAAACAACATGCTTTTTACTTTTACTTTTTTTAATGTCTTAGCCAAAAATGTTATCTCATATGCAATGTTTAATTAAATTTACATCATAATTTTTTTGGTAAAGCTGAATATTAAATTATTGTACTGCATCCTAACAAATCTTGATTCTCTTATTTTAACTATTCAATGACAGTAAAAGTGTTCTTATATCAGTAATTTTTTATAACTCTTCTGCTTCTACATCATCAAAATTTCCATTGTCTATCAAATTAATTTTGTAATCTAAAAATGGCTTTATAATTAATTGGCTGATATTACCATTTTGTTCATTCTTTTTTCATTTCTTACAGCAGCTCTGAATGCTCTTTCTGTTAAAGGCATGCTAACATTTTGGGCATACTGGTTTATCCACTCTCCAGGCTTATATTGATACTATAGAAATTATGCTTTCAACTTATCTCTGCTTAGACATACTTTTATCCATTGTTGGTTATTTTAAGGAAACAATAACAAATAACTCAATAAACTGGGAACTCAGAGTCAGAGTTTACATTTGGAAGGATTTTTTTCTAAATTAAATTTTCAAAGTGATGCAGCATGCTAAATTAGCCAGCTTTCAGTGGCACACCAACTTTAAGTATTCAACAATACCACTTAGAAGTACTCTAAAATCTGGTTTGACTAATTTGCTTGTACTTTATTTCAAATTCTTCCCAAAGAGTAGATACATTTTATAAAATCACTCAGTGAGCAGTTTTTGGTGATCCTTAAGCAGCTAAAAAATTACAAAAAGTCTCCTTTCAAATTGCCCTTACTTTACATGTACTAAAAGACAGTATTGAAGCATATACTCAGACCTTCAGGTAGTTACCTGGCATTTATGATTCTTGATTTTTCTCTTTAGTTATCTTATTATAAAATTAGAGATAAGAGATGGCTATCTATTAAGGAAATTGGAGTGACAATGATATATATCCTAAGTTACTACTGCTGCTATCATGATTGTATTATATTTCTGGATGAAAAATCTGAAAGTAAAGTATAAATATAAGGACTAGCCACAGGAAACATCACTTGTCATGAATTTCTGGGCTTCTCTAATTATTGAGTTATTTTATTCCTTGATTGTGAAAATAGATATATTGCTTTAGTTGATGATAAATGGCTTATAGGCATTCTAAACAAACTAAAACAAACAAAACAAAAACATATTTTTTTTTTAATCCTGAAGCTTTTCTGTTAATGGTTGCACTTATTTTGTAAAAATACAAAAAAAAAAGGTATTTTTAAAAATTGAAACTGAAAGTATACTAGAGTAACTCCCTAATCCTATCTCGGTGGTAGGGTAATGTGTTGAGGTCAAATAAATAAATTCAGTGTATAGCTTGTGTGATGAATCTTGTCTTCAGAATGAAGATACATACACTCTGCTGCTAAGTTAGAAATATTACCACAATGCATTAGAGTCTCAGTTGCCAAGGGGGAAAAATGTGTCTAATTTATTGTGAGATAGGATTACGAGTGTTAAAAATAATATTAACACTGAGGCAGTTTCCAACATTGGGTTGGGTCATATTATTTTTCTGTTCTCTTTATCAAATTAGCCAGGAGGCCACTTCCAGCAACAGGAAGCAAAGTGATATTGTATACACTTCAAAAAAGGAGATATTAGAGAGAAGGAAGGCATTGTGTTGTTTGGCCAAGTAGCATCTATGTAATTAGATATGGGGGCTGACAACACTAATGCACTCAATGACAGGAGGTGATGGAGGCCCATCTGTGCTGGCCTGCTGAGTTGATCATATCAAGGAAGCTGCCGGTCAGTTTTCTTAGAATGACTCAGAACCAAAATTAGGTTGCTGAAAATTTCCGCCCATCTAATAGGAAGTCATAAATAAACCTGCTGTTATTTGAAGGAAAATAAATGCATAATGTTAAGAGGCTCTCAAGTTACATACAATTTTCAACTGATTGTTTTGTAAAAAATATATTCTCTTTCCAAAATTATTGAAATTACTCATTTACTTTCTATTGGATAACTTATTTTTTCATATTCTGATTCCATGATTTTTTTGTCTTTTCATAGCATAGCAAAGGTATAATGTATGCCTGTAACTAACAAGATGGATTTATATCACTTGTACTTTTACCTATGTCCTCTTAAAATATGATTAACTTCTCTGTGCCACAGTACCTTCGTCTTTAAAATGGGGCTAATATTTTTTCATTAAACATTATATATTTATGTCCTAAAAATACTGTATAGCATTTCTGTCATTTACATATATATACATATATGTATATATATGTGTGTGTGTGTGTGTGTGTATGTGTATAACAATTCTCATAAATGCAAACAGTATTAGTTTAGTAATATTAGGAAAAAATATGTCACAACTGATTTTGCCTCATCTAGCATTATGTGATGTGTTAGAAGAAGTTTGGTAAAGAAATAGGGGAGTGTCCTTGTTATTTCCTTATTGCAAATAAATGGATTCATTGGCATCTGAGCCACTGGGCTCATCAGGAATAGTTGTCATTAGCTGAGAAACTGTGTTAATTCCTCATAGGCTCTTCTCTGTGTAATTTCTGTTTGTCTTGTTATTGTTACTCCCTTACACATTTCTGTGTTATCTAATGCTATTTTTCTCATCTTCCCTTGAAATCTCTCAAAACTTTAAATCATACTAAATTATATATGACTGATTATGGTTTAGATGTGTCACAAGGTTACTGGCTCTTTAAGAGTGTGTAAGGTGTCAGATTCAAAGGTGCAACTGAGATAATGGAGTCAGGTGTCTTTTATAGGATTTCACAAATTCTTCAAGTCTTGTGACTGCTCTCCCTCTACTGACTGCCCCTGTTTGACCTTACCACTGGGACTGTACCCACTAGTTAGATAGCTGTTCCTTTGCTAAAGGGGAAATGGCCAACTCTCATAAAGAAAGAAGGTGAAGGTATTAGGAGAGTTATTTATTTTCTCCTTTTAGAGTGATGTTGTTTGCTCCTTTCTGGGCATGGGATTTTCTTATATTATGAAAGCACCACTCCTTCTGTCTCATTGTGACTTCTTATTTGTTTGGAGATATAGAATATCTTTTTTGGTAGTTTCTAGTCTTTGGTTTTGATAGTTGTTCTGCAGTTAGTTTTGATTTTGGTGTTTTTGTTAGAGAGGTGAGCTTGAGACATTCTACTCCAGCATCTTGTCTCTAATCTATTTTCCATATTTTAATTCATTTTCACTTACAGTCATTTTTCCGTGTAACTTGATAAAGCTTTCTTGGTTCAGAATATGTTTTCATACCAATTAATAAGAATAATTCAATAAATGGGAACATATACTTGTGGATCCTCTTCAATATGCCTATCAACTTTCTCCTGAAAACTCTCATTATGATCTCATGCAATGTAGGGTAGAATTTATATCCTTGCAGTTATCTTATGTTGCCTAGAATACTCTGCCCTGCACTTAACAGGCATTGAAATATCTTGGTATTGCCATAACCCAGAAATCACCTATGTCAATTAGTGTGTGTTTTGTTAACCAACTGGAAAACCAAGAAGAATGTCTTGCATCTAGTCACTGTTTAAATTATATATGACAAGAAAAATGCCATAGATCTGTTATTGATCTGTTCCTCTAATCACCTTATCAGATGAGCAAATTGAGGCTCAGTCATTTTAAAATAAAGTTAAAGACTTTTATTTACAGCAAGAGACTGCTTTGGAAAAATACATAAATGAGTAATGAATACAAGTTATGTTGCACTATCATATTTCTTTAGGAGTTTTGAATTATTTTTATTATGATTTTTATTTTTCCATTATAATTGATTTACAGTGTTTTGTCAATTTCTACTGTACAGCAAAGCAATCCAGTCATACATATATAAAATATTTTTTTTTCTCACATTATCCTCCATAATGTTCATCATAAGTGACTGTATGTAGTATTTTAAGGTACCTCCATACTGTTTTCCATAGTGGTTGTACCAATTTACATTCCCACCAACACTGTAGGAAGTTTCCCTTTTCTCTACACCCTCTTCATCATTTGCTATTTGTGGCTTTCTTAATGATGGCCATTCTGACTGGTGTGCGGTGGTATCTCATGGTAGTTTTAATTTGCCTTTCTCTAATAATCAGTAATGTTGAACATTTTTTCATGTGCTTGTTGGCCATCTATACATCTTTGGAGAAATGTCTATTCAGGTCTTTTGCCCATTTTTCAGTTGGGTTGTTGGTTTTTTTGCTTTTGAGTTATATATAAGTTTTTACATATTTTAGAGATTAAGCCCTTGTCAGTTGCATCATTTGAAACTATTTTCTCCCATTCTGCAGTCCCACAGCAAATATAATACTCAATGTAGAAAAGCTAAAAGCCTTCCCGCTAAAATCAAGAACAAGACAAGGATGTGCACTCTCACCACTTTTATTCAGTGTAGTATTAGAAGTCCTAGACATAGCAATCAGACAAACAAAAGAAAAAAAAAAAGGGTATCCATATTGGAAGAGAAGAGGTAAATTGTCACTGTATGCAAATGACATGATACTATATATAGAAAACCCTAAGGACTCCGCACAAAAGCGACTTTATCTAATCAACAAATTCAGCAAAGTAGCAGGATACAAGATTAACATTCAGAAATTGGTTGCATTTCTGTGCACTAACAATGAAATGTTAGAAAATAATATAAGAATAGAGTATTTTATGTTTTATTATTTATTTTGTATTTTATGTTTTATTATTTTATTTTCAATTTTTTGAATGATTTTTATTTTTTTATTTTATAGTTGGTTTACAGTGTTCTGTACATTTTCTACTGTATAGCAAAGTGACCCAGTCACACATACATATATACATTCTTTTTCTCACATTATCCTCCATCATGCTCCATCACAAGTGACTAGATACAGTTGCCAGTGTTACATAGTAGGATTTCATTGCTTATCCATTCAGAATAAAGTACCTCTTAAAATTGCCCCCAAAATAAATATCTAGGAATATACCTGACCGAGGAGGTGAAAGACTTATATTCTGAGAACTAAAATATTAATCAAGGAAATTAAAGAGGATGTAAAGAAATGGAAAGACATACCATCCTCCTGGTTTGGAAGAATTAACATCGTAAAAATGGCCATACTACCCAAAGCAATCTCCAGATCCAATGCAATCCCTATCAAATTACCCATGACATTTTTTCACAGAACTAGAATGAACAATCCAAAAATTTATGCTGAACCATAAAAGATCCAGAATTGCCAAAGCAAGCCTGAGGAACAAAAACCATGCAGGAGGCATAACTCTCCCAGACTTCAGACAATATTACAAAGCTACAGTAATCAAGGCAGTGTGGTGCTGGTACCAAAACAGACATACAAACCAATGGAACAGAGTATAGATTCCAGAAATAACACCAGACACCTATGGTCAATTAATTATCAACAAAGGAGGCAAGAATAAAATGAGAAAAAGACAGTCTTTTCAGCAAGTGGTGCTGGAAAAACTAGACAGCCACATGTAAATCAATGAAACTAGAACACATGCTCACACCATACACAAAAATAAACTGAAAATGTCTTAGAGACTTAAACGTAAGCCAAGACACCATCAAATTCTTAGAGGACAACATAGGTAAAACATTCTCTGACATCAACCAAACAAATGTTTTCTTAGGTTTCCCAAGGTAACAGAAATAAAAGTAAAAATAAACCAATGGAATCTATTCAAACTTAGAAGCTTTTGTAGAGCAAAGGAGACCATAAAAATAGGAGTTTTGAATTAAATCATCTGTTTTTTATTATTTTGTTTAATTCAGTACATTCTTTTTCTCCAAATGAGTTTCATTAGGAATAAATTATCCATGGAACTCATGTGTGTATAGTAGCTAAATCTCTATTTAGTTAATTCATATGACTTTTCTCAGACATCTGATGTCAGATTAGGTCAGGTAAGTAATAATTGGATCTAATTAGCTTCCCTACAAGCTGTTAATTCCCATTCCTGGCACCAAAGAGAAGTCTGGTGATAATTTAACTGCCTATGTGAATGTATAGTGTTGGCATGAGAAGTACCAACATTCTTTGCTACTGAAAAATGAAAATATAAAATTTATTTTTTATTATGGCCAAATAATATTGCAGCAATCATCTGTGTTTGATTACTCAGTATTAATAACAAAGATATATATGATAGTTTTTGTTTCACATTTCCCTTTTAAGGGATACCATATGAAAATGAAATTTATGATATTTCATATGTAAGGATTAATTTCCCTGGACATGCTGGATTTTTGCAATGTAAAAAGCAATAGGGCTTACAAGTGATCTAAATGAGACCATAGTCACTCAGAACACATTTAGCGTCAGAAACTAATCCATAAGGAACTAAGCCCAGCTGCACTTTACAGAAAAAAGTAACCTTTTGACAAAACCTACTGTATTACTTTGTAAGCATGTATTATCAATTTTTCTCTACTGGATTAAAACAAATAAAAAAGGTAGAGAATGCAGAAATTTAAAAAGATGATTAGAATAGAAATTAATTGAAATAAAAGAAAGGTTTGTCAACCAGCCATACATGATTTCAGCTACTGCTAGTTCCTTGGCTTTTTATTCTAAATTTAAATTTTTGGCCCAGTTTAGGGCAAATAGATATTTCTGAAGAATCAGGACAAAAGTGGAAATCTGTGATAAAATTGATCCTACCTATCACTACAGAGAATATTCTCAGACAGGAGAGGTTGTTTTGATGTAGATAGCTAGCCCAAGAGAAGTTCCTCTTATCTTCTTTGTTATATTAAGTTATAATTAATTATGGTGGGAGGGCAAGATCTTGAAATGAAATGTAGACTGGAATAACTAGGAGTCATTTCAAAACTGGTTCTCATTGTGTTTTCTCTTAGCTCAAATCTGAACCATATTTAGATTGCTTTTTATTGATCTTTGATAATGTACTTCTCCATTTAAAAAAAATATGGTGGAGTTCCCGTGGTGGCGCAGTGGTTAACGAATCCGACTAGGAACCATGAGGTTGCGGGTTCAGTCCCTGCCCTTGCTCAGTGGGTTAACGATCCGGCGTTGCCGTGAGCTGTGGTGTAGGTCGCAGACGCGGCTCGGATCCCGCGTTGCTGTGGCTCTGGCGTAGGCCGGTGGCTACAGCTCCAATTCAACCCCTAGCCTGGGAACCTCCATATGCCGCGGGAGCGGCCCAAGAAATAGCAACAACAACAACAAAAGACAAAAAAAAAAAGAAAAAAAAAATATGGTGTCACTCTTACTCCTGATAATGTATATAATTTTTCATAAGTTTCTATATTTGGTAACTCTATTAGGTATTTCTAGGATAATACCAAAGAGCAAGCAGTCCCCATATCTAAGGATCTTGTAACTATACACATTTCACTCATGGGTTTTAAAATTTGGTTGCGACTGGAATCAGATCAGTTGTACAGTTTACTCATGGCAAAATATAGAAAGAAAAAATTTATAATCTATCATGATAGAAAAAAAGATGGTAAAACAGATTCAGTATATTTACTAGGCAACACAATTTTTAATGGAATGCTATTCAAAGGTATAAAATGTTCAGATAAAAGACCACCAATTATGGCGAATTGTTGAAACTTAGCACATTCACATATATCTAAAAATATAAAATTATCTTCTAGTAATGAAACCATCAAAATCTTGAGTAGTTATAGTTTTTCTTATTAGTTTTCATACAAATGTATTTACTCATTTGCGCTCCTGTAGACGTCAATGTTTTATATTAAGGGACATAATAATATTGTCTACTATGAGAAATATGTTTTAAGAATTATTGCAAATTCTCATTATGAGGGTGTTTGGAAAAATATATTTGTTATAATACAATTAAAAAGTATTCTTTCCTTGAGTAGTGTGTATGATTTTTACCATTAAACACTAAATTTTTTTTTGACCTAGTCTTTCTATTCAGATTGATGCTAACATTTCAGAGAAAAGTTAATGTCCCACATCTAGAAAATGTATGATTTTACTATATTGATTTTTACTTTAGATATATTTTTATTTCTTTTCTATCATTGCTCATATTTACCTATTTTTTTTTTTTTTTAGTTTTCATTAAACTCTCTTTCTGTGTTTTAAGTATCATTATAGGCTGCCCTAAGTCTTTTCTAGATCACAGCAGGATATGCATAAACAAATATAAAACATTATACATCTTTAGATATGTTGTTTTTTTTCCCCTTGGACTAGCTCTTGTATTTTTCACAGCGAGGGAGTTCAGACTACACTGATTTGTCTAGCTCATGTGAGATTTAATACATTCTTAGGGATAGATTCCAAAGACAATGACTTGGGCTAACACTAAGCTATGGAGATAAAGGAACCATTTATGAGCATTTTCATCAACACACTGAAAAGTGTTAGGAACATAAAATGAGTCAGCCAGCAGTGCCTGCTCATGATAGAGTTAGATCCTGATTAGGAAAAGAAGACATACAATTAGGAAAATTAGAACTGCAAAGCTATTTTGGCAGATATTATTAGATGTCATAAACTGAACAATTAAGATACAGAGCCACTCAAAATTTGTGCTGTTACACTCAATCCTTACATGCCTGCAGCTGTAAGCAGTCTTGAGCTGCTCTTAAAATAGTTCAGATTCAGCCACTGTTCTATGTTCTGTTTGACGTGAGATCAATCCTTGTGTAGGATTCTGAAAAATTTTAAATTCTCCCCTAAGAAATTTTATAAGTATCAAGCATTCTGTATCAGTGATCGGGTTAAATGGCTCCTCTCTGATGGAAGATTAGGAGGCAAGACCATTGTATTTCTTAAAAGTCGGTTCTGCTTTCTGACTATTAGATGTCTTTTTCAATATATTGCAGAGGCGTCTGCATAACAGACACACTTCAGAGATCTTAAACTTAGGAACACTGTCACTTTCCTCAGTTCATGTCGATTTCCAACAGGAAAAAATGACAGAGTGCTATTTGTCACATTACTGGGTATGGTAATTCATTGCTGTGAGCTTTCCTTTTAAATGCCTATCTCTGAGCATCTGTCACCCAGACACTTTTGGATTCAGGCAAGGAATTTTTTGTACCCTTATATTTGAATACAAAGTAAATCAGTGTCTGAAGATCTAGCACTTTCAGCACACTTACTAATTTGTATTATTATATATTTATTTTATATCTTTTGTTTTCCAATTTATACTAATTTTTAAACAAAGTAAAAAGAGTAAAACATTCTAAAAGAGTCAAAGAATTGCCCTATATTTCTTAACAAGTAGCAAAAATGTATAAGGGGAACTCCTGACTAATAAGTCCGCTGTCTTTCAAAAGCTTACTGCCATAGCCATTTTATAAGAGACACTTTAGAGATAACACTGTAGAGTATGAAAGTATGAGCGTGCCTTGTGGTTAAGCCCAACCTTCACTAGAGCCTGTGAATGGTTGTGTTGTCTTTTGAATTTTTCCTAACCAGAGGAGTAGGTTTGGAAGAACTGGGTCCCATCCCAGATTGTACTGATAAAGCAAAGCCGTATTATTATTATTTTTATGATGTTTTGAACTTTACTCAAAGAGATGTTATAATATATTCTGTTAACTTTAAGATGCATTGTTAGTACCAAGACTTATAACTGTAGGAATAACTAGTAATACAATATTATTTTGTATTAAGAAGTGCACAAATAACTTTGGCGATGAGCATCACTTTTCTTATTTTCATAACTACTCAGGAGTATATTGTTGGGGTTGAGAGTACAAATCTGAAAGCCACGTTCTCTGGTTCAGAACTAAGTTTTATAATTTATTGGTTGTAGGATCTTAGGGAAATTGGATAACTTCTCTTTTTCTCAGTTTTCAGATTGGAACATGGTATTGTGATAACAATGATAGTACTGATGAGAAAGTATAGAAATTAAGTTAATGCACATTTTATCAAAATAAAGTAGTCTATATATTAAAAAATCAGAGTATTGCATTTTAATTTGGGAGTTAAAATTTGGGGCTAAGGACAAAATTTGTACAAAATTCAACTGGGAATTCCTTAAAATATATATCAAATATTGTCCAAGGGATTCTGGGAAGATGGAGTAGGTACTGTCAGGAATCTGTCTCACTACTTAGCCAATAATTGCACACCAGGTGTCTTTATGATGTAATTGTTTTCTTTTTTTATTTTTTACAATGATTATTTTTTTCCATTATAGCAGGTTTATAGTGTTCTGTCAATTTTCTACTCTACAGCAAGGT
This sequence comes from Sus scrofa, assembly GCF_054392235.1. Lineage (NCBI taxonomy): Eukaryota > Metazoa > Chordata > Mammalia > Artiodactyla > Suidae > Sus > Sus scrofa. The sequence goes on from NC_139395.1 coordinate 169,857,531, forward strand.
GACCCAGTCACACATACATGTATAGATTCTTTTTTCTCACATTATCATGCTCTACCATATGTGACTAGACATAGTTCCCAGTGCTATACAGCAGGATCTCATTGCTTATCCTCTCCGAAGGCCATAGTTTGCATCTATTAACCCCATATTCCCAGTCCCTTCCACTTGCTTCCCCTTCTCCTTGGCAACCACAAGTCAGTTCTCCATGTCCATGAGTTTCTTTTCTGTGGAAAGTTTCCTTTGTACTGTATATTAGATTCCAGATATAAGTGATATCATATGGTATTTGTCTTTCTGACTTACTTCACTTAATATGACAGTCTCTAGTTCCATCCATGTTGCTGCAAATGGCATTATTTTGTTCTTTTTTATGGCTGAGTAGTATTCTATTGTGTATATATATCACATTTTCCTAATCCATTCGTCTGTTGATGGACATTTAGGTTGTTTCCTTGTCTTGGCTATTATGAATAGTACTGCAGCGAACATACGGGTGCATGTGTCTTTTTCAAGGAAAGTTTTATCCATACACCCAAGAGTGGGATTGCTTGATCATATGACAGCTCTATATTTAGTTTACTGAGGTACCTCCATACTGTTTTCCATTAGCAATTGTAGCAATATATATTCCCTCCACTGGTGTAGGAGGGTTCCCTTTTCTCCACACCCCCTCCAGCATTTGTTATTTGTAGACATATTAATCATGGCCATTCTGACTGGTGTGAGATGGTATCTCATGGTAATTTTGATTTGCATTTCTCTAATAATCAGTGATGTTGAACATTTTTTTCATGTGCTTGTTGGCCATCTATATAATCTTCTTTGGAGAAATGTCTGTTCAGGTCTTTTGCCCATTTTTCAATTGGGTTGTTGGCTTTTTTGCTGTTGAGTTGTATAAGTTGTTTGTGTATTTTAGAGATTAAGCTCTTGTCAGTTGCATCATTTCAAACTGTTTTCTCCTATTCTGTAAGGTGTTTTATTTTTTTTTATTTTTTATTTTTTTTGGTTTCCTTTGCTGTTTACAGTGTTCTGTTGTGAAAAATCTTGTCAGTTTGATTAGGTCCCCTTGGTTTATTTCTGCTTTTATTTCTACTGCTTTTGGAGACTGACCTGAGAAAACATTTGTAAGGTTGATGTCAGAGAATATTTTGCCTATGTTGTCTTCTAGGAATTTGATGGTGTCTTGTCTCATGTTTAAGTCTTTAAGCCACTTTGATTTTATTTTTGTGTATGGTATGGGTGTGTTATCTAGTTTCATTGGACAGCATGTGGCTGTCCAGGTTTCCCAGCACCACCTTCTGAAAAGACTGTCTTTTCCCCATTTTATTATATTCTTGCCTCTTTCATCAAAGATGAATTGACTGCACATGTCTGAGTTTATTCCTGGGTTCTCTATTCTGTTCATTGGTCTGTATGTCTGTTTTGGTGCCAGTACCACACTGTCTTGATGACTGTGGCTTCATAATAATGCCTTAAGTCTGGGAGAGTTATGCCTCTTGGTTGGTTTTTGTTCCTCAGGATTGCTTTTGCAATTCTGGGTCTTTTGTGCTTTCATATAATAACTCTGGAGTCTGTTGAAGACTTGCAATTTTGAGAAGAAGACTTGAACAATAAATTGTTGTTAACATATCAATTTCAGGTCTTAGCACAATAGCAGCTACTAATTCACCACTCTTGGCCATGTGGCAGAAATTCATGTTCCTGAAGTAGTTTTCACAGTTTGTGGGAGTGAGGGTGGACAAAAAAAGACCCTGTTATCCAAATATCAGGGATCTACTTTGATTGTGTTATTTCTGATCATGGAGGTGAAGACAGAGTGGTGGGCAGCCATTATTTTTGCATCTTCTTGCATTTGCAATCCCTACCCCAGGTTGAAGTGACTTTTAGAAGATTTAAAAGGATGAGGTCCTCTCCTCCTCACCCTTTACTTTTTTAACAAAGATGTTAAATACTAAGACAATGAAAAATGAATGCATATACAGTGAAAATTAGAAAGTGTGGATGCTTGGGGAAAGGCTCAGAAAAAGACCTGAGAAGACTTTAAGTTTGTATTTAAAACTAATCCTTAGCACAGAGATAGCCCACATTTTAAAACAAAAACAGGAGTTACCATTGTGGTGCAGTGGAAACGAATCTGACTAGTATCCATGAGTATGTGGGTTTGATCTCTGGCCTTGCTCAGTTCATCAGGGATCCAGCATTTTTGTGAGCCATGGTGTAGGTCAGAGACATGGCTCAGATCCTGCTATGGCTGTGGCTGTGGCTTAGGTTGGCAGCTGTAGCTCCAATTCGACCCCTAGCCTAGGAACCTCTATATGCTGCTGGTGCAGCCCTAAAAAGCAAAACAAAAACCAAACTAAACAAAAATGAAACAACAACAACAAAAACCAAATCCTGGGGACAAAGGAGAATCTGACTTCTAGAGTTACCACATGATTAAATTTATATGTTTGTTGTGAAAACAAAACAAAAAAAATCACATTACATGCAAAACAGCATAAAAGTATGCACATTAAAAGGTAAAAGTGTCAATAGAATTATACCTAGAGAAAGCTTAATGGGAAATATATGACACAAAACTTTTAAAGCAAATGTCTTAAAAATGCTCAATGAACTAAAGATGCATGTGGAAAAAGTCTAGAAAATGATCTGTGAACAAAATGGGAATTTTAATGGATGGAAAACCTGTAAAGGGACCACAAAAATTTATGGAACTAAAAGTATGAGTAATTAAAATATTTACTTGAGGTTTCAAATGCAGATATGACCTGGTAGAAGAAAGAGTCACCAAACTTGAAGATAGGATAATTGGAAATTTTCATGTTTGAGGAACACAAAGACAGAAAGTTTGAAGAAAAGTGTCCAGAACCTTAGGGACCTTTGGGTTACTGGCAGATGGATCAACATATCTATTATGAGAACCATAGAAGAACTGAGAGAGAATGAACAGTGAGAATTCTTGAAGGTATAATGGTGGAAAACCTCCCATAATTAAAGAAAAGAATAAATATGAACATCCGAGTAAGATGAACTCAAAGATGCTCAGTCAGGTAATCAGAAGAGTTCTCCTCAGAAACTTTGGAGGTCAGAAGACTGTGGGCTAACATGTTCAGAGTGCTAAAAGAAAAAGCTATCAACCAAGAATTCTGTAACTTGCAAAACTGTCTTTCAAGAGTGAGGAAGTAGTTGAAATATTTCCAGGTAAACAAAAGCTGAGGGAGACTGTGACCACTAGACTTGCCCTGCAAAAAATGGTTAAGGGAGTCCTGCAAGGTGAAATGAAAGAATAGACAATAATTAAAATCCATATGGAGAAATACAGATCTTAATAACAATAAACACATGGGTAATGCAGAAAGTCTTTTTCTTATTTCTTTCTTTTCAGTTATTTTTTTCTCCTTAGCAGTTCATTTGAAGCTTATCTTTGAGCTGTTTATAGGGTTCCTATTTGTTCAGTGAATGGAGTGTTTTTGTCTGTTTTGTCAGTGCATGTTTGGTTGATTGGTTGGCTTTGGTAGAAATAGTTACTTGCTCATTTGCCACTTGTGACAAATATTTGTAAAAGGGAAAAATAGTTGAAATGGTACTAAGTTAAAAAAAATGCATTCTTTAGGAAAGTAAACTCCTGTAGTGGATATTAAATTACACTATGCTTTCCAAGAAAAAGTAGAACTGGCAAACTAATTTACTTCAAATCCTTAAACTTTCAACACCGAGGCAGACAAAATTGTTTGCTTTGTCTTTCTGATTTCTAAATTAAGTGCTATACTCAAGGAAACATGTAAGGCATAGAAACAAGGAAATATAACTCAAAAGAAAAGACTGGTTTTGAAATGTGATAACTCCTCAGTAAGTTTAAAGATGCCCAATTGGCAGGGAGTTAAAGGTCTTTCCCATGAGATGCTTTTGCTTTTTAGAAAGCAGATAATGCACATATTTGCTGTAATGAGTCAAGAACCTACAGAAGTTTTTGTTTTTATTTTGTTTTTGTTTTTTTTCCCATTTTGAAATTCACTTGATCAAATTGCAAACACTGACCATTATGTAGACAACCAAGGATATGCACATAGGAGTTTAGACACAAGTTTTAACATGTTTAACTAAATAGCTATGTGGTCTACGGTAACTTACTCTTTGATGCAGTTTTTCTAAACATATGAAATGTCAGTAACATTATGGGCCTAACTAGGTTGCATAATGTTTAAGTAGGTACCATATGAAGCCTAACGTATGTTAGGGACAGTCATAGCTGGTCAATTAATTATGGTCATATCCACATACACGCAAAAATACTTACCTAAGAAGAAGTATGAGCAGGAAAATTATTGATTTCTTGATGATAATATAAGAGCCATGACATTTGAAAAACCTCCATGATTGTGACACAAATATTGATAACATTGCTGTAATTCTACTGATAAAGGCTAAACACATCTGTGATTATTTTTCTTATATAAACCAACACATTTAATATATCCTTTATTTATTCATTCATTTATTTATTTAAGGCTGTACCTGTGGCATATGGCAGTTTCCAGGCTAGGGGTTCTATCAGAGCTGTAGCTGCCGGTCTACACCACAGCCACAGCAATGCAGGATCTGAGCTACATCCATGACCTATACCACATCTCACAGCAATGCCAGATCCTTAACCCACTGAGCGAGACCAGAGATCGAACCTACATCCTCATGGATACTAGTCAGATTTGCTTCCACTAAGCCACAGTGGGAACTCCATTAGCTATTGAAAAAAATTTCTATTATGCAACAATTTTTAAAAAAGTTAAAAAAAAACATTATGCATAAAACTTCCTCGTGAGATTTCTTCTACACCACTGGTTCAAAGGCTAAAAATACTACTTGGAAAACAGTGATACCAGGTGAAATCTCTCATGCAATTATCTTCCATCTTTGATAAGCTCTGATAACTTTTCATCCTCATTTCTTTTCTAATCTACTTCACAGAAAATTCATTTAACATTTATGAGGTGCATTTTATGTATCAGGTATAGTAGGTTCTAAAAATATATTTTTGAACACCACTGATTCAGCCTTTGTCTCCCCAAATGGAGAATTTACTGAAGCAAACACTTTCAGATATCCTATTGTATGTATGCTGAGCATTGCAAGACAAGTAAGTGTACCACTTCTATTGATCAGATGAGCCAGATCAAATTGAAAGTCATTAAATATTTGAATACATTCATTAGTGTTCCCTGAAATGTATGGATTAAAGTGTTAAATACATAAATAGCAAATCACTATTGTCCTTGTTATTAATGGTAATAATAATATAGATAAGACAATTTACCTTGTCTTTAAAGTTTTTTTATTCAGAGTCCTTGTTTTAGTGGTTATTTACATGCCCATATAGGATAGTATATGAGGCACACTGCTATTATATCTCTCCACCTATACTGATGATGATACTCTTTCATAGTTGCTAAAAAAACCACAAAAATATTAACAATAATCTTTATTTCCTAGCAGTATTTCAGTGTTCTAATTGTGCCAATAAAAATATGAATTAATCATCACTGATTTGTAACTTATGTGACTGTTTTCATGTTTTTTATTCTATCTCTGCATGCTACCAGATGAGCTTTCTGGCAATGTGACATCTATCAAAGAAAATTCCTAGATATGAAGCAGGGCTGTGAATCCAGGCAGGCTCTGTCCAATTGTGTACTTGAGTTTGATTGCAAATATGAGTAGTAGAACTTTGTAAAAGCAGCAGGGGAATTTTTTTTTTTTTTTGAAATGCCACTCTTTGAACCTTCTTAATTTAGCAAAGAGGCAATCTATCACCTTCTCTTGAGGATATAGTTATATATGGGATTTAACTTATATAAGTGGTAGGCAATAATGGTAATTGCCTTCTCTTACCCAAATGGGTTGTTTTTAAATGGCTATATACTGTTTTAAACCTCAGCGTATAGTCATCTACAGCACTCAGGTGGCTGACTCTAACATAAATAACATGTCAAGAATATAGATATAAACACATAAATATAGGCACAGTATGAGCTGCCTACAAACAGCATATTTCAAGGTGAGTTTGTACATGTTTTCTTTGCAGATTTAAGGTTACAGTGCACCGTTGAACTAACCAAAGTGTTTTATATCCAGTTCAGTAGGGCTTCAGTAAAGGATAGTATTATTCATGTGTTGTATCAAATTCATAGCTATGATCAGTAGCTCATTCATTTGTAAGAAAATATTTCTTATAGCCCCTCAGCTGCCCCCCCAGTATTGTCCCACAGATTTCTCCACTATAAATTTATTATTTTTCCTCTTGTAACTGATAGGTATTTAGGAGTGAAATTTTTTGAGATCATGTAAATATCCTTTTCTTTATCAAATTATCATTAATTTTGGTATTGCTGGATGGTTTTCTAACTTCATCATTTCATCTATGTTTTTAAGTTGCCATTTAGAGGTAAAGAAGGACTTTTCTTTCTGAGTAATTTTTTATGTATTTAATTTATTAATGTTAGTATGGACTTGTATTGTCCTATGTTATTTAGTTTATTATAATCCATTAGTATCTTTATTTTGGTATTCAGTTTTTTCTAAATTATACCTGCGAGTGACCCTTAATGACAATAGCTGTGTCCTTTTGATAGGTCCCTATCATTTTTTGATCACTTTTGGGCACAATAAAGTTAACACATTCCAGGATCATCTTATACTTTTCCTGCTTCAATATTGGATTTAGCCTCTACGTTAAGGAATATTAATTTCTTAAGTGGCAAATGAGATTTTTATATGAATATCTGAGTGCTAGAAGTGTTCGCTACTGGAGTATCATTGCTTCAAGATACTCTCATTGGACATGGCTAAGAAATATACATATTGTAGTTATTGTTGTTACTTGTATTTGAAGATTCATTCTCTCTCCCTTCTCCCTTGCCCTCTCTTTCTCTTACCCGTCCTTCCTCTCAATATAATAAAAAAAAATCCATAGTGAACCTCTAGTCTTCTCCCTTTAAGTTTTTTCAACTCAGTTTTCCAAAAGAGAGAGACCTGGCTCCCTGATTGTTAATGCAATTCATTCATTGACTCAAGCCTCAAATGTAATTGTAATATATTCATAATTACTAACTAATAGAACTGAGTAAAGCAAACATAGTAACTGGAGTTCAGTATTTGTTTACAGTTAGTTTTAAGGTAAAATTTGCATGTAGAAAATGTATAAATCTTAAAGTGGATAACTTGTTTTTTTAATAAATTGTACTCATGGAATGCATATGACTATTGAGTTATAAAAGCTATCACCCCAGAAATTTGTACCTTGCCCTCATTTTAAAAAATCCTATAATTGTTAAAGTTTAAATAGTATTTTAGATGTAATTAGCTGCCAGATATATCAGATCCTCTTAAAATTGTTTATTTCATCCTAGTTTGTTTTTTATATCCTAAGCCATGCTTTCTGGTGTATTTTATAAAATAAACAAAAATGTATTTTCAAAATACAATATATTTCAAAATACAATGTATTTTATGAAAGCATAAAATAAACTTAAAATGAAAATTAATTTGAGTTCACATATTTAAGATGCCTGTCAATAAGTGCACAGATCCTAGGTATGTATTCAATAGTTTTCACAAACTAAACTTAACCACTTATAATCCAGTAATCAACACAGGAAAAGCATGTCGCTGCAACTCCAAAAGCTCTCATTCTCTTTCCTGCTCAGTGTTATTTTCATAAGGTAATCCATATACTCATTTTTAATAATTCATATATGCCCTTAAACTATGTTACAATGGAATCATACAGTATGAATTATTTCTTGGCATTGTTTCTGATGTTTATCCTGGATATTGAATATAAAAAGTTCATTTTTATTCATAGTGGTACAGCATTTCATTGCATAAATATATCACAGTTTACTAAATTTGGTGGCATTTATTTTGGTTTTTGTTTATAATAGGGGCTGTCATATAAAGGCTATTCGAAACATACACATGTTTGAATAATGTATACATTATTATTATTGTCTCAGTTAAATAGCTAGTAGTGGAATTGCTGAGTCATAGGATGTGTGTATATTTAGCACTAGAAGATCGTGCAAAGCAGTTGTTTAGGTGTTTCTATTTAAATTAACTCCAGAAGTAAATGGAATTTTTATTTGTACCGTGTTTTTGCTAAAATAACGTTTGGTAGGTATTGTCTTTGTTTTATTCTAGTCATTCTTTTGGGTGTGCAATTATATTGCACTGTAATTTTAAACTTCATTTTCCTGATGACCAATGCTTTTAAACATATTTTCATAAGTTTATTGACCATTTTATATTTTTTTATGGTGTTGAAATTCATATCATTTGCCCATATTATCTATTGCACAGTTATTTTCTTATTGTTTGTAGGAGTTCTTTATGTATTCCAGATACAAGTTCTTTGCCAAATATGTGATTTGAAAATATCTTCTGAGAGTTACTGTTGTGGTTTAGTGAGTTAAGGACCCCATGTCTCTATCAGGATGCTCAGTAGGTTCAGGGATCCAACATTGCCACAGGGTGTGGTGTAGTTTGCAGATAGGGCTCAGCTCTGGTTTTGCTGTGGCTGTGGCATAGGCCAGCAGCTGCATCTTGGATTTGACTCCTAGCCTGGGAACTTACATATGCTGCAGTTGCAGCTTTAAAAAAAAAAAAGAAAGAAAAGGAAGTATCTTTGGGTAATTTGTGGGTTCTCTAGGTTCTCTTTTGACTCTCAGTGGTATCATTCTTAATTCTAATGTGGTACAGTTTGCCATTTTATGGCTTTTCATCTTGAAAAAAACTGTTGTTTTGCATTCACTTTTCAATAGTAGAAGTAAAATTGATTTTTTTGTGTGTATCATATGAAGATGGAATATTTTTTGCCATATAGATATCCACTGTATCTAGTAGTATTTACTGAACAGATTGGAGTTACCATCATGACACAGTGGTTAACGAATCTGACTAGGAACCATGGGGTTGCGGGTTCGATCCCTGGCCTTGCTCAGTGGGTTGGGGATCCGGCGTTGCCATGAGCTGTGGTACAGGTTGCAGACGCAGCTTGGATCCCACATTGCTGTGGCTCTGGGCTTGGCCAATGGCTACAGCTCTGATTGGACCCCTAGCCTGGGAACCTCCTTATGCTATGGGAGCGGCCCTAGAAAAGGCAAAAAGAAAAAAAAAAAAAAAGATCTTCTTTTCCCTATAGCACCACCATGTCATTTGTAAATCAAGTGCCAATATATGTTTGAGTCTGTTTCTGGAAACCATTCTGACCATTTACTCTCTATTTATCTTTTATTCTTGCATTAATATCAACCATGTTAATATAGCTTTTTAAAAGCCTTGATACCTGTTAATGCAAATCTTTCTACTTTGTCCTTCTTTAAGAGTTCTTGGTTATTCATAAACACTATATTTGGATCAAAATTTTAGTGAGGTCTATCTCAAAATCTTTGCTGGGATTATTATTGTGTTTGTATCATTTTTATAGGTTATTATGGGTGGAAGTGACACCTTTAGAATATTAGGTGTTCCTTTTCACAAGTCTGGCCTATCCTTCTTTTATCTGTTTTGTCTTTAATTTCTCCCAATGATATTTAATAACTTTCAGAATAGAAGCTTTACCTCTTTGTTAAGTTTATTCCTAGGTATTATAATGTCTTAGATTTGTATAAATAGCATTTTTATTTAATTTGGGGGGGACTGTTTATTGTATTTACAAAAATCATTTCCAGAACAAAATACATATTTATTCTAATAGTTTTTAGAGTCTTCTGAATGTTCCACATATGTTAGTCATTTTTATATAATAATATGTCTATTTCTCCCTCTTCAATTCATTTACATTTACTTGTCACTGTGGCTAGGAACTCTAGTCAGTGTTGAATAGAAATGGTGATAGCTATTTTTATCCTTGTCCTGATACAATGGGGGGGCGGGGGTAGTATTAGGAATAAGTTTGATGCTTGCTCTAATATTTTTGCAGAAATTACTTATTTTAATGTCCTTTTCTCTTTCCGCTTTAAAATTTACAGTATATATTTAAGCACCATTCATTAGCTCAAATTACTTTGTATAAGAAGACAAGAGTATTTGGGTTCTCTTCCCAGGATATCATAAGGCTGAAATCAAATTTTTGGTTTGGCTGAGTTCTAGTCTGGAGACTTTGGAGAAAAATTTGTTGCCAAGCTCATTCAAATGGTTGGCATATTCATTTGCTCTAAGTTATAGAACTGAAGTCCTTGTTTCCTTGCCTGCCACTGTCAGCCACAAGCTGTTTTCAACTCCACAGAGGCTGCCTGAACTTTTTGCTGTACAGCTCACATATCTTCAAGCCAGCAGGAGCCCGTGAATCCTTCTCTTGCTTTGAATCTCTGATTTCTCCTATCTCTCAACTCTAGAACAAGATTTAAAGAGCTCATGTAATTAGATCAAGGTCACTCAGATATCTTCCTATAAGGTTAATTGATTTGGAACTTAATTAATTTTACACATTTATTCCACAACATCACCTAGATTAATGTTTGAGTGAATGACTGGGAGAAGTGTATACAACGGAGGCTGGTAGTCTTGGGAACCATCTTATAATTCTGCCTACCCCATTTTATAGTAAGTAGCTTATTTTCCTCCAACATCTGTTGAGAGGACTATGTGATTTTTTTTTTACCCTTATTTATTTGATTAACAGTATGAATTACATTGATTGATTTTCAAAGATTAAACCAACATTGCATTCCTGGAATAAACACAAAATATTTTTCATATATTGTATTTTATATCTGTTTCTAGATTTGATGTGTTAAAATTATTTTTGTGTGAGTGTTCATTAAGGAAATTGTATTATGCTTTCTCTTCTTGCAAAATTCTTTTTTTTCACATTGAAGAATTGAGGAAATGCTGATTATATCACCTGAATTTTTGGATTGTTCATTCTTATCTTTTCTGTTTTCTGAGAGATTTTGGGTAAGATTGACATTATTTCATACTTAAAGATTTGGAAGAAATTACCAGTAAAGCAATATGGATTTGAAGATTTCCCTTACTGGGTAATTTTCTTATAAGTGTAGGTTTAGGACAACTGCAATTTTCTTTTATTCTTTGTTTCAGCTTTAAACTTGAAAAATTCTATTTTATTTATTTGAAGTCTCAAATCAGGAGTTCCTGTTGTGGCTCAGCAGATTAAGAACCCAACTAGTATCCATGAGGATTCGGGTTCGATCCTGGCCTTGCTCCACGGGCTAAGGATCTGGTGCTGCCCCAAGCTGTGGTGTCGCAGATGTGGTTTGGGTCTGGCATTGCTCTAACTGTAGGTATGGCGGATGCCAGCAGCTGCAGCTCCAATTTGACATCTTACCTGGGAACATTCATGTGCTGTAGATGTGGCCCATTTAAAAAAAAAAGTCCCATATCAATTGACTTTATGATAGAGAGAGTATCTGAGTGATCCTGACCTAGTCATATGAGCCTTTTAAATTTAGATCTTTAGTGATTGTGTGGGTATGCTTTATTTTATATTTTTCTCTGATCTTCAGTTAGGACATTTTATATTAACTTTATATTTCATTAACCTTTTTTATTTTTTTTTGCTTTAAGTCTAATATCCTGTTAAATTCATCTGTTTATTTCCTAATTTCAATTGTTTTATTGCTTCTAAAATGTCTGTTTTATTATTTAATAAGATCTAAGAATCTGGTGCAATTTTTATTTTTTCTTCTCTTTTCTCCATATTTTCCTCCACCATCTACTATCTCCAATATCTCTATCACATGTAATTTACTTTTTTTTTGTTTTCTTTTTTTGATATTTTTCCTTCTTCTGTGGGTAATTTTTCCTTAAATGCTTGCCATCCTGTTGAAAAATGATAAAATATATAGAGGTTATCTTCCTATAGAGAGTATTCACACTTTCTTCTTAGAAAAAAAAGAGTAAATATGAGTTGATTAGATTAGTCTAATTAGGATAAGTCTTACTTGTAGGATAGTTTACATTTAGACATTTTTTTATATAATGATTTTTTTTTCATTATAGCTAGTTTACAGTGTTCTTTCACTTTTATACTATAAAACATGGTGACCCAGTTACACATACATGTATAGATTCTTTTTTCTCACATTATCATGCTCCATCAAAGTGACTAGACATAGTTCCCAGTGCTACACAGCAGGATCTCATGGCTTATCCATTCCAAAGGCAATAGTCTGCATCTATTAACCCCAAGTTCCCAATCCATGCCACACCCTCCCCCTCCTCCTTGGAGCCTTGTGGTTACATTTAGATCTTTGAGGGTATTTCATGAAGCCTCTCACTCACCTACACACAAGTCTTGTGTACACTCCAATCATTATCTTTAATAAATATCTTTCCAGAACTGCAGCCTGTCAGCATACCTACTCTGATTTTTGTAAACATTTGGATTGACTTTTGGCTTCATGGTTTGTGGACTTTTACAAATTAACAAATATCTGGGAAGGGGGCACATTAGACGGTTTATAGCACATTTTGTTCTACAGTTTATGGCTCTATTTTTGGAAAACTGAAACTGAAAACTTTTTTTCCCTCTATAGGATCATTAATATTTCTTCTGGTTTCTCTGAGTAGAATCCTTGGGTCCTTCTACAAAGCATCTTCAGAGTCTTAACTAGTGCTCAGAATTTTAGGTCAGTGAGAAAACAGTTTTTGACTATCTCCTTGTATATTAGTATGTTTATATTTATCCATTGATTATTTTCTCTCTCACATTATTTTGGCTTGATAATTCTCAAATAATTTCAAGGTTACTTTTAGTTGTTTTTAAACATTTTTTCTAGCCTTTCAAAGCATTCTCTGTGAAAGCATTGTTTTTTTTTTTTTGTTTGTTTTTTGTTTTTCTCTTTTTTTTTGTCTTTCCCAGGGCTGTACCTGTGGCATATGGAGGTTCCCAGGCTAGGGGTCGAATTAGAGCTGTAGCCGCTGGCCTATGCGAGAGCCATAGCAACGTGGGATCCGAGCTGCGTCTGCGACCTACACCACAGCCCAGTGCAATGCCGGATCCTTAACCCACTGAGTGAGGCCAGGGATCGAACCCACAACCTCATGGTTCCTAGTCGGATTCGTTGACCACTGAGCCATGACGGGAAGTCCTGAAAGCATTGTTTTAACTACAAGCTACTCATTTGTATTGAGATGTGGATGCCCGAAGGCCTAATTCTGCATGAAATATACATAGAAATGAATAAATGTATTCATCATATATCTCAATGAGATTGAATGTCTTTGAATACTACTTGATTGCTGAAATGAAAATAGAAATGTCAGCCATCTAAAAATTAATAAAATTGTCAATTAAAATTCAGTTTTCATTTGAGAGTCTTAACGTATATGTTTAAAATCAGCCCTTGTGTGTGAGGACTTTGCAGGATTCCTCGTTTGATCTTAAAGAAAATAAGAAGAATTCTTGACAGATCATTTTTCTAGTAATAGTGACAGATGTTTAGAAAAATCAAACCTGAAGCAAAGAATGGTTTAAGTGTCAATGCAGAGTAAGGTTTAATTGTGACCGTTTGTTCACTGTTAGTTAAACTCTACCTCAGTTAAATTTTGTCTCTGAAAATAAATTTTATTCAAATTTTAGTAATTATAATCTTGTCCTCTCTTTCCAATTTAATACATTCTTTTTATATTGAAATAACAAATTTTTATTATCTAACTGCCATGATAGTAAAATTAAAAATAAACAATCTTCATTTGAAAAAATAAGCAGTAGAGAGAATGGAAATAAGTATCTTGTCTTCTTTGCCAGTTTTATCCCCCCCCCCATTAAAAGGGTAATTCATAGTTTACACATAGTGGTATTATTTATTGGCTGACTTTATGTGGATTATTTTATAATTCAGCTGCCTAAACTATTATTAATTCAAGACCATATAGAATAGGTAAAGGATTAATTCACTCCTTTTTTCAGTGTGGACTAGAATGAAAGTCATATAGTTTTTAATAGTCAGTTTATAATTAGAATTCTGAAATTCTATGCCCCAAAATCTAAAAACAATGAAGAAATATTTGATACTTGTAAATAATATTTCATTTCATTTCATTTTGTCATTTTAGGGCCACACCTGTGGCATACAGAAGTTCCCAGGCTAGGGCTCAAATTGGAGCTATAGCTGCAGCTGCTGGCCTGCACTACAGCCACAGCAATGTGGGATCCAAGGCACAGCTGTGATATATACCACAGCTCATGGCAATGCCAGATCCTTAACCCACCATGCAAGGTCAGGGATTGAGTCTGCATCCTCATGGATACTAGTTGTGTTTTTTACTGCTGAGCAACAATGGGAACTCCTATAATATTTTAAAATTTTCTGTACATTCACAGGGAATATCACGATGCCTAGAATATATAAGCAATAAAGAGTAGTATATCTCTTAATTAGAAAAATATTACATAACGAAAAGTATAACAAGACGTGAATGAAGGAAGAAAAACAAAACTAGGTTGTTCAGGAATGACTGTTTAGGTAGTGATCTTTAATTTGAGTTTTATAGAATGTACAGGTGTTTAAGACATTCAAGTTAAAAAGTCAGTAGACAAAGGAAAATATACAGGAAGGAACACTTGACATCTAAGTCAAGTGTAAGTGTTAAGTAGGATAAGATAGGAAGTTGGACCTTAGTGAGTCAGAATAGGCCATATATCATCACTGAAAATAGGATGCCAGCAATTGAACAATAAGAACACATGCAGGTGCCATGCCAAGGGAAGATCTCTGGGGAACTTCCCCATAACCCGACACTCAGCCCTCAAGCATGGTTAGTGGGCCAGAACCAGAAGATCAGGTCTTCACTCTGGTCAGCAGCTTGGGGATATAAAGTGAAACCCAGTTGTTAAATTAGGCCAGTCCCTACTTGCAGGGCAGCCCACTCTCCCTCTGAGAGTGTACTTTTGCTTTAATAAGCTTGCTTGTAACACTTTGATTTTGGGAAACTTGCTTGTGCTTTCTAAAGCATCCAGCAGAGATGTAACACTTTCTAGCTGCTATACAGTTGCTTCAAAATGCTGGCTTATACTTTCTGAGATGTCTGCAGCTTCAGTTCTTTGCTGAACATGGACAAAAACCAAGACGACAATGCAGCTGTAACATTCATAGACAACACAGCCATAACATGAGTAGTCTGTTTTAATTTTATTTTTTTCTAGTTCTATCTAATAATAACTCCTTTATTTATAGCTAACATTTAGATATAAGATCATGGAAGGTCCTGACTGCCAGACAAAGAGGATAATACAGAATGTAGACGAGAAACAATAAGAAATAAGCAGATGAGAGAAATAGTTATGAAGACACTTAGACCAGCTAGATAAGTTTTATCAGACAGAAACTTGAAGATTATAAGTTCTATCAGTTAGGAAATTATAATATACTTAGAGTTCCCACTGTGGTGCAATGAGGTTGGTGGCATCTTTGGAGCTCTGGGACTCAGGTTGATACCTGAGCTGGCACAGTGTTTAAAGATCTGACATTGCCGCACGTGCAGTTTAGGTTTCAGCCGAGGCTCAGATCTGATCCCTGGCCCGGGAACTCCATATGCCGCAGAAGGCCAAAAAGAAGGGAAAAAAAAACCCTAAAATTAAATGCTCATAAACTCATGAGAACTTAAAGCAGTGCAGTGATGTTGTGGGAAGGTAATCATGTGATAGGAAAAATGTTAATTGTAATTAATTAATCTTGAACTAAATAACTAATTGAGTGTGGAAGGACAGACTAAAGAGTCAAAGATTGCTCTAAGATTTTAGGCTTATAATCTGGGGAAAATCATTTTCAGATATTGTCAAAAATGAGAGTGATAAGAATAATCTAGTTTTGACAAGTTGGTAAAGGAAATAAGTAAGATGATGGACCTTTTGCAAAGTCAGCTTTGATGCTCCATCAGGATATGGAAATGATTTCTAGACTTTTGCACATGCAGAAGAGATTCTTGAGGTCTGAGAAGCCATACTCTAAATGGGTTTTATAGGGTACTGTAGGGTACTGGGTACTCTAGGTTTGTGAGTCAAAGTTGAGGAAAGGTGTAAAAGTGGGAAGGAAGAATGAGTTTATGAATAACCATTACTCTGAGAGAAGTTTGGTAGGATAGGCGAAGAGAAGAAAGTCATTAAATGTGAAATGAGAAAAAAGTCAAGTAAGTAACTTTTTTTCCTAACTAAAAAAATAATCAGAGCCTTTTTTGACTAAAAGTCACTAATTGGATAAAAATTAGTTTTAATTGGTCAGAGGAGGAATCTTCAGATGTGTCTTTGATATGTAACTGAACTATTGACTCATGTGTTTGCATGAACTGTGCTTATTTGTAGGCAGTTTATTTATTGTTTAGCTTTACCTGTTACATTTGTCAGTGACTTTTTAAAATCTTCTACTCACATGACTTCTCTTTGAATGATAATATTTACTATGATGCCTGGGGTTACACAGTAAGCCCATGAAAAAAGACGTGAGACAAAATTGCTGTGTTCTTTCTTTTCTTAAACTACCAACAGGGAAATCTCTAGCTGGCCTTAAAGGTCACTAGGACAACATGTAGATATTTCTTTTGAAGCATAAAGGTTAAGGAAAAAAATGTAGTTCCCAGCAAGTGATGGATATAAATAAGATTAGGACCCCATAAGTAGGTTCTAGCAATCATGTTCCTGCTGAAAAGCCGTAAAGCTAAGTGTCTTTCAAGCCATGCAATATCCTTTCTAAATCTTCTAGAGCACACATATCATTATACAATTTGGCAATCTTTAAACCAGATGGGGATCAATGTTTTCAGTATGCTACATTATACTTTGCTGTTACAGAAGCTCTAGGTAATAAATGTTGCTGCATCCAATTTAAAGAAAATCCATTATGCAAACATAATAATACCTGCATAAAATCTTTGATATTACAGTTTAGTATCGTGTTTCAGGCTGACTAATGACTTCCCCAAATAAGTTTCTTCAAACAAGGAAAAAAAATACAGTTTACTTGTGTGTAGCCATTATAATAAAAGGAAATAGTGGCACTTAAATCTCTAGAATTTCTCTTTGAAAATTATTTTTATTCTGAATATGATTAAGTCAGTCTTCTAACTTTTTGATGAAGACTTTTTTTTTCTGCATGGCTTTCTAGCATCTATTTTCCCCTAAAGTATCTGCCTATATATCATATGGATATAAATACAACCCTATGTAAAAATGATATTAGTGTATATTTGTATATAGACAAAGAGACATACAGACATATTTTCTATGTGCTACTTTTCTCTCATTAATTAAAATAGTTAACTCCTCCTTTGTTGGACTATTCCAGGATGAATATATTGAGCTATATATTAATTTTTAATATCATGATATTAATAGTTGATACCAAACTCTCAAAGAGAAAAGATAGGGATGAATGATAGAAACAGAATTTTCAGTTTCTAGAATAAGTATTTTATTTTATTTATTTATTTATTTATTTTTTTGTCTTTTTGCCATTTTTTGGGCTGCTCCAGCAGCATGTGGAGGTTCCCAGGCTAGGGGTCTAATCGGAGCTGTAGCCGCCAGCCTATGCCAGAGCCACAGCAACGCGGGATCTGAGCCGCGTCTGCAAACTACACCACAGCTCACCGCCATGCCGGATCGTTAACCCACTGAGCAAGGGCAGGGATCGAACCTACAACCTTATGGTTCCTAGTCTGATTCGTTAACCACTGTGCCACGACGGGAACTCCTAGAATAAGTATTTTAAAAAATAACCTGCTATATGACATGGAAGTCTCTGTTACTAGGTCTTACTCGCCTCTGCAGCAGTCAGCTACCAGCCCTAGAGGCCATCCCTTTGCTGGCCTTCATGCCTCCCAAAGTGCAAATCAAGGGAGAGATTTAAACTCTACCAAATTCCAGAAAGTTCCCAATACTCCCCTAACATTCAGAGCTTCAAAACCATTATCTGCCTTGATTCTTTCAGCACAAATATTACTGTGCCCTCTGCCTCTGTTTTTGATCACTTGCTCATCATCACACAAACATATGAGTCCCAGGCCTTTCCTCACACCTGGGATATGTCTCTCCACGTTGTCTTTTCTGTCCCATCTGTCATTCCTTTTGAACTGGTGAAATTTTCTACTCTGCCTGCAGGACCCATTAAAATCTCCTAAATTACTTTTATCTTTTTGCAAGTTTCCCTCAGTCTTTCCTCTAAAGAAAAAAATCCAGTCTAGCTTGTATAAATGATTTGTTTTTGTTTTTGTTTTTGTGCATACTTTGGATATCATCGGTCCTGAAAATGAGTGTTATGTCACCAAATTACTACTTTCATGAAGTCATCTAACAGTTCTTAAGCACTCCTTGGTATTGCTAGATTCTTTAGTTTCTTAGTTGACTGTCTTTTTCCGTTAGCACTGGCATCTTCTTTCATAGTGATTTCAGTACCCGTGTAGATGATCCAACTAATGCTGTGCAATCAGAATCATGGCTTTCTTGCTCCCAATGACTTTCTTGAACTACTGTGCTTAAGCTTACTCCATTTTAGCCCCTCCAGTATCTTTTTTGTTCCTAGAACATTCCCAGCATGCTTGTAGCATAGTGATTTGGACATACTATTCTTTCTGTTCAAATCCTCTCTTGCACATATTCACATAATTTCTTGCCTCCCCCTCTACAAGTCTTATTTTATTTGTCACCTTCTTAGTCTTCTCCTTCTAATTTAAAAGTTAAAACCCACTTATCTCTGATTTTCTTATCTTTCTCCCTTGATTTATGTTTTCTTTATAGCACTTCTCACATCTCATATACTATATATTTTACTTATTTTATCTATTTATATTATTCATAATGTAATTTAAATAATAAATTCCAAGAAGGCCAATTATTTTCTCTCTCCCTCACTGTCGTGTCTTTGGTGTCTAGGAGAGTTACTGGCACATGCAGATTTGTAAATTAGAATTAAAATTATACTTATTTCTAAGTAGTAAATACTCCATATGACCAGTGACTTAAAGTAGACTGTTAATTTAGTCACTGGTTAATTTAGAAATTAATAAATCCATCTTTTAAATGTGCACATTTATCTTATTTTCTTAATAATACATTCATCAAAAAATCTTTGAAAATTGTATAAATTATATAAAGTTTATCCAATTTAAATGATAAATTGGAATCTGCTACAGTCTTTTCAATCTAACCATGAAAGTTTATAATCAAAGGAATGATTACATTAGAGCAGGCATATAGCTATGTATAAGCAGATAAAGGGGGCATGGGCCAGGTGGCAGCAATCAAACATCTTATTAACAACAGAGTTTCTTGTGTAGACAAAGAAAAGCAGGATCCTCTGGGATGATGGGAAGCCATACGTCATGAGGTGTTAGAGGTCCTAAAGGCTGACAAAGAAATGTGGGAAAAGGTGGGAATCTCTGATATCCAAAGAATATAACCTTTTACGCATTATGCCCTCATTAAAATATAGTTAGCCTTGTGGATAAGAAGTACCCGTCATGCACTGACTGCATGACAGTTCCAATTAAAACAAAGGACAAAAATTCCTCCTCCCCTTGGGAAGGTCAAGCTGAGATGACAGTCAGGTAATATAACCCCAAATGCCATCTGCCTCAATGAATATTCCACCCATTCATTTTTCCATCCTCTATAACCACCTTGCCAAAGAAACTCAGGGTAGCCACTCACCTGAGTCTGCCTGTTCTCTCCTTGAGAGTGTCTTATTGTTTAATACATCCTCAGTTTGTTTTCTTGACTTCCATGTCTCTACGAATTTTTTCTGCAATAAGATAAGAGCGTACTCTCTGGTAACAATTATATAATGAGTAAATTATCAAATGAGTAAATATTACTCAACAGCACTGAATAATAACATCTTCAAAAATGAGAATGAAATAATAAACAGGCATAAATTCTTGATGCATCCTTCACTTTCTAATAAATTATACAATTGCTCAAATGAAAACTAACCAAATTACAGAGTTCCTAATTGGTGCTCAAATAACTTAGTCCCTTAAAAAATTTAAAGTAAACATAAAATAAATTTTTCTATACTTACATTAGCTAAATGGATATGGATATTTATAAAGAGTTAAATAGAACTATACATTTCCTAGTACTTATTATAGAGTCATTGAGGTTAAATCCCTAAATAGAAATGGAACTAACTAATAATACCTCTGACATAAAATAATATTCAAATTAAAAAAATTCTCAATTATATATCCTCTTACCCTATGCTAATCTAAGGCAAATTTGAGTTGTTTGCTGTAACCTCTACACTCCTCACTTTTAAGCTTGTTTTCTTCTCCCTCACTGTAGCAATCAATGGTCTCATGTTGGATCCTTGGTACCCTTAGACTTAAGAATGCAAAATATATAAATGAAATATTACAATCCCAGTTAAATTTAAATTTTAGATAAACAACATATTTTATGTATGCTGTTTTATATTTTAAGTATTATTATATATGAAGCAATATTTAGGACAGTACCTATTATACTAAAATATATTTACTGCCTATCTTAAACTAAAATTTTACTTAGCATCCTCCGTTTTATTTGGTAAGCCTACTTTGGTCTCCTAATTATCCCCAAGTACTCAATATATGTACATTTTTTGCCTCTACCTTCTCAAGCTTATTTATCTGTGCCTGCCTTTCCGTCCTTCCTTCCTTCCTTCCTTCCTCTCCTCCTCTCTTCCTGCCTTTCTTTCTTGCTCTTCCCTTTATAGGGCCACACCTGTGGCATATAGAAGTTCCCAGCTAGAGGCTGAATTAGAGCTGAAGCCACCGGCCTATGCCACAACCACAGCAACACCAGATCTGAGCCACATCTGTGACCTCTGCCACAGCTTGCATCAATGCCAGATCCTTAACCCATTGAGCAAGGCTAGGGATCGAACCCATATCCTCATGAATACTAGTTGGGTTCTTCACCCCCTGAGCCACAATGGGAACTCCTATGCCATATTTTCTTAGAGGCCTGTGGGATATTGTCTTATGTGACAGTTCAGTATAAAGTAGAATGTGGGGTAATAAGTGAAGTACATTATTTTAGTCTACTAATAGAATAGGCTGTTAATTACCTATACTACTAAAAAAAAATGCATGCACAACTTAAGAGTTATGGGGTTTTTTGGATTTTTTTTTTTGGTCTTTTTGTCTTTTTAGGGCCACACCCGTGGCATATGGAGGTTCTCAGCCTAGGGCTATAATCAGAGCTATAGTTGCCTCCCTACGCCACAGCTCACAGCAATGCCAGTTCCTCAACCCACTGAGCAAGGCCAAGGATTGAACCCTCAACCTCATGGTTCCTAGTTGGATTCGTTTCCACTGTGTCATGCAGGAACTCTGACAGTTATGTTTTATTTGGGACAAAATGAGGACTTAAGTGAAGGAGGCAGCATCTCAAGTAACTGAGAAAACTGCTGTAATGAGGCAGTGGGGGAGCTAGGATGTATATGGGTTTTGCAACGAAGGACAGTAGTAGGAACAAATGGTTACTACTAATAATAGAATACTAGGTATCTCATGTTTAGAAGTTTAATGCTTTTCTGGGTATGGGAAGATGCAAAAGGGATCACTGAAATATGGGCTCGTTGAAACCATGCCTTTGATATGTACCTTGGCTGTCTGTTATCAATATCATGAGTCTTCATATCCTGAGTTTTCTCAGGGATCAGCTTTTGGAATGGCTGCAGTCTGATGGGTGCTAGATGGCAGGTATTTTTTAATGTTCTTCCTGTGTTTCTTTAGGGCTCGTTGAGGAGGCACCCTTGGAGGTGGCTGCGATTACTGATGACTGTGACAACTTTTGTTTACTGATATGGCAGGCAATATTTTATTTCTCACTGCTAATCTTGAATGCCCTCCTTGCAAATCAGACAGATCATAAAACACATTAAAGACTTAATTCTATATTTGTCTTTAAGGAGGAATTTTTCTTTAAAATATTCAGAATTTTAGATATATCTGTAGCCAGTGAACATGAGTATTTTTGGCTTAATGTTAAGGATGAGATAGAGAGTAGAGTTAACAAGGCTTTTTTGGTGCTTCTCAAAAATTTACAGAAGGCAATTACCTTCTAAGTATCAATCATAACTGCTCTTTAAGAAATAAGTATGATAGAACCTTACCTTAAATATTGAAAAATTACTAATAAATTGATTTTTACAAGTAAACAAAACTTGACAAATGATAAAATATTTAGCTAGTCAATCCCTAGCAATTATTTTTGGCGTCTATGAGAAAAGCAATAAAAAGAACCAAGATCAGTCAACTTTTAAGTTCTTAAGAGGGTTGCAATTGACTAGTGTAAACTAACTGAAAAAATATAGCAAAATTATATATGAATAAATTAAGCAGAAACATAAATCTGCAAAATTGATCTACCAATAGTTTATTTCCTAACATCTAATAAGAAAATGCCATTGAAGCACAGTTTCCTTGCTAACATAGAAAATAGAATACACACACACATATCTGTGTATGTGTATGTGTATGCATATATATGCACACACATGCATATACACATATGTATGAATCATATATATGCATATGTATATACATTTAAAAATTTGCTATTTGAATTATCCCTAGAATAAATGTAAGAATGCATATTTAACTGGACTCTTGAGAGCTTTCCTAGAGTTTCTTTTTCCTTCACTTCCAGTTATCCAGTAAGTTTGACAGTTGTGATTTTTGAACATATATCATAGAGAATGGCTGAGTCAACTCATATTCTATCAAAACTCTTTTCTTTCGTCTCTCCTATTCATCCACACAAGGCAGACACATACACATGCTGCATATACATACAGACATTCTTATACTTGAGTAGTATATATTGCTCTTCCTTCCTGTTGTAAGAGATACTGAAATACATTATTCTCAAGGTTTGTTGAATAAAATTTTAATGGATGTGAAAAGGATACACTTTGATTACATTTCTTTCTACTTTTGATTGAACCCAGATTTGAGACAATATTTCAGCATTTATCTTTCTCATTTAGTAGTAACATTTTCCCATTTTACACTCTGCCACTGAGATTTTTCTCTCTAAGAAACTGTAAAATCAGAGGCCGAAAAAGCCCTGAAAACTGTTCATGATTTTTGGTTCCCTTTAAGTTTAAACAACAGTAATAACAGCAAACAACAAAATAAGATTTATTATTTTTTTTTACACATGCTGTTTTTTTTTTTGTTTTGCCCCAAGGCCAATGCCTCTCACAATTCACAGCTGCAGAGAAATCCTGAACCCTATAATTCCCAGGGCAGGCTTCTATCTGTTGGGTGAATGGACCCTGGAGAAAACTGACATAAGTGCTGAGTTTAAGGTATGGTATAAATAATTGAGATTTTAAAGCTTGTCACTCCTTTAGAAGTGCTGTTCACATAACTCACAAAAATTTTTGCATCTATCAGTTTAACTTTAAAAACTATATTTCTCCCAACAAAAGAAATCAAGTTACCCTTCTTGCAATTACTGACTTGTGTTTCTTGTTCTCTACGGGGTATCTTTTTATTGGCAGCTTGGGAGCTGTTATCACCAAGATGGCCTAAGATACCATCTAAGATATTTAAGGTTGGATATCATACAGTTAGTCTTATATGACCATCCTAAGCAACTCCCTCCCTTCCCCAAGGCATTGACAGCAGAATGATACATGTACCTCCCATTACTGAATAATAGGTTGTGTTTGTAACTAATGCGAGAGTTTCAGCTGTTGTTTTAAGCCTAGGTTTTAACTCAATCATTTAAATTTTCAGTTTCAAAACTGTTAGAAAACTCACTAGACCCAAGTATGTTAAATTAATTGACATAAAATCATATAACTACAGTTAAATAAAGCCAATGACATCGAGGGGATAATTTTCTATAGTTCCAAATATAATTATAATTTTTGCAAAACTCTACTCCATTCTCTACTTTGTCTCCAGTGAAGACTCATATAAATATCTCAATAAATTAAAATAAATATTTCATTGTGGGTTTAATTTGGAATTCCATGATGATTGGTGATATTCAGCATTTTTTCATATACCTGCTAGGCATTTGTATTTCTTCTTTGGAGAAATGTCTACCTGAGTTCTGAACCAAGTTTTAAGTAAGATTATTAGTTTTTTGCTATTGAGTTGTGGAGTTCATTGTATATTTTTGAGATTAAACTGTCACCAGGTATCAATTTAAAAATATTTTTTCCCATTCTGTAGATTGTCTTTTCAGTCTGCTAATTGTTTCCTTTGCTGTTTGGAAGCATTTTAGTTTGATGTAGCTGATGGAAATGCAAAACAGTAGAGCTGCTTTGAAAATAGTACATCAGGTCTTAAAAATTTAAAAATAAAACTACTGTGTGATCCAGCAGTCCCACTTCTGGGCATTTATCCAAATAAATTGAAATCAGAATCTAGAAGAGATATTAGTACTTTCATATTCATTATAGTACTATCCACAGTAGACAAGATGTAGAATGCTATATAGCATGATACATACAGTACATAATGCACACTTAAATACTTGTTAAAAGTGTAGACATCTTGTTACATGTTCTTACCACAATAAAATAAAAAGTAAAAAATAATATACATTGATCATTTCATATTTAACATTAGAATAACTATGTTAATGTAAAGATAAGATAAATTGACTACATGTGGATTTTAGGTCACTATTCTTTTTTCTAATTGATAATAGAAACTTACTAACTGTATTACTATGCCTATGCCGAGACCAGCTCAGCAGGATGGGGCTGAAGAATGGGTGCTGTGAAACTTAAGCAGAAAAGTTAACATAAAATAAGACATAGAGACATTTATCTTAAATAAAGGTGGGAACCAGGGGACTCAAGGTCTCAGGGACCAAGAGCACCGCCTCAAGAAACCACACTGATTTTATTGCATTCTTTAGGATTATGCCAAGTGAGAAGTGGGTTGTAGGTGCAGTTTTTTTTAAGCTATTTTAAAAGTCACATAGCCGGTTGCTGATTAAGCTTTTATTCTGATCTTTAGGCATTTAACAATCATTAGCATTTGAGGAAGCCTGGCATCAGCTATCTATGCATAGCATCAAGAGAATCACCATTGTGCTTCTGCAGATGGCTTGCCTAGGCTTGCCCAGCATGCCTAGGTTTGCACCTCAGTTCTCCTTGCTAATGCATATCCTGCTAACGACCCCTCATAAACAAACCCCTTGGGGCCATGAGGCTCCTCTTTCTTTTATTCTTAAGGGGACCTATCATGCTGTGCAAATGGTGTGCCAATCTGCACAGGTCCTGCGTGCCTAGACCAACGCATTAAGTCCTCATTCAGCTGACCCTATGAATAACTTATGCCTTTAGGTCTTTGTTCTTAAGCTTAGGTCATTTACCAGCACTGTGACTCTTTTCCAAGCAGGAAAACGGGGTAAAGTAAAGCAGGACAAGATGGAGTTTTCAGGAAAGAGGCTACAAAAATATTGTAGAAACATGCCTCGTGACATTACTAGAAGTTTATATTTTTTCATACATTATAAAGCCATTCGCAAATGCAAAAAAAATTTATAACATGCATTTATTTATCCTTTTTTATTCTGGAAACATGATTAATGTACATGTAAGAATTATGTGGGGTCATCAAGGTTTTCTTTCTTTTTCCTTAATTTAAAATATGTTTAACATAGAAAATTATAATGTCACAACCACATTTGGCATACAAAATGAAAATCTACTGTATTCCAACTATGTACTAAGACATAGTGATACAACCTAGTGGGGGAAACATACAAAAATAACCAGTCAAATAAAATAACATAATAAGAATTAAGGGAAAAGAACCAGGTAGCTGATAATAAGTAATGATAGAGTTGGTAAGAGAATAAAGATGAAGGAGTAATAGGTGGATTAATATAGACTTCATTTTGAAGAAGTGAGAAGGTAGATTCAAAGGTTAAAAGGAGAATCAAGGTTTATTTCTGGGTTCTCTATTCTGTTCCATTGTCCTGTTTGTCTGTTTTGGTACCAGTACCACACTGTCTTGATGACTGTGACTTTGTAATAGTGCCTGAGGTCTGGGAGAGTTATGCCTCCTGCTTGGATTTTGTTCCTCAGATTTGCTTTGGCAACTCTGGGTCTTTTCTGTTTCCATATACATTTTAGGATTGTTTGTTCTAGTTTTGTGAAAAATGTCATGGGTAATTTGAAAGGGATTGCATTGACTCTGTAGATTGCTTTGAGTAGTATGGACATTTTTACAATATTAATTTTTCCAACCCAAGAGCATGGAATATCTTTCCATTTCTTTACATCTTCTTTAATTTCCTTGATGAATGTTTTAAAGTTCTCAGCAAAGAAGTCCTTCACCTCCTTGGTCAGGTGTATTCCCAGGTATTTGGTTTTTTGTGGTGCAATTTTAAAAGATATGGGATTTTTTTTTTCTTTTCTAATATTTCATTGTTAGTATACAGAAATGCAACTGATTTCTGAATGTTAATCTTATATCCTGCTACTTTGCTGAATTTGTTGTTCAGTTCAAGTAGTTTTTGGGTTGAGTTCTTAGGGTTTTCTATATATAGTATCGTGCCATCTGCATACAGTGACAGTTTTCCCTCTTCTCTTCCTATTTGGATACATTTTATTTCTTTTGCTTATCTGATTGCTGTGGCTAGGATTTCTAATACTATGTTGAATGACAGTGGAGAGAGTGGACATCCTTGTGTTGTTACAGATTTTAGTGGGAAGACTTTCAGATTTTCTCCATTGAGTATTGTATTTCAGCTTTTCTCCATTGAGTATTGTTGTGGGTTTGTCATAAATGGCTTTTATTATGTTAAGGTATGTTCCCTCTATACCCACTTTGGTGAGAGTTTCAATCATGAATGGATGTTGGACTTTGTCAAATGCTTTTTCTACATAAATCCAGACATGTATTGTCAATTAATCTTTGACAATGGAAGCAAGAATATAAAATTGTGAAAAGACAGTCTTTTCAGTAAGCATTGCTGGGAATCCTGGACAGCTGCATGCAAATCAATGAAACTAGATCACACCCTCACACCATGTACAAAAATAAACTCAAAATGGCTGAAAGACTAAATATAAGACAAGATACCATCAAACTCCTAGAAGAGAACTTAGGCAAAACATTCTCTGACATCAACCTTACAAATGTTTTCTCAGGTCAGTCTCCCAAAGCAACAGAAATAAAAGCAAAAATAAACCAATGGGACCTAATTAAACTGACAAGCTCTGGCACAGCAAAGGAAACCAAAAAGAAGACAAAAAGACAACTTACAGAATGGGAGAAAATAGTTTCAAATGATGTAACTGACAAGGGCTTAATCTCTAAAATATGAAAAGAACTTATACAACTCAACAGCAAAGTAGCCACCAACCCAATGGAAAAATGTGCAAAAGACCTGAATAGACATTTCTCTAAGGAAGATATACAGATGGCCAACAAGTACATAAAAAAATGATCAACATTACTGATCATTAGAGAAATGCAAATCAAAACTACTATGAGGTACCACCTTAACACCAGTCAGAATGGCCATCATTAAGAAGTCCACAAATAACAAATGCTGGAGGGGGTGTGAAGAAAAGGGAACCCTCCAACCCTGTTGGTGGGAATGTAAATTGGTACAACCACTGTGAAGAACAGTATGGAGGTACCTTAGAAAACTAAATATAGAACTACCATATGACCCAGCAATCCCACTCTTGGGCATGTATCTGGACAAAACTTTCCTTAAAAAAGACACATGCACACGCATGTTCATTGCAGCTCTACTCACAATAGCCAAGACATGGAAACAACCCAAATGTCCATTGACAGATGACTGGATTAGGAAGAAGATGTGTATATACACAATAGACTACTACTCAGCCATAAAAAAGCACAAAGTAATGCCATTTGCAGCAACATGGATGGAGCTTGAGACTCTCACACTAAGTGAAGTAAGTCAGAAAGAGAAAGACAAATACCATATGATATCACATATCTGGAATCTAATATATGGCAGAAATGAACCTTTCCATAGAAAAGAAGCTAACAGACTTGGAGAATAGACTTGTTGTTGCCAAGGGGGAGGAGGAGGGACTGGGATGGATTGAGAGCTTGGGGTTAATAGATGCAAACTGTTGCCTTTGGAATGGATTAACAATGAGACCTTGCTGTGTAGCACTGGGAACTATGTCTAGTCACTTATAATGGAGCATGATAATGGGAGAAAAAAGAATCTATACATGTATGTGTAACTGGGTCAACATGATGTACAATAGAAACAAAAAAGGAAAGTCATGTTAGGATAAGGAGAGGATGAGGATCCCTGAAGCCAGAAAAACACTTGGCATTTTTGAGAAACTAAAAGAAGGGTTGAATTGCTAACATATGGCAAGTAAATGGGAAAGTATAGCACTGTACAAATGACATAGATTGGTACAGACCATGCAGGACATCTCAGGTCATGGTAAAGAGATCAGATTTCCTTTTATGGTATTTTTGTTTAAAATTATTACAAGAAAGTGACAGTATCAAGGTATGTGAATGTAAATATCCCTCAGAATCGATGGTGCATCATTTCTGGGATCCTTTATAGATACCAAAATCCATGAATTCTCAAGTTCCTTACACTTGGCCAGTCTAATCCAAAGTTGGTTGAATCCACAGATGCTGTACTTGTGGACAGGAAAGGACAACTATATTCAGAAATTTCGCTTTTCTTGCAACCTTATAATTTAGCCTGTCAGAGTCAGGTCGAAGACTGCTTATAGAAGGCTTGAGACTTTTGAGTCAGAGACAAAAGACATAGCAAGTACCATGAGGATCAACATAGTGTGCCAGTTTCCCTTGACTAATTCTCATAGTGGCAAAGCAGATAAGCCCAAAAGTGTGCTGGAACAGACAATGGATTGTGTTGCGGGAGAGGGACCTTGAACTTATGGAACAGGAATCTTTAGTAATGGATAGTAAGAAAGCCTGCCCTTTTTTTCCCCCCAAAAATGTGACTTTTATTATTTTGACTAGTAAGCATGCCTACTCTGCTCAGTAGGAGACTCATTCTCTATCTTTGTTCTACAAAAATCTTTGAAAAAATAGTCTAGAACAAAGGGAGATCAATGTCTCTGCCCACAAGACATGCAGACATGCAAAAAACCCATGGAAAATTATCTTCCAACAAAATATCTGAGTATATTAAGCAGATCACTGGCTATACTAGAGAAAGTATTGAGAGAAAGCAGGCATTTATGTGGAATGACCCACTAAGATGCCACTACATTTTGATGGAATGGATGTGGGCAGAAGAGGAGATAATTCTGGCTGGAACTAGGCATCTGCCTGGGAAGATGGACAAAACTGAATAAATTAGTGTTTATTTTGGAAGTAAAACTGATAGAATTTGTTGATTTGTGTTTAATTGGATATGTAAGATAATTCAGAGGGAAACTATTGGAATAGAGATGACTGTGATACAACCATGTGTATTTAATCAGTCAACAGTTTAGTTTTGAATATGTTAGCCTTAATGAATTTAAAGGAATGAAATGAATACGTACAAGATAAGGCTCAGAGAATAGGTTTCTGTGGAGATAAGTTTGGAGTCACCAGCTAGATGATGTGTGAATCCTTGAGATTGGATGAAACATCTTGAGAAATTTATGAGAGAGAGGAAAAGAGAAAACTCAATATTGAGGAAAACCAATTCTAAGATATGATATATATGAGGTAGTACCTCATTTAGCAAGTAGAGGTTAAAAAGCACAGCTATTGTGTCAGAAAACCAAGTAACTTCAGTTTGAAGGAAGTGTACATACATCAGGTTCAAATGGTCCTGGTTAATAATTTCCCTAGTTAAAAATTTAGAAGGCTTAATAGACTGAACTTTACTAAATAAGACAAATTTTATTTTTTCTTCAAAAGGTAATTCATAACTAGAATAAACATTGGCCAAGAAATTCAGAACTATACTTGGAGTTGTTACACATTTTAAAATTAAAATTGTCCATCCAGCAATCAAGAGAAACAGTCTGCAGTTCTTAAAATAATGAACAAAAGTTAATGTATCCTATTTAAAATTCAAAAGAAGAAAATATACAAATCGTAAAATATAGCTAATAAAATTAAAGATATCACCATCAATATAGTGTCATGATGCAACTTTCCTGGCTTTGATCAACGTACTAAGGTTATAAAAGGAATTAACATTGGGAAAAACTAGGTAAAGAGTATAGGAACTCCATCTTTACAACTTTATAGGAACTCTGTCTTTACAACTTTATTGGAACTCTATCTTTACAACTTTCTCTAAAATTATTTCAAAACTAAATATTTTAAAAATTAAAGTTATCCATGGTAGGAAAGAAAGGACAAGTATGCTGTTCCTACTTGTTATAGTCCATGGTAAGGTTGATTACCAACATTGCCCATTGCCATTATTTTCTTCCTATTCAGGTATCAATACTGTTAATGTATTCACATTTTCTTCGAAGCCTTATATTTTAGAAGAGGCAGACTTCACTGACACATCCAGGAAATGACTGCATTTGTTAAAGTGTACACCAATTACTCTTCACAGTAATTAGTTCAGGATTGAGCATGTGTCTTAATTCTGACCAATTAGCAGTGAAAGGATGGCTATTGAGGGTCTTGAGAGTATAGTTTGATTTCTAGGAGAAACCATATGACAAGCTGTCCCTTCTCTTCCTCTGGATTTTATGCAAGTTATTTGATGCCTAGAACTTGAGTAATTAATTTATTACCTCTAAACATGAAATAAACTTTGTACATGGTAGAATGGAGTAGAAAGAACCTGGTTCTTCATAATATAAATTGAGCATATAAAATGATTAACCCTGAGGTCTGTGAAATTATGAAATAGAGAAGTTATATGAAATAAAATAATAATACACTGTATTTTAAGCCAGGCTGAGTTATATGCATGAAATTGAAAGCATTATAACTAAGGAAATTTGTCTGTGGAAACCATGCAATGGTGCTAATTCAAGAAATGAATAAAAATTAATTGTTTAGAATTCTCTTGGTAGCCAGTGAATAACTAAAAAAAAAAAAATTATGCCGAACTCTAGTAGGCGAGGGTAGAATAGGATGAAGAAGATTTAGTTTAGTTTTATTTTTTTTAAATTTTAACTTAACGTCATTCAGTCCTGTTTGATTCTTCCCCTGTAAACCGTCCCCATCCCTTTGCACCTTTGTACGTTATCATATACATACATATAAATAATATATATATATAAAGATAAGACCCAGATTGGAAGAAAGAGTTTGTAATCATAACTCATAATTAGATATGTGTGTATTATTACTATTAAAAAAGACAACTAATTATAAAAATAGGTAATAGATGACAATTAGAAATTTGCCAGAGATGAAATGCAAATGCCCAGTACACTCATAAAATGATAAAGTCACTAATAATGAAGGACAATAAAAGTAAAACCATACTGGAAAATGTTTTACATCCATCAAATGTCAGTAATATCAAAGACTAATGTTACACTTTCTTGACCAGAATAGACTAAATAGAGACACAAAAATTCTTTTGAAAAGAGGGTTTCTTGTTTACATCACTTTTGGAAGCATTACTTAATTCTTCTCAGCATTTACTGGAGCAGGTTTTGATTTTCCCCCATACTAGACAAAGAGAAAATAAGGCATAGACATGTTAATAAATGTTCTGAAGTTCATATAGTACTAGCAAGGAAACTGTGATTTGAACAATTTTGTCTTTGGTACAAAACCTCTTGGTTTTAACTTTTGGAGACAACTTTAAGCCTATGCCTAATTTTTAATGTAAGAGTAATTCCATGAGAGGAAGCCTTCTAGGCTCCTCTCTGCTATCCCTCTCATAGTTATTTGAGCAGAGAGTAATCATAATTTATGCAGACTCTAAACTCTCTCAATCTCTCTCTTTCTCTTTTCTTTTTTTTTTTTTTTTTGTTTGTTTACAAGTAGGACAACCTAGTCTTCTAATCCAAACTGAGCAATCTTTAAAATTGATTTTGTATTTCCCCTTTGGTTCCACAAAGATGCCAGAAGAAAAGTATACCATCTAATTGTCCCTGAAAACTCCAGCATTAATCCATAAACATTTTTCCTTGCAGCTTTCTTTTCTCTCTGAGAGGTAAATAATTGGGCTGCTAGTTATGAACAATTAAAATATCAGTTAAATAAACATTCAAATATTTTTTGAAATTTTAGTGCTAGAGCAACCTCCTTTTTCCAAAATTTTAAATAAATTAATTATGTAATTACTCTAGGATAATAAGATGGTATGTTTATTTTTATTTTTCAGGGCCATGACTTAGGTTGCTATTGTCTTTAATAACTCCTTAAATTTTATTGATTTTATATTTGCATGTAAGGGTAATGTCTGTTTTCCTTTTCCTACTTCTCCTTGGCTTTTTTCTTCTCCTCTTTTTTTTCCCCTTAAATTTATAAAGTTCATTTTGTGCTTTGATTTATAATTTCAAATATTTACAAAAATTTCCATAGCAAAAGTTTACCTTTGGGGGGTCTTCCCTTCCTTCAATGAATTGCCAGACAATAGACACATACAAAGTATTTTTGCCTTGTAATATTTATTAAGTGGCTGTCAGAATCTCATAGGCATTACTTTAGTTAAATTAATTATATTTCCTCCCTCATCTTAGTTTCTGAAAATTGGATCAAGACCTAGAAACTTTGTAATTTGAAATGGCTGTATTACTTGTATGTAAGCTTGAAGATTTTGGAACTGATCAAGGAAGAGACCGGACCATGAAAGGCAGAAATATATTGCGAGATATTTTGGTTAGTGCCTGGACAGGGTTGCCTAAGGGGAAGTTTGGTGTGTGGAACCACAGAGGGAGAAAGAACAAGAGTCTGGACCTCCTCAGGGAAGGAGAAGTCAGAGCAGGGGCAAATGTATCTTGGTGATGTCACTACTCACTAATGCTGAGAGTTTCCAGGTCAGAGTTGTGAAGGGCATCTATGATCTGGGATCTTTTATGGTTGTTGGGTTTGTCTAATCTCTCTTTATCAGATGTTAGGCACATTTTTGAGGAGTATACAAAGTAGGCCCTGTGTGGCTAAAATATGTATTTATGTAGACTATATTTAAAACAGTTTAATATGTATGAAATTGAATTTGGCACCAGTAAGCTTTGGACTAACAGTTCTGGTTGCTGGGAATAAGTAAACAACCTGCAGCATTTAGGCTAGTGCAGAAGGGCTTTCTTTGGCCCATTAATATAACACTTTCCAGGTGTAAAACAAGATTATAATATAATTTATTTTGTTTCCTTCTCTATTTATTGAATAAGTAACCTGTACTGAACAATAGTTATGTCCTTTTAGGAGGCACATCGTGTAATTTGTCACTGATAAATTCAAAAGCAGGCAGCATACACCCTTTATCATTAATGACTACAGGTTACACTATTTTTACAGCTACAGTACAGAGTAAATTGTTAGAATATAAATAAACAATAAAACCATTCCCCAAGAGCAGATATTCTGGCAAATATTTTTGGAAAGGATTTTTGCTTACTTATTGATATTAAGTTTCAGTATTTAAAGGAGAAAAAAAAAAGCCCAGAATGACATAATATTTACAAAATGCCAAGGTACGAGGGAGGAATGTGTAATATTATATTACTCTTTTGAAATGTTCTCTGAAAATATCTGGATTTTATAGAGAGAAATTCAAGTGGTGATGCAAAAGGAATGGTGAAGCTGGATAAATAAATTACCTTTTCTAAAATAAAGTGATATTTTAATAATAACATTTTTTACTTATTCACTAGAATAATTTCTTGATGCCTTTAAATGAATGTAGTTCTGTTACTTATTTCATGATTTAGCCATCAAATTTAAAATTATTATTAAAGAAAAATTTCA
The DNA here is from genome assembly GCF_054392235.1 of Sus scrofa. Taxonomy (NCBI): domain Eukaryota; kingdom Metazoa; phylum Chordata; class Mammalia; order Artiodactyla; family Suidae; genus Sus; species Sus scrofa. The sequence goes on from NC_139395.1 coordinate 169,891,374, forward strand.
TTAGGAAGTATCTTGCTCTAACCATGGATTTGGATTATCTCCTGTACACATGGGAATTTAGTACTGGTATCCTATAGGGAATATCCCCAGTAATGTTATAATGATGCTATATTATAATTGTGGACAATAAAATACAACTTCCTTTTCTCTGTTTCTTTGGTTGAAGTGAGTGTTACATGCTTTTGTTCTGCCTAGCATCACTTTAAGAAACCACCCTTTCTTTTTCTTTTGTTGGTTCAAGTGGTTTGGTTGGGACTAACTATATTTTAGAGGTAAGGCTGCATCTCTGGAATTTTTTGATTCAGCATATTGCATTATTTAATAAAATTTGGCTTGTCAGTTGAGTAGAAATTTAGCCCTTTTGTGAAAGAGTGATGGGAGAATCAAAATGTGTGAGGCAGAGTAATATTTACTTTTCCTTTTTTGACAGGGAAGGTGCAGGGCTTCTCATATAGAAAGGGGGGAAATGAACAGCACAGTTATACAGTATTGAATATTAAAGACTACATTGGATCCTAGGAATACACTAATCAGATATCTTCAGTTTATTGACAAGGGAACTGAGGCCTGTAAATATAAGGGGCTAGATAACTATGAGCCATCCTTGTTGTATGACAATGCTGTAAGCATTATTGAACAAACCAAGTCATTGTGAAAACTTATTCTGTATACATAATTATCAAGAAAGTATGATACAGGAGAGTGGAGGAAAAATTTTTCTTACACTACTGGGTTAGTGGAGTATAAAACAGTTTTGTCATAGGATATAGACTAAAATAGAGGTTTGAAGGTAATAAAATGTACTTATCACATTACAGTATAGTAAAATAGAACTAACTTTTAGAATAAAATCAAGATGCCAAAGATAAAGAATTTGGTGACACTACCTGCACCTAGTAGGAACCCGCACCTAGTAGGAACTCGATAATTAGTACTTCCTTTTATCACTATCTTTTCCACAGCAAACAGATGAATCTTTGGGAAATATAGAAGTTCTCTTTGTTTGGCCTATGGCAGCTGCTTAACTTTCTTAGCAGTTTGTCTCTTGGTCTTGAAAATGAAGATAATTGCACAGTGCTTGGTGCTTATGGAGCATATTGAATTCCTGCTGCTAAATGATTGAGATCCATGGGTTTAAGATATGTCCATGCACACTGTATTATCATTGGCAGTTTAATGGTTTTTCAGTTTCACCCAGAGTATCTTTATGATCACTTTGAAAGATTTACAAGGTGTGTTTTCATCTAGAAATTCTTGTCTTAGAATTAGCATGGATAGTGCAGGGGAGTGAAGGTGCTGTTCGAGATTTTAAGGACAGCACTATAAATGGTAATTACCAGCTTAAACATGTATTCGTTCCAGGATCTAACCCTCCATTTAGATCCCAGTTCTAGCTGTGAAATATGGCCTTTCTGTAAGCATGGAGTGGGATTTTTCAACACCTGTTAGAAATGTGTATAAAATACTTAACTCATGAAGAAAACAGTGAATGCTAAAGCCACATGAAGTGGTGTTCTATTCAGTGCTCGTAGAATAATGATAGATATCCTTTTACTGTTTGATCCCACTGTGAGCCCAGTGATAGAAACCAGTGAAGAGAGGAGGCTGCTGAATGAAGAAGGTTGAGGAATTGATGTAAATGACATTTAAATAATTCTCATGTACAAGATTACTAATAAAAATATTAGTAAATTTTTCAGGGGATGAGGTGCCCAAGTCAGTGTTCATAACTTTAAAAAGAGATAACCCGGAGTTCCCATAGTGGCTCAGGGGTTAACAAATCCAACTAGGAACCATGGGCTTGTGGGTTTGATGCCTGGCCTTGCTCAGTGGGTTAAGGATCCGGCACTGCTGTGAGCTGTGGTGTAGGTTGCAAATGCAGCTTGGATCGATCCCTCATTGCTGTGGCTCTGGCGTAGGCCATTGGCTATAGCTCCAATTAGACTCCTAGCCTGGGAACCTCTATTTGCCGTGGGTGCGGCCCTAGAAAAGACAAAAAACAAACAAAATAAAAAGAGATAACCCCCTTTAAAATTTAGTAACAATATTTTTAAAAATATGGTTACATTGAAGGAGTTAAGTAATTTCATGTGATATGTGAATTGAACTTTGAGTTCTTATATAGGATTGCACAGGGCGATTCATGAACATGTACTTCCTTTTATGGAAAACTGCCAAATATGTCAATAAATGGCTTAAAATATTAGACATTATTAAATCACACTCTTTCCATTGTGTTAGTCCTAACTTGGTAACTTATAAATTTATAGAATGTTTTTTTCTTTGCTTTTGCCAATATGTTCATAATTAACTCTGCAAAGCTGTCATTGTAAGACAAGGCAATAAGACTATAATATTTTAAGGAAATAAAATTGACGTTGAAGTGATTGTTTTCCACCTACAGATGTAAATTTTAAATCTCTTAAAAGTTGAGGAATGGAGTGGGATGGACAGGGAGTTTGGGGTTAGTAGATACAAACTATTACACTTAGAATGGAGAAACAGTAAAGTGCTACTGTATAGCACAAGGAACTATATGCAGTCTCCTGGGATAGAACATGCTGTAAAATAATATAAAAAAGAATTATATGTAAGACTGAGTCACTTTGATGTACAGCAGAAATTAGTAAAACATTGTAAATCAACTCTGCTTTAATAAAAGAAAGCCAGTAAAATTTTGATTGTATGAATTCATAAACAATAAATCTAGGAATAATGTATACAGTCATCTAATATTGCAAATTTTGATTATATACAGAGTAAACTGATAGATTATTATTAGTTTCTTAAATTCTACCTTCAGTTGTTAGTGAAATCTTTCATTATGTTTTTGGGAACATGCCTAAGAACATGTTATCTAACGTGAAAATTTACTTTGGAGATATTTTATGTGTATATTATTATTACTATTTTATTATTATTACTATTTTCTTGTCCTGGGAGATCATTCAACTTCTTGTTTGCTTAATCCTCACATATTTCTCTAAACCAAAAGAATTTCCCAAAAAGATGACAGAAGAATAAAATCTCTATTCCATAAAATCATTGAATTTGCCAAAGAGGGGGAAATTACTGGAGAACCTTCTTTAACATTAAAATTAGAGTGTGGTGTAAACCAGGTGTTGAATAAAAGGATTTCTCTCATAGTGAAAATGGTATAATATTGAATGAATTTTTCCATTGGCAACACATGGTACCCATTTCTACAAAAGCAATTCATTGTTGTGTGAAATAGATGAAAATCCACTTAATAACTTTAAAATTTGGAGGTAAATATTTTGATGGAATGCAGTGAACAGTTCAGTATTTTATAGGCATCTCTGCATCCTTCAGTAAGATTCACTTTTGTTTCAGTGTAAGATGCCATTCTGAGAATGAAGCAAGTATGAAATTACAACAAATGGAAAAGTCTGTGGGTACCCATACTGACTTTCTAGTAGAGGGACAGAGGTTTGCAATAACCCAGACATCAGTAAGTTTGTTTTTTAATCAAAACAGAAATAGTCTTACCTAGTCAATGAGGTTTAGCATATTATTTGTAACATAGAAAGGGAAGGTACTCCTATCCTAGGTGAAAGTTTATCCTTAAAAGCCAACATTTTTTAGAAAAGTAGAGGAAATATGCACAGGCATAGCAATATTATCTGCAAGCCACAGATATTAGTAACTTGGTCTTGATACAATTATCAGCTGTGTTTGATAGATACAGCAATTATTCTTATGTTTTAAAATGTAGGTTTTATTATTATTCAGGCATGGTGAGGCCAACAGATTGGTAGACACCTGCCATTTGAAAGAATAGTTTGTTATTTGCAGTCCTCAAGAGGAGGGACTCAGTATACTATGCAAAAATCACAAGGGGAAACACCATGGCTGGTCAGGAAATAGAGCAAGTGGAAATAGAGTGGAAACCATGGCCAAGAGACTTTATTGTGGATTCCATGGGAAGGAAAGACAGGTAATTTTTTTTTAATTAGGGTATGATTGAATTATAGTGTTGAGTCAATTTCTGCTGTACAGCCTAGTGACCCAAACATACATATATCTATATATTACTTTTTCCATATTAGCTCTCATTATGGTCTGTCCCAAGAGACTAGATATAGTTCCTTGTGCTATACAGTAGGACCTCATTGTTTATCCAATCTAAATGTAAATGTCCATTGACAGATGAATGGATTAAGAAGATGTGGTACATAGAAACAATGTAATACTACTCAGCCATAAAAAAGAACAAAATAATACCATTTTCAGCAAAATGGATGCATGTAGAGATTCTCATACTAAGTGCACTGTCAGAAAGATAAAGACAAATACCATATGATATGACTTTTATGTTAAATCTAAAATATGGCACAAATGAACCTATCTGCAGAAAATAAACAAACTCATGGACATGGAGAACAGTCTTATGGTTGCCAAAGGAGGAGAAGGGAAAAAGTGAGATGAATGGGGAATTTGAGGTTGGTAGAAGACAGGTACAATTTTAGGCTTAACATTGGCTTGTTTGAATAATCTCAGCAGGCTCTAGCACGTATGAAGTGATCAGGGTAGATGAATAGTAGTCTAAAGTATAAGGGCTCAATAAAGGAGGTATTTGAGGGTTGTGGTTTTGGATTGGTTGGTTTGCATATGAAAGGTGTACTTGCAGGTGAGCATTTTACTGTCTCTAGAAATTGGCCATCCCTGGGGCAGTCTGCTGGGTCATAAAGTTACCAGATGTCAAAACATCAGAAGATACAGAAAATAAAATGCATGATTGATGCAAATTACAAGGTTATTAAAAGGCATATATTTCTCATAATCAGCAAAATGCAAAAAAGCAACAAGTGACTAAAATATGTTTTGAAATACTAATGCAACTTTTTTTTATTTTGTCTTTTTAGGGCTGCACCCATGGCATATGGAGGTTCTCAGGCTATGGGTCGAATTGGAGCTATAGCTGCCAGCCTACACCACATCCACAGCAACATGGGATCCAGGCTGCATCTGTGACCTACACCACAGCTCACGGCAAAGCCATATCCTTAATCCATTTAGCGAGACAAAGGATCGAACCTTCGTCCTCATGAATGCTAGTTAGATTTGTTTCTGCTGAGCCATGACAGGAACTCCCAAAATAAAAATAAAATTATTTTAAAATGTTCTATAGGTAAGCTTTCCCATATTCAGTTAGCTAAACATTCATTATTCTTTGCCTCAGAGAAAGATAAAAGCAAAGTGGTAAGTGGAAGGAAAGAGGCAGAGAACTTTAACTTTTGATTTTTTTTTAAAGTCTTGAGTTTATTGTAATCAAAGAAACTCTAGCAAATTTAGCCAAATATTTGATCAAAATTTCTTGTTCAGGAGAAAAAGTGAATATTGTAGGAAGTGAGGAAAACATAGGTCATGTGGATTTCAGAGAGAATGTTCTGTGCTCTGCTTTTATTCCGACTTCAAGTATATCTTTTAGTATATTTAGAGGTGTTTTCTAAAATTCCAAATATCCAGCAAAGTTGGTGGGTCCAAGAAAAGAAAGGACTGGAACCTCTTCCTCGATAGCATTTTTGGAATTGTCATGACAACCCTGGAATAAATTACTCTCTGGTGTGTCTATGCAGCAGAATTTGAGACGGTCTCAAATTCCTTTGTCATTCTGTATTAGCAAAAATTGTAAACACAGAAAATTGACACCCCGTTGCTCAAGATGCAGCTTTTTTTTTTAAGCTATTAAATAAATGATGAATACTTGCGACTTTTATTGTAGCAATACACCTAGTAATAATAATTTAAAAATTTCCATCAACAAGAATTCATAGGAATAGTCATGTATCTATGTATAAAATGCCCAGTCTTTCAGTTGTTTGTTTGTGTGTCTGTGTTTTCTTGTCTGCCTACCAGTATATCAGTTTCCTTAACATATGTAGCATTTTTAAGTGCATAAAGTACATTGATTTACAAAGAATAATAATTTACTGAAACACCAAACTATTTAAAAATATCTGTGATACAAAAATATTTGTGGTTTTTTATTAGTGAATTAAGTAAAAAAGATCTAGATGGTAGATCTAAGAATATTGAACAATGCACTAATTAACATAGCAATATATCATTAAATTTGTTATGACTGTGGTTAATATGAAAATATTTGTGATATTTATTGTCACAAATTTTAAAGGCGCAGCTATTTATTTTATTACTGTTGATTTTTACCTATATTTACACTTGGCAGAAATACTAATTTTCAGTTAGAGTTGATTGAAATCATATATGTATTATTTTCCTATCTAAGACCATAAATTCCCTTAAATCTTTCCTTAGGGCAAGGTCCATGGAACCCATTCTAAGACTCTGGGATATCAAAACTAAGTTTTCTTTGTTGAAATTTTTAAAATAGATTTTTAAAGATTATAGTATGTATTATTAAAAACAACTATTAAAAAAATAAGAACAAAAAATCTAGTCATAGCCACTATTCTTTTTTTCTTTTTCTCCCGGCTTTATTTATTCACTTAATTCAAATTTTATTTCAGTATAAAATTATGAATAAGGCATTTTGATAAGTTACTTTGTATGAAACTCCATGCCACTTTCACAGAAGGAGGGATATTATAGTTACAATTTATTTTTGTGGATTTTTAAAAATATCAATTTTTCCACTCTTATTAAAACATGTATATAAGAAAATATAAAAATCCAATTCTAAAATTTAAAAAAAATAATAAATAATGTAGTGTTTTGGACTTCTAGTTTTAGCTCTACCATGTAAAGAGCTTAGAATTCATCATTTCCATTCCTTCAGTAAGAAAAATTTGAACAAACTAAATATTAATGACTTTTTCTGGACATATCAGGAAACTGAGATCATAGGGCAAACAGCTACCCTAAAATTTGGAGAGACAGGCAACTCAGAGTTACCACAACTAAGATTTATGTCCTGTACCTAAAGCCGTTGGAACCATGAACTGGTAGAACTACTTCACTGGTTATTTTGATGAATTGTTAGAGGCTGAGAGTGGACAAACTTGAGAATGAGAAACGCTTAAACATCATTATCGTTGGAGGGTGACACTTTTTATAAGTTTTAAGTAAGGAATCCCACTAGGTTCTCAAAATAAACAAGCTAAGAAAGATCCATTTTTCTTTTCTGGCATAGGGAGGGGAAGATACACACAGAAAATTCTTCATTGCAGAAACCTACTCTCTATGGTAAAAAGTGTTAACAGGACCTTATTCTGGAGGAACGGCAATTTCTGTCACTCCAACCTCCTCTAGTCATACCTAATAAGGGACTGGGTAAATAAACTGTGGTGTATCCATAAAATGGAATATTATTCAGTGCGAGAAAGAAATGAGCTATCAAGCCATGAGAATACATAGAGGAACCTTAAAATCATATTACTACATAAGAGAAGACAATCTAAGAAGCATACTTATGTGATTTCAAGTATAGGACATTCTAGAAAAGGCAAAACTGTGGAGACAATTAAATGATCAGTAGTTGCCAGGGTTGGGGTTGGGGAGTGATAAACAGGGCACTGAGGATTTTTAGGGCAGTGAAAGTACTCTATATAATACTATAGTGATATATATGTCATTTTTCATTTGCCTGAACCTATAGAATGTGTTGTACCAAGAGAGAGTCCTGTGGATGATTGGTCATTATGATCTGTCAGTATAGATTCATCCTCATTAAAAAAAAAAAAAAAAAAGCGTGTAATTCTGGTGAGTAATGTTGATCATTGGGGAGGCTATGCGTATGTAAGGGTAAGGGGTATTTCAGAAATCTCTGTGCCTTACTGGTACTTTTGTTGTAAACCTAAAACTACTTTTAAAAATAAAAAATAATTAGAAATTATAATCAATATAACCCATCATGATAGGCCAAAAAAGAAAAATTATAGGCTCATATTAATAGATTCAAATAAAAGCATTTTACAAAAAGCTAACACTCATTTATGATAAGAGCTCTCAGCAAGTAAGTAGTAGAATGAAACTTGAGCTTATTAAAGAACATCTACAAAAATTTTATGGTTAATTCCCTACTTAATGGTGAGAAGCTAGATAATTTTCAACTAAAATTGAGAATAAAGAAGTATGTCCTCTCTTACCATTCTTAGTCAACATTGTAATGGAAATCCTAGCTAATGCAATAGGACAAGCAAAGGAAATAAAAGTTGTATAGATTCTAAAGAAAGAAAGAAAACTGTTGGCAGATGGTATGATTGTCTATAAAGAAAATCCCAAAGAATCAGCAAAAGCTGTAAAAATTAAGTATAAAAGGTTACATAAAACATGGTTAATATAGGAAAATCAGTTGCTTTCCTATATAAAATCAATTAACAATTGGAATCTGAAATTTAAAAAAAAAAGAAAATTGACATAGCACTAAAAGTAAATACTTAGCTATAAATCTAATAAAAAATTGCAGGATACACACACACACACACACACACACACACGAGAAACTAAAGAACTTTGGTGAAAAAATCAAGGAAGAACTAACTAAACAGAGAGATAGTCTGTGTTCATGATAACTCAAAGATTGAATATTGTTAGCATGCCAGTTCTTTCCAATTTGATCAATATATTCAGTGAGATCTAATTCAAAATTCTAGTGAGTTATATTCTTGATATGGATAGACATTTTAAAATTTATAAAGGGAAGGTAAAAAGATCTAGAATATATTAACACAATATTGAAGAACAAATTTGGAGGATTAACACTATCCAGTTTCAAGATTTACTATAAATCTATTCTAGTTTGATACTAATGAAAAAAAAAAAAAAAGACACATAGATCAATAGAACATAATTGTAAGTCCAGAAGTAGACCTATATGGTATAATCAATTCACCTTTGACAAAGAACAACGGCATTTCAATGGAGAACAGATGGTCCTTAAACTTAGGGTATTTAAAAAATTCAACAACCAAATGCTAAGAACCAAAGGAGAGAAAGTTAACTCAAAATAGATCATAGAGGGAAATTTAAAACTTTTTTTTTTTCTCCACTTTTTAGGGCCTCACCTACCCATGGCATATGGAAGTTCCCAGGCTAGGGGTCATATTGCAGCTACAGCTGCCGGTCTACACCAGAGCCACAGCAACATGGGACCTGAGCTGTGTCCGTGTGACCTACACCACAGCTTAAAGCAATGCTAGATCCCCAACCAGTTGAGTGAGGTCAGGGATAGAACCTGCATCCTCATGGATACTAGTCGTATTCGTTTCTGCTGTGCCACAATGGGAACTCCAAAAACTATTAAACTTCTGGAAGAAAAATGAGAAGAAAAATCTAGGAGACACTGGATTTAGTGATGAGTTTTTAGATACAACTCCAAAATAATGATCAATGAAAGACAAAAAGATGATTTGGACTTTATAAAAATTAAAAACTTATTGTGATGGACTTTGTAAAGAGAATAAAAAACAAGCCACATACTGGGAGAAAATGCTTACAAATTGCATATCTGATATAAGACTTGTATCTAATACACATAAATAATATTTTAACTGTATAATAAATCCACTTAAAAGCCAGTGAAAATATCTGAACAGACATTTCGCATAAGAACTATACAAATGGAAAATATGAAATGAAAATATACTCTATATTATTTGTCATTAGGGAATTACAGATTAAAACAACAGTGAGATACTACCACATATCTGTAAAATGGCTAAAATTCAATATACTGACAGTATAATTACCCGTGAGATTGGGGGACAGCAGGAACTTTCATTTGGTGCTCATGGGAATGCAAACAGGGATCATTGCTTTGGGAGACATTATGGCAGTGTTTTGTAAAGTAAATATATTATTAACATAAAGCACAGTTATCACCTTCTTACATATTTAAAATTTATGTCTATCCAAAAACTTGCACATGGATATTTATAGCAGCATTATTTATAATTGCCAAAAACTTGAAGCAAGAAAAATGTTCTTCAATAAGTGAATGGATCAATATACTGTGATATATCTATACATTGAACTATTATTTAGTGAAAAAAAAGTTACCTGTAGAGCCAATTAAAAGGCATGAATGAATCTTAAATATGTAGTATTAAGTGAAAAAAATCAGTCTGAAAAGTCTCCATACTATATGATTCCAACAATCTGACAACCTGGAAAAGATAGAACTACAGTGATAGTGAAAAGAACATGTTTGCCAGGGGTTTCTGGAGGCTGAGGAAAAGAGGTAGATAAGGGAAGCAAAGGGGAATTTTTACAGCATTGAAACTGTTTTGTATGATACTGTAATAGAGGATGTACAATATAATGTCTCTCTCTAAGTCCATATAAATTTACAGGACAAAGATTGAACTTCAGTGTACATAAATTTTTAAAAGATTTATTTAGAAGGTCATGAGATCCTTGGATGGAATGAAGACTGTGACAACAAAACAGTCTAACTCTATTATAAACTTATGACTCAACCTCACTGAAGGACATGGGGAAAAATGGTGCTGACCTAAGTAATTCTGGAAAGGAGCAGAATATGTAAGACTAAAGCATAAGTAACTGTACAGAAGTCCTATACCATAGTAGATAAAGTTATTCACGACAGAGGGCACAGGTCATCAATTCTGATACTACTATGTATATATACTAAAATTGAAGAATCAAATAAATAGATTGTGGATGTTGGGGGTTGAGTTTCTCCTTGTTGAAGTGAGACTTCACAGGCAAGAAAGGGAAGAAGCTAGAATGATCCATTATAATGTATTACAGTTGGTGATGTCAGTATTCACTAATTTAGGTTAATAGAGATTAATACATACAGCAGTTTTCAAGTTTTGTGCATGTACATTAGTATATACACATGATTCTTTGTGCTGTCATTTGACAGGGACTGATAATAATGACAGTTCAGTTAACAATGAGCACAGCTAGTACACAGATCTTAGTTTACAATCTGATTTTCAGTTAATGAAATGAGCTCCTTGGAGAAATGACTGATTCTGGGACTGGGACATAAATGCTCAAGATGCCAAAAAGGAAGAAAATTTAAAACAAAACAAGGCACTGTAGAAGTTGCCTTGTGGCATGGTGGGCTAAAGATATAGCATTGTCACTGCAGTGACTCAGGTTGCTGATTTGGCGTGGGTTGCATCAACCTAGGAAGTTCCACATGCTGTGGTGGGTCCATAAAACAACAACAAACAACACTATAATATGGATATATCAAAGAGATACAGTAAGTCAAAAGTAATCAACTGTAAGAAATGCTAAATGGCCAAATCTGCAACAATTTGTACAACAAAATTGATGTAGTAATATTGGATTATAAGCCAAAGTTCAAAATAAAGATTTGACTCCATATTGATATAAATGAGTGTTTATTAAATAAATCATTAAAATCCAAATTTATGCAAAACAATTCCACATAATTTATGTAGATACTCTATCCTCAAGGAAATAGAGCATAACTCTCCATTATGTAAGTATGGGCTACACATGGTAACTTCCTACCAAAGGGTAAAATATGGAGTAACTTTACAGGGGAAAAATCTGCTAAACACTGCCACAACCATGTGATCAAGGTCAGCATCAACAGTGATGTCATGTTGATAGCGTATACCCTTGATATGATATGAGGAAAATAGCACTTTTGCTCTGTGCTCTCCTTCCTCAAAACATATAATCCAAATCTAATTATGAGAGAACTATCAGAAAAACCCCAGTTAAGGAGTAGCTACAAAATACCTGAACAGCAGTCCTCAAAACTGTCAGGGTCATCAAAAATAATAGACATCTAAGAAACTGTTATAGCCAAGAGTAGCCTAAGGGGACATGCCAACTAAGTGCAATGCCATATCCTGGATGGGATTCTGAAGTAGAAAAAAAGGAAATTCTATAAAAACTAAAGATATCTTAATAAAATATGGACTTTTATTCAAAATTAATCAGTATCAGGTCATTAACTGTATCAAATGTACCATATTATGGTAAGCAGTTAATAAAAGGAGAACTTGAATACATCACTCTCTTTTTTTTTTCTTTAAATCTGAGACCTAAAATGCTTGTTAAAATATAAATTGGAGAATTTGCATTACTTCGTTAAGAAAATCAAATTATAGGCCTAAAATGGCCTAACCATACAGAAAAACTTATTTTGTAAAGAATTTACCTTTTAAGCTCATTTAACTTTAATCTCCTTTCCTAGTACAGCAGGTCACTGGGGACAGAGAATCATTTTTCTTTTAGGGCCTCATCCATGGCATATGGAAATTCCCAGGCTAGGGATTGAATCAGAGCTGCAGCTGCCAGCCTACACCACAGCCATAGCAATGTCAGATCTGAGCTGTGTCTGTGACCTACACAATAGAGCCGGATCCTTAACCCACTGAGTGGGGCCAAGGATTGAAACTGCCTCCTCATGGATACTAGTTGGGTTCCTTACTACTGAGCCACAGTGGGAACTCATAGAAAAGTTTGAGTTTTGCAACAGCAACCATAGCATGTAGCCATTTATTTAAATGCTGTGATTATTATCAACATGGCTGATAGAGCAAGGCGGGAGACTTGGGCCTTTGTTCTTTGACCAAGCAGAGACAATAGAACAGAAATTAAATCTTTAAGAGAACAAAGAATATTCAAATTACTGGAGTTACTGTTTCAGGTTTTTTTTGTTTTTGGTTTTTTTGGCTTTTTGCCTTTTCTAGGCCCGCTCCCGTGGCATATGGAGGTTTCCAGGCTAGGGGTCTAATCAGAGCTGTGGCCACCAGCCTATGCCAGAGCCACAGCAACGCAGGATCTGAGCCATGTCTGTGAACTACACCACAGCTCAGGGCAACACCAGATATTTAGCCTACTGAGCAAGGCCGTGGATGGAACCCGCAACCTCATGGTTCCTAGTTGGATTCGTTAACCACTGAGCCACGATGGGAACTCCTATTTCAGTTTCATGCATTTTTTTTTCCTGAACATTTATTAAACTTTAGGATATGTCTGTTTTTATTGATTGTATTCCATGAACCAGTTGCTAAATAAAAGACAGATTCTGACACTGCTGTTAAACGATCTTCACCGTGAAGAACCCAGTGTATTTGAGAACTAACATAAAGTCCTGAAAAATCTTATACCAAAGAATATATGACAAGGATGGAACAAAACAATTTTTTTTAATTAGTTATCTAAAATAAAGTTCAAATGTAAAGTTAGAAGCCAGGGATAAGACAGGTACACTAAAATGGTAAAGGTTAGTAGGGTTTGTAGTACATGGATTTTATATGGAGAGTCAATTAAAATATCTTTTATTTTTCCCCTGGATTAATCTGTCACAATGTGATTTGAACATAAGGATAAAAATAATAGGTATACTATGCATAGTTAATCAATCCAAAGTTCCTGCTTGTTTTTATTGGTGGTAAAATAACTGGAAATCAGAGTAACTCACTTCTGATTAAATTCACAACATTGGCTTGCTTTGTTGACTGGAACAAATGAGGGAATGTTTTTATATCACAGTAATCCTAGAGATTAAAAAGTGAATTACATTCTTTTTCACTACTTCTACCTTACTGTTACCTACGAAGCCTTTTATTGAAAAATTTGTTCCTGTTAATTACATTGTTGTTTTTTTATGCAATACATGTTAAACTTTGATATGATGAATAAATGATTAAATAGTTCATCTTTCAAACTTTTGAATGATCATTCCCTTATAGTTTTTTATACCATATCTGCACATGGTATATGGGCTTAAATAATTGATGTTAATGGAACATACGCTTTAGGATAAAGTTAGTCTGTCTTTATTAATAATTTTAGAGAATAGACAGCTTGGAAGGCCCTCCAAAATTAAGGAAAGCACTGTTCAATCTAGAAAAATAATTTATTATACTTCCTACATAAATATTAAAAAATGCAAAATATTGGGCATAGTGAATTAAGGCCAGCTCTTCTCAAGACTGATTACATGAAAATTTAGTAGGGTTAGAATATTCTGTTAGAATGAGTATATCACCCTAAGGAGCACTTGCTTTTGAGGGGAAAACAATTCATATGTTGGTGAATTAGCCTAATGGGTATCAGAAATGTGATGACTCAGTGTATAGGTTGGTGGGAAATTATGAAGATGTCTTATTAACAAGAGTGCATTGTTTGTTTGACCTTAAAGCCACATAATTTTATAACTTTGGATTACTAATGTCTGAATAAGAACCATTTACAAGCTATGACTCATCCCAGCTACAGCTCACAGAATTAATACACCTCTGCATTTGTCTTTTAGCCTATGTGCTTAAGCATAACCTCTCCCATTCTTAAAGGTTCTCTACTGATACTTCCTTTTAAACCTCCCCATGTTTTCCTCTTCAGTGTCCATTAGTATTATAGAAATGGGGGTTCCCTTCCTGGCTAAGTGGTAACAAACCTGGCTAATATTCATGCAGACATGAGTTCAATCCTGGCCTCATTCATTGGGTTAAGGATCCAGCATTGCCATGAGCTGTAGTATAGGTTGCAAATGTGGATCCAGTCCTGCGTTGCTGTGGCTATGGTGTAGGCTGGCAGGTACAGCTCCAATTTGACCCCTAGCCTGGGAACCTCCATATGCTACAGGTGTGGCTCTAAAAAAAATTAAAAATAAAAATAAAAAATATCATCATAGAAGCATAATACTACTGGAGAGATCGTACCACCCTTAGGTCTGGAAAAAGAGGACCTTGTCTTGGGCCCTGAATTATTGAGAGTCCTGCTTTGTCTTTTCCCTGGATGTTTTCTTCCCAATGGTATGAAGGAAACATAAACACTGAAAGCCTGTTTCCCCTATTCCAGATTATGTTTTGGAAGATTGGGGCAAAACTAGATATTTGATTAATACATAGATTTCTTTTTCTTTTTTTTTAAATTGATAAACATCAAAAAAACCCCAGCAGCTTAAAGCCATTTTAGAATTGTGCTTTCTATGCTATCAACTAGTTCTCAAAAATAATTCCTATATATGTTAAAAGTAAAATTATAGTGTAAGCTTCTGCTGCAGTTGTTCACATAGTAAATTATAAATTTATAAGACCTCAATTTCTCAAATAGGTAAAAATAATGTAGTAGGTTTTTGGTATTTATTTTAATTTGTAATTAGCAGACTAATCTAAATTATAAACCCAAATACATGTATAAATAAACAACTAGAAACTTGTTCATTAATAGTCTTTTTAAGTCAAGAACTTTTTTTCCAAACTCTTGCAGGGAAATCCTCAGTATTCATATATCTGCCATAGACTTCTCCAAATAGGCAGTGAGTCCCTAAAATGGCTTTTATGGCTCCACAAAAACCAGTCAGAGAAGAGAGTCGATCAATTAGGAATACCAGGATCCCCTGCTCTTCTCTGATGAAAAACAGCTGATTTGTTTTGCTTCCTTAACTCAGGTCTGCCATGTTATGACTAATTCTATCTAATCCTTTGGAATGATATGACACCTATTACTGGTGTCTGAGAAAATAGCTTTGATTCTGGACTCAGACTATTTGCATTATGCCTCCTTTAACCTCAGCATTCCATGTTCCTTTCCCACAGCATTTAGGAATTTCTTAATTACCTGTTGCTGCTTGAGAGTAAGTGGAGTTAGAAAAACTACCTTAGTTTTTACTTCTTTCACCAATGGTACAGAATAATTTCCATTCCACATTCAATGGTGCTAAGTGGCAGTAAATTTGCCAGTGATGTACGAGCTCAGTTGTCTTTAGTTTATGCAAACATGGATAATTGCATAGCAGCAACCTTCTCAAATCCCAAAGTTTAGGTACATAGTCCCATCTGATCTACTTGCCCTACTTTTATTTTTGGCCTCCTTTCCAAAGTACTTCAAAAATAGTTTAGGAAGCAGCTTTTCCTCTGCCTAATCAAAAGGGGTTTCTATCCCATATCCTATTCCTTAATGAAATGACCTTCACCCTGTCCCTTTCTATAGAGTCAAAATTGAAAAACAAAAATTTAACTGTTTAAGGAAGAAGCATCGTCACCTCAGCTGTGAAAACAATCAGCTTGCTTTTCTCCTTTTAGGCTGTACTATATATTTATCATCATCATTTAATTATTAGTGCCAACATCTGAATCATCTCTCAGTCTGATTCTATTGAATATTTTTTCTCTTAATTATGTACCAAGTTTCTTATTTTTTTCATACCTCTCACTCTTTCCCTCTTATTTTCTGGGTAATGGGTATAACATAACAGTGTAGAGAAGTTGGAAATACAACTTTTTAAAATTTGTATCCTTGAGCAAACATAAAAATTATTGGAAAGTCAAATGAAAAATATCCTGATTCTTAAAAGAAAAAACAAAATAAATTGGAGTTATTCTATTAAATATTGACTAACTGTAACAGAAAAGTTATGACTGTAATATTCATTCAAGTTAAAAAAAAGAAGACTAATAGAACAAGTAAATCTAGAACACTTCATATGGAGTAACCATTGTGTCTCAATGGATTAAGAACCTGACATAGTGTCCATGAGGATGCAGTTTCGATCTTTGGCCTCAGAAGGTTAGAGATTTGCATTGCCACAAACTGCAGCAAAATTTGCAGAAGTGGCCTGTATTGGCTGTGGCATAGGCTGGCAGCTGAAGCTCCTGTTCAACCCTTCACCCAGAAACCCCCATATGCTATAGATGCAGATATGGCCATTAAAAAAATAAAAAAGGAACTATGAACTATTCATTCATGCAAAGATGACACAGATTAGCAATGGAGAATGAACTTTTCTATAAATGTTATTTTGTCAGTTTAGTTTTCATAGAGAAAATTATTTGTATTAGTCCCAAACTGGATACAATACATTTTTAATAAAAGCAGACTGTGGGGAGTTCTCGTCGTGGCGCAGTGGTTAACGAATCCGACTAAGAACCATGAGGTTGCGGGTTCGACCCCTGCCCTTGCTCAGTGGGTTAAGGATCCGGCATTGCCGTGAGCTGTGATGTAGGTTGCAGACGCGGCTCGGATCCCGCGTTGCTGTGGCTCTGGCGTAGGCCGGTGGCTACAGCTCCGATTGGACCCCTAGCCTGGGAACCTCCATATGCCGCGGGAGTGGCCCAAGAAATAGCAAAAAGACAAAAAAAAAAAAAAAAAAAAAAAGCAGACTGTGTATGAGCTGCTGCATTAAAAAAAAAATACAATGCTGTATGAGGATGTAATAAAGGAACATGCATTATATTTTCTCACAAACATAATTTTGCTATGTTTATATAAAGGCTATATTCAGGTGAAGCTAATCTCCAATGTTAACAGGTGAAGATATTGGCTAGCTTTTGTAAAAGCCCAGGGGATAAAGATTGAAATAGGTAGAGGAAGCAGTGAGGCCTCTCATATGCCAGCATTATTCTATTTATTAAACTGGGTAGTAGTCACATGGGTATGCTCAGTTTGTAAAACCTTAAGTTGCACACTTAGGATTGTGCATTTTTCAAGAAATACTTTCAATAAATATTTAATTAGCATTTATATTCCTAGAAAACTAGTGTTGTTTTATAAGTGTGTATGTCAAAATGTCTTAAGTTTTCTGTTTTACAGGAACATGACGCACTAGAAATAGCTTGGTAAACGTTATTTAATATGCTACAGGTATATTTGTATGAAGAAAAGGAATTAAGCACACACAAGCCAAAATGCATTTTAGGAGTTCCCATCATAGTTAAGTGGTTAACAAACCTTACTAGTATCCACGAGGAGGTGGGTTTGATCCCTGGCCTTACTCAGTGGGTTAAGGATCTGGCATTGCTGTGAGCTGTGGTGTAGGTCAGAGAAGTGGCTTGAATCCCGCATTGCTGTGGCTGTGGTGTAGACTGGTGGCTACAGGTCCAATTGGATGCCTAGCCTGAGATCTTTCATATGCCATGGGTGCGGCCCAAAAAGACAAAAACAAAATTCATTTTAAAATTTTTTGTATTTTTGTCTTTTCTAGGGCCACACCCGCAGCATATAAAGGTTCCCAGGCTAGAGGTCCAATTGGAGCTATAGCTGCCGGCTTACACCACAGCTCTCGGCAACGCTGGATCCTTAATCCACTGAGAAAGGCCAGGGATCAAACCCGCAACCTCATGGTTCCTAGTCAGATTTGTTAACCACTGAGCCACAACAGGAACTCAAAAATTCATTTTAATGCATATCTCAAAACAACAATATTATTCTAACCACTGTAACTGTTTTCCCAGAACATAGCATAATGCTACAAAAGTAGTATGTATTTAAGAAGTTTTTACTGTAAATTAGAATTAAATGTAGTTTTGAGTCATATTCCAGTTGGCTATTTATAAGCTTGTGACCTTGACTAAGATACTTGAATTGTCTCTTCCATATCTTTTTTTGAAAATTTTATGCGTATTCTGTCTTATAATGTTTCTTAAATGACTGCCAGAAAATAACTAACACTTAGTAGGTACTTAATAATATTAAATATAATATTAATAATATACTATCAATGCTTCAGGCTTAATTTGCTAAATTAATCTTTAATGAACTTCTGACTTAAAAATATTCATATCATTTAGTTGTGTGGTAGTAAAAAAGATATTTTTTTATCATTTTTCATGAAATTTAAAGATTTAATGTAAGAAATCTATATCAAATGATTTGGTAAAATATTTTAATGAGATTTTTGATAACTTATACATTAGGGTACAAATATATGAGAGGCATTTAGAAGAACTTATATGTTAAATATAATTGTTTACATGTCTTCAGTCCCCAATCCAGTGACCTCCAGTTTGAAAAATTCTAGGTCCAAATTATGTTTCTGTGGTATTTCTACCATAAATTTTAAACATAGATCCTGCAGTTTTATTTTATATTACTAATTTATTACATTTATTATTATTAAGAAGAAAATTCTATGGTCTTGAGACATTAACCTAATCTTCCTGAAATTTGGTAAACTCATCTTCACAGTAGAGTAAGAATAATATATTTGTTGAGAGAGTTAAATTATATAGATACTGTGGTTATAAATGGTAAAGCTTGACAGAAATATTAGTTTTCTTAACACTGTTGAAGAGCTTTCCCTAAAATTTTCATTGGTACACTCAACTTTTTCTGTCCTACATCTGTCACATCTTATTCATCAATATATATTTTTAATTTGGCCAGCAGAACACATTGCAAATAAGCATATCCATTGACACCATCCTAAATAACTCTTGCTTCTCACCTGAAACTAAGGAATATTTATATTTCACTACTTTTAATAAATATTTCACAACAGCACTCATAATCATTATCAAAACATTCATAACAATTCAGAAGCAGAAAATTCAAAAATTTGTTTCTTGTTCTTGGCATAAAATCTGAACTACTTTATTTAAAAAAAAAAAAAAAAAGAAGATCCTTTTTTTTCAAGTAAGTTAATCTTATTCCCACCTCTGGACTTTATCTTCATGCTAGTCATGGACTAAGATCTTTCTTCTGATTATCACATTGTTGATAAAATTCAGTTCATAGCTTGAATTTTCATGTCCTCTAAGAGGATGTTCTTCTTGATTTATTTACAGTCATTCTCCCTCAGATATTTCTGTGAATGACTCTCTGCATATTTATTATAATGAGAGCTTATTTTTTATTTAATATTTTTTGTTACTTAGTTCTTAAAAGTTTTGTGAGTGTAGTGAACTTGTTTGTCACATTGTTTTATTTTCACTTGAGTATTAACATTAAGAAAATAGTTGTGACACAACCTAGAGTAGATTTACAAGGAGATCCTGCTGAATAGCATTGAGAACTATGTCTAGATACTCATGTTGCAACAGAAGAAAGGGTGGGGGAAAAACTGTAATTGCAATGTATACATGTAAGGATAACCTGACCCCCTTGCTGTACAGTGGGAAAATAAAAAAAAAGAAAAAAAAAAAAGAAAATAGTTGTTGAATTAATATCCAGTTTAATTACTGCCAACATGGCAGAGGGCACATAAGCCAGATGGAATTCATGATCAGAGGGGTCTGCATGTTCTGATGTGACTTAGTTCTCAAGGGAATGCTTTAGCAATTCACGATTATAAAACACGGAGAAACTAGTTAGTTGAATATTTTATTAGTATAAGAGCTTATGTATACAAGTACTGATATCTTCTTATATTTGTTATTAGAAAGTTCATACATGTAGTAGATGTATAAATTGTATATACTCAACATAATTAGGGATTGGCCAATTCCAAAAACAAACTTTTTAATGTAAACATAGTAAAATATAATATGAAATATATAATTAATATATAATACAATTTTTATTAGGAGAAATTAAGTTCAAAGTTTCTCTTAAAAACTCTTGGGAAATTTAATAATTCATGACCATCACTGATTAAGAATATTTAGATAAGGAATATTTAAGGTATAGGTTAATTTTTTCTTTTTGAAAGAAACTTGAAGAATTAAAACCTTGCTATTTATTAGACATTTTAATGTATTTTCTTTCTTTTAGAGAAAGGTTTTTTAAAAAATGTATCCAGTCAAAACAAATTAAAAGCTTTTTTCAAATTAGTAATCAATTATTAAACTAGGCCACTGGCCTCATTGTCATTGTAAAATATGCAGGAAACAATTAAAAGTTGCCAGCTGCACAAGGCCTCCACTGGCAATACCAAACTATTCATTTTGAGTAGGACAACTTTTCAGCATACAAAATGTAATGCCAAAAGAATTTTCACAAGTTAAAAGATACTGAGTTAGACTTGGCATCTGAAATTCTTGATACGGCAGCATTTCACAAAGTGAGTGTTATAGCATCAGAATGGTTCATTGGAAGCATCTTCTGGTTCCATCATTAAGCATAAAAAAAAGTTAACCAGATTAATAATTCGATGGTCATTGGACTTCTAAGTGATCTGTCATGGAAAATAGATTAACTTCAAAATAGTTGACTGAACATTGACTTTTACTTTTTATTTATCAAATACACCTCGATGATGCTTGTATACAATTAAAAAAGACTGTTTAAAGCTAGCATAGCTTCACTCTTCTTACTCTACTTTTCTCATTGCCTCTTGTATATGTAAGCTATTTGAAAGGAAGTTATACAAAATTCCTAGCACAAAGTAGATTCCCAATAAATATGTCTTTTATTATTAATATTGATGTTAACAGTATGTTTTTACAATACTATATATGGCTAGGTTTTTATCATCCATGCAGTTTGATGTTGTTTGTCAAGGCCCAATTAAGAAAGCAGAAGTTATGATAGGTAGTTCATACAGAAGGCATTAAATACTGGAAAGTAGTTATAAAAGAGTTAGAGGGTAGAAAGAATGAAAGGGAGATATCAAAGTGACCAAAGTGACAATTTCAGGACACTCTTCCCATACCTGAGGGCTAGAAAAAAACAAAGAAAGGGAGATAGTTTTTTGAGAACCCAGGTGTACATTTCTCCTTGAATCTACTGTAAACTGCCAGTACCAGATCCTGCAAAGGCTGCTAAGGCCTGCAGCTAGTCTATGCTTTATCCTTTAGTGCTGCTGAAAGCCTCTACCTGTAGCTCCAACAGTTGCTGGCAGTCACTCACTGCTACTGCTGCTGAAATACCAAAGACAGTGAAATCAATCACTAGTCATTGATCTGCTACCCATTTTCCTCCTGAAGTCCTATCAGTGAGCTCTAGGGCATTATGTTTAGTAAACAAAATCCAAAAGGTCACAAACCATGTGATTCCATTTAGATAACATTCTTGAAATGACAAAATGATAGTTATGGAAAACATATTAGTACTTGTCAAGCCTTAGGGAAGGCAAAGGGGTAGGGGAGGTATGGGAGTGGCTATAAAGGAAGAAAATGAGGGAGGTCTTTGTGGTGATGAAATAGTTTTGTATTTTGATATGTAAATACATATATGTGGCAAAATTAAATAGAACTATAGTGACTGATTTTGATGTTTTACTAGAATAATGTAGGGAGTAACAATTGGGGGAAACTAAAGTATATATTGACTTCTTTCTTTGCAGATTACTATGAAAATACAATAATTTCAAACAAAAAAGTTGTAGGTAACTCCTACTAGTTCTTCTCACTAACTGATACTAATTAAAATACAGTTGGCAGAAGAGTCTGGGAAATTTAATTTTTATAGGTTCAGGTGATTCAATATAAAGCAGAAACATGAATGATAGGAGTGAAATTGATTACATATAGAAGAAGAAAAAAATACAGTTATAAGCATCTTAAATATGGGCCCACTGTTTAGCAAATTAAGCTGTGTATTAAGAAATATTTATAGAATAAAACATATTTAATTTATTCATCCCGTAATAACCAGTATCAACGTCAATGTTGTTGAAGTATGTAAAGATGTAATTGGGGAAATTTATACTTGGGGAAAGCTTATATTATATTCAGAAAACAATATTAATTTTTTTGGGGAGGAAACCAGATGGAAGAGTAGAAGGACTTGAGCTTATCTTTTATGATAACACTGAAAGCACAACTAATTGCTGACCAATCATTAACAAAAGAGATTAGAAACTACCAAAAATGATATTCTATACGCAAAGACAAAGAGGAAGCCACAATGAGACGATAGGAGGGCACTTTCATGATGTAACCAAATCCCTTACCCACCAGGTGAGTAACCAACAAACTAGAAAATAATTATATCACAGAGATTCTTCCATAGAAATGAGAATTCTCAGTCCCACATCAATCTCCCCAGCCTGGGGGTCTGGCATTGAGAAGAGTCCCCAGAGCATTTGGCTTTGAAGGCCACTGGGGCTTGAATATATATGTCCACAGGACTGGGGGAAGCAGAGACTCCACTCTTGGAAGGCAGACACAAGTTCTCACATGCACTGGGTCAGACCTACCTGTGGGCTTTGGAGGGTCTCCTGGGGAGGTGAGGGTTGCCTGTGGCTCAGTGTGGTGGCAAGGACAATGGTAGCAGAGCCCCAGGGAATTTTAATCTTCATGAACTATGCTGGAGGGTCAGCATTTTGGCCCCACCTAACAGCCCGTGGGCCCCAGTGCTGCTAGAATACCTGAGACCAGACAATGAACAGTGTGGAAACAGCCCCAGTCAGCAGACAAAGTCTGCCTAAAGTCTCCCTGAGCTCATAGCTGCCTCTAAACACACCCCTTGACACAGCCCTGTACACCAGAAGTTTAAGTCCCAGCTTCATTCACCAGAGGGCAGAAACAAGTCCCTCTCACCAGCAAGCCTGCACAAACTCCTGGACCAACCTTATCCACCAGAGGGTGGACACCAGAAGCAAGTGGAACTAAGATCTTGCAGCCTGCAGAATGGAGAACACAAACATAGGAAATTAGACAAAATGAGACAGTATTGAAATATGTTACAGACAAAGGAAGAAGAAAAAATAAAAAAAAGAACAACTAAGTGAAGTGGAGATGGGTAATTTGCCTGAAAAATAATCCAGAGTAATGATAGTAAAGATGATCTAAGATCTTGTAAAAGAAGGGAGGCACAGATCAAGAAGACAGAAGAAATGTTTAACAGAGAGTTAGAAGATTTAAAGAACAACAGAAATGAACAATAGAATAACTTAAAAGTACACTAGAAGGAATCAGTAACAGAATAAATGAGGCAGAGGAATAAATAAGTAAGCTAGAAGACAGATTAGTGGAAATCATTTCCACAGAATAGAAAACAGAGTGAAAAGAAATGAGGACACTCTGAGAGACCACTAGGACAAAATTAAATGCACCAATATTTACATCATAGGTGTCCTAGAAGGAAAAGAGAGAACAGTTCTGAGAAAATATGTGAAGTGATAATTGCTGAAAACTTCCCTAACATGGGAAAGGAAATACTCAAGTCCAGGAATTGCAGACAGCCTCATGCATGATAAACCTAAGGAGAGACACACCAAGACTCATATTAATCACATTGAGAAAAATTAAAGAAAAAGAGAAAAAAAAAAAAAAAAAAAAAAAGCAGCAAGGGGAAAGAAACAAATACCATGCAAGGGAATCCTCATAAAGTGATTAGCTGATTTTTTCAGCAGAAACTCTGCAGGCCAGAAGGGAGTGTCACAATATATTTAAAGTGATCAATGAAATAGTATTTAGTTTTTATCATATTCCTGCTACATAGCCACATACTACATGATAAATAATATTTGTCAAGTAAATGACTGAAATAAATTCATTCACTGCATTCATTTCACTGAATCTAAGTAGTAGTCTATCATGATTTTTTTCTGTTTCATACTATGAAAATTCTTAATAGTTTTGTATTTACAGTACTATATAGCTAGGTACTAAATTAGAGGTTTTCAAAGAATAAGAGCTGTAGTTATAAATGGAATAAATGATAATTAAGTGGAATATCAACTTAGCTTTGAATTTCTAAACACACAAATATTTATTTTTTTTCAACAGGTGGTAGACAAAAGTCTGATTATTTAGCTCAAAACACAGATTTTTCTTTTGTCTTTCTTAGATGCCTCTTAAACCAACACATCTAGGGAATAATTAAATAAGGTTTAATATTTTTTATTATTAGTCTATTTGTACTTTAACTTTATTACAACTCAATTCTAAACTACCAGATGTATATCAGAATACATGGGACAGAAACAAAAAATACATGTGGAAATGCGTTGTACTCCAGACAGCCATCTCTTTACATTAGTTATGGCAGCAATTAATAGAAGCTGACGTGGTCAAAGATTGCTAGTTCACTGAAAGTTTGCATCATGAATAGATGTTTTATTTTGTCAAATACTTTTCATATATGCATTATGGCAATGTGATTTTTCTTCTTTAGGTTATTAATATGGTGAATTACATGGATTGATTTACAAATCAATTGACCCAGAAATCCCACTTCTAGCTATTTATCCTAAAGAAATAAAAACTTAACATAGGCACAGAAACCTTCAGATGAATATTTATAGTAGCAGTATTCGTTATTGTAACAAATTGTAAACCCAAGTATGTTTCAACAAGTGACTATGTAAATAGGTTTTGGTACATCCACACAATAAAACACTATTCAGCAATAAAAGTAAACTATCAAGTCATGCAACAGTGTGAATGCATCTGAATTGCATTATGCTAAGTAAAAGAGGCCAGCCTGAAAAATATTGTATATGATATGATTCCATTTTTGTAATGTTCTGAAAAAAAGGCAATACTATAGCTCCAGAGAATAGGTAAGTGGTTACAGGGTTTAGGTGAGGAGGGAGGGTCTGAATACCAAGGAAATCTTTTGGGTCAAATAATTGTTCTGTGTCCTATGATAGTGGTTATTTTTCTGAGTATTGAAACTCATGTATTTTTCCAAAGATGAATTTTACTGTGTGTAAATTTAAAAAAAAACCAAAAACCAAAAAACAGCTCTTTTTATTGAACTCTCCTACTAAATTATTTCCTACTAAAACTCAGTGAATGCAAATGTCTGCCAAGTCTTTATCACCCCCTAGAATCTTCAAGGACTGTTGAAAAGGAAAAGCTTAATTCCTTGCATTTCTATATGCACATGCAGATTTGGAATGAACTGTCTCTTCTTATCTTTTCACATTTATGCATACAAGAGAAGAAATGTGTATTGTTCTCTAGGCATTCTTCATGTCTTTCAAAATGTTTGGTAAGCAATTATATAAAACATACTGTCTAGTATTAGCTATCTCTGATACATTCTTATTACCAAGTATTCTTGTACAGTATTCAGTATAGAACTTGTTTCAGGTTATAACTGTTTTCTGAGAACTAGAATCAAGGTCAACCCTCAGGAAAATTGTGAGTTAAGTAAGTCTTTGTGAGTTCTTTTCCCAATTTTACTTTTTTTGTCCTATGTTATATGCTTTACTGAGAACAGCTTCTTAATTTGTTCTCTTTCTTTCCCCAAATCAATCATTCTTTCTCTTAATAAATCAGTTGACACTGTGAATGAAGAAATATTGATTGCATATCCACAGTTTACAGGAAAATATAAATGAGTGAATAAAATAGTGAGTTCTTTTCTTAGAATATTGCATTTTAATGAAAATGAAAGCCAAGCACAAGACCAAAAAAAAAAAAAAAAATCCAATTTGCATCTTTAGATATCAGTGACCTCATTTTGGGTCACTTTTTTGGAGATAAGATAGGATTTACTGAAAATCATCACAAATAACTATTTGACCCTCTCCTTTCCCATAAAGGCAGAATCACATATTCAAAACTCTTCAATTAAGATCCTTTTTCTTCTTTAAAAAAAATGCCTAGCTGAAGTTCCCTAGTATAAATTATTTTACTAGACCTCTGTAATATTAGATCTACAATTATTATGACTTTAAGTTGATATAATGGCAAAGAGTTAGAATAAAAAGAAAAGACATTTTAGTTCACACAGATGATGGCAGCAGTTTTCAATATTAAGCCTAGTTTTGCCTGATAAAATAATCATATATCCTTAATGTTTGCAATCTTTGTGGGATCATGTCTTTTGCTGGATATATTTTAGGATCAAATTTTAAGGACATATCATAATTGTGCTATAATCAGTATTCTAATTTCTTTTGGAAATACATAAGCATAATGCAGCTGGAATCAGCCAGTGAATTCTTAGATTGGGGGTTTTCCTGAACTCTACTTTTTGCACATTTGTAAAAATATTATTTTACATATTGTAATGTTTCATATAAAATAGTAGTCAACTCAGACTGAGCCAGAGATAAAATAGTTATACAAACTCGTTTTCAATTTTGTAATGCTTTTTTCCTCACTAGAATGGAATCAGATATTTTCAATTTTTTGTATTCTAATGAACAGTTCTAAAGAATGCAGATTTAATCTTTTGTGAATATTGAAAATTAATATATAAATGCATAAATTATAAATAGAAACTTATGAGGTAATTCAGTTTTACATATAAATGATCTTATTGCCCTATTAGATTATGCTCAGATTTTGTAATGAATGTCTAACATTTCATGAGGTAGAAAAAGGATTTGACTGCTTTTTGTTGCTATCTGGGTAGCACTAAATAATTTTTTCTGTTCTTTTTTTTTTTTTTTTCAGCTACACCTGTGGGATGCGGAAGTTCCCAGGCCAGGGATTGAACCCATACCACAGCAGGAACCTGAGCTGCTGCAGTGACAATACTGGATCTTTAACCCACAGTGCCACAAGGGAACTCTCCTGTTCTATTTTTAAAAATAATTCCAAATGTGTTCAGTCACAACTATTGAAATAATTTAAAAATATAGGTCTGTGACTCTGGTCAATATAGACATGTGCTAGACTTTTTTTTTTTTTTTTTTTTTTTTTTTTTTTTTTTTTTTTTAATGGCTGCTCTCACAGCATATGGAAGTTCCCAGGCTAGGGGTTGAATCTGAGCCACAGCTGAGACCTATGCCCCAGCTGTGGCAACACCAGATTCTTTTTTTCTTTTCTTTTTTTTTCTTTTTTTTTTTTTTTTTTGCCATCTCTAGGGCTGCTCCTGCGGCATTGGAGGTTCCCAGGCTAGGGGTCCAATCTGAACTGTAGTTGCCAGCCTACGCCAGAGCCACAGCAAGGCGGGATCCAAGCCGCGTCTGAAACCCACACCACAGCTCACAGCAACACCGGATCCTTAACCCACTGAGCAAGGCCAGGGATCGAACCTGCAACCTCATGGTTCCTAGTCAGATTCGTTAACCACCGAGCCATGACTGGAACTCCTAGATTCTTTAATCCACTGCATTGAGCTGGGGATGGATCCCACACCTCTGCAGTGACCAGAGCTGCTGCAGTTGCATTCTTAATCCACCTTACCACAGCGGGAACTCCACAAAGTGCTGTATATTTTAAAAACAATATTATGATATTGTGATAATATGAAGAAGTGTTATTGCATAAATTATAAATTTAAATCTAAAATTGATTTTAAAGAAGAGCTTAAATGAAAAGAATACTAAATTGATTTGGTTTGTATTTGGCTATATGAGGAAAATTAAAGTTAATTGTAAGACAGTATGAAAATTAGTAAAAATAAAGATAGGGAAGATATTTTAATTGAAAATGAAAGATTATCACCCTTTCTGAGAATTCTTTTTCTCTTGTTTATCTATATGAAACTGAGTTTTACTTTAGCATGAGGGTAACTGATTATAGGATACAGTCCTTTGAAAGTAGATTGCCAATACAGCAGTGCATACCTGAATGAAATGTTTGGAACTCTCTTAAATAGAAAGCCCAGACTGCTAAAAATAAATGAAATTTTGAAATTTAAGCCCAGCAAATAATGCAGTTTGTATTATTGTGTCATTGAACAATTCCTTTCTATCAGTTTTTTTCAGTTGTAATCAGAGCCCTATGCAAATTAAGAAAATTATTCCTCAAGTTATGTATGGTCTCTTTGGATAGAGAGATATCTTACTATGCAGAGTCATCCATCAGAAACATTTCATGGGGGCTACATTTTACTGTAAACAACTATCATAGGGACATAATGCTGACCTAAAAATTCTATCCTAGAAAAAGAAAAGAAATGGAAAGAACCGTTAAATTCTTAGTACAGTATAATTTGATTTTAATTTCTGCATGTGGAATTCCCAACAAAAATGTTTTTCAGTTACTTGATAAAAAAGCAATGTAGCAAAACAAATTTACACAAGATACAAGAAAATTTAAGTGTTTTAAAAAAGAATACAGCGCATTAGTCAGAACCAGGTGACATGTTTAAGAAAATGTTGAGGGTCAGTTGGAAAGAGAGTGGATAGCTTATTAACCTAATTAGATATAAATCATAATGAAAATGCTGTCAATCAGCACATGTACTAACTCCACACTAATTATAATAGATTGATAACTTTCATTTAATAGTTCAGTCATTATAATTTGGAAACACTGAAGCTCTTCGGGAATTTTCTAACAGGAAACTCATTTATCCATGTACTCTTCTCTTCTCATTTCCCTGTCTAATTCCAAATACTTCAGCACCCTTTTCATTCCTTTCATTTTGTACAGCTTTCAAACATGAATGAATTACTTTACTTGTATAATTATAATTGAAAGAAGTCATGCATAACGATAATTAATAATGTCTTAGTAAAATAGACATTTTTCTCCTAGATGGGTTATGAGAGTGATAAAAGGAATTTAATTTATCAGGAATAGACTATACCTAGTACTGCATCACCATGAATAAAAACACTGTTTCAAACTATTCACTGTTTTATTTAATCATATATTTCAAAATGTTAACAGGTTACTTTCCTTTTTTCTTGATTTCTTTCTCTCTCTCTTTTTTTTTTTCTGGAGCTGTGGAGGATACCATTTTTATTTTTACCTTCACCTGTGTTAGACATTCCTCACATATACTGGATGTTATTGAGAATTCCAAACATTACAGACATATCTAATTTAATACATGCTTAAGAACATAAGACGTATTATTTTTTGCATCTGTTAAAAATAAATAAAATTGAGGAAATTTGATTGAAAATAAATAAAATTGAGGGCATTCGATTATTTAAAAAAACGTTACTTCTTGCCTCTAAGATTTGCCTATAGAGGACTAGCCCATAATATCCCTTCTCAATAGAATTTTTCATTAAAATAAATGACAAAAAACCTAATGAAAAGAGGAGAGATTTTATGTATGTTGCCTGTGATTTTACATGACTACAGAGGAATTATAAAACCTATGAGCCTGTTAAGAATACTCCATTTTCAAAATCTTATTTTCAGTAAGGAAAGGAGAAAAGTTTGTCTAAAGTTTAGCCTCACTGCCACTACTTATTTCACAGGTTTGCACAAATTATGGTGGAATAAATTGCTGCTAAGGAGGAATTTCTAAACCAGAGTAATCCTTTTAACAGCATTTAGTTATTTCTAATACTTCAAGAAATTTGCCATTCTGGGTATGCAGTGAGAAACATCTAGGCAAAAAGTCAAAGCCAGTGGTCAGAGAAATCAAATTCAGGAAAGAAATATAAAAGTTTTAAAATCTCTGAATTAACTTTGCAGTAGGTTTGGAGTAGGTTAGAGCCTTAAATTGCTTAGTTAAGTAGTAGCTAAGCAACTATGATAGGCATAACTATTCTTTAGAGGGAAGTTTTTAAATTACAGGAATAAATTGAAAAGGAATCTTTGTTTCTTTATTCTTCCAATAGCATTTAAAATATTTTTCATAGTTGTCAATAAGAAACAATATTTTTCTCATTAAATTTCAAATAATTATTCCTCTCAATGCCAATGCAAGTACAGTCAAACATAGGATTAAAAAAGTATTTTATTTTGAGTAACAGCCAGTGTTACCTAGGTAGTTTGTTTCCTTGCTAGATCAATTAATTTTTCTTCCTACTTAAAATTAAAACCAATTTATTTTATTCCTGTCTCCCTGTCTCTCTCTCTCTCTCTCTCTCTTTTTTTTTTTGTGGGGGGGCCTACACTCTTGGCATGTGCCTGGTCCATCACAGCAGTGACCCAAGCCACTGTAGTGACAACCTGCTGTACCACAAGAGAACTCCAGAAACCATTTTATTTGAATGTGTCTTTTATGTATGCATACAGTATTTTAAAAAAATGGAACTTTGATTTTCTTCTTGATTTAGAGAAAGACTTTGTAATTACTGTAGAGAATGGAAAACTAGCCCAATGTTAATATAAGTTGTTCTCTTTTATTTTTGTTGAGGAGATATTGATTTAAATTGGTTACCCATGGGAGAAAAAAATAAATTATATGTGAACAAACTTAGTATTGGAAACTACTTTCAGTTAATTTATCTGAAACTTGAAAGGCATTAAAATGAAACAAATAAGAATACCTCTACTGCCAAATATTGGTGAGTTCTATTATGTGAGTATTGCTTATGAATAGGTAATTGAAACTGTTGGTATATACTGTACTTATTGAACTAAGAGAGAATTTGAGCTCTTATTTAATAACAGTCTGCCAGTAGTTTAATCCATTTCACATACATGCACAGTTTGTGACTCTCTCCTTAAATGTAAAAGTTCTATTTTAATACCCTTTTTCAAATATTTAACATATGCCTAAAATTAAATCATGACATTTCTGTTCTCTGATTTTTTTTTCTTGATAGTGGCAGATAGAAAAATATTTGCTATCTATTTGATTCTACTAATAATAAAATCTAACTACTCCTGGCTCCAGTAAGGACTTCTCATAAACAGCTACTATATAACAAATAAATCAATGCATGTTTGCATTCACCAGAAATAATTTGATAGATGAAATAAATTTGCGGATACAGGGCAAGAGTGGATACTGGAAACATATTAGCTGAGCTTGTTGATTTTGGGGAAAATTAAAATTGAACAGTCTTTTATGCCTATTAAATTAAGCTTATCTAAGCCTCCTTGTAACCATATCTATTATAAATTTTTAGAAAATTAATGTATTTCATGTATATTTGCTCATAGCATTTGCCATTTCACATTTCATAACATTATATAACAAATTCCTTAAATATTTGTAATCTGTATATATTCTAAAATATTTAGTATAACCATGCTGCTTTGGAATTAGACTTACTGTGGGAAAGTAGAATTACTTGCTACTTTGGTTTTTGATTGTGTTGAGATTGCTGGTTCTCATATATGTCTATTGTTTATTTCTTTGAGCTTGTATGTAGAATTCTAGGTTGTCCTTTTTCCAATACTTGAATGATAGTACTCTATTGTCATCTTGCCTCCATGGTTTCTGAAAAGAAATCTCTGCTTTTTTAATCGGTATTTCTCAGAATGTATAGTGTCTTTTTTCTCCATTATTTTTCAAGATTTCTCTTTACCATTGCTTTCTATCAAGTTCAGTATAATATGTCTCTGTGGGTAGTTGTTTCTTTGGTTATTTGTTTTGAACCCTCATTTGAGTTCTGAGCACCTTTGATCTGTGGCTTAATACCTTCCATTATTTTTCAGAAAATTTGATTGCCATTTCTTCACGTATATTCCTCCCTGTTATCTCTTTCATCTCAGTCTAAGATTCCAGTTACATATGTCTTACTCTTTGATATTTTTCCAAAAATATTAGTATTCTTTTATTTTTATTTTCACATTTCTTTCATTTGTGTTCGAGTTTCTATTTACTTATCTTCAAGTTCTCTTAAGTTTGAGTGTCAAGTCTGCTGATAATCCCATTAAGGACATTCTTCATCTCTTTTAAAACTACTTTTAAAAACTTTTTGGTATGCTATTTTGATTGTTACTTATAGTTTCCATTTCTTTGAGGACATTCCCCATTTATTTTTGCGTGTTGTCCATCCTTTCCACTATAGCCTTTCACATATCAATCATGTTATTTTAAATTCCCTGTCTGAGAGTTCCAATATCTAGGTCATCTCAGAGACCATTTCTGTTGATTGCCCTCATCTGTTTTCTCCCTTATGTTATTTTTTCACTTCTTTTGTTGCACAATTTTTGGATAAAATCTCTGGGTGAACTGTAGGTTAAGAGACAGAACTAGCATTTATGCCTCAAAACTTAATTTCCCTCCAGCTTTACTAAGGTATGATTGACAAACATTATATATATTAAAAGTATACAACATTATGTTTTGATGTATGTGTATGTTGTGATTTCCCCAATCAAGCTGATTAAGCTGTCCATCCCCTCAAATATTTACCTTTTGCATGTATACATGTTGTGAGAACACTTACAATCTTCTTTGTCAGCAAATTTCAGGTATACAATACATTATTAACTGTAGTCACTATGCTGGGCATTAGATCACCAGAACTTATTTTGGGTATGCTTTCTTTGCAAGAACTTTATAGTCTGAAAGTTTTTTTTTTTTTAATAGGCAAATTCTATCAAATGTTCATTTTTTTTCTTTTTTTTCATTTTATTCTTTTTTTATTACTCAAATGAATTTATCACATCTGTAATTGTATAATGATCATAACAATCTGATTTCACAGGATTTCCATCCCACAGCCCAAGCACATCGCCCCACCCCCCAAACTGTCTCCTCCAGAGACCGTAAGTTTTTCAATGTCTGTGAGCCAGCATCTGTTCTGAAAAGAAGTAACGTCTGTCCTTTTTTCAGATTCCACATGTCAGTGAAAGCATTTGATGTTGGTGCCTCATTGTATGGCTGACTTCACCTAGCATGATAGTTTCTAGGTCCATCCATGTTGCTAAAAATGCTGGTATTTCGTTCTTTTTGATGGCTGAGTAATATTCCATTGTGTATATGTCCCACATCTTCTGGACCCACTCCTCTGTCGATGGACATTTAGGTTGTTTCCATGTCTTGGCTATTGTAAATAGTTCTGCACTGAACATTGGAGTACATGTGTCTTTGCAAGTCAAGGTTTTCTCTGGATAGATGCCCAGGAGTGGGATTGCTGGATCAAATGGTAGTTCTATGTTTAGTTTTCTGAGGCATCTCCATACTGTTTTCCACAGTGGTTGCACCCATTTACAATCCCACCAACAGTGTACTAGGGTTCCTTTTTCTCCACACCCTCTCCAGCACTTACTGTTTGTAGACTTTTGGATGATGGCCATTCTGGCTGGAAAAAAAAACAAACAACCCCATCAAAAAATGGGTGGAAGATCTAAACAGACAGTTCTCCAAAAAAGACATACAGATGGCTGAGAAACACATGAAAAGATGTTCAGCATCACTCATTATTAGAGAAATGCTAGTCTGGAAGTTTTTTGTATTTTACTGTTACTATTATTAGAATCATCGCCATACTGTCTTCACATTACTCAAGTCTTGCCCATTATTTATTTTGTGTGTGTGTGTATGTTTAGGGCTGCACCTATTTCATATGGAGGCGACGGGTCCAATTGGAGATGTAGCCACCGGCCTATGCCAGAGCCACAACAATACAGGATCTGAGCCGCATCTGCACCCAACAGCACAGCTCACAGTGACACCGGATCCTTAACTCACTGAGCAAGGACAGGGATCGAACCCGCATCCTGATGGATGTTAGTCTGGTTCATTAACCTCTGAGCCATGATGGGAACTCTGTGTTGCCCATTCTTATTGTGGGACTGGGTTGATGGAGATTTTTGCTCAGTGTTTCTGTTCTTCTCTCAGATTTAGGTTATTCTGATATTCTGATGATATCCTACCTCAAAGAGAATATCTTTCCTAGTACTTGTTCCTGCCTTGAGTGATAAACCACTGTTAATTGTTATTGCTGTTTGCTAGTCTGAGGATGGATTCAGCAGTGGAAAGCTTTTTTATCCTCTTTCAATCTCAGACTTAGGTTATATTTGTGTCACTGGGTCTTAAATTTGTGTGTCAGTGACCCTGCCCCTCCTCCATATATTCTGTACTGGTCTGGGATCAGGATAATCTCTGCCCATCTCTTATAGGTAGCAGCTATTTCTTTTTTCTATTTTTACTCAGCCTATTCCAATATCCAGTATTGGCTATTTTTCTAGTTTAATGGATGTTTACTATGAGAAAACTAGTCTAGTATAATTTTTTTGTTGTTGTAACCAGAGGTTAAAGTTCCAAATAATTGTGCACTGAGTCATATAGCATATGAACATATGGATATATTTACTTAGAGCAGACACACAGGGGTGTGTGTACTTGTGTATGTATGTGTGCATAGACCCTGAAAAACTCCTGCATAAAAGTCACATAGCTAAGAATGGTTGAAATAGAAAAAAAAAAAAATGGAAAGAATGCCAAGGTGGTAAAGTTTATTTAATTTAAATATTTTCAGTTTATATTGGGGGTTGACCTGCTTTCTAATTCTAGAACTTGAGGAAAACTGTCATTTTGAATCTCTATTATATTCAAGGTATCATAGGAAGTGATTTGCATAAATATTCATTTACTATATATTAAAAAAAAAGAATTTTGGACTTACCCTAAGTCATCTAATATTATAGTAGTTTTAGAACTTGGGCATTTAAATCTGTGCTAATGTCTGAATAATCTATTCCTTGAGGCAGCGTACAGCAAGCCAGCTGTCCATTATCACTGACATCATTGCAGTAAG
Organism: Sus scrofa; assembly: GCF_054392235.1. Classification (NCBI taxonomy): domain Eukaryota; kingdom Metazoa; phylum Chordata; class Mammalia; order Artiodactyla; family Suidae; genus Sus; species Sus scrofa. The sequence goes on from NC_139395.1 coordinate 169,926,199, forward strand.
TCCTTTACATATTGGTATATTGTTAACTTTTACCCTTGATTGTTTTATTTGCAAGGGTGAACTGTGTTCTTTTAGTCTGTTCTAGAAGCCTATATTTTCTAAGTATTTGATACATCTTGTGGATGTTAGAACTTTTCTTTTTTTATTTTTAAGGGCTATACCTGAGGCATGCAGAGGTTCCCAGGCCAGGGGTTGGATGGGAGCTGTAGCCTCCAGCCTATGCCACAGCCACAGAAAAGCCATACCTAAACCACGGCTGTGACCTGAACTGCAGCTCACGGCAAAGCTAGATCCTTAACCCACTGAGTGAGGCCAGGGATTGAACCTGCATCCTCACGGGTGCTAGTAAGATTCGTTTGCTGCTCAACCACGAAGGGAACTCCAGAACAATTTTTAAAATAGTTTCTCAGTTGAAAGCTGTACTTAAAAATGGCTGTATCCTTTAGGCAGAAAACATCAGGTGGGAAACAAGCAGAATGGAATATTTGACCCTCTTAACCAGGGTAGCATTAGTATATTCCAAATCAAGATATATTTCATAGTATGTTAATCTCTACCTTGTTTCTAATGGTAAAACTTAGCTTGATTCTAGTTATTTTATAGATGTTTGTAGTATCTGTTTTTAGCTATAAATTTATCTACTTCAATATTATGCTTATTTTGGTTTCCCACTACTTAGGACTGATGAAATTTAAGAGTTGTAGGGGAAAAGCTGAAAGAAACCTCTAAAAATAGATCTTTTTTAAATCAAGATTTACCCCATATGTGCTTTGTTAAAAACTTAGAGCCACATTGAAATTCTCTAAAATCATAGTTTAACACATCCTTCTAAGCTATAAGTAAAATAGTGACCTTGTGAAGTAAAGGTATATATTTTTTTTAATATTTTGAATTGAAGTAACATGTGTTAAAATTATTTAGGGGTGTTACCTTCATTGGAAAGGTTACTTTGATTCTCTTTGATTGATTTGAATTGTAGTTATGCAGAGCATTTAATAGATGACTTAGGAGTATATTGTTATTTTTTAAGTGATGCTCCAATTTATGCTATACCTCGTAGAAATGTACTTGTTGACCTTTTTTTATACCATTTCTCAGAAACAAGAAATAAAATGTTGATTTTCAGCTGATTCTACAAGTAGTATTCTCTACATTTTGTAGTTGCTTTAGTTTTTAGATGACATATTTCACATAAATACTTCACAATAGAGTAAATAACAACTAAGTTGTGAGTTCTGTAGAAGATGGTGGAATAGAAGGACTAGAGCTCAACTTCTCTCCTAAAATCAACAAAATTCACAACTAAAGACTGAGCATTCTTCACCCAAATGGACCAGAAACCTTAAAAAGATACCATACTCCAGAAGAAAAAGAGGAGCCCACATCAAGAGGTAGGAGAGGCAATATCATGATATAAACAACCCTGTACCTCCTGGGTGGGAAGCCTCACAGACTGGAAACTGGTTCACAGAGATTCACCTACAGGAGAGAGAGTTATGAGCCCCACAACAAACTCTCATGTGTGGGGATCTGGCACTGGGAGAAAGAGCTCCTGGAGGATCTGGCATTGAAGGCCAGTGGGGCATGTACGTAGGAGCTCCACAGGAATGGGGGAAATGGAGACCCCATTCTTAAAAGGCACATACGGACTTTCATGTGCATTGGGTCCCAGGGCAAAGAAAAGTCTCCATAGAAATCTGGATCAAACCTGACCGCAGTTATTGGAGGACATCCTGGGAAACGTGGCTTGTTGTGAGGGAAGGACATTGAAAGCAAAGCTCTCAGGAATATTCAGCAGCTGTGCCTTTCTCTGGAGGGGGCCATTTTGGGAAAATCTGGCCCCATCCCTCAGTCGGTGCTAAGTAGTCCCAGGGCAAACAACAATCCAGGTGGGATCACAGCCCCTCAGTAAACAGGCTACCAAAAGACCCCTCAGGCACACAGCTGCCTCTAATCCCATCCAGAGACTAAGCCCCACCCACCAGAGGGATTAGAATCAGCTCCACCTACCAGGGGGCAGGCATCAGCCCTTCCCATCAGGAAGCCTACAGCAAGCCCCCATACTGACTTCAGCCACAGTGGGGCAGACACCAGAAGTAAGAGAGGCTACAAGTCTACTATCTGTAAAAAGGCCACCACACCAAAAACCTATAAAAACGAAAAGACAGAGAACTATAACTCAGATGAGGGAGAAAGAAAAAACCCCAGAAAAACAGCTAAGTGAGGAGGAGATTCTTAGCCTCCAGGAAAAAGACTTTAGACTGTTGATGCTGAAGATGATTCAAGACATTGGAAATAAACTGGAGGCAAAGATGGATTACTTACAGGAAACACTGAGCAAAGAGATACAAGATATAAAACTGAAACAAGAAGAGATGCAAAATACAATAACTGAAATAAAAACTTCGCTAGAAGCAGCTAAGAGCAGAATACAGGAGACAGAAGAACGATTAAGCAAGGTGCAGGACACATTAGTGGAAATTATGGATGAAGAGCAGAAAAGAGAAAGAAGAATGAAAACAAATGAGGAGGAGTCTCAGAGAACTCTGGGACGTTAAATGCACCAACATCCATATTATAAGGGTGCCAGAAGAAGAAGAGAGAAGGGGACAGAAAAAATATTCCAAGAGATAATAGCCAAAAACTTCCCTAACATGGGAAAGGAACCACTTACTCAAATCCAGCAAGCATAACGAGTACCATATAAAATAAACCCAAGGAGGAACACCCTGAGACACATATTAATCAAACTGACTAAAATTAAAGACAAGAGAAAACCTCAAAAGCAGCTAGGGAAAAGACACAAGTAACATACAAGGGAACCCCAATAAGGTTATCGGCAGATTTTTCAGCAGAAACTCTGCAGGCCAGAAGGGAGTGGCATGATATACTTAATGTGATGAAAGGGAAAATCCTCCAACCAAGATTACTCTACCCAGCAAGGCTCTCATTCAGATTTGAAGGAGAAATCAAAACCTTCACAGATAAGCAAAATTTGAGAGAATTCAACAACACTAAACCAGCCTTACAACAAATACCAAAGGAATTTCTCTAGGCAGAAAGAACAAGAGAAGAGGGAAAGAAAAAAGAGCAACAAAAACAAATCCAAAGCAATTAATAAAATGACAATAAGAACATACATATCAATAATTACCTTAAATGTTAATGGTCTAAATGCCCCAACCAAAAGACACATACTGGTGAATGGATACAAAAACAAGGCCCATATATATGCTGTCTTCAAGAGACCCAACTCACTTCTAGGGACACATACAAATTTAAAGTGAGAGGATGGAAGAAAATATTTCATGCAAACGAGGATCAAAAGAAAGCTGGAGTAGCAATACTTGTATCAGACAAAAGAGACTATAAAATGAAAAATGTTTTAAGTGACAAAGAAGGACATTACATAATGATTAAAGGATCAATCCAAGAAGAAGATATAACTATTTTAAGTACCCATGCACCCAGCATACGTTCACAACAATATATAAGGCAACTGCTAACAACCTTAAAAGGACAAATCAACAATAACACAATTATAGTGGGGGACTTTAACACCCCACTTACAGCAATGGACAGATCAACCAGACAGAAAATCAATAAGGAAACACAGGCCCTGAATGATGCATTAAACCAGATGGACCTAATAGATATTTATAGGACATTCCATCCAAAAATGACAGAATACACATTCTTCTCAAGTCCACATGGAACATTCTCTAAGATTGATCACATCCTGGGCTACAAGTCCAACCTCAGTAACTTTAAGAAAATTGAAATCACGTCAAGCATCTTTTCTGACCGCAATGCTATATGACTGGAAATCAACAACAAGAAAAAATCTGCAAAAAACACAAACACGTGGAGACTCAACAACATGCTCCTGAACAACCAATAGATCACTGAAGAAATAAAGAGGAAATTAAAAAATACCTAGAAGCAAATGACAACAAAGATAGCACACACCAAAACCTATGTGATGCAGCAAAAGCCATTCTAAGAGGAAAGTTTATAGCAATACAAACCCACCTCAGGAATCAAGAAAAAGATCAAATAAACAAGCTAACTTTACATCTAAAGCACCTCGAGAGAGAAGAATAGACAAAACCTAAAGTTAGTAGAAGCAAAGAAATCATAAAACTGGTTCTTTGAAAAGATCAACAAAATTGATAAACCCTTAGCCAGCCTTATCAAGAAGAAAAGAGAGAGGACTCAAATCAATAAAATTAGAAATGAAAAAGGAGAAGTAACAATGGACACCACAGAAATACAAAGGATCATAAGAGACCACTATATGCAACTATACGCCAATAAAACAGAAAACCTAGAAGAAATGGACAAATTCTTAGAAAAGTACAATCTTCCAACACTAAACCCAGATGAAATAGAAAAGATGAATGGACCCATCACAAGAACTGAAATTGAAACTGTGATTAAAAAACTTCCAACAAACAAAAGTCCAGGACCAGATGGCTTCACAGGAGAATTCTATCAAACACTTAGAGAAGAGCTAACACCTATCCTTCTGAAACTGTTTCAAAAAATTGCAGAGGAAGGGATATTCCCAAACTCATTCTATGAGGCCACCATCTCCCTGATGCAAAAAACCAGACAAAGATACCACACAAAAAGAAAACTACAGGCCTATTTCACTGATGAACATCGATGCAAAAATCCTCAACAAAATCCTAGCAAACCGCATCCAACAATACATTAAAAGGATTGTCCATCATGATCATTGAGATTTATCCCAGGGATGCAAGGGTTCTTCAATATCCACAAATCCATCAGTGTGATACACCACATTAACAAACTGAAGAATAAAAACCATATGATCCTCTCAATAGACGCAGAAAATACCTTTGACAAAATCCAACACCCATTTCTGATAAAAACCCTTCAGAAAGTGGGCATAGAGGGATCCTACCTCAACATGGTAAAGGCCATATATGACAAACCCACAGTGAACAACCTTCTCAATGGTGAAAAGCTGAAAGAATTCCCGCTGAGATCAGGAACAAGACAAGGATGGCTGCTCTCGCCAATTCTCTTCAACATAGTTTCGGAAGTCCTAGCCACAGCAATCAGAGAAGTAAAAGAAATAAAAGGAATCCAAATTGGAAAGGAAGAAGTAAAACTATCACTATTTGCAGATGACATGATACTAACAGAATCCTAAAGACTCTACCAGAAAACTGTTAGAGCTCATCCATGAATTTGGCAAAGTCACAGGATACAAAATCAATACATAGAAATCGATAGCATTTCTATACATTAACAATGAAAAAGCAGAAAGAAATTAGGGAAGCAGTCCCGTTTACCATCACAGCCAAAACAATAAAATACCTAGGAGTAAACCTACCTAAGGAGACAAAAGACCTATACTCTGAAAACTTAAGACACTGATGAAAGAAATCAAAGATGACACAAATAGATGGAAAGATATACCATGCTCCTGGATTGGAAGAGTTAATATTATCAAAATGACTATATTGCCTAAGGCAATATACAGAGTCAATGCAGTCCCTATCAAATTACCAAGGACATTTTTCACAGAACTCGGACAAAATATTTTAAAGTTTGTTTGTAAGCACAAAAGACCCAGAATACCCAAACACTACTAAACACTAGTATTAGCAAATGTATCTTCAGGTAGGAGAATATGCAAAGCAAAAATCTTGTGTTCATTTCATCCCTGCACACCTGACCCACTGCATATGGTGTGCTGAAGAGCAATATAGCAAGTCAAAAAGAGGACATGAGGAAGACAAATTTTCAAGAGCAGAATAGTGGAAATGCACAGGAGGAGTAGGCATTCTGTAGACTAGGTTGATTTTTGGAGAATTATATAAAGATATCTTTCATGGTTTCTGGAAACAATTTTGAAAATGTAGGGCTGGGCATGTTTTTCACATCTTTACTTCTGATTCATGGAGGTCCCCTGAATACTTAGTCGGAACAGGTTGAGGACATCTAAGTGGAAGAGGGCAGACACTTTCTCTCCTCCCATTCTCTATGGTTCTCATGTAGATATGAGAGTGAACACAGTACCCAGAGCCCAATCTAGGACTCTCTGATCCCAGCTAAGAGACTGTGCTGCTTTCTTTGAGGACAATTTACTGTACCCTGGAAGCCCAAAAGGAGACCATTTAGCCCTTTCAAAGTCCTCCATGCCAACAGCATAAATAAATTTAAATATAGCCTTGGTGTGCAGAATTTATTCTGAGAACACTGCAGCAGATAAAATCAATATAGTCAGAAGATTTCACAGAGAAGCAGCTCATTTCTGTGGTCCAGACCTCATGAAGTCACTTGCTGTTTTCAGGAACAAGCACAGCAAGAACCTAAAACCAAATGCACACAGTTCCTCTATTGACATCATAGTAAGGAATCTTACCCTGAACCTGCCATCCCCAAAAGGATACAAGAGTGTAAGAACTTTGAATCTGAATATTTACCCCAAGAGGATAAGGTTTTGGACATAAATAACTAAAATAAAATTAAACAACCAACTTAAACATTAGATTAAATAGCATCAAATACTAATTTGAAATCATTTAAAATTTTCTTAAAGATACATTTCTATAAATGTAAGTTTATTACTATAAATTTTATGCCTGATATACTAAATTTTTAGTACATATACTAGGCTAAATTCTGAAATTTTTAAAAATTAAAAAGGCATATTACATTAGCTAGGGCTCCCATAACAAAATACCACAGACTACGTGACTTAAACAACAAAAATATATTTTCTAAGAGTTCTGAAGGCTAGAAGTCCAATATCAAGGTGTCAGAAAATTCAGTTTCTCAGTCCGTAGTTTGCAGATAGCCACCTTGCTGTGTCCTCATGTGGCCTTTCTTCTGTGTGTACATGCCCTTCCTGTCTCTTCCTCTTCTTTTAAGGACACTGACCTTATGCCTTATAGGACCCACCTATATGACTTAATTTAATCTTAATTAAGGTCTCATTAAAGGCCCAATTTCCAAATAGAGTTACATTGGGGGATTGGGATTCAATGTGAGTTTGGAGGGTCACAATGTAGTCTGTAATACTTTCTAAATTTCAAAACTTAATGGGAAGGTCACTGTGATAGTCAGAATAATGGCCCCACTGTTATCTAACCAAACTTTGTCCACTCCCCGGTACACAGTGAAGCCAATCTATTGACACCTGGTCATGGTGAAAGAAAATGCAGCATTTATTGCAGGGTGCCAAGCAAGAAGTCCAGATAGCTGGTGCTTAAAAGACATGAACTCCCCAGTGGATTTCAGGAAAAGGTTTTAAAGACAAGATGATGGAGAAAGGTTGGGAGGGTGCGTTATTAGCTCATAGGCATATTCCTCATTAGTTGATGGTGAGGTAATTGAGAGTCAACGTCATTGATCTTCTGGTTCTGACTGGTCCCGGGGGTCTACTTGCATGTGGGCAGGGTATACTTATCTTCTTTCAATTAAACCTGGTGGACTGGTGGAGGTTTTAGTGTTTGGAAAACAGCTCAAAAGAGGTGGCTGAGATCATATAGCCCTTGAGGTGGAACTAAAGGCCTTTGACTTTATTTAGGCTAAATTATTATTTTGTCTTTCTTGACTCTTTTCCTATCTTTCTACATTTTATTTTCTTTTTTTTAAATAAGGTTTTAATTTTTCTGTTATTCTTAATTTACAACATTCTGTCAACTTCTGCTGTACAGCAAAGTGACACAGTTGTACATATATATGCATTCTTTTTCTCACGTTATCCTCTATCATATTCTGCCGCAGGTAACTAGATACAATTCCCTGTGCTATACAGCAAGGTCTCATTCCTTATCCACTCCAAGTGAAGTAGTTTGCATCTTCTAACCCCAAACTCCCAGTCCATCCCACTCCCTCCCCACTGGCAGCCACAAGTCTTTTCTCCACGTCCATGAGTTTGTTTCTTTTCTGTACATAGGTTCATTTGTGCTCTATATTACATTCCAGATATAAGTGATATCATATGGTATTTGTCTTTCTCTTTCTGACTTAACTTAGTATGGGAGTCTCAAGTTCCATCCATGTTGCTGCAAATGGCATTATTTTGTTCTTTTTATGGCTGAGTAATATTCCATTTTGTATATATACCACATCTTCTTAATCCATTCATTTGTCAATGGACACTTAGGTTGTTTCCATGTCTGGGCTATTGTGAATAGTGCTGAAATGTACATACAGTTGAATGTATCTTTTTCAATTAAAGTTTTGTCTAGATATATGCCCAGGAGTGGGGTTGCTGGATAATATGGTAGTTCTATATTTATTGTTCTGAGGTACCACCATACTGTTTTCCATAGTGGTTGAACAAATTTACATTCCCACCAACAGTGAAGGAGGGTACCCTTTTCTCCACACCCTTTTCTCCTGTTGACTTATTAATGATGGCCATTCTGACCAGTGTGAGATGGTACCTTTTTGTAGTTTTGATTTGTACTTCTCTAATAATTAGTGATGTTGAGCATTTTTTTGTGTCTGTTTGCTATCTGTATGTCTTCTTTGGAGAAATGTCTATTTAGGTATTCTTTATTTTCACTTCTCTGATTAATTATTCTTTGGAACTCTGGGAAGGCCTAGGAGACTAAAATTTTTCTACAGACAAGAGACATGTGGATGACATGGTGATGGGGTGGTGGGTGATGAGTACTGTTTTTAGAAAGACCCATAGGGTCTTTTTTAGTACCCTACAAGGATGTCTACATCCTAATACCTGGAAAGTGTTAATATTATACCTTACAGAGCAAAAGAGACTGCAGATGTAATGAAGTTAAAGATCTTGAGAAAGAGGAGTATCTTTGATTATACATGTGGGCCCAGTGTAATCTTATGGGTCGATTATAAGAGGGAGAGAGAAGGATCAGAGTCAGAGAAAGAGCTGTAACAGTAGGGGCAGAGGTCAGAATTATGCATGACCCTGAGTCAAGGAATGTATGCAGCCTCCAGAAGTGGAAAAGGCAGGAGAAGGAACTTTCCCTGGAGGTTCTAGAATGCATACAGACGTGTAATGAATGTTGACCTGTTGACCCATTCTAGACTTCTCATCTCCAGAATTGTAAGACAATACAAGTATGTTTTTACAGCCACTAATTTGTGGTAATTTGTTACAGCAGCAATAAGAAACCATTGCAGTTGATTTAGAAACAATAACGGTAATACAGTTGGATGAGTGTTGTAATATGGGAAATGAATAATAAATTTGTGACAAAAAGAAAAAAATAGAAAAGATTCAAAAAGAGAGTGAACTTTGGGGCTAAATATTAAAATATTAGTAGAATTTAGTTAATGAAATAGGGGAGGGGAACATTTTATGCCTCTTTTAAAAAGAAAGAATAATTTCAGAAGAGAATTGATAAGTTGAGATAAAAAGGACAGGTTATGGGATCTGTTGGAAATTTAGAAGCATATATCTATAGAGAATTAAAGTGAGACATCTTAAGGGATATTGCATTATGTATAAAAAGTCTTTTAAAATGTCTCAATCTCTTAGGCTATTTGGAGCTCTGTAGGAATTAAATCTTCTAGGTTGTCTCATACTTTGTTGTGAACAGTGCCTCCCAGAAAAAGCAACTCTTAGAAGCCAATTCTTGATTTCTCTAGACATGAAATTGTGTATACCAAGTAGGAGAAGTGGGTTAAAATGTCACTGTAGGTGCTTTAATATCAGGTTTGACAGTATTAAGACTTATGCACATTGTAAAGTTTCTTTGAGTTAATTTAAAAATTGAAAATTTAGATTTCATCAAAAGGACATTTTGGAGAACCAGTGAGTAATACTTTCAGGAGCTCATCTCAATTGTGTTATTAACTGGCAGAGAAACACTGCTAAATAAAAAAGAATAACAAATTAGTAAAAATTTTTATAGCTTTATAACATAAAAACTAAATGGATACAAGTTTTAATATACATCTGTTTCCTTGATTCTTTTTTTTTTTTTTGTCTTTTTGCCATTTCTAGGGCCACTCCCACGGCCTATGGAGGTTCCTAGGCTAGGGGTCTAATCTGAGCTGTAGCCACCGACCTATACCAGAGCCACAGCAATGTGGGATCCGAGCTGCGTCTGTGACCTACACCACGGCGCACGGCAATGCCAGATCCTTAACCCACTGAATGAGGCCAGGGATTGAATCTGCAACTTCATGGTTCCTAGTTGGATTCATTAACCACTGTGCCACAAAGGGAACTCCCTGTTTCCTTGATTCTAAGACACATATTTTTCACATTTTTACATCTCTGAAATTGGAATATATCTTATAATAAATGATGTGGCAATTATAATTAGCAAGTCTTTAAATTAATAGTGATAAAAATGTAATGTACAACATCATCAACAAAGAGAGTACTCAACAAATAGAGTAGTCCTTTTTTATATATCACTTTAGTAATAAAGAGAAAACATAATTTAAAAAATTATTAAAAATACACAAAGCACTAATTCTGGGTGGCAGTCTTTACAGATGAATACAAGAATGACATTGTCAATGAATTATGTCAATATTAATATAATAAATGTATAGTGCATCAAAATGATGACACTCCTGAATATATGTCAAATCCCAAAACAAAGATCTGTATCAATAAATAAAATCTGAAGCTCAAAAATAGTAGGGGGAAAAAAAAAGAACAAGAATTGGCCAGAAGATGTGGTATATATACACAATGGAATACTACTCAGCCATAAAAAAGTACAACATAATACCATTTGCAGCAACATGGATGGAACTAGAGACTCTCATACTGAGTGAAGTATGTCAGAAAGACAAATACCATATGATATCACTTATATCTGGAATATAATATACAGCACAAAGGAACCTTTCCGCAGAAAAGAGAGTCATGGACTTGGAGAATATATTTGTAGTTGCCAAGGGGGAAGGGGAGGGAGTGGGAGGGACTGGGAGCTTTGGGTAAATAGATGCAGAATGTTACCTTCAGGATGGATTAGCAATGGGATCCTGATGTGTAGGACTGGGAACTCTGTCTAGTCACTTATGATGGAACACGTAATGTGAGAAAAAAGAACGTATACATCAAGTGTAACTGGGTCACCACGCTGTACAGTAGAAAAAAATATATATAAATAAATGATAAAATGCTATATTTGCACCCTTAATTCTATTATTTTATTTTTTTTTACTAGATTATAGGTAAACAAAGAGTGAGCTAAAAAAATACAACTGGGATCACCCATTTCAATCGGCCTTAAAAATGAAGAGCTTAAGATGCATATAAATAGGTTTAAAAAGTACCTTTCACTCATTGGCACATCTTGTATCCTTATTACTTATTGAATTACTCATTATAATTTTAGTGTATTCCTGTGTACTTCATATGTAAATAGTCACATTAAATGCAAATATAATTTTATCTTCCTTTTCGATTTCTGTGACTTTTATATCTTTTTGTTGGCTTAGCATTAACAAAAACTAACAGCACATTTTATTAGCTTGTAAAAATGCACATGTAGCCATTTATCGTTGCCTTTTAAAAATTAATTTTTTGAAAATTATTTAATAATTCATCATTAAATATGGTGTTATATTTGACATTCTTGCATCTACTAAAATGAGCATACATTTTTGTTACCATACTAAATTACTTTGACTTTTGAATGTTCAAGCAGTTCTGCAATCTTGTAATAAGCCCTAACTGATCACCATAGATTACTACTTTTATGTATTTGTGAATTAAATTGGCTAAAATTTTGACAAGATTATTTGCCTAAATGTTGAATATGGTTATTGGTCGGTAGTTTTCTTATGTAATATCTTTGGTTTCATATGAGGGCAATCCTGAAATGGAACCTCTTACATACTTTTCTAATTTTGAGAGATTTTGCATGTAATTAGGATTATTTCATCCTTAAAATTTTGGTATAATTCACCAAAGAGATAATTTTTTTTTGCCTGGATATTTTCATTCTATCTTTAATGATGAATTCAGCATACTTAATAAATATAGCATTTCCAGGCTATCCTTTTCTTTGTGAATGAGTATTGAAGAGTTGTGTGTCTACTTAACTAATTTATCGAATTCATTGGTATTATGTGTTTAAATTTTTTTCCCATATAGGAATTATACATTTCTTGTTAAAATTATGCCTAAGCGGTTAATCATTTTGGTTATGTTTTAAATTGGCTTTTCTCTACTGTTTTCTCTGTTTGTGGATTTTGTCTGTGAAAGTTATTAATTTGAGTTGTTTATTTCATGTCCTGCAACACTGTCAGACACATTCAGTAATCTCTTTTAAAGTTCAGCCGTTACATGTTTTTTAATTCTAAAGTTTTCAGGTGATAATGTTTTTTTAATTCTCAGGGGTATATCTTATCTTTGCCTCCATTTATGAGCATGAGTTACTATAACCATATAATATACAAATAATTATAAATATTACATCAGAAAATGACTATTTTAAATTTCTAGTTTGGTAGTTTCAGCAGCAGTGTTCGTTCAAGGCTCACATCTACTTATTGTCTTTTCACTTTATTTTATTTTTTGTCTTTTTAGGGTTGTACCCAGGGCATATGGAGGTTCCCAGGTTAGGGGTTGAATGGGAGCTACAGCTGCCGACCTACACCACAGCCACTGCAACACACGATCCGAGCCACATCTGTGACCTACACCACAGCTCATGGCAACACCGGATCATTAACCGACTTAGCAAGGCCAGGGATCGAACCTGGGTCCTCATGGATACTACTTGGGTTCGTTAACTATAATGGTAACTCCATAATGGTAACTCCATCTTTTAACTTTAAAATGGCTCACAGGGTTTTGGCTTTTTTATGTTGAGTAATTTTGTATTAACTTCTCGCTATTATTAATGATGTATTAGATTATTTTATGTTTATCGATACCCTGTTTATGGCTTGTGTTAGCAGACAACTAACTTTGTTGAACTCCAATTGAATATACTCAAAGTCTATAGTGAGCAGTGATTGAGATCACTTAACTTTTTGTGCTACAGACACCAGATACATTTTATTTGCAATATGTATGTGTAGATGCCCATTAGCAGATCAAGGAGCTTGAAGATAGATCAAAAGAAATTATATAAACTTAAATCCAAATAAGAATAGTAAGTTTAAAAAAATAGAATTAAAGTGTTGTGGGACAATATTAAATAGAATTCCAAAATGAGAAGAAAGAACTAGGCAAAGTAAATATTTGAAGAAACAATGACAAATTTCCAAAATTAGTTTAAGACATTGAACTACTGATATAAAAGATAAGAAGTTGAGATTTTTTTTTTTTAAAGAACAAGGCATATCTTATTCAAATGGCTGAAAAACAACAACAAAAGAAAATATTGAAAGCAGCCATGGATGGAGTTGATATGGGAATGTATTTATTACCTACAAAGAAAAACAGGACAAGAATTACAGCATATTTCCTATCAAAAAACCAAGAATGAAATGGTATGATATCTTTGAGTATTAATAGAAAAAAAAAAGAAACCCGCTAACTGTACCCAGTGAAATATTCTTCAAAAGTACAATAGAAATGAATACTTTCAGACAAAATTGAAATAATTTATTGCCAGGACACCTACTGTGCAAAAAATATTCGTTTTTCAGGTAGGTGGAATACAATTTACAGGTCAGAATTTAGATGCACACAAACACACACATGCATATAGAAACCACACACATGCATATAGAAACACACACATGCATATAGAAACCATGCACATAGGGTATTGATAATGAAATAACAGGGATACAATAGAATCCATTTTTGTCTTTTGAATTTTTTCTTTTAAAGATAACTGTGTAAATCAATTTGGAGTTATGTATTGTATATTTATAGCATATTTGGAGGTAAAGTTTTCTGCAGCAATAGCATAAAGAATAGGAGGGAAGAATCCGGAATACACTGTTTTAAGGGCCTTGCAAGTGAACTCAGATTATTGATTCATGTATATTGTAAAATCTTAGACAACCAGAAAAGTTTTTTTTTTTTTTTTAGCAAAGCATATGTTTTCTGTAAGAAAGCTACCTAAAATATAAAAATCAATTATTATATGTTAAGAAGAATTAACTAGAATTGATATCTTGAATATGTTAGTAAGAAACACACATCAAAATGTAAATATCAGAGAATCACAAAAGCAGACATATATTTATGTTTTCTTGAATGCTAAAACCAATATCTCCTGCCAGTCTCCTCAAAGAGTATATATTCCAGGTTTCACAGTGAGGACGGAATGAAGTATGGGTTGGTGGTTCGGCAATGTCCAAAAGAATATAAAACTTATAAAAAAGCATGGTAAGGATTAAGATTAAATAATTACTGCAGTTAGAGATGATTCACAACCAGAATGCCATTCCCTCCACCATCATATATTTACACACATTCAGGTTTATTTTTGCTTCTGTAAATCTTTTTTGTTGTTGTTGTTAAATGTACTCTTTATTGTTTTATTTTTTTATAGTATTTTGATTGGAATTGTTTTCTTTTTTTATAATGATTTTTATTTTTTTTCCATTATAGCTGGTTTTTAGTGTTCTGTCAATTTTCTACTGTGCAGCATGGTGACTGATTGCAAGAATGTTCTGGACATTTGCCTTATATGCCAAATGACTGAATTATTTTATTTATTATAAATAAATTAAACAAGCTATGCTTCTTAATAACAAAACATGAAAATTTCTCATTATGCCAGGAGAAGACTTTGAGAGCATTTATCACACTGGAATTAAATCTCAGTGATTTTCAAAATTATAGATGTCAGCTTTAGAGAATATTCTCAAATATGAGTTTTGGTGTTAAAATGATATTTTCTTTTGGATGAATACTTAAAGGAGGAGACACATATTGGAAAAGGTGTGCATTTAAAAAAATTTTTAAAAATACATATCATATACTAATAAGCAAAACCCCAACCAAACAGGTAACCTAGGAAGCATTTGTGTTGCACTGATTTAGCTGGCCTGAAAAGAGACGTCATTATCCAAATTATAGCAGTAATCATGTCATTACAAAGTTAGATTAGAACTCTGAATTGTATACAACAAAATTTTATTAAGAATGATAGGAAAATCTTGGAATTCCAGCTGTGGTGCAGTGCGTTAGTAATCTGGTTTGTTTCTGTGGAGGCAGAGTTTCAATAGCTTGCCTGACACTTTGGGTTAAGGAACCAGCATTGCTGCAGCTGTGGCTTAGGTTACCGCTCTGGCTAGGATTCAATTCGTGGCCTACAAGGGTGGCTGAAAAAGAAAATAAATAAATAAATAAATAAAATAATGTTAGGAAAATCTAGAAGCAGTGCCCCTGTTTTCCAGATGCACTGGAATAAGCCTCTGTGGGCTGCTGCTAAATTCTTTAGATACTACAGGGAAAATTTGTAGTTAAATTCGGATGATTTTACCTTAGCACAGTGAAAGTTGTGAAGCCTTTTGCTGACTTTCTCTCTCTATTTTTTTAAGTATAAATTTTAAATAAATTACCTGATGTCTTTTGAGGATCATGCATTTAAACAAATACACAAAATTGTCACTTAAAGCTATTCTCGAACATTCTCACTTGTAAAATCATATTTTGAGTTTCTCATTATAGCAATTTATTTACAAAATTATTGGTGTTACAAAATCTAAAATAATGCTTCCAGTCACTTTTTACTGAATTGCCACTTACCCATTACTGATCCCCATTTCTCCACGCAATTATAAGGATTCTAAGAAAATACATGGATAGAAATATAGATGTATATATTGTAGTAATTATTTGAAATACAAAACTCTTCTTTCATAAAACTCAGAATAGATCATGTATGTGATCCAAGTCTCAGTGTTGTCCTTTTCACAATGAAGTGAACTCTAATAATCGGGCATCTTTCTCTTTGTATACGAAGATGAATCTCTGTGTCCATTATTCAGCAGTCTAAAACATTTACTCAGGATCTTCATTCAGATACTGTGCTACATGGCTGAAACATTTTTAAAAAAAGCTTGATTCAGTGTGAAGGTATGAAAAGAGTTACAGGCATATAAATTCACAGAGTGTGAATAAAACAAAAAGTGATAATTTTTACACTTTTGAAAGAGACAGAGACAGACACTCCCTTGAGAATCTGATGACAATCAAAAATCTTTTTTATTTGTAGCCATCTACATTTACAAGAAAGCCAGAAAAGCATCATTTTTTATTCCTTTATGTTTTCATGAACATTATGATTTAACATGTGTTTTGAACAAGTAGGTCAGGCACATGACACAGTATTCAGATGGACATAAGCTTATACCATGAATATCAAGACCCTGCTCTCTATCAGCTGACACTCAGTTCTCCATCTGAAACATACTTTCTATTACTAGCTTTTTTGTGACTCCATCTAGAAATATTCTATTTAAATACAAACATGTACGAAACTATCCTTTCATTTCTCACAGCAATGTTTGCTTTCTATACTCAGAAATCTATGCCTTGTTTGTCTCTTTAAACAATTATTTTAGAAATTATTTCTTATCAGTGTATAAAGAGTCACCTCACCCTTTTTAATGCCTGGTTATTACACTGCTGAATGAGTTACCATGATATATTTAACAGTCCCTGAGTTAATGGACATGTAAATAGTTTCCAAACATTTGATGTTGTAATTATACACTAAACATCCCGGTACCCTATTTGGAGTGTACTTCTAAGACAAATACCCTAGAGAGTTGTGTACATTTTTAATTTAATAGATATTGCCAAATTGCCCTATAAAACATGCTATCAACTTTCATTCCCCACTAGTACATGAGAATGTCCATTGCCTACCAAAATATTTTCATACATTTTTTGTTCTTTGCCAGTTGGTAGCAGAGAAACCTGTTGCTTATCATGGTTAGAATTTTCATGCGTTGTATAAGTGTAGCTAACTGTTTTTCATATGTTTGTGATCTTTTCTTTATCGTGTTGAGGTACTGGTCTTTTCCATTTTGATTTATGGGACCCTTTAGATGACCATTCCTTTGAGGCCACAGCATACCACTTTAGTGCTGCAGATTTTAACTCGGAATTTTTTCAAAGAATTTTCAGTAAGTTTAGTAGCCATAGAAAAACCCGATAATATTCAAGAACCATGGATCATTCTTTGTAACATTAAATTTCCTAGTGGGCTTGCTTGTTGTTAGGTGAACAGTGGAGCATTCTTGTCTGTTTGTGTTTTAGGCTTTAGTGATGATAAGATATTTTGACCATATTTCTTATTTAAGATAATAGAAATTAATAATGCTATGCAGTAAAATTACTATGCCTGAAGCAAACATGTTTCTCATATAAAATATTGTTTTAGTTAAGAAGGTGGCTGTTATAAACTTTTATGCATAAAATTTCGGAGTTGATACAGTATTCTGTACTATAAGTTATATTTCATAAGTTTTTAAGTATCCTCTTAAATGTTCCATTTTTATGTACTACATATATAACTTGGCAAAGCATTATGTTACCTTATAGCCCCTAACAAACCATAAGTCAACAGGGCAAGGCTCATTTGTGTCTCAAGATGGAAGAGAAAGACTAGTTGTAATTTTTCAAAAATACTTCCCTAAGGGTAAAAAATGGGGAAAAAAATGTATCTCTTCAAACAATTAGGACAGTTTACATAAATGTTTTGATAAAAAGAGCATATCTATATAACTTGAGGGAGTTACCATAAACTATTTCTGAATGAAGTAGAATTTATAAATTAGTTGGTGTCAGTATAAGTGAAAATAAGCTAAACAATACAGATGTCTCTCTTTCCCTCTCACTCTACTCTCACAAACAAAATCTTTTGTTCATTTTTCTGTTGTAATATCTCCATTATCCACTCTTTCTATTCTTAATTCCATTGTTTTAGAATATATGTATAGAATCTCCTATCTAATTTGTGGCATTAATGTCTAAATTCTTCTTCATCCTGTAATTTTTTACCCTCCAATTCAGACTTCACATTGGCATTACAGTCAGTTTTTAAAACTCAGATAAATGAAGGTCCTATTCAACCCTTTGATTATCCTCAACTCTCACCCCCACCCCATGCTACCTGCTAGTTTAACACACACAACTCATGTATCTGAATGTAATATCACGGCACTCAGACACCTCAGTATTTTGGCCATAACCTGGCTTTTCTCGTTAAAAACAGACTATATTCTCCAGTTAATTCCATTAGTACAGGTTCACTAAACATTTCTCAATATATCCTGTATTTTCCAGTTTCTTTTTGCTCATTCTGATCTATCAATCTGGAAGTCCTTTCCCACATAGTACAAGTGTACTTAAAAATAGCTATTTTTTTGGGGGGGGGGATTTTCAGTTATTTTTATTTATTTATTTATTTATTTTTAAATTTATTTTTTTTTTGCAGCTTTGGTTCTCACTTAAGATCCAGTAAATTTATTTATTTATTTATTTTGTTTGTTTGTTTCTTTGTTTTTTGTCTTTTTGCCATTTCTTGGGCCGCTCCCGCGGCATATGGGAGGTTCCCAGGCTAGGGGTCAAATCGGAGCTGTAACCACCAGCCTATGCCAGGGCCACAGCAACTCGGGATCCGAGCCACGTCTGTGACCTACACCACAGCTCAGGGCAACGCCGGATCGTTAACCCACTGAGCAAGGCCAGGGATCGAACCCTCAACCTCATGGTTCCTAGTCGGATTTGTTAACCACTGCGCCACGACAGGAACTCCCTATTATTATTATTTTTTTTGATGGCTTACTATCCCAGGAACTATTTTAAGCATTTCACATTGATATCTCTGCTGAAAAACATAGGTAGTATAACTTTTCACCTTTTGCATATGGTGAAATTGAAATATGGAAAGGTCAAGTAGTATGGACTTAAACATAAAGCTGAATTTCTAGAGTTCCAAGGAAAGACCGATTATTTTTTATCCTCTACGACATGTTATACGTAACTTGTACAGGGCAGTTGCTAAATAAATGTTTAAATTGAATATTTTATTTAGATTATAATTAATTTAATTATCCACTTGAGAATTCCAGTGTTGTCTTTGCTCATTTTTGTTTAGAATTACTTTTTTTTTTCTTAAATATTTCTGTTTTGACATTTATAGTCACAGTCCATGCTAATCCCAGAAATCCAAGGACACCACAACATAGTAGTTTAGAGAGCAGTATAGTATGACCCCCACTGGTGGCAATTATCTAGAGGTGGCTACAGTTAGTAAAGTGACATGAAACTATATTTGCTTCCCTATAGGGGGAATTTAGAATGTAAAAGCAAAAAACTGTAATTAAGAAAACTAACATTAAAAATGTAGAAACATTCATTTCTGTGAGCTGGTCACGAGAAGTGTGGTTAGGAGACATTGGCAGACATTTTTTCCATGTAAGAGTCTTTATTTGATAAGGCTAAATTCTCTATTAAATTAATCATTTATATTTTTAATCACAAACTTTATTTAATATTAAAAGGAAATTGTTCACAGCTTTCATATCATTCATGTCAATTGAGGCCAGATGCAAGTTTCAAGTTGGGAGTAAAATTTGCTCTGTGCAAATGGAAATGGAAAATTAAAAATAAAAATTAAAGTCAATGGAATCTCTTTACCTTTCCCTAAGACTTGAAAGATTAAATTTCAGAATTAAAAATGTGTGAAACTTAAATATCTAGTTTTTTTTTTTTATAATACAGTAGAGATTCATTTGGTAGAAAAAAGTGTTTTTGTGTGGTACTTTTCAGTGTTAACCTTTCTGAGATAACTCTTTCAAATATGATTATTCTTTAGAAGAATTTTATCCTGCCAAACTCTCTTACCTCATACCAGGGTTATATACTGAGTGACTTTACGCTGGGGTTGCTCAGCCTCAGCATACTCTTGGCATTTTGGACAGGATAACAGTTATATGGGGCTGGCCTGCAAATTGTAAGGTGTTTAGCAGCATCCTTGTCTCTAATCACTAAATTCCATTAGTGCCTGTTAATGTAAAAACCAAATCATCTCCAAATATCGCCAAATATCCTGGGGAGGTAACTGCATATCTCCTCCTGTTTAGGACCACTGATTTATGTTGACTCATTGCCTTTAGAATTTTATATTGGTCATTCCAAAGAATTCTTTATTTAAAGAGAGTATGCTTTCAGGGGAAACTACATTCCCTTTCTTTTTATCAGTCCTTTTCTTTATTACTTTATGGGCTCTTATCCCTCATTCCCTTTTCTTCCAGTACATTTCTCTCATCTGATCTGGCAGATATACCATAGATAGCAGGAATACAGTACTTCCATATAATGCATTACTAAGTACACACTCAGATAATAATGTCATAACCAGCTCTATTTAGTTGTCATGCTGCATTCCAGAGTAGGAAGGAAAGGTTGAGCCACATCCCAAGCTCTTGTCATTCAAAAGCATGATAACAGGGATTAGTGAAGCAATTCTACTTGCGAGTTCCTTCCTCTAAAGCATCAGCAACTGATTCTTCTCTTCCTTTGGATATTATGCATTAAAATATTGCAGCAAAAATATTGACCTGAGTTCCTAACTTCTGTTTAGACAGCCTTTTACTACCAGAGGCAATCTCAGCAGGTAGATGTGATGCCAGAGAATAAAGGAAGCAGAGGACTACCACTGCCTCCCAGGATATTTTCACTGGATCCAGAGCCAATAGCTGAAGCAGCAGAGACATAGAGTTATAAGAATGCAAACTTAGTATTCAACAAATGCAGATTATGTGGAGATATCATTCATGTTTCTTAACATCCTAATAGTTTATATTTGTATTCTTTAAAAAATAAGCTCAATATATACTACTCAAGTATTCATTTCACTAGTTTGAACAGTTCCTGTTTTTCTTTTATATTCTTCCTCCCTTTTTGCTCTAATATTGATATTGCCCTTTGGTTGGGGGTGGGGAAAAAGCATGCACAGCAGGTACTCTCAATGCTCAACACTTTCTAAGTGCAAATCAAAAGTTATACCGAAGAGACGAGGCTGTACCAGAGGTTAAGTGTACAGACTTTGGAGTCAAAAACAGGAGTGTTAATCCAGTTTTACTACTTAAATATATGTTTTTTGATTTCAGACAAATTAACTACTGTTTTATCCATTTTTTTTACAAGGCTGAGTAGAAATTACACTACATAACTTTAAACATCACTTTAAGTTTCATGGGACTTAACTGAGGAATATAAATCACATGAGAATGTCAAGCCTTGTTTTTTCCCCAAGTCTAATCAATCTCTAATATTCTGTGACTCTCCACTTCTGCATATTTCAGTTTTTCCATCTTCTATCAGTAGGAAACATGTTGAATGGTAATTTTTTTTTCTCATTGCCCAACTCCTATTTCTTAGGGGAATAACTCAGTTTCAGCTGTTAAGAATGTATACATATGCTTTATGTATGTGAGAGTTCTGTAAAACATTTACTTAACAACAACAAAAATTCAGCTCTGATTAAGCTTAACCAATCTCTTACAATTTTTTCCAACTAGATGTCTTTAGAATAGCTTTTTTTTTTTCTTTTTTTAACTCAAAACTCATAGGGTTATGGACAGTAGTTCAGCATGAGAAACATGTGAATAATTGGTCAAATGTAGAAAACTAGAAGACCTATCTGACCAAATTAAGTAGGTTAAGTAGGTAGAGCAAAAGCAGCAATTTGAAACTGAAGTTTGAACAATGGAACAGGGAACCTACATAGAGGAATGCTTGCCATAGAGTTTATCTTTGCATAGCTTTCACTTATATTCTATGGTCTAGTACAAAGATGGGCCCACTGCAGATAAAAGCATCAATGATAGCCTAAATATAAGAAACATAAAGCTCT
Source organism: Sus scrofa (assembly GCF_054392235.1). NCBI lineage: Eukaryota > Metazoa > Chordata > Mammalia > Artiodactyla > Suidae > Sus > Sus scrofa. Next base: position 169,947,975 of record NC_139395.1, read on the forward strand.
AAAGGTAATTGGATCATTAATATGGGATAACTGTGCAGGGAAACATCAGAGAACTATTTATAATAAATCAGACTTGTGTTATTTTTGTTCTGTTTTTTATTGTTCCGTGGCTAATTGAAAATGGAAAAAAAAAAGTCATTTTTCCTACCATGTTTCTTTCTCCTTTACCCTCCTGCTACTACCACACTTGCAACACTTCTGACTCCAGATGTATGGGTGTTTTCCCCACACCAAGCAATCCTCTATGGCAACAGCTGAGTATCCTACAATTTCATTTGTTGTTGACACTTTCTAACTCAATATAGCATCAGATCCTACAGGTGAAGGGTTCAGTTCCACAAGACTGATCCCACCTCATTTCAGATGCCAGTGCAAGTCAAGGTTGTCACCTGTAAATCTGAGGTTTTGATGTCCCCTCCTAGGGTTTGATTAATTTGCCAGAGATACCCACAGACCTCAGAGAAACACATTTAGCAGTTTACTAAATTGACATAATAACTGATAAAGATGAACAGTCAGATGAAGAGACATATAGGGCAAAGTCTAGAAGGGTCCTGAGCACAGGAAGTTCTGTCCTCTGGAGTTGGAGGTGTGCTACCCTACCAGATCATGATGCTTTCCCCAACCCAGAGTTTCTGTATTGGATTTTATGTAGGCCTCCTCACATAGGTATTATCAATTATTAGCTCCATTTCCAGCACTTCTCCCTTCTATGGAAAATTGGGGTTGTAGTTGAAAATTTCAAGCTTCTAATCATGACTTGGTCTTTCTAGTGACACATCCCATCCAGGAAACCACCAACAGTCCACCCAAAGTCACCTCCTTAGAGCAAAAGATGTTCCTAGGTTTCTTATCCCTTAGGAATTTATAAGGATTTTAAGAATTCTACACTTGTAATAAGGTCAAAGACCAAATATATATTTCTCATTATAAATCGTAATATCACAGGCCATCCCCTGGTCTTCTAACACAGATTCTTTATAGTAAACAATCTTTAAAGTTAAAAGATACTAGCACATTACCAGAATCCCATTCAGGTGTTAATAATTATTCAGTCCATCATTATATCATATGAAAATGTCTCCCAGAGCAAGGCCAATGGTGTTCACAAGATGTCATTTGATCCTGTCTATTTCCAAAAGCAGGTATCAAGGTATATGCTTTCATTTTTTCAGGCATCTGGTATAATCCAGCCAAGAGACAGTGTTATCCCTTGCTTCCGGTCTCTTTTGAGGCATTAAAATAATATGAAAGTTCTCTCATTATATAACTCAGTTATTTATTCCTTTATCTAGAGCCAGTGTGTTTCCTTATCTCCATTTTTAATCAAATCTCTCCACCTTTGGAAGGACATTAGGTCCAGTTACTGTGCTGGTCTGGATTGCATGCAACAATAGTAGTCTAGGAAATCCTACCCTGTCACTGATCATTGTGATTTTTGTATGTGGCATAAAAGTTATATATACTTCTTTTCTAGCCACCTTCTTAAGAAATAGCGAGTCAGGCGTTCCCGTCGTGGCACAGGGGTTAACAAATCTGACTTGGAACCACAAGGTTGCGGGTTTGGTCCCTGGCCTTGCTCAGTGTGTTAAGGATCCGGCATTGCCCTGAGCTGTGGTGTAGGTTGCAGACAATGGCTCAGATCCCGCGTTGCTGTGGCTCTGGCGTAGGCCGGTGGCTACAGCTCCGATTCAACCCATAGCCTGGGAACCTCCATATGCCACGGGAGCGGCCCAAGAAATGGCAAAAAGACAAAAAAAAAAAAAAAAAAAAACATAACGAGTCAGACAAGTAAACAATCATAATACAGTATATGTCAGTCAAAATGCAGAAATGTTACACTTTTAGTCAGGAATTTGTCAAAGTAAACATAGCTACGATACCCAACTTATATTCAGGCAGAAAATAATTTAAGAACTGAAGCAGGAGTCCTGCTGTTGTGCAGTAGGTTAAGAATCCAACTACAGCAGCTCGGGTCATTGCAGAGGTGCAGGTTCAATCCCCAGCCTGGTGCATTGGGTTAAAGGATCCACTGTTGTTGCAACTGAGGTGTACGCTGCAATTGAGGCTAGGATTTGATCCCTTTCATCACTGGCCCAGGAACTTAATATGGCTCTGATGCAGCCTTTGAACAAAAAAAAAAAGAACTGAAGCAAATAACTCTTTCTCTCCAAAGCTGTGGTACTTGCCTTTGGCTGCATTTTAGAATGACCTCAGGTTGGAGAGTTTTTCAGAAATACTGAAAAATGTGCCTTACTCTCAACTAAATTAGTCTAATATCCCAGATACTATCTGGACATTTTTTAAAAAATACTTTCCAGGTGATTCCAATGTGTAGCAAGAGAATTACTGATGTAGGAAATTTATGTACTGAATTCTTCCAGTATGAATGGACACAAACTGATTAAACAATTATTCAGTTAATTGCACTTTAATGAATACAGTTGCTATGTTCATTTTGGTTTGTACTTAAGCAATCTGTTGAAGTACCCATGATCTCAGTAATTTTGTGAATCAGCTCTTTATATTTTAACACTACTGTTTTGCCATGTTTCCACTCTAACTTTTCAGAGTTGTGTGTACATTCTGTTAGGTTCAGCCATTGCAGTTTAAAAAGGCTCAAACTCTAATGTTCTTCAATTATACTTCTTGCTGTGATCCAAATCACTTTTAGCTGTGGTATTTTTCTCTTTCCATTTCCCTTCCAATTTGCCTTCTTTAAGGCTGTAAGAGGAGGATTATTTGGTACTAAAATGAAATTCCAATTTATCATTGTAGCTAAGAGAAAAGTAAATTAGTGTATATCTCATTTTTGACATTTTCACATTTCTGCAGAGAAGCATGTGAATTCAATTAAATGCAGTTATGTCATATATTCAACTAATGTGCTTCTTCAGAATCATTTTGTACACACACTGATATACACGTAGTGTGGCCTGCAGGAGTCATTTAGTTCTGTATACAGCGAGATCTCCAGTTCACAGTAAGCAGCTGAGGTTTATGAATTGTTAAAATATTCTTCAAATATTTGTAGTGGTGTTTCAATTGTAAAACATAATATCACTGTGTAATTATTGACTTAGCTTCAGGATGTACTTTTTTCAAAATCATTAGAATTATTCTGTGGCATCAGAACAACACTATAGTGTTGTTTTTTTTTTTTAACTTTTGTTAAAACTGAGTTAATCAGAGCACAACAGAAACAGATGCAAGCTGATATAAAATATGAAAATAATTTGTTGTACTTAAATTGTACTCATTTCCCTAAAAGTGCAGAGCAATTTTTATATGCAGTATTATGTTATAAATCTTCACATCATTTCTCCAAGGCAAGGATTCATTATTTTTCTCATTTGACAAGTGGAGGTTAAATTGAGGTTTTAAATGGCTCACCTAAGGGAATGCAGAGTGTCATTTGTGGAGTCAGCAAAGCTCTCTTTGCCTTTCAGAACAACGTTCTCTCTTTTCCTATGTTCTTTGTCACTTGAAAAATTAATCCTTGATGAACACCACAATGTTCTAGCAAAATTCTAGCACTGGGGACAGATACGGCAGAAAATAATACAACAAAGATATGTGTAAACAAAGGTTGGCGGAACCATTTTTTTTTTTCTTTGTAATAGTCCTAAAGTGGAACTATCCCAAATTGTGAATAGATATATTTCAGTATATTCATACTCTGGAATATTTTTCAGCAATAAATAGAAATTAAACATCAATGTGCACAATCATGTATGGATTTCAAAACATTGTGTTAAATAAAAAATATAAGTGGATACTTCAGTATAATTCAGTTTATAAGAAATTCTAGGAGTTCCCGTCATGGTGCAGTGGTTAACGAAGCCAACTAGTAACGAGGTTGCGGGTTCGATCCCTGGCCTCGCTCAGTGGGTTAAGGATCCGGCATTGCCCTGAGCTGTGGTGTAGGTTGCAGACGTGGCTCGGATCCTGCGTTGCTGTGGCTCTGGCATAGGCCATTGGCTACAGCTCTGATTCGACCTCCAGCCTGGGAACCTCCATATGCTGTGGGAACGGCCCTAGAAAAGGCAAAAAGACGAAAAGACAAAAAACAAAAAAAAACAAAAAAAAACAAAAAAAAAAAAAAAAGAAAAAAAGAAATTCTAGAAGTGCCAAACTCTGACAAAAAGCAGATTGGTAGTTACTAAGGGCAGGATGCAGGGAAAGGGCATTGATGTAAAGGGCATGAGGAAATCTCTTAGACTTACAGAGCAGTTCTATTCATTGAGAATGGTGGTGCCAATATGTTTAAAATTATGAAAACACTTAAATTTAATGAATTTTATTATAGGCAATAGCTTTACAGACATTTCTAAATTTGTACTGGCATAAAATTTTTCATAATATCTACTTATTGTGTTTTCAAGCTATGTAGTGTCTAATGTTTCTGGATTCAATTCATTGTTCACTATGGTTCCTCCTTCTCTCCCTGTCTCTTCCACTTTTCCACCTTTTTCTTTTCTAATTAATAAGAACTTTCCTATTTGATAGACTGTTCTAAGAACCAAATTTTACACATTTTAATACTTCCTGTTGTGTGTGCTTTCTGGATCATTGTTCTTGTGGTCATTATTTTCTTGCTTCTAGAGCCTTTGGGTTATTATGCTGTTTCTTTTTTCTAATGTATTGTTATAGATGATTAGCTCCTTATTTCTTCTTTAGTATATGTTTCTTTTAAAGCTATGCCTTTTGTTTTAGACGTTGCTTTCTGCATCTCGTAACTTTTGTATAATATTTTATTACTCTTTAATTCAGCATGCTTTTGAAATGTAATGATCAGAATTTTTAATAGAATATTGAAAGAAGGAAATAGGAGAATATGCCAGTGTTTTCTCACCTATATAATCAAATCAAACAAGCTTATAACGAATTCCTCCTCAACATGGTTTTTCTTAAAGTTGGGTTTATTGAGATGCAATTTAAGAACAGTGAAGTTTACCCTTTTAAAGTACACAATTAAATGAATTTTTCAAGCATATAGTTATGTAATTACCAAAGATCATGATGTAGAACATTTCTGTCTTTCCAAAGATGTCCCTGGTGCTCTTTTGCAATTTGTGCTGTATCCTGACCCCTAGCCACTATCTGATTTATTTTCCTTGATTTTTGCCTTTTCCAGACTGTCATATAAATAGAAGCTGTAGTATGTAGCCCCCTTTCTCATTATTTTTTCTATGAAATTTTGTATCTATGTTTACATGTTCATTTTATTTATATGCAATATTCCATTAAATAGATGTATTGCAATTTGCTTATTAATTTGCCAGACAGTGGGCATCTGGATTATTTTCAATTTGGAAATTAATAATAGATTTTAAGTAAAGCTGATATAAATACAAGTATTTGTGTAAAGATACATTTTCATATGTTGTGGATGAATACTTAAAATTTAACAATTACTGGGAGATAAGGTATATAAATGTTTAACTTTTTAAGAAAACATGCTAAACAGTTTTCCAAAGCAGTTGTACGACTTTGTATTCATGTCCAAAACATTCATTTGCTTAACCCCTCCTCAGTATTTGTATTGTCAATCATTTCTAAAATTTTAGCCATTCTAGTAAGCATGCAGAAATATTCTGTTGATTTAATTTGCATTGTCTTATTTTTGCATGTGCTTATTTATCATTCATGCATCTTCTTTGAGGAGTATACATTATAAACTTTCACACCTTTTCTATTTATTTTTTTATATTTTGTTATTTTTATTTTTATTGTAAGAGTTCTTTATATATTCTGACGTCAAGTCTTTTGTTGTATTTTTAAAATATTTCCTTTTAGTCTGTGGTTTGTCTTTTAATTTTGAATGTTTTTGAAGAGCAGACATTTTTTAATTTTAGGAGTTATATCTTCAGTTTCTTTTTCTGTGGTTCATATGTTTTCTGCTTATCTAAAAGTTTGTTGCCCAGAGATGGATCAAAATGGCAGAGGAGTAAGATGTGGCATTCACCTTCTCTCACAAACACATCAAAAAAAAAATATATATATATATACGTGTAGAATGATTTGCACAGAATATCTACTTAATGCTTGCAGAAGACCTTAAAACTCCAAAAAGGGCAATAAACCCTCCATATAACTGGGTAGAACAAAAGGAAAAAAGAGAAGAGGAAATAAAAAGGAATCAGGATGGGACCAGTACTCCTAAGAGGGAGCTCTGAAAGCAGAAAGGAATCCATAAGCTGGAGGCCACTTAATTGACAGGGAAATAGATGAGCCAAGATGGAGGGACCTCAAAGCCTTGGAGGAAAGAATAGCAGGCTGTAGACCAGCACTCCCTATTGAGGGGATAAGGGTCTCACACACTGAGGAAAGAGACAGCAAGCATCCAAACCAAAAGGAACCGTCATACCAAATATATAAGCCCTCACAAAATGCCCAGGGGCTCTCTTGCATATAAATATGCTTCTAAGACTACAATAGTTGTTTTTCCTAAACTCACATAATAAGAAACATATAAGCAGAATGAAGAAGCTCAGGGACCATTCCCAGTTAAAGGAACAGGAGCATTCTCCTAAAGGAACATACAATGAAACAGACCCCTGCAGTCTAGCAGACACCAAGTTCAAAAAGGAGATAGTGAAACTACTAAAGGAATTAAGAGTGAATATAAAAGAATTAAGAGGGGATAAGAACAGTAGTGCAGATTACTTTAGGAAGGAATCAGAAAATATAAGGAGGAGCCAATATAAATTACAAAATTCATTTACAGAGACAAAAGCATAGCTAATGGCACTGAACAGCAAAATGAATAATGCAGAGAAACGAATAAGTGACTTGGAAGATAGAATAATGGAAATCACCCAATCAGGATAGCAGACAGAAAACTACATGAAAAAACATGAAAGAAATATAAGAGATCTATGGGGTGATATAAAAGTAGGCCAGTCTACTCATAATAGGTATTCCAGAAGGAGAAGAAAAAGAAAAGGGGATTGAAAATATATTTGAGGAGTTCCCGTCATGGCACAGTGGTTAACGAATCCGACTAGGAACCATGAGGTTGAGGGTTCGATCCCTAGCCTTGTTCACTGGGTTAAGGATCTGGTGTTGCTGTGAGCTGTGGTGTAGGTCATAGATGCAGCTCAGATTCCACGTTGCTGGCTCTGGCATAGGCCAGCAGCTCTGGCATAGGCCGATTAGATCCCTAGCCTGGGCACCTCCATATGCTGTGAAAGCAGCCCTAGAGAAGGCAAAAAAAAAAAAAAAAAAAAAAAAAAAGAAAATATATTTGAAAAAATTATGTGTGAAAACTTTCTAAATCTAAAGGAAACAGATATCAAGATACAGGAAACACAGATGGCCCCATGCAAGTTGAACTGAAAGAGACCTACACCAAGACATACTATTATAAAAATGGAAAAAGTTAAAGATAAGGAGAATATTCGAAAGGTAGCAAGAGAAATAGAGTTAATTATAAGGCAACCCCCCCCCCCCGATAAGGCTATCAGCTGATTTCTCTACAGAAAAACTATAGGCCAGAAGAGAGTGGCAAGATATATTCAAATTTCTAAAAGGGAAAAATTTGCAGCCTAGAATATTCTACACCACAAGGTTACCATATTAAATAGAAGGAGAAAAAAATAATTTCCTAGTAACAAAAACTGAAAGAGTACAGCAACACTAAACTCATTCTAAAAGAAGCACTGAAAGGTCTCCTCTGAATAAAAAAAGATGAGATAGGATGGAAAAAAAATCACAATTGGAAAGTAATCACTTGAATAAGCCAGTGTACAGATATAAAAGGAAAAAAAAATGAAAACATAACAAACAAAAAACTGTTGTAAAAGTAATGATAAGCAGAAGGAATAGCAAAAAGATAAAAATGAAGGTGTTTAAAAAGGACATCAAAATCATAAAATATGGGGAAGGAAAGTAGGAAAATCTAAACTTTTTTTCTTAAATGTGTTTGAGGCTATATGACTATCAGGCTAAGGCAAGCAGACATAGGAAGGGGTTAACATACTTGAAAAAGAGGGCAACCACAAATCAAAACCAAATAATACATTCACAAAAACTAAAAAGAGGGGGACATAGCATAAAATCAAAGGAAATCATCCAACCAAAAAAAAAATGAATAAAAGAACAAAGGAGAAACAGAATCAATTGGAACACAAGGTTTAAAATGGCAATAAATATATATTTATCAATAATTACCTTAAATGTCAATGGACAGAATACTTCAATCATAAGACAGAGTGGCAGACTGGATAAGAGAACTGGAGCCTACAATATGCCGTCTACAAGAGACTCACCTTAGGGCAAAAGACACGTATAAACTGAAAGTGAGGGGATGGAAAAAGTTATTTCATGCAAATGGAAAAGAGGGGAAAGCAGGAGTTGCAATAGACTTTAAAACAAAGGCCATAAAGACAAAGGAGGACACTATTTAATGATAAAATAATCCATTCAAGAAGATGATATTATACTTGTCAGTAGATATGCCCCTAATATAGGAGCACCCAAATACACACAACAAACAGACATAAAAGGAAACATTGATGGGAACGCAATAATAGTAGGGGACTTTCACATTCCACTCACACCAATGGACATATTTTAGACAGAATATCAGAGGCAACAGAGCTAAATGACACAGTAGAAAAGATAGTCTTAATTGATACTTTCAGGCATTACATCCAAAAAAAAAAAAAAACTTGAAATATACATTCTTTTCAAGTGCACATGGAACATTCTTAAGGATTGACCATGTACTAGGGCATAAAACAAACCTCAACAAATTTAAGAGTATAGAAATTATTTCAAGTATCTTCTCTGACCACAATGGCATGAAATTAGAAATTAACCACAGGAAAAGAAATGAGAAAATCTGACTACATGGCAACTAAATAACATGCTACAAAAACACCAATATGCCAATGAGGAAATCAAAAGGGAAATTAAAAGATACCTCAAGATAGATGACAATGAAAACACAAACATTCAAAATCTATGGGATGCCACAAAAGCAGTTTTTACCGGGAAGTTCATAGCTATACAGGCCTTTCTCAAAAAAGGAAACGTCTCACATCAGCAACTTAACCCACCACCTAAATGAACTAGAAAAAGAACAAACAAAACCTAAAGTCAGCAGAAGGAAGAAAATCATAAACATCATAGAGGAAATCAATAAAATAGTGATTCAAAAAACAATAGAAAAAAATCAATAAAACTAAGAGCTGGTTCTTTGAAAGGGTAAACAAAATTGACAGACCTCTGGCCAGACTCACCAGGAGGAAGAGAGAGAGAGAGAACCTAAATAAACAGAATAAGAAATTGCAAAGGAGAAATCTCAACAGATACTGCAGAAGTACAAAAAACTTGAGAATACTCTGAACAATTGTATGCCAACAAATTTGACAACCCAGAAGAAATGGACAATTTTTTAGAGACATACAGGCCTCCAAAACTGAATTGAGAAGAAATAGATCAATTTGACAGACCAACCACTAGAAATTAAATTGAATGTGTAATAAAAACACTCCCTACAAACAAAAGTATGGGACCAGATGGCTTCACAAGTGAATTCTACAAAACATAAAAAGAGGAATTTATAGCTGTCCTTCTTAAACATTTCCAAAAGAAAAAGAATAAATAATCCCAAAGATATTCTATGAAGCCAACATCACCAGACAATGATACTAGAAAAGAAAATTATGGGCCAATATCTTTGATGAATGTAGACACACAAATTCTCAACAAAATTTTAGCCAACTAAATCCAACAATATATAAAAAATATCATACACCATGACCAGGTGGGATTCATCCTAAGTTCGCAAGGATGGTTCAACATACACAGATCAATCCTGTTTCTTCTCCATAGACTGGGAAACCACCGTTCTATTTTTGGCTTCTTTGAGTTTGACATTTTTAGATTTCACATGTAAATGATGTCATGCAGTAGTTGTCTTTTTATGAGTGGCTTATTTTACTTAGTGCATGTCCTCCAGTTCCATTCATGTTGTCATAAATGATAGGATATCCATTTGTTCGCTAAGGCTATAATGGTAATATTTTATAATATCTAAGTGTATCAAAACAAGCTGTATACCATAAACTTACCTGTTAAATATAAATTATATCTCAGAAAAGCTGGAAAATAAATGAAGTAAAATAAATAAACCTAACCATATTAAAAGTCACTAAATTATAAATGACTACAGACCTAAATGTAAAGGCAGAAATTTTCAGATTGGATAAAAAGCAAATGCCAGCCCTTTGTTGCCTATACACATTAAGTAGTATGTAGTATGTATTAGGTAGTTAGCACTAGTACAATGTTGACTACATTAATATCAAAGTAAATTTTAAAGCAAACAATCTTACCAAGGTAAGAGTATATTTCATAATGATGAAAAGATCAAATACTTGTAAGTACATAAAGATACTAAACATTTATACATTCATAAAGATAGATAAAAAGATAGGAAAGTATGTACACATATACACCAATGTGGTACTAAAGGAGAAATTTACAAGTCAACAATTAGTTGTAAATATCCCTCTCTCAGTAAATAATAGAATAAGTGGAGTAAATGAAAAGAAAATCAGTAAAGCTATTGAAGATAGGAACCAAGTTATCAGTCAGTTAGTTGGCCCTGATTGACATTGAAAGATCAGTCTACCCAACAGCCTAATATATATTATATATATATTTTTTAGGTGAGCCATAACATTTATAAAGATAGACCATATTCTGGTATGGACTTCCTCTGTGGCTCACAATATAAAGATAGACCATATTCTGGGCCATGAAACATGTGTTAAGAAATTTTCAAAATTTATGTCATACTAAATATGTTCTATGAACACAACAAAATTTATACCATTACAAAACCATCTCTAAAATTCCAAAACGTTTCAAAACTAACAAAATTTTCAAAGCAATTCACAAGTTAAAGAGGAAGTATTAAGCAATTTTAGATTTTATTTTTAACTAAACATTAGCAAAAACACAAATTTTAATACAAATTTGCAGGATACCCCTAAATTTAGCAGTGATTGAAGGACATTTTGTAGTGGTGTATCTCAATTAGAAAGTCTTAAATAATAAATAACCTCAGCTTTAACCTTAAGTAACTACCAGAAATAGCAAATGAAATCCAAAGTATTCAGGAAAGCACACATGATTAAAAATCAAATTGGAAATCAGTAAAAAATAGAGAAAAGTAGTGTATCTAAATGCTGATTGTTTAAATTAATAAAAATATTTGATAATCTCTGGTCCAATTAAGTATGAAAAAAATAGAAAAGACTCAAACATCCAATATTAGAAATTATGGAAATGATTTTAGTACAGATTCTATACTTACTAAAAGGATAACATAGATAATATGATCAATTTTATGACAGTAAATTTACAATTAGGATGAAATGGGCAATTCCTTGAATGACAGACATTTTAAAAGCTCACTCAAGAAATAAACAAGGAATATTACTATATTTATTAAAAATTAAAAATTATAACTAAAAACTTTCTCATTAGAAAAACTCTAAATCTAGATGTTTCCAATTGTGATTTCTCTGAAATAAAGAAAAAAATAGCAATTCTACCTAAATTCTTTCAGAAAGTTTGAGAGGAGTTATATACTTCCTCAGTCATTCTGAGTCCAGAGCTATATTGATTTTAGAATTTTTTAAAAAATTACAGAGTTCCCATCATGGTTCAGCAGAAACTAATCTGACTAGCAACCATGAAGATACAGGTTTGATCCCTGGCTTTGCTCAGTGGGTTGAGGATCCGGCAGCGTAGGAAAGGTTGTAGGTGTAGGTCACAGATGTGGCTTGGAAATCGCATTCTGTGGCTGTGGTGTAGGCCAGCAGCTTCAGCTCCAGCTTGACCCCTACCCTGGGATCCTCAGTGTAATGTGGGTGTGGTCCTAAAAAGACAAAATAAATAAATAAACAAAAATAAAAAATAAAAAGAAATTACAAGAAAAAGGAGGGTAAAAAGCAAAGCAAAAATCTACATACCATATCCAATATCCAGCTCTAAACAAACTTAGAAGGAATTAAATCCAACAATACATAAAGTATATAACATATAAGAATTATTTATGATGACCAAGTTGGGTTTATGTAGGAAAACAAATTTGGTTTAATGGTTCTATATTCCCAAACCTAGGAAATGGGGTTTAAGAAATGATCAATAAATGTTTGTTGAATGGACAAACAAGAAAAAGAATGAATAAAATGTGCATCCCCTTTTTGAAAAGCTATCCCACTGCTTTTCATTCTAGAGAATTCCTGGAGTAAAGTCAAACATCTTTGATTCTTAAGTTTGATGTTTTATTCCTTTTCTTAATATTTACTAATTGCGTGGTAATAAGCTGCTTGTTTTTTCTCTCAGGATCACCACCTTAAAATAGTGATAATTAATAATATGTAATTACTTGCTTATGTTTATCAAATATTTTTATGATAAATCTCAAAATACTGTATTAATTCTAAGGGCTGCAATTTTACGTGACTGAGTTCATCTTCCACAAACCAGTACTGAATATGTTGATTAATGTAACTGTTTTTTTTTTTCCCTAGTCAATTCTTTCATATAGAATGAACAGGGAACTTATCACCTGCCTAACAGGAAGCATGGGTCCTCTTGTGAAAGTGTGTAAACTGTGTTTAGTAAGGAATGGTAAGAGGCTTGAGGTTGTTGAATTTAACAACATGCTAAAAAATGTTGCACTATATTTTAAGGCCATGCTAAAGTCAAATTGAAGGGACCCAACTTTATTCTTTCTATCACCTCTGCCTCTTTGATCTTTTCTATATACTCTAATATTCTAGGTGTTCTGTATCTCCCATGTTCCCCACCACTCTCTGTAGATGAGGATTTTTCATTTATCTGCCATCCCTTCTCTCCATGTGGCCTTTAAAAATAAGAACATATAACCATGTTCATTCAATATTCATATCATTTCTGTAAAGTTTTTTTTTTTTTTTTTTCCTCTGTGAACCCTTTGGTAAAGGCATTGGGGTAGGAAATAAGGCAGGTGTGGAACTAAAACAATTTCTGGACCCTGAAGTAATTTAAATTAGCAACAATACATTTACTAATAAGTGAGGCAAGTTTTCTTATTGGTCCTTAAAGAACTAAAGAAGCTCAAGAACTGAGGTCAGTAATTGGTCCTTAGCTATCCACCTGAACATATAAAAGCATGTAAATGGTTCCTAGTAATATTATTTTGTTTCCTTCCTTCTTCTCATGTATCTTTTATACAGTATAATTTATTTTATAAGTGCTATCTATTAAGGAGTACCAGACACTTGGAATAGAACAACTAACTAGGCAAAGTGAACCCTTTGTATGAAAAACTCAGAGTGCATTAATATAGGAACCCAAACTAATCTAAATATTTACTTACGTTTTCCCTAGAAACACATTTGTGTTGAAAGCTGAAGGAGTTACCTAGATAGAAAATTCATTTAAGTACAGTTATAGTGAAATTATAATCGAAAGAAAGAAATAATGATTGAGAAAAGGTAACAATCTTCTAGGAATAGAAAGAACCCTAAAGAGGAAGGTGAGGATGGAGAAAATGTAGTGCCTGAGGAAAAGAATGGCCTGAGATTAGGGTATAGAAATGGCAAGAATCTGATCAAGCTGGGAAGGATTTTGGATCAAGTTCTAAGGGCATTCTAAGAAAATGAGTAACATGAAATTTTCCAAAAGCTTGTGTGAATAATAGAATTAAAAGGAAACAGAACTGATGAAAGAAAAAAATTATGATACTAGAGGTGTGGTTAAGAACTCACCTTTGTCATTTCGGTCATGCAAAGCATTTAGGCTCTTTGTGATAATGAAAAAAAATTATGGTTGGGTAAGTTTTATGGCTTTCACATAAACTTGTTGGGTTACAGAGAAATTCTGTCAAAGTTTTTTTTTTGAACTGACTTTAATGAGCAACATAAACAAAACAACCTATTCTGAAAATTCAATAACACTTTGTCCTTTTTGGTTCTCCCATCATCACTGATATGAAATGTTCATACAGCCAATGAGACAAAATTTCAAAGAAAGGATTCTTTTGGCCTTGTCCTCAAAAAAAAATAAGAAATTTTCTTTCTCTCTTCTGTTCCTCTCTCTGTCTCATATAGATAGATACATACATACATAGATACATAGATAGATACATAGATATATAGATACATAAAAGGTTATCTATGTATCTAACTATCAAGTTGGAGTTGCAGATCAAGACTCAGGCAGCATTTTCAATGGCAAGGATATAGGCCTAACTAAATTCATATATCCTGTTCATAAAAAGAAAGAAACATCTTTCTAAAATATGTTCACATTCTGTATATACTTAGCACTTAAATTTTACCTTCTAATTTCTAGCATCTATTGTGCAAATTAATAAACCCATTTTTATATTCATCATGGTAATTAATAAAACCACTTCTCATTTTCCAGAAGTGGCTAACAGTAGTTATAATGGCATAGTGGCTGTATTTGGGGTGAAGTTTTGCTGAGATTATACCAGTTTGCCACCACCGGAGCATTAATTCCTTCTTAGGAGAACTACCAACATCTGAGTGGCAGCCTTAACCAAAAGTTATGTTTTTCCTACTTAAATATTTTAGGGCCAGATATAGTTGTCATATTGGATGCATTGAAAAGAAATGATAGAACCTAAGCTAGTATAGTGGCAATGGAGATATTGATTTGAACATAGACTCTTCCAAGAATTAAGGTCGCCTAATCAACTTGGATGAGTGAATAATTGTGGGTAGTGATGTAGAGGAGTATATTTGTAAAGCAAGATTGTGAATTTAAGTGACTCATGAAAGGAAATCTGACTTATTATTTAATTCTTTCTGCGAGTTTATTAGAAAGCCAAAGTAGTATACTTGACAAAAATAGAGAGAGAAAGGAGATGTGAGTGGATTCTAACTTGTCCAAGTTCACTAGTGTTCTTAATCCAAAATGCATTTGCTTCCAGGATTGCTAGACTTTCTACCAGAGCCACTTTTGTCAATCTATTAAGAGGAATAGATACAGATATTGAAATATACTTTCAAAATTCTATATATAAAGAAAATTTCCTCTGTAGGTATTAAGTTATAGGTAATCCTCTGTTGGAGGATAATGTTAGATATTATTTCATCTCTTAATTTCCTTGATTTTTTTCAAGTTATATGCTTTGATTTGAAACAGTTCTGAGTTCTTGTGAATGACCTCATTATTACTATGTTGATTTTTGTGGTTTAAGAAGAAAATGGATAGAAACCAAGAGAGATAAATAAAATATATCAGGGATGCTGTAAAGATTTTATCGCCACTTGTTTGAAAGGTATCCACATAAAACTAAGTATTATTCCAAATGCACAGAAGTAAATCTTTATAGCAGAGTACATGCAAAAACTATCAATAGATAAAACATGCATGTGTATGTGTGTACTGATGTATAATATGTGTGTGTGTGTGTGTGTGTGTGTGTGTGTGTATATATATATAGGGTCATATGTAATGTTGCAATTTTACTTCTATAAAGAAATTTTATCTGTTTTATCCTTAGATTTAATGTGTAGTTGTATGAAGGAAATAATTTTGTTTCTATTACATTTAACTCAAATTCTTTCAGTAAAATAATCTTCCATATTCAGTCAATATATATCATTTAATACATGATATCATGATATACATTATACTTCAAAACCTTTCCTAAAACGAATTTTGAAATGTGTATTTGTATTTAGTAGCAAAGTCCACACTGATTTTTTTTTACTTTTTTTTAAAATTTGAGATGAGTAAGCCTTTTTAAACTATGTAATTTGTGATTACAAATTGGTGTAAGAAGCACAATGATGTGTCGAATAAAGCTTTATTGATTTTTATACATGTAAAAAGTTGCAGAACTACAAGAAATTCCACTTACATCTCATCTTGGTTTGAACATTGACTATGTAAAGCCATAATGCTTAAATGGGGACGGAGCTTGTGGGCTAAAAGTGATTCTTTTTAATGAGTTGGAGTATCTGGCTGTGGCTTTCCATGGTTCCTATGGAAATGAATGTAAATCTTACATCAATGAATAAAGCGGGAAATGTCATTGGTTTAAATAAAACACAGCTAACCCTCCATAATCAATTCTGGAAATTGTGTTTGTGTGTGTGTGTGTGTGTATATCTGTATGTGTATGTATGTGTGTGTGTGTGTATACATATATATATATATATTTTTTTTTTTTAATTTTGAATATGTACTTGGTTGTTTTCTGGATGAGAGAAAATGAACAACTGTAAGATGAACAATATCATTTGGCTTATAATAAGATGATTGTTGAAAATTTTTGAGGCTTAATTTTGTTGATGAGATTAGAAATAAAAAAGACAACTTTTTTTTTTCTTTTTTCCTGTCCCGAGTAGATGATACATGATACTAGAATCCTGTACATTTTTTTTTTATTCTCTGAGTGTCTTAAGGGCAGAGAGTTTATTTTATTCATCCCTATTTTCCTAAGGCCTAATAAGTAGATCATTATTCAAGTTAAAACAATTCTTTGGGTTTTTACACTTTTAAAATGTCTATTCATACTTACAGTGTTATCTTTTATTTCTCAATTCACTAAGGTGGAAAAAAAAGTTTCTCTCCCTTGACATGCATCTTTTCCTTTTCTATTACATATTAATTCTCATTATTATTTTATGTTGATTTGCTCTCTCTTTTGTCTTTTGCTGGAAACACTAATCCTTAGTTTGTTTCCTTCTGATTTCTTCTAAACCATAGATTTGAAGTATTCGTAAATAGCCATTGTTTCATGTTACCATTGAGTGGTATTTGGTATTTTATTGTAGAATTAAAAAAAATAGTTTAAGTGGTTATTTCTTATGATTCTGAGTTTATTCTGCTTCATGTGGTGTTGTCTGGCTACTGAGATGATTAAAACATCCAAAACAGCCTCTTTCTCTTAGCTAGCCATGGTGATGCTAGCCACCACATAGGAATTCCACTGGGGTTGTAGTCCATGGAAGTGTGGGCCTCTCCAAACATGGATTTCAAGAATGTGTGTTGCAAAAGAACTAGCCCCAGTGTGCACATGCTTATCACATCTGCATACATTATATACTTAGTAGTATTTCACTGGTAAAAGTTAATCACACTCAGAGTCCTCAATCAATGTGAGAGTATGAATACCAGAGGGTGGTTCATTGAGAAACCCAAAGAAAGAGTCTGCCCCAGTCTGGTATTTGAAAACAAAAGTTTTTTTAAAAAAGTACATATTGATAGTTTCATATTTTGAAGTCAACAGCTGAGAAAAAATAATTTAAAAAATACAAGTAGAAAGAATTTAGGTGCTTCTATCTTATAGAGATATGTTACAAATTCTCTGTTCACTGTATGATTTGATAGGGATTGCATTGAGTCTGTAGATTGCTTTGCGTAGTGTGGCCATTTTTACAATATTAATTTTTCCAACCCAGGGGCATGGAATATCTTTCCATTTCTTTGAATCCTCTTTAATTTCCTTGATTAATGTTATATAGTTATCAGTATATAAGTATTTCACCTCCTTGGTCGGGTTTATTCCCAAGTATTTGATTTTTTGGGGGTGTAATTTTAAAAGGTATTGCATTTTTGTATTCCTTTTCTAATATTTCATTATTAGTATACAGAAGTGCATTTCATTGTGTTTACTGTATGATTCATAAGAGAAGTACTGTGGAAATGCCAACATTTGAAGTCAAGATATCTTAGATCAAATATCATTTAGAAAGGAAAATAATATTTAGGTTTAATCAAATTGAAGAAATGGAAATGAAATCAACATTTTTGAGCATCTGCTTTTGAGCATATACCTCACTAATGCCATATTATTTAATTTTTATAACATTTTTGAGAAGAAAATATTAATTTCCCAATTTTATTGAGAGAAAATTAAGACTCAGAGCAGTACCCATCCTGTAGTTTATAAAAATAGTAAATGATAGATTCAGGATTTTTTCAGTATTCAAAATCCATGCTCTTGCTACTACACCATTTTGCCAGGAAGAATAAATGAATAGTTAAGCTTTCTAAAGAACAAGAATTAGAAATATAAATAAACATAGAGAGATTCTGGGAGGAAGTCTGCATGTATCTGTCAGATCTACACACTGTCCTGTCCATGTTTGCTCAGGTTTGCTCTCAATTTTTTGACTTCCTATATAATCTCAGGTGACAACAATACAGGTTCTAAAAAGACATGAGCTAATTTATAGTCAAACTCAATTTTTATAGGAAAGCTAAATCACATGTTTTTTTTCTCTATGCTTTCTTAATACTTAGTTATGTTTATCTACAGTCTGAGATTGCCAGATGTATTATTTTACTGCATAATGAAAGTTTTTAACTACTTGCTATAGCAAATTTAGACTAAGACCAAAAATGAGCTAAAATAAAATGAAGAAAGAGCAAAAGGATAACTATAAGGCACAGTATCATCTAGCCTCCAACTTGTCTCCCTTATGTGGTTTCAGAGTTACAGACACTACTTTTAAATCAAACACACCAATTTCATTTCTATCATATGACAGCATCTCTTCGTCTTATATATTTTAAGGGGTTGATAATAAGGAATTTAAATGAATTCTGAAGCGTCTCATCTCTTCTAACCCTTAAAAACAGCATTTAGTGCTTCAAAGAAGAAATTAAACTCTTTCGTAAAGTAGCTATTCAGAATATGTAGTTTTTTGACTTTCATGAGGCCATACTTCATTGAAGAGACATCCTTAAATTAAAAGCTCCAGTCATGAAATAACACTATAACTTAGAATATAAATGGTTTTAAAAGCTTTATCAAGGAAATTCCAGAAAATGTGGCATCAGTCTCAAATGTGGTCTTCTGATCGGTTTCATTTGGACACATCCCAGCTGATCAGATCGAAATCCACTGGCCTGAGCATTGACATTCTCATCTATGAATAGGATTTTAAACAAACAAAGCAAAAAAAAAAAAATCCTATTCTACTCTAAGATTTTGTTAATATGAAAAAAGTTTATGTTGATTACTTGCCTGAATTAAATATTATTCCATGCTGTTGGCATTTTTCCAAGCAAAAAAAAAAAAAAAAAAAAGAGGGTTCTGTTCTTATAGTATTGTTTCAGTTCCCTGCTGAGCTACTATCTTTTAAAGTAGGGAAAAGGGGAGAATGGAAAGGGAGTTGTTAAGCAAGAAAGAAATGTGATCTTAGTCACTCTCTGGATATGTGTTCTGGTTACAATCATGTACCCTAAGGTGAGAAAATTTATTTGCATCGGGCTAGCTTTGTACTGCTCTCTGCTGTCTAAATAAAATAACAGCAATGCTTTGACTATATAATCCCGTTTGTAGTTATAAACCTAAAAGTAGTCTCTCTCTTTTTAATTTTTTTTTATTTTTCCCTTGGGAAAGAATAATAAATGAGTATGAGTGCTACAAATATAATATTAAATGACTTTAAATATGACCGGTTGTAATATATTTGGATATAGTAATTGTAAATGTTAGGTTGACTAAAATTTACTGGAAAAAGCAATAGAGGTGTAAAAGAAGTAAGTCAGAAAAATTTTGCATGTTAATAAACTTAAACTTGGAATTCCTGTTGTGGCGCAGAGGAAAGGAATCCGACTAGGACCCATTAGGTTGCTGGTTCAGTCCCTGGCCTTGCTCAGTGGATTAAGGATCTGGTATTGCCATGAGTTGTGGCGTAGGTCGCAGACACGGCTCGGATCTGGCATGGCTGTGGCTTAGGCTTCGATTCGACCCCTAGCCTGGGAACCTCCATGTACTGTGGGTGCGGCCCTAGAAAGACAAATGAATAAATAAGTAAGTAAATAAATAAATAAATAAACATTTATTTACTATGCTTAATTTATTTACTATGAAAAAAACACTGGGGATACTGAAAGAATAGGTCAAGAAGGATAGGAAGAGATAAACCCCTTAAAAAGATGTTTACCTCCTCATATATACTAGAATTAACCTTCAACTTGTAGGCATGATTGTCCTTAGATTTCAAAGTACTTACCAGAAGAGATCTTTATTCTAGTCCCTAGTAATTTACACATGTCTAAGTGGTTGGACACAGAAAGTTTCATATCATACACTAAATTCCGAAGCTTCAAAAATCTTAAAGTTCTTTAAACATCAAAAAAAAATTTTTTTAATGTCAAAAGGTACTTAAAAGAGTTTGGCATGTCAAAATTTAGAAAAGTATACATCAGTTTTCTTTTTCCTTTTATAGGGCATTTAATCCAATTAGCCATCTTTCCATGAGAGAGCAAATTCCAGGTGCAGCAATGAGCTGCTACCTTCATAATCTTTCCTAAAACACATCTGGCAGTAAGAGGAGAGCTACAGTGTGAAGAGGTGTACATAAGATGGCACTGTTAATTTTATTTCATCCATTATAAAGGAGTTGACCTATATGATTGCTGAGGAAGATATGTATGCTCCTATCATGTTCCTTCCCTGAGGGAAATGAACAAATTCAGTAATTCGCTTTCCTTTACAAGGGTCCCAGGAGTACATTATGTGCACTTAGAGGCCATAGTAATTGGTTGAAAACTAGATTTTGTTTTAAAGGGGGTCAGTGGACTCTGAGCCAAATGACATTTAAAACAAAATTAGAAAAGTTGTTAAGCAATTTACTATTGCTAATAGCAAATAATAGCACAATTTATTATACTATTTACCTACCATCTGACATTGTGTACCTTTGAAAACAAAGGGAGTGGGAAATTTTCAGAGTGATCCTGAGGTAGTAAGCTCTATCTATTCTGTGAATCAAAACTCAGGGATTTTCCTGAGACCTGCATTGTTCCAAATTTTCTAATTCTTTATTTAATGTTTAGAAAGTGTGTAGGTGGCACCATTCCGGTCATTGTAAATAGACATTGCAATGAGAAAAAAAAAATGTGATGAAAAACATAAGAAATATATATGTAGTATGCATTTATCCCATTGTCAATGGGAAGAAAATTTTTCTTTTGTATTACCAAAGTAGAACTGATCTGGGTATATCAAAACAAGGAGTAAATAGAAAGGACCCACCAAATAAAAGTATATCTTATATGTATAATTATTATTAATATTTGACCCCTGACATCTTAACCTTTTTAACTTTTTCCTATACTTTTAAGTCATATCCATCCTGGAATGTAATTAAAATCTACTGTGTATTGAATTTGAATCTGTCATGACAGAAGCAATACATGTTTTCTGTACACTTATGCACAAATTTTGTAAAAGCACTTTAATAATATTAGTAAACATCAGATCTAATTCTTTTTCTTCTAAGCCCTATACCAAATGACAAATAGAAACAAATTTCATGAAAATAGTCTCTTCTAAATATTTTCAGTGGTTGTGAACAAATTGGTAGAAACAGCTGAATATCAACAGAAGCAAAACATTTTAAACTTTATATCAAATGTACAATTCATAAAATTTTGTTTGTTTCCTTAAATTCCCCACCCAGTGTCACCCTCCTATTTGTTTTAAACTGCACAGCATTTCAAGGCAAAATAAGAATGAAAGAATGAGAAACAAAAATGTTGAGTAGGCATTTTAACTATCTCTACATCTATGCTAGCTGTATCCCATTGCTATATTTTAGTTGATTGTGAAATCCATGGATAACATAAGGGATTCATCAAACCTTATTCACATTCCATTCTGATGGTTCCTCTAGGCAGCCTGTTCTTCTATTGAAAATGATAACTTCATGTTTGGGTTGCCCACAAAGAACAGGTTTGGAAAACAGACTCTCATAAATGATTTGTGGACTCAGTAAAATTTGTTAAACTTTGTGAACGTATATTTTGCAAAAAGTAAAAAAAAAGTCTCTCTACTTAGTGCCCAGATTTGGATTTCTAATAACATTCTCCAGTAGAAGAAAATGGTTTATCCCTGGGCTAGGGCAAGTAACATGTAAGATGGATTTACAACATCTTGTAGTGCCCAAAAGTAAGGAAATGATCACACACACACACACACACAGTATGTCAAAGGGTCATGGGATAAAAGTGACCAAGCTGGAACAATTTGAGCAACAAAATAAATAATGTAACATTGGATTATCACCCAAGGTATAAAATAAATATCCATGAGTCCATAGTAATATAAATAAATCATTGAATAAATAAATGGAAAAGAATGGATACATCTCCTATGCAGAGTTTGCAGTAATTTTTATTAGATGCTTCCTCTGCAAAAAATGGAGCATAACTCCATACTCTTTATGTGTGGGCTTCACATCTGTCTGAAGAGTACATATATGGGAGTAGGACAGAAGAAACCATTCAGGGGAGTAGTTTTCTCCCAGTAACCCATAATTCTAGTACAATCATGAGAAAAACATCAGAAAAAATTCCAATCGAGGTACATTCTACAAAATATCTAAGACTCCTCAAAATTGCTGAGGTCTTTATAAACAAGGAAAATGTTCACAGTCTAGAAAACCCTAGGAAGAAATAATATTGACATGCATTATGCATTCTGTATGAAATCCTGGAACTGTAAAAAAAGAGCATTAGTGAAAGACTAAGCAAATCTAAATAAATTATTATTATTTGCTAATAATGATGTTTCAAAAACAACTCAGTTGTTACAAAAGTACCATACTAATGTAAGGCTTTAACAAGTGAAAATATGTGAGGGATATGAAAGTTGTCCACTTTATGACTTTTTTGGTGAATCTAAAACTATTGTAAAATAAGGAAAGTTATTTTTTAAAAAATGACTATCTGGGGAGTTCCCGTCGTGGTGCAGTGGTTAACGAATCCGACTAGGAACCATGAGGTTGTGGGTTCTCTCCCTGTCCTTGCTCAGTGGGTTAACAATCCAGCGTTGTCGCGAGCTGTGGTGTAGGTTGCATACGCGGCTCGGATCCCACGTTGCTGTGGCTCTGGCGTAGGCAGCGGCTACAGCTCTGATTCGACCCCTAGCCTGGGAACCGCCATATGCCGTGAGAGCGGCCCAACGAAATAGCAAAAAGACAAAAAAATAATTTAAAAAAAATAAAATAATAAATAAATAAATAAAAATGACTATCTGCAACGTACAAATTGAGATTGTATCAAACTTAACTTTGCTCGTTTAATGACGGATCCACAAGGTGATATAGCTGGTTCAAAGAGAAAGTTGAAAGTATTTATAGTCACTGAAAGAAGTAAATCTGAATAAGATTTCTAAATTATATTTAAACTGGTACATGTTTTTCTAAGCAATAAAAGTATAAATTAGGAGGTTATTTCTTTTCTCCAAATTATTTTCATATTTACTGAATGAAAATGGACGAGAATTACTTGCATTGCAATTGCTTTTCTACAAATTAACATCTTTCCTTACAGAGTGGTGAAATACCCTCACCAGTAAAAAAATGGCAAGTCAAAGGGACATACCTAGAGAATCATGTAAAGAGTATAAAGTGATCTCTGCCTATTTTCAGGTTTCGATGATTTTTCATAATGATTTGCTTGATTTGGCTGCATAGACAGAAACGTTATTATATCTTTTGATATAGGCCAGTGTCTTGCCTATATCATTATGTCTTACAATGCAGTTTTTGAAAAGCATACAAAAATTGTTACACAATTTTATTTTTTTTTAATGAAATGAAACTATAAGTGTGTAATTCTTGCTTGTGCATCTACATGTTGGCTGGGTTTCATATTATTTAAGCTAAGCTTGGGGGTGTTGTTGCCAATCAGGAATCAAATTCAAGTCAGTTCCATATGTCTCTTATTCCTGGATCACCAAGCTACCTAAAAAAGGTTTGTCTCATTGATGAGGTCACATGGTCCTAGGGGATGAGCAGAATCATGCAAGGCCTCTTAATGCCTATCCTCAGAACTGGCATCTGTCATTCCTGCACATGTTCCTTAATCACAAAGGCAGTGACCAAGCTTAACATCTGTGAGTATAGGAAATAATCTTCTTATGAGGATCAGAATTAGGAAGAAATAAACTTTAAATGAGCAATAATATAATATACTATAATGTTGTGTTAGAACTTGGAGTATAACATACATTTCCAATAGCTAAGACTTTATTTCACAATTTTATGAGGTTTTTTTTTCCCCCAGAGCATGAGTGATCAGTTTTCTTAAGTGTTTAAGATAGTGTCAGCCCAAAAATAATAAAAATGTGTTCTATACATGAATTTAGTTGTTTAGTTTAATTACTGAAATCTAATAAGGAAATGAGAATGATTCATTAAAGCTGTGTCCCTTTAATGTTAATCTTGAAATAAAAAAATATGCCTCAGGAAAATATAAATTTACCATGAAATTGTATTGTTTAGAAAACCCCAGTGTTACGTGAGTCAGCATTCGTAATTACTAATAAATGTGTGCAGAAGGGTACCACACATTATTCTATAGAACACAAATAGTTAGACATACCAGTTCTCAGAGGAACAGAATCAAAGATTCTTTCAGCTCTGTGTGGTCCACTTAACTAAACAATGAATATGGGAAAAGAAAAATAGAAATAATATATTGCATTTTAAAAATACTTAGGGAACATTTCCTGAGAATAGACAATGTTTAAGTATAAGAAAATATTCCTAAGTTGTGTCCTTCTGGAACATTCTAAAAGGCTAAGTACCTTTTCCTGGTCTAAAAATATAAGTCAGTTATTTTGTGACATGTATGTCACAGGCAAAACTACATGTGTCTAATTGAATCTACAGGTGACCAGTTGCAGCTGCAATTGAGTGGCTAATTTGTACACTTGGCATGGAGTTCCAGTGGCTAATTATTCTTTAGTTGCTCACGGGTACAATTTAGTTTCTTGCACAATTTTTATGCTTATTAGGTGATTGTAGGCTCAAATCTTAAGCTCATTTGGAAGGATGCTGTGACTAAAAGGTCAGCTTTTAAATCCATGAAAATTTGGCAGCTCTAGTAATAACCAGGGAACCAATTTTTAGATTACTGAATTAATGAATTTTACAGATTTGTCAACATGTGGAAGAAAACACAATAAAAAGAATAAAGGGATAAAAGGAACCTCATGGAATGACATAATTTCATTTATTGGCAGGCATAATTTTTTTTTCATTTTTACAGTTCAAAATACCTTAGTTATTGTCTGGAAAAATGAATGAATTGGAATAATTCAAGACCTGTATCACTGCTGAGTTCTTCAAGTCAGTCTTAGTAAAGAAACAAGGAAGACTTCAGCTCTATTATGAGAATTGTAAGGTTTTTGGATGTGGAAAAATTAAAATTAGTGAAAATATATGGATGTTCTTACCTTAATATTAAAAAAAAGACTATTATTGTCTTTTCTACATGCTAAGGAATTTATCAGTTTAAAGAAGTCCTTCAAAAGCCCTATGTAATGCCTAGTTCAGAAAATTTCAGGATGCTCATTTTTTTTTGTTTGTTCATCTAATGAGTAAATATGTAAACATATAGCTATTAGGTCATAAGATTATCTGCTTAACTTGTTCATGTAACTCTGTACAATAGTCATACATAATAGAAATTCCGTTGGGTCTTAGAGTGGAGGTAGTATTTAAAATTGTCATGTATAAGGAGAAATCATTTTGGGGTACTGGCAGGTCAACATTAAAATTGAATAACTACCTTTAAAAATGCATTATACCATTCTTTTTTATCTTAATTTCACTTATTTAAACTGTGTTTTTCTTGTAAATAATTCAAGGGGAAACTGATTCTGAAATAGGTAAATCAGTTAATAATTTTCTCAGTGTTCATGCATGTTAGACTTATAAGCAAATGCCAGTCAATACTGAGAAACTATTAATTACCTTATTTTGACTACATTAAAGAACAGTAGCTATTCCCTCTCTATGAAAAGTCAACAATCTCCAGGTTTACTGATACAAATTATAATGATATATCTATTGCAATGGGCTAAGTTTCTGATTAGGCATGCTATGCAGTTTTAGGGGGAACTGTGTTATTTTATATAATAAAAAAATCCTCAAAATAATTGCTCCTTTAGAATGAAAGAAAATATGCCTTCCAACCCATGTCCCAATTTAACAGACAAGCAGGAGTATTCATGCAAATGATGAAAATGCAAATCCATTGCTTAAATTGCAAAACATTTTTTTTTTCTGTTAAGAGCATGGTTAGGTTGTATTTGACTGATTCCTTGTGTTAAAGCCCCTTTCATAAAATAATCATGTCTGCCTGCCTGCTCCAACTCTGTTCATTTACTTCTGAGCTTTTATTTCATAGAGCATGCACATAAAATTGAAGTGTTTTTTAAATTCTAACTATACATGCTTTGTATAGTCTGAAAAAAAATACTGATATTCCTCCATGAAGATAATGACTTCCATATTTCTTTATTTTGAGTTTGGCATTTGGAAAACACTTAATATCTGTTCCTTGAGGTTCTTTCCCTTAAACTTCAGCTGACCTTCCAACCCAGCAACTAAAATATTGAGTCTGGAATCTGACAATATCATAGGTATGTTGGGCATTTCATAGCATAACACAGTACTGGACACATGATAGAGCTCAAAAATATTTCTTGAGTTTGATTGACATGAAAATTCAAAAGGATTTGAAGTTTAAAAATAAAATTGAAGTCTTATTGTAAGCATGGGTTATCTTTCTGAATGTAAACATGTAGTAAACTCTTGCTTGAATTCCCTTTTTTTTTTTTTTTTTTTTTTTTGGTGTTTGGCTGCATCCATGGCACATGGAAGTCCCCTGGCTAGGGGGGTCGAATTGGAGCTTTAGCTGCTGGCCTACATCAAAGCCACAGCCACACCAGATCCAAGCCATATATGCGACTTACACCCCAGCTCACAGCAATGCCAGATCCTCAACCCACTGAGCAGGGCCAGGGATCTTATCCTCATCCTCATGGATACTAGGCAGTTTCATTACTTATGAGCCACAACAGGAACTCCTTGCTTGAACTCTCTTGATATAAAGAATGTATTCTTTTTGATCAGCTTTTCATTGAATTAGCATATACAGTTCCTAATTTTCATAGACATCTGAAGCTTGTTCTATCTATAATGTGGAGTCATGGCCCGTTAATCAGGGCTCACTTTTGTTGAGCACCTGCTCTCCACATCCTCCCTTTAAATTTTTTTTTTCCTTATGGAAATTCCAGGGAAACTGAACATGTTTTTCTTATTTAGGGAACAAGTATTGGACATTCACTATATAACAGGCAGAAATCATACTTCTACCAGAAATATAGGGTGATGGTGAGTCCTTGGACTCAAGCTTGAAGATGTAGGTGAAACAGTTAACTAAATTGGCACAAGGTTGAAAATGTCATGTTAAGGGTTACCATATAATCTAATAAATAAGCTAAGTAGGTAAACCCAACTCAGGTTTACAGAATGCTTTTAAAGTACAGATATTGAAGCAGAGTCTTGAAGGACCAGTTGATTGCAGGTTGAAGGGGGGGGGGGGATTAAATTGTAAGGCATAACAGTGAAATGGCCAAATCCACAGATCTGTAAAGAGTTTGACTCATTAAGGAATGTGGAATTATCTGAATAACTGGTTTAAAGTAATTAAGGAGGAAAAAGAGCTGTGGGAGAAAAAGAGGGCTGAGAGGGGATCTGAACAATCTATACATTATACTGGAGACTTGTTTTAATGTAAAAACAAGAAGTAGTAATTGAATAATTTTAAACATAAACCTGGTAATAACTGATTAGAATCAGGAACAAAGGTAGTGACAGTAGGCTAAATAAACATAAAAATAAAAACTTAGAGATAATGTAGAAAATATTTAGAAAATAGAATGAGAAAGACCTGGAAAACAATTCAAATTCATAAAAAAATACTAACAAAAATAAAGATAGGAGCATAGTTAGTAAACTTCTTGATTTCCAGCTTGGATGATATTGGGAATGGTGATGTCATGCTCTATGTAGGGAAGGCAAGAAGAGGAAATAGATCATGATTGGTATTAAAGTACAGTTTGGTGCATTTCCATTTGAGAACCTGCTGGATCATCTGATTCATTAGGAAAGGACTGTATTTGGAGGAGCTTAAACAAAGACATAATAGGAAACAAAAGGAGTCTTTTGAACTGAAGGGTTATGTGGTAAAATTTCTGATACAGGACAGAAAGTTAGAATAAAGAGTGTAGGATTATCATCAGAAAGTCTCTTTACTCTGAGGCAATGCAATATTTAAAATACAGGAAGGAGTTAAAATGGATATGTAACTAGAGCTCAGGTCTTCATCAATTCCAGCCTGTTCTTCCAGTACTGCCTTCAGTCAGGCAGCTTCTGTCTCTTTTATTGTACTTTTTGTACCCTGAGCACATTTTGCTGGTCTAAATGTTTAGAATGCTCTCTTCTTCCTTACTCACTATGCAGATTTTATTTATTTATGAGCTCAACTCAGGTCTTACATGTCTATAATAGCTCAGAATTTATTTGCATTGTCATATAATGGCTTTATGTATTTAAATCTCATTTTACCAACTAAAATTGTAAGTAAAAGGAACGTTCTTAAATATCTTCGTATTCTCTTTAATGATTTCATAGGTCTAAACATCTACTAAGTCCCAATAAAGACTTGTTGATTAAAAGAAACATTGGACTGATTGCCCAGAAATAGAAACTTAACAAATACAGAGGAGGAGAGCTTTTCAAAGATGAACCACTTTATCTCATAAATTTGATTATAACTTGGGAGTACATGCAAATCTATGAAAGGATGAAAGTTACTTTGGTAATCATTTTGAAAATTATTGCTTGAGGACTTTAAATTGTTTATTATAGACGTAAGAGTATCAGTACTGCTTCCAGAGAGATACTGATAAGGTAGTTAATGGAAGAGGAGTATACAGGACATGTCAGGTTTTGGTTGTTGTTTTTGTTTGTTTGTTTTTCCGAAAATATATTCTCCTTCCAGAGTAGAGTAGCAGTAAAGGAAATGTATAAAGTGGAATGTCTAGTGACATGCTTCTGAGAAGAGTGACTGTCCATCTTTTATAAATTTGTATCATTCCACTCACTATTGTCATGGGTCAGGCTAGTAGGGGAGAGACAGTTTCCTTTCTTTACATAACAAGCTGAATCTTTGCCCAAGGTCACAAACCATTTGAAAGAAACTCAAAAGTGGTCTTTTGTGCTGTTGTCTCCAATAAATAATCCTTACATTTGTGTTTCAAATGGAGGTATATTTAGTAATACAGCAGTAGAAAGTATAATAGTATGTATTGTAATTATATAATCCAAATGATTAACAACACCAAAACAAGCAGCTTCTAAATTTACTTTTTTAAAAATAAATGTGTCCTAAACCTAGAATCATTTTTGCCTAGAATATGCTTGAAGAGTATTTTTCATTATCCAAGTTGTGAAATAATAAAAAAAGAATATAATTGAAATGCAGAAAGATTTGCAATGTGAATGGCACAGTTTTCAAGACTGTCACTAGTTTAAAGCATAGTAACCAGAGAACTCTTAAAACACATGAATATATTGTTAATTGATATTCTGTAATTCACACATGTGAATACTAATCTAGAAAGATATAACTAGAATAAAATGAAAAAATTGGATGAACTTAGATTATAGTACACAGTGCAAATAATTAGGCATATATGATGTTTTATGTTGTTGATTTCTTTTCATTGTAGTTATCGTTTCTAATATCATCCTGAAGTGTAGAACATATACATTTACTCTTTTAGTATATTAGTACTTTTTGAATTAGCCATAACCATTAACAGATTTGAAGGACTACACTAATTTGTTAAAGTGAAAACAGAATTACCTAAATGGGGATATCTTTTCCAAAAGGTTATTCAAACAAAAGTATAGTTAAGAACAATAACTATATAATTTTTATTTATTACATAGAAGCTTTATTTTTGCCACTGTATTTCCTTTGAACTCAGTTTATAAAGAATCAAAACATAGTGAGGCAGATAAAAAAAGTAATCATTTGTTGAAAAAAAGCACATTTTAAGGTATTTGTATTTGCTATAGATTTGATGTTTGGTGAAAAGCATGTTGAGTATAGCAAATTGTGATTAAATGATATTAAATGAGAAAATCAGTAAGGTTTGTGGAGGATCAAATTTTGTTAGGGATGACTCCAATATGATCTCATATATGACAGATTAGTTGCATGAAACTTGCTCCTTAAAATTTTCAATACATATGATTTTACTGATGATTTCATTTATAGCCCAATTCATCAATTTTTCAAATACCATAATGTGAGGCAAGCCAGGGGAGTAAGTTTTATACACCTATCTGTCAAACACGTCAAATTTTATTCCATTTAGCATTTTCCAATTTGTTCAAAATTTGGCAAGTTAGGGATCTTCTAAATTGTCAAAATGCTGTGGCAGCATCAAAATAATGGAAAAAAAATCAAGCGGTCAAAGGATAATGTAGAAGGGTAAAGTAGTGCCCACAAGGAAGAATAAGCTATAATGCTAAATACTTTTATAAACATAAACTATTCAAAGTCACAGAAATATGTTTATAATAATCTTTTTTAGTGAGAAAATGTTTGCAAAATAAACCATGGTACACTTTATGTTTTTTGTTTGTTTGCCTTTTCTAGGGCCACTCCTGCGGCCTATGGAGGTTCCCAGGCTAGGGGTCTAATCGGAGCTGTAGCTTCCGGCCTACACCACAGCCATAGCAACGTGGGATCCGAGCCGAGTCTGTGACCTACACCACAGCTCACAGCAACGCTGGATCCTTAACCCACTGAGCAAGGCCAGGGAATGAACACAAAACCTAATGGTTCCTAGTTGGTTTCATTAACCACTGAGCCACGATGGAAACTCCGCTTTATGTTTCTTAAATACCATATGCAGAGTCCATCATTCTTAAAAAAATGTATTGTTGATAAATGTGGGGAATATTTGTCTTTTTTGGGCAGATTATTGTTGTGGGAGGATAAAATTGTTTTAAAAATTCTAAGTTATTATCTATGTCTGCTTTGATATTCCCTACAAATATTTTGTGATAGTTTCTGAGATTAAAAGAAATACAGTAAACTTCTCAATTTACTCAAATTCATGCACATTGAAATGATCGAAAATATTTATAAAATCAATATTTACAAATAAATATTATTTTCATGTGATAAATGCAGTGAAGGATGCAAGTAGTCGGGATCCTAATGCTACAGAGTCAGAAATGACAATTATATAAATATTGTATAATATATTGTTGCAGGTTAGGGCAGGCCACCTCAAAATATGTCACAATAGTGTATTGATTATTTTGAATTGAGGTTGTTTGAAAAGCAGCCAGAAAAAGGAAACTCTGACTTTCCTCTTTCCCATTGAAAGCAGGAAATAAATCTGCCTTATGAAAGGTGCCCTCTCAGCCTCTGGAGAAAGACATCCTGCTTGCCAGAGATAAGAATCCAGGGCCAAGAAGCCTGCATAAACAAATCTAGTTACTACCTTAACTTACTACTGCAACCCAAACTCTATTAGATTCCTCAAAGCCCAAGTTTCTTTGTCCTGTTAATTCCTTACACTTTACTGTTTGTCTAAAAGGTATCGGAGTTCTCGTTATGGCTCAGTGGGTTAAGGACTTTATGTTCTCTCTGTCGGATATGAGTTCTGTTACTGGCCTCACTCAGTAGGCTAAGGATCCAGCTATGCTGCAAGCAGCAGCATAGGTCACAGATGCAGCTGGGATCCCGTGTTGCTGTGGCTGTGGCTGTGGCATAGGGCTCAGCTGCAGCCCCAATTTGACGCCTTTGCCTGAGTCATATGCCACAGTGCAACCATAAGAATAGAAAATGATAATAAATAAATAAAAGGTATAAAAACTGTCAGCTTTGGACACCTTTTAGGTCCCCTTTCTATATGACTTTGCTGTGCATAAGTTAAATGAAATTGGTTTCTTTTTATCCTGTTAATCTGTTCTATGTCAATTTTATCATTAGTCCAGCCACAAGAACTGACTGGTAGACCTTTAGAAGGGGATATTTCACACTCCCTGACAGTATAATTTTGGAGTTGTCTCTAAAAAATCAGAGAAAATTGAATACTTGAAATAAAGAGAATTCGATAGGGAAAAGGAAGTACAAGGAAGGTGATATGATTTTTAAAGTGCATAGACAACAAAGGATTGGAAAGATATATTTGTCTAGTAGTTGAGAATAAAATGTGTCTGGAAAAGATCATTCATGTAGGTGATCCATCAGAAGTAATGTGGTTTGCAGCCAGATTATTATAATCCATGAAGGTTAAATTATATATCTTTTACTTTATCCAGAAGGGTTTGGGAGTCATGGAAAATGAGGTCTAATAGAGATTTGTATATTTGGTGATTAGCACAGTATTTACTTTTGTTTTATACTTAAAATGGTATAAGAGAAACTAAGGACCAAAGGATAATGCATTATTAAGTGCCTGGCATTAAGCTTTTGATTGTGAAAGCATTCTTTTCAAAGATATCCATTTCAAATAAACATATTGGCAACTGTATGACAGGTACTAAGAAAACAACCAAAGGGGAAATCAGGCCCCCCACAACCCATGAAATTCCCTCTTCTCAAAAGTCCTGGGTAACCCTAGATAACTATGTGAATAATCTGGCAACCCTCTTCCTGTACCCTTAATTCTCACTAATTATGCTTTGAGTTAACCAGTAAAAGTGAACAGAAAACCCCAGAAATCCCTTCCTCAACCATAATAAAGGCAGAGTTCCAGGTCTGAGGGAAATGTCCAGGAAGAACAGGGGAGTGCCTCAGGTATTGCTACCATCATTATCAAAAAGCTGGTCACCATAGCCAAGACATAGAAACAACCTAAATGTCTGTTTTCAGATGAATGCATTAAGAAGATGTGGTACATACATATGCACAAAGGAATACTTCTTAGCCATGAAAAGAATAAAATAATGTCACTTGTAGCAACATGGATACAGCTAGAGATTCTCATACTAAGTAAAATAAGTCAGAAAGAGAAAGACAAATACCATATATCACTTACATGTAAAATCTAAAATATGGCACAAATGAATCTGTCTACAAAATAGAAATAGACTCACAAACATGGAGACTAGACCTGTGGTTGCCAAGAGGGAGCAGGGAGGGAGGGAGATAGATTGGGTTAGTAGATACAAACTATTACATTTAAATTGGATTAGCAGTGAGGTCCTACTGTATAGCACAGGAAGCTATATCCAGTCTCTTGGTATAGACCATGTTGGAAAATAATACAAGAAAGGGAATGTATATATGTGTGTGTGAGTATATATATATATGTGTGTGTGTGTGTGTGTGTGTGTATATATATATATATATATATATATATATATATATATATGAATGTGACTGGGTCACTTTGTTATACAGCAGAAATTGGCAAAACATTGTAAATGAAATCTACTTTAATAAAAAAATAAAGGTGGGCAACCACAAGTCTGTTCACCATGTCTGTGATCTGTTCCTCTTTTGTAGGTAGGATCATTTGTGCCATATTTTAGATTCCACATATAGGTGATATCATATGGTATTTGCCTTTCTTTTTCCTACTCACTTCACTTAGTATGATTATCTCTAGTCACATCCATGTTTCTGCAAATGGCATTATTTAGCCCTTTTTAAAGCTGGGACCTAGCTGTAGACAGGTATATAGTTATTAGGTAAGCACAGTCTACTGCTTACAGAGTTTAGAAATGAAATGAAGGAAAGGTAGAGTCACAGCAACATGAAGGCAAATGTTGTGACTGGTTCCATTAACATTTTAATTTCAAAATGTTGGAAGTGTGACCCTATCATTTTAGTGATCAAAGGGAAATAACAATATCAGATGCAGGTTGAGGGCCTCTGTCATTTAATATTTAAAAAAAGGTAACCTCAAATCCAATACCATAACCCTATGTAAAATATAAGATTCTTACATTTACATTATCATGTCACCTCTGACCAAGTTTCTTCTTTCATTGGTTGAGTTATATGTATGCAGCTCTCACTGTCTTGCAACAGCTGCTTCTATCCTTGGCCATTTTCCTGCTTACAAAAGACAAAGTGCTTGCTTATGGCCTTTGTAAACTTAGAACTCTAACACTGTTAGTTCATTTGAAACCTATGGGTTGTGACAATACAAGTAATTAAAATTTGAATATTTCCCTTCCCATCTTTTTAAATTATTTTTATTAAAGTATAGTTGATTTTCAATGTTGTGCAAATTTCTGCTGTACAACAAATTGACCTGGTCATTCATATATATACATAAATATATTGCCTTAGATATATTGTCTTCCTTAAATATCTATCCCAAGAGCTTGAATAGAGTTCCCTGTGCTATACAGTAGGACCTCATTGTTGATCCATTCTACAGGTAATAGTTTGCATCTAACAACCCCAAACTCCCAGTCCATCACACTTTTACCTGCCTCCCCCTGGCAACCACAAGTCTGCTCTCCATGTCTGTGATCTGTTTCTCTTTTGTAGGTAGGATCATTTGTGCCATATTTTAGATTCCACATATAGGTGATACCATATGGTATTTGCCTTTCTTTTTCCTACTCACTTCACTTAGTATGATTATCTCTAGTCACATCCATGTTGCTGCAAATGGCATTATTTAGTCCTTTTTATGGCTGAGTAGTAACCCATTGTATATATGTACCATATCTTCTTAATCCATTCATCTGTCGATGGGCATTTAGTTGTTTCCTTGACTTGGCTATTGTGAACAGTGCTGCAATGAACATAAAGGTGAATGGATCTCTTTCGATGAAAGTTTTGACAGGATATATGCCCAGGTATGGGATCGCTAGATCAAATAGTAGCACTATATTTATTTATTTATATTTCTGAGGAACCTCCATACTGTTTCCCATAGAGGTTGTACACATTTATTTTCTCACCAATGGTGTAGAAGTGTTCCTTTTTTTTTTTTGTTAACCTAAAATAAGCTTTTAATATTAGAACAATCTTAAATTTATAGAAAAATTACAAAGATAGTAAAGTTCCCATCCCCTACCCACAGTTCTGCCAGTTTTTAACATCTTACATCTGGACAGTACTCATACATGATTCATGGACCAGTATTGGTAATTATTATTATCTGCAGCCCATAGTTTATTCAGCTTTGCCTAAATTTAGCAAATGTTCTATTTCTGTTCCGGGACCCACAGTACATTTAGTCGACATGTCTGCCTTGGATTCTCTTGGCCGTAACAGTTCTGCAGACTTTCTTTGTTTTAATGACCTTGAAAATGAGGAGTACTGGTCAGATATTTTACAGACTCCCCCTCAGATGAGACTTGTTTCATCTGCTTTTAAAATCTGTTGGTTTTTGTTTGTTTGGTCTCACTCATGGCATGTGGAAGTTCAACCAGGGATGGAACCCATGCCATAGCCATCACACAACACAGTAGTCACAACGTTGGATCCTTAACCCACTGAATCACCAGGGAACTCTTAAATTTGTGTGTGTTTGTTTTTTGTTTTCTTGTTTGTTTTGTTTGCTTGTTTGTTTTTGTTTTTTATTTTCATTATTTATTACTCAATGAATTTATTACATTTATAGTTGTACAATAATCATCACAATCAAATTTTATAAGATTTCCAACCTGCAGCCCCAGCACATCCCTCCACACCACAAACTGTATCCTTTGGAAACCATAAGCTTTGCAAAGTCTGTGAGTCTGTATCTGTTCTGGAAAGAAGTTCAGTCTGTCCTTTTTTCAGATTCCACATGTCAGTGAAAGCATTGGATGTTGGTGTCTCATTGTACGGCTGACTTCACTTAGCATGATAATTGCTAGGCCCATCCATGTTGCTAAAAATGCCTGTATTTTGTTCCTTTTAATGGATGAGTAATATTCCATTGTGTATATGAACCACTTCTTCTTGATCCACTCCTCTGTCGATGGACATGGAGGTTGTTTCCATGTCTTGGCTATTGTAAATAGTGCTGCAATGAACATCGCAGTATATGTGTCTTTGTGAGTCATGGTTTTCTCTGGATAGATGCCCAGGAGTGGGATTGCTGGATCAAATGGTAGTTCTATTTCTAGTTTTCTGAGGCATCTCCATACTGCTTTCCACAGTGGTTGCACCCATTTACAATCCCACCAACAGTTTACTAGGGTTCCTTTTTCACCACACCCTCTCCAGCACTTATTGTTTGTAGACTTTTGGATGATGGCCATTCTGGGTGGTGTAAGGTGTTACCTCAGAGTGGTTTTAATTTGGATTTCTCTAACAATGAGTGATGTTGAACATCTTTTCATGTGTTTTTTGGCCATCCATATGTCTTCTTTGAAGAATTGTCTGTTTAGATCTTCTGCCCATTTTTGGATGGGGTTGTTTGTTTTTTTGGTATGGAGCTGCGGAAGGTGTTTATAAATTTTGGAGATGAATCCCTTGTGAGTTGATTCACTTGCAAAGATTTTCTCCCATTCTGTGGGTTGTCTTTTTGTGTTGTTTAGGATTTCCTTTGCTGTGCAGAAACTTTTCAGTTTTATTAGGTCCAATTTGTTTATTTTTGTTTTTATTGTCAATATTCTAAGAGGTGGATCTGAGAAGATGTTGCTGTGGTTTATGTCACAGAGTATTTGGCCTAAGTATTCCTCTAGGAGTTTGATAGTGTCTGGTCTTATATCTAGGTCTTTAATCCATTTGGAGTTTATTTTTGTGTATGGTGTTAGGGAGTGTTCTAATTTCATTCTTTTCCATGTGGCTGTCCAGTTTTCCCAGCACCACTTATTGAACAAGCTGTCCTTTCTTGTATACCCTTGCCTTCTTTGTCATAGATGAGTTGGCTGTAGGTGCATGGGTTTAATTCTGGGCTTTCTATGCTGTTCCACTGATCGATATTTCTGTCTTTGTGCCAGTACCATGCGGTTTTGATGACTGTTGCTTTGTAATAAAGTCTGAAGTCTGGGAGCCTGATGCCTCCAGCTCCATTTTTCTTTTTCAGGATGGCTTTGGGTATTCTGGGTCTTTTGTGCTTACAAACAAACTTTAAAATATTTTGTTCGAGTTCTGTGAAAAATGTCCTTGGTAATTTGATAGGGACTGCATTGAATCTGTATATTGCCTTAGGCAATATAGTCATTTTGATAATATTAACTCTTCCAATCCAGGAGTATGGTATGTCTTTCCATCTATTTGTGTCATCTTTGATTTCTTTCATCAGTGTCTTAATTTTTCAGAGTATAGGTCTTTTGTCTCTTTAGGTAGGTTTACTCCTAGGTATTTTATTGTTTTGGCTGTGATGGTAAACGGGACTGCTTCCCTAATTTCTCTTTCTGCTTTTTCATTGTTAATGTATAGAAATGCTATCGATTTCTATGTATTGATTTTGTATCCTGTGACTTTGCCAAATTCATGGATGAGCTCTAACAGTTTTCTGGTAGAGTCTTTAGGATTCTGTTAGTATCTTGTCATCTGCAAATAGTGATAGTTTTACTTCTTCCTTTCCAATTTGGATTCCTTTTATTTCTTTTACTTCTCTGATTGCTGTGGCTAGGACTTCCGAAACTATGTTGAAGAGAATTGGCGAGAGCAGCCATCCTTGTCTTGTTCCTGATCTCAGCGGGAATTCTTTCAGCTTTTCACCATTGAGAAGGTTGTTCACTGTGGGTTTGTCATATATGGCCTTTACCATGTTGAGGTAGGATCCCTCTATGCCCACTTTCTGAAGGGTTTTTATCAGAAATGGGTGTTGGATTTTGTCAAAGGTTTTTTCTGCATCTATTGAGAGGATCATATGGTTTTTATTCTTCAGTTTGTTAATGTGGTGTATCACACTGATGGATTTGTGGATATTGAAGAACCCTTGCATCCCTGGGATAAATCTCAATGATCATGATGGACAATCCTTTTTTTTTTTTTTTTTTTTGTCTTTTTGTCTTTTGTTGTTGTTGTTGTTGCTATTTCTTGGGCCACTCCCGCGGCATATGGAGGTTCCCAGGCTAGGGGTCCAATCGGAGCTGTAGCCACCGGCCTACGCCAGAGCCACAGCAACGCGGGATCCGAACCGCGTCTGCAACCTACACCACAGCTCACGGCAACGCCGGATCGTTAACCCACTGAGCAAGGGCAGGGACCGAACCCGCAACCTCATGGTTCCTAGTCGGATTCGTTAACCACTGCGCCACGACGGGAACTCCAGACAATCCTTTTAATGTATTGTTGGATGCGGTTTGCTAGGATTTTGTTGAGGATTTTTGCATCGATGTTCATCAGTGAAATAGGCCTGTAGTTTTCTTTTTGTGTGGTATCTTTGTCTGGTTTTTTGCATCAGGGAGATGGTGGCCTCATAGAATGAGTTTGGGAATATCCCTTCCTCTGCAATTTTTTGAAACAGTTTCAGAAGGATAGGTGTTAGCTCTTCTCTAAGTGTTTGATAGAATTCTCCTGTGAAGCCATCTGGTCCTGGACTTTTGTTTGTTGGAAGTTTTTTAATCACAGTTTCAATTTCAGTTCTTGTGATGGGTCCATTCATCTTTTCTATTTCATCTGGGTTTAGTGTTGGAAGATTGTACTTTTCTAAGAATTAGTCCATTTCTTCTAGGTTTTCTGTTTTATTGGCATATAGTTGCATATAGTGGTCTCTTATGATCCTTTGTATTTCTGTGGTGTCCATTGTTACTTCTCCTTTTTCATTTCTAATTTTATTGATTTGAGTCCTCTCTCTTTTCTTCTTGATAAGGCTGGCTAAGGGTTTATCAATTTTGTTGATCTTTTCAAAGAACCAGTTTTCGTTTCATTGATCTTTTCTATGGTTTTCTTCATTTCTAGTTCATTGATTTCTGCTTTGATCTTTATAATTCCTTTCCTTTTACTAATTGTAGGTCTTGTCTGTTCTCTCTCGAGGTGCTTTAGATGTAAAGTTAGCTTGTTTATTTGATCTTTTTCTTGATTCCTGAGGTGGGTTTGTATTGCTATAAACTTTCCTCTTAGAATGGCTTTTGCTGCATCACATAGGTTTTGGTGTGGGCTATCTTTGTTGTCATTTGCTTCTAGGTATTTTTTAATTTCCTCTTTGATTTCTTCAGTGATCTATTGGTTGTTCAGGAGCATGTTGTTGAGTCTCCACGTGTTTGTGTTTTTTGCAGATTTTTTCTTGTTGTTGATTTCCAGTCATATAGCATTGCGGTCAGAAAAGACGCTTGACGTGATTTCAATTTTCTTAAAGTTACTGAGGTTGGACTTGTAGCCCAGGATGTGATCAATCTTAGAGAATGTTCCATGTGGACTTGAGAAGAATGTGTATTCTGTCATTTTTGGATGGAATGTCCTATAAATATCTATTAGGTCCATCTGGTTTAATGCATCATTCAGGGCCTGTGTTTCCTTATTGATTTTCTGTCTGATTGATCTGTCCATTGCTGTAAGTGGGGTGTTAAAGTCCCCCACTATGATTGTGTTATTGTTGATTTGTCCTTTTAAGGTTGTTAGCAGTTGCCTTATATATTGTGGTGAACCTATGTTGGGTGCATGGATACTTAAAATTGTTATATCATCTTGGATTGATCCTTTGATCATTAGGTTTTGACCTTCCTTGTCCCTTAAAAAATTCTTCATTTTAGAGTCTATTTCATCTGATACGAGTATTGCTACTCCAGCTTTCTTTTGATCCCCGTTTGCATGAAATATTTTCTTCCATCCTCTCACTTTCCATTTGTATGTGTCCCTAGAAGTGAAGTGGGTCTCTTGAAGACAGCATATGTATGGGTCTTGTTTTTGTATCCATTCAGCCAGTATGTGTCTTTTGGTTGGGGCGTTTAGTCCATTAACATTTAAGGTAATTATTGATATGTATGTTCTTATTGCCATTTTATTAATTGCTTTGGATTTGTTTTTGTTGCTCTTTTTTCTTTCCTTCTTCTCTTGTTCTTTTCTGCCCATAGAAGTTCCTTTAGTATTTGTTGTAAGGCTGGTTCAGTATTGCTGAATTCTCTCAGCTTTTGCTTATCTGAGGTTTTGATTTCTCTTTCAAATCTGAATGAGAGCCTTGCTAGGTAGAATAATCTTGGTAGGAGGATTTTTCCTTTCATTACATTAAGCATATCATGCCACTCCCTTCTGGCCTGCAGGGTTTCTGTTGAAAAATCTGCCGATAACCTTATTGGCGTTCCCTTGTATGTTACTTGTTTCTTTTCCCTAGCTGCTTTCAAGATTTTCTCTTTGTCTTTAATTTTAGTCAGTTTGATTAATATGTGTCTCAGGGTGCTCCTCCTTGGGTTTATTTCATATGGTATCGTTGCACTTCCTGGATTTGAGTGAGTGATTCCTTCCCCATGTTAGGGACGTTTTCAGCTATTATCTCTTGGAATATTTTTTCCGTCTCCTTTCTCTCTCTCTTCTTCATCTGGCACCCCATAAAATGGATGTTGGTGCGTCTAACATTGTCCCAGAATTCTCTGAGACTCTCTTCATTTCTTTTCAGTCTTTCTTCTCTTTTCTGGTCTGCATCCCTAATTTCCATTAATCTGTCCTCCACCTCGCTTATTCGTTCTTCTGTCTCCTGTATTCTGCTCTTAGCTGCTTCTAGCGAAGTTTTTATTTCAGTTATTGTATTTTGCATCTCTTCTTGTTTCAGTTTTATATCTTGTATCTCTTTGCTCAGTGTTTCCTTAAGCTATCCATCTTTGCCTCCAGTTTATTTCCAATGTCTTGCATCATCTTCAGCATCAACAGTCTAAAGTCTTTTTCCTGGAGGCTGAGAGTCTCCTCATGGCTTAGCTGTTTTTCTGGGTTTTTTTCTTTCTCCCTCATCTGAGTTGTAGTTCTCTGTCTTTTCATTTTTATAAGTTTTTGGTGTGGTGACCTTCTTACAGATAATAGAGTTGTAGCCTCTCTTACTTCTGGTGTCTGCCTCCCATGTGGCTGAAGTCAGTATGGGGGCTTGCTGTAGGCTTCCTGATGGGAGGGTCTGATGCCTGCCCCCTGGTAGGTGGAGCTGATTCTAATCCCTCTGGTGGGTGGGGCTTAGTCTCTGGATGGGATTAGAGGCAGCTGTGTGCCTGAGGGGTCTTTAGATAGCCTGTTTACCAGGAGTGTGGCTGTGATCCCACCTGGATTGTTGTTTGCCCTGGGGCTTCTCAAGGTTGACTGACTGACAGATGGGGCTAGATTTTCCCTAAATGGCCAACTCCAGAGAAAGGCACAGTGCTGAATATTCCTGAGAGCTTTGCTTTCAATGTCCTTCCCTCCCAACAAGCTATATTCACCCCTGTTTTACCAGGATAACCTGCAAGAACTGCAGTCAGGTTTGACCCAGATTTCTATGGAGACTTTGCTTTGCCCTGGGACCCATTGCATGTGAAAGTCTGTGTGTGCCGTTTAACAATGGGGTCTCCTTTTCCCCCAGTCCCATGGAGTTCCTGCTCACAAGCCCCATTGGCCTTCAATTTCAGATGCTCCGGGGCTCTTTCTCCCCGTGCCAGATCCCCATATGAGAGAGTTTGATATGGGGCTCATAACTCTCTCTCCTGTAGGTGAGTCTCTGTGAACCAGTTAGTTTTCAGTCTGTGGGGCTTCCCACCCAGGAGGTATGGGGTTGTTTATATCGTGATATCACCCCTCCTACCTCGATGTGTCCTCCTCTTTTTCTTCTGAAGTAGGATTTTTTTTTTAAGGTTTCTGGTCCATTTGGGTAAAGAGTGCTCAGTCTTTAGTTGTGAATTTTGTTGTTTTTAGGAGAGAAGTTGAGCTTCAGTCCTTCTAGTCCACCATCTTAATCTTTATTTGCTATGAACTGCTGTTATGGCATCCCCTAGATTCTATACAGTTATCTTTTTATTGTTGGGTGTCTCAAGGTATGTTTTTAATTTCATCGTTGACTTTTTTTGTGTGTATGTGTGTGTGTTTTTGTTTTTTGTTTGTTTTTTTTTTAACAGCATATTGTTTAGTCTTTACCTCATCTTGTCAGTTTTTTTTCGGGTTCCCCCCACCTTGGTTTTCTTGTTTCATGCCATTCACACCAGAGGATGCTTGAAAAAATTTTTGTACTTTTAAATTTGTTGAGATTACTTTTGTGCCCCAGTATGTTGTCAATCTATTCTGTGTGCACTTGAAAAGAATGTATATTCTGTGTTCTTTTGTTTGTTTTGGATATGATGTCCTGAAACTATAAAGTAGTCTAACTGTGCTATTGTTTCTTTTAGGATCTCTGTCACTTTATTGATTTTCTGTCTAGAGGATCTGTCCATTGATATGAGTGGGGTGTTGAAGTCTCATACTATTATTTTATTCCCATCCCATCAGTTTCTCCTTTTACATCTGTTAGTGTTTGTTCTGACAATCCAGGTGCTCCTATATTAGGTGCATATATGTTGACTAATAAAATATCCTCTTCTTGAGTTGATCCTTTTATCATTAAATAGTGCCCTTATCTATCTTTCTTTATCACCTTGTTTTAAAGTGTATTTTGTCTGATGTGAATATTGTGACTCATGCTTTCTTGTCACTTCCATTTGCATAAAATATTTTTTAATCCCTTAATTTTGATTTATATGTGTCCTTTGCCCTAAAATGGATTTCTTATAGGCTCTTTTTTTTTTTTTAAATTCAGTCAGTAATTCTATGCTTTTTGATTGTTACATTCAGTCCCTTGGCATTTAAGGTATTTATTGATAAATATTTACTTATTGTCATTTTAAACCTGTTTTCCAGTTTGATTCTTTTTTTTTTTTTTTTTTTTTTTTTTTGTCTTTTTGCCTTTTTCTGGGGCCACTCCCTTGGCATATGGAGGTTCCCAGGCTGGGGGTCTAATTGGAGCTATAGCTGCCAGCCTGCACTAGAGCCACAGCAACATGGGATCTGAGCCGCATCTTCAACCTACACTGCAGCTCATGGCAACTCCGGATCCTTAACCCACTGAGCGAGGTCTCGAACCTACAACCTCATGGTTCCTAGTCGGATTCATTAACCACTGAGCCAAACTCCAGCAGTTTGATTCTATGTTTCTCCTTTGTTCCTTTCATTTTCTTGTTTT
The DNA here is from genome assembly GCF_054392235.1 of Sus scrofa. Taxonomy (NCBI): domain Eukaryota; kingdom Metazoa; phylum Chordata; class Mammalia; order Artiodactyla; family Suidae; genus Sus; species Sus scrofa. The sequence continues at coordinate 169,990,879 of NC_139395.1, forward strand.
TTTTGTTTTTGTTTGTTTTTTTTTTTTGATGATTTCTTTTTATTTTATGCTTGTGTTCTCCCCCTCTCTCTCTGACATTTTTGTAAATGCATTGTTTCTTTTTAATTTGCGGTTGCCCAGTTTTTCAAGTATGTTAACCCCTTCTTATATCTTCTTGCATTAGACTGATAGCCACATACGTTGAAAAGCATTCTAAAAAACGGAATCTAGATTGTCTACTCTCTTCCTCAACATTTTAAGATTTTGATGTCATTATTTACATATTCATGTTTATCATTTTGCTATTCTTTATGTTTATGATCACTTTCACAAATACATGTGTTATGTGTTTTGTTTGTTTTTGATTCATATACTGACTTATTTAAGTAATTATTTTCCAATTGTGATTTCCTCCATCATGCATCTTCTTCTCTTATTTTTAAAGGACATTGTTCTGTATTTCTTTTAGGATTGTTTTAGTATTGCTTTAATCTTTTAGTTTTTGTTTGAGAAATTCCTTATTTCTCATTCTATTTTAAATGATAATCTTGCTGGGTAGAGTATTCTAGATTGTAAATTTTTCCATTTTTGAACTTTGAATATATTTTGCCACTCTCTTCTGGCCTGTAGCATTTCTGTAGAGAAATAAGCTCATAGCCTTATGGAGATTCCCTTATAATTAACTATGTTTTTCTCTTGCTGCCTTTGGAATCCTCTCCTTATCTTTAATTTTGTCATATTTATTATAATATGTCTTGATTTAGGTTTGTCTTGTTTCAACTTGTTTGGGTCCCTCTGTACTTCCTGCATTGGGATATCTGTTTCCTTTGTTAGATTTGTCATGTTTTTAGCCATTACTTCTTCAAATATATTTTCAGTCCCCTCTTTTCTTTTTCTTCTCCTTTTGGAATTCCTATTATTTGTAATTGGACCACTTTATATTATCCCATATATCTCTTATATTGCTTTCTTTTTTTTTTTTCTTGTCCCTGTTTAATTTGTCTTTCTGTCTCCTGTCCTTATTGGGTGATTTCCATGTTTTATCTTCCAAGTCACTTATTTGTTCCTCTGCTTTATTCATTCTGCAGTTCATTGTCTTTAATTCAGCTTTTGTCTCTGCAAATGAATTTTCTAATTTCTCTTTTCTCCTTCTTATATTTTCTGGTTCCTTTCTAAAGTAATTTCCATTTCTGTTGATAGCTATTCTTAATCCTTTTAGTATTTTCATCACCTCCTTTTTTAACTCAGTGTCTGTTAGACACAGATTTTTTTTTTTTATTCTTTGCTTCTTCTGGGGAATTCTCCTGTTCTTTTAACTCCATGTCTTCTGTGCTTCTTCATTTTGCCTATATTTTTCTTACTATGTGAGTTTAGGTAAGACAGTTATCCACTGTTGTCTTGAAGGGCTATTTAAATTCAGGAGTGTCCCTGGGTATCTTGTGTGGATTTACTGTTTTTTTGGTGTGAGGGCTGCTTTTGGTTTGGATGCTTGCTCTCTCTTTCCTCATTGTGTACAGGCTGTTGTCCTTTTGGTAGGATGTGTGAAGGTCCATGGCCTATGCTTGCTTCCAGGGAGAGGGGGGCAATGGGTGTCACATTCAGCAGTGACCTGTTGCTGGGCTCTTGGCAGTGGCCTTGACCCTCAGGGAGGTGGGGGCTGCACCCAGAGGCCTTGGCATTTGCAGTGGTGGGTTGCATGTACTCCCAGGGAGGTATGGGCAATGGGCTGTGCTCATTTGCAGGGCCCTCCTTGGCACAGGTGACTTGGGCAACATGTGTACCTGGTCACAGGACCCTTAGTGGTGGCAGGCTGTGCCTAATCTTCAGTAGTCCAAGATGGTTGCATTGGTTTGCACTCACCCCCTTAGCCTGTGCAAGAGGCACCCTGCTACCTGAGAGCCCATGTATGTGCAGAGAAAGAAGTTCCTTATTGATTCCACCACTCCTCCTCTTACACTGCCCTACATTTTTGCCTTATCTGGGACTCTTCCTGTAGTTCCTTAGCTGTGGCACATGGCTCCCAAGCTCCCTAAGTCTGTTTCCACACCACCAACCCTATTCCTCTTACCAGAACTGACGTCTATAGCCTGAGTCTCAGTACCTGCCCCTTGCCCAAGTGTTTCAGGCTGTGGTGTGTTAGGCACTGGCACTGATCATCTGTGTGGCTCACTCTATGCTTTTCCCTTCTCTGAGTGGCTACTGCACTCTTCTCTGAGGCTTTGAGGCCCCTCCTCTGACTTGGCTGATCTTCCCATCAGTTGGAAGGCCTTCCAGGTTGTGGACTCCTTTTCTCTATCACAGTTACGTCTCAGGAGTGCTGATCTTTTCCTGATTCCTTTTTCTTTCTCTTCTGTCTCCCTGTTTCTCTTTTTTTCCTTTTGTTCTAGTAAGTTATGTGGATGGTTTCTTGCCTATTTTGGAAGTCTGAGGTCTTCTGCCAGCATTCAGTATATGTAAAGTTAAAATAATTCTACATGTAGATTTTTTTTCTTTTTTGAATATGTTTGTGAGAGAAAGTGAGCTCCATGTTTTACTTCTCCACCATCTTTGTCTTACCTCATCAGGTTCCAACATTAAAACACAAATATATAGTCTCCCGTGTCTTCATAGTTCTCCATCATCTGCCCCACTGTTTTTTTTTTCTCTTCTTCCTACATTATTAGATAAAAAGTAAACAAAAAAGAGGACATGAATAAATTCCTAACACTTTTTGTTTGTTTAAACAGAGTAACTTAAGACCTCTTGTAATTTTATTGTCTCCTATGTAATTTTATTGTCTCCTAAGATAATTCTTCCTCAGAGGAATCTGATACAAAGGGAAATACCAACTACTAAAATCCTAGAAAGATTCTTTCTTACCACGTAGCCAAGCCCTTGATATTAAGTTATAATATTCTCTCTTGAAATTTCAAGTGTCAGATCCCACAAGTAGAGGAACCTCAGTTGGTCTAGTGATTTCCTAATTCCCTTCTCCTCCCAGTAATCCTCACTTTTCACATTTAAGTGCAATTACATGCTTACCTGTTATATTCTATGACCAGACTGAAAACTATTTGAGCTCAGGAATGTAATAATATTAAGACATTTACATAAGGAACATCACAGGACCAAGAACTCATTGCGTGGGTGTACAAAGCATAACATGAAAGAAAGGGAAGTCAGGAGTTATCTAGTGGCCCCATAACAATCCTCTCTTTAGAACATGGACTGAATGTTCCTTTCTCTTTTTATATATCACAAGTCATGTATTACAGAGAGTGATTTCCACAAATACCCACCTTGTTCTTGAATCTGAGTAATTTACCACCCTCTCTGATTCAGTGGTTCCATTTCTCTCTCTAGCTCTAATATTCCATTATAACACCAAGCTGTCTCCTGTTCTTCATTTATTTGATTCCCTAAAAAGATGTGATTCATCTTTTAAGATAAAGATTATAATATATTGTAATAAACATATCAGGATTTAGAGGAAAAAGACACCATGATTAGAATCAGATAGGTACTGTGAATTTAACTTGATACCCTTGAAAAAGAAAAAGAAAAAAATAAGAATGTATATAGTGTCATAGATTCTATATAACTCTTCTATCAGTAATCCCAATGAGTGAGATGGAATCTCTGATTCTCCTATTTTATCAGTAGTCATAGTTGCCTTAAACCTCCTTAATGCCAGCATTTCTCCAAATTAAATGTAATTATGGTGTTAATCCAGTGTTTAAAAACGGGCTTTTCCTCTAGGGTGTGTAACCTGTGAATCACAGGGACAGAAGAGATCATACAGAGAAGCCAGCTGTACAGATGGGCATTTATTATACTGATTGTTAAAAGTTTATATTTATTATACATGGAATGTTGAATAATTTAAAATGAAGTTTAGATAAATACTTAGATGTAAGACAGCTATCACATGGCATTGCCAAATAAAGAAATAGTGATTAGATAAAATATTAAGGAAAAAACTGCCTGTGTTAGTATCTAACATGACTTTCTTGAGGGATTTTCAAGTGTGATTCAAATTAAACTCATTTTTTTTTGCTCTATGTATTGAAATTCCCACAGAATCTCTAGAGTAAGTATACTCCTCCATGTAACACATTATACTCCTAAATCCTTTTCTTTTAAAGATTTTTGTTTTTTCCATTACAGTTGATTTACAGTGTTCTGCCAATTTCTCCTGTACAGCAATGTGGCCCAGTTTTTTATATATTTTATATATTTATATTTTCTCACATTATCTTTCACCATGTTCCATCATAAGTGACTAGATATAGTTCTCTGTGCTGCACAACAGAATCTTATTTCTTAATCAACTCCAAATGTAAAAGTTTACACCTATTAATCCCAAACTCTCAGTCCATCCCACTCCCTCCCCCTCCCCCTCGGCAATGACAAGTCTGTTCTCCATGTCCATGAGTTTCTTTTCTGTGAAAAGGTTCATTTCTGCCATATATTAGATTCCAGATACAAATGATATCATATGGTATTTATCTTTATCTTTCTGACTTACTTCACTTAGTATGAGAGTCTCTGCTTGTATCCATGTTGCTGCAAATGGCATTTGTGTGCCCTTTCTATGGCTGAGTAGTATTCCATTGTGTATATATACCACATCTTTTTAATCCAATCATCTCTCAGTGGACTTTTAGGTTGTTTCCATGTCTTGGCTATTGTGAATAGTGGTGCAGTGAATATATGGATGAATGCATCTCTTTAAGTGGAAGTTTTGTCTGGATGTATGCTCAGAAGTGGGACTGCTGGGTCATATGGTAGTTCTATATACAGTTTTCTGTGGTACCTTCATACTGTTTTCCACAGTGGTTATACCAATTTCAATTCCCACCAACAGTGTAGGTGGGAATTGAAATCCCTTTTCTCCACTCCCTCTCCAGCATTTGTTATTTGTTGACTTGTTGATGATAGCCATTCTGACCATGGGAGGTGATACATTATTGTAGTTTTGATTTGCATTTCTCTAATAATTAGAGATGTTGGGCATGTTTTCATGTCCTATTGGCCATCTATGTATCTTCTTTGGAAAAATGTCTGTTCAGGTCCTCTACCCATTTTTCCATTGTTTTTTTGTTGTTTTGTTGTATGAGTTGTTTGTATATTTTGGAGGTTAAGCCCTTGTTTTTTGCATCCTTTGCAAACATTTTCACCCATCCTATTGTTGTCTTTTTATTTTTGAATGGATGCTGGATTTTGTCAAATTCTTTTGCTGCTTCTATTGAGATGATCATGTGGTTTTTAACTTTTCTTTTGTTAATGTTGTATATGATGTTGATTGATATGTGTATGTTTAATTATCCTTGTAAACCTGGGATGAATTCCATTTGGTCATGGTATATGGTCTTTTTTATATGTTGCTGTATTTGGTTGGCTAATATTTTGTTGAGAATTATTCATCAAAGATATTGACCTATAATTTTTTTGGTAGTATCTTTGTCTTATTTTGGTATTAGGGTGATGGTGGCTTTGTAGAATGTCTGGGGGTGTTCCTTCTTCTTCAACCATTTGGAAAATTTTAAGAAGGTTGGGTGTAGTAAGTTCTTCTTTGTATGTTTGGTAGAATTCACCTGTGAAGCCATCTGGTCCTGGACTTTAGTTTGTAGGGAGTGTTTTTAATATATATTCAATTTCATTTCCAGTAATTGGTCTGTTCAATTGATCTCTTTCTCTTTTATTCAGTTTTGGTGAAAGTTCTCAAATTTGTTGGCATTTAATTGTTCATAATATTCTCTCTCTCTTTTTTTAAATTTCGGCTGTATTTGTTGAGATTCTTCTTCTTTCATTTCTTGTTTTGTTTATTTAAGTTCTTTCACTCCTCTTCTCAGTGAGTCTGGCCAGAGGTTTGTCAAGTTTGTTTATTACCCTTACAAAGAACCAACTCTTGGTTTTATTGATTTTTTTCTATTGTTTTTTAAACTCAATTTTATTGATTTCCTCTCTGATCTTTATAATTTCCTTCCTTCTTCTGAGTTTCGGTTTTATTTCTTCTTCTTTTTCTAATTCTTTTAATTGGTAGGTTAAGTTGTTGATTTGAGATTTTTCTTCCTTTCTGAGGAAGGCTTGTATCGCTAGGAACTTCCCTGTAAATACTGCTTTTGTGGCATCCCATAGATTTTGAATGGTTTTGTCTCATTATCATTTGTCTCGAGGTATTTTTTCAATTTCCGTTTTGATTTCCCCATTTGTTTTTTGTAGTATGTTGTTTAGTCTCCATGTAGTCAGATTTTTCTCATTTCTTTTCCTGTGGTTAATTTCTAGTTTCATGCCATTATGGTCAGAGAAGATACTAGAAATAATTTCTATACTCTTAAATTTGTTGAGGATAGTTTTGTGCCCCAGTTTGTGATCAGTCCTTGAGAATGTTCCATGTGCACATGAGAGAAAAATGTATATTTTGTGTTTTTTTAGCATCCTGAAAATGTCAGTGAAGTCTAACTTTTCTATTGTGTCATTTAGGATCTCTTGTTGCCTTATTGATTTTCTGTCTAGAGGATCTGTCCATTCATGTGAGTGGGGTGTTAAAAGTCTCCTACTGTTATTGTATTCTCATCAGTTTCTCCTTTTATGTCTGTTAGTATTTGTTGTAAGTATCTGGGTGCTTCTATATTAGGGGCATATATATAGACAAGTGTAATATTGTCTTCTTGAATGGATTTTTTTATCATTAAATAGTGTCCTACTTTGTCTTTCTTTATGGTCTTCGTTTTAAAGACTACTTTGTCTGGTAGGAGTATTGCAACTCTTGCTTTCTTGCCTTTTCCATTCACACGAAATATCTTTTCCCATCCCCTCATTTTCAATTTATATATGTCCCTTTCCCTAAGATGAGTCTCTTGTATACAGCATATGGTAGGATCTTGTTTTTTTTTTATTCAGTCTGCCTCTGTGTCTTTTAATTGGAGCATTCTGTCCATTGACATTTAAGGTGAGTATTGATAAATATGTATTTATTGCCATTTTAAACCTTGTTTTACACGGAAAGAGATTCCTGTGGCAGTCTGCCCCTCCTCCTATAGCCTTCCCCAACACTGGTGCCTAGCTTTTCCTACCAGCCCAGACCTCCTCCTGGGTTTCTTTGGCAGTGACGTTACACTCCCCAGGCCATAGTGCACAACTCCCTATCCCCTCAGGATGTCTCCACAGGTCCCTAGTCCACTCCCTGCAACTGACTCCCAGAGCCTGAGGCTGAGCACTCAGCCCCTGCCCAAGTGTCTCATTCTGTGGTGTCTGGGGCAGTGATGTAGATGATCTGTGCTGCTCTTATTCTTCTTTGCCCTCCTCAGTCGAGTTGCTGCATTTTTCTCAGTGACATTGAGGTCCTTCCATCTCAGCTGATCTCCCCATCAGTTAGGTGGCTTCCCAGATTGTGGATTCCTTTCCTTTTTAATAGCTCCCTCTCAGGAGTGCTAGTCCCATCCTGATCCCTTTTCTCTCTCCCTCCTTTCTTTTTCTTTTTTTCTACTCAATCATGTGGAGGTTTTCTGGCCCTTTTTGGAGGTTTAAGTTCTGTCAGTGATCAGTAGATGTTCTGTGTGAATCATTTCACACATAGTTTTTTTTTATGTAGTTGTGGCAGAAGGTGAGCACCACATCTTACTCTTCTACCATCTTGATCCTCCCTCTGTATTCCTCAATCCTTTTCTAAATCAATCTCTTTGTCTCTATGCTAAAATATTTCTCCATAGATAAAATGTGTGTTTGCCCATATATTGGGTGAAGATGGATTTAATAACTACTTAGCTTTTTAAAAACAAAAAATACTATAAGTCAAAATCCTAAAAATCTAAAACAAACAAAAAATATTTAGAGCAAGATCATCTTTCTTCCTGTTAGTTTGTTTCCTAATGGTGATTTGATGTCTATGCCTATGAAACACACATATTTAGGATTTAGATTTTGGATTTCTGATTTTAGTGGCAAGATTTGATGGAGAGAGGGATTCCTGAATTATATTAAAAAATAAAACCATTTTTAAAAGCAAAGCTTTCTGCAATGTAATAGATATTAAACCTATATCTGTTTATGACAAGAAAGAAAGCAGTGGATTGATACAGCAGCTACCTCATTACTGTACTCTTGCTGTAATATGATTATAGGGAGAGTGTGTTTTTGGTGAGTTAGGTAAATTTTAAGAGTGCCTAAGAGTACTTAACACATATCTGATGTCCGCTAATGAAGAAAGAATGTGGTTTAAAAGGAAGATAAGGGTAAAGCATAGCCAGAGTTTGAATTTGCCTGGAGGTTATGAAAAGGAAAGAAAGCTTTATCTTTTTTTTTTAATTTACAAGACTACTGTTTGTGTTTTGTCTCAGACATGATATTAATTTAATTTTAATGCACTGTCAGATCTTAACAATGACATTGAAAACTGAATTTGTCATATTTCCCATAAGATACCATTATTTCTGGATATTGCCCTTCTTCCATCTCACAGCAACTGGTATGATTCTTCTCTAGTTGCTCAAGCTCAAAATTAAAACCTCTTACTCACCTTGCCCTTATCCTAATCCACATCTAAGTTATCAGTAAAACCCCCAAATTCTATGTTCATTTCAAAAATTTGCCTGCCTCGAATGACCCTGTCTGCAAAACAGAAACAGATTCACAGAGATAGAGAACAGACTTGTGGTTGCCACTGGGTGGGGGGGAGTGGGATGGACTTAGAATTTGGGGTTAGTAGATGCAAACTATTACATTTAGAATGGATAAGCAATGAAGTCCGATTGTATAACACAGGGAAATTTATCCAGTTTCTTGGGATAGACCATGCTGGAAGATAATCTAAGAAAAACAAAGTATATGTATGTATGACTGGGTCACTTTGCAGAAATTGGCGCAACATTGTAAATCAAGTATACTTTAATAAAATTTAAGAAAAAAATGCCTTCCTTTCCATGTCCTAAATATCTAATCTTAGTTGAGTGCCTAAATAATATGTATAGATTTTTCTGGGTACTTACTGTACAGAGACTTTCCATAGATTTCCCTCTAATTCATTTCTCAACTTATGTTTGATGTGTCATCCTCACCTGGTATCTTTCATGTTGTTCTTTTAAAAACATATAATGATTCTTTTTTATGGCTGATTAGTATTCCATTGTGTATATATACATCATCCTAGTCCAATTATCAGTCGATGGACATTTGGGTTGTTTCCATGTCTTAGCTATTGTGAATAGAGCTGCAATGAACATGCGGGTGCATGTGTCTTTTTTAAGGAAAAATAGTGTCCTTTGCAGCAACATGGATGGAACTAGAGACTCTCTTACTGAATAAGGTCAGTCAGAAAGACAAATACCATATAATATCACTTATATCTAGAATCTAATGTGTGGAACAAACTAAACTTTCCACAGAAAGAAAATTATGGACTTGGAGAATAGACTTGTGGTTGCCAAGGGGGAGGTGGAGGGAATGGGATGGGTTGGGAGCTTGGGGTTAATAGATGCAAACTATTGCCTTTGGAAGGGATAAGCAATGAGATCCTTCTGTGTAGCCCTGGGAAGTATGTGTCATCACTTATGATAGAGGATGATAATGGGAGAAAAAAGAATGTGTACATGTATGTGTAACTGGGTCACCATGTTGTAGAGTAGAAAAAAAATTGTATTGGGGAAATAACAATTTAAAAAAATTTAAAAAAATGTATAATGATTCTTAATTATTTTATGTCAAATTTGCTTTCAAGGAGGAGTTCTCCCCATGGCTCAGTGGTTAACAAACCCAATAGTATCCATGTGAATTCAGGTTTGATCTCTGGCCTTGCTCAGTGGGTTAAGGATCCTGCATTGCCATGAGCTGTGGTGTAGTTCACAGATGTGGCTTGCGTTGCTGTGGCTGTGGTGTAGGATGGCAGCTGTAGCTCCAATTAGACCCCTACCCTAGGAACCTCCATATGCCATGGGTGCGGTCATAAAAAAAGGCAAAAAAAATTGCTTTCAAGGCTCTTTTCAATGTAAGTTAACCATCTTAATATTCTGTTTCTACTCTGCATGGAGTTACCTGCAACAGGTCCATTTTCTAATGTGCCATGCAACATGTGTGGCCCCCAGATTTCCCTTTAGCCAGATGAACTTGAGGAAAATTTCATGGAACTCCTCAACCTTTTACTATATTGAGAAAGAATGAAGAGAAGCATGTTTACTATGACCTTGCCCTTCACATTTTTTTTTAGAATATAAGTCATATTATTTATTTTTCTAGCCTAAATTTTTTACTCATTTTATTTTTTAATTTTTTTTAAATTTTTGTTGTCATTTTTAGGGGCACACCCACAGCATATGGAGGTTCCCAGGCTAGGGGTCCAATCAGAGCTGTAGTCCCCAGCCTATGCCAGAGCCACAGCAATGCCAGATCCAAGCCGTGTCTGCAACCTACACCACAGCTCATGCCAACGCTGGATCCTTACTGAGTGAGGCCAGGGATCAAACCTGCAACCTCATAGTTCCTAATTGAATTCATTAACCACTGAGCTACAACAGGAATTCCATTTTACTCTTTTTTTTATAACTTAACATTACTTCCAACATGTTTGAATAATAACATTTTATAATTTTCTAGAGATTGTCATTTATTTGCAACTACATATTTATGACTTATTATTTTATTTTTTATGTATTTATTTGCTTTTTAGGGCTATATCTGCAGCATATGGAGGTTCCCAGGTTAAGGGTTAAATTGGAGCTGCATCTGCCAGCCTCCACCACAGCCACAGCAACACAGGATCCAAGCCACGTCTAGGATCCACCCCACAGCTCACGGCAATGCCAGATCCCCAACCCACTGAGTGAAGGCAGGGATCAAACCTGCATCCTCATGGATACTAGTCAGATTTGCTTCCACTGCACACAATGGGAACTCCATGGGTCAAGTTCTTTCAGTCATTTTTAAAACATTAACAGTGCAGAAAGATAAGCTTACATTGTAGCCAAAGACAAGATTAAGTAAGAAAATAGTCAATATCATTTCTGTAGAAATAAGTCCTAAGAAAGTAAAAGAAATAGATATACTAAAGTACACTAATGATGGGGGGGGGAAGAATTGGAACCTTCTACAGAGTAGTCTGATTCCTACTAAATAAAGGAGACTGAGCTAGTATCTGAATGTCAAAAGGAGCCAGCCTTGTGAAGATCTGAGGAAAGTCCATAACTGACAAAGATGATAAATACCTTGATATTAAGTTGGAGACACAAAGCAGGACGTGACCATAGGCCTTAGGAGGAATTCGTAAGGTGTTTATGTTTTACCCAGGGTTAAGCATAAAGTTATTAGATATTTTAAATAAGGAGATGATCATTCTATTGTCTATGTAGATAAAAATTACAAAGTCATCATTTCAAGCTTGAAATTCATGAGTGTGTTATCCTTCCTTACTGGCCTTCTCTCTGTTTCTGAAAATGATATAGAGATAATGAGGAATTCCTGGGTAGTGTCTTGAGACATGTCAATATTTATAATTTGATCATGTGCAGGAAGGAAATAAGGGAGAGTGAGAAGGAAAGCTTTGAACAGAGGATAAAAAATCAGAATCATATATAGGTATGGTAACCAGGATCCAGGGATATCTCAAGAAAATAGGGAATGGTCAACTATGGTTTATGTTGCTTAGATGTGAGGTTAGATACAAATTGAAAATGATCATTGTATATTACAACGTGACTGGCTCTGATGACTGCAACAAATAACGGTTTTATTGGAGAGGTGAAGTAGGAAGATCAAAGGCTATAAGGTGAGAAAGCTGAGACATTGACTCTATACAGCTTGATTTCTTCTTTGGATGTGTTGCTCACAAGAGGATGAGATAATTTTCAAAGTAAGGATATGGTCAAGAGAAGTCTTTTTAGTTAGTTTATAAATAGATGATATCTAAAAATAAAATATATTGTATGCTTGCGGGCATGACTCTGAAGACCAAAAAAATCGATCATATAGAAAATAAATAGTGTAATTACTGTAACCAAGATACCGAGTGTTCTGGGGGAAATAGAATCCGGAAATCAAATAAATGAAAACTTGGAACAAAGGCACAGTAGGAAAAAGGAAAAAATTGTTAGTTAAAGATATAGGTTGTTAACTGATTTGATTGTGAGAAGATAAGAAATATTTTCAGTTCCCTTTCTTTTTTTTCAGTGAAATAAAAGGTAAAATCATTAGCTGAGCGAATTGATGGAGGATTGGGAAATTATTTGGTAGGAAATAAATAGTATGACATAGTCTTCTCAGGAATTGGGAAGGAAAGCTCACTAAGCAGATATATATGTGAGCTGCTGACAGTGTTGAATGCTCATAGAGGAGTCAAGATTATGAATTTAAAGTGAGACCAGTGAGCACTGTTGTGTCATTTTTCTGTAGAAATATTGACCTACAAATGGAGATGAGTAGGGAGTTGAAATTTAATATGTAGTTAACAAAAGTCTTTTTTTTTCTTGAAATATGGTGTCCTGATGAATATAAACTATTCCCAGTTCCAGAACCCCACACTGGCTATACTACACAGTTCAGTTCCAGTGGTCTTCCTTATACAGGTACATTTTTAACTCCAAAAAATATCATGTAAAAGAATCTGATAAATTCTACATGTAATTATTTAAGTAAGTCATTCAAAACATTTGTGCACCAATAAAACAATTTAAGAAAGCAAAAATTCCTCCAAAATACCCTGCCATTTCAAAGTCTCCTTTACTATATAATTATTTTTTCTAACTTTCATTACTTCAATTTTATATGTATATAATGCATACTCTAATCACCAAGATAAACAACCTGTAACTAAAGTCAAATAAAGTTTGTCTTCTCATATTTGTAATATTACATATTAAGTGGCTAAAAGATAGAATACTATGTAAATATATGGGTTATTATTATATATACTAGAGCTTTAATACCTATCACGTGAACATGGTATTACATTATTATACGTTATTCCACTGCTTCCGAAAAACAGAAAAGAAATAAAAACAAAATGAAGGAAATGTTTGTAAATGTGTAGTCTTATCAAAGATAACATTATACTTTTCAGTAGATTTTTTTGAAATTTCCTTTTTAAAAAATTGAAATAGAGCATATTTCTGAAGCTATGATTTTTAGCTATAATGAATTTTAGAAGGTCTAGGTAAGAATTTTGTTCTTCTAGCTAAATATACCACACAATGACATTACCGTATTTTTCCAGTACCTATGTCCGTGTTGAAGTTTTGCTTATCTTGATCATTCTCAAAGCTGCAAATTTTTTCTTTCCATTTAGATCATTGTCTTTAGAATAATACTGCTTTCTTTGTTGGTAAATACAAGTTGTATTACAACTTTTGTTTTTACAGGTAGGTACTACTATTTTAACTGTGATGTCATCCCTGTATTTTATATTTTGAATGACTTATTTTGAACTTTGTTTTAGTGCCGGTATAAAGAAGTGTTTATATTAAGAGGATGTGCTCTGTTTTGTATTTATTTAGCCCCAGCCATAAATATCCTCTTTATTATAAACACTTGAGAATCCTTATCCTTACTGTATTTGATTAGCAGTCTCTCCAGTATTTCTAACTGTAATCTGCATAAAACACGTTCTAAATCAGACTTGAGTTTGATTACTTTAAGCCAGTTGTGATGGGTAACATTTTAGTGGTGAAAAGCCAAACATCAGAGTGCTTATGTGATTAGTTTTGTTTCTTTTACTGTATATTTAAGTTTTTTCCTAAAATTATAATATTTGGGGAAAGTTAGTAATGTCGAGTTACCTTGTCAGATATGTTTGGATATCCCAATTGAAAATTGATCTGAAATATATTTTAAGTGATCAATCAGTCACTTGTCAATGGCAAATCAATGAGCTATGCAAAATCTAGAAAGATGAATATTTTCTCTTGGAAGGTAGTGGTCAATGGATTCCTGATCTCTTTCTTTTTATTGTCAAAGTCACTCAAAATATTTCTTCATTTTTGGTTTCAGCATTTTTATATGGTTTATAACAGATTCCCAAATGATGTCTCATCAGTTTTTGTCTCTGATGTGTCAGTAACACTATCAAGTAAAGAGACAAATTCTGTGACTGAACATTCTCACCCTAATAGAACTCTAAATGTTCTTAACAAATTAAATAAAGTAAAACAAAATACAACTAGTGTTCAGGTGTAATCTTTTTCATTCATGTGGTAGCAAGATTGGATATGCCTTATAAATACTTTGACTATGATGTATGCCCACTATGTCTTTCTTCTAGTTGCTTTTTCCTTCATTCAGTGACAATATTATCTCTTCCTCATTGGAATGTTCCAAATCTCAGTTTACCAAAGAAGGTTAATAGAAATTTTTGATGATTTTAAAATTACGAAAAAGAAGTGATAGAGCTAAATAACAATAAATCTCATTTTAGATAGTGATTTTCCTCCTAATTGTATATTTTTTCATTGCTTATGTGAGATCAGGATATTCAGAGAGTAATTCATCCTACCTTTGGCAAATAAACTTCATTCAGCACAAAAGAAGCAGTGATCATTTCAAATTTTACAAATGTAAAAAACCCAAGTGAAATAAATATGTATTTACTGAAAAATGCTGACAAAGACCTTAAAATTTATGGAGATAATTTAAAAACATAACAGTTATAAAAATAATATGAGAGCCTATTAAGATCATAATTAGCCATTCTTTTCAAATGTATGAAGACAATTACTTAAACTGTTAGTAATTTTCTCTCTGCATTTACTAAGTTGTCAAAGTACTGTTTATATCACTAGGAGCCTCAGTGACTTGCAGAACACTCTTTAAGAAACATTGTTATTAGCATGTTACAGTATTTCTCAAACTTTAAGAATCATTTTTATTACTTATTACAATGTCATCCCCCAGAGATTTGGATTCTCCACCAGTTCTAAAGTGGGACCCAGAAATTTATTATTTACTTATTTATTTATTTATTGCATGAAATCCTGAGGTGATTTCATCCAAATTACTTAAAATCCATACTTGGATAAATGTCAACAAAGCTGCTAAAAAGCACAGATTTATGGATCAGACAAATCCATTTATACTCTGTGGACTTTGAGCAAGTTATTTATTCTTATGGTTGTAAGTCCCCTTGTCTATTGAAAGGGAATAATAATTTTTGTGTGTATTCTTTGGACCTTTGGGGTATAATTAAAATAATACATTTGCATAATTGTGCTCAGTGCCTGACACTCAGGAATTGCTTAATAAATGTTAGGTAGTCACAGTTTTATCACTCTTACTGTAGTCTGAACCAGGATCTAATGACCCAGTATAGACCAATGATTGATTTGTAGAGACCATTCTACTTCTTAAAAGCTTTTCTTTTTATTTTTCCATGAACTCTGTGCTTTCTCCTCACATTTCTTTCAGGCTTGTCTTATTGATCCATCCCATTATGTTGTTCTTTCATCACCCTTCTTTATAACTTACATTCAACTTCTAAGCATTCTCCTTGGGTGATTGCATTTCAGTGACTACAAAATCTTTAGCTCGGGCCTTCACCTCTTTCTTCCGTCTGTGCCTGGCTACCTTTTGTCTTTAGTTAGTAGTTCCCAAATCAATTCAAAACAGTTGTGTATAATTACTCCATTAGTTTTTCTCCTCAAATTAATTCTTCTGTTTTCTAATGACTGTCATCCCGCTTCTGAAAATTTGATGTAAAAACATCCAGCTTTTTTTCCTTCTCCCCTTTCTTCTACATCTCACTTATCTCCAAAATATCTTTCAATGTTCCTACTTAATCTACCACACCCAGTGGTATAACCTGAATTCAAACAATCAATCACTGAGCTTAATTCCACTTTATTCATTCTGTGTATTATAGCAGAATCATCTTATTAAAACTCAGCTCTGATGTTGTCACTTTTTGCTTTACAAAGGTTTCTGTGTTTTCTTATATTTTTAAGTTCCTTGAAATATATCTATTAATGTGTTCTCACGCAATCTATAGTTTTACCTATGAATTTAAAACAGCATTCATAATATAATCCTCCTCTTTACCTAATTCTTATTTGTAATTTTTTCTGGCACATCAAAACTTTTCAAAATTGTGGAAGTCAGATGAAATGCTTAGCTGAATGGATCTATCTATATAATCTTACATAGTAATTTAAACTATTAAGGTATTACACTTTCATTTATAGTCCTATAAATAGGACTAATTCACAGAGAATGAAAATCCTAGAGCATCTTTTAGATTGAATTAATATCTTATAATCTTGCATAAGTTTAATAGAGCTTTCAAATGATATATAACAGCATGTCTTCATGCTGAAAAGAATACTGACATATTTATTTCTTCAGTTTTGGGGATAATGGGGTGGACTATTAGGTAGCTAGGACCATTAGGTCTTTCTTCTCACCGTGAACAGTCTCATTCATTTTCCCAGATGTGCCATGATATAAAAGAGATTGAGAATCATACTGCTAATATGATTACTCCTTCAATCCCATGTCTGTCACTTTTAAAACCGCTCAAAAATAATTAGATATTACCTTATAAATACCTTTAACTTAAACTTTGGAAGGACTGTATCCTAAATTTGGTTCTTATGTTAACTTGGATCAGCATGCAAATTTAAAAAATCCATGAACCCAATTGTCCTCATCAGAAGACAAAATGGATTAACTAGAGATGCTAAGACCATTTAAAGTTCTAAAGGTATGTGATTATATTCCTTACAATTTCATTGAAGCCCTTACAATTTTATTTATGTATTATAAAATATTACAGGAAAATGAAAAAAATGGTGTGTATTATTAATGTGTATTAACTTTTGGGAAATGGTAAGTTATCCGGGAAAGAAAAGGAGGAAACAATTATATCAAATGTTAATAGTGATAATATAGAAGAGAAAGCCTTGCATTCTATGAAGATTATACAGATATAATAAGTCAAATGTGTTCTATGAAACTGAAAATAACAAAAGAACAAAAACATAGGTGGTACCTCAAAGGGTCAAGGGCCTGATAATACTCTCAGTGGTTTTGTACATATTCCAACCTTTTTCTACGCACATATTCTAATCTTCTCTCCAAGAAAGCATTTTGGATCTAAAACATATGTAGCTAATTGACTCATTATAAAAGGTAAATTTAGGAGTTGCTATTGTGGCTCAGCAAGTTAAGAACCTGACATAGTATCCATGGGGATGCAAGTTTGATCAGCAGGTTGAGGATCTGGCACTGCTGCAAACTGCAGCTTAGGTTGCAGGTGTGGCTCAGATCTGATGTTGCTGTGGATGTGGCTTAAGCCATATGTAGCTCTGATTTGACCCCTAGCCTAGGAACTTATGCATGTTGCCAGTGCAACTGTAAAAAAAAGTAAATAAATAAAAGGTAAGTTGAGGAGTCCTGAAAGTAGCTGTAAATATTTTCCAGGAGAGTTAGCCTATAATTCAAATCTTTAATTTCCATTCTGCAATGGACTTCATAATTTGGGAGCCTGTTGAAGTAATTTCATATTTCCATAAGAATTTTGTGAAAGAAACTGCAAAATAAGATTGTAAAATAAGTCAACTATATTTTTAAAATTAAATAATTATGATACAAGAGACCAAATATGTTGTTAACTGCCTTTATAAATAAAATTTTAAATAGGTATAGAAGGAATAAAAATCATTACACAATTTTAAACTTATGGTGCAAAAAATAATCCAAAGTAAAAAGGTATTTGAACTGTAATAAAACCAACATTATATATTAAATTAGTAAAAGATATGACTCATAAAATTATAACCCTACTGCTGTTACAGTTTATCTAGTTTGCAAAACTGCACTTTGAATGAACCTGAAGAATAATTTCTAAGTACGTAAATTAATTGCTGGCACTGTTTGCTAATTTTTTCCTATGTTATGGAGGAGAGTGGGCTAGATGCTTGATTTTGAAAATCGGTGGAGTTTGCTAGCTTATGTCCAAAAAAGAATTCAACTAAACAAACTGTAGGACATGATTTTTATCTGAAGATGGTTTTGATTTATTCCTTATGTTTATCTTTTATTTATTGATTTAATCTATGTAAATCAAATCTTTACCTAAGGGCTCCAGAGTTCATGCACACAGTGGAAATTCAACATTCAACCTGAAGTCAATTTTCAATTATTCAGTGGCTGGTTCCCCAGTCCAGTACAAGGATAATTCATGCCTCTGGCTACTTCTCCTTCCTCTGAGTGCTTGCATTTTGGCTGCTTTGTTTATTGTGATTTTTCTCCCTCAGGATTAACAGTGATGGAGCACCAGGTGCATCACTCTTACAACCTTACCTTCAAATTTTAAGTTTCCAGCTCTTAACCAAATCAGTATTTTTGTTAAAGATTTTATCTTTGATGTCACATACTTTCTCTTTCTCAGTTATTTCCCAGTTTATAGCTTCATGAAAATCAGCCACATGCCTTGATGCAGGAGCCAGATTGCTGTATTTAAAACTCCTGTGCTTGCTTTAGAATGGGTATTGTAGATGCTTAACAATTCCTTTCTTCTAGAAACTTCTGCTTTTAGTGAATATTTAAGGATTGCTCTTTATGAACATTCCTAGGTATAATTAGTTATTTTGCCAGCATCTGCCAATAATTTGGTAGATGATATAAAGCAGTAAAAATAAAAAAATAACGTTATTATATCATCCCACTTACTGTTATTAACAAATATTTATTTATTGGATGTTTCTGAAATTCATGGCAATGGTGAATATTTCAGAGTAGATATTAAACATGTTATTACCTGCCTTCAAAAAGATATATTTTTTAAGAAGTCAAATTTTTAAAAAGGTCTCTTGAAATCTAATAGGATGTCAAGCTCTGGAATAATGAAGAAAATCTATTAATTAAGCTGGTCTCAATCATTTTTTAATCTTTTTTTTGTTTTGTTTTTGTCTTTTTGCTATTTCTTGGGTCGCTCCTGCGGCATATGGAGGTTCCCAGGCTAGGGGTCTAATCGGAGCTGTAGCTACTGGCCTACGCCAGAGCCACAGCAACGTGGGATCCTAGCCTCGTCTGCAACCTACACCACAGCTCACGGCAACGCCGGAACCTTGACCCACTGAGCAAGGGCAGGGACCGAACCCGCAACCTCATGGTTCCTAGTCGGATTCGTTAACCACTGCGCCACGACGGGAACTCCCATTTTTTAATCTTGACTGTGCTTTACCATTTTCTTTATCTAGAATTGTTTTTCTATTCTACCTCATGTTGATACATCCTGTGTTTCTATTAAGATTCACAACATGCATTGTGTGTGACAACTTGCCACATCATTTCAATAGATTAAAAAAATTCATATTCAGATTCTATTTGTACAATCAATATTGGCCAAAGAATTTTATTTTATTTCAAGACAGACTTGACATTTTGTTCTTTCCTGACCTTGAAATTTAGTTCTTGGTCATTAATAGGCATAAAGTCAAAACAACCACATCAAGCTTCCATTTAGATAAATATGTAACCACATACATTTTATATACTTGATGTTTTTAAGACCATGGCTACTTTACTGTTTATGATTTTTCAGATGAATTCATAGTCTTGCTTTAAGGGTTCAACTCAACTCCAATCTCAAAGATAGGATACCTTCTTAAGTAAAGAAAACAAAGAATACATACTTCCCCCATGCATTAAAACTATGCTTATTGTTCATTTGTTCAATTAACCCTACCCTTTTCCTGTAGAGAAATTATAATGATTATTCCTTGCAAGTATATTTGTTAGTGAATCTTCTGTTATGCAGGCTCTCTAATAATCTTTGCACCGTTAATGATGGCTGCTACTAAACAAATATAATAACATTTTTGTTGTTGTGTTCTTAGCCCTGTTACTTAAGGGCACAGACTCAAAAGTGTTTGAAGGACTGGCATTAATAAAGAGAAATATAGATGTATTCAGAGTAAGAAAAAAATTATCATAAGAAAACACTTTCATTTTGACAGGGCAAAAGTGAAACTCATTTATTCAAAGTGAAGAGTCTTCATCTACATGCATAAAAACTTCAACTGTTTTACTATTTAATGATTGAATAATTTTGTAACTTTTTTCAAATTTGAATTAACAGTTTATTGCCTACATAAACACTCTAATTGATTTATTCAACAAAGCATTATAGTGTACTGTCCAGACAATATGAAAACTATATCTAATTAATGCAATAAAAATTCATAGTATCATGAATGGTAGGATTATATGTAAAAATTGTCATATTTTATAATGGTTTTAAAGTGAGTAAAAAGGTAATTAATTTCAAAGACCAGTTTCATTCCATCTACTGAAAGGAGTGTTTTTTTTTTAATTTTTTATTGTTATTGACTTAAAATGTTCTGTCAACTTCAATGACCCAGTTATACATATGTATAAATTCTTTTTTTCACATTATCCTCCATCATTATCCATCACAAGTGGATCTCATTGCTTATCCACACCAAATACAATAGTTTTCATCTACCAATCCCAAACTCCCAGTGCATCCCACTCCCTCCCCCTTCTCCTTGGCAACCCCAAGTCTGTTCCCTATGAGTTTGTTTCTCTTCTGTAGATAGATTCATTTCTGGCATATATTACATTCCAGATATAAGTGATATCATACGGTGTTTGTGTTTCTTTTTCTGACTTACTTAACTTAGTATGAGAGTCTTTAGTTCCATCCATGTTGCTGCAAATGGCATTATTATCATTTTTATGGCTGAGTAGTATTCTAGTGTGTGTGTGTACCACATCCTCTTAATCCATTCATCTGCAGATTGACATTTAGGTTGTTTCCACGTCTTGGCTATTGTGATCATTGGTCAGTGAACATAGGGATGCATCTATCTTTTTGAATTAGAGTTTTGCCTGGATATATGCCCAAGAGGGTGATTACTGGATCATATGGTAATTCTATACTTATTTTTCTGAGGTACTGCCATACAATTTTCCATAGTGATTGTACCAATTTGCATTCCTACCAGCAGTGTGGGAGGACTCCCTTTTCTCCACAAACTCTCCAGCATTTGTTATTGGTAGACTTCTTAATGATAGCCATTCTTACCAGTTTGAGATGGTAGCTTATTGTAGTTTTGATTTACATTTTTCTAATAATTAGTAATGTTGAGCATTTTTTTCATGTGCGTCTTGGCCATCCATATGTCTTCTTTTCAGAAATGTCTATTCAGGTCTTCTGCCCATTTTTCCATTGTGTTCTTTGTTTTTTTCCTGTTTAATTGTTTAAGTTTTTTCTATATTTTGGAGATCAAGCCCTTGTCAGTTGCATCTGAAATGAGTGGTTTTTATATGAGTTCTTAACATATTATTCATCTTATAAAAAAAGATATAGTTTTTTATGACCTAAATTCTACAGGAGAATTGGCTAAAAGTAGGTTTCAGATTCTACCAGATTCTAAAGCATATTAAATTTAAGTATTTTGTTTCTGTAAATGTCCTGTAATATTATATGAAAGAAATTTCATGGAAATCCTAAATTGAAAACATAGTTATAAACTGTACTTTCTAAACCTCAATTGTCAGGTTAACATTTATTGTTTTTATCTATAATGAAAGATAGAGCAGAAATTAAGTCCAAATCTGCCTTTTAATCAGTCTTAATTTTTATTGAATTAAAGAGTCATTAAATTCTATATGCTTTATAATTTTCAAAAGTTTCACACAGATTACTTCATACAATCCTATAATAACCTTTTTGCCCTACTCCTATAATGGCCCTCTCCCTCCTTTCTCAAAACTGGTAACCATTAGTTTTTTTCTCTATTTCTGTGAGCCTGCTTTATTTTGGTTTATTCACTAATTTATTGTTTATTTTTAGCTTTCATATATAAGTGATATCTTTCATTATTTGTCATTGTGTGATTTTTTTCACTTAGCAAAATACTCCCCAATTTCATCCATGTTGCTGCAAATGGAAAAAAAATCATTCTTTTTATGGCTGATTAGTATTCCATTGTAGATAGATAGATAGATAGATAGATAGATAGAGATATATGTGATGATTTCTTCTTTCATTCATCTGTTGATGGACACTTATGTTGTTTTCATACCTTAACAATTATAAATAATGCTGCTGCGATCATTGGGGTGCATGTAGCTTTACAAATTAGTGGGTTTTTTATTTTTATTTTTCAGATATATACCCAGGAGTGGAATTACTGGGACATATGGTAGTTATATTTTTAATTTTTTAAAGAAATCTTCAATATTGTTTTCCATAGTGGCTACACCAATTTACAGTCCCACCAACAGTGTTGTTTTTTTCCACATCCTTGCCAATATTTGTTATGTGCATTCTTTTTGATGGTAGTCATTTTACCAAGTGTTGGAGGATACCTCATTATGGTTCTGATTTGCATTGCCATGATAATTAGTGACTTTGAGCATGATTTCATGTGTCTGTTGGACATCTACATTTCCTCTTGAAAACTGTTCAGTTCTTCGGTCCATTTATTAACCTTTTTTTTTTTTATGTTGAGTTGTATGTGCTGTTTATATATGTTGAATATTAATCCCTTATGAGTCATATCATTTGGCAATATCTTCTACCATTCAGGAGGTTGACTTTCCATTTCGTTGATGGCTTTTTTTTTAATTGCTATACAAAATTTTTGCTATTATTTCCTTTGCTTTGGGAGATGGATCAAAAAATATCACTTGAATTTATGTGAAAAATATTCATCATGTGTTTTCTTCTAGGAGTTCCATAGTGTTTGATCTTATATTTAGGTCTTTAACATTTTTTTTTTTTTTGTATGTGGTATTAGAGAGTTTTCTAATTTCGTCCTTTTATATATAACTTTCTCGTTTTCAAAGCACCACTTTCTAAAGAGACTGTCTTTTCTCCATTGGATATTCTTACCTCCTTTGTCATAGATTAATTGACCATAAGTATGTGGGTTTATTGTGGGGCCCTCTCTTCTGTTCCACTGACGTATGTGTGTATTTTTGTGCTAATACCATAATGTTTTAACTACTGTAGCTTTGTTGTATAGTCTAAGGTCAGGAAGCATGATTCTTCCAGCTCTTTTTCTTTCTCAAGATTGTTTTGACTATTCAAAGTCTTTGTGTTTCTGTACAGATTTTAAAATCTTTTGTTATAGTTCTGTGAAAAATCCCATTAGTGTTCTGATAGGGGTTGAATTGAATTTGTAGATTTCCTTGAGCAGTAAGATCATTTTAACATCATTAATTCTTCCAATACAGTAATACAGTATATCTTCCCATCTGTTTTTGTCACCTTCAATTTCTTTCATCCATTTCTTATAGCTTTCCTAGTGCAGGTATTTTACCTCCTTATGTAGGTTTAGTCCTAGAAATTTTATTATCATTGATGCAGTTGGAAATAGCATTACTTCTTTGATTTTTTTCTGATATTTTATTGTGTACAGAAATGTAACATATTTCTGTATATTAATTTTATATCCTGAGACTTTACTGAATTCACTGATGACCTCTAGTATTTTTCTGGTAGCATAATTAGGATTTTCTATATATAGTATCATGTCATCTGCAAACAGTCACAGTTTTACTTGTTTTTTTCCAATTTTGATTCCTTTTATTTTTTTTTCTCCTAAAATTGCTGTGGCTAGACTCCCAAAAACTATGTTGAATAAAAGTGGCAAGAGTGGGCATCCTTGTTTTGTTTCTGATCCCAGAGGAAATGCTTTCAGCTTCTCACCATTGAGTATGATTTAGCTGTAGGCTTGTCATATATAGACTTTGTTATGTTGAGATATTTTTCCCATATCCACTTTTTGGAGAGTTCTTATCATAAATGGATGTTGAACTTTATCAAAAACCTTTTCTGCAAATATTTACATGACAGTATGGTTTTTATTCTTCAGTTTGTTAATATGATGTATCACATTGATTTCTGGATATTGAAAAATTCTTTCATCCCTGGGGTAAATTCCACTTGTTTATGGTATATGATCTTTTTAATGTATTGTTGGATTGGTTTGTTAGTATTTTGTGGATTTTTTGTGTCTATGTTCATCAATGATATTGGCCTGTAATTTTCTTTTTGATGATATCTTTCTCTGGTTTTGTTGTCAGGGTAATGGTGGCTTCATAGAATGAGTTCAGAAGTGTGCCTTTCTCTGCAATTTTTTGGAATACTTTCAGAAAGATAAATGTTAACTCTTCTCCAAATGTTTGGTAGAATTTACCTGTGAAGCTATCTGGTCCTTTTTGTTTGTTGAGAGATTCCTAATCACTGATTCAGTTTCATTGCTTGTAATTGGTCTGTTCATATTTTCTATTTTTTCCTGATTAAGTGTTAGGAAATTATACCTTTTTAAGGATTTGTCCATATCTTTTTGATTGTCCATTTTATTAGCATATAGTTCTTTGTAGTTTTTTATGGTCATTTATATTTCTGTTGTGTCAATTTTAAATTTTCTTTCATATCTGATTTTATTGATTTGGGCCCTCTTCCTTTCTTTCTTAATGAGTTTGGCTAAAGGTTTATCAAACTTTAACCAAAAATCTTCCCTTCATTCAGTGTTTTAATAGAGTAATGATGAGGGCTCAGAATGGCATTTTTTTGAGATCAAGTTTGCTGAGGTTGGCATCATTTTTATGTAGTATCAGAATATTTTTAAGCAATGGATGTGGCTGTCAAATGCTCCTGTTTCTTGAAGGATTCAGCTTTATTTTTATTTTTAACAATAGCCCCAAGCATAAAGGCCTAATTTGTACATTTTGACTAATTTTTGATCAGACCTTAATTTGATTTCCAATTAATAGTGAATTGAGGTTGTCAAGAGGCAATAAAATATTATGAAGAATAACATAGCAGAATTGGGGCTTTCTCCATGTGGTGTAGGTGATAGAGCTGGGCAAGACAGGGGACTAATGAATGGTTTAAAATTGATTGGATTCTTCAGTGGGAAGGAAGATGAGGACACTCCACCCAGTGACTAAATGAAGATCACAAAATACTGTTTCAAGAATAATTTAACACAAATAATGTCATAATGCCTGCTGGCAGAAGTTAAACATTTTCTCAATTTCTAATAATTTTTTTTCAGTAAATGTGAAATCATAAAAGTAGGCATGTGATTAACTAGGGAGGTTGTAAACTCTGTATATGCAAATTAAATACAGGGAAGATCTGTGATTTGTTGACTGTGTGTTTGTATAAAAAAGTCAAGTAATCATTCATTCTGTGTTCAGTGTTTATTTAGCATTATGCAAGAAGTTTAGGAATATAAATTCTTTTAAAAAACATTATTTCTAGTCCTGAAGATGAGAAGGGACAAGATCAATTAAATGCTAGCTTTAATTCTTGTCAGTGTAATTAGTTACATTGGTTTATCCTATGGTGTGAAATTATGTATGATTAACAAGAGTGAGTTCTTGATCCTGGGGAGATCTGACAAGGAATTAATTCATTTTTCATTATGACTAAAAAAAATGGGGTAAAATAATAATACGTAGAACATAAGAGAAATACTTGCTGAATAATTTTACAGAATTTATAACTCTAATAAAGTATGCCTGAATTCCTTGTGAAGTTTTTATGTTTTTTTGGGTTTGTTTTGTTTTTAAATCAAGAAAAAAATCTTCCGAGCAACTATTTTAAAGATTATTTATTATATTTCATTTTTTTTGTTTTTCTAATACCTACCCAAAGTCAGTTTATTAATTTACTGAATATCAATATACTAACTTACTAAGAGTAAATGATTATATTAAGAATAATACTGTTCTGGAAGGTGTATATAGTGAAAAAAATCTCTTTCTGTATTTTTTATTTTATTTTATTTGTTTTTCATGGTCAAATAAATTTGAAAGACTAAAAACCATATTTATTTATTAATTAATACATTGAAGAACCTGGTTAGTCTAGTAGAAAAGTCATTTTATGTTTATTCAGTTTAGCATTTTCCAAATTTATATTAGCACAGAAAAATTTTGTACAAATGACCATACTTTTAGACACACCATTTTAACAGTGAAACAATAAGTTGTGCATCAAGCAATTGCATCACATAGTTCATGAAATAAAAATCATAGAAAATTTCCTGGCAAAGGTTGTCATGCATCTTAAGTGTCAAGGGAAAAAAATTCTCACATATACAAGATCAGAAGAGTTAGTAAAGAAAATTATTGCAAATGAGACATTAAAATCCTACTGATTCCTAGTAAAACCACTTCCTTATAATGAGAAGAAATTATCAGGAAATAAGGCCAATTCAAATCAATTTATCAAATATATTGAGCGACTTCTTTGTACAAAATATTGTGCAAGTTGCTGCTGGTATTCTAAAATGAATTTCTAGGGGTTCCTATTGTGGCTCAACTATAACAAACCTAATATCTGTGAGGATGTGGGTTTGATCCCTGGCCTTGCTCAATGGGTTAAGGATCTGGCATTGCTGTGAGCTGTGGTGTAGGCAGGAAGCTTCAGCTCTGATTCGAACCCTAGCATGGGAGCTTCCATATGCCACACCTGTAGCCATAAAAAGTAAAAAAAAAAAAAAAAAAAAATCTAAAGACACACTGCACTACTTTAAATAATTTTGAACCTCATGTGATAGAATAGTTTAGAAGATAATACCTAAATAAACAGTTTAACATTTGGTACAGTGTGAGGGTCATAAGCATTTTAAAAAAGTCCTTGGGGATCCAAGTAATGAACAAAATTATATGCAAACAAAACACATGGTAAATTGGCAAAGGAGAATATATTTTAATAAATGGAGGGGAACACTGTCAGTAGCACACAAGACTAGAAATATATTTGCATTATTTTTCAAAATAAATAGGAAGAAGCAATGTGATTTAATATTATTGGTCATAATAATAGCAAAAAATAAGGTGCAGTCCTTGACCAATGCTTCTCAACAGTTAACACACCAAATGCTTGTTAATAATTCAAACATTAGATTCAGTCCTTTGGAGAATTTGATTGAGTAGGCCTAGGATCAGTCTAGAATATTTAATAATTGCTAAACTATTTTATCTAGGTAATCCATGCAGCAAATATTTAAAACAATACCCCAGTTTTTAAGAATGTGACTCAAACCATATTTATCTTTTAAAAAAATCAATAAATAAAAGTGTGTTTTATTAATTAGATATTTCCAAAGAGAAGATATTTATGAGCTATGGTAATGTATAAAAATACAATTCTGACAACACAAAGGTAAATTACCTTAGTGATTTTGAATGTAATGTAATCATTAGGCCTATATGTGTAGTTAATTATCTCTGATTTTCAAAGATCATGTGTAAAAATGTTATTACAAGTAAATGACATATACCCTAGAAATTGGCCTCTATAAGAAAAACAAGGGTAAATACAAAAGGAAAATAGTTTGAGCAATGAGTCTAAGGAAAAGTGAAATGAAAATTGGGGGAAATGGTGTAATAATAAAAGTATCTCGGAGTTCTCGTCGTGGCTCAGTGGTTAATGAATCCAACTAGGAATGGTGAGGTTGCGGGTTCGATCCCTGGCCATGCTCAGTGGGTTAAGAATCCGGCGTTGCCATGAGCTGTGGTGTAGGTCGCAGATGTGGCTCAGATCTGGCATTGCTGTGGCTCTGGTGTAGGCTGGCAGCTACAGCTCCGATTAGACCCCTAGCCTGGGAATCTCCATATGCTGCAGGAGCAGACCCAGAAAAAGTCAAAAAGACAACAAAAAAAATAAAAATAAAAAAAAGTATCTCTTATACAGAAAATATATAATTCCAACCTGAATAAGAGTTAAATAAATCCCAGTATATTTGAAGAGGTCATGAGACATCAAAACTGTTTCCAAAGAGTTAAAGGCTTCCAGCCTGTACCAATGAAATATAGGAACTGGCAGAGCATGGGGGACTAATAATGAGCTTCAGTGGTGCCACATGACTGATTCTTGCCAAATTCTCCACAATGAAGGAAAAATGTAGTTTGGAAACTATGCAATATCTGGCATTGCACTCGAAATTGTATTGGCAAACTCAGATAATTATCCTTAAATATTTATGAAACTAAAAAAAAAAAAAGAAAAAGTGGGTAAGAAAAATAAACAGATCTCATTAGGAGTTACTGTGATAACAGAACTAACTATAAGAGTAATTGAAACATATTTTGAAGAACGCTAATTGTGCTCCAAATATATATATTTGGTTTTTAGGGCTGAACATGTGGCATATGAAGGTTCCCAGGCTAGGGGTCGAATTAGAGCTACAGCTGTCGGCCTACACCACAGCTACAGCAACACAGGATCTGAGCCGAGTCTGTGACCTATACCACAGCTCACAGCCATCGTGGATCCTTAACTTATTGAGCGAGACCAGGGATTGAACCCTCATCCTCATGGATCCTAGTCAGGTTCCTTAACCAATTAGTCACAACAGGAACTATGTGCTCCAATTTTTTTTTTTTTTTTTGGTCCTTTGTCTTTTTAGGGCCGCACCATGGTATGTGGAGGTTCCCAGGCTAGGGGTCTAATTGAAGCTACAGCTGCCAGCCTATTCCAGAGCCACAACAATGCCAGATCTGAGCTGTGTCTGCGACCTACACAGCTCACAGCAATGCTAGATCCTTAACCCACTGAGCAAGGCCAGGGATAGAACCTGAGACTTCATGGTTCCTAGTTGGATGTGTTTCCGCTGCACCATAGGAACTCACCTTGCTCCAAATGTTAACAAGTAAACTTTCTTAGAAAAAGAATCTCTTGGCCAAAAAAGTTATATATATACAGATAGATAGGTAGATAGGTAGATAGATAGATATTCTGTATACCTATATAGATGTCTATATATAGATAGATATTGTAGCATAAGTATTTTTCATATTAAGCTAAAAGGTTCAGTGAATATGTGCATTTTTATCATTTTATAGTCCAGAATATCCCAAATTCACTTAACCATAGAAACATAATTTTGATTGAGCTTTTCACTGGACATAGTATATCAAAGTACAGAATTGCTATAGTAAATGCAAGTTATATTACACTAACATTATTTCTTTTTTATGTGTATGTGCCATAGAATCATTGCTAGAGCAAAATGATCTCTGAGATATATTGTGTATTTAATTTAGAAAGAGTCCCTGAAAAAATATTTTGTGACGTCCTTGATATGGGCTAGCAGGGGAACAGTTAATCAATTATTATGTTGTTTATGGCTTTGATGCTAAAAGGCTAATTAAGATCGACATCTAACTAGTAGAAGAATTTATTTTTAATGACATTTTAAAGATTTCTATTCTTGCCCTTTACCATATGTTTTAAAATGATTTGGTGAAAGATGAAGTTAGCCCTATCTAATTTTTCAATGAAAATATATGACAGAAATGCCTATGATGTGGGAATAAAATCTGAAATAAATAAGATAGAATAATCCATTAAATTCTAGAAATTAAAACTTAAGGATGATTCCTTTATCCATATGTTGGTGTATGCCTGTGGCATAATAATGAATTTGTCAGAACTCTTAAACAAAAGTAGGCAGACTGTAAAGAGGTCTCAAAAATTGGAAATATGATCCATACATTAGTGATTTACCAGATTATTTTGTTCCTTTTTACTTGGTTTTCCCTTCTTACTCTTCATATTTTCTCATCTTTAATTTTTGTCAGTTTGATTATATGGGTCTTGGCATGTTTCTCCTTGGATTAATCCTGTATGGGACTTTCTTCACTTTCTGGACTTGAGTGACTGTTTCCTTTCCCATGTTAGGGATATTTTCAGCTATTATCTCTTCAGGTATTTTCTCAGGCCCTTTCTCTCTTCTCTTTGTGGGACCCCTTAATGTAAATGTTTATGTATTTGATGTTTACCCAGAGGTTTCTTAAACTGTCCTCATTTGCTTTCATTCTTTTTTATTTTGTTCTGCAGTGGTAATATCTGACTTCCAGCTCAGATATTCATTCTTCTGCCTCTATTTTGCTATTGACTCCTTTTAGTGTATATTTTTCATTTCAGTAATTGCATTCTTAAACTCTGATTGTCCTTTGTATTTTCTTTTTGTTAAAAAGTTCTTGTAACTTCATGCTCTGTGCTTCTTTACTCAAATTTCCGGATCATATTTACAATCATTACTCTGAACCCTTTCTTGGGTAGATTGCCCATCTCCAGATCAGTTAGTGTTTCTTCAGAGGTTTTATCTTGTTCTTTTATGGGGAACATGTTCCTAAACTATTTTATTTGTCTAATTTTCTTTTTTTCCCTCCTTTTTTTTTTTTTTAATTTTAGGGCATCACCTGCAGCATATGAAAGTTCCCAGGCTAGGGGTTGAATCAGAGCTGCAGCTGGCAGCCTATGCCAAAATTGCAGCAACACAGGATCCAAGCCACTTTTGTGATCTACACCACAGCTCACAGCAATGCCAGATCCTTAACTCACTAAGCGAGGCCGGGGACTGAACCCACATCCTTATGGGTAATAGTTGGATTCATAACCTGCTCAGCCATAACCATAACTCCTTGTCTAAATCGCCGTTTGTGTTTTTATGTAAGTGGAAGGTTAGTTATGTTTTTCTACCTTGAAGAAATGGCCTCTGAAGGGGATGTTCTATATATCCCAGCAGTTTATTTCTCTCCTGTTGCTCAAGGGACAGGGAGCAGCTGGTTCCAGAGTAGGTTCTGACCTATGTTTGTGGTCTCAGTTCCATAGGCTGCTGGATTATGGTTTTCTTGCTTATATATTCTGTTTCCTGGTGGATAAAGCCAGTCTAGGGTCCTGTGCTGGCTTTCTGGTGGGAAGGTAAAGTGCCTGCCACTGGTGGGTGGAGCTGGTCTTGGCCCTGTGTTGGCAGAGATCTGTCAAGGGGTTATGGGCTCAGGATGTCTTCAGGCTGCCTATCTGCTGATAGATGGGGCCGTGTTCTTTCCCTGCTTGTTGTTTGCCTGAGCATCCCAGCAATGGAGCCTACAGGCTGCTGGGTGCGGTTAGGGTTTGGCCCTAATTATTCAAACAAGATGTCTGACTCCTGCAATAGTTCAAGTAGTGAACACTCTCCATTATTTCTGATACCAGGTTTTATTTCTGCCTTATAATGATATGCTTATTAGCAAAGAGACCCTTACTACGTGTTCTTATAATGGCTTCTAAAAATAGAAATTTCTTTATCTTCTATTTGCAATAAATAGTTTAGCATAAATTCAGAAGTAATGTAACATATAAGGTCTTTTGCAAATAAGTCAGGACAGTTATTAATGAAGTATAGTATACTAAAATATGGACAAAATATTTTTATAGTACAACTATTTAATAACAAAAATTATTTTAAAGAGCAATCAAATGGCATTTTCTGATTACTTTAGTAATCTTAAAACACATATACTTGATGCACATATGTTTGACTATTTGCTTATGAATAGAGCTTTTTTCCTCTGGCCATTAAGATAATACTATACAAATGAGTATGTTATATGAGTATCAGAGGGGATGTTTGAGTAGCTGAAGTTTACAAGGACTACTCTAAGTAAGGGCAATGTTTACAGGAGCCTTGACATCTAGACATATTTAGAAGACTAACCAAAAATTTTAAGAAGTCTGAATAAACTTGTATTCTTCCTTCATGCCTAGTAGATTTGAATCTGCATCTTACATTGCATACTAAATACAACATTTCTATTGCCAAGATTAGATTTCTGACAAAGTTGACCATTTAAAATATACTATATACACCAATAATTTTTTTAATACCAAAAATTCAGAACTAAGCAAAAGAAACCTCTTAATAGTC